>NC_090437.1:1172580862-1177576292 GCF_031143425.1 Pleurodeles waltl
TGCATGTGCCCATTAGCCTAAAAAGTAGTCCACTTCAATGCCAGGCCAGGTTTTATTTTTTAACCTTTTTTTGTGTTGCCAATGTTTTATTTAGCTTTTTCATTTTTTTTTTTTTTGGGGGGTGGGGTGAGGGAGCTGAGATCAGCAGTAAACCTACACACTGCTGCCGAGCTGCTCATTTGCCATGCTGCTGCTTGCAGTGCTCTACAATCTGTTCCAACATTCCTTAAATGGGCACCCAGTTTTTAGGGTACAAATACCTTGCCACTGTTTTACAGTTCCAAAATGGCCAACTCGTTTAGAAGCGTTGTTTTACACCAATTATACAGTATGCAAAAACCCTTCCACGATGGCCAAACAGTGATAGGTTTACTGAGTGGCCATCTTAAAATGGTATTGTTCCTACTGTATCAGTGGTGTACCATTTCAGGATGGCCAACGAATTGCGTTTAAGCATGGCAGGAATCTCGGAATGGTAAAGCAATGTTAAACTATTGAAATCCCATTTCAAGACAGCAGGCTTGTTTTTATTTACAATTCTCTGCCCCTGACGTATGCCTCATGTTTCCTTTCTTTTCTCACATGACAACAAACGAAAATAAAGAAGCAAAGAGGTCAAATGTGTTTTGCCACATAAAAGGTTATACCAATTGAATTTGCCAATGCTTGTTGGTTTAGCTTTGTACTTTTCACATTTTGCATTCTTAGGTCAAACACTTTCAAAGGCACAGAAAAAAAGAATAAATAACATTTCAAGTTGAACTAATGGATTTGTGAATTGTTGAGGTGCAAGTGTCATGTTACAAAAATGAAATTTAGTTTCTGTATGTTCATATTGGTATGATGCTGATGTTTTCACTGGAACACCATTAGAACGAATTGCAGTCTCCACAGCAATCATCCATGACCGTTTTTTTTTTATCTCTTTCTTGCACATCACATTACAACGATGTTTTGCTTAGGATCCTTCTTGCCAGTACAGAATGTACTGCCTATGAAAATGTTTGTTTACGGGGGTAAATAAAAATAAATAAATGTGTACCTTAAGGCACGCGTTTTCCCCCACAAAATGGAACACTACAAAGCAAATGTTTTGAAGCGCCTAATCGAAACAACCTTAAAATTCACCTTCACAAAGAAGAAATGTATTTTTTGTTATTGAATCCATCATTTAATGTGCTTATTGCATAGTGGGTCGTGTCACACGTAACACCTCCAGCCGCAAAATGCTCTAGAAGTGTAGATCTGCTGTTAGCACTGCAAGTACAAGGAGGGACATGCGGGTGCCAGAAGTGGAAGTTATGAAGAGAAAAGAGTGCCAAAAGGAGGGCAGAGTAGGGAGAAACACAAAGGGAGAGAAAAATCAACGTTCTGACATCAGCAGTGGAAGGATAGAACTCATCCAGTCAAACCACAGTGAGGAAAACACTTCTTGGGTGGGACAAAAACAAGAATAGGGAAGGAAGCCATTGCATTAGGTTCAGGGAACTGATTTAGGCAAAAAAAAACTAAATGAATATTGAGTAAACGATTAACACAAAGCCCACTTTAAGTCTATATTGGATACAATAAGTCTGTTCGCCAAGAGACAGCTGACGCAGTCTGTATGGAACAGCTAAAAACAGGACCGAACAAGTTCCTAATAACTGACATGGGAAAACATGAGATCTCTCCCCCATCATGCCCACACATGAGATCTCCGCCCACAATGTACACTGACGTGTGCCCTCTCCTGCAGATCAGCATGCCCCTGACCCCTCCCCCCCCCCCAAAAGTACATGACATTGTGCCATTTGCTATCAAACCCTTTGCCTCATGAGGCACACAGCTCTCAACCTTCTTCCCTTCAACAAAATCCAGCGCTTTCCTGATTCACAACACTTTGCGCTCTCATGAGGAACAGAGATTACCCCTCCAAGACATTGTGCTGTGAGCATCGACTTCTGCACATCACCCTTTCTCCTCACCCCGCCCTCTGCCCCTTAACAGTACAGTGCTCTACTACAGCACGCCATCCTTGAGAAACACATCACATGCTAGCGCCGGGACTCTCTTCGGAGCATCTGTTCCACTTTATAAAATCTTCTTGTTTCTGGTATCCACTGGTCTTGGCTGAGGTGCATGACCACAGTGCCATCATGAGGTGCATTACTAGCAACCTCAAAGGCAGATCACTCCTTCACACCAGACATCAACCAGGGCTCCTTCAAGATGTCTGAACAGCTGGACTCCAGTGGCACCAGACAATGGTCTCTGTTGAGCATCACGCCTGCTCCCCTGGGGTGCGTATCTGGGCATTCTGGGGTACAGTAGACTGTATGCAGTGTACGCCATTAGAGCAGATCACTGTTCAGTCCTGCAGTACATTCATGGACATCTAATATGCATCACCTTGTGCTCCTTGATGGACATCATCCCATGTGCCACTGATGTATATCAACCAGTGGTTCCTGTGCCACGCGGTTACTCATAACTGCTGACCTGTGTGCATTCCTGCTTGTGTGTTTGTTGGCATGTGCCTGAGTCCTTATATGTCAGTATAGGTTTATGAAAACATATGTCTGTAGGTGTACAGGTCTGTGTGTATGCCTTAACTCAAACTTATTCTGTCAACGCATGTTTACTTCTGTATCTGGTTGATGTGATCACATCTAACTTTTTGTTCTGCTGTACATCATGTTAGAAGTTACATCTTTTAGGTTATCGACATTATTCGTCTTAGGTCATTTTAGTTTGTATTTCAATAAAAGCAAATATGACCAGGGTCATAAGAGATGCAATTAAATTGTTGGACACTTGGGCTGGGTGAGGTGACACTTCTAAATGTATAACTTTCACTCTGATAACCAGACAAACTAATCAGACACATGAGTTATGCCAGGTCCTTAGCCTTACTGTAATTTCTGCTCATAAGTATAAAGTGAAAGGTGGGTCATGCTTTACCAGCAGCTTGTTTTCCTTGATGACACAGAGCAGTTTTGTCCATTGTCCAAATCGCTTCTTTCTCAGAAGGAAAGCACAGATTCTGGCATCCTTCACCAGGTCCATCGAAGCCTCCTCCGACGGCCACTGGAGTCTCATTTTCTTCCCTTTGCCATCCTCTTCCTCCTCATCATAAGATTCATAGGAGCTGCTCATGGCATCCGAATCATGATCTGAAAGGAAAGAAGCAAGTTTAAATGAACTAAAACAAGACAAACCGAGATGGCAATCAGATATGACGTAGGACACCACTATTGGCTTTCTTCAAAAGCAATTAATTACAGAACAGCATAATGGGAGCTGGAAGATATTGGATTTCAGATCCACAGTTAAAATGTGTAGTTAAATTAGGAAAGTATGGCATAATGCCTAAGTAATAGGAGGAAATGAATAATAACCACGGTGTGCTCGCCACTGGAAATTGAAAATGCAGCTATTTCCTTTCTGACGATGCCATTCAAAATCAATATGCATTCACAATATAACTATGGTGTGCGCCCATGCACCTTCATATACTCAACATGCATGTGCTATTTCTGACAAAGTAAATTTCACATCAAATGTAGGAAGTAACGCCGGTCTTTGCCCAGGGAACAAACATATGGCAATGCAACAATTGGATATTAACAACATCTACAGAAAAAGGATTATTACCAGATTAAAGGCACCTGGGGGTCATTATTTCCCATCTGAACACGTGTCTGCACCAGGAATGCAAACCCAAGAAAGCTCTGATCGTTGTTGCATCCAGAGAGACTGAGATGACAGCTTGCACCCAGGCTACAAGTCTGCTTGCCCCACGGACAACTTACCTACCGTTCGCTGTCCGACATCAACAATAAGCCCAGGACTCCTTTCCTGGTAAATGTCAGCTCCTATCTAGTATTACCTTTGTTATGTCACAGCCCCAAGAAATTGAGTTAGCACTTGTTTGTACCGTGTCTTAGTTGCCTCTCCAAAGACCTTTTCAAGGCGGCTTTTTTTTAACGTTCTTTTGGGTTTACACAAAGCTATAGCCTGGTTGAGGTCAGCAAAAACTACAAGCTCCTAAAATGTAGACTACACTATCTCAACAGTTTTAATTCATTAGTCTGCATCGAGAAAAGTCTACACATCTTTCCATAGTTTTAAAACAGTCACATGTCTGATTATATATATATATATATCTATATATATATCTATTGTTCATGCAGCAACACGCACCAGCATTACTTTATGAAAGACCCACAATCCTATCACAATTAAACCTCAGGACTTTTACAATTCGTTGCTGTATGAGTAGAGTTTAATGCATGGAGAATATACTTGGGCAGGAGGGCCAGTCCCAGTAAAGCTACAGTATAGCCCACAAGACCAATCAAATCTTTAATACCAACTGGGCAGTTCCAACCTATTTGCCTTCTATGGACCTTCAGCACTGCACACTTCCGCTGTTCATTTAATGCCAGTGTCTACACCGGTAGTCAAAGCAACATAAATCAATAATCAAATCAACAAAGTACTCCGTCATCGGAATGCCCAGACGTGTGCTCAACCATCACACAGATGCCCTGGCTCCCACTCCAATTTTTTTTTTTTTTTTTTTAAAAGAACAAGATCCAGACTTGGTCAGCTGGTAATATGAAGGATGCACTCAAATTTCTACCATCACATAATCAGGCATTTCCCGGTTCTATACCCGTTTGCTTAGCTAAAGCAAGAAAGATAAGCATTCCCCCTAACTGAGGTGCTGCACAAAAAGTGCTGAAGCTTTGCTTCACTGTGGCACCTTGTAAGAGCATCTGTCCACGCCACCTCACATAGCCGAGCGTGCTTGCTTCATCCACAACCTGCTACCTGATAGCTCACAGCTTTCGAGTAACACATGTCAATGCATGCTTCCCCACCCTTTCAAGCAACGGTATAATCCTCTTATTTAGCCTGGTTTACCCTTTATAAGTGCTCGCAGTGTTTTCTTGCAAATCTTTGCTTTCCCGACATCTAGAGGGAAACTGAGCTTGATAAATTGCTACTGCTTGCCGCAATGTCATCAATGAGTGGGTGCTAGAGCACACGACCAGTCATTTCTCATCTTGTGGTCACTTTTCACCTGGAAATGTAAGTACTAAAGTGCATGGGTCCTTGATAATCGAGCTAATCAAGACTTTAATTATTTCAGTCATCAGGGCAGTGGCCACCTATGTCTCCAGAGGGAAACCCCTGTGGAATAATCACGCTTATTTATATATCATAGCATACAGGTAATTACTGACCAGTTCAATTTTAGTTCCCTTAGTACAGTACTCAGCATAAAGGGTACGTTCATAAAATACACCTGTATGGAGGCCATAAGGGACACATCGTCCAATTCGTTGTCTATTAAGAGCAATCCCATACCAAGCATCGCCAGCAGTGCTCATATATCAAAACATACAATAACAATCATACGGAAATCATCATTTCAACATCCAGGTCTAGGTTCCTAGTAATGTACCTCCTTACGTGCTCTTTATATGTCCAAAGGCATCACCTCCCATAGCTACTCTCCCGTGAGGCCGCAGTAAGCATCTTACTCGCGCATTTGTTTCGACAATAAAGGACAAGTTTAAATTTTGAAGCCTGCTTCAGGTACTTTCTCTTCAAGATGGTAAACTAGGAATTGAGACCACAAGAACGAGAGAGACTGAGAAAATAAAGAGTGTAAAGAAATGGCTCCCTGTTGCAGTTACCCCCCACTTTTTGCCTGATACTGATGCTGACTTGACTGAGAAGTGTGCTGGGACCCTGCTAACCAGGCCCCAGCACCAGTGTTCCTTCACCTAAAATGTACCATTGTATCCACAATTGGCACACCCTGGCATTCAGATAAGTCCCTTGTAACTGGTACTTCTAGTACCAAGGGCCCTGATGCCAAGGAAGGTCTCTAAGGGCTGCAGCATGTCTTATGCCACCCTAGAGACCCCTCACTCAGCACAGACACACTGCTTACAAGCCTGTGTGTGCTAGTGAGAACAAAATGAGTAAGTCGACATGGCACTCCCCTCAGGGTGCCATGCCAGCCTCTCACTGCCTATGCAGTATAGGTAAGACACCCCTCTAGCAGGCCTTACAGCCCTAAGGCAGGGTGCACTATACCATAGGTGAGGGTACCAGTGCATGAGCACTGTGCCCCTACAGTGTCTAAACAAAACCTTAGACATTGTAAGTGCAGGGTAGCCATAAGAGTATATGGTCTGGGAGTCTGTCAAACACGAACTCCACAGCACCATAATGGCTACACTGAAAACTGGGAAGTTTGGTATCAAACTTCTCAGCACAATAAATGCACACTGATGCCAGTGTACATTTTATTGTAAAATACACCACAGAGGGCACCTTAGAGGTGCCCCCTGAAACTTAACCAACTATCTGTGTAGGCTGACTGGTTCCAGCAGCCTGCCACACTAGAGACATGTTGCTGGCCCCATGGGGAGAGTGCCTTTGTCACTCTGAGGCCAGTAACAAAGCCTGCACTGGGTGGAGATGCTAACACCTCCCCCAGGCAGGAACTGTGACACCTGGCGGTGAGCCTCAAAGGCTCCCCCCTTTGTCACAGCCCAGCAGGGCACTCCAGCTTAGTGGAGTTGCCCGCCCCCTCCGGCCACGGCCCCCACTTTTGGCGGCAAGGCTGGAGGGAACAAAGAAAGCAACAAGGAGGAGTCACTGGCCAGTCAGGACAGCCCCTAAGGTGTCCTGAGCTGAAGTGACTCTAACTTTTAGAAATCCTCCATCTTGCAGATGGAGGATTCCCCCAATAGGGTTAGGATTGTGACCCCCTCCCCTTGGGAGGAGGCACAAAGAGGGTGTACCCACCCTCAGGGCTAGTAGCCATTGGCTACTAACCCCCCAGACCTAAACACGCCCTTAAATTTAGTATTTAAGGGCTACCCTGAACCCTAGAAAATTAGATTCCTGCAACTACAAGAAGAAGGACTGCCTAGCTGAAACCCCTGCAGCGGAAGACCAGAAGACGACAACTGCCTTGGCTCCAGAAACTCACCGGCCTGTCTCCTGCCTTCCAAAGATCCTGCTCCAGCGACGCCTTCCAAAGGGACCAGCGACCTCGACATCCTCTGAGGACTGCCCCTGCTTCGAAAAGACAAGAAACTCCCGAGGACAGCGGACCTGCTCCAAGAAAGGCTGCAACTTTGTTTCCAGCAGCTTTAAAGAACTCTGCAAGCTCCCCGCAAGAAGCGTGAGACTTGCAACACTGCACCCGGCGACCCCGACTCGGCTGGTGGCGATCCAACACCTCAGGAGGGACCCCAGGACTACTCTGATACCGTGAGTACCAAAACCTGTCCCCCCTGAGCCCCCACAGCGCCGCCTGCAGAGGGAATCCCGAGGCTTCCCCTGACCGCGACTCTTTGAATCTAAAGTCCCGACGCCTGGGAGAGACCCTGCACCCGCAGCCCCCAGGACCTGAAGGACCGGACTTTCACTGGAGAAGCGACCCCCAGGAGTCCCTCTCCCTTGCCCAAGTGGAGGTTTCCCCGAGGAACCCCCCCCTTGCCTGCCTGCAGCGCTGAAGAGATCCCGAGATCTCTCATAGACTAACATTACGAACCCGACGCTTGTTTCTACACTGCACCCGGCCGCCCCCGCGCCGCTGAGGGTGAAATTTCTGTGTGGACTTGTGTCCCCCCCGGTGCCCTACAAAACCCCCCTGGTCTGCCCTCCGAAGACGCGGGTACTTACCTGCAAGCAGACCGGAACCGGGGCACCCCCTTCTCTCCATTCTAGCCTATGTGTTTTGGGCACCACTTTGAACTCTGCACCTGACCGGCCCTGAGCTGCTGGTGTGGTGACTTTGGGGTTGCTCTGAACCCCCAACGGTGGGCTACCTTGGACCAAGAACTGAACCCTGTAAGTGTCTTACTTACCTGGTAAAACTAACAAATACTTACCTCCCCTAGGAACTGTGAAAATTGCACTAAGTGTCCACTTTTAAAACAGCTATTTGTGAATAACTTGAAAAGTATACATGCAATTTTGATGATTTAAAGTTCCTAAAGTACTTACCTGCAATACCTTTCGAATGAGATATTACATGTAGAATTTGAACCTGTGGTTCTTAAAATAAACTAAGAAAAGATATTTTTCTATATAAAAACCTATTGGCTGGATTTGTCTCTGAGTGTGTGTACCTCATTTATTGTCTATGTGTATGTACAACAAATGCTTAACACTACTCCTTGGATAAGCCTACTGCTCGACCACACTACCACAAAATAGAGCATTAGTATTATCTCTTTTTACCACTATTTTACCTCTAAGGGGAACCCTTGGACTCTGTGCATGCTATTTCTTACTTTGAAATAGCACATACAGAGCCAACTTCCTACATTGGTGGATCAGCGGTGGGGTACAAGACTTTGCATTTGCTGGACTACTCAGCCAATACCTGATCACACGACAAATTCCAAAATTGTCATTAGAAATTGATTTTTGCAATTTGAAAAGTTTTCTAAATTCTTAAAAGACCTGCTAGGGCCTTGTGTTAGATCCTGTTTAGCATTTCTTTTAGAGTTTAAAAGTTTGTAAAAGTTTGAATTAGATTCTAGAACCAGTTTTAGATTCTTAAAAAGTATTCCAACTTTTAGAAGCAAAATGTCTAGCACAGATGTGACTGTGGTGGAACTCGACACCACACCTTACCTCCATCTTAAGATGAGGGAGCTAAGGTCACTCTGTAAAATAAAGAAAATAACAATGGGCCCCAAACCTACCAAAATACAGCTCCAGGAGCTTTTGGCAGAGTTTGAAAAGGCCAACCCCTCTGAGGGTGGCAACTCAGAGGAAGAGGATAGTGACTTGGAGGACAATTCCCCCCTACCAGTCCTATCTAGGGAGAACAGGGTCCCTCAAACCCTGACTCCAAAAATAATAGTCAGAGATGCTGGTTCCCTCACAGGAGAGACCAACACCTCTGAAATCACTGAGGATAACCCCAGTGAAGAGGACATCCAGTTAGCCAGGATGGCCAAAAGATTGGCTTTGGAAAAGCAGCTCCTAGCCATAGAAAGGGAAAGAAAAGAGATGGGCCTAGGTCCCATCAATGGTGGCAGCAACTTAAATAGGGTCAGAGATTCTCCTGACATCCTAAAAATCCCCAAAGGGATTGTAACAAAATATGAAGATGGTGATGACATCACCAAATGGTTCACAGCTTTTGAGAGGGCTTGTGTAACCAGAAAAGTGAACAGATCTCACTGGGGTGCTCTCCTTTGGGAAATGTTCACTGGAAAGTGTAGGGATAGACTCCTCACACTCTCTGGAAAAGATGCAGAATCTTATGACCTCATGAAGGGTACCCTGATTGAGGGCTTTGGATTCTCCACTGAGGAGTATAGAATTAGGTTCAGGGGGGCTCAAAAATCCTCGAGCCAGACCTGGGTTGATTTTGTAGACTACTCAGTAAAAACACTAGATGGTTGGTTAACTGGAAATGAAGTGTGTGACTATGTTGGGCTTTATAATTTGTTTATGAAAGAACACATTTTAAGTAACTGCTTCAATGAAAAGTTGCATCAGTATCTGGTAGACCTAGGTCCAATTTCTCCCCAAGAATTGGGAAAGAAGGCAGACCACTGGGTCAAGACTAGGGTAACCAAAACTTCCACTGGGGGTGACCAAAAGAAAGGGGTTACAAAAACTCCCCAGGAGAAAGTGGGTGACACTAGAAACAAAGAAAAAGAGTCCTCTGTAGGCCCCCAAAAACCAGAACAGGTGGGTGGGCCCCAAGACACAACCCAAAACAAAGGTGGGTACCAGGGTAAGAACTGGGATGCCACTAAGGCATGGTGCCACAACTGTAAACAGTCTGGGCACCACACCAAGGACACTTCTTGTCCCAAAAACAAACCCCAGAACAAAATTCCAGGGGTAACCAGTGTAGCCATGGGAGATGACTCCTCAGATGAGGAGGTCTTCATAGCCTTCAACTGGAAACAGGGCCCAACAGGTGAGTTGGAGATTCCAGAGGGAAGTAGACACTTCCACCACCTACTGGTGAATGGAATCCCAACCACTGCCCTGAGAGACACTTGTGCCAGTCACACTATTGTGCATGACAGGCTGGTGCTCTCAAACCAGTACATCCCAGGTGAGACTGCCAGGGTAAGAGTTAGCCTAGACAGGGTCACTAAGAGGCCTGTGGCTTTAGTACCCATAGAAGTGGGTGGCACTCTTAGCTGGAGAAGGGTAGTAGTCAGTACAGACCTCCCCCTTGATTGTCTCCTTGGAAATGACTACCCAGAGGTTAGTCAGAGCCCAAGAGAGGAACTGGTCCAGTGCCAGTCCTCTCCCAAGGATTCTGGAAGTCCTGCCTCTGCAGTAAATGCAAGCAGGCCCCAGAAGAAGAAGAAAAGAAAACAGAGTAGGAAGGGTGGACAACCTTTAGCCAAGGTTACAGCAAGCCAAGGAGATTCTGCTCCAGTAGGGGAGAACTCCAAAAATGGCCCTGATAAAGTCCAACCTGACCCACAAGAAGTCCTGGCTAGTCAGGCAACTGTTAAACCTGAGTGGGTGGCTCCTCAGCTAACAGAAGAAAGAGTGGAAGAAGGGTGTTTACTACAAGATGTGGTAACCCCCCACTCTAATACAGCAGACAGGCAACCTGAACCCAAAGAGGCCTGTAACTTAGCCCCTTCCCTTTTAGGTGAAGAGCTAAAGGTGTGGTTCTGGGCACTGACAGCTGTCAGTGGCCTCTGCTGGGTGTTAGCCTTTATGGCTGCACTATCCTTAGCATGGTGGTCTGACCCCATGCCAAATAGCAAGTTAGGCCCCCTGACCCTATTGGTCATGGTGGGGTTACTCCAGCTCTGGGTAACCTCTCTGGGTAAGCTAGGGGTAACCCTGGCCAAGATAAGGTTAGCAGAGGTGGATACCTCTAAGACCAAAATAGAAAGAATGGGTGGAGACATTGAAGAGGCAGACAAGAGGCAATTCAGACTAGGTCCTATCACTGTGGAAGTAGGTCAGTTCCCCAAAGGGAATGACCTGAACAGAAGGATGTAAGGCAGAGTAGGCCCTGCAACTAACCAGCCTATTTCTCCTACTCTTCCTCGCCTGACAGACTAGGAAGACTCTCCCAGCTTGGGCTGAGTCTCCTGGCCTGTGGGCTGGGGGGGGCTTGTGTAAAGAAATGGCTCCCTGTTGCAGTTACCCCCCACTTTTTGCCTGATACTGATGCTGACTTGACTGAGAAGTGTGCTGGGACCCTGCTAACCAGGCCCCAGCACCAGTGTTCCTTCACCTAAAATGTACCATTGTATCCACAATTGGCACACCCTGGCATTCAGATAAGTCCCTTGTAACTGGTACTTCTAGTACCAAGGGCCCTGATGCCAAGGAAGGTCTCTAAGGGCTGCAGCATGTCTTATGCCACCCTAGAGACCCCTCACTCAGCACAGACACACTGCTTACAAGCCTGTGTGTGCTAGTGAGAACAAAATGAGTAAGTCGACATGGCACTCCCCTCAGGGTGCCATGCCAGCCTCTCACTGCCTATGCAGTATAGGTAAGACACCCCTCTAGCAGGCCTTACAGCCCTAAGGCAGGGTGCACTATACCATAGGTGAGGGTACCAGTGCATGAGCACTGTGCCCCTACAGTGTCTAAACAAAACCTTAGACATTGTAAGTGCAGGGTAGCCATAAGAGTATATGGTCTGGGAGTCTGTCAAACACGAACTCCACAGCACCATAATGGCTACACTGAAAACTGGGAAGTTTGGTATCAAACTTCTCAGCACAATAAATGCACACTGATGCCAGTGTACATTTTATTGTAAAATACACCACAGAGGGCACCTTAGAGGTGCCCCCTGAAACTTAACCAACTATCTGTGTAGGCTGACTGGTTCCAGCAGCCTGCCACACTAGAGACATGTTGCTGGCCCCATGGGGAGAGTGCCTTTGTCACTCTGAGGCCAGTAACAAAGCCTGCACTGGGTGGAGATGCTAACACCTCCCCCAGGCAGGAACTGTGACACCTGGCGGTGAGCCTCAAAGGCTCCCCCCTTTGTCACAGCCCAGCAGGGCACTCCAGCTTAGTGGAGTTGCCCGCCCCCTCCGGCCACGGCCCCCACTTTTGGCGGCAAGGCTGGAGGGAACAAAGAAAGCAACAAGGAGGAGTCACTGGCCAGTCAGGACAGCCCCTAAGGTGTCCTGAGCTGAAGTGACTCTAACTTTTAGAAATCCTCCATCTTGCAGATGGAGGATTCCCCCAATAGGGTTAGGATTGTGACCCCCTCCCCTTGGGAGGAGGCACAAAGAGGGTGTACCCACCCTCAGGGCTAGTAGCCATTGGCTACTAACCCCCCAGACCTAAACACGCCCTTAAATTTAGTATTTAAGGGCTACCCTGAACCCTAGAAAATTAGATTCCTGCAACTACAAGAAGAAGGACTGCCTAGCTGAAACCCCTGCAGCGGAAGACCAGAAGACGACAACTGCCTTGGCTCCAGAAACTCACCGGCCTGTCTCCTGCCTTCCAAAGATCCTGCTCCAGCGACGCCTTCCAAAGGGACCAGCGACCTCGACATCCTCTGAGGACTGCCCCTGCTTCGAAAAGACAAGAAACTCCCGAGGACAGCGGACCTGCTCCAAGAAAGGCTGCAACTTTGTTTCCAGCAGCTTTAAAGAACTCTGCAAGCTCCCCGCAAGAAGCGTGAGACTTGCAACACTGCACCCGGCGACCCCGACTCGGCTGGTGGCGATCCAACACCTCAGGAGGGACCCCAGGACTACTCTGATACCGTGAGTACCAAAACCTGTCCCCCCTGAGCCCCCACAGCGCCGCCTGCAGAGGGAATCCCGAGGCTTCCCCTGACCGCGACTCTTTGAATCTAAAGTCCCGACGCCTGGGAGAGACCCTGCACCCGCAGCCCCCAGGACCTGAAGGACCGGACTTTCACTGGAGAAGCGACCCCCAGGAGTCCCTCTCCCTTGCCCAAGTGGAGGTTTCCCCGAGGAACCCCCCCCTTGCCTGCCTGCAGCGCTGAAGAGATCCCGAGATCTCTCATAGACTAACATTACGAACCCGACGCTTGTTTCTACACTGCACCCGGCCGCCCCCGCGCCGCTGAGGGTGAAATTTCTGTGTGGACTTGTGTCCCCCCCGGTGCCCTACAAAACCCCCCTGGTCTGCCCTCCGAAGACGCGGGTACTTACCTGCAAGCAGACCGGAACCGGGGCACCCCCTTCTCTCCATTCTAGCCTATGTGTTTTGGGCACCACTTTGAACTCTGCACCTGACCGGCCCTGAGCTGCTGGTGTGGTGACTTTGGGGTTGCTCTGAACCCCCAACGGTGGGCTACCTTGGACCAAGAACTGAACCCTGTAAGTGTCTTACTTACCTGGTAAAACTAACAAATACTTACCTCCCCTAGGAACTGTGAAAATTGCACTAAGTGTCCACTTTTAAAACAGCTATTTGTGAATAACTTGAAAAGTATACATGCAATTTTGATGATTTAAAGTTCCTAAAGTACTTACCTGCAATACCTTTCGAATGAGATATTACATGTAGAATTTGAACCTGTGGTTCTTAAAATAAACTAAGAAAAGATATTTTTCTATATAAAAACCTATTGGCTGGATTTGTCTCTGAGTGTGTGTACCTCATTTATTGTCTATGTGTATGTACAACAAATGCTTAACACTACTCCTTGGATAAGCCTACTGCTCGACCACACTACCACAAAATAGAGCATTAGTATTATCTCTTTTTACCACTATTTTACCTCTAAGGGGAACCCTTGGACTCTGTGCATGCTATTTCTTACTTTGAAATAGCACATACAGAGCCAACTTCCTACAAAGAGTGTGAGACAGAATGAGTGAGAAAACAAGAAATGATCCCAAGAAAGAGAAAAAGAAAGGGAAGACCAGGAGAGATAGAAAGAGAAGGAGAGATAGTACGGGGCCAACATAAGCCTGTCAAAAGTAATTTGTCTTATGCATTCTTCCCAATTTCCCATCTTTTGATAAAAGAGATACTTAAGTTGTAGTGCTTTAACTTGTTGCATACATAGATCACTCTCATACATGTTATAAACTTTAGCACCAAAGTGGTACACGCGGACAGCCTTTTGCTCCAAACATGAATCGCCTCATTGTATGATGGAACTAACGAAAAACAGAAAAAGGTAATGGCGTTTCACTCTGCAAGATGAGGGGAACAATGCAATGACACAGGTAGCCACAAAATAATTATTTAAAACATGATCCTACATTTGTTTCATCATCATGGGTTTCCTCCATTTCAAGCTGCCAGTTACTTACCAGAGTTCAACAGTATATGAATCACAATTTGGCCGAAGCTGCTTGGTTTGATAACACTCGCCAGACGGTCTATTTCTTCATAGATTGAGTGCCTCGAGGTTAGGGGCAGAGTCCAGCCACCCAAAAACTAAAATACATTTCCAAATTAATACAAAGCTCAGGTTATGTAACAGCCGAGAGAAGATACCAGAGCAGAGGTTGTGTGAGGACTCCCAATTACAGAGTACTGGTTTGAATATTTTTTACAATGGCAGACCATGCGAATGTTACACATCATAAATGTTTATGCAAACCTGCTATTTGACTCATTCAAGCTTGACCTCGTCGTTCACACATAAGAAATTTGGATTGCTCACTACAAACTGTCTAAATTAATTTTAAACAAAGCAAATAAAGTTAATCAGTTCATCAAGAATGCCGAGGGCAATAATTCAACAACCCTAAGGTTTGTACAGAAACTAGATTAACATAAAAACTGGCCGTCATCTAGGATGCTCGGTAAACCTACAGTGCTCGTCCCCCTCACTTCTATTCCAGAACAGCAATGTGGGCCTACCGTGTGAAGACCGCTGGCCTCATGCCAACCTAACCCGATTTTTTTTATCCTTTAACACCTTAACATACAGTGCTTAGAAACAACAAAAACTGTATGCACTAAACAAAAAAAACTGCATTTGTCTTTTGCTGTATTTAAGCACTGTATGTTAAAGTGTCAAAAGATAAACAAAATCGATTTGCATTGTTTTAAGAAGTGGTTTTCTGGGCAGACGTGCTGTGGGAGGGTCCTTCTTCGAGTAATGACGTAGGACTGTACTTTATAGACCATAAACTCACCATATCGTGCTCCTTATTACATCGAAAATAGAATGGTCTATTTTATTACAGATAATGTGTGACATCACAGTGTATCCCACCGGAGCCTTAAAGTGACCACCAAGCAAATGTCAGGTGAATATTTAATGAGATGGTGCATAATGCGCTGCATCGTTTCCACATACAATATAAGCTCAATTTTGCATCCATATGTGGGTGTCATCGATTATAGATATAACCCCTTACAATATGCTCCCGGCTTTATGAAGACACTAGGTCCTCTGCAATAGCCTTCTGTCTGCCCAGCCTGACACTGCCGAGGGCAATAATTCAAATGATATTCCAAGGGGTAGGAGTGTGAGATCTTTATGTACGGTAGGTTCCCCCTTCACGGATTCTTGCCTTTTGGAGATCTTCTCAGCATGATAGGGCTACGAAGGCCTTGATCTGATCGCCATCGGGGCTCAGTCCTGTTTGTATCAAACTCCCGTTTGAGCACAAAACGGTGTGAATCTGGGCGTGGAAAGTACAGGTGGTGACTCCCGTTATTTGCAGCTGGTGAAACCTTGGACAAGCCGGTGGGTGTAAAGCGCACACATGCAGAGGTTTACACAGCCTGTCATTGGGATTAGCGTGCTACTACTTCATCATGCTCCGTTCCATGCACATCAATTCACCAAAATGCCAGGGGTAGTGGAAGTGACATGCCAGGTCACATGACCTCCTCTTACACCCAGGAAGTGAACTTGCATTACCTTAGACCTCAATGACATCATAGCAAGGGACATCATAAAACCTTTAACCTTGGTGACATTACAGAAAATGACGCCACATGTTCTTTGTCTCTGCAGTGCACTTTTCTTTGTGCAGTGATAAGCCCACGATCCTTCCAGGAGACATCCCTTGAATGGTGTCACAAAGATCTCAAAACACCCAAAAGATATCATCAAATAAAGAACCATTTTAGAATGCTTCTAGTTTATTGATATTACTGATGAAGGGCTGGGTAAAAGATGTTTTTCTTTTAACTGTATACCGGACACTTTACGGTAGCATATACAAATACTATTTGCAAAATCTTCCAAATAAATACGATTATAACCATTTTTGCATTGCACAGAAATATGTGAGAATCTGCACATCATGGATCTACTTACTAGATTCTCACGAAAGGCAGCATGGCAGCCATAAATGCTGCGCTGTGTGAGAAGGAGAGAGCAGGGCAGTGCCAAGCCAAGCGAAATTCCAGCACAAAATAAGTTTTGCACTAGAAAGCAAATTGAAAAAAAAATGATTTTGCGACCTAACACGGCACACAATCTTAGCTGAAGTACCTAGTGATAGGTTGCTGTGTCATTCAGACCCAAACACGCTGTAGAGGCGGTGCTGTCAGATTTCACCTAGACACTGAAAAAATTAAAAGTTATAATGCCTTTGTGCAGCATCTGAATGGATTGCTTAAGACTCTCTTACCTCAGTTTTCACATTTATATTGCAGATATATATTTTTTTTGTTTGAAAGAATCTCACATGTGGACACTTTCAAAATTAAACATGAAATGGACCTACAAAACAAAAGTGAAAAATTAACAGAGGCAAGGGGTGAGCAATGGAAAGAAAACAAGCTCACATTGAGAGCCCTCTTTAATCTTGTTCCAACTAGATCTGAGCCGGAGGTCACAAGGTTAGTGCCAGGGGTCGCAATGGAGGAGCCAGGCATCGCAGGTGCGAACGCCTGGAGGCCCCCAAATGACGTCCATGCACCAGTCCCATATAATTGGGCACCAGCTGCACAGCCACTAGTTTGTACACCCCGTGCAGGTGCATATTTGCGGCCCGGTTCTGATGGGGCCCAGAGTGTTCACCCGAGGCCTGCCGGCAGACACCGGGTTGCATTGCCACACACTGCCCTGCAGTCATCTGGGAACACCTCGTCTGACAAACCACAGAATGCCGGACAGCAATAATTCCACATCACATGGTGATAACAAACTGAAGTGACCGCCAATTGTGCTGTATTTAATCGCCCAGTAAGACAGCAGAGGAAAGAGGCATAACAAAGTACTGAAAAAGCACCAGTGCACGATTTGACTGCAACTTTACTGCAGGAAAGCCATCAAGTATCACCACAATATTTAAGCCTCTAATACACGAGAAATTAAAACAAGTTAAGAGTCCGCCTTTTGTGTTTCTGCCTAAATTGCATTTTGTCAATTCAGCCACACAACAGAGGGTTCATAGCCCCACATCTGGTGTGGAACCCCTTCAATAACAGCCTCCCCATGGATAAATCTAAAATTGAAAAGGAACACAAACAGATTTACTCAGTCTTGGTATTCAAGAGAAGTATCCTTATGAAGCAAATACTATCCAGGGGCAAATTCTTGACTTCTGCCTAATAGAAAGCAACATTCCATTTATCTGAAGGTTAAAAAAGTGACCTGCTTATATCGTGCTTTAGTCTCATTTCCTGTCGAGCAGCTGCACACAGGTCTTCTTACTCGACCCATCTTTGAGCATCAAAGACTGTCCTCTTTCATCTCATTGCGAGCACTGCGTTCATACCGATAGATATTTAAGGCCCACAGGCAGTTCTACAGAACAACAGGAGTTGACTATCGCCTCATAGTCGGCTCTTGTAATGGCATATTTCCTCTGCTGTAGAAGTCACTGAGGAGCTTGATAAGTCTCACCTATTCATGTCTAGCAGTAGGTGGACCGGATCAGGATGTGCTACAATCACTTGAACTTTGGGCTGATTTCAGATTCCAGGAATTCCAGAACATTGTGATGATCGGACATCAGAGTGCTTAGACCCAGAAATCTGCCTACACACATTATAAAGGCCAGAGTCAGGGACGGATCAAAAATATGTTTAAAAGTTAGGTTTGTAGGTCAAAAGCACCATAAACCACATTAGTTCGAAAAATTGAGGACCTTCGATGCAGTTCTACCTTTACAAACTAATTTTTCATTGAACTCAATAAATCAGGCATAGCTCCCGTCGCCCCCCTCCCATGGGTTGGGTCACACTCCTATCCACAAATCAGTTTTCACTTCACAACAAACAAAAGAAAATTATAAAAAGGGAATCTTTCTATATTTTGCTCTGAAACTTTAAAGTCATGCCGTTATTTTTTTTTTTTTATAATTCCTGATCACAACATCCACCACATTGCCACACATTCTATACCTTAAAACAAACTTTTGACCTTTGTGTAAGTAACCCCATCTGAAAGGCACAAGGAGGACAGACTTGTAATTGAAAGTGTCAAGGAGAAAGTGATGTATTGGTTTATGTATCCGCGAAATAGGTTAGGATTGACTTTTTACAGCCTGAGGTTAGATGTAAATTACTGTTAAAGTCTGATGCCATCAGTGAAACGTTATTATCAGAAAAGTAGAGGAACGCAACAAATGTGCCGCACAAAACTAGGATCACTCCTCTAGTTATCCCCTTACAAACTCTTGAACAGCTTCCGGCTGAGCTTGTTCTGACTACCATTTAAGGCAGCATCTACTAACCTTCTGACTTCTGTGGACCTCCAAAAAAGTCACTGCTGAAAGGGGGACCCCCACCAAACAATTTCTATTACACGACTCTCAAAACAAATATATAGAAACAAAAACAAGTTTACAGCGAGAACACATACACAAATTACAGAACATTTTACTTAATTCCCCCCCAAAAAAATTATAACTTTTAATGTCAAAGTTGGATCTTTTCCAAATGTTTTACTCCTAAAAGATGACGCAATATACTAGACTTTAGCATATCGTTGTCTTTTGTCGTCCTAATGAATAAATACAGAGCGCATACCAGTGCTGCATTAGTTGAGGTGGCCAATTGTTAATAGTAGATCCAGTCTGCTGTACTTCTGCTGGTGCCAATCAAGCCAATGATACCAACTTAATTTTTAGCTTCCAGTTTCAAATTCCTTCACGTTTACAGAGTGTTTTAGAAAATTTAATTTTGTTTCTTTTATGTACATATACTTATTATTCTGCTAGTATTTAATTTTTTAATTAGCTCAGACCCCCTGAGTAGGTGCTGCAGACCTCCTGGGGTCTCGGACCATAGGTTAAAAACCACTGCTCTATAGAGCTGGAACTCATCCATATTTCCATCCTCCAGACAACAGGCATCATCTTACACTCTTATGCTTCAGTCCTTTCTATGCATCGAGGCTTCACTGCACCCCTTACACTCTTATGCTTCAGTCCTTTCTATGCATCGAAGCTTCACTGCACCCAAAATAAAAATAAAAATATCCTTGATATTCAAAGCTATCAGCAGCCTACCCTGAACCTATGTCAGTGGAGGGACCCACATCTCCAACCAAGCCCGCTGACTGTCCCTACATTGCTTCGCCATCCCATAACCACCATAAGCAGCCCCTGCGCTGGCCAAAACATCAGCATGGAAACATTTATATCATTTATCGTATTAGCACTTTTGAATTAGAACTTTCTGCTGCTTAAGCAGATGACCCCAAAGACTTCCTTAGAATTACCTTGTATATATGAAAGTCCCAGCCACAAACATCGCCCTGCCACACCCCTTACATGGTGATCACCAATACTGCTGTGCCACATGTGACCAGTGATTGTACATATAACTGGTGCCTGGAAATTTAACAGGATTAGATTTGTAAATTGGTGACGCTTGCTATCCAACCTAACTCAATCTGTCACGTCTAACCACACACAATTTTGTTCATGTGCACGTGCATCTGTCTTTAGAAAACACACTTATTCTAGGTTCCACAGATCATTAGGTGATTTACTATAAAATGCAAAGAGGGATACATATATCATGGATGCATCTGACATTATATTAGTACAAACAAGCATTGGTCAGAGTGCTCTTATATAGATGTACTCACTGGCGGTGATGTACTCAGGAGCTTTTCCAGGACTCAGGGGGACAGCTTCTTCATAATACCCTTCAGGAAGGGATGAGGTTGGTAATGGCGGGGGACCGTTCTCTGATAACTAAAAGAAAACACAATCTTATATCACACAAGAGGAAGTGATAGAAATAGGCAGTTCAAGCAAATGCCTTCTTTAATGTATTTGTATAATACACTTATTACATGTTCATGACAGATACTGTTCATAACGAATACCACAGACATAATTGCAACGCACATTGATTCAGCCACTGAGAATGCTTTAATTACAAACCATTATAGCTTCATTCCTGGAAACCATTTATATACAGTGTATCATATGAACCATGTCAACCTCATATTTTTGAGCAGGTTATTATTTAAAATAATTTTGTACGATTTACATGAGATTAACAAGCATTTGCAATCCAATGGGTCTCGCGTTTGCTCGAGTTAGAGCTATTAGCATTTGCAAATTCCTAACTGGACTATTCTTGCCACAAATTGAAAATGAAAAGTAAAATAGTTGACATAAGCGAGTTGATTCAAAGCACAATGGCCGCCATGAGCATGAAGGAGAGACAAAAAAAAAAAAAAAAGAAGTTTGCTCGTAGTCAAACATATCAGCAATCGTGCAATTATCCATGTAACAGGGGCAGTCTGCAAGGCGGTAACAAGACCGCCCCAAGGAGGGACAAACGTAAAGCATTTACCAATGATGATAAAGGATCTTTGAAAGGCAAGCCCACAAAAGAGTGAAAGTGATGGGCGTGGTTAAAAACCCACAATACTTACAACAGGTCAAACCGCTTGCGCTCGACCTAAAAAATCTCCTGCGCGTACTTTTATACATTTATTTATTCAGATAAAATCTTGAGTAACTCTTGCTAACATTAAGACACACACCAGCCACCTTCCAGACAGAGGGTGCTGATGCTGTCACTGAAGAGGGGGTTTTAACCGGCAAAGAAGTGCTTGATATGATTGGTGGGCAGAAATCTTCCAGGTCATTGTACCATGCTCTGCTGGTAAGTTTTCCATGTAGATAGATGCTATTTTGTTTTTCACCATAGTCTTTGCATTAGTGGTATATTGGTTGATTTATGTATGTCCCTGTTGTACTGAAGGACTGGGGTGGGAACAGATTTTAATAAAATCTAAAATCTTGACTTCTACTAAATAAGGCATTGGAAAGTGTGTGTCATCCAGGAGAACTGTCACAAATGCGGGCGGGAGAGGTGGTCAAGGATGAAGCATGACACGATGAGTGTGTGAGAGCACCTCTTCCATTAAGAAATTATTCTGGTTGCTAGATTAGAGCCACATTCTCGAGATGACCTACGGATGCGACAAATGGTTTCGCTTATCAGAAGTAGACAAAACACAATACTTTGAGTCCTATGCCACCACACTATTTGTGATTAGCAAAACATGAGTGGCACATACATATACTGATATGCACTGAAAGCAAACCAAGGGCAATTTATTTGTAAAATTATTTTTATGTCTGTTCTGTGCGCTCCCTTTCTGACTTATAATTCATTCTTTCTGAGCAAATACAAGTCTTTAAAGTACATCCTACGGTAAGACTTAAAGGGGGCTCATCCAGTAAATGAGATTTCAATGGATCTCCAAACACTAGCAGATATTACAGAACAAAGCAACTTTCTAGAATGCCTACTGTTAATGATTGTTAGAGACGCACCACTTGGAGGTCCCTTTAAAGTCTAAATCTGTAGAACAAGTTACCTTTGGTGGCGCCTTATCTGGTAGAGACCATATCTAGCTGCAGATTCCTTACTTTAGAATTACCTCCAGGCATCAGAGTGGATCAAGATTTTTTTTTTTTGTGAGCAGTACCTCTGCATTCCAGAAGATGGTGTTTGCCTCCTCGTGGCGTTAGCTGCGCCGGAAGTTTCCCCAACAGTGTGCGGACGTCAGTTTCTTTTGGTGACTTTCCACACCAGGAGCACATAGCAAAGAAGGACAATGACCAGTGGTGTGTGGAACAAATGTCCCGAACAGGGAACAGCCATGTACCTATTAATTTGTTCACAAAGCGCAAAGGATGAATGGGTCTGTAAGAAACCTGCAGCTAGATAGAGTCTCTAGCAGATAAGGCGCTACCCTAAGGTAAGTAACTCCTTCATCTGATGGATACTTCTAGCCGCAGATTCTTTACCTTAGAATAGATACCCAAGCAATACTTCCCCAGAGGAAATTAGACTAGAAGTCCTGCAGGACCGAACGGGTAAAGTGCTTGTCCTGATGGACCAGACTGTCCAGGCATTAGCGCTTGCTGAACGTATGTAGTGAGGCCCATGTTGCTGCCTGGTAGATCTCCAGGGCTGGAACTCTGGTTTCTAACCAGGTGGTCGCACCTTTTGCTCCAGTGGAATAAGCACGCAAACCATCTGGGGGGTGCTCCTTGACCAATGCGTAGCAGAGCTTAATGCAGAGTACAATCCATATGGGGATGAGAATGTGATATATATATATATTCTTTTATCTTCTCTCTTTCCTCTTCCTTCCTCTCTCTCTTTTTCTCGGAGTCTTCTTCCGTAACGTTTATTAGTCTTGTTATTCCTTCTTTAGGGTCGAGCCTGCGTCGCATGCGCTTGCGTTTCGCTAAGCGAGACGCTTTTGTAATTAAAAAGGGCTCGGAGCCCCGTCCACGTCACATCAGTGTTTGTCATTCGCTTGTGGGCTTGGCTCTTAGAATCTGCTAGATTTCATTAGTGGAAGGCATGCATACGTCATGCCTTTTCCGGTGGATAGCCCTCCTCGAGTGCATCGACCAAGTACAGAAAACATGCGAGGCTCGCTGTTTTCTGTCCGGCTCGTAAACTACTTTTTCTCTCTTTTCCCAGCGCGATCTCGCTTGGCAGAAGTCGAGCGCTTTACATAATATCGACCCTGTTTCACAGTTAATTGCACTTTTTCCGGTTAGTACATAAATGCATTGCAAATGCTTGTCTTCCTTGGTGTGTCTCAGTTTCCGGATTTGTTGTTCCCTACAGAAGGACAGACGCAAGTGGAAAAAGAAGGAATAAAGGGGAATGGGCAAGTATTTTAATGCTTAATATTGGCTAGTAAAACCTGGTGGGAGGGGGAAGGGATAAGGAAGAGTCTGGGGTCAGTGAGGGACCGTGTCTAAGAGTGTACATTTGGTGAATATTGTTTTAGTTTCAGTTGGGTGGTAAAATGAACAAATAAAGAAATTTATAACCGAGTCTTGTTTGTGATGAACTTTCTATTATTTCTGGCAGTTTCTTTTCATACATTTTCTTTCTCCCCTTGTCTCCCTCTTCTCTCATTCCTCTCTCTCCTCCTTCCCTTTCCCTCTTCCAAAATATGCACTCGGGTTTCGTATACAGGCTCGTACCTACATTAGCCACGTCGCTCCTGGAACGTGGTGGGTAGTTTTGGCGTCTTTGGGTGCCTCCACCTCTTCGGCTTGTGAACTCGTTTCTCCAGCACTTTCTGCCCCACTGCGACCTTCCTCACTCTCCTCCACTTTCTCGGCGTTCTCCTCCTTTTTTTCCTTTCCCGGCTCCGCGTCTTCCTTTTCTGTGCTTCTCCCGTATGAGTCTTCTTTCGCCGCTTCCTTCTCGCCCAGTCTCTCCTCATTGTGCCCTTCTTCTCCTGTGCTGCCTCGCAACCCTCTATTTCCAGGTTAGCGTGCGTTAGTTTTCATGCGTAGCTTGTTGGAGTGCCCCCAGGGCACGCCTCTGTCGGCCCCACTCGGATATCGGTGCCCGATGTAACAGTAACCCTGTTACAAGGAACAACTCCTCTTTTTGGGTCAAGACGGCTGGAGTCTCTCCTCTTCCTTAGAGGGATGAGATGAAATGTAAAAGGTAGACAAAGTAACAGGCTGGCCTTTGTGGAACGGGGTAATCACCTTCAGCAAGAAGGATGCTCGAGTCCAAAGGACCAGTGGTCTGAAAAGAAAGAGACAAATGGAGGCTGGGATGAGAGTCTGCAGTTCACAAACACTCCTGGCAGATGTAATTGGCATCAGAAAGGCCGTCTTGGTGGTGAGAAGCCAAAGAGGATAAGTGTGAAGCAGCTAAAAAGTAAGAACAAGTCAAGGCGCCATTAAACTGGAGGAAGTAAGTATTGCAAACCTTTAACAAAATTATTTACAATAGGGAACCTAAAGAGAAGGCTGATGAGGCAGCCACAGGAAGGCAGTGATGCAGAGTGCCATTCTGGACCACGGTAAGGATAAACAAAATAAGTTGTTAAAGGGGTGCAGATAACAGGTCAACTTCTTTGGTTGTACACCATCCCACAAACTTGCTTCAAAGGCCAGCGTAGACCGTCTTGGTGGAGGGATGCCGAGCTGCCAAAATAACATTACAGACTTCGGGTGGAAGGCCGAAAACTTAACTGTTGCCGCTCCATCTCCACACATGAAGGCAGTGTTGGCAGGTCTGGGTGGAGAACCCTCCCCTGCTGCTGCGACAGAAGAACCTCCTGGAGGGGGAGCCTGATAGGAAGACTGATGGCCGTGCTCAACAGCTCGGGATACCAGACTTTCCTAGCCCAGTACAGAGCGACAAGGATGACTTGGGCCCGGTTGTTCCTGATCTTCTTGAGAACTCTGGGCAGGAGAAGTAAGGGCAGAAAGGTGCACAGGAGGCTAGAGCGCCACTCGAGATGAAGAGTCTCCGCCAAGAGCCGCCTTGGAACTTCCAGCAACAGAAATACTCATATTATATTTTCTCTGTGGTGGCGAACAGATATAACTAAGGCTCCCCTCACTGCTGAAAAGACCTTGCATCACCTTCAGTTGAATATGCCATTTGTGATCCGGTAGGGACCTTCAGCTGAATTTGTCCACTTTGGCGTTCAGAGAGCGCACCAGGTGTTGAACCACCAGAGAAATGCCCTGACATTCCAGCCATGCCCAGAGACATAGGGTTTCTTGACAAAGGGTCCAAAACTCCATCCCACCCTGTTGCAGTACCACATGGTGGTGGTGTTGTAGGTGAACATATTTACTGGTCTTCCTTTGTTGGAGGATAGCTCTAACCGCCAACAGGGTGATGTAGAGCACTGATTCTGCCGGAGACCACAGGCCTCTGATCTCCACCTCTCCCAGATGGCCACCCAAGCCCAGGACCGCATCTAGCACTACTGTCAGATATGGTTGGGGAAGGGAGAGGGGTCACTACCAGATAATGCATTACCCAAAGGTAACTTGTTTGTCTGACAGATACTCCTAGCAGCAGATTCCTTACCTTAAAATAGATACCCAAGCAATACCTCCCCTCTGAGATCTGGACCATGTCAGAGAGATTCTCCCGATCCTGCACCAACTGTAACTTCAGGTAGCACTGCAGAGCCGCATATGTCAGCCTGCATGTGTTAAAAGCAGGATGCAGGAGGCCATCAGGCCCAGCAGCCTCAGAGTCAGTCTCACCCAAATTCAGGATAGAGACTGAAACATCAATATCATAGCCTGAATATTGTGGACTCACCATTCGGAATGATAAGCTCAAAACTGTACTGAGTCTAGAAATGCTTTGATGAAAGGAAGCATCTGACTAGGAGTCAGGTGTGATGGACACGTTGATAGTGAATCCCAGCAAGTGCTGGAGGTCTGCTATGGTCTGGAGGTAGGAGACAACTACCTGGGGAGAGTCTGCCTTTAACAGTCAGCCATCGAGATAGGGAAAGACAGACACCCCTGATCTCTGCAGATAAGCTGCAACCACAGCCATGACCTTGGTGAACACCCAAGGGACACTGCTAAGACAAAAGAGGAACATGGTGAACTGAAAGTGCTCGTGGGCTACTATGAACCGCAGATAACGTCTGTGGGCAGACAAGACAGAGATGTGGAAGTATGCGTCAGCAAGCCCAATGCTACCATCCAGTCTCCTGGGTCCAGGGCAGACAGGACTTGAGCGAGCGTGAGCATTTTGAATTTCTGCTTTTTCAGGAAGAAAGTGAGTAGGTGCAGGTCTAGCATAGGACGAAGGCCTCCGCCCTTCTTGGGTACCAGAAAGTATCAAGAATAGTAACTACAACCTACTTCTGATGCTGGCACCCTCTCATATCACTCACTTGGACAAGGGAGCTGGCACTTCCTAGTGGAGTAAGGAGATCTGGTCCTCTGTCACCAAGTGGGTGGCCTGGGTGGAGGGATAGTCACAAAGGGGAGGGAGTAGCCCCTTCAGACAGTCTGGAGAATCCAGTGGTTGGAAATTATTGACCTCCAGTGGTGCAGGCAATGGCATCTCATGGCTCCCACTGGTTGCCCATGATAGTCGGAGGGCAAGCTAAAAAGAGGCAGGGAGGCTGCGGCCATCAAGGGGTGGTGGACTACTCTGACCTCTGGATACCTGACCCACGAGATCTGTGGGTACCGCATCCTCGGCCACACACTGGCTGGGAAGCTCTCATGCTGTGGTGGCTGGGTGAGACGCAGCTGGAAGCCTCTTCTGTGGCCACAAAAGGAGCGTCCGGGGGACTGGGGATGGTGAGGGGCAAAGGAAAGACCCAAGGACCTAGCAGTAGCTCTGCTGTCCTCGAAGTGTTCTAGTGCTGAGTCCATCTGGTCTACGAAGAGATGGGAGCCATCAAAGGGTATGTCCATTAGCGAGGCCTAGACATCCTCCCAAAAGCCAGTGATTCTCAACTGGGCGTGGAGCCTAAGGGCCACCGGCAATGAGACCATCCTGCTGAGTGAGTTGGCTGCATCCAGCCCACAGTTTTTGTGAACTTAGCTGTGTCCCTCCCATCAGCAAGAGCTTTTTGGAGTATGGCTCTGGCCTCCTTCAAGACCATAGGCGGCACCTGCGCAACAGAGTCTCAGAGCGAATGCGAGTATTGGCCCAAAAGGCACACGGTGTTCGCCGACCGCAGTGTCAGGCTAGCCGGAAGAAACCATCTTCTTTCCCAAGGTATCCAGCCTCTTGGTTTCCCTGCCCAGTGGAGTGGTAGGGAATGCACCAGTATTTACTCTGGAAGCAGAGGCTTGGACCAACAAGCTTTCCGGAGTGGGGTGTTGGGTGCAGACATTGAGGTCCCTTGGGGTGGAACGATGGAGGCAGGCAAGTGTCAAATTCAGAGGAGCCTGTGTGCTGGCCTTGGACCAGGCCCGAGTTGGACATCCATGAGGGCTTCATTAAACGGGTGAAGGGCTCAGAAGGGGCGACTCCCGGCTGCAGCACCTCCATCAAGACGTTCATCTCGACAGCTACAGAGGGCAGCTGAAGGTCCAGGACCTCGGCCTCCCTCCTCACCAAAATAGCAAATTAGGCTCCCACCTCTGTAGCCACGGTAGAAGGAGAGACCAAACCTGTATCTGGGGAGGTGTCCAGTTCACTGGCATAGGCCAAATCGTCACATCAGGTGTCCTCAGTGACATTTAGGGGCTGCCATTAGTCAGAGGAGCATATATCCTGGTAACACTGTCATCTAGTAACCCTAACCATGGAAGCGCTAACATGTTGCCCCTCTTCGGTCTTCTAAATGGTGCTCTTGTGCTCAAGAGCATCAGCTCAAGACTGCTTCAAATCTGAAGAAACGCCTTCTTCAGCTTTCTTTTCGGCCCTGGTTGGGAGGGTGTGCAGTTGAACACTTCTCCATATGGTCCACCTGAAATCACTTTCAATTTCTCAAGACCATCAAGATCAGGCTTTTCCACAGATTTAACCACATGTTTATAGCATGGGTGGGCCATATGGCAGTCAATATGGTTTTTGGTCCTTTATAGGTAGCTAGCTGGGAAACAGCAATAGACTGGTTGCAAGGAGATGTCTGGCAGGGTTGGCATCTTTAGATGCTGTTGTGCACAAGCATCATTTGGGCTGCCCGAGCAGTATAGAGGGTCTGAGTGAAAAGCACTGAAATAAATTAGGGTATTTTAGAGCTATAAAGGTCAGACGATGACATGTGACACCCACTGTTCAAAACCTCTGTCAAACCCAAGCTGGGCGTCTACTCTTTTTCTTGCCGTTTTTAGGGTCGAGCCTGCGTCGCATGAGTTTCACTTGCGAGACGCTTTAGGAGTTAGAAAAGGGCTCAGAGCCCCGTCCATGTCACGTCAGTGTGTTTCATTTGTTCGTGGGCTTGCCTGTTTAAATCTGCTTGCTTTCATTAGTGGAAAGCATGCATATGTCATGCCTTTTCCGGTGGTTAGCCCTCCTCGAGCGCAGCGACCAAGTACTGAAAACATGCGAGGCTTGCTGTTTTCCATCCGGTTTATGGACTACTTTTTATCTTTGTTCGCAGCGCGATCTAGCTTGGCAGAAGTCGATTGCTTTCCGTGACATCGACCCTGTTACGTAGTTAATTGTACTTTTGCCAGTTACGTAGATAATTGCACTTTTACCGATAGGTTTCACTACAGGGAGTGCAGAATTATTAGGCAAATTAGTATTTTGACCACATCATCCTCTTTATGCATGTTGTCTTACTCCAAGCTGTATAGGCTCGAAAGCCTACTACCAATTAAGCATATTAGGTGATGTGCATCTCTGTAATGAGAAGGAGTGTGGTCTAATGACATCAACACCCTATATCAGGTGTGCATAATTATTAGGCAACTTCCTTTCCTTTGGCAAAATGGGTCAAAAGAAGGACTTGACAGGCTCAGAAAAGTCAAAAATAGTGAGATATCTTGCAGAGGGATGCAGCACTCTTAAAATTGCAAAGCTTCTGAAGCGTGATCATCGAACAATCAAGCGTTTCATTCAAAATAGTCAACAGGGTCGCAAGATGCGTGTGGAAAAACCAAGGCGCAAAATAACTGCCCATGAACTGAGAAAAGTCAAGCGTGCAGCTGCCACGATGCCACTTGCCACCAGTTTGGCCATATTTCAGAGCTGCAACATCACTGGAGTGCCCAAAAGCACAAGGTGTGCAATACTCAGAGACATGGCCAAGGTAAGAAAGGCTGAAAGACGACCACCACTGAACAAGACACACAAGCTGAAACGTCAAGACTGGGCCAAGAAATATCTCAAGACTGATTTTTCTAAGGTTTTATGGACTGATGAAATGAGAGTGAGTCTTGATGGGCCAGATGGATGGGCCCGTGGCTGGATTGGTAAAGGGCAGAGAGCTCCAGTCCGACTCAGACGCCAGCAAGGTGGAGTACTGGTTTGGGCTGGTATCATCAAAGATGAGCTTGTGGGGCCTTTTCGGGTTGAGGATGGAGTCAAGCTCAACTCCCAGTCCTAATGCCAGTTCCTGGAAGACACCTTCTTCAAGCAGTGGTACAGGAAGAAGTCTGCATCCTTCAAGAAAAACATGATTTTCATGCAGGACAATGCTCCATCACACGCGTCCAAGTACTCCACAGCGTGGCTGGCAAGAAAGGGTATAAAAGAAGGAAATCTAATGACATGGCCTCCTTGTTCACCTGATCTGAACCCCATTGAGAACCTGTGGTCCATCATCAAATGTGAGATTTACAAGGAGGGAAAACAGTACACCTCTCTGAACAGTGTCTGGGAGGCTGTGGTTGCTGCTGCACGCAATGTTGATGGTGAACAGATCAAAACACTGACATAATCCATGGATGGCAGGCTTTTGAGTGTCCTTGCAAAGAAAGGTGGCTATATTGGTCACTGATTTGTTTTTGTTTTGTTTTTGAATGTCAGAAATGTATATTTGTGAATGTTGAGATGTTATATTGGTTTCACTGGTAATAATAAATAATTGAAATGGGTATATATATTTTTTTGTTAAGTTGCCTAATAATTATGCACAGTAATAGTCACCTGCACACACAGATATCCCCCTAACATAGCTAAAACTAAAAACAAACTAAAAACTACTTCCAAAAATATTCAGCTTTGATATTAATGAGTTTTTTGGGTTCATTGAGAACATGGTTGTTGTTCAATAATAAAATTAATCCTCAAAAATACAACTTGCCTAATAATTCTGCACTCCCTGTACGAGTGAACTGTAGCAGCGCGATCACACTTTTTTTTTCCATTTAATGTGGCAAGAAAAGTCCGGTTGGGTGTTTACAACTGCTAATAGCTCTAACTCGGAGAAATGCAAGACCCGTTGCATTGTAAATGCTTGTTAATACTTACGTCTGCTTTTAGATCTACAGGATGTAGGGCTTTTGAATTATTTCCATTTCTAGTGGCCTGAAATACTTGATGAACTACTTAACTTTATAGAGGCAAATGTTGATCTGCATGTTAATTCTGACAGATGGCTTACCTTCAAATCCCAGATCCTGACTGTTAATAAAAAAAACTCCAAAGTTTGGTATCTCAAATTGACCCTTAACTAAAACCAAACAGTTGACAGTCACTTGCTCAATATTCAGAAGAGACCTTGTGCCACCTCTGGGTGCAACTGCGCTCATGTGTGTCTTTGAAAACGCATGGATGAGTAACCTGTGTTGGTTGGAGTTGAGAATAGATTTGTGCCACCAAAATTACTTTAGCCATTGGAGCTCATGCTCTGCATCCTACCAAAACATCCACCCATACACTCACACACCTATTCATTCATGCATGCATCAAGCACTGTTCATGGCAGGGTAATCAATGACCTCATCAGGGTTGAGAGTAGGCAGAGCAACATGAAAGGTAAATTCTGAACGGGTATTAAGCATAATGCAGGTCTTCTTTTGTTGAGTAAGCTACTTACCTTACGTTATGATCTTTCTAGTAGAGACTCTCTCAAGCTGCAGATTCCTCGCCTTTTGAATATTCCACATGCGTCAGACTGGACCTGGAAACTATTCAGCAGTATGTCGGCACACGGGCTCCATATGGCTCCTCACAGACAGTTTCGCTCCTGAACAGACGTGCAGTGCCTATAAAGGAGGCACTCACAGGTGCTGCAGTCAGTTGCTTTTAAGACTGTCCGTGCCTATAGAGGTGGAGCCCCAAAAACAAACTAGTAGACCAGTATGCAGATTCCTCAGCGTGTGATCTTATTAGTGATGTATTGAGTCCTATCAAAGAATGGGGAGGATGGAAGGGTTGGTGAGGAATCTGCAGCTAGATAGAGTCTCTACCAGAAAAAGCATTATCAAAAGTAAGTAACTTGCTCTTCTGACAGAAAAATGAACCACAGCACATCAGACAGGATGGCCTAGAGGGGTCAATTTGACGTGTGCTACGTTAACCACAAATGTGTCCCAATGGCAGACATATACACAGAGAAAGGTTGAAGGCATTCAGGTGCAAGTGCTCAGTTTCCATGCATGAAGGTGGAGATTGCAAAGGACGGGGTAGAGAACCAGACCCTTCTGCAGCAACAGCAGATCCTCCTTTTCGGAGCACAGATGCTCAAGCCTAGGAGTTCTGTATACCATACTTCCCATACCCAGTCTTGATCTTCTTGAGAACTCCGGTCAAAAGTGGTATCGGCGGAAAGGTGTAAAGGTGTCCCAGGTTCCACTTGAGGCAGAATGCATCCCAAGCAAAGGACACCTTGAAAGCTCCAATGCACAGAAGTGCTGACATTTCCCGTTCTCATCAGTGCCAAACAGATCACACCAAGGTACTTCCCACTTATGGAAGAGACCTTGTGCCATCTCTGGGTGTAACTGCCACTCGTGATCCGCTAGGCACCGACAGCTGAGTTCCTTGCCCTGGCATTTAAGGATCCCCCACCCCCCAAGTTGTTCACCACCAGGAAGCTGCCTTGGCAGTCCAGAGGCACCCCCACCCCGTTTGCTACAGTACCACATGGGGATGATGTTATCCATGAGCACCTGTACCAACTTCCCTTTGATGGATGGCAGGAAGGCTTTCAGTGCTAAGCCAATGGCCCTAATCTCCAAGTTGATAAGGAGCCGGGTCTCCAGCAGAGACCAGATGCCTCCGATAACCACCTCTCCCAGGTCGCCACACCAACCCAGAAGTGACATATCAGTGACCATGGTCAGCTCCAGGTGAGGAAGAGAGAAGGATCTGCCCTACCCCAACGGAAGTTCAGTAACCACCAATGCAGATCTTTTGCAGCTTTCTGAAATCTGGAGCATGTAAGAGATGGTTTCCTTGATGTTGGCACCACTGGGACTCCAGATTCCACTGCAGAGCCCACATATGCCACTGGGCATGTTCGACCAGCAAGATGCAGGAGGACATCAGTCCCAGCAGCCTCAGAATCAACCTCACTGAAATCTAGGAGTGGAAAAGGTGCGCAAGAGTGGAAATCGGCTTCAACTTTTTAGACTTTGTGTGGTTATCAAAGGACTTGGAGCACCATCGACTCTGGGAATGGGACAGACATTGAGCTTTGGACTTGAAGAGGGACTTGGGCCAGCCAAGTGCTGCCTCGTTTTGTGCTTAGCAATGTAAAGTTTTGCCTTGCATATTCTGATGGCCTTCAGTTTCCTTCATGTGCAGTTTACACAGGTCTTGCCGTGGTGGACAGATCCCCGAAACCACAGGCATACCTGGAGGGGATCTGTCACAGACATCTGCTTGCGACAGTCCCTACATGGTTTACAACCTGTGGTTTGAGGGGGTGACATCCCTTTCACACTGCAGACATTTTTTGTGAGAAAACAAACTAGGTAACAATCTCTGAAAGACCAGAAGAAACTCCGGATCCGCGTCTGGTGGCACAGAAATAAAGGAACTGACAGCACGCAGAAGTGGGGCCAACATAAGTCCCACATGTCACATCTAGAATGGCGCCAGTGTGGAGCTGCACAGCACCACCTTCTGGTGCACAGATGTACTGCTGAAAAGTTTCAAGGTCAAGTCTAACGCCTAGGGAACATTCAAAAGGTGAGGAATCTGCAGCTAGAAGTCTGACAGAAAAGAAAGGTTTAGAAACAAATGTACGGGACATTCCTATCAGAAACACTCAGAATAGGACAGCAGGGGGAAAGAAATAGCACAATACAACTTGCAAGAGGTGAAAGATTGTCTATTTTGGAGCAGCTGTAAATGCAACTGCGGCACCCTAGGGAATACTACATACACATTTTGACAGAATTTTACCCTCCCCTAAAATTATGGATTTTACATGAATCTTGTTGCAGCTGTTAATCTTCTATGACTTACCACCAAGCAGATGTGTGGAGAACGTAGGAAAATATTGATGAAGGCTAGACAACATTTTATTTTCTGCATTTTCTAGTTGCTCTGTAAAGAACTATGGGGGTTATTCTAACTTTGGAGGAGGTGTTAATCCGTCCCAAAAGTGACGGAAAAGTGACGGATTTACCACCAGCCGTATTACAAGTCCATTATATCCTATGGAACTCATAATACGGCTGGTTGTATATCCGTCACTTTACCGTCACTTTTGGGACGGATTACCACTCCTCCAAAGTTAGAATAACCCCCTATGTGTTGGGAGGAAAATTACTCTGTGCCCCATTTAAGTTGAAACATCCACAAGCAGCTGAGAAGAAAATGAGTGTGACAGTTTACTCTGGGCATGTTAGCACACAGTGCTCACAGGTGTCCTACTTTTAGCCGAGAAATTTGTAAATGCCTTCTGAGAAATTATATACTGTACATTTGATTAGAGAATTAATTAAAAACAAGCATTGGCTTACCCAATAGTATTGAGGCTTGTATAATGTATAGCAGCTATCTCATGACTCACTTCACCTCCTTCTGACCCCTCATACAAGTCAAATCCAACTGAATAATGTTCCTCATTCAGAGACAAAAGGAATTTCAAATATGTACATTTGTTTATTTCTGCAACGTAATGTTAACAAATATTTGAACCGGCATACATTGCATTTAGTGTGCCTATCAAAGAAGTCTCCATTCACAGTAAGCTTTAATAACAAGTTAGTAGAAGTAGAACAGGGAGGTGCGGGATAGCAACAAAGTAGCAGGAGTTAGGGATGACATTTAAAAAAATTAGCTTGAAGGGGATGGCTAAGGAAGCAATGGACAAGCCAGTGGGGGAAGCAACAAAAAGGGCGGTGGCGGGTGACAATGAAGATGGGAGCAGCAGGAGGAAGACGCAAGAAGACAAATGCACTCCCCCAGTGCTTAATTTGTAAATAAAAAGGTGCCTGTGCCCAAAGCTCTCCACTGAAACATGCGGCTGGGGCAATTAAATGTGCGAGCACGGAATACTGAGGCAGTGTAATCCTGAAGCCATCTGGGCTTCTTTAATCCTTTAAAAGCCACTCCTTGCCCCCTCAGCTCACTCTTGCAGCTTTCTGCTTTCTCCCTTTGTGACGCTTTTTCGTTTTTCCCTTCCTCCGTCTTTCCATATATGTCTTTTGTTCGCAGCAAATGCTTGAGGCAGAAGAATAAGCCCCGGCCCTCAAAAATAAGTGCCGGTGCTCAGCACTGGAAACAACAAGCACAAATTAAGCACCGACTCCCCCCACTGAGTGTTTAAGGTAAAACAATAAAAAAAAAAGAAAAAAAAATTCCCTGAATCCAAGCAACGTCAGCAGTTTAAGGATGCAAGTCAACCAATCAAATGCTCTAAATGTGGTGCACATTAGTGGAACTTTGTAAAAATATCAGCACGATACGAGAGCCAACATGATTCACAATGTCTGCATTCCAGCCTCTTTTCCTTCCATGGTCACCTCTTGGGGTGGCAGAGTTAATACCACTCATGTGTTTATGATCATTTGTCATCGAGATCAGCACACAGAACTTGTACTACTCTGGGGGGGTTTGTTTTACTCCTTAAGTCAACCACGAACAAATGGACTCACAATCTCACGCCACATTCTCAATTTACCCAGCAGTATGAAACCATTTTCTAATAAAAGAAAAGAGGGTTCCATAGAGAATAGATTGACATGTGGATGAGACTTCAAAGAAACATAGTGTAGAAGAGTCTGGGATCGTGACACACATATTGGATTTTCAGAGTTTAGCGCAGACCCCAAGGAGGATGGCGCGAGAAGAATCCATTGTATATTTCACTTTGAAAATCAAAATGCCTCCAGCACTGAAACTGAAAGTAGCTGACTTGAAGTTAGAGGTCTCGGTAACCAAAATGAATCCCTTATGCTTCCAAGCTAACACAGATTTCTATTACATAATACTGGTCTTTCCGATGTTTTTGTGAAACTCAAATGCACTTCATATATGTTGTTAAAGTTAAAGTTAAAGAGGGCAGAGCCGCCAAGGGCCCCCACAGCCCCGCCAGCAGTATTCCGGGTACCAGCTGAATTTTCTGCTTCCACTGGGCGGGAGAAAACCTATATTCCCTGCCCAGGAGAGTGTAGAGAGGGAGATTGATTTCTGTTCCCTGCCCATGCTCCCCCCAGGATACTGCTGCCAGCAAGCCCCAAGGGATGTGGTCTCAGGAGCCCTCAAAAGGCTCGGGGAGGCTTCCTGTCCCTCTACCTATAAAAAAAAAAAGAAAAGAGAAATACATCAGCCCATTGAGCTGGGGTTATCGGCACCACTAAATGGCTCAAGGAGAGGGGCAGTATGCCCCTTACCCAAATAAAAAAAATGAAGCAGGAATGTGAAATGAGTAGTCGCTCATTTCACATTTACTGCTCCAGCTGGAGGGCATCCATAATATGCTACAAGGGCCTTTTTTTTTTATTTTATTTTTTAGAAACATTACTTTACTCTTGTGCCCCTAGAAGGGGCCAGGCACCAGCAAACTTTTTTTTTTTTTTAATGTTATGGGGGGCTTCAGGAAGTGCAGAAGATTCCTACAAACATTTTTTTTTTTTTGAAAGAAGTGCAGAGAGTCTCTTGGGTCAATGGATTTAAGAACCCAGGAGAGCTTACCTACCATATTATTAAAGTACTCTGAGTTGGAGCTGTACACTCTTCAGCTGGAGTGCGGGGACCCAATGTGGTCAGTCCTATGGTTGCATTTTGTGGCTTGAATAATATTTAAGAAAGACAAAACATGTTCATAGCTGTTTTGAAGAAATATGCTCTATTATGTAAACGTGCTATGTATGCACATAGAAATACACCTATTGACAATGCCAATAGGTCAGCTTTATATATGTGCTGACCCCTTAATAAAGCCAATAAGTCCACCTTTTATATCATTCAGTACTTGTCATGTCCCAGAATCACATGACACCCCAGAAGAGCATCCTTCAACCCACTGACTAATTGACAAAGGATCTCAGTGAGTTTAAAGGAATCCTGACTATCATCAAAAATACTTCTTTAGCCTCTTTCAGTTTCAAAGTTTTCTGATTCACCTAAATAGCGGTGAACTAGAGTGTGTCACCATATTTGTCAAGTGAAATCTAGATATCATGTGGGCTATTTAATGCACTCAGCAGCAGTCTCATGAGGATCAAGGGGAACAAGATGCAACAAGGAAAAGGTTAGACACCAAGCCTTTTCTTGCTGGGCACCTACAATCGGGAACTTCCTTATCAAAAAGATCCAAAAAGATCCATCATCTTATCTTGAGGAAGGACCTAAAACATTTATCTTCAAGCACCAATTTATCCATACAAAACCCTCCAGACGATGGACCGCAGACAGCATCTCCTGATCGCACCCCACCCCCCATCTGTACGTCTCCGAAAAAGTATACAGAAATTGCTCTATAGAGAGGACTGCACTACATAAATCTCCAGATACACACATGCATACATATGCAGGGAAACAGGTCAAATGATAGAGGTCCATTTCCTTCCTGATCAGAGTTAGTTTGATGTTCATTCTCTGGCTTATGCCAAGCAAATAAACAAAGAGTAAATCCGAGCAGAGTTTTAGACTGAATGATTACCTAATGGACATGGGGAAAGGGAGGACCTTGAAGACCATCACCTAGGAATCTGTAAGGCTGGAGTGTATGGTCTCCATATAAGATTACCTGTGAAGGTTGAACATTCGTGTATAATTGTTTTTAGCAGCCTCGGTATTTTATTGACATTTTTGAGTAGTTCTTATTGTTACATATTTGTCTTGTCAGGGACAGGGACGACTATACATGCCAAAGGTGCCCTCAGAATAATAAGTATTAAAAACAACAGGAGAGATCCCTAGACCCCACTAAGAACTGGGTCATCAAGAATCAAACAACAAAGTCTAAATAGGTATCATTAAAAAAGGACAAATTCAAGACAGATCAATTGTATTAGAAACATAGAAAACACGTATGTACATCTGCTAATATATTTGCATTTAACCATAAAACAGTTTTTTCTATTTTTCTAGTATAATTGTTCAGCTTTTGAATTTGTCCTTTTTTAATGATATCTATTGAGAAGTTATTTCATGCTTAGAATTACCAGAGCTGCAAACAGGGCAGATATTCTGATGTAGGAGGTGCACTGGATTACTCCTGCTAATTTCCCTGAAGTCGCCACAGAATTACCAGACGTGTTGGTTTACTTATACTGTGCTATACTTTGGAATAATCATAGTTGGTTTTACTCCACTTTCGAGTTTAAATCTTCCTCCTCTTTGTTGCACTAACTGAGGCAGGCAGGTACTTTGTATGCCCAGAAAGTACTTTGAAAAGGTTTCATTTGTCTGCCTAAGGCAATATAATTTTGTTCAATTTAATTATTTGCTTTAGTAACACAATAATTTGAATATGCTTTGCATTGCATTTAGATTACTTGGTATTAGAATAAACCTTTATTTAGTTTTAAAAGTGCTCTGTTGATTCGTGAAGTTTGTTAAGGTAATGTTTTAGTTAAGTGTATGTTGGAAAAGGTTTTCTCACTGTGGGCAATGAGCATTAATTGAACTCAGTGTTTTAATCCGGAACAACATGACACGTTCAGTCACATCACAAAATACTCCATATAAGGACTACAGTGGTGGCGAGTACTGTGGGTGGATGTAAGTTTGGTGTGGTAGATCTTTGTCGCCTTTGCCTCAGTGGTTGCAACGTTGTTATGATGATAGTCATTTCTTGTCTGACAAATTTCTAAACGGTGAAACTGTATGTCAGTGCTCTATAGACTTGCTGACATGTTTATTTCGGATCAAAAATATTAATTATTAATGGGAAGGAATACACATCAGAAACTGAAATACAAGGAAGGGGACAGGTAAATGTAAAAGTTAAATGGCAAGGGTTGAGTCAAGGGAAGGAGGAGCGAAGAGTAAAAGTTAATTAAAAAAAAAAACCAATAAGTGTAAGGTAAAACTCGTGAGTAATAAAGTTGTGGAGGTTTTTTCCTTAAATAAAATTAAATGTTTTTTTTAAAAAAAATACGACTGGATTAAACTGAAGTGATTCAACGGATGGCGATGTATTAGTTTGTGGCATCACCTACTCCCATGCCATGCTGCGAGTAGGACTTCAAACCTCAGCTAGATTCTCCCACATAGGACATATCCCATCCAACAACCTTCAACCCACACATTTAGACACTGGTGAAAATCAGGGCTCTTCATCAAGGGAATGAGGCACTACACAAATGCTCCACAACAATACACCATAAACATAAAGAATACCAATATGAATTACTTCAAGATTAATCTAAAATGAATTGTTTTGAAATAACCATTTGGCACGGTAGATGTGCTCTTCTGTATGCTGCCGTCCAATGACTCTGGGCGCGGATACTCCATCCACCATCCCTACGGATCATGACTGCAGAACTTACCCTCAACTTCCCAACCATACATATATTCCAACACCACCACCACCACCACCACCACCACCCTCCCCGGCCACGAGGAGTCGACTGAGTCTACACAGACACTTAAGCTAAACGTACACTTTGCAGCACGAAGCGATAAATAAAAATCTGTGCGCTACATAAAAACTAAAAAACATGACATCAAGTATAACATAAAATATTTGCTCTGTCCTGAAACAAGACCCTCAATGGTACACTCTCCTGGCTCTATCAATGTAAAACAATTCTGTGAATTATAAAACTTTCTCAGTACAGGTGGCTTCTTTCCAAAATATATGGTTTTAACAGATGAACAATCCGCATCAAAACAAAAGACAGAGCTCGACGCCTTGTTTAAAAGGTCTCAAATCACCGTGTAACTTCCGTGCTAGTCCGCCAAGTAACACATTACTTGCAGACGGCTGCAGATAAGTGATAGCAGAGGCTAATTAGGCACGGAACTGCAAAGAAATAATCTTTCAATGCAAACACATTTGAGTACGAACTATGCTTCCAAACTTGACTGAAAAGCACCGCATTGTTCAGTGGGTTTCTGGCTAATGAAGAACAGACGTCACGTGACTAGAACGTTAGACGCACACAGGCCAACTTTTCACCCATCAAATCAACTTTACAGAAGTAAAGTGGAGAAATTAAATCTTACACCTTTCATATGTTATTAAATCACGAAGGGAAGTATGCTCATGCACATAGTGAGTATACAAACCGGAGATACTAAAGCAAACTGGAATTCAGTGTTTTGTATGTATGCATGTCCTTATGCATGTACATGGTTATTTCCATAGCGCAAACTTAGCCAAAAGGCAGCGAGGAGCTGTACAGGCTCCAAGAGAAGCATAAAGTCAATGTGTGATAGGAGAGGTAGCTGGGTTGTGGACGGGTAATGCAGTCTGAGGTTGTGTTCTTTACGGAGGTGAGTTTTCAACTCTTTCCTAAACTGGAGCAGCGCTGGGAGTTCCTGATGGATACAGTCGGGTTGTTCCAGATCCGGGGTGCATATTTGGAAAAAGCCTGCTGCCTTGGGTTTTCATTTTCACATTTGTACGTAGAAGATCTACACCAGCCATTATTAGCCCCGAGTCACTCCACTGCCTTCAGTAGGACAGTCCACATTCCCGTGTTCTAATTGCAGGCAAACAATTTTCAAATTAAGATTGATGGCACTGTTATTCTTAAATGATTCAACAGGTACAGTCTTAAGTTGCTCCAGTCAGTGATCCATTGCTCTCTACCTAGGTGTGTGCTCTAGAAATACCTACACATAACTACATTTTCTCATTCACTTCTCTCTTCAGAGCTCAGCATGTCTCAAATCTACCTAAAAATCCAACATATGCACTGAATCCTATGAAATTAACTTCCCACCTGGGACACCATTGATTGCTGTACTTCTTCACATTCTGCTTAGATTTCCCACATTCATGGGCATAGAGGCTGACTGGAATTCTTGTACTCCCACAACCAACACAGCAGCCGCTCTCTGTCCCCCTCACTGAACTCTATGCCCCTTGACTCACCTTCCACCCCATCCCCCATGTGGTCATCGACCACCAATATCCTCCATTACCTTGGATGGGTTCCTGCTCAATATTACTTTCACAAGGAGCGCTCCATTTCTGGGCACTTCAGTTGTTACATTAGCTAGCGCTCCCATCCCTTAGCTGCTAATTCTCATGATGTACTTTGGCAGTAATAGCCATTCTCTCCTACACAAACTTACGCATTTATTAAAACAAACCTGAATACTGAGGCACCTATAGATCCATCTCAGAATTCCGCATTATCGCACTTGCATATCTGAATCTACTCCCTACTAAAGTCCCCAACCTTTTCTGTGACATCTATCCTAATAAACTTTGTGATGTATCTCATTTTAGTTTTTTTTGTCCTTTTCTATATGTTTGGTTGAATTGCATCTGACTACTAATGTTGCACTATATACCAAGCATCAAAACTGGAGATGTTACGTCTCAAAGGTGCCTACACCAACCTGCATCACAAGCCAAGTGATCTGGTTTATGCCTGACTCAACCAACCCCTGAATCTCAATTACTAACCAACAAGCCTCTGCCACTAACATGTACTACAACCATCACCGACGTACACTTTCTCAGTCACCAATGAACAATAAGAATCATACAAATTTACATTTGTTTCAAAGTTAAGCATATCTCTTCTGTCACAGACTAGAAGTCCTTTCACTACAGCTTTAGTTAACTTACGTTTTTTAGAATAAAGTTTTACTGGCTGTTAAAATTAAGTGCCTGATTCAATGGGTAGAGAACTTCAAAACCAAAATTATAAATAATAAGACCTTATAAATAGCAGTTTATTACAAAAACTAAGTTTGTTAGCATGCCCCCACCCGGTGTACCCATGCCATCACAACTCTTCCAGTCTTTCTTGCCAAATGCTCTTGTAATCTCCCACGATCACAAATTTAACAGGAAACAGTTACCCTGCCATATTAATGAAGCCAAAGAAGGCATTCCTTAATAGCTCAAGTTACTTCCTCTCTTTCTCAGCAGTGCTACTTGCACCCAGAAAGATAAAGATATGAGAGCTGTTGAACAGGATCTCCCTTTCTTTCAAACTGTATTCTGGAAATAATCTATGGGCAACCATATGGCATCATATGGCCTCTTAAGCTATCCTACCAAAAATTCCCAAAGATCTGATCTCTTGGAGGCTGATAGAAATCCAATAATGTGGAGATAGGCAACTCTTGTAATTTTGTATCCAATCCAATAGGACTCATCCGTTGTCTATTTTGCTTCACCAGCTAACTGATCAGGTCTTAAAAAACATCCATCTGCGTGAGCACACTGTTATGACTAACCTGCAGCAGCTAACTCTCACCATCCATTATATTCACGTTTGATTCCAGCTTCTTACCAGCCTTATTCATCCTTTCCATTTTTGTCAGTTTCATCCATGGTCTTCTCTATCCTTTGAGGCACCTGCCCGCTACAGAAACTGCTTTGCAGCAGGGAGTAAGACTTCTTATTTGGCAACTGCATGAAAGTTCATAGCACCAGAATAAATCCATTGTTCAAACACACTTAATACATTTGCAGGCCCCATGTTGCTGAGGGGCTCCAAAGTATCTAAGGAGCCCCTGACAGACTCAAACTGAAAGCATAAGAGACTTCATGGTAGACCTTGAGGAGTTGTCTAACCCATGATGCAGCTAGTCTGACCACGCAACAGATGGTGGCATATTCCAACCTGGCCTCAATGGATCATCTCTTCAATTAGAGTGTCTCTGCTCATGGACTGAACTGGTAGCCAGCTGATGTGGAAAGGGGACAAGGCCATGCTGACAGCCAACTCCATGCCTTCAGTTTGCCCTGCACAAAAAGAACAGATGATGGATGGAATGCTGGACAATGCAAACATTTAACCCCAGTCACAAAGATCTGGGATTAATCCATCATGTTTATGCCTACCACAGAGGGTATGCCCAGGCATGGGTCACATGTTCACTGTGCCAATGGATTCAAGCTTGCTAGCTGATGAAGGGTGATACTCCGAAACCGGTCCCAGGATGCTCGTTCCCAGTCCAGGGTTTCCAGTTCAGGCTGGACTGTTCCCATGGGGAACAGGGTCAAGACTGATTTGCATATGGCTGGGGCCGAATTGGGGTGGCATGGTGGGCAAAAAAACGATGGATTAAAGCCAGATCCTTGTTACTGGGGGTGAGTGTTTGCATTGTTCAGCATTCCGTTCACCATCTGTTCTTTTTACTTCAGTTTGACCTGCAGTACTGAAGAATGATGTCAGCTGGAGACTGATGTCAGCTGGATCCACTGCCTGTGCCAAATGTTCCACAAACATGCGCCCCTTATGGGGCCCGGCCTCATCAGTGTTTTTTCCAACATGTCCAGGAGTCTTAGAAAAGTGCAGCAATCTTGCTCAAAACCTTACTCATGCCAGCACTTCAGTTAACTTGTGAGAGGAAGTTATAATATTCCTTGACTACATATTATAAGACATTCCCTTTTATTTGACGTCTAAATATTGTCATGCTTAACAACTTAGGAAGCAAATAAATTCCATATAAATGACAAAGAAGTTAAACGTCAAATGAAGAGACGTGAAATCCTAACTTATATTAATGTTAAACGTTTTATAAAGCGCCTGGTTTCTCCAATCGGAGTGTCCCTGTGCTGGGGGTTCACCCACATAGAACCCAGAAGCTGCAATGCTATAACCTACATTGGCCTGAAAGAGTCATGTCTAACTTTTTCTGAAAGACAGATTCCAATTTTTCCTGTCTTAGATCAAGTGGCAGAGAATTCCACAGCTTAGAGACCAGGAACCTGAAAGAATGGCCCCTCAGACGTGCCTTCTTTACTCTAAGGATTATCGTTAAAGCCACATCAACAGATCTGAAACTTCTGCTAGGGCGATGGACATTGATCAGCGGATATAGGTAGTGAGGACTCTCCCATCAGAATTTTGTGGCAAAGATAGAGGGCTTTAAACGCCACTCTCTTCCTCAGTGGTAACCAGTGAAGCTTAGCAAGAGCCTGGCCAATCGAGGAGAGTCTGGCAATGTTCAATAGTAGACCAGCAGACGCATTTTGCACCCTTTGAAGTTTTTGTAGTTTGCCCCTGGTGGCACCTAAATAGCGTACATTACAGTGTCCATCCTTGAGGAGATCAGGTCCTGGACTACCGTTTTCCTAGCAACTTTGGGAAGAAACCCTAAAATCTTCCATAGCATTTTTAGGATGCCAAAACAAGTGCCAGCCAGGCCAGAAATTTGTTTGTCAAAGGTAAGGTTAGTATCAAACCAGATGCCGAGATTTTTCACAGGTTGTTGTGGAAAGGGAGCCAGACCCACAGCATCCGGCCACCAAGCCAAGGACCAGATATAGGGCTGTTTCCCCACCACCAGCACCTCAGTTTTCTCAGCATGTATGTATTTAAACCTAGGCTGATAAACTCTTGCTGATCATGCTACCTATATTAGTCACCGTCTAGTGCGTTCTTCCCTACCCCACCCCTACGCTGACCCTGATTAAATCTACATTCGGCTACACCCAGACTACCCACTGGTCTTCCCACCCCACTGTACGCCTCAACAACTCTGGTAACCCCATGTGATGTACAGTACACCATATTACTTTACGAAGTTCTGCTGTCTTTTGCTTAGTTTTATGTAATACAAATCTACGTGTGTACAAAACAGAAAATAGAGGAGACAATATGATTTGTAAGAAATACCATGAAAGGAGAAGAAATGAGGGGGATGAAGGCACTCAAGGGAAAATAATGGATGTCCTCTTGCTCAGGTTTCCTATGCCCATGCATAAATAGTTCATTCAGTGTAGGGCTTTTTTTTGCATTGTGGGATTTGTAGTCTTCAATTTATAAACAATCAAGAAGTACTGCTGCTTCATAGTGCACAACAGCCCTGTAGTGTCCCCGCAGTGGGGGACAAACATAAAATGCCTGCTTTAAAGATCACAAGTGGAAAGCAGTCTTAAGATGACCAGGAGGACACCATTTACCATAATATAAAGAAAAACGTCGACTAGGTTGGCTAATCATGCATGGGAAAGGAATACTCCAGAGCACAGTTCCAAATCAGTTACGAATACTTCTGAGGCTCAATGCATGGAATTCATATTTCAAATACAGTGCAATCTGTGGAAGTATTGGCTCGTTTAAGAAAAACATTTTTTTTTTTGCTTTTCTAGATGTAAACAGTCTCTAAAAACACTGGCAATGTGACTATAAGGAGATTGTTTTTATTTGCAAAGTAATTGTAACCCACATTGAGAAGTAGTAAAGTATGATTTTTCTAAAATGATTTCACCCTATTGTGGTTATCAACTTGAATTTGACCTTTGCACTGTAGTAATAAATTTGTGAATAGGCATATATTCTAAATAATATGAATCATTGGGCTATTATTTTCAGTGCCAAGGAGTGCATGCGCTAGTACACACACACACACACACACACGCACGCTGCATGCCAGTGACAAATTTAATAACATGTGCACCGTGCCTCATCTTTTTACAAAACAAAGGTCACATTCCATATTACTAGCACAGTGTAGTTTAAACTACTTGAGCAAACAATGCACATTTGCTCGAGATTTCATTCCATTCAGTTGACAGAAGGAAGCAACCACTTGTGCCTCTGAAATTCAAAAGCAAAAAAAAAAAAAAAAAAAAACTGTAGCCAACTTTTCAATGACATAACATATGTCTATAGCAAGTCCAACTATGCGAGATATGCAATTGCCTTGTATGATCCCAATAGCACTTCCCAGGAGTCTGTAGCGGGACACTAAACAGCATGGCATGAACCATACATGCAGATCTCTTGAGAGTAATATGCAGTGCATTCCCTTTGTTGAGGCAGGGGAAGGGTTTCAGGACCCACTTGAAGCTTCACTTTTTGTGACTCATGGCCTTTTCCTGTTGCCAACAATGGTAGTGTTGGGAAGGAAATGGCCTCTGCAGGGTAATGCAGCCCTGTCTGACTGTTCCTACTGTACTGATGTCTGGATTACAAATGCTGATTTTTTTGTAATAGGCAAACACAGATCATGACATAGGCCTGCCTCATGGACTGTGGACCAGACGCTACCCTTCACAGAGGTTAAAGGCTATGGCCTTTACCAGGAACTAAGCAGCGCCAGCACGGTGGTGGAGCAGCATACAGTGTACTGATCAGTAGGAGTATACAGGTCCCTTTTACTTGTGTCACTAAGACTCCCTCATTTAAAGTGCTCACCCTTGGTCTACATTGGTTTGGTGTGCAGTGCTGCGCAGTGCATGTGTGGTGTATATGTGGTCGATGTACGTGTGCCTGTGAGTGGTACAACATAGGGATCAAGCAGTATTGTGCAATGCATGCATGTAACATCCATGTGCGGTATGTGTACCTGTGTTACAATAGATGAAGGATGTGCAGCGTGTGTAGGCATGTGCTGGGTGTATGTGTGCCTGTGAATGGTACAATACATGGCAGAATCTGGGATCAATTTTGGGAGATCCAGGGATGCATGGTGAAAAATAAGAGAGCAGGTAGAGGGAGCTCCCCCCAGACTGGTCAGTATATTTCTGTAGCCTTGTAAGCTTGATAGGACACACTGAAGAAGGGAGAGCCAGGCTCCCCTGGTACACTTCAATGAGTGCTCTTCGATTAAGGACGAGATCACAAGGAAGGGGCCTGAGTAGGTATCAGGAAGAAGAAATGGCCTAAAAGAGAACTATAAAGAGTATGGCTGAGTGCGTGGGCTAACCGTTTGATACAGATATCATTGTGGCGACATCCTGGTGCAAACTGTAGTGACTCCAATGGCCTGTTTTGTGGGGTCATCAGTTTTGGAGTCACTCCTGCTTTGACAGACTGCTCTTTGGAGGAAGAAAGGGCAGAGTTGTGGCCACTTTAAAAGAAAGCAAACCCCCAACGAAGTTCAAAGACTCTAAGGGCCAGCTATAAGAAATAGCAGGTTTGCAATTTCCTAATAGCGAACTTTAGTGATTCACTATTAGGAAATCGCAAACTGCGATGTACAACAGTGTCTCTGACACTGTTAGCGATTTGCAGTGGGTAGCAAATGGAACTGCCTCATCAATATTCATGAGGCAGGTCGCAATTTGCGACCCATTGAGAATGGCTACAATCATAGGGATGGTGGCCTGCTGGGGTCAGCAGATCACACTGTCTGTGACTGATTTTTAAAATAAAGCATTTTTTTTAAAAAAAAAATTTAAATGCAGTCCATTTTTTCTTTTTTTTCCTTTTTTAAAGAAAACCTGGATGCATTTCAAAAACAAAAATGAAAAGTTTCCTTTTTTAAGAACAGGCAGTGGTTCGTGGGACCACTGCCTGCTTGTAAAAAATGTTTGCACCCACATTCACAAAGGGGAAGGGGTGCCTTGGGACCCCTTCTTGTTTGTGAATGGGTTACCACCATATTCAATTTGGTGGTAAAAAGCAAATTATTTGCAGATGCGTACCAGCCGCAAAACATTCATACATGCCCCTTGACTCGCTATTAGGAAACAACGCCCTTGACACGCCCCCTTCCTAACACTGACTCGCAAACCCTATTTTGTGATTCGGTAATTTGTTACTAAATCGCAAAATAGGGTTAGCACATGTGAAAAAGGCTATTTAGTGGCCGCAAATGGCCCGATTCGCCGTTTGTGACTACTAAATCCTTTTGTACGCGTGGCCCTAAGACTCCAAATCACATTTGCTTTCTGGAAATGGACCATTAGGGAAGTTTGAGACTCCAATAAATTGTCAACTGTCAAGCAGCAAGTTGGGCTGTACAAGGAAGAGAAGCTCTGCAAGACTTCTACCAGTGACCAGGACTGGGGGCAAAGCCTGCTAGTCTCCCAGCTGGATGAGGGGACATCCAAGACAACCTGCCCTGGAGCCTGGAGCATCGGCTCCTGCCTACTTGCCAAGACCAGGGTGCCCTTTGAGGAAAAGTGTTGGGGAGAGCAAGGCCCAGTGAGGAATCCTGTTGAGTGGACTCAGTGCTGTGTGAGGAGAAGGCTGAAGCACAGATCGGAGCTCATGTGCAAGAAAAAGTTGGTGACCCTCCTATGCCGGGAAGGCCACCATGATCGTCGCTGTGCTGAACGGGTCAGTGAGAAATCAACAACCTTGCACGCCAAGAGGGGCCACTGTGGACAGATTGACATAGTGAGGACCGTAGTCTGTGTGCAGTGGTGTGTTGGTGACCCCGTATGACAGGAGGGGCTGCTTTGAAGGGATCTGCTGTGCTGATCGGGTCGTGTGTAGTGAAATAACCGTGACCCTGTAGGACTGTATGCCAGAGGGAGGGTCACCAGGACTAAAAAAGTGTGACTTGGACGAGGTCATCACCAGAAGAGAGGCCTTTGTGCAGAATCCTACAGCCCTTCACCATGTCTGAGGATCAGCATTAGGACCTTCAAACTACTCCACCACCCCCACTAACCAGGGTATGGACCAAAGAACTTGCCTAGCTTGGCGGAGCCATGAAGAACCTTACGTCCCTGCAGCTGCATGACCGTGTGTGAGGAACTTGAGGACCACTGAGCGCAGCCTGCCTGGGCAGTGGGTAGTAAACTTGCCTGAAATAGCTGCTGCAGCTCCAATACCAACAGAGGGGGAAGCATTCAAGAACACCAGTCGCTCCAATCCAGCAGATGCGGGTATTACAAGTGGTGCTTACCTTTGGTGTTGTCTAAAAGGAATGGGGAATAACCACTTTTGCTAGAGCCAGTAGGAGTGTGACACAGGGACCCACCTAAGGAACACAAGAGCTCTAACCCTTAAGGGGACTGTTGAAGGTGTATGGAAATGTTGTGTTTGTGTTCACAGCGGTAAAACGAAATACTTATTTTTTCACAAAAGTGAGTATTTGGCTGGACAATAATTTATTGCTCAGCTGCTTGCAGTTTGAGTTGTGAGCCTGTGTTACCCCCTGTATCTGCCCCAGACCCACTCACCCCAAGAAGGCTTGAAATGCTCCACCACCCTATTATAGAGTCAAGTGCTGAAGGGGTACTTGGCCCAGTTGCTTAGGATCCATAGTAGGGTGGGCCTGGGACAAAGAGTAAACGGCCTGAACCTCCATGGTTGGGCCAAGCCAACCCTGTTTGTTCTGTGACCCTCTGCTGCTGTTAATTGAAGACGAGAGCTGTGACTTGAAGAACGCCACTGATGTCAAACTCACCAAGATCTAGAGGTCATTTAACACTAATCCATTTAAAGCGATATATCTCCGAGGGCCACTTGCCTTAGTTTTGCCATTTTTCCACTGTGTGTGAAAGTTATATATTTTGGAGGGCACGAGGAAGGGGTTTCACATTTAATCTTCTTGCAATTTTACTGAAAGTTGCAAGATGGATTAGGAACCTGCATGGTTTTGAAACAATGCTAGGCTGAGGGCAGGAAAAGAAAACGAAACGCAAATGTTTCTCGTCTGAATCGGCCCCCTCAGAGCATTGGTTATTTCATCCAGCAGGGGCGAGCACGCCTGTGGAGCCAACGTCAACACAGATGGAATCCATTTCTGATTAGAAAGTCTCCCGCTCTGCGTGCAGCCCCGCCACTCCCATCTGATGACATTAAAAACAGCGAAGCCAAGGTTTGACGTCCAATGTCCTTAATGGAAGTTAGCGTGCACGAGATTAGATTTTACATAACATACAAGGTCTGGGTAAAGAAAGTAAATTGAGGCCTTAACGACTAGGTACACGATGTAACGACTGATTACACGGGGAGCGCACTTAAACTGGCCGACTTCTGAATTCTGCTTATTGCAACCTGAAAAAAACAAGCGACTTAAGTAGCTACAAACTTTCCCTACTCCTGTCATCCGGTCATGCCATTTTCTGTAATGTGTATTATTTATTTGCTGCTACGCCAAATTCAAATCATTACTCTGCTTCTATGCACTGTTTGTTTAGATTGACTTGATCTAGGGTTGAAAAAAAGCAATTCTTGATCCCTAACCATGGGACCTCCAATTAGCATTTTAGCAAATTAATCTCGATTTAATCTAGCAAATACTATCTTCCCAACGAGGAAAAGCTCCCAAGGCTTATTCAGGTGTCCCATGTCTATGCATAATAACAATCTGAGAACCATTCATATTTATGGTAGCCCTAAACCTGGGGCTTTTTTAGGGCTCTTGGCGGCCCTATAAGTATGCTGAATAGAAGCAACATGCATAAAGAAATTTTTTTACATGTTTGTTTTTGTTTTACATACATACGTTCATAGCTTTTATGTTATAGTAAATAATACAATTTAAATAAATGAATACAAGAGTGGAAAGGCCCCAACAGCTAACATGAAAAGAAAATCACCTAGGCATTAAGGGAACCCATTTTGGTGACATTTGACACAGACCTGAAGAACGCTGTACTGTACTTGACAATAATTATGACATGGGCCTTTTCTGTCTTGATCATCTTCAGAACTCAAAGTAGGAGAGGTAGCAGTGGAAATGCAAACGGAAGTCCCTCCTTCCATTACAGTCACTATGCATCACCTAGCAAATGCCTTGGAGGAAACTCCAGCACACAGAATTGTTGACACTGCACATTCCTGATGGTGATGAATAGACCTAGTCAGTGTGTAGTCTGCTGCTCAAAGACACTGTCCTACCTTAGGATGAAACACCATTCATGGTCAGCCAGAAGATGCCTAATCACTGTCCACTCTGACATTTAGAGACCCACCATGTGTTTGGCAACTATGAAGGTGCTCTGCTGGTTCAGCCACCTCCAGAGCTGTAGCACCTCCTGACAGTCTTCAGGGCCCACTATGCCCTGTTTGCCGAGGTACAAATGGCAGTTTTGTTGTCTGTGAGGACTTGCACCATCCTCGATTTGATGGATAGTAGGAAGCCTCTTAAAGGCCAGATGGATCGCTCAAAGCCTCAGAAGACAGATGTGGAGTTACCTCTCTGCTGGAGACCAAAGTCTCTGACCTCCATCTTTCACATGAGGCCCAACCCCCATCCCAGTAGTGGTGCATCTGTCACCATTGTGAACTCTGTGTGGGGAAGGAAGAGTGGCTTGTCGCAGGCCAGTTTGATGTCTGCCAGTCACCACTGAAGATCCTGCACAATCTCCTTCTAGATCTGAATTGAGTGAAGAGGCATCCCTGGTGCTGGACATAATGTAGGGTCCACATGTGCTAACTGGCATTCGGGGTCAGGTGCATACACAAGGCTAGGAGCCCAAGAAGCCTCTGACTCTTCCTCACTGAAACCCAGTACAGACCCCCAAGGCATCAGAATTATATCCTGGATGTCCCAGTCTCGCTGCAGCAGTGGAAAGGCCTTGAATGTCATGGCATTCTGCACATCCCAATGAAGGGAATCCTCGGCATGGGGCACAGGTGGGACTGACGCCTCCCAAAGAGGCAAGGAGTTTGGCTGCTGATACCTTGGGTGGGCTACAGCTGACTGATGAGCCTACCTTTAGCAGTCAGTCATCTCAGAGCACAGTGAAGTGAAGGTTTTCTTGCTCCCCCTTGAACTACAGGAAACTGGTGGGACCTCAGAATGGTTATACGGATAGACATGTCCTGCATGTACAGGAACATAGTCCAATCCAGTCTACTAGGTCCAGCACGGAAAGGATCTGAATCAGAGTTAACACTTTGAACCTGGCTTTACTCAGAAATGTGTTTAACAGGGGAGGACCAAAATAGGTCCTAAGCTTCGGCCCTACAGAATGAGAAAGTAACACCAGTACATCCTCTACTCTTCTCAGAGTCCGGCACCCATTTGAAGGCACTATAGGACAACAGAAGGTGGACTACCAGAATGATAATTGCAGACTAGCAGGTCAGAGCCCTTTGGCATGATATATTAGACCCACCTGTCTGACATGATGGATCTTCAGCTAGGGATGAAATGCTGTAAACTCCCCCCACCCACTCATTAACCACGGCATAAGCAAACTAAAGTGGCTTAGTAGCTGCTGCAGCAGGGGAGGGAGGAATGGAGGACTGCTATCCAGCTGGTTTGAACTGCCTGCTGTGCCACGTCCGCAGCCTCCACAAGACTGGTTTGCTTACTGAGGTACATGTAGAAAGGGCTGGCCTTCTCCGTAACCTAACTCCCTGGAATAGCCTTTTAATTTCCTGTATTGTTAGGGAAATTGCTAAGACTGCATCAATAGAACAAAGAATCATGTTGTGGCACAACTACCCTTGAATCATTCTAGCACAAAAGCAGCCTTTTCTTGAAATAGCCAGGACCTACTGGTTGACCGTATACAGGCATGCGCCCGGAGCATGACATTGATGCCAATAGCTCTGTCAGTAGTGTCTAGGTCAGCTCAACCACATACTTGGATGTATCTGGACCATCATGTAAAGCTTAAGCCAGTGAGTACCCCAGGTCATCTAAGACGGCCAGCAAGACGTTGCTGGCCATGTCCCAAGGTGCTTGGATGCGCCACTTCAGAAAGCAAACTGCATTAAGAATGGAGAGCTAAATAGGATCAAAGAAAATGTTCTCTTTACAAAAGGATCAACTCTTTTCGATTGCCTATCCGGAGTGTTGGTTGGAAATGAATCTGTATTAACCGTTCTAGTCGAAGCTTGAACAGAATATCCTGTGTGTCGAGTACTTAATTTGGAAGTCCAGGTCACCGCGGGCCAGCCTATTTTACCAAGCCACAGCTCAAATGACTGCATGCATGAGCATGACCTAGATCATATAGCCAGAAGGACATCAGTAAGAACTGCATGAAACAGTAATAATGGCTCATGTAAACTGGTCATGGGTGTATAATATAGTCAAGTCTTTTTTCAGCTCTACAGCACACAAGTATATCCTCTGAACCACCGCTACAAACAAAGAGCAATCAAGCTGTCAAGGTGAACAGTCTAGTTCTGTTGGGATAAATGTATCAAGCCCACTGGCATTTTGTAAATCTGCATACAATGACTCCTCACAGTGAGAGGGAAGAATCTGTGCTCGTCTTCATCATCAGTGTCTTGAGGTACATTGTCTGCTTCTTGCAGTGGGTCTGAATCAGTGTGAATTCTCAGCTGGTATCCTCGCAGAAGCTTTTGTTTGGAATCCTGCTGTATTACAACTGGTTATGCATGTGTAATCTCACAGAGTGACATAGGCTTGGACTCAGCCAACATCGGTTTGAGGTCAGAGATTGGTGCCTAGAATTTGATCATCGACCAGCACTGCATAAGTACTGGTTTATGCCAGTGGATTGTTATACCAAATGAAGGACGCTGCAAAGAGGTTGTGGTTTGGGGCGGGGGAGTTGTGCGGGGAACAGAGAACAGACAGAGAATGCAGTGCTAAACAACTTTTAAGAGTTCATTGTGTATACTCTTCTGCAGTAATTGATTTCAGATAGCTCTGTATAACACCAAAGGCAAATCCAAGAATTATCGATTATGTCTTCGAGTAAGCTACGATTCAGATGTTCGCCAGAAGTGTTTTTGGTTGCTTATAGGTCCAGTTATAGTTAAGCTCGTGTGTATATCATGGAACCAATGGTTTAACTATTTTGTGCGAGGAAAGAGGCAAGTGTGGTCTGTTAAGAGTCTGGAAAGCTGTGATGAGGCTGGTGAGGAGTGTGGTAGTGTCAATGGTGGGTAGTGTGATTAATGTTTGTTTGGAAGTATCAATGAGGATATTTGGTAAAATAAGTGATTTTTGTTGGTTTGAGTTGTCCTTTTTGAAACAGCATGTGAACTATGACAGAAAATAAGATCGTATGATTGTCCGATGAGTCTGGAAGGAGTTCAAAATAGGTTAAGGAAAGGAGGGGTGACAAGGTTTAGTCGCTCTTCTCCAATGTGGGTTGGCAAAGTTAAAGTGAGTGTCTCACCTGATTTTAGAGGAGAGGTTCCCAGGGCGACTAAAATACTAAGGTGCAGGTTTTCATGTGAGTTTGCAGCATTGGCAAGAGTTCAATGACATCTGTGGTCATTTTTTAGGTTCACTGGGTTGGGCAGAGCAAAAGGAATGAGGCAGACCAGGTTTGGATACGGTCTAGTTCAGTGTAGAGGTTTTTAAAAGGAGGCTAGAATGATGACACAGGTGATATGAAAGGAGGATATGTGGATGATGCAATGACAGGTCTTTTGGGGGGCATCATATTGACAGAACAGTACAGTTGCCAAGAATGAGTTCGTCAAGGCCTGGGAAAAAGGAGTGAGTGATTTATGTCTCTCAATAAGAGATAGTTCAAGAATGATGTGTGGGATGTGGTTCAAAATATTTGTGACACAGCCATGTGTGGAGCATGTGCTTCAGGTCGGGATGGCTGCACATCAATGTGTATTTTTGTCTTTTAGTAGGAAAAGGGGAGCAGCCAAGGTTCACGAAGCTGTCATAAAGGAGAGATAGTTTTAGGATTTTCAATTACAAACCCAAGAAGGACTCGGAGTCTTAAGTGCTGAAAAGGGCAAAAGACAAGTGTTATAACACTCTGAAAAGAGAGATAATCCTGTATCTTATGAATGTAAACCTGTAGGGAGCTCCACAGACCAATTTGAGATCAAAAAGGGAAAACAGAGATGGACGTGGGAGACTCATGTTTTCCCTTAGAACTAAACTGCAACTCTATGGGATCACCACAAGGATTAGACTAAATCATCTGAAGGATGACCCTCACAAGCCAGTTGAGATGGAGCTTCACAAAGACAAAGACCTCCCTAATTTCAGTTGTTTTTTGGGAAAAATTAAACAACTCTAAAGGTATGTATTTCCACTGGTAAAGCAGTAATTTAAAATAAATCAAACGGGTGCTACTGATCTAATGCCCTAAACAAAGACACCGGAACGTGTTTGGTGTGAATGCCAAGATTTTCTCCCTTCCCCAGTTTCCACAGCATTTGAAATCATATTTCTGAAGTACAAAACAGAGCAAGAGGTTGTACTCTGCACATGAGGAAGTGAGGAAAGCACATTAAAAAATAGAAATCTGTTGTATGTGGTGTATACTGTCACTCATAACTGCTAGGCATATAAAATGAGTGAGAGGCGGTGAGGCCAATCAGGTGTGTGAGGGGGAGGTGCTCTGTTTTGTGACAATTATTAACCTGTCCATTGAAGAGTAGGCTGGTCCATATGTTGGAAGACAGGTACAGGGGTTGACATAAGAGTAGCCAGGGTTTCTTTTGATTTAATCTACCCACATGTGAACGTTTGAATGATGCTCAGTGTGCCGTGGGTCTCCGTTTAGAAAATCCCAGTAGCAAAGCTGGTGAACCTGGTTGATTATCAATAAATGTTTTTTTTAGCTGCCTACTAAATTCACACTGTAAACTGAAATGTCTAAGCTTGAGCCTCAAGAGGAGGAAGGATCCAGACAGCAGAGGTTGAAGAGGACAGAGGACTCAGAGTGAGTGAAGAAAGAGGGAAAGCAATCAGGATCTAACAAAGAGGCAAGAGAGCCTAGCTGAGAAAACTGAACGTGCATGAAATGAGAGCTCATAGCTGAATCAAAAGAGGCGTAAGCAGAACAAAAGTGCTTAGGGGTCCTGCAGGCAGATACACTATTAAGACAGTGTCACATCACAGGTTCTGGCTGCAGGCCAAGGCTGCCCTATCATTCTAGCTTTATCCTGGATTCTCAAGTGGGCTCTCCAATGACATAGGGTGTGGACTTTTGGAACAATAACGCGTTTCCATTAATTTTAATTGTTAACAGGGACACTACGAAATGATTCAAGAATCGTGTAATAGGAGTAGACTGCCAGACTCCAGCCAGATATTACAATCCCCACCAGATTTGAACCCGCCCTGTGAACAAGCATAAATCTGAGAAATCTAGAGGACCCGCTCCAAAAAGGGGGATGACGGAGGCATGGGTGTGTGTACTATACTTACACATACACACATGCTCCTCATCTCAACTTCCCCAAAGGGACCAACCTGCATGATACCATCTCCTTGAGGTCATACACTCCTGAAATAGAGTTCAGTGAATGATCGGTTGGGCACTTGCAGCCTAGAGCAGTGGTACTTTAACCTGGGGACTGAGGACGACTGGGGGTCTGATGGACCTACTCAGGACTTCTGCGACTGGTTTACTAAATTAAATTATTAAATACAATTAATAAATACAATTAATAAAGTGAGCATCAATAAAGCAAACATGAAAAAGTGAAAACTTGTGAATTAAAGAACATATTTCAATATTTGACCATTTGTTTGGTCTATACTTCCGTTTTTATATTTGTGTATTTTGAAATTCAAATCGCAGAAAGTGGGCCAGGGATCTCTGGCTTCCAAACAAATGACTCTATGGGGGTCCCCAGCTTCAATAATGGCTTAATAGGTGGTCCGTGGATTCCAGTAAGGAGTCAGTAGGGGTCCACAGAAGTTAAAAGGTTGAGAATAGCTGACCTCATCCAGAGTGCTGGAGCGAGCCGGAGGTTTGTGCTTTCAACAGGTGGCAGTCTGTTCTACTGCAGAAATTCGCACAATTGCACCAGGTTTAGGGAAAGCACCGTGTGATCTCCCAAAAATCATAAAAATGTGTCTGGGACAGACCCAGTTGCATACAATAGCACACATTCTCTAAATTAACGTGTATTCTTTTAAAATAATCTTCGGTAAATATCCCCTATGAGGCAAAATGATTCAAAGCAATCCCATTCCTTGGAATAAATTAACAAAATAATAGGGTAGTTTCAAAAAATCTTGGGCAAACGCTGGCCTTAAGGGTTTTGTATTTGAAGGAGTCATTGCTTCTTTTGGGGTATATGGTTTCCCAAGTTCAGGTGGTAGCTATTGACAAAAGGCTGAATTGGAGACGCTTCTGACTACCAAACACATATTCAGACTTTTTCATGTGCTGATGAATACCATATGTTTCGTTTCTGTGTTATGTCAGCCGAGATTAATAAAACGCACTCAATGCATACTTTTCACTGTCAAATACTGGTAAGCGCCAAACCTGTGATTATTCAACGGGAGTTAAAAGTCACTTGATCTTGCTAATGCACTGAAGCTTTTATTAAATATTCTCCTTCCTTCTCTTGCTTTCTCTTCCCCAATATAACTTAAAATAATATTTCCCTTGTGGTTTGGAAACTAGATATTTACCTTATTCCAGACTTGCTTCAAAAGGCGAGACAACAAAACGTGCAGAATTACCACAAGTAAGAAAAAGATTGAGAGCTACTCTAACAGCAAAATTATACTTCCAACTACAAGTTAATCTACTACTCAAGCACTGCCTCCACCATGGCAACATTCCTGGTACAGTTATCCTGTCCTTCGAGCATATGCCAGATGCTTGATATGTGTTGTATAAAAGAGAGGTTTGCCCAGCTTATAAATGGAAGTTGGCTGTATGTTTGATCCCACGTGCTGGAGTAGACTTTGCAAAGACTTTGGCTACCTTAGAAGTGAATGTTATGTTTCTGCTTTATTAATATTTTTCTGAGGCCATTTACTAACATATTTCCAGTTAGCTAATGTTTAACCCATAATGAAGTGTGTGCATAACGTCTTAAGACCACAGTCCCTCTGATCTTCTCCCCTCAAAGATGGCCATCTCATCCCAGGAGTGATGCATCTGTCACTACTGTCAGATCTGGTTGGGGAGGGGACAGGAATCTGCCAATGACCCAATTGCGGTTCGCAGTTCACAAGCCACCACTGCAGGTCTTTTGCAGTTCCCTTTAAGATCTGGACCATGTCGGAGAGAATCCCTTGATGCTGAGCCCACAAGTACTTCTGGTCCCACCGCAAAGCCCACATATGCTATCTGGCATGACTGACAAGTGGGATGCAGGAGGCCATGAAGCCCAGTAGATTCCGAGTCATTCTCACCGAAATCCAGTATAGAGGCTGAAACATCGTATCATAACCTGAATAACCTTGACTCGCTGCTTGGGAGGATAAGGCCAAAACCTCAATCTGTCCAGAACCACTCCAATGAAAGGGAGCATCTGAGAAGGAGGCACATGTGACTTTGGCACGTTTATAGTAAACTCCAGTGAATGCAGGAGGTCCGCCGTATTTTGGAGGTGGGAGACGACTGCCTGGGGCAAGCCCGCCTTCTTCAGCCAGTCATCAAATTAGGGGAAGACTGAAACCCTTGACCTGCACAGATGATTTGCGACCACCGCCATCACCTGGTCAACATCGATGGGTACTGGTAAGGCCAAAAGGGAGCACAGTGAACGGAAAGTGCTTGTGGCCTACCTTGAACCACAAATAACACCTGTGGGCAGGCAGAATGGGGATGTGAAAATGCCCATCCTGCCATTCCAATGCTAACAGCCAGTCTCCTTGGTCTAGAGCAGACAAGACCTGAGCCAGAGTGAAATTAGTAGCTGGAATAAGAACCACTGCTTACTTCTGTTATCAGAACCCTTTCTATAGCCTCCTTGGCCAGAAGAGCTGTAACTTTCTCTCCGAGTAAGGTCAGATGATTCTCTGCCAGCTTCTTGAGTTGGCAGTATTGGAATAGGGAAAGATTGGAAAGGGAGGGAGTAGCCGCTCTGAATGATCTGCAAGACCCATTTGTCTGATGTTATGGACTGCCCAGTGGAGGAGACTATGTTAGATTTTCCCGCCAACTGACCACCCTTGGTCCTGCAGAACTAAACTAGGAGGGCTTAGAGGCTGCAGCAGCATGAGGGGGGGGGAGGGGTTAGTGGAGGACGACTTCTGGCTACCAGACCCACAGGGTCAGAATGCACCATTACATAGCTTGAGAAGCTTGCACTGGATAGTGGCTGGGATATAGTTGGCACTGTGGCATGCCCCACCCGTAGGCACGAAAGGGGCAAAATGCAGGCTGGTGACGAGTTGTCCCTGAGAGGTCCAAGGACTTGGCCGTAGCCCATGAGTCCTTAAAGCACTCCAGCACCGAATCTACCTACTCTTCAAAGAGATGAGTCCTATAAAAGGGCATGTCCATGAGGTTTGCCTGGACATCCCCCAAAAAGCCAGATGGTCTCAGCCAGGTATGGCGCCTGCAAGGCCACCGTTGGAGATAACGCTTTGCTCAGCGAGTCAGTCATATTAAGATCACACTTAATGGCGAACTTCACTGCGTCGCTCCTGTCTTTTACTGCTTGGGAAAGGATGGCACAGGCCTCCTCCTGAGACCTGTGGCATCACTTGCACAACTGTATCCATAGGGTATGAGAGCACAGCCCAAAAGGCATGCAGTGTTCACCAACTCCAATGCCATGCTGGCGGAAGAAAACATCTGCTTCCCAAGTGTGTCCAGCCTCTTCGATTCCCTGCCCGGGTTAACGACAGGAAATGTGCCATGGGAAGTTGAGGCTTGGACTACAAAGCTCTCAGAGATAGGGCATTGGTTGAGGAAACGAGGATCATCCAGGGCAGGGCAATGGCAGCAGGCAATTATCCTGGTCACAGGAGCCCCAATGCTGGTCTTGGACCACGTTCCCAGAAGGACACTGTCACGTTTTATTAATGGGCAAAAGGGGTTTGGATGAGGAAGTCCCAGGTTGAAGCACTTCGGTCAAGAGGTTAGTCTTGACTGCAGAGGGAAGTTCGAGGTCAAGGACCACCGCTGCCCTCTTCAGCAGCATTGTGTTAGATGCTCCCTCCTCTGTAGCCACAGTGGGTCGAGAGGGTAAGCCAGTATCTGGAGAAGTGTCCTTTGGCATCTCCTAGCTCTTCATACTAGTCCATTGATGTTGGGGTCTCTAACTGGTATTCTAAAAATGTCCAGTGACCCCTCTCACTCTTCCCCCATGCCTGGCTGCTCAAAACACAAAAAAAAAAAAAAAAACACGGGCGCAGTGGGGTCAAGGACATCAGGTTTTCAAGATTATTTTGTCCTTGGAACAAGTGGGCCCAACCCCCTGCAGCACAAACTCCTTGGCTGTCAGCTTACAGAGAAAAGAACAGTCTGCAGTGCTGGTAATATTTGGACCCATATGTTGATGCTGTTCGAACTTTAATTTAAGGTTCAATTAATGCAAAGCCTTTATTATTAGTGTGAGCGCACTAAAACATTGTAAGGTCACACTGCACTACTTACACTGGTTCCAGTTTAAAAAGAAAAAAAAAAAAAAAAACTATTCAACGTTCACACGTTTGAAAAGTTTAACAATGCGACTACATATAATGCTCCTAAAATACTCTGATTATTGCAAATGTTTGCAGAAGCTTTGTAAAGAAATGGCTCCCTGTTGCAGTTACCCCCCACTTTTTGGCTGATACTGATGCTGACTTGACTGAGAAGTGTGCTGGGACCCTGCTAACCAGGCCCCAGCACCAGTGTTCTTTCACCTAAAATGTACCATTGTTTCCACAATTGGCACAACCCTGGCACCTAGGTAAGTTCCTTGTAACTGGTACCCCTGGTACCAAGGGCCCTGATGCCAGGGAAGGTCTCTAAGGGCTGGAGCATGTCTTATGCCACCCTAGGGACCCCTCACTCAGCTCAGACACACTGCTTACCAGCTTGTGTGTGCTGGTGGGGAGAAAATGACTAAGTCGACATGGCACTCCCCTCAGGGTGCCATGCCAACCTCACACTGCCTGTGGCATAGGTAAGTCACCCCTCTAGCAGGCCTTACAGCCCTAAGGCAGGGTGCACTATACCACAGGTGAGGGCATATGTGCATGAGCACTATGCCCCTACAGTGTCTAAGCAAAACCTTAGACATTGTAAGTGCAGGGTAGCCATAAGAGTATATGGGCTGGGAGTCTGTCAAAAACGAACTCCACAGCTCCATAATGGCTACACTGAATACTGGGAAGTTTGGTATCAAACTTCTCAGAAAAATAAACCCACACTGATGCCAGTGTTGGATTTATAAAAAGAAATGCACACAGAGTGCATCTTAGAGATGCCCCCTGTATTTTACCCAATTGTTCAGTGCAGGACTGACTGGTCTGTGCCAGCCTGCTGCTGAGAGACGAGTTTCTGACCCCATGCGGTGAGAGCCTTTGTGCTCTCGGAGGACAGAAACAAAGCCTGCTCTGGGTGGAGGTGCTTCACACCTCCCCCCTGCAGGAACTGTAACACCTAGCAGTGAGCTTCAAAGGCTCAAGCTTCGTGTTACAATGCCCCAGGGCACTCCAGCTAGTGGAGATGCCCGCCTCCTGGACCCAGCCCCCACTTTTGGCGGCAAGTCCAGGAGAGATAATGAGAAAAACAAGGAGGAGTCACTGGCCAGTCAGGACAGCCCCTAAGGTGTCCTGAGCTGAGGTGACTCTGACTTTTAGAAATCCTCCATCTTGTAGAAGGAGGATTCCCCCAATAGGGATAGGAATGCGACCCCCTCCCCTTGGGAGGAGGCACAAAGAGGGTGTACCCACCCTCAGGGCTAGTAGCCATTGGCTACTAAACCCCCCAGACCTAAACACGCCCTTAAATTTAGTATTTAAGGGCTCCCCTGAACCTAAGAATTTAGATTCCTGCAACTTACAAGAAGAAGAGGACTGCTGAGCTGAAAACCCCTGCAGAAGAAGAAAGACGACACCAACTGCTTTGGCCCCAGTCCTACCGGCCTGTCTCCTGCCTTCCAAAGAAACCTGCTCCAGCGACGCTTTCCCAAGGACCAGCGCCCTCTGAATCCTCAGAGGACTGCCCTGCTTCAAGAAAGACAAGAAACTCCCGAGGACAGCGGCACTGCTCCAAAAGAACTGCAACTTTGTTACAGAGGAGCAGATTTAAAGACCCCTGCAAATCCCCGCAAGAAGCGTGAGACTTGCAACACTGCACCCGGCGACCCCTACTCGACTGGTGGAGAACCAACACCTCAGGGAGGACCCTCCGGCGACTCCAAGACCGTGAGTAACCAAAGTTGTCCCCCCTGAGCCCCCACAGCGACGCCTGCAGAGGGAATCCCGAGGCTCCCCCTGACCGCGACTGCCTGACTCTAAAATCCCGACGGCTGGAAAAGACCCTGCACCCACAGCCCCCAGCACCTGAAGGATCGGAACTTCAGTGCAGGAGTGACCCCCAGGAGGCCCTCTCCCTTGCCCAGGTGGTGGCTACCCCGAGGAGCCCCCCCCTTGCCTGCCTGCACCGCTGAAGAGACCCCTTGGTCTCTCATTGAAATCAACAGAGAACCCGACGCTTGTTTGCACACTGCACCCGGCCGCCCCCGCGCTGCTGAGGGTGTACTTTTTGAGTGGACTTGTGTCCCCCCCGGTGCCCTACAAAACCCCCCTGGTCTGCCCTCCGAAGACGCGGGTACTTACCTGCTGGCAGACTGGAACCAGGGCACCCCCTTCTCTCCATTGAAGCCTATGTGTTTTGGGCACCTCTTTGACCTCTGCACCTGACCGGCCCTGAGCTGCTGGAGTGGTAACTTTGGGGTTGCTCTGAACCCCCAACGGCGGGCTACCTTGGACCCAAAACTGAGACCTGTAAGTGATTTACTTACCTGCTAAAAAATATCAATACTTTACCTCCCCCAGGAACTGTGAAAAATTTTAAAACAGCTATTTGTGTTTTATGTGAAAAGTATATATGCTATTGTAATTATTCAAAGTTCCTAAAGTACTTACCTGCAATACCTTTCAAATGAGATATTACATGTAGAATTTGAACCTGTGGTTCTTAAAATAAACTAAGAAAATATATTTTTCTATAACAAAAACCTATTGGCTGGATTTGTCTCTGAGTGTGTGTTCCTCATTTATTGCCTGTGTGTATGTACAACAAATGCTTAACACTACTCCTTGGATAAGCCTACTGCTCGACCACACTACCACAAAATAGAGCATTAGTATTATCTCTTTTTGCCACTATCTTACCTCTAAGGGGAACCCTTGGACTCTGTGCATGCTATTCCTTACTTTGAAATAGCACATACAGAGCCAACTTCCTACAAGCTTGTAAACAAGATTGATGATTCTTTGGTTTCGAAATAAAATGTTCAGAAAAAAATGCAAGTTGGGGAAAAAAAACTTCTTGCTAAACTACTGTGAACTTTTAGGTACTATTTCTTTGAAGCATCATTTAGTAAAATGTGTTGATGCATGCTAGCATTGCAAAAACATTCATAATGGAAAAAATCTGTTTAACTGTTTTCAAGAAGCTTATGGGAAACATGAAAATAAATAAGCACTGGCAAAGCCAGCCGATCTGACAATGGCAGTCAGTCTTTTGGTTTTGTCAATATGTGTCTTGTTTTGGCATGGATTTTGTAACACTTTATTTTTGTGGGAGCTGCCAGGACCTCACCATTGTAACAAACATTAGCACAAAGCAAAAACGTTTTTTGGGTCTCAAAAAGCGCACATTGCCACAGTAGTTCCTGCACTGGACAAAACTACTTTGTTTGCCAATATGCTCCTTGTGGAAGAGCAGAATGGTATCTATCACTCACAGTAAAGCCAGCTGTTACAGAAATAGAATTTTAATAAAAATAGAACGTCTTGGCTAATGACAGGTCTAATTAGAGGCCTAATTCTTTAAGAAAGTCACAAAAGTTCACCTATGGTATATGTCTTTGAATTAGTGTCTTTCATGAATTCACATGATTTTACAAAAGCAGACCAGGAAATCATACTCCTGGAAAATATGTTTTAACTGTATTTTAGCACAAGCAAATTTGCATGTATAGATTTGCTAATGCGAAAATCTATTAAGCGTTTACAAGTTCACTTTCCCGCCAACCACTTTGTTCCGCAACCCTGGGAGAACTTCTAATTCTGCCCTTGTCAGGAGTAAATTTCCAATCTTTCTCAGTATGGGTGAAAGATTAGAGAAGAGCTAGTAAAAATCCTTCAAACATGCAAGTTAGTAGGTTTGCACAGACTCAAAGGCATGCCAGCCCTGGAACTATTGCTTACTGCTTCCTCAAGCCCCAGTATGTAGATCTGCAGAAAGGTGGCAAAATAAGGAAATTGCTATGGTTGGGTTTAAAATTGCTAGTATTCAAGCCCTACTATAGTACTAGTACTGACATTATCAGAGAGGCTATTATCAGAGCTCTTACATAAAAAGATTGCTGTCGTAATTTGTTGTTGCACTACATGGCTCCAAAGTAGATTTTTTTACAGGACAATTAGATTTAAGAAGCATCCTGTCCATGGACAAGTAGATATTTTATAATTTTTTTTTATTAAATTCCACACCCCTGAAAAAGCACTCAGACAATGACCTTAGACCAATGGGCCATACCAGCATCAGCATCGATCAGTGCCGTTCCAACACCAAGCCGTCGGGGATCAGAATGGTGCTGGCAGTACTGGTAGATGCCAGTGGCACTGAGAGCATCTCCATTGGGACCTGTGCCAGAGAAGGTCATATTGGCATGACCGGTGCCGATCCGGATCCAAGATCGGATCCATGAGACCCCCATCGGAGCCGAGGTTGGAGCAGTCAGCACGGAACCTGATGGGGCCTCCTCAGACCCCGCTGGCCCAAAAGGCGCCCCAGAGGGGTCAGCCGGCTCAAATACACGGTGTATGGCCTTGTAAGAGTCCTTGGCTTGAGGGGAGTCGCTCCGGCTCCCAGAAACTGAGGGAGATGCAGAGTCAGTCCTGGCAATCGCTCTGTGGAACCGTGCCTGGAACGCTGATGTTCCCCACTCATGTCAACCGACGAACGAGGTGAAGCAGAAGTCCGTTTAGTTGACAACTTCATCTGCTTCTTCCCCGAGTGCCCTGGAACCTCGAGTGCAAAGAAGAGGACTTGGGGGGTCCTAAAGTGGTACTGCGACCTTCTTATTCGGGACTGAGATCTCTGAGGAGTCTCACTGAGTGGCATTGACTGCCGGGCTGCAAGTACCTTTAGGGCCCACTCCCTCAAAGCTTTCAGCGCCATGGCCCAGCAGTCAGAGCACGACTTCAAACCATCATCGCACTCAAGTCACCACAAGCACACAAGGTGCTGATCGGTAATCGACATGGTGCGGTGACTGGTGCCACACGGCAGGAACCCTACCTTCCTAGAGGACATCCTTGTCACACAATGGAAAAACATTTGACAAAAATGCTGAAAAAAGTCTTTAAAAAAAGAGACGGGGGTAACTCTTCTCCAGATTCGCTCTAAGTGGCACATAAAAAAAACAATTTACGTCTGCACACCTGGGTGGCATCTATATAGGTGACCGTGATGTCACTTCCTATGGCTGGAACTGAATGGAGCCACCTGACGGTGCACAGGTGTACTGCTCACGCAAAAGTTTCCAGATCCAGCCCCACATCTGAATAATTCAAAAGGTAAGGAATCTGCAGTAAGAAGTCCATCAGGTATAGGGTTCCAAGAAAATACTCCCCCGACCTAGTGGTAGTTTAACACTGCTAACACATCACTGCATTCTCAAAGCACGATCTCACGACAGTTCTTCAAATCAATGTATACTAAGGTCAGGACAACATCAAAGACTTGACATTTCCCAAGTCAGAACTGTAAAGGAGCACTGGTATATATACACCCCTAAGAATGGCATGATAGTTTCCTTAATTAACCCAGTACCAGACCTGCCAACTTGTGAATTATTTTCATCGTGTGAGAAGGGGGTGTGGTCACAAAGGGGGCAGGGCTTCTAAATTAGACACTTCTAAATCCACAGTACCCCTCTCATGACAAGCCTCCACCTCCCCCCCAAAAATAAAAAATAAAAATAAACGCTTTTGAGGCTGTGGGCCGGTGTCTTAGGGAGGTTTCCCACCTCATAATGGACATCGGCTGAGTAAAATCTCCAAACAATTAGGTGGAAACCTGTAATATCGACTCTTCACCGGGTGATCGTATAAAGGGAGACAATATTGTTTGACCCATGGGGACACCTACCAAGAAAATGTCAGCATTTTTCCATGGTAGCTTGAAATAGTTTGAGAGTATAGATAATTCAGGGCAAAATAAATGTTTCCATTACGTCTTTTTATTCGGGATATAAGAAAGAAAACTCTGTTATCTCGAACTCCCTTATTGTTTTTAGGTTTCCAACTAGGAGTATAACCAGATCCACTATTGGGATCTCAGCAGGATCATTGGCGCCAAGGAAATTAGTTTGTGGGCAGCGGTTACTTACATATTAGTCAATAATGGAAAACAGAGCCATTTTTTTTCCATTACAGAATACAAAAAGCACACCATCACACAAGAAACATTTTTAACATGGTCCTAGTACTGCAATTATTGTACAAATATATTACAAGGTCAAAGACAAAATGGAGCCAGTTTATAGGCTTTCAGGTGGCAATTTTACTAGTGTGAAATAAAATCTCTTTCAAGTGCCAAAAGAAATTAAATCGAAATACAAATACCTTTTGTCATATCAGACCTTGAAATCTTAGAAAAAGGTAGGTTATTCAGTTACTTTTCTGGACTTGGCGTCAATCCACTTCTGAAACCTAACACAGACCTTCTAAAAGGTGCAGTAACAAAGATCAGGTAATATTCGCTTGCGCATTAACTATGTTACCTAAAACAAGCTTGCTATTAAAGCAAATGTTCATTACTATCTTTCAGACCTTACATGTGTGAGATTTTTGCATTTCAAAATATTATACAGAGATTCCCATCTTCTCAGAGTAAGCACTAGTATTTAGAATCTCTATTAAGTACTATGTTTGTTTGTAATTAAATTATTCAGGATTTTTTTTTTCAGAATGGCTAGTTTACGGACAAGCGAGAACAACTTGAAAATCAGAGATCGCCATAACAGCATTTCTTTCTTAGCAATGGGCCGTGGAATCAATTGCTCTAGCAAGCAGTTAAAGATGCACTTCATGCCCATGAATGGAATCTGGCACTATATTAACTATGCGCTATTACACAAGTTTAGTCTCACATAGAATTTGACCACAGGCGTATCCATCAGTCAGGGAGTTTCCGGTTTTTCCTACATCAACACCCTGGGCACAGTTTTAGGGAGTATAGTTTTTCCACGCAAAGAGGCAATATTTCCACATGGATGAGGGTAGGCACTGGAAATGGGTGACCATGATTCTATACAACTTAAACTTAAACCCCTTTCCTCGCGATTTGGAACATGGATAGATATGGAAAACTTTTTCTCACAACAGCTAGAACTCAAAAAGTATCAGACCACTATCGTGGTCAATGATCTATCAACTCAAGCTTCAGCATCAACAGTTACATTTCTTTAGGTCAAAACCCAGAGCTGTTTAACCCTGAGAAATCCACTAGCTACAAATGGACTGAGCAGATGGGAGTAGTAGTAGAACGACAACACAGTAAACAGGTGCATTTTTGTTTCAAAACCTTAGGCCTGATGGGAAAGGAGTGCAGTCAGCCCATAATGATCTTCAGAATTTATGAATGATTTAATAGCCTTACCATTGTTTTGCTGTGGATGTGTGCAGCATATCTACAAGGACATCTCTGCTTAACTACTGGTTTGGGGTTACCTTACGAGAATTACTGATAAAACCACATCGGTTAGTGGCCAATAAAACAATGGTAATGGATTCAATGCAAAATAGAGAGAAAATATTTTCTTCTCTTTAAGTCTGTTGTTTTTGGCATTAGGTGCCCTTGCTAATCTTACACAAATGCCGTGTGTGCATTCTTGTGGACAGTCTGCCAACTGATGAGTTTAGCCAAGGAAGGCAGATCCAGCTGAGGAAGCTGCAGACGTGTGGGCCAAGCGCCAACAGGAATTTGTGAATAGGTGCCCTGTGATGGGCCTTCCCACGCACACTTTTCAAAATCCACACCATCTCAGGTGCATTTAAAAGTAACCAAGAAAGTGCAAATTACTTCAAGATGTCTTTAAAGAACGGCTTTGAAAGCGAGTACAGCACTTCCTTGCAAGCTATATCTAGGCACGTCCTGGTGGACTGGTAAGAAAAGCTACTCGCTAGTTACTTGAACCTAAACTTACAAAATGGAGTGCCAGATTTAACAAAGATTTAACAAAGATTCAACAAAGCCAATAGACCAGCATGAATCCGGGTTTTGTGACAAAGAGGGTGAGGTCTTACTAAACAAATGTGAATCACTACGTTTAAACTAATCACTACTAGTTGTATCAGTTTACCTCAAAGGAGAATGCAAAGTCCCACTGTTTATGCACAGTTTGACAAAGTAATCTGAAAAGATTGTAGACAATATGCAAATCCTCAGTGAAGAGTATAAACTGGAGGACTTCCAAAACGTTGTATCTAGTGTCCATTGAAGTAGCAACTTTATTCCATAATCATGTCTTGCAACAGGAGCGCTTACATAGTTTGAATCCATAAATAAAGCAACAAAGAGCTGTGCTTGCTAGAGGGCACACATCTTAACCCAGGTACAATTAGAAGTGCTACTATCCAAACAATGCCAAATGATGGCAATGCGTGGGATCCTTGAAGATCTGCTTTTAGTCATTTCCTCAAGTTGAGGGGTCATTGTTAAAGACTATTTCTTGTTGAGGGCACTTTCAGAATCTTTATGCATAACAGGAGAAGGCGGGCTTTCTGGTTTTCTTGCACTGCTCGGTGTACAGCCCAGTGATGTCAAGGCTTCAAGGGTTGCATTGGTCATCGGAGAGCTGCAAGGCATGGTCACATGTTGTAGACAATGAATACAACAAGCATGAGACGGTGGGTACCTCACTGATGGAGTCTCAAAGCAGTGCTGTGAGCCACGCTGCATTCTGAAACAGCAACCTGGGTAAATGGAAAATTATCAAAACACTGAACTTGCCTTCTACTATCAACAGAACTTGTATATTTCTAGTGAAGCCGACAGAACAGTCATTTTTCTCATATGTGACCAAATGAAGTCAGTTTCCCCTCTTTCGGCATGAAAACAACAACGGTATTTAAAGAGCAATCTACTTATTTTTATGTGAGGTGTATTTAACAGAAGTTAGACTTTATGCAATTATGTAAATGTTTCAGTTTATGGTATTGATGAGAGAACCTTTGACAGACTCCTCTCAAACATGCATGAATTCTCTTGTAAATGTGTATGGTCAGTTCATACCATTATGCACTGACATACTCGTTGGCACATTAACTTCAAGCTAGGATAACTTCCACCAAGACGCTTAACGACAATCTGCACTGGAAGTTGCTCAACAGGTGAAAACTGGAGTACATGATGTAGACAGATGCAAAACCCTTACTACATCTTTCCATATACCTACTGAATTAGAAATGGGCAGAAACAAATCCCAGAGGTGAAAATGTAGGTTCTTGATACTTTTCATTGACCCAAAAATTAAGAAATGTAGTAAAAAATGTAAGCGTACACTAACCAATGTAGTTACAGCATACTTTTAGTTGGAAGAGGTCCACTGCACAAAGTAAGATGCTCAAGGGAGCAGAACATTTCCAACTAACACTAAAACTCTATAGCCAGGTGGATTAATTTAATAATCCTCTGTAAACACTGTTCTCCTATTCTGGCTCTCTTAAAACATGTATTTGTTGACATAAATCATTCCAGCTGATTTCACACGGTATTTTATTGCAAAGGAGGCCATGTCAAAAGAGCTTACAATCCAGAGACTCAATGCTTGGGATCAAACTAGTCCGCAGTAAATCAGGGACTGTGCCAACAGGAAGCACGATTTCTTTCAAGACACAAAAAATGTCTGCATCATGAGATCACAGGATAATAACCTAGGCATTGGTAAAACTAATTGCTACACAAATTTAGAAGAGTGCAAGTGTGAATTGTACAGGTTAGGCACTTACCAGCCACGGCTGAGGGATTTCTGGCAGAGGCATCTGTGGAGGTGCGGGTACACTGTTTAACTCTGCTTTCTGTACATGATTTTTTGCATCACATTCTGCAGAGAAAATCACACTACTTAAGATACACACAATTGGTTGTTGAAAAAAAAAAACAATAAAAAAAAAAAAAAAAACATTGTACGTGGACATGCATACAAACACATCATTTGTAGTTTCTAAAAGAATTACCCACTTCAATATAGGAACTAAACGATGCTTCAATCAAACCCTTCATAAAAACAACGGGCATACGTCGAAGAGGGGAAGACGCATTCTTACTCGTACATATTTGAAAAATGTACATTCTTTGAAACGGATGTAATCCCGAAGACTCGAGCAAGTGTTTTTTTGTCTATCAACAGAATTCTCTGAAACACACTGTATACTCCAGACATCTCTGCGGAATGTCAGCCGGAAATGACTAGTGATGCGATCAGGGGCGGTCTCTGGGGTAACTTCTCACAATGAAATTCAGCAAACCGAGCCCGAAGTGTCCCGTATAGATAATTACAACGATAAACGCTCAAGCCATCAACACCTAATATTAAACAATACTCACCTGGAAAGAGGGAAGCACTGTACTCCATCTTTACGTTACAATTCATAAACAGTGCATTTTCAGCAAATAAGTATTTGCCACCTTAACGTTTAAAGTATAAAAAACAATTTATAAAAGTGAATTTTGTTTTAATGGCATTAACACTGGACACTTAAGTTGGGAGCTGTGCTCAACAGTGCAGCCGCAGGGGTCTCCGAACACTAGAAGGGGCTGCTCCAGTCAACATTTCAATGTTCTAATCAACAGCGCCTAGAAGTAGTAGTAGCCGCTGGGGTCGTGGGGAAGGCGTGGAGGCGTCTCCCTCTCACTCTACTATAAATGCAGTAACCACGGAGGCCACGGCAGTAGAGAGGAGTCCCGGGGTAGTCCGGCTGTCCCTCGGTCCTGACAAATTGCAATAGCAAAGCAAACCGGTCCGACCTATGCAAGAGATATCTGCTTTATCAATGTATTGTTTAAACATACTGTACAGAAACACGGATGCTGTATGGCCAGGAGTGGCTCACTGGGCTTTGATGGGGCGGGGTCAACCCTGACGCTGCTCAGAGCAGAGCTAGGATTGGTTGGGAGCGCACAGCCAGGGTGCTCCCAGGCAGACTGGGAGAATGTGCATGCTCTCTCCCACCCAGCGCTACAGTGCCAGGCTGGAGACAGTACAGTGTGCATGTGTGTTTGGCCAGCCCAAGACGCTCAGTGCACTCCCCTCCATGGCAGTGATCCCCCTTTCTCTACAAAACGATAATAACCTTGGATTATTATCATTTTGTAGTAAAAGGTTTGCAGCTGCTGATGGGGCGGGGGAGGGGGGGTTGGGCATCGGGGGGGGTGACGCTCCTCTGCTGAGCTGCCACTGTGTGCCGCATGGCTAAAACACATTGACAAAGCCAACAGCTCGAGCATACGGGAGACTGATTTTCTTTCCCAATACTTGGCTTACTACTAGTGAGTGTTGTATGTTTCTCTCTCCAGAAGCCTTACAACTTCAAACCGTGACAGCATTTAAAAGCATGGCTTGAATTACTAGACTCAAGCCATAGCCATTGATTTATCACTTCCATGCAACTTTTATTTACATACACTTTTCTGTGTCATGTGAGAATCTATCCATCCCCAGGATACTGGACCAGACAACAAATTAGGTCTCCAAAATGGCATTACAGCCAGTGCTGCAGACAGAAACTGGGAAACAAAGTTCGAGCCTCCGTGTCAGTTCAACATACGGTGATTCTGACAAATCACTTAATCTCCCACGCACATCACCTTATGTAATGTAACTGTTTGTGTAAAGAACGCCAATAACTTTGGGTCAAGGTAGCTGTAAAAGACAAGGGAGGGTTATAGGAGGGACAGGCTTTGCTCTAAAGAAAGCTAATGAACTTTGAATTTTTTACATGGTGCTTTGAGACATTCCAGAAATAAACGACTTTCCCAGAATATCTTAATTCTGGGAAACGTATTCAACCACGCATTGTGAATAACACGGACGTTTCCCAAGCAAGCGTAACCACGCTTGCCTAAACAACGCTTGGCTTTTTCTGTGCCTTAACCACTCATGTGCTGAACTATGCATATGCATGGTTAAGGCACGGAAAAAGCCATGCTCTGGGTATTTCTTTAAGGGCTTAGGGTAGTGGAGGGGGATCTCAGGGGGGCTATTTTTTTTTTTCAGGGGAGGGAGTGGGGGGGGGTGTTGGGTATATTTTTTTTTATTTAGGGGTAGTTTATTTTTAAAGCGGTGGGGGAAGGTTTAAGGAAGGGAGGCAGGAGAATAGGAGAAAGTATCGGGAGAGGACGCAGTGAGTTAAGTGCAGTTGGGGCAGGGTTGGTGGGTAGTTTTTAGAGGTGGGGATGGATATATGGCTTAGGGTGGCTGGGGGGTGTCAGGGTACTTTAGCTTCAGTTTTTAGGGGCAGAGGTGGGGGGAGGTCGTTTTTTTTTTTTTTTTTACAGCTCAGGTTGGGTAGGGGGTGTTGGGATAATTTCATTTTTAAGGGCTGGGGTGGGGGGGTCGGATAGTTTTGTTTTAGGGCTTAGGGTGGGTGGGGGGTTCGGGAAGTTTACTTATTAGGGGGAAGGTTTTAGGGCTCAGTGCAGGTGGGGGTGTCAGGGTAGTTTAGTTTTTAGGGGTGGGGTAGTTTATTTTTTAATGGGGTCAGGATAGCTTTTTTTTTTTAGGGGTCAGGGTAGTTTACTTTTATAGGCAGGGGTGGGTGGGTCCAGTGTTTTTTTTTTTTTTTTCTTTTTTTTTTTTAAGATTTAGGGCGTGGGGGGTGTCAGGGTACTTTAGTTTATATAGGTGGGGATTTGGGATAGTGTTTTTTTTTCTTTTTCAGGTGGGGGGGGGGCTGTGGTAGTTTAGGTATTAGGGGTGGGGGTAGTTTTGGGCCTTAGTGTTTGGTGGTATGATAAAACCACGCATGCTGTTTTGCATGCCGCTTCCACGTGAAAATTAATTGTAAAGGCATGAGTGGTAAAGGCATGCGTGGAAACAACGCAGTAGTGGTTCCAACCGCGTAGTTAAGGCATGCGTGATCCCAGCATGCATGGTTCTAACATACAACCCTTAATTCTGTCTCCCACACCTCCACGAAAAAGTCCACCAAAAAGTTACCACAAATAATTTAAGGATGAGACATGCACAGCTGAATTATTCCTTTGACATACTGTAAGTTAAAGTTGCCAAGAAACACATACATATTGTCAGTGTTTTAAGGCACATTAGTCTAAAGTGACTACACACACATACGGCAAACAGGGATGTCTTGATCCAAATTCCAACTGCAGCACTAAACACTATCCTACATTTGTGCAACATAGTGGAGGATCGTGCACGTGTACCTGGGTAAGATGCAGGTTTTACCTTTTTCCCACACTCCAAAATCGGATGAACACACAAAGGAGAAAGTAAAGCTGTACCTGCTGACTAAAAGAGAGTGACAAGGAAGCCTATCAGTGATATGTATTGGGCGGGCCCAAAGCCATTTTTTTTTTTTTTTTTTTTTTTTGCGCGCTGTTTCAGGCTTCAACCTAAAAACAGAGCGAAGGAAAAAGCAAAGTTTTTGTCCTGCCTCCTTTTGTTACATTCACTTTACATGAATACAATTTGAGACTTGGGCAGTGCATTCTGACGTGTACATCCCCAGTAATAAATGACATTGATTGATAGCTGTAGCTACGACAGAAGACATGGGGGAGCTGCAGGAATAATTTACACGTTGTTTGTTGAGAGGGCTAATGGGCTATTTTTTGGTCTCACCCCTGGGACAGTGCATGTGCCGTCACTTGCAAAGATCTTTTGTTATTTAAAAAGAAAAAACTGAAAAGGAGCTTGGGGCCTGACCATTACTGATCAACAGTAGGCTTCACTGTTACTCTTATTTTCTTGATTTTCATTGGTCATCGTGTGGTAGTGCGTTTTAGCTTTTAGTTTGTCTCCGTGGGTTTGTTTCTCCCATGGAACATGTACCAAGTACGGATTGATTTCTTGATTAGCGTCTTTTCTTTTTGCTTCACTTTCAAGACAGCTTGATTACCCCAAACGATGAAATCACCCTTACCTCCTTTGACTTCTACCCAGCCCTGTACCCTAAAATCACCCTTAGCTCTCTTCACCTCTACCCACCCCTGAACCCTAAAATGACCCTTACACAACCCATCACTTTAAAAAAAATAAAAAAATAACACAAAGTGTGGTATGTAAAAAAAAAAAAAAAAAAAAAAAGTTGTAAAGTACTGCATGACAAAAGTAGAAATACTTACCTGCGTGGTAAAGATTGCATAGTAACGGCTGTTTCCCCTCAGGGCATACATCTTCCCTTTCCCTCCTTAAACTCACTCATACATTCACCATAATGCCCCTAAAATGTTTTGGGGCACTGTGGTTTTATGTCCTCTGGTATGTTTGACAGGCACCTCCCCTCTTTAACAGTTTGCCCCCTATCACCCTGCCACAACCTATATTTTAAGTCTCGACTGAGACAGCATGTGCTGTCACTTGCAAGCCATTTTGCTTACTTAAATGTGGCTTAGAGCCCACTCATTACTATTGGTTGGCTTCACTGTCTCACTTCCTTGCTTCTGTTTGGTCAGTGAGTGCCAGCTTCACTTCCTCTTTGTGGGTCTGTCCCCATCCTGGAGTGTGGCTCAAGTACGGCCTCCCTCGCTCAGCGTCCTTCCGCTGCTCACTGCTTCAAGTGGCACTTTTTTATACTTTTACTAGCACCCCTTCCATCCACCTCCTGCATTTGTTGCTGGCCCTCCCCCTCCACTCCTTTCCTGCTGTGTTGCTTGTTGGGTCTTCCACCACCCCTTCAGACTTTCCCTCCACCTTCTCCATCCCACCAGAATATTAAGTCCAAAAGTCGCTACAACGCGTTTCAAGATGCAACAAAGATGCAGACTGCGCTGCATTCTCTGCTCTGCATGGCGATTTTGGTGCTGTCCCCACCCATGCGTGGACCCTCACAGCAAACTTTAGCTTGTAGGTGAGTTTATTTTCCTTGAATGCCTTTTATCAGGCATAGCAGCCATATCACAATCCTTCTTGCAACTTCAAACCTCTAAGTAGCCTGTAGCCCTTGATCCGGCCTATCGATGTGGTAATTTATTTTTCTTCTTACTGCTTAACTTGTGCTTTGCCCAGGATTCTCAGCCTTTGGCTCACATTTCCTGCCCCCAATAAAAACAGATCAATGCACAAATGTGTATTTTAATTTCTTGTTGGTTTACATTTGCTGACAAGGTGTTACTGTCATTTGTTACCGAACCCCACCCCCCTTTTTTTTTTTGCCAAAGGCAGAGAATAATCTCATAGTAAGAAAGTAAGGAAATGGATCACTGCCTCTCATGGTTGGTGCTGGTCATGTCAGAGTGGTTCTTCTTACTATTTTTGAGCCATGCTGCACAGCACCCATGTACTGAGCAACATTACTAAAATACATTGACAAAGCCAATAGCTCTCGCATTGGTGAGACCTACTGGATTTGCCAATGTTTGTTGAATTAGGGCAGACTACCCTCACAACAGAATTCTCTTACAACCCTCCTCTATTAAGAAACAGATCCACTGGCGTCATCACAGGCCAACAGTGGAGTGGTCGTTAATGGCCTGCTGAATTTGCTGTGGTGTAGTATAAAGCTAGAACAGCTATAACTCTTCCATAATTAAGTACATTTGCACAAAGCACTCTAGTAAAAGGATAAATAGATTAGTGAATGCCAAAACACAAACTGAACTGGTTTGGACTAAAACCACAATCATCTGAATCATGTTTTTGAAGATGTCAAGTTTTCATGTTGAGGGTTTGCAAGGTGGCGTTCAAATGCCTCCAGTTATGCCACATCTTAAATAAATTCTGAACAGTATGCCTGTTTGGTTCATAGACCATAGCATATACCTTCTATACCTCATGATCCACATTTTACACCTGTCACGTATGCTTTGGAACAGTAAGCTGATTTTAGTGTCCTTCTCCAACGTCAATCCAGCTTCCACTCAAACATTTCACATTTGACAAGTCTGTAGGAACCACTGGTTGACTATTGTTTAGGTATCTTTTGCTCTTTTATTGGCAGTATTAGACCTTCTAGAAGTCTCCCTCTGTCTGCCTTTGCTGTGGATAGAAGAGACATGCAAGCAGAAGCTTCTCTGAACATGGGCTGGTATACCTTTCTTCAGACTCTAAATGGGGGCGTTTGAGCTCCTGTGCTATAAGTGTGGCTAAGGGTTTTCGGCCCTTACAGCTAAAGTTTTCAGGGTGTTGTCAAACAAGGAATGTGGTTTGATTGCCAAATCTAGCGTGACAAGCTATGAGTGAATACTTGGTCCAAAGTTTGACCCACTATCTGAGTTATTGTTGCAATTAACCAAGTAAAGATACAATGTTTTACTTGTTAACTACCTCTGCTGTATTTTTATGAGTACAATATTATTATGATGAATGTCATAATGCTGTGCAACAACATGCTGCTAAGTACTTGAAGAAAGGGTAGCTTTATACAGTTCATTGTCAGCAAATTTTGATTTTGGGTTGATCAGTGCCATTCTGTTTGTGATTATGATTACTTTGTGGAGCGACTGGAGTGAGCCATCCAAGAGTGGCAGAATCAATGGAGAACTAGGTCTGCATCAGGTCATGCATACAGCAGTCTTCTTTCTTAATCATGTGACACAGAGTGTGTTTGGCTCCTGAATGAGAGTTAATAACACTGAACATGAGGGCATCACACAAGAGATTGACCACAGTTTGGTTTTGTGTTGAAGACAAGTTTGGAACATTCGGTCTGGTGCTGGCTGCATTACTGCCTTCCTGCCTCCAGGTGTTTAAGTAGTTCCAAGATTAGTGAAAGGGCATAAGGAATTTGTGGGCCATCCTTGTTATGTGGGTTGTCATTTCCCCAAGAGGGAAGTTCCACCAGGCATGAAGTCTGTGATACGGGGTCACAAGCAGAAAATTCAGCAATGATACAGGTTAAGGCTAAAATGAATTTGGAGTTGTTTATTAGTGGGCAGGGCCAAAACTGATTTGCACATGGCTGGTCTTCTTCTTTAGAGACCTAGAGGAGCTATACAAAAAATGGATATGGTCAGAGTAACAAGAAGTGGTTCCATGTGATGCCACCATTTCCATCCACCACTTCTTTATTATACCTGGCTTTAGGTTGCACATATACTTCCTTGTCTTATTGTTCTAATCCTTATTCTTCTCATCTAGCAGGTGGTACATTAGGCAAGGTGTTCGTTAAGAGGAGGTCACAGCTTGAGAAAGCAGAGAACGTCAGGTTTAATAGGCTGAAGAGGCAGGTGCAGATGGTAGGAGCTGAAGGTCTCAATTTGATAGTGCTACTATGAATCCTCACTGTCCCAATCCCGTATTGACATATTTTGAAATCTTCCAGTATGGCTTTATTAAGAGACCAAACTTCAGTTTTGCAGGAATCACAGTTTAGTATATGATCATGAGGCGCTCTTAGAAGGTCATCTCTAAACAGGGGCTGCTGTAGGGTGGAGCACAAGGTCATCTATATTTACCGGATCTGACATAGTGCAAGTACTACTGCCCAATTTCAGGTTGCTCAAAATGGAGTTTTGTGCCTTGCATTTTCCAGATTATCTGGGATTAGCTTTCAATCCGAAGTAAGATATCAGAAGTGGCATCAGTGTCCTTTTCGGTGGGATTTATGAATGGGCTGATACTCACTGGACAGCAGAGGCAAAAGGGTATTTTCAGGGGACAGAGAGTATGAGTGTCCACTGCCACTCAGCTGTGACTGAAGGCATATGTGGTGTTACGAGAGTAGTAGACTTATGAGGATGTGCCTATGGATCTACAGGATATACGTGAGAGCATGGAGGGAAGGCCTTTCAATTCACTATGCTTTTAGTTTGTGCTGCTGTGGTTTCATTGGGGTCAACCTCCTGGTAGAGCTAGAGAACATTCAATTTACTGTGGTGGAGATGTATAGTGTTGATGCACAGGTCCATAACCATAAAGCCCTTGCTCACTGCATCACTCGTAGATTAATCTCCCCCTTTCCTCCCTCTGTGCTGTTGTAGTATGTCATATCGTCTTCTCCTCTTTACCACTGTCTTCACACTCTAGATTGGGCTCAAAGCAGCACAGCAATATCCCAGAAGATGCACATTATGGAGATAAAGTGTGTACAACATGCCAATTCGGTTGGGCATTATCACTATTTTTGTCTATCTCAACAAACAGAACTTCATTGCCAAACTGTCTACAGACCAACATAGCACTTTGCTGACTGCTGAGACTAAGGGCCCTTTAGGTCTATGACTAAAAACAATTTATGATAATAGTAAGAGTATACAGGGCAGCGCTCTTTTTTTTTTTTATATTTCTTTTTACAAATTAATGCTATTGTGGGAAGGGATCCACAAAAAGACTTATAACATACTCTAGTACTGAATGCTTCAAGGCACTGGCCACAAGCAGTAAGTTTGATTAGTTTGCAGAGAAAGTTAGAACAACAGAAAGCAGACAATATTCTGCCTGCCTGTTCACTTTCTCTGGAGGAAAATCTGGCTACCAAACAATTTTAAAAATAGCCTTGCTGAGCTTAAGAGTAAAAATTACAGACTTCAAATAATATACACTTCAAAAGCAAAAACAGCTTATTTCGGGTTTTTGTCTTAACATGGGAAAGAAATCTGAAAACAGTGAAAGGGTCTGGATACTTCTAAAAAGTTTTGGACATTTAAGGACAAACTCCAATAGATTCAGATGCAGCTTTGTTCGTTGCTGGGGAGTTCCACTAATTGCTGTGTCAGCACTCAGAATTAAGTAATATTTATAGAATTGTAGACAGTGGATTCTGGGCACATACCCAAGAAACAAACATTGTTACAAAAGGCTAGCACAAGAATATTTTGAAAACACCAGAAATCTTTTTAAATTAGATTTATGCACTTTGAGTCTCCTTAGAACTCAAAAAAGGAGTAAACTACAGAAGTGCTTAGGCAAATAAAGGTATGTCTTGCTCCTTCAGTGAAAAGACAATACCTAGAACAGTGAAAGGCTGCAGAAGGAACAAGCATTTGCAATGCAATGTGTCTAGCATTTGCTTGAGTTAGAGATATTAGCGCTGTAAACTCCTAACCAGACTTTTCTTGCTGTACAAATTGAAAATGAAAAGTAATAAGTTTCACATATGCGAGCCGATTCAAAGTGCCACGGCGTCAGTGTGAAGGGGCACACAAAAGGAAAAAGAAGTTTGCTTGCAGTCAAACGTATCTGCAAAACTGCAATTAGTCATGGAACAGGAGTTTTGTCCAAGGCGGTAACAAAACCGCCCTAAAGAGGAACAAACGTAAAACATTTACTGACGAAAATAAAGAATTTTTGAAGGGCAAGCCCTTGAACGAGTGATAGTGGTAGGTGTGCGGTGGGCGTGGTTAAAAGCCCAGATATATACCGATACGTCAGAAAAGCGGCATATGCTCAACCTAAAAATGAAAAACCATTCTGCAAGCATGGATTCTAGGCTCAAAGTGGATGTCAAATTGAAAAACATGAAATCACATTTCCATAATATCACCTCTTTCTTTAACAAGAATTGGACAATACACTCCAGAATTCTTAAGAACTGTTGTTAGATCTTGCACTATCAATGACGGACAAGGCAAATCCACCTTTTTAGGGATCCGGGAAGGAATACTGAACACTTTCCTAAGATGTATTTACAGTTAGATGCTAGACGGTTTCCAGAAATACATAACTTCAATATCTGCCAGCTATTCCTCATCTTTTACAATGATTACCTTAGGAAGTTTTTCCGCTTTTTAAGATTGATTTATTGATTATAATGCTATTTAATCTTAGTATTCAGCTTCAAATTTGCCAATCTTCATTACTAGATTTTCACCTAGTCCGTCTATTCTATGAATTGAAGTATCCAAACTTCATCAAAAACACTTTCAGTCATTTTCTGGTGCAATGACCACATACTGAAATTGCCTAACCAGCTATCTGTACAATTCCAATTTTTATCCACTTTGAGAAACCTCTTTATTGATGATGTTTGCCTTTATCTTGTAACCTCTGCTGCCCTCAGTATTCTCCTTTACTTTTTATCCAGGGCCACTGGTTTTCTACACTATACAACACTATGTTTTACTCTGGAAGTTACAAAATATATTTATTAGCAAAGCACTCCAGTGCTTCTATGAAAGGCAGACATTATTTGTTGATATCCTGGAGGTGTTAAGGGCCTGTGGATGGACCAAGCCAAGTTTTGGTTATACGTATGCAATCCTTGCCCTGCCATGTTGCCGATGTTTATTAGCCCAGGGTGAGGGAGATTAGGCAGCCATTTTTTCCTAATGACATTTCAAATGGGATGTGCTGAATATGTACTGTTTTCTTTCGTAAGAAATCTTATGCCTGTAATATTAAGGGACCTCCTGTTTCAATGCATGTTAAAACTTGAAAACAGTTGGTAATAAAACCATGAAAAGTGCTGCATAACTTACTTTTCCTCGCTGCATAATTTAGTAAGCAGGCACATGATTTGGTCCAGAGGCCCGATTACTTGGACGATTTTCACAGAATGTGTTTTATTTTGTTATCCTTGTTTTGGTCACACTATGCAAATTGAGTTGGAAAGCTCATTGAATAATTGCGAAGGCAGTGGTGGTGGGAAGGGTGGACAGATCATTAAAAAGATATATAGTCAGATAGATTTTTCCAAATATGTTAAGCTAGCTGGGCCACTCACTGACAATAATGATGATTTTTTTTTTTGTTCAGTTATAAAAAACCTAGCCCAATCACTGGCGTCTAATACATGGGATATGGTATGGAGAACTTGCACCTGTGAAGTTCCTTGTTGACAGCTTTTCCTCCTCTTAGCCAGTGTTTGTTTTAGGTCTTTTTTGCTATAGTCTAATACAAGTTCACATTTTTGCTAAGAATACTCCACGAAGACTTTGTTTTGGAGAGTATAGAAGCTATCAAGACCTACATTTCTCAACATTTGAAACCAATGGGTGCGAGAACAGTTGTCTAAAAAAATGTCAGCAAACGCTCTGCCCATGACAGAAAATATAAATGCATCTTTGGTCATATCCAGGCCATGTTGATGTCCAAGCCAAAACAACAAAAGTATCTTATGAATCACTGCCTATACCACTGCTTGCCCACTAGTAACATCTTTCTTGCCTTGAAAAATTATTGTTTGCTAAAAATCTAAGTGAAATGATTGGGAGAAAAATTAAAGAAGTCCAAGAAAGACACAGCAGTGTCAGTGATCAAGACAAGTTTTAGCCTTTTAGGAAGATTGAGGGGCCAAACAGGAAAGCTCAAGATCTGCTACATCAGTCTGCTTGGCCAGATCAGAGGCATACATTTGGTTCTTAGTCTCATCGCGAAAAAGCAATGTGCCTGTCGAGATAGGACATGAGGCATTATATGGCTCGGAACTGCCCAACTAGAGATCGGTATGGAAAGGTGTCTAAACCTATGCCACTGGTTGTCTTTATCTCATCTAAGAATCAGTACAAAAATTGCCTAGGAAAAATTGGTTTTGCTTGCTGAGAATGGGATACTGCACCAACTATTATTCATGTCTTGTACTGCAAATGTACAGTGTTCATAGCCTTTGTGGCAAGTACCACCCTACATAATACCCATCATTCAATAAATTAATTATTTTCACCACAGTTAACATTTAAAGAGTTGATAAGTAAAGAAACAAAGATCATGATGCGGGGTCTACATAAACATATGTTTTGTCAGACAGTGCTCATTATATGAATCCCATAAATTGTTTGTGTTGCCTTCTGGAAGCTTTCAGCATCAATGCTACTAATCAGTCTTAAGGCTGCACAATGGTGCTATAAAACCTCCAAACTACTTGTCCTCCCCTGAGAACTCACGTTAGGTAGGGTATTTTCCCTATATCAGTGTTATGTAATGTTTCTGGTAAATCCTCATCGTTCTGCCAGGACCTTCCTTGTTGCACCTTCCAGTCCTTCCTCATCATCATTTTTATCTTATTTTATAAGTCTATTTATATACCATGAACCCCGCTTGCAGGGTTTGAGATGAGACAACAGAGCAGTTTCATGCTTGGTCACAGCATGCAAGTGAGGAAGTGTAGCCAGACAAGGGGCTAGGAGAGCACCTGGTATGGGGAGTACACAGTAGTGAGGAGGTTTGCGTTGCAGAGAAGACTGCCACTGATGCACGTGGATCTGCAGCCATCATGAACATGTGAAACTAGTGATTTTTTTTGTTCATTCCTCAAATAAGGTTCTTTCCACAATGCGCTGCAAGGAGTTCGAGTTTGGCTCATTCAATGGTCTTTGGGTTTAGGCATAGAAGGCATACCTTCCATCCCTTACTTTAATGATGGTCTGTTCTTTAGTGCCACTATGATGAGGTGTTTTGCTCTAGATTTCGGTCCATAGTGATATTCTTTCCCTAGTGCATGTTTTATTACCATTTTATCCAAGTGCTCTTCAAGTTAACCTCTTACAAATGCAATAACATCCACTTTAGGTAGTCCCTGCATAGCTCATCATTTACCAATAGCCTCTGAAGTATCCTCTATAACTAGCCACTCCACATCAATAATCCTATTAGCTAGGCATTGGAGTTCCTAAAATCACTGGCAAAACGTGGTTGTTATAAAGTATTTCCTGGTAACAGGAGGCACAAAATTAAGATTCAGAAAGTTATAGGGAGATGTCCATTCCGAGTGGGGTGGCGACAGTCTCCCTTGTCCTGAGCAGAGGCCTGGATCCTCCCTTACAGAACATGAGCAAACTCCTGGATGTCACACCAGAGCTGGTGGCACTGTGGAGAGCTACTGCACACAGAAGCTGCTACTGCCATGGTACAGCCAGTGTGTGGGGAGGCTGAGATCCCAGACAACAGTTGGACTGTAACTGCACACCTATTACTCTGTTTCTGTTACTCTTTTTGTGACATGGCCAAGTAGGTGAGCCCCTGGGAGATGAGATGGCAACCATTAAGTGGTGAACAAGGAGAAGAGGGAGCAGAAACAGCAAAGAAACTACTACAACACTGAAAGGACTAGGAACAGGTTCCAAAGGTCCTTGGTTTTGATAAAGCCACATGAGTTTAGACATGCACTCTAAGTTTGAGGCATGAAGGCCCACAAAATAAGAGGAACTACAGTCTCTTCCCAAACCAAAAAGGGGCAGGTAGAGGACTAGTACCAGGACGAATTGTCCTGGGACCAATGGCTGACTGCCTGAGAAGACAAGATAGTCCCCTTGCACCAGAGAGCCTGTTGGGGTATATGGACACAAATATTGGTTGCAAACTCTACTGGGAGTGAGTACATACTGTTTACAGCACCTGAAAAGAATAGAAAAGCTATAAAATATTTTCCCCTAAAACTAGTTAGCTCCACAAACTGTTTGCCCAAGAAATAGAGACCACCCCTGCCACTGCCTGATGATAAGTAGAGATGTCACCTACAGAGGGATACTGTCCACGAAATGCTGCAACAGCACTTCATAACAGAAGACATGGTGCCTGATGCCAATACATCTAATTCGGTCACAATTATACCAATAAACACAAAACTGATGTGTATGCTGCAGTCATCAAACGATTAACTGAGGGAAGTGAATAGAAATGTGGCCAATTGTGACTCAAGTATATCAACACAATTTGTGGGGTAAATGCCTACACTTTTCTAAATTTAGCCTTAGCAAGTCTGTTTTCCGGCCTAAAGTGGTGGGTGGACCCCTTCACAAGGCAGTGGTCCTCCCCACTGCTGAAAAAATATTTTTTATCTTTGTCTTAGTTAACTTCCACAAAATGGGGAAACCAAAGATTACAAGATGACAATGGGATACTAACAATGTATAAACTAAAGATATAGGGCCAGATGTAGCAAAGGTTTTTACCTATTCTGTGTCTATGGGAAAAAGTGTTCATACATATGGCCCATAGTTCCCAACCTGTAAGTAGCTGCTTTGACTCACAATTGTGAGACACAAGCAATACACAATTGGAAAAAGTAGACAATATATTGTAGGTGATACGACATACTAGAGACGTACTCAAAACTAAAAGTGCCACAATAGTCCTTGACCTGAAGTTGCTAAAGGCATAGCAGAAAAAAGACTTCAGAAAGAGTTAAAGAGAGACACTATTCAAATACTGCAGTCAGAAGCTACAAACCTCAAAATTCAAATGCTGACTTAACAGAAAGAGTAAAGTTCCTTGAATACAGAACAGAGGATATGGTGGGGTGCTTGAGAGGTAATAGTATAAATAGTGGGCCTACAGAAATGGAGCGAGTGCCTGAGAATGCAACTTCTTAGAAGAATACGGAAATGGCAAATAAGGACTGAAAAGTTATTTTCTGTGTGTGTGTGTGTTTTTTAATAGAAAGGGCACACAGGGTCCTTGCAGACCCCCCTAAACCTGTCAAGCCACCTAGGTCAGTAATGACTAGCCACTTGAACTAAAGAGACTACAACGTATTTCGGCAGAGAGTGAGAGACCATGGGCAGTGAAAATTAGCAAGGCACTTTATTTCTTCAATACCCACTTGCCATAAAAATCAGAGAAACCCCTTTAAAAATGTAAAAAACTCAGATCTGAGCATCCAACATGAGCTTCATTTACTAGACAAGCTTAGGATTGTAGCCCGAGAACAGTCCTACTACTTTGCAGAGTGTAACGAAACACTGAACCGGGCAGAGCAAGTTGAAACAATTACTGCTTTCACAACAGCAGACACGGAGGAGCTACAAGGAGTTTATAAACAGCTATCCCAAAGGTCCAACTGGAAGGCAAGTAACAAGGGAGAATATGACCACACTCTCCACAGATGAGGCCACAATTAATTACCAGGAAAATGCTGAACATGCACAGCACACCACATAATCTACAGTCTCAGTTTTTCTAAAGCGCGGCTACTCACCCGTGAGGGTCCCAAGGCGCTGGAGGGCAGGGGAGGGGCCTCATCTGAAGAGCCACGTCTTGAGGTTCTTCCTGAAGATTGTGAGTGATGGGCTTTGTCGCTGCAGGTTGTTCCAGCTCTTTGCTGCAATGTGGATGAAGGATCTTACTCTGGTGGTGGTTTTACGAATGCTCGGATGGTGGCCAAGTCCATCTGGGCGGAGCGGGGGTGTGCAAGGAGACACTGTGGTTCAGGGAGGCTGGTCCTGCGTTGTGTATGGCCTTGTGCGTGTGGGTGAGAAGCTTGAAGGTGATTCGTTTCTCAACCAGGAGCCAGTGCAGGGTCCTCAGGTGTTGGGAGATGTGTTCTCAGCGTGAGAGGTCCAGGTTGAGTCTGGCGGCGGTGTTCTGGATGAGTTGTCGTTTTTGATGTTTCTAGTCAAGGTGCCGGCATAGAGGGCATTGCCGTAGTCGAGCTTGCTTGTGACTAAGGAGTGGGTGACTGTCCTGCGACAGTCTGCAGGTATCTATCTGAAGTTCGTCTGAAGTTTGCGGAGTGTGTGCCAGCAGGAGGAGGCAACGAGTTTACCTGCCGGGTCATGGATAAGGAGGAGTCGAGGATGATGCCTAGGTCGCAGGCGCTCTCAGTCGGTGCAGGGGGGGGCACTGAGGGATGTGGGCCACAGGGAGTCGTCCCAAGCTGAGGTGGCGTTTCCGAAGATAATGGGCTCTGTCTTGTCAGAGTTGAGCTTGAGGCAGCTTTCTCTCATCCAGGTGGCGATGGCTTCCATTCCTGAGTGGAAGTTTCTTTTGGCCGTGTCGTGGTCTTCGGTGAGGGAAACGATGAGTTGTGTGTCATCGACATATGACACGATGTTCATACCGTGGCTTCCGACGATGGCTGCGAGAAGGGACATGTATGCGTTGAACAATGTGGGACTCAGTGAGGATCCTTGGGGGACTCTGCAGATGACTACTGTTGGTCTGGATGTGTAGGGTGGGAGTCTGACCCTCTGCATCCTCCTGGAAAGGAGTCTTGAATGCCACAGCCAACACAGGATCAAAAACTGCCTTTGCCCAACAGCTTAGACTCAGATACTACAATGGAAACAACATAAAAGCTGAGTTTTGCACTGCACTGAACATCACAACAATAGTGTGTTAAAGGCAACTATATAAGGAGCAGGGCATTAGCAGAGACTGGGGATCAGTGGTGAGATATGCATATTCTGCTCCTATATCACAGGATGGAATACTTTTATTTAAAAGATTTTCTGAAGCACAGACGAGATGTCATGGGCTTCAATGCATTGTACCTCAAAGAATGCAGACAAAACGACAAAAGTGGATTCTGAAAATAAACCAAAGCAGTACTGCTGTTCATGTGCAGGGGGGATTTGAGAAATCATGACTGAGAACTAAAGATGCTTACTGGAAACATAACACTTTTGCAAAAGGTACCAGTAATGAGTAGATTAATTTATAGCCAATTCTCAGATATAGGAAGGGAAATGTTACCCTTTAACCATTTGTTTGTAGCATATGGTGGCGTTGATTCACATGTGCTGCATCAAGTTTTGGGAGTGGATGTTTGCAAGTTGGTTTTTTTGGAAGTTTTGTTCTGAGGCACAAAACCTGTTGTGACCCCCGACCCACCCCCCCCCCCCCCCCCTCCCAGCACAATGCACCAGGACAAAGACTCCACCTCTGACAGTTTTCAAGTCAGTGGGTGAGCAGTGTAAGTGGGTTGTAGTGCTGAAGACAGAAAACTGTGTACTGTAGATTGTGGAATGTATTGTGGAGGATACATCTGTTTTCATCACTGGCTTCTGGGGAGGAGGATGAGTACATGCAAATCTACTGCACTACATGGTACAAACAGATTACAGGGTAAGCACCATTTTGCATTCATAACAAGTGGCTGGACAAACGCATGCTCTGCAGAGACTATAGACCATTATCTCCTCTAAGCAATGGCCAGTGAGCAGACAATGCAGATGTTACAATGTTCTTAGTTCTGGCCAAGTAAAGCCTGCTGGTGGGATAAAATGTCCAAATAATAGTGTTTAGTGAATGTTTGTGGTCCTGACCATACAATAGATTTGCAAATATATGGTAAAGAAACATTATACAGAAAATGTAAAAATGATCCTTTTCTGCATTTGGCATGTGCTTTAAGTAGTACATGTAGTGTATGCTTGGCACTGACATAACAGGTTTGTGTACATTTAAAAATCCATCTAGAAATGCCTGCCTTGGAAATGAGCTGAAATTCCCATGTAGGCCTTTTGCAAAAACACAAATAGTTGCTTAATTATGCAATTGGATTTGGTCCTTTTAACAAGTCATTAGTGCCCTCTCTGCAGCTTAAGTGTGTAATGCTCATTCTGTCGCAGTTTCTGGGCGTGGAAAAGAAATGGGCAACGTAACGGTCTGGTTAACGAGAAACCATTTTGGGCAAGAATTTATGGTTAGTCATCAAGACCATCCCATTTCTATGAACTTGAATGGATGGTTCCTCTATAGACAAAGCCTGCAACTCACTAATTCGCTTAAGATACGTGACAGCAACTAGAAAGTTTACCTTACATGACAAGAAGTGAATGCTACAGGAGGGTAGTAATTCAAAAGGAGGACCCATATGCCTGGTGAGCATTACATTAAAGTTCCAGCATGGAACAGGTCTTTGGAACAGTGAGTGTTAAGGCCCTTCTTTAAGGTTTTGATGGCATGAATTTAACAAGCATTTGCAATGCAATAGGTCTCACGTTTGCACGAGTTAGCGGTACCAGCATTGTAAAATTCTAATTGGAAATTTCTTGCCACACAAACTAAAATAAAAAGTAAAAAAGTTGACATAAGCTAACCGATTCAAAGTGCCGCCATGAGCGCGAAGAACAGAGACTAAAGGAAAAAGACGCTCGTTCACAGTCAAAGTTATCAGCAATAGTGCTATTATCCATTTAACAGGGTCGATAGACAAGGAGACAACAAAATCACCCTAAGAAGGGAAAAACGTAAAGCAATCATCAACAAAAACAAAGGATTTTTGAAAGGCAAACCCATGAACGAGTGATAGTGATGGGCATGCGGTGGGCATGGGTAAAAGCCCAGATATATACCAACACATCGGAAAAGCAGTGCTTGCTCGCTGCTATTCTCAACCTAAACATGGATAAATGCACCCTACTTTGCATACACATTGCTCTCACAGATAGGTATGGATGAATAGAAGTGTATGAAAAACACACTCTTTGCCTCTAAATTTTTGTTTTCTTCAGGGAGCTTGCTTTTCTCTGCACTCCCTGCTTGTGCAGACTTCTGTCTGGGTACCTCTCCAGGGCCTGAGGTCTTCCTCAGCAGCACCCTCATGACAGAGTTCCCTACCTGCCTGCCTGCACTATACTTGTCGCATGGTCTGCTGGCTGGCCACTTGGGGTAGCAGATGTCAGAGTCCCACTTCTTCTGGAGGTCACAATCAAGTTGGGTCACCCCACAGAAGATACAGGGTGCCCTCCAAGGTTCCCCTGAGTAGATCCACCTGACAGCACACGTGAGCCAGTGCCTGGAAGAAGAAAATCCTAGTCCCTGGATGCCAAATAAAAACAGAAACCCTTGATTCCATCCTTACACCAGGGGTCAGGTACCTTCTCTCTTCCAGCTGGGCATTCGCTTCGCCCAGATCCAGACTGTTCTCAAAAGCGTCGTTCTTGTAAAGGGGTTTTTAAGAGGGTGTGGAAATACCTGGAAGGTAGGCACCTCCCATCAATCCTAGGATGGCATCACTCACCCCTGTCCCAACCCTCCTGCACAGCATTTTAGGACATTTCAACACAGCGACTTAAGGTGCTCTGTTGAAAAACATCTCCGAGAGCTTGAAACCATGTATTCAAGCTGCCACCACTGACTGGTCCCTCCCTTCCAAAATTTCAAAGGGGTGCCCCTCCTGAGTTTGGTTCCAGACATCAGATTGCCCTCCTCTGCTTCTGTGGAAGTAAATCTTCCAGATCAGGTGCAGTTTGGAAGGTAATTAGCACAAGCAGATCCCATCCCCATTCCCTCCTCTCCTAGAAATAAACATAATTTCTGGCTAGTGGCCCTATTGTGGGTGGTGGGGGGGTGGGTGAATGATATATTTGATGGTGCCTGTTGCGTGCCTGCTAACTGGGGTATCAGCCCACAACACCTCAGCGGGCCTTGGACTACTCTGCCTCGCAACTCAGAGTCAAGTTCCAACAGGCTTGGCTCTCTCCAGTAGAAGTAAAGTTGAAATGAATTACTTGAGAAGGACCCACATCCTTCCCAACATAAGAAACACTTTCTTACAGTGACCCTAAACAGTAGATCTTTGAACTGATATTGTTGTCCACTTACTACAAACCGCAGGTAGTGCCGAGCCGGGGTTATGGGATATGGAAGCAGAAGTCCTTGTCGAAAAAGGTCACCATGAAGTCCCCTGTTCAGAACAATGTGATGACCATGTGGGAGTACTCCGACAGGTTACAGTAGCTTAACCGCCTGAAGTCCAGGAAGGAAAGTAGGGTGCCATTGTTGCTTGAGATCATGGAGTACAGGAAGTAGACCTCTTTGCTGTACCTGTGCTATTGAGCTAGTGCCCTGACACATTTGACAAGCATACCCTATACGTTCTTTTTCAGCAGCCACAGACGAGCACTGCTGATGATATGGTGATAAGGCAGACTATCTGGGAGCATAGTGTGGAACTCTAGGCAGCAACCATGCTATTCCAATGGAGGGCACCTGGAGTGCAACCACTTATTTCTTCCCATTGGGAAAGAACAAGCTGTCTTCCCCCGACAGATATTGTTTGATTGGTGGGTGATCATAGGGGAGTCAAGGCTTAGAGGCAGGGGTCCACTGGTGGAGCCCCCGCTCCTCTTACCTCACAGTATTTGCCCATGCCAAAGGGTGTGGAGCCCTGCATCTCCTGACAAGGCTGTTGGTGCTAGTATCACTATTTGTGTGGAGTCCTAGATCTTTTCAGCTCCTTTCCCTTGCTGCTTCCAAGAGTCAAATATAGGCACTGAGGTCTTCAGGGTGCCTATCGCCATGGCTGGCTGGGTCCTTTTTTGTTTTCTCTTACAGTGTGGATTTGGGGCCTGAACAGATGCATGCCATCAAAGGGCACATTCAGGAGATGGTGCAGTACCTCGGGCGTAAAGTCAGAGACCCTAAGACCGGTGTAGCAGCAGAGGAGACCAGTGTTCACTTCTCTTGAGGCAGAGTCGACAGAATCCAATGCACCTCTGATATTGCCTTTGGAAAAGATCTTCCTCTCATCCAAGAGTTCCTGTCCCCTCTTTGAATGAGTCTCCAGAATTTCACTAACTCCTCCATCACCATGGGAAGATCTTGCGCAAACAACATGGTCCTGGAGAGAGTCACAACAAGGAAATCATCCTCCTCTTATAAAACATGCATCTTCACATTGTGAAATTGTGATGCAATTTGTACACAGTGGGGTCATCAGGGATAGGTAGCCTTGAAAGTGTAAGGCGTCTTGGTCTGGTTTGGCCTGAAGGTCTACCTGGCAATCCTCCTAGAAGTCCTCCACCTCCCCGGGAACAGTAGGGTCATAATATGGACCACTGGACTGCATATGCTACCCTGATATCTGTCTGTTTGCATGTACCATGGTGAGGACTCTGATGTAGGTGGAAGAGCATGGGAGAGGTGGTGGCAGTAGATATGTAGGAGCCCCCAAGGGCTGAATGTAGTGGAGGTGGGCTAGATGCCCTATCTCCGACTTTCTTCAGAGTAGGAGCGAGCTGTTCCAAACACAGCAAGTCTTTTTTACCTTTTTTTTTTTTTTCTAAAGAGATTGCGAGTGTTTGTGGACCTTTTTGTAAGGGAGGCCTGGCAAGATTGGGGCCTCAATGGAGTTCGACCTCAGTCTAAGTTTCTTTCTAAGAAAATTTGAGTGAGGATCTGGTTGCCAGCTTCATAGTAGATTTTGTATGAGATTAGTGCTTCAAGTTTGAGGCAGCGTGATGGGCAGTGTAGTACCCTTTGCTGAAGGCTTGCTCGGAGCAGAGTTAGCCTCTCACAGTCGGACGTGTCCACATCCAGACTTGGACCAGTGGAGCAGTGCCTTTTTAGGTGAGGTTAAGGGCTCAATGCCAGCCTCTGTAAACCCAAAGGTAAAAAAGACCTTAGGGAGGGAAAAGGTGACTGCTGCAGCAAAGCAATGTTGGCAGCTACATTTTTCATTTTTGTCCTTGTTGGAAATTTTAACACCAAAACTCAAGGCCTCAGTGGGACCCTAAAGTCATCATTATGGCCTTTTAGAATCCTTGTCAGCCACAGTGTCATGCCTTGCCCAGTTGGATCTTTTTGACCTTCATAATTTTTTCTATGTTAGAAGATAAAACAGTAGACAAGGCAGCACCATTGGGGGTGCATTCGATCCATGCTCCTTTGCAGTTGGCCCAAAAAAGGCATTTAGAACTCAGTTATCTGCACCACTGACTAACAATTGCATGTTTTGCCACTAAAATGTTAAGAATAAATTTCCCCAGATCCTCTGATGCAACTTAATTTTTTTGTTCTTTAGGCCTTATTATGCTCACCAAATGGTTGTTCTTTCTACTAAACTGGGTTTGGAAATTCCAATTGGTTTCTAGACTTTAATGTTGTTTTGTCACTGCTTAAACATTGTTCATACTTTTTTTAATAAAATGTCTTTTGCTTTATTCGACAGCTGTGAAGGTAAGCGCAGGTTTTCTTGCTGACGGTGTATTTGCATAACAAGGAATTTGTTTCTTAACTTCCACTCTAAGTTAATCCATGATCCTCCAAATACCAACACAAGATCCCTCAGTAAAAAGACTGGATCAAAGAACAGATTCACCTGCTCTACCTGTGTGAAAATAGAGATGAACATCCAAGGGTTTAAGTCTTTGATTGAACTGTTTAACACAGGAAAGCTTCACTGTAGCACATCACACAATGGAGGACAGTATCCTTAATGTGCACAGGTCTATATCGGGTCCACCCGAGTCTATATTCGCACAAATTACTCATAAATGAACTATCTGTACTGGCTAACTTGGGACTTAAAACAAGTTTAATGATTAACTGTTATCGGTCATCGAAGAGCAGTATACAGATTTTTGAAACATTCCTCCAAAGATGTTTATGTTATACAAACTTAACTATCAAATGAAAATAGTTACTGGATGGTTAGGCAAATCAAGGTACAGAAGATGCAAATATGCAACAGGCAAATAGGCAGCTTAGAGGAGTAAACTAAATTACATTTTTTTTTAGCAGAAAAAGATCAATATCAAAGGAAGTAATAAATATAAAAGAAAGATACAATCACACTAAAACACAGAACAAAATTATTGAGTCAGACAGAACTCAAAGTAATTCAGATATGAACCATAAACTGGAAAAAAGAGTGTTTCGCTTACAAATAAATACACTTCATTAAGATATGAACGTTCAGTTATGCAGATGAGGCCACCTCCCCAAGACCAGAAGTTTACAAAACAGTGAAATCAGCAAATAACTACAGGACTCAGTGTACCAGAGTGTGAAAACTGATGAACGCACAGGTCAAGTGGAATAGGGAGAGGCGAAAACAGACTCTCTAGTTACTTGAAAAATGAAACGGTGCTCCCTCTAACCTCTCCAAGAACATTCTGGCAGCAAAGCGTATTCTTCTCTCACCCTTCACCCACTATGGTCCCCCAACTAGCCCCGCTGCAAACTGCTGCTGGACATTAGAGGGTGAGAGAAAAAATAGGACCAGAGAGGAGAGGAGCGGATACAGCAAATTAAGAGGGAACTATTGAAAAGTGTGTCACTTGTGCGCTTTCATAAATATATAGAGACTATAATTACTCGTTTGCAAAGTACAAAAAAGAAAGGCTTGGCATTATGTTTGGGATGATTGCTCTTAGGCTGTCAATTCCTTCTTCAATTATAGGTGGGGTAATACCCTACACACCTTACAAACCGTGGGTAACATTAAAAAAAAAAAACCTTCAACACCAAAGGAGGTAATGGTGTTTGCAATAATATAGCAGAGAAGGATCCGCTCATAAATCTTTGTGTACGCTACATGTCAACTTTGATGCGTAAAACTCAAAATGTTATGAGAGGACACGAATGAAGGACCTTGAATCAGAGAATCAGAACCTACACATATTATTCATAGATGGATTCAACAGACATTACACAACAGATGGACTCAACAACCTTGGTACAACTGGATGTTTGGCTGGTCCACTGTAGTGCTAAGTGTGGAGTCAAGGGTGGGGAAAATGGATATTCACTAGTGGAAATGGCAGAGTGAGGGCACTAGGAAAGCTGGGAAACTCACAAAGCGGAACTTTTTTGACTATTCACCTACAGTGTTAATGTGTTTTACATTCAACCTGTGTGCTCAAATTTATGGACAAAAGAAAGTTGGCTTATGTGCAGAAATTGAATGTGAACCATAAAGTTGGGACTGAACATTCAAAACACCTCCACTGACTTTCTTGGTGTACCAGAAGAGGTTCCTTCATCTAGAAGGACATTTCCCAAGTGAATAAAAAAAAAAAAAATGTGAATTTGTGGCTTAAAAATAACTGTAAATCTAACGGAATTTTAACAGGATTAGAGTATTAACAGAAACATATATAAATATATATTGTAGTTTTCGTAGTGTGTGACTAAGAGTACTCTGTTTATGGAAATCGTCAGTGTATGGCTCCAAATCTTGAAGGAACTATTTTGGGAACAAGTACCAGGGTGCCTTCCAATAACCAGTCAGCTTTTCCACGACTGAAAGTTGCACACGAGTCTGCAAACATTCTACAATCACACCCAACATCTTGACCAAAAGGGCTGCATAATTAATGCTTGGGTGGGAGGGGCCTTCATCTCGGACAATAGGCGCTACAGAAGTGGCCTACAATGTGCAATAAATTCATTACGCTCAAACGAGATTAAGTTCAAACAAATATGGTTCGTTCACCATGTGAGGAATTCCACTGCAGCATTTAATACCTTTGAGTACTTTGAGGAGGGGGGGGGGGGGGGCGAGTAATGAACTAGTTGCTTAATCTAGATACAGCCCAGCGCCTTCTGCATGACTGTCTTCACATTATGGTGGAGGAAAGAGTAAAAGGCTGAAAACTGCCCATCACTCAGCAATCCCCTTCAGACATCTCCATTCCTCACCCCCTCCACAAACCTCCCTCGCCCTTAACCACGCTCATTATAAAGGACTTTAGCCTCTCTGCAAATGTGGCTTAGCATCCAGGTTATTGGGCTGCAAAGCATACATTACGCGGGGGGAAAAGCTGTTCTTGGCAATTCATGTTGAAAGTTCAGACGATTCCAGCTCAACAATTTCCAAGGAGTTAATTCCGTGAAATTCGGCATGATGCAACACGAGACACACAGCAGAACATGACACCGCCTATTTCACTGACCTCTGGATGACTGGATCCGCTGGAGAATGTTACATAGGAGGGCTTTTTTCTCCCTGACAGTCACTGTGAGATATTCATGGTCCAGGAGCTCGAGGAACAGCCGCAGCTCAACTATTAACTCTTCCATATCTGAAAGGGAAAACAAGAGGTCATCTGTGGGGTCAGCAGAAACAGAAGTCTAGGCAGCCAAGCCCTGCTCAAGCTTGTCACTCAAATACTGAGGACCCTGCGCCCCCTTCAAAAGGAATGTTCTCCCTACATATCAGATAGGATGCATCAACATCTGCATTTAGGAGGGACTTTAACCAACACTTTCTTTAAAAAAATAACAAAAAAACTTACAGAAAATGCACCTGTTGGCTGAACCCCCAACTAACTACTGCACTAACATAATGTAGAATCCCCGCAACAACGTAAATTGTTTTCCATGCACCTGCACTATGTATTAATTACCCATACATGTTTTGAAACATTCTACTCTGTCCTCCCACCCCCAGGTCTTCCATTTAGCATACACTCTATTAAGAACGATGGTATATAGAATTATAGATGGGTAACAGTGAATTACAGGGATGTTTTTAACTGAGGGGTTAGGAGTATATCTACAAAATGTGATTTCTCCCTCCACTTCATATTTTCCATCTCGAATCACACTCACTGAGATAAAATAGCAAACAAACAAAATCCCCGCATTCACATCTAACTGCAATAGACTAACATACTCTATCAAGCTGGATTACTAGTGGGTTGTGTAAATACCGACTGCTCCTCAATCTGTCCTTTTCTGCTTTAGGTAATTACTTGTTGGTTTATGCTTTCATATCAGAAACAAGATGGCCCTACTTATTCCTCTTGCCATTTGTGCTGCACGCAGTCACCCTGACCAAGTGTCCTGCAAGTTTAAAGTGATGCGTAGTTTCGCTGCTCCTTAAGTGTGGAGTAAACACTATCTATCCTTAAATAGATTTGCTTTTTTGGATGCTAGTCATGTAGAGGCAGTAGAAAATAACTTCTGGTCAATAAACCCCCTCTCCTTGGGTCGGATTTTGGGTCAATGCTGGGCAGTGGCGGCCGGCAGCTTTAGGAGGGAGGGGGCGGGCGGGGCACACACACACACACACACACACAAACACTAATTCTTTCACACACAGACACGCACGCACATTCATTAACATACCATTCAAACATGTACGCACACACCAAACATTCATTTTAAAAGATCGCACACACTCATTTTTTCACACGCACATCCATTAACAACACTCATAACACTCAAACATGCATGCGCGCACCAAACATTCAATTTAAAACATCACACACACACACACACACACACACACTTACCTTCAGCCTCCAGGTCCCAGGAGGGTTGGGACTGCTGCCTTCCCTCATTGGCTGACCTCAGATCAGCCAATGAGGGAAGGCAGCAGTCCCAGCCTCGTCACAGAGTGAGATGGGGTCAGTGAGACTGCTGACCCCACCCCACTCTGTGACAAAGAGTCACAGATTGACACTCGCCCTGGGCGCTTCAGGGCTTAAACCTGAAGCGCCCAGGACGAGTGTCTAGGGGTGACGCTTTCCTCGTCACCCAGGGGAGGGCCTCGAGGCACCTTTGCGGAGGTCACGCCCATAGGAGCTGTGACCTCCTCAGCCCAGCAAAGTTCAGCTAAGGCAGCCAGGAGTCTGCGCAAATCGCGCATGGATCACTCCTGGCTGTCTGAGCTGAAAATGAAGAGTGTCTGTCAGGCTGGCCTTTGTTCAGCCTGACAGACACTCTTCATGAGGGGCAAAAGGTGGGGGGGTGGGGGGAGGTGGCCCCTCCGCTATAAAGGACGGGCCGCCACTGATGCTGGGTATACATCATTTTGGTTTGAACTCCTGGCTGGTCCTATTAATGAATTGAAATGTGGAAGGTGGAGCTAAGGGTGCATCTGTACAGCACACTAACACTCAAGTAAAGTAGAGGAAGGGGTTTTAAAATACACCCTTTTACCGTTAGTTTATGAGACTCTCATCAATGTGAATGGATATGCCATAACTAGGTTATATCGGTCACACTACATAACACCAATCAATATTTTAAGGACTGCCTGCAAATCATGTCATGCATGACAGTGAGTAAAAGAATAGTTTCTTTTTCCTGCCAATCTGCATTACAGTATCAGCTAAATAAAGAGTGAATGCACTTTTATTACCTGAGATTTGTTCCCGGAGTGTTCTTGGCTGAATTTAATGGTTTCTGTAATACAAACGATTTACCTTCAATCTTAGTCACCTGTCCCTGTGACAATATGTCGGCCCACAGCACAATACACACGTTATTTTGTGAATTTTACAAAATACAGAGAAAGTGATTGACTTTTCTGTTGTTGAGGTCCCATAATTTTGTACAATGTCGGCCTGCGTATCTGTTTTTACAAACTTCACCGACTGTTTACATTTGTAATATTGTGTCAAGGGTCTTATGGGCTGTGATCAACTGCAGAAAGACACTGCAAGCCTGAAAAAAAACGTCTCCACGCGGTCCTCATTTTTAATTTTAAATACAATATGCCTATTTAGATGATGTTTCTAATGCTCGTGTTTAATGTTTCATCGGGTTAGAGAGTATATGCTTTTATGATTAAGTTAAATCAAATAAAGTTTATTTTGAATCGACTCTTAAATTTAACATGGAACTATGTAACGTTATTTAGAACATCTGAGCTAATAAACGCACATTAACACTTTACTACAGTGCAAATGTCAAAATGAAGTTTATTGACATGAAACTGTGTTACTTCTTTACTATTGCAAGCAACAATTACGTTAATTAGGGAAACAACTTTTCTTATAGTCACCAGTCCTCAATGTGATTGTATCATAGTGCTCAAATTTAAACCCTTGTCCTGGCTTTGATTAAATATCTTTTATTAAAACAAGTACTACACATGAAACATAACATGGCATACAGGGAGTGCAGAATTATTAGGCAAATTAGTATTTTGACCACATCATCCTCTTTATGCATGTTGTCTTACTCCAAGCTGTATAGGCTCGAAAGCCTACTACCAATTAAGCATATTAGGTGATGTGCATCTCTGTAATGAGAAGGGGTGTGGTCTAATGACATCAACACCCTATATCAGGTGTGCATAATTATTAGGCAACTTCCTTTCCTTTGGCAAAATGGGTCAAAAGAAGGACTTGACAGGCTCAGAAAAGTCAAAAATAGTGAGATATCTTGCAGAGGGATGCAGCACTCTTAAAATTGCAAAGCTTCTGAAGCGTGATCATCGAACAATCAAGCGTTTCATTCAAAATAGTCAACAGGGTCGCAAGAAGCGTGTGGAAAAACCAAGGCGCAAAATAACTGCCCATGAACTGAGAAAAGTCAAGCGTGCAGCTGCCACGATGCCACTTGCCACCAGTTTGGCCATATTTCAGAGCTGCAACATCACTGGAGTGCCCAAAAGCACAAGGTGTGCAATACTCAGAGACATGGCCAAGGTAAGAAAGGCTGAAAGACGACCACCACTGAACAAGACACACAAGCTGAAATGTCAAGACTGGGCCAAGAAATATCTCAAGACTGATTTTTCTAAGGTTTTATGGACTGATGAAATGAGAGTGAGTCTTGATGGGCCAGATGGATGGGCCCGTGGCTGGATTGGTAAAGGGCAGAGAGCTCCAGTCCGACTCAGACGCCAGCAAGGTGGAGGTGGAGTACTGGTTTGGGCTGGTATCATCAAAGATGAGCCTGTGGGGCCTTTTCGGGTTGAGGATGGAGTCAAGCTCAACTCCCAGTCCTACTGCCAGTTCATGGAAGACACCTTCTTCAAGCAGTGGTGCAGGAAGAAGTCTGCATCCTTCAAGAAAAACATGATTTTCATGCAGGACAATGCTCCATCACACGCGTCCAAGTACTCCACAGCGTGGCTGGCAAGAAAGGGTATAAAAGAAGGAAATCTAATGGCATGGCCTCCTTGTTCACCTGATCTGAACCCCATTGAGAACCTGTGGTCCATCATCAAATGTGAGATTTACAAGGAGGGAAAACAGTACACCTCTCTGAACAGTGTCTGGGAGGCTGTGGTTGCTGCTGCACCCATTGTTGATGGTGAACAGATCAAAACACTGACAGAATCCATGGATGGCAGGCTTTTGAGTGTCCTTGCAAAGAAAGGTGGCTATATTGGTCACTGATTTGTTTTTGTTTTGTTTTTGAATGTCAGAAATGTATATTTGTCAATGTTGAGATGTTATATTGGTTTCACTGGTAATGATAAATAATTGAAATGGGTATATATTTTTTTTTGTTAAGTTGCCTAATAATTATGCACAGTGATAGTCACCTGCACACACAGATATCCCCCTAACATAGCTAAAACTAAAAACAAACTAAAAACTACTTCCAAAAATATTCAGTTTTGATATTAATGAGTTTTTTGGGTTCATTGAGAACATGGTTGTTGTTCAATAATAAAATTAATCCTCAAAAATACAACTTGCCTAATAATTCTGCACTCTCTTGTATATGCAGATGCACAGAATATGCTATCTACCATTGTTGAAGGAGGGGCATCACAGTTCACACGAGGCTTTGCCAACCACAGCAATAAATGGCATAATGCACGACATCTACATATATACCATATATAACGTAAAAGCGTACATTCAATGAGTAGTAATTGGCACTAAGGGAGCTACATACTGTGCAGAAGTGCACATTTTGCAAAAGCAGAATCCCATCACTCACAGCCAGGTAATCCAATAGCTGAATCATGCTCACCGTACGGTACGCTCTGGTGAGTAGAAGTAAAATATGAATGATACTACAGCACATCAATGGATGAAGAGGTCTTACTGACAGCCTCTAAGTGAGAATCATTTATATATTTTCATTAAAAACAAAAGGGATGGACTGCCAGATCTAAAAATTCTGCCTACAAAGCAGAATTTGCGCATATAAAAGCCTTATCCCAAATTAAGGCATGCTTCCTTTTCATACAGTTACCATCTCAAATGTAGTTCCTAACTCTCCTCTCATAATATTCCACAATTTTCAAAACAGCAATATTAACATATAACACGGTCCATCAGAACATCCCTAATTACTGGTCACAAATGCACATGATATGCAGTTGTATTTGCAATATGCTTTGCAAAAATCTAATGTGCCTAGAACTTCCATAACATACGTTAAATCTGTATTTCTTCAATTGTGCTCTCATTATCTAAAGTTCACCTCCTCCACTTTTTAACTAGACCTAGACATCTCTGCACTTCAAGAAAATACTCAAAACATTCTAGTTAAAGAAGCCACTATTAACAAGCATTTTCAATGCAACGGGTCTCGCGTTTGCTCATGTTAGAGCTGATCGCGTTGTAAACTCCTAACCCGACTTTTCATCTATCGGCAAAAGTGCTTTTATGTACGTAAAAAAGTGAAATTAACTGTGTAAGCGCTCGACTTCTGCCAAGCAAAATCGCGCTAGGAAAATAGAGAAAAAGTAGTCCACGATCCGACAGAAAACAGCGAGCCTCGCATGTTTTCTGTACTTGGTTGCTGCGCTGGAGGAGGGCTAACCACCGGAAAAGGCATGATGTGTGCACGCCTTCCACTAATGAAAGCAAGCAGATTTTACTAGGCAAGCCCACGAACCAATCAAACACACTGATGTGACGTCGACCTTTTCTAATAACTAAAGGGTCTCGCTGCAATACGCATGCGCGAGCGCATGCAACGCAGGCTCGACCCTAAAAAGGTGGACGAAAATTCCAAATCTTTACTGATGACCTATGCATGAAGTCTGGTTGATTGAGATGGGGTGTTCCCATGAGAGGTAAGATCAATACAGGGTCTCAAAGCAGGCGCTCTCTAGAAATTGTGGTGTGCGGGTCTACAGAGTAGTGCAACCGCCGTATTATGGCACCTTTATTTATTTTTTTAGTTTTATTGTTTGTTTACTGTAGCCATGCTGACCAGTATCTGGGATGCTGTATAGCCTGGCTAAAAAACATTAGCAAAGCTATCAGGCCCAATGCAAGAGTTTGTGGTTTTTCAATGACGTACTGCATTCGTTGCTTAATTACTTCTCCAATAAACTGACTACAGCACTGCAGATCCATAGTGAGGCCAAAATGTCGAACACAGCCAACATGAAAAAGATCATGGTTTAATGCAACGTATCAATCATCATTTAAATGGAGCCTTGCGGGGGGAGGGGATGAAAGGAAACGAGTGTTGGCAATGCTACTAGGTCTGTCTTCTGAATAAAAGTGCTCTTTGTGTCATTGACTGGTTTAGGAACTCAATACCTCATCACACGCATGCATTTTGGCACTCCTTGCATCCATTCATCCAACCACCGACTCATTCTTGCATTCACTTGACAAAACTGTAATAAAACACACACTCGACAGAATATGCAAGATATATTGAAATAATACAAGTGAAACAAAAAGAAAACATGGTGTCTTATACATGGCAAGTATATGTGTTCAATAACAAAACTGAATACGGCAGCTGGCTCCCCGCCTGCAGAGGTATTGATCATAGTCTTATCGCAGTTTTAACGTTCCAGCATGGCTGCGGTGTTTAGAACCAACATGTTAGCCATCTTGGAATGGTAAAACAAGGATACTTTATGGACAACAGCATTCCATACATGTCACCTAGTTTAGAGAATGTGGCCGGGTGGAATGGTGCTCACTGCCTGTGAAATGAGTGGCAAGCAAACAACCCATTAGCACTGCCTAGAGAGCTGTAGTATCATCTTAGGCAAAATTAAAATAAAAAGAAGTGCAGAAATGAAAGGGGAACAATAAAAGAATAAAATTAATAACTAAAGTACTGGGCAACCAGCCCTGACACTAAAGCATTCATTTTCAGATGGATGTGCACATGTGAGCAGAAACTATATAGTCATTCACAGGACAAGACAAACAACGACTGATGGGAACTGAACCATTACCCCAGGCAGTGCACTTTCATGGCTGTGGGTACAGTGTAAATTACACTCCATGTTTACCAATGGAATGAGAAAGCTGGCCCAATATGCCCTCTATGTATCTAATGTGGCTATATCGATACATAGGGATCCAGATGATATTTAATGATTTTGATCCCGCAGATAGCTAAGCCTGCCAGGCATTGCACAGAGATACTAGCAGGAATTATTACAGTGGAAATTTTCGACCCCTAGGGATTGTCGGAGTGGGGGTAACCAACACCCAATTTCTTCCTTACAAAAGTAATCTGAGATTTTATGGAGGAAAATACCTATCTGCCGGCTTTAACACAGAGTAATTAGCAGTCCACCCTTAAATGGCCAAATGACCAACTTATGCTTTTCGCAATTATGTCCGGCCTATTCCCTTTATAGTCACTTTTCACTATTAAAAATCGAATCCTTAAATACAATTGTCTCAATTAGCTTCTACCATAACCAACTTAGACCTACTTTGTAGGTAATTAACTTTCCCACGATACATTGAGTGTTAGTGAGCCTTCTCTGGACAGCCATGCTGCTACCTGTGCATGCAGCTAGATAAACAAAATAACTGCAGCTGCATGGAAACGAAGCACTTCTTCCTCTGGAAGCACAGAATTTTTGCCCTATCAAAACATGTACTCCTGTCCACCAACATGAAGGCGGAGCCAAAGCCCCCTCAGTAGCACTCCTCAAAGCTCTATTTTGTTGATCATATAAGGTCTGGCGATGGCGAAGCTGTCTACCCAGCCCTAAAAATGAATGATCATACATGAAGAAATTAAAGTACCAGCTTACTAAGAACCACAAAGGCCACATGGGGACTGTTGTGCAGCTACATTCTTAAAAGCAGGTCTTAAGTTGTAAACTGATTAAGTAACTGACAACGCGTGGCTATTGGTTTGCTATTGTTGCTGTAAATCTAAACAACTAGGGCCTTCATGGGTAACAAGGGGTATTGGCTTGTAAAAGCAGGCAACCACTGTGTTGTTAAATGAAAACCGCCATCAAGCCAACAGGATGCCCGGGATACTCGGTAACATTTCCAATCCTGGTATGGTGTGTCGGGGGTGGGGTCAGCATTGTTTGCATCTCACAAACACTCTGGACATCTGTAGGTTTACTCTAGGGGGGAATTGTGCGGAGGGCAGGGGGTCATCTGCCCGAATATGTAGTAAGCTTAACTTCAACAAAACAAGCAAGGTCAGAGTACATAAAATGTCTTCTAAGAGAAAAAATGTAAACAAGCACTGGCAAAGTCATTGGGTCTTGTCTTGGAGGCCAATGCTTTTTCTTCCTGCAACACAGCATCAAAGCAGATACATAAAGCATAGAGGAAATATTTATTTAAAATTAAGTACTGTGAAGAATCTGCTGTACCATGCCATTTTTTAGGTGCATGCATGCTTTAAACACAAATGCGCCTACAAAATGACAGCCCATTGGTCGAGTCATCAGGGTTTTTATGTTAATGGGGCCGGGAGCAGAGAAGCACGAGACTAGACACTTCCATAAGGAGGAGACCAAGGGCCCAGAGAAGCCTGAGACATGAGAGCAACATTGGGGGACGGCACAGAAGCACACAGACAAAGAAGAGTAACATGGGGCAGGGGCATGGAAGCACAGTTGAGAGAGGGCCACGTGTGCGGTTAGAGGAGAGAAGTACACGGGTCAGAGAGCGACATGGAGCACAGGGGCAGAGAAGGTACAAGAGGGAGACAACTGGACAACACATGCACTCTCCTAGGAGTGCTTAACCCAAAAGAAACCAGCGATTCCCAAAATGTGAGCAGTGGAAGGACACAAAGAACTTAGGCCATGCTCCGGGGGAAGCTAATGAAAAAGAAGCAAACAACTGAGAGTGACAATACTGCCAGCCAATGATGAGCAATGGGCGTGATCTACGCCAATTGCAACCTCGCAAAATGTCTTGTGAGACCTAAACATGGATCCCTTTTCAGACTGCAATTAACAGCTGAGCAGGAAATAAATAAGGTGCTAGTGTACTTTACAACTGTCTTCCAGGCTATGGTCAGCAGGTGCAAAACTGAAACAAGTACTGTTTGTCCTTCTCAAGGCTGCGGGCAGTGGAAACTGGAACTCGGGCTGTTATAAAGCAGACATGCTCGGTTTTGCAGAGCGCATCTCACTGCTAAATGTTTATTAAACACATGCGTTTTGGAGCAGTGCCTTGAAGGACTCTTCGTTATGAATGACCATGGCGTTGGGCGTGCAAGCAAACAGGAGCTGTGGGCTTCCCGGAGCCACTGATCTCAGTTCTCAATGAGCATATGGAGGACTGACTGCCAGGGAGGGTGGTGAATCCCTTTCCCTCAGATGGAGCACAGAGGGTGTCACAAGGACCACTGCACCCGTTTCTTAATAGCAGCTCCTTAGTCCTCGGGAATGCCACAGCAGGCATGCTGACACATACAGATATTCTTACAATGTTCTACAGCGAGTGAGAAACTTAACAGGGCAACAACAGCTGAGCAACAAGTAACATACTATGCACAGATCAAACGAACACAATATGCATGGAAACATTTTTACAGTTGTTCAATGCAGTTTCTTAGGACATTTTTCTGCAAGCCACGAGTTCGAATGCAAGCTAGACAGCCTTCCATCATTCTGAAGTCCATAAAATAATACCATAAACTGGGTAGTAGGGTCACCTGTTATTCACAGCGCGTAGAGGCTGTAGAATAGCGTTACGAAGCCCATTCTAAAAGCAAGCTAGTTATAACGTTCCAATGCAAGGTTTTGGGCCCTCGCGCTGAGAAGCAGGTATTGGACAGTTCTTCAGTAGTCACGGCCTTGAATTGCTTACAAGCGCTTCTGCTACATAATGAGGAGTCGAGCAGAGTAGCAACTGGATCAACAGTTCAACGACAGCCTTGTGATGTCAGGGGGGGTTGGCAGGACAGAGTGGAACTGCATCTGCCTTTCTTTGACATGTTTCATCTTTGGGGTCAAGTAATGATCGGCAATTTAGTTGTCATATTTGAAAATATGTATTTATAGCTTTATAAAGCTTTTTATTTTAAGAAGGTTTTTCATGGTTTCCCAGCTGGAAAGGTTTTGACTAAATAACGCCTTAAAATGGCAGTGCAGGCCCTGTAGTTCTTAATGCTTACCACAATTTCTAAAAGTCTACATAAAATACATTTACGCACAAAGAGCATGAATTGCACTGCTTTGCTAAGCTTGTTACTTATAAAACCTGGGAAGGATCTGGTCCTCCTAGAGCAGCACCCCTGCAGTACAGAATTGGTCCAACCACAGCAGCTGAGTGGGTGCTGGTGGGCGCTCAGTGTCTTGATTTTTTTTATGTTCGAGAACATGAGATCTAAGAGTTGACCCGACTTGTGTGTGGGTACGGAGTTAAGTCCAGATTCAGGGCCCCGAAATCCTCTATTGGCCTGACCAGGGATGCACAAGTCATACTCTACAAGAATGTTTGCAGTACGAACTTAGCACGTCTAAGGCTTCCTCTATGAAATGGGCCCCAAGTAAACATATTTTATGATTTTGTATCAAAGATGCATTTCAACAAAAGGTATCCATCACAAGATAAATCTGACAAACACGGATACCAGGTCCAACCAGTATTTCCAATTCCTCAACATTTGTATAGCTGGCAACACTGCTCAATGCCTAGATGCCCCCATGCCTATTTCAACAGTATGTCTATGGTGTTCGTATTATGTTTTGGGTTTATTTTCTGACATTTTCGCTGGTGCCTGAAAATGTTTTTGCCTTTTCCACTCTTTGTCTGGTTTAGGAAGGTTCTTTCCTTCCGATTTGGTACTTTCTAACCATAATGTTAAGTAACTAAAAACATCCAATTCGGAATGTAGCATATGAAACGGGCACAGCAGGAAAGATATACAGATGAGGTGAATTGGCATTTCCATGTACATACAAAAACACGAGCAAAACAAGGAACCGACCAAAGTAAAAATTATCATTAGAAGCAGACTTTCATCCAACTCTTGGTTTAAATCCACTTTGAAAAAAGGCAGCCGTGATGTAATGGTTTCTAGCGCACATCTACTGGTAGGGTAAAGTTTATTCAGTAGTAAAGCTTCCTTAAATTCACCTACTGATAGACACTAGATCTGTGATCCAAAACTAACATAAAATACGTACTGAGAGGCAAGCATGAGCCAAAACCAACCAGCGAGACAGAGAATAGAGGACGGGATGCCATTAAATAGATGGTCCTTTTTCCATATTATACTTCCACCACACCACAGGCTCTTACTGCCGTAAAGTGCGAATACGGCAATATCTAGAAGATGATCCACTTACAATTTTAGCCTGAAGACATGATGCAGATATGTTGCACATAGTATTTTAGTTGGTAACTTGTTTTTAAATGAGATGTTGAAATTTATAATTTTCACAAACCCCTCACTGCATCAAAACTGGTCTTTTTTTTTTTCGAGAAGCCGACATTTTTCAGTAACCATGGTAAAAATGGAATTAAATTTTTGGTTTGACATAGACATTAGAAACATATACCCACTAAGTTAAACAGTGGTGGGAAACACCGTGCGATACGAGGTTTGTAGATCCAGAAATACTCTTGGTAGAAAGAATATTGAAATATGAAAGGAGATGTAGTGAAATAACATTCAAACTTTGCATCCTTTTTTTTTTTTTTTTTACTATCTCTTTATTTGGGTTGTTGGCATATAACACAGTTCGGATACATAGGCCCAATGGCAGCAACACTGAAAACAATCAATTTTGCACTCTTGATTTTTAATTTTTTTTGTTATCATATAGTGCCACAGACTCAGTGGTAAAAAGGAGTTTAATGGGTAACATCAGCAGTTAGACCACAATCAAGATTGGCCTGTTTGGTTACAGCACCCTACCTTGACTATTGAAGAACTTCAAAGTTCAAAAAGTTTTTATTTCTGAACGTAAAACTTGCCGACCCCGTGGTCCACCTCTCGTTGTCTAAAAATGGTGCTTAAGTGGCAGTCCTCCACAGAATGTGCCAGAAACAATCAATCAATGTATTTGTAGAGCGCACTACCCACCCGTAAGGGTCTCAAGGTGCAAGGCGCTGAAGGGAGGGGGGTGGTGCTACTGCTCGAATAGCCAGGTTTTGAGGCGCTTCCTGAATGTCAGCAGGTCTTCGGTCTGTCATAGGAGCAAAGGAAGGGTGTTCCAGGTCTTGGCGGCGAGGTGGGAGAAGGATCTGCCTCCGTTGGTCGCTCTTCAGATGCAGGGGACGGTGGCGAGATCGAGATCGGCTGAGCGGAGTTGGCGGGACGGGGTGTAGAAGGTGAGTCATCTATTGAGGTAGGCTGGACCGGTGTTGTGGAGCGCCTTGTGTGCTTGGGTGAGGAGCTTGAAGGTTATCCTTTTGTTGACGGGGAGCCAATGTTGGTCTCTCAGATGGGGGGTGATGTGGCTGTGGCGGGGGGCATCGAGGATTAGGTGAGCGGAGGCGTTTTGTATGCGTTGCAGTCGTTTGAGGAGTTTGGCCGGGGCTCCTGCATAGAGGGCGTTTTTGTAGTCAAGTATGCTGCTGACGAGGGCTTGGGTGACTGTTATTCTTGTCTCTGTGGGGATCCATCTGTAGATCTTGCGGAGCATGCAGAGGGTGTTGAAGCAGGATGAGGAGACAGCGCTGACTTGCTTGGTCATGGAGAGTGTTGAGTCGAGGAGGATGCCCAGGTTGCATGCATGGTAGGTGGGTGTCGGGGCTGCTCTCATAGTGGACCTTCAGCCTCTATCCTACCCTGCAGCATCGACCAACAGCCACAGAAGGCAACTACGGATGTGCTCTGCCTTTCCTGCTCTTACTGCATCATCAATCCAGTTCGCTATAATAAACGAAGCATTCATTCATTTATTTATGAATTTACTTTCCAGAGAAGAGAAAAACAATAGGGTGTTATTTGACTGCCCCGAACTTTCTAAACTATGCAAGAACATTATCCAGGATCTGTTGGTTCAATACAGGCAAGGGAAAAGTTAGACTAAGGGAGCCTGGTGGGTTTCACTTACCTAAAATTGTGCTGTTTTTGATTTGTTATAAAGGTGATGTATAGAGAACACAGAAACCTGACTAAACATAGGGTTTTAAGTTTAAGAGGCATATATATATATATATATATATATATATATATATATATATATATATATATTACAATTGTTTAGTCAGCATAGAGACTGTTGTAGTATTTGCTATGCTTGGGTAGACATTTGCCCCATGCATGCTGTTTCCAGTATACAAGTAGTTAAATATGCTTTTGCAAGATTCTTCTTCAAATAGTATCTTTGATGCACATACCACTGCCTCTTACATGGATATGATCGAGAAAAGCAGTTAATATGTTGTGCGTCTTATTTATTTAATTTAGCTCCTGGTAAAGCTTCTTCTGGTCAGACCTACAGCCCCTAGCTCCTCAGGGCATACATCTGGCAGCAGGTCTTTCTCCAGGGAAGTCACCTGCAGGTTCTAGTCCTGTTTTGTCAGCTGGACTCTCTTGGAGTCAGAAGTCCTTCTGTGTTTTGTCTCCCTAAAGCAAGTAAACAGGAGGCCAAACACTTGACCAATGGAGAGTAGTAACATGCTGTTGAAGCCACCAGGATTTAGCAATTTGAATCCTTGTAGGATGGAGTCAGAAACGGATTTCCTTATTGCGACTGGGAACAGGCTTCCAAAGAAGGTCCTGAGAATGAAGAGGAGAAGCCCTCCCTGGCATCTCCAAGTCACAAGAGGTAGTACTAAACCTGCCCTTCGGGAGTGGACAGGAACAGTTGGCAGAACATAGAGTGAATCCCTGATGAGTGGCCATCAAAAAACACCCATTGGCCTTTCCTGGGCCCAGAAGCAAGACACTGCCCTCTAAGTCAGAGTTGATAAGCCTCCCTGCCAAGTAAGTCTATTGCAGCTCTGAAAGTGTGATGATTGGCAGACCTGCTTTCAGTCCAGTTCTGGCTCAGGCAGCCTAAAGTACATTTTTAGAAAGTTGCAATACTCTGATTTCGCTATTACATTAGGTTTTAAAAACTAAGCATGGAATAACCTTGAAACATTTTCTAGCCCTTTCCTATGCCAAGGTGGTAAATAAAGATTTCAATCCTACCTAGGCCTATAAGGGAAAGATCAGGCCAGGCCATCAAAGTGATACAGCTTTTGGATGTTATTTTACTATGAGAGCACACTAATTTCAATATGTAGTATTCTCCATTTTTATATGTCAGCACAGTTTGGAGGTTTAAAAGGCAATTTTAAGGATGACTTCTGATAATGTTAACATATGCTTTTCCTACTTGGCAAAGGCATTTTTCATTGTCTTCCATCACTACATTTGCATTTAACCTGCAGCCTAGACAGAACACAGTGGTGCTCCTGGCCTCCATAACACCGATTAACCCAACCAAACTCGTCATGGAAATTTGGTCCCTATCCTGTAAAGTTCAATGCAGATAAAAATGCACGTGTTGGTTAAGGACTCAATGTGCCTAATATGGTACTTAATGTCCCAGCATCCTGAGCAGTGCAAGTTAGTGATTCTAACTTATTGACACTAAATAAACTAATCCAACAAATAGGAATTACGTTCTGGGCAGTAGAGACTATGGCCCCAGGCGTCCCATTGTTCATTCACACAAAATTCATTATCCCAGTGTGAGTGGATCCTTCAGTTCTGCTTTCCTCTTCATGGGGTAGCTAAAGAAGGTAGAAATGTTTGGTTTCGACACAAAGAAGAGGTGTGGTTCTCCTAGAAAGTCCTTTTTCTTAGGGGGGCAAACATGGGGTCTGCTAGGAGGCTATAATTTAGGCTCTGTATCTTTACAGGGAGAAGTAAGACTAGAGATTGTGTTAGCTGGTATGATGCATTTGTATGTGTAGAAGAGGAGAAACATCCTAAACAACGCGGTCTAAGCCATGCGGACACTTACCACGAAAGCGGATTAATGCTTGCCCAAACCACGCCTGTCTTAACCTTGCATATGCATGGTTAAGGCAGAGATAAGGCAGAGATAAGGCAGAGAACCGCCTAGTGGTGCGGGGATAAGAGCAGGAAGAATCAGGAGAGAACACAGTGAGGTAACTGGGGCTGGGGCACGGTTGGAGGAGCAGTTTTTTAGGGGTGGATGGATTTAGGGCTTAGAGTGGGTGGGGCGGGGTAGTTTATTTTTTAGGGTTTAGGATAGATGTAAGTGTCGGGTAGTTTATTTTTTAGGGCCTGGGGTGGGTAGTGATTTTGGGGTAGTTTATTATTTTATTTTTTTGAGAGGCGGGAAAGGTTTAAGTAAGGGAGGGAGAGGAGGAAGGATCGGGAGAGGATGCGGTTAGTTAAGTGGGGCTGGGGCAGGGTTTGGGGTAGGTTTTAGTGGTGGGATGGATTTAGGGAGGTTGGGGGGGGGGGTCGGGGTAGTTTATTTTTTTAGGAGGGTCGTGGGGGTTTGGGATAGTTTAGTTATTAGGGGTGGGGGAAGGTTTTAGAGCTCAGGGCAGGGCAGGTCAGGGGTGTCGGGTAGTTTAGTGTTTAGGGGTGGGGAGGTTTTGGGGCTCAGGGTGGGTGGGGGGGTGTTTTTTTTTTATCTTTATGTAAACAGGGGCCAGGGTTTTTTTTTTGGGGGGGGGGGTAGTTTTTTCAGGTTGGGGTTGAATAACACAACTATGCATGCCGTTTCCACATAGCCCTTTAATAAGCATACTTTTACAACAAAATTAATTGTAAAGGCATGCATGGTAAAGGCATGAGTGGAAAAGACGCAGTTGTGGTTCCAACTGCATTATTAAGGAATGCGTGGTTCCGGCATGCGTGGTTGTGTCATACAACTGTAGAAGAGAGGTGTGTGTGCATGTGTCTCTGAGTAAGGTGGTACGAGGCTTTTGGGGTTTGATGTGCAGTCCGACGTGTTGAATTTTGAGTCATTTTAGCTTAGTTACTTGTATCACAGTGGGGTTATTAAATTTGTATAATATGCTGAATGAGGAAAAGAATGTTTAGGCATGCTTGAGTGTGTTCCAAGAGCAGCAATATGTTTGGGTGTATTTCATTGTGCGTGTTAAGGTGTACTATTGTTTGTGTGCGATAAAGTGAGCAGACTGTGGTACTTTGACCAGGACAATGCACTTGGTGCATCTGACTGTAGTGCCATGTATTTGGTTTCTGAGGTTTGTGTAGTATGATGGAATGTGTTGTGTATAATGTAATGTGTGGGCAGTTCTGAGTCTATTGTGTTGGGTACAGTGTGTCTAGCAGCGTGATTGTGCTGTGTGTGTCAAAGTCCATTTGTGTGTAGTATGCAGACTGAAGGGATTTATGGTCAGTATGCCAGAGATTGCTGAAAGGGGCACAGCACAGGCTGGACCTTGTACCTTGTTTTAATATGTTAAAGTAGTTGAGGGGGTACAGGTAAACAGTCCATTTAATTGGCACATTTTGAAGGCTTCAGCATCATAACTTGAGCCAATTCTGGTAAAAGTAGACGTGCTTTCTATACTTCTATCGTTCGTTACTTCAGCACATTGCATTGTAAACCAAGATGGTAGATGCAATTGATGCCTTTGTCCCCTGGAATGCTTCACTGGCCTTTTGTGTAGGCGGTCCTGCTGTCATTCTGCTCAAGTTGCTCTCTAAAGATCGTGGATTGTAAGGAATATGGTGCTGCAGCACATTCTTCACACATGACTTCATAACTAATCGGCTTCTACTACAAGGCACATATGTTTGCATCCCTCCCCTCGCTGCAAATTCCGATTTGTATGAACTGGCTGATTATGGTGACAGCAGACACAATGGAAAGGTAAAATGCCTGGCCAAAACATTGGCTTTTTGATTGATTGGTGTATTATTTCATATATTAAAATACTGCGCCTGCTAAAAAAGCATTCAGAGCCTTGATTAATGATTGTACAGAACAATCACATGTGCAGTGTGTATAGCATTCACTAAATCTGAACGCTAGTGACCCACCTTGTGTGTAGGTTATAGGGCAAGGCGATTTCTTTAGCTTTTAACTGGATGTTTTCCAGCAAACAAGCGAGAAACAAACGTATTGACCAAAAATGCATCCAACAGTTTACATACACATACATACATATATACATATACACACACACACACACTATAGGCGCACTAAGGAACATGTGGTGCGAAGAAGAAAATCAATAATTCTCGTGCAGCCACAATTATAGAAAGGAAAAACAACACTGCATGCTCATTTGTTTATTTACAAATCACTACGTAACTTTAGCATTAGGGCTGCAGCAACAGATATTTGTAAATAACGGCTGAATGTATAACAATGACACTATCCATAATTCTTGTGCAGACACAAATATAGAAAGGAAAAACAAGACTGCATGTAAAAAAAAAAAATAATCTGTGCCAGAAAATCCATTACACAAAATCAAGTATTTTGTGACCCAAAGAGAATCCGGAGAAACAGCCCAAACTATTTAAGAGTGGATGCTTTAATCTCTATTGTAATCAAAATTGGTGTTCTACATCAGAAGTGTAAAGACAGCCAACTGCATAGACCCATCATGTTCCATGTGCCAAAATATGTGGTACAGATGGGAAGAAATCTCTCTAAATGTAGCTACGAATTCAGCAGATAAAACACTGGCAACTTTACTTCTAGCTCCTGCTTGAGGGAAGTGGTTGTCAGCATCCAGACCACTGGTGCGGAAACTACTGACCGATTTATTAAAAAGAAAACAAATATAATTATCTTCCACTAGTGAATGCTGAAACAGATATCTCGATTCCAGGTACCGATTTTTGGTCATGGGCAAACACAGATCTTGTGTGTGCGCCATCACCTAGGACTGTCTCATAGTGAAGCGGTCTTGTTAGACCGGGAGAGGTGGGGGGGTAAGGGGGTGGAGGTTGACGACTGACTGGTAGAAGGCTACTGCCCTTACCTGATGTTAAGTGGCACAAAAACAGTGGCAGCATCATTCCATCTTTCTGTTTCACAGGTACCAGTCGTGTGGACAGCACTTTTTACCTGTGTCACTGGAGTGGTGCCTAACAGGACACTTGTACAAAGTTCCTTGCCTTTGTACTGCACTTACCTTTGGCCTGCATGGACTGTGTGTAGAACGGCACAGTGTGTGATGGTTGCATGTGCATGCTCGGACATGTGTGCCTGTGGATGGTACATAACATGGAGGCCTAGGCCTGAGGAGGCTAGGCTAGGCTAGGCTGGCAATCAATCAATCAATCAATCAATCACTCTCTCGATCTCTCTCTCGATCTCTCTCTCGATCTCTCTCTCGATCTCTCTCTCGATCTCTCTCTCGATCTCTCGAGAACCCTCTGTGCATATCAAGGGTCTCTTTGATTCCAGGAACAGTTAGTGATCACTGGGGCCTGGGCTAATTGTTAGGGATACTGAGCTGGAGATAAGGTTGACATAGTGGGCCAGGGAATCTTGAGAGGAACACTTGACCTTTGAACTTTTATGAGGCATTTCAGAAGAGGCTGACAACCAGATCTGATATCCAGTAACTCCCTTACCCCGTGTCAAACTTGTGTTATATCATGGCTTGAAATATTAAAATATATGTACTAAGAGGCTGGGCTCAGACATTCCCCAGATAGGAGTTTGTCAGGATTCAGTCCAATCAAAAGAGACTGGTGGTTGGATGAGTACTTGCCCCAAATAGTACAAAAGCCCCTTTGCTCCATAAACGTTCTAGGGTATTGGTAGAAAAAGGTAAGTCTAAACTGAGATTGAGTGGTGACTGGAACTTAATAGACCTGGTTTGGGATACATTTGGTAGATCAGACCTTGCTGCTGTTTTTGACTAAGGCATTCTCAAAGATATGACAGCCCACTCTCTGGTGGGTATATGGAGACTGTCACACCCTTGGGACACAGACTGCACATTTCTGTTCTACGGTTATGGGATCAGGACACACATTGATTGCTTTCTGTTGTCTCAAACTATTACCCTGGAGTGTATTCAAGTGAGATATTGGAGGGAGTAATAACTGAAATCTCACTGGCCCGGGATCAAGTAGACCTAGAACTGATAACAGCACCATTATGAATATGGAAAACGACCCCAGACAGGTAACTAAACCCCCATGGAAAAGAAACGCTTCCGGGTACTACTGATGATCAACTATATAGTGACAAATAAGGATGCAGTGGAAACAGCACAGAAACGGCAGGCCGCGGGCAGGACAAAAATATGAGGGAATGAGGGATGCTCCCATCCATCCCAAGCAAGGGGCTGAGCAACAAAAGAGACTTGAGGCCAACATTAAGAAATTAACAGAGTACTATAAACATAACCCAACACCACAGTCCCTGAGAGACATGATGGAGGGGCAATATAAGCTTAACACTCTTCTTAGGACACAAGAGGAAAACACCTCATCAAGAATATGATTTCATCAATACGAGGCAGGGGAAAGACTGGACTCCTGTTGATGCTGCTGCGAAGATAACAAGAAGCATCTATCCCAATGATAAGGAATGAACACTGTGACCTGCTTCACATTCTATGGAAGTATTGAGGGAATTTGCAAGATACAATTCACTCACCACTCACACATGGAGATACTAGTCATACAAAATAAACTTTCTAGCATCAGTACAACTCCCACAGTTGTCAGAAGACCTATACATGGAATTAGGAGGAAATAAGAGGCTTTTAAAGACATGATGTTCGGGAAGTGCCGGAGGGGAAGACAACCTTCCTATTGAGTTCTACAAAATAACTAGGGATAGATCTAATATACTACTGCCCAATGTATTTTGAGAAGGTTAACCAGACAGGAGGTTTTCAGCTGGAATTTAACAAAGCCTTTATAACACTCATCCCAAAACCAGGTAAAGATCCACGATCAGTTCTAAAGGCAAGCAAATCTCATTACTCAATGCAGATATTAACATGCTTTCCAAAGTGCTCGGAAAGAGTTTGAAGAAAGTAATAAGCCACCTTATTCACCCCGCACAAGTTGGGTTCATTGCTGGAAGGTCCTCCATTGAAAACATATGCTCCAACATATCCTCTGGCAGGTTCACCATGGCACAGACAAGAAACTGCCCTGTTCTCAAACGCAGAAAAAGCATCTGATTGTGTACAATGTGGCAACCCTTTCAGGGTCACACCAACCTTTGGGAAAAGCCCAATATTTATCTGCAAAATACAATGGTTGTAACAAAAGCCAAAAATCTGGATTAATTGTGGCAGCTTTACGTAAGAGGAGTTACCAGTTTTAAAGGTACTCATCAAGGCTGCTCTCTTTCACCATTATTATTTCTGTTGGTCATTGAACCATTGGCTGTGACCATCAGGCAAAATATGAGAGTAAAGGGAGTACAAAAACCTGCAAGAATACAGAAACATTCCCTCTGCAAATTTCTGGTGCATAAGGAGTGGTTATTGACACATTGTACCCCAACCCCAACTGCAAAAAATAATTGTAAAGTGGACAAATAGATCAGGAGTAGCATATCAAGACAAAGAATGGGACATTCTACACAGCATGGGGAAATGATACAGGAAGCAAAACTAAAACTAAGCAATTACTGGATACTCCAAGATTGGCATGGGCTGGGGAACAATTGCATCCACACTGAGCCCAAAAGAACAGTGCTGGTGATAGGGCAATGGTGGTAGGGATACTGTGCACATACTTTTGTCTTACCCATAGTTTTTAAAGTACTGGATATGGATAGAGTATGTGCTGGCCATTGCAGGATATACGATACACAATGAGATCTCTCTAAAGCATCACTGCATAACCATTGTAACATTCCAGCCTTCACAAATCACAGACGTAGACGAAGTTTGCGACAGCCCAACAATAGCCACTTTTGTACTACAACACTGGAAGTCAAAGAGCTGCAAAGCTGAGCATGAAAGATTGATACATAAACTAAATCATCGGTTCTCTGTATTTGAAGATGTATGGGGTCACTGTGGCAGATACATTAGGATAAAGGAATGTAAATGTAGGAAGTATGTGGAAACTACATAACACTTCCGGTTATACAGAGTTAGACTTTGCAGCAGACTTTAGGAACACAGGAGACCATAATATTACACTTGTATAGATGCTTGTATAGATGCTATAAGGAATGATCTGTATAAGGTACGGTTATGATATGGGCACCATATGATTTGAAGAAGAAAAAAAAACTACAAAGAATGAAAAATATATGTATGAATCTTTTTGTATGTTTAAATCAGAGGTCTTTAAACTGTGGGGCAGAGCCCCTGGGAGGGGGTACCAGACGCTGGCCAAGAAGAACATTTCCAATCTTCCTGGGAAAACGAGGTAAATATGCTGAAAACAGTGCTGTGTTGTTAGTGAAAGAGAAAAGTAGCAGTGAGTCACTCTGTAATAGGCCACAGTAACATCCATTGTCGCTTATGTTCTATAGGTGTCTGTGTGGGGGGTGGGGCTTCAAATGATAGTCTTTCCCCTCCCATTTCTGATAGAAAATCAGACTGTGAATAATTTTATGTTTTGGGGAGACAGGGCTGCCGATATCATGTTGGCCATCACGTATTTGACTGCATTTGCAGAAGAGTAAACTGGACAAAACGGAATTGTTGAATATGTTCAGTGCTGCTGAATTTATAGAATTATTGTAAAAAACAGGTTTGCCATCCTGGGCGGTCTGATTATTTCACAGAGAGATGAGTGAGCCATTAAAAGGTTTGAAGACCATTGGTTTAAAAGCTTTTAAAGAAGCGAGATACATGTTCGCTACTTAATACCAATCGTAATCTACACATTTCCATCTTATAAAGGCCCCCTAATGAGAGAACTTCCCCTACTTCTCGATGGTACACCGCTTAGGCATGCACTTCCCCAATGAAAATATATAACAGCCTCACATTACACATGACTATTATGAAATCTAGGACTGCCTGGGAACTAACAACTCTGGCTCCTTTATCGAAGACCTTCATCAAAACCCAAAGAGGAAAGATGATGGCCACTTCTATCACATTATCCAGAAACCTCAGAACTATTAAATGGAACAGCAGCCGTCTTCTACAAACATTCTTCACAAATCTCTTATTACAGATGATCACTCCTCTACCTTCATCTTCTCCTTTCACATCAACACTGGCCCCTCAATTCACTCTTAACTACTTTTGGAATGTACTGCCCACCCCCAGAGACATAACGTAAACTGTTGGTCCAATATAAAGTATGGTGTGTGCCCACCACCAACCTTTGATGACTTCAATTACCAATGGTCACCCTGCTCAACTAGAAGCATAATATCTCCCCATCAGAAGACCACGGGTATTCATGACTATCAATCCGGACCCCTGTTAGTGGCTGGACCCTTAGCGGAAAGGGCAGTGATGTTTCGGCCCGCTGGCATCGTATGGGATTCTGTGAAAGAATTACAGCACCAGGGCCTCCCGAGGAAGGGGGTCCCACCTGTAAGGCAAGTGTTTCCAAGATGTGTACTACAATCATTACACCCTCCATTAACTAGGTCCAGCAGGAAGCAATGTGGAGAAATATTTTACTTTCTTCAAAACTTCAGGCTAAACATATTTTTCGCACTTTACTCTTTCCTGTTATTTGATAGATCGATAGATTTGCCCGAAATACCATGCGTGGTTATGTGCACATTCCTTGCTGCGAATCCATCTGTCCACATACTAAATTCCACGTCAATCAAAAGCTGTTCACAAACCAGCCAGTAAGAAAAACATACCCACCCCCATGTAATCCCTGGAATGTAGACGCTGTAGTCCATTTTCTTACAAAAGCATCTTTTGATAGGATCCAGGCTGGTCACTTTCATTGCAGCTTAGCCAAGGGCCGCTGTCTGTTGTTCTAGTAAATTCACCCGTGTTTTCTTTATTGTTCTAGCCATTCGGTTCAAGGCTGCCCGCGAATAGCTTACAAGAGAACAAGGTCTGGCTCTCCAGCGGGAGGGGGCGAGAGAAACCGCCCCCACCTCCTACAGCCTTCATCCTGCCCAGCAGACAGAGCCTCTGCTGTTCCCAAATCACTGCTGGGATCTTATCTCAGCAGGGACTGCTGTACATCTGCCCATTATAACTCGAATTAAGTGTACTGCAGCTGCTTTTTTTTACATTTTGGTCTAATAAGAAACATCCCCGAAGAACACCTTAGGAAGAGCTAGAATTGCAACCAAAAATAAATGGAGGGACGCATACATCAAGCAGTTCATGCCTTACATCCATTTATAAATGAACTCAAAATGTAGGGCAGTACGAGATTTTCATAGGATGTCTTTTAAAGCGGCCACTGGTACACCCCGAGTCTCCACAAAACCACAAATTCATTAAATAGACATTTCGCCTAATACACTGTGAGAAATGGAACAGACAATAAATTACTGTCTCTATTGGCGATTTGCAGGGACGCACAGCCAAACTTCAAGTTTGCAACATATCAGGAAAGTTTCACTGGCCATTTCCATTTCACTAAGGGTTTGGAGGTCATGTTTGTTGGCTAATTCTTTATCTGCAAACCTCTTAACCTTCCAGAGCAGCTCGGAGGGCGAGAGCCAGGCAAGCAGAACTTTGAGCACAGATCATCACAAAAAGTGACATCACATGACCCTTGACCAGGGTCAGTGGAATTATATAGCTGGGAGGACCACATTACGGGTGACTAAATTAGGCGGCAAAAAAGGCAAATTATGCGTGTAGGAAGTTGGCTCTGTATGCACTATTTCAAAGTAAGGAATAGTATGCACAGAGTCCAAGGGTTCTCCTTAGAGGTAAGATAGTGGCAAAAAGAGATAATACTAATGCTCTATTTTGTGGTAGTGTGGTCGAGCAGTAGGCTTATCAAAGGAGTAGTGTTAAGCATTTGTTGTACATACACACAGGCAATAAATGAGGAACACACGCTCAGAGACAAATCCAGCCAATAGGTTTTGTTATAGAAAAATATATTTTCTTAGTTTATTTTAAGAACCACAGGTTCAAATTCTACATGTAATATCTCATTTGAAAGGTATTGCAGGTAAGTACTTTAGGAACTTTGAATCATTACATTAGCATGTATACTTTTTACATAAAACACAATAAGCTGTTTTAAAAGTGGACACACTGCAATTTTCACAGTTCCTGGGGGAGGTAAAGTAATGTTAGTTTTAAAAGGTAAGTAAGTCACTTACAGGTTTCAGTTTTTGGTCCAAGGTAGCCCACCGTTGGGGGTTCAGAGCAACCCCAAAGTTAACACACCAGCAGCTCAGGGCCGGTCAGGTGCAAAGGTCAAAAGAGGTGCCCAAACCACATAGGCTATAATGGAGAGAAGGGGGTGCCCCGGTTCCAGTCTGCCAGCAGGTAAGTACCCGCGTCTTCGGAGGGCAGACCAGGGGGGTTTTGTAGGGCACCGGGGGGGACACAAGTCAGCACAAAAAGTACACCCTCAGCAGCGCGGGGGCGGCCGGGTGCAGTGTGCAAACACGCGTCGGGTTTCCAATGGTTTTCAATGAGAGATCAAGGGATCTCTTCAGCGTTGCAGGCAGGCAAGGGGGGGGCTCCTCGGGGTAGCCACCACCTGGACAAGGGAGAGGGCCTCCTGGGGGTCACTCCTGCACAGGAGTTCCGTTCCTTTAGGTGCTGGGGGCTGCGGGTGCAGGGTCTTTTCCAGCCGTCGGGAAATGGAGTTCAGGCAGTCGCGGTCAGGGGGAGCCTCGGGATTCCCTCTGCAGGCGTCGCTGTGGGGGCTCAGGGGGGACAACTTTGGTTACTCACAGTCTTGGAGTCGCTGGAGGGTCCTCCCTGAGGTGTTGGTTCTCCACCAGTCGAGTCGGGGTTGCCGGGTGCAGTGTTGCAAGTCTCACGCTTCTTGCGGGGAGTTGCAGGGGTCTTTAAATCTGCTCCTTGAAACAAAGTCGCAGTTCTTTTGGAGCAGTGCCGCTGTCCTCTGGAGTTTCTTGGTCTCTTGGAAGCAGGGCAGTCCTCTGAGGATTCAGAGGTCGCTGGTCCTGGAGAAAGCGTCGCTGGAGCAGGGTTCTTTAGAAGGCAGGAGACAGGCCGGTAGGACTGGGGCCAAAGCAGTTGGTGCCTTCTTTCTTCTTCTGCAGGGGTTTTCAGCTCAGCAGTCTTCTTCTTCGGTAAGTTGCAGGAATCTAAATTCTTAGGTTCAGGGAAGCCCTTAAATACTAAATTTAAGGGCGTGTTTAGGTCTGGGGGGTTAGTAGCCAATGGCTACTAGCCCTGAGGGTGAGTACACCCTCTTTGTGCCTCCTCCCAAGGGGAGGGGGTCACATCCCTAATCCTATTGGGGGAATCCTCCATCTGCAAGATGGAGGATTTCTAAAAGTTGGAGTCACTTCAGCTCAGGACACCTTAGGGGCTGTCCTGACTGGCCAGTGACTCCTCCTTGTTTTTCTCATTATTTTCTCCGGCCTTGCCGCCAAAAGTGGGTGCCGGAGGGGGCGGGCAACTCCACTAGCTGGAGTGTCCTGCGGTGCTGGCACAAAGGGGTGAGCCTTTGAGGCTCACCGCCAGGTGTGACAGCCCCTGCCTGGGGGAGGTGTTAGCATCTCCACCCAGTGCAGGCTTTGTTACTGGCCTCAGAGTGACAAAGGCACTCTCCCCATGGGGCCAGCAACATGTCTCTAGTGTGGCAGGCTGCTGGAACCAGTCAGCCTACACAGATAGTTGGTTAAGGTTTCCGGGGGCACCTCTAAGGTGCCCTCTGAGGTGTATTTTACAATAAAATGTACACTGGCATCAGTGTGCATTTATTGTGCTGAGAAGTTTGATACCAAACTTCCCAGTTTTCAGTGTAGCCATTAAGGTGCTGTGGAGTTCGTGTAAAACAGACTCCCAGACCATATACTCTTATGGCTACCCTGCACTTACAATGTCTAAGGTATTGCTTAGACACTGTAGGGGCACAGTGCTCATGCACTGGTGCCCTCACCTATGGTATAGTGCACCCTGCCTTAGGGCTGTAAGGCCTGCTAGAGGGGTGACTTATCTATACCTGCATAGGCAGTGAGAGGCTGGCATGGCACCCTGAGGGGAGTGCCATGTCGACTTACTCATTTTGTTCTCACCAGCACACACAAGCTGGCAAGCAGAGTGTCTGTGCTGAGTGAGGGGTCTCCAGGGTGGCATAAGATATGCTGCAGCCCTTAGAGACCTTCCTTGGCATCAGGGCCCTTGGTACCAGGGGTACCATTTACAAGGGACTTATCTGGATGCCAGGGGGTGCCAATTGTGGATACAAAAGTACAGGTTAGGGAAAGAACACTGGTGCTGGGGCCTGGTTAGCAGGCCTCAGCACACTTTCAATTCAAAACATAGCATCAGCAAAGGCAAAAAGTCAGGGGGTAACCATGCCAAGGAGGCATTTCCTTACAATGCGGCATAATGAATCCCGTTTTGAGATAGTAATTCCTTATTTTATCATTTATATACAGTTTAAGACTGTATAGGTAAAAGCCAACCTCGTTAGAACCTCACATCCAACTACAGGAAACCGACCCCTGCCATGGGTTTTTCACTGCACTGCAACACATCATCACGTTATTAGTAACTTTTGATCCTTCTGAGCTAGGAGGATATCTTTTGTAGTTAACTTCTGCAGATTATGCAGCAGAGGATGGATTATGGGGCACATCCATAATTATGCAGAAAACAATGAGGCTAGAAATTGCATAACGTCAGTGGCTCTGCGTTTCACCAAGTGAAATCATATTGGGCCAGATGTATCATCCATTTTTGCATTCGCAAACGGTGCGAATGGCCATTTGCGAATGCAAAAATGCCTTTCAGTATTTATGAAAGGCATTCTCAACGCAAATTTAAGGAATCGCTAAAATAGCGATTCCTTAAAATTGAGAGCCCATTTAGAGAATCACAAATTGCGATTCTCTAAATAAGAAATCACAAATAAGGAATCCTTATTTGCGATTTCTAAACCACATGTAACAAGCAATTCCTTAATGCAAATTGGGCATTAAGGAATCGCTATTACCACCAAGTTGAACTTGGTGGTAATCAGGTGCAAATTTTAAAAATGCATTAAGAATGCATTTTTAAAATTAACATGTAACGAACACATGCCCCTTTGGCAAGTGTGCACCTTATATTTCCTTAAAAAAATTATTGGGGTTCAGCAGAGGGGGCCTTAGCCAGTTAGGAATTCGCAATTTGGGAAATGCAAAAAAAAAAAAAAAAAAAAAAAAAATCGCAAATATGGGCCTACAGGTCCATAGGTGCGAATGGGGCCGGTATCACAATTTGTGATTCGGTAATAGCATTTGCGATTTTTAAGAAATCGCTATTACCGAATCGCACATATGATACATAGCATTTTGCGCTTCAGAAATAGCGATTTCTTAAAAATCGCTATTACTAGATCGCAAAAGGCTTTTTTGATACATCTGGCCCATTCATTGTCTTTGTTACCCTACTAAATGAAGCGTATTTTATCTAGACTGTCAGGATTCGAACCTGTGATCATGAAATCAAACACATCCTCTGTTGTGAGCTTTCATCATGAAGCTTCGCAATAGGACAGCGGCAGCCTTTCACGTGTGGTTCTGAGAAGAGCGAGACATGGACAGTCCTGGGTCCTGCCTTGATCGGTCTTAGCTGCAAGCAGAGGATGAACTCCCTGGGAGCCGAGACTTTTAAATATTCCTCAAGCGCATAAAGATTTTGCTTCTCCCAGATGTCTGGGTTGCACCAGGGAAGCGAAGGGCAGAAGGAAGAAATTGATTTTCCTTAGTTACTTTTTTCTTCTTACAGATTACTTTTGCTATTGTTTCTCTGCATATCTTTAATGCCGGACATGTTTAACAAAAATATTCATGAAATGAAGAGACTCGTGTCACTGCTTATGCCCGCTCCCAAGTAATAACATTGGGACTCACAGACATCCGTACTGGATAAAGAGAGCCGGGAGGAGTCTCACTTCGGGGGACTAATTTAAAAAAAAGCACAGCTAACGAGACGACTTCCACTCAACCACAAGGTTGTGCATTAGGAGAAAATGTATACAGTACATACCTTCTGGGTTATTTGTGTTTTACTCAAGCTGGCATTTGTCAGAAAAGCCGCTGCTAGTGCAGACACTTTGTGCACTATATACTATATAAGATTGGAAATAGTTCTCACCGGCCCATCCGTTATCTTAGAAACTTTGAACTGACAGGTAAAACCCGAGGTGTTTTCATCCACTGGATTCTGATCTGTACTTCCAGATTACTGCATCTCTACCACTGAACTAGAAGAGTAAGGCACTGAATAACTCATGTTAGGTCTCGCCCACCAGGCAGCTTCTAGCTGCCTACTGACGAGTCCTTTGTGGGCTATAGGACCAAGAACTAACTTATAGCCCACCCACTGTTTCCATTGGCTAGCTTTGTGGTTACTCATTTGCTTGCTTCTTATTCAATGGCTTGGCTTTCCTTTCCTTTCCTTTTCCTTTCCCTTTCCCTTTCCTTCCTTCCTTCCTCTCCTTGCGTTGCGTTGCGTTTGTCCCTCTTGCCAGGCTGGCTTGTATCCTACCACTGCTCACTTTAGGGAACTACTTTTTTTTCTTTTTCGCTAGGCAAGTGAATGTGTTTTCTAGGTTTCTCCCTCGTGTTTTTCTCCAACCCACCAAACGCCCATGCCCTGCACTAGGTGTTACCTTCTCCCTCAAGTATTGCTCTCTTCCTTGTGTGCTATTCGCTCTATGCTGCTCTCTTCCTTGTGTGCTATTCGCTCTATGCTGCTCTCTTCCTTGTGTGCCCCTCCTCCCTTAACCAGCTTTGTCCGTTTATTCCCCACACTCCCATTGCTTCCCTTAGCTTGGCATCATAGGTGAAACGCCACCACCAGTGCGCTTGCACAAGGTTAAATTAATGCCCGTCGCCCAGGAAACACGGATGCACCCGTACTGTGGCGGGCCAAAGGAAAAGTGTTTGGAGGTGAGCATGTGAAAGACAGAAAAAACAGCCGAGCTTGTGCCGGTGGTTGGAGGTGGTAGTTACTACCACTAGTTCCTAGAGACTAGGATTTATTTTTCCTCGCCAGATTTCATCCGAGAACAAGAAAAAGGCAGAACAAGGTGAAAAAAGACAGAACGATACAAAACGAGCTACAAAGTGAGGAAAAAAGGGAGAGAAAACAATTAAAGTGAGAGAACTAGATAAGTATAGAGTGGTTTAAAAAAGACATTAAGATGGATCAAGATTTCGATGCCTGGAACGGAGATCTTAAAAAACGAAAAATGGAGCAGAGAGCCAAAGTTTCTTACTTACTCCCCAACCCCCACAAATTGAGCAGCGATGTAGGTTTGTGGACCTAGAGGTCTTGCAGAAGACAATCAGAACAGCAACAAAAAGGATACTGTTTAACATTTTATTTTGGGCGATGAGGTGGAGCTATCAGGAAGGACACATTAAATACCGATACTTGCAAGGCTGTTGCAAGAAATGTCACTCAAGGCCAAGCAACACATACCCACACCACACATGGCAATGTTTGTAGGGGCAGTCTTAGACCCTTTGGTGGTGACTAGTGCAACTGTACTATTGACTTACCATAGAAGAAGCCTTGCATCCACGAAATGCATATAGATGGCCCCCTACTTTGCCTATATGTAGTAAACCCCTACCTATCTGCAGTATGGCAAGGCCAGGAGTTGACTGGTAAGTCAGTCACTGGCACCCAAACCTTGGCATATAAAGATATTGAATGGCTGCACAGTAATTCACGTTCTTGATATGGATAATACGAGGTGGAGGAATCAAATATGGATGTTCTCAGATTTGGAAAGTGAAGGAGATACACACCTTATTCATGTTAATTTTGAGTGGAAACCATCAGGCGGAGGGAAGGTACCTTACCTCCGCCTCAGAAAGGAATTTTGGGGCATTTGAGGCTGTCCCAGCTATACTGCTTCTAGTCGCTTCAAAACATGCCTCAAGTGTACAGGCTACAATGACATAAAATGTAATGTGAGACACTATACTACGACACCCTGATAATAACAACTAACTCTTAGAATGAGAGCTTTTTTAAATCGACTACTGCCATTGCATCTATGTATTTCATCAACCAGTGTTAGTGAACCAGTTTGCTATATTTGTTTCTACCACTGGCTATCTAGAACTACATATTGTCAACATGCAAGTTTATAACAAGCATTTGCAATGCAATGGGTTTCGCGTTTGCTCTAGTTAGAGCTATTCGCATTGTAACTGAAACTTTCGTGCCACACTAACAGTTGGCATAAGCAAGCAGATTCAAAGTGCCGCCATGAGCGCGAAGAGAGCAACAAAAGGAAAAAGAAGTTCGCTCGCAGTCAAAGTTATCGCAACAGTGCAATTTTCCATGTAACAGGGTTAATGGCAAAGGCAGTAACAAAACCGCCCTAAGGAGGGACAGACGTATAGCAGTTATCAACAAAAACAAAGGATTTTTTAAATACAAGTCCATGAACAAGTTATGATGGACGTGCGGTGGGCATGGTTGAAAGCCCAGATACATACCAAAACAGCGCTTGCACCCTGCTATGCTCGACCTAATAATGAGCTGACAACTACTACAGCCTCTTCTTGCTTGAGACCTAGCAACTGTTCATCAATGTCCTTTGCATCCTGTTTGTAGCTTCCAAACATAACCAGGTTGCCAGATCTCCATTTATTCACTGAGGTCACACAGGTTGACTCCAAAACACGATTCTCTAAAAAAAGGATTTTCTTAACTTTAACTGCAACCTTTACATCAGTCACTTACATATTACAGTGTTTTTATTGTAACAGCATTAAACCAGGTATCCCACCTCTTCCATCTCCTATTGATAAGCACTCTTCCAATCCTCTCACTCATCTCGTCCTCCAACTTCTTCAACGCCCCTGTGAGTATTAAGGGACTGTCTGTTTCAAGGGCTATTGAATAATTTCAAGACTTACTGGATGCATTTCAAGGCTCCTGAGCACAATTTAAAGTAATGTGTGGCAATATCAAGCTTATTTCTGAATTTCAACAGCACACATATATGTGCGTTATCAGCGGTGGCTCCTCCGCTAAGACGAAGGAGCGTTGCCCCATTGCTTTATGCAGTGAAGGAAAGGGAAAAATAAAATGATAATAACATTGCGTTGCTGGGAAAAGAAAGTGCACAGGGGCCTACTCCCTGTCAGAGCGCCGAAGCAGGTCGCTAAGACCAATCAAGATGCTGCCGTCATGCTGGTGACAGCGGCGTCTTGATTGGAGGGGAGTCTGGAACACTGTGTGCTTCTAAGAGTTGGGAAAGAGATGAGGAAGAAGGAGAGACTTAACCGTTTCTCCCAACATAAAAGGTAAGGTTTTTTGTTTTTAGATTTTTTTTTTTTTTTTTTTTTTTTAAATATACTTCCGCCCCACCACCCCTTTTGACAGGTAGACGCTACTGTGTGTTATAGATCAGCCCGTCTGTTCAAACCGGACAACCAGACATGCTAACTCTCATCTACCACTCATAAATGCATTTCTAATCCCCTTTCCTCATCCCAGGCTTGGAGGCAAGCAAAGGATCCATACTCCAAGGACAGATATATCAGGGATCTAAGAGAGCCTGACTTTTTCCAGGGAGGACATTTTTAGTTCGACCTTTTCCACACTGGTCCTACTCCTCTTAGACGTACATATGCTCTTACGTACCTGTCTTTTCCTCTTTTTGTCTCCACAGGATCCGCCGAGTGTGGTGGACAGGCTGCGGCGATAATCTGGGCAGATGGAAAATATGCTCGGACAGAAACCAAAGTCTCGCCTGAGGCACAAGCTTTTAGTGGCAGATGGGGACCAGCTATTAGCGGTGCCACGAGGGAGCAGATGACGGCCAGTGGGGTTTAAATCCCAGCATGCATTAGGATTAAGAGTCACAAGAGCAGTTTCTACTTTGTTTCTGCACACGAGATGGTGACCTGTTCCGCAAAGTGGTCCCCCGGCCAAGGTGTGGTCATCTGTCCCAAGGCAAGGTCAGTACTTTGGGGAGGTTGCTGTAACGCTACAGTTAAGAAAGCACATACTGGAGACGGACCACAAAGAATCAGGCTCGCACAGAGAAATTCCGAAGTTGCAAACTTCACCTAAGATTTGCGTTGCTTTCTGCATGCCAGGAAATGAAAATCTTCACAATCCATACATACATATGCTTAGCAAGCGTATTTTCAGCCAGTAGGGAACTGATCTATTTATGGGTGCAAATATTTACCCTTCTCAGAAACTCCTCTCTGCACCCCATGAAATGTGTACAACATTCATGTATAAATTACATGTGAATACTATTAGAAAATTCTGGTAATACATACAGAGGTTATGCTTTGTTGGTGGCAATTGCCTTCTCAATTGCGCCTTACCTTGAAACCACCCATGCTGTCGGCCTTTCTGTGTATTTAGTACAGTGAAATATCAGCTAGTATGGCAGATTTTATAAGTGCTGGAGTTCAATTTGCAGGTGGCAATGTCTGCAGATCCTGACTTTGGAGTTTGGGCTTGCAGGTACACTTTTGGACAACAATCTACTGACTTCCCGCGCTCCCGAGAGAGGCCTGCAGCACGGAAAAGGTTGCTAGCAACAGAGAAGGTAGAGAAAGGAAGTGTAGAGAGAAAGACACAGTTCAAACGTGCAGGTACGGTGGGAGCAATCAAGCAAGCCTACAGAGCCATGGCATACCCAGGCTCTATGCAGGGGTGGAGGTTCACATCGGACTGGGGATAAAAGCATTTTGGAATACAGAATTAATTACAATAGAAGATGGGGAAACATCACTTACAAAGCAGCAAATACAACGCAATGCATTTACCATGATACCTTTACCACGAATGGCTTTACCACACACATAACATTTTACAACTAATTCCGTTGTAGAGGTATGAATGGTAAAGGTATATGCATGGTAAAGGTTTTAAAGGTAAGTAATAAGTGGTTTGAGGAGATATATTTTATTATATATAGGGTATGGGCAATGGTTATTGGGTGGTAAGGGCATTTTTAGGTTTTAGGGAGCTATGGGTTTTGGGGTGGTAAGGGCATTTTTAGGTTTAAAGGTTTGTATGGGTTTTGGGGTGGTAGGTATAATATATGCATATTTATATATGTTATACTTACCTCTTTATCACACATGTCTTTACCAACCATGCCTTTACAACAACATTTTCGTGGTAAAGGCATATGTGTGGTAAAAAAAAAAAAAAAATTGTTGTAAGTGCATGTGTGGTAATGACGCAGACGTTGTAAAGGCATATGTGGTTAGTGCATGCGTTGTTCCATCATGCTACCTAAAAGTTGCAGAATCACAATCTTGCATGCCTTGTTATGAGAGCAAACAACAACTTAAGATCAGCATGGCATAGTGGATGTCTTTCTTTAGGTCACCACTTATACTTTCAAATAACTTCAAATGTTTTTTAAATTCATACTGAATTTTGTAAAACAGTGAAGTTCCTTCCATTGGGGCGGGAGTCTTCACATACTCAGTGTTTTTCACAGTGTGATCAGAAGGGCCTGGAAACAAGTGGACAAGTGAGTAAACAAGCCATGAAAGTAAGCTTGGATTACAAATCACAGATCTGAACATCTCCATTCTTTGTGCTGAGAGAATGTGGGGAAAACGGTTCAGAGAAGGCGAGAAACCTTGATACAGGGTCCTCTCCCTACACCTGCCAAGTAGATGTGAGGATAGCCAGAAGGACCATTTTTGATGAACTCAGGGCTCTGGAAAGAACATGCAAGGAGCAAGCTGTTGGTGACCTCACATTGGAGCTCCCCACAACCTCCCTGTCAAGTTTATTTGGGAGGCCGTGTGGTGCCTACAGTGCACTGCAATAATAAACTCTTGCATTAAGGAGGGATCTGCCTCTATCGTTCGTGGATATAAACCTGAGAACACATTCACACGGTCAATCACATGCACAAGTCTCAGCTTTGGGTTTACTGGAATGACTAGCTGGCTTGTCCCCAGGCTCCCCCTTCATATCATGAGCTCAAACAAGTACCTTTGTTTTCCTGTGGCTCGGCTCATTTGAGTATAATTGGCAGGCACTTTAAACACTTCCCTGATCTTTATTGATTTAAATGTCTGGACTCAAAGAACCTTTTACGAGTCAATGAGTAGGGCACACATTCTTCTGCAAGTAGTTTACAAATCACCAACTTAAATGGCAAACTTCTGATCAAGGAAGAACAGTGAACGTACTTAATTTAAATACAGGAGGGATAAGCCATCTCCAGGGAGAGTTGGTATTAAAATGGGATTATTATGTAGGGTCGGGATGTACATCCCTGCACAGGATCACGTTGCTAAAAACTGAAATTATTTTTATGGAGAACACAAGGGTTTGCCCAATTTCACACTTTTCTCAGAGAGCAAAAATAAATATTTTGCATGGGTAAGCAGCGATGAGAAGCTATAATCCATGAAGCCTACCTATGCATTTGCTGTAGGAAACATCCAGTAAAACAAAGAGCTGTTATTCCACAATAACCTTTCTGATTCTGTTACCAAGACATTTTCCCTATTCCTCCTAATCAGGGTGTACTAGCTTCACTCCTGAGATTCAAAATAACAAAATCAGTGAACTATGAATGCTGTAGTTGTTGCTTTCTTCAACAGAACCAATTGGGCTGACCTTATCAAGAAGAAGAAACCAAATACAACAATCCTATACATGGAGTCCTGTCGGCAGTATTTGAGTACTCCTGCTTTGCACACATGGGTTCGAGTTGGTGGTGGTCACCTCCAGTAAACCCATTAGCTGTCAGGGGTTTCTTTCCTTGCAATGACTCTGTGGCTTGTCCAATGATCTGTGTCTAGGACCTTGGTGTTAGTGAAAGGTCAGGCTTGTTGTATCTCAGTCAGAAATGGCTAATCATGCTTGGCAGCCAAATTTGCCACAAAGAACTTTGAAGGTCTCTCACCCCAATCATGGCAGTTGACCCATTTACTAAAAGACTTAAACAACTCTTCATAGAGTCTGTGTATCTCTCCTTTCAAGCGTGCCCCAACATACACTTATGCAAATGAATCTGCAGTCGTGGATTACTGCGATTTAACTCTAAGTGATAAAACCACAAAGATGTTAATGGCAGGAGTTTATTTCCATCTTTAGTGCATAACCAGCTCTTCACCCAACAGCCACTGACACTCTTATCTTGCTACTCCCTGCCTTGCCATTTCACCTTTTCCTGCAGTTCAGTCCACAGTCTTCAAGTCCTAGATTACAACCTCCTTATCCAATACATCATATAAATTGTAAATCACTACTTGTTTTTGGCACTAATTTCCAGGGCTATCCTTTTGCAACATGTTACTATCAGGATGGCTACTGTGCTGTCTAGAAGGGCAGTCATCCGATGCACAAGAAGGTAAAAAAGTACTCCCTTTGCCCAGTCGTGGATACACAATTTCTCTTAAACCTTTTATTGGAAAGTCACCCAGAGAAATTCTGTAAATGAAAGAAGGAAGTAATATCCAGAAAATATGGAGAATTGTGGAACTCGTCTTTAACGCACTTTGCAAAAGTTATTTCTCTGCAACCACATGGCCTAGTGATGTGCATTCTGACCACTCTTACCTTTCTCACTTTTTAACGTAAAAGTTATTCATGACTCTCCCATCATATCATTGACTATTTCTTCATCCATATCTTGCAGTCCCAGCTGAGGTGGACAGCGATTTATGGTATTTGCACACCATAAACTTATCATTCAAGTAATTCTGCCATGGGTAGCAAATCCAATAATTTTATGTCAGGACCGGAGGCAAGGATTATGCTTTGGTTTCTTTCCTTTAATCAACAGCAGAAGTTAGAAGCAAAAAAAACAACACTTCCCACAACACCCTGGGATGAAACTACAAATATCAACATTCAATCCACATCAACTACGGTCCATATCCTAAAGGACCTTCTCAGGCACTTCCTCTTTCTTTCCTGCTGCGGAAGAAGATAAGTGCATTTTTCTTTACTTGTGCAAACCATTCCGATTTTGGTGATTTGAGTGATGCACTAATTGTTTTTTTTCTCTTCACAGGGAGCCGTGGGCGTTTTTCGACCCCACTCACGAGCCCGGCAGTCACTGCAGAGTCCCTGTGCGCCTGCAGAGGGCAGAGCGGTGTTCCGACGCGCACCGCACATCTCTGTGATCGCGAGAGCACAGCTCTGTTTTGAGAGCAGCGTGAGACCGTGAAAACGAGAAAACGAGTTTCCTAACACCGCAAGCCTCGGAAGCCCCGACTCCCTACGCGGGTCTGTAGTAGGCAGAGGCACGTTGCTGTGCCTCTGTCATCTTGCAGCGGCAGACGCCCGGCTGTTCCGGGTCTGTATCGAGCCTTTCACGTGCAAGAGAGCGCTTTCACTGCTGCCCCGGAGCCTGGCCCAGGCGTTTTCCCTCGTGTCTCCCATGGAGCAAAGGGAGGTTGGCCACAGGGGGTTACCCCAAAATCGCCTATCAAGGCTTTAAATAGGAAAATCCTGTAGTTTTTTTTTTCCCATATTCAATTCCACGCTGTGCCTGATTTTACTGGGCTCTGTCCAGGGGGAAACCCGGAGCGAGTCTCAAGGCATTTTCTCTGGTTTTCCACCGGTATAGTTTTCAGGGACCTCAGTGGGCTGTATTTTTGCGTCCATCCTACGCCGTCCGTATGCAGGGTGAGGAGTAGGTTGAGGAAGAGACCATCTCGGTCCGTCCTACTGATATCAAATTCTGCAAAGCGGTGGCTGCGTCCATCCAGCAGGCGGTGGCAGCCGCAACTGAGCCATTGGAGAGGCAGCTACTTCAGCTGGTGTATTCATATCCAGCCCCCCTTAGCCCCTTTCCCCCTGCGAAGGGACCATCAGATTGGGGGCAATCAGCGCAACGTCCCCTTAAGCTCAAAATGGAGGGCGGGCTAGACATGGCAGCCTTAGATAAGGTGAAATGGGCTTTTGCTGAGCACCCCCCTCCGGATGCCGATCCTCTCTCCCAGTTGCTGTCAGCGGATCCTGAAGAGGATGACTCACATGACTCCAATAACGAAGCAGGCCCCTCTAGGCCTTGGAGACCAACCCAAACTCCCTCGGAACTCCAGCTGCCAACGGGGTCATCAGACATGTTAGACCCTGAGGACTTAGTCCATCCTTGCTCCTTCGAATGGGTCCCCTGTGACAAGGTAATGGCATATGTTGCCCCTGGAAAAAGAGGATCGAGCACGGCTGCGGATGGAATGCTCTCACCCACCTCTTCTGGGGAAGGTCTCCTATACCCCAGACATAGACCCCAGAAAGGCCACCTTTCCGTAAAAGTTCATCAAGGACCTCAAAAAAGGGATCAACAGGTCATAGTAGGCCTGTCAGGACAAGCTGCTTGATATTTCTGGGCCCCTCACGAAGATATTGGAGCTAGCGGAGTAGGCCAAGGCGACGGATACACCCTTGTCCCTTGAGGTGGTCTCCGGTTGGGCCCAGAGGGCTATAATCTTCATGAGGAATGCCAACTGTGGCCTCTCAGTGGAGAGGCACAGGTCGCTCCTGATTAAGGTGGATCCAAATCTAGGGGACCTTGCTTCCATGGAGGCAGGGCCGGTGGCGCAAGAAACCTCTTTTGGGACCCTTTCATAAAAGAACCGTCCAAGTTTGTCGCTACCTTTCAGTCACTCGACAAGGTGCAGTCATAGATTAAAAAAGATATTTCAGCTGTGCCTTTTTGTCTGCCCAGCTGTTTCTACATTCAAGGCCCCCGCCAGGTCAAGCCCCACGCAGGGCAGTCGAGCAACCTCAGTACGGAGAGTTCTTCCCCACCAGAAGGGGTTAACGTGGCAGAGGAGCCAAAGGGTCCCTACAAGGGCAACTACAAGGATCCCAATCTGGTGAGTGTCGTGTCAGAGGATTTCATACCGGTTGGGGGGGAGGCTGGCTCTTTTCACTCACCATAGGGAGTCCCTTACCTCAGACCCTTGGGTTCTTCAGACAATCAGAGGTTTTCAACTAGAATTCCTCGGGTCTCCTGTTCAGGTCTCTCGCCCGCACACCCTAGTGTTCACCCATTCACCAGAAAGTTTGGTGGACCATGAGGTGAAGGAGTTGTGCCGGAAAGCGGCTATCGTTCCAACCACTCTTTATCCTCGGGGTTTCTTAAGCAACATCTTTTTGGTGGATAATCGTCATGGGGGCCAGCGTCCAGTAATCAACCTGAGAGAGTTCAACACCTGGCTATTGTACCAGCACTTCAAGATGGAAGGCATCAATCTTTTGCACGATCTTCTGCACCCCAACGATTGGATGGTGCGAGTTGGATCTTCAAGACGCGTAGCTTGTGGTGCAAATCTCCCCCCTCCATTGTCGTTTTTATTCAGTTTCAGTGGAAGGGACAGGTCTATGAGTTCACAACTCTGCCGTTTGGCCTTTCCTCGGCCCCCTGGTGTTTCACCAATGTTTTGAGGCCAGCATGGGAACATCTCAGAGTGAGGGGAATGAGTCTGATCGTCTACCTAGATGACCTCTTGCTGATTAATCAGTGACCCCACAGGTTGCAAGAGCAGCTACAGTACACCATTTCTCTTCTAGAGAGTTTGGGTTCCTTGATCAATGCCAAGAAGTCTGCTTTGATTCCCTCCAGACAGAAAACCTTTGTGGGATTTGTCATAGACTGGGTAGGCAAGACTCTCAGCCTGCCGCTTCGCAGGGTTGCGCAGATTCGCAGGGAGTTGAGGAAGACAATTTCAAGGCCCTCGACATTCCTGTGCCAGATTGCTCTGATTGTGGGGCTACTTCCACACAGGCAGTTTTCCCAGGGCCCCTACACTACAGGGCTCTACAGCGTCTGAAAGCTTCTCATTTGTGCAGAGGCATCTCCTACTCGGTTCAGGTGTCTGACAGAGGACGCAAGGAACGAAATGAGAGGGTGGCTTTCTCATATGGAGGCCTGGAACGGCCGAGTGATTTTCAGCTTGAATCCAGACAATCATAGAATCGGACGACAGCTGCACTGGTTGGGGCGCTCACGGCAGGGAGTCCTTCACCGGGTGAAGGTGGCCGTCTGTCAAACAAACTATAGACATCAATTGTCTGGAACTGCTTGCAGGCCCCTTCGCCATTCAATGCTGGACCAAGGACAGGGCAAATTGTTCAGTTTTACTCAAGTTGGACAATCGCTCAGCGGTCCGCTCTATCAATCATCTAGGGGGCCTCAGGCCCAAGGTCCTGGCAGATCTGGCTAGGTATCTTTAGGCATATTGTCTGACATACAATATATCCGTTACAGCAGAATATCTTTAAGGGTCCTCGAATCAGATAGTGGACTGGTGTTTAAGGGAGAGGCCAGACATGAGTTTGTGGTGCTTAGATGCAGAGGTTTTTGCGAATCTCAATGCACTGTGGGGTCCTTTCACAGTGGATCTTTTTGCGTCAAGGATGGACCACCAAGTTACCCGTTATGTCAGCTGGAAGCCGGACCCATAGGTTGTGGCGACGGATGCATTTCTCCAAGATTGGTCCATGGAGAAGGGTTACTCCTTTCCCGTCCTTCGCCATGATAACGTGCCTGGCGGTGCAAGTGCGCAGACAGGAGTAGCAGGTGGTAGTGATCACTCCAGTTTGGAGATCTCAAGTGTGGTTTCCGGTTCTTCTGGAGCTTTCTAGAGATTTTCCAATCCCTCTCCCCCAGGATCCGGATAATCTGAAAGATACTCTGGGTCAGAATCACCCATTGGTTCTCCAAGGCCGTCTTCCTCTCATGGGAATGATGGAGAGTTCCAGGTCTTTTATCGGAGGCTGAAACACTGCTGGCTGCAGTCTGGGCCAACAGCACTTCTAAGATACAAATCTGCATGGACAGAGTGGGTTCATTGGTGTCTTCAATGCGAAGAAGATCCCATGGGGTGCGAAGTTGTCCACGGTCTTGAATTTCTTGGCTTCTTTGGCATCCAGGGGCATGGCTTACCGCTCCGTTAATGCATATTGCTCGGCTGTTTCAGTGGGTCAACTTCCTATTCAGGGTTTACAGATAGCATTTTGCTCACTAAAGGATGTTCTCCTAAGGGGTATTCGCCGTGCTCTGCCTCCACAACCCAAATACTCAAATTTATGGGATGCCAATTTGGTCCTTAATCTCTTCCTATCCTGGCAATCAAACGAATACCTTTCAAGGAAGGAAACGTCGGCCAAGTTAGCGATGCTATTGTGCCTTGTTTCCTGTAGAAGGGTCTTAGATGTTCGAGCCCTGGACGTTTCCAGTAGGGTTTTTACACCACAAGGGGTTACCTTTCATGTATCCAGGAGGACAAAAATGGATACAAGACAGATTTCTTACCCTGCTTTTGATAACTCTCCTAAGTTGTGTGTGGTACGATGCCTCAAGGCATATGAGAATGCAACTGAGGAGAGAGATACTCATTTCCATTCGAAAGCCTTTTAAAGCTGTTTCATCACCGACCATAGCCAGATGGGTAAGATGGGTTATGCAGGAGGCAGGGATCAATATGGCTCATTTTAGGGCACATTCGGTCAGAGGTACCATGGCATCTAAAGCTTTTTCTCTGGGTGCTAGACTTGAGAATATTATCAATGTCGCCGACTGGTCATCAGATTCCATGTTCAGGAGGTTCCATTTTAAACCAGTGCTGGACATGGCACCGTTGGTGGTGGATAAGCTTTGAAAAAGCATAATCCTCGCCTCCGGTCCTGACATAGAATGAAAAATGTCCTAGATAGCGTAACAGAAAGTTTCAATTCTATTAAGGTCACGAAGGCAAAGATTATTCCTGCACGGATATGGCTTGTCTTATCCCCAGTGGGTGGATGGTATTCTCCTGTACGGGAGGAGCTCTGGTTAAGAGTAAGTAGAGTATTCAGACTTTATAATACTACATAACATGTCAATTGAATGCTATGTTTGGGGCATGTTACTAATGTTAAAGGTTTGTTCTTGCAGCGAATATTAGGATGCCTATAGTTTCGATTTCTGCTCAGATGTTGTGGTTCCTTTTCTTGTAGGTGTTGAGGCAAGCAAAGGTGAATGACTAGTCCATTATCTTCATCTCAAGGCAAGAAAGAGGAAGTGCCTGAGGAGGTGCATCAGGATATGGACTGAAGACGATGTGGATTGGCTGTTGATATTTGTAGTTAAATTCCAGAATTTTCTGGGAAGTATTGTTTTTTGCTTGTAACTTCTGCTGTTGATTAAAGAAAAGAAAGAATAGCATAATCCTCTCCCCCGTGTCCTTAAAAGAATTGAAACTTTCCATTATGATAGCTCGGAAATTTTTCATTCTACCTTACATTTAGGGCTCGGATTAAAAAACTAAAAAGCCTGCTACGATGAAAAAAGAAAACAAAATACAATCATTGTTTTATGTAGGCAATACAGTTCTAGGACAATTTATTGTTCTTTTATTGAGAGCACCCCGACATGTAACACAGTCCCCTGTTCACTGCAATACTAGCATTTGATGAGGCAGAAGCAAACACCAAACAGTCGACAGCATGAAGTAAATGACAAACACTCATCTGGGCAGAACTACAAAGGATGAAAAGAAACAGCAGTTTTCCACTACCTGTACTAGAATGGAGTCACAAAAAAAAAAAAAAAAAAAATGCACTACACCATCTACGCAGCTTTACAAAATTAGCAGGTTTTCTATGACGCAATTTACACTTGCAGTAAATTTGTTTTTTGGGGGTGGTAAACCTTTGTCTGGGAACAATCACAATCCCAGGGTGAACTACAAAAGTCACCAAATCAACCTCTATTTAAGTCCCCTACTAGCTTGGCAAAAAAGTATCCAGGTTTAATTTAGAGGAAATGTGTTAAGTATTTATGCAGCACACAAATAGTAAGAACGTGAAAACAACAAGAAAAATCACACACCGACTTAGGAAAAAAAAAAAAAAAAAACATTTTTATAAATACAATGAGACCAAAAGGACACAGATCCAATCAGAAGAACCAGAGACATTCAATTTCAAAATTGTAGGTAAGTATAGCGTCTAAATGCACAAAGCACTGCTAGTGGTCATCTGGTCCTGCTAGACCAAGGGAAAGTCACAAGTTAAAACCAACTGCAATGGAGCGCAGGCTTCGCGTTGGTGGTCACCACAAGCTGTCATCACAATAGCACAGGTGGCAAGGTCTCGGCGTGAAAGAGTCCATTCACAGTCATGAAGAGACCAACACATCGGGATTGCTCCTTTATTCACAGGAGGATCTCAACTAATGGCAGCCAAGGGTCCAGGACCTGGGGAGGTATCTTTTAGGTCTTGGGGGAGGGAAGGTTAAATTAGGAAGTCACTCCAGCAGAGGATAGCAGGGCTCAAGCTGGTCCAGCTGTAGGTCCAGGCAGGTACTTTGCAGGTCCAAAGTAGCAGCTAAGCTGGACAGTTGCAGGGAGGCCTCTGGAGTTTGTTGTGGCCCTGTAGCTCAGAACAGGTGATCAGGCACTTGGCCCTTGGAGTCATTCTAGTAGTCCTGTGATCAAGCAGCAGGGCCGCCCCGAGAAACAAAGCTGGCCTCAAGCAGCAGGGCAGTCCTCTGAATTACAAGGCAGCTATTGTGGGGGAAACCTGCAGTTCCAGGAGGTAACTGAAAAGCGGGTCTGAGGGTCTATTTTTATACCTGGTACCAGCTTTTAAGTTAAAGAAACTTCTAACGTCGTCCCACCCAATAGATAGTTCTGGAATTTCCTTCCTCCCTGCCCAGGCTCCAAGAGGTCTAGCGTGACAGAAGACCTGTGTGAAGTTCATTGTGAGTGGGCTGAGGCAGCTCTTTTGAAATGTAAGAGGGGCAGGGAACAGACCTGCTCCTGGCAGGATTGTCCATTCTGCTAATAACTGGTCCCTATGTCACACTGTCTAGGAGGGATACACATAGGCCAACTAGCAACTACGCCCAATCATATGACTCAGGAAGTAGACTACACACCAAATATTTAGGACAGGAAAATGCCAACTTTCTAAAGTGGCATTTTCAGAACTGTGACTTGCAATCCATCTTTACCATTAAAGAGGACTTCAAATTACAATTCATTTGAGTGTAAACGTGGCACTCCTACCTGCTCCCAATCAGAGGTTATTACTTATTAAATGTAATAAGGTAACCCAATGTTATCCTATGGGAGAGGTAGGCCTCCCAGTAGTGAAGGGAAAAAAAAAAAAAACATGTATATACACGCACATGTCCAACTTTTTAAATACACTGCACCCTACCCAATGGGCCGCATCAGGCCTACCTTAGAGTTGACTTATATGTAATCAAAAAGGAGGCTTTGACCCGGCAAAAGGATTATTTTTCCCGGTTCGATTGGCAATTTAAAACTACACACAGGCTGTAATGGCAGGCCTGAGACATGTTATAAAGGGCTGCTAATGTAGGAGGCACAATAAGTGCTGCATGCCCACTAGTAGCATTTAATTTGCAGGCCCTGGATACATGCTGTACCATATACTAGAGACTTATAAGTAAATGAAATGTGCCAATCAGGTGTAGACCAATCTTAACATGTTTTAAGGAGTGAGCACAAACACCTTAGCACTGGTTAGCAGTGGTAAAATGTACGGAGTCCTAAAGTCTGCAACAATGAATTTCAGCATCAGGAGGTGAGTAGGCAAAAAGTTTATGTGAAGACCACCATAAAGGCTGTCTACCAACTGAATACCTACATAAGCACACAACTCAATATTCACAGTAATTTTAACAACTGATAAAAAGCACACAGGATGATTTGTGCAAGTGATTTGCACATTGTGTTACATTCCTTATTCAAGGGAGGAGCAAAAAAAACGTGATACATCAACATTTACATAATAGTACTGGGACACGGCCGAACAAACGTACTCAGCACGTTGCATTGAGTGTTTTCCGACACAGTGCAAGCCTGAAATCACGCCAGACCTCCCTACATGCAAAAGTGCACTTTGTACATCCAAGCACTTGTGCTCATGATTAGATCTGTGCAGAGGCACAATTTTGTGCTTGTGTGCATCTGTGCGAGCCCTGATGAATTTGGGCAACCACCAAAATTAGAAATACAGAGGGGACGAATCTGGGCATTTCTGGTCAGATAAAAGTCACTGCGCATGCACTAGCTGACATTTTTCTGGCACGCAGAGTACAACTTGGTGCTCAAACGTTCTGAACGTGAAAGACTATTTCTGTGGAATGGAACCCCCCTATCAGAAATACAAGCCTAACTGGGATATGAAGGCTCCACTGCAGACTTCTAATCCCAGAGACTTGAGCTCGAGTCTCAGTTTAAGCACTTGGCCAAAATGTTTGATCCTGAGCTCATGCCAGCTCCCTGTGCCTCTCTGTTCTGCTATCAGCCAGTATTGGGAGTTTGCAGAAACGGGGTAAACACATGTATGAAGCATTCAATCATAAAAATGGATAGTTAAATTGAAAATGTGCAGACAGGCCATCGTCATTAGTACGAGTTTGAAAGAATTGCCCCTTTAATAACAATCCTGCTACCCAGGCCCTAGCAAAATTGACAACATATCCCGGCACGCAATATTAGACTCGAATCTGACATTGTATTTAATAAAAAAAGAGGCAGGAGTCGTGATGAAGAAAACATCTCGTTTTCGGTTTATCCAAGAAGACATTTTTGAATGGCACATCATGGAAAAAAAGACACTATTCTTTCGCAGCCATGAACATCTGTTGCTCAATTGTCAATATTTCCTCCACTGTGACCCCTAAAGTGAAAACATGTTCGAATCATGAAATACAATTTAGTGCCCCAAATCATCCAGTAAAGCCATCCACTTCTGGCGAGTACTTTGAAAAATAAACAAGAAGGTTGTTTGCCTTCTCCTACACTGGTCCAACACGGTTTGCAATAACATAAAACCCTCAACAGGGTACTTGTCAGAAAAAATGCAGAATTAATGCACAGTAAACTGTCCGAATACGTTCGACATTGAAGGAGAATGTCAAATAAAAGCAGGGCAGTGGGTGTACAGTTGGAATCGCATCTTTGGAAACGTTTTTACTATTAGGAAGCAGCACACAGAATAGGAGCTGGGAAACTACTGGACTGAGATGAGACATTTCATCAAATGCACCACCCGCGCCAAGTTTACAGTGAGGCACATGAGCAAATGCATTCTGTTAGTAGCTTTAAATTAACACGTTGCACAAGTATGGTAATCTGACTACTACTCCTTTAAAGAAAACGTAGGGAGAAATCGTTTAAATATTTAACAGGAAATGGGTAATACCCAAAATCCGACCACATTGAGAATAAATTGCATAAATCCAATGTCCAACAAAGTAAATTACGTTGAGAATCACAACAAATAAGGGGGTAAGTGAGTGGATCAGTTAGTTGGAAGCGGGGGGGACTTTTTGGTGGGGTGAATGGGGGGTCCTGGAAGAGTGAACCGTTTGGGGGGCAGGGGGCGAGAGGGTGAACTGTGCGGGCGCATCTGAGTGACTAAGTCCGTGGTCTCCAAACTTTTTAATGGCGCAATCCCCCAGTTGAATAATAAAAATCATTGCGCCCCCCCCCCTTCAGAATTTTTTACAATTATTTTATAAAGATATAAATATGGCAATGCTTAAATGTCTAGACCTATTTAAACATTGCAGTTAAGTACTGATACCTTTTTAAAAATGCAATAACATGCTTAAAACAAAGGCCCATTATCTGTATAATGCTTCTTTTGGCCAGAGTCTGGCGCCCCCCACCCGGGATCACTTGAGGCCCCCCACCTCCCCAGTTTGAAGATCTCTGGACTAAGTTGATGTAATAAACTAGTGACTGGACGTGCTAGTTGGGGCCCACACAGCCAAACCACATCGGTATGATTCATCAACCCCAGACAGAGATAGTGACATAAATTAAACGACAGACGAAATGTAAACAACTAAAAATAGCTTTTCTAATACTTGTTGAAACAAAGCTATCCAAGCGCCAAGAGGTTAATGGTTTGTCCTTCAGGTGATGGTCCATCTGTGGTTGGTTGGGGGAGGAGGGGTGCCTCGTTGCTCAAGGAAACACGGATTATATTTTGAATATTAGGGGCGATGGTTGCGGAAAGCTGGACTCCTTTGTCTGCCACAGAAAACTTTGTCTCTTTCTTTTAGTTCTTGTACTATACGCCTCGCCGGGCATGGTTGGCAGTGTATTGATTCTCTGGTGAAGTGTATAATTTGTTTTCTCTAAGGGAATCGGGTTGCAACCACTCAGAAATTGCTTAATCAGGGCGCCAGTTTTGAACTCGATCGTTCAATAGGGATTCTGGCAAATTCGTTTCGTAACCACCTGGCTCATGTGGGAGAAATTCATGCTACTCATTACCCTTCTGGCTGCTATGTTCAGGATTTTTCCATATGTTGATACGTTTTTTGGGTAATCATCGGTCAAGCCAGCTTTCATAATTGATTGTTTTTGCTATTGTCCTTGGAATGATGTTCTTCTTTCAGGGAGGTCGAAGCTGAACAAGAGCACCCCACAGCGCTGTCCCACTCTACTCCCAGCTTTAGCAGTTTAGAAGAGTTATATGATGGAATCACGCATGCGGCAACCACGCATGCCTGAACAACGTGGTCGGAACAACAACCGCGTTGTTTCCACACATGCCTTTACAATGAATTTTCGTTGTAAAGGCATCTGTGGAAACGGCATGCGTGGTTGTCGCATGCGACCCCCCACCCTAAAAACAGAAGTACCCCGACTCCCCCAACCTTAAAATCCACCCCAATACTCCCTACCCACCCTGAGCCCTAAAACCGACCACAACCCCAAAAATAAAAACCCAACCCCACCCCTGAAACTTAAACTACCCTCGCCCCTTAAACTACCCACCCCCTAAAAATTAAAAAAAATACCCCAACCCCGGCCCCTAAAAACTAACCAACCCCCCACCCCTGCCCCTAAAAACTAAAAATACCCCAACCCGCCCCTAAAACTAACAAACCCTCCCATCCCTCTAAAACCTAAACTATCCTGATCCCCACCCCTGCCCCTAAAAACTAAAAATAGCCCGATCCCCCACCCCCAAAACTACTGCGACCCCCTACCCCCCTAAAACCTAAACTACCCCAACCCCCCCACCCTGCCCCTAAAAACTACAGCAACCCTTCACCCCTGCCCCTAAAACTACAGCAGCCCCTAAAACTACAGCAACCCCCCACCTCCACCCCTGCCCCATAAAAATAAAAAATACCCCAACCCCCCACCCTGCCCCTAAAACTAGCACCCACCCCCAAAAACTAAAAATACCCCAACCCCCAAAACTACTGCGACCCCCCAACCCCCTCCAAAACCTAAAGTAGCCTGACTCTCCACCGCCACCCCTAAAACTACAGTGAACCATCCACCCCAAAACCTAAACTACCCCGACCCGCAATCCTGCCACTAAAAACAAAAAATACCCCGACCCCACCACCCCTGCACCTAAAACTTCCGCAACCCCCACCCCCCTAAAACTTCTGCGACCCCCCCAACCTCCTAAAACCGAAACTCCCCCTGCCCCTAAAAACTAAAAATGCCCCGGCCCCCCACCCCGCCCCTAAAATGGCCCCAGCCCCACTTACCTGTTTGCGTCCTCCGACTAAGCAGACTCCCTTCTTCTGTGCCTTAACCACGCATGTGCATTGTTCGGCACATGCGTGTTTATGGCAGAGAAAACGGCCTGCGTTGTTCAGGCAAGCGCCGTTCCGCTTGCGTTAACAATTCAGGCGTGGTTCCGGATGCGTTGTTCCGGATCTTTCCCGTTTAGAAGCTGGAGAGGATAGTCCATATAGTTAGGCCACGTGCGCAAGAGCTCTGAGGTGTTATAAACTATATGTGGGCTTTTAACCACGCCCACCACACGCCCATCACTATCACTCGTTCTTGGGGTTGTCTTTCAAATATTGGTTATCATTATTGGTAAATGCTTTACTTTTGTCCCTCCTTGGGGTAGTTTTGTTACCGTGTTGGCCATCGATCCAGTTAGATGGATAATTGCATGTTTCCCAATACGTTTGGCTGCGAGCAAACTTCTTTTTCCTTGTGCCTCTTATTTGCTGTCACGGCGGCCGTGTCGTTTTGAATTGGCTGGCTTCTGTCAACTGTTTTACTCTTTATTTTCAATTTATGTGGCAAGAAAAGTCCAGTTAGGAATTTACAACACCAATAGCTCTCACTTGTGTAAACACTAGACCTATTGCATTGCAAATGCTTCCCTTTCTTGTTGCCCTCAAAGGAAAAAAGGTGCATCGAATTTCAAAGGGAGATTGTGGCAAGGCTTATGAACCTCTATGCATGTCTAATCAACTATTAAATGTTGGAAGGTATGCTTTTTGTCGTTTGAGCCTGGGAGCATAGGTGAGGGGCAAAAAGAAAAAAAAAAAAAAAACATAACTATAACACATTTGCCTCCTGATATCAGAAAACTGAAAAGGAAACCTTTTGATGCTTAGCTAGATGCTATATTTTTCTTTTTATAAAATGAGCAGATTTGTTATAAATTGTAGATCTACTCATGTCACATGCAGTGCAAGGATTTAGCGGGCCGCAACCTAGGACTGCATTCTCCTGCCAGGCTACTCACCCCTCTGCTGTCCTGTCACACACCCCCCCCCAGGAATTCCAGAAGGGCGGGCTGGCTGGCTGTCAGATATCAGCAGAGGGCTATACTTTGCCCCTTGTTACATCACTTTCAGGGGCTGAGGTGTGTGATATTTTCCATATTTTATTATTATATATATATATATATATATATATATATATATATATATATATATATATATATATGTATATATATATATATATATATCACTTAACCAGTGTACATCTGTTCGTAGCATGTGGTGCTGCAGATTCACATGCTGTGCATATAATCGTCATCTAGTGTTGGGCTCGGAGTGTTACAAGTAGTTTTGCGTCGAAGAAGCTTTTTTCGAGTCACAAGATCGAGTGACTCCTCCTCTCAGTGATAGTGCGCATGGGCATAGAGTCCTTTGTTAGATTGTTTTCCCGCAGGAGGGTGAAGTAAGGAGTGAAGAACTGTATATGTACAAATATATATATTGTAAGTAAAGAAGATTTCCATGCCATGAATATACATATCAACATAATAAAGTACTACAACAGCTACAGGCTTCCGGGGAGGAGGGAGGGCACATGTGAATCTGCAGCACTAAACACCATTAACAGATGTACACTGGGATAGCAAGCTTGAATACACTTTGTTATCCATCTGGCCAATCCTTGTTTGGAAATAGGATTACCTTTATGAGGCTGTTGGAAAGCCACAAAAAGTTGTTTAGATTTTCTAAAGTCTTTTGTTCTGTCTATATAATACATGAGAACTCTTTTGAGATCATGAGTGTGGAGAGCTCTTTCAGCAACTGAATCTGGTTGTGGAAAGAAGACTGGTAATTTCACTGACTGATTAATGTGACATGGTGAAACCACTTTGGGTAAAAATTTGCTCTAAGTACTATTTTGTGTTTGTGTACTTGGAAGAAGGGTTCTTCTAAAGTGAATGCTTGTTTTTCAGTTACTCTTCTTAAGGAAGTAATTGCTACCAGGAAAGCAACCTTCCATGAGAGAAAGTGAAGAGCTCAAGAATGCATGGCTTCAAATGGTGGACCCATAAGTCTAGTGAGCACAATGTTAAGATTCCATGCAGGAGCTGGTGGAGCTGTAGGTGGAATAACTCTTTTAAGACCTTCCATAAAAGCTTTTATGACAGGAATTCTAAAAAAAAAAAAAAAAAGGGAGGTACGTTATCTGTTAGGTAGGCTGATATTGCTGTTAAGTGAATTTTAATAGATTAATGTGCAAGATTTGCAGTCTATAAATGAAGCAAAGAACATACAATATCCTGTACTGATGCTTTAAGTGGATCAATGTTTTTAGGTTGGCAGTAATATACAAAATGTTTCCATTTATTTGCACTGCCTGGTTGTAGGTTTATGTGCTTGTTTTAGAATGGCCATACATTCTGATGGAAGCTGTAGACATCCAAATTCTATGACTTCAGGAGCCAAATCGCCAGGTTGAGCATACAGGAATTGGGATGCCTGATCTGACCCTTGTTCTGAGTCAATAGGTCTGGTGGAGAGCTTGTGATGTGATACTACCGACAGATCCAATAGTGTTGTGTACCAATGTTGACCTGCTCATGTGGAAGCTATGAGTATCATAGTGAGGGAAGTGTGACGGATCTTGTTGACCAGAAACAGAATTAATGGGAGAGGGGGAAAAGCGTAAGCAACAATCCCTGACCAATTGATCCATAGAGCATTGCCCTTGGATTGAGGGTGAGTATCTGGGTGTGAAGTTTTGGCATTTTGCGTTTTGCGTTTTCCCTTGTTGCGAAAAGGTTTTTTTTTTGTGTTCCCCACATCTGCAGGTGAATGTGATTGTGAATTACCCATTTCCAAATTTTATGTGCGAGAAGGGACAATTGGGATGAGTATGTCCCCCCCATTTTTGCAGATAATACATTGTTGTCAGTCCTTATTAAGGCTGTTGTGTATGATCTGTGGTTTGAATGCTTAGATGGCTAAGAACAATGCCAGCAATTCCAAGTGGTTTAAGTGGTGCGTTTGCTGGATTGAGTCCCATTTCCCCTGTATTGTAAGATTGTTGAGATGGGCACCCCAACCTGTCATTGATGCATCAATGGTAATTATCGATGGTAATTATGGTCTGTGGCACAGGGTCCTGAAATGGCCACCCTTTTGATAAGTTGGTGTGATTCCACCACTGCAGAGATTTGTAAGTTTGGCGGGCCAACAACACTAGATCCTGTAGTTGACCCTGTGCCTGAGACCATTGTTTCGAGAGACACTGTTGCAGTGGTCTCATGTTTAGACATGCATTGGGCACTATTGCTATGCATGATACCATCATTCCTAATAGCCACATGACAAACCCTTCTGTGTAAGTTTGATTGACCTGCAATTCGATATGAGAGTGTGAAACGCTTGAATTTGTTGTGGATTTGGGTAGGCTAATGCTGAGTGTTCAGAATTGCTCCTAGATAAGGTTGAAGTTGCGCTGGCTGAAGGTGCTGGCTTTTATTAAACAGTCGTCCAGATAAGGGAAGACATGTATGTACTTTCTTGTGAGGTATGCCACAACTACTGCTAGACATTTTGTGAATACCCTTGTTGCTGTTGTTACTCCAAAGGGTAGTACTTTGAATTGATAGTGCTTGCCTGCTATCACAAACCTTAAATACCTGCAGTGTGCTGGATGTATAGGAATGTGGATGTAAGCGTCCTTTAGATCTAATGCTGTCATGTAGTCTTGTTTTTGTAACAAGGGAATGACATCCTATAGAGTGACCACGTGGAAAAGCTCTGACAGGACATATTGCTTTAGAGGTCTGGGATCGAAAATTGGTCTGGAAGTGCCATCCATTTTTTAAAATGAGGAAGTATAGAGAATATACCCCTGTCCATTGTTGACTGATGGGAACCATCTCTAGTGCACCTTTGAGTAGAAGAGATTCCACCTCTTGTTCTAATAGAGCAATGTGTTCTAGAGAAAGCCTGTGTGAACCGGGTGGAATGTTTGGTGGAGTGGAGATAAGTTCTAGGCAATAACCATTGTGGATAATTGACTGTGGATAATTGACAGTGCCCATCGATGTGTTGTAATTTGTTGCCAGTGAGGATGGAAATATTGCAGTCTTCCTCCCACAGGAGATGTATGCTGTTTGGGGATGCAGGGAAAGTCACTGCTTTGATGAGGTGGAGGCACCTCTTGCAGCAGGGGATTTACCTCTGGATCTGAAAGTGTGTCCTCTATAAGATCGCCTGAAAGATCCCCTGGGATAATATTGTTGTCCCTGTTTTTCTTGGGAACATAGAGGCCTCTGAAGTTTGTGGCTTAAACCCTCCTCTAAATTGAGGTTTACAAAATGAGCCCTGAAAAGGTGTTGTATAAAGGGCTACCCTGGCCTTTGCTGTCTGAGTCCTTTTTTAATTTGTCAATGGTTGTATCCACCTCCGGCCCAAAGAGTTGCTGCTTATTAAAAGGCATGTTAAGCACTGCTTGCTGTATTTCAGGCTTAAAGTCTGAGGACCTCAACCAAGCATGTTTCCTAATTGTGACGCTAGTGTTTATTCCCCTAGCTGCTGTTTCAGCTGCGTCTAGTGCTGATCAGATCTGATTATTAGCAATGGCTTGTCCTTCTTCCACTACTTGTCGTGCTCTTTTCTGGTGTTCTTTTAGGAGGTATAGCAGGAACTCCTGCAACTCATCCCAATGTGCCCTGTCATACCTGGCTAAAAGAGCTTGGGAGTTAGCATTTCTCCACTGATTTGCAGCCTGAGTTGCTACTCTTTTGCCTGCTGCATCAAATTTGTGGCTTTCTTTATCAGGAGGAGGAGCATCCCCTGTGGACTGGCTATTTGACTGTTTTCTGGCTGCACTGACTATGATGGGATCTGGCAGTAACTGCTGTGAAATAAAGACTGGATCAGTTGGTGCCACTTTATATTTTTTATCTATTCTAGGTGTTAACACCCTGGCCTTCACTGATTCTTTGAAAAGGACATTGGCATGTTTTAACATACCCGGTACCATTGGCAAATATTGGTATTGCCTGTGAGTTGAGGAAAGAGTGTTAAATAGAAAATCCTCTTCTATTGGCTCAGAGTGCATCTGTACACTGTGATAGGCGGCTGCTCTGGAAATTACCTGATTATAGGCTGTGGTATCCTCAGGTGGAGACAGTCTTGTGGGATACAAATCAGGAGCATTGGGTGGAATTGGGTCTGGGTCATACATGTCCCATGGATCCATGTTCTAAATACTATCACCCATATAGTCTACATGTGAAGAAGCATGATATTGTGTGGGTGAGGTTGGTGGTGTGGTGGTGTATGAGGTGGTGGAGAAGAAGGAAGATAAGGCGAATGCGGTGGAGAAAGCTGTACAGTCTTTGGCTTTTCTTTATGTTTAAGGATTTTCGTCGGTGAAGAGCCAGTATCCAAAATCTCTTGGAATGCTAGTTTCCTCTTTGTAATTGAAGGAGGAGAGGCAATAATCTTTCCAGTCTCTTTTTGGATTTGAATCCTCCCTTGTTTTTGGTCCAGGACCTCAAGAATGGGTCTAATGTCTGTTGCATCTGCCTCCTGTTCTGAAAATGAAACCTGTTTTCTGGCCCCCAAAATGAATGCTCTGAAAGCTTGATGGCAGCATGCTTCATACGGGCTTAAAAAGTGGTCTGATCGGCTCCGAAAAGGGGGCTTTCATGTTTCGACTCCGAAGAGGAGCGTGGATGTTTCGGCTCTGATGTGGTATGAAGCAGTCTCGGTTCCGAAGTGGAATCCTCCATCTTTCGACTCGATGCTGAAACAGGCATGACAGTCTGCTCATGGGAGTGAGTCTTGACCTTTTTCGGCGCCGAACCTGAAGGTTGGTCGACGATCTGTTGTTTATGGGTCGAACCATGGCCAGCAAGCAGTGGTAGACCCAAGGCCATCTGTGATTTCTTAGTTTTTGATGGGAAGGGGCTGGTGTACTCACGTACTGCGCCACACGGAGTACTTGGCTGTCCTCATCTGAATCTCGGTCGGAGTCAGAGTCTCGAATGAAGACTGAAGTATGTGCCTGTTCCTCACCAAAGATGTTGGGCGTTTGTTCGGTGGACTTTGATGCCATCTCTAACTGCCATGCTCTTTGATCTCGTAAGGTCTTCTTTGATCGAAAGGACTGACACGCCTCGCAGGTCTCTTCTTTGTGGTCGGGAGAAAGGCAGAGGTCGCACACCGAATGCTGGTCGGTGTGAGGGAACTTGGCGTGGCACCGGGGACAAAATCGAAATGGAGTCTGATCCATGAGCCTATGATTCAGTAGGCCCGAGAAGGGCACCCTAAAGGGCGTTTAATTGATCCCGACGCTACAATCGGATCGAGAGTAGTCAGAAACATGTTCGAAAATGGTACAGATGTTAAGGAAAAGGAAAGAAGTTCAGATAGCACTGAAGCGAAATTACCGGAGCGAGAGGTAACACGTCCGAACCCGACAGGGGAAAGAAAACAATATAACAAAGGACTTGATGCCCATCCGCACTATCACCGAGAGAAGGAGTCACTCGATCTTGTGACTCGAAAAAAGCTTCTTTGAAGAAAAACAACTTGTAACACTCTGAGGCCAACACTAGATGGCGATATATGGACAGCATGTGTATCTGCAGCTACACATGCCATTGAACATACTCATATATATATATATATATATATACACACACGCCATCAAACTATATATATATATATATATATATATACACACACACACACACACACAAACACACACTCGCTGAAAAGAAAAAAAGAAAAAGAAAAAAAAAAAAAAGGTTACAGGGACATTATAGTTAGGTTCCCGTTTTACCCACAGAAAACTACACAAATTCAGCAGTTATACTTTACTTATGTTAAGAAACTACAACTCGTGGCCTAAAGTTACTTGATGGCACGAGTTAGTTTCTTCAGATAAGTATAACTCCTGAGCTTATATGGTTTTGTGTGGGTAAAAAGTTAACCTAAGTATGACCAATAATCTTTGTTTTTTCAGTGAATTTCTACAGTTACCATTTGTTAATACAACCTCCGTCGAGTACAGCCAAATGGGTTAGCCACAGGGCCCGACCTTCAGCCGTGCGTATGGAGGTATGGTGTGTCATTTTCTTTTTTTTTGTTGCATTGGGATTTGGATACATCGCAGATTTAGACTGGGAGTCGCGCTGTGCACGACAGTGCTTCCGTGGATAAGCTAATAAACAAAAACAACATGTATCCTATGGGGTCAGGATCCAGACCCCCGTATGTGTTTTTATTCATGATTTCTCCCAAAGGGCCCAGCCAAGGAACAAAATGGCGATGCAATGTTCCTTTGAGATTGCAGACAGCCAATAAGGGCTTTGCTTTTCGCCAGGATCCACAGGTACCCATGCATCCCCTACAGGTACCTGCAGATTCACAAAGGATCAGCGTCCCTAGATATCTATATTTTTATTTCTTTAATAACTTCAAAACTACTGAACAGATTTACAGCAAATAACAAAAAGATCTTTCTGGGCCAGGATCTAGCTTTCTGCTAGAAATTGGTGTAAATCCGTTCAGCATTTTCAAAAACTGAAAAATCCTCATACACTGCATTGAGAAAAGGCATTTTGGAATCCCTCCCCCTTTTTCTCAGATCCTTAGATTAGATCTAAAGGACGCTTACTTCCACATTACTATACATCACCCCAAAACTTTTCAGACAGCAGCTGACCTAACTAGCGTATGAATTCTGAAAATTACAACAAGATACGTCAAACAGCACCAAAGTAATTCGCAAAACAAAAAAATACTTTGTCTATAGGAAGAGTTGGCCCTAACTATACCTATCACCAGTAGGTAAGAGATATATATGGAAAATGTCACTTACCCAGTGTACATCTGTTCGTGGCATTAGTCGCTGCAGATTCACATGCTGTGCACAGTCCGCCGTCTGGTGTTGGGCTCGGAGTGTTACAAGTTGTTTTTTCTTCGAAGAAGTCTTTTCGAGTCACGAGACCGAGGGACTCCTCCCCTTTCGATTCCATTGCGCATGGGCGTCGACTCCATCTTAGATTGTTTTCCCCGCAGAGGGTGAGGTAGGAGTTGTGTATGCTAGTAATAGTGCCCATGCAATGGAATGAATACGTATGTACAAAATGAAGGTTAAAGTAATATATTTACAAATGTACAAATGTTGAAGATCTACTTCTAAACGGCTACAGGCTCCCGGGGAGGCGGTGGGCGCATGTGAATCTGCAGCGACTAATGCCATGAACAGATGTACACTGGGTAAGTGACATTTTCCGTTCGGTGGCATGTGTAGCTGCAGATACACATGCTGTGCATAGACTAGTAAGCAGTTATCTCCCCAAAAGTGGTGGTTCAGCCTGTAGGAGTTGAAGTAGTTTGAAATAAAGTTCTTAGTACAGCTTGACCTACTGTGGCTTGTTGTGCAGATAACACATCTACACAGTAGTGCTTAGTAAATGTATGAGGCGTAGACCATGTTGCTGCCTTACATATTTCGTTCATTGGAATATTTCCAAGAAAGGCCATAGTAGCACCTTTCTTTCTGGTTGAGTGTGCCTTTGGTGCAATAGGCAGCTCTCTCTTTGCTTTAAGATAGCAGGTTTGAATGCACCTAACTATCCATCTAGCAATGCCTTGTTTTGAAATTGGATTTCCTGTATGAGGTTTTTGAAAGGCAATAAATAGTTGTTTTGTCTTTCTAATTAGTTTTGTTCTGTCAATGTAGTACATTAGTGCTCTTTTGATGTCTAATGTATGTAGTGCTCTTTCAGCTACGGAATCTGGCTGTGGGAAGAACACTGGTAATTCTACTGTTTGATTTAAGTGGAACGGTGAGACAACCTTTGGTAAGAATTTCGGATTTGTTCTTAGAACTATCTTATTTTTATGTATTTGAATAAATGGTTCTTGTATGGTAAATGCCTGAATCTCACTCACTCTTCTTAGAGATGTGATGGCAATGAGAAATGCAACTTTCCATGTTAAGTATTGCATTTCACAAGAATGCATGGGCTCGAAAGGTGGACCCATGAGTCTTGTTAAGACAATGTTGAGGTTCCATGAAGGAACAGGTGGTGTCCTTGGTGGTATAATTCTCTTTAGGCCTTCCATAAACGCTTTAATGACTGGTATTCTGAATAGTGAAGTTGAGTGAGTAATCTGCAGGTAAGCAGATATTGCGGTGAGATGTATCTTTATGGAAGAGAAAGCTAGATTGGATTTTTGCAAATGTAGTAAATATCCTACTACATCTTTTGGAGATGCATGCAATGGTTGAATTTGATTATTATGGCAGTAACAAACAAATCTTTTCCATTTACTTGCATAGCAGTGTCTAGTGGAAGGTTTTCTAGCTTGTTTTATGACCTCCATACACTCTTGTGTGAGGTCTAAGTGTCCAAATTCTAGGATTTCAGGAGCCAAATTGCTAGATTCAGCGATGCTGGGTTTGGATGCCTGATCTGTTGTTTGTGTTGTGTTAACAGATCTGGTCTGTTGGGTAGTTTGACATGAGGTACTACTGACAGGTCTAGTAGTGTCGTATACCAAGGTTGTCTTGCCCATGTTGGTGCTATTAGTATGAGTTTGAGTTTGTTTTGACTCAATCTGTTTACTAGATATGGAAGGAGAGGGAGAGGGGGAAAAGCGTACGCAAATATCCCTGACCAATTCATCCATAGAGCATTGCCTTGGGATTGCCGGTGTGGGTACCTGGATGCGAAGTTTTGGCATTTTGCGTTTTCTTTTGTTGCAAATAGATCTATTTGAGGTGTTCCCCAAATTTGAAAGTAAGTGTTCAGTATTTGGGGGTGAATTTCCCATTCGTGGACTTGTTGGTGATCCCGAGAGAGATTGTCTGCTAGCTGGTTCTGGATCCCTGGAATAAATTGTGCTATTAGGCGAATCTGGTTGTGAATTGCCCAATGCCATATTTTTTGTGTTAGGAGACACAACTGTGTCGAGTGTGTCCCCCCCTGTTTGTTTAAATAATACATTGTCGTCATGTTGTCTGTTTTGACAAGAATGTATTTGTGGGTTATCATGGGTTGGAATGCTTTCAACGCTAGAAATACTGCTAACAGTTCTAAGTGGTTTATGTGAAACTTTCTTTGATGTATGTCCCATTGTCCTTGGATGCTGTGTTGATTGAGGTGTGCTCCCCACCCTGTCATGGAAGCATCCGTTGTTATAACGTATCTTGGCACTGGGTCTTGGAAAGGCCGCCCTTTGTTTAAATTTGTACTGTTCCACCATAGAAGCGAGATGTATGTTTGGCGGTCTATCAACACCAGATCTAGAAGTTGACACTGTGCATGTGACCATTGTGATGCTAGGCATTGTTGTAAGGGCTGCATGTGCAATCTTGCGTTTGGGACAATGGCTATGCATGAGGACATCATGCCTAGGAGTTTTAATACCATCTTTGCATGTATCTTTTGTGTTGGATACATGGCCTGTATCACCTTGTGAAATGTTTGAACCCTTTGTGGACTTGGAGTGGCTATCCCTTCTGTTGTGTTGATTGTCGCTTCTAAGTATTGCTGTGTTTGGCACGGCAAAAGGTGTGACTTTGCATAGTTGATGGAGAAACCCAGCTTGTGAAGGGTCTGTATGACATACTTTGTGTGACGTGAACATTTTGTTAGCGTGTTTGTCTTGATTAGCCAGTCGTCTAAGTAAGGGAACACGTGTATTTGCTGCCTTCTGATATGTGCAGCTACTACTGCTAGGCATTTTGTAAAGACTCTTGGCGCAGTTGTTATTCCGAATGGTAACACCTTGAATTGGTAATGTATTCCTTTGAATACGAACCTTAGGTATTTCCTGTGTGAAGGATGTATTGGTATGTGGAAATACGCATCCTTTAGGTCTAATGTTGTCATGTAGTCTTGCTGTTTGAGCAGTGGGATTACGTCTTGTAATGTGACCATGTGAAAGTGGTCTGACTTGATGTAGGTATTTAGTATTCTGAGATCTAGTATTGGTCTCAGAGTTTTGTCCTTCTTTGGTATTAGAAAGTACAGTGAGTAAACCCCTGTGTTTTTCTGTGGGCTTGGTACTAGTTCTATTGCGTCCTTTTGTAGTAATGCTTGAACTTCTAGTCCTAGAAGATCTATATGTTGTTTTGACATATTGTGTGTTTTCGGTGGGACGTTTGGAGGGAATGTGTGAAATTCTATGCAATAACCATGTTGGATAATTGCTAATACCCAAGTGTCTGTCGTTATTTCTTCCCAAGATTTGTAGAATTGGCTTAGTCTTCCCCCCACTGGTGTTGTGTGATGGGGTTGTGTGACCTGTGAGTCACTGTTTATTTTGAGGGGTTTTGGGACCTTGAAATTTTCCCCGACTTCTTGGGAATTGGCCTCCTCTATATTGCCCCCGAAAACCTCCCCTTTGAAATTGACCCTGGTAGGTAGGTGGTCTTGTTTGTGGAGTGTTGGTTTCTGTGGGTTGACCCCGAAACCCTCCCCTAAAAGGTGTCCTCCGAAATGTGCCTCTGGTCTGCAGGGAGTAGAGTGCGCCCATGGCTTTGGCTGTATCTGTGTCCTTTTTCAGTTTTTCAATGGCAGTGTCCACCTCCGGCCCAAACAATTGCTGTTCATTAAACGGCATATTGAGCACAGCCTGTTGGATTTCAGGTTTGAACCCAGATGTGCGCAGCCATGCGTGCCTCCTTATTGTGACTGCAGTGTTTATTGTCCTTGCAGCTGTATCTGCTGCGTCCATGGAAGACCGTATCTGATTGTTCGAGATACTTTGTCCCTCTTCCACCACCTGTTGCGCTCGTTTTTGGAACTCTTTGGGTAGGTGTTCGATGAAATGTTGCATTTCATCCCAATGAGCCCTGTCATATCTCGCTAAGAGTGCCTGCGAATTGGCGATACGCCACTGATTTGCCGCTTGTGCTGCAACCCTTTTTCCCGCTGCATCAAATTTGCGGCTTTCTTTGTCCGGAGGTGGTGCGTCGCCTGATGTATGCGAGTTGGCTCTCTTACGAGCTGCCCCCACAACTACAGAGTCCGGTGTCAGCTGTGTTGTAATAAATATAGGGCCTGTTGGTGGTGCCTTATATTTTTTCTCCACCCTTGGAGTTACGGCTCTGCCTTTAACTGCCTCTTGAAATATTTGTTTCGCGTGCCTTAGCATTCCTGGGAGCATGGGAAGGCTTTGGTAATGGCTATGGGTGGAGGACAGGGTGTTAAAGAGGAAGTCGTCCTCGATCGGTTCTGAATGTAGTGATACATTATGGAATTCGGCTGCCCTAGCGACCACCTGTGCATATGATGTACTGTCCTCAGGTGGTGACGGTTTAGTTGGGTACGACTCTGGGCTATTGTCTGATACTGGAGCGTCGTAGAGGTCCCATGCGTCTGGATCATCCTGGCTCATTGTGGTATGAGCTGGTGAGTGTGTTAATGGTGGAGTTTGTGCCGGTGATGCTTGAGTTGATGGTGGTGGAGAGGGTGGTGGAGTTACCTTCTTTACCACCTTTGCTTGTGGTTGCTTGTTTCCTTGTTGGAAGTCAAGTTTCCTTTTCCTTTTCCTTTTGATTGGGGGAAGAGTGCTGATCTTCCCTGTATCTTTTTGAATAAAGAGCCGCTTTTGCGTGTGATCTGGCTCTATTGTTTGTAATTCCTCCTCAAATCTGTGTTTTTTTAGTTGAGAGGACAGTCCTTGTTCCTCTGAGTAGGAACCAGTTTTCGGTTCGGTTGCCGGATGTTTCGGCACCGAAACCGTGTCTCTGGATTTTTTCGGCTCCGACAAGATCTTTTTTCTTTTCAGCGTCGTGCCCTCTCTGTGCCGACCAACTTCGGTGCCGCTGTCTCGGTGCCGAATTTTTTCGGCGCCACTCTCTCGGTCCTGAGAGTGCTGCGTGCCTGTATCTCGACCGGAGTCGGATGACTTCGACACCAGCTCGCCCTTTTTCGGTGCCGATGGACGGTCACCTACTTTTCGGGTTAAGCCATGGCCTGTTGGCGGTGGCGTCCCCTGGGCTTTGTCAGTCTTTTCGTGAGCTTTTTGTTTCGACGTCTTACTCACGGTTGGCGTTTCTTCGATGTCGAATTCTTCGGAATCCGACTCGTAGATGGAGAAAGTTTGTTCTTCCTCCTCCTCGAACCGTTGTTGTCCTGTCGGCGTGGACGCCATCTGCAACCTCCTGGCTCTTCGGTCTCTGAGCGTTTTTCTCGACCGAAACGCGCGACAGGCTTCGCACGTATCCTCCTTGTGCTCGGGGGACAGGCACAAGTTACAGACCAAATGTTGATCCGTATAAGGATATTTACTATGGCATTTAGGACAGAATCGGAACGGGGTCCGTTCCATCAGTCTCGAAGTCGCACGCGGTCGGGCCGACCAGGCCCCGACGGGGGATCGAAATTACCCCGAAGGGCTACCGGAGCTCTTCAAGATTCGGTGTCGATTTGTTCTAACTAACCCGATACCGAACGAAACAATACCGACGAATTTTTCCGAGATTCTGACTAACTTTCCGACCCGAAACACGGAGCGAAAAGGAACACGTCCGAACCCGATGGCGGAAAAAAAACAATCTAAGATGGAGTCGACGCCCATGCGCAATGGAATCGAAAGGGGAGGAGTCTCTCGGTCTCGTGACTCGAAAAGACTTCTTCGAAGAAAAAACAACTTGTAACACTCCGAGCCCAACACCAGACGGCGGACTGTGCACAGCATGTGTATCTGCAGCTACACATGCCACCGAACATATATATATATACACACACACACATACACACACATATATATATATATATATATATATATATATATATATACACACACACACACCAGTGGCCACCTACTTTCCCGCGCTGGTGATTTTTTCTTGGCAACAACGATCCCACCTTATAGCCGTATCATGTTTGTTATTACTGATACAATGGAAATGTTTTACTGTTTAAGGTCCCATTTTCTATACAGTAAACCAGTAACATAGAACAAGAGAAGAAAGATTAGTGGAGCACACAAAGTAATCAACTGTATAAACAAATTGAAGACCAATTATGTCTCAGAAAACATATTAGAAATTTCTGCTTATTCTTGAAATCATATTTTTAATTAGCAACAATGGTGTTGGTTCTATTATCGTAATATACAAAGCAATTATTTTATACATACATTTTATTAGAGACAACACATATGACAAAAACAATTCATGACAAACAATAATACAATGAAGATGCTAAGTATGATGATAATGGAACATCAGCCGACACGTGTTTCGTCCAAAGCTGGACTTTTTTAAGGCTTAGTCATCCATATATCCCTCAGTCTCACAATATCGGTGGGAGAGTAGTCAATTTTCGCACTGTGGATATGGCGAAGACTGTAGTAAATTGTTAGCATGGAAAATAAAGACAGATAGGTCAAAGAACGAAATAGTCTCTATTACAAACAAGACTACAAGATTGAATAGCACAAAGGATTCTGAAATAACGGAACTCTTCGCGTCATTCTTTCAAAAACTCTACACAGAAGATCTGGGGGTTTCGGAGGAACAGGCTGAAAGTTTTTTTAAAGGGTATCCATCTCCCAAGTTTAGATGCAACGCAACAACAGGAGGTGGAGGCTAGGATTGGGATGGAAGAGGCAATTAAGAGTCTAAAGAAAGGGAAAGCCCCAGGTCCTGACAGCCTGCCAAATGAGTTATACATTTATCTGCATGAAGAGTTGGATCCTTACATAATGAAATTATTCAATCAAATTTTCTTAGCACACATGGAGGCACCAAAATTATGGGAGGAGGCTACAATTAGCCTGATTTTGAAGCCCAGGAAAGACCCAGCAGAATGTGAATCATATAGACCTATTTCATTATTAAATTCAGACTATAAATTGTATACGCATATTTTGGACAAAAAGCTGGAGAGGGCAGTTTCTTTTCTGGTCCATGAAAGGCTTTATTAGGGGACGACAGCTCCATGAGCTCACGCATGATTTATTAGGTGCAATAGATCTAGCTCGTTTTGAGAATACTTCTTTAGCGGTTCTTACATTCGACGCAGCCAAAGCCTTCGATAGGGTCAGTTGGCTTTTCTTGCAGAAGACGCTGGAGGCTTACGAGCTAGGGAATGTTTTTAGTAGAGCAATACAAGCTTTGTATAAGAATCCAACTGCCAGAGTTTTGGTGAGCGGCAAGTTATCTAATAGTTGTAAGACCGGGCGAGGGACTCCGCAGGGTTGCCTGCTTCCCCCCCCCCCCCTACCTTTTTGATTTATATATTGAACCTCTGGCTGTAATGATCAGAAGGAATGCAAATATTTTGCCTTTTCAAAGCAACGGTTGGGAGAAGAAAGTAGCACTCTATGCAGATGGTTTAATGGTATATACCAAAGATATAATGGGTTCTCTCCCTAGTATACTATCCTCTTTAGAGTAATTTGGTAGATTGGCTGGTTACCAAGTGAATCAAGAGAAGACAGAGATCATGTGTTGGAACACTATTTATCACAGCCCATTAGTTAAGGAAGAGATAAGGTATTTGGGGGTGCAAATAACGGCTAACTTGGAGGAGGTTGCTAGGGTTAATTTTAATAGAGTATGGGATGAAACAAGGAGGTTGTTGAAGATATGGTCGTGCCCCCGTTTATCTTTTATAGGGAGGTAAAATAACATAAAGATGTCCATTTTACCTAAATTTACTTTTTTTGTTTAATACTGTTCCTCTTGAATTTAAGTTGAAGTGGTTTAAAAATTTGCAGAAGGATTTGACTTCATTTGTATGGGCTTCAAAAAGTGCCCCGTATAGCATGGAAAACACTATGCAAGAAGAAGGAGTTTGGGGGCATTCAGACCCCAGACTTCTTTAAATATTATCTGGCGTTCCAGCTAAAAAAATATAAGGGTTTTGTTAAATGATGGTTCAAACTTTACCCCCCTTCTCAGGGCGATGACTTACTTTTTTTCAAGAGCAGGTGATCATTTTCTGTATATGTTTGGCCACCCAAAATACTCCAAAAAGATATGTCTGAAAATATTGTTTGCAGCTGCTAGAGTATGGTTTCAGGTTTGGGAGTTTACTGGGATTGCATACTATAGCAGCACAGCTCCTATTTGGAACTCACCGGGAACTCCAGAATGCCTTTTAGATAAACTCTCTGTGGCCCTCCAAAGGAGTGGAGTGGAGAAATGGGGTCAAATAGTAGAGTATGGGTTACTGATATCATGGCCTAGGTTTAAGGAGCTAGCAGGTAATAAGATTTCTAAACTCAAGTACTACCAACTCAAAAGTTGGGCTAAATCAGAGAAGAAGGTAGAAACAGGGAAAAATGCCTGGGAGGGGAGACTGTCGCAGAAGTCAATTTTTCAGAAGGAGGGGGCCATGTGGTACTGGATGCTAATCGATGCAAGGGAAGAGTTGCCTTCCCTGCCGGTGAGGAGAGGTTCTGCCTACCTTGGATGTTTATCATCTTTGGAAAGACTCAATGATTTTACTTTGGGGTATAGTCAAATCAGCTCCTCTAAAGAAGAATCATTTGTTCACCTTGCATCAGGTATATTGGTCACTAGAAAGGATAACAGCAATGGAAAAGGTGACAAAGAACTGTCCCCAATGCGATGAGGAGAAGGCGAATGTTATTCACATGTTTTGGTCATGTCAGAAACTGGGCTCTTTCTGGAACCCAGTAGAAAGGCTGTTAAAGAGAATAATCGGGGAGGAATTGGAGCGGAGTCTACCACTGATAATTTTTGGGGGGCAGTGTGAAGAAAATCTGAAGAAGGTGCTAACTAGGCAGCAATCCCACTTGCTCTTTGTTTTAATATTATTTAGCTAGACGAGAAATCTGTCTTAAATGGGTTTCCTCATCTGTCCCTGCTGTCCAGGAAAGGGTGGGGTCAATTAATAAACTGAGTTGTTTGGAACGCAGCGGTCCATTAAATAAAAGAGATGAGTTTTGGCTATTTTGGGAGAATAGTTGTCAAGAGATAGGTCTTTAGGAGTATTGGTAAAATTGAGTCCTATGATTATGTGCCCCCTCAAATGACGCCACTGATCTTCGGATTGCGTGGTAAAGTCATAGGCTGGTGATGTTTTGGGAGAACCAATGATCACGTTTAACATCATTTTAGCCGAATACAGAAGGAGGGCGCGGGCCGGGCCAGGAGGGGGAGACTAAGTGGGTGGTGGGGTGTCTCCCTCCCTTGGTGCGAATCCGTGGCCCTCTAATTGCCGGAGTGGAAATCTATGAGAACACAAATAAAAAATTTAAAAAATGTAAAAAATAAATAAAGTTATTAAAATTTTATTTTTGCTCACAAACTACACACAGGAAAGGGTAAAAAGGATTAGAATGCATACTAGTTCTAGAACGACAAAAAAAAAAAAGTTCCTCCATATTCTGTAGAATTTTAGCAAAATCAAAGGCACTAACACTGTAGGATAAGTACTAATCACTGCAAAGTAAAGCTTCCCACCACTGCAGTCTCCCTTTACTTGAGTGTACTCCGATTACCCACGAGGCCATGGTTGCAAGCGGCCCAAGAAGAGTCTTCCCACCCACACTGCTATGAAAACAACTTGCCTCATGTCTAAGGAGAAAAAAAGAAGAAGAAAGCTAGAACCCTTCTAAGCAGGATATGGAAGGCCAGCATCTAATGACAGGCTGAGAGAAGGACGGAGAGTGTGTAATGTGGAGCAGACATAAAGGAGACAAACGCAAAGGTGGGAATTAGCAAGTAGAGAGGGGTGAGTGGGAAGAAGCAAGGAGGTCTTTAGTGATTCATGTTTGCAACAGCGCAGTGAGGTAGCAACTAGAGGTAGGGAGAGCACGCTAGAGCAGCCATGTTAAGAGAAGAAAAGCCTTCAGCAGCAAATGGCAGGATGAGAGAGGGGCTGGCAAGGGAAGGAGTAGTCAGTTCATAAGAGAAGGAGAGGGGTGGGAAGTAGCAACTGAAGGGAGGAGCGAGCAAAGGCAGGAAGCAGCTGACTCTCATGGAAAGATGGAAGAAGTACATAGGAGCCAACAGAGGGACAAGTAGTGAGATGTAAAACAGCCCCTTACGCAGTGCAATAAAACTACTCAACAGAACGTGGAAGGATACACCCAAACTTCCAATAGCATGAGGTGAGAAAGTAATACTCCCCTGAGTCAAGACATGAATGATGAACTCTCACGCGAATGGTTGAAAAAGAATGAACAAAAGCTAATGAGTGAAGATATCAGAACCATAGCCCACTGTAAGTATATCAGAAACACTGACAGCTACAAGGTCAAAATCGAGACCTAAAATGCCAAGACCTAAAAATACACTAGACAAAATGACAAGCCTACAGGCATGCAGCTTAATAAACCCTCAGGTGAGGAGTTGACATGGCTGCACACCATAAATATCCAATGATCACACTGTCATCACGTGTCACAAAAAGCACCCACAAATCACTAACCAAAAAGTATGTTTAGCTGCCTAGAAATCACTACCCTAACATTATAATCACCAATGTCGTACATTAACATCTCATCCGGTCCTGTAATCAAACAAATATGAAAAAGTTAATATTCCGTTCAGAGGGGGGGGGGGGAAACGACATTTTCTGTGTTTTAGAAATAATACAGAAAGCAAATCAGCAACCACGGCGCCTGCTTGCTGTATCTGTGAATGCAGTTACTGCGTCGGCTCTAGTTATTACGTGCTCTTTGAAGGAGGCAGCTGGAAGGCTAGCTTCTAATTTCAGAGTCCCCTTATTAATTTTCAAGAAAGCGGCAGAGAAAAGCAGATGGCGAGATGAGAAAAGTATGTAAATGGTAGGCCGTACAAGGTTTCTACCCTTGTGTCATAAATTTGGCAGTGCCATTGTTCCTCGTCAGCAGGGCTCGGATTGCTTTCGGATCCCCGACCAGCTGGGACTCACGTGGCCTTTTTATGCTAATTAGTCTGCACCGAGGCCATATGACTGGAGCACATCACAGCGTTTGTTTTGCTGGGCATTATCCACAAGACCCAACAGACCCTCCACTACAAGGAGGTGTTACCTGTCTGTAGAAAGACTAAGTGAATCGTGTGGTCCACATAAAGAGGGAATTGATTAAACCAATCTAAATTGTCTTGAGGGTGGAAAGTTATGATTCAGAAAGCAGATTAAATCCATGTAAAATGTTGACTTTCTTAAAAAAAAACAAAGTGTGGTATTCACAATCACAGGGGCTAAAGTGCTGGAGGCCCAACACGTATTTTCAGTCTCGCCACCCAGATGGTGTTTACGTGTCTGTAGGCAAACACTTAAAACAAGCATTTGCAATGCAATTGGTCTCGCATTTGCTCGCATTAGAGCTAGTGGGGTTGTAAATTCCTAACTAGACTTTTCTTGCAACATAAATTGAAAATGGAAAGTAAAACAGTTGAGATAAGAGAGTCGATTCAAACCACCACGGCCGCCATGAGCGCAAAGGAGAGACACAAAAGGAAAAAGAAGTTTGCTCGCAGTCAAATGTATGGGCAAACGTGCAATTATCCATTTAACAGGGTCGGTGTCTAAGGCGGTAGGAAAACTGCCCCAAGGAGGGACAAACGTAAAGCATTTGCCAATGATAACAATAAGATTTTTAAAAAGGAAAACCCATGAATGAGTGATCGTGATGGGCGTGCAGTGGGCGTGGTTAAAAGCCCACAATACTTACAACAGGTCAAAGCGCTTGTGTGCTTGACCTAAAAATATTACATTGGACTTAGAGCTGCCCACAACTTACCTTTAGTTGGAGTTGTCACTTTCATTTACTTGCTGCTTACTCACTGGTTTTCCTCCATCTTCTTGTATTTCTTCATCCATTAAAGCACATCCTCTATACCATCCTTTTGGTTAGCTGATTTGTAGCCTTCCAATGCACACAGACAAGTAACTACCTTTTCCCTTTTTCTTTGAGCACTCCGTAAGAGCGTATGCGTTTTCAAGATTTCTCCATCATGTGCAGCTCCCTCCCCACCAAGTTTCTGCACATTACTCCCTGAGAGCACAGTGCTGCTCCCTCCCTCCCCCACTTGACGTCTCCCGAATGTGCAATGACTTATTCCACTTGCATCCACCCCAAACGCTTTGTTGCTCCCTCTTGCCCCTACCTTGTCTATTACTGCCTCCTTTTTTTTTTTTTTCTTCAAATTATTCTCCCTCCCATCCATTGCTACCTCACACTTTTCATTGCGTCTCCAAATCTGCATCCTTGTTATTTCCACACCCCTCTCAGTCATTAAAAAAATATTTAATTTTTTTTGGGAGTGCCCAGTAGCTGCCATTTGCTGCCAGTCCACCCACATTTTAAAAATTGCTTTTAATTAGATATTTTTTCCACAATCTTGAATTCGTAAATAAGAATAAACAAAGAAAATGGCACCCATGCCCATCAGTAGGCACGTGAATGCGTGGTGGCGCATGCGCATGCTTAGGTATTCACCAGTGAGCCTACTGAACGACAGTAGCACTGCGACACGGAAACAAGGGCACATTTTTTCTTTTCATTTTGCAAAGCTGCACATCCTCACTAAAAAGCATTTAGCTTTTTACCAATGCTGTGCAGAACTGCCAAAAACACAGGCTGAGACAAGACTGGCTGGCTTTGTCAGTGCGGGTTTTCCAAGCTTGTCCAAGTCATATTCAACTAAGGTGGCTCAGGTTAGGCCATAAACTTCGTTTAATTACCTCTTGAATCATTTTAAAAATCACGGTGTGAGTTTAGTTGAGGTTTGTAAGGCAATCAATGCGGTCAATCAACAGAGACGACCAGGTGGCATATAGAAGTAGAGGCACTGTCCTTAGATGTTTGCAGAGTAGTGAGAACAGGAATAGGGCCAGCAGGTGATGAGGAACGGCTGGTGGACGTTTGTCGGAGGCCCGGATACAGCTCAAAGCACACCAGAGAAAGCCCGAATGAACTTCAAAATCTGCAGGGTGGCCTTGTTAAAGGCTGCAACCAGCTGCGGAGTTGATGAGGGCCTGGGAAACACAGGGCACATTGGCTCCATGGTCGGCTTAGGATCTGAGTCAGACTCTGAAGACTGGGTTCGGTGAATTTGGAGCATCTGAACATCAAGAAGCTTCAAGTGTGCTTCTAGTGTTTCTTCCTGGACTTGTCTATTGGTCTTGGCCTTAGACCTAGATGAACTACCAATACCGATGGCCTTCACAGGGTTCACCAAACACTTGTTGCATGACTTGTGCTCAGGGCACTATAAGAAGTGTGAGTTCGTCTGACATCTGCTTCCAGTATGCACACCGCAGCCTGAAGACAGTCACCTTCATGAGCAACACCCCTGCACACTGCCAAAGTTAAGAATTTAGTGGAAAAACAAAATTGGTAGACAGGAGCTCTAGACTGAAGTCTTCGGGGGCAGAGAAAGAGGAACTGATTTCATCACGTCTTATGGTTGGCACCCTTATGCTGCTCTGGGGAGTTATGTCTGAAGGTGGGACTGAGTTGCAACAGAAGGGGATTGTGCCATCTGTCAGCACAAATGAGCTACTGCAACAATTTCCGGATCCAATCTGGCGCCTGGGGAGATTAAATTGAGAAATTACTCAGAATGATCAGGACTGTATCAACATCCACAAGAGGTCAGAAATACTAGTTATTTAATGCACACGCGGAATGTAGGTCCCAAAGGTGGTGTAGCAACTGATTAGCTTGTTGATCTTCTCATGAACTTGGAACCCTGGTGCAGACCTCTTTTGTCCTAGTTTAGCTCCAGCTCCTAATTTCACTCTTACCATCTGTGACGTGCAATTTAGTAATTGTGATACCTCATAATAAAAAATAAAAAAAATCACATTCAAGACAGATCTTTGTACCGCATACTAAATGATTACCTGAAACTGACCCTCAGAACTCACTAGCAGCTTTATATAAGAGTGCTCTGTCAACATAACACAACTTCACCACCCTCAAACAATTTTTGGATTGAGTAACCTCTTGCTCAAAGACCCTTCATACCTCACCGAAATCTTTAAACACCTGCAAATAGAATAAGTCTAGAAATGAGGTCCAATACTCAGCCCTATATCACACGTCAGTGCCTGAACACCTTTCCTCAACACGGAAGCCGACTTCAGCCCTAAAAATCACACAAAGCCAACGTTAAAACTCTAGTATCGATTGTTTTTTATTCAACCCGGGGGGGAGGGGGGGAGGGGGGCATTACTGTTTGCCTTTAAAAATGGCAAACTTTGCTGTGAAATATTTATCAATTTAATAGTGCTAGGTATAGTTAAATAATGCATTGATGGGCCATTTAAAAACGAATACTACTCATGGGTATCCAAGTGCCATTTTCAACACATATAAACTACCTTTAATTAAAGGGATAGCGTGTATCCGCTTTTGTATATGCACGTTGTGTACGCCGCTTCCGTTCTCCTCCTTGTAACCAATCAGCAGTCAGGGGGATATGATGATATGTTTTAGCCCCGATCGCTGGAGCTGTAATTATTGAATACATGAAATCTAAACCTCAGGGTCCGGACTGTATCCATGTCCATTCCCTGGCACTGATGCTTACTGAGCAACAGTTTCCCGAGAGATAGCACTGAACCCTGATTACGGCATTCTTTGGGTTTTGCAGGCTCGCTGTTGTATTTTTATGGCTTCCGGCACTTAGAAGGTTTATGTTCTTTATCTGAGTAAAGTGGCTGTGCAAGGAAACAGCTGCAAGCAAGAATCCCACAATTCTAAGTGGTAAAAAATTCAGTGTGCTGAACACGCTACTTAATTTTGAATGAGTAAATAAATAAATACATTCTTTAAAAAAAGCACAAGATTTTTTCCTCGGAGCCAACAGAAAGTGCCGCTTATTGGCAGGGCTACTGATCACCAATCAATCAGAGTATTTGTAGAGCGTGCTACTCATCCGTGAGGGTCTCAAGGTGCTTGGGGGGGGTGGAGGGGGTGCTACTGCTCGAACAGCCAGGTTTTGAGGAGTCTCCTGAAGGTCAGTAGGTCCTTAGTCTGCCGTAGGTGGATGGGGAGGGTGTTCCAGGTCTTGGCCACAATGCCACCGGATGTTATTCTGTGGATGCGTGGGACGGTGGCGAGGGTGTGTTTGGTGGAGCAGAGCGGACGGTTCGGGGTGTAGAAGGTGAGACGGTTGTTGAGGTATGCTTGTATCACCAAGGCTGCCAAGAATTCCACCTTAGGCCTCTTTCTTCCAGCACCCCGCACTTCCTGTCTCTATGTCTCTCTTGCAGGCTCTTTTTGGCACTTCCTGTCTCTAGGTCTCTCTTGCAGGCTCTTTTTGACAAATGAGTTATCTCTTCGCCGCTGTTATACTATCTTTCTCTTTCTTATTTCACCCTTTCTGTGCCGTTTTTAGTATGGATCAAAGTCTGATGGTGAAGTCCTTGTCCTCAGAACTGGGACGGTGCCCACCACCTCCACAAGGGAAGCACTGGCTGAACGTGGCAGACACCTTTGGGAGCGTTTCAAGTCTATGAGAGGGATTTTGCTTGTTTGGAGGGAGACGAGAAATCCAAATGTCGATCAGATGAGCGGTTAAGTGCATGTCTCCATCCAAGACGGACCACCTGGTCATCTTTGCCACGTGGACGTAGCAAAAAGTACAAAAGCTAAACTTTGACAAAACAGATTCTTCTGGTTGGACCCCCTGGTTGCCCCTGTGCAATGTGAGACACTTCTGTTCCCACAGTATCTGGTAATTTCTAATCATTTTTTATAAAGATCTGTTTAAAAACCCACATTAATAAAGTAATTTTCAGTTGGTTCCCCTGGTCTTAAACCTTTAGGCAGAACGATTACCACTATAGAGTCAGTCACTGAGCCCGTGATCCTATCGCACATATGATTATGGCAGTTCTTTATATACTGGACTGCAGTGGCGGACGGCAGCTTTAGGAGGTAGGGGGGGCGGGCGGGCCACACACACACACACACACACACACACACACACATTCATTCTTTCACACACAGACACGCACGCACATCCATTAACAACACTCATACCATTCAAACATGCACACACAAAACATTCAATTTGAAACATGACACACACACACTTACCTTCGGCCTCCAGGTCCCAGGAGGGTTGCGACTGCTGCCTTCCCTCATTGGCTGACCTTAGGTCAGCCAATGAGGGAAGGCAGCAGTCCCAGCCTTGTCACAGAGTGGGATGGGGTCAGTGAGACTGTTGACCCCACCACACCCTGTGATGAAGTGTCACTGATTGCCACTCTTCCTGGGCACTTCAGGGCTTAAACTGAAGCGCCCAGGGAGAGTGTCAATTGGTGACGCTTTCCTCGTGACCCAGGGGAGGGCCTCGAGGCACCTTTGCTGGGCTGAGGAGGTCACGCCCATAGGAGCTGTGATCTCCTCAGCCCAGCAAAGTTCAGCTCAGGCAGCCAGGAGTCTGCCATGTCTGCTCCTGGTTGCCTGGCCTGAACATGAAGAGTGTCTGTCAGGCTGACCTTTGTTCAGCCTGACAGACACTCTTCATGGGGGGCAAAAGGTGGGGGGGCGCCACTGCTGGACTGCCTCAATATGGGGTGTCCCCCCTTCGGACTCCCCAAAATTGTGCAGCGCATTTGCGTCCTGAATCCACAGTCAATATCCCACTTCTTCCGAAATGGTGGAACCGTGCTGGCTTGCCGTGCACATGGTGGTGACCTTTAAACGTTCATGTATCTGTCACCGAGCCATCCATAGCGTCAGGTCTACTCTTGTGCGGACAGATTTCATCCACATCTACCTTCGTCGAGCCTTTGCTCCGGCGGCGGCCATCTCTTTCCAAAGATCAGGCGGGCGCAGTGCTGCGAGATCCAGGGCGCATCTCGCGTCTCTTCCGAGAGAAACAGAGAGAGGGAAAAGAAAGAGGGGAAAAAGGAAAAAACAGGAAGAAGAGAAACAAAGGGAGAGAAAAAGAGAGAAAAAAAGATGGGGCGGGGAGAGAAAGGAAGCGAGAAAGAAAGAAAGAGGGGTGAGAAAAGGGGGCAAAAGAAAGGGTGAGAAAGAAAGAGGAAGAGAAAGAAAGAGGAAGAATGAAAGGGAGATGAAGAATGAAAGGGAGAGGGAGATGGTGAAGGAGAGGGAAAGAGCAAGCAACTGGATGAGTCTCTGTATTGTATGGGCTCCAAGGTGTGCTGTGAGGTCACAAGTGTGTATTCATGCACCAAGTGGGGTGTATTTAGGTGCAACTGCCCCACAGACGGGCTGGGTTTGCTTCACCAGCACACAGTGAAAGGGCATCATGCATCCTCCAGGATGAGCAGGAATGAGTTGTGTCTAGTGCGCCTGTGCGCAGTGTTTGGGCACCTGCGCTGTGAGTGCTGCCCATACAAAACACCGAAAGGAGTTTGTGTTATGTGCAATTTGCGTGGTGTATGTGGCCTACTCTGTGGTTGGAGTATATGCACGGTTAGATGTTTGCTCTGTGAAGGGAGCATGACCAGGGCTAATGCATGATCTGACAGGTTCTTTCTCTGGCATAAGAATGGTGTGACAGGGGTGGGCATGCTTTGTTTGTGTAGACGCATGTGCTTTGTGCTCTATTGCTGCATGTACTGACTGTGGCATGTTTGTGCACCCTGCGTGGGGTGTGGGTGCATCAGCTGTAGGCAGTGCTTAATTGTAAATAAAAAGGTGTCCGTGCCCAAAGCCCTCCTCTTAAACACGCGGCTGCTGCAATTAAATGTGTGAGCGCGGAATACTGACGCCCGTAATCTTAAAGCAATCTCGGGCCTCTTCAATCCATATAATGCCACTCCCTGCCCCTTCAGCTCACCCTTGCAGCTTTCTACTTTGTCCTTTTTAACGCTTTTTCGTTTTTTCCTTCCTCCGTCTGTCCCATATGTGTCTTTAGGTCGCAGCAAATGCTAGAGGCAGAAGAATAAGCGCCGGCCATCAAAAATAAGTGCCGGTGCTCAGCACCGGAAACAACAAGCACAAATAAAGCACTGGCTGTAGGTCATACACTAGTTGTACAGTTACATACACATTGTATGTGCTTGAGCTGTGTGTTGTGTGCTGCATACACTGAACTGCATCCGTGTGTGCACCCACTTGAGAAGATGGCGTCTGTGTGTACTTGTACTATAGGTGTGTCCAATGTAAGATCAGGTGTGCCTCATCCATGCCACAAATTTGCTGGCAATAAATCTTAGACATGATATAGTCAGCGGCTATTCTTAAAATGGATCAAGCAACCAACCTTCCTGGGCTTACGAAGGATACCCCCCGATGTATACCGGGGGCATGCATACGTTTTTTGAAGGGTGTGCTGACATGCGCTTTGATAGTTCACGCATGCAGTGTGTGTGAACTGCGAGCCAGTCTGTGTGTCATGTGAGCCTGCGCACAGTGTGACAGCACAGGTGCGGGTGTTGCGGTGAATGAGTGAACGCAAGGATTTTAAAAGCATGCAACGAAAGCGCACTGTCTGATATGCACACAGGACAAAACACCCTGCTGGAATGAATGACTAAGTAGCTTCTGTCGCGAAATAAGAGTCATAATCATAGAATGGGGAGAGGAAAAACCTAGGAGGTGCGTCACTTCCTGCTATAGGGGAACAGTAAGGAAATTCAAGATGACTGGCTTCAGGAATGCTGCTTAGTAAAGATGACTGCCTTTAGGAATGCTGGTTGTCCTCCGTGTTGGCTAAAAGATAGCCGGCTCCATTTTTGGATAACGCAGCACCCATCATACTTCTTAGAGTCATCCGCAGCGCCATGAGTGTGTTTCCCCTAAGCAGAGGCTCCACCTGGATCTGGATTCACGAAAGGAGATGTGGGTGCCAAGTGTTTCACTCTTCAGGTTGTAACGCAAACCCCTCGTGTATCCAAGCCTGCCTTTCAGAGGGCTAACACGGGTGCGTTTAGTTGGGAGACAAGAACGTGGCCAAGCAAGGAAACAATGCCCTATCTGGTTTCATTTTAAAACCTTGTCACGCACCATGGCTCAGTGGGCAGGATCCGACCTTGAGCATTGCCTGGAAAGGAAAGATCCCTGGCAGTAGCAAATACATCGAAATCAGCGACGTCAGCCCACGTGGGAGATACTTTATCAAGTCAGGGATATATTTATTTTATTTTGGAGAGTAAGATAAAAGTCTTGATACCTGTTCGTACATAGGATTAACGTAATTAATTGGTGTAGACTGAACAAATAAGTCAGAACATTGTATTGAGGAATACGTTCTTCTCAAAACGTTTTGTCAAGCTTCAAGACCATCAAAACATACAAAATTATATGTATGGAATTTACTTCCTACCTGCAGGGTCGATTTAACCTTAGAAAAACACAGACATAAATACATAAATAAAACAGCAAACAGAACTCCAAGTTAAATCTGGCTTACATAAAAAATGCCAAGGGCAATTGTAGGGTTCTGAATAATGATGACAAAAATGTACAGCACCATTTTTTTTTTTTTTTACTAACTATGCCATTCCAAAGACTAGCCATATGCAAATCAGATTTGGTTGTGCTCAAACAGGAACTATCTGACTCAAACCGCCAACCAGCGATCAATTTACACATTCCACCCATAGTGCCCATGCACACCTTATCAGCATTCTGGTGTATACACTGTCTCACGCCGCGGAAGGAAGGATCTCTGGCAGGCCTTACTCCATATGGAGTTCCTGTTACCCAGACTATGGAAGCAGTTACTGGCCTAGGGCTGCTGTGTAGATCCTTTAGGCAAGGGACTGTGTTGGTTCTTCTTTCCACTGAAAGTCCCTTCTACTGACTACCATCACACTCTTCCTCTCACTGTCTGAGCAAGACTGATGTGTGGCAAAAGTGCACTGCTCTGGCACAAAAAGCCAGGGGACGCGTGCCCGTCCAGGTGATGGGTCAGGCTTGCTGCCAGTTGCTACTTCCACTGTGAGATCTCACTTGTCAACCACACTCCATCTTTGTTATTGAACTGATAGAGCACTTTCATCCTTTACAGGAGTCAATGCCCGATAAGGTCAATGGATCTTTGGACCCAGCATAAGGATGTGGAAGAAAGAAACAACAATTTTCAATACGAACCAAGGAAGACTCAATTCTGGAACATAGTTAAGGGATTTTATTACAAACTTAAGCTCAAACTCATGTAGACAATTCTTAAGACAACGTTATAAAATATAGTATCACCAAGGCTTGACCAAGGCGAAAAAATAAGTTCAGGCAAACTAACAATAAAAGAACTAAGCACTCAACAAAATACCATACAGAACCTCAATAAGATTATCTGGTGGACAGAAAATAAACGTTGCTCAGTTTTAATAAATATGAAGGCAATTCAAATTGTCAAAGTTCAGCTATTTTGAGCAAAGGGGAAACCCTACAGATTAGTCACTCGAGAGATAATGTGTGTGGGGCGGAACACATGTGGGCAAAAGAAAAAGGTGCAAAAAGAATTTGGAAAACATTTTTGGGCATCAGGATATGAACTAAAGTGGGCAAAAACAAGTAAAAGGGGAAGGCGTCAGCATTTCAGAAGCTCAGTCAAGTATCCTCTTCTTTGGGTCAAGAGAAAAATCTCCAAGCGTCAGCAAAGCATTTCAAAGGGGCAAGGGCAAAGAGCGCAGTACCTCCTAGAGTCCAAGGGGTTCAGCATGCAGCACAGAATGGCAAAAAGGGATTCTGCTTGGGGTTTCCAGGGATTCGTCTGACCGAAGTCCAGCTGGGGAATGGCATATTAAAGTTCGTAGGGCACAAGCTGATTTGTTAGTTCATCACTCCACATTGACGTTGTAGAAATAACATCCAATAGAAATCAATCATGCAACTCCAACGTAAAACATCTTAGTTTCCAACGTTCTTCATAAGAATGGAACCAGTCAATCTTCCATGCAAGATCAAAACATTTGTATAATTTCGACAGTCCACAGTCCTAAATGTTCCCTAGTCAAGGATGAATTTACAAACTCTCTATGTGTAGAAAAATAAATATCTATTACCAAGCTAGCATTCTCATGGGAAAGAATTCTGAAAGAAAAGTTCATGTTAGCAAGATGACATGACATTTTCAGCACAGACATGAATAGAGAGCCTAGCACGCCTCAGACAAATGCAAGTGAATTAAAAGCACATTAATTCTCTCCAATAAAACGTTTTAAAACACAAACCATACATTTAGCATTAATAACTTTCTTTGGCATTCATGTTACCGTAACTAAGTGTAATAACCTTTATCAATACATTTCCATTGCGTGGCGCAGAACTGCATTTTCTCTATTTTTGCAGATGTATTTTAAACTCTTAACATAAAAAAATCTAATATAGTTTCAATGCAGACTAGTAGTTTAGACTCTAAAATACAACATAATGACTGACAATTTCTCCAAACATGTAATTAAAACTCTATACCACAGGGGTCTAAATGCCTAGTTCAGAGAAAATGCACACTAGCATGACTTCTCAGTGCATGAATTTACAGTCAAACTATTAGTACTTTGATTAACATAATGCATAAACTGTCACATACTGATAATCAATGTGACAGGAGGAACATTACCAAGCTTTTGACTACATCACTTCATGTGCACCATCTGCATGCCACTGAATTTGATGTGATTAAACATTATAACATAACTCAACTCTAGACCTTAAAACATTGTAATTCTCAAGTCGTGCACCCCAGAATGATTCACACTGGAAATGGGCAAAAACAAGCCTGGAGAGGGCCAAACTCCCCCCCCCCCAAAAAAAAAAAAGGGCTAGCAGTCCCTGCACAGCTAGACTGAACGTGTGGGAGACATGACAAAAACGCATTGGTTGGGTGGTCGACAGTGAATTGCTTTTAGGTCTGGATTAGGCTGTAGTCCTTGGAGAATCCAACCAGAGCAGCTGCCCTGAGTTACAGGCACACTATTTTGTACATGGTACATACATGGTTTGCTGTATAAGAAATAAAGCTCCGGTGTAACCATGCCAGAACGTGAATTATTGGAACATTTCTCAAATTCATCTAAAGAACAGCTTGTAAAAACTATAGCTGCTTAGTTCATATATTTGGGAAACGGTGCTGTAAAATGAATCATTTGGTAGCAGTTAAAAATAGTCAATTAAGCTCTGAAAACACCCCCAAGTCGCTGGTCTTATTTTACAGGATAGGGATAGTGCTGAGAGCGTAGGTGGTCAGGGAATAACAGCAAGTGTCGAGTAGCAACCAACTAGTTTCTTAAATATTCCAGACTACCAGAACAGAATAGCACTTCATTAGCCTGAGAAACCCATCATTCCTACTTAGCCAAGTCTAGTGAGGTAATGGGCAAATTATTTGCTATAATGGACCCATAAACTACGTTCACTACTGAATGAATGACGAAGTATCGACATGATTATGTAAACCGCAAATCACCTCATTAGATTTTTACTTTAGAGTCGTGCTCCAATCAAAATTAAAACACCACGGAAGAAATGCACTAAATATCATTTGGTGAAAGCACAACATATTGAAGTTGATGAGTCAATATATGAAATTAATTATACTTTTGTTACCGAAAAACATTTCAATTTTGAACTAAACCACCTGCATTAATAAAGAAAAAAAAAAATATATATATATATATATATATATATATATATATATATATATAGAGAGAGAGAGAGAGAGAGAGAGAGAGAGAAGAGAGAGCGAGACCCCGCTACTTAAAAAGAAAACAAAAGCAGCAAACAATGTAAATTAAATTATAACACCTGTTTTTCATTAACAGTGCAGCCATGGTGGTTAATGACTTAAGGTGTCTTCAACCTTTTTAGCAGTCTGAGCTACCTCTGATTACAGAAGTCCATTCTGAGCTACTGCCTGATAGGAACAAACGCACTCCTGGAGAAAGGAGGGAGAGGAGAAATGAAAAAAGGAAGAAAGAAAAGGTGAAAGGACGGCAAAGAGGCATAAAGATCAATGGAGAGGGAAAGGAGAGAAAACATTTATGGTAAGAAAAAAAGAAAATATGGAATAAAGGAGGAGGAGCAAAGGAAAAGAGACACAAAGACGAGAAGGAGTAAAGACAAAAGGAAGTAAAGGTAATCTGGATGCAATGAAAGAAGAGGCGAGAAGGAGAAAAGGAAGGAATGCAGGAGAAGGAAAAAGAAAAGAAAGAAGGTAGGCAGCAGAGAAAGAAGGACACAAATGAAAACAAGGAGGTGACAAATAGACCAAAAGGAGAAACGAAGAGAGAAAAAGGAAAGATAGAATTAGAGGAAAAGAAACCGCAAGAAGAGACAGAAAAAAGGCAAAACTGAAAGGTGAGAAATGAGAAAAAAGGAATAAAGAAAGGATAATAAAAAAAGGATAAAGAAAGGAGAGAGAAAAGAGAGAAAGAAGATACAAAGGAGAGAAAAAAGACCCAAGGTAAGAAAAGAAGAAGGAAAGGAGAAAAGAAAAGAAAGGAGAAGAGAAAGGAAGAAACATTGGAGGAATTAGGAGAGAAAGAAGAGAAAGGGAAAAGTGAAGAACAGAACAAAAGTAGGAAAAAGAAATAAAGTGGAACAGAGAAGAGAAAGGAAATAAAAGACAAAGGAACTAGAAAAAAAAGAAAAATATAGGGCAGCTCTGAGAAATGTGCTTGTTGATGTAACCATTATTTTAACATTGATCTTAATGTAATAGAAGTTCGGGGAGGTCATGTCTGTAAATGGTGTGCGATTGTCCACGCCATGTAGTTATGGTCAGCATTGTTCCCATGCAGCAGCATGGCATTGTTTATTTAAGAAGAGGAAGGCCGTGCTGCCCCGGTCACCTCTCCCTTCCTCACAAGAGGGGAGCACAGCGTTTTAAAATGCACCCTCAGCAGGGAGGCAGCAGTATACTCCCTAACTCACCCGATAGGCAGCGAGCTGCTCCGAGCCACTGATAGCTCACGATCGACCTGTTGGAGACGCCTGGTCAATAGACGCAGGAGTAGAGGAACATTGCGGAGCTGCTGAGTTTGTCAAACAACTTTTATTTTTGCATTGAAAATAATTCTAGTGAAAATCTTCTTTGAGCAGATGGAGCCTCACCTGAGAGTGTTGGCAGACATAAGTAAATGGATCAACAATCATGTGGAAGACGGATGAAGTATGAAACAGTAGGTGTTGAGAATAGACAGGTTGGCGAGCTCCAGAAACCCAACTATGATCTCCTACTGCTAAAACCTGAAAAAGTAAGCGGGATGAGGTAACTAAACAGTAACCCACATGCTAACCGAGGGGGAAATCATTAATCCTGGGAGTGATCAGAAAGGCAAGGGATGCACACCTTACATACGTGGACGGCGGGTATAAGGAATACGGTGCAGAAATTGCTTATCCGGAAACTGATTTAAGAATCCTTTTTACCTATTTGAATGCATTCCTGTTTAATTAAGTTCCTGCCATGCTGGACAGTTCAAAATAAAGATGATAAAATAAGTAGACAGAACCTGAGCGATATCACGAAAACTAACGTTTGGAAAAAAAAAAGAAAACGATTGTGTAATCTCCATCAGTGTTTGCAAATACAATCTTGGACCAGTTAAAATGTGCTCATTAATACTGGCCGTAGATTTGCTGATTAGTAAACGCATTTCTGGTGAAAAATGAAACAGAAAAAAACTCGGAAAAAGTAAGAACAGTTTGCTCAGAACTCAATTATCAGCCTGCCCTATATGATGCTAGAGGAACACTTTTAATGACCGGAGACACCAAAGTAAGTCCAGCATGATTAGGTAACAAATTTTGCATAGATTCAAGAATAAGAGTATTAATACCATGAAAGGTATTAATTGTATTTCAAAGCTGATGCTTCACAGAGGGCAGTTGTAACCTAGGCAGTCACCTAGTGCCACATGTACTAATATTCCATTCACAAAAAGTGGGCGAAAACTGTATACCGACTTTTTGCGAGCCCCCCCCACGGTACTGGTAAGGAGGTTTGCAAAATTAGCATTTGCAGGTGGGTCACAGAATGGCCTGCCTAATTTGTATTAATTATTCATTATGAAGATCGTAATTTGTCAAAACAAAAGATTTTATTTTTAAAGCTGCCCATATTCCTTAAAAGAAATGGTGATTCTTTAAAAAAAAAAATTGCAATAAAAATACTGAGTCAGCAGTGGAAGGTGAAAAGCAGCACACAGGAAAAGCAACACACGGAGAGAAGCACACGAGCAAGAAAGCAACACATGGAAGAGACAGTTTGATGGTTGTGGGTTTGGTAAGGGGAGAAGCACACAAAGAAGAGAGCTGGAAAACACGTGCACGCTCATGGAATGCTTAAGGCAAAAAGAAAAAAGTAAAGTGGAAGGATAGAAGCCAGTCCATCAGATGGTAAAAAGGCTATGATTCAGAGGAGGGACCAACACAGGATGGACAAGTTGGGACAAAGAAAGCCATCAAATGAGTGCGACAAAAAATTCAGCCAACTGTAAGTCCCTTTAAATTTTTAGTAAGCACACAATGGGTCTTTTGCAACCAGACAGCTTGTGCTGCCTGGTAGGCTCGACCTAAAAGGACGATTAGAACGGGAAAAAAATATCACACACACAAAAGGTGATGGGAGAGGATGCTTGCAATAAGTCTAACCACTTCCAATCGCTCAAGGGAGCATTCCAACCCATTGTTCCTTTGCTAACTGTGACACCTCAGATTAGACCCAGCCATAAGTAAATCAGTCTTAACACTGCTTCAATGAGAACAGTCCAGCCCAAACTGCCAAAGCCAGGTCCTCTTCTAACCGGAACACAATTAACCCAAGCCAGGGTTCACCCAGATTGTGGCTCTTTAGACAGGGTAACTTGATTCAAGAGGTTCAGTGAGCAAGTGACCTACGTTTGTGCATACCCTTGACCACTTAGGGTGGTATATCAAACATACAAAGGTGATGGGAGGATGCTTACAATAATTCTAACCATTGGCAATCCCGCAGGATAGTATTCCAACCCACTGTTCTTTTGTTTACTGTGCCACCTCAGATTAGACCCAGCCATATGCAAATCAGTCTTGACCCTGCGCCAATAGTAACAGTCCAGCCAGAACTGCAAAGCTAGGGCCTCCCTGAACCGCAACACAAGCAACCCAAGACCCATTTCGCCCTGATTGGGGCTCTTCAATTGGGTGTAGATATGCATAAGTATCACAATAGAGCTTTACTGATTCGCTTTACATTGCCAAGCAGCTTAGCTAACGCTTTTCGTCCAACAATAGACTTCATCAGGGTTGATACATCCATATAAGTACAGTGGTTGTGGTTTGCATATTATTCCACTGCCTCATAAATAATGACACTGAAGTATTGGGTTCTGCCCCAGTGGGATCTTTATAGTTGCGAGCATGGCACCAAAAGGAGGAAATCGCTTGTGATACTAGTACATGGCTCCTCGTTGGATCAATGGGGGATTAACCAGATTTCTGAGGACTATTATATATATTTTTTGATGTCTTAACTTTTGTAACTTTAATTTCTCACATAAATAAATTTTGTATGTACTATAAGTGCTCCTTATCATCCTGTGGGGTTGTGGTAATTGATAGGTCTTTAACTACAGACAGCAAAAAGTTACATCTAAGCGAGACCTACAAAGAGAGACTAAAGATGTGTAGGCATAACTGCGATAGTCCGATACTGCAGACTATCTTTTAAGAAGTCAGGAAAAACAATGTAAGGAAGGTAAAGGTGGCCCAAAAAAACATTGCTGAATGACTAGGATCAAAATGGAGGTGGTCATGTTCTTTATATTGCTCCCACACTTCTGGAATTTTGGTTAAATATATAACCGGAAATGAGAACTCCAGTTTTTTACCTCCCTCTTGGTTGAATGTTTCTCGCGTTATCTTGGCTATTACAAAGACTCTACCCTTTCAACTACACAACACTCTAGGGGCTAAAGACAGATCATCTTCCCACCTATCAAATGTGTTGTCAAAACATTTATATCCACCTTACTAAATTACTTGTGTATATTCTAGAAGTCCTCCATCCTTTCACCAGGAAATGACATACATGTTGTTCCACTTTAATATAAGCTGCCATTTGCGCAGGTCACAATTATCCACCTTGCTCTACAAAACTGTACAATTATAGTCAATGGTTTGGGAGATGTACACCTCCAAACCTCCTCTAAAACGTTCTTCCAGAATCCAGGCTGCTTAATGGCTGTTCTTGCTTTCTCTGAAAATTGTTACTTTATTTTTCAATTGAACATTCTCACTTCACCTTCTAAAGAATGATCAAGACTTCTAACTTTTCTGTGGTTTTCTTTTCCTGTATGCAACAACAAGAATTAGTCCTTCCTCCCTGTATACACCGTGATCCAGGTAGATGGCGGTAGGTACAGCACTATTTCAGTAGTTATCCATGACATTCTAGCCTTGTTTTTAGAGCTCGAAGTTTGAGTATTTTCTACGTTTAGAATACAGGGCAGAATTTAAATTTTTATAAGTCTAAGAAAATTCCGATTTAGGCAACACCATGCCTTTTCAGCATTAGAGATGAAGTTGCCAGCTTCGATTTGAATCAATCACATTCAAAACATATGTGACATTATCAGATTTCTGTCTTAGTCTGTCACAGCCTTACAAATGTAGGGTTGCCAGTAGATTAGACAAAAAAACACACAGAAAGATAGACTTGCACTGTTGTTGTGGTCTGGCTGACAGCACAACTCCCACCAGGGAATTATGCGAGGACACCAGCATTGGGGCTTAGTCTCCGCCCACACGTTGAGAGCTAGGAGTACATGTTTTGATTGGGCAGACGTTGTGTGCTTCCACAAAAAAGTGCTTGCTATCCACCCAGCTGTAATCATCCTGTTTATTTAACCAGCTGCCTGACATTGATCTTTTAAAGGCCTACACATGCTGTTAAATTGCCTTAAATAATTACATAATTTATGGAGTTTTCCCTGGCATCAGAACAGATGGGAGGAGGGCAGTCATTAACCTATATGTATGTATGTATGATGGGTTTCTAAAGCCCGTTCCGGCCCGTAGGCATCGAAGCGCTGACAAAGGTGAGAGTGTGGAAGCTCGGAAGAAAAGAAAAGGATCAGGGTCAGGACCTAATGTGGAAAAAGCCAGGTCTTGACCAGTTTCCTGAAAGTAAGATAATTGTGCTCTTTCCTAAGTTCCAAAGGGAGTAGATTCCAATTCTTTGCAGCCATGATAGTGAAGGCTTTGTCACCCCACTTCACCTTCTTGGTGCGAGGGACTTGAAGTTGATAGGTGCTAGCAGAACGCAGCAGTCTTTTGGGACTATACCATTGTAATTTGGACGTCAGATACTTAGATCCGATCCCATGGGTAGCTTTGTGAGTGATCAAAGAGTTTTAAAAATAATCTGTTATGTTTTTAGGTATTGCTTGACAGTGCAACTGTTATCAAACCTTTTAATCTACACAAACATTATTCTACAGTTCTTTGCTCCTACACAAATACATATCAATTCCCCCCACTATCTACTTGTAATAGTTGCTGTTAACATACATCACTGTTTTAAAGCTAGACCTTTTGGCAGTGCTAAATCGTCTTTCATAATTGGACACTTAGCTTTTATCATTGTGATGCACTCCGTTCCAAGAGGACACACTATACCACCCCACAGTTTCATGCATGCTGTCCCTGGTATGCATCACAATGTAGTAGGTAATGTGGACAGTCAACCAGAATGTTCCACATTTGAAGGAATTGTGTAGATGCCCAGATGTTCTGGACTGAAGTTCTATCTTTTGTTCATGAAATGACATGCTTGAAGTGTCTGCAGGACCCCGTGACAAGTTTGTCATGTGATGTGCATGACAACCAGGTCTTGTCTCGGAAATCTGGTATACCCGTTCTTACTGCGATTTCTAGTTGCCAAGTTACTGGAATATGTTTGATACGGAAGTAACAGCACATATTGCTAATTCGCTCTCATACATGGGTTTATTTCAAGAGGTTATGGCCACACCAATGATTCCACACGTTGTGCATGGTCATTAGATATGTGGTCCCCATACTCATCAGATGGCACGATAACTGTGATCAGATTTAAATACGATAAGTCACCTCATGTCCAATTTGATACACGTTCAACTTTTAGTTTGCAATCTCTACTGCGTTTCCCCTCACTGCCTTAACTCTCGAATACATTTTATTGTGTCTCATCTCATGAGCAGATTATAATAAATGTAATACTGCCTATGTGTATACCTGAGTAGCAATCTGATACGCAGATTTAAATATCACAGACACATTCCAGATGAACATAGGGGCATATTTATACTCCGTTTGCGCCGAAATTGCGTCGTTTTTTTCGACGCAATTTCGACGCAAAACTAACTCCATATTTATACTTTGGCGTTAGACGCATCTAGCGCCAAAGTTCATGGAGTTAGCGTCATTTTTTGGCGTGAACACCTTCCTTGTGTTAATGAGATGCAAGGGAGGCGTTCCCGTCTAAAAAATCGACTCCGAGGCATGTGCGTGGGATTTATACTCCCAGGCAAAAATCACGCCCGGGAGTGGGCAGGTCTAAAAAACCCGCTTTAGCGCCGGATTTTAACGCCTGGGTCAGGGCAGGCGTTAAGGGACCTGTGGGCCCAGAGGTGCCCCCCCATGCCCCCAGGGACCCCCCCTGCCACCCTTGCCCACCCCAGGAGGACACCCAAGGATGGAGGGACCCATCCCAGGGACATTCAGGTAAGTATATATATTTTTTTTATATTTTTTTTTTTGGCATAGGGGGGCCTGATTTGTGCCCCCCTACATGCCACAATGCCCAATGACCATGCCCAGGGGACAGAAGTCCCCTGGGCATGGCCATTGGGCAAGGGGGCATGACTCCTGTCTTTACTAAGACAGGAGTCATGTTAATGGGGGATGGGCGTCGTAAAAAAATGGCGCAAATCAGGTTAAGTCGATTTTTTTGACTCAACCTGACTTGCCCCATTTTAAGACGCCCATACGCCATTTTCCCCAACGCCGGCGCTGCCTGGTGTACGTGGTTTTTTCCATGCACACCAGGCAGCGCCGGTCGGCTAACGCCGGCTAACGTCATTCTATAAATACGGCGCCCGCATGGCGCTTCAGAATGGCGTTAGCCGGCGCAAATTTTTTTTACGCAAAACTGCGTTGGCGCAGTTTAGCGTCAAAAAGTATAAATACGGGCCTTAGAGTTAGATATCAGGGCCTATCGGCACCACCCACTGTCTGCAGGTAATACATGCACATTCCGTCTTGCCGCAATGCACAGCCTAGAATGCACGTGAGCATCTTGAAAAGATCTAAAACCACACTCAACAATGCTACAATAAATAACAATATTAACAACAACAAAATTAAACATATTCACATAAATACCTGGAAATTACAACCTACAGATAAAACCATATTCCAGTCTGCAATAGAAATCTGTGAAACACGGACAAGAAGTTAACGCGCAATATTAGAACTTCTACGCAACACTATTGGCAGAGTGTGCACCACACAAAACACATACAACATATCATTAACAGTTTGTGACTTCTGGCCTTGTTTTTTTTATATACAATTCATTAGAAAAATAAGGATTTGAAAATAAACTAAAGGAGTCCGATATGCACCAAAAGTCTTTTCACACATTCACAATGTTACCGCTCAAACGCCTTTTTACAAAATATTTAGTGCATAATAAATGTACACAAAAAGGATTTCATGTGGTCTCTGCATGGCTTGGGGCCTGGTTAGGGACAAAAACATTTGAGGATTAATAATGAATTTGTGTTTTGTGCAACTTGCTATAAAAAACACTTGTTCTTAGAGTCTGGGTATTTTAGGTATGGCTCGATGGTGCAGCAGTCATCTCGACCTATTGTTAACATACTTTAAATTGTACATACCGATGGCTTTGGCTCCACGCAAGGGAGTACTACCCTCTCACCAAGTTATTGTCTGTTCTGTGTATCATTACACCTCCTATGGAGTGTTCGACTGCCACGTACGAAGTACCATTTTACATATCAAAAGTGCAAAGAATAAGAGAGCAGTGAATTAATTGCACAACAGAGAAAATATATTTTGTTTCCTTCTTCACTGCTCAAGGCTTTGTAAAGGTTTTAGCCAAGGCCCAAAATGCAAGCCATTATTGGCTTTTCCAACGCTTATTTAGTATGAGCTGCTTGAAACACTGCCTTTCAGGATGGGGAAAATGCTACTATCTGGCATGCCTTCCCGAATTCACTTTGATGTGTCTTGATGATGGATGGATGGAACAATTATGTTGCCAGTTTTTCGGCTCATTTGCTCTCATGCTTGAATGGCTGCAGATAAAATCACATTCCTCTATAACCAGTGATGTATACGCTGTGCATTCAGATCATTAATATGCACAGCCCTAAGCAGCTTCATTTTTTACTTGTCTCACTATATCCATGTCTTATTCACTCCTTTAGTGAACACGAAATTGTTGCAAGCTGGTTAAAAATACTGCAACGATTTCCAGCGCACAAGATCTTTCATCACTTTACTAATAAGGGCAAATCGCAGGTTGTCATGTACATAAACAGGCAGAGGTGCGCGTGAAAATGGGAAGAGCTTAGAAATATACTACTCAGGGCAACGATGCAGTGGAACTGAGAGGTAGCTGCCGCCACAGAAGGACCACACCTACTTACTGTCTGCAGGGGAGGGAGGGAGGGCACGTGGCCTCCTGTAAAGGCATGTCTTCGACGCATCAGGTGTGGGGGCCCTAGTCCTAGGGGGCACAGTGTGACGATGGTGCCCTGTGTCTCAGATGTAAACACAGTACCGAGAAAGGGGCTTATTCTGCTTGGGGAAATGTTGTAATGGCCTGCAGGCGCCTTCTAAATGTGTAGACTGGCTAACAAGCATTTGCAATGCAATGGGTCTTGCGTTTGCGGAGTTAGAGCTAATAGCGTTGTAAATTCCTAACTGTACTCTTCTTGCCAGATAAATTGAAACTGAAAAGTAAAACCGTTGACAGAAGCAAGCCAATTCAAAGTGGCACGGCCGCCATGAGCGCAAGAGTTACTGGACTCCTGCGTGAATATCTAGAAAGGATAGCGGCTGAGATGAAAGGCAAACCGAAACCAGAGGAGGGGCCATCACACGCTGTAACACAAGAAAGCGTGACATAGTGTGATGGCCAAACTAAAATGTTCACTTAGTAAAATCGCCTGGGAGGGCACTCAGCACACTAAGGAGGGACATTTCACAAAATGCACCAGTAAAAATGAAGCATTTAAGGACAAGCACAACAAAGAATGAATAGCAAGAGTGGGCGTGGTTAAAAGCCCACAGAGAGATTACAACAGGCTAGAGCGCTTGTGCGCTCAACCCTAGAAGGGAACTTTTAATGCAGTGTGGTCTTTGAAAGGAATGTCTATATACTACATTTATAAATGCATGCATTTAAGGCCGTATAGATCTTTTTTAGCCTGAAAGTGTTAAAAACAAAAAACAAAAAAAATTCTTGCACTGCTCCTTCTCTTCCTCCTCCTGCCTTCCACTTCCTCCTCTTCATCCCTCAAAGCACCACTAAGGTTTCAGACTGACTGCTGAAGTCAGCTGATTGCTCTTTCTCATGAGCAGGAACCCAAAGTCATCCTCACGCAGGTGTCCAGAAAGGAAATAAGACAAGTTCTTAAATATGTGCAATCAGCTTTTTACTGGCCAGACCCAAGGTCCGAACCTCTGTCCACTTCTACACTCACTGCCACCACTCCCTTCTCCACTGACCCCAAGTTCAAAACCCCAATCCATCAACACTTCCATAAACATGGCCCTAGCTCCCCTACCAGATAACGCCGAACTAAACATGCAAGGAACCAGAAGCACCAGGATATCTCAACACAGGGAAAAGATTTATGAACCCCCTAAGCCCAGAAGGTAGGTCCACTTTTTCTGATTTACAGTTACTGTATTTAAAATGTTATCTACATATGCCACTAGCAAAATGAGGGCATGGTGAAAAATTCTCATTCACTACTGCAGGAGTGCAACATTTCTAATGATTTTCTAATGATTTCTAATCTACTAATCATTGGTGAATTAACATGTGAAAACGGGTGACTTTTGTAAATGGTCACTGTAATTAATTTTTGTTCTCGGTCTAAGCAAAAGTCAGTTAAAATCGTAGTTATTTTCCGTTGCTCACTGCTTACAGAAAAAAGCGTGATTAGTAGCTTATAAATGTGTAAATAGCTACCCCTCGCGGGTTGCTGCATTATGTCTTACAAGGTCAGATTTATTAAGTCATTGCACGAGTTTGAATGTTCTATTGTATGAAATGGTCACTAAAACATGGTTTCTTCCTCGAAGATGGAAGTAGATGTTGCAAACCGAGACGTTTCTTCCTGGGAAGAGAAGTTTAGACGAGGTGGAACAATGGAGTAACAGACGAGACGGAAGAGGAAAGGATACTGTTATGATTATGCCTTAGTTAATATTGACGTCAACACATTTCAGATTAACTAATAAATATACATTGGTTGAATCGTAATCCACCCCATGTACAGACCAATCATAGACTTTTCGAAATTTAATATAACGATCTGAGTAGGATTTTCTTTAGGTCATTCTTGTTCTTACTCTTCTAAATGGTGGTTCGAGTCATATTAGGGATGTGGGTTTAGCTGTCGATAGGCCCGATTCTCTTAAGACTTACCTGATGGTGTCCCCCTGCTGAAGTAGACTGCATGTTGTTGTTGTTGTATGGGTAATGTATGAAATTGTATTGATATATGTGTCTCTTTTGCTTTGCAGGTACCAGCTGCAACGTATAATTTAATTGCGGCATAATAATTTTTTTTTATTTTTTTTATAATAACCCGAGCTAGTGTGATTTTTTCTAAATTTGTGTTTCTAAATTCTTTTCACATGAAGTCCAACATGTTAATGCTAATTTGTGGTTAGTGAGGGAATCTATTTTCATATGCTCATGAGTCATATTGACATTCTTTGATCGTTTGCACTGATGTATACTTTACCTTTGTTGCCAATCTTAGTGTTATTAATCAGTATTATGATACTTGAGATTATTTGCTTGATTGCTTTGATTAAACTTAGATGTACAAGACGATCTAATCAGCCATTATTGATTCTGCATGCTTACCATTTATGTTTGAGAGTTATTTTTGTGACATTAGCATTGTTAGTATATGGAAATAAATTCACAAATCTTTATAAAATGGTGTGATTATTGTTTGACGTTTAGATCCTTGAATATGTTGATTATTTTTGATGATTATATTATTCATTATTGACATCCCCTCAAACCTACGTCGTATCGATCCATTGGCCTCTAACGCAAAATCCACTATTCAGGTTTGAAGTAATAGCTAGGATTTCTTGGCGCTGCAGCACTGTGGCTGTTGTAAGCCCCACAGCCCCCAAAGGAACGGTCTCCACAGAGCTGATCTATCATCTGGCTCTCCAAGACACTGAACTTAGTCTAGAGGCCGTGGAGATGATATGCCACACCCTACCATGGGTCACATAAAATGACATTAGTTGGGTCATTTATAATAGCTTGTTGGCGGCTGATGTAACTAAGAAGACAGGACTTGGGACTGAATGCCAAGAACTGGTCCAGTCTGAGATGGGTCTGCCAGGAGTTGTCAAGATCTTATTTATATTGAGTGTGAGGATGTATGGTCTGCCCAAAGAACACATGGATGAAGGGAGCAATAAAATAGTGTTAACATGGATAGAATGCACCCAAGGTCCAACAGAAATATGAAACCAAAGACAAGAACACACAGGCAAGGGGTGTGGTAGAAGGCGCCTTACCTCTTCCCGCTCAACTTCTCCCCTGTCCCCCAACACTTCAGTGAATCCACCCCCTATTGTTTTAAAAAAACGACTACTAACCATCATAAGATAATTGAATCTGGTGTCTTCAGCAACCGTCAAACTCCTTCAACCCTATTCTCAGACACTCGCTAAAACCACATTTAGTGAAAGGAAGAGAAACCCTGAAAATGCTTAACCCCTTCTGTGCCGGGGATGTAATGGTTACGTCCGCCGGCACAGTGCTCCTGTGACGAGGACATAACCATTACGTCCTCGGACATAAGCTCGGAGGCAGCGCTAGCGCTTCCTCCGTGGGCTTCCCTTCCCCCCACCCCAAAAGGCAGGGATCGTGCGCGGACATCATTACAAGGTGCCAGTCGCGCTGGAAGCCATTTGCTTCCAGCGGGCGATCCGGAGAAACAGGTAAGTTTCTCCTCTGGGTGGGGGGGGTTTCAAACAGAGAGGCATCAGGGGAAAGAAAGGGGTTTTCCTTTCCCCCGATGTCTCTTTGAGCATTCCTGCTCGGGCAGCAGGAATGCCCACTAGACGCCAGGGATTTTCTTTTTTTTGTTTTCCTGTTTTTTTGTGTGTCGGGGAGCGGCCCCTTAGGCAAGGATCGCTCCCCTTTGGGGGTGGGGGGGGAAATATGTTTTATGGCCATTTCTGCCCCCTGTGGGGGCAGATCGGCCTATTATTTTTAGGTTGATCTGCCCCTAAGGGGGGCAGTAACCACTGGAACGCCAGGGATGTTTTTTATTTGTTTATTTCTGTGGGGGGCATAGAAGTGTTGGCCATTTCTTCCCCCCTTGGGGGCAGATCGGACTATTTTTTTTAGGCCCATCTGCCTCCAAGGGGGGGCAGAAGCCACTTAGACATGAGGGATAAAATGTGTGTGGGGTTGTAGGATGGGGGGGGCGACCCCTTGGGCAAGGGTCGCTCCCCTTAGGGGAGCATAATTATGCCCATTTCTGCCCTCCTTGGGGGCAGAGCAGCCTATTATTTTTAGACTGATCCTCCCCCAAGGGGGGCAGAAACCACTGGAACAGCAGCAATGTTTTTTATTTGTGTATTTTTGTGGGGGTGTGCCCCCTTGGGCAAGGGTCGCCCCCCCCCCCCCAAGGGGGGCATAGAACTGTTGGCCATTTCTGCCCCCCTTGGGGGCAGATCGGCCTATTTTCTTTTGAGGTCCATCTGCCCCCAAGGGGGCCAGAAGCACTTAGGCACCAGGGATAATGTGTGTGTGTGTGTTTACTGGATGGGGGAGCGGCCATTGGGGCAAGGGTCGCTCCCCTTAGGGGGGATATTATTTATGGCCATTTCTGCCCCCCTTGGGGGCAGAGCAGCCTATTATTTTTAGGCTGATCTGGCCCCAAGGGGGGCAGAAACCACTGGAATGGCAGATATTTTTTTTATTTTTTTATTTCTGTGGGGGGGCATAGAAATGTTGGCCATTTCCAGATCGGCCTATTTTTTTTTAGGCCCATTGCTTCCAAGGGGGGCAGAAGCCACTTAGGCACCAGGGATTGTGTGTGTGTGTGTGTGTGTGCCGTTATTTTTTGTTTGATAGGTGGCCCCTTGGGCAATGGTCGCTCCTCATGGAGACACACTACTAAAAGGTATTTTCTGCTCCCTTGGGGCAGATAGGCCTATTTTTTAGTAGGCCCATCCGCCCCTATGGGGGGCAGAATCCACTTAGGCACCAATTTCTAAATGCTTGATGGTGGGGTGTTTGTCAACTGGCGAAGTATTTGCATTTGTGGTAATTTTTTTCTCCTTTTTGTTCTAGTTCAAAGCTTTTGCTTTCTTTGCTGTGGCTCCTTGCAGTTTTGGAGGTGGTTGACCTGCGGTTTGCATAGTTGCATGTTTTAGGTAAGTAAAAACAATTTACTCCAAAGGAGTATTGTTGCCATGCATGAATGACATGTTTGTAGGTGGTTTACTAAGTGCAGGGTTGTGTGTGAAATTGTCCTTAGATTTGTGCACAATGATATTTGTGTTGTCTTATTTCTAATTTGCTTTTCTTTCTTTATTTTTAGTGGGATATTATTGGTGATTGCTGTGTCTGTGCAGAATAGTTGCTGGTGACTAGGTTTTTCCTGCACGTGAGCGGTAGCGTTTCTCAGTACATAACTCTTTGCATAAAGCCACACTGTTTATTACTTACCTTACACAGTGCTGGTTGTTGGTGGTGGTGCGTTTGTCCAGTTACTTTTCGTATGAAGGATCATAGCTAGCCACAGGATGACTGCTCAGCAGGTTGTTGGTATGCTTTTTGAGTCATTGTCTGATCATGATTATGAGACTGACGCTGCATCTGAGGCAGAGGGTGAAGTGAGTGATTCTGGCAGTGAAGTTTCTGTCGGAGAGGAATCTTCTGATGAGGAAGCCACTCTCAGTGCAGATGAAGGGCCTGTTTTAGAGGAGGACACTGATGTGCCATTAGTGCAGCAACCTGGGGCTGAAAGGCTTCCTGTTAGAAGACCTGAACTCTGGGTTGCCCCAAACATGGAGCAGCCAGAGTTGCCTGCCTTTACTGGTCTCCCGGGGTGTAGAGTCAATACAGAGAACGTTTTGCCTGTCAATTTCTTTGAGTTATTTATGGATGATGTGTTTTTGGAAGAGATTGTTGAACAGACTAATTTGAATGCGGAGCAGTATTTGCAGGACAAAGCTGCTAGACTTAGGCCACACTCTAGAGCTACCCAGTGGATTCCCACAAATTTGGAGGAGATGAAAAGGTTTTGGGGTTTGACTCTTTTGATGGGGTTGATAAGGAAGCCGTCACTGGCTTTTTATTGGCCTAATAGTCCCTTGAAGGCAACAGCTATATTTCCTGCAACCATGAGTCGTAATCAGTATGTGCTTCTTCTTAGGATGCTGCACTTTGACGACAATGCTTTAGCCTTGCCACGAGATCACCCTGATTCTGACCGTCTTTTTAAGATTAGGTCTGTCCTTGATCATTTTGTAGATCGTTTTTTCAGAGGTCTATGTTCCAGGCAAAGAAATAGCTGTGGATGAGTCTTTGGTCCTTGTAGGAAGTTGGCTCTGTATGCACTATTTCAAAGTAAGGAATAGTATGCACAGAGTCCAAGGGTTCCCCTTGGAGGTAAGATAGTGGCAAAAAGAGATAATACTAATGCTCTATTTTGTGGTAGTGTAATCGAGCAGTAGGCTTATCAAAGGAGTAGTGTTAAGCATTTGTTGTACATACACACAGGCAATAAATGAGGAACACACACTCAGACAATTCCAGGCCAATAGGTTTTTGTATAGAAAAATCTCTTTTCTTAGTTTATTTTAAGAACCACAGGTTCAAATTTTACATGTAAAATCTCAAATGAAAGGTATTCCAGGTAAGTACTTTAGGAACTTTGAATAATCACAATAGCATATATACTTTTCAAATAAAACACATATAGCTATTTTAAAACTAAGTGCAATTTTCACAGTTCCTAGGGGAGGTAAGTAATTGTTAGTTCTTGCAGGTAAGTAAACCACCTACGGGGTTCAAGTTTGGGTCCAAGGTAGCCCACCGTTGGGGGTTCAGAGCAACCCCAAAGTTACCACACCAGCAGCTCAGGGCCGGTCAGGTGCAGAGTTCAAAGTGGTGCCCAAAACGCATAGGCTTCAATGGAGAAGGGGGTGCCCCGGTTCCAGTCTGCCAGCAGGTAAGTACCCGCGTCTTCGGAGGGCAGACCAGGGGGGTTTTGTAGGGCACCGGGGGGGGGGGGAACACAAGTTAGCACAGAAAGTACACCCTCAGCAGCACGGGGGTGGCCGGGTGCAGTGTGCAAACACACGTCGGGTTTTCAATTGGAATCAATGGGAGACCAAGGGGTCTCTTCAGCGATGCAGGCAGGCAAGGGGTCCTCGGGGTAGCCACCACCTGGGCAAGGGAGAGGGCCTCCTCGGGGTCACTCCTGCACTGGAGTTCCGATCCTTCAGGTCCTGGGGGCTGCGGGTGCAGGGTCTTTTCCAAGCGTCGGGATCTGAGAGTCAGCCAGTCGCGGTCAGGGGGAGCCTCAGGATTCCCTCTGCAGGCGTCGCTGTGGGGGCTCAGGGGGGACAACTTTGGTTACTCACAGTCTCGGAGTCGCCGAGGAGCCCTCCCTGAAGTGTTGTTTCTCCACAAGTCGAGCAGGGGGCATCGGGTGCAAAGTTGCAAGTCTCACGCTTCTGGCGGGAAACGCAGTCGTTTTAAAGTTGCTCCTTTGGAAACAAAGTTGCAGTCTTGGGTGAACAGGGCCGCTGTTCTCGGGAGTTTCTTGGTCCTTCTAGAGCAGGGCAGTCCTCTGAGGATTCAGAGGTCGCTGGTCCTGGGGAAAGCGTCGCTGGAGCAGTTTTCTTCCGAAGGGGGGAGACAGGCCGGTAGAGCTGGGGCCAAAGCAGTTGGTGTCTCCGTCTTCTCTGCAGGGTTTTTCAGCTCAGCAGTCCTCTTCTTCTTAGGTTGCAGGAATTGGAGTTCCTAGGTTCAGGGGAGCCCTTAAATACTAAATTTAAGGGCGTGTTTAGGTCTGGGGGGTTAGTAGCCAATGGCTACTAGCCCTGAGGGTGGGTACACCCTCTTTGTGCCTCCTCCCAAGGGGAGGGGGTCACATTCCTATCCCTATTGGGGGAATCCTCCATCTGCAAGATGGAGGATTTCTAAAAGTTAGAGTCACCTCAGCTCAGGACACCTTAGGGGCTGTCCTGACTGGCCAGTGACTCCTCCTTGTTATTCTCATTATTTCCTCCGGCCTTGCCGCCAAAAGTGGGGCTGTGGCCGGAGGGGGCGGGCAACTCCACTAGCTGGAGTGCCCTGTGGTGCTGGAACAAAGGGGGTGAGCCTTTGAGGCTCACCGCCAGGTGTTACAGCTCCTGCCTGGGGGAGGTGATAGCATCTCCACCCAGTGCAGGCTTTGTTACTAGCCACAGAGTGACAAAGGCACTCTCCCCATGTGGCCAGCAACATGTCTCGAGTGTGGCAGGCTGCTAAAACCAGTCAGCCTACACGGGTAGTTGGTTAAGGTTTCAGGGTGCACCTCTAAGGTGCCCTCTGGGGTGTAGTTTACAATAAAATGTACACTGGCATCAGTGTGCATTTATTGTGCTGAGAAGTTTGATACCAAACTTCCCAGTTTTCAGTGTAGCCATTATGGTGCTGTGGAGTACGTGTTTGACAGACTCCCAGACCATATACTCTTATGGCTACCCTGCACTTACAATGTCTAAGGTTTTGCTTAGACACTGTAGGGGCACAGTGCTCATGCACTGGTGCCCTCACCTATGGTATAGTGCACCCTGCCTTAGGGCTGTAAGGCCTGCTAGAGGGGTGACTTATCTATACCTATAGGCAGTGTGAGGTTGGCATGGCACCCTGAGGGGAGTGCCATGTCGACTTACTCGTTTTGTCCTCACCAGCACACACAAGCTGGCAAGCAGTGTGTCTGTGCTGAGTGAGGGGTCCCCAGGGTGGCATAAGATATGCTGCAGCCCTTAGAGACCTTCCCTGGCATCAGGGCCCTTGGTACCAGGGGTACCAGTTACAAGGGACTTACCTGGATGCCAGGGTGTGCCAATTGTGTAAACGAAAGTACAGGTTAGGGAAAGAACACTGGTGCTGGGGCCTGGTTAGCAGGCCTCAGCACACTTTCAAATCAAAACATAGCATCAGCAAAGGCAAAAAGTCAGGGGGTAACCATGCCAAGGAGGCATTTCCTTACACAACCCCCCCCCCCAAACGAAAGAGGATGAGACTAACCTTTCCCAAGAGAGTCTTCATTTTCTAAGTGGAAGAACCTGGAAAGGCCATCTGCATTGGCATGGGCAGTCCCAGGTCTGTGTTCCACTATAAAGTCCATTCCCTGTAGGAAGATGGACCACCTCAACAGTTTTGGATTTTCACCTTTCATTTTCATCAGCCATCTGAGAGGTCTGTGGTCAGTTTGAACTACAAAGTGAGTCCCAAAGAGGTATGGTCTCAGCTTCTTCAGGGACCAAACCACAGCAAAGGCCTCCCTCTCAATGGCACTCCAACGCTGCTCCCTGGGGAGTAACCTCCTGCTAATGAGAGCAACAGGCTGGTCAAGGCCATCATCATTTGTTTGGGACAAAACTGCCCCTATCCCATGTTCAGAGGCATCTGTCTGCACAATGAACTGCTTGGAGTAATCTGGAGCTTTTAGAACTGGTGCTGTGCACATTGCTTGTTTCAGGGTGTCAAAGGCCTGCTGGCATTCTACAGTCCAGTTTACCTTCTTGGGCATTTTCTTGGAGGTAAGTTCTGTGAGGGCTGTCACTATGGATCCATATCCCTTCACAAACCTCCTGTAATACCCAGTCAAGCCAAGGAATGCCCTGACTTGAGTCTGGGTTTTTGGAGCTGCCCAGTCCAGAATAGTCTGGATCTTAGGCTGGAGTGGCTGAACTTGGCCTCCACCTACAAGGTGTCCCAAGTAAACCACAGTTCCCTGCCCTACCTGGCATTTGGATGCCTTGATAGAGAGGCCTGCTGATTGCAGAGCCTTCAAAACCTTCTTCAGGTGGACCAGGTGATCCTGCCAGCTGGAGCTAAAGACAGCAATATCGTCAAGATAAGCTGCACTAAAGGACTCCAAAACAGCAAGGACTTGATTCACCAACCTGTGGAAGGTGGCAGGGGCATTCTTTAAGCCAAAGGGTATAACAGTAAACTGATAATGCCCATCAGGTGTGGAGAATGCTGTCTTTTCTTTTGCTCCAAGTGCCATTTTGATCTGCCAGTACCCTGCTGTTAAGTCAAAGGTAGTTAAGAATTTGGCAGCACCTAATTTGTCAATCAGTTCATCAGCCCTAGGAATGGGATGGGCATCTGTCTTGGTGACCGAATTAAGTCCTCTGTAGTCCACACAAAACCTCATCTCTCTCTTTCCATCTTTGGTGTGAGGTTTGGGGACTAAGACCACTGGGCTAGCCCAGGGGCTGTCAGAGTGCTCAATTACTCCCAATTCCAGCATCTTGTGGACTTCCACCTTGATGCTTTCCTTAACTTGGTCAGACTGTCTGAATTTTTTTTTTTGACAGGCATGCTGTCTCCTGTGTCCACATCATGGGTACACAGGTGTGTCTGACCAGGGGTTAGGGAAAAGAGCTCAGCAAACTGTTGCAGGACCTTCCTGCAGTCAGATTGCTGTTGGCCAGAGAGGGTGTCTGAATAGATCACTCCATCTACTGAACCATCTTTAGGGTTTGATGAGAGGAGATCAGGGAGAGGTTCACTCTCAGCTTCCTGGTCCTCATCTGTTACCATCAACAGATTCACATCAGCCCTGTCATGGAAGAGCTTAAGGCGGTTCACATGGATCACCCTCTTGGGGCTCCTGCTAGTGCCTAGGTCCACCAGGTAGGTGACCTGACTCTTCTTCTCTAGCACTGGATAAGGGCCACTCCATCTGTCCTGAAGTGCCCTGGGAGCCACAGGCTCCAGAACCCAGACTTTCTGCCCTGGTTGGAATTCAACCAGTGCAGCCTTTTGGGCATACCAAAACTTCTGGAGCTGTTGGCTGGCCTCAAGGTTTTTACTTGCCTTTTACATGTACTCTGCCATCCTTGAACGAAGGCCAAGTACATAGTCCACTATGTCTTGTTTAGGCTCATGAAGAGGTCTCTCCCAGCCTTCTTTCACAAGAGCTAGTGGTCCCCTTACAGGGTGGCCAAACACAAGTTCAAAGGGTGAGAACCCTACTCCCTTCTGAGGCACCTCTCTGTAAGCGAAAAGCAGACATGGCAAGAGGACATCCCATCTCCTTTTGAGTTTTTCTGGGAGCCCCATGATCATGCCTTTTAATGTCTTGTTGAATCTCTCAACAAGGCCATTAGTTTGTGGATGATAGGGTGTAGTGAATTTATAAGTGACTCCACACTCATTCCACATGTGTTTCAGGTATGCTGACATGAAAGTTGGTACCTCTGTCAGACACCACCTCCTTAGGGAAGCCCACTCTGGTAAAGATACCAATGAGGGCCTTGGCTACTGCAGGGGCAGTAGTCGACCTAAGGGGAATAGCTTCAGGGTATCTAGTAGCATGATCCACTACTACTAGTATGTACATATTCCCTGAGGCTGTGGGAGGTTCAAGTGGACCCAATATGTCCACACCCACTCTTTCAAAGGGGACCCCCACCACTGGAAGTGGAATGAGGGGGGCCTTTGGATGTCCACCTGTCTTACCACTGGCTTGACAGGTGGTACAGGAGACACAAAACTCCTTAACTTTCTGGGACATGTTGGGCCAGTAGAAGTGGTTGACTAGTCTCTCCCACGTCTTGGTTTGACCCAAATGCCCAGCAAGGGGAATATCATGGGCTAAGGTCAGTATGAACTCTCTGAACTCCTGAGGCACTACCACTCTCCTAGTGGCACCAGGTTTGGGATCTCTTGCCTCAGTGTACAGGAGTCCATCTTCCCAATAGACCCTATGTGTTCCAGTTTTCTTGCCATTGGACTCTTCAGCAGCTTGCTGCCTAAGGCCTTCAAGAGAGGGACAGGTTTCTTGCCCCTTACACAACTGCTCCCTTGAGGGTCCCCCTGGGCCTAAGAGCTCAACCTGATAAGGTTCTAACTCCATAGGCTCAGTTCCCTCAGAGGGCAGAACGTTTTCTTGAGAAGAGAGGTTCTCTTTTTGTTGTTGTGTTGCAGCTGGTTTCCCAGTTGCCTTTCCTTTCCTCTTGGTAAGCTGGGCCCTTTTTCCAGACTCCAGCTCTACTTTTTCACCCTGAGCCTTGCACTGTGCCCTCGTCTTGACACACACCAGTTCAGGGATACCCAGCATGGCTGCATGGGTTTTAAGTTCTACCTCAGCCCATGCTGAGGACTCCAGGTCATTTACAAGCAAACAGTCTACTGGGATATTTGAGGAGACCACCACTTGTTTCAGGCCACTGACCCCTCCCCACTCTAAAGTTACCATAGCCATGGGATGTACTTTAGTTTGATTGTCAGCATTGGTGACTGGATAAGTTTGTCCAGACAGGTATTGACCAGGGGAAACCAGTTTCTCTGTCACCGTGGTGACACTGGCACATGTATCCCTCAGGCCTTCTACACTTGTCCCATTAATTAAGAGCTGCTGCCTGTATTTTTGCATGCTAGGGGGCCAGGCAGCCAGTGTGGCTAAATCCACCCCACCCCAGAGACTAATGTAGCTTCAGTGTGACACCTGATTTGCTCTGGGCACACTGTTGATCCCACTTGGAGACTAGCCATTCCAGTGTTAGCTGGAGTGGAGTTGGAAGTGGTACTTTTCTTGGGACAGGCCTTGTCTCCAGTTTGGTGTCCAGGCTGATTACAGCTACGACACCAGGCCTTTTTGGGATTAAAGTTTTTACCCTTGTACCCAAAATTGTTTTGTGAAGAGGCTCTGGGCCCACCCTCCTGTGCAGGTTTTTGGGGGCCTGAAGAAGACTCTTTACTATTTTTGTTTTTGGATGTCTCAACACTCTTCCCCTGGGGAGGCTTTGTGACCCCTTTCTTTTGGTCACCCCCTGTGGAAGTCTTGGTCACCCTAGTCTTGACCCAATGGTCCGCCTTCTTTCCTAATTCTTGGGGCGAAATTGGTCCTAGGTCTACCAGATGCTGATGCAGTTTATCATTTGAACAATTACTCAATAGGTGTTCTTTCACAAATAAATTGTACAGCCCATCATAATCATTAACACCACTGCCTTGAATCCAACCATCCAGTGTTTTCACTGAGTAGTCCACAAAATCAACCCAGGTCTGGCTCGAGGTTTTTTGAGCCCCCCTGAATCTAATTCTATACTCCTCAGTGGAGAATCCAAAGCCATCAATCAGGGTTCCCTTCATGAGGTCATAAGATTCTGCATCTTTTCCAGAGAGTGTGAGGAGTCTATCCCTACACTTTCCAGTGAACATTTCCCAAAGGAGAGCACCCCAGTGGGATTTGCTTACTTTTCTGGTTACACAAGCCCTCTCAAAAGCTGTGAACCATTTGGTGATGTCATCACCATCTTCATATTTAGTTACAATCCCTTTAGGGATTTTCAACATGTCAGGAGAATCTCTGACCCTATTTATGTTGCTGCCACCATTGATGGGACCTAGGCCCACCTCTTGTCTTTCCCTTTCTATGGCTAGGATCTGTCTTTCCAAAGCCAATCTTTTGGCCATCCTGGCTAACTGGATGTCCTCTTCACTGAGGCTATCCTCCGTGATTTCAGAGGTGCTGGCCCCTCCTGTGAGGGAAGCAGCATCTCTGACTATCACAGTTGGAATTAGGGATTGAGGGTCCCTGGGTTCCCTAGTTAGGACTGGAAGGTGGGAATTCTCCTCCATGTCACTAACATCATCCTCTGGGTTGTCATCCTCAGAGGGGTTGGCTTTTTCAAACTCTGCCAAAAGCTCCTGGAGCTGTTGTTTGGAGGGTCTTAAGCCAATTGTGATTTTCTTTATTTTGCAGAGTGACCTTAGCTCCCTCATCTTAAGACGGAGGTAAGGTGTGAGGTCGAGCTCCTCCACATTCACATCTGCACCAGGCATTATGTTTCTAAAAGTTGGAATACTTTTTAAGAATCTAAAACTAGTTCTAGAATCTAATTCAAACTTTCACAAAACTTCTAAACTCTAAAAGAAATGCTAACAGGGACTAACACAAGGACCTAGCAGGACTTAAGAATTTAGAAAAATAGCTAAAATTGCAAAAATCAATTTCTAATGACAATTTTTGGAATTTGTCGTGTGATCAGGTATTGGCTGAGTAGTCCAGCAAATGCAAAGTCGTGTACCCCACCGCTGATCCACCAATGTAGGAAGTTGGCTCTGTATGCACTATTTCAAAGTAAGGAATAGTATGCATAGAGTCCAAGGGTTCCCCTTAGAGGTAAGATAGTGGTAAAAAGAGATAATACTAATGCTCTATTTTGTGGTAGTGTGGTCGAGCAGTAGGCTTATCAAAGGAGTAGTGTTAAGCATTTGTTGTACATACACACAGGCAATAAATGAGGAACACACACTCAGAGACAATTCCAGGCCAATAGGTTTTTGTATAGAAAAATATATTTTCTTAGTTTATTTTAAGAACCACAGGTTCAAATTTTACATGTAATATCTCAAATGAAAGGTACTGCAGGTAAGTACTTTAGGAACTTTGAATAATCACAATAGCATATATACTTTTCAAATAAAACACATATAGCTATTTTAAAACTAGACAGTGCAATTTTCACAGTTCCTAGGGTAGGTAAGTAATTGTTAGTTCTTGCAGGTAAGTAAACCACCTACGGGGTTCAAGTTTGGGTCCAAGGTAGCCCACCGTTGGGGGTTCAGAGCAAACCCAAAGTTACCACACCAGCAGCTCAGGGCCGGTCAGGTGCAGAGTTCAAAGTGGTGCCCAAAACGCATAGGCTTCAATGGAGAAGGGGGTGCCCCGGTTCCAGTCTGCCAGCAGGTAAGTACCCGCGTCTTCAGAGGGCAGACCAGGGGGGTTTTGTAGGGCACCGGGGGGGGACACAAGTTAGCACAGAAAGTACACCCTCAGCAGCACTGGGGCGGCCGGGTGCAGTGTGCAAACACACGTCGGGTTTTCAATTGGAATCAATGGGAGACCAAGGGGTCTCTTCAGCGATGCAGGCAGGCAAGGGGTCCTCGGGGTAGCCACCACCTGGGCAAGGGAGAGGGCCTCCTGGGGGTCACTCCTGCACTGGAGTTCCGATCCTTCAGGTCCTGGGGGCTGCGGGTGCAGGGTCTTTTCCAAGCGTCGGGATCTGAGAGTCAGGCAGTCGCGGTCAGGGGGAGCCTCAGGATTCCCTCTGCAGGCGTCGCTGTGGAGGCTCACGGGGGACAACTTTGGTTACTCACAGTCTCGGAGTCGCCGGGGAGCCCTCCCTGAAGTGTTGTTTCTCCACAAGTCGAGCAGGGGGCGTCGGGTGCAGAGTTGCAAGTCTCACGCTTCTGGCGGGAAACGCAGTTGTTTTAAAGTTGCTCCTTTGGAAACAAAGTTGCAGTCTTGGGTGAACAGGGCCGCTGTTCTCAGGAGTTTCTTGGTCCACCTAGAGCAGGGCAGTCCTCTGAGGATTCAGAGGTCGCTGGTCCTGGGGAAAGCGTTGCTGGAGCAGTTTTCTTCCGAAGGGGGGAGACAGGCCGGTAGAGCTGGGGCCAAAGCAGTTGGTGTCTCCGTCTTCTCTGCAGGGTTTTTCAGCTCAGCAGTCCTCTTCTTCTTAGGATGCAGGAATCTGAGTTCCTAGGTTCAGGAGAGCCCTTAAATACTAAATTTAAGGGCGTGCTTAGGTCTGGGGGGTTAGTAGCCAATGGCTACTAGCCCTGAGGGTGGGTACACCCTCTTTGTGCCTCCTCCCAAGGGGACGGGGTCACATTCCTATCCCTATTGGGTGAATCCTCCATCTGCAAGATGGAGGATTTCTGAAAGTTAGAGTCCCCTCAGCTCAGGACACCTTAGGGGCTGTCCTGACTGGTCAGTGACTCCTCCTTGTTTTTCTCATTATCTCCTCCGGCCTTGCCGCCAAAAGTGGGGCCGTGGCCGGAGGGGGCAGGCAACTTCACTAGCTGGAATGCCCTGTGGTGCTGTAACAAAGGGGGTGAGCCTTTGAGGCTCACTGCCAGGTGTTACAGCTCCTGCAAGGGGGAGGTGATAAGCATCTCCACCCAGTGCAGGCTTTGTTACTAGCCACAGAGTGACAAAGCCACTCTCCCCATGTGGCCAGCAACATGTCTCGAGTGTGGCAGGCTGCTAAAACCAGTCAGCCTACACGGGTAGTTGGTTAAGGTTTCAGGGGGCACCTCTAAGGTGCCCTCTGGGGTGTATTTTACAATAAAATGTACACTGGAATCAGTGTGCATTTATTGTGCTGAAAAGTTTGATACCAAACTTCCCAGTTTTCAGTGTAGCCATTATGGTGCTGTGGAGTTCGTGTTTGACAGACTCCCAGACCATATACTCTTATGGCTACCCTGCACTTACAATGTCTAAGGTTTTGCTTAGACACTGTAGGGGCACAGTGCTCACCTATGGTATAGTGCACCCTGCCTTAGGGCTGTAAGGCCTGCTAGAGGGGTGACTTATCTATACTGCATAGGCAGTGTGAGGTTGGCATGGCACCCTGAGGGGAGTGCCATGTCGACTTACTCGTTTTGTCCTCACCAGCACACACAAGCTGGCAAGCAGTGTGTCTGTGCTGAGTGAGGCGTCCCCAGGGTGGCATAAGATATGCTGCAGCCCTTAGAGACCTTCCCTGGCATCAGGGCCCTTGGTACCAGGGGTTCCAGTTACAAGGGACTTACCTGGATGCCAGGGTGTGCCAACTGTGTAAACGAAAGTACAGGTTAGGGAAAGAACACTGGTGCTGGGGCCTGGTTAGCAGGCCTCAGCACACTTTCAAATCAAAACATAGCATCAGCAAAGGCAAAAAGTCAGGGGGTAACCATGCCAAAGAGGCATTTCCTTACAGTCCTCTTCAAGGGTTGTTTGGTTTTTAGGCAGTACATTCCTAGCAAGAGAGCATGTTATGTAATTAAATTGTATGTGCGGTCTGAAAGTAGTACAGGATGTGTGTATAATTTCTGGGTCTACACTGGTAGGGATTCCAGTATTGACCCCCCCTGGTCACCCCCCACTTTTGGAGTTACTGAGAAAATTGTGTGGGAACTTGGTAGATGACAGTTTAACAAAGGTCACCATTTGTATAGATAACTTCTACACTGGAGTGCAGTTGTTCAAGGAATTGTTTAAAGTGGACACTGTTGCTTGTGGCACAATTCGTTGTAACCAGAAAGCCTATCCAAGGGAGCTTGTCTGTAAAAAAAAAAAAAAAAAAAAAAAAATTGAGGGGGGCAGGGCAGTGCCTTGTGGAATGATGAGCTGCTAGCTTTGAAATTTTCAGACAGGAGGGATGTCTACATGCTAAGTACCATCCATGATGAGAGTAATTCCCCTGTGACTGTTTGGGGCCAGGTTGCTGAAGTGCGCAAACCGGTGTGCATTTTAGATTATAATAAGCACATGGGAGGTGTAGATAGAGTTGATCAGAGGTTGGATTGGAACCTTATACTGCTATTCGTAAGTCTTACGTTTGGTATAAGAAGTTAGAAATTCACCTCTTCCACTTGGCAACTAGGATAGGTCTCCAGCGTCAAAGATGACATTTGTGAAATTTCAGGAGTCAGTGATAGAGAGCCTTATTGTGGTGGAACAGGAAAGAGTTCCTAGAGAAGCAGTGGTGCAGGAAGTGCCTAGATTGAAAGATCGCCACTTTGCTGAGCACATTCCTCCCACGCCCAAAAAGACTTTCCAGCTAAGAAATGTAGAGTCTGTGCTCGAAGAGGTATCCGGAGGGAGACTCAAATGTACTGCCTAGATTGTCCTTCAAAGCCTGGGCTGTGTGTGGGTGGTTGTTTCAAGAATTACCACACCCAGAAGAATTACTGGGAACTACCATGAGTGTAAACTGCCTGTTTTATATTTTCATGTGTTCAGTTTCATGGTTGGCATTTCTGTCAGGTGCTTATTTAGAGCTTTTGTGTTTGTAGTTTTGTAATTATTTCTAATTAGTTAGCGATGCCTTTGTGTGTGGAGTGGCGCTTGGCTTGCGGTGTAAATATTGACTTGCTGTTGGCTACTGCAACACACTGCCAGCCAAACGCCAGTCCACACACTCCCATTAGCTGGTGTGATTGCTGTATCAGGCATGTGGGCATATGTCAGTGATGGGCCCTTGAGTGGCGCTGTCTGTCGATGCAAGTGTTGTAATGTGCTGGGCCCGTGGCTGGCATCGTGGATGGTCTTGTGCATGTCATGTATGAAAAGTGTGTGAATGGACTGTAAAGCGGTTGGTGCCTTGTCGTGGCTTTACAGCTCACGAGCTGTGAGTCATTGGTTCAGTTATTTGGCCTTTCAGTTATTAACAGTGCATTTCATTTTTGTGAAATCTCTTGTTAATAAAATTTGATCCACTGAACCATCACTCACCCTCGTGCCAAATCCAACCAGTATGTGTGGTAAAAATGACAAAACCTGCTCCGCTGTAATCAGGCATCGCAGCACACCTGTGACACGGTAGGTGTCTCGGGTGGGACCCTGATGATGAAGCATGCCACCAACTTTTCACAATTTTAGTGTTTGGAACATCACATAAGTACGTGGACACATCAAAATGATCTATTGCAAAACTACCTGTGTTTGGGTGGGGGGGGGGCTCTGTTTTTGGTCTCGGGTGCAGCCTTCATCTAGGGAAACCTACCAAACCCAGACATGTTTTAAAAATAGACACCCCAAGGAGTCCAAGGAGGTGTGGCTTGCCTTGATCCCCCAACATTTTCTTACCCATACTCCTCTGCAAACCTCACAATTTGCTTAAAAAAGCATATTTTCCTCACTTTTCTTTGTAGGATCACCGCTGCAGCACAAATTTCCTACCACCCAGCGTTCCCATCTGTCTCCCAAGTAAAATGATACCTCACTTGTGTGGGTCCCCAAAGCAGAGTCAGCCTAAAAGATGTATAAAAGAAAAATATGTGCTTATCAACTCGCTGTGCTATCCCCTCAATCTCTACAGGTTTTTGGCATTTTTCTGTTGCAGGCACCTGGGCCACCCCCACAAGTGAGGTACCATTTTTATCGGGAGACTTGGGGGGACGCTGGGTGGAAGGAAATTTGTGGCTCCTCTCAGATTCCAGAACTTTCTGTCACCGAAATGAGAGGAAAAAGTGTTTTTTTGGCCGAATTATGAGGTTTGCAAAGGATTCTGAGTAACAGAACCTGGTCAGAGCCCCACAAGTCACCCCATCTTGGATTCCCCTAGGTGTCTAGTTTTCAAAAATGCGCAGGTCTGCTAGGTTTCCCTAGGTGCCGGCTGAGCTAGAGGCCAAAATCTACAGCTAGGCAGTTTGCAAACAACATGTCAGATTTCAATGTAAAAATGTGATGTGTCCATTTTGTGTTTCCTGTCGCGAGCATTAGGCCTACCCACACAAGTGAGGTACCATTTTTATCGGGAGACTTGGGGGAACACAGAATAGCAAAACAAGTGTTATTGCCCCTTGTCTTTCTTGACATTTTTTCCTCCCGAATGTAAGACAGTGTGTAAAAAAAAGACATCTATTTGGGAAAAGCCCTGTAATTCACATGCTAGTATGGGCACCCCGAAATTCAGAGATGTGCAAATACCCACTGCTTCTCAACACCTTATCTTGTGCCCATTTTGGAAATACAAAAGTTTTCTTAATTCCTATTTTTCACTTTTTATATTTCAGCAAATTATTTGCTGTATACCCGGTATAGAATGAAAACCCATTGCAAGGTGCAGCTCATTTATTGGCTCTGGGTACCTAGGGTTCTTTTTTTATTTTTTTTTATTTTTATTATAGTTTTGAACTTATCAGTAACATTGATATGGTAAATTCTTCAACTGTTCACCCATACCCCCCTCCATCCCCACATGCATTTACATTTGTATAATACGATTCATAGTTGACAAGTCTCATTAGGTAAATTTTTATGTTCTCTCTTCGCAAGCATTAGGTTTCGGGTGTAGTGTCTGGCTCTGCTTCGGAGTCCGAGGTGGGTGTGTTCACTTCTGCGGCGTATGTTTTTGGTGTCTTCAGCTTCTCAAGTATTGAGTCCCACTGTGTGGCATTGTCTCTGGGTCTTTGCCCTCGTAGTGCTTCTCGCAGCAATACTACTCCTTCCATGTCTGCCCATTTCTCCAATATGTTTTGCCATCTGTTTACTTGTGGACCTGCCGGGGCGCCTTCCAATTTGAGGTGATTTCTCTTCTGGCAAGGATCAGAGCAAGGTCTATGAACCTGTTGGATATTTTAAGGGCTGCAGGATGTGGAAAGTCCCCCAATATGGCCATTGTTGGGGACTTGTTCAGTGTTCTATCGGTACAAGCTGAGATTTTTTCGAGTATCTCTTCCAAGTATGAGTTAAGCTGGGGGAAACTCCAGAGCATGATGAACCTAGAAGCCCTATATATCCCCGCAACCAGAAGAGTCCAGCAGACGTAACGGTATATTGCTTTCAAAAATCTGACATCGCAGGAAAAAGTTAGAGTAAAACGTGGAGAAAAATTGCTGGTTTTTTACCTCAATTTCAATTTTTTATTTAATTTCAGCTGTTATTTTCAGTAGGAAACGCTTGTAGGCTCTACACAAATGACCCCTTGCTGAATTCAGAATTTTGTCTACTTTTCAGAAACGTTTAGCTTTCTGGGATCCAGCATTGGTTTCTCACCCATTTCTGTCACTAACTGGAAGGAGGCTGAAAGCACAAAAATAGTAAAAATGGGGTATGTCCCAGTAAAATGTCAAAATTGTGTTGAAAAATTGGGTTTTCTAATTCAAGTCTGCCTGTTCCTGAAAGCTGGGAAGATGGTGATCTTACCACCACAAACCCTTTGTTGATGCCATTTTCAGGAAAAAAATTACAAGCCTTCTTCTGCAGCCCTTTTTCCCCATTTTATTTTTAAAAAACAAACTTTTCGCTGTATTTTGGCTAATTTCTTGGTCTCCTTCAGGGTACCCCACAAAGTCTGGGTACCTCTTAGAATCCCTAGGATGTTGGAAAAAAAGGACGCACATTTGGCATGGGTAGCTTATGTGGAGAAAAAGTTATGAGGGCCTAAGCGCAAACTGCCCCAAATAGCCAAAAAAAAGGCTCGGCATAGGAGGGGGAAAAGGCCTGGCAGCGAAGGGGTTAACAAATGTCCCGGATTGACAGCAAAAGTAAGAGATGAAAAGTTATCAGGCTGGACTTACACAGGAACCTGGAGAGAGCTAAATGTGTTCAAACCTTACCCCAAGGGGCGAAGAAAATACTGACATTTGCATCAGTGCACGTATACAGACACACACAGCTCACTAACATGAACTGGTTAAGCACAGTCGCAACATGGAAAATCCATACCCCACCAAGTGGGTAGCTACAGGGATAAACCACAAAATGGTACCCAGACCTTAAGTCCATATAATTCAGGAGTTTAACTTCTCTAGGATGTAAATACACAAACATGAGGGGATGTAAGCAACATGGTGTTGAGAGGTTAGGGGGAGGTTAGACTAGGGAACCTTAACTAATTCTCTCATTATCTATCTCACTAACTAGATCACTATCTCTCTCTCATTCTCCACAAGAAGGTCACTCCCCCTTGATAACAGCCTGCAAATCACATGACCTGCACTAGTCATCAGAGTCGAGGCACACAGTTTCATGCCATCTCATCACACAAACAGATCTAAACTTTATTTTCCACACAGGAAGCAAACCGTTCGATAGAGGCCGGTACAGTAACATAAACGCTTACATAATCTCGGTATTTCCAAACATGCATGGGTTGATGCCGATTGCCTACATTTCAGAGCAACACAAAGAGGGAACAGATTCGATATTTCGTCACGAACGTGTCTGGACACTTTGTTCATTTTCACTAAGCTTCGGAAATCTTCCCCTCACATTTGGTGGGTTTAGAAAGCATTCCCTGCTCTTGGATACATCTGTCCCCACTTTAGGACAGCAACTGACTGCAGGGTGTGTGCATCATTGTCTTCAGATAATGTGCTGCCAAGCAACCTGTGTCAACACACAATCATAATCCTTTTATGGCTTTCAATCTCATAACCTGCCCTTAAAGAGGTCTGGCTTGGGATGGGTGTTAAACGGCTTAAAGTGGAACAAAAACAAGCAATATTGTAGAATATTGTTGGCAAGAGCAAATGTGTGTGGTCACCAAGGACTGCCATCAACAATAGATATCCGACGTGGATGGAATCATTTCAAATCCTTTGTATTTGTGAGAGTCTCAAAGGGCTTTTTCAACAATGTGGGCTTCATTAGGAGAGTAATATTTTCCAAACCCATGACTTGCAGTGTGGGCATAAAGAGCCATTGGGCGAGTTCTTCACTGAAGTCTCAGCATTAATTACTACATACTCAATAAATAGTAAAATAAATCTGATAATAATGCAATTCTGTATTAATTAACTTAATTTCTTAAACTAAAGCATGATTGTAGCCAGACAAAGGTTGATTCATGCAGATAAAAATCAGTCTATGCACGATTCAAAAGGAATTTGTCAAAATAGATTTAAAAAAAAAAAATACCACTGTGCATAAGCCCACGACTCCTCCAAAAAAGCAAGTAACTTACAACATAAAATGCATGTCTTACTGTTTTTGAGCTGGGCTCTGCTTTGCATGGTCAACGGGCCAGTTGAGACAATTAGGACGCCATGATGGGAGGGCAGCTTACTGTCCTACAGTATAGGATGACTGCAAGAAGACGACAGCAAATGTCAGCCTAGAGGCAAAGGGATGGTGCTGGCTCTGTGGATGGGACAAACAAGTCCCTCCTTACAGTTCTCATTCTCGGACACTACTGCCACAAAGGAGCTTTCCTGGAACAACCCTACTCTTTTACACTGTTCAGTTAACTTTCAATCATGGTTACTGGAATTTATTTGATAGGGGTGGACAAACTTGTGGCAGGGTTGGCTCTCTTATGCTGCAAGAAAAGGCAAATTATGCAGCACATTTTGTGATAACATTACTTACATTTTTTACTGATGTTAACACTAGTTAGTCCCAGTTTACCACCCAAACACATCAATAAGCAACTGAAAGAAGTTGGGCCCAACCCCCAAAACCACAATACACGCCCACAAACTTGGCATCATCTTCGACAGCCAGCTCTCCATGAAGAAGCAGGTCAACACCGTCTCCTCTGCTTGCTTCCTCACCCTTCGAATGCTCAGGAAGATCTTCAGATGGCTGCCACCCAACATCAGACGAACAGTCACACAAGCTCTTGTCACCAGCAGTCTAGACTACGGCAACTCCCTCTACATTGAAACCACCACCCAACTCACAACGAAATTCTGGATTATCCAGAACACTGCAGCCAGACTCATCCTTGACTTCCCCAGATGGACTCGCATCATCCCTCACCTCAGGAAACTCCACTATCTATCAGTCGCAAAGACATGCCAGTTCAAGCTTCTCACCCACGCTTTCAAGGCACTAAACAACGAAGGACCGGAGTAGCTCACTCAAGTGAAGTTGCACCAACATACAAGGAAACTTCTCTCAGACTCCCTCTCCCTAGCAGCCACACGTTGCATCCACGGGTGGACAGTGGAGGCCTCTGCTTTTCCCACCTGGAGGCTTAAGAACTGGAACAACCTCCTCCTGCACCTCAGAGCCTCACCACCACTCCAGCATTTCAGGAAGGACCTCAAGACTTGGATGTTCAACCAATAGAAGAACTGGCAGTTTGTCCTCCCAGCGCCTTGTGACCCTCATGGGTGATGCAGCCGTGCTCTACAAATTCGATTGATTCAACCTTCCAGAAGGGCCTTCCATTGCACAACAAAATGTTGCTTCGTTTTTAGTAACTTTTGAACCGTTTCAGCTAGAAACCATTTGTTCTTGTTGACATCTGTAGATTATGCAGCAGATGATGTATTATGTGACAAATGCGTCAAATCCATCCTTATGTAGAAAAAGTTGCAGCTGCAGAATCCCAGATTTCCAGTGGCCCTGGCTTTAGATCAATGATTTTCTGGCGTGGCACTTTTTCAAAATGTATTTAAACTTGTGGCACTCCTTGCCTCCAAATCACTAAGAACCCCGAAGGCAAAGTCCTTGTAAGCACAACCACATTCATAAATGGGAGCTATTTGACTATTATTGCTACATGCATCCTCCTTCAAAAAACTATCAAAACTATTTTGGGCACAACAGTGGCATACCTCTTAGATGTCGCTACATAGAGGCAGGAGATGGGATGAAAATAGAGTCAGAGCAGCCTCTTTAGCCATTTCACCAGGCTGATTAACCCTAAAAAATGCTTGATGATCACAAGTTTGTGGGGACTTCGCTTAATAGTGCATTTAAGATCAGACTTTTCACAAGCACCCCAACGTCTCCCAGTCACTGAGAATTCAGTTTGCAGTGCACACCATACAAGAAACTTACTAGCTCCCCAGATGAGCACTCTGAAATATTTTCACAAAGTAATTTAAAGGGACAGTGAATAAGGAGCACAACACAAATAATGTCCTGTCTGAGTACACTCTAGCCACAGACACTGCACTGTCTCCAGGTTTTCCCCTGCTTCGTTACCACTGTTGAATTTGTGCATATTACAGGTCTTTTTTAAGTCCACTTCTGCAAAGTAATTTCAGACCTTCACCACTCTGAGAAAGATATATTTTTCAAACATTGTTCATCAAAACTCTGCTCCACGCTAACATTCTGACATATAGCCCATTGCAGTACCCTCAATGTCAAAACTACATCTGCATGGTATTCAGACCACTGAGGGTCATAACCACCTTCTAGTATCCCTTCTATTCTCACCTTTCCTTGGTGCTATACATGCAAGTGAGAAATAGAGTTGTTGATTGAGAGGGATGCGAGCCCTTTTCAACCAATAGCCACAATCTCTGTCAGGGTTAACACAAAAGACACTAGATTAACCTGTGTTTAACCCTCTGGTTGCTGGGCACACAAGCAGTTAGGCATAACTTAGCAGCATCGGGTAAAGTATTTATGCAGCCTAAAATGACAGTTTCAATCAGTAGAACTGGAGTCAGAAATTTTTCAAGTTTACAATAAACAATAGTGCCTAAATGATCAAAGCACCACCTGTGGGCATCTAGTCGTGTGAGACTAGGGCAAAGTCGATAGTAATGGCCGACTGTGATGGAGCATGGTTTCAATACACGAAGTGGATTGGGTATCGTCTCCACTTTCCTTTGGACTTAGAAGAAATTTTCAAGTAAAAATGTCTACAGAGATAAAAGTTCAGTAGGGGCAAGACAGCCAGCGGTGTCCAAATAAGAGGCACTGTCTTCAGAGAGCCACTGGACGAAGTTGTGGTGAAGATTTCTGAGTTCAGATTTAGCCTTTTATGTAAACTCCATCAGGGCAATGTTGCAGGCTGTGGGCAACATGAGGCACACTTCTGCAAGGAGCGCCTGAACAGGATTTGGTGCTGCAGAGAAGAACACAGCATGAGCTGCTGTAAAGCAGCCTCCTGCCGATACACTTAGGGTGGATTGGAGAGAAGGTAGGTTCTGGTCTCCTCTCAGTTCTCCGAGCACTTTTTAGCAGAACCGCAAATTTTGGATTTGGGCTATCTGGGCACCTCCAGCACCACTTCCAAGATTCAAGGACTGGAGGGACAGGACTCTTCCAGGCAGAGTCCAGGTGCTTGTTCAAAACAGTTGGAACCTCTTCTGTCCCTGAGGCTCTGATGAGGAGGCCAGCAACTGACCTTTAGAGTCAATCTAGTAGTCTTGGGTTCAGGACTCAAGCAGGGCTCAAGAAGCAGGGCGGTCCTCTTGGTGCAGCAGGGCAGTCTTCTGACGTACACTGCAGGTCACAGGCAGCAGTAAGAGCCCTCCCGGAGGTCCAGGACTGAACTGCAGAGATAGTCTTAGGGTCCTATGTTTATTCCTCATGCCAGCTTTGAAGTGAAAGCACTAGGGACTTTTAAGTAAGCTAAATATGCCAATCAGATATAAGCCAATATTACTGTGATTTATGGCTTGAGCATCAGCACTTTAGCACTGGTTAGCAATGGTAACGTGCACCGAGCCCTAAGGCAAACAAAAACATCTAAAAGCTCCTGTCTTAAGGCCTTAACATAGCACTAATCTGGACATTATCTTTCAGCTCATAGCGAATGTTTTCCTTTCACTAAGAGCTCACATACTTTATTATTTTATTTTTATACTTTGCAATTTCCCCTCTCCACTGTGCCTTTCATGTTCTGGCTGCCTTCCCTGGTGCTTTGTGTTTATCCTAATAAACATGTTGACCACCTGCTTCTGTGGTCCCTCACTTGAAAAAAAAAAGCTGACCAATTTTCTCCTAACAATTTAGGAATCACTTTTGAGTCCATGTAGGATATTCTCCTCTATGTTTACTTATTTAACACTATCATCTAAACCCTGTACAAAGGTTCCCTTGATGTTTGCCCTTCTCTCAGTGTAACATTGACTCCTTTTCTCTCCCAGCAATTGATCAGTGTTCTTGATCTTTCCAAAACTGGGTTATCTGAAGCTGGGGGTAAGCAATGAGCTATGCTCGGACTAATACTGTTGATTGTTTGAAGCATGCTGTTCGAGAGTCACTACACCCCGAGTTGTCAAACTAGCTCAATGAAAAGGCATCTAGTAATCATTTGTGAAAGTGAGGTCTGGTATTGCCTATTTATACAAGAGCTCAGCCAACAGTTATACAAGAAGTGACCCACGAAGATCGTCCAGATTTGATGGACCTCGGCTAAAAATGCTGCACCAAACACCTGGAAGTCATCTGTGAACAGTGACTGTCCTCTCATTATTGGGTTCAATGCAGTTGAAGTTTCATACAGACACCTTCAGGAACAAATAAAACAGTGCTGTACTTGCTTAACACAATAGCCTGACATGGCTCTCTAGAATCACAGAACAAGTTATGTACCTTTAACATAAAGGTTTTAGCTTGATGGCCATTACAGAATAGCTAGCTCTTCATGATCTTACTACCTCGTGGCTGGGCAGATAAGATTGAAAACTGTGGGCAGGAGCTTGTCTGGAAAGACTCATCGATTTAACTGGAATATAGATTCATATGTAGTACCTGTACAAGGGAAACCTAGCCAAAAGGTTGTGAAGCACTGCAGAGTGTCAAAACCAAAAATACAATCAATGATTACTTGGAGAGGAAGCTGGGTTGAGAGTAAAGGTGGGCTGTTACATCGTTGTGATCCAGTGATCTTCAAAGAGGTGTGCCTCTAGCTTTTTCTTAAATCACAACAGGCCATAATACACAGATGGTGTCCGAAACCCTGGGTGCATAAATGGGAAGGCCAGTTGCCTTATGTTTTTTTTAAATTTAAACGTCTGTGGCTACAGCTGACGGGGCCCTGGCTGTGGGTCTGTCGAGAGCCATGGTAAGACTGGCAGATGGTTCCAGTCATGATGACCTTGTAGATGATGCAGCTGGTTTTGAAGATTTTTTGGGCTGGCAAAGAGCACTACTGTAGTTCAGGCAAGGTGGGGGGGGGCATGTGGTCATACTTCTTTAAGCATTTAATGAGGAATGCTGTGACATGTGCAATGCTCTTAAGGCAGACCAGTCTGGAGACTGGGTGGCCGTAGAGGAGTATATTGGCAACACCCAAGTACAACATTATGAGCGCTGGAACAGCAGCCCTGAAGCCCCAAATCAAAATGTATCTTTAGTGCTGTTGGATTATAGTACTGTGCATAGGCCAGAGGAGTATGTAATACCTCTGCAACTTTACCACAAGCTGGGGTCAGTGGCGAGGGCTGTATGAAGACCTAGGACAGATTTCAACCTAAAATACTAGTAGTTCTTGTAAGAGGCCTTGTCATGGAACAAAGACCCCTTGTGTTCCTTTCTCTTGTATAAAAGTGAAACAAGATGTTACCTTACTTGTGCGTCTAATACCCTTTGTCTATTAGGAAGAAGCTCAATAGTGTGTTTTAATTTCCTATCACACAGTGAAATGCTCCCACTGAGTTCCATGTTGCTAACCTCCTCCACAGTGAGTAAGGCAACTCTGGTGCTCGATTCCTTGTCTACTTCAATGCATTCTTCGGAGATGTGTAACTGACCACACTTTATGACCTAATCAGCCAGCTAAAGATATTGTCCTTGGGTAGGCATAACTTACTGCACGGTTTATGGTTATCATCTAGTGATATACTTGCACCTTATTTGGGGTACCACGGACATTTAGCAGTTGAGATTAAGAAATCATTGTCTGGATCTTTTCCATCTCATGGAATATCTGTGATACTGATGAAAAAGTATATGAACAGGTCTTGAAGGACACCCTCTGTGGGCACCTAGAGAGCCTTGACACTTTCTGTTGCTCCTGATACATTCATCACTGTGGCTCCACATACCTGAAATTTTTTTTTTACAGAATGTGCCAGCCTAACTCCAATTTATAGAAGGCACTAATTAACTAGTACTTAATAAATGAGATTGGTAAAACTGCCTGCTCGTGGGCTGTCCTTAAAATTCCACCTTACTGAACAAGGTTCTTAACTTTTCCAGCAGAAGCTTATTTAACCTGCAGGGCACACACCCACTGCTCCCTTAAGCAATGAACCCTGGTGGTTCTCAGCTGAATAAAAGGGCCGGGGGTTCATCGCCAGACTACCAGACCAACCTACTAATCTGCTATATCCCCTTCCAGAACTTACGACTCGTTCACCAGAATCCAAGTCAACTGGTGCATCATCTAAAAACAAATTATTTACCTCCAGGCCCCCATTGCTTCAACTCGCTGCCCCAGAGATCACTGTATTTTCCACGCTCGGTGTGCGGAAGACTACTCTAAAATGCCACTTTGTGAGCTTGGACCAAAAACAACATTAATGAAACGGCACCGAAACTGTAAATTGGTGTACCACATTAGCACACGTCATAAATGTATTATTATTTTCTTACTGTTGGTTTAGCAGCTTATTTTGATCAAAACCTTGAGCACCTAGCCAGTCTATGTATTCCATATCTAACTAGCTATGGAACGCAATCTGACCTCAGGTATGACTTGTTGTCTTGATGGGTTACTCTGCATGTTCCTAAATCACTAGGTCTACCCTGCTTATCCGAAGTACACTTTCTACCCCAGTACATGCTCTGCTGAAAGCAAAATTCGCCTGATGCCAACCTACTGACAGATTGCTTGTGGCTTTCTAGACAGCAGGAGGAGAGGGTGCTCCTTATTGCATTAACACATAGTAGATCCCCAATGCTTTGTCATTTACGATCTGTACCACCTTGTTCTGTACCTAGACCCACTGTCAATAAGTCCAGCCCATTTGTCAATGCCAGTTTCTGCACGTGTGCTCAGTTCCTTACTTTTTTTTGATCATCTTTATTCATGTTTTGGCAAACCGCTCCTCACACAAATTAAAGTAATGCAAATGATAAAGGGTAGGCTTGGTCAAACATTTACAGTAATTTTGATTCATTAGTTGAGAACATACTCAAATTGTTGTTATTTAAGAAAGTGCTGATATAGATAATATACTAGAAGGGTAACAAAACACTGCTGTATCCTATAACAATTTGTATCTAGAGAGTAGTGTGTACACACAAACACACACACCCCCAACCCGTTCGCCCACCACCCCCACTCACCCCACCTGGAACCCTGCAGCGGCCACAAATGCAAATGGGAGACTGAAGGCCAATTACAGATATCAGAGCTGGTGTCGGGGCAAAACATAACATCTAATGTGCTATAAAGGAGGTAATCGTCATCGCCACAAAATTAAAAGGTGGACAGAGATAATGGGTTGGGGGGTGGGGTGTCAATTGAACCGGGGTAAGTAAGGCCATGGCCATGTGGGTGTGGATGGAGCACGAATCAGGGAGTCCCTCCTAAAGCCATGTGATAAGGATGCACAAGTGTGTGTGGCAATCACATTTTCTTAATTAAGGAGGCCTACTATTGTCATTAATGGGTTTTTTGAAATCACCAAGTAAAGCGTCCCAGTATTCTGCTATTGGTCTTTTCTGCTGGCCCCTTTTTCGGTTTCGCCTTCACAGCGCTTGCATTGGAAATCTCTTGTAAATTATAAAGAATAAAAAAATAAATTAAAAAAAGTGGCTTTGAGCCTGCCCATCACTGACTTAGGCTTACCACTGGGTAGGCCCATATTGGTCAGCTTGTTATCTTGTTTTAAGCTGCAGGTCTTCATGCGCAGCTTTCTGTTCATGCTGTGTGTGGAGCTTGGCCAAAGTACAGTTTCCGCTCACTCAGCACTGGTTGGTGGCTTCTATCCTTCCATTGGCTAGGCAGTCTGAATGTACTATTTTTTTTGTTACTTGAAGTCTTCCATGTTGTACAAGTGCATGGTGAGTAGACTCCCAAACAAGGCAGCCTGTATTTCATCAGGATTACGTTTGCCCTGCTCTCCCTTAAGAGGAGTAGTATCCAGCTGCCAGAGCGCCTTTCGGCATGCAGCTCGCTTTCTTGCTGCCCCACCTGTAATACCACAAGCCACTTCAATCAGTGCCTCTGTTCATCGTTTCAAGGATAGTGAGTGGGATGTGCCAAGTTCCCTAGCCCCCTCTGGCGGAAGTGGTTTCTCTCCTGGGCTATAAGTATAGGGTGGGTACTGGAAGAACTAGCCACAGTAAATACTTAAATGTATAGCATGCACGACTGTTACGGTGTATTTGGTCTGTGCTCTTCCCCTCAGAATTTAAGCATGATTCTGACTACACTGAGATGGATAACAGGTTTATTCATAGTTTGTGTCAAGTTTTTTTTTTTTTTTTTTTAACATGTGTCAAGGTTGCAGAACAAATATATTTATTTGGCACTTCCAAGCGCTATGAGACAGTCTAGAATCTCGGAGCCCACCTCACAGCTCCAGAGTTCTTTGCTGCAGTTTCTTCCCGCTCCTTTTCCGATACCGAGCACAGCTACTATTCTATGGAAGCAAACAGTGCAATCACAGCCAGCAAATCTTGACAAGGAAAAGCTGTCCATTCCCACCCTCTGAACACTACACTTTATATTAAATCCACGTGTTGTCCGACTACCACGAACCATCAGCTGCAACCGCGGGGAATTATGGGACTGGCAGTCTTTTCTTTCTGAGCACTTGGAAAATATAAGTCAAACGGAATGCGTGACTCCTTTGTTATAGTCTATGTTCCACCATGGATGCCAGAGGCTATGACCATGGAAGCCTTCCAAAGCAGGTGTAGACTGTTTGTATTTTTTATTTTACTGAGACCAAAGCTTTGATGAATTGCCACATTTCCAATCCGAGAAATGTTTGCTCCAGAATCTAAAATACAAGTATTTATCGTCCTCATGCTTGTTTCAAACTAATTTTTTGGGACGTTCCTTAATTAAATTGTTTCTCAAGTTGATTCGTTTTTTTAAACAAAACAATTCGCTTGCAAAACGTAAATAAATGTATGTAATTAAAAGCAGGGGAGTTTCAAGGATAAATGGGTGATTTGGCGAACACCTTACTGTTTTGTTTTCAGCCAACAAAATGTCGTCCTGCCCCCTACTAAATGGGAGTGCAAACAGAATTGAGCAGAGTGGTGCTGGGGTGTGTAGCCAGCGCTGAAAAGAACCGCTAGCAAGTTTGTAGCACATGGATTCAATTTCCAGGGAGACACAGTTTGTCAACAACTTGATATGAATTTTCCATTGTACTTTTAAAGGAAGTCGGCCGGTTTTGAAGGATTTTTCAGCAGCATACATAAAATGTTTGCTTTTACTCTGGTGACAGACCGCCGAACAGTGCTAAACACCAGGGTCTCGGGTGTAAACTTTGCTCAGCCATCTCCTTCCTCCCCACCCCTCTGCCCCCCACCCCCCTGCCTGCATGTGCTTTGGATAATTGTATCTTAGGGCCAGATGTACCAAAGGATTTTACCCATTCTGTGTCTATGGGAAAAAGCTTTCGTACATATGGCCCTAAGTGCTGTTGTTGAGGAAGGACCCGCATCACCCTGATGTTGGCCAAAAAATGGCTAACTTACACTACTGAAAATCACTTGTTGCATGCCAGGACAGACAGGGTACTGATTACTCATACCCCGCCCCCTTCCTTGGCCTCACACGGGTGACTAAAGGGCTTTCATCCCAGGCATAAAACATTGTCCTCCCCGAACACCCCCTTCATTCTAGGACATTCGAAAGATCAGAGGGCTTCAAGACAGGATTCACTAGTCTGTCGGCAGCATTTCATTTGTAGTTTCCTTGGTTATAATTCGTAATAGGTTTATAAAGCATATACTCCCATAAAATGCACTATAAATCACCATTACTTCATTTAAAAGCAGCATTGGACCATTTTAATTATGAATACTTTGAACGCATTTGAAGGATAGAGACGAATTCCACCGTTAGGAGCGGTGCTTAATTTGTGCCAGTTGTCGCAACGGCACTACAGTGACTACCTAACTCCAGGACACCTCACACACTGCCTCCAGTTCTGAATGTTTCACCTACAAATTGCTCTTTTCAAGTATATTAGTCTAATTGGATCAATGGAAACAAAGCATTACTTTATCACCCAGAATGCACTGGGTTATCACGACAGGCTACAAGTGGGTTATATGTTGCTATCAGCCATCACCTTTACTATTACCACGGTACTGCAGCCTCACATTTCTGATATGGGTTGGCACTTTTTTATTTTACCTATAAGACATGCTGCACAATAGGTCGAAAACAAGTCCTAACACCTTTACAATGTTTCTTTCACTTATATTGCACAACTGCTCAACTAGATAAAACTTACAAAAAAAGAAAGTTATTAATAATCACACAGGTGAAACATATTGGCTTCATCAATGCTTGTTTTTCTTCTCTGTGGCTAGTGGTGCTTTCTGCTCGGTTGATATGATGACCTCATCTCTCCGGTGGACTGTTAGTGGAGAATGGGGAACTTACATGATGACCTCATCACTCCGGTGGACTATTAATGGAGGATGGGGAACTTCCAATGCATGGAAATAGCTTGGTTTTCCAACAGCAGCAAGAGGTTTGTGAATCCAGTGGTAACTTTTTTTATCTTAGGTCTGGGAAAGAAGCCAAGCAAGCAACCAACCCCGCGGGTTCTATGTAATTGGGCTTTCTGTTATGGTATGTATGTCTGCATTTCCCTTTCACAAAAACAGTTTCTTAAGAATGCACTTGCCATAATGGCCATGTGGAGTTTTAGATAAACAAAAGCTCTCCCCTCCAACACATTGGGTCTGGAATTTCTCTGAAATTGTAGCCACTGATTGAGAAACCAGTAAAGCGTCTCACATTGTGAAATGGGTTGATGTGTGATGGCGGCGTAATTTCCAGCAACATTACCAATTCAGTCATTGTCAAGGGCTACAACATCGGACAAAAGGAAATTTAATTTTGATGGGCATGGACGTTTAAGCACCAATGTAGAAAAGGACCTTGTCACTTCTTAATAAGAAAAACCCTTGCTGAGTTGGTCGCTGATGATACGGTAGTCGCTGCCATGAAAGCAAAGGCTGGATAGCTGAAGTAGGTTGGTCCCGTGGGGCTTTGGTGATTTATTGCTGATATTTTATTAAGTCCTAACACAGAAAGGGACTTACTGGTTTTTTGGGAGGTGAGGAGACTTTTGAGAGGGACAAAGCTAAAATCCAATCCGAAGCTGTGTAGCAGCTGATATGCTCCTCTTGAAGTTCTATTGGAAACATTTCCAAAAGTTTCCATACTTTCTTCTGGTGCCTGAAAATAAAAATAAACACACAGGAGTACATTTGCAAAGGCCTCAGGTAAGGCACTTTGAAACTCTCAGGAGGTCAGAGGCCACCAGTAGGGCAAAGTCAATGTCCAGTTGCTACTGGTTATCTGGCCACTTCCTTGGCGGGTAAACTTACTACTTGTTTTGTCCCTGTAGCCACACAGGAGGCCTACCAACTAGCCCACGTAGTCCACTTCTTTGACCTCGGTACAAGTGGGAGCACGTCCAGCCTTTCAGGTCGCCTCACAGTTACCACACAGCAGGTTCTGTCCCCTCTGTTCTTTTTCAGGTCCAGAACGTTTTCTAAGGCTGGTGCCCCGTGTTTCCACATTAATGCCTGGCACCAGATAGTGGGTCGAGGTGACTCCTGGCTCTTCCTTAAGCAATAGGGTAAAACGTTCCAAGGGGCAACCCTAGCCACCTTTGCAACAGTTCCCGTTTGCCATACTGCAAACAAACCTACAGTGCACCTTATTCCCAAAATCTAAGATGTGGAACTCTTTTCCCCTGGGCCAGAACCTGTGTGCCCCACAAGGGATGTGGCCAGAGTTATGAGTAGGCCTCGCTAATTACTCAAAACTGGTTCTGGGAGTAGCTTTTCTGCCACTGGGATTGCCACCAGCCTGACTATAGGGGACAAAGGTGGGAATTCCCAAGTGTCTCATATTTGCTTGTGACAGAGCAGACTCCTTTGAAATTAATTGAATTTCTGGGCCCACCTCAACTGGCTACCTTCAATGGGGAAACTATTCATGCCTCACTAAGGTCAGGCACTTGACTGACAGCTGTTGGAGAGCTAAAGTGATGTAGCCTCCAGATGCTTCAGGCAGGGACAAGGTAGCTTTCTAAAAGTTACTCTTTCTACATATTTATTAAAAACCCAACTTCATGACTGAATTAGGCTTTTAATAAATACCAAAAGGGGTGGATTAATTCGTTTTCTAGCTGATACCAAACTCAAGGTACAGAATTCATATTGTATTGGGCATGTTAAGTTTAATTTTATACATGCCCAACTTTTAAATACCATGCACCCTGCCTTGTGGGCTACAAGGAAACAGAGGTGACTCATTAGTATTTAATACTGCCCAATTATACTTGATCAGAAGATGGCTACACAAGGGTGTTTCAAGACCTTGGCAAGAGCCTATGGTCAGTCAAGAGACTGTAAGATCACTTACTATATACTAATTTCTTTAAGGTCGATATGTTTTCTGTATGATAATGAACTGCAGCCCAATCTCTAATCAAAGACACATGATGGCCGACACATAAGGGTGACAATCTCAGTGAAAGATCTATTCCAAAGCACAGGATTAATGAGAAAAAGCAAAATGGAAAGTGTCCTCTTTGGGAAAACACATTTTCTGCTCTGCAAAATTTTAGGTGGAATTTACTCCGTTCCAGAAGCCCATTTTGTCATTGTTATTGCGAAAAAATGTGTGCACATTGCTGTAGTAGACAGCACAGAGATAGATGTTGATACTACAAAACCTTTGGGGCATTTCCAGATTCTGTGGTTGTTTCCACAGAACACAAAGCCATTTTTCTAAAGACTGCACAGGCGTGCAACAGAAATGTTTGCAGAACGCCTAAAAATCCCAAAGAATGTTTCCAATGTGCATTTTTTAAGAACTTACAAATGTATCAATGTATTGGAGTAATTCCTAGAAATTTTTCAGTTCACATCACCTACATCTCCCAGTCATATATGGTGTCCTGTCCATCAGCCACCACAGTAAGTACTGCTCCTATACAACCTAGGGTACCAAAGTATTTTTTCCCCCCCAGAGTTTCTGGGTTGGCCACACTACAAGGGGTCAGGGTAGGGGTAGATATATTTGTACATTAAACATTAATTTGGCAAAGAACATGCTTTTCAAAGTATTTGTTTTTGAGAGTTGCTGCCACCCAGGTGCTGACGTGGTCTTGCTTAGCTGGGTTCTTCGAGATGACCATGGCAATCAGCGCTGAGTTTTTAGATGGATAAATGCTTGCCTGCACCCTCATGTCCCTTTCCACCTTCAAACATTTTCTCCCACCCTCCTTCCATCCGTCAGACTTCCTTTTAATTCTACTAATGCAAGCTGTCACAGTGTCTCTAGGAATACCTACAAATTAGGTGCATCGGGTGGTGTTAATGGGAGGGTGGGGTGGAAAACTCAAGTACAGAGTCCATGTTCATTCTCATCATGCTTGCCCATGTTGATTCAGCACTCTTTTCTAGTAGGCCTACAAAGGGGCCAGGCCGCCTATAAGGTGGGATGCTATGTAACTGCTAAAAGGAGCACCTCCCCCACCCCAACTCGTAACAGCACCTTAACACGAGCTCCTTGTCTGCACTAGCAGCTCATCATGCTGTCCTGTACTAATGTAAGAACAATAAATGATGGACGGAATACAGAACAAATCAAACATTCACCCCCATTCACAGATCTGGGTTTAATCTATCATTTTTTTGCTTGCCACGCCATTCCAGTTTGGACCCGGCCATATGCAAATCAGTCTTGACCCTGTTCCCCCCATGGGAACAGTCCAGCCGGAACTACCAGCCAGGTCCTCCCTGGACCAGAAACAATCCTCCTGGGACCAGTTTCAGGATATCACCCTTCATCGGCCAGGCTAGCTTGAATCTGGTGGCATAGCAAGCATGGGACCCACGTCTGGGCATACCCTTCCACTTGGGGCAACAAATGCAAAAACAACAGATGATGGACGGAATGCAGAACAAATCAAACATTCACCCCCAGTCACACATCTGGGTTTAATCCATCAGTTTTTTTGCTTGCCACGCCATTCCAGTTTAGACCCAGCCATATGCAAATCAGTTCTTGACCCTGTTCCTCATGGAAACAGTCCAGCCCGAACTGTACTAATCTAGCAACTCCCCCGTCCATCCAAAGTACATCAAATAGCTCTGGTACAGAAGAGAACTTGGAATGTTTAAGTGGAGTCCCAGGGCCGGGAAGCGGACTACTGGAACTTTAATTTTTTTTAAATCCTAAAAAGGTACAAAGCTGCAAGTCTGGAGTAGCAAATACCAGGCCCCAAACATCAGGTACCAGACACCAAATACTAACCACTAAACCCCAATCTGCAAAGCAAAGTGCCCTTTAATTGGCTACCAGCCTTTTGGCTTTGTCAAAACTTGTTTTGTTTCGTCTTTATAAGACTTTGTTGAAGGAGCGGTCAGTCTCTCCAATATACATTAAAAAAATCCCCTAAAAGCTAAAAGTATTTTTTGTCACAGAAAGCATACACCCACACTGTGCTTAAAGGGCTCTGCTCAGTGGAGGTGCTCCTTGTGAAAGAGCAGGGTGCCGGTCCCTCGCATGCCTGAAAAGGGTTGAAGAAAGCATGAATGACGCAGACCAATGAATGAATGAATGAATGGGGCTGGCAGCCCCTATATGTATGTCCATATAATTTCAGTAAAATTAAACACTCCTCACACTGAAAAAATAAATAAAAGCGGTTACTGAAATTCAGTCCGTCATTTATTACAGATGCAAAGCACCTACTTTCTTTAACATAAAAAAAGAGGGAGTATTACGTGTTGGCAGTTGGCACCATGATGTGTGTGGCGTGATCTAAGACAGGGTAAACAGTCTGTTCTGCCGCTGAAAGTATCCCGACCTCCACCGTGTAAAGCAACTGTTGTAGTGTCGACGAGGGCCCATTAGTAATGTTTAATCAACATCACATCATTAGAAAGACCCTGTCAGAGGCGGAGAGAGCTCTTTTTGAAACACGTGGCGCACAGATGGGGCAGCAAGTGCCAGCAATACACAGAACATCTACAAAAATAGCTTAATGCAATGTCTCATTTCCACATGTATTCTATGACGAGTCCTTGATTTAGCGGAAGTATTCAAAACCGGAACCTTTCAAAACCGGAACTCTCGGGATTCAACAAAACCATGGCTTCTTGTACAATGCAAAACGTAACATCTGAATGTGTGGAGCTGAAGATATTAGGATTAGAATGGTTGCTTGACATTTTCATAATCAACGTGTGCATTCGAAACACAAGCCTTCGTTTAAGAGCTGGGAATAAAGCGACGGAGGAGTAAAAATATTCGATAACTAGTTTAACCAACAGTTTACTTCTGCTCTGCACTTTAACAAATTATCCTGCAGGCTATACGGTTCTCTGAGGCTCAGGCTTGCCGCTGAAATAAGCACAGATCTCTAGTCATGAGTGCGAATCCCGGCAGGGCTCACTCAGCCTTTCATCCTTCTGTGGTCACTAAATGATAAATTAAATACTAAAAACACCTATTATTTACAGCACTGAGAATAGGCGTTAGCCTGGTACGGTGTAGTACACAGAAAAACATATACATTCAGTATGAAATAACACTTTGACAATTACCAGCAACGTTGCCAGCCGCTAAAGGTGGCTCTAAAATGCTAACGTTAGGAGTATCGGTAATAGTTTCTTTACCACGAATCCTTATCTATGGGCTACGACCTGCAGGTACGCTAAAACACCCAACAGAATGTCAACACTGCAACCTGTTGACCTCAGCATGCATTTGGCATGGCGGCCATCTTTGGTCGTGCTGTGGGTCCTACAAAGGCATGGTGGTGGGCAATAGGATGTTCAAAGCTGTCTGGGTAGACAGACACTGCTTGCAACTGAAGTCATTTAACCTCCAAGTGAGAGCGTCTTTCGCGTGCCACGCCCCTCTTAAAAAAAAAAAAAAAACACCGATGCGTAAATATCATTGCTGGTTGAGAAGAATGGCAGACCGCCACATGAGTGCAGCTAAAATGTGGGCCATAAACCTCAGAAGTAGCGTGTAGGCAGCATCGCGGATTTACCACCACCCACATGTTAGACTCCAAGAACGGCAGCTTGCTAAGGCGGCAGCTTCCTACTGCCAAAATAGAGCCTTCTGCAATGCCGGTAGGCCTACGTTTAACATTAGTTAAGTCACAGGTAAGCAGTGCTTTGGAGCTCACAAGGCCTGGGTACAATAGTGAGCCATGCCAAATATGCAACTGGCATTTCTGTGCAGTAATTGGAATTAAATGTATCACTGCATAAGGATCAAACACTTACACCCCTTGTTCAAGGCCCTCTTTAAGAATAAAAGTCACGTTAGGGCACTACAACGCCGCTAGAAGACGGACTTTTCTAAAAAAAAGGAAGTCCTTTAATTTTCGAAAGTGCCACCAGCCCCTTCTGCCCAATCAAATGCGGTACTCAAGGAAATCAACGTGTGAACGGAGATTACGCCCCTCTCTCAGTAGTACTTCTGAAAGTTTCTTTTCCCTTGATGACATAAGGTGGTGCTATCAACCCCGACTTAAAAAGCAGTGAATACACAACCTCACCTAATGCCCAATGAAATGGCAAAAGACACCGCTTTTGCCATACGAGGACGACATATAAAAACAGCTTAAAATACTTTAGAGAGTACTAAAGCTCCTAGTAGGTACCATTTACTTCTTTAAAACTGCGGCTATTGCCATTGTGCTATGAAGAAGGATGTAAATGGCGTCTCACACGAACGATATTCAAGGGGGTATATATAGTTCCAGAGTTTATAAGGGCACCCGGTGCTGTTTTAAATTTAAATCATCTATCGGGCTGTAGGAGTTGCATGGACTGTAGCCAGTCTCCAGAAGTTGGACGCATCGTTAGGTGAAACTGTACCTTAAGTCATTGGATAGAGGCCAGAAGTATTACTTTATCTGGTCTGTCAAGCGCCGCTGGTGAAAAGAGCCGTCCTTAGTATTGTGGCTGCTCGAAGACTGTCAACGAGGGGGTCGCCAGACGACTCCTGGCTCGTCCTCTGGTACCCCTGGCAATGCTCCTGTGACCCCCTGCCAATAATACTTCAAACTGGCCTGCATGCTGCTAGAAATCCTTATTACCGAGGAAAATATAGAATAGAAAAAAGTCATCTTTTCTCTTTCACAGGTTGGAAGCAAGCATCAGAAAAACACTGTTCAGCGTATTATACAGACTGTGCACCAAACAGAATGCAGATATAGTTCATTTATTTTCCCCGTATAGAGAGCATTTCCGGCATCTTCGATCTTGGGAAGAAATATCTTCCTTTTCTTCAACTTTTAGTTTTGTTTTTCTAACAGTATAGTGCTGCTGTGGAACACACACACGAAGCCCAAGCACACGTGGACTATTAGTATCTATTTTTCTTTACCAGAAAGTTTTACGTGAATTAAAAAATACCCTTAAAGCATATGTATAGGATATGTAATGTCCATTCAGCTGCAGATCAGCAAGGCGACTTCCTATATCTGCTTTATTTGTAGTGCTTAGCAATGCACGATTGCTCCAAATCCTCGGCCAGTCACGTCCACAATGGGTTTATTTTCTGAACATATTTTTGACCTACTTTCCATATATTCAAGTTTAACGTTCTCCAAGATGATCTTCTTCAACATAATTAAATGGATCTGAAGAAATACAAATAAAACCTAGAGTGAAGACCGATACAAAATCAGGGAGTGAGTGGTCATAACGCAGTTCTGCTCTTTCACAGATATAACAACTAAACCCCCTCCTCCCCATTGTTTTAGTGCTCTGCATTAAAAACAAAAACACCTCACTAGATGTTCATTGTAGAGTCATGTCACTTGCTGTGATAACAGGATCACATTTCAGATAAGGTTCCTTCCTATGATGGCACAAGGGTCAAAAGTCAAGCAAGGTAATTTCCTGTTAAGTGCCTTGAAGGTTAGTGATGCAATTTTGGTGCATCTATATCTATATTTTGAACCTAACAGCATGTGCCGGCTATAATGGTGTACAAAAAACTATTCTAGTGTTTAAAAAAAATAAGTCAGTAGATCGTAGGGATACGTCAAAACACATTTGTCTCTCGTTTCAGCTACTAGTAAACTAGTAACACTTTCCTTATTAAGGATGAATTAATATATCAATTGCCATAAAAAGAACTAAGAATGCTTAGAAATCGCAGAGGTTACAATTCAGGATAGTGGGTTTGGTTGATTTCAATCCTCCTAATATATACCATATTTTGAATCATGTAAGCTGGTTTAACTGGACTGTAAAAGTATTCTGCAACTCTCTTCGAATTCAATACATTGCAAGCTTAATTTGCTGGTGACGGAGGGGGTGCAGCCAGCCTGTTTCCATTCGTTAAACATTAACATATAGATCCAATATATGACCTGTTATTTCCTACTTGTCAGGTTCAGTTTTTTCCTGTGTGTGGCTAACCCCAAGTCCACCACCTACGCAATGTCTTGAAAATATCGTTCCGCCAGTGTTTCACCACATCAAGTGCCTGGTTGTGTCCTTGGCTACACTGAACCTTACTTGCCACTTCGAAGACCACCATCAGGTTTGCATAAATCCACTTTTCCAATCTCAAATATCATCCATTGGTGACATTTCTGTGATCTACAAGAAGGGTGTGCAGCCCCTTCCTATAACGCTACCACAAATCGCATAAAATTAAATGAATGGTGGGCTCCAGAATATAGACCAATGATAAACCAATAGACCCCCATCATTCCCATTCACCAACACCATTTCTCTTCTGTTCTTGATTGGCTGTCTGTGCAGGGTCGCCATATGTAGACCATGTCACAAGCTTTTGATAATGAACAATTCTTCTCTGTGACCTATGTGAATGCTATGACCGAGATCCAAGTACATCACATCCAGTGGTTTTTCCATGATCTGACCTACAGCCAACTGGTGGGAGCTTCTCCAGGTCAAACCCAGCTGTGCCCATTTAATTATTTCAGTGACGTTTCCTTCTTCCTCTCCACTAGTGACCTGTGCATAACTAGCCTAAGTTGGCAGCCTTCTATGTACGAATCAGAACCAGAACCCTAGCCTCGGGCAACACCAAGATCTGCAGAAAGTGGCTTATCAAATGTATTTGCGATATTGGAAATACCAGAGGACCTCGGAGTCCATCGCCAATCACTGCCTTATTTTGCACCAAGTTTTTGTAGTGTGATTTTATCTTTTCTGTCATAGCCAAACCAGCTGTAAAATGACCGGGTGGATATGCTTCAGTAAGGATGCCATGCATGGACCAATGTAAAGTGCTAACCTCCTCTGAACATGTAAAGCACCACGATGTCATAGCAAGGCTGGAAAGGCTGGGTTCGTTTGGTGGACGGTACCCAACACTACACACTGGAACAGAAGAGTCTGTTATCACAGGGTTTACACCATGCAACTGCCTTGAGCAATAGGCGTTATCATCAATTCTAGGAGGCAGGCAATAAGTCTTCAGAAAATGAATAAATATAGTGTAGGAAGATGGCTCTGTATGCACTATTTCAAAGTAAGGAATAGTATGCACAGAGTCCAAGGGTTCCCCTTAGAGGTAAGATAGTGGCAAAAAGAGATAATACTAATGCTCTATTTTGTGGTAGTGTGGTCGAGCAGTAGGCTTATCAAAGGATTAGTGTTAAGCATTTGTTGTACACACACAGGCAATAAATGAGGAACACACACTCAGAGACAATTCCAGGCCAATAGGTTTTTGTATAGAAAAATATCTTTTCTTAGTTTATTTTAAGAACCACAGGTTCAAATTTTACATGTAATACTTTAAATGAAAGGTATTGCAGCTAGGTATTTTAGGAACTTTGAATAATCACAATAGCATATATACTTTTCAAATGAATCACATATAGCTATTTTAAAACTAGACAGAGCAATTTTCACAGTTCCTAGGGGGAGTAAGAGTTTGTTAGTTCTTGCAGGTAAGTAAACCACCTACGGGGTTCAAGTTTGGGTACAAGGTAGCCCACCGTTGGGGGTTCAGAGCAACCCCAAAGTTACCACACCAGCAGCTCAGGGCCGGTCAGGTGCAGAGTTTAAAGTGGTGCTCAAAACGCATAGGCTTCAATGGAGAAGGGGGTGCCCCTGTTCCAGTCTGCCAGCAGGTAAGTACCCGCGTCTTCGGAGGGCAGACCAGGGGGGTTTTGTAGGGCACCAGGGGGGAGGGGGACACAAGTTAGCACAGAAAGTACACCCTCAGCAGCACGGGGCGGCCGGGTGCAGTGTGCAAACACACGTCGGGTTTCCAATGGAAATCAATGGGAGACCAAGGGGTCTCTTCAGCGATGCAGGCAGGCAAGGGGGGGGGGCTCCTCGGGGTAGCCACCACCTGGGCAAGGGAGAGGGCCTCCTGGGGGTCACTCCTGCCCTGGAGTTCCGATCTTTCAGGTCCTGGGGGCTGCGGGTGCAGAGTCTTTTCCAGGCGTCGGGATCTGGGAGTCAGGCAGTTGCGGTCAGGGGGAGCCTCAGGATTCCCTCTGCAGGCGTCGCTGTTGGGGCTCAGGGGGGGCAACTCTGGCTACTCACAGTCTCGTAGTAGCCGGGGAGTCCTCCCTGAAGTGTTGTTTCTCCACAAGTCGAGCCGGGGGCGTCGGGTGCAGAGTTGCAAGTCTCACGCTTCTGGCGGGAAACGCAGTTGTTTTAAAGTTGCTCCTTTTGAAACAAAGTTGCAGTCTTGGGTGAACAGAGCCGCTGTCCTCGGGAGTTCTTGGTCCTTCTAGAGCAGGGCAGTCCTCTGAGGATTCAGAGGTCCCTGGTCCCTGGGGAAAGCGTCGCTGAAGCAGTGTCTTTAGAAGGGAGGGGGGGGGGAGACAGGCCGGTACAGCTGGGGCCAAAGCAGTTGGTGTCTCCGTCTTCTCTGCAGGGTTTTTCAGCTTAGCAGTCCTCTTCTTCTTAGGTTGCAGGAATCTGAGTTCCTAGGTTCTGGGGAGCCCTTAAATACTAAATTTAAGGGTGTGTTTAGGTCTGGGGGGTTAGTAGCCAATGGCTACTAGCCCTGAGGGTGGGTACACCCTCTTTGTGCCTCCTCCCAAGGGTCACATTCCTATCCCTATTGGGTGAATCCTCCATCTGCAAGATGGAGGATTTCTGAAAGTTAGAGTCCCCTCAGCTCAGGACACCTTAGGGGCTGTCCTGACTGGTCAGTGACTCCTCCTTGTTTTTCTCATTATCTCCTCCGGCCTTGCCGCCAAAAGTGGGGCCGTGGCCGGAGGGGGCAGGCAACTTCACTAGCTGGAATGCCCTGTGGTGCTGTAACAAAGGGGGTGAGCCTTTGAGGCTCACTGCCAGGTGTTACAGCTCCTGCAAGGGGGAGGTGATAAGCATCTCCACCCAGTGCAGGCTTTGTTACTAGCCACAGAGTGACAAAGCCACTCTCCCCATGTGGCCAGCAACATGTCTCGAGTGTGGCAGGCTGCTAAAACCAGTCAGCCTACACGGGTAGTTGGTTAAGGTTTCAGGGGGCACCTCTAAGGTGCCCTCTGGGGTGTATTTTACAATAAAATGTACACTGGAATCAGTGTGCATTTATTGTGCTGAAAAGTTTGATACCAAACTTCCCAGTTTTCAGTGTAGCCATTATGGTGCTGTGGAGTTCGTGTTTGACAGACTCCCAGACCATATACTCTTATGGCTACCCTGCACTTACAATGTCTAAGGTTTTGCTTAGACACTGTAGGGGCACAGTGCTCACCTATGGTATAGTGCACCCTGCCTTAGGGCTGTAAGGCCTGCTAGAGGGGTGACTTATCTATACTGCATAGGCAGTGTGAGGTTGTCATGGCACCCTGAGGGGAGTGCCATGTCGACTTACTCGTTTTGTCCTCACCAGCACACACAAGCTGGCAAGCAGTGTGTCTGTGCTGAGTGAGGGGTCCCCAGGGTGGCATAAGACATGCTGCAGCCCTTAGAGACCTTCCCTGGCATCAGGGCCCTTGGTACCAGGGGTACCAGTTACAAGGGACTTACCTGGATGCCAGGGTGTGCCAATTGTGAAAACAAAAGTACAGGTTAGGGAAAGAACACTGGTGCTGGGGCCTGGTTAGCAGGCCTCAGCACACTTTCAAATTAAAACTTAGCATCAGCAAAGGCAAAAAGTCAGGGGGTAACCATGCCAATGAGGCATTTCCTTACATATAGTTATTAGACACATGGTTAATACTGTCAGAAGTAGAACTGACAGTGCCCTTGAGCAATTACCAGAGAGACAGGTGAAGTGCTAGAAGATATAGCAGAGAAATACAATTATGTGACCAGAGCAGAGGATAAACAACCACCCTTAATTAGATGGGCATCGGAGAGGCTAAACGATGATGACTGCTAGGCTGGAATAATGGGGACCTGGGATTCGGTACTAAATCCGCGGACTCACAGCTAACCTAGAGGGTAGTGAATGGATTTACTAAACACTGCTAACTTTAACCACGAACATAAGGACTTCAGGCGTGATTGAGTGCGGTACACACACGTATGCCACTTTCTTGTGGACTGAACAGAAAACACAGACAGACGCAGACAAGAGACACGCTGAAACGGTGGAGGCAATCAAAACGTAATCAGCAGCTATTGCTAAAGAGTAACCATGTTGTCAACGTTTCTGGACTAGGAAAGCCGGATAAATGATTTTTGGTGGTAAAACCGAGATGCAACCTCCCGCCTGTGAGTGGCACCAAGCAAAAACAAAAATTAAAGGCCACTGTGCAAGAGCTGCGTTCACGGGTCTCTCACTATGCTGCAATGCAGCACTAATTAACATAGGCAAGCCACTGGCCACCGTACACCACTGGACAATATAATTCTAATAGCCAGTACACCACAAATGTACATCGGTGACGAGACAGGGATGAACCTGTACAAAAGCAGTTCGAGTGTTAAAAGCCTCAGGGATGTATTCACTAATCACGCCATTGCCTAGCATGGTTTTCTGGTTTTAGCTACCACAACTTGCTGGCAAGTGTCTTGTTACCAACAAAGCTGCTCTGAGCCTTCTTAAAAGCGTCACCAATTTGGGCACACAGAGGTCCCAAATTTGAAAAGAGAAAAAACGTGTGTGAGTTAACGTTTCTCACTTGCAATGGGTGAATAAAGATACTCACAACATGTGAATACAAGCGCGCAGCCTGCAGTACTTAAATGCGCATCCATCTCTCCAATGTCCTTCTTTCCCCGCTGGCAGAAAGTGTCTGTTTTCAATACAATAACAAAAAAGAGTATCGCTAGGATTATGTTCATGGATGTGGGACCTCTTGTTTCCAAACCATTTTGGGTCTTGCACAACAATGGGCAGTTCAACTTGAAAGGCTGGGCCACGCCCCTTCTGAATGAGAGGCGGAGCATCCACCAAATTGCTTATTTATCCTTTTTTATCCTCAACAGAGAGATAAAGTCCGAGTCAGTCTGGCACAAGGTACCATATCAGAGCATCCCATGTAACTTAGAGAGACTCACCAAGAGGAAAACTATGTGATGTATGGATCACCTAAATTATTCATTCTCATTGCTCTAAAGAGCGATATACCACTTCCTGTATTAATTGTGCCATTTAGTCATGCCATGTGGCAAAAGGATGCCCATCTGTGGGGGTCGTACACCACTCTTTAGGGACTCCACTTACACCTCACTTATGAATGCCAACAAAGCTGAAAAATGCATGTGTTGCTGATGTTTACGCTCAGAGGGGTCTTGGTGCCAAGAATGATCTGTATATGGTTGGTCTCAGTTTGTAATAGCGAAGTGAGGGGGAAAAGGTGATGAAAAAGAAATGCTCCCAGAGCAATTGCTTGTAGTTAGGATTTATTCAAACTACATTATCGATGAATATTTGCCTCTGTCGACGTTTTCAAAGAATCCAAACAAGAAAATGTATTTATTGCTCAACAGGCCAGGTCTCAACCTGTACGAGAACATGGTGATGGTGCAACTGAAGGTGGAAGACGCCGAAGTGTCATCTTAGATTTAACTTTTATTACTGAAATATGTTTGTGCATGGATTACCTTCAAAGCAACGAACTATAAACCTTTTTATCGCCTCCATTCTTTTTTAGCCAGACCTGATACTTTCTACTTCAGCTTTTACAATTCTAATCTGGCCTTTCGGTAATTTAAAACGTTGTTCTGTTTCCATTGGCAAGAAACCGAGACAAAGCATAGAGAGCTCTCGCAGAGTCTATAATTTTCAAAAAAACTATTTTTACCTCAGCTTGGTTGCATTAAAAAAAAAAAACCTCAGTTCAGTCAACTGAAAAATAATCTACGGTACTGGTCTGGTTGTTGGTTTCTCAGAAATACCTAACTTTCCAATATTTCCGTCCGGCCGAAGGAGGCACCCTGAAATCTTCTAGGAAGTGCCATTCGATTTAGGTGGCAAGGGTTCTATTTTCAGAACTGACCGGTATGTGTGACTCGCTTCTGAATGCGAGGGGGCAGAGTTTCTTTTTATTAACAAGGATTACGCACAACCAGTCGACCACAAGGCCCAACTCTAAGGGAAAGTTCATCTGGCACTCACCTCAATTTGAGAAGAAATTGTTTGGACAAAAAGTGGTTTTCAATTCAAGTACTCTTTTGATGTGGACGTTGCCTTCAGATTTGAAGTCTTTTAAAGGCAGCTTGCTAGCATATAATAAGCAGGAGGTCTCAGTGAGATGAACACTGTCAGCTAAAAGATGCTAAGACCTACCCGCGTGTGAGTTTGAATACCTACAAAGCCACCAACACAATCTTACACCCTACAGACATGAGTAAACTCAGTGCCACTAAAACAGGCGAACAGGAACAACTAATGTACAGTTCATATAATGACAGGAGTGAGGTAGGAAGCACTATGTAAACAAGAATTAGCAAAGGCAATAGGTCTGGCCTATGCTGGTTCTTAGCAAACCTTTAAAAAATGATGTGTACTAAAACTGTGTTTAGAATAGTAGTGCCTGATTATGTGTTACATCGGATCTGGGAACAGAGGGTTCTGCTGCTTACAAGTCGATCGTGGCTTTACTTTTGATCACACTTTAAACAACGCTAGGCCAAGTACTTGCTGTGTGTTTTGCCAGGAACGGTGCTAAGCGTAGTGCCCCCGAGGACACAATGGGCATGCGCGCCGCTCTGTGTGCCCCCGGGGCACAATGGTACTGCCGAAGGGGCTGCAGACGTTTGGTACATGTGTTACTGATGCGCCTTCTATTTTAGCAAGCATCAATATCTGAAACAGCACAGATGTAGGTCCTTCGTGTGTCACTAACTCTATTCTCTCTGCACTGGTCACTGCTCAGTTTCATTACTTGGATGAACGGATATCCAAAATACTTACAGGGTGCTTACTGCAGCCTGGTCCAAGGAGATGCGCCTGTGGGGCGTTCAGAAGGGAGTTAGTGCACAGAGCAGGCCTGCTTCGCTTCTGCCGGTACAAGATATCTATCTGGGCATCTAGCAATCTTTTAATTACAAGTAATTCTTATCAAGAACGCAGCACAAGGGAATACAGAAATAGCCTGTGTGCCGTTTCCATTGAAGTCACCGATCAGATATGCCATCAGATAGCCGCACGGTTCATAAGGCATGCGCTCTCTCGCCAGGGAAATTAAACAGTCTGCTGCGAGCCGGATGACGTGCTATTAGTCTCACATCAAAAAGTGCCATTTAATGAGTTGGCCTGCTGGACAAAACAACTCAAGAGCAACTGCTAACCAAGCCCATTGGCATTTTATTACTTGGTAATTCCTCAAATAGCCTTTAAAACAGTGCTTAATTTGTAAATACAAACGTGCCGGTGCTCAGAGCTCTCCTTGAAACTGAGGGGGCCCGCGGGAAGCATAGAGCAACGCTCTAGTCTTCCCCGCGGGCCGGTTCGGGGAAGGAAGTGACGGCGGGACAGGGGATTGGGAGAAAGGTAAGTGGGGGTGGGTCTTAGGGGTGGGAATAAAAGGGGTTGGGGGTGGAGGGACCGGCCTCTTTCCGCGCTGACCCATCGCGCGGTTAGTTTGGCCGGTCCCTGGGGGTGCTCTTTCGGGAAAAAAAGGTAGTGTGGGGTTTTATGCAGAGCAGGCGGTGGGGCGCACACCCAAAGGCAACCGGGGCTGAGCACACGCTCTCCCCCGCGGGCTGGCATAAACAGGGGGTGGCAATGCGCTCCTCCGCGGGCGGCCGCTCCCCCTTTCCAGGCTGCACGTGTTTGGCAGCCGGCCAGGCCGCTCCTTCGGCTCCGCGGCCGGGCAAAGAACGGTAGCAACCAGAGCAAACAAGCCAGAGCCAGGGACAGAAAGGAACCGGTCGTGCTCTCCTCTACCGCGCCGGTTTTTTCCCCCCAAAAAAAAAAAAAAAAAAAAAAATGTTGAAATACTAGGGAACAAAGGAAAGAAGGACACACGCAGGGCAGAGAGTTTCCCCGCACTCCGAATGTTTTTTTTTTTTTTGGGGCCACAGGTCGGCAGGGCCTAGGTGAGGGCCCAAGTAGTTGGGCCAGTGCCCCCTAGGGGCCCCCCCCCCCAAAAAAAAAAAAAAAATATATATATATATATATATATATATATATATATATAAAAATAATAACAATAAATCATTTAACAAAGAGCTCTTGTCTTCGTTTCCTAACGAGTACAAGAAGCCCGGGCACACCAAAAAAAAATAAAAAATAAAAAAAAAAGGAGGCCCGCCCCTGCACCATGGCAGCCAGCCACGACGCGGAGGCGGTACGGGCCGCGCTTCGCGTACTTGGCGAAGCGGGTCGGGCTGACCTCCTCAGGCCTGGGGTTTTAGAACAGGCCTGGGTGGGTATGGTGCGGCCGACGCGTGCCGCGTCAAGCGGAGTAGCGGCGGCCGTAGCCGCATGCACATCCCCCGAGAGGCCCAAGAAACCCGAAAAAGCGGCGGTGGAAAGGGTGCATGGCGTACCCTCCCCCACCAGCTAATCAGGTGACGGGGAAGGCCCAGTGGTCGAGCCAGGCCCATCAGACGAGGGCACGGCACCAGCGCGCCAGGTGGGGGGCATAGATCTACAACAGGATCAGCTTTTAGAGACAGGAGCCCCCGTGCAGGATGAGTTAGTGCGCGAGCATCCCGCACCCCCCACTGACCCCATGCCCATGGACTTGTCTCTGCCTAGGGGCAGGGCCAACAACAACACCAAAAAGAAAGGCAAGGGGCCCAGACTCACGGGCGGGCTGGGCAAGGGTAGGGCCGGTAAGGGGCAGTCCAAAGAGACACGAGGGCCGGCAGGGGAGTCCACGCCCCCCGGCCCCTGGTCTGGCAGGCTAGATACGGATGAGGCTTGGGACCTGGAGGCCAGGATTAAGGAACAACGCCGCATAGTGGCAGAAACGGAGGACAGGTGGGCCCAATTGTGCTTGGAGCGGGACATGTCCGTGCCACGCGGCCGGCAGCTAAAGAGACCAGCGGATAGCGTAGGCAGCACAGGAACCATGCCTCAAGACGCCGGGAAAGGTAGTTGGGTATGGGTCCCGAGCGACAGGGGCCAGGAAATGGGGATGGATAGCGGTCTAGGCAGCGCGGTGGGTACCAGTGGCGCATACGGCCAGACTGGGCGCGGAAGGTCAATGCCAAGGCAAGAGGTTGGCAGAAAGAAGGATATGCCAACGGGGCACAACACGGCCCCTGCACGTTGGTCCAAAGCGCTAGAGGGGTCTTCGGCGGCCTTCTCTACTCCGCAGGATCGGGGACAATACAGAGGTGGCGGACGCCTCGAGGGCCATGAGGATAACCCTGCTAACTATATGATGATGAGCGGGAATGTTAGTAAACAGATGGATGTGTGTGAGGATGACATGCTGGAACTGGATTATGAAGAGGAGCTGGAGGAATGGGAAGAGGGGGAGATCAGGGAGACTGAGATACTCAGCTTAAGGGGGAGGGGAAGAGGACGCAGGAGCGGCGCAACCCCCCTCTCCGCTTCTATTTTTCAGGAACGGGACTACAGCAGTGGTCCACAAGAAAGGAGGCAAGAGCAAGCACGGGGCCGAGGGGCCCGGAAGGTTTCGCGGCCTGTGGCTACACAAGGAAGAGGTAAAGGGCAATGGTGGTCGGTCTGGGGGGATGGCGGAAAAGGGGATGATGCGCCAATTTACAAGTCTGTAGGAGTAGGTGAGGGTTCGATACTTGACCCAGTACCAGCTAAGGATAAACAGGGCGGGGAAAAAAGTACAGAGATACAAGCCAGAGCCACGACCGAGGGCGAGGGTGGAGACAAGGCAACAGGGGAGAAGTCAGGCGCAGAAGCGAAGGAAGGGGGAGAACACAAAAAGAGGCTACCCTATATGGGCTTGGCTATGCCTTTGGGCTCACATGTGGCGGAGAAAACGAAAGCCAGAATATGGAGACACGAGTATGTGGACGTTTTTAAGTTATTACATAGGGACATACAAGCCAAGGAAGGGTCTAAGGAGGAGGAGTGGGAGTTGGCCCGTAGGCCGAGGGTCCCAATCAATATGGATAACTGGACATCGGCGTTTCTGATTTTTGCGAGTATTTATTGTGAGAAATACCCTGACAGAGCTATAGCACTATTTAAATACATGGACATTATTAGGAAAGCGCAGATGCATTTTGGGGGTTTTGCCTGGCTGAGCTACGACGAAGAGTTCAGAGCCCGAGTGAGCATTAACCCAGATAAGCCATGGGGGGATGTCGACCCAGAATTATGGATGCAATGGATGGCGTCATCGCAATCCACGGCATCAACTCATACAGCGAGTGGTTTACCGGTGATCTATAAGCCATTTCAGGCACGTCCCGCTCCGGGGGGGGTGGGTGTGGGACAGAAAACAACACCTAGCACGACAGGAGCGTGCTGGAATTTCAACAAGGGTTTCTGCTCCAGACATCCTTGTAAGTTTAAACACGACTGCTCCAAGTGCGGGGGCCGTCACCCGGTCACACAATGTTTTTCACTTTCCAGCCCCTCCGAGCAATGGAGGGCCTCAAAAGGCAGAGGGACCCAGGGCGCTCCTGCTCCAAAGGGGGCCTACTCCAGTTAGGGTAGATTTTATCTTGCCATGGCTTCACAGATACCCGGATGAGGCAGCTGCGTTGAAGTTAGCTGTAGGTTTTCAAGAGGGGTTCAGGGTCAGCTACCAAGGCCCGCGGGAGAGGCGCTGGGCAGACAACTTGCGGTCTGCGAAGGAACTACCTCAAGTGGTTAGGAAGAAGCTGGACAAGGAGCTGTCATTAGGCAGAATTGCGGGCCCATTCTATGAGTGGCCAAGTCAGAATTTAATGATCTCCCCATTGGGAGTCGTGCCGAAGAAGGCCCCGGGTGAGTTCAGGTTGATTCATCACCTATCATGGCCGGAGGGCACATCGGTTAACGGGATGCAGTTTGAAGGGGCCATCTATGTGGACAGGGTTCTGCCCATGGGTTGCGCAATTTCATGCGCTTTGTTCGAAGCATTTAGCACCTTCATGCAGTGGGTGTTTGTAAAAAGTAGTGGGCACTATGCGGTGACCCATTATTTGAATGATTTCCTGTTTGTAGGGAAAAAGAATTCAGGAGAATGCCAGAGGGCCCTGACAATCTTTCAGGAGATGGCACAACAGATGGGAGTGCCTTTGGCACCCGAAAAAACTGAAGGCCCGCAGCGGTACTAACTTTTCTGGGTATTGAGTTAGACTCCAATACAATGACGGCCAGATTACCAGCACAGAAGGTAACAGAGATACTGGTTTTCTTAGGTCTTGTGAAAGAGGCACGAAAAATCGACTTGCGGACAGCCCAGAAGCTGTTGGGGTATCTCAATTTTGCTTGCAGGGTAGTTAGGGGGGGAAGGACTTTCTGTAGGCGATTGGGTTTGTCCATGTCGGGCGCAGTTTTGCCACACCACAGAATAAGAGTGTCGACGGGACTCATAGAGGATGTGAGGGTGTGGGAAGCATTTTTGAAACAATTCAATGGGGTATCTATGTGGTTCTGTGAAGAAGAGACAGTGTGGCAGGTGCAGATTCTTTCGGATGCGGCGGGAGCGCATGGCTTTGGGATTTTCTGGGACGGCCGGTGGTGCGCGGAGGCGTGGCCAACATTATGGTTAAAACAGGGAAGAAGTATTGCTTTTTTGGAATTTTTTCCCCTCCTGGTGGCCATGGCAGTATGGGGACAGGAGTTGGCAAACAGGACAGTTTTATTCAGAATCGACAATATGTTGCGCTTGTTGCGCCGTTTTATGTTGCAATGTTTATCTCTGAATGTGATATTTAAAGCTGTACATATTCCAGGAGTTTTCAACGAGATTGCGGATTCCCTGTCTCGTTCACAGTGGCAGCGTTTCCGCAACCTGGCGCCAGGAGCAGAACAGAACAAGACATCGGTCCCGGCAGACATTTGGGAATGGGGGGCATGATCACAGGGCTGGTGGAGATGTCTTTAGCGGAATCTACTCGGCGAAGTTACCGGCTGGCTTGGTTGGATTTTCAGTTTTTTGAACGGTTTATAGGAAGTTTTTGGGGACAGAGCAAAAGACAGCTAGAGCATCGGGCGTTGCGTTTTGTGCTGCATATGATTCAGAAAGGTCTGTCAGCAGCCACTATCGGGGGTAAATTGGCAGGGGTATCGTTTTATGGGAAATTGTTTTTTGATCACGACCCGGCAAGAAACGATCTGCTGGGAAGGATGCTGAAAGGTTGGGGCAGGATTAGATCGGTAGAGGGTAGAGCGGCCAGGAAGCCCATTGATTTTGATTTATTACTGGAGTTGTTACACGTACTGCCGGTATGTTGCACAGACGATTACGAATTGGCACTTTTTCGACTATGCATGGTGTGGATGTTTTTTGGAGCTTTCCGAGTGTCAGAGTTGCTGGGGGTTGGCAGGGCGGTGGGGGTACGCTACAAGGATGTGTGCGCGCACGGCGGCCGTTTAGGGATCTGGCTTAGACGATCAAAAACCGACCAACTAGGTAGGGGTAAGTGGGTATGGTTAGAAAAAGGGGGCAACGTGTTGGCCTGCCCTGTTGCGGAATGGAGTAAGTGGCAATTTTCAGGCAGGTTGAACAAAGAAGCAGGGGTTTTCACACACAGGTCAGGCTCCAAGCTCACCAGTTTTCAGTTTCTGCGAGTATTGAGGATGGCTTTAGGACGTGTGGGCCGTCAGGCCATGGATTTTGGCACACATTCATTTAGAATTGGGGCGGCCACGGCCGCAGCGCATTTGGGTTGGGACTGGGCAAAGATTAGGGCAATAGGCCGCTGGAGATCAAGGTGTTGTGAACGATACGTTAGACCCTGAGATGTGAGGAGGGATAGCTTCAAAGTTTTTGGTTGGGGGGGGGGGTATTTGATGTTCAAAAACACATGTTACAGTTATTTTTCCGTTGCAGGAGATGCGCTTGGTCCATCGCAGGGCAAGACGGTGACATGGCTGATCGGCCATTCATTTGTACATTGGGCAGCGAAGTTCGCGGAGAAGCAGATATATGGTCGGGCCTTGGGACTATCCAGCAGACGGCACGAGGTGCTATGGTGGGGAAAGAGCGGAATGCGGTGGGGTAACCTGATTCCTTTCATCACTACTAACTTATCGAACTGGGGATGTCCCGATTTGTTGATCATTTATTTGGGAGAGAATGATTTGGTAAAATTATCAGGACTCACGCTACTGCAGCACATGCAGAGGGACTTGGAGATTCTCAAGAAAAAACTGCATGGTACATGCTTGGTTTGGACAGAGTTTGTTCCACGTAGAGTGTGGAGAGGGGCAGTAAAGTACGGAGCCATGGAACGGGCTCGAAGGAAACTTAACAGAGCGATGAGTGTTCTGCTGGGCTCAGGGGATAAAGATACTGAAGCATGAAAATATTACGGAGCAGGAGGTAGCTTTATTCAGAGATGATGGGGTGCACTTGTCCACACTAGGGAATGCGTATTATTTGACAGATCTGAGACTGCTGGTTGAGGAGTTGTGGGGAGAGAATTTGGGGATTACAAACAAGAAATGAGTAGCGCGGGGTGCAGTAGCGTGTCTGGGGGGGGGTGGGGCAGCACAACGCCAAGTGGGTTGGTGCTGGTTGGCAGTAGATGGGGGAGGGTGGTGAGCCAGATGCGGGCTTGGCCACCCTTCCAGGGAATAAACAAGCAGGTGAAGGCTCTGAGTGGGGGTACGCACGAACAAAATGGGGCATGAAAGGAAAAGGGGAGTGCGTAGGGGAATGGAAACTAAATAAGGGTTTGAAGGGGAAGGATGAGCGAGGCAGATGTTAAAGGGAGGGCGTTAATAAAGTTACGGTTTACGTTATAAAAGTTAAGGTTATTTTACTTATGCAACCCTGTCCTAATAAATGACCTTTTACACTAAAAATACAGCTGTCACTGAGTTATTTCCCGAACGCGGCTGCTGCAATTAAATGTGCGAGCACGGAATACTGAGGGAGCGTAATCCTGAAGCCATCGCTGGCCTCTTCCATCCACTGACAGCCGCTCCCTGCCCCCTCAGCTCACTCCTGTAGCTTTCTGCTTTCTCTCTTTGTGATGCTTTTTCGTTTTTCCCTTCCTCCATCCTTCCCTAATATGTATTTTGCCCGCAGCTAATGCTTGAGGCAGAAGAATAAGCCCCGGCCCTCAAAAATAAGTGCCGGTGCTCAGCACCGGAAACAACAAGCACAAATTAAGAGCTTTATTTTACCTTTGCCCAGAGAGGAGCCCCTGAACACAGCACAAGAGAAGAAGAAAAATCCTTTAATTCGGAGCACAAAATTATGAGATAAATCAGATAACCCTCTAGAAGAATGAACAATGAGAACGTAAGAGTTTTATAGGAAAACATAACTGTAAGCCTGCTTTCCACATGACGAAGAAGACAACCATTCATTCACTGCAACCACCACAGTGCTCGTAGTACCCAGGACATACAGCAACCCATCTGCCTGTAAATGAGGGCTAACACAGATAACAACAGGGATGCCAACGTAGTTCTTCATGGTGATGCATTAAGTACAAACTCAAAGATATTGTATTTGAATTGGATTTATACAGTACTTACTATTCCAACGAATTGTAGAGGTGTTACAAAGCAAGGAGCCTGCCAGTCTGGAACCCAAGGCGCGCGCGCACACAGTGCCCGCAACCCTTGCCGCCAACTCTAGTCCTGCCAAGTATTCCCACACTCAACAGGTACAACAAGCGCAGCACCACAAGGTACACGTGCGTCCACTTACCAAGGTGATATGCCTACAGTCAAAGTACATAGATGCTGAAATAAGAGTCGCTAATCTACGCATACGCATGTTGTTAGGCTGGTGATATGGAGGTAGGAGACATTCTTTAGTCTATATGTGTCTATTTGTAGGTAGGAATTAGAAACCCTGTACTGTGGCAGAACATCTATTATATCTAGTATCAGCAAGACACACCACACTGCACATTAGAGCTCGTATTAGCAAGCGATACCCTGAGCTGCACATTAGAACTAGTACCACCAAGAAACTATAGTGATAATGTTAATATTGAAAAAGTCAGTGTCAATGTGCACAATGACACGTTCACATAAAAAACTAACCCGCACCACTATTATCAAATTCACCCATCACAAACTCCCCATCAACCCCAACCCAGGAATACGTGATCAGGCAGGCTCCGAGACCTAAGCATGATGACAGGTCACAGGTGGGGCAGCACATAGCCAGCACACTAATGCGCAAACAGGAAACTCAGATCAATCCAACAGTTAGGCGCAGTGACACCACAATGGTCCCAGGAGATTGGCCCCAATAAAGCACACATGGCCGGAGGGGTGTGTGAAGTCCGAAAACACCATAAAGTTGGATGCAACATGAAGTTACACGATACACACTGGCCCTCAATGTGTCCACACACGGTCGATGCCCACCAGCACTTATCATTTTCACTTAAAATAGGAATGTTGTAATTGTTTTATGGTGCTCACAGAAATGTAGAACACACCGGTCAGATTGATTTTACTTTGAGACAGTTCTGTTCTCAGCTTCCGTAACTGTTCTCCGTGCATAGTGTTTAATTAAACCAAATGCTCCTGTTTTGCCAAAACGCCTCTTGTCATATCAAGAGGAATTCAAAATTCGAGCAACATTTTGGCAAGCCAGATAGGAGCTGATTGGCACCTTGGACCCGACTGCATCTGAGAGAAGGGGACCCTGCCAGGACAGATTCACATTTGCACAACAAGGAAGGTGAACAGATGCCGCAATTAACTGAAAATTCAACTGAATTTGCGGGCGGAGGTCCGTCCTCAAGCCGCCATCAGAAGGGTAAGAGGCTGCATCAGAGCCTTAGTCCCAGCATTTAGCAAATCACAAACAAGTAAGAAGTGTAAAAATTTAATCTGAGTGCCCCCCCCACCTCCCCCCCAGGCACTGACAGAAATCGGGCATGTTACCCATTTTAGGTGTCTGAACAGAGTAGTTGCAAGGAGGTCTCGGAGATAGCGCGCTAGAAAAGGTGAATGTTGTTTGTCACTTGGACCAAAGGGCGTGACACATATGGGATGCCTGGGTATGGTAAAGGGCCGGCACCTTAATAAGTGAGAGATGTCTTTTGCTTGGACCGCTAGGCGCGACACAGATGGTACATGTGTCCCTTAGTTGTGATACACGCTTGAGACTTCTTCGCTTGGACCGCTGGGTACGACACAGATGGCACGCATAGGCCATGGGTGGGATACAGGGCCAGCACCTTAACCTTGAGAGGTGTCTATCGCTTGGACCAATGGGTGCAACAATGATGGTACGCTTGTCCCTTGGATGTGATACAGGGTTGAGGCCTCACCACTTGTACTACTGGACATGACACATATGGTATGCATGGGCCCTAGGTGTGATATAGGGCCAGCACCTCAATAAGCGATGTGTCTTTCACTTGGACCGCTGGGCGCGACACAGATGGTACGCAGAGACCCTGAGTGGGATATAAGGCCAGAACCTCAATTTTGAAAGGTGTCTATCGCTTGGCCTAATACTGATGTTACGCTTGTCCCCGGAGTGTGATACAGGGTTGAGGCCTCACCGCTTGGCGTGAAACAGATGGTATGCATGGGCTATGGGCGTTATATAGGGCTTGCCCTCAATCTTATTTTTTTAGTCTAAAAGGGTTTTCTTAGTGCTACTGGTTTCTTAACACTGTTGGTATGACCCCTGGTGTGTGATTCGGATGTCAAGGAAAAATAATGTGGATATGGGAGATTAAGTGTAGCTTGGGTTTGGCCAAGAAGGGCCTATGGTTGCCGAGTTATTCCTTTTCTTCGCACAAATTGCTATCTTTGTCCCGGAGCTGATATTGACAGACTGTTAGGCTTACTTACTCCTGTGTACAACGCAGAGCTTCCCCTGGTCACAGGACAGCATGTGTTAGGAGCAGGCTATGGTATTTTTGACAAAGTAGTCATTTTTTCCACTGTCCGTTTTTATTCTAGTTCATGATTGGTGTATCTTTGATGTTCTGGTGCTGATAAATTAATGCAACTGTGTTTTGTCTTGAGTGTTGTGTCGATGACTCAATGTGGTATATGAAGGCGTATTATTTCTCACAACCGCTATTTAATGCCAAAGTAAAGTTTGCTATTTGATGCCAAATGTCATGATGTTAGAATTAACTATTGCACTTTCTTCTAGGATGTGAAACGTTCATGTTGATGCAACTGTGAATCACGCTGAGCTCATAGTAAGTAGTTAGAACTAGCAATCCCCATGTATATATTTCCCCACAATCAGGTTAAAACTTGATTCCCTAAAATCATAAAAGCTAGAAGTGTATCTATCCCTTAAAAAACTACCCAACTTATCATGGAGTTGCCACTAACAGTTGAAAACCAGGTCCACACACAGGCTAAAATGTTTAAGTTTTGCCACAAATGGCATACACAGACTACTGCACAGATGTTTCCCTGGATAAAGGATGGAACCTTTCTTACTACCATAATCGAACACATGGGGACACACATACGGACCAAGTACCTAGGACAAAAGAAGGACAGGAAAGAAGCGCTATTAGAACTATGGGCCATCATCGAAGAGGCTCAAACCGATAATCCTACCCCACAATCAGTAAGCAAGGCCATATGCATGAATGGAGGTGCTCTCCCCGATGCCTGCTTCCTGTGTGTGAGGTTACATCAATCCGCCAGTCGAGGGAGCCAGAGGATCTCCTACCGAACAATGAACAGTTAGGCCCAGGCATAAACGTCTAACAGGCCAGCAGGCACAGGCAATCCCGGCATCACTCGAGTTCAACACTGGAGCTCCCCGGAGTTCAACCCCCCATCCATCGTGTTCAGCCCATCAAACCTCAGGGGCAGAGAAAATATGCACTCCCACTGGTTCCAGTGAACACACTCGAGTGACAGGGAGATTCATAGTGATTCAGGATAGTGGCACAACTAGCGGGGGTGACGAGAGGTGTCCCAGTCCTCTGGGATCCGATGATGAGGAGGGAGCTATACGGTTTGCTCAGGTAGCTGAAGGAACAACAGAAAGCATGTTTGAGGGCAAGTAGTGACCAAGAAGAACAGCGCATAGCTCCTAGAAAAGGAGGCAACCTATTTGGGATTTAGAGGAACAAAACAAACTAAGAAGAGAGAGAGCTCACACACAGGAAGCACAACTAGAAAGTAGGGCAGCACACCCTCTGCCGGAGGAGAGTGGGGGTAGGTACAGAGCACCGTTTAGGGAAGAGTCAGGGGTGGAACTAGAGGAGAGGCTTTTGGCTGGGATCCAGGCCTCACCAGATATTCAACATAGGAAATGGGCTGACCAGGAAATAAGAGACCACGGTAGCCTAGTGGAAACTCACTCAGATGCAGGCGAACCAAGATGGCACCTCTGTGCGCGTACCAGGAGATCAGCGATGAAGACGTCTCCTGCTTCTCCCAAATGCGCAGCACAAAAACTAACCCCGAGAGAGATAGTGCCCTGAGAGGGAGGCAAGATCTTTGCATGACCTTTGTCACTTACTAGCCTGCTGGACCGAGAGACGAGACCAGTATGATAGACCCTGGCCAGAGAAGGGTTCCTTCAAACCAGGACATGGCTGTCGTGGAACAATGCACCTGGCAGGGAGGGGGAGATCTGAAGTGGAACTTCCCCTACATGCAGGATTGTCTAAGAAGATGGGGATGCTATGCTAGGGAAAAACCAGTGGAGCTACCCAAAACCAAAATGTACCCGCTACTGCAGAAGGGCACATCAGGAACCATATGTGAGCCATGGGCTCAGATGCATAAAGGAGGGCTAAGAACTAAATTGCCACATTTGATGCATGGAGTGGGTAAATGGATCATGTTTTGAGAAGAACACCGCAGGAATAAACCTAGCGATGGGCAATGTCAAAAGTCTGCTAAGTAGTTTTGTCAGAAAACAAAACTAACCATGCTTGCCCGAGATCGCATCTCAGCAATCACACTGACAAACACTGAGCATGACAAGGCCAATGGCAGAAACAATTAAACATGGGGAGACCATAAACGATTTCTGGACAGGATGAGGGAATGATGGGGACATGAAATAGGATAGCCATGGTCCAATAAGGGCCCCAGGGTTGCATTCTTTTACAATATCCTCAAAAAGGAGCTGCCCACCAACATACAGAAAGGATTGGACGGTGGCGGGAGATACAAGCTCACATATTACACCATCACAAAAAGAAACAAGAAAAAGACAGGGAAAGACAGGAGCAAGCCCAGAGAGACACTGCTAAGTTGGTCCTACACAAATTAAAAGAAGACCACCTCAAGAGGTTGTACTGGTCGCGAGCATGCAAATGTCACCTATCCCAAAGGGAGCTCCACTGCAAAACCCCAGAGGGTTTCAACCTAGCTATAACGACAGAACCCAGAGAGAGAATGGCACTATTGCCACAGAATGGGCCACATGACCGACAGATGCCAGCTAAAGGCACACCATGAACAGTGGTCGATGGGCCTGGGCCAGTCCCTGTAAAATGTCCATCCACAAAACCAAGCCCATGGAAAACCGAATGCACCTTACACTCAGCCACAGGGAAGTCAGTCCACCGCAGCAACAGGGGTCAGGTAGTTGTCCAAACATGTGGCAACAGCAACCACAGACAGGGAGCCCAGCCCAACAAGGACAGGGGCCACAACCACGGCAGGGAGGAGTAACTGCTTGGGGAAGCAATGCCTTCACTGAAACACAGAACCCAAATGTGCAGTAAGACAAAACCCCAATGCAAAGCATCCGTTTGACGCACACCTCAATAGTCGCTGTACCAAAACTCAAAAGAAGGACCAACATTAGGGATTCAAGTGTTTTGTCAATCGGGTTTCCTCACTAGAGTCCGTCATTCAATGTGCCTGCGGGAGCATAAGCCCCACTCTGCAGCTGATCCCCCACGGCGGGCTGGCTGGCCACATCCCTTGGGAAGGGCAGTCTGACAAGCAGGGGAAGGCAGCTCCCCGACCAGTGCTTAAAAGCAGGCACCCAGGTCCCTGCATCCAAAAGTCAATTGGGAAGGGTTAGAACACCAATACTCAACGTACGGCCCCGGGCGACATGCGGCCCTTTTCACGTTTACATGCGGCTCCTCAGATCAGCAGTAGCACTAGGCTGATGTTTACTCGACTCTGTGCCAATATTAAAAAGATATTAAATCAGCATGCAATCCTTTACTTAAACATTAATTGAATATGAAGAAAGTATGGGAGTTGTCCTGCACCATTTTACTGCAGGAACACTTTCATTCTTTTAGAAATCTTGCAGTAAATGTCTACAACTATGATAAAGATTCTTAGAAATTCAAAAAGTGTATTTCATTAACATGCAGAACCATTTCATCTTAGTACATCAGATTATATCAGTGCATAGAGAAGTTTTGGGGTTTTTTTTTAAGTGCTAGATTTCAAACACAAATTCAGAAACATTCATTCTTCCCCCACCTTGATGACAATGCCAATAGTGAACTAAGAGGCAAGTCAATTGTGCACTCTTTGATTGGCCTGATTTCCTATTATACATGAACAACTTTATAGTTTATTAAATCAAACATATGAGAAGGGTTTTCACAGTCCACATCCTGAAGTCATGCATTGTGAGGTCCCCATACATACAATGATGAAGAAAAGGAAGGGAACGTGAAATAAAACAATTGCCTAGGATCACACAATTTGGTCAAGTTGGGAAGCTGGGATTAAGGTCAGGGTTTCAGGTTTTACATTGTGCGATTCAGCCATTAGGTCTATATGCTCTGCTGCCCCGTACACCAACCATAATGCCACAACTCCTCCCTATCCGGAGCTCCCTCCTCCCTTTCATCAACACTCTGCTAGCATCAATGCGACCCTTGGTCACACCACAGACCAAACTTTGTGGCCCCTGGGATGGGTTAGAATGATAAAGTCACCCTTAATTCAATCAAGGAAGAACTTGAACCATCCGCCTCCTGGTGATGTCACATAGATGTGTGTCGGACTTGATGACCACAACGGAGAAAGGGGTTTTGTGTACCAAGATCGGTGCCTCCTGCTGCACGTTTATACCAGGCAATGACATGGACAACGAGACTCTGACTCTTGCCATCCAAGCATTGCACTATGTAGAAAGAGACATGCGTGAGGTGCCCCTGAGAAGGAACGGTTCGTAAACTGGTTATCCTGGCTCACTGGTCCCCGCAAGTCATTGTTTCCCATTTTCAAATTATTATTGCTTTTGTGTGGTTTCCTGCAAGTGGGGGTTTCCTGCTGTAAAAATGCAGACCTCAAATTAGGGAGCATATAAGTAACCAAGGGAAGTAGGATTAGTCAAAACTGAAGAAGAACAAGCCCCCAATAATGTGACTGACATGAAGTAGGGGTTAGTTAGTGTAGTTGAAAATCCGCAATAGATACTCAGCACTGTTCATTAGAGCTAGCGTCAGTAATAGAAACCCGGCACTGTGCATTAGAACTAGCATCTGTAATAGGTACTCATCACTGTGCATTACAACTAACATCTGCAATAGATACTCGGCAATGTGCATTAGAACGAGCATCTGCAATAGATACTTAGCGCTGTGCATTAGAGCTAGCATCAGCAATAGATACCCAGCTCTGTGCATTAGAACTAGCATCTGCAATAGAGACTCCGAGCTGTGCATTAGAGCTAGAGTCAGCAATAGAAACCCGGCACTGTGCATTAGAACTAGCATCTGCAATAGAGACTCCGAGCTGTGCATTAGAGCTAGAGTCAGCAATAGAAACCCAGCACTGTGCATTAGAACTAGCATCTGCAATAGAGACTCCGAGCTGTGCGTTAGAGCTAGTGTCAGCAATAGAAACCCGGCACTGTGCATTAGAACTAGCATCTGCAATAGATACTCCGAGCTGTGCATTAGAACTAGCATCTGCAATAGAGACTCCGAGCTGTGCATTAGAACTAGCATTCGCAATAGAAACCCGGGACTGTGCATTAGAACTAGCACCCGCAATAGAAGCCCAGCATTGTGCATTAGAACTAGCATCTGCAATAGAGACCCCGATCTGTGCATTAGAGCTAGCGTCAGCAATAGAAACCCTGCACTGTGCATTAGAACTAGCATCTGCAATAGAGACTCCGAGCTGTGCATTAGAACTAGCACCCGCAATAGATACTCAGCGCTGTGCATTAGAACTAGCATCCGCATCAAGGGCCATAGGTAGGAACACATTTTCCCATAGACATAGAATGGGTAAAACCCTTTGATACATCTGGCCCAAGTGTTTTGCAGTGTGCAAGAGATACCCTGAACCATTTCTTTGAACTGGTGTCAAGTAGAATCACCGTATGCATTAGAACTAGTACCACCAAGATACCACACATTATGCTTTAGATTTAGAACTAGCATTGCGATCAGCGTCAGCCGATATTAACAACTGCTTGTGTGCGTGTGAGGGGGTGGGGGGCGCTGGGGCGTTAATTTATCGTGTTTACTCAAGTCTCACTCAGCCTCTTTGCCTCGGCAGCCAGACGGCCAATTAGAGCGATTGTAATGGTGATTTTAATGATCGGAGCACAGGGCCTGGGTTTGGCAGCTGCCTCCCCTCATCTTCCGCCCCCCCCCCCCCCGCACGAGCGGGTACGTCATGCTGCTCTTTGTGACACCGTAAAGCCCCAAGAGATGCCTTCATTGACCTCACGTCCTCCGACCTGGGGGTGGAACTGCAATACCGGAGCAAACCCACTGCTTTCTTTTAACACTTAAAGATGTGTAATGTCTTCTTGTAAAACAGCAAACGCCCCCATCGGTCTACTGTGGCGTTTGCTCCCCTCCCCCACGATGACTACCCTTATAAAGAAAGAATCTTCTGTTAAAGGCAACTTAAGACGGTTTGCTTGGTGTACAGGAAAATATGCGGTGGTCTGCCCGTTTACCGCGTGCAGCCTCAGGGAGGGACACAGCGTGAGACACAATAAGGCGCCTTGCGATTTTAGATCCACGAACAAGCATATTTATAGAACTGCCTTTAAGTTCTAACAGACACAAATGCGCCTGCTAACGCTGCCCCCCCCCCCCCCCCCCACCCCTCTCCCCTCCGAAACTTTGCATAACCCCAGGGTCACTTAAAATGCGGCCCGAGGCAGATTCCTCTCAAAGACGATTAACAATCACAGACGTTCCGTGGCCTGACTCGCCCGGTTTGGTACCCATTGTGACGTTGGCATGCTTTGACAGCAACGAGATCGAGCAGGGAGGGACTGCACGGTACAGTGGATGTCTTCTCGCTGGTGTTCTGCCCTGTCATAACATCAGAATAAGTGGCCATGACGCTCGGAATCTTCAGGAGAACAAAAGGAACCCAAAGGTGAACCACTACAGGGCAAGTGTGTTCAACAACAAACCCCACCAGGCCAGACTCAACAATGCAAGAATGACAGGGAATCCTAGGCGAACAGGGAATAACACTGAATGGGACCGGTATATTTCAGTAAAATGTCAACCCTAGAACTTGAACAGGATGCTGAACTGAAGGGGGCGGGACTACAAGCAGAACATGCAATCCCAGCAGGAGGAAGGGTGGGTTTAAGGGCAGTTTCTCAGTGAATGCATTACCATTCCTTTGTCTGGAGCAACATTTTCGGATCTCAGACCGGGCATTCTTAAAATTACAAAATCTCTCTGTAACTATAAAGAGTTCAGCCACGTTATTACCGAGAATGGCGCAACCATAGGAATGGTTTAACGCTTAGCTTTGAGGCGCTCCGTGTAGGCTTTAATAATGTGTGGTCTCTGTAAAGTGCCAACTAGCAGGAGCAAGAAAAAAAAATACATTGGCCAACTCATGTAGAAACAGGCATTCACAAATGCAGTTTTGGAACACGACGCCTACCCTTCTGTATTTGCCAATGCCCGGAAAATAACTAAAAAATATTCCTAACTAAAATGCATGTAGGACGTAACTGAACCTGACACAGTGTGATGTTTAAGTGCATGTTTCACAGATAAAACAGTACCGCATGCATTCCAAGGGTAGCGCTGTGTGGGAGGCAGAGCGATAAACCAAACACATTGTGGTGACAGAGTTTTTCTCAGGTGGGTGCTAAAAGCCACTATGTGATTTGAAAAAATGGTACCAACACACCCCCAGACATGAGTATGTCACACCAGCCCTAATCAAAACCCAGCAATGTCATATTAACCTCACATGTGATGGGGTCACACCAGACCGAGTCTCCCAGGAAGACCACAAAGCCTCTTTCTTTGCTGCTGGCTTCAAGCTCAACAGGAGCCATTTTCGTTAGAATCTGCAGTTCGAGTAGCTCATCCAAAAACTATGGAATCTGGAGGCATTTTCTTAGAATTGGCTTTCAATTCTGACCAGAAACCCCAGGGGGCTCAGTGCATCTTTAGAGTAGCACCATGCTGGTCCGGTCGGTCTTCCTGGCAGTGTGAGGGTGGTGTCTACAGATGTCCTCTGCAGCCCTCTCCTCGTCACCCCCCTTCTATTGTGGAGGTGGTTGTATCTACTTCAGCACTGCTCTTAGAAGCACTGACCCATCTTCATGGGGACCACCAGGAGCCCTCAAAGCCCCTAGGGTACCTTGCCACCCGAACCCACAACCTCATGCCGTAGAAGTTGCAGGATACCTCAGTTTTTGTACTCTATACAGTACCTGCCATTACCTCAGGCAGCATCTGTAGGTCTGAGGGCTGCCTGAGCCACCCCGCTCCTGGTGCCTCAAGCCGTAGCGGGCCTATGCTTTAACAGCGTGCAGTACACCATGCCCGCCAGTGGGGGCATCACACATCTGCCTGCTTTTGAGCTTGCAGTGCTAAAATATTCATAAGCGCTCTCCCTTTTGCAGCAAGTGATGCAGCGAGACACGAAGAGTAATCTGTGGCACAAACGAAAGCGTAGCTGGAATCTGTGTTTCAGACAGCATTCTTCTAAAACAGCAACCGGCCAGCCCAATTTATGAGGCACATCCAGACAGAGGAATCCATTAAATCCGAGCATTTGTAAATACTGCCCCTGAAGCTTAGCAATAAGAACCCAGCAGTCAAAATTGTTTACTTACATAAGAGAATCGCGTCTATACCCTGGTGCCGTGTATTATTCCGACCAAGGAGAAAGATAATTAAAATATACCACTGCTTATTACAAATACCTGCTGTGCTTGGCACAGGGTTTAAATGTGCATTTCAAGTCACTCTAGACCCCTCCAAGCGGATGTTACAGATATTTTACCAAACAGGGGTGCCTGTACATTGTGACTGCAATCCTGTCTTCAAGGATCAACTACTGGGCAGGGAGGCCCACGGGCCGAATGCAGTGGTACCAAAAACGCACCTTAGCAGAGCAGCCGCCTGCGTGCAAATGTACCCTTTTTATCCAGAGCACGCTGCATTACCAAGGCTGAGGTAAATGAGTTTTAGTGTCTACCTCTGTGTATGGTTTACCTCATGCATTATTTCATTACATCCCTGGACATCCTGCAGAGTTTCGTTTGCTAACATGATTCTTGGTCAATTCGAGACACCTGCTATGAAGGGGGATAAAATCCACGCAAAAAAAAAGGATTGGTAGATTTAATACAGCGATCCTGTTTAATAAACAAGGTGCACGCGCTGCCCATTAGCGGTGCCCCTGCCCTCATCTCACGTGAATCATGCCCGCTACCTCCCTACTGCCCTTACAAAAAAATGTGTGTGAGATACTAGCTAAACAAACAAACAAACACAAAACTGCTTAGGTTTTCAGAATGTTTCGATGAATATGAATTATCTAGCTTTCTGTAATTACTTTCAGGGGGTATCTTTCCATATTATTCTGAAAACATAACTATTTAGCAGGTTGGGTGGGCTCATTCCTAATAATATCAAGTAGAAATTGGATTTATTCACCACAGAAATAAGTACCCGAACCTTTGCGTTCGCTCTACTGTCAACAGGGTTGTCTGGATTAAGAAGTTTTTCAAATTATAAAACAATAGATCACAGTCGCTCTCCACCAATAACTGAAACATGATAGAAACTGGGTACAAAGTTCATCTTTAAGTGGTCGATAAACTGAATATCACTGGAATTGACATAGATAAACCTATTATTTATAAAATCATACTTAAGGAAATCCCCATAAACCCATTTTGGCAAATGCTTCCACATGAATCCCATTTCCAAGAGGTACAAACTAACCTTGAAAATGCACTGGAGGTAACAAAAAAAAAAAAGAAAGAAAAAAAAAAAAAAAAAAAAAAAAGTATTTTTTTTGTCCCTGGGGTCACATAAATACAAGGTTTCCTGTTTCCGGAGGGACTTCTTCCATCCTGCCTTCTTCCTGTCTAACCTTGGTCTTGTGGAGGTTATAGGTGAGGGGGGGGGTGTCATCCCTCCTCGTTAGATTCCTTGTGCCACTTCCTATAATCTACAGTAGACTCTCCAACCAAGTCTATGACCTAGTAATTATATATATTGTTGTGCCTCTAACCCTTCTCATACCCTAGTAGCCCTACCTATACCCTAGTAATGCCACCCATCTCATCGTACCTTTACCTCATCCATACTCAAGTATGTTTGCACCTGCCCAGAGTCTACTACCTCTATCCTACATATACTCTGGTACCTCTAACCCTGCCTATACCCATGTATCTTCATCACCTTCAATACTACCTACCCATTTCTCCCATTGCATGTTTTCTTGTACTGTTTATGTCACCATGCCTTCCTTTCCCATATCTTTTTTCTGTTGAAATTCATCAAATTATTCCTGGACAATGGAGTTGCTCATTTTGGAAAAATATATTGATAACGTTTTTCCAACCTGGAATTGTGAGGCTGGTATTCAATGCTTTAATTTTTTCTCCACTATGTGTTAGAATCATCGGTTGTAGTGATTTTACAAGGTAGAACCACAATTTCAAGCGCTGTAGAAATACAAGTTATCATTAGACTAAAAGCGCAAAAAGGTTGTGACACAAGGGAAAGATGGCGAACTCTGATACTCTCTAATGTGCGATCAGGCAGCCACTGTATTTCTTAGGGTCGTGTGTAGGTCATTACTACTATAGGCTGCACAAACTAAATAAGGATCGAACAATATGCTTCCACAGTTTAACTCTGGCCTGCATAACAAGCTTGGCAAAGCCATAAGGTCTGGCGTTGGCTGCTACCCTTCTGACTTTGTCAATGTCCCTTTGATCCATCATGGTTTTCACAAAACATTGTTGGGGAAGCTGCGGAGCCCTCGTCAATTTAAAAATACATATTGGCTAAAAGTAAAATATATATTCGGTCTCAAAAAGCTAATTGCCTTTGCGCTTTGATGCCACGGACGGAATGCACTTTATAAATACCAAATACAAATAGAGTATTCCCTAGCACTCAAACTACTTTTTGTGTGGTCTACTTCAGAAAAGGTAGAATGTCAGTCACTCACAAGACTCAGTACCTGATGCTGTAGTGGGTGGAAGAAAATTTGTGAATGACCCACTAGAAGACCACTGGATCCAGTGGGTAAGCTGAAAGCCTCTGTATGCAAATATATCAATCATATCATTTTAGTGAATTCAAAAGTTCTTCACTAACACATACCTAAACAAGCATTTGCAATGCAATGGGGCTTGCGTTTGCTCAAGTTAGAGCTTTTAGCGGTGGAAATTCCTAACTGGACTTTTCTTCCCACATAAATTGAAAATTAAAAGTTAAACAGTTGACATAAGCAAGCCAATTTAAAGCACCACAACTGCTATTAGCATGAGCCATAAGGCGAGACAAAACGAAAAAAAAGGCTCAACAGTTAAAAAAATAAATAAATTATATATATATATATATATATATATATATATATATATATACACACACACACACATACACACACTATTGAACATGAAGAATAGCGCCAAGCCACGGGGAGAAAGGTTTGCGACTCGGATTAAAGGGAATAGTGAAACCAGATAGGAGGAGGTGGGCGGGCCATCACACACTGTAGGAAACGTGACGTAGTGCGATGCCAACAAAATTGTTCTCTTAGTGAATGCTTCCTGGGCGGTATCTTAGAGCACAAAGGAGGGACACTTAGCACAGTGCACCAATAAAACTAAAGCATTTAAGACAAGCACAACAAAGAACAAATGGCAAGAGTGGCCATGGCTTGAGCCCCTATATTGAACACAGCATGTCTCGCAGAGACATCACATGCGCCGCCTAGGTTCGACCTAAAAAGGAAACCAAATATTGGTGTAACTCTGGAAAATAAAAATATGGAAAGTACTCTCAATGTACGCTAAAACCCCCAGTTACCTACCTTACCTGTGTATCTAGTTTTAACAGCTGTAATTTATCTGTATGATTTAATATTCACCAGAGTTAAATTAACTATGTTTATATTAGTTCAGTTTTCAAATTAGACTGTAGTATGTAACGTAAGTTTGAAGTATCAGTATATTTCAGCAGAACACTGCTCTCCTTGCTTAAAATTAATTACACACATCCTATAAAAAATACCAGTTCATGAACAAACCATAAGGGTTGGTACTTGCCCCTTTCCCTGCGCCCATATAAGGAAAGGGTTGACTTGGTTATTTGGAGATCCTCTATAAAGTTCTTTGACATCGTGAGTCCATTTCAAAAGCTTTTTCGCCACAAAAGTTCGGGTTAGGTGAACAAAATAGTCATCTGAGAACATAAATTCCAAGGTGCTTATTCACAGAATGGAACTGAAGACATTTTACCATTTATGCCCACTAAAGAAACTCAGCACTTCGGAAAATCTGCTACACTCTGAACTTTCCACAGTACTTAGTTTAAGTTTGTTTACATTTGGAAATAAGGTGAGACTTTACAAAAGGCGCAGAAACGCATAGTCCTAACTTTGTTGATTTTAACTACCATTTTGCATGACCTTTCTCTTCCTGGACGTGTGTAAAAAGGGCTGGATTAAGTGTGTTTTCAAGATCAGAAAGTGAAGGAAACACAATCCTGTTTATAAGGACTGTCAAGGAAAGATCGATACCCCCCGCCCCCTCCCAACACACACAAAAAGAACAAAGAATACGTTTACCTACCAATGCACATTTTCTGCGCCTGGTCTATATTTTTATGATTATTTTTTAGGGAATGTTCATGAAATACCAAAAAGTTGAGAAAGTGCACAAAATCTCAGAGCAGAACTCTACTCGGAGGATTCCACTACTTATTTGCTTGGAGCTACAAACAGAAAGTAGGAAGCTAGGGCGCAATTTTACCCTGGTTTCACCATTATGTGGGCACACAGGGAAAAGATACTGAAGCTGTATTAAAGGCGCAGGAACAAGCGCACGTGGATGGAGAATGTATGTATTGTTGCACTGCTTATGTTGCCAAATAGGCGCATCGATCCACATGACAGATAGTAGTTCAAAATGAACGACCACCCAGAAAAACGTGTTTGTTGGCATCCACAAACGTTGTGCAGTTAGCGGGAAAGACAGGAGCACACACAGCCCATATTTCATCGGACATATCGTTGGCCATAGGGGAATGATTTACCGATAAAGGAAAATAAGTTTGCACTGCTAAAGCAAATAGAGCTGGACTCTAAAGGCACAGCTATTGGTTTTGTGAATGTTTATCTGCATTGGCATTAGCGTATGCCAAAATAACCATGAATGTGTCACGACATATGCACGCAGATGCACTGTGACACGATTCTGCATGAAGCCATTCCAGGATGGCCATTGACACACGCACATGCATCGTGAGGCACGCATGCAAAAATGACGACATCAGTCGCCATTTTCACATTTTTAACTTACCATTCTAGGCAGGCAGTCATTTTAAAGCAGTAAATTAAAACTAAAAAAAAAAAAAAAGAAAGAAAGAAAGAATGTGCAGCAGTGTTATTTAAAAAAAAAAGGGTAGATTAGTGCCAAGGGAGCATTCTGTACCTGTCGGGGCTTTGTTAAAAAATAATCCATCTACCAATATATAAAAATAAAATATAAGACACCCTGAAATCAAGCAGTGGGATAGAGAACAACTGACGAGTGGGAAAGAGTAGGAAGTACAGAACACAAAGGGGGAGAGGGCACATGGATGTCAGGAACTGCAAGTGAAAGGATGAGAGACCAGGGCAAGGCATGCACTTCTCACCGAGCGTTTAAAGTAAATGAAAAAGTCCCCACAAGTCAGTAATGGAGGACATAGCTCATCCAGTAAGAGCACAGAGAGACCGAAATGCTCCTCGGCAGGAATCAAGAGCAGAGACCGGAGATAGATATTAAAGCCATCCATATAAGAGTAATGTCTGACTGGAACTTCCAGTCTAGGTATATCCTATGTAGGAAATAATAGATCTGTGACAAACAGAGAAAGCTATCAGCAGCCAAGAACTAAAAATGCTATTGCATATTTCTACGATGTGGATAACCTGCTGGGATCTGCACAGTGGACAAAGACTAATGCTGTCCCACAAGATTCTAAGACTCCACAAAAACACAAATCTAGATGGAGCAGGAGGGGAGAGACAGCTACACACAGTTGCTATTGACTAAAAAGCTAGGGCTGAGTAGAAGTGTCACATGTTATACGGGACTGGACATCTATGACAGCACTTCTTTTTACTATAGATGAGAGATTACAAATGTCAGGCTGAGAGACAGACTCTTCAGTTACTAAATGTAGGGGTAGCAATTAGTGTAACCCTATGTAATCTGATCAAGAATAAAATCTGGAGAGTAATTTAATTCTGCAAAGAGATAAATCACCTTTTGTGATCAAATGAACGATTAAATACATGGGGTAAACTCTTTCGGATGAATGCAAACTATCACAATTAAGTTATCCTCTTTGTTAATCCAATAATAAAGTATTCAGAATAGCATCCTTCTGTAGTCCACTGCAGAACTAGCAAACTATTCTTCCATAATACAGTAAGGGGCAAAGTAACAGGAGTAATCTCCTCAAATAACCTAACAGTATAACATTCCCAGTGTTATAACCTTTAGTTATCAACTGCATGGTAATTCAGAATTGCTCAAAATATACAAAAAAGTTAATATCCTTCTGTGTAATTGGGCAATTAGAGTGAGTTATCTAGTTATGTAATGTCGGGCACTGAGTGTAAATCGGAGTAATTTTCTATAATCTGGTGGTGTGCAGAGTAATCCGAGCTAGCACCTCAAACTAATGCAAACTAAAAGGATCAAAGTCATTTCCTCTGCAATCAGTGAAAGAGCAAAGATGGAGGCTTAATCACTTTAACTGTAGTATAGATAAAGAAGGTCACAACAATATTCTGTAATTCAGCAAAGCTATAGTGAAACAAATGAACCTCTTTGTGACATTTATGGAGAACAGGGCGATCAGAGTAATGTTTCTGTAATCTGATGCATGGTGAAGTAATATGTATAACCATCTTCTGTAATCCAGCGCAGTGACACAAGGGCAATCCCCTTCTATAATCCATTAAAGAGTAAAGTAATCTAAATACTAATTTAGATAACACATTGCAGAGTTAAAAGTTAGAACAATCTGTGCTGTAACATTATACAAGTGAAAGCAACGAATACAGACGTCTGAATCCATTATAGGGTAATAGAGAGAACATTTACACAGAGGATAAAGAAATCAGAGAAATGATTTGTAACAAAAAGGTACAATAACATACGATGAAGCGGGTTCTCTAATCATGTATTCAGAGCAACTGTGCCCTGTAACCGAACACTTCTTCTATACAGCAAAGCAGAGTGATCAGTAAAATCCCCTTCTTTAATCTTACTTTACCAAATTAAAAGAGCAATATGCTTCACTAATTGAATGCTGGTTAGATAACTAGAGCACTTTGCCTTTGTAAACTATACAGGAAACAGTAACCAGGAGAATTATATTGTGTTATCTAATGCAATGAGAAACAATCAATCAGTGTCAAATCTGTGATCTGTTACAGTAAAGGCATGATTATAATCTTCAACGTTCCAATACAGTGCAAAGCTGTTTCACTAATACTTTGTAATCAAGTGAAGGGCACTTTACTCAGTGATGCCAGTCAGCAGCCTAATGCAGGTTAAATTCATCTGAGTAGTCACTGTCTGTAATGCAGACTAAAGTAAGAGAAGCAAATGCTTTCCGTAATTCACTAGCAAGTGGTAGGGTACATCAACCAAAGCAACCGTTTCCAGTAATCCAATAAAAAGCGAAGTAATCAAATGAATCTCCTTCCGAGAACAGGGCAAACTGAGAAATGCAATTCCATAATTCAAAACAAGGAGAAGTGATCAGAGTAATTGTCAGTAATCCAGGGCAGGAAAAAATTATCAGATTATTCTCCTGTAACCTAATATAGGTATCAGGAGATGCTGAGGGCTGGAGGCTGGAGGCTGGATTCGAAAGGCCAGAATCTTTTCCTTGCTAGGAGGTGAAGATTTCAATTTCAGCCCAATTTTCGCACTCAGCTGCACGGGACACACCCAGGCACGCGCCTGGGCGAAGACCGGGCTAAGATTAGGCCCATCTGCACCTGTCAGAGACCGAAAGAGGCTGAGCTGGGCCACTCCCCACAGCTTTCTAGACATAAACTAAAGGTCTCAAGGGTAATGAGTCTACCTTTCTAGTTATCATATTTCTGTTTTTAAACTGCCTACTAAGTATGGGAAAAAGGAAAGTTACATCCCTCACCAGCAACAAGGGACAGTCGGCCCCAATGAAGGAAACAATGACTCCCTGTCCTCGGTAATGGGGGCAATCAACACTGAAACTGGCCAGGTGGAGGACAGAAAAGATGCTGTTTAAAGGAAACCACGGTGATCCATGATGTGCCTATCATGAAAGGCACTGGCTTAAGAGCATGCTTCAATCGTCAAAAAGAGATCCTCGGGGTTGATCAAAGCAATGCGGGTTTAGAATTGTAGCGCTCTTATCTCTAATCCCTAGCAGACTCTACTTGGCCCGTTTTAGTTTTAATACTATTCATTTTTAGTGGAATTTTAGAAGCAAGGTTCCTGTTTTGCAGTTTTACCTAACAGCCCATTTGATAATGTCTCAAAACAAAGTACAGTCCATTTTATACTTTTGTACACTTATATATGTATAGCGTTATCCGGAAACGTTTTTAGTGTCAATTGTACAGGATGCTTAAATCAGACAGCAAAGTTTTTTTTGTTTTTTTTGTTTTTAACAATTTAGCTCTTCTAGGACATGCTTGACAACAGTCAACTTCTTTAGATGCATTCTGTCTGACAGGACGTAATACAGAGTGTCTGTCTGTGTATAAATCGTCCTAAATACTTTCAGGCTCGATTGTGTCTGTGTGTAGTTATTGTTTTTGAATATCGGGAGATAGTTTTGAATTGTACACTATTTTTGTGCTTTTATGATTTGCTTTATTATTCAGAATAAAGCTGCTTTGCTGATGATGGTACAACATCAAGTAATACTTTTAATCTTATGATGCTTCTAATCACAGGAGTTGCTTCTGAAATCAAAAACAGAATAATGAAACAAGCGGAATCTCCTTTAATCTACAAAACGGTTAAATTAACAGTGTAAATTTCATTAATCCAACAGTTTAAAGTAACCATAGAAATATTAAGCATTCTAATACTTTAGTTAAGTAATCAGAGTAACCGCAGTTCATAGAGGATGAGACAAAAAAAATTGATTACTACTAAAATCTAATGCAAGGAAAAGTAAACCGAACAGTCTGTATTTAAGTGAGGTGTAATCAGACTAAGGGCCTGTTTTAACATAGTGCAAGAGAACAGGATATTAACTCACACTGCAGTTCATTCATTTCTGGGTAAATGAATGACAACAATCTCATTTTCAATGCGAATGAGGGTAAAGTCATTGATGCGCTCGCCTTCTATAATCATGCAGACATTAAAACAATGGTCTGTCATTTACTGCAGAATAAATCAATGTGATCACCTGCTGTTTCTGCAATCTGATGCAGTTTGCACTGCTGTCAATTACCTTGCTTGTTCTGTGCTTGCATTGTATGGCTTTTGCATTTACTGCACATACTCTGCGTGATGGGAAGCTTCAGCTGCCAAGCTTCCAGCGCTGTGTGCGAAAACGTTTTACACTGTTGAGGCCATGCTAAGCCTATTCTGTGATAGGGTCAACACTGAACCGCTGTTATATCCGTCCTGCCTGCTGGGGGAAGTTTGAGCTGCTGCCACAGTTGGACCTATTGAGTAGATCTCATTGAAGGTTGAGAAAATCTTCCCATTAAACAAAATGCCAAGAAACCATGGCCTAAATGATTGGCTTATCGTGGCTCTGCACAGGGTTGCAGACGAATAATTTTTACATAAGTCCTGCTGTATGGCATAAAGGACAGAAACGATCTGGGCTAATCCTAGGAGCATACTAGATAGAGGCAACCTCTATAAGGAGATATTGTGATTACTGTCTTCTATTGACTTTCATACACGGTTTAATGAGCACCAATGACTGTATCCTCACTGCACAGTAAAGTGGTCAGACACTGCAGAAAGTAAAGATTACAATGGGTTTCAAGAAGACACTTTCTCCTCAGTAGATCAGGGATGCACGATTTAATTAAATTGGCCAATGTTACCTACTTTATTTTGAATATCTCACTATTCCCATTCATAATTAAACGATTCTGTAAAGATCTGTTTCGAGACTCAGCACTATCTACCTGCAGCAATACTTAATATACTGCCCAAAATCCATCCCTCCACCATGGCTCTTCCTGTACGGTGGAGACCACTGGAGTATTTGTTAGTTAGAAAATTGTTATGCCCATTGTATATGCTATTTTGCTCAATAGCAGATGATGACTTTGGACTACATTGCACATTGTGGAATAATTACGATGCATCCGATCTTACTGATATTTGACGTCTTCTGATGTGAGGTATTACTAGGGGACTTTTAGTAACCCGATAGGGCCCTATAGATTGCAGAATAAACTTCATAAATAGGTGCCAACGCACCAAATTCAGCATGCTATGCTGTGATTTTAGGTATTTTTTTCTACGACAAATTCCTACAGGTTTAATTGGAAGGATTTGCCCCCTTAAACCAATAGGGAAATACCCCCACAATTCCGTATTTAGTGAACTAACCTTTTAGTACACAGGTTGGGTTGCAAAATTAAGCAGGGTTCTCAAGACGTCAGTGATCAATTTGCGATGCTTTGTACGAATCCCATCTTAGAACATCTAGCCCATGGTGCCTTCTGCTAACCCCCATTAAGTCCAAGCCAGCTACAGTCTAAGCTCTCGGTCATATGCCAGTAAAGTAGGGTAAGCAACAGTAGAGAGCACTGCAGCTGTCCAACCAAGAATTTATAGATGCACCTTCTATGATGGATCCATGTTTCTAGAATAGGGTTGAACATACAGCCGTAGCATTGCTCAGCTAATATACCTGCTGCACTGGCATGAGACTTAAGGGATTCTTCCACTTCACACATGACACCTAAGTTCTTGACTATCAGCCAGCTGATGGCGATTTGGCCCTTTTTAGTAGGAAACGGTCTGCATTAATCCTCGTGTGAACATCTCCAAGTAAATGTTCTAAGTCTCTTCCTTGTAACTTGCCGGTATGAATCAAGATAGGATTGGCACAATAACTGAAGTCCCTTGAACAAATCGAAGTTTAACCACTCCCATTCACTATTTTGGCCAGCATTGGTGATTTGGGAATAGGGAAAAAAAAAAAACTGTGTCGGATGGGCACATTTTTGTCTTCTAAAGAAGCGACGCCAGAAGGACTTCTTTGAAACTGTTGGTAACCTACTTTCATTTTTCCATTCTTTTCATTCCGCCAAACAGAATCTTAGTGATGCGCGAAGACTGAGAATCTCCTCCAAGAGTCAGGCTTGGAAAAAGAATACAAATCTCATCTGACAATATCAGGCCATGGACAGCATGAAGCTAAACCAGGCTCCTCCAGCTTACCTGGAAGTGGCTCATGTGTGAGGCCATCCTACTAAATCAGAAGCTTTTGCTGGGCTGAATATGCGTATACTAAAATTGAAAAGTGTGTATTGGAGACAAAATTGTGTATTTTTTAAACTCATAAGCGGATATTGGGAGGAAAATGGCTGAATTTCCAAAGCACATTTATAGCTGATATTTGAATGATAAATCATGTGGAGTTGGAGAGACTTATTATTATTATTATTATTATTATTACATTGGTGCCAGAGGACTTCAAGCTGAATTACCTAAGGCTTTTCTAATTGACAAAGCACCCTTTTAAAAAACAAAAAAAGAAAAGAAAACAGCATTACTGCAGACAACCTTGCTGGATTACACGGAGGTGACTGCTGCCGGTGATCTTCAATAGGGTGCTCGCTAATGTCATTTTGACTGATGTGGTCATTAATACAACACTAATGATAAAGTAGCTTGGGGTGGTTTTCATTGATAATAAGCAGCTCTTATTACAGAAAATGTTGGAGACCCTTTCAGTTGAACAGACTGCAGACCCTTATCAATTGTGTGACTCCAGTTATGAAGACATTGAAGGGCTAGTCAGCTTTTCATTTTGGTAACATATACCCAATTAACCTGAAACAAATGACAAACGTGCCCATACAAGGAGCCAAAATGTTGCCTTAAAATGCAAGCTTTTCATGTTTAGTATGTTTGGTGCTCAGACATCGTTTTTTTTTTTTTTTTTTTCTTCATCAGGTACTCCTGCGTATTACTGGCACACATGGGTAGATTATCTTGCAAGCCTATGTATCACCATCCCATGCCAGGGATGCCTATCTTGTGGCAAATATTGCCAGTATTTTGATATGGTTGGCATTATACCAGAGCTTGAGACCATCATGCAGTGGATGCCCACAGCATGTCAAGAATTACCACCATCATGCCAGGGTCAACATTTATGTCATGGATGCAAAAGGCTTCAAAGAATATCCAACTTCATGCCAGAGTCAAAACTAGATCTGGAGTGGCCACAGCACACCATCACACACACGTACAAAACACGCAACAAGCAGGGCTTTTTGTTTTTAATACTCCTGCAAAGCATCCTGTTTAGGCCGTGCTTCACATCTCACCTGGACTATACAATCCCTGCTTACAATTCCCACTGCATGACAGGCCCTCCCTACACACCTGCAATGTAATTGGTAGAACAGCGCTAGTAATACAGCCAGTTGCCATGTAGGTGTAACACATGGTATGTGATAGTGGAGCACTAAAGTACAGCGCTCTGCTTGCAAACTGTGGGCTTTGATTTTAGCTTCCACTTCTCTAACGGAGCAGCAAGTGCATTGAACCTTCCGACAGCACAATGTGCACATATCTGATGGACCAAGCATAAACCGCCAGCCCATTATACATGCATTGATCGTCTTTACCATCCTGGTCACTCATACCTCTGTAAGGTGGCATCGCACAAATGCCCACAGCACGCCATAGGTGGCACCACACAAATGCCCACAGAATGCCACTGCTAGGCTGTACTTGATTTCTCAAGTTTCCAATTCAAAGCACAGTCCAGTTGATGCCCGCTGTGTTCACTGGTACTGCTCTATCTGATAAGCACCCTAAACACAGCTGCCGAAGAGGCGCTAGAACACACATTCCATATCAAAACCTCTGTGCCTTATATCTAATAAAAGAAAATATGTTCCACTCTATAAAAGAAAAAAAAAATTAAAAAAAAAAAAATCAATTGTGTGTGGCAAATGACGCTGGAAATGACAGTAAGGAAGTAAAAATAACATATATAGCGGAACAAAGTAGGGACCTTTGCTACCACTCAATAAGTTCCCGATCAATTCTACAATAAAACAATTCACATTCTTCCATTTAAAAAAAAAAAAAAACGTTTAATTTTCAAATGTTGTGTCCTTCCTTTCTACAGTAATAACTGATAAGATGTATTTAATTAGGTTGATAAGTAACAGGGAATGCAGTGTTATATTTCTAGAACTGTGTCCTACAAGGGCTTCACGGCAGTGACCTATGGCAGCAAGTCAATGCCAACATCAAGGCAGTCAAGAGACCAAGGCTGCTTAGACACGTCCAGCATTGATGCTTCTTAGGAAGATGAGGCCTTCTCTCTCCATACTTAAGTATTTTGGTTTTGTAAGATTAGATTATTTCAACAACCCTTCCGTGGGCAAGTCACAATACTGTGTGACTTAAAAACCAGCCTCGAGCTTATAGGGCTTAATCGCTTTGGTGGCATGAGATATGAGCACATCTCCCCAGATTTAAAGACCACTACTGCCTGCCAACAGAGTTATGGTTAAAATGTCACTTGATATGTATTGCAGAAAATGCACTATGATGTTTATTTGTAAATCACACTAGAACTCGCAAGGGTGACCTGCCTCTGTTCTGGTGTGTCTCTAGCCACCCCTAGGGCAGGGTGAACTGAAAAGCCAGGTATTTAGCTGCTTGAGGAATTCAAGAAAAGAGGAGGCAGCTGTGATGTGAAATGGGAGGTTGTTCCACGCTTTAGGAGCGATGTATGAGATGGTGAGTATGGGTGGAACATGTGTGAGTGGGAGCCCTGCTGGAAGTAGGTGTCTGGGTGGTTGGTGGAAGGAATGCGTTGTAATGCCACCCAGACTTAATTCACTCAAATCTTCCACTACATGTTGGGAATAAGGAATTCGGAAGCAGGCTTATTATTCTTTGGACCAAACTCTCTTTTCTGGAACTCGTGCCAGGCCCTGAAATCCTTCATCCAGAGGAGCCCTGTTCAGATGGTTGTTTAATGCGGTTTTCAGATCAATCTTTATTGCTGCTTTTCGTTTGTGCACATTTAAGTATGATTTCATTTCTCCATTTACATTTAGTAACAAGCTCCAATATGGCCACTCTGTACACACAATAAAATACGTAAACCAACTTAAATGAATCACTGTGTGGTCTTGTTAATGTACTTTAGATTTATAACCCTCTGTACATGGCAAGTACTACATTGAGACTTCCAAATGAGTGATTATGAAACAAACCACACTAATAACAAGAGGCATATGGCACAGGATTCTGCATACCTGCTAGGGACAATGCAAGCCCCCAACTGGTTTACACCAACATAGACCTGAAACATGTAACCTTATGCCAGAGTAAGGTCTGTAAAATCCTGCCGCTGTTCAATCCAAAACACCCAGTCTAACAAGATTGAAATACATTAACAAACAAAGCATTCACTACAAAATATTTAGTAGTATAGACAGTATAATAAAAAATTCGGCTTACGGTCTAAGAAATAAATTTAATAAAGGGGACAATTTAAGTCCATCTTTTTTAGGAAAAGTCCAGAAAAATAATTATGTACAAATGCAATTCCTGAGTAGGACAAGTCTGCAGCTAATTTAGAATTTGCGCGTGAAATACTTTGGAACCATTTTACTAAGACACCCTTCCATTTAAACATCTCTCAGATCAAAGTACTCTCAACAACATCTGATCACACAGGGTGTCGAAGGAGATTGTGATACCCTTTTACCAGCTCTGCCAGGGCTCCTGATCATGCTACTCACTTCTTCAGAGCTTAATGCGGAGATTTGATACAAGGATCCAATGGCACTGCAACACATTCAAATTGTTCCACAGTTCTTCATTCATGCAATTCTTGCCTTTCAATTATCAGAATTATTTTACTCAAAGGCTCCTAAGCAAAAGTTCCTGCCATCATATGGATTAAGACCACAACAGGAATTAAAGTGTGAGCCACATCTGCCATGCTAACACACACAATGAAGGTTCCTCATTTGAAATGGCTTCTTGCCAAAAAGTATCAAATACAAAGTATCATGGAAAAGGGTCAAAGAAATGTAGACAGAAAAATATAAAGTGTTTCCCAAAAAGCTCTTCCATATATTCCAGCAGTTTTCCCCTCTGAAATGAACCCAGGACTTTTCATGTCCACCTGTCAGTTTTTTGTTTGTTTCCCCTGCTTTTCTCTTTAATGGTAGGAAGGCCCTGGCACTGTTCAATTACATACCAAATTCTTGGACTGATTTGCATTCGAAATTAGCAGGTTCTCGTTGATTTATTGTAAATTCCTGAATGGTGTGTAGCACATCAGTACTCTGGCAAGGCAGTCTAGAACAGTACCATGGACTGCTTTGTAAAAGTGACCAGGTACTATATATATTTTAATCGTGCCCCATCCAAGTTTGTTATGAGGGCATGTGGTGGGTGTATTCCTGGGCAAGGTGAATACAGTTCTGGTAGCAAAATTAAAATTCAGTGGGACAACGGACTATTAGAGGGTGCCCATTTGCAGGCTAATGCAGCAATCTAATTTACTAAGTAGCAGTAACTTAATACCTTGTTGCTGTGGAATGAGAAATTATTAACATATTTGGTGGTTGTGTTATATTTAGTACTTGGTAGCATGTTCAACAAGCGTTTGCAATGCAATAGGTCTCACATTTGCTTGAGTTAGAACTACTGGCGTTGTAAATACATAACGACTTTTCTAGCCACATAAATTGGACAACCCTGCTGTGTCATTTGGTCCTCTCTGCTACATAATTCCAGGGTCCCTGCATATAACTAAAGTATTTACATTTACCTTCTTCCTCCATCTGAGGCAAAAAATGAAAATATTGCCTTTAGTATATTTTTTTATATATTATTTTGGGGTCCCCCCTGACCCCCCAACCTAGTGTGGGGACCTAGAGATGACCTGACAAAAAGAGCACGTCATGGTTTGAGTTATGGGCAAAAATGTTTTGTAAAAAGAATGTCCTGCAAAGAATTATGGGGCGAGTTTCCGAGTGCAGCGAATACTGTAGTATCTTGACTGTAATGCTCAGAACAGCCCGTAGAGGGCACCACTATAAAAATGTAAGAAACATGCTCATGTAATCACAGAGTCAGCCCTTAGAGAGCCTAACCACATGAAAACAGAATGGCAGAACGTAATGCAGTATAACCATATATATAGCCCCTAGAGAGCCTAGTGCATTACATATTTTCAGGACTAGCAGGCCTACTAGAATAATATTACAAACAAGGCACTTAAAACACAAACTACTACTAGCTGTACAAAAAAAGGTTCCAGCCATGACAGAACTTAAAAAGACACTTACTGGTGGGAGAGGTTATTATTTTTGGGTCTCCCCAACCTAGTGTGGGGACCTATAGATGCCACAGACAAAAGGGGTGTGTTGTGCTAAACATTTTGATAGTGGTCCATTGTCCTAGGACCAACGCACTGAGCTATGGGAAAAAATGTTTTGTAAGAGGAATGCCCCGCAAAGCAGCGTGGGGTAAGCTTCCGAGACCAGCAAATATTGTAGTATCTTTACTGTAATGCTCAAAACAGCCCCTAGAGGACACCATAATAAAAATAGCATTTGTAAAAAAAAATAATGGTCATGTAACCGTATAATCAGCCCCTAGAGAGCATAACAGCATGAAAAGAGAATGGCAGAAAGTAATGCAGTGTAACCATATATGTAACCCCTAGAGGGTGTAGTTCCTTACACATTTCAGGCCTAGCAGGCCTGCTGCAATACTATAACAAGCAAGGCCCTAAAAACCCAAACTACTCCCAGCTGTAAAACAAAAGTTCCAGCCATGAGAGAGCTTACGAAGACATTGAATGGTGGGAGATGTTACTATTTTGGGGTCCCCCCAACTTAGTGTGGGGACCCAGAGATGACCTAGACAGAAAGAGCATGTTGTGCTGAACCGTTCGGTGGTGGTCCCATTGTCGTACTGCCACAACAGGCTGAGTTATGGGGAAATATTTGCCCCGCAAAGCAGTATGGGGAGAGTTTCCCGAGGTGCCGGGAGAGCCACTTTGAGGATTTCTGTGTTAAATTACTCGTGGAAAGCGCTCCTCAGAACGAGGTTGTCCCATATGAAACTTCACATAATCATGTTAACCGCTCCTCCGATCAAGTTTGCGCTATATGAAACTTTATGTCCCCATGTAAAGCAATCCTCCGATCGAGTTTGTGCTATATGAACCTTTTTAAAAACAATAAATAAAAAACGTCCCCCCCTCAGCTTGCTGACTTTGTGCCCAGACACCAGAAAGAAACAGCGGCATGGCCAAAACAAGGAAGAGGAAGAAACAACATACGGCCACACAGCGCTAAGCAGCGAAGCAAAAGAAAAAAGTAGTGCATCACACTAAGGTATATGGTAGATCGTACAATAATCCATGTAACATGGTCAGTCTCAATGGTGGTAACAAAGCAGCCTCAAGGCGGGACAAACGTAAAGCATTTACCTACGAAAATCAAGACAGGCCAAGGAACGCATGAAAGTGATAAGCGTGAGATGGACGTGGTCCAAGCCCACAGATGTAGATTACAACATGTCGAGAGACAGCACTTGTGTGCTGCCTAGGCTCGACCTAAAAAGGACACCTTACGCGCAGAAAAGCTGGGGGGAACCCAGAAGTGTCCAGCTGAGAAGAAGCAAATGAAAAAATCTGGCAGAAAGTGTTCCGAATTAGGCAGAGGAGCAAGTGCGGATAAGGGATATATCAATGGCCTCTAATCCGGAAGAGCTCAACATATGACAGATCTGAGGGCCCTGTAACGTTGGTTAGCTGTATGAATGGAGACAGGGGCAGAGGAAGGGAAAAGGGACGAGTGTCAGAGGAAAAGTGAAAGGAGACGACGGTGTGTGTCGTCTGAGGAAAGAAGGTGGTGTCGCCAGTGGAAAGGTGAAAGGAGAAGATAGTGTACGTCGTCAGATGACAGGTCAAAGGAGGAGAAGATGGGGTGTGTCATTAGTGGTAAAGGAGAAGATGGTGTGCGTCATCAGTGGAAAGGTGAAAGAAGAAGACAAGTTTGTGTTATCAGTGAAAAAAAGTACAAGGAGAACATGGTCCGTGTCATCAGTGGAAAGGTGAAAGAAGAAGATGGGAGTCTGTCACATTAGTGGTGAAAGGAGAAGAAGTTTCCAAGAGCAGTGGTGCTTAGGGGTGATAGTAGTGGGCCTAGGACAGACCAATGAGAGACCCCCAACTCTAAGAGGGGCGGTGGCGATCTCAGAGTCCCATGCCAGTCTGAGAGATGAGAGGAGAACAGTATTTTTCACAGACAGATCAGGAATACGGAGGTGAGGTGAGCAGAGACGAGGAAGTTGGCAGTGTCTCAGCTGGCAAGAATGTGGTTTCAGTTAATGAAGAAACTGGAAGTCTGATCAGAATGTGTTGTAAACACGATAAGAAGAGAGATCTGTAGTAATTCTGTACAAAACTTCGCATTCTAGTATCTTGGAGAAGAAAGGTCGTTCATCTACTGGACAACAGTTAAGGGAGAGGATGTCAATAGTAGTTTTTTTTCCCCCAGGAAGGTAAGGCCTGCGAGTGAAGGCAGGGTGTGAGTGGCTCCTGCCTTCGAACAGGGCCTGAAAACCCAGAATATCGACCTTGACAGCATTGTCCATTGATCATCCCGTCCGGCACTTCTGTACTCCATCTCTCTTTACAATAGCTATAAACTCACATCCTTGCCCCCCCCGGTGCTCATGCGTAGGAAAATAACTATGTAACCTGAGGGTAACCAACTTAGGATCAGGAGAGCCTGATTAAGTGCAGATTTTGATGACAACCACTATGTAAGTGAGTCGCATTTGGATTTGCAGGTTGTACAATTATCTTCTGTGGATATCTTGAAAATGTGACATGGATCCAGCGCTCCTTGATCGACACTGATGTAATCCTTGCAAATATCTAGTAACAGTTTATCTCATTCCTACGTTGAACGTGACTCACCCGTGCTTGCGCCCCACACCTACACCTCATGCATCATCCACTGTATCCCACCTGCAACCACAAATCACTGCATGACCTTGCTTATCTACCAAATGTTCACCTTATACAATATTTCTCTATACAGAGCTTTAAATATACTCAATAAACCCAAACACTGGTGTGCAGGAGTATTCAAACACTGGGGGGGGGGGGTAAACAGGCGAGGTTAGGGGCCTACCCATGCGTGAGAGGGGATTGCCATCTCCTTGTCAGTGGTATACATAACAAGGGCATCGCACGCGCAGGACAGATGGGCTTCCACAGGCACAAGGAGACAACAAATGGCGCTATTAGATTGCTATCACTTTCTTTGCAGTGGAATCAGAGGCTGCCTCCCTCCCCCAGCCCCTGGGGCAGGCAATCTGTGTTTTTTTTGGTTGAAGGCTGCTGTCGCGCTGCGTGCTGCATGCACAAACCAGCCCCGAATCATCATATTTCAGAAACCAGATCATCCCATCCCTTTCCCCCAGGGTCCTCGTCACAAAAATGTAAGGCAAGTTGCTTTCCCCTCCCTCCAAGGCTTCTAGGCTGTGTTTTATGGAATGCGGACAGGGGCGGAGCACCCGAAATGGGAGGAGCCAAGAGACAATCACGAGGACGCAGCTGTGCCCTGCTATCTTGGGAAGCACAACAGAGCATAGAACTGTGACGAGGTATACGACCCAAACCACGGCACCCCTCACATTTTCGGCCGGTTTATAGGCGACATTTTTTTTTTTTTAATGTGACACTCAAAGTTCACCACATCATCTAAGAAATCAAAACTTGAGTGAGCTAAGTGTCATTTTGAAGCTATGCCTGGAGTTGGTCATTATAGTAGAAACGCTTTTCATATGGAGGGAACATAATTTCTTAACGGAACACCTCTCATACAACTGCACGATCCTTCTGTATCCTCACCGCTTCGTTTTTTGTGTCCAAATTTGACCCCCCAATGTAGCACGTTTACATTATTTACCGACCCATACAGTTTTGTTTGTATTAGGAAAAAAGCATCAGATTACGGGACAAAGTTCGTAGGAGGAAAACAAACACAGCGCCTCGCCAGGGCCATGAAGCGCTATATGAAAGCAATTACAACATGCAATACGAAGAAGGCAGGCGGTATTAACGTCCCCCTTTTCCACTCTGTCCCTGGGACTTCCCTCTGCGGTATGTGTAGAGATGTGACGGGATTAAACGAAGGGTCCGCCAGGCGGCAGGACTTGTGCAAGGAAAGGGTGGCAGGCAGCATGGGTAGGGATCACACCGGGAGGTGGGCTACACGACATGGACGCGGAGCTTCCGGTCTTCCCAATCCCATACGTGGATAGCTCATCCCAGACCCGTTATCTTGGCATTCTGGTGTGTGCACTACTGTTCAAAACACGAGGGGCACACGTCCCATGCTGCAAATGAAGCCTAGGCTGTGTGAGCTGGTGACAGGGATCCGGGAAACGCGGAAAGCCAAGTGGAAGGGGAAATCTACATGAAGAGAAAGGTTACAGCTACAGTGAGGGCAGTATGGCTTAGGGTCACACCAGGGCCGGGGATAATAGGAGGAGGGGCTCCCACGAGAGGAGGTGGCGAGCAGTCCGCAGAAAAGGTGCAAAGCAGACAGAATGGGTCTGAGTAGCAAGCAGTGACGACGAGGGGAAAGGTGCAATGGGTTAAAGTCAAAAGCGACTTTCAGCAAGGCGACACTGTTAGCCATCAGAAAATGGACGATGGGGGGTAAATACAGGCGATAACGAGGAGACTGGGTGACAATGGGGTGGCAGTGTAGTGGAAACGTGACGAGGGGAAACGGTGACAGGAGTAAAAGTGAGGAGAAAAAGTTAATGGGAGAATGGGGCGCGAGTGACGAGAACACATGGTAAGTGGGAAGAACTAAGATGTCAAAGTGAGGGGTGGTGGCAGTGACGGGTGTACTTGTTGGGGGAAGGCGACGGACAGGGAAAGGGGGAGCCAAAACAGTCACAGTGAGAACGTGACGCTAAAGGAGAGGATGAAAGCGAATTGAAAACATTTGGAGAAAGTAAGACAATTGCGCGAAAGGAATTAGTAACTACGGGTGATGGAGACTACGTCCCAATTTAAGTCAATTGTTACAGCTGAGGAACACATTACAGAACAGAGAACCGTCACAGTATATATTGCACGATAGCTCCAGTGCCTGGACAGTGCCTGCTTTCGCCACACCATCACACTGGAGGCCCCCAAGTTCCAGCTCGCGAACCTCAGCCCCAGAAACAAAAGCATCACCCTTGCCAGCGTGATGCAACCAGGATGCAAGAAACACTATGCAATACAAGACCCCGGCTCTGCCAAAGACCAGCAGCGACCATGCATGCTCGGTTCAAACCGAGTGGCAGTTTTTTTTCCATGGGTTTCGCTGCCAGCACAAGGTTACCGTTTTTCCATGCTTCGCTTTTGAAATGTTTCCACGCAGTTTTCTGGGCGGGAGCACTGCTTTGGGGCATCTCCAGACGCTGGGATCGCTGAATACATCAGTGTACCGCTAATCTGGGCCGCTGCGGGTCTCCTGCCCCAGGGATGCTGGCACGGCTGCGGGGTGGACGCTAGCACGTTAGGGGGCTCCGGTGCGGGGACCCGGAGGAGGCAGTAGTAAAGTAAAGGCTGGGGGTCCTTACCTTTTCTGTTCCTGTCCATTGACGGCGCGCCGTGGCAGCCAGGACCAGGGCGAGCGTCCCTCGGGTCAGAGAGAGTCCGGGTTCCGATCAGGGTAGCCGCAGGAGGAGGCTCGGTCCCGTGTCCGCCGGCAGGCTGCTCAAACCAGGAGCGCACTCTCCAGCAGCGCCTCCATTCAGCCAGGCCCCGAGACAGATGGGTGGGCCGGCCAATGCCTGGCCGAGGCTAGGGCAGAGGGCGGGGAAGCCTCGGAGGGGGCGGGGCCTATGGGAACAAAGGAGGGATGACAGCCACAGAGGTCCAGGACTAGGCAGTGGTTGGTTACCTTTGCTCAGCTGGCCAGACCCGAGGAGCCTCTTCCCGCAGAATAATGTGAGGGGTAGACAGATGTATGCCCCCCGGCCTCCTGAAACCCATGCCTATGGTCTACTATTATAATTCCACTTCTTGCCTGTATTCATGGTTCATCCGTGAGCCTCAGATTCCAGCTGTGCTGGTAAACCCACCAGGTATGCATGATGCACAAATACTTTTACTAAAGAGCGACAATTAGGAATTGGGATGGGAAGTCTGTGGAACCACTGATTTATATCAATACAATTTTAACACATAAGGAAGGGTATACATTTACAAAAACATAGAGGTCCAGTGGTCTCCAAAAAATATGTTTATGCAGGTAGGATGATGGGAAGACGTTCTATCCCCTTGTCTTCAGATGTAATCCATGCCTGCTCTGTATGTGTAGGTAACAGTTTAGCTTCTTTCCAATTAGACCTAATAGATTGAACGTGTAATTTAGGGTACTGCCCTTTCCTGGGGAGTAAATAAAAGATTAAAAGCAAACACTTGCAACTATCCCACACATCTCAAATCCTTTTTTAGGTCTCAGCTAGGCAGTGCATTTGCTTTCTCTTCAAGACTATTGTATTCTTACAGTGGGCTTAGAGCCCGCCCGTTGCGTACCATTTGTTGACTTGTGTGACACTCGTCTTTACAGCCTCGTAGTTGGAAACTGCAGGCCTAGCATCATTTCCATTCCTGTCTGTGGAGCAGCAACCAAGCCCTGATTGATTCTTCTTAATCAGTGTCTGCCCGCTGCTCCTGATGTGATTGAGGTACTTCTTTTTGACTTCTGGAGCCCGGCAAACAGTAGGTGTGTGACTGACAAAAATGTGCCCAACAGGATAACAACATTGCAAAGTTTTATTTTCTATAGTTAAATCGTTTCTTCTTTTCTCACTTTGCACTCATATTTTGTTTTTGCTTGTGGGCACAGTGCTCAAAAGATAACGATTATCTTGTTCTAAATATTGCACAGAGACATTGTTTCTTTCTTATGTGTAATTTCTGAAATAATGCTTTAATACATAACATGCAGTACAAACCAGTCCACTCCAATCAATGGCAATCAACACCACCTCACCCACACCAATCCACCCACTCAATCCAATCCACCCCACTCAAATCCAAACCACTCACCCCAATCCACCACACTTCAGTCCTCCCAACCCACCTCACTCAAATCTGCCCCCCTCCAATCTGCCCCACTCCAGTCCAAAACAGTCTGCCTCACTCCGACCTGCTATATGCCAATCCAAAACAATTTGCCCCACTCCAATTTAAAATAATCTGCCCCACTCCAGTTTACCCTACTCCAATCTAAAATAATCTGTCCCACTTCAATCCAAAACAACCTGCCACACTCCAATCTGCCCCACTCCGATCCAAAACAATCTGCCCACTCCAATCTGCCACACTCCAGTCCGAAACAATCTGTCCCACTCCGTTCCAAAACAACTTGCCACACACCAATCTGCCCCACTCCAATCCACTCCAGTCTGTACCACTCCAGTCCAAAACATTCTGCCCCACTCCAATCCAAAACAATCTGCCTCACTCCAATTCACAAAATGCCCCTCTCTAGTAAAACATATCCGCCCCACTCCAATCCACAACATTCTGCACCACTCCAATCCAGAACAGTCTGCCCCACTCCAATCCACCATACTCCAGTCCAAAACAACCCACCCCACTCCATACCAAACAACCTGCCACACTCCAATCTGCACCACTCCAATCCAAAACAATCTGCCTGCTCCAACCTGCCCCACTCTAGTCCAAAACATTCTGCCTCACTCCAATAAAACAATGTCCCCCACTCCAAATCCCAAAAAGTCTGCCCCACTGTAATCTAAAACAATGTGCCCCACTGTAGTCTAAAACAATCTACCCCATTCCAATCTGCCCCAAACCGATCTGCCCCACTCCAATCCTGATCAGTCTGTCCCACTCAGATCCAAATCAATCTGCTCGACTCCAATCCAAAACAATCCTCCCAATCCAATCAAAATAATCTGCCCCACTCCCATCAGCCCCACACTAATCCAAAACAACCTGCCTTACTCCAATCCAAAACAATCTGCCTTACTCCAATCCAAAACAATCTGCCTCACTCCAATCTGCCCACTCCAATCCAAAACAAGCTGCCCACTCCAATCTGTCCCACTCCAATCCTAAGCAATATGCTCCATTCCAATCTGTCCCACTCCAATCCAAAACAACCATTCCTACTCCAGTCTGCTGCACTCCAGTTCAAAATAATCTGCCCCACTCCAGTCAGTCCCACTCCAATTTACCTTGCTCCAATCCAAAACAATCTGCCACACTCCAATCCAAAACACTCTGCCCCACTCCAATCCGCCCCTTCCAATCTGCCCCACTGCAATCCACTCCACTCTAATCTGACCCTCTCAAATCCAAAACAATCTGCCCCACTCCAATCCTCCCAACTCCAATCCTCTCCACTCCAGTCCACCCCACTCCACTCCACTCTAATCCAATCCAATCTACCTCACCCCAATCCAATCCGCCCCACTCCACCCCAATCCAATCCACCACAATCTACCCTACACCTATCCAAAACATTCAGCCCCACTCCAATCCACCCCACTCCAGTCCACCCCAACCAAATCCACCCCAGTCAACACCAATTCACTCCACACCAATCCAACCCACCACAATCTACCCCACTTCTATCCAAAGCATTTTGCCCCACCCCAGTCCAAAACAATCTGCCCCACTCCATTCTGAAACGATTTTCCCCACTCCAAAACCAATTCACCCACTCCAAAACAACTCTCCCAACTCTAATCCAAAAAATCTGCCCCACTCCAATCCACAAAAATATGCCCACTACAATATAAACCAATCTGCCCCGTTCCAATCCAAAACAATCTACCCCACTCCAATTCCAAAAATTATGCCTCACTCACATCCAAAACAATCGGCCCCACTCCATTCTGCCCCACTCCGATCCAAAACAATCTACCCCACTGCAATCCAAAACAATCTGCCCACTCCAATCTGCGCACTCAAATCCAAAACAATCACCCCACTCCAATCCACCCACACCAAAACAATCTGCTCCACTCCAATCCACCCGACCCTAATCTGCACCACTACAATGCAATACACCTCACCAGAATCCAATCCACCCCACTTCATCCCAATTCACCCCACTCCAACCCACTACCATCCACCCCACTCCAATCCACTCCACAACCAATCCAGTACATCCCAATCTAGACAAATCCAACCTACTCCACTCCAGTCCAAACCACCTCACATGAATCCAGCACACTCACCCACTCCAATTCAATCCACCCACTCCATTCCATTCTACCCCATTGTAATCCAATCCTCCCCACCCCAGTCCAATTCACCGCAACCCAATCTACCCACTCCAATCCATCCACTCCACTCTAATCCATCCCACTGCAATCCAATTCACCTTAATCCAACCCACTCCAATCCAGTTCACCCCACTCCAATCCACCCCACTCCAAAAGTCTACCCATCTCCAAAAAGTCCATCCCACTCCAAACAGGCCACCCACTGCAATCCAATCTGCTCCACTCCAATCCAATCCACCCCACACCAATCCAATTCACCCTACTCCAGTCTACCCCACTCAAATTCAATCCACCACACTCAAATCCAGTCCACCCCACTCCAACCCAATCCAACCCACTCCAATCCACCCTACTCCAATCTACCCTACTCCAATCTACCCCACCCCACCCCAGTCCAACCCAGTCCAATCCACCCCACACCAATCAAATCCAATCCACCCCACTCAAGTCCACCCCACCACAATCCACTCACCCCATTTCATTTCACCCCACTCTAATTGAATCCACCCCATCTAATCTACCCCACTCTAATCCACCACCTCCACTTCAATCTGCCCTACTTCACTCCAATCCAATCCACCCCAACCTACTCCAATCCACCCATTGTACCCCAGTCTCAATCCACCCCACGCCACCCCAGTTGAGTCTACTCCACCCCAGTTCAGTCCACCTCACTCCAATCTGCCCCACTCCAATCCAATCCACCCCTCCAACCCTTCTCACTCCAGTACAATCCACCCCACCCCAGTCAACCCACTCCAATCCAATAAATCCAGTCCACCCTAATCCAACCCAGTAAATCCAATCCACCTCACCCCATTTCAATCCACCCCACTTCAATCCACCTGCGTGACCACTCAATCCACCCCACTGTACCCCAATCCAATCCACCCTACTCTACTCCAATCCAATCCAGGCCACTACCTCATTCCCCTCCAACCCACTTCACTCTATTTCACTAAACTCCACCTCACTCTACACCACTCCACTCGCTCCCACTGCACTCTGCGACACTCTCTGCCACTGGACCACTGAACTCTACTCAAATCTGCAACACTCTATTCTCCCTACTCCACTGAACAATACTGTAGTTCAACAAATCCACTCGAAGACACTACTCCCCTCCTCCACTCTATGACACACCATTCAACTAACCTTTAGCCATGCCGAACAGCAGCCACATCGGTGTACAACGTGGCAAAAAAACACATTGACTAGCTGATAACTCTTGTAAAGGTGAGACCTATTGGCTTTGCCAATGCTTGTTCCCTCATGTAATCAGTTTATGTGAACACTTGGGGCTTAGTATCACCAAGTGAGCACAGTAGTACTGAACTCCACTTGTTGCAAATTATATATTATAAACAGACACTGATTTAATTTGCATAATATTTTTTAGGTAACTTAGGGCCAGATGTAGGAACAGAAAATTTAGCGAGTTGCAAATTGCGAGTCATACCGACTCGCAATTTGCAACTCGCAAAATTGTATGCAGAAAGGTGTCTCAGACACCTTCTGCACTCGCTATGGGGTCACAAAGACCCACCTCATGAATATTAATGAGGTGGGTCCCAAATTGCGACCCCATAGCGAGTCCCTGCACTCACAGGGATGGTGGCCTGCTGGAGACAGCAGACCTCCATGTCTGTGACTGCTTTTTTAATAAAGCAGTTTTTTTTTTTTTAATTGCAGCCCGTTTTCCTTAAAGGAAAACGAGTTGCAATTCAAAAAAATTATGAAACCATTTGGTTTCATTTTTTCAGAGTAGGTAGTGGTCCATTGGACCACTGCCCGCTCTGAAAAAATATTTTCAGCGACATTCACAAAGGGGAAGGGGTCCCCTCCCGTTTGCGAATGAGTTACCACCCACTTCAAGTGGGTGTTAACTGCAAATTGCTTTGCGACCGCTTTCGCGGTCCCAAAGCAATTCTACATCGCGGTGCGAGTCGCAAATAGGAAGGGAACACCCCTTCCTATTTGCGAGTCGGATTCACATTTTGCAAGTCGGTACCGACTCGCAAAATGTGAATCAGCATCGCAATGGCCGTTTTGCATGTCGCAAACTGCGTTTTTCGCAGTTTGCGACATGCAAACCGGTTCCTACATCTGGCCCTTACATTCTTATCATCATTTAGATAACAACTTGCATATGTGAAACATAATACACTAGTATTTTGCAAATGGGGTTAAGGGAATTGCAGTGTTATCTTTCAAAGTGACAATACACGTGGATTGGCAAAAGGAGCCGGGGGGTGGGGGGTTACAGTACAGAAAGAAGCAGTACAGTACACAGCATGGAAATAACTGGTTTAACTGTACAAGGAGGTAAAGTGTGGTTAGAAATGGGTTCAACAGCAAAAGACAGCATGCAGTATAGAAATGAGGACAGAGTTACAACCTGAGGATAGAAAGTGCAGGGAGATAGGGTGCAATTCAGAGCGTACAGTTACAGTATTTGTTGGAAATGCCCCTTTCTGCAGGGTTATCCCCAAACGTTTTGCCTTTTTCCTCCTATTTTTCTGACACTCTTTTTGTTGGCTTTAGGACTCTGGGCACTTTACCACTGCTAACCAGTGCTATGGTGCACATGCTCTCTCCCCTAAAACTTGGTATAATTGACTTACATCTATTTGGCTTATTTAATTTACCTGTAAGTCCCTTGTAAAGTAGTAAACCATATACCCAGGGCCTGTAAATTAAATGTTACTAGTGGGGCTGCTGCGCAGATTGCTCCACCCACAGAAATAGCCTTTCAAATTTGTCTCAGGCCTGCCACTGCAGCACCTGCATGCACAGTTTACTGCCACATTGACTTGGCAAGTCAAACTACTTGCCAAGGCCTGAACTCCCTTTTTACTATACCTAAGTCACCCCTACGGTAGGCCGTAGATAGCACTATGGGCAGGGCGCTGTTTATGTAAAAGGTAGGACAAATATTTTTATGTGTTACATGTCCTGGTAGTGACTAACAACCTATTTTGTTTTTCACTGCTGTGAGAGCTGCTCCTTTCATAGGTTGGCATTGGGAATTCCCTTATATATTGTTTAAGTGATAATTTCTGATCTGTGAGGAATTTATTTTATGATCACAGGTGAGTAGATATAAAATAAAATTGGCTCTTTATTTGGTCTTCTTGTGTCTATGATTACTAATAGATTAGATCAATAGGGATGCAAACAGACTATTGTACGTCTTAATTTCAGGGTAATCATTGTTTGTGAGTTGGACGCATTTTAAAGGAAATCCTTGACTAAGGTTATAATGTTGAGGGTGAGTATTCCACATGGATATGTTTTGATTGTTCACTTTCATATGGTTCTGGTACGTGAGAAAACGGATCCAAATGTATTATCTATTTTTACTTTTAGGTGCTACCTCTAAGAATATAATAATTTTTGTCCTGATGATAACCCTCTAATGATTGATTCTTGTTCTGGGTCGAAACGTCGACATACATTCCTTTGTGGATTATTCCAGAAGTTAATGGGTGACGTCTGGACACCTGGACTAAAGGGGTCTTTTAGAAGTTAATTCCCTCTGTTATTGATTTTTAACCACAAACTCTATATATTGTAGATAACACTTGGCACTTTAACATTTCACTTTATTCACATTTCACTGCGCCGTTATTTTGGGGAGCACCTAACTATATTAATTATAATAAGTGTTGTTAATATTTGAATAAAATGATACTTTTGTAAGTACTTTTAACTTTAGGTTGGAAAGGTTTCTTGGTGTAGAATAAGGAGTTTAAACTGTGCTGTGGTAGTCAATGGCTACACTTCCCCCTTGGGGGCCACCTATTTCTCTTATAAATTTATATACCTGGGCCCTGGGGTTAGTGGGTTAAGCCTCATTGCTTTTTATGCACTTTTAGAAAGTGGGCATTTCACTGTGCTTATTACTCTTGTGCTTTTCAGCCTGACTCCAATCCACATCTAGGGTAAAATGACAGCTGGGCTTTGTGCATGCTCCCCAGACAGCCATCCCACAGGGAGGGTGGAGGTGTAACAGGATTACATCTGCATACTGAATGGTATTCCTAGGCTGGAAGAGAGGGAGGCGGGTCACACTTACATTTGTATAGGCTGTGTCCTGCGCACACACAAAGGACTTGTTTACCCCATATTGATGTCTGGAGCCAGGCCTAGGGTTAAAAGGGGGTGTTGTGCAAGTTCCCCCTAGATCAAAGACATTTTGAGTAAAGGGGCTGTGACCCCATGATTTTAGACACTGCGTGGGACTTGTAACCAGACACTGCTGGCTCTACATGTCGCACCAAAAGACTCTTGTGCTGCCAAAAAAGATCACCACTTGGACTATTGTTCTCTGTTGTGCTGACCTGCTTGCCTGCTTTTCTGCTAGGGACTCTGCCACTTTGCTCCACCCAGTGTGTTGGTCTGCTGACTTCCTGCTTGTGCCTCGTACTCCCCAGTGTTCTCAAAGAATTGGTGGTTGTCCCTCACTGCTTTGGGGAGATTTGGAAGGATTTCAGTGACAGCCCTGACCTGGTTGTTGGACCAGAGTCTGGCCGCCTAAAACTTCAAGTTCACCACATTGTCAGTGCTGAGTAAGGTCATGTGTTTCCCCTACATATGGGGAAGGAGTATCTTGCGTAGGGAGACCAGTAGTGCATGACAAGCACTTTTCCATTTCGGGCCCCCAGGATCTGGGTGGTACCCATCCTTTCACCTGCACAGTCTCTCCAGAGAGAGAGTCACTGGCAGTGAGGGATGACCCCAGAGAGGAGCACCTTGCTGAAGGCATGAATGCCATGCAGCAACCCTGCCTACCCTGGGAGCCACGTAGCAGTGCGACTCCCATGCTATTAAAGCAGGTGCGGGGTGCAGGAGGGGTTGTGCGGCTGACTCGTGGGTGGCTCCACTGGAAGGGGACGAGGAGCTTCCCTACCTCCCCTGGATGATCTACTCGCTAGGGCTGTTAGCTCAGGGCGCTCCCCAGTCTGGTGGGGTATTGGCCTTCGTGTCAGGTGAGATCCCGAGCCAGGATGCTCGTCTAAGAGTACTGTATTTCCCCTAGTGGGAGAGCCTGCAGCGGCCACAGCAGCCTTTCAATATTGTAAATATGGGGAACCTGGCAAGATCTCCTCACCAATGTAAGAAGAGTGTGGGTCCTCTTCCCTCCTTTTGTGACAAACCTTTGGGGAGGCATCTATGGCTCCGTGGACTGGATGGGATGGAACCCTTGGCAGAGGACCCATCCCTGCTGAGCCCCTCAGTACCATAATCAATGTTGCATGGCATATAAAATAAGCACAGGTGAGCAATATCTATATGTTGATTACAGTTGTGGGAGGTATTGGGTTGTTCCTGTGCCTTATTCATTACATGCTGCATTCTGTGTTCTGAGATGGACGTATGTCGTAGTACTATTTCAGGGGCTGTGTCATATGCACAGTAATGTTTGCTTTCTTGACATTTTGCAACAGTCATCTCTGACTCCTGTATCTTATGCCCTGATGTGAAGATGCACGTCGCCTATATTCTGCCAAAATAGCGAATACTCTTTCAGGGACTGCAGAGTATGCCAAGTAGTGTGTTTTGAAAAGGTGTGCAACCCATAAGTCTGTATCTTATTGCACTAGCTGTGATGGTTTGAGAACTGACTAACTGGCAAATAAATCACAGTTTTAGGATGTCTTGGTCTATGGTTTATGTAAAAAATGTTTTATATTTTCATATATCATTGTATGGAGTATCTTTTTGTGGTGTATTTATTGTGTCACTGGAGTGTGTGTGTTGTGCAAACGCTTTACACATTGCCTCTGAGATAAGCCTGACTGCTCTGGCCAAACTACCAAGGGGGTGAGCATGGGTTATCTCGGGTGTGGAGCTCCTTTACCCTGACTAGAGTGATGGGTTGTTCCTGGCTTAGGTGCCTACCCTAGCCAACCAGAAACCCCATTTCTACCAGTACTGTTATGACAGAAAGATGGATTATAATTCAGAGAATTTTGTACAGTTTGAGAAATGGGTCATGTTATGAGGCATGGAAAAACAGATGTCAGGGCACATGAGTGCCCTGACATCTGTTTTTTCACTGTTAGTTTCCCTTGAAACATTGGAGGATTAAGGAAGATCCTCTTGCCAGGAGCACCGTGCCATGAATAAATTGTATCATTACTTTGTGGAGTTACTGTGAGCGCCCTAATCCTATGATTATCTTCCTTGTTAGCATTGTTTTGTTTATGCTATGAGGCATGGTACAAGGAAATGGGATAACTTTCCGATGATCAGTGCATTATATATGGGCGTGGTGTACAGTAGATTGTACAGGGAGCTAGAATACAGTTTTCAAGTTGGATTATAGTATGAGAAGTACAGTGAGAAAGATTGCATTCAGGGGCATAAAGCAGGCTCCTGCAGCCTCAGCAGCTTGGGGGGGAGGCCTCAACCCCTCAGGGTACCCCCATCCAGCCCTAAGCCAAATAATATTGTGGATGTATGGGATATTTTTGGGTTCCCCTCATTACATTCTGAAGGGGGCCCCACCATTTTCACTCACACCACTGTAAGTAAAGGGCTTATTATTTGGAGACTACTCACCTAAAGAATAATCGTAACCCTTCAAAAGGTAAATCTTAAAATTTATTACATTATCCAGAGTTCAACCCCCAATAGCAATAGCACAGAGCACACAGACTTAACTTAGGGCAAAGTGTAAAGTATTTATGCAAGACCAAAATAGTAATAGAGTAAAAATGTAATTTTCATAACATTTTTGATTCTGGCTGCTTCCCTGAGAGCTGGAAGGGTACAATAATTAGGCCACTTTAGAAGAAGGATGATCCAACACAACCAAAGAATTATCGTCTAATTAGCCTGTTGGACGTGGGCAAACTTTTTTTGTAAAGGTACTGTTAGACCAAATGAAGTCCTGGGTAGAGTTAAATAATTTGATTCCAGTACAGCAAGGTGGCTTCAAAGAAGTTCACTCTACAATAGACCACTGCTTAATCTTTGGGCATTGGCAAAAAAGTCAATAGAGGTACGAGGGCGTCTATTTTGTTGTTTTGTGGATTTTCAAGCCGCTTTTGATTTGGTAGATCGGAGGCGGCTCGGGTCGATTCTGAACTAATTTTCGTCCTCCAGGGTCTACATATGGAAAATTGGGCCCAAATGAGATTAGATACTGGTGGGTCGTTATCAAAGAAGATCCCTATAAAGAATGGGCTGCGACAAGGTTGCGTTTTTGCCCCATTACTATTTGCTATATTTTTGTCTGACTTGCCAAACATATTAAAGGAGGCTAGGGGTTTTGCCCAAAAATGGATGGGAATCATATCTCTTGTTTAGTAAATGCAGATGACTTGGTAATAGTTGGTATGACCGAGCTGGGATTGTAATGAAAATTAGATGCTTTTTATAATTATTCTCAAAGTAAAAAGCTTAAAGTAAATTTAGACAAAACGAAAATAGTAGTGTTGGGAAAAAGGAAGACGTCATATTCCTGGTACCTGGGAGGTGACAAAATAGAATTGGTTGATAAATATAAATATTTAGGTATGTGGTTTGACTCGGAATTAAAATAGAAGGAGCATATCGAGTCACTAAAATCCATGGCATTAACATTGGTTTGGAGATTAAAGCAGTTTAGTCGGAAGTATGGAGGACTGTCTCTCTGTCCCCTACTTTCTGTCTTTAACGCCATGGTGCGTCCTCAATTTCAATACAGGGTGGAAGTTTTAACTCTCGCCTGGAAGCTGAATTGGGATGCAGAAGAAAGTAAATGTGTGAAACGTCTGCTTAAGCTTCCCCCCTCAAGTATGATTCAGGCAATACGGATGGAATGGCAAATGACGTATGGAGTTACCAGGGAAAGCAAGCCCCATTGACATTTTGGTTGAGCCTGTCTGAAGAGGGTATTTTCAAAATTGCACGATTATCTAATAGGGAAATAAGGACACGTGATTTGAACTGGTCCTCCCAAGTGAGAAGTCGGATAGAGAAGATCTGTACTACCTTAGGTTTAGCAGCTAATCAGCGGAGCAGAGAACAAATCCCAAAGTAGGAGCTGCGCGCCGCGGTAAGTAAACGTGCTAGAGAAGAAGATTTAGGTTATTTGAAGGGGACAATATCTACTCAGTTTATAGAGGCTCTGTCTAACCCCAAGTTAAGGGATGCAGTGCTAAAATTCAGGGTTGGGTTAAACCCATGTTATATGGATCTGAAAACAAGAGCCTTAATGAGGGATGATTTGGGCTTATGTACATGTGGCCTCAAACAAAAATGTAATGCCCAACATATTTTATTGGATTGTGTGTGGTTCTTAGAGGAACGGAAACATTTTTTAAAGCCAAGTTTTAGGGAATATAATGTTATCAACCGGGATCAGCTCTCAACATACTGGTAGATATGAGATTTTTGAATGTGACATGTACCTTAGGCTGATTTTTAAATGAAATATGAGGTTCCTTAATGGGGCTCTTCGGTGCTTTGTAAGAGATGAGAGAGCAAGTATGCGAGGTATAATTAATTAAAGGTATTTTATAAGGATTACATTATTTTAATAATTGACTATATGATAAGGAATGCTGTGACAGGTTCAGTAATAATGGAGACTCTCCGGCGTATTGGATGGGTTTATTATGGTTTCTTTTTATTGCTTTCTTTCCACACTTTGCTTTCTTTTTCTCAATATTGTTAGTCTATGTTTTATTGTCTGGAACTCCTCCTGGGTCTTTTCTGGTTCTTGACTTTATTTCCTCTCTCTTCCTTGTAGGTGGGCATCTTAGAGGTCAGCCTCGGAGGTTACATGGGAGAAGAAGAAAAGAAGAAGCCGTTTAGAAGGTACGTTTTCCTCTCTTTATCTTTTCCTTTCCCTTTCCTGTCCTCTTTTCATTTCTGTATATATCTCAGCTGTCTCTTTTCTTTTCTCCTGTCTCCCCGCTCTCCTTTTCTGGCTTATTTTCAGAAATTATTTTCCTTACTCTTCTTTCTTGCCCTGGGTTATTATTGGAGACTCTCTGTAATATCGGTTACTTTTCTTTTCTTTTTAATGAAGAAAATGTCCTTGTCTGTTCCTTCCTCCACCCCGTGCCTTTCTTTCTTTTCTATGATCTGCGTTTTACCTTTTTTTTTTATTGTTATGGGTTTATTTATTAACGTGCCGGTTGCTCAGAATTTGCTCTACATTCATTCGTGTCCCCCCTCCTTTATCTTTCCATAACCCTTCTCCCCGTATCCCATATCTGCCAAACTCCGTACCTGAATGGGCCTCGTTCTTCCCAGAACGTGGCTGGCCTCTGCGCATCTTCTCCCTCCTTAGTTGGATGGATCCTCCGGGCCACCGCTCTAGTCCGGTGCGTCTTCTCCTCGACCCCACATGGTTTCATCCTCGTCGGGTACTTGTTTGCCTCTCCACACCGCCGTCCCTTGGTTTCCTTCCTCTCCAGCCACACGCTCGGTGCCATTACTCATGGGGTTTAAATACCCCACTGTTTCCGTGTTTTCCTGGCGGCTTCTGCTCCAATGTGGTTCCGCTCCTCCGACACAGCGTCCCTGCTTGGCGAAGTGCCCTCGGGGTACTTCCACTCCGGCGCTGATCTCAGCGCCCTATCACATTCACTCCCCCTAGAGAGTGGCTGTTGGAGCCACTTATTAGATGGATATCGAGACAGATAGTCGGCATTGGTAAGAAGGGATCCAGGGAAGTGTTGTACCTGGAATGAGAAAGATTGCAGGGATAAGAACCATCGAAGTATATGAGCGTTCGTGTCCTTATGTTTCAATAGCCAGGTTAAGGGAGCATGATCCGTAAGAAGAATAAAGGATCATCCTGATAGATAGTATCTAAGAGATTCAATGGCCCACTTTATTGCGCAACACTCCTTTTCCACTGTGGGGTAATGCCTTTCTCGGGGCAAGAGTTTTCTGCTAATATACACAAAGGGATGATATTGTCCGTTGTCCCCTACTTGGGACAAAACAGCTCCCAACCCCTGATCAGAAGCATCGGTTTGGAGTTGGAAGGGTCTGTGGAAATCCGGGTAACATAAAATGGGTTCAGTCGTTAGTAGGTGTTTTAACTGTAGGAAACATTCTTTCTCTAAGTTGGGGTATTTGATTAGGTCATTTTTTTCTTGAGCAGGGCAGTAAGTGGTGCCGCGATGTCTGCCTATAATACCCCACAATGCCCAGGAAAGCTCTGATATCTTGAAACTTACACAGAAGTGTAAGTTTAACTCTGTGAATCAGGCTCATAATTTACACATATCCTACATTTAAATACCATGCACCCTTCCTTGTGGGCTACAAGGCCTTCAGAGGAGTGACTTATTAAACAGGAAGCTTTTACCTGTTTACAGTTTTTATTTTGATTGGTTGAACTACACTTATTGCACAGCAATAGTCCTGCTACACTGGTAGTCCTGAAGCTATGTTTGCACTGCCACTCTGATGAATGGTACAATAGGTGCTGCATTCCATGCAGCAATTATCTTACAGGCCCTGGGTACACCGTGTAGCATATCCTCAGGACTTATAGGTAAGGTAAATATGCCAATTAGGGTTATGCCAATTTGACTATATTTAAAGGGAGGGCTCAGGCACTTTGCTACTAGTTAGCAGGAGTAAATTGTGAACAGTTCTAAATCCAGCCAAGAATGCTAGGGCAAAAATCTAGGAGTACACCAGGCAAAATATTGTCATCTCCTACAGCCACTGGTTGCAGTATGGTAATTGTATTACAGTACAGGAGATGGGTTGCAGCACAGAGATGTTGGTAACAGTACAGTGGAATAAATTGCAGTATGGTACTTGAATTATAGTAAAGGAGATGGGTTACAGTGCAAAAATACTGCTTACAGTACAGTGAGATAGGTTGCAGTATGGTACTTGGATCACAGTACGGGAGATGGGTTGCAGCATGGAGATGTTGGTAACAGTACAGTGAGGTAGATTGCTGTATGGTACTTGGATTACAGGACGGAAGATGAGTTACATTATGTGAATGTTGGTCACAGTACGGTGAGATAAATTGCAGTATATGGTACTTGGATTACAGTAGAGGAAATGGGTTACAGCACCATGATAGTGCTTACAGTACAGTGAGATAGTTTGTAGTATGGTACTTAGATTAGAATATGGGAGATGGGTAACAGCACAGGGACACTGCTTTCTGTACATTAAGCTAGGTTGCTGTATGGTACGTGGATTACAGTACTGGAGATGGTCTGCAGCACAAAGATGTTGGTAACAGTACAGTAAAGTAGGTTGCAATATGGTACTTGGATTACAGTGCGGGAGATGGGCTACATCATGGGGATGTTGGTTGCAGTACAGTGAGGTAGGTTGCAGTTTGGTACTTGGATTACATTACAGCATGTGGATGTTGGTCACATTACACAGATAGACTGCAGTATGCAGTATGGTACTTGGATTACAGTAGAGGAGATTGGTTACAGCATGAGAATACCACTGATAGTACAGAGAGATATGTTGCAGTATGGTACTTTGGTTACAGTACAGGAGATGGGTTACAACACAAGACACTGCTTACTGTACATTGAGCTAGGTTGCAGTATGGAGCTTGAATTACAGCAGGGGAGATGGGTTACAGCACAGGGATATTGGTTATAGTACATTGAGATAGGTTGCAGTATAGTTAAGGCTTGGGGAGATCACATGATTTACAGAAAATAAGTACAATGACATGGATTACAGGACAGAGGTGAGTGTACAGTATGTCAACAAGGGATATCACATGTGAAATACACATCATGCCTGTACCAAATCTCTTAGATTGGACTCTCTCTTTCCGCTGTGGATTCTATATTAAAGTAAGGATATATGTGGTGAAATACCCTTTAAAACCTTGGGTCCTGTGCTTCTGAATGCCCTCCTTGTCGACCTTCAAAAAACGCCTAATTGTACCCTCTTCGAAAAACTTTAAAAACCTATTTGCACTGTTAACTCTCACGGGTTCTGTTAGGTATCTTTCTTCCTCTTTTGGCCCCTTTTTAAGTATTTAACAATGCCCTTGGGCGACCGTCTATGGTCTACAAATAAGTAACAAATATAGGTTATAGTACAAGGCATGATTTACTTCATCTGTACAGTGACATGGCTTGCAGCATGGGTGCATCAGCATGGCTGCATCAGTGACATGGTGAGTGATAGATGATAGTACAGTGAGATGGGGTGAATAACCTAACCATCAATGAAGAAACATACTTTTTATGAAGAAGGACATCAGTAGTTGGGTGACAAAACATCAGGTTTTTTCTAGTTTAAGAATTAAAAAGGTATTCCTTTTTATGATGGGGGTGTGTGAGCAGAATTGAAGTGAAGGAAGAATTGAGAGACTGTGTGCAGTGACTGAGACACATCAGAAGGGAGGAAAGTCTGGAGAGACTGAGTGATGGCCCTGCTGACGATCCGTACCAAGACGTTTTGATGGCAACAGGAGGACATTATCATATCTGTTATGTTACGTATATTTGTAAAGTGCACTATCACCTAAAAGGGTATCCTGGCACTGAGCATGTGTATGTGCCTAGCCCTACATATGGTCTGAAAAAATAACTGGGAAAAATGTTTGCAAACTCTTATGTCTTATGTTGCGTGACAGCGGGTGTAGAATGTTAACATGAAAATGTAAGTGAAGCATTCCATCTGGAACTTTGTGAGTTGACAGTTGGGGAAAACAGGCATTGGTGGCAAGAGGCTGTACTTGATTGTCCTGCTATTATTAAAATATGTATATAATAAACTTACCTGAATTCTACCACGCAACTCTGTACAAAATTTACATTTTGTGCTAGGCTCATACTTTTTGCTCTTAGAGCGATATAGGGATTGTGGACTAAAGTTGTGCATTCTTGCTAACCCTAGAGTGGTGGTGAATGACAGAGTCATCTGAATTATCTCCTAAATGCCATAATTCCTTTTAATGGTGGTGAGACAATAAAAGCTGCTATCTTTCAAAAGCATCGAACTACGTACCTACCAAAGGCCCTGCAGGCCTAGGTGTTTAGTTTATCTGGTGTCTGGAAAAGTGAGGCCAGTGGTTCTGAAGGAAATCTTGATGATGCTAAACATCGTCAATCAAGGGAGGAGTGAACACGACACAGAAGTATTTATGACCAAATGAAAGCATAACTTAAGGTGCCAGCTGCCCTGAATTGGTGTTGTGCATGGGCAACTCAGTATGTTATTTACTAGCCAAATGCCTGCTAAAACAACCAGTGCTATGCAAAATGAAATCATAGAAAACATAAAGCGTGCTGGAGGAACCCAGCCTGAAGATGCAGAACAAGTGTCCCAACCATTGAAACTTCATGAAAAGAAAGCAGATCAGGCACTTTAACAACCCACATGATCAATAAAGCCGAGGTATTTGATGAAATCATCCAGGAATCGACTAAGAAAATTACTGAAGAAGCCCAAGAAATAAAACAAGATACTGCTGATGAAGACCTTCGACAATAAGGCGAGAAAAGTCACAATCATGGAAACTGCTAAGTTGTGAATAGTGACTGCATCCTTGAACCATAAACAATCACAACTACTGTGGTACCAACCTGAGAGAAAGGTTATGGTGCTCCAGCATTTGTAATATGCCAAAGATGACTACAAAGGAGAAGTTACAACCTCTGAAAAGATTTTAGTGTCTTCTTGTGCTATAAGGAGATGTGGAAGTGTTGACATCCTGCTGGAAGTGTACTAGTTATGATGAAGCATATGTCAGTGATAACTAAAGGGGTGTGACTACTAGTTTACATGAACCAGACCCTGTTGTCCACAAGAAGGCAACCAGAAGAAAGAGAAACATGAAGTTGCAAGATGAATCAACTTTCCTGCTGAAGGTCAGAGAGCATGGTCCGCCAAACTAGCACAAGCAACTGATGAAGATAAGGAAGGGGTCTTACCACAGCAAATTTGATCATCCTTAGTCATGCTGTGAAATACCCAGAAGAACACTCACTGAAAAGAGGTCAGCACTGCAGATCTTACAAGAATCATTTTACAGTGGACAAGCACCAGAATACTGACTTGGTAACTGACGAGGGATGACTTTCACTGTTATACCAATGGAGTACACAGCTGACTGCAGTAGAACAAGAAGCCTGTGAAGTAAGCATAGACATTGGTGGATCCCTCACAGTCGATACCAATGTCTTTCAGAGAAACCATCCCATTTGAGCTGAGCAGAATGAGTGGTGGTAAAATGACTAGTAGAGTTATGCGTGTTGTCTTAACCCTATCTTCCAAAACGTACCATAGACTTAATTGAAAAGGGAAGGGCCAAATGGATGAAGCAATTGGTCAAATAACATCTGGGAGAGAAGATCAAATTTTGCCTTGATTTGACAACTGAACACATGAACGATTGTATCATAAATAAAAGTGTCACCTGGAGCACTGAACATTCTAACTACTTATGAGTCAAGAAGGTGTAATAAGAAAGGTCTATTATTTCGCACAAAAGAGTGAAAGAAAAGTCAAGAGCCTCATCCAGGAGATTATGTAGGCTCCCTGAGCCATGCCAGCCCTTAGAAACTGTGAATTATTATTTTGCAGTCCAACTGTTTCCTTTCAGTTTACCACTGATAGCAAATCTTAAGCTAACCAAACAACACATAAAATAATATGCTCCAAAACCCCACAATTTCTATAACAGCAACTTTAAAGTTGACAGTTCAGTACTGTGAACCAGAGTGATATATTATGTTTAATATTAGTTAAACCCTTTGCAAAGTTGTTCGGTGTTACGTGCTATTTAATTGCTTTTTACTGTTTATATTAGGTGGGAATTCTTATAATTCACCTATCTTTGCCAGTTTATTATTATGTAAAAAAGTGTGTATAAAGACACACAATTATATGGCCATATTTTCAAATTAAGTTATGGTTGGTTTTGGTTAAACACATTAATGTATGCTTAATAACTCAGAAATTCACTTGAAATCATAGTTAAGGCGCAGTTGTGGTTACAAAATAAAACCAAAAAACACTGAAATTCACAAGTTATGATTAGGACCACAATCCACGACTTACACAATAGCCATACAAAGAATAACTCACACCCCAAATGCAATGCTCATGACCTCACCCTAAATAAAACAGATGCAATTACAAATTGTATAAATCATCTTACCGATAAGATTACATATTACATTATCTTAATCAATAAGATACACACAGTGTCTCTGGAAATAACAGGTTGCTAGAAATATGAAATATTTGGAGCAAGAGCCCTCACTCACCTCACGGTGACATGCTTCATCATAGGGCTATGCTCTGCGTCAGGCCGGCGCGGCAATGCCTGACGGGCCCCACAAGGGGGCTCTTTGCCGGAGATGATCTTTTGTGAAACAAAGCCGGTCAGCAAAAATATTAGTCTAGGATTGTATGAAAACTGTTAAAAATGACTAGAGGTAAAACGCAATTTATTAGAATGCCTGACCTCTGCCATGATTAAAAACAAAAAGGGGGGGAGAAAATAAAACAATGTTTAAACTCCCCAAACAACTACACAATCCGAAGAATCACTAAATCACTCAATGTGGAGTTATAGTGAGAGTAGACACAAGGTCCCCTGTGCTACTTCTAGAAATTGGTCAACATGTTTCTCGCTAATTAGTCAAAAATGATCTAGTGCGATTCATCAGGACCATGTCACCTACCTAATCCTTGAGAAATTAGGAACTCATATTAGGGAATCAATAATTAGCAGGAACCTGAAATAAAGGACAGGGAACCTAAGTCATAAAATTCCGGTGAACAGCCAAGGTGTGCTCAGTGTTAGCAATTCACATCCGAACACACGTGGAAATCTCCCTTCAGTGAAGTGTGCCACAGGTTGTGTCAAAAAATTATATAGCAAGGTTAAAACAGAGTGCTTACCCTCCATATACTAAAAGATGGGCCCCATCGGGGAGAACACCAGGCATTGAGAGGTCCATTAAGGTCTGGATATACAGTATATGGAAATATAATGAATCTACAGATGTCAATCAACATTATATCCATGAACAACCAAGTTGTAGATATATAAAGGCGAAACTCCCGTCGTGAAGTTGTGTGAGGGATATCAAATACATCCTCCTCCAACCCATTTATATACTCTATGTGTTTGACGGAACCAGACAGGTAAAACTGAACATAAGAGCCCAAAAATTGACAAATACTTATCGGTAAATACAGACAAAAATAAATTTACAGTGTGGTCCTAGTCTCGTATACTGTGAAGGTACACGGGCTGTACTGAAAAACGAATGACGCTCGGTATCTCAATATACATTCAAATATTCAAACAATCTGCCTAGTAGGCAGAAAACGGCGGGCAATGCGCCCTGCCGAAAAAGTGGCGCCAGCAACAGTAGCGCGTCCAAGAAAAGCTTACGGGGCGCGCTGCGAGTAGAGGCGCGTAGCGGCTCGAGCAGTCAAGCCTCTATAATATTCTGTGAATATAAATAAAGGAGGGCGCCAGGATGCAAGGTGCGTATCAACAAATAAACATTGCAGAGCGCGTTAGTTGCCGGGCCGCGTAGCGACTCGAGTGTATGCTTAATTCTGTACGCGGAAGTGAGAACTGGGGAGTCGGGCCCTAGGAGGCAGACGGGGTGGGGGAGGTGTGGGAAAGAGGTCAAGGTTGGACAGGAAAAGCTTTTGGGAAACACTGGAATGGGTAGCTGGAGGGGGTTTGGGAGTGGAGGAAGAGGTTGTGGTTGTAGGAGGTGTTCGTTTGGTGACTTTGGGTGAAGGTGCATGCGCTGGGGGCTATCGTGAGGTGGATGCCTGTTGGGTGGGTGTGTGCCTGCGTTTGTGTATCTTGGGAGGTGGTGTCACAGACACACTGGGAGAGGACACAGGGGAAGTGTGAATGGCAGTGGGGGTGGTGACTGCACGTGAGCGGGGTGTGGTGGCGTGTGTGCTGGTGATGGCAGTAGTGGCTGTAGATGTAATGCATGCAGCTGTGTGTGGAGACGAGACTGGGAGGGAGGAGGGAGACGAGGAGGAGGGGGACACAGTGGAGACAGTGGATGTTGGTGTGTCTGCATGTGTGTGATGCTTGTGTGAGTGCCTGTGGGATGTGTGGTGCTTATGTTTGCCTGAACTTCCCTTGTGTGTTGACGTGTGTGCATGCTGGTCTGAAGGTGTGCTTGGGATAGGCTGAGGTACAGGGGTTTGGGTCTGGGTGGAGGAAGTTGGAGGGGGAGGCTAGACACAGGGACAATGGCTGCCATCAGTGCTGAGGCCAGAGTCTGAAAAGCTCGCTGAAGGGCCGCCTGACCAGAATGAATGCCCTCCAGGAATGCATTTGTTTGTTGCCTTTCTACACCTTGGATGGCATTCAAAATGGTAGACTGCCCAACAGTGAGGGACCTGAGGAGGTCAATGGCCTCCTCATTGAGGGCAGCATGGGTGACTGTGGCAGGGCCTGAGGTGCCTGGGGCGAAGGTGATGCCCACCCTCCTGGGTGAGCGGGCACAGGGCAAAGGCTGAGGGGCTGCTGGGAGGGCGGTGCTGGTAGGGGGGGTGGTGGCTGTACCTGTAGATGCAGGGGCACAGATGTCCCAGCCTATGTTTTCCAACGTGTTGTCCAAAGTGTTGTCTGCCCTGCTGAAACACATGCGGAGCTACATCGTTTTCCCTCAGGTGGAGGATTTGCCTACAGTGAAAGGTGACTTCTACGCCCTGGGACATATCCCCAACATCCTAGGTGCCATTGATGGGACACATGTGGCTTTGGTACACCCCGCAGGAGTGAACAGGTGTACACCTGGAACTGGGGGCCCCCAGAGGCCGGTGAGGTTTGTGTGTTGCAGTACTTCTTTCTGTTTATTTGTGCCACTCTCCTTGGCTCTGAAAGGCAGGGATTGCTCAGGGAGGTGGCTCCATGCATGCCCTGTCCTCAGTATAACAGAAATGAATCGAGAAACATCACTTTCTAGCCCTGGAACACCAGATTTGTTTTTAGGAATTTTGCAGCGGAGCGATATGCACTTGTTTTCTTTTAAAGGAGGCAAAACTTTAAACCTGTACATCTTTGGCCTCTTAGGGCCTATTGTGGCCATCTTTGGCTTGCTTTGCATCTGGTCCTAGACACTAGGAGTATTTTCCTTAGGTCTCCTGGCCTCTATAGGGTGCTTTGCATGGGGTTCTGGATTTTACTGCTCCTTGCACCAGACTTGTCCTCTGCTTGGCCATGGTGCTATTCTCCTGCTGGTGGGGGCATTTTGCACATCCCCTTCACAGCCAGCCAGCAAAACACCCTCCCTGCTACACCCCTTTCCCAGAGCCTCCTGATTCTTGAAGGGTATTAGTGTGCCAGCGGAATCCAGGGCCAATGCACAGAAGTCCTAGGGAACCAGCCAAGTTCATCAAGCAATTCCATTCCTTCAACTAATCCTCTGGTGACACAAAAGGGCCAGTGCACTGGCACTGGAGAAACCCATACTAGGCCTGAGGGTCATCTGGAGTCAAAGTCCATCCTTGCAGGGCATCATGTGGCTTCTTCTTCCAGCTGGGTACCTTTTGCCATTGTCACTCACAGGTCCAGTGACTTCTTAGCTGTTTCTCTCATGCAGAGTCTTTTAAGTGGGGGAGGAAACTTCTAGAGGCCAATCCTAGGATGGTACATCAACCCTCCACCCCTGTTCCAACCCTCCTGAACAGCATTCTGTGACAATCCAACAAGGCAACTTGAAGTTGTCTATGGTAGGAGCTCACTTGAGAGCCTCAGCCCCACCTCTTGTTGACACCACTGCCCAATCCCTTCCCACCAAAACTTCAAATGCAAGCCCCTCCTGCCCCTCCTTTATTTCAGTGGGCCTGGACTGTCCCAAACGAGGTGCAGTATGACAAGCTAATTAACAGATGCATATTGCGTCTCAACCTTCCTTTTCCAAGAACTGGGTCAAGCACCGTCAATTGCTCTTTTATGTGGGGAGGCATCAGATCCCTCCATTGGGGAGCAAAGTAAAAAACCTGCCCAGTAAGGGGGATAAATGCCTGGAATCTGATTATGAGGTTAGCCAGAGAAATATTACAATTCCTAAAGTGCCACAAGGTGTGTTGTTTTAAAACTTAATTTTAAGATTTTTTTCCCCATCAAACATACAGCTTATCATGACACATGGTACATTGGCATAAGCATGAAACCGAGCATCCAGGTTATACAAACATCACATAGTTACTTACATACAGTCAGGGTGACCAAGATCCCATCATATGAGGCAGCCGAAATATGGAAACCACAGCGATCCATCCCACATTTGAATTAACCATGGCTGTTCCAGCAGTGGATATGACTCGAATCCAGCCCCAATTGTCTCCATCCCTACAGGGAGAGCTACATATGCCACATTTACACATCTGAGTTTAGACACCTGAGTATCAACCACAAATGATTCTTGCATTGAACAGTCCCCACTTTATGGAGCCTTGCCTACTTTACAGTGTTGCCGCCTACATCCTCCCCAACTATTGTTTCTGACTCAATCCCAGCCAAGTAAGCCTGATATGGTCCACAGATGTCCTGCGGGTGGCTACAGCCCAGGAGCACCTCACAATAAGTGTCTGACTGTGTGTTGCAATGTGCCATGTCTTTGTGCTATTCCTGTAAAGTCAGTAGCTGGCCAGGGGCCCAAAGCATCGCCACTTTACACCTCGCAAGCAGCAATCCTATAGCAACCAGTCTCCTTTTAGGATTCTGCAACTCTATGTCATATCCCAGCCAGAAGCTGCTCCAGAAGCTGCTCCAGTTCCAGCAATTCTCCAACTATCAAACCCATCTCCCTGACCACCTCCTGCCAAAAGCCCTGCACTCTGGGTCAGAACCACACCAAGTGCGCAAATCCTGCTTTCACCACAGCACATCGTGGACAGTCAGCACTATCACGTAGTCCACGAACAGTTGGGCTGGCGTATAGTACCCTCTATTGACTTACTTGAAGTGCAAAATCCTATGCCTTTGGTTCAAAGAAGCAGGCTTCACGACCAAGCAGCAGTCCTTCCATTGCATATTGCTAATTATGTTCCTCAGATCCTTCTGCTTGTCGAGCCTGACCTTAGCTATTCCAGACTGATGCGCTTCCGGCGCATATGCGCGCAGTCTCGAAACTATGCAGTGTGGCGTAGTTGTTCGTAATAGAGAGGACAGTGCCAGCATTACTGATGGCTCCAGTACGTCCGCCACCAATAAAGCCCGCAAGGTGTGATGCGCTCTGTAAAACTGGAATTATATTAAGGGGGAGGATCCTTCACTACATTCTTGGAGTACTTCCCAACCACACATTGTGCCTTCAGCAAAGACATCCCCCGTTGTTTGTATGCCCAGTTCCTTCAGCACATCTGCAGCTCCTCATTCCTGCCCCAATGGAAACCATAGGCACCAGTCCATTGGGACTTGCGGTGAGTATAGCAATGAGCCTGCTTGTCTCTCCAGGAGTCGATGCAAGCGTTGTGTTCAGCGAGTCTAGGACACTATGGTGCCGGATGGGGAGTTTAAGCAAAGTATGGGGTAATGTATACAGAGCCGTGGAACCCTCTTCTAATCTCAAATGTGGCAGCTTACTCGGACCATGAACCCAGTAGTGGGCAAAGTGCAACTGCACTGCTCAATAGTATGCTTTCAAGTCAGGGGCATTGAGTTCCCTCATATCGTAAGGTAAGGTCAAAGTTGTCCATATCACCCGCAACTTTCTTCCTGCCCATGTCAGGTGGAACATCAGAGTCTGGAGTTTATCAAACACCGATCGGTTCAGAAGTATCAAAATATTCGTGAAGAAGAATAACAAATGGGCAGGACTACCATTTTCATGGTGGCTACACACTCAGCAAGTGACAGTGGCAGCCTAATCCAGCGGTCCATTCTTCCGACAATCGCTGGGCTGCCCTGCATTTTTGTCTAGCATCACAACTGCCCGATCCATATGCACCTGGATCTCCAAGTAATGCACCAAGTCCATTGCCCACCGCTGAGGGTAATCCAGCAGCATCAGTGTCGTGGTCGGGGTGAGTAGGAATATGATAGATTTGTCCCAGTTTAAACAGAGCCCAGAATATCCCCTGAATAATACTACCTCGGGTCACATTTATAAAGCAGTATATCATCAGCATATTCCAAGATAATTAGTTTGTAACTTGGGAAACGTAGGGCGTGAATAGTATTCTTGAAGAGTGAAGGCCAAGGGTTCAACTACCAGAGTGGGGGGAAGTGGGACAACCCTTTCTAGTGCCCCTGGTAATGTCATTGGGGGTAGTGAGCAGGTGATTTACCCAAACCCATGCCGTACGTTGTGTGTAGAGTAATGTGACCAGTTGGAGGAAGACGTCACTCACACCTATACGACGCAGGACTGCCAGCAAAAAAGCCCCACTCCACTGAAATGAACACTTTTTCTGTGTCAAGGTATACCGCTGTGGCATGTGTGTCAGGGTCCGGTTACTGAATTGCGCCAAACAGAGTCCTAATGTTAAACACCAGGCTAACCCCCAGGATGAAGGAGGCTTGTTAGGGACCTTCCGCCCTTGGTAACAGCGGAGCCAGGCGATTGACCAGAATCTTCGCATAGATTTTAGTGTCCATGTTTAAAAGTGACAGCAGCCAATATGATAAGCTGCGATTGTAAGGAAATGCCTCCTTGGCATGGTTACCCCCTGACTTTTTGCCTTTGCTGATGCTAAGTTTTGATTTGAAAGTGTGCTGAGGCCTGCTAACCAGCCCCCAGCACCAGTGTTCTTTCCCTAACCTGTACTTTTGTTTACACAATTGGCACACCCTGGCATCCAGGTAAGTCCCTTGTAACTGGTACCCCTGGTACCAAGGGCCCTGATGCCAGGGAAGGTCTCTAGGGGATGCAGCATGTCTTATGCCACCCTGGGAACCCCTCATTCAGCACAGACACACTGCTTGCCAGCTTATGTGTGCTGGTGAGGACAAAACGAGTAAGTCGACATGGCACTCCCCTCAGGGTGCCATGCCAACCTCACACTGCCTATGCAGTATAGATAAGTCACCCCTCTAGCAAGCCTTACAGCCCTAAGGCAGGGTGCACTATACCATACGTGAGGGCAAAAGTGCATGCGCACTGTGCCCCTACAGTGTCTAAGCAAAACCTTAGACATTGTAAGTGCAGGGTAGCCATAAGAGTATATGGTCTGGGAGTCTGTCAAACACGAACTCCACAGCACCATAATGGCTACACTGAAAACTGGGAAGTTTGGTATCAAACTTCTCAGCACAATAAATGCACACTGATTCCAGTGTACATTTTATTGTAACATACACCCCAGAGGGCACCTTAGAGGTGCCCCCTGAAACCTTAACCAACTACCCGTGTAGGCTGACTGGTTCTAGCAGCCTGCCACACTCAAGACATGTTGCTGGCCACATGGGGAGAGTGCCTTTGTCACTCTGTGGCTAGTAACAAAGCCTGTACTGGGTGGAGGTGCTTCACACCTCCCCCTGCAGGAACTGTAACACCTGGCGGTGAGCCTCAAAGGCTCACCCCCTTTGTTACAGCACCACAGGGCACTCCAGCTAGTGGAGTTGCCCGCCCCCTCCGGCCACAGCCCCACTTTTGGCGGCAAGACCGGAGGAGATAATGAGAATAACAAGGAGGAGTCACTGGCCAGTCAGGACAGCCCCTAAGGTGTCCTGAGCTGAGGTGACTCTAACTTTTAGAAATCCTCCATCTTGCAGATGGAGGATTCCCCCAATAGGGATAGGAATGTGACACCCTCCCCTTGGGAGGAGGCACAAAGAAGGTGTACCCACCCTCAGGGCTAGTAGCCATTGGCTACTAACCCCCCAGACCTAAACATGCCCTTACATTTAGTATTTAAGGGCTCCCCAGAACCTAGGAACTCAGATTCCTGCAACCTAAGAAGAAGAGGACTGCTAAGCTGAAAAACCCTGCAGAAAAGACGGAGACACCAACTGCTTTGGCCCCAGCTCTACCGGCCTGTCTCCCTCCCTTCTAAAGACACTGCTCCAGCAACGCTCTCCCCAGGGACCAGCGACCTCTGAATCCTCAGAAGACTGCCCTGCTCTAGAAGGACCAAGAAACTCCCGAGGACAGCGGCCCTGTTCACCCAAGACTGCAACTTTGTTTCCAAAGGAGCAACTTTAAAACAACCACATCTCCCGCCGGAAGCGTGAGACTTGCTACACTGCACCCGACGCCCCCGACTCGACTTGTGGAGAAACAACACTTCAGGGAGGACTCCCTGGCGACTGCGAGACCGTGAGTAGCCAGAGTTGCCCCTCCCCTGAGCCCCCACAGCGACGCCTGCAGAGGGAATCCCGAGGCTCCCCCTGACCGCGACTGCCTGACTCCCAGATCCCGACGCCTGGTAAAGAGTCTGCACCCGCAGCCCCCAGGACCTGAAAGATCGGAACTCCAGTGCAGGAGTGACCCCCAGGAGGCCCTCTCCCTTGCCCAGGTGGTGGCTACCCCGAGGAGCCCCCCCCCCTTGCCTGCCTGCATCGCTGAAGAGACCCCTTGGTCTCCCATTGATTTACATTGGAAACCCGACGTGGGTTTGCACACTGCACCCGGCCGCCCCGTGCTGCTGAGGGTGTACTTTCTGTGCTGACTTGTGTCTTCCCCAGTGCTCTACAAAACCCCCATGGTCTGCCCTCCGAAGACGCGGTTACTTACCTGCTGGCAGACTGGAACCGGGGCACCCCCTTCTCCATTGAAGCCTATGCGTTTTGGGCACCACTTTGACCTCTGCACCTGACCGGCCCTGAGCTGCTGGTGTGGTAACTTTGGGGTTGCTCTGAACCCCCAACGGTGGGCTACCTTGGACCCAAACTTGAACCCCGTAGGTGGTTTACTTACCTGCAAAAACTGGCTAACTCTTACTCCCCCTAGGAACTGTGAAAATTGCACGGTCTAGTTTTAAAATAGCTATATGTGATTTATTTGAAAAGTGTGTATGCTATTTTGATTATTCAAAGTTCCTAAAGTACCTACCTGCAATACCTTTCATTTGAAGTATTACGTGTAAAATTTGAACCTGTGGTTCTTAAAATAAACTAAGAAAATATATTTTTCTATACAAAAACCTATTGGCCTGGAATTGTCTCTGAGTGTGTGTTCCTCATTTATTGCCTGTGTATGTACAACAAATGCTTAACACTACTCCTTTGATAAGCCTACTGCTCGACCACACTACCACAAAATAGAGCATTAGTATTATCTCTTTTTGCCACTATCTTACCTCTAAGGGGAACCCTTGGACTCTGTGCATGCTATTCCTTACTTTGAAATAGTGCATACAGAGCCAACTTCCTACATTGGTGGATCAGCGGTGGGGTACAAGACTTTGCATTTGCTGGACTACTCAGCCAATACCTGATCACACGACAAATTCCAAAAATTGTCATTAGAAACTGATTTTTGAAATTTGAGCTATTTTTCAAAATTTTTAAAAGTCCTGCTAGGGCCTTGTGTTAGTCCCTGTTAGCATTTCTTTTAGAGTTTAAAGGTTTTGTGAAAGTTTGAATTAGGTTCTAGAAATAGTTTTAGATTCTTAAAAAGTATTCCAACTTTTAGAAACATAATGTCTGGTGCTGCAGAGAATGTGAAGGAACTCGACCTCACACCTTACCTCCATCTTAAGATGAGGGAGCTAAGGCCTCTCTGCAAAATAAAGAAAATCCCAGTTGGCTTAAGACCCTCCAAACAACAGCTCCAGGAGCTGCTGGCAGAGTTTGAGAAAGCCAACCCCTCTGAGGATGACCTCACAGAGGGGGAAGATAGTGACTTGGAGGAGAATTCCCCCCTTCCAGTCCTAATTAGGGAGATCAGGGACCCTCAATCCCTGACTCCAAACATAATAGTCAGAGATGCTGCTTCCCTCACAGGAGGGGCCAGCACCTCTGGAATCACTGAGGATAGCCTCAGTGAAGATGACCTCCTGCTAGCCAGGATGGCCAAAAGATTGGCTTTGGAGAGACAGCTCCTAGCCATAGAAAGGGAAAGACAAGAGATGGGTTTTGGTCCCATCCATGGTGGCAGCAACATAAATAGGGTCAGAGATTCTCCTGACATGTTGAAAATCCCAAAAGGGATTGTAACTAAATATGAAGATGGTGATGACATCACCAAATGGCTCACAGCTTTTGAGAGGGCTTGTGAACCAGAAAAGTAAACAGATCTCACTGGGGTGCTCTCCTTTGGGAAATGTTCACTGGAAAGTGTAGGGATAGACTCCTCACACTCTCTGGAAAAGATGCAGAATCTTATGACCTCATTAAGGGAACCCTGATTGAGGGCTTTGGATTCTCCACTGAGGAGTATAGAATTAGAGTCAGGGGCCTCAAAAAACCTCGAGCCAGACCTGGGTTGATTTTGTGGACTACTCAGTGAAAACAATGGATGGTTGGATTCAAGGCAGTGGTGCAAATGATTATGATGGGCTGTACAATTTATTTGTGAAAGAACACCTATTAAGTAATTGTTCAAATGATAAACTGCATCAGCATCTGGTAGACCTAGGACCGATTTCTCTCCAAGAATTGGGAAAGAAATCGGACCATTGGGTCAAGACTAGGGTGACCAAGACTTCCACAGGGGGTGACCAAAAGAAAGGGGTCACAAAGCCTCCCCAGGGGAAGAGTGTTGAGACATCCAAAAACAAAAATAGTAAAGAGTCTTCTACATGCCCCCAAAAACCTGCACAGGAGGGTGGGCCCAGAGCCTCTTCACAAAACAATTTTGGGTACAAGGGTAAAAACTTTGATCCCAAAAAGGCCTGGTGTCGTAGCTGTAATCAGCCTGGACACCAAACTGGAGACAAGGCCTGTCCCAAGAAAAGTACCACTTCTAACTCCACTCCAGCTAACACTGGAATAGCCAGTCTCCAAGTGGGATCAACAGTGTGCCCAGAGCAAATCAGGTGTCACACTGAAGCTACATTAGTCTCTGAGGGTGGGGTGGATTTAGCCACACTGGCTGCCTGGCCTCCTAACATGCAAAAATACAGGCAGCAGCTCTTAATTAATGGGACAAGTGTAGAAGGCCTGAGGGATACAGGTGCCAGTGTCACCATGGTGACAGAGAAACTGGTTTCCCCTGGTCAATACCTGGCTGGACAAACTTATCCAGTCACCAATGCTGACAATCAGACTAAAGTACATCCCATGGCTATGGTAACTTTAGAGTGGGGAGGGGTCAATGGCCTGAAGCAGGTGGTGGTCTCCTCAAATATCCCAGTAGACTGTTTGCTTGGAAATGACCTGGAGTCCTCAGCATGGGCTGAGGTAGAACTGAAAACCCATGCAGCCATGCTGGGTATCCCTGAACTGGTGTGTGTCAAGACAAGGGCACAGTGCAAGGCTCAGGGTGAAAAAGTAGAGTTGGAGCCTGGAAAAAGGGCCCAGCCTACCAAGAGAAAAGGAAAGACAACTGGGAAACCAGCTGCAACACAACAACAAAAAGAGAACCTCTCTTCTCAGGAAGAAGTTCTGCCCTCTGAGGGAACTGAGCCTCTAGAGTTAGAACCTTATCAGGTTGAGCTCTTAGGCCCAGGGGGACCCTCAAGGGAGCAGTTGTGTAAGGGGCAAGAAACCTGTCCCTCTCTTGAAGGCCTTAGGCAGCAAGCTGCTAAAGAGTCCAATGGCAAGAAAACTGGAACACATAGGGTCTATTGGGAAGATGGACTCCTTTACACTGAGGCAAGAGATCCCAAACCTGGTGCCACTAGGAGAGTGGTAGTGCCTCAGGAGTTTAGAGAGTTCATACTGACCTTAGCCCATGATATTCCTCTTGCTGGGCATTTGGGACAAACCAAGACGTGGGAGAGACTAGTCAACCACTTCTATTAGCCCAGCATGTCCCAGAAGGTCAAGGAGTTTTGTGTCTCCTGTACCACCTGTCAAGCCAGTGGTAAGACAGGTGGACACCCAAAGGCCCCCCTCATTCCACTTCCAGTGGTGGGGGTCCCCTTTGAAAGAGTGGGTGTGGACATAGTGGGTCCACTTGAACCTCCCACAGCCTCAGGGAATATGTACATACTAGTAGTAGTGGATCATGCTACTAGGTACCCTGAAGCTATTCCCCTTAGGTCGACTACTGCCCCTGCAGTAGCCAAGGCCCTCATTGGTATTTTTACCAGAGTGGGTTTCCCTAAGGAGGTGGTGTCTGACGGAGGTACCAACTTCATGTCAGCATACCTGAAACACATGTGGAATGAGTGTGGAGTGACTTATAAATTCACTACACCCTACCATCCACAAACTAATGGCCTTGTTGAGAGATTCAACAAGACATTAAAAGGCATGATCATGGGGCTCCCTGAAAAACTCAAAAGGAGATGGGATGTCCTCCTGCCATGTCTGCTTTTCGCTTACAGAGAGGTGCCTCAGAAGGGAGTAGGGTTCTCACCCTTTGAACTTCTGTTTGGCCACCCTGTAAGGGGACCACTAGCTCTTGTGAAAGAAGGCTGGGAGAGACCTCTTCATGAGCCTAAACAAGACATAGTGGACTATGTACTTGGCCTACGTTCAAGGATGGCAGAGTACATGAAAAAGGCAAGTAAAAACCTTGAAGCCAGCCAACAGCTCCAGAAGTTTTGGTATGACCAAAAGGCTGCACTGGTTGAATTTCAACCAGGGCAGAAAGTCTGGGTTTTGGAGCCTGTGGCTCCCAGGGCACTTCAGGACAGATGGAGTGGCCCTTACCCAGTGCTAGAAAAGAAGAGTCAGGTCACCTACCTGGTGGACCTAGGCACTAGCAGGAGCCCCAAGAGGGTGATCCATGTGAACCGCCTTAAGCTCTTCCATGACAGGGCTGATGTGAATCTGTTGATGGTAACAGATGAGGACCAGGAAGCTGAGAGTGAACCTCTCCCTGATCTCCTCTCATCAAACCCTAAAGATGGTTCAGTAGATGGAGTGATCCATTCAGACACCCTCTCTGGCCAACAACAATCTGACTGCAGGAAGGTCCTGCAACAGTTTGCTGAGCTCTTTTCCCTAACCCCATGTCAGACACACCTGTGTACCCATGATGTGGACACTGGAGACAGCATGCCTGTCAAAAACAAAATATTCAGACAGTCTGACCAAGTTAAGGAAAGCATCAAGGTGGAAGTCCACAAGATGCTGGAATTGGGAGTAATTGATCACTCTGACAGCCCCTGGGCTAGCCCAGTGGTCTTAGTCCCCAAACCTCACACCAAAGATGGAAAGAGAGAGATGAGGTTTTGTGTGGACTACAGAGGACTTAATTCTGTCACCAAGACAGATGCCCATCCATTCCAAGGGCTGATGAACTGATTGATAAATTAGGTGCTGCCAAATTCTTAAGTACCTTTGACTTAACAGCAGGGTACTGGCAAATCAAAATGGCACCAGGAGCAAAAGAAAAGACAGCATTGTCAACACCTGATGGGCATTATCAGTTTACTGTTATGCCCTTTGGTTTAAAGAATGCCCCTGCCACCTTCCAAAGGTTGGTGAATCAAGTCCTTGCTGGTTTGGAGTCCTTTAGTGCAGCTTATCTTGACGATATTGCTGTCTTTAGCTCCAGCTGGCAGGATCACCTGGTCCACCTGAAGAAGGTTTTGAAGGCTCTGCAATCAGCAGGCCTCTCTATCAAGGCATCCAAATGCCAGATAGGGCAGGGAACTGTGGTTTACTTGGGACACCTTGTAGGTGGAGGCCAAGTTCAGCCACTCCAGCCTAAGATCCAGACTATTCTGGACCGGGCAGCTCCAAAAACCCAGACTCAAGTCAGGGCATTCATTGGCTTGACTGGGTATTACAGGAGGTTTGTGAAGGGATATGGATCCATAGTGACAGCCCTCACAGAACTTACCTCCAAGAAAATGCCCAAGAAGGTAAACTGGACTGTAGAATGCCAACAGGCCTTTGACACCCTGAAACAAACAATGTGCAAAACACCAGTTCTAAAAGCTCCAGATTACTCCAAGCAGTTCATTGTGCAGTCAGATGCCTCTGAACATGGGATAGGGGCAGTTTTGTCCCAAACAAATGATGATGGCCTTGACCAGCCTGTTGCTTTCATTAGCAGGAGGTTACTCCCCAGGGAGCAGCGTTGGAGTGCCATTGAGAGGGAGGCCTTTGCTGTGGTTTGGTCCCTGAAGAAGCTGAGACCATACCTCTTTGGTACTCACTTTGTAGTTCAAACTGACCACAGACCTCTCAGATGGCTGATGCAAATGAAAGGTGAAAATCCAAAACTGTTGAGGTGGTCCATCTCCCTACAGGGAATGGACTTTATAGTGGAACAGAGACCTGGGACTGCCCATGCCAATGCAGATGGCCTTTCCAGGTTCTTCCACTTAGCAAATGAATATTCTCTTGGGAAAGGTTAGTCTCATCCTCTTTCGTTTAGGGGGGGCGGGGAGGTTGTGTAAGGAAATGCCTCCTTGGCATGGTTACCCCCTGACTTTTTGCCTTTGCTGATGCTAAGTTTTGATTTGAAAGTGTGCTGAGGCCTGCTAACCAGGCCCCAGCACCAGTGTTCTTTCCCTAACCTGTACTTTTGTTTACACAATTGGCACACCCTGGCATCCAGGTAAGTCCCTTGTAACTGGTACCCCTGGTACCAAGGGCCCTGATGCCAGGGAAGGTCTCTAAGGGATGCAGTATGTCTTATGCCACCCTGGGGACCCCTCACTCAGCACAGACACACTGCTTGCCAGCTTGTGTGTGCTGGTGAGGACAAAATGAGTAAGTCGACATGGCACTCCCCTCAGGGTGCCATGCCAACCTCACACTGCCTATGCAGTATAGATAAGTCACCCCTCTAGCAGGCCTTACAGCCCTAAGGCAGGGTGCACTATACCATAGGTGAGGGCACAAGTGCATGAGCACTGTGCCCCTACAGTGTCTAAGCAAAACCTTAGACATTGTAAGTGCAGGGTAGCCATAAGAGTATATGGTCTGGGAGTCTGTCAAACACGAACTCCACAGCACCATAATGGCTACACTGAAGATTAGGAAGTTTGGTATCAAACTTCTCAGCACAATAAATGCACACTGATTCCAGTGTACATTGTATTGTAACATACACCCCAGAGGGCACCTTAGAGGTGCCCCCTGAAACCTTAACCAACTACCCGTGTAGGCTGACTGGTTCTAGCAGCCTGCCACACTCGAGACATGTTGCTGGCCACATGGGGAGAGTGCCTTTGTCACTCTGTGGCTAGTAACAAAGCCTGTACTGGGTGGAGGTGCTTCACACCTCCCCCTGCAGGAACTGTAACACCTGGCGGTGAGCCTCAAAGGCTCACCCACTTTGTTACAGCACCACAGGGCACTCCAGCTAGTGGAGTTGCCCGCCCCCTCCGGCCACTGCCCCACTTTTGGCGGCAAGGCCGGAGGAGATAATGAGAATAACAAGGAGGAGTCACTGGCCAGTCAGGACAGCCCCTAAGGTGTCCTGAGCTGAGGTGACTCTAACTTTTAGAAATCCTCCATCTTGCAGATGGAGGATTCCCCCAATAGGGATAGGAATGTGACCCCCTCCCCTTGGGAGGAGGCACAAAGAGGGTGTACCCACCCTCAGGGCTAGTAGCCATTGGCTACTAACCCCCCAGACCTAAACATGCCCTTACATTTAGTATTTAAGGGCTCCCCAGAACCTAGGAACTCAGATTCCTGCAACCTAAGAAGAAGAGGACTGCTAAGCTGAAAAACCCTGCAGAAAAGACGGAGACACCAACTGCTTTGGCCCCAGCTCTACCGGCCTGTCTCCCTCCCTTCTAAAGACACTGCTCCAGCAACGCTCTCCCCAGGGACCAGCGACCTCTGAATCCTCAGAAGACTGCCCTGCTCTAGAAGGACCAAGAAACTCCCGAGGACAGCGGCCCTGTTCACCCAAGACTGCAACTTTGTTTCCAAAGGAGCAACTTTAAAACAACCACATCTCCCGCCGGAAGCGTGAGACTTGCTACACTGCACCCGACGCCCCCGACTCGACTTGTGGAGAAACAACACTTCAGGGAGGACTCCCTGGCGACTGCGAGACCGTGAGTAGCCAGAGTTGCCCCTCCCCTGAGCCCCCACAGCGACGCCTGCAGAGGGAATCCCGAGGCTCCCCCTGACCGCGACTGCCTGAATCCCAGATCCCGACGCCTGGTAAAGACTCTGCACCCGCAGCCCCCAGGACCTGAAAGATCGGAACTCCAGTGCAGGAGTGACCCCCAGGAGGCCCTCTCCCTTGCCCAGGTGGTGGCTACCCCGAGGAGCCCCCCCCCCTTGCCTGCCTGCATCGCTGAAGAGACCCCTTGGTCTCCCATTGATTTACATTGGAAACCCGACGTGGGTTTGCACACTGCACCCGGCCGCCCCGTGCTGCTGAGGGTGTACTTTCTGTGCTGACTTGTGTCTTCCCCAGTGCCCTACAAAACCCCCATGGTCTGCCCTCCGAAGACGCGGTTACTTACCTGCTGGCAGACTGGAACCGGGGCACCCCCTTCTCCATTGAAGCCTATGCGCTTTGGGCACCACTTTGACCTCTGCACCTGATCGGCCCTGAGCTGCTGGTGTGGTAACTTTGGGGTTGCTCTGAACCCCCAACGGTGGGCTACCTTGGACCCAAACTTGAACCCCATAGATGGTTTACTTACCTGCAAAAACTGACTAACTCTTACTCCCCCCGGAACTGTGAAAATTGCACTGTCTAGTTTTAAAATAGCTATATGTGATTTATTTGAAAACTGTGTATGCTATTTTGATTATTCAAAGTTCCTAAAGTACCTACCTGCAATACCTTTCATTTGAGGTATTACATGTAAAATTTGAACCTGTGGTTCTTAAAATAAACTAAGAAAATATATTTTTCTATACAAAAACCTATTGGCCTGGAATTGTCTCTGAGTGTGTGTTCCTCATTTATTGCCTGTGTATGTACAACAAATGCTTAACACTACACCTTTGATAAGCCTACTGCTCGACCACACTACCACAAAATAGAGCATTAGTATTATCTCTTTTTGCCACTATCTTACCTCTAAGGGGAACCCTTGGACTCTGTGCATGCTATTCCTTACTTTGAAATAGTGCATACAGAGCCAACTTCCTACAGGGATCCTCTAGTTTGCCTGGCTTCAGGAGGACCACCAGCAAAGCCTCTTGCATTGTTGGGGGGCATGCAACACTCTTTGACCATTTTCCCATACAGTGTGACCAAGTGCGGATGACCCGGTCCTGGTAAGTCTTATAAAAGGTCACTGTGAGCCCGTCAATACCCGGCGCCTTTCCCAATGACATGTCCTTAAACGCAGCACATATCTCATCTCGACGCAATGGGGACCCAATGCACTCCCTATGTTTCGCTGAGAGCCATTTCATTCTTACCTGCATAAGGCAGTCTGTGACAGCACTACCATCAAACATCAGCCGTGACTTTTATAGCTCAATACAGTACCTACGAAAGCGCTCTGAAATCTGATCGGCCACGCTCAGAGTCCAGCCATGCTCATCCTGACCCTCCAGGATCATACAGTCTTCTTGTGGAGAGTGCTGCTATGCCGCTAATGTCATCCCTGGGTGCCCCCTTCACCATAAGTATGCAGTCCACACTGTAATACCATATAAGATTGTAATCAGTCATTGAGAAGTCCAAGACAGCAGTGATTTATGTGCCTGCCACCAGAACCCCCTTACTATACTTGTCCCTGGCACATCTTGGGAGAGTCCAGAATAGGTTCATGCATCTGCTGTTCCCAAATTGTCTAGAAGAGTGGGGAGCCCGCACATGAGATCCAGTAAATCACTCCCCTCAAGTATAGTTAGCCTAGAAGTGCCCAGAGGGGAGCACCCAATCCCTCATCCTACAGGGGTCCGTAATAATCCTCCTCACCCTGTTGGTTGTTCATCCCTTCTCTGTCCAGTCTAGGGGAGGGGTCCGCTTTTCAGCTCCCTCCTGTTGCTTGAAAAAATAGCTGCAGTTGTTTTGGGTCAGTAAAGAGCATTGCCTTACCATTGATCATCACCCGTAACCTCGCAGGGTAGAGCATACCATACTCCAACTGTAGTTCCCTCAGTAGCCGCTTGGACAGTATGAACTGTCTCCTCACTACCTGTATCTGCTGTGTGAAATCCAGGTACAGAGACAATTCAGAGCCCTCGTGCCGCAGCACTTTCAACTTGCAGCCCTTCCGGAGCTCTGTGTCTCGATTCCTGTAGTTTAATAATCTCGCAATGATGGGGCGCGTTTGGGCCCCCAGGAACTGGGGTGGGGCCAGTGAATGGTAAGCACACCCCATAACAAAGATGACAAAAATGGTAGAGAAATTCTCTAGCCCCATATTATCTACTTTGGTGGACCACACGACACCTGCTATTCTAAGGTTTTTCCTGTGCGAGCAGGCTTCAAGGTCCTCTGTCTTAGATTGTAGTGTGAAAAGCAACCTATCCATGTTTAATCCATAAGGATTCTTCACTGCACAGTGTGTCTGCCACCCAGAGCACCAGGATTGACAATTCAGTGTTCCCTCACAGTGCTCCCAGGGGCGCAGGGGAACGGCCATCTGCAAGTGCACCAGGGGCAAATACTCCATGCCCAGTGACCACTCCACTGTGAATTCAAACTCCGGGTGAATGTTTCTCCCCAGATTGAGATTTCAGTGCACCCCGTAAGCCTAAATGGAGCAAAACTGTACTTAAAGGGTGATTTCGCCTGTAATCAGTGCACTGTGAAAACACCACAGACCTCAGTAAGCATTATAGATCTACACTAAGGATGCCCACTCACCTTATAAGTAAAGCTCCCAGTTTTCCATTTTTACTGATTCTTACCAATAAATAGAAACAGAAAACATTGGGCTTCTTGTGAGTGACTCTCCATGCTGTGTTTCAAGAATTCCAGTCCAAAATATACATAGCATGTGGAGTTAACAAACAGGATGAGATTTCCTTAAATACAGGCATATGTTAACATATGTTTATAGTATAATACTAATATTCACCGGTGGCTGTAGTGCTTTGTTATATTTGTCTCCTTGATTTGCTAAAACACAACAGGCAAGTATGAGTGTATTTTTATCAGTAAAATAAATGTGGATATATACTATTTTACTGCTTCACTTATTCTCAAAATACAAACTAAATATGGTTAAATACCCATAAGATAGCCAAAAAACTAAATGTGGCTAAATACAGACAGAAATGTTTGAAAAATAGTAAAACCCAGGAGCCCTTGCTACAAGGCCTATCCCAATTCAGTACCAATCCTCAAGGAGTCCCTTAAGGGACACCCTACCTGTACGCAGATACTGGTCCTGCACAAGATGATAGTCTCACACACACCACCGAAGAAAAGCACAGTTTAGTGCTTGTGTGTTCCAGTGTAACCAGCCACAGCCTCTTACCCTAGGTGCACAGCAGTGGCCTTATCTTAAACAAGCATCTGCAATGCAATGGGTCTCTCATTTGCTTGAGTTAGAGCTATTGGTATTGTCAATTCATAACTGGACTTTTTTTGCCACATAAATTGGCCAACCCTGCCTCATAATGTGGTAGTTTACCACATAATTCCAATGGCCCTGCATATTACTATAGCACTTCCATTTACCTTCTTCCTCTAGCTGCAGCCAAAAATGAAAACGCTGAAATTTAGCATCCTGATTTAAATCAGCTATGCTAATTCCAATAGAATACCACTTTCAACACTCCACCATCAGAGTTGCTGGCTGGCTAACACAATTCCCAAAACAAGACAGCCGTGGAGGAGTAACAAGAGAAATAAACTAGAAGGGTCACCCACACATATAAAGAGTGTTTAAACAGTCATAGTGTAATAAGGATGTTAAGTTGGCCTGAATCATGGACATAATTGCAATAAGGAGAGATTAATAAAACATATACAATTATCATATAAACCCAATAAAAAACCTTTATCAGAATTAAACATTTGGCATTACACTGTAATGCCCAGAACAGCCCCTAGTATTGCATTTGTACGAAATATGGTCATATTACCATATAGTTAGCCCCTACAGGTAATAACTACATGAAAATACACTGAGTGAAAGTATTGGAGTGTAACTATATATTTAGCCCCTCAAGAGTAGTGCATCACACATTTTCAGGGCTAGCAGGCCTACTGCAATGATATTACAAACAAGACCCTTAACCCCTTCTGTGCAGCGGACGTAATGGTTAAGTCCCGCGGCACAGTGCTCATTACGTCCTGGGCACGGAGCTCAGAGGGGAGCCCTTCCCCCCCTGCCACCCCTACCCCCCCTGTAATGACGTTGCGCGTGATTGCGCGCCGAGATCATTACAGGGTGCCGGTCGCACTGGAAGCCATTTGCTTCCAGTGCAAGTAGAGAGAAACAGGTACGTTTCTCCTCCGGCGGGTGGGGAGTTTGGAACAAAGAGGCACTGGGGGAAAGGAAAGGCTTTTCCTTTTCCCCAGTGTCTCTTTGAGCTTTCCTGCTGCCCAATCGCATTGCGATCGGGCAGCAGGAATGCCCACTAGACGCCAGGGATTTTTTTTTCTGTATATTTCTAATGTTTTGCATCGGGGAGTGGCCCCTTGGGCAAGGGTCGCTCCCATTTGGGGGCATGTTTGTTGTGGCCATTTCTGCCCCCCCTTGGGGGCAGATCGGCCTATTATTTTTAGGCCAATCTGCCCCTAAGGGGGGCAGAATCCACTAGACGCCAGGGATTGTTTAAAAAAAATAAATTATTTAGCTAATATTTTGCGTTGGGGAGCGGCCCCTTGGGCAAGGGTCGCTCCCATTTGGGGGCATGTTTGTTGTGGCCATTTCTGCCCTCAAGGGGGGCAGATCAGCCTATAATTTTTAGGCTGATCTGCCCCCAAGGGGGGCAGAATCCACTATACGCCAGGGATTGTTTTTTGTTGTTTATTTAGCTAATGTTTTGCATTGGGGAGCAGCCCCTTGGTCAAGGGTCACTCCCATTTGGGGGCATGTTTGTTGTGGCCATTTCTGCCCCCCTTGGGGGCAGATCGACCTATTATTTTTAGGCCGATCTGCCCCCAAAGGGGGCATAATCCACTAGACGCCAGGGATTTTAAAAAAATGTATTCATCTAATGTTTTGCGTCGGGGAGCGGCCACTTGGGCAAGGGTCAGCCCCATTTTGGGAGCATGTTACCTGTGTCCATTTCTGCCCCCCTTGGGGGCAGACCAGCCTATTATTTTTAGGCTGATCTGCCCCAACAGGGGCAGAAACCACTAGAATGCCAGGGATTTTTTTGTGTATGTTTATTTATGTGGGGGTGTCCCCTTGGGCAAGGGGCGCCCCCCCAAGGGGGGCATTGAACTGTTGGCCATTTCTGCCCCCCTTGGGGGCAGATCGGCCTATTATTTTTAGGCTGATCTACCCCCAAGGGGGGCAGAAACCACTAGAACGCCAGGGATTTTTTTGTGTATGTTTATTTATGTGTGGGGGTGTCCCCTTGGGCAAGGGGTGCCCCCCCCAAGGGGGGCATTGAACTGTTGGCCATTTCTGCCCCCCTTGGGTGTAGATCGGCCTTTTTTAGGCCCATCTGCCCCCAAAGGGGGCAGAAGCCACTTAGACACCAGGGATAGTGTGTGTGTGTGTTAGGGGATGGGGGGAGCAGCCGCTTGGGCAAGGGTTGCCCCCCCTTTGGGGGCACGTGTACCAAGGCCATTTCTGCCCCCTTGGGGGCAGATCGGCCTATTATTTTTAGGCTGATCTGCCCTCAAAGGGGGCAGAAACCACTAGAACGCCAGGGATTTTTAAAATGTTTATTTATGTGGGGATGGGGGGTCCCCTTGGGCAAGGGGGGCATTGAGCTGTTACCCATTTTTGCCTCCCCTTGGGGGCAGATGGGCCTATTTTATTTTTAGGCCCATCTGCCCCCGGGGGGGCAGAATCCACTTAGGCACCAGGGATAGTGTGTGTGTGTGTCTTTTTTTTTTTTTTGGGGGTGGCCCCTTGGGCAAGGGTCGCTCCCCATGGGGACACACTACTAAATGTATTTTCGGCCCTCCTTGGGGCAGATAGGCCTATTTTTTAGTAGGCCCATCTGCCCTTATGGCAGAATCCACTTAGGCATCAATTTCTAAATGCTTGATGGTTGGGTGTTTGTCAATTAACAAAGTATTTGCATTTGTGATTAAAAAACAAATTCTCTTTTTTGTTCTAGTTCAAAGCTTTTGCTTTTTTTTGCTGTGGCTCCTTGCAGTTTTGGCGGTGGTTGACCTGCTGTTTGCATAGTTGCATGTTTTAGGTAAGTAAAAACAATTTACTCCAAAGGAGTATTGTTGCCATGCATGAATGACATGTTTGTATGTGGTGTACTAAATGCAGGTTTGTGTGTGAAATTGTCCTTAGATTTGTGCACAATGATATTTGTGTTGTCTTATTTCTAATTTGCTTTTCTTTCTTTATTTTTAGTGGGATATCATTGGTGATTGCTGTGTCTGTGCAGAGTAGTTGCTGGTGAGTCAAACCTTTTCAGGCAAGTGAGCGGTATAGTTTTTGAGTTTATAACTCTTACTGATAAAGCTACACTTTATTACTTATCTTACACAGTGCTGGTTATTGGTGGTGCATTTGTCTAGTAAAATTTCGTAGGAAAGATCATTGCTAGCCGCAGGATGACCCCTCAGCAGGTGGTTGGTATGCTTTTTGAGTCATTGTCTGATCATGATTATGAGACGGACTCTGCATCTGAGGCAGAGGAGGAAGTGAGAGATTCTGGCAGTGAAGTTTCTGTCGGGGAGGAATCTTCTGATGAGGAAGCCACACTCGGTGCAAATGAAGGGCCTGTTTTAGAGGAGGACACTGATGTGCCATTAGTGCAGCAACCTGGGGCTGAAAGGTTTCCCGTTAGAAGGCCTGAACTCTGGGGTGCCCCAAACATGGAGCAGCCAGAGTTGCCTGCCTTTACTGGTCTCCCGGGGTGTAGAGTCAACACAGAGAACTTTTTGCCTGTCAATTTCTTTGAGTTTGTGGATGATGTGTTTTTGGAAGAGATTGTTGAGCAGACTAATTTGTATGTGGAGCAGTATTTGAGGGACAATGCTGCTAGACTTAGGCCACACTCTAAAGCGACTTTACTCAAAGTACGGCCCGCGGGCCGCCAGCGGCCCCACAGACCTACCTTGGCGGCCCGCGAGCGGCAGAATACGCAAATCCTGATGACATAATGTGAGAAGTGCTTAGAAATAGTACAGAGAGGTTAAGTAAGGAGCTATGTATCCAGGGATTGGCAGGAAGATGCACGACTCTTACACAGAGAGTTAATAAACACAATGTGTACAAGACGAAGAGGCATTTATTTCACAATATCCACTTGCAAGTATAGTGAGTTGTGTGCTTTTTTGTTTTTCCTTCTGGGCCATCATGAGCTTTAGCGAACCCACATGAACAAATGGTAAAAAAACAATGGTAGAAAATGAATAAATAAATATGTGACTCCCGCTTCCTGGAAGGTTACAAACACTAGAAAGCAGTTTTGTAATGAGTTCTGCGACCTAAGGTATATGATCAGAGGATATTACAATCCCACAGAGGATCAGCTCCCCAATAGCGTAAATATTTCAAGGCGGTGAGAGAAAAAAGTCACTCCTGATTCACAGTCTTCATCAACTATGATAGATTCATAAAGGTCAAGTGATCAATCGTTGACTCCACGTTCTTGACCGGAGATTTCTAAGAGATACTAATGGTCTAAAGAAGTACAACACAGACATCTTTTTCCTGCGCGGAAACACACGTACAGTGTAACTAAAGGTAGGTGTGACTAATAAAAATTAAGGGGGTGACTTCTAAAATCCAACAACCTTCAAAATGAGGGAATAAAAACAAACTTTTCATATAAAGGCAGATTTGCTTCTCCTTAAATCTACTGAAACGTAAATTACAACGGGACAATGACATCTTTGATATGAGCCAGCAGAATAAGTTAATTCCAGATACTTTACAACTTGACTTACTCTGGAGTACATCAAAGGAGAACTCCATTCATTTTTAACTTGAACTCATTTGGTACAGAGCCTCCACATGCTCTATCTGCAGATTTTGAGATAGATATATTATTTTTAAGTCAAACCTATTAGAAAGCGCAAGCTGTCTATATGCAAAAACCTAATGTCAGCATTAAAGTCGGCCCATTTCTTATGATTGATGGGCTTTATTATTGCTTTCATTAACTTGCCTCTTACTGAATGGCTTGCCTTATCCATCTCATGTTTGTCCCTGGAATTAAGGAGCTTCATCTGTGTCCTTCCACTGCTCACTTTTAGGGAAATACTTTCTTTTTGCTAAAGAATGTTCATGTGTTTTCCAGCTATCTCCCTCATTTGCTTCTCTCCTCCTGCTGCATGTTGCTCTCTCTCTCTCATCCACTTTCTTATTCTCTCCCATTCTGCTCTCTCTCATTTCTTTTTTGCCTAAGCCCTCCACAAGTGCATTTGCTTAGTAGATGTCACCCTTGGGTGCTTCCCTCCCCCTCAGCGTTGCTCTGTCTCGTTTGTGTTCTTCTAACCTCCTGCACTGCTCCGTCTCTTCCATGTGCTTCTCTCTCCCCACTCAGTGCTCTGTGTTGTTCTTTTTTGCCATGTGCCTCTGCAGTGTTCTCTTACTGTTGTGCTTCTCCTCACTCTCCATGTGTTATTCCCACCCCTTCTTTCTCTACTTCCCCTCCTCCATTACCCCCACCTGCTTGTTAAATAAACAATTAAAGCAAATGGCAGATGGCGCTGTGTGTGTTACTGGGGTAGGGGTGAGTGCTGATGGCGCTGTGTGTGTTACTGGGGTAGGGGTGAGAGCAGATGGCGCTGTATGCAGATGGCGCAGTGTGTGCTACTGGGGTAGGGGTGAGTGCTGATGGCGCTGTGTGCAGATGGCGCAGTGTGTGTTACTGGGGTAGGGGTGAGAGCAGATGGCGCTGTGTGCAGATGGCGCTGTGTGTTACAATGTTTTGAAAAAGGGGGCGGGGTGGTTGTTCCCCCTCTAAGCCCCGCCCCCTCCAAGCCCCGCCCCCCCCCCACCGCTGTCACTTCAGTGCGGCCCTCGGCAGCAAACCATACTGCAATTTTGGCCCCCGAGAAAAAGTTTGTGAGTACCCATGCTCTAAAGCTACCCAGTGGATTCCCACACATTTGGAGGAGATGAAAAGGTTTAGGGGTTGACTCTTTTGATGGGGTTGATAAGGAAGCCGTAACTGGCTTCTTATTGGTCTACTAGTCCCTTGATGGCAGCAGCTATATTTCCTGCAACCATGAGTCGTAATTGATATTTGCTTCTTCTTAGGATGCTGCATTTTGTTGACAATGCATTAGCCTTGCCACGAGGTCACCCTGATTCTGACCGTCTTTTTAAGATTAGGCCTGTCCTTGATCATTTTGTAGATCGGTTTTCAGAGGTCTATGTTCCAGGCAAAGAAATAGCTGTGGATGAGTCTATGGTCCTCTTCAAGGGTCGTTTGGTTTATAGGCAGTACATTCCTAGCAAGAGGGCACAATATGGAATTAAATTGTATATGCTGTCTGAAAGTAGTACAGGATATGTGTATAGTTTCCGTGTCTACACTGGTAGGGATTCCAGTATTGACCCCCCTTGTTGTCCTCCCACTTTTGGAGTTACTGAGAAAATTGTGTGGGAACTTGGTAGACGTCTTTTCAACAAAGGTCACCATTTGTATGTAGATAACTTCTACACTGGAGTCCAGTTGTTCAAGGAATTGTTTAGAGTGGACACTGTTGCTTGTGGCACAATTCGTTGTAACCGGAAAGGCTATCCAAGGGAGCTTGTCTGTAAAAAACTTGAGATGGGGCAGTGCAGTGCCTTGCGGAATGATGAGCTGCTAGCTTTGAAATTTTCAGACAGGAGGGATGTCTACATGCTAAGTACCATCCATGATGAGAGTACTTCCCCCTTGACTGTTTGGGGCCAGGTTGCTGAAGTGTGCAAACCTGTGTGCATTTTAGATTATAATAAGCACATGGGAGGTGTAGATAGAGTGGATCAGAGGTTGGAACCTTATACTGCTATTCGTAAGTCTTACGTTTGGTATAAGAAGTTAGCAATTCACCTCTTCCACTTAGCAACTTTTAATGCTTTTATTGTGTTTAAGGATAGGTCTCCAGAGTCAAAGATGACATTTGTGAAATTTCAGGAGTTACTGATAGAGAGCCTCATTTTGGTGGAACAGGCCAGAGTTCCTAGAGAAGCAGTGGTGGAGGATGTGGCTAAATTGAAAGATTGCCACTTTGCTGAGCACATTGCTCCCACACCCAAAAAAGACTTTCCAGCTAAGAAACGTAGAGTGTGTTTTCGAAGAGGTATCCAGAGGGAGACTTGAATGTACTGCCCAGATTGTCCTTCAAAGCCTAGGCTGTGTGTGGGTGGTTGTTGCAAGAATTACCACACCCAGAAGAATTACTGGGAACAACCATGTGTGTAAACTGCCTGTTTTGTATTTTCATGCGTTCAGTTTCATGGTTGGCATTTCTGTCATGTACTTAGTTAGAGCTTTTGTGTTTGTAGTTTTGTAATAATTTTTAATTAGTTAGTGGTTTCTTTGTTTGAAAAAAAAAAAAGTGATGCCATTGTGTGTGGAGTGGCGCTTGGCTGACGGTGTACATATTGACTTGCTGTTGGCTACAGCAACACACTGCCAGCCAAACGCCAGTCCACACACTCCCATCAGCTGGTGTGATTGCTGTATCAGGCATGTGGGCGTATGTAAGTGATGGGCCCTTGAGTGGCGCTGTCTGTCGATGCGAGTGTTGTAATGTGCTGGGCCCGTGGCTGGCAGCGTGAATGGTCTTGTGCATGTCATGTATGAAAGGTGTGTGAATGGACTGTACAGCGGTTGGTGCCTTGCCGTGGCTTTACAGCTCACGAGCTGTGAGTCATTGGTTCAGTTTTTTGGCCTTTCAGTTATTAACAGTGCATTTCATTTTTGTGAAATCTCTTATTAATAAAATTTGATCCACTCAACCATCACTCACCCTCGTGCCAAATCCAACCAGAATGTGTGGTAAAAATGACAAAACCTGCTCCACTGTAATCAGGCGTCTCAGCACACCTGTGACACGCTAGGCGTCTTGGGTGGGACTCCGATGATGAAGCATGCCACCAACTTGGTTGGTGGGTGAGGGGTCTTTTTAACATAACCTAAGTGTGTTTCTTTTCACAATTTTAGTGTTTGGAACATCACATAAGTATGTGGACACACCAAAATGATCTATTGCAAAACAACCTGTGTTTGGGGGGGGGGGCACCTATGTTTTTGGTCCAGGGTGCGGCTTTCATCTAGGGAAACCTACCAAACCCAGACATGTTTTAGAAATAGACACCCCAAGGAGTCCAAGGAGGTGTGGCTTGCCTGGATCCCGAAACATTTTCTTATCCAGACTCCTCGGGAAACCTCAAAATTTGCATACAAAATCATATTTTCCTCACTTTTCTTTGTAGGATCGCCGCTGCAGCACAAATTTCCTTCACCCAGCATTCCCCTCAGTCCCCCAAGTAAAATGATACCTCACTTGCATGGGTCCCCAAAGCAGAGTCAGCCTAAAACATGTATAAAAGGAAAATATGTGCTTATCAACTTCCTGTGCTATCCCCTCAATCTCTACAAGTTTTTGGCCTTTTTCTGTTGCAGACACTTGGCCCACCCACACAAGTGACGTACCATTTTTATCGGAAGACTTGGGGGATCGCTGGGTGGAAGGAAATCTGTGGCTCCTCTCAGATTCCAGAACTTTCTGTCACCGAAATGAGAGGAAAAAGTGTTTTTTGGGCCAAATTTTGAGGTTTGCAAAGGATTCTGGGTAACAGAACCTGGTCTGAGCCCCACAAGTCACCCCATCTTGGATTCCCCTAGGTGTCTAGTTTTCAAAACTGCACAGGTTTGCTAGGTTTCCCTAGGTGCCGGCTGAGCTAGAGGCCAAAATCCACAGCTCGGCACTTTGCAAAAAACAGCTCTGTTTTCTTTGTGACAATGTGATGTTTCCACGTTGTGTTTTGGGGCTTTTCCTGTCGCGGGCGCTAGGCCTACCTCCACAAGTGAGGTACCATTTTAATCTGGAGACTTGGGGGAATGCTGGGTGGAAGGAAATTTGGGACTCCTCTCAGATTCCAGAACTTTTTGTCACCGAAATGAGAGGAAAAGGTATTTTTGTGGCCAAATTTTGAGGTTTGGAAAGGATTCTGGGTAACAGAACCTGGTCAGAGCCCCACAAGTCACCCCATCTTGGAATCCCTATGTGTCTAGTTTTCAAAAATGCGCTGGTTTGCTAGGTTTCCCCAGGTGCCGGCTGAGCTACAGGGCAAAATCCACAGGTAGGCAGTTTGTAAAAAACACCTCTGTTTTCTGTGGAAAAATGTCATGTGTCCACGTTGTGTTTTGGGGCATTTCCTTTCGCGGGCGCTAGGCCTACCCACACAAGTGAGGTACCATTTTTATTGGGAGACTTTGGGGAACGCTGGGTCGAAGGAAATTTGTGGCCCCTCTCTGATTCCAGAACTTTCTGTCACCGAAATGAGAGGAAAAAGTGTTTTTTGGGCCAAATTTTGAGGTTTGCAAAGGATTCTGGGTAACAGAACCTGGTCTGAGCCCCACAAGTCACCCCATCTTGGATTCCCCTAGGTGTCTAGTTTTCAAAACTGCACAGGTTTGCTAGGTTTCCCTAGGTGCCGGCTGAGCTAGAGGCCAAAATCCACAGCTCGGCACTTTGCAAAAAACAGCTCTGTTTTCTTTGTGACAATGTGATGTTTCCACGTTGTGTTTTGGGGCTTTTCCTGTCGCGGGCGCTAGGCCTACCTCCACAAGTGAGGTACCATTTTAATCTGGAGACTTGGGGGAATGCTGGGTGGAAGGAAATTTGGGACTCCTCTCAGATTCCAGAACTTTTTGTCACCGAAATGAGAGGAAAAGGTATTTTTGTGGCCAAATTTTGAGGTTTGGAAAGGATTCTGGGTAACAGAACCTGGTCAGAGCCCCACAAGTCACCCCATCTTGGAATCCCTATGTGTCTAGTTTTCAAAAATGCGCTGGTTTGCTAGGTTTCCCCAGGTGCCGGCTGAGCTACAGGGCAAAATCCACAGGTAGGCAGTTTGTAAAAAACACCTCTGTTTTCTGTGGAAAAATGTCATGTGTCCACGTTGTGTTTTGGGGCATTTCCTTTCGCGGGCGCTAGGCCTACCCACACAAGTGAGGTACCATTTTTATTGGGAGACTTTGGGGAACGCTGGGTCGAAGGAAATTTGTGGCCCCTCTCTGATTCCAGAACTTTCTGTCACCGAAATGAGAGGAAAAAGTGTTTTTTGGGCCAAATTTTGAGGTTTGCAAAGGATTCTAGGTAACAGAACCTGGTCAGAGCTCCACAAGTCACCCCATCTTGGATTCCCCTGGGTATCTAGTTTTCAAAACTGCACAGGGTTGCTAGGTTTCCCTAGCTGCCGGCTGAGATAGAGGCCAAAATCCACAGCTAGGCACTTTGCAAAAAACAGCTCTGTTTTCTTTGTGAAAATGTGATGTGTTCACGTTGTGTTTTGGGGCAGTTTCTGTCGCGGGCGCTAGGCCTATCCACACAAGTGAGGTACCATTTGTATCGGGAGACATGGGGAAAGACAGAATAGCAAAACAAGTGTTATTGCCGCTTGTCTTTCTCTACATTTTTTCCTTCCAAATGTAAGACAGTGTGTAAAAAACACGTCTATTTGAGAAATGCCCTGTAATTCACATGGCAGTATGGGCACCCCGGAATTCAGAGATGTGCATATAGCCACTGCTTCTCGACACCTTATCTTGTGGCCATTTTAGAAATACAAAGGCTTTCTTGATACCTATTTTTCACTTTTTATATTTCAGCAAATGAATTGCTGTATATCCGGTATAGAATGAAAACCCATTGCAAGGTGCAGTTTATTTATTGGCTCTGGGTACCTAGGGTTCTTGATGAACCTACAAGCCCTATATATCTCCGCAACCAGATGAGTTCAGCTGACTCAACGGTATATTGCTTTAAAAAATCTGACGTCGCAGGAAAAAGTTACAGAGTAAAACGTGGAGAAAAATGGCTGTTTTTTTCACCTCAATTTCAATTTTTTTTTTATTTCAGCTGTTATTTTCTGTAGGAAACACTTGTAGGATCTACACAAATGACCCCTTGATGAATTCAGAATTTTGTCTACTTTACAGAAATGTTTAGCTTTCTGGGATCCAGCATTGGTTTCTCACCCATTTTGGTCACTAACTGGAAGGAGGCTGAAAGCACAAAAAATAGTAAAAATGGGGTATGTCCCAGTAAAATGTCAAAATCGTGTTGAAAAATTGGGTTTTCTAATTCAAGTCTGCCTGTTCCTGAAAGCTGGGAAGATGGTGATCTTACTACCACAAACCCTTTGTTGATGCCATTGTCAGGGAAAAATCCATGAGCCTTCTTCTGCAGCCCTTTTTCCCATTTTGTTTAAAAAAAACGAAATTTCACTGTATTCTGGCTAATTTCTTGGTCTCCTTCAGGGGAACCCGCAAAGTCTGGGTACCACTAGAATCCCTAGGATGTTGGGGAAAAAGGACGCAAATTTGGCGTGGGTAGCTTATGTGAACAAAAAGTTATGAGGGCCCTAAGCGCAAACTGCCCCAAATAACCCCAAAAAAGGCTCGGCACAGGAGGGGAAAAGGCCTGGCAGCGAAGGGGTTAAAACACAAACAAAAGTTCTAACTACGAGAGAGGTTAAAAAGACACTGAGTGGAGGGAGGGTTATTATTTTGGGGTCCCCACTAACCTAGTGTGGGGACCCAGAGATGTTCTAGACAGAAAAGGCAGGTTGTGGTGAATGTTTTGAAGGTGGCCTCTTGAGTTATGAGCAAAAATATTTCGTAAAATAATGCATTGCAAAGCATTATGGGACAACAGAGTGCACCAAATATTGTAGTATGTTGACTATGATGCTCAGAACAGCCCCAAAGGACACCACAAAGAAATATAATTTGAAAGAAGCATGGTCATGTAACCATATAATTAGCCCCTAGAGGGCATAACCACATGAAAATAGAATGGTACACAGTAATGTAGTGCAACCCTATATTTAGCCCCTAGAGGGCATAGTGCCATACACATTTTCAGGCCTAGCAGGCCTACTGCAATACTAAGGCCCTTAGAACACAAACTACTTGAAGCTATAAAACAAACATTCCCAGTTGTAAGAGAGCTTAAAAGGGACTGAATGGTGGCAGGGGTTATTCTTTTGGCGTCGACAATAACCTAGTGTGGGGACCCATAGATGACCTAATCATCCTGAACGTTTTGATGGTGGTCCCATTGTCCTAGGACCACCATAGGCTGAGTTATGGGCAAAAATTGTTTGAAAAAGAATGCTTGTAAATCATGATGGAGCAACTTTTCCTGAGTGCGGTGAATATTGTAGTATCAGCTCTCCCCCTCTGCCAAGAGAACTGCTGTTGCGGATTTCTGTGATTTTTATGTAAAACATTTAGCAATTATAAGTATTTTTGGGAAAGCTATGGAGAGTGAGGGGGAGAGCCAAAAGAAATGATCCTGATTAGGTAACAGTGTGAGCAATGTGACCAGCGCCCCACTACAGCTGATAGAGTTTGCGCTCTTGGTGCTGTTGGCACAGTGAGCGCTGTGAGGGCCATGGCTGCCATGGAGCATGAATGGGGAGAGACAAAAGAAAAAATAGTTCACCCACGCTCAAGTATATTGGCAATCATGCAATTATCCAAGGTGGGACAAACGTAAAGCAATTACCAATGCCATCAAGGGATTTTTGAAAGGCAAGCTCACGAACTAATGAAAGTGATGGGTGTGAGGCGAGCATGGCTAAAAGCCCACGATACTTACAACCGGTCAAGGAGCTTGCGCGCTCGACCTAAAAACGGACACTGGCAGTTAAGACTCCAATTACAGTGTATTTAGTGAGTGAGACTCAAGTAGTGAGATTCCCTCGCAAGAATAGTTAAAATACTCTGTAGTCAAAAGTGAAAAATCCTGGTGGTGTAAATGGGCGGGACTCATTGACTAAAAATATTTTCTTTCTCTTATTAATGTTCCAGTTTATTGTAACACACAATAAACATCACATAGGTATTCTAACACATGTACTATATTCCTTATATTTTAAGAAACCATTTAGTATCTAAGTAATTTCTTATTTGTAATACACACTTGCAAAGTTCTGAGTGTCAAAGTTAGCCATAAAAATGTATATAAACATATAATTCGTTTTGGAACAATGTAAAAAATCCATTATGTGTACCTAAATGACCAATATTTTACCATAATAGTTAAGTGTAAAATCAGTATTTTGAATAACTCGTGACTTATTAGTTCATCAGCTACTCTTTAGCCTTATTTCTTTTATACTTTACACAATGTTTGTGCCCAAAAAATATTTAATCCCTTTTATTGGAATAATGTCATGCTAAATAAAGAGCAATATCTTCAAATTTAGTTTAGTACTGAATCTGGTGAGCTACATCCTTTTCCTAAAATATTGGATATTATTCTTGAGAGATGATCTGCAGCTCATTGTCCTTACAGAGTCATCTCTTCGTAGTCTCGAATTTGGTTATCTACTGTGGCTTCTAGTTTAAGTGGCAAAAAGCACCCATTAACCGACAAATCAACTCCAGTGCTTCTCTCTAGTCTACATACATTCTAGTCATTGACTGAAATATGTAGACCAATGCATTCTTAAAAATGAGAGCTAAGTGTACGTTTTTTATGATTACACAGCCATGAAGAAGTAGAAGGGACTGTAGTCACAAAACCTGTTGGCAGGAGAGAAATGTAAATAAAGAAGCAATCTGAGAATGCATTGCTGGCCTCCCCATTATGAGCCACCTGAGTTACCATTTTGAGCAACTTTGAGTAACTCAAAATTTCTCACTGAGTCAGCGGATCGGAAAAGGTGTGCTGCATGGCTCTGGGGAGCATGTCCCCCTAACTCCAGTTTCACTTTGTGAGTTTTTGAGTTTCAGGCTGTGGAAGACTGATAATGTGTCAGCAACAGATTCTAGTGGCAGGACAGGCCTTTTTATCTGTGACTTATAAAAAGGGCCACTGGAATTAAGCAACTGTGCAGCTGCTGCATTTTTCTCATGATTATAGATTTGCCACATTTGCCACATAATTCACTAGCTCTCTCATAATCTGCTGATTTTAACTAAAAAAAAATTTTCTAGCTCAAACGGTTTAAACAATACTAAACACACAGCTAAACCTGTTTCCGTGCAAAAAAAGAGGTTTTACAAAGTTTGACAGTTCACATTTCTGTTGTTTATTGCTCTATTGGAGGTTTAAACTGGCACTGATGAGGCGAAACCAGTGCCTAAACAGTGTAAACAAGTGTAATCATGAAAAATTAATGAAGTATTACCATCACAATATGTGGCGCATTACGGGGCATAATTTGCCTTTTTTTGACGTATAATTTAGTCAACCCTGCTGCTTAGTTTACCCGTTCCTTGCTGCATAATTCCATAGTTTAAAATGGTCTGTCAGTCCCTTGCAACCAGGTCCTTCACTCTACCAATGTGGGACATTTAAGACCCGCAGGTGTGCAATTTACACAGCGGTAATAGAATGTGAGTCAAGTGAGTGTGCTACATGTGAGTGTGTTAACCCAGGAATCCATTTTGATTTCCTGAGCCAGAGTGACTCATGACAAGGAAGCTAAAGATAGCCCCAGCTTGAAATGTAAATTGCAGGGTTGCTCCCAAGCGTTCATGAGGTCCTCTGTAGTGGAGAAGACAGTAGGATGTAGAGGATGGGAGGCGGAGTTGTTTTGAAGTGGAGGCAAACTCCCCTACTCTTTCCCACCTCATTGCTCCCTAGAGTTGTTACAGCCAACAGATTAAGTGGTAGGTAACTGGTGGAGCCTCTGTTTCTTTTGTGCTTTTGATTTTCCATTTTTGATTTTCCATTTGCTTTTTTTCTCCTCTGACTGGAGAAAAACAAACACCATAAATTCTTATCAGTGACACTTTAACAGTGCACTGTGCATGCCCCTAAAAATTCAAGCTCCATCCCATTGTGAGTCTAATATATTATGGGGCATATTTACAAGCCCCTAGCTCCTCCTTGTGCCACATTAGCGTCATTCTTTTTTATGCTAATGTGGTGTTAAGGAGGCATTTTCGCTGCACCATATTTACAAAGTGGTGCAATGCATGCATTGCGCCACTTTGCAACCCCTTGCACCACGTTATGTCTGCAGCAGACCTAATGTATGCAAGGGGGGCATTCCAGCTCTGGGACGCCTGACAAAATGGTGCAGTGAAATCACTAAGCTATTCTTTCTGTCATTTTTAATGCCTTTGTGTTAGTGAGCCTTCTCTAGACACCCATATACTGTCTCATATTCCATTTGAACAATGACAGCAATTCCCCTGCCATGTGTGCCAACCCGATCCTCTTTATCAACAAGAAACCCTGAAATAACAGCTTGAAATATGTCAGGACTGGAGTCTATTAGCCAGGTTTCGGCCAGAAACATGGCGTCCAAATCTAAGAAATATGTAACTGTTAGAAATGAGGTCTTTGGTTGGCAGTCAGGTTACCGACTGTCCAGGCAAGGACCTTCACTCTAGTCAGGGCAAAGGAGAAACACACCTGTTTAACCCCCGCTCACCCCCTTGTAGCTTGGCACAAGTAGAAAGGCTTAACTCAGAGACAATGTGTAAGTATTTTTTCCAACACAGAGAGTCATACTGTGACCACACTACAAAATGACTCAACACCAGGTTAGAAAAACAGCCAATTTTTAATTGAGGAAAAATACCAAAACAACAAAAATCCAACATACACAGGCAAAGTTATACATTTTTAAAGATTATGCTTCACTATATCGCTTAGAAACCCAAATGCTTCGAATTGGTGATATCATGGCATCGTGAGGGAGTCGTTCCCAACAATCTGATGCCAATGGTGCTGGTCATTGAGTCACACGGACCCCCAGATGCAGTACCTTGTGAAAATGAGAAAACAAGTCAGTGCACAGAGGCGGGGATTGTAGTGTTGCTGGATCTGATGCGGCGGCGGTTCCAGTGCTGTGGAGTGAACGAGGGGAGGCGTCAAAAAGAGGTATTGGGTCCTTGCTGTGGAGCGGTGGAGGTGAGGTGCTGCTGGTGCGAAGTGCTGGATCTGAGCAATTCCGGCAGGGTCGTTACCCGGCGGTCACGGCATGGTGCGGCGAAGTTGGGTAACACAGCACTTTGGGACTCATGGAGTCACGGACTTTGGCGAGGCTGCTGTGGCCTCGGGCTTGCGGAGTCATTGAACCCCAGCGAGGGCCACAGCTTCAGTTGCATGCGGCGTAGCAGAATCTAGCAGTTGAGTCATTCCGGGGTCGTCCGAAGTCAGGCACAAGCAGCAACTACAGGATAGCCTAACAAAGCACAGTCACAGGCAGGGGCAGCACTTCTCCTTCAGCCCTTCTCCTGGCAGAGGTTCCTCTTGAATCCTGTCAGTGATCTAAAGTCTGGGGTTTGGGGTCTAATACTTATACCCCTTTCTGCCTTTGAAGTTGCCCAACTTCAAAGAAAAGTATCTCTTCTTTATAGGATCCTGCCATGCCAAGACCAGGCCCCAGACACACACCAGGGGGTTGGAGACTGCTTTGTGTGAGGGCAGGCACAGTCGTTTCAGGTGTAAGTGACCACTCCTCCCTCCACTGCACCCCAGATTGCTCATCAGGATATGCAGGCTATACCCCAGCTCCCTTTGTGTCTCTGTCTAGAGGAGATTTACAAACAGCCCAACTGTCTGTCTGATCCAGGCAAGGAATGCACAAACAGGCAGTCTCAGAATGGGTTAAGCAAGAAAATGCCTACTTTCTATAAGTGGCATTTTCAAACTAAGGCCCATATTTATACTTTTTTAGCGATGCATTTGCGTCATTTTTTGACGCAAAAGCGGCGCAAACTTACAAAATACAATTGTATTTTGTACGTTTGCGCAGCTTTTGTGTCGAAATATGGCACAAACGCGGCACTAAAAAAGTATAAATATGGGCCTAACAATCTAAAATCTACCTTCACTAAAAGATGTATTTTTAAATTGTGAGTTCAGAGACCCCAAACTCCACATTTCTATCCGCTCTCGAGTGGGAACTGCACTTTAAGGACATTTAAAGGCAGCCCCCATGTTAACTTATGAGTGAGATAGGCTTCTCAGTAACACGTTTTTGAAAGGAACGTACATTAACTAAGTTAAGTTTTGAAAATCTTATTCAAGGAAGATGCACCATGGGGGGTCCCATGTCTTCTGATATTTTTTCCAGATTAAGGAATGTTCTCACATGCTAATGGTGAGGCACTATTATGATGAAGGTTCAAGACCTATTAAACCCAACTTTCTCACCACCGCCCCCAAGCTATCCCACCTTTACATTGCTTCATGTCTTGTTTGACTGCTACTGTCCTAGAAACATTTGTTCAAAATGACAGAAGTCAGGCCTACCTTTCCAGAGCTCCTAGTCTCGCCCCAGGTTCACCCCTATGGAAATGAGACCCATCCTCTTTTCCCTGTCTGGAAACAGCTTTCTCTCCTTAAAGGAATACATATGAATGCCTCCGAAGTCTCCGCTGATGAAAAGCTTCTTTCACGCTGCCATCTTCATGTCAAAAGCTAGAACTCTAGCAGTGCCCTTTGTGATACAATCTCCTCCTGTTCAATCACAGATGGCACATCCCAGACTGGTCTTCGGTGATTTCCCTGCTCCATTCTTCTGCCTATTCTTTCCTGGCAAAGACCATTTTCACACACAGAAGTAAGGCCAAAAAGTGGTTTATTTCTACCAGGCTTTCAGGCAGCAAAATGTTACTTTGTTCAGCGAAGGTAACAGAAATCTCCTTACACCACTGAGCTAGATTGTTTAGAAATAATAAAAAAGATTTTAGGGCAGATTATATCATTTTCCAAGATGAGACTGTAAGAACAAAACATTTTAATCACAACAAAATATAACTTCATACAATGAAAACAACATGTTGTAGTTGTTTACTGTATGGGCATATTTTTCTGTAGTTTAACTAGTGGACATACCTTTGTTTAATACCTAGCATGTCTCACCTTCATACATTAACCATTAAAAATCCAAAATCGTTTCTTTCCCCAAAATAGTAAAAGTGGCTTATTTACTAATCTAACTGGAGCATGAGAATAATTTGTGGGATATAAAAATGTGCAATGTATTCAAAAAGTGGTAATCTTGCATTGCTGCTCTGAGGTGCCACTCAAGGCAAAAACCTAGGAACACTGAATGGCAATATACAAATACCAGCAAAAAATAGTCTATAAAGTGTGATACATCTAGGGGGACAAGGCAGAAAAGAAGTCACTGGTACAACAGTGCTTTGTTATACGGGCCTCTTAATTCAGAGATGCATTTACATAGCAGGATATGTTTACTATTTCTGAACATTTCAAGTAAAAATATCTCTATAGCTCTAAATGTGACAATTTATTCTAAAATAATATTTTATTAAAAATGTCCACCACATTTTTCAAACTTAGGATCATAAAATAAGCTTATCTTACCTTGGGTTTACAGGCAATCATGTAATATGTCTTAACAATGTAAACCTGTTGGTGTGTCGAATGCAGCAGACATCAAAATATAAAAAACAGAAAAACCTCACCTCATAGTTGAAATTTTATTTTTGTAACACCTTTTATCATTACAGAAAAGCCAGGACTTGAAAATAAATTGACTAGCGACCATATTTGAATAATATGACAATATTAGCTGCATGATTTTTGCAAAAATAGTACGGATTGTAGCATCCTACACAAAGGCAGCCCCTATGATTATGTAACACTCCGTTGCTTTTTGAAGTCAAGGCAGTAAGAAAACACAACAATTTCATGTCAATAATTTCTGCAGGTCTTTTTACAGGGTTTCTAATCTGTGCGCACAATCATCTATCCAGGTGTCAACATATGAAGTGGATGCGGGAGAAGTAATGAGGTGTTGTATTTTACTTTTAAATACAGCAATCAGTTGCAGCCCTTCGGTTAGTACTTGCTCACAAGAAAGTGTGTTACCTGGGTTGTTGCTAGTTATGGTGTAGCTGCTGAGACTGCTGAGACTGCTCGCAATGGCAGTAGATCACACAAGCAAGTGAATCCAAACTCTTAGATGAATGGACTTTGCTAACGAGAGCGGACAGGCTAATGCCACCTATCTTATAACGAGGGAGTGTCTTAAGGTCACCCTGGCTATATATGTAGGTTATGTGAACCTAAAAAAATCCAAGGTTCAATAAGCCTTGAGGATACTATGCCGACTACATGGACAATTTGGTGGGTAAGAAAAGTGGTTGTTTTGTGCATGTAAAGAGGCGAAGAAGGTATAGAACTGGGCTTTAGGAAGTACAAAACCAGAGGTGGTGCAAGAGGCCACTGTGGAAGGAGATGAAGGTTGGGAAAATTGAGAGAAAAAAGAGGTATTTTCCCTGTCTGAAAGGGCGGTCAGTTGGGAGGCAGAGGCAATGGCCTCCATTACCCTGGCAGAGGACGGTCCAGCCTTTTTAGAGATCCTTGCTTCCCCTTCAAAGCACTGCATTTGACAAGCGGTCACCATGTTTACAGCACCTGCTCAGCACTCTCAAAGCATAAAGCAAATGGTTTCAGGGGGAGTTTTCTTCATGCATGTGGGGGCCATTCTGCATTTTATTTCGTGCAGAAACAGGACTGAGGAATGTGAGAAATGGTCATCCCCAGCTCTGAATAGGACAGAGTGACCATCATTAGGGTGATCATCATTGTGACATGGCAGTCCTTTATTGGACGAACTGCCAGGTCAGAGGTTTACACTGGCACACCCTGCGGAAGCTCATCTAGGCTAGACCTGGCACTCCTTCCGACTCTGAACAGAGTAGGGAACCACAAGTTTACAACAATGGTCCCGCTACTCTAAACTTAAAAAATCCAATATAACACCTTACTTTGGCACTGTAACACTCCTGCAAGTTTAAAAACAACACTCCGTTTCCCCCATTCACGTTTCAGTGTTCTTAAATCAATTGAATAAATTATTTATTCTCTCATAAATCTGCCTTTATTTTATGCTCTGACTTACAACACCTTTCACACATGCTGAAAAAAAAACAGGTTCTTATGCGCACTATAAGTTTTGTGGAACCTCTCTTTCTTATAAGCCAACAAATATTGGAGGTGCTAGCAATGGTTTTACTGTTATGCAATTATTTAGAAACCACGTACATAATTAGTTATAAAGCATGAAGCATCCATGGTCTTGATATACAGTTGTAAATCTATGAATAAGACAAACAAGTTTTGGCCTTGATTTGGCTCGCGTAACTCAGTAGTCTTGAGTGGTGGGAAATTGTATATGCATTATATGTGTTGAATATATTTCTACTTTTCCCAATAGATAGAAATTCTGTTCAAATCCTAATTCATTTATGGCTCTAATATAAGAATAAAAGATAATATTTAATTCACTGCTGTTCTGAAGAAATAGAATAATACCAGCGGGCGTATTATACATTGTGCCATGAGGGTGCAATAGGCGTGTGCACCTGCTTTCAGTGCCCCTGGGGCATACTTGTATCACAGAAGGGGCCACAGACGCTTGTGCTTTCCCTTCTGTACTACTGATAGCCCTGGTGCACATGTAGCACCGGAGCTATCATGAGAGGGTGTTCCCTCATTTGCAGGGGGCGTGGCCCCCTGTGAATGAAGGAATCACTTTGTCTCCTGCACAGTATTATGGATGTGGTCGCAGAGGCAAACATGCCCTCCTTAGGAGGTGCACTGAAAGTGAACCACAAAAAACGTGGTGCACTTTTAGTGTGCCTCCTAAAGGCAGCCTGCAAGAGGAACTCTCTACTCTCGTCAACGTGCAGGTGGCAGGCCACCTGCACTGTGAAACAAGGAGCGGCTTTAAAGCAGTCGCTCCATATTTTCATTTGAAGGCGCTACCCAGAGTGCAGCATGAGTTCTCAGTGGCCCTGGAGGCAGCACATTCTTTCCAATATGGTGCACTGTCCCTATGTGCACCTAACTTCCATCCTCTGTCTGAAGAACCATTCACCATGCAAGTCCCATTTGGCTCTAAATTAATAAATGGGACTATTGGTAGTTCCATACATCATCTTTCAAAGGGGCATGAATTTCGCCTCAAAATAGCTACATCTGAAAACAGAATTCACTGTTCATTTATCTTAAAATGTTGTTCTTTTCAAAGCTGGATGGAATCTCATTATCTCATATAAAATGGCATTTACTGACTATTTGGGTTCTATCCAACCCAATATATTGAAAGTTTACCCAACTGAAGACAGGATACTTGCTGAAGGCATTCCCTGTGCTGAGCTCAGCCTGTTAGGAAAGCATGCATTCTTTTTCTCACCTCCTATACAGTTCATTCCCAGGCTTTTTGAATCTTTGCCCTGTTGGTGGTCGCTACCCATGAGTAACTGGAAGGTGCCTGAATTTGTTGTGGAGAGGGGCTAGTTTAACATTTGGGGACAGCTCTTTCTTTCCAAGAAAGCTTTCAGCTATTTTGTATTTGGGTTTAAGATGACTTTGAGAGACATGATCTGCCATAAAGCATCTCTTTCTCCACAATAAATACATCACACTGGTGGCAAGGTTGGAGCCAGCGCTCTTCTGACAAGCCAGATCCTAGTCTAAGGGTGCCTAACAATGTCAAACTAGCATGACCCCTTTACCTCCCCATGCAGAGCAGGCCAAGACTGGAAAATGAGAGGCTGAAAAGGGCTGCCCTTCTGTGGCCAAAGAAAAACTTGTGAGATGTACAAGTGTTACAGCAAACCCTGTCTCTAATTACTTGCTCAGTAGTTGTTGAAAAGGCATGAACAGTTTTCCTGGGTTAATGTAACATTGGCCTGTTGGGGCAAGCCTGCCAGGCCAGCTGGGGGATCTGCCATCTGTGGCTGATATGAAAATGCCCTGAACCAGTAGATGTCTGTTAACTAGTTGAAGAGTTCTCAATAAATTGGTTAATCCTGGCAATACTTTGTGGCAGGTGCCAGCTGTTGGGAACCACCGGCATCTTTTTCCAAGAAGGTTAAGACCCTGAAACTAGTATTGTTCCTCACAAAAATGCTAACCAAGACAGAGAATCAGTGGAATCTGATTTAAACCTGCCTCACGAAATCTGACTGGGTCCACTGACTTAAATTAAGCTCATGGAAGCATGCAGGACATTAACCAATGAAGAGCCAGGTACAGAATCCCAACATTAGGAGTCAACTATTGAAAGACTTCTTATTGCACTCAGAACTTTTCATACCAAATATCTGCAGTGTACCTAGTGTTGCAGCTGAGTGTATCTGAGATCTTAGAACCCATTTCAGACAAGGTCTTCAGCATCAGTGTCATCTTAAGGTTTTTGGGGGCCCCGGTAAGAAATATTTTGAAAGCTCCTTTTTGGAACAAATTTCAATTTAATTACCTATTTTTTGTTAAAGCAAGCCCTATGTTTGCTAACAATATAGAATTATATGATAAAGGTTAAGACAAAATTACACAGATGTGAGCTGGAGAGAAAGTTCACTTTCCCAGAGGACCCCCTGGAAGGTTGGGGCCCTAGCCAATTTCCCACTTTGCCCATGTCTTAAAACGTCCCTATTCAGTATCAATCCTTCTGAATTGAGTTTTACTCTAAATAAACATCTAAGTGAAAGTGTAGAAACATTAACCTAGCCAAGCCACTTCATATATCTGACTAGAGCACTTGTTGGTTGAAATTGGAAGATCTTCAGTAACATTTCTATAAGGGTACTTACATTTTTTTTCTTATTTTCTAGATTTTCTGATTTGGATCTTAATCTTAAACTTTTATTATTTTTTGTTAGCTCATAATAACAAGCCACACTGAAATCTGATAATAAGCCCTGGCTAGGCTCAGAATGTAATGCACATATAAGATCAGTAATGACCCCGTCACACTCAATCTGTACCACCGCACCATACCATTTGCTCCATATTTTCTTATGTTTCGCCGGGTGACCTCTGGCTTTATACACTGATTTCTCCTGCTGCTCGCACCTGTCCACCCCAAGTCTCCATTGTGATATCGTCGGTGGCCGGGAGGCCTTCCAATGAGCAGCAATGTCTCTCTTTGCCACCATCAGCTCTGTCCCCAACAACGCCCAATCAGTGGAAGGTTCCTTAAACGCCCTTCCTGACCCCCAACAATATTCGTATAGGTGAGGGATCAATCACGATATTCAGTATGTCAGTTAGTTCTGCCAAGACCAGTTCCCAGTATTTTGCCACCCCAGGGCAAGGCCATGTCAAATGGAAAATGTCAGCAGGGCCATATGAACAACGAAAACAAGTTGGAGCAGCCAGGAGACCCGCCCTGTGGAGCCTATCAGGTGAAAGATATGTGGCATGCAAATCATAAGTTTGCACCAAACAAAGTTTGGAAGAGATGATAATTATTCTAGGAGCCATTAGGGCATCTCTCCAGTCTGAGTCATCTAAAGGCCCAAGCCAGCTCTCCCAGCGCTTTTGGAGGGTCACCAGTGTGTCAGGAGTGTTTTAAACCAGAGTTCAATAGATCTGTGACACCTCTCCCTTACCCAGTGCCCCCATCCAAACCTACGCTTCCATTGGACTAAACTTTGGGATCACAGTGCCAGGAAGAACCTGTATCTGCTACGCATGCTGCAGCTGTAAATAATTCTGAAACTGCGTCTTGGACAGGGATTAGGTCTGCTGCAAATCTTGAAAAGAAGCCATATGAGTGTCCCTCCATACATCTCCTAGAAGTGTAATGCTGATGGAATCCCAGCGACCGAATACCTCGAGGGAAGCAACCTCCCTCAATCCAAGCACCATGTCACAAGGGAGAGTGTTGTGTAAGCCTTGCCCACCACCCCATGTGCCTGCGGGCCTTCTACCATATTAAAAACACCATGCGGGTCATGTCCAGAATTGAATTGGAAACTATGCCGCCATAAAGCATTGTCAGGACCTGGGAAAAACCATAGGTAAGGAGTTCCAACTTATAGGCTGAATCCAACCACCTGCCTTTGAACCAACCGTGAATGACCAGTACTTGTGCAGTCAGATAGTACATCTAGTTTGGCAAGTTTGACATGCCAAGTCCCCTCCTCATAGGGGGTGCACTGGCAGGTACGAAATGCCAGTCAAGGCCTAGAGCTATGTCACAGGAAAGCAATCACCAATGAGTCTATGTCCCGGTACCACTGGCAAGAGACCAGGTGATGGAAGTTCTGCTGTATATAAAGGAGACTCAGCAAGACCATCATTTTGTACAGTGATATTCTCCTCATAACATTTAGCTGAAGCTTTTGCCATTTAGCTGTCTTCCCTAACTTTACACATGAGGTGGGTGATGTTGAGGGACTAAGACAACTCTGGGATCAATGCTACTTTAATTCCCAGATATCAAAAGCTGAGACAGCGGATAGGTATATTTGTCTGCCAGTCCACACATTCGCGGGAGGGGTCCAATTGGACCACCACCGACTTGACTGGATTGACTGTCAGGCCCGAAGCCTTGGCCAAGAGTTGTAATATCTGCATGCAATGGGGGCGACTAATACCCGGATTCACTAAATAAAAGAGGACATCGTCCACGTATAACGCAATGCGATCCTCATGGCCTACATCCCATTCCCATGAGTCGCCTCTTATAAGTCGTGCCAGGGGCTCAATAACAAGAGCAAGAGAGAGAGGAGAGAGGGGACAGCCTTGGCGGGTCCCCAGTAGGATAGGGAATTTGTCAAAGACCACACCGTCGGGGTGGTATAAAGAATTCATATCAGGCGGTGGAATCGCGGCCCAAAACCCGCCTTCTCAAGAACCTTCATCAGATACCCCCAATCCACTGTATCAAATGGTATTGCAAAATCCACAAGCAAGAGCGCCAGTGGAGGAGGCAGGGCATGATGGTGTGCTAGTGCTACGTGAAGTCACCGCAGACAGTGACGTGTGCTTCTGACCTGCATGAAGCTGCATTGGTCTGAGTGAATGAGGGACTGAAGAATCCGCTTCAAGCGCGTGGTTATAATGGTTGTGAATATTGTAACCACCCCATTAATAAGGTAAGTCGGGAGGTAGTCCATACATGACTACAATGGGGCCGTGGATTTAGGTATTACAACAAAGATGGCTTGTTCGAGGTCTGCGGGGAAAGAGACCTCAGCCACCACTTCCTTATACAGATTCAATAAGTGTGGGATAAGAATATTCCTGTACTTAGTAATAAATGCCATGGTGTAATGAATGGGGCCCGGTGTCTTGCTGTGCGCCATACCCGCAATTGCTTCACCAACCTCTTTCGCTGTCATAGAAATCTCCAAATCCCTACAGTCTGATTCAGATAGGCGAGTGAGGGAGACCTCGTCTAGAAGAGGTGTCATTATTTCAGCAGTTGGTCTAGGTACCCCGGCATAAAGTGATGAGTAGTAGTCGGCAAAAGTCTGGGGACTTGTGGTGAACCTGACCACCCTTGTCAGCTATTTTGGGGATAACCCTACTGGCTAAGGGCCGGTTCGCCAACCAGTGCAACAACTTGCCATTTTTGTACCACTCATTCATAAACTCTTGCTGTCGACATTCGCAAAATCTGCTTCGCTGTCGATAGAGAGAGATGTTTAATCTCTTTGCGGATCAATGCCAAGTGTCTGTTGTGAGTTGCCTGTGGGGGCTCGGGAGAGTGCATCTCTAGCTCCAGTGCTCTGGTTTCGAATTGTGCCATGCATTGTCCTGTAATGTTACTTTGCGTCTAATGAGTGCCTTGGCGTGCCCTCTGACTGTGGCCTTACCGGCGGCCCAAAGAACACCAGCTGACTGTACCGTACCTACATTGAGTTCATAAATACTGCTGGATTTTGTTCTTCAGGTCACGGACCAGGTGCCTATCTTGGAGATGCCATGCATTAAGCCACCACATGTGGCAGTGTACTGCATTAGAGTCTCCCAAACGGAGTGTGGTAGGGGGACGTGGTCTGAAATCCCTCGAGGGAGCATCTCTACTTGCGATACGCAGGGGACGTCAGAAGCGGGCATAGAAAATAAGTCAGTGAGTGCATGGGTGTGGTGTGCTGCAGAGGTGTGAGTATACTATCTCTGTCTAGGGTGCCAAGTTCTCCTTGTGTCACACAAGCCCAGAGTCTTGGTCCACTTGAGAAGCGTCTTAGCCCCACTGCAGCAGACATTGGAAGAGGGCCCAGTGGAGTTCAGAGCAAGTTCCATGACTGCATTAAAGTCACCCCCAATAAAGGTAGGGCTGGAGGGCAACTGTGCTACCACTTCCAAGAGAGTAGTCAGGAAGGAGTCCAGTGTGACAGGAGTGGCATAGACGCACATAAGGTTAAGTGGGTGACCCTCCACCACACCCGTCAGGGCAATGTAGTGATCCTGGGGATCAGATCAAGACCGGGTCACCACCGTTGGGAAGGTTCTGTGTAAAAGAATCAACACCCCTGACACCCCGCGTGATGTACGCTATCATAGCCCTGCTATCGAAGAAAGGGACAGTTATTGCCCGACAGATGCATCTCTTGAAGCATTAACACTGAGGGCAAGAAACAGAGGGTGTATTGCAGTACTGTGGAATGCTTAATCTTGTTCAGAAGATCAAAGTTCCAAGATAGCACACTATAGAGTGTCATAGTGGATAGAAAGTAACTGAGCAGGTGGGAGAAACATGACGCTCCGGTCAATGTGCATCCTTTTGTACTGCAAATGCCAAGGGAAATGGATAACCCCAGACTGGCAGAGAATGTCAGATCAGTGTAGAGACCTAAAGAAAGAAAAACCCATAGACAAATATCATACCAAAACAATAAGTCATTTGGCATGCAAGTCCCTTACCTCTCCATCTCCCCCACCCCATAATTCACCCCAAGAAGCATCTGTCGCCCTCAAACAATTACCCCAATGCAAAACCAACATAGCCTGCAATAATTGGACGTGGAGGACCCCTTTAGTAAGTAGGATAAAGCCACTGTGGTGTGGACCGTCATTCAAACATATCTGAAATGCTGCCTCTTAAGTCGATGATCCATTTGGACCCTCTCTTTGTTCACTCAGATCACAAATAGAGAGGTGACAGAGTCTGACTCAGTCGATCAGTCACTTGCCTCTTCCACGGGGTGACCCACTCTACGAGTAGGCGAGACATCATCCGCAGGGGGGAGTATTGCGAAGTCTCTCAAACTTGGAAATAGGGACGTGAACCCTGTGATGCGCCACTGGGGTCTGGACTGCAGTTCCTGGGCCGGGACATTCTGAGCTAGCGCCGGCATAAGGGGAGACAGATGAACCAGCCACCTCTCCTCCATGAGCCATTCCCACCCCGATTCTGGGGAGTCAAAATAGTAAGTCTTTCCTCGGAAGATCACTTTAAGTCTTGCCGGAAATAGGAGCATGTAAGAGAGGTTTAGTGCCCGTGGTTCCTGCTTGACTGCTTCGTAGGATCGGCGTTTGACCTGGACCTCACTGGTATAGTCTGGAAAAATCAGTATCTTAGAGTTCTGTCAGTGGAGATCCGACTGCGTTCTGACTTCCCGCAGGATACCATCTCTGTACTTAACATTGATAAACCAAGCAATCATGGGCCATCGCTGGCCAAGGGCAGAGGTTTGGGGGTAAGTGCTCGGTGAGCATGTTCTATCTCAAACCAGGGTGACAGCTTGTCTTGGGGCAGCGAGGATTTTATCCACTAAAGGAACTCTATGGGCTAAGGGCTCTCAACTGCTTCAGGAAAGCCGACAAAACGTAAATTGTTGCAGCAAGAGCAATTTTCAGCATCTTCTGCCCGGCTATGGAGTCATGCCACCCTAGTTTTCAGTTCAGTAACTTCATCCTGTATGGTAGAAAGGCAACCCTCAGCCTCCGTGATTTGGCCCACAGAGTTCCACAAGTCTTGGCAGAAGACCGGCACATCCTCATGCACCTCCCTAATTTTCGCCTTCACCCCTGCCTAGGAAGACCGTATAGCCTGCAGGATTGTGTTAAGGTCCCTTTCAGGTGCTAGGTCCGTACCGAGACTGCCCACCCTGAACTTCCCCAGGGGTAGTGAATTGATCTATGCGGGACTGGGATGTCGGTGGCTTTGTAGCTTTATTTACCCATGGTGGTGGAGTCCAAGATGGTCGTGCCCCCAAGCGCTCGGCCCGCTTACCACCAGAGCGCGGTAGCACAAGCAGCCGAGCCCAAGTCTGGTTCCAGGGCTAGATGGGAGCGACCCAGGCGGTGGTTGAAGGCTAAGCGATGGATTACGTTGTGATGTGCCCGGGCTGGGCAGCGACCCAAGGAGTCAGTGGCAGACTGGTTAGAGCCAGGAAAAGGTGCTTCTGGCATGATCAGAAGTGACCATTGAGCCTCACGCGGGCCTGTAGCCATTCTCTGCTTATGTAGTCAAGCCACAGGTGAGCCACCCATTTGGAGGTCGAGCCATCCTGTGCCCCAGTGGGGTCCTCAGAGCAAAGGGGGTGAGAAGTAATAGGCCCACTCCAAGGACCCCAGCCTCCCCAAACTTCCAGTAGCATGTCTCTGGAAGAGGTTTGCTTGATGCTTGGGGTTCAGTAAGCTCCAGTGCCTACTGCTCCCACTGACCATACCAGGCAAGTCCAGCACTAGATCAGGAGGTAGTTATAGGCTGATGACCCCGCCCCAAATGCCAGGTCACCACACTCACCGGGGCCACGGCCCACCTCCATCTGCAGGGCTCCAACTCTAGGGGAGGTTCTACTGGGGGTCCTTTTGTGCGTCTCAGCTGAAACTATGCAGCTCTAGCCCAGTGACGAGCGTGCAGGCCATGCCCCCGGCCACAAGTGGCCCAGTGCCAATGCACCAGCCCCAGCTCACGACAGCTGCAGAGGGGCCCCACAAACAAGGGGAGAGGGACGGAAAGGGGTCGCCAGCCCTCCATGCAGCACTCTACTTGCTCAGTAGTCGGCCATCACTCATGACCTTTCGATGTCGCTCTCCTCTGCTCCGGTCGGCTCAAGCCAAGGCCAGCAGCATCCTAAGTTAAGCAGATGGTGGGGGAGGCCACTCGATCCCGCCTCTGCCTGTGATCCAACGCCAGGCCTCCCTCCACACAGCCCCGGCCTCCTCGCAGGCACTCGATCAGTCAAGGATCCACTGAGCAGGCGATGGTGGTGGATGACGGAGGGGTCCAGAGCACTCTCAGAGTGCGACCGCCATCTTGACACCCTTGACCACACCCCCTCTGGATGTTTTGTTAAACATAACAGCTCACCCAGATTTCGCAGGGGATTGCATTACTGCTCAGTTCAAACAACCAAATGTGAGACACGATTTCTGATAGGAAACAATTTAATTGTTTGCCATTGCAAGTCCTTCTAAATGGGTAATGCGGTGCTCAGTGGCAGCTCACATCGAGACTGTCTTATTTTTCCCATAACCTAGCAGTTAACTCTATATAGTAACCTGAATCGTCCCTCTTTATTTTGATTGTTTGCATTTTGTATTTCACACTCCAGAGACCTTCGCCCAGTGGTCTGCTATTTCATTCATGTTATAAAACCCGTTTAATAGGCTGCTGGGAATGTTGCTAAAGACATAGCCCACATCTTTCTCTTAGACGTTATGCTCATCTGGGTAACGGAGAAAAGGAGCTTCAATATTTACCCTATCAAGTTGTTTTGGTTGCATTAGTAAACAGTTTGCACTTTCAGCCGGACGTTTATTTAGAGTTTTCTAAACATATAGCAAAGATGCCAAGGATCTTCGCTTTCCATATTTATTTGCTAAGCAGCACCAAGAATAAGCTGTCTGCCGTGTTTTTAAATGGGGAGGCAAACTGTTCATTTGCCCTCCTGAATTATGTGAATTCCATAATTTACCTGGTGCACTTTAGTATAAACGAATGCTTGCCTTTTTCATAGTGGTGTACCTGGTGAACATGTTGTATGGGGTCATGGCTTCATGCAGTAGATTTCTGTTATTTGAGTAGCTTTTCTTTGAAACACCTGTGCAGTAACTGACACAGAGTTATGGTAGGTCTTGCTCTGATAGCCTTTCAGATGGTGACACGAATCTGACAAGAGCCCCAGTCTGAGAATCAGGTGCAAGGACCATGGAACCACCCTCAAATCACTTTTAATTGACCTTAAGTATGGTACTAACAAGTCACATTTGCTGGAGTTTTTTTCTCTCAGAGAGACAGTAAAACCTGATCATTTCTTTAATCATTTCAATACAAGATTCTACACCCAATATGTTTCCTACAGACACTAGTTAATTTATCGGGAGTTACCTTCTATCTTTTACAATCATTTCTAGGACAAACTAGAAATCCCATGCTATGGATTTTCCTTTCACCTGGCACAAAACCTATGCTTTTCGATCTCTTATTAGCCCAGTCCCACCCTGTGCCTCAAAGCACTAACAGAAAATATTGGAAGGAGAGAAGAACCCAAGGATACTCTCATTTTGGAAAATGCTTCCTTGTGTTTAATGCCATGGCCTGGTCTTCTTATTACATACCCTGTTATTGGCGTTTTATTAAGTTCAGCATTTACCACCAAGGTGGCCTATGTGGCAATTAAAGAAACGGAAGATGCATGGAGTTTAGTGATGATTATTCAGTTACTTAGAAGGACAAAGGTGTGTTTGAGGTCACACCTAAATGAAAGGTGGCCATCTTGTTTTTCCTCTAATGTGCAAGAGGAAATTCACACTTGTACAAATAAAGCAGACTCTCACCAAGCGACCTTTTGAACCTGTGGATCAAGGTCTGCTACACATAAACAGAGCATAATGTGCTTTGTACTTGGAACCAGGCAATCTTCCGTATAGGAAGGTAACAGTGATCATGGATTTCAGAATTTTGCAACCATTGTAATGTGTCTAGGAGTAAATTTAGGAGTCCCAGTAGGCACTAATGGCTGAATCAATGGTTAATAATACCAGTCTTGTTACTTACTGGGCACAGTGAGGAAATGATGTTTCATTCGTTCTCAGGCTGAAATCTCTTATCTTATTTACAGTGTATATATGTGAAGCTATTGACAACATAGCTTCTAACATAGTGCTTGAGTGACCAGTCATTGACCGGTACGTAAAATTACACCAAAACGTTAGTGTGGAAGGCCAGTGTTGAGAACACGAGCATTCTGAACTTATTTTTATAACATTAATTTCTGTTTAATAACACAACATGCTCTGTTCAATCAACGATAGACAGGGTTGAAAGGGTCTGCAATTTCAAAGTTTGAAAGATACTAATTGGTGGTGATTCTCAACTACTGGTATTGATTAGGAGACTCAGGACTGTCCTTGATAGGCTTTTCACAAACAGGACCAAAACGTCTTGTATTGATTCCTCAATATATACCAATTATTCTGCTATTCTCTTTATGGATGTCACTAAATAGGCCTTGATACAGCTTTTCCAAACTAGAAGTCACAGACACTCAATTACTTCAAACCATCAGTCTGATGGAACAAATTCCAGATAAACTAAAATTAGGTTGGTAGAAAAGTTTGTAAAGAGGACTGTACTCTTTACCACTGCTAACTAGTGCTAAAGTGCTTGTGCCCTCTGCTCTAAACATGGTAGTATTGGCTTATCCCCGATTGGTATTTTTCATTTACAATAAGTTCCTAGTAAAGTGAACTACATGTGCCCAGGAACTGTAAATTAATGTTCAACTACATGTACTGGGAAACTGTTATCTCTTCTTAAAAGATGATTTCTTGTAAATATATTTGCCTTGATAGTAAAACATATTGAATATTTTTGGAATATAAGAGTATAAGATGAAAGTACATTTTTTGGCCTTAGAAGCTTGACGTAGTGGTCGAATTCTATAAATTTGAATGAAATAACTAAGCACTCTACACCAAAAATACAGTCCTAACATCGTACCCATACAGTCCTAACATCGTTTCATGTCTATTAATTGAGCCAATTGGAATATTTGCCCTTGTGAGTCTGTGAGGCTCCACTTGTACACGAGTTAGAACAGTTTATTTTCATCAGAAAGGTTTGATGGTAGGTTTTAGCCCTACAAATGGAGTTTGTTTTCTCTGCTCCATTTTCTGGGCTGTATGTAATGTCTGAATCAGAAGCATCCAAAGAGTTTTAAGAAGGTAAGCTGGCAACTATTTAGGCATTATGCAATCGATATCTGTCAATAGATGAAGGCTATGATTCCACATACTGCATAACTCAACCTTTCAGCAGGCGAGTTAAGGTGTGATTACTCCATAAGGAATTCCTTTAACTCCAATTTTCTATATTTTTGAGTTTTTGCTAGATCCTACGTTGCTTTTGTAGAAGACAGATTGCATGCAAAAATCATAGGTGTACTGCGGAATAATTATGGTAGACACAGGTCAAACTTAAATCATGGAGAATTTCCATCTGGAGGAAATGTCTGCATGCATAATATTGACAGACCACAAACCACCTAGTGTTCTGCCATTCGTGGCATTTTACTAGCATAGAAAACAGGCTACCATTACCAATAAAATTACCATGAGTGCCTCAAACGTGTTCCATGTTTTCTCCAGTACTTCTCACTTTTACACATCAAAACAGGTCTGTAGAAAGGAAATTACACTCTTAATACTCACTCTCTGCTCTTGAAAGCTACAAACATGGACTTTAAAATTAAAAATCATAATTTTGAAGATTTAACTGTTATTCATAATTGAATTCTAAACCCCCCTTAACACACACAATTTATTTCATTATTACAGAGTTTCTCTTTTCTATAGCTGCCTCCATTACTAATGATTGCTTCTCAAGCTCTGTGAATCTCTGGAAGACACATTTTTGATCCACAGCTCTGAGCAGTAGGAAAGGCTCTGCCTTTATCTGGCCCTCTTTGTCTGCCTTTGTCCCTTCCTTGTCCACGCATCTCATCTCTCAGTATTCATTTTCTGTAGATTAACTTGTAATTGAGAACACCTCTGTATTCTGGTATGCCATATTTAGATTCTTCATGAAGTTTACCTAAAAATTATTCAGATATTTCCACCCATGCGTAAGAATTCTGTTATATTTGCTTTGGTATCCTAGGCCACTAAACATTCCATTGTCAACCATCTTTTTGAAATATGTATCCCAATCCCATGGTTACATGCAACCATCATCCAATTGCTCTTGTCCCTGATCTTAGCTATCAAGCTACACAATTGCTTTAAGACCAGTGAATGTTTGAATGAGTACCAGGTCAGTTTTAGCCCCTGGCAGGCTATAGAATATGTCATCATGGCCATTTCTGACAACCTTATACAATCCTTTTATGTCAGTTGTATTGGTGCCATGGCCTTATTGGACACGTGGACAGAGTTAAATACCATCAACCATGCTCTTTTGATGGAATGTCTGGGAGATTAGGCTAGGAGAAAGTGTATTCAACAGATATTGCTCATTCTTGAAAGAGTAGCCTCAGCCAGCGGTCGGTCCTGCCCATCTTTTCGGACGATTCCCAGGCCCTTCTCCATTTGTGCGAAAACAGAGTTCTGCCATTAACAACTTCTGTTATGTTATCAATCCAGAAATCGACCGTTAAGCTCTTATACAAATTAAAGAACATTAAAACTGAAATAAGATTATAGTGGACACCAATGCGATTTTCTGCCTCAAGAAGTAGTGCAACCTTCCAAACACATTTGATCTGCACATTGATCCCACTCTCTCACCTGATTTCAAGGTGTGTGGATTCTTATTCATGTTTTCATTCATTTGACAGTCTTATGGAGAATCTTTTTTTGACTTATAGCATAGGACACAGCATCTGCTGTGTTAGTCCTAGTTGCAGATTGATTTTTGGCATATTTAACCACTCTCTTTTTTTTTTTTTTTTAGTAATATTTGTATTTCAGTTATAATATGTGAATATTTAGTACCTAGGACCTACCAAGGGGTCCTTTAGATGTCTGCAAGCGCTTCAAAATACCACTGCTCTCATTGCCACTAGAGCTCACAAGTTTGGCCAAGCTATTCATCTATTGCATTGTCTCCATTGCCTGCCTATCATCTCCTGGACAAAAGAGAAAATGCTTTGCATTGTTAACATATCTTATTGGGACGCACAATCTCTTTGCACAATAGACATAATTCCACTGTATTGACCAGAAGAAACTTGTGGTTCAAAGACTCTAATTTTAAATTTCCTGGATTTCAGAGACAGCATTGGAAGCTGCTCTTGGATCTTGCTTGTATATTTTGGAATTGCCTCTTCTAAGACTTCTGCCTGACTATCTCACATTCAGGAAGAAACTTACATTCTGGCTTATTTCCCCAGTAACTTAACCTTGCCTTTGATTTGGGATTCTGTATTAATTTTATGTAACTGGTATGAGTGTAGATGGGCTCTCGAAAGAATGATGTCATAACACTATCAATGAGCTTGTCTTATATAGTATTATTCCCCTCTCCTGTGCAGTCTCCAGCTTCTGCACACTCAAGATCCTCAAGGAGATCTTCAAATGGCTCTTCTCCAACACTGGCAGAGCCGTCACTCAAGCTGGTCTACGGCAATGCATTCTTTGCTGGAATCACTTGAATCCTCCAGATCATACAAAACTCTGCAGCTAGGCTCACCATCAACTTCGCATCGCACACTCACATCACAAATGCATCTTCAAGAACCCCACTGGCTCCCAATTCACAAACGAGCACTCTTCAAACTCCTCACACACACACACATACAAAACCTTACACAACATTAGCCCATGCACCTCAAGAACTGCACAGGCTTCTACTCGCACCCACCTCCCTCTACATACAAAGAACCAAATCAAGTGATTGTGCTTTCTACGTAACCCCTAAAGCCAAGAATGACTTGCACTTCAGAGCCTCCTCAAGTCTTGAACTCTGCAGAAAATTGGCTTTGCCTATTTAGCGCAAGGATACCCTTCTGGGTGAATTGTGCAGTATAAAAAATACAAATAATATGGCCTCATTTAAAGCTTGCCAGAGCAGAAGATTGGCCCTACCAAACATGCAGTTTTTCATCCCCATTCAGAGGTGGGGAAGCACCCAAAATTTAAAAAGCGAAAACTCAGATGCCTTTGCATCACAAACCTTAGACCCAAGATACCAGGTCACAGAGGCAGTTACTCTACCCCATTTAGGACAACGCCAAGCAAGGTACGGCTGTCCGTATAAGAAAAACAAACAATAGCACTGACTCGGAGGCAGAAAATTCCCTACTTGTCAGGGCCACGTAGGGGTTTCATTCAGTGAAAAATGCCAAGTAAATGAAATGCTCTGCAAAGTCCTTTTCCTTAAATTGCATCTGCTCAACTGGAGAAAGCACTGAAACCATAGTGATCCTCACCAGGCAGACCTGGATAGCCAATTATGGCTGGTGGTCCTTCTCCAGGGTTATGGAAGCTAGAGTCTCTGTTGGTCTGGTGGGTCATCCACCAACGAGGAAATGGCCATTTTCTCTAATATGTTTGTTAAGAAGGGGCTTCTCTGCTTGCAAACTGCTGGTCTACAGAGACAATTATAAATGTAAGGTAAGTAATGTTAAGAAGCCTGTGAGAGGGGAAGATATATTATTTTAGAGTTTGTTATACAAAGCTAGCCGGGAAAAAAAATTAAAAAATAAGAACCACCAGCGTTTTTACGGCAAACACCAACCACCACTTTAAAGGCTTTAGTTTACATGCCCAAAAATGGAGCATGGAAAGAAAACTTTTAAGCACATGGTTTTAAAGTTTTCAATTGTTTTTAAAAGGCAATAATTCAAAAGAGAACAGCATCGAGCATGGAAAGAAAACTTGTAAGCACATGGTTTAAAAGTTTTCACTTCTTTTCAAAATATCATAATTCAAAAGAGGACAGCGTTACATTACATTTTACATGAAGTAAAACCTTTGCAGTGTGATCCAGTCTACTAAGTAACAATTTGATGGGTGTAAAAAGTAACATTATAACTGGAATCGAAGCACAATGACTAGACTAAAGTGCTTTGAGTTATGCTTTCATTCCAATAATGGACCACACATAAACAACTGCAATAATTTGTGGCTAACATGCTTCTCTTTGGCCTTTACCATACACATCTATTGACTCTCCATTCAGGAATACGTTGTCGTAAGTGTCCCTTAGCAAACTTTAAATATTGGCTTTTAACATTCCATTATGCTGGCAGCCATCTTGGATTCCTTCTGTCACGCTGTACTGAAGTGGTTCCCTAATACCTGTGTTGAGCCTCAGCTGAAAGCAACAATTGAACTCCATTGTACAGTGACTATGACCAGGAGGTACAGAAAGCGCCAGCTGCTCATGCACGATTAGCAGCCTGTGCATTTCCTATATAATTTTCTTTTCCTCCACGTGGCGGAAGCAAGAAAGCTGGACAATGGTTCAGCTGCAGGTACAGAATGATAGTTCTAGCAAACACTAAGCTTTGCTCTTCCGGTGGACAAGTACTGTGTGAGGTTAGAAAAGTAGGGCCTTTTTCTTTAGATCATTTCTTTTCCACAGTGCCAAGCGATCAAATTCTTCGATGGTCATTCCAAAGACGTCCTTGAACTCTTCAGGGGATAAGTGTCTCTGAAAAGGAAAGACATATCATTAGTCACATCTTCGAAAGAATGCTATTGCCCATTGTCACTATACTCCTAAAATGAGACTGCTGGGTTCATAATCAAAATATTGTAGGGTCAACTCACAAGAATCCTTGAAAGACTATAATTGCATAGGACGCAGCTATGATTTTTGAAGATTTGCACACGTTTTGGGATCATGGAGCCGCAGCTATACAGGGAAAACTAGGGCCAAGATTTATGGGCTTTGTTGTGCAGGGAAGCGCAGCACGTCACCTTGTTGTACTACCCTGCGTCACAGGGAAAGGGCAGGAATATGTGGTATTTATCCAATATGGTGCATTCCTGTCTTTTGCTCCTGTGCTGGCGCCCTTTCGTCTACCTAGCGCCAATGTAGGCACCCTTGCACCATTCTGCAAGGGTGCCTGTGCTGCAAGCAGGATTGTTTTGTGCAGGAAGGAGCACCTTCCTGCACAAAAACAATCCTCAAAGACGTTTTCCTCTTTCTATGTGTGCTGTAGCGTGCAGCACACATAGAAAGAGGAAACCATGAGGAGAAATAAAAATATTTCTCCGTGCTACACCTCACCTTGGGAAGTGTAAGAATTTGGCGCATTCCCAGGTTCACCAGGTTTGGTCAATCTGGGAATTCGTCAAAAACTATGGGAGTTGCGTGGGAAAGCCCACGCAACGCCCATGGAACACATCCCTAGGGCAGAGTAAGGCAACAAAGTGATTTGCACTGTGTTGCCTTACTCCATATTTTTGAAGCAATTCAAATTCAAGCAAAGTGGCTTGTGTGGATTCGAAAATATGACAGTGGTTTGCGCCACGCATGTACCACATTGTGTGGTGCAAGCATGGGGCCAACCACTCATAAATATGCCCTAGGATATTTGTAATTTCTCAGGCATACATCTGGCAGCCTTTACCCTGCACAGCAGACAAATGTGAGCTTTGTTATAGCAAAGATATAGTTTATAGGTTAATTTGATGTGTACCACATATTTTGCATTCTATTTTTTTCTAGAAAGTGCACTGCTTTTTGTTTTCAACTGTGTTAAATAATCTTTTCTTATTTCACATTTGTGATTGTACAATTTATATATAAAGCAATGCACGGTTAGGGTAAATGTGCGGTTGGATGTCGGCACTTACTTTATCTAATTTAAAAACAGGTTTCTATGTGAAGAAATACATTTCCGTACAACCTCTGTGGATTCACTTCCCCAAATTTATAGTATCACCTCTCACGCAAATGTCAGTGAGTACCCAAAGAAATATAACTTGGTGGGTTTCCAGCACATTTGCAATGCCTGCTACCACTACGTGCTCATGGGACTGCCCGTTCAGCAAATCCACCTGATGGTTATGATTAAATTATTTGCAGTCCCTGATGTCATTTGCCAACAAGAATTACGCAGGTCCTGATTCTGATTCAGAATTTCAAATTTCCAATTATAGACTGCCCTTGTAGCACAAGGCAGCTGGAATTCAAAGCACAAAATGTATTGTGTAGTCGCGGCTTGCAGGGCGCAGAAGGTAAACATTTACCTGCACGCTGCTGCACCGCTCCGCTCCTCCATCTCCTCCGCTGTAGGCTGCAGCCACAGGCTCCCAGCCTGCCCTGCGGCCAATCCTGACGCTGCTCAGAGCAGCGTCAGGATTGGCTGGGAGCACACTGCGCATGTGTGTTTGGCCAGCCAAACACACATGTGCTCTGACGGGGAGTGCTGTGCACTCCCCTTCACTGCTCGTCACCCCGTGGCCCTGCCCCTTTACAAGAAAACACTGTTTATTATTGTTTTCTTGTAAAGGTTTTGCAGCTGCCGCTGCTGACAGGGGTACAATGCTCCTCCGCCCTAACGGAGGTGCCACACCTGGTATTGTGAATAGAACAACATGCTACTGTGAAGTTGACGAATTAAAACAACAGCCTATAATTCTTTAATTTAGAGAGGTTTGATTATTCAGATGTTGTGTTTTCTGATTATTTAATAAAATATATGAGCCACATGGAAACTGATTATTAGAGCTTCAGGTCACATGAAACTGATTATTAGAGCTTCAGGTCACAGGCTGGAAACCTAGGCTGGAGACTTGGGGGCATATTTACAAGTTTTTGGCCCAGGGCAGTGCTGCAAGCCTTCTTGCTGCACTGCCCTGCGTCAAAGGAAAAGGGCAGGAATGCACTGTAGCTATAAGATATGGTGCATTCCTGTCCTTTTCCCCTGCACTGGCGCACAGCTGACTGCCATGAGCCAATGCAGGCACCCTTGCACCATGGTGCAAGGGTGCCTGCATTGCAAGGATGATTGTTTTTGTGCAGGAAGGGAAACCTTCCTGCACAAAAACAAACACGAGAGGCATTTTCCCCTTTTTGTGCTGCATAATGCAGCACACATAGAAAAAGAAAAAAAACGGGGAGAACTAAAAGGATTTCTCTTCATTGCACCTCCCTTACGCCTACTCTTGTAAATCTGGGAGTGTGTCAAATGCCATGGGTGGTACGTGGGAACACCCACCGTAACTCCCATGGCACGCCTCCCTGTCGCAGGGTGAGGCAACAAAGCGATTTGTGCTGCATTACCTCAGTCCATATTTACAAGGCCATGAAAAGCTTCGCAAAGTGGCTTTACGTGGCCTTGCAAATATGGCCCTGCAGTGTGCGCTGCTGGACTGTAACTGAAAGTGACGTTCTGGTGACGAAGAGGGGCTTGTAAATAAGCATCTTGGGAAGCAGCGGAGATCCAAGAGACATTAAACATTTTTCTTCTTTTCTTACATAGTTTAGATATCCATTTCCACCTGCAGACATTAGTGCCTAACAGAGTGACACGGCAGAAAGTGGTATCAAATGTCTATCTTAGCCTATTTACTTGTCCTCACTTGTGGTATGTGTCTCATTCTATGTGTACTCAATAGAGTTATAGTTGGGAGTGCATCAGTCCTATTGTTTTCGTAATACAAGGTTATCTTTCTGACAAGCGCCAAGGCCAGCTGGTTCACTCCCGACCTACAGGATTCCAAACAGGAATGCCGCAGAATGGAGAAAACCTGGTGCCTTGAACCTACCGAATCCAACCACACCGCACTCAAGACGGCTATCCGCAAACACCACCAGCTGATCCGCACCACCAAAGGAACCCACTTCAAAAGCCTCATAGACACCAACGTGCACAACAGTAAAGAGCTCTTCGGCATCGTCAAAGAGCTCTCCAACCCCAGGACCTGCTCCAACGAACACCCGCCATCACAGGAACTCTGCAACTCCCTCGCCACCCATTTCCGCCGAAAGATAGAAGACATCCACAACAGCTTCAACCCCCAGACCCACCAGCAGACCACAGATACCCACGAACCCAACGCTCCAAGCAACACCAACCAACTCCACACCTGGGCCCTCGTCAACAAAGAAGACACCGCCAACACCATGGCCTCTATCCACTCCGGCTCCCCATCGGACTCTTGCCCACACCATATCTTCAATAAAGCCAGCAATATCATCGCTCCCCACCTCTGCGACATCATCAACAGCTCCGTCGAGTCAGCTACCTTCCCGGAAAGCTGGAAAGACGCAGATGTCAACGCCCTGCTGAAGAAACCCAAGGCAGACTCAGATGACCCCAAGAACTACCGGCCGATCTCCCTCCTCCCCTTCCCAGCAAAGGTCATCGAAAAAATCGTGAACACCCAACTATCCCGTTTCCTGGAAGACAACAAGGTGCTCAACACCTCCCAATCCGGATTCCGAAAGAACCACAGCACTGAGACCGCACTCATCGCTGCCACGGATGACATCAGGACCATGCTCGACAAAGGCAAAACCGCGGCACTCATCCTCCTGGACCTCTCCGCAGCCTTCGACACCGTATGTCATCACACCCTCCGTACACGCCTCCACAACGCCGGAGACCGCAACAAGGCTCTCAACTGGATCTCGTCATTTCTCGCCGGCAGAACCCAGAGAATCCGGCTTCCTCCGTTCCTGTCCGAAGCCTCCAAGATCATCTGTGGTGTCCCCCAAGGATCCTCCCTCAGCCCAACGCTTTTCAACGTTTACATGGCCCCACTCACCAACATCGCACAAACCCACCACATCAACATTGTATCCTACGCAGATGACACCCAGCTGATCCTCTCCCTCACGATAGACCCTACAACTGCAAAAAGCAACCTCCACAATGGACTTCACACCATCACCAGCTGGATGGAATCAAGCCGCCTCAAGTTAAACACAGACAAGACAGAGATCCTCATCTTCGGCACCGACCCCTCAGCATGGAACGACTCATGGTGGCCCACCTCCCTAGGAGCCACACCCTCGTCCACCACCCATGCACGCAACCTAGGATTCATCCTGGACTCTACACTCAGCATGACTCAGCAGGTCAACGCAATCTCCTCTTCCTGCTACAACACTCTTCGCATGCGCCGCAAGATCTTCAAGTGGATTCCCGTAGAAACCAGGAAAACAGTCACCCACGCCCTGGTCAGCAGCCGATTGGACTACGGAAATGCACTATACGCTGGAACAACGCCCAAACTCCAAAAGAATCTGTAGCGAATCCAGAACGCATCCGCCCGCCTCATTCTCGACGTCCCACGCCGCAACCACATCTCAGCCCACCTCAGAGACCTACACTGGCTACCCGTATCGAAAAGGATCACCTTCAAACTCCTCACCCACGCACACAAAGCCCTCCACAACACAGGTCCAGCCTACCTCAATGACAGACTCACCTTCCACACTCCCACCCGCCATTTCCGCTCCGCCAGCCTCGCCCTCGCCTCCGCCCCCCGCATCCGCCGCACCACTGCCGGAGGACGATCCTTTTCTCACCTCGCCGCCAAGACCTGGAACTCCCTATCGCTCCACCTACGCCTGACCCAGGACCTCCTGACATTCAGGAAACGCCTCAAGACATGGCTCTTCGACCAGTAGCTCTTTTCTCCCCCCCGCGCCTTGAGACTCTGAAGGGTGAGTAACGCGCTTTATAAATCTCCTGATTGATTGACAATATCAAATATCACAAGAGCAATGGAATCATCCATGATATTACTGACTCACCAACAGTATACATATGCCTGCTAACAACTTAAGTAAGCAGCTTTGTTTGTATGTGTCATATGGGACTAGACCTATATGTTGAAAATTAACTGCACCAGAATGTATTCTTATTATATAGATAAACACATACGTTGCACTCAGACATTTGTATGTTGCACCACATGAGATGTACCTGGATGACTACTTTAAAATGAAATACAATAAAGTTTGTGAAGCGTTTTAAAACTTTGGTTTTTCGCATGTGATTTATTACAGTTACCTTCAGAGATATGGGGCTCAGCCGTTTGCCCTTCTAATTATGGTGTTACTGCTATATTGTAATCTATATTCATAAATGACATCACATCTCCATTAACATCACCAATGATATCTTTGCAGTCACAATCTGTTACTTCCTTCCACATTTATTTGCTGGGGATTCAATGTCCTTTTAATCTCAGTATAAACTCACTTTTTCAAAAATAATGGAAGATCATAGGTAAGACTGGTTTTGTGCACTCGAAATTTCAATCATGGAAACATTGTAATCAGTTAGCACTGCAATCAATTTGTGTTTCTAATTGGTCAGAATGAAAGTACCCAGGATCCTTAGGGGCATATTTACAAGAAAGTGACGCATCATAGATGATGCGCCACTTTTCTTGTACCCCCCCCCCCACCCACCCACACATAATGATAGCATGGTTGTGCCGTATTTACAGTACGGCGCACCATGGCGGTCGATAGCACAACAGCGTCAACATATTTTACATTATTGTGGCACTTTGCTATACTAGCATTAAAAACGTTGATGCCAGTGCAGCAAAAGCACAGGAGGCCTGCTAAATATAATGGGTGCGTAATTTTAACACCTGCTCTGAGCAGACATTAAAAATTATGGAAACAAATCATTGTTCATTTCACTGTGCCATTTTTTCGGGCCTCCCTGCACGGGAACTCCCCCCCTTGCATACATTATGCCTGACGCAGGCATAACGTGACACAAGGGGTTGCCAAGTGGCGCAATGCAAGCATTGCACCACTTTGTAACTATGGTCCGGCAGAAAAGCCACATTAGCGCTGCCTTAGCATCAAAAAAATGATGCTATGGTGGTGCTAAGTTGGCGCAAGAGGCTTATACATATGCCCCTTAGTGCGGTAACTGCTTTTCAACGTGTGAGCAGCACAGTGCTGAGCTGCCCCTTCCCATCCTTGCACAAAGCATGATCCAGATTCTAAGCTGTTTCAACAATCAGTACAGGAAGAGAAGGGTGGCTCTTGCCATGTCCTTTGCTGAATACATTCCTATGATATGTCGGAGTTGACACCTGGTTTTCACTGGATTGACATGACCATGCGAGAGGACTCTCTTTCAGCTGCAGAACTGATTCAAATAATACAAATGGATGGGACAAAATTGGGAGACTGACAACGCTATGTAGGGAGAATAAGCAATCTGCTACAGCAACCTGTTTTACGAGCTAGAATCGGAGAGAATGTAATATAGTAGAGTGAGAGTTGTTGATCATTTGTGATGGAAAGAAATCACAAGAACAACAAGCATTGGCAAAGCCCTTAGGTCTCAATATTTGTAAAGTTGCAAAAGCATTCATTTTTTATAACTGCAATCTGCACATTCCCAATTGAAGCTGCAGTACTTTAGGCATTAATTATGAGTCCCTCGTGTTACACACGTGTTTCTGTATCAACCTGCAGTCCCTTAAGTCCTTGCTTGAGAACTCATAGCCATAACTTGCTCCTTTCTCAAAACGTTTCCACCTCAGGCAGGCGTAAGGTACACATACTACAGAGACGTAGGTAAGTTTCCTGTGTTAGACATATAGAATTGTAGTTGGATAATTGTGAATACAGGGATGTTATTTACCAATGAGTTCTGAATGAGAAAATCGACAATGAGTGTGAAGCTCAAGTCATCTATGATGTCACAGAACATACCGAGGTGAATACCATCCCTGTCAGTCACAACTACTGTTATGTGTAATTTTACGTTGTGTATGCCAACCCCAAAATCATCTGCCTCTGCTGCTAAGGTATATGCAGGGTCAGAGCTGTATTGGAGGAGTTAACATGAATTAAAAAAAAGTTTAAAAAAAACCTGTCCTCCTGCCACCGACCACCCTCTGCAGAACCCCCACTATGCATAAATTGAAAAAGAAGAAAACATATGTGACTACCGGCCACCCATTCTCACCACCCTATGCATACTGTATATCTGCACAACCGCCCCTCCTGAAGAAAATTGACAAAACACATATCTGGCTTCCTGCCACACCACCTTCCTCTGACCATCCTCTTCACAATCCCACCACCTCCCAGCCATTAGCCGCGTTCTCTGCTCTCACACTGAGAGCGGAGAGTTGGCGCTGCACCAACAGAGGTGCTGGGTGGATTCTATTCTCCTCAGTTCAGGTCTTTGCAGATTCCTGCTGACAGCGGAGAAGGCGACTGGTGCAGGAACACAGCTGCACACATTCTCCTATCTGCCTTGGCTCTGTGCTGACATGAGAGATGTGGGTCCAACCTCCATTTCATCATCCCACTCTGATGTCTGGAGATCCGAGCAAGGCAGAAGAACAAAGGGGAAGCAAGTGCTTCATTTGGATGACGTCACAACAGAGGCTAATCATGTTGGTTAACCTCTTTTGTGGCATCACAGCAGTAAATAAACGGATTCCGATCTGGTTATTTACAGTAAAGGTTTCCAATGAAAACCATGTACCGGTTGGTGGTTTGGGTGTGGTCGATATAGAAGTCAGGTATACTGGTAAGGTTACGGATGGTATGGTATGGTAGGTAGGCTGGGTACAATAGGTACTGTAGATAGGTAGGTGTGGTAGGTTATGTTCACTAGGTAGGTATGTTTGTATGGTAGGCAGGTATGTTTGGAATGTAGATTTGATAGGTAAGCTACGCATGGTAATAAAGTTAGCCATAATACATTAGGCATGGTAGGTAGATTAGATATGATAGGTATGGAAGTTAGTGTAAGGTTAGGTAAAGTAGGTTAAGTATGGTAGGTATGGTATGCAAGTATGGTAGGTTAGGAAGGGCTGACAGGTAAGTAGGTATGGTTGGTAGATTGTGTGTGTTTGTGGGTAGGTAGGTATGATAGGTTAGGGATGTTAGGTAAGGTAGGTACGGTAGGTAGTTATCTAAAGTATAGAAGATATGGTAGCTAAGGGAAAGTAGGTTGGGTATGGTAGGTCTGTTGGGCATGTTTGCTAGGTGGTTAGTTTCAATGTGCTAGGATTGGAAGGTAGATATGGTAGATAGGTTAAGCATGGTAGTATGGTACGTAGCTTTGATAAGACTTCTAGGTAGGCATGATATGTAGGAATTGTAGCTTAGGTACGGTGATACTGTTGATGGGTAAGGTTGGTTAGGTACTGTATGTTAGAAAAGGTGGGACAAAATAAAGAAGAGCCTGATATTTAAATATTTGCACTCAAAAAATGTTCTAGCCTTCTTGCTTACAAATCATAGCATTGATAAAGAGAAGCACCAACACCCACTGTTTTTAATAAAGCATACTTTTTTACGTATAGATCAGAGGTTTATATGGATGTGTATTTTGTAAATAATAATCTTAATCATAACAAAGATGGCTTAAAATGAGTGCCTGTGCGGAACAGTATTTATTAACAGAATATTGCTGTAGCCTCAAGGAAGAGCTATTAGCATTGTAGATTCCTAAATGGACTTTTCTTGTCACATAAATTGAAATTGAAAAGTAAAACAGTTGAGATAAGCGAGCTGATTCAAAGTGCCATGGCAGCCATGAGCGTGAGCGCAAACGAGAGACACACAAGGAAAAAGACCTTTGCTCGCAGTCAAACGCATCGGCAAATGTGCAATTATCCATGTAACAGGGACGATGGCAAAAGCAGTAACAAAACTTCCCCAAGGAGGGACAAACGTAAAGCAGTTTCCAATAATAACAAAGGATTTTTGAAAGGCAAGCACATGAACGAGTGATAGTGATAGGCGTGCGGTGGGTGTGGTTAAAAGCCCACATATAGATGCTTGTGCGCTCAACCTAAAAATATTGGGATGAAGCTTAAGGAAGCAGCATCAGTGTTCAATGTGCATTTAGCTCTGCTGTCACAAATGTTATTTTTCTGTATAGAAATTTTTATGAAACACTGTACTGTAAGGGTTTATTATATCAGCCCTCTTTTGAGTACCTTTTTGTTAGAAAGGAAAGCAGGGACTGAATTTTGCCCTGATACATAGGAATTAGCCTTCAATCTGTCTCTTACCAACGTCATCATCTCCTTTTAGGATCTGCCTTTGAGCTCATGCCTCCATCATTAGAGATATCTCCTCCAATTACAGCAGTGCCAGTTTGCTCCAAATTGCTAGCTGTGCCAGTATGAGTGTTTTGCTGCTCTCTGCCCGTCCAAATTCCAAAACCTTTTCACCATCCACAAGAAGAACGGGCACTTGGGTGCGTGTAAAGAATTAGATTAAAGCTTCAGCATCAGTAAGTATGACGTGATTCGGCAGGACACTTGTCTTTGTCACAATACTCAGCGTCATTTTGCACAGATCTTGGGTAATCATATGTGATTGACAACATCATAAATAAAGAAAACATTCTCTGGAGTAAATGTATTAAATCCAATTTGAAAACGGGGGCACATATCTTTTCATAAATCACAATGTGTTCTTTAGCGCATCAATGTTAATACATTTGTAACAGATAAATGACCAACAGTATATCTGAAAATTACTCTAATAAAAAAGGCATCAAGCCACACATAAAAGCGCCAAATGTAGACACACTGGTGTTGATAGTATCCACTGTAGGCAAAGTCAAAATTCTTGCTAAAGAAGTACACTTGTATTATGCTGTAGTGAGCAAAATAGTAAATCATCATGTAAAGAATAATAATATAAACTAAAGTGCTCATATCAGCCCTGCTCTACGTAACGTTGAAAGCTTGAATATAGCGGAGCTCATAGAAACTAGTTGTAGAGGCATAGAGAAATTTTCCGCTATGTTGACCATGTTTTACGACTCTTTTAAAAAGGATTCTTTACACGCAACCAAGTGCCTGTACTTCATTTGGAAGGTGAGACGTTTTGGGGAATCTTTAGAGATATCTGAACCTCAAGACTTTCTCCAAATTCCTGCATCTTGAACATACAATTTTACTGATCTCTCAAACCGACCACATTCTCTATTCCCTGTCACTAAAAACATCAAGTGTCAGTGGTAATGCACTAAGAAAAAACTGAACTTTTTCTCTCAAATGGCTGATTTCACCTCCCAGTCATTACATCCTTAGAGACCGCAACCATTCAGACTGCCTTCATATTATTTTACACCTTTCATATTTTCACCTTTCTACTGCTATACAAACTACCTTTCTCAAATTCATGAACATCATCCGTTCTTATTCACATTTCAAGCCTCTTTGCCCCATACATAACAGCTCTTCTCATTTCCCAAATGTAAACAGCTTCGAAAAGTGTTTGATTTGGCAGTAAAACTTTGTTTCTCAGACAAGCAGCAGCTAAACCAGAGCCCTCTAGTACCAACCTGCCTCTAGGTCATTAACCCGCTTCACATGAACACCAGCATATGTTAAACCTTTGTTTTTATTTAAGGCATGGGGAAATTAAGTGATTTGCTCAGCAATCACAGGGTGTTGTTGAACCGATACAGGAATTTGAACCTGGTTCCCACTTTCAAAGTCGGCAGCTCTTTTGGCACAAGACCACATCTCTAAAATGAAGGGTGAAATCTCTAAGGGACATAACGAACTGTCCTCAAACCTAGAGCACTGGGAGAACCAACTCATAACCTCACATTCCATTCAAATAAACCCAAGTTGGACGCATGTACGCGCCCTGATGTGGAACGCAGTCCATTTTCACTGCTGGAACACTACGACTGAAAAAGCATACCGTGAAAAATAGACACGTTTAGAACTAAAATCCATCACTTGAGAAAGATTCAGGGTTGTGATGCCACGGTTGGTAAAGCGCCCATAAACCAACCACAGTGTGTGCACAGCCAGTTTCCCACAGCCATAATCAATCTATCCCGCAAAGACTGAACCAACTAAAAAACGAGAATCAAAACAAGTGAGATCGCGCTGCGAAGATAGAGAAAAAGTAGTCCACAAACCTGACGGGAAACAGCGAGCCTCACATGTTTTCTGTACTTGGTCGCTGCGCTCGAGGAGGGCTAGCCACCGGAAAAGGCATGACGTATGCGTGCCTTCAACTAATGAAAGCAAGCAGATTTTAACAGGCAAGCACACGAACCAATGAAAGATACTGACGTGACGTGGACGGGGCTCCGAGCCCTTTTTTTAATTACTAAAGCATCTCGCTAGCGATACGCATGTGCAAGCGCATGCGACGCAGGCTCGACCCTAAAAAACACTCAATAGCAACACAATAACAACAGCATTTTGTCAAGGAACAGTGGACGAGTAAAATTATATGTAACGCAAAAATAAACAGTTTGGTGGATAAGATTCAAACAAGATGGTGTTACTGGTGCTAGTAACTGACTGATGATATAAGACAGCACAGACATTACAAGACATTAGGGGGCATATTTGTAAGTCCCTACCACCACCTTGCGCTGCCATAGCATCATTTTTTTTATGCTATGGCGGCGCAAAGGTTGCTTTTCCCCTGCGCCATATTTACAAAATGGCTCAATGCTTGCATTATGCCACCTCGCAACCCCTTGCACCTGATTATGCCTGCGTCAGGCATAATGTATGCAAGGGGGTCGATCCCACGCAGGGAGGACCTAAACAATGGTGCAGTGAAATTTACAACATTTCACTGCGCCATTTTTTTCTGTCAATTTTAATGCCTGCTCAGAGCAGGCATTAAAATGAAGCACCCATTTTAATCAATGGGCCTCCTTGTGCTTTGCTGCACTAGCATCAACATTTTTGCTGCTTGTGGAGCAAAGCGCCATAATAGCGTCAAAAATGTTGATGCTATTGTCCTAATGACCGCCATGGTGCGTCTTATTGTACATATGGCGCAACCATGGTGTCCTTAGGTTGGGCAGGGGTGACGCAAGAAAAGTGGTGTGTCTGGACCGATGCGCCACTTTCTTGTAAATATGCCCCTAGTTGTATAAATATATCTTACAATATGTGTATTTATATGGGGACATGGTTTAAAGCGGGACAGGGCTGGGGACACCCAGAATGAAAACCGGTGTAGCTATTATCAGTTTTATGTTTTTTTCTTGCTATTTAACCTGGGATAGAGGAAACATTTCCTTCCTTGCACTAGGGCCCTTGTCTGTCGATGTGTCACTGGATGAAAAACAGGATAGTGTGCCTTTAGAGCAATCTTTAAAGCGGAGAGAGAGGAGATGAAACGCAAGTTGGTGGAGTCAGTTTCAGCGAAGAGTTCCAAGAAGTTAAGGACTGGAACTTCGAGGTTGGGGCTTTTATTTATGTAGACCTAGAGTGTCTCAACAGTCTGTAACTTAAATGGAGTACTTTCGTCCTGTGTGGGACCATGATGGGATAACACTCAGAAACAGATGACAAGGACCACCAGCCTGTCATCGCAGACAACGCGAAAACAGTTCCCATGTCATCCACAATACAAACCCACATCCTTCCGAACAAGCCACACTCTACATGGTAGCCTGTTCCACTGCCCGCTAAAGAGATTTTGTCAGGGTTACAATACAATTGCAACACAGAAAAAAGTTGCCCTGCCCATAAAGCATGTTATGCAATTAGTTAACCAATCAGTGTATGGCATATGTAAGTCATGTTAGCACAAATTCCACATATTTTCTTTGGAATGTCTTTTAAAGTGGTAACCTGACAATTCCTCCCTGGAACCTTCTTCCCATTCAAACATGCACAAAAAAAATATCTTTCAAAGGGCTTGTGGGAACTCTAACTGAGTGCCCCCATCGCTAAGGGATATATACACTTTATAAAAACTAATCCCCATCTAGAAAGTGTCAATGTCTGGTTCTAATCTGGTTTAAAGAAGTGTATCCCACTGGAAACCTGCACCATTTTACAGAAAAAGGTGATTCACAGGCATTTTAATAGTAACATTTTAGAAAATCTTTAGAACTGAAATATATTTTCACCTATGAGAGCCATGTTCCAGAAAACATATTTATTCATAAAACTCAAACGTTGATAGAAATATTGGCAACTGGACATGTAATATCACATCTCAACATTCTTTTTCAAACATGTCAGTCAAAGAGCTTAAGAGACTTTGGTACCCGACAACCAAGTAGAAACCATTGTGCCTTCTCAAAATAGGCTTCAGGTGTTTGACAAACTTGTGGTTAGGAAGACTTTCCACTCGTAGCACTCAAGACCAACTCTGTGACCTTATTATTTCCTCAAATTCCCTTCTGTCCTGGTTCACTTCACTCCCCTTCAGTTCTGTGAGCCATTCCTCTTTATTGAATCATAAACCCCGATCCACACATAAAAAATGCCTCAACCTGATCTCTCTGCTCCCCTTCACCATTCACACACTGCTCCTTTTCCATGTCAACCTAGACCAATAGCTCTATGGGTTACTCAACATGTAAACAGTAAATAAGGACAGTGGCGGCCCGTCCTTTAGGGCGGAGGGGCCACGCCCCCCACCTTTTGCCCCTCATGAAGAGTGTCTGTCAGGCTGAACAAAGGTCAGCCTGACAGACACACTCCATGTTCAGCTCAGGCAGCCAGGAGCAGACATGCGCGATTTGCGCACACTCCTGGCTGCCTGAGCTAAACTTTGCTGGGCTGAGGAGGTCACAGCTCCTATGGGCTCAGCAAAGGTGACTCAGGCCCTCCCCTGGGTGATGAGGAAAGCATCACAAAATTGACACTCTCCCTGGGCGCTTTAGGTTTAAGCCCTGAAGTGCCCAGGGCGTGTGTCAATCAGTGACACTTCGTCACAGAGTGGGGTGAGGTCAGCAGTCTCACTGACCCCATCCCACTCTGTGATGAGGTTGGGACTGCTGCCTTCCCTCACTGGCTGACATAGGGTCAGCCAATGAGGGAAGGCGGCAGTCCAAACCCTCCTGGGACCTGGAGGCTGAAGGTAAGTGTGTGTGTGTATGTGTGTGATGTTTTAAGTTGAATGTTTGGTGCGTGTGTGCATGTTTGAGTGTTATGAGTGTTGTTAATGGATGTGCGTGCGTGTGTGTGTGAAAGAATGAGTGTGTGCGATCTTTTAAAATGAATGTTTGGTGCGTGCGTGCATGTTTGAATGGTATGAGTGTTGTTAATGGATGTGCGAGCGTGCGTGTCTGTGTGTGAAAGAATGAGTGTGTGTGTGTGTGTGTCCCGCCCGCCCCCTCCCTCCATCCTAAAGCTGCCGGCCGCCACTGAATAAGGATACATAAAAATAACAGGAGTTGAGAGTGTTGCACTGAAATTACATTTTGGAATATGTTTCGCATACCATTTCCCTATGAACCAATCGTGTGTATAGCATTTAACACTGGCTTATTGCCACAACCAATCAGGCGTACTGTATTACACATAAGCTTTCCCACAAAGCAGCAATCATGTACGGAGACATAACATTACATGTATGAGTAAAATCACAGTTAGCAAATCAGTATACAACGCCTGTTAAAAGGGTCTATCAAAGTTGTCAACAGTGTAGATCTACTATCCAAAGTTGTGCCAGACAGGGTAACCAACATCAAAACCCTTTCCTTCTATGGTAATCTGTGAGATTAACTGAAAGCAAAGGCCTCCCTACCGCCCTTAACCTATTGCAATAACAATTCACTCCTAAAGAACTATAGGCTTCACAAATGCTTTTCATAATAAATAAGCAAGAACTTTTCATAATAAACAGCTCAGACCTAAGGCACCTGACAAAACTTTTCACTTTGAACCAATCACGCTTATAACCTTCATCACGGGCTCATCACCATAACTAATGTAGAGTAAGTGTATTTATCATAAAATTTCCCCACAAAATTATTATTATATACACATTTTCGTTTGGCAAAATAATAATATACAATCACTGGTAAAAATCTAGCAAGGGCTACCAAAGTGCAAATGTTCTACCCCCAGTGTTTGTAGCAGAGGTTACCCAGCATCAAAATTATTACCTACTACAGCATTTTATGAGATTTCAAGTAACGTTTTAAATGTTGACTGGCTTTAAAACAGTGTTGTATCAATTCAACCTTAAAGGCCTATTGGCTATAAAAATATGCTTTTCACAACGAATAAACCAGGCCTACCACATTTGCTGTAATAATAACCACATCAGACAAGTCACATCTGACATAACCTTTCCCAATCAAGCATTCCTACAGCCTGTATCATTGGCTAGCCACCATAGCAAACTCAGCCCTGCTAAACAAAGCATTAGCTTTAACTAGAGACAAAACATGCATTACAGACACCCTTTTTTCAGTGGAAGCACATCATTTCTGCCCATTCAAATGCTCTATTCGGAAAAATCAGCATGCTAAAAGCCCTTCTATCAGTAGTACTATTGAAAATTATTTTTATGCTGATTCCATAAGGCACTTTAACAGCAGCACTACCCTGTAATCATAAATTCAATATAATAATTTAGGAGATTACAATGCCATAAAAATATTCACCTGTTGAGAGCCCTGTATATATATATATATATATATATATATATATATATATATATTAAATATATACATCTATATATGAGTATAGCAGTCAACGGGTTCCAGATATCAAATTTATTTTTGAGAGATATATAACTTTCAGGGCAAAAGTGGGCAGACTGCAAGGAAGAAGATAGCATATCAACCAATATCAGTCCATGGCTAATATCTACTAAAAATGTAGGGCGGAGAGGACCGCCGCTTCTGTGGTGGTCCGACCACCACATAAAGACCCTGGCGGTCAGACTGCCAGGGTTCTGCCAGGATCCATGATCCCAAAGGCCTAGTGGTGGCAGAGATCATAATCTACCAGGGCAGCCCTCATGAAAAGGCTGGGGGAGAACGGGTGCAGGAGACCACAGTGGGAACCCTGCACAGCCTGTGCACTTGGCATGGGCAGTGCAGGGGTTCCCCTACCCAGCACCGTCGCAGTGTTCACGGTCTGCACCCTGCAGGCTACAGCATTGCCGCCAGCTTGATTATGAGCTGGAGACAATACTGTAGTCTGTTTCCCGCTAGGCCGGTGGGTGGAAACCAAGGTTTCCGCCCGCCGGCCTAGCGGTAAACTCCTAATAGGGCCAGTGGGGTGGTTGCCACAGAGGCGGCCACCCTGTCAGGAGTTTGGTGGACAGGCTTTCCTGTCCGTCAAACTCAAAATGAGGCCCTTAGTATTGATGGGCACTACTAACTGGGAACAACTAATATTTAGAAAACATATGCTATGATGGCGGCCTGTTGGTGGAGGCATATGCGGAGGAGGGCAGTCCTCTTTAAGGACCATGTTTTATCTTCCAATAGGAGCAAACAAAGACTGATTTTAAGGCTCACTATCAGGTATCTCTCAAGTTACCAGCATTGAAAAAGGAAGACTTGCCGAAATGCGTCTGACTGGCAAATACATTTGATATCTGGAACCCGCTGACTGCCCTGACTCCTTATGGAACTTAATTGGATAATTAATGCATGAGGCCACGCTTGTGAAAGGTGCCCCATTCTGAAACGAGTTCGGCAGCATGTGTGGCAATTTGTTATTTATATATTTATATATATATATATATATATATATATATATATATATATATATATATATATATATATATATATATATTTGTTTTTATCACTCTCCACTAACCTTTCCAGACCTACAGCTTTTTCTATATTGGCGGACAATGAAAAGTTTAACGGAGATTCATCAAGGGGGTGAACAAAAAAGGGGAGTCCCAAAAACGTGTTTTGACACCAATGCATTTTCTATAGTCTTTGTACTCATGTATAGCAACCAAACGCCTGAACCGATTTCCATGAAATTTTGTAGGATTATACATTATGGTGTGTAGATGATCCTTTTGCTTAGTAGCAGTAAGTAGGGTAAGTACTTGTATAGTTATAGGGTATTTAAAATTAGTAATATCTGTGATTGCGGTAGTTTCTCAAAATTTCGTAAAACTACTCTGGTACATGGCAATGACAAGTCATTATGTGAATGGCTAATAACTGTGTTTAAAAAAGCTAAAGACAGCCATGCTGTTTTAAAGCCACTTTCCCTGTGTTCTGTGTTAGGGCCTTATATACAGGTAAGTATTAGGTTTTATCATTTTCCCCTACCTAATACCGCTTAATTAAAGTGGTAATAGGTAGGGAAAAATTATATAAAGTTTCTATATATATATATTTTTTTAAATCACAGTGTATCTAGGCGGTACCGCAGTACTTAAAAAAATGTAAAAGAAGTAAAATATGTAAACTTTTTTTTTAAACTGTAAACACTATGGGGAAGAGTTAAGGAAAACAGCGCTGCACCCAGTGCAGAGCCACTTTCCATTTGCCCCTTAGGACCCCCCTACCACCACCATGTGTGCGCTGTATTTAAAATACTGCGCACCATGGCGCAGGGTAGGGGGCAATAGCGTAATTAGTTTTTACGCTACTGACGTACTCTGCAGAGGTAGCACCAAAATTGTGGCGCTACTCCTGCAGAGTACATAAATGCCCATTAAAAATAATGGTATGCCCCCTTTTAACGCCTGCTCTGAGTAGGTGTTAAAAGTGCCAAGAAAATGGCGCAAGGAAATCTCTTAGTATACAAAGTGGCGCAAAGCATGCATTGCGCCACTTTGTAAATATGGTGCGGGAAAAATGCCACTTCAGCGCTGCCGTAGCGTAAAAAAAATGAGGCTATGGCGCCGCTATGTTGGCGATAGGGGCTCTCAAATCTGCCCCAAAATTTCACAAATATAGTGTACGACAGTGTATTTTTCATTTTGTACAAATTTAATTCTTTATAAAAAAAAAAGTGTAGGGAGGACCACGGAAATACAGAAAAATTACTGCACAACTTAAAAAGTATTTAAAAAGGTACATTCCTTAAAAAACATGGTACTTCCTACGTATTAGAACGGTACTCGATAATCTTTTTCAAAATGTATAGAAAAATATAAATACATTTGCCTACCTATTAATACTTTAATAAAGTGGTAATAATGAGGGAACAATAATACAAATCTACTAGTTACCTATATTTAAGGCGTGAACCCAGAACACAGTTAAAGTGTAGTAAAAAATATGCCTAACTTTTCAGTTTGTAAAATCAGCAATTAGCCAATTTTATATGCTGCCTTGTCATCCACATATACTGCAGTATACTACAAAGTTACTGCAGTATACCTTGGCACAATATTTAACTAGGTCCCAGATGTATTCCATTGCATTACCCTTGCATCACACATTGTCTTGCATGGACAATGCAATACTTAAGTCACATTTACAAAGCAACACAAGGCCACCATGATTGGGCCTGAATTGCTTGGTAAATATGGAGTAAAGCAAGTCAGCGCAAATTGCTGTCTTGCACTAATCTGCACACCATAATGTACATCCATGCTAAATTTAATGTGCATCCTTACGCCACACCACTCTAAGCCCTTCCACTGTACGCCACTCCAGTCTACGACACTCCACTGTATGCCACTCCAGTCTATGACACTCCACAGTACACTGTTCAACTCTATGCCACTCCACTGTACCCCACTTCACTCTACATGATTCCATTGTATGCCAATCCACTCTATGTCACTCAACTCTGTGCTATTCCACTGTACACTATTCACAATACCCCACTCCACTCTACGTCACTCTGCTGTTTGTCACTACACTATGTGCTATTCCAATCTACGCCACACCACTCTATGCCACTCACTTTATGCTGTTCCACTGTACACCACTTCACTCTAGGCCACTCCACTCTATGCTATTCTACTGTAAACCAACCCCTTTTACTTCATTCCATTGTATGCCACTCCATTATATGCCACTCCACTCTACTCCACTCTACACTATCTCACTGTACGCAAGCACACTCTATACTACTCCACTGTATGCTATTCCACACTTCCCCACTCCACTATATGGGCACTCCACTCTACGCAACTCCACAGTACTCTGTTCGACTCTATGCTGCTACACTCTATGCCACTCCACTTTATACCACTCCACTCTACGCTATTCCACTGTATACCACTCCACTGTAGCCACTCCACTCAATGCTATTCCACTCTACTGTACACTACTCCACTCTACGCTATTGTGCTATATGCCAGTACACTCTATGCAAATCCACTCTATGCTACTCCATTGTATGCCACTCCACTCTATGCGTTTCCACTCTGCACCACTACGCTGTACGCTATTCCGCTCTACCCCACTCCACTGTATGCCTCTCTAGTCTAGGACATTCCACTCCATCCCACTCCACTGCATGCTACTCCACTCTATGATACTCCACTTTACAACGCTGTACTCCAGTTTGTCACTGTACAACACTGCAGTCCACTTTATGCTGCTCTACCAGACTCTAAGCCAATCTAAGCAACTCCCTCTATGCCACTCCACCATAATTTACTCTACTGTACTCTATAATACACTACTCCACTCCACGCCACTCCACTCATTGGCACTGTATGCCACTTGACTCTACTGCTACTCCACTGTACCACACTATACTCTAGCTGAGTCCGCTCTTCAACACTGTACTCCATTCTACGCCACTCCACTCTATTCTACTCTACTACAGTTTCCCACACTCTACAATGTGGCATACCACTTCACTGTATCACACCCCACTCCACTCTATGACACTTTATTCCACTCTATGCTACACCAGTCCACAGCACTGCACTGTACAAAACACCATTCAGCTATATGAAATTTTACTTCACTCTACACTTTGCCACTCCATTATATGACAGTTTACCCTATTAAACACCACTGTACGACACTCCACTCTACAACACTCTACTCTACAGAAGTCCACTGTACAACACTCTAGTCCACTCCATGCCACTGTACAACATTCTGCTCAACTCAATGTCACCCAATGACACTCTACTCCTCTCTAAGACACACTATGCAACTACCTCTATGCCACCCCACACCACATTACTCCACCCTACTGTATGGCACACTACTCCACTGTACGCCACAACTCCACTGTACGTCACTTAACTCAACAACACTCTATACTGCTACACCCTACAAGACTGCACTGTAGGTCACTCCATTCTACAGCACTCTACTCAACTCAATGTCACTCCACTTTCCAACACTCTACTGCATGCCAGTCCACTTCATTGTACCACACATCACTCCACTTTATGACACTTTACACCACTATATGATGGGCCAGTCCACACTACTCCACCCCATGCCACTCTACTGTACAACATAGCACTCCACTGTACTAATCCACTCTATGCCACTGTTGGACAGTCTAGGCAGGTCCACTGTACGGGACCTGACTGGACTATATGCAAATCCACACTACAAAGCTTGGCTATATTCTGTGCCACTCTATGACACTGTACTCAATCAATCAATCAAAAAAATGTATAGAGCGTGCTACTCACCCGTGAGGGTTTCAAAGGCGCTGGGGGGGGGGTAGGGAGGGTCACTGTTCGAACAACCATGTCTTGAGGTTCTTTCTGAAGAGCAGGAGGTCTTTGGTTTTGCGAAGGTTGGTGGGGGAGGGAGTTCCCAGGTTTTGGGGGCGAGGTAGGAGAAGGACCTGCCTCCTGTGGTGGTGCTTTGGATGCGGGGGACTGTGGCTAGGGCGAGGTCGGCTAGTCGGAGGTTGCGTGTGGGAGTGTGGAAGTTCACTCTTTCGTTGAGGTAGGTACTCGTCTCTATAACCATCCATTCTACACCCCTGTACTACAGCGTATGACACTGTACAATGTGTTCTCACAAATTATGTAATTTGAGATATAAGTGTTATCAATGCTATAATTTCACATGTGATGTAAAATGTAAAGGTATTACCAGCGCAAGGAGGAGGCAAGTGTTATTTTAAACGTGTGGCTTGTGAGGGGTATTGAATATATACATTTATATGTTTTATGGTCATTGAAAAAACAAAGGTTAAGGATACGTTATAGTAAGGAAAACTTTATTTAATCTCTCTATACAAACCCAATTATATAAACATTAGAAATTTTAAATTTATAACTTAAATTTCTAATATATGCACAACCTTCAATCACCACCGTACAGAGTCTGTTCACCTCACTTGCCACACTACATTAATTATAACTCTTGCCTCATCCGTGCACTGGCATACATATATTTACAAATCAAGGGAGTGGAGATGCCTGAAGAAGGACCATCTGCCATCTTTCATTTGATACCAAGACAATATCAGACTGGCCTATAAGGTAATAAAGCATTTTTCTAGTTGTGGGTCTGTTTAATGGTCTGCTTGGCATTTTTTCTACTTTAGAATTGCCTGCTGCAAGCTGAAATCTATGCAATCTTCCGTACCTTGCAAAACACTTATACAGCATATTTTTACAAGTTCAAAACAACCTCGATTTGGAGAATGTGGACCACTTTTTTAGCTATCCGATTCGATAACAGGGGATATTTTCACGACCGGCTTTAGCACCGGTGGTGCCGGCGCCTCCCCCCATAACCACCTCCTCAGATTCCCTCACTACCACCCAGCAAATGTGCCCCTCATCTCTCCATAGCCCCCCCTTGTCATACATTCATTTGTTTTAAAGAACTTGTAAAGGTTGGCTTTACTAATCTACTCATCTATTCACATAAAATATAGTTCTGTTCTTTGCGGCAGGCATATTAACCCTCTGTGCTACTTTATGGCGAGTCTAAACTACCACTAGGCAAAACTGCAGTCTCCTTCCCTAGCAGGAACATTAATCACAAGAGGTATCTTGACATTTTAATAGTTTCCTGAAGGCTGGACACACAAGGAACTTTTCAGCAGGTGCTTTTAAATTGCATGTTTCTCAAGTCATTGCTAACCACAGCGCCCCCCCTGAGGTCAGTGCCCCCAACCCAGGTCAGCACCGGTGCGGCCGCACTGCTAGCACCTCCCTAAAGCCGGCCCTGGATATTTTCTTAGCCATCAGGTTTGATTGTAGGGGCCACTTTTATTTTGGTGCCTGGGCCTATATTCTGTCCAAGTTCATCCCTCTACCATGACGATATACTTTTACTTATGCTATCATCACTTTTTATTTAGCTAAATATCTAATTATTTATACATGCGCATTGATAGAGTTTTCAGAGAGAAGCATGCTTCAATTGGAGGAAGAAGAGACCGGTCTGCGCGGTCTGGGAGGAGAGAGGGTATGATTATATGTAATGCTCCCTTTGTAATCAAAATACGATTGCTTCTCTGGATTTGATAGGTGAGAACTGTGTCTGTTTATACATGGGGAACTCTATAAATAAGATGCATTTGATACATATGAAGCATAGAGTCTAAATTTTTGACTGATTGTATTCAAAACCGTTTACTCAATTCCCAGAAGCAATTTTACTAGATTGGCTGTGTTTGTAAATGCAGACAGTAAGGCAATGTTGGCAATTTGTTACAGTTTACAGAAACAATATAACACACGAGGGCAAACCGCCAATCAAAATGAACCCTGTGTATGCAAACACAGACATGGTCGTCTCCCGTGAGGCTCGCCGTGCAAGAGAATGAGGCCTTTCATAGTAATGGTTGCCTGTAAACCACCCCTTTGAGGGGACGCTGTAAATAAGAACAAAAAGATGAGCAGATGTTATCTCGTGACTGAGATCCGAATCACAAAGTTTTTATTTTGTAAGTAGTTACTTCTGACTTGGGTGGCATATTCCTCTCATTTCCATAAAACAAATCACACTCATTCACAAAAAGGTCTGGGAATTGGACCTTTAGCTATGATATATTTTGTAACACTATACAAAAAAGTTATGACATTTGGAATATTCTGATAAGTCAAAATGCCTTCATAAATAACCCTATTGGCATTTTTGAAAACTAATAGAAGCTTGCATACGAGCATTATTGTTTGTGTTACACCTCTAGGAATTTGTCTCAGTGTTATCAGTGCCTAATTTGTAAATAAAAACGTGCTGGTACCCAACACTCTCCTCTAAAAGACGCGGCTGCTGCAATTAAATGTGCGAGTAGGGAATATGTTATCCTGAAGCCGCTTTCATCCATCTACAGGTACTCCCTGTCTCTTCAGCTGACCTTGCAGCTTTCTGCTTTCTCCCTTTGTGACGTTTTTTCGTTTTTCTCTTCCTCCGTCTTTCCCATATGCGTCTTTTGGCAGGTAGTAAATGCTTGAGGCAGAAAAATAAGTGCCTGCCCTAAAAAATAAGTGCTGGTTGCCCCGCACCTAGAGCCACCAGTGCAAATTAAGCACTGACTGTTATGCTTATCTGTATAATATAAACCAAAGACTCTAGTCTCCGTTGGCACAAACATTTCTCTACAGTTTAAGTCATCTGCATGAACTAGAAGCATGCAGGTTCTAATGCTGACGCCACATGAAGGTCTGCGTGGTGGTGGGCAGTTTCATGCATTCCCCTGGGATTCAGCTCTGTAAACTGTGAAATGGATGATTTACTGAGTTGGGGAGATGACTAACATCATTTCAGGTCGGTTAAGGGCAAGTGGGTAGCTACCATTTGCTAGCAGGTGAAGTGGCATTGGGACCAGAGCCCTGAGGTAGGGGTGTAACAGAGGCCCCTGCAGCCTCCATGGTGCAGGGGGCCCCCCATACTTACCAATGCTGGGGGCTCCTTGTGCCCCTACTGATGAGTGTGGGTACCCCCTCAGCATATCTTGCAGGGGGCTCCCTCATATTTTATTAGAACACTTTAAGTTGGCAGCTCCATTGAAAACAATGGAGTGCTGCAGGCTTTTACTGGCCGGTAAAAGCCCGCAGCCGCCAACATTCCAATGGGCTTTGTTCACAGCAGCAGCTGTGAACAAAGCCTCACGGAGCCCGAGGGGATTCTAATCCCCTCGGGCTCCGTGAGCAATTTGTTTTTTTTAAGAGAACATTCTGCCCTGAGTGGCAGAATGTTCTAATAGCCTTAGAACCCGCCGTAGCGGGCTCTACCGGCTATTAAAGGCCCTTTCCCTTGTTAAATGCCCTCGCCTTCGGCTCGGGCATTTAACTCGGGAGCGGGCCTTTAATAGCCGGTAGAGCCCGCTACGGCGGGTTCTAAGGCTATATTACACCACTGCCCTGAGGGGCTCACTGAATCTTGCAAATTGCTGTATTTTATTACCCCAACAATGGACTAAGGGGGCATTGACCTTGTTGGCACTTGGGCCCATTGGATCCTTGCTACACTACTGGAATACGTGCCCAGCTTTAGGGGCCTGTAGGCCGCGCTGGCACTGCATTGGACACTGAAATACTAACCTGGGAGTGCCAGGCACAGCCCCCTTCCTACAGACCTTCGTGGAAACATTTTCTTCATCCACAAAAGTGTTGGAAGTTGAGAAAAGGTGTAAGAAGAGGTCCCCTGCAAAACCCTAGGGGCTCTGCCCTCCCCACCAACATAGTGGTCACCTACCTAATCTTTTTATGGGCGGACCTTCAGTTTTGCTACGATGGAGAGTACTCTGTCCCCGCCATGGCCAAACTTCTCCAACAGCCCTGGTGAGTAAGGAAAGTCTGAGAAAATGAATATTTGTCCGCCCACCCAGTTTAGATGGGCAGACATGTAGTCATTTGTTTTTTTTTACTGTGTCTTACTGCCAGGTTTTACCCGGCAGTAAGGAACAGTAAAACTGTCAGAGTGTCCACTCCCTCCTCCGCCCTCACCATGGGAGAAGACTTCCATGGCAAGGGGCACATTATGTTTTTTCTTTACAAAAAGAAAATCCCGTCATCGCGTCCTGATAATGCAGCCCTATAGCTAAAAGTAAAATGCATTGAGAGGAATAGCTGTGATGGTAGTCCCTGCAAATGCTTTTATAAATGACTGCCTGCTTGGTGGTCATTTATAAATTAGGCGGGGAGTCCCTTCGTCAAGGGGGACAGATTAATTTACTCTTTCCCCACGGAGGAACGGCGGGCCGTCCACCTACACCTAAATCAGGAAGGACCTTAAGCCCCCTGTACCTAAAAAACACAAAAAAGTAAAAACTGCCATAGTGTAATGTAATCTGGTGCTCATGCAAAACACTTTGATGCCTTATGGTCTCGTTCGTGCTAAAATAAAATAAATAAGTACTAAAGTAGAGGTACATTTGAAACTATATCTTCACAGCTTTAAGTGTTAGACAATAATAATTTTGGTTGATTATAAGAGCTTGAGGTTCACATCCCATTGCCCCAGGCCACAGCTTGATAAATTTCATGTAGAACAGTGGCTCCCAACCTGTGGTACAGGGACCCCTTGGGGTCCGCGAAGCCTCCTCCGTGGGTCCACGACTACTTAGAAAATTTTATAATGTTAACAGATTAGGTCCCCAGCTTTCAGTAATGACTCAGTGGGAGGTCCCCAGATTCCAATAATTATTCCGTGGGGGACGCCGGGTTCCAGTATTGATAAAGTTGTGGTCCAAAGAAGTCAAAAGGTTGGGAATCACTGATTGTAGAATATTGATTTAAAGGCCACCTAATAGCATGTATACTAACAGCTGTTTTCACAACACGTTTAGTGTGAATCACGCGCCATACTTTATGTCAAATCTGTATTCCTACAAGTAAAAGCTAATCAGTCATGTTACTCATTGAACGTTGTGAAAAATGCTCTTCATGTGGTTGGGGTGGTGTGTATTTTAACATCTGGGCAGCAGAACAACAGAGCTGGGAGGAAAATGTGGATGCAAACATTTCATTACTGAATTTTGGTCTACATTTCTGGTGACGGATAAATGGCACGCTCCTCTCTGGGTGATTCACAGATTTAGATGTCGGCATCCACACCCAAGTTTAAACCAACACGTGTGTGGTCCTTCAGAAATTACATTCTGGCACAACTGACATAAAGTATATGTTAAAACATTTCACACGTGAAGCAGCCAAATGAAAACAAACAGGACATCACTGAATGACTGTGTATTCCATACTGACCAAACAAGTGAATTTAATCACACGGATTACTACATTTCAATTCTGAAATATTGTTTTAGGTTTTGATATTAGACCTCATTTGCGGACCAGGAATCGCATTCAGTTCATGTTTCATGAAGACAAAGGTGTTTTAAGGACTTTACAGCTGTCGCTAACGTACACAAAAATCTTGAACCACACATTATCACAATCAGCTGCATTACAAAATACTACCCATGCATCTAAGGGATGCATTATACATATCAATAAGCTACTCAACAAATAAGAAAACAGATCACAGAGCGCAGACAATCTACAAAACACCACAGGCCTATTTTATTATATTTTATTTTATTTTATTATACACTGCTCCGTAGGCACAGGGACATGACACACCTCTCAAATAATATGTAACTATATATGTGGGGGCTTTGGTGGTCCAGTGACAAGGCCCCCACTCCCAAGTAGCCCTCAACAGGATCTAGAAATCCATCCCGGGAGATCAGGGCAATATCTTCCTCTTAATAATACAAAATGTAATCAAAGAACTGTTGCTTGAACTCCACCTCTTCCCAGAAAACACAGACCTCCTAGTCAGAGGTATGGACTGACTCTAAAATAAGTCTCGGAGGGATGGACTCTCCGTAATCTCTCTTGTAAATAGGGCGCTGACCAGTGGTGCCATATATATAAAGTGACAGGGCGGCAATAACAGAATAACAGAAAAAAGGGCACTTACCTTATTTAGTTGCCAAAACTTCCTCCTCACTCTCGTGTCTTCTGTCTTTGAAGCTCAGGGCCCAGGAAACTGCAGTAAGCAATCTTGGCTTTGCTCTTATACTGTTAAACAGCATAAGAGAAGCATCAGGATTGGAGGGAGCGGGCTCTCTCAGCGCTCTTAAGAGCGCTGGAGGCCTGTGCTTTCCCTAACCCAGCTGTCTTTAGACAGCTGGGTTAGAGAAGTTTAAAGTGCGAAGTTTAAAGTGCGCATGTCAGGCTGGCCGCCCCAAGACAGCCAGCCAAAGGGACATGCGCATTTTAGACATAGTGCACAGCTACCTGTTGCTACTCACCAGCAATTGCCCTGCCCTGCCCAGTCCTGAAACTTGGTTCACATTTTATTTTTCAGCTGCTCTGGAGCATTTTTTCAGCGGGGCAAAGTTCCTCCGCTCTCACAAAGGAACCACCCCTGGCGCTGACCTTTTGCCTTCAACTTATTAGAGACTTGGTGCCTCATTTACAGTTTACAGAAACTCTGCTGCAAACATGAGGTAGTTCTCTGTCCGCCAGACTGATGGTCTACCCGCTCTATTTCAAATGAGGCACACTGTCATGTTTACAACGGTGCTGGTGGTTTTGCTGTTGCAAACCCAACACAAACGATCTGAAGGAGTTAGGAGCATCGCTGTAGGTGCATTACACCATCCACCCTGTTAAGAGCAGATGGTCTGATGTAATTCTTTTCAGTTCAGGACTGCCAGGATAACCCTGGTTGTCACAAACTGAAAAAATTACAAATGACACCCACATCCTAGGGCAAAACTTCAAGGGTCATTTGTGAGTTGGTTGTCTTTACATTGTGGTCGTGGCTCCTATGAGGGAAAAGAGAGTCCCGCAAGGCCGGCAGAGGTGGTGGTTGTAGTTCAGGAAGGGTGTTGAAGGTAATTACCTCCACCACCCTGACAGGCTGTCTGTCACAGTCTAAATGAGGCCCTAGAATGCAGAAAACGGTTATAAACAATTCCTACTCTAGCCTTTTATTTAATGACTCATTGAGTCGTAATCTACACAATGAACTATTTTTATTTCATGTTTTCCTCCTATAATCAGAAGGTTTTGACAAGTCGGCACAACCAAACATCTGGGTGTGGTAACCTCAGTCATTTTCTTCTTGTTTTTCACTTGTATTATGCTTACCTATGAAGATTTTATAAAGTGCTCGGTCACCACTGGGTTCTGTCCACGCTATAGAAGAACCTCTAAATATTTAAAAATAAACCTGCTGCTGGGGAACAACATTGTCACCGGAAATAGAACAGTGGGAAGGCACTGATCTTATTTCTTTCCATGCTGGCCCAATCTCTGCCATTTGTGTAAACATTGTAGGGACTGCACAGCAGCAATGGGCGGGGACAGACTCCCCTTGCTTGGGGACCACTCTTGAAAATGAACTTCGCCGGTAGAAGGCTTGATCTGTAGTGTCAAAAATGTTAATGGGATATTCTGACATTTTCAATTTTGACAATGTACATGATGGTGCTTTTAAAATTAAATATCACTGCAATGCTGTAAGTGTTAAATAAGTCATTTGTCATAAAATAAAAGGTACCGTAAACATTTATTTTAGCATCATTTCTTGGATGGCATGCGCCCCTAGTCCCAACACTATGGCTCCTTTGATCAAATTACATTTTTACTTTCATACAGTAGATTTATTCCACGGAAAAAGGAGATATCAAACATGGGTTTTGGGCTTTTGGTTTAAAATGCTCCCTCGATTTCTCTTGAAGTATTTGCCCACTCTGGGCTAATTATCAGCGTAAATGGTTTACTTTCAGTGTCCGAAACTCATTTTTGAGGTTCACTTTTCTATAAGTCTTGCTGTCTCCTACTCTCAACCAACAGGTTCTCCTCTATTCAGTGTACTTCATGGCGCTTTCTTTAATCTAAACCTTTTTAGGTTATGTTTATAAATTATTTTCATTTTTATTGTGCACCATAAAATGCAATAAAATAAATTAATGCAACCTCTTGCAACACTCTGCTTAATGCCAAATTGCGGTGTCCTTCAGTCCCACAGCCAAGAATGGCCTGCTATGTGAGTCCTACAGCATAGTTCTACTGCCTACTGCAGATCTGTATCTACCACCACTGCTCTCCTGGCTCACATGCTTGCCTGATGTGGTTCCACTCCATTGGGGGTCCATCTCCTGGAATAAATCGGTACTGCTACATCATCCGTCAGGGTGCCTGAATAATCCAGCCTAACACATGAATTGCCTTGCTACCTGCTCTACTAACTGTATCACTGTCAATAGTCTTCTCCAAGTATTGACTGCACACTCTATGATTTCCTTATAATGCTAATTACAGGTGCCAAAGGGGCAACATCTCATTACACCAATACTCTTTTGACCAACAACCCAAGTAATATGACAGAAGTAAGTGTGTTTATACATCTATAGATAATTTTGTTGTATTGAATTGAATTAAGTTTGTAAAAGGTTAACTGGCATTCTGTGTTTTTTGTCATTATTAATATGAGTAACCAAATATTGAATATCTTCCTTTGGTTTGTATTAACATACACATACTACAGAAATTGTCCTTATACCTTATTTCTAGAGGAGCAATGGAGTGGAATATCGACCACTGTTTACACAAGGCTCAGATTTCCTTTGTTCAATTGCAACAACAAAATGAAGTGTACTAAACATACAATATATTTTACACAATAATAAGGGCATACCTACATAACTACTTCAGAAAAAAGTCAACACAAATATGAAAAACCGCAGTGCTTCCACAACAAGAGGACTTAAACAGCCCCAATTCATGATGTGTTCATTTAATAAAAATAGAATAAAACAATGTAGTCATATATTACTGTGGACACAAAGAGTGGTATCTGCATAACAACCTGGGGTTATTGGTGTCACCCGCTTTGCTTCATGTTAGCCTGAGACAGGGTCATAATCTTCAGCCTATGCGGTATTGTGGTGCATCACAGAAATAGAGGAAGAACTGGTTCTGCATCCATAATAAGCATCTGAGAGTTTACAGCACTAGGCCGTTCATACAACACAAACCCAATGGGTGGAGCTTGTAACCACCAATAAGGAATCAGTTAGACAAGGCCTCATTCCCCGATCGGGCGATAATTGTGAAACCTTGTGGACACGTTGCACGCTGGAGCCTGTCGGTTAATGAACGTGGATGTAAAGGGCCCAATTATTTACTATTCTTCTTGAACAAAAATTGAGCAAATGATTGCAAAGAGCTACTTATTTTTCGATAGAATTATATTTTATAAAACTGAACCCTGGCGAGGTTTCAGAGAATCAAATAGCTTGCCTCAAAATATAAGTGAAGTTCAGATAAGGGTTCTGATCATTTGCGTGCAGTAAAGGAATAGAGGTAATTTAAATGCCCCAAAGAAGTCATGATCTCAGGTGATGGCAGAGATGTAACATCAAATCAGTAAAGAAAACACAGAAAAGAAAGTACCTGGGAAATTGTGCAATGGTTATGGCAAGTTATTGTCAGAAAGATGGGCTGTAAACATTGTTTCCCAATGGTGCTGGAAGAGTGCAGGGGATCAATACTCCAAACCAGCTCACGCTGAGCTTCTTCCAGGAAAGGTATGGCTTGCAGTCACTGCAGAATGTCGGCACTGTCTTGATTGAGTCTGCATGGAAATGGCATTATGCTGCTGCATTCCGACAATGAACTACAATTCCCAGAAGGCATGAACAATTGCATATTCTGAGTTGGTGGTCATCTCAGATATCTGGGTATAACCTCCCTTGTGGCTGACAGTGCCTTTGCTAGGCATTCATGAAACAATGTGGCTGCAGCCAGGACCTTATTACAAGCATCTCCCATTTCCTGGTAAACAATCATTCCTTTTCGATGGATTTGTAATGGCAAGTATAAAGTACTATGTTTCCAGGAATAGTAAGTTTCCAAGCAAAGTAGAGAGAATTGGCAATACAGAAATATTGCTAATGAATATCCATTCACTGATACAGCTAAGTATAGGACTTTCAATGGCATGTGAGGTAAGATACATCTTTGCCTTGCAGATATCCAATACATCATGCATACATCCTTGATCAACAGAAGTGACGAGTGAGAGCAGTGGAGTCCGGTGTCTTTGCTATCTCTCGTATCCCATTTACTTTAACAGTTTCTGACCATGGGCTCTCATATTCCTCTATAGGTGGTCACAAGTGGAGGCTGTGAGAGACGGAAGAGCGCATCACACCCATTGGATTCCATGCATAAGATTAGCACATCCTGATAGTCCTTACACTTATAGCAATACAACGAGTAAATTATAAAGATTTGGTGTTAGTTCTGTGTCAAAAAATCATCTACCGAAACATGCTGTATTCTTAACTCCACCTATGCTAACCTATAAATACTCACCTTATCAATGTTTTGGCCTTTAATATTTTGTTTATGCTATTTTAGTAGCACAATATTCTGGCCACTATTGACGGTGGAATACCCTTGGTATCTGCAGGAAAATATGAAGCTCTAACTAGTAGGCTATTTATAAGAAATGCTATAAGTAGAGAAGACTGGATGTGGACTATTTAACTTACATCTGTAGTTTAAGTGTAATGACTTTATAGACAATGAATGGTAGCTATAGATGAGGAGTGGTGGGAGTTGTTCTGAAGTTCATCTTGTAATTTGGCTTCTGTCATTGATGTATGACACAAAAATCCTAACATATAAGACGTTATTTTTAACTTTTTCAGTGGGTTTTTGCTCTTTAAGTATTTTTTTTTGTAATCATCTTTTAGCATTCTATTGCATGGTATGAAAGCTTTGGTTTATTTTAAGATATATTGCAATCTCATCGGTAGTCTTTGGGACACTGGAGACTGGAGCTGTCCAGCAAACCTGTATAAGTGGAGGAAGGTAGGGACACATTTGTAGTTAAAGCAAAATTGAATATGAATGGGTTAAACAACCCTATTAAGAGAAGAAAGACTCAACATCATCATAGACAACTCAATATGGATGTGGTTTCCTTGCAGGAAACTCATTACATAGATTCAGAGGCAGACAAATGAAAGCTATTGAGGTTGGCAGACGAAATTCATAATTACTACACAATCAAGGGGAACAACTATTTTTCTCACAAAATAGTTTAATGTAACATTTAAATTGTGAAAGTCCTGGAAGGTAGGTAGTCAGTGGAGGAAGTGTACATAGCTAATGATTTCATTTTCATTAACCAATGTTTTATCCCAGTGGCAAAGCTTTAAGTGTACTAGCGAAACTGAGCAACAAATTGGTACTCTATACTTGAGAGAAGAGGCTTCACTGTTGGTCTAGTGCTGGTCCTGAAAAAATATGATTCTTAGCAAGAAAAATATAGACCAAGATCACATTGTAGGAAAATGCCTCTTTTTTGCATAATCACTCTCATGTTTGTGGGACTGGTGTTGATTTTTACTCTATACGCTGGGACTCTGCTAACCAGGCCCCAAGGCACATGCTCTGACCCCCTAAAAATTCTGAAACTGGCTACATTCCTAATAGACATATTTAACTTCCCTATAATTTCAGAGTATATGGTACTAAGGGTAGCCAGGGCCTGTAAGGTAAATGTCATTAGTGGACTGCAGCATACTGTGACACCACTAAAGAAATAATTAAAACCATGACTACAGGACTGTCACCAGTAACTTGGCTATGTTGGTTTAAACTGCAAATATGTTCTGTCAAAATAACCTCTTTTGATGTGCCTAATCCCCTTTAAAAAATGAAAATCACTCCTAAGTAAGCCTTAAAGCTCTATAAGATAGGGTGCATAATATTTAAAAGTAGGACGTGTAAATGTTTTATGTAAAACATGCCCTTACAGTGATGAGGTGCCAAAAGCTATTTTCACTGTAGCAGTGTGAGATGTTCCATATGTATGAATTTAGTGTTAATATTAAAATTAAATAATGTGATCTCCACCTAGGAAGTGTCTAAAAAAAGTTCATTCCTGAACTTTCTAAAATGTTTATTACAATTCCAATTCATTGTTAAAGTTGGATTTGTACTAAATATTTTACAAAAGGTACTGACCAGATCCAATTGGACATGCCCAGGACCCTGCTGGTGGCTTCCGCTGGAGTGATACTTGGTACACAAGTGCTGGTCATGAGTGTGGTAGAGTGTAATGATAGAATGCAGCATTAGAATGTGAGGGATCTCATCTCTCTCTGGCACTGATGTCATATCTGACATCAGAGTAGAGTGAGAGAGAGAAGGGATTCCGAGGAAGCTGTTGGAGCTGACTGTTGGCTTAACCAGTTCTGTATGTGGCTAAGATACTCCTATTAAAGAACCTACATTTTGTACCATCAAGATTCATCTTTATTACACTTGGCGACGAAGGTGGGATAAAGAGTTAGGCAGATTTTGGAAGGTGAGAGAGGAATTATCTATGGAGAATGGAATTTTGCTGCGGGGAACAAAATTGGTTGTCCTAGTGTTGTTGAGAGAAAAAATTATCGAACTAGCACATGAGGGTCATCAAGGGATGAGTAAAACTAAAGCAAGAATTCGCCTTAATGGTGGCCAGGAATGGATTTTATGATCGAAAGGAGAGTAAGGGAATGTTATGATTGCTGTAATAGTGATAAGGTTTATAAAACCGGAGTTCCACCGATGTGTACTCGTGAATGTTCCTCTAAGCTGTGGGATGTTGTGGCAGTGGATGTAGTAGGACCTATATTTGGTAAAGGTGGTTGCAACTATATTCTAGTCTTAGTGGACCAATTTTCAAGGTGGGCAGAAATAGCGATTGGTAGTAGCATGGAGACTACTAAAGTGATTAATTTCTTTAATGAAATTTTCAGCCGTGAAGGTTTGCCGAACACCATTCTCACGGACAATGGGCCCCAATTTGTTTCAAATGAGATGGAAGAGTACTGTAAATCCAGGGGTATTGTGCATAAAAGATGTTCCTTGTATCATCCTGAGGGTAATGGGACAGTAGAAAGATTCAATAAGTGAATAAAGGAATGTATACAGTTGGAAGTTGCAGCTGGCAGGAATTGGAAATGCGGTGAGAATTAAAGATGGTAGAGTCTGGAATCTCAACCGTGTGGTTGTTTCAAGGAAAATGTAACCTAATTTTATTCCAATTTACAGTTTGTTGTTTTGGTATTATATTTTCTTCCTGTATATAGTTTCTTTTGTTCTCATGGGTTTTGTAATTGTTCTAAAAAAAGGGGAAGGTGTGTGGTAGAGTGTAATGATAAAATGCAGCATTAGAATGTGAGGGATCTCATCTCTCTCTGGCACTGATGTGGCACTGATGTCATATCTGACATCAGAGTAGAGTGTGAGAGAGAAGGGATTCCGAGGAAGCTGTTGGAGCTGACTGTTGGCTTGACCAGATCTGTATGTGGCTAATATACTCCTATTAAAGAACCTACATTTTGTACCATCAAGATTCATCTTTATTACAATGAGGTCCTGGGACCCTGAGAAACCTGAGACGTAGAAACTAATCAATTTTGATTTTTATATTGGTGTTGGAGTAACATTAAGTCAATTTTGTTTACCTTTACTACCCTTCTTCTTAGCCAACTTGAAGGCTATGTTACTAGCAATTTATGTCTATCAATTGGAGATTGCTAAATTGCTGAATTTGGAATTGCATGACCTGGTTTGAATCCTGGGTACTTAGCTGAAAAGTATGTGATTCTGGGAACATCTCAGGCCACATCCATCATACTGCATTCCACTGCTCTACAGCAGGGCAACTTGTAGTGTGTGACAGAGGAGGACCAAATTATGCGGCACGGTTGACTAAATTATGCATCAAGAAAAGGCAAATAATGTGACCTACTGAGGAAAGTTCTGTGATAGTATTACTTAATAATTTTGACATTTTTTCACATGTTTAAAACTGACTAGGCAAAGGTTCAATATTGTTAGTGCCAGCTTAAAATCCAAATAGAGTAATAAGCATCTGAAATATGACCAGTCAACTTTTGCATAGGGCCTTCCACTGTTGAGATACACAGGTTTCCAAAATTTCAGTAACAATTGATCCGGTTGAGCTAGAAACAATTTTTGGGGGTAAAATCTGCAGACTATGCAGCAGACTGTGGATTATGTGGCAAATGCAGCAAATGCATAATTAGGCGAGAAATGCAGCGGCCGCAGATTTGCATAATTCCAGTGGCCCTACTCTACAGCTAGGTTTGGACTCTATAATTATTTTTAATAGATATATATGTTTAAAATTGTACTTTTGGTGATTAATATTTCATAACCTCTCATTTTCTAAAAGCAGCATTAGGGTCAGCTAAGTGGGGCAACTACGCTAGCACGGTTAATGACAAATAGTGCGACAATGAAAGTGTAGGAATTCATTGAGATGTCAGTATTTACTACACTTTTACCACATTGATGCTAAAAAACAAGCACACCACCAATACGTAACAGAGCAATGACAAAGGTGGATTCTACAACAGCATTTACACAATGATTGCATGTTGAAGACTCCAGTGGACCAACGAAATTCAGTTTCACATTACCATAAAATAGAAGAGTCAAAAAAGGCTGGCAAATACAAATATCAAAATGACAGCAGGGAAACTGGACACATACGGGCTTGATTTAGACTTCTGAGTACGTGTTATATCGTACTTCCAATTTAGAGATGTCTGCTGCCCCACTTGATCAGCGACGCTATCCCTCCCCTCGATCACCTCAACTCCCAGCGCGGAGGGCATCACTACAAATACACAACTCCACTGATATATCTTTGGTAAGGCTCGAATTGATCCCACGATACATGTCTAGAGGTCCTCATGATGTATTAAACAGGTGCGTCATCTTAAAACTCAAAAGGGCCATTGCATAATCTTAAACATTTATAATCAAATGACATAAAAAGTGTGGAACTCAGGCCCTGTCCGTCCGCTCAGGGATCTGAAATAGTATATATGTGCAGGATACTTGGACAGAGAATTCATGGAACAGAATACAAATAATGATTACATATCATTACACTAACAATGCACATCTTAGATGTATGGTGTTGGGTTTACAAGAAACTTCGGAGCCACAAGCACTTTTCTCGCAAATTCCATGGAAATGTCTATATAAGTACTCAGACGTGACCCTCTCACAAACAGGAAAGGTGACAAGCATTGGGTGGTCCTGGTGTTGTACTGTGCAACTGTAGTGGACTTTTTTCCTTGTTAAAATCTTTGCTTTATTTCACTTTGGGAAATCACAGGGCTTTATCAAGGATTTCAACCTCTCCCCGCCTCTAACCATGACGCAAGCATTTGGCACGGGTGTGTTTGTTTGCACTGCACAATTTCTTGGTATAAACCACACATTTCTTCAATAAACAAAGATGCTGGAATGACAGCTGTTTCTCAAGTAAAGATTGGCAGCAAGGTGTTTTCAATGATCTAATCTGAAGACTACACAGTCTCTCACACACATGCTCCCGCTTATCGCTCCCAGGCCTTCGTGTTATCTGCGCGCACGCTCGGGCCCCGGAGCTCCCCGGCGGACACGTGACCCGGAGGCCCGCGCCTACGTCAGGCGAGATGCTGAGCCCTAATGGACAACAGACGCCGGTCACGAAATGTGTTGCAGATAAAGGCAGCCGCGATACGCCATAGCTGTCCAAAGCAAACTGTGAACTAATCTTAAATCAGCATCGATTGATCCACTCTTGCAGGCTTGACCAGCGAGCGCACTCTGAACAAAGACTGGATTCTTCCCTGAAAACCGAGTCCACCCCTTCCACGATGGACCCAGATGTGCGCATGTTGTTGCTTTTCTCACTTATTCCTTTCCTGCCCCAGGAGACTCTGTGTGCCAGACACACAAACGGACATAGGGGCCGCTCTCCTTCTCGCAGACCAGTCCGTGCCACTGGCTGAGCAGTCAGGCGCGGAGGGCAGTGAAGTGTTTGGAGAACACGTGCCAGGCCCAACAAACAGGACCGCCCTGAACATTCCCCCGGAGTACCCGGCCCTTGTTTAGTTTGTGGAAACTAACTTCCTGGCAACCACACCCTCTTACGTTTTGATTTCTAACAATGAAGAGGTTTGTTTCCAAAAAGCAGAGGTGGTATTACATCGGCGTTAGCTTTAACGTTTCTTAACTCCCTAAAACGACGTGCAATACTTTAAGCTTAATGATGTTTGAAGCAGCGATGCCTTTGAGAACGTGCGATGGTGCATGTGCAATGTTGTGGTCTTATTTGTTCGGTTTTGGTGACTGGCTGCCAGCTAACCATTTAATTATCTACATTTCCGCCCCCATGTATGCAAATTTGTGTCATGAATGGGCGTGGTCTTGTTTTTTTCTTCATAAAGGTTGGATATATTTTCTCAATTTTTCATGTTTAGCTTTTTTATTAAACTTCAAATATCCAGTCTTTGTACCGAGCAATTTACAATTAACAGCCGTGGTTTAAGAAAACTATATATATTATTATTCCTTTGGCTAAACGTTACTACTTAGCAGGTCCTGCAATGGCCGAAGACGCTATATACTGCAAAATAAACTATTTACATTATATATTGGAATACACACTAAAACTATCCATCCAAAGATGTCAGTTAATTCACAAATTCTCAATACATTAAAGTCTCTATTCATAAATGACTCAAAGAATGAACACGTGGGTTTTCATTCAGTTCAGCTTCTTCTTTATTTATGTATTGCATCACGAATTAAAAGCCATCCAAAATGTGTCGCTCCCTATTTGCAAAGATCTTCTTCAGGGCTAATCAGACATTTCAAAACTCAATATTGTGGACTTCCAGACGTGCTTCACAAACCCATAGTATGATATAGTCACTTGTTCATAACTGATACATTTAAATTATGTAGTACAATCAAAACCCAGGTGCAGTTACACCCCTGGTTCTAGCAAAAAAAACGCATGTGTATCTCCATCAAACCCACACTTTTTCGCTATAACCACACAATGCCATTTCTAACTCATATTCCCACAAAAGATGACTTTGCAGTTGTAAATCCTTCTATTCCATCATAATACTAACCCAGTGATTTTCATGTTATTTGAGGAGTAGATACCCCACAAGGAGTTGGGAAGTGGGCATATCACAGGAAACTTTAGTAAATACGAAAAAAGCAAGAAGGTACACCCAAGCTAGAGTGACAATCCCCAGGTGTAATCTCAGTAATTTATTTCTGCATCGGACCATACACTGACAATGATGTAACAAGGTATTAGTCTTGGTTTCTTTCTTATTTTTAAATATAATGTTTGTTCATGATAAAAGTTTTGCCGCATTTACTGATTTGCTCATGAGGCGCAATAGTGAATCTGAAACCTAACCAGGAACACAAAGTACGTAAGAAAATGCAAAAATGTAATATCTTTCTCACCTCAAGTCTGGTCCTGTCAATATCTTTAGGCAGCTTGACACGAACTCTGTTTGTCACAATAAGCATGTCATAGGGGTAGATCTGTGGCAAAACACGGGGAAGAATTAAGGCAGAGCTAATGAGTGGAATCACTGCACGCTACACCCTTTGCTTACTACTCACTTTAACAAAAATAAAACACTGTATTAGCTTACTTGACTGGAGGTATAATGATGTTTTTTAAGAAAAGGACACCATCATTTGCGGCTGAAAGGCCAAGATGAAACTGCACTTTAAGGCTTTACTAAACAAATGCTATGATAAGCTACATAGAATGATTAAAAAACGATAAAACCAACCACTTTTATTCCCTGTTATTTTTTTTTTTGCATATTTCAAAACTGATATTCTGAGAAATGACATAGTAAAAAGAATGAGACTATTTTCTGGTTTCTTCTGCATTTCTCAGTCGGTAGCAGAGATTGTATGTCTGTAGTAATTGTTTCCCGGATATTTAAGTGACTCACTGAAGCTGGTTGTTGCTCCTTTACCTAACTTTGATGTCTTTCTTGCTATGTTTAACAATCCTGAATTCTCTGTGATGTGATGTGAAGAGGTCATATTGCAGCTGTCCCATCTCTCCTTTTGAAAGTCCAAGATCACTGGGATTGGGATTAAGATAGGCTTCACTATCCATGCTCCTACCCTTAAAACCTTTATTCCACCAGCCACCTAGTTGGGACAGGCGGAATCATGACTGCCTTTTGCACGAGGACAGTAACAGCTCAGGCCAAGCTGGAGTCCCCTCTGTCAACAAATCCCAAACAACAGGATTAAACCATCCTCCTGTTTTTTGGGGAGAGAGGATAGCAATTTGTTCCTCATCGTGTCTGTTCTCCTCATTAGGTGTGGCATTCAATCACTGTGTGATAAAATTGCATTAGCACTTCCTGCGGTATAACCCAGGGCGATTTACAGCAATATTGTGAGTTAATGAAGCTGAAATGGGAACTAACTTGCAGACGCGGTTTGTAGTATGCAATTTGTATGTATTAAAACCCCCTTTTTCCATCGTAGATTCTCCAGTTTGCACCTACAGGAATATGTGCAGGAAAAAAAATGGAAATTATAGATATTTTGCACATTTCGTAGTTTAAATTTAGCACAAAAAAAATTGCCCTTCAGTGTTGGGTTTACCAGCCCACTTGAGGGGCTTGCTTGTAGTGTGCACAATTGGTAGGGGTTAAAGTCTTGATAACAGTTTATGTCTTCCTTTCCCACCACCAGTGACTATTGCTAAGGAAACGTGTGCTATCTAAGCATTTTAACAGTTGCGGCTCACAGGAGTTACAGGGCACCGCGCGAGGGAGGGGGAGATTAATAAAATGAAAAAAAAAAAAAACTTACCTCCGCACCGCGCTGCTCTACACCTCTGCTGAAGGCAGGCTCCAGGCACAGGCTCCCAGTCTGCCCTGCGTCCAATCCTGATGCTGCTCAGAGCAGCATTAGGATTGGCTGGGCGCTCCCAGGCAGACTGGGAGCCTGTGCATGTTCTCTTCAGCCCGGCAACACAGTGCTGGGCTGGAGAGAGAGCACCCTGCACACGTGTGTATGGCCAGCCCGAGATGGCTGGCCAAACACACATGCGCTCTGAGGGGAGTGCACAGTGCAATCCCCTCACTGCTCGTCACCCCCAATGCCCGCCCCTTTCACAACGAAAGGATAATAAACATCATTTATTAACCTTTCGTTGTGAAAGGTTTGCAGCTTCTGCTGCTGGCGGGGGGCGACGCTCCTCCACCATAGGGGAGGAGCCACCGCTGCATTTTAATTGGCAGGATCTTTGCAGTACTTCCAAAACTTTCTCCTGCTGGACCTTTGCTCAAGAGACTCTATGTATATCTTGTTTGTGGATTTCCAAGACACAGCCTTGTTGAGACGGCAAATGAAACAGTAGGTACTCTTCTGAGTAGGTGATATGGTAGAGCTGTTTCATAATATATATTTTAATTTGTTTCATTGCTGAGTAGGTGATATTTCAGAACTGTAATGCATGCATTATGCTGAGCATGTAGAATGTATATTATTTTCAGGATTTTTTAACCCAGAATACTGGATGGATTTATTTCAGGATTGCTACTCTACTTTAATCTCACTGCAGGTAGGAAGCCAGATTGCTGTTATGGATACAAATTTTGTAAGCAGGACTTCAAAGCAAAAACCTTGCCTTGCTGAGCAGACTGTGTGCCAGACTATTATCAATAGCATACATTTCAGCAGTACTGCTTTCCTGAGAATAAAATATGTAACAGACTTGTTTTTGCAGATTTGTAAAGCGAGGGAGTTGTTGATTCAGGTTTGTAACATTAACATTTTAGGGTTTGTATATTTAGAGTTTAGATCCTTGTCTTAGAGTAGAAACAGACCCTTTTAAATGTTTTATTCTCATCGGCGTTAACAGAAAATGTAGCCCTGTGGCATGAACTGCAGTAAGCATCTCCAAGAGACATTGTGACAGAAAGGGGATTACTTATTTTTCACTCTTCCAAAGTCATGACTTCCAAAGTCATTAAGATGAACATTAAAATGGCTGCTTTTTAGTTGGCTGATTACAATGTATACTTTCTATGTAGAAAACATTTTGGACAAATGTGTATTTTATTTTATGGCTGTTCATGGAACAGATCTAGTTCAGCACATTTTAGGTGTTAGAAGGGTGGATGTCTAATCCCAAGGCAAGTAGGATTTTAGAATTTATTGTCACTATACAAGTCTGCTAGGCATGTTCTACTTATTGCAAAGCAAGCTGGATAGGAAGTTATTTGGCTTGCTAAGTAACGTGCAAATTGGTTGCAATTTCATTCATAATAAAGTCAATGTTTTTAATTAAGATGTAAGACATTACCATAATATGCTATGAAATTGCATAGATAACATGTTTGTATATATATTTTTATGGGACAAATATTTATTAAGGTTTTCCAAACAGAGGCCTCACCTTCTACAACCGAGAGGCCGGCATGAACAAGGAGCGCTTGTTGTGAACAAGAAATAGAAAAGAACAGCAAAAAAACAAGTTCCATGTGTCTAAACCGAGTCCCATCACCTACCAGCATTGGATAATCATGAGTCTGATCATATTCCTCCTACCCGCCTCTGGGTATGCTTGATAATCCTAGCCTTTTGACATGCCACATACTCGCCAGACCCTCTCTCAGCATATATATGCCTTAACCTACGCACGTGTAAAGTAATAAAAATAAACCTACCTTAAGGATATCACCAGGTACTTTATAGAGAGCGTGTTTCTGGGTGTGAGGTTATGTAGGATCATCATTTACAGAGTACATAACTACCCAATGAGAATTAATAAACACCAACAAGCATATCGGGGGGAGTGAGGGGCATCTTGGCAGATGTTTGTGAATAATGTTAAGTATTCTTCATATGCCGTGGTTCAGAGTTGGGTACCAGGAGTGCTAGTTTTTTTGGTAAATTTAGGAGGGTGTGAGAAAATCTTATGGGAAGGTGGAATTTATTCTATAGTAAACATATTTGCATGAATGTGTCCGCCTCTGGTCATACCGCTCTGACAGAGCCATCCTAGCCAAACGTAGGCACGCGTAAGCAGTTATCAACACATATCAGCCAGCATCCCCCTCACCCTATCTTGCCTGTACGTATTCCAATCACTTAAAGGCAAGATTTATGGCCCTTAGGCTGGTGGAGTGGCCATTCTTGAAGGACCTTGCCAGCTGGAGTTGACCCATGGAGGGAACATCCTGTAGGGGCTGTGGCCAGTCCAAAGAATCTCTTGAACATGTTGTGTGTCTCTGCCCAGCTTTGTTAGGTGAGCGCAAAATCAGGCTTTGGCAAGAGTGGAACAATGTGGGAGTTCGTACTTGTCGGCAGGCTATTATTGCTTCTTTTAACCCAGACATTACCTCTTTAAATATCCTGCTGACCAAATTTGTCTCCCTTGCACTCAACAGGCTCAGTCATTCAGTGGAACCCTCGGGGGAATTCTGCATCCACCCCCAGTACGCCCTCAGTAGGCTCTGCCTAGCCCCCCTTCCTCTCAGGTACGTACAGCCACTGCATACCCTCTCTAGTCTGGTCCTCAAATGTGTTGAAATTATGTTTCCTGATCCCTTCTTAATGGTCATTGTATCACCTACCTGATGAACAGTACTCATTTTATCTTTTGGTCTCCAGGCTGTCCTTTAATGGTCAATTTGCTGCTACATTCATAGCACCAGCACTTTGTGAGTTATTTTTCTCAAAGAAATGTTGGCATTTAACAGCCTCTGTATGTTTTCAACATGTGTCAGTGACTTTAGTGTTCTGTAATTTTGATGACAACATTTTTTAACGAATAATTCGCTGCTATATCTATTGCAACAGCACCTGTGAGATATTTTCTCTCATTGGAAGATCAGTGATTTGGGTTTTTTTAAAATGTTTTAAATGGCCTCCGTGCAAGGTAAATTTGACTGATCACACTTTTTATCTAACACATTGATGTCTCCACTGCTTCTATTAGGTCCTTTTTTGCACTTGCACTTGGATTTTTTATGTAAAAGTGATGTGACATCCGAGCCATTGCCTTAGCTCATTATACCATTTTAATCTGTGTGAGTTCTTTTTTTATGCCTAGAGATTCTTTTACTCCGTATGCTCAATTCTTTTACCCTTGATAAATTGTGATGGTTTTAATCAACCATGTACAATAAAGATTATATACTGATATATATGGATGAGGCCTCTCTTTGCAGCACTTTTTGATTACCTGTTTTGTTAGGCTTTCCTTCCAGGGAAGTGGGAGAATCCGGGTAACACTACCTTCCCACGAGTTAGTATGATGGTAACAGCCTTATGGGCAATGCACAGTGAATTGAGCTGGGTCCTTGTTGAGAGGGGAGCCAGCGTAGTCCTACCACTGTGTAAGCAATATCATTGATTGTGTGGTTAACAAGTCACACTCCCTTTTCTGGGGCCAATAGACTATCAATGGTGCCGATGAGAAGCATAGGCCCAGGATCTTATATGTTCTAGGACAATAAACAGTTTAAGAGCCGTGGGAAGAAGTGACTACTGCTCCTGTCTCTTGTCATTGGCGTTTGCCATGAAATGTGCCACTGTGTGTTTTAGTGCTTGCCAGTTCTGCCATTTTTCCATAATAATGCTGATAATGGCATAGCTTTTAGGAATTTAACCTGTGGAAAGATGAAAGTGATTTGGTCATCTCAGGCCTCTTATAAACCATGGGCCACACCAGATTGGTTTTTAAAGTCCCCATGATAAATACCAACTTACCTAGGCTTTCCTCTTTTCTAGCTATAGGGTGAGTATGCTATTTTGTCTTGCGGCAGGTACATCCTGTTCTTGTGGTTTCCTACAAGGTTGTTCACTGAACTAGGTACTTTTTAAATAGTGATTAATGAACAGGACTTCAGAAGTTATTTGTAAGATGACAGCAATGTTAGATAACATTTCCGTCTGCAGAGGCTGCAGACTGCTGTGCTCTGACTGACAACAGGCCTTACACTGTTGATGTTCAAGCCATCTTTTTGATCTTTTTAGATATCACTGGCTTTCGTGGCAATGCTTTACGTTGTTTTCTGCACTGGCGTATGGTCAAACAAATAGAAGCAATTACAATTAAGTGGATATATAATAACTATAATTCAAAATCTTCGTCATTAAGTCTTTATTAGAAATTGTAGAGATGCTCATTTGTGAAATTAATAAGATTGATCGTGGCAAGAAATGAAAGGCACACTTAACTTGACTAAGTAGATACGTTTCTGTTGCTTTTTCAGGACTGGAGTGTACTCCTTACCTTGTATTCTGAAAGAAAAGAAACAAAGGAAACAAGCATCAGTCTTTAAGAACATCTATTCCTACAAAAGTCACAACTGTGAAGTACATTTTTATGGTATCAAAGGCTGACTCAATTAAATCATCAAGTAACAGGCTTTCAATGAATTTATGACTAAGTAGGAAACGCCTTCCTTGGCATGTTTTACATATTAGTTCACATATCATTTTCACATATAAGGTGTAGAAAGGGGACATAATCCCACTTTCAAAGAAATCACAATTTCTGTAGTGCATACATTAATGTAGGGATCAGTTAAAAAATAAGCTATAAACATCACAACTCGGCAGCTTGGATCGGTGGGGTCCATTTCGTGTGCCCATTGTTGCAATGGGACATTAGAAAGGTCCATGAAATGTATGATGGGTTGAAACCCACCACAACCCCATCCAGTGGCGGCTGGTGACATTTGAAAGTGGTGGGGCGTAAAAGTTGGGTATGACTTTTATGTAGCGAGTGAAGCTAACAAGCTTAATGGATAAACGTGGGGTCCAAGGCGAGACCTCCTCTCAAGAAAAAATTGAAAAAAGATTGACAAACAGTGCATTTGAATGCAAATGAATTTAGTGATTAAGCAAGGTTTATAAAGCAGTGGGGACGTATTGTCTTGAAATACTAAACACAATAAAAACTGCCCCATATCTTACTGAATTAATATGTTCAACAGTTACTTTAATGTGCAAATTGTACAGCGCAACTTCAGGTCCTTTAAAGTGTGTGCTTGCCCAGTGTCTTGCACTGTATGCAGCCTCAACTGTGGAAGCATCTCTGACCTGGCAACAGGAAGCACCCACAGCTGCTGGCTGCAATCAATCACACAGAAATATGTGCAGACAGATCTTTAAGTGGGGTGAAAAAAGTGTGGGCTCTCCAAAAGGGAACATATAAAATAAATTTCACCTGGACTCTATTTTGGTTTTTCGCTGAGATGTTATTGCATGCAGAAATATAACACAACAGCTGACATACACCTAAAACCTGTCAGTACTATTGGCTAAAACCTGTCAGTACTATTGGCTTTGTCAATGGTTGTTAACTCTTTAAGATAAATGAGTAACAACAATGATTAGTTCTAAATAATTAACACTGGACATGTTTAAATTCTGAAATTGCGAGACTGTGAATTAAATATTATTGAGGCCTATGGAAGGAGTATGGCCTTCAGTTATGTATGCCCCCTTTCTCTTCACATCTCATCTATCTACACATTTTCAACCTCCTCTCATTCCTCTTTAGCACCCTTTTTTCTCTCTCCCCTGAATGCACTTCCTCGCATCTCCCTCATTCTACCACCCCAAACATACACTGCACCCATTCACATTTAAGGACTTTATTTCATTTTGCTTTTGCCTTCTAAATCAGTGGTTCCCAACCTTTTGACTACTATGGACTCCCACTTTATCACTACTGGAACCCAGGGACCCCCCACTGAATCATTATTGGAATCCGGGGATCCCTCCACTGAGTTATTACTGAAAGTTGGAGACCTAATCTGTTAATGGATTCCTTGTCTGGGTCACAAAGACAGTTGGGCTGTTTGTGCATCTCCACTAGACAGTGACACAAAGGATGCGGGGGGGGGGTAACCTGCATATCCTGATGGGCCATCTGGGCCAGGCTGGAGGGAGGAGTGGTCACTTACACCTGAAAGGCTGTGCCTGCCTTCACATTAAGCAGTCTCCAACCCCCTGGTGTGTGTCTGGGGCCAGGCCTGGGCAAGGCAGGATCCTGTAAACAACAGAGACGTTTCTTTGAAGTTGGGCAGCTTCAAAGGCAGAAAGGGGTATAAGTTTTGGACCCAAAACTCCAGACTTTAGATCACTTCAAGGATTCAAGAGGAACCTCTGCCAGGAGAAGAGCTAAAGAGCTGAAGGAGAAGTGCTGCCCCTGCCTGTGACTGTACTTTGTTGGGCAAACTTCCAGTTGCTGCTTCTGCCTGAGAAAGGGGACAAAGGCTGGACTTTGTTGTGCATTCCTGCTTGTGAAGAAATCTCCAAGGGCTTGGACTGAGCTTGCCCCGTGTTCTGAAGTCTCAGGGACATCAAAGACTTCCTCTGCTAGCACCTGGACTCTCTCCTGAGACTCCTGCCCTGCCAAGTGGTGTCTAATCCAGTCTCTGTGCCCTTGAAAGGGCCACCGTCTGCAACTGAAGCCGTGATACTCGCTGGAGGGCGCCCACCCCGCAGAGCCCGATGCTGCAGCAGCCTTGCTGAAGTCCGCGACTCTGTGAGTCCCAAAGTGCCGTGTCACTGACGTCTGTGACATCTGACTTCGCCTCACCATGTCGTGACCGCCAGATATTGATTCCGCAGAAAGTGAGCGGATCCAACGCTTTGCATCAACGCAGCCTCACCTCCACTGCTCTGCAGCAAGAACCCGACACCTCTTCAGGACACCTCCGCTCCTGCGCTCTGCAGCACCAGAAATGACGCTGCATCGGATCCATAGATGCCTCGATTCCCAACTCCGTGCACTGGCTTGTTTACTCATTTTCACAAGGTACTGTAGAAAAGGTTCTCTGTAGAAAATATATTGTGAACTATAATCCAATAAGCATTGGCAAAGCACTGGGTCTTTGTGTCTGCTTGAACCAACCTCTTTGCAGTATGTTCCATTACTTTTGTATATAAGCTGCAACCTCACATACATTTTCACGCAGACAACTACTGAAGAACATTCTAAGTAATCAGTGAAATCTTTGCTAAACTTACTAAATTATGTGAGGAAAAAAGCCGAATTAGACCTCTGTTCTGTGAAGCAAAGCGTGTAACAATATTTGTAAGTTATCCATACTGCTGAAAGCATTACGAGGCAGTACCTATAGCAGAACATGGGCTATTCAAAAGACATTACTATAAAATGGCATAACTTGACATAAACGTTGTAGCTCTTATTAAAAAAACTAACCTGTAGAGAATTATTTCATTTGAATAGGAAACCTGTACTTGTTTTCTTTAGTAAACCAGATTAGTGGAAAAGAAAAGCCTCAGTCTTGAATTACTGATATGCTAATAGGCAAGGTAAGATATCCAGTAATATATTTCAGTGATTTGATCACTCTCTGCTGACAACAGTGTGCGACCTGCAGCCAAATGGTTAAGTGTGCTGTAGCCAACCTTCATTGTTGCAAGGTCAATAAACTGAGTACCTGAGAGTTGGGTATAAGTAACACCCTGCAATTACACCATTGGGAAATGCAAACCGCTGCTGTAGCAAACACTACAGAAAGATGTATTATTTAAACGAACATGTACTGTAACAAAACAGTCATATTTATTGAATGAGCATTTCGATAATGATAAGTATACACAGGATGGTAACGAGTATGTGTTTGACACAGTTTTATGAGTACTTATTCTTTTTTTCATTAAGTGTCTTTATTGGGTGATAACACGCACAAAGGAGGCACCTACCTTCCAACGAGCCTGTGCCCAGCATGAAACTTACTACACCATTGCTAGTATCACCTTTATGAAATAAACATCTCATGAGCAATAACATATTGAAGTCACCTGCTACTCTAGAGTCGTCTGGGGGGAGGTAAAGTCTAGAAACATCATGAATGTGGTTCTTGTAACAGTATCCACACACCCTCTCCAGACAACCAACCCGGAGCTCACCCCGTTAAGATGTCCTATATACACCTTATCCATCATCGACCCTAAGGACTCAGTACACTGAGTAACTTCTCATTCATAGTCCAGATAGTTTACTCAAGGAAGCCCTTTCTCATTCAGGCTGCAAAAACACGTACAGTGGTACAGATCAGTTCAACCTCTATTTGGCAGGAAATCCCACCAGTGCTGCAAGTCCCCTCTTTTCACATTCTCGTTCAATCCGCAACATTTCCTTTTTTTCCTCTCCGAAGTGGCACGGTGTAAGTCAGGGAAGAATAATAAACTTTGTCTGTCCACTTTTAATATCTTTCAGCAAATGACCTCCAGAAGAATTTGTTTGTCAGGCGAGGGGTGTCCACCGCCACCACTGCGCTACCGGCCCCTCGGGTCCTGCTCTTTCCTCTGGTCAGAAGTCGATAAGCTCTTTTTACCAAGATCCCTTGAACTGCCAGTTGCACATACAAGAGGCCATCCACCACTGCTGTCAGCAATATAGTCAGCCTGGGCTGCACCATTTCAGTACTTGTTTCTACCAGAACTCCAAGTACTCACACTTCTCTCATTGTCTGACATTGTTTCCTTCAGTTTCACCATGGCATCAATAGCAGCTCCCTTGAATTTCTGGGTCTCTCCTACGTCACTGGCAATTTCAGCAAGACCACCCTCCAATGCAGTAACCCTGCCTTCTGCAGACTTCAGACATTGTTAATATGCTAGCATTCTGCTTGGCAAGACTTCCAGTTTCTCCTCCATTCTCTCCACGGCAGCACCAATTGACGAGGTTTTCTCCATCAAGTCAGCATGGAGGGCATTAGTAGACCATAATAGCGATTGGTCACCCCCAGTTAGCTGGATGTTATCATGGACTCCACAACATGGTCATTCTTTCTACTTTTAACACGCGGGGACATATTTTCAAGCCCCTAGTGCCTCCTTGCGCCACATTACTGTAATGTTTTAATGCTAATGTGGCATTAAGGAAGGGTTTTTGCCACACCATATTTACAAAGGGGAGCAATGCATGCATTACGCCACTTTGTAACGCCTTGCACCACATAATGCCTGCGGCAGGCATAATGTATGCAAGGGGGGGAGGGCATTCCGGCACCAGGAGGCCTGCAAAAGGGGCACAATGAAATTTACAAGAGTTCACTGCACCATTTTTGGCACAATTTTTAACGCCACCTTAAATCGATGATGCACCACTTTCTTGTAAATATGCCCCATAATCTCTTCAGGTTGAAGAAGTCCTCTTTGCTCTTTTTTTTCCCTGCTGTTGTGCCCCAATGTGTTACTCGAGGGGGAGGGAGCCAGTGAAACAGCGAACATATCAGGTTATTCAGCAGGGGTTGGCGTTCCTCCCTCTGACCCGAACAGCACTCGATTTGGCTGTGGGCATCACAGAGGATTAAATAGATGGGCTTTGGTGTCCAATGGGCCATCTGCAGTGGTCCTTACTGTCTGATGGTCGAGGGGGCCTGTTCCCACCTGCTCAAGGAGATCACATCACTCAACCACTTTATCTACAGCTAGGTACGCCTTCCGAAACTGATGCTGTGCTGGGACCCAACACCGGTGTCACCACAGCAAACCTCACTGACCTTCAAAACGCACCTCTCGAGTGCACACTTTATCCAACGCTTTTCCACTGTCCTCTCCGACTACCTCCTGACCGGGCAGCTGTATGAGGGCAACACTGTTGGTCTCCGCCGGTCTAGGTGTAAATGTGCGTCTCCAATGGAAGGCCGCAAGAGCGAGCGCTGTAGAATCTCCTGTCCTGGTCAGTCCCAAACCTCACAAATCTGTTGTTCTGCTTTCAATCCTCCATTCTGGAGGGACTGACATGCTTCTGGGACCCCAAGCATCAAGTGCACCTAGCTGGGAGCTCACTAGATCTGCAGCCATCGTAGTAGCTCCGTCCCCCATTGAGTTCTTAATTTTTGTTTAGGTGCTAAGAAGCAGAGAACACTATTGAGAAGAAAGTCAGTATACAAAACGTCTGTAAACTCCTTTCCCAACAATATATTTTTGGAAAATATCTTAACAGTGATCACATTTTGACAAGTCCAAACAGTCTGTCTGTTGAAAACTTCGGTTAATCCTTTCAGAATCCAGATTAGTGTACACATTTATCATATACAGTAGAGTGCAGAGTAAATACCACTCTATGGCCTACAGATGGGGTTACGTCAGAAGCTCTTGTTAATGTTTCCCACCTTGGCTTTGGAAAGGCATGTTCCAATGAAAGTTGGGATTACACGCATTTGTGTTTGTTGAATAAATGCGAGAAGGTTGTCAACAGAAGTCTATTATCTGTCAGAATTCGCACTGCATGTGTGAAACGCAAGCAGATGTGGCTTGTCATAGTGCGTTTTCTCTGTTTAAAAAGATCAGTGTTTTTCCATTGCAAAGTTACAAAAATATACACATTGTACCCTAAAAGGCACATATTGTCCAAGAACATTTGACATCCGAACAACAGAGTACAGTAAATGCTAGTTAAATTGCTAGAACACTAAAGCACAGTTATCAGCAGACGTAAATGTAGGATGACAACGAGAAACAAGGGAAACGAGAAACTGTGAAAATCCAACTTGGGCCTCCGAACGAGACAGCCATGATCTATGAGTTCCGAGTACCTGGCCCGGGTCTGAGGACCAGAACAGAGGTAACTCCCCCAAAGGGACTTGTCTGAGACACACATTCATCACTGCTGTAGATGTGTGTTTGCCCAGATGGGGAAATCTGAATTAAACCAGAAACAGGTGACACAATGGCAGCCGGCTGAACAAGAAATGAGGTGTGATCTTCAATATCAGCCAGGAATGTCCTCCTGCGTAGGAGACCTCTGGGACTTATTTCCAGCCACATAATCATAAATCGTGTTTTTGGATTACACATACTATGGCAGTTTTGCTATTTCATGTCCGTGTATTTAGTCGGTGTTACTTTCACCCAAATCGACTGTAGCCATATTATCAGCCTTGAAAAGATGAAAAGCTCAGTCTGCCCTGCCAGGATTCAACGCTACAGCTTGTACAGAGATCTTTGCAACAAACGCGGAAATGCACAAAGCCTCTCCCCAATGCAAACACCCTTCCAAAATGGTGAAAATGCATTCGTATTTGTGGCTGATTTAGAACCTACATTCTGCATCGCCCCTAAACTGCAGCTATTGGTGAATGCAAACTGGGTGAGGTTAGTAACTGAACACTGTGAAATTACTTAGGAAAGATGTCATATGCTACCATATGTAAGGGTCTGTAATTGAAATGTTGGTGCAGATGCTTAGGTGGAAAAAATGCATTTCTTGATTCAGGGAAGTAGAAAACCAAATAGATACAGTGAATGCAGTTTGATGGTGTTTGAGAAGTTTTGGAATTGAAGTGAGACATCCTTTCCACAGATTAATTAGACTCTTCCCTTGTATTTTAAGGTAATTGTATTGTAATGTAATTGTATTTATATGGAGCTTACTATCCCTGACAAGGCATCGAACCGCTTTTTGGCGAGTACGATGCTACTCCGGAACCCAAAAAGGATTAGTGGTGGGTTAGTATATGGAAATATAAGTACGGTTGTGCGGTGGACAGGCAAGTCTGTTATTTGGATTGAATAGGATAATGGATGGCTAGAGGAGGGAAGAGTCTAGACAGTGTTATTTGGGAACTCATTGTAGTAGGATGAGGTTTGGGATGAGTCAAAGGAAAGATGGAGGAGGAAAGAGCCTAGAAAGAGATTAGGGAGATCATATTATTAATATGAGGTTTGGGATTAGTCAGAGGAGGGATGCATGAGGGATGAACCTGGAAATGATTATTAGGGAGATCATAGGAGTAAAATTAGGTTTGGGCTATATGATCACTTTTTTTTTTTTTAGAATTAAAAAATAATTATTTTAGCTACTCATTTTAGATGAATTTTGTTTCACCCTGTAATGTGTGTCTCTGATCCACCCCACGCCAAACCACCCCAGTCCAATCTGCCCCTCTCCAGTCCACCCCAATCCAATTCATCTCACTTTAGTCTGCCCCCAATCCAATCTTACATTTTTTTCCTGCAAACATATAACATTTCTTCACCTTTCTAATGCAACACATATGCTTCCTTCCATATTAGTTCCTTAAATTAATTAATATTTTCTCAAAAATATTTTTTCTCTGGTTATTTGATGACAGATTCTCAATGCACAATAGAGAGTGTGCTACACAACTGCCCTAATGTGGTGCGCTCATTTCAATTTTATTTTATTATCAATGTTATTTAGTAACATGTGCATATTGACAAACATCATAGTATGAAGCTAATGAGAAAGATAAAACCTGGACGCAGATGGGCAGAACAGCAGCAATTATTTGATGAGCCCGGTTAGACTTTTCATCCTTGGTGTGGTATCCCTTAACTTTTTGTCTGTTTCCTAGGTTGTTGATGTGTGCTGGAATCTGGTTTTGCTGTTCTTGTTACTCTGGGCACTTTACCACTGCTAAACAGTGTTAAAGTGCAAGTGCTCCTACACAAAATGTGTATGTAATTGGTTCATCCATGATTGGCATATTTGATTTATTAGTAAGCCCCCAGTACAGTGCTCTAGAGGTGCCCAGGGGCTGTACATCAAATGCTACTAGTGGGCCTGCAGCACTGGTTGTGCCACCCACATTAGTGGCTCTGTAAACATGGCTAAGGCCTGCCACTGCAGTGTCTGCGTGTGCAGTTTTAAACTGTAAATTCGACTTGGAAAGTGTACCCACTTGCCAAGCCTAAACCTTCCCTTTTCTTACATGTAAGACACCCCTAAGGTAGGCCCTAGGTAGCCCCAAGGGCAGGGTGCAGTGTATGGTTAAGGTAGGACATATAGCAATGTGTTTTATATGTCTTGATAGTGAAATACTGCTAAATTCATTTTTCACTGTTGCAAGGCCTGTCCTTCTCATAAGTTAACATGGGGGCTACCTTTAAATACGATTAAAGTGTAGATTCCCTTTGGGAGCGGATAGACATGTGGAGTTTGGGGTCCCTGAGCTCACAATTTAAAAATACATCTTCTAGTAAAGTTGATTTTAAGATTGTGTATTTGAAAATGCCACTTTGAGAAAGTGAGCATTTTCTTGCTTAAACCATTTCTGTGACTCTGCCTGTTTGTGGATTCCCTGTCTGGGTCAGTTTGACAGCTGGGGTGTTTGCACCTTTCTCTAGACAGTGACACAAAGGGAGCTGGGGTGTAGTCTGCATTTGCTGATGAACCATCTGTGCTAGGAGGGAGAGGAGGAGTGGTCACTCACACCAGAAAGGGCTGTGCCTGCCCTCACACAGGTGTGTGTCTGGGGCCTGGCCTGGGAAGGCAGGATTTCACAAACAAGAGAGACTTTTCTTTGAAGTAAGCCTACTTCAAAGAGCGAAATGGGTATAAGAAGGGCACCCAAAACCACAGATTTTAGAACACTTCTGGAAACCAAGAGGAACCTCTGCCTGGAGAAGAGCTGAAGAGCTGCCATGCCTGTGACTGTGCTTTGTGGAGCTATCTTGCAGTTGCTGCTTCTGCCTGTGCTAGAGGACAAAGACTTGACTTTGTGTGCCTTCCTTCTTGTGAAGAACTCTCCAAGGGCTTGATTTAGAGCTTGCCTCCTGTTGTTTGAAGTCTCAGGGACAACAAAGACTTCTCTATGCCAGCACCTAGAACCTCTGCTGAGACTCCTACTCTGCCAAGTGGTGCCCATCCAGTTCCTGGGACCCTGAAAGGAGAAGCTCTCAGGACAAGAGTGAGAAATCCACGCACCGACCGTCGTGCAGGGAAAAGACCGCTGCAACTTCGATCTGCCGCTGAAAAATTGACGCTCGCCTGCAGCACGACTGAAAGATCGACGCACGTTGCGGGAGAAACGATGCATAACATCGCTGACGGAGGCTGGTGAGTTTGCAACTCGCGCAGCCTGGTTTTCAGATCATCGTGCGGCAGGATTTCCGACGCAAACATAGCTGGGCATGTTAAAACGATGCAAGGCCTGCCCGGACCCGAGAGTACGGTTTGAATCGATGCATCGCTCTCCTGCGGAGAGAAGAAATGATGCAAGCTGACTCGACTGAAGGAGAAACGACACCCGGTCTCGCTCGTGAGTGATATCGACGCCTCGCAAGCCCTTTTTGATGCACACTCGCCCGTGCAGGTTTATTTTTGATGCATCCAGGTACATTTCCACACTAAAAGCGGTAGCGCTGTGTTTAAAATTGCATGAAGACTCTTTTTGTCTTTTAATTGATAACTTGACTTGTGTATTGTGGATTTTTATTGTTTTGGTCTTGTTTTGTTTAGATAAATATTTTCTATTTTTCGAAACTTGTGTTGTGTCATTTTGTAGTGTTTTCATCAAGTTACTGTGTGTGTTGGTACAAATACTTTACACCTAGCACTCTGAAGTTAATCCTACTGCTCGTGCCAAGCTACCAAGGGGGTATGCAGGGGTTAGCGGAGGGTGATTCTCTTTTACCCTGACTAGAGTGAGGGTCCTTGCTTGGACAGGGGGTAACCTGACTGCCAACCAAAGATCCCATTTCTAACAAGCCCCATACATGATCATAGGTGGAAACTGTAGGGGACACTTGCTTCCTGACTTAAGAGGTCTGAAAGTCATATATGGAAACCACTGAGTGGCACAGAAAATGGTGCCGAGCCACAAAGAAGGTATGATGAACCTCACACAGTGCTTTCAAGTGGAGAGGTTGCTTAACAGGTAGCCATTGCAATGAACACCAAGCCGCAGAGATGTGATGCGTGGGTCAAGCCAATCTAATAGTAACATTTAGCACATGATGCATCTGTTTATCACTGGACTTCAGGAGTCCTAAGTTAAAAGCAGCGCCATAGGGAGGACACAAACACCAGTGGCAATGGCAGGGTGCTTCAAGGAAATTAACTGAAGGATTCTCTGCACTAAGCACAGTTTCAAGAAGCAGCAGGAAGGCACCCTGCGCACACGAGCATGAAACAGCAAATCTCTGTCACCCATTTTTAAAAAAAATATATTTTTATTAACATTTTTATTAACATTTGCCATTTACAGGTTGCATTCTTTACTATATGTATGTTCAGTTTCAGACATTATTTGTGCTTCTTCATCATTATTCTTTTTTTTTTTTCTTTTCTCCTTTTCAGCATGCGTCATTGTTATTCTTTTCATTTATGTTCGATGTCTTATTCTGCATTCAGTTTAGTGAGGTGTAGTCATTGATTGGTCCTTACTATTATCCTGTCGGCTTATCTAAACTTAAACATGAACCTAAACTTTCTGGTGCTATTTTCCCAAATGTCTTTTTATGTGGGTGCAGTTTAGAGCATTGTCTTATATCATCCTGCTGTTGATTAGTTCTTACCCTTTCTATTGATAAGTTGGGTCATTTACTCTTCATTGGTCTCTTCTTGCTATGCCTTATTTCACTTGCCAGTTGCTAATCTGAGCCTTCTGTGTCCTTGTTTTCTTCCATTACTTCACTTCTCCAATTTGACAATATCTCTTCCCAGGCCTGGGCTATTGGTTTTTGATGCAACCCTCTTGCTTCCTCGCTCTTTAGGGCCTGTAATTCAGCCCTCGCCCATCTCTCTACATCCCGCCTCCACTCCGTTATTACTGGGGCCTTAGTTGATTTCCAGCCTGCTGCTATTAGCCGCCTATATAGTGCTAGCGCAGTATCTATGTACCGCTCCTGCACTTTCCCGATTTTGAGGTCTTGTTTCAAGCCTACCAAGCATATCGCCGGGGTCTGTGGGATTGGGCATCCCACTAGCTTCTCTAGGTCATTTGTTACCAGTCCCCATCCAGTTTGGATCTCTGGGCACTGCCATACCATATGGTCTAGATCAGCACTCACCACACCACATCTGGGGTATTCCGCCGGGGTGCCCCCATATATACGGGTTAAGCGCTGTGGGGGGAGATATGTCCTATGAGTGTAGTTATACTGGTTATATCTTAAACGGGTATTTCTCTATACTTTCTTTGGGTACGCCAGTATTTTCCTCCACTCCCAGTCTGTTAGGTCTTTTCCGAGTGTTCTTTCCCATTTATCTCTCAATGTTCTCAATTGGTCTAATGTGCCTTCAATTTGTGTTTTGTATAGCTTGGTAATTTGGTGGGCTTCTGTCCCTATTGTCAGTAGTTGGTGTAACATGCAGTGCGTGGCGGGTTCTGCGTTAATCGTTTCCCAGTGTTCTTGTATAATATGGGTTAGTCTTTGGTGCACTAGGAACTGACCTCTGGGAACCCCTTTTTTTTCCTGCTAACTCAGTGAATGAGCTCAGTACCCCCTCCTCAAATAGGTCTCCTATCGTCCCTATTCCAGCTCTTGTCCAGGGCCCTAGGTCTGTGTCCATCCATTTCCCATCAATTGTCTCTGCCTTCAACACATGTAGTGGTAATGCCGGGGAGTAGGGTTTACCTATTCCTATCCTCTTTGAACATCTCTTCCAACACCTCAACGCTACTTTCGTCAACATGCTTTTTCCGTGGAGCTTCAGCTTTCGTCCTATCATTTCCGATATGATCTCTTCCATGCTTAACACTCTGCTCCCCGTGTGTCTTTCTAGCTTGCCCTCCCCTGCATTCCATCTGGCTGACCACTGTAATTGACAAGCTAAATAATGTAACTCAAAGTCGGGAACTCCCAGTCCTCCCTCAGTAGTTGGTCTACATAATGTAGCTAGTGCTGTCTGACTTCATCCTCCGTCCCAGACTAGCTCTCTGAGTAGTGAGTTTAGTTCGTTAAACCATTGCATTGGGATCAATATCGGTAAGTTAGTAAAATAGTAAAGGAGGAGAGGTAACATGATAATTTTGGTTAGTGCTGTTCTGGCCATTATGGAGAGTTTCAGGGTTCTCCAGAACCCTACGGATGCTCTTAGAGAGCCGAGCGCCCTGCCAAGGTTACCCTCCCACAGATCCATCTGATCATGATACACCTGGATGCCTAGGTACCTAAATGTGTCAGGAGCCCATTCCAATGTCTCCGGGAATGTCGCTGGCTGGGTACAGCCCTTTTTGATCGGAAAAACGTATGTTTTGCTTCTATTAAGTTTTAGCCCTGATAGCTCAGCAAATCTATCCAGGGCCTGTAAGGCCCATTGAAGTCCAGTGTCCCCGTCATTAAGGTAGATTAGGATGTCGTCGGCATAGAGTGAGATATTGTGTTCACTCCCTCCCCATCTCACCCCTCTGTCTTTACCCTCCCTACGGAAGTAGGTGGCTAGCGGTTCAATGGCCAGGGCAAACAGTAGCGGTGATAATGGACATCCCTGCCTGGTTCCCCTATGGATGGCGTAGGGGGTTGAGCTAACTTTCCCTGTCTTGTCTCTCGCTTGTGGGGCTATGTAGAGCAGGTCTACCCATTTTACCCATTTGTCTCCCATACCCATCTTTAGCATTACTACTCTAAGGTAATCCCAGCGGATCGAGTCAAAGGCTTTCTCAAAGTCTATAGCCAGCAACATCCCTTTGGGTGGTTTAGCTTCTGCTGGCATCTGTAAGATGGCAAAGAGTCGTCGGAGGTTGAGTGATGTATTGCGATTCGGTACAAACCCGTTTTGGTCCACATGTACCAGAGCTGGTATATGTTGCAGCAGCCGGTTAGCTAGGATTTTGCTGAGGATTTTGAAATCGTTGTTTAACATTGAAAGTGATCTAAAGTTGGTGACTGAGGCCTCGTTAGACTTTATTTTGGGCAGTGGAATCACCACTGCTTCCCTGAGTGTGTCTGGGAGAAGGCCTCTGTGTAGTGCCTCTGCATAAAGGTCTACCAGCTGTGGGGCCAATAGCTTGGGGTATTTCTTGTAAAAATCCATTGGCAACCCATCAGTTCCTGGTGTTTTGCCTGGGGCCAGCTGTGTGATAGCCTCCAGTACCTCTTCCTTCGTAATTGGGCCCCCTAGTGTTTCACCTTCTCCCCTGTCTAAGGTCGGGAGCGGGAGTGATCGTAAGAATTCCGTTAGTTTGTCTTTCTCTAGTTCGTCTGGTTCCCTATATAGGTGAGTGTAATACTCTTTAAAGGCCTCGTTAATGGGTCCGGGTTGGAATCTATGGTTTCCTCTCATGTTGCGTACACTCACTATAGGTGTTCCCTCTCCTCCCGCTTTCACCAGCCATGCTAGCATCTTCCCCGATCTGCCCTCTTCAGCTTGTACTGTGGCCAAGTATTTCTGGAAACAGTGGCATCTTAGATGTTCCTCAGCGCAGGAGTAGGATTTCATCACCTGTTCGTACTCTTCCCTTTGTGCGCTCTTGTGCTCTTTCTTTTCCCACCTATGTATCACGTCTTCAAGCTTGATTACTTCTTGTTCTAGTGTGCGCTTAATCCCGACTGTCTGCCCTATACTGTAGCCCCTCACCTCCACCTTTAGTGCCTCCCATTCTAGATACCTAGAAGACGTTGATCCTTTGTTTATGTTAATTTGGTCTGCTAGGTGGGATCTAAGATTTTCTCTAAATGTCTGATCTTCTAATGCTGTTGGTGGAAGTCTCCAGATCGGAATGGGGGGCCTATCCTCATCTAGTCTCCATCTCACCAAAAGTGGGTTGTGGTCTGATATTGTTCGTCCCAGGTATTCCGTATGAAAGATACCTCTTGCTATCCCAGTAGTACACACCACCCTGTCGATTCTAGTGTGTAATTGGTGTAGTGCAGAATAAAAGGAGTAATCCTTTTCGTTTGGGTGTTGTTCTCGCCAGATATCTACCATTCCCCAAGCTTCTATCCACTCTCTTACTTTCTTCGTTGTTTTATGTGTCGCTGCCCCCTGTAGTGGAGGTAAAGAGCGATCTAAGTCTACATTCATGACACTATTAAAGTCTACTCCTATTAATAAGTCCCCATTTTGTTGGCAGGTGATGCGGCTCGAGAGATGCTGCAGGAAGGGTGCTTGATCTTGGTTGGGGACATAGATGCTTCCCAGCATTATTGGGATCCCATGTAGTCGTCCCTCCACCACCACAAATCTGCCCTCCCGATCTACCTCTATTGATCTCGCTTCAAATGGCACACCAGCACGGATCCAAATCAGCGCCCCCCAGGAGTAAGACGAGTACCCGGTGGCAAACACCTGTCCTCGCAATCTGCGTTTTAACTTTTCTACCTCGTTCGTTGTCAAGTGGGTTTCTTGAAGCATTGCTACGTGTATGCCTCTTCTTTTCAAGTAGGCCAATACTTTGTGTCGTTTTAACCGGTGACCCCATTCCCCGTACGTTCCATGTCAGGATGCTATAGTCTGTCATCTGGGTATGTCTGTGAGGGATGCTGGTCCCACCCCCTCCCATTAATCTCTTCTCTCTCTGTTGTGTGTTCTGTCGACCTACATGTGTATGATATTTTCGGTTTATGCACCTATTGGTTCCAAACTTACGCAACCCCAACTCCCCCGCCCCAGGGCCCCTCCCTAACTGTAGGGTGCCCAGAAGAAATGTGCCAACGAGCAACTTAATACAACAAGTCTGTCTGGTTCTCGCCATTCTCCTGAATAGGCGAGAAGTCTGTTTGGGGGGCTGGTACAGAGACCGTTGGGGCCTTACTTCTGATCGGTGTGCCCCACCTTGGTGCGCGGCTGCACCACAATCACCCTAATTCGTCCGCCGTCTGCGGTGTCACTGTCGGCTGGTTCTCTGAGCCGCAGGTGCTCTCCGCGGATGATGCTGCTGTGTCGTCCGATTCATTGTCAGTTTTCCTCTTTGGTGAAGTTTCTTTGTTAATTGAGGCCGCTGCTCTTAGGGCCTCTCTTTTACTCAGGTCTTTCTGAGTCTGTGATGGACCAGCTCGTGAGCGGGGTCTGCGTCTCGTCCTCTTGTTCCTGCCTCTGGCCGAGTAGGTGGGATCACGCCCTGGGCCCTCAGTTTGCTTTCCGCCGCTTCCTCAGGCTTCCATCCACTCCCAGGCTTCCTCTGGACTAGGGAAGAACTTGGTGCTACCGTCGATCATCACCTTCAGTTTGGCCGGGAAGATGAGTGAGTACTGTATTCCCTCTTCTCTCAGTGCTCTCTTTACTGCCATAAAGGAGGCTCTCCTATTTTGAACCTCAAGAGTAAAGTCTGGGAAGAGGGTCACTTCTCCGTTGCCTACTCTGTGGGGGCCCATCTCTCTAGCCCTCTGGAGCAGGATGTCCCTGTCTCTATAATGTAGCAAACGTGCTATCACCACCCTTGGCGGTCGACCTGGTGCCGGCTGTCTCGCAGGAACTCGGTGCGCTCTCTCTAGCGCGAAGAATGGTGTCAGGCAGTCTGGAGCTACTGGTTCCAGCCTTGGATATCACTTGTGCCTCGGGCTTCTGTGTGCTTCTACTGCCATCTGTTTTAACCCCCCGGTGATTCTGTTGGGAGCCGTACCACTCGCCTGAGTTGTTTAAGCGTATGTGGTGCTGCTCCTCAGTGCTCGGGCTGCGTCACAGGTCCGTTTCGCCCTTTGCCAGGCTCTCCCTTATTCCTGCTCTCTCGGTTCTTTTGCTTGTGGGGTAGTCCCTGCGCTCCGTATTCCAGCGATTTACTGCGCCTCGGGGGATAGCCGATAGCGTCCCCCACGCCCAGGGACAGGCCCGCTCCCTCTGCTCCACTTGTTACGACCTCGATAGGCGGGCGTCACTCCCTCCGTTCTGCCAAGCGAGGGTAGCCGTCCCCCGTTTTTCTCGTTCACTCGGGGGCAGGGGTCACTAGCATTCCATTCTCCTTATATGTCCGCGCCTCCTCTATTCATTCGTTCGATCCCCGCCGTCCGGTGTCTGAACAATTAAACGTACAGTGGCATTGATCGCTACATATTGTGCACATCTTAGTCTGTCAAGGATGTGCAACAAATTTGTGGGTTTTGATGTTTACAGATCTGTTGGTTGACTTGTAGCTTTGCTAGGGGATTGAGAGATTCTATTTATCTTGCTTTAGAAGGTGCATAGGAACATTTCCCAACATGGACTTCTTTAGCTTCCAATACGGAACAGGTATGGAAACAACATCCATCTATTATATTTACTAATCATTCAAACGGTTTCTGACGGACTATGGGCTTTAATGTGAAAACCCCTACCTCTTGCTGTAGCAGGTCAGAAATGTATATCACAGCACCACTATTTGTTTAGTTTATCCAACTCCTTGGCAGAATAGTGTGTTTGTTAAAGGATGACTGCAGACTATTTCAATCTTTGAAAATGGGCCAAGACCTACAGCCTCTTAACATTCCAGGTTGTCACTAAGTTCCATTATGCCGCATGCTGGATTCTCCCCAACCTTTGTGCATAAAGCAAAATCCTTTGGTTTCATTATATGGCTAAATATTTTCACATCTGCACACATCACTAAACTGGTGGAACAACACAAATTCTGAACAATCTTCTTGAAACAACTAAAGCCATGCATTCCACCAGAAGATTTCAGATCTGCACTACATTTCTTACTGAGACATGAGCAACGCCTAACTTGTGCGACTACCCAAAAATTATTTTTAGCTCCTTTCAAAGTCATCTTTCATGCAGCTGCATGGCTAGCCAGAGGGGCAAAGAAATGAAAGACGCCATCCCTATCTTGAGAGAACTCCTAGATTCTAACACATCCACTCACCACGGATGCCCCAGCTACCTTAAATACAAATTCATAATTCATATATCAGAAGGGAAAGACACACAATTTACCAAATAAATAAATAATTAAACAAACAAAGAAACCAATAAATAAATAAATACTTTATTAACATTTGAAAAAAACATTAACTGCAGTCCCACATTTCGAGCCTGACCTGTGAGACTGTTACTGCAGCAAATGGTATGTATTTTTTGGAAACTCTCTGATATAGCGAAGCAGTGTATCACTAATGAACACAAAAATAAGAGAAGAGACTAAAATGGACAAATCAGAAAAAAAAGTACACCAAATTTAAACCTGCCACAAATTGGTATTTAGCTTCATAATATCAGAGACAGCTATTTAAGGGAATTGACATGAAGAACAAGGGGTTCGATTAACACGAAGCCCCATTCAATCCACAGAGGAAATCATGACTGTAATTGAGATAATATTAAAGTATACATCTCACATATAATTTTCACATGTTATCTTTTAGACACACAGGGCCTGATTACGGCCTTGGCTTGACGGAGTATCCCATCTACCAAGGTCGTAATCAGGCCCATAGTCTTTAACATTCTTTTATCATTGATGATCACTCTGAATAGGCAAGCTTTCTATACGCAAACATTTCCCTAGTTGCATCTGTGCAGGAATAAATGCGAGGACTGTTCTTTTACTGTGTTCACCCTAAAATTATCTTATAGCAGAAATATCTCATGCCCAGTGTGAGAAAGTGTCTTTTTCACCTGGTCACCCTCATTTTTGGCTGACTGGTACCACTGGGGGTTGAGCTCTCTATATTGAGGCACTGCTGTCCAGACCCCAATATATGTTCTCATACCCCATTGTATGTTCTCTAACCCCTAAAACATGGTGAAATTGGCTAATCCAAAAGTGACATATTTAGTGTTACCTTAAGGCCATAGTACCTGATGCAGGAAAGTACACCAATGGCATGGAGAGTTAATTGTCACCATCTAGACTGCTGCACTTGTGCCATTCACTAGAACGACAACGAAAACCTACCGGTGTAGCTTTTAAACCTGCAGGTGAACCTGTCAAATAAATGTTTTTTAATGGGAAAGAATCTTTCTTTTAACTCTTAAATAAGTCACCTGTATGTAGACCTTGTAGTCACAAAGCAGGGTGCCTAGTATTGAAAAGTGGCATATGATACAATCTGATGTTGGCGTGTGCCTACAGTGACTAACCTCCAAAAACGATTTTAATTGTTAGGGCTGTAGTTGTCCTGTGAGGGAAAAAAACAACAGTTCAGAATTAAATCATAATCTCTGGTTTGGGAAAAGCTATTAGATTAATTCAAACACTAATTTTAATATCAATTAAAACTCTAATTTAATACTGAAGTTGTATTGTTTATAAATATTGAGGAAAAGTTACTTTTAAAAAGTCACATTTTACCTGCCTGAGTTTCCAGTAGGCTAATTACCATTAGCCTGCTGGCAAATAATCCAACCAGTGTTTCTCCTAAATGAGGCATTAAAACTGCTTCCATAGCAGGAGCAATAGTTTGGGACTTTTCACAGGAAGGCCTGAGTGTGACATATGTGACAGATATCCCCTGAATGACAGCTGTGTGGGTCCAGGAACTTCACTAACATGAAGGGGATTAGCGTGAGGACTGCTCATTCAAAGTTCAGCGTAAAGGGAGACCTGGGCATATGAATCATTTTGTTCTGTAGGCTGTGTGTAGTACTAGCCCATTGGGAATGACAGAGTGTGAATTTTAGTGCTGTCCCACGTGTCACAAAAGTCATTAGACTGTGACAAGTTTAATTTATGAATGCAAAGAGTGGAAAAACTAACATGGAAAGCTGCACTGACACGCATTTTAAATGTGCATTTATTTGTATTTCAAAGTTCGACAAAGGTGCCTTTTTAATTAAATCACATGCTAGAAGGTCAAAGTTGATATTAAAATGTAATTTAGGCTCTAAACGAATAGTGTTTGTAGAAACAATATTCGATTTTTTGTGATTTATAGAAGATTATTGACTGAAAATATGTGCAAGTGAGAGAAATGCAGTTATATTTATTGTAGTGCAAAAACTAAGTTTTTCCATTTAAATGAAATGTATTACTCCTACTGATGAAATATTATTAGTGATGAATTTATAAGTGTGCATATTATAAATGATTTACTGAAAAGTATTAAGTACAATTTATATTTTTCCTGTGTTAGCATAACTGGCCATGCAGAGCTTACATTTTGCAGTCATGTAAAAGTATTGAGTTATTTTTTTAAAGCGTGAAGTCTTCTTTCAATTTGGTTCCCTTGACAAGCAAAGTCAGTTTGTAATAAGTCTATTGTTTAACTATGGAAGTCATAACCAGTTGTCCTTGAAAATAATATAATGCAGGAACATGGACTAAAATTGTATACATTTGTTACAACCTGTTTGGAGTCACATCAAAAGGAGATGTTCCCATGATATACTTGGGAAATTGTCGAACTGTTGCAACTTGGAGTCTGGTAATAATTTATGATTGAATGATTCCTATTCAATGTAATATCAACTGCCACCTTTGACAAATCAGAAGACTTTTTGTGAATTATTATACCGATGGACATTGGAACTTTGTTCAGTCCAAGTCCAGTCCAGTCCAGTATCAGTCTGCAGCATTTTCTTGAGCAGTCCCACGCAGTACGTGATGTTTGCAGATGCCTTGCTGATCAGATGCTTTACTGATGAAGATTCTCTGAATGCTGTATTCTTTGGAGCGGTATCTTCCTCTCTGCCATTTGTCACTGCCCCTTGAAATGCCTTGTTAGGTGAAAAACTCCACTATTCTGATGCCTATTTTCTTTTCTTTTCTTTTTATGTTTAGTTAGTGATCTGTAGCCCAAGTTATTCTTTTACCAAATAATTTTTGTCCTTTTTTGTACTTTTTAGGGTCGAGCCTGCGTTGCATGCGTATCGCAGCGAGACGCTTTAGTATATAGAAAAGGGCTCAGAGCCCTGTCAACTTCACGTCAGTGTTTTTTATTGGTTCGTGGGCTTGCTTAATAAAATCTGCTTGCTTTCATTAGTCGAAGGCACGCATACGTCATGCCTTTTCCGGTGGCTAGCCCTCCTCGAGCGCAGCGACCAAGTACAGAAAACATGCGAGGCTCGCTGTTTTCCATCGGGCTCGTGGACTTCTTTTTTTCAAATTTTTTACGAGCGCGATCTCACTTGGCAGAAGTCGAGCGCTTTACATAGTTAATTTCACTTTTTCGGGTTACGTACATAAATGCACTTTTGCCCGATAGGTGAAAAGTCGGGTTAGGAGTTTACAACGCGATCAGCTCTAACATGAGCAAGCGGGAGACCCGTTGCATTGTAAATGCTTGTTGTATTTTGCTCACATGTGTCCCTCCCCAAACATGTATTTCAAAAATTTGGTTAGCTGCAGGGTTGACCTGTACCCAGCCAACAATTATTGACTCTGCTAAATTTGAATTGACTAATGATTGTAAATTATGAGCAACGTGTGATATCTGTTTCACAGATATTTGTATTGACCTCATGCATTATTCTTCTTGAATGCTTGGTTATATTAATCTATTTCGTGGCCTGGGGAAACCCTTGGTGATTATGTATCTTTATAATTTGGTTTTGCACATTGTCTACATGACTTTGAGCTTGTGTTTGTAATAAGTCTTTTAACTTTATTCCTGATTGGAGTTTTCCTTCCGTGGCCACATTGGTAATGGTGCCTAAATTGTTGGGGTGGTGTTGAGTATTGTTGATGGTTCACCACACATCTTTGTGGGTCCAAAGGTCCGTTGACCTTGTAGTGCATTTGAGTCCTGTGAAGGATGAAAAATGCACCCACAGGAGCAGGTTTCAGAACCACGTTTTTGTTGCAGAGGAGGAGGTGACTGCTCATTTCACTAAACACATTCCTGGCTGGCACACAAGCTCCTTTCATGGGCCAAAAGATTTTGCCATGTTAGATTAGCTTCATAATAGTGCACTGTGGGAAAGTTTGCGGTACGAAAAGCAGGTTGTGCTATAAAAGTGAAAAGGGCTGTCCCAGGGAACTATTTTCTCATTGGTAATATACAGCTACAGGGACATCAAACACTGCAAGAGGCCTTTTCTTGAGTGATCAGTAACCACTTGCAACTGGAAGGAGTCCAGACCCCCCGGGGGTGTCTGTAGGAGTCAGTCTTTACTCATATGTGCTGTCCTTGAGTTCCTGGGAGATTTAGTGGTGTCCTGAAGTACTTTCTCAGAAATCTCTGTAAAATATGAACTTCAAAACAATTTGCACTTCCATACCTCAGGAGGACCAGGACTGACCACTCAAGTCAGTGCAACCCGGCTGTGCAAGAAAATCAATTAGGTCCATCTCAGCGCTTTTTCCTGGCTGACAATCCAGTTCAGAGGGCCCTTGAGAGAATCTTTTGTGCAACTTTCCCAGATACAGTCTGCTGCATTGCCTGCTGCAGGAATCCAAGCTCCAAAAAATAGATTAAGTCTAAAGGTAGAAATCTTGACCAGGGAAAGGGGCAAAAGAAATTCCGGTTGATGATAGGACTTCCCTGGGTGTGAAATTTTGAACATTTCTTACCAAAACCAATGGCTTCATTGCACCCCGCTCAACACCTATCTGACTTTGCCAGATACTGCCTGCAGCCTTGTTGCACTGGAGGATTTGACTTCCATTCCAGAGACTTAGAAGGCATAAAAAGATATGTTAGACCGGGATGAACCTGTTTGTTTTATCTGACCCACGGTCCATGGTAGTCAGCGTGAAATTGGACTTAAGTCCTTGTGAACTGGGAACAGTAATTATAAGATTGGTGTGTCACTTTTTTCTTGGTGCTTTCTGCCTTAAATACTTAAAAATTCATATCTATGGTTACCCATATTGGATTTTTGTTGTTTTGGTGTCAATTTCTTTACTAAATTTTACTCTAGTTTTATACATTGGAGTGACATTTTTATTATGTTGTGTTTTTCACTTTTCAACTGTTTTCTTACTTCTAAATGCTTTACACATTTTTGTTAGGTTAAGCCTATCTGTTCGGTGCTATAGCTAACAGGGGTTAAGCTCAGGGTTAAATTATTGAAACCTTTGTTGATGACCCTATTACCTGTGGTGGACCTCCATGCACCCCAATTAATTAATTCAATTTCTTATATATGCTCTTCAATTTACATTTCGAGTCACTGCAGGACCTGATACCACCTGGGTATCTTAATATATGAACACACTGAAACCATCTATCTGATGCCATGCTCATCATCTCCTGGTGACATTCAGCAACTGATGTACTGCCTGATGATTATTGAAAACTGTTTGTCCAGGATTAAATTATTTTCCAGTCTTGGCTGAATTAAGTTCAGTCTTTCCATGACTGGTTTATTAAGGATATAGGGCCTGATTAGGAGTATGGTGATCCAACCTTCGGACTGCCAATACGGCGGTCTGGAGGTTGTCGCCAAGTTGGCGGCCTCCAGACCGCCGTATTATGATGTTCCCGTGGGGCTGGCTGGACAGTCATTGCGGCGGCATTGGCTTTGCCTTAAAAGAGAGTTGAGGCCAATGCAAACTGCGCTTACTGTGCTGCCGGCAAAGTCGGAATGTGCACTGTCTGCCATGGCAGATGTGTGCATTCTAATTGTGCTGACAGGGGGCCCTCTGCATTGCCCGTGACATGGGCATTGGCATTGCAGTGCCCCCTGTGGCTTAGTCTTTGCGTTTATGTCAGCCTTTTTCATGGCTCGGTCCCCACCATTAAAAGTTTGGTGGAAAGGCAAGTCGTGATCAGCACGGCAGTCCCTGAACTTGCTTTTCACCGCCACCAGCGCGTCAGGATCCAGGATCCACGATCTTGATGGTCGAGACGGTCTTATGGTGGACCGACCGCCAGCCAAGGTTGCGGCGGTCAGACTGTCAACATGGGTCTGGCTGTCTTTGGATTGCTGCTGTCATAATCAGGCCCATAGTTGTTATTTCAATGTTCTGTCTTGGCATGATGATCCTGCATAAAAAAGTGGGATGCCCATCTAGGCAGTCTATCTAGGCTTTCCAAGTGTGATCTGTACGGTTTATCTTTCTCTCATCGCTGACACTGAAACATCATGTTGTGGCTATTACTAAGTCAGCACATGATTAAATCTTCTTCTGAGAGGGGATTATGTTGACACATTAAATAACTGACTTGCAGACATTGGTCCTAGTATTGATACTGTACCAGCTGGCCATTGAGAAGCTCACATGCCTTTCCATCAAGGCAGCACCCCTAATTTTGCAACTCTGTACCCACATCTCATCTACTCACAATCCCTGAAGTCTCCAGTAGTTAAAGGTGAATTCCAGAGTGAACGTTTAGATGCACTTTTTGCTTTCAAGGACGTTCATTCAATTTGGGTCTTGTCAGTATCAGGTTCAGACGGTGAGGTGGTGAGGAATTACCAAAAATTATGGCCTGTTTTTAGTGGTGAATTAAAAGCTGGGACACTCCATCAATCCATTTAAGGGGCTTGCCATTCAAGTTTTAATCCCACTTGCGGGCTGTGTGGGGCTGGGACATTCTTTCTCTATTTTCACACACTGCTGAATGTAATGCTTTACAGTTATACTTTTGGCCCTTGATCATATTTCTACAGCAGGATTAGTTAGTTGTGACTTCATCTTTCTGATATGTCTGATTGCTTTGTGGTAGCTTATTGTCATGGGTTGATATTGAGCTTTTATAGAGAGAAAAACACTTGACATGACAAAGAACTGTAGCTAGCAAGTCGCTCGTGCGCCTCCCCTAGAAGGAATTCTTATTAATCAGAAACAATTGGGCTCCTCTAAATGCATTTTGCGGCACGTGGATTTTTGGATAATAAACTAAAAGACCCGTTTCTAGCTAACTCCAGTAATCAGACACGGCCCGTCCTTAAGGGCAGAGGGGCCATGACCCCCCACCTTTTGCCCCTCATGAAGAGTGTCTGGCAGGCTGAACAAAGGTTAGCCTGACAGACACTCTTTGTGTTCAGGTCAGGCAGCCAGGAGCAGACATGCGTGATATGCGCAGACTCCTGGCTGCCTGAGCTGAACTTTGCTGGGCTGAGGAGGTCACAGCTCCTATGGGCGTGACCTCCTTGGCTCAGTAAAGGTGCCTCGAGGCCCTCCCCTGGGTGATGAGGAAAGTGTGACCCATTGACTTCGACCTGGGACCTTCAGGTTTAAGCCCTGAAGCACCCAGGGCGAGTGTCAATCAGTGACACTTCGTCACAGAGTGGGGTGGGGTCAGCAGTCTCACTGACCCCATCCCACTCTGTGACGAGGCTGGGACTGCTGCCTTCCCTCAGAGGCAGCAGTCCCAACCCTCCTGGGACCTCTGAGGCTGAAGGTAAGTGTGTGTGATCTTTTAAAATGAATGTTTGGTGTGTGCTTGCATGTTTGAATGTTATGAGTGTTGTTAATGGATGTGCGTGCATGTGTGTGTGCGTGTGAAAGAATGAGTGTGTGTGTCTATGTGTGTGAGATTTTTTAATATGAAAGTTTCGTGCGTGCGTGCATGTTTGAATTTTATGAATGTTGTTAATGGATGTGCGTGCGTGTGTGTGTGAAAGAATGAGTGCGTGTGATCTTTTAAAATGAATGTTTGGGGCGTGCATGCATGTTTGAATGCTATGAGTGTTGTTAATGGATGTGCGTGCGTGTGTGTGTGTGTGTGTGTGAAAGAATGAGTGCGTGTGTGTGTGTGATCTTCTAAAATGAATGTTTGGCCTGTGCGTGCATGTTTGAATGTTATGAGTGGTGTTAATGGATGTGCGTGCGTGCGTGTGTGTGTGTGTGTGTGTGTGTGTGTGTGTGTGTGACAGAATGAGTGTATGTTTGTGTGCTTCCTGCCCACCCCCTCCATCCTAAAGCTGACGGCCGCCACTGCCAGTGATACATCGGAACTGGTTACCGACACCTAATTGTGTATAATGGTCTCAGTTGGTATTCTAAATAAACCAGCATAATTTACTCTGTTTTGTTGACTGAGCATGTGTAACTTAGCGCCCAGAAACTCATATGCCACAATGGAATCCAATATAATTCAATGCAGAAATGCATCATGCCAAACAATAGACAAGGAGACACTGTCAGCTAAGTTTGAAATGACTTCTACACCCAGGTACACAAAAGAACACTTCAAGTCTATAACGAAAATCCCACACCTAAGGCGAGTCCTGTTTATGTCTGTAGGTGGTCTGGGTTAACTGGAATCGGCGGCAGGCCTCACACCCGAAGATAAGCTCCGTTAGAATCACCTATTGTCCCTAAAGTCGTTAATGCATTTTTGTTTATTATGTTTCCCTAGTGCTGAGATCTTTAGAAGCATTTAGCTGGGGCCTGCACAAATATGTTTTGAAAGTGTGTAGATTTAAACACGACTGGGAGTGAAATGGATACGCAGCAGTCCTTTGCCTCTGCTGCAGCATAAAGCTGTGCTAGGCTCTAAAGAAGCATATTATGCTTTGTAGCAAAATTGCATTTAAATGCCGTTGTGCTGCTGCTAGGGAATCAAGGCAGTAGCCCTGCATGAGGCCTGCAACACGCAGCCTTCTAGATCTGTTTCACAATATAAATGCAGAACAGCAGGTTCTTGAGCAGGGACCTACCTTGCCTTTAACGCCCTAAGGACCGATTCTCAAAGCTGTTTGTGTGCCTCTTTGCACCTCTGATGTACAAATGATTGCATTTGCAAAAATGGCAATCTCGCTTCACATAATCAGGATTGGGGAATTTACACTTGCAACTTTACGGTTGCAGGAATCATGGGTTTGCACACCCATGGCAGGGCGCTGTCCACCCCAGAAATGTTTGGAAATGTAAGCCTTTTAAGGGCAGGAGAACATGCATTTCCATGGTGGGAATGAGAAGTCAGCATCACTAATTTAACAGAATTACAGGAAAAGAGATTCTTCCACGGAAAAATGTATTGTGCTTATGCACACTTGTGCTGCTCTCTGTGTTTGTCTATTTATTAAGTTGAGAGTTCATTAAGTATTGCAGGGCTTCTTTCAGTTACCTCGGACCACTGAGGTCTTGGGAAGGAGGAATCACCTTTAGATGCTTGAAAGGATTGTGATAGTCTGATCAGAAATGCTGAACCCTGTCTGATATTCTTCAGTACAAATCTCAAATGTTCAGTCTTCAAAGGATTTCTGAACCACTTGTAGTAGGGTTGAGAGTGTTCCACAGGCACAGGTCATGGACACCCAAGGATAAAGGCTTCTGCTTGTAGAATTGAATGGGGCTATAGACTGACTACTTTGGTCACCTAGTTGTGCGTATGAACAGTGCAGAGCATCCATTAACAGCTACAGAAAAATATTTTGTTGATGTCTGATGCTATCACATTTGCAACTGTTCATGCGTGTTGATGTTGCCTGATTTCGCAACATTTGAAGCTTACTGATGAGTTTCTTTGAGAGCCCTGAGGATGTAACATTGCAGTATTCCGGGCATCCATTGACCAACAATCTCTTGACCTGTATGGTCAAGCAGAAGAATTGTATAAGACAACACCCATACAATGCGGCATCCACTGCCCTGAGGTTCACAGCCCCGGAAGTAACAGATGGCAGAAAACCTGTAGAATGCCCTGTAGAAATGTCTGCACCTCCGAGTTATCCAGACGACACTATTCCATCCCATGATAAGGCCCACGTACCTCCCGCAGTAAGCACTCCTGTCCTCACCATGCACTGTATTCCTTTCTCAGGCTGAGACACTTATTAGTGCCTTACCAAGCCCACCTATCCCAAGCATACCCCCACAATCCTAATCGGAGGCCTAGAGTGATGGCACTACTGACCTTGCAGTGAGAGATCACGGTCACCAGTGGGATGGGAGTTCCGACAGCTAATACAGCTTCACCTGCTAATGCACCAAGCACAGTACAGACCTTGAAGTAACTTAACATCCCCGTTGAAAACAGAGTTTGAAGAGATTGTTAAGGGAAATGTGGGAATGGATTCTTTAGGTCAAAATGGTGAGAATGAGTCGCTTACCCTGACTAAAGAAGCAGCAAGAGTAACGAGAGAGGCTCACGGAAGGATGGAAAAAGTGGTGGACGCATGTAGAATTGATCTAAAACAGTGAAAGAAGTTGCACACAAATGCTCAGATGGCAATGGGTGAGAAGGAGCTAAAACTGTGGGAATTAAGGGAGTTGAGGATACATGTGGGAGAGTTGGTTGAGAACATTAGGGAATGGAGTGCGACGGAGAAATTTAAGGAGTTGTGGTCCAGGAAGGAGAAGGTCATGATGAAACAAAAGAGAGAAGGTTCAAGGGAGAGGAGCTGCAAGAGGGGCGGTAGGAGTGTATCCTTTGTAAGAAGTACAAGGTGGAGCATATGTATACGTTCCCTGGTCGCAATCAGACCTTTTGTATTTTACCAATACCCTTCCTAAACTCAGAAAGAATCTTGATAAATGGTACACACAGATGGAACAGATTGTGACCATCTCTAAAGTTCTGTGAGAAGACCTGGACATATTATTTGAGGTGGCGATGCCAAAAGACCTGTGGGCAGAATGTAAGATGGTAGTCGATTGGCCAACAGAAGAGCATCCGCAAGTCGCAGGATCCGATGCTCATTCACCCATAATCAAAACCAAATATAATGAGTTCCTAAAGCACTTAAAGACAGGTTTCTCAGAATTCTCAGAAGGAGATGAATTGGCCTAAGAATTTCAGAACTTCTGTAGAGCTGAAAAAGTAAGTGCATGCTTACTTTGAGAGATTGATGCAGGTGTACAGGGAGCAGGGAGGAACAAATGATGGGAGACAATATGGGAGGATTTCTTGCCTCTCTTGTATATGGACTGAGACCCGAGCTCAGCAATCAGACCATCCAAGGTGCCCTTTGCTGACAGAGCAAACCAGTTGATGAAATTCTGCACTATGCAGTGACTTGTTGGAGGCACAGCGAAAGGGCCTTAAGGAGAAATGTGTGATAGCCCAAACCCAGTTGGCACGGAATAGGTGGCAAAGGGGCTTAAAAACCTGCCACAGGGATGCAAAGTAGACCCCAGTTACAGAATGACCATGCAAGTAGTATCCATGAACTACCGTGGGAATGTCCCCAGAATAGGAAGAGGGCGAACCAACATGTCAGGGACCAACATAAGCACCCTAAAGAAGGTAACCCCTTGTCACATGTATAACAAGATGCGGCAGTTGAAGTGCGAATGCTGTTATAATCCAGGTGGAATCATGACCGATCCCCAAATGGTGAATCCAGCAGGGCAGGGGGAGCTTCACCCAATACCTGGACCCCCTATGTCAGCCCTGAACGTCAGACCTGTCCTGAGAAAATGACTCCAGAAGCCATCACAGGGATCACCCCTGTAATTGAGAGCATGACAGAACAAGGCATTGTGAGGGAAGATATTGGAAAGTCTATGTAACTCACCAATCATGGCCTTGCAGAAAGCAAAAAAAAAAATGGAGGATCATTCAATACCTCAGAAAGATCAACCAGTTCCATGCTATCCTGCAGTACCAAATCCAGCTGTAATCCTATTCCAAATTCCCCCACAGGCTGAGTGGTTCATGGTCAATGATCTCTCTCAAGCCTTCTTCTCAGCTCTGTTACACAAACAGAGCTAGTTTCTTTTAGCCTTCTGGTTCTAGGGAGAAGACCCTCATGTGGTGTCGCACCCCACAAGGGTATACCAAAAGTCTATCCTATTTTAATCACATACTTAAAAAAAAACTGGAGTCCTTGCAGTTGTCCATTAGTTCAACCTTAATACAACACATCAATGATCTTCTCATTGCATCGATGACCAAGGAAGCTTGCGAGCAAGATACAATTACCTTCCTTACACATTTGGCTGAGAATGGACACAAGATCTTGCCTGAGAAGGTATAGTACTGCCAGAAAGCAGTCATGTACCAGAGACACCAGATAGAGAAGAGTGTGAGGCTTGTATTACATAAACGCATAGGGACAGTTCTCAAGATGAAGTTCCCAAACACAGAGAGGGAGAAGTATGAATGTTTCTGGGCATAGTTGGCTACTGCTGACAATGAAACCCAAACTTTTCCTTTGTGGCAAAGCCTTTTCTGAGGCTGACACACACTGATGTCAATGACCTGGTACCAAGGGATGAGGAAAGCATGAAAGCCTTCCAAGAGCTGAAGAATCTACTTTGTAGTGCACCTGCTCTTGGAATGCCAGACTATATGAAAGAGTTTGTGCTCTAGCTGTACTAAGACAAGCCCATGGAGAACCTAAGTGGCCCAGTGGTATTTCTCAGCTGTCTCAGCCACTTGGTGATGTAAAACTTTAAACCCTGCTTCTTTATTGCCAACCCCAGAGGGACACGATGTGGGTGAGTTCAACTATCACTGGATTAGTGTTACCGAGTTGTGCACAAAACAAAGGCCTGACATACTGGATGTACCTCTTTCTGAATCTGACCACACCTTTTTTTGTTGATAGGTCCTGTTTGAGAAATCAGTACAGCATTTTAAGACACAGAGGGCCAGGTGCGAATATTTAAATTTCACCATTTGCAAATGCAAAATAGCCTTTCACAATGTATGAAAGGCATTGCAGTCCCATTTTAGGAAATCACATTGTTTTGCAATTCCCTAAAATTGCGACTCCACATAGGGAATTGCAATTTGCGATTCCCTAAATAGGAAATCGCGAACAGTGAATTTCTATTTGCTATTCCCAATGCACATGTAACAAGCATTTCCTAAATGTAAACAGAGCATTTAGGAAATGCTATTTCCATTAACTCTAAGTTGATGGAAAACGTGTGCAATTTTAAAAAATGCATTAAAATGCATTTTTTAAAGTGCCATGTAGGACACACATGCCCCTAGGGCATGTGTGCGGTTTACATGTGCACAATTGTTTTGGGGTGGATTAAAGGGGGCTTTAGGCCCTCAGCACCCTTGGTTTTGCATTTCCTAATTTGCGATTTCCTAATAGGAAATCGCAAATTTGGAAATACAACACCATTAACATCTATGGGCCTTCAAGCCCATAGGAACGAATGGAGTCGCAATCCCTAATAGTGATTCAATTCTGTAGGAATCACTATTTTGTTTTATAGCATTTTGCATTCCCTAAATAGCGATTTCTTCAAATTTGCTATTCAGGGAATGCAAAATGTGATTTTTATACATCTGGCCCTTAGTGTGCTGTATGCACACTAAGTGGATTGATGGAAGCATGTTACTTGTGCCATGTAATGCCTCTGCAAGTAGACAAGTTGACTGCTCTTAGCAGAGCCTGCTGTACTTCACAAGGCTCACAAGTCACCATTTACATCAACAAGGTGTATGGTTTGAGGTAGCGCATGACTTTGGCCAGCTATGGCTGCAGCAAGGTTTCTTGACCTTTGCTGGTACCCCCATCCGGACTGGACTGTTTGTGGCAAATCTGTTGGATGGTTTGCAAATGCCAAGACAGACTGCTCTGGCCAAGTGTGCTGCACACAAGAAAGGCAGTGATTTTGTTACTAGGTACAACCGGAATGCGGACGAATTTGCCTGCTACTGTACTCTTTAGTCTAGCTCCTTCCATCTGGATAAACCTTGTAATGCAGACGGAGAAACTGTTCCCTATATGCTACTGACTACTGTACACACTCTTAAATGAGATGAGGGAATTGCAACCATCTGCCCAAGAGCTAGAAAATACCAAATGGGAAAAATGGGATGTGTGAAGGATTCCAGTGACATTTGGGTGTCCAGTGAGAGGGAACAGTTCTTTTTGGTTAACTCTTGCCTGTAATGGTGCAGCACATGCATGTCCCAACACACGTGGGGTGGTGTACACCTTTAAATTGTATTGGTATAATCCCCACTTTCGATCAATGGCAGAATGTTTGTGCCAGCGGTGCATCACTTGCCAAAAGCAAAATATGGGCAAGAGAGTTGCTGTAACTGTGAGTGACATTGGGAAATCTGTTGGTCCTTTCAAGCGTCTTCAGATTGACTTTGTGGAGATGCCCCAATGTAACCAGTTGAGGTATAGCCTCATCATTGTGTATTTGTTTTCACGATGGATGGAGGAATATCCCACCAGGCACTTGATACCCTGATTCAGGATGCCAGTTCATCTTGAATCGGATCAAGAAACTCTCTTCAAGAGCCAGGTGGTGCAGTTGCTGTGTGAAGCCTTAAGGATTGACCAGAAATTCCATTGTAGATACAGACCTGAGGCATCAGGGTTGTAGAATGACTATACTGAACCTATACTAAGTTAACCTATACTGGGAAATACTTCACACCTCTGGTACCACTTTGGCACACTGAGAAGATCTCCTGAAAAGAGCCCCATCGAGCGGCCCATTGGTCATTGCACTGCCAGCCCAACAAGGAGCAGGCTCGATGATAAAGCAGGCCACATTTGGGTGGGTGAGGGCACTTGCTCCTACAAAGCAAATGCTTTAAATGACTACTAACACTCCCGACCCCTAATTGGATTCCTGGAGAACAGACTTCTGCACAGTATACCTTATTGTTATTTTCATATGATATTCGGTGGCTGTATACTGGAACGCCAAATCCTGCCTCTCCTTCCATGTTTGTGAGGTAATGGAGGGAGCCATGCAAACTCCTCCCATCCCAGCAGCAGCTCTTGTAAATATCACAGGTGATCTGGTTTTCGAGGTTTCGAGTACTGCGAGGGATTGTCCGATGTGGTGTTTCTATCTTTCATCAGGTCAAGACTGCTACCCAGGCTGTGTGAGGGTCACCAGGACATGCTCTGATCCCTGGAAAGTGGGTTCATGTTAAGAAACATGTTCAGAAGTCTTGCTTGGAGGAGCGATGGAGAAGCCCATTCCAGGAGATCCTGGTCACCAACACTGCCGTCAAGTGTGCTGGTCTGCTGGATTCGATCCTCCCATACAAAGAGGGTGTATATGGATGCAGAGGTTGTGTGGGTTTCTGAATTTTGTGATTTTATTTGATGATCAGATAAGGGTGAGATGTCTTTCTGAGGATTTGGGTGATTTGTTGGATGGCCGGTCTTCCTCGCCCAGGGAGACTGATGATTTACTTTTTTTCTTTTCTTTCAGGGTTTACCTCAAGAGCATGGAACTGCCAGAGTCCTCGGGAAAACAAAGGAGAAGTAAGTGTAAGTCTGGCATCTTTTCTCTAATGGCTTTAAACCTTCACCTCACCCATGACAGTGACCAGTAAGGGGTAGGCTTAGGTGACCCAATCTATATCTGAAAACTGCCCCACACAAAACCGTAGTCTGAGAGCGTTTTTAGGTGTTTTCCTTCCAGGGCACCAGTAACGTTTATACTCTTTTTTAATTTATGTAGACAAACATTGTAAATGACAGCAGCTAATTCTGTTTCTCAGCTTGCCCCGGTTGCTATATATGTAGTAGTGTCTCACATGGTAGTATACATCTGGTATAAATTGTGCGCATTCCTTAATGGTGGTCATAAAAATAAACAGTGATCCTTACAACATGCGTTTTTAACAAATTGTAAATTCTCTCATTCATTCTCTAGAGCAGGTGAATATTCAAGCAAGAGGTTTCATGAGAACAGTTAATTTAAAGCCATGCTGCCTGAGTCTCTCCCCCAATACTGCCTTCTGTTTCATCCCCCCCGAGTCACTCACCCAAAACACCGCAACTCTCCTGAGATGCAGCGAGCCACACAGTGTCCTCCAGCAGTGTCCACCAGTCTTCAGTCACCGCATCTTGGGACTCATCGGGGTCACTGGCGCAGTTCTTCCCTGATTCGGGGTTCCTCCTATCTTTCTGTCATTTCAGTGTTGGATTCCTTCTCTCCGTTCTACTCCTCTCTGTCGCACCTTCTCTGCTTTCCTCTCCGCTTTGGTTTTCTTTTCCCCTCTTTTGTTTCCTCCTGATAAGTCTGTCGAGATTGGGGCACTGCCCACCTGAGTTTGTTCCTGTTGGTGGATGATTGGGTATTCACCCTGTTGTAACCCTGGCCCCTCTCTCTCACCATAGGCACATTGGGTATGAGGCGCAATGGGACAATGGACCTCAGGAACAATTACAGGTAAGTAACTGGATTTGTGGGGCTCTTCCTCACAGAAGGTAACACACGAAGAGGAAAAAGAAGAGCCAACATCCATTAATTCCTTGAGCCTCCCCAGGTTTGAAGTGTCTGAGGATTCAGGAGAAAAAAGAGACCAGTCCAAGCTTCAGAAAAAGAAGGAGACCAGTTTGAGGGCCACAGTCTCCATTAGAGGAGCACCACCCAGGACATGAGACAATGAGAGTATTGTCATCTCAGTGACCACTGTGATACCAACCACTGGAATGAGAATATACATTAACCGGCACAGTGAAAATTTATGGAAGGCTGAAACTAATCTGCCACAGTGAAAGCTGCAAACAGTAGAGATCGGTGTGGGACAAGGATGCTCCACCTCAAAGAGTTAATCAGCTTGATCAGAACCAGAGAACTGCTAAGAAGAAATCAGAGATGATATCAGAACACAGTGAGTAGGAAGAACCAGAGCAGGTCTATTAGACTGACATTGTGGATGACAGCTTGGACTTGTCTAGTAATAAGCAACCCAAAAGAGAGAGGAAGTTCAACCTGGAGTATTCAAGTTCAGATTGGACATATCTTGCCAAGATCAAGTTTGACTTTGATGTCTGCCTTTCTGACGTTGACAAGCCTCTCTGAAGCTGAGACAAGTTACAATGACATCATATTCACACTGACCACTGACGACTTTAAAAAGTCGGTCAGCAAGCTAGGACAACAGTCTGAGGACAATAATTCCCTTAGGACTCCAGTTAACGTAGAATAAAAATCCTGGTGACTTTCTAGATAGAGAAGTGACTATAGGATAGTGTCAAGAGGACTAAACCATTTATCTGAGTTTCCTTGATCTGATTTAAGCTAACATTGTGCAGCAAAGCTGCACTATGTTGCTTGCAGGTTTGGCCGTTGCCATTTCTATGTTCATGTTTGGATGGTTGTTGGGTGCTTATTTGCTAGGAGGAGATATCCCTTGCGTTTCGACAAATTCCACCCTAGAACTTGTACCCAGATCTCCCTCACCTGAGAGCAGGTTCTCACATGCACCACGACATAAGAGTGTGTATTGGTATAATGTTTATTATCAGATGTTGGCTGAATAAATGTGAAAGTTATGGAGGTGGAAATTTGTTTTGTTTGCTCTTATCTACCTAGGTCCACAGATGAAGAAGTTGCCTATTTTCACTTGCCCCTGCCATACTCCTTTCCTTGCTTTGTCTTCTTAAATCTATTTTATCAAAAGTATTTGATTAAACTATTTTATTCTGATTTCGATGACCCACTAGAAGAAGTGCCAGTTGGTGTTAACTATATTTATGGGCTACTAAACATGTTTCTTGTTTTTTCAATGAGTTTAATTCAGCGGTGTGGATGTGGACTTGTGTTTGAATTACGCCATACAGTAAAGTGAGTTAGGATCAGTAAAAATCCACTAAATTGACTTAAATAAAACGTTTGATTTTGGATTTTTTAAACTGTGACTAAAACTGATTTTAATCCATACTTTTTATTTTGCCAAATGTGTTCTATTTCTGATTGTGAAGTTTATGTGATCAAAACTAGGGATACCAAAGCGCTTGATCTGGCTAAACTGTATAAACTCAAAGTGGCTGCGCTTAGAATTCAGTGTAGGTCCAGGAGGTTACCTAATAGCAACAAGATCAGGAAGGCTGAGTTGATTAGGTTACTAAAGGCCTGGGCACAGACAGCTCCAAAAAATGAAGGGGAGGGGGAATGTGGTCCCATCAACAACCTCCACCAGTAGAAGGAGGATGGCACACTGTCCACAACTTCCAGTACTAGATTTGTGCTCCCAGCTAGGGGAAAAAGGGAAGGCTCTCCCAGAAGGGAACCAAAACTGTCTCTTAAAGAGAGAAAACTTCAGGCTGAGTTGGAAGCCTTAGCTATAGAAAAGGAGAAGCTACAGCTGGAAAAGAAGAGGTGGGCAAGGGAAGATGAGAAAAGAAATGGTGGCAGCAACAATGAAGAAAGAACTGAGGTACCCAAGGTGGGTAGGGTTAATTCCAGGCTTCCCAAGGGAATATTTCCAGTGTATGCTAGGGGGATGATATTGACAAATGGTTGACTGCATATGAGAGGGCCGTTGAGATTCAAGAGTTTCACTCTAAGTAGTGGGGTTTACTTCTGTGGGAACTAATTCCAATAGCTGTGAGGGATAGGCTCCTAACCCTACAGGGGGATGAAGCAAAATCTGACTCACACATGAAGCAATGCTTAGTCAAGAAATTTGGTCTGACCCAAAAACAGTACAGGGTGAAGGTCATGGACACCCATAAGGTGAGCATACAGTCCTGCGTGGACTTTGTAGACATCTCAGTAAAAGCACTAGAGGGCTGGATTAAGGGTATCCAAGTGAGTACCTATGAGGGGCTGTATAATTTTTATTCTTAAAGAGCACATCCTGACTCATTGTGTACAAGAGAAGTTACGCCAGTATCTAGTGGACTCAAAGTTGTCTGGTCCCAGGGAACTGGGGCAGAAAGCTGATGAGTGGGTGAGAACCAGGGTTTCTAATCAACACCAGGAAGGTGACCAAAAAAAGGAGGACAGGTCCCATCCCAGGGGAAAGCGGGTCTAAAACAGAAAGTGTCCTCACAAGGCCCAAAAAAATCAGCACAAGAGTGTGGGACCACGAGCCATCCCACTTTAAAAAAGAAGGGGTATTTGTGGAAGAATTTTGATCTTACAAAGGCAGGAACGTTTCATGACCTGATAAGGGCAAGTCAGTGTTTTTACTGTTATCAGCCAGGACACAAAAGAGGTGATGCTGTTTGCACCAAGAAGCCTCCCACTGGTGGGCAGTCCACAGGGATAGCTAGTGTAGGCGTGGGGGTGGAGATTGCCCCAGAGATGGGGAAAGGGCTAACAGAGGCAACCTTAGTGTCTATGGATGGGGGGAAATTGAAGCCCTGACCCCTTGTCTCCCAGTATGGAGAGGTACAGGCATAGGCTTAAAATATGGATGTAAGGAAATGCCTCCTTGGCATGGTTGCCCCCTGACTTTTTGCCTTTGCTGATGCTATGTTTACAATTGAAAGTGTGCTGAGGCCTGCTAACCAGGCCCCAGCACCAGTGTTCTTTCCCTAACCTGTACTTTTGTATCCACAATTGGCAGACCCTGGCATCCAGATAAGTCCCTTGTAACTGGTACTTCTAGTACCAAGGGCCCTGATGCCAAGGAAGGTCTCTAAGGGCTGCAGCATGTCTTATGCCACCCTGGAGACCTCTCACTCAGCACAGACACACTGCTTACCAGCTTGTGTGTGCTAGTGAGGACAAAACGAGTAAGTCGACATGGCACTCCCCTCAGGGTGCCATGCCAGCCTCTCACTGCCTATGCAGTATAGGTAAGACACCCCTCTAGCAGGCCTTACAGCCCTAAGGCAGGGTGCACTATACCATAGGTGAGGGTACCAGTGCATGAGCATGGTACCCCTACAGTGTCTAAACAAAACCTTAGACATTGTAAGTGCAGGGTAGCCATAAGAGTATATGGTCTGGGAGTCTGTCAAACACGAACTCCACAGCACCATAATGGCTACACTGAAAACTGGGAAGTTTGGTATCAAACTTCTCAGCACAATAAATGCACACTGATGCCAGTGTACATTTTATTGTAAAATACACCCCAGAGGGCACCTTAGAGGTGCCCCCTGAAACTTAACCGACTATCTGTGTAGGCTGACTAGTTTTAGCAGCCTGCCACAAACCGAGACATGTTGCTGGCCCCATGGGGAGAGTGCCTTTGTCACTCTGAGGCCAGTAACAAAGCCTGCACTGGGTGGAGATGCTAACACCTCTCCCAGGCAGGAATTGTCACACCTGGCGGTGAGCCTCAAAGGCTCACCTCCTTTGTGCCAACCCAGCAGGACACTCCAGCTAGTGGAGTTGCCCGCCCCCTCCGGCCAGGCCCCACTTTTGGCGGCAAGGCCGGAGAAAATAATGAGAATAACAAGGAGGAGTCACTGGCCAGTCAGGACAGCCCCTAAGGTGTCCTGAGCTGAGGTGACTCTAACTTTTAGAAATCCTCCATCTTGCAGATGGAGGATTCCCCCAATAGGGTTAGGATTGTGACCCCCTCCCCTTGGGAGGAGGCACAAAGAGGGTGTACCCACCCTCAGGGCTAGTAGCCATTGGCTACTAACCCCCCAGACCTAAACACGCCCTTAAATTTAGTATTTAAGGGCTACCCTGAACCCTAGAAAATTAGATTCCTGCAACTACAAGAAGAAGGACTGCCCAGCTGAAAACCCCTGCAGCGGAAGACCAGAAGACGACAACTGCCTTGGCTCCAGGAACTCACCGGCCTGTCTCCTGCCTTCCAAAGATCCTGCTCCAGCGACGCCTTCCGAAGGGACCAGCGACCTCGACATCCTCTGAGGACTGCCCCTGCTTCGAAAAGACAAGAAACTCCCGAGGACAGCGGACCTGCTCCAAGAAAAGCTGCAACTTTGTTTCCAGCAGCTTTAAAGAACCCTGCAAGCTCCCCGCAAGAAGCGTGAGACTTGCAACACTGCACCCGGCGACCCCGACTCGGCTGGTGGAGACCCGACACCTCAGGAGGGACCCCAGGACTACTCTGATACTGTGAGTACCAAAACCTGTCCCCCCTGAGCCCCCACAGCGCCGCCTGCAGAGGGAATCCCGAGGCTTCCCCTGACCGCGACTCTGTGAACCTAAAGTCCCGACGCCTGGGAGAGACCCTGCACCCGCAGCCCCCAGGACCTGAAGGACCGGACTTTCACTGGAGAAGTGACCCCCAGGAGTCCCTCTCCCTTGCCCAAGTGGAGGTTTCCCCGAGGAACCCCCCCCTTGCCTGCCTGCAGCGCTGAAGAGATCCCGAGATCTCTCATAGACTAACATTGCGAACCCGACGCTTGTTTCTACACTGCACCCGGCCGCCCCCGCGCTGCTGAGGGCGAAATTTCTGTGTGGACTTGTGTCCCCCCCGGTGCCCTACGAAACCCCCCTGGTCTGTCCTCCGAAGACGCGGGTACTTACCTGCAAGCAGACCGGAACCGGGGCACCCCCTTCTCTCCATTCTAGCCTATGCGTTTTGGGCACCACTTTGAACTCTGCACCTGACCGGCCCTGAGCTGCTGGTGTGGTGACTTTGGGGTTGCTCTGAACCCCCAACGGTGGGCTACCTTGGACCAAGAACTGAACCCTGTAAGTGTCTTACTTACCTGGTAAAACTAATCAAAACTTACCTCCCCTAGGAACTGTGAAAATTGCACTAAGTGTCCACTTTTAAAACAGCTATTTGTCAATAACTTGAAAAGTATACATGCAATTTTGATGATTTGAAGTTCCTAAAGTACTTACCTGCAATACCTTTCGAATGAGATATTACATGTAGAATTTGAACCTGTGGTTCTTAAAATAAACTAAGAAAAGATATTTTTCTATATAAAAACCTATTGGCTGGATTTGTCTCTGAGTGTGTGTACCTCATTTATTGTCTATGTGTATGTACAACAAATGCTTAACACTACTCCTTGGATAAGCCTACTGCTCGACCACACTACCACAAAATAGAGCATTAGTATTATCTATTTTTACCACTATTTTACCTCTAAGGGGAACCCTTGGACTCTGTGCATGCTATTCCTTACTTTGAAATAGCACATACAGAGCCAACTTCCTACATTGGTGGATCAGCGGTGGGGTACAAGACTTTGCATTTGCTGGACTACTCAGCCAATACCTGATCACACGACAAATTCCAAAATTGTCATTAGAAATTGATTTTTGCAATTTGAAAAGTTTTCTAAATTCTTAAAAGACCTGCTAGGGCCTTGTGTTAGATCCTGTTTAGCATTTCTTTTAGAGTTTAAAAGTTTGTAAAAGTTTGAATTAGATTCTAGAACCAGTTTTAGTTTCTTAAAAAGTATTCCAACTTTTAGAAGCATAATGTCTAGCACAGATGTGAATGTGGTGGAACTCGACACCACACCTTACCTCCATCTACAGATGAGAGAGCTAAGGTCACTCTGTAAACTAAAGAAAATAGCAATGGGCCCCAAACCTACCAAAGTACAGCTCCAGGAGCTTTTGGCAGAGTTTGAAAAGACCAACCCCTCTGAGGATGGCAACTCAGAGGATGAAGATAGTGACTTGGAGGGAAATTCCCCCCCTCCAGTCCTACTTAGGGAGAGCAGGGCTTCTCAAGCCCTGACTCCACAAATAATAGTCAGAGATGCTGGTTCCCTCACAGGAGGGACCAACAACTCTGAAATCACTGAGGATAACTCCAGTGAAGAGGACATCCAGTTAGCCAGGATGGCCAAAAGATTGGCTTTGGAAAGACAGATCCTAGCCATAGAGAGGGAAAGACAAGAGATGGGCCTAGGACCCATCAATGGTGGCAGCAACATAAATAGGGTCAGAGATTCTCCTGACATGTTGAAAATCCCCAAAGGGATTGTAACTAAATATGAAGATGGTGATGACATCACCAAATGGTTCACAGCTTTTGAGAGGGCTTGTGTAACCAGAAAAGTGAACAGATCTCACTGGGGTGCTCTCCTTTGGGAAATGTTCACAGGAAAGTGTAGGGATAGACTCCTCACACTCTCTGGACAAGATGCAGAATCTTATGACCTCATGAAGGGTACCCTGATTGAGGGCTTTGGATTCTCCACTGAGGAGTACAGGATTAGGTTCAGGGGGGCTCAAAAGTCCTCGAGCCAGACCTGGGTTGACTTTGTTGACTACTCAGTGAAAACACTAGATGGTTGGATTCAAGGCAGTGGTGTAAGTAATTATGATGGGCTGTACAATTTATTTGTGAAAGAACACCTGTTAAGTAATTGTTTCAATGATAAACTGCATCAGCATCTGGTAGACCTAGGACCAATTTCTCCCCAAGAATTGGGAAAGAAGGCGGACCATTGGGTCAAGACAAGGGTGTCCAAGACTTCAACAGGGGGTGACCAAAAGAAAGGGGTCACAAAGACTCCCCAGCAGAAGGGTGATGAGACAACCAAAACTAAAAATAGTAAAGAGTCTTCTACAGGCCCCCAAAAACCTGCACAGGAGGGTGGGCCCAGAGCCTCTTCACAAAACAATGGGTACAAGGGTAAAAACTTTGATCCCAAAAAGGCCTGGTGTCATAGCTGTAAACAGCATGGACACCAAACTGGAGACAAGGCCTGTCCCAAGAAAGGTTCCACTCCAAACTCCCATCCAGGTAACACTGGTATGGCTAGTCTCCAAGTGGGATCAACAGTGTGCCCAGAGCAAATCAGGGTCCACACTGAAGCTACTCTAGTTTCTGAGGGTGGGGTGGATTTAGCCACACTAGCTGTCTGGCCGCCTAACATGCAAAAATACAGACAGCAACTCTTAATTAATGGGACTAGAATAGAGGGCCTGAGGGATACAGGTGCCAGTGTCACCATGGTGACAGAGAAACTGGTTTCCCCTGGCCAATACCTGACTGGAAAAACTTACACAGTCACCAACGCTGACAATCAGAGAAAAGTACATCCCATGGCAATGGTTACTTTAGAATGGGGAGGGGTCAATGGCCTGAAACAGGTGGTGGTCTCCTCAAATATCCCAGTGGACTGTCTGCTTGGAAATGACCTGGAGTCCTCAGCATGGGCTGAGGTAGAGCTAAAAACCCATGCAGCAATGCTGGGTATCCCTGAACTGGTGTGTGTGAAAACGAGAGCACAATGCAAGGCACAGGGTGAAAAAGTAGAGCTGGAGTCTGGAAAAATGGCCCAGCCTACCAAGAGAACAGGAAAGTCAGTTGGGAAACCAACTGCAACACAGCAAAAGAAAGGGAACCTCTCTTCTCAGGAAGAAGTTCTGCCCTCTGAGGGAACTGAGCCGTTGGAGCTTGAACCTTATCAGGTTGAGCTCTTAGGCCCAGGGGGACCCTCAAGGGAAGAGCTGTGTAAGGGACAAGAAACCTGTCCCTCTCTTGAAGGCCTTAGGCAGCAAGCTGCTGAAGAGTCCAAAGGCAAGAAAAATGGAACACATAGGGTCTATTGGGAAGATGGGCTCCTGTACACTGAGGCCAGAGACCCCAAACCTGGTGCCACTAGGAGAGTGGTAGTGCCTCAGCTGTTCAGAGAGTTCATCCTAACATTGGCCCATGACATTCCCCTTGCTGGACATTTGGGACAAACCAAGACGTGGGAGAGGTTAGTCAACCACTTCTACTGGCCCAATATGTCCAACATGGTTAAGGAGTTTTGCCTCTCCTGCCCCACCTGTCAAGCCAGTGGTAAGACAGGTGGGCATCCAAAGGCCCCCCTCATTCCACTTCCAGTGGTGGGGGTTCCCTTTGAAAGAGTGGGTGTGGACATAGTTGGTCCACTGGAACCTCCCACAGCCTCAGGAAATATGTATATCCTGGTAGTAGTGGATCATGCTACCAGGTATCCTGAAGCTATTCCCCTTAGGTCGACTACTGCCCCTGCAGTAGCCAAGGCCCTCATTGGTATCTTTACCAGAGTGGGTTTCCCTAAGGAGGTGGTGTCTGACAGAGGTACCAACTTCATGTCAGCATACCTAAAGCACATGTGGAATGAGTGTGGAGTGACTTATAAATTCACTACACCTTACCATCCACAAACTAATGGCTTAGTTGAGAGATTCAACAAGACATTAAAAGGCATGATCATGGGGCTCCCAGAAAAACTCAAAAGGAGATGGGATGTCCTCCTGCCATGTCTGCTTTTCGCTTACAGGGAGGTACCACAGAAGGGAGTAGGGTTCTCACCCTTTGAACTTCTGTTTGGTCATCCTGTAAGGGGACCACTTGCCCTTGTTAAAGAAGGCTGGGAGAGACCTCTCCATGAGCCTAAACAGGACATAGTGGACTATGTACTTGGCCTTCGCTCTAGAATGGCAGAGTACATGGAAAAGGCAACCAAAAACCTTGAGGCCAGCCAACAGCTCCAGAAGTTTTGGTATGACCAAAAGGCTGCACTGGTTGAGTTCCAACCAGGGCAGAAAGTCTGGGTTCTGGAGCCTGTGGCTCCCAGGGCACTCCAGGACAAATGGAGTGGCCCTTACCCAGTACTAGAGAGGAAGAGTCAGGTCACCTACTTGGTGGACCTGGGCACAAGCAGGAGCCCCAAAAGGGTGATCCATGTAAACCGCCTTAAGCTCTTCCACGACAGGGCTGATGTCAATCTGTTGATGGTAACAGATGAGGATCAGGAGGCAGAGAGTGAACCTCTCCCTGATCTTCTGTCATCAGACCCAAAAGATGGTACAGTAGATGGAGTGATCTACTCAGACACCCTCTCTGGCCAACAGCAAGCTGATTGTAGGAGAGTCCTACAACAGTTTCCTGAACTCTTCTCCTTAACCCCTGGTCAGACACACCTGTGTACCCATGATGTGGACACAGGAGACAGCATGCCTGTCAAGAACAAAATCTTTAGACAGTCTGACCATGTTAAGGAAAGCATCAAGGTGGAAGTCCACAAGATGCTGGAATTGGGAGTCATTGAGCGCTCTGACAGCCCCTGGGCTAGCCCAGTGGTCTTAGTCCCCAAACCTCACACCACAGATGGAAAGAAAGAGATGAGGTTTTGTGTGGACTACAGAGGGCTCAATTCTGTCACCAGGACAGATGCTCATCCAATTCCAAGAGCTGATGAGCTCATTGATAAATTAGGTGCTGCCAAATTTCTAAGTACCTTTGACTTGACAGCAGGGTACTGGCAAATAAAAATGGCACCTGGAGCAAAAGAAAAGACAGCATTCTCCACACCTGATGGGCACTATCAGTTTACTGTTATGCCCTTTGGTTTAAAGAATGCCCCTGCCACCTTCCAAAGGTTGGTGAATCAAGTCCTTGCTGGCTTGGAGTCCTTTAGCACAGCTTATCTTGATGATATTGCTGTCTTTAGCTCCACCTGGCAGGATCACCTGGTCCACCTGAGGAAGGTTTTGAAGGCTCTGCAATCTGCAGGCCTCTCTATCAAGGCATCCAAATGCCAGATAGGGCAGGGAACTGTGGTTTACTTGGGACACCTTGTAGGTGGAGGCCAAGTTCAGCCACTCCAACCCAAGATCCAGACTATTCTGGACTGGGTAGCTCCAAAAACCCAGACTCAAGTCAGGGCATTCCTTGGCTTGACTGGGTACTACAGGAGGTTTGTGAAGGGATATGGATCCATTGTGACAGCCCTCACTGAGCTCACCTCCAAGAAAATGCCCAAGAAAGTGAACTGGACTGTGGACTGCCAACAGGCCTTTGACACCCTGAAACAGGCAATGTGCTCAGCACCAGTTCTCAAAGCTCCAGATTATTCTAAGCAGTTCATTGTGCAGACTGATGCCTCTGAACATGGGATAGGGGCAGTTTTGTCCCAAACAAATGATGATGGCCTTGACCAGCCTGTTGCTTTCATTAGCAGGAGGTTACTCCCCAGGGAGCAGCGTTGGAGTGCCATTGAGAGGGAGGCCTTTGCTGTGGTTTGGTCCCTGAAGAAGCTGAGACCATACCTCTTTGGGACTCACTTCCTAGTTCAAACTGACCACAGACCTCTCAAATGGCTGATGCAAATGAAAGGTGAAAATCCTAAACTGTTGAGGTGGTCCATCTCCCTACAGGGAATGGACTTTATAGTGGAACTCAGACCTGGGACTGCCCATGCCAATGCAGATGGCCTTTCCAGGTTCTTCCACTTAGAAAATGAAGACTCTCTTGGGAAAGGTTAGTCTCATCCTCTTTCGTTTGGGGGGGGGTTGTGTAAGGAAATGCCTCCTTGGCATGGTTGCCCCCTGACTTTTTGCCTTTGCTGATGCTATGTTTACAATTGAAAGTGTGCTGAGGCCTGCTAACCAGGCCCCAGCACCAGTGTTCTTTCCCTAACCTGTACTTTTGTATCCACAATTGGCAGACCCTGGCATCCAGATAAGTCCCTTGTAACTGGTACTTCTAGTACCAAGGGCCCTGATGCCAAGGAAGGTCTCTAAGGGCTGCAGCATGTCTTATGCCACCCTGGAGACCTCTCACTCAGCACAGACACACTGCTTACCAGCTTGTGTGTGCTAGTGAGGACAAAACGAGTAAGTCGACATGGCACTCCCCTCAGGGTGCCATGCCAGCCTCTCACTGCCTATGCAGTATAGGTAAGACACCCCTCTAGCAGGCCTTACAGCCCTAAGGCAGGGTGCACTATACCATAGGTGAGGGTACCAGTGCATGAGCATGGTACCCCTACAGTGTCTAAACAAAACCTTAGACATTGTAAGTGCAGGGTAGCCATAAGAGTATATGGTCTGGGAGTCTGTCAAACACGAACTCCACAGCACCATAATGGCTACACTGAAAACTGGGAAGTTTGGTATCAAACTTCTCAGCACAATAAATGCACACTGATGCCAGTGTACATTTTATTGTAAAATACACCCCAGAGGGCACCTTAGAGGTGCCCCCTGAAACTTAACCGACTATCTGTGTAGGCTGACTAGTTTTAGCAGCCTGCCACAAACCGAGACATGTTGCTGGCCCCATGGGGAGAGTGCCTTTGTCACTCTGAGGCCAGTAACAAAGCCTGCACTGGGTGGAGATGCTAACACCTCTCCCAGGCAGGAATTGTCACACCTGGCGGTGAGCCTCAAAGGCTCACCTCCTTTGTGCCAACCCAGCAGGACACTCCAGCTAGTGGAGTTGCCCGCCCCCTCCGGCCAGGCCCCACTTTTGGCGGCAAGGCCGGAGAAAATAATGAGAATAACAAGGAGGAGTCACTGGCCAGTCAGGACAGCCCCTAAGGTGTCCTGAGCTGAGGTGACTCTAACTTTTAGAAATCCTCCATCTTGCAGATGGAGGATTCCCCCAATAGGGTTAGGATTGTGACCCCCTCCCCTTGGGAGGAGGCACAAAGAGGGTGTACCCACCCTCAGGGCTAGTAGCCATTGGCTACTAACCCCCCAGACCTAAACACGCCCTTAAATTTAGTATTTAAGGGCTACCCTGAACCCTAGAAAATTAGATTCCTGCAACTACAAGAAGAAGGACTGCCCAGCTGAAAACCCCTGCAGCGGAAGACCAGAAGACGACAACTGCCTTGGCTCCAGGAACTCACCGGCCTGTCTCCTGCCTTCCAAAGATCCTGCTCCAGCGACGCCTTCCGAAGGGACCAGCGACCTCGACATCCTCTGAGGACTGCCCCTGCTTCGAAAAGACAAGAAACTCCCGAGGACAGCGGACCTGCTCCAAGAAAAGCTGCAACTTTGTTTCCAGCAGCTTTAAAGAACCCTGCAAGCTCCCCGCAAGAAGCGTGAGACTTGCAACACTGCACCCGGCGACCCCGACTCGGCTGGTGGAGACCCGACACCTCAGGAGGGACCCCAGGACTACTCTGATACTGTGAGTACCAAAACCTGTCCCCCCTGAGCCCCCACAGCGCCGCCTGCAGAGGGAATCCCGAGGCTTCCCCTGACCGCGACTCTGTGAACCTAAAGTCCCGACGCCTGGGAGAGACCCTGCACCCGCAGCCCCCAGGACCTGAAGGACCGGACTTTCACTGGAGAAGTGACCCCCAGGAGTCCCTCTCCCTTGCCCAAGTGGAGGTTTCCCCGAGGAACCCCCCCCTTGCCTGCCTGCAGCGCTGAAGAGATCCCGAGATCTCTCATAGACTAACATTGCGAACCCGACGCTTGTTTCTACACTGCACCCGGCCGCCCCCGCGCTGCTGAGGGCGAAATTTCTGTGTGGACTTGTGTCCCCCCCGGTGCCCTACGAAACCCCCCTGGTCTGTCCTCCGAAGACGCGGGTACTTACCTGCAAGCAGACCGGAACCGGGGCACCCCCTTCTCTCCATTCTAGCCTATGCGTTTTGGGCACCACTTTGAACTCTGCACCTGACCGGCCCTGAGCTGCTGGTGTGGTGACTTTGGGGTTGCTCTGAACCCCCAACGGTGGGCTACCTTGGACCAAGAACTGAACCCTGTAAGTGTCTTACTTACCTGGTAAAACTAATCAAAACTTACCTCCCCTAGGAACTGTGAAAATTGCACTAAGTGTCCACTTTTAAAACAGCTATTTGTCAATAACTTGAAAAGTATACATGCAATTTTGATGATTTGAAGTTCCTAAAGTACTTACCTGCAATACCTTTCGAATGAGATATTACATGTAGAATTTGAACCTGTGGTTCTTAAAATAAACTAAGAAAAGATATTTTTCTATATAAAAACCTATTGGCTGGATTTGTCTCTGAGTGTGTGTACCTCATTTATTGTCTATGTGTATGTACAACAAATGCTTAACACTACTCCTTGGATAAGCCTACTGCTCGACCACACTACCACAAAATAGAGCATTAGTATTATCTATTTTTACCACTATTTTACCTCTAAGGGGAACCCTTGGACTCTGTGCATGCTATTCCTTACTTTGAAATAGCACATACAGAGCCAACTTCCTACAATGGACTGCTGGGACAAGAGAAAGGGCAGTGGGTCTGGTGAGCCAACCCAAGAACACCAGAGGTGCAGGAGGTTCTGACCTCTGAGGATGGTATTCCACCCTGCAAACTGTAAACTTTGCACTTGTATAGCGCACTACTCACCCGTTAGGGTCTTAAGGCGCTGTACTCATACCGCTGTGGAACCCCTCCTGGCTTTTCCCTGTGAGGCACCCACTCCTGGGCAACCCCCAGGGTGAAGCCAGGCATCCAAGCGCTGTCAGGGCAGTGGTGGAGATTAAGCAAGCTATTGCCCAGAGTTACAGAGTGGGACCCATTAATTAGATTAGGCACCAAGGCGAGAATTATCTTGTCCAAGGGAATTGAGCCCAAGACCCGCCAAGGCGGGAATTGAACCCTGGTCACAGGCCAGATCTCTGCATCAGGGTCTGCCACTGCAAGATCTGACTGACTTGGCAGAATTGACAGGAGTGGTGGACCAACCAGAGAGGAGTTTTGCCAGGGACAAAGAGAGTGTCCCAGACTGCCTCTAGGCAAGAGGAGGGTGATGTTTGAGGAACCCATAAGGGTTACTGGGATGAGGGAATGAGGGAATCCTATACACTGAGGCCAGAGACCTCAAGGAGGGAGCCCCAAGGAGGTTGCAGTCTGTCTTTAAAAAGTAAAATGTGTGCAAATTCAACTTTGGAACTAAAGGTATTTCCAAAGTGATAATCTACCTTGGTTTTACATATCCGACACCCCTTAGGTCTCCCCTAGATGCCCCAGGGGAGGGGTGCCAGGTAACTAAAATCAGGGACATTATAAAATATATTTTATATGCCCTGGTGAGGGAAAAACTGCACCTTTCATTTTTCCTCATTGTCGATACCTAGCTCCATAGGCTAACATAAGAATATTTTCCATGAGCATAAATATTGCTAGGAAGGAGATAAATGCATCATGAAAGGACTCAAAAGATTGGTAATTATAAATCCAACAACTTGCCACTGTTGAATGTAACATAACTAATACAGAGAATACATTATAAGACTTTATTTTTTGTAAGCCAAATTCCAGCCTGCTAGTGGCTTCTCCTGACTGGTCAGCCTTAAAAGGATTAGCCAGGACACTTTGATGAGGTGATAAGTGGCCTGCACTGATTAGAGGTTATCTGATGTGGGAGAGTGGCAGATGCTGAGGCAAGGCCAGGAAGGGGCTGGGTAAATTAAACTGGACTTCAAATAAAGCAGGACAGAAAGGAATGCCAGCCAGGCCTGCCCTCTCACCCTGTACCCCACAGATAGATAGCAGGCCCAGTTAAGAACTTTGCAGATGCCCAGAGGGGGAGTGTTAATGGAAATGAGCCACACAAAGAGGTTGGTTTAACCAGGTCTTACTCCTCTGGAGGAAAATCACTGATCTTGGAATATTAAAGTGCAGTGCTTTATGGGACAAGAGAATGTCACACTTTGCAGGAAGCTGTCGTGCTTTTGGGTGGCACCCTGCAGCTCATTGCACAAGGGCGCCCCCCTGCGTGTCCCCCAAGATGATTGAATAAAAGTGGCTGAGCTGCATTGCAACTCAGATCTGCTGCCTGAAATCTCGAGAAGGATTGTCCTGCTGGAACCCTGGTCTGCAACCCCAAGGACTGCAGTCTGAAGTACTGCTCCTGTTGCACACTGGAACAACAGCCGTATGGACTGCCTTGCTTCAAAAAAGACTCAAGAGTGGACTCCCTGAAAGCAGCAGGTTAACAGAGCTTCACCCGCACCACCTCCATCAAGAAGACCCCAGCTGGACAGCCTTTGAAGGAATTGGCCAGATGCATTCAGGGAAATGTAGTCCCAACACCCCAAGGACCATCTCAGAGCTTCTAGACTCTTGTGTTGTGGATACCCAAAGATCCCTGCCTGCAAACAAGAAGAAGAAGAAGAACTGCCCTGCTGAACTCCTGGTCTGAACCAAAAAGGACTGCGCTCACAAGGACTGAAACTGCTGCACACTCTGGGATTCACAAATGAGGACTTTGCCTGGCTTCTACAGGATTCAGGAGTGGACTTCCTATAAGCGACAGGAATAAAGGAGCTACCAAGTGTCACCTGCATTAGCTTCTGCCAGAGGAGCCCAGCTGGATAGCGTTCAGTGGACTTTTAACGACTTGTCCAGGTGCATTGTGGGAATCGTTGTCCCAACATTGCATACTAAACATGTTTCTCATTTTTACAATGAGTTTAAGTCACGGATTCAGCATGAGTATATGATGAAATTCTTTACCCCTGTTTCTAACAGAAGCAAAACTAACCAGAGAATGCATGATGTAACCTGTAAAATTAACAAAGATGAGACAGTATGTGTAGAAGACCTGTAGAAGACCTAAATAAGAGAAGAAACATAGATAAAACTAGAGGTGAAAAAAAAACAGGTGCAGGACATACCATCGGAAAGGGTAAGGAGACCCTAAAGGAACCACCCTAAGGTTAAGTAGTGTTGTTGTCAAGGAAGGATTGTTTTGTATTATGAGGCAATCAGAGGGGAATGAGACACTTCAGACAGTGGGATGGAGCAAGTGTGAACATAATTACTTTGTTAAAGGAGAAAACATTTTAAAGATAGAAGTAAGGATACAAGGCATCTATTACAGATGTGGCAAGTCAGCTTATTTCCAATTGCCCCACAATTGGGCAGGTAGTTGTTATGCAGCCCTCGTTTTCCTTAAGATCTATCACACTGACAAATTAGACTTTCCACTTGAGCACTGCATAATAAAAAGCAGGCACAGTTTTAAGCAGATTGTTAGCAAGATGTTTGGAGCACTCATAGCTTCTATAGGAGTGGCACTAAATGACATGAAGATTATAGAGCTATCCACACTGGTAGATCGGCTTGCTACTAACACCGCAGACACACTAAGGGGGTCATTCTGACCCTGACGGGCGGCGGAGGCCGCCCGCCAGAGTTCCCCCCTCCGAAATACCGCTCCGCGGTCAAAAGACCGCGGAGGGTATTCTAAGTTTTTCCCTGGGCTGGCGGGCGGTCGCCAAAAGACCGCCCGCCAGCCCAGGGAAAAACTCCCTTCCCACGAGGATGCCGGCTCGTAATCGAGCCGGCGGAGTGGGAAGGTGCGACGGGTGCTGTTGCACCCGTCGCGTATTTCACTGTCTGCCAAGCAGACAGTGAAATACTCGTAGGGGCCCTCTTACGGGGGCCCCTGCAGTGCCCATGCCAGTGGCATGGGCACTGCAGGGGCCCCCAGGGGCCCCGCGACCCCCCCTACCGCCATCCGGTTCCCGGCGGGCGGACCGCCGGGAACTGGATGGCGGTAGGGGGGGTCGGAATCCCCTCGGCGGCGCAGCTAGCTGCGCCGCCTTGGAGGATTCAAAAGGGCGGCGGTACACTGGCGGGAGACCACCAGTGTTGCCGGTCTGACCGCGGCTTTACCGCCGCGGTCAGAATGCCCTGCCGGGCACCGCCGGCCTGTCGGCGGTGGTCCCGCCGAACCTGGCCCCGGCGGTCTAAGACCGCCGGGGTCAGAATGACCCCCTAACTGTGATAAATAAAAAATTGCTTTCAATGACAGCTATGATTATGGAAAATTGCTTTGCATTAGATTTACTCCTCGCAAAGGAAGGCAGAGTTTGCAAAGTCATTCAAGCTTGGAAATGTTGTGCATACATTCCACGCATATATTAGTAGCTTGGCAGCTACATTATTATCATTACGAATATGACACATGAATTAACTGAGTTGGAAGAAGCAAGAGCTTGGAAGGGATGGATGACTATTTGGATCTATTGGAAGAGAATTTGCCAAGATAGGAGAATGGCTTGGTAGTGTAGTTGGAGGAATTCTAAAATGGCTTTTAACACCACTTTTTGGTCACACTCATCGCTAATGCATGTGTGCCTATTTTCCTAATATTTTGTAAGGGAATTTCACTACGAAATTGAATGCATTGTGAGTACAAGGAGCAATCAGCAAAGGCAGGAAGAAAGAGAAAGAGACTTGAGATGATTTAGAAGTCATCCGAGAAGGGGTTGTTTTTCCATTAAAAGCATTTCTGAGTTGAATGTATGCTAACAATTGCTGTTGATGTTTTTGTTCTAAATGAAGAATTGGGAGTCTTACACTAATAAAACAGAATGTTTCCAATTACCTTTTCTTGACTGTACCTAACCAAGGCCATCCCAACCATCACAGACTAGTGTCATATAGGGGGTTATTACAACTTTGGAGGAGGTGTTAATCCGTCCCAAAAGTGACGGTAAAGTGACGGATATACCACCAGCCCTTTTACGAGTCCATTATATCCTATGGAACTCGTAATACGGCTGGTGGTATATCCGTCACTTTACCGTCACTTTTGGGATGGATTAAAACCTCCTCCAAAGTTGTAATAACCCCCATAGTGTATCCAGTACCATGCTCGAATTTATAATGATAATGTCTAAATCTAATGTAGCTTTACCATGGGAGAATCTCCAAATGTATTCTATAGTAAATTGCTTCTTTTTGCTTGTTCCCTATTGGTGCACATCTTGAGAACCATGTGCTTGTGTGGAAAGTATGAAAATCTATGTCTAGAGTCCCATAAAGGATGTGTAGTTTCTGTATAAGGGAGCACCCTCTACTCCCTCCCCGTAGAAAGCAAACCTATACCAGATTCTATACAGAACTGTATGAAGTTCTTTGTACTTATTGTGAGAAAGTAGCCTCTTTCTAGCCTTGTTACTGCCACTTTTGGCCTGTTTGTGAGTGTATGTCAGGGTGTTTTCACTGTCTCACTGGGATCCTGCCTGCCAGGGCCCAGTGCTCATAGTGAAAACCCTATGTTTTCAGTATGTTTGTTATGTGTCACTGGGACCCTGCTAGCCAGGACCCCAGTGCTCATAAGTTTGTGACCTATATGTATGTGTTCCCTGTGTGGTGCCTAACTGTCTCACTGAGGCTCTGCTAACCAGAACCTCAGTGGTTATGCTCTCTCTGTACAAATTGTCACTAACAGGCTAGTGACCAATTTCACCAATTCATATTGGCATACTGGAACACCCTTATAATTCCCTAGTATATGGTACTGATGTACCCAGGGTATTGGGGTTCCAGGAGACCCCTATGGGCTGCAGCATTTCTTGTGCCACCCATGGGGAGATCTGCCAATTCTTACACAGGCCTGCTAGTGCAGCCTGAGTGAAATAACGTACACGTTATTTCACAGCCATTTACCACTGCACTTAAGTAACTTATAAGTCACCTATATGTCTAACCTTTACCTGGTAAAGGTTGAGTGCTAAGTTACTTAGTGTGTGGGCACCCTGGCACTAGCCAAGGTGCCCCCACATTGTTCAGGGCAAATTCCCCGGACTTTGTGAGTGCGGGGACACCATTACACGCGTGCACTATACATAGGTCACTACCTATGTATAGCTTCACAATGGTAACTCCGAATATGGCCATGTAACATGTCTTAGATCATGGAATTGCCCCCCCAATGCCATCCTGGCATTGGTGAGACAATCCCATGATCCCACGGGTCTCTAGCACAGACCCGGGTACTGCCAAACTACCTTTCACGGGGTTTCACTGCAGCTGCTGCTGCTGCCAACCCCTCAGACAGGTTTCTGCCCTCCTGGGGTCCAGCCAGGCTTGGCCCAGGAAGGCAGAACAAAGGACTTCCTCAGAGAGAGGGTGTTACACCCTCTCCCTTTGGAATAAGGTGTCAGGGCTGGGGAGGAGTAGCCTCCCCCAGCCTCTGGAAATGCTTTGATGGGCACAGATGGTGCCCATCTCTGCATAAGCCAGTCTACACCGGTTCAGGGATCCCCCAGCCCTGCTCTGGTGCGAAACTGGACAAAGGAAAGGGGAGTGACCACTCCCCTGACCTGCACCTCCCCTGGGAGGTGCCCAGAGCTCCTCCAGTGTGCTCCAGACCTCTGCCATCTTGGAAACAGAGGTGCTGCTGGCACACTGGACTGCTCTGAGTGGCCAGGGCCAGCAGGTGACGTCAGAGACTCCTTCTGATAGGCTCCTTCAGGTGTTGCTAGCCTATCCTCTCTCCTAAGTAGCCAAACCTCCTTTTCTGGCTATTTAGGGTCTCTGCTTTGGGGAATTCTTTAGATAACGAATGCAAGAGCTCATCAGAGTTCCTCTGCATCTCTCTCTTCACCTTCTGCCAAGGAATCGACTGCTGACCACGCTGGAAGCCTGCAAAACTGCAACAAAGTAGCAAAGACGACTACTGCGACCTTGTAACGCTGATCCTGCCGCCTTCTCTACTGTTTTCCTGGTGGTGCATGCTGTGGGGGATAGTCTGCCTCCTCTCTGCACTAGAAGCTCCGAAGAAATCTCCCGTGGGTCGACGGAATCTTCCCCCTGCAACCGCAGGCACCAAAGAACTGCATCACCGGTCCTCTGGGTCTCCTCTCAGCACAACGAGCGAGGTCCCTTGAACTCAGCAACTCTGTCCAAGTGACTCCCACAGTCCAGTGACTCTTCAGTCCAAGTTTGGTGGAGGTAAGTCCTTGCCTCCCCACGCTAGACGGCATTGCTGGGAACCGCGTGTTTTGCAGCTACTTCGGCTCCTGTACACTCACCGAGGATTTCCTTTGTGCACAGCCAAGCCTGGGTCCCTGGCACTCTAACCTGCATTGCACGACCTCCTGAGTTGTCCTCCGGCTTCGTGGGACCCTCTTGTGCAACTTCGGGTGAGCTCCGGTTCACTCCACTTCGTAGTGCATGTTCCGGCACTTCTGCGGGTGCTGCTTGCGTCTAAGTGGGCTCCTTCTCTTGCTGGGCGCCCCCTCTGTCTCCTCACGCAATTGGCGACATCCTGGTCCCTCCTGGACCACAGCAGCATCCAAAAATCCTAACCGCGACCCTTGCAACTAGCAAGGCTTGTTTGCGGTCTTTCTGCACGACGTGGGACATCCATCCTCCGAAGGGGAAGTCTCTAGCCCTTGTCGTTCTTGCAGAATCCACAGCTTCTACCATCCGGTGGCAGCTTCTTTGCACCCACAGCTGGCATTTCCTGGGCATCTGTCCACTCCCGACTTGATCGTGACTTTTGGACTTGGTCCCCTTGTTCCACAGGTACTCTCATCAGGAAATCCATCGTTGTTGCATTGCTGGTGTTGTTGTTTGTGGCAGAATTCCCCTATCACGACTTCTGTGCTCTTTGGGGAACTTAGGTGCACTTTGCACCCACTTTTCAGGGTCTTGGGGAGGGCTATTTTTCTAACCTTCACTGGTTTCTTACAGTCCCAGCGACCCTCTACAAGGTCACATAGGTTTGGGGTCCATTCGTGGTTCGCATTCCACTTCTAGAGTATATGGTTTGTGTTGCCCCTATCCCTATGTGCCCCCATTGCATTCTATTGTGACTATACATTGTTTGCACTGTTTTCTATTGCTATTACTGCATATTTTGGTATTGTGTACATATATCTTGTGTATATTTGCCATCCTCATACTGAGGGTACTCACTGAGATACTTTTGGCATATTGTCATAAAAATAAAGTACCTTTATTTTTAGTATATCTGTGTATTGTGTTTTCTTATGATATTGTGCCTATGACACTAGTGGTACTGTAGGAGCTTCACTCGTCTCCTAGTTCAGCCTAAGCTGCTCTGCTAAGCTACCTTTTCTATCAGCCTAAGCTGCTAGACACCCCTCTACACTAATAAGGGATACCTGGACCTGGTGCAAGGTGTAAGTACCCCTTGGTACCCACTACAAGCCAGGCCAGCCTCCTACACTTATGATCTATATGCTTAACTGCTAGCCTGCTAATTGCAATTTTAAATGTCTTTGCCTATTAATTCTTCATATAAAAATTTCAAAACACAAACAGTGTCTGTCATTCTTCTAAAGATGCTTCAGCATTGATTATTGAACCTAAACCACTGTGACGGGTCTAATCGGGGAGCATCAAAGTCCGTATCAGGACTACACTGCTTCTGGTGCTAGCTGTTGGTGCATCCATATGGTATGATCATTAAGGACGAATTTGAGCACCAATAAGAAACAGAAATGTATTGATGTGGTGCTTGTTCTGTTTACAGATACCAGGAGATAGGAATACCAGAACCTTCCTCTGAGTCAACGCACAATTAGCGTTATTACAATTGGAATCTCTTTACTGATTTGATTTTCCAATTTTTTTGTGATTAATAATAACTTACACACTATACACATGCTGATTGGCTTGTTATCCAAGAATCTTCTTTAATAATGCCTTTAATAGACTCATCCTCTGTCCTAGTATCTTCACCTTTATCCAAGCCCTTAAGCTACTATTCTAGTGGTGTGGTCTCTGAAAGCTTGTCCTTTGGTTGGTCAGAAGATGCTGTCTAGTAGGTTTTGGATGCTGATGATTATGAGGATCTTATCCTCAAATGTTAGCCACTTGTTGGATGAGTGCTTGGCCTTACTCTTACAAAGGATAATCTTTTGAGGGGACTGCAAGCCAGTTAAAATTCTGGAGCTGGTCTTTGGTGACAGCTCAATTTTCTAGTCTTTTATATATTTTCTGGTTCTGTGTCCTGGAATTAGGTATTACAGAGAGTTGGCACCGTCATTGGAAAGCAAACTAAATCCTTAGTCCTTAGTCATGTTACACTATTTTAACTCAGTTCTTTGGTTTTAGGAAACGTGTGCATCCATGGAACAACCTATGCATTAGCGGAAGAACACATTGCTCAGATAGGCTGCAATCGCAAAATACTTTGAGAACTTTCACTTCTAGTGAAATTATATTAGAATGGACATGAACAAACAATCTAGTGAAATATAAATACAGAAAACTACTCTAAATGAGGCAAAACATGCAGGAAGTTCCTATTCCGCTTCTTGTGGGTCACTTGTGTGGTATCGGTATTCACCGAGTGTGCTATTACCACACAAATAAACAGACAACTAATGACTTCCTAATTCTGTTGCTCTGTAACTGTAAGACACGAAAATGTAGGTCTGACAAAGGAGAACTGAATACTGAGCTTCAAAATAGCACACCCAACTTCTCTACACACAGTGGTATCAGTTACTCCTCAGAGCAGCAAGCTGAAGAGGTGATACTCGTATCCAGTACTTAATGCGAGCGAGGCTGATTCATGCATATTTTATAAATGTTTAATTTAGCCATATGTTGTATAGTCTGTTCCAGCCAGTGACTCACTCTAGCACATGTTGCAGTTCTGCATAGTATGTGGGCACTGTTCCAAGTAACTATATACACTTTATAAATCATATCGTTGCTGTACCTCTCATGCCCCAACTTGAATCCTCGTCATTTTCAAACTGGCCAAAATTGGCGGTCTAGACAAGAGGGAAGAAAAGGATGATTGTAAAGCCGATACATCAGTTTAGACAATGTCAACAGGCAGAGGGACACTATTTAATTTGGTTAGTGTTCAGTAGTGACAAGGTTAGTGTGAGCTTAGCATTAAACCACTGCATTGTAGTTTTTCAAAACTGTCCATAAGAACATTCGTGATCCTATTAAAGACTCTATCGTGAGTATTATGTACTTGATTTTCCTTATTCACCAGCATGAATACAAAAAGGTATTTTCCAACAAACATACTGTACGAGAGAACCAAGACATCAATGTCACTCTGCCTCTGCAGACCACCATTCAGCCTCACCAAGCCATGTGCTGTAGTCTCCTCTGAAGGCAACAAGCCATCTTTTCTTCACTTTTAACAGAGTGAAGCTTTGGGCCCAAAACACCCAGACCAAAAGAATAGCAATGTATGACAACTCCACCTGACAACATCAGACAGTGGTTATGGAAACTGGAGCTGAAAGCAACCTCGAGCAGGAAAATCAAAACAGAATGAGTTATCATCAACAGCAAATGTGGCAATAGGGAATACAACTTCTGTGTCTTTAATAAAATTAGGAATGTTCTTCATGACAGTTAGAAAAATTAAAATTTGTGACAAAGCATGATTGGTGGAAGCATGTCCCTTATAGTCACCAGAAGCATGAATCACTGTTTTACAATAGAGTACCTCAATAACCTTACACACCAGCTGACCACAGAATGTCTCCCAAATTGGAATTCTGCCCCCAAAAAGCTTTCAAAGCCATGGGACCTCGAAATACGTGATCAGTGAACACAGAAACATCAACACCCCTGTGGCCCATTACCCTTCTCATCATGAGTGCAGAGCCAGAAAAGAAAAGAGCATGATGGCCATAAGGTGAGAAAAGGACTTTATATGTGTGATGTTTTCACCTATTTCTCTCACAGGCACAGCGAAATTGAAATCTTCACACTAAGGGGTATATTTACTAATATTACACGGAACGCAAAGCAGCAAAACAACATGGTTCACTGCACTGCATGAAAAGGAGAGGGAAGGCCTGCACCATATCTATCAAGAAATGGCACATTCCTGCTCTCTGCATGTGCTGGGGCACAATCTGCAGCCTGGCACTAACGCAGGCATCCTTGCACAAAAACAATCCTTAGAGGCACATTCCTCTTTCAGTGTGTGCTGCAGAAGACGCTGAAAGAGGAAAACACGTGTAGAAATAAACCTATTTTTCCTCGTTAGGCTTCGGTCAGGAAGGCGCAGCATTATGACACAACCCAAGGTTTACTGGTTTTAGTAAATCTGGCAATATGGGAAAAACCTTGGGTCAGTGCCAGGGAATGCACACGATCCACCCATGGAACGTTCTCCCTGCTCCAATGTAATGCAAGGCTGTGATAGGTTCTGCTTTGCCTTACTTTGGCTTTACTAAACCACATAGAGCCACGCAAGGTGGCTTTGCGAGGCTTAGTAAACTCCATTTAAGGACTTGTGTTGACTGGCGATGACTTGCGTCATGCAAGGGCAATACAAGCCCTTAGCAAATATGCCCCTAAGTGTGTCGTGGAAGGGCGATTCATACCTCCATGCCCCATGCGTGTATATCATTACTTACTGGTCTCCATCTACAGCCTGTGATGCCCTTCTGTGTTGTGGTGAATAGAATGATTTATAAGATTCTCACAGCCAAAGGCTATGGCCTTATCAATTCTACTTCTGTAAGGTATTGGGTGAAGTTGTAGTTCATTGTTACCTGGAGTCTTTATCCCACTTACCACGTGATGGTTTTATTTCTTTTAAATAGCCTGCATCATCACATTCCACAGAAAACTACTTAATAAAGTAAATTGTTTCTCCCTGCATTTCCAGCTGTCTGTCATCATTATTATCAACTAGACTTGTCCATATAAGTGAATGTATAGAATAACAATGCGAGGCTTCCCTCTTTTCATTTTTTTGTGCTAATGAAGTTCACTTTGATCATACGTAATGGATATAAGTTTGAGTTTCACTGTCTGCAGCGTTTGAGTTTAATATGGCGCTTGTAATAGTAACTAAAATGCAACAGCGCCATCTACTGGATTATTAGAGTTCTGCTGACGAACTGTCCTACGCATGAAAACTGCAAGGCACGTCTACCGGTTGGACAAACAGTTTCACCCTGGACACTGAGACACAATGCCCTATATAGGTAATTTATTTCCTTTAATCTGATGAATGGATTGAGGTTAAAATAATTATGCATACTTAATGTATCTGCATCACTTACTAAAAGCTAAAGATCGTCTATGCACACGCTATACGTTCAACTAGCCTAGTATCACACCAGCTACATTTCTTCATATGGTTCACTTTATCTGTTTAAAAGCCCCAAATTCTGGAGGACAGAGCTACCTGAAACCATTGTACATCATGCTTTCTGATAGTAGGTATATCTGGCTTGCCAGAGTTAATATTTGCAAATTGTGCATATATGTAAGCACAGAATGTTAGTAGAATCGGGCACAATCTTGCAAATTTATGAAACATCCCGAAGAAGGCACCTACCCTATTCAACCCATTTTTGCCATATCCAGGTAGAGAAGCAGATTTTGAGTATGGGAATCCTACAACAAAGATGAAAAACATTACTGACAAACAAGCGAAACATATTGCTGCAAGGCCTCCTTCCATAATTACAGCCTTAATCCAGAGTATGCGCAGTTCGAAACATTACTGTGTACATTTACGCGTTGTTAATTGGTTCATATATTTGTGATTTTAATATAGCAATCTCAAGCTATACACAAAAAATAGAAAAAGTTTGTATTGTTTAACGCAAGCTATCTCTGCCTCAATGGAGCATCTACACAAAATCACATTCGAAGAATAATTTAAAACATCAGCTAAATAATGATTATTTCGTTTACAAAGAATGCAGTAATCAAGGTCACAGGCCATACATTGTGTGCATTGAGGCAGCCCGCCAAATGCAATCACTTTGGTCCAAGATACCTAAACGACACAGCTTCATCCTCCTTCAGATTCCTTAAAATCTTGAACCTTGTCATCTATAGTGCCGAGGTGGACAGAAGATCCACTTTTTACTCTCACCGCTGGATCCTGATTCTAGGACTCTGACTGCTTTTTCAGGCTCTCTTCCTCCAGCTCACACTTTGTGAAGACAGTTCAGAGGGTGTTATTGATGCAGCTGTTGCAGTGGCCTCTCCTTCACGGTGACCGCCGCACCTTAGTCATATTACATCAGTGCTGCAGATGGGCCATGGAAGGCTTGGACATGGAGATCAGACACGAACAATGGCGGAAGGAGGGGACTAGGAGAACACAGCTTTAGGTCGAGCGAAGGAGATCTTAAGTAAGAAAGTGCGTGGTGAGGGAGATGACAATGGGTTGGCAAAGGAAGGGCAATACGAAATTCCTGGTCGCAATAGGAAAAAGTGCTGTTTGGGGGGGCGTTGCAAGAGAGTGTCATCAGGTCAGTGGTCATGGCCAGAATGGGAGCGGAGATCGGAAGTGATACAAAGGAGGCCAGGCCGGGCTGGGATCAGGGCAAGAAATAGGGAGTGGGTGGGTATGATGCTGCGAAGGAGGCTTGTTTGGCGGAGCGACTTGTTGAGGAATGGATGGAGAGAAACTGGTTGTGAAAGGGAAGTTTCTTGATCACTCAGGCCATGGCTTTGTGGCTCCTTTTCCAGACACTGCCTCTGTAAGTTCTTAATGCAGCAGGTCAGACAAACCAGGTGTGCCAGACACAGATCACCCCATAGTGAAAACAGCAGGAACAGCCTGATGTAAGAGGAAGTGTTGACTCCTGAAGTGCAGAGCATCATCCTACGAAGTGCTGGAGAGATGTGACGCATCATCTTGCAAACCGTGGCGTGCAAGGGAGGACCTACAAGAGCAAGTCGAGAGTGACACCATGGAAGTTCTAGCAAACCGTGGCATGCAAGGGAAGGCCTACACCAGCAAGTCAAGAGTGACACCATGGAAGATCTAGCAAACCGTGGCAAGCAAGGGAGGGCCTACAAGAGCAAGTCAAGAGTGACACCATGGAAGATATAGCAAACCGTGGCGTGCAAGGGAGGGCCTACACCAGCAAGTCACGAGTGACACCATGGGCGATAAGATGAGAAGAGTGTGTGCTTTAGAATCCGAGACACTATTATAACCTGTGTCTCACACCTCACCATTAGGGAATGAAGCTCACATGTTCTCACCATCGCACAAGCCCTTATAACCACTGGAGCGCTGGATGGTCTGCATGTTCCCACCATGAACTCTGCTTCCAAGGCTAGAGTTAAGAGCTTGTTCAATTTTTAATTCTCCTCAGGTAAAGGTCATTGGAAGTTGTCAGGCAGGGGCTCTTATCAGGTATGATTTGCCTAAAGCCTGTTAGCCACAAACTTCCTAGCACTCATCTTATTGTCGCTATCTCAGCTGGGTGCAAAAAGAGGGATGGGCAGTGAGCGAGCAAAGCCTAAATGTACAAATGTTACATGTGACCGAGTAACGTAAAATAATGTCTGATGCATGAGCCTTTTAAGGCACACGGACATCTGGTCGTCTTTCGGACTTTGATAGCATTTGCTTTGCACCATTTGATGCATTTGGACTGATTATGAAAATTTGCTTCCGTAGACTTCGTCCTGTGTTTGGAGTAAATCTGTGCCTTATTACAGGATTCATAAGAAAGGCCAGGAGAACACCTGCGAAGCTGAAACGGTTACAGGGAGCGGCCATTCCTGCTCATATGAATGCATTGCTGCGGTAATTCGCGTTTTTTCACAAAATGAGAATTTACACTCACGCAAAAGCCATTTGTTCATTTAAGACCAAAGTAGTTGCGCAAATGGCTTTGTGAGTTGGACCCATTTTGTTCAGTTTAGAGTAAAGACGTGTACCAAAGCCTGAATTAGCTGGACACATTGGGCCACTTGAAATACTATTTCGAACATTTAAAGTAAATAAAAAATGTGTTACTGCTACCTTTGGCTTTACCACTTACAATCATAATTAGCCTTTTACTTTCACATTAACAATTACCCTCAAAACATGCCTCTTATGTCCCATAACCATCCTAGGATGTTACCGTGTGCTACCAGTTTACCATAGGTGGCGAACAGTAATTGATTCCCTCTAATATTTACGCTCGCAGCACGAGATTATCAGACTAATGGTTCAAAAATCTAAGGGGCTCATGAGGAATGCTTGACTCTTTAGTGGGGGCAATCGCAGCCAGTGCTTACTTATATTGCCAGACGAGGTATTTACTGGGGACAGTATAACTGCCCCTGCTTCGAGTTCCCCATTTCAGAATGGGGGACAATTCAGTAAATGCATTAATTGCTATTGGAACTGGGCACATGCACAGCACACAATCTTCCATTAGTGTGGTGTTGCAGCTCCTTTCAGTAGGCCGGGCAGCACTTTTTGGGTATGACTCTTTCAGTGTCATAATTTTCTCCCACCCTGATCCGCAAAACTCCGAATGATACAATTTATACCAGGTTTTACTTGACAAAATTTGTTCAGAGAAAAATGTGCGGTTTTTGCATTACTTGTAATCCTGAATCGGACAACTCAGGTTTCCTGAATGAAGTCAATTTTCCTGAAATAGTTTTGATGATTTCTTTCTTCTTCATTTGTATAGCAGATGTGATGTTTTGCACTACGATAACAGATAAAGGTAGCTGTCTAGGGTTTCAAGCGACATCTTCATCTCTACTTGTTTTAACCTTTTCAGTGCCCTCCATGAGTGCATCCCTCTGGTCATTGTACAAAGTAAAGCTTACGTGAATAGTAGGGGTCCCCCTGAACTCGCTGTGAAGCTTCTCTGTGAGTCCCCGGGCTCTGAGTCAGCGACTGAGAATCCAGCTCCGTGGCATTGGCGAGGGCTTCCATCTCTCCTTTGAGGATGACCCAACTCGTCTTCACCTGAACCAAGGAAATGACAAGAGACGTTTCACAATGCATCTCTGAAAAGGGGTCTCCATCTTATTACAATTGGCCGCCTTTCAGAGGTTTATAAATGTAGAGTTGGAGCCTCAATTACAGTGTCTTTGCTAAAATTATGGTAGGTAGTTACATGTTGTGGCGCAAATTGTATTCTTAAGAGCAGAAGAATGCTATTGTTGCAGGAGCACCTCTAAAAGAAATCAAAATGTGACGGGGAAGGAGACACTGCAATTGAGGCGAAACACTATGTAGTTAATACTTTCCATGACACATTTTTTATATCACGTTACAATTTTAGACACTGGAAAAAAATCAGCTGTACAGGCTCCAAGTTCAGCCATGTGCCAGTAGGCCAGGATCAGCATAAGGATGACCCAGGAGGATGGAACAATTCATGAGTACCCAGCTAGCAGAGGTAAAGTCAAGAAATTCCTGATAGGAAGACGAATGTTGGTGGGGAGACGTGTGATAGACTAATGAAAGATCTCATGACGTGAATGCTGTGCGCACACATTTTATAACAGGGAATTCAAAAAACTGGAACAATGCTTCTCAACCTAAAGTAATTTGTCCACAAATACTGGTGAGGTCCTACACTGACAATCACCTCGGTTTTTGAAATTTATAATACACATTTAAGAACTGTAACACTCAATAGATCAAGGGACCAACTAGACTTTATTTAACAAGTTCCATCCTTTTTTATATTTTGCTCTGCTAGTCAGGTGAAGTCTGGAAATGTTGACCATTGAGAAAAATGATAAAGTCCAACTTTGCCCAAGGTAGGCATTGTCATCTCCCTGTTCGATACCCTGGAGGCAGTAGTCCCATGACGCATAAGACTGCCAGAAATTCTTCCCAGTTGTCACGCAAATAAAGGGTAAAGACAATGGCTGCCACCCCGGAAGTCATCATTCCCCTTGCACGCTGCTTAAAGGCCCACCCTAGGTATCTTCTAAGGGATGTATGTATGTGGAATTTGTGTAACCTAACCAAAAGGCAGTGGCGTGCTGTACAGGGTCAAAGGTAAGCATGCAGTAACCGCAGAGGTATCTGCTTTCTGGGAGCAGAAGTTACATGTGCGGTTTGCTTAACTGCATGTGCGAAAATCAACCACTCGTCATCTCTGACATTGCAGTGAAGGCTTCTGATGAATGGATTGTTGGTGTTCCCTCTCTGCCCTCTGCCTCACTAGCTTCTGACTTCATATGCCGTCAAGACAGTCATTACCAGAGGAGTGCCTGTGGGATGAATCAAGTAGCGTAGTAGAGAAACACACGGCATCTGGGATCCATGGGGCTGATTTAGAGTTTGGCGGAGAGGGTACTCCATTGCAAAGTCCTACCCAGGCAAGAGGTACAGGGTTGTGGCTTTTCTGATGGCCACACAAACCTTCATGTGATTCCCTTTCACCCAGATCCTGGTGCCATACCTTCAGGGAAAGGCAGATCTATTTGGAATGCCAGTTTGTGTGAGTGTTTAGCTTTCTTCCTAGTGAAGTATAATGCCTACTGTTCTCTGCGTAAGGTGTTCCTACTAGCGACACTCTTCTACTAGTGCCCTTTCAAACGTGCTTCATCCACAACAGTTACAGCCTAATATGTACATTTGTCCAGAATCAAGCTCCTTGCAAAAACAGAGCCTGTCAAAATCTGGCAAGCATGACGACTACCTCTGATTATGTAAGTATTTTAGCCAAACAATGGCTTGATTACTTAAAGTTTCTCTTGAAATAGTTTTTTCTTTCCGCCTCAGCCCATGCATGTTTGTGATTCGTTTTAGAAATGAATAAGAGCAAACAAGGCATACAGCATGAACACTGTTTTTTACTTCATATGCCATCTGACAAAGATACCTGGTGATGTTTGCCTAATATATGGTATAGTAATCACCCCCATACTTCATTTAGCTAACAAAGAGAATTAAATGAAGCGCATGGATTCAGTGTACTGCGTTTAACCTGAAGATACACGACTCACCTAAAGTGACCCTCTTGCCTTGAAGTGAGATGCAAACTTTGAAAGCATCTGGCTCTTGTTCAAAGAGCGATTGGATAATATCCCAGCCACTACACAGAAGGGCCAATCTAAGTTTAATATGAAACTACAGGGAGTGCAGAATTATTAGGCAAATGAGTATTTTGACCACATCATCCTCTTTATGCATGTTGTCTTACTCCAAGCTGTATAGGTTTGAAAGCCTACTACCAATTAAGCATATTAGGTGATGTGCATCTCTGTAATGAGAAGGGGTGTGGTCTAATGACATCAACACCCTATATCAGGTGTGCATAATTATTAGGCAACTTCCTTTCCTTTGGCAAAATGGGTCAAAAGAAGGACTTGACAGGCTCAGAAAAGTCAAAAATAGTGAGATATCTTGCAGAGGGATGCAGCACTCTTAAAATTGCAAAGCTTCTGAAGCGTGATCATCGAACAATCAAGCGTTTCATTCAAAATAGTCAACAGGGTCGCAAGAAGCGTGTGGAAAAACCAAGGCGCAAAATAACTGCCCATGAACTGAGAAAACTCAAGCGTGCAGCTGCCACGATGCCACTTGCCACCAGTTTGGCCATATTTCAGAGCTGCAACATCACTGGAGTGCCCAAAAGCACAAGGTGTGCAATACTCAGAGACATGGCCAAGGTAAGAAAGGCTGAAAGACGACCACCACTGAACAAGACACACAAGCTGAAACGTCAAGACTGGGCCAAGAAATATCTCAAGACTGATTTTTCAAAGGTTTTATGGACTGATGAAATGAGAGTGAGTCTTGATGGGCCAGATGGATGGGCCCGTGGCTGGATTGGTAAAGGGCAGAGAGCTCCAGTCCGACTCAGACGCCAGCAAGGTGGAGGTGGAGTACTGGTTTGGGCTGGTATCATCAAAGATGAGCTTGTGGGGCCTTTTCGGGTTGAGGATGGAGTCAAGCTCAACTCCCAGTCCTACTGCCAGTTCCTGGAAGACACCTTCTTCAAGCAGTGGTACAGGAAGAAGTCTGCATCCTTCAAGAATAACATGATTTTCATGCAGGGCAATGCTCCATCACACGCGTCCAAGTACTCCACAGCGTGGCTGGCAAGAAAGGGTATAAAAGAAGGAAATCTAATGACATGGCCTCCTTGTTCACCTGATCTGAACCCCATTGAGAACCTGTGGTCCATCATCAAATGTGAGATTTACAAGGAGGGAAAACAGTACACCTCTCTGAACAGTGTCTGGGAGGCTGTGGTTGCTGCTGCACGCAATGTTGATGGTGAACAGATCAAAACACTGACAGAATCCATGGATGGCAGGCTTTTGAGTGTCCTTGCAAAGAAAGGTGGCTATATTGGTCACTGATTTGTTTTTGTTTTGTTTTTGAATGTCAGAAATGTATATTTGTGAATGTTGAGATGTTATATTGGTTTCACTGGTAATAATAAATAATTGAAATGGGTATATATTTGTTTTTTGTTAAGTTGCCTAATAATTATGCACAGTAATAGTCACCTGCACACACAGATATCCCCCTAACATAGCTAAAACTAAAAACAAACTAAAAACTACTTCCAAAAATATTCAGCTTTGATATTAATGAGTTTTTTGGGTTCATTGAGAACATGGTTGTTGTTCAATAATAAAATTAATCCTCAAAAATACAACTTGCCTAATAATTCTGCACTCCCTGTATAATCACATGCATTTCCCTAGAATCACAATGGCTGATCCCAACTCAACATGTGAGACAGCTGAGAGCTTAGACAATTAGACAATATATCACTCATGGTTAGTAGAGTCATTCATCCTCTTGTGAAACATTTATTATGGGAAATGTTACTGAGAGTAAATACAGCTTCAGACTCTAGAAAGGGGCTTTGCATTTCCCATTCTGACCTTATCTACTTAGGAGACCTCTGGAATAGTTGCAAAATGTGTTACCGCTTATGATCCAGAAAATGCAAACTTGTTTGAACTTTTGAATGGGAGTTCAACAAAAGAAAAAATAGGATGAATAGACACACATTTTGTTATTTTACACGATTTGTGTTTTCAACTGATGATTAAAATACACTATTTAAACATTTGCGGTCAAATCATAGTATTTGTGATTCAGTTGTGTTAGACCTGACAGCCTTAGGGTGGTCACCCTCTACTTTTTGACACTGTTTTTGCTGGTTTTAAGACTCTGTGCACTTTACCACTGCTAATCAGTGCTAAAGTACATATGCTCTCTCCCTTAAAACATGGTGACATTGGCTTATACCCAATTGGCTTATTTAATTTACTTATAAGTCCCTAGTAAAAGTGCACTACATGTGCCCAGGGCCTGTAGATTAAGGACTACTAGCAGGCACTGATTGTGCCACCCACATAAGTAGCCCCCTAACCATGTCTCAGGCCTGCCATTGCAAGGCCTGCTTGTGCAGTTCACTGCCAATTCGACTTGGCATTTAAAAGTACTTGCCAAGCCTTTAAATCTCCTTTTTCTACATTTAAGTCACCCCTAAAGTAGGCCCTAGGTAACCCATAGGGCAGGGTGCTATGTAGAGAAAAGGCAGGACATGTATCTGTGTAGTTTATATGTCCTGGTAGTGTAAAGCTCCTAAATTCGTTTTACACTGCTGTGAGGCCTGCTCCTTTCATAGGCTAACATTAGGACTACCCTCATATACTGTTTGAGTGGTAGATTCTGATCTGAAAGGAGTAAAAAGGTCATATTTAGCATGGCCAGAATGGTAATACACAATCCTGCTGACTGGTGAAGTTGGATTTAATATTACTATTTTAGAAATGCCACTTTTAGAAAGTGAGCATTTCTCTGCACTTAAATCCTTTGGTGCCTTACAATCCACGTCTGGCTGGGTTAGTTGACAGCTTCCTTGTGCATTTCACTCAGACAACCCCAAACACAGGATACTCAGTCACACCTGCACACATGTGCATACAGAATGGGTCTTCCTGGGCTGGGAGGGAGAAGGGCCTGACGCTTACATGTCAAAGGACAGTGGCCTGCACTCACACAACGGACTGCCTAATCCCCTACTGGTACCCTGGCAGACAGGATGGAACTGAAAGGGGGCCTTGTGAACTTCTAAGCCACTCTTTGAAGCCCCCCCTCACTTCAAAGGCACATTTGGGTATTTAAACAGGGCCTCTGACCCTACCAACTCAGACACTTCTTGACAAGATACCTACTGGGAAAGAAACTCTGAACCAGAACCTGCAACCTGCCAAAAGAAGCTGCCTAGTTGCCCAAAGGACTCACCTGGACTGCTCTGCTGTAAAGGACTGCTGCCTTGCTGGCCCCTAGCTCTGCTGAGAAGTACTCTCCAAGGACGTGGATAGAGCTTGCCTCCTGTTTCTGAAGTCTTCGGGCCAAAAATTCGCTGCACAGCTTGCACTGCGACAAGAAAATCGCTGCATAGCCGAGCCGGAACAACACAGCCTGACTTCTTGAGTGAAGATCGACGCAGCGCCTGCGTTGCGACCGGAAATTCGTCACACAGCCCACTGGATCGACGCACAGCTGAGCCAGAATGATGCAGCACGACTCTCAGGTGGAGAATCAACGCAGCGCCTGCTGTGTGACAAAAAATCAGTTGCATGCGCTACTGGAACGACGCAAGCCTGTGACTTTGTCCCGCACGCCCAGAATTTCCACGCATCGTCCCTGGGTGCAAAAAAGATAACCGCACCACAGTGAGGAACCCAGACCTGTAATGTGGGAAAAGAAACGACACATCGTCTGTGGGCGCTGGAAAATCCGACACACACCCTCTCTTTTTCCACGCAACCTCCTCCTTTGCGATCCCTGTGCATGTAATTTTAGACGCACACCAGGTACTTTGTCAAACCAAGCATTAACTATTTATTTCTTATCGAAAGACTATTTTTCAACTCTTGAAATTCATATTTCAACTTTTACTTATTGCAAATCTTGATCGTTTTGACCCTATTTTAACCATATAGATATTCTATATTTTTCTAAACTTGTGTGGTGTATTTTTGTGGTGTTTATACTGTGTTATTGAATGATTTATTGCACAAATACTTCTAAGTTAAGCCTGACTGCTCAGTGCCAAGCTATCAGAGGGTGGGCACAGGATAATTGGGATTGTGTGTGACTTACGCTGACTAGAGTGAGAGTCCTTGCTTGGACAGGGAGTAACCTGACTGCCAACCAAAAACCTCTTTTCTAACAGGTTGTGATCCTATGTTAGCGGATCAGTGATACTCAAATCCTTTGAGCCCCAAAATTACCTTAATTTATAAGCCCTCATTATAATACCACACTTCAGAATATGTTACAGAGTTCTGGAAGTGTGGTATTGCCCCAGATTTCAGGGTTTAAGTAGCTTGTGGTAAAAACCTGTGGTGCTGAGAGTGATATTACTACACCAATTGTGGGACTTGGCCCTGTCTGGATGTGTTGCAGTGATGATGTAATATTTCAGGAACCATGAGACCTATATAGCCTTGGGGCTCAAGTAGTCTTATAGTGACAGAAAATAACTCCTCAGAGTAACCCTTCTGTGGTTTTCCAAAATGGCGGCTCTATAATGATGTGTTTTAGCCATCATATTGGTAATTTATTTTAATATTGTTTCAGGTTTTCAGTTAAGTCAAATTCGTAAACATGAGTGAAGCAGGTGGTAGCAGAGGTTCTGTACCTCCTAACAGGATTGCTAACTACAAAATCTGAGGACTCCTTCAACAAAGAAAAATGTGACATATGCCAAACTAATCTGAAAGAGAAGCAAACATCAACTGCAGCTGTATAAAAGCGAGCTCGAGATGCTGCAGAAATACGGCAAAACAAAGTTCACAAAAGAATGAAACTGATGGGTGAAGAGGATCAAATATTTTATCATTGTGACAAGTGCTACACGTTGTATACAACGGAAAAAAACCTGGATTTTATTTTAAAAAATAGCAGAAACCAGTGAATCAAAAAAAGAATCTGAGTCTTCTGAGAAAGCAATGAAAACCAAACCCAATGCCCATCCACTCAGAAGACCGATGGCTGTCCCTCATTCACCTCTAACAAGTGATCAGAAAGCAGAGGATCTTCAATGTGTTATCTGTGGTTTTGCCAGAACAAGGGTCAAAGAGAATGACGAAAGAACAAGGTACAGAGTATGTGGGTCACAAAGGCACACATGTTTTTATCTGATAAAGTTTTTAGCAGAGTAGCTTATCTAAAAAGCAGGGTGATCAGAGAAATAATAGTCAACATTGATGAAACTGTATTGATCCATAATAATGAAATTAAGATTTATCTAGTGGGAATGTACAATGACAGAATTCGGTTTTGTCAGTCTAACAAAAAGAATGAGCCACTTTTGGTGTTCTTAGCTGTTCTGACTCCTGAAGTTCTTACTGCCAAAATAAGATCACACTGTTGGAGGATGGGTCATTACTTGTGTGGCCTGTACAAATAATGGGTCCGCACTTGATCACCACTAGGAACCAAACACTGTAATTGCATTGTAATGCTTGACTCTCATATGGTAGCATTGCAGAGCAGTCCCACTGACTCCCTGCACCAGCCTTTCATCTGTGTGCCTTCCTTTCTTCTGGGAACGTGCTCTCCTTGCGCCAGAGCCCAGTCTTTCCCCAAACTGGTTCTCAAGTGGTGTAAGGTGACCGGATTCCATGGTCCTGGGGTGTGCCCCACTGGATCTAGAGTCATTCAGGGACAGAGTCCTTGCCCCAGTGGGCAGTCAAGGGGTTATTCTTTCCAGTTGTCTATGACACCTGTCTTCAGTCCCAGTTTTCTGCAGAGAAGCACAGCCAAGAGAGGGAGACTTCCCCTGTGCAAGACCTTTTAAGTGGAGGTGGAAGTGTCCAGCAGGGGTGCGCCTCTGGTCTATCCTGATATGCCACATCACTTCTCTGCCTCCATCCCAACCTTCATGTACAGTCTTCTGGGATAGTTCAAAATGGTGTCGTCCAGGAGTCAGTTACCACATGTGGCTTGAGAGACTCAGCCCCTCCTCCCTGACATTCCTGCCAGGGACTCTCCCAGCAATTCCTCCAAGGAGCCTCTCCTCCCAAAGGGGCCTGGGGCAGGCCTGGCTCCTGGCACAGAATGACAGGTGGCTGATTGATGCAAGGTCCTGCTTCTGCAGATGGACAGAACAGTAATTGGCTCTAATCCTGAGCTATGTCAGAGAAAGATGACATCACTGCATTACCCATAAACTGTACAAATATGCTTTTGTAGCCTTCTGCATTATTCTTTTAATGCAGGTTACAGTATACATTGGTGTGACTCTGGAGTCTCTGTACCCTAGAGAACTGGAGTTGCCCAGTAGGCAAGTCTTTCCCATTGACATATAATGGAGTGTCACTACAATCAAGACAGTAAGCACACTGCCTATTCCTCACGTGTACACCCATCTCATAAGGCCTTCTCCAGGTCACCACCCATGTCCTCTTCTGCACCTGGGCTACCTAAGCACAGTTCTTGGGCTGTGCACACCAGGAATCCTTCCTGCGCAGCCCTCACATGGGTGCACACATGTGACCATGTGTAACCAGCCCTGGGCCTCCTACCCTTGCTGCATCACAACAGCCTTTGCTTAACAAGGCGGCACCGGCGGTAAACATGCACAGTCCTTTTAACCATAAGCTGATTGTGGTTGAGTCCCAAACTATGAGGCTCCGTCACCGTAAAAGATCAAAAACCAAGGCCCGTATTTATACTTTTTTTGCGCCGCATTTGCGTCGTTTTTTGACGCAAAAACGGCGCAAACTTGCAAAATACCATTGTATTTTGTGGGTTTGCGCTGTTTTGCGCCAAAAAGCGGCGCAAATGCGGCGCTAAAAAAAGTATAAATACGGGCCTAAGTGTTCCAAAAGCACAAAAAAACAGGGAAACCAGACAATAAGAACCATGTTCTCACACGTGGGATACAGTAAAATCAGCAGGAACCATTTTAAGAAATGTCCTGAATTATTTAGATTTTGAACTTAATTACACATTTTGTAACACCCCAGAGTTCCTCAAATCATGGGAGTCAACAAGAATGCCTGATGTTGTCTTAAAATTTTTTACATCATTTTTTAATATCAGCAAAGCAAAACTGTTACAAACTAAAGTTTTTCATTTCGGAACAGAAACTGACAACATTGATAATGGCTTTGAAGATATAAGTGGAAGATAATCCCATGATCTGAAAGGCTTATGCTGTGCAAACATTCTGTCTGATCCAAATCATGTTTTATGAATTACATCACAGCAAAAAGAAAACTCCGCTATGTATGATGACTGTCCACACAATCTATGACAAGTACAAAAATAGAGAACGAATCACTTCAATAAATTAGATTGGTGTATCAACAAGTACAACATAGTACAGAGGAGGAACTTGTTAGCATCTCATGCTGTAAAATCTTGTGAATCTGACAGCACATTACTTCCAAGTCACTTTACCAGGAAAGGATTTACAATTGCTGCTCTTTATAACATTGATTTTGAAGACAGCTCATCTTTGTCTGGAACATCCAGCATACATGATAGTGCTATGGAGCCTTTTCAAGACTGTCCCAATGAAGTAACTGCTGGAAAACAAGCTATGCCAGCTGTAGGCATAAACAAACAAAGCTGCAAACTTATAACCCAACTGCCAACTGCCTTGCCAACATGTGCAAAATCACTACAATCCATCAACACGTCCCCCTCTACCAGAAAGTTTGAAAGTGGCTGAGGACATGGATCTTCTACCTGATGCTGCGGTCTGCAAAGATAATTTAACTGAATTTATCATATTGCTTAGTCGGTGTGGATTGAAGGATGAAGAAAAGCCAGTTCTTCCTTGGGCTGGAATTCATGCTCTTATCTCCCAGAAAAACGTCCCACTGAAAAGGCTGGGTTTTTTGCCAGTAATACCATCTACAGTCACAAATTATGCAACACTATACACAGCCCTAAAAAAAATCCTAAAACATGATGCTCAACTTGAAGGCCAGCCTATCCTGCCAATTTTCTGTGATGACGGTGTTTTCTGTATTGTAGCTGACATTTTTATGAGCAATTCAGTAGAATTTGATGATCTATATCCAATGATGGACATTTTCCACATGACAAAAGTTGTGTTGCGGTGTGCAGGAAGTTATCTCAGTGGATTCTGACATAGATGATGCACTTACTGAAGCTGAAATCTTTGAAAGCAAAATTGTCCAATCAGTATTGAGAGGAACTCCTTATGTTAGTTCGTTACAAGGTATGCTCATCATAGCTGAGGCTACAGAAACATTGTGTTGGAATGCTTTCTGGAGCAAGAAACAAATTATGTTTTGCATATCTTATCTCAGAAGTGAACAAGGCACAGGGTGCACTTCATTCAAACTACATAATGCAAAGGTAGGCAATGGTCAATCCACTAAGGTCAAAATCAGAAAACTTGAAAACCAAGTCAAAAGAGTTTGTCAAAGAATGTGAAGAAAAATCAGAACTTTGCAAGTACTGGGGAAATGTTTTACACAAGATAGCTCTAGTGAAAAACTTGGTACATGCTGATCTGGAAGGTGATTGGGAGCTGCACGTGAAGACTGATTACTCGGTTTCACAAATTCGACTGCATAAACTACCTGTGATATGGGTTCTGGTATTTGGAAAGAGCAAAGAAGCTAGAGTTTGAAAAACCATACCTCTACAGAAAATTCATCCAAAGACATTTACTAGTGAAAGACAGAGAGGGAAGGTTCAAGGCTATGGCTCCAGATATGAAACTGGAACAGACGATCGAGAGATCACAGAAAAGCTCCAAGGGAATTGTTGGTCAGACACGTAAAAGTGAATATGTTGCTCAATGGCAGCTAGTTTACCATGAAGTCCTTTCTATTTGCAATGTTTTCAGAGAGGTGACAAATTCAAAATTAACGGACCACCGTGAAACTGTGCCTCACCACGAACTTGTGGGAAAGAGTGGAGAACGCTTTAATAAACATGTTGACAGCCTTCTTATTTTCATGCAGCAGCAAGGAAACCCCTTTGACTGAGCTTGTGCAACTACACAACTTTGTGACTATACAATTTGTGAATAACAATATAAAGATATGTCTACTAGATGTCCTGGAACATGGATCGAAACTATACACAGAACTGAAGCAGTAGAGGTTTGTATTGAAAGAGAAAAAGCTGTTTGACATAATCACTACTTCCATGCTTTAATTGCCATAGTAACAGTTTCAGCCACTACAAAACAGGTTACAAAAAACAACTTTCGCAAGCACGTAGAGCGATGGATGTAGGAAAAGAAAGGAGTGAATATATCAAGGACATTTTGTTGCATGATCTTCTTCCAAAAAACACATTTTTTGATGGAGATGCTGCAACCAAACCAGTGAAGCACAAACTTGTACAAGAGCTCGAAAAAACCTTTCACCTGAACAACTTCAGTTAAAAAAGCTGTCCTCTTTGAAAACTGCTTTTGCTGTGGACTATATATTGCGAATGGTCAAGATTGAATCAGTGCAAAACGTTGGAGAGGACGTTCAGACTGCTCTACAGATATCAAAGTCTGTGTGCAGCGTGCAAGAACTGCACATTGTTTTTGACAGTTATCTTGAACTATCTGTCAAAGAAAGTGAGAGAATCAGACACATGTCTACAAGTAAAACAATTGACCTTGCCTGCATCAAACATTCAACACCTATAACTGTGCAACTTTATAAATTCTGGTCATCAACATCAAACAAGAAGTGCTTAATTTGTAAATAAAAACATGCCGGTGCCCAAAGCCCTACTCTTAAACACACGGCTGCTGCAATTAAATGTGCGAGCACGGAACACTGAGGCAGCATAATCCTGATGCCATCTCGGGTCTCTTCAATCCATTTAAAGCCACCCTGCCCCTTCAGCTCACTCTTGCTGCTTTCTCCCTTTGTGACGCTTTTTTGTTTTTCTCTTCCTCCGTCTTTCTCATATGTGTCTTTTTCTCCCTGCAGAGATATGTTCAAAAGGTATGGGCCATATTGTTCAAGAACTTAACAGCAAATTGGAGGAAGCTGACCTTCGTGTTGTGCAACACGCTGAGTGGGTTGTTCGAAATGGTTCCAAGTTGGATCCCTGCAATTATCCAGGAATTATTTATCAAGAACTCCCTCATAACCATGAGGTTGGGTCCATCTGGTAGCACCATCTTACCAGAGTTGGGTGAGGAAGCCTATGATGAGAGGCATGTCACATTACGTGGGTGAGGCTTCCTTATTCAGAAAAAATGAATCTGGTCTTTCAACCTAGTAAAATTTAATATGGAACAAAGTGGCTTCCCTCTTGATGCCCCAAACTTATTGTGGTTAGATTTATTTACATGGGTCCATGCTCCTATGCAATTAGGGAAAAGAAATGCGACATCCGCATGGCACAGAACACAGCATTCTGCTGGCAAATGTTTGAAGCAGCAACAAGCTGGTAAGTTGGAGATTGTTGTGTCCCTGTAGCCCACAAGGGAGGCCATCCAGCTAGTCCTTGGAGTCACTCTGGTGGTCCTGGGTTCAAGCAGCAGGCTTGAACTCAGGTGAAGGCGACAGGTCTGTAGTTTGCGTGCTTAGATGGGTCTGTGGATGGTTTCTTGAGCATAACATAATGTGAGAATAAAGGGGAGGTAAGACTTGGAAGAGTAAAGAGAAAAGACAGATTGAAGATACAAAAACAGTACAAAGTACCCCAGTTGGTTGGTGTTAGAAATGGGGGGTTTTGGTTGGCAGTCAGGTTACCCTCCGTCCAAGCAAGAACCCTCACTCTAGTCAGGGTAAGTCACACACAATCCAAATTATCCTGTGCCCACCCTCTGGTAGCTTGGCACGAGCAGTCAGGCTTAACTTAGAAGGCAATGTGTAAAGTATTTGTGCAATAAATCATACAACACCACCATATAACCCCACAAAAATACACCACACAGTGTTTAGAAAAATATAGAATATTTATCTGGATATTTGTAGATGAACACAATAAAAGATGCAATAAGAATTTGTAGAGTGATATAAAGTGTCTTAAGTTTTTAAAAAGCAAACAAAGTCTCTTTCAAGCACAAAGTACCTGGTTTGGTGTGGAAAATCTCCGCAGAGGGCTGCAGAGGAGGAGATGCGTGGAAAAATGGTGTGTGCGTCGGTTTCGCCCCTTCACACACGGACTTGCGTCGTTATTTTTCACGCGGGGAGACATGCGTCGTTCTGCGGGAAGAAAAATGGTGTGTGCGTCTGTTTCGCCCCTTCACACACGGACTTGCGTCGTTATTTTTCACTCGGGGTAAGACGTGTGTCGTTTTCCGGCACGCGGGCCAACTCCTTCTATGGTTCGCGGGATTACCAGATGTCCCAGGGTCTGTGTGTGGATTCCTCGGCTTGTTGTCCGGCTGCGCGTCGTTCCGGGCGGCTGTGCGTGGAATTTTCTTTCTCACGGCAGGCATTGCGTCGATTTCCTCTCTGGAAGCCGGGCGGCGTTGTCCATGCTAGGCCGTGCGTCGAAGTTCCGGTCGCCCCATAGGCGTCGTGTCAGGCAGCGTCAGCGTGCAGCGATTTTCTCACCGCGGAGCAGGCTGTGCGTCAAATTGTTCGGTGCACGAGGAGTACAAATGAAAAAGAGAAGTCTTTTTGGCCCTGAGACTTCAGGGAACAGGAGGCAAGCTCTATCCAAGCCCCTGGAGAGCACTTTGGCAGCCAGACAAGAGTTCAGCAAGGCAGCAGGCCAACAGCAAGGCAGCAGTCCTTTGTAGAAAGCAGACAGGTGAGTCCTTTGAGCAGCCAGGCAGTTCTTTTTGGCAGGATGCAGGTTCTGGTTCAGGTTTCTTCCCCAGCAAGTGTCTGAGGTGGTAGCGCAGAGGCCCTGTTTTATACCCAAATGTCCCTTTGAAGTGGGGGAGACTTCCAAGAGTGGTTTAGAAGTGCACCAGGTCCCCTTTCAGTTCAATCCTGTCTGCCAGGGTCCCAGTAGGGGGTGTGGCAGTCCTTTGTGTCAGAGCAGGCCCTCCACCCTCCCAGCCCAGGAAGACCCATTCAAAATGCAGATGTGTGCAAGTGAGGCTGAGTACCCTGTGTTTGGGGTGTGTCTGAGTGAATGCACAAGGAGCTGTCAACTAAACCTAGCCAGACGTGGATTGTAAGGCACAGAAAGATTTAAGTGCAGAGAAATGCTCACTTTCTAAAAGTGGCATTTTTAAAATAGAAATATTAAATCCAACTTCACCAGTCAGCAGGATCTTGTATTACCATTCTGGTCATACTAAATATGACCTTCCTACTCCCTTCAGATCAGCAGCTGCCACTTCAACAATGTATGAGGGCAGCCCCAATGTTAGCCAATGAAGGGAGCAGGCCTCACAGTAGTGTAAAAACGAACTTATGAGTTTTACACTACCAGGACATGTAAACTACACAGGTACATGTCCTGCCTTTTACCCACACAGCACCCTGCTCTAGGGGTTACCTAGGGCACACATTAGGGGTGACTTATGTGTAGAAAAAGGGAAGCTTTAGGCTTGGCAAGTATTTTTAAATGCCAAGTTGAAGTGGCAGTGAAACTGCACACACAGGCCTTGCCATGGCAGGCCTGGGACAAGGAAAAGGGGCTACTTGAGTGGGTGGCACAACCAGTGCTGCAGGCCCACTAGTAGCATTTAATCTACAGGCCCTAGGCACATACGGTGCACATTACTAGGAACTTATAAGTATATTAAATAGTCCAATTGGGTATGATCCAAAGTTACCATGTTTAAAGGGAGAGAGCATATGCACTTTAGCACTGGTTAGCAGTGGTAAAGTGCGCAGAGTCTAAAAGCCCGCAAAAACAGAGTCCAAAAAGTGGAGGGAGGCATGGCAATTTTTCAATACTGAAATGTTCAAGCAAGACCTGTTTTTTCTCTGAGAAATCTATTTGGCTTGAGTGAATTGTAAGTTAAATAAGGGGGAACAGAGCTGCTTTGTGTGGCACTACCCATTTATCTCCTTCCTCACACTGAATAGTTCAAATTGATTTTTTCTCTCTCAGTTTAAGAAGATGTTTGTCGCCACTGTCTCCTTGTGTGTTGATGATAAATTGATATATCTGTGGGATCCCTGAGTATGGATTCAACGCCTTCTGAACTCTTAGAGAGATTTGGCCAGCGTGCAGTCTGCACACAATTTAGGATAAGTCCAGATTACTCCTAAAGGATATAATGATGGGATGAGTTGAGAGATATTCCCAAATCTTGGGTTAGAATCACAAATTCATAGCTTCAATGACCAAGCTATACCAGTTAGACTTGCAATTACAGACACTTTTGTTCCAAATTTTCCCTGACAGGTTTATTTGGAAGTTGAAGCTGGTTTTATGTCGGGCTATGTACCTGTCATCAGAAACTGTCAGTGTGTCCTTGGCTAACATGGTAACGTAGCCTCTGTATCTATATGTAATGCAAGGATGTATGCGCCTAGTACCCAGACAGACATGCAGGGAATTGTACAGATTCGTACGTTATCTTGTGTGGGTGGTCACCATAGTAGAGTATGGCTAGACAAGGAAGTTTAGACTTGCATGACTTTTAATTATACTATAGAGTGTCCCAATTGCGACACTTAGTACAATTTGTTTTCACAGGGCCCAAATCTCGAGAAAACACTGCTGGTAGGCACATATTGGACAGGGAAACTGGAATACCTCTTAAAGTCAGAGAAAGGGCCTATTGAGGCTGCTCTTTATTTGATCCACCTGATGGTGCATGTCTGGTGATGGACCACTAGAAAGCAGAGTGATCAAAAACACTTATTTCTGTTTGAAGGCACTTTTATGGGAAGACAGAATAGCGATGGAATATATTGAGATTTGTGGGTTTGTTCATGGTACATTTTTATATTGATGATAGCGTGATAGATTCCTCAGTTTCTTGGTAGCTTTCACACAATTTGAGGCACAAAAAGGCTGTTTCTGATCTATTGCAGGCCCGTAAAAGAGGTATTTGGAACAGTACCAAGCTGAAAGAAATCCTGTCCCTCAGCGAAGGATGATTCAATTCACATATTTGATTCATATTTGTCCAAGGTCCTACAGTTGGTTACACGTCATCAAACACTGTTAATAAGAGTCATATTGGAGTACAACTGTAGGGAAGGCGTTAAGAGAGAAGGAATAGCATGGGGCCTGCATACAAGTATGAAAACTGCTAGGAAATGTCAGATTAAGTGTGTCTTCCTTCATTGTCTTCCATATGCTGCACCTCACTCCAATATTACTTCACAAGATTTACACTAGACATTCTGAGCAATACCTCAGATGTAGAGGGGATGGAGCTGATTTTATCACATGTCCTGGTCCCGTAAGATTTCAGCTGTCTACTGGGTGACAATTGTGTTAAAAGTCAGTCAGAGTTACGTTGAATGCTAATACAGGAGCTGAAATGCTTAATGTTTGTTCTGATTGTACTACCAAATGGTGGTAATATTCATTATAGCCTGATAATGTTTGCCTCCTGGTCACAAAACCAATGAATTGCAGTACATTTGCTGAAGTCAGATAGCCAAAAACTGGATTTTTTTGTACACAGACATTGAAATATGGTAACTTGTGGAAGACCTGCACATGGTCAAAATGAAAATGGAGAAGCCCTATCATTCCGTTGTGATCGAATACATTAACAACCTATGGGTGGCGTCAAACACACAAGAAGCTTGCAGGCGAGATACAATTGCTCTACTGAATCACTTAGCTGAGAATGAACAAAAATTATACCTGACCAAACTGCAGTAATGCAGTAATGTAAGAAAGAACGTTTATACCTTGTTAATCACAGTGAAAGTACAAAGAAGGTCTCAAGACGGAATCTCAGCAATTCTGTAAATTAATCCTGCAATTCTGAAAATGAATTCCCCAAAAACTCAGAAAGAAGTCAACATGTTATTGAGAATGTTTGGTTACTGTCAGCAGTGGATTCCTAATTTTTTCCTTTGGGCAAGCCTTTACAGAGGCTGACACACAGGCATGTGTCTGATCAGGAACCACTGGATGACAACTACATGTGTGCCTTGACAGAGCTGAGAGAAAATCTCAAAAGTCATGCCCCTGCTGTGGCAATGCTTGATTACAACGAATGTTTTACTTTGTACTGCAGTGAGAGGGAGGAATGCACTCTCTCAGTGTTAACTCAGTTGCACAGAAAGACACATAGACCTGTGGCCTATTTTTCCTCAACACTTGGCTCAGTGACTTCATCTTAAGCCAGTTGCTAGTGTCGGTGTCAGCACTGAACAGTGCAAAAGCTTTTTTATGGGTCATCCACTGCATGTTTTTGTTCCCCACTCTGTAGAGATTTGTGCACAAAGACACAAAACGTAGCCAATAACAGACTTACAAGGTATGAGCAGACCATTCTGGCTGCTCCCAATGTGAATTTAAGGAGAGGTACAACGTTAAATCCTGCTAATTTGCTTCCATTGCCTGGAAATGAGAATCATGATGATGATGATGAATATGAGCTTGGCTGTCTCCATGTCAGTGAGTTGTGCACCAAGCAGAGACCTGACAGACAAGATTTGACACTTACTGAATCACATCACGTGATGTTTGTTGATGGCTCTTGTTTGAGAGACCATGAAGAAGTCTGAGAGCTGCATATGCATTATGTACTGTCTCAGTAGTGGTAGAAGCCTCCTGGCTTCAAGGAGTCTTTTGTGCAAAAGTGGCTGAACTGATTCCCCTTACAAGAGCATGATGTATTTCAGACCAACTGAAGTTGACTATTTTCAATTGGCTTTGGTGTCATTCATGATTTTGGAAAGTTATAGTCCCAGAGAGGTTTCATAACCTCTTCTGACTCTCCTATTAGAAATGGAAAGATAATCCATAACCTGTTGAACGCATTGCAATTGCCTGTCCAGATTGTGGTTGTCAAGTGCTCAGCACACTGCAAGGGAAACAATTATGTCACTGTTGGTAACAATTATGCGGGCGAAGCAACTAGACACTGTGCTTTGAATTCTTGTGCATTGAATGGTGAATATTTTAATTGGGGAGCAGATGAGACAAATTACAATCTGTTGTTAACTGCAGCAGATATATGGGGGAAAAGGAAGAGGTTACATGAAGAAGATTCAGAAGCTGAACAACAGGGTTGGATCAGAGCAGGATGCGTCAAACGACATGGGGATGATGTTTGGAGTTCAAGTGATGGAGGAGTTGTGATGCCTAATAGGTTGTTATAACCTATGGTGAGGCATTTTCATGGTGCATCTCATGTGGGACGTATCGCAATGGTTTAATCCTAGGTTTTGGTTGATGGGAGAGGCTTTGCGCCACAGATGCGTTACATGTCAGCAGATCAAGGTAGGCAAACAAACTGCAGTAACATTGAGTCACATAGGCAGATCAGGAGGTCCTTTCAATAGGATACAGTTACATTCCATCGAGCTACCTGTGTGCAATGGACTGAGATACGCCTCGGTTGTTATAAGCATTTTCTCTCACTGGGTTGAAGCCTTCCCTACCAGGAGAAATGACAGTCTCACAGTGCCAAAGTTGTTGTTAAGAGAACTGATTCCATGTTTTGGGTTCCCGGATTCCCGTGAGTCAGGAGGTCCTGAAATTACTGTGTGCAGCATTGCAAGTAGAACAAATACTACATTGCAGTTATAGACCAGAAGCTTCTGGTATTGTTGAGTAAGTCAATGGAACTCTGAAATCCAGACTTGTTAAAGTATGTGCTTCCACTTCATTGAAATGGCCTGATGCATTGCCACTTGTGTTGATGAGTCTTCGCAGTACTCTACACAGAAAAACAGGAACATCACCCCCTGAAATCATTATAGACGAGCCATGAGCAAGCAACTCAAACAGCACAGGTTCGATCTGAGAGGGGTCTGAGTGAGTCAACAGGTGAAGTTGGCACAGAAGGGTCGAGCAAAGAAATATTGACTGTGCAAAACTCAGATGCTGACAAAGGACTAGGAGCAAATTAAGTACTGCCTGGAGACCAGTGGGCAAGAGAACAGACTATAACTGAATTGCAAGCTCCGCAAACTATCCCAGAGGAACCCGGAGAGCCTGGACAAAGTGACAGTGATGGTGATTTGCGGCAAATTACTGGGAGATAGAATTCAGAATCTTTCATTTTAACAAATTGTATCCAACTGAACATACTGGAATTGATTCTTGTGGAAGAACTGAGCTTTGAAATTACATTGTCAGTTGAGAGACAGAGACATTATATCCTAGATGTGATTATTAGTGACTTTGAATTTAGCATTTATTAGAGACCCTTGATAGACTTTGAAGAAAATAAAGATGAATACACAGACCCTAGTCTGCAGCGTTCATTGTAGGGTTGCCATTTAGAAAAAAAGAGTAGGGAGAAGGAAGAGTAAGGAAGACTGCAATTCATATCGAACTTTGTCACAAAGACAATGTTTGCTGCTGCTTTACCCAAACAAAAATAATTGAAATAGACTATTGCTATAGCCATTGCTGCATTTCCATTTGACTGTTTGAACTGAGAGAACCCATGGAACTTAGAAACAATAATAGATGTAAATATGTACAGGAGTGTTAGTAGTAACCATTATAATAGTGAGCTCCTTGCTTATAGGATTGAGCTTACCTACAAATTCTAATATATGGAACATTAGATCTACTAGTGTACCTAGGACTACACCACTTGCTAGATATGGAATGCATTCATTAAGTGAGAAAGATGTGCATTATAAATTGCTTTGTGAGTACATTGATACAATGGATACAAAGAACTGCTACGTATGTATGCATTTTCCTTCATCAGCTTATGACCATAGTCCTTTGACTTATGGTGTTACTTGTAGTTTATTGACAAGTATTTTGTGTGAACAGGAACACTTTCAGTATTACTATTAAAACTATGATTTGATCTTTTCAAACATCCCCATCTTAAAATATTTGAACACGAATGTAAAAACAAAGAACATATAGACAGTTGCAGGATTGTTTGAACCTACCATGACATTTGGTACAGTTTATGCTTATCGAAACAATTTAACTTGGCTGAAAAGGATTTTCTGGATTTAGTGGAAGATAGGAGAGGAGGAATTAAATCAAAATTAGAGAAGGGTGTATTTGTACAAAGTTGGGGAAGAAAGAATTAGCATATTCAGATGCAGGAAATCAAGCTTCCTTGAAACTAGACTGGAAAAATCGAGGTATTTTGTGCAAATACAGAGCAAAATCAACAGCTAATACAAAGTTTGTGGGTAACAGTGAGTGTGACCACATATTTGACTTTAAAACCAAGTGGACCTTTATGTTATCTGGACAAGATCCTACCATACCTGGAGCGTATTTCAATTGTGGAGACATGCATACTATAGGTTCCCTAAAGGATTGTATGGAATATGGTTTGTAGGAGTGGTTTCTGCAAAGATTTATCATGTGGAACATTTCAATGAGCCTGTATGGGAAACAAAGACAAACACTAAAGCAAAGAGAGGTGCTAGTGCTTCCAAAATTGTAGGGGACATTTCTGGTGCATTGATTCCTTCTGGAGAAGTGATCTTGAATAATCTTAAAATACCAAAGTGGTCAACTTTAGTAGATACGTTGCCTCCTAGTACAGCAAGTGGCTTATTGTTGTTCGAGACTGAAATGGTTGCTATAAGATCAATGGCTTTGCAAAAAAAGACTTTCACTAGACACCCTTCTTGGGATGGAGGGCAGAGTCTTAAAAGTTCAACAATGTTGCACTAACATCCCTGATAATAGTAAAGAGCTGAAGAAGTACATTAAGAACATTATAAACTTGAGAGGAGATTTAGAGGAGTTAGAAGCAATAGGCGCTTGGGAAGCTATAGGGTGTGGGTTTTGGTAAATGCTTTGGAAGTCTAGGAAGTGGAAATATTGGAAGGATCTTCAGACCGTTTCAATAATTTCTCTTTGTGTATTGATCCTGTTTGGACATTACAAAGGATACAAGAGATTTCAGATGAGGAAGAAAATGAAAGGGAGAAAGAAGGAAATAGAGCTTGAGAACAGACGTAACATCAAGCAATTAGAGGAGTCCAGGAGATCTTTCCTGGATGGACCTCTGAGATTTTGATGTGTCTCACTTATAAGATGCGATTACAGATTGATGTGATGGCTTGACTGGCCATCAGAGGAGGAACTGGAACAGCATAGATTGCTGTAACCCCTGAAGTCACAACTTGATCTATATGTGACCATATTATAGACCATACAGTGTGAACTAATAGTACATTAATGTGAAGTAGTGCATTTGAATTCTAAAATGAAGTGCATACATTGTAGTGATATAAAAACATGTATTATGTGGTATAACCCTAGTAAGTTAAATGTAATCATTTATTATACTTTTATAACCATCCTCACATTAGTTGGGAGTACTTACCTTTAAAACTATATCTGTTTCATGTAATATGTGGAATAATGTTGTTGATTAAATGTAGTTCCCCATTATATTCAATTACATGCGTTAACAATTTAGTTTTGTTTATATTAACTCTAACATGAATCCAGTTGAATTTACTTATTTTTAGAACTTACTAACCTGGACTGTTGATTTTTAGGAAATAATTTAAATCACATTATGGCCTGTTTTAGAACTCAGCAGACGGTTACTACATCACAACGGTGATGGATATCCCATCTGCCGAAATCGAAATGCCATTATAGTCTATGGGATTTCGATTTCGGTGGACGGGATATCTGTCACCGTTGTGATGGAGTAATTCACCCGCTGAGTTCTAAATCAGGCCCTATGTATTTTAGGGAAAATTAAGCCTAATGTTTGATGTCATAAATTAATTAAAATGCTCAACACAGTTAGATCATTTTCTTGAATCTTATGTCTCGACAAGGTGAAATTCTTTTAATGTTAAACAAACATTTAGAAAACTTATGCAGTTTATTGAGCTGCAATGTGGTTATCTTTATTTGTGTATGATGGGCCACCCTCCCAGATAGGTAGGTGGCCTAGCTGAGAGATTCGATTCTGAGAACAGACAATAATAGATATTTTATATTATGTTATGTTATGTACTATCATAATATTTCACGTAAAATGTGCCATATTGGACAGCGCAATGAGGTGCAGACATAAGGGGAAGGAAGCTGGTATCTGCTTTTATTTGGAACTGCCTGTTGCTGCTGTCAATTTTTAGAGATGTTTTTGTAGCACAGGGACAGACACCCCTATTGGCAGTGCTGGAAGTGCAGTTTTGGTTGCCAGTGCCGATAATTCCTCTATTGTCTTATCATATTTGGACCAAACTTGGTTGAAGCATTCTGTGCAGTAAAGCACCTTGAGGTAAAAGTTACAGGTAGGAAACACTCGGGGTGCCTATTTTCATGGGTGGGTCTGGGTTGCACTTGGCTTGGGGGTGGTCCAACATTTGACTTGCTTTTAATGTTTCCCTGACACTTGTGCAGTACAACACCCAATTTGGATCTCCTCTTTTTTTTCCAAATGCAGGCTACAAAATCAATTTCTTTCAAAATCTTCTTGTGAGGGCACCACACCCTCTGTGAAAAATGTAATTGATGATAGTAAGTTAAATATATAGAATGATCCAGAGTAGCTGGGTTTGTATATATAAATTCATGCCACTGGCCTCACTACCAAGTTTTAAGGCGGTCTTGTAATGTACGTGAAACAAAACTGGGGCCTAGTCCACTACATGCTTGTGCAAGATGGGTTAAGCAAGAATAATCATGTAATTAACAGGCTTGAATTTCCATGACAGGACCCTTATTTGAAGCAATGAATGAATGAGTGAATGGAAATTATCTTATAGAGCTCACAGATGCTTGTGGGTGCGTCCTGGTGGTGATGACGCATGTGGAAGATTAATGCAAAGGGAGTAACGAGGTTTTTCTGTTTTTTTCTGAAGGGAGCGAAGATCCAACGGAAGTTAATTCCAGGCCTTCATCACAGGAAAGGAGAATGAGCGTCCACTCCTCCTAACTAGTTAGACCCTAGAAAACTACAGCCAAGACAGATTGGGAAGAACAAGTAAACCCCTAACCACACTATAAAAACAGAGCCTCCGAGTCAGAAACTGCGGGCCAGACCTGGACAACGCACGATGAGCTGTGACAATGTTAAGAGTACAAGTGAGGTGACAGAGGTGACACCAAGTTAATTAAATAATGGCCACACTGAATTATTTAGTGTAAACATAATCCCTTGAGTAAGGGCTTAATTTATATTGCAGAACGTTGAGAACATTGGATACTGGTGGTATTCAAGGATGGATAAGGAAAATTAGAGATGCATGAGGAGCTGAGCATTCGGTACAAGATAGAAGAGGAAAGGTCACTAAATAACTGGAGATTACTGGCTCACGATAGTAAAGGAAAACGATCTTGACTTGAGATATTGGAAATTATCTTATTACTTTCATCTCACACCACAACTATTGAATATATTTAATAGTAATTACCAACACCTTTGACATATCTACGAATGTTAAGAATGGACAGTTGTGAATGTTGTGGGAAATGTCTGAAGTGTAGGATATGCCTAAAAAGCATATTCTATCATTTTAAAGTGTAGTGTGAAATGGTGAGGTACAATTTTACATTTCTATAAGGTTGTGTTAGAATAGAAATATTATTCTAAGCAAATATATAAAACTGAATTAAAAAATAAGGGTCAGTTTGATGCAAAACATGCCTATTGAAGAGTGAGGTTTACTTCATAATAATGCAGGTTAATTAGGGTTTCATTTTGAGAACCAGATGTAGATAATTTAGAATAATTAATGTGTTTAAGAGGAAGTTACTAGGTCTTTAGTATAGGCCCGGTTTCCTTGGTGTATTCATAATTGGGTTTAAATTGTTGATATATATTGTACATTTATATTGGAAATGTGATACCCCCTTCTTTCGATGGGCAATGCGTATGTTTGTGTAGTTAAAACATGAATTAAAAAACACCAGGAGTTAGGAGTCATGCAAAGCAGAGTAAGGTATACACTTGGGAGTGGGCTATAGAGATATACAAAGAGTGGGTAAAGAAAATCTGTCAGAAGAGAAGTTAAAGAAGGTATTTCAGAATAGAAGAGGGGACATAGGGATCTCTCTTGTTTTTTACTGCAGCATACATGTTGACACATGAAATTGCAGCAACAAAATTGCGGTGTGTTCCTTATCGCATCTGCTCGACATAGACCTCGGTAGATTACATTCTCCTGGACTAATAAAAGAGACACCTATGAGTTGCAACCTATTTTTTGGCAAACCACTACATTTATTTGGAAAATCACCATAAACCTAGAGAGATGGCCATAAAATGTTGGAAGCCATTTTACCTTTCGACCATCTTGTTCAAACTGCCTCTCATCTCCTTCAGACCTTCTGGATGCTAAAATATGAAGTAAAGTGAATAAAAAATTAGTATACTATTTATGATATTAATATGCTGCTATCAAATACGTGTTCATCGGACTAGCTCAGGTTACTGATGTTTGGCACACATTTCCCCTCCTTTTCTATTTGTTCTGTGTTTAGAGGTGATTTTGATTAACTGATAACAAATGGTATACATACAGTGCAACAAGTGATGGAAATGGAATACAAGGGACAGAATTGTGTTTTCAAACTTACATGGTAGGGTTGAAGATAATACATGACAGTACGAATCATCTGGAGATACAATGAAACAGACAGAGAATGATTAAAAGAAAAAAAAGATACATGTATAAATGGGTAACCGTTACACAAACAAGCAGATGCAGATATTCACATCATATGTTATACTTTACTATGTTCATTCTCAGACTGTACATCTGTAGAAAGGTTTGGTTCTGTCAAGCTAAAACTGTAAACTACTTGAGCAACTTGCCCAGGAGGTGCTAATATGTTTGTTTTAAAATAGGTTAGAGTGTAGATTTGCTGCTTATGTATTTGTATACTTTAAATATATACTTTTATAGCTTTTGTTAATTTGTTGTTTGTATTTTGGCTTCAATACTTTTTGAAACTGCAGGGTTTTGGCACAAACCAACCAGATTCCAGTGGTCCTCTGTATTGCTGATTCTTACTGTTGCTTGATTAGATGCCTATGAATCATGAAATATTTATATGACTAATAATAAGAGGCTTATTTTTGGCAGTGGGAAGAAGTCTCCAGGAGAGGACATATTGTCTCTGCATGTTATTTATATTTGGGTAATATGTGCAAGTTAGGATATATTATAGATATTCCATGTTAAACATGTAAGACTGTCCTTCGCGAGGCATTGAGAAACAAGGAATCAACTTATTGTGCGGCATGTAACATAATGGACTGCATTAGAACTCATTCCTTTAACAGAGCTGTATATTTTGTGAAAATGCTTGACACTATGGGGGTCATTCTGACCCTGGCGGTAATTACCGCCATGGCGGAGGTCGGCGGTAGCACCGCCAACAGGCTGGCGGTGCACCGCTGGGCATTCTGACCACGGCGGTTCAGCCGCGGCCAGAAACGGAAAGTCGGCGGTGTACCGCCGACTTCCCGCTGCCCTTGAGAATCCTCCGCGCTCCGCCGCCATGGGGATTCTGACACCCCCTACCGCCATCCGGTTCCTGGCGGTTCTCCCGCCAGGAACAGGATGGCGGTAGGGGGTGCCGTGGGGCCCCTGGGGGCCCCTGCAGTGCCCATGCCAATGGCAATGGCATGGGCACTGCAGGGGCCCCCGTAAGAGGGCCCCACGAAGAATTTCAGTGTCTGCTTTGCAGACACTGAAATTCGCGACGGGTGCAACTGCACCCGTCGCACCTTCCCACTCCGCCGGCTCCATTCTGAGCCGGCGTCCTCGTGGGAAGGGTGTTTCCCGCTGGGCTGGCGGGCGGACTTTCGGCGGTCGCCCGCCGGCCCAGTGGGAAAGCCAGAATGACCGCGGTCTTTCGGCGGGAACCGCTTGGCGGGCGGCGACCGCCGTCCGCCGCAGTCAGAATCACCCCCTATATACTCAGCCACTGTGCCTGTCTATGTATCAGGTCATTTTCAGAACTGGGGCAAAAAATAAAAATATTTCCTAACTCATACATCTTTGCACATCCCACACCCATTAGTATTGACTGATGTGCTGTCATTAGCTGTGGTATGAAAGGGTACCATGGGTCAGATGACCACCTTTGGAGGGAATGAGGACTGACACTTAATACAAGTGTACTTTGGGGCAGCCTGAGGATAGCATCCATTCATCATGCTTCAGACCCTGATAATCCCTTGCATATCCCCCAGTTCTATGTACAAGTGAGACCTGCTGTGGACAGGGTGTAGTAAGTGCACTTTATGGCAGTTTCAGGATGGAGGCTACAGTAATGGAAGGAGGGAGGGGATTCTGAACACGGGTTGTATGAGAGGGGTGGGTGACTTTGAGGTTCAATGGATGTAATATGTGTATACATCTGTTATTGGGAGAACAATGCACTCCTGCCTGGTGATAACTCAGTTTTACCGTTTACATTGTTTCTGCAGAGATCTCAAGAGGTCTCATGTCACATGAAGAAACATTTTCTAGTCCAGTTTTTAACCGCCTGCTCTGGTTGTTGGGGATTTAAATTACATGTAACAGGGCCTTGAGACTTTTGCTTTTGAGTGACAAGTTAACCCTAGTATGATGAGAGCTCCCTTCTGAATCTCATGCACAACACACAACACTCCCATAGAGGCCAGACTATAAACCCTCACTCGACAAGCAAATTGTGTAAACTCATACCCAACAAGACAGAAGTGCTCTGGGCCTTGTGATGGGTATGAAGTTCTATACACATGCAACAGTAACACACAATTTGCCGGTCCATGTTTGATGGTGAGCTGCAGCATTTGGCATGTGTGATACTACAGTGTTGTTCCCCCTATAGGAATGTTGAAGCATATGTCAGATGCACTTATTAAGTTGAACCTTTATATATGACAAAATGGACAGACATGCAAGGTGTAAAGTCAACCTCTTTTCTCTTTCCTTCCTGATACTGTACCAACACAAACATAATGGACAAAATGATATATTCCAGTGCAGACAAACAGATTTTCTGGCCATTGCTGTTGACTTCTATGACCCTTCCACTGTCACTGCTGAATATCCGCTCTCATGTGCGTTATTCTACATCACAAGGCAGAGCCTTGAAGGGCTAAAAGTGCTATAGAGTGATTTAGAAGCACAGTGAATAAATGAAGACATCATTCATAACTCTCCCAAACTCCTCTTCCAATCTCTCACTGGAAGCACAAGTTGCTTGACTTGTACATACACACACAGCACTTTGTCTCCTTCAAAGATCATGCTGTGTAAGTAAAAAGGCACAATCTTGAATGTAGAATTCAATGTCCTTCGTAATTTCAAGTCATACACCCCTACTGCTAATTTCCGCACAGGCATGCACGTGTTTGTCCCATCTCTACTTTTCAGCCTGTTAGCTATGTCTTTGACATTTGTTTAATAAAGTCATTGTTTAGAGCCGAAATAAACTTGACCATATTTCTCCAACAATGAGAAATGTATCCAATTTAAACATACCATATCGTCCTTTACGTGTTCAATGTCATGAAACAGGACTATTTTGTCAATAATCGTTTTAGTGCATGGACACAGACTCTGGAATAAGCACCTACAACTTAAAGGCATTACCCCTTTTCATCACCTGAAGGAGCCACTTCGAACCAACCACATCTTACAGCACTGATGCCAAGCAAGATATCCTGCACATTGTACCATATTGCTTGACAAGACTGTATCCCTGTGTGGTATGCATTACTACCTCATGATGTGTACTACTTGACTGACTCATGTCTGATATAGTTTCCTTTGTCATACACCCTTCCTCATATGAGTTGCACCGTGCAACCTTGTTGCCACTACAATGTATGATCATGTCCTCTCAGCTGACTTTAGGGCTTCAGTGCATAGTACAGTGCTTAAACCACACACACACACACACAAAGACACACATACTCCCATGCATGCACCCACACACCTGCTCCTCCAGTAAGGAGTTTGTAAGGATTTTTCCTGACCGTGGGGCGTAAAACTCAATTAACTGACAATTCACAGAGTAATATGCCTCCTTTGCCTCTAATTTAACCCTTGCATGTGCAGATCCCCTTCTCTACACCTATCGCATGTTCAACTTCAATTTTGATGTGGCACAGATGCTGTGTGTGTATCACAGTTATGCCAGTCTTGGTTGAGAATTCAGGAGAGACCTTCGTGAAAAAACACTACTCAGCCTAGAACATGGCTGACATGGTCCCCCTTCTGTAGTTAAACCACTTTCTCAATCAATGCCATGATAATACCAAGAACAATTAGAAATAGTAACATTAAAAGGTAGGATTTTAAATAAGACCATATCGTTGAACTTTGAGATAATGACCACATCGGGATGGGTTAGCAATAATGAGAGTATTTGACAACATTAGGTATGAAGAAGGTATCAGAGCATTAGCGATATTCACCACCCACAGGAGGCAGGATTTAAAATAATGATCAAAAAATTGAAAAAATGACAATTTCCAGAAATAGAAAAAAATGTAGACGAGGCAAGATCTAAAATAATGGCCATTCATGGTGAGATTTTACACATAATCAGACAGTAGTTGAAATAATTAGGCTAGCAGAAAGGATAAATATTAATAATGCATTGGGGTGGGGCTTGTAAATAATCCTAGATTACAAAAGTGACAGGATTAACAAAGATGATCACTATAAACACGATCACCATCCAGAAGCAAGTGCACACCCATGCACACTCTCTGACACATAAGTACACCACATTCACAGAACAGACGCACAGACCCCTGCCACACTAACCTCGGACACATGACACGTTCTCCAAATAGACCAAACACACACCACCATGCACACGTGCACCCACCAGACCCCCAACACACAAACCAACAGAGCCAGACCCCCAAACAGAAACCCAATACTTCCTCATATCAATAATTGCAAACACAAACACCCATATAAATACATACAAGGGCCAATCTTCAAAGACAGGATGACATGCACACCCAAACACAGACATCTACACACATATTATTTTATACACAGGGACCATCAGACGCTTAGAAAACAAATGCATAGAGACATTCGCATTCACAGACCAATCCCAAACACGCAACTTCAAATGCACCCACAAACATATCCCACACGAGCAGACCAAACATAGATGCATCCACATAGACATACCCAGAGAAAGACGTCTACCCCAGACATGTAGTTCTGATATCTCTGTGCACATACCTCACCTATAGACCATTTCCAACAGAAAGAGACTGTTCTCACACAAGGAATAATATCCATCCACCAACACTGTCCCCTAAACACACCCATAGACACAGACATTCTACATGAGGATTGGGACACATGTGGGTGAGTCAATCCCTTATCCTTGCACTCTGCTCGGCCCAGTGGCTGACATGCTGCTTCGAAGCATATTCTGCACTGGAATAAACCCGGCCAGGAACTTAAGAACCCCAAATCATGTGGATCACAGATTACTCTGCTAGCACTACATGGTCAACAGAGAGACCCAGAACCAGCTTGTGGCTCTGTTGCCACTCCCAGATGGGACCAGGTCCTACAGTAGTAGCAATTGGCTGCTAATTCAGAATAGGCTGAACCCAGGCCTGCTGAGTAGGCCAGGACAAGAAACTCCAGCTCAGCAGGAAGCTACATGATCCTCGCATGATCCCCTCTGCAGACTGAATTATGCAGCTCTCAGCCTGGCCTTGCCTAATGGTCAGTGCATGAGTGTTTACTATATCTGATGGCATAACGAAGGCATTTGCTTAAGGTGTGAGAGACTGTTTTGGGCCACCTGCTGCCTGCCAGCAGGAGATAGTTTATTCGTTGTACACCATCATGATGCAACATGTATGTACGAAATGTTTCACTGCCTCCTCCCTTCTAATCACATTCTCCGCTTTTTGTTTCCTATTCCGTATTCCCATCATCTACATTCTTCTGACCCCCTCTTTTATGACAATTTGCCCTTTGCCTAACCCACCTAGGTTATCCCTGCTCCCTGTAAAACTCAGGTTTTATGAATGTGATCAATTGCTGACTGTATGATTATTATGTATAAAGTCGCTTTGTTATTTAACAGTTTGCTGTGCATTTACTGGCTATGTGTTATTTTGGTTGTCTGTGACTCCGTACTTCACTTGTAACTGTTGTACTTGTCATTAAAAAGCGCTGTAACGCCCACAGGCCATGTGTACCGTATTACAATGCAAAATACGTAAATACGTCATGCACTGCTCTGATGTCACAGCCCTTCGTTTTCGATGCCACTGCCAGCTGAACTGAAGACGATGCTTATTAACAGTGGTTTTGCAAAGTGTATATGGAACAAAGCCATCTATGTGCAATCCTGAAATCCGTCTAATGTAATTAATACAAAGTAAAACACGTAATACAATCTGTCCGTAGGAAATGCTATGAATAGTGCATGAGTAGAATACACACTGTTACTAGCCAGGTCATTCCCGACAACACTGGAGAGCGATAAAGCTTAAGTCGATTAATGTATGAATTGCAAGTACACACACTGCATGCGCGCGCACACACCCAGTGCTTTGAACATTTGGGCACATAGATTTAAGAGAAGGTTTTGCGACCTGCAAGGCTTTTCACCAATAGAAGCATGCAAACGTTATAACGCAACAAAAGAAAAGCGGACTGTACCATGCTGCCGGTAGATTGGGGGTTTTCTATAGATGTTATCTTTTACTCCGGTGTCTGAACAGGAAAGAAAAGGGAAAGAACAAAAGAGTGAGATTGGCAAGTATTTCTTTCACGTTGACTGAAAACTTACTGTGGAACCGCCCACTCCATTGGTGGGACTGAACTTGTGATTGCAAAGCAATAATGCGTTATGATTGTTGAACATGAATGGTGTGTTAATGCCCATTGGTTTCTGTGTGAGTAACTAAGGTACACAAACGTGAAACGTCATATATGTGCATGTTGTGATATCAGAGCCCCTTAGTAGAAATAGCAGAAGGAACTTAAGGGCACGTGCATGCAACTCACAAAATATGTAGCTGATTATCAGGTGAGCAGTTGTTAATGGAAAGTGAATTTACCTTGAGATCCACTTTTGATTGGATGAAATGTTTATACTGGGATGCAGCCACCAATCAGAAGCGCAAGTTAACAGAGAGAAGCAGTAGCGGAAGACAGCCAAGCCACCAAGTCCTACCTGGGACATGGAAGTGTCTAGGAGCTTGTTGATAGGAAGAAGGTGAAGATTTGCTGTCTGAGTGCGTGGACAGGCTTGGAGTGCTCCGGCCACTTTCACTGCCTCCAAGGGGAAGAGCACAGAAAGTAGATAAAAGGGAAAAATGGAAAGCAAAGTAGAGTACCTCAAGCAGAAGAGTGCCCCCACAATCACGTGCAGATCCAATATTCCATGTGCATGCCTGCATTGCGCACTCGTTTCAGGTCATGCGCAGGGTTCAGGCGGAAACACATCACCCCTTTAATAAGGCTGCCTTTTTCAACTATTACCTTTGCTTCCATTTTTTATGTACGTGTAGACATACATATACACAATTCACACACAGAACTGGAGTGCCAGGTGCATTCATTTGGAGCAAGACCTCAAGACCCCTGCTGTTGGCTTAGTTAACGTCATATTCATTAATAGCTAAAAATGTGTTATAAATGAAAGAATGAGACCCTCGTCTAATGGAACTAATGGACTGCAAGATGATACCATGAAGCTGAAGGTTTTCAGCGAAGCAAGCACTGCATTTACATTGTTAGGTATGGCATGTACAAGAAGCAGTGTATGCTGTCACATATTGTATATTCTGTTCATTGATTAGGGCACGCAACATGAGGCATATCTAGACCTGAGAAGAACGAAAATACATATGTAATATGTCAGAGAAAAGAGCATATTGTTACATCTGCCATTTTATAAAACTTGGTGATTCCGGTGAGAGACCCAAGAGTGGGGCATCATTCTTTGAATTAGCATGGCTCCCCTTATTTTGCTTTCTATCACCTACTGCTGCCTTTGCATCACTTCCTTTTAGAAAACATCGGTCGCCTAAGAACAGTAAGGGTTTCCTGCCTTAGGAGAATAAGCGCCTGGATGTCAAATACTGCAACCGAACCACAACGTGTCTGTGATGCACCCGCAACCATGCAGTGTGAGAAGAGGCAACCCTGCAGCGTGAGAGGAGGCGTCCCTCATCTACCATAAGTAGGCACTCTTGACTGACTGAAATTATCCACATAATATCCTTGTCTGCTACCTAAAGTAAGATACTTTATTATTATGTTGTTAGACCTGTCAGTTCGTGGCGTGGTTTCCCCTACATTTTTGGCTGCTGACCTCCTGTTTTGATCCTGTGCTGAATTTCGTTTTTGCTGGCTTTAGGACTCTGGGTACTTTACCGATGCTAACCAGTGGTAAAGTGCAAGTCCTCTCTGTCTAAATTGTTTTGGTAATTGGATTATCCATGACTGGCATATTTGATTTACTAGTATGTCCCTAGTACAGTGCACAGTGCGTGCCCAGGGCCTGTAAATGAAATGCTACTAGTGGGCCTGCAGCACTGATTGTGCCAGACACATGAATAGCTCTGTAAACATCTCAGACCTGCCAGTGCAGTGTCTGTGTGGGCAGTTTTAGCTTGCAGTTCAACCTGGCAAGTGCACCCACTTGCCAGCCCAAACCTTCCCTTTTACTACATGTAAGTCACCTGTAGGTTAGGCCCAAGGCAGCCCCATGGGCAGAGTGCAGTGTATAGAAAGATAGGACATGTACTGGTGTGTTTTACATGTCCTGATAGTGAAATACTGCTGTATTAGGTTTTCACTATTGCAAGGACTATCTCTCCCATAGGTTAACATAGGGATTGCCTTGAAATATCCTTCAAGTGTAATTTTCCATTGTGAGCAGATATGGAGTTTGGGGTCTCTGAACTCACAATTTAAAAATACATCTTTTGGTGAAGTTGTTTTTTAAATTGTAAGTTTGAGAATGCCACTTTTAGAAAGGGGGCATTTTCTTGCTTAACTATTTTGTGCCTTTGCCTGTCTGTGGAATACATGTCTGGGTCAGAATGACAGTTGGAATGTTTGTGTATTCACTCTGGACAGTCACACAAAGGGAGCTTAGGTGTGCCCTGCAGATCCTGGTGGGTCTTCCTAGGCTAGAGTGGGCTAGAGTGGACACTTGCACCTGAATGGGGCTGTACCTATCCTTGCACAAAACAGTCTCCAACCCTCTAGGGTCAGGGCAGGAAAGACAGGGTCTTGTGCACTACAAAGACTTTCCTTTAAAGTTTGCATACTTCAAAGGCAGATATGAGTATAGGTATTGGGCCTCTCTGACAACAACTTCAGAACACTTCTGACTGAGGACATTCTGCCAGGAAGAAGGGCTGGATGCTGTAGGAGGAACTGCCACTCTGCCTGCTGCTTTGTTGCGCTGGCCTGCTGCTTTCTCCTTCTGTCCTGGGTATGAAAGGACTGGACTTTGATTTCTACATCCTGCCTTCCAAGGTTCTCCAAGGAATTGAACTGAGCCTGCCTTCTGTTAGAAGACTCAGGGACATCAAAGACTTCATCTGCCAGTACCTGGACTCTTCTGTTGAGAGTCCTGACTTGCCAGGTGGTGCCAAATCCAGTCCCTTGGAACTTGGACATGGAAATTGGTGTCCCGAGGAAGAAAATCCGTGCATCGGATCGACGCAGCTGAAAATCGATGCATCCCCTGGCTTGCAGCAGAAGAATCAACGCAGCACCTGCCTTGCGGCTGAGGAATGGACGAAGCACCAGGCTTGCCGTGGAAGGATCAATGCAGCACCTGTAGGATTGACGCAGGGCCTGTTCCACTGTGGCTCTATCATCCCAGTGCATCTGGATTTTCCCATGCATTGTGCTTGGTCATAATTTTTGCATTGACCCCACACCTCAGCAAGGAACCGAGGCTGCATGACCAGAAACCAACGCATCACCTTTCCTGTGGGGAGAGAACCGACGCATCACCTCCCCTGCCAGTCAAATGCATACCCTCTCCTGCAAGGAGAGAATAGATGTCTCTCCTCCCCGGTCAGTAAGGAACCAATGCATCACCTCCCCTGCGCAGTAAGGAACTGACACATACCTTTGTTTCCAGAACCTCACCTTCTCTGTGGCCCGCATTGTCTTTGTTTTTGACACATCCCAGGTACTGAGTGATAAAAAGAGACAGCCATTGATCCCTCTGGATTAAGGCTCTGCAGCTTTTTAAAAGTGATATTTTTACTTGTGTTTGTAGGATTTTTGTCATTTTGGTCTTGTTTCATTCAGATAAACGGTGGCTATTTCTCTAAACTGGAGTACTTTTGTGGTGTTTTCACTGTGTTACTGTGTGTGTGTGTGTGTACAAATACTTTACACATTGCCTCTGAGATAAGCCTGACTGCTCGTGCCAAGCTACCAAGGGGGTGAGCAGGGGATATTTTAGTTGTGTGACTCCCTTACCATGACTTGACTAGAGTGAGGGTCCCTACTTGAATTGGGTGCAAACCGTTGCCAACTAGAGACCCAATTTCTAACATAAGCTAAATACATTTTTTACCTTTTTGTGTGTTTGCACCGTACACAGTACTATTGTGTTATTCGCCATTTTGTTTCCACCGCCTTTCATTCAATGTGAGATTTTATGGACAGATAGCATTATTTCCTATTGGGTTGCACTAATCAAGTACTTTCTATCTAGTCTAGCGTCACTAACAATCACCAGCAAGTGATTCCCCTGTTTAAGAATGTCTACTTGGGTTTTGAGACAAAATGTGACATATTTTATCAGATGGCACATTTAAGACATTCAGGTTTGGTTTCTCCTGTTGTTGCAATGACTCACTTCCTTGACTTAATATGTGGCTACAGTTTCTGTTCTTGTTGGGAATTTACTGTTTACAGTTTTCAGTTTACAACAACAGAACAAGAGTGACCCATTCTGCTCATGACAACACATCTGAAAATATATCTAAATATTAGGATCTGAAAAAGTGGTGGTTACATTTGCACAATTCAGTGATGTGACCTTCAACACTATATCAGTCCTTAACCTGAAATTCTTAAGCGTTGGTTAAAGATTTGAAACAGACTGATGCCAATTTCATTTTTGCATATTAAATTATTTGAATGCCCAGATGCATGACAGATTTTTATCCAAAAGAAGTGTGGATGTGACCTAAATTCGGCCACATCAGGAGGAAATGTGTCATTTTAATGGAAGCACACGCAAAAGTATGCCTAACAGAAGGACATATTTGCACTTACAGTTTATAGCAGTTGGTAAATTGCTCGTTTGCAAATGACCCAAAATGCGCGTTGGTGAGTGGACCTGGCCTTGTAAATGAGGTCTCTGATGCGCAGACAATAACCTTGCTAAGGCACCTGGTGTAACATCATTCTGGTACAAGTGCCTTGTTAGATCTCCATCTCAAGGTCAGATAATAATAATAATATTAACATAGCAACATCACAAACTAAAATGATGGACATAGTGTTGAAATTTTTCAAACACTCACCCCCAGTCACAGAGTTGGGTTAAATCCATTGATCTTTTGCTCACCACATCACCCCAGTTTGGACACAGCCATATGCAAATCAGTCTTGACCCCTCCCTATAGGAACAGTCCAGCCTGAACTGACAAGCCAGGTCCTCCCAGGAATGGAAACAAGCATCTTGAGACCGGTTTCAGAGTATCACCCCTCATCAGCCAGGCTAGTTTGAATCCAGTGGCACAGCGAGCAAGGGACCCATGTCTAGGTATACAGTAGCCACCTAGGACCCACATAGCAACATCACAAACTAAAATGATGAACAAACTTTTCAAATACTCACCACCAGTCACAGATGTGGGTTTATTGCATGGTTATTTTGCTCGCCACATCACCCCAGTTTGGGCCCAGCCATATGCAAATCAGTCTTGACCATGCTCCCCATGGGAACATTCCAGCCTGAACTGCCAAGCCAGGTCCTCCCTGGACTAAAAACAAGCATCCTGGGACCGGTTCAGGGTCAACCATCCACAGCCAGGCTAGCTTGAATCCAGCGGCGCAGCAAACAAGGGATCCACGTCTGGACATACCCTAGCCATGAACTCCGGGACAGACACCTCATCCCTCCCTCCCAAGACCTCTGCGATTACCTCGCCACTTTCTATCACAAAAAAATCCAGGACATTTACGAAGCCTTCAAGAACTAAAGCCCGCACGCACTGCCCACAAATACCACCATGGACCCAGCACCACACCAAATCCTGAACTCCTGGACCCCAATCACCAAAGAGGACACCCAAAGACACTGAAAGACTCAAAAACTCCATCCACTCGGGAGCATCCTCGGATCCGGACCCTCATCACATCTTCAAAAACAACAGATGATGGATGGAATGCAGAGCAAATCAAACATTCATCCTCAGTCACAGTGCTGGGTTTAATCCATCAGATTGTTTGCCTGCCATGCCATTCCAGTTTGGACCCAGCCATATGCAAATCAGTCTTGACCCTGTTCCCCCTGGGAACAGTCCAGCCCAAACTGCCAGGCCAGGTCCTCCCTGGACCAGAAACAAGCATCCTGGGACCGGTTTCAGGGTATCACCCTTCATCAGCCAAGCTAGCTTGAATCTGGTGGCATTGCAAGCACAGGACCCATGTCTGGGCGTACCCTTACCACTTGGTGCAACAAATGCAAAAACAACAGATGATAGACGAAATGCAGAGCAAATCAAACATTCACCTCCAGTCACAGATCTGGGTTTAATCCATCAGTTTTTTTGCCTGCCATGCCATTCCAGTTTGGACCCAGCCATATGCAAATCAGTCTTGACCTTGTTCCCCATGGGAACAGTCCAGCCTGAACTGCCAGGCCAGGTCCTCCCTGGACCAGAAACAAGCATCCTGGGACCGGTTTCAGGGTATCACCCTTCATCAGCCAGGCTAGCTTGAATCTGGCGGCACAGCAAGCACGGGACCCACGTCTGGGCATACCCTTCCACTTGGGGTGACAAATACGAAAACAACAGATGATGGATGGAATGCAGAGCAAATCAAACATTCACCCCCAGTCACAGATCTGGGTTTAATCTATCAGTTTTTTGCCTGCCATGCCATTCCAGTTTGTTTCAGAATGTTTGGATTGTTCAGCATTCCGTCCATCATCTGTTCTTTTTGCTCTCATCACATCTTCAATCTGGCCAGCGCCACCATAGCTCCTGAGCTCTGCCAAACTATGAAGTGACCCTTTGAGACTGCCACCTTCCCATCAGACTGGAAGCCTGCAGAGATCAGCCCGCTACTCAAGAAGCCCACCGCCGACCCAAGGGAGCTGAAAAATGACAGACCTATCTTTCTGCTCCCTTTCCCAGCCAAGGTAACAGAAAATGCCATCAACCAGCAGCTCACCAAATTCCTCGAGACACACCAATCCTAGACCATCCCAATCTGGATTCAGGAGCAACTGCAGCACTGAAACAGCACTTCTAACAGCCACGGACGACATTTATGCCATACTAAACCACAGAAGCACGGCCACACTCACCCTCTTCGACCTCTCCGCCGCATTAAACATCGTCTCCCACTACACCCTCTGCACCAGACTCCATGACGACGGCATCCGAGATTAAGCACTGAAATGGATCAGGTTCTTCCTCACCAGAAGAACACAGAGTGGCAGACTATCGCTGTTCACATCAGAACACAGACATACATGCTGCAGAGTGCCCCAAGGATTATCATTCAGCCCAACGCTTTTCAACATCTACATGGCCCTTCTAGCCAAGATCATCAAACTACATGGGCTAAACATCCCCTCCTACGCCAGCGATACCCAAATGATCCTCTCCCTGTCAGTAGACCCTGTAAAGGCCAAGAGAAATTTCCAAAGTGGGAGAGCAGTCGCCACCTGGATGGAAGTCAGCTGCCTCAAACTCAACTTGGACAAGAAGGAGATCCTTGTAATTGGCTCCACCCCTTCCCCCTGGAATGACTCCTAGTGGCCCACCGCGCTGGGAAATGCACCCGCTCCCACAGACCACGCACACAATCTGGGCATCATCCTGGACTCCTCTCTATCCATGACCAGTCAAGTCAATGCCGTCTCATTGTCATGCTTCCACACCCTTTGACTCCTTAGAAAAGATCTTCAAGTGGATCCCCTCCGACACGATGAAGACAGTCACCAAGCACTTGTCACTAGCAAACTGGATTACGGCAACACACTCTATGTTGGCATCACCAAGAAACTGCAAAAAATCCAGAATGCAGCAGCCAGACTCATCCTGGACATCCCCCGACAGCCACATCTCCTCCCACCTCATAGACCTACACTGGCTCCCAACAAGCACATCACATACAAACTCCTGATCCACACCTACAAGACACTGCACTACATAGGACTGGCATACCTCAACCACCGCCTCACCTTCTAAGTACCCAACAGACAACTCTGTTCTTCACAGCTTGCCCTCGCAGTCGGTCCAAGATCCGGAAAAGCACATCAGAAGGAAGATCCTTCTCCTATCTCTCGCCCGGACATGGAACACGCTACCTCTCAAACACAGACAGACAACATCACTGAAGCAGTTCAGGAAGGACCTCAAGACCTGGCTCTTTGACTGAGCAGCACATCCGCAAACAACGCCTTGAGACCGTATGGGTGATTAGCAGTGTTTTTGTGGAGTCTTTTAGTGCTGGATCATGAAAGGATATCTTGATGATATACCATGCAGTGGTCTGAGGTCACTTGGTTATTTTGAGGTCTAAGTCAGTGTAATCGAGGCATAGTCAGACAAACTGTGAGCCCATATTAGTGTCCAGAACCGCTTATGTTATTTTACCTGGGGTGAGGAAAAATAAATTCTGGGATGTGTCCTATTTACATTTGAATAAAATGTGCACTCCTTTTCACCCAATTGTTGTTCTTTGCAAACTATCACTAGGTTCAAGTTTGCCATTCTTTGTAACATTGATGAGGGGTCAGGGTAGAGCTTGAACTGGGCTATTAATCTATCTTGTTCTGGATGTAGTCACAATATTATTAAAGTCTCCCCCCCATGATTAAATCCTCCTTCCTGAAATCAGCCAGAACAGGGAAGAACAGCAATTAAAATGCCTTCTTCCTTTCATTTGGCCCATAAAAGGAGAACACAGGCAGTGAATGTGAGACCAACTTGCTCTTCAATCCTACAATTATATCCCCTTTGTCAGTATATTTCAGAGCTATTGTCAGTGCTACTTCCTGTCTGATCAGAAGTACAATGCACCCTTATTTTCTCTTACCTGATGTTAGAAATGGGATCTTCAGCTGGCAGTGGTTTGCACCCTGACCAAGTAGGGACCCTCACACTAGTCAGGGTAAGGGAGTCACCCTGCTAAGATAATCCCTGCTTACCCCTTTGGTAACTCTGCCACGCTACGCATTTCGGTAAGTCGCAATGTTTGCACTGGTTTTCAGCACCAGGAGTTTCTCCCGCGCTGTACAATCAGCGCAAATGGCATCATGCAGAGTGCCAGAGGGCGCTAACTTCTTTCTGCTGCTCGAGTAGATTTTCTACTAGAGCAGCAGCTTCCTCAACGCAAGCTGCAGTTTTCTCAAAGCGTTTGGAAATCTCGCTTGCACTCGCCAACATAGCAATTTCTCTCACTCGCCAGCTTAATGATGTTAAGCCACATGAGAGAAAAAACTCTGCTCCGCATCACTTCACAGAGTATTTCGGAACTCCAAGCTCTCCGGGTGGAGAGCGCAAAACTCTGCGAAATCTGCTAGTGGAGCGGAATTCTTCGCCCAACCCTACACCCAATGTTTTGGCTCATGGCTACATATCATGGGTCTCTATTTTCAGGTTTAGATTCAAGATCTCTCTGGATTCTTTGGAAGCTTTCACTGTAATGTATTTGTTAGCCAACATGAATATTAAATGGACTGTAAAGCCTCAGTGATTTGGAAAATGTTTTAGTCTTGAGTGAGCCATTACTTTTTCTCCTTTTTGCCAATGTGATGGGTGAGATCTCTTGAGTAAAAGTATCTCCAGCTCAGCTTTTTTGGCGACTGAGAGAATGTCTTCTGTTATTTAAAAGAAGCATAATCTAATCAATACATGTTTTGTGAGCTGTTTGTGTTGCTGAAAGGTGGAATCCAAAATTATTTCAGTCTAACAATGCCTTGAAAATATGTCAGAACAGGAGATGAACATGTTTTTTAAGTCATACTTACTGTAAAGGCTATACCTCTGGCCCTTGTATTATTGTGATATGAGATATTTTTGCAATCCTCCATCTTCTCAAAGAGCAAGCTGTGTTTTGTCTCAAGTGTGGCCACCTTGTTTGCAAGCTCCTAATGGTCATGGTCCTGCTGCAGCAGGTTGGGCTCCACCTGCTCTTATTTTTTACCCGCAGTTTGCAGCGCTTGGTCAAGATCTGCAAGGCCTTTGAAAGTTGGTGTGTAGAGCTGAAATATCCTTTTTGAACTCTTGTAGCAGCAGACAAATATCACTTCTGGTATATGGGGAAGCAGTGCTATTGTCTATATCACCCCCTCTGGATGGAAGGTTTGAAACCCCTGAGTGCTAGGCCTCTCATTTTTATTAGTGGCAAGGATGTATTTGATGGATGTTGTTTTGGGATTTTTCCCTCTTGTGGTGGCCATAGTCGCTTCATTTGGTCATGATACAGTGCTTTCTTCACTTAAGGCACTGGTTTAAGGGTGGATGTAACACAGAAGGCGCTAAGTTCATTACTGGGAGTCAAGGTATTCCCTTCAGGCCTGTTGTGTTGATGCGATTTACCATGCGTTTTACAAGCATGCACACAACAAACATTGAAAGGCATTTTTTTACTTCAACTGCCCAGAAAAATCATATACCATCTAATTTTACTCCGTTTTCTATTACACTAATTAGTGTAATGAATAAACAGAGAGAAAACAAGGCATGTGGAGCCCCAAACAACGTCTATAACGAGGAGCTGCTGCTGTGTTCCAGGCACTGATTTTGTCACCTGTGAGGCCAGGGGACGCAATGGGGCAAGCCAGGGGTTGCAACTGTGACCCCTTGGCAACCCCTAAAGGACGTCCATGTGGAGCCCGCTTATAATCTGCTGTAGTGCCCCTCTTTCTCAGGCGGTGCCCAGTACCTCATACACTTACACCAAGAGGCCTCAGTTTATTTATTGGGTCCCGCAGCGTGCCAATCAGGTGATATATCCTTCGGCTTCTCATGCATACTGCTTCCTGTGAGTGCCATTTTGGACAGCCCCAGGCCGCATCTACTCTTTTCAGTTTGGTTTGTGATGTACTGGCAAGAGCATATCTGCCTCCTCTCTCTTGTGGGAGTCAGGTACACCCTTGTTCTATTTAGCTCACCCCTATCACTTCCAACTGTTGGCTGCTCCTATTACGTCACTCTTTCTTGCTCCTTACAAGGTCACCTAGTATGCCGGCGGCCATTTTTTATTTGGTAGACTTTATCAACACATTCTATGATCTATGCAGCAATATGACTGATACGTGGTTCTCTGGCTCTTAGACTGTGGTCTTGAGTGAGGCATTTAGGCATTGGGAGGAGGTAGAATAAGGCCAGGCTCAAGAGCACAACTGAAACATGCCATGCAGGAAGCAGGTGGTTACCAGGGGAAGAAGCAAATCACCCCTCCAATAAAGGACATTGCTTAAATTATCTGCAGCCATGGCTTATGGGACTTGTCCAGTGATGCCTTCTATATTAGACACTCCACATGGATTGCTAGTGTAAGGATTAGGATGTGAGTGGGCCCAGAGAATTGAAGAGGTTGGAAAAGACTAAACTAGTTTCTGTGGTAGCTTTAAGTTGTACCAGCAACAAACCTGCACACTACATGGTGGAATACAGGAGGCGTGTCTACATTAATGGAACCTTAGTTGAGGCTGTGAAAGCCACACAAGGGCCATCATGAACAATCTTCTCATAACAACACCGGACATGGCCATGAAGTCAGCCAGCGTTGGTTTTCCAGGGGAGTTCCCTCATCTATACATAACAGCTTCTGAGTAATGATTTAGAACTTTGCACACTGACCCAAGTGTCCTGCTATTTTGGTAGACTTTCAGAATGGGGTATTTTAGGATTGTAAGATGACAAAGCGGTGTCTTTAGAGCATATCATAGGTGAAATGTAGCAATGTATAGTCGAAGCAGACAACAGGGTGAAGTACCATCCCTTAGTGATGACTACCTTAGAGTGAGGGTTGTCACAGGACTTAAAAATAGCTTTTATCCCTGCCAATTCCGTGGAATGCCTGTTAGGTAATGGCCTAAAAGAATTTGTAAGGATAGATGTTTAAAGATGGCCACATGCAGAATCGCTGGGGCTGCCTGAGTGGTGCTTGTGGCCACTAGGGCTCAAAAAACATTAGGGAGTCAGGAGGACATGAGCCTAGAACAGTGGTCTAGCTACCAGCTACAAAGAGAAGGAACAATGACCATGGAAAAACCAGCCTCTGAGATTCTGAAGGAGTCTGATCATAGTGGGGAGCACCCAGCACCTAAGTGGGACTTGTGTCTGCCTTGAAGGACCTTTTTGAACTCACAGAGGTGCATGCTGCAGGAGGATAAACCCATGCTGGCTTCTGTGAAGCTCAGATGGGGTATCTAACTCTGCTTGGCCTTTGACGCAATGATGACTCACAAGGAACAGGAGAGCACAGTGCTTTGAAATCTATTGGGAGGATGTGTCCTTTGTAGTGAGCTAAAATCCACAAATTGGGAGATATGAGTAGGTTAGTGATACTCCAATGATACATAGAATTGTTGTTGTTGGAGCTGGCCCACAATATCTGTTTGGCTGCATATCTTGGAATGACCAAGACCATGGTTATGAGCCACTTCCTTGCCCTAGACAGAAGTCATGGTAATGGAATTCTGCTAGTCGTGCATGGCCTGCCAAGGCAGTGGCAAATCAGGGGTAACCTACAGTGCTAAGGATGTCTTTTGAGAGAGTGGGAATAGGCATTGTAAGGCCTCTAGATCCCAAGATGTTCTCAGGGAAAAGGCTGTTTTGGTGGTTGTGAATTAGTCAATTAAACACCCTCAGGTAATATGCCTGAGGATGATGACTGCATTAGTAGGGCAATGCTGGGAATCTCTAGAATATTGTTTCTAATAGGAGGACATATTTGTTTGTGCATCTGAAGGCTAAGCGAGATTACTGCAGGAGTACATATATGTTTCTACACCTAATCACCCCCAGACCAAGGGGCTTGTTGAGAACAGGATCCTGAAAGGCATGATTATGGGGTTAGTGGAACCCCTCAAGAGGCAGTAGAGCAGTATGATAACATGCCTGTTTTGCCTAGAGGGAGTATCCCTAGAAAGAAGTGGTCTTCCACCCATTTAAGGTAAACAGTGTTATAGTCCCATTACTTAATTTGGGGCTCAATTATGATTTTCATAGGGGGCATGCACTGTAGTTTGTGTACTGAACCATAATTGGTGAACTTCAGTAGTTTTGACTTATAGCATTTCCTACATTTTGTGATGATGGACATTTTTGTGTTGAATCATTAAGAGGGTGCGTAGATAAAAGGGGGAGTCCCAAAGTGAGTTTTTCCATCAATTCATTTTCCAGTGATTATGGTATTTGATGTCGCCCAAAAACTGCTGAAGGTATTTGCATGAAATGTGATCCTTTTTGGGTACTGCTGGCAAGTAGGGTAAGTATTTTCTTACGTAATATAACATTTACACTTTACTAAAGAGGTAATAGGTAGGGAAAAATAATTATACTTTTCTATGTATTTTAGGGAGTAATGTGGTACTATCTAGGAAGTACCAAAGTACTTAAAACAAAGTAAATATATTAAAAAACTATTATCTTATAAAATTGACAAAACACTCTGATACACTACATTTCCCAAATATAGTGTAGTACAGTGTATTAGCAATGTTTAACATATTCATTCTGTAAAAAGAAGTGTATGGAGTACTGCAGATATACCTACATATTACCACACAAATACTATGCAATTTAAAAATAAAATAAAAAAATCCTAAGAAATACAGTACTTACTAGATTCTTCTGCAGTACCCCAGTACACTTCACTATCCAAATTTGTACTTGACTCTGTGCCTATACACTCTATTGTACAACACTCTACTCTACTGGTTTCCAAACCTGAGCGCCACAGAACTCCACTCTACTGTATAGGACGCTACTCCATTTTGTAATAGTTTACTTAAATCTACCCTACTTCTATATTGACCACTCCACTCTATGCTGACTGTTAGAAATGGGGTCTTTGGTTGGCAGTCAGGTTACCCCCCGTCCAAGCAAGGACCCTCACTCTAGTCAGGGTAAAGGAGAATCACCCTCAGCTAACCCCGCTCACCTCCTTGGTAGCTTGGCACGAGTAGGCAGGCTTAACTTCAGAGTGCTAGGTGTAAAGTATTTGCACCAACACACACACAGTAACTTAATGAAAACACTACAAAATGACCCAACACAGGTTTAAAAACATAGAAAATAATTATCTAAACAGAAAAAGGCCAAAATGACAAAATCCAACATACACAAGTCAAGTTATTAATTAAAAGGCAAAAAGAGTCTTAAATCCTTGAGAAAACAGACAATACGCGGTTAGCATTGAAAAGTACCTGGGTAGCGTCAAAATAACACGCACGGGTGAGTGTGCATTGAAAAAGGTAAGCGGTGCGTTGATTTCTCACCCGCAAGCGAGACCGTGCATCATTTCTCCTTCTCCTGTCGGGTCGGCGCGTGTCGTTTTTCCTCCCCACAGGGGAGCGATGCGTCGATCCATGCAGCACTCGGGTCCGGGAAGGCGTTGCATTGTTTTTCCCCTACCAGCATGGTTTGCGTCAAAAATCCTGCCGCACGGTATCAGCAAAACCGCGCAATGTGGGTTGTGACGTTAACAGCCTCCGTCAGTGGGTGTTGTGCGTCGTTCTTTCAGCTCCCTGCGTCGATTTTCCAGCCGTGATGCCGGTGGAGCGTTGATTTTCAGCAGTGTCTAGGAAGGTGCATCAACTTTTTCCCCACACGGCGGTCTGTGCGTGGATTTTCAGTCTTGGTCTGCCAGCTTCTGGCAGGGCACCACTTGGCAGGCTAGGAGTCTCAGCAGAGAGCCCAGGTGCTGGCAGGAGAAGTCTTTGATGACCCTGAGACTTCAACAACAGGAGGCAAGCTCAGGACAAGCCCTTGGAGATTTCTTCACTAGCAGGAAGGCACACACAGTCCAGTCTTTGTCCTCTTGCAGAAGCAGAAGCAGCAACTGCAGGATAGCTCCATAAAGCACAGTCTCAGGCAGGGCAGCTCTTCTCCTCAGCTCTTCTCCAGGCAGCGGTTCCTCTTGATGTCCAGAAGTGATCTAAAGTCTGGTTTTGGGTGCTCTTCTTATACCCATTTTGGCCTTTGAAGTAGGCTTACTTCAAAGGAAAGTCTCTCTTGTTTGTGAAATCCTGCCTTGCCCATTCCAGGCCCCAGACAAACACCAGGGGGTTGGAGACTGCATTGTGTGAGGGCAGGCACAGCCCTTTCAGGTGTAAGTGACCTCTTCTCCCCTTCCTCCTAGCACAGATGGCTCATCAGGATATGCAGGGTACACCCCAGCTCCCTTTGTGTCACTGTCTAGAGAGAGGTGCAAACAGCCCAACTGTCCAACTGACCCAGACAGGGAGTCACAGAATGTTTTAGGCAAGAAAATGCCCACTTTCTAAAAGTGGCATTTTCAAACACACAATCTTAAAACCAACTTTACTAAAATATGTATTTTTCAATTGTGAGCTCAGAGACCCAAAAGCTCCACATGTCTATCTGCTCCCAAAGGGAATCTACGCTGTAATAATTTTTAAAGGGAGCCCCCATGTTAACCTATTAGAGAGATAGGCCTTGCAACAGTGAAAACCGAATTTAGCAGTATTTCACCGTTAGGACATATAAAACACATTAGTTATGTTGTACCTTAAACATTCACTGCACCCTGCCCATGGGACTAACTAGGGCCTACCTTAGGGGTGTCTTACATGTAAGAAAAGGGAAGGTTTAGGCCTGGCAACTGGGTACACTTGCCAAGTCGAATTGGCAGTTTAAAACTGCACACACAGACACTGCAGTGGCAGGTCTGAGCCATGTTTAGAGAGCTACTATTGTGGGTGGCTCAACCAGTGCTGCAGGCCCACTAGTAGCATTTGATTTACAGGTCCTGGGCACCTCCTGTGCACTGTACTAGGGACTTACCAGTAAATCAAATATGCCAATCATGGAAAGCCAATTACATTCACATTTTACACAGGAGCACTTGTACTTTAGCACTGGATAGTGGTGGTAAAGTGCCCAGAGCAACAAACAGAGTCCAGCACACACCAACAACCAGGGAAACAGAGACAAAAAGTTAGGGGAGACCACGCCAAGGATGAAAAGTCTAACACTAACCCACTATAAAATAACCTACCCCACTTTACACCACTACACCACTCTACTCTATTCCACTCTAAGCCACTCTACTATTTTATACTCCATTGGATGGTATTCCACTGTATGCTACTCCAGTGTACAGTAATCCACTCTACCCCACTACAGTGTACACCACTCTACTCTAGGCCGCTACACTGTCCAACACCCTACTCCACTGTAAGCAGCTCCATTGTACAACACTGTACTACACTCAATGCAACTCTACTCCACTCTGTGCCCATCCACTGTATGTTAGTGTACTTCAGTATATGACACACCACTATACTCCTCTCTGTTTGACATGCCACCCCACTATATGACATGGCACTCTCCTCTATGACACTCTCCTCCACTGTACTCTATGAAACTCCACTCGACAATACTACACTCTCCTTCACCCTACTGCACTCTATGCATCTCCACTCTAAAACACTCTACTCTACTCTATGACGGTCTATGACATCCTACTCTACTGTATGACACACCAGTCCTCTGTACAACTTGTTATTCCACTCTACGATACTGGACTCCACTACACTATGTAACACTTTACTACACTGTTCGCTATATCACTCCACTCTACTCCATTGTACACTACTCCACCCTAAGACAATAGGCTTTCCAACAATCTTCTCCACTGTATGCACAATACTCTACATAACGACACTGCACTAATCAACAATGGACTCAATGAAACAACAAAGGTTAAAGCTTAGTTATAGCTAGGACAACTTTTTTTCCCTCTACAAACCACACTTAAACTACACAAACTTTATAAAGTCTAATGTTACAGATATAACTTTCATTTAAAATTTATCATAGAGAGGACTTCAGTAGATTAGGGTGTTATACAGTTCAGTGTTGTTTAGTGCATTGTCATGTAGTAGAGTGGTGGTGAGTCTTGTACAGTGTAGTGTTGTACAGTGGAATGTCATTATTTGTGAGAACGCAGTGCATGGGAGAGTAGCGAGTTATAGTTAGTGTTCTGGTTAGCAAGCTGAAAATAGTGTGTATGGAGGTGGACTACCTATAACAATATGAAGGTGGTGGATAAACTGCAAATGAAAGTTATAACTATAACTTTAGAATTCCTAAAGTTTGTGTAGTTTAAGTTTTGTGAAGCTTGAACCTTTTTTTTAAATAAATATAAACATGCACACACAGAGAATAAAAACAAAGGTTAAATAAGCTTACGATTAGGAATTGGAATTTCTTACTTTACATTAAAAAAACTGCAGCCTGGCCCTGCACCCAACCTTCTACCACTGTGCATGGATCACTAAGTTATGTAACATTATAAAATGTGTCAGCTAAGTAAGGCAGACCTACTGCCTTTGTCAAAGGGTCAGAACACCTAAGTATAAAAAAGAGAGCCTATAAGCTATCAAAATATATATTTTATATATTGACACATTGAAAGGTTTAATAGTGATTGCCACAAAACATTTTTAATAAAACATTTAAAAAAGATTAACATGTCTTTGAGGTGTTTTTTAAACATTTTTCAGGTCACAAGGAGCAGCCATGGAACCAACCACAAGGTGACTGCATTCCCACTAAAGAGCACACAGCTCCAGCTCAGGGTGCTTTGAAAATATTGGTGAGCTCTCCTGGGGGCATGGAGTCCAATAACCTAGGAGACTAACTGCAATTTTTTTTAAAATGTTGTTAGGAGGGCTGCTGAGCTCCCTGAAGCTCCCCACACAACATTTAGAAAAAGCTTGGTGGCGCCACTGCCTCTTCTATGGGCACCACAAGCATAACAATTTTTTTTAAAAAAAACGCCCTTCCAGGGGTTATGGAGCGCTCCCCAGCTGGAGCAGTGAATGTGAAATAGGTAGCTTCTTCGCTCCTTTTCACATTCCTGCTTTGTTTTTTTTATTTGGAGAGGGGGTGTGCATCCCCCCTCCCTGAGCCATTTCAAGACCCCCTGGGACTATACCGCAGGGCGATCACTTTTTAAGGGTGAGAGGGAGTGTAGCTACCATCCCCAAGCCTTTTCAAAGCCGCAAAGACCCCACCCCCAGTCTAGGAAGAGCCCCTGTGATCCCTATGCCACTGGGCTAAAGATTTTCTGCAGGAGGGGGATGCAGGGCTCCCCTCCATGAGGATCTGACGGCCCCTGTTGACCCCTCTCCCGAGAGCTGAAATTTCTTTTTGCCATCCAGTGGTCTTGGGGACGCCATAAGCTGGGGTCTGATGGTCGCCCTGTCCAGAGGTCCCCGTCCTGCTGCTGTTCCCTCCCTACAAGAGTGTTGGCAGGGACAGATTCAATTACCTGCCCATGCTTTTGCGGGCAAGGAACAGAGGTTTGCTCCTGCCTGGCAGGAGCACAGAGAAACACTGTTCCCCCTGGGTGGGAGCAAACCAATGTAACCGGCTCCTGCTGCACTCCGGGTGGCCCATTGGTTCCCTCTGTGCCCTGAGGCCTGCATTTGCTCTGGGTGCTGTGAGACAGGGACACTCACAGCTACTTATAATTTGCTGGGTTCAATGGGACCGGTGGTCTCTGGGGCCATGTCATATCCCAGCCAGGGGCATTTATACTAAAAAGGGTGGGATACCCGCCTTTTTTTTTTTTTTTACAAGATCACAGATCCTCCTTTCCTTCATGGATTTTTTACAATAGTAAATTGATTCACCTTTTTCTTAAATGGCTGCTGCAACTATCCGTACCATATGGTGACCACCACTGCATACTAAAATTTATAGAGGGATGAGTACTATGTAATATGCTATTTATTAGTATTATTAAGTATGTGGAGGGCCATGACTCACAAAACCTTACAAATCCTTGAGTGGGTCACAATGTCTCTCTCATTCCTCAAAAATGGTATTAAATAGCGTATTACACTTTACTCTATATATATGTTTTATAACAATATATAGTCTACTGGCAGTCGGTAATTATAGTTAGGACCTACTTTCCATAGAAAGTGTTTTTTTGTTTTAATAATAACTTAACGAATCTTCACAAAATTTTCAAAACAGTGTGCCAGTCAGATCAGCTGCTGTCTGGAAAGATTTGGGGTGATTTGTCAGGGAGGGGCCAAGAAAAAGATTTATGTATATCTAGAGAGGCGGAAGGTCCGCTAGTCCTAAAGATATTAAAATGAGATCTGATTGGCCTACACTACTTCAAGCAGGAAGTGATGACAGCCATCTTGAGATTTGGAAACCGCTGCCTTCTAAGAAAAATATGCAAAGAAAACCACAAGGCAGCAGGGTAGGAGTACCCTGACCCACTAGGCCTGGTGGGGTCACATAGGGATTTTATTTACATGTTGCCACAAATTTGCAGAGGATCTACAGCTAAATTTAACAAATGAGCAAGCATGGTTATCTGTGCATGTTTTCCCCCTGCCCCCCCTCCCCGGTGGGCCAGCTCCAATTGAGGAATTCATATTATTATTATTACTGGGGAGGCAGGGCGTAAGCGGACCCTCTCTGGGGACCCTACACCTTGGGGAATGGCCGATTATGAAAACGTGGAGTAGGGGCCACGTGGCCCCCCTTCCAGGCTGATTTCAGCCCCAGGTACCCCATCTCCTGGGGCCTGGCCTTACATTAAATGGTGAGGGAGAAGCTCCTGCTATGACCCGGGGTGCTCACCCCAGGACATAGCATAAACCTGTGTTGGCTCTCACTTGGCAGGAGCAATCTCAAAGCTCCTGTCAAGGGAGAACAAACACTAAGGGCCTGATTTAGTTCTTGGCAGATTGGCTACTCTATCACAATGGTGACAGATATCTCATTCGCCAAAATGTAAATCCCATAGAATATATTAGGATTTAAATTTCGGCAGGCAGGAAATCTGTCACCGTTGTGATGGAGTAACCCACCGCCAGGAAATAAATCCAGCCTGAAGTCTGCTCTCAATGGAAAACACTCCGCTGGGAACAGACTTTTCATCTGTTTCCCTGCCTGCAATGAAGCAGGCAGGGAAACAGATAAAAAGATTACTAATTTTTTGTTGCTCCCCGTGGGTGAGAGCAATGCTGGCTCCCTCTGGAGATGGGGAGCTGGCTAGGGCTGCAGGGCCATGGGGTTCCCCCCACACTCCCCAACAAGAATATTGTGGGTGCCCTGGGTGGGCTTTAGGGCACGCACCTTTTATTGGCCGGGTCCCGTGGATGGGAACCCCAGGGCAGAAACCAGCCCATGGAGGGGGGCTGTGTGGCCTCCCTACCACTTGAATAATTGGCTGGGCCCTGAGGAATGGGCCCCTTGGGGCCAAAAATGGCCATGGGGAGGCGTGTAACTGCCCTACCCCTTGAGTAATTGGCTTGGCCCTCTGGAATGGGGTCCCCAGGGCTGAAAATGGCCCATGGAGGGGGCTGTTTGCCCCCCTCCTCATTTAAAAAGGTGGAGGGCCATGGGAGATGGGGTCCCCAGTGCCAAACTGGCCTAGGGAGGGGGGCTGCATGCTTCCTTCCCCTTTACAATATGGCATGCTCACGGAAGATGGGGTCACTAGGCCAAATTGGCCGGGGGGGCTGTGTGCCTCCTCCCCTATTTAAAATATGGCTGAGCACTGGGAGATGGGGTCCCTTGGGCCAAAAACAACCTGGGGAGGGAGGCCACCTATCCCCCTCCCCTAATTTACACACCAGGACCTGAGAATGGGGTCCCCACGGCCAAAATCAACCCAGGGAGGGGGGCACGTGCCCCCCCAAAACAGCACCAGGCCCTGAGGAATGCGGTCCCCAGGGCCAAAATCAGACTGGGGAAGGGGGGGATCTCTGTGCCCCATCCTGGATTTTCTGCCTTTGGGAGTTGGTCATAGGATGTGCGCAGCGGTGGTTGGATTAACATAGGGTAATTAAATATTACTTTACATTTAAAAACCCTAGATATTCACTGAAAAAACACAAAGGTTACTGCAGCATTTTAGTTAGGAAATAGCATTAAAAAAACATTAACATTCACTGAAAAAAACAAAGGTTACAGGGACGTTATAGTTAGGAAATAGGATTAAAAGGCCTTAGTAATTCACTAAAAAACCAAATGTTATAGGGTCGTTACAGTTAGGCTCAGCTTTACACACACAAAACCATAGAAATTCAGCAGTTATATTTGAGTTATCTCACATAACTATAACTCATGCCCTAAGGTTAACTATAACTCACCCCCTCACCATGCATTCCTAGTTACTCAACATATTACATAACTCATGACATCTTCTATGGCATCATTGATAATATCATTACAACATTTTTACAACAACTTTTGATGACAAAACTGTGCATAGCAGGGGCTCGAGTTAAAGTTACCTTAGGGCATTAGTTATAGTTACTTGAACAATTTTTTTGGGGTGTAGTGACGCTTCAAAGGACGTCAGCAACGTGGGATTGGCTGTATGGAGAGGGGGCTGGCTGTAGGCCCTAGCAAGGCCCTGCAGTCAACCTGGCCATGCACGGTGGGATGTTTTATGTGCATATGGTAGTTAAGTATTACTTTACGTTAAAAAAAACCTAGAAATTCACTGAAAAAAACAAACGTTAAAGTAATATTATAGTTAGGTGTGATAAAAAGATCTTTTTTTTTTTTTTTTTAACTAAGTCATTACCTAAGAAATTCGCTGACAAAAACAAAGGTTAAAGTAACGTTATAGTTAGGTGAATTTGTTAATGACTACATTAACGTTTTCAACAAAAAAAAACACATAAATTCAATAAATTAAAGTTAGCAGCACAAACTATAACTTACGCCCCCACCATGCACTGCTTATGACCTCACACAACATCATTCATGGCTTTCTATGACATTGTTTATGACCTCCCTGATGACATTCCAAATGACATCATTGATGACATCACTGATGACAACACTGAAGACATCATCCAAGCTTCGCTTTATCGCACATTGGTCTATAAATTACTGTGGCATTAGAGGCCTGCAGTAAGGACAAAATGGCTCCGGAGAATATCAGCCATCCTTACTGGCATCACAGATACAACTCTCTCAGGTGTAAAAAGCATGCATTACATGCAACAATGACTCTATACCACTAACTTTACAGCTAGCATAGCTCACATTAACAATCAACCACAGATATATAGGAAACCCTCATTGAGTATGGTGTTGAATCTGCATACAACTGTTCAGAGTAAGCCAAGTTGCTAAAAGTAGTTAATGTCAGTTCCAAAACAAATGACCTACTATGGGCAGGTTTTACCTGCATCTGAAACTCACAGACACTACATTGAGAAATTAAGTTGATATCAGTAGAGAACTGGGTCCTCTAAACAGTGGACAGAGTTTAATTTATACTACACTGTTTTCAAACAGTGAAGCTTTCATAAGAATCACACCACAGAGTACTAAAACGTATCTACTAAGAACAGTGTTCATTCTATGCAAAAGTTGTCAAAAAAGACACTATTTCCTATAAATAACCAAGATCTGAAGGTTCTAAACATCCTGCACCCTTTATGCTGTTGTGAAAAATATACAGATAGTCCATCTTCTCAAGCAAAACAAGCACACGTGTATACCTGGTGCACACAGTCTTCTAAGCGATGGACATATTGACATGCTGCCACGATTCTGTCAAATACCTCAAAGCTGCTTACAAAAGTTAGTATTTACTACTTAGAATCTTACTCCTGTTGAAGACGTTTTCAACCAAAATAAGAAACTTGTGTGGAACATAATGAACACCAGCCAACTGTCACCTGCACACAGAGTTAGTCTTCAATACAAAAATTATAATGTGTTTAATACCTCTATACACCCACTATGGTGCATAGGGAACAGATGTGTCATGTAGACACTTACACTCATTAGCTGGAACTATGCGATACAAAGTTATGTAGATAAGTAATACGGCACTTACCCACCGCTATGTAAGCTATAAAACAAACTAGCACACTATATATATATGTATATCTATATATATACATATATATATATATAGATAGATAGATAGATAGATAGATAGATAGATAGATAGATAGATAGATAGATACTGACACAAAGGTTTTTTTTAATTCTTTTTTGTGTTGATTATAGATTATGTATTGCTTGTACATCTTGTCACTTCTGCAATATAGAAAGGATGTGTTGAAAAAACAACCAGGTTCTAATTATAAAAACAGAAAATACAATAAAGAATTTTAAAAATGTTTGTGTGCTGTATATATATGTATATATATATATACATACATATATGAAGGTTTGTGTGCTGCATATATATATGCAGCGCACAAACAGTTTTTAAATTCCTTATTGTATTTTCTGTTTTTATAATTATAACCTTGTTGCCTTTTCCAACACATCCTTTCTATATTCAACAAGGTGTACATGTATAAACATATCTATTCACTGAAAAAACACAGTAAAAAAACTGAGTTGTGGTTTGGGCTCAAACGTATAAACCGACTGAAATTCACCAGTTATAGTTATGAACTTACACAACACATGCCATAACTCGCCTCAACCGCCTTGTTGATGTACTCTTAACTGTTCTGTGTACCTGTGTCAATGCACAAGAGGTATTTTCTGTATGGTAGATGCTATGAATTAAGGGATGTAGTTTGATTATTACCCACAACTTGGGAATTTTAGTGGTTTTTATGTGCTTGAGCCACAGCTCAGTTTTTAACTATGTTTTTTTCAGCAAATATCATAGTTTTTTTATGATGTACTTCATTTTCACCCCAGTGCCAGGCAAATGGACCCAACCTGTGGTCAGGCCCTGAGCCCAACCTGCTGCAGGCGGGCAACCCCCCACTACAAACAGCCTTTAGCTGTGTTAGCTGGGTTGAGTGCAGGGCTTTGACCTGTGGCCTTTGGCTGTGTCCAACCTGCTGCAAACACTCAACTCTCAATGCTAGGGCTTAAGACTGTATGCATTTGGGGATGAGCGCACAGCCTGACTTCCTTCCTGCTGTCCTTATTACAGTATTTGGCTTTGCTTGTGCTTTTGTTTCCACTGCCTAACATTCAGACACAAAATGGTACCAGTGACCAGTGTCCTAGGGATGGTCACCTTTCTGGCAGGTCCTACTGGACTGTTAAATGTGTTTTTTTTACAGCATGAAACTCGTGAGTCGGAGCTGAATCTTGAATTTCAAAAGGGCAGAAAAAAATCAGCCCTAATTCAGTCAATCACTATTTGCAAAAAAATCAAAATGTGATTGACAGGATTCATGTCTCGCAAGTTAAAATGGCAACGATATAATAATGTTAATCCTTTTTGCATGCCCAACCCACCTCAGACTGCTAACCCCCACTGTGCACAGCTTTTGGCCATGTGCAATGGGGGTTCATCACAGGGACTGTCCTCTGGATTGCACTCTTTCTTCCTCTTCAAGGTCTGTGATGTGTGATCATTCCTTAAGTTCCAAATGAACAAAGACCACTGTTAATCCCATTTCTGGTTGAAGAAGGTACAAGTGGCTTTGTGAGTTTATGTTGAAAAATCCTAGTAAATCAGTGAAAAATACACAAAGTGAGTTTCTGGGTTTATTTTGATCACGTTATGGCATGTTGTGCCCAATGTTTCAGCCACAACCATAAGTCAGTTTTCAACTGTGTTTTTCCATTGATGGTGTGTGGCACGTACAGGCTTTGGAATGTAGAGCCAGACTGCATAAGACCAAAATATAGCTTGGAACCTATAGAAAACTAAATATTTTCCTTCAAACATTGAGGTAACTCATGACCACTACTAAGGCAAATTAGACCACTGGGTGGTTTGCAGATCAGTAGGCCATAAAACCAATTGTGATACATAAACATTACAGCAAAAAACAATTTATGTAACATGTAGCTTTCAAAATAGTTATATTTGCAAAAATAATTTTTTTAAAGTTAAGGTTAATGTTGGGGTTGGGGTTAGGGATTCGGGTTTGGGTATGGGAAAGGGTTGGAGGGAGGATAATTGATGTTTTAATGGTTATGGTGTGGTCAGGGCTGGGATTAGGGTTATGACAATAGCAAAGAATTAGGCAGGTTTTTAAGGATAAGACGCAGGTACAAGCAGCTTTATTGGTTATTTATAGTAAAAGCCTCAAAGTGAAAAAAAATATTTTACTGCTAATTGTTTTTATTTTGTTCTTGAATTTTTCACCGGTCTGCTGGAACACTGTCATCATAATTCCCAGGGATAACTAGGAGATTTCACATTGAGACCTTATCATAGAAACAATAATCCTTAAATTAAAATGCCACAATCCCTAACACTCCACTGGTAATCCGTGAGCTTTGGCAACATGTTTTGGATAGACCAGAACCTGTGCACAGCTGAACTGGCTGGTGGAAGTAATTGCCATGCAGAGGGAAATCTTTAGGCCAATTGCCACATTGACTGCACAACATTTGCATGTAGGAAAGAAGTAACGTCTATCAGACAGCAGTGACCCGACATGCTTATGTAACACTAGGTGTTGGCATTGTCTTTAACTTACTATTCTGACAACACAGTACAACATCCTTGTGAAAACATTCAAAACTCAGTGAAGCAGGCTTCCTAGGCTACTGTGCATTACATAGACCAAGCATTCACATGAGTTAGGACAGACTTTACTCCATTAGAAGCCATGCCTTCACAAAACATGAACTGGAAACACACGTCCAAAAGTCTACAGGCATCACAGCACGGTTGGCATTGCTAGGCCTTACCTTTGAAGAAAGGGATGTAATGATGTCTGAATGCAGATGTAAGGCTGGGGTGTTGGGGCAGGGAGATGCAGCTACTGGTACCAAGACTCTGAGTACCAGCTGAGAGGCAACAAAGAGCGAGTGAAAAATAAACTCTTTAGTGAACTTACTGAGAGTCATGCAGCAAATCTTGCAATGTCATCATACTACAAAAAGTCTATACTAAATATACACTATTCTCTAGTTTTCATTTGATCATTTCCAAACCTTTCATTATAATATAATCGCTTCCTTAAGTCATGTACTCCCCGCAGGTCTTAATACAACAGTGATGATGATGAAAGTGTCAAATGCAAATGTCTAAATTAGCTGTGTCACACTCCAGTTCTCAAGGCCGTAAACTTGTCAGGTCACTAGAGATACACCATGAAAATAATCAAATAGGTTTACAATCAACCATCATACATGTATTTAAATTTATCTCATGTATATTCATATTGTATATCCTGAAAGGCTTCCTCGTTCTCAACCGTGGCAGGGTAGAGTTGGATGAAAATTTGAGAAATATAAAAAGAATTAATAATTTAAATAGGAGTCAGTTTATAATGCCAATAATGCCAATATAAAAGAGATCATATCAGTGGCATAACACTTTCAAACTGTTTTGTGTTATTCTGAAATTTAGAAGTTTATTCTGCACTAACAATAGACTTGTGAAGTTTACTTAAAGATATTCCCCTTTTTTTTAAATTGAATATAGCCTCATGTTAGATGTTCAGAATATTTTGTAATCCAATCGTTGTGCAAAGCCTCAGGTATGGTATTCTGAAATTTTCTATAAAGGTTTCACCATGTAAGATGATACCAAAATCAAATGAGTTTAAAGAAATGCCTATGATAACATTGTGAATACCAGTGCTCATACAAATCTGCTTAAGTCAAAATCTTAAACAAATTGTTAACATGAGGTATTGATTCTCTAGTTGTTTTAATAATACAAAATGACAGAGTACTGATATATTGGCACTAGGATGTTTCTTTTACCAGTACCATATACCCACCCAGAACTCGAGAGACTGTAGAAGCAGTAGGGCCACGAGTCCTGCTACAGTTATTAGGCAAGTTGGGTTGTCCCTTTCTCTGTGGTCTTGTCTTACGTGTGTAGAAGGAGTAGCTTCACAGATCAATGGTTCCAGAAAGAAGAGGAAGGCTGCCTAACTGTCTCCAGAGGTGTCTTTCCTTACACCACATTGGCATTCCTTGGTTTAACAAATGATAAATGAAAGGAATCCAAACCCAAATTGTCATACCTTTGATTTCAAGTAGGGCACTAATTTCCCAATACTTAATGATGTTTCCTGGGTGGGTGTGCAAATAATGCCTCAAAGCGTTTCTCAGACGCATACCATTGTATGAGTGGTTTTGAATGAAAATCTTCATCGTGGTTGGCAATTAGATGAGCTAAAGAATAACTTGCATGCATGGGTATGTTTTCCTGAATGATACCAAGTCTCCTGGTCTCATTTTCCACAAACCTTTATGGCTGTGACTTATTTGGTTGAATTTGTGAATATCGTCAGGGGACAGTGTTGTATACATGACCTGATTACTAAATGGTTTGATTCAAGATTCGCAGAGGACATCATATTGTAAAAGCCCTTGTCCACCCTCGTGTATACAGAAGTCTGGAGTAATGAACTCCTTCACAAAGCCTTCCCTGAATGGAAGCTTGGTGTCTCGGGTACTTTAAAATATCATATCTTTCAATTAGTGTAAAAAAAGAGAAAGATTTGGATGCTACTTTCTTCAGAATTGTTCTCGAGTGGAGTTTATGCTTTATTTTGCGTAGATCACGGTCTAGAAAACTGAACATCAGTTAAAAATAGTTGATGTCGGAGTAAGATGGGAGACACTATGTGCAAAATCCACTGTAGAATATTAAACCTGTGATAAAACAACCATTTGTGTTAATATTCTATAGAGAAAAACTAATACTGTGAAAATATTGGGTGTAGAATTATTAGAAATGCAATACCTCACCTGCAGGTGCATGGTAGTTGAGAACAGATCAGCTACTGAGAAAATCCATGCATATATTTTGCTTTATATTATTCTATTTGGCTTGAAGCCACAGGTTGAATTGCATCACTAAGTGATCCTGATGGTCATTTTCTTTGTAACTAATAGAGCAGCACAGATTAACAAGTGCACATTTTTCAGTTATATCACACTGCAGTCCCCCTTCCAAGGGCCTCGGAAATCCCTGTTTAGATGCAGACTCCTGTTACTGAAACTGCAGAAATTACTCCACTCCGCAAGAATTTCATAAGGTAAAATCAATCAGAAGGCATGTGTGGAAAAAAAGCACCATTCAGAGTTTTGGACCACAGAATGAGGGACAATAGGCAACACTGTGTTATTCCCCATTCCGAGATTTGAAGCTCAAAATGATGCTGTAGCACTGAACCCACCGATCTCCACAGTATCAGTATTTACCAGGAGAGTGTTACCTCACCAAATTCATAACACGATTGTAATGTGTACCTAATTACTAAATACGAATTACTTGTCCTTATGTTTAACTAACAGAACTAGAAATGCAGAACTGAATGAGAACAGAATTTGTGGTTTATTATAAACCACAGAACTTTCTGAAAAGTTCAGAAGGCTTCACCTTCAGCAGTTCAAGATGAGTGCAGAGGATAAACATTCATCCTGTAAGTTAATAACATGACCGTTTTCATCCTTCAGGTTTTGTGTTCTCAAATTGGGATTATGTTTGTGACATCTATGTCTTGAATTAGTTTATGTGAGGACAATTCTCTACATTGCTGTTTTTTTGTCTTTCAGGTGTCAATATCCAAAAGATATTGTTTGCTCCATTTAAGATCACTGAAATATTTCATTCTTTGTTCACTTTTGAATAGGCTCAGGCGCAGGTCAGGAGGAAGCTGTGCTCGGTACCCCAAGCTACCCTACAAGTGTTTTTTTTGTTGACATTTTTGGTTCACTGGCAATTTTTGAGACTGTGAATAAAATGTACAATTCTTGGTTGTCATTCTGCTCATTACAGTGAAGCAGATTCTGGAAACTGGTGGATAAAGCCCTGGCCCTCTGAATGTTGCTGTCATTAGGATCCTATGCATATACTAATTTGCGTCACCTTCCTTCCAGTTCAGTCCTGCCTACCCGCACAATGAGGAGGAATATGCTTGCAAAGCTAAGGTAAAGATGGTGACAACTGTGCGTACGGTGAAAGAATGGGGAGTAGCACTCTGGTCCTTGCTCTTTGCGAATGTCCATGGCGTGTATTCATTTCTCCAATGTCAGTATTCCTCACTCTTATGACTTGATTGAATTAATGGAAAACTTCTTGGGTGGGAAAAAAATGAGCTTGAATCCATCTTTGATGTCTTAGAGGGAAGTAGTCAGCAATAGGAGCCGCTTTCAGGGATGTTCCTTATTCAAATGGACCCAGGGCAATTCTGTAACGTTTTAGAGGTTGAGGCCCCCTAGCAGTAATGAGATGGAGGGAAATACAATATGCATAATCAATTGATAAAACCCCCATAACTGTTTCCAATTTATAGTCTATGCATTTTATCTGCTTCTTAGACTAAGCTTTTGAGTATCTGGTGCCTTTGAATACCGCGTGTAGACCAGAATGAAGTTCTTCAAGTGAAAACTCAGTAAACCCTCTTTCCCACTGAAGTAGAATTCTTTGTGTGAATCCATGGACAACAGCTCTGGAGCAGGCTCCTGATTGTATGAATGTATGCTGTGGTATCTTTACAACACTGCACTTTACACTGCATGAACTATGGGATGTGTTGCATGAGTGTTTGCATGGGGGGAGTAAAACAGGTTCCTACAATGACCCAAACACAAATTGGGGCTCCGTAGTACATCGGTTTCTGTTTTTCCATCTGCATCTACACCATACAGTGTTTATTCTTCTCTCTTTTGGGTGCAGCATGCTAGCAGTAAGTCGAGTCATCTAGGTCTCAACAGAATATGCCAACAGCCTCTTTCTGGAGTTGTCTCCAAACCAGGGGCCAGATGTACAAAGCAATTGTGCATTTATTAATGGTCCGAATCACTATTTCAGGACATTAAGAAATGAAAAATTTACTTTTCAGATGTATTATGCCTTTTAGGGAATCGCAAATTACCATTTCTACCCAGTAGAAATCTCAATTTGCAATCCCTTGAATAGGGAATTGAAATAGGGATTACCTATTTGTGATTCGTATTCAGATGCACAAAGCATTTCCTAAATGTGAATTGGGCATTTAGGAAATGCAATCACCATCGACTTCAAGTCGATGCTAACCATGTTAAATTTTTTGTGAAGTGCAACAGAGCACACACATGCCCCTTGGGCATATGTGTGCTTTACATTACACCACTATTATTGGGGTGCATTTCAGGGGGCCTTTTGCCCATAGCCATCCTTGGTAAACAATTTCCCAAATAGCCATTTCCTAAAAGGAAATGGCTATATGGGAAATGCAAAACCGGCCCATTGTCACAAATGGCATCGGATTTCCTATTTGTGATTTCCAACTAGCAATTCCACTTTTTGTACGGATGCTATTAGGAAATTGGTGTCTTTGTACATAGCATTTTGCATTTCCTAAATAGTGATTTCTAGGAAGTCACTATTTAGGAAATGCAAAATTGCATCTACGTCATCTGGCCCCAGGTGATTTGCCTCAACATTCTCTTAAGCTGAAATGACCAATAAATTAGTTGAAGCACCCTGTGACTATAACGATGTAACTCACTCATTTAATAATTAAGGGCCATATGTACCAACACTTTTTCCCATAGACACTGAATGGATAAAAACCTTTGCTACATCTGGCCCTAAATGTCCATTACCGGAGACGGTGTGTACCTGTGACATAGAGTCTTTGAATCACCTCCAACAAATATCATGAGATCTTTGAGTTATGTATACACATGTGTTCATCAAAGGCAAAAGACCAGAGGAAGCTCTAGCAATATAATCCAGTCCAATCCAGTCCCAATGCAATCCATGTCCATATTAAATGGTAATCATTTAGAACAGTGGCACAAATGGCAACATTGTTTCATAAGAACTTTGCAGGCACTGGTGCTGTGACATAAGGGCATTTACCTGCTCTGCTGTAGCTCTGAGGAGAGCGGGATGTTGGTGTGTATCGCCCATAGCCCACAGATCCGGTGGAGCTGGGACTTGATGCCCGGTATTGCTTCAAAGACCTGTCGTCCTGATCACCCTGAAAATACAGTAACCCTAGTTATCAGGAAACACAGTTTTTTTTAAACAAGAAAGAGAGTGATCGAAAGACAAATCAACAGAAGTGAGCAACAGTACGGTCAGTAGGCTTGCTTCAAATCTGTCAGAAGTAGCTTTGATGCCACAGCTCTACAGGCTATGAAATGCATGGAAAATGCCCCAAAACAATACCATGTTTAAAGAAGCTGCATTGCATGAAGTTATCTGTTTAAACGCTTGAAGAGTGAATAGATGCAAAGTTGTCATTTTCTAACTGCATATGTTATTTCCCAGATGTACTTCGTGGGATCATACAATGAACCTTGCTTTCCCTTAAATCTTGGGTGCCTATACATTCTAATATGCTAAGACACCCTGTTATCACATTGCTGGTCTAGTATATTGAAAGGTAGCCTTTTTGTAGTGTTTTAGCACTTTTCTAAGTACAATGCACAGAAAACCCCTTTGATGCCATGTGGGATCTTTTCAACTTATTGTTCACATGAAAAAATGGAAGAGGTCAAAGGCCAACTTGGGGATGGAAGGGCATGTAATACAGGATGCATCTGTCTTAGATTGGCCTAAACAGAAATAGTATTAGGTCTTCCAGTCATTGACCATGAAAAGAATGTATGAGAGGTGGGTTTTGCCCATACAACATTTTTAAAGTACACTCTTCAAGAGAACATTAGTATCACAGGTCAAAGTGGAGAGTGAAGCATGGATATATATAGGAAATGACAGAAGTGGACTTTGTCTAGCCAGTTTTGCTTAAGAAAGACTCTCTGAGCCCTGTTCCTCTCTATTAGACCACAATGCTGCCAATGAGGGAAGACAGATATGCCAAATGTCCTAGGTTGTAGCCACTGTGCATCACAATAGCTCACCTTACTCTCCGCAGCTTTAAATTACTTAATCATTATCACTCTATACTTTTAGTAATGTGTGAATGTTAATATGCTAAAGTATTTTCTACACTAAGGTAGCACAAATAAAGCTTGTTGAATTTCAACCGCACACCTTAAGTAGCCTTCTTACGAATAAGAAAAATGTATTGAAATAATAGGATTGAGCCTGCACTGTGAGTACTCAAAAATACAGGGCTTGACTCACAGCGCTCATGGACTCTGTTCAACAAATGTGAATTTCAGACCCACCTGCCCAGAGTTTTGTGAATAATGCTCACAGTGTCAGAACATTAACACATATTGAAATGGAGAAATGTAATTCTTGCTTGTGGTTTAAAGCAAAGATCCAATAATAACATGCTATATTTGCCAGGATACGTTTCATGTACTGTGCCATTGCAATTTCTTTTTGTATGCAGAAAAGCAAACATTTTTTTAAAATAAATTCTAAACAAAGTACACCTCTTAATTTGCATCCATCATTCGCTCTCCATTTTGATATTTGTCACTAATATTTTCTTGAAAAGACTACTTTGAAAATTATGCTTGAGCAAAATCCACCTCTCACATTCTTATCATGGTAAATACCGGGAATGCCTCACAAAATTTCTGTTTAGGCCAATCGAAGACAAAGGCTTCTTGTATCACTTGCCCTTCCATCTTCAATTTAGTCTTTGACCTTTGCCAGAAATGTTGAGTCCACTTTCTGTACCTCCATTATCACTGGAGATCTTTATCCAAATATCAGATTTAAATTGTCTCCTTTCATTCTCTCATCATACAATTCTTTTTCAAGTTACTTATTTGCATTTGTCCCTTTTTAATACTAGCCCGCCCTACTCATTTCAAGCACCAAACATGTTTTGCAAATGTCCCTGAATTGGTATTGACTACAGTATTTCATTTCACACTTTTCATCCCCATGCTGATATCACTACAAGTACAACGAGTAGTTGTCTGCACTTTACCTCTCCCTAGACTTACTTCTCTCTACTCCTTGGTGCGACTATAACTTTTCCTCTTCTGCTCTGACTTGTACAGTCATTTTGATTATAACTGCTTTCTTACAGCTAACATGATTTTGATTTTGTTATAGAGTTAATTGGCCACTCTCGGTGGCAATGACTGACTGACCTAAAACTGGTGGCTTAAACAATAAATTTGGGAAGACCCTTTTCATCCAGCAGGTCTGGCAAACAAATATAACCAATGCAAGGGGCATGACAATCTGGTATTGGAACATTTTCCAGGATGTCAGCCCTCTTTTAGCAACTGTAATTACACTTATTCATAGATTAACTCCAACATTATGCCATGCAATCATTTTGAATATTTTACCCACCTCTATGTCCTGCTTCAAAGTTTGGCTAAATGAGAATATTCCATGATCATAATTTCTGATTTTATCACTTGCAGTGTTTTTTCTCTAACCGCCCCTAAACTGTAGACTCCTTTTCTTCTTTAATCAAATGCGCACTTTCACAATGAGAGTGAAAGTTCATCTTCTTTTCCTGGTCACCAACGACACCAATTACATTCTGTTGTATCACTGTTATACTGCTGGAATGCTACAGTATTGACCGACTATCCTAAAGGAAACACAGGTAGCCCTTGTTTCTGAATTGTATTCTTCATGTGCGCCACTTTGCATTTATGCAGTGTATACAGAAAATAATGAGGCAAATCATGACTTAAAATCGAGAAATCATAAGAAGCATTGGCATTTGGCATTACCTCGGTAGGCGTTGGAGAGATGAACTGAGGTGACTGCAAAGCACAATACACAAATAGCAAATTAGTGGCAAGTTCATGCATGATGTTATTTGCGGAAAAACAAATAGTCAATTTACTGTAATTCATCTACGTAAACACTGAGCTTTTGTTTTTGTTACAAACTCTCTACCAATAACATCACCCATACAACAATCAAGGTGTGTTGCATTCTTAGGCCCATATTTATACTTTTTTTAGTGCCGCATTTGCGTAATTTTTTTACCCAAAAGCGGCGCAAACGTGCAAAATACAATTGTATTTTGTAAGTTTGCACCGTTTTTGCGTCAAAAAGCAGTGCTAATGCAGCGCTAAAAAAGTATAAATATGGGCCTTAGTGTTTTCATGGTGGCATAATGGAATTAAAGTGAAAGTATAAAGGGCCACATATGACATGCTTAAGAGGCTTACGCGATATTGACTGAGTGATATTTTGGCACTGAAACATTTTTTCTTATTCTACTGTGGGAAAAATGCCTTTCCTTTTTAGCAAAGAAGTGAGAGATTTAGGATACGATTTAGGATATGATTGCATTAATTGCGCTTCCGCTCCTATAACTGCAGTCTTAAGAAAATTATTGCAAATTTGATGTGCTTTATTAGACATCTGTGGGTAGGTTTGCTTACCCGCCTCCACTGGTTTCCTTTTGTGTTGCACATGGAATTCTACTGTGCGCCCCCAGAATACTGAAGGCAGAGTATCGAACAAATATTGAGGACAAAATACTGAATCCAGAATATCAAAGGGTAAGTACAGATGTGGAGTTAAGAACAGTAAATCTGCACTTCCACCATGTGCCCCTACCGTTTGCTATTTTGTCCCTTGATGTTCTCTCCATGATATTCCTGTGTCTTGATATTCATAGACTCCATTTTCAGTACCAAGTGCCATCGATCTGCCTATTTTCTCACACATTTCAAATAATATAGGTAATATTTCACCTTCCACACTTCCAAAATCTCCCCACCCACTAACCAACATCCTTTCCCACTGAATTTGAATTCTGTTTTCATCTTAGCCCTGGCTTCCTTCACTAGTACCGTGTATTGTATACGTTTCACCCTTATCTTGAAAGGTCATATCACCACAATCTTACATGAATAAATCAGTCCAATTTACAATGACCCCATATAAATTTTAATAGTTTTCTTTAGGGATATGACTAGTGATAACAGCTCACCAGGTAATATAAGAAAGCATTTTAGTGGTAGGAATGTGACTTATCTATGGATAAGGAAAATGTTACTTACACAGTAAGCATCTGTTCGTGCAGCATGTAGTGCTGTAGATTTACATGCTCTACATGCTCCTGACATCTGTGTTGGGTTTGCACTGTTGCAAGTTGTTTTTCTTTGAAGAAGCATTTTCGAGTCACAGGATTGAGTTGTAATGGAACTGGCTCGATGGCTCCTTTGAGAAGAAGGGATTGTACCGCTGGCTTGAGAAAGAGAAGGTGCTCTTTCGAGAGCTTGTGAGACTGAGGGGGAATGTTTGGAGGAGTAGTAGTGAGATACAGACAGTACCCATGTTGGATAACGGATAGGACCCATTGGTCCGAAGTGAGGTTGGCCCATTGTGTATAGAAATCTTGAAGTCGTCCTGATGTTGGCCAATTGTGTATGGAACTCTTGAAGTTGTCCCCAGACAGGTGTGGAGTGGGGGGGTGGGTAGATGTAGTAGTCACTGTTTAGCTGTTGCGGTAGTGGAGTGGATGGTGGTGGTCTTACCTCTACCTCTTGTGTTGTTACCTCTACAGGTGCCTCTGTAGAATCCTCGTGTGTAGGAGCTAGAAAGCTGTCTGGCCTGATGTGAAGGCCTCTGAGGTCATTGGTATGTAACCACCCAAAAAATGCGGGATGATGAAAAGTACCTCTTTGTGAGGGAGATAGTAAAATGCCCATGGACTTTGAAGTATCTGTGTCTTTCTTCAGTTTCTCAAGGGTGGCAGCCACTTGAGGGCTGAAAAGATGCTTCTTATCAAAGTGCATTTTCAATACTGGTTGTGGTACCTCAGGTTTAAACCCTGAGCACATAAGCCAGCCATGTTTCCTAACTAAAATGGCAGTGTTGATACCTCATGTAGCAGTGTCCACGGCATTCCTGGCATATATGATGGCATTATTACTAATTGTCTGCCCTTCAGTGACAATTTGTTGTCCCCTTTTACGGTGCTCATCTGGGACATATTGGAGGAGCTCCTTCATTTCATACCAGTGAGCCCGATGATATTTCGCAAGTAAAGTTTGTGAGTTGGCAATACACCAGTGATTGGCTGCTTGTGCAGCCATTCTTTTACCAGTGGCATCAATCTTTTTACTCTCCTTTTTTGAGGGAGGAGAGTCCCCTGTGGCTTTACTATTGGCCCATTACGCATGGTAGAAGCCACAATAGAATATGGTGGAATGTGAGATTTTATATGTATGGGATCTGAGGGTGCAGCCTTGTATTTTTTATTAACTCTAGGGTGATAACTCGGGTTCTTTAAATATGTCATCAGCATGACAAAGCATGCCAGGGAGCATGGGGAGGAACTGAAGAACCTATGTGTTGAAGTCAAGGTGTCAAAAAGTAAGTCTTGTTCAATGGGGTCACTGTAAAGGGGGACATTGTGTAAGGGAGCTGCTCTAGCAATCACCTGTTGGTAGAATGTAGGATCCTCTGGTGGTGAAGATTGCACGGGGTATAGATCTTGATCCATAGAGATCATGGGATCAGGGTCCTGGTGTGTGTCACCAATGCTTCCCCTACCGAATAACGGGGAACCCTGTGGTGTTACGTCTGCTGCAGTAGGAGAGGTGGGTGAATGAGGAGGGGATGAGGGTGGAGGAGAGGTAGGTGTTTGAGGTAGTGTAAGAGAAGGAGGAGGAGGAGGAAAAGGCTTGTAAATGGAGGTTGCCATCTCCTTGATCTTCTTCGGAGGTGGTGATGTGTCCAGAGCCTCCCGGAAAGATAATTTTCTCTTGAAAGTTACGGGTGGGAGTACAATGAAGCACCCTGTATCCTCTGGATGTGGATGTGGTTCTGATGAGGGTCCATAAACTCCAAAATGAGTTCAACTGGCGATGGAGTGGCTAAAGATTGACTAGAGTCTCTGAGAAGATGCATCCCTTGTTTTCGGCACCAACGTTTTTGATCAGTGCCTTTTCTTTGCTACCAAAGCTGAGGTGCTGGTTGTTCAGCTTGGTGCTGAAGTAGTCGATGCCAAGGTTCGAGGTGGAATGGGACCACTGTTTCAAACCGAAGATGTTAACGCTGAAGATGCCCAGCCGGAAGGTGGGGCATCCAAGCCAGTTTTTCGGATCCAGCCATGACCTGAAGGCAGTGGCGGTCCGGTGACCTCTGTAAAGAGACTTTTAGAAGTCTAAGAGGAGGCAGGTGGGGCAACGGTACTCACAAGTTGTGCCGGAGTGACTTCTTGACTTTTGATGTCTAACTGGATGTCGGAATCCTGTATGAAGAAGGCCTCCTTCTGTTCTGGCTCCTCCTGGGCTCCCTCCGGTCTCGAAGTGTCTTTTTTGACTAGAAGGGTCTGCAGGCATCACAAGTGGCTTCTTGATGGTTGGGGAGAGGCACAGGTTCCACACAAGATATTGGTTGGTGTGCAAGAATGTGGAGTGGCAGCGAGGGTAGAATCGAAACAATGTTCATTCCATCAGCATGGCATGCTGTTCGGCGCCATGAGGTGAGGTAGGGCCGAAAGGGCGAAGACTCCCAGAAGGGCGGTCGGTTGTTTCCTGAACCAACAGAGACGAGTGAGATAATAGAGAAGCATGATCAGAGACAATACCATCAATTTAAGGAAAGACGGAAGAAAGATTGTGAAACTGGAGCAAAGGGAGAACAGAGTGAAGAGATCCACGTCTGAACTCGACTGCGGAGAGAAAACAATTTAACAAAGGAGTTGTTGCCCATGCACAGTATCACCAAGAAGGAGGACTCGCTCAATCCTGACTCGAAAATGCTTCTTCAAAGAAAAACAACTTGCAACACTCCAAACCCACCACTAGTTGGCAGGAGCATGCAGAGCATGAGTATCTACATCCACACACGTATTGTCAGTGATGGTGCACATTAATATGGAGGTAGTTTGTGGCAATATATTTCAACTGCTTGCTAGTTCAAACTCACCATTTTTATCTTTAGTCATGTATTTTTGCTCAGTAGGCTGATAGCATGTTTATCTAGATACAATTTCTTAATATCGTATTTCACCATGAGACAACATAACACAGAAATATAATTATCTTTCTCAAGATCCAGAATTTCATGCATTTTATCGGCATGTCAGGTTTTAACCCATCTGACATATATGGAGTAATTGTGCATATTTATGGATGACTAGGAGATTTGTAGTAGTGATCGTCATTTTGGAATCTCCTGTTAGCTTTGTGATGATTTGGATTAATTGTTAAATTTCCAAGTTGATTTTAGTGTAATTTTACTTGTTTGGCAGATTGAATATAGTTAGATTCAAATACATTAAAAAGAGAGGAAGTGCTGAATATTTGGAAATTAAAAGAAAAGATTCGCATTTTGAGAAGACCCAGGAGAAGTATGGTCATATGTCTTTATAAAGAGGTATAAGTGTATATGAAGCCACAAATATAATATAGAAAGTGAGCAGAGAAAAACCCATAAGCCAAGCTTGAAAGTGGAAAACTGTGGTACTGAAAGAAGTTGTGTTAAAACAGGCACAGTAACCAGTAGCATTTTTTTCAGGGGGAGGCGTCTCCTCCTGAAAACAATGAGGAATACCCTCAGAATTTCATTGGCTGCTTCAAACATGACATTGGGCAAGTGAAAGCTACATGATGGGGTGGACCCCCATGCAACAGAGGGTGCGAAGCATTCACCTATATAACCAGTACTTAAAGTTCATAAAAAATTACAGGAATTGTGATCCTACATGCTATCCCATACCAGTCATACAATTTCTTCTTTGTCACCATAAAGCTTCAAATGACTCAATTAATTAGAGCCCCATACTGGCTTAGATTTGCCTATTTGCTTTAGATTTGCTCTTGAATTTACTGCACACATTTACATTTCTTTCAAGAATCAAGTACCCTTCTGAGAAGGGCTTTTTCTTTTAGTTGCATGTTCACCCTCTCAGCTCCACAGTACACAAAACCCACTTCTCCCTCTCTTTCAGCCTCAGGCAATTCAAGGTTGGCATAAGCCACTCAGGACTGTTTGTATGGGAACAATTTAGGCATAATTTAAAAAGCTTGGAAATGTTCTCACTAACCATCATCCACTTTGACTTCTGTGAACCAATGCTAAATAATCAATACATAAATATTTGTGACGTTTGGGTAAAATTGGTCCGACAAACATAATCATGTACTTGGGTACCTAAGAGCTCATAGAAGTTATGCACAGAATATCACAACGAAGAAGAAGTTACGTACGTTCAGTAACGTTCTTTCTGGTGGATACTCTATCTAACTGCTGACTGCTCACCTTTTTATTCCCGGTGCACCAGACTGGGTCTGGAAGTTTTCAGAGCAGTGCTTGAGGGTCTCACCACATGGCCCTGTCTAGCTCTGCAATGACTTTGTCCCACCCGGGAGGTGATGGTGGAAAGCCACATAGCAGCACCACTGCCTTCTGATGTCATTTTCTTGCTTGACTCTTTCCTTGCCCTTAGACACAGAGCACAACACAATCAGTGGTGCCAGTGGGCAGATGTCTAATTTGGGACCTTTTTAGATGGTAAAAAAGGCTACTGCACAGAACGGGAGGAGGGAAGCAAGTGAGGAACATGTGGTTAGATAGAGTATCCCACAGAAAGATGTAACTGAAGGTAAGTAACTTGTTCTTCTGATGGATACTTCTAACAACAGTTTCTTCATCTTTAGAATAGATGACAGCGCAGTACCTCCTCAAGGTGGAGGGTCTTTGGAGTGGGCTTAGACCAATGTCCTGCAGGACTGAATGGGTAAAATGCCCTTCCAGTCAGACATGGCTGTCAATGCAGTGCTGCTTTGTGAATGTATCAACTGACACATTGATGCCTGACAGACAGGTACCTCCATGTGACAACGCAGTGGTGGCAGTCCTGGCCCTGGTGAAATTATTCCTTAGTCCTTCTGGAGGCTGCTTCTTGGCCAATGTGTAGCAAGTTTACCCATCTTGACAAAGTTCTTTCCAGCAGCACCGAGAACTGAGAGCTAATTGTTTACTGAGAGCTAATTGTTCACTTTATTGCGATCAATGTAAAAGCTAAAGCTCTTTTAGGGTTGAATCGATGGAGTCTCTCCTCCTCTTTGAGGGGAGAGGCAGAGCAAAGAATGTTGGGAGTGGGATGGATTGTCCAACATGAAAAGGAGTCACAACATTTGGCAAAAAGGCTGCCACAGTCCTCAACACCAGTTTATCTCAGAAAAAGGTAGTATAGAATGGCTGCACCGAGACAACTGGGAGCTCACTCATGCGATGAGCTTAAGCGACTGCAATGAGAAAGGCAGTCTTGAGATTCAAATATCACAACAAGCAACTGTGCATTTACTTGTAGAGGGGTGCACATGAGGAAAGTCAGGACCAAATTGAGATTCTACTGTGGCATCACAAATGGTTTGAGCAGAAACATGCTTGTCAAACATTTAACAAACCTCATTGTAACAGGTGAGTTGGTCTGGTAAATACAGAAAGGCAAGGATAGCTAATAAATGACCTTTACTGGTGCCCATTCAAGGCTTTGCTGGGCCCAAGACTGAAAAAACAATAAGACATCTGACAGTTTGGCTTGTAAGGGGTTTGTTTGGTGGACTCCACACCAGGGTACAAATTTGTCCCAGTGCCTTGAGAATGGCATCCACAACCTCAGATGGTAGATGGTAGATCAAATGCATGAATGGAGATTAGATTACACAGCTTTATGTGCAGTACCCTTCTGTGCTGCAATGAGAGAAGATCCTCCCAAAGCAGTAGCCTGATCAGAGAAGAAATGCTCAAGCCCAGATGTTCTGGGTACCACTGTCTCCGGGCCCAATCTGGGCGCAATAGGATGACCTGGGGTCCATAGTTCCTGATGTATTTCACAACTCTGGTAAGGAGAGGCAGAGGCAGAAATTTGTACTGGAGTCCCTTGCTCCACTCTAGCCTGAATGGGTCTCCTACAGAAAACGTTCTTGGGAACTGAAGTGAGCAGAAGTTTTGACACTGTGCACTCTTTATGGTGGTGAAAAGATATAGCCAGGGTTCTCCCAATAGTCGTAAGATGCCTTGTACCACCTTAGTGGGCGGTTGCCACCTATGATCCACCAGGCATCGTCAGTTGAGGTTTTCCACCCTGGCTTTTAAAGATCTTGTCATGTAATCCACGATCAGGGAGTTGCCTTGATTCTCCAACCAACACCAGAGGTGTAGCTCTCTCTTGGCATAGGATCCCTCACCATCTGACAAGAAATCACCTTGGCTTTTTTCCGCAGGAGCGAAGACCGAGAATACAACACAAAATCCCCACCTCCCTTTCGATCGGAGGGGCCAAAGCCATGATCCGACCAATGGGGAAAATGGGAAGGGAGACAGAGAATAAACAAGAGATGCCCATGAAGAGGGGATGCAGCCCAAGGTACTTCAATCAAGGATTCGTCTGAGTGAGTTTCTCCCTGTATACTCCCCTTTTCCTGAGTGTATGGTGATAAGATCAATTGTTGCTATGTGTCGGTTAATGCTTCCTTTACATCCAAGTACAATGACAGTGCTCTGCAAACTTAATAACAAAAAAATAACACAAATAATTCTGTAAATGCTGAGGTCATGCACTAACATAACAATGTTCCCTTTTTCTTTAGAGAATCCTTCTTTTACATATAAACAAAAGTAATATCTTGCAAACATAAGTCGTGGTGGCTTAGAGCTCAAGATGTCAATCCTTTTGTTTTACAGATCATGTGTCCCAGAGTTTTCAAAAATATACAGAGCTTGAAAAAACCCCAGTCTCCTGAAATCAGATACGTATTTGTAAAGGCATTGCCATACTTGTAGCACAAGTGCGTTACCAGTAATTGATGTCCAAATGTAAAAGATACCTGTTTATAGCTTTGTGTCTTCGTGAAGGAACTCCTCTTCGTAGGAAGAAGTTCACCAGTATTCCAAAAGGCAACAAGGAAATCCACCATTGAACACACCACTAACCAATGAACCACGGACGTGGGCGCAGAATGCAGCAGGAAGAGGATGCCAAAGAAACAGGTGCTTTCCCAGGCGGAACAAAGGGGAAGTGACACGATGCCAGGAAGCTGCATCTGAGAAACTAGAATAGCGAGCAGCTTCCAGGGTGATGGCACATGTCTTATGGACGGTGCCTACCTCCCTCGTCGCTGACGGAGCTCCCGGCCACTCCTTCAGTGTGCATGCAGGCTGAAGTCACTCGCCAGCAAACCCACCACCACCCTGCTTCTTGCAGTATTGTATGGCAGTGGGGCTCTCTGTGAGAACCTACACAAGACCCTCAACACCAGGCGAATAGCCAGCAGCTCCAAAAGAAAGATGTGGAGCTGGGATTCCGAAGGAGACCTGAACCCTCTGATGTTCACCTCTCCCAGATGATCTCCTCAACCCAGCGGTGGTGCTTTCATCACCTTTGTCAGCTCTGGGTAGGACAGGGAGAGGTGTCTGCCACTATTCAGGTTTCAGTCAAGCATGCCCAAATGAAGATCTTCTGCAGTCTCCTTCATAACCTGAATGAGATCTGACAGGTTTCATTAGTGCAGGGCCCACTGAGACATCGGATCCCACTGCAGAGCCCGCAAATGCCACCCAGCAAAGTGGACAAAGAGGATGCATGAGGCCAACAGGCCAATAAGCCTCACAGCCACTTTTATCAAGATTCAGGGCCAAGGCTAAAGCATTGGGATCACAGCCTGAATGTCCTGGACTTGTTGGGGCTGAGGAAAGGCCCTGCACTGCACACACCATGTCTAATACAGCTCCCGTAAAAGGAAGTCTTTGTGAAGCAGTCAGTTGTGACTTTGGCTCATTCATCAAGAACCCAAAGGATGTCAGGAGGATCATCACTGTATGGAGGTGATGTATGACTGACTGTGATGAGCCTGCCTTTAACAGGCAGTCGTTGAGTTAGGGGGAACTAGTATCCCCAAGCTCCAAAGGTATGCCACAACTACTATCATCCCTTTTATGAACACCCAAGGAGCTGATAAGGCTGAAGGGGAGCATGGCACACTGTAAATGCTCCTGGCCTACTTTGAATCACAGTTAGCATCTGTGGAACTGCAGGTTGGGCACATGAGTGCATGCATCCTGCAGGTCCAAGGCTACCATCCAGTAGTCTGGACCCGCTGCAGACAAACCCTGGCCCAGTGTGTGCATTCTGAATTTATCCTTCCACAAGAGGGCATTTAGAGGAAAGATCTAAAATAGGATGATGTCTTCCATCTTTCTATGGTATGAGGAAATGGCAGGAGTAACAGCTCATTCCCATTTCTGAGACCAGCAGCCCCTTGACGGCACCTTTAGCCAGTAGAGCTCATAGCTCTTGTAGCAAGATGGACAGGTGCTCCCCTGAGGACTGCTGTGATGGGGCAGAAGCTCTGGTACATTAGAAAGAAATGGAAGTGCATAGCCACACTGGATGATCCATCTGTCAGATGAGATTGAGTGCCACCCTGAGAGAAAATGCCAGCTCCTACCTCTCTGCTGATGGATATGTGGTGCAGAGGGCAAACTAAAGTGGCTTGCAGAAGCAGAATGGGAAGGTCAGTGTCTCTGATGGCTTGCACATTATCTGCCTGATCCCCTTACCTGGCCACAAATGAGCTGAGGTGACTGATGCAGGGGTACTGGGGCTGGTGGTACCTATAGGCCAAACCTCTAGAAAAGCCTTGGAAGGACCGAAACTAATGAGGAAACTGTATGCCAGGAAACATAAAGCCCAAAGAGTGTGCTGTGGTCCTACTTTACCTGAAGCGCTTCGGAGTGGAAATACCTTTTTTTCAGCATCCATCAAAAGGCATATCCATGAGGGATGCCTGAGGATATCAGGAAAGGCCTGTGGCCCTCATCCATGCCTGGCGATGAAGCACCACACGAGTAGTGACTGCTTGCCCCAAACAATCAGTAGTGTCTAGGAGCACAGGAAATATGTACTGGCTGTATCCTGGCCCTATTAAATGGTTTGAGCTATGACGGCTCTGAGCTATTTTGGGACAGCAGACAAGATTTTGTTGATCAAGAGGACGTGCATATAACGGCCTATTAAGCAAATGCATTGACTGGCCTCAAGGGTAGGCAGCCTGAAGAGAACATTTATTTTTCCAACATCACCCTACCTGACAGTGAATTCACCTTGCTCGTAGATGCTTAGGCTACCAAACTCTTACAGCTAGGATGCTGTGAAAGAAAGTAGGGTTGCCAGGTGCTGATACGTGGCATCTGGCCACTTGCCTGTTCATTGGGGGCAAAAGTAAGGTTTAGATCAAGTGCCCATAAGGGTATAGGTTAGGCCTTTGTTTAACGGAAGCAAGGGTTTAGGGTGAAGAACTTTTGTAAGCACATTTGTCTTAACCTCAACAGAATTTAGTTGTAGAGCAAGGACCTCTGCAACAAGTCTAATGACTACAGCAAAGGAAGCACTCTATTCTGTTGGCGGCCCAGGGGAGGGAATCAACCTTGTAACAGGGGAAGTATTAAGCCCAATGTCCTTTTGTAGATCCATATATAAACTGTTATCGTGATTTTGCTGAGGTAAACCGTACCTATCATCACCATTGTCATCTCCAAGTGCTGATAGTCTCTGGTCAGAATCAGAATTGAGAAGCTGGTGGAGCAACTGAGTGTGACTCAGTGGTAGAGGGAGAGATTAGTCTGAATCAGAATGAGAAGGGACCGGGTTCACTAGGACAGGGTCAGAGTGAGTGTGACCTCAGGTATGGCTGACATTGATTTGGATCAAGTTTGGATGCTGGAATCTGCAGCACATCCCTGTTTGGCACAGTCAGAACTGGTGTCAATGAAGAAGGAACCAGTGAAGGTCCTGAAGCCAGCATGTAAGAAAGCACTAGAGTCAGTGCAGAACCAATGGTGGACTCCGGGGGCTTAGAAGGTGGTGAAGATGGACTTGCACATGGTAAGCCATTTTGAGGATCTCTGGGGCCTGACAGAGACGCAGACAGAGCTGGAAGAGTCCCAACAATACACACCACAGCCTCCTTAAAATCCTTGACCTGCTGCGGCGTTGCTAATGGCCCAGTAAATTTGGACCCATTAGAATCAACTGTGGGACTGGCTCCTCAACTGGAGAATGAGAACAGGATCAACTGGAACCTTGATGTCATTGAGACCTCTCGTTAGTTAGAAAGTAGAGGGATGAAGTAGAGTTCTGCTTCACCTTCTTGTACTTTAGCTTTCATTTGAACATCGACTTACTGGATAGCCTCGGCCATGAAGAGGATCTGCTGCCAGATAAGCCTCAAAAGCAGGAATGGGATTTGTGTGGCATCTTTTGATAATCAGGGATGTACAGCTTTATTCACAGTCTCAGATCGCCTTCGGGTGCATGAGGCCACATTCATCACTGAACATTGTGTGGGTCTGTCACCGTCATCTGTTTATATCAATCACAGCATAGTTTAAATCCTGTAATCTTAAGTGGGGACATCATTCCTTTGCACACTCAAATTCAGTTTAAAAACGTGGCAAACTAACAAAAAAGGAAGCAGTACCCCAAATTGGGGCTTGAAGGAGCAGAAAGAAGTTAACCGACATCTGCGCACATGGATGGTCTTCATATGCAGCTCCACACCATCATTTCTGGGTCTGAACAAAGCCAATGTGGTGCCACTTTGTGGTGTGCAGGAGCACGCTATGAAAACGTCCTGATCCAGTCTGGTACCTGGGGAATATTCTAAAGGTGAGGAATCTGTTCAGAAGAATCCATCAGACTGTAAAGTTCAGAGCATTAACATATACAATTTGCACTCTTAAGTGCAAGCAGGATTTTTTATTCGACTGAAAAATGACATCCAGGAGATGGGAAAAAGGTAACAAAGGTAAAAAGCTAGTGCTCAGCACTGACCTCTGCAAGGTGTAGAGCAAAAGAAAGGTAACAACTGTTATGTGTACATATGAAATAATTGAAACGTCTTGGCAAGGTTGCTGCCAAAGCAACTGATCTGTTGTTGCCAAATCAACTGTTTGTACATCTAGGGAGTGTAAAAGTTATTTGGCCTGGAATTTGGAATCTGTAATTATTAGAATACTCTGGAAACTCAAGACATGAATGGATTACATTTGAAGAAAACATTGACATTATGTTACTTTACTAGCTCCTTAAATATTGCATTACAGTAAGCTTTGCCTTACCTTGGATGAAATTAAAAGCAATTACTGGCTTCGTAGGACCGTGCTATGCTTAAAGTGTGGACAGATGAACTGCTTGTAATGTGTCATACAATGTGACTAATTATTGTAGTATGTTATCTGTCTTTGATTTCTCTGTTTGTCATTTAGAGACTAAGGCCTGATTCACAAACTGCACATTTGTAATACCTTTGTAGTACAGCAAAATGTACTGTATCAAACACAAACTGTGTGCGGAGAGTCGCTGCACAAATAAGTATAGGTTTTCCTAGTAAATGTGGGAGGGGGACAGAGGAGTGGGTGTGAAAAGGGGCAGAATTACTACTAACTTGGATGCCATTAGGAAGGAGCAAGAAGGGTTTACAGAGGGTCAGGGAGGGTTTTAAGGAGGCATTAGGAAGGAGTAAGAGGGATTTAGAGAGGGTCAGGGAGGGTTTTAAGAAAGGGATGTCACCGGCCCAAGCAAGGGTTAGCCAATTGCATTACTCTGAGGGTAGGGACATATAACTTACGTTTTTGTAGTAAGTTTACACTTGGAGTTTGTGAGTACCTGAAGTAGTAAACGTACTACGAAATGTAAACTTACTCAAAAGTTTAACTTACCTTTGTGAATGAGGCCCTGAGTTTGTGACTACCAAAAGCAGTAAACTTCTCCGAAAGTGTAACCTTACTGAAAAGTGTTGATTACTTTTGTGAATCAGGCCATGTGTCTGTTGTATTTATCACTGCACATTCAATGTCAGATGGACCTGGCACATTTTAGGACAGCCGCTCACACAACTCCAGTCACCATACCTCTCCATAACTGTGTCTGTCATCTGAGGAGTAACATATGTAGGGTGAATAAGATATCATATCCGGACGGTCGATGTTATAGATGGCCTTGTTTTTGGGCAGAGCAGCCAAATCCTTATAGTCAATAATTTGATCTCCAAGCTTTGCCTAAGTAAGAGAAAAAAGAAAACAATGAAAGGCTCTCCCATTCCTACTACCACTTTAGTTTGTCTTGAGAGGGACAGTGATTTTAAAAGCAAAACATTTAAAACATTATGGCTTACATACTGGGTGAGTCACTACTTGGTATGTAAGTACAGCGCCCAGTAAATATTGACCCCGCAGTGTGTGTCATTTAATAGGGGAGATATTCCCTCAGTATTGCCCATGTCTGCTCAGATTGAGCTCAGAATATGGCATTGGTTTATTGCACCCAATAAGAGCTGATTTTTCATGATTACGACTGGTGTTTACTAGTCACATTTCCCCAGGGTTTCCCAGCGAAATCTGAACAGAAACACTTTTAGATTTATGGTGGATTGTAAATCCTATTTACAATTGATTCTAAATTAGCAGAACACTCAAAATAAGAGAAAAGTACAGATGTACTAACCTAATTTTGTGGTCGCAAATGTGACCACAAAATATTTTTTTCTTATGTATGAAATCCGTTTTAGGGGTCAGTAAAGTCAGTAAAACAACTCCTAAAATGGGTTTCCACTCAGTTACAGATTCACAATTTAGTAGACATGTGATGTACGTGTCTCCTCCAAACTAATTGTACCAAAGGTTTGTAACCAGAATTTTGGTTGCTGACCATTGAAAGGTTACACAGTCCCAAATTAGGGTGTTAACACATTCGCAAAAAGAAAAGGGGTTCCCTTTTGACCCCTTCCTCTTTGTCAATTGTGCAAAAGGTTTCAGGAGGAGTAGGTAGTGTTGCAGAGGACTACTGCCAACTCGCACAGAAATGTTTTAAAAAAGAAGTTTTAAAGCAGCCCTGTTCTTTTAAGGGAATCAGGCTGCTCTACAATCAGTTTTTATTAAAAAGCAATCACAGACATGGTGGTCTGCTTAACATTTGCAGGCTATCATCCACGTGATTGCCACCAAATAGAGTGAGCCACACGGCCTGTGACCCACTCCAGTTCAGTATTTTGTGACTAGACCTATTAGTGCGTAGGTCACTTCCCAATATTTAATACTGGTCGCAAAAAGGCTGGTTGCAAATCACTTTTTGCTACCAGTAAATTGATACATCTGGACCAAAATGGTGATGTGTACTGCATGTTTATGTTTCATTCCTCACATTTATGACTCAAAAGAGCACTATCCTTACTCTGGAAGCTACTTCCATGCATACTTTAATGTTACATGTACAAGTACCTTTATTTAATAGTACGAAGCCAGTTTTTCAATTAAGAAACATTGGTTTTGCACTCAGGATTCTGTGCGAGCAAGTCTGCTGTGAGTTAAGAGTGACATTCCAAGAGTGGGGGAAATTTACCCTGCATGTCTGGGCCCCCCCCCCCAAAGATCTATTTACAAGCCACATTTCAACCTCTTTCCACACTGGAAATGAAGGGAGATGTATTCTTTTTCACGGTGGAAAAGGAACACTATTTCTACCCCTTGTTTCTGGGGTGGTAGGGGGAAGAAATTGTCAAAAGAAGATTTGAGGGGAAAAATATGCTGTTTTTGTACCCTCATATTAAGCACTTTAAATGAGATGAGCAAAGGAAAGAAACATAGACAAAAAAGAAAGACAGAAAAAATACAGAAAGAGAGATGAAAGAAAGAGAAAAAGAAAGAAAGAAAGAAAGAAAGAAAGAAAGAAAGAAAGAAAGAAAGAAAGAAAGAAAGAAAGAAAGAAAGAATGAGAGAATGGAAGAATATGTCTATAGAAAAACTCAAAATAAATCCCAGTAAACTGCTTTCTGTTCAGGATGAATAAAAGTGCGCAGGTTATTCAATGAGGGAAGGATGGGTATAAAAAAAGCAAACACCGGGACAGAAGGAAGTTAGCTGATGTTTTACTGGATAAAGCATGAACCCTTCTGTGGTGATTTCTTTTTTTGTTGCTTTTTTGTATAGGTTTTCATTGGCATGTGTACAATAAACGAAAACAATAATGGCGAACTAACATAACATAACAAGATATTGTGCCGAATTACAAGAACAGTCGAAATCCCTCCTCCCTTTCCAAAAGACTCAATCCCTTTTCCTCATGTATATCAAACATCATGCATTGAGTCATATAGGGCATATGAGGGCAGAATACAGGGAGTGCAGAATTATTAGGCAAGTTGTATTTTTGAGGATTAATTTTATTATTGAACAACAACCATGTTCTCAATGAACCCAAACAACTCATTAATATCAAAACTGAATATTTTTGGAAGTAGTTTTTAGTTTGTTTTTAGTTTTAGCTATGTTAGGGGGATATCTGTGTGTGCAGGTGACTATCACTGTGCATAATTATTAGGCAACTTAACAAAAAAAAATATATACCCATTTCAATTATTTATCATAACCAGTGAAACCAATATAACATCTCAACATTCACAAATATACATTTCTGACATTCAAAAACAAAACAAAAACAAATCAGTGACCAATATAGCCACCTATCTTTGCAAGGACACTCAAAAGCCTGCCATCCATGGATTCTGTCAGTGTTTTGATCTGTTCACCATCAACATTGCGTGCAGCAGCAACCACAGCCTCCCAGACACTGTTCAGAGAGGTGTACTGTTTTCCCTCCTTGTAAATCTCACATTTGATGATGGACCACAGGTTCTCAATGGGGTTCAGATCAGGTGAACAAGGAGGCCATGTCATTAGATTTCCTTCTTTTATACCCTTTCTTGCCAGCCACGCTGTGGAGTACTTGGACGCGTGTGATGGAGCATTGTCCTGCATGAAAATCATGTTTTTCTTGAAGGATGCAGACTTCTTCCTGTACCACTGCTTGAAGAAGGTGACTTCCAGGAACTGGCAGTAGGACTGGGAGTTGAGCTTGACTCCATCCTCAACCCGAAAAGGCCCCACAAGCTCATCTTTGATGATACCAGCCCAAACCAGTACTCCACCTCCACCTTGCTGGCGTCTGAGTCGGACTGGAGCTCTCTGCCCTTTACCAATCCAGCCACGGGCCCATCCATCTGACCCATCAAGACTCACTCTCATTTCATCAGTCCATAAAACCTTAGAAAAATCAGTCTTGAGATATTTCTTGGCCCAGTCTTGACGTTTCAGCTTGTGTGTCTTGTTCAGTGGTGGTCGTCTTTCAGCCTTTCTTACCTTGGCCATGTCTCTGAGTATTGCACACCTTGTGCTTTTGGGCACTCCAGTGATGTTGCAGCTCTGAAATATGGCCAAACTGGTGGCAAGTGGCATCGTGGCAGCTGCACGCTTGACTTTTCTCAGTTCATGGGCAGTTATTTTGCGCCTTGGTTTTTCCACACGCTTCTTGCGACCCTGTTGACTATTTTGAATGAAACGCTTGATTGTTCGATGATCACGCTTCAGAAGCTTTGCAATTTTAAGAGTGCTGCATCCCTCTGCAAGATATCTCACTATTTTTGACTTTTCTGAGCCTGTCAAGTCCTTCTTTTGACCCATTTTGCCAAAGGAAAGGAAGTTGCCTAATAATTATGCACACCTGATATAGGGTGTTGATGTCATTAGACCACACCCCTTCCCTTTACAGAGATGCACATCACCTAATATGCTTAATTGGTAGTAGGCTTTCGAGTCTATACAGCTTGGAGTAAGACAACATGCATAAAGAGGATGATGTGGTCAAAATACTCATTTGCCTAATAATTCTGCACTCCCTGTAAAGGTACATTCTCCATAGCATTTGTAACATTTTAAGCTTTTACTGGCTCCCCCTGCAGTTGATCATCTTGTGTTCCCTTATCCTATTTCTAAATCTGATATCAGGGTGGTAGAGTATCTGGGGGAGGGGTCCAACAGTTTGAAGAGCATCGCTGCCCAAGACTGCAAGTAATCTGCAAGTTTGTTGTCCATGTGTGTTTTGTGCATGTGACATTCCTTTGCTTTTACCCATCCAGCCATATCTCTCAGCCAATCCGCAATGGTTGGAACTACAGGGGGCAATTCTGCGTTTGGCCAGTATGATCAGCAAGTGGAACTTCCTACTCATTTTTTTTTTCACAGGGATCCGACCTAACAGACATTGGCCCTCATTATGACATTGGCGGTAAATCCCATTTGCCACCATGGTGACGGCCGCCAACGTAACATCGTGGAGGCGAACATCCGTCCCCCATATTATGACACACACCAAACTGATAGAAACTGCCACAAACACAAATACGCCAGACCAAAGGTATGTGTTAAACTGTCGGTACTAACACCCATACCGTTACGCCAACAAAACAACACCCTCCACATTATGACCCACGAATCACCACAGCGGACATACCGGCGCAGTCATAATGGCCACCCAAATACAAAACAACACAACATTGGCCAATACGAAAAACACACACCTGACACTAATACACACACCCACCAACCCACACATCCACATCACCCACAAACTCACCAATACTGCTACAATTTGCCACACCAATACATCACAGTACAGCCCATACACACTACAGCAACCCACACATCCCTCACGCATCACACAGCACACACACCACCCTTTGCACAACACACCCTACACAACACCCATGGCCCCACAAAAGCACCCCTGGTTCACCGATGAGGAGTTGTGGGTCATGGTGAAGGAACTCCTCAGGGTAGAGCCACAGCTGTTTGGTGCACACGTACAGCAGATATCCATTGCCAGGAAGATGGAGCTATGGCAGAGGATCGTCAACAGGATCAACGCCGTGGGACAATATCCACACACAAGGGACGACATCCAAAAGAGGTGGAATGACCTACGGGGAAAGGTGTGTTCTATTGCAGCAAGGCACCAGCTCACCATCAGCAGGACTGGCAGTGGACCCCCACCTCCTCCCCTTTTCCCCTGAGGTGCTTGCCCATTTCCACCATGATGCCCCTGAACAGTAGAGTCTGGATGATGTCAGTAGTCAAGTTGGAGCTTGGACGATGCCCTGTGGCCATGTGGCCCGTTAGTACTTTGGACTGGCCATTGGCCTAATCTGTACATTGACACGTATATAGTTATTTATATATTCATTATGGTGGCTGTTGGCAGAAAATTACAGTGGTTGTACTACAGGTATGTGTCCTTGCATTCCTTGCTCCTGGGTCCTGTAACTGTCAATGTACTGTGCAGCTGGTTGTGTGTGTGTGTGTATGGTGTGTGTTGTGCATGTCTGTGTCACTCTCCTTTTCCTCCCTCCCTTGTGTGCTAGGGAGTTGTACTCACCGTCATCGTATTTGTCAGCGTTGATGCTCCTGGATGGCCATGGCATGGTAGAGCATTGAGAAGACTTGGAGTTCCGGTTCCATGGCGGCCGCGGAGTCCTCTGTGTCCCTGAAGGTGAGTCTTTCCTTTTCTGTAATATGTTTCCACCAAGCTTTTCATGGCATTGCTAACGCCCCGGAAATCCAGGCGGTATGCTATGTCATAATATGGTGGGCGGTACCCTGACTTCCGCCTGGCTGTAGGTGGCTACTGCCGTGGTCAGTGGTGTTAACGACCTGGCAGTTGGTGTGGTACATTGGCTCTCTATGGGAGGTATCACTGCAATGGTCATAATCTTGTGGTAATTACTGCCAGCCTGTTGGCGGTATTACCACCATTTTAACAGTGGCGGTCAGTAAACCACCAATGTCATAATGAGGGCCATTTTCCCACTTCTCTGGGTGTCAACCAACCAGTGGTGGCATTCAGGGATTTGAGCACTCTCCAATACTCTTCTATCCTAGGGCATCCCCTTGTCATGTGTCTACAACAACATCATAAAACATGGCTATTTGAGAAAAATATTCTTCTGTATCAGGCAAATATGTAGGATTCTTTTACAGATTTGTACGAGTATAACGCTATTGCACACCATCACTTTAACTTTTCCACATTATAGTTATTTGCCTTTTGGGGAGGGTCAGTGCCAAGTGTACAAATCTCCTTGCCACTTAATGTTGCTTGGGTCTTAACATGAGTTCCAACAGGCATGCTTAGGATCCATTCACATTTCGTGATCAATTATTTTTTTGCTATTCTCCCGAATATTTGGTCAGTAGTTCCCTAATGTGGGGCAACACAGGAACATATTTAATAGGTCAGCGTCTCCAGAGCAGCAGAGTGGGCATCTATCTGGTGACAACAAAATTATTCCCGGCCTACTGGGTGCCATATATGGGCAAACAGTGTTTTCTACTGCAGAGGTTTAAATCTTGTATTTCCCGATACTGTTTTTTGGATTGTTGAAGCATTTTGCCATTCCCCATCGGCTAAACCTTCCCATATATTCTCTGCCCAGACACACTCTACATGCCACCAGCACCACATCCATCATTTCATTTTGTATGTTACATATCTGTGTTCCTGCCTTTTTACTGTTCCCCAGTCTTATTATAATTTTTGTTAGAAATTGGGTCGCTGGCAGAGGAATGCACCCTGTCAAGTGGGGACCACAATCCTAGTGAGGGTAAGGCAGTTACACAACATAAATTCACCTGTGCTCACCCTCTGGTAGCTTGGCACAGAGCAGGCTGTCTCAAATTAGGAGGCAATTAGTAAAGTATTTGTGCAACACTTAAAACAGTAAACCAGTGAAAACAGCACACAAAAATAATCCATACTGGGTTGGGAAAATAGAGTTTAATTTATTTAACAAAACAATTCCAAAATGACAAAAATCCAATAAATAAAAGTTGAGATATGAATTTTTAAACAATAACTGCAAATATAGTGCCTAAAACCATAATGAACCAACCGGGGCTATATGATCCTGCTAGATAGGATAAAATCTGAAAAGTCAAGCAGCCCGCGATGGAGCATTGGTCAGAAACAGGGACTAACCTTGTCCCGCTGAAATAGTGCATTTTGGTTGGAGAATGCGTTGACTTTGGAGACCTGTTGTGAGGAGCAGAGGAGGTTATGCACAGGCTATGCGTAATTTCTAATCCGCACACTCGGGGATACATCGTCAGTGAACCCTTTGCAATGAAGATGAAGCATCGTCGTCGAACTGCACAGCCGGCAATGCAAAGGCGATGTGTTGGTGCTTAGGGAGATGCGTCAGTTCCAAGCTGTGCAGGCAGTGCTGCGATGTCCTCATTCTCAGTGGCAGTGGCGATGCTTTGGTAAGATATGCAGCAGTTCCGATCGGCATTATGATGGCTGCTGCAAAACCCGATTCTAAGGGTCCAGGACTGGAGTGGCGCCAGTTGGCAGGGTAGGACTCACAGTTGGCAGAGTCTAGCGACTGTAGCAGGGGTGAGTGAAGACTTTGATGTCTCTGAGACTTCAGAACAGTAGGCAAGCCAGCAAGCCCTTGGGGTTACTTTGGTTCTGGGGATGTAGAGATGCAGGTCCAGTCCTTATCACTCGATGGTAAGGAGGGCAGCAGTGCAGGCACAGCAAAGCAAGAGCCCAGCAAAGTCCAGCAGAGTGACAGTCCTTTCGGCAGCACAGCAGTCCTTCTTCCTGGAAGAATGTCCCCAGGTCCAGAAGTGCACTTATTTGGTGGCGTCAGAAGTCCAATTCTTATACCCAATGGTGCCTTTGAAGAGGGGAGACTTCAAAGAGCGATCTTTGAAGAGCACAAAGTCCCTGCCATTCTTGTCCTGGCTCCAGACACACTAAGTTGGGTTATGTAGCCCATCTGAGAGCTCAGGATACAGTCCGTTCAGGTGTGTCAGCTCCTCCCTTCCATCCTGCCCAGGATAGGCCATTAACATGCAAATGGCCACTCAGTCATACTTAAACTCCCTTTGTGTGTGGCTGTCTGGAGGGAATGCACAAGAGCCCAGCTGTCACCCATCCAGACATGTATTCAGAGACAGACAGAAGGCACTTGATGATTTAAGGTAAGAAAAGTCCAACTTTCTAAAAGTGGCATTTTCAGAATTACAATTTAAAATCCAACTTCACTATAAATTGTGATCTTAAATTGTGATTCCAGAGACACCAAACTTGGTGGTCCAATCTCTTCCCAATTGTAAATTGCACTTACAAACTGTAATGAGGCAACCTCAATGTTAACAGAAGGGAGAGATAGGTCTTGCAGTAGTGAAAAATGAATTTAAGAGTTTTTCACTATCTGGACATGTAACATTTAAAAGTACACATCCAACTTTTTAACTACACTGCACCCTGCCCTTGGGGCTATCCAGGGCCTATGTTAGGGGTAACATATGTAATAAAAAGGAAAGTTTGGGCATGGCAGTAAGGTTAACTTGCCAGCTCGGCATGGCAGTTTAGAACAAGACACACAGGCTCTGCAACATCAACCTGAGTCATGCTTAAAGCGTTACTGAAGTGGCTGGAACAATCAGTACTACAGACCCACCAGTAGTATTTGATTTACAGGCTTTGGGCACATGCAGTGGACCTTATTAGGGACGTGTAAATCATTTGATAAGCCAATGGTATTATGTCTTAGAGAAAGAGTGCATGCACTTTTGCAGTGGTCAGCAGTGGTAAAGTGCCCAGAGTCCTAAAGCCATCAAAAACAAAGTCAGCAAACATGAGGTCAGAAGGCAAAAAAGTCAAGGGAGATCACGCCATGGACGCCAGGTCTAACAGTGTTGAACACCAAAAAATGACAATGTGTTTGAAATTTCTGGATTAAGCAATACATGTGTGCTGTCATTCATTCTTAATTAAATCCCACAAAGCTGTAATACTGAGAGGATTTCAGAGTCGCACTTTGGCCCTATCAGACAACTGGTGAAACAGCGTCAAGAACCATAAGGCAAATCTGGGGTAAAGGAGACCATAGAATTTGCACACAGCAACATCCCAGCCTAGCAGTATCTAGTTACCTTTAAGGATCTGGAGAATGTTGAATGCTTTTACTAAGATTCAAGCAAGGAGTTAATTACGTTTCGCCATTAGAGGCATCACCTATCTACGCCAGTTATACATTCTTGCTATTGATATCCATCTAGCAGTCCATTGGAGTTGGGCCACCAGATTCAAGATTTGATGCACCCAGGTCCCCTTCCTTTGGTTGTAGTTGTAGCTTAGTCAATGAGCATTTATGTCTTTGTCCCCCTTTCATGTCACTGTATTGTTTGTAAGAAGTCTCCAGAGGCATGCTGGAATTAACAAATCAACCCTAAACTCTAACAAGGGTCTACTTATGTAGGAAAATGGTCTCCCACACACCGGCTTGTTGCTTCCCCAGTTCCTCCTTGTCACATCCTGCCTAACATGCCCTCCCCAGAACCATGGTGCTATGGAGGGCTGACATGGTAACCTCTCTTCCGACAACGGGGCTCTAACAGCAACATGAGCTCTACCCCCCACTCTAAATGAGAACATTCTTTAGGCAGTCTGGTTGGCTTCTTGTGACTCCATGTTGACCAACATCTTATTTGAGGAGTTTCCTCCACCTTTAGGTGTCACATGTTATCTTTGTTGTCTGAGCTCATCTTTGCTGTGGCTCTTTAATTCCTATGGTCATGATGCTGATGATATGGCTTGAAGTGTTAGATGTTCTGAGTTAATTGTTTGTTGTCTGTTCTGGGGGCTCATCTTGGTCCCTTTCTTCACGCTTACTTTGAGCTGAGTGGAATCATTTTTAGCTTCTGCTTTCCATCGTGATTGTTGCTACCCCAAGCCACATTTGCCTTCTTGAATATCTGTGGCTTGGGCATGTCTCTTGGCACCTTTTGACTTTTCTCCTCCTGTTTCTATTCTGCACTTAGTTAATCTTGCTTGCTCAATTGTGATCCAGTAAAGGGTTCCAGCTGGGTATTCTTGTCTCCTGGCCAAACATGCAAGTGGCTGAACAATGACCTGTGGTTCTATGTCGCGTATTTTGATTTGCCCTGAGGACCATGTTCAGAGCCTGCTGGTATTTTCTGTTTGCTGTACGCTCCTTTTCAGTGTCTGCATGAACTTTTTGACCATGCCATTTGCTTGTGACCGTAGTGGGGCTGCTTCTTGACGTTGGAAGTCCAGGTGAGTGGTGAAATCAATGAAGGCAAGACCACTAAAGGGAGAGCAGTTGTATGTCTTGACTATTTCTGGAAAACCACATTCAGCAAATATTTGGTCTAGGATCACATTATTACTGTCTTCACACTGGTGGGGACTGATATGTATTTGCCTGATTGTAGTGGGTCAAAGAAGCCAAATGCAACGTTGCAACAGATGCCCTCTGGTAGTGGGGATACTGGAAATGGTAACGACATGGTACCATGGTTGACTACCTGGCATTGACAGCCCAGCATTTGATCTAATCCTAGAAACCATACTTGTTCCTGGAGTGCTGATGTGGTGATGACAATCCTTCAGTGTACTTTGTAAGTGAGATCTTGCTTCCTGGCAAAACACCTGATGTCACTGATGTTCTTGGGAGCAGGTGTGTTATTGAGGGCTTTAAGTTTGTCGGGGTCTGTTCACATCCCTTTGACTGAGAAGTTCATAGAATATCAGTTATGTTTTGTGGAATCCACATTTGGCCATATTCAGAGCTAAGCTGTCTTTTCTTAGTGCATTGCACACTTGCTCTAGGGTATGGTTATGTTATTCTTCTTCTTCTGTCGTCCCAATACTAAGGTATCATCACTATAGTTCATGACATTTATGATGGGGCTGATAACTCTGCAGATTGCTTTCTCGAATATTTTTACAGCCAATAATACCATAAAGATGAGGCATTTCTAGCAAAGTAGACCTTGGTTCATGGTGAACACTGAGCTGTACCAAGAGCCTTCACGGTCCACTTTGGAAAATATCCGCACCTATTATGGAGCTGGAACATATTGGCTAGGTGGGGGTCTCGGATGTCATTTATATGAAATGGCTGTGTTCGACAGCCTCATGTCAATGCAGACTCAGACTTTTCCTTCAGTGTTGTGTTTTGGGATAACTACCATTAGGGTTAATCATGAGGTCGGTCCTTGTGATTTTTCAGTGATGTCTGCCATAATCATATCTTGCAATTCTTCTTCAACTGACTTTTGAAGTGGAACCGTGTTATTCGGTTATCCTGGACCACTGATTTGACATGCTCATTGATGTGCAATTTTCGCAGTAAACTCTCTTATCTTTCCCTGTCTGGTGAAGTGTATCATATATTTGCAAACAGTGAGTGATATGTTCTTCACCACGTAGAAAACAGATACAAGCTTAAATTGCTCTGTTGTCAGTAGGCTGATAAGTCAAACAGCCAGACTCAGTCCATCCAACACATAGGGGGTAATTCTGACCCTGGCGGTCTTGGACCGCCAGGGCAAGAATGACGGAAGCACCACCAACAGGCTGGCGGTGCTTCATTCCCTATTCCGACCGCGGCGGTAAAGCCGCGGTCGCACCGCCGGGGCCGGCGGTGTCCCGCCGATTTTCCCCCGGCGATGATAATCCACCAGGGCAGCGCTGTAAGCAGCGCTGCCCTGGGGATTATGACCCCCTTACCGCCAGCCTGTTTCTGGCGGTTTACACCGCCAGGAAGAGGCTGGCGGTAAGGGGTGTCCTGGGGCCCCTGGGGGCCCCTGCACTGCCCATGCCACTGGCATGGGCAGTGCAGGGGCCCCCTAACAGGGCCCCGGCCTGCTTTTCACTGTCTGCATGGCAGACAGTGAAAAGTGCGACTGGTGCAACTGCACCCGTCGCACGGCCGCAACACCGCCGGCTCCATTAGGAGCCGGCTCCTGTGTTGCGGCCTCATTCCCGCTGGGCCGGCGGGAATGTTGGAATGGGGGCTGTGTTATTGCGGCCGCATGGCGGCTGCTTGGCGGTTCCCGCCTGGCGGGCGGCGGTAGCCGCCTGCCAAGGTTAGAATCACCCCCATAGTGTTGATGGTGTGGTATTTGTAGAAGAGTATTGTTGGAAATTTGAAACAACATGAAAATGGTTCTATGTTCATCCAGGAGTAAACCTGAATGTTCGGTTGCAATAGTAAGGGTTTGGATTTCATCTTGTTGTATTCTGTGAAGCAGATTTAATTTAATGATGCACTGTTGTCCAGTATAAAGCAGGCAGGGAGCTTCACACTGTCAGATTTAGGACATGATTTAGAACTCGGCAGATGGGTTACTCCATCACACTGGTGATGGATATCCCGTCTGCCGTAATCTAATTCCTATTATGTCCAATGGGATTTAGATCTCACTGGACAAGATATCCGTCACTGTTGTGACAGAGTAACCCTTATGTAGAGTTCTAAATCAGGCCCTTAATCATGGATATTGTTTTCTTGCAATGTCATAATGAGCAACCATAAGAAGATATGCATCACTTCCTTGCATATAGGGTGTCTTTGAGCTGCTGGTTGAACTTCTGGATGATGATCTCCTCAATCTTGTCCTGGTGTCCGAGATAGCTTAGGATGACAGGCACTTAAATTTTTCCCCAAGAGCTCTCATGTGTTTCTCTGGCTATTCTTTTGGTTTCTCTGGTGTTCCATGCCACTTTTCTTTACAAACCTTTTTGAAATGGTTGTCTTTGCCACATTTCTGGCACTCTTGTCCCATTGGAGGACACGCACCCTTGTGCAGGTACATATGTCCATAGCAATAGCATTCTGTCTTCTTTTGGGCTGTGTTCTTTGTCCTTGCATTTGTACCGGTCCTTTGACCTAGATTGTTGGCAGTGAATCTTGTATGATCTCTTGTGGTTATGTTTCTGTAGCCAGAAGGTTTGTTCTCACTTTTCAGTCTTCCCTGATTCAATCCTTTTTGCTTAGATTTCTGCTTGATCATTTGTGCAAGTTTCTCAGTAAGGGACGTAGGAGCAATTCGTACTGATAGCCCTCAATGAATCGCATCCGACTGACCTCATTTGAGAACTTGTTGAATTCACAGTATTTGACTAAATTATATAGCCTTGTGTTGAACTCACCCATGGGCTTTTCTTTTTCCTGGGAGATTAGGGTGAACATGTATCGTTTGTAGTCCACGTTCTTTTTTATAGGAATTTGGCATTGAGAGCTTCCCATAATTTTTGATTTGTGGCTAAGTGAGCCGGCATCAGCTCATTAATTATTTTACATACTTCTTTTTTGATAAGATTCTTCATTGTTAACAGGATGTGTTTTTTTGATCTTTTTCTCCAAATGGTTTGATAAAGATGGTGATGTCCTTCAGCCAGCCCAAATATTGTGGCCCAATGTTGCTTCCAGAGGTCAAGATCGGCTAGTTATGGGGTTGGAGATATGAAGCTGAAGCTTTTCCTGGTTTTATCTCCATGGCCATGAAGACATCTGTCATTTTTGTCTTTCTGGTATTTGTTGTCTGCTTTTGTTTCTGTAGCTGTTATGGGTATTGTTCCTCTTCAGTTGTGGTGCTTGGCTTTCCTTTGTCTCATGGGTCCAAATGGCTGCTTCCTTGCCTTGTACTGAGAGTGCCTGGCCTTTAAAGGGTGTCTTCTGTAGTCTGAATGGTCTTGCCTGACATCACAATGGTGTTCCCAAAGATAACCAATAAGGGTGGCTGATTTCAGGCTGACGGCCTGTGTCTTTCAAATGAGGTTGCCTGACTTTGAGATGGTTGTAAGTTTTAATCTGCAATGGGGATTCCTGGCCCATTTTTTGACCCCCCTTTTCTTTGATTGTTGAATCTGATGCACATTGACCCTTGTGTTTCTTCATTACTTGTACAACAGTAGGTGGGTTGATCTTCCTCCTTTGGGTCTGTCGCACTTGCTGTTGCACCCACATTATGGGTCACAGCAGTGTGAGAATGAGACAACTTGTTCATTTTGTCCAGTGGTGCGTCGGCTGTCTTACACTTGACTTTTGTGGGTTGTGCCACCACCACCTTTGTTGCTAGATTTCATGGTGCACTGTTGGGTACAAGGAGTCCCTAGAGATGCCCTGTAATTAACTCTTTATTTCAACTATAAACTCTTACAAGGGACTGTTTATGTAGGGTCTGGTTTCACACACATAGGCTCAAATGCTTCTCCAGTTCTGTGATTCCTCCCTCATCATTTTGTGTCTGGCACTCCTGTACCATGCTTGTCTGGAACACTGACTTGGTCAGCTCTCTTCATGCCATGATACTCTATCAGGGAAATTATATGCTCCATATGAGATCAGCAAGAAAAGTTCACATAGTCTCACCAATATGACCGCAAAGTGATACAGCAGCCAAGGGGAATATAATTTTAGATACTGTTATCCCGTTCATAAACAAGCAAGAGAGCCTCTTTCAGAATGTCAAGGATTCCCAGATTCCCACTAACAAACCTGTTATGTTTCCAGCTCTAGCATCTCAGTTTGTATTTATACTTCCCTGTATTTAAATATAACACATTACCAAGGAAAGGATGAAAATGTGAGTCTTTTCAGTTAGTCTTCTGTTGAATGGTTAACACATCACAGGTTCTGTAAAGAAAAGGCTGGTGCCATAGTCTTTCTCTCTGTCTGTTAGCACTGGAATATGGGTGTCGTGAGGGACCTTTTAAGTACCCGAGGTGGGCAGCCCTGTTTTGGCTTAGTTTTACGGTTTGTGTCTCATTCACATTTTATACAGGTTTTCATTTACAATTAGTGAGACTGCTTTTAGCAATAGATTTACAAATTTTATCAGCTGCTTCATTCTAGGAAGGCAAGCTGTTGATTTTATTAGCCTTTGCACTACATATAATCTGTACTCTTTGCCTAAGGCTGTTACACACGGTGCACAATATGCTAACATGTGTTGCCAGTCCAGGAGCCAGCTTATATAGCTGAGAGACAGCATTACATCATAACTGTGGTCCCAATGTGGCATGAGTTATTATATAAACTAGACACTGACCCAGGGAGGGTAGAAGGCACTCTGGTTATGACCATCCTGGGACACATACTGCAGGGCAAGCAGTTTGACTGGTTCTGATCTTCCACTTCCCTGAGAGGATTGCCTTCTACACAACAGGCCAATTCCTGATACTCTATCCAGGTATGGGGCTGGGGCTGGGGCTGATCCCTTAGAGGCTTACAACCATTGTGCTCTCAGACGTAGACATAGGGTTAGGTAGGAATCTCTAGAAACTCTAGAACAGTGGTTCCCAACCTGTGGTCAGAGGACCCCTGGGGGTCAGCGGAGCCTCCTCAGGGGGTCTGCGACTGCTTAGAAGATTAAATAATATTAACAGAGTAATAAAGTGTATATAAATAAAGTGGCTAAATGCACAACTGAAAATTTCTAAATGTTCAGTAAATGTCAAGGAATTTGAAATTGGAGGCTAAACATTAAATTAGTATCCTCAAATTGATTTGCGGGAGCAGTGCAGGTTCATCAAACAGAATATAATATGGACGATGTGTGGCTTCAATTAATTTAGAAAAGCTTTTTACTGTTTTATTTATATTTGTTTGCAAATTAAATAAAATGTGTTATCATTTGTGTATGTGTTTGATGGAAAGCTTGTTTATGTATTGTTGTGTATTGTTTTGCGGTACAAATTATGGACAATGTTTAGGCCGGGGTCTCCGGCTAGGCTACCAGTTAATGACTCAGTAGTGGGTCCCCAGATTCCAAGAATGGCTCAGTGGTGGTCCCTGGGTTCTAGTAATGATAAAGTGGGGGTCCACAAAAGTCAAAAGGTTGGGAATCACTGCTCTAGAACATCTAGAACCACGCACAACATGGTGGGGTTGTTTATCTTTTTCAATCTGATCATAATGTTGGTTACCTTGCTTTGTTTCATCTGCCTTATTCTCACAGTACATGTTTTTTAAACCAGATGGCGATTGCTTTAATAAATGTATTGAAAACTTATCTTGCATCTTTGCGTCTTGCTTTAGCATGCGTGAGTAACTCAGTAAAAGGGGTACGATCTGTTTCCAAGACTTCATGGGGGAGGTGCAGTGTTATGTTCAGGTTTCAATAATCACCTTTTACCCTAACAGGTTTGAAGGTTTGGGTGAGGCACTGTGAGCTAGTCAGGAGTTAGGACGACAGCAGCCAACAGTCTGAGGTGCACTCAGTCTCCTACACTCTACAGGGCTGCTATCCAACACATGCCGTATTATTACCAAAGTAGCAACTGTATAACATGGGCAGCTTCATGCCATGGAAGAGATGGAAAGTTGTAAAGTGTCTTTCAGTTTACAGCATAAGCGTTGAAGTACCCTATAGATGACCACAACAGTATTAGAGAAGCAGGGAAACATAAACAGGGTTTGAGTAAGGCTGGTCAGGAAAGACTGGTCTCCTTCACAGTTCAGAGCCCCTACAATAGTCAGGATGAGCAAAAAACTAACATTGGACCATCTCGTATGTGGCCCAGGATTGAACTGTTACTGAGACTGGGGATCTTTAAGGATTCTCTGGACTCTGTGCAGGTGGACCAAGTACAGGGTGGCCGTGGCTGCTTCTCTGCCTACTCTTTCCCTTGTAGAGGTCTGGATTGTGAAGGGGAAGAGATAGTGCCAAAGTAGTTGCAGTGTCTTTAGTAGAGTACATAAGTAGGACCAATGCGATCAAGATTTTGATGTTACATACATGACTGATGCATTTTGCTATTTGTAATCAGGCTTATTTATGTAAAAGGTTTCATAAATTGTGGCAATATTTATGCAGGTATCTGTAAACATAATGTTGTAATCACTCATTGGCTCTAAAGAGCCATAAATATTTCAAATGATGAGCTGCTTCATCATCTGCCAAGAGCCAAAGTGTAGTGGGATAGCGCCTAGCTATATAGACTCACATTTGTCATGTCTATATTTTTCAATCTTTAAAACTCTCCGGAGTGCAAACATGTCGCAATTGTAAAGAAGGACCGCAATAACTGAAGGGTGGTTCTGTGTTCTCTTTGAAACAGGATTTACACTGCTCACACAAAGTATTTAAACATATTGATTGTGAAATCCACAGCCTATATATTATTTTATTTATTTATACTTGTTTTATAAAGTGTAAACTTGACATCATTGTGTCCTAGAGTGCTACACAAGCATATATATAGCCACATATACACAAGATTAAAAGTGATAACATTTTTATACAAAAAATCGTGATAGCTTATTATTCATATGCAAGGTGTGACAACTGGTGCAAACAACTTGTTCACTACAGTACTGCTGCAATGCAAACCATTTTTGGGTGGTCACACCCTTTTTCAGATGATTCTGCTGGTTGTCATGAACCTTAACTCTGGGACACTGCTATCCAGTGCCCATTGTATGTTCTATGTTCCCTAAAACATGTCAAAATCTGCTTAAAACCTAATTGGTACATTTAACTTTCTTATAAGGCAATAGTATTTGATGCCGAGGCACATCCAGGGTATGGAAAGTTAAATCCTAGTTTTAGACTACAGCACTTATTGTAACATCCACTACACCAGCAGTGAACTGAAAACATGAATACAGTGTTTCAGCCCTGTGTAGCCTTGCAGCAGCAGCTTGAACCCTTCTGCATGAACCTTTTAAAATAACACTTTTGATAGATAGGAAATTTTTATTTTGAATACCTTGCTGCCCACAGGGTTGAGTCTGTAGCCTGTGACCTAGTAGGAGCCCAGATGGACTGGACTTCTTGTAACCAGGACAAAGGTAGACACCAAGTTAGTTGGCTGACCTCCTGTGTGGTTACAGGGACTGATGGACCTGGCCCTTTTTGCAGGCTCATCTCCAAACTTTTTGCCTCCTTCCTCCTATTTTTTTCTGACCTTTTTTTGTTGGCTTTACCACTCTGGGCACGTTATCACTGCTGACCAGTGCAAAAGTGCAAGTGTTCTCTGTCTAAATGATATTAGTGATTGGCTTATCCATGACTGGCCTATTTGATTTACTAGTAAGCCCTTAGTAAAGTGCACCAGGTGTGCACAGGGCCTGTAAATCAAATGCTTCTAGTGGGCCTGCATCATTGATTGTGCCACCCACCTGAGTAGCCCTGTAAGCATGTCTCAGACCTGCCACTGCAGTGTCTGTGTGTGCAGTTTAAAACTGCCATGTAGACCTGGCAAGTGCCCAAAACTTTCATTTTAGTACATGTAAGACACCCATAAGGTAGGTCTAAGGTAGCCCCATGGGCAGGATGAGGTGTATTTAAAAGTCAGGCCATGTACTGGTGGTGTCTTGCATGTCCTGATAGTGAAATACTGCCAAATTCGGTTTTCACTACTGCAAGACCTATCCCCCTCACAGGTTAACATGGAGATTGCCTTGAAATGTCTCTCAAGTGTAATTTCCCATTAGGAGCAGATAAGAGATATGGAATTGGGGTCTCTGAACTCACAGTTTAAAAATACATCTTTTAGTGAAGTTTGTTTTTATATTGTTAGTTTGAAAATGCCACTTTTAGGTGTAACAGAACTATTGTGTTTCTAAGCACTTTATTGGGATCTAGGCCCTTATTATGACCTTGGTGGTGTTCTGACCACCAGGGCAAAGATGGCGGTTTCACGGCCAAGAGGCTGGCGGTGAAGACCGCCACATTATGAGGGTGGCGGGTTGGCCTCTGCCAACCCGCCACATCCCCAGTCATACTGCCAGGGCGGTCGGACCCGCTGGGCTGGAAATGAGCATCTCCGACCCGGCGGTCCACAGAAGACCTCCGGCAGTATTAGGAGCTGCCTTTCCACCCGGGTTTCTGTGGCGGTAGCACCACCATGAAAACCCTGGAAGAAAGGCTACCAGTGATAGGGAACGTCTTCCGTGTCACTGGCAGATGACACCCCCACCAAGCACAATACCCCTCAAACCCCCACCCACCCCATATGTACAGCACCCTCCTCCCGCTCCCCCACCACCATCCATGTACAACGCCACCCACTACCAACCCCCCACATACACGCACAGACACCCACATGCACTCATACACCAACACTGACATACACGCATTCACTCACATCCATACACGCATTCACCACAACATTCATACTCGCATACACACACGCATACACACATGCATACGCACTTACATTCATACACACATACAACCACGCATACACACATACATGCACACATGCAGACAACACCCACTCACACACACACACAACACCCCCACCCTCCCACCCCCCTCTCCTGTCAGATGATCGACTTACCTGGTCTGGGGAGGAAGTCGTCTGGCAGAGAATGGGAATGGGTGCTTCCACCGCCGGCTGCGCCCCACCATCAGGACACTGCCACGCCGCATTATTGCTCATAATACGGCAGGCAGGCTCCATCTGGCAGGGAAGGCCGGTGGTGGAACCGCCCAAGCACCTCCACCCGTCAGCACGACTGCTAATGGATTTCTGCCCAAAATGTGGTGGAAATCCAGTAGCACCCGTAATATGGTGGGTGGTCATCTGGCGCCCGTGGCTTTGGCGGTCTTTGAAAAAGACCATCAAAGTCATAATGAGGGCCTTAATCTTTAAAAATTCATGTCTTTGCTTTTGTATTTTGGACATCTGTGGCAATTGGATATTGGACTGGACTTTGCTTGTGTCCTCATCATATCTCACAGTTCCCCTTATTGGATGCTGGTTGTTTATGTCTTATTTTACTCTTAAAATTGTTCTCTTTATTTAAAAGTGTTTGTGTTCATTTAGGCTTTGTTTCACGTTACCAGGGATTGAGCACCGGTTTATTTAATTTAATGTGTGTGACATGTAGTAGATGATGGATTCGTCCAACCCAAATATTAATCAATTTTCCTACAAATATATTAATGAAAAAAGACAGATTTATATGGTTTGCTCTCTGAAGGTGGATAAAAAACTAGAGATTAAAAATATGTCTGTTGGGTTAACATACATTATTCCATAAAGGATACATATACAATGTATAACAGATATTAAATGAAAACAGACCTAAAGAGAATGCAGAATTACTAAACCATTTGGCATTCGCAAATCCCTTGATTCTCAAAATCACAGGGTTTGCGTATCCTGCAATGAAATGTTTTTAAAATGTACTAAATCAGTTTTGCAAGCCAGGAAATGGTTGCAATAAGTCAGTTAGTTACTATTTTTTGCAATTATTCTTTCCGTACATCTAGCCCCTTGTCACTTACTGTTGCAACATTCCATGCTTCTGACCCATCTCATGAAAAGACATACACAATAAACCATGTAAAATGTGTGTATTCAATTCATAACAGTCTGTAATGTCTGTGTTTCTTAGCTGTTGAGCCGCCAGTGCGTGGTGCCAAGTGCAAGTCGACTCAGTACAGACACTTATTGTCACACTGCATAATGCCTCATTAACAGAACTTACATAAATCACTCGGTTCGGCGACCCTGATGTGCTGGAAGCAGGAACAGAAATAATGCTCTCAGAGGAAGTTCTAGTTTCCTGGAACAGAAAGAAAAAACAAACTCACAATCATGGAAAAAGCTGCTTTTACAACGATTAGAGCTGCATTGTCTGTATTGTTGCAAACACGCCTGTGGATTGGCATACTAACGAAGAGTCATGTCATGAGGCACTTGGATTGCACAGCAGAGGGCGCACTTCCTGAATTTGTAATCTGTACATATGTATTACTTTACTTTTCCATCATTGCATTCTATTAACGCATATTCATAGTACCCAACGCTACTTATTTGTTGCATAAGACTATGCATTTTACCACAAACACAATGCTTATCTTTAATTATTCCACTTTAACAAACAGAATTATAAAACAATAGAATTGAACATATGTGTACAGTATTTGTATGTGCCACAATTCTCTTCTATCTCATGAAAATATATATTCTATTTTATTGTTGCACAAAAGTATTATTTGACATTAATACAATCTAGTGCAAAACTGAGGATTTTGCTTGCATTTTGCCACGTTTTTTAAATTAGATGTGGAAAAAAATATGATTAGCCAGTGGGTGCAATATACTTGTGACACTTTCTTCTTCTTCCATTGCATGAAAAGATATATTTTATTGCTGCTTATTTGTAGCATGCAAACCCTATATTGTCAGTGCAGCCAGCAAGGAGCCAGCGCAGAGGCGGCAAGAAATTTCTGGAACTTCAGAGAACCCTTCTGGAAAATTCCCCCAACTTCTAGAAGCAGGGCATCAGGGTATAAAAAGAGGGCTCTCAGACCTGCTCCTCAGTTCACTACTGGACCTGTGTAAGGCAGTGGCGGCTGGTGACATTTGAAAGTGGTGGGGCGTAAAAGTTCCGTATGAGTGACCTGTGGCGAGAAAGGGTGGTGAGTGACCCCAGCCATCATAAGGGGAGTTCGGTGGGTTCTCCCCCTGAGAAAAGTTCGAAAAAAGAGTTGGCAAATGGGGCATATTCAAGCAAATTTGAGAAAGCAAGAGAGTTAATAAGGCAATTGTGAAAGTGTAGTTATGACATCTGTTAGACCTGACAGCCTTAGGGTGGTCACCCCTAACTTTTTGCTTGCCTCCCTCCACTTTTTAGATACTGTTTTTGCTGGTTTTAAGACTCTGCGTACTTTACCACTGCTAACCAGTGCTAAAGTGTGTTAGAAATGGGGTCTTTGGTTGGCAGTCAGGTTACCCCCTGTCCAAGCAAGGACCCTCACTCTAGTCAGGGTAAGTAACACACAATCCAAATTATCCTGTGCCCACCCTCTGGCAGCTTGGCACTGAACAGTCAGGCTTAACTTAGAAGGCAATGTGTAAAGTATTGGTGCAATAAATCATACAATACCACCATATAGCACCATAAAAATACACCACACAGTGTGTACCACATGTAGTGCCAGTATACCAGCTCCCTGAGCAGGTATATTTTACAGGAGCTATACTCCTGATGGATACTGAACTTGCTGCGGAAAGAGCTATGACTCCTCAAAATCGGCTTGCTTTAGACATTCTTTTAGCAAAGAGCGGCGGAGTCTGCAAGATGCTCAACGAGCGTCATTGTTGCTCATTTATACCGGATAATAGTAAAAAGATTAGAGGTATGCTTACTAACTTAACTAGAGATAGTGCAGATTTAAAGGATTTGAAAGAACCAGGAGTGTGGGAGAAAGTTTGAAAAGGAATTGCCAGAGTAGGGAGCTGGTTTAGTAATATTTGGAACGGGGTGCTTGCAAAAATATTAGGGGGTCTATTAACTGTCCTGATCTGTTTATTAGGTTTATGGGGAGCATGCAAAATTAATGAAAGAATTAGAAGAAATTGGACCAATCGTAGTAAGAGAAATGAAGAACATGAAAGGGAGAAAATGTTTAATGAAATCTGGGAGAGCTCACACAAAGGACAAGATGTTCAAATGTGCATTATGCGCAAAGTGAAAAATTGAAAGTGAAAGGTTGGAAGGGAAAGGTTTGTGTGATGACGAGCGGCATCAGAGGAGGGACTGAGAGAGCGTAGCTTATATATTCTATATTAACATGAAATGTTTATGAACTAATGTGTGATAATGCCGCATAGAAATTGTATTAATACATTTTGCTTAAACGTGCACTTGAAATGTGACCACGGGGAGTGGCCGTCAATGTATACGAGGACTAACGAAGATGACTAATATTGATAAAATATTATATTAAAGTATGGTTTTGTACTAATTAATTAATGATTATGTTATTACAGTTATGCTAAATGAATCTTGTAGGCCTTACGTTAGCATGAGCCGAAGCTTATCTGCCTGGCTCTCATATTAAATGTGTTTTTCTAAACGTGCAGTGTGCTGACTCACAAAAGGACATGACCTCTTGTTTTCCTCAACTAGAAGTTGAATGTAACCATAGTTGATCCGTTCTCATGGAATTCATATTGCTTATAGGAAAGTGTTAGCTAAAATGCGACAGTGTAGATTAGAGTAATGTACAAGGTCGTTTAAACCGGTGAAGACAATGGAGCTACTGACCAAAGATGTGCAAAGAATTACAGAAGGATCAAATCATACCCGACGTGCTAGCTCTGAAGAAGTCAATCATATGGACCAATAAAATGCCTGTAAATTAATATGGGGTGAAAGATTAATGACATAATCTGTTTTCTAATAGGGTAAAGATAGTGGGGTATAACCATGAACCAATGAAATTTGAGGGGAATGTACTACGAAAAAGGGATAAAAACCCATGAAATGGGGAACCATTTAGGATTGGTTAGGGAAATTCTGTTGATTTGATCCAGAGACTTTGACACTTTGCCTGGTGACTTTGCTGATTTTACTTAGAGCCATCATTTTCCTTAGATTGCCCATTTTTACACTTTGCCTCTTATGAGGGAAGTGCCCCTTTTTACCCCAGAGTTGAGTTTTTGACGGATGGCGAATCAATTGATGTCCTGAAGACGAAGACTGAACTTGAGTGCTGACCTAAACCTTGGAGGGTAACTATGACTATGAAATTGTGATTTGTCTGTTTGCTTTTCCTTTCTAGGTACCAACTGCTTACTTTTGACAGAGACCATAACTAGATGTTTTCCAAATTGGTGTTATAAATTGTTTTGCATGAAGCCCAACATGCCAATGCTAATCAGTGGTTAGGACAGGTGTTCATTAAACTGACACAAATAGACAAACGACTGAATCTAAGCTTTGTTGAACTGACGCATTGATGACACTCTGCTAAAGTTGATCTATGTACACGCTGTGTTATGTTCTAATGTTTATGATTCTTGCCTTAATAAAATCTTATCAGAGTTGCCATATTGTGACTATGCTATTGTGTTTCTTGGTTTTGAGATTAACGCATCTGCTTTTAGAATTGTAATTAATAGGGAATAAAACTCATAGAATTCTACTAAACTGGTGTGGTTATTCATGACTGCAAGGTCATGGTGATGTCTTGGATTGATTAATGTCTTTGACTAAAGTGAAATGCATTGTGGTAATAAATATTGATGACATTATTGATGTATTGATTGACATATTGATTAGCTATCTCGTCCTAAGGTGTCTCTCTACTGGGTCAAAAGATTCATTGGCCTAAAACGAGTCCTAATGTGTAATAAATTATCATAGAGGGACGCGTTAACAACAGCATACAGATTTGCTACTCTTTCAAAGTGTATGCATCTCAATGCCTATTCGTTTTCGAGAAGTGAGGCAGTATTCACTGCAAATCACCAGGGTTATTTATCTTGAGAATCCTTTTAGTGCTATTATTAGATTTTCACTTCACAGCAGCAGTTCCCTTAACATCAGAAATAGAAACTCAAACCGTAAAATTATTGTCAAGAAATTAAATGTTCAAGTGGTAGAAATAAAATAAAATGCATTCAAAAGGTAAACAGTGTAACTATAATGCATATTTACATATTCAAGTAGTAGAAATAAAATAAAAAAAACACTCACCTTACTACGTTCTTCTGCTTTGGCTGCCTGCCTACAAGATGGATGCCAAATGGTAGTTGCTGCAACAAAGAGGGAACAGTACCATAGTTTGTTACCTTTATTTTGCTAACAGTGGCGATAAAATGAGTTATCATTAAAAAGCTATACATGTTCATTTTTGTTTTTTCCCAAAACAGAGTCATATACCAATTTTAACTGAAGAGATGAGACATACAGCAATAAAAAAAATCTTATTGTGTTGTTTCATGCTTAATCTGCTACTGACAGTTGTAACTTCATGACATTATACAGTCTACATTCATATTACTTGCGTATGTCTTAATATTGATATTAAAGATAGTAGATTGGGCGATTTTCACAAAAACATACAGGAAGAATAAAATAGCTTTTCCCAGGCCTCCTGTGCAGCCAAACAGAGGATAATAATGGTATCTCTACTTTCGATCGACTCTAACATAAAAAGGCTAGATTCAAAGCAAGCAACGCAAAGCAGGGGATTCATTGCCAGCATCGTCAAACACAATGTGGTGCAAATCACACCAACACTCCACTGTCAAACTCTCTACTCTACTGTTATACATGCTACGCTTATAATGTCTAAAGAAGCATAGTGTCATACATACAAATAAACGTTGTCTTCTACCTCATGAGGGCCCTGAGGACCCCATCTTTCTGAACCGTGGCATCTTTTAGGGGGGGGGGGAATCTTTTGACCCCATATTCCTGTCCATCACCATAAAGAGGTAATAAAAGGTGATATATTTGCAAAGTACTACAATCTATCCACATGACTACATCATGCACCAGCACCATGACCACAACAAAACACAGTGCTATTGGAATGTGCTAAGTATGACAATGCACAACTTAATAACATTAAGGAAATTGACCTCGCCACCATAGGAGATAAAACCTGCTTGCTATGGGGAGACACCACACTCTAATACATGTAAATCTAGTCTCACCATGAGCCACTCTACTTATGAAATGCTAAGTTAGCACATACCCATTGTTGTATGCCACAAATATATCAAAAGGTAGCACTGCATGCACTTGGATTACACCTGCATTCATTTCAAACTGACCACAGGAAACCAATTATCAACATGTCTAGTATAAACTAACTTGAATTAACCCATTAAGTACCTGAACCCACAAAAATCCAAGTAATGCAGGATACCTTCTGCATTACCCATAAATTGACTGTGCATCAGAAGTCAAGGGCACAATGATATCTGACAGTACCAGTCCCATGAAGAAGCAAGGGAGGCATGTAGAATAATGGAAGAACATTGAGAAGCTTTAACTCTCCAACACTGTGGGCCTGCTTCACAAAGGTAAACTTAGACCTGAAGTCTAAGTTTAGACTGAAGTCTAAGTTAGACCTGACGTCTAACTTTAGACCTGAAGTCTAACTTTAGATGTGACGTCTAAGTTAGACCTGAAGTCTTAACTTAGACTTCAGGCCTAAGTTTACCTTTCTGAATCTGGCCCTTAGACTTCAGATCTAAAGTTACACTTTAGATCTAAATGCAGACTTCAGGTCAACGTTTACCTTTGTGAATCAGTCCCTCAGAGTTCACATACTAGACTGGAGCACATACAGACATCTCTACAACCTGCCACCAGAGCACTGCCTCACAGGGATTCAGCACATAGTCCATCCACCACCTACCCACCAGTCCATGGGATATAACAGTTGACAATGACTGAGAAAGAAGACACCACCAGTCCGACCAACTCAAGCAGGAGTGACCACAAAATGACTCCAGCCATGAAAGACATCAGAACTGCAAGGTAGTAGCACCTAACTAGATGCCCAACTTTACTGCCTGAAAATGAGAGTTGGCCTCCTGTGAAACTGCTATGCAATGGAGATACAGCTAGGGATCAAATACTGACATATGCCACCAGCAAATAGACAAGCTTGAATGAATGCCACTGCGACTACAGCACAAAGCTCTTTCAACATGATGGAATTAAAAGAACTTCTGGCTTCTGGACTCCTGAGGAAACACAATGGAGGAATACTGTTGGCTACAACAGGATTCAAGGTGAGTACAGAAACCATTTGCTAACTTCTTTAGGTTCTTGCACCATCACACCCCATCAAGCTGCAGGAGAAGGAGGTATGCTCATTTTAGATGAACACTACAACTCCACTCATGCCTTCTGCCATGGCAAGCATGAACCATGAAAATGAAGTAATTGATACACACAGACTGCATGTTATGCCATTAACTGTGTTTGACCATTGACTTTGTGTTTCACCACTGCGCATATTAGTTGTTCAATGTTCACCAGTAGCACATTACATGTTGTAGTCAGTTTAGCTGCCTATTGGCTTTAACGTGGCATTAGACATGACATTTTGTATTTAGGTTAGCTGCCTATTGGCTTTAACGTGGCATTAGACATTACATTTTGTATTCAACGTGGCATTAGACATTACATTTTGTATTCAGGTTAGCTGCCGATTGGCTTTAACGTGGCATTAGACATTGCATTCTGTATTCAGTTTAGCTGCCTATGGGCTTTATCGTGGCATTAGACATTGCAGTTGAGACATTGCAGATGAGCTGTGTTTTTCCACATGGCAAACTAAGCTTGTGTTTTTATCTCACCGTACCCAATAGCATGATAAGGAACCGCAAATTTTGGTGTTTTTCTTTAGTGCAGAAAACAGTTTGACCTTGAGTGGCGTGTCTCGAAACGGTGGCCAACTTTCGACACATTCCTGTCAAGGTTTACCTAAACAAGCCAGCATTTTTTAATAATTAATCTATAAAAGGTGTCCCTGGGCAGCAGAGAGGGGGAATTTTTCAAGACTTCAGTCAGGAGTGGACGTCAGCTGCCTAACCTCCCGTATGGGTGGAAAATCTCTTTCTCGCAGTTGAACAGGAGTCATCAACATGCAGGCATAAGAAAGATGAAGAGCAGTGATAGGCCCTACAGTGATGAATTTTGACTTTTATTCTTTGCTTTGAAGTTATACTATAATATAATCACATATATATGCTGTGTACATTGCAATTGAGAATCACTTTCATATATTTTCCTTTCATTGCTGTGACTACATTTAATCGTGTGCCTCCAACCTACTAATCTCTTCTCTCAGGAACCTCATGGTGAAGTAATAATAAATGTCTTCTTTAAACTAAGAAGTGTATTCCAGAGATTTTTTTCAGCTCGGTCATTAGTGAAAGCAAACACTGCAATAGACACAAAATTAATCTCAGTGTCATTAAACTGGACAATTTTCATGTTGTTACTTTCAATGGGGAAGACTAGATATTGGCTGTGCCGAGGTGAGCAGAATTTAATGCATGCAGTGGAGGCTGGCAAAAGTAGTCAGAAGAATGAATAGCATACCTATGTTGCAGCATTCCAAGGAAGGACTGAGAATAACATGGGCAGGCATAATTGACTCATCTTTAGGTGGATCTGTGCCTAGATGACATAGATCATAGAAGGTAACAGCAAGGCAGGACTGGGAAATGGTAATGTCACATAGGGAGGGAAAGGCATGTACATAAAAGAAGAAAGTGGATGGTTCTAGAGATAAGTTGACTGTGATGTCATAGACAGTGAGTATGTTGAGTGCAGTTACATGTTGCCAATATTTCCTACATAACTGAAATTCATCATGGAATAAAATGCAACAAGAGTGGCCAACATAACACAAGTCTTAGCATAGCAGTGTTGGAAATGAGCATGTCACACAAGGCAATAAAAGTAAGCAGGAACATGATCATGGAAGCTGTCACAAAGCTGCTTTTTCAGTGTAGTTATTCTGGATTTTTTGCCTTACTAGGACTGTGCAGTGTGTTATTGCAGTAGTGTGTAGGCCACAGTGTGTGGGCTATGTCCTTAAAATGGTATTGTATTTTCCCCTAAATCAGTGCATTTATCCATCTGATGAGGACATTGTAAGCTGGCACAGAAAATGCACAAGTACCTTGGAGGTTAAAAGTCATATGTGGATAGTAGTGAGTTTTTATACTATCAACGAAATCAACATGTAAATATGGCTCCAGTGAGCTCCACTGTGCTCTGGCTGGACTGTCAAATGGGGCATCCAAGAACTGCTGAAATTAATACCCAGGGCCCTACGTTTGTTTGGCTCCAGCCCCAGTAAGGGGGATGCCAGTTTTAATCCTGCCAAGGGGAAACACCTCATCTAAATAGGGGAGAGGCTAATGAAAGGGACCAAAGCTCCTCTAGGTGGAGACTGGAGCAATAATTTTACTTTAGGGCTCATGTAAACATCTGTAGTTAAATGTGATAAAAAATGAAGTGAGTGACTTGCTAGAAATAAGATAGGATTAGGTGGAGAGTGTCAATGGATAGCGCACAGGATAAGACTGGAACATCCTCAGAACATTCCTGGACTTGGGAGGAAAACACCTTCCAAGATTAAGACAATGACTGATGGCTGGAAGACGACTTCTCAAGAACTGCTTACTCATGTATGTACCCAGAGGCTGGAGCTTCTCTCTAAGGGCAAGAGCCTGCCTTAATTAGACAAAAAGAAGAAAGACTTCTGACACAAGAAAACTACTGAGGACTGGACCCTTGCGGGGCCCTGACTTGTGAGTGTCCTGAGCATCTCAGGTTTACAGGAGTGACCAGGAAGTACTTTACCAACAATGTGAGAAAAATAGGACTTAGGGCCTGATTTAGATATTGGCGGACAAGTAAATCCATCCCAACAGTGTTGGATATCCAGTCTGCCAAAATCTAAATCCCATAGGATATAATGGGATTTAGATTTCAGCCAATATCCAAATCAGGCCCTTATTCACCATTATACCTCTGGAAGACTGGAATGATGTCCAAGAGGGCATGAAAGCCTGGTCCATCCAGCTCAGAGCTTTTTGCACTATGGAAATTGGTTCAGCAGTTCTTGGCTGTAAAGTTATCCAATCCTGTGGAGCCCTCTCTATTTACAACTTCCAAATGGTGCATTGTGAGAATCAGAAAAAGTAACCTGGTGCAAAGGCAAAACCTTGGACCTGGGCAAGATGGAAAATGTATCTCAGTAGTGAAGCGATCTAAGCTGCAATGATTTCCAGCTTTTTCCTGCTGTGAGCTTCTGGTGCCAAAACCAGCAGCATTGGTGGGAGCTTAATGAAGCTATACCTGACTTTAAGGTATCCCTGCAAACTCCAGTACTGGACTTTAGCCTTGCAATGGACTTTGAGCTCCAAACAGTACGCTCACATTGTACAAGCCCCAAGATAAAAACTTGGAACAATGTGACTCGCCTGGCATACCCAACCTCCGCTTTATAATGGTTGTTCCAAGTTACATCTAGGTCCCATTCAACTATGAAATGAATCTTTACACTGACACATTACTTTTTCTAGGGTTTCTTTTGCTTTTAAATTTTGGAAAGTCATTGCTCCTGTTCAGAATTTTTAGATTCTTGGTGACTTTTTGCTCATTACATTAGTTTGGGACTTTTGATGTGTTGTTTTCTTGACTTTAAACCTGTTGGTATTGCTTGAACTTAGAACACATGGTGCCTCCCTGAACATTCAGAAGGGCCCCAGGGACCCCTTCTGTCTGGGTCAAAGTTTTGCTTTTTTTGACAGAGTTGTGCGTCCCCTCCCTAACGCTTGCACTGGCCCTAGGAATCATTTTCCCTGTAAGCTGAATAATTTTTTGGGGGAAAGGGGCAAAAGACCCACTCATTGGGCCACATACGGCCCTGAGGACCCCATCTCCTGGGGCTGTGGCATTTGTTTTGTGGAGGACCGCCCTCTCTGAGCCATCCAGTGGCCCAAAGGACCAATTCCCTCAGGACCCGATAGCAGCATTATCCCAGGGACCCCCATACCCAAGAAACTGCAGTTCCCTGCCAGCAAGATTGTAGGCAGAAATAACTTCAACACCCTGCCTGTGCTCTTGCAGGCAGGGAACACAGGTTTGCTCCCACCTGGATGGAGTGGAAAAAAGCTGCTCCCGCTGGGTTGGAGCAAACAAATGTAGCTGTCTACTGCCGCACCCAGGATGGTTACAGGCAGGGGAGTGGACAGAGACCATGGGGCAGTGGGGATCCCTTTGTGGCCTCATGGGCTACATTTGATGTGGGTATCCTCAATGGTACCTGGACATCCACAGCATTTTTTTTATGTATTTCGGCCGTGGGGGATGAAATCCCTGGGGCCTCGTAAAGGCTGTGTGCTCCCTCCCTATAAAAATGTAGTGTAACCCCAGGAATGGGGTCCCTGGAGTCTGATATTGGCTCAGGGAGGGGTGGACATGTGCCACTCTCCCCCTAATTAATAATAATAAAAAATGACAAAAATATAATTTCCCTCAATTGGACCCCCCTCAGCAGGTATAGGGGGGGGCAGAGTTTCCCCTACCCTGATCAAATTCGTTTTTAAAAATTTGTTTTCTGGACAGGAGACGGAGTCCACAAATCCTAAAATGACTGCAGCAACATCTTTGTTGTTGTGGTGTCAGCCAATCAGATCTTATTGTTAGGTCTGTCGCATCCTCCACAGGGTGATATATACATAAATTCTGAGCCTCAGTCCTCAAAAACTACTAAACAGATTTACACCAAAACCACACTTCCTTGACAAATATCTAGCTTTCTGCCAAATTTAGTGTAATTGCAATCAGTCCTTTTTGCTGTATCGCCGTTTCATTTTCCTGGGAAAATGTGTTAGGGAACTCCTTTATTTCGCAGTCTCTGTCCACAAAGGAGATGAAGTGGATGAGACTTTTTTGGAAAGCTTCATGTAGATTCATCATACGGTGCCAACGTTATTGGCAAACCAAAAAATAAATTTTCTATATAAACTTGGTACTTACTGTAGCTACCCAGTGGCAAGTGGTAGCTGTGCTACCAATGACTTGTGGTATATATATACACTTTTTTCCCACAGAAAAAAACTAAGATTAAAGTGTAGTTATAGTTAGGTAAAAACGTGACATTTTAAACTGAAAATTCACTCAAATGAACGCAAGTAACTATAACTCATACCTCAGCCAAGCACAGTATTGTCATCAATGATTTAATTTTAGTTATCAAAAGCCACGTTACCAGTGATGTCATAGAAAATGTTACGAGTGATGTAATTTGTGAGGTCAGAAGCAGTGACTGATAGGGCACACATTGAACTTACTTGACTGAACTATAACTGGTGAATTTCAGTGACTTTTAGAATTTAAAATGTTAACTTTGTTTTGAGGATTTTTTTAATGTAAAGTAGCAATATAAAGGGGTGTCATTTTAAATAAGGCAGACATGCTACGGTTTGCATCCAATCCCGGGCTCCTCATTACCCGGGAAAAACTAGTAAATCGTAATCTTACACGACACGCACTGCACACCTTTGGGGATCTCTTCTCTGTGGGTCATGTGATTGACATATCTGATGAGGTCCACTTTCCTGATGCCACCCATATGGACCACTTTGTTATGCAGCATATTCAGAGTGTGCTTTGGGCCCCCATCCCGACGTACTCCTACCCCTTGGCCCCTGCTAAGTTCCCCCCCTTGACCTTACTGATTGCCATTGATGACAGGAGATGATTGGTCTCCAAACTATACCACACAAGTATTGCTCTCCTTTCCCCACTTAATGAGAAACTCTGCAGCTCCTGGGAATCTTGGGAATCCGATCTAGGGCACTCACTCACTGACAAAATATGGCTGGCTTGTGGTGCCCGAACACATCTTGTCTCACCCAATCATCACAAACTTGTACATTATAAGTTCTTGCGCAGAGCATATGTTACACCTAGTATCCTGACGGGCCAAGACACCTTGAAATCCTCTGCTTGCCCCAAGTGCCAAACCCCCAGGGGCGGCCTCTGTCCATCAATCATGAACGTGCACCTCTACTGAACTCTAATGGCAGATTGTCTATGGCCTACTGACCCAAATGATAGACTTGGATCTTACACCTGAACCATTGGTTGCATTTTCGGGATATGTGCCGGACATCCCCAAAGTTGTCAGTTGCTTCACTGCCATTGCATTATTACTAGCTAAGCATGAAACTGCATTTCATTAGGACAACAGACACTCCCCCACTACCAAAGCCAGGCTCGATAGCCTACTATTTTCTGACACCACTAACAAATTGTATGCATCTTTACAGCTCCCAACCTCTTGGGCAAAAGCATTCTGGCAAACCTCTTTGTAAATATCTTTTGACAGTGGGAACTCAAGCCAAACTTCCTGAGCTGTCATGCTGTGCTACCAATGACTTGTGGTTTCACATGACTGCCCCCCCACCCCTTAGGAGTTCCCTGAAAAAGCTTGCCTTTTCTGTATCAACTGACCCAACTGTTCAATTGATATATTTATGATTGATATGCCTTGAATGTTCCTCCATTGTGGTACGCAGTGTTTTAACCAACTTTGACTATATTGCTTTATGTACGCACCTTTTCCTAACCTTTATGCAAAAGGTAACTGTTGTAATACTTTCCTATTTGATAATAAATACAGTTAAAAAAAAAAAAAGTAAGGCTTTGTCAAAGGTTCAGACCAACAAAACGTTAAAAGGCAGACCTACTGACTTTGCCAAAAAATCCCCACAATAATTATTCCATTACCCAACGCATTCCTTATAAATACACACATGGCAATGCTTAATAATAATTATAGCACAAAAAATATTTTAACTAAAGTATTTTTAATCAAAAGAATCATAAACATGCATTTGAATCTTCAGGCCACAAAATACAGATGTAGAACCAAACACATGCCTCCCCCCACCACAGCGGAAGAACATACAGCTTGCAGTACTTTAAAAAAAGGAAGGCTCTCCTGGGGTCCTGCATTCAATGATCCAGGATCTTTACTGTTATTTAAAAAAAAAATCAGAGGGACCTCATTTCCCCACAATATTTATGAAAATGCTTGGTGGTGCTCCAAGGTAAGAGCAGAGAATATAAAATGAGTGGCTTGTTTGCTCATTTCATACTTTTTCTTGTGTATTTTTGTTACATTTTATTTTCTTGGTTAAGGGCCCTGGTTCCACCCTGGGCACCCAACAACTATGATGAAAATTGGGGATTGCGGGGGGAGACCCACTGTATTCATGGCCCCACCAGCTCTATGCTTGCATGCCCTTGCTGTCCTGCAAGCAAGAGCAGGCCACACATTTTTATTTATTTAGGTGCCCTGGTATCACCTGGTGTACCCAACAATTATAACCAACATTGTGGGCTGTGGAGGAGGCCTATGGCCCTCGCTGCCCTATTCTGGATGCAGCATAAGCCAGCATTCCATTTTTTACCTCACGGGTGCCCATCTTGGGTGCCGGTGGAAGCTGGCTACACTGTTATGCTCCTTACCGGCAAGTTGCAGCTTTTGTTTCTGCTCTTGCTGGGAGGGAGCAATCCTATACCGCACTCTCATTGGCAGGGAACAATACAGTGGACTGGCAGATGGGGTACCCGGAACACTGCCTTGTGTCAGACTTGGGGGCATAGGATATCTGAGGCCCCCAAGTTGGCCCAGGTTGGGGGCTCAGGGAGGTGGGAAAATTTCAGTGAAGTGGAAGTGTATTTCTGGATGATCTCCTCCTTCAGCAGGGTAGTCAGTCCCAGGGGTGGCTCCTCCATAAAGGCAGAGAAGCGTTGACCCTCCTCCCCCTGCCAGCAGCGCCAGGTGCAAAACATTTCCACAAAAACGATAATAAACTTTTTTTATTATCGTTTTGGGGGGAAAGGGGTGGAGCCACAGGGGTGATGAGCAATGAGGTGGATTGTTCAGCACTCCCAATCACAGCGCATGTATGTTTGGCTGGCCGTCTCGAGCCGGCCAAACACACAGGGCTCTCTCCAGCCCAGCAACACGGTTGCTGGGCTGGGTTGGAGAGAGCCTGCACATGCTCCCAGTCTGCCTGGGAGCACCCTGGCTGGGCACTCCCAGCCATTCCTGATGCTACTCTGAGCAGTGTCAGGATTGGCGCAGGGCAGGCTGGAAGCCTGTGCCTGCAGGCAGAGGCGAGGAGCAGTGCGGTTCTTCAGGCGGCATTGGCCCGGGTAAGTTTTTTTAATTTTGAATTTTTAATTTCATTCCAACAACTCCCTCCCCCCGCGTTGCCCGCCCCTTCACCATTGCGGGAGCTGCGAATGGTCAGTCCATAAACCAAGAGCAGCCAGGCAGCAACGTAATAACTTGGCCATATGGTGCACTCTAAATCAAGCGTCATATAACAAGCTCATAAAACCGTAATGCAGCCAGCAAGATATGCTGTGAACACTTCCGATGGTATTGCTAATACTTGTCACTGTTACCAGTGTTGGTACATGTCATCTTGCAATTTGTACCAGTGAGACCGCGATTTAGGTGTACCATCTGCTGGCACGCACATGAAAAAAAAAAAATCTTCAGTTTTATACCTAAAGGTATTAAAACGCTTTACATGAGCACCAGATCACAATACACGAGGTCAGTTTATTTGGTTTTTCAAAATCTTAAATGTTGGCAACATTACAAATACAACAAACCATGGCAGGGTCTATGAAAAAGTGTTTCACATTGCTCACTGCAGTCTCACAACATTATTTAAATGTCCTAAGAAAAATATGTACAAGTCGCACCTCACTTTGAAAAAAATTATCACATGCATAATTGTGCCTTTTAAGCACTGCAGTACTAAGCATAATATACAAGGTAAAATAAATTGAAGGTATAAAAAAAACACCCAGCGCATAGAAGAAACTGGTAAGACTTTTCAGGGTAATGTTAAAATTCACGTGATGTGGTAAACATCTACAATAGTGTAGTCAACAGCGAAAGAGAGATGGTTGTTGACAGATGGACCACATATATCAAATGGTTGCTTCCCGTTCTCACTTTAGCCCAATAGCCTGCTGTCTGTTAGGTGGTAGGCCCACGACATGGGGTCTCGGCAGCCGGTTTGGTCAATCTGCTGCTACATCTATGATGTGTCACTTTCTTCTAAATATGCCCCATTGCCTTTAACCACTTTTGTGCCCCGGACGAGGTGATCTCATCCAAGGCGCCGGTTCCCCGGTGCCTTGGACGAGATCACCTCGTCCTGCTAGGGGCCCCCGGGGGGATGGCCAGGCACACCCCTCCCCTAGGCAGGGATGAAACTGGAATCGCTTCCCCTTCCACCTCCTACCCCCTCATCAGAGGCCTTCTCTCCGCCACTGGAAGCTCAGCTTCCAGCGCCCGATCCGAGGAGAAATGAAAAGCATTTCTCCTCCGATCACGTGGAGGGGGTCAGAGAAGCCTGGAAGGAGAGGAAAGGTCTTTCCTCTCCTTTCAGGCTTCTCTGAGCATTTCTGCTCTAGGGAATATATATTTTTGTGTGCTATTTGAAGTAATGGGGGGTAGCCCCTTGGGCAAGGGCTGCTCCTCGGGGGCAAATTATTTCTATGCCATCTAATATTATTAGGCCTATCTGCCCCCGGGGGGGGAGGGCAGAAATCCACTAGACACCAGGGATAATTTTTTTGATTGTTTTTTTAATTTTTTTTTTATGTTTGGGGAGCGACCCCTTGGGCAAGGGTCGCTCCAGGGGGAGGGGGGAAATCATTATTAGGCCATTTCTGCACCCCCTGGGGGCAGATTGGCCTAATATTATTAGGCTGATCTGACCCTGGGGGGGGGGCAGAAAAAGCCACTAGGCACCAGGGATAAAAAAAATTGTTTACTTTTTATTTTTTTATGTTTGGGGAGCGACACCTTAGGCAAGGGTCGCTCCCTGGGGGGCAAATTATTATTAGGCCATTTCTGCCCCCCCCCCCCCCGGCGAATACCTAAATAGGTAATCGCCAGTGCACATGTATCATGCATTTCCTAAATGCAAATTTGGCATTTAGGAAATGCAATTACCACAAATTGAAGTTTGGTGGTAAGCATGTGCAATTTTTTAAAATGCATTAAAAAAGGGAATTTGTGCACTTTACATGTCCACAGATATTTTTGGGGGTGCATCAAAGAAGGCCTTAGGCCCCCAGCACCCTGGGATCTGCATTACCTAATGGAATTCGCAAATTCAGAAATGCAAAACCAATCATACCTATAGGGATGAATGGAGTCCCATTCCCTAATTGCGATTCGCTAATAGGGATTTTATTTTTTAAGAAATTGCTATTGCCGAATCGCAATTTTCATACATCCCATCTTATAATTTTTAAATAGCAATTTCTTAAAATTTGCTATTTAGGGGGTGTGGTCTGGCCACGGAGCTTGATGGCCGCCTAGACGGAGAGCTCAGCGAGGGGGGCATGGAGCCTCTTCCTGGGGGCGCAGAGGTGCACGGAAGGCGCCGTGTTGGCGAGGACGCTTCCGACGGGCGCCCCGGATTTGTGAACCCGGGGCGCTCAGCTGCATACAGGAGCGGCCTGCAGAAGAGCCCAGAGCCGCAGCCTCTCGTAATCTCGTAGCCCGGCGCTTAAGAGGATGGTGGCCCAGGAGCAGAGCGGATGCCCCTGGGTGCCTAAATTTCGTAAGTCTTACTGATTTCCCCCCACCGCCGCTGCAATCAGTGCGACCAGCTCCCCACTTTGCTGCTGATGCGCAGCCAGCGGTGGGGGCCCGGAGCCTTGGTCCCTGGTGGCCAGATTCATACGCAGTGCTTGCCACAGCCCTTCCAACAGTACAGGAGGGATGCCGGATGTCTCGGGGAGACTCGTGCTGTGTTGGGGGCCCTGCGGGACCTTGCCCCCTTCCATTGGGAGTTAATCTGCTCTCTCCCCGGCTGCCTGCCCCCCCATCCTGCTGCCAGGAAGAGAAGCTGTGGATCACTGGGGGGCCACGACAGAGGACCGATGGACAGGCCGGTCACCTCTCAGTGCTGGGTGCCCTGCCACGCCGGATGTTCTTGGCACACCCGTGCCTACCCCTCCGTTCATTGCCTGAGCCACCTGGCAACCCTGGAGAAGCCCTTGATGGGGTCGGGCGCAATGCCGGGAGACGTGAGATGAAGCCTACCATCGCGGCTTGAATAGCACTCTCGCCTGGCTGCCTTCTGGACTTTGTCTTTGCCCAGCTATCTTGGACGGAGCCTGGTGGACCCACTGCAGTGAAGGAGGGGCTGCATGGGATCTGGGTTTCGCAGCCTCCCTCTTGGAAGTCTGCCGGGATCCTTGGAGATCTGCCATCGTGTGACTGAGACGAAGAATAAAACTTGTACCCCTTGCTTCATCCCCCCTCCCTCCTTTCATCATTGTGAGGGCCGGGTGTGGAGGGACGCATCGCCTGCCGCAGGGCCCTCTGGGAGGCTACCCGCGGCACGATACGACACGTATGGAACCGGTGCTCCCTGCCTAGTGGAGCGCCTTTGCCCCTGCAAGCTGAAGTCGGAGGCCCTCGCTCTGTCGTCACATTGATATCGCGACGGACAAACGCCTTTTCTTCCCGGGCTGAGACCCTCTTCCTTTCCTGGAGCACGAACTGCACCGCAGAGCCCGCTGGGACTGAACCGCACATCGGCCATGCTATTGTGGGACTCGGGGCCCTTCAACCTATCCCCTCTCCCACCCATCTGCCCGACCACGAAGAGTGAGACCAATTCCAGCTTTGCGTGATGACCTCTGGGACCCCCGATCCCCCTGCACCACCGCTATCCGGCTCTGCGATGAGGCCAGAGATGCCAGGCGGCCGGCCGTCCCACAAGAACTAGGGCAAGCCGGCGAGACAGTTGCTCTTTTCTGAGGCCTTACTCCAGACAAAGGGCCCTCTTCCCACGCCGGTGACACAGCCAGCTGCCGCACACCACGACATGACGGACTCAGCTCAGGAATCCACCATGGATTGTATCCTCCAGGAAATTTCGGCTGTTGGTCGCAGATTGGAGGGGATGGATAGTGAAATGGTTTAATTGACTGCGGAAACAAAATCCATCCATGTGTAAATTGCAAGCTTTCAGACCCGTGTCCTGGGGTTGGAACAGCGGGTGTTAACAGTGGAGGCCCGTGCCTCTTCCTTCCATGATAGGGACCAGGAACTCCTCTTTCTTCACAGTAAGCTGACAGACCTGGAGGACAGGAGCCGGAGGGACAACGTCCGCTTCCTAGGATTTCCTGAAAATATTGAAGAGGAAGATCTCCATGGATTTCTACAAGATGCGCTGCCTAGGATGACTGTTACTACCTTTGATCCACCTTTGGAGTTCCAACGAGCTCACAGACTGTGCCCCAGGAGACTGGGCATGGACGCCCGGCCCGACCGATCATAGCCTGCCTCCTTCGCCACACACAAGCCCGCCAACTTATACAGAAAGTGCACACACAGGCTCCCTGCCAGCTGGATGGACACACAATCCGAATATTGTCAGACTTCTCCAAGGAAACCAGTGAACACCGAAGGGCCTTCCTGGCCCTCTGCCCTCCGCTACGCCAGATGGAGATGAAATATGGCCTGTTCGACCTGGTGCAGATGTGGATAACAATAAATGGCACAGCCAAAGACTTGTACGACCCGGAAGACCTACGCTCCTTTTTGGATGGCCTCTTGCTTATGGACTCTTCCACTCCGACTCCATACCGAGATGCAACGGTTGCGGACCAGAATACTCCCTCTCTCGACCTTGCTCCAGGAGGGTCAGGGTCTGCCCACCACCCTCCCCTCTCCCACCCCAGGGGACGAGACTTGCACAGACTCCTTAACAGCCACGATGACAGAGGGCAGGTACTGCACACAGTGGCGCTTCATACACAGGTGACAGACAGAGACAAATCCCGCTCCCCTTTGAAGCCCTCTACAGAGCCCACTTGAACTCGCCATACTTTATTGTCTGCAGGAATCGAGTACCTGGCGATCACGGCCTCCACCCGCCCTGTGGACGGCGGACCCTTCCTTGACCCACCGGCTGGCTGAGTACAGTTTTCTTATTACTGCACAATGTTGAGTGCTTTGTTCTTCCTTTGTTATCTTTGTCAAGTAAAGTTTTCTTATAGACACAGTGCGGGAGCCGAGTTGAGCCATGAGGACTGTCCAGACCCCGCTGGGACTCTGAGTATGTGGGACAATACATGCTCCTCAGGCCTTGTAGCCCCACGATTGCCCTAATGTTATAACTGTTAATATGATGACGATTGTTTGATTGTCTGATTGTTCATCACTGCTGTATTCGCTTTGGGGTTCACATGTTGCTCTTCGCATCCTTTTCCCTCCTCTCTATTTGCACTTCGTTCCGCCCTCCCCTTTTTTCCTCCCCCCGATGTGCGTGCAGCACCACTGACACCATGGAGGCCTTCACTACCCCTCCTTTCCCCCTCCCCTTCCCTCCTCCTTTTGCTCCCCCCTTCCCCCCTCCCTTCGCTCCCCCCCTTCGTCCTCCCCCGGGGGGGTTTGCTGACTCTGCTGCGGCGTCCCTCGGACTCCCCATCGACGGGTATGTTCTCCAGCTGTGTGGTGTTGCGCTGTTTTACCCCCGCTAAGGGATACCAGTCCAAATCACATCTCGCCATGTCACACCCTCCTGAGAGAACCCGGCTCCGAGACCCTGGGAAGTTCGTACCGAAGTTAGTACCAATGGACAATGGTGGCCCTGCCCTGCGCCCCCGTTCCTGGCCGTGTCCCTGCCGGCCTTGCCTGGCGCTGGGATGAGTAGGGTCCGGGTATAGACCCGCAGATTAAAGTTTAGGTTCTCTGGGGCTCTAGTTTGCTCCATTTTTCTTTTTCTTTTCTTATTCTTCCCCTTTTTTTCTTCTTCTCCCTTGCCCCTCCCCTTTACTTTTTTCTCTTTCTTGACTCTCTTTTTCTTTGGTACTTCTTTTCTTCTTTCTCTTTACTACCCTCCCTACCCTGACCGGGACCGGTTCTGCTCTGTTGACTCTGTCTCTTTGCCTGTCCTTGCCCCGCTCTCCCCCCTTCCTTATTCCTTCTCTCTCTCCCTTGCCCCTTCCTCCATCCCATCTGCCCACCCTCCCACACTTTATACTTTATTTTCTTGTCCTCCGCCTTTTACTCCCCCCTTCTCTCCCCTCCTCCAGGTGTCTCTTTCTATCTCGCCCTCTCCTCCTCCTATCTCTCTTCACACCCTTTTCCCCCACTCATAATTTTTTCAGTCTTATGTTATATTAAACAGTGCTTAGTACCCCTTAACCCCCTTCCCTATTTCTTTATCCCACCCCTCTGCATCTTTTACCCCCGCCGTTCCTTCTAGCTCTTCCCCATGACTGGACGTCCGTATGCCCCGCCTGCCCCGTTGCGGGTTGTCTCTTGGAACGTCAATGGCCTCACCCATTTCATTAAACGGAAGAAAATACTCTTGTACCGCAACACTAAGCGGGTGGATATAGCTCTCCTTTAGGAAACCCACTTGACCAAGCCTGAATCTGATAAGCTACGGGGGAACTGGGTGGGGACTGCGCTGTCCAGCTGTAGCACCCCCTCGTCGAATGACCAGAGTGGTGCTTTGTGGAAATGCTGGGTTACGATATTGCTGCGAAAGAGCCTACCTCTTACGGTTACTAAATCATGGGCTGATCCGGAGGGGCGGTATATATTTGCCAAACTGAATCTGGGGGGTGCCTTGCTTTGTGTGGGATCAGTTTATGCCCCAGTAGGCCCCAAAAGACAATTTTTCCTTTGCATTAACCGCCTCTTGACGGAAATCGGAGCTTCCCGGTATATTATTGGTGTAGATTGGAATCTGGCCCGGGACGCCATACTAGACAGGACTGGGCCTCTGGACACCATCAATAACAGAGACAGAGCCCTTCAGTATGACATAATGCACGACCACGGCCTGGTGGACTTCTGGAGACTAACACACCCGGGGGATAGGGAATATACCTTCTTATTCCCAGTCCATGGTACCCAATCCCGACTGGATTACTTTCTCATCTCACACAACCTTGTGGCACACACGCAGGACTCTCATATACTGAGTGGGGGCTTGTTGGACCATTCCCTGATTCTTTTCATCATACAGCTGGGCATGGTGTCGTAAGCCATGGCAATTCGCTGTCCACCACTACCAAACTTCTCAGGGGAAGGCACAGCTACAGGCACACACGTCCACATGCGTCCGGGACAATCTTGGGTCAGTGGAGTCCAAGAGGATCATCTGGGCTGCGGCTAAAGCAACGATATGGGGCTCTATGATGCGTGATGCTGCACTGGCAAACAAGGACAGAGCGGCACGGCAAGCGACCTTAGAAGTTGACATTGAACTCCTGACGCGGCGCTACATAGCCCACCCCTCCCTCTCCACCCGCAGGGAGTTGGAGAGAGCCCACATGGCTTTGAATGAACTCTTTACTTCTCAGGCTGAATATGTGCTGCAACCAGTGCAGGGACTGCATTACGAACAAGGGGAGAAGGCTGGCCGCTTACTGGCTGCTCAACTTCGCCAGAGAGCAGCGACCCCAGCTATACCGGCCATCAAGGCTCAATCGGGGGAGATTCTCACGCATCCACAGGATATAGTGGGCGAATTGGTGACTTTCTACCGCCGCCTTTATACTTCAGAGTCACAGTCCTCTCCTGCCCAGATAGAGGCTTTCCTCAACACTGTCACCTGGCCCTCACTTTCCGATGAGGGTCAGGAGCTGCTGGGTGGGGGGGACTTCACCCGTCAGGAAATTCTGCAGGTCATTTCCGGTCTCCCGTATCACAAGTCGCCTGGAGAAGATGAATTCCCAGCGGAATTTTACTAGTGGGCAGGGGAGGAAACGCTTGTGCATGGGGCGCTGGACGAAGCTTGTGAGACTAGCTTGCTGGGTGCGATATCTAATGCTGCCGTAATCGCTATTATGCCGAAGCCTGGCTGAGATCCTCTGCTTTGCGGCAGTTATCGACCCATATCTCTTTTGAACAGCGATATTAAGATGTTGGCCAGTGTTTTGGCGAACCTTCTCTGCATGTTCATACCGTCCCTTATACACCAGTCACAGGTCGGTTTCGTGCCAGGTCGCAGCTCACGGAATCATCTTCGTACCCTATGCCACGCCCTTTGGGGGGTTCGGGACATCCCTGAGGCCGCCTTAGCATTGTCCCTTGACGCCGAAAAAGCATTTGACCACATAGAATGGCTATATCTCTTCGCAAAGCTAACCAAATTCGGCCTGGGGGACCAATTTATTTCCAAAGTACGACTGCTATATGATCATCCTATGGCGCGGGTCAATTGTGGGGGCTTCCCCTCGGATACTTTTCCTATCTGGAGGGGAACAAGGCAGGGCTGCCCTCTTTCCCCTCTTTTGTTTTTGCTGGCGTTGGAACCGCTAGCGGCCACGATATGTGCATCCCCTGAGATAACAGGCATCCCCCTTCCGAGTGGTGTCACCTCTAAACTTTACTTATATGCTGACGACATCCTACTCACCCTAACTGACCCGGACTGCTCATTGCCTACCCTTATGGAGATTATAGATGGCTTTGCTCCTCTCTCCGGATACCGGGTAAACTGGGACAAGAGCGAGCCTCTCCCTCCGTCACATCTGTCCCTCTGATGAAATCAGTGATCCTGGGCTTCCCATTCCGTTGGACCACGAAGCGCCTTAAATATCTGGGGGTCCTTATTAACCGTGGCCTGGAACAAATGACGTCCGACAACCTGGATCCTCTTTGTTGCACGCATGAGGCTCGACTTTGAAAAATGGGCCCAACTAGGCCTCTCCATGTGGGGTAGGTTGCAGGTGGTGCGAATGGTCACGGTACCGCGCTTCACATATGTACTAGGACTTCTCCCCCTCCAGATACCCCTCTCCACGCTGTGGTCGGTTGACGCTGCAATCAGGGCCTTTGTGTGGGGATCTACGCGCCCCCGTCTAGAATCGGCCAAGTTAATAGCACGTAGGTCACACAGAGGAATGGGACTCCCCTCAGTGGAACATTACGCTCTAGACCTCCATCTGTTGCTGCTGGCTGCCACATTGTCTAGCCTTGCAGAGTCACCACAGTGGATGCCAGTGGAGAGAGTTGCTCTCCCACAGAGGAGGCCTTAGTGGGCTTTACCGCGCAACCCCTGTCTCCCCTGGCGACCCGAATCCAATTCTGAAGGCAACGGGAGTGGCTTGGCAGAGGGCCCACCGTCTCCTGGGAGTCCACCCCTTTCTTCAAGCCCAGGCTCCCCTGTGGCACAACAACAGTATAAGCATAGGTGGAATAGCCCTCAATTGGCCGCAATAAAGGGAAGCCGGTATAACTCATCGAGATCAGGTGCTGGAAACCGATAGGCTCAAACCTTTCTCCAGTCTGAGGAAGGAATTCCGTCTCCATTCTACACAGAAGTGGAAGTACCTACAACTCCAGCATTGTATGCATCAAAACCCTGATATTGTATGTCGGGGACTACAACCCTCACCTATAATAGCTTATCTGGTGACATGGGGGAGGCATAAGGGCGTTATGGCGGGCCTGTATGAAGTCCTTATTAGTCATCTATTCTCCCGACCGGTCCTGGACAAGTTGCATCTGCAGTGGCAAACCTTCCTCCAGCAGACCTTTGACGAGGAGGACTGGGCAGACACGGTGGAAGCGTTAGACAGAGGAACACGCAAGGCTTGCTTAAAGTTCTGCCTCTTTAAGGTCCTCCATGACTGGTATTGCTGAAATTACACATGGCTGGCCTGCTCCCGCATGCGGCCTGTTGGCGCTGCGCAGACCCGTGCTGTGATTTACTTCACGTACTCAGCAGCTGTGCGTCGGTACAACCTCTATGGAAGGCGGTGGAGCATGTCCCGGCGGACTCCATGTTGCTTTCAACCCCCTTACCTTCTTCATTGTTCATGCTGCATGACACGGCCTCCCTCCCGGCTCTATCGTGACCGCAAAAAAGACTCTTGCACACAGCCTTGGCAACTGCGAAAATATGTATTTTACGACACTGGAGATCTGTGACTCCCCCTACGCCCGAGGAATGGATTGTGGTTATGACCAGCGTAGCCACACATGAGAGAGTCATTTACAACCTCCAGGACCAGGCTGCTATTTTTGCTCAGGTATGGGCCCCTTTCCTTACTGACGTCTAGTCTGTGCTCTTGTCACCACTACTACTCCCCAGCTCACCTCAAGCACCTCCTATTTCTCTTTCTTTCTTTCCTTTCGTTCTTTCTTTCTTTCTTTCTTTCTTTCTTTCTTTCTTTCTTTCTTTCTTTCTTTTTTATTATCATCTCCCCAACCCCCTTTTCCCACCCACCCTACCCCACCCTTTCCCTTTCCATACCCCCCTTTGTTCTCCTAGTCCTGGGTTCACTGCACCTGACCGCTCTCACCCCTCCCCCCATACCCACTCTCCCTTCCCGCCTATCTATTTCTAATTTGATTTTCCCCCTTTTTTCCCCTCTTTTCTTGTTTTTTCTTTCCTCTCTCTTTGACACCAGATCCCTCTCCTTCCCCTTTTTCACAGTCCTCCTCTTTTTTCCTCTTTAACCATCTCCCGATTAACCCTGCAAGACCTGTGACTTCCCACCTTCCTATCACCCCTGCCTCCGCAATCCTTGCTCTCGAACTGCCCAACTACCATGGAGCGACTTCCCCTGTCCCCATACACACCCTGTTGGATAGCCTTTGCTGAAGAGATGGACCATGCTTGCGACAAACACCTGCTTATTTGCTCACGTCAATCTTAAACGAGGGAGGAGATGATATACAGAGACATAGGAAACATGCGCGATGGATACCCTTCAGAACACTGCCTAAATTTGACAGCCAATTCCCCCCCTTTTTTGTCAGCAGATTTCTGAAAGGCATACGTCCCCCATCCACCTCCCTCCTCCTTTTATTTCCTTCCCCCCTCCCTTTTCTTGGTATTGGCCAGTTCGTTCCGTGTCGTTGGTTGCCCCATTATTATTATTATTATTATTATTACTTACTATTATTATTTCCTTTTGATCTTTTTTCATTTTCTCTCCCTGACACTTGGTTCCATAGACATTGATATGCATGCCATGTTCTCACCGTCCTACCCCAGGCATCATTTTTGCGTTTCTTTTTTTTTTTTTTTGGACCATATTGTGTGCGGATTGAAGCATACTAGCCTTATGCATATGACTTATTTACTTGCCCAGAGAGGCTGTGTTATACTGTGCCTTATAGTGTATGTTACCTGCTGAAATACGTAATAAAAAATTACAACACAAGATTTTCGCAATTTTGCGTTTTGCTAATTTAAAGTGAAATTAGCCGTGAAGCTTGACCCCATGATTTTCCAGGCTGCAATAAAACAAATAAACTTTGCAGTCTATTCATGCAGTGGCAAAAGTAGAAGGTAGTGTATTGTGAAAGAACCAACACATTTGGTTCTTGTTAAAATAGAATGTGGCTGGTTGAACTTAGTTTACATTTTTTAAGTTAAAACCGAATTACAACGGCTAATTGTTTCCCAAAATATTGAGTTAACTTTATTTGTAAAGCGCTTTTGTCTACACTTCTGCCTCCTGTTCAAATTTTGTGGGTGGAAAATAAAGTCTATGCAATAGAATATAGTGCCTAATTCACCTCAAAGTCCGCACTGGGCTGTGCATGGCTGCATGAATTTGTCTGCTGCAGTAACCCAGTAATTATCAGATGCGTTAAATACCTCAACCTGCTAAAATTTAACATAGAAGACCATATGGTAATTAACGTAATATCAGATGTTGGTGCATTAAACATAAAAATCTGCATGTTATTGCCCAGAAACTCATAATAGGTGCTATTGATCGCAACCGAAAAATAACGAACCCCTTAGTAACGTTATTTACCATGTGCGATTAATGGCACCTGTACTTGTAAGATAGTCCTCAGTCTAATATTAAGATGAGGCTAAAAGCAGTGCTACATACTGTCAGTCCATCCTCCAGATTGTTAAAGTCTGTAGTCAATAGCAGGATGTCTCACAGGTTGTTCTGCATGCGATTTAAGCAGGCTAGTGTGCTTCCTCCCTAACAGTTGTAGAGTAGTGACCCTGCACAGATCTGATAAAGCTAGAGACTTTGGACCTGATTACAAGTGTCCCCTGCCATATATGATAACCAAAGTATCCAAATAAATCTGAAACCGAGGTGAACAGAATTTATCCGATGCGATGACTATCACTTATTCCGATTTTTTTAATAACATGCTGATCTGGTGCTGTCGAACCAGAATGCGCATGTCCCTGTAAATGAAAGGACTTTTCCCAATTGTACTGGTCATGGTAATTATCTGGTGCGATGAACACTGCAACACTTGTATTTGTGATCCCTGCAAAAAACTAGTATTTCTGAGGATACCCATAGGGATCTGTCTATTTATAGGGCCCAGTGTGTCATATGAAAATATGGGCACTTAGGATAACCCACTGATAACTCAGTTTTATGATGTTCTCCAGTGGGTGATTGCTGGGAGTGCACCACAGGCATATTTGAGTGACACATTTGTATTTGTATAGTATGTGGTGCTACGGTGCATACATACAGCCAATAGGTGGGGATACGACACTGGGCTTACTATTCTCTGAAGGTAAGGTGGGTGAGGCAGCAGTGGAGGTCGGCTGACAGGCTCAAGTGCCACCTTCTGCTGGGTTGAGGAGCAAAACTGTATTAAGACACAGTAAGTGGGCTATTGTGCCAGGTAGGATCAATACCCTCAACATTTTCACATTCTTAGTGGGGAGTCATTGTGTATTCTCATTTTGGTTTTCTGCTTCAAAACTCTTGTCTTTAATTAATGGTGTTCAACCATTCATTGCTTGGTGATGTTGGTCAGACTATCGTGTTACCATGTAATAGGAAATATGCTTTATGGTGGTGGCTCTGCTTTGCATGGTGTTCTGACAGTATAGTACTGGAATATCATGGATAAAATATCATCCTAGAAAAATATTGTGACCTAAATTCAGCCTACCAAAATATCATGAAGGTAATCATGTACAGGCAGATCATGAAGGTAATCATGTACAGGCAGATATAGGTGTACTATTCTTAACTTCACATCTAGCAACATTCCATATATTCAGGGCTGGTAGATGTGGAGGGATGAATAGTACATCTATATTATATTTGTGTCCTCAATATTCTGACATAGACCTATTTGTCCCTTTCTTTTAAAGAGCCATTACATTTGTCCTTTCCTTCCCCGCCTGCAGTTGTTTTTTATATTTGTGTTTGTTTGACCCATGCCTTCTCATATAGCTGTTAATATTTTTGTACGAATTACAGATTTTTTTTTCACTGAATTATTCCTGATCTGCATTGAATGTATTCAGTATTTGTTACTGCACCAGATTCCTGCCCAAAGAACCTTTACATGCTGAGCAGGAGGGTGTTTCTTTTGGGTTGTTTGTGTCAATGAATGAACTTTTCATAATTCTAGGGTCCTGTTTGTTACTTGCTGCATACATTACCCATTTTACTCCCGGTCATTATGGACACTGTCTTCAGCATTGAAAGTTTCATCTATAAATTGCTGATTTCAGGTGTGTTGTCTAAGTAGTTCACTTGAAGCAAAACATGGATGTTACATTCAGAATTAGGTTATCACATGAAAGTCCAGAACTGTAAACAGTTCCTGGCATGTCCTATAGGGAGGTGGTCCCCCTCCAGGAATCGTCATACTGGAGGCAGCAATTAAAGAAAGCAATGAAGACAGTCAGGCAGATGTTGGGTCTCTAGCTGGCAGCGGTATTCACCTTTGTCCAAATAGGGACCACAATCCTAGTCAGGGTAAGTCACACACAATTTAACCTGTGCCCCCCCCTCTGGTAGCCTGGCACTGAGCAGTCAGTTTTTACTTAGAAGGGAATGTGTAGAGTATTAGTGCAATAAATCATATAGTAACACAGTGAAAACATCACAAAAATACACCACAAAGGTTTAGAAAAATATAAGATATCTATCTGGTTAAATTAAGGTCAAAACGATAAAGTTTCAATAAGCACAAGTTGGGATATCACTTTTACAAAATGAAAACGATTCATAAATCTTAGAAATCAACAGTTGTCTTTTGGTTTCACAAAGTACCTGGTTTGCGTCAAAAATAACACGCATGGAGACCGCAGAGGAGGAGATTCATGGAAAAGTAGGGTGTGTGTCAGAATTTCCGGCATGGCACAGGCAATGCGTTGTTTCTTTCCACACTGCAAGGGGCTTTGCGTCGATTTCCGGCACGCAGTCTTGCTTCCTCACTGTGATGCGGGGATCCAGCATGGCGATGCGTCACATTTTCTGTCACATGGCTGGCGCTGCATCGATTCTTCACTCTGGAAGTCGGGCTCCATCGTTCCGGTTCGGCTGTGCATTGATCCAGTAGGGCTGTGTGTCGAATTTCCAGCTGCAAGACAGGTGCTGCCTCAATTCTTCCCTCAGAAGTCGGGCTGCGTCGTTTTGGTTCGGCAGTGAGGCAATTTTCTCATCGCAAGGCAGGCTGTGCATCGTTTTCAGCAGGCTACGCTTCGATTTTCGCCGCACAAGGAGTTCCTTGAAGAGATGAAGCCTTTTTGGCTCTGAGACTTCAGAAAACAGGAGGCAAGCTCAACCCAAGCCCTTGGAGAGCACTTCTCAGCAAAGTCAGAGGGCAGCAGGGCAACAGCAGGGCAGCAGTGCTTCTCAGCAAAGCAGTCCAGAAAAGTCCTTTGGCAGGCAGGCAGTTCCAGTTGATAGGTTGCAGGTTCAGGTCCAGAAGTGTCTGATTTGGTGGGTTCAGAGACCCAGTTTATGTACCCAAAAATGCCTTTGAAGTGGGGGAGACTTCAAGGAGTTGTTTTGAAGTGCACACGCTCCCCTTTCAGTACAGGTCTGTCTGCCAGGGTCCCAGTACGTGAGTTTGGCAGTCCATTGTGGAGGGCAGGCCACTAGCCTTTGAAATGTAAGTGTCAGGCCCTCCATCTTCCCAGCCCAGGACGACTCATTCAGTATGCAGATGAGTGCAGGTGTGACTGAGTATCCTGTGTTTGTGGTTGTCTGGGTGAAATGCACAAGGAAGCTGTCAACCAGCCCAGCCCAATGGTTTGGAGACAGGCTGTAAGGCACAGATGGATTTTAAGTGCAGAGAAATGCTCACTTTCTAAAAGTGACATTTCTAAAATAGTAATATAAAAGCCAACCTCACCAATTAGCAGGATTTTCCATTACCATTCTGGCCACACTAAATATGACCTGGTTGCCCCTTTCTGATCAGAATCTACCACTCAAATAATATATGAGGGTAGCCCTAATGCTATACTGTAATAGGAGCAGGCCTCACAGTAGTGGAAAACATATTTAGGAGTTTTCCACTACCAGGACATATAAAACACACATGTACATGTCCTGCCTTTTACCTACATAGCACCCTGCCCTATGGTTTACCTGGGACCTACCTTAGGGGTGACTTATATGTAAAAAAGGGGAGTTTAAGGCTTGGCAAGTACTTTCAAATGCCAAGTCGAAGTGGCAGTGAAACTGCACAAACAGGCCTTGGAATGGCAGGCCTGAGACATGGTTAAGGGGTTACTTATGTGGGAGGCACAACCAGTGCTACAGGCCCACTAGTAGCATTCAATTTAAAGGCCCTGTCACCTGTAGTGCACTTTACTAAGGACTTACAAGTAAATCAAATATGCAAGTTGGGAATGAACCAATGTTACCATGTTTAAGGGAGAGAGCATATGCACTTCAGCACTGGTTAGCTGTAGTGAAGTGTGCAGTGTCCTAAAGCCAACAAAACAGTTTCCGAAAAGAGGAGGTAGACAGGCAAAATGTTTGAGGGGGGTGACCCTGCAGAGGCCATTTCCAACACTCCCCATCTGCCTTAACTCATTCTTCATTTAGCAATCATGCACCTTCTTTTTAAACAACACTTTGAAGATGTGACTGAAATGAACCACGATCACCGGACCGCATTAATACACACAGAACTAGTTATTTGACCTATTTGCACATCATTGCAACTACAGTTTTCTTTGTTTACCTTGTAGATACATTTCTTCTCCTTCTGCAAACATCTGATGACACCTCACGCATCGTGCACAGGTCGGATGATAATGTTTCTCTCCTGCCTAGAGAAAAAAAGAAGCAAACAATTATTGATTTTACAAATCATCTGGGAATCGAAGGACATATGAATATTCACGCCTTATTCCGTCAAACATGGAAAATCCAGATTTGTTTTCAAAATCGGGCGCAAATTGAACTCAAGTTTTAGTTTTTATCTGGTGCAAATACTTCCTGGTAAGAACGGAAGATATTTGCGCGTTTAAACAAAGTCAGAAAGAGAGTGGAATTGTACCCGATCTTGTCATAGGCCCTGAATTCAATTTGAAATGTACTGGGAGGCTTCATACCCTGTATACGTAATTAACGTTAATGGGTGGTAGTATCGAACCAGTATTGTGGCATCACTAGTTAATCCACACGGAATGGGGGAATAACTTTATGGGACTCGATTAACCCCTTGTAAAGCCACACAGAATTCCTGATTCCGGGAGGTTTAATGAGAAAATGAGGAGGAATGTTATGTGGTAATCTCTAAATCACTTTATTGTCTGTCTGTAGCGAATCAACAGGATTGGTTTAGTGGAAACTGGCACATAACATGGAATATATCATTCATATGCTTTTCTGACATTAGCTTTGTAAATCTGAAAATCAGAAATAAGCTACAAAACTCATACTATTAAATCTACAAATGGCAAATTAAATTTTTTAGTGGATTATTCCAAGGATCCACAGTCACAGGCACATAATGTATTGTGCTACAGCAGTAAAATAAGTCATAAATCCCATGGTATAACAGAGGGCGACCCATACATTTCTTGAGGCCAGAGCGATGCTCATTTAGGTCCAGAACTACTCAAGGGCGAGCTTTTGCACATTAATTATACCTCTGGTGCTAGTCAACCATTCCTCTGCATGTTATGCATGCTCTGGTACTTGTTAGTTATGCCTTTGCACATGCATTTGATACAGCTCAGTTGTGCTCCTGGTGTTGCTCATATATGTCTTTGATGCAATTCTTTGTTTCATTGGTTTAGTTAACTAATGCCAGGTCCAGAATTCAGAGCTGGCCACTCTTGAAGTGAGTCATCCAACACCCCAATATTCTAAACTTGGCCTCCGGAGCTGGATGTAAAGTTCCATATTTAGCTTCTAAATCTTGTTATACTAATCAAGATTGGTTAGCATAGTCATACTGACCTCTGAAACTGGATACTACTTTGCTGGTGTAGCCTTCAGAGCTAGGTTCAGCACTCTAAATGTGGTCCCCAGAACTGCAGTAAACTGGCTATACTTTAAATTAGGTTTAGACACTGGACATAATCCTCCAGGTGACGACTCCAGAAGTTGAGACAATGCACCAGTTGAGCTGGCTTGTAGCATGAGACGAATCTATTACCCTTGCCCTTAAGATATGGCAATGGGATCTCAGATTTTCATCACCAGTTTAGAAAGTGGGCTGAACGATTGTGCATCACTCCCCTTCAAAATAACATAATCAGTTTTGACGGCAGTGAGGCAACAGATAAACTATATGTCCTTATGAAAATCAGTGGAATAAATGTTAATAAGATTGTAAATCAAGTACGGATAGTAACAACACTGAAATATTTATTTATTGGTATTCTAACAGCAACACAGAGTGTGGAATCCCCAGGATACATCTCTAGGATACCTCATCATCTGTTATTTCTTTGAAGTGCTAAGTCACACTTGCTTTCTCGATCTACATGTGTGCTTGCACTGCCCTCTCTTCTAGTGGGAACATTTTCATTAGTTCTTGGGCTTCTAGTGCAAAATGTAATGTTCCTTAAAGCCTTACCTTTCTGATAACTTTCCACCACCGCAATTTGCTAAGCACCTCCCTCATTCCACTTCCCCCACATTTTAATAGGGCTGTTAAACTAGCTGTAGCTGGTGGTCCTCAAAGAGTGCGCACATGCGTGGGCAATCAAGCTCTGGGATCTAAAAAGACTGAAACTGCCTTTAAATGGACAAGGATGCAGGTCATTCCCAATTGGTGCTTGGCAGTGTGTGGGCTAGCCATACTTCTACACTTTGGAAGTCAGACCAACCGGATATACTGACCTATTTGCATGGTATTTTTACTCAAGACAGATAATGTTCCTCACCTCCTTGTACACATTTTCCAACTCTCGATATCACTTTTCGATCCTTTTGCTTCCTTAAGACTTCCCTGCATGTGAGATAGTACAATACCCATTATAAGGACAGGTAGTCTAACCCTGTAGGTCTCAGCAGACCATTCCTGCTACTCCAAAGTGAAATATCTAACCCTGATAACTCTATCTTTTAACTAGGGCCTTTCAGTCTGAGTCAGTCTATTCAGATTCAGATTGAAATATTTTCAGTAGTCATTATGTAAAGAAATTTCACTAAAAAAAGCATTCCCAGTCAAGGTGTGTGGTTATGTTTGTTTTCAGACACTAATGTGGGTTGGTCAGTGAGAACGAAACCATTGAGAAAAACTGCAAGCAAACCATCCTGTAATTCCAAACAACTAAAGTGAACTGAGATTATAACTTCTTTATCAGTCCGACTACTTGAGAGTAAAAAATGTTTTAATAATCCATTTTCCTTACTTCCAGGGAACAGAAGCCACACATGATACTAATGGAAAAAACTAGATCGGTATAGCGTTTTTTCACCTGTTGCTTTATTCCGGACCCCATTAAAGCTAGCTTGACTGCCTAGCACAGATTCATGCTGACAGTCAGAAATAGTAGAATATCAACCATTAGGATTTTGTAAGGCAATAATAAAAGTTTAGGTTGCCCCGCCTTTTACATCTGGACCAGTTATAGGATTGGGGACCTATTTTGTAGACAGATATCTTTTAGGGATATCTCTAAACTAATTCTTACTCCCAAAAATAGTAGCAACAATTGTTAACAAATGTATAGGTTATCAGCAATTTGATGTGAAAAAACAATTCACAATGAAATCTGCGTTTCCTTTTTTAGTTTTAGCACTAATGAAATATGGACTATAGCGTGCCTGCATCAGATTAAGTTAGTGTTAGACTTTTTATCCTTGGCGTGGTCACCCTTAACTTTTTGCTTCTGTTTCCCAGGTTGCGGATGTGTGCTGGACTAACGTGACTAACGTGCAAGTGATCCTATACAAAATGTGTATGTAATTGGTTTGGCAGTGCCTGCCCTCATACAATGCAGTCTCCAACCCCCTGGTGAGTGTCTGGGGCCTGGCCTGGGCAAGGCAGGATTTCACAAACAAGAGAGACTTTGCTTTGAAGTAGGCCTACTTCAAAGGAGAAAATGGGTATAAGAAGGGCACCCAAAACTACAGACTTTAGAACATTTCTGGAAACCAAGAGGAACCTCTGCCTGGAGAAGAACTGAGGAAGAAGAGCAACCCTGCCTGTGACTGTGCTTTGTGGAGCTATCCTGCAGTTGCTGCTTCTGCCTGTGCTAGAGGACAAAGACTGGACTTTGTGTTGCCTTCCTTCTTGTGAAGATCTCCAAGGGCTTGATTTAGAGCTTGTTTCCTTTTTTTTTAAGTCTCACAGGCAGCAAAGACTTCTCTCTGCCAGCACCTGGAGTCTCTGGAGAGACAAAAACTCTACCAAGTGGGGCCCATCCTGTTCCTGGGACCCTGAAAGGAGAAGCTGGCAGCCCAAGAATGAGAAATCCACGCACAGAATGCCGTGCAGGGAAAAGATCAACGCAACTCCGATCTGTGGCTGAAAAATCAACGCACCGCCGACTTCACAGCTGAAAATCGACGCTCGTCTGCAACGCGACTGGAAGATCGGCGCTCGTGGCTGGAGAAACGACGCACAGCATTGCTGACAGAAGCTGCTGAGATCGCAACCCGCGCTGCGTGGTTTTTGGATCATCGTGCAACTGGATTTCTGACGCAAACACCGCTGGGCGTGTAAAAACGACGCAAGGCCTGCCCGGACCCGAGTGCTGACCGGATCGATGCATCGCTCCCCTGCAGAGAGAAGAAACGACGCACGCTGACCCAACTGAAGGAGAAACGAGCAAGGTATCGCTCGTGAGTGAAATCGATGCATCGCAAGCCCTTTTTGATGCACACTCACCCGTACAGGGTTATTTTTGACGCGCTCAAGGTACATTTTCATGCTAACACCGTTAGTGTTGTGTTTAAAATTACATGAAGATTCTTTTTCAATTTTGATTGATAACTTGACTTGTGGATTGTGGATTTTTGTCATTTTGTTTTGTTTAGATAAATATTTTCTATTTTTCTAAACCTGTTTTGTGTCATTTTGTAGTGTTTTCATTAAGTTACTGTGTGTGTTGGTACAAATACTTTACACCTAGCACTTTGAAGTTAAGCCTGCCTGCTTGTACCAAGCTACCAAGGGGGTGAGCGGGGTTTAGATGAGGGTGATTCTCTTTTACCCTGACTAGAGTGAGGGTCCTTGCTTGGACGGGGGTAACCTGACTGCCAACCAAAGATCCCATTTCTACCATTTAGTGAATGAGGTATTCACACTTGTGCCTCGTAATGATCCACCTAAGCCAGTTATCAGCTCAAATATCACAAAGGGACACACACAAACCAGGAGAGGAGGCAGTGGGCTGAACTTACGCCCAATAAAATTCATTAGTGGATGGCTCTGCCATAACATTTCAGGAATGGGCCATTCTAGGCTATTTCTCCTCACTAGGATGACCTGGCAAAGGTGCAGGAATGATTTTAAAGCGATTTTGGCCTGAACTAATTAGTGGTGAAAGCAAAGCAGGAGTGAGCTTTGCAACAAAATGTTGTATCATATTTGCAAGGGGTTCTTGGAGGATTTGGCACCATTCTCTAGGAATAAAAAAGTCAATACACTATAGTACACGATGGAGTACAATGTGTGGATAGGAATTTTCTGGGGATGCTAATGCCTATTTCACATTTGCTTTACTTTATAAAATTCTTCTTTGATCCAATGGCACTTTATACCCAGATGCCCAGAGAGAAAACAGAAGAAACATACCTCCCTGCCTGCTATGCTAGAAAAATTCCTTCTTGCATGCCAGAAGAAAACTGTTACTCTTCTAGAAGTTCATCTTGTCTATAACAATTTGCGTGACATTTAGCAGACATATGGGACAAACGCTTCATTTGCTTTATTTTCCCATGCTTCAGAAGACAAGATTGAAGCAGTTTCATCCATCTAACCAAGGAGCAATCGCATGGGATTGATGAATTTACTTATCACACAGAGAACCTTTCTTCTCTTGCAAATGATGCACACCTGAACTTATACAGCCACCAAGGAGGTGCTGCTTCCCTTTTTCTATTACATCAAAAATATTCTTGACCAGAGTCGTCCATCCAGTTAAGCACAAGGTAGTTATTTATGGCTACCATTCATGTCTTTGTTTTCATACTTTTGGAATCCCTCTTCAGTTTTTCTGTATTTTTTTTATCTATAGTTAAATTTAGTGTGGATTTTTAAGTTCTTTAATTTTTCAACTGTAATGTTCTTAGGCTGTTTCCAAACATTCAGTGCCTCGTGCATTTTACCAGTAGCTTATCTTGCAACTCAAGAAAAATCATACAAGATGATTCAGGCTTTCCATATATGAGACTTATGTCCTCATTTGGATTCTTCTGCTAGAGCACTGTGGAAGCTCATCTCCAGTTCACATCAAGACTCTAGCCTCTCTCCCATAGCCTGTCACCTAACAAGAGTGTCCCTCAGAAACTGATGTTAACAGGTGCCTGAGCCTCCCATGAGTCTCATGAGTCTTTGAAGTATAAAGCAGAAATAAAAATAACTTTTTTATGGTATCTTGTAGCCTGATGAAGGCAACATGTCTGAAGGCCTGGCTGACCACTTTAAAAATGAGGATGTTAGAATTATAACGGTTTTAGCTCTTTTGTCCTCATCTAATAGAACTCTGTCATTTGCAGGAAAGGATTCCAGATGCATTATGTATGAACCTTTTCCAACTGACCAGACATAGTCAGCAGACCGATGGACTATGAATTTGCAGCAAAGTTTAGTTAAATCTTATATTTGGAAACCCCACACTATGGGCCTGATTCACAAAGTTAAACTTACCCGCTTGTGTGAGTTTACTTTTATTCGCTATTCACAAAAATGCAAATTAATAGTAAGATTACAATTGTGGAGAATGCGAAGTCGGGGAGGAGAAATCCACACCTAAAAATATAGGAAAGGGCTCTCAGGGATTCTCCACAGTCGTAAACTTACTATTAAATTGCATTTTTATGAATGCCAAATAAGAGTAAACTTACACAATTGTGTACATTTACCTTTGTGAATCAGGCCTAAGGAAACTAGATAGATCCTAGGCAGGAACTGGCACCAAAGCTTACCTTATCGTGCATATAGGTTATGATCTCAAAATCTTCTACCACAGCAGGTAATCAGGCAAGAGGTTTCTAAAATTCTTTAAGATGTGCAATGATCAAATCTTGGGATTTTTGCCACTCTTGAAAATATTTGATATGGCTGAAGAGGCACAAGCCAGAAATATCCCTGTAAATGCCCTTTTTGCGCAGTTGCCAATTTTAAAGTCAGATGTTGTCAGGGACAGGTGGCTGCAACTGGAAGGGTACCAAATGTGGCAGGGAAAAGCAAAGTACCTGTAGGTGACAGACATGTCTGGATATGACCATTTCAGTGAAAATCCGGACTGCTGCTAGTGGTTAGGGCTGCAGTAAAAGGAAGTGCACTACAATTCCTAGAGTACAAAAGCAGTGGCAATCTTAGGTGGCTCCCATTATGAAAGGGAGAAAGGTCGTGGCACTCATGCCTATTATCGAGTTTACCCAACATCAGGAGGAAGTTCCAAATAGTGGTCCTTCAGAGGAGCTTTTTTTTATTAGAGAATGGGTACCCTCTAATAGTTGTTCAAAATTGCAGGGCGTGACACAGAAAGACTACAACCTTACTGTGGTGCAAATGTCCAAATGTCATGTTTAATATTCTGAGTGAGTGCATGGGATGCTGTTCTGGAATCTTTCACAATGAATCATTGAATCCCTGGAAAAGAGATAAAGGCAGGCACCCAGATGTGCAACTACAGAATTATTTATTTGAGGCTACACTTCCACAGAACAGAACTCTTCTTTGCCTTCTTTTGCTTAATATTTGATATGTATTTGGTTGAGACTAACTAAAATATTTGAAGCCCCAAAAAGCACAGAGTCTAATCTTGAATGAAGGCAGAACAACCCCCGACTATCATTCAAATTACTTGTGAAGAATACAGACCTTACAACAAAAGGGAACTCAAGGACTAAAAAGCATCCTCTCGAGGTAATTCTAACCCAATCGTGAGAACTAGCAATTTCAGTATTGCTGACAAATCATGAGAGCAACTTGATTAAAGTGCACTAACAATTGTTACGTTTGTCTCTTATGTAGACTAGTAACATGCTGCTGACAAGTCCTTCCCTAAGGCTGGGTTTTAAGAATTATGTTTTTCTTATGGAAAGGTATTTTGAACAAACCTTTAGCGGCATGGTGAGGTGGGCTGAAATTATCTCTAAAACGTTTTCTTTTGACTTTGTCAGGTATCCCTCCTAACCGTTCCTTACCATAGCCTAGCCTATGCAACTCCATGTTCCAGAAACGGTATAAGTCAGATAGGTGGCGCTGCCACGAGGTGGACCCCATTGAGCATTGTGCCATTCCTGAGGAGCCATACAGGTCGTCTTGAAAAATGTAGTAGCTTTGTAAATGCCTTTTATTTCTGTTATTCTTCAATTAATTGCAATGACATACAGCTGTTGTCCCAGTAAGACAGCTAGCGTCATGTCCATAGGGAACCCACACATAGGGAACCCTTTGTGTGATGGCAGCGATCAAAGAGAAATAGTCAGGTATATTCTATTAGATGCCTTCAAAGAGGCTAAGCAATGTGGCAAAGCAGTAGAGAAATCCTGACTGTGCTATGCTTTCCGAGCAGAATCTGGAATACTGTGTCACAGCAGAGAACATGCTTATTATAGTAGCCAGAAGCATAGACTCACTGTCACTGGCTTTGGCGAACAAGTCTTTAGATTCAATTTGGCTGATGTCTTGATGGTACTACATGGCTGAAATACTTCTTTAAGTATTGAGGCTGAATGTGGCTCAGCTGGGACTCCACCATGTAGGGAAACGTACTGTACGAAAGTGCTGAACTACAATGAACTGCATTTTTGCAGTCTTGTATTATGTTTAGCTAGGCCTGCAGTGCCAATCTCTTTTCATGTCCGTGGCGCAAGCAAACGTGCTAACAGATGCTAGATGCGTTTGTCATTATTTGTACGAGTTGCAAGCACCAACCCGAGTATCGCAGGAAGCCTGGCAGTGTGGCCTCACATTGATGGCGCTGGCAGGTTGACACCCACCTAACCAGTCTCCCCCATCCTTGCGTGAGACAGAGCATAGAGCATTCCTGAGTAAGACGATGATGCATTTTACTGCGCACAATCAAACACCGCTGGTCACCTCTCACAATTCTCATCAGGCCAGTACATCAATTAAGCAAGCAATTTATTTTGGCAGATGAGGGTCTTACAATATCAAAGCTTTCAGGGTGGTACACTGGGCTCTCAGGCCCTGGGCAGGTGTGGAGAACAGGCGCTGCTTGGATACTGAATATTAAATGAACAGGAATATTAATATATCAGTACTTTCCAAACACTCCTCCTCCATCCAATCCCACTCATTTGGACTCAAGGAATGAGCACATCCTGAAAAGGCATTACATATTTGTGAGAAATTGGGCTATTGGTTGACTGTGGTGTCAGTCCTGGTCAAGCATCGGCCACAATTCCTTGCAGGGTGAACCACAAATAATCACTAAATTAATCTGTGCTTAACTATGGGTAGCTTGGCACAAAAGCAGTCAGGCTTGACTGAGATGCAATGTGTAAAGTATTTAAGCAGCAACAAACAGTAATAAAGTGACAACACAAGAAAAGTCCCAAACCAATTTAGGGAAATAGAGTAAATTTTAATACATTATTTGACACCAAAACGTCAAAAATCAAATCAGTAGAACAGGATTTATGATTTTTTTAAAGTTCTAAAGATCAAAGCACCACCTGCAGACATCTAGTTGTGCGAGACCAGGTCAAAGTTGAAAGATAAGACCGATACAAGAAGTGGATTGGGTCCTGTCAGCGCTTACCTTTGGACGTAAAACAATTCTTGAAGGAAAATATCTGAGAAGATAAAGTTCAGTGGGGCAAGACTGCAGGAGGTATCCTAAGAAGGAGTGTTGACATCGGGCAGCCCTGGGTCAAAACTGCAGTAAAAATTAAGTGCAGACTTAGTTGCCGAAATGGAAGTAAAAAAACTAGAACGGGACAAAGCTGAGTGCTGTAGCGGAAGACAGTTCCACGAGGTTGGATACCCCGTTGGCAAAGGACAGCTGAAACAGTTTTGCTGCTGCAGAGAAGACCGTAGTGGGAGAATATGTAGTCAATCCGACTGGTGAAGCACCTCAGGCAGATAGGTGTGCAGGTTGGTCCTGCTCTCCTCCTGGTTCTCAGAGCACTTTTTGGCCAAATGTTAAGTTCCCGGTTTTAGAAATTGGCTATCTGGGCACATTTTTCACCACAACCAAGGTTCCAGGCCTGGTGAGACACCTCTTGGAGGTTCAGGACTCACTCAAGCTGGGTACAGGTGCTTTGTTCAAGATGTTTGGAGCCTTTTATGTCCCTCTGGTTCTGAACAGGAGGCCACCAAATTAGCCCCTGGAGTCACTTCTGGTAGGCCTTGGTGCAGGTGAAGATGCAGAGCTCAACAACAGGGCTGGCCTTAAGGGTGTAAGGCAGGCCCCAGGCAGCAAAGCAGTCCTTCCAGGTATAGCAAGTGTCTGGCAGAGTGCATAGCAGGTCAAAGCAGAATGCAGTCCGCTGAGAGTCCTTCCACAGATCCAGCAGTGAATTGAAAAGTTGGTCTGAAGGTCCTATTTTTATACCTTGATGCCCTTCTTCTGGAAGGCAGGTTCTTTGAAGTTCATGGCATCTCCTCACTCCAAGCCGACTGCAGTGACAATAAAGGGTTGTTAGGCCCTTTGTGTGATGGCAGAACACAATCTATGCAGCTCCGCCCTTCCCATCCTGCCAGCACATGGCCTACTGAGGCACACCAAATCTCTTTATTGTGTGACTGTCTGGGAGGAATTCACAAAGTGTAACTATCAGCTACTCCCTGCCACGTGACACAAGACAGGCTTCAGACATGAAGGGCTAAAGGCAGGAAAAATCCAACTTTCTAAAAGTGGCATTCTCAAAGTTTCAATGACAAATCTGACTTCACGATTAAAGAGGGTTTACATTACAATTTCATAGGTACCAACATGATATGTACCTGCTCCCAATTAAGAATTTCAGCTTAATAAATGTAACAAGGAATCCTCAATGTTATCCTACGGGAGGGGTGGGTCTCGCAGTAGTGAAAATTAATTTAGGATTTTTTTCACTACCAGGAAATGTAAAACTTAAAGGTACATGTCTAGTCTTTTAATTACACAGCACTCTGCCCTATGGGCTACCTAGGGTCCACCTTAGGGTTGACTTAGAGTTGAAGGCTTGGTATGGGGGTTTAAAAGCCAGGTCGACATGGCGGTGTAACACTGCATTCAGGCAATGGCAGACCTGGGACATGTTTTAGGGTGCTAATTAAGTGGGTGGCAAAATGAATGCTGTAGGCCCACTAGCAGCATGTAATTGACAGGGCCCGGGTATACGGTAAACCTCTCTACAAGGGACTTAGAAGTAAATCAAATATGCCAATTAGGTTTATGACCATCCATCCATGTTTCGGCGAGTGAGCACAAGCACATTAGCACTGGTTAGCGGTGGTAAATTTCACAGAGACCTAAGGCCAACTAAAACAAATGTCAGCAAAACATTGGAGATAAGTATGCAAAACGTTTGGGGGGAGACCACCCTAAGTCTGACAGGTCTAACAATATTACATCAGGCACACTGATTTATGGTCCAGATGGAGCTTCTTATTTTTTTTAATGGCAAATATCATTGAATTTTTCCAGGTAAACCTGGCCTTGATGACCAGAAGGATACCAAAAATGTGATGCAAGATGGAAACAATAAACAATAACATATAACCGGCACATATAAATCCCCACCTTGCCATCCTGTGCCATTGTCCAGCTCCTGAAGTTGGAATGATAAAGAGCGTAGGACTATGTGTTATATCAGGGGTGGGAAGTTCTATATTTTCTAAACTCATCGTCCAGGCAAGATGTGGGGGTTTGGATGGGCTTAGGGTGATTCCTCTGTAATCTGCCCATCTCTGCCAAATCTTGGGGTGCTTCTGGGGGCATCCCCTTGCCTGAAACACCGTAATCTCTAGCCCCATGCAATGATCCAATCCTTGCTTCTACACTGCTAGGGAAGATGCATGTTCTGACTTCCACACCTTTGCTATATCCCATTTAGCTATAGTTAGCCCAAGAAATAATAGACCTCTGTATTGTATCTGTTACCACTAAGACCATCTGTGATATGGAGGAGGATCAACCTTGGGTCTAAGGGAATGGTCCAGGTCACTTTACCCAGGAAGGAGGTGACTCCCCTCCAGAAGCGTTCTTACACGGTGCAGCTCCAGACTGGATGTAGGAAGGTGCTGTCGTCAAACTCACATTACGTGCATAGCAGGGAGGCCACCAGGCCTAGATGTCACAAGCAATGTCACATGTAGTATGCCCTGTGTGGATATTTTAGTTGGATAAAGCGAAGGCGAGCCAAAATGCCTGCCTCGCAGGGGGAGTGCGGTGTGTCTGACCAGTCATCCTCATCTAATGTGTCTAAATCCACCTCCCAAGAGCTCTTGTGAGTCGAGAGGGCGTGAGTACTGTGTAATACCAAGAAGCAATGTATCTGGGATATTTTGTGGGCCCCCAGGGTGCCTGAAAGGAGTCTGCCCTCCAATGGGTTGAATTCAAGAGCGTGTTTATGTGTCTAATGTAGGGGTTATTGGTGTGCCTGAGTTGTAAATAGTGGTGGAACTGGCTGCGATGCAGCTGAAATTCTTGCTGTAGGTCTTGGAAAGATTTCAGTACAGTGCCGCACATGACACCTCCCAGGGTTGAAATACCTCTGAGGTTCCACCGCCCTAAACACTCCGAATGGGCTACTTGATGCAGCACTGTGCCGTGCCATAGTGGGGTCCTCTCTGTCAACCTACCCCATCATCCCATGTGGCGCAGGGTGGTGCAGCATAACTTAAGAACCACAAATGTCGCTGAGGATAGCGAGGCGATCTTTGCCTTCCGATAGAGGTAGTCCAACATGTGGGTATTGCCCATCGCCCATTTTACGGCCATGTATTCTCAGTCTCGGTGGTTCTCATGCCACCACTCATTTATGATCATCAGATGTGAGACTGAGTAGTAGGAGTATATATCTGCAGTCACTATGCCCATCCCAATAGGTGGATTGAAAGCATGTGGCTAGCGCAATTCGGGGGGGTGCCACTGTTCCAGAGGAACCCAGACAGAAGGGAGTTGGTCCTCCCAAATTAGCTCCAGGGAATTGCATATGGTCAATTTTTCATTTGGTATAAAGTCAGGGCAGGGAGACCATTTTGAAGATAACCGTCCTGCCTGCCACACCCTCACCTCCCATGTCATCCGGGCGACACTGATTCAATATTCTGTTACCAAGGCCACTCTGCATCTGGTGAGCTATACATCCCCAGGTATCCAAAGCCCCATCCCCTAGATGAGGGGGAAAAAAAAGAGATTTTAAGGTGTTAAGAATGAGACCAGACATTTCACCAAATTGACGCATGATCTGAAGTATGTGTGGGCCTGAGGCATTCGGTTCCGTCAAGGAAAATACTCTGCATTTGGGCATTCATTCTGACTTACACCGCCAGCAGTTCAAACACCAAGACGAACAACAATGGGGGGAGAGGGGAACCCTGGTGGGGCTCCAGCTCTATTGGAAATTCTTCTGATGTGTAGCTCGCCACTCTCGTCATTGCCACCAGGTCTGTATACAAGAGCCTTATATAGGATATTAATCTGGGGCTGAAGTTCAATCTGCCAAGCAGGGCTAACAAATAATCCCAGGAGATAGAATCAAATGCATTGTCCATGTCAGCTAGGAGTACAACTGCAGGTCCCCCAAGGCAACCAGCCAGAGCGAGGGCATTAGAGATTCAGTGATTAATGTGGCTCATTACACGACCTGGCATAAAGCCTGCCTGGTCCAGCGGGATCAGATCAGAAAGATACAGGATCAGTCTATTTTAAAGGACCTAGGTCAGGAGCTTGGCTTCTATGTTCAGGAGGGATATCGGGCGAAAGGACAAGAGGGCATCAGGAGGGTGGCCCAGTTTGGTGTAGACCACTATCTCTGCATAACTCCATTCCGGTAGAAGGAGTGAAGCAACCTTGGTGGCATGGACTGATGGTACATAATATTTCCCCAGTTTGAGTATAAAGATTTTAAAGATCTCCCCAGGGAGTCAATTAGGGCCTGAAGGCTTTTGTGACTGGAGTCCCACCAGGGCTCGAAGCCACCTCAGAGTCTGCAAGTGCCTCATTGAGGTGAGCTCAGGCAGTATCTAGGTGTGTCTGAAGGGCCAGAGCATCTACAAAGTCGACAGATTGATCCAGAGGCAGCGTCTCATGCCAGATGTATAGCACCCAGAAGTCTTTTGCGAAGTTGTGAGAAATCTCTCTGGGCTCAACCATCAAAGCCTCCCACTCACCTCAGATTAATGGTAGGGGAGGTGACTGATATGTGGCCTGGCATAGCCTATTTAGAATTCTACTCGCTTTGTCACCCCACTGATAGATGTGACTCTGTGCAGCCCACCAGGTAAGTTTAGCTTCATCTAACAGTAACTGCCTATTCTGTTTTTGGACCAGCCCCAACTGTCTCCGAGCAACATCCCCTCCCGCCCGGCTGCCACCCTCCTCCAATTTATGAATCTGTGCCTCAAGGTCGGTTGAATCTTGCAACCTCTGCCATTTGATCACCTGGGCAATAACTAATGTTGATTCCGCCAAAAGACTGGTTTAAATGCCTCCAATAACATAACCGCCCACTTCACTGAGACTGTATTAAGTGCAAAGTATTTGTTAATGTGACCGGTGAGATGTGCCCCGTAAGAAGGAAGATGTAGATTCCATGACGATAAGTGCCATCAAAAGGTTGACCTCTCAGGTTCCAGGCACAGTCCCGTAGCCACTGGAGAATGATCCGACAACCCCATAGGCACACCACTCCATCAACAAAGGGCTGTCCCAGGAAACAACCAAGGGCAACAGTCTCACCATACAGCATGCTTGTGACCACAGTGTATCTGCCAGGTGATCAGTCCACAGTCTAGTTTTTGGAAGGGCAAAGATCTCTGTATTAGGATACATGTACCTGTGGACCCCCTTGTAAATCCTGAATGGAATACCTAGCTATATCCATACCAGGACAGGCAAGGAGCCCTGTTACCCAGGAGATGGGTCTTCTGGACCATCAAAATGTGTGCCCCTGACATTTTGGCAATTTCAAAACAGCTCTACATTTAACTTTAAAAAGAATTCTTTGGACATTCCAAGGCATGAGGCGAACATGCCCCAGGGGGTCATCCTGTCTCTCTACACTCATGACAGTTTAGAGCATCTGTAGTGTGTGATTGGACATAAATGAGTGCAGTGGTGGATGATGTGTCAGTGCCAACAGATAAAACACAACTAGAAGAAGCTTTCCCCCACCCACATACTTCACTAACCAGGAAGCATCTATTGCAGACAGCAACAACACGGGCCCCCAATGAGGGACCCCAGTGGTCACGTCCAAGAGATCCTAACACCCCATAAAGGGTAATCACCAGGGGGATGGCTAGTGTTGTCACCGGCGATATGACGTGGTTGTGATGTCACCCACACTGCAACACAAAACATGAATAAGCAAGACACCATGTGATCCCAGCTCAACACCGGGGAGGTCAGTGCATCCCCAAGGGTGCCTAGCATCGCATCATCATCAGGGGCGGCCCCTCCGCTATGGAGGAGGAGCGTCGCCCCGCTGTTGAAAGCAGAAAAATAAAGTGATAAAAATTGTTATCACTTTATTTTTCTGTGTAGTGAGTGTGGGGTGGGGCAAGCCATCCCCATGTCACCAGAGAAGAAGAGTGATATGTCCACTTCTATTTGCGCATGAGGCCGGCCAAACTGACGTGCGCACTTAGAACTCTCCACCCGCCTGTGTTGCACTGCCGGGTGCCGACCAAATGCAATCTCCTACTTCCTCCCTAAGTGGCATTTCTGCCCACTCCAGCCAATCCCAGTGCTTCTCTCATGGTAGTAACAGCATGAGAGAAGCGTCAGGATTTGGTAGGGAGGGGAGGTAGAAGACAAAAAGAACTGAGGCGGCGAGAGCGGTGCCCGCTCCACATGCTGTCCCCTGTCCTCCCTCCCCTTCCTGGCAGCAGCCGTTACTGATCGTCATGCAACTTTATCTCGCCTGCTGCTTTGCCAGGAGAAGCAGGACCTCTCCTGCCACCTTAACATGAATTTCTTGGGTCGATCTTTCGACCCACCCTGCGATGAGTCAGAGTCAAGAACCAAGGGTGTATGAGGCTTTAAGGTCACCTTTTCATCGGTCCATCAAAAGACCTCCTCTGGAGTATCAACGAAGTAGGTCTGAGTCTCAAAAACCACTCGTAAGTGTGCAGGGTACAGCAGCATATATTGCAATTTGTGTTCACACAGCCATTGTTTACCCGCCATCAAGGACTGGCGCTGTTGTTGTACCAGCTTGGTGTAGTCAGGAAGGATTATGATGGAGGAGGCCTAGAAGACGATCTTGTCCCGCATGTGAGCAAACTAAAGGATTGCAACTCTTGTCCCGCATGTGAGCAAACTAAAGGATTGCAACTCTGTCCATATAATTTAGGATCCAGACGATTATGGGTCTTAGGTCCGCTCCCGGCAGGAGCTTCCTCAACAGGGCCCTGTGGGCCCACTCAATCATGAAACAGGAGAAAAGAACCTCCTCAGGCACCACAGAGCATAACCACTGTGTCAAGAAGGCATCCACCCACTGATTCTCGCAACCATCAGGGAACCCCACAAATCGTTATTTCGGTGTGCTCCCTTCATCATCCTCAACACACAAAGCCAACTCCCTGGTCACCACTTCCAGCTTATTTACCATCTTCTGCAAGGTGGTTATTGAGTCCTCCTCACCCAAAACCCTAGTCTACACCTCCGTTCGACTGCATTGCAGAGATCTTGCCAGAGTAAAACGACATGCGATCCAATGGCCCCTATTTTGGCTTTCAGCATATTGCAAGATTGTGTGATGGCTCGCAAGTGTGTTGCGTTCTCAGGGATCGAGGGTGGCTGATCTCTGGGGGCGGTAGGCAGGGTCGGTTGTGTGTATTTATCCATGGTACTCTGTTTTATGTCCGTTGTGTTCTTGTCTTTTGTCATAGCTGGCGTGTTGTTCCTGGGACACACCAACACTCAAGTCCAGGCACGACCCGCCAGACAACCCTGGAGGATGAATGGGGTGCCATGTGCATTCGGCCACTGGCCACCAGGAGCAGGGCACCTCAGGAGGGCAGAAAAGAGGCTCTCCGGTAGGCATGGACAGCCCACTCAGGGGTTCACAGATCAGGACCAAGGTCGATCTCCACCCCCGGCGGGGCTCAACAGTCAAAGCCTCCGAGTGAAGGACAACAAATAAGGATATGACTGGGCTAGACTTAGGGCAGCCGTCTGCCGAGGTTTGCGCCCACACAGCACAAACAGCACCACTGTATCCTACTGGTCACCTGTCCACAGGACCCCTAGTGGGACCCAGATGAGCTCTTCCTTATGTGGCAGTCACACAGCAGTGTCAGTCATCAAATTCTCACTGCCAACTCCCACCTAGCTATGTATGCGTCTCAATTAAATCAGTCCATGCGGGGGCCATGGGAGGAAAGAGGAGGAAGATGGGAGGGACAGCATACAAAGGCCCCCAACTGTGCGATCTCTTAAAGGCTCACCGGTATGGCATTCCAGTAGCACTATGCAAAAAATCCTCCCGGGCCTTCTCCGCTGCAAGGTAAATACTGCGCCCCATAAATGCAGCCAGGCGAACACCTTCATGGCAGCTCAGGGACGCTGCAATCGTGCCGCCACAGGCAGTACAAACAAATTGTCTCACAAGAGCTCCTAGGGCATGGGGGCCCACTGCAGCAAGGCTGCTACCTCACACAGCAGAGGAACCGCACCTCAAGGGCCCCGCAGCGGCCTCTTGTCCAATGCATTGCGTAGCTTTGCCCTTGATAGAGGTCGCTCCCCTGCGGGCACACCAGCAGTCTCCCCCTGGGCACCAGTGTAGCCATATCAGTTATGCCAGTAATCCAATATGGCCAATGGGCCCACAACACCAGTCGGCTCCACGCGCCTCTCCTCAGCGCTGCACTGTGATGTGGCATATTCTGGCAGCAACCTCCAGAAGGGCGACGCCGGATCTGACACATTATTTGCAGAACCAGTCCTGGGTTCCCCACCGCCTCAGGGATGTCTCAAGGGGCTGTCAGGGTGCAGTGTGGGAGGATGATGCCGGATTTGTTGGAGACTGCCGGGAGGTCAATTACAGTGTGACCCCCCATGTTCAGCTGTTAAGCCACACCCCCTGGGCTTCCTATTTTAACAATAAGAGAACCCAGTGGGTTTCTTCTGACTGCTCCTCTGATAAAGGGGCTTTTCGACATAAGGAAGGAGCACCGCTCATGATTAGGAAATGTGTGCTGGGCTCCCAGAAAGGAGCCAAGCCCTGCACTGGCTGCCACCTGTGTGAACCCACAAGATAAGTGCTGGTGGACACAACACTGAGCCAAAGCTCAGCCCTACTTTGGCTGCTGCCTCTGCAGCCTGAAGTTCTGGCAGGTAAGGCAGGTCTCTCAAGGAGGCACCCTCATCCTCCCCCTGGGAGTTAGGCTCTTGAAAGTAGCCTTGCCAGGCTTCCTACCTTTCCTCTTGGTACTGGGGAGTTGAGCTGATGTTTCAGGCTCCACAATCCCTTGACTTTCCCATAAGGCCTTTTAGCGCTGTAGTGGAGACACATGCCCATTCAGAGAGCCCTTCTCTCCACCTCTGCCCAAGGCACAAGTTTCAAGGGTGTTGCCCTGTAGAGACTTCACTGGGATGACAGGGGATCCAGCTTCCTTAGGGTCAGTAACCCCTCCCCATTCAAAGTTTACCACAGCTATGGGATGTGACTTTGTTACATTGTCAGAGTTGACTATCTAATGTACCTCATCAGGGATGATCTTGCTTGGGAAAACCAGCTTAGCCATGACCATGGTAATGCTGGGACCTGTATCCATCAAGGCCTGAACTTAAGTCCCATTGATTTTCGGCCACTGTCTGTATTGAAACATACTGGCAGGCCAGTGAGCCAAGGGTTCAATTTCCTCCCCACCCATGGAAACTAATGTGGCTTCAGTGTAACCCCTGCAATCCCCATGGACAACGTCCACCCGAATCCCTACATTGGCAGCACCCTTGAGATTGTCCCTAGTGGGTGACTTTTTGGTGCAGAAACACTCCTTTTGTGCCATGGCAGTTTACAGTTGCAGCACACCTCAGCATTTGTTTGGTCATTATTCTTTCCCAGGTACTCCCCCACCCCCTTTGATTGGGATGTGGTTCTGGGCTCCTCGCCCTGGGCACCTTTGGGGTCTCCTTAGGCCTTTCTGTCTTTTTAAACTTGACCTCATCTTTCCCCTGAGGGGGCCTGTCCCCCTTTCTTGTATTCGCCATCTTCGAACTGCTTGGGTACCCTAGTTCATCAGATATCAGTAGCTATCTTCCCCAGCTCTCTAGGGCTCTAGGATAACTTAGAATCTATCAGATGCTGGTGTACCTTTTCTGAGGTACAATGTGTATGTGCTCCTTCACCACCAAATTGTGAAGCCCCTCATAGGTATCTACTCTGGTACTTTTAATCCAGCCTTTCAGTGACTCCACAGAGGCATCTACGAAGTCCACAGCTGTCTGGGTTCCCCCTTGTGTGTAGCTTAGCTTAAGTCTGTATTTCCCTGGGGTAAGACCAAATAGCTCAATGAGTACATCCCTCATGTGAGTGTAAGATTCTGCCACCTCATCTTCTAGGGTTAGCAATCTATCTCTCCCTTGTTGGTATGAGTTCCCACAATAAGGACCCCAAATGTTGGGCACCCACCATTCTCATCCTTAGAACTAGCTCATAGGATGCCAGCCATTTATCTATGTCATCCTTCTCTACATACTTGGGAACAATCCCTTTTGGCAACCTGGGATCATAGGCACCCTCTGCAGTCACCTCTACTTCTTTGTTGCTGTCACCATGTCCTTGGGGTTTCATCCCCAGCTTAATGCTCTTCTCTTCAATCTGCTTCTTCGAGGGCCAGCTTCTTCTCCTGGATCTCTAGGAGCCTGAGCTGGACATTCCAGTTCTTAGGCCTTCTCACTACTGTGGAGCTCTGCTTGCTCCCAAACAAGTAATGACTCCTTGAAAAAAGTGTGGCTACCAAACTCTCAGGGTCCCCCTCAGCTTCAGAAAGGTCACTGCCATTCTCTTCATCTGCACTTTCAAGGGTGATCACTTTCTCCAGTTGAGCCTGAGCTCTCCTTGCTTCCTCCAGGCTCTGAGGGCTTTCTCTAGGTCCTACTTCTTGGCAGTGATTCCTGGAAAAAAGTTCCTGTCCTTGCATAGAATCCTTAGGTCATTGATCTTCAATGTGCGCAAGGTGGCCAAGTCAGTTCCCTTGTTCTCCATCCTTGAAGACTTTTGCAGACTATGGAAATATTTTAACTTTTCGAAAACAGTACCTTTGGAATTTCAGTAGTTGGCAACTTGTAAACATTTTGCTCGATATAGACTAGGTAGTTTCTCTCAATGGTTACTAACTTATTAATTATGTCATACAGATAAACACAAGTTCTGGATCCCACCACTAGGCACCAATGTGAGTATGTGGGTGTAATATGTGATGCGTTATTGTGGAAAACACTCACACAAACTGCCGTGGGTCTAGTCAGGTTCATTTGAACAACTTTAAGCTCAACCCTGGGTAGCTATGGCTTTTGAGTATCAAAGCTTGCACAAAGGAACTGAGGCCCATATTTATGGGCTTTGTGGTGCAGGGCAGCGCAGCAAGTCACCTTGCTGCACTGGCCTTCATCACAGGGAAAGGGGAGGGATGCATATTATTGGATCCCTGTCCTTTCCCCCTGTGCTGGCGCCCTTTTGGCTCCCTATTGCCAATGCAGGCACCCTTACACCATAATGCAAGGATGCCTGTGTTGCACGCAGGAAGGGATCACTTTTTAATCTAACCACAAGCAAGCATTGGTCAACAAAAAGTTTGGAAACTTTTCAAAAGATTGTAAAAGTTAGTTCCGCTACTCTGGTCTGGTTTGAGCTACTAAATACAATGGGATGGTCTGGGGGCAGCCAATGGAGTAGATTTGTCCAGTCCACTTCTAAACTTTACAACACAGCTGCCATATACTGTAGTGGAATGGTCCTGGTGCTGGGAATGCAGGATGAAAAGATTGTCAAGGATGCTTCGATTGCTGTGCGGTTGACGCAGGTGAATCTGTGGTTATTCCGCAATTCACGGGTGATATGGAGTAACGTTCGCCACAGAAGACAGAGTCCCACAAAGTCATCTTTGATACAGTAGGACAGCTGCTGCTGGGCTACTGGTCTCTAGACCCAGTGCTTGAAGTGAAAACCTTTGGTGGAGGCTGGTGGCCCTCTTTGGTGACCAATCTGAACTCTGATGGTACTCCCAGGTCTGGCTGACTGGGGTCCATCTTTTGGCTGTTGAGGATCAGGCTCTTGGGGTGCCCAGCATCAGGTAGTTGCAGATCTGGCCAGTCTGGTCATGGTATTACCATGAGACATGCCTAAGTCAGATTGCACATGCATGATTTGTGTTCACCTTTGACCAGAAATCCATGCAGTTGGTGCACTTAGGGCAGGGGTGCATGTAGGTCACCATGCAAGGAACTTTTCTGTACCAACACATACACAGGTATTTTCAAGTATAAAAATCAAATTGCCATTGTATTGCTTACATTTAGTTTGAGCTAAATGCTGGTCGACCTGTTTTAAGGCCCCTAGCTTTGTGGCACGAAAGAAATCATGTTTGATTCACTGACTGGCAAAACCATTTATACAATTGGCACTTACTAAAACAATATTTTGGAAAATTATATTTGAATGTTATAAAAATTCTGATAACATCGGATTTATAAGTATTTCCAATGACTGAATGAGCATCTAAACATGTATTATTAAAAATGAAAAAATAGATGTTTTTTCTAAAGATAAAATCTCAATGTGCAAATACTCCTTAATATAGATTAAACAATTCATTCATGCTAATCATATGCAAAGAAAATGGGAAAGTAAAAAACACTGTTTCACGTCAAATTAATAAAGCAACGTTTTAAAACAGGTGGAACTGCCAAGACTTTTCATGCATTCCTGTAACCATGGATACAAGAAACAACAATAGCAGAATAAATTACTACTTAGAAATATTCAAAGTCAGGATGCGCTCGGTTGTTACCATGGCAGTGGTTATGGGGAAGAGGTGCTTTTCTCTTCACAAAGCTGTTCCCATAAATAGTGACGCACGAGCCCTCTATGGTTTTGGTCGGACGAATCAAGAAGTTACCTTACCAGCTGATTTGTTACTTTATGTTCTCTAACTAGGTACTGGATGGTTACAGAGAACAATAGTAAAAACAATATATAGTTTGCCAAAAGACAAGGATGAACAGATTGCCAGTCTGTCCATTACCATGCTTGTTTGTTCCTTGGGGTCTGGGACTCTACTAAATACATTGGTGCTACACACATTCCCTGTCTTCGAGTTTAGTGCGAGTTGTCAAGATGTCTAAGAAGGGTTTGAATGAGTTTAGGATGGGGAGGTCAGCACTCAGCTGCTTCTGGAGGGACACTGGCTTGGCTTTTGCCTTCTCATTCTTGGTGCATTGGTGGAGGTCTTCAGATCTGCAGCTGGACAGCTATGGATTTGGCATCTCTCAGAAGTGGATGTAGAAAGAGGACATTTGGCAGCGGTGGTCCCTTTCTGTCTTTGTAGTATAGACTGTGGTGAGATGAGCATTGTGTTGCTGCACAACAGAAACAGCCATCAACATCAGCCACCACATGCAAACCATGATAACAGGCAACTGAGACTACAAGGGGATTTGTTGTAGCCAAGGTGGTGGAGAGGGATATAAACTGATTCATTATTTTTTTTTTTGGGGCCTCAGTTGGATTTTTCAGGCCCAGGCCGCCGCGACACCGCCGGCATTTTCATTTTTTAAAAGCACTAAAGTGGGATGCCCCTGTGCCCACTCAAGGCATGCCACAACTAGTCCTGTTTTTTTTTATGTGGGGTGCCCCGGTGACCTCCCTGGTGCATGTCTGTCAGTGGGTGCTGTGGAGGGAGGACCAGCCCCCCTCCCACAGCCCCACTGGCTCTCTGCTCATGCAGAAGCCGACATTATTTTTTAAGTGCAATGTCCCAGTGCCACAACACAACTAGTCCCATTTTTTGTATGCTGTGCCACGTGCCCACCTGGGGCACCCCACAGTGTGTCCCTCACTGTGGTCTGGGATGGGAGGCCCAGGGCCCGCAATGCCCTGCCAGCTCCCCAGCTTGCACCATTCACGGGTACGGCAGGAGCCGGCATTGCTCCAGCCACGCAAGCGAAGTTTCTTTTGCTCCCAAATGGTGGGAGCAATAAGAGCATTTTCCCACCCAAGAGCGTGGGCAAAGAAAGCCTTTGTTCTCCCACTGGGCTGGAGCAGCTTTGTGCTCCCACCAGGTAGAAGAACTTTGTAATTTCACTGCTGAGCTCATAAGCAGGGAAATAGATGGTATCGAAGGGATTAGGGACCGCAGGATACCATCACAGAGCCTGCCTCAGAGGATTGGTCCCGGGCCATTATTGTACTCAGAGAGAGGGGCTGCGCGGGCCCGCTTCCCATTATTTGAAAGGTGGCCCCGGGGTGGGGTCCTTGCAGTCTCTAATGGCTCAAGGAGAGAGGATGTACAGCCCCACCTCCCCTTTACTTAAGCTATCTGCCCTGGGGGATGGGGTCCTCAGGGCTACTTGGGGTCTTGGGGAGAGGGGGCAATACACCCCCCCAAACATACCTCGTGCCTTTCTCCCCAGGCCCTGGCCTGCCCGGGGGTTTGGTTTTTTTGAACGTGTATTTTTTTTTTTATTGCCTCAGTGAATTTGCACCAACATTTAAAAAAATATGTTTGGCCCCAGGCCTAGAGGGTCAGGGCATCCGTATCCTACCCCCTACATTGTTTTCTTGCATTTTGTTTTTAGAACTTGGCACCGACCACCAATAGGTAATAATAATATATATATATATATATATATATATATATATATATATATATATATACACACACACACACACATAAACATAGATATTTACATATAACACCTATAATTTAGTTTCCATGGAAAAAAAATATTTTTTGGCATTTTTTTACTTACCTATATTTTGGCGCCGGTTACCCGAATCGTTAAGAAATTTCCCCAAAAAATTTGACACTCGTGAGCTGCTGTCTTGAAAGTTTTGGGTCATCCGTCAAGCGGGGCCCCAAAACACTTTTTCCCATTAATATTTCTATAGGGATTTTCAAACAGCGATAGTGCCCGAACCACTGGACGGAATTACACCAAATTAGGCAGAACGGTAGTTCTCAGTCCAGAAAGTGAACTTTTTGTTATTTGGTGTAAATCCACTGAGTTCTTTTTTAGTAATTTAAGAAAAAATTAATTTGTATACGTAAGGATGCCAAGCGTCCGCGAACCCTCCCGATCTCGTGCTGAGATCTGATTGGCTGGCTACACTTCATCAAGGAAGTGTTGGCAGCCATCTTGAGACTCAGCTTCTGCTGAGCCCCTGAAAATAAAAAGTAAAAAAATGGTCCAGGGTAGGGACACCCTGTCCCTTTAGCTCTGGTGCTGGGGTCCCAGAGGGACCCCCAAGGCTTAAAAAAAACGTTTTTTTATGATTTTCAGTACGGATCTGTAAAAAAGTTTTGAAAAACAAGCATAGGCTCTCACAGCCCCTGGTGGGCCAGGTCCCGAGGGCAATTAAAGTTTGCATGGGGGCCCTCCCTGCAGCCCTGGGGACCGCCACCTCCCCGGGGCTTTTATCTGAAAATGAATGCGGAGGGGTAACCTGGCCCCTCTGCAGCCCTGGGGTCCGCCACCTCCCAGGGGCACTTATCAAAATGGATGCGGGGGGCCCGCCACCTCCCCAGCGCTTTAAACTGATATGATGTGGAGGGGGCACGCGCCCCCCCGCAGCACCAGGGACCTCCACTTCCCCGGGGCTCAATTAAAATACAGAGGGGGGGGTGCCGCATGACCCCCGCATCTCCAGGGACCACCACTTCCCCGGGGATTTAACCTAATTGGACGTGGGAGGCCGTGCACCTCCCCCTGCAGCCCCAGGGACTGCCATCTCCCCGGTGAAATGCTTGTTGGAGGGGGGACGCAGCCCCCCTCGAGGAGCCAATGATGGCCCTTAAGACCTCGACCCCACAGGGCCAGCTCCTGCTATGTCCCCCAGGACATGGCTGTTTGCTTTGGCTTGGTGGAAGGTTTGACAGCTCCTACCAAGCAAAAACAAACAAAGTCCGCTTTCTGACAGCAAATATGTGTGCAGGGAAACAGATGAAAACATTGCTCCCACAAGCAGGGATCTGCTATTTAAGGCTTGTGGGAGCAATGCCAGCTCCCACAGGATGTGGGGAGCTGGTTAGGACTGCAGGGGGCTTTGAGGCTCCCCCCACGGTCCTGTCACTCTCTCTTTCTCTTCCATCCCAAAGTGGGATGGAAGTGAGAGAGAGAGAGATTGTCATTACAACGATCTCTCCGTGCAAAGACATCAAAGAATTAGAGTAGCAAGATGTTTGGTACGAATGTTAAAGTTACGTTTAGATGCAGAGCAGAACATAGTCACTGCTGGCCTAATGGTCAAGGTCTTTCCAATCACATGCTTGGGTTGACAGTCATAAGTATGTCTAGAAGTATCACAGTAAGGAATAGCTGCAGGCCAGGCCTTGTGGGCAACCCCCACTGCGTACAGCCAAAGGTCATGCACAATGCAGGCATGGGTGCTTATAGGAGGTTGGCCTCCTGGGACCCACTGCTACTGCACACTGGCAAAGGCCAGGCATGGCGATGGTTGGATTCATGTATAATAATGAAAATTACTATATGTTTGTGTAAAACAAAAACAAAGAAAGGCAATGAAAAAAAAGGTTACAGGGATGTTATAGATAGGAAATACAATAAAATAAAAAAATTCACTTTAAAAAAACCCAAAGCTTACAGGGACGTTATAGTTAGGTTCACATTTTAAACATACCAAACCATAGAAATTCACCTGTTATAGTTAGAGTTATCTCAAGTAACTACTCTAACTCGTGTCCTAAGGGAACTATAACTTGCTCCCTAGCCATGCACTGCTAATTACCCCTCAAATTACGGCACTCTGAACATCTTTTATAACATCATTGATATCAATGTAATATTTGCATTTTTGACGAAAAAACTGTGCATGCAGGGGCATGAGTTATAGTTACCTTAGAACATGAGTTATAGTTACTAGAGATAACTAACTATAACAGGTGAATTTCTATGGTTTGGTACTTTTAAAATGTGAGCCTAACTATAACGTCCCTGTAACCTTTGGGTTTTTAAGTGAATTCCTATGTTTTTCTAAATTCTATTTCCTAACTATAACGTAACATTTGTTTTTAGTGAACAAAAAAAATAATATATATATATATATATTATATTACCCACTGGCTTCCCTAAATATACAAGTTTCTTCTACCTTTCATACTCCGAAACTATTGAACATATTTGCACCAAATGACAAAAAGGACTCTTTCTGGACCAAGAGCTAGTCTAAGAGCTAGACTTCTGCCAAATTTGGAGTAATTCTGTCCAGTGGTTCAGGCTGTAGTCATGTCCAAAATCCCTATGGGAAACTACATGTTGAAAACCTGGTATGGGACCCCATTCTTCTCGCCCTTAAGTTGACGAATCCCTCCGAACCTTTCAAGACAGCAGTTCAAGTGAGTGGTGAACTAGTTTGCAAAAGTTTGTAAAGATTTGTCAAGTGTCGCCAAAGTTATTATAAAAACAAAAAACACTTTTCCTATCAAAACTAGATCCTAACTATACCTACTGGTGACACTCTCTCTCTCTCTCTATATATATATATATATATATATATTACCAGCAAATGTTGCAGTGATATTATCATTGATGTGATAGAAGATGTTATGAGTGATGTAATATGTGGGTTAATTAGCACTGCATGGCAAGGGCGTGAGTTATAGATACCTTAGGGCACAAAGCCGCCTCCCCCCCCCCTTGTAATTATAAATACAGAAATTATGGGCTATCGGGTTTGGGCAAGGGAACAAAAATTTGGAGGATGCATGCTCCAGATGTGTTGCCAACATTGTGGGGGTCATTCTAACTCTGGCGGGCGGCGGAGGCCGCCCGCCAGAGTTCCCCCGACAGAACACCGCTCCGCGGTCTGAAGACCGCCGCAGTGATTCTGTGTTTCCCGCTGGGGTGGCGGGCGACCGCCAGGAGGCCGCCCGCCAGCCCAGCGGGAAACCCCTTCCCACGAGGAAGCCGGCTCCGAATGGAGCCGGCGGAGTGGGAAGGTGCGACGGGTGCAGTTGCACCCGTCGTGAATTTCAGTGTCTGCTCAGCAGACACTGAAATTCTTTGTGGGGCCCCCTTACGGGGGCCCCTGCAGTGCCCATGCCATTGGCATGGGCACTGCAGGGGCCCCCAGGGGCCCCACAACACCCCATACCGCCATCCTGTTCCTGGCGGGCGAACCGCCAGGAACAGGATGGCGGTATGGGGTGTCGGAATCCCCATGGCGGCGCAGCAAGCTGCGCCGCCATGGAGGATTCCAGAGGGCAGCGGAAAACCGGCGGGAGACCGCCGGTTTTCCTGTTCTGACCGCGGCCAAACCGCCGCGGTCAGAATGCCCTGCGGGGCACCACCAGCCTGTTGGCGGTGCTCCCGCCGACCCCGGCCCCGGCGGTCCTTGACCGCCGGGGTCAGAATGACCCCCTGTATCTTTACAACATTTTCAAAAGATACAATTAGCCTTAACCAGTTGAGCTGCAGAGAGGAGAAAGACAGTAGGCTCTGGTGTGTGCCATAATATCTGGTACCAGTTTCTAGAGGGCTCTAAGGGCCCATTTAATAATCACTCCAAAACCCTGTGATTGAGCCGTAGGTTAAGGTTGCGGTGATGCTTCTTCATAGTGACAGCAGCCATAACAACAGTGACTAAGTTATTCTGCTGCCAAAGACTGTTTTAGTTAGGCGGGAGTGGGTGAACTGTGCATTATGTGGAGTATTAATGAGTAGAAAAAAGTAAATAATTTATCTTTCAATGTTTGGTTTATTTTTCCATTCAACTTTAATTTATTTTCCCTACAAGGCCCTCTGAATTCTTGGTTATTGTATGTGCCGCATCACTGAAGCAGTTCAGGAAGGACCTCACAACCTGGCTCTTCGTCTGAGCAGCATGCCCACATACAGCGCCTTGAGACCCTATGGGTGATTAGCAGCGCTATACAAATCCTTGATTGATTGGTTGATTGATTGATTGCTGTACAACATTTCAACACCATTTACTTTAGGACCTTTAATGTGAAAACTGGATTCTCGAACAATATGTTTAATGTATATGGTTAATGATTTTAAGAAATGTTTATGAAGCTACACTAAGTAAAGACAGTGCAAAGGACTTTCATGGCAAATTCAGTGGCACACTCCTGGACACACCAACTGCTGTGGCAAGCGTGGAGATCGTAGAGCCTTATTTAGAGTTTGGCAGATGTGTCCCATTAGTCAAAAAGTGGAGGATGTCATATCCACCCTATATTAAATATATAGTACCTTTTTGCACTGTCAGTAGGGCGGGCAGCACATCTGCCACTTTCATGTGGCTGTCCCACATCTGTCAAACACTAAATAGGGCCCTAAACTGCATAATCCAAGTGTAGAACTGATGAGCAAGGCTTCTCCTTAAATTGCTGAGGTCTGTGTTTTTCTGAGGCAGCCCCAGAGCATGCAATCATAGCTGCCAAGTTTCCCAGGTCCATGGGTGATGCGTTGCTCCAGTCTAGAGGCTTCCTTCAACTCTGGGACTTGTAGTTATGTTTTATAATGGAATAAACAGAACAACCAGTCCCAGAATTCAAAAACAAAACATGGACTGTAGCAGCACATCACGCATGGGCCCTGGAAACTTGACAGGGCTGCACACTGTTGTAGTAATTGTTACTTAGTTTAATTTTTGCAGTTTTATATAGCAGGAACGTGGCTCAAGGGCATTAAGGCGCTGCATATGAACACCAGATTACATTACACATTTTTTGGCACAAGGAGATGAAGTAATTTGTACAGACTCACAGGGTGTTGAGCTAAGGTTAAAACCCAAATCTGACTCCCCAGATTCAAAGTTAGCAGCTCTGGCCGTTCAGCTACATCTCCCATCTATGACATCTCGAGCCAAGCTGCAGAAACACCAGCAGGTCTGGTGACAATTAAATTGGGCTATATTTGCATCGAAAATGCACACAAAGGTGGCCACATGGACAAAATCAAAGAAATGCAGATCATCAGTTCATATATTTACCATTGTTAGTCAAGTAAACAAATCAAAGAATGCTCATATTGTCAGCTTACCAGGTAGGGTCTACCAGGGTCTACGCAGGTTTCAATATAAAATATCAACTTGCGATACCCCATTGTTCCAGGAGTGGCTCATGGACCTTTATAGGGGCAGGGAGGTGTGTGCGGGGGGGTGGAGTTTCGGTGAATTAATAATAAAAAATAAAAAAAACACTTACCTGTATTGCCGCCGCCACCACAGCGCTGCTCCTCTGCTGCAGCTGCAGGCACAGGCTCCCAGCATGCCCTGCAGCCAATCCGAACGGTGCTGTCATGCTGCTGGCAGCATAACAGCACTGTCTGGATTGGTCAGAGTACCCAAACAGATCGCTGCCAGGCAGACTGGGAGCCTCTGCCTGTTCTCTCCAGCCCGGCAACACAGTCCTGGGCTGGAGAGAGCACAGTGCGCATGTGTGTTTTACCGGCCCGAGGTGGCCTGCCAAACATACATGCACACTGAGAGTGAGTGCTGAGCACTCCCCCTCCGTCCTCATCATAGCCCGAGTCCCGCCGTAAATGGGCGGGACCACATGGTATGACAGGCATGGATAGGGAGTGCTCAGCACTCCCACTCAGTGTGCATGAATGTTTGGCAGGCCGTTTGTAGCTGCTTCTGCTTGCAGGGAGGGCAACGCTCCTCCGCCATAGCGGAGGAGCCGCGCCTTCATTGTACTAGTGCAAGTGAACTTGAGTGACAGATAATATACAAGCATATAAAACATAAGGTTGCTTTCAAACTCTTAACCTAAGTGCTGCCAAACCTAGGCATTTAAATAAAGGAAACCCATGTCACCAAAACGTTGATATGCATATTTAAGTCAAAAGCGTTGATTTGTTCACCAAATGTTCACCGACATACCTTCACCAAATGACTCAAATAAGATAAGAACACACTGAGATCCTAGAAATAAGGCTTCCTTTTTTTGAAAATGTTTATATTTTAACTTCTGGTACTGAAACACCATGATTTGTGCATCGAGTATTATAATTGATATATTTTCCTACAATACAGAAAATAAAAGATGCCACAGAAAACATGTTAAAAGAATTATCACCTCCGATCCTCAACCAAAAGAGTTCAAAAAAACTGTAAAAATATTTGTTACATTTATGTGTGAAGATCATTCGGCTGAAACTACACATGTTCGACATAATTATATTTTGGTTGAAGATACCGCAGTACCGTGGAGAGAGATGCTCCTTCGCACATCTCAGCATCATATTAGTCACCCGGCGCAGATCCCTAGAATAAGATCTATTTTTGTCTCTTTTGCTCCTTCTTTAAACAGAACAATCCAGTTTCATGGCAGTGTGCAGTAAAGATATCAAAAAGAGCTCTCTCATTAAGCAAATACAAATAAAAAGGCCTTCAGTTCGCAGATGGGTGCCCTTAATTATCAACAATACTTGTTTATGGGGCCCCAACCTTTCTCTCGCACTGAATCTATTTCTCAGAGCCATCAAGCAAACATGGCTTCGAACTGCAATTAATTATTACAACCTGCCTAATTTACAAGAATAGTGGGGTACCAAGGGTGTCATGGCCGGTTACAAGCAAGGAAACTGCACTCTCCTCTACTGGTTGGATGGTAAAAAACAGCCAGAATGTGTGTCCTCCTACGACCCCCTGACCTGGTGCCACTGTACATGCTGCATTATTGATACCTACGACTGTGGGATATTAACAGCTGTAGATGCACACTGTTTTGGGGTGCACCAATTTATCATATTGTGAATGAGGCTAGAAGAGATATCTGTTTCCTTTTTATTAGCATCTCCTGGGAGCATTGTTTCGTCGGACCATTTAGTGCAATACTTGCTGCAAATGGTATTTTTCAGTTTATTCGTGTGAATACATAGACAATGAACTCATTTGTACCGCTGAACTAATGGGAATAACAAAATACCACAGCCCCAGCATTACATTCGGAAACACTTCACGCAGCTATGAGGTATCCTTGAATGTTCATCCTTTTTAGATTGAATGTTTAGGTTCCTACCTCGTCGTTGCGAGAGCGCTTCTCACGGTGCCCAAGCTACAGCCCCCAGCCGTGTCTCGTCGGCTGTCTCTGCATCTCGTGGGTGGTGTGTAACCCGCGGTGGGCTGCCGCCTGCAGTGATGAATGCGTAGGATTCTTCAGCTCTTTCCAGCTCTCTCCGTCCGCCTTTTCAAAGCTCAGCCATCCCACTGGGTGTGCTCTCCAAATGTACAGCATTTCACCAGCACACTCCTCTCCTTATGTCTCTCCCTGGGCTCGTCACAGTGCTTTTTACACATCACCGGGTGCTGCTGTCAGGCGTCGATTGAACAGCAGATTAGTGGGCTCTTCAGAAGATTCCACTAGTGCTCACAGTAGCCTCAGAAAGTTGTAAACCCTTCTGGAGGACTTAATATCGTCCTATTGTTATGCATAATATGCGTTTGCAATAGAAAATGCAAAGCACCAAAACAAAGATAGGTCAAAACTGAAATAAAATTTGAAGTCCCGACAAATGCATCCTTTTGGTAACAACCTACACGTTTGAAATTAAAGTAAGAATTCTGCTGACTTGATTGTGTGAAGGAGCTTCATTCCTGTCGTTGACTTTCCATTGATTGTTTGTCTTCTTGTCGGGTGTCAGACGGACTTATTGTTTCCAGTATCCATACAGTGTGATTTGGGTCAGTCCCTTGCTCATGACTAGATGGTTTCATTGTCTCTCACATGCCGGCTCCTGCTTCTATGACTTTCCTCCTCTCTTTTCTTATCTCTGTTCCACCCAGAAGTACTTCAGTCTCATATTGTATGTGTGTATGTATGCATATATGTATGTATGTGGTATTTCTATAGCATAAACCTAGCCAAAAGGCAGCAGAACACAGTACATGGTCAAAGGAAAGCATAAAGTCAAAAAGTAATAAGAGATGAAGCTGGGTGTGAAGAGTTCATGCACTGTGGTGTAGTGTTCTTTAAAGAGGTGAGTCTTCAACACTTTTTTAAAATTGGAGCAGTATTGGAGTGGTCCTGATGGGTAAGGGGATGTTGACCCAGATCCTGGGTGCGTAAAGGGAGATGGAAGTGTTTATTTTTTACACTTTTTAGTCTAAAGGCTGGTAGTGTCCTGAGTGTGTGTGCCCAGAACCACCAGAGATCAAATCAAATCAAATCAAATCACAAGCATTTATAAAGCGCGCTACTCACCCGTGCGGGTCTCAAGGCGCTAGGGGGATGGGGTTACTGCTGCTCGAAGAGCCAGGTCTTGAGTTGCCTCCGGAATGCGAGGTGGTCCTGGGTGGTCCTGAGGTTGGTGGGGAGGGAATTCCATGTCTTGGCCGCCAGGTAGGAGAAGGATTTCCCACCTGCCGTGGTGCGGCGGATGCGAGGGACGGCGGCGAGCGAGAGGTTGGCGGAGCGAAGTTGACGGGTGGGCGTGTAGAAGCTGAGGCGACGGTTGAGGTATTCGGGTCCCTTGTTGTGGAGGGCTTTGTGTGCGTGGGTGAAGAGTCGGAAGGTGATCCTTTTGTTGACGGGAAGCCAGTGCAGGTGTCTCAGGTGGGTGGAGATGTGGCTGTTGCGGGGTATGTCGAGGACGAGGCGGGCGGAGGAGTTTTGAATTTGCTGCAGGCGTTTCTGGAGTTTAGCGGTGGTTCCTGCGTATAGGGTGTTGCCGTAGTCCAAGCGGCTCGTGACAAGGGCGTGGGTCACTGTCTTTCTGGTGTTGGCGGGGATCCAACGGAAGATCTTTCGGAGCATGCGAAGGGTGAGGAAGCAGAAGGATGATACGGGGTTGACTTGTTTGGTCATGGTGAGAAGTGGGTCCAGGATGAATCCGAGGTTGCGTGCGTGGTCAGAGGGGGTTGGTGCAGTGCCAAAGGCCGTGGGCCACCAGGAGTCGTCCCATGCGGACGGGGTGTTTCTGAGGATGAGGACTTCCGTTTTGTCTGAGTTCAGTTTCAGACGGCTGAGTTTCATCCATTCTGCAACATCTTTCATTCCATCTTGCAGGTTGGTCTTGGCGCTGGTGGGGTCTTTGGTGAGGGAGAGTATCAGCTGAGTGTCGTCAGCGTAGGAGGTGATGTTGATGTTGTGTTTGCTTACGATGTCGGCGAGGGGGCTCATGTAGACATTGAAGAGAGTCGGGCTGAGCGAGTCGGGCTGAGATGTGAGCTTTCCTGCAAAGTAAGCATGCTTGTGACAGCTTTGTAGAGGATGCAGCTGATTTTGAAGATGGATTGGGCAAGCAAGATGAGCCAATTTAGTTCCATCAGGATGGGGTGATGTTATCATATTTCTTCAAGCCCAGGATGAGACGTTGATTCTCGTGTTGAATGCCCATAAGGCATAACAGTGTGGAGTCTGAGAGGCCATGGAGTATGGCATTGCCACCATGCATAAGAAAGAGTGCATGGGCTTCAGCTGCAGTACTGAAGTCGATTTCTGGAAGAAACATTTTTACTTTCTTTGAAATAGAAGTTAGGATTAGCCCATCTTTAATTTTTTGGCAGTGTATCCTGTGAGAGTGAGTTTGGTGTCCAGGGTGACTCCAAGAGACTTGGGCGGTCATTCTGACTTTGGCGGGCGGCGGAGGCCGCCCGCCAAAGTCCCGCCGTCAGAATACCGCTGCGCGGTCAAAAGACCGCCGCAGCAATTCTGAGTTTCCCGCTGGGCTGGCGGGCGACCGCCAGAAGGCCACCCGCCAGCCCAGCGGGAAACCCCCTTCCATGAGGATGCCGGCTCCGAATGGAGCCGGCGGAGTGGAAGGGGTGCGACGGGTGCAGTTGCACCCGTCGCGATTTTCAGTGTCTGCTTGGCAGACACTGAAAATGTTGGTGGGGCCCTGTTAGGGGGCCCCTGCAGTGCCCATGCCATTGGCATGGGCACTGCAGGGGCCCCCAGGGGCCCCACGACACCCGTTACCGCCAGCCAGAACCAGGCTGGCGATAAGGGGGTCGGGATCCCCATGAGGATTCCCTAGGGCGGCGGGAAACCGGCGGGACACCGCCGGTTTCCCGTTTCTGACCGTGGCTGTACCACCGCGGTCAGAATGCCCATGGATGCACCGCCAGCCTGTTGGCGGTGCATCCGCGGTCCCCGGCCCTGGCGGTAGTCTACCGCCAGGGTCGGAATGACCCCCTTGGTGTACCTTCCTGCACAACAACTATTCTGTGAGGCTTGTTTCTCTTTGCATATGTGTTGCACAATGAAAAACACATGCAAACAGAATGTAACAAGGAGAAATAGAGATATGATATTTCTCCTTGATACGTTAACCTCGGGTAGGTGCACCATTCTGGAGCAAGGCCATTTTTACTGAATTTAGTAAATATGGGTTTGTATCAAAATACATAGGTGGATGCACTGGTACGCCAGTGCTCCAACTATGTAACACCTCCCCGACTCAAGGTAACTCAAAGCAGTGCTATGCAATGATTTGCATTACTTTTCTTTTACAAAGCCAAATAAATCAAACTTCGCATGACTTTAAATACCAAAATACATTTTGCATGGTGCTGCATCAGAAAGTGATATAACCTTGAAGCAAAATCTTAGTAAATCTCAGCCTTGATGTCTGAAGCAGAGGAGACCTTCAAGTAGGGTTGTGTATCATTGGCATATTGGTGAATGTTAATACTGTTATGCATGAATAGAGCACGAAGCAGCTCCATGTGAAGGTTGATGACAGGAGGCAATATGTAACCCTCTGGACTCCACAGGTAATAGGGATCTTTTGTGATCTGGAGGTTCCCAGATGAACAAACGGATGTCTGTAGGGAAGAGGTAGGAAGGGAACCAGTGACAGACATGCTAGTGAATTGCTTTCAAGAGACCAGGTTGCCTATGGGGTTGGGATAATCGACTGTGATGAAGATAGCAGACAGGTCACGCAATGTCAAGAGGCAGGAGTCACCTTTATCAGGGATCAACAGGACTTTGTCTTTGATGTGCAAGGTAGTGGTTTCTATGCTACAGCATGATATGAAGCCAGACTGGTAGTCATAGAAGAGATGATTAGTATTAATGTGATCTTGGAGTTTAACATAGACTGCTTTTTCAGTGATCATTGTGATGAATGGTAGATTAGTGATAGACTGGAAGTTGGTGAGGTCATTAGAGACTGGTGCAGGTTTCTTAAGGAGTGGGACTAGCCTGCTGTTTGAGGGCTTCTGGGAAGGCATTGACAATACTAAGTAGAGGTAAAAGAGCATCCTCAGAGAGAGCTTTGATGAGGGACAATTGTAAGACATCATCTTCATAAGAAGTGACTTTGAGGGAGCTGAGTATGCCAGCAAGATCTGGGTAAGCTATAGCTTCAAAGACTGTCTATTGTAGGATTCTATGGTAAGCGGTGGGTGTAAGAGATGAAGCAAGCTTGATTCTGTTGATCTTCAGCATTTCATCAATGAAGAAAAGGTTCATGGCATTGCACTTTTCGGTAAAGCAAGGAACAGGTGTGCCCAGCCGGGGGTTGATTAATTGGGTGATTGTCTTGAACAGGGTTCTGCTTCTGGTAGTGGCTTTATTAATGGTGTTTGTATAATCCTTTGATTTGGGTCCTCTGATACGCGGGCTGAGTGGTGCAAATAGGGCTTCAGTATTAAGAGGTCCTCCGGAGTGCATTTTTTAATTCCATTTTCTTTCCTGTTTACTGATGGATCATTTATTGTCAGAAAGGTCTTTTGCGCATCAATGTGCTGAAGGCTTTGACTTGCAGTTGCTTGTTGTTATTGGGTTGTGGATGTTCACATAGCTTTCAAAAAAACTTTTGAAGTTGCTCAGAAGGGTGTTGGCAAGGTAAGAGATGAGTCTAAGAATTAGGTTGTCTATAGAGAAGTCTTAAGGATCTGAAGCTTTGGTCTTTTCTTTTGTGTTGACCTTGGTTTGTTGGTAGGATGCTAAGCAAGGAGATAGGTATGATCAAGTTGTCAGTCCACGGTTATAATTGGTATGACTGGATTGCTGATTAGATTTAATTTGATTTAGGTTTTATAGAGCACGCAATTACCCAAAGGTGGCTTGGCGCTAGCGCAACCCTCTCACTCAAACCTCAAAGCAACCATAAGTGCACAGTCAAGAGATAATGAAAACAGTCACGTTTTTAAAAGTTTGCAAAAACAAAGGAAATTTGTCTGACTTTAAGCTGCATAGGCATTTTGTTCCAAAATTGACTGGTTGTATACACAAAGTTGCGACTGCTCTATGATACCTTCTTAATTCTGGGGATGATCAAAGATTTTGATGTCGCAGAACGTAAAGCTCTGTTTTGGAAGTACCATCCAAATTTGTTTTTTAAATACTCTGGGCTGGAACCATGGAAGGCTTTGTGTGCTAAACAGAAAGCCCTGAAAACAATTCTCTTTCTTATCGGAAGCCCGTGTAGTTCCACCAAGGTACCCGATACCGACTTGCATTTGGGGATTTTCCTTAATAAATGACATGCCACGTTTTGCAGCATCTGAAGCATGTTCATAAGTTTCTGTTTGCTGCCCATATAAAGGGCATTGCAGTAATCAATCCTAGATGTAATTAAGGAAACAACAATATGATGAAAGAACGTTAATGAAGTTTAGAAGATAAGGTCTAGGGTGTGGCCTTAGAAGAGTGATGGTTTGTGTAACATGTATACGGTGTACCATGTTGAGTGTATCAATGGCACTGAAGAGTGTGTCTGTCGATTTTTTTTTTAGCATGGGTTGTGTGGGAGGCTGAAGTCACCCAAGAGGATGGTGTGCATGTCCAATGGATGAGATGGTTAAGAAACTCTGAGCATTCATCAAGTAAAACTCTTGTTCTTTCCTGGAGGCCTGTAGATGAGATGGAAGATTAACATCTGAGTTGCAGAGAATGGGAAATGGTATGTCAGCAGCTCCATGGAGTTAAGTGTTACTAGCCTGTCTAGGGTACAGGACCAAGAGGACTTAGGGATGAAAGCAAGGCCTCCTCCCTTCTTATGTGCAAAGTCCACACTGCAGCCTTGAGGGAAAAGGTCATCTAGGATATAGGAAGATGTGGGCATGAACCATGCTTTGTTGATAAAGAGGGCATCAAGCTTCTGATAGATGGTAAGGTCCATGATGTCTAGAGCCTGGAGTGCTGCAGAGTGAGTGTTCTGTCGCAAGGCTCTACATGGCCCTAACAGGCCCAAACAGGCAACACCCCTGTCTGTGTCTCCTCTTTCCTGGGGACATTTGGGCAATGGAATGCCCTGAAGAATTGATTGAAGTAGGGTGAAGACAGAACGTGATGTCCCTTCTTGTGCAGATGGATGATGGGAAATGTAGTAATGTCACTTCCTATGAAGATAGACAATGGAAAATGAAGTCCTCTTGCGTGGTTTCTTCTTTTAATGATGTTGTGGTGGGAAACCAGTGATGTCATTTTCTGTGCACATAGATGAGGCCCAAAAATGCAAGCCCTTGTCTGCATGTGTCATTTGCAGTGGACGCACAGGCAATGGGATGCCTTTAAGAGCTGACTAAAGTAGAGAAAAACAGAAAGTGATGTCACTTCCTGTGGAGATGGGTGATTGGAAATACAGTGATACCACTTCCAGTGCAGACGGATCATGGAAGAGTAAGTTAACCTTTTTGGCTCCTTCTTTTAAAAATGTTTTGGCTGGAAACCAGTGATATCACTTCCTGTGTAGAATGCCAATGTGAAAAACAGTGATGTCACTTCCTGTGTAGCTGGATGATGGGATATCCAGATATATCACTTCCTGTGCAGATGGACGATGAGAAATACAGTAGTGTTAGTTCCTGTGCACAGTTTTTTCTTCAAAAGATGATTTGGCAAGAAACCAATGATATTGCTTCCTGCGCAGATGGATGCTGAGAAATGCAGTGGTGTCACTTTCTATGGAGATAGATGATGGAAAATGAAGTCCTCTTGCTTGCAATCATCTTTTAAAGATGTTTTGGCTGGAAACCATGATGGGGAACCAGTGATGTCTCTTCCATTCTAGATAGATGATGGGAAATCCATTGATGTCACTTCTAGTGCAGACGGATGTTGGGATGTTACTTCCTGGGCAGATGGAAGATGGGACAAATGATTGGTTGGATGAGTTGTGCCCTTGTTCTGCTTAGCTGAGGAACTATTTTAGGTCTTATCTACAGAGAAGCTTAGCTTTCTGGCAAGAGTTATTGAAATCACACAATACACAGAACATACATCTGACACACAACATATATACACAAACATATACAGAAAGGGGTATTTAGAGATCCCAATTCAGCCATGGTGGTTTTGCACTGCCTAAGATAGCTGCCTATTAGTATCTGTATCAGCCCACCGCATTTTGCTAATATGAGCATTCTAAAAATTTGTGTCACTGCTCTCTCTCTCTCTCTCTCTCTCTCTCTCTCTCTCTCTCTCTCTCTCTCTCTCTCTCCCTCTCTTTGTCTCTTTCAGACTCTTTCTCTCCCTCTCTCTCTCTCACACACACACACACACACCCATACTCACACACACAAAACACTTGACAGTCCTCCATTTCCATATGCATCCCCTCCTGCCTACCTCAGTCCTAGACTCCATTGTGTGTGTGTCCTCACTTGAAGTCAGGTGGTACCGCTCTGCATCATCATGTGCTCCCACGTCCATTTATGAATGCTAGCAGGCTTCTTCACACATGAGGTTCTTAGTCATCCTGCTATTGGAGGAATCTGTACATCATCTCTGAAAATTACAGAGGTACTATACAAAGCATTTGATTATGTGTTCCAATCCCGGCCGTCTGTCATACATAAGTCAACCCTTTGCCTTCATTCACAAATAGCTTCACCAGCATCTGTAGTCCTCTGTGCTAGAGAAGCACCTATGTGTCTTTCTCTGAGGTGAAAGCCATCCCCGCCTGTACTTGTTTCAATACCCTGGGCCCCACTCCTGTGCTGCTGGGTGCTGCTGGGGTATGTTGTACAAGGAACTGGAGGGAGTTTGTGGTTTATGTAAATTCAGCTGTGTTAGAAATGGGGTCTTTGGTTGGCAGTCAGGTTACCCCCTGTCCAAGAAAGGACCCTCACTCTAGTCAGGGTAAGTCATACACAATCCAAATTATCCTGTGCCCACCCTCTGGTAGCTTGGCACTGAGCAGTCAGGCTTAACTTATAAGGCAATGTGTAAAGTATTTGTGCAATAAATCATACAATACCACAATATAGCACCACAAAATTACACCACCCAGTGTTTAGAAAAATATATAATATTTATCTGGATATTTGCAGGTCAAAACGATAAAAGATGAAATAAGAAAATGTAAAGATATCACCGGAAAGTGATATAAGGTGTCTTAAGTCTTTAAAAAGCAAACAAAGTCTCTTTCAAGCACAAAGTACCTGGTTGGAGTGAAAAATCTCTGCAAAGGGCCGCAGAGGAGGAGATGCATGGAAAAATGGTGTGTGCGTCGGTTTCGCCCCTTCACACACGGACTTGTGTCGTTATTTTCAACGCGGCGAAGACGTTGTGTCAATTTCCTGTGCACGGACGGGTCTCCTCTTCGGGTTGCGGGGTTTTCAGATGCCCCGGGGTCTGTGCGTGGAATCCTGGGCTTGTGGTCCGGCTGCGCGTCGTTCCGGTGCGTGATGCGTGGAATTTTCTTCCTCACGGCAGGCGCTGCGTCGATTTCCCCTCTGGAAGTCGGGCGGCGTTGTCCAGGCGGGCCGTGCGTTGAAGTTCCGGTCGCACCGCAGGCGCCGCATCGATCTTTTCCTCGTGAAGTCGAGCAACGTCTTTCCGGTTCGGCGTGCAGTGAATTTTTCACCGCGGAACAAGCTGTGCGTCTAATTTTTCAGTGCACAAGGAGTCCAGTTGCAAGAGAGAAGTCTTTTTGGTCCTGAGAGTTCAGGGAACAGGAGGCAAGCTCTATCCAAGCCCTTGGAGAGCATTTCTGCAGCAAAGCAAGAGAGCAGCAAGACAGCAGGGCAACAGCAAGGCAGCAGTCCTTTGTAGAAAGCAGTCAGGTGAGTCCTTTAGGCAGCCAGGCAGTTCTTCTTGTCAGGGTGCAGGTTCTGGTTCAGGTTTCTTCTCCAGGAGTGTCTGAGGTGGTAGGGCAGAGGCCCTGTTTTATACCCAAATGTGCCTTTGAAGTGGGGGAGACTTCAAAGAGTGGCTTAGAAGTGCACCAGGTCCCCTTTCAGTTCAATCCTGTCTGCCAGGGTCCCAGTAGGGGGTGTGGCAGTCCTTTGTGTGAGAGCAGGCCCTCCACCCTCCCAGCCCAGGAATACCCATTCAAAATGCAGATGTATGCAAGTGAGGCTGAGTACCCGGTGTGTCTGAGTGAATGCAGAAGGAGCTGTCAACTAAACCCAGCCAGACGTGGATTGTAAGGCACAGAAAGATTTAAGTGCAGAAAAATGCTCACTTTCTAAAAGTGGCATTTCTAAAATAGTAATATTAAATCCAACTGCACCAGTCAGCAGGATTTTGTATTACCATTCTAGCCATACTAAATATGATCTTCCTACTCCTTTCAGATCAGCAGCTACCACTTCAACAATGTATGAGGGCAGCCTCAATGTTAGCCTATGAAGGGAGCAGGCCTCACAGTAGTGTAAAAACGAATTTAGGAGTTTTACACTACCAGGACATGTAAACTATATAGGTACATGTCCTGCCTTTTACCCACACAGCACCCTGCTCTAGGGGTTACCTAGGGCACACATTAGGGGTGACTTATATGTAGAAAAAGGGGAGTTTTAGGCTTGGCAAGTACTTTTAAATGGCAAGTCGAAGTGACAGTGAAACTGCACACACAGGCCTTGCAATGGCAGGCCTGAGACAAGGTAAAGGGGCTACTAAAGTGGGTGGCACAACCAGTGCTGCAGGCCCACTAGTAGCATTTAATCTACATGCCCTGGGCACATATAGTGCACTCTACTAGGGACTTATAAGTAAAGCACGTAGTCCAATTTGGTGTGATCCAAGGTTACCATGTTTAAAGGGAGAGAGCACATGCACTTTAGCACTGGTTAGCAGTGGTAAAGTGCGCAGAGTCTAAAAACCAGCAAAAACAGTGTCCAAAAAGTGGAGGGAGGCAAGCAAAAAGTTAGGGGTAACCACCCTAAGGCTGTCAGGTCTAACAAGCTGTATTACTGAACACAAACTATATGCAATTCCAATGTGTAGTGCTTCATAGTCTGCTAGGGATTAGTAAGCACTCCAAGTGTCTCAGCTCTGTTTGACTTTCGCACAAACAAAAGAGCATTCAGCCCAGGTTTTCATTGTTGCACTAGAACCAAATGAAGTGATTTGGGGGCATAGGGTGCGGGTGGTTTTAGGTGACCGTCATCCTGGATTTAGCCTCAATAAGGGTGTGAATAATGAAGTCTTTGCATGTAAGACTAGGGCTTCATACAAAACCCAATACTTTCATGTGCAAGGTGTGGAGAGTTGAAGTGTGCAGAGACAATGCAGGTAGCGCTTGTAGACTTCAGGGATACCGAGTGCTGTTTTGTTAAACTTCATGTCATCGTGGTCGGATTTAGATATTTTTGCCCATGTTCAGTGATGTAAACTGATTAATCCCTCTTAGTACGTCTTTTACTTTCACGATTCATTTTTCAATTAGATTTCACTTTCAGTAGGTTATATTTGAGAATGGTTACTGCAACTGTATCAATTTCAGTGGCATGTTGGATCAGAACTTTGCATGTCTATATAATTGCTGACTCCATCTGTAGAGATCTTCAGGCTGCAGTAACAACCTCAGGGCTGACTCAGCTTCTACTCTTAGTTGGCCAATGAGAACATGCCTTGTTAGACCTGAAAGAGGGTTTTGTGTGCTCCATGCTCTTTTCATTTCTGCTGTGATCAGCTCACGGGGGACCCCCTGCACTTCAGAGCTGCTTCGCCTGTTTGTTGCAGAGTTTTGACTGTTTCATGCGTAATGATGGGTGTAAGAAATTGTGTTGGGTTATTGGTTGAGGAGGTGAAACCCTACTGAAACAACAGCCACACCCCATGTCACTGTGAAGTCACAAGCAAACTCCAAATTAACCAATGCTGAACCCTCTGATAGCTTGGCACTGAGCAGTCAGGATTAACTTAGAGGCAAAGTGTATGTAAGGCATTTATGCATCACTTCAAACAATAACAAAGTGAAAACACACCACGTAAGGGATCCAACTCCAGAATGGAAAAATAGATTAACGTGTAATAAATAAAACACGCCCAAAATGGCAAAAACCCAATTAGTAGAACTGGAGATATGCAATTTTAAAGTTTTAAGTGAAAACAGTGCCAAAAGCACAAAGCACCACCTGGACAAAGTCAAATGTATACCTTGTCCCTCTTTTGAAATGGGAGAAGCTTCTAGAGGTTTCCCTTTGAAATGCACATGTTTCTTGTCTTCCCCGTCCTGGCTCCAGACCACCTACAGGGAGTATGTAATTCTTTGTGAGAAGGCAAGACACAGCCTATTCAAATGTAAATAGGTCTGTGCCCAGCTACTCCCTCCCATCCTGCCAGTGATGGCCGATCCAGGCACACCTAAGCTCTCTATTGTGTGTGGATGTCTAGGAGAAATACACAAAACCCAACTACACTGTTATGTGACCCAGAGACAGGCTACAGGCACTAAATGACTAAGTCAGGAAAATGCCAACTTTCTAAAAGTGACATTTTCAAAAAAGAGGATTTTTCATTACAATTGTAAAGGCACCAAATATGAACCGTTTACTCCCATTTGGAAGTTACATCCTATTAAATGTAATACGTAACTCCAATGTTAACCTACGGGAGAGGTAGGCCTTGCAATAGTGAAAAATTAATTTAAGAGTTTTTCACCATCAAGACATGTGAAACTTAAAAGTACATGTTCTACTTTTTAAATACAGTGCACCCTGCCTCTGGGCTCTTAGGGCCTACCCTAGGGTTGACATATATATTATAAAGGAAGGTTTATGCATAACCAAAGGTTCATTTTGCCAGGTTGAAATGGCAGGCCTGAGACATGTTTAAAAGAGCTACTTAAATGAAAGGCACAATGAAGCGCTGTAGGCCACTAGTAGCATTTAATTCACAGGCCTTGGGCACAAGTAATACCACTTTACTGGGGACTTGTAGGTAAATGAATGATACCTACTGGGGCCAAGCCGATGTTACCATGCTTTAAGGAGTGAGCTCATACACTTCAGCACTGGTTAGCAGCGGTTAAGTGTCCAAGGTACTGTGGCCAGCAAATACGAGATCAGAAAAAATGGAGGAGTAAGGCAAAAAGGTTTGGGGGAAAACAGGTCTAAGAATGGGGTTTCTGTAAGAGGAGCTTGGGGACACCATTGCAGTTTTGGGTTCTGCTCTCACAGCGACCACAGACACCTTCTTGTGCCCCACAGCTCCTTCACTAGCAAGGCCTGAGGCAAAGGGGTATTTGAAATGAATACTGCTGGGCCGCCGCCTTCTCTGTGGAAATAGTTCCTATATTAGCCTGGGCAAAGTGGAAACTGCAGAAGATGATGCATAGGGAGGGTTTGGCATTTACAAAGCAAGCTGCATCACAAAGGACAAGTTTTCTACTGATATTGATTCATTTAAATTTCCACTAAGCTATCACAAGCTTACTTCAAAACAAACCATATCAAAGTGTCAACCACATGTAGAGCCACCAGAGAGAGTGTGGTTTAGATATCTTTGGCAAGCGTCTGCATTCTACACTGGGAAACCTTTGAGCATGTGGTGGAGCACAACTGGCATGTGGTGTATGTGACAGGAGGAGCCCCCTGGTACAGGGCTATGTGTGGCTAAGTTTTTTTCCTGGCACAGGAATGCAAGATGCTGAGGATGTCTGTGGCATTGAGCTCCAAGCATGGCACAAGCTTCATGAGGTGGAATTTTAGCCTTGAGAAGTTCACAGATATTGCATGTCACAGGTGACAAGGGTTGTACATCACAGACAGGGTGGGTGCCCTTCATTTCTTTGCTGCTTTGGGCAGGGAAGGACTATTGGCTTGTAATTCTAGTAACATTATGTGCTTGTAAGGTTGGTCCTGGAACACTGAAGTTCATGCTACAGATATTATACTTGGTAGGGGCCTACATGGAGCGGGGGGAGTGGTGAGGAACTAAAATGCACGTCAAAGGATACCTCTGGCTCAGGATGGGGGATGCATATGGTAGAGAGGATACCTGGCACATGGTTATATTGTGCAAGACGTTTTGTGGCACACTGCTGCATATGGCATAGGGTTCTGCAAGCATTGTGGCACATGTGTGTCCTACATGTGGTTGTGGCATCCCTAACATAGAGCTACATGATACCGGAGGTGTCGCTGGCAAGGCCTTCATGTGGCTGAAAGTGTACCTGGTGGTGTTACTGTCACAGGCAGGTGCGGCTCGTGGGAGGGAAAAGGGCAAGGAGGCACAGTACATGGCGGGGAGGGTGGGGCCCCCCCCCAAAAAAAGTACCTTTTTCCACGCCGCATCGCTCCATCTGCTTTGCTCTACTCCGTCGTTGCAGGGACAGGCTCCCAGCCTGCCCTACGTCCAATCATACTGCTGCTTTCATGCTGCTTGCAGCATGGAAGCAGCAGCAGGACTGGACGGAGTGCCCAGTTAGGGTGCTCTGAGGCAGAGTTGGAGCTTCTGCCTACTCTCTCCAATCCAGCACTGCGTTGCAGGGTTGGACAGAGCCTACTGCGCATGTATGTTTGGCCGGCCTGAGATGGCTGGCCAAACTTAGCACTCCCCCTCTGTCCCTGCCACACCTGTGGCCCCGCCCACTTTTATAGCAAACGCATAATAAACAGAGTTTATTATGTTTTTACTATAAAAGTTTTGCAGCTGCTGCTGCTGGCGGGGGGGGGGTGGAGGCGATCTCATAGAGGAGGAACCGCCCCTGGTCACAAGGCTGCATCAGGCAAAGTTTGTTATCCTCTGAGATGTGGGTGTGAAAAGACTTGATTTGTATGCTTCCAGGCAAACGGTGCCTAATCCATAGTGTAAGCTTTTGCAGTATGAAGCCTACCCTCATGTGGATTATTGACTCACTATCACCAGCAATGGCATAGCAAGGTGCTGTTTCATGCGAGTATATGCGTGTGTACACACTATATAAATATAAACCTAGTGGCTTTGCCAATATATGCACACCTATGCAGTCATCTCCCCACCAAGCAACCGCTGTATGTACCCACAGCAACCCACCTATCTATTTATTCATGTATACACCCACACATCCATTAACCCATTCATGCATCTAACCAACATTAACCTGTGTCTCTATGTACTGCATGTGTGTTGCCTACCTGCATTTGTGTCTGTATGTGTATATAGATGCCTGTGTGTGAGTGTTATTTCTTTGCACATGCAAACATGGCATACAACATGCAACATTACATAAAAGATAGCATGTAGGTAAAGCAAGCCGAACCTACTGGCTTTGCCAGTACACCCATTGTCCATTAACCCTATCACTCATCCCTGCAGTCCTGCTTTCACTTATTCCGCAATTGACTCTTCCCATCCACTCTCATGCATTAAATACTGCACATTAACTCATCAATGGAGAGGCATGTGGTTATAAGCAAGGCCTATTTGCTTTGCCAATGCTTGCAGAAAAAAAACAGGCAAGACCTACTGAATTCGCTGGGAAAAAGTGAGATCTACTTGCTTTACCAATGATTTTTTTAGGAATGGTCTCACTAGACTATTGTTATCCTGAAAATGCATACATAGAGGTTATTTGAGTCAGTGCTCGTGGTGTATTGGTCTGTTCAGTTTTCATTCACATTTTGCTTCCACCCACCACAGCATACAGCATGGAGCAATGGGTTAGCGCATTCTGGCCAATGGCTCTCTACCATTTGAGTGACCGTATATTGCTAGCGCACGTGAGCACATTTACCTCAAAAGGTAGTTCACATCAGTTCCAGGGCTCATGTGATAAACTCTCCTTAAATTTAGACTGCTTTCTCTTCGGCAGAGTCTTCTCCAATTCTAACCCGTGCAGCGGCAAGCATCTTGGCTTTTTACGTAATCTTTGTCTTTCAACTTAACCACATGGTGGCCATAGTGCTGAATTTGCAATGGAGACATAAAAAGAGTGCACATAATCATGCCCTCCAATAGCCTAATCTGAAACAACGGTGGTTCCCCCAGAGGAAGCTATACGTCTATGCTTTCCTGGCACCGCAAATTTACCTGCACGCGTGTATAGATAGAGATGTACTTCATGTGTTGTTTATTTCTCCTTCATATGCAAAGCCATGATGTAGAGGCCCCAGAATAACGGCGCAGTCCTGGTGAATAGTGACAACAGTGAACTAGTAAGTGTTTAAATTACTGAAAAAGCAACTCAGGTTTAGAGTACGGTTTTGTAACATTATTATGAATCCCAATCAACAGATAAGTTGACGTTTTGGCCTGTCGTAATAGGACAGATAAGGTAGCAGCCTTGAAAATAAGGTAATGCAGAGTCTCATTTATAGTAAGGTCCCCAAAAGTCGGCACACAGGTATGAATCTGCTATGATGACCAAAAATGGTTCATCAGATGGGCATACATCTCAAGACACCGTTGTGGATGGATGTACTGAGACCGCTGCTAGTCGTGCAGAGCTTGAGCACGCTGTCACCCATCGGAAGTGGCACAATGTCAGGCAGCATTACCTCCTCATCCGTCTTCTTCGTACCGTCCTTACTCCATGAGTTGTTTCTCTCCTCACAGACATTGTTTACCTAGCCCAACCGAAATCTACCACCAACATGGCACCTTAATACCTAGAAGGACTAAAGGAGTAACTCGTCTTAAAACACTTTGTGTTCTTCCTGCTTTTTTCTTCTGTTACAGAGGCAGTTTGCCTTCGTAACCAGGGCAAGCAAATTCTATATTTATATTTTTTGTTGTTGTATTAATCTTTAATATTTTCTTTGTTTGAGATCTGGTCTATCGACCTCATGCATCAAAGGTATCGGTCTTACTGTTCTGGCAAGTAGACGTGACTGGGTGCTCTAGGTATAATACATCAGGTGGTGCTCATTTGCAGAGAGTAATTCCTTCCTGAGTTGAGGAACTTAGGCAGAGTCTCACTTGATACTTACTGTGTTCCAGTCATACGGAGGAAATCGTCTTTCTCCTGACTGTTTCCAATATGGAGGACTCAAGTGTTCTCTGGAGTTTTCTCACGAGGAGCTAGTACAGGGAAGTACCAATCACACTCCGCCTGAGAAGGATGTGGGATCTTAAACTACAGGCCAGGGAGGCACCTATCCCTCTTAAATAGCCTAGATTTCAAGTGGATGATGATACTACTGACCTTGAGGAGGAAAATATCAAAGGCTGCTTTACAAAGGGCTCTGATTTGTTTGAAATAATGCAATACCTTGGAGACAATTTGGGATTTTCTTATTTGTTTGAACTATATCAGTGCATTGAACCATATTATGTATTGAACCAGAATCTCTTCCACTCCATAGCAGTGTTCACCGTGTTTTGTCTCACAAAGGGAATAATTTGGAGAAACAGTCATTCCCAAGGTTCCTCACTAAGCGCTAACCTCTTGAGAATTTTATGGGAGTTCTATGCTGCTATAAAAATCAACAACCTTATGGTCGGTTTGTCAACTCAGGGCACTGTGATATCTGAGCATACTCATACACACAGATCTGGTTAATAAACAAAACTGAGAGTGATGTTAAAAGAGCTTATGAGGCATCACATTTTGCCATCCAAGCTAATGCCTATGTGACTTTTATGGTGTAGTCACTTGTAAGAGACTCTTCTCTAATGGAATAACAAGCCTGCTTTTTATCTGACATATCTTTTGGTAATTTGTGTGCCTCTGCTGCAGATTGAGGAGGCTCCATCGCAGTTTGAAGACATAGATGGATGCAATCTTGGACGACTGACGTGTCACAGAATGCTATCCTGATAAAGCTGTCTTTTGGTGGTGAGAAAGATTTTGGCCAGCAGCTTGAAGAGGTGGTAAAAAATCAGTGGAGAACAAGAAGTTGGTGACACAGGGCCTGATTCAGATCCTGGCGGAGGCGAATACTCAGTCACTAACGTGATGGATATCCCGTTTACTGTATTACGATCCCACTAAATCCTATGGAAATCGTAATACAGCGGACTGGATATCGGTCTTGTTTGTGACACGGTATTCCCTCCTCCATGATCTAAATCAGGCCCTCAGTTCTTTCCTTCACTAGGAGTTGCAGCTTTAGGTATGGAAGGCTTTTAGGACCAAGAGCATCCAGAGGCAATAGCCAGTCCTTTCAAGGCAAGGGCTGTGGCCGGGGTCCCCTCTTGTAAACAATTTCCAGGTCCAGTCCCCTTCCACCTCCCCATCCCCACCCCCCACAACAGCATAATTATTCTGGTTGAGGGAAGACTGTTGGTATACTGTTGCAAGCCTCTATAAAAGGCACCTGGACATAGACGATTGTTTCAAGAGGTCATCACGTACCTTTTCAGGGACAACCACCTCACTATTTTCAGTAAACTCCTCTTCCTCAATGTTCTCTGCGTTATCAAGCATGCTACAATGGATTGAACTTGCTGGACAAGCCCACAGTGATGCTAATTCCTAAAGAAGAGAGATTTCTGGTATCTTACCCAGTTGTCTTTCTTGTCCAGAAGTCTACAGGGGACTACTGTCCTAGACTAAATGGGTATGAACAGGTTTATCCTTCACCAATTTTTCAGTATGGTGTAGCTGCAGATGATTACATTGATCATCAAACTAGGGCACGTTTCTTCTGCTCATTTCCGTTGCTGGATGCTTACATTCACGTTCAGATCATGTTCCCAAATATGTCTCTGGTTTGCAGTAGATGCTTTCCATTACCGGCTCCCAGTCTTTCCTTTTAGCTTAGCTTCAGTGCCAAGAGTTTTCACTATGCTCTTGTACTCTTTTGTGTGTACATACATTCTTCAGGTATTCAAGAGTATCCTTAACTGGGTGACTAATTAATGGCATCTACTTGTTTCTCCACGATGGAAGAAGAGATCAAGCAAGTCTGCAGGATTTTTCAAAAGCATGATTTCTTTCTCAACCTTAAAAGATCCTCTCAGTGCATCTCAGAGCTTACTGTTCATTGGGGTGATATTCCACACAGATTGTGGCCAGGTTTATCTGACATATAAAAGAAAACAAGGTTATTCTCCCGTCTAGCATCAGTTCTGGAAAAGATGCATGCCTCAGCAAGAACAGCAAGGACCTGGCTCAGGAGTCAAATGCAGATAGTTTCCCCTCTAGTCATCCATCCTTGGAACCGTCTCCATATACATCTCCTGGTGCATCATCTATTATATTTTCGGAGCCTTTTATCAGAGGATTAAAAGGCTCTCATCACAATGACTGCAGAAATCTGGAACGAGCTCCAGTGGGGGCTGAATCCGTTGTATCTAGATAGGGTTAATTCCAATCATCTCCCCCTATGCAAGCAAGAAGAGTTAGGGATCAGTGTTCAAGGATGTCAAATCCAAACGGAATTGATCTTATCAGGAAGCAGTCCTCTCCTAAACTGGAAGGAACTGGTGGGTTTTCAGAGAACTCTTCTTCACCTTTCTAATTGAAGATCAGGCAGTGTGAGTGCGACTGACAAACAGCTAGTCAGGTCATAGATAAAACATGAAGAGAGTATGGGACTACTGTTGTGGGTTCCCCTTTGAGCTTAAGCTGGGCACCTGTATTTTAGCTCTAGGCCCACAGTATGTGCCCTTTCAGAGACATACGTTTTATTAATTTTATTAATTTCGTATTTTTAGTGCAGCAACCTTTTAGCTCGTTTTTATATTTGAATCAGTTGCCTTCTCTGAGAAGGCATGGTTGTTTGTGTTGCTCATTTTATCAGCTCCTCACATGCAATTCATTCTGTGCCCTGCTCCAGGTTGTCATGTTCAATACAAGATATTCTAACTAGTATTGCAGATCCAGGATGTACGGAGCCAGCCCTCAGATTTAGACCTATTATCACATCAGGCCTGTTCTCAGGACACTGCAAGACTTGTTATATAAACACCACATAGGCCTAAGGAGGGTACAGGGCATTCCAGCATTGGCCGTCCTGTGAAGTACATCATTTTATTGACAGCTTCACTGATCCTGGCACTGACTCTTCAGCCAACTGGGAGGATTGCCAGCAGACAACAGGCAGACCCTTATCCGTATTTCAGGCATGGAGTCAAGGCTCTTCCCATAGACCAGGATAGGCAGAAGAGCTAACACCATTATGCTCTGAGGTTTTAGACACTAGGTTATAGGTAGGAACCACTAGGTTTTATGATCATACCAGGATGGTGGGACTATTTGCCTTTTTTTTACTCTAATGGTAACAATAATCACTATATTATGTTTCATCTGCCTAATCATCGCAGCTCATGTTTTTTTTTATAATTGAATGCAATCTCTTCCAAAAATATATTGAAACCTGTTTTGCATCTCCTAGTTCCCCTGGCATGTGTGAGACTTTGTGTAACTGAGAGAAAATGGTGTGATCTGTTCACCATGACTTTCCTTAGCAGTCAGGGTGTCATGTTTTAGGCTGCCACAAATCACCTTTACTTTCCAGGTTTGGCTGAGGCGCTGCGAGCTAGTTGAAGACGTCAGACCGACAGCTTCCAGATGGTGTGGGCCCGGCTCAGTCCTACGAAACTACTTGTGCTGGCTCCTTTCCCAAAAGATTTGTCTACGGGCAGAAGAGAATCTCCTGTCTCTTTTGTCAGTCTGTCTATCGGGGAAGGAGAGTGGGCCTGAGGACTTTCTGAGTCACCAGTTCCCATCTTCTATGTACCTGTGCCTGTGGCCTCTCCTGTTTCATAGACTCACAGGGATTTTCAGCTGCCCATGGCCACGGAGGAGGACTCCCTTCTTCTCAACTTTTGAAGCCTTGTACTTTCTCAGAAGCTCTGAGCGACAGATGCAGTTTCGATCCACTGTCCTCAAGGTCTCATGCATTTTCCTCCCTTTCAACTACCCAGATTCATGAGGAAAATTTGCAGGATCATGTGGAGGATCTTCCAGTAGCGCCAGGTTGAACCAGGAGATCATGTTACCCAAACATTGTGCAAATGTCAGTAGCCCACCACTGGCTATTTCCAATTCATCCATCTTCCCTGAGAGTGTCCCTCCTATCTCCAACTTCTGTGTGGCATCTTGATATGCATTTTTGCTCTCAGGGCTGTTGGGATGAATATGCTGAAAGTATTCAGCAATCAAGAGAGCCTTCGACTTTAAACTCATATTGTAGACACTGGCGAAACTTTGAAATCCGATGTAGGAGTAACATTCTTGATTTTCTTATAGATGGCTATTTTTGGGACCTTCGGTCTCAATGATTAAAAGACACTGGTCTGTGATCTAAGGTATTCATATTTCTGATACATTGCACATTGCTTCTCTAGCTTCTCACAGTTTTCTCCTGAGCTGGCTGATAGTTCCTTGTCCAGTTCCTTCTAGTGATCTCCTTCTGGTTCTTCGTGGTCTAGAGAGAACTCCATTTCAACCTCTACTAACAGTAGATATCGAGTTTCTCTCTACAAAGATCATGTTTTAGTGTAAATTTGTTCCTGGAGATGGACCTGAGATATTGGTGCTTTACACGGTTTCACATTTCCCAGATAAAGTGGTCCTTAGACCAAGTCCATCCTTTCTCGCAAGCCTTCTTGTATTTATCCCTAGTTGTCTATCTAATGAAGACTCCAGGCTATATACTCTGGATGTTTATTTTATTTGAATAGTGCTGTCACCTTCATCCTTTTAGGGAGAGGTCTTCATCCATCTTCCTCTGCCCTATCCAGATTTGTTAAATTAGCCTTTGCTTAGACTTATGAATCACATTGGCAAGATCTACCTACTGCAGTTCAGGAGAGTCTACAAGAGGGAAGTCAACCTCCTGCCAGCATTTAAAGGAGCTAATTTTAGGCACATCCTGCAGGTACATGGTCCACATCACGGTTCAATCTAGTCTGCAGTTGGGGCATGGCTTCGCTGCTAACTTTGTTTTCCAAGTTTTTTCCTTGGCATGCGATGTATAAATTTAGCTTTAAATATAATACATCACAGGTGTAGCATCATGTTAAGCGTTGGCTGTGTTATTTTAGAAATTTAAATCAATTGTTTCTCTGTTTGGGTAATGGGAAAATGGACGAAAAGGTATTTATTTAGGAGGAATCTTCATTAATCCTCATCCAGGCTCTTTTTTTGTGGCATGTGCTTGCAATAAATAATACAAAATAGATCAATAATTATCACAGAAGCTGGCCAAAGTCAGACCTATAGGATTTAGCAATTCATGTTTATTTTACATTGAGCACCCTACAGGACTGCATGTGTTTCTTGAACTCTCCCCCCAAGACTGGTTCTCCCACTCACATTCCTCTGTCACTCCAACCTCATACATTGCGTACTCCACCTCTATTCCTCTCAGTTTTTGATATTTTTTTTTTTTTAAAGAAAGCTATTCAAATGTCCCTCCCTTGTTCTTGCTACTCACCGACCCCTCCCTGTTGCATTTAAAATAAAAAAGTCATTTACTTACTTTTGGGGCTGCCAAGTAGCTGCAAGTTGGTGCTGGTCACTACTATCTTTACTTTCTTAAAAAGCACAATCCCCACATTTAGGGCCTGATTTAGAACGTGGTGGGCGTGTTACTCCATCACAACGGTGACGAATATCTCATCCCCTGGATTCTAAATCCCATAGAATATATTGGGATTTAGATTTCCGCTGGCAGGTTTCCGTCACCGTTGTGAAGGAGTAACTCGTTTACAGAGTTCAAATTTCTTACTCCAAAATGGGTGTCTGCCACCTTGGAAAGATAAAAATATAAAAAAACTGCCACGTCATGATGCATGCATTTCGATGTGTCATGACGCATGTATGTGCAACTGTCAAAGCGACATGACGTATGCCTCGCAACACATGCACACATGTTGTGTGGTGCATATATGCATTGCATTCATATGCATCATGATGCCTGATGTCCACCATGGAATGGGTTTCTTTTTACTGGACAGCTGGACATGTGTACTCCTGCTTCTTGATGCATGAATGTGCATGTCATCGCAAACAAGCATAGCCAGTTCAAGGACTATTGGGGTGACCTATATGTAATAAAAAGTAAGCTTGTCAAGGGGTTTTAAATAGCAAGTCGACATGGCAGTGTTATACTGCATTCAGGATGCAATGGCAGGCCTTGGAGATGTTTTAAAAGGGATACTTAAGTGGGTGGCACAAGCAGTGCTGCAAGCCCGCTACTAGCATTTAATTTACGGGACACATAAAATGCACATTACTAGGGACCTGTAGTAAGTGTAGCAAGTTAAATACGCCAGTTAGGTGTATACCAGTCAGAATATGTTTTAGGGAGAGAGCACAAACACTTTGGGCATTATTTAGATATTGGTGGACGGGTCACTCTGTCACAACTGTGACAGATAATCTGTCCGCCGAAATCTAAATCCCAAAGCAAACAACGGGATTTAGATTTAGGCGGACAGGATATCCGTCACCATTGTGATGGAGTAAGCCATCCGCCAATATTTGAATTGGGCCCTTTATCACAGGGTAGCAGCGGTAAAGTGCTCAGAGTCCTAAGGCCAACAAAAACAAATCAGCAAAAAATGTGGGGCAAGCAGGCAAAAAGTTTGGGGGAAGATAGCCCTAGGGCTATCTGGTCTAACAGGAACCAATTTGGTAAATGTTTTAGACTGCAGAGTAAACAAGGGCGAATGGTCTGTGGTATCTAGGCCCAGAAATATGATAATCTTCAGGCCTGTGTAGTTAAGGCATGAACCTTATGTCGTATAGTCTTAGGAAGCTCTGTTAATTAATGTATATTATGCTAGATCTCACAAGCTAACATTTTCTGACACATTCTAATTTTACCCACAGGGACATCAGTAATAAAGACAACCATTCAATATGTTAAGAGATTTACTACATTTCAGGTCACAGTGCTATTGCATCATTTGGGATACATCCCTCTTAAAGATGCTGCAGAGTGTTTTTATCACCTTGTTACTCAATTTCAGTCTATATCTTTGTATGGAATCTTTATTGTATGATGATCTAAGAAGCAAATCTTCAATTTGTCCTGATAAACTATAAAATAAAGAAATAATTAGCATGAGCCTGGAGAGTGAGGATTCTAGTACATAGACAAGAACATATTTTTCTAATGCAGACACCATCTGTGGAGCAGATTAATACACAATACATTTTTAAGATTAGGGACCCCAGGACATGAAGGAAACTTGTAGAAAAAAGGGTTTTTGCCTAGTTCATTTCTAAAGGGAACCCCTTAAGGCAGAGGTCTTCAAACTGGGGGGCGGACCCCCTTAGGGGGACCTCAAGTGATCCCAGGGGGACGTCAGACTCTGGCCGAAAGAAGCATTATGCAGATAACAGGCCTTTGTTTTAAGCAAAAGCATGTTATTGCATTTTTTAAAAGGTTACAGTATTTAACTGCAATGTTTAAATAGGTCTGGACATATTTAAAGATCACCATGTTTATAAAACAATTGTGAAAAATCCTGCGGGGGTCCAATGAGTTTTATTTTTCATTTGGGAGGGCGCGGCATTAAAAGGTTTGGAGACCACTGCCTTAAGGAAATGATTACTCATTTGAAAAAAAAAAAAATTGTTTAAAGTAGAATGGCAGCCTTAAAATACAGGTCTTATATTGAAATTGAAGTTACACTTAGTTTAACTCCTGATGATAATGTGACTATATTCCCTGAAAGACTGAAAACACCTATGGAAATATTTATAATTCTAACTACTATTTAGAGCACCACCATGCCTAAGTTCCCTCTGAATATGACACATGAGGACTATGACTGGGCATTCTCAGTTGACTGTTGTTCAGCCTCAATTTAATAATTTAGAAAATATTGACTAAATAAATGCTCACCATTACGACCCAACTAAAACACTTTATTTCACCATCAGTATTACCTATAATATAAAAGTATAAGGAAACTTGTGCACATGCCATCCACCATATGGTGTGGGTATTTTTCATGTTTAAAATCCTTACTATTACTCTAAAATATCAATTTTACTTTACTTTCATTCACATGTATTTCCCTAATCTACTTGTATCTCATATTATTAAGACATCATACCAGCTGAATATCAGATGCTAAAATGTAACATTAAATAAATATCAATATCCACATTGAACTTTAGGCACACATAATGTAGAAAATTAAAGTAATATGTCACCAACAGTTTGAAGTATATTTTGAAGTCAGGTTTAAAGGTGCATGACTTACCTCTAATACTTTTCCAGTGATATACTTTTCACAGCTGTCACATTTTATGCCAAACTTAGCATGGTAGTCCATTTCACAATAAGGAACTCCATCCCTAAGGAATACAGATAAAAGATTATTTCATCTATTGTTCATGAGAACGGAGACAGTATGTTCTTATATAATATCTTTCCAAACCCAACAATTAATTTAAATACATGCAACATGAAATTACAATGAATTTTGCATCTACTCCTTAAGCCTGAGAGAACTAGGGGCCACATTTCAATAATACTGGTATCTAGGTGCAACCCATCCCAATAATCCCATCCAGGTAGTCTGCTCTCCCGTTGTACAGACTTTCAGCTTTTCAGGAAAAGGTCTTTCACACTGCCTGTTGATTTTCTTAAGGGATTTGGAGGTCTTGGGGGAAGAAGAGTAGAGAGCGAAAGCAAAGGGTAGCGTTTGACTAGCAAAAAATGGACAATGATTGTACAGCACTTCAAATGACATCCAAGTTACAGCAGTACAGTATAAAAAGCAGAGTATAATAAAATATTTTGTGTGTGAACTGTCCTGCTCGTTTCTTTAGATCTCCTGATTCCATGGATGGGGAATGCTCATGCTCTGTAAAGTTAACCACAATAAAGGCAGTAGATGTGCAGATGTCAAGCCTCCCACAACAGAGGCAATAACTAGCTCATTAATAGGCAGGATGTTTGTGTGATGAATTGCCAGAGCACAGGATGTTTGTAAGAAAAAAGAAAACAGAGGGCAGGTAGTGAGCAAAGACAAATAGCAAGCCTAGAAAGAGGGCACCTCCTGAGATCTTGATGAACCAAAGTGCTGTGCTGGAGTGGTGTAAGGTCTCCAAGTTTTGGAAGACAGACTCTGTAAGTATTGCCTCTACTGAAGATCATTTGACTACAGCTGCTTTACCTCTGGTTCCAATGCCCATTCTCCCATTACTCATAGGTCCTTTGTCCATACTTGCTCTTCATGTGGTGCTATTATCTACAGGTAAAGGACCATGATTTTCCAGCTGGTTTTCTTGTTGCAAAGGAGGCATACTTCCTGGATATAATGCCAGATTAACAGATCCAGGCGTATCGTTTCTAGTGAGCCATGGAACACAGAAACAGTGTACAGGAGTGGCTCCCTGAAAATATTTGGACATATTTGTTATTATCAAGGAGATGGGGCCACCTTTAGACCTGACAGACTTATGGTGGTCTTCCCTCGAACATTTTGTCCTACTCCTCCATTTATGCTGCTCTTGTTTTTGTTGGCACTAGAACTCTGTGCACCTTACCACTCCTAACAAAGATAAAGTGCTAGTGCTCTCTCCTGTAAACATGGTAGAATTGGCTTACACCTGATTGGCACATTTAATTTACTTGTAAGTCCCTAGTAACGTGGTACTACATGTACCTAGGGGCTGTAAACTAAATGCTACTAGTGGGCCTGCAGCACTGATTGTGTAACCCACTTAAGTAGCCCGTTTCAACATGGCTCATGCCTGCCACTGTAGACTGTGTGTGCAGTTTTAAAACACTAGTTCTATCTGGCAAAATAAATCTTTTGCCAGGCCTAAAAGTTCCTTTTTAATATACATGGGTAATCCCTTAGGGCATTGTGCAGTGTACTTAAAAAGTTGGACATGACCTATAGGTCTTGGCAGTGAAAAACTCTTCAATTTGTTGTTCACGATAGTGAGGCCTACATCTGCCATAAGATACGATTTGGTTGCTTTATTACATTTCATTTAATATGTGCTAAGGATTGATTGAGAAATGGTAAACTTTTCATGTTTGCTGTCTGAGAAACTGTAATTAAAAATAGTCTTTAATAGTAACATTAGATTTCAAGTCACAATTTCAAAATTAACACTTTTAGAAAGTTTGTATTTTCCTGCCCTGACTATTTGGTGCCTGCAGTCTGTTCCAGGGTCACATGGCTGGGTGTAGTTGGCACTTAGACTTTGTTTATTCCTCCCAGACAGCCAAATACTAGAGGGAGTAGGTGTGCCTGAATTGGCCATTAGCTGGCAGGATGAAGGGATGGAGCTGGGCACACCCCCCACTTGCAACTGAATAGGCTGTGCCCTGCCTTCACACAAATGATTTGTCACCACTGCATTGATCATGTAGCCAGATTGGAGCCTGGGCAGAGGAGGCAGGTAAAAAGGGAATTCTCTAGAAAAGTCTCCTATTTCAAAGTGAGCACCATATATAAAGATAAGACCCTCAGACCCAACTCTTCAGTACACTCCAAGACCTGTGGATACTACAGACGAAGGACTGATGTACTGCTCAGCTTCTAAAAGGGCTGCTAATCTGCTGCTCTGCTATTCTCCTGCCCAGCTGCCTGCTGCCCTGCTTGCTGAGAAGGAAAACTGGACCCGCAACCTTCATGGAAATGCTAAAGTGAATTAAACATGTGAGTGTTTGAAACTGAGTTACTGGCCGGGGGTGCAGGAACCTTCTCAAGCAGCAACTACAGACCTTGTCAGGGTGAGACACAAGCAAACCCCCAATTAACCTTTGCTCAACCTTCTAGTAACTTGGCACAGAGCAATTAGAGGTAATGTGTAAAGTATTTCTGCAGCACTTTAAACAGTAATAAAGTAAAAACCCAACTAAAGAAAAAATCAACACCAATTTAGAAAAATAGGGTACATTTTAATAGATGAAGCAAGACCAAAAAGACAAAAAACAATCAGTAGAACCGAAGATATGCAAGTTTAAAGATTCCAGTGAAAATAGCACCAAAAAGCACAAAGCATCAACTGTAGCTATCTGGATGCGGCATACCAGAACAAAGTTATAAGTTTAGCCTGACCCTGATGGCACAAGGACTGGCTACAGGGACCTGTACAAGAGTGCCTTAAGTCCTTGGTGCGGAGCATTGCGAGGTCCAGTGTTGAGGTTAAGTAGCCCAGCCAAGGCAGTAAGTTGGTTGCTTCGATTTTGCTTGAGATTGCGCCACACAGAAGAGGAGATGCATTGGTTCTGCTAGTTCCACAGCCAACAAGACCTTAAAGTCACTTTGAGGACCTGGGTTCAACAGATGCAGGCCCAATCCTCCTCACCCACGCACGAGGGCAGCATGTCAGCAAAGCAGGGCAGCAGTCCTTCAAAGCAGTAGTCCAGCAGAGTGGCAGTCCTTTCAGCAGCACAATAATCCTTCTCCTTGCAGAGGATCCACAGGTCCAGAAGCGTACTGAAGAGTTGGTGTCTGGGGTCCAATATTTATACCTGGGCCTTATTTTGAAGTAGGAGAAAATTCTAGAGGGTTCCCTTTGAAGTACACAGATTAAGTACAGGGGGTATGCAGCCTTTTGTGTGGCAGCAGGAGACAGCCTAATCAAATGTAAGTAAGGCTGTGCCAAGCTCCACCTCCACCTCCACCTTCCCATCCTGCCAGTGATGGTCCATCCAAGCACACCTAAGCCCTCAGTTGTGTGTGGCTCCTTAGGTATACACAAAGCCCAAATGTCAGCTACAACCAGTCATGTGACCCAGAGACAGGCTGCAGGCACTAAATGGCTAAGGCTAACGCAGGGAAATGCCAACTTTCTAAAAGTGGCATTTTCAAAATTGTAATTTAATTGTAATCTGTAGTGAAAAACAAATTTAAGAGATTTTTATTACCCGGAGCTGTAAAACCAAAAAGTACATGTCCAACTTTTTAAGTACATGGCACCCTGCCCTCTGGCCTGTTCAGGGCCTATCCTAGGCGTGACCTGTATGTATTAAAAAGGTCACTTATTATGCTAGAACTACAGCACAGCAAGTATCTGGGCATATTGCCATATTGTGACTAGAGTCTAAAAAGGAAGCGAAGAATCCAGAAGTCGTTAGGTGCCTTCTTTGGCCCCAGTAGTACTAGAGGCATCATCTGGGTGAGGCTGCCCCTTCTCTTTTGCTCATCTCATGAGGCTGTCCTTGTGCCAAACTTTTCCACTCTCAAGATGTTATGTTCATTGTCTTGCATGCATGGACTAGAAGACCTCTAACAGCATGTGCAAGTAAAGAGAGTTATCCTATCCCATCTTTGGCTTTTGACTTCAGGAGAATAAGGGACTTCAACATGAAAGGCAATTAACAGTAGATATGGGCTTATTTGTTTTTGCGCGTTTTGCTACTTTTTCATAGCGAGAATTTATTTCATCCATTTTCCTTGGCTTGATGTGTGTTTGAGCAGTTATGCATGGCATGCTGTACTGATTTCACAGGTGATCACTAACACCAGAGGCTGATGTAGAGGTCAACAGGCCATCCTGGTGCAGCCTGGCAGGAGCTCAGAAATTGTGATTAGTACCCTGCTTGGTTCTGTGCGATCATAACGTCCCATGGAGGGAGAGGCTGACACTGTAGTCTTTGCAAAAAGTGCCCTAGCTATTCCTACAGCCAGAGAAGGAGGCTTGTTTGCAGTTGATCCAAGAGCATGTAGTGGTGCTTATGCTAATTATCTTGAAGGTGCCTTATTTGCTTTTTGACAAAAGCAATTTTGTGGTCCACTGAGGAATCTTTAAATCTACAGGAGTAATATGGCGTCCAACTGCTGACCAAGATTACAAGGTGATAGACTGCAGGGATTTTTTTGTCATCTCTTAATGTTATAAATGTACCATGCGCCACTTAGATGATGTTCCAGTCACTACCCTCTGAAACCTTTGTTTTAGCTAGCAGTATCTTATTCACATGAAATAACTCCAATGACATTTTGGTGGAAATTCAAGTTTAGGATTTTATGTGGCACTGTATAGACTAGTTGCTTAATGGACACCTTACTATTTAAAAAGATCTATTTATTTTCGACATGTGTATTTTTTAATCTGAACAATGGGGGAAATTCTGGGAATGATGCAAGTGGAATCAACTGCAATTATCTTAATGGCAGATCAATAGATACTAAAAACGACTCGTTCTAACAACTGCATTTAGAAGAACACTTTTTTAACTGGTCAGCTTAAATGTCCAGCTTGGTTAATTTTTCTATGCTTTTCACATTTTTTCATAAGAGGTAAATTAATAACAGTTATCCCAGTGGTCTTATAAGTATCGTTTTTGGTTTATGGCTGTTAATAATGATGTTGTGCCATTCCAGGAAGTCAACGAGGTGTAGTCAGGATTCCTACTACCTCTATATTGCCCTCTGGTGCCTCTCACACTTTATCACTCCTAGTTTCAGGGGGAATCAAATTAACCACAGAACATAGGGCCGCAGGACCACAGGTCCCAGGTCCAACTCTCCTTGTACTGCTGCAACTGCTCTTGCTCCTGTCTTCTCCTTGCTCTTTCCCCATTTTTGTGTGCCTTCTCCTTGCTTTTACCTTGTTTTTTGTGTGCCTTCTCCTTGCTTTTCTTTCATTTTCGGTGCTTTCTCCTTGCTTTTCCTTCCGTTTTTTTTAGAATGCCTTCTCTTTGCTTTTCCCTTGCTTTCACTGCTTTCTCTTTGTTTTTCTCCATTTTTTGTGTGCTTTCTCCTTGCTTTTCCCCATTTTCACTGCTTTCTCCTTGCTTTTTCTCTCATTGCCACTCCTGCCTGTCGTTTGTTATTTCCTGCCTCCCACCTAGCCCCACCCACTGCCTCCCAGCACCCCTCCTTCCTCCTAGGACATACCTAATGGAGGCCGCAGCGAGGCCGTGTGCTGTGGACACACTGCCGGTGCACCACCGATGTGCCAAAGGCAAGTCAATCTGCACCCCTCCATGCCTGGTCTGCGCCCAGCACCAGGATTTCTGTTTCTCGGCCCACCCAGTTATGACGCTGCCATGCTCCATGCCCTAAACACCAGATGACCCAGGGAACCTGCTGCCACGCTGCACCACAATCAATGGTAAGGGCGTTCTCCTGCGCCAGATGCACCTTCACTTGTATGACCACTGTCATGCCGCATAGCACCACACCAAACTCTCACCACAACACACCAGAAGCAACACATCAACTCCACTGCCTGCTCCTTAACACAAGTTTGATGTGCAAGCATTCTACAAAACTACAGGAGCTCATCACTACCCTCACACCTGACATTCTCTTCCTCACCGAAACCTGACTGAAATCCACGTGCTCCCAGACATTGCCACAGCAATCGCAGATAATTATGAAATCACTCACGAAGACCACACCAGCAAGCCAGGAAGAGGAACAGCTATAGTCCACAAAGAAAGCATTATATGCACTACCTCCACCGACAACACTACAACCCCATGGAGCACCTCAACTTCAAGCTCTGCACGGATGACAAGATTACCATCAGAGGAACCCTGGCATAACAACTCTTAGGCTCGTGCTCAAGCTTCTGCAACCCCATTGCAGATTTCATTGCACCCCTAGCCTTAGAATCCAATGACTACATCTTCCTCCGTGGCCTTAACCTCCACATCGACGACCCCAACAACAACACAGCACACCTCTTTGACAGAATGAGCTGCCTCGGATTAACTCAGATCATCCAGGACGCTATGCACACCGCAGGACACACACTGGGCCCCATCTTCATCTCCAGGAACCGTGTCTCACATACAGCTAAGTCACCGAACCCAAATGGACTGACCACTCTGTTGTCCACTTCAACATTTCCAGTACCCGCACCAACACCCCCAAGACCCAAGACATTCAGAGCCTCCACTGGGCGTGGAGCTAAGTTTCAAGGACCAACTGGACTAATGCCCTCAACACCTCCACCCTCCCACAGACCTCGCACAAGGAGTAAAGAACTTCAATGCCTGGATCACCAACTGTGCTGACGGCATCATCCCCGTCAAAAGCAGCAACCCAGTAAAAACCTCCAAAAAGCCAGCTGGTACACCACTGAACTCAGAACATCTAAATGAGACAGCAAACAGCTTGAAAGTAAGTGGCATGCCAGCAGAAACACCTACGACGGGGCAGCTTTCAAGGCCTCCCTCAACATGTACCACTGCCTGCTGAAAGCAACAAAGAAGGCAGCACTTGTATCAAAACCAGCAGCAACAATACCAAGGAACTCTTTAACCTAGTTAAGGAATTCTCCAACCCGACGGCTAGTGAAAACAACATCACACCCGCACAGGAGCTGTACGACAACCGTGCCGATTTCTTTCACAACACGTTTGCACCCACATACAGGAACTTCGAACCACAACCTACACCTATAGACTTCATTGACAGAGTCGCCATGAGCACAACCAACACCAACCATAGACTAACCATCTGGAACCTTCTCTCCACCGAGGACACCACCTCCACCATGAATTCCATCCACTCTGGAGCCCCCACAGACCCCTGCTGCACCACAGCTTCAATCTCAGAAACCAAAGGGTTGGCTAGGAACTCACCACTGTATTCAACACCTCCATCACCATCGCAACCTTCTCGGACACTTGGTCACATACTGAATTCAAACCACTACTCACAAATCCACTGCAGACCACAGTATACTCAAAAACTACAGCCCATTCTCCCTGTTCCCTTTCTCAGCTAACGTACTGGAAAAAAATCATCATCAAGCAACTCATGACATACCAGGAGCAGAACCAGCTACTCAGCGCCTCCCAATACGGCTTCCACAGCAATCACAGCACCAAGACCGCCTTGATCACACGCACAGATCACATCTGTCCCCTCCTTGACTGAGGAGAAACAGTGGCCCTGATCTTCCTCAACCTCTTGGCAGCCTTTGATACCATACCCCACCACGTGCTGATCAAAAAGACTCCACTAAATCGATATCCAAGGGGACACTTTCAGATGGATCACCTCCTTACTCACCAGAAGAACCCAGAGGATTCACCCACCTCCTTTCATCTCGGAACCAAAAGACATGACTTGTGGTGCCCCCCAAGGATCATCCCTCAGCCCCATGCTTTTTAAAACATATATGACCCCACTAGCCGACCGTCAGATATCACAGCCTCACATGATCTCCTATGCAAATGACACACAACGCATTCTCTCACTCACTGTTGGACCCAGCACCACCAAAACTAACTTTCATAGATGCATGACAAGAGTTGCCGTCTCGATGAAAGAAAACCGCCAGCAGCTAAACATAGACAAGACTGAAGTTCTGACCTTCGGCAAGAGCAGCAACACATGGAACGACTCCTGGTGGCCTTTAGAACTAGGACCGCAGCCACTCTCTCCAAACATGCCAGAAATCCTGGAATCATTACCTACAACATGCTGACCATGAAATCACAGATTACCACAATCTCCACCTGCTTCTTCACTCTGCGCATGCTACATAAGATGTTCAAGTGGCTATCCCCGCACACGAGACACACTGTGACACAGGCCCTCGTCACCAGCTGACTACACACGGGCAATACGCTCTACATAGGAATCACCTTGCAACTCCTACAAAGACTTCACACTATACAGAACGCTGCAGTGTGACTCATCATTGAACTTCCCCGACGATCCCATGTTACACCACACTTAAGGCAACTTCACTGGTTCCCCGCACAGAAGAGGTGAGTATTCAAGCTGCTGACCCCCACACAAAAAGCTCTACACAACGAAAGACCTGCCTACATTAAACACCGCCTGAATTTCCACCAACCGTCATGAAGACTATGCTCCACCTCCCTATCATTTTCCAACACACGAAGCAGAAGTGGAGGGCCTGTCTTCTCCCACATGGCGGCAAAAACCTGGAACAGCCTTCCCATGCATCTCTGGGCCGTTACCTCTCATCTGGAATTCTGTAGAGCCCACAAGACCTGGCTATTTGAATGAGCCGCAGAGACCTGCAAGTGCCTGGTACCCTAAAGGGTGATTAGTCGTGCTTTTCAAATCCTGTTTGCTTATTGATTGACAGGAAAAGAGAGTACGCAGGGCTCAGGGAGCCCTGTTCATTTGTTGTAGTTTTCACTTAGTGCCCTTGCTAAAGAAAAGTCTTGCATTCTGCTCTAGGGCTCAGGGGTTGCACCCAATCTATTTTCAGACCTTTATGAATATTTTCCTTGATCCCTGTACTTACGGAGTTACCTTAAGTGCCAGGCTTCTTTACACTCAACCTGAGCATGGACAGGCATGCAAGCAACGACGGGCCATCCAATGCGCATGTACGTGCGTCTTTTAAGTAAGGATCACCGTTTTGTAGCCCTTGATTTGTACAATAAATATACCCCAGCATTGACGAAGTGTGCAACCGATTAAATTCTTTCCCACAGGGCATGCATGCTGAAGTTTTGTGCGTTGATATAAGGCCTTTCACTTTCACTTCATTCATCACAGAGATTCCTCATTTTACGGGAGTAAATCTTCAATGTATAATTGAACATAGACTGACCCCCCCAGTCGGTGTCGTTTGGCACCGCAGTTGGATGCCAATGATTTGGAAACGTCCATGAAGGCCTCCGCATCATGTGTTTTCTTCAAAGATGCTGGAACTTGTGCTTTATAATTAAGCTTCATTAGATATTTTTCACTATACTTTTTACTCGTAATGGAGGCCTGCTTTGAATAATTATATTTGAGGGAGAAGTAGAAGTGTGTAACTCATTCCTATTCTATATTTGGTAATGAAGTATTTCTCATTTGTGTATTTTCAAACCGTTACTGCACTGAAGGAATATGAGTAAATAGTGCCACCTTCAGGATTGTTTCAGCTGGAGTCTAATTTAAATATATGGAAATCGTCTGTGTCTCTACCCATAATCATGAAGCATTGCACAGTGTTTCTATTTAATGCTATGCATGAAGTAATTTGTGGGACCGTGAGGAAGAATGTAGCAGGATTTGGTTTTGGTAATGGGTCTTTTGTGGCTCGCTTGCAGTGCATTATAGACTTCCTGAATGGGTGCAGGGGATAGATAATTGCAGGTATGGAGTACAATATTTAGATGTTTGGTGATGGTTTCTCGGGGTAGACCAAATGAGTCAGTGGAGAGTGAAAGTCACTAGAAAGGAAGATGCTGAGCAAATGTCCCTCTTGGGAACAGCTCTTTTGGAGACATCCTTTTATCTTCTGTCACAGCAAGAAGTGGTTGAGATGCAACAAGCTGAGGAAGTGATTAGCCCTCTGGAGCCACTATAGGCCAAAGTGTGCATTATGCCACTTCTGCTACCCCTGACATTTTTCGGGATGTCTGTGCTGCAGAAACTGCAGTGATTCAGAAAAGAAGCAAGACTTTCCAATATGAACAGATGTTTATTTCTGCCACAGCTCCCGTACAACACCAGGGAGCAGTTAGCCATCAAATGCTATGAACATTCAAACACATACATTCCTCTGAACCTTCTTTCACTGAAGATATTAATCTAAACAACCATAACATTCTACATTAAGTACATGAACTGGGTATTTCACATAGAGTGTACACACATTCAGGTATAGTTGTAGAGCTTTTCTCCCAAGATTATAATGACATCTCTTGATGATCCACAGCTCTAACTGAAAGTCTCCTCTGTTAGGACATGCAACCCTTCAAACGTTGCCTGCACCTCATCCAGACCTGAATGTCCAGGACCTACCCGAAGCTCAATCCACAAAAGACAGAATTTCTGTTATTTGCCAAAGACAAAAAGCAGAAAATAGTACAAACCTGGCTCAGTCAAAATAACTTTATTCGGCGGTTAGCCACAAAAGTAAACATGCATACATAAAGATCATCATAAAATACAGTACTTATAACATTCATTAAAATGAGTCTATTAAATCTAAATTTGCCACCCAAGCTTACTAAAACAGTAAAAAAAAAAAAAAAAAATAAGTGCTTATAAAAACATATATAACAATGAGACAATATAGTAAAAAGGACAATTCCTAATTTCTCTTAATAAATGATCACATTACCAATTCATATCGATTTCTAATAGTGATAGCGGATTTAATAAAACTAAGAATAGAAATACAAATTTGTTTGGTTGAGAGGCTTTGGATGCCAATCAGTCCTTCTTTGTAGGAAGAAGTGTGCAAATTACGCAAAATGGGTAATAAAAAGGATTTCCTGGGAGCCGAACCTGGCTCAATGACATGTGCCTTGATGGCTTTGAACCTCAAACTTTCACCAAACCCCAAGTCTCACGGATTGATCTTGGACTCCAAACACACCCTCAAGGAACAATTGGCAAAAAAATTAAAGACTCCCTGGTACTCTCGCATTTAAAAGAAGTGAAACAGTTTATCATAGGAAGTGACTTCAGAACTGCTGTTCAATCAAGCCAGCAACTATGACCTGAACAGACACCCCTCGTAAGGTTCAGCATAACCATCCCACATCTGCACAGGCCGACTACCACTGGAACCATCTGCCACAGCTGGAAAAGCATGATAGATGTAGAATGGGCTTCCACCCTCTCATTGTATTGGTACACCAATAACTTGAAAGACATCAAGAACCTCAACAGCTTGACCACTGCATGCACCAACATCTTGGATCCCCTCAGGTGAAACCCAATGGCAAGAGCCCAAACACAGACCAGTTGGTATAGAGAGGAACACAGGCTGATAAAATGCTGCTGCAAGTAACTGGAACACAAATGGAGAACAAGTCAAGACACGACAGTTGAAGAAATCTTCGAATCAGCCCTAAGATGCTATCACCTACAGATACAGAACCCAAGCTCTTGCAGCTCGAATCAATGTCAGCAATAACAGCAGCAAGGAAACCATTGCCATCATCAAATATTTCACAGCACCTCCTGCAACCTCCAGAGACTTCACACACTCACAAACCTTTGCAACAAGCTCTCAAAAGTCTTCTGTAACAAAATCACCTTCATTTACAGCATCTTCAACCCTCAACTGAACCACAATTGAATCACATAACCATTGCAACTCAACTTCCAATCACAGCTGAAGAACGACGTTGTGGCCCACTATCACCATTGTCAAAACTGGTGCTATCATACAGATCAGCCACTAGGAGCCTCCATCTGACACTTGTACATCTTCACCAAAGATCTTCTACTTATCAGGGAGGCAGCACCCCATTTTCATCAGGCACCTACATGAGATTGGCATCCAATGACCCGCTCTCTGCTGGACCTGCTCCTTAATGCATAGAACACATGCTGTCAGCCTGGCAACTTAATCCTTGGAAGCCCACAAACTCATCTGCAGAGGGCCTCAAGGTTCATTGCTGAGCCCAACACTGTTCAACGCATACATGATCCCTCTGGCCAATGTCATCCTCTCCTATGCCGATGATATGCAACTCATCCTCTTCCTTTTGGATGAGACCGCCAACACAAGAAGCAAGTTCACCTCCTGCATGACAGAAGTCATTAACAGGATAAAAGCCAATTGTATCAAGCTCAGCACAGACAAGACAGAAGTAGTGATCTTCTGTAAGAGGGCCTTACCATGGGATTCTAACTGGTGGCCAGCCAAACTCAACCCACACCTATACCCAGCACCCACACCAGGAACCTCGGAATTACCTTCAACAGCAAAATGGACGTGACCGCCCAAGTCAATGCTGCCGCTGCATCCTGCTTCCACACCCTGAGGATGCTGAGGAATGTCTTCAAACGACTGCCAAGCAACACTAGAAAAACTGTCACTCATGCCCTAGTTACCAACAAGACAAAACACCTTCAATGTTGGGATCACCAAGCAACTCACTATAGGACTACAGACCATCCAGATTCAACCTCTTACACAGAACTAACATCACACAATAGCTCCACAGGCGCCTGATACACAATCACACTCATTGCAAACTCCTTACACTCAAGGTACTACAGAACTTAGGGCCTACATACCTCAATAGTCGCATTTCCTCCACCAGTCACACCAAAGACACCTCTGATCCACAGGACTCCTCCTTGCCCCCATCCCAAACATACACAGAACCACATCAGGAGGATGGGAGCTCTCTTACATTCCTCCTAAAGGGTGGAAAGACCTCTCGCTTCGCTCTACATCAGAACTTCCTCCTCTCTTCTTGAATCCCGCAAAAAGCTGAAGACTTGGCTATTCAATTAACCAACCAACCATAGGCAGGCATAGGCACACACAGCTGCTCAGCACCAGGATACCCTTGCAGTGCTTGGAAACACACATAGCACTTGTAATCTTGCATCTCGAGGGTGGTACTATACTGCTCAATGGCCTACAGTTTGCAGTTTGTCTCCTGACTCTGCCTACTGATCCGTACACTGTATGTACGTGAATGCTGCAGTGCTTGTGCCCGCCGCCTATGCCAGTCGCATTGCCAGCCAAGCATAACGGCGATTGCGGACACCTCCTGTATTGTCCGGAGTACTTTATTACAATTGAATCAGCTTCACTTATGCTACGTTCATCCCAGCAGCCCCCCATCCTGCTACATCTTCTGAGACACCCTTGGTGTAGGGTGTAAGGCAGGGGGGCAGGCTAACGCCGCCTTGACACACTTTTCTGTGCCCTACCAGAGCCTCTGGGGCCTGACGTACTGCTACTGTGCCTGCCTCACTTGGTTGCCATGAGTAGCCTGGCAGGCGGGAGCGCAAGTATCATCTGGAACACAGTTGGAATCTGTAAACACCTATTTTGGATCACAGAATAGGGGAGCTAAGCAAAGCCCCCAGTACCAAGGAAACCTGAAACATTAGGAGGTATGCCCTTTAAAAGTGCTCTGGATGAGAGAAAGGTTGGAGGCAGCGGCAGCTACATAGCTGCACAGCATACCACGAGTGCATAGATAAGTGCCGGAGACATTTGTGAAAAACTAAGAAATGAGGAATGACCAATATATCCCTACTAGAGTGAGTCTTAGGAACATGTATAGGGGGAAATAAAATGGGAGGAAACCATGGGACTTTAATCAGGGTGTGATAAAGGGTGTGATAAAATGGTCAGTGAGCAAGATCACCTGCCTCACAACTTGTAAGGGAGCCAGAGGTATAAACCCTTGAGTAAAAGAGAGACTCCAGTGCAGTACCCATAAGAATGGCCCAGGCTAGTGGTAGAACTCACCAAAGGCAGAACAATCAATGACAAAAGGGAGAAATATGACCCTAGAAGGAAATCAGGTGGTGCAAAAAGATGAAATAAGGAAGGTCTCACAAAGAACGTAAAGAAGCATATGCTCAACTAAAGCCCCTCACTGATTGAGACTGGTGGGTTGTCAGTAACTAAATCAATTGAGGGCTCTGTGGGTGAACATTTCAAAAAAGTCAAGCACAACTCAAGGCATCAGGATCGAGAGAGAGGGATACCAGTGACAAGGAGAATTCAAGTTACCGGACTCTGGACCCGAGTCTACCCTCCATAAATAATTCCGATCTGACGGACTGTAACCAGTTCTTGCTACAACCGACTATAAAGACTATACTCTTCCCCCAGGTAATTTTCTCTATTAGACAATAGGGTGATGCAAAAAAGGGCATCAGAAAGCACGAAAGACCTACAGGCAAGTAGAGGGATTGCAAAGGAAAACAGAGAGGAGCTTGGCAATACACAGGAGCAGATCAATTCAATGGTAAATGAAGAAGCAGGTGTATCCGCACAAAATTCTATTCTAAACTTGGAGGTCTCAGCGTCACTGCCTTCCTCAATGTTGGACATAATGTTAATCCTACAAAAAACCTTGCAAGGAATATTAGAGGTGACAGTACTGAACAATAACATTTTAAAGTCACAGAAGGCACAACTACAGATTACCACAGTGGAACTAAAATAAATAAATGACCATATGTCAACCTTAGTAAGGCTTATTGATGAAAATAAGAAATCCATGGCCAATAAAAATCAAAAGGAAGTATAAGAGGCTTTATCGCAAATGGATGGGTTACAACTGCATACGTGTCCAAACACCCTATGTTGATAAAGAAATGGGGAGAACTCTCTATGTACAGACAGTATATCGCTCGTATGAAGAGAATTTGAAAAGGCATAGAGTGGGGTGCTGTGAAAGGGAAAAAGGAGAAGGCGTCCATAAACACACCAAGAATGACAAAACAAATAGTCAAAGTTCTAAAAAAAGAATTCCAAAGAACCACACAAAAGGGATCTAATAATGTCCATATAGAAGAAGTAGGAAAGGGAGATTCAGGGAGTGATAATCGAAATAATTACCAACCCTTGAACAAGAAAGAGCTTGGGAATGCTAACAAAGAGGTAGTAAGAGCAGAACACCGAGGCCCGGGTGAATGAGGGCGGGTAAGATACATAAAAGTAATGATAATAAAGCAAAGCAAGATACTAGCATGAAAGGTGCAAATGACAGAACATCAGCAATAAAGGGGTGGAAAACAAATACGTTATCAGTATATCTAGAGCTCATACAAAAAGTTTTAAAAAGGAAAAAAAGAAAGGAAGTTAGTCCCCCTGAATCGCTCTCAGTTATAATTTTTCTTCTCAAAATGCCTCAGCCTGAAAGCAATTGCGTCAAAGGATCTCAGATAAGTAGGGTTTACAAACAACAATAAGGGTAACAAAGTAACAAAGGTATTATTGTTAAGGTAGCGCTTTCAAAGATGGAAAGCGAGGTATAAAAGGAAGGTATTAAATTCATACCAGACATAGAAATACCAGAAGAAGGTTACTCTAATAATCCCTTTCTGAGGTATCATGCTGGGTTAAGTCCTAAGCAGGTTAAATTGATTGAATAGAATAGAATACGGAAGTCAGTAAGAAGGAAGATCTAAAAATAATGGTCCCACACCGCAGCTCTGAAGAAATCTAGGGTGTCAGTATTTGTGAGAATAGATATACTGCCTTTTCCTCACCAGCCAATAACGAGGGTGGGTGGTTGAGTGATATTGACTAGGACAAAGGGGGTCATTCTGACCCTGGCGGCCGGTGACCGCCAAGGTCACCGACCACGGGAGCACCACCAACAGGCTGGCGGTGCTCCCGAGGGCATTCTGACCGCGGCGGTTCAGCCGCGGTCAGAAAGGGTAAACCGGCGGTCTCCCGCCGGTTTACCACTGCCCTACAGAATCCTCCATGGCTGCGGAGCGCGCTCCGCAGCCATGGGGATTCTAACACCCCCTACCGCCATCCTGTTCCTGGCGGGTCTCCCGCCAGGAACAGGATGGTGGTAGGGGGTGCCGCGGGGCCCCCATAAGAGGGCCCCGCAAAGTATTTCAGTGTCTGCAAAGCAGACACTGAAATACGCGACGGGTGCAACTGCACCCGTCGCACCCCTGCAACTACGCCGGCTCAATTCTGAGCCGGCGTCCTCGTTGCAGGGGCATTTCCGCTGGGCCGGCGGGCGCTCTTTCGGAGAGCGCCCGCCGGCCCAGTGGAAATGTCTAAATGGCCGCCGCGGTCTTTTGACCGCGGTGCGGTCATTTCACGGCGGTACCTTGGCGGACGGCCTCCGCCGTCCGCCAAGGTTAAAATCACCCCCAAAGTGTGGTCGCACAGCCTATGGATCCTATAATGGAATATTAGTGGGTTTGTGAAAATGTCATGCTCAGAAATGTTAAAAGAGATAACATATCGACATGAGATTATGGCCCTCATTACGTCGCTGGCAGACGGCGGTATTTTGGAGAACGGTACTGCCAACAGGCTGGCGGTACCTTTCCCCAAAATATGACATTGGCGGTTTGGCTCAAGCCAAACCGCCAATGTACCACTCCGTCCGTCAGGGCGGTAACAGCTGTCGGGCTGGAGACCTCGGTCTCCAGTCAGGTGGCTGTCACAGTCCCACCCTCTGGATTATGACCCCGCCTACTGCCATGGTTTTCGTGCCACGAAAACCATGGTGGTAGGCACTATCAGTGCCAGGGAATTCCTTCCCTGACACTGATAGGGGTCTTTCCTCCCCCTCCCCAGATTCCTCCCCCACACTCCCCCTCTCCCCTGACCCCCCCGACATACACACACCTACATGCACAGACATACACAAGCATACACACACCCATACCCACATTCACCCACACATGCATATATTCATTTACACACACATCAACACACACTGACATACATCCTAGCACACACGCATTCACACCACACAACATACACGCACACTCACACCCGTTCATGCACACACGCATTCCAAACGCCACACTCCTGCATGCACGCACACAAAAACATGCACACACACCACCCCCTACCCCCTTCCCCTGTCGGAGCACCAGGCTTACCTGCTTGCAGGGGGTCCTCCGGCAGGAGACAGGATACGGCGCTGCTGCCAACAGCAGCGTCCGCCAGCGGAACATCGCCAGGACGTATCATGTGTCATGATACGGTCAGCGGTGGTCTACTAGCGTGGCGCTGCTGCTGGCAGCAGCAACACCTTACCGCCGTCCGCCGCCATGACCGTAACTAGAATTCCGCCAGCCTTCTGGCAGCGTTCAAGCTACAGTAATAATATGGCGGACGGTAGGTAGCCACGGTGACGGTAGGTGGCATTTACCGCCTAGGTCATAATGAGGGCCAATATGTTTACAGAAAATCTGGCTGTGCAATGAAACATCTACCACTGATGGGTTTGTGCAGGTAAATAGAACACCGAAGAAGAGGCAACAGGGGTGACCATCTGGGGGGAGTTAATATTGCTTACATCCACCAAGATAGCAAAAACGGTATTAATGGTAAAAGTAAAATGTAATTGGATCGTGACTTGTAGAGTACATTTATACAAACCAGACAATAGATATGATAGTATGCTAATAATCAACATTTACATCCACGTGGGGAGTGCAGGAGAGTATGGGTCTGAGCTAAGGAGTTTTAAGGAAGATGTGGAATACATTTGTACAAACTTCCACAAAGATATGATTATATTGTTGGGAGATTTTAACCATAGATTGGACCCAAGAAAGATTAACCCCTTGTTTGAGAAGATTTTTTCAACATATAACATTAACATTGCTAATTTGCCTGTATGTATGTTAGCTACATGTGATAATTCACTAGGAAAGTTTCTGGGTTCAAAGGGAATGTTTTGTATAAATGGGCAGAGAAGCTCCGTCGGCCAGCATGCCAGAAGTTTAAATATGGGTTGCAACTATGCCCAATCGAGTATATCTTTATGCAGGCCTGGACACAATTGGAAGATTCAAGGTAATGCAAACAGAGGGAAGCGACCATTACCTCCTACACCTGGAAATAATTATGGGGGTAAATAGGATTAGAGAAATGGTTCTTCCCCTACAGATAAAACACCCCAAGCACCTCACTACTAGGATCAAGGAAGAACACCTGGTGCAACTGGCTAATATCCAACAGAGCCAAGAGTTGAAAAGCTCCAGCCAACTGCGTAAGATATTATAAAAATGTAATTAACCAAGTAGTTCACTGCTTAAAGGTAGATTTAAATGCCAACAGGAAGAAGCAAAAAAGCACACAGACCAATACTAGGAATGTTAATGCTTTGTTTGACAGGGATTGCACAAAGTTAAAATGTCAGATTAGGAAAGAGGAGAATAATTGTAAAAATAAAGCTTGATCAAGAGACCTATGCCAGCCTCCAGAACACCAAGGGAAAAACTAAAAAAACTTTTGAAGATTGAAAAAGAGCGTATAAAGAGAGCTGCTGAAAAAATATGCTAGAAGTTATTGAAACACAAAATGTGAAAATGTTTTGGAAGCTCGTGCAGCTGAGCTCAGGCAAGATGGAAGTCAATGAAATGAGTGGAGGAAGAAGAAGCATGGGTAGAACATCTAAAAGAAATATATGGAGGGGGTTTGGAGGCTGAGAGAATGAGTCTAACAGAATGGTATGGGGTGGATGAGGGTATTAAAACCCAGTACTCCCTGCGCAGTATTAAAAACACAATCTTAGCCCTGGATCTGACTAGAGCAGCAGGGCCAGATAATCCACCTGATGTCATAGTTAAGACTAGGGTTGACTGGTGGGCAATATTTTTCTACCTGTCACTCCAAGGAATCTTAGCTATGGGCCCATTCACAGGAAACTAGAAGGGGGCAATGATCAGACCGATACACAAGGGGGAAAACACAAAAATACCAACAATTACAGACTGATTAATCGGCTTGATGTGGGTGAAAAACTATTCATAAAAATAATTGTAGGTAGACTTAAAGAATTGGCAGAATTACATCGTATTGTTCCCCTGTAAAAAGGGGGTTTTAACGAAGGCCACAATTGGTTTAGCCTATGGTCACTCACGCAGAAGACTATGGAGCAAATGGGCAGCTTATTCTGCTGCTTTGTAGACCGTTGTGCAGCCCTTAACTTTGTTGATCGGAATTGTTTATGGGAAACATTGGTGAAACTAGACATCCCTAACAGCCTCCTGACAATTATGAAGGAGCTGCACTCACACAACTAGGTCCAGGTAATTACAGATATAGACTGGAGTTTGACCCTGAAAATACCAATTAATAATGGGATGCACCCGGGATGTGTTTTGGCTCCCCCTGCTCTTTTCCTTGTTTACCTACTGATGGAACAGATATGCTAATATGAGGAATTTCTAATGATTAATGTGTGTTTATTAATGAAGAAAATTCAATGAAGAAACTAATATCTGAAAATAACGTGTATAAGCAAAATATGCCCACCGGGAGTGGTCCCCATGTGTATTAACAAGATGCTAAATAATGAGAAATATTCATGTAAAATGCATTAATATGTCATACTTGGATGTATAACCTATGTTTTATGTTAATTTGCATTCTTAACTTGGCCAAACTAAAGGCCTGGTTTCACTGGGCCTTCCCTGCTTATAACGTGAAGACGTGACAAGGCTTGCAAGGAGTGATAACCGGAGCAAGGGACCTTTAACTGCGCAGAGTTGAGATGACTCTGCTGGAACATTCTGCAATGTACCAGCGGACAGGAGATGATGAAGACAATTTTATACAATTATGTATAGTGTATGCTAAACGTACTTTCCCAGGACTTGAACAATGGAAGCTCTGACTAAAAGACTTGTGTGCAACAATTTCGTTACCTGAAGAGCCGGATGATGTTCAACAGAGGAACCAATGGAACTAATGGAATTGAATCCTAAGTAGACGTGTAGATGCGGTAAACAAAAACTATAGGTTAGAATCATAACTTCTGATAAGGTTGACCAATTAGCAATTAGTGGGATGGACTGAGAGACCCTAATAAAAAGTCATGACAAGGGGAGTAAAATCAGAGCGGAGAGGAGAAAGTTGATGACGTCAGGAGACGCTGTCTGAAGTGCTGATAATTGGGCTTACACTCTGTGAGCCGGATATTTTGCTTACTATCGATGACCTGGAGACGAAGACTGACTCGTTGCTGACCCATCTTGGATAGGTAGCTATAATAATGCGACTGATAAACCTTTGCCTTTTCTTCTATGTACCAACTGTGCTGTACAGAATTTCTCATTTAGATAGATTTTTCCAAATTAATGTTTTGCCCAAATTGTTTTCGCATTAAGTCCCACATGCTGATGCTAATCTTGGTTAGGTAGGCTGACAGGGGTGACATTGATGGTGACAGTTGACTGACCGAATTGCTTTGCTGAATCGCTACATAAATGATTGAGAAATTATTAGGTTAATGTTTGCTTTGATTATTTGTGTCTCTTGGATGAATAATGTTTCCGTGATGATTAATAAAGCTTAATTACTAATAATAGTCAAATAAGGGTTTTTGATTAGAATTGTAACCAATAGGGAATAAAAACTATTAACCTTTTCTTGTGAGTGATGGTTATTTTTGTTAGATAGGGTTTGTTCTTAGTTCCTTCAAAGTTGACTTTGATTTATTAATGTTGATTAATGGATTAGTATTTCACTGCATGACTAGGATACTCCATGTGATTCAAAAGGTTCATCGATCTATACACGTCCCCTTGTGAGTTTACTTACTAAGGACCAGGCACGCTAGCACTACCATCAGTATTAGCAGTTGCAAAGGGCATCAGCTCCAAAATGGATGGCAAACATATAGCATGCCTCCTAAATGTGGATAATATCGTCATTATGGATCTGACTGAAATAGGTTTACAAAGGAAACTGAATACTTTTGTGGAAAACTACAATAATAATAAGTTAGTGGTAAACATGGATTAGACTATGGTGATGGGCTTCAGCAAAAAAAACTGCAAACTTTGGATGGTACTTAGAACCCACAAAGTTAGAAACCTTTAATAAACATAAGTACCTATGGGTATGGTTCGAGATGAGTTTACTGTGGAACAATCATACCGAATCACTCAAAGCTGGAGCCTTAGCATCAGTAAGTGGTCTGATAAAATGTAACAGAAATTATGGAGATATGTCCCTAATACCTTTAATAATGGCGTATTCAGCCATGATCCACCCTCAATTCCAGTATGGAGCCGAGTTGCTCAGCCTAAGCGGCAAAAGGAATATGAAGAGGGGAAATGTTGAAAAGCCTGCTATCACTGTCGAGGTCTTCAGTGTCTCAGGCAATAGGAATAACATAATGGAGCTATCTGGCATTTGCTGAGGCCGTTAGATTTTGTCTGCATCTCAACTCAGGAGATATCCATAAGTTATCATTGTTATGTAAAAATGTGATTACGTAGAACAAACTGAAGTTGGCTAAGGGCGTCAGGAAAAACCTAGAGAAAATATGTAGGGTACTGGGTCTAAGTATAGGCTTTCAGAATCTGCAAACAGATACAACGGAATGCAAACTCTACATTTTAACAAAGAATAAAGCTAGAGAACATGATATGCAGTATTTAAAGGGGGAAGCCTTCAGTCCAATTTATTCTTGGATTCACTACCAAACCGTAGGTTCAGATCTGAATTGCTAAGGTTGAGAACCCGTATTAATCTGTGCCATGGCAGTAACGAGGTAAAAATGGCAATGATGGATGCATTTGCTAAATATATCTGTGGTTTGCGAGTAAAGTGTGACAGTCTCCATATCCTCTTGAATTGTTGAAAAGTTCATACCCTTCGGAAAACTATTTTGATGTTTTTTTTCCAAAAAATATGGCGTCCAAGATCGTGTGTGTTGGAAAATGGGCTATTGGTAAGGGCAGGTAGGTACCTACACTTAGCAATAGGCCACTAACCTCTACTTAGGTCCAGTTAGGTCTCAGTAAATTAAACCAAGAGAATGCAGGGTCGAGGTGCAGGCCAGGGGTCCAGCAGGGCAGTCCTTCTTCTCCTGTAGTTCTTCCTTGTTGGAATCTGATGGGGATCTGAGGTGTGGGAGGGTCTGCCAGTTTTATCCCTGCTCCTGGGTGAAAAACAGGGGGGTACTGGTTATCCAATCAGGGGCAGGGTCCTTCCCTCTGTGATGACCACTTCCTGGGAAGTGTGGCAAAAATCAGTCCCAGGAAGCAACGTTCCTCAAAAATCCATCATGGCTGAAAGTGATTTTTGGAGGTTATATCTGGCTGAGCCCACCCACCAAACACACCCCTCTCCTGCCCTCTCCTAATCTAATCAAGGGGGCACCTAATTGTCTGGGTTTGCAGGATGTGGGGGTGTTGCTGGGTTGCTCCAAATGTCCTTCTCTGCCTTTGAAGACCAGTTTGGCAGCCCTACCCCTTCCTGCCTCACCATCTGCTGAAGGGAGATCTCCCCCCACAGGCACATCTCGTTGTGTGAAGCCAGGCCACTTCACACCTCATCAAGCCTGGCCAGGCTGTCAGAAGCTGGCCAATCAGAGCACAGCAGCAAAAACACTGCAAGGCTGAAGTTGGCAACATTTCAGGTAAAGTTTAAAACTCTTTACCTGAACAAGTTATATTAAATCCAACAACTGGAAGTTGTGGGGTTTATTATAACAATTAATTTGATACCAAACTTCTGGAATCTGTTACTGAAGGGGACTTTTAAAATTAAAATAAAGTCTCCCCATTGAGGGAAAAACGAATTTGGCTGTTTTACCTCACCAGGGCTTATAAAACTATTTTTATAAGGTCCCTGCTTATAGTTACATGGCACCCAGCCCTAGGGGCACATAGGGCACACCTTTGGGGTGACTTATGTGTAAAAATAAGGTAGTTTAAGACTTTGGAGCTACTTTTAATTCCAAAGTCGAATTTGCATGTAACTTTAATTTAAAAGCAGCCAGCAAGGCAGGCCTGCCTTTAAAATGACACTGGGCACCTCAGCAGTGCACCTATGGGGGCACTACCTATGCTGGGGTCCCTAAACCTCCATGCCCTAACATATACTAGGGACTTATAGGTAGGTTAACTTTGCCAATTATAATTAGCCTAATTTGCATATTCACTTTACACAGAGCACTGGCCCTGGGACTGGTAAGCAGTACCCAGGGCACAGCCAAGAGTCAGTAACCACCAATACCTGTCCAAAACGTTTGGGGGTGACCAGGGCAAAAAGGAGGACTTTCCTACAGTGTGCAAGCAGTGGCACTTTTAAAAGATATGCAATATTTGGATGTGACTTGGGCCTTAAGGAGATCTGTGGCTGCAGCTAAGTGGGCTTTATTAGATTATTAGAAGTTTACCCTTTTTAATTTGGTTTTTAGCTCATGGCAAAATGAGGAGTGGTTACCCTACGTGGATTCACTACCAAACCATCGGTTCAGATCTGAATTGTTAAGGTTGAGAACCGTTATTAATCTGTACCACAGAAGTAACAAAGTAAAAATGGCAATGATGGATGCATTTGATAAATGTACCTGTGCTTTTCGTGTAAAGTGTACCAGGCATCCAAATCGTGTGCAAGTAGTGGCACTTTTAAAAGATGTGTGATATTTGGATGTGACTTGTGTCTTAGTCAGATTTGTGGTTGCCGCTAAAGGGGTTTTATTAGATTATTAGAATTTACATTTTTTAATTTGGTTTTTAGCTATTCTAATGAGTGAATGTTTGATTTGTCTTAGAAATGGTATGATGAGATTTTATTCGTACTCATATGTATTGTGATGATTATTGTCATGATTACTTATATATAAATTACACAAGATTTTATTTGTACATATGTTTTATGATGATTAACTCCTGCGCTGTTTTATGTTGTTTAAAGACCAAGGTCTACATAAACATGCCTTTTTCACTGACTGACCTGCTCCATGGCTTACCAGATTCCACACTGTCACATCTTAAGAAAATCCTACCCACTGAAGCATGTCTCATCTAGGGCCAGAACTCATATTATCCCCATCCTCTTGAAACACCATTGGCTCCCCTTGTCAGCAGACACCATTTTCAAAACCAGCTGCATCATTTACAAAGCCACCATGACCAATGTCCACACTTAAATTAACAAGGTAGCAGGCCCTTTCAGCCAATGCACCCAGGATCTGGAACAACATCTTCATATCCTTAAGGATCTCCCAAATGCTGTTCCAAATTTAAGGAAGAGTTGAAGACCCAACTCTTTAAAGAACACTACATCACAATGCTGTAATAACTAGTTAAACAGCTACCACTCCTTTCACTCCATGACCGTATGCCTACCTTTGTCCCTGTACATATCTTCTTGTCTTTTCAAACAGGTTTGCGCTATACTAATATCCCATATAATCATAGATACATAAACATCTCCTTTCGTGAACGCAAAAATATATAAACAGCTAGTAAGAACCAACTAACATGACATCTGAAAATAAATAGGCATCTGCAGAAGTCCGATATACTGCAACATAAGGTCACATTTATGTATAGCTATAAAAACTAATGAGCAGATGAATCATAGGGACTTCTGCAATTAATTTGTGCATTAAAGATTATCTTCTGTGCATACTTGCCACTTTAGAGCTCCTAGTCTTCTTAACTTCTCAATTATACTGGATTATTTTCTGTCTCAATTTACCAGTTTAAGAAAGAGAGGGTGTCCCGGGGAGGGTCTTTGTAATACAGCATTTAAATTGTTCTTTATTTGACTTTGGAGATGCTTACCTACAAATAGCAGCTCATAAATATTATAACAGTATATTACGATGGAGCCACAGGGTTGGAGAACTAATGGAACAGGTAAGCACTATAGAAAGGGAGCGAAGGAGTGAGAGCAGGATGGAGAGATGAGCGGATGTAGAGATGAATACATGGAGAGAGGGTAAAGAGATTGGTGGATGTAGCTAAAGAAAGCTACATGGAAGGACAGAAGGCAGTATGGGTGGATGGGAGGAGGAAGGATGGGTGGAAGGCTAGATGATGGAGAGAAGAAAGGAAGAAAGGATGGGTGGATGGATGGAGAGAAGGGAAGATGGATGGATGAATGGATTGATGAGGAGAAAGAAGAATGGTAGGATGGGTGATTGATGAATGTATTTTTCAATGGAATGAAGGAACAAAAATAGAAGAAATAAATAGTTGGGAGACAGATGGATGGATGACAGGAAGAAAGGAAAATAAGAAGGAAGGATTGAGAGGAAAGACAGATAAAAGCATGAATAAGGATAGCGAGAACTAAATAAAAGATAAAAAAGAGGGTGAGGGAAGGAAGAAATGAATGAATGACAAAGAGAAGGAAGGAAAGATAGCAAAATACAGAAGGATGCAGAAGAGGAAACAAAGATGAAGGAACAAAAGGAAAGAAAATCAGACCGTAAAGGGACTATAAGCATAGAAAGAGGATACAAAGAAAGAAGGAAAAGATGGAAATAAAGAAGATATGAAAGAAGGAAAGGAAGTTAGAAAGAACAAACTAAAGAAAAAGAAAGATAGAAAGAAAGTTAAAAGTAATGAAGAAATAGATGAACAGAAGTTCAGAGAAAAAGAATTATAGATACAAGGAAGAAGTTTTGTTTTGAAAATTGTTCTGTAAACACAATACAGTTCAATTTTTTAAAGTTTTAACTGGAAGGAGTGACCACTAAACATCTCTGATGATGGTCAACCACAGTATACGACCTTGATTAATTAATTTATTTTATGAAAATCCAAACAGAATGTCCTAGAGAACATCCACCTTATTGGCAAAATTCATTAATAATTGAGGTGTAAAATGCACCAACTGGCCACCTGTTTTCAGGTTTCCTTCCAGAGGAGCAAACCCCCATAAATGAGTGCCAGCCTAGCTTGCCTTATTTGCTTGCTCGTTAATATGAGTGATGTGGTTAAAATTTGGGGCTTTTCTCTCTCTGGCTATTCCCTTTGTTCTTATAGAGGAATAAGTTTGTCACCATACATCAACATTTTGCCATTTTCCATCTGCATCTTTCGTGTAGGCCTTGACTTCAACTTGAATAGCTGTTTCACATAGCCAACCTTGGATCACATACTTTCTTACTTAGGTAAGTTCTTTGTCCATTTCTTTGTTATTAACACTACTCTTCTTCTGACACACCACGTGAACCTATTACATCAACAAGAGCAACCAAACACTCTTAATACTTGTTTCTCTCCTCTTTTCTTCAACCTGAAAAGGCATCTACAAAGACAGTCTGTCCACATTTTTCTCCTCCTGAATTTGAATCTCTTTAATGGTATGCTACGATAATTTAGAGCTTAATACTGGACATTTTAGAGTATGGTATATTGGAACATTTTCTTAAAGAATATTAACAAGTGGTTTGTGATCTGGCATTAAAGTACATTTCTTACTCCACACAAAACTTCAAAATCTTTGAACTACCCAGCAACACCTAACAACATTTTATCAAAAACGTTTTGGATTCACTCGATTATTGTCAGTAATATTCCAGTGGTGATGGTGTTTCACTAACCTTATAGTAAGCGATGCCTGCCCTGCTGAATTTCTGATACCACAATTCTATCCCTCGATTGTTTATATAGCAGTTCTAACACATATTTCTATTCTGATCAATAAGTTGCATGCTGAATCAGCACTGAATCTACTGCTGATTCTGCTTGAGAGATGCCACAAATAAGAAGTGAACCTAATTGAAATTGAAGGCTTCTAGTGCAGTGGAATGCATTTTTATAACAGCTCAATGGTAATAAACAGAACAGCATAATATGAAAACAAAATCTGTTTCAGGTTTTACTGTTCAACTCACTTGCTGATGTATTCTGCATTCAGTAGTGTGTCACATGCCTTACATTTAAAACAGCTCAAATGCCAGTGTTTGTCCAGGGCAACCAAAGACTGGCCATTCTTGATCTCAAGGGCACAACCACCACAATCTGAAAAAGATAGAAAACAATTGGAGAAATTGAAGTAAAACATATATTGTAGGCCACTGCAATGTAGAGTTTGTGGTCTGTGAAATTGTCTATGGGCCTAAGTACAATGGGCAATATATACCCTCTGGGTGCCAACTCCTGTTGCAGGAATCACAGGGTTTTCACTGGTGGGGACTTGCAGGCTCCACTAGTAGAAACCCTCAATCTGTCTTTTCATGCAATGGTCGTCCTGCATTATTAATGACATGGTGAGCTTCACTATATTTTCATGCCAGGGATCACCTTGAGGGGCATGTCACACATGGGTAAGTAGATAAAACAATGATCAACCAAGCAGAGAGAAAACTCTCTAGTGTAAGGGGACATGTTTGGTTTTTCAGTAGCAAACTCTCACTGAGGCATTTTATTTTTGAAAAACAAAAAAGGGCCTCATTAGGAGGCTGGAGGTCCAAAGACCGCCAGCCTCGTGGTGATAGTCGGACCACTGCAACTCTGGTGGTCCAACCGCCATATTACAAACCTCGTGGGCAGACCCACCTGAAGACCGCCGTTCCCACCAGTAACATGGTTTCCGATGTTGTGTTGGTGGAGCTTGGCTGATTACAACTCAGCTTTCCTCCAGCCTCCCATGGAAAGGCTGGCAGAACACCAGTGCCAGGAGCCATAGGGGAGCCCCTACACTGCCCATGCTGATGGCCTGGGCAGTGTAGGGGGTCCCCCTACCCAGCACCATCAGAATGCACACTGTCTGCGCATTCGAATGGCACTCGGGGGCCCCAATGTGCAATGGCATTCACCTCGGCTCCATGTGGAGCAGAGACCAATGCCACCGCACAGTTTCCCCTTGGCTGACCGGCAGAAACCTTGGTTTCCACTGGTCAGCTCAGTGGAAACCTTGTAATGGGACTGGTGGGGAGGCTGCCAGCCGGCTTGTCTGACCACCAGACTCATAATGAGGCCCAAAGTTTGCAAAACAAAACAACATGGAGCCCACTCACCAAACTCTTCGGTCTTCATGGCTACTGCAACACAAGTGGTTGCTGAGAAGGTAGTGAGAATCACACCAGGCAAGCAGAGACATCACAATAAGGTGGACAGTCCCTCCACTCCGCCATACCCCCCAAATGAGCAGAGGTCAAGGCCTCTTGTGACTGAGTATTCTGGATGGTGATCCCCTGTATCAATTTTAGATGACCTACAGATACTGCATGATGTCAACTCCTTATTAAGTTACATTTACCAACAACATGAAGAAATGCATAGGATTTAGGTTGTTGTGGAAGCAAGAGGGCTAGAGACAGATGAAGAAACACACACCTAAACATCACACATTAATTGAACATATGCTGCACCATGAGTTTACGTCTAACTTGGTCAGAGGCATTGTCTCTGCTGCAATAGCGGTGAAATCTACTCCATATTGTAATGTTTTTTCCTGAAGTGATGATCTGTGACATGAGAATATTCTCTTTAAGGAGAAACAGAGGGCAGAAAAAACATCACATCAGAGGTGGATGCTGGAGTTCCTGCAACCTTTATGACCCCTGGGAAAGTACCACCACAGTACGGGAGGCACATTCTCAGGAATCGCATCCCAGCTCTAACATGCTTGGGGTTTCCCATCATTGTACCAACACCCTGTGTTCCTTGACGGATTACCATAATGCGCATAACAGTCTTTTACAGTGTTAATGTCACTAGAAAATATGGACCAGTTGTCATAGATTGGGAAAGCCACCCTACCAACATTTCCGGTGGAACTGATGCCACTTCATAATGGACTCTGATGGAGAAAACTCATTCAGCAGGAAATCCAACATGCATTTTCTTTAACATTGGACAGTGGTCCTGTTTTTCTGGCAGAATTTTCAATTACAGTCCTGTTCTAGATCAAGACCTGTTCCGACCACTTAGGCTCCAGTCTGTTTAAACTCTAGGATGCAAGTATCCCAGCCACATGCTCTATCTTTTTAAAATTACAGCATCTCTACTATCACTGAACTATGCAAGATTGTCTCTGGTAACAATGGTGTCCTAGGCCCTAAAGAAAGCAAAGAAAATGGGTTTCCTACCTCCAGATCTGTTTGTTGAACAGCTATAAGTTGGGCGATTAGGCTTCTCAGATCCAGGTGCCACAGTACAACAGCACCTGTGGCACTATTGCCAGATATGCCTCTGCAAAGGGGCAAAACAATATCTCCCAGTCTGCAAGACCTTCAGTTCACCAGAGGTATTTTAGTAATGGCATTAATGAAAAAAGACATAAAATCTTCTGTAGAATTCTTTGTTCTAGTATTCATTAAGGAATACCGAATGCTATTACAATGAATGGGTTTATAACCGAAACGTCATAACGAAAATATCTTTACAATTGAAGGATTTTACATCGGCATTTATTACAACGAATAAGCTTTTACAACAAAAGCCTTTAATATGAAATGTAAGTATTTAACAAGTAGGTATATATATATATAATATCATGGGTTTATTTGTACTTGTAGAATACTTACATTGTTAAAACAATAAATATTTTATAACTTACATATTTAAAAAAAAAAAAAAAATTATCTATTAATAAACAATTGCTAATTACTACTTAATTAATGTCCCACCCTAGACCCCCTACAAACCTAGCATCCCACAACTAAAGTAAAATGAAATAAAATAAATATTCCAGAATGTTCAAATTTGAAATGCATTTAAATAATTAATTTACAAATAATTAATAGTTAATTATTACATCAATACATTCCAACCCTACGATCCCACACCTAAAATATTAGTGAAAAAATCAGTATCAGTATTACATATTTTATATAATTAAAAATGGATTAAATTATTAATTACCAAATAATAATACATTATTAAGTAATTATTACTTAATTAACTTCCCACCCTACCTCCTACAGACATAGCAGCCTGGAACAAAAATAGAAGTAAAACACATCAGTTTTACATAAATTAAATAATTAAAAATCAATTAATTTATTAAATATTAATAATTAATTGATAACCATTACCTAATTACCTTTTCACTCTTTAAAGCTCTACAAAATAGCTTGCAAAAAATATATAACCAAAATACATCAATATAGTATAAATTAAAAAATAAATATCAAACAAATTATTAAATAAATTGTATTGAATAATTCATTATTATTTATTACCTAATTAACTTCCGACTCTGCCTACAAATGCAACAACCCACTATCACACTACGAATTACTATTAGAAATTAATAACAAAAATTCTAAACTACTTAAAATGACCAGCTATATTTAAAAAACAATGAATAATATTTATTTAATAGTAACATAAGATTAATATATCAACTAAAACACAATAAAATAATTCAAGAATTATTTTTAACCACTATATTAGTGAAAACAATATTAAAAATGTCAATAATATTTACGATATTACCTAAAAAATTATGTTCTTGTCCACTATATATGTGCATCACAATATTTGTGTGCCACAGTATTTATTTTCCAATATTTATGTCTCCCAATATTTTACAACAATATTTTGTCCAAACTCCATCTTCTACTATATTTATCTTGAATGTATGAAATATTAGTAGCATATGTAGTGGGTGCTGTTTTTGGGCAACAGTGAAGAGTTTGCATGCTTACAACATGGTATATGAATATACTGGTGTGCATGGGATTAATCATCTAAAAACACTCACATAACATTGTCTATGTTTCAGTCTATTTTTGACAATTTTAAGTATCTAATAAGCTTACTCTTTCCCATTTTAGCTTAAAATAGAGTTTCCTCCAACTTTAGTTAAGAGTTAAGAGAACTTGCTCATTTCATATAAATATCATTTTGGGTTCTTTACTGTCATTTGTGTCATGGTAGATAAGTGCTTCTGGGAAGCGAAACCACAATTTACAATTGTTTTACGATGTTCCATGATACACTTTTTAATAAGGGGAATCTTGATGTCCACATAAAATGTTTGACTTTCACATTGTCCTATATACATGCAGTAAGCAAATTTACAATTGTTGAAATAGTGCATCATGTAACCTTTGGAGACACAAAAGCATTTTTTAGTTTTTTCTAAACTGTACTCCCACATTTGCTAACTGACATTAAGCATTTCAAAATTTGGGAACTCACGCTTACGCTTATGTTTTAGGAGTAGAAGGAGTAGAACAGGACTGAGAACTTGAAATAATTATTTCCTCTTAAGAACCATTTCCCTGAAGCTATTGTTAAGATAGACACTTAAAGCATCCTGAGTTCAGGATCCTGTAAGCAAATGTCAATCTGATTTAAATATCTCATAAGCAATTTGGTACAGTCAGTTATATCCTTTAATGAAAATGGCTATTTGCCTAAGTTAGTTTTTGTGGTTTCAAAGCAGGTTGTGTTGGTATGTGGAAAAGATGCCATTTTTTTGCAGAGACTAGTGATGTAATTCCTTCAGTATAGTCCTTCTCACAACTGCAGGGTGGCTTGTGTCTCTGTTATTTTTATGGGCAAGAACTAGAGTTTATAGTATGATAAACTATGCATTATTTTCACATAAAAAATCAACATCAATAAATCAATATATTTTCCAGTTATTAATTCGACGTTGCTGTGTCTGATGTTCAATGACTTGGGGAATGTTTAATTGGGTATAGAACATCCCAAATCAGAAAGCTGTTTAAAATGAGCCCATGTTGCAATATATTCCAGACCTAGCATGACCAGTATGATTGATCTGCCTCAAACATGCCACAGAAAGACCCTAATTCAGTGACTTCTTTGGCAAATGGATTACCCATAGAATGTTTTTTATAAAATGTAGTCCATTTTCCCTAAAAAAATAAACTTTTTAAAAGTTTGAGAGTAGACAGTGACTCCCTGTGCCACTACCTAATACCCTATGTTGTTTTACATTCACTAAGAGAAAGCGGTCCTTGTGGGACCACTTCCCCTTCTGCGAATGGCTTACCACCCCATGTTGGGAGCCAGTAAAATGTAAATGTTTGTGACAGGATTTTGGTTACAAAACATTGACACATACTGTACTGAATAGCTATTTAGAAGGGGTGCCCTAAACATGCTCTTTCCAAACAGAGATTCATTATGACCTTCTAGAACAATGTTATGTTTAGGTAACCTGTTGGAAAATGGGTTTAGTACATTCCTAAAAGGCACTTAGGGGTTGCAAACCCTGTTTTCAGCGAATCGCAGAGTTTGCAGCCACTAAATGGCTTCACGCTTTTCATAAAGTAATGGTTTATAATTCAAAGTAAACAGGACAATCTGTTTCATTTTCTAATTCTGCTTTTCCTCTGGTTTAGAGACGCATCACATGACATACATACAACCCATATTGATAACTTTTCTTAGTGGGTCATTTATTCATTATTTTTGGGGCCTCATCTATTGTTAGAAGCGGGCGGACCCTGTCACACTTTGTCAAGGATACGCACCTGTATGGAACCTATGTGGTTCTTCTATGCTCTGCAACTAAATGACGGAGAGAAATGCAATTTGATACAACATTTGCTTTTTACAGCTAAAGTTAGCTCTTTGGTGGCTTCACAAAAAGAGATGTGCACTGTCACCTCTGGTAATAGCGCAAGACTTATTTTACATTAGTCTTTAGTAAGCTTGCATGCACATTTGTTACAAGCATTGGCAGAGCGGATAGGTGTGGCCTTGGAAAGACAGTGTAATAGTTATTTGCTTTAATATTTATTGCAAGCCAGTACCAAAAGAACAAAAAGATATAAAGAAAATATGCCACCACCAAAACTTGGTGCCATACTCTTAGAATAAACATCTTACTTTTTTTTTAAATCACTTATGTGGCTGTTTTACTGGTTATGTTTTTTAACTAATAAGCCTTTCAGTTGCAAGTTGCACCATGCATTTTACTATTATCATTGTTTGTGAAGGAAACAAGATGAAATCAGGATCCAACTAAGCACTCATATTGCAGGCAGCTACAATTTTACAATGTTATTTAAACACTTTATAATAGCAACTATAAAAAGGAGATGGAAAATAAATCACTATCTAACAGAAGATCGGTAGGTCAGGCAAAATAAATATTCAGCCCCTCATTGCGACTTTTGCTGTACCACTACGGGACCGACAAACTCGTGGTGAGGATGCCACCACCATCCCCCTGAGCATATTACGATATAGCAATTGGCTCCCAAGGGAGCTGAGTGCCATATCGCAGCACAGAGGGAGCTGTCCAACACCCTTGGAATGCGCACTGTCTGCAAAGCATTCCAAGGGTGCAAGGCAGGGGGGTCCCTGCACTGCCCATGCCATAGAATGTTGCACTTGTTCTCAGCCAGTCTTTTCTTGGTGGGGAAACTGCCATGAAAAGGATGGCAGAGAACAAGGCTGTAATCAGCCAGGCGGCACTGAGTTCAGCGCCGCCCTGGCAGACAACCAAAACTGTCTTCAGCCTGTCAGGAAAAGTTTTCCCGGCGGGGGCTGCAGTCCCCTGGCAGGTCCGCCCACTGGGGTCATAATTGGGCAGTTGAACCGCCTGATTAATCAATCAATCAATCACAGATATTTATAGAGCGCGCTGCTTACCTGTTAGGGTTCCAAGGCGCTGAGGCGGGGGGGGGGGGGGTTAGACTGCTACTGCTCGAAGAGCCAGGTCTTGAGGAGTCTTCTGAAGTGCGAAGGTCCGACCGTCAACACAGACCTAGGACCACCACACTTCTAATGAGGCCCTTAGTATTTAAAATAATATAAAAAAATATAAAAAGCACACTTTGAACCAACTTTGTCACTAAAGAGAAAGGAACTCTTTTTAGGTAGCGATGTGCACACTTTTTTTGCAGATACTGAAAGTGAAGTCAGCCAATGAGTAAAGTAGGCTGACTGTGGTGGGCAGAGGTAAAGTGTGAATGACAATTTAGCAGTGCAATGGATGAAGCCTACTGAATAAAAGCCCCTCTACGTATTTATATTATATATACAATTTTGAGAAAGACAGTCCTCTGAAGAGACAGCTAATTTGTCTCAAAGGCTAGACCTTATTTCACAGTCTCTTCATTGCCCTTTGGCGAACACTTTCCTAATATCTTCTGCAGGTGAAATTTGTTCCCATGGGTGCTGAATCCGGTGACATTAATTTATACTGAGTGATGACTTCAGTGACATACTGACTTAGTTTTTTGGTCTTTTTAATCCACTGGAATGATCAAAGCCAGGCCCACAGTGTAAAACGCAGATGTCAAGTCAAGCCACGTGCCCTGGAAGACTGACACTTGGTACAAAACTCAGCTCAGTTACATCTTGCATCTTACACTGTAATGAATGAAATCTCCTAAATATGTTGTGCAGTGTAGTTTGCATTACCTCTCGTATTTGATTGAATAACACGTTTTCCTTTCTACAGCAACTCGGTCTCAACTTCTAAAAAGAAGCGCCATTGCAGTATCAGCCACTTAAAATTAAGTTAAATAGTGAAATACCCGCATATCCCCTACTGCCTAAAGCATGCATTTTCAGTAAAGAAAAATCTGCAGTAAGGTCATTTTTGTTATCTGAAAATGATAAGTTAGTGCACCATTTCGATATAGAATACTCTTTTATCGTTTATACTAAAGCAACTTTTACTTTCAGGATTCTACCAATGAACGTGGAATGGAATGTGTGCCCCCTTACTTCTCAGACCCTGGACTGGGATATTTCCACTGCCGCTGGTTGAGGGTACGAAACATTTTTGGCAAATGCATTCTTTCCCATTGAAGGTCACTCGATCACCAGCAGGAAAAGGGTGCCTGCAAAAATAAAATAAAAATAATGAAAAAAGCAAAACATTTTATGTTGTTTCAGTGTTTTACCCTCAAACTAAATTTAACTGCATCACTAACAAGTTAATAAGATGTCACTGTGGATTCTTCATTTGTTTTTTACAACAATGCTTTCTGGCAGCTGTCAAAAGAAAACACCCTGGCAGTAAGTAAGCGCGGTTACATTATGCCAAAGGGATATCTACACTGACACCTTGTGGTAGCATATTTAATACAAATCGTATGTCAAATCTGTTTACTTGAATTAAGAAGCTTGTTTTTACCTAGGTATTAGGGGCATCCTGTCCTAAAGCATTTGGTTAACCTGGTCGCACTAACTTTCAACAAGTGTATTGGTATTTTGCGAACTGACACAGGTAATTATTATGTCGGTTCAGAAAATACCACACTGTAGTCAGGCTCAATTCTACCAACCTCATGAGTATTATTAGTGTGGTAGGTTAAATAAAGCAATCAGGATGGATTAAAAAAAATAAAACACTTCAAAATCCTTTTTTAGGAGTAAGCAGTTGTCCACGAGATCACTGCTTACTCCTAAAAAATGTATTTTTCTGACTTTCATAAAGGGGAAGGGGCTCATTGGGGACCATTACCTGTTTGCAAATGGATTATCACTTCCTCTGAGGTGTTGGTAACCTATCAATTGCAGGCAACAGCAATTGTGGTTGGAAACCACTGAAACATACCTTACGGAATCACAAATTATAAGGTATGACCTATATCATCATCATCAAAATAACTTTTTTCGGCCCCAATTGCGCCATAAAAGTGCAAAAACAACAACATATTCATAAATAATGAAGAGCAGGATACTAAAAACATAAAACAATTTTTAAAAAACAGCCATTATTATACATATTAATCAATAAAACTAGACTATCCTAGTATACCATAAGGCGAACAGGGCTTCCCACATAAAAGTGCATAAACAGTACAGCCCATAGAACTGACAACACGCTAAGGAATCATCATCATCGTTTAAAGAAAATGCGTTAAAACACAATATTTAAATATTAAAAACATTTGCCTTAAATGTATGAATTTTGGATACTGACTAAACATTCAGACCCCTGTAACCATATAGCTTTTGTGATTTTAAGGCAACCCTAATAAAGTTCACAATGCCATAACAGACTTCTGGTGTAACAGTAGATTGCAAATACCTCAGGCCATTTATGCGAGACGTAAAGTACATACTTTTTTAAATGGGCCGAAGAAAGCGACCTCGAGGCTCAGAATACAATTTACAGAACAGCATAAAGTGCCTCGTGGATTGAGCTGAAACACTGTCAGAGGGGCATCTGATGCACATAGTTTCTCTTGAACCAGCCACTGGAAAGGCAACTAAATGATTAATTAAGTTGCGACTCAGCCTTGTCACATAAAAACTGTGCTGGGGATTAGATAACCATAACAGGTACATGTTTGCCCGTGAGATATTGTCAAGTTGCATAAACTTCAGCACTGAGACCATACTTAGGGCCCTAGTGATGCACCCTTCTTCAGCATAATACAAATAACGCCTTTCAACACATTCTTTTAGCAGGAGGCATATCTTCGCAACAAGATCAAAAACCGCCTTTAGATCGAGGTTATAAAAGAGGTTTCATACATATACCAACCATGGTATAGTATGCCAATTATCCAGATTTAGGCAGTCTGTTAATACTAACCGCAAAAAATTAGCCTTTGGGGTGCCAAATCCTCGATATAGGCCATACCTGATTCTAGATGAAGAATAAAGCTTTCAGTACTTTGTGGCAGTGCTAGCAGTCGACATAGAAATTTATTCTTGACTGCTTGCACTCACCCCAGTGATATACAACCCCACGCCCCAGCACCATACACCCCAAGCAAGAAGCATTTACTCCTGTACACCTGGACTAATACCATAGTAGGTTTGTGGTCAAGACGACCAGCAAATCTAATTAGGGCTTCAGAGGCTGCCCCCATTTTGAGTGTTTGTTGGGCAATCTGCCTCTCCCAAGACCCATGAGCAACAAACAGAATACCCAGGTAACAAAAGGATGGGACCTTCATTAACTTGGTCCCTCCAATGGAGAAGGCCTTGATTTTGGTTGCTTTTGGGCCGCAGGTCATAATAAACGATTTCTGAAAATTGACCTTACTTTTTACTTTAGACATAAAGGCCCTCATTCTGACCTTGGCGGGCGGCGGAGGCCGCCCGCCAAAGTCCCGCCGTCAGGTTACCGTTCCGCGGTCGAAAGACCGCGGCGGTAATTCTGACTTTCCCGCTGGGCTGGCGGGCGGTCGCCTTCAGACCGCCCGCCAGCCCAGCGGGAAAGAGGCTTCCACGATGAAGCCGGCTCGGAATCGAGCCGGCGGAGTGGAAGCTGTGCGACGGGTGCAGTTGCACCCGTCGCGTATTTCACTGTCTGCGCAGCAGACAGTGAAATACATGTAGGGGCCCTCTTACGGGGGCCCCTGCAATGCCCATGCCAGTGGCATGGGCACTGCAGGGGCCCCCAGGGGCCCCGCGACCCCCCCCTACCGCCATCCGGATCCCGGCGGTCGGACCGCCGGGATCTGGATGGCGGTAGGGGGGGTCGGAATCCCCGCGGCGGTGCAGCAAGCTGCGCCGCCGTGGAGGATTCAATGGGGCGGCGGTACACTGGCGGGAGCCCGCCAGTGGTGCCGGTCCGACCGCGGCTTTACCGCCGCGGTCGGAATCCCCATTGGAGCACCGCCGGCCTGTCGGCGGTGCTCCCGCGGTCCTCCGCCCTGGCGGTCTTTGACCGCCAGGGTCAGAATGAGGGCCAAAGTCATAAAACCCATTTAACAATTCTTGGAGGTAGTTGGCGGTTAACATCAAAAGAACAGCATCATCTGAATAAAGAAGAACTGGGATGGCCTGTGTGCCGAATCGGGGAATGCCTGGACTGTATAATTCTAAAAAGGGACCTAAGGAGTTAATATATAATGAAAATAAAAAAGGAGCAAGTATATCGTCCCGTCTCACTCCTCTGGATACCCCAATTGATTCTGTACAATCACCAGAAAGAGTATAATGCCCCTTAGTAGTTGTACCAGTATGAAGGTGTTGCACTAAATCCACAAAAGAAAGATCGATCCCTGCCTGATCCTTTAAGACCCATAACGTATCCCTGCCCACAAGGTCAAAAGCACAGGGGAGTTCCATAAATGCCATATGAAGCAAACCTCTCCTGGCTTTCACATACTTCCCTCAAATGAGCGTTAGATTCCACTGTCCCCAATTTAGATATAAAGCCGTATTGTAGCGGTGAAAGGAAAGCAGCGGATAAGGCCCAAATCTCGAATTTATCTAAAATGACCCGCCTGGAATCCGGAGGGGGCCCTCACTATGTTCTTTTCAGGGAGGCACACTCCAGTTTTGTTATGCCACTGCGAGTCCTGGTCCCTGAATTCAAATTTGAAATCAAGGTAAATGCATTAATTTAGGGTTATTAGTTTATTGATGTAGAGTCATGCATTAGAACCCAAGTTAGGACCTCCGTAGGAGTGACCTGATAACCCCTATGTGGCAAGTAAAAGAAGCTTCCGGCCCCATTCGGGTTACATCTCCCATGGGAACACCACGGGTTGGCTGTGCTTCAGAAGGCTAAGTCCAAACACATATTAGCCAGGCAATAAAAAACACTAATAAATACAAAAGGCCACCTGCATAAATAAGGCTGACTAAAAGACATATTCACATTTCTATTTCTCCTCATTGTAGGGCTTCTATGATCTGATTAGATTTCCAACTCTTTTAAGATTCTCAAAAACCCCCATGAGTAGTAAGAGACATCTATGCAAGTCAAACAGTATCACCAGTACCCATGCTGCCCCAACACATAGTCCGTCCAAGATAATTCAACCAAAGTTGATCCCACTTACTCCAATATTCCTTGGAGTGCAATTACATTTGTATTTTGGGATTGTATGTAAATGCTCACAAAATTAGAACTTTGTGGATCCAATACCTGCTCAGTAACCAAGCCCAGGCTTCTTCCATTAATCAGTTTCTGCAAATGTCTATGGTAAATGTGTATATTTTGGCATTTCAGCTATAGTTACTTGCACAAGAAAAGTTTTGAAAAAAGTGTTTATTGGCTTACAAGGCACTATGAAATGAACTTGAGAACAGTAACTGAAACACAAGACAGAGTTCAATCGGTGTCAAATAAAACATTTGAAAATGTAAGCAAAACACGACCACGCTATAGCAAGAGTTCCTATCAATGAATACTTTCTGCATGGTGCAAAATGACAAGTATTCACTCAACAGGGGATAATCTTCTCATTATACATATAATTTGCAACATGATCTCATTTTGACCCTTAGGAAACATCCCTTATGACTACAAATGTTTCAGTTAAACTGATTTTATACATCTTCAGATTTCTCTTGAAAAATAATGCACTCCTCTTTCGATGAAACTACCCTCCGGCTCAAATTCTCGTTTTCCAAAAATCTGTTGTTAGCTGCATCTGCCCCAGCTCCCTTTCTTCAAGTTCAGAGGTGTCTTTGTTCACATCCTTCAATTCCCACTTTTGGTCAGTATGTTAGGTAGGATATGTCATCTTTCAATCCTTAGAAAAGGGAGTCTAAAAAGTCCCTGATTATCATGTCGCAGATGTGTTACTATCCCAGGCTTCACTGTCTCTCGACCCTTTCTCTTGTGTGTCTCCTTTAATTTGATCCAGCTTTATTAGTATGTCCTTTACAGATGGCACATGTTTACTCTTGCCATGGTGATCGGTCCCACTGCTGTGAGCTCACCCAATTTGTATGAGACACATATTAGTGTTTATTTTCAACCTCCCCTACTGATATTATAATCTCCTTCTGCCTCCTTGCTGCTGATGATAAATCTGATTTACCTGTCCACCTCTTCTACCTACTGCCTCTTCCTTTCAACTCCTTTCTTGTTTGTGGTTATTCCCACTATTGCCCAGGTCTCTGCACCCAGAGTCTGCTGCAATGCTTTGAGACTGTGCAGGTGCAAATATCAAAGGGTGGCCTGATGGAGGTCCAAATCCAGCTAGATAAACATTTAGAGAACATTGGGTGGATCCCTCCTCAGAGTTTATCTTGCTTATGTAGAGCCCATGATAGGAATATTCATGTCTATAACTAAGGCAAAAATCTGGCCACTCTCTTTTGTGGTACCTGCCTTTGTTCTGGTGTGGGCCTCCTCACTTCACACCTATTAATGCTTCTCAGGAAGAAGATCACTTTTGTCATGACTGTTTCTCTAAGTTGTCCTTCAGGGACCCCACCCATCGCTGGGAGCAATGTTGCACCCCCTCATTCGGGGCCTCTTTTGGGCTTTCACTCTAGTGTTCCATGCCACATGCCAGACAGCACTGCACCGTGAGACCAAGCCCCTGTTGCTGCTGGACTTGCTTCTATGCATCAGACTATGTCAGTGAGGCCTCAGTATAAATCAAGTCTGCAGCAATGCTCCACTTTTTTGAGCTGTTGATCTTCTCAGGATCATAGAGCCCAAGTATTAAGGCCACCAAGGCTGACTCTTTTCTACCCTTCAGCGTACTCCTACGCTACTTCCACACTGGTGGGGCAGCATCGCATGCCTTCACATGCTTCAGCCACCAGGCCACCAGGCCTCAAGTTAATTTCGGTCTCTGCATGTCTTGCCACCCTTGTGATAGGTGATACTCTACTTGCTCAATTTTCCAGAGGGTTCCAGGTGCCTCTGTACTCAAACAAAGTGCAGATGAGGGGTCTTGCTGTCCTACTACTATTTAGTGGAGAAGGCTGGGATAGAGAGCAATAGAAAAGCATCCTATGCCATTTCTGCTTGGGCAGTAGCCCACATCTTTTCATTCCGAAAAAGACCTAGCATTTGAGCTGATTGACTTAGACTCTTTACAGATAAGTCAGGCATAGATGAATATAGGGAAGACAGACAATTACACCTAATGATGGGAGAAATGGCACAATACCACTTTCTAGGGTAGGCAAAAAGCCAGGGCCTACTGTTGGCAGTAGAAATGATTCAAATGATAACAAATTTAAAACCGGTTTACCAGGAAGAAAGGCATTAGTTGGTGTAAGAATGAACATCATGAAAGGAAGTGTCTTTCTCAAAGCATCAGACTCTGAGACTGAAATAAAAGGAAGTGTGATCAATCTATGCAGCAGGAAAAGTGGGTCCTGAGATAGGACACTAAGCGATCATATGCACTGGAAGAGAACCCTGAAAACTAAAGGAACATAAATATCACTCATGAACAGGGGTCACACCCTCCTGCACTAATGCAGAAGTGATTATGAGGCTGAATAAAGGACAACAGAAAAAATAGGCATCCCAATGAAACAGTTACTGTGCATTAGATGACCAAGCTCAAACTTATGACTATGTACTAGATCTTTTATTAGACCACAGATATTCCAAAAACAAAGCTAGCATCCAGAGATTACGGTACACATTGAGGCAAAGTGGTAAATGGCAAAGTAGGGTTGAATTGACTTTCAACAAATATTCAAGGTTCTTTGCCAGTATGGAGTGCCAAGACACAGAGACATGGAGTGCATGTATATAAAAAGAAATCACAAAGGATAATCTGAGATTATTTAACATACGCAAATTGAAAGTCCAAGTTACTTTCTTACCTCGCTGAAATGTGATTTTGTCCTCAGAGCTATGTACACATTGAGGAACTAGCATTAAAAAACATATTTTACATGGAAAAAATCTTAAACGCAAGTTTTTCAAAACATTCCTAAACTTTCAAAACATGCTTATGCAGTTTATGTGGCAGAAATGAAAAACACAGGTGACCTTGAGTTTGAAGTAAGGGCTGCAAAACTCAAAATCACACCATAAGTACAGAAAGGAAAAACTTAGGAATCTACAGAAAGAGATTAAGGCCCGTATTTATACTCCGTTTGCGCTGAATTAGCGTCGTTTTTTTCGACGCAAATTCGGCGCAAAACTAACGCCATATTTATACTTTGGCGTTAGACGCGTCTAGCGCCAAAGTATTGCCAAATAGCGTCATTTTTTTGCGTGAACGCCTTCCTTGCGTTAATGAGATGCAAGGAAGGCGTTCCCGTCTAAAAAAATGACGGCGACGCAAATGCGTCGTATTTATACTCCCGGGCAAAAATCACGCCCGGGAGTTGGCGGGTCAAAAAACCCCGCATTTGCGCCACTATTTAACGCCTGGGTCAGGGTAGGCGTTAAGGGGCCTGTGGGCTCAAAATGAGCCCACAGATGCCCTCCCCTGCCCCCAGGGACCCCCCCTGCCACCCCTGCCCACCCCAGGAGGACACCCAAGGATGGAGGGATCCACCCCAGGGACATTCAGGTAAGTTCAGGTAAGTATAATTTTTTATATATTTTTTTTTTTTTTTGGGTGGCATAGGGGGGCCTTATTTGTGCCCCCCTACATGCCACTATGCCCAATGACCATGCCCAGGGGACGCAAGTCCCCTGGGCATGGCCATTGGGCAAGGGGGCATGACTCCTGTCTTTACTAAGACAGGAGTCATGAAATGGCGTCTGGGCGTCGTAAAAAAATGGCGCAAATCGGGTTGAGGCGATTCTTTTGCCTCAACCTGACTTGCCCCATTTTAAGACGCCCTAACGTCATTTTTTCCCAACGCCGGCGCTGCCTGGTCTACGTGTTTTTTTTCCACGCACACCAGGCAGCGCCGGTCTGCTTGCGCCGGCTAACGCCATTCCATAAATACGGCGCCCGCATGGCGCTTCAGAATGGCGTTAGACGGCGCTAAATGTTTTGACGCTAAACTGCGTTAGCGCAGTTTAGCGTCAAAAAGTATAAATATGGGCCTAAGGGTCTCATTATGAGTGTGGCGGTCCGAGGACCGACACACTTGAATTTGACAGTCGGACTGCCGTACTCCAGGAGGTTTGACCGCCCAAGTACAATCCTGGCAGGCGGACCCACCCGACAACTGCCGTCCCCGCCAGGAACATGGTTCCTGATGGCATGATGACAGTCAGAGTTGTACTCAGGCAGGGCGGCACTGAACACAGTGCCACCTGGCTGATTACAACTTCCCTCACCGTCAGCCTTTCCAGCCTTGCCAAAGTTCAAATGAGGCCCTAAATTATTAATTTAAAGAGAAATTAGATATCATTAGTAATATGTGGACAACAATTACAAATGTAATAGAAAATAGGGATGTAAAAGTGTTCAGGGGCTTATATGTAAGTAGGTTTCATCAGTTATGGAAAGTGTCAACTAATCAGAAGAAAGAGTAAGAATGGATGGAATATCCACAATGGAGGATGACTGTGAAGTGTTGGGCAGCTTTGAGAGTCGATATTTCCCTTCAATCAGCCTGGAGGAAATTACAGATATAATTAAAGGCTTTTAAATTAGTAGAGCTGCGGGTGGCATCACAAATGGGGCGAGGCTTTGTGCCCATATTTTAATATCATTTAAAATCTAGTTGTGCTTTTACCTAGTTGGAAGGGTTCTCCCATTTTAAGACAAGGAACCCTGAGGATCGTTGAGCGCACATGTTCATGTCAATGACAGATGTTGCTTCACAATCTTTGCTCGGGTATTGCTTAGGAGTGTTGAAGAATGAGTGACAGATAATCGGCTAATGCCAATTGAAGAAGCTGAGTTCAGGCTTGGACAATCAACTTTTCATCACATTTTTGTGCTTGAGCGCATCTATTGCACAGCTGTAAGAAGCGGAAGGATAAGTATTCGGTATGTTAATTTGAAATGAAAACTGATTTGTGGTTAGGAGGTTGTGGTGGAAGAAACTGGTAAATTGTGGGATACCTTATGGGTTCTACTCACTCCTGATAACTTTTCATAGAGATACTGAGCACAGGTTTATCCCAGGTCTTTGAGGGAAACGACAGAACAGAATCCAAAGAAATTATGTTTTGAATCAAGCATGTGTTATCACCTTTGTTGTTTATCAGGCCTCCCAACTACATTATGTGTTGCCAGGAGAAGACAGCTTAAGGTGAAAATTCATCAAGTTAACTTCCTCTCTTGTGCTGGTGATCCTGTAAAAGTTGACAACACTGCAGAGGGTATAAAGGTGTATTTGATTGCCTTTATATGTTGTAAATCTCACTGACTCACTATTAATGTTTGAAAGAGCCAGGTCTTGCAGTATGGTAAGAAGAAGGGTTCACTCAATTGAATGTTAAATGCTATTAGGCTAAGAGAGTGAAATCCAACCAACATCTAGGAGTCAACTTCGATGACAAGCTTACCTCTAAGCAGGTTTAATCATTTTTATGGTGGCCATTTATTAAATCTTTTACTTTGATAATACAAAGCTAAAGTAACACCTCTAGTCATTTATATTTTTTCCTGGTTAAGTTCTCGAAAGCGTCCCTAAATTGATCTTTTCGAGGGCAAAGGCTTTAGGCTTACCTCGGGCTGCAGTGATTTTTAAAGCAATAAAACTGAAATTTGATTTTTGTTCCCTGACATAGTTAGTGAAAGCTGAATGTATAATCTTCATGAAATCTTTAATGAAGTCAGAACACAAGTCCTTGACAGCTAAGTCAAACCTTTGTGGATCTGTACAAAATGTGAGGTGAGTACTGTTGTCAGATGTACAGTACATGCAAGGCAAAACATCTCTTACATTTTATGAAGGCCATTAGCATAAAGTTGACACAGAGGATTATGTTTAGCAAATACCTGTAGCAAACTTGACACAATATTTCTTGCTCTTTTTCCTGGGTCAACTGCTCAAAACATATTGTTTTGAAAATCCTCCGGCTTGTTGTAACTGTCAATGTCTTACAAGCCCAAATGAAGTGATTCACCTCTTTCTTCTGTGTCTGCAATTTTTAGCTTAGAGAAAATATATCTGAAACAACAAATCGCGTCTCGTGCAAAGCAGAAGGGGGGAGCGGCGCGCAGGGGAAATTAAATTAAATTAAAAAATAATGTAATTTTTTTTTAAAACACTTACCTTACCACTGGGCGCCACTCCGCTCCTCCATCTCCTCGCTGCACGCAGGCACAGGCTCCCAGCTTGCTCTGCACCAATCCTAACACTGCTGAGAACAGTGTTAGGATTGGCTAGGAGAGCCCAGCCTCGGAGCTCCCAGGCAGACTGGGAGCCTGTGCAGGCTCTCTCCAGCCCGGCCACTGTGTTGCTGGGCTGGAGGGAGCCTACTGCGCATGTTTGTTTGGCCGGCCTGAGATGGCAGGCCAAACACACATGCGCACTGAAGGGGAGTGCTGTGCACTCCCCCTCATTGCTCGTCACCCGGTGGCCCCGCCCATTTCCCCAAAAATTCTATAATAAACACAGTTTAATATCGTTTTTGGGGAAAAGGTTTTCAGCTGCCGCTGCTGGTGGGGGAGGGCGGGTGACGCTCCTCCACCCCTCGAAAACAACTATGTAAAGATGTGTTGAGGTCAAGGGTGTAGCTTGGGCTTTAAGATTAGGATGGTGTGAGCTTCAGATTTCCCAACAGTCACACTGGCAAATAATGTGAAAATACATTATAGGGCAAGCATGGTGCACAAGAGGGGCTTAGGGTTAGCGTAAAAGGAGTTGGGTGCAACTTGGTAGCAGATCTAAGTGGGAGAAAGCACATTATTATGTGAAATAACCAGCATTTTTAAGTACTCCTAAACACAGTGAGGGCGAGTGCGTGTGTGCGTTTTTGTGTGTGTAAAATTCCAGGTGAAATCCGACAGACACCTCACCATACCCAACTAAAAGCCCCTGTACCCAACTATTTAGCACAAGATACATTTATGAGGGGGGTGTACCACCACCCCCCCGAAGCTACGCTTCTGGTTGAGGTGCCCTACCATTGCAACCGCTTTTAATTTGCTGTATAATTTAGGATGAGAAAGCAGTACTTCATTTGACCCAGTGATTACCGGTGCTCAGTACCGTATCTTAATTGTCAACAGGGGTATTTATGACAGTATGCCATGTGGTGGTTCTGTTTGTCTAATTTACAGGTGAGCACAACAACAGTTGTTTGTTAACAGACTATCCATTAAAAATGGCAAATATCTACATACCAAGTTATTAATATAGCTCTCTGGGCGTAGACTATAACGAATTGTCAAACTTGTAGGAGTGTGATGGTCAGTAGTTGTGTTGGTACTGTCATTGACAGCGATGTCAAGGGCAATGGGTGGTCCAAGCTGCAGTCGTCTCCTAACAAGGTCGCTGACACATATGTTTTGTTTTTCACAAATGAAGCACTGTGTATGTTTTTCCATTGCTGAAGAATGCAAAACAAAATGGATGACTGGGGATACAACAGAATAAAGAGTAAAGAGGCACTTATTAATTAAGCTGAACAGAAATCACATTTTCCTTGAAAGAAAAACATTTAAATTCATGACTATCCCGAAGCCCACTTGTCTCAGAGCACCAGAAAAAAGAAGGCAATGGACTAATGACAACCGAGAAAACCCCATAAAATAAATGTTATTCATGGTTTTCAAAACCCAACTGCCGTGAGGCACCAGATGACCACACTGAACACGGAAAGTAGGTGACAGATTAAACGTTGAGGAAAATGCCGGGTGTCCCTCTGTGCCAAGAACCCCAGACTTCAAAGTAATGAAAACGAAAAGTGATGGCACCATTCTCAGAAAACATGATGGACTATATGTGGAACTTAACTAGCAACTTACTAATACCACTTCATTGACGACTGCCTATCACTGAGGCTGACATATCGGCCCTACTACTGAAAACGACACACACCTCTGAACATTTAGTCTTGACCTATCAGATGAAAACAGACACACGTTATACATTAATTCGTGCTGAACTGATGATAGGGCCTTTGGCACTCCCAAGAACGAACACCAGAGCGTGTACCCGAAGACTAAAAAAAACATCAAGTACAGGACGTAAAAGAAAGGAAAGCCCGACCCAGGTCACCGATTCAATATATTTTGTGCTAGAAATAGGGTTAACTTACCTGAATATCACTATGCATTGATGGCAAATTTAGTTTAAGCGCACAAAGATCACTGTGAGGTAACAAAGAACAATATGCCTTTGGAGTTTCAAGAGTACACCAAGGTGCAAGCTACACTATGGAATTGAAACGGCTACGGCACGATGGATACTCTGGAGCCAGAAGGTAAGTAACTTTCTTCTTTATTAAGAACAGAGTACGAGGAACAGGTCCGTCCAGGAACACACCGAAGCTCAACTGACACAAGTCGATTCCTCAAATCATAGACGTAGTGGAACCCAGTCATGTCACCGGCCTCAACATTCCACCCTAGCATAAGCACACACAACACCCCCCCTTTATCCTAACTAATAAAAACAACACACAAAAAAAAAAATCACGCAACACAAGTACAACCACCCACCCTCTAGATATCCTGAATACCTGCATGTATCCCAACACAAAATCTTTCAACCAACACGGTGGTATCACCTTCCTCCTTCCTTCACACAACACACCATCTGAAGGCTCCATTACAAGATCCGATACTTGCCTCTCATCTCCTGTACAGCCTTCGTACTCATTCATACCAACCTCACGATCACCAACAACACTCGTCCGGTCAAGATTATGAAAACCATCCTCACCAGACACATGACGTTCTACCTCATCCTCTAAACAATCAGAAGTTCTTCTTACATCCACTGCTCCATCCATATCCATGTCACTACCTGTAAGATTCTGCCCACAGTTAAGCAAAGCAACACATTACCCTACCATCACTCAATTTAACAGCATTATGCAGCACTTCCATCACCTGCTCTGGTTCAAAATACTGACTCTCACCCTTCCTAACCTTATAGGGCTTCTTAACACGGACCCAATCACCCACATTAACGTTGACGGACTCCACACTATGAAGGTTATCATAATAGGATTTAATTTTTGCTTATGATCTGTCCAAACAATCCCTTACCAACTCTGTGGACCATTGTTTAATTCCGGTATCCACCAACCAAGCAGGGTTATGTTTACTCCTAGGATTTCTTCCTCTCATAATAACAAAAGGACTTAATCCCATTGCACCATTCTCTGTGATTCTATATGCCCACACCGCCTTGAAAACAGCAGTATGCCAGTCCACACACTTGCCCAAAGCTCCTTGAGTAACACCCTTGATGATTCGATTAAACCTTTCTACAGTGCCATTACCACTGGGATTATATAGAGATGTAGTTTTATGCTTAATCCCCACTCTCTCAAAATACTTCCTTGCAGCATCAGAAACAAATTGCACACCATTGTCATTCAACAATTTTGCTGGAATACCTTCGGACAAAAACGTTTTGTACAGGAATTCCAAAACTGTAGTAGTATCAGCCCTTCCTACTATTCCAACATCCGGCCATTTAGAATACAAGTCAATTAGTACAATCACATACTCCTGTGCATCTCCTACCAGACCAAACAAATCCACAGCAACACACTCCCATGGTTGCTTGGGTAAAAGTATTTGCTCCATAAGTGGTCTTAGAGTACACAAACTCTTATCAGCTGTAGAACACACCCTACAAGATCTAACAAATCTTTCCACAGCCTTGTCCACGCCCGGCCACCAAAATAAATCCTTAACCACAGATTTGGTCCTGACCATGCCAAAATGGCCTTTGTGACACAGTTCCAAAATCGCCTCCTTCACACCACATGGAGGAACAATTTTATCTCCCCTCAAAATAACATCCTTAATCACTGAAAGTTCAGATCTAACTTCCCAAAAGTACTTTCAAGATTCTGTTAGCTGGTCCTTCCTAGGCCACCCTTCCATAACATACTTTAGAATAGATTGCAATACAGCATCCCCTTCCATCTCCTTTTCCCAAAAATCTTTATTCAGAGCAGGTTTGCCAGAATCATGTACAAGAGCAATACTGAATTCACTCCACGGATCATCCACACACTTTTCTAATGGATTTGGCAATCTAGACAATCAGCCAACAAATTGTTCTTACCAGGTACATACACCATGCGGTACGTAAAATCCTTAATGCGCAGAGATAACCTCAGCATCTTCACTGATGCCAATACACTACCTTCACAAGTGAGTAGCTTGATCAAAGGTTTATGATCACATTGAATCGTTATATTTTTACCCCACACAAACGCACGGAAATGCTCCAATGCCCAAGCACAAGCTAAAGCCTCTTTTTCAATCACAGAATACCTTTCCTCAGATGGCGACAAAGATCTGGAAGCAAACAAAATAATCCTATCCCTTCCATTCCTGTCTCTTTGAGATAAAACTGCACCAAGTCCTTTGTTACTAGTACCCGTAGTTACAAAAGTTTCTAATTCCAGATCAAAGCTTCCTAAGTTAGGTACCTTGCTTAACTCTTTCTTTATTTTTACAAACTCTCGTTCACATACATCATTCCACACAAACCGTGCATTTCTTCTCATTAAAAGTCTCAAGTTATAAACCTTCTCAGTGAAATTTGAGATAAATTTTGTGCAAAATTCCGCCATTCCTAAGAATGACCTTACGTCATCCTTGGTTGTAGGAGTAGGTGCATCAACCAATGACACTTTAGGTTTTACTCCCTCACCACTGATCTCATGTCCCAAATACTCCACACTTTTCTCAGCAAATCTGCACTTGCTCAATTCCACAGTTAAGCCCTTGCTTTCCAACACCTCCAACACATGTCGCAACCTTCCATCATGTACATTCCTATCATTCCCAAACACCAAAATGCATCCTGAAAACACATCACCCCTTTGGATTTCCCAAATAACTTAAACATCAAACGTTGAAAAACAGCAGCAGCTGACGCTAGTCCAAACGGCATTCTCTTATACTGGAAGCAACCAAAAGGTGTAATGAAGGCCGTAAGTTTCTTTGATTCTGCAGAAAGTGGAATCTGATGATAAGCTGCAGATAAGTCATTCGTGGAAAACCAACAGGCACCTTTAAGACTGGAAACCATTTCAGTGATCTTCGGTAATGGGAAACGATCGATAACAATGTTATCGTTCAAATACCGTAGGTCGATGCATAAGCAAATCTTGCCATTGCTGCGCCGTGCTATTACCACAGGTGAAATCCATTCTGAACTTTCTATTGGTTCAATGACATCCATCAACATCAATTTCTCCAACTCCTTTTATATATCATCTCTTATCATTATCGGCACAGATCTCACCTTGTGGATTTTTGGTACAGCATTTTTTTTCAGTACGATCTCATGTTCAAAACCTATTAGTCTTCCCAATTGTTTACCAAAAACTTTAGGAAAATCATTTTCCATTTCCATGGCCAAGGAATGCCCTTCATCCACTACCATCACTTTCTCCTTGCCGTTTGGATCCAAAACCATTTGTAATTATCCTTGATCCTTCCACCCAAGCACAGATGTCCTCTTTTTGACACATACAGCTTCCCTGTGGCACACCTGTTTTTAAATGAGAATGAAAGCCATCTGAAGTCTAACAAATCAATTTTTTCCCCTGTATAACTTTCAGGTTGAATATCTGGCTGCAATAAATGTGTGCCAATTTTGTCCCCAAAAGTTTTGTTCCACACCTCTTCATTAATTATGGTGGATGGTGAACCAGAGTCCGCGCACATTGTAATAGGAACACCACCAATTTCCATTTCACACATTGGTTTCCCTTTAGTATTCTCCTCAGTTATGTTCAAAACAAAATTCCCATCATCCACAGCTCCTCCGGATTTAACACTTTTCTCTTCGATATCACTTCCTGTCTGGTCACTACCTTCATATATGCATTTGACTACCTTCTTTTTATTTTTGCACACTCTTGCAAAGTGACCCATAATACCACACTTGCTACACTTAAGTTTTAAAGCTGGGCATGTTTTAGCGTACGTCAAATGTTCCTTGCTATCACATCTGTAACACCTTTGTTCACCATCCCCACTTTGCGGAGTTTTCTGTTCCTTCACGAGTTTGCGATTCATCACTTTATAAACACAATCAGTGCCTTTCTCCGTTGACTTCAACCCCAAAGCACAACTTCCAGAAATTTCCGCTTTCCGTACAATAGCTAAGATATCCTCAAGTGGAGAATCACCATTTACCCATAATCTTTCTTGAATGGATTGGTTGTTGCAGTGCATGACAAATTGATCCCTTATTAGGTCATCATGGATTGTGCCAAATTTGCAGTCAAGTGCTAACTTCTTTAAGTCCGCAACATAGTCATCCACAGACTCCCCTTTCTCTTGTTTCCTTTGAAAAAACTTATATCGAACAATTCCAATGCAAAGTTTGGGTGCAAAGTAGTCAAGATCTTGCATCCCTGCACCAAAAATGCATACGTCCCCACTCACAGGACATTTTTGCATTTTATTATATGTCTGCAATCCAATAGGTCCCAGCGAATGTAGTAAGATCCTTTTCTTCTGTTCCGCAGTCATTTTGTTCATTACATCAATTGCACAAAGGTAATTTAGGAAATAGTCCTTCCATTCCACCCACTTGACGGTTGGCGTACTTCAAGCAGACCAAAACGCTTGTGGAGGAATAATGGTAAAATTTGGTTGTGCCATACTGCACCACCCCAGTGCTTAGTGCCAAAGAAATTGTAAAACGTCTGTGCAGGTTAAAGGTAATATCTCAGTGATTACATTCAATTAATGCTGGACCTGTTCCCCGTGTGCGAGATAATGTGCAGGTTAAAGTTGTAAAAAAAAATATCGCTACGCGTCACCCAGAACACACAAGCAAAGTCAATTCCAAATGAAAGCGCCCCAATTGTCAAGGTGACGCTCGAGCGGAGAAAAAACACAGAAGGAAGCGTCTCCGTTGTCAGGGTAACACGTGCGCGTCTGTAAGCGCAGTGTCCCCGTTGCCAAGGTGACGCGTTCATGCCTGCCAGCACAAAGGTTTCTGCACGAACGTTTCTGTCTGCGCAGGGCGTACGCGGATAACCACTCCGTGATAAATAAAAACTTTTGTCGAGAATCCCAACGTTTTATATAAAAAATGGCAATCACCTGAAAGGAAGAATCCAGTGATACGCAGACCATCTCTGTTGGTGTGCGCCGGCCGTGGATCCTAAAACGTTGCTCACACCAGCCACTACACCGTTGGACACCTCGTCGCCAAATTGGAGTGGCTACAGCAGGATGGATACTCTGGAGCCAGAAGGTAAGTAACTTTCTTCTTTATTAAGAACAGAGTACGAGGAACAGGTCCGTCCAGGAACACACCGAGGCTCAACTGACACAAGTCAATTCCTTACGTCATAGACATAGTGGAATGCAGTCATTTCTCCAAACACAGTTGCTGTGGTGGCAAGAATCCGAAAAACAAGGCAGCAGTTCATTCCAATTAACATGAACAGTGAGAAAAATACATTATCTGCTCTCGGAGACATTCTCCGCTATGGAGTTTAATTAGAGAGAAAGGTTTCAGGAATGATTAATGCCAGTCTGTAGCTGTTTTTGGTTCCATAAAGTACCACTGGTTTGATTGATTCGAACGAGCTGATGACAGAGAATACAAGAATTACCATTTGCATCGTTGATATTACTGTTAGTAACAAAGGTTTGTGCCAGGCCTTTAGGAATGTCAAGGGAACCATTTCATATTAAATTGAAAATCTTCACATGCCTAAGATTACACCCTCCCACAGGTTTGTAGATTTATGATTTTGTGGGAGTCATAAAAACACATTTGTGGCTTTACACATACAAACGCACACATACATAACACACATAACACACAGTTAAGCATAGAGAGGGAAAAAGGCACAAATAATTAGAAAAGCAAGCCTCAGAATTTATGTGGTGTCGAACCCCCAGGATTTACAAATCTATGAGACAAAAACAGACTTGATCTGAAGTCTTCAGAAAAGCAGTAGGTCAATGATATTTTTAAGGTGAATAAGTATTCAATAATTCCTTACAGAGAAATATTTGCGGTTCATCTCAGATTTATTTCCATAACAAAACATTGGCCTTTTAGCTGATCAACTCAAACAGAAAATGACCAATGCGTGTTTTGTGACATTCAAGTCACTTCTTCAGGGCCAATCTTTAATGCAAGGGTGCGGCGAAGTAAATGTTTTCTCACAAGCAAATCATGGAGCCTAGGCATGGCGTTATGCCACAGCTGAAGGAGAGGGTCTTGGGTAAACCTGGCAGGTTACATAAGTTAACCTGTCTACCATAGAATTTAGAGGGTGATTTAGAGTTTGGCAGAGCAAGTAAACTGTTATAAACTAGTGGTACACCTGCCCTACTAAACCTGTTGTTCCCCGTCCTCATTTGTGAAACCTCAGCTATGAACACCACTGACAGGGCAGCCCTCCCACCAAAAGGCCGCCAGGTCATTGCAATAATCACACCATCCTATTTAGGATAGGTTGACTGTCACTGGGCGTATGTGCCTGAGGCCAACATGTGTCCCTGATGACATTAGTTAAGTGTGACCATGCTTCTGTAGCTGTGAGCTGTTCCATCATGTACGAGGCGTATCGTAAGGCTTACAATCCTAAATTGTGAGTACAATGCATCATGTAGCAAAAGTCCTCCCCTAGGTTGTGTGCCTCAATTTGTGCCTTTTACAGGGGACGAAGGTCTAGCGTCCTACTTTTCTTTCCATTTTCAATTTGTTATCAATCTGTACTCTACAATAAGCGATTACATTCAGCTTTTGTAAAGTGTGCCCAGACAGACAAGTGACAAAGCCCTGATGAAGACCGCAAAGAGTTATGTCCCATTCAGGAGGCTGAAATGCATCGGCAGGTGATAAAAGGTGAACTACACAGGAATATAGATAATTGGACATAAGAAGAGGCCCATGGTGAACTTTACATCATCAATCCTTAATTTTAAGGACACTGGTGGCTCCTGGGTGGCTCCTGCCCCTCATGGAGACCACAATGAGTGTGTGGACTGTAGAACATGATAAATAACTTAACACAGTTTGTGTGGGTGAATAAATGAATAGGCATGAGGAGCCAGTGCCATTACCTTTAACAACGTTTTTTATTGCGTATTGGTTTCATTTATAAAGTTGGGTGCACTTAGTAGTGCAATTAATTATTATATAAATTGTGAATATTGATTAAAGGAAATGGTGAATGTAATTAATGTCGAAGGGTGTGATATAATATTACAACTATGTTAAGTAATTTAAAAGAAATTATATCCAGAACAAGACTACAGTCCGCATGTTGGTATGAGTAAGACATTATGGGGGTTATTACAACTTTGGAGGAGGTGTTAATCCGTCCCAAATGTGACGGATATACCCACAGCCGTATTACGAGTTCCATAGGATATAATGGACTCGTAATACGGCTGGTGGTATATCCGCCACTTTACCGTCACTTTTGGGACGGATTAACACCTCCTCCAAAGTTGTAATAAACCCCTATATTTTATCAGTGGACAAATAAGAAAATTGCATTGGATACATTTAATAGTTATGTTACACTGGCCTAGCAACGGACGAGTCCTATTCCCGCGACAAAGGTTGAAAATAACACAATATTAACCCATCTATTTTAAAGATACAAGTTATTTTAGGGAACTCCAGAAATGAGATCCAAACTGATGGGGCTAGAACTGATATCATGGCCAATCTACTATAGCAACATTGTCATAAAGAGAGATGTGTACTGAGGAACTATAATGAGCTATTAAAGTTAATGGACTGAAATATATTATTCGAGTACAGATGCCTTCAAACTAGAGTCGGGTTACTGGGGGCAGGTGGGCAGAGATATGTCTAGATAGGTGAGTGAAGCTGTACATCATTCAAATGTACGAAATAAAATAGTTTGACGGGAGAAAATACAGGTTAGTAATGAACATTTGCTTCCGTATAAATTTCTTAGATGTGATGAATTAAAACGCACTATCAGTTTAGTCTGTTTTTCATAGCTTAAACACACTCAAGCACCAACAAAATGAGTTAGCTTGCTCGGCATATTGTACATTTTGTACATTTCACATAATAATTATGGGACATTATTTTGTCATTTGGGGACGCAGGGGTTGTAAATGTAGTTGTAAACCCCAGTAATATAATTTAGCTCTTTTATTTTGGCTGTTTACGAACTGGCAGCCCTGCCTCACAGCTGAGTAACTTCCAACCTGACTCCTTTAGGAAAGCCTGACAGGTTTAACTGGCATCCTTGGGGTGGGGAAAATGGGACACGGTGGGGGTTGGATTGAAGCAGTGCTTAATTTGTAAATAAAAATGTGCCAGTGCCCAAAGCTCTCCTTTAGTAAAAAAAACTCCTAACCGGACTGCAGGGTCCGGACTCTTCGAGGAGAGCTGCCTGACCAGGCTCTGGATCCGCTCCCACTGGCACTCGGATCGGGAGCCAGAGGGTGAAGGGTGGACCCAAAGGGATCCCTGAGTACTTTAGGACACTGGAGAAAAACGCCAGCCACAAAACTGTCCCCATAGAATCAATCCCGAGATCCCATCCTGGATGGAGATCCTTCAGCGACAGTGCAATCACCCTGGGCAGCTCCTGGGCAGACTTCCCTCCTTGCAATACAGCTCAAGAATCAATGCCTGAACTTTCACTACCAAGCTCCCCTCCCGCTTGGATCCTTCATACAACAAAACTGGGCACACTCTCCAGCCACTAAAGTGGCCAATCGCTCTATCACCCACCATTGTGGTAATAAACAGAACCATAGTCCCTGACGACCTTCCCATCAAAAATCAAAGGGAATTGCATTGAGGAAGTTCAAAAAGGCAGCTGGGAAAATCTGGCCTCAAAATTATCAGCTCCAAGGTCAAATTTGCCCATCCACCCCGGTCAGGCCTCTCTAACACAGGAGGAATTAGAGTAGGTCTTCAACATTGATGCAGATGAAGGGCATGACCAACTCACACCCAGAAACAGGAACATCAACCAACCCTTCACAAACTCACTGAACACATCAGAAACTACACAAAATCAGGGACACATTGACTCAGACCCTCTTCTCCTGGCAGGATGGGACGCTTTAAACAAAACCCTCACAGCCATAACAAACGCTACTATTTTCAATACAGACAAACTAGACATTCAAATTCAAATGTTGCAAAGCTTGGCAAACACAACTATGGCCATTGACAATACACTGGACGGATTACATTTGCTAATAAAAGAGCTCAAGCACAAGAGGAGGCTGACAAGGAACTACCCACCCAGGGCCATCATTGCAACTACAGCCCAATCTTAGATAAGCTGCAATAATTGCCATATTTGATGGCGACAATAGTAGTAAACTTGAAATATGAAGCCGAACAGTGGAGAAATGGCAGGCTACGGACACAAGGTCAAGCAACCCTTGGAGTCCCCAACGTCGCAACACAGCCCGAAGTAAGCCCAGAACAGACGTTGGGAGTAATAACAGAATGTCCAGAAAAAGCGCACACCCAAGAAAAAGACCCTTTCTTCCAGTTCTGTCCAGGAAAAACAAGAAATGGCTAAGGAAAATGCACAACAAACCATTAATGGGTCAGGAAATCAAAACCCATCCTGCACACAGAAACTGGTGCAATAACCCATTGGGAGGGAACTCTGAAAAAGAGTCAAGCATCAAAGAGGAGTTGATAACACGCTCACCACCCTCCCAGTCGACAGACACAAAATCTCTGCCTCGTAGGTTACAAAGTGGCAACTATCCTCAAAGGCAGCAGATAGAGGAATGAACCATCTCTGCTGAACATGAACAGTTGGCACCCTCCGGCTCATTCCTTCAGATCTCAACCTCCGGGCCCTGGGTCCAGCCAGAGGTGAACCTTAGCCCCACTGCCTCCGAAGGGGCACACCCCACTGCAACTAATCCAATGGAGCTTCACATAAACTGCGCCCAACTTGATAAATATGCAATCTCCATCCAGGCCAACTGTCCGGGGGTAGTCCTTGAGAAGACAAGGGATCAATTGAACGATCCTTCCACAATGGGTCTTTCATCCTGGACACCAGGACTTTCAGGCCCATCACAAAGACCATAGCCCACTTGTTTTATTCAAGCTGCATAGAGCAAGCACACACCAAGGCACAGCAAATGATTATCACAGATGTTGAAATTACATCAGCGCTGCACTTTACAAAGCCCCACACAACTGGCCCAATTCTCCGCTGAATTCAAAGGATAGGGGAAATCATCCCACGTATAAATTGCAGGGCCCTTGGGACATCCTAGGTAGAGGCAACCTCTTGAGAATCTGTAATGCCATCCCAGGGATGGCACAATTAAACAGCAAAGATCTCGAGCACGTAGCTTTTCTAGCACCAAGTAAGAGCAACATAAACGAGTGCACGGATGTCTGCCTTAGTAGAGTGGAAAAAGTGCAGCTGATACTATCAAAATAAGAGGCATTTGAATTTTGAGGTATAGAGCTTAAAGGATGGAATTGAACAAGGCAAAGTACCCGACATTCCTCATCCTGCATGGAGCCAGGGGACAATGCAATGGAACACAGACAGCAAACCCCAGGAACGTCACTCAGAGATCAATCCTACAACATGCCAAGGGAGTTTCCTCCTCCTTCTCCCAGACCAAGAAATTTAATTGTCGCCATCACACATGAACACCAAGTAAAAAGATGTGACCAGGTAACGGACCTGAAAAAAAAGAAGAAACTAGTTGGAACAAATTAGACTCTCGACCCTGACACACCCCTGCACCCCAAGATAGGTTTCGGGACCCAGGAACACAAACAAATCTCAAACTCTGGATCACGGCCCAATCATGCGCTGGGCAACACAAAAATAATATCTTGGAACATAGCAGGAACAACCAAAATCACTCATGACCCAAACATGGAATCCTTTTTGAGAAACGTTGATATCATCAGCCTACAAGAAACTTACGTGTGGATGAAAATCTGTTAGCAGGATTTCAAGAATTCTTTAGCCCAGCAACAAAAGCAAAGAGCAAGGGACATGCCCAGGGAGGTCTTCCCACCTACATAACTACAAGTAAATCTTTAATGGCAAGGAGAACAGACCAGCTTCCAGGCAAACATATTAGCCGTCATCACTGAAAACTGGCTTTTGGACCAGGTATCAACTTCGGTCATAATATTAAACATCTATATCAACCCCAATGTGACCAGCAAATTGCAGTTATTAGACACTACGGAAAAAGAACTGCAATCTCTAAATGCCTCCTAAGGAAATGCATCCTGGCTAATCAGAGGCGATTTCAACCTAATTACGGCCAACCATGGGTATAGAAGTACCAGAGAAGGAGCCTTAGATCAACGCCTGGGCATTCCACAGCAAGTATCATGCTTCAGTGACATGGACAAATGCGATCACCCTCTGGTGAGAGCCTTGGAGGCTTTAGGACTGAGGGCCTTGAACGGTCGTTTCCCCACAGACATCCCAATGAACCCAACGCACATATCAAAGAAATCAGCTAGCAACCTGGATTACACATTTATGTCCATAACATTCTTCAAAGACATTCAAGTTTTTAACATAGAAGTAAGATGCGAAAGTGATCATCATCCGCAAGTCCTGGAAATCACAAACAACAACCGTTACATGGCACAAGTGCACAACAGAAGGGCACAGGGTCCAGGTAGCCACCTCCACTGTATAAGATGGTCAAACCTGTGCATAGAGAAATATGAGGTTTGTAAATCAAGCTTATTATCCAACCCAGCTGGACATAATCACCAGATGGGAAGCAATGCTAACCTCACTAAGGAACCAGCTTGCTCCCTTACAATTGCACAGGCTTTGACCCCCACAAAATAAATACCAATGGTTCACACAATCTCTAAAGTAACAAAGGCAAGAGCTCAACAAAACTGAAAGAGCCCTAAAGAAACAACACATGGACAGCAGAAAACTTGGTATCTTCCAAGTTTTTAGAAAGAAATACAAGAAGGCAGGATGGGAAGCAAAGCAGGCACACCGAGACCAGGAATGGATCAAAGTCATTGAGGCATGCAAACAAAAGAGCAGGGCGGCAGGAACCTTAAGCAACACCATGCCTGAAGAAATGTGGATCGAGTACATCTCCAAACTATACGGCTGTCAGGAAGTGGTAGAACACAACTTGTGCTTAAATTACAAGCCAAATCACTTATCCTTCGAAGTACAAAAGATCGAAGGACACCTTCGGCACTGCAGAACCAATGGGGCCCCCGACCAAAATGGCCTCCCCACTGGGGTCCCAAAACATGATCTGGAATTCTGGTCCAAACAATTTAGTAATCTGTTCACCTCTTGCGTCACAAAAAATAAAATCACTGATTCCTGGAGAGGGGCAATTCTCCACCCAATTTATAAGAAAGGCCCCTATGGGAACCCAGACAGCTATCACTTGATCGTCCTCCTTGAAACTGATGCAAAAATATTTGCGGAGTGCCTGCTAGTGGAAATAAAAGACTGGGCGACTAGACGGAACCTAATCCCACTGAACCAAACAGGTTTCCATCCCTCATCAAGCACCACTGACAACTTGGTAGCACTAGCAATGCTGGCAGAAAAGTATACCAAAAAAAAAATGTACTTGTACACCTGCTTCGTGGACCTTTCTAAATCCTTCAACTCTGTGTAACGGCACAGATTGTGGAAAAAATTAGTGGATCTCAATATTCCGCCAAACTTGCTGAAAGGAATTTAGCTCTTATATTCTGACAATTGGACTAGGGTAAATGTTGGCAGCAATGGAAGAGTCTCGACAAAAATTCCGATAGGAAGAGGAGTAAAGCAAGGCTGCGTCCTAGCCCTGATGTTATTCAATCTATATCTTGCAGACCTGTGTGCACATCTGAACTCTGTCAGGTCCCATCTCCCCAAATTGGGATACCAACTTCTAACAGCACTTCTTTATGCAGATGACATCGTCCTCTTGAACCTATCAGGCATGGGGCTGCATAACCTGCTAAATATCCTGGATCAGTATCGCAAATCCAACATGCTGCTGTTAAAACTGGAGAAAACTAAGGTACTCATCTTCGGCAAGCACATAATAAAGAAAAAGCAGTGGCTTTGTGGAAACCAGCTAGTGGGCAGAATTAATAGCTACAAATATTTGGGAGTCTGGTTGAAGGAAAGGTGGTCTCGCCGCCTTGCATTTAAACACCTTGAAAGCCAGAGTGGCATCACAACTTGCATTCCTACAGAAACTATCCACTTATCTGCAAAGCCCAAGCTGGAGGCTGCTCCTCACGGTGATCAGAGCAAAGTTCCTTCCCTCCCTGATATACTGCTTAGAAAGTTATCCTGGCAAGTTTAATGATTTCTTGAACATCGCTCAGAGAAAAGTTTTCCGACTTCTCTTCTGACTACCACACGTGGTGCTTCTAGTGGGTAGGGGTGGCTGCTGGTCACTCCAGAGTCGTAAGGTGTTCCTTGATTTTTCTTCCATTCTAGCCAACACATGTTCTGTCATAACTGACTTCATCAAGGCTAGAAACTACATAGCACAAAATACAATGACTTATATGTAATGCCGCATAATAGTTAGTAAGCAGTTTAATCATGTAGATTCCAAAACTTAAAGGTAAACAATACTGTAATCAAAATGTATACGATCATGCAAAAGACCAAAATAAGATACCAAATAGTTAATGTTCCAATGAGTGTAACACATATTGATGCTTAAATACCATCAGTGTGGCAGTCTAAAACGCATACTTCTGCATATCACATGCAACAGAAGTGTTGTCCAATTACTTCCTGTGTACCAGAATAAGATAATAGCCGAAAGGAACACCCACTGACAGCCAAAACCTTTTGCATGTGCTGGAGTGCCAGGACACCCTTAGATAAGTGTCCCAGAAGTGAAGAAAAGGAATCCAGTCCATGAGAACGTAGGTCAGAGACGCTCTGTTGTACAGAAAGGCTCACCTCTTTAATAATCAAATATAATGTATAATAACTCGACACCCTGAGTCTTATCCAATCACTATCAAAAGAAACGCTGTAGTTAAAAACAGTACGTTGCGGTCACCCAATCCCGTGTTCAAACTACAGATTTATTTGTTGTGGTCATCTGAGCTTAACCCTAATGGCATCGCAATAATTTAAATCACTGAAGTTCCATAAAAACTGCATAACTAATATAAAAAAACAACACAGAAAAATGTTTTTTTACACACCAGCTATATTAAGGAGCTTACATCACATGGTAGGAGTGCCTTATTCTTTTGTGTAGAGGGTATAGTGGCACAAAGCACAGAACACCACTGATAACCTAAATTATTTATACCACAAACTGTGAATATTTATTATGGGTTGATAAATCATGGGGAAATGTAAAAAAAAAAGAGGTTTAAAAAAACAACAGTAGTTTTTCCCTTCTGTTTTAATTGATATAGAATATGAATATATATTGAATATTAACTGCGTTATTGGTTAACTTATTCCTTACTGTTAATACTTTTCGACATCTGATAATTTGCAATGCATTAACATTTGGGCGGAGCCAGTGGCGTAGCGTGGGTTGTCAGCACCCGGGGCAAGGCAAGTAATTTGCGCCCCCTAACCCGGGGCAAAGCAAGTAATTTGCGCCCCCTAACCCGTGGATTTAGTCTCTTCCAAGATGTTGCGCCCGGTGCGGCCGGCCCCCCCTGCACCCCCCACGCTACGCCACTGGGCGGAGCACAGGGTAAAGGTTCTATTCAAACAAATAATAGTTCATGTTTTCACAGTAATGAAAAGTGACCACAAATAAATGTGTTTTGTAATTCAATGTTTTTACTTAATCAGAGGAGTGCGCGTTGCACTGCTGAATTTATTTATTTTATAAACCTAAAGTGTAATGTTCTGTCCGAGTGGAAGCTGCAGAGAGTAGACAGGACTTATGAAGACACTAGTTGCGTTCTGTTCTTGCACCGGCAGCTGGTGATATTTAAGAGTGATGGAACATAATATTTCATAATATTTGTGCTGTACTATAGCGCGTGAAGTTAGCAAGCCCCATCATTTTCTAGGAAGGGCTTGGAGAAACTGGGATCCTCCCTCGAAAACATTTTGAAAAACAATAGGGTCAATAATGCATTTTAAAGCTACGTTTTTGACATATATTTGATTAAAAAACACAGGCTCTGAAAAGGCACTACTTAAATATGTCAATCCTTTCATGGTGTATGAAGTCAGTAATACCCGAAACTACCATTAAGATGACTACATTTTTTACAAAATGTGTTATGGCTGCCCTCCCATATGTCAAAAAGTAACTCAATTATGCCAGCTTCAGAACTTTCTTATGGGTGCCCCCGAAATGCCGTGGGTGACACCTTCAGCCAAAAAGTACACAGAAAACGTTAGTGCTAGAATTTTGCAATCATTTCCCTCCGTATACCATGAGTGACCCTTATGTAAAAAAAAAACCAAAAAAAAACAAAACTTTTGTATGCCAGGGCCGGCATTTTGTTGTGGTTACCCTCTACCATGTGCCAGCATATTCCAAGTATTACGTCTGCCCCCAATGTGCCAGTGCCACTATTTCGCCACGGGTGTCCTAGTGTCAAGAATTTGCTACAGTATGCTAGTGCCAACATTCTTCCACGTCCTGCATGACAGCGCCAACAATTTGCTATGGACCTTTCATATGCCACCCTATTACTTCTAGTACTCCAGTGCCAGTATTATGTCATTGGTGCCTGTCATGCTAAGAAATGCCTCCAGTCTGCTAGCACCAACTTTTTGCCGGGTGCTTCTAAACGCAAAGAACTACCTTCAGCATGAGAGTGCCAACAGCAGACTTAGAAGCATAACACCACATTCTCACATGCTCATTCACATTCACTCACACTCATTACCATTCAGTCGCACTCATTCATTCACATTCACTCTCGTGCATTACTCTTATACAATGCTCACTCATTCACTCACAATCTCACTCCCTCTTACTGACTCAAGCATGCGTTTTCACTCTCTGACTCACTCACTTGCAACTCCTTCTCTCACTCATCCAGTCCCATTCAATCTTATTTATTCTCACCCAGCCCCACTCATTCATTTGCACTCACTTTCACTACACACTCACTCACTCATATTTTCTCACATACTTGCACTCACTCTAAACTCTCTCCTTCTCACTCATCCTGGCTCACTTACTCTCGCTCACAGTTGCACTCTCTGTCACACATACTCCTTCACACTCACACTCCCTCATACTCATTCTTATTCATCATTGTCACTCACTTTTACTTGCAGTCATTTTTTTGTGTCGCTCATTCATTTGGTGTCACTCTGACTCACTTATGCACACTTACTGACCCTCAAACACACTCATTCTCCCCTCGGCATATTGGTGACTCACTTTCACACATGTTCAGAGATATAAACAGACAAACACGCATACAAACGCTCTCTCTCTCTCACACACACACACTAACCTGCACAGATGCAAACAGTATAAATTTAGAAGCATTTTATTTTAAGTTACGTCATCTAGCAGCAAAGGTCCTGTTCCAGCTCTTGGTAGCTATTGTTTTTAACTCTTATAGTGAATAACAGATTTTTATTCACAAATTGTAAAATAAAAAAACACGAGCAGAGGAAAAGGAAGGTGAGGCCTTAACACCATAATGGGAAAGCAGGTCCCCTGTTCAAGGCACTGACTTTGCCACCTTTGAGACCAGGCATCACAAAGGCTGTACCAGGGATCACAAGGGGCAAGCCAGGGGTCACAGCTACAACTACCGGAGACCCCTAAATGACGTTCAGGGTCACTGAACCAGTTATGCAAAGAAGGAAAAAAGGATGATCAGCAAAATCAAATAGGTCACGTGCTCATAGAAAACCATTGCTCCATAGGGGTTAAGTTAAGTTATGCTAAATGCGGGAGGGAGGCATGAAACTCTTCGCCTACCACTGGTTTAATGGTTTAATTAGAAAAGAAACAGTCATGCAATGAAACATTTAAAAAAAAACTAAATATGAGCCTGTGTGGACCTTACCTGCAAACAGCACACACAAAACAATCAGGATGGTAAGTCTTGCCCAGAGCAGAGACTACTTCTCCCTCGATAAAATTATCACAGCTAATGCACCGCGTGCCATACAGTCTTTGATAGTCCAGAGTGCAGATGTAATCCTCTTTTCTCATAAAAAATCCTCCTTGCGCAAGGTCACAGCCACACACTGTCAGTGAAAGAAAACAAAGAAGGAAATGTTATTACAAACAAATTTACACGTGCTTGCAAAATTATATACCCATATATACAACTATGAGATGTCCTGGAATAGATAACACAGCAAACAGAATACAACACACACCAGAATGAAAATGACACATTTCGAAAGAAATGTGGTGCTTGGCAGAATCAATATACCATATAGCAAAAATAAATTAAGGGAATTTAAGAAATTAAGGGCAGAGCAGAAGGAATACCCAACTTGGTGAATTATATAAATGGCGTATGCTAAATTGAATAAACCATATACAAAAATATATCAAACATGCTGAAAGGAATATGGCCCTCACTGAAAAATACAGCAAGCACTGTAATGCATATAAAATGAATTAAAAATAATATAATATTTGCTGAAGTGAATGACGTGTTAAGAGAAATTTGGCATTTTGAAATTAATAAGGTGTGCTAAAGTAAATATAACCTTTAATGGAATTATGAATATGACCCATGTTAAAATCTATGCACCGTTGCCGTCTGGATGATACAAGGAAGTATATTTCATCTTAATCACATTGTAAGACAAGAACGTTTTTTCATATAATCAGACAGAAACTGGGGGCCATTATCACTGAGGACTGATATGGAAATACCTTCCCATGACAAGGCTTCAGAAGATTCACTAAAGCTACATTACATTGCCAACAATAGCCACATCTGGCCATTTAGAAAAAACCTATAAAAATACAACTACAGTTTGGAAGAACCACAAAACATCTAAAATGGGCCTAAGAATATCAATTGCTAAAACCTCCTGAGACTTCTCATTACATTTAAATGGGCGGCTTAAGTGTGATTTTGGATTTGTCAGCGCTAGTACACTCGCCACAGATTTGAACAACCCCTTCTACATATGAGGCATCTCCCGTCCACCAGAAAGTTGGCTTGTGGAATCCTCAGGCTCTGTACATTTGAGTTGAGGTGGTTATGGTAACAAGCCAATGATAAAGGTTATGCAACTGATTATTTATTATGAAAAGTTATGACAAGGCAGCCGGCCTGATATATTGATTGCGAAAAGCATATTTTTAAGTCAGTAGGAAAGTAAGAATCAATTGTTATTTCTCATAGTTCAAGCATACAGATAGTTGTTTTGTTACATAGAATCTTATAAATTACCCTAGTAGGCATGGGCATTTTGTGTTGGTTACCCCCTCTCACAAACCATGTGTATAGAAGATTTACACTTTGAGAATTCCAGTTAAACCCCATTAAGAGAGATAGTATTTTGCTTCACCTTGTGTAATTGTGTATACATTTGCACTTTTATGAATGTATGTCTGTTGGTTGCCGTATGGGCATGCTTACAGTAGGTACAATGCACCTATGTTGCTTATTGTGGCAAGCCAATGGTAACCGTGATTCACTTGATTGATGTGCAGGGAAACGATATGCCAGATGCCACTGGTCTGGCCTGTTTATTATGAAAATGTAGTACAAAGGCAATAGGTTTGGTTTATTCATTGTAAAAAGCACATGGTTAAATCAACAGGCCTCTAACAGTGTATTGTTATCACATTATGTTACGGGCCATAGAAAGGTATTTGGTTACGTGTAATCTCGCAGATTACCATAGTAGGCAAAGCTTTTGGTGATGGTCATCCACTCTGAGAAACTCTGGAAGTAGAATTTCACATTGATTTTTGTTAGGGGATATTCTACTGATAGGTTGCATATTGTTTTGCCAACGGTATTATTGTGCATCTTTGTAATTCTGTAAATGTATTGCTGATGGGTGACAGTTTATATGTACTTCAGGAGGCCTGGCTTGTATATAGTGTCCAGCTCCACTGGTGAGACTAGAGGACTTATTGGTTTACTGGTAAAGGTTATGTCAGATTCCTTACATGTGACCTGAATGTAACAGAAAGTTATGATGAAGAAAGTAGGCCTTACTTACTGCGGAAAGCATGTGTTAAAGTCAATAGGCTTTTACAAGTGGATTGTTATTACACTGTACTAAAAACTGTAGGTAGGTATTTTGTTACAGGGAATCTTGCAGATTGGGTGACCCACCTGAACAGACTATGGGGATAGACAATTTGCACTATGATAATCCTTGGCAGGCCCTACTAGTAGAGATTTACAATTGTTTTGACACATGTATTTTGTACCTATTTGTCATTTTATTATGGCATCCCTGATGGTTGTCTTGTGAGAAGGCTTATGAAAAAACACAGTTGGTATAAATTGGTTATGTGACACTCCAATGATAAAGGTTATAGGCCTGAATGTTTATAATGAAAGGTTAAGATAAAGGCAGTAGGCCAGACATATTGATTGTGAAAATTATATATATATATATATATATATTTTAAATATAGATATTATAATTATATATATATGTATATATATATATATATATTTATATATATATATATATATAATATTATATATATATATACATATACCATAGTGGCGAGGGTTTTGGTGCTGATTACCCTCCTACAAACTGTAGGTACAGTGAATTTGTACTGTCAAAATCCTTGTTTGCCCCTTTGAGCAGAGACTCTATTTTGCTTTGCCACCTGTAAATTTGTATGGTACGTAATTTTATGAATGTATGCTTGTGTGACTGTGTGTCTGAGGGTTGCCTCGTGGGAACAATTATGCTCAGTCTAGCAGGCCTCATTTGGTTATGGTAATAAGCCAATGATAACAGCTACAAGCCTGATTGGTTCAAGGAAAAATATTTTTTTCGGTGTATTCTGTTTATTATGAAAAGTTATGATAAGCACATTAGGCCTGACATATTGATTGTAAAAAGCATGTGAAAACCAATAGGCGGTTAAGGGTGGACTCATATCTCGCTGTATTATAGCCTAAAGATAGGCATTTTTTTTACACAAAATATCCCAGACTAGTTTTGGAGGGAATGATTTTGGTGTTGGTTACTGTCTAAGATAGACCCTAGGGGGAGATTATTTGCACTGCATAAATTCTTCTTAGAATCTCTTCTTCATTGTTTGCTAGAAAAGTGTAATAAAATAATCATATATATATATATATTTTTGCCCTGGCTGGCTGTTGTTTTCTTGTGATCCTTCAACTTCCAATATATATATATATATATACATATATATATATATATATGTATATATATATATATATGCACATATATACATACATACATATATGTATATATACATACATGTACACATATATATGTACACACACACACACACATATATATATATAGTTACATAGAGGGCCTTTGGGTTAGCTCTTTTCTGCCATTGGTCTGTCTTTGTGTCACTTACACTCTGCTTCCATCCATGTCAGCGAACTGAACGGAGTAATGGTTAAGTCCACATCACTCCTTAGCTCTCTTGTGTCTTGCCTCATGAATGATGGCGTTTTCTAATCACATGTGTACATCCATCTGAATATGAACATGCTTCAGTGTCAGACCTGGTTGGCCTGTCTCTTAATTTTAATATTCTCCGTTTACAGTTCCCCTTTCATTTACTTGCTTTTCCTCTTTTATTTCAATGTTTTAACAGGATATTACAGCTCTTCCGACAGTGCTGACAGGTTGCTTGCCACTCATTTATTTACAGTGTGCCACATTCCACATGGCCACTTCCTCAACCCCGGAGACCATTATGACATGCTGTTGTCCATACTATATCATGGTTTTACCATTCCAAGATGGCCAACACATTGGTTTTAAACGTGGCGGCCATGCTTGAACTTTAAAACAACAGTAGACTATTTACAATACATTATCAAGACGGACACCCACTGCTGGTAGCCATGCTTGAACTTTAAAACAACAGTAGACTATTTACAATACATTGTCAAGACGGACACCCACTGCTAGGTTTAATTTCACTATTGCAAACATACGCCCATCATTTTTGCATGTTTTCTTTTTATACCTGTACTCTTTTAATTTATCTTGCATATGAGGTGGAGTTTGTGCATGTTTTATTTCAGTTATGTCAGAGGGTGAAAGCAAGAATGAGTCAGTGGATGGATGAATGTATGCATGAGTGCACAAATGAATGACAGAGTGCATGTATGATGACTTAATGAGTGCCTAAACCCACCAATGACACAAAATGTACTGCCATTCGTGAACCAGATCTAATACCACTGCCAATGCTTGTTTTGGAATCTTTTCTTACAGATTGTTTTTTCCTCTTTCTATGTGTGCTACATTCTGTAGCACAGATAAAAGAAATACAGCCTCCATGGATCCTTTTTGTCAGGAAGGTGTCCAGGCTTTTGCAGACTCCTAAAACAACAACAAATGGCTGGTATTTCTCTCTTGGAAAGGTGGTGGAGAAGCATAATTTTAGACTTCACCTTCTAATGTATTGTTATATGCATTTATGTGTGATTCATAAATTCAATGTGTACCTAACGTTCATTAACCTGCATTCCACTCTAATAGGAATTGTAGTAGGCCACCACTTCTTACCTTGTTGCAAAGTCATAGTAAGTTGGATGATAATCAATGTAACCATCTTTACTGAATGTACTGAATGTACTCATATTTTAATGTTAATTCTTTGATTGCTAAGGATTAATAATACTGTAATGTGTGTCCATTTTGATTCTCATGTTAACCTAGCCTGACTCAAGGCCTGAGCTGAGTATCTCACATACAGTTCAAGCATACAGATAGTTGTTTTGTTACATGGAATCTTATAAATTACCCTAGTAGGCATGGGCATTTTGTGTTGGTTACTCCCTCTCACAAACCATGTGTATAGAAGATTTACACTTTGAGAATTCCAGTTAAACCCCATTAAGAGAGATAGTATTTTGCTTCACCTTGTGTAATAGTGTGTACATTTGCACTTTTATGAATGTATGTCTGTTGGTTGCCGTATGGGCATGCTTACAGTAGGTACAATGCACCTATGTTGCTTATTGTGGCAAGCCAATGGTAACCGTGATTCACTTGATTGATGTGCAGGGAAACAATATGCCAGATGCCACTGGTCTGGCCTGTTTATTATGAAAATGTAGTACAAAGGCAATAGGTTTGGTTTATTCATTGTAAAAAGCACATGGTTAAATCAACAGGCCTCTAACAGTGTATTGTTATCACATTATGTTACGGGCCATAGAAAGGTATTTGGTTACGTGTAATCTCGCAGATTACCATACTAGGCAAAGCTTTTGGTGATGGTCATCCACTCTGAAAAACTCTGGAAGTAGAATTTCACATTGATTTTTGTTAGGGGATATTCTACTGATAGGTTGCATATTGTTTTGCCAATGGTATTATTGTGCATCTTTGTAATTCTGTAAATGTATTGCTGATGGGTGACAGTTTATATGTACTTCAGGAGGCCTGGCTTGTATATAGTGTCCAGCTCCACTGGTGAGACTAGAGGATTTATTGGTTTACTGGTAAAGGTTATGTCAGATTCCTTACATGTGACCTGAATGTAACAGAAAGTTATGATGAAGAAAGTAGGCCTTACTTACTGCGGAAAGCATGTGTTAAAGTCAATAGGCTTTTACAAGTGGATTGTTATTACACTGTACTAAAAACTGTAGGTAGGTATTTTGTTACAGGGAATCTTGCAGATTGGGTGACCCAGCTGAACAGACTATGGGGATAGACAATTTGCACTATGATAATCCTTGGCAGGCCCTACTAGTAGAGATTTACAAATGTTTTGACACATGTATTTTGTACCTATTTGTCATTTTATTATGGCATCCCTGATGGTTGTCTTGTGAGAAGGCTTATGAAAAAACACAGTTGGTATAAGTTGGTTATGTGACACTCCAATGATAAAGGTTATAGGCCTGAATGTTTATAATGAAAGGTTAAGATAAAGGCAGTAGGCCAGACATATTGATTGTGAAAATTATATATATATATATATATATATATATATATATATATATATATATATATATATTTTTAAATATACATATTATAATTATATATATATATGTATATATATATATATATTGTTATATATATATATATATTATTATATATATATATTATTATATATATATATATAATAATATATATATATACATATACCATAGTGGCGAGGGTTTTGGTGCTGATTACCCTCCTACAAACTGTAGGTACAGTAAATTTGTACTGTCAAAATCCTTGTTTGCCCCTTTGAGCAGAGACTCTATTTTGCTTTGCCACCTGTAAATTTGTATGGTACGTAATTTTATGAATGTATGCTTGTGTGACTGTGTGTCTGAGGGTTGCCTCGTGGGAACAATTATGCTCAGTCTAGCAGGCCTCATTTGGTTATGGTAATAAGCCAATGATAACAGCTACAAGCCTGATTGGTTCAAGGAAAAATATTTTTTTCGGTGTATTCTGTTTATTATGAAAAGTTATGATAAGCACATTAGGCCTGACATATTGATTGTAAAAAGCATGTGAAAACCAATAGGCGGTTAAGGGTGGACTCATATCTCGCTGTATTATAGCCTACAGATAGGCATTTTTTTTACACAAAATATCCCAGACTAGCTTTGGAGGGAATGATTTCGGTGTTGGTTACTGTCTAAGATAGACCCTAGGGGGAGATTATTTGCACTGCATTAATTCTTCTTAGAATCTCTTCTTCATTGTTTGCTAGAAAAGTGTAATAAAATAATCATATATATATTTTTTTTTGCCCTGGCTGGCTGTTGTTTTCTTGTGATCCTTCAACTTCCAATATATATATATATATGTATATATATATATATATGCACATATATACATACATACATATATGTATATATACATACATGTACACATATATATGTACACACACACACACACATATATATATATAGTTACATAGAGGGCCTTTGGGTTAGCTCTTTTCTGCCATTGGTCTGTCTTTGTGTCACTTACACTCTGCTTCCATCCATGTCAGCGAACTGAACGGAGTAATGGTTAAGTCCACATCACTCCTTAGCTCTCTTGTGTCTTGCCTCATGAATGATGGCGTTTTCTAATCACATGTGTACATCCATCTGAATATGAACATGCTTCAGTGTCAGACCTGGTTGGCCTGTCTCTTAATTTAAATATTCTCCGTTTACAGTTCCCCTTTCATTTACTTGCTTTTCCTCTTTTATTTCAATGTTTTAACAGGATATTACAGCTCTTCCGACAGTGCTGACAGGTTGCTTGCCACTCATTTATTTACAGTGTGCCACATTCCACATGGCCACTTCCTCAACCCCGGAGACCATTATGACATGCTGTTGTCCATACTATATCATGGTTTTACCATTCCAAGATGGCCAACACATTGGTTTTAAACGTGGCGGCCATGCTAGAACTTTAAAACAACAGTAGACTATTTACAATACATTATCAAGACGACACCCACTGCTGGTAGCCATGCTTGAACTTTAAAACAACAGTAGACTATTTACAATACATTGTCAAGATGGACACCCACTCATGGTTTAATTTCACTATTGCAAACATACGCCCATCATTTTTGCATGTTTTCTTTTTATACCTGTACTCTTTTAATTTATCTTGCATATGAGGTGGAGTTTGTGCATGTTTTATTTCAGTTATGTCAGAGGGTGAAAGCAAGAATGAGTCAGTGGATGGATGAATGTATGCATGAGTGCACAAATGAATGACAGAGTGCATGTATGATGACTTAATGAGTGCCTAAACCCACCAATGACACAAAATGTACTGCCATTCGTGAACCAGATCTAATACCACTGCCAATGCTTGTTTTGGAATCTTTTCTTACACCTTGTTTTTTCCTCTTTCTATGTGTGCTACATTCTGTAGCACAGATAAAAGAAATACAGCCTCCATGGATCCTTTTTGTCAGGAAGGTGTCCAGGCTTTTGCAGACTCCTAAAACAACAACAAATGGCTGGTATTTCTCTCTTGGAAAGGTGGTGGAAAAGCATAATTTTAGACTTCACCTTCTAATGTATTGTTATATGCATTTATGTGTGATTCATAAATTCAATGTGTACCTAACGTTCATTAACCTGCATTCCACTCTAATAGGAATTGTAGTAGGCCACCACTTCTTACCTTGTTGCAAAGTCATAGTAAGTTGGATGATAATCAATGTAACCATCTTTACTGAATGTACTGAATGTACTCATATTTTAATGTTAATTCTTTGATTGCTAAGGATTAATAATACTGTAATGTGTGTCCATTTTGATTCTCATGTTAACCTAGCCTGACTCAAGGCCTGAGCTGAGTATCTCACATACTGAAGAGGGCTAGAGTGCCATTTCTTTTTCCTCTGCAGCAGGATTTTAGGGGTGCTAGGCCAAACGTATTTTGGGGGTGTTAGAAATGGGGTTTCTGGTTGGCTAGGGTATGCACCTCAGCCAGGCAGAACTTACCCACTCTAGTAAGGGCAAGGGAGTTACACGTCCAAGATAACCCCTGCTCACTCCCTTGGTAGCTTGGCACGAGCAGTCAGGCTTATCCCAGAGGCAATGTGTAAAGCGTTTGCACAACACACACAACACATGTGACGCAAAATGTACACCACAAAGTAAACACAGCACTGAGCTATGTAAAAATAATCTGTATTGCACAAAACATAATTAGACCAACATTACACATTAGTAATACCCTGCTACCTTAGCAGTTGTCAGAACGCGACACAAGTTACTAATACTCTGCAAGAATATGCAGTTGTCACATTAGAACACGTAAATACTCAGGATTCTGCAACATAAGCAGTAGTCAGGAATTACAGTAAGAGTTCTATGCACTTGTCATGAATAACTCCTAAATACCTATAAAAGTAACATTAGAAAACATCTCACAAGTCATAAAAATACATATCAGCAAACCATGCCCATAAGAGGAACATCAGCATATATATGTATTGGAAGGAAAAGCAGGTAAAACATATAATTTCCCTAGGTCCATACTTGGCTCACTGACCCACTTTCCTAGTGTAGAGGCACTCCCTGTGCCTGGAAAGAGGACTATGGGGGGGCCCCAGGCGGTCCTGTGCGCTCACGGGGGCCACGCGCTGCTCCTGGGGAGAAGGGCGGTCAGCGTCCTCTCTGCAGTGTTTGAAACGGGCCCCTCTGGGGACCTGTGATCCTTGTGGGGCCCCCTGGGCCTCTAATGGACCTCTCCAAAGAGGGGGGCCCAAAAGCCACAAGAAAGTCAAGTAGTTGGGGCGATCGCGCCCCTAGGGCAGTGAACAGGGGAAAGGGAACTCGTTTTCCGCCCGTGTCCCGTGGAGTAGTGGGCAGCCGCCCTCATCCTCGGTGTGGCTGCCGGGAATGAAGGAGGAAGCAGGGGCCTCCGATGAGGCTTCCCTCCTGCTTCCCCATGCGGCCGCCCTGTGCAATAGTCGCGTTTCAGCCCGACCTGGGCTGTTACGTGTGTCAGGCACCGAGGATGGTGTCTGCAAGTGCCCCAGTGGCACGTCAAATAGAGCGCATCGCCCCGGGGGCACGGCTGGAGCTCGCTCACTCCCCTTTTCTTTCCTTTTGGTGCCCTGGGGGTACGGGATGGAGCGGGGCACACTCCAGAAGCAAAATTATCACCGGGCTGCGGCGGTGAACTCGGGTCAAATTTAGAGCACTTCACAAAGCGAGGAGCACCAGAATAAGCCCGGGTTGCGGCGGTGAAGATTTTCAGGCACAAGAGAGCGCTAAAAACAGCGCGAGGGGCACAATTGTGATCCCGGGCTGCAGTGGTGATCTTGCTGGCACAAGAGAGCGCTCAAAGCAGCGCAAGGGCAGCAACGCAGCACTCCGTGCGCTGAAGAAAGTTTGACAGAGGTCAGGGGCCACAGCACCCTGCCTCTGGAGACAACAAGTGAAGAAGGGGGGGCGCAGAGCTGGAGAATTCTGCAGCAGGTCAGCACAACAAGGGGTTACCAGCAGTGGCAGTTCCTCCTTGTGACCAGGCAGGTCACAGGTCAGCACAGCAGCAGCAGTGCAAGGTGGTCCTGGTGAGTCCTTTCAACAGCGTCATGTCCAGCTCCAGGTAAGGTTCCTGGAGTCCCAAGAATGTCTAAAAGATGTCTAAATTAGGGGGAAAATTCCCCTGTACTTATACTAGGTTTACAGTGTGTTTTACAATGGCCAGGAGAGGGGGTTCCAACCAGTTACAACTGGTTCTGGGAGTGCCCTTTCTCTCCTCCAGCACAGGCTCCAAACATCACTGGGGGGTAAACAACCCTATTGTGTGAGGCCAGGCACAGCCTTTACAAATGCAGGTGTGCCCTGCCTCTCCCTTCTCTCAGCCCAGGAAGGCTTTACAATATATAGATGCACCTCTGTGACACCTCCACCCTCCCTGTGTTCAGGCTGTCTGAGAAGTATACACAAAGCCCCAACTGTCAGTCTGCCCAGACGTGGATTGGAGGCAAGCTGAAAAACACCAAAGTCATAAGCACAGATAAATGCTCACTTTCTAGAAGTGGCATTTCTGTGATAGTAATAAAAAATACACCTACACCAGTAAGCAGCATTTCTCACCACTATCACAACCATACCAAACATTCCTATGCTACCCCTCATAAATCAGACAATACCCCTTACACATAAGGCAGTGCATTCCAAATGCAATCCTATGAAGAGGCAGCACTCACAGCAGTGAGTCACCAAGTTAGGCTGTTTGTCACTACCAGGACAGGCCAAGCAACATGGTACATGTCCTGCCTTCTACATACATGGCACCCTGCCCAAAGGGCTAGCTAGGGCGTACCTTAGGGGTGACTTACATGTAGTAAAAGGGGAGTTCTGGGCATGGCAAGTAAATTTAGATGCCAGGTGTTGGACTTTTTTGCTTATGCAGGGTCATCCCCAGTCTTTTTGCCTCCTGCCTCCTATTTTTTCTGACCTGTTGCCGTTGGCTTTTGAACTCTGAGCCCTTTACCACTGCTAACCAGTGCAAAAGTGCATATGCTCTCTGTGTAAATTGTAATGTTGATTGGTTTATCCATGATTGGCATATTTGATTTATTAGTAAGTCTATGGTACAGTGCACTAGAGGTGCCCAGGGCCTGTAAATAGAATGCTACTAGTGGGCCTGCAGCACTGGTTGTGCCACCCACATAAGTAGCTCCGTAATCATGTCTCAGACCTGCCACTGCAGTGTCTTTGTGTGCAGTTTTAACTGTAAATTCGACTTGGCAAGTGTACCACTTGCCAGGCCTAAACCTTCCCTTTTCTTACATGTCAGACACCCCTAAGTTAGGCCCTAGGTAGCCCCAAGGGCAGGGTGCAGTGTATGGTTGAGGTAGGACATATAGTAATGTGTTTTATATCTCCTGACAGTGAAATATTGCTAAATTCGTTTTTCACTGTTGCAAGGCCTGTCCCTCTCATAGGTTAACATGGGGGCTACCTTTAAATCTGATTAAAGTGTAGATTCCCTTTGGGAGCGGATAGACATGTGGAGTTTGGGGTCTCTGAGCTCACAATTGAAAAATACATCTTTTAGTAAAGTTGATTTTAAGATTGTGTGTTTGAAAATGTCACTTTTAGAAAGTGAGCTTTTTCTTGCTTATACCATTTCTGTGACTCTGCCTGTTTGTGGATTCCATGTCTGGGTCAGTTTGACAGTTGGGCTGGTTGCACCTCACACTAGACAGTGACACAATCCTGATGAGCCATCTGTGCTAGGAGGGAGGAGAGGAGTGGTCATTCACACCTGAAAGGGCTGTGCCTGCCCTCACATAATGCAGTCTCCAACCCCCTGGTGAGTGTCTGGGGCCTGGCCTGGGCAAGGCAGGATTTCACATTCCAAAGAGACTTTACTTTGAAGTAGGCCTACTTCAAAGGAGAAATTGGGTATAAAAAGGGCACCCAAAACCACAGACTTTAGAAACACTTCTGGAACCAAGAGGAACCTCTGCCTGGAGAAGAGCTGAATAGCTGAGGAAGAAGAGCTGCCCTGCCTGTGACTGTGCTTTGTGGAGCTATCCTGCAGTTGCTGCTTCTGCCAGAGTAAGAGGGCAAAGACTGGACTTTGTGTGCCTTCCATCACTGGAGAGACTCCTACTCTGCCCTGTGGTGCCCATCCAGTTCCTGGTACCCTGAAAGGAGAAGCTGGCAGCCTAAAGACAAGAAAATCCACGCACAGAGCGCCGTGCGGGGAAAAGATTGACGCAAATCCGATCTGCGGCTGAAAAAACGACGCACTGCCGGCTCCGCAGCTGAGAAACGACGCTCGCAGGAAACGCGACTGAAGAATCGACGCACTGAGCAGGAGAAAAACAACGTACAGCATCGCTGACGGAGGCTGGGAGATCACAACCTGCGCTGCGGGATTTTCAGATCATTGTGTGGCTGGATTTTGACTTAAGTACCGCCGTGCAGAGTTATTTTTGATGCACACCCGCCCGTGCGGGGTTATTTTTGACGCACACCAGGTACATTTTCACTCTAGCAGCGCTAGTGTGTTTTTAAAACTACTAAAGACTCTTTTTGATTTTTAATTGATAACTTGACTAGTGTATGGTGGATTTTTGTCGTTTTGGTCTTGTTTTATTTTGATAAATATTTCCTATTTTTCTGAACCTGTGTTGTGTCATTTTGTAGTGTTTTCATTAAGTTACTGTGTGTGTTGGTACAAATACTTTACACCTAGCACTCTGAAGTTAAGCCTACTGCTCTGCCAAGCTACCAAGGGGGTAAGCAGGGGTTAGCTGAGGGTGATTCTCTTTTACCCTGACTAGAGTGAGGGTCCTTGCTTGAACAGGGGGTAACCTGACTGTCAACCAAAGACCCCATTTCTAACATTGGTGATCAGCGGTTGGGATTTGGACGTGTATTTGTACTTGACACACAGTGATTAAGTGTACACTATTGTTTTGAGTTCAGACCACGACGTGACCACATACTACTTGTCTTGTGATTCTGCTTTTTGTTATCTGATGTCCTCCTGGAAATATTGCTAATATTTTTGGACTTTGGTTTTTGGTTGTGAAGCCTTTGCAGAATGGAAGTCAATTTCTGGCACCTATTTATGTATAAAAAGTGGCAGCTTAAAGCATTCTGCATGGAAAGGGGACTGGCTGTAAACAAGAAATCCAGAAGCGAGGATCTTGAGTCAGCCCTGTTTCAGTATGAGTTGAAACGTTGTCAGGCAACACCACCAAATGAGTCTGAGGAGGAGGACTACTCTGAGCAGGAGGGCAGTGGCCCTGAGGAGGGAACAGAAAGAGATGATTGGCTCCTAGCTCGAATCCGGAGTACTCTATTTTAGTGACACAATTAGCAAAAAGTACTAGAGAGGCAACCCTCCAATAGGAGGTAAGTAACACACTAGATATGTACACTAATAATAAGAAATAGGCATAGAAAGTGATAGAAAACAGTACAACAGCAAATAAGAAATAGTGACCCTAAAGGGAGCCCAAACCATATACTAAAAAAAATGGAATGCAAATGCAGGACCCCCACCGAGGTGAGTGGGATGTGTAGTGGGGAGCTGGAGGAACTAGGAAACCCCAAAGGTAAGTGCCACAGTGCCTCCAGTGACCAGGAGTAAGTTAGTGGATTTTCCACAAACCACCCAAAAGGGCGCAAAAGAAGATAATGAAACACCCAGACAAGACTGCAAGAAGCCAGTGGTGGATTCCTGAAGAGGAAGACCGGGTAAGAAGGGGACCAGGGCCAGAAGTTGTCACATAGGCACTCATTATTCTAATGAGACTACTGGATTTGGGCGGCAGAATCACTTGCGCTGTGGAGACTGAGTCTGAACCCACTACAGGTGACACCCGTCGGCCTAATCTAGGTTTTGCTCCGGCTAACTGGCAGTGCCTCATCTCCACCCAAGAGCAGGGATGATTGGGCAGCCGAGCACATGACACAATTGACTCCTCAGGGAAATTGTGGTCACTCGGATCACATCCGTTTCTGTCAGTTACATTAGTCTCACATGTACAAGGACAATCAGAGGCAGAATATATCTCAATAAGGTTTTATTAAAGCAACTGCATCTTAGATATTAAAGCATGTACTGCAATAACTAGGACGATGAAGCTTGACAGGATTAAAATTGGGACGAGCAAAGTAAAGCATAAAAATAACACTACCATATTGTCACTAGAATCATTAAAATAATTCCTACCTAGGCTATGTTAGAGCACAGCATGTTAAGCTCTAGTTCTGCTCTTCAGGTTCCCCTGGGAAGATATCATCCCTCGTCCTTGAGCAAGAGGCCAGTAGTCTACTTAAGCAGCTGTAGCGAAGCACTCAGCAGTCAGGATACAGTCGTGGTCATCTGGCTGAAATCTCACTCTAACATAAGTGGGTCAAGTAGTGTTTTTATAATAAAACAGTTGATGTTCCAAGAAAGGATCCCTACGTGTGTATATTTCAACGAACACTAGAGACAAAGCGTTACCACGTTTGCCGACAACCTATCTTACTGCAGCCTTGAGAAAGAAATGTCTTGTTTAAGAACGCAGTGCTGGCCTAGGCAAGGAACATCTAAAGAGAGAAAATAAAACAAGACCACATATGTGGCTATTGTTAAAATAATAAACAAAGCTGAATAAAATATATCCAGGTTAAAGTGCACAGCGGAAGGCCTAGTTCGCTAAAATAATGTGTATGAAGTTATAACTGAAATGGCTACACAACAAAGTCAAGGAAGCATCCAGTGGGGGCAGGAGCCACTACCCACCCGTCTGTGGTTGCAGGAGTCGGTCGACGGTAAGACGAAGACAGTTAGCAATGCAGCCCTGGAGTCGGTGAAGAGTTCCTGGATGATACAGTTAACATCCCACACACGATGGATGATTGCAATCAGTCAGTGGTGTGGAAAAGCCACCAACAAGCCTTGGCAAAAGCAGAAGTCGCGGTTAAGCAAAAGTGGAGCTGCCAGGGACCAGCAAGGTCCAGGAGGACTCAACCCAAGAGGGGCCCTAGGGGGACCCTAAGCATGGCAGAGATTCTAGAGAAGAAAGGGCAGCCCACACAGGAGACCCACTGGAAGAGGTACCCGGTGTCACAGAGGAGCCCACACAGCACTACTGGAGAACGGTCCCACGCTGCAGGAGAGGCACGCAGAGAGCTGTACATCACAGGAAGGAGTGCTAAGGGCTGGGATTACATGGAGCCTAATGTTCCCTTGGAGAAGAGGCCAACAAGCCTTAGTAGCTGCAAGAGACGCTGTGCACAGGGGTCCATTCTGTGTGGGAAGGCAAGGGCTTACCTCCACCAAAGTTGGACAGCTGGCAGAGAGGACCAAGAGGACTACTCCAGACCACCACCTGTTATGCAGGATCCACGCAGCTCAGGATGAGAAGAGATCCACACAGCTGTTCATTGTAGCAGTTGGTGCCTGCGGATGCAGAGGAGTGACTCCTTCACTCCAATGGAGATTCGTTCTTCCTTCTCATGCAGACTGAAGACTTGTCACCCTCAGAGAATGCACAGCACAGCTGGGGAAATGTTGCAGAAGCTGAGAGAAGCTGTGGAAACAATGTTGCAAGCAGACTCTTCGGCGTGGATGCAGAATGTCGGTTCTTGGCGGGTCCAGTTGCGGTTTCAGTGGCTAGAAGTGAAAGTAGAGGTTGCAGAGGAGTCCTGCTGGAATCTTGCAAGCTGAATCTGAGGACCCACCCCAAAGGAAGGCTCTAAATAGCCCTGAAAGGGGGATTGGTCACCTAGCCACGTGACCATCTATCAGGTAGGGGCTCTAACGTCCCCTGCCTGGCCTGGCCACTCAGATTCTCCCAGAGGCCCCTGCCCATCTTGGATTCAAGTTGGCAGATACCAGGGACCCTTTGGAGGAGCTCTGGGCACCACCCCTGGCCACTCCCCATTCCATTGTCCAGTTTCATGCCAGAGCAGGGACTGGAGGTCCCTGAACAAGTGTAAACTGGTTTATGCATGAAGGGCACCAAATGTTCCCTTCAAAGCATACCAGTGGCTTGGGGAGGCTACCTCTCCCAAGCCATGTAACACCATGTCCAAAGGGAGAGGGTGTTACCCCCCCCTTTTCCTAAGGAAATCCTTTGTTCTGCCTTCCTGGGCTTGAGCAGGGCAGAAACCTGTCTGAGGGGTTTGCAGCAGCGTGGGCTGCCTGGAAAACTCCAGAAGGCTGGCAGGAGCAATGCTGGGGGCCATCTAAGGAGCCCCCCAGACACCATGGAATCATACTTCTAATACTGACAACAGTATTGGGGTATGATTCCGACATGTTTGATACAAACATACCTTTGTCCAGTACATGCATAAAATGGCGTCCCCTCACCCATGAAGTCCAGGAAAATAGAACTGCAGTTAATGGGGGCACCTCTGCTAGGGCAAGGGTGCCCTCACACACAGGTACTTGCACCCTGCCCTCTGGACTAGGAGGGCCTACCATAGGGGTGACTTACAGTGACCTGGTGGAGTGACCTGTAGTGAAAAGGGTGCATGCACCCTTTCATGCAGGCTGCAATGGCAGGTCTGCAGATACATTTTGCATGGGCTCCCCATGGGTGGCATAATACATGCTGCAGCCCATGGGGATCCCCTGGTACCCCAATGTCCTGGGTACCTGGGTTCAATTTGCTAGGGACTTACATGGGGGTACCAGTATGTCACATGTGGGTGTATGTGGTTCTAGTAACCAAGTTTAAAAAGGGAGAGCATTATCACTGGGATCCTGGTTAGCAGGATCCCAGTGAACATGGTCAAACACGCTGACAACAGGCAGAAAATGGGGGTAACCATGCCAAGAAAGAAGGTACTTTCCTACACTCAGCCAATGCGCAAAGGGATTTGACCTGAACTGTGGGAGTGAGATATGGATGTTCTGGAACATTCTGTTGCACTTTTAATTAGTGTCCCACAGTTCGTTTCAGCCGGACCTTCCCTCACATTTGAGAGAACTGATTTTTCTGTGGGTTTTTCCTCTGAGTGTAAAGCGTTATGCTAGACACTCTTTGTTTTCTGTGAACTTCTACTGAGGTTCACAGAATGGTGACACCTCCTTTCATTAATCTTCAGAAATCCTGGATGAATGTATGCATGAGTGCACAAATGAATGACAGAGTGCATGTATGATGACTTAATGAGTGCCTAAACCCACCAATGACACAAAATGTACTGCCATTCGTGAACCAGATCTAATACCACTGCCAATGCTTGTTTTGGAATCTTTTCTTACACCTTGTTTTTTCCTCTTTCTATGTGTGCTACATTCTGTAGCACAGATAAAAGAAATACAGCCTCCATGGATCCTTTTTGTCAGGAAGGTGTCCAGGCCTTTGCAGACTCCTAAAACAACAACAAATGGCTGGTATTTCTCTCTTGGAAAGGTGGTGGAGAAGCATAATTTTAGGCTTCACCTTCTAATGTATTGTTATATGCATTTATGTGTGATTCATAAATTCAATGTGTACCTAACGTTCATTAACCTGCATTCCACTCTAATAGGAATTGTAGTAGGCCACCACTTCTTACCTTGTTGCATAGTCATAGTAAGTTGGATGATAATCAATGTAACCATCTTTACTGAATGTACTGAATGTACTCATATTTTAATGTTAATTCTTTGATTGCTAAGGATTAATAATACTGTAATGTGCGTCCATTTTGATTCTCATGTTAACCTAGCCTGACTCAAGGCCTGAGCTGAGTATCTCACATACTGAAGAGGGCTAGAGTGCAATTTCTTTTTCCTCTGCAGCAGGATTTTAGGGGTGCTGGGCCAAACGTATTTTGGGGGTGTTAGAAATGGGGTTTCTGGTTGGCTAGGGTATGCACCTCAGCCAGGCAGAACTTACACACTCTAGTCAGGGCAAGGGAGTTACACGTCCAAGATAACCCCTGCTCACTCCCTTGGTAGCTTGGCACGAGCAGTCAGGCCTATCCCAGAGGCAATGTGTAAAGCGTTTGCACAACACACACAACACACGTGACGCAAAATGTACACCACAAAGTAAACACAGCACTGAGCTATGTAAAAATAATCTGTATTGCACAAAACATAATTAGACCAACATTACACATTAGTAATACCCTGCTACCTTAGCAGTTGTCAGAACGCTACACAAGTTACTAATACTCTGCAAGAATATGCAGTTGTCACATTAGAACACGTAAGTACTCAGGATTCTGCAACATAAGCAGTAGTCAGGAATTACAGTAAGAGTTCTATGCACTTGTCATGAATAACTCCTAAATACCTATAAAAGGAACATTAGAAAACATCTCACAAGTCATAAAAATACATATCAGCAAACCATGCCCATAAAAGGAACATCAGCACATATATGTATTGGAAGGAAAAGCAGGTAAAACATATAATTTCCCTAGGTCCATACTTGGCTCACTGACCCACTTTCCTAGTGTAGAGGCACTCCCTGTGCCTGGAAAGAGGACTATGGGGGGGCCCCAGGTGCTCCTGTGCGCTCACGGGGACCACGCGCTGCTCCTGGGGAGAGGGGCGGTCAGCGTCCTCTCTGCAGTGTTTGAAACGGGCCCCTCTGGGGACCTGTGATCCTTGTGGGGCCCCCCGGGCCTCTAATGGACCTCTACAAAGAGGGGGGCCCAAAAGCCACAAGAAAATCAAGTAGTTGGGGCGATCGCGCCCCTAGGGCAGTGACCAGGGGAAAGGGAACTCCCTTTCTGCCCCGTGTCCTGTGGAGTAGTGGGCAGCCGCCCTCATCCTCGGTGTGGCTGCCGGGAATGAAGGAGGAAGCAGGGGCCTCCGATGAGGCTTCCCTCCTGCTTCCCCATGCGGCCGCCCTGTGCACTAGTCGCGTTCCAGCCCGACCTGGGCTGTTACGTGTGGTAGGCACCGAGGATGGTGCCTGCAAGTGCCCCAGTGGCGCGTCAAATAGAGCGCGTCACCCCGGGGGCACGGCTGGAGCTCGCTCACTCCCCTTTTCTTTCCTTTTGGTGCCCTGGGGGCACGGGATGGAGCGGGGCACTCCAGAAGCAAAATTATCCCCGGGCTGCGGCAGTGAACTCGGGTCAAATTTAGAGCACTTCACTAAGCGAGGAGCACCAGAATAAGCCCGGATTGCGGCGGTGAAGATTTTCAGGCACAAGAGAGAGCTAAAAACAGCGCGAGGGGCACAATTGTGATCCCGGGCTGCAGTGGTGATCTTGCTGGCACAAGAGAGCGCTCAAAGCAGCGCAAGGGCAGCAACGCAGCACTCCGTGTGCTGAAGAAAGTTTGACAGAGGTCAGGGCCCACCACCCTGCCTCTGGAGGCAACAAGTGAAGAAGGGGGAACGCAGAGCTGGAGAATTCGGCAGCAGGTCAGCACAACAAGGGGTTACCAGCAGTGGCAGTTCCTCCTTGTGACCAGGCAGGTCACAGGTCAGCACAGCAGCAGCAGTCCAAGGTGGTCCTGGTGAGTCCTTTCAACAGCGTCATGTCCAGCTCCAGGTAAGGTTCCTGGAGTCCCAAGAATGTCCAAAAGATGTCTAAATTAGGGGGAAAATTCCCCTGTACTTATACTAGGTTTACAGTGTGTTTTACAATGGCCAGGAGAGGGGGTTCCAACCAGTTACAACTGGTTCTGGGAGTGCCCTTTCTCTCCTCCAGCACAGGCTCCAAACATCACTGGGGGGGTAAACGACCCTATTGTGTGAGGCCAGGCACAGCCTTTACAAATGCAGGTGTGCCCCGCCTCTCCCTTCTCTCAGCCCAGGAAGGCTTTACAATATATAGATGCACCTCTGTGACACCTCCACCCTCCCTGTGTTCAGGCTGTCTGAGAAGTATACACAAAGCCCCAACTGTCAGTCTGCCCAGACGTGGATTGGAGGCAAGCTGAAAAACACCAAAGTCATAAGCACAGATAAATGCTCACTTTCTAGAAGTGGCATTTCTGTGATAGTAATAAAAAATACACCTACACCAGTAAGCAGCATTTCTCACCACTATCACAACCATACCAAACATGCCTATGCTACCCCTCATAAATCAGACAATACCCCTTACACATAAGGCAGTGCATTCCCAATGCAATCCTATGAGGAGGCAGCACTCACAGCAGTGAGTCACCAAGTTAGGCTGTTTGTCACTACCAGGACTGGCCACGCAACATGGTACATGTCCTGCCTTCTACATACATGGCACCCTGCCCAAAGGGCTAGCTAGGGCATACCTTAGGGGTGACTTACATGTAGTAAAAGGGGAGTTCTGGGCCTGGCAAGTAAATTTAGATGCCAGGTGTTGGACTTTTTTGCTTATGCAGGGTCATCCCCAGTCTTTTTGCCTCCTGCCTCCTATTTTTTCTGACCTGTTGCCGTTGGCTTTTGAACTCTGAGCCCTTTACCACTGCTAACCAGTGCAAAAGTGCATATGCTCTCTGTGTAAATTGTAATGTTGATTGGTTTATCCATGATTGGCATATTTGATTTATTAGTAAGTCTATGGTACAGTGCACTAGAGGTGCCCAGGGCCTGTAAATAGAATGCTACTAGTGGGCCTGCAGCACTGGTTGTGCCACCCACATAAGTAGCTCTGTAATCATGTCTCAGACCTGCCACTGCAGTGTCTTTGTGTGCAGTTTTAACTGTAAATTCAACTTGGCAAGTGTACCACTTGCCAGGCCTAAACCTTCCCTTTTCTTACATGTCAGACACCCCTAAGTTAGGCCCTAGGTAGCCCCAAGGGCAGGGTGCAGTGTATGGTTGAGGTAGGACATATAGTAATGTGTTTTATATCTCCTGACAGTGAACTATTGCTAAATTCGTTTTTCACTGTTGCAAGGCCTCTCCCTCTCATAGGTTAACATGGGGGCTACCTTTAAATCTGATTAAAGTGTAGATTCCCTTTGGGAGCGGATGGACATGTGGAGTTTGGGGTCTCTGAGCTCACAATTGAAAAATACATCTTTTAGTAAAGTTGATTTTAAGATTGTGTGTTTGAAAATGTCACTTTTAGAAAGTGAGCATTTTCTTGCTTATAGCATTTCTTTGGTTTTTGGTTGTGAAGCCTTTGCAGAATGGAAGTCAATTTCTGGCACCTATTTATGTATAAAAAGTGGCAGCTTAAAGCATTCTGCATGGAAAGGGGACTGGCTGTAAACAAGAAATCCAGAAGGGAGGATCTTGAGTCAGCCCTGTTTCAGTATGAGTTGAAACGTTGTCAGGCAACACCACCAAATGAGTCTGAGGAGGAGGACTACTCTGAGCAGGAGGGCAGTGGCCCTGAGGAGGGAACAGAAAGAGATGATTGGCTCCCAGCTCGAATCCGGAGTACTCTATTTTAGTGACACAATTAGCAAAAAGTACTAGAGAGGCAACCCTCCAATAGGAGGTAAGTAACACACTAGATATGTACACTAATAATAAGAAATAGGCATAGAAAGTGATAGAAAACAGTGCAACAGCAAATAAGAAATAGTGACCCTAGAGGGAGCCCAAACCATATACTAAAAAAAATGGAATGCAAATGCAGGACCCCCACCAAGGTGAGTGGGATGTGTAGTGGGGAGCTGGAGGAACTAGGAAACCCCAAGGGTAAGTGCCACAGTGCCTCCAGTGACCAGGAGTAAGTTAGTGGATTTTCCACAAACCACCCAAAAGGATGCAAAAGAAGATAATGCAACACCCAGACAAGACTGCAAGAAGCCAGTGGTGGATTCCTGAAGAGGAAGACCGGGTAAGAAGGGGACCAGGGCCAGAAGTTGTCACATAGGCACTCATTATTCTAATGAGACTACTGGATTTGGGCGGCAGAATCACTTGCGCTGTGGGAGACTGAGTCTGAACCCACTACAGGTGACACCCGTCGGCCTAATCTAGGTTTTGCTCCGGCTAACTGGCAGTGCCTCATCTCCACCCAAGAGCAAGGATGATTGGGCAGCCGAGCACATGACACAATTGACTCCTCAGGGAAATTGTGGTCACTCGGATCACATCCGTTTCTGTCAGTTACATTAGTCTCACATGTACAAGGACAATCAGAGGCAGAATATATCTCAATAAGGTTTTATTAAAGCAACTGCATCTTAGATATTAAAGCATGTACTGCAATAACTAGGACGATGAAGCATGACAGGATTAAAATTGGGACGAGGAAAGTAAAGCATAAAAATAACACTACCATATTGTCACTAGAATCATTAAAATAATTCCTACCTAGGCTATGTTAGAGCACAGCATGTTAAGCTCTAGTTCTGCTCTTCAGGTTCCCCTGGGAAGATATCATCCCTCGTCCTTGAGCAAGAGGCCAGTAGTCTACTTAAGCAGCTGTAGCGAAGCACTCAGCAGTCAGCATACAGTCGTGGTCATCTGGCTGAAATCTCACTCTAACATAAGTGGGTCAAAGTAGTGTTTTTATAATAAAACAGCTGATGTTCCAAGAAAGGATCCCTACGTGTGTATATTTCAATGAACACTAGAGACAAAGCGTTACCACGTTTGCCGACAACCTATCTTACTGCAGCCTTGAGAAAGAAATGTCTTGTTTAAGAACGGAGTGCTGGCCTAGGCAAGGAACAACTAGAGAGAGAAAATAGAACAAGACCACAAATGTGGCTATTGTTAAAATAATAAACAAAGCTGAATAAAATATATCCAGGTTAAAGTGCACAGCGGAAGGACTAGTTCGCTAAAATAATGTGTATGAAGTTATAACTGAAATGGCTACACAACAAAGTCAAGGAAGCATCCAGTGGGGGCAGGAGCCACTACCCACCCGTCTGTGGTTGCAGGAGTCGGTCGACGGTAAGACGAAGACAGTTAGCAATGCAGCCCTGGAGTCGGTGAAGAGTTCCTGGATGATACAGTTAACATCCCACACACGATGGATGATTGCAATCAGTCAGTGGTGTGGAAAAGCCACCAACAAGCATTGGCAAAAGCAGAAGTCGCGGTGAAGCAAAAGTGGAGCTGCCAGGGACCAGCAAGGTCCAGGAGGACTCAACCCAAGAGGGGCCCTAGGGGGACCCTAAGCAAGGCAGAGATTCTAGAGAAGAAAGGGCAGCCCACACAGGAGACCCACTGGAAGAGGTACCCGGAGTCACAGAGGAGCCCACACAGCACTACTGGAGAACAGTCCCACGCTGCAGGAGAGGCACACAGAGAGCTGTACATCACAGGAAGGAGTGCTAAGGGCTGGGATTACATGGAGCCTGAAGTTCCCTTGGAGAAGAGGCCAACAAGCCTTGGTAGCTGCAAGAGACGCTGTGCACAGGGGTCCATTCTGTGTGGGAAGGCAAGGGCTTACCTCCACCAAAGTTGGACAGCTGGCAGAGAGGACCAAGAGGACTACTCCAGACCACCACCTGTTATGCAGGATCCACGCAGCTCAGGATGAGAAGAGATCCACACAGCTGTTCATTGTAGCAGTTGGTGCCTGCGGATGCAGAGGAGTGACTCCTTCACTCCAATGGAGATTCGTTCTTCCTTCTCATGCAGACTGAAGACTTGTCACCCTCAGAGAATGCACAGCACAGCTGGGGAAATGTTGCAGAAGCTGAGAAAAGCTGTGGAAACAATGTTGCAAGCAGAGTCTTCGGCGGGGATGCAGAATGTCGGTTCCTGGCGGGTCCAGTTGCGGTTTCAGTGGCTAGAAGTGAAAGTAGAGGTTGCAGAGGAGTCCTGCTGGAATCTTGCAAGCTGAATCTGAGGACCCACCCCAAAGGAAGGCTCTAAATAGCCCTGAAAGGGGGATTGGTCACCTAGCCATGTGACCATCTATCAGGTAGGGGCTCTAACGTCCCCTGCCTGGCCTGGCCACTCAGATTCTTCCAGAGGCCCCTGCCCATCTTGGATTCAAGTTGGCAGATACCAGGGACCCTTTGGAGGAGCTCTGGGCACCACCCCTGGCCACTCCCCATTCCATTGTCCAGTTTCATGCCAGAGCAGGGACTGGAGGTCCCTGACCAAGTGTAAACTGGTTTATGCATGAAGAGCACCAAATGTTCCCTTCAAAGCATACCAGTGGCTTGGGGAGGCTACCTCTCCCAAGCCATGTAACACCATGTCCAAAGGGAGAGGGTGTTACCCCCCCCCTCACCCTAAGGAAATCCTTTGTTCTGCCTTCCTGGGCTTGAGCAGGGCAGAAACCTGTCTGAGGGGTTTGCAGCAGCGTGGGCTGCCTGGAAAACTCCAGAAGGCTGGCAGGAGCAATGCTGGGGGCCATCTAAGGAGCCCCCCAGACACCATGGAATCATACTTCTAATACTGACAACAGTATTGGGGTATGATTCCGACATGTTTGATACAAACATACCTTTGTCCAGTACATGCATAAAATGGCGTCCCCTCACCCATGAAGTCCAGGAAAATAGAACTGGAGTTAATAGGGGCACCTCTGCTAGGGCAAGGGTGCCCTCACACACAGGTACTGGCACCCTGCCCTCTGGACTAGGAGGGCCTACCATAGGGGTGACTTACAGTGACCTGGTGGAGTGACCTGTAGTGAAAAGGGTGCATGCACCCTTTCATGCAGGCTGCAATGGCAGGCCTGCAGATACATTTTGCATGGGCTCCCCATGGGTGGCATAATACATGCTGCAGCCCATGGGGATCCCCTGGTACCCCAATGTCCTGGGTAGCTGGGTTCAATTTGCTAGGGACTTACATGGGGGCACCAGTATGCCACATGTGGGTGTATGTGGTTCTAGTAACCAAGTTTAAAAAGGGAGAGCATTATCACTGGGATCCTGGTTAGCAGGATCCCAGTGAACATGGTCAAACACACTGACAACAGGCAGAAAATGGGGGTAACCATGCCAAGAAAGAAGGTACTTTCCTACACTCAGCCAATGCGCAAAGGGATTTGACCTGAACTGTGGGAGTGAGATATGGATGTTCTGGAACATTCTGTTGCACTTTTAATTAGTGTCCCACAGTTAGTTTCAGCCGGACCTTCCCTCACATTTGAGAGAACTGATTTTTCTGTGGGTTTTTCCTCTGAGTGTAAAGCGTTATGCTAGACACTCTTTGTTTTCTGTGATCTTCTACTGAGGTTCACAGAATGGTGACACCTCCTTTCCTTAATCTTCAGAAATCCTGACTCTCTTTTATCTTTAATTTAAACAGTGTGGGTTTTTCTATGGAACACACTATTTGGATATTTTTCATTTTTTGCATATTATTTATGACTATTGTATCCTTCATAATACTTACATTTAGAATACTTGAGCACCTTAATATTCTGGCTGTAATACTATACTTTCTGAATCATTGCCAATTTTGCTGATTGATGATTGAGTAATAACTTGAAAAATAGAAACTTTATGGTTAAAATATCATCCTCTCTATTGTCACTGTGAAGCCAGCCTCTTGGGTTCACTGTACTTGAAATATATTACCGATGTTAGCTCCCTCTCAATGCTTCAACTAGACAACCAAAGGCCCATATTAGCAGCGGTGGATTTTCTGTGATGACTTCCCCAAGAGATTGCGGTTCAAGTACCCATGCTCCATCAGTGGGCACCCTAACTATAACCCAGGAGCCAACGAACAGAGATTAAAAAACCATAAATACTTCCTCACAATATGTACCATAAACAGCTATTCTTAAAACTGGTGCATGAAGAGAAATATGAGAGCAAATATAATGCCAATCTACAGATGATTCCCAACCCTAGCTGATCAAAGATAGCAGCTACCAGAACAACTGTCACTGTTTGTATTCAGGCAAAACAGTCTATTGTGATGAAGGCATTTGTACACAATATATTTACTTTGAAGAATACTGTATTAATGAAACAGATGTTGTTCTAAGACAGCCATCCATATGGCATGAGTATTTGTAACTAATACTGATATTATATTTCACTTGATTGTTGTGTCAAAACGCTGCTCATAGATTTATTACACTGATAGGCACTGATGTGAAGCATTCACTAATCATTTTAGCACACAACAGTGATGCAGAAGCCTTTGCACTCAGTTAGTGTCAGTGACAGCTGCTTAATCTTGGGCCAAGTGGTGGTTTTGACAAGAGAATATTTTCATTATTTTAAAAACTTCTTATATAGAAACAAAGCCTTATTGGTATCGTAGTTGTCATGTCACATTTCAAAAGTACATATCCATAGAGCTGAGAACACCATTTATGATCGAATCAAAGCAAGGTCATTGAGGACTCTACTATTCTGTTGTGCAACAGAGAATTTCTACTTTTAAAGGCGGGGAGAGATGTCTGTGTGGAGCTCTCAGTTAGGGAAATTAAGCTGGCTAAGGTTTAAAAACACTTGGAGTTCTGTCATCCATGAGCCTTATCACGTGGCTGCTCTGAGTCATAACTAAGTTTATATGCTAGGACAACATTTTGGATTTTATCCATCAAGAGGGAAGGAAGTAGAACATTTAGGAGTGTGTATAGGAAGTCTGTGGATAAAGTCTATATGTGCCTATAAAGTTCCTTGACACAGTATAATCCCTGAGGTAACCCACTGGCTTAGCCTGCATGAGGGATATCAAATCCAAAGGATTGTAACAAGCAGGAGTTTGGGGAGACATTGTTGGGTGAACATTTAGGCCCTGATTCTGAGTCAAGTGGAGCAGTAGCAGCTGGTGACCTTTGAAAGTGGTGGGGCTCAAGTTCAAGTCCTGAATATTCCACTGTGAGAGTGCATAGTAAATGAGCACAACACGAGTTTCCAAAGTTGGAATTCATAGAGATTTTCCCAGTGAGACATCCTTTAAAAAAATAAGGTGAATTTTCAAGAAAAAAGATCATATAAATTGACCAAAAAGTGTAAAAAATTGGGGTGTATTACATGGCATGGTAGCAACTTTACTGTGAAATACCCTTACTAACCCCGTAAGGACCCTTAGGTTTCGTTTGTCAAACCTTCAACTGGACTCTGAGTAGCTGTGTCTCTGAGCAGCAAGACTTACACAAAGGAACATGTGTAAACCATTTAAACAGCAGCAAAACAATTGTAGACGAAATCGACAAGACACCAAAGAAATCTGACACCAATTTATAAAAATAGACCGTATTTTTACACAATTTAAGACACCACAGAGGGTTCCAGAGAAATAGGATTTACAGGGTATAGTAAATCAAAGCATTTCACTCAACTGCAAACAAGCATTGGCAAATTCAACGAATACAACACTTAGGGTCTGATATGGGAACTCGGGGGATGGGTTACTCTGTCACTCTGATATCCAGTCCACTGAAATCTGAATCCCTTAGGATAGAATGGGAAATAGATTTCGGCGGATGGGATATCAGTCACCATTGTGATGGAGTAACCTGTCTGCTGAGCTCTAAATCAGGCCCTTAGAAAAGGTTTGGGCTAGGTGTAGTGGGGTCACTTGAAGTCACTTTAGGTGGCCAGTTCTAGTAGGGAGCCAGTCAGGGGGAGCAGCAAGGTCCTCAGAAACAATTACCTCAGCCGGTGAAGCAGTCCTCAGTAAGTCTAGGCACTTTTATCCTTTGCAGGGCTTTCATTTGAAAGTGGTCCTGATGGAAGGGATGAAGAATGCAGAAGATGCTCATCATGTTTGATGGGGGTCTTGCTGCAAATACTTCTTGGGCCATGGAGGGTGTGAGGTGGTCCTGGTCACAAGGTTGATATTCCTTGAAGTCCTCTCAGTGCTGGCAGAAGTCAACTTGCACCAGCAGGCTTCTCAGCTGTTGTGTCCCTATACTGTGAACAGGAGACCAGCTCACTGACCCTTGGAGTCTCTTGACTTTGCCTAGGCTTTGGAGACACCTCTCCTTGAGCAGGACACATCAGGCACAGTCCCTCTACTTTGCTAGCCACTGGTTGCAGCAGGGACAGTCCACAACGGTGCAGCCTCTCTCTGCCAGTTCCATGGTCTAGCTGAGCAGTCCTTTTTCAGTCCTTTTTCCAGACTAGTTGAGATCTGAGTTTGGGGTGCCAGAGGTGCCCTAATTATGCTCAGAAAATGCCCTCAGAGTAGGATGCAGTTGTTAGCCAATGGGCTATCAGGTTCCCTATCACCTGATGACCAGTGTGGCATCTGGGAATCCTAGGATGCAACATTCTTCCCACTTCCAATATGGCAGGACCCCTCTCCTGGCCTGTGGAGCGCCCTAGCCCAACCCAGAGGTTGGTGCTCACGTTTTGGGCCAACATTTGTGTGGCTTACTGCAGGAGGGAAGTGACACCTCCTTCCAGAGCAGGCCTTTATTGTATTCTTTCCTGGGAGTTCTTAGCCCATCTCCCAGGAGGGCAGAAAACTGTCCGGATGACAGGACTCCATGTACAACCTGTAGGGAGGCACAGGGGACTAAATGCAACAAAATGAAACATATGCTAAGTTGCACATTGGAAGTTGTTACCTTAATTTTGACCCAAGAAACAAGTTAGGCTTAATGTAATGAGTTGTTTGATACCTTGGATAGCCCACTTTGATCATACCGTTCCAGAGCTAGCACTGCTGCGGAGTCAGCACTCTCAAACTGGGCGACCAAACTTTTCAACACTAAAAATATCAGTTTTACATTTTTTCTATCAGAACAAGTAAAATTACATGTTCTGCTCGCAGGATTTGTTGCACCCTGCCTTCCGACTCGATAGGCCTTCCATAGAGCTGAATTATACATATACCAGGAGGAAGTCTGGCTTTGCCATTGTTTCAAAGGGCAATGTCGGGCTAGCAGTTTAAGCTGCTCTCCCAGCCTGTAAATTGGGGGTAGGGAGTCTTGTTTCACTCATGTCATACCTAGGGTGTCACAACCAGTGCTCCAATCCTAGGGGAAACCCTCTAACTTACATGTCCTGGGGACGATTTACTAGGGACTTACAGGTAAGTTAGCTTAGACAGTTGGATAAGAGTCAATTCGACATACTAGTTTAGGGGTACAGGCACAGAGGTCCATTTAGCAGGCTTTAGTGCACTGTCAGAGACAAAAAACGGATCGGAAAGGTATGCTCAGATAGCCTGGCTGATGAAGGGTGATACCCTGAAACCGGTCCCAGGATGCTTGTTTCCTGTCCAGGGAGGACCTGGTCACTTGGGGCTGGACTGTTCCCATGGGAACAGGGTCAAGAGTGATTTGCATATGGCTGGGTCGAAGCTGGGGTGGCATGGTGAGCAAAAGAATCATGGATTAAACCCAGATCTGTGACAGGGGGGAAGTGTTTGAAACGTTTCAGCAGACCATTCATCATCCTTTTGTGTTGGAAAATGGAAAAGTAGAAAAAAAAGGACTGTATCCTGTGTGCACTTTTACTAATAGTGGGTTGGGCATTTAGATGTATATTCAGTATACTCTTGCCATTCCACCAAGAACACTTAAGGGTCAGGCAGTAAATTTTTACATGGTATGTGGTTCTCCTCCAGAAGAGTGGTTGCCAGAGCCTCTGCTGAACTAGTGGCCTGGCAGGCTGGTGGTGTCTCTGCCACATTCTATGTGATCTCCTGTGTGTAATAATCAAACCTTCTCCAAAAGAAGCTACATATTATGTGTCAATCAAGAAAGAAGAGAACCACCCTCTAGTGACATTTTAAGCAAAACGATATCACAAACGTAAGCGTATATACGCTGGGATGGCACTTCCAGTCACATAAGAGGACGGAACCCTATTTTAAAAAGGGGAGAGGTAACAATACTTGTTGAGAAAATCCTGTAATTGGCATAAGACTGAATTTTTCAACACATCTAGATCAAATGGGCAGGAAGGTGATCAGGTGAAAATTGATGAAACTGCTATGATTCAGATTAGATTTTTTGTTAATAATGAGATCACCAGATGTTTATTTCCAGAGTAAGGGGACACAGACTTCAGAGTCCGAGGGGTTAAAAAGCATGGTAATAGTTTTGCAGAGATTCAAAACAGTCATAGAGTTTAACTCCCTTGTAATTTGCTATCTTTGTGGACAAACCTAGGTGCTTAGCAGTCACAGATAGGTTGTGTCTGGTGGCTGAAATATTCTCATTAAGGAAGGAATTATGATCCTCAAGCAGGCTTTGGATAGGTGGTTGACAGCATTTCATGATATTAAATAGGTTTAGGAAACTAGTTTATCATCTGGTGTCTGCTTGGTAACCACCTTGCCTCATTTCTGTGATTCACTTGCTTCATTTTCTTTAACTCTAGAGAGAACCATGGCATAGAACGGCTCTGGCTGCTTGCAGGGGCACACAGGAGTATTCTATGCATGAACATTAATTAATTGGCAATGGCAGAAATCCACACACCTCAGGATTGTGAGCCAAAATAAATGTTTAGTTAGCTAAAGTGGAATGACCTCTGATGCAGTACCACCCATCCTACAGTTTCGTATCAGTGTCGTAGGTGAATGAGAAATGAAATGTTGGCTCTTGGAAGTGTAGAAGAACTCCACAAAAAGTGGTCAGACCAAATACAGGGTGATTTATAACCCCAAGTGATAAATCATAAGAAAAATACATAAACTCTGTGGTCTTTTGCAGTTCTAATGGTGTCCGCTATCTTTATGCCAATATTTTAGGTCTTCTAAGTTCCAATGTAGCGCAAATGAATATGATACTTAATCAACTTAAAAATGCTTTGTAAGTAACAACAGTGACTAAACAAGATGTCCCTGCATGTTCATCTTCACAAGACACGTTGACAATATCTCTACCTGCCACCACCGCAAAAAAACACAAGGCTACACAAGAGGTGTTTCACTAATCAATCACCAAATTAAAAAAACTGCTGTCAAATGATAACGACCTGGCCTGCACGTACCTAGAAAACCACAGATGATGACAGTTTGTTGGCCATGCGTGTTTCTCATCAAGCACCTTGAGGATTTCAGTTCATGGCTCCTAGGTGTATTACTATATTTGTTCTAACCAACACCCACAAGGATGGTAAATCTCCAAAGTCATCCAAGGTATTTCCACCTGCCCTATGTATATTTGTAAGTTACTGCAGAGTATTAGGTAGTGTGTGTGTAATAAATGCAATTTTCCTCTTCTAAAGAAAAGGCCCAGACCGACAATCATTTATTGAAATTTATTATTGCGTGCTAGCAAGTAGTGATTATTAGCCCACAGCACCTCCCCTGAGTAGGCCTTGGTCAGCCCTGTTTTGCTACTGTGAGAGAGTTACACGCTACAATGGAGTGCTTGGTTCCAAGTGGTAATTGTCCAGGCCTTACAACTAATAGCCTAATTCCTTACATATACAAAACTAGACAATACGCTTCCAAATGCATTTAAAAACAAATCTATGTTCATATCTGTAAGAAATTGTGTCTCTGGTTGGCAGTCAGTCTGTACTTTGTCCAAGCAGGGACCCGCGCTCTAGTCAGGGTAGAGAGATACACACCTAGGATAACCCCTGCTCACTCCCTTGGTAGCTTGGCACAAGCAGTCAGGCTTATCTCAAAGGCAATGTGTAAAGTATTTGTACCAACACACAGTAACACAGTGAAAACAGTGCAAAGGCACTCAACACCAGTTTAGGAAAATAGCCAATATTTATCTGAGTAAAACAAGACCAAAACGACAGAAATCCAACATACACAAGCAAAGTTATGAATTTTCAAAGATTAAACATCAATACAGCGCTTAGAAGCACAAATGCTTAAATTTGGTGTTATCACAGCGTCATGAGGGAGTCATTCCGAACAATCTAACACCAATGACGCCGGTCACGGAGTCGCATGGACCCCCAGATAAAGTACCTTTCGAAAGTGAGGAAACAAGCCGGTGCACGGAGTCCGGAAAGTGAGGCATCGCTAGATACAGTGCAGTGTTGGTTCCGGTGTTGCAGAGCAGTGGAGCGGAACAGTCAGTGCAAAGCGTCGGGTTCTTGCTGCGGAGCAGTGGAGATGAGACGGGGTCGGTGCAAAGCATTGGTTCCTTGCGCTCCGGTGGGGTCAATGTCAAGTGGGTCAAGGTGCAGGGGGGGTGAAGTCACGAGGTTGCGTTCACGGCACGGGGCTGCAGGTGCCCCGGCAGAGTCAGGTGTCATGGACGTCGGTGATACGGCACTGGGGACTCACAAAGTCGCAGGACATCAACGGGGTTGTGGCGCATCAGGCCTGCGATGTCAGTCGAGTCGTTGCACTCCAGCGGTTATCTCCCATGGCGATGGGGGCATTAGTTTTCCCTGGTGCTTACGGCCCGGTTTTTCCTGGTGGTGACGGGCAGTGAAAGCTGACCTGTATGTCCACCCATCTAAATTAGATGGGCAGACATAGAGGTCAACCTTCAACCTCCCTTACTTTGTTGGGCTGTTAAAAGTGTGTAACCTTGATGGAAACAGAGTAGTCTACACCACAGTTACACCAAATGTTCACTTGCATTTAAATCGGTCAGGCGGACCATTATATTGGAGGTAAATACTCCAATGCTCTTGCTCCAGCCTACGGATACATCAGCCCCATAAGTCAGAAGGTAAATTTTCCACCGGACCAAACCTGACCCCTGCTCTATTGCAGTCAGCCTTAACTTTTGACTTGACCTGGTCTTGAGCCACCAGATACGCATGGTTGGTGCTTTGTACCTTTTGGTGCTGGAAAGATCTAAAACTTTTGAAAAATCATACCTCTGGTTGCTCATTAATGTTTTCCCTACCTTTTGTGAACTGGAGTGGGATTTTTATTGTGTTGCATTTTCTTCTTTTCAATTGTTTTAGTACTGATAAATGCTTTACACATTTCTCCCAAGTTAAGCCCGTCTACTCTGTACAGATGTACAGCTACCAAGGGTTGAGCTCAGGTTGAGGCCTAACTGGACCTAGCCAGGAATAGTGCCATTAGTACTTGAAGAGGACTAATATCCACTTCAACTAATAATTCACTGTCTCACAGATAGACAAAACAAAAAGTATGATTTATTACAATGGCATTCTATAAAGTGATAACGGTTAAAGAAACTCATTGCTCAGGACATGACCCCAAAGCTCTTAGAACTATATTTTAACTGTGATTGTATTTTAGGTTTTTCAAAACAATGAACATATCTTTATAGTCTCATAATGATGTATATCATTTAAAAAAAAATATTCAGTAGGCATAAAGTAGAAGGTTTGATAAATATTTTTCCCATTATTGACTAAGACAGGTGCACTGATGATTCTGTAAAGAAAGTACAAATCTTCTTTCTTAGAACTTAAAGAGGAACCTATAAATTTGCCTGTCTATACACAGGCCTCACATGGGAAATGTTAGACATTGGGTTTCTGGTTGGTAGAGATATGCACCCTGTCCAAGTAGGGACCACAATCCTAATCAGGGTAATAAGACTCAGGGAAAATCAGGTGACACAGTGCAGTACAGAAATTTGTGTCAAATCTGTGCAGTACCAGGACCCATATAGAGAACCAATATACAAGTACTTAAATGAGTTAAGGTACGCCTGACAACAACGTTTCTTTCCCTAAAGCTAGATACATGGGATCATCATCACAACTCACGGGATTGTGTCTGAGAAGAGCAGATAGGTTACCATCAGTCGTAACCACATACCAGAATGGAATCTTGGGCAAAAAATAATAAGACTTCACGATCAACATTAATCAAGTCAAAGAAAAAAGGAGGGGTGCCTTGTGGCACGTGAACTCTGGGAATGCGCCTTGTCGCTATTTAGAAAATAGACAGTGTTCAAGAGCCAAGGAGATTAATCGGTGAAGCAATTTACAGCGGTATGTGAGTCCTGGTCTCCGATCAATATGGGACCATATTATTGTTTATTGCAATATGCCTTGAACATTATTTATTACTTAATATTTGTGATTGGAAACATTATATATTTAATTGTTAAACTTGAGGCTAATTATTGTGCTCCTTTTCAGTACACCAGATAAGCTGGAAGTAGCATTCTTTATGTTATTCCTTAATATGTATGTACACGTTCCTTCATTTTTTTCCATGATTTCTTTATTAATAGAGAATTTTACTTTGATATTACATATAGAACTCATTTTATTTCTATGTGTAAATGGCTAATGATATCTTGCTGGTAAAGGACTCCTGTACCTTTTAACATACTAAGACCTCAGGTCCCTTGACATCCTTGGGTTTTCTTGTTGTATGAAGCATGCCCACTAGTAGCACTTAATTTAAAGGCCCTGGGCACACATAGCGCATTTTACTAGGGACTTCCAAGTAAATTATATGTGCCAATTATGGATAAGCCAATGTTACCAAGTTCTCGAGTACAAAGCACCTTCACTTTAGCACTGGTAAAGTGCACAGAATCCCGAAAGCCAATACAATTGAGTCAGAAAAAGAGGAGGTCTGAGGGTAAAAAGTTAGGAGAAACCACGCCAAGGATACCCGGATCTAACAGGAATATTTTAATTATTAAAAATAATAAGCCATATGTTCTTTTAAACATCAGTTGCAGATGTGCGTCCTTTTTTAACTAGGAATTACAATTGAAAAGTGAAATTATGCCAACTTTGCTAAGCATTGAACTATTGTTGTTGAATTTTCTCTTATATTACCAGGGCAGCAAATTCCATCGAAACTAACATTTGTGGCTTCTTAAGTATTTGAACATGCTCATAATTAACTACAAAAAGTTTTAAAAAGCTTAAATTACCGGAAAACGTTTAAAACCTGGAAACATGTCGTCCACTGAGGCAAATGGTATTTTTTTCTGATATATGGCAAAGCACTGGCATAATGGATTATGGTAAGAAATCTATTTGCATGGGGGCAGCAGAAGTGGATGAGCAGGTCATCATAGCCCTCATTATAACATTGGCGGTAAATACTGCCTACCGCTGCAGTGCCGGCCACCAACATACCGCCACTGCAGCTACCATCCGTCCGCAATATTATGAGCACTGCCTGACTTCCGCCACAATCAGGGCAGAAATCCGGCCTGTTCATTGTGGCGGAAGGTGGTAACCTGGAGCTGCTACCACCAGCATCGCCACACCAGTAGACCGCCGCCAGCTGTTTTATGACCAGGAATACGGCCTGCCAGTGTTCTGCTGATGGGGCGCTGCCGGCGGTAGCAGTGCCCCTTCCCGTTTCCTGCAGGACGACTGAGTCGCCAGACAAGGTAAGTCGGGCGACCGACAGGGGTGGAAGTGTGGGGGTGTTGTGTGTGTGAGTGCGTGTATGAATGCGTCTGCGTGTGTTCTGTTGTTTGCATGGTTGTATGCGTGTGAGTGAATGCACATAAGAATGGTGAAGTGAGTGCGTATCTGCATGTCAGTGTGACTGTGTAAGAATGTGTGTGAGTATGTCTGGAAGTATGCGTGTATGAATGCGTGTCTACCAGTGTGTGTATGAATGTGTGTATGCAGTGTGTGTATGAACGCGTGTCTGCCAGTGTGTGTATGAATGCATGTATGCAGTGTGTGTATGGCAGTGTTAGTGAATGAGTGTAGGCATGGTGCGTGTGGGTGTCTGGTGCGTGTCTGCGGGGAGGTGGTGTGGGGTGAAGGGTGCTGTGACTGTAGTGGTGGGGGGGTTAGGGTGTGATGTGTGCATGTGGGGCTGTGGGGGATGGGGCCAGTTGTGTGGTGTGCTTGTGTCAGCGGGTGCGTGCATGTATTGGGGTAGGGGTGTTTGTGGATCGGAGGGGGTGGGGGTCTATGTGGATCAGAAGGGGTGGGGTGGGGTGGTGTTAGTGTATTGGGGTGTGGGTGTTAGTGTGTGTAAGGGGGTGGGTGGGTGAGTTTGGATGGTTGGGTGGTGGGGGGCATCAGGTGAGTGTTGGGGGGTGGGGAAGCCACCTACCAGTGAAAGGGAAGGAATTCCCTGTCACCTGTAGGGCCTTCCACCATAGTTTTTGTGGCGTTGCTATCGCCATTGAAACTATGGCGGTAGGCCAACTCATAATGCCATAGGCTGTACTATGTTGGCCGCAGGGCTGGAGACAGACATCTCCGGCCCGGTAGCTCCAGCCTACCCGCCAATCTCATAATGTGGCGGTATGTACCGCCAGCCCCCTTGGCGGTAATACCATCTGTAGGAAGCTGGATCTGTATATTCTATCTCAAAATGAGAGATAGTTTGTTCAGAGTCCAGGGGTTCCCCAAGAGGCTTGACAGAGGCAATAAAAGATAATACTAATGCTCTATTTGTGGTAGTGTGGTCGAGCAGTTAGGCTTATCAGAGGGTAGTGTTAAGCATTTGTTGTACACACACAGGCAATAAATGAGAACACACACTCAATGGCTTAACTACCGGTCAATAGGTTTTTACATAGAAATATATTATTTTCTTAATTTATTTTAGAACCACAAGATTCAAATTGCAGGTAAGTATATTACATGTGGGGTACGTTGCATAGGTATAGATAGGACTTTGAATCAAAACAGTAATGTACACAGCTTGGCATAAAATGGCAATAAGCTATTTTAAAAGTGGACACTGCAAAATTCAACAGTTCCTGGGGGAGGTAAGTACAGGTTGGTTAATACGGTAAGTAAAGCACTTACAAGTTCAGTCTCTGAGGTATAGGCAGCCCACCATTGGGGGTTTCAAGTCAACCCCAAAAACCCAGCATCAGCAACACAGGGCCGGTCAGGTGCAGAGGTCAAAAAGAGGCCCAAATAACATAGGCACCTATGGAGACAGGGGGTGGTCCGGTTCTAGTCTACTTGCAGGTAAGTACCAGCGTCATCAGGGAGCAGACCAGGAGGGTTTAGTAGAGCACTGCGGGGGGTCCCAAGTAGGCACACAAAGCACACCCTCAGCGGCACAGGGGTGGCCGGGTGTAGTGGGCAAACAAGGCATTGGGTTTGTAATTGAAATCAATGGAGGGACCCGGGGGTCACTCAGACATTGCAGGCAGGGCACAGGGGGGTTTCTTGGGCCAACCACTGACTGGGCAAGGGTGAGGGCCGCCTGCTGGTCACTGCTGCACCAGTGGTTTGTTCTTCACGAGCCTGGGGGCTGCGGGTGCAGCGCTTCTTCCATGCGTCGGGTTTCTTATTTCCGGGCAGTCGCAGTCAGGGGGGGGTCCTCGGGATTCCCTCTGCAGGCGTAGTAGTGGGGGTACGGAGAGGTTAGCCCAGGGCGGATATGTCATCAGACTCGCCTGGGGATCCTCTCTGGGTCGTTGGTTTCTCAGGACACGGGCCAGGGCCGTCGGGTGCAGAGTGGTGGGGACTCACGCTTCTGGAGTGAGGTGAGAGTCCCTTTAAAGATGGTTTCTTCTTGCTTGAGGTAGACAGTTCCGCTGTCTTCGGGAGTTCTTGGTCCTTTGTAGTTGCAAGGCAGTCCTCTGAGTCGGCAGAGGTCGCTGGCCCGCAAGATGCATCGCTCGTGCAGGTTCTTTGAATCAGAAGACAGGCCAGTAGGGCTGGGGCCAAAGCAGTTGTCATCTTCCTTTTTCTCTGCGGGGTTTTCAGGTCAGTAGTTCTTCTTCAATGTAGGTCGTCAGGAATCTGATTTCCTGGGTTCAGGGTCGCCCCTAAATACTAAATTTAGGGGTGTATTAGGGCTGGAGGGCAGTAGCCAATGGCTACTGTCCATGAGGGTGGCTACACCCCTATTCCTATTAGGCTAAATCCGCTAAACCAAGATGGAGGATTTTCTAAGGAGGGGGTCACATCAGCTCTGGTCACCTTAGGGGTGGACCTGGCTGATGGGTGACTCTTCCTTCTTTTTCTCATTATCTCCCTGGACTTGCCGCCAAAAGTGGGGGCTTTGTCCGGGGGGACAGGCATCTCCACTAGCTGGAGTGCCCTGGGGTGTTGTAACACCAGGCTTGAGCCTTTGAGGCTCACTGCCAGGTGTGACAGTTCCTGCAGGGGGAGGTGTGAAGCACCTCCACCCAGGACAGACTTGTTCCTGGCCACAGAGTGCACAAAGGCACTCACCCCATGTGGCCAGAAACTGGTCGGGAAGTGGCAGACTGGCAGAGACCGGTCAGCCTAGCACTAGCAGTTAGGCTGGCATAAAGGGGGCATCTCTAGGATGACCTCTGTGTGCATTTCTCAATAAATCCCACACTGGCATCAGTGTGGATTTATTGTGCTGAGAAGTTTGATACCAAACATCACAGTATTCAGTGTAGTCATTAAGGAACTGTGGAGTTCGTGTTTGACAAACTCCCAGACCATATACTCTGTATGGCTACCTTGCACTTACAATGTCTAAGAATTGGCTTAGACACTGTAGGGGCATAGTGCTCATGCAGCTATTCCCTCACCTGTGGTATAGTGCACCCTGCCTTATGGCCGTAAGGCCTGCTAGAAGCGTGACTTACCGATGCCACAGGCCGTGGGTTGTGGGCATGGCACTCTGAGGGGAGTGCCATGTTGACTTAGTCTTTTTCTCCCCACCAGCACACACAAGCTGTGAGGCAGTGTGTATGTGCTGAGTGAGGGGTCTGCAGGGTAGCATAATACATGCTGCAGCCCTTAGAGACATTCCCTGGCCACAGGGCCCTTGGTGCCAGGGGTACCTTTTACAAGGGACTCACCTGTGTGCCAGGGCTGTTTCAATTGTGGAGACAAAGGTACAGTTTTAAGAAAAGAACACTGGTGCTGGGGAGTGGTTAGCATGGTCCCAGCACACTTCTAATCAAAGCTGGCATCAACAAAAGGCAAAAGGTTAGGGGGTAACCATGCCAACAGTGGCATTTTCCTACAACGCCACATTACATAATGAGGGCCCATGTCACTGAACACCTCTAGGTATGGGATTTTCAGCCAGGCCTACAGTCCATGATACCAGAATACTCTTGCTAGACTATCATACATGTTCTGGATATCAGTTACATAAATATCAACTTATTGGAGACACTATAAGACGATGTACACCCAATGGAACAAAATGATTTGAACAATATTTAGGACATGATATTTATGTCAAGTAATATTTCTTTCACAATATTGTGACATCACAGAACCTTTTTTTACTAAGGGAAAACTAGAAAAACACATTTCTTTTACTGTACTTGCAGTACAAGCAGACATTTACTGACATCTATTTCATCACAATAAAGAACAATTGTTTAGGACTGCATTTTCATTTGCTAAAACTTATTGGTTAAGGAACATCCGGCAGGAAACCAGTTACAGCATACTTGTGTGTGCTGTTAAATTTCCAGGAAGCTTTGCACACAAGCATAGAAGTCTTTCAGAGTTTATTAAAACAGACAATTCATAATAACGTATCCTGACAGTAATCGAGGAAGCATCTGGGGCCTGGATTAGATAAACTGCCAGGGGGGTGTTATTTGGTCTGGGATGATATTTAGCAGCATGCTGTACTATAAAGATGCGCAGTTGCACTCCATTGCTTTAAACAGCGGTCAACATATTTTGTGGCCACAAAATTGTATGTTCGTACACCAATTTTGTTTTGTTGCCTATGTAAGCATCCCTAGGCAACAAACCAACAGCGGCAGAGACCGCCGCAAAATTAAAAGCAGCAAAACAGCATAACTTAACGGTATGTCATGTGATGCTAAATAACAACCCCATGCAATATTGCACCATAGTATTACTGTACACAGCCTCACTTGGTACTCACAGAAGTACTCAAAAGAGTCTGTTTGGAAGAATGCCTTTTATTAATGGAGGAAACTGACTGAAATTTTTAGAATTGATTGTGCTAGTGTACCATTATCGAATACATCTTCAAGCTTTTTCTATGACATTTTCATGTCGTTTCAATGGTCTGCATTTAAAGACAAGTGAATTAGTTGGAAACATAGGAAAATGGATTACCCAGAAGGATGTGTTGCAGCCTGATTGACTCTTTCCAAAAAACTCTCTCGTTATTTATTTCTAAGAAGGAATGGGTTTAATGGCCTGAATCCTCCAACCACAGGGAGATGTAACAAGGTGACTGGGGATACGGTTGGCATTGGTTGTGCATTTTATCAGAGCAAAATGATAATTAATATGCATGTATGTATATCGGCCCTGATTTGAGAGGGCCTAGCGTCTCTTTGTGCCACATTAGCGTAATTCTTTTTTACGCTAATGTGGCCCAACGAGGTCAAATTCACCACGCCACTTCGACTTGGCATTTAAAAGTACTTGCCAAGCCTAAAACTCCCCTTTTTCTACATATAAGTCACCCCTAATGTGTGCCCTAGGTAACCCCTAGAGCAGGGTGCTGTGTAGGTAAAAGGCAGGACATGTACCTGTGTAGTTTATATGCCCTGGTAGTGTAAAACTCCTAAATTCGTTTTTACACTACTGTGAGGCCTGCTCCCTTCATAGGCTAACATTGGGGCTGCCCTCATACAGTATTGAAGTGGTAGCTGCTGATCTGAAAGGAGCAGGAAGGTCATATTTAGTATGGCCAGAATGGTAATACCAAATCCTGCTGATTGGTGAAGTTGGATTTAATATCACTATTCTAGAAATGCCGTTTTTAGAAAGTGAGCATTTCTTTGCACTTAAATCTTTCTGTGCCTGTGGATCCACGTCTGGCTGGGCTTAGTTGACAGCTCCTTGTGCATTCACTCAGACACACCCCAAACACAGGGTACTCAGCCTCACTTGTATACATCTGCATTGTGAATGGGTCTTCCTGGGCTGGGAGGGTGGAGGGCCTGCTCTCACACAAAGGACTGCCACACCCCCTACTGGGACCCTGGCAGACAGGATTAAACTGAAAGGGGACCTGGTGCACTTCTTAGCCACCCTTTGAAGTCTCCCCCACTTCAAAGGCACATTTGGGTATAAAACATGGCCTCTGCCCTACCTCATCAGAAACTTGCTGGAGAAGAAACCTGAACCAGAACCTACATCCTGCCAAGAAGAACTGCCTGGCTGCTCAAAGGACTCACCTGTCTGCTTTCTACAAAGGACTGCTGCCTTGCTGTTGGCCTGCTGCCTTGCTGAACTCTTGACTGGCTGTAAAAGTGCTCTCCAAGGGCTTGGATAGAGCTTGCCTCCTGTTCCCTGAAGTCTCAGGACCAAAAAGACTTCTCTCTTTCATTTGGACTCCTTGTGCGCAGAAAAATTCTACGCACAGCTTGCTCCGCGGTGCGAAAATCGCTGCACGCCGATCCAGAAAGCCGCCGCTCGACGCGACACCTGCGGTGCGACCGGAACTTCGACGCACGGGCTCGCATGGACAACGCCGCCCGACTTCCTGAGAGGAAATCGACGCAACGCCTGCTGTGAGAAAGAAAATTCCACGCACAGCCTCCCGGAACGACGCGCAGCCGGATAACAAGCCGAGGAATCCAAGCACAGACCCTGGGACATCTGGTAATCCCGTAGATCCATAGAAGGAGACGGTCCGCGTGCCGGAAAACGACGCACGTCTTCCCCGAGTGAAAAATAACGACGCAAGTCCGTGTGTGAAGGGGCGCAACCGATGCACACACCATTTTTCGTCCCGTAGAACGACGCACGTCTCCCCGCGTGAAAAATAACGACGCAAGTCCGTGTGTGAAGGGGCGTAACCGACGCACACACCATTTTTCCACGCATCTCCTCTTCTGTGGCCCTCTGCGGAGATTTCCCACTCCACACCAGGTACTTTGTGCTTGAAAGAGACTTTGTTTACTTTTTAAAGACTTAAGACACTTCATATCACTTTTTAGTGATATCTTTTCAAATTCATATTGCATCTTTGATCGTTTTGACCTGTAAATACCCAGATAAATATTATATATTTTTCTAAACACTGTGTGGTGTATTTTTGTGGTGCTATATTATGTTATTATATGATTTATTGCACAAATGCTTTACACATTGCCTTCTAAGTTAAGCCTGACTGCTCGTGCCAAGCTACCAGAGGGTGGGCACAGGATAATTTGGATTGTGTGTGACTTACCCTGACTAGAGTGAGGGTTCTTCCTTGGACAGAGGGTAACCTGACTGCCAACCAAAAACCCAATTTCTAACACTGGTGATCAGCGGTGAGGATAGGACTTGTATTTGTGCAGTGACATGCAGTAGCTAAGTATTTCACTACCTACCCACAGTTGAAGGTCAACTTGATTTTTCATCTTTTTTCTTTTGGTTCTCGGATGTCCTCCTGGATATAATATTGATTTTGGACTTAGATTTTTTGGTTTTCCCTGTGATACCTTGCCAGATTGGGAATGGATTCCAGCTTCACAGAAGACTACGATGTGTCAAACCTTGTACCTGTTGAATCCCTCACTAAGGCTGAGCTGAGGGGGCTTTGCAGAAAATGGGGACTTCCCATGTCAAGGAGATCCACTAAGATGGAACTGCTAGATATCTATGTAGCCTGGGGAGAAACACAATGGGCAGAAGAACAGGCAGCAAAGAACCAAAGGAATCATAGCCCTGAGAATGATTATGAGGAGGAGGACTACTCAGATGAGGAAAGAGAACCAGTGAGAGATGAATGGCTCCTAGCTCAAGAGCGGAGGGTGGAAGAGCTAGATGAGTTTATTGAAAGGGCTGAGGCAGCAAGAGCCTTAACCCTGGAAAAAGAAAGGATTGCAGCTCAGGAGCTGAGCTGTGAAGAGCTGAAACTGGAAGCCGGAAGGGCTGAGTCCAGTTCAGATGGTGGCACCAAAAATCTTGCATCCAGTACTGCTGAAGAAGGGCACAAGCCCAGAGATGTGGTGCCCAACTTGAAGAAGGGAGTTGACACACCCCAGGTGGTTCAAGAGTATGAGGTAGTTCCCGTTATGCACAGGGTCCCTGAGAAGGATTGGGGAACTGGCACAGGGAGTCATATTCCTACTGGGGGGAGGGACACTATACTGGCTCTAGAAGAGAGTGACAGGGAAAAGGGTTCCCCCCGGTGGACGTCCTGGATACAGAGTGTGGAGACATCCCAGAAGAGTATGGGTTGAGTGTCAGGGACCAGTCTCACCAGTCTCAGGAGGGTGATGTAGAGTGCTTTTTCAAGGCTGAGCCACTGGATGGTTGGGTGAAGGGTACTATGGTCAATACATGTGAAGGGCAGAGTGATGTAATTGCTAGAGAGCATATGTCTGGTCCTTATTTTCCAGAGCTACGCCAACACCAGGTGGAGTGTGAGTTCTCTGACCCCCAGGGAGCTTACAATGGAGGCAGACTTCTGGGTGAGTACCAGAGAGTCTGAAGAGGCATTTGGGGGTGCTCCTGAAGGGAGTGGTCTAGGTGTTTCCCAACCAAGTGAGGTGGGAGAGGATTGTAGTGTCCCAGGTAGGTCCCAGGTCCTAGAGGGCTCCATGAGGGAATGCCAGGAGGGAAGCCTAGCCTGTACTGTAGGGCCACCTGTTGAGGGAGGCCCCGCAGTGTCAGAAGAACTTGGGGGGGGGGTGACTGTAGCCAGCACCCCACCAGTTCTGGTATCTGGCAGTACCACTCCTAGTGAGGGGGTGCAGAAGTCCAGACGGAGAGTTGAGAAGGGGTTGCGGACCCCAGTGGAGACCCTGGAGAGTCAGGGGTCAGCGCTGAGAGCAGAGCCCCCCAGGAATGACCCAGGTGAAACCATTTCTGGTTTGGGGGGGATCCAGACTCTTCCAAATGGGCAGAGCTCAGGAGACCTGCACCAGCCAGACTCCTGTGTGGCCCTTGGGGACAGTGTGTCCCTTGTGGGGGGTGAGCGTGCCCCCCAGGAAGTCCTGGCGTGCCAGGCAATTGTTCAACCTCAGGGTGGTGACTCTGGGTTGGATGACCAGATTCAGGGGTTAAGCTCTGGCCTGGTGGGGGTCAGTGTGCCCCCCAGGAAGTCCTGGCGTGCCAGGCAATTGTTCAACCTCAGGGTGGTGACTCTGGGTTGGATGACCAGGTTCAGGGGTTAAACTCTGGCCTGGTGGGGGGTCAGTGTGCCCCCCAGGAAGTCCTGGCTTGCCAGGCAAATGTTCAACCTCAGGGTGGTGACTCTGGGTTGGATGGCCAGGTTCAGAGGCTAAACTCTGACCTGGTGGGGGGTAGGTGTACCCCCCAGAAAGTCCTGGTTTGCCAGGCAGTGATCCGGTCTGAGGGTACAAACCCTGGGCTGGAAGACCAGGTTCAGTGTGTCCCCCCCGGACCTGGAGGGAGGGGCTACTGATAACAGTGCCCCTACCCTGTTGTCTTCTGAGGAGGCCACTCCTAGTTGGAGGGTGCTGGACCCCAGAAGGGAGGGCAGGGGGAGGGAAGCCTCACCCCGGGCCCTAGTCCAACCTGAAGGTACAGAGCCCAGGTTGGAGGGCCAGTTGTAGGTTATCAGCCCTGCACTGGTGGATGAATGGTGCTGGGGGCCTCTATAAGCACCCTGACCATGTTGGACTCTGGGGGTACCGCTCCAGGAGGGAGGGTACAGAGCCTCAGAGGGGAGGACCAGGTTCAGGCTGTCATCCCTGACCTGGTGGAAGGGAGAGTGGTTAAAGGGTGCCCAGCACCTGGGGTTACCGCCCCCCACTCTCCACAGCCACAGTGGTTGGAGACCTTTGAGAGGCCTGGGGCCTGGCTCTCATCCCTGACAGCTGTCAGTAACCACTGTGGCTTGCTGTCCAGGTGGGCAGAGTTATCCCTGGGGAGGGGACAAGTGTCACACCCCGGGGGTAGAGTTGGCAACACCACTGTGTTGGTCCTGGTGGTACTATCCTGCTCCTGGGATACATCTGTGAGCAAAGTAAGGTTAGGTGCTGCACAGATGGTATCCGCAGGTAAGGAAAAAGGTTCCCCATGGGTTGGCTTAGTGGGCCCTGAGAGTATGGACAGAGGGATCCAATTGGAGTCAGGAAGGCGAAGAACTGGAGCATGCCCCTGCTGTTGTGGGCCTGGGTCCTTGTTCCATCGCCTCAAACAGGAAAGTACATCAGGATAGTGATTGTTCTCCCCTGGTTTTAGGCTGGTGGGGGGTCATGTTGGACCTGGCGTTTTGACAGGGTCATCCCCAAACTTTTTGCCTCCTTCCTCCTATTTTTTCTGACCTGTTGTTGTTGGCTTTTGAACTCTGAGCACTTTACCACTGCTAACCAGTGCTAAAGTGCATATGCTCTCTGTGTAAATTGTACTGTTGATTGGTTTATCCATGATTGGCTACTTAATTTACTTGTAAGACCCTAGTAGAGTGCACTATATGTGCCTAGGGCCTGTAGATTAAATGCTACTAGTGGGCCTGCAGCACTGGTTGTGCCACCCACTTCAGTAGCCCCTTAACCTTGTCTCAGGCCTGCCATTGCAAGGCCTGTGTGTGCAGTTTCACTGCCACTTCGACTTGGCATTTAAAAGTACTTGCCAAGCCTAAAACTCCCCTTTTTCTACATATAAGTCACCCCTAATGTGTGCCCTAGGTAACTCCTAGAGCAGGGTGCTGTGTAGGTAAAAGGCAGGACATGTACCTGTGTAGTTTATATGCCCTGGTAGTGTAAAACTCCTAAATTCGTTTTTACACTACTGTGAGGCCTGCTCCCTTCATAGGCTAACATTGGGGCTGCCCTCATACAGTATTGAAGCGGTAGCTGCTGATCTGAAAAGAGTAGGAAGGTCATATTTAGTATGGCCAGAATGGTAATACCAAATACTGCTGACTGGTGAAGTTGGATTTAATATTACTATTCTAGAAATGCCACTTTTAGAAAGTGAGCATTTCTTTGCACTTAAATCTTTCTGTGCCTTACAATCCACGTCTGGCTGGGCTTAGTTGACAGCTCCTTGTGCATTCACTCAGACACACTCCAAACACAGGGTACTCAGCCTCACTTGCATACATCTGCATTTTGAATGGGTCTTCCTGGGCTGGGAGGGTGGAGGGACTGCTCTCACACAAAGGACTGCCACACCCCCTACTGGGACCCAGGCAGACAGGACTGAACTGAAAGGGGACCTGGTGCACTTCTTATCCACTCTTTGAAGTCTCCCCCACTTCAAAGGCACATTTGGGTATAAAACAGGGCCTCTGCCCTACCTCATCAGACACTTGCTGGAGAAGAACCCTGAACCAGAACCTACATCCTGCCAAGAAGAACTGCCTGGCTGCTCAAAGGACTCACCTGTCTGCTTTCTACAAAGGACTGCTGCCTTGCTGTTGGCCTGCTGCCTTGCTGAACTCTTGTCTGGCTGTAAAAGTGCTCTCCAAGGGCTTGGATAGAGCCTGCCTCCTGTTCCCTGAAGTCTCAGGACCAAAAAGACTTCTCTCTTTCATTTGGACTCCTTGTGCGCCGAAATTTTTTACGCACAGCTTGCTCTGCGGTGCGAAAATTGCCACACGCCGATCCAGAAAGACGCCGCTCGACGCGACGCCTGCGGTGCGACCGGAACTTCAGCGCATGGCCTTGCATGGACAACGCCGCCCGACTTCCAGAGAGGAAATCAACGCGACGCCTGCCGTGAGAAAGAAAATTCCACGCACAGCCTCCCGGAATGACGCGCAGCCGGATAACAAGCCGAGGAATCCACGCACAGACGGTAGGACATCTGGTATTCCCGCGATCCATAGAAGGAGACGGTCTGCGTGCCGGAAAACGACGCACATCTTCCCCGAGTGAAAAATAACGACGCAAGTCCGTGTGTGAAGGGGCGCAACCGACGCACACACAATTTTTCCTTCCGTAGAACGACGCACGTCTCCCTGCGTGAAAAATAACGACGCAAGTCCGTGTGTGAAGGGGCGTAACCAACGCACAAACCATTTTTCCACGCATCTCCTCTTCTGCGGCCCTCTGCTGAGATTTTCCACTCCAAACCATGTACTTTGTGCTTGAAAGAGACTTTGGGGGTCATTCTGACCCCGGCCGGCGGCGGTAGCCGCCGGCCTGGCTGGGACCGCCAGAAGACCGTACCGCGGTCAAAAGACCGCGGCGGTCATTCTGGGTTTCCCACTGGGCTGGCGGGCGACTGCCAAAAGGCCGCCCGCCAGCCCAGTGGGAAACGGCCTTTCATGATGAAGCCGGCTCCGAATGGAGCCGGCGGAGTGGAAGGTGTGCGACGGGTGCAGTAGCACCCGTCGCAAATTTCAGTGTCTGCTGAGCAGACACTGAAATTCAAAGTGGGGCCCTCTTACGGGGGCCCCACGACACCCCTCACTGCCATCCTGTTCCTGGCGGTCGAAACCGCCAGGAACAGGATGGCGGTGAGGGGGTCGGAATCCCCATGGCGGCGCAGCTGGAGGATTCCCATGGGCAGCGGAAAGTCGGCGGTACACCGCCGACTTTCCGTTTCTGCCCGCGGCTGTACCGCCGCGGTCAGAATGCCCAACGGAGCACCGCCAGCCTGTTGGCAGTGCTCCCGCGGACCCCGGCCCTGGCGGTTTTTACCGCCAGGGTCGGAATGACCCCCTTTGTTTACTTTTTAAAGACTTAAGACACTTCATATCACTTTTTAGTGATATCTTTACAAATTCATATTGCATCTTTGATCGTTTTGACCTGCAAATACCCAGATAAATATTATATATTTTTCTAAACACTGTGTGGTGTATTTTTGTGGTGCTATATTATGTTATTGTATGATTTATTGCACAAATGCTTTACACATTGCCTTCTAAGTTAAGCCTGACTGCTCGTGCCAAGCTACCAGAGGGTGGGCACAGGATAATTTGGATTGTGTGTGACTTACCCTGACTAGAGCGAGGGTTCTTGCTTGGACAGAGGGTAGCCTGACTGCGAACCAAAAACCCAATTTCTAACAATATGTAGATGCGGTACAGTTGGCACAACCCTCACTTTAGACATTGGTGCAGATCTATCATTGTTGTAGAAGAAATGTTGTCCACATAATCACAAGGAGTTGATTACAAGCTGGGAATTTGGCATGCATGAACTGCACGAGTCTTGAGAGCATGGGCTAATCAGAAAAAATACAGACAGACATGAGCAAAGCATGGCATGATGTAAGGAGACGATTAGTATACGTGATAGTCCAAGCTTCATTCTCACATGGCTGCAAGATGCGCTCACACTTGATAAACAATTGTGATGCACACAGCCATTTTGTTAGTTCTAGCAGTAGTATTTATATAGCATATTACACACACAATGAGCCACTTAAGCTTTTTAATGGACCGGTAGCATGTGATGGAGCATTCTTATGCTCTTTTCATGATGTCCACAGTCTTTTTCCCTGCAAGAGCATTAACTAGGAAGTTAGGTAACAATCTGTCAACATTAAGTTACAGCGTAACCAATTTGGTCACTGAAAAATTCAAATTGTAAATAAAGTTGAAGGATTTTATTACAAATAACACTCAGGTTAATGTAAACAAATCTCAAAAACATACTGTAAAGATGGAGAATAGCAATTGGGTAACCAAATATTGTAAAGAAATTTAGGCAAATTAACATTAGACAAACCAAGAATTCTGTCACTGCAATACAGAAAATCAAAAGCAGTCTCCGATGCTAGGAAAACAATCACTGGTCAGTTTTCTTACACAGTAGTGCAAGTTGAAATCATCTAGCTAAGTTGAATTATGGGCAATTAAAAGTCTCCAAAAAGTCTAAACTATAACAAGATGGAAAAAACTATTTAGAAACAGCATGCGGATAAAAAGGCGAGAAGCAGAAATAGGACACAAATGAAGAAAGTAAAAATAAGGTGTCAGCATTTCAGAAGCTTGACCAAGGGTCTTACTAGAGAGTTAAGTGTAAGCCTACGCCACACTACGCAAAGCATGGGGACAAAGGGGAAAATCAGAAGTCTGTACCTCTCAAAGTCCATGGGAAAGTGTCCTAAAATCAATCAGTGAAAACCCTAGTTACCCTAGTTATTAGCACAATATCCAAATAGGTAACATTATCCCAATAACACGGTCATGAGCTCCATTGTATTCTCCTGTCCCGCTGTGTAAAAGGTTTAGTTAGGGACTTTTGTGATTCACCCTAATTTGAGTTGGGGTTCCATCCCTCTCAACTAACCAATTTCTCATACTGAGGTTATGCTCCAATGCCAATCTTCTACATGTCAGATTCAGTCTTTTATCAGGGACACATAACAGTGTCAGGTAGATTTCAGAATGTGCCTGTTACAGCCCACCCAAGAGGAGTACAATATTGAAGTCAGTGTAGATGCTCTACAGAGTCCATTGAGGCAGACCCATGGCATACAGGTACAGGTAAATAGGGTGTAAGACAGTGAGCAAGTGGCAGAAGAATTCCTCCAAACCTCCACATCAATATAACTGAAGAATATAGTGAGATAAATTCCTGAAAATATACCCTTTGGGGAAGTGCAATGGGGTAATCAAAATAAGACATAGTAGCTTCAACACCAAATCCCCATGCTCTGTTCTCACATGCCACTGCAGTGAAAAGGGCATAGTTCAAGGGCAGGACCCAAAATGTGGAACAGACTCAATGGGTGCTGTGATGACCTTTCCAGAATTGATGCATTTGTCCATTACTGGCTTTGATGGCAATATAGGTATGTGTGGCTGTGGTAGATTTAAGCTAGTTTCTTCAGGTCAGCTGATAGGTAGATTGTGGAGATTGTAAGTGAAATGAGTTTGCACACTATTTCAAGATTAATATGATGCCATTTACAGCTTCGCCTGTACCAAAGTTAGGCTGACATGCCAGTACAGTCCATCTGTCATCTAGAATCGTTTAGACCCACAACAGAACAAGAGGTTGGGCTTTTGGTAGCCAATAGCATGGCCTGCGTTAGAGCGGTGCAGCCTGTGCTAAAGCATGCGGCTCAGAGCTCAGGGTGGAGGCACTGTGTTTCAAAATATCTTTGAAGATCCATTTGTTACTTGCAGTTCATAAGTTAGAATCCTAATACAGGACAGTGATATATATACTTTAATCAAAAAAGCTGTATAATTAATGTTTATCACCACTACAAAATAAAATAATGGACAGTGTTGAAACTTTTTACCACAGTCACAGATCTGAGTTTAATCAATCATTATTTTGTTTGCCACATCACCCTAGTCTGGGCCCAGCCATATGCATATCAGTCTAACCCTGCTCCCCAGGGGAACAGTCCAGCCCGAACTGCCAGCCAGGTCCTCCCTGGACTGGAAACAAGTATTCTGGGACTGGTTTTGGGGGATCACCGCTCATCAGTCAGGCAAGTTTAGGCACTTAAGATGCACATAGCACCACCACAAAATAAAATACATCAAGGGAGGACCTGGCTTGGCCAGCCATCATTTTATTTTGTGGTGTTGCTAATTAATCTGTGTGTCATGTAAAGTGCTGTGAGAGAGGGACTAAGGAGCATTGAGTGGCAGTTTTGAAGGGCAGTCGTGAGTGAATCACTGGTAATTAAGGTAACTGGGCGGCGCAAACAAAAAATGTGTACTGGGAGTCACCAGCAGTGAAGCTGGACCTAGCCAATAGCAGGACCTCAGGGTCACCACTGAACTGTAATTAAGTAAAATACTGGACCAATTACAAATTGGTTTTCGTCTGGGCCATAGCATAAACATGGAAGTGGTGGTAGCTCTAGATGCGCTAAAATGACCATCTGACAAAGGAAACACACTTGCAAAGATCCTTCTGGACCTTTGTGTTCTCTGCCACCACAGACCACCAGGTCCCAGGAACTGTGTAATAAAACATGATGGAATAAAGTGCGGCTGAAGAGTTGCATACACTTAGGTGTAGAACTGACCCAAAAGTGGAGGAGGATTTGACTATGTGGAGGGAACTGGTAAGAGCTTTGTTATATCCTCCTGATACTCTCCTACAATTAGTTCTGGGTTATCTAAAATACTTTGCGAACTGGGATATTTCTAGATGGAGCTTGCCACATTGGCTGCTCATATATGTTGGATGTACCACACCCAAAGAGGTCCTAATAAAGACAGAAGTAATGTCTTAATTAAGAAATGGAGATGTACACCTGTGCTGTGGTGATACCTTTCACACAGATGTTTGTTGTACACACACGTACTGTTATACATGAAAATATTTAAATCTAATTACTTTTTTTTAATGTTTGTGTTATATTGTGTGTATCCCAGATAGGATATCTAGTAAAAAAAATCGGTTCAGGGCGAGAGCTTAAATCATCCAAAGACAATTGAGTGCACATTCCCACTTTTATTCGGGTGGGGGGGGTTGAGTATTTTCTATAGCGCCAACTTTCTTTATATTAGACGGTGCTTTATCCTCCTCTATGAAGAGTGCCTGATTTTCTTAGGGTTCGAAAAATGTCCTAAACGTTTCCTAGATACATAGCTCCTTAGTATTTGTGTCAAAGGTACATTTGTGGTGTAATGGTGGAGATTATTAGTGATCCGAAGATGCCTTTAGCTTCCTGATGTAGAAAGTTTCTTTCTTTAACTAGTGCACAGTCTTTAGTCTTAGTGCTACAGCCTACAAGCACCTGGAGAAAGAGGAATTTAAGTTACATTAGTACAGGGTAGTGAAGAAAAATATTTTAGTGTATTTAAATATCTGTAGCAACCTTATAGCTACTTTGAAATTTGTTGTTTAGTGAGTTTGTTCAAATACCACCTAGGACTGTGATTACATGTTTGCTATATTTTAACGTTAAGAAGACTATTGCAGTGGCATTTTGTTTTAGATCTTCAGTAGGGATTATGTTTCTGATTTATTTAAAAAAGAATTGCTGATAGAGGCGTAAATTGAGTCTGTTGACTAGTGCAACACCAAGTCATTTAGAATAGTGTATCATTTTTGAACAAACACAATCTTCTTTGGCATTTGTCAGCCTTTTAATAAGTTGATCTGGATTTGCTGTTGCAGTGCAAAATCATTGGCCAACAAAAAACTGTGAGTGTTATGGTGCCAGAATAAGTGACTGGGAGAGCATAACTCAGTTGTGCCACTATGGTTTTTAACTTTGAATTAAAGGAGTGGTTGCTTTCCTATATAAACGTGTAAGATGATTCTCATAATAACACGAGGCACTGAAATGTATATAAGTAAAGTGCACAATGAATGTAACTTTATGTAATCACATTTATTCATCGTATTGCAGTATGTTTATGCTGTAGTGTTTCAAAATGTTATTTCGTAATCATTTTATATTCATGGCATTTGTGGGAAGTGTGTGACAAATCATTTAAACTGAAGTATATTCATGTTCGTTTTAAGCTTGGCCAGAGTAAAGGCCAGAGTTCCTTGTGTTTTAATTTTCAATGCAAGAGCTTGTTTGTTGCACATTTTCTAAAAGCTGCAGGTTTAAGGATATGAGTTTGGGAAAATAGAGAGCTCATTGTGAGGGAAGATAAGAAGGCCTGGAGGAATGTTTTATCAATGGCGGAAGGAGTTTCCTGAGTTGACAGCCGTAACTCTTCTGAAATTCCAAAGCATGAGGGGGCACCAAGGTCGAATGCCGAAGACCTCAGAAGGCTAAAGAGCCAATTCAAATTTGTGATTTGCGATCTTGTTTTTGAAGTGAATGTTTTGAATGTGATGTCATCTTTGGAAGAATTGAAATGTAAGTGTGGTATGGTTTAGTTAGTGGTAAGATTCAATTTCCCCTTGTTCTTTGCTAAGAGTGGATCTATATGAGGTACAGACCTCATACTTTAATTTCTATCTGGCTTCATGCCACCTCACCTCTCTTGACATAAATGTCTACAGACGTTCTGTTGTGCTGACCTTTTTTGTCTCTGAATTTCCTGGATATTAGACTAATTAGGAGTCTATAATTAATGGTTAGACAGGAAAACTCGGATTTCGACTTGATGCATCAAACGTTTTTCCTTATTTTCTGCTTTATTGCTATTGAATAGGTAGAACGTCATATGTTGATTAAGTTCGATATTGTGTGACTCTTTAATTCTCATTTGGTGATCTTATATATGTATACCATGGTTTTGAGACTCATATATGTAAGTTTGACTTTGAGTCTGAATTAAAGCCCTTTGAACTTTACCTGGTTTCTCAGATTTAATGTGTGACCACCAGTAGCACTATAATTTGTAGTGTAAAGCGTAACGTGTGCCTCCTCACCCCTCATAACAAGGAAAGAAAGATTCAGTGTGATGCGAGTATATTACCTGTGAAGATTTATTGTTTGTAGGATTACTCTTTAGAGGATAGAAGCACAGGGACAGGCAAAACAATCACAGACTCACAGAATCCGTCACCAGTCAACTGGTTAGGTTCAGGAAATGAGCAAGTACCAAACAAGCTAGTAAGCAGACATCATCAGCCCTCAACTTAAATGTGAGTTATCTGATGCAAGAGTGTAATCCTACAGATACAGATTTACAGCCTTCTTCTGTTAATTGGGTCCAGTGTTTCTGATAGCATTCATTTACAGTCCAAGAGAGTGCAAGGATTTAGTGCACAAACCACTCCTCATGAAAACGTTCGTATACTGTTATAGTTTTCCAAATCTTCAAGCTTGCTATTGCCAAGACTATTAAATGAAATTAATTTGTTGTATGAAAGGTAATTTGGAAAAGGTCTAGAACTGACCCAAAAGTGGAGGAGGATTTGACTATGTGGAGGGAACTGGTAAGAGCTTTGTTATATCCTCCTGATACTCTCCTACAATTAGTTCTGGGTTATCTAAAATATTTTGTGAACTGGGATATTTCTAGATGGAGCTTGCCACATTGGCTGCTCAGATATGTTGGATGTACCACACCCAAAGAGGTCCTAATAAAGACAGAAGTAATGTCTTAATTAAGAAATGGAGATGTACACCTGTGCTGTGGTGATACCTTTCACACAGATGTTTGTTGTACACACACGTACTGTTATACATGAAAATATTTAAATCTAATTACTTTTTTTACTGTTTGTGTCATATTGTGTGTATCCCAGATAGGATATCTAGTAAAAAAAATCGCTTCAGGGCGAGAGCTTAAATCATCCAAAGACAATTGAGTGCACATTCCCACTTTTATTCGGGTGGGGGGGTTGAGTATTTTCTATAGCACCAACTTTCTTTATATTAGACGGTGCTTTATCCTCCTCTATGAAGAGTGCCTGATTTTCTTAGGGTTCGAAAAATGTCCTAAACTTTTCCTAGATACATAACTCCTTAGTATTTGTGTCAAAGGTACATTTGTGGTGTAATGGTGGAGATTATTAGTGATCCGAAGATGCCTCTAGCTTCCTGATGTAGAAAGTTTCTTTCTTTAACTAGTGCACAGTCTTTAGTCTTAGTGCTACAGCCTACAAGCACCTGGAGAAAGAAGAATTTAAGTTACATTAGTACAGGGTAGTGAAGAAAAATATTTTAGTGTATTTAAATATCTGTAGCAACCTTATGGCTACTTTGAAATTTGTTGTTTAGTGAGTTTGTTCAAATACCACCTAGGACTGTGATTACATGTTTCCTATATTTTAACGTTAAGAAGCCTATTGCAGTGGCATTTTGTTTTAGATCTTCAGTAGGGATTATGTTTCTGATTTATTTAAAAAAGAATTGCTGATAGAGGCGTAAATTGAGTCTGTTGACTAGTGCAACACCAAGTGATTTAGAATAGTGTATCATTTTTGAACAAACACAATCTTCTTTGGCATTTGTCAGCCTTTTAATAAGTTGATCTGGATTTGCTGTTGCAGTGCAAAATCATTGGCCAACAAAAAACTGTGAGTGTTATGGTGCCAGAATAAGTGACTGGGAGAGCATAACTCAGTTGTGCCACTATGGTTTTTAACTTTGAATTAAAGGAGTGGTTGCTTTCCTATATAAACGTGTAAGATGATTCTGATAATAAAACGAGGCACTGAAATGTATATAAGTAAAGTGCACAATGAATGTACCTTTATGTAATCACATTTATTCATCGTATTGCAGTATGTTTATGCTGTAGTGTTTCAAAATGTTATTTCGTAATCATTTTATATTCATGGCATTTGTGGGAAGTGTGTGACAAATCATTTAAACTGAAGTATATTCATGTTCGTTTTAAGCTTGGCCAGAGTAAAGGCCAGAGTTCCTTGTGTTTTAATTTTCAATGCAAGAGCTTGTTTGTTGCACATTTTCTAAAAGCTGCAGGTTTAAGGATATGAGTTTGGGAAAATAGAGAGCTCATTGTGAGGGAAGATAAGAAGGCCTGGAGGAATGTTTTATCAATAGCGGAAGGAGTTTCCTGAGTTGAGCTGAGCTGAGTTTTCTACTCTACTGAAATTCCAAAGCGTGAGGGGGCACCAAGGTCGAATGCCGAAGACCTCAGAAGGCTAAAGAGCCAATTCAAATTTGTGATTTGCGATCTTGTTTTTGAAGTGAATGTTTTGAATGTGATGTCATCTTTGGAAGAATTGAAATGTAAGTGTGGTATGGTTTAGTTAGTGGTAAGATTCAATTTCCCCTTGTTCTTTGCTAAGAGTGGATCTATATGAGGTACAGACCTCAGACTTTAATTTCTATCTGGCTTCATGCCACCTCAACTCTCTTGACATAAATGTCTACAGACGTTCTGTTGTGCTGACCTTTTTGTCTCTGAATTTCCTGGATATTAGACTAATTAGGAGTCTATAATTAATGGTTAGACAGGAAAACTTGGATTTCGACTTGATGCATCAAACGTTTTTCCTTATTTTCTGCTTTATTGCTATTGAATAGGTAGAACTTCATATGTTGATTAAGTTCGATATTGTGTGACTCTTTAATTCTCATTTGGTGATCTTATATACTGTATGTATACCATGGTTTTGAGACTCATATATGTAAGTTTGACTTTGAGTCTGAATTAAAGCCCTTTGAACTTTACCTGGTTTCTCAGATTTAATGTGTGACCACCAGTTGCACTATAATTTGTAGTGTAAAGCGTAACGTGTGCCTCCTCACCCCTCATAACAAGGAAAGAAAGATTCAGTGTGATGCGAGTATATTAACTGTGAAGATTCATTGTTTGTAGGATTACTCTTTAGAGGATAGAAGCACAGGGACAGGCAAAACAATCACAGACTCACAGAATCCGTCACCAGTCAACTGGTTAGGCTCAGGAAATGAGCAAGTACCAAACAAGCTAGTAAGCAGACATCATCAGCCCTCAACTTAAATGCGAGTTATCTGATGTTGTAAATATGCGCTGATGCAAGAGTGTAATCCTACAGATACAGATTTACAGCCTTCTTCTGTTAATTGGGTCCAGTGTTTCTGATAGCTTTCATTTACAGTCTAAGAGAGTGCAAGGATTTAGTGCACAAACCACTCCTCATGAAAACGTTCGTATACTGTTATAGTTTTCCAAATCTTCCAGCTTGCTTTTGCCAAGACTATTAAATTAAATGAATTTGTTGTATGAAAGGTAATTTGGAAAATACCTTCTACACAGGCCACAGAGGACATATATATTATTTCAAATTAAAGTGATTTCCGACATTACATTTCACAGTACAAGCTAGAGCAAACTGATATCATCTCAAGGAAGATAGATTGTATTATGCATGCTTTCATGTTTAGATATTTGTATTGTATTTTCAGGAAATAAAACCACTACAATGAAAAGTGTAAATAAGTCAGCATCATGCCTTATTACAAATCGACCGAAGTAAATATAAGTAAGAACATTAGGATACTTGCTGCTATCAGCATAGAGACGTATCTTCCTCTGTGGTTTATCATTATAGCTAAACAATTTAGACAAAGACATCCAAATTAACAAATTGATTGATCTATCAGGATCAGGACTGTAAGGGCACCAGGTAATTAGTTGTGTGGGACGATAGACTTGCGCAAGTAATAGGCCCACAATCACCCCCTCATTGGGACCAAGCACCCCTTTGTAGCATTTGACACTCTCAGGGTAGCAGCGCACCACTTTGGTGATTAAAAGATGTTATTTTTAGCATGTGATTCTTGGCCTTTTAATGTGTCAACCTTGATAGGCCTTTTCAAAGCATGGGGCTTTGAGCCCCGAGTCTTCTCTTTTCTTTTGGGTTTTTATTTTATTTTCTTGTTTTGGGGTGGTTGGTGCCACCTGAGACACCACGGCATGTACTTTTGTTGGGGCAGCAGAGAGATCCCACTCCCACACTGCTCAGATGGCTCCCCACTCAGCTAGCTCTGTTGTCTGCAGGCATGGAAGCAGGAAACAGGATTCTCCCTACCTGCTCGGCACAGGCGAGCGTTACCTTCGTGATGGTCACCCCGCTCGCCTCGGACACGGGCTCGGGAAGTGGGGGCAAGTCCACTGCCCTTGAGGAGGGGGTGAGCCCACTACTATTGTTAGGGGGAATGATGGTGCTTCCAAGTCCACTATTCTCATGGAGTTGGGGGCCTGGGCCCCTTCTTTGCATATGCTGGCCATGGAATGGGGTCCCCAGGACTTGCAGAGGCCTTTTAGAGTTCTAGACATGGGGACCCATGTACGCTCCCTTCCTGAGCAATGATAATTAACAAGGCTTGTGCTGACTCCAGCACATTGGTCAACATTGACGGTATTTAGAAGAATTTGAGGCTGAGCCCCACATGCTTGACTGCTTGACCCTGGGTCAAAAGTCAAATCCTTTCCCTTTGCATATCTTGGTCTCCGTTGGGCCATCTTCATTGATCTCAGGCTCATTTTGCTCCAGGTGACAAGCCCTAGCAACCTGGAGCCTTTTCAATAGGCCTAATGTGGTCTTAAGAGGTACAGTTTGAAAGGACCTGGTTCTGCTGGCTCCATGCGTCAGCTTTTCTCTGTTACCTTGTCTATGGTGCTCCTCTTCTCACACTGGGGCACAGAAGACCAGTTCTTACTTCAACTGGTCCTCTGAGTGTGTAAGGAAACCAGCCTCACTGGTCCTGAAGACATACACTGGTCATGGGGTCAGTCCTTACTCCATTCAGGTATCGGGGGTTTGACTTGATGTTGCTGCCCTCCTATTCCAGTGTCCAATCACCCGTCTATCCCTTGTGGAAGAGGTTTTAAGTGGGGGTGGGAAGTTCTAGATGCCAGGCTCCCCTGACCAATCCTAGGGTGCAACATCACCTCTCCACCCCTGTCCCAAATCTCTTGCACAGCATGCTGGGACAATCCAAGATGGCCCTGTCAAGTGGACTCCAACTGATGGTCAGCCGAACTCAGACCCACACCTAGTACCCACTCCAGAAACCAAGGAATAATCATTGACAGTAAACTGGACATAACCGCAAAAGTCAATGATGTAATTGCACCCTGCTTCCACACCCTGACAATGCTAGGGAAGATCTTCAAATGGCTCCCATGCAACAATAGAAAAACTTCCACTCAAGCCCTATGTGGCAGACCACCGTAGGCTGGCCGTACGAATATGGTGGAACAGGACCCCGAGGGCACTGCTGACTATCCAGTTGGTGGTCTAGTATTGGACACTACCACCCTTGAGCAGGTTAAAGGGGGAGGGAACATCCACAATGGCAGTAAAGACCCGGTAAGAGAGCGGATGGAGCAGCAAAGCTGGACCACCCCAGAACGAGCAGCAAGTAGGAAAGGCAGGACCAAAGAATGATCACAGCCATCGAAGCAAGTGGAAGGCAAGGACGAGAATAAGTGGCTAGGAGTGACCAGCGAACCCCGTGGAGAGCCGACTGGAGACCAGGAAGACGCAAACATAGACAGAAGAATTGTGGAGAGGACGGTGACCATCCAGGAGCGAGGCTGCAGGTCAGGGTCGCTACAGATCGTACCCAGAGCTGTGCCTCAGGCAAGTCCAAGCACACATGTCAGGGCAGCCTAGCGGATGGTTGTTGTGCTGGTGGGACATTGGCACTAGTGGTGGCTGGTGATGACGGGGTTCGTTCTGCTTATTGGTCTGCCTTATTGTTCTGGCACATATATCCATGAGAAAGATAAAAACATCCAGCCTATGTACATGCACAAAAAAGCCTCTATATATATTTAGTGCTGCACAGTGGGTCCACCGTCAAAATGTGTGACACCACGGTGTGGTGCGGGGAAAAACATACAGTATGACCTGAGAGGCCTCTATCTTTGTTTCTTCTCCGAGGTACAGCCCACCCCTCAAGAGACCGAGAGGACCTACAGTCTACAAGAGGAAAGATTTTGAGGACACATAGGAGACAGACAGACCACAGCCATTGTGAATATATATATGTATGTATAGATATAAATATATATATATATTTGATTTACTAGTAAGTCCCTAGTAAAGTGCCCTAGAGGGACCCGGGGCCTGTAAATCAAATGCTACTAGTGGGCCTGCAGCACTGTTGTGCCACCCACATTAGTAGCCCTGTAAACATGGCTCAGTCCTGCCACTGCAGTGTCTGTGAGTGCAGTTTTAAACTGCCAATTCGACTTGGCAAGTGTACCCATTTGCCAGGCCTAAACCTTTCCTTTTTTTATCCATGTAAGGCACCCCTAAGGAAGGCCCCAGGTAGCCCCATGGGCGGGGTGCAGTGTATGTTAAAGGTGGGACATGTACTTATGTGCGTTACATGTCCTGACAGTAAAAAACTGCCACATTAGTTTTTCACTGCTGCAAGGCATATCTCTCTCATAGGTTAACATGGGGCTGCCTTTAAATATTATTAAAGCGCAGATTACCTTTGGGAGGAGATGGACGTGTGGAGTTTGGGGCCTCTGAACTCACAATTTAAAAATACATCTTTTAGTGAAGTTGGCGTTTAGATTGTGTGTTTGAAAATGCCACTTTTAGAAAGTAGGCATTTTCTTACTTAAACCTGTGAGAAAGTAGCCTCTCTCTAGCCTTGTTACCCCCACTTTAGGCCTGTTTGTGAGTGTATGTCAGGGTGTTTTCACTGTCTCACTAGGATCCTGCCAGCCAGGGCCCAGTGCTCATAGTGAGAACCTTATGTTTTCAGTATGTTTGTTATGTGTCACTGGGACCCTGCTAGTCAGGACCCCAGTGCTCATAAGGTTGTGACCTATAGGTATGTGTTCCCTGTGTGATGCCTAACTGTCTCACTGAGGCTCTGCTAACCAGAACCTCAGTGGTTATGCTCTCTCATTACTTTCAAATTGTCACTAACAGGCTAGTGACCAATTTTACCAATTTACATTGGCTTACTGGAACACCCTTATAATTCCCTAGTATATGGTACTGAGGTACCCAGGGTATTGGGGTTCCAGGAGATCCCTATGGGCTGCAGCATTTCTTTTGCCACCCATAGGGAGCTCTGACAATTCTTACACAGGCCTGCCACTGCAGCCTGAGTGAAATAACGTCCACGTTATTTCACAGCCATTTTACACTGCACTTAAGTAACTTATAAGCCACCTATATGTCTAACCTTTACCTGGTAAAGGTTGGGTGCTAAGTTACTTAGTGTGAGGGCACCCTGGCACTAACCAAGGTGCCCCCACATTGTTCAGGGCCAATTCCCCGGACTTTGTGAGTGCGGGGACACCATTACACGCGTGCACTACATATAGGTCACTACCTATATGTAGCTTCACAATGGTAACTCCGAATATGGCCATGTAATATGTCTATGATCATGGAATTGCCCCCTCTATACCATCCTGGCATAGTTGGCACAATCCCATGATCCCAGTGGTCTGTAGCACAGACCCTGGTACTGCCAAACTGCCTTTCCCGGGGTTTCACTGCAGCTGCTGCTGCTGCCAACCCCTCAGACAGGCATCTGCCCTCCTGGGGTCCAGCCAGGCCTGGCCCAGGATGGCAGAACAAAGGACTTCCTCTGAGAGAGGGTGTTACACCCTCTCCCTTTGGAAAACGGTGTGAAGGCAGGGGAGGAGTAGCCTCCCCCAGCTTCTGGAAATGCTTTCATGGGCACACATGGTGCCCATTTCTGCATAAGCCAGTCTACACCGGTTCAGGGACCCCTTAGCCCTGCTCTGGCGCGAAACTGGACAAAGGGAAGGGGAGTGACCACTTCCCTGACCTGTACCTCCCCTGGGAGGTGCCCAGAGCTCCTCCAGTGTGCTCCAGACCTCTTGGAAACAGAGGTGCTGCTGGCACACTGGACTGCTCTGAGTGGCCAGTGCCATCAGGTGACGTCAGAGACTCCTTCTGATAGGCTCCTTCAGGTGTTGCTAGCCTATCCTCTCTCCTAGGTAGCCAAACCCTCTTTTCTGGCTATTTAGGGTCTCTGTCTCTTGGGATTCCTTAGATAACGAATGCAAGAGCTCATCCGAGTTCCTCTGCATCTCTCTCTTCACCTTCTGCCAAGGAATCGACTGCTGACCGCGCTGGAAGCCTGCAAAACTGCAACATAGTAGCAAAGACGACTACTGCAACTCTGTAACGCTGATCCTGCCGCCTTCTCGACTGTTTTCCTGGTGGTGCATGCTGTGGGGGTAGTATGCCTCCTCTCTGCACTAGAAGCTCCGAAGAAATCTCCCGTGGGTCGACGGAATCGTCCCCCTGCAACCGCAGGCACCAACGAACTGCATCACCGGTACCTTGGGTCTCCTCTCAGCACGACGAGCGAGGTCCCTTGAATCCAGCAACTCTGTCCAAGTGACTCCCACAGTCCAGTGACTCTTCAGTCCAAGTTTGGTGGAGGTAAGTCCTTGCCTCCCCACGCCAGACTGCATTGCTGGGAACCGCGACTTTTGCAGCTACTCCGGCCTCCGTGCACTTCCGGTGGAAATCCTTTGTGCACAGTCCAGCCTGGGTCCACGGCACTCTAACCTGCATTGCACGACCTCCTAAGTTGTTCTCCGGCGACGTGGGACTCCTTTGTGCGACTTTGGGTGAGCACCGTTTCACGCATCCTTGTAGTGCCTGTTTCTGGCACTTCTGCACGTGCTGGCTGCTGCTGAGAGGGCTCCTTGTCTTGCTCGACGCCCCCTCTGTCCCCTGACGCAATTGGCGACATTCTGGTCCCTCCTGGGCCACAGCAGCATCCAAAAACCCTTACTGCACGATTTGCAGCTAGCAAGGCTTGTTGGCGGTCTTTCGGCGGGGAAAACACTTCTGCACGACTCTCCACGGCGTGAGGGATCCGTCCTCCAAAGGGGAAGTCTCTAGCCCTTGTCGTTCTTGGAGAAACCTACGCTTCTACTGTCCAGTAGCAGCTCCTTTGCACCCACAGCTGGCATTTCCTGGGCATCTGCCCATCTCCGACTTGCTTGTGACTTTTGGACTTGGTCCCCTTGTTCCACAGGTACCCTCGACTGGAAATCCATCGTTGTTGCATTGTTGGTTTGTGTCTTTCCTGCAGAATTCCCCTATCACGACTTCTATGTCCTTTGGGGAACTTTAGTGCACTTTGCACTCACTTTTCAGGGTCTTGGGGTGGGCTATTTTTCTAACCCTTACTATTTTCTAATAGTCCCAGCGACCCTCTACAAGGTCACATAGGTTTGGGGTCCATTCGTGGTTCGCTTTCCACTTTTGGAGTATATGGTTTGTGTTGCCCCTATCCCTATGTGTCTCCATTGCATCCTATGGTAACTATACATTGTTTGCACTGTTTTCTAATACTATTACTGCATATTTTGGTATTGTGTACATATATCTTGTGTATATTTGCTATCCTCATACTGAGGGTACTCACTGAGATACTTTTGGCATATTGTCATAAAAATAAAGTACCTTTATTTTTAGTATATATGTGTATTGTGTTTTCTTGTGATATTGTGCATATGACACTAAGTGGTACTGTAGGAGCTTCACTTGTCTCCTAGTTCAGCCTAAGCTGCTCTGCTATGCTACCATTATCTATCAGCCTATGCTGCTAGACACCCTATACACTAATAAGGGATAACTGGGCCTGGTGCAAGGTGCAAGTACCCCTAGGTACTCACTACAAGCCAGTCCAGCCTCCTACAAAACCCATTCTGTGACTCTGCTTGTTTGTGGATTTCCTGTCTTGGGCAGTTTGACAGTTGGGCTGGTTGCACCTCTCCTCTAGATAGTGACACAAAGGGAGCTGGGGTGTAGCCTTCATATCCTGATGGGCCATCTGGGCTGAGGGGAGGGGAGGAGTGGTCACTTACACCTGAAAGGGCTGTGCCTGCCCTCAGACAATGCAGTCTCCAACCCCCTGGTGTGTGTCTGGGACCTGGCCTGGGCAAGGCCGTATCTTGAAAACAACAGAGACTTCTCTTTGAAGTAGGCATACTTCTAAGGCAGAAAGGGGTATAAGAAGAGCACCCAAAACCCCTGAAAATCAGATGACTTCTGGAATCAAGAGGATCCTCTGCCAAGGAGAAGAGCTGGAAGCTGGAGGAGGAGTACTACCCCTTTTGCCTATGACTGTGCTTTGCTGGGTTGGCCTGCAGCAGCTGCTTCTACCTGAGTGAGGACAAAGACTGTCTTTTGTGTGACTTCCCATTGGTGAAGAATCTCCAAGGGCTTGAACTGGGCTTGCCTCCTGTTGTTGAAGTCTCAGGGACAACAAAGACTTCTCTCTGCCAGCACTTGGACTTTCTGCTAAGAGTCCTACCTGCCAAGTAGTGCCCTAACCTGTCTCTGGGCCCTTGAAAGGTGCAGCTAGTGGAAAAGGACAGAAATCCACGCAAAGACCACTGTGCGGGGAAACTTTTGATGCACCACCCGCTTTGCGGCTGCTAAAAGACACACCGCCGGCCTTGCGGCTAAAATCGATGCTCCACCTGCATCGCGGCTGGGAGATCAACGCAATGCAGCTGGAAAAAACGACGCACAACACCCACAGCAGCTGCTGATGACGCAAGCCCCCACACAGCGCGGTTTCTTGACACTGTGCGACCGGATTTCAACGCAACATCGCTGGGCATGGAAAATCAATGCAAAGCCTGCCCAGACCCGAGGTGCCTGTCCGAATCAACGCATTGCTGTCTTGCGGGAGAGAAGAAACAACGCAAGCCGACCTGACTGGAGGAGGAACGATGCACGTTCTTGCTGGTGAGTGAGAAATTGAGGCATCGCTGGCCTTTTCCGATGCACGATTACCTGTGCGGCTTTATTTTTACGCTACCCAGGTACTTTTGTGTAATAATAGCGTTCTCACTGTTTTCTAAGGATTAAGACTCGAATTCTTTTTAAAATTCAGAACTTGACTTGTGTATGTCGGATTTTTATCATTTTGGTCTTGTTTTGATTAGATAAATATTATCTATTTTCCTAAACCTGTGTTGTGTCTTTTTGTAGTGTTTTCTCTGAGTAACTGTGTGTGTTGATACAAATACTTTACACATTACTTCTGGGTTTAAGCCTGCCTGCTCATGCCAAACTACCAAGAGAGTGAGCAGGGGTTAACTGAGGGTGATTCTCCTTTACCCTTACTAGAGTGAGGGTCCTTGCTTGGACAGGGAGTAACCTGACTGCCAACCAAAGACCCCATTTCTAACACACCTTTTCCAATGTTAATTCGCATAGAAAAAATTGAACAGCGATAGCGCGAAAACCCCTGGACAGAATTACACCAAATTTGGCAGAAAGATAGCTCTTGGTCCAGGAAGAGCCCTTTTTGTTATTTGGTGTAAATCCATTCAGTAGTTTCCGAGAATTTAAGAAAATCCAAATTTGTATATATAGGGATGCTAAGGATTCGTGACCAATTCTGATCTCGTGCAGAGATCTGATTGGCTGATAACATTTCAACAACAGAAGTGTTGTCAGCCATCAGCCATCTTGGGACTCGGGGACCACCACTACCAAACAAATATTAAAAAATATAAAAGGGGTTAGGGTAGGAACACCCTGATCCCCTAGCTCTGGTGGTGGTGCCCCAAAGAGACCACCCCCCCACCCCCCCAGCAGGGCTAAAATGCATTTTTTTAATTTTACAAGTGGAGATGCAGCGGATCCATAGATCTGCTGTAAAATGAAAAAATAAACGAAGGGCTTTCTCCCGTAATTCCTTATCATAAAGCCCCCGTGGGGCCTCCTGGCCCCCTCCTACTGCCCCGGGGATCGCCACCTTCTCGGGGCTTACGTGGTTTATGCGGGGCGCGTGCCCCTTGCTGCCCTGTGGGACCACCACCTCCCCAGGGCTATTATGAAATGCTGCCCTGGGGACCACAACTTCCCCAGGGCATTTAAGAAATGATATGCAGGGGGGCCACCACCGCCTGGGGCAAATATTTAAAAAAAGAAAAGGGTGTCCCTTTGGGACCCCTCCTAGTCCCAGGGACCACCACCCCCTCTGGGGCCACCCTGAATTTTGAGTGGGGACATCCTGGGGACCACCACCTCTGGGCAAATCCCCCAGGGACCACCACCCTTTGGGGCTTCTATATATATATATATATATGCGCGGGGCCTGTGGCCCCTGTGCCCCGGGGACCACCACCCCCTGGGGCAAACTGAAAACAATTGAAAGGGGGTCCATTTTGGACCCCCATTTCCTGGGGACCACAACCCCCAGGGCTATGTTCACATTGGAGAGGGGCCGCGCAGCCCCCATCGTGGAGCCTCTGATGGCTGCGGGCACCGCCACCCCTCAGGCATGTCTCCTGCTATGTCCTGGGCTGCCAACCCCAGGGCATAGCTGTTTGCTGTGGCTTGGCTGCAGCGCTGCAGTTGCAGCCAAGCCACAGCAAACACTCTTGAAAGAAGGTCCAGCTGTCAAACAGCAGAGCTTTCATCTCTGTCCCCTGCATGCGTGCTCGGCCTCACTACTTCTGTTGTTGAAGTGTTATCAGCCAATCAGATCTCTGCACGAGATCGGGAGGGGTCACAAATCCTAGATATACAATTATGGATTTTCTTTAACTTCTCTAAAACTGCTGGATGGAATTACACCAAAACAAGAAAAAGCACACTTTCTGGACCAGGACCTACCTTCTTGCCGAATTTGGTGTAATTCATTCAAGTAGCTTTTGCGCTATTGCTGTTCAAAATCCGTATGGAAAAATTAATGGGGGAAACGTGTTTGGCACCCCCCTTTTTCCTTGCCCTCCCCCAGACGGATCACCTCGCAACTTTCCAGGCAGCAGCTGACAGGGTTGACAGATTTTTTTGGAAAGCTTTGTGAAGGTTCGTCAAGCGGCGCCAATGAGACTAGCCCACAGTAAAAAGTACAAAAACCAGGTGATCAAAAAGCGAAAATCAAGGAGGATTAAATAGGAATATACATTTTGCTACAAAGACATTATTCTAATCAACTATATCATTCAAAATCACACAATAGAGCCCAATATTTAGTGAACGATGTGCAATTGATCATTTAGTTTGTATATCTGTTTATCATATGTTGCTATTACCATCATGACTTCCGATCTCACAATTTATTGTATCATCAGTAATACCTGGGATTCCCATCATTGTAAAATACAGAGTTTTGATACTGCAAATGCAGAATACGGTCATATTTTTGTATGGTTGATAATCCCAGCAATGTTGTATGTACCCTGAAGGAGTGCTCACTCCACAGTTGGTGTTATGGGGGTTTTATTGGTATCTTGGGGTTGTTTCCTATTGAGTCCCAGAAAGTCTTTAGTATTGGACGCAGCCACAAAATAAGTATCATGTCTCCATCAAGTGGATTACATTTTAAGCAGTTAGAAGCTGAAGCAAGCTTAGCTCTGCACAGGCAAGCCCGTCTGCGCCCGTCCGCGCCTGGCCCGCGCCCAGCGCCATGACCCCTGGTCCCCAGCGCTCCCAAGCCCCGATGATCCGCTATGACCCCACCACCCTCCATGCCCTCAACCCAGGACGCTCCAACACCTGCTTCCAAGCTCACCCCAAACGCACCCATGGACCCTTCGCCTGCAACTCCTGCAAACGCATCTTCCACCACGCAACAACTACGACCACAAGCCCACGCGCCATCAACCACCTCAAGTGCCTCCTAGTCAACGCTCGCTCCGTTCACAAACACGCCGTTGAACTCTGGGACCTCCTAGACTCCACAGCACCGGACGTCGCCTTCATCACGGAGACCTGGATGAACGCCTCCTCTGCTCCAGACATCGCCACCGCCATCCCCGAAGGCTACAAGATCTCCAGGAAAGACCGCACCAACCAAGTAGGAGGAGGTATCGCCATCGTCTTCAAAGACTCCATCAGCGTCACCACCTCCACTGAAGACTCCCCTCTTGCCGCTGAACACCTGCATTTTCAGATTCGCACCGACCCGAGGACCACCCTCAGAGGATCCCTCGTCTACCGTCCTCCCGGACCTCGCGCCCCTTTCAGCGACACCATCTCCGACTTCATCTACCCGCACGCCCTCGCCTCACCGGACTACATCCTCCTAGGCGACCTCAACTTCCATCTGGAACAAAACAACGACCCCAACACCACCACCCTGCTCGACAACCTCGACAACCTCGGCCTCAAACAACTGGTGAACACTGCCACCCACATCGCCGGACACACACTCGACCCTATCTTCTCCGCCAGCAAACACGTCTTCTTCAGCCATGCCTCCGCCCTTCATTGGACCGACCACAACTGCGTCCACTTCACATTCCGACGCGAGACCCGCCACCTCCGCACTCAACCCATCCCTCGCCTACAGTGGAACAAGATCCCTGAAGAGCAACTCTTCGCCGCACTCGCCGCCAACCAACCCACCCTCACCACCGACCCCAACGTCGCAGCCCTCAACCTCACAAACTGGATCTCCAACTGCGCAGACAACCTTGCTCCCCTCAAACGCTCGCAGCGACAGAACAACACCAAGAAACCCCTCTGGTTCTCTGACACCCTCAAAGAATCAAAGAAAACTTGTCGCGCACTTGAGAAAGCCTGGCGCAAGGACCGCACCGCTGACAACATGACCGCCCTCAAGAACGCTACCCGCAAACACCACCACCTGATCCGCACTGCCAAAAGGAATTTTTTCACCGACAGACTGGACAAAAACAGCCACAACAGCAGAGAACTCTTCAGCATCGTCAAGGAGTTCTCCAACCCCAGCGCCAACGCCAACGCCGTCACGCCCTCACAGGATCTATGCGAATCCCTCGCCACTTTCTTCCATCGCAAGATCAGCGACCTCCACGACAGCTTCGGACACCAGACCCAACCTAACACCACCGAACCTACATCCCCGACCATCACCCTCAACAACTGGACCCACATCAGCACGGAAGAAACCAAATCCATCATGAACTCTATCCACTCCGGCGCCCCTTCGGACCCCTGCCCGCACTTCATCTTTAACAAAGCCGACAACATCATCGCCCCGCACCTCCAGACCGTCATCAACTCTTCTTTTTCTTCTGCTACCTTCCCCGAATGCTGGAAACACGCCGAAGTCAACGCCCTACTAAAGAAACCTACGGCTGACCCGAGCGACCTGAAAAACTTCCGCCCCATCTCCCTTCTGCCTTTCCCAGCCAAAGTAATAGAGAAGACCGTCAACAAACAGCTGACCACCTTCCTGGAAGACAACAACCTGCTCGACCCCTCACAGACCGGATTCCGAACCAACCACAGCACTGAAACCGCCCTCATCTCAGTCACTGACGACATCAGAACCCTGATGGACAACGGTGAAACAGTCGCCCTCATTCTTCTCGACCTCTCGGCTGCCTTTGACACCGTCTGTCACCGCACCCTAATCACCCGCCTCCGCTCCACCGGGATCCAAGACCAGGCCCTGGACTGGATCGCCTCCTTCCTCGTAAACCGCTCCCAAAGAGTCTACCTCCCTCCGTTTCGCTCAGAACCCACTGAGATCATCTGCGGCGTACCTCAAGGCTCATCACTCAGCCCGACACTCTTCAATGTCTACATGAGCCCCCTCGCTAACATCGTACGCAAGCACGACATCATCATCACCTCCTACGCCGACGACACCCAACTTATACTCTCCCTCACCAAGGACCCCGCCAGCGCCAAGACCAACCTACAAGAGGGTATGAAGGACGTCGCAGATTGGATGAGGCTCAGCCGCCTAAAGCTGAACTCTGAAAAAACTGAAGTCCTCATCCTCGGCAACACCCCGTCCGCCTGGGACGACTCCTGGTGGCCCACGGCCCTCGGCACCGCACCGACCCCCGCAGACCACGCCCGCAACCTCGGCTTCATCTTGGACCCCCTTCTCACCATGACCAAGCAAGTCAACGCCGTGTCCTCCGCCTGCTTCCTCACCCTCCGCATGCTCCGCAAGATCTTCCGCTGGATCCCCGCCGACACCAGAAAAACCGTGACCCACGCCCTCGTCACGAGCCGCCTGGACTACGGCAACACCCTCTACGCTGGGACCACCGCCCAACTCCAAAATCGCCTGCAACCCATTCAAAACGCCTCAGCCCGCCTCATCCTCGACGTACCCCGCAACAGCCACATCTCCGCACACCTGAGACACCTGCATTGGCTCCCAGTCAGCAAAAGGATCACCTTCCGACTTCTCACCCACGCACACAAAGCCCTCCACGACAAGGGACCGGAATACCTCAACAGACGCCTCAACTTCTACGTCCCCACCCACCCCCTCCGCTCCTCTGGCCTCGCACTCGCCGCCGTCCCTCGCATCCGACGCTCCACGGCGGGTGGGAGATCTTTCTCCTTCCTGGCGGCCAAGACCTGGAACTCCCTCCCCACCAGCCTCAGGACCACCCAGGACCACTCCGCTTTCCGGAGACTCCTAAAGACCTGGCTGTTCGAGCAGCGATAACCACCCCCTTTGTCCCTAGCGCCTTGAGACCCGCACGGGTGAGTAGCGCGCTTTATAAATGCTAATGATTTGATTTACCAAGTGACAAGTGCATGGTGCAGCTTAAATAGCAACATTTTAGATGAGCTTCACTCAGTCCCTTGTTGTGATCTTGAAATACTTCATTGTTGGACTTTGCATCCTTGGTGTGGTTTCCCCCTAACATTTTGCCTTCAGACCTTTGCTGACTTTGTTTTTGCTGCCCTTAAGACTCTGCCTACTTTACCACTTCTAACTAGTGCTAAAGTGCTTGTGTTCTCTGCTTAAAATATGGCAACACTGGCTTATAACCAATTGGCATTTTTAATTTACTTATAGGTCCCTAGTAAAGTGGCACTTCTTGTGCCCCGGGCCTGTAAATGAAATGCTACTAGTAGGTCTGCAGCACTGATTGTGGCTCCCTCTTACGTAGCCCTTTAAACATGTCTCAGGCCTGCCATTGCTGAGCCTGTGCATGCAGTTTTGAAATGCCATGTTGGCACAGCAAAGATACTTGCCAGGCCCAAACATTCCTTTGTAATACATGCCAGTCACCCCAATGGTAGGTCCTGGACATCCCAGAGGGCAGGGTGCAGTATATTTGAAAAGTTGGACATGTACTTTTGAGGCTTGCAAGTCCTGGTAGTGAAACACTCTTAAATTTGTTCTCTTATAGGGTAACAATTGAGTTGCCTTATTACATTCTATAATTGTAATTTCCAAATTGGACGAGATGATTAGATCATGTTTGATGTCTCTGGAATCACTATTCAAAACCATACCTTATGGTGAAGTCAGATTTTTAATTGTAACCCTAAAAATGCCACTTTTGGAAAGTTGCCATTTTCTTGCCTTAGCCATTTGGGCCTGCAGCCTGCTTCTGGGTCACATGACTTGATGTAGCTGACCGTTGGGCTATGTGTATTCCTCCTAGACAGCCACACACAATAGGCTCCATACAAAGGACTGCATACCCTCTGTAATTAGTATGGAGCCAGAGCCAGGAAGGGAAAGCATCTGGGCACTTTCAAGCATGCCGTTAGACGTTTCTACCCACTTCAAAGGCACAACTGTGTATAAATACTGGACCTCAGACACCACCGCTTCAGTACACTTCTGGACCTGTTGATACTCTGTAAGGAAGAGGGAATGCTGTGTTGCTGAAAGGACTGCTACTTAGCTGGACTGCTACTCTGAGGGAACTGCTCATCTGCTGTGCTGATCTGCTGCCATTGTGCCTGGGGAGGAAGAACTGGAACTGCAACTTCATCTTGAACCCAGGACACCAGAGTGACTCAATGAGCTAGTCTGCTAGCCTCCTGATCTGAGACTCAGCGATATAAAAGGCTTGACCAACATCCTGTACCAGTGCCTGGACCCAGCTGCAACAAGCTCCTGGCCACCAAGTGGTGCTCCATAGTTCCTGGATTCCTGATATGGCTAAAGGATGCTGAAATCAAGCTTTTTGGCTCTTTGCACATGGGCCGTTTACAACGAGACCTCGTTGCTAGGACCACAAATCAGCACAAAGCTCAGTCAGCCCGACTCTTCGCACTTCAGCTTCAACTGTTCATGGGGATTGCCAACGCAAACCTCCAGCAACACTTGTCTATGATGCCGGCTGGCTCTTTCTGCTTCGCAGACAACCTCTTGAGATGCCCTCCCTACTCCTTGGGACCTATTCAACATGAACAAGACCCTTGGCATGAACTTGAGGAGGTAAAACTTCAGCAAGCCTGACCTGATGACTGTGTTTGACCTGGTGTCCATTGACATTGACCAGCGAGTTGGTGTTTTGTGTTTTTTGCCCCTACTTTCACAAAAATCTTTAAAGATTAGTATAGATCCGGTTATACTGATTGGATATTTGTTGTTTTGGACTTGCTTAATTTATTACAAATTATCTCTATTTTTGTAATTTGTGTGGGACCCCATTTGTGTGGTGTGATACTGTATTACTGTTTGAAAGGTTGCACAAAGACTTTACACATTACCTCTAAGTTGAGCCTCACTGCTTTGTGCAGAGCTACCAAAGGGTTAAGCACAGGTTAATTTGGGATTAACATGTGCCTTACCCCGACAAGGACTGGGGTTGCTGCTTTACCAGGGCTCCCACCCCAGTCAACCAGTAACTCAATTTCTTACATTCATCCCATTAGTTTTCAGAATAAGGCTTCTGATTAGTTGGTTGCCATGCATGTACGAGAAGGCATCTAGTGGTATTAGATTATTTTTCTCAATCAAAAACAGAGGCCAGACATTAGTGTATTGTAGTTTTCCCATCACTCTAGGTAAGCTTGAAGTTTGAGTTAGTCAGAGTGAATTGTTGTGTGCCCAGTTTTCCTTGGAGGTATTTTTTATGCTGAAAAAAACTCTAATACTGATCCACTGCAAGAATAAATTATTTACATAGATCATCAAAAGGCTTGATGGAATACTCTGATATCAAATATGCTAGGCTCAGGATGCTTTTGTACATGAATGATGGCCAAAGAAGGAAGTAGCCTCCTATCTGCAGCCAGCTCAGTGTTGTTCCATATGGTGGTTTACAAGTGTAAGAAACCATTTTGCTGAATAGTTTAATGGCTACCAGACTACACATGTATAGGACATTGTGAAAACATACTTAGAATATATTTGAGTAATGTTCATATACACCTAGGAATGCTAACAATCATGAATGTAAGAATGGATGCATCAACTACTAATCAAATATCAATATTGCCTTCTATTTGCTTCAAGCCTCTCAGGGCATTGCATTAATCGCGAACCTTTCATGGCCTTAGCAGGCCCAGAAGTCAAAATACTCCATGTTCTACACTGCACATTTTCAAGTAGCGTAACCTAATTTTCAAACCTTCCAAGAAAAGTAGGATTTTGTGAAAATAATTGCGCTATTGTTGTGCACATGAATGACATTTGCCTTTCAAGACTGCCCTGGGCTTTCTGAGGTGGTGGTGGTGTTGGGGGGTAGGGAGGTGCGCAGTAGGTATGTTTTCACTGAAAATAATGTGTTTCTGTCACGTGGTCATGTTATGGTGACTAGTATTGAGGGAAAGGGTATATACACTAGGTAGGTAGTTTTTACATGTTTTTAGCTCCAACTGACCGTTTTCTAGTGAGAGCCCTGGTCAATTGAAATGACAATTTTCTTTGATCGTTTGCTATCTGCTATTTTGCATTAACCACTTGTTTTGGACATGTTGTGTTTTACTTTTAACAAATTCATATGATAGGATTGTCCTTGTCCCTTGTCTTCAGCTGTCAGCTGAATATTAGTTGTGACTTGTGCATACCATTTTCTTAACTATGATGTCTTGGTCAGGAGCTTCAAGATCTTCACAAAAGTGGTATGTCAGTTGTGGTAGGTGGTCAGTGGTCAACCGCATGATACAGTACTAGCTGTGGGAGTTTTAGCCCCCAGAGGTTGTGTTCGAATGTTATTTGAACACAGCTAGCCTAGGCTTTTCCCCTTTCCATATATAGTTCTTAATCTATTTGTTAAGTGTTCGAAAGAGAGTTAGATATTCTAAGTGGTACCATGCTGAACACATAGATAAAGGTGGGGAGGAAGGGTTACAACAATTTTAATCATTTGTATTCTGCTCTACCTTTCCCCATTTCACAAAGTCTCTGTATTTATTCCATCACAAGTTTTAGGATATCTCCTGGCATTGCTTTAAAATCATTACTAAACAGCATTCCAATATATTTTATGTGAGAAGGGAGTCATTTCAATGTAGGGCATCCAAAGTGGCATGTGCATTCATTAGCATTGCTTCACTCTCACCCAATTTCATAGCGGGGAAATGCTGGGAATGGACAATGTCAGTAAAATGACATCCACAAAGAGCATCAGTTTAAGAGTGCCAACTGCGGTAGTTATGTTATATTTTCGGTATAACCGATGGTAACAACTAGTAGTTTTAATGCTAGACGAAACAAGCAAAGGAAGAAAAACAAGCAGCCCTGTCTTGTGCCACTTTTTATTAGTTCTGCTAGAAAGTCATTGCAAGTTACTATGGCTGTGTGATTATGATATAGTCAGTTCGTCATTGTGATGAACCTTTGCCATGGACCCATCCTTGCCATTGTTCGGAATGAGTAATTCCATTTTATACTCTGTTGCAGGTCTTTTGAGTTTTGTGGGTGAGAGAATATATGCCTTATTCCTTTCTATGTTTGCCATGGGAGGTCAATAAGAATATGCATGTGATTTCATGGTGATTGGGGTAGAATGAAGTGTAGGCATTCATTGCGAATCAACAATAGTATTACTTTTTAATATGGTGCCTAAGACCTTGGCCTGAATATTCACATTGCTGTTATAGGTCTACAAATAGTTACCGCTTTGTAAAGGATCTCTACCTAGTTCGTGGATTAGTGATATAAAGGCCTTGTTAAAGACTGAGGCCACCACTTTCCAGAGCGCTATGATACAAATTTCCCCCGCAATAGAACTGACACTCTAGCAGTGATTATATAGAGTTCTGTGGGTAAGCCGTCCTCACCTGGAGCCTTTCAGATCAACATTGATTTAGTTGCCTCTGCAATTTCTTCATCAATGATTTCCTTGTCCAATTCTACCCGGTGGTCTATTGCGAGAGGAGATATCTTTAACTGGTATATACAGGCCAATTATCAGTCATTATCTGTTACAGCCTCGAAAGTGTAATAGGAAAAAGCCCCACTTGCAATTTTCAAAGGACATAAAAGGAGTCCGGTTTGATTGTTATAAATCACTGCTATTGTGGATTGAGACTTGTTAGACCTGACAGCCTTAGGGAGGTCATCCCCCAACTTTTTGCCTCCCTCCCTCCACTTGTCTGACACTGTTTTTGCTGGTTTAGGACTCTGAACACTTTACCACTGCTAACCAGTGCTAAAGTGCCTATGCTCTCTCCCTTAAACATGGTAACATTAGTTCATACCCAATTGGCATATTTGATATACTTGTAAGTCCCTAGTAAAGTGCACTACATGTACCCAGGGCCCGTAGATTGAATGCTACTAGTGGGACTGCAGCACTGGTTGTGCCCCCCACATAAGTAGCCCCTTAACCATGTCTCAGGTCTGCCTGCCATTGCAAGGCCTGTGTGTGCAGTTTCACTGCCACTTTGACTTGGTATTTAAAAGTACTTGGCAAGCCCTAAACTCCCCTTTTTCTACATATAGGTCACCCCTAAGGTAGGCCCTAGGTGACCCATAGGGCAGAGTGCTATGTAGTTAAAAGGCAGGACATGTACATGCATGGTTTATATGTCCTGGTAGTGGAAAACTCATACATTGGTTTTCCACTACTGTGAGGCCTGCTCCTTTCATAGGATAACATTACGGCTACCCTCATATACGGTTTGAGTGGTAGATCCTGATCAGAAAGGGGTAACCTGGTCATATTTAGTATGGCCAGAATGGTAATACAAAGTCCCGCTTATTGGTGAGGTTGGGTTTTATATTACTATTTTAGAAATGCCACTTTTAGAAAGTGAGCATTTCTCTGCAGTTAAAATCCATCTGTGCCTTACAGCCTCTCTCCAATCCATGTCTGGGGTGGGCTGGTTGACAGCTCCCTTGTGCATTTCACTCAAACAACCACAAACACAGGATGCTCAGTCAAACCTGCACTCATCTGCATACTGAATGGGTCTTCCTGGGCTGGGAGGGTGGAGGGCCTGACACTTACATTTCAAAGTGTAGTGGCCTGCCCCTCACACAATGGACTGCCTAACACCCTACTGCGACCCTGGCAGACAGACCTATACTGAAAGGGGACCTTGTGCACTTCAAAACCACTCTTTGAAGTCTCCCCCATTTCAAAGGCATTTTTGGGTACATTAACTGGGTCTCTGACCCCACCAACTCAGACACTTCTGGACCTGAACCTGCAACCTGTCTAGAGGAAGTGCCTGGCTGCCCAAAGGACTCATCTGGACTGCTTTGCTGTGAAAGACTGCTGCCCTGCTGCCATCTGACTTTGCTGAGAAGTGCTCTCCAAGGGCTTGGATTGAGCTTGCCTCCTGCTTTCTGACGTCTCAAGGCCAAAAAGACTTCATCTTTTGAGGAAACTCTTTGTGTGCCGAAAAACGATGCACAGCCTGCCGGAAACGGCGCACATCCTGCCTTGTGATGAGAAAATCGCCACACAGCTGACTCGGAACAACGCAGTCTAACTTCCTGAGTGAAGAATAGACGCAGCGCCTGCCATGCAACAGAAAATTTGACGCATCGCCTACCGGATTGACGCAACGCCCGTGACTTCTTCCTGCACACCCAGGATTTTCCCTGCACCACAGTGAGGAACCAATACTGCGCGCCGCAAATTAACGCAAAGCCCCTTGCAGAGTGGAAAGAAATGATGCATTGTCTGTGCCCCATCAGAAATTCTGACGCACACCCTATTTTTCCACGCATCTCCTCCTCCGCGGTCTCTGTGCATGTTATTTTTTACGCAAACTAGGTACTTTGTGTGATCAAGAGACAACTGTTGATTTCTAAAGTGATATCTCAACTTGTGCTTATTGAATCTTTATCTTTTTGACCTTAGTTTAACCAGATAAATATCATATTTTTCTAAACCTGTATGGTGTATTTTTGTGCTGTCTTCACTGTGTTACTGGATGATTTATTGCACAAATACTTTACACATTGCCCTCTAAATTAAGCCTGACTGCTCAGTGCCCAGCTACAAAAGGGGAGCACAGGATAATTTGGATTGTGTGTGACTTACCCTGACTAGGATTGTCATCCCTATTTGGACAATGGTGAATACCTCTGCCAACTAGAGACCCCATTTCTAACAGGACTGTTGTTGCTTCAGGTGTAGTGCAAGGAGTCTGCCAGCATTCTCAAAAAGATAGCTCTTAATACGGTGAAGATTTATTTTAACTTCTATGAAAGATATTATTTAGTTTATGACTTTTTTTGAGGTAAGGCTTCCTTAATTTGCATTTATATGTGAATTACAATATAGCGCTTGGGCTTGGGCTATTTCCACTTCCAGAAAAGCTTTCCTCATAGCCGTCGCTTTACATGCAGGTGTAGTGACACTGATCATCAAGATACTTTTATATGCTTTTCTTGCAGCCCACAGAGGTGCTGTAATCTAGATAGTAGATCCAGTAAAAGTTTCCAAAAGGTTTATTGGGAGAACAGCACAGTACCTGCCTACAGTTAAGGCAGTCAAATTCAAACTATCCCAAGATCTAGAACCAAAACTCTCAGGGAGACAGTGACATTAAAAAGAAAGCAAAGCCCATAAAGTAACATAAGCTAATATCTATATATCAACAAACATAATGATGTAACAGGAGGCTACTCAACCATTGTTGAGGTCTAGGAATGATTTAAACTGACTTTGTAGTTTTTTTCTTTTCGTTGGGCAGATTATATCAAAAAGTGTTCATCCTCGGGAACCACAGTTTAAAAGCCTAGGAAAAGAGCTAAAGGTGATTGATCTGAAATACTACTGCCCACATCTCACATTTATTAATCATAGAAAGTAAATTAGCCTGGGTCAACAAGTTATCTATTTGGGTTTCCATACCATGGGTAAAGGAAAGGAAGGTATAATCTCTTTTGGCAGGGTGTGGGAGTCTCTAGGGCTAGTCTGTTAGTTGTATTAATTTGTGGTCTGACATCAGGTTTTTAAGTAAGCCTATAACATTGTTATTGTGAAGGTCTGATTTGCCTAAAGTGGTCAATTTGGTGACAGGTTCCAATCACCGCCTACAAGCATGGTTGTATTTCACAATTCTGTCAGTAGCCTCTCTAGTTTTGAGATGAACTCTGTTTTTACCTCGCTGAGGTGAAAACAGATCCAATAATCTTAGCATGTCTTTGCAGTAATAGTTTGGTGAACACTTGTTTTCTGATCTTTGACAGGTATATGTTAATCAAAAAGAATAGCCTTCCCGATTTTCCTACATGGTAGGTGCTGAGAGGTAAAGGTTCCTGTTGCAGTCTCTGATCCCAATGCTGCAATCATTTTTCCAGCCCCATTATGATTCAGCTTTTCAGCCACCTTCTGCAAGACATGGGTCTGCAGTAACAGCGCATTCTCTGTTTCCTGGAGGCCAAGAAGCCTAGCACTTGCTTCTGTTTTAGGTAGTTTGTAAGTCTGTTTACATTTAATGACCAAAACAACAAAGCTCTATTTGTATGCATCGTTCTAACAGTGGCTATGATAGAACATCGGAAGGACTAATAAATGTGAATATTGTGCACAACACAGGGGTGGCAAGGATATTTTTAGGTTTAAGGGTGGTTATAGATTTTGGGCTAGTAAGGGCATTTTTAGGTTCTAGGGTGGGTATGGGTTTTGGGGTGGTAAGAGCATTTTTAGGTTTTAGTGTGTATGGGTTTTGAGGTGGTAAGGGCATTTTTAGGGTGGGTATGGTATTTGGGGTGGTAAGGGCATTTCTAGGTTCTAGGGTGAGTGTGGGTTTTGGAGTGGAATAGGCATTTTTAGGTTTTAGGGTGGGTATGGGATTTGGGGTAGTAAGGGGTGTTTAGGTTTTAGGGTAGGTATGCGTTTTGGTATGGTAAGGTAATTTTTAGGGTTTAGGTTTTGTGTGTGTGTGTATATATATATATATATATATAAAATGTATGTTATACTTACCTCTGCTTTTTACCATGCATATGCCTTTACCAACTATGCCTTTACTACGCAATTTTTGTGGTAAAGACATGTGTGGTAAAAGCAAATGCGTGGTAAAAACATTTTGTGGTAAGTGCATGCGTGGTAATGACCATGTGTTGTACTTACCGCTGTGTGAAGGCATGCGTGGTAAATGCAAGCGCTGTTCCATCATACATCCAGCATTTAATTTACAGGCCCTGGGCACATGTACTGCCCATCTACTAGCAACGAAATATCAGCATATTGCAAGTGTAGCCAAGGAGATATATTTTGGTTCTGGATTGATTCAGGTATTCAAAATGGATACTTCTGAGGCTTCATAGGGGGTAATCACACTTTAAGGTGCATATTGATTTGCATCTCTCTGTAGATGTTACCCTTTTTTAAATCTTTGTTTATAAGCATCTCTCTCTGCTTCTTGTATGTAAAACCGAGTTATGTGATCCAATTGAGTATTGCTGTTGAGCACAGGGGCAGATATCTCCCTCAAGGGCTACAGTAGAGATACTCTCAAAAGCTTTCAACATATTGTGTGTCACAAAATTATTTTGATTTGCTGTTGATTGTGAGTAACATTATTGCAGGGTCTAAAGGGAAGAATCTGATGCCTTTTGAGTGGTGGATGGTGCATGCAAGAGGGCACCAGCAGTTTACTAAGAGACCTGCCGGCATGTGAACCATCTTGGAATGCTTTTTCTCAAAGAAAAAGGAAAGACAGTAGTCCTGCATGTGCATATGCACATGTATGGGAGGCCATTTTGGAATGGTTTGAAAACTGTTTTTAAATAATTTTAGCAGGGGCAGAAAAGAAGGGTGGAACAGGGAAAACCACGAAAAACAAAGGGTGAGAAAATAGTCCCTCAAGGACTGCAATGCAAGATCCTCTGCAGTCAAAGGCTAAACTCTCCCATTCAAAATATGATGATTAAAATGCTCCAAGGGTGGGTCAAACACAGGAATCGGTAGGTAAGCAATGAATCAGGAAGCATGGCATTACTAACAGGCCACTGAACTTTTCTCAAGAAAGCTGTCAACTTAAAAGCAAGAGGTGGACCTAAAGTGGAGTGTAAGTCTAGGTTTGCTGTAAAGGGCTAAACTTAAACATTTAATTATTTCCTCTCTAACTTCCAAAAAAGTTAAAAACTACTGATGTACATTTTTTTCGCCTACTGACATACACACATGAGAGGACGATGCAGGTTTTTTCATTGAAGCTACAGAAGCAGAAATGTCAGGAGCGTGAAGATCTGTCCAAGTGAGGCACACTTATGTACACTATGAATAACACTTTTTTTGTTATTATATTCTCGGTTACAGACACCAGAATACAAAAATTATTGAAAAAAACAAACAAGAACATAAATGAAGAACAATTAAAACACTGAAATACCTTGCTTGAAGACTGGTGCATTCTATTACACAGCATCTAAAACTTAGTTAATCGAATAACACAGTACTTTCCTTTCTGACCAGTCGATCTTTTCCAGTGCAATTTATATTGTCTATGAACCTGAACAATTAGAAGTTGATGCAGCTTCACGTAAATCTTTTTAAAATGCCATTGAGGCATTACAATGTAATATTTCCCCCATTATAATAATTCAACAAATATTCATTCTGGCTCATCTTTCAATATATGCATATTTATAGCTTTAGCTAAACAGCAGATGAGACCTCTCATTCAGCATCAAAAACATTGCGAGCCTATCACCGGACACCTTACATTGCAGGCCTTCAGTAGTTTCATGAACTGATCGCTCCCACTTTGGCTCAACTTCAATTATACAGATACAAAATGTCTTCAGTGAGCCCAAACACAAAAGAGCCTACATGCCTAATTCAGAGGCTGGGAGGATTAGGGCATCTGCCCAAAAACTGTGGACATCTTACCCGACCATCGCGTTGGAGGTTCTTTTAAAAGTGGAGACACTGCTGCACCATCCATCTGTAGAATCCTCAGTATGAGGTTTAAGTCACTATTTCAGCTGTGCTTTTGCCTGCCCAGCTTTGCCAAGCTTAGCAAGAAAGAACTTGGCAGGCAAAAACAATCAATGTTGCCCACACACTGGAATGAATCACCCGCACAGCAAGATATTAATTTTACATTTTACAAAAGCAAACCCTATTTTGGAGGCTTGTCTTTGGAACGACATGCTTTGGCAAACAGAATTGCATGTTTTCACCAAATGTACTGCCCTCTAGTTGACAGAACAGTTTAGGGCAAAAGGGAGGCCGCACATGCTATCTCTAGAGTTGGTCTCTGGTTGAGGTGGGGGTGTGAGTACCCCCGCACTCTATCATATTTGGTATGTCATATGACAAAAGTGTCCCAACCACCACATATACTAATAAATATGTTGCCAGATAAAGTTAGATAAGCATATGTGGATTGAGAATAACAAACATTTACTTACAAATATGTAGTGGTGGGCAATGCAGTCAATGGTATATTTTTCTAGGTCGATATTATCAACCTTGATAAAGTCTCATACAACCAAAACATGTAATAGAAAAAGCATAACTAGAAACAATGCATTTCTCATTCTTCATCCAAGAATAATCCCAGTCTATAAACTCAATGAAACCGACCTACACTAGATGCAAAAGGTAAAGAATAAAATGCCCACTATATGTGTAGTTCTTCATAGTGTATCGTCATAGCATATATCAAAATACAGGTATCTTATCTTGTCTTATTTTGGTTTCTATAGATCGCATAGCTACCATGGAGCTGGCTTCCTAGCGTTAACAGAACCCAGTGAGTTTTGATTGAGAAAATGTGTTTTCAGCTGTTTCCTAAAACTTAACAGATTCTCATTCACCCTGAGACTGAAGGGGAGGGAGTTCCATAGTCTCGCAACCAAATAAACAATCAACCGACTTCCACCTCTTGCTCCCTAATTCTAGGAGTCATAAGAAGGGAGAGGTCATTAGATCCCAGCTCTCTGGCAGCTTGGCGTGGAATGATGAGGTACTGAAGGATATTGGATCTGGATGTATATTTTAGCTTGTGAGCAATACACAGCACGTTGAATTGTATTCTTTTGGCTATTGGGAGCCAATGAAGTTTAGCAAGGGCAGGACAAGCTGTTTGCGTTTTGGGGAGACCTAACAAAACACGGATCATGGTATTCTGGATGACTTACAACTTTTTTATAGCATAAGAGGGACTTCTCAAATAGAGGGATTTGCCATAGTCCAGGCGTGAAAGACCTTGAACAATTATCTTTCTGGTTTCCATGGGTGCCACTTAAGCATTTTTCTGAGGGCACTTAAAAGGCCGAAACATGTCTATGCCAATTTTTTAGCCCGAGAGTCCATGGACAGATCTTTATCCAAAACCACCCATAAGCTTTTAACTTCAGATTTCCAGAGATGAAGCTCCCGCAAGCAAGGGGGTCAGAGAAGTTGGTACCATAGAGATGGATTGTTTCCCACCACCACGACCTATGTCTTATCCCCATTTAATTTGAGGCAGCTGGCCACCATCCAGCTAGACATCTGTTCCAAACACGTAGAAAGTTTTTCTGATGTTAAATTAATGTTAGTTGATAAAGAGACCACGATATGGGTGTCGTCCGCATATGACACAATGGTAAAGCCTGAAACACAGATGATGACAGCTAATGGGTGGACACACACATTAAAAAGTGTGAGGCTCAGGGAAGAATTCTGTGGCAAATGAAAATAGCCCTTTATTGACCTGGAAACTCCTATTCTGTAGCAATGAGGCCAACCAGCTAAGCGCCTTGCTGATAATACCAACCTCTTCCACCCTCTCACACAGAGTAGGGTTGGCCAACTTATCGAAAGCTGTGCTTAGATCTAGAAGAATAAGCACAGCTGAGGCTCCCTGGTCCAGTATTTTTTTAGATCTTCTGTAACTAGCAGTAGAGCTGCCTCTGTACTGCAACTAGGATGAAACCCAGTTTGTGGCTGGTGCAGTAAGTTATTAGTTTCTCAATAGGTTGTAAGATGTCTGTTGATCCTCTTTTCCAATATTTTGCTTGCTCCTGGTAGTAGCAAAATAGGCCTATAGTTTTCTGCCTGATCGGGGTCTAATGAGGGTTTCTTCAGTGGTGGACAAATGATAAAATTTCCAAGATTCCGGAAAACGTCTACTTTCGATTGACTGATTATAAATGGTCAATAACGCTGAAAAAATTCGATCTCCCCCTTTCAGAAGAATTTCTCTTGGAGCTGGGTCCAGTGGGGAGCCAGACTTAACTAAGCTAGCAGTTATTATCTTTACTTAGTGGGGGGGGAGGTAGCAGGCTCCACTCCACACATCCCTACAGTGGCTACCGCGGTGAAAGTGACGGAAGTGTTGGAGGCATCTAATAGCGACTTACATAGATTCCTAACCTTTCCCAGGAAGGAACTGACCAACTGAACACATCGGGCTTGGAATGGAGGAGGGCCCGTTCTTGTGACCTTCGGCTACAGGTACGTAGCATTGCGCATCGCAAACAGCGAATCAGGCCATTTGCGACATGCAAAATGCACTGTGGCATGTTCCAACCCATTTTTGCGATTCGGTAAACTATTTACTGAATCGCAAAAAGAAATTGCGTGTCGCAGTCCCATGTATGATTGTTTTGTGACCGCGAATGCGGTCGCAAAACAATCGCAGTTAGTACCAGTGTCACACTGGTGCTAACCCATTCGCAAACGGGACGGGGTCCCAATGGCAGTAAAAACATTTTTTCAGAGCAGGCAGTGGTCATTTTTTGTTTTTGAAATGCATCTTGTTTTCCTTTAAGGAAAATGGGCTGCATTGAAAAAAACAAAAAAAACTGCTTTATTTAAAAGCAGTCACAGACATGGTGGTCTGCTGTCTCCAGCAGGCCACCATCCATGTGAGGGTGGCCATTCCCAAAGGGGTCGCAAATTGCACCCTACCTCATGAATATTCATGAGGTAGGGCATTGGCGACCCCCTTGCGAATCGCAAATAGTGTCATTGGCACTGTGCAACATAAGGTTTTGCGAGTCGCAAAACCAAACTTTCATACATGTAGTCCCTTATGTTTTAAGAATTAATTCACAATAGAATAGATTTCTTTAGAAGGCTAGGAAGACTGACTGATTTGGTCTGCAGTCTTGTGGCCTGGCTCTGCGGATCACATGCTGGTAATTTTTTAGTGCTTTCTTCTAGATTGTTTTACTGTTGTCAGCATATTGACATCTCCAGATCCTCTCATATTTTTGTTCCTTCTTTAGTTCCCTTAGGTCTAGAGAAAACCATTTAGCATGGGCTCTGACTCAAGGAAGCTTGTCTCCTTTCATAGGCATTAGCTTTTCTAATGCAAGAATATCCACTGCATGAATGTTAATGTGATGTTGTCTCCCAAACTTGGAAGAGTATTAGAAAGGGCTGTATCCCAGCTCTTGATATCTAACTTGGACCATTGTCTAATTGGATTTGACAGAGATACCTTAGAGTTGAATGATTTTTTCCAAGGGAAGGACAATTTCATCAAATGATGATCCAACCATACTACTGGCAAGGGGGAATCTACTTTCGTGTTAGGCATATTTGTATAAATAGGATCCAATGTATGACCTTTAACATAAAACTAATATACTGTTTGGCAGCGGGTCTATTGGGGATTATGTTTTTTTGCACTGTTAAGGATGTTTTTTTTCTTAGCATTTTTAGAAAAAGAGCACTTTTTTCTTTGAGTATTCATTCAATATACTTTTTATTATATTGAGGATATTATTCTCATTGTATTACAGCCCTGAAGAAGTCCTGTGTTGAGGACGAAACGCGTTGGCTGATGTTTTTATGAATATGTTTCAAGAAAAAGTTGAATAAAAAGAAGACAACAATGTGACGTTATATAATTCCTGGACGTTCATGATATATTTAAATAAGTGGTGCACTATCAAAATATTTCTTATGACCTTTAACATGGTTGTGGAACAATACTAACTGGATAAGCTGCAGCGCTGATAAATCTTGGCTAAGGTTAAATGCCTGAGTGCATGTGATGTCATCTATATTAATGTTTAAGTCCCCCAACAGCGTACAATTCGCTGACTCAAGACTGTGTGTCACTATCATTTCTAACATCACCTGAACAAATTCAGCAGCTGGCCCTGGTGGTTGGTTTATGAGCAGACCAGTGAATATAAACCAGTGTGACAGTTTAATTGAGAAAAGTACATTTTTTACTCCCATAATCTCCACTGGAGAGGTTTTGCTCTCTATGTTTTCCTTATAAATGATGGCTATTCCTCCACATTTTCTCCCAACCCGGTCATTTCTCAAACTAGTGTACCTGGGTGGAAGTATGACCGCTATATCTGGCCAGCTATCCTCTGACACTCAAATTTTTCCATTAAAAATTAAAAAGATGACTTCAGGTTGCTTTTCTTACAAGAGAACAAATATCTTAAGTTTGTGTTTAGGGAGAGGTCTACAGTTCAATAATAACATTTGCCACCAGGAAGTCAGCTGTTTAGATGTTACCTGTGTCTGTCTACTCCCATCGGCAGGGGGCTCATGAGTATTTTTAATTGCAGCAAAGCTCCAGGCATAGACGCATGTTGGGCACTCACTAGACATGTTTTCAGGGTCCAAAGTGTGACCACACATGATGTTAGACAGCAGGTTAAGGTTAGTCAAGGCCTCTGCAGAATAGTCTAGACAATCTGGATTGAAAGGTGCAGGGGTTCTGGCCCCTGGGCCGGCTGCAGACGGGTTTAGACAAGCTTGCCTTTGGCGCATATTCAGCGTGCCAGAGGTGTGCCCACTGCACGGCTGCACACTGGGCTGCATTGATTAGTCTGGCCAGGCAGGGAGAAAGCTAGACCACCAAACAAGATGACATCCTGCTTGTGTGCTGTTGGGAGGTAACTGGCTCTGAACACAGCCAGGGAAAACTAAATTCAGATGAATGACCCCGTGCACCAAAAATGGCGAGTGTAGCTAGTGTGGGTAAGTCCGTTTTATAAGTAGCAGCAATGTTGCAGTATAATCCTCCTAAACCTTCCTCTCAGTTCACCAACAAAGTGCAAGTGCTTGGCAGAAAGATTCGTGCAAAACAAACAATGGCTTAATATGAGCAGTGTATCTGGGAAGCTACAACAAAGATTTTGGCAGAAGGTATCATACATGAAAACTGTCAAAGCAGTTTCCAAGCTTGTGACCTGGAGATCATTACACATCCCTGGAGAAAGGGTTAAACCATCTAGCCATCCTGCTGTTCTGACAGCACAATTTCTCACAAAAAAACAGAAAGGATAAATGCATTATTCAGCTAATCTATATACTCATTCCACTATGGCGACAATTCACAAGAAGCTTCACCCCCATGACCTCTCTACCTTCTAAACCACTGCAGTTCTTGGGGAGTGTGATGTTTGCATACCCCTCGGATGAAGGCCCCTAAATTTGAAATGCTGCTGCCAAAGGGGGTAAGTTTATGCCTTCAGTCGAACGCATCTCCTTAGGAGAAAACCTTGTTTCAATCACAAGAGATTTATTCCTGTGTACTCTGGGAATGAATCCAAAACTGCAAAGGTACCGCAATCAATGAGATCAGACGTATGAATAAGGTCGGACAGGCGATCCATCACCACTCAGGACTAATTGTGATTCTGTGCTACACTCAGCAGCCCTGTGCGGGTTGCCAGCAGTAGTACACAAAAACAATGACACGATTTAAAAAAAAAGTTTTCAGTGTACACAGCGAGGTTGATTATTGTGAGTAAGTCAGTCATAAAACTTTATTCAATTATGTACAATAATCATAAAAGTGCAATCATTAAAATACTGAGGAAATGTATTAAAAAGACAGCAGAATTACAACAGTACAGTTTATATAGGAAGGATACAACTGCAAAGCAAACCTCCTGGTCATTTAGCATCTGCAGAAAGCAAAGTGCAGGTCCGCATGTGCTAACGTTATTATACTTCAAGAACAATTATTCTATTCGTATAATTTTCATAAGACTTACAAAAAATAAGAATTGCAGCAACGTCTGCTTAGAAAAGTCATCTCAGGGGCATACAGTGATGCTACTGCTGCCAAACTGGCCCAGATTAAAGCAGGTTGTGCAAGAAGCCATACCCAAATCTAAATAATAAGGCACTTTCCCAATGGTCAATAGGATACAATAAATAAGGTTCAGTGAAAAAGGTGGTCTGTAAGGCAATGTACTGTCTGATTCTGGGCGTTTGAATGGTTCTCTCCACTCCCTGTCAAAGAGTTGGATGGCTAATAAGGTCCTATTTGGGCGGGCTTATCTGTTTAGTAATCAGGCAAAGTTTCTCAAAAAGGGAAGGCCTACCCATTGCCCCAAAGAATGTTTAACATAGGACAACCACAGAAAATCCAGCCCCAAGTCATACCTGAGGTAATCCCTAATAGCATGCAGATTAAAACAAATTATGTGGGGATTACTTGAAATGGACAAACAAAGGATCAAAGGGGAAAACTTAATTAAAATTCTCAATAAACGACTGGCCTAATACTTTGTGATAAGTGAGATATGGGCTCCTGGAACGTAGGGAGAGTAGCCCTCGACAAAAGCAATTCTCCTCTTGATTGCTGCAGATACAAAATGCTTGCATTGCCTCATACTCCAGCTTGGTAAGTGGCAATAGGAACACACTGGGATTTATATACCTAAAAACACTGAGATAAGCTTACCACCTATTGAAGTAGTCAATTTTAAAAAGTGCTAATTGATTGATTACAGTTTTTGATGTCTTGCCGCAAGGTTTGTATACCTGAAAGTTGAGGAGTTGAAAATAACCTATGAATATAGAGAGCTGGACGCTTTTATCAAGTTATCATTGATAGAAAGTGTGTGCATATTCAAACTCTCAAGGTCACAGACAATGATTTGGGACTTCAAATAGTTAGTGCCAGAATGATCTCCTGTCATCAAATTAGAAAAATCTGCAACCACATTTTTTAAAATCCTAGGGAGGTTTGTGCAAGTAGCACTGTATCATCCGCATATAGAAAGGCAGTGACCATAATTTAGATCAATTGACGTAGTCAAATGTGTACAAAAGGTCGATGAAGGCAAGGAACAATGGGCAGGTTGACACTCGCAGCTTCATAAGTTTTCTTCAGATGGAGCCAGAATGTAGATACAGCAGGCTACATCTGCCCATACATCTGCCCAATTTATAGTATCAGGGAAAAATGTACAGCTCCAGTTAGAAGAATGAGATGTGATGGATCGAGCTGCTTCCTGGCTAGATTAGCATCACCAATGTGTTTGCAGAAGAGAAGAGTGAAAGAACATTGAGATACCAAAAATATCATGCAATTATCACATTTTTCTGCTTTGAATACAGTGCGAGGAATTGGCCCGTGAATCAGATCTTCTTTCTGAAAAGTCAAACCTCTCTCGGTGTTTCTGTAAGTTTACTTGGGGAAAGAAACTAAGTATCAATGGAGGGTGAAAGAGTCAGAAAATCCTACAGTGGTTGGACTGGAAATCAATTCAATATCTATACACCAAGCAAGAAGAGTGAGGGGGCACTGAAGTCTCTGTTGACCAAGAGGGAGCAGCACCCACCGGCCATTCAGATAACAACCATCCCTTCAGTCTGCATGTGTGGGATATAATGAAAAGTACTGGCAATGACAGAGAGAATATGCAGGACATTTTTACAGTTATGAAATTACAAAACAATGTGCATATAATGTGGATCAACTTTCGTAGACTACTTCTTATACCGGCATGGAGCATATCCAGAAGAATTTACAATTTTCAAATATTCAGAACTGAACCATGCATGGATATGGCTAAAATGTATTTGGTAAAAATCCTTTCAACCAATACACATAGAGAGAGTATGTGGGAGAAAGGGATTTAAAGGGAACACAACCGTACTCAACTCCCAATATAACTGAAAACACACAAAAAGGAGTACGGGGTTCTTCTATTGCGACGAGGGGCAGACCTCTGGTGCACCAGTTGTGCCCTAGGTTCCTCGTGGTCCTCTAATGGAGGAGGGGTATCAGTGTGAGGTGGGACAGCAGTGGGTCTGGAGAACAGGGGGGAATTTCCTTTACGGACTAGGTGGTCTCACACACTATATAGTGTCATGCTTCATCATATGACCACCTAGCCCCACCCAGGTAGGACAGTGCCACCTGGGCGGACTCAACCTCACTGTTAAAAGAACAGGAGGGAGTGCGTAAATCAATTCTAGGTCTGGAAAGATTGGGATCCAGTTAATCTAGGGAATAAAAACACCTAAACAGATACCTGTGTGAGCATTTTAATAGTAGGGTCTGTTTGGTGTGATTAAAAACGAAGATTGGGACACCTCTGTGAGAGCAAGGACTCACAGGGTTACCTATCTAAAGAGTGAAAGCCGACATGTTTCTGCCCTCAGTAGTGAGCCTAGGAAGGTCTCGGGGCATTCATCAGGGCAAAGGATCCCTAAGACTCACGTTAGGAGTATAAGAAAATACTGTCCGGTAGTTAACAGTATAAGAAAAGGAAACAAGAGAGGGGGGGCCTACCTTACCAAGGAACTACTTGGAGGGGGCCCTATCCCTAGAGGCTAATGGCCTCTGGTATCCAGGAGAGGGAGTGTCCCCTTATAGTCAGACATGCATCAAAGAGGGCGCCCGAGCGCAACAACAAAAAACTAATAACTGGTATTACATATCAGCCTATTTTTGTCTTCCTTTTATAAGACAGCACACTGGCAAATATACAAAACTCTGCACTGTGTCCAACTCAATCTAATTATCATCATTTTGCTTTGGAGAAATGATTTAGCTGACAGATGTCCCTGCTGTATGATCTGTCTAACAGCAAAAGTCACAAGTCTCCATTTCGCAAGGTCAAAGAAACAATTCATTTTCCAAGCACGTTTAGGAAGTGGTAAGATGAGTCATGGCTAAAGCTTGCTGTACAAATAATGTGCAATCATTTTTTATCTGCTTTGCATCACAAACAATAAAAGTGCCGGAAAAATGGAAAGACAAGGACATTGTTTACAGAGGTTGATTTTAAATTAGTTAAGGCGTATTATGTTGAAGGCTAAGTGTTAGAAAGCATTACTGTGTGAATGTGCCTTATGCAGATAAAGTGTTGTCTCACAGAAAGAGCCATATGCATACAGCGTGGCATATAGAAGGCAGACGTAATTTATCTGCTCACATTACTGTATTATAATTCAAAGTTAAAGATGCAAAGTTCCTAGAATTAAGATAGTATATATAATGACAAAAAAACAACGCTAAATATTTTGGCAATTCTGAGGTAGTTCAGATGTATGGTTAAACAAACTATGGTATCAGGAAACTCAATTTTTAGTTTCAAACTGGTGTAAACTGGCAATCTACCTGATACAAACATTATCAGTTACTTTGAAAATACCAATCTTGAATTCCCCTACACATGTATAGGACAGCTGGAAACGGAAACAGTAATTCTAGACATTTGCAACAGATTAGTATAGCCAGGAGTAAAAAGTTGAAAATCTACGCCTGTAGGTTTCTTCCTATGCTTGTAGTATATTTTTACCTTTTAAAGAATTCAATTATATTTACCTGAACACTCCTGAATATCTAATCTAATAATCTAATCTAATAATAGGTTTTCAGGATATTTGTATGCATGCATGTACAGAATTTGTCTAGCACAGACCTATCCAAACGGATCTGGAGTATTACTGCTTCAGTTGTGTAAGTACTGATCCATTATGTTTTGTTCGTGCAAGCTTTCAATTTAATTCATAGTCAGATTAATTACTCCTTGAACAATTCTTTCTTGTCACAGTACATGCTAATGAGATAGCTCCCATCTCTGAGAAAAGAACGTCAGTTAAAGAGATACTGAGTTAGCTGCCCTGTCTATCTTAAATGGATGCTAAGAGAGGCTAATTTATCTCAGATACCTGAGTGAGTATACCAAGCTCTGGAGCCCATCCAAAAGGCAGACAGACCACATGGTTGAGCTGGGCATACATACTGTGGTGAAGAAGAGGAGGACTAGTAGTGGTAATCTGGACATTACTCTAACATTTGTCTTCATCGTTCCAGTCCTTACTAACGAGGGATACTAAAGCAGATATGCATTTAGATCGGTTCATCAAAGATTATTGCACACTGACCATCATGCAACTGCACCAGTCAGTGTACTTCACTTATACTGATAAATGGCCTGATTTAAAACTCAGTGGATAGGTTACTGCATCACAATGGGGATGGATATCCCATTCCCCGAAATGTAAATCCCGTTATTTGCTATGGGATTTAGATTTCGTCGGACAGGAGACCTGTCTGTAATTTTGAGATTCAACCTATATACTGTTTGGTCATGTTACACAATATCCAGTCACAGAGGATCGCTGAACAACTTGCCTAATGAATATTGATTAGGCAGCTTGCAACCTGCGACCCCTGTGACTGGCTACAAATACTGTGATGGTGACCTGTAAAGAACATCAGACCACCATCTCTGTGTTCACATGCAGCAGTGGGAAACATTTTGGGGCATATTTATACTCTGTCTGCGACAAATTTCCGTCAAGAATTTTGACGCAAATTCAGCGCAAACCTAACACCATATTTATACTTTGATGCCCGCGAACGCCAAAATTCCTCCGTGTGCGTCATTTTCTGGATGTGTGAAACCGCCTTGTGTTAATGACATGCAAGGTAGGCGTTCCCGTCCAAAAAATGACTTAAACACCCGTGCGCCATATTTATCCTACCACGCAAAAATCCTGCACGGCTTGGAGGCGGAGTCAGAAAATGGCGCACAGCCCGATTTGCATCAAAAATTAACACCTAGGTCAGGGCAGGCGTTAAAATGGGGCAAACACACCAGTACTTAAGGAAAACACACAGAAGCAACAGCAGAGCTCCAAAAGGAAGACATGAAGGTGCTATTCATCCTGCATGCATGAAGACGCAGAGCACAGGACCAACAGCAGCAGCTTCCACCACACCAGCAGGGACCCCAAAGGCAACGCAGAAGGCAGGAGAGGATATTCAGGACCAGGACAAACCTTCTGGGCCTCAGGGAACATGACATCATCCAGAGGTACAGACTAAACTGGCAAGCCATACAGCAGCTGCTGCGCCACATTGAGCCACAGTTGGCACCCAGCTTGCAGACACCCCACATCATTCCACCAGAGACCAAGCTGCTAGCTGTCCTTCACATGTTGGCAAGTGGCTCTTTTCAAACCACTGGTGCCCTGGTTGCCGGGATCTCACAGCCCTCATTCTCTGCCTTCCTACCCAAGGTACTGGATGCCATCATCTCCCTCACACCCGCCACATCAGCTTCCCCAACACACAGCTGAAGCAGCAGGAGACCAAACAAGGCTTCTACCAAATCAACGGCTTCCCACACATGCTTGGTGCCATTGACTGCACACATGTACGGATTGTGCCACCTGCTGCAACCGAGCATCTATACCGCAACATGAAGCACACACACTCCATCAATGTGCAGGCCATTGTGGATCACCGGGGTTTGATCACCAATATTGTGGCAAAGTATCCTGGGAGTATACATGATTCATTCATCTTCCACCACAGCACCATCAATCAACACTTCCAGGATGGATGATATGGAAATGGCCTACTTGGTGGTAGGTACAGAAACCCAGTTTTATACACACAGCACAGCAACCCTGTAGGACACACAACACATACACCACTACATTGACAAGTGGCCAGGAAGACAATGAGTTTGTGACACTGCTAGTCATGTTTGATATCCTGACTCAATGGGATACACACCTATGGACAAATAACAAACGCAAATAACAACAGATGCCACTCCAGAGACACAAGGGACCAATTTAAAACCAAACAGTGACAATGACATGGCCTTAACTGGCAGTACAACTTGGAAGATGAATCTTCCAACATCACATCAATAACACTCAATCACACACCCTTCCAACCAATATGTACTGTGTAAGGGGTATGCAATATGTTTCACTGCAGGTCAAACACCATGACGCACATAGCATGATGATGATGATGACTCTAATGAATGGGACATGGAATCATTGAGGCTGTACCAACATCTCACATCACTCCTGGGCTGACACTGCCCACTACCAATAAGCAAGTGGATTGTTCTAAGAACACATATTGATGTGACAATATTGCAATGTGCACATTGCTACACATACGGATTGAGACAATTACACATATACACAACAGATGTACAGGCATATGGACCTTCTTAGAATTAAACCTTCACCCCCACAACCAAGTTAGCCACGTTATGTGGACAAGGTTCAGTAGTGTAGGTACACGTTTGAACATGAGCCAACTCGGTGAGGGCGGAAAAATAGATTTGCATAGAACTTGTCACACATGGGATATTTGTGCACTGTCAATTGTCAACACTTCAGTGCTGCCAACTTATGGAGATGTGTTGTACATTGTCACCTAGCCAAATCAAAGGGCCTCACTGATGTTTAACAAATTCTATTGCATATGGTAAATTGGATGGGATGTCCAGGCCATATAGATGCAACTGTGTTACCACCACTGTGGAATTGATTCTGTGTATGGAAGTGTCATGTCACCCCCAGTTAAGACACATGGACACCTCTTTCATATGACATAATGCATGGGAGTACACAATGTACTGCAAGTCTACAAAAATACAGCTGACATCCGGTCAATCAGCCAAACACCAGTTCAGATAATGAAACAACCCAATGCTGATGGTACATCCTAGAATCCTAGGATTCCACACAATAACACAAACACAGATGAGTCACAGACAACACAAGATAACAACTGCCATGCAAAGTGATAATCATGGTGCAACTCAATCAAATGTTTTCACTCATTTTCTCTTTCAGCTGATCAGGGGTATGGGATCCAGCCATGGTTCATGACCCCATTTGCAAACCCAAGCACTGCAGCAGAGCGTGCCTATAATGAGGCACATCATAGGACACACACCATAGTAGAGAGGACCTTTGGCATCCTGAAGTCAAGATTCAGGTGCCTCGACATCACTAGAGGCAGCCTCTTATATTCCCCGGAAATGGTCTGCCAGATCATTCTGACCTGTGCCATCCTGCACAATATATGTGTAAGGAGGAACATTCCCCTCTATGAACCAGACCCACAAATGCCTGAAGAGGAGGAAGAGGAGGATGCTGTCCTTCAACATGAGGGGGACCATCCAAACACTGCTGCAGGATTGCGTCGGAGACAACACATTGTACAAAACTTCTTTTACCTATAGTCACCATCACCACTTTCTTACCATATCTCAATAAACACCTAAACTTAACACAAAATCATGTTCTGGGTAATTATTTATGCATCACATGATCCCTAGGAATCACAATCTGAGTTTAGCCTCATGGAGCAGTGCAGTAATACAGATTAGGATACTGAAAAAGCCTTATCACATTTGTTTGGTATGAATGTACACCCAACTTCACACACAGTGTAAATGACATATATGGTGTTCATTTCACATTTGAAAAGCAATGTCAGAGTAACACAACTATGGGACACATCCATGTTGGCAACATGGTTCATTGCAGCATATGGCACACAACTAAGACACCATCAATCAAAGTAAAAAACCTGCTTCATACATGAGCCAGTGGATTTGCAATTGCATTAGTTACAGGAATGTATGACTACACCCTTGACAGCAGTAAGTGTGACATCAGCTATCTCTTCAAGGAGCATGTGTGACAAGAAGTCCATGTAAGCTGCAAATGGATAGCACGAGTGCCCCAAGTATGACAAGCATTGCTCACAAGACATGCACTGTGCATGCCATCCCAGGTTATAAGTTCTGTCACAGGCATTTATTGAGTCTCTCCCCACCCTTATCTGGGTGGCCCTGTAACAGGACTATTTGTACCCTGATAATCCATCATCTACACACACCCAGACTCACATTCTGACTCCAGTGTGCTTCTCTCTTTAGTATGGCATGCCATAGTCCTAGTTCATCTGACTGCATGGACTGCAGGTCCCAAAATGCACTGCCTGGTAGTCTGTAGGACCTGTAATCACTTGTCCATTGCTTCCCATGTGAAAGGTACTGTTGGTCCTTTGAACTGGATTCACACCTACAGGACTTCTGAGAGACCGAAGCTGCAGACACCTGTGAGCACTTACATGCAGACCAGCCATTTGAATCTGCACTGCCATTGCTGCTGCCTGGAACTGCTTAGAAGCTGACATTTTATGTATATCCTTGTTGTGCATTGCCGTATAAACCACTTGTGTAACACAGCTCTTGGGTTATTGTGTAACGTTGCAGCCGACAGCACAAATCCAGTTTTAAGTTTCCACAGTGTTGTTCAGGCTTTTCCCAGTCTGAGTCTGCTCACTGTGCATTTGCCTTGTTCATGTTAGTTCCTGGCAGAGGGTGCATCCTGTAAGCCTGATTGTTACCTGTCTTTGTGTTACCATAGAGGTTCCCTGTGGCTACATTTCTCTCATAGTTGCTTTCCATGCCCTCACTTTATTCCTGGGGTATTGTGTCTGGTAGGTCTACGATGAATCCACAAATATATTGTAAAGTTGAATCAGTTTACATATGGTATCAATGTCTGGGACATGTATTCAAATAGCCTAATCCCGTCACTATCCCTTGCCTGTGTTTCATGTATGCATGAGTGACAAACAGTGACAGTGTACTATGGCTGTATGCATGGATGGGGAATGGTGCCTCCAGCACAAAAAACAACTTTTGCTAATGTGCATGAATGGACAAAACATGTTTGTGCCCTCACGGTCCACACAAAGATTCACACTGGCTGCAACCCAATGATGGTGGTTGCGTGGTGACTAGCTGTGAGATTAATCGGCACAGAGTCACTGATGTTCCCTGTTGCAGTGGGAATTTTCAATACCACCCTGTGTACAAATGTTGTGATGAAAGCTGCCAGGTTCTATTCACTGATCCATTACGTTTGTGAGCACACCAAGGTTACCCTGTTGTCAGCCTCATAAAACTTCTGCAGTGCCATAGCTCAAATATCCCCATGTATGTTGTCGATTCCCCTTTGGCTTTTGGTCAATTCTGCTTTGAAGGATACCCTGTTAATGTAGGGAATGGATCCACAGACTCATGAGAAGACATGCACGTAACAGTGACAACATGGAGGATAATAATGACACCGGGTACACATGGCCACACACTTGAACTGGACACCTTTGTGCAATTAACCACTGAAAATATGTGAACATATGCAGCTTGGTCTGCTGGTCCTTCACTGCCACAAAAGAAACGTAGGTCATATATAGGACTCAAACTGTGGAGTGACATTACATTTTTGGATCGTTTTCCGACTCTGTGCCACAAACAATGTACCCACATAGCATTTTCATGGCTAGTATACAAACAAGTTACCAGGATGTGTTATCCAACATTCCTGTACATGTGATGGCTTACTCATTGCCATTATCAACTGTCCTCTATCTATCCTGTGCATAGTTTGTCATGGGAGTTGTATTGTCCCAAAAGTCAGTGCAGTTTACACAGCATTAGATGCCACGTGTATGACAAACACATATCCTGACTCATATCTACACTGAATAGTTTGTGAAGGTTATCCACATTTACAACACATGCATAGAAGCACATTAATGAAAGCACGTCTTGTGACGTTCACACAGAGGCCCAACAAAAATTGAAATAGCCAATTCAGAGACATTGACACACAGGCAATGAGGTAATGTATTAAGTAACGTAGCCTTGGTATCCTTTATTGATGCACAACCTGCTCAAACTGGGTAATACTAATTTGTATTAAAAAGGTTTGGGTATCTATTGCGTCAGTGAAGAGTGCTCATCCAGTTCAACAACATGAGTATCATGGTCCCCAGTAGTGTGATCTGCCACATGTGCCCAAACACTGGAATACACAATGTAGGTGCAAACAGCCTATCTCTGTACAGTTACAGCTGTCATGTACTTTAAAAATGTGAGGAATGACACACACAGTAAAAGACATATTTTGACACAAACGCATAAAAAATCGCCGCATATGCGTTGAAAAATTACGCTCACAGCCATTATACATCCATTGGCCCCGAGCGGTAATTCCTACATTGTACCCCATGAAATTGGTTACAAATGCTAAATATTTTGAACAATGGATGCTGGATGATTTTTAAGCATTTGTGTAAAAAAAAGTTTATGCACAGACTGTAAGCTTCATAAAATGTTGACGCATCATAATAAAAACTTACCACATTTGAGGCAGGAGGTGATGTAATAGGATATCCTGTTTACAGAAATGGTACAGTGGGTGTACTTTCACTTTCACTTTGCAGTCTGTGATTTTTCTTGACTGTGTGGCTGTGCCGAGAGTTTTGTCAGTCCAATTTGTGCTTTTGTCTCCTGTGTGCCATCCTATTTGTCATCTGTTTTATTTGTAATTGTCTCAGTTGTTCATTGTAAGTGTGTATTTGTCTTATTTGGTGTCTAATTTGTTCTTTGTACTGTTGGGAGTCTGTAGTGGGTATTGTTAGTTTGGGGATAGTTGGGCTGTTTGTGGGTTACTTTACTTTCATTTTCCTCCCTCCTTTCCCTTTATTTTCCCCGTACCCTTTTTTGTACTATTATTTCTGTCATGTTGGGTAGGCCACGTCTGGGGAGAATGGGTGAGGAGGAGCTGGGGGCATTCATCTGGCAGGTGTGCCACTTCCTCCCCCTGATGATATCACATAGAGGCGAGGAGGCTCAGGTGGTCCAAGGCGCTGTACCATCTGCATCGCATTTTCAACACAACGCGCAACGACCACCAACTGAAGTACCGCTGGGCTGACCTTGTTGCCAGAGAGCAAGGCCTGCTGGACCACCTGGGTGTTGTGATTGGTGGCCCTGTTAGTGAGTCCAATTCAGAGTAATGTGCACATTTAAATGCTCTGTAGTGACAGTAGCAGATTTGTTGATATGCTGCAGGCAATGTTTTTGGACATGTGGAATGCAAGTTAAACATACAGTGGCCGTGAGCTATACAATAATTGCTACATATTACCATAATTTGTTGATGCAACAGCTGCACAAACTTACAAATACACAACTTGATCTTGTAAATTAGTGCTGCTTTCACGTCAATAGATGATGGTAATGCGGCTCAAACATATGTTTTATCCATGGTCTGTGAGTGTACCAGGAAAGAGATGTTTTTCACAAGCTAAAGCAAGGAATTAAAATGTTCCCCAATTATTTTGAATACATGTTTGAACTGTATTCTGGCCCATACGTACAAATTTCTTCCTAACCTCAGGTAATATCTTAGGCTGATAGTTTGACTTGGTTGTGCCGCAATTAAATTAGGAATGGATGCCAAAGTAATGCACATGGGTTCATTTCTAAATGCTTAGTGCTGCTTTCCATAGCTGTAGCAAGAAACATGAAGCAAATGATACAAATTGAGAGATAAAAAATATCCCTGGCCCTCTGTTCATTGTACCTGCATGTTTTAAATTGGTCTTGAGCACAATAGCTGGAACTGAGCTGATGCATTTGCCATCTGTGTTACTTTATAGCCATGCTCTTCTCATAAGTTATTGGGTCATCATGGGATACCTGAATTTGGGGAATGCATGGTCACAATGTATTACTTGCATGATGTTGTGCAAGGGACCCATGAGCAATTCCATCATACATATAAAGTTCCCAAATACTTTGCTACTTTATGTTTGGTACACCTCTACTGATCTAGTGCAGCATATGTACAATAGCTAGCTTCCCAGTATATAGGCTATCACAGACATGGGTGTATGCTAAGATCAGAAGACCAGCATTCCTGTGACTGCTGCCATTCCGAAGGTACGTACAAATTCAAACCTACATCATCATGATTGACACAGTAGGACATTTGCTAAACCATGTTTCAATAATGGGACAGTGCCAGTTTGCTGTATACCCGCTGATCTCCCAACTTGGCAAATGTAAGATGATGAATGTGGCTAACTGTGAATTCCAATACCCAATATGGGTACACAGGGCAATGAGTGACACATTTCAGGTGCAATGACTACACCTGTGCACATGCATTCTGTCATGGATGACCAAAATATACACTGTGAGCATATATTTCTTTGTTGTATTAATTTTGATAAATGGCCAATCCATGTTTAGCATCAGATTGTCATCAAGTAACACACAGGATCCCTGTCATTATGGTGTCATAGGGGGCATTTGTGGCTCTGGGGACACTGTAAATGTAGCATATGTAACCTACACACAACACAGGCCCACATGTAAGGGACCCAAGAAAGCATAATAAATCATAAGCTTAACTCACACCACATGAGCATCACACAGTAACTGATTGTCCCTTGATGCACAAGCCACAATACCTGAGTGACTGGTATTGCAGTGCACCAGGATTGTGGCTTTACATTTCTCTCATTACAACAAATGTGAAATGGAGTACACTCTATAAATGAGTCTGCAACCAATTGAGGAATCATGTTTGTCACCACATGATAGTTAGGGCCACTGTATGTGTGCATATGTGTGTGTATCACTCACTGGAGTGACAGGGTCTATACATGTTTGCAGTGGTATGTATGTTGGAGTATCAACATGCCTGAGGGGCTGGACTTTCAGATATAATGTCACACACAGTAATTTTACTTGAAAGTGTTGTACAGTGCACAGACATTGAGCACATTTCACCCTCACATGCTTTACATGTGGACCTGCCCCTTACATGATTGGAGAAGTGGCTCGATTTGGGTACCCAAACATATCCAGTGAGTGTTTATATTTTAGTTCTTTGTTGTGTTTGCAGCTGTTGTGTGATTGACTCCTGTGTGTTGGACACATAGCAAGGCATGATTTGCTGGCACATGATCTGATATGTAACTTGACTGGAGTTTGACTTTTTTTTCCATATTTGAGTTGGACAGTCAGTGGCGTAGAGTCATATTTTGGGATTGTAGTGCAGCCCTGTAGGCATGGGCATGTGAATAGGGTGACATTTGTTGTTACATTTCTTGTAAAGAAAAATTTGGAGAGGGTCATTTTCATGATTTAGTCAGCAAGTCATACCCTGAATCACACAGAATAGGGTGTCCAAAGTATTACCCACACACTTGAGCCTCCCTGTTCAATAATGAACATGTTAGACTGTATGTTTGACTTCCTAGCAGCATCTAGCTCCACATGTTGTGCTACGTGTATGTGGCACTTGAGTACAATGTCATAGGTGTGCATGCAGCTCATGCCCAGATGATTGCTTGCATCTATCTGCTTGTTGTAGGACAGGTATTGGTGGTATCAAATGACGTTGACAATTGTCTGCAATTACAAACCTAAATGTAGATGGGATTGTCTAATGTTTGTGTCTATCCTAGTTGGACACCCTCCTTACATGTGGTGGACTGACTAAACCCATGTACAGCTGTCCAAAGCTTCCTGGCTGTCCTTGATGTTTGAAAGTATGTGTTGCTTGTCCACCCCCCCCCCCGAGACACAGGCTTAGGGTTATGAAATATGTGTTCCTAGGTGTGAGGATCCAAGTGTAGTACACAGATATGTAAATCTGTAATTCATTTGTTCCAACCTAGGATACCCACTCTTGATTAGCAACAGCATACCATCCTGGCAATTCCATTTACAAATCACAGATCTTGTGGCCCTTGATTGTCATCCAGAAGATAGTCATTATTTGGCCTGCCACATGTGGAGGACTTGCAGCATTTGTTATGTGACTAATGGCAGAACAATGATACTTAGAGCAATTAAGTATGTACACATCTTTTTGAGCATTGCTGTGCTGTTAGATAGGACATGTGTAGGCTTCGTTGGCATGTACTTCCTCAGGGAGAATCTGTGACCTGTACGGTGAAATGGCCTGTTTCAGCTACATTAGATGTATTTTCTGATTATCATCAATAGCTGTATCACACAATGATGTAACTAATGTTTGGCTTTATCTTTTTTTAACAGCAGCCAATATGGATGCCAACCAGATCCGTGAATTTCCGAGAAGGGTGATGCGTTACCGCCACATTCTGGCTGTAGAGTCTGGGTTCCACCACATGGCATGGCGTTATCGCCATGAGAGAGCCTCAGGGGTGTGGAGAGGATTTGCCCAAGGGGGCCCATCTGTGTTCACAACAGCCGCCACCACCAGCACCACCACTACGACCCAGGTGGCAGTAAGGATGACAGCCACCACTGCAAGTCCATCAACATCCTCAGCTCCTGGACCAGTGACAGCAGCCCCTGCACCTCCCCCTCCAAACATGGCACCAGCAACTGGACAACCCTCCACAACTGGCACACAGACCACCCCTTCTGCAGTCATTGACAATGTGGAATTTCGTGCAATGCAACGTAACATGCAACGGATGTTGCGCAGACTGGACAGGCTGCAGCAGGAGGTGCCCCAGATAAACAAGAGAGTGCATGGGATTAAAAAGACCCTGAAGATGGCGAACTTGTGACTTTCATACCCACAGCCATGATTCCCGCCCCTCCCTCCTCTTTCTTGGTTCTTATATTTAATGGGTTTAGGGGGCTTAGTGTTAGGCTAGAATAGGCTGTTAGTTTAGTTAGTATTAGTGGGTTGGGGGGTGGAGGGTATGATATTTTTACATGTGTTTTTTTGTGAGTGGATGGGTGGGGGATGATGTTGGGGTTTTTGTGTATTATTAAAAAAAAATTAAAAAAATATATATATATTAGTTTAGTATAAGATAGTATGTGTTTAGGTTAGTATATGTTGTCCTCCATGTGTCCCGTCATATAAGGGGGTTAGGGGGTTGATGTTTAGAGTGATAAGTTAAATGTGATAAGTAAGTTTAGCTTAGGGTAGTTGGGGCCAGTTGTGGGTAATGTGTATTTAGGATAGGTTAGGTTAGTTAAGGTGTTTACCCTAGTTTTATTATCCTTTTTTACAGTTAAATAAATATTTAGGTACTCCTTTACAGTATGTGTCATATGCTTGGGGATCAGAGCCTTGGCATGGGTGATCAGTGTCAATTTAGTATTTGCATTTGTGTTCCATCCTTCATCCAAATCCCATTTGAGCTGTCACATTAGCAGCTACACCAAGGCTACTTCGCTAGGAATCTGCCATCCAATCCACCCACCACTCAAGGTTACTATGGTTCGAAATGTGTTTTTACGTTTGGATGTATGTTTTCAATCTGTCATACTTTGAGTCCAGATTTGGTATTGAGGACACTGTGGTATGTCTGCCTGCAGCCTGATGTTCATGTGAACCCTGATAAGGTGAGTGATGGTATAATCTCATGTATTATAGTATACATAACTCACACCTATAATTTCTTATGTTGTACTGCCAGGTTACTTATTTGTATGTACACTCGTACACATCCATTCCTGCTGTACGGTGTGTGTGATGAAAAAATTGAGACTAATGTCACATACCTAAAAATTGTCTTGAAGAAGAATTTGAAGACAATTAATTTCTTCTTAGACATCCCTTGAAGAAGACTTATTCTGTCCCACACAGCATTAAACTGTAATGTTTCTATTTACTTCAGATTTAACCCTCATGAAGGGCAGATGATGGTACAATCCAGACCACAGTGTATAGTTATCAGCCCACAATCTTTCATTGAAGTTGTATTGACATTCCATGGGCATTGACATGAGGCAAACATCACTAATCTCCCTTACGGTTGATGTGCCACATTACACAGAGGTAAAGTGGTTGTGTAAGTGCTATTTATTTTAAAGTGCTGTAGTGCTATATTTACATAGTCCAGGACCGTGAGTCCATTAGTGTTACGCCTTCTATTGTGATACTACACAAGTGCATAAGGACATGTCATTGGACATGCTGGGGTGAAGTGTCACAGTGCAGAGGGACATGAATTGCCAATTAGTTAATGAGAGACAATCACACAGCATAGTGGCAAGGTAAACAGTGAGCTGGAGAACAGTACTTGTGAGCAGCTGTTGCAGGGCTGGCATGTTACAAAGCACAGGACCTTGATTATAAGTGCCCATGTGGCAGGGACTAGTGCTACTGGGTACTCTTACAGGTGAAGGTGATCTGTTCCACGTCTTCATCCTCTGATGTGTGTGTCGTCTCCTCTGCCCTTGGTGGTGGTGGGTTTGAAGGGGCAACACACACTTCAGTGACTGAAGACGTGGAGTCAGAAATCCCGGTAGCTGCCAAGTGTGGGGCTATTAAGGGCAGTACTGCAGCAAGAAGGAGCTACTGGTTCTTAAGGTTAGCAGCTACATCACTGTGGTAGGCAGCCAGGTCGGCCCTGAAGGGGTCAATATTGCATTCATGCACGTGTTGAAAGGTTTGTTGTGGGAGGTGTTGTGTCAACTCCCTTACTGCTGTGCTGATTTCCTTCACACTTTGTTGAAGTTCTTGCAAGATTAATGTTCGCCCTTGCATGGCTGCGGCCTGTTCTGCACTTTACATCATGCACGAACACACCCCCTCTAGGCTGGCTGCCATATTTTGCATCCCACCCGCACCTCCTGGGCCAGCTCCCGCTGTACTCCAACTACAGTCCTCTCAAAGCTGGTGCCAGTGTTGTCAGAGCCCTAAGCTGGGTTGGAGCTGGCAGGTCATACAATTGGGGTCGTTCCTCTGTGATGGCTGCTGTATCTGTGCTCCTCCTTGCGACTGAAGGTGGGGTCTGGAGGGTTCTAAGGACATCCTGAAAGTCTGCTGGCTGATGTTTGTCAGCTTGTCATCCATGTCATCAGGAAAGTCCAGGACAGGCATATCCCCAGGAGAGCCATCGTCCTCTGCAATGAGATATAGTAAAATTACTGTGTCTGTGTTGTGGCATTTGTAACATGACTTGCCTGACTTCCTATTCGTTGCACATTGTGATCTTGGTTCCTGTTCATTGTTCCTGTCTTTACAATTAGCATTCTCCCAGGCCTACGCCCCACCTGCATGTCACATGTAGTGTGGGCAGTTTGGGGAACTGTCTGCGTCACATCCTCTAGGTGTCGGTTCTGCCCAAATTGTATGTTGCCACCTTATTGTACAACTCAACCCTCTGTCTACTTCCATTCTCATGGTGAGGCCTTGCACTGGCTGTGGGTGTTCTGATGGCACTTGCACCACACTTAACAATCTGGAACTGCCCCAGACTCTGATATTACACGTCCAGCTGGATGTTGCTGAGACCTAGCATATACTATGTATAGCATTGGCATGGCACAATACAGATGTCAGCATTGGTAGTGTGTAATGTTGATGTTGGGGAATGTGTGCTACATTGGATTGCACTGATGGTCCTAGCAGTGTTCCATTTCCTCTTCTGACTGTGCGGGTGCGTTTCACTAGCCGGAAACATATGTCCTCCTCCTCAATGCTGTTGTCTGAGCAGTATGACAGTTGGGATATTGCATGGTGTCATTGCAGCTATTGTGACCCAGGCACAGGGTGGACCCTGATATGTGCAGCATGGATATGACATTATTACTGTGTACCTCATAATGTTTATGACAATGGCTGATGTTTGTAGCGACTATGGACATTCACATTTGACAGGATTAGCAAATTTGTATTGATTACAGGGGATTGATAACATTGTCATCTTGAACCCTCTCATTTGGGTGTGTTTGTCCATGGGCACGTAGCTGCCATTAGCTACTCGACCTGCACACACACAGCAGAGGTGGTAGTGGCAACTGTTGTCAATGTTAAATTCCACTTGTGATATGGCCTGAGACTGTTAATTGAGCCCTAGTTCTTGTAGGGAGAATAGCAGCTGTCTTGTGACAGTAGGCCAGTTTTATGTTGTACCCTACCCTCCTGGACTGGCTTTACCTTTCCAACATCCTTGGCATGGCAGCATACCCCAATGCAAAGGTTGTTGGTGTAGTGTTGTACTGTGCTGCAGGTTTCCTCTGACCAGCCCATGCCCCGTGCCGTGCCCCTTTGCCCTTTCCACTCCCTGATTATCATGACTTACATGCATTGTGTAGTAGGTATGTCCTCCCCCTGCTTACAGTTAACATTTAGGCATTTTAGTTCCCCATGCCACTTACCCTGCATCTGTGTTGCCTCCTGGTAGTCTGCGCTGTCCTGTCCTTGAATCCCTGTGACGATCTCCTCGGGGATGATGGCTGCCACCATCTCCTCCATGTGGTCCAGGGCCTCCTGCGGTGCTGGACACCCACCTCCAGTCTGCGGTTCTGCCTTCATGTTCCTGGCCATCTTTTCCTTGGTCCTGCGCTTGCAGTCATGCCAGCGTTTCTTGCACTCAATGACTTTTCTCCGTACTTCTGCCACACTGTTTATCTTGTCAACAATTTGTTGCCAAATTGCCTCTCTCCTACTAATTGGCAATTTGGAGGTGACAAAAAGTTGGTGCTGGTGTTCCGTCAGCTCTTTCACCAGTATTCCCTGCTCCTCTGCACTGAACCGACACTTAATTGTCTTCTTCTCCCTCTCCTGGGTCTTCTGTGGGTCCTCCTGGCTGGTTCCTGGTCAGTTGTCATCTTCCTGGGGTCTCTCAAAGCACCTGGGATCCATTTTGGCTCTCCTTTGCACATTTTGCTGTGTTTGTGCCGCTTTTTGACGCAATTGCGTCAAAAAAAGGCACGCATCCGGTTTGCGACGCCATAAACAGGATCAAAGTCATTTTTGCTGCGTTAACATCATTTTTCTTTACGACGTGACACATTGGTTTGAGTAAAAAAAAAAGACTCACACCAGTGGTTTGCGCCGCCGAGCGTCGAAGTATAAAGTTGATGCCCGAGCGGCGCAAAGAAATGGCGTTAGCCGGCATAAAAAATTTTTTACGCAAAACTGCGTTGCCGCAGTTTTGCGTCAAATAGTATAAATATGGGCCTTTGTCTTTAAAAACAGCCAGTGCTGCTTCAAAAAAAAGAATCCCATCTGAGAAGACATCATGAGGAACAGTCAGTGGTCCCTTGGACACTGCATACTCCCTGGAGGCTGCCTGGCATAGTTCCCAAATGTGAGGCTGACCAATGTGGACAACTTCCCTTAGTGAATTTGTTACTGACTGTTTTGAGAAGTTGTTAACATTTCAGTTGTTTGCAATCACAATTGCAATTGCTGAACATTGCTACATCTCATTGTGATCTGCAAATAGGAGATGCCCCTTCTGTAATACATAATCAGTTGTAAAACCCCCTTGCAATTTGGAAAGGTTGTTTTGTTATTTTACTGTCACAAATTCTGTAATTTTATAAAGTGCAGGGTTTGCAACTGTAAAATGCAGTGCATATAACCCTCAATCATTTTGTGACCTACAGGGGACAATGCAACAACAGAGGTAACGTGTTAGACCTGTCAGTCTTACGCCCATATCTATGGTCAGTTTGCGCCGTTTTAGCATAATTTTTTGATGCTAAAATGTCGCAAACGTTACTGCATATGACCCGTCTAGCGTCAAATGTTAGTGTCATGTTGTGGATGCGCTAATTAGATGCAAGGTAGGCGTTCCCGTCCACAACATGACGCTAACCCCCTACTGCCTTATTTATACTCCAGTGCAGAAATGATGCACACGGAGTAGGCTGACCCAAATAATGGTGCTAATCCTGCTTAGAGCCATTATTTAATGCCTGGATCAGACCAGGCGGTAGGGTGCCTGTGGACCCATTTCCATGGTCAAACACCATGGAATGGGCCCACAGATGCTCGCTCTAAACCCCAGCAACACCCCCACCCACACCAGAGACACCATAGGACGGGGGACCCCATCCTGGGTAAGTATATGAAAGTCTTATTTATTTTATTTAATGTGCCATTGGGGCCTCTTACACGGGCCCCCCTGCTTGGCACTGGGTCTTATGGCCTTGCCCAGGGGACACTGGTCAACGGTGCTGGCCATTGGGGTGGTGGGTATGACTCCTGTCTTAATTAAGACAGGAATCATTTTTGGGTGCTAGTAAGTCAGAAAATGACGCTATGCTGGTTAACTGCATATTTATTGCCATTAACCAGCCTAGCGTCATTTCTGGCCCCTTCCACCCTACTGCCATCCCCCAGGCTAGCGTCGTTGTTTTAGACGCTAGCCTATCTTTAGCGCCGGCTTGTACCATTCCATAGATATGGTGTACGGCTGCTGCTATGGAATGGCGCTAGCCGCTGCTCAGGATTTTGCGGAGTTTTGTTGCAAAACCATAAATATGCACCTTAGTGAGGTCTTACCCCAAACCTTTTGACTTATTCCTCCATTTTTGCTGATCACGTTTCTGATGGCCTTATGGCTCTTTTCCTTTTACCACTGCTGACCAGTTCCTAAGTGCATGTGCTCACTCTCTAAAACATTAACATTCGCTCACACCCAATTGGCATATTTAATTTAGTTGTAAGTCCCCAGTAAAATGGTATTATCTATACCCAGGGCTTGTAAATTAAATATTACTTGTGGGCCTGCAACACTTATTGTTCCACCCACTTAATTAACTATGTCTCAGGCCTGTTATTACAGAGTCTGTGTGATGTTTTAAATTGCCATTTTGACCTAGGAAAATAAACCTTTTGTCAGGCTTAAACCTTCATTTTTAATACATGTAAATCACCCCTAGGGTAGGCCCTACACAGTCCAGTAGGCAGGGTGCAGTGTATTTAAGAAGTTAGATATGTACTTTTAAGTTTTATCTGTCCTGGTAGTAAAACTCTTAAATGCATTTTGCATTACTGCAAGGCCTACCTCTCTCATAGGTAGGCCGTGTAGTCTTTTATTACATCTAAAAAAAGGTAACTTTCAATAGGGAGAAGTCAGGAAGCTCTAGTTTGGTATCTAAAGAATTGTTGGATCTTAAGTCAAAATTCTGAAACTGCCACTTTTAGAAAGTTGGCATTTTCTCTCCTCAACCATTTGGAACCTGCAAGCTTTGTCCTAGGTCACATGACTTGGTGTAGCTGGCAGCTGGTCTTTGTGTATTGCTCCCAGACAGTGAAACAAATGGGAAATAGGCATTAGCAGGATTGTCCATCTCTGACTTGATGAGAGGGAGGAGCTGTCACTTACCACACTTGCACATCATAAAGCTCTGCCTGGGCATACTCACAAAAGGTTTAACACTAGTCTTTTGTGCCCCCAGACAAGCTGAGGCCTGGGCAGGAAGGTAGGAAATTCCAAACACCGCTAGGGGTGAAAACCTCCTGAACCGTCTCCTACTTCAAAGCTGGCACTAGGTTTAAATTTTTGACCCTCAGGTCCAACTCTTCAGTACACCTCTGGACCTGTGAAAGACACAGAAGGCCTGTGTGCTGCTCTTCTGCAAGAAGGACTGCTATTCGGATGCCCTGATACTTTGATGCCCTGCTGTCTGAGGGAAGAGGACTAAACCTGTATCTTGAACCCAGGACAACTGGAGTGACTCTAACGGCTAGTGCAGGCTCCTGATCAGGGCCTCTGGAACAGAAAAGGCTTTAACCACCTTGAACCCAGAACCTGGACTTTCTCTACTGTGAGTCTTGCCCCCAAAGTGGTACCACCCCTGTCCTGGGCCCTTGGAAGAGGGCTTGAAGGTGCTCTAGCATCCTTGCTGTGATTTTGGGCAGAATCGATCAGGCTTCTTGGAGCTCCACATCAGAACCACCACGGATTGATGCATCCCCAGTGTAGGACCTTGCATCACAGCCCACAGCTCCTTGGAACCGCTGCTGTGCAATGTATCCCTGATGCATGATTTCCCATCACAAGCCTCCATTGACGGCATCCCTGGCAATGACGTAGGACCTCACATCTCAAGCCTCGTCGATGGCTTTACTGGAATTGACGCTGCACGACACATCCTCAACGTGGGATCTTGCAATTCTCTGCAACCAGGATTTAAGCAACTTTGCTCAGCAGACCTACCTTGGACCCCACATTCTTGATTGAGGTCAGCATGAACTTGTGACTTTGTCTTGGTCTGGTGCAACCACATAACCACAGTTGGCGCTTTGTGCTTTTAGGCACTATTCTCACTTAAATCTTTAAAATTGCATAGGTCCTGTTCTACTGATTGGATTTTTGTTGTTTTGGTCTCAAATAATTTATTAATTTGTACTCTATTTTACTAATTTGCTGTGGGATTTGTCTTGTGATGTGTTTTGGCTTTATCTTATTACTGATGAGGTGCTGCATAAACACTTTACATATTGCCTCTAAGTTAAGCCTAACTGCTTTTGTGCCAAATTGCCCTAGGGTGAGGCACATGATAATTTGAGGTTTGCTTTTGACTTCACCCTAACAGAAATTGAGGTTGCTGCTTGAGTGGGATTTCACCTCCTCATCAATCAGTAACCCAGTTTCCCATATCAAGCATCAAGGTTTTCTTTCACCTGAAGCTTTTCGCCATTAACAGAACAACTTCAGCTGGACCTCTTGGTAGAGAAAACTAGCATCACAGAGAGGATTTTGAGAAAAAAATGGTGACTAAGACCAAAGGTTGGCCTGTCCTAAAGAGAGTTGGATGACCATCACTTTTGATCTAAAGGGCCAATGATGGCAAGGCCATCAGATCAGAGGTGGCATAGGTGGAGATAGGTGTAAACCCAGCGAACTCTAACCAGAACACAAGCGACCAAGGAACGGTTTGCCCTAGTTATGGGCTCATCAGTCAGGTACAGCTTGGTTCCAGTGACAGTGTGCACCGGACCCACGTCTGGGCATGACTGTCACATTTAGGATTTTGCACACTATACCACCTCAGTTTGGACCCAGCTACATGCAAATCAGTTGTGACCCTGCTCGAATTGGAACCATCCAGCTCGAACTGCCAAGCTAGGTCCTGGAACACAAGCAACCTAGGACTGGTTTTGCACTAGTTATGGGCTCACCAGCCAGGTACAGCTTGGTTTCAGTGCACAGTGTGCACAGGACCCACGTCTGGCCACACATTGAAGGATGGAAAGCTTGAAATAATCTCAGCCACTGAGACGTGGATTCCAGGCTCAAAGTCTGAGGCGACCTGAAGAAAGGGCCCGGTCCAACACCTATGCATTTTTTAAATGTGCCCAAGACAATGAGTTTTGAAAAAGTGGTTATTTTTACAACACTGAACTTACGGTTACCCATACTATCATGTGAATCGTGGCATTTTAAAAATTGGCTTCCATATGGAAGCCAAAAATGAAGAGTAATTTAATTGATAATAACAAATGTTATACCATATGCTGTATCTGCGTTCCCACACTTGGGTGGGTGGGCCTAAAACCTGCAAGGGGAAAGTCCCCAAAACACAATGTGGAGTCGTATGGAAAGTGTGCCTTATAACCACACAGTGGTTGGTCCACAGTATGTAGAAAGATACCCTAAAATTTGGAAATAGTGGGAACTGCCAGTGAATACATACCCAAAACCTGTTTTCACTGCGAAGGTCGGGCTAGGTTTTTCATGAACAGGGATAGATGTGACTAAAATCTTATTTCACATCTTCATCTGGTAAAATGCTTGAAATATTATGCACAGTTATTTTCCACTTATTTTCAAACATCAAATTTGATCAATTTGATAGTCAAAGTATATTTTTAATAACATTGATTGAAAAACAACTTTATAAAAGTACACTTTATGCAGCCTAAGCCAAAGCTGGTTTAGAACCAGGCTGTTATGCAGGCTCAATAAACATTTTTGACTGATAAAGACACTCCTCGCAAAGGACAATGGCAAGGCCTTTGAGCCCAGGAAAGCAGGCTTGCCATTAAATGGCCACTTAAAAGGAATTAGCGGTCAGGATAGAACCATTGGGAAAAAAAAGCCAGTCTTGCATTTTTTAATTGGATATGCTGAATTGGACTAGCAGGATTTGCTTCTATTCATTCCCAGGGCCATCCTAGGTCTTCTGACTATGCTCCCTGCAGGAAGGAGACCCAGCCTTTGACCAACAAATCACCACCTCTCCCCAGAACAATCCTGGGTATGGGAAGACAACACCTGAAAATGTAAGTCCTCATTGAAGTTAAAGGACTGAAAGACTCCTCCTTCCAGCTGCCACCCAAGTACTGAAACTGCTTTCCAAGGGGCAGGGGCTGCTCTCCAGTTTGCCTGCTCCAAGTTCTCAAAAACAATAAGGATTCTTGACATTAGGAGGGATCAGCTGACCATAAAGGACTGAACAATGTAGGAGCCCGGGCTGAAGAGAGACCTGGTGCCTAAAACCCTGCCCTGAGGACCTGAAGGCTGCATGTGGCACCACAATGATGTTTTCTAGTAGTTGCTGAAAGGTACTGGCTTGTCAAGAGAGGGTGCCTCAAAAGCAGGCAAGAAAACCAGTTTCTTCCTGCTCAGATCTTTTTGTGGTGCTAAATACTTGTTCAACAGGTTCGTGCGGACTCTGACATCAAGGAGACCTGCTTGGCTACAGTTTTAAGCCCTGACCTGGTGATGCATTTTGAGAACCAAAGAAAGTGGCAAGTCTGACTGTAAAATCTTGGACGAGGGCAAAGAAGCAAATCAATCCCCTCGATTAAGCTACCTCGGTGTGTTTAAAATCCAGCTTTGTCACGCTCAGGCTTTGAAGGGAGCTCGAGGACTATGTATCTGACTCTCAGGGATCCCCTTGGTTTCAACTGTGTAACCTGCCCCGATGGAAGGCACTGAGCCCCAAAAACATTGTTAAGACTTATGGTAAAAAATTTGACCAGATGACTCATTTTGTGTATTCAAACCGGCTCCATGGTGGTGGGTCTGAAATTACTGCTCAACCATGAACTGATATTTTTAATGGAGTTTTACCTTTTCTAGGTGGGTTGTTGCCTTAAAATCATATCTCCTCTCCAGGTCCCCTTGCCTGTGTTTGCTTATTATGTTTCTGTCTATGTTCCTAAATTGGTTTGGAAATGCTAAGGTATTGCTTCCTTTACTTTAGATTTGTTGATACTGCTTGAACATAGTACACAATTCTCTGGAATACTACCTGCCTTTTATGCTACAGCTACCAAGGGTTAAGTAGTGTTTCACTAATACTTATTAAGTGTCTAAGGGTCCCCCTTTTGAAGTTAATAATCCACTTTCTGACTTACATATATGCCTCTAAAATGTCTTGTAAGACATGCAATTTTAAAGAGTTATGACAACTGGGATTGTAAAGTATTGTTCACAATTAAATTAATAGTGAAAATGTGCATATTATTAACAATGGGTATATCAGAGCACTACATAAATATGAAGATATTTTGCCTTTTCCTGTTGAAAAGCCTGAATGATTGGCTTTAACGTGTTTTCAGTGATAAACATTTCAAAACAAACATTGAAAGACCATATTTCTCTTTTTAAACTGGATTGTCTAAAAACTATTCAGGACTCAAAACACCAAGGATCATACTACACTCCCACAGCACACAAAAGCTCAGTGTTGGCAACAATTTAAACTAGTCCTTAGGCTCTCCTAGGCTCACTAATGTGCTGCCTTCTCCCTTCCTGGTGCTGCAGTCCTCTTTCTTGCAGCCACACTTGTAGATTGTGTTGGTGTCCAGGTTCCACACTATTCCAGGCCTTCTTGGGGATCCTGGGGTGTTCCTTTACTCCATGACTGTTCCACTGATTATAGCTGTGTGGGTCAGGAAAACTTTTATTGTATTTTGCTTTTAGACTCTGTTGTACCCACTAGTCAGGGAAAGACTATGGGTGCCCTTGTCCCTGCCTTGTGCACATGTACACTTAATCCTCTAGACCACATGGGCTGCATGGTCCTGTGATCTTCACCTGTGTTCAGCACTGAGAAAGAGGAGGTACAGCACAGGAGACTGCTTATTTTCTGCTCTCCCTTATGCCCACCCTCATGTCCAAGAATGAGGAAAGGTGCAGAGAAGTTTTGTGCCTGGGGAGCCCTTCTCCACGCAGTGCCCAGGATCTCCAGGTACATAAAACTGACAGTGGTCCCCACTTTCAAATGGGGTAAATTAACTTTGCATGGGCTCACCCTCCAGGTATTTTCGGAGGGCCCCAAAGCCCTGGAAAGGAAAATGTACTCCTTTCTAGAGTTTCATGGTTGAGCCATGTTCCCCCTACCAGCAGGGCACCTGCGGCTGGGTTTTCAGAGCTGCTTCTTTCTGAAATATCCCGGGCTATGATTGGCCAGAATTTGTGGGATTTGTTGCTTTTTGCTCCATGTGGTGCATTCCAGCCACTGTGGGTGACCTTTTGGGATTATTGTTCATTATTGCGTCTCACACCATCTAACACTGCTGCTTTCTCCTGCGGCATAATAGAGAGGTTTTTGGGGCCTGGACCTACGCTCTTGCCCAAACCTGGTGGTATCCCTTGAATTGTTCCAGGTAGCAGGACCCCACAGTTTTCAGACAGGCCACTCTGTCTCCCTACACTCCCAAAGCACCCAGGCTTTTAGGTACCTCAGTGCTGGTGCATCCAGCAGAAACATGTAGAACTACCTCCCTTCTTGGTATCAAGGAAATCAACCCACTACTAGACTTGAAAGGGAGGCATAGGGCTAGTGCCACTAGCTCTGATGATAGAATCCACAAAAGTTCCAGAAGTAAAAGTCCATACTAGGTCTTCATACAGTCCATACTTTTGTTGTTCCACCTTCAAAGGTACTGTACCTAGGGTCCGTGCAACTTCATGACCAGTGCCACACTCCCTTACGAGTGGCGTCGGACTGTTGAGAATGACTTTGTCACAATGCTGTGATAGCACCAGTTGGAACTAGTGTTTTCTAAACGCTTTACTGGGATTTAATATTTAAAAATTCATATCTTTGCTTGTGTATGTTGGACTTTTGTCATTTTGGTCTTGTTTTACTTAGATAAATATTAACAATTTTCCTAAACTGGTGTGGTGTCCATTTGTAGTGTTTTCACTGTGTTACTGTGCGTGGGTACAAAAACTTACTGCATTGCCTCTGAGGTAGGCCTGACTGCTCAAGCCGAGCTACCAAGGGGGTGAGCAGGGGTTATCTTAGGTGTGTGACTCCCTTACCCAGACTAGAGGGTGGGTCCCTACATGGACAGGGTGAAAACCACTGCCAACTAGAGACTCCATATCTAACAAAAAGACATACAGTTTTACTGATACACCTATACAGCTCACAAACAATAATGTGTGGAAAGGGCATCTACTTATATACTGATTTATTTTGATTGTATCAAAATAGTTGTTTCCATCCTACAGCCTTTCATCTCACTTGCTTACAGAGCAGCATTGTCACATAAATCCTCTCACTTTGAAGTCAGAGAAAGAAAAGTATACACCTATCTCCCTCGGAAGACAGAGCCTCTGTCTTTGAATGCACAGCAAATATGACAATATAAGAACAAAAGGTAAAGGTCTATTTACAGAAAGCAAACACTTGATGTTTTCATGGAAGAATTCAAGGATACAAGGATAATGGACTAAACTCAAGCAAGAGAGCCATCAATAAATAAAAGCAGCAAATAGGAAGCAAGCAGATGTGACTTACAAACCACAAAGCCAATGATAAGCAATGGGTGGAATGCATGCCCTGGGAAGCTTTCTGAATGTGTCCAAGATGTCTTTAGCAAACCAAACAGCTGCACTCTCTGGAGGGTTTCCTCCTAAAAAGAGCTTTTCATTTGTTCCCTGGTGAGATTTTTTTGTAAACTGTGGCATTCGTTTTCCTTATGATCTGTTCTAACCCATGTCATCCATCAAGAAAGTAGGCAGTGAGCAGCTATCAGTGATACATCAGTGAAAGGGTATTTAAATTGAATTACTGTCACTAAAGGGCCACTTGAAAGCACCTCGATGACACTTGTGTGCTTACAACCACACAGAAAATAGGTCTCTCGTCCAAAAATAGTTTACTATCTATGTTTTATGGGGTAATTTCTTTCTGTATCTGAGTTGCTGCTATAAATGCACTCTTTGGACAGCTAAAAGTGCTATAAAAATAACAGCATTTCTTTACAGAATATGACGCAGAAAATAGTTGCTCCTGTAAGGACAGGTAAGCAATTATATAAATACAATTTAGTATGTTAAATGACGTGGACACATTTTCAAAGTCACTTTGCATGTGGAAATGAGCTGAATAGTGAACAGTAGTCTAAAAGTTACCAAAATGTTAATAACGGAAATCTTCATCAATCACTGGGTAAGTGGCAAATAGTCGGTAAAAACCGTGCGCTGACTTTTCCGATCTGCCCAGCATTTTTCAATACAACGTATGTACTAATCATTTTTATTGCAAAATACATATTGGAAGGATATTTCTGACTCCGCTTCCTCATTAATATTAATGAGTCAGGACGCAGGACGAGATGGAGCCGTGCAAGAAACAGCAGAACCTCCATCCCGTAGAACGAGCAGTTATTTATTCTCTCGCTTAAGTTTGTTTTCTGTTCATGAACTGCTCTAGAAAAGTTAAATTACCTTTTTGTGGTGTGGCTGCTGTGATTAGTATTGCAGAAACTGAAAGTATACTCGCCATCCTAGCACAGAGTTGATGAAATAGCACCTTATTCTGGCCAAACTTTCTTTATGCTTTGCTTACTTCATTCCACGTAAGGATCCATTTAAGGCCATAGAACAGTGCTATATGCGCAAAATACAAGATTTATGGCTGCACGAGATTCAGGAAAGTTGTAGTGCAGTTATAAATCCTGTTACTTCGAGAAATACAATTCAAAGACAGAGTAATATTACGCTGCAGTAAACTGAACACATAAGGTGGGTGGGGAGAGGGATTTTCAAGGCATGTTCTACTTTGAAAACTTGCGTACGTCCTGAAATATAGCACTTTGCTGTTATTCACAACGTTCCTTCAAACATTTCATACAAACATTTCATAGTGTGGAAATAGAAATGTAAACTGGACAATGGCAGGGCCAGGGGATTTGTTTAAAGTTTGGCGGACTGACTGCCACTGCAAAACTAGGTGACTGTCCCAGCTGCTGTATTGCAAGTGACATAGGCTAGAATGCCCTTGTAAACGCCACGACTGTGACAGGCTTTCCACTGCACTTTTCTAAAAATACGGCCCTAAATAGTTTTCCTATGTGGAATAGGAAATAGAACACCCCCAAAATGTGTGGGTGCATAGAGGAAGGGAAAATGGTTTCACATTGGTGAAAAGAAGAAAAAAGTGTACCACTGGACAAAAGCGCTGGCATTTGACACTCAGCAACTAATTGTAGCTTACACACAATTGTGTATTGTTAAAAAACCAGGACCTATGGAAAAACTGAATCTACAAAATGCTTCATTGATTATTCATGGAAACCCGCAACTAACTGGTCAGCAGCGGTTCCTTCAGAGGAGCACTGGGGCGTTGACCCCCCTACTGTTGCGAGTCACTATCTTCCAGGACCATTTTGACAGTTGAAATTAGCCGCGTAGGGCTGTACCTCCATTCATTTTGTTTTCTCAAGTGGCAGGGCCACAGAGCTCGATGTGGGTGGGACCTGAAGCTGAGGCTAAAACTGAGCTGCGCATGTCAGTTTGCCCAGTATTGTTACTGTGGCCAACCTGACATGCGCAGTTCACGCTTTCACATTGAAGGCTGCCATGTAGCTGCGACAGCAAAGGCACAGTCCCATTGGTCTTCAATGGAGCGTTGTACTTGCATGCCCCAGCCAATCGTAGCACTGCCTTATGCTTCTTAGTATTATATGCAGCATAAGAGCAGTGCTTGGATTGGCTGGAGAGCTTCCCCAACCAGGATTGGAAACACATTTTCAGAAGCAGGCAGCGTGAGGTGAGAGGATTACCCTTGGGACTGCTTACAGTCTCGTGAAGGTAAGTCTCTTTAACAGTATTTATAATTATAATGTACAATTTCAATATGTTTCCCTTTATGCCCCACGTCTTTCAAAGTCAGCAGCCACCACTGCAAATGGTGGAGATTTCCAACATAATAGATGAGCGATTTGTGAATTCCTGAAAAGTATGGACCTTCAGCCATTTAGGAGCTTAATATTCTGCATGTAGTTTTAATGCACTTCTTTAAGAAACGCAAGCCTGTAACTACTATCACGTGGTAGTCTGTCAGCTTATTACCAATGATTTTCTCTCAACTCGACATTTGCCAGGACAGCAGGTACATATTTCCTGTAATTTCGAGACAAACAGGAAACTGCAAGCCTGTAACTTTCTTGGAACCCATCCTGGAAAGCCTAATCAAACAAAGATAGCACTTTAAATCTGCATCACTAGCCAAGCCCATGTCAAGAAACATTTTCTTAAGGAGAAATATTGATAAGACAAGATATCTTTATCTCCCACTATCCATGGTCTATTTTACATTGTGACATGATTAGATTAACAGTAATGTGGTTAGTGTGACTCAGTGTAAATTAAAGATGCACGGTAAATGTGGATCATGGACAAACATGTGACTAAAAAATTATGGTATTTTATCTTGGAATAATATGAGTTACTTTTTGTTAAGGTATGCTATTTTGTCAATTAAGATATGTAATTTGTGTTATGTTGTGCATTTACATTTTGTAGATAGGTTAAACAAAAGTATTATAACCAGTAATGCCTTAACGTCTACATGGGGATATATCCGGTCACTTGTAGCTGGGTACATGTATACATACACAAAGAGGGACCTAAAAGTCCTATCGACATCTCTATAGAAAACCACATTAAAGTCTGCCCCACCAAATAGGGTGATAGACACTCAGCTAAGCCTAGCTGTAAACAAGCCAAGAATGTAGGATCATCACAATTCGGGTCATAATATCCTGTACAGGTTAGCCCATTATCTCCACTTTGCAAAACAGCAACTATCCACCTCCCCAAATTGTCTGTTTTATGGTTTATCACCTTTATCCCCAGGTTCTTTTTTTATAAGTATGGCTACCTGTTTTGTGCTTCCTGTCTGTTCTGTGCAGATAACTTCTTGTACCTATAAACACTTCTTTAAGACCCACTACATTCCTGCACACCCAAGTGTGTTTCCTGTAGCATAATAATCTGGGCTTCTATGAATTTTAAGAATTCTAATACCCGCCTACGTTTGTTTCCCCTTCTCAGGCCATTCACATTCCATGTCACTACCTTACCTGCACACACCATCTCAAGATCACCTCGCCACCGGCAAAATTACAGATGATCTCCTCATACTTTAAGACCCTTCTCGAGTGCAACTACAGGATCATTTAAAAAAAAAATCCCACTTGCTCCCCACCCCTGTGCCCCACCCTGAGGAATCCCCCCAAAATCATATGGAGCCATCTTCTTGCCTTCAGGGCTAATACTTTAGAATGACAAAAAAAACAGAAAAAAGCTAACTTATCTCTGCATGTCGATCCCTTTGACCTACTGTGTCTCAACGTAAACTCCCTATATCCCAAAATGACCAGTGAAATCCTCAAAAATGCCTTGGCTGTTCTATTTAAGATCCATGCACACTCTATTTACCCAGAAAATGGGGAGACAAAAGAGACAAAGGGGAAGCATAAGATGTCTAAACGCCATGAGCATGGAAATCTAGTAGCACTTCTTATGCTTCTTGGAGCCAGTTGATGCTGTCTGCATCTTATGTTAACTATACTTTGGAATGACCTTTGGTGGAAGCAGTACACATAGCAGGAGCCAGAGTGGGCCACAGAGATCTGAAAATAATATGCTGATCAGTATAGGGAAAGGTGCGGAAAACATTGTGACGCGAAGGGTTAATTAGCTTGAGCAGTGTAGATGAGCGTGATGCCTGCTGAAACCCCCGAACAACGTGGAAAAGTTCATGATGTTATTTTCCAGCTTTTTTGTGTAGGAAACTTCGTCTCAACCTTGAGAACGAGAGTGCAGAGAGAAGATCGAATGAAAACAAAGGCTGGGGAAGGGCAGAGCAGCCAAGAGACAAGTGCTGATAACAAAGCTAGAAAATGCCAGAAAGAGATAGAATCCAAGTTTCGAGTTATTTAAGCACTGAAGTGCGGGTGAGGGATTTGAAGCTCGCAGATGGGGTTGTGCAAGCTGCCATCTCCAGACCCAGTGCTGCCTCCCTGTTTGCTGTGCAGAGACCGTGATGCTTGAGAGGGGGAGAGGTCCAAGTGGGCGGTAGAGGGCTTCCCAGCATTTTGTGGTCTAAGTTAAGTTCCACACAGGGATGAAAGGCTTTGTTTCTCTGCTCTATTATTATGATTGATTATTATGCTTGCACTGTGTTCATAATCTGAAGTATTCAGCTCATTTATATTTTGCTTTCTGAACATCGTAGTGTGAGCTTGCTGCAGTAATTGAAACATGCATTTTGGTATACAGTTAATCAAAGCTAATCTGAAGTATTCAGCTTGTTTATATTTTGCTTTCTGAACATCGTAGTGTGAGCCTGCTGCAGTAATTGAAAGTTACTTCTTGTGGTGGAAGTCCGGCGGTGATCATAATATGGCAGACAGATGGTAGCTGTGATGACGGTATTTTGGCGGCCGTCACCGCGGCAGTAGGCAGTTTTTACCGCCAGTGACAAAATGAGGGCCATAGTCCGCACCACTTCGGCTGACTCAGCACTGACCAATGATGCTGCACTCATCACTTTACAATGACGGGGAAGTCACAAAAGTGTCACAAAAGTCAATAGGCAGAGCCACATTCAGGAGCTGAAGTCTTTTTGCAATGTACAAGAAAAAACTCACTCAACGTCAGTCTGGTTTTCTTTCAGGAGGCACCCATTTGATCTTTTCCTTGTTGATAAGAAAACCACTGAAAACCATACCCAGACACCTACTTATACTATGTGGGGACCTTGGGCTCACCTATTAGCCACACCCAGTGCCCCTGGAGTTGGCCCATCACATATGGGATGCTGTTATTCCGCAAGACAAAGGCGTCATGCACAGAGCCAGGATATTTGGCATTCACTTGGGAGATGTACTGGTCCGCCAAACACACCATCTGCACATTCATTGAGTGATAGCTTTTTCTATTCCTGAAAACTTGTTCACTTCTCCGGGGGGGACAAATGCCACATGTGTACCATCAATGGCACCAATGATGTTGGGGACATGTCCAAGGGCATAAAAGTCAGCTTTCACTGTGGCTAAATCCTCCACCTGGGGGAATATGATGTAGCTGTGCATGTGTTTCAGCAGGGCTGACAACACTCTGGTCAACACGTTGGAAAACATTAGCTGAGACATCCCTGATGCCATGGCTACTATTGTTTGGAAGGAACCACTTTCCAGGAAAAGGAGAACTGACAGGCCCTGCACGAGAAGGGGGATACCTGTGGGCTGGCAGATAGCTGACATCAGGTCTGGCTCCAATTGGGCACACAGTTCTTGGATTGTGGCACGATCAAGTCTGTAGGTTATGATAATGTGTCTGTACTGCATTGTCGCAAGGTCCACCAGGGGTCTGTACACCGGACAATGCCGCCATCTCATATTCAGCCTGAGCGGTTGAAGCCTATGGAAGAAAACGGTGAGCAGAGGGTCATATTCACACACTATTGCACTAAGGATGATTTTTTTCCTTTACAGAACCAGTATGTGAATCCGACAATCTGTTGCTGTGCCAATGTCTGCTGTGACGCAGTTAGGTGCCATGCCCTGTGCCCCCCTGAAATGGCGGCTGCCTGACCTGTGAGGAGGGACAAGTGGAAATGAGGTAATTCCGCTGGCGTTGTGTGCCATCGCGGTATGCAGTCAAAGACCGCCGCGCAACTTTGCATTGGTTATCATTGGGCCCTATGGGTTCAAGGAGCCAATGGCGATGTAAGCCCGTGGCCATGAATGTATGGAGTGTTGTGTGTGCAAGCCACATGTAGTGGGGGGTAGAGGCGTCCTGGCCAGAGTGCTGCATGTAAGGTGGTCAATGTATGTGCATCAGGGGATGGGAGGGATCTGGTGGGCCATGAGTGTGACGGTCCGGACGGTTGACTAATTCACTTTTCTGCTGTCTTTTCCATGCAGGTCAGTGCCCACCAGACAAAGGGTATTTGGCGTGCCATCGCCAAGGAGGTGCGGACCCTGGGGGTCTTTGACAGGCGGAGCACCCACTGCCACAAAAGGTGGGAGGATCTGCATCGCTGGGCAAAGAAGACGGCGGAGACCCAGCTGGGGCTGGCCTCCCAACGAGGAAGGGGTGCTCATCGCACCATGACCCCCCTGATGTTCTGCATCCTGGCGATGGCCTATCCGGAGTTGGATGGGTGCTTGAAGACATCACAGCAGCCACAAGGGGGTGAGTACAGATACAGAATCCTGACTTTGCACGCTTTAAGAGTTACCTGGGTGGGGGATGTGGGGTATGGGTGCCACTAGGGCAGGGCGAAGATGGCAGGGTAGGGCCCTTGTTGGGCAGGTTCTGAAGCACTCCTACCCCAATAGTGTAAGTGGGCATCTACTACTGGGCAGGGTCCTGTGGGCTTCAGATGTGCAGCTAATGGCAGTAGGCATTGTACCTCATGGACGGAGGGAGCTGCATCCCACATGGGCCTGGAGGTCGAATCCACTGACAGTGAGGGCACCAGTGGGATGGGGGGTGAGGGGAGCACCACAATGGGGACAGGAGGGGAGACCACAGACATTGCCACATCCTCCGATTAGAAGCTCCCTGGTGGTGGTGGACACCTCTGTGCCCACCCCAACAACAGGTACAGCCACCACCCCCTACTAGCACCGCCCTCCCAGCAGCCCCTCAGCGTGTTTCCCGTGCCTGCTCACCCAGGAGGGTGGGCATCTCATTCGCCTCAGGCACCACCTGCCCTGCCCCAGTCATCCCTGCTGCCCTCAGTGAGGAGGCTATTGACCTCCTGAGATCCCTCACTGTTGGGCAGTCAACCATACTGAATGACATCCAGGGTGTCGAGAGGCATTTGCAACAAACAAATACATGGAGGGCATTCACTCTGGTGTGGCGGCCCAGCAGAGAGCATTTCAGGCTCTGGGCTCAACACTGATGGCAGCCCTTGTACCTGTGTCTAGCCTCCCCCCCTCCAACTTCCTCTACCCAGACCCAATCCCCTCAACCCCAGCCTATCCCAAGCACTCCTTCAGACGAGCATTCACCAAAATCAACACCCAGAAGTGGCTCACGCAAACACAAGCACCACACTTCATCTCACAGACACTCACACGAGCACCATCCCCATGAAGACACACCAACATCCACTGCCTCCACTGTGTCCCCCTCCTCCTCATCGTCCACCTCCCTCCCAGTAGCGTCTCCACTCACACCTGCATGCACTACATGCTCATCCACTACCTCCATTACCAGCACGCCCATCACAACACACCCCTAACAAGCAGTCACCGCCCCCACATCCATGCACACATCCCCTGTGTCCTCTCCCAGTGTGTCTGTGACCCATCCTCCCAAAGTACACAAACGCAAGCACCCACCCACCCAACAGGCATCCACCTCACAACAGCATCCAGCCCATGCACCTGCACCCAAACTCAGCAGGCAGACACCTCCTACAACCACTCCCTCTTCCTCCACTCACAAACCCTCTCCCTCTTCCCGCCCCAGTGTCTCTAAGAAGATTTTCCTGGCAAACATTGACCTCTTCCCTACCCCTCGCCCCCCGTCCTTCCCCTCGGGCAAGGGTGTCCAGAACCCAGGCCATCACCTCAGCCACCAAGTCTACATCCACTGTGGTACCTGTAACTCACAGAGGCTCAAAGGGGGCACCCGTCAGGCCAGCCTGTGTGCCACCAACCCCTGCAAAGGACAAAACCATTCCGCCACCTGCCAAGGTGAAGGGGACAGCATGCAGCAAGGGCAAGGAGCACGAACCACCCAGCAAGGCCTCCTCAAAAACTCCAGCTGCCAGACCCAAGGTCACACCACCATCTGCCAAAGTGAGGAAGGGGCAGAAAACACCAGGCAAGGCACTTCAGCTGTCGGAGGCTGCAGGTGAAGGCCCGATGGCTACCAGCACAACCGCCAGCCCCGCCACCTGCACTACAGCCCGCACCGCCAGCAGCCACGCTGCATGCACCGCCATCTGCACCGCCGCTAGCACCACTACTGTCAGCAGCAGAAGCCCCAGTGGGCAGCCGTCCGAAGCTGCAGGAGAAGGGCTGGAGCCTCCCTCCACCCTTGGCAGCACCGGTTCCTGCACCACAGCCAGCACCGCCACCTGCACCACCGTTAGCACCACCGCAGACCCCGCCGCAAGCACCACCACCTGCACCACTGACAGTAGGACCACTACCAGCAGCAGCAGCCCCAGTAGGCAGCCGTCCGAGGCTGCAGGAAAAGGCCTGGAGCCTCCCACCACCACTGGCAGCACCCCCACCAGCACCAGCACTACCACCAGTTTGCAGCCTTAGCCACCGCAGGATGGAGTCTAGCCCTGCCTCCATGAACTATCATGCAACCTGTTCCCTGCAAATCTTGTGCCTCAGACACCCAGGTGAGGGAATGTGAACTGCCACACCCCAGGTGTTGCTTCACTGGGCACAAGGCCCCCTCCAGAACCAGTGGAGAAGCCATCCACTAGAGAGACTGTGGCCTTGCACTCCCCAGGTCCAAGCAGTGGGCAAACCACCCACTTGAGAGACTGTGGCTTTACACTCCCCAAGACCAAGCAGTGGGCAAACCACCCACTTGAGAGACTGTGGCTTTGCACTCCCCAGGACATCGCTGTGGGCATGGAGCGCCCTCCAGGAGCAGTGGTGTTATTCCATCTTCCGGCTGAGGTGCCCCCCCTTCCCTTTCCCCTGAGGTGCCTGTGTGTTTTCGACCTGATGCCCCTGCAGTGTTCTCTCCGTATTGAGGCAGGAGTCAAGTGTGGGCTTGGCCCATGATTTTTGGCCCAGTGGCCCACGGACATTTGGAATGAACAATGTACAGCCTTATGTACATATTGTATATTTTTGTAAATACTGTTTTTCTATTCATTAAGTATATCTGCCTATTTCTAAAATATCACTGATTTAACTCAATTCCTTTTGTCCTTGCATTCTTCCATGGGGTTACGGGGTGTAAATGTAATGTTGATGCATGTGTTTGTGTGTATGGTGTTGTGGGTGGGGGAAGGGGTGTTGCGTGTTGTGTGTGTGTGTCACTCTTTTTTTCACCGTGGTCATCGCCGCCGCCTTTCGTATTCCTGGTAGGTGAGGTGGTAGACCAGGATGGGCAGGAACTGTAGCTTGGGCTCCATGGCGTCCTAGTTCTTTGTTGAGTGTTGAGAGATGAGTGGTTTCCCTTCCAAGTCCTGTTTCCTCCATACTTTAGATGGCGTTGGTACCGCCCCGGAAAAGCTGGCGGATAGGCAGGTTGTGATGGGGTGGGCGGTACATTGTCTTCTGCCTGTCTGTTGGTGGTAACCGCCGCAGTGTTTGTTGCCACACCCGTGGCGGTTGGAGTGCTAAAGTGGCTGTCTGTGTTGGCGGTTTCCGCCGTGGTTGTGATCCCATTTTATTTTTCCGCCCCTTTAACACTGACCGCCAAGGTTGTAATGAGGGCCAAAGTCTTTTTGGCTCTGAGACTTTAGAAAACAGGAGGCAAGTTCAATCGAAGCCCTTGGGGAGCACTTTTCAGAAAAGTCAGAGGCTGGCAAGGCAGCAGGGCAACAGCAAGGCAGCAGTCTTTCACAGCAAAGCAGTACAGGTGAGACCTTTGGGCAGCCAGGCAGTTCTTCTTGATAGGTTGCAGGATCTGGTAAAGAATTGTCTGATTTGGTGGTGTCAGGGACCAAGTTTAGATACCCAAAAATGTCTTTGAAGTGGGGGAGACTTCAAAGAGTGGTTTTGAAGTGCACAAGGTCCCCTTTCAGTACAGGTCTGTCTGCCAGGGACCCAGTAGGGGGTTTGGCAGTCCACTGTGTGAGGGCAGGCCACTAACCTTTGAAATGTAAGTGCCAGCCCCATCCACTCTTCCAGCTCTGGAAGACACATTCAGTATGCAGATGAGTGCAGGTGTGACTGAGTATCCTGTGTTTGTGTTGTCTGGGTGAAATGCAAAAGGGAGCTGTCAACCAGCCCAGCCAGACATGAATTGGAGACAGGCTGTAAGGTAGAGATGGATTTTAGGTGCAGGGGAATGCTCACTTTCTAAAAGTGGCATTTCTAAAATAGTATTACTAACTCCAACTTCACCAATGAGCAGGGTTTTCTATTACCATTGTGGCCATACTAAACTTGACCTATTTACCCCTTTCAGATCAGAATCTACCACTCAAGCAGTTTATGAAGGTATCCCTAATGCTATCCTTAAAAAGGAGCAGGCCTCACAGTAGTGGAAAACAAATTTAGGGGCTTTCCACTACCAGGACATTTACAACACACATGCACATGTCCTGCCTTTTGCCTACATAGCACCCTGCCCTTTGGGTTACCTAGGGCCTATTTTGGGGGTGACTTATACGTAGAATAAGAGGAGTTTAAGGCTTAGCAGTTACTTTTAAAGGCCAAGTTGAAGTAGCAGGGAAACTGCACACACAGGCCTTGCAATGGTAGGCCTGAGATATGGTTTAGGGGCTACTTATGTGGGTGGCACAAACAGTGTTGCAGGCCCAGTAGTAGCATTTAATTTACAGGCCCTGGGCACATGTAGTGCACTTTACCAGGGACTTACAAGTGAATACCAATTGGGTATGACCCAATGTTACCATGTTTAAGGGAGAGAACATATGCACTTTAGCTCTTGTTAGCAGTGGTAAAGTGCCCAGAGTCCTAAAGCCAGAAATAATGAGGTCAGAAAAAGAGAAGGAGGAAGGGTTGACACTACAGAGGGGTCATTTCCAAATATATATATATATATATATATATATATATATATATATATATATATATATATAAAATATTCACACATACATATATACATCCTCAAATCCGAAGGCAAAGTCAATGACTGCAGCCACACCACTCGTGCCCTCCAACTGAGCAGGAAACTTAGTGATATATTGGGCCATGGTATACCGCAGTACATAATGTTTACAAAGCACACTTTACTGGCTAAATACTGCCCTTACAACATGAAAAGGCAGCCATACTGTCTTAACATACTTTGTGTGCCTTCTGAGTTTCATTACAAAATCTACTTAAAGGCTGTTTTTCACTTCTTGGTAGACTTGAGTTGGTTGCACTAAGCTGGGACATATATATGTATATGTTTATGGTTTAAAAAAAAAGTTAACAAAGTACCAGGGCACCACCTTGAAAATACCACAGTACAATTTTTTTTTAAAACACAGCACTCCATGCCACTGGACTGTACGCCACTGTACTCTACTCTTCCCCACTGTATGCCACTGTACTCTCCACCACTGCACTGTACTCTAGGTCATTTTGCTCATCACCATAACACTGTACACCACTGTACTCTGCACCACTCTACTCTGCAGCACTGCATTCTATGCTACTGAACTGTATGCCACTGCATTCTACACTGTTGCACTATGCACCACTGCAGTCTATGCCACTTCAGTCTATGCAACTGCACTGTACACCACTGCAGTATATGCTACTGAACTCTGCGTCATAGCACTGTGCACCACTGCACTGTATGCCCTTATACTGTACACCCCTGCACTCTGCAGCAATCTACTCTGCATCACTGTACTCTTCACCACTGCACTCACACCACTGCACTCTATGCCACTGCACTCTAAGCTATTATATTATACACAACAGCACTACATGCCACTGTACTCTACTCCATTCTACTGTATGCAACTGCACTCTGTGCCACTAAACTCCATGCTACTGTAGTATAAGCCACTGAAGTCTATATCACTGCACCCTATGCCACTGCACTGTATGCCGCTCCAGTCTACTCCATGGCACACCACACCACGGCACTCCACACCACTCTACTCTGTTCTATGGTACACCACTCCAGTATTTGCTATGCCACTCTATGCCACTTAACTCCCATGCCACTCTACTCTACGTCCTTTCATTCTATGTCACTCCATGACACTCCACTCTACACTATCTCACTGTACGCCACTGCACTCTAAGCCACTCCACTGTATGCCACTCCACTGTATGCCATTCCACTCTATGCTATTCCACTCTAGGGTGCTCCACTCTATGCCACTCCATGTCACTCCACTCTTCACCACTCCATTTTACTCTATGACAGACCACTCACCTCTACACCACTCCACTCTAACCTACAACACACCACTCCCCTCCACTTTACGTTACTCAGTTCTGTGCCTCTCTACTGTAAGACACGGTACGACATGTCACTCTATGACACAACACTCTACTCAACTTCACAACATGTCACTCCACTCTACTCTATGCCACGCCACTTCACTCTATGCCACTTCATTTTATGCCACACCACTCTGCGCGACACCACTTTACACAATACCTCTATACGCCCCTCCACTATAAGACACTGTATGACATGCAACTCCATGACACATCACTGCTCTCTATTTGACGACACATCACTCCACTACATGCCACTCCCTTCTACTCTATGACAACCCACTTCACTCTACCCCACTCCACTCTACAACACCCCACTCAATGAGACACCACTCCACTCTACGCCATTCCAATCAATGCTATTACACTATACACCACCAGTCTATACCACTCCAATCTACGCTACTCCACTCTATGCCATTCTACTCCATGCCACTCCAATGTGTCACTCCAATCTACGTCACTCCACTCTACGCCATTCCATTATACGCCACTCCACTCTATGCCACTCCACTCTACGCCACTCCACTCTATGCTATTCTACTACATGCCACTCCAATCTACGTCACTTCACCCTAAGCCACTCCACTCCAAGCTCTTCCACTCTACACCACTCCAATCTAGCTAACTCCACTCTATGCTGTTCCACTCTATGCCACTCCACTCTAGGTGTTAGCTTAACACATTTCATTTATTTCCCACTTAAAACCTGGAAAGGTGTGTCAAGCACAGTGTTACAGGTATTTTACTAGGAAAGTCAAGTAAATGCCCTTTTTTCATTTCCCTATTGTGGAATTCTATACATTGTACAATTACACATTGTGGAAAGCTACAACCTTTGTGAAATTGCACAGTTATTTTCATTTATGTTTTATCTCAATAAGGAAGATACTTTTCGCTGTAGAGACAATTCTTTCCATACACCATCACAAAGCACATGGGTGTTGTGTTTGCCCTACCCACCAGGAAAAAGTATTTACTCCTGTTCTCGGCAGATGTAAATCTTCACCTATTTGTAGGGTGGGTATGGATCAAAGACGAGTTTGTAAATCAAATGTGATATTTTAGTGATAATTCCTTTGATGATAGGGGATTATTACCTTGGTACTAAGGGCATTGTAACTATGGCTGTTGTGTGTTACCCATGTTGACGTATATCAAATTGACAAAGCCGTTTTTTACATTACGGCTGGTAACTCTACCTGATACACTGAGGTGATGAATGCTAGTAACCCTGAACATGGTGACCATTAACATAAACATGTCTGATGTGGTCTCTATTACAACATTAACAATATTAGTAGCTTAGCATGATTTTTACTATGTATAAGTTGCACTTATTACAGAAAAGATTGGAGACCACTGGTACATAACATTCAGTCGTAAATGCAATCACTTGCTCTTTTCATATGATTACACACATAAATGGCTTAATAATTCAGGACCATGGGGTGAGGAACATATTTTGAAACATTTTGCAAATCAGGCAGGAAAGATGGCTTAAAGACCAGGGTGTGGAGTTTGTACTGGATGGCACGTAAGAGTTAGGTGTTGTTAGGACAGTATGAGTAAGTGACTGTGTGGTGTTAAAGAAGGTTTGCATGATCGAGGTGTTTATTGATTGTTTTTGTCCAGCTTCAGAAGGAATAGTGTCAGAGGCTGTTGCAGTAAACCAGCTTGCTCATTACTAGGCTTTTAATGATGGATTTGGTTACCTAGAAAAGAGGAGTGGTTAGATTCATCTGATAATTAGTTGCATGATCATGACTGCTGTCAAAGGGAGGTTATAAATGACTCCTGGTGTATCTCCTAGCAGAAATGAAGGCAGTGCATCCATCAGCGGGGACACTGCAGTTATCATTAATAGAGGTGGACAGGTCTGCGTGAGCAGAGGATGCAGATAAGTATATCATGTAGATGTTTGCAGATATGTCATGTGAGAGTAGGATGGACATACTTCGCCCTATGACATAACAATGTCAGAGATTTCTATTTCAGTGTTAAAGCTGAGAGGTGGGAAGCTGTGTCTGTCATCATCAAAAATGTGGCAAAAAAAGCTGTGTACACCATGTTATGTTATGCTGTGTTAAATCAATTAGAAAATAATTCTAAACCTTTCTTTGAAGTTAGATCTCACTGAAAAACCCAGATTTTGCACATTTGATTCTTGACCAACACAGTGGGAACTGGGTGATGCTAAATGACTCCTCAGATGTAAGACTAAACAGGTATGTTGAGAATCCAAACCCTAATATCAAGTTCCAAACTGTTTTAGAAGCATGACTATGTATCTCAAAATATGTGTCTTAACCCCAATCATCTTTTCCACATGATGTCTTTTCTCATCACATGACTGATCCATCTATATTTCAGCGTTTCTAAACCTATATTAGACTGATGCAAAGAAGACTTTCATAACAGGTGCAATGTAATTTAACTTAAGGTAATGTCCCTACAGAAGCCACAAATCCTTGTGGACTAAATCAATGAATGATATACCTCCATGCTTAATCACAGCTTTGCTAACTGCATGTATCCTACTATCTACCCACTCACCCAAGTCCTGTTGCTCAGCAAAATGTTGCCCTCAACGATCAGGTTCTCACCATTTGGAAAAAAATACAAATAGAGCTAATAAAATTGCACACTAATACATTCACACATAGGGGGTTATTCTAACTTTGGAGGAGGTGTTAATCCGTCCCAAAAGTGACGGAAAAGTGACGGATTTACCACCAGCCGTATTACGAGTCCATTATATCCTATGGAACTCGTAATACGGCTGGTGGTATATCCGTCACTTTACCGTCACTTTTGGGACGGATTAACACTCCTCCAAAGTTAGAATAACCCCCATAATCTCATAAATAAACTAGTACAATAGGGTCACAGATACAATCCTACTAAATGGCATATTACACTCTGTACATCTGTACGTACAGTTGATGCTTTGATGTCGTTGTGTGTGATTTCATAGAAAAACAAGTTCATGGAATACCAGTACAGAGAAACCATTTCACCTTAACTGTTTAATGGAAATTTGCAGGATGAATGATATTTACCATTTCATAGAAACCAATTCATCCAAGGTCTCTTTTTCAAAATTGGCTTTTGCATGCTTCATTTTTTAAGGAACAGGGTTGCAGGTCTTATTTTCAGAAATATGTTTGTTGGAGATACTTATTCTCTTTATTTCAAGGGACTTAATTTTGGATTTATGTTTTTACACTGTCATGCAATCGCATTGGATATTTTTAATTAACTGACCACTCATCCCCCCAAACAACATATGTCCTTGACTTCTTCACAACCCTTAAGCGCTATTATCCCTGTCACTAAAAAAACAAAAACTACCCCAATCCCTGACCCCTAATCACCACCAGTCCCTGAATCTTAAAAGCCCCTTCTACCGCTAAACTACACCATCCCTGAAACTCCTCTACACCTAATCTATGCCCTGTCACTGACTCCTAAGCTCAGCCAATCCCTGAACATTAAACACCCTTCCAACGCCTAAGCCCCTCCCCTCCCTGAACCCTTAAACCCCTCACCATCCCTAAACACCAGCAATCCCTGACCCCTAATAAAAGCCCTCAAAACCACTAAGCTCCAACCACCCCTTTCTACATCTAAACTCTATCCATTCCTGACCCCCGAGTCTTTTTTTGCCCATACACCTGACCCATTCCTTACTCACCCCTGAAAGTCCTCAAACCCCTGAATTCCACCCATTCCTGAAACTTAAAATTCTTTAACCACCCCAAACTCCTTTAATTCCCAGAACCCTAAAAACCCTCAACACTCGTACACTCCAACCATCCCTGAACCCTAAAAACACCTTCACACCCCTAAACTCCACTCATTCATGAATCCTAAAAACCCTTCTCCTCTTTTAGACTCCACTCATCCCTGATCCCTAAAACTGCCTTACCGCCTCTAAACTCCATCCATCACTGAACCTTAAAAACTCTTTCTGTGGTTGAACTCTACCCATCCCTGACACCTAAAACCCCTTGTTACCCCTAAACATCACCCATCACTAAACCGTTAAATTCCTAACTAGCCCTAAACGCCACCTAAGCTCAATGTAAGTTCAATGTATGTATCTTTTCTTGACATTGTCTTCCCTTCATAATTTTTCCTTTACTTTTCGATTTATTTGTATTTCATTAAAATTGTCTTTCCTCAAAACTAAATTAGTTTTCCATGATTTGGTTTCCTCCAATGTGGTTTCTCAATTTTCCTTTTCCCGTTAATTCACATACATCACTATTTTAATGAGCAATAGTAAAAAAATAAATATTCATATTGAACACAAAGGCTTAAATCTTTACAACAAAGTAGAATCATAATAAATATAATTTCAAGTGTACCCCATTTGTTTTTTTTTTCTGTCAGCTGATTCTAGAATGAAATCAGAGAGAAAAATATATTTGTTTTCTCAAGCTAATTAAAATGCACAGTGGTAATTATTTGGAATGTGGCCAATGCACTATAATATGCGAGCAAAAGTGTGTTTATTAATAATCTTGCTCCAAATATTATGGGCTCCTGTGCTGCATTTATTTTCACTGGCAAAGCATTAATATACATATAAGTTTGGGCCACAGCGAAAGTCATTGCAAAAAAAGCATATGACCCAGACCCAAACAAGGCATCTTTTGAGGGACCTCAGGCAATACTACTACACATGTGCTGAGGGAGTCAACATTAATGCAGATTATGCTAAATTTTGCTAGTAGTAAGTGGATCACAAATCTCAAGACAAATCTGTTTTTACTGTAATGTTAAAGTTCAGGTGAAGTAAATGCTTACCTTTGCAGACAAAACACTTAATATGAAAATATTTGTTCTGCACTCTCAGAACCTCCCCTTTACAAGCATTCCCGCAATTGTGGCAGAGGATTGCAGTACTTGCTGGCTTCTCTAGATGGCTATGAACAGCCTGGTGATGAGATACTGCAAAGAAAAGAAAACATGTTTGTGATTTGCAGCACACAAGCTTGGCAAGGTTTTAATTTATTAGATGAACAATACGTACAAAGTACAGCCAACTAAAGTGAAATAGGAATGTTTTGAACCCGTCCTTTACTTGGCATTCGATTATAAAAGTTCTCACTGATAAACACACTGCAACACATTAGTAGCAGTGATTTCTGTGAGTAGTTCAACGGGGAGAGTCAGTTGAGGAGGATGAGTGGAGGGCCAAGGAGGGCGTGGCCAAGACCTTTCTACGTCAATATATGAAGTTGCACCCAACAACTTGATCAGTAGACAACATATAGGCAAACTGCAGTTTCATAAAAGACACTGACTGGCTTAACTTTTGGGACTGCACACTTTTCTCAAATATCTAACAATCAGAGATGTGAGTGTGCAAGCCAGCAACAATTCGAACAGCACTGGGAATAAGAAATAAATACATTAATAGTCCAACCCAAAGAGTAATAAAAGCAGTGAACAACAGAGATCAAACTTATATAGGTGATAGGAGTAGATTAGTGTTTGGGTGGTTGATACTTCATCGATTTTAATACATAAGGGTAAATCTATCAAATAAACAATATCCAGAAATAGGATTAAGATAGGGTCTTTTTGGAGTACAACTTTCCACAATAATCTACTAAGCATAAAAAAATGGGTTGTTGGTTGACTGGGTTGTGAGCCCTTGTTAAGCAGCAATCACAATCCTTGTCACTGTGAAGCAAGTAAATAACTGTGTGCTCCTCCCTCTGGTAGCTTGGCACAGCGCCGTCAGGCTTAATCCGGAGGCAATGTGTAAAGTATTTCTGCAACACCTCAAACAGTAATATGAAAACACCACACAAAAAGGATCCCAAATCAAGTTAGAAGAATAGATGTATTTCTAATAAATACAAGAAGACCAAAATAAGACAAATCTAATCACTAGATCTGGAGATATGCATGTTTTAAGATTTCTGTGAAAATAGCGCCAAAAAGTGCAAAGCATCAACTATGAACATCTGGCCACGCCGGATCAGAACAAAGTCATACATTCAGGCAAACACGATGGAATGCGGGATGACTGCAGGGACTCAGTTAGGCCCACTGAACCTGAGACATATTTAGAATTCTACTTAGTGGTTGGCACAAACAGTGCTGCAGACCTATTAGCATAATTTAATTTACAGGCCCTGGGCACAGGTACTGCCACTTTACTAGGGATGTACAAGTAAATTTAGGATGCCATTGGTCCCAAGCCATTTCTGCCAGGTTTTAAGAGGAAGCACATTAGAACTGGTAAGCAGTGGAAAAGGGAGAAGACTCCTACAACCATCAAAAATGAAGTTGGCAAAGAGTAGGGTTGAAGGAAAATGTTAGGGGGAAAACCATACCAAGGATAGCAGGTCTAGCATTAAGGTTTTCAAAATGCATGCAAAAAATAGTCTTTTAACAAAGGGATCCATTAGAGGGGATCACTTCATGCAGATCATTTGTCAATGGCCACGATCACTGTACATCAGCTTGATACACAAAGTATCCCACGTTATGTTAGCCTTACCCACACGTACAAGGCCATACACAACGCAGGACCAGTCTACCTGAACCACAGCGTCTCCTTCCACACCCTCGCCAGATCCCTCTGCTCCGCTTAGGTGGCCCTGGCCACCATCCCTTGCATCCGCAAAACCACTGCCAGAGGACGATCTTTCACTTACACTGCAGCAAAGAGCTGGAACAACCTCCCCCTGCACCTCAGACAAAGCCCGTTGCTCACCACCTTCAGGAAGAACCTCAAGACGTGGCTCTTCAGGTGAGGCCCCTCTCCTCCCTTCCAGCGCCTTGAGACCCTCATGGGTGAGTAGCTGCGCTTTACAAATATTGATTGATTGATTGACGTTATCTAGCTCAGCCTATTTGCACATCGATAGTACTGATAAAAGGCTACAGATGCATGCTCAGTGCTCCTTGAAATACCTGTCTTCATGGAGAGAACAAAAACTCTTTCCTTCAATAGGATATTGAAAATGTATACCTTAGCTATCAGTAGGACTTTGATGCTATCAGAGTGAGGCACTTGGCTCTTGGCACTTGGACTGTAGCATCAAGTAGACGGACAGCACTGAGCATGTCAGTCCATCAAGGAGTTGACTGGTCTGTTGCTGGCATCCAGGTCTTCAGTATAGCAAAGACCCAAGTAAGGAAGAACAATTCTCCCTTTTTTCTACAAGAGTGTCAGGTAACTTCTCTAAGGTCTGTATATAGGGGGGTCAGCCAATCTCGGTTATGAATAAAGAAACATTCTGTTCTTATTGATATACTTCTTGAAAGTACAAAAACACAGGTTTTCATTGAATTATTCTAAATCCTGATTCTCAGATTTTGGCCTCACCAAACTTTGAGGAATCAAGATTCAGGTATCCAAAATCGTACAGGCTACTTTCACAGAAGTATCTTTGAATCCTAGCTTCAGCAGTTATCCTGCTTTTTTAATCAACCATGTGATTCAAAGGAGGCTCACTGTTGAAGTAAATGTATGGCTCTTCTGTGATTAGAGCCAGAAATTATTACCCCTCTCAGTGAGAACAATATGTCAGGGCTATTGTTTAATTCGCAATCTGATGGCTCTTTCAGAGTTTCCTAACCTCGCTGACTTCTAAACAAATCAAAAGATCTTCAACCTTAAACATGTTTCCAACAAACTGAACTTTACACATGAATATATCCTGGTATAATTTGCCATAGTCCTTTGTTCTGTTAAACTATTTAATTAACATTATACGTTTGTATTATACTTCAAAATTATTTGCAGAGTTAACTCATATAACATTGATTGAAAATACAAAAATGCAGGGTTTACTCTGCTGTGATAAATTTGTTTAATCTCAACTGTAGTTCAGGGTTAAGGAGAATGTTGTCTGAGTGGCATGAAATCCCATGTCCTGCTTTTTGTGCTACAGCATTTTGCCTGAAGAAACTGCGAGTGACAATTTGAAATGAACATTCAAGGATTTTAATATGTCATGTGCATTTCAGACTATCCTTTAGATATTACACTCCAATACGTAACTAATGTGTAGCTAAATATCACTTTAGAGTTTATGAAGCTTTCGGCACCGTCTGCAATGACAAGTGGATTACATCAGAGTTGTGCCCTAGTTCCCATATTGTACTGTATGTTTGCAAAAGTTCAAGAAAAGTATCATGATATTTGGAATGGAAAATCTCTCAAAATTGTTGTTTGTTCATGCAGGCAACAGTTACATAGATTCACAAAGATAAAGGTTCTCCAAAATCAATTAAAATGCCCTGTACAACAATAAAAATACAATGGATTGGCATTGCTAAAATTAAAGTGACCTTTTACCCCAGTTCAATTAGTACACCAGTCTATTGGACTGGCAATATTCCAATTGAAAGATGTAAAACCTGTACATTTCTTGGCTCACGTATCACCTCACACTGTAAATTGAGAGACTGCAAATTATTATAATAGCATTCCATACATTTGATTTAAACACATATGTTTTTTCCCATCGCCTCTCCTCATCAGCATACTTCTTGAGAGGTTGATCCTTCAGATGGGTCTTGGTGCAATAATTTGGAGATATGGCCAGCAATAACCCTCTCATCTCAGAATGGTGCTCATTGGTCAATTTTCCTACTACTTCAAGGCAATTACTTTTCATGTATACAAATATATACACAATATATAGAAGAACAGCTAAGACAACAGCACTCACAACACAGATATTTGTAAATAAGGAAATAGAATCTGATGTAGAATGTCCAAGGTATAAACTACAGTAATCCTCTTGGTGTTCACGAAGTAATTTATTTGGGTCAGCAAGTGCTTGTGATATATATATATGTGTTCATGTACAGCCAACACGTGTTTCGTCACACAGTGACTATTTCAAGGCTGTAAAAGACATTGTATACATAAGTGACAAAAAATAATAATAGCCAATAGTACACAGTAGTGGATATCAGATAAATAGCATATATATGTACATAGATAAATTATCTATGGTGAAAAGGGAATCAGACATGACAATTGTGACTAGGCATATATTGATAATATTGAAAGACAATATACAATCTCCACCATATCTAAATAATATAGCAAAAATCACCAAAACGCATGAAAAGGCACAGCGAGAGTGAAATTGGATAGCAGGGGGTGTATAGTCCATGAAATGTCAAATGACCATAAATAGTGGGAACAGAAACAAGCATCCGACGCTAAGAACCTACCCATACTATAGACGAGATAACATGTCCACCTAGATAAAAGTGTCAAGACACTTTAACCGGATCAGAGAGAGAGAACTGAAAGCCAGGGAATACAATTTTGAAATTTGATTCCACTGAATGACTCCTACATTTGGGGGTAATTCTGGATTTTTCAGTGATTCACAAAGAATTCCAGATAGATTCCTGAAAATCTATGCCAGTGTTAGATTTTCAGGAGTACTCACATGCATAATATTTATGCATGCAGAATTTTCACCAGGAGGAAATATCCACTTCAAAAATGTAATGCAAACATGAATTTGTACATTTAATGCTATACTGTTACTATGGAGGAACCCATTCTGTTAAAAACTCCTAAAATATAGGGTGAGCTTGTTCCACTCCCATGCCAACCCAAGAAATTATATCTCCTTTTGGCAGTAGTAACTTTGTGTGTGCTTAAAGTACAGGAAGCTACCAGTAAGGTATGCGTGAATACACACAAATGTATAACATTTAAAGGAGCACACATGCTCCTTGCATGTTTGACCACCCAACAATGCACATAGAGCCACTACAAAGGCCCTCATTGCAAGCTGCACACTACTGATGCTGATTTACAACATGCTAAACCATTATCGTTATGTAAATCTGACCCAGGGCCGTGCAGTTACAAGTTAAACTCCAGGGAACAGGCAAGTACCACAATGGAGTGATTTTTCTTGGTAAACTCACACGGAATCCCCAGTTCTGAGAGGTTTCACACATGCATTGAACACTTGCTGGAAGCTGGTGGTAAATATATGTTAGGATTGCTGGGTGGGTTCGAGGGTAGGGAAGAGGGGTGGGAGAATAGGGACTGGAAGGGGGGAGATATTTTCCTGCAGGGAGAAGAACTGTAAACTCCCACTGTACTACATTGCAGAATTAGCTCATGATAAAAAAATGGGTGTGGTTCTCTCACATCCAGAAAACTGGGTGTGGAACCCTGACCCACTTGGAATCAGGATGAGCAAATCTTCTTCAGCTGACTTGTAATGAGGGCCTAAGTCTATTGCCATTTGAAAGGTAGCATTCTGTTAATCCAGTTTCTACTGAGCATGTTTGGGAATATACCCGTCAAAAAGATTAGTTTAGTTTGTTGTGAGGTTATTTTAGTAAGCTTTTATGGGCACATTATTTTAGCCATTGGCCTGCAGCTTGTGCCCTTTGGCCTTATAACAATTTATTTTATTCATTTGATTTTCTGAGCAGAAGCTTTATTCTGCAGTGATGTTTTATTTCTTTTATCTCGTGCATTCTTACGCTAGGAACTGTTTTCAGTCTTCTTAGTCTGACATTCTCGTTCTGTACTCTGCTCAAGGCTGTACCCGGTATTGTTGTCAGTACAAAGTGGAACAAAGTGGAACATCACAATCTTTGCCACTTCACGAGAAACATATGTGTTCTTACACTAGGGCAGTTTTTCTCTCAGAACACTAGCTGTTTTATTATAAAACATCCATCTGCCCGCTATACATTAGAAGGAGAAAATTGCAGTTGCATGCTGTTGCAGCTGACTGCTGAGACTTGACGTCTTTTCCGCCTACATGGGAGGGGACTCTCAGTAGACCAACAGCCCTCTTCGCTACCCCCATATTTAGGTATGGTGGATGGTGTCTTCCTACGGACCCTGAAGGGTGGAGTAGGGCTAACACTGCTAAGCTCTAGTAGTACCTTAGTGGAGTAGGTAGGAATTATACCAATTAGCATATTGACATTATGATGGGTCTTTTCTTATGTTTCTCTCTTTTTGTCACCGCATTGCTATTATTATGTTCTATCATCCTAAGCATTGCAGTACATGCCATATTATCTAGAACGCAGTTGATTCAATAAAATACATTAAACTAATTCATGCTTCTGTTGTCTTTGCATGTGTGAGACAAATGTAACTGAGAGAAAAGGATGATATCTGTTACACCACGATTTCTCTAACAAATCAGAATGTCATGCACATGGCTGCCACAAATCACCACCACTTCCAGGTGCTGGTGAGGAACTGCTAACTGGCTGGAAGGGTTAGGCTGACAGTTGTCACAAGGTGTGGAATTGAATCCAGTTCCCCACAACCTGGTAGTGCTGCCACCCAAATCCAGTAGTCTCATTAGTATAATGGGAGACAACATGACAAGTTGTACAGCAACCATTATGAATCAAGCCTGTGATTTCTATATCATACAAGCATGGAATTTAGAAAACTGGAACAGAGTGGTGTTGCTAAAGAGATTACAATACAAATATTTAACACTTTTCCCAGAGAAATTGATGTAGGAAAGCATATTATGTTAAATTAGTTTTGGATCGATCTAGAACAGAGAACCTTCGTCCTTGGAATACTGTTCTTAGAGTCCGGAAATTTTGACTATCAATTTCGTAGATTAACCAAACAGTCATGAAAGGGGTATAAATGAGGGTCATTTTATGTGCGGTATTTTTTGACACAATGATTTTTCTGCCAATTCACAATCTTATTATATATGTCTGGCCAATGAGCAGCCATTGTTTTTGTTTGAAAATGAACATCCATATCAACAAACGCCATACGCCACCGTTGTCCCACTAAGGATAACCCCATAGGGAACCAATAGAATACAATCCCCATTCTTCGCAAGACCTGGTAAACTATTTAGAGCTTGGCACATTCACTCATGTCTACTGGCTCTCATTTTTGAAGATTACATTTCTGGTTAAGTAGACAAAATAAAACAACAAACACTTCCTTGATAATCTAGGATTTTGCTGATGAATACAAATGTAAGTGGGTTGTGGAGGGGAAGCTGGTTACGGACCTGTGTGCCAGTTACGTCAGAAGGATACGGAAGGGGAGGAGCCACTGCTAGGACCGCCGTCAGGACCGCGAGGCAAAGCGAGGCGAAGCAAGGGCAGAGAGGCGCTGGGAGCCGGGAGCTACGACTCAAGGTACTTTGGCATCCGGCGGCATTCCGCGCCCGCCCACCAGCACTACTGGCCATTACTGCCTGTTGGGTGGTTTGACATAGCCCTGACACAGCCATGGGCGGTAGCGGCGGGGGAAAAAAAGAAAAAAGTAGAAGTTGGAGATCGTGACACCTGCTCACATCTACATGCCCACATCTACAACTATTATGGATCAGCGTGTCACAGCAAGAGTAGTAAGAGGCAAACCAGAATACCCCACGCTGGCCTGAGCCACACACTCCCCCCGCGCCTACTGCCCAGGTACCCAGTGCTATTCAGTGGCTTTCTCAGGAAAGGGCAGGTAGTGGTTCGAGTGGGGGGAGTAAAAGCAGCAGCGCAGCAAATGCAGCAAATGTAGCAAATGCAGAGGGAGCTGAGGAGCAGCGGCGATGGTAGCAGAAGTAGTGAAGACGCAGAAAAAGAGGGTCCGACATATATTCATATATCATGTAACCAAAATCGTATGATGTAGTGTGATTTTAGTAAAGAAAATAATGTACGAGGGAAATTGTGCCCTCGGAGTAGTTCGCCAAAATTATAAACATGCTTTATTAATCAGGAGGAATTGAAAAATGTAGTAATCCGTCATAATTGCAAATGTGTGCCATGATTTCTTGTTGAAACTGTTTTATGCTTAGCTTAAATTTAGTAAAGGCTTTGGCCTAGTTGCCTGGTCTCAAATTCTAACTGCGTGGCTTTTTCCTTCAACTAATGTAACATATATTCTTGCTTAAAGTTGTATTTTATTTTTTCAGTAGAGATGACTAATACACTTATCTCCAAGGTCTCGTACTAGGCCAGTTTCATTCCCTTTGAAGCAAGGTCAGTCTCTGCAGGTGCAGACAATGAGGGTACAGATAGAAAAATAATTGGCAAACCATGTTGCAACTTGTGTTCCAAGGCTCCAAGGACAATGTATGCATAAATGAGTACTAGTAGAAAGACATTTTTCATTGGTCAATTTGAAGCCACCCTATGAACCCTCCAATGGAAGACCCTGAAGAATTTGGAATGTTTCTTACTTAAACCCACTGGACAAAGAGGAGTCAGCCATTTTTCCTTGATGCCATTTTTGAAGCCAAATGCCAGACGCCATCTTAGACGACATCTTGATGCCCCTTTTCTCTATTCCAGAGAAAGAGACTTTGAGAATTCTCACCCTAGAGACTTTAACTTTAATTTGCCCCGTCTTGCCCATGCAGTAATTTTGCCTCATTCTCCTTGCTGATGCAAGGAAACTTGCCCTTAACTTTGCCCCTTTAAAACTCTGCCCCATGCTGATCGAACCGGTACCTGAAGGACAAAGACTTTCTTGAATGCTGATTGTAATTGGTAATTATGAAAGGATAATTGTATTATGCATTGTGTTTTTCCTTTTAGGTACCAACTGCTATTTTGATAGGGCCCAAGTAAGAAGTTTTCCAAATTTGTGTTGACTAAATTCGTTTTGCATGAAGCCCCACATGCCAATGCTAATTAGAGATTAATCGAGGTATGCAATCGATGCACCATGTTGAATTGAAATCTTGTCATGCTGACCGATGTATGAAATTAGTCAAATTCAGTTGCTTATATTAGTGATTTGTATTGCCATAACTGAATGTATCATTATTCAGATTTTGCGTAGGTTGCGTTTCTTCCGCCGCTATGGACAGCTAGTAATGTTCGTATACATATATCATTTGGTTTTGAGACTTATATACATTGTGCTAGCTTTGTTAATATAGGGAAATAAATTCACTAACTTTTAATAAACTGGTGTGGTTATTCATGACTGAAAGGTCATGGCGCGTCGAAATACCAACTGTTATTGATTCCTAATGTGTTATTTCGATCTATTAATTGAGTATTGGTTATAGGATACAATAGTTATTGATTATTGATTTAAGTGACCCGACTATTCCAGGATGAGGAGAGCCCAACTCGGCTAAAAGGTTCACCGACCTCCAACGTGTCCAGGTACAGGTAATTTATAAGGGCTGGACGCGTTATCAGTAGCAGCAGTGGAGAGAGCCATGGCAGTGAAGCATGATGGGAAGAGGTGAGACGACCGGGCCCCGGTCCACCTGCTGACTTGATATGACTTTGATTTGACTTGACAACAAAGGGACTAGCAACCAGTGGGCCAGTCCTCTTGCTCCCCTGGTAAACTGTAAGTCCAGCTAACCCGGTGAGTGGCCAGTGGCTTCCTTGGCTTCCTTGGCTTCGAGCCCTGAGAATTTTATTTATGCCCAGGAAGTACTATTACAAGCGCTATAATCAAGCACAAATTAAGCGCAAATAAGTGCAGGATATGCGAAGGTAAGGAGTCCTGAGAGAGCTATAGTAGAACTAAAGCTGAGCCAGAGGAGGTAAGCTCAGAGCTGCAGTCCTCAGAGGTGGTGCGGAGGCAGCTGGTATTAGGCCAGTGCCGTTTGCTCCTCTAAGGGGTTTCTCCTCCCTGGCCTTTACCCAAGAACCCCTTATAGTCTGGTATTTGGAGCGTGGAGTAGCCACTGTAAGGTGTGGATATATAGTATACAGCATCCAGTATACGTGTGGCACAAAGAAGGGACCGAACACAGTTTCTAAAGCAAAGGAAATTATGGATGTGTATCAGCCTTGAGGGGTAACAGTGAGTAGCCAAGAAGGAGGCAATATACTCTAATCATTGGAACAGGAGGATACCCATAGAGATAATGGAGACAATGGAGAAAGGTCTGCTGTAACCCCACTTGGGGCATCAATTAGAGAATTTGTGGGGAAACATTTTAAAAAGACTCACTACATGTCACATGTGTAAGAGGGAAATAATATTTTTGATTCTAACCAGAGTAAAATCGAACTATCTATAAGGAATGACTTTCAGACCTCAGACTCACTGCAGATAGAGGATTTATTCCTGGGGTGGGAGGCAGTGGAGATTATTGGGGGGAGGGTCTCGCTGGAACCTAGGCAATCCTCATCTCCATGCCTCTCACCCCAAGTTAGGGATAGCATTAGGCTAGAAGAGAGACTTCCATCTTGTTCTGTTACAGAGAGAAAGGAAGAGAGGAGGGCTTTGTAGGAGGACTAGGAGGACTAGAAGGAGGTATCAGAGGAGAAAGTAAAATGGATAGCGGTCTTCATCCTTGGGTAGACAGTGCGCACTTGCTTTAGACACCACTGCCGTACCTGACGAATCATTACTAGATGTAATGTTTCTAATGCGATAAACCCTGTAGGCAATTCTAGAGGTACTGACGGCAAATAATAGCTTGGGAAAAGTACATAATAATCAATTACAAGTGATAACGAAAGAGTTGAAACACATTAACAGCAGCATGCCAGCAGTGGTATCACCTGTGCCGGAAAAAAGGGATCAAGAGACAGGTACCCCAGAACAAAGTAGAGAAGGAGGGGTAGATTTAATAAAGACATCAAAGTGTCTGTCAGTACATGTTTCTAAACAACCAATGCTGGTGATAAAAAGGAATCAAGGATGGGGGAGTAAAGGACATAGACCCTATAGATTCTATCATAACCCCCAAAGAAGTAAGCAAAGTAAGCAAAGAAACATCAGGAGTAAACCACCAGCAGAGAGACGGGGGGAAGGTAGTCCAGGAAATCCAGGATAAGAAATTATGGACAATCCAAGGACAAGGATGGGAAGCAATAGTCCCAGACAGGGGGAGCACACCACAAAAGGTACCCATTGTACCACGCAGAGAAGATAGTCAGCCAGTAAAAGGAAAGAAGTGCACCCAAAGATTGGTAATGGAAGAAAGAAGGGAAAGTAGTGGATTAAAGGGAGAGAACAAAATTAGGAGATTAGTGAAAAGAGGGGGAAGTGGAGAAGTAGATAATTCAGTTTGCCAGGTGAAGAGCAAGATATTGCCTCCAGCAAAGGGCCCTGGAAATGAGAGGAAGATGGATAGTCCTAAAGGAAGTAAGAGTAGGTGGATATAGTTGGAGCCCTGGGGAAGGGAGATCGCAAGAAAACAGCAGAGAAAGCCCTTGAATTGCAAGTGCCTTCTAGAAGTTATGTCCCTGTGTCCAAGCTTATGTGAGATTGAGTCGGAAGATATAAAGCAAATAGGATTTACCTTAAACTCGGAAGGGGAGCAGGTGAAAAAGGCACTCTTTTACTCTGAATGCGTCAGACAATTGGTATTGCAAGCAGAGATGGAGTTAATGAAGGAGGGAATAAGATTGGTACAATCAAGAAAACCAGAGGTAGAGGAAAGAAATAGTAGAGCCCTTAAGTGTCATGCAGGTCTGCTTCCCAATCAAGTGCAGTGTAACTTGGCATGTAATAAAAACCAAAGAACGTGTGTGTATGGAAATAAGGGCAGATTAAGTGTAACTATAGTTACTGAGTAAAATGACCCACAGTTGAGGAACTGCTTTGAGCCCATTGTAAACTCCCTTGATAATTACAGCGGGGGGAATTGTGACCCACAGTTGAGGAACTGCTTTGAGCCCTTTTTAAACTCCCTTGATAATTAAAAAGGGGGGAATTGAGTGATGTGGACTAGGAATTAAGCTCTTCTCACGGCCATCAGATTTTTTCCTGGAATTTAGGAGGCTATAAAAAACAATTAAAACAAGATCTATTTAAAGGAGGGTTGGAAAAATGTGATATAATGTGCTTCCAGGAAAACTGCTTGTGCGAAGAACCCGAACCAGTAGATCGTTTTATGAGGCTCTTTAGGGGAGCAACTCGGCAAGGTTCAGGCCATCCGTCAGGGGGCCTAATAACTTTGACCTCAATTAGAATAGCGAACAGACTTACAGAGGTAAAAACTAAATGTCGCTGGTTACTGGCAGGTCAGGTAGATCTTTACAATATAATTGGAGGGTTCAGACAACATATGATAATTAATGTATACATACAACCAGGGAATATGCATGATTATGACATCCAGCGGGGTTTGTTTGAGGAAGACTTGGAAGCAATATGTATAGGTAAAGCAGGACACTTGATTTTAATGCTGGGAGATTTTAACCATAGGCCTGACCCCAATAGCAGTGATAAATTGTATAAAGAGCTGCTTGCAGCTGCACAAATTCCATATAGCACTTTCCCAATTGTAGAATGTTCTGCCCAGGATTTGTCCCTGGCAAGAACTCTAGGATCCCTAGGCATGTTCTGCATAAATGGACGTATCAATATGGATCGCCCGGCAAAACTGAGCTTTCGTATAGGTAATCAGGCATGCTCTATTGACTATGCCTTTATTAATACTTTATTAATACTTGGCATTTTGGAGAAGTATTGGACTTCAGAGTTGAGCACATAGAGGGCAGTGATCATTTGCCCCTATGGTTAACAATAGGGCCAGTAAATAAAGCCCAAAAAGAAAGAGAAAAAAGTGCTGATAGTGCAGGTAGAGTACCCTCGTAGAACAACTACCCGAATTACAGAAAGTAGTCTAAAAGCGCTTAATGAATTGATAGTAAATTATAGAAATATCAGAATGGAGGAAGAGACAAATGACGCTTTTAAGGGTTACAGTAGGGGAATTGCAGTAATAGTTGACTGTTTAAAAGCAAAGTTAAAAACAACGCAAGAGGAAAAGATGAAGGGAGAAGTATGTAAGACCAACAATAATATATGGTATAATCAGGAGCATAGGAGCCAAAAGCGGAAGGTGCGGAAATTAGAAAGGGAATATAAGAAAAGACCTTCTATTGATATAGAAGAGAAGCTTCGCCAAGCAAAGCAAATTTATAAAACTATTATTAGACAGGGGAAATGGGTGTATATAAATAGGAATTGGGTGATAATGACAGAGGTGATAAGAACACAAAATATCAGGGGTTTTTGGCAGTTGATAAGGGAGGGCAAAACTACAGGAACTATGCAGTGTTTGGTTGGAGAAGATGACTGGAATAAACACCTGTGTAATGTATATAAAGGAATTGATGCAGAGGAAGAATATGGAGTTAATAGGAAGATAGGTAGGGATGTGAGATCAGCTTTTGCCCTACAAAAGATAAAATAAATAACTGTAGCACTCAAACTAACCAAAGCTTTGGGCCTAGACAATCTTCCAGCAATAATAATAAAAAATAATATTGATTGGTGGGCTAAATTATTTCATGCTACGGTTCATAAAATTTTTGATTACGGCTGTTTCCCTTAGAATTGGAAGGGTGTCATTATAAGACCGATTTATAAAAAGGATGACCTAACACAACCAAAAAACTATTGCCTAATATGTTTATTAGACGCTGGCAAAAAGGTTTTCACAGAGTTATTAAAGGGGCTAATTAAATCAAGGACAGAGATAAATGACTTAATACCAGAAGAGCAAGGCGGACCACTGTTTCAGCCTTTGGTCATTAGCAAAAATATCAATTGAAATGCGAGGAAGTTTGTTCTGCTGCTTTGTTAACTTTCATGTCGCATTTGATTTGGTAGATAGAAAATTACTATGGGACATGTTAAAACTGTTGGGGGTTGATTCGGATCTATTATTTCTCCTTCAGGATCTGCATTCACAAAACTGGGCCCAAGTAATTTTAGACACGAGTGGTTCACTTTCAAAGAAGATCGCCATAAGGAATGGCTTATGCCAAGGATGTGTTTTGGCTCCATTATTATTCACTATATTTCTGTCAGACTTACCAGGGTTGTTAAAGGAAGATGCCCAAAAATGGATGGGGTCCATATTTCCTGCTTACTATATGCAGACGACCTAGTGATAATCGATATGACGGAGCTAGGGCTACAAAGAAAATTGGATGTGTTTAATTCTTACTGTCAAAGGAAAACAATAGTAGTAAATATGGATAGAAGGAAAATGATGACAATAGGGAAAAAGAAGAGTGCATTTACCTACTTTTTGGGGGGGAGAAAAAGTAGAGAAGGTAAATAAATATAAATATTTAGGCATGTGGTTTGCCCCTGAATTAAGATGGAAAGATCATATTGAAGCTCTAAAGAATAGAGCTTTAACATCGGTATGGGTATTGAAACAGTGTAGCAGTAAATATGGGGGACCATCCCTCCAGCCTGTTGTCTCTGCCTTTAATGCTATTGTACGTCAATAATTTCAATATGGGGTTGAAGTTTTAACACTATCTGGAAAATGTAATTGGGAGACAGAAGAAAGCACATGTGTAAAGTGTATGCTATTGCTGCCTCCATCAAGCATGATACAAGCTATAAGAGCAGAATGTCAAATGACGGTATGGACCTACCAGGGAATGCAGGCCGCACTGAAATTTTTGTTACGTTTAAGAGATGAGGGAATCTCTAAGATCGCAAGAATGTGTAAAAAAGAACTAATAACAATTGTGTTACATTGGGATCACAAGTGAGAGGACGGTTAGAAAAGATTTGCGGCCTCTTTATCTGGAAACCAGTGGTGCAGAGAACAAATTCTGAATCAGACTCTACGTATAATTGTAAAGGAAGGGCAAGAGAAGTAGATCTGGAGTTCCTGGAGCGTAAAATTTCCACCCAGTTTATGGTAGGTGGATGGAGGTCCTGATAGTTTCCCCTATGTAGAGGTCCTACCCAACCCAAGACTAAGAGACGCAGGGTTACAGTTAAGAATTGGGTTAAACCCTGGCTATATGGACCCTAAAGCAAAAACCATTTTTAAGGATGTCCAGGGCCTCTGTACATGTGGCTTACAACAGAAATATAACGCTCAACATATACTTTTGGTTTTTAGAAATGCATAAGAAGTTTTTAAAACCAATTTTTAAGGAATATAATATAAATCGGGATCAAGCACTTAAGTTACTAGTAGATGTGAGATTTCTTAATGTAACGTGCGCTCTAGGCTGATTTTCAATTGGATTACAAGGGGTTTTAACTGGACTTATAGGGTCCCGCAAAATGTAGAAAGTGAAGTCGAACAAGAGATGGCACTTTCTCAGATGAATGAAGAGTCTACAAATAGATTGTTTTTAAAATTATATTGACTGATTGTAACATAGGACATTTGTCTTGTTATAATGAGGTTTAAAGCAAAATGCAGTGTCACTTTATTTAGAAGTTGTCCCTCATGGAAATTATAAGAACCCAGGGTTCATCAGAATTATAAGCAGGTTAAGTGAGTATGCACAATGCACTTTGTAAAATTAGCAGGAAAATGACATTTGTATTTGAGGTTAGAATAATTTATTGATTTATGTAAGGAGGTCATGGTAAATATGAACTGTTATGAATTAAGAATATTGTGTGGGAATATATCATGTAATAGATAATTTCAATGAACTATTGTATAGTTTATTATGTTTTATACTTATAAGGCTTTAAGCCAAATAAAGATTTTTTTCAAATAAACTGTAACATTTGTGCTGCTCAGTAGAACATTGTTAATATTGATTTTCAAAACTGCCATCAAATTCCACCTCTTCCCCATAGATGGCCACAGATGCTGACAAGGATAAAGAGCTTGCTTACTTACTGTTATTTAAATATTATCCTATCCAACTTGAAATGTCATCAGCTCTTTTTAATCAGGAATAAAAAATACAGAAATGTGTTTAATCATTTATTGGATATTTTATGTAGCAAATAAAAGGCTAGAACATAAACTGACTTTTTCATGTAGCTTCAACAAGGGAAACACACTTAGTGACACAAGTAAATGTTATGACCAGAAATATAAAGTGGCACCTTCAGAGAGGCTATGTTTATTGCCAAACATACTGTAAATTTGCCCCAAGAGAATCATGATGTGCCCCTAGTGTACTGTGTGACTGACCATTGTGTAATGTAATTTAGTTGTAATCACGTGTAGTAGGCATGCAATTCAGATTGACCAGGAAATTGTTGAAGCTCTACAATATAAATGGCTCTAATCTATTTACTCATTTTAAGAGTACTCTGCGTCTCCTTTCAGTCAATCCAAAGTGCTAGATGAAATAAAGATCCTAATCGATGAAGGCAGGATGTCAGAGCCCCTTGAGTTGAGGAGCATAGTTGAATGCACTCTGGACAGCACAGTTTTAGGCAATTACTGATACGGGTGTAATTTAGTTACTTTATGAGACTTCAGGAATTCCAGGATCTGTCTCCTTTATTCCATCTGAAGACTCATTTAGTGATACTGTTTGCTGCCTGATTGCTGCAGGTTTCTGTTGGGCACATAGTGGGTTCCTCTGGCTGTCTCCTAGGTCTTAGCCCCACAATCCTAATGCATGTTACACAGCCCTTTGCACTTTATAATTTTCATCTCTCTCGAATGCAGACTTTTTAGATCACCATTTTGACTATAAAGCATGAAGCAAAACAAGATGCCATGAGATGGAAAAGGAGAATATGGGTGAACAGATCGCTTTAGTCTTGGAAAATAGCAGGACAGATGTAAATGAATGGTACCTTCCATTTGCCATAAACATATACACCATTCAAAATAGTCCCTGGGGCCTTGTTACTGTCATCCAAATATAGCTAAGCTGATGGAGACGTCTGGGAATTGTCTGAAAATATGCCAGGCAGGGCACTGATAGGTACTGAATCAAAGCTGAAGTAGCATACACGTTCCAAAAAGCTGTCCACATTCATGTTTGAATCTGTATACAATACTAAGAGTGAAAAATAATGACATGAGTAGAGTATATCCCAGGGTGTATCAGCTTTCTAAATCAGGGAATCAAATGAGAGTTCTACATGCTTCACTGCAGCTTGGCCTCTGCAGTATAGGCATATCCTTGTCTGTTCCCACTGTATGCTAGCAAGGAGATGGAACTATTTGCCTGTACTTTCAAGAGGGCAGAGAGATCCCCTTACAGACGGGTTCAGTAAGTGACTGCAATCGTCTGCAGGGGGATGTCTGGGGTGTCAATGAGACCCTTTTCCTCCCCTGCCCCTTCAGAGGGTTGACTTTATGAGGCACACTTTTAGTGTGCCTCCAAAAGGTATGTTTCCCTTTGCACCCACATCAGTAATACGGCACAGAGGCAAAGTGATTTCCTCATTTGCATGGAGCCATGCCCCCCATGCAAATAAAGGAACACCCTCTCATGGTAGCGCTAGCGCTCCATGGGCACCAGCACTATCGGTATTACAGAAGGGGACCCACAAGCTCCGTGGCCCCTTTTGCAATATCATTGTACTTCAGGGGTGCACAAAGCAGGTGCACACATTGTTGGGACCCCAGGGCACAGTATATAATAAATCTAGTGTGAAAAATCCTGATCACAGAACTTCTGTTATGTCCCCATCCCGACTCCCCTTATCTCTCCCCATTGTAGCCAGAACCCCAGCCCTAATTTGCACTATTTCCTTGGTCCCCCTAATTATTCTTTCCTCTAAACATGCTCTCAGCTCTTCTTTGGTAATATGTAACCCATAACCTTATGGCACTCAAGTACTAATTATAAGTCACTCGGAGTTGAATTACCGTATGGAAATCTGCTCGGACTGATCATGAGTGAGTTGTACTTCTCACACTTGGTTTTCCCAGGTGTTGATTCACCACACCAGGTTTTAACAGACTTTGGCTGCAGCAGGACCCAATCCTTGTCTCCTGATATGTTTCTGGTGGGGGGCATTCAATGCTCCCCCAACAGACATTATCTGCCATTTCTATCCCCTAAATCCCACAACCCACCCCACACAGGGGGCCCTTCCTACACTTACCACCTTCTCAAAGCAGGTGGTAAATTAATGTGTTAAATCCTAGAGAATGGGTAATTCTGTATGGTTGTATACCCAATAAATCCAATTCTATAAGGTAAGTCTTCCTTCCATTCGGTTCAGCTAGTCTTTCTTCAGCCCTAGCATAGTGTTACCACATGTTAATGTACATTTCACATGTGCATTACCACCTCAACAGTACTGTGCAATTCATAACAAGGCCTGGGTTGATTTGTAACCAGTTTGTAGCTAGTTCATGTTCTAAAAATCCATATACATACATACATACATATATACATACATACATACATACATACATACACACAAACATACATATTTACAAGTTAAGCAACGTAGTTTATGATGTTTTGAAAAGAGGTGTTAAAATGTAAAAAGGTAAGGTTTACCCAAGTTGTTGTAGCGGTTGAGGAAATATATACTTTGTAAAATGTCATACATTTTCTAGGCTTCCAATTTTATCAGCACACACTTTCCAGTTAATTTGTGTAATGTTGAAACAGCAGTCCCCCATCAGGGAAGTATTTTAAAAAAGACATAGCATGATTTTTTCTGTTAAATAGGATTTCTTTTATACAACAGTGTCCATTTCGAACACTGCCTGCAGCTTTTTAAAGCGTTTACAAATTCATGGTTTATACTTCACAAAAATATAACTACCTGGTATTCATAGCTACAACTGTGATAATTAAGCAATATACTTTGTAAACCATTTCTTTGCCACAGCACAAGTAGGCATGTGGCTCTGACATGTTCATATACAGCTCAGTAAGATTTAAAAGGCTGCCACTTTCTTCCTATTTTGCGCATTTATTGGAGAGGGATTAAAAACAATCTGCAAAGCAAGTATATCCTTTACTGAAAACTGAACTAAAGACGAAAGGTTTGATTTAGAACTTGTGGATGGGTCAATCTGTCACAACAGTGATGAATATCCCTTACGTCAAATATCTAAATCCCATTCTACTCTATCTTTTAGAGTAATCTTTCTGCCAAATTCTAAATCAGGCCCTAAGTCTTTCATTGATTTCCCACCAAATAACAAAAAAAGACACATTTGTAAATTAAGTGTTATATCTTTTCTTGATCTGAGGTTCTAGGACTCTGGGGGAACAATTGCTGCAAGACGAAGATTGACTGATTATATGAGAAGAGGATGCTTCTTGTGGATGACGTCTTAGCAATAAATCCAGTTGAGTTAACTTACCCAAATTTGAAGACTTTAATCTGAATCAACAGAGGCAGAAGGTAACAGGATGTGAAGAAGATTACTTAACTATGTCTCTGTGAAGAACTCTTGCCCTAGTGAGGAAAATGCAGGACTGTGTGGTTGGTCTTGAAATGGTGTGCTGACTGCAAGCACCCAGTGGAGTGAACTAGATGACTTTGAAGAGGAGCAACTGTGTGGATGGAATGCAGCGTGTTTCCATGCCACTGTGAAGCTCAAAATCAGCATAGGTCAGCAGGGGCTTACAATGGAGAGAGCCATGAAGGTAGATTGTTTGTAGAGCAGGAGCCAGTGAAGCAATTGTAAACAATGTTTTATTGATTCAGACACAGGGATGTTTGGCAGAAGTCTGGTAGCAGCATTCTAGGCAATTTCTAGTCTGTTTATCAGATATACAGGCAGACCAAGGAAGAGGGAGTTAGCAGTCGCGGATGGGAAAATAGGCGGGGAGGTGGGTGTCAGACAAACAAAAAAACATACCTTCCTCGCCACCTCTACCTCGCCATGCCACTCCTCACAGCAGGCATAGGCTCCCCACCTACCCTGCAGCCAATCCTAACCCCGCTTTCATGCTGCTGGCAGGATGAAAGCAGTGTTAGGATTGGCCAGAGTGCTCTAGCTTGGCACTTGAGTGGGAGTCTCTGCCTGCGGTCTCCAACTCAGCAACACAGAGCTGGGTTGGAGAGAGCCCAGTGTGCATTTGTGTTTGGCCAGCCCAAGCCGGGCGGCCAAGCATGCATGCACACTGAGGGGAGTGCTGTGCACTCGCCCTCCGGCCCTGCCATGTCCCATGGCCTCCCCCTTTTACAATAAAATGATATTAAACATAATTTATTATTGTTTTATTGTAAAAGGTTTGCAGTGCGACGTCATACCGGAGGAGCCACTGCTGGGAGTTAGAGAAATCCGCCCATGAAGAGTCTAACGTCTGAACTGCAGTTATGTGTGACATGAGTAGAAGAAGCAGAAGAATTCTATGTAGTAAGTGAAGTATAATGAAGCAAGAAGATGTTGTTTTAGTGACTATTAAAGGGGAGCTTGTCATTGAACAGGGTAACCAAGTTTCTGGCAGTTTTTATAGGCACCAGTGTGCTAGTGTAACTATAACCCGCTTCAGCCACATTTTCTTACTCGTGCCAACATTGTCCACAACCACCAGAGAGTGATGGCTTCCCAGCAGAATTTTATGAGGCCTATGCAGTGGACATCACGCAACATTTGCTAGAAGTGTACTTAGAAGCAAAAGCAAACTGATTCTTATCCCATCTATGAGGGAAGGTAGAATCACTACTATACTGAAACCGGGCTCAACACCCTCAGAACCATCCTCAAATCACCTGCTTACAATGATTAACACGGATACTAAAATACTATGTAAAGCACTTGCTCTCAGACTATGGCCTGTAATTTCTCATTTAATACATACAGCCCAATGTGGCTTTATACCCGGCAGGAACACAACAATGCATGTGATGCACAAAGTTGAGGACGACAGGGAGGATGTCACAGTAGTGTTCATTGATATAGCCAAGGCATTTGATACAGTTGACTGACAATATCTGATGGGATTTGGCCTACAATTCTGCTCATAGATAAGACTTGTATACTGAACCCAATGCGAGGGTTAGAATGGGCTGTTTGTGCTCTGCACCGTGGAGGATGGACGGGGGGATGCAACAGGTTTGTCCATTATTGCTGATGCGCTTGCTTTGGAGCCCTCGGCGATACAGATTAAATAGGAGACGGCAGAGTGGGGTGTACGGGTGGGGGACATGACACATTTGGTGTCCCTATACCCCGATGACACTCTACCACACTTGCTATGTACTGGTGGCAGGGACCCGACTAAAGTGCCATACCTTATTAAACATACAGCATCGCTATGGGAATGGTCTGTACGGGTGGTGCTGGAGTGGGCGCCATTCGCTCTGGAATTCAATTTTTAGGACTTACCCACTTTCTGTACAATCGCAGCTGCAGTAGACACAGCGGTGTGGTGGGAGAGGGTGCTGTGAGACGCATGGAGAAGTTTATTTTAATGAGGAAATTATTACCTTCAAGGGAGCACAGGAAACATTTGCAGTGGGGGGGACAGACAGTTCCTTCTGTATGCAAGTATAACTAATATAGCTCGTGGCCCATTTACCCAGCTGCTCCCCCATCCTTTCTTCTTTTCCGGGCACTATTGGAGCTGGGAGGGATATGACACCTGGTGTCACAACTGTATAGGGCCATGCTAAGTGACAAACCCAGGATCCAATTTCTTGCTAAGTCTGCATGGGAGGAAGAACAGAGATCTCCAATTGCGGAGGCACGGTGATGCAGGTTATGCTCACTGATGTGCACTGTTTCTAGCAACACGTGCTTTAAACTCATGCACTTTAATTATCTCCACTACATCTACACTCTAGTGTTCCGTCACAGGATCGACCCCTCGAAGTCAAGGGGGTGTCACCGATGCCTCGAACATACATCATCATTCCTGCATTTGGCCTGGCACTGCCTACCTGTTAAGGCATTTCTGGGAGTCTGTGGTGCAACACCTGGAGACTGCATGTGGAATACATATTAAACAGGACCCTATGAGTTGTATATCGGATAACATAAAGCTACGAAGGGGCAGAGAGGTGGAACATACATTTACACAGCTGACACTGCTGCTAGCCAAATATAGAGTAGCAAATGCCTTGTTGGGTCAGCTGGGCCCAAATCTAGAGAACTGGAAAAGAGACATGGAAAAATGGACAGCAGCAGATGAGATTTCCCTTAAACAATGCAGGTGAGATGATATGGTTGTGGAGGATTTGCAGGTCTGGAAGAATACCTGCCCAAGTTTGAAGGCGGGGACAAAGGCTAAACACTTGAAAGGCAGGGACTGACACCCTGATGGTTGCAGGAGGGAAGTAGGAGCGGATAGAAGTACACATGAAACTTGAGATGAGGGAGGGCCTAAAGTTTAAGATATGGAACATGTATACATTTGTATGTGAATTGCAAAGAATTGAAACTGGCAGTGACCTTCGCCATTTTATTAGTTGTTGTAATGATTCTTATTGATAACTGTGCATTCTTATATGCTGGAAACAATAAAAAGATTCTATAAAAAACATTGTCCACAAGAAGTACCCATTCCAAAACTGTTTACATATCTGCTACCACATGAAGCCCATCCTTTCACGTTTCAATGGTCTCAAGCAATGTACCTGCTAATGCTTATTGTAAAAATGGACATGCAAACAAACCTGAAACTTGGGTATGTAAGAGTATAATTATACGTCTCACTTTCTATTTATGAACTTGCTCCACTAACTCATATTAGGGCAAGACATGTGCAGTTGAACCCGGGATTCACAGATTAGTAATCTTTCTTTTAGTCAACAAACGCTTTCAGGCTGCAAATGACTTTTATCCAGATGTTCTTCCCCTTGGCTGGATGCATTAACTGGAGATAGACCAGACCTCCACACCAGTGCCCCAGATGCCAAAGTAAGTTGGAGGTTCCTCCACGGGAAAACTTGGGTAGTGGATATCTATCAGGGCAGATGGAGTTCAGAGTGTTTTTACATTATGAAGCATGAGTCTGATATTGTTTATTGTCTGTACTAGATATAAGATGAACTAAGAATTGTCGCCAAGACAGTTGACAATGTGATAAGACTGGTTTGGGTAAGTCCAGAGATAGTCCTGGGATTTAAATGAAAGAAGTGTGAATGGAATCCATTGTATAAGAGCAGGAGGCACCAAAGAGGGGAGGCAAGGGCTACCTAGAGCAGGTCAGGCCCAATTGGATGTATGGAATTGGAAAGAGGTGCACGGTTCAGCAACCCCAGGCCATATGCAATCCCAAAAATGCTGTGACTTACGGCCCTCCAATTGCAAGGGGGAGAGTGGACAAGCGTAAATGAACTTTCTGATCTACCTCCTAGGTAGCCGGTGAGTGAAAGAGCTGTCAGACCATCTCTTTGCTTTCTGACACCTCTGTTCAACACCCTCCATGGGGTGAGCTGTGGAACAAGACAGCAGATGACATAAGTGTTTTCAGGGTAGTTAATGGCATTGTAGTAATGGAAATGGGTTGGGAGAGCACCAGTGAAATAAGACCCCATCTAAAGTGACTCTCGCTCACGTTATGTTTTACCAGTATGGTAACAGCTTATGCAGGTATACAGAGAAGTGGGTAAAGTGCACTAATGATGATGCTAAATACTCTTTTCTGTAAGAAAGTGCATTTGATATTGAACATTTGAATAATCTTAAAAAGAGATTGAAAGAACCTGGGAAACAAACCTGTTTTCGTGACCTGGCGTGAGGAATCCATGAAACACAGATGGGAATCACAGGTGTGGGGACTGAGAGACACCCATGAGAAACTAAGGGCCAGATGTAGGAAGCCTTTTGCGCCTCGCAAATGGCGAAAAACGCAGTTTGCGAGGCGCAAAAGGCCTTACGCGATGCAGAGTCACATTTTGCGAGTCAGTACCGACTCACAAAATGTGATTCCGTCTCGCAAATAGGAAGGGGTGTTCCGGTCGCAAACCAACTCGCAGTTACCATCCACTTGAAGTGGATGGTAACTCATTCGCAAAAGGGAAGGGGTCCCCATGGGACCCCTTCCCCTTTGTGAATGCCACAAAAGTATTTTTCAGAGCAGTATTCAGAGCACTATTGCTCTGAAAAAACCGAAACTAAATGGTTTCGGTATTTTTTCTTTTTGCAGCTCGTTTTCCTTTCAGAAAACCGGGCTGCAAAAAGAAAAAAAAACTGCTTTATTTAAAAGCAGTCACAGACATGGTGGTCTGCTGTCTCCAGCAGGCCACCATCCCTGTGAGTGCCTAGACTCGCTATGGGGTCGCAAACTGCGACCCACCTCATTAATATTCATGAGGTGGGTCTTTGCGACCCCATAGCGAGTCGCAGAAGGTGTCTGAGACACCTTTCTGCATTTCATTTTGCGAGTTGCAATTTGCGAGTCGCTAGTACTCGCAATTTGCAACTCGCAAAATGAAACCTACCTACTTCTGGCCCTAAGAAACCAAATTTGTCAACTGAGGGGCAGAGTTAGGACTTGTGCTCCATAATATACCACCTCATTATTTATATGCCCAAGTCACTAATGTTATTCCTGAAGCAGTAGAGGAGAAGGAGGAGGATCTTTTACAGGTCCTCAGTTTTTCACACCAGCTGGAGATTCTGGGGGTGCACCATAAGAGACACTTGGAAACGATGCAGCAGCCGCTAAATGCCTAGAGCGATGGGCCAACGCAAGGACTGAACAAGTGAACCCAGTGCAATAGGTGCGTGCAGCGGTTGTGGCAAGTGCAGGTGTGACTGATGGTCGTGCCATCAGCAAGCGAGCAAGACAGGAGGCTGGAAAAACGTCCCCACATTTTTCACCTTTGGTACAATCTTGCTTCCTATCCCACTGATCAGAAATGTTGGTTCTGAGTGTTCAGTACACAATTGACTATTGCCCATGATAGTCTGAGGCAACGTGTTGGATGAAGGGCGAGAGATGGTGAAAGAGGCCTGAGCAAAAAGACAAGCCTCTCCATGTAGTGACGAGGACAGTGATGGTTCAACTGGCATTTCATATGTACCGCCCGCTGACCTGCAATCTTTGGAAGAGAACCCTGGCCCCAGACAAGGGGGAAGTCCACCATCCTCGTGCCACTGTCCCCATCTGATCTTCTGAATATAATCTGACAATTGCCCGAAACACGGGATAAAATCTACAGAATTTCAGAGATGTATTGCAAGTTGTCTTTCAATGTTATATTCCTAATAGCAGTGATGTTTATCAATTGGTGCATGTCAGTAACCTGGAAGAGGTAAAGTAGTGGCTGACAGCAAAAGCCAATTAGCCACAACAACCACTGGCTAATGATGTTTTACTTGCTGATAGAGATTCTCTTTTAAATGCTGTTGTCAAAGTATGTCATGTGAAAATGGCTGGAGAAAGAGTAAGAATTTCAAACAAAACAAAGAAGAAGCCCCTGCTTTCTTCCTTGATTTCTTTAAAGATTTTTTCAATTGTTATTGCGATATTGTAAAAGGTGGCGAGATTGCTCCTGAAGCAGTGCATGCTAACTTTGTCCATGGCTTGTTAACTACGATGCAAGAACAATTGGGAACTATATGCACTGGTTGGCAAAATAAACATCTCGCAAAATTGGTTTCTATAGCAAATCAATGAGTGTAAGAATTAGTTTATATCACTGTATATTTAATTTTTACACCAAATGGGAAGAGGGGGTGGCCGAGGAGGAATAGGAAGACTGGTTAAAGGCCAGGCGCATAGAAGATGAAAGCAGGGCTGGCTTTAGGGCCGTGTGAGCAGTGCGGCCGCACCGGGTGCTGACCTGGATTTTGGGGTGCTGACCTCAGGGGGGCGCTGTGTTTAGCAATAACTTACCAAACGTGCGATTTAAAAACACCTGCTGAAAAGTTCCTTGTGCTTCCAGCCTTCAGGAAGCAATTAAAATATCAAGATACCTCTTGTGATTAATGTTCCTGCTAGGGAGAGAGATGGGAGTTTTGTCTAGAGGCAGCTTTGACTTGCCATAAAGTAGCTGTGAGAAGGTAGCCTCTTTCTAGCCTTGTTACCCCCACTTTTGGCCTGTTTGTGAGTGTATGTCAGGGTGTTTGTCACTGTTTTCACTGTCTCACTGGGATCCTGATAGCCAGGCCTCAGTGCTCATAGTGAAAACACTATGTTTTCAGTATGTTTGTTATGTGTCACTGGGACCCTGCTGGTCAGGACCCCAGTGCTCATAAGGTTGTGGCCTATATGTATGTGTCACTGGGACCCTGTCACACAGGGCCCCAGTGCTCATAGGTGTGCATGTATGTGTTCCCTGTGTGGTGCCTAACTGTCTCACTGAGGCTCTGCTAACCAGAACCTCAGTGGTTATGCTCTCTCATTTATTTAAAATTGTCACTAACAGGCTAGTGACCATTTTTACCAATTTACATTGGCTTACTGGAACACCCTTATAATTCCCTAGTATATGGTACTGAGGTACCCAGGGTACTGGGGTTCCAGGAGATCCCTATGGGCTGCAGCATTTCTTTTGCCACCCATAGGGAGCTCTGACAATTCTTACACAGGCCTGCCACTGCAGCCTGAGTGAAATAACGTCCACGTTATTTCACAGCCATTTTACACTGCACTTAAGTAACTTATAAGTCAACTATATGTCTAACCTTTACCTGGTAAAGGTTAGGTGCAAAGTTACTTAGTGTGTGGGCACCCTGGCACTAGCCAAGGTGCCCCCACATTGTTCAGAGCCAATTCACTGAACTTTGTGAGTGCGGGGACACCATTACACGCGTGCACTACATATAGGTCACTACCTATATGTAGCTTCACAATGGTAACTCCGAAAATGGCCATGTAACATGTCTATGATCATGGAATTGCCCCCTCTATGCCATCCTGGCATAGTTGGCACAATCCCATGATCCCAGTGGTCTGTAGCACAGACCCTGGTACTGCCAAACTGCCCTTCCTGGGGTTTCACTGCAGCTGCTGCTGCTGCCAACCCCTCAGACAGGCATCTGCCCTCCTGGGGTCCAGCCAGGCCTGGCCCAGGATGGCAGAACAAAGAACTTCCTCTGAGAGAGGGTGTGACACCCTCTCCCTTTGGAAAATGGTGTGAAGGCAGGGGAGGAGTAGCCTCCCCCAGCCTCTGGAAATGCTTTGTTGGGCACAGAGGTGCCCAATTCTGCATAAGCCAGTCTACACCGGTTCAGGGACCCCTTAGCCCCTGCTCTGGCGCGAAACTGGACAAAGGAAAGGGGAGTGACCACTCCCCTGACCTGCACCTCCCCTGGGAGGTGTCCAGAGCTCCTCCAGTGTGCTCCAGACCTCTGCCATCTTGGAAACAGAGGTGCTGCTGGCACACTGGACTGCTCTGAGTGGCCAGTGCCACCAGGTGACGTCAGAGACTCCTTGTGATAGGCTCCTTCAGGTGTTAGTAGCCTCTCCTCTCTCCTAGGTAGCCAAACCCTCCTTTCTGGCTATTTAGGGTCTCTGTCTCTGGGGAAACTTTAGATACCGAATGCATGAGCTCAGCCGAGTTCCTCTGCATCTCCCTCTTCACCTTCTGATAAGGAATCGACCGCTGACCACGCTGGAAGCCTGCAAACCTGCAACATAGTAGCAAAGACGACTACTGCAACTCTGTAACGCTGATCCTGCCGCCTTCTCGACTGTTTTCCTGCTTGTGCATGCTGTGGGGGTAGTCTGCCTCCCCTCTGCACCAGAAGCTCCGAAGAAATCTCCCGTGGGTCGACGGAATCTTCCCCCTGCAACCGCAGGCACCAAAAAGCTGCATTACCGGTCCCTCTCAGCACGACGAGCGAGGTCCCTCGAATCCAGCGACACCGTCCAAGTGACCCCCACAGTCCAGTGACTCTTCAGCCCAAGTTTGGTGGAGGTAAGTCCTTGCCTCACCTCGCTGGGCTGCATTGCTGGGAACCGCGACTACGCAGCTACTCCGGCCCCTGTGCACTTCCGGCGGAAATCCTTTGTGCACAGCCAAGCCTGGGTCCACGGCACTCTAACCTGCATTGCACGACTTTCTAAGTTGGTCTCCGGCGACGTGGGACTCCTTTGTGCAACTTCGGCGAGCACCGTTTCACGCATCCTCGTAGTGCCTGTTTCTGGCACTTCTCCGGGTGCTACCTGCTTCTGTGAGGGCTCTTTGTCTTGCTCGACGTCCCCTCTCTCTTCAGGTCCAATTTGCGACCTCCTGGTCCCTCCTGGGCCCCAGCAGCGTCCAAAAACGCCAAACGCACGATTTGCGTGTAGCAAGGCTTGTTGGCGTCCATCCGGCGGGAAAACACTTCTGCACGACTCTCCAAGGCGTGGGGGATCCATCCTCCAAAGGGGAAGTCTCTAGCCCTTGTCGTTCCTGCAGTATTCACAGTTCTTCAGCCTAGTAAGAGCTTCTTTGCACCAACCGCTGCCATTTCTTGGGCATCTGCCCATCTCCGAGTTGCTTGTGACTTTTGGACTTGGTCCCCTTGTTCCACAGGTACCCTCAGTCAGGAATCCATCGTTGTTGCATTGCTGATTTGTGTTTTCCTTGCATTTTCCCTCTAACACGACTATTTTGTCCTTAGGGGAACTTTAGTGCACTTTGCACTCACTTTTCAGGGTCTTGGGGAGGGTTATTTTTCTAACTCTCACTATTTTCTAATAGTCCCAGCGACCCTCTACAAGGTCACATAGGTTTGGGGTCCATTTGTGGTTCGCATTCCACTTTTGGAGTATACGGTTTGTGTTGCCCCTATCCCTATGTTTCCCCATTGCATCCTATTGTAAATATACATTGTTTGCACTGTTTTCTAAGACTATACTGCATATTTTTGCTATTGTGTATATATATCTTGTGTATATTTCCTATCCTCTCACTGAGGGTACACTCTAAGATACTTTGGCATATTGTCATAAAAATAAAGTGCCTTTATTTTTAGTATAACTGTGTATTGTGTTTTCTTATGATATTGTGCATATGACACTAAGTGGTACTGTAGTAGCTTCACACGTCTCCTAGTTCAGCCTGAGCTGCTCTGCTAAGCTACCATTATCTATCAGCCTAAGCTGCTAGACACCCTATACACTAATAAGGGATAACTGGGCCTGGTGCAAGGTGCAAGTACCCCTTGGTACTCACTACAAGCCAGTCCAGCCTCCTACATTGGTTGTGCAGCGGTGGGATAAGTGCTTTGAGACTACTTACCACTCTTGTCATTGTACTTTTCATAAGAGAAAAATATACAAAACAAGGTCTGTGTATATACACATAGCCAAAAAGTTTTGCATTTCCTCTTTTCACTCTTTTCTAAGTGCTGAAAAGTACTTCTAAACTTTCAAAAAGTTCTTAAAAGTTTAAAAAGTTTTTTTCTGTCTTTCCAAAAAGTTCTGAAAACTTCTTTCTCTTTTGCTATCACTTTAACTCTCTCTAAAAAATGTCTGGCACAGGAAAAAATGTTGAACTGTCCAAACTTGCATATGATCACCTTAGCTGGAAAGGAGCAAGGAGTCTCTGCATAGAGAGAGGTTTGAGTGTAGGGAAGAATCCTTCCTTAGAACTGTTAATTAATATGCTTAGAGTACAGGATAAGGCCATAAGTGCCCAATCTGTAGAAAAAGTAGCTAATGGTTCTCAATCTGATCCAGGGACTCCCCCAGGAAAAGGTTCAGGAAAGAAACTTCTCAGCCTGCCCATTACTAGACAGTCTAGCATAGTTGGTACAGAGGTTGAATCACATCATACTGATGATGTGCTCTCACATTATGCTGGTAGCCAAGCTGTTAGGGTGCCCCTTGTAAGGGACAGGTCTCCTTCTGTTCATTCCCATCATACCTCTGTATCTAGAAATGTCCCTCCCACCCACCCTGATGACAGATTGTTAGAAAGGGAGCTCAATAGATTGAGAGTGGAACAAACCAGACTGAAGCTCAAGAAGCAACAGCTGGATTTGGATAGACAGTCTTTAGAAATAGAGAGAGAAAGACAGAAGTTGGGTTTAGATACCCATGGTGGCAGCAGCAGTATTCCCCATAGTCATCCTGCAAAAGAGCATGATTCCAGGAATCTGCACAAGATAGTTCCCCCTTATAAGGAGGGGGATGACATTAAGAAGTGGTTTGCTGCACTTGAGAGGGCCTGTGTTGTACAGGATGTCCCTCAAAGGCAGTGGGCTGCTATCCTATGGCTATCATTTAGTGGAAAAGGTAGGGATAGGCTCCTTACTGTGAAAGAAAATGATGCTAACAATTTCCAAGTTCTTAAGAATGCACTCCTGGATGGTTATGGCTTAACCACTGAACAGTACAGGATAAAGTTCAGAGAGACCAAAAAGGAGTCTTCACAAGACTGGGTTGATTTCATTGACCATTCAGTGAAGGCCTTGGAGGGGTGGTTACATGGCAGTAAAGTTACTGATTATGAAAGCCTGTATAACACAATCCTGAGAGAGCATATACTTAATAATTGTGTGTCTGATTTGTTGCACCAGTACCTGGTAGACTCTGATCTGACCTCTCCCCAAGAATTGGGAAAGAAGGCAGACAAATGGGTCAGAACAAGGGTGAACAGAAAAGTTCATACAGGGGGTGACAAAGATGGCAATAAGAAGAAAGATGGTGAAAAATCTCAAGATAAGCATGGGGATAAGGGTAAAACCAAAGATCCCACTTCAAATCTTAAACACTCTTCAGAGGGTGGGGATAAAACAAATTCTTCCTCTTCTTCCCAACCTGCACACATTAAAAAGCCTTGGTGCTTTGTGTGTAAAAACAGAGGCCATAGGTCAGGGGATAAGTCCTGTCCAGGTAAACCCCCTGAGCCTACCACCACTAATACATCAAGCTCTAGTGCCCCTAGCAGTAGTGGTACTAGTGGTGGGACTGCTGGCAACAGTCAAGTGAAGGGTGTAGTTGGGTTCACTTTTGGGTCCATAGTACAAACTGGGGTAGTCACTCCCAAGACAGTTTCTGTCACACCTAGTGGCATTGGCCTTGCCACACTGACTGCTTGTCCCCTTACAATGGATAAGTACAGGCAGACAGTTTCAATAAATGGTGTTAAGGCCTTGGCCTACAGGGACACAGGTGCCAGTTTCACTTTGGTGACTGAAAACCTAGTGCACCCTGATCAACACATCATTGGACAACAGTATAAGATTATTGATGTCAATAACTCCACTAAGTTTCTTCCCTTAGCTATAATTCAGTTTAGTTGGGGTGGAGTTACTGGCCCTAAGCAGGTGGTGGTATCACCTAGCTTACCTGTAGACTGTCTCTTAGGTAATGACCTCAGGGATGTGGAATTCCTATCGCCCGACGCCCGGGACATCTTGTTTGGGGTCAAGGGCAACAAGATTTTATGTTTACTTTGTCCTTGGGACAAGTAGACGCACCCCTCTGCAGCACAAACCCTTTGGCTGCCTATTTACAGAGAGTGGAACTCTCTGCAGTTGAGGTAATGTGTTTCCAAAAGATAATGCTGTTCGAACTTGTATTTATGGTTCATTATTTGAAAACCTTCATTATTAGGGTGAGTGCTGTAAATAAATGTTTTAATGTCACACTTCACTACTGACGTTGGTTCAAGTACAAAAAACAAAAACGTGTATACACATGTTTGAAAAGTTTAGGCTATGAGGCTAAGTATAATGCTCCCAGAATGCTCTCTGATTATATGCAAATGAAGTGTCATTTAGTAAAATGTTTTGATGCATGCTAGTATTTCCCAAAAATATTTCTAATGGAAAATCAGTGTAACCATTTTCAACACGATTATGGGAAGCATGAAAATAAACAAACACTGACAAAGCCAACTGATCTGACATATTTTTATAAGTCTTTTAGTTTCATCAATGCGTGTCTTGTTTTGACATGGCTTTTGTAACACTTTATTGTTGTGGGAGCTACCAGGTCCTCAACATTGTAACAAACACTGGCAAAAAAAAACCAAAACGTTTTTGAACTCTAAAAGCACAAGTTGCCACCAGTGGCATAACAAAGGCCCCGCAGCCGCCCTCCAGGGGGCCCCTTCAGCACAGCACCTGCCCTGAGTGAGTCTGGAGAGGGGGCTCCTCCATGTTCTTTGCAAAGGGGCACCCTCCAGTTTCATTACGTCACTGATTGCCACTGTGGTTCCTGACACTGAACAAAACTACTTTGTGTGCCAATATGCTCCTTGTGGAAGAGAAGAATGCGATCACTCACAGTAAAGCCAGCTGAAAGAGAGAGAAATAGAAGTTTAATAAAAACAAAATGTCTTTGTTAACACCAGACCTAATTAGGGACCAAGACCCACATGTAGGTAGCTTTTTGCATGTCGCAAACAGCGACTTTCGCTGTTTGCAACGTGCAAAAAGCACATTGTGATGCACAAACCCAGTTTTGCGATTCGGTAACCTGGTTACCGAATCGCAAAACGGGTTTGTGACTCGCAATTAGGAAGGGGTGTTCCCTTCCTAATTGCGACTCGCAGTGCAATGTAGGATTGTTTTGCGAATGCGGGCGCAAACCAATCTCAGTTTGCACCCATTTCAAATGGGTGCTAACACTTTCACAAAAGGGAAGGGGTCCCTCTGGGACCCCTTCCCCATTGTGAATGTCACTGTAAACATTTTTACAGAGCAGGCAGTGGTCCTGCGGACCACTGCCTGCTCTGAAAAAATGAAACGAAAACGTTTCATTTTTCGTTTTTGGAATGCATCTTTAAGTAAAACGGGCTGCATTACTGAAAAAAAACTGCTTTATTGAAAAGCAGTCACAGACATGGTGGTCTGCTGTCTCCAGCAGGCCACCATCCCTGTGAGGCCGCCATTCGCAAGGGGGTCGCAAATTGCGACCCACCTCATGATTATTCATGAGGTGAGCATTTGCGAAGCCCTTGCGAATCACAGATGGTGTCAGGGACACCATCCTACATTCGGATTTGCGACTCGCAATTTGCGGGTCACAAATCTGAACCTACCCACATGTGGCCCCAAATTCTTAAAGAAAGTCACAAAAGTGCACCCATGGTATATGTCGTACCCCTATAAAATATTTGTGAACTGTATTTTAGCATGGGTAAATACACATGTGTAGATTTGCTCATGTGAAAATCTATTGAGCATTTGCAAGTTCATTTTCCCTCCAGCCACTTTCTTCCCAACCATGGAAGAAGTTCTAATTCTGCCATTGTCAGGAGTAAATGTCCAACCTTTCTTATTATGGGAAAATATTAGAGAGAAGCTGGTGAAAATCTTTAAAACATGCAGGTTAGTAGGTTTGCAGACTCAAAGGCATTCCAGCCCTGGAACTATTGCTTACTGCTTCCTCCAGCCCCAGTATGCAGATCTGCAGAAAGGTGGAAAAATAAGGAAATTGCTACAGTAGGGATTGAAACTGCTAGTATTCAAGCCCTACTATGGTAGTAGCCCTGGCATAATCAGAGAGGCTATTATCAGAGCTCTTACATAATGAGATTGCTGCTATAATTTGGCGCCACACTACATGGCACCAAAGGGACAAGTAGATCTTTTTACAGGACAAGTAGATTTGAGAAGCAACCTGTCCCGTGGACAAGTAGATATTTTAATAAATTCCACACCCCTGGACCTAGAGGCCTCAGGTTGGGCTGATGTAGAGTTTTATGCCCATGCAGCCATGCTGGGCATCCCTGAGGAATTGTTCCCTCTCATTTCAAGTGAAATGAAAAAGCAAAGGAGAAAAGGCCTGAAAACTCAGGATCCCTCTCCATCAACAGGTAAAAAGGGTATCACAGTATCCCCTAACCACCCTACCATTCAGGATACTATTCCTGTGGTGGGAGAAACCTCTCCTGGGGTGGCACCTGTTCCAAGGGAATCATCAGCTGGCAAAGCTGGACTCCCTGAGGTGGAAGTACCTCTCTGTGGGATAACTAACATTGGTGAGAAAAACAGCACCATTTTAGTTAACATGGAGCATCCCTCCAACCCTCCCAGAGAAACTTTAGTGCAGAAACCCTGCACTACCTCACAACACTTAGGACAGCATCCCTGCCCTAGTGTGGAGCTCATAGGACAGCATCCCTGCCCTGCTCCAACTCAAGAGAAACAGCATCCCTGTTCTCTCTTCCAGCCAGATGGACAAAGTTTTTGCCCAGCTATGGCTTTTCTGAGACAGCATCCCTGTCTGGCATTTCCATCACTACAAATAGGTTCAGTGGACAATTCCCACTGCTCTAAACTAAAACTTACTGATAGAAACTCTGAAAATACATCTTCACATTGTTGCTTAGCTAAAAATCTTCAAACAGGGTGGTTTACATCCCCACAGGGAAGTAACCATATAGTGGATGATAAAGGGAGTAACCAGTCTATTGCAGAGCTACTCTCTACTTATCACCACTTAGACAATAAAGTCTCAACTGGCCAAGGTTAGCCTTATTGTCCTTCGTTTGGGGGGGGGTTGTGTGAGAAGGTAGCCTCTTTCTAGCCTTGTTACCCCCACTTTTGGCCTGTTTGTGAGTGTATGTCAGGGTGTTTGTCACTGTTTTCACTGTCTCACTGGGATCCTGATAGCCAGGCCTCAGTGCTCATAGTGAAAACACTATGTTTTCAGTATGTTTGTTATGTGTCACTGGGACCCTGCTGGTCAGGACCCCAGTGCTCATAAGGTTGTGGCCTATATGTATGTGTCACTGGGACCCTGTCACACAGGGCCCCAGTGCTCATAGGTGTGCATGTATGTGTTCCCTGTGTGGTGCCTAACTTTCTCACTGAGGCTCTGCTAACCAGAACCTCAGTGGTTATGCTCTCTCATTTATTTAAAATTGTCACTAACAGGCTAGTGACCATTTTTACCAATTTACATTGGCTTACTGGAACACCCTTATAATTCCCTAGTATATGGTACTGAGGTACCCAGGGTACTGGGGTTCCAGGAGATCCCTATGGGCTGCAGCATTTCTTTTGCCACCCATAGGGAGCTCTGACAATTCTTACACAGGCCTGCCACTGCAGCCTGAGTGAAATAACGTCCACGTTATTTCACAGCCATTTTACACTGCACTTAAGTAACTTATAAGTCAACTATATGTCTAACCTTTACCTGGTAAAGGTTAGGTGCAAAGTTACTTAGTGTGTGGGCACCCTGGCACTAGCCAAGGTGCCCCCACATTGTTCAGAGCCAATTCACTGAACTTTGTGAGTGCGGGGACACCATTACACGCGTGCACTACATATAGGTCACTACCTATATGTAGCTTCACAATGGTAACTCCGAAAATGGCCATGTAACATGTCTATGATCATGGAATTGCCCCCTCTATGCCATCCTGGCATAGTTGGCACAATCCCATGATCCCAGTGGTCTGTAGCACAGACCCTGGTACTGCCAAACTGCCCTTCCTGGGGTTTCACTGCAGCTGCTGCTGCTGCCAACCCCTCAGACAGGCATCTGCCCTCCTGGGGTCCAGCCAGGCCTGGCCCAGGATGGCAGAACAAAGAACTTCCTCTGAGAGAGGGTGTGACACCCTCTCCCTTTGGAAAATGGTGTGAAGGCAGGGGAGGAGTAGCCTCCCCCAGCCTCTGGAAATGCTTTGTTGGGCACAGAGGTGCCCAATTCTGCATAAGCCAGTCTACACCGGTTCAGGGACCCCTTAGCCCCTGCTCTGGCGCGAAACTGGACAAAGGAAAGGGGAGTGACCACTCCCCTGACCTGCACCTCCCCTGGGAGGTGTCCAGAGCTCCTCCAGTGTGCTCCAGACCTCTGCCATCTTGGAAACAGAGGTGCTGCGGGCACACTGGACTGCTCTGAGTGGCCAGTGCCACCAGGTGACGTCAGAGACTCCTTGTGATAGGCTCCTTCAGGTGTTAGTAGCCTCTCCTCTCTCCTAGGTAGCCAAACCCTCCTTTCTGGCTATTTAGGGTCTCTGTCTCTGGGGAAACTTTAGATACCGAATGCATGAGCTCAGCCGAGTTCCTCTGCATCTCCCTCTTCACCTTCTGATAAGGAATCGACCGCTGACCGCGCTGGAAGCCTGCAAACCTGCAACATAGTAGCAAAGACGACTACTGCAACTCTGTAACGCTGATCCTGCCGCCTTCTCGACTGTTTTCCTGCTTGTGCATGCTGTGGGGGTAGTCTGCCTCCCCTCTGCACCAGAAGCCCCGAAGAAATCTCCCGTGGGTCGACGGAATCTTCCCCCTGCAACCGCAGGCACCAAAAAGCTGCATTACCGGTCCCTTGGGTCTCCTCTCAGCACGACGAGCGAGGTCCCTCGAATCCAGCGACACCGTCCAAGTGACCCCCACAGTCCAGTGACTCTTCAGCCCAAGTTTGGTGGAGGTAAGTCCTTGCCTCACCTCGCTGGGCTGCATTGCTGGGAACCGCGACTATGCAGCTACTCCGGCCCCTGTGCACTTCCGGCGGAAATCCTTTGTGCACAGCCAAGCCTGGGTCCACGGCACTCTAACCTGCATTGCACGACTTTCTAAGTTGGTCTCCGGCGACGTGGGACTCCTTTGTGCAACTTCGGCGAGCACCGTTTCACGCATCCTCGTAGTGCATGTTTCTGGCACTTCTCCGGGTGCTACCTGCTTCTGTGAGGGCTCTTTGTCTTGCTCGACGTCCCCTCTCTCTTCAGGTCCAATTTGCGACCTCCTGGTCCCTCCTGGGCCCCAGCAGCGTCCAAAAACGCCAAACGCACGATTTGCGTGTAGCAAGGCTTGTTGGCGTCCATCCGGCGGGAAAACACTTCTGCACGACTCTCCAAGGCGTGGGGGATCCATCCTCCAAAGGGGAAGTCTCTAGCCCTTGTCGTTCCTGCAGTATTCACAGTTCTTCAGCCTAGTAAGAGCTTCTTTGCACCAACCGCTGCCATTTCTTGGGCATCTGCCCATCTCCGAGTTGCTTGTGACTTTTGGACTTGGTCCCCTTGTTCCACAGGTACCCTCAGTCAGGAATCCATCGTTGTTGCATTGCTGATTTGTGTTTTCCTTGCATTTTCCCTCTAACACGACTATTTTGTCCTTAGGGGAACTTTAGTGCACTTTGCACTCACTTTTCAGGGTCTTGGGGAGGGTTATTTTTCTAACTCTCACTATTTTCTAATAGTCCCAGCGACCCTCTGCAAGGTCACATAGGTTTGGGGTCCATTTGTGGTTCGCATTCCACTTTTGGAGTATACGGTTTGTGTTGCCCCTATCCCTATGTTTCCCCATTGCATCCTATTGTAACTATACATTGTTTGCACTGTTTTCTAAGACTATACTGCATATTTTTGCTATTGTGTATATATATCTTGTGTATATTTCCTATCCTCTCACTGAGGGTACACTCTAAGATACTTTGGCATATTGTCATAAAAATAAAGTGCCTTTATTTTTAGTATAACTGTGTATTGTGTTTTCTTATGATATTGTGCATATGACACTAAGTGGTACTGTAGTAGCTTCACACGTCTCCTAGTTCAGCCTGAGCTGCTCTGCTAAGCTACCATTATCTATCAGCCTAAGCTGCTAGACACCCTATACACTAATAAGGGATAACTGGGCCTGGTGCAAGGTGCAAGTACCCCTTGGTACTCACTACAAGCCAGTCCAGCCTCCTACATTGGTTGTGCAGCGGTGGGATAAGTGCTTTGAGACTACTTACCACTCTTGTCATTGTACTTTTCATAAGAGAAAAATATACAAAACAAGGTCAGTGTATATACACATAGCCAAAAAGTTTTGCATTTCCTCTTTTCACTCTTTTCTAAGTGCTGAAAAGTACTTCTAAACTTTCAAAAAGTTCTTAAAAGTTTAAAAAGTTTTTTTCTGTCTTTCCAAAAAGTTCTGAAAACTTCTTTCTCTTTTGCTATCACTTTAACTCTCTCTAAAAAATGTCTGGCACAGGAAAAAATGTTGAACTGTCCAAACTTGCATATGATCACCTTAGCTGGAAAGGAGCAAGGAGTCTCTGCATAGAGAGAGGTTTGAGTGTAGGGAAGAATCCTTCCTTAGAACTGTTAATTAATATGCTTAGAGTACAGGATAAGGCCATAAGTGCCCAATCTGTAGAAAAAGTAGCTAATGGTTCTCAATCTGATCCAGGGACTCCCCCAGGAAAAGGTTCAGGAAAGAAACTTCTCAGCCTGCCCATTACTAGACAGTCTAGCATAGTTGGTACAGAGGTTGAATCACATCATACTGATGATGTGCTCTCACATTATGCTGGTAGCCAAGCTGTTAGGGTGCCCCTTGTAAGGGACAGGTCTCCTTCTGTTCATTCCCATCATACCTCTGTATCTAGAAATGTCCCTCCCACCCACCCTGATGACAGATTGTTAGAAAGGGAGCTCAATAGATTGAGAGTGGAACAAACCAGACTGAAGCTCAAGAAGCAACAGCTGGATTTGGATAGACAGTCTTTAGAAATAGAGAGGGAAAGACAGAAGTTGGGTTTAGATACCCATGGTGGCAGCAGCAGTATTCCCCATAGTCATCCTGCAAAAGAGCATGATTCCAGGAATCTGCACAAGATAGTTCCCCCTTATAAGGAGGGGGATGACATTAAGAAGTGGTTTGCTGCACTTGAGAGGGCCTGTGTTGTACAGGATGTCCCTCAAAGGCAGTGGGCTGCTATCCTATGGCTATCATTTAGTGGAAAAGGTAGGGATAGGCTCCTTACTGTGAAAGAAAATGATGCTAACAATTTCCAAGTTCTTAAGAATGCACTCCTGGATGGTTATGGCTTAACCACTGAACAGTACAGGATAAAGTTCAGAGAGACCAAAAAGGAGTCTTCACAAGACTGGGTTGATTTCATTGACCATTCAGTGAAGGCCTTGGAGGGGTGGTTACATGGCAGTAAAGTTACTGATTATGAAAGCCTGTATAACACAATCCTGAGAGAGCATATACTTAATAATTGTGTGTCTGATTTGTTGCACCAGTACCTGGTAGACTCTGATCTGACCTCTCCCCAAGAATTGGGAAAGAAGGCAGACAAATGGGTCAGAACAAGGGTGAACAGAAAAGTTCATACAGGGGGTGACAAAGATGGCAATAAGAAGAAAGATGGTGAAAAATCTCAAGATAAGCATGGGGATAAGGGTAAAACCAAAGATCCCACTTCAAATCTTAAACACTCTTCAGAGGGTGGGGATAAAACAAATTCTTCCTCTTCTTCCCAACCTGCACACATTAAAAAGCCTTGGTGCTTTGTGTGTAAAAACAGAGGCCATAGGCCAGGGGATAAGTCCTGTCCAGGTAAACCCCCTGAGCCTACCACCACTAATACATCAAGCTCTAGTGCCCCTAGCAGTAGTGGTACTAGTGGTGGGACTGCTGGCAACAGTCAAGTGAAGGGTGTAGTTGGGTTCACTTTTGGGTCCATAGTACAAACTGGGGTAGTCACTCCCAAGACAGTTTCTGTCACACCTAGTGGCATTGGCCTTGCCACACTGACTGCTTGTCCCCTTACAATGGATAAGTACAGGCAGACAGTTTCAATAAATGGTGTTAAGGCCTTGGCCTACAGGGACACAGGTGCCAGTTTCACTTTGGTGACTGAAAACCTAGTGCACCCTGATCAACACATCATTGGACAACAGTATAAGATTATTGATGTCAATAACTCCACTAAGTTTCTTCCCTTAGCTATAATTCAGTTTAGTTGGGGTGGAGTTACTGGCCCTAAGCAGGTGGTGGTATCACCTAGCTTACCTGTAGACTGTCTCTTAGGTAATGACCTAGAGGCCTCAGGTTGGGCTGATGTAGAGTTTTATGCCCATGCAGCCATGCTGGGCATCCCTGAGGAATTGTTCCCTCTCATTTCAAGTGAAATGAAAAAGCAAAGGAGAAAAGGCCTGAAAACTCAGGATCCCTCTCCATCAACAGGTAAAAAGGGTATCACAGTATCCCCTAACCACCCTACCATTCAGGATACTATTCCTGTGGTGGGAGAAACCTCTCCTGGGGTGGCACCTGTTCCAAGGGAATCATCAGCTGGCAAAGCTGGACTCCCTGAGGTGGAAGTACCTCTCTGTGGGATAACTAACATTGGTGAGAAAAACAGCACCATTTTAGTTAACATGGAGCATCCCTCCAACCCTCCCAGAGAAACTTTAGTGCAGAAACCCTGCACTACCTCACAACACTTAGGACAGCATCCCTGCCCTAGTGTGGAGCTCATAGGACAGCATCCCTGCCCTGCTCCAACTCAAGAGAAACAGCATCCCTGTTCTCTCTTCCAGCCAGATGGACAAAGTTTTTGCCCAGCTATGGCTTTTCTGAGACAGCATCCCTGTCTGGCATTTCCATCACTACAAATAGGTTCAGTGGACAATTCCCACTGCTCTAAACTAAAACTTACTGATAGAAACTCTGAAAATACATCTTCACATTGTTGCTTAGCTAAAAATCTTCAAACAGGGTGGTTTACATCCCCACAGGGAAGTAACCATATAGTGGATGATAAAGGGAGTAACCAGTCTATTGCAGAGCTACTCTCTACTTATCACCACTTAGACAATAAAGTCTCAACTGGCCAAGGTTAGCCTTATTGTCCTTCGTTTGGGGGGGGGTTGTGTGAGAAGGTAGCCTCTTTCTAGCCTTGTTACCCCCACTTTTGGCCTGTTTGTGAGTGTATGTCAGGGTGTTTGTCACTGTTTTCACTGTCTCACTGGGATCCTGATAGCCAGGCCTCAGTGCTCATAGTGAAAACACTATGTTTTCAGTATGTTTGTTATGTGTCACTGGGACCCTGCTGGTCAGGACCCCAGTGCTCATAAGGTTGTGGCCTATATGTATGTGTCACTGGGACCCTGTCACACAGGGCCCCAGTGCTCATAGGTGTGCATGTATGTGTTCCCTGTGTGGTGCCTAACTGTCTCACTGAGGCTCTGCTAACCAGAACCTCAGTGGTTATGCTCTCTCATTTATTTAAAATTGTCACTAACAGGCTAGTGACCATTTTTACCAATTTACATTGGCTTACTGGAACACCCTTATAATTCCCTAGTATATGGTACTGAGGTACCCAGGGTACTGGGGTTCCAGGAGATCCCTATGGGCTGCAGCATTTCTTTTGCCACCCATAGGGAGCTCTGACAATTCTTACACAGGCCTGCCACTGCAGCCTGAGTGAAATAACGTCCACGTTATTTCACAGCCATTTTACACTGCACTTAAGTAACTTATAAGTCACCTATATGTCTAACCTTTACCTGGTAAAGGTTAGGTGCAAAGTTACTTAGTGTGTGGGCACCCTGGCACTAGCCAAGGTGCCCCCACATTGTTCAGAGCCAATTCACTGAACTTTGTGAGTGCGGGGACACCATTACACGCGTGCACTACATATAGGTCACTACCTATATGTAGCTTCACAATGGTAACTCCGAAAATGGCCATGTAACATGTCTATGATCATGGAATTGCCCCCTCTATGCCATCCTGGCATAGTTGGCACAATCCCATGATCCCAGTGGTCTGTAGCACAGACCCTGGTACTGCCAAACTGCCCTTCCTGGGGTTTCACTGCAGCTGCTGCTGCTGCCAACCACTCAGACAGGCATCTGCCCTCCTGGGGTCCAGCCAGGCCTGGCCCAGGATGGCAGAACAAAGAACTTCCTCTGAGAGAGGGTGTGACACCCTCTCCCTTTGGAAAATGGTGTGAAGGCAGGGGAGGAGTAGCCTCCCCCAGCCTCTGGAAATGCTTTGTTGGGCACAGAGGTGCCCAATTCTGCATAAGCCAGTCTACACCGGTTCAGGGACCCCTTAGCCCCTGCTCTGGCGCGAAACTGGACAAAGGAAAGGGGAGTGACCACTCCCCTGACCTGCACCTCCCCTGGGAGGTGTCCAGAGCTCCTCCAGTGTGCTCCAGACCTCTGCCATCTTGGAAACAGAGGTGCTGCTGGCACACTGGACTGCTCTGAGTGGCCAGTGCCACCAGGTGACGTCAGAGACTCCTTGTGATAGGCTCCTTCAGGTGTTAGTAGCCTCTCCTCTCTCCTAGGTAGCCAAACCCTCCTTTCTGGCTATTTAGGGTCTCTGTCTCTGGGGAAACTTTAGATACCGAATGCATGAGCTCAGCCGAGTTCCTCTGCATCTCCCTCTTCACCTTCTGATAAGGAATCGACCGCTGACCACGCTGGAAGCCTGCAAACCTGCAACATAGTAGCAAAGACGACTACTGCAACTCTGTAACGCTGATCCTGCCGCCTTCTCGACTGTTTTCCTGCTTGTGCATGCTGTGGGGGTAGTCTGCCTCCCCTCTGCACCAGAAGCCCCGAAGAAATCTCCCGTGGGTCGACGGAATCTTCCCCCTGCAACCGCAGGCACCAAAAAGCTGCATTACCGGTCCCTTGGGTCTCCTCTCAGCACGACGAGCGAGGTCCCTCGAATCCAGCGACACCGTCCAAGTGACCCCCACAGTCCAGTGACTCTTCAGCCCAAGTTTGGTGGAGGTAAGTCCTTGCCTCACCTCGCTGGGCTGCATTGCTGGGAACCGCGACTACGCAGCTACTCCGGCCCCTGTGCACTTCCGGCGGAAATCCTTTGTGCACAGCCAAGCCTGGGTCCACGGCACTCTAACCTGCATTGCACGACTTTCTAAGTTGGTCTCCGGCGACGTGGGACTCCTTTGTGCAACTTCGGCAAGCACCGTTTCACGCATCATCGTAGTGCCTGTTTCTGGCACTTCTCCGGGTGCTACCTGCTTCTGTGAGGGCTCTTTGTCTTGCTCGACGTCCCCTCTCTCTTCAGGTCCAATTTGCGACCTCCTGGGCCCCAGCAGCGTCCAAAAACGCCAAACGCACGATTTGCGTGTAGCAAGGCTTGTTGGCGTCCATCCGGCGGGAAAACACTTCTGCACGACTCTCCAAGGCGTGGGGGATCCATCCTCCAAAGGGGAAGTCTCTAGCCCTTGTCGTTCCTGCAGTATTCACAGTTCTTCAGCCTAGTAAGAGCTTCTTTGCACCAACCGCTGGCATTTCTTGGGCATCTGCCCATCTCCGAGTTGCTTGTGACTTTTGGACTTGGTCCCCTTGTTCCACAGGTACCCTCAGTCAGGAATCCATCGTTGTTGCATTGCTGATTTGTGTTTTCCTTGCATTTTCCCTCTAACATGACTATTTTGTCCTTAGGGGAACTTTAGTGCACTTTGCACTCACTTTTCAGGGTCTTGGGGAGGGTTATTTTTCTAACTCTCACTATTTTCTAATAGTCCCAGCGACCCTCTACAAGGTCACATAGGTTTGGGGTCCATTCGTGGTTCGCATTCCACTTTTGGAGTATATGGTTTGTGTTGCCCCTATCCCTATGTTTCCCCATTGCATCCTATTGTAACTATACATTGTTTGCACTGTTTTCTAAGACTATACTGCATATTTTTGCTATTGTGTATATATATCTTGTGTATATTTCCTATCCTCTCACTGAGGGTACACTCTAAGATACTTTGGCATATTGTCATAAAAATAAAGTACCTTTATTTTTAGTATAACTGTGTATTGTGTTTTCTTATGATATTGTGCATATGACACTAAGTGGTACTGTAGTAGCTTCACACGTCTCCTAGTTCAGCCTGAGCTGCTCTGCTAAGCTACCATTATCTATCAGCCTAAGGTGCTAGACACCCTATACACTAATAAGGGATAACTGGGCCTGGTGCAAGGTGCAAGTACCCCTTGGTACTCACTACAAGCCAGTCCAGCCTCCTACAGTAGCGTAGAGGGTTAATGTGCCTGTTGCAAAGAACAGAACTATATTTTATGTGAATAGCTGAGTGGATTAGTAAAGCCAGCTTTACAAGCACTTTAAAACAAATGATGTGAAATGGGGACTATAGAGAGATGAGGGGCTCATTTGCTGGGTGGTGGTGAGGGAATCCGAGGAGGTGGTCATGGGGTGGAGGGGTGCCCAAAAAGATTGTCACACAGGGCACCACCAGCGCTAAAGCCGGGCCTGGATGAAAGTTTGCTCCTCCTGGTAATTCCTTGTGTTTCAATTGTGGTGAAATAGGTCAATAGAAATGAGCGTATAAGAATCTTTGACAGGGTTTATATAAATAACCAGAACAATCTGATTTCCCTCCCTCTCCAAATCGATAGTCAACATTTTAGGACAGTCTGACCGGAGCAGACTGCTTTGAACATGCTTTAATTCCTGTTTATCAGAAGGAGCCCTACATAAGGTACATTATTAACAGAAAGCCTACTTCATGGCTGAATGATAACGGTGATAGTCGATCAGCTCTAAACACCTCTGAATGTCGACTCTTCCTTTCTCAGTTGGTGTTGGACTTTTTTGCTTATGCGGGGTCATCCCCAATCTTTTTGCCTCCTGCCTCCTATTTTTTCTGACCTGTTGCTGTTGGCTTTTGAACTCTGAGCACTTTACCACTGCTAACCAGTTCTAAAGTGCACATGCTCTCTGTGTAAATTGAATTGTTGATTGGTTTATCCATGGTTGGCATATTTGATTTACTAGTAAGTCCCTAGTAAAGTGCACTAGAAGTGCCAGGGCCTGTAAATCAAATGCTACTAGTGGGCCTGCAGCACTGGTTGTGCCACCCACATAAGTAGCTCTGTAATCATATCTCAGACCTGCCATTGCAGTGTCTGTGTGTGCAGTTTTAACTGTAAATTCGACTTGGCAAGTGTACCCACTTGCTAAGCCTAAACCTTCCCTTTTCTTACATGTAAGGCACCCCTAAGGTAGGCCCTAGGTAGCCCCAAGGGCAGGGTGCAGTGTATGGTTAAGGTAGGACATATAGTAATGTGTTTATATGACCTGACAGTGAAATATTGCTAAATCTGTTTTTCACTGTTGCAAGGCCTGTCCCTCTCTTAGGTTAACATGGGGGCTTCCTTTAAATCTGATTAAAGTGTAGATTCCCTTTGGGAGTGGGTGGACATGTGGCGTTTGGGGTCTCTGGGCTCACAATTCAAAAATACATCTTTTAGTAAAGTTGATTTTATGATTGGGTGTTTGAAAATGACACTTTTAGAAAGTGAGCATATTCTTGCTTACACCATTTCTGTGACTGCCTGTTTGTGGATTCCCTGACTGGGTCAGTTTGACAGTTGGGCTGGTTGCACCTCACACTAGGTGTAGCCTGCATATCCTGATGAGCCATCTGTGCTAGGAGGGAAGGGAGGAGTGGTCCAAGGGCTGTGCCTGCCCTCACACAATGCAGTCTCCGACCCCCTGGTGAGTGTCTGGGGCCTGGCCTGGGCAAGGCAGGATTTCATATTCAAAAGAGTCTTTACTTTGAAGTAGGCCTACTTCAAAGGAGAAATTGGGTATAAGACAGGCACCCAAAACCACAGACTTTAGATCACTTCTGGACATCAAGAGGAACCTCTGCCTGGAGAAGAGCTGAAGAGCTGAAGAGCTGAGGAGAAGTGCTGCACTGCCTGTGACTGTGCTTTGTGGAGCTATCCTGCAGTTGCTGCTTCTGCCAGAGTAAGAGGGCAAAGACTGGACTTTGTGTGCCTTCCATCTTGTGAAGAAATCTCCAAGAGCTTGATTTAGAGCTTGCCTCCTGTTGTTTGAAGTCTCAGGGACAGCAAAGACTTCTCTCTGCCAGCACCTGGAGTCTCTGGAGAGACTCCCGCTCTGACAAGGGGTGCCCTATCCAGTCCCTGGGCCCTTGAAAGGAAAGCTGGTGGAAATCCAAGGAAATCGACTTTGGACGACTTCGGACCGACACCGCTGCTGAATCCGGTGACGCCGCCTGCAACCGACTCTGTGATCTTCGCTGGAACGCGACAACCTTCGCAGGCCCTACGCCGCTGCAGCCCCACTGAAGTCCGCGACTCCTTGGAAGTCGCCGCACCACGGCGTGACCAACACCGCTCGAAGTGCGCGGATTCAGCGTTTCGCACAGACGAAGCGATCCCCGAGTTCGCGCTTCGACTTGTTTTCACTCTTCACCAAAGGTGCTGTACTTGGGGGTCTACGCAACTCCGTGACCGGCGGCGCTGGTGTCGGCTTGTTGGGAACGACTCTGTCACGAGGCCGTGTTAACACCTCATCGAATCATTTTGTGTTTCTTAGCGCTATTTTTGAGTTTAATCTTAAAAATTCATAACTTGACTTGTGTATGTCGGTTTTTTGTCATTTTGGTCTTGTTTTGTTTAGATAAATATTTCCTATTTTTCTAAACTGGTGTTGTGTCATTTTGTAGTGTTTTCATTAAGTTACTGTGTGTGCTGGTGCAAATACTTTACACCTAGCACTCTGAAGTTAAGCCTATTTCTCTGCCAAGCTACCAAGGGGGTAAGCAGGGGTTAGCTGAGGGTGATTCTCTTTTACCCTGACCAGAGTGAGGGTCCTTGCTTGAACAGGGGGTAACCTGACTGTCAACCAAAGACCCCATTTCTAACAGTTGGTAACCAGCGATGCAGCTGACATTTGTAACACATGCACTTCACTATATTACGCATCCTGTGTCTATTTTCTTGGGACCAATTACCAATCAGCATGCTTTCCTATTGAGCTCCACCTCTCCTGTGAACCTGTCAGGGATGAATGTTTTAAGCAAACAGAATTGGACTCTGTTGTGAACCAGTGATGGTGTATTTTTGAATCTACCACTTAAGAATGAAAATGCTGTTCTGACTTATTTGTGTGAAAACAATGACCCCTCAGAAATCAATGATAATTTGAATACAGCACTGTTAGAAATGGGGTCTTTGGTTGACAGTCTGGTTACCCCCTGTTCAAGCAAGGACCCTCACTCTAGTTAGGATAAAAGAGAATCACCCTCAGCTAACCCCTGCTTACCCCCTTGGTAGCTTGGCAGAGCAGTAGGCTTAACCTCAGAGTGCTAGGTGTAAAGTATTTGTACCAACACACACAGTAACTTAATGAAAACACTACAAAATGACACAACACCAGTTTAGAAAAATAGGAAATATTTATCTAGACAAAACAAGACCAAAACGACAAAAATCCAACATACACAAGTCAAGTTATGATTTTTTAAAGGTTTAAAATAAAAAGAGTCTTTAGGTAGTTGTAACACCACACTAGCGCTGCTAGCGTGAAAATGTACCTGGTTTGCGTCAAAAATAACCCCGCACGGGCGGTGTGCGTCGAAAGTAACCCTGCACGGCTGTGTGCGTCGAAAACAACTCGGCACGGCGGTGCGCGTTGAAAAAGCCAGCCACACGACGATCCGAAAGTCCCGCGGCGCAGGGTGCGATCTCTCAGCCTCCGTCAGCGATGCTGCGCGTCGTTTCTCCTGCTCCGGGCGTCGGTTTTTCGGTCGCGTTTCCTGCGGCGTCGTTTCTCAGCTGCGGAACCGGCGTTGCGTCGTTTTCTCAGCCGCGATCGGATTCGCGTCGATCTTTTCTCCGCACGGCGCTCGGTGCGTGTATTTTTGTCCTTAGGCTGCCAGCCTCTCCTTTCAGGGTCCCAGGAACTGGAAGGGCACCACAGAGCAGAGTAGGGGTCTCTCCAGAGACTCCAGGTGCTGGCAGGAAGAAGTCTTTGCTATCCCTGAGACTTCAACAACAGGAGGCAAGCTCTACATCAAGCCCTTGGAGATTTCTTCTTCAAGATGGAAGGCACACAAAGTCCAGTCTTTGCCCTCTTACTCTGGCAGAAGCAGCACTGCAAGAAAGCTCCACAAAGCACAGTCACAGGCAGGGCAGCACGTTTTCCTCAGCTATCAGCTCTTCTCCAGGCAGAGGTTCCTCTTGGTTCCAGAAGTGTTTCTAAAGTTTGTAAGTTTGGGTGCCCTTCTTATACCCATTTTAGTCTTTGAAGTCACCTTTCTTCAAAGGGGACTCACACCTTCTTGTGAAATCCTGCCTTGCCCAGGCAAGGCCTCAGACACACACCAGGGGGCTGGAGACAGCATTGTCAGAGGCAGGCACAGTCCTTTCAGATGAGAGTGACCACTCCACCCCTCCCTCCTAGCAGAGATGGCTAATCAGGAAATGCAGATCACACCCCAGCTCCCTTTGTGTCACTGTCTGGTGTGAGGTGAAAAACAACCCAACTGTCAAACTGACCCAGACAGGGAATCCACAAACAAGGCAGAGTCACAGAATGGTTTAAGCAAGAAAATGCTCACTTTCTAAAAGTGGCATTTCCAAACGCACAATCTTAAAATCAACTTTACTAACAGATGTATTTTTAAATTGTGAGTTCAGGGATCCCAAACTCCACATGTCCATCTACTCTCTAGGGGAATCTACACTTTAATCATATTTAAAGGTAGCCCCCATATTATCCTATGAGAGAGAGACAGACCTTGCAACAGTGAAAACGAAATTGGCAGTATTTCACTGTCAGGACATATAAACCACATTACTATATGTCCTACCTTATCCATACACTGCACCCTGCCCTTGGGGCTACCTAGGGCCTACCTTAGGGGTGCCTTACATGTAAGGAAAGGGAAGGTTTAGGCCTGGCAAGTGGGTACACTTGCCAAGTCGAATTTGCAGTGTAAAAATACACATACAGACACTGCAGGGGCAGGTCTGAGACATGATTACAGAGCTACTTATGTGGGTGGCACAACCAGTGCTGCAGGCCCACTAGTAGCATTTGATTTACAGGCCCTGGCACCTCTAGTGCACATTACTAGGGACTTACTAGTAATTCAAATATGCCAATCATGGATGAACCACTTACATACAATTTAAACAGGAGCACTTGCACTTTAGCACTGGTTAGCAGTGGTAAAGTGCCCAGAGTAACAAAAACAGAAAAATCAGAGTCCAGCACACATCAACAACCTGGGGAACAGAGGCAAAAAGTTAAGGGAGACCATGCCAAGGATGAAAAGTCTAACAAGCACCAAAACTTTGTCTGATATATTGGTCAGGTTACAACTGTGGTGTCAACGTAATAGCAATGTAGGGTGTATACTGACTGGTGGTTTGATTAAACATTAGGCTGAATCCAATAAAAAAGCTTATTAGGATTTCAGAATATCAATTACATCCCAAGGCAGAAGCAACGATTTGCACAATCATAGCTGTTCTGACCAAGCAAATGGTTCTTGTACCATTGTAAATGCCAATCAAGAAGCCTGATAAAGATATCTATTGTTTTGCTTAAGAATTACATGCCATTAATCCTGTAAGATTATCATGTTTTCCTGTTGTGCCAGGGCTGGCTGCCATTTTTTCATGCAAACTGGAAAAAAGGTTGGTTTAATGTTGTGAAAACAGGCTCTGCATTTTTCGGTATTCCCATTCTCCCCGACTGTCAGTTCCTCTTCTCATTCACAGTTAGGAGTCCCAGCTTTATATATAAATTAAATGTGTCAGTTATGGTTAGAAATGCACACAACACAAGCCATAATTCATGCCACTCACAATGTTGATAGTTCTTTACTTTGTTTCTGTACTTTGGGCAAACTGGTGTTTTGAGCATTTGCAGGAGATGCAAGTTATGGCGTGTGTTGCGTACCATAACTAGCAAAATTTATTGGATCAGTGTGTCTGAATCAGAACCATAATTCAGTTTTAAACTGTGTTTTTTTTGTGAATTTTATTGTTTTATAATGTTCTTATCACTATACATGTGTTTCAGTTGGGCGCTGTGGGGTCTGGCTGCAGGGTCATGCAATATGCCAAACTCAACACAGGCGGCCAATCCTCACTGTCCATGATTTTGGCTGTGAGATTTTTAGCAGTGTGCTGTAGGAGTTGGCATCAGGACCTGGTCTGTTGCCAGACCCATCAAAGGGATCCAGGGATTTGAAGCAAATTGCAGATGCAGAAGATGTGTGTGACACATTGATGAATGTGTGACTACAGTGTCTGCATACCTCAAAACTCTCTTTATGGTACAGAACACCCTTGATCGCGAAAAAAGGGGCCAGTGCACACTTTGGTTTTCGTAAGTTGACATGTGTTGGACCTGGCTTTTTGACAGGGTCATCCCCAAACTTTTTGCCTCCTTCCTCCTATTTTTTTTGACCTGTTGTTGGCTTTTGAACTCTGGGCACTTTACCACTGCTAACCAGTACTAAAGTGCATATGCTCTCTGTGTAAATTGTACTGTTGATTGGTTTATCCACGATTGGCTACTTAATTTACTTGTAAGACCCTAGTAGAGTGCACTATATGTGCCTAGGGCCTGTAGATTAAATGCTACTAGTGGGCCTGCAGCACTGGTTGTGCCACCCACTTCAGTAGCCCCTTAACCTTGTCTCAGGCCTGCCATTGCAAGGCCTGTGTGTGCAGTTTCACTGCCACTTCGACTTGGCATTTAAAAGTACTTGCCAAGGCTAAAACTCCCCTTTTTCTACATATACGTCACCCCTAATGTGTGCCCTAGGTAACCCCTAGAGCAGGGTGCTGTGTGGGTAAAAGGCAGGACATGAACCTGTGTACTTTATATGTCCTGGTGGTGTAAAACTCCTAAATTCGTTTTTACACTACTGTGAGGCCCGCTCCCTTCATAGGCTAACATTGGGGCTGCCCTCATACATTGTTGATGTGACAGCTGCTGATCTGAAAGGAGCAGGAAGGTCATATTTAGTATGGCCAGAATGGTAATACAAAGTCCTGCTGACTGGTGAAGTCGGATTTAATATTACTATTCTAGAAATGCCACTTTTAGAAAGTGAGCATTTCTCTGCACTTAAATCTTTCTGTGCCCTTCAATCCACGTCTGGCTAGGTTTAGTTGACAGCTCCTTGTGCATTCACTCAGACACACCCCAAACACAGGGTACTCAGCCTCACTTGCATACATCTGCATTTTGAATGGGTCTTCTGGGCTGGGAGGGTGGAGGGCCTGCCCTCACACAAAGGACTGCCACACCCTCTACTGGGACCCTGGCAGAGAGGATTGAACTGAAAGGGGACCTGGTGCACTTCTTAGCCACTCTTTGAAGTCACTCCCACTTCAAAGGCACAATTTAGTATAAAACAGGGCCTCTGCCCTACCACATCAGACACTTGCTGGAGGAGAAACCTGAACCAGAACCTACATCCTGCCAAGAAGAACTGCCTGGCTGCTCAACGGACTCACCTATCTGCTTTCTACAAAGGACTGCTGCCTTGCTGTTGGCCTGCTGCCTTGCTGAACTCTTGTCTGGCTGTAAAAGTGCTCTCCAAGGGCTTGGATAGAGCTTGCCTCCTGTTCCCTGAAGTCTCAGGACCAAAAAGACTTCTCTTTTTCATTTGGACTCTTCGTGCACCAAAATTTTCGACGCACAGCTTGTTCCGCGGTGAAAAATTCACTGCACGCCGTTCCAGAAAGACGGAACTTCGACGCACGGCCTCGCATGGACAACGCCGCCGCGACTTCCAGAGGGGAAATAGACCCGATACCTGCCGTGAGAAAGAAAATTCCACGCACAGCCTCCCGGAACGAAGCGCAGCCGGATAACAATCCAAAGAATCCACGCACAGATGCTGGGACATCTGGTAATCCCGCGATCCATAGAAGGAGACGATCCGTGTGCCGGAAAACAACGCACGTCTTCCCCGAGTGAAAAATAACAACGCAAGTCCGTGTGTGAAGGGGCGCACCCGACGCACACCACATTTTTCCTCCCGTAGAACGACGCACGTCTCCCCGCGTGAAAAATACAGACGCAAGTCCGTGTGTGAAGGGGCGTAACCGACGCACGCACAATTTTTCCACGCATCTCCTCTTCTGCGGTGCTCTGCGGAGATTTTCCACTCCAAACAAGGTACTTTGTGCTTCAAAGAGACTTTGTTTACTTTTTAAAGACTTTTTAAAGACATAAGACACTTCATATCTCTTTTTAGTGATGTCTTTACAAATTCATATTGCATCTTTGATCATTTTGACCTGCAAATACCCAGATAAATATTATATATTTTTCTAAACATTGTGTGGTGTATGTTTGTGGTGCTATATTATGTTATTGTATGATTTATTGCACAAATGCTTTACACATTGCCTTCTAAGTTAAGCCTGACTGCTCGTGCCAAGCTACAAGAGGGTGGGCACAGGATAATTTGGATTGTGTGTGACTTACCCTGACTAGAGTGAGGGGTCTTGCTTGGACAGAGGGTAACCTGACTGCCAACCAAAAACCCAATTTCTAACAACATGCATGATTGTGTGTGTTTGTCCTGCACATATTTGGACTCAATACATCACTTGAACCTCCAAAGGTAAAACTAATGGACATTCTCCTATTCACAATCAGGGATCTGATATTTGCAGGCCCTTAAGAAAGCCACAAGACCCATTTTGGCTGCATGAAGCTGGCTGAAACATGCAGACTTGCAGATGCTTGGGATGACTAATTGTTCCTGCAGGCATCCCTCGTTGTCCAGGAGCCCTGCATCATATTAAATTGAATAAGAAGGAACTGCAGACAATGTTAGCTTTAGGCAGAGATCCCAAACTTTAAATAAGAGCTCCCTTCATATGAAAATTGAGCCACCCACACACAGTGGGTGTATGAGTGAAGATTCGATGATGAACCATGCCACTAATTTACTCTAGTGGGTGAGAGTCCTTTTAGGGCCTAATTACTACTTAGGTGGTCTTACCACCAGCCCGCTGCAGTCCAGAAAATGCCACCAAGCTGGCAGCATTCCATCCGACGTATTAATATCCCGGCGGCGGAGTCATGGCGGTGACACACTTCTGCTCTGGAAATGAGCTAGAAACCAATGCCGGTCATGCTACAGTGCCTCCAGCCAGTTGGGCGCACTGCTTCCTTGCCTAGTGATGTGCAAGAGAAACTGTGCACGCACCCGACTTGAAGACATTAGAAGACAACACACGAGCACCAGTTTCATTACACAAGGGCACAATTGCCCTTGAGCCATTAATTCGGCTCACTACCTGCCTTTCCTGCCGATTCTCAGATGGCAGTGTCCCAGCCAGAAACAGATCGGCGGAAAGGCAGGTCCTGACTGGGCCGGCAGTGAGCTGCACGGGACCCTCTCCTCTGCCTCTGCCACCACGAGAGCAGAAATGTCAACAGAGGCAGCGGTCCTGAGGCGGTGTTCCTGCTCACGTCCTGATCAGACGGTCAGACCAGCAGGGAAGTGGGCGGGAGGACTGTTGAAAACGCAATGGCAGGACTCTTTCCGCCATCATTGTAAACAGTACCCTAATAAATTAAAAGGATTCCCCTTGTGGAAAGGTGGGTCGATAAATTTGAATAACAAGTGGATTCTCTCAGCTTTTATGGATTCGTAGTCTTGTGGAAAAGGAGAGAATCTACTAATAACACTTTCACCTCCCCTCTTTGATATTATATCTACTGTTTTCAGATCCTGTACCCATCCTGTTGTAGGCGTCGAACCCCAGCTGAGCACAGCCTTCGACCATGTGCCATGATGGATATCACTCTGCCCCCACCTTGCCAAGATCACCCAACCCCACCATGCAGCTTTCAGCTATGTTCAGCCGTGGTTGGTCACAGGTCTTGGCCTTAAATCAGGCCCTACATCTTGGCCATGGGTGGCATCGAGGTCATTTATCTAGGCCTTATTTATTTGGGTTTTGTATACCCTAATTTAAAAACTACACATTCAGAGCAAGCACCATGCCCAGGTACCACAGATAAAGGTCAATCTTGTCAGACCAATGCTCCCCTTTTAGAGCAGGTAGTTCCTGGTCTCCTCTGAGTTTTTAGGGCACTTTTTGGCAGAAAATGTTCTAAGTCCCAAGTTTTGGATTTAGGCTATCTAGGCACCTCTAGCACCACCTCCAAGTCTCCAGGACTGGTGGGGCACCACTTGGAGGGTCAGGACTCACTCAAGCTGGGTCCACACGCATGTTCAAGATGGTTGGAACATTTTCTGTCCCTGAAGCTCTTATCAGGAGGCCAGACAACTAGCATTTGAAATTGATCTGGAAGTCCTGGTTTCAAGCAGGAAAGCAGGGCTCTATGAGCCCTGAATGGCAGTCCTGTGAGGGCACAGAGCAGGCATGAGGTAGCAGGACTGCTATCCTGGTACAGCAGGCAGCCTTCTGAAGTACAGAGCAGGGCAATTCTGTGAGAGTCCTCCGCAGGCCCAGAAGTGAATGGAAGATTGGGTCTGCAGGCCCAATAGTAGCATTTCATCTTAAGTCCCTGGATACATGTAGTACCACTTTACTAGGAACTTATAAGTAAATGAAATATGGCAATCGACTGTAAGCCAAATTTACCATGTTTAAAGGAGTGAGCACAATCACTTTAGCACTGCTTAGTCCTGGAGCCAACCAAAACAAAATGCAAAAAACAGTAGGAGTGAAGGCAAAACGTTTGGGAATGACCCTGCAGAGAAGGCCAAGCCCAATATGACCTCCTGTCAGTCAAAAGCATATGGAGACTAATAAATACCTCACTGGGCTTTCCTGCTTAGGCGATACAACACAGACAATTGCCCCCTATTGCAGAGGACCTTGCCAGTTCTGTGCCCCTCTAAACTCAGTTGAATTCCTCAGTCTACACTCTCCTGAGCCACTGAAATGGCTCAAGTGGAACCCTTCTCCTCACCTCTAGACCCCATCCATGAAACACTTAGCCTTAACTTGCTCACGGATGCATTCCAGTAGGCAGATATTACCACTTTGGAGATCAAAGTAAAGAGGCCCATTCGAGATGTCATCAGTGATGTCACTAACCATGTCATGAGTGATGCAATATGTGAGGTCATATGCAGTGCATTACGGGGACCCAAGTTATAGTTAGCTCATTTAACTATAACTGATGAATTTCTATGGTTTTGTACTTGTGAAATGTGAACCTAACTATAACACCCCTGTAACCTTTGTTTTTTAAGTGAATTTCTAAGTTTTTTTTATTTTATTTTCTAACTATAATGTTACTATAACCTTTAGTTTTTCTGTGACTTTCTAAGGTTTGTTTTTAAAAACAAATTGTATTTTTTAAGTGTTACATCCAAAATATTCTTTTTTTAGTGATTTTTATCAGATTTTTTAGAATGTTATTTTGTAGTGTTGGTGTGACTGGATGTATAGGTAGGTGAGTGATTCTATGAGTAGTAGTATAGGTATGTCAGTGGGTGTATAATTGTCCATCTAAAATTCAGAGTGGGTACATGAGTACGTGAGTGGGTCTGTTATGGCTGTATGCGTGTTTTGGTAGGTGTATTAATAGGTTTATGAGTGTATTCAAATTTGACTGGATGACTGAGGGTCTGAGTACATCAGTGACAGGGTGTATGAGTGTGTACATGGGTATGTGAGTGGTTGCATGAACGAGTGAGTGAGTGAGTGTGAAAGTGGTGGAAGGATAGGTTAGTGACTCTATCAGAGTTAGCCAATGGGTATACAGAAGTGAGCAATTGTTTCAGTAAAGTATATATTATGTAAAATAATGGTTATTTCTCTAGGCGGTAAGATGAATGTGTACATTGGTTATATACTGCATGTGTTTATACGCTACAGTTAGTGAAATGCTAATAAACCAGATACACCTGAATCTGAGCCTGCAATACTCACCTGTGTGAGAAATAGTTACACATTGTACAGTCTTCTGGAAAATTCTCTATTATAGTATTTTATGAAATGTTAGTTGGTAGTTTTAAGGTTTGTGTTTGGTATTGTGTGTGCCTCTTTTAATTTATCTATGTATGCGAATGGATGCATAAGAGTGTGACTGGATCTATGAATGTGTGCATAAGGGTGTAACTAGGTCTGAGAATGGGTGTTTCAGGGTGTAATTGGATCTGTGAATGGATGTGTGAAAGTGTGAGTTGGTCTGTGAATGTGTGAATGTGTGCGTGAGGGTGTGAGTGAATCTCTGAATGGCTGTGTGACACTGTGAGTGACTGCAAATGGGTGCATGGGCATGTAACTGCGTCTGCAAATTGGTGCAACAGGGTGTGAAGAGATCTGTGAATGGGTGTGTGAGAGTGTAAGTAGGTCTGCAATTCGGCATGTGAGAGTGTGACTAGGTCTACGAATGGTTGCATAAGGGTGTGACTAGATATGTAAATGGGCATATGACGATGTGAGTGGGTCTGTGAATGGGTGCATCAGAGTGACCTATGTCTGTGAATGGGTGCATCAGAGTGTGGGTGGATCAATGAATGGGTACATGAGGGTGTGACTAGGTCTGCAAATGTTTGCGTCAGGGTGCAATTGGATCTGTGAATGGGTGCATGACGGTGTGCCTAGGTCTACTAATGGGTGCATCAGGGTGTGAGTGGAACTATGAATGAGGGTGTGACTGGCTCTGTGAATAGGAGCATGACAGAGTCACTGGGTCTTTGAATGGGTGCATAAAGGTGTGAGTGTATCTGTGAATGGGTGAGTGAGGGTCTGGGTGGATCTGTGAATGGTTGCATAAGGGTGTGAGTGGGTCTGTCAATTTATGTGTGAGGATGTGACTGAGTGTGGGAATGGGTGTGTGAGGGTTTGACTGGGTCTGTGAATAGGTGCATGAAGGTGTGACTGGGACTGCGAATGGGTGCATGAGAGTGTGACTTGGTCTGTGAATGTGTGCATGATGGTGTGGCTGGGTCTGCCAATGGGTGCATGAGAGTGTAAGTGGATCTGTGATTGGGTGCATGAGCATGTGACTGGCTCTACAGGGCATGACAGGGTCTGCAAAGGGGTGTGTGAGAGTTTGAGTGGATCTGTGAATGGGTGCATGAGGGTGTGACTGGGTCTGTGAATGGGTGTGTCATGGTGTGAGTGGATCTGTGAGTGGGTGTATGAAGGTATGAGTGAGTCTGTGAATGGGCGCATCAGGGTGTGAGTATATCTGTAAATTGGTGTGTTCCAGTGTGAGTGAGTCTGCAAATGGGTGCATTAGGATGTAACTAAATCTGCAGATAGATGTGTAAGGGGGTGAGTGGATCTGTGAATGGGTGTATGAGAGTGTGACTAGGTCTGCAAATGGGTGTATGAGAGTATAAATGGGTGCATGAGGGTGTGACTGAGTCTGTGAATGGGTGCATAGATTGCTATTGGGTCTTATTCAGTAGTTCTTTGAAAGGGTGCATGACTTTCAGAGTAACACTGTAGCTGAATGAATTAGTGTATGTATGACTGCAAAATAAATTTGTTGTCGCCGATATTCATAATTTCATTGCAACGTTACACATTGAGCACCGAGAGGTATTCGCGAATATCACTAGCTGCAACAAAAAATTATTTTAAGGTCATAATTTGACTACCATAATCCTCTATATAGCAGCCCTGTGGTCAGGGTAACTCCAACCTGACTCCTTACACCACTATTCATGTCAAATTTCAGCCCTAGGGATCGTAACCCATTGCCTAAGATGGCGGCTGCAACTTTGTATTCAGGTTGCCGCTAGTCAAGCACAGCATCTCTGTTGTAACGTGCATTTGCGAATATGTCGCGATTGTCGCAAAAACTTCTGGACCTCAGATATACAAATTTGTTTTCCCCTTAATATTGCCAAAACTACTAGACAGATTTACACCAAATAAATGAAAGATTAGTCTTCATACTGAAAGCTAGAATTCTGCCACATTTGGTGTAATTCCGTCCAGCGTTTTGGGCTGTAGTTGTGCCTAAGTGTTCTATAGGAATTAACATGGGAAATGCAACTTTTTTGACCCACCCCTTTTCTCTGCCTCCGCTGGATGGATCACCACGATATTTCACGTGAACAACAAGAATCACTGCCACACTTTTTTGGGAAACTTTCGTGAAGATTCGTGAAACGTGCCAAAGATATAAGCAAGTCAAAAAACGCTTTTTCTGTGACAACATGGTCGGTCCTAACTCTAACTACTTAGTGGCAACCGCCACTAGGTAATATATATATATATATATATATATATATATATATATATTATTATTTTTTTTAAGAAAACGAAATTAAATATATATGTGGCTGCAGAGTTTCTGGAAATTAACAACAATCCTCCGATATCAATCAATCAATCAGGGAATTTGTAAAGCGCGCTACTCACTCGTGAGGGTCTCAAGGCACTCCAATACCTGTGGATCACACAGCACTCAGGTAAGCATTTAAACTCTCTAGTCGCGCATCAAGTGGTATTAAGATCTCAAACAGTGCAAATCCGTTGCGTTTTGACCTCAAGTTGTAGCTCACGGTTAAAAGTGGTATTTCAGTGTCTCCATTCTGGAAAAAATGGTAGTGCACGTCCAGGTACTGTGTCTACACCCCATTGTATTGTGGGATATGTAGTTCTAGCCAATTGATGTTTAAGAACAAACAGGAAGAGTATAAGGAAAAAAATATCGATTGTGTTATTACATCACACTATTATACATCTCTGAACGGAAGTTTGTTGTTTAGTTTCGTACTTAGGGTTGAATCAAGCTGATTCATTAAAACTTTATTTCGTATCATTTCCAAGGTAATTATTTGTCTTCAGTTAATTAGCACACAAACAGCATGGCCTTCTAGTAAGTAAGAAGTACATACATATATAAGGAAGTTCCCTAATATAGCTCCGACATTTATCAAATCATTTATGTTTATTACGCTCATGATTATTTCTAATGCCCAAATAAGGAGCTCATCTTCAATACAGATAATGCAAAATATCAACAAGGAATGCCACGAGGCCAGCTTTACACATAGGATGTGGTTCTTGTTTGCAAAGACCATACATCTTTCCTAAATAATGTTTGCAGACAGTGTACCAACTTCTACAATGGGATTTGTACACGGCAAAAAATGGGTGGGTGCAAATTCCTAATCTGAGTTTTTGCAACCGCAAAAAAAAGCTGTGTATACCTGGCCCTTTGTCAAAAAGGCTTCAAATTATAATGAGTTTGTTCATTTTGACATTGGTCAGGGACGAAGAATGGCTGTTTGCTGCTTTGCGAGGTGGTTCATTTTAGTGGAAATGCATCAAGGACCTCACAAACTCATGCTGGCACATATCTGTACAGTTATATCAGCACAATAGAAAACATTAATGAAAGTGAACTAAATTAGCCATTTTTCCTTTTTAGTAGCATGCCCAAAATGAGTTGTACATTATAGTCCTACTTATGAAACACTTTTGAGAAAGCCAGAAGAACGATCTTAATCTGTAAAGTGAATAGCGACTCGGGATAGTTCTTCCTCCCAAAAGACGCTCTTCCAATACTAGCATTACAATAGGTTGCCCTTGAAGGTTAACGCCGCTATCGTTTGGACAAACTAACGAAAGCATTCACTACGTGAGGATGCTCGCTGAAGCGGCGTAAGGAAACTTGAGCCCCCCCCCCCCCTGCAAAGTACATGGAGGTGGGCCCCTCCCCCGTACTGAGGGGGGCCCCTGCAGCTCAGGGGGCCCCCAGCACCGCGGGGGCTGCGGGGGCCTTTGTTACGCCACTTCCTCGCCGCTGCTTTGGAGTAGTCGAAATGATGACCTAACATTTCACCCCCCCCCCCCCCCCCCCCCCCCCCGGCAGAATGTGATGCTCCTAAGTCTCCCATATCTCACAGAATCAGGGTCCCATAAATGGTCTGGGGGCCCCTGCAGCACCCCACCCCGCCCGAACCCTACGCTGCTGGCTCACTATAACTTTACGTGGAGACTGTAATCGTTTCCCCTGTAAAACACAGAAAATGTCACCCAAGCCTTACAACATTACGGCGGCAACATAAGAGCGTTCCTGTTCCGGACTGAAACAAACTGAAAACTGGTTAAAAAAAAACATAAATAAATACATAAAAAAGAGAAAATCAAACCAGTCTGAGTCCGTATCCGAACTCAAGCGTAGCACACACCAGGTACCTGTTTCGTCCGGCATGTTGGCAACCTTATCCAGCAACAATCCACTAGTCTGTCACCAACGCCACGGCTCCGTCAATGGGCAGCTTTTGCTCAGCAAGCATAATTAAAGGAGTCCAAATGAAGAAATGAAGTTGAAAACCACCGGTTACTTCGCAGTGGCTGCTTCGCCACTGGACTAAGCCCTGAAAGCAAGGTGCCGCGTGTCATCTGACCCTCAGTGGGCTTGGAGATGGGCCAGGCGGCTGGCAAGTTATTACTGAGGTCTCTTAAAAATAGAATGCTGCAAGCTTCAAACACTTCTCGCGTTCCCGGGGAATCCATTGGGAGAGGCCACAGAAATACATCCGTGCGTGACTGGCCTCGGAGGTATGCTTAGCATGTCCTCTCGGACTAGGCCTCACCTCACTGACAGCTCTATGTGACACCCGGTGAGCAGACAGGAAGGCGGGATATGCGGCTCTCACAGAGGCCTTCAGAATAAAATGTTCCATTGTATGTCACACCCAGGCGTCTTCGGGCTGGGCCATGGCGGTTGCACCTCTGCCGGGCAATTTTGCACTCGTTCTGGACAATATTGTTCCGGTTTCCAATAAACATTTCCAATAACCGACAGTACACACTGTTGCACTAGTAATCCACAGAGCTTAATTTGTAAAAGGATAAGTGCCGGTGCCGACGTTTTACTCAGAAGCCCGCAGCAGACGCTATCGAATGTCGGGGTGCCAAATAACTAAGGGGAGCGGTCTCGACGTCACCTCGTGTCGCTTTCATCCATCACCAGGCACCCCTGCCCCTCTGTCTCACTCTAGCCCTAGCTCACTGTTTCCGTATTTCCTTCTTGTGTGTTCTGCTCTTTCTTGCTTTTGGTCAGACTGTTGAGTAAAATTAAGTGCTGAACAGCAGAAATGAGTGCAGGCGGCCCCCACCTGCAACCACCAGCCAAATTAAGCAGCGAACCCATCCTAAATCTTATTTACGAATCGGCCATTAATTGCGACGCTAAATCAGGTTCAATTATGCAGAAATGCCACCTCACTTTTAAGGGTCCCATGTTTAGTAAGTTGTTGCGTATTGCAAATATCAGTCAGTTGCAAGAAGCGCTAGAGATAGTTTAACACAAATGATGCCAATATGGTTTTATATTCGTGGAAATGAAGTACAGCGAATCGTTCGGTCACTGAGGCCAATATTTACTTCTAATGCTCCACATGGCAGAAGGAACACCGCTGTCAGCTAAAATCAGGGCATTATAAGCTACGAATCACTTAACTAAAAGGCGATGAGGGAATTATATTTGCATTTCATTATTTGCTTCGACCAGGATGTCTTGGCAAGCAAACACATCCGGAAGCCTCAATTCTTCCAAGAACCGAAGCCAGTGGGCATGTTTTGTGCAAAATTGTAAAAAAGAAAAACAAGCAGAGACTTGCATTTAAAAGGTACCCAGGTGCGTACAAGGTACAGTATACATCATACAACCAGTTCAACAAAAAAGTACAACATCGGAATTTGTTATATGGGGCATTACTATCGCTTTCAATAAGGTTGTTAAAGGCGGACTGTGACACAGACTGGCACAGCGTGGTATTGACACCGGTCTCCAGTGCTTAATTTGTAAATAAAAAGGTGCTCGTGCCCAAAGCCCTCCTCTTAAACACGCGGCTGCTGCAATTAAATGTGTGAACACTGAATACTGAGGCAGGCTAATCCTAAAGCCATCTCGGGCCTCTTCAATCCATTACAGCCACTCCCTGCCCCTTCAGCTCACTCTTGCAGCTTTCTACTTTCTCCCTTTGTGACGCCTTTTCGTTTTACCGTTCCTCCTTCTTTCCCATGTGTCTTTTGCTCGCAAGCAAAAGCTTGAGGGAAAAGAATAAGCCTCGGCCCTCAAAAATAAGTGGCGGTGCTCAGCACCGGAAACAAGAAGCACAAATTAAGCACTGCCTGTCTACTACCACAAGCGAACAAGCAAAGTGTCGTGGCATCTCTCTAGATGGATGAACACCAAGAACTGTTGCCATCTATACAACGTTTAATGCCAAAGCCTGAGGAGGGGGTCAGCTTTTGGGGTTAGCACAGACCGACGATCTTGTACTGCTGGACATGCAGGCTTGCACCATTTGTTGAACACACTTTCTGCATATCTTGGCCTAAATCGACTTATGTTTTCGTGGTTTGTAAAAGGGGATAAGATTAGCGCTTACTTTGTGCCGGTGTTTGTTGGTACTCGGTACTGACACCTACTTCTCAACACGGGCACTCTGCCAGCCTAGCACACGATTGCACTGTCTGATTATTTTCGAAATAAGTACATCAACACCGCAGTTAACAATTTAACATATATTAAAACAACTTAATACCAGCGCTTTCAGTGCATTTTAACAGCTTTGGGTGATGCAGAATAGCCTAAACTGTCACATTTGTAGAGCTGTGGTGGTCAGTGGATAGCCCTGGTAAAGGCACTGGGCTGCGCTGAGAGGGGCACAGGGTTGCACCCTGCAGTGACCACCTGATAAATAACTACAGTCCTGGATCTTACTGTTTTTTACAAATTAAGCACTAGATAAAATGTGGTCAAGGAGTGTGAGTGCTCAAGAGTTCGACTATAATTTTCTCCGCCCTGCAGTGCCCAGTTGATGGCACAAGCAACTAAATGCTCAATAAGCAGTGTGGGATTAGAGGCGTCCACTCTTTGTATGACACTATTTCTTGTCCCTCTGTTCTAAAATTGGTTTATTATAAAGTTAACTCAGTTTGAAGCACTGTGCGCTTGTATACTTTGCTAAACGCAAAATGAAGTCAGCACAGGTTGAATGTAAGGAGTCGCCGAAGATCTGCAATTTGGCGGTGATTACGCAGGGGTTCCATAGCAGTTTGGTGGTATCAAAAGTGGATGAGGTTGCTTGCAGTGAATTTCTCTAGCTGCATTGTGATCCACTTCACCAGTGAATGCCTTTTTAGGGCAGGCATCATGCAGAGCAATGAAGAGTGTACTACCTGCCTCTCATACATTTCGGATTACTATCAATTGCCAGATATCTGTGGGACAATTTTAAAGCAGTGTACGTTCAGGCAATAGGCAGAACGCGTTTGAGGCTGAAAGTAAAACTGCTGGTAAATCTAAGTTGGAGATTATACTGCTCACCACCTATGTGACAATGAACACCAGTGTTACCTAGGAGAAACTATTGGGCAGGTACTAGACAATGTTTAAGTTGCATTACGGAAACAAGATGTTGGTAATGGTAATCAGGGCACTTGCTATGTTCACTGATATGTGTAGGTTAAGTAGGCTTGGCGTGGCAAGTTTGAGTCACATACTTTGCATTTGCTGCTTGTTAGACCTGACAGCCTTAGGGTGGTCATCTCCTAACTTTTTGCCTGCCTCCCTCCCCTTTTCTGACACTGTTTTTGCTGGTTTTAGGACTCTGTGCGCTTTACCACTGCTAACCAGTGCTAAAGTGCATATGCTCTCTTCCTTAAACATGGTAACATTGGTTCATCCCCAAATGGCATATTTGATTTACTTGTAAGTCCCTAGTAAAGTGCTCCACATGTGCCAAGGGCCTGTAAATTAAATGCTACTGGTGGGCCTGCAGCACTGATTGTGCCACCCACCTAAGTAGCCCCTTAACCATGCCTCAGGCCATTGCAAGGCCTGTGTTTGCAGTTTCATTGCCACTTCGACTTGGCATTTAAAAGTACTTGCCAAGCTTTAAACTCCCTTTTTTCTACACATAAGTCACCCTAAGGTGGGCCCTAGGTAACCCATAGGGCAGGGTGAATGTAGATAAAAGGCAGGACATGTGCCTATGTGCTTTATATGTCCTGGTAGTGAAAAACCCATAAATTCGTTTTCCACTACTTGGAGGCCTGCTCCTTTCATAGACTAGCATTAGGACTGCCCTCATATACTTTTTGAGTGATATATTCTGATCTGAAAGGGGTAACCAGGTCATATTTAGTATGGCCAGAATGGTAATAGAAAATCCTGCTTGTTGGTGAGGTTGGATTTTGTACTACTATTTTAGAAATGCCACTTTTAGAAAGTGAGCATTTCCATACACTTAAAAACCAACTCTGCCTCACAGCCTGCCTCCAACCAATGTCTGGGCTGGGATGGTTGACAGCTCCCTTGTACATTTCACCCAGACAACCACAAACACAGGACACTCAGTCACACCTGCACTCATCTGCATATTGAATGGGTCTTTCTCGGCTGGAAGAGTGGAGGGCCTGACACTTACATTACAAAGGCCAGTGGCCTGCTCGCACACAGTGGACTGCCAAACCGCCTACTGGGATCCTGGCAGACAGGACTGCACTGAAGGGGGAACTTGTGCACTTCAAAACCACTCTTTCAAGTCTCCCCCACTTCAAAGGCATTTTTGGGTATATAAACTGGGTCTCTGACCCCACCAACTCAGACTCTTCTGGACCTACACCTGCAACCTGTCAAGAGGAACTGCCTGGCTGCCCAAGGGACTCATCTGGACTGCTTTGCTGAGAAGGACTGCTGCCCTGCTGTTGCCCTGCTGCGCTGCTGGCCTCTGACTTTGCTGAGAAGGACTCTGCCTTCCCCAAAAGTGCTCTCCGGGGGCTTGGATTGAGCTTGCCTCCTGTTTTGAAGTCTCAGGGCCAACAAAGACTTTACCAGCTAGCTTTTCAATAGTTTCCGACTTCAGCGATGCTGGAACGACTTCAGCGATGCCAGCAAGGCCACAGCCTCCTCCCACTCCGTGGACCTTGCTGCATGCAATGACCGCGGCCTGCAATGCAAGTCCGACATTCCAGCATTTCCGCTGACGTCACTTAGGGTCCTCGCGATATTGCAAAGTCGACACATCACATCCTGACTGACCGGAACTAGCGACCCCGCCAGGTCACAAAGAATCGACAAATTGCGGAGGACTCTGCATCATTTCCACCAGCATCCGCCTCATCTCCTCGGATGCCGCAAGGGACTGAAACTGAACCGACTCCAGCGACGCCTCTTACCGGCTCCGTGCGACGTCCTTGTTCTTCATGCTCCAAAGGTACTGTACCTGGGGGTCTGTGTGACTATGTGGCCAGCACTGGTGGTGTCAGATTGTTGGGAATGACTCCGTCAATGACGCAGTGATAGCCCCAGGTGGAGCTATTGTGTTTCTAGGTACTTTAATTGAATGTAATCTTTGAAAATTCATAACTCTGCTTGTGTACATTGGATGTTCATCATTTTTACCTTATTTCATTCAGATAAATATGATCTATTTTTATAAACCGGTGTGGTGTATTTTTGTGGTATTTTCACTGTGTTTCTGTATGATTTATTGCACCAATACTTTACACATTGCCTTCTAAGTTAAGCCTGACTGCTCAGTGCCAAGCTACCAGAGGGTGGGCACAGGATACTTTGGATTGTGGCTTACTTACCCTGACTAGGCTTGTGGTCCCTACTTGGAAAAGGGTGTATACCTCTGCCAACTAGAGACCACATTTCTAACGTTGGTGATCAGCGGTGAGGGTAGGACTTGTGTTTGTGCAGTGACATAAAATAACTACGTATACACTACCTACCCATAGTTAAAGGTTAATTTGTTTTGTTCTCTTTTTGCTGCAATTTCTCTGCTTGACATTCTTTAATCAGTATCCTATACAACATGTCTCTGGCTGGGTCTCAAGGAGGAGCTGGAGAGTTTGACCTAGCCAAGCTGGAGACATACACTGTCAGCCAGCTGAACGGGTTCTGCAAGGGGATGGGAGTACCTACCTGAGGAGCCTTCAAGAAGGAGGAGTACCAAAAGGCGCTAAAGGCCTGGGCAGAAGCCCATTCACAAGAGCTTGTTGAGTTGGAAGAGCAAGTGGATGAGTTTCCCGAGAACTTGCCAACAGTAGTGGGGGTGAAACCCATGAATTTGTGCCCTCTGCTAAACCAGGGAGCAGTGTCTCAAGTCACGGCCTTACTGCAGAGGAAAGAGAATTCAGGCTGCAGCTGGCAAGATTAAACATGGAGACAGAGGAGAGGAAAGCTGAGAGAGAAGCCAAACAAGCTGAGGCTGAAAGGGCCTTAGCTGAAAAGAAACTCATCTTGGCTCATGAACTGAGTCTGAAAGAGCTGGAGCTCAAGCCTAGGCAGTCTGAGTCTGGCAGTGATGGTGGCAGAATACGCACAGGACCTGCTGGAGACAAAAAAGTTTGTATACCCAAGGATGTGGTGCCACGTTATGTGGTGGGAGATGCATTGATAAGTGGTTTTCTGCATACAAAGTTGCACTAAGGGCTCATGGGGTTCCTGAAGAGCAATGGAGGGCGGGCTTGTGGAAACACGTGCCAATACTTGGGAGGGACACACTTCTCACATTAGAAGTTAAAGACCAGGACACATACACGCTCATAAAAGCCATTTTAATTGGCAAGTTTGGACTGACCCCTGAAAATTATTCCCAGAAATATAGGGGCAGTACCAAGCTCTCTAACCAAACTTGGGTAGACTTCTTTGATTCTTCTAGTAAGGCACTGAATGGCTGAGTTTGGGGCAGTAAAGTGAACGATTATGTGAGTTTGTACAATTTGATCCTGAGAGAGCATATGCTCAGTATTTGCTTTACAGAGTTGTGCCAGCACCTAGTTGACAGCAAGCTGATTGATCCCAGGAAGCTTGCTGAGGAGGCAGACCTCTGGGGTAGCCCCAGAGTGTCCAAAATTGTATCTGGGGGGACACCCACAAAGGTGGTCAGGGTTCCCAACAGAAGAAAGAGAGGGTAGAAAATCTTAAAAATAAGGAGTTCTCTAAAGGCCCCTAAAGTAATTCCCCAGGGAATAGTGGTAACCAGTCACAGTGTGATTCCAAGAGGAAAGGATCCATTAACCATAAGACAGGGAGGTTTGTACCTCAATGTGCAGAGTGCTCCAAGTATGGTCACTCTAAGGGCGAGTCCAAGTGTCCCAAGTGTTAACCACTGTGTTCATGCTGGCGGTCATTTAACCATTGTACCACGTGTTAGCTGCATACCCCGTAGGCAGCATGGTAAAGGATAAGACAGCCCGTTCACATGCATTGAATTCCATCACACAATATACAATGCCTCGGCAGCCCACACAATGACTAACAAGGCAGATCGGACCCCCACAGGCAGGGGATCTGCCAGAGACAGAGGTGAAACCCACCAGGGCTGAGATTTTATCTGCAATACATGGGACCCGCAATGCCCTAGAACAAGGTATTGACTCTGTTTCTATTGATGTAAATTTATTGTGCACTGACCTTCGCAGAGTGGCAGAGAAAGTCACAATGGCAGAATCAAACATTGAGGCACTTTAGGGAGAGGTCTCTACATTAAAGCAACTTATGGTGGAGATGAAGGCAGCGGTGTCAGATTTGGACAGGAGGGCGGAGGATGTGAAGGATGCAGAGGGCTGCTCTTGTCGTAATAATGTGCGGCTTATTGGCTTCCCAAAGAGGTCGGAGGGGGCCTCAGCAGAGACATTCGTCGAAAACTGGGTGCGGACTGTTCTGAAACCACTAGGCCTATCCAGTTTGTGTGTGATCGAAAGTGCACATAGGGCTCTAGTGCCCCCGCCCCGGCCAGGGGCACCCCCAGGGCTATCATTATGAAAATACTGAATTATCGAGATTGTGATTGCCTCCTGCAAGTGGCAAGGGAGCAGGAGATCCCCTATTATGAGAATTGCAAGATAGACATTTATCCTGATTACACAAAGCAGGTCCAGAAACATTGTAAGTCCTATCTTGCTGTCAAGAAAAACTGATAACACTACATTTATGCTATATGCTCCTTTACCCCACCCGTCTAGAAGTAATCTTTCAGGACAAGGAACATGTTTTTGATAAACCCGAGGAAGTATGGAATGGCTGGAGCTCAGAGATGTTTCTACTGTGGGAGGACCTGCTGGACCCGGAAAGAAGACATGAGGCGTGCTCCCTGGGATGGGGACGGCCCGCTCAGGTACAGAAAATCAGAATTTTACTCCTCTGGGGTTGCATCAAGTGCACATTGGAGAAGATGGAGCCATGCATCTCGCTACGGAGACTCGACTGCCCGGTGCTGTGACTTCTCCTATGCAGGGGTCATCAAGCCTATTAGCGAATGTTGTACCAGATACTTTGCCAGGCTGTGAGGGGGAGCCACACTAGTTCCCTTCTTCATTAACTTTTGATTTATTGATTAATGAAAGAGTGGGAAGCATTGAATGGGGAGGGACAGTGCCGGTGGGCAGCAAAGGTTTGATCTTGAACAGCCCTGTCAAAAGGGGAGTATGGTCCTACTCTATAGATCAGCTGGGCAGGGTTTGCTGAGGCTCCACTGATCTCTGGCAGGATGTTATAATCATATGTCAGGGGAGAACGGCATTACTTTGAATACCATATGTTGACAGAATGGATGTCTGCCTGACTGGCAGAGCTCATCAGGTATTGGTTGGTCATTGTTGTATGGGGGTGTGGGGTGGCTGTACGTGCCTGGCACACATATGGGTTGGGCTACAATTGATTTGCAGTTGCACATTGTTTGCCCGTGGGTGGGGGGATGTAATGTTTGCAAATGTTTAGTTGTGTTCTGCTTATGTGGTTCTAGTTATCACAGCTGGATGTGGACACTGGGTGGAGCGGGTGGGAGGGTGATGGCCTCTGAAAACGACACTTAGATGGGGCATAGTGACTACAAGATACTTACCGGGAATGTTCGGGCCTGGGTACATACGTGAAGAGATACAGGATTCTGTCACTACTTAAAAGACACAATATAGACATCGCTTGCCTCCAAGAAACAAACCTGGATGATGCTGGGGTATTTAAACTAGCTAAAAAATGGAGAGGACAAATATACTACTCCTCATACTCAACATACGCTCTTGGAACTCTGATTTGGGTGGCACCTCGGGTCCCGTTTTCCCTCACTTATGTGGAGGCTGACATACATGGTAGATATGTCTTCCTGCAGTGCACACTAGATGGCAGGGAGGTTTCTTTACTGAACACCTATGCCCCTAGTACAGATGACTCAGGCTTTTTCTATGCCATGCAGGACCTTATTACTTCTACTTCTGACACTCCCCTGTTTTGGTTGGGAGATTTTAACTTTGTACTAGACCCCTGCCTTGATTGGTCACCACCAAGAGCCGGGACGAAACCTGCCATGACTAAAGCCCTCTCCAAGGTGATGCACAACTTAGAATTAAGGGATATGTGGAGAATATTGCATCCCGCCAGGCGGATCTACACTTGTCACTCCCTCACTTATAATACATATAGTCGGCTGGATAGAATACTGGTAGGGGGACCATATCGGTTGGCGGACCTAGAAGTTACACATTTGGCTCGGTACTTGTCTGACCACTCCCCAGTACTTTGCAAGTTGGACTAGGGTGATGGCTTTCAATTAGGGAGGACATGGCGGATGCCATCATATATCCTTGAGGATGCACTAGTTTGTGAGGCCCAGGGGAAAGTCCTTGTAGATTACATGGAAGGGAACTGGGGTTCTGTCTCCACTAGGTCCATGGAGTGGGAAGAATAAAAAGCAGTTATGAGGGGTGCATGTGTGGCCTCTAATGTGGTATATGATGACAGCTGCAAATTGACATGCAGAAAGAGGAGGCGGCCCTTGCTGCACTGTAGAGTGCTACCCCGGCTACTCTGGATGCACAGGAGTGGGAAGTTCAAAGCCATAGAAGCTTAGGTGAACTCTGGGATCTGTTAGGCAAGTATACCCTGCAAGCGTAGTGTCAAAGACTCCATAGAGAAGGGGACAAGTTCGGCAGACTGTTAGCCTGGATATTGCGAAGAGTGCAATCCCTACCACCCACTAATGGCCTGATCAACTTAGATGGAGTAAGGGTCACCAGGGCGGTTACAGTGCACACATTACAGAAGCATTTACAAGGGGTTTATACTGCGGACCCCAGGGTCACCATGCATGGATATGTCCCTTTTCTGGTGGCTGCAGGACTGCAGAGATTAACTCTAGCCATTGCTGAGCATTTAGACGGCCCACTGACACTAGAAGAGATTCGAGAGGCCCTCCAGGCCCTTCCGCAATCCAAAGCTCCGGGTGGGGATGGCTTCCCACCTGAATATTATCAGGCTTTTTCTAAGACACTGGTGCCGCAACTACTGGAAGTCTTGCATGAGGCACACAAGCTGGCCAGGTTGCCTCAGTCTATGAGGGAAGGGGAAATATGTATGCTTCTTAAACCAAGCGGAGATACAACAAATCCGTCCACCTACAGGCCTCTTATGATGATTAACTCTGACACAAAAATCCTCTGCAAGGCCCTTGCCATGCACCTTGCAGGACATATGCCCTCTCTGGTTCATGAGGACCAATGTGGCTTCATCCCCGGACGTAGCACAAATCTGAACTTGCGCATGCTGGCTCATGTGTTGCATGAGGTTCAATACCAGCAGGATGAGATGGCCCTGGTGGCCGTTGATTTGGAAAAGGTATTTGATACCTTGGACTGGGGCTACTTGCTGGAGGTTCTGCTTGTTATGGGATTTAGCCCACAGTTTTGCAGGTGGGTGCACTTATTGTGTACAGGCCCACACGCTCGTGTCTGGGTCGGAAGGCATTTGTCCGAAGCATGGTCATTGGGTCGGGGTACATGCCAGGGATGCCAGCTCTGTCTGCTTCTATTTGTGCTAGCAATAGAACCACTGGCACTCTGGGCGAGGCGAGAGATGCAACCCTGGGGAATACAGATGGGGCTAATCGTCATGCTGTCTCCTTATAGGCAGATGATGCCTTGTTCTACTTGTCTTCCCCTAGAGAGGCTGTTTCTGCTTTTTTGCAACTCTTGGAAGAGTTTGGCACCATTTCTGGACTGCAACGGAATAAATCTAAGTCATTGGTGTTCCTGCTTGCAGGACTGGCCTCCATCCCTCTTGAACAACTCCCTGATGTGGGACTCCGTTGGGGGACCTCTGATTTTGGCTCTCTAGGGGTTAGAGTTGCACGTACATGCAAATCGCAGATTACTTTCAACTTGGTGAGAGTAATGGAGGGCCTAAAAAAGTCAGTCACATTCTAGAACACGTTGCCACTTTCCCTTATGGGCCGACTGACAATGGCCAAGATGGTTTTCGTTCCCAGGTGCCTGTATACCTTATAGAATTCTCTAACCATTATCCCACAGAGGTATTTCCGGCAACTGGACTCTATTCTTGTCTCACTATTATGGGCGGATAAAAGGCCTAGGGTTGCCTTGTCAACCCTAATGAGGCAATATGAAGAGGGAGGGTTAGAAGTCCAGAAATTGGATTTGCATTATTTTTTGGCACATATTTAACATGCTGCTTGTTGGCTGAATCCAGCCGATGACTGGGAAACACGTCTTCTAGACAGGGTGGTGGAGATCGGACAGTTGCCTGAGCTTCTGATGGAGGGTGAGAGTGTGGCGCAGATGGCCCGTATCTAGTTTAGCGAACTGCAGTTATTTGGCACAGGTTTGTGCGAATTGCTCTACCATGAACTCCTGGTGTGGATTCTGAAACCGGTTCACCACATGATGAACAATATGTCCTTTCAGCAATGGCGTGATGGAGGCTGCGAGCTACCAAAATGAACGGTTCCTCTCCTTCAAGGAAGCTCGGGATACTTTTTCCCTAGGTCCGGGACAATTTTTGCAATATACATGTCTGGCAGGTGTGGCACGGGAGATATGGCTAATGTTTCCTGCTGCACCCACCACAACACATACACTGGGAGGTATTCTCACCTGTGACGCGGGTAGTCACCTGGTCTCCTTATTATATAAAGCCATGCACTCAGATGTTACGGGCCCACCACCGCTGGCTCCAGTAGCTCGGAACTAGGACTTCCCTATCCCACTAACAGATGGTGATTTGGCCTGAGTTAATGCTCTTACTCACACTGTTTCGTGTAACGCCCGCTTCAAATTAGTGCATTATAATTTCCTACATAGAACTTATTTTGCTCCTAAAGGGTTGAGAAGCATTTCTGCTTCATGTTCTGACACTTGACCGAAGTGCGGCAGTGGGGTGGCAGATTTCCTGCATCTGGCTTGGCAGTGTAGGCTGGTACGTGATTACTGGATGAAAGTGATTAATAAAATACAGAGAGTGGTAAGATTTAACTTCGCTCAGACACCCCAGAGTTGCCTCCCTAATCATCACCCCAGTCTAACTTGCAAACTACTGGGGAGTGGTCAGACAAGTACCAGGCCAAATGTGTAACTTCAAGGTCCGCCAACTGATATGGTCCCCCTACCAGTATTCTATCCAGCCGACTATATGTATTATAAGTGAGGGAGTGACAAGGCAACATCCCACGTCCAAAGGTTAGGAAAATGGAGTATAAGTTTTAACATCTATCCTTGGTGTTAGCTAAGCGTAGGGTTGCCATAACGTGGATGGGTTGCAATGGCCAGGACTATTCCCGCTGGAGAGTGGATGTCTTGGAATGGTCTGTAGCAGAAGAAATGTATATTAAACTAAATTGGCATGATGATAAAGCATCGGTTGACATAGCTGACTGGAAAGAAATATGTGCAGTTTTTTCGGATCCAGACTCAGCCCTGACCTCTTGAGAACGTGAGGATGAGGATGAAGACCCAGGGGTAGTTGCATTATTGTAAAAAAAATTCAATATTTGTAAGCCAGTTACATAGAAAAAAGAAAAAGGCGAAACGTGTTAGAAGAAAGAAGACAGAAGACGGAAGAAGACAGATGATGGAATAAGACAGAAGGCCTGAGAAGACAGAAGGTGGAAGAAGACAGAAAAAGACTGAAGACGGCAGAAGATGGGAGAAGACAGAAGAAGACAGAAGGCGGAAGAAGATAGAAGGCAGAAAAAAAAAGAAGACAGAAGAAGATGGAATGCATGAGAAGACAGAAGACGTAAGAAGAAAGAAGATGGTAGAAGACAAGACAGAAGGCATGAGAAGGCATGTGAGAAGACAGAAAACGTAATAAGAGTGCAGACGTGAGAAGACTGAAGACGGCATGTGGTAAAGAAGACAGCAAAGACAGAAGACGGTATGCAGAAAGAAAAAAGAAGGCGAACAGCAACATTGAAAGAAGACAGAGATGAAGGCATCGAAGAAAAAAGACATCAGCAAAGTAAGAAGACGGTATGCTGGAAGAAAAAGAAGACAGAGAAGACAGCAGCAAAGAAAGAAGATGTCAACGAAGAAAGAAGACGGCATGAAAGAAGAAAAAATATGTACCTTCAGTGTTGCAGGGAGAGGAAGGGCACTTACCAGTGTCCAATAGGAAGTGACAAAAGGAGTACTTGGTCCACAGGCAACTCGATGGCAAGATCAGCGAAGAAGATGAAGAATGACAGGAAGTGACGTGAAGACAACATGCTAGCCAATCCAAAGCAGGTAAATCAGAACGACGTTGGAGTAAGACAATGCTAAGTCGAGGTAAATAAGGGGCTGGTTCTAAGCCCCTTTTAAGTTTTTAACTAACAAAATATTTTGCAAGAGGAGCACAAGTGTGTGTGCAGGCGAAATCTAAAAAGGGGTGAAAGCAACTTAGGAGGTATTGAAGGGTTGGGGGCTGTGCTCCATTCCGCCAGGGCAGAAGAGGTATCTACCCTGCTGCTCTGATGAATTACAGACAATCATATCACAGATCTCCACCTGCCTGTCAGAAACCTCTTTGTCATTAGGGGATCCAGTGGCTTGGCAGCTTCTCTGAAGGACCGTAAGTTTGCTTAGCAGCTGCCATGTTTCATGTGGTCACCCAGCAAACTTTTTTGTTTCAAATACAAACTCTCAAAGCAGGAGTTTGTTTTGAAAAACACGAAAGTGAATTGCCCTGATACCCTGGGAGGTTCCTCTAAGGGTGTTGATCAGGGGAGGCTCCTCTATATGGGTGGTGCAGCGTTGTCCCCCCGCCAGTGGCAGAAGCTGCAAACCTTTAGTCACGAACCCTTCATGGTGGAAGGGGTGGGGCCACAAGGTGAGTGCACTCCCCTCAGAGCGCATGTGTGTTTGGCCGGCCATCTCGGGCCGGCCAAACACACATGGGCTGTAGGCTCTCTTGCTGGGCTGGAGAGAGCCTGCACAGGCTCCCGGTCTGCCTGGGAGGACCCAGCCAGGGCACTCCCAGCCAATCCTGACGAGGCTCTGAGCAGCGTCAGGATTGGCTGCAGGGCAGGCTGGGAGCCTGTGCCTGAGGGAGGAGACGGAAGAGAGGAATGGCATGTGAGAAGCAGGTACGTTTTTATTTTATTTATTTTTTAAATTAATTTGAAGACCCGCTCTTCCCCACCACCCCGCGAGCCGCCCCCCTCCTCATTAGGGAAGCGAGCCGCGACTGGTGTTGCTGTCATTTTAATTTTCCTTGAGCAGGACCTGCTGGTCCTGAAGGGGAAAAAAAGGACTCCTGAATATCCGCCTTAAACAGGGTGAATGGTCTGAGGTAATTAGACCAATAACCAAACTTCTGTTAGGTTGTCATCCGAAGCTTTTGGCTAGCAGAGCCAGCAGGGCTCCGTCAGCAGAAACATGATGGTCAGCTTGATTCAAAATATAGTAGGAAGACCATCATTTTGGTGGACATGGTACTCTGTCACTAAGTTGTGAAACTACTCATGCTTTATATTTCCTAAGTGTCTTTTTCTTTACACTGCAATTGATAAATAACAGCCCAATGCTGTTCTTAAAAGTTAGGGGTCAGGAATCATGAAGCTAACACTTCTGCTATTTCTATGGTGCTCCCAGATTACAATGTCGTGCCTGTATGTACCCTATGATTCACTAGCTCTCTCTACAAGATGTCTCAACATTGTGTGAGGGCAAGAATAGAGAGAGAAAAAAGATAATAGGAGGTGTCCAAAAACACAAATATATTTTTAAAAAAGTGATATTTAGGAAAATCGCTTAATATTATACATACATTTCACAAAATATATTTCCCGGTATCTCAAGTGAAACTTGAATGTGAGGGCATACCTTACTTTTAAAAGTTACTCGAGATACAGACAAAAGGATAACTTAGAGAAGATACATTGTCCATTGTGACACCTTAAGTGCAATGGCAGACGTGTGTTCTGTGCTCACTGTGCCACTTGAGCAATACTGCACTGAACTGAGGAGGCCCAATGAGAACAAAACTCTCCTTGGTTTGCTTGCGTTCTAGCTCAGAGAGGACCTATCTTGGCAGTTGGGGTTCGACAATTCCTACCTGTTAGAAATGGGGTCTTTGGTTGGCAGTCAGGTTACCCCCTGTCCAAGCAAGGACCCTGACTCTAGTCAGGGTAAAAGAGAATCACCCTCAGCTAACCCCTGCTTACCCCCTTGGCAGCTTGGCACGAGCAGTAGGCTTAACTTCAGAGTGCTAGGTGTAAATTATTTGTACCAACAGACACAGTAACTTAATGAAAACACTACAAAATGACACAACACAGGTTTAGAAACATAGAGAATAATTATCTAAATAAAACAAGACCAAAACGACAAAAATCCACAGTACACAAGTCAAATTATCAATTAAAAAGCAAAAAGAGTCTTCATGTAGTTTTAAACACACACTAACGCTGTTAGCGTGAAAATGTACCTTGGGTGCGTCAAAAATAACCCAGCACGGGCAAGTGTGCATCAAAAAGGGCTTGCGATGCGTCGATTTCACTCACAAACGAGACATTGCGTCGTTACTCCTTTCGTCGGGTCGGGCGTGTCGTTTCTTCTCTCCGCAGGAGAGTGATGCGTCGATCTGGTCAGCACTCTTGGGTCCGGGCAGGCCTTGCGTTGTTTTTACACACCCAGCGGTGTTTGCGTCGGAAATCCAGCCGAACGATGATCCGAAAACCATGCAGCGTGGGTTGTGATCTCCCAGCCTCCGTCAGCGATGCTGCGTGTTGTTTCTCCAGCTCCGTGCATCGATTCTTCTGTCGCGTTACAGGCGAGCGTTGATTTTCAGCCACGAAGCTGGCGGGCGTCGATTTCCCAGCCGCAGATCGGAGTTGCATCGATCTTTTCCTTGCACAGTGATCTGTGCGTGGATTTCCTCCTCTTAGGCTGCCAGCTTCTCATTTAAGGGTCCCAGGAACTGGATGGGCACCACAGGGATGAGTAGGAGTCTCTCCAGAGACTCCAGGTGCTGCCAGAGAGAAGTCTTTGCTGTCCCTGAAACTTCAAACAACAGGAGGCAAGATCTAAATCAAGCCCTTGGAGATCTTCACAAGATGTAAAGCACACAAAGTCCAGTCTTTGCCCTCTTACTCTGGCAGAAGCAGCAACTGCAGGATAGCTCCACAAAGCACAGTCACAAGCAGGGCAGCTCTTCTTCCTCGGCTCTTCAGGTCTTCTCCAGGCAGAGGTTCCTCTGGGTTTCCAGAAGTGTTCTAAAGTCTGTGGTTTTGGGTGCCCTTCTTATACCCAATTTCTCCATTGAAGTAGGCCTACTTCAAAGCAAAGTCTCTCTTGAATGTGAAATCCTGTCTTGTCCAGGCCAGGCCCTAGACACTCACCAGGGGGTTGGAGACTGCATTGTGTGAGGGCAGGCACAGCCCTTTCAGGTGTAAGTGACCACCCCTCCGCTCTCTCCTAGCACAGATGGCTCATCAGGAAATGCAGACTACACCCCAGCTCCCTTTGTGTCACTGTCTAGTGTGAGGTGCAACTAGCCCAACTGTCAAACTGACCCAGACAGGGAATCCACAAAGAGGCAGAGTCACAGAAATGGTTTAAGCAAGAAAATGCTCACTTTCTAAAAGTGGCATTTTCAAACACACAATCACAAAATCAACTTTACTAAAAGATGTATTTTTAAATTGTGAGCTCAGAGACCTCAAACTCAACATGTCCATCCGCTCCCAAAGGGAATCTACACTTTAATCATATTTAAAGGCAGCCCCCATGTTAACCTATGAGAGGGACAGGCCTTACAACAGTGAAAAACGAATTTAGCAATATTTCACTGTCAGGACATATAAAACACATTACTATATGTCCTACCATAACCATACACTGCACCCTGCCCTTGGGGCTACCTAGGGCCTACCTTAGGCATTCCTTACATGTAAGAAAAGGGAAGGTTTAGGCCTGGCAAGTGAGTACACTTGCCAAGTCGAATTTACAGTTAAAACTGCACACACAGACACTGCAGTGGCAGGTCTGAGACATGATTACAGAGTTACTTATGTGGGTGGCACAACCAGTGCTGCGGGCCCACTAGAAGCATTTGATTTACAGGCCTTGGCACCTCTAGTGCACTTTACTAGGGACTTACTAGTAAATTCAATATGCCAATCATGGATAAACAAATCAACCATACAATTTACACAGAGAGCATATGCACTTTAGCACTGGTTAGCAGTGGTAAAGTGCTCAGAGTTCAAAAGCCAACAGAAACAGGTCATAAAAAATAGGAGGCAGGAGGCAAAAAGACTGGGGATGACCCCGCAAAAGAGCAAAATTCAACACTACCGGAGCATGACAAAGGCTGATTTACATATAACCAGGACTTATCTGTGGTGAAATGATGAGCAAGTTAACAATGGACTGGTACACAGCCCGAGCAATCGCCAGTGGCTGAGATTAATTCAAGCATTTTGTCTCTCTTTTTTTGTTTTCTTATTGTGATGCACAAAGTGCCACTAGATCCAAGCTGCACCTTATTTGAAGAGGCTCAATTAGGCCAAAACTGGTCTTGGGTTGCTAGCATTCAGGTTCAGAGATGATACGCTTGACAGTTTGGGTTGGACTGTTGCTAATGGAGCTGGACTAAAAGCTGACTTGCATGTAACTGGGTCTAAACTGAGATGAAATGTTGGGGAAAAACAAGAGACTGGGATTTGGATTCAAACAGTCACCACTGGCTGAACTTTATTGATGTACACTGTCCATCACTTTCTTTAATTTGTCATTGTTACACCCTAAGTGCGATAGGTAAGCCCAGACATGCGTGAAGTGCTGTCTGTGCAACCTAGCTGAAGAGGCCCAGTGAGGCCAAAACACTCTTGGATTTCTTGTGTTCTGGTTTGGAGACGACTTGATCCGGCATTTCAGACTAAACTGTTCCAAATGGAGCAGGCCCAAGACTGATTTGCATAGAGCTGTCTAGTCTAAATTGGTACAGTGGGCGAAAAAATGATGCTGGCTATGCAGCCCAACCAATCTCCACTGGATGAGATTAATTCAAGCATTCCATCCACCACTTTTCTTGTGTTTTTTATTGTTTGTTCAAAGCACCCTTCAGCAAAACATTTCCTGCTCTAATCAGTTCCTCTAACAAAAAAATGTGCAAAAATTCAAGCTCACATAATTCCCATAATTTTGCCTAATGCACTAACGCAAACGTGCATTAATTATACAGATTACTTGAGCGTAAACACATTTTGCAGAGCCGAAATTATTGTTAAAGTTCTTATCCTCATTCAAGTTTAATTCTCTCTGATTAATTTGTATAGTTTTCCTTGAGGTTAGGTGTATGAAGATACACCAGTAAACGCTGACATGTATTTTCAACACGGAATATTCTATTGACAAGAGTGGAAATTTGAGAGTCCTGTAGCTCCAGTTCCCCCTTGAATAGAAACCACAAGTGAAGACATGATCCTACATTCTCACCAATACAATAAATCAACAAATACTTCTACTCTAGAGAAGAAGTGCCATATTTAGATTTCATCTGTTATTCGCACCTAATCTCTTCTGAGACGAGCAACCGAGTGGGAATTAATAGTAACATTTTCTGATGTGAAATAAATGCATGCCCCCTCAGTGCTGAAATGCGACCAAAACACGTTTCACTTGCACTGTAAAACAAGCAGCTGACTTCTGTCAAGCGTGAATTAATGGTATTAAAGGTATCATTTGGACTATATGGGCAATACCGAGAATAACAGCGGACGAGCCTCCAGCTTCTGAGAGGTGAGCAAATTCCACTCTGTTTACAGTTTAACAGAAGGCTAAGCTAAAACATTTGGTAAAGTATGCGGTAAAACCATACCTGTTTTGCGCTCTATTTAGCTCAGTCCTGTGGATTACTGCAAATATACGTGCATCTACAACTAGTAATTGCTATGTCTGATCAACCTGTCAATATTCGATGTGCCCAGACATAACCTGCATTGTGAGGAACAATGACAACGTTTTCTGCTGAGATCCTCACATCCAAGTCAATCATAATGGTCCAATGTGTAATCATAATGAACAAACAAGAGGCATTCGTTAAATCAACATTTGTATAACAGATAGTGCAACAATATCTGCCAAAGTTACTGCAACTGTCATTTGAAGTAGAACACCATGCTATATGTCTTTAGGATGGTGTAAGATACAAACACAATAATTGAGAGGCGAGGCAGTCTTCAGTGCGATTCCAAAATTCTTGAGGTTTAATGTCAATGTCCAAATTCAATCCAGTCAGTTATTCAGCAATACTGCCATGAGTGATGTTCCAATCTGACCCCACAGCCAACACGTGTTTCGTCCGGGGCATAACCCATCAACTTCATCAGGGCTGTAGAACAAATCAGCCGGGTGTCACAAATCTTAAGGTATTGTAGAAGTGGGTCATCTATTTGTGGGCTAATATAATGCTCCACTCCAAAAACGCCTTAGTTTTTAGGCCGTTCAAATCTGCTGAAGATGAAATATTAAGTGAACCGTCGCTGTTTAGACGTCTGTTCCGATCGCGAGTATGCGTCAATGTGTAATCATATGTAAGACTACGGAGACATCAAATAAATCTGTGTATCTTTTGCGTCAGCAAATTTATTATGTAAGTCGGATGTCACTGATGGCATTCTTGAAAGTGGCAAGTTTGATCCTACCTACAGTGTGATGAAGGTCGTTTTTGTGGGCTATTGTGTGTGTTTGGGTGATACTCAGCGACTAATTATTTTTAAAACGACCAATTAAGAAGGATTCGGGCAGAAGATGATCTATATAAGTTTTGAATTACCCTGATAAAATTTGGACTAGCCTCCAAGGCCTTCAAATCCTCCCAAAGGTATATCCAGCATCTTTACTGGGTACTCAGGAGCCTGCTGGAGACAATTAGAGATCTTTGCTGCTGGTACTTTAAATATATGTCAGGTTTGAAAGATTGAGCACACAATTAATACCTGGAGCATTGGTCTGGCTCCTGCTCGTTCACATCCATATGGTTACAGGCAGGGACTCTAAAGTTGCTTCCTTTAAGGCTCCTAGGGATGCCTTGAAGTGTAGAAATCTCAGCTTCATCTCCCTTAATGCGGGCATCAGAATGTTGGGTCGTCAGACCAGGACAATCCATAATGGAACCTGCTCCTGAGCTCCTACTGACTATTCTCAGGGCCTTTTCCTGCACATCAATCAATCAATCAATCAATCAGTCAATTTATAAAGCGTGCTACTCACCGTCAGGGTCTCAAGGCGCTGGGGAGGGGAGCTACTGGTCGAATAGCCATGTCTTGAGGTGTTTTCTGAAGGTCAGGAAGTCTTGGGTCTGGCGTAGTTGTAGCGGTAGGGAGTTCCAGGTCTTGGCGGCGAGGTGAGAGAAGGATCTTCCTCCGGTGGTGGTGCAGTGAATGCAGGGCACGGAGGCGGGGGCGAGGCTGGCGGAGCGGAGCTGGTGGACGGGGCTGTGGAAGGTGAGTCTGACGTTGAGGTAGGCCGGACCTGTGTTGTGGAGGGCTTTGTGTGTGTGGGTGAGCAACCCTTGACCCTGCTTCTGCAGGCAGGTCGCTCCCCGCTGCGCTGCCCAGCGCCATCCTCACCGTCTCTCCCTTTAATTCCTTTCCCCTGCTGCTGCGTCCCCTGCGGCCCCTCCCGCCTCCTCCTCACCTCCGTTTCTTCTCTTTTGAATTCCTTTACCCTGCCGCTGCGTCCCCTGCGGCCCCTCCCGCCTCCCCCTCCTCTTCACCTCCGTTTCATTTCTTTTTAATTCCTTTGCCCTGCCGCTGCGTCCCCTGCATTCCCTCCCGCCTCCCACCTCCTCCCCACCTCCGTTTCTTCTCTTTTGAATTCCTTTGCCCTGCCGCTGCGTCCCCTGCAGCCCCTCCCGCCTCGCCCCTCCTCCTCACCTCAGTTTCTTCTCTTTTGAATTCCTTTGCCCTGCCGCTGCGTCCCCTGCGGCCCCTCCTGTCTCCCCCTCCTCCTCACTTCCATTTCTTCTCTTTTGAATTCCTTTGCCCTGCCGCTGCATCCCCTGCGGCCCCTCCCGCCTCCCTCCTCCTTCTCACCGTCATATCTGCCTTTTTTCCTGCCGCTGCATCCCCTGCGGCCCCATCCCCAAGCCTTCTCATTCGTCAAGCCCTCCCTCCTCCCAGCTGCCACTCCCACCATCCCCTCCTCTTATGGCAGTCGCGCAGCAGACACGTGCAGCGGGCGCGCCGCTGGCACGGTCTTGCCGCGCCAAAGGCAAGCCTGTCTGCGCCAAGACCGCGTCTAGCGCCAGTCCCCCTGTTCCCCTCAGACACACCTACTCCCTCCTCACCCTCCACTCTCTCAACCCAGGCCCCCACCCTACATGCACCCCATCTAGCCCCACACACACTCATGGCCCCTTCACCTGCCACACCTGCCACTTCTCCTGCTCGTCATACCTCACACCATACACCAACCATAGCGACCCCACCTTCAACAAACACAACACCCCCAACAAAAGACTCACCCACCCTGCCCCCACCAACCAACCCAGCAGCACACCAGCATACAACCAGAACACACCCGCAACAACACCCTCACGCACCACACCAACGCCACCCACCACAACCACCTCAACTGCCTGCTCCTCAACATCCGCTCCCTTCACAAACATGCCATAGAACTCTGGGACCTCATCACATCACACTCACCTGACATCGCCTTCCTCACGGAAACCTGGACCAACCCCTCCTCAGAACCCGTCATAGCCATAGCCACCCCCAAGGGAAACAAACTCCAACACAAAGACCGCCTCAACAGGCAAGGCGGTGACATCGCCATCCTACACAGAGACACCATCAAAGTCACCACCAGCTCCCAAGACACTATCGACAACACTGAACACATCCACTTCCTCATCCACATTAACAACAACTCCACCCTCAGAGGTACACTAATCTACAGACCACCCGGACCACGCCCTGCCTTCTGCGACACCATTGCCGACAGAATCAGCTCGTACGCCCTCACTGCCACAGACTACATCATCCTCGGTGACTTCAACTTTCACTTAGAAAACCAACAAGACCACAACACTACCTCCCTCATAGACAACCTCACCAACCTCGGACTCAAACAACTGGTCACCGCACCCACCCACTCAGCAGGACACACGCTCAACGCAATTTTCACCTCAAGCCAACACATAGCCTACACCTACACCACCGAACTCCTCTGGACTGACCACCGCTGGGTCCACTTCTCCTTCACCAAACCCCCCACACACTACCATCAACACACCACACCCTACCGCATGTGGGACAAGATCCCCACAGAACGACTAAACTCCCAACTGGCCCATAACCCCCCACACACCAATGACCCCAACACAGGAGCACACAACCTCTCCAAATGGATCACTACCTGCGCAGACACACTAGCCCCCCTCAGAAAACACATCGCCACACACAACATCAAGAACGCCCCATGGTTCACCCCTGGACTCCAAGCACAAATGCCGCCAAGCTGAGAAAATATGGAGACTAGAACCTTTCACAACCAACTTCTCCACCCTCAAAACCACCATTGGCACCCATCACCAACTCATACGCACCGCCAAAAGAGATCACTACAAGACACGCCTTGACAACAACTCTCAAAACAGCAAAGAACTCTTCACCATCATCAATGAACTTGCCAAACCCAAAGCCAGCAACATAGACCCCATACACACACAGCCCCTATGTGTCACCCTTTCCAACCACTTCCTCCAAAAAATCCTGGACATCCACAACAGCTTCATACCACACACACCCACCAGACACAGGCCCTCACTCACCCAACCCAACCCCCACTCATGACCACCACACTCTCCACATGGACCCCCACCACACATGAAGAAACCGAAAAAACCATGAACTCCATCCACTCCGGTTCCCCCTCCGACCCCTGTCCACACCGCATCTACAACAAAGCTAGCCCAACCATCGCCTCCATACTTTACAACATAATCAACTCCTCTTTCGACTCCGCCACCTACCCAGACCCCTGGAAGCACGCGGAAATCACCGCTCTCCTAAAAAAAAAAGCCGACCCGGAGATCCTCTCCAACTACCGCCCCATCTCCCTCCTCCCTTTCCCCGCCAAGGTTGCAGAGAAATTAGTCAACACCCGCCTATCCCAGTTCCTCGAAGCAAACAACACTCTTGACCCCTCACAATCCGGGTTCCCCAAAAACCACAGCACGGAAACCGCCCTCATCGCATGCACTGACGACATCAGGACCAAAGTCGACAAAGGCGAGACTGTCGCACTCATCCTCCTAGACCTCTCCGCAGCCTTTGACACCGTCTGCCACCACACACTCCACACACGCCTCCACAACATAGGAATTCGCCACAAAGCCTTAGACTGGCTCACCTCCTTCCTCACCGACCGGACCCAGAGAGTCCGCCTTCCGACCTTCCACTCCAACACTACCAAGATCACCTGCGGAGTCCCCCAAGGGTCCTCCCTCAGCCCCACACTCTTCAACATCTACATGATCCCCCTAGCCAACATCCTCCGAGCACACGGAATCGCTATCCTCTCCTATGCAGATGACACCGAACTCATCCTCTCCCTCACCCGCAACCCCACCACCGCCAAAACCAACCTACACGACGCTCTCCTCGACACCGCCACCTGGATGACCACTAACCACGTCAAGCTCAACTCAAACAAAACCGAGATCATCATCTTCGGCCCCAACAAAACCACATGGGACAACTCCTGGTGGCCTACCGCCCTAGGCCCCGCACCCACCCCCGCAAACAACGCACGCAACCTCGACCCCTCCCTCTCCATGACACAGCAAATCAATGCTCTAACCTCCTCCTGCTTCCACAAACTATGCACTCTAAAAAAATCCTTCAAACGGATTCCCCCAGAAACCAGAAAGACAGTCACCCACGCACTCATCAGCAGCAGACTGGACTACGGTAACGCCCTCAATGCCAGCACCACACACAAACTCAAACGCAAACTCCAGAGAATCCAGAACACAGCCGCACGCCTCGTCCTTGGCCTCCCCGCCACGAACGAATCTCACCACACCTCAAATCCCTTCACTGGCTCCCCATAGACAAGAGAATCACATTCAAGATCCTCATCCATGCACACAAATACCTCCACAACACCGGCCCAACCTACCTCAATGAAAGAGTTAACTTCCACACTCCCACACGCAACCTCCGATCAGCCGATCAGCCGACCTCGCCCTAGCCACAGTCCCCCGCATCCAACGCACCACCACAGGATGCAGGTCTTTCTCCTACCTCGCCCCCAAAACCTGGAACTCCCTCCCCATGACCTTCGCAAAACCAAAGACCTACTGGTCTTCAGAAAGAACCTCAAGACATGGTTGTTCGATCAGTGACCCACCCTGCCCCCCCCCCCGGTTTCCCCTCCCCCAGCGCCTTGAGACCCTCACGGGTGAGTAGCGCGCTCTACAATTTTTTTGATTGATTGATTGATTGATTGAGTAGTTTGAAGGTAATCCTCTTCGATACGGGTAGCCAATGTAGTTCTCTTAGGTGGGCAGAGATGTGGTTGCGGCGTGGGACGTCAAGGATGAGTCGGGAGGAGGCGTTTTGGACACGTTGCATTTTCTTTTGTAGTTTGGCCGTTGTTCCTGCATAGAGTGCGTTGCTGAAGTCCAGTCGGCTGCTGACTAGGGGGTGGGTGACTGTTTTTCTGGTTTTGACAGGAATCCACTTGAAGATCTTGCGGAGCATGCAGAGGGTGTTGTAACAGGAAGAGGAGACTGCGTTGACCTGCTGAGTCATGTTGAGTGCTGAGTCAAGGATGATGCCCAGGTTCCGTACTTGGGTGGTATGGGTGGGGGCGGCTCCGAGGGAGGTAGGCCACCAGGAGTCGTTCCAGGCGGAGAGGTTGCTGCTGAGGATGAGGACCTCTGTTTTGTCTGTGTTTAGCTTGAGGCGGCTTGATTCCATCCAGTTGGCGATGGCGTGAAGTCCTTTGTGGAGGTTGTTTCTTGCTGTTGTGGGGTCTTTTGTGAGGGAGATGATCAGCTGGGTGTCGTCTGCGTAGGATACTATGTTGATGTGGTGGGATCGTGCAATGTTGGCGAGGGGAGCCATGTAAACGTTGAAAAGTGTTGGGCTGAGGGAGGATCCCTGTGGGTCACCACAGATGGTCTTGGAGGATTCGGACAAGAAGGGCGGAAGGCGGACTCTCTGGGTTCTGTTGGAGAGGAAGGAGGAGATCCAGTCGAGGGCCTTGCCGCGGATCCCGGTGTTGTGGAGGCGTGTTCGAAGGGTGTGGTGACAGACGGTGTTGAAAGCTGCAGAAAGGTCCAGGAGGATGAGCTCTGTGGTTTCACTTTTGTCGAGCATGGTCCTGATGTCATCTGTGGCGGCAATAAGTGCAGTCTCCGTGCTGTGGTTCTTGCGAAAACTGGATTGGGAGGTATCGAGCGCTTTGCTGTTTTCCAGGTAGCGGGATAGTTGGCTGTTCACGAGGAGGGATATGGGCTGGTAGTTTTTGGGGTCATCTGGATCTGCTTTGGGTTTCTTCAACAGGGCTTGACGTCGGTGAGTTTCCATCTCTCCGGGAAGGTGGCTGTATCGAAGAAGCTGTTGATGATGGTGCAGAGGTGGGGTGCAATGATGTTGCTGGCTTTGTTGAAGATCTGGTGCGGGCAGTGGTCCGAGGGGGGCCCAGAGTGGATGGAGGCCATGGTGTTGATGGTGTCCTCATTGTTGACGTGGGTCCAGGAGCATAGAGGGTTGGTGTTGTTTGATGCGTTGGGTTCCTGGCTTTCTGTGGTTGGCTGATGGGTCTGGGGTTTGAAGCTGTTGTGGATGTCTTCGATCTTTCGATGGAAGTGACTGGCGAGGGAGTTGCAGAGTTCCTGTGATGGCGAGGGTTCATGGGGTCAGGTCCTGGGGTTGGAGAGTTCTTTGATGTTGCCGAAGAGCTCTTTGTTGTTGTGGGCACTGGTTTCTAATCGGCTTTTGTAGTAGGTTCTTTTAGTGGTGCGCATCAGCTGGTGATGTTTGCGGATGGCAGTCTTGAGGGCGGTGTGGTTGGATTCGGTGGGTGCAAGGCGCCAGGTCTTCTCCATTCTTCGACATTCCCGTTTGGAGGCCTGCAGGTCAGGGGTGAACCAGCTGGCCTTGGGTCTGTGGTGGGTGTCTGAGGGTTGTTTGAGTGGTGCGAGGGTGCTGGCGCAGTCTTCTATCCATTTATGCAGGTAGGTGGCGGCTGTGCTGGGGTCCTGGGTCTTGGGAGGAGGTGCCTGGGTGAGGGTGGAGATCAGCTGTTCTGTTGAGATTCTGTTCCAGTAGCGGCGGGGGGGTTTAGTGGTGAGGTGGTGAGTGACCGGCTTCTGAAAGGAGAAATGGATGCAGCGATGGTCGGTCCAAAGGAGTTCGGTGGTGTGTCTGAAGGAGAGGTGGTTTCTAGCTGAGAAGATGGGGTCGAGTGTGTGTCCTGCGGTGTGGGTTGGCGACGTGACGAGTTGCTTGAGGCTGAGGTTGGCGAGGTTGTCGATTAGGTTGGTGGTGTTGATATCGTTGTTGTTTTCTAGGTGGAAATTCATGTCGCCGAGGAGGATGTAGTCTGTTGAGGCGAGGGCTTGGGAGCTGATGGCGTCGGCGATGTCGTCGCAGAACTGCGGTCTGGGGCCTGGGGGTCTGTAGACCAGTGTTCCTCTGAGGGTGGTGTTGGCGTTGATGTGGATTTTTAAATGGAGGTGCTCGGCAGAGTTGATGGTGTCGTGGGAGCTGGTGGAGACTCTTATGGTGTTTTTGTGGACTATGGCGATTCCTCCTCCTGGTTTGTTGCTGTGATCTCTTCTGGTGATCTTGTAGCCTTCTGGTATGGCTATGTCTATGTCTGGTTCCGAGGCCGAATTCATCCAAGTTTCGGTGAGAAATGCAATGTCAGGCGAGGATGTGGTCAGTAGGTCCCAGAGTTCAATTGCGTGCTTGTGGACGGAGCTTGTGTTGGCTCTGCCAGACAAACCCGGGCAAGGACTTCCCTGTAATGTCGTATCTCACGCACGGCATCTTTCCAGCAGGGGAGCCAAACAGACGCATTAGAGGCAAGAGCAAGTGATTGAAGCATCCACAAAGACTGCTTGGCAGGTAAAGTGGCTTAAACAATGTTATTTTCCCTTAATGTTTTGCATGCACTTATATGTCAGTTCTGTGGAGGGGTTTGAAGGGTGGAGTTCAGCTTGATCGGTACATCCTGACAAAGGCTTTACTCTGACGGGGAGCTCGCGTTCAGCTAGTATGCGGCTACCATGTTCCCCTCTGCATCTGAAGTGTTCAACATATCCAGAGGTACAAGACTGCCCTCTCTCTCCACTCCTCTTTGATATGTATATCGAGCAGATGGCACAATCTTTTAGGTTCAACCAACAGGTATTCTCTTTTGTCTCCCAGGTTTTCAGAAACACAACCTTATAGTCTACATGGCTGACCCGACAAAGACCATCCCCTGATTGGAGAAATTAATCAGGGACCTAAGGAATTTTTCCAGTTACAGTATAAATAAGGCCAAAACTGGGATTATGTTCTGGAATGTGCAATATATAGACAGGGCAGTTGAGATAGAACTTAAATATATTGGTACCACCATTATCCAAACCCTAGGCAAAATACTGCAGCAAAATCTGGGGAAGGTGCCTAAGGATATCAACCAGTTACTGGCTAAGTGAAGGAATTTGGCATTAACATTATACGGTCATGTCAATTTGATAAAAGTGTCTATTCTCCAATTTGACGTATCTATTTAATAGCATCCCTGCCTCTTCCCCTTTGATATTCAAGAGAGTATAACATATTTATCTGGGCATCTAAGGCAATCAGGCTCTCGTCGTAAAAGGGCGAGATTGAAGAAATGGGGTCTGACATTCCCTGATGTGAGGGTATACTGCAATGCCTTCCAATTCAAGAACTGTAGGATGTTGTTGACTTCCCCTGACACTTCAACATGGGGCTTGTTGCTGAAGGCTATGATTAGTAATCTGGGGTCTGTTGGTTTTCTCTATACGTTTGGGGCACGGGAATTCTTTAAAAAATTCACCTTAATGTCCTACGGTAGCCCTTAATCTTTGGCTTAGATATAGGCGCTCTCTGGGGATCAAATATTATTTCAACTTCACAACTGCACCCCGGAGTTCCTATTAGACAGTCTAAGTCTGTCACTAGAGGAGAATGATGTTACTCTCTGCTGTCAGTTTGAGACATCTCAATGGTTAATAGCATGGGAGATGCTATACGGGATGACCAGTGGTCAGATATAAATATTTCCTGGCCTTGTGGTATGCCACAGAGAGGCAGGATACAGGTGGCTCCTCAGACTTCGAGATGAAAGCACAGGATCCCACAGCCTCTGAAGAAAGAGGTCTCCATCTGGTACTGGGGATTCCTGGATGCTGAGGAGGAAAAGTTGAAGCCTGTGCCCCAGATCTGGGAGGGATTGAGGCCAGAAGCAGAGTTACAGTATTTGTGCAAGTAGTTTTGAAACTTCTATACTATAGAGTTAAATTTGCCACCCTAAAAATAAACCATTACTACACTTTCCATAGGATTTACTGGAGTCCTCAGAAGATTGCACAGTTTGCCTGGAACCATGTCCAGTGCTGCAGAAGGTGCAGATGCTTTCAGGCTGATGATTAGCACATGTTGGTATCCTGCCCATCCCTCTCTGTTTTTCGGAACACTATGAGTAATATAATTTCTGAGATCCTCACAGTCAAAATCGAGATAACCCCTCTCCTCATTTTATTTGGCCTGGACATGTCTTTAGACAGCCTCTCTGAGCTCCAGCAGATATGCTTGCTATTCTTGATACTGCTTGCTAGAAGGGAGATTTGTAGAAACTGGTTAAGCCCTGGCCTTCTTCGTGTCGTGCATGGCTGGAAGCAGTAGAACGCTTGTGTAAATTGGATATTGAGGGCTGTGGTAGTAGAAGGGCAGACAACGTTTGGTCCTCTTACACCATATGGTAGGGGACAATGCCTTAAGTCAAGCATTGTCCAGTGATTACATCACAGTGGCCTAAGTGGCTTGTGCCGTAGCAGACGGGCGAATTCGGATTTGGTAAACCTATCTGCATGAGCTAAAGATTGCTCCTCCATAGCGGTCTTTGGTTGGAAGCCTCTGCTTGGCGATATGAGGACGAAAAAAAGTTACTCAGTGACTCATACAATTTCCCAAAGGTCGAAAATCTGCAGGAGTAAGTTAATTTGTATTTTTTTTCTTCACAAGAAAAATATTTTTCCTGGTGGAGAAATAAGTGACCTCCTTAATTAGCGCCAAAGTGTAGATCCACAAAGTATACCTGAAAACGATATGAAATGTGGGCAAATAAGTACAAAGATACAGTTCTGTGGGAGTTCACCATAGTACCTATGGCCACCCACTCTCCTTCCTCTAGTAATACAAATATGCTCTCTGCACGTAAACTGTATGATTTACACAACCTATTTTCTCAATGTGGCCAACAATGAAAAGTGTATTGATGTGTAAAACATTGTGCACCATGGCTGCACGACCCTCGAGATCACACACTTTATACAAATAAAAATGTAATCAGCATCTGGTAATAACTTGATGCACGTAAAAAGAAACCAATGCAATCATTACATTCACCGAGGAAAGCAAGGCTTCGTGTTTCATGACGTAATAAGACACTTTTTCACAAATGCAATAGGTTTGCCATTGTCTTTTCCTCTCTCCAAAACAAACCGGAAACAACAAAGGAGTGGGAGGAGAGAGTAATAGAGAAAACACAGCAACTGGGGAGGGCAGGGAACACAGCCAGAGGGCACGTGGTAGCGCAGTGCAGCTGGAGGGGGGCAGCAATAGTGAGAGTCAAGAGTCCAGCCCAGAGGGTGGGCTTCTGAAACTGTGGCCAATTGTTGTAGAGCACAACCTTGTAGACCAGGGGTCTTCAAACCGGGGGGTGGGCCCCCCTTCGGGGACCTCAGTGATCCGAGGGGAACGCCAGGCTCTGACCAAAAGAAGCATTATAGAGCTAACAGGACTTTGTTTTGAGCAGAAACATGTTATTGCATTTTTTAAAAGGTAACAGTACTTAACTGCAATGTTTAAATAAGTCTAGACATATTTAAACACTGGCAGCTTTAAAAAATAATTGTGAAAAATTCTGAGGGGAGGCCCAATGGTTTTTGTTTTTCAACTGGGGGGGGGGGGTGCGGTATTAAAGAGTTTGGAGACAACTGGTGTAGACAGAGAGATCATGGCAGGGGAGCGCAGAGAGTGAAGTGAGAGCACATTGGGGCAGAGACCACAGCAGGGGGGGAGTAAGAAGCATTGAAGAGAGTGGCAAGAGAGAGCATCACAGAGACACACAGACAACAGAGCATCGCATGACAGAATTATAGAGTATGACCTACTGGAAAGTGTAAGAACGACTCCAGGGCAGTAGGGTTGGTAATTAATTTATTAGGCAAAAGCCGGCACGTCTTCACACTCCATGATCCTTCTCAACTGTTGCTCCCCGTTCCCTTTCTTTGACACAGGTAACTAGGATTCCACAGAAAGCACAGCTTTATTGGCCCGGTCCATCAATGACAACAGATCATATGGTCCTGGAAAAGAACTCTTTGGTACAGCTTAAGAGAATAGTAAAAATATAGGACTTTCCTGGAGAGCTACAGTTTACCCGGACCATCTGTATCAGACTCAAGCACATAAAGTTTGTTACTGGATTTGAAAGATAAATCTGTTACAAACTCCTCCAAAAATACTTTTTTACAGCTATGCAAATGATGTTTTAATCCATTTAAAGCAGAAAACGTGACATTCATAGTCTCTGCACTAATTTTGCAGAGCAGAGAACATCAGTGTAAACACAATGCTCAAACCTGAGACTTCCCTCTTTTATGATTTTAAAGGGGGGTGATGTAGAAGTGCCTCCATATCAACCTCCGGACCCTCAAGTGTCGGGAGCCCATGAAGGGCATACCTAGCGACAGGTGAGTCTTGTACGCCTCTGAGGGAGCATACCCATCCTCAAACCATCTTCCAGCACCGTTGAGGTACAAATGGATCGGAGAGATTCCCCTTTGCAACGGTGCTCCCAAAGATGTCAGCTTCAGGACTGTGGCCAAACTGCTATCCTGGTGCTGGAATCCTCCACAATGCAATCGGAGTTTTTTCTCGTTCAGAGGTGGAGGCTAACAACCCACCTATAATAAATGTTAACCTTAGGGAGATAATAAGCTTTGAACCTTTTCCCTACACATGAAGACCAATCAGACCTGTTGATACCACCTTAGGGATGGGAAAGCACCCTAGACACCAGGGATAATGGTGGCTGCATTTTTTTATTTTTAAACCACACCCTCCTCCCAAGGACATTGCGTGGCCCTACCCAGACAAATTGTTTGGAAAGTGAGCACCTTTCCAAAGGTGCCCATCCACAAAGTATTGCTGCTCTGGATGCAACGGGACTCGATACCCCAGATGGAACCTTTTCACTAGGCCACCAGGGTTGTTAGACATGAGAAGGGGGCCTGTCTGCCTAGGAACGAGCCCCACCCAGGGGCCAATTAAAAAAAATATATTTTCCCTTCAAGGGGGCTAATCAGCCTCAAGCCCCTTAAGCCTCTTCTAAGGAAGGAGAAAGGTGTCAAAGGCAACAGAGAAAATTGTCACAACTATTTCTTTTAGTGTGCCTAAAGGCAAAACACCAATATAATGAAATTATTTGTAAAGAAAAAAAAGAGAGCCTCACTGGCGCTCCCGGATTTCCATCTATATTGTAAGGTGGCACAATTACGTGTAATCACAGAGTGGGCGCTGAGAGAATCAGATAAACACTGGCATCACATGGACAGGGCCATAGTTGGCAAATACATGTGGGCTATCAACTGAAAGCTGATAGGCCCCCAGTGCGTATCTTAGCACACTACCCTTTAGAATATGGGACAGTGTTATGAGAACACTGTGATAGACCATTTTCCCTTCCTCTTATGTTCCCATACACATCAATCTGGCCTTCCCACCTGCATTGATACAGGGTGCCTTTGATAAATGGAGTGAAGGGGGATGCCTCATGATGTCAGACCTCTTTCATGGATGGGAAATATTAACCTTTGAAAATTGTCTATGTGATTTTGGGTTACCGGATACCGAATTGTATCATTACCCCTATTGAAACATTGGGTACTAAGCCCTGATATGCGGCCTCAAGAGATCTTACCCCTCTCGAGAAATGTATGGAGCAGACAAGAGGCACTAAATGCTCCATTTCTTTCTTACATGTCCACTTCTGGGACTGCCTCTTAGCTACCATGATTTCAGAATAATAATCGCAGAAACTGTGGAATTATATCGCCAGATTTAATCACTCACTAGGACTTAGAGAGGCACATTATAAAATACTATACAGCTGGTACCTCTACCCCACTAAGTTGAAAAAGATCTTACCTGCAACATCAATCTTAGCACAAATTAAAACAATATTGGGCAATCCAATCTCTTCCACATTAAGCTTTACAGTTTTGGGATTACAGGATGACTCCCTGCACCATCACACCTCAAGTGATAACTCCATCATGTGGCTGTGTTTGGGAGCCTCAAAGATGACTCTAGGTGTCCTTACCTCAGGATATTGTGAATAGGGGCCACCAGTGACCCACGATCCTTGTTTTTTAAAAAAAAATTAAGGTGCTCCACCTTCATAAAGGCCAGGGTAATTAAATCTGAGCTTTTCCATTACTTGTGGGTTGAAACAATAAGTGCTAGGGCCCTCATTGGGAGGCTATTGCAGCTTGCCTCAATGCAACTATTAACCATTACATGCCTACAAGTGTGACAATTCAGACTCTTTCAGACCCCCAAAGCTATATGAATCGCTGGGCAGTAGTTGTGAGTCATTTGTAATGTAAATTTATTAAATAAACAACAGTTGTTGTGTTCATCTCTAAATTAGATAATCAGTGCCATCTGATGGCAGTGTCATAAGTGCCAGTGTTGACAATTAAGTGACGATGCCGAGCACTGGAAACCACTGGCTCAAATTAAGCACTGGGCCTAGGCCACTACAATTAGACCTGAAGATGTGAAACACCTACTGGAAGCCAGATGGAAACAGCACCATCACGGGGGCCTCAATTCTTTTCAATGATGCCTCTTCCGAAGAATGTCCTGCTTGGGAAATCCTGGTTTGCAAATCCTGATCAGGAATGCTACACTAGGCCACTAGGAAATTATTTTACTATGGGGATGACCTCCTGGTCAAGGGACCAACTTCCCCAAGGGGCCAAAATAATTGAGAACATTTACCCTTCACCTGGAGGCATATTGGCCATGCTGTTTCGGTAATCATGGTCATGGATGTTCAAAGACTACTAGAGACCAAGGATGATTGGCAGGTACAATCTTTTTCCAATGTGGCCCACAGCCGAGGGATAGTAAGAAGACACAAGAGTTTCCTTTTTTTATCAGTCTCCCTTCTAAATGGATTTCTGCTTAGGGTTTGTTACAGCAACTCTCCCAGTTTTGTTTTCAAACACAAAGTAAAGGAAGTACCAACTCATACAAAGAAAAAAGTGACATATAAGTGAGCAGTGAAGTGCAAAGATATTCAAAGTGCAAAAAAGCCAAACATTCCATTTCTAAGGCCCTGTTTATTGTCAGTTTGTGCATCCAAGAAGGGAAATCACATGTGTAGAAAACTGGGTTATTGGATGAGGGGGTGAAACTGTACTCGAGCAATAACTACAATTTTTTTCAGGGTGAAACAAAAGCGAACCCCAAATTAACCTATGCTCAACCTTCTGGTAACATGGCACAAAATCAGTCAGGCTTAACTTACAGGCAATGCATAAAGTACTTATGCCGCTCACAGTAATATGGTGAAAACACAACTCAAGAAAAAATCAACACCAAATTAGAAAAATTTAGTAAACTTTAATAAATTATTTGACACCAAAATGAAAAAAAATCTAATTGGTAGAACCAGAAATATGCAATTTTAAAGGTTAAGGTAAAAATAGTGCATAAAAACAATATACACAGGCTGGAATTATCTGGTTGTGCCGGACCAGCACAAAGTCATAAGTTCAGGATGATTGCAATGGAGCATGGGCTGAATACATCAACCAAGTTAATCGTGCTGAGCAAAGTACTTTAGATCTTGGTTGTTGAGTGTTACCATGTCTCACGTCAAAGTTGGTCGCACACAGCAGGTGCAGGTCCTGCATTGAGGATGTGTCCCATTGCAGTTGTACAAAGGAGCTGCGGCCCGCGATGTGACTTCATGCATGGAGGATGCATGGAGGATGCATCATGTAGTGGCAGGGGAGCTCTGGGCTGCAAACTGAGGCCCACATTGAGGATGTGTTACACAGCTGTGTTTCAAGGAGCTGCGAGATCCTGCAAGGTGATGCTTTGTGCTACGTCAGTTCCACAAGGACCACAGTTAGGCTGGCAGAGCACCTACAGACCCACTTCCGAGGGTCCATGACTGGGATGGCACCACATGGGGGGCAGGACTCACAACAGGTGCAGAATTCAAAGTGGTCGGAGGCTTTTCTATACCTGAGGCTCTAATCAAGAGGCCAGCAAACTAGGCCTTGGAGTCATACGGGTGGTCCTGGGTTCAAGATTCAGGCCAGTCCATCCAGGCAGCATGGCAGGAGAGTAGCAGGACAACAGAGTAGCAGACCTTCTTACAGCAGAGCAGCACAGCAGTCCTTCTGAGTCATTCACAGGTCCAGATGTGTACTGAAGAGTTGGGGGCTGAAGGGCCACTATATTCTTGGTGGCCACTTTGAACTGGGAGAAGCTTCTGGAGCTCTCCCTCTAAAGAGACCCCAGCTTGTCTGGGGACACAAAAGGCTAGTGTGAAACCCTTTTTGACTTTGCTGAGACAGAGTCCTTGTGATGTGCATGTGTGTTAGGTAACAGCTCCACCCCAACTATCAAGTCAGAGATGGTCCATCCTGCCAACATCTATTCTCCCTTTGTCTCACTGTCTGGGCGTAGTACACAAAGACCAACTGCCAGCTACACCTAGCCATGAGACCCAGGAAACAGGCTGGGTCACCTGTTTCCACCACCAAATAGTTAGAACAAGAACATGCCAACTTTTTTAAAGTGGCATTTTTGAGAATTATGACTTAAAATCCAACTTCACCATAAGTTAGAATTTTTCATTACAATTCCAGAGACGCCAAACATGAACTATTTACCTGTTCCCATTTGGATATTACACTTATAAAATGTTGTAAGATAAGTCCCATGTTATCCTTTGGGAGATACAGGCCTTGTGAATTTAAAAGCTTTTTACTACCAGGACAGGTAAAACGTAGTACATGTCCTACTTTGTATTAAATATATTGAACACTGCCCTTTGGGCTGCCCAAGTCCTACCCTAATGATGATTTATATGTAAAAAAATTAAGATTTAGGCCTGGCAAAAGGTTGATCTTGCTAGGTCAAAATATCAGTTTAAAACTGTAGCCTCTCATTGCTACTACTTCCATCTGAGGTAAGCATCATCCTGCTTTTGGATACTGGATTCCCCTGTGGGGAAGGGCCTGCTATCTTCTTTGCTGTTCTGAGCATCTAGTTGGTGGTGGGATACATTTTTGTACCAGATTGGGAACTATCACAAGACCAAATTGCAATGAACCTTCTATTGTGTAGGGCCACTACTCTACATATGAGTTATTTATATGTGTTGTTGTTGGAAAAATGCAGACAACCAATTCTTCCTCTTGCTGGCATGATTTAGTCCAAGAATACATTGTATTTGTCACTTGTTTTAGTTATCCTTTCTCGCTATATATTCTGTACATTCTGTCCAAGGCTAGTAACACAGATACAGAATAAGAAATCTTAGTGCTTTTGTTGCCCATTCGGAGACAGCTTCTAACACCTAAACATATCATCACATTAGAGCTGTGCCTCTAACACAGTGTTACTTTGATTATACAAATGATGCAATGACCCAGAAGGAGCAGAGGGGCACCCAAGCTATGACCCTCCTGGGCCAAATGTTGTGTTTTACATGCAGCTCTGCTGACACTGATCTTCCAGTTTGCAGAGAGGATTGCCATCCACACTACTGGCGGATTCTTTATTAAGTTCTTCAGGTATGGTGGTAAAGGCTATCCTCTTAGATCAGACAAAGGCAGAAGGTACAGCCACTATGATCTCAGTATAAGCTTAGGTTATGAAGGAATATCTAGAAATCACTTGCCATGGTTGGATTATTTATTTTCTTTACCATGTTTGTAATGCTGATAACACTGCTTTGTTTGATGTGCCTAATTATTGCAGTTCAATGTCTCTATGTAAGACTATGATGGCTTCAATAAATATATTGAAAACCTACCTCATATCTTCCTTGTGTTTTGCCTGAGCATGCATGAGTAATAAAATGAAAGAGTAAGATATGTTTCAATGATTCCCTTAGGGATCATATTGTCATGTTCAGGTTGCCAATATCACCTTCCACCCCAATAGGGTTAGGGGTTCGACTGAGGCACTGTGAGCTAGCCAGAAATTGGGCAAACAACCTCTGATGGTGTGGAAGGAGTCAGCCCCCACATTCTGACGTTTTGTCGTCCTAATCCGCAGTCCTATTATCTTAGTAGAAAATGCATAACATAGTGCGCCAAAGTTCATAGGTCAGGTACCTATTTTACAGGTCTCCTGAGTAGTTTCTTGTGTGTCCCAAGGTCCCCTATTCACCTTAAAATGGAGACATCCATGGTGTTAGGGCTAAATACTCCTCAGTATTATAGGAAGCACCTATATTTGTCTGTAGGTTGTTCATGCTTGAACCTTTAAAAGGATACCTCCCTCTCTGAACTCCATTTATTAAAATGGAGAATGTTATTAATATTCCTGCTAACTGCAGATCCGCTGTTAGAGCACATTTACAATTACATGGGTCATACCATTGGCATATTTAATTTACATGTACATGGGCTACATAGTGGGGGTGGAGATGTTACCTTCATCGCTGAGGATCATGAAGCCTATAAAACTGAAGTATTTTACTCATGGGTCACTATTTCTGCAGTCGATACTAATACAAACATATTACACACCTTCAGTGAAGCAGCCTACCAGCCCAATACAGTGCTTACAATGATTTAGAAATACCATTAACATATCAGGAACACCAAAAATGGCTTCAAGGCACCCTACCGCATGTATGACAAAACATTAGATTGGGTCCCCTCAGTAATCTCAGGGCTACATGGTCAGTCTTAGCCAGTTATACACTATGCCCTAATTTACAACAATTACATTTGGCTGATTTATACCAACTATATACTAGTCTAGTTAGATTATACAGACATTTAACTCAGTTTGCTAAGCACACCATAACTGCACCAGCACGGGCTGTTCATACTGTCCAATCACAATTGACTACACTTGGGATTAACCCAGTAACTACACAGGAAGAAATTCCAATCTGGATTGCACAAAAACAAACCAGCTTGAAGCAGTGTTTCTCCATATGGGATCCCAGGATAAATACAGAATTCTCACCATGTGCATCCATTTTGGATGGTTCCCTCCACTGATGATATATAAGCCACAGCTTAAGGACAGTGCTGATAATGGCAATACTAAGCAAGCAGCAGAGACTTCAAAACAAATGTGGGGTAATTCCTGATCTGAGAAGAGTAGCTACAACATGTTTAGTACCACTGGAATGGTAATAATAAATCCTCTTTACAGGGAAAGTTGGATTTATTGTTACTAATTTAGAAATGCCACTTGTAGAAAGTGGGCATTTCTCTGCACTCACTGCCCTGTGTGCCCACAACCTATCTCCATTACGTGTCTGACCTGGGCTAGGTGATAGCTGCACCTGTGCATTCCCTCCAGACATCCACACCACAGAATACTCAACTGCATCTGCATTCATCTGCATACTGAAGGGTCTTCCCTGGGTGAAGGGTGGGAATGACTCACACTTACACCTCATAGGGTAGTGACTAGAGTTCACACAAAGGGACGGATTACCTCCCACAGACAGTCTGAAGTCAGGGCTGTCCTGAAAGGGGGATCTGTGCACTTCACAGAAATTCTTTGTAGCCATCCCCTATGTAAAACACACTTCCTAGTATAAGTACCAGGCCCGACCCACACAAATCAGTACACTTCCAGACTCAAGGAACCACTGCTGGAGTAAAGACTGCTGTGTGCCAGGACTGCCACTCTGCCAGGATTGACTGTTCCCAGGAACTGCCGCCCTGCCCTGCTGTGTTGCCCTGCTTCCTGCTGATCTCTGTCCGGTAGCCCAGGACTCATCCATCAACTCCAAAGTGACTCTAAGACACTTCTTCTTTACTTTGCCACTCATTTTTTTCAATCATTGATCAACTTTGCTGGACTTCACCACCCGCTTTCTACAATCACCCTGAGCGGCTATGCTAAACCTGGCCGCTCATGTTCTTCATTCGTCCCGAGAGGCTCTGCTGGACTTCGCATCCCGCTTTCTACAATCAACCTGAGCGGCTTTTCTAAACTTCGATGTCCACTTTCTTCAATCACCCTGAGCGGCCTTACTAAACTTCGCCACCCACATTTTTCAACCACCCAGAGCGGCTTTTCTACATTCTGCTGCCTGCTCGCAACAATCACCCTGAGCAGCTTTGCTAAACTCATCAGCTCGCTTTGATCAAAAACCTCGAGCGGCTTTGCTTAACTTGGCCTCCCGCATTCGACAAAGGTCCTGAGCAGCTTTGCATGCTTTGCTGTTTGCTCTTTCCCCAAGGCCCGGGGCCGTGAACATCCCCCTGGTATTACTGACTTCTACCTCACAGTTACTGCCGAGGTCCCTGCCTGCTTTCCTGGTGACCGCACCGGGAACCTCATACTCAGCCACTCTCCAAGAGGAGTGTACCCCGAACACTACCATGATCTGTGGAAACAACACACACATGTGCCAAGGAGTCCCTGGTACCACCTTTTCTCTCCCATTATAATGTATGCTTTATGCTTTACTTAATCCTTTATGCATTTTGCTTTACTTAATCCTGCAAAGTGAATAATTAATAATTGGCAAATTGAATCTCTGATCTTTATGCAGATAAGCAATCTTTATTTTTGTACATTTCGGTGGAGTCTTTTTGTGGTGTACCTCATGTCATTATTGTGCGTGTGTTGCTTAAATACTTTACACATTTTCTTCTAAATTACGCCTGCCTTCTCTGCTACCAGGGGGTGAGCACAGGTTCATTTAGGTTGTGTAATTGGATAGGGTGCATGCCGCTGCCAACTAGAGACACAATTTTTAACACCAATAGTTTTACCTATGTCACAGTCAATGAGAATGAAACAGTGCCGATTGCACATAAATCACATCTATACTCTAATGCTGGAATGTGTTTTGTATCCACTGAAAGTATACTGACTGCAGTTCAGATGGCTGTCATAAAGGAAAGACACATGGCTCAAGGGAAATGCATAAATGTTGCTACTCCTATCCCAGCCTTAGAGGCTGTCACAAAGGCCAGGATACAATTGACCACTTCCCTGACGGTCACTGATGTAGGCTATGTCTTTGACCTTACACCACAAACTCAAGAATTTCTGCAGTATGAACAAGAGTACCCGATTCCCCCTAACATATTGTCTCTTGAAAAGTATATAATGTATACTGACGGTTCAATTCAGCCTGCTATAGGCACTAAACACCAATACTCCATGGCTTGAGCAGCTGTTTATGGAGTAATGAAGGATGAACAATCCCACCCTCAACAAATGTTTATGCAGTCCTTAGGGGGTTGCACTACACACCTAGCTGGATTAAAAGCTTTGATATTGCCACTAAAACATGCAGATCCAAAATTCCCTACTCTAATGGTGTGTCATTTATATAACTGTGTCCAGGCTTTTAATGCAAACGTGCATTACTGGCACCTAAATGGATTCAAAGGTGCAAAAGGGAATGCTATAAAGCATAAAGTGCTTTAGGAAAAGGTGGCAGAACTCAAAAACAACCTGCCACAGGCTAATGTAATTCATAGAGTGAGTCATCAACATGTTGGAATACATGTTGAAGGGAATTCATTGATTAATGAAGCAGTCAATTCTGCAGTTAAGACTGCCACAGTAGCTGAGCTTGCTCATTCTCATATGAGGGTAGACGAAGGTTAATGCCTCAGGCAACTTCACCCCTTTACCAAAATCATATCCTGCAAAATATTCCTACCATTTAAGTGCCCAGAACATTCCTTTTGCTACCGTCCTGGGGGTGCGTGATTGTCTGATCCATAACAAAGACTGCAGGCTAGAATTAATTAAAGCAGCACATGAGGGTGTAGCATCTGCCCCTGCTTGTGTGGTGGCCACAGTCTCCCTGTTGTAAAAAAGGTATTGGTGTCATGGTCTGTACAAACAGACAAAACAAAATGTCTTTAGATGTGACATTTTCTAACAAATTAGAAGCTACATCATTGCGCACCCACCGAAGACATCCCTCTAAGTCTCAAACAAATCACTTCAATGCGTGTACCCAGACCATTGTGGCCCCCTAAATTCAGATCTATTATATTTGCTGTAGATTCTTGCTCCAAATTCCTCTGGGTGTGGCTACATTGATCGGCTGACAGTCTCACTGTTATTAAATATTCGCAAGTCTTTATCGAGACATATGTAGTAGATGCATTCAACTCGAACCAGGACCCTGCTTTGACTCTAAGGCTTACAGGGACACCATGAGAACACTGAGTATAGCTATGCATTATTCCTCACCATACCATCCCAACAAACATTGTGGAGAGGGAAAACAGAGGCTTAAAGCAATCCTTTATAGCAAGAGTATTGAGGATTACACTTGCATTACTTTCTCTACTCTTGTGGGTTGGATTTGTGAGTGTTTAGTTCTTGCCTATAAATTTGCATTATCTCCCAAAATGCTCTGCTGTAGAACTGGTAGCAGAAGTGCTGAAGCCTCAGTTCGTCTTCTCACAAAGTAGGATGAGACCCGTCCCTTATGAACATTTCTGCCATTTCAGGTCCTGTTGGAATTGAGGAATTGTTTGGAATAAGGGCCCCTATGATATTTTTGCACCTTGAGAGACTATATAAATTCTGCATGTTTTTAAAGTTGCTACGCATGATGTGATAACGCCAGGTGCTACATCTGATGAATGGGATGTTAAAACAGTGTCTTCAACGCTCTCTGAGCTTGAATATTATACTGTTTTCGAAAGGAAGGATATATAAACAAATTCAGCAAATTATAATGAAATGTTTTGTTATCATCACTATGCACAGCATTACCTACATAGAGCTAGTACTCAAAATATAATTTTCAACTATACACAATAGGAACATTGCCTGACTCCATCAGAATGAAGTTCCAAAACATATTGGGACAAATTCACATATTTTCTGGACAAGATACGTTGGATCATCTTTCTTATTGCTTTAAATTAACTCCATCAAAGGCAAGAAAAAATATGATGACTCACATAAATGTGTTCCCAACTTGCAGTTAAAGGATATGATTATTGGAAAGAAATAATTGATTAAAAATATGGTTGGAGAACAAAACTTTGGCAAGTGCAAGGCATAGATCCCTTGTTAAAACGTGTCCAATTCCAATACAGGTGATGTTTCTGAATGACACAATAGAGCAGACAACTTCTTTTGGTATAGCAAAAATTAAAGAAATTAATGTGCCCAGTATCCCCTTAAATGTATGATTTAAAAATTGGCAACACCTAGTAAATTACACTGAAGAACAGCTCAATGGTATTGTAGAGAATGGTACATTTAACTCTAAACTTTCAGGTCCTAATGAGTGGTTATTGTGGCCAGTGGACACAAATGGATGTCATGCATGTTTTTTAAACTCTTCACAGGGGTTTAAAGCAAGCAAATGGACCCTTATTATCTTCAGTCCCAACACTCAGGGCTGGTCACCACTTATAGCGTTGGGACATTATGCCAGCAATGGCTGCAGCATTCTACTCTGTCTGCAGTAAAAGAACACCTCTCTCTCCTCTCTGAGGACATGTATTTACGGGACTTCTTGTTAGGTCCTAGGTCACCATGTTCCAAAGGGTTTCTTTATGCTATTTGTAATGAAATATGGACGCTTTCACAAATGGAAGCTGCTGCTTGTCTAAGGCAAATAGATCAGGCTAATTTTGAAAAAAAGCATTGGCTGTTGTTGATAATGGAATGAATACATTGTCCACTCATATTTACATGTTAAATAACATTGTATCATCTGCAATTGACATCATACAGAATGACGTGTCTTTTTTACAATATGGGTAAGGTCAGCTTAGGTCTAATATACAGCTGAGTTGGACATTACACTTTTAGAAATCAAACGGTGTGCGGTGGAAGCACATGAACACAACAGAATTATTTTTGCCTTTTAAGCTGACTGTAAACAACAAATAATGGCAGAGAAAGATGCTGCATATCCAATGCTTAATACTGAGAGATTAGAAAAGTTGCCTTTCATAGTAGCCGAAACACCATCAATAGTATGGCTCATTCATGGAGTTATCTCACTGCCTATTTCAACATTTCAATTCACGTCATGCTTGAAACATTTTCCAGTAGGCAGATATGAAGCTTTAGGGGAGAGTTTTATTCATGAGGTGTGGGAATTACGATTCAATTACAGATGTGTGAGTGGGGACAAAGAGGTTTTTCTTAGTGGGAACGAATACAAAACGTCTCCAACCAACTCCATGACTTGTAAAAGGAGAGTGTAAGGCATGGGTACTCACAAACATTTTCCCAGGGGCCAAAATCTTTGGTCTGTGATGTAACAGAGGGCTGCATTAACGCCAGTAGTCAGGGGCCTGGGGGCGGTGTGGGAAGAGGAAGGGGGATGTTGGTAAGGAGGGTGTAGGGGAAGCAAAGCATAATCATCTAGTGGTTGAACTGCCCAATGTGAAACCAGAAAATCTAGGATTTATCCCAGTTTACCGTCTTAGCCAAATCGTGTGACTCTAGTCAATTGTTTTATTTCTATTTCCCTCCTTTTCATGTATAAGGGCCTGAAAATACACAACTTCAGGATGGGTGCCATACAAAACTTTGCCCTGTGTTTGGTTTAATAAACTATAAAGGTGTTCATGTATAATAGGAACCCAGGCCACCCAAAGAGTGCATATAACAACTGGCTTTCATGTTAGTTCACTAGTCTCATTGCAGGGGGATGGGCGGGGGGGGGGAAGGCTCCTAAATCCATTTTTGAAACTATCACTTTAAAAAAACACATCTCAATGCTCATATATAATCTGATGTACTAAGGGGAAACAGTTCTGCTTGTAAATTTTCAAGTGACTTTTGCTGCAAGATGTCTTTAAAATGAAGGTGTTCCTTTCTTTAACTTCGTTAACTTATAAATAAATGATTGCCTGTTTATGTAACATCTTTTTATGCTATTGCTGAGTTGGGTAAATAGCAGCCTAGTGCTGCTGTTGACCAGGGGCCGCATGTAAAGGTCGGGAGGGCCACATGCAGCCCCCGGGCCATACTTTGAGTATCAGTGGTGGAAGGCATACATGACCAACCTGGCAAGTTGCTTGAAGGGATTACCAGTTTCTTTGATTCACCCAGTGAATCAGTTACTTTCAAATGAAAGTTACTTGATGCTGAATGATCAAGGTTGTTGTGGGATTAGAGCAGGTGTCCCTTGTGTGGTTTCTGTTTCTCAAAGAGCAACTTTCTGTAATAATGTGCTATTTACTCCTGCTCACGAGATTTGAGTAGCTAGTCTGTGGCCTTCCATTACAACCTTTAATGTTAATTTCGACAGGCTGGCTACGCTAAAAGCACTATTGTTTGAGAAAAAAGTGTCTCTTACATCTCCCTGTAAAACATTTGAGATGCAAGTTCGTCCTCTGAAAAACAATCGCTGTTAATCACCAACTTTCCCCTCTATTTCGGTGATTTGTGAGTCACATCTTTAATGCTTTCAACACCCCGGGTTTTGTACACTTTTCTAAGGCGATTGGGTCTGGCTTTGTCAGCACGTTCTTACCTGTCTTCGGAGTGATACAATTTTTTATACACTCTTTGTTTTCAACTGTATTTAGAGGCATTCCACTTGTGTTATCCCTGATTGGTAGTAGTTTAATAATCCTTTGAATTGCTACATGCCAGATGTGAATCATCTTGCAATGAATGGGCAAGTACTTAGTTTTGAGCACAGATGAGGAAACCTATCTAGTGTTTTTGTTGGACATAGCAAATGAAATTTAACAGTGCAGAACATTCCTCTTGAATCACCCACGTTTGAGCACCATCTCCCCATGGATTGGAGATTTTCATGTGAAACCTGCAAGGAGGTCATGTATATTTCATTTGAGGGTCAAAAGCCTACCCTTGACTGCCCTTAGTCCGAACTGTGACCTGTTGTCCAAGATATATTGTTCATGCTATAAGACAACATGATGATCTTTCTGATGATCATTGGGTAGGCAGGCCGTTTTAGCCACTACTAGGTCTTTTCTGCTTTAACTACTGTGTACGGGATGACTGTTGCTTTAGAATAAATAAGAAGAAATACAGAGGCTTTTAAAAAAATATCTAATTGCACCACAATAGCTCTGGGGTTCGTAACAGACCAGTAAAACATCTATGCTAAAAGGTTGATTCAAATTAGAATTAGGGGTGGGCAAAGCTGCCGGAGTTTCACTCCGCTGAATTCCACTGAGTTCGTTAATAAATCCATGGAATTCCATGGAGGTAGAGTTCCGTGAGCTGTGGAGTGGACCTGAATGGCCCAGTTAGGTCCGACCCTGCTTAGCGCTTCCGAGATTGGGCGCATTCAGGACAAAGCCACAGGCATCAAAAGCTGCCATTTCAGGCCTCTTGTGCACCGGCGTGCCCAGTGTGCAGTCAGTGCACATGGGGCAAGACAGTGCACAAGACGCCTGAAACTGCAGCTTTTGCTGCCTACAGCCCTGGTCTGAATTCAGGCCACAGCCGTAGGTAGTAGAACCTGCTATTTTAGGTCTTTTGTGCACCAGTGTGCACATTGAAACAAAAAACACAATGACTTACCTGGATCCTCTTTCCAGGGGTTCCTCATTGCCAGCGGCCTGGCTGGGTCTCTGCCTCCTGGCACTGGATCCAGAGCTGCTGGGCTGGGTCGCTGGTGAGCAGCCCCACGCTGCATTGGGTGAGTACACACTGCAGCCCAGTTATGGGCTACACAGTGCAAGTGCACACTGTCTGCGCTTGCGCTGTGGGGCGCACAACTGGGCTGCAGTGCACAGGCAGTGAGCTCGGCTCCACTTGTGGGGCTAGCAGAGTTTTGCTGAACTCCGTCCTCCAAGCAGTGGGTGGAGTGCCAAAAACTCCGTTAGCTCTGCTAGCTCACCACCCACCCTTCAATAGAATGGCATTATATTAGCTTTTATATTAAGAGAAAGCCTACAAAAACTGCAAACTGGGGTGTATTTTAGCATTATGCTTCAAATGAATATTTTCTATTGAGAGCACAGATTAGCTGAACTTACATTTGTCTTTATTCTTGCTATTTTGCATTAAGTATGTTGGACTTTGGGCTTCCTGAAGCGCTATGTATTACTTTAACACTTCCCATTTTTTAAAATAATTTTTGCTACTGCAGTACGACAGGAGACGCTTCGCTAGGTAGCACTGTACCAAGCACTAACACCACAGTACTGGCAATCCAAAATACTTTTTTCAATTTTCTCTTAAGAGAAGGACTCTCTGGGACTTTCCCCTTCCAACATGGCCTTGGGGTCAGGGTGTGCCCACCCCGTCCCCTGATGTGGTGTTTCATTACTTCAGTTATTTTCACGCTTTGGGGACCAAGTCCCTGTGTCCTGTAACAGTGACCACAACATTTTCTTCAGCCTTGTGACCAGCCAATCAGATAATTTGGGTGCTGCAGTACCAAAATGACTGTTGGGAGCAAAAGCTCTCTCAATCAGTTATAAGCGCTTATGTTTTTAATATTTCGGTGGAGTACCATGGACTAACTGTTCAGATAGGTCCAATTTTTTCTGAACGTTGACCTCTTCATGCACAACCAAGCCTCTTTTTAATCACTATTTCTCAAAAAATGTCTGACCGAATTTACACCAGATGACAAAAAACATGGTTTCTCACAGTAAAATTCTAAGTTGTTTCTATAACAGAGGCAATCATGATGAACATTTTTTTAAAGTTTAGTGCAGATTTGTTAAATGGCACCAAAGGTATTAAAGAAACAGAAAACGCCTTTCTTATGGAAATTCTACCCTAACCACCAGTGTGGCATTTGTTCCCAGGTTAAAGCTCAATTGTTCAACAGCCTTCTCCAACTCAGCGATATAAATATTAAACAATGCAGGGCTCAATGCAAAACCCTGAGGGACACCAGATCTCACTTGTTTAAAACTTGAGGAATAAGGTGGAAGATGGTTCGTTTGAATCCTTCTCAGACTTACCAACGGCATGGTGTAACACTTATTTCAGCCTTGTAGGATTTCATGAGAGATCGTATTAAAGCAGCTGGGAAATGGACAAGGACCACTGCTTTTACCAGTGTCTAGATGGCTTTGACAAACTCCATGACCTCTAGAAAAGCAACCTCCTTGCTAAAGCCTTGTATGAAACCTGAATGAGTGCAGAGCAACATCCCTTTCCTATCAATAAATTGAGCAAGCTGTTTATTAAACAGCTACTCCAGTATTTTCCCTATTGCTGGAAAAAGGAAATTGGTCTGTAAATACTCTGACACCCAGGATCTACACTGGATTTTCTTAGCAAAGGGAGTACAAATGCTTTTGTCCAAATCGTGGGAACAATGCCCACATTCAAAGAACAATTAAATAAATAATGTATTTCTTCATTTAAAGATGATATTGCACATTTGATAATTTCGGGTGGACAATTATTGAGGGTGTTTAATGTACCACCCTAAGTGGTAAGAGGATTCCCAGATGTGGGTCTCATGCTCACTAGGCCACTGGGACTATGCTATACCTGGCTGATGAGCCGTTATCAGGGTGAAAGCCATACTAGGTTGCTTATTAGCCATTCAGTGAGGACCTGGCTCAGCAGTTTGGGCTTAACTATTCCCACAAGGAACAGGTCAAGGCTGATTTGCATATGGCTGGGTCCAAGCTGAGGTGGTATGGTGAGAAAAAGAATGATGGGTTGGGATGTGATCGTGGGCGATTGCCAGTGGTTAGACAAACTGCAAGCATTCCTCCCATCACCTTTTGTGTGTTTGATGTACCACCCTAAGCGACAGGGGTATGCCCAGACATGGGTCCCATGCTCACTGGGCCACTGGAACCAAGCTATATCTGGTTGATGAGTCCTTATCAGGGTGAAACTTGTGTTCTAGTTCAGTGATGATCTGTTTTGGTAGTTGGGCTGTTCCACTGAGAAACAGGTTCAAGGCTGATTTGCATATGACTGCATTTAAACTGAGATGGCATGGTGAGCAAAAGAACAAGGGGTTGGGCTGCTACCCGGGAGATTGCCAGTGCTTATAAAAATTGCAAGCATTCCTTCCATCACCTTCTGAAACAAATTAGCATTCAGTTTCCCAGCCACAAATAATGGATAATTGGGGGAAATAGATATAATATTAAATGAAACACTAATCAGTGTCTGCAAAGGGAGCTCAACACGACCTTTATCTCATTGTAGATAAACATTGCAAATAATAGCACTTAATTTGTGATTATTCAGTTCAAGGTTGCTCAGCTGGAATACCAGTATATCTTTATATTCAATCGCTATTTCTTGTCTGGTTAATCGGAGTACAGTCTCAATTAATATAATCATGCATCCTTTCCCTCTTTCCTGAGCATATGAAAATACTCTATGCTCGAGGATGGCAAAGCCATCCAAATCAGCCTCAAATCAGCATCAAAAGTATTTAGTAATACCAGCCACATTCCAGACTGAAGGAATTTCTGTTACCACCCAACTCCAAATCAAGCTCATAAGCTTTAGTGTCACAACTTCCGGCACATCTCCCTGCTCACCTTCCTGGCAAAAGACATCGAGAAACTTGTCAACAAACAACTGACCCATTTCCTTGAGAAGAACAACACTCTGGACCCATCCCAATCCAGATTCCGCAGCAACCACAGCACCGCCACCGCCCTCATCACCGCCACCGATGATATCAGGACCATACTTGATAACGGCGAAACCGTGGCCCTCATCCTCCTGGACCTCTCGGCCTGGTTTGACACCGTCTGTCACCACACCCTACGCAAGCGCTCAATGACGCAGGGATCCGTGACAGAGCCCTGGACTGGATCACCTCCTTCCTCACCAGCAGAACTCAGAGAGTCCGCCTCATTCCATTCCCCTCTGAGGCCACCAGAATCATCTGCGGCGTACCCCAGGGATCGTCCGTCAGCCCGACCCTCTTTAACGTCTACATGGCTCCGCTTGCAAACATTGCCCTATCTCACAATCTCAACATCGTCTCATACGCCGATGACACCCAGCTTATCATCTCCCTCACCAAGGACCCGGCAACCGCCAATACCAACCTCCACGAAGGAATGAAAGCCATCGCCGAATGGATGAAGAACAGCTGCCTGACACTGAATTCTGACAAAACTGTGGTCCTCATCCTCAGCTCCACCCACTCCGCATGGGACGACTCGTGGTGGCCTGCCACACTGGGAACCGCACCAACACCCACAGACCACGCACACAACCTGGGGTTCATCCTGGACTCATCGCTATCAATGACACAGCAAGTCAACGCCTGCTTCAACACCCTCTGCATGCTTCGTAAGATCTACAAATTTGATCCCCACTGAAACCAGAAGGACGGTCACCCAAGCCTTCGTATGCAGCAAACTGGACTATGGTAATGCCCTCTATGCAGGAACCACGGCCAAGCTCCAGAAAAGACTGCAACGCATACAGAACGCCTCTGCACGCCTCATCCTGGACACCCCCGCCACATCACAGCCCACCTGAGAGACCTGCACTGGCTTACCGTCAACAAGAGAATCACGTTCAAACTCTTTACCCACGCTCACAAGACACTGCACAACACCAGACCGGAATACCTCAACAGACGGCTCTCCTTCTACACCCTGACCCGACTGCTTTGCTACGCTGGCCTTGCCCTCAACACCATCCTGGACTCATCGCTATCAATGACGGTGGCAGATCGTTCTCCCACCTCGCTGCCAAGACATGGAACACTCTTCCCACCCACCTGTGACAGACACAGGACCTACTTACCTTCAGGAGACACCTCAAGAGTTGCCGGCTCGAGCAGTAGCAGCCCCCTTCACTCCCCCTCAGTGTCTTGAGACCCTTACGGGTGAGTAGTGCGCTTTACAAATGCTTTGATTGATTGATTGACAAGAAATTTTAGTTGAGGGATAATTAATAGGTATTTAATGATGTACAATGAATGGGCAAACAATCAAATTATCATTTATGTGTACATTTCTAGATTGTTTTTCCTGTTAAAAAATATTGCTCCATGGATGCAACATTGAGCAAAAGCTGTAACGTTTCTACTTTGTTCTATGTACCAATCAGCATTCTGCCCATCTTGGTTCTACATGAATTGTTAGTTATGCAAAACGTTTTTTGGTGTATGGAAAATACAGTATGGATGTGTTCACCTTCCTTTTGCTCATTCCATCTTTTTAATTAAAATTCTGGATTTTGCGACTCCCTCTTTATGTAGTAGAGTAGTGCAATTTTCATGCTGCATGTCTTGCTTTTGCTCGCCTATGGACAGATCACTGACAATTTTGAAACCAACAATATCGTGCAACAAAAATGTTGTGTCAAAAAGATTGTTAACAAAAATATTGTTTTCCTGTACGTATAATGCTAAGTATCAACACATCGAAATGAAATATTGTTCCACACTAATATTCTTAAAACATACAAAAATATGTTTTTAATATATATAAAGTAATACATCTTAATTTTTTTAATATATACTATTAATAGAATGTTAGTTCAATAACTTTCACTAATATGAAATGCTATATAAAAATATATACATATATAAACAAACCTATACATATATATATATATACATATAGCACAATTATTAAAATATATGTTTTACATTATTTTAATTTTATTAGTGTAATTATTTAAAGTTATTACTATAAAGAGTATATATATATATATATATGTATATATATATATATATATATACACACACACATATATACATGTAAATATATATATATTACATAAAACATACTAACAGTTGAATTCCAAAACATTATATAAATCACTAAACAAATAAAATAAAACAAATGAAGAACAAATATAAGGATTTAGAAACAAATAAAGTATAAACGAGTATTATAAAAATAATATTATAAACAAATATTATTAATAAATATATTTCAAAAATATTAGGAAATGGATTTAAATCTGGGAATAATCCAGGCACTATTCCCACTCCAATTTAAGAAATATTAGGAAAGCACTGAAATTCGAAGGGATAAAATGTATTATTCCCACTCCAGTCTGTGCAACTGTAGGGAAAGGGCTGGGCTTCAGAGGGGGTTAATGACTATTACCACTCCAGTCTAAGCAACAGTAGAGAAAGTGTTGGAACTCAGAGGGGTAAAATTTGCTATTGCCCCTCCAGTCGGTGCAACAGTAGGGAAAGCCTTGTACTTCAGAGGTGTAACATATTATTCCCATTCCACTATGTGCAACAGTAGGGAAAGAGATGGACTTCTGAGGGGTTCAAACTACTATTGCACATTTGGTCACATGAACTATAAAGAAACATAATAAAGAAACACATAGGCATGGTTTGATCTCATCAGTTGTTCAACAGAACAAATACTGTACAATAAAAAGGGTTGAAATCTTATAAGATGTTTTAATGTGCAGTATAAAAGAATATCACTGCCTTTTGTGCTATACAATGTAACTTTATTTATCAGACATTGGAGTGTTTGTAGAGGACAAGAAACATACCGGCTATCCCGTATATTTAATTAGTGGAAGCACTTTTAGAAACAAATCCTGACAAGGTTCACGTGGTCTTTAAAGAGTGCTGAGCTAATCAACCCCTTTCTTTTACTTGCTAATTGCTGATCGTTAACTGCTTCTTTTGTGCTGTGTGGAACAAAACAAATGACCAATGCTGTCCAAATTATCTATTTCTTCACTAATTGATTTGCAACTCTTTCCGACTGATGTGAAATACTGAATATGAATACAACATACTGAGTTAAAATGACTGAAACAGGACTGCATTAAAATGCATTTACATGGCGTCTTTATCATTAAACAGATCCTGAGCAGTAAGGAGATAAGGTTTTCACAAATTCTACATTATTAAATATTTATATAACACCAATATACCGAATAGCTTCAGGTTTATCCGTTTTAAAGGTACTTCTTGGAATGCATAAAGTTGTGACGATAAGAGGGCTTCACAAATATGAGCTAATTAAAGTGGAAAACTATCAGGACACTATGGTTTTTACTGATGGAAGAAATAGCAGCGGCAATTGTCACATTTTCGGTGGACATCCGTGCAACTACTGAATCTCAGCAAGATTCACAAAAGAAAAAGTTTAGAGCAATGTGACGACAGGTGTGGAATTTAGAAAGATTTGCATGAGAAATCTTGAACGTATATGAAATTCGTAGGCTTCCATTTGTACTCCAATTCTCAAAATTTAATGACATAGAACATGCATTTGCACGCATATTTCTTTTTCTCCACTGGAAACATATTTTTACTCAGACACACAAATGATGGTGATGCTGGAAGTTAAGACTGAGGGAGAGCAGTGGGCGTGGGAATGAAGTTTAACTCCCACCCCACTATCACTTCAGTAGCTGCAAGGAGATGAGACTGAGAGATGGAACGGGGGTGATGACGCAGAAAAAGAAGGTCCGACATATATTCATGTATACCGAGTAACCAATACATATAATGAAGTGTGATTTTAGTAAAGAAAATATGTACGAGGGAAATTGTGCCCTCGGGGTAGTTCGCCATCATTGTAAACAAGCTTTATTAATCATGAAGTATTGAAAAATGTAGTAATCCGTCATAATCGCAAATGTATGTCATGATTTCTTGTTCGAAAACTGTTTTGCTTAGCTTAAATTTAGTACAGGCTTTGGCCTAGTTGCCTGGTTTCAAATTCTAACTGCGTGATTTTTTTTCCTTGAACTAATGAAACATATATTCTTGCTTGAAGTTGTATTTTTCCAGTAGAAACTGGCTGGTACACTTATCTCCAAGGTTTCGTGCTAGGCCGGTTTCATCCCCTTTGATACAAGGTCAGTCTGCAGGTGCGGACAATGAAGGTACAGATAGTAAAATAATTGGCAAACCATGATACAATTTGTGTTCCAAGGCTCCAAGGACAGTGTATGCATAAATGGGTGCTAGTAAAAGACAATTTTTGATTGGACAATTTGAAGCCAACCTATGAACCCTCCAATGGAAGACCCTGCAGAATTTGGAATGTTTCTTACTTAAACCCACCGGACAAAGAGAAGTCAGCCATTTTTTCCTCGATGCCAGTTTGAAGCCTGATGCCAGACTCCATTTTGGACGACACCCTGATGCCCTTTTCTCTATCTGAGAGAAAGAGACTTTAAGAATTCTCACCCTAGAGACTTTAACTTTGATTTGTCCCCGTCCTGCCCATGCAGTAACTTTGCCCCATTCTCCTTGCCGCTGCAAGGAAGTTTGTCCTTAACTTTGCCCCTTTGAAATTTGCCCCATGCTGACCAACCGGTACCTGAAGGACGAAGACTTTTCTTGAATGCTGATTGTATTTGGTAAATATGAAAGGATAAATGTATTATGCATTGTGTTTTTCCTTTTAGGTACCAACTGCTATTTTGATAGAGTCCTAGCTAGAAGTTTTCCAAATTTGTGTTGACTAAATTTGTTTTGCATCAAGTCCTACATGCCAATGCTAATTAGAGGTTAGTCGAGGTTTTCATTCAATGTATCATGAAGAATTGAAATCTTGTTATGCTAACCGAATGTATGCAATTAGTCAAATACAGTTAGTCACATTGGTGATTTGCATTGCTATAACAGAGTGTATCATTATCCAGATTTTACGTAGATTGCGTTTCTTCCGCCGTTATGGACAGCTAGTAATGTTCATATACATATATCAATTGGTCTTGAGACATATATATATTGTGCTAGCTTTGTTAATATAGGGAAATAAATTCACTAACTTTTAATAAACTGGTGTGGTTATTCATGACTGAAAGGTCATGGTGTGCCGAAATACCAACTGTTATTGATTTCTGATGTGTTATATTGATCTATAAATTGAGTATTGATTACCGATTACAACAGTTATTGATTATTGATCTGAGTGACTCGACTATTGAGGATGAGGAGAGCCCGACTCGGTTAAAAGATTCACCGACCTCCAACGTGTCCAGGTACAGGTAATTTATAAGGGCTGGACGCGTTATCAGTAGATGGTAGCAGAGATTGATGGTTTCGCCCTTTGGGACCCCATCCGAACAATAGACAGAGTCAGGTTAGAATTTTCTTTGATAAAACAAGTTGGAGAGATGATGATGCCCTAAGTCCCCAATGACTTTCCCGGGATCTCGGAGCTTGCGAATGGAGGACATGGAGGTGTGAAAATGGTTTTGGCGTTTCTAGTGACGGTATGAGTGAAGTTAGGGTTTTGCGCTTGCACAGCTTATCGCCGCAGATTAATTGAGAAGTTTGTGAGGACTTTAGGGGGGTTAAAAGATATTAGAGGAGTGTTACTCCAAAGTTGTGAGAGTAGGGAAGTTGTCGAACTTCACGTGTGTGCAGCGCTTTTGAGCAGAAAAAAAATTGTCCACGTGGTTGTTGATGTTGAGACGGGCTCTGCGAGGTCAAGAGACTCCGGAGTATGTTGAAAAGTGTATGTGACACTTGTTTGATGTTGTGATCTGGTCGGTTTAATAGGTTGATCGGGCGTGGTCAACAAGTCGGTATGAATGTTGCAGAGTGAAAGAAAATTTCGACTTTGAGATTTGACGAATTCTAAAGTGCACTAGAATAGTTCATTGATCAGTTGAGAGTAAAGTTTGTGGGTCAAATTTTGCTTGCGAAAGTGGGAAACCGAGAAAGATGGAATAACTGCTGAGGCTAGTGAAAAATCCCTAAGGTTTCTGAAGCGATTGTATTACCTTTCCTGTAGTAAACCGACAGATCTGTTTTATTCTTTTGGTTAAGTGCTCGCGTTATATTGCAGAAATTAGTTTATGAGTGAAACCGAATGAAAAGAGGACAAGCCGCGGGACTTTGTCAGCCGCAGTGTGTGAGTGTGACGTCACTAGGAGCCGCGCTGGGATAGGTCGGTTGGTGAGAAGGGTCGCGCACGGATTGGATGCAGTCCGTGAAGCGCAATTGGAAGGGGAAAGGCAAGCGAAGAGTATTCCGGGAATTAAAGTCACTTATTGATTACATATTTTAGAAAAACAAAAGACGGAAAGATGAAATTTTTCAAAGCATTTAAGAGTGCCATGAGGGGAGATGTTTATATTAAAGCAAATGTAGGAGAAGAAACACCGCCTGAGGGTACACCAGCTTACATCGTCATTGAAGAAAAGGGTGTAGTGTTGGCTAAAACAATGGTGCAAATTGACAGAAAAACATGGAAGTGTAGCGTTCCCTATCCATGGGTCGTTTAACCTAAGGGTTTTAGAAAATCTGAGATTTGCGCTATACGACATGAAAGTACCTCCAAGGCCAGCACAGTTTGAGGCATTAGCGATTTGGGAGCTAATAGCTAGAAACCAACAACAAAAGAAATTTGAGACAAGAATAAGGAAAGTAGAAAAGACACTAGCGGATGCTAGATGGGACAGCACACAAAAGGTTTGGAGATCAGACGTATTGCAGGGAATTAAATTGTTTCCAGCGATTACTGATGAAGCGGAGACGGAAGGAAGGAAAGCCACCTGTAAGACAAACAGGAGTCAGTCCAGAGAGGGAGAGAGCAATAGAAACTCGAAAAGGGGAGACGAGTCAGATGATGAGGAGTTCATTATACAATTGCTGAATGATCGCCCACCACCATACGTGGAAAGCGAAAAAGGCTCAAGTATTAGTACTGCCCCTCCAGAACCAATACAGGGTAATGTAACACCAAATTTGAGAATATCTCAAAGGCCGAGCAGCTCTGACATGCCTTTCTCACCACAAATACCACGGATTCAGAGAATGTACCCAGACGTGCCAACATTGAAACCTGCTGATAATTATCAGCCACAGGTTCAAAGGCACTGTTGCGATGAGCATAATGTGGGAATGACTTCCGATTCAATGGCGCAGGGAGGACAAAACTATCAGAGACCGACATTGATTCAAGCTGAATCAACACAGTTCTCGATGCCCCAAAAACCGACACAAGAAGTGCGAGTAGTAGAAAGCCAGTTAGGTATGCCAGCAATGATGAACCACAATGTGGGGATTTACATGCCACAGAATTCGGGGAACAGACAGAATCCAGACGCGACATCTCTACCTATCACTGTAGGTCCACTGTACATACAGGCAAATTCAAGCACCAGCGACCAAGGGTTAATGATACAGAATGGGACAGGGAGGAGATGCATAGAAACCACTCCAGAGACAACTCCGATGGCGGCACTGCCAAATGGATCTGGGTCCTTGTCGGAATTTAGTCCAATTCCAATTTGTGCTCCGTCAACCGTGGTAAGGTCACACCCACCACTATTAGTACCGTTAACCTCACAGACTGAAACATTACACAAACCGTCGATGGCAGTTGATGTAACTGCTACATTGATGGGACTGAATGCGCAACAGTTGACACAATGGTTCAACAGCCTGAACTCCCCACAGAGTACATCAAGTGGGAAGGGAGAAGAATACCTGAATAAAATAAGGTTGGGTATGGAGGCAGATGAACTGGTAGAGGGAACAATGGGTTTGAACAGATTGGAATCATACACAGAGGAAGAACTGAGATACATGTGCCCTAGGATTACAAGAGAAGTGAGCAACATACATAAGAAATTACAAGAAATCGCAGACAGAAACGAGATCGATATAGGTAAGACCAAACACCTAAGCAGAAGTTACAGGTTAGACTTTGAGACAAAAGATTTTGAACACATGAGATCCGCAGGGATGAAAACACACCTTAAAGAGATACTGCAGAGTGCACAGGTTTGGAGATGTTTAGACAAGTGGGAAAGCAGGTGGGTTAAGAAAAAGGACAAAAAGAAAGAAAATACTTCAGAACGAAGTGAGAAAAAACAACAGAATGACGATCTGATAACCATGTTACCAATGAGAGAGACAGCAGTGGGAAAACTTGTACATGTACCATGGCACAGGTGCGATATTCAATCCTTTACGGATAACTTTCCCAAATTAAGAGAGAAGCCGATTGAGTGGTATCAACAAACGGATAGATTTGTGAAACTCGCGAAGTGTCTCTGGGAAGACCTGAATACCTTATTTGAAATTGTGGTTCCGGCTGATTTGTGGGAAGATTGTAAAAGGGCTGTAGGTTGGCCGACGAGTGAACCAGAGAGAGATAGGGACACAGGTGCGCCATCACCTACGGTAATGAGTTTGTACCACAAGGTGATCGAGCACTTGAAAACCAAGGTTGCGCCGAAAAATGTGGATTGGCAAAAGACTGACAGGACCGCTCAAGAGGTTAAAGAATCTATACACGCGTATTATGAGAGGTTGTTGAAAGCGTTAAAAAATTACAGTGGCACGGAAACGATTGAGCCAAAGGACATGCTCCATTTTGTGTTCAGGTCGTGGAAGGGCTGAGACCCGAAATTAGCCAGATGATTAAATCGCATTTGATTTGTTGGCAGTCAAAGTCGATCGATGAAGTGTTGAATTATGCAAAATACTGCAGTGATGAGATTGAGACAAAGCAGAAAAGATTGAAGGAAAAGGTGATGGTGATGCAGCTCAGAGCAGCTCAGACAGGTTTACAAGGTTTGCAAGGTTTTCAACAACAGATGCCGCAGCAGCAGCAGCAGGGAAATGCTATGTTTCAGCCGCAGATGAGAGGCAGAGGCCGAGGAGGTTTTGTGAATAATGGTCCTGATTTGAATACCGTTGTGATTCCAAATGGTATACAGGCAATGAAAAAGGTGATGCCATGTCACACGTGCGGAATTGTCGGGCATTGGAAACGGGAGTGCCCAATGATGGTGCAGGAAGGTGCAGGTCAGCAAAACAATGATGTCAATGCATTTCAGAATATGAGAGGACCGAAACTGAGAGGTCCGAACCCAAATTTTCAAAACAATATGAACCAGATCCAGGGTCTACAACCCATGCAACCGCAACAGGTGCAAATGCCTCGTGTGCAAATGACACAATTGCAGCCAATGCAACAGCAGTTTCCTATGGTACCTAATCAGCAAATGCAAATACCCTTAGCACCAATGAATCAGCAGCAAGCAATGCTTCCTCAACAGGTCACGGGTCAGGGAATGAGTCAAAATGGCGCAGTACACCAATTCCCACTACACAGCGAGAATGGAATAAACAATGTATAGGAGAGCGGAAGTTCAGATGAGGAGGGAAATTGTGTGCTTGCAGCATCTTTGGAAGTTGATCAAAAGGGTCCGTATGTGGAGGGAAGAGTCATGGGTCATCGCGTTTCATTCTTGGTTGACACAGGAGCTACACGTTCAACTGTTAGGAGCATTGAAGTACCAAATTTGCCACTTTCAGGGAGAACAGTTCAAGTAGTGGGAGTAGCAAACAGGTACCTGACGAACCCAATCACAGATCCAGTACAAGTCAGAATTGGTAACTATCAAGGGTCACATAATTTTGTGGTATGTGACTCAAGCCCGATATCACTGTTAGGGAGAGACCTATTGTGCAAATTGGGATGTTCGATTATGTGTTCGAACGATGGAATTAGAATTCAGACGAGCAGTGATGGGGAAGAAGAGGACAGTGTAGAAGGGGATGAGATGGAGACTGTCGATGAAGAGTATCCTCTGATTACCCTTTTTCCGATGATTACTGAAGCAGATATTCCAGCTGAATTACAGGAAACAGTCGGAAAAGAAGTGTGGGATATGACAGGAAAAGAGGTGGGATTGGTGAAAGGAGTGGAACCAGTGAAAGTGACCGTAAAACCCAATGTAACCTTTCCCCAGACCCCACAATACCATATGGCCCAAGACACCCTCATGAAAGTCGCCCAACTCATTGATGGGTTTGTAAAGCAGGGAGTACTGAAAGAAGTGTTAAGCAGTCCATGTAATTCACCAATTATGGGACTAATAAAGCCAAGTGGAAAGGTACGAATTGTGCAGGACTTGAGGAAAATAAATGACATAATAATTAAATGCTGCTCTGTAGTACCAAATCCAGCTGTGATAATGTTTCAAGTCCCTTGTGATGCCGAGTGGTTCTCAGTCATCGACTTGTCACAAGCATTCTTTTCGGTGCCTCTTCATGAGGACAGCCAATTTCTCTTTTGTTTCAAATTCTTAGACAGAGTTTACAGTTGGTGTCGAATTCCTCAAGGGTTTTCGGAGTCACCGTCAATTTTCAATCAGATTCTAAAGAAAGATTTGGAAGCGTTGGAATTGCCATTTGGATCAACCCTAGTACAGTACATTGATGACTTACTGATTGCATCCAAGACAGAAAGTGACTGCACAGCCGACACCATTGCCCTATTGAACCATTTGGGAAGGAATGGACACAAGGTGTCTCCTTCAAAATTACAGTTCTGTCAGAAGAAAGTGAAATATTTGGGTCACCAAATAGAGAAAGGGTCACGGAGAATAATGAAGGAAAGAATAACAAGTGTACTTCAAATGAGTCCCCCAAAGACGAGGAGGGAGGTGAGGAAGTTTTTGGGAATGGTGAGTTACTGTCGCCAATGGATTCCCAACTTCTCAACCTTAGCAAAACCTTTACTGAAACTGACCCAGAAGGATGCATTGGATGAAATTGAACTGAAAGGAGAAGAGATGGATGCTTTTATTGAATTGAAAGAATGCATGTGCAGGGCTCCAGCTTTAGGTATGCCTGACTACACAAAGCCTTTCACATTGTTTTGTCATGAACGTGATGCATGTTCCTTGTCTGTCTTGACCCAAGCCCATGGTGGCGTGAACAGACCAGTAGCATATTTTTCAGCTACTTTGGATCCGGTAGCAGCAGCACTGCCAGGGTGTTTGCGCGCCGTAGCAGCAGTTGGTATCAGCCTCATTCAGAGTGAAGGAATAGTGATGGGACACTCTTTAACAGTCATGGTCCCTCACTCAGTTGAGATACTTTTGACACGTTCCCGAACACAGCACATGACTGGTGCTAGACTCACAAGGTACGAAACAATAATTCTGGGATCACCTAATGTGCAGCTGAAAAGGTGCACTACGTTGAATCCAGCAACTTTGTTTCCCAGTGAAAATGCTGAAATTGAGAACGCTGAAGACATCGAGCATGACTGTCTTCAGGTGACTGAATTTTGCACCAAACCAAGACCTGATATCAAAGATACCCGATTGGAAGAAAATGATCAAGTTATTTTTGTTGATGGTTCATGTTTAAGAGATGCACTGGGAATATTGAAAGCAGGATATGCTGTATGTACTGTAACAGGTGTTCTGGAAGCATCTTGGCTTCAAGGAGTTTACTCTGCACAGGTAGCAGAATTGGTAGCCCTTACCAGAGCGTGCCAACTCTCTGCATTAATGAAAGTTACCATTTACACTGACAGCCAGTACGGGTTTGGAATAGTGCATGATTTCGGACAACTGTGGTCACAGAGAGGCTTCATGACCTCTTCAGGATCACCAGTGAAAAACGGTGAAAGAATAAGAGAATTGTTAAATGCCATTCAATTGCCAGGGGAAGTAGCAGTGGTAAAATGCAGTGCACACTCGAAGGGACAAGACTATGTTTCCCTGGGAAATGGATATGCGGATCAAGTCGCAAGGTTTTGCGCATTGAACTGTATATTGCTTAGGGATGAATGGAATTTGATAAGTGAACCAGAACTCGAACCAAGCGAAATATTTGCTCTAAAGGTGATAGATACGATGGACGAATTGAAATCCCTACAGAATGATGTCAGTGAGGATGAAAAACTCTCGTGGACCAAATCACAATGTGTAAAGAGACTAGATGAATTATGGGTTTCAAGTGAAGGGAAATTCGTTCTTCCAAATAGCCTTTTGACACAGATAGCCAGATTTGACCATGGACAAGCTCATCTTGGGAGGGATGCCATGATTAGACTATTTAAAACTGATTGGTTTAACCCCAAATTCCGCCAAGTTGCTGAAGCAGTTTGCCACTGTTGCATCATTTGCCAACAGATGAACGCAGGGAAGGGAACCGTAGTAAATTTGAGCCACATTGGAAGAGCAGGGGGTCCATTCTGCAGGATGCAAATGGACTTCATTGAGATGCCTGTGCATGGAGGCCTGAAGTATGTGTTGGTGGTTGTGTTCATTTTTAGTCACTGGATTGAAGCATACCCTACACGCAGAAATGAGTCTCACAGTTGCAAAACTACTCTTGAGAGAGTTAATACCACGTTTCGGATTCCCGATCTCTTTAGAATCAGATAGGGGAAGTCACTTCAATAATGAAGTAATAAAATTGCTTTGTGCAGCACTGAACATTGAGCAAAAGCTGCATTGTAGCTACCGCCCTGAAGCATCAGGTCTAGTGGAGCAAATGAATGGCACATTGAAATCGAGAATGGCGAAAATATGTGCATCGACAAACTTGAAATGGCCTGACGCATTGCCTTTGGTACTAATGTCAATGAGAAACACCCCTGACAGAAAGACTGGACTGTCCCCACACGAGATTCTCATGGGCAGAGCTATGAGACTTCCAGCAGTTCCCGCAAATGCGCTTTTGAATATTACAGACGATATGGTGTTAGACTACTGCAAAGGTCTAGCTGATGTGGTTCGATCTTTCTCTCACCAGGTGGAGGCAACCACCTTGCCACCGATCCAAGGTCCAGGACACACCCTGAAAGCAGGTGACTGGGTCGTGATAAAGAAGCACGTAAGGAAGTCGTGTTTGGAACCCCGTTGGAAAGGACCTTTCCAGGTGATTCTGACGACTACCACCGCTGTGAAGTGTGCGGGAGTTCCCAACTGGATTCACGCCAGTCACACAAAGAGGGTGTTGTGTCCCACAGATGAGGAAGTTGAAGCGCTGAAGTTACCAGTACCTGATAACAAAGTATCAAGCGCTGAGACGGAGCGAAAAAGAACCAGAAGCGAACAGGCAGAATTAGAGGAGGGAGAAATATTCTCTGAGGACGAAGCAACTGATTCACTTGGGGAAGACCAAAGAGGAGCCTCAGACAGCGACGAAGCAGCTGAAGGTAACAAAGAGCCCGAAGCAGCTGAAAGTGACAAAGAGCCTGAAGAAAGTAACGGTGACAAAAGGCTCGAAATGGGTGAAGAAGCAGGAGAGCCTGATCAGAGGAGGGCTTTCCCAGAAGCAGACGATACAGGAAAGGAACAGGAAAACCTGATTGACTTTCCAGAGGGAGAAGACGAAACAATACAGAGTGAAACTGTTCAAACTCCTTCGGAAGAAGTTGCAGGTCCGTCGAGTGGACCCAGCGCAAAACGTAGACAAAGCATATCACCAGTAAAACTAAGAACTAGAGAAACATTGAACGACAGCGAAGGGCCAAGAGTGAAAGAAAAGAGAAAGGAAGTGTCTGTGGTAGTACCAACGCCACGTGAAGAAAAGGACTTGGCCAAAGAGGAAAGCACCAGTGAGAAAGAATCAAAGAGAGATGCAAAATTGAAAAGAAAAAGGATACCGAGCAGGAGGTATTCCGGTCCGGAGTGGGCGTACGTAGCCAATAACTACTGGTCAGACGAATTCGTATCCCTCAGTCTTGAGAACGAAGAGACAGAACTTCATTTTGGAAATAAAAACTTTATGGACTCTGTTGATTGAAACCATTGATCGCCTGATTGACTTTTCAACCGGCTAAGACATTGCTAATTTGATTGACTTTGAAACCGATTTTGAGACAACGCTGCTAACCGATAAGAGACTAAGGGGGTTATTCTAACTTTGGAGGAGTGTTAATCTGTCCCAAAAGTGACGGTAAAGTGACGGATATACCACCAGCCGTATTACGAGTTCCATAGGATATAATGGACTCGTAATACGGCTGGTGGTAAATCCGTCACTTTTCCGTCACTTTTGGGACGGATTAACACCTCCTCCAAAGTTAGAATAACCCCCTAAGCTGCTAAAGAAACTGTGTGAACATTGAACTCGTTCAGCCTTGTAAATACCTGCAAAACGCTTTGATAAAGTATCTTCAACTTTCTGATTCTATACAGATCATGACTAGCTTCACTACACAGGGGCGTAAAATGAAGTGTTGTAAATACATGTGTATAGGCTTAATAACCGCATGCGTACTAATAATTGTAGCAATAGTTCTTGGAATGCATGGTAAAAGTGAGAGTGAGACGAATTATGCTTCTACTTCTAAACCTATTATCGTTACTGAACTAACAGCTCTGAAGAGACTCGAGCAAGACGAGAGACACTTCCACGATAAGAAGGAACTCTCACCTAACGTTTTCTATCGCTTACTGAGTGAGTATGTTGAGACCATGGATGCGAAAGATTGTTATGTGTGTACACAAATACCTACCTCAGTAGTGGAAGGGGTAACGTATCACAGCATGCCTCTTACGTATGGAATTACATGTAGTATAGTAGCTTCTAGATTTTATGCTCAAAAAGACATTCATTATTTCTATACTAATTACGATGTTACTTTTGCATATGTCCCCATAATAGGGCATTTAAGTAAGATAGCTCGAGATTATTATGCCAAATTAATGAGGGAATTCTTTGAACCGATGTCACCTTTTCACACAGCTCACGCACATAGAGAGAACCTTACATGCTTGCTTTCACCAGTAGAAATAGAATTTTTAGACCGCACTGATGATAGGAAGAATGAAATGAAGGAGAAATTAGAGAGGGAATTACACGAAAGGACGTCTGTGGATAATTATGCTTTTGCTGCAATAAAGACACAAGGGAAAATAGCTTTAGATACATTGCATGTAGGAAGATTTTGTATACATAGATTTCCATCATATTATGACACAGTTTTTGTGGGAACGAGTGAATGTAAACATACGTACGCATTTCAATCTAAGTGGACGTTCATGCTGAATGGACAAGATCCAGTTATTCCTGGAGTATATTATATTTGTGGACTCAACGCCTATTATCGTCTTCCTAAAGGATGGTATGGGAGGTGTTACTTGGAAATAGTGTTCCCAAAAGTTTACCAACTAGATGACTTAAAGAAATTTCCAAAGCTGTCTGAATCACATCGTGTTCAGAAAAGAGAGACAGCTTCTGGTGTGGTAGGAGACATATTTGGAGCATTGATTCCTTCAGTAGGAGTCATATTGAATTCAATCAAAATATGAAAGTTGTCTACTATTGTGGATAACATGCTGACGAAGTTTTCAGGAGCTATAATCCTGATGGATGCTGAACTTGCTGCAGAAAGAGCTATGACTCTTCAAAATCGGCTTGCCTTAGACATTCTTTTAGCAAAGGATGGCGGCGTTTGCAAAATGCTTGGTACACGTCACTGCTGTACCTATATACCAGACAGTAGTGGAAAAATTAGAACAATGCTTACGAACTTAACCAAGGAAAGCGTAGATTTGAAGGAATTGAGAGAGCCCGGAGTTTGGGAGAAGGTTGGAAAGGGATTTTCTTCTGTGGGAAATTGGCTCAACAACGTTTGGAACGGATTGTTACTAAAAATAGTAAAGGGAATATTGATAATATTAATTTGTTTATTAGGCTCTTGGGGAATATGGAAAGCTTTCAAAATGTTAAAAGCAAGGAACAAAAGAAAAAGAGAAGAGAAAATAGAGAACAAAATGGTGGAAATATATAGGGAGAAGTCAAAAGGGACTAAAAGAAAAATGGAATTGACTGAAGTGCCAAATTACTATACAGAATTTTAATGGAATAAAATTTGTGGGTAGATTTGATGTGATGACATAATTAGTCATCAGAGGAGGGATTGATGACGCAGAAAAAGAAGGTCTGACATATATTCATGTATACCGAGTAACCAATACATATAATGAAGTGTGATTTTAGTAAAGAAAATATGTACAAGGGAAATTGTGCCCTCGGGGTAGTTCGCCATCATTGTAAACGAGCTTTATTAATCATGAAGTATTGAAAAATGTAGTAATCCGTCATAATCGCAAATGTATGTCATGATTTCTTGTTCGAAAACTGTTTTGCTTAGCTTAAATTTAGTACAGGCTTTGGCCTAGTTGCCTGGTTTCAAATTCTAACTGCGTGATTTTTTTTCCTTGAACTAATGAAACATATATTCTTGCTTGAAGTTGTATTTTTCCAGTAGAAACTGGCTGGTACACTTATCTCCAAGGTTTCGTGCTAGGCCGGTTTCATCCCCTTTGATACAAGGTCAGTCTGCAGGTGCGGACAATGAAGGTACAGATAGTAAAATAATTGGCAAACCATGATACAATTTGTGTTCCAAGGCTCCAAGGACAGTGTATGCATAAATGGGCGCTAGTAAAAGACAATTTTTGATTGGACAATTTGAAGCCAACCTATGAACCCTCCAATGGAAGACCCTGCAGAATTTGGAATGTTTCTTACTTAAACCCACCGGACAAAGAGAAGTCAGCCATTTTTTCCTCGATGCCAGTTTGAAGCCTGATGCCAGACTCCATTTTGGACGACACCCTGATGCCCTTTTCTCTATCTGAGAGAAAGAGACTTTAAGAATTCTCACCCTAGGGACTTTAACTTTGATTTGCCCCCGTCCTGCCCATGCAGTAACTTTGCCCCATTCTCCTTGCCGCTGCAAGGAAGTTTGACCTTAACTTTGCCCCTTGGAAATTTGCCCCATGCTGACCAACCGGTACCTGAAGGACGAAGCCTTTTCTTGAATGCTGATTGTATTTGGTAAATATGAAAGGATAAATGTATTATGCATTGTGTTTTTCCTTTTAGGTACCAACTGCTATTTTGATAGAGTCCTAGCTAGAAGTTTTCCAAATTTGTGTTGACTAAATTCGTTTTGCATGAAGTCCTACATGCCAATGCTAATTAGAGGTTAGTCGAGGTTTTCATTCAATGTATCATGAAGAATTGAAATCTTGTTATGCTGACCGAATGTATGCAATTAGTCAAATACAGTTAGTCACATTGGTGATTTGCATTGCTATAACAGAGTGTATCATTATCCAGATTTTACGTAGATTGCGTTTCTTCCGCCGTTATGGACAGCTAGTAATGTTCATATACATATATCAATTGGTCTTGAGACATATATATATCGTGCTAGCTTTGTTAATATAGGGAAATAAATTCACTAACTTTTAATAAACTGGTGTGGTTATTCATGACTGAAAGGTCATGGTGCGCCGAAATACCAACTGTTATTGATTTCTGATGTGTTATATTGATCTATTAATTGAGTATTGATTACCGATTACAACAGTTATTGATTATTGATCTGAGTGACTCGACTATTGAGGATGAGGAGAGCCCGACTCGGTTAAAAGATTCACCAACCTCCAACGTGTCCAGGTACAGGTAATTTATAAGGGCTGGATGCGTTATCAGAGGTCACTGTCTTTTCATTAGAGACATAATTTGTGATACTGTACATTATATAATGTAGTACTGTATGAGGTTCTGAAGTTCAAAACCATGCATGATTAAGGATAAGTGGGGACCTTGGGAGGGGATTCAGGTTAAGTTGCTACCATAACTTGTGTTGTGTACAGCGGCAGCTCCTCTGCTATGGAGGAGGAGCATCACACCCACGCCAGCAGCAGCCGCCACAAACCTTTAACAATGAAAGGATAATAAACAAAGTTTATTATCCTTTCATTGTTAAGGGGCAGGGCACTGGGGATGACGGGACGAAGGGAGTGCACTGTGCATTCCCCTCAGAGCTCAAGTATGTTTGGCTGGCCGTCTCGGGGTGGCGGTCTCGAGCTGGCCAAACACACATACGCACTGTGCTCTCTCCAGCCTGGCGAGAGAGCAGGCACAGGCTCCCAGCCAATCCTAACGCTGCTCTGAGCAGCGTCAGGATTGGCCACAGGGCAGGCTGGGTGCCTATGCTGCCTGCTGAAGAGATGGAGGAGCGGCTGCACGGCGCACAGGTACGTTTTTTTCTTCATATTTAAATATTATTAATACCACCCTCCGTGTGCCGCCTCCGCCCCCGCAAGCCTCGACTGGTTGTGTATTTCATGGCTTTTTGTGCTCTAGCCACTATTACATTCACATCAAGCATAACTTCACTATAGATTAGTTTCTTACATATGCTGTTATGATGTGTCATAACTGATGAATTTTAGTTATTTTGTTCTGCTTTAAAGTTTTCTGAATCATGATGATCCTTTAACTGGGAAAACACTGTTAAAAGTATGTTATGGTTCACATAAAAAAACTTACAATTCCTGAAATGTGTCACTTGTACTCTAGAAATACCATAACTCACACCTGTCGATTTCACTGATCATCATGTGTGTTCGTATCACTGATGACGAGTAACAATGTGATGAGACTGTGAGTGGTCCATGGTGGAGGTGCACGTTAGGGTTCTGGCAGTGCAACAAAACTGCCAAAGTTCAGTAGTTTTAAAGTTTTGCCTTTTTACCAGGGAATTTCCCACATTTTTGCTTTGAAAAGGGAAAAGTAAATGCCTTCTGTGAACCATAACTTAGTTTAACTATTTTTTCAGTGAATCGCTGTTTTTTCCAAAAGAAGATTTCACGAGTTACTTGAATGTATGATGGCGTGTTTATTGCCATATCATGGTGAGTAGGTGAGTGCATGAAGTCGTACATGTGTGATAGGTTTGTAATGAGAGTTGATTTACTATCAGTACTTGACCTAATTTCGCTGGAGATTATGCTCCCCATAAATTTCCATAAACTGGTATTCCACATTCATGCTACGTTTGATCCACCTATTTAAGAAAGTAACCACATTTATTGCAATGTTAACTAAAATAATTTCAAGTAAAAGAGTTAGAAAGCACATACCACTGCCCTCTCAGAAACTAAAAGCTCTATTAGACACATGGACAGCATTAGTGATAGTGAAATCAATCTGTGGTTGATATACTTGCTCAACATTCTCCATAACCTGTTATTTGTGCAGTGTCTCTGCTCAGACAAGCAATTACATTCTTCCTGCACTGCCTAGTGCCATGGCAAACATATATTAATTTCATTAAGAGCCTGCACACCTAATGCCTGGCAGATACATAAAATGTGCAATAATATTTTGTCTTTGTAAGAGCAAATATAAGAGTGTAAATTGTTATTCCAACTTTCTCAGCCATTTCTAAAATACAATAATGGAAAAGGTGGTATCTTAGCCTGCCCAGTTAACGTTTCCTTATAAAATAGAGATGAATGTCAAATATTTCTGGGTGTGGGTAAAGTCAAATTATGTTATACTCATCCAAATATGTCTACTCGTATTTTCACATTGTAGATCTAAAAGCTATTCCTTTAGCTTGCCTCTTGGGCATTTTTTAAATATTAGAGTTAGGGTACTTGCTTACGCCATATCTAATCACATTGCACGATACTGATTGATGATTCCAGATAAATATACAATGGGTTGACTTATGTCTGGCCAAATAAGTTTTCTTAAAGTGCCCACTGGTGCTAATCTAATCCCATTTCAATACACAATAAAATTGGCGCCAAGTATATGCACCTGCTTTTGGAGATTGACTTCCAATCATATTTTGGCCTGCACAATGATGTCACAGAGAGCAAACAGAAGCCTGCCGGCTCACATCAGTGCTGCGTCTGCCCACGAGCACAACTTCCTAGGAAAGCAACTAACCTTAGTATAGGATGCAGATAGGCTTAACTGCCATGTTATCCAGAAACCACTGACCTATCTCACTTGTTTCCCGCCATTATTGATGGTTAGCTTGTCAGAAAAACTGTATCATCCCAGCTCCAACAAGACCGGTTTGAAGCTGGTGGCTGACAGATCTAATATGACGGTAACATCCACAAATTGCAAAAGCATTAGATGCTGATCGCCACATATTGGTGGAAACAAATATAAATTAAATAGGGATGTTCAAATATGGTGGTGGTTAGATAGAGATTTATGGTGGGAATGTATGTCAGAACAAAGCATGCTGGAACCACGCATGCCTGAACAAAGCAGGCGGAACAACGACTGCGTTGTTACCACTAATCCCTTTACCACAAATGCCTTAACACCGATTTTTCATTGTAAAGGCATTCCTGGTAAAGGCATTACTAAACGGCATGCATGGATCTAGCATGCGACCCCCCAGGCCATAAAAATTACAGCCACCCCCCACCCGCCCCTAAAACCTAAAGCCACTCCAACCCCCTGCCCCTAAAACCTCCCCAACCCCCCACGCTGCCCCTAAAATTACTGTGACCCCCACCCCACCCCTAAAACCTAAAATCACCCCAGTCCCCCACCCCTGCCCCTAAATTACCATGACCCCCCACACCCGCTCCTAAAACCACCCCAACGCCCCCACCCTACCCCTAAAGCCTAAACTACCCGAACCCCCCACCCCTGCCCCTAAAACCTAAAACCACCCCAACCCTCACCTCATCCCTAAAACCTAAACTACCTCAAACCCCCACCCCGCACCTAAAACCACCCCAACCCCCACCCCACCCCTACAATTACCCCGACCACCCACCCTCACCCCTAATACTTAAAACCACCCCAACACCCCACCCTGCCCCTAAAATTTCTGTGTCTCCCTACCCCACCCCTAAAACCTAAAACCACCCCAACCCCTCACCCCCAAAATCTAAACTACCACAACCCCCACCCCCAAAAAGTAAAAACACCCCAGACCCGCCACCCCTGCCCCTACAACTAAAAATACCCCGACCCCCACCCCACCCCTACAATTACCCCGACCACCCACCCTCACCCCTAATACTTAAAACCACCCCAACACCCCACCCTGCCCCTAAAATTTCTGTGTCTCCCTACCCCACCCCTAAAACCTAAAACCACCCCAACCCCTCACCCCCAAAATCTAAACTACCACAACCCTCACCCCCAAAAAGTAAAAACACCCCAGACCCGCCACCCCTGCCCCTACAACTAAAAATACCCCGACCCCCCTCCCCGCCCCCAAACCTAAACCACCGACCCCCAATAACTAAAAATACCCGGGCCTCCCAACCCCACCCCTAAAACTAAAAATGCCCCAACCCCCACCCCTAAACCTAAACCACCCCGACCGTCATCCCCTGAAACTAAAAATACGCCGACCCCGCCCCTAAAACTAGAAATACCCGACCCCTCCCTGCCCCTAAAACAGCCCCTGTCCCAGCACCACTTACCTGATCATGTCATCCTCCTCAGCCAACTCCCTTCTTCTGTGCCTTAAACACGCATGTGCGTGGTTCAGCATATGCGTGGTAAAGGCACCGAACAAGGAAGTGGTGGTTAACAAAAGCGTTGTTCCGCTCTCGTTGTCTATGACTTCGTTGTTCGGGAGTCGTGGTTCAGGCTGCTTCCCTTATGGGAATGTATGTCAGAACAACGCATCCTGGAATCACGTGTTGATTAAGGATTGATGGTGTAACTTTCTGAACGCAGATGTCTGGTTGCATCTGGCGGTGAGTGTGAACCCTTGTTGGATCTGAATAAAGCTTGATATCCCACACTAGGTTCAATCTGCAGTTAGCCATTTTCACGCAGATTCAACAAACCATGTCAAGGCTATCATTTTCCTCACCAAAAACTATGTTCCATTAACAAATCTGCCAAAGTTTCATCAAATTGCGCCAAAATTATTAGGAAACAAATATCTTTTTGGCCTCTCTAACTGTGTCTCCTATTGAATACAACATACCAAGATCAAGCTAACCATGCTGTTTGCCACACTTCACACTGATCCCCCAATTGATATTAACATTATTAGAAAAACAAATGCATTTTAACCTTCGGTTTAACTTTACTACCCCTGGCTGATCGGCATGAAATCGGATAGTCTTGCAGTCGGATTAATTTGCTATCTGTGTGCCACATTTCATGCAAGCAGCACCAAAGTTATAAATAGTGAATGACACGTATATATCTCCCATGTATCTCTAACCCCCTTACAAATATGCTTAAAATTGGGCATACCTAACTCAGCAAACCCTGGTAAACGTCTGCCAAATTTCATGTGCACCCATTATGCAGTATCACATTTATTAGCAATTTAACACTGTTTGACTGCCCTTGGAATATGCTCCACTAACAGACCTAAATGAAAGTGAGAATACCAAGAGTAAAGTAAGCAGACTAAGTTTCTGCAAAATGTAATGCAGATCCATCAAACGGTGCCAAAGTTAATAGCAAATCAATAATGTCTTGATCCCCATTGTATTACTATACCTGCACGTACAATAGATATGCACAAAATCTCAACCACCTATACTTGCTGTAGCATGTTAATTGATTGTTACGTTTCATGCAGATCTACAGTATTGAGCAGAGCCACATTTATTAGCAAATGTATGCCTGCCCTTTAAGTTTTCTCTGCTGTAAGTGATGGGCACAAAACTTGACTTACCAACAAAAAATTCATTCTTTTAAATGCCGACCAAATTTGATGCCAGGGTACTTAACAAATGATCACCTCTGACCCCTTTTTTAACTGGACCATCCCCTTTGGGCCATCAGGGAGGTATTCAATGATGTAATTTGAACTTTCATCAGAGATGTCATCAGTGATGCCCTTTAACATGTCATGAGTGACTCAACATGTGAGTTTCTAAGTGGTGCATGACTAGGATGCAGGTTATAGTTAGCTCACTGATCTACAGCTTGCAAACGTAAGTTTCTTTAGGTTTTGTTTTGTAAACATAAATGTTTTCTTTTCAATTAATTTCTTGATTTTTTTAAATGTACTTTAAGACCTTTTTATCAAATATTAATTATAATGTCACTTTAATCATTATTATTTTTTAAGTTATTTTCTGTATTTTTTTATCATGTTCTAACTTGATTTTTTTGGACCTCATCTCTGTTTACAGCTAACGTCCATCCAGCCCCACTCCCAACCCTCCATGAATGCCCATTCCTCTGATGGCAGCCAACCCTGCTGTACATGTCCTTGGCTCATGCACGAGAAGGATGGCCACAGAGCCTGGCTTTCAGCCAGACCATTCATCCAACACTCTGTGGGCAGCTAAGCCCCGCTGCACATGACCTTCACCCATAACCTCTAGTCTCCAGCAGACCCAGAGCTCAATCCTCCTTTCACGACCACCCGTCCACTAGTGACCAACCCCCCCACTGTGCACAGCTGAAGGCCATGTGCAGTGAAATTAAATGCAAGGACTAGCCTTAGGGCCCTCACCCAGTGCTCTGAGTGCAGCCTGCCCCCTACTACATATGACTTTTGATTATGCACAGCAAGGGGTTTACCGCAGCGCTTGGCCTCCTTCATGGGGCAGGGGCCCCAAGCCTCACCGCACATTGCCTTTGACTGTGTGCAGCTGAGCTTAGGTCAGATCCTGCACCCAACTGACAGTGGGTGGCTATATATATATATATATATATATATAGTATCCCTTCATGTGCAGTACCGGTGCGCTCCTGAAAACATCGGCGGTGCTCGCAATCATGTCCGCAAACATGCATCACATTCCACCAAACTTCTCCAATAAGACGAAATCGGCACTCCAGCGGTGGTTTACTGAAAGGCGTTTATTGCTAACAAGCAAACAACGTGGTTCAGCGTGAGCCTTTATCATGCTGCTGAATCGTGTGTGTGTGTGTGTGTGTGTGTGTGTATGTGTATGTGTGTGTGTGTGTGTGTGTGTGTCTGTGTGTATTTATCAAAATATTTAGATAAATAAAAGAGGAGTGGCCAAGTCATGAGTGAAGGTCCTGTGCGTGTTGGGGCTTCTCCATGAGTCCCCTGTTGCTGCACTGTTACCTTCAACACGCACACACACACAAACATCCATATATATATATATATATATATATATATACACACAAACATCCATATATATATGTAAATATATATACATATATATATATATGTATATATATATATAGTTACACTCAGTAATGTATAAGTATGTATAGAATGCTGCTTTATTTTTTGCCGCAGTTATAAATGAAGGTATTTACATATTGCTAGCGCACAATGCCATTGTGTAGGCCAGTTGTGTGTGCAGTGAAATGCAAGAGCATCTGTAGGAGTGGTCCATTTACTCTGTTCTCTCTTCTAGCTGGACCTGAATGCTGAAAACGCACTAACCCCTTCACATACTTTGAAATACTATTATAAATATTTCACTGTAAGTGGACTGATCTGCCACAACTACTTGCTTTCCTACAGCTCTTCAGTTCTATTCAATCCGACAGCATATGTGCCACGGTCTGTTTGGCGCTACGGCTAAGTCTCCCACTGACAGCTCCAAGAAGATTAAACATAATAAATCTGCCTAGACATACATGACTGTCATGTACAAAAAACAGGATTCACGTAATTGTACTATGTGCATTACAGTATTTGTTGTTACCTACGTTGGATGCTGGAATACAAGTCTCACGTTTAGATAATGACATTAGATGTTATTGGGCTCAGATTAGAAAATATTGGTTCACTTTTACAAATGTAAATTTGCATTTGAGAGTTGACCATGACCATTAATATGCAAAATGAGCAGAGAAATACATTCAGATGATTTTCTCTGATTGTTCGTCCAAAGGATATTCCGCCAACATTTGTGTTTGCGTGAGCAGAGTGGCCAGACAATTATGTGTCCCTAATATGAATCTGGATACCCTGACATCCATAATCCTGGTTCGACTTGCTGTCTTATTTTACATAGCAGTGATACCCAGATATAATGTTTGACCCTTTCGCAGATTTAGGACTGTTCTACCAGTATCTCTGGGGATTGATTGGAAAGGCCCATTAAGGCACATCCTCAGCATTTCAATTGCGCCTTGTTTACATCCTCTCTAGTCTGAGGCCTACTAAAAGGGCCGAATTCGCACTTGTTCTGTACATATGGCATGCTTGTACATCCTTGTAACAGCTTATATTTCTCTAGCCTAGATCTCACTATGTTAGGGACTTTAGTTGCCACAGAGACAAGTTAAAATGTTAACACGTCAGTCCTTGTAAATCAGTAGTGTTACTCCAGGGCAGCCTGTTCTAGACTGAGGGGGAAGGTATGAAAATTGTGTTTCAAGATACATTATCCCTATTTTCGCCTTTTCACTCAACTTGCATACCGAACTAAACACATGACGGCTGTTTCTGCAGCTGCCTGTCTCTGTAAATGAAATGTTATATTATTATTATTAACGTGGAAGTTAATTTGACAGATTGCGTGAACACAGAAATTAAACCCTAAATTAACATATTCCTGAAACACATGTATTTGTAGTCAATTGTGAGCTTCCTGTTTTAGCTTTGTGAGTCTACCCAGCCCAGGACCATGCAAATGATCACACATGGAGCTCTGTAACAGATGTCTTTTTTCTTCAACATACTATCACCCTCTGCTCACATTGCATCATACGTTTTATAACCACACCTTAACACTTTCCATCCAATTACGTCATTCCTGTCTGAAGTCCACCCAGGACCTCAAGGGCCCTAGTGTGCATGATATCAAAGACACTTCATCTTCTCTCTTGGTAAATAAAAAGTACAAACAATACTAGGAACATGTTTACTTAATGAGTCGTTGAGGCGCTATCACTCACCTGTCAGATCGGGCATATAAGGTCATTGAGATGCACCCTCATCAGGCATTGTGGGCATAGGATCAGAAGTGAGACTTGAACATTCAGATGGGTTTGCCTCACTTGTGATCTCAGGAGCTGACAAATACTTTGGCAGATGTTTAAAGTGTGATGAGTTTGTGAAACAAACCTTTTCGACATTCACAGATTGGCTTGATGTCCATTGTGGTAGCTTGGCTCTGATGGCTCTCCCAGATAGCAAGGTGGTAGGGCTCTTACCAGTTGTGGAGTGAGGACGCGATCGATAGGCATGAAGTGCTGGGCCCAGGCTTGAATTAGTTGGTTCCTTCCATTGATGCTCACTGAATTACCCTATTTAGGGTACTCATATATCTTTCAACACCACCATTGGCCAACTCCACATCAACACCAACAACACACTCAGAGGAACACTGGTCTACATACCCCCTGGACCCAGACCGCAGTTCTGCGACGACATCGCCGACGCCATCAGCTCCCAAGCCCTCGCCTCAACAGTGACATCCTCCTCGGTGACCTAAACTTCCACCTAGAAAATAACAACAATATCAACATCACCAACCTAATCGACAACCTCGCCAACTTCGGCCTCAAAAAACTCGTCACTTCACCCACCCACTCCTAAGGCCACACACTCAACCCCATCTTCTCAGCCAGCAACCACGTCTCTTTCAGCCACACCACCGAACTCAGCTGGACAGACCACCGCTGCTTCCAGTTCTCCTACCAGAAACCAGTCACTCACCACCACCGCACACAACCCCCCCGATGCAACTGGAGCAAAATATCAACAGATCAACTGATCTCCACTCTTGCCCGGGCCCCACCCCCTGAGACCCCGGATCTCAACAAAGCCACCATCAACCTGCATCGCTGGATTGAAGATTGCGCCAACACCCTCACACCACTCAAAAAAAAAAAAACACCTCCCACAGAATCAAGGCCAGCTGGTTCACCCCAGAACTAAAGGAATCCAAACGGCTATGTCGCAGAATGGAAAAAAGCTGGCACCTCAACCCTACCAATTCTAACCACATCGCTTTCAAGGATGCCCTACGCAAACATCACCAACTGATCCGCACCACCAAAAGGACCCACTTAAAAAACTTCATTGACGCCAATGCTCACAACAGTAAAGAGCTCTTCGGCATCATCAATGAGCTCTCCACCCCCAGGACCTGCTCCAACGAAACCCCGCCATCACAGCACTTCTGCAACTTACTGGCAACCCACTTACGTCGAAAGATAGAAGAAATCTACAATAGTTTCAAACCCCAGACCCACCAGCTGACTAAAACACCCAAGAACCCAACGCTCCAAGCAACACCCAACTCCTCCACACCTGGACCCCTGTCAACATAGAGGACACCGCCACCACCATTGCCTCCATCCACTCCGGATTACCATCGGACCCCTGCCCACACCATATCTTCAATAAGGCAAACATCATCATCGCCCCCCACCTCTGCAAAACCATCAACAGCTCCTTTGAGTCAGCCACCTTCCCAGAAAGATGGAAGCATGCAGAAATCAATGCCCTGCTGAAGAAACCAAAGGCAGACCCAGAAGACCCCAAGAACTACCGGCCGATCTCCCTCCTCCCCTTCCCAGCCAAGATCATCAAAAAATTGTAAACAGCCAATTATCCCGGTTCCTGGAAGACAGCAAGGCACTAGACACCTCCCAATCCGGATTCAGCAGAAACCACAGCACCGAGACTGCACTCATTGCTGCCACAGACGACATTAGGACCATGCTCGACGAAGGAGAAACAGCAGCACTCATCTTCCTGGACCTCTCCGCAGCTTTTGACACGGTATGTCATCACACTCTCCGCACACGCCTCCACAACGCTGGAATCCGCAACAAGGCACTCGACTGGATCTCGTCATTTCTCTCAGGCAGAACCCAGAGTCCACCTCCCACCGTTCCTGTCAGAAACCTCCAGAATCATCTGTGGCATTCCCCGAGGATCTTCGCTCAGCCCCACACTCTTCAACGTTTACATGGCCCCCCTCGCCAACATCCCACAAACCCACCACATCAACAGTTTCCTACGCAGACGACACTCAGCTCATCCTCTCCCTCACAAAAGACCCTGCAAAGAACAACCTCCACAACGGACTTCACGCCATCGCCAGCTGGATGGAATCAAGCCACCTCAAGTTAAACACAGACAAGACAGAAATCCTCATCTTTGGCACCAACCCCTCAACTTGGAATGACTCCTGGTGGCCCACCTCCCTAGGAACCGTGCCCTCACCCACCACCCACGCACGCAACCTAGCCTTCATCTTGGACTCCACACTCAGCATGACTCATGCCATCAATGCCATCTCCTCTTCCTGCTACAACACTCTCCGCATGCTCCGCAAAATCTTCAAGTGGATTCCCGTCGAAACCAGGAAAACTGTCACTCACGCCCTGGTCAGCAGCCGATTGGACTACGGAAACATCCTATATGCAGGAATAACAACCAAACTCCTAACAAAGCTGCAAAGAATCCAGAACGCATCCGCCCGCCTCATTCTGGACATCCCACGCCGTGACCACATTTCCCCCCACCTCAGAGACCTTCACTGGCTACCAGTATCAAAGAGGATCACCTTCAAACTCCTCATCCACGCACACAAGGCCCTCCACGACACAGGCCCAGCCTACCTCAACGACAGACTCACCTTCCAAACCTCCACCCGCAATCTTCGCCCTGCCAGCCTCGCCCTCACCTCCATCCCCCACATCCGCCGCACCACCGCCGGAGGAAGATCCTTCTCTCACCTAGCCGCCAAGACCTGGAACTCCCTACCGCTCCACCTTCGCCAGACCCAAGACCTCTTGACATTCAGGAAACGCCTCAAGACATGGCTCTACGACCAGTAGCTCCCCCCCAGCGCCTTGAAACCCTAATGGGTGATTAGTGCGCTCTATAAATCCTTGCTTGATTGATTGAGTATTATTCAATGACTAACATGAGTAGATGTCTGTTTTCCAGAGGCCCAAAGAAATAAACTGCAGCTCTCTCCCAGGCATGCACAGGGAGGTCAGGCATCATCAGTGGATGCTGCATCACCTTGGGGGATGAAAATATGACATGCTTTTAGCTCTTTCTCAACTTGTTCATCTAGGAGAGAGCATCATACTTGGGGGGTCATTCTGACCCCGGCGGTCTAAGACCGCCGGGGCCAGGGTCGGCGGGAGCACCACCGACAGGCCGGCGGTGCCCCGCAGGGCATTCTGACCGCGGCGGTAAAGCCGCGGTCGGACCGGCAACACTGGCGGTCTCCCGCCAGTGTACCGCCGCCCTTTGGAATCCTCCAAGGCGGCGCAGCTAGCTGCGCCGCCGAGGGGATTCCGACCCCCCCCTACCGCCATCCAGTTCCCGGCGGTCCGCCCGCCGGGAACCGGATGGCGGTAGGGGGGGTCGCGGGGCCCCTGGGGGCCCCTGCAGTGCCCATGCCACTGGCATGGGCACTGCAGGGGCCCCCGTAAGAGGGCCCCTACAAGTATTTCACTGTCTGCTTGGCAGACAGTGAAATACGCGACAGGTGCAACAGCACCCGTCGCACCTTCCCACTCCGCCGGCTCGATTACGAGCCGGCATCCTCGTGGGAAGGGAGTTTTTCCCTGGGCTGGCGGGCGGTCTTTTGGCGACCACCCGCCAGCCCAGGGAAAAACTTAGAATACCCTCCGCGGTCTACTGACCGCGGTGCGGTATTTCGGAGGGGGGAACTCTGGCGGGCGGCCTCCGCCGCCCGCCAGATTTAGAATGACCCCCTTGGTGTCTTAGGGCTTTTCTGGTGCTTACAATGCCATGATGTTCTTCATGGGCTTGCTTGATAACTTGCTGCCTCACGTTCTCAGGTAGGACAATTCTCAAGCCTCTCAATATGATACCTTCTTGAGTAACAGGTAACTCATCCTGGACATTTTTTAACTTTTGGAATTCAACATCGTCAGCAAAAGGTCTAACACTTGTCTTCCAAGAATGCGTTGTAATGAGGTGGTTGAGGGTAAACATATCTTTATTTGCCTTGGTAGCAACAATGATCTGTTCTTAGGCTAGAGCTGCTGGCTGGCTGAACCTCACAATGAAATTGAACAGAGTGGCCAGACAATTATGTGTCCCTAATATGAATCTGGATACCCTGACATCCATATGTGCCTAGAGGCACATGACATGCAGGTGGATGCCTTAGCCACTGAGGAGTCTTTCTGAATCCTGGTTCGACTTGCTATCTTATTTTACATAGCAGTGATACCCAGATATAATGTTTGACCCTTTCACAGATTTAGGACTGTTCTACCAGTATCTCTGGGGATTGAGTGGAAAGGCCCATTAAGGCACATCCTCAGCATTTCAATTGCGCCTTGTTTACATCCTCTCTAGTCTGAGGCCTACTAAAAGGGCCGAATTCGCACTTGTTCTGTACATATGGCATGCTTGTACATCCTTGTAACAGCTTATATTTCTGTACCCTAGATCTCACTATGTTAGGGACTTTAGTTGCCACAGAGACAAGTTAAAATGTTAACACGTCAGTCCTTGTAAATCAGTAGTGTTACTCCAGGGCAGCCTGTTCTAGACTGAGGGGGAAGGTATGAAAATTGTGTTTCAAGATACATTATCCCTATTTTCGCCTTTTCACTCAACTTGCATACCGAACTAAACACGACGGCTGTTTCTGCAGCTGCCTGTCTCTGTAAATGAAATGTTATATTATTATTATTAACGTGGAAGTTAATTTGACAGATTGCGTGAACACAGAAATTAAACACCAAATTAACATATTCCTGAAACACATGTATTTGTAGTCAATTGTGAGCTTCCTGTTTTAGCTTTGTGAGTCTACCCAGCCCAGGACCATGCAAATGATCACACATGGAGCTCTGTAACAGATGTCTTTTTTCTTCAACATACTATCACCCTCTGCTCACATTGCATCATACGTTTTATAACCACACCTTAACACTTTCCATCCAATTACGTCATTCCTGTCTGAAGTCCACCCAGGACCTCAAGGGCCCTAGTGTGCATGATATCAAAGACACTTTATCATCTCTCTTGGTAAATAAAAAGTACAAACAATACTAGGAACATGTTTACTTAATGAGTCGTTGAGGCGCTATCACTGACTCACCTGTCAGATCGGGCATATAAGGTCATTGAGATGCACCCTCATCAGGCATTGGGGGCATAGGATCAGAAGTGAGACTTGAACATTCAGATGGGTTTGCCTCACTTGTGATCTCAGGAGCTGACAAATACTTTGGCAGATGTTTAAAGTGTGATGAGTTTGTGAAACAAACCTTTTCGACATTCACAGATTGGCTTGATGTCCATTGTGGTAGCTTGGCTCTGATGGCTCTCCCAGATAGCAAGGTGGTAGGGCTCTTACCAGTTGTGGAGTGAGGACGCGATCGATAGGCATGAAGTGCTGGGCCCAGGCTTGAATTAGTTGGTTCCTTCCATTGATGCTCACTGAATTACCCTATTTAGGGTACTCATATATCTTTCAACACCACCATTGGCTTGGGGCCGCGCCAGAGAGGTGTACTCTTTTCAGGCTTAGCACTGAGTCGATCAATAAACTGCTTGAATTCTTTGCTATCGATAGGCAAGCCATTGTCAGATTTAAGAATAGCGGGGATGCCCCACGCTGCAAAGATGTAATCAAGCTGCTCAATTACTTCATTCTGGGTTATAGATGATGTCTTCCACCAAAGGAAAATGTGCAGGAATGTTGCTTCCTCCTCACCACTGCTCCGGTAAGTGCTGCCATTGTTTTGGGCTTGTTTGGGCTTGTCTGGGCTTGTTTGGGCTTGTTTGGGCTTTTTGGCTTCTCATCTCCAGGAAGGTTCGCGCTGCTGCTTCCCCGCGGCCCGCCCCCTCCCTCCTCCTCGGAGCTCTTCCCGCTCCTGACTCCTGCTGCCCCCGCCCCGCACTCCCATTGGAGGGTTCCCTCCCTCCTCCCAGCTGCCACTCCCTCCCACCTCCCCTCTTATGCAGGCCGCAGTGCGGGTGCGCCGCTGGTGCGCCAAAGGCAAGCCCGTCTGCGCCCGTCCGCGCCCAGCGCCAGACCCCCTGGCCAACATGCCTCCCGCTCCACCGAACACCTTTACACTGCCAACGAACTCCACGCCCTTAATCCAGGATGCTCCTCTGCTTCCAGTCCACACCGACACGCACCAAAGGACCCTTCTCCTGCAAAGCCTGCAATTTCACCTGCAACCTAACCTCCAAACTCCAAATCAAAACAGACAACCGCCTAAGATGCATCCTAGTTAACACCCGCTCTGTCCACAAACATGCAATTGAACTCTGGGACCTCCTGACCACATACTGGCCCGACGTCGCATTCCTCACCGAAACCTGGATGAATTCGGCCTCGGAACCAGACGCAGCCATAGCCATACCAGAAAACTACAAGATCACCAGAAGAGACCGAATCAACAGACCAGGAGGAGGAATCGCATAGTCCACAAAAACACCATAAGAGTATCCACCAACTCCCACGACACCATCAACTCCGCCGAGCACCTCCACTTCAAAATCCACATCAACACCAACAACACACTCAGAGGAACACTGGTCTACATACCCCCTGGACCCAGACCGCAGTTCTGCGATGACATCGCCGACGCCATCAGCTCCCAAGCCCTCGCCTCAACAGACTACATCCTCCTCGGTGACCTAAACTTCCACCTAGAAAATAACAACAATATCAACATCACCAACCTAATCGACAACCTCGCCAACTTCGGCCTCAAGCAACTCGTCACTTCACCCACCCACTCCTAAGGCCACACACTCAACCCCATCTTCTCAGCCAGCAACCACGTCTCTTTCAGCCACACCACCGAACTCAGCTGGACAGACCACCGCTGCTTCCACTTCTCCTACCAGAAACCAGTCACTCACCACCACCGCACACAACCCCCCCCCGATGCAACTGGAGCAAAATATCAACAGATCAACTGATCTCCACTCTTGCCCGGGCCCCACCCCCTGAGACCCCGGATCTCAACACAGCCACCATCAACCTGCATCGCTGGATTGAAGATTGCGCCAACACCCTCACACCGCTCAAAAAACAAACAAACACCTCCCACAGAATCAAGGCCAGCTGGTTCACCCCAGAACTAAAGGAATCCAAACGGCTATGTCGCAGAATGGAAAAAAGCTGGCACCTCGACCCTACCAATTCCAACCACATCGCTTTCAAGGATGCCCTACGCAAACATCACCAACTGATCCGCACCACCAAAAGGACCCACTTAAAAAACTTCATTGACGCCAATGCTCACAACAGTAAAGAGCTCTTCAGCATCATCAATGAGCTCTCCACCCCCAGGACCTGCTCCAATGAACCCCCGCCATCACAGCACTTCTGCAACTTACTGGCAACCCACTTACGTCGAAAGATAAAAGAAATCTACAATAGCTTCAATCCCCAGACCCACCAGCTGACTAAAACACCCAAGAACCCAACGCTCCAAGCAACACCCAACTCCTCCACACCTGGACCCCCGTCAACATAGAGGACACCGCCACCACCATGGCCTCCATCCACTCCGGATTACCATCGGACCCCTGCCCACACCATATCTTCAATAAGGCAAACATCATCATCGCCCCCCACCTCTGCAAAACCATCAACAGCTCCTCTGAGTCAGCCACCTTCCCAGAAAGATGGAAGCATGCAGAAATCAATGCCCTTCTGAAGAAACCAAAGGCAGACCCAGAAGACCCCAAGAACTACCGGCCGATCTCCCTCCCCCCCTTCCCAGCCAAGATCATCAAAAAAATTGTAAACAGCCAATTATCCCGGTTCCTGGAAAACAGCAAGGCACTAGACACCTCCCAATCCGGATTCAGCAGAAACCACAGCACCGAGACTGCACTCATTGCTGCCACAGACGACATTAGGACCATGCTCGACGAAGGAGAAACAGCAGCACTCATCTTCCTGGACCTCTCCGCAGCTTTTGACACGGTATGTCATCACACTCTCCGCACACGCCTCCACAACACTGGAATCCGCAACAAGGCACTCGACTGGATCTCGTCATTTCTCTCAGGCAGAACCCAGAGAGTCCACCTCCCACCGTTCCTACCAGAAACCTCCAGAATCATCTGTGGCATTCCCCGAGGATCTTCGCTCAGCCCCACACTCTTCAACGTTTACATGGCCCCCCTCGCCAACATCCCACAAACCCACCACATCAACAGTTTCCTACGCAGACGACACTCAGCTCATTCTCTCCCTCACAAAAGACCCTACAACTGCAAAGAACAACCTCCACAACGGACTTCACGCCATCGCCAGCTGGATGGAATCAAGCCACCTCAAGTTAAACACAGACAAGACAGAAATCCTCATCTTTGGCACCAACCCCTCAACTTGGAATGACTCCTGGTGGCCCACCTCCCTAGGAACCGTGCCCTCACCCACCACCCACGCACGCAACCTAGCCTTCATCTTGGACTCCACACTCAGCATGACTCATGCCATCAATGCCATCTCCTCTTCCTGCTACAACACTCTCCGCATGCTCCGCAAAATCTTCAAGTGGATTCCCGTCGAAACCAGGAAAACTGTCACTCACGCCCTGGTCAGCAGCCGATTGGACTACGGAAACATCCTATATGCAGGAATAACAACCAAACTCCTAACAAAGCTGCAAAGAATCCAGAACGCATCCGCCCGCCTCATTCTGGACATCCCACGCCGTGACCACATTTCCCCCCACCTCAGAGACCTTCACTGGCTACCAGTATCAAAGAGGATCACCTTCAAACTCCTCATCCACGCACACAAGGCTCTCCACGACACAGGCCCAGCCTACCTCAACGACAGACTCACCTTCCAAACCTCCACCCGCAATCTTCGCCCTGCCAGCCTCGCCCTCACCTCCATCCCCCACATCTGCCGCACCACCGCCGGAGGAAGATCCTTCTCTCACCTAGCCGCCAAGACCTGGAACTCCCTACCGCTCCACCTTCACCAGACCCAAGACCTCTTGACATTCAGGAAACGCCTCAAGACATGGCTCTACGACCAGTAGCTCCCCCCCAGCGCCTTGAAACCCTAATGGGTGATTAGTGCGCTCTATAAATCCTTGCTTGATTGATTGAGTATTATTCAATGACTAACATGAGTAGATGTCTGTTTTCCAGAGGCCCAAAGAAATAAACTGCAGCTCTCTCCCAGGCATGCACAGGGAGGTCAGGCATCATCAGTGGATGCTGCATTACCTTGGGGGATGAAAATATGACATGCTCTTAGCTCTTTCTCAACTTGTTCATCTAGGAGAGAGCATCATACTTGGTGTCTTAGGGCTTTTCTGGTGCTTACAATGCCATGATGTTCTTCATGGGCTTGCTTGATAACTTGCTGCCTCACGTTCTCAGGTAGGAAAATTCTCAAGCCTCTCAATATGATACCTTCTTGAGTAACAGGTAACTCATCCTGGACATTTTTTAACTTTTGGAATTCAACATCGTCAGCAAAAGGTCTAACACTTGTCTTCCAAGAATGCGTTGTAATGAGGTGATTGAGGGTAAACATATCTTTATTTGCCTTGGTAGCAACAATGATCTGTTCTTAGGATAGAGCTGCTGGCTGAACCTCACAGTGAAATTGAGACACTCTTCAGCCCCTCTGGATGACAAACTCTGGTGATTTAGCAACACTTGTGAATAGTAGTCTGCAAGGGTTTTGGCCTTCCCCAGCTTGTGTACAATCATGTAGTCGTACGCTTGTAGCAAAAGTCGTACTCTTGACTCGTGTGCACTGCCTGGACATTTAGTGAATATAGATCACCACAATTTTCTAAGGGTGGTTTCTGGTGGAGAAAGGTAGAGAAAGGTATCTGGTAGATCTGGAGTGTTTGCTGCTCAGGAGAACTATCTCAAATAGCATCACCAGCCGTGATGGAATTTCCTAGGGTAGACTTGTCTGAAGAGGTCACAACTCAGTGATGCTGAGATCCTTGACTTCAGAACTATACACATTCAACTTAGCTCTAGCACTCAAAACACTCTGCAAAACATCTCATGCCACTATGTCACATATAAGTTGAATTTTAAGGGTTGTTTGCCATCAAGCATCCAAATGTGACCAGTGCTTGCACCATCTATCCCCTTTTAAGCAAAGACTCACATGTTGATGTTGAGTGTTTGGGTCAGTTTGAACAACTCTGTATCATTATATTTACAACAGACAGTCCCTTCTTAAGGGGTTACAGTAGTCCACCATATAGTGGGTGACAAGATTCATGCCATGTTGAACTGCTATTTCCTTAAGACAGCATAATACCATTAATTTATCTTGGTACAAGCTTTAGTACTGGAACCCACTTGCTCATTAGGATGTGTACTGATATTAATCATATCCATAACATGACCCCAAATTAGCTTTGTAAATATCTTATCCTTGCAGCCAAGTGCACCAATCATCCTGTAGCTAGCCAAACATGGTCTAGGCAAGTGAGATGGTGGGGTTGCACCAGTCACACATCATAGTCATAATGCCTAGAAGCATGGGTTTAACGTAAACTTCACAACAGGGACACCATTCAGTCTTGAAGCTCTTGATGAATAATATGATTTTATAGGTTCTTCAGTTTCATTCACAGAGAGATGGCCCATGCCAGAACAATGAGACTGCATAAAGCAAACAAACTTCTGAGCCCTACTCTACCCATAAAGATAGTCTACATGCACAAACCATATGATCTAATCAACCAGTCAGGTTCACTGGATGAAGTTCTGTTTCGTTTGCCAACCAAATTTGGCAAAATTGCCAAAATCCAGTATAGTTCCTTGTAAAAAATTACTTCTGTCATGTATTAAATTTCATCTTCCTATAGTCATAACACATATACCTTGATCCAATGAGTAGAACTGGAGATATGCAAAGTTTTGTGAAAATCAAGCGTCAAAAAGAAAAAAACGCCAATCCGGTTTGCAGTAGACTGGGTCCAAGTCACAAGATCAAGCCGACGGCAATGCAGCGCGGGATGGATAAGGACTGACTTCAGTCTGCTGCCAAAGTACTTTGGGGCCTGGGCATCAAGATGAGGAGCCCTTGCGTCGAGATGGGTGGGCTGGGGTCGAAGACCCATCGATCAGGAGCGACGATGCAAGGTCTGGCATTGAGGTGTGTCGTGCAGCAGAGTCAGTGACCATCAACGAGGATCTGCGATGCAAGGTCCTGCATCATCGATAATGAAGCCAGTGAGGCTCTCGGAGTCTTGCACTGCAATGAGTCAGTGCAGGAGATGAGATACATGGTGCTGACCTGCGTTGCAGAAGCCTCCATTGGGACTCATGTAGTCTTGCATCGCAATGAGTCAGTGCAGGGGACGAGGTACGTCACGCTGGCCTGCATTGAAGAAGCCTTCGGTGCTTGCAAGGACTTACTGAGATGCATCAACATCAAGGACAAGCTACGTCATGCTAAGCCAAGTCAATGGCAGGCTGCTTTGCGCTGCATTGAGATGCGGGGACAGGTGCTGACATCGAAAAAGCCTGCTATGTCCCTGTGGCTTGAACTGGGGGCTAGCCAACTAACCCTTGAGATTTCCTAAAGTTCTGGGTCCACAAATGCAGGCTGAATTCAGCAGGGCAGCTCCTACACCAGCAGACATGTCCTGATGCAGCAACAGCAGGACTTGGCAGCAAAGCAGTCCTTGCTCAGCAAGCAGGTCAACAGGGTAAACTCCACAGCGGCAGTCCTTTTTCCTGGCAGAGTCCACAGGGCTAGAAGTGATCTGAAGAGCTGGGTCTGATGGGCCAATATTTATACTGGTACCCACTTTGAAGTGGGAGAAGATTTTAGAGTCCTCCCCCTACGGAGGTGTCTGGATGGCATTTTCTGCCTCCCTGCCCTGGTATCAGCTTGTCTGGGGTCACAAAAGACTACTGTGAAACCCTCTGTAAGAGTCCTGAGCCAGAGTCTTACTATGTGCAAATGTGGTAGATGACAGCTCTGTCTGGTAGGTATTTACACATGGCAGCCTACCCGAGCCCACAAAGAGCAGCTGTTCACCAGTGCAAGTGGAATGATACTGGGAGTTAGTCAAACTCTCCTGACTCATTTGTAAATACAACATCCAAAAGAACAGATGGGAGTAGTTGCCCCTCATCTGCCCCTGAGAGGTTTTATGCCCTGTGGGCCAAATGGGGTAATTGTCACCAGGCGCCTCACAAGGGGGTAGAAAAACTGTTTCCCTTGCTTGGGTAGGGTGGGGCGTGGCTATGCTCATGCTCAGTACCCCCAACCCCCTACAAATAAAAAAAAGGTAATCCCTAGTGTGTAGTGGGCTTTCTCCGCCACTGCGACCAGATGGGGGTAATTGCCCCATCTACTCCTGAGGCAGGGTAGAAAGGCTGTGATATTTATTTTTTTAGAGGGAGCACAAACGTTGTCCAAGGGGCCACTCCTCCATCCCTGCTATCTAGTGGTTGAATTCCTGCTTGGGAATCACCCTCCTGCAGCGATCTCCAAGCAGGGATCCACTACAGAAAGATATCATTGAAAATGGGAGATTTTCCGCTTTCCTATGATACCTCTCCCATCTAAATTGGTGATCAAGGGGCTGAGATAGCCCCCTGAGCACCGATGCAGTGAAAGTGAAATGAGCCGAAAAGGCTCATCTCACATTCATTTTCATTGAAATTACATCAGTGCACCATGTGCACTAATCGTCACTGCAATGAAAACACTAAATTAGCCTTGGGAGCTGAGGAGGCTCTTCCCCAGCTCCAGAGACTAATTTTAGTTAAAAGGCACCAGAGAGATTTTCTGCCTCATGTTAGAGGACGGCTTGGAGCTGTCCTCTGCACCAAACTGGTTAAGAGTTTTTCACTACCAGGACATGTAAAAGTTAAACATACATGTTCAACTTTTTTAAATACACTGCACCCTGCCCTATGTGCTGTTTAGGGCGTACCATAAGGGTGACTTATATGTACTAAAAAGGAAGGTTTAGGCCTGGCAAAAGGTTTATTTTTCCAAGTCGAAATGTCAGTTTAAACTGCACTTAGGCGGGCAACACAATCAGTGCTGCAGCCCCATCAGCAGCATTTAATTTACAGGACCTGGGTACACGTACTACCACTTTATTAGTGACTTACAAGTAAATTAATTGTGCTAATTGAATGTAAGCCAATTTCACCATGTTTAAAGGAGACAGCACCAGCACTTTAGCACTGGTTAGCAGTTGCAAAGCCAGCGGAGTCCGAAAGCCAACAAAATCAAACTCAGCAATAGCAGGAGGAGTAAGTCTCAGTTGCCTAAGTTTCGAGATGACTGGTGTCCCAGGTAGTTACAGAGCTGGAGAAGCAGAAGTTTATCCTCATTCATAAATACCATCACATGTAATGCTTTTCACATATAGGGGGTCATTCTGACCCTGGCGGTCAGTGTTAAAGCGGCGGCCAACCCGCCAACAGGCTGGCGGTCCAAAAAATGGAATTCTGACCCTGGCGGGAACCGCCAACACAGGCCGCCGCTTTAACACTCCGACCGCCACAGTGGCACAAACAAACAGCGCGGCGGTCACCGCCAACAGCCAGGCGGCAGACAATGTACCGCCCACCCTATCACGACTCACCAATCCGCCACCTTTTCCGGGGCGGGAGCCCCGCCGATAAAAACACGGCGGAAACAGACATTTCCAATGGAAAACGCTCACCTCGACACACTCCACGCGGAATCGGAACAGCATGGAACCGGAACTCCACATCCTCCCAGCCATTGCCTTCCTGCTCATCTTCCAGGATCACGAAGGTTGCCGCAGACGACAACGGTGAGTACTGCACCTACGACACAAGGGAGGGGGGAGGAGGAAAGGTTACGGGCACACACATACGCCACACACCCACCCCCACCCTCACCCCCACCAAAATACCTACACACCAATGCAGATTAAAAAGTCAGAGTGACACCCCCAAACCCACAAAACAAAAATGCAAAGGCAAAAGGCAATGATTGTAAAAATAGAACTATATTATAGCAATAATGAAGTATAGCGAACTTAGCAATATATACAGAATTATTACACATCTAGAACTATATATGTACAAGTAGCAAAAGTCCGGCACATTTTTGCAAAGTTCAAATGTCCGTGGGCCAATGTGCAGCAACACATGGGCAAAGCCCACACACGAGATCGAGTCCATTGGAGAGAACACTGCTGGGGCATCACAATAATAAAATACTGGCACCTCAGGGGGAAGGGAAGGGGGGGCACCTCAGCCACATGAGTCCACGACGCCAGATCCACGAAGGGCCTCCATGCCCACTGTGCCATCCTGGGGAGTGCAAAGCCACAGTCTCTCAAGTCTCTACAGTGGGTGGATTGCCCACTGTGCCATCCTGGGGAGTGCAAAGCCACAGTCCATCAGGTGGATTACAGAGTCCACTGGTCATGGAGGAGGCATGGTGGGCAGAGTGCCTTGTGAAGCCCTGCCCAACACAGAACCGGGCATGCCAATGGGCCAGCGGTGCTTGACAGGAGGGCCCAGCGGAGCGGTGCTTGACAGGAGGGCCCAGCGGAGCGGTGCCTGTCTTGGCGGGGCCCTGTCCAGCGGTGCTTCTCACGGCGGGCCCTGTCCAGCGGTGCTTCTCACGGCGGGCCCTGTCCAGCGGTGCTTCTCACGGCGGGGCCCTGTTCAGCGGTGCTTCTCACGGCGGGCCCTGTTCAGCGGTGCTTCTCACGGCGGGGCCTGTTCAGCGGTGCCTGTTTTGCCGGGGCCCTGTCCAGCGGTGCTTCTCACGGCGGGCCCTGTTCAGCGGTGCTTCTCACGGCGGGGCCCTGTTCAGCGGTGCTTCTCACGGCGGGCCCTGTTCAGCGGTGCCTGTCTTGGGGGGCCCTGTTCAGCGGTGCTTCTCACAGCGGGCCCTGTTCAGCAGTGCCTGTCTTGGCGGGGCCCTGTTCAGCGGTGCTTCTCACGGCAGGCCCTGTTCAGCGGTGCTTCTCACGGCGGGCCCTGTTCAGCGGTGCCTGTCTTGGCGGGGCCCTGTTCAGCGGTGCTTCTCACGGCGGGGCCTGTTCAGCTGTGCCTGTCTTGTGTTTCGAGTGAACCACACCTGGCCAATACTTCCCGCTCAGTCAGCATCGGATCTTTCCGTTGCGGGGCCCTCCTGTGATGGAGCCCTGGGTCTCCTCCGATACCCCCGGAATGGGGCTGGTGAGGCCCTCATGGCCAGGTCGGCTGCTCCCTGCCTTCGGCGCTTTGCTGTCCTTGCCCTCCATGGCAGACTCTCCGTGGCCCTTGGCTCCCTTACCCGATGTGGCAAGTGACGGTGCAAGGCTACCCTCCTTGGGGGCAGGCGTATCAGGCCTCTCACGCCTGCCCTTCAGTTTTTTGCTCCTCTTCCCACGGGGGGGGGCTGGCTGTGCCTTTGCTGCTGGCCGATGTCCCTGCCCAAGGAAAGGGCGGACTCCAAAAACCAGGCACGACGTTCTTGGGAGTTGCTGGGCTGGTGGTGGCTGAGGTGTTTTTGGAACTCTTACGAGATGGAGGGGGTGGGTCAGGTGAGGAAAAGATGTTCACTTTAGAGAGGAATAGTTTTTTAGGAGCAATGGGAAGGGTAGCTGGAGTGGATATGGGAGTGGAGGAAGAGGATGTGGTTGTAGGAGAGTCAAGTCTGGTGTCTTTGGGTGCAGGTGCTTGGGCTGGAGGCTGACGTGAGGTGGATGGCTGTTGGTTGGGTGCCTGCCTGCGTTTGTGTGGGTTGGAAGCGGGGGTGACAGACACACTGGGAAAGGACACAGGGGACGTGTACATGGCAGTGGGGGTGGTGACTGCACGTGTGCGGACTGGGCTGGAGGGTGTGCTGGTGATGGGTGTACTGGCTGATGGTGGTGTGCCTGCAGGTGTGAGTGTAGACGTCACAGGGAGGGAGGAGGGAGACGAGGAGGTGGGGGACACAGAGGAGGTAGTGGCTGTTGGCATGTCTGCATCTGTATGTTGCTTGTGTGAATGCTTGTGTGTTCTGTGGTGCTTATGTCTGGATGAGCTTCCCTTGGGTGTTGAGGTGTGTGCAGGCTGGTCTGTAGGTGTGGATGGGATAGGCAGAGGAACAGGGGAGTGGGACTGGGTGGAGGGAGTTAGAAGAGGGAGGCTGGAGACAGGGACAATCGCTGCCGTCAGTGCTGAGGCCAGAGCGTTGAACGATCGCTGCTGGGCAGCCTGACCCGAATGAAGGCCCTCCAGGTATGCATTGCTTTGATGCACCTCCATCTCCACACCCTGGATGGCATTCAAAAGGGTAGACTGCCCAACAATGATGGTCCTCAGGAGGTCAATGACCTCCTCACTGAGGGCAGCAGGGGTGACTGGGGCAGGGCCTGAGGTGCCTGGGGCGAAGGAGATGGCCGCCTTCCTGGCCGTGCGGGCACGGGCCGAAGGCCGAGGGGCTGCTGGGAGGGCGGAGCTGGTGCGCTGGGTGGCGGCTGTACCTGTAGTTTCGGTGGGCACGGATGTTGCCGCCACCGCAAGGGAGCTCCTATCCGAGGACGTGTCGGTGTCACTGACGTCTGCACGGGTCCCCGTGGTGGAGCCCCCCTCGCCCTCCGTCTCACTGGTCATGTCAGAGTCCGTTGCATGGCCCTCCGGGGCCATGTGAGATGCAGCTCCCTCTTGCGCCGATGCCACTTCTCCTCCGCCTGATGATGCTAATGCACACATTCACAGAAAAACAAAGAAAATTGGGGGGGGTGGAGAAATAAAGACAAGTTGAGTGCATGCATTGGGAACACCGTTGGCGGAGAGGACAGACACAGAAGCCCCCTGCACTACGCTGCGCACTTGGGGTACACTACTCATTCACTGGGACATGCCCTACAAGCCTATGGGCGACAACTGCCCACACAGAATACACAGGTCCATGAATAGCGTTACTAGGCACCCTACAGAGATGGGGGGTGGGGGCACAGGACCATACCTCACGGAGGGGCCTAGCCTACAGAAATCGCCCTGGCCTAGGGATACCCACAGCCCTCCTCGCCCACCCAGGCACCTCCACTGCGCGCAAATATAGCTGAATGTGCTGGTACTCACCCCCTTGTGTCTGCTGTGATGTCCTCAAGCGCCCATCTAAATCGGGGTAGGCCACCGCCAGGATCCGGGACATCAGGGGGGTCAAGGTACGACTGGCACCCCTCCTAGGTTGGGAGGCCATCCCCAGCAGAGCCTCGGCGGTCTTCCTGCTCCCGTGGCGGATGTCCTCCCACCTCTTGCGGCAGTGGGTGCCCCATCTGTTGTGGACCCCCAGGGCCTGGACGTCCTTGGCGATGGCACGCCAAATCTCGATCTTCTGATGGGCGCTGACCTATGTGACATGTACAGGGGGGGAAAAGAAACATCATCACTTTTCTGCATGCTCAATGTGAGTGGCCCCCCCTCCCCAAACTTGCCATGTGGCACATGCTCTCATCTGTCGTGCCATGCATTTGTAATTCGCTCCCCTCCCCTCCATCGTACATCCACCCCACTCATCACAGGCATTGCCCACTATGCATTGGCCCCCGTGTACTCACCTGTTGGTCTGGAGGACCGTAGAGTAGCGCATACTGGGGGAGGACCCCGTCCACGAGCTTCTCCAACTCTTCGGAACTGAAGGAGGGGGCCCTTTCCCCAGTCGCAGCAGCCATTGTCACTTCGAGACCGAGGTCACAGCAGCACTTGCAGTATAGGTCCTCTCCTGTTGATGCTCAGGTCTCGTGTGATTAAGCAGAGAGAAAATGGCGGTCACGCCCGTGGCGTTGCGTACCGCGGCGGTGCGTACCGCGACCGCCGGCGCACATCGTCATTGGCTCCTGAAACCCATAGGGTTCAATGTTAACCAATGCTGCTTTGAGCCGCGGTCTCCGACCGCCTACCGCCACGGCGTGCCACGCCAGCGCAATGACCTCACTTCACATTGTCACACTTCACAGGTCAGGCAGCCGCCATTTCAAGGGCCCACATGGCTTAATTCCTACTGCGTCACACATGGCTAGGCCTTACATCGACACTCATACAAGCCATTCAATCCAGAGAGATTCGTGTACTGTGCAGGCTGTGGGAACTTATCTGTGGGTTGATTGACTCTGTGCTCCATGTTGTCCTTCCTAGGCACCGTCCGCTGGGACTTGCGAGGAGACGGAGGAATGTTCCCGTGTACAGACCGCTGGTGGACCTGTCGACAATGGAAGAACGACATGTCATACTCACCTACAGACTCAGCACTGACACTATACAGGAACTGTGTGCCCAGCTGGAGCCAGACCTGATGTCACCCATCCGCCAACCCACAGGGATTCCGCCTCTAGTGCAGGTGCTGTCAGTACTCCATTTTTTGGCTAGTGGATCATTTCAAACTACAGTGGCCATTTCATCTGGGATGTCTCAGCCTATGTTTTCAAAGGTATTGTCCAGAGTGTTGTCTGCCCTGATGAAATACATGCGGAGCTACATCATATTCCCTGAGGTGGGTGACTTGCCTACAGTGAAGGGTGATTTCTATGCCCTTGGACACATTCCCAATATCATTGGTGCCATTGATGGTACCCATGTGGCTTTGGTCCCCCCAAAAGACAATGAGCAGGTGTACAGGAACCGAAAAAGTTATCATTCGATGAATGTCCAGGTGGTCTGTTTGGCTGACCAGTACATCTCCCATTTAAATGCCAAGTTCCCAGGGTCAGTGCATGACGAGTACGTCATGCGAAATAGCAGCATCCCTTATGTGATGGAACAGCTACAGAGACAGCGTGTGTGGCTAATTGGTGACTCTGGTTACCCCAACCTGCCTTGGCTATTGACCCCAGTGAGGAATCCCAGGACAATGGCAGAGGAACGGTACAATGAGGCCCATGGGCGTACTAGGAGGGTGATCGAGCGGACCTTCGGCCTCCTGAAGGCCAGGTTTAGGTGCCTGCATATGACAGGTGGTTCCCTAATGTACTCACCAAAGAAGGTGTGTCATATCATCGTGGCCTGCTGCATGCTTCACAACCTGGCTTTGCGACGCCAGGTGCCTTTCCTGCAGGAGGATGGTCCAGATGGTGGTGTTGTGGCCGCTGTGTAGGCTGCGGAGAGTGAAGAGGAGGAAGACGGAGAGGACGACACAGACAACAGGGACAGAGTGATACTGAAGTATTTCCAGTAACACACGGGTAAGAATCTACTCCTGCATTTTATTATATCTGTAACAGTACTGGCTCTCTACTGTCTGACCTTTCAGCCCAATGTATGGTAACTTAGTTGTGAATTTGCCTTCCTATTTCAGTGATCTGGTCCCCACGGAGTGCCCTTTGGTTTATTTCCCCATGGACTACCGCTGTGTGACACTGGTATTTTGTCATCACAATGTAATTGGACATTTTTGGTTGGTTATATCGAATACATTTGGTTTAAAAAAATAAATAGCAGACTCCAGATGATTTTTGTGCAATAATTGTGTTTATTGAAGTGCAAAAATTGGTGTATAGTTCAAAAAGGGTGATGGGTGATGGTGGAGGCATGTCCATGGCAGAGTCCAGAGTCTCGTTCGCACAGGTGCATTGTCCATATGCCTGTGGAAGGTGGAGCAGGGGCAGTTCAAGGTTGGACAGGGTGAACAAGTGGGACAGTGGGATGTCATCCGGGGGGATCCGTGCATGGCGGGGGTCTTGACATCCTACTCTGTCTTCTTCCTAGGTCTCAGGCCTTTCTTGCGGGGTGGTTCATGTTCTGCAGGGGGTGGGGTCCGGGTGGCCCGTTGCTGTTGTGTCTGGGTCTCCTGACCACTAGCGCCGGCGGAGGTGGTGGGCTGTTCTTCCTCCATGCTAGTGGCAGGGGCCCTTTGGGGGGCCACATGGTCCCGCAATGTGGTGACAATCTGGTTGAGTGCCACCACGATTGTACCCATTGCGGAACTGATGCTGCGCAGTTCTTCCCGGAACCCCATGTACTGGCCCTCCTGCATGGCCTGGATCTCCTGGAACCTGGCCAGGACTGTCGCCATCGTCTCTTGGGAGTGGTGGTACGCTCCCATGATGGTGGTGAGGGCCTCTTGGACAGTGGGTTCCCTAGGCCTGTCCTCCCTCTGTCGCACAGCAGCCCTCCCAGTTCCCCTTTGTTCCTGGGCCTCTGGCCCCTGGCCGGTGTGCCCACTACCACTGCCCCCAGGTCCCTGTTGTTGTTGGGGTGGTGGGTTGCCCTGGGTGCCCTGTAGTGTTAGACACACCGCTGCTTGACCAGTCCTGGAGACAGAGGCATGGGCCCGCTGGGTGGGTGCTGTGCTGGGGTTTCCAGAGGGGGGTAGGTCTGCTGTGGCCTGTGGCTGCCTGAGGGGAACCGACTGTCTAGAGGTCCCCGATAGTCCGGGCTGGTCATCAGGTTCTAGGTCGACAGAGCTGCTGTCATCACTGGGGGCCTGTTCTGGGGGTGGGATGGACATTTCTGGACCCTCCGGGCCGGTGTGTTGGCGTTCGGGCCCTGCAGGGGTAAAAGAGTATGATTATTGCTTCTGTGTGTGCCATGGCGTGAGATTTGTGGGTGCCCTGGTCCCCCAGTGCTGGCATTCCCTTGTGGGAGGAGTTGTGAGGGTGGTTTGGGGGGGGGATGGGTATGTGCAGTGGTCATGCTTAGGTGATGGGTGTCCATGGTTTGCGTTGGCATTCAGGGGTTGGTGTTGGTTTGGGTGGGTTGTGCTGGTGAGACATTAGCAGGGAGGATATGTGCTGGGGGGTTGGGGGTGAGGGTGGGGGTGTGGGTTGGCATGCTGGTGGTTGGGGGGGGTGAAGTAGTTGAGATTAGACTTACCAGAGTCCATTCCTCCGCCTACTCCAGCGAGGCCCTCAGGATGCAGGATGTTCAAGACCTCTTGCTCCCATGCTGTGAATTCGGGTGGAGTGGGTGGGGGTCCGCCGCCAGTCTTCTGCACAGCGATGTTGTGTCTTGACACCATCGCCCGCACCTTCCCCCGTAGGTCGTTCCAGCGCTTTCGGATGTCTTCCAGATTTCTGGGATGCTGTCCCACAGCGTTGACCCTGTCGACGATCCTTTGCCATAGCTCCGCCTTCCTGGCTATTGTGGTGTGCTGCACCTGTGTGCCGAAGAGCTGGGGCTCTACCCTGATTATTTCCTCCACCATGACCCTGAGTTCTTGGTCCGAGAACCTGGGGTGTCTTTGGGGTGCCATGGGGTGGTGTGGATGAGGTGTGGGGTGGTGTTTGTGGTGATGAGTGTAGAGGTGTGTGGTGTTTTGTGCGTAGATGTAGTGTGGGGGATGATGTTGGGTTCCTGTGTGTGTTGTGGTTTGCGTTCCCTGTGCTCTCTCTCTGTGTATTGCGCCTTGTCTCTGAATTTCGATTTGTGGGGGTTTGCGGGTGATGTGGGTGGGTGTTTTATATCGTATTGATTGCGTGGGAGTGGTGTTTGTATGTGTATCAGGTGTGTGTATTTGTAATTGTCCAATGTGGCAGTGTTTTGTAGATGTGTGTGTATTTTGACCGCGGCGGTGTGTACCGCCAATGGGATACCCCGGTTGAAAGACCGCCGCGTGGATTCGTGGGTCGTAATGGCATGGGCGTATTTCTGTTGGCGTGACGATGGAGGTTTGGTCATCTCCAGTTTATCGCTGACCGCTGATGTGGCGGCCTTCAGTGGAGGTCGGGTTTTTGGCTGTTTGCCAGTTGTGGGTCAGAATGACCCTGGCGGGTTACCGCGGCGGTGTTATGGCGGTCTTCTGACCGGCGGTAACTGCCTTTTACAGCCAGGGTCAGAACGACCCCCATAGTGTTATAGGAAAAAAGAGTGTGTGACTTTTAACATTCATCACTGTAGCTCATTTTAACAAACAGCACCCCATAGCATATGTCTGCAGCATGTACGGGATAGACACAACCTTCATTTTTTTTACTGGGATCTTTTCTAAAATGTTAGAGAAAATAAATTAAATGAGCTTTTTTACTAAGCGAACTGTGGCCTGTGTTACCTTTCAATGACTTCAGAGTAATAAAGGAATAGACAACATGCAGATAAGAGAAGAGGAGAAAAGGGGTGCTGGAGTCGGATCATATGGGTAGAGCCCATATACAATATTATTTTTTCAGTCCCTTAAATTGTGATAAATTCGGTTAGAAAGCGAGCCTGAATAATTTAGCCTTCGGGCGTTTCTTGAACTGAATATGTTTGGGTTTAGATCTCAAGGTAGTGAGGTCATTCCCTGCCTAGGACCCTGCAATCCGTGCGATATTTCCCCATGTTTGGCTTCTTAAATATTATTTACCACAGCTGGTGGGCAGATGAACTGAGGTATTTAGCTGGTGTGTAGTGATGTGTTCATTTCAGCAAATATTCCAAGCCTTTTCTCTACTAAGCCTCGTGAGCAATTTAATTTCAGGCTTGAATGTTCGTGTATGAAGAGATTTAAACACAGTCTGTCTGATTGGTTCTAAATCATTAGTAGCCAGAGCTGAATATCTCAGGGAGACTGTAGGTTATGTTGCAATAGTCTAAGTATGCAGTGCTTTATTTGTAAAATAATAAGTGCCGGTGCTCAAAGCACTGCTCAGGCACCTGCGGCGACGCTATAAAATGTCACAGCGTGAATAGCAAAGCTGTGCGGTCCCGTATCCAGCATAGGGCCTCTTTAATTAACTGCCCGGAAGTTCATGCCACGTTACCTCACTCTTACAGGTGTAATTGCTCTCCCTCCATCTTTTCGTTGTGTTTGTTTTTCTTTCTGTTGGTCTCAAGAACTACCTGATGCTGGAAAATAATTACCGGTCCCCAGGAATAAGCGCCAGTGCCCCCCACCTGCAACCACTGGCTCAAATGAAGCACTCCAGGCATGCCAGGATAAGTGACATTGCAAGCTCCACCCAGTTATGGATTGAGAGCGGTGAGAGGATAATGTGCAGTGTGGAGAACAAGGGGTTGATGCATTGACTTGGGGGGGCGATGATAACTCCAAGTCAAAATGTTTACTCAGGTTTCTGGTTTTGTATGGTTGGTGGAGATGGCCTAGGATTAAAGGTCTGCTGGATTGCAGAGAACAGACACTGATAATCTTATTGCAAGGATCTCTGTTTTTTCTCCTTTATGTATGAGATCTTTATTGTCATCCAGAAAAGTACATCATCCAAGCTTCAAGTGATGTTGGTGGTATTATCTGGATGGTTGTCTACTCTAACCAGAAGTGAATTTGTGTGTCATCAGCATACATTTTAAATGGCCAAGTAATGAGACAAGGGGTCAAGTGTAAACATTAAACAGTAGGCAAGAAAAAGTTGGTTTGTCCAACAATGAATGACGCTGGGATAGTGGAAAACTCAGCTGGCCTAATCCTGCCAATTGGCTGTGTTGGTGAAGAAAATATTCAGTCCAAATCAGAGCATATTAAGATATTCTGGCTCACTGGTTTAGATTTTCTGGCAGAACTGTGAGGTCAACAGTGATCTAGGCTGTAGAGACAAAGGTGGTTTTCTCATCCTCACCCAGGGAAAGGAGGTAATCCTCCACATGACTGCACAGAGATGATTCCATGCCCCTAGGGGGTTGTAAATCCTAATTGATAATCATAGAGGAATTATTCAGTTTGATGTAGTCTAATTGTTAAAACAATTTACATCAAGTATTCCTTCTGCGTCAAATGACATCAGAGTTATAGGGGGTCAAAAAACTATTTTCCTATGACGAAATCAACCAAATTATGTTCACATTGTCACTATTGTTCATTGTGTAATACCATGGAAATTATAGTGAATAAAATATGCTTTGACGTTTAAGGTTAGAGACAATTGCATCATCGTCCTACATGGCGACAAGTCTAATATCTCAAGGTTCACCCTTCACATGTCTATTCTTCAGCACCCAAATGCACTCTTTTCCTACAGCTCACAATGACCTAATCCACTTCCTGATGGAAAACTAGGTAGTGAACTAGATCAGCATCTCCACTTCTGTGTATTCTACTGGATAGATACTAGCCTACTATGCATAAATGTCACCAACACTGATTTCCCGGTACTGAGAAGTGCATACTTTAATTTTCTGTACTGTCAGTTCCGTCTTACCCTTGGAACGACTCAAACTCCTGCACTAAGTATATGGCACCTGGAGTTCTTAGTTGATTCTGGGCAACCCCTAAATTGTCATTTTAATGTGATGGAATTGACCTGTAACTCTCCTTATCCATTGAAATCCTGACACCCTTTCAAACTATTTAACAGGTGGAGCTGATGACCAGCCTGGTGATAAAACGCTTCAATTATTGTAATATTGTTTAAATCTCGTTCCAAATGAAAATCGTTGTCAGACTGCTAAGGCTTTACAACCAGTTGGCTGGATGTTTTCTTAAATTAAGGAAGTATAGCCATCTGAAACTACCTCTAAAAACCCTTCCATTTAAAGTTAACTACACAATACTCTAACCATACTAGGCCCACTATTCCCCTAACAAGAAACTGACCTCTGTGACTGCTAGACTTTTCACACAATGGCAACCTAAAATAGATGAAGTAGATAGGCAATATTCTGTGAGTCCAGTGAAGAAAACTAAGGAATCCACTGAACACCAGTCTTACAGCAAAATCAAACTCAGTGCAAGTTAAGAACCTCAACATAAAAGGGAAACCTCTTCACCAAGGAAATAGAAACAATGACAAATGTTTCCTCATATTTGTAAACTCTAATGAAATCAAGTCACTTGAGTTTACCCATACTTTCACTATTTATTGTGAATCACCAGTGAAATCTAAGTGGTTTGAAGTTATGTTTTATGAGTCATTCTCGCGCTTGAGAAAATTAAAAAAATAAATTAAATAAACACTTATCATCATGAATTATTATAAAGGAAGCAAAGAATAAATCAAAAGGTCTAAGCAGCAAGAACACTTTTTTGATAGATAGATAGACAGACAGACAGACAGACAGACAGACAGACAGACAGACAGACAGATAGATAGATAGATAGATAGATAGATAGATAGATAGATAGATAGATAGATAGATAATGTGTTCTTGTTGTTATTATATATATAAACTGATAATCCAGTAATCCAGTGAACCATTAGTTGGACCCTCCATTTATGCATTATCAGTTCAGTCACTTGCTTAAATCAGGATGCATGGGAAAAACCACAAACAAACTACAACAGAAGTTGATGTACTCCAATATAAATCCAAAAGTGAACAAAACACACTGCTGTTCCGTTGGTATTTCTCAAACGCCTTCAAAAGTAAATCTAATCTTTTGTGCTGGTTCTTCAAAGCACATCATTCTCAGTCTTCTGGTTTAATAATAAGATCCTAAATGGCATTCCTACCAAGGAAACATAATTACAGAAATCACAATATTCTGTTACATAACATGTCCATCTCCTCCATTTGTTGGTCTTTCACCTGATAATGACACATCAGAAAAAAACAAAACCATTTTTCCCAGACAATTTTTAAATACATTTGTGCTACCCATAGAAGAATACCCAGAGGCCCATGGATAACAGTATAATGAAAAAGCGTGTTCATCGATTGCCACACTCCTGAACATGGCCCTTATTATGAGTGTCTCAAAAAATGGTCCAGCTACTGATACATGGGGGACTGATAGCTATAGGTGGGTAAAATCAGGCCCATTGTGAGTTGAGTCTCTGTGAGTCCACCATAAAATGTGGCATTACTAATGGAACCTGTAATTATGGGTCTGATTCCCCTGGTTATTCATCATTTCCCCAGGAATTTCACACAGAGTCTGCTTTCAGCAGTCGAAATCGCCCTATTAATGCGCAAGCTTAGAATTCTGATGGTGCTGGTGACTAAGGCCATCAGAATTACGTGAGAACTTGTAACCAGGGCCCTAGGGGAGAGTGTTTTTTTCAACTGCATTCCACCCATTCCAAATCAGAAATGAGGGATTATATTACATTTGTTCACATCCACTACCGTAAAGAACTATATCAAGGTCCACAATATCGACCCACAAAAATTTTGCAGATGCATCTACATCTACTTAACTTGACAATATAGGGGTATTCGATGTAGATGGTGTATTTATTTCTCATAAGATGTAGTTAACCCCAAACACATAAACTTCAGTCAATGTTGTAAAACATCATGCAGGAGTTTAAGAATGGAATACTCAACATTGTAAACAAAATAGCAAGCTCTAGGTAAGACCAGAACTTGGTATTCTACACCCCCCACGTAAATGTGCACCACAACTTACGAATTTCAATGGTTTTGAGTTATACGTGTACCTGATCAATTCCTTTACTGCATCCCTTAAGCCTATTACAACCAAAAAGATAGATTTTATTAGCTTTAAAAATATGATGTGGAAATGTTAACAGCTCGATAGATTTTAAAACACAACTATAATATCTATTTCTGATTCTAAATCATATGTAGTCACTGCAATGGTATTTTACATGTTTAACCAGCTTCTAGAACTTACAAATGTGAAAATGAACTGAGGAGAAGTATCTTCCCAAAACAGAACAACTGGTAAAATAAAGGTGCACAAATCAGATCATCAAGTAGATTATTAGCTCATTCTTTCTGCATTCTAAAGGTCAAAGGAGTCCCTACACTAGACCAAATCTAAACACTCCTGAGCTGGTCTGGTTGCAGAATGATTACTTAGCTTTAAGCACATCAATTGAAGAAGGCTTCTATAAGCGCATGCAATTATATATTTACTATGTACAACTTTCATTAGAGTGTCATCTTCAAATTACCTCGAAGGACTTACTGTTGTAGGACGATATCTAAATATTGTAGAGTCATTCCTTAGTTGAGTGATGTAAAGCTCTTCTTTTTTCACAAAGGCAGTCGTATTTCGTGCAGAACAAATAACGTCAATGTGGTGTAGTCCACCAAATATTACATAACAGTAGTAAGAATTTGGATCATTATTTGGGTGGGTCACTACCCACCTCAAGGAATAATCATAACTCTTGTCAGGATAAACCCTTATAGTCACTAAATTACCCTGAGCTCATCCATGTGATAGCTATTGCATAGAGCAGACAGGCTTAACATAGGACAATGTGTAAAGTATTTATGCAGTACCAAAACTGCAAAAAAGTAAAAACACCAAGCAACGAAAATCACACACTGAATTAGAAAAACAGACTAAAATGTAATCAACAAAATATTACCTAAATGACAATAATCCAAAAAGGGGGGTCGGGAGATATGAAGTTTTACAGTTTTAAGTATAAATAGTGCCAACAATAGCTAAGCACCAATAATAGTCCATGGTTGAGGTAGGCCAGGACCTAAGTATGATTTCAGGATGACTGCGATGGAGCGGAGGTTGGATATACCAACCAGGTCCATCCAGGTCAAAGATTTTACCTTCTGATGTAGTCTTTTAAGTCCCAACTTTTCAGGGGCTCTAGAGCAGCTCCTCTGGTTCACGTCTTAGTATCCCAGGACCTTGGGAAAAGTGCTTAGGGGGCAGGACTTACTCAAGCTGAGGCCACCAGCAAGGTCCAGATGGTCCTGGTCAGCATGGCACTCCGGAGAAAAGACTTCTTGCAGCTTGTTGTGTCCCTGAAGCCACACAGGAAGTCAACCAACTGAGCCTTGGAGTCCATTTCCTTTTCCTGGGTACAAGTGAGAGCAGGTCCAGTCCTTCAGAGCTCCTATCGGGCCACAGGCAGCTGGTCCAGCCCTCTTCTGTTCTTTCGCCAGTCCAGAAACTGTTCTGTCCAGGTGCCTTGGGGTGCCACAGCTAAGGCTGGCACCCTCCCACATCTAACACTAAAATCTAGTTTGAAGCAGATACTGTACCCACAAGAAACCCAAGACAGAAGTCTGGTAGTGCAAAAGCAGGATCCTTCAGCAACCAGACAGTGGATACAAAATGAATATCTTGGCATCCATTTCTCTCCCTTTTAAGTGTGCTAAAGTGTTGCATGTAGCTCAACAGATCTGCCCGGCAAGGTTTGACACAGTGGTGTAAACAGAATACCCACAACCCCCAGCCTGCATTTTCTATTGAGCTCAGCTGAGTTATCTCTTCAGATTCAGGTCAACCTGTTGTGTGGTTCTGTGAGAGATTTCACACCTCTTCCTGTACTGACCACAGGTTTGGTGTTGCTGGAGAGTTAATGCAAATTAGCCTTCAGGAATTTCATGTAGGAAAAAGGTAACTTTAAAAAAAAGTGTTTTTCCTTAATATTTACTAAAAATCACAAACTGGATTTTTAATAACTATTAAAAATAGTTTCTTAAATATGTGTTAAGCTGCTCCCGTTTCCAGTAGTTTAATCTCGGCTCTACAGCTCTAGAGTAAAAATAGCTCATTGGGCCTTGACATTGTAGGGATATTGCAATATTGATTTTCTACCTATCCCACTTTTAAACAGCATGCACCCTGCCTCGTGGGCTATAAGGCATATTCAGGAGTGACTTATTAATATTCAAAAGCAAGGTCTTTAACTGTGAGAAAGGGTTATTTTGATGGGCTGTGCAGTAGGTTTTGCACTTGGGCAGTTAGGTTATATAGGATAGGCAGTTAGCCATGTTTGCAGTGCCACTGTAGTGTATACCACAATAAAAGCTACAGTCTACATGTGACATTTACAGTCCAGGCCCCGGTGCACTTTCTATCCCATACACTACGGACTTACAGGAAAGTTAAATGTGCCAATCAGGAATAAGCCAATTTAACAATATTTAGAGAGGAGCACAGGCACATTACTCCTGGTTAGCAGGCGAAAAGTTCAGGGAGTTAAAAAACGAGCAAAAATAGGGTTCACCAAAAGGTGAGAAATCTGGGGTGACCATGCAGAAAAGCCAGATTTCCTTAAACTAAGCAAAAAATCACAGCACAAATCTAATATTGAACTGTTCTGATTCACTTGCAATTGATAAAAGTAAGGCCATAATTTCAGAATGAGGAATTTGTGACCCTCATTTCCCTAATTTAACTCTAGCTTCCCAAATCTAAGAAAACCTTGGATGTCTACAATGCTCTGCCACTTAAGCCTATTGTGATTAATCAAGGTTGGAAGGTCCCACAGTAGTAGGAAGTTACTGGGACCAGTTGTGTCAACTGGGGTATTTTGCTTCTATTGTCCTAGGGCCCTACTACAGTGGACGCTCAGAAACGGGACCAGGCATCCCCGCTTTTAGTGTGGCAAAGCATTCCAATACTGACTAAGGGAGATGCCATGGGCTGCAAACGTAGAACAATGCAACAAAAGTCAGCAACACAACATATAACACATTATAAAGCACTCAAAATCCATTGTTCAGTCCGTCCTTTTAAAAGAGGAAACCTACTTTATTACAAATATGATGATATACAGTGCATATCATTACAAATAATTACAAAATACCAGGTGGCAAAAACAATATGAACCCCCTCGATAGGGCTTTGAAAACTACAATGGATGAGCTCTAAAGAAATGGCATTCCAATAATATGATGGAATCTTGTCTTTCAGCATTGAATACCAACTCCTGTGAGCTTTGGCTCACTTTCAACCGTAAATAATGCAAAAATTGAACACCTTCATGAAAGCCTCTAATTTATTCTGGTGTACCAAGCCACCTAGCATTATCACCAGACCCAGCCTCCACAGGTCCCATGAACTCAGTGGTATAGAGAAGGTCAGCCCCAGCAGCAGTTATACCAGGTGAAAACATCTACCAGGGTTAAAAAAAAAAAAGTGATATATTTGGGAGACTTAGGGAGACACCTTTGTTAAAGCACTGGTTCTTTGTGGGGATTTGTGCTGCAACTGACTGCCCTCACAGACAGCTAAACACTTCTGGGGGCACCAAAGCAGCAAATATGAAAATTTGAAGGTACACACGGTTGCTTATAGGGCACGCTCTTCACCAGCAAGGGTATTTTGCTGATGTGGCCACAAGTTCCTGAAGATTGCTTCTTTTTTTTTTGTTTCACCCATATGATGCACTCATTGCATGGTTTCTTTTCAAGCTGGCGCTCCTTCCCATTTTTGTGGGCGCCCATGTACTTGCTTTGAGGTGCCAAAAAGTGATCTCCAGGGTGCATGTTCCTCCTTGTCTCCAGTCTGCCCATCACTTCTCTACACCACGAGTGAGGAAGACCACTGCCTTCAGCTCCCACATACTTCACTCTTCAGAGTGTGCAGGATGCTCTAGGGACAGAGAAGTCACACCCACTCTACAGGGCCACACTGATGATGACATAGCCACCCAACCTCCTAGTGATTTATTCAGAAAAGTGGTGCTGCACAAAGGTTCCCCAAGGAGGGGGAAAGGGTGATTTCTTGATCCCACTTGGAATGCAATGACTCAGCAGGTGTCCCAAGCCTCAGGGCACGTGCTGCTGATTTCTCAACACAGATGACAGTCTTCTTGTTCGTTGGAGACTCATGGCCCCATTGAAACAATTTTGATGGTGTTGCCTTTGTCCTGCTGTTTTTGGCATGCTGCTATTAATTAAAGATTCAGGATTGTTGTTCGCAGGTTGATACTAATGCTTCTTCTTCAGACCTTGAACCTGAACTGGCCTGAACTGGCCCTCTTGCCCAGCCTTTGTTAAGTCAACTAACATGGGGTCTCCTAACAGCAGTACAAACAGTCCTCAAGGCATGCTACTCTCCATGCCAGCAGTCCCCAAGCACCAAGGTTCTGCAGCCACTTGCAAGGTGCATGTATGTCTAGCAAGAGCATGAGGCACCCAATCCTAGATCACCCTCAACCCAATCAGTCCACAGAAGATAAAGGGACACTTTAATTTAAGTTGCTTGGCAAGCATACTCTCTACTTGTGCAAAAAAGGGAGGTAGGGAGCTAGTGCTAATGTATCTGGAGACAGGGTGCAACAATATTCGAAGAAGTACAAGTCCACAGTGTTCTCTTGTCCACACAGGTTTTCTTCAATGGTGTGTTTCTGCATTCTCCTTTTGTTGATCCGCTTGTTCTGAACTATTGCTCCCTGTGTTTAGGTTTAAAAATGGTGGTGCAGAGTTCTACAAAGAGGGAGCGCCTACCCAATCAATACATACCATATCACCCAACTTCTGCTAACGGGCACCTTCCAGGAACATTCCAGTTGGCTGCCCAAAACACACATTTTTGGGTAGAACAAAAATAGTGGCATGAAGAGACATTGGGACACATCCCTGTCTATGAGCCAGGGACAGTCAAACCAGGTCTGGTTACTTACATTCAAGTTTCAAAGAATCATTGTGGAAACATCCTGCTGTTGCTTGACAGGAAGACACAGGTAATTAACTGACAGATATTGTATCCCCCTCCTTCTTCTGCCAGGAGAAGTCTAATCTCCAACAAAGTATCTATTGCTCAAGTTTGAGCTATGAATTGCTAACTGGCCAAGAAGCTAATTAGCGTGTCCTAGCTCAGTAGCCAAAACAGAAATTCCATTTGCGCAGGGTCAGGAAAACATGCCCACTTTTTCATGCCCACTTTTAAAAGTACATAAACAGACTCATGAAGAGTAAAACCAACCTGGATATACATTCACACTGCTATGTGTGCGCAAATGCCAGGCTGGGCCAAAGGAGCAGTCACTCTCTCAGCATCAATAAATCAAAAAAGGTACACACGGTTCCAAAAATGCCAGAAGGTTTCTTTCACACTAAATGGTTCTGCATTCAATGGAAACCAAAAATGGTCGAAGCAAGGGCCCTCACTCACCTTCCGGTGACATGCTTCATCATAGGGCCAAACTCCTCGTCAGGCCGGCACTGCAATGCCTGACGGGCCCCACACAGGGGCTCTTTGCCGGAGATCTTTTGGAAGTGATGCACAACCGGTCAAAAATCGTGAAGGATTGGTGTAAGAATAGTTAAAAATGACTAGAGGTAACAGACCTACAAATGTATTCTAATGCTGAAACCTCTGACATGATTAAAAACAATACACAGGGATATGGTAGATTAATGTCTACACTCCCCATATAAAAATAAAGTAGTATAGTTACTACGTTTCATAATCGAGAGTAGTAAAAAAAGGGAGTGAACACAGGATCCCCTGTGTTACTCAATATCATAGGTCAACATGTTTCTCGCCTTTTTTTTAGTCAATAAATGATCTTAATGCGATTCTTCAGGACCACAGTACATACCTAATCCTTTAAGCAATTCGGACTTCCACAATACGGAAATCCAAAAACCCTCCAAATATTAAAGGTAGGGCCTCATCGGGGAAATTTCAGGCTTTGAAAAGCCACTCTGGTTTAATGTGGAGACAAGGGTACTGGACCACCTACGCCTATTAACAGTCCCCGGAACTATTCTCTCAGCATCTACACATGTGCACATAAGTGAAAATGTGTTGTGTGCAACCTGCTCAAACCCTTTTCTCTCTCTGTACAGAACATTCAACTCTTTTTTTATGGAGGAACTGCCAGCTGCAGCTTAAATTAATATTTAATAGAAGCTTATGGAGGTGAGAATCCATTAGGACGGCTTGACTAGCACAGCGGTCCAAATACCAGAGGTCCAAAAAGCAAATAATCTGGCAATTATCATCGGTCAGAATGTGTTCCTCTAAAACTACCTTCTGCCCTAACTCATAACGTCAGTTCATTTCTCTAACCTGTTGTCTATTGTGGGCCACCTGCTATTTGCTGCCCCGGAAGTGCTTGCAATGTATTGCTTTGTGGACTTCTGTTTCTGCCTATATCTTGCACACTCTTTCTCACCTCTCCCTCATGAGCCTCGACACGAGGTCCTGGCTCCCGTAACATAACAGGCCTTGCTTCCCACCAATACAGTGATTGATGCCAGACTGTAAGTGTGCACTGGGGAGAGTGGTCAGATTTATTGATCTAACCCCAGTGTAACAGATATTGAGGAAAAGCATATTGTGGAGGGTCACTTTCATTACACACAAATAATATACTTTTTTATTAGAAACATAAATATTTTTACAAATTATCTAAAAGAACACAACTTTCTTAAAAAAACAGAATACCTCAAACTCACTAAAAAATGACATAGGCATTATCATACTCTATATCATCAAATAATTATTTACTAATCAACTGACTTTCCTTTTAAAATGTAAAAATATGAAGGTGAAATTGATTACAAATAAATTTATGATGCTCTAGCGAAGGAGGCGCCCCTGTTGAGGATACAGAATCTGCTGCTGCCATTAATGTTGTGGCATTCGACGGTGCTCTCAGAAGAGAAGAACAGTCATATATCAATAAATCTGACCTCAGTAGAAAACAAGAACAGCCAGAAATGCAAACACCTGGTAATACCTTTTATACACTTCTGTATTCAGACGGATCTTTCCGCTGCTCCTGTCCAAGCAGCTTGTGACATTTTACGGACTAGTTTTAATAAGATTATTTTCAAGAAAACCTACACACACAGCGATATATTGTTAAATGCAATGTTTGTGTACAATTTGGGGACATGGGGAACTTGTAAATAGCAGAAACAGACCTTTCTTTGATGCGACATTTAAGTTTTAGAGAATTCTAATTTGATTAGTGAATATTATTTCGCCCCATGGTCCTGCTCTTCTTCTGACAGTATCCCATACCTAGATAGTATCACATCCGTCGTAGATAAATAATAACATAGTATTTGCAACCATGTCAAGTGTGTTTGATGCACATTTTAGTGGTCCCATAGCTGTAGTTTATTACCTCATAGATTCTTACATCCAGGGACACCTGGCAAAAGTAATTGGTTTAAGATAAGAAGACGCCCTTCTCAATCAAAGAAGTATGGGTTACAAATGAGTCTTTTCTAAAACGAGTTGTTATGCTTTTGCATCACTTTGGGAATTTTAAATAAGTAATGTTGGAAAAATTAAGACCTTTAGGGCAGATATTTATAAAACTCAACTCGTAACAAGAAGCTACTGCAAACTACCCGTGTTTTCTTTTTGGTATCACGTTGCTCACAGTACAAATGTGATCCAGGGGGTGACAGCGAATACATGGCCTACCTAGAGGGTGGCCATAGTCTAACTGGCAGCCACTGTTGCCTCATATGAACTATTCAAACAGCATCCTATCATCAGTGCTTTAGGGCTGACGATTATTTTTTTTATGTTATTTTGTGTTTTTCTCAAATTGTCACTCCCCCACCCCTTAATTTATCACCTTAAATTTAGGTCCTGCACAGTTTTTTCCTACTGATGAAACAATAGATTTCACAGCTCATTTTGTTAAAAAAATATTTTGCACGTGTTTCAATCCCAAAATCTGCTAAAGTCCACTGTTAAAGGCAAACGCCTTAGCAAACACAGAAATCCCCTTGTGACTTGTCAAGCATTTTCAAATTGATCGCACCTAGGACAGTTCTGGCAACACAGACACCAAATGACACCAACACTTTTAAAAGTATCCACAAACAATGTCACGGTTGATGACCACCTATCAGAAAGCAAATGACACTACAAGGTCCCTGTATTGTAAGTTACAGGTAGACAGTGCACAAACAGTACTTCACTGAAGAGACTGCTAAAAAGACACAGAAAGTGAGAGCGTGGAATAAATCTGTGCTTCGTGCCTGGAGGACTTCAAAGGGGCCAAGACTAAACCACGCGGTAATAAAGGAAGATCTAATGAATAGCAGACAAGTGGAATAGTGTTTCAAGCTACAACAAAACACACCCAGGTTAGATTGCATTTCAATGAATCATGGGTGGCACCCTAAAAACACCTGACTTCTAATTACAACAATGAACCACCTACCTTCAATGGACCACCGACCTTTAATATTACAAAAATGATAAGCATTCACACCAGGAAAAAAAATATGTAGAAATGTTTATATGAGTATGGCATTTACAGAAGAGAGGCCACCGTCATCTTTACTAACGTAAATGTTAAGAGTTGCTCTGCGTTTTGCAGTCCAGGTAAACTCTGACTCCCCTGTGCTCTGGGGACTGCAGATTTCCATTTCAATTAAACAAATTGCATTCCTCCATTTTGAGACAACAGAACAGAAAGAACCTTCATCAGTAGATCTTATTATGAGCAGGAAATTCAATATACCTTCGGTGCTGCGCTCCCAAGCTGTTGCCTGGCTGTTTTGTTTGGTATTACAAAGTGCTTTTCTAAGATACCTCTGTCATAGATAAGCCCTTCTCCAAGTTCACAAACATACAAAAAAGCATTTTGACCTTTGAAGACTCAGGTTCTCCTTGCACCATTATGGTAATGAAAACATTGATTCAAGACAGGGACATTGAGATTGCTTAGTGATGCTGATAAGCTGAACATTACATTTTGGTGATTCCTCTTACAAATGAGCCTCTTCCCAAATGTGCAGTCCTTGCCTTTATATCAGTTCAAGAGTTTTAAATAAATAATGATCGAAAGATTAACACCGACAGTGCCGCTGTTTATAAAACTCAACTCATGACAAGAACCTATTGCAAAGCTTTTTGCGTTCTTTTTATTGCGTTGTCGCAATCCAATGGTATACAATATATAACTGACCTACCAAGAGGTGAGTTATTGCTCTTTTAAAATATCCATATACTGTACTTTATGGCTGTACGTTTTTTTTCAATTTCTATTATATTTCTTTGCAATGTATGTTTGTTTAGAATTCTAATCGTGCATCTCCATTTCCACATCTCTATCTGGCTACTCCTTTCTCGGCCTACCTTGCTGCCCTATCTACGTCTGTAGTCTGATACTTCTCATGATGCACCTATGATGCATTACCATAGCCTGTCATATAATGCCACATGCTTCAGTTCCTTTGTAGGTTGAGCGTGAAAGAGCTCTGACATGTTGTAATTTATCAGTGGGCTTTTGACCACGCTCACCGCACGCCCATCACTATAATTCGTTCATGGACTTGCCTTTCAAAAATCCTTTATCATAATTGGTAAATGCTTTACGTTTGCCCCCCATGGGGCTGTTTTGTTACCACCTTAGCCATCAACCCTGTTACATGGATAATTGCATGTTTGCCAATACGTTTGACTGCGAGCAAACTTCTTTTTCCTTTTGTATCTCTCCTTCTCACTCATGCTCCTGGCAGCCGTGGTGCTTTGAATCTGCTTGCTTATGTCATCTGTTTTACTTTTCATTTTCAATTTATGTGGCAAGAAATGTCCAGCTACAAATTTATAGCGCTAATAGCTCTAACCCGAACAAACGCAAGACCAATTGCCTTGCAAATGCTTGTTTCCTCTTTTTAGCTCTCCATCATGCACAAAGTATGTTTGAAAGTAATAAGTAATAGAAAATATTGTGGATGCTTTTGTTACTGCTGGTGTCCCACTGGTGCACTTCAACTGGTTAGCCAAACTACTCCCTTAAGAAACTTCACCTCCCTTTAGGGACTTGATCATTTGTGCTATGACTTTAGTGGCTGTGTTATGACACAGTTGCTTTGCTGTGTGTGTTTGTGGTATTAATTTGTTTTGTCATACTATAATATTGTGCTGTCCAGTAAAATGCAGATTACGGTATTTAGGAAGTAGTCCAAAACTGTGGTTCAGTAGGAGAGTTGTTTGTATGGTATGTTAGAAATTGGGTTCCTGGTTGACTGAGGTATGAGCCCTGGTCAGCAGTAACCAAGATCCTAGTCAGGATAAGGCACAAGCAAACCCAAAATCAGTGAGGCTTAACTTAGAAGCAATGTGTAAAGTATTTATGCAACACTTCAAACAGTAAAACAGTGAAAACACCACACAAAAATATTCCATGTCAGGTTAGAAAAATAGAACTTAGGGCCAGATGTAGAAAGCATTTTGCATGGTGCAAACTGCGAAAATCGCAGTTTGCGCCATGCAAAATGCCTTTTGCGATGCACATTCACAATTTGCGAGTCGGTACAGACTCGCAAATTGTGAATGCGACTCGCAAATAGGAAGGGGTGTTCCCTTCCTAATTGCGACTCGCATCGCATCGCATCGCATCGCTATGCTAAATTGCTTTGTGACCGCGAATGCGGTCGCAAAGCAATTAGCAGTTACCACCAGTGTCACAAATGTGGTAACCCATTCGCAAAAGGGAAGGGGTCCCCATGGGACCCCTTCCCCTTTGTGAATGTTGCCCAGAATGTTTTTTCAAAGCAGGCAGTGGTCCAATGGACCATTGCCTACACTGAAGAAACGAAACCAAATGGTTTCGGTATTTTTTTTATTTTGCAACTCGTTTTCCTTTAAGGAAAAGGGGCTGCAAAATAAAAATAAAAACTGCTTTATTTAAAAAGCAGTCACAGACATGGAGGTCTGTTGTCTTCAGCAGGCCACCATCCCTGTGAGTGCAGGGAATGGCTATGGGGTCGCAAAATGCGACCCACCTCATTAATATTAATGAGGTGGGTCTTTGCGACCCCATAGTGATTCGCAGAAGGTGTCTGAGACACAATTCTGCATATTCTTTTGCGACTCGGAAATTGCGAGTAGCACCGACTCGCAATTTCAGAATCGCAAAAGCATATCTTGCTACATCTGGCCCTTAGTTTCATAAATAAAACAAGACCAGAACAGCACACATCCAGTAAGTAGAACTGGCAATATTGAATTTCAAAGTTTTAAGTAAAAATAGCAGCAAGATGCACAAAGCTCTAATGGGGATATGTGGTTGCACCGGACCTGGACAAAGTCAAAAGTTCAAGCCAACCACGATGGAGCACAGGCTGGCTACAGGGACCCAGTTAGGCCTTCTGAACAAAGTACCTTAAATCCGTTACATGAGCGTTACATTGATCCACGTCAAAGATGCGTCACCAAGTCAAGGTGATGCGTGTGAGGTCCTGTTGCGCTGAGGATCCTGTCAACTGGCCTTGCAATGCGAAGTCTGGGGTTGAGGATGCATGGCACAGCACAGGTGATAAGTTGATTCCAACGAGCAGTTAGACTGGGATGAGGAGGTTCGGCATTGTTAAGACTGCCATCCACAAAGGATGTGAGGAGCTTGCGCCAGGAAAGGCGTCAGGCAGCGGCAGTTCCGAAGGCAATGCATCAGTCCCAAAATGCAGGAATGCGGCGGTGATGCAAGTCTTTGCAACGGGGTCAATCCACACAGTAGCGGCGATGAATCGGCTCAGCTCGAAGATGCATCGCTCAGTAGAGAGGATGCATCAGCTGCCCTGGCAAGCAGCTTAGGTCAGCTTCCAAGGGTCCAAGAATGGAGTGGCAGCAATTGGAAAGGGAGACTCACAGATGGCAGAGCCCAGGTGCAGTAGCAGAGTGATTGGGAGTATTTTATGTCTCTGAGATTTCAGATCAAGAGGCCAACTAGCCCTTGGGATCACGCTGGGTTCTGGGTTTAGGTGATGAAGGTCTAGTCCTTCTCACCCAGGCAAGAGGGCAACAGGCAGCAGATCGGCACAACAAAGCCAGTCCTTCAGCAGTGCAGCAGTCCTTCTTCCTGGCAGAGTATCCACAGGTCCAGAAGTGTACTGAAGTGGTGGTGGTTGAGGTCCAGCACCCAGTGGTGCCTTGAAGTGTGGGAGACTTCAAAGACATAGCTTTGTATTGCACAGAGGTCCTCCCTTCCTACCCTGACTGCTCTAGACTCACTACAGGGGATTATCCAGTCATTTGTGTGGGGACAGGACACAGTCTATTGAGGTGTAAGTGAGGCTGGGTCCAGCTCCTCCCTCCCATCCTGTCAGGATGGCCCGTCAAGTCACGCTTATGCTCCTATTGTGGAAAGTAAATTGTAAAAAGGCAACTCTAATGTTATCCTATAGGAGAGATGGGCCTTGCAGTAGTGAAAAATAAATTTGAGTTTTTCACTACCAGGACATGCAAGACTTAAAAGTATGTGTCCAACATTTTAAATACACTTTACCCTGCCCTTAGGGCTGCCAAGGGCCTAGGCCTGGCAAAATGGTTACTTTGCCAGGTTGAAATGGCAGTTTAAACTGCACACACAGGCTCTGCAGTGGCAGACCTGAGACATGTTTAGAGGGCTACTGAAGTCGGTGGCACAATCTGTGCTGGAGGTCCACAAGTAGCATTTCATTTACAGGCAGTGGGCATGGTGTGCACTTTACTAGGGACTTATATGTACATTAAATATGCCAATTGGGTATAACCCAATGTTTCCATATTTTAGGGATAGAGCACAAGCACTTAGCACTGGTTAGCAGTAGTACAGTGCACATAATTCTAAAGCCAGTATAACCAAAGTAATCAAAAACAGGTCGTCTGAAGGCAAAAAGTCAGGGCAATTCATGCCAAAGATGCCAGGTCTAAAATGGTACATGCATGGCAGTGTTTAGTTGCTGTGTAATTATTTTCAGACAGAAAGTAGTTTCATCTAATCATTGTACAAAAATGATTCCTGCATATATGATTTTCATAAATGTTACTTTACATTGTTTAGAGTTTTACATTTCAGTGTACACTAGGGTCAAAAGGATTTCATTATGGTTTTACTATCAAATATAGGTTTGGAGAGCGTTCTTCTGCTTAGTTGTGATAATATATTAACTTAGGCTACAATTATCATAGTTAATGTTGAGAATATTCCAATGATTCCACATTGAGAATGTAATTGCCTCTCCAAGTGTTTCTGATCTAGCAGAACATGAGTGTAGAGCCAAATAATATTCTTAACAGCAATTTGGAATTTCAACTTCATTGTATTCAGATACGCTGTCCTTATACAGAATGGACACTTATGTACCTCATGCATTATACCACTTTGTATTTTCAAGTGACGTTTGTTTTAGACATCTACACTTGATGCTCATGCTTGCAGTAGTGAATGGTTGATATAGGAGCTGTTCATTAGTATGGGCTGTGTCAAACCCTGTTCCCGGGGCAGGCAGTGGTTACTGGGATAGAGCTGTGTGGGCTAGGGTAATTTGCCTCTTAGTTCCTGGAGGTCAATTCTAATAGGGCTCTGAAAACTTGGTCACTTAAAACCCTTTTAAGTACTTGGTAGTGACAGCTTGCAGTCACAAGCTTCTCAAGGAGTTTAGTCTATGACCACATCACACAAATTAGCCATCCCAGAGTTTTTATGTTGAAAAGGCAAGTACTTTATTTGATATAAAAGCACAATAATGCACACTGTAATATTGTGTGACATACTAGATATTCAGGTGTGAGTCCAATGTGATTCTTAGTGGGGCCGCTGCTAGGCACTCTACACCCTTCCTTCCCCCTCAGAACTCTCTCCACTCTCTTAGCACACCCCCATTTTGCAGGGCTGAAGTTCCTGTATTTCTCTAACCTGTTCTTTGTTCTTCACATGGAGCCACTATGGGCCTCCAGCTGGTAAGTTCACCAGTGGTGCGCAGGACCAAGAGCACTTTGCGTGTCAGTCCTGCTAAGGTAATACAGTTGCAGAGTGGGCAGTGAATTTCAAGATCAGCAGCAGGTACGGCAGCTTCTTGCCTTAGCCCTCTTCTGGACTCCACAGTGGCTCAATAGGCTTTGCAGATCTGACTGTTCAAATACTCCGTGAGTACATTTTCAGTTAAGCTGGGACCTTCTGAAGTGAAGGTGGTTGAAAAATCCTCTTCTCTGTATGTAGGGCTCTGGCAACGATGGGGCAATTATAGGCTTTTCTGGGAGCACAATGGCAGTAGTCTGCTTGGGCACAAAGGTCTTAAGCACCTCGGTTGCCAGGCATTATTCAGGCATGTAGGGCCTCAAAGTGACAGCATACATTTTCAGAGCAATAAACTTCTGGGTCAGTACCACACTAGCCACTCATTTGTGGGCACTGTCAATAGTCATTGCAGGTTTACAGTCTTCCGTTTCAGGGCAGCTGGGACCACACATCACAGTGTTGGCAATTCCATAGTCATGCTGTCTGGGGTTGCAGGAAGGCAGTGGGAGTCATAAAGAAAATGTTGATCCCAGCTTCAGTTGGGCCTGCCAATTTGGCACACTTTCTCAAGTGCCATGGTGGCAACAGGGTTGATCACGGAGACCACTCATGCTCACTTCAGAAGCTCCATTGTCCTCCGAGGTTTTCTGGGACCAGTCCCCAGTGCTGATCACATCAATCACACAGTCAGTGAGTCTTTGGAGAACAGACCTTTGCACCAAGGTCAACTGCTGCTATCCACCTTCCAGAAGTTAACTCCTCTTGTAGGGAGGGATCACTCCTTCACTCAGGCAGGACTCCTTTGGTTCCCTGAGCAAGTCAGGCAGTCCAAATTGGACTTCAAATGATGCCCCCTCACCTCTGGGAAGCTGTGTATCAGGACCCCCACAGCGCTGGTTACAGAGTAGTCCTGTGGGTACTTTGGGAAGCACCCCCTCCTTGGTCAGAGAGAATTTGCAACAGAAACTGAAGCCATATGTGGTTCAGCAGCTCCCACTTATATACAGAGTTAGCAGACAAGGAACATGGATTATCTGTCTGACTTTTCTCACTTCAGTGTATGGGCTTCCTCCCCCAGTCTAAGGAATATCAGAAATATACTTCCACTTTCCTGGAAAGCAACCTCACCTCACCTCCATCTTGTGTACATGTGCAGGCCAGGGGCTTTCAAAACGGACCCCCCTGCTTCTGCCATTCTAGTTTACTGAGGTACTCATGCCACCTCATTCTGGGTCCTACGTAGCTTGAGTTCCGGTTGAGGGAGAACCTGGCCTTGCCGGTCAGGCTGAACTGTTCCCATGAGGAGCAAGGTCAAGAATGAATTGCACATGGCTGGGTCCAAATGGAGGTGGCATGGTGAGAAAAGAAAACAATGGATTGGGATGGGACCCAGAGCAATTGACAGTGGCTGAATTTAATGCAGGCATTCCACCCATCACCTTATTGTTTTTCGTTCAAAATGCATCAGAAGAAAAGAAAGTGTTTCAACCTTTCAGGACATTTTCATCAAGAAATTAATTACATCAAAAAGAGTTGCACAGAGTACATGTACCTTTCGTGGTAGAGCCTGAGGTCTGGGCCACTGTGTGAGAAGAAAAATCTCAACCACAGGTGACCCTCATCTCAGTCATGACTATCATCATGGAATAGTTGGGGCAAGACTTCTTGACTCCCATGAGAAATGGAAACAGTGAATCAATGGTGAGAGGGTTCTTTTAGTTGTGAAAATAGTCTACTTTAAAGAATTAGATCAGCCCCAGCTGATTTTTTGTAAGACTCCCGTGCACATGGATGTGAGGAAAAGGGATTACCTCTTAAAAGGGGTGGAGTCTTTGATGATGAAAGGGGCAATAGTGGAAGTTCCAGTTTTGGAAAGAAACCAAGGTGTTTATTCAATTTTGTTCCTAGTTTCTCAAACAGATGGATATTATCATCCAGTAATGGAGTTAAAAAAAACTGAACCTCAACATTCAAATGATTCAGCTCAGGATGATGGCAGCAAAATGATGATTGTGATAAAAAGATTTCATGATGGAGCTCAATCTCCAAGATGCTTATTTTTAACTGCCCATCTAGCGTACAAGCCAACCATTGCTACGGTTTGTCATGGCAGGAAACCATTCTCAATTCAGAGCTCTTCCTATTAGACTGACGATATCGCCAAGGGTGTTCACAAAGGTATTGGCACCTGTGGTAGCTATTTTACATTTAGATGATATTGAGGTCTTTCCCTACCTGGACGATTGGTTCCATCACAAGAAATACTGTTTATCGAAGTACAGTTCTATATGGTGGAAGCAAAAGTCTTCTTGCCTGAGACAAGGGTCCAACTGCGTGCCTTAAATCATCTTCTTTCCTGTCAGTATGCTTCTGCAAGAATGTTTTTGAGAGTGTAAGAACTAATGCTAACCATGGCAGCAGTGGTTCCAAGGGCATGCCTCCACCTGAAACCTCTGATAAGTCACCTACCAGCTCCTTGGACACCACTGACTCTTGAGAAAGCTCAACTAGTTTTGCTCCTTAGATTCCGCATAAAGATGTCCTGATCAGGACTGTAATCCAAGTCACCAAAAGCTAAATCAATAGTCATGGGAAGGCATTCTAGATAAAGTGATGGAAACTTCTGGCACACAGAATTTTCTTTGGTCAGAGAGTCACCTTTTGCCACTCTTGACAATGTATATACCAAGCAAAGCCAAATTCCAGGAAGTCCCTTTAAGCAGGAAAATGCCCTTGTCAGTAAACTTCTGGCTAAGTAAAGAGGCATTCAGACAGCTGGTGGAGACTTTTGGTCAGCATTGGTTGAACATTCTTCCCTCCCAAGCAATGCTCTGTTTCAGAAAAACTGCATGAACACCAAGGACCGTCAAGCCTGAAACGTGGACTCTCTGTCTTTTAAATGACCGAAAGAGCTTTTATATGCCTTTCCTCCCATTCTCCTTCTCCACAGGGAGCTGAGGAATATTCAGGAGGAGAGTGTGAGAATAATTCTAGTAGCTCCATTCTGGCCAAGCAGCTAATCCATTTTCCTCCACCATCCACCAATCAGTTATTCCCTTCTTCCTTACAACACTCTTCAGGTACTAAAATTGTCGGCCGGAAAACTGAGAGGAGGGGATTGCAGCCCTTGCATTGTTCAAAGGGCATGGTAATATCTTACACAAGTCTAGGAAACCATCCACCTTATCAGCATACACATAACAATGGTGTGGTCTTGAAACATGGTGTTTAAATAACGACTATATAGAATCATTTTGTGAGTCTCAAGATATTGTAGTTCCTTCAGGGGTGTTTTTGAAAAGGGTCTGTCATCATCAACATTGCCTCCTAAGTGGGCAGCTATTGCTGGTGTTTGGGGTTCAGTCTGGAAGTGTCTAAAATCCCTCCCTAATTGAGAGGTTGATTAGGGGGGTCAGAATAAAGAGACTCATTTAATTGGTGGTGGTTCATTCATGGGATTTACCAACAGTTTTTAGGGGTATTCAAAACATCTTTTGAACTTTTAAAGGTGAATTCCCTTCATTGTCTGACAGTTAAGGTTGTTTGCTGGGTCGTGAAAATGTCAGCAACAAGGCTCTGGGGGAGTTGGGAGCCCTCTCAGCCTCATAACCTTTTATGTTTTTTTCTACATGGCGTGATCCTAAAGCTAGATCCAAAGTTTCATTCCACAGTGTAATCTCAATTCCATTAGAATCTTCAAGTTTTTCAATCTGAGAGTGAGGATTCTCTCCTTGTTTAGAAGTTAAGAGCGGATAACCTAGATATGGTGAAGGGTACAAGAAAGACTAACGGCCTGGTTTAAATCTCAATAGAGGAAATACGCCGTCACAAACGTGTCGGGTATCCTATCCGCTATATTACGATCTCCATAGGATATAATGGATTGTAATATGGCGGGCGGATATCCATCATTGTGATGGAGTATTCCACTCCCCTAAGATCTAAACCGAGCCCTATGTCTCTTTTTGTGTTTCAGTTTCAGAAAACACATGAAAAAGGCCATCTACATTCACTATCAGTAGGTAGGTTCATCAATCCATAACAAAACCTACTCAAACATGCAACTTTAAGTACCTGGCTCGATTCAGGGTAGGTCTACAAGGGGTGTGCAACCTCCTGGGCAAAAGCAAATGGTGTCTCTTGAATGGAAATATGCAGAGCTACAACCAGATCAGTGACAGAATATCCAAAACACACATATTTTGTGGACAGATATTCGAGGACCAAAATATTGAGAAGGTAAGATTAAATATGTAAGTATAGATTTACTATTCTTAACTCCACATCTGCATACCTTGAAGATATACATATTGTGACGTTATATATAGTAAAAATGTACTTACCTGTAGAAATGTACCTTCACAATATTTTTGTTCTCAATATTTTTGACACAATATGTTGTCCCATGATATTTGTGTTCTCGATATTCTGCCTAAATACCACTACAGCCAAGTCATCTAAGGACACTTTTGTGAAGAACTATAGGTTAGGACTAAGTGACTGTTAATTTCATTTTAGGAGTGGTAAAAATAGCTATGAAGTTAGCAGAGTTCTATTGTGATATATTTAGGTATTAAAATGAATAATGACTGTTCATCAGTATATGTTGTCTTTTGTGCTGGGGCACTACTTAATTATAGTACTGCTTGTGTATTTCCTCTTTACATGTGGCATGGGATGGGCGGACGGGTTTATGGGTAAAGAAAATATTACTTACTGTTAATCTTCATTGCTCAAGACCTTAGCCTTCCTCTTCCCACTCTAAGATCCCTCCCTCCCACCTTGCGGTCCTTAATTCCTCAAAGCAACTTGATAATAAAAGCATAGGTCTGCAAGAGGAGGGACATTTGTGGTGGACTGGGAGGGTTCTTCCATTTTTTAATGGAAGAAAGACTACAGGACTGACATTGTCTAGGGGAGAAGACACACCTCCTCATTATGTATGGCCTGGAAGGAGATGTTTGGGGTAATGAGGATGTCCAGTAAGTAATATTTTCAATAACTGACATCTTTAATATTCTTTATAAAATCAGATTTTTATACATTAAAATCTAATGATCCTTTCCATATGAAAAGAATTAACTTGTTTTAAAAAAAAAAAGTTTTAACATTCCACATGTTTGGGAATGTGTAATTTTTTTAGTTTTTCATGACTTTTATTCGCTGCAATATTTTTTTCACTTTTAAAAAATGTGCACAATATAATCTTTTCTTTCTTTCTTTCTTTCTATCTCTACTTTTAATTTTCAGTAGTGTGGCTTTATGAGATATTCTGTTAAATGTCTCCCCGATCAAGTTATGAAAATAAGTTTATGATGTGAAATGTGTTAGCATATGGCAAGTAATTCTCGATACTTTTTATCCAATATGATATTATTGAATAATAGAAGTCTATTGATTAACATATTTCACTTTAGAATACTTCTTGCTTGCCTCCTGCTGTTGTCTTTTGGCTCATAAATGCACAACACAAAAACAGAAAAACTATTGAAAAGTAACAGAATGGCACAACACAAAATAACAAAGCAACACAATACAAGTGATCACAACAAATAAACCAATAACATATACAGCAATAACACAAAACAGACAGTTAAAGAAATATAACTATGTAACAACTCAATGCAACACAAAACATCACAACAAAACACAACACAAAACAACTAAATGTCATAACAACACATCAACATAATACACCCTAATCCACCACATTTGCAATATTCTTCTGCTATGTGGGTATATTATTTATTACACTTTATTATTTTGTTGTTATTGTGGTGTTGCATTCTTGTGGTTTCATTGTGTTATAGTGTTGGTTTGTTATTTTTTTGTTTCATTGCATTCTCTTGTGAGTTTGTGGTTGTGGTGTGTTATCAGAATCAGGTATATTGTTGTTGTGTTAATGCTGTACCTAAAATGCACTTAATGTTTAAATATGCGCATATATTCTTGGTGCACATCACCGTTAGCACATATCTGCTTTCAGGATGTAGTGATGAAAGCAATTTGCACCACCTAGAGCACCATTTAGCAGTAAGGGCATGCAATAACACCAATAAAAAATGTGTTTGATCTTCAGATTGAGAGACTTAATTTCTAGCAAGGTTCACATTTTAATTTGCTTCGGCACTTGTTTCTAACTGAAATACAAAGTTATATCTAATTACAGAGAGAGTGGGTAGAGAGTGCAAAGAGAGAAAGAAAGGATTGATGGTATTTTGTTTTCTGCATTTCTTGAATTTTATGAAAGTTTTACTCTTGCATGTTTTCTTGAGCACACTCCAGGGTTGTTCTGTAACTGTTGCAGAATTTGATGTACAATTTGAGTAGAATGGGACTGTTTCATTAATGTATCATTTTTTTTCCCTTTGCATTTTTAGATTCTTGATATTTCATTTAACCAATATTTTATTTTGGGGTTTTAGCCTGCAGCTTCCAGTTGTGTGGCCATTGATCTAATTCATATCGCAGGAATACTCAAATCCAAAAGTTTATGTGTTGGAATTTTCTAACCAGTGGAAATCCTGCATGAGCAAACTGCTTGTAAATGTGCACTCAATACCGAACACGTGCTTTTCATGCATTTAGTGTTTCTGGGATGAGCAGCAATTTACTACTGTCAAAGGTGGTAAAATACTGCTGCTCTTTCTTAACTATTTAAGATACATTCAACCTTAAGCTGTGGCAGAGACCTTTTTTATATTAACGCGTCCTGTGCTCATCAGGAGAAGCTTGCGGTGCTAATTAGGGGTGGCACGCGCGCTGGTGGTGGTGAAATAATATATTTTTTTAAATGTACCTGTATCATCACCGCAGCCGCTGTCACCACTGCGCTGCTCCTCTCCTGCAGAGAGGCTGCAGACACACGCTCCCAGCCAGCCCTGCGGCCATTCCTGACGCTGCTCAGAGCAGTGTTAGGATTGGCTGGGAGCACCCAGCCAGGGCGCTCCGACACAGACTGAGAGCCTGTGCCTACTCTCTCCAGCCCAGCAACACAGTGCCGGGCTGGAGAGAGCCTACTGCACATGTGTGTTTGGTCGACCCAAGACGGCCAGCCAAACATACATGTGCCGTGAGGAGCCGCGCCTGATATTTTCCAGAGTCCTCTATTCATGGTTGTGCTTACACTGCATGATCTATTGCCGGTGTTGGCTAATCGCTGCCTTATGACAGAGTAGAGAATTTAGCTCCAGAATGTGTTTATTATTACGTGTTTCAGAATGATGCACTCTAAAGGCTGGATGCTTCATGGTAGTTTTCACCATTAGGAATCTTATGCCCACATGTACTAGCTTTCTAGCTCGAAAAAGCAGTCATAACTTGTCGCTCTGCTTTTTGCGACTACGTACTAATAGATCAAATAGACAAAATAAGGAATTGGAGTGGGTCATACTCTAACCTATTTAAATATTCATTAGGTAGGTCACAAATTGGTCAAAATCACAGGGATGGTTTCCTGCAAGGCTCAGTTGATCACCATTCCTGTGATTGCTTTCAAATAAAGAAGATATTTTAAATAGCCCTATTAACTTGAAGGAAATGGTTCTGCTTTAAAAAAAAAAAAAAAGTCTTACCTTAAAAGTTTCAGTGAAAGTTGGCAGTGGTGCCCTGGACCATTGCCTATTCTCTCTAAAACTTTTAACCCAATTCACAAAGAGAAAGGGGTCTCAAGGGGACCCCTTCACTTTAGCATATTAGGTACCACCCCACCTTCGGAGCCAACAAATTAAGTACCTGAATTATGTCCATTGATCCATCTGGCACTAATTCAGTATTTGGAAAGGATGCCAAAACACATCTCTTTCAAATAACGGATTAGTAGCCAGTCACACTCCCAATTTAGGAGTCTATAAAACTTTACCAACTCTTAAAATGAGTTTTGTAGATGACTACAAATATTTTTGTGGTAGAAAACTCTGAATACGAGTTTTAACGACTACATAAAAGTCACAGCAACCTCCAAAACTCACACTTCCCTCATACATTATGGTACATGCCTCAGACTCTCACCTACTTCAAAAAACTTAGGAAGAAAACAGTAGCACAAGACAGTACTGTTCAGAAAGTTCCCCTGCTAGTTTTAATATTGTTGTTTGCTCCTTTACTATTTTCTGGCTATCTTCTTTGAAAGTGGAAAATGGGTACGTAGCTGATATCAAACTCCTAAATGTCTCACGGATGCAGTACAAGAGGACAGTTGTCTTTAGCTGACATATTTGTGCTGCGCACTGAACACATCAATCAGAAAACACAACACCCTGCAAGTCTCTCCATGCTTCATACAAAACGTTAAACCAGATGAGAGGGAAATGAAAGTTAATGGAAAAGTGAACTACAGCAAGAGTCCTTTTGTCACCTTGGCAAAATGTCAAACTAGGTTAGAGTTTTTAAAATTATAACTCAGACTTTCTTCCTTCATTTGAGAAACTTATCCCTTTCGATATTTGTGTACGAAAAATGTGGAGCTTAATGGACAACAGGTGATAAAATTAAAATGGCCACTAGATGTGCTGAACACAATTGTCAAAATAATTCATATAGTTATTGGTTGTTTTGTGCACAAAAGAAATCCTGTAAGGTAGGGAATCTTTTGATCCACGTAAAACAATCTGATTAATTATCAATCATGCTCTTGCAGTGTTTTGGGAAATGCAGGTCCATCAAACTCCATTGATTAGTATCCCTCCATTTTTGCTATCTGCATATTTTATTTTTTATGTAAATAAGGATGAACAAGGTCACAAAGCAGTAGCGTGACCCCAGAGAGTGGGTTGGTCACATTATTAATGCCTCAACAAAACCTCCCTACCAATCCATAACCCAAGGAATGTAATAGATATCAAGTGCCCTGGGTGAATACAAGAATTTTCCTTCATTCGAGACTCAAAGGAAACTATTTAAAATTCTCTACTTGTGACATCATGTTTTTCTGAAACAACGGGCTATTCTGTCACACGCAACAGAGTACAAGTTCAGTGGACTAAATTAATAAATTTGCCCCTACAGTGGAATTCTGACCAATTAGGCACTAATGACTCAACGATGCTTAACTTAATTGTCTGTCAGCTGCAATTATGCCTTTGGGTTCATGTAAGCAGAATGTTTTTCATCATAAACCGAAACATTCACATACCATGTAACACACAATGCACTTTGAATGTATCAGGATGGACCTTGCTTAGTTTTCCTTCACAGTATTCTGGTATCTGCATGGCCACGTGCTAGCCTTAACAGTAGCCAAACAGTGGAAAAACCTTTAAATAGAAGTTGGTTAAAAAAATGTTAGTAACAGTCAGAAATCTAAATGTATGCCTACAACTGGTGTGGACTATCAATGTGTAGAGGATTTGTAAAAATGCTCTGGTACAGTTATGGAAATCTATCCATCATACATTTTGATATGTACTCCTTCTCATTTATATGTATTCTTAAGGGCAAAACCTAACAAGCAAGTGTGACGCATCTGTACATTAGCATATCAAACATTATTTTCTGCACCAGGGCAAAACTTTCCTAGTGGAGAAACTACTTCTCATACATGTCCATACATTTTGGATGTTGCCCTCCCTTTACAACTCCCCACACACACTAAGAGCCTCATTACGACTATGGCGGTCCCACCATGGGACCACCAAAGCCGTGGGGAGAATGCCACCATCATCATGGTGGCATTCCCCTTCATCGTATTACAATGTTCCCGCTGGGCTGACCCGTGGGAACATTGTAGCATGACGTTCCCGCCTGGCTGACTGGCAGGAACAGTGCTACGGTACTGGCCTTGGCTCCCTTAGGGGAGCCGAAGCCAATACTGTAGCACCCCAGCACCCTTGGAATGCACACTGTCTGCAAAGCAGACATGGGGTCCTCGCCATGGAAAGGCCGGCGGTAAGTGGGATTGTGATCAGCACAGCGGCGCCGAGTTCCGACTATGCACATAAGAAGGGAGGAGGAGGAGCCTTGTCCATCATCTATAGGTCCCCCTGGTCCTGCATCATAGGCATGCAAGCTACACTCAGCTCCAAAGAGCTCCTGATATGCCACTTTACACTTTCTTCAACTCAGTCCACCATCTTGCAGATACTCTACAGTACTTCATAGATAAGTTCTCAGACCTCCTCACCAACTTCATCCATCTGACATGCCTACCCCAACCTCCTTGATGATTTAATCCCCCTCAGAAAACTCAAGCATAAAAAACACAAGAGACACCCTCCTCAATCTCACTGGCATATGCAAAAAATAAGGCATATAACATAGCCAAAAGGTTATATCCTCAACCACGCTGTTTCAACATCACCAACCATCCAATGCGAAATCCAAAAACCTTGCCATCCTCATTATCCTGCCCAAGCGACACAATAAGGGCCCCCAAAGAGAACAATAAACCTTCATATCCTTCAGACACTTCTCCACCAACAAAATAATGTTTAGAATTATCTCTCCCACATCGGACATCAATACCCTATTGAAACAAGTTAACACACTTAGGAAAACCCATACTCAAACAAAAACATACATAGTTCAAGCTAAACCCTTCAGTACCATGGTACTCCGAAGGCCTGTCCGAAAACAAGCAATTCATACCCAAACAGGAAAGAAAATGGAAGAAAAACAGAACCCCTATTGATCTCATACTGCGGAAGAACTGCTGCACAACCCACAATCAACTCACCGCATCTGCCAAAGCCAAGTACTTGTCCAACACCATAAATCGTGCTGCAAACAGAAACACAATGAATGCTCTTCAAAACAAACAAGCCGGTCCAACCTATTCCACACCACACATAGAAGCGCAATTCCATCAACCACATATTCAATAAAAAAAATACTGCTCATTCATAAAACCAAGTGTCCTTTCAGTTTGACACCCACTTCTTTCCACTGCATGCCACAATGGTCATTCTTCAATCCTCTCTCTCTGACCAACTTTGCCAACTACCCCATCAAAACCCCCTGTAGAGAAGCTCTCTCATCCCAAATTATCACTGTCAACATCTTCCTTTACAAACAGCATCTTTCCAGAACCTTCCCAGACAGACCAGATCCTCCCGCTCTTGAAGAAACCCACAAAAAATCCTGATCACCTCGCCTATCACCCACCAATCATTTATCTACATTTCATCAAAAAATTATAAAAAAAGCAGTCTACAGACAACTTAACTCCAGATCACACGTCAGCATGTAAACAGGAACATTACAAATCATATACTATACCTTATAAAAATGACTTCTGCTGCTTCATTTTGGTTGACTTAGCTGCCTTCGATACAGTCAGTCTTTCCACCCTCATCCACAACCTGAAGTCCAGCATAGTGTTCAGTGAAAACACACTTGTCTGGATTACCTTCTATCCAGTCAACCCAACCAACACCAATTCTTTCACATGTGCACCTCCAGGTCACAGATGTTCCCTATCAGCGGTGGAGTCCCCCGGAGTCCAATCCTGTCATCTATCATATTCAATCCCTACAGGAAGCCCCTTGGTACTTTACTTGATAAAAACAGCATAAAATCCATCAGTATGCTGATGACACACAACTCTACTTGAAGATCTCCTCCACAGATATCTAGTCTCACAACCACTGTCTGCACCTCATCAAGTCCTTGACATCCAACACCTACATGATTCTAAACCCCACAAAAGTAGAATATCTACTTTTCAGCAAAAACAAAAATAAACAAATAATCCAAACCCGTCTCAACAGGACAGATTCAAACCTCAATTTCCACCCATTTCCAGGTGACATGATACATCCTGGTTACTGAACTCCTCATCGAGGAACACATCACCAAGAAAATGAAAACAACCCTGAACCAGTTCTTTTGTCTTAACATGCAAGCCCTTGTTTGCTTGTATATAGATAGTGGCAGCCCCATTCTTAAGAGACACCTACATACAACAGAACATCTCATCAAGAGCCTGAAGAAATATGGCCACATCACCATGACCTTGAGAGGACTCCATTGGCTCTCTTGCCAGTATGCTCAGTTTTCAAAACCAGCTGCATCATCTACAAGGACATTGTAAACAGTACCCCTGCTTATGTGGCTGACAAGTTCACCATTTCTAGTTGCTTTCGGCACACCCACCACAGGCATAACTCTATCAGTCAGGAGACAAAGAAAAGACAATAGGCGTTTCCTGTCTATGCACCTAGGGACTTGAATAACATCCCATGATCTTCAGGATCTCCGAAGCCCTGTTGTGAATCAGGAAAGAGCTGAAACACACACCTCTTTAAAGAACACAATTTAAGATAAAGTAAAAGTCTACCAGCTACCCTTCATATCATTCTTGGCCTGGGACACAGGGCTCTTCTGCCTTTCAGCTAGATTTGTACTATTCAAATATCACACACATACAAAAGCGCACACACAGACATTGAAGAGACAGAGGCTTCTTCCACAGTATAAAGTTTAAGACCCATCTTTCTGCTGTAAGGCAGAAACTAGAGTTCTAGAGTAAGAAGTCTGGGTCACCTCAGGGCTATTTAAAACAGCTGGATGTGTCCCATTAAAGAGTAATGTGAGCTCCTAATCGATACATTACTCAATTTGGACTACCATGACACATTGACTGGTACAATAAACCAAGGTTGGAGTGGCTGAGGGAAGACAGAGGGAAGTAGGCCTCAGCTGCATGTCAAATCTTTTGTCACTGGTATCCTAGAGCACAAGTCCTGTGGACACCCAACTAGGAACCAGGTGCCCCTTTCAGCATTTGACACTCAAAGTAGAAAGGCAGAGCAATCCACTGCTTCTTCAGGGGAGAAGCTATTGGCGAGAGACAACTCAGCAATGCAACAAACATTTAATAATTTATCTAGGCTGGAACTTTTCTTATAAAAAGGAAATGTGCTTTATTACACACATTACTAAATACTACCATCCAAAGTAAGAAATATATACAGATGCCAAGGGAAAATGCAAAGCTCCAGCCCACTCATCTGCAGTGCCCAGCCTGCCCATCATGCCACGCTGACTGCCACACCCCCAATGATCTGCTTTCTCCTTTCGACCCTCTCCATCCTGAACAGGACTCTTGGCACAAATCCTGAGAATGTAAAACTTCAACAGGACTAATCTTGGACTGGATATCGTCCACAATCCAACACGGCCAGACTGAACATTTCACTTTGACTCGGTCCAGCATGACTAGATAGCGCAGTTGCCACTTTATGCTTTTAGGCGCTATACTGCAGCTTCTTCGTTAAAAGTTCCTAACTCCGGTCCTAATAATTATTTTTCTAACCTTCAAGGATCTTTTTATGGAGGGTTTTCACTTTTTTACTGTTTGAAGTGTTGCTCAAATACTTTACTCCACGTTAATCCTAACTGTTCCATGCCAAGCTACCAGGGGTTGAGCACAGGTTAATTTGGGGTTTGCTCGTCCCTTGCCCTGTCTAGGATTGTGATTGCTGCTTGACCAGGGCTCACACCACAGTCAACCAATAATCCAAATTCTTACAGGGGATTAACCAAAACACAATACATGCAGGACAGCTGATTCCAGTAGCCCCAGTGACTTTCAGGGAGCTTTCTCACAAAGGAGAACAATAAAATGGATATCTCTAGTCACACTGGGCCTTTTATAGACAATATTTTCTGCGGGTTGCTCCTGGTGGTGTGCTCTAGCCACCAATAATGCTGGCTGGCCTCGCACATATCAACATTTCTTAATATACATTTTATTTGATTTAGGTTGGTCTTCCTCCAATGAAGGTCATCTCTGGAACTCGCCCTCTTATCTCTACATCTTCTCAGCAGTCATCTTGTCCTAGGTTCTCCTGGCAGCAGCACCCTACAGTTCTCAAGGCAAACCACACTAACTACCTGTACTCTTCAAGTCTCACAGCCTCTTTGCCACATGCAGGGCACCTGTGACCTGCAGCAGGTCAGGGCATCACTGCATAGTACACAGCCGGATAGAACTGGTCTGTAGAAACTAAAGGGGGACACTGTCCTCCAAGGACCCTAACTGGTCCATCCACGACTCTCCAGAAGGCCTTTTTAGGACAGTCTACTGTGGTTGACTGTCTCGCAAGGATGATGTGACTTTTTAATGCAGAATTAATCTTTGGTTTTTAACAGTTCTCCTTCCAGGTCCCTAGCTCCACCCCTACCTGAAACTGAAAACTGGTTCCTTCCCTCCAAGACTTCAAAAGGGAACCTCCAGTATGAGTGGTGACCCGGACAAAGCTAAGAAGAACTTTCACACCAGGATGAAAGGCGTTGCCGTCTGGATGAGGGAGAGCTGCCTCAAGCTCAACTCAGACAAGACCGATATTATCATCATCAGAAACTTCACTTCAGCCTGGGACGACTCCTGGTGGCACACATCGCTCAGCGCACCACCTACTCTGACTGACCAAGCCCACAACCTAAGACTCATCCTCGGCTCTTCCCTATCAATGACCGACACACAAATGCAGTCACCTCTTCCTGCTGGCACACCCTCCGCCAACTCCACAAAATCTTCAAATGGACCATGGTCGACTGCTGCAAGATAATCACCCACGCCCTAGTTACAAGCAAGCTCGACTACAGCAATGCACTCTACGCCAGCACCAAAACAAAGCACATGAGGAAACTGCAACTCATCCAAAATGCGAGACTCGTCTTGAACCACCCCCGCCAGGAACACATCTCCCAAAACCTGAGGACCTTCCATTGGCTCCCAGTGGAGAAGCGAATCAACTTCAAAGTACTCACCCACTCCTACAAAGCCCTTCACAACATCGGACCGGACTACTTGAACCATCGCATCTCTTTCCATAACCCCGTCAGACACCTCTGCTCCGCCCACCAGGCACTAGCTACCATCCCACACATCCAGCAAACCACCTCCGGAGAAAGATCTTTCACATACCTCGCAGCTAAGAGCTGGAACAACCTGCCCACGCACCTCAGACAGAGCCCATCACTCACCATTTTCATGAAGAACCTCAAAACATGTCTTTTCAAATGAGGCCCTGACCCACCACCAGCGCCTTGAGACCCTCACGGGTGAGTAGTTGCACTTTAGAAATACTGATTGATTGATTGAAAGGTCTTGCCTTGTCTTTTGTCTCTGTGAGGAAGGCACTTTTCAGTGTCCATGCATATTTCTCAATCACTCACTTCCTCTACCAAGAGAAGGCTTATTCTCCTCAAACAGGCATATTATCTGGGAGCTTTTGAGCTATCTATTGGCTAGCAAAGTAATTAACTTGGCCCAGCATAGTAGTTCAAAGCCCAAATCTCATTCAGGGCTGATTCAGAAAAAAACTGCAAACCCTAATATATGAATGAGTCCCAATATTGCCAAACTAATATCATATTTGCACTCTGAAACTTTTTAAACATTGGAAAAGAGACATTAATCAGGAAAGGAATACAGATTCATAGTAAAACACTATAGACACACACTCTAGTCAAAGAGAAAGAAGATATAGACATTCCTTCTTGGATGCCTAATTAAATCATGAGGACTACACAGGCTTTAATCAATTTGTCAAAGGCTCCATCTGAGAGAGGCTACATTTGCACAGATACCAAGATGAGTTAGACACTAGTCTCACTCGCTCAGTCACATGCATGCTCACACAGGTTAACGAGTAATCAGCACATTATTGCTTAACTCACCATGCAAAGAAACGTACCTTATTTCAAAATGCAGGCACTGGTGGTTAGCACTCAACTGAGTGAAACTCAACTACAGAGACTCACAACATAGGTTAAAAAACAGGTCGGCCCAAAATCAAAAATATAGGGGGATTGAAGTGGGTCATAATCACTTTCTCACAAATGGGGTATAGAGGCTTTAGAAACGCTAACTCCTAATCCCCAGAGGTCTAGTTCCTAATTGTGTCTAAGCTGTGGGCTACCCCAGAAGGGATGCACCATCATAGGTACACGTTTTAGGTTGTGGATAATAAAACTATATTTTACAAATGCTGACACATTGAATAGATAGAGCACGTGCAGCAGCACAAGCTTACTTCAGAACCAGGAAATTATTTATGCCAGCAGTGCATGCCCTGACACATGTACAATAGGTACATAATAGGCAGCAAAATGCACACTTTTCTCTTGCACACAACACATACTGCACAAGTAAAGATGTACAGGTTTTTAACCAAGTATCCCAATGCAGCAGCACTCTGAGCATAAATGAAACGGTTATGGTCATTCGTTACCAGAGATGAAATACCCTAGCATGAATATGTACTGAGTGTTTAATTGTACTTCTATGATTAGACTCCCCCATGGCCTGACACAATGAAAATAGCAGACCCGGAACTATAACTATGAACATAATTGGAAATCTGCCTACACGTTTCAATGCTGAAAGGTTAGAACACAAGAGGTACATCGTTCTAGAGCTTTGCTTGCAAGATCCATAAAGCTCTGCCCCCGCATCTGTCTGCTGGACCCATGGAATGCTCAAAGGAGGACAGTGCTTGACTGTAAAGGTTTAACTGGGAAATAAGGAGTCACCATGCTAAAAAGAAAGGCAGAGACAATATTATAAAAAGCTCTGTCAACCAGGAATAGTGTTCTCAATAGAGTTCTTACTCTGATTGTTGTCCAGTATCTCCCCTTTGAAACATTATCAAACTTCCTAAATCCCACCACCACCCTCACAGCCATATTTGAAGATGCTGCAGCCCAGACACTGAGTGACCTGGTAGACCAAGATAAATGAGTTACTTTACTCTAGGTGAGCTAGAAGTATATAATATTTGACAACATTTTCTATAGGCAGAAATGGGCAGATTTTTCTCAAAGTCTATCGGAGGCAACCACTTTGGACAACACATACTAAATTTATTGGAGAAAGGATTAATTTTGATCAAACAGAACTCTCAAACGCATTACTGTCTTCACCAGAACAAGAAGTGCACCAAGCTGGCTAGGCAGAAACTCAGGTGAGCAAATGACTGAATCCAATCTCCTGTTAGGTACATTATTAAAATGTAACAATTGTACTTTTTTTGCCTTTTTGATATTCGTAGCACAAAAAAGTTTGTGAACAAGAATCGATTTACAAACAAATTCACAACTGGGGCAGATCCACGTAGACCGGCAATGAATTGCAGGATCTGCCTGCCTGCTGCCACAGGAACACAGTATTAAAATTTCATACATAAAAAATATGCTCTTAATAAACTTACTGGACCACTGGAACTGTCGAATAGGCCCAGAGGAATAGATTTTTATAGTAAAACTCGCATTGGCCAATTTGTGCTTGGAACATAAATTTATTAAGATTATGTTTTTCTATTTGCATCTCTCAATTATTTTTGTGTAAGAAAAAATCGATTTAAATAGAGTAGTCACAATAAATTTATAAAAGAAAAGATACTACTTTTCATTAAATGCTTTACATGGTGTGATTCCTGTAGAGCAAATATTAGAAAAACTAAAAGCAGTGTCTCCCACCCGACTCAGAAACAGCAATTCAGCAAAGGAAACAGGCTGATCGTTTCCCAGCTTATTCCAGTGAGAGGTGAGGTTGGAAAGTGGGTGGTGGCTGTGTTTCTGGGTGTATGTATGCAGAGGTATGCAGTGATTGATTTAGGTGTAAGCAGAATGTGTAAATCGATATTTGAGCTTAAAGTGCTTCAGGATCACTGCTGGAATACAACAATCTGAAAACGATTAATTTAAATCCCAGCAAGGTTGGTTTGGCCTTCCATCCTTCTAAAATCAGTAGATTGGGTACATTAAATTAGTAAAATAGTGACATATATGTGCTAGGTCAAGCACTTTTGTTTTAAGAATATGGGAAATAATTGGCATTATTTGCCACATTTCTGAAAAATATTGGCTGTAAATTAAAGGTCTGAAAGGCAGTTAGGAAGAGGTACTTTTAAAATGTTTGAGAGTTTGCCTATAATGCAAAATGTGTGCATGAATAACACTAAAATAGCAGACTTCTGTAATATTAATCTGGTTTAGCTAACCTGTGATTGCAGTGGTTTTCCAGCTCCTCGTGCCTGCTAGTGATGCCCCAGTTATTTACCGTAATCCTCATTACTCCATGTCCAGGTCTTCCTAGATACAGTTTTTACAATTGAGATCCACTCTTCATCCAGCAGAATGGATTTTACAGCTGACAAACAAGAAATAGTTCTTCCAAGATGGCCACGACCACCCAAAAACCATCTCAAAAGGGAGGTACCTCTCATATTACATTCTGTATGTGCCACACAAAACAAATCACTGGAATACATTAAAATACAAAAAACTTAAGTTCAATTCCACCCCAGGTTTTTCAGGACTTTCGAGGAAGACCTAGGCTTGGAGTAATGAAGAATACCGGTAAGTAGCCGGGGCATTAGCTCCGCGTCCATTTCCCAAGATGCAGTCCTTAAAATTGAGATATAACCCAAGTAATTGAAAATTGATTATTTTAAGAAATGAAGGGAAAAGGAAAGTAAGTTATGTGGATTCCAGAATACTGATGTATTATGTGGTATAACCTGTAAATATCACAAGCATACATAATAGTGATTAAGACTCAGAAATAGAAAAAAGAACACAATCACTGAAATTTTAAAAAGACTCTTCCCCCAGTTGTAAATGGCAGTGAGAGAGAAAGGTATGCAAGTACTTCCAGGTAGCTGCAAAGCAAACATCTCATAGAGAGGCACTCTTGAAAAAAGCCCCATAGGTGGAGATACCTCATGCTGATCATACCCACACATGGGATGGAATTGGAGAATTTGTGATCTCATATGCTTCAACTATGGTTTATTTAATCGATTAAGAAATAGTCAAGTTAGAGGGATGAGAGCCTCTATTATGGATTTCAAAAGTTACAAATAGAGTCAACTTTTCAGGGAGCTAAAGTCATTTCACGATAGATGCATCAAGCTCTGTGCAAATCCAAAGAATGCAAAGATTCCTCTTCAGCCAAAGGAGAACTGGAGTTGAAAACTGGGAGAACAATGAACTCTGAACAATCGAACTGCAAAGGAATCTTGGGTAAGAATGATGGACTCAGTCGAAACACTACTTAATAGTGAAAAAAGCAGATAAAGAGGGGGAACTGCCAGCAGTGGTCAATCTCAGCCATCCTTCTGCCTGAGCAAATGGCAACTAAAAATACCATCCTTTCAACTAGATATTTGAACTCTGTTGAAGCAAAAGGTTCAAATGCAATACCAAGGGCAAATCCCAAGGAGGAATCGGAGAGTGGACTACCAGCCATTGGAGAAAAAACTTCTAAGCAAACCGGGTGCTAATGGAGATATTGTGGTCACTATCTTCCCCCCTAAATTTTTGAAAAGCAGCCCATTGCATTTGTATGGTAGAAACTGCCAGTCCCAATAAAAATCCATCTTGCAAGAAGTCTAGGATTTGAACTGGATCACTAGACATCAGAACTTGATCCTTAGATTGACACCATGTTTCAACATTGATGACTATAAGAATTGCAAGTTGAAGATCTTTGGGATAGTTGAATTGACTCAGCCACCTCCAAAGAACATCCTTGGACTAAAAGACTCGGCCTTTCAGCAGCCAGACCCCCAGACTGAGGCATCTGAGAGATTTTTCTGACATGGTCGGCTGCCTCAAAGGAGAGGAAATCAAGGGAAGGAATCATGGTGGATAAATGGCCAATTGAAGCAGGAGAGGATACCATGGTCTCTGCTACCACAAAGGTACTATTAGAAGAACTCTGGAATTATCTTCTACAACATCTTCGGCATAAGTGGAACTGGAGGGGGGCAATACAGAAGGCCCTTTGGCCATGACACCAACAGAGCATCTACATCCCCTACCACTGGAGATGGAATCAGGGAGCAATATTGGGGTAGAAGAGCATGGGACTTTCATCTGAAGTATTTCTAACCAGGGTGTTCTGAACCTCCTGGTAATTTCATGAAAGGTGAGCGGGGGCAGACAGAGGGAGATCAAGGATGTAAACCTCTGACTGAGTTGATCGGCAGGCCCATTCTCTATCCCTGGAAAATAAACTGCCACCAGAGAAAGAAAATTCTGTTCCAACCACAAACAAATCTCCTAGGAAAAGAGAGCTAGGGATTTGATCATTCCCTCTTGATGGCACAGGGATGATTTCACTACCTTATTGTGTGTCTGAAAGCAGACTATGTAACCCTGGATCATCGAAAGGACATAAAGAATTTACAGCCTCCTGTCTGCTCCATTGTCCCTGAGCTGTGTGTTCTCCTGGGACCGTCCCCCACACCAACCTGCTGGTATCCATTGAGATCACAATGAGGGGAGATTCGAGTAAGTGATAGTCCCTATTTAGGTTGAATGGATTCAGCCACTATTGCATGTTCAGACAAATTTGAGGAGTGGCTGGTATAAGGACCTCATAGATCTGTGAAACTGGGTTTCAATGGCGAAGAATATGGTGAAACATGGGATAAAGGGGAAGTAACTTGAAAGAACTATAGCTAGAGTCAATGCCATCTTGCCGTGACTTCTGAGCCAAAGTCTTATTTAAACTCCAAAAGATCTAAGTGAAGTACCAGTCTGCTGCTCCTCTCAAGAGTTAGAAATACCTCCCTCAAATCCATCTGCAAGTGAGCTCCGAAGAACTTCAGAGATAGGGAAAGATGAAGGTGTAATTTCAGTTAGTTTAGGAGAAACCCATACTCGAGAAGGTGGTTTCATATTTCCTCAACATACTGCAAATGCTCCAAGAGTTCAATCAAGTGTGAACCTTGAATGTACCAACACCTCCAGTTCTCTTCCTCTAAGTCAATCCCAGGATCATCTGCAGGGTCTTGTATTCTGGGGACATGTGTAGGGGGGAGGACTGCCTCAACTGCAGCTTCATAATTGTGGTTTTCAAGGATATCCTGGATGGTGCCTGAGATGAAGGCCCAGCAATCTCTTCCCCTTCCTCCATGGCAAGATAGCACCATAAGCGGCATAGTCCAGAAAAGGTCACAAGACTGTAACTCTCTGGGAGACCAGCAAGTGAGGCCAAGACCCGACTAAAAGTTTCCTGTTCTCGGCTGGTATCAAAGCAACAAAGTCCCTCTGCCATTCTCGCGAGAGCCGCCATGTTGGACAGGAAAACCAAACAATATTGCCAAAGCTCCCAAATCACTTTGTGGGCAAGTGTCAAATTCCATAATAAATCACAACAAGTAAACAAAGTAACAACCAAACAGAGATGTCTAATCTTGAGGAAGACTGCTCAGCTAGTATATCGAGTTAGAATGCAGCTGAAAAACCCTGTACGCTACAGAAAGCATTGCGAGCATAAGCAAGCAAAGCACGGAAACAAGAAATCACACTGCTCAAGCAAGTCCCCCAAAAAATATAATACTAAAAAAGAAATTGGTTCACTTACCTGCATGCCCTTGTAGGGCTGAGTTCTGAAGAATGAAAACAACAGGAAGTGTTTTGAGATGGTTCTTGGGAAGTGGTGGCCATCTTGGGGGAGCTATTTATTGTTTGTCAGTTAGGGAATGTAGTCTGCTGGATGAAGAATAGATCTCAAAAGTAAGGACTGTTTTGAGAGAGGTGGAAGAGAAGGTATTTATGTCGACTAGTTGCTCCCCTGACCCCCCCCTGCAATCAGACTAGTGCTTTTTAAATGGCATTTGCCAATGACAAATTTGCTTTTCTGGTGCCGCTTTTAGAAAGAAGGTGTGAAACTACTCCTAGCTATAACCTTGTTTTAGTATTGGATCAGCATAGGTTTGCTGCCATCCCTGACATCACAATGTTGATCTATGTGTAATAATGATATAGAGCATAACGTGTGAATTAATACTGCACTAATGTAAAGTGATGCATTAGAAGCCTACAACAGGGTGCATTGACTCTAGTGTTAGGAAACATATATTGTACTGCTTGACTTTATTAAAATGAAATGCAATCATTGAGTATAGTATTTTAACCATCATCATATTATTATTTCAATAAATACATCTAAAATGTCAACAATTTATGCAATGTGTACACTAATGTTTGCAGTCTAATGAAATGTATTTCTCTGTCACACCTATACTTATGTATTGGTGAAGTCTGCATTCATAATAACTGTAACATGTAATCTGATTGAGAAAATGTAATTCACATTCTTATTAATGTACAATTTAGTATGTGCACAATATATTGTGAAAATAAAAAAACATTGGCTTAACGTTAACTTGACTAGGCCTGAATTTCCTTAGCGTAAGAAACTCTGTCGAATTTTTAGATGTGTCATTCTCATAGTAGGTGCATTCTCATGAAATGTTACTTTAGAAACAGATGTGTTATTGTTTTACTAATAGAGAGTCTGAGAGAAAGGCCTTGAATGTGGAACGCTGGGAGCTTGAGAGTGAGATGACTGTCCTTTATTCATACATGCTGCAAAAGATGTCCAGAAGACCAAGGGGATCAATGTTCACAAGAGTGTGGTAGGAAGCTGCAGGTGATGTGTCAAGTTGAACCGTGGAAGAAGAGAGCATAATGGAGTCATAGTGGAGTGACGAAGGTGTTGCCTAACCGATTTTGAGTGAATAATTGTGGCTTTCACTAATTGATTGTAAGACACTTTTCTTTGGACTTTGAGAGGTACAGACCTTTGACTTTTCCTTTTGTCCCATACTTTGCTAAGTGTGGTTTAAGCTTACACTTTTCTCTCTCTTTACTGAGCTTCTGAAATGCTGACACCTTCCTCTTCATTTTTCCAATCCTATTTTTGCTTCTTACCTTTTGCCCTTATATCTTTTATTTAGATCTAAATGTCTGCATTACTTAAGCTCATTAGGAGATATCCTATTGCCCATAGCTTAAATTAGGTAGATGACTTTAGTTTGCACTAATGTGTAGGAAAATAGACCACCGTCTGTTTTCAGAGCACCAGATAGTTTTGTTGATATTTTTTATTGCTGTTACTGAATGTTTGGTTTGTCTTATCTAAATTTCTTCAGATTTGGCTACCCAGTGGTTATTCTGTATCTCTATAGTATATTTTTGAGATTTGTTTACATTAACTTGAATGTTAATTTGTAATAAAACCCTTTAACTTTATTTCCGATTTGGGTTTTCATTGTGTGGCAAATTGGTTACTCTGTAAATTAAATGTTGATTGATTGTTACCCAATTCCCTAGTGAAACCCTGTGCACTGATTCAAAGGTTCATCAGCGCCGAATTAGAGTATACAAAAAATGCTCCATCAGTATCAAGGCAGCTAATCTGTGAAGCAAAAGTAAAGTTGAAAAAACACAAACAGGTGACATGAGGTTGTTTAATATGCACACAAAATGTGACACGTTCTTTCTCATAAATGCAAAATGTTGCCACTCACATTGCAGACACAATACAAAATGAAGAGTATTCTGTGGGTTGAGCCAAAAAGTGAATGATGCAGCAAAGTTAATTTTTGAACCGGGCTGCCCCATCACTGTATGGGTCGGCCAATAAATGATTGGCATTTCAATAAACCAATAGGTAAAAAGGCTGACCCAATGCCATCTTCACTATATATTACTATATAATGATGTATTATTTGTAGAGATTACAAGACACTAGGGGCCTGATTACAACTTTGGAGGAGGTGTTAATCCGTCCCAAATATGACGGATATACCACCAGCCGTATTACGAGTTCCATAGGATATAATGGACACGTAATACGGCTGGTGGTATATCCGTCACTTTACCGTCACTTTTGGGACAGATTAACACCTCCTCCAAAGTTGTAATCAGGCCCTAGGAGGCAGTAGAACCTGTATTTCTACTCCAGACCTAAATGAGGAAGCAACAAGTTAGGTGAGTTGCCATGGGGAATAACATTAACATTCTATGTTTAAGTCTGATATGCAAATGCATTGCAAAACAGCCAACCGGAAAGAGTCTGCTACACTTGGAATATGTGTACAATTCTGAAAGTCACATGTTAGTCAAGAGGCACAACTGTGAATCCCATCTCCATACTTTAACTGTTCGCGTACATGGTTCACTGCATATAAATAATTCAGAGAGTTTTAGCATAAAGCATCCACGGTAGTAGCAAAGTACCTCAGGTATGAAACATTCATGATCGCCAAGCAATCATCATCAATCTTGACATCAGAAAAGGTCCATTAGCCAAAACGTAACATATCTCAACAAGCCCCTGCCACACAAATATTAGTAAAATATGCACACGCAGGGTCTGAAGCAAGAGCTACACTGTTGTGTCCTCTCATGTACACATGAAGAAGTGAGCTCAGGAAACCTCAGAGCGTCTTGAATAAAGTAATGCAGTATAAACAACAGCAGAATTTCATGCACATAATTTGGGAGGAGCAGATGATATTCTGCCCAAATGTATTCACTCAATTGGATGCACATGTGAACAGATAAAGCCTTAATGCATCATGGTGCTGATGTAATAGTGTTGCACAGATTATACTGACTTGAATTTACACAAACGCATAAAGAGTGCATCAATGGCAATGATGCAGGCAGAAAATAACTTACTAACAATCACTTTGCATAATACAAAATATCTTTGTGAACATGGACGTTGATATTATACTGACAGTGCTTTGGCATTTCACTCTGTTTCCATCCAGGAGAAGAAGGGGCCTATGCAACTTTATGGCATGCAGTAAGCCTCAAATATTTATCATAGCTCCTAAATCCCCCTTCCTCCCCCTCATCTCCGTTCCCCTGTATTATTAGTACCTAATATTTGCCCCATGGCAAACATCTATTACTCTCATGCCCAGGAAATGCTACTTCTCAGATACTCCTGGGCAAACATAATCTGGATAGCTCCCAGATCTATCAGAATGGGGACATGAACAAGGATCATGTGGGGGACTTGCTAAGGTTCCTGAGCATTTGTGGAGAGGAACCACGTGATGGTCGGTGTTCTTTACACAATATAGCAGCATTGATGTCCGACAGCCAAAGTCAACCCTTAGTGGTGCCTGACAGCTAGTGGTTTTGTTTCTTGTGGAGTAGGCTGAATGACCTACTGCTGCTCTTTCAAACAAAGTGCACTGTCTAAAGTGCTACACTTAACTCAAATTCTCAGTTAAGGCACGTGTTGCAGACCTCACCGCTCGGAAAGAGAGAGAAGCAATAGCCTCTCTCCCTGTCTTTCCGAGATTTACTGTCACCAGTTTATTGACCAACACACAGAATTTCCAGGCGAAGTTCCAAGCTTGGACAGTGCAATGTCTGAAATACAGGCATTTAGCTATGCTATTTGCCAGCGCACTTGTTCATGACACACCACTAGAGCGTTTAAATTTGAAAAGTCGTGGGTCACTCAGAAATGTCTGATTAGTTGTGTTATTTTCGGTGCTAAGTTATTGGAAATGTCCAGTTGTGGGTGACTGTGACCTGTCTGGGACAACAGCGCTTTTTTCCCTCCGGAATTTCTTTTTATATATTTTTGTTACTAAAGATGCACCAATACAACCAATTGACATTTATAGCATCAGTGAAAAGAAATACTTAACACAGCTGAAACTAACATCCCCTGTCAGCACCACTCCCCCACGGTGCGATCCGCAGTCCATAGCAAGAGTTCCCTTAAACTCCCCCCACCCTCTCAGTGCTGACAGCATCCCTTTGTGTAGGACTTCCCATTATTTGCAAATCTATTCGCAATTTACTATAATCCAACTGAAACGCAAAGTTGCTCCACCCATCTGTCTCATGTAATCTTTGCTGATTTTCTAATTCCCATTAGATGGACTTTGCATGCAGAATGTATCCCCTTAACCTGAAAGGTTTAATCGATTGCAATACTAGCTAACAGGTCATAATTGTGACCCATTGGAAGTTTCACAGTGGGGAGCAGAATATATCCAGGAATCAACATGAACACCGGGTTTATCGCCGGGATAAAGCCTGACCCCTGAAGGCTGGCGATTCAGATCACATAGTTAAGGATTTCTGCCAAAATTCAGGTTCCGAGTAGTTCAAGATTCAACATTCTTTTTCTATAAATAGTTAAATCCGCAGGGAGAGCACATGGCAAGAGGAAATGAAGTAGACAAGACAGGAAAAAAGACAAGGGTTATTTTAAAGTACTTTCCACCACATACGAGGTTCATAAAATATTAACACCAACATGGGAAATCACAAGGGCACATTGTTTTTAAGAATGTAAAAAAAAATCCAGACTGCAGATCAACCTTAAGGTCACTATCACGTTCTCTTTTTCGCCTGCACTAAACATTCATCGCATTATTTCTCTGTTCTCCTGTTATGTATAGTAACAAATCCCTTCTCGTCATATCTGGGACATCTAGGGCCCTGCTTGTGCTCGCATTATTAGACTATTATAAAAGTAGGGCGATTGTTTTGATGTGTTCCGCAGCATTATAGTACCTGAATATCCAAAAGGGATCAGAGCGCTGCCTGTCAGTAGCCACGGCTGCACGTGCCAGTAGCTTCTTTGACAAGCAAAGGAGGTCATCTGTAAGAGTCTTAGGGCCAGATATAGCAAAGGTTTTTACCCATTCTGTGTCTATGGGAAAAAGTGTTCGTACATATGGCCCTTAGACCAGAAACAGCTGCATAGTCTTCGCAAAAGAATGCTCCTTTTACTGTGAGAACAGAGCTTTAGTGTACGCGACTACTTCGCTATTTGCGCTCCGCAGATGAGTTTCAGCCCCCCCCATTAAAAGTGAAAGCTATTACTTACAACCACGTACAATTATTTCTAAACAAAAGTCACAGTGCTCTGCAAACTTTCCTGCTTTCAAACCATCCAATGCAAGAAGACCTTCAGTTAGGTAGAGGCAGTCATTCACACAAATAATCATGGCAACTGCTCTTCAAACTACTTCTAGTCCACTTGATATCTGCTTAATATTCCCGTTCAGAATTGATGAGAATAATAAGCCATAAACACTGCGGACAGTTTCCTGAGTCCGCAGATGATGTATATGTCCACTAATCTGAATTGTTTAAAAAAATTTAAGAATTGAAACTGCACAAGTCAGGTTCTGCAGCAGTACGCTGGGTTGGCTGCAGATGTGGCCCTGGAATCACTAGCCATACAATTACCAATATTTGTATGAACAAGCATTGGCAAAATCAATAGGTCTTGCCTATACAACAGCTATTGCCTTGCCTATCTGTTATTGCCATGTTGTACACCACTGGGGCTGCTGTGCATCATGGTTAAAAGTTTATGGTGAAGAGGAAAATGGTGAGTGAAATGGAGTGGTGTAGAGCAGAGTAGAGTGGCATGGAGTGTTGTGGAGTACAGTGGCATCGAGTGGTGTGTCTTAGAGTGTTGTAGAGTGGCATAGAGTGTCTTAGAGTGGAGTGTCATAGAGTAGAATGTCAGAGTGGAGTGTCATGGATTAGCATGGAATATTGTGGTGTAGAGTAGAGTGGTGTAGAGTGGAGTGAAGCAGAATGGAGGGGCATAGAGTGGAGGGGCACAGCATGGAGCAGAGGGGCACAGATTGTCTGGCGTGGAGTACAGTGTTGTAGAGTGTTATAGAGGGACATAGAGTGGAATAGCATGGAGAGGAGTAAAGTGTTGTAGAGTGGTTTAGGGCTGCAGAGTGAAGTAGAATGGAGTAGAGTGTTATAGAGCAGAGTAGAGTGGCATAGAATGAAGTAACAGAGTGGAGTAAAGAGTTGTAGAGTGGAGTAGCATGTCGTAGAGTGGAGTAAAGTGTCAGAGTTGAATGGCCTGGAGTGGAGTGACAGAGTGAAATGGAATAGAGTGTTAGAGCAGAGTGATGTAGAGTGGAGTGGCACAGAGTGGTATAGAATGGAGTGGACTGTCATAGTGCTGAATGGAGTAGAATGGAGGGCCATACAGTGGAGTGACAGAGTGGAGTGGCATAGAGCAGAGTGTAGTGAAGCATCATAGAGCGTAGTGGTCTTCATAGAGTGGAGGGTCAAAGAGTGTCATGGAGTGGCACAGAATGGCATAGAGTGTTGTACAGTAATGTGGAGTAGAGTGTTGTGGAGTGGGGTAAAGTGGAGTTTAGTGTCATGGCATACAGTGGAGGGGCACAGAGTAAAGTGTCAGACTGGAGTGGCATAGAGTGGAGTGGCATAGAGTGGAGTAAAGTGGCATAGAGTGTTGTAGATTAGAGTGGCATAGAGTGTTGTAGAGTAGAGTGGCGTTGAATGTCGTGGAGTGGAATGGAATGGAGTGTCTTGGAGTAGAGGGTTGCGAAGAGTCATATAGTGAAGGGCAGCAGAGTGGAGTAGAAGGTTGTCATAGAGTAGAGGGGCATAGAGTGGAGAGGTGTAGAGTGTTGTGGTGTGGAGTGGGCTAAAGTGTCATAGAGTGGAGTACTGCAGAGTGATATAGAGTGAAGCAGAATGGAGCACCACAGAATAAAGTGGAATAAAGTATCCTAGAGAGGAGTGGCATAAGGTGGACTAAAGTGGCATAGAGTGTCATAGAGTGGAGTGGCATAGAGTGGAGTGGAGTAGTGTGAAATGGAATGGAGTAGAGTGTCACAGAGTGGCATACAGTGGAGTAGAGTAATGTGGCATAAGTGGAGTACAACAGAGTGGAGTACAGTAGAGTGACATCAATTGGAGTAGAGTAGAGTGACGCACAGTGGAGTAGAGTGGCATAAAGTTGAGTGACATGGAGTGGCGCAGAGTGGAGTGGCAGAGAAGAGAGTAGACAGTCATAGTGTGCTGTGGCATGTTGTAGAGTGGACTGGCGTAAGGTGGAGTAGAGTGTCACACAGTGAAGTTACAAAGAGTGGAGTATGCAATGTGTGATAGCACACGGCCATTACAGACAACAGATGTTTGATGAAATGGTCATTACATTTGCACAGGCTTACAGTTTTTCTGACAAAACTATATAGCACACAAGCGATAATGCGTGGACATGGTATCACCAAGTGTATTGATTTGTTTTGATCATATTAAAATATTTGTTTCCTCCACACTTCAGAATTACAAAAAAGTGCTTTGTTTATGCTTTGCTAATTCTGATATATTCTGAAATAGTTGCACAGTTCATTTACAATTTTTGTGTGCTAGAAAAAATAACATCATACAGTCTTTTGTCTTAAATGGGTACCCAGCAGGATTGTCACATAAATCTTCTCACTTTGAAGTCAGAGAAAGAAAGCGAACACCAAGCACCCTCAGAAGATAGAGCCTGACATTTGACATCTCTCCTTGAATGCACAGCAAATGTGACAAGATAAGAACATAATTTAGAGGCCTGTTTACAGAAAGGGAGTACTCACGGAAAAATATAAGGGGCCCTGGTAAACAGGTTATGTGCTACGGGATGGACTAACTCAAACAAAATAAATCCAGCAAACAGAAGGGAAGGAAATGTGAGTTACAAATCAGAAAGCCAACGGCGGGCAATGGTGGCAATGGAGGAAAGCTTTCCAAATGTCCTCAAGATGTCATGAGCAAACCAGACTGCTGCGCTGTCTAGCAGGCTTTGACCTAATGAACACAATCCTGTGAAATTGGTGTATTTTAGTTAAACTGGAGAGTTGTACAGTAAGCAAAGTGGCAGTGCACATCAAAAAAAAGAAGCAGACACACAAAATGTCTGCTAAATGGAGCTAGTGAATACATTGAGATGTGTTAGCACAATTGCATTGCTGGATCGTACAAGTATATGCAGTTATCCCATGGACTAGTAGGCTCCTGTCACCTAAAGTAGTAGAAGCGAGAGGTTCAGACCACCCTGCATTGTTCACTATATTCCTATACAGACATTTCATCTGGAGTTACATCAAGATTATAGGCTGGTACTTTCCTTCAAGAAAATACAAGTGGAAGGCATAGCTTAACACTGTGGCTTGGGAACTGTGTAATTTCACCTTTATGATCTGCAAGCAAATATTGACGTAGAGCAGAAGAGGCAGGACTTGAAGGCATTCTAAAAAAGATGATGTAATGAAAAACTAGCAAGCAGAGTCTTTATTGGGAGGAATGGACAGAACATACATTTCTATAAATTGTTCACGAACCTTGAGGACATAGCTCATCCATGGTGAAGACGTTAGGAACATTCACTTTATTTACCAGTAAATGCTGGGTGGTGACAGTGAAACAGAGACACCCAACCAATGATTAGTCTGCTACTCCCCTGGCCTGCTTTTGTTGTTGCTTTGTGCTGCTGTTATCCTAATATCTGCTCCACTATTAAATAAGTGATATTACCAAGAAAGAGATAACCGTCCTACATGAGAGACATTCAGAATGCCAGAACTAGTGGCAGACCAGAATCTTTGGAAAATCGGTGCCACTGACTGAAGTTACTATCAACAGTATTCCTATTGGCATAGGAGGAAAAGTAAGGATTAAGGATTAGAGGAAGCCTCGAGATAATCAATAGAAGTGAAGAACTTTAACTCTCAGAAGATGCCATTATGGAAGCAGTAGATGTCTTGGTCTGGACAGGACTCAAAGTGTCAACCAAAGCTAGTGAAATAGTCGAGATGCCTCAACAATTCAGATTATAAAAAATTACAGTCAGCTGTGACCAATATTCACCACTGAAAAGAGAAAAGGAGTTCCTTAACAATTCACAGGAGATTATTACATAGGTGAAGTTTGCAAATGATTGTTAGAACATCGTTTTTCCAAAGAGAATTCCTCAGCTCTTTCAATGGAGCCACGTGGATAAGGAAAGTGAGTAGGGGGAACAGGGACTCAACCAAATGGATCAGATATCATTTCAAATCCTAAGAACATAGTCTGAGATACTTTTTATTCAATAATTTGCTTTATCAAAATAAAGAGTATCTGCCCAAGGGAAAGGTAAGACTAAGGGATTGCTTATGAAACCAAAAAGACCGGATGGCCTCTGGTTTGCAAGGATATCAAGTTTTTCCCATGTAGGGGTTGAAGACAGTGTTAAAGAAAATATTGGGGTTGAAGAAAAGTGAGACAAGTCTCTTTGGTAAACACTCATTTTGAAAGAGAGTGTCTTCAGTAGCAGTAGCAGTAAGAAAATATTAAAGGGAATTTTCTGAGGAAAGGCTGTTGAACATCAGGTTGTTTACAGCAGCACGTCAGGCTGCGTAGCATGTTTCCATAATAGGGCAGTCACCCAAAAAGCCTGTACAATTTAGGTACAATGATTTAGGCCTAATTGGCAGTCTGCAGGGGCATAAGAAAGATATCCATTTTTAACATTTGACCCATTACAGAGTTTTGAGAAAATGGCAAGAAAGGTATTTGTGTGCGAATATTGGAAGGCAGTCTTAATAAGATTGTTGACCCACTCTAACTTATGGGAAACGTGCAATGGGTGAAACTAGCAACCTAGACAACCATGTGCTATGCTCCTCCCCATGCTCTGAAGCAAAATGAGGTGTTCGGCTGAGAAGCACGTCCTAAGTCACAAAAATAAGAGTACACATAGTTGCCCTTCAAAGAGCACATCAGAAGAGTTCCTTGAAATTGTACTAGAAGCATGGTTAGTTAAGTCATGCTCGGTGGGAAGCCCCTTGGAGTTCTGTGACTTTATAAAGGAACCGGTCTCTGGGCTTGTTCCTCCACCTGGTCACAGAAGTCCTCATTACTTTCAATAGCCTTAAAACTCACTACGTACTATATAATTACTGTTTTAGGTCACAATCTGTTATGAACTGTGCTGTTGACAGTCAAAACATATTGCAGCAATTCAAAAATATATGTAACTTTGTAGAGAAAAGTATTTACTGCCACATATGATAAATCCTATACTTTTGCTGTTGTGTGTGTTATCCTGCTGCACTCATTCAGTTGCACGATCCAAAATAAATTCCTGGACTCCTCCAACTATCACATCACCTGGGCATAATCTACATGGAGTGTTACAGCTGGTGACTCAAGCTGACAAAATAGAAGAGGGAATTCAATGGTACAAAACATTGACAGGATATATGCTCTATTTCATGGATTGAACAATTGCAATACAATACATTTACAAGAAACTCATTCACTTATAAACTATTTTGCAAAAGTTCAAATATTTAAATGGAATATCATTTTAAATTATTGTGTAGCATTATTTCAAAAGAATTGTTGACTTACGAATACTGTACTAATAAATCAGAACAAGCTTTAACTACAATAAATGTGGAAATCATGTTACTAATGAGAGTAGCAAATAAAACATAGTTTTAGGAAGTGCAAGAGACAGCACTTTGCACTGCTAAACTAAGCAATGTACTGTGATATTAATTCACACAATATATCACATTGTCATTAAATATGATAATATAAACACAGAAAAAAACAGCTGTAATGTATTGAGGTTTTGAGGTCAGACAGTACGTATAATATGACTGTATTGCAACCGATGAAGTGAGGAATGAATAGTAGAACACTCTAAACTGATTAGAGCTTGGCTCAGCAAACGTTTATCTGTGAAGTCGCTTCTGCATTTGAAGATTATGGGGATTCAAATTTAAAATGCAAGAACAGAAGTGCATTAGTTAATGTCAGTTTCTGAAGTACTTACTTACATCCATACAGCTAGCTACACCAGATGCATAACCATGTAATTGAAAAGGGTGCTGTAGAAGGAAATGCAATGGACAGAAGTTAGAAGCCTTTTAGCCTCTGCATATACAGACTAGTAGATGATGGTTACCTCATGTGAGCCAAGGCTGGTTATTTTTTCCTTTGACTGGTAAGGACTTGTACAACTTGTGGGTCAGCAAAGACTATCCAAGTAAGCCTTTGGAGCTGCTTTCAGGTCCAAATATTCAAGGTAAAGTTGGAGACACTGTAGCATTCAGGCAGTTATGAATTTGTCCAGCAAGTAAGCAGTGTACTCTCTTCTCAGCAGGAATTGGTATGGTTTTACTAGTTGTGTGCAGTTTTGGAAGAGGGAGGAAAACCATGACAGGGCCCTGCCTCCGATGCCTATGGATCATGCCAGCCTGTTTACTAGTGCATTGTGGTCAATGGTATCGAATTCAGCTGAAAGGTCGAATAGTATCAGCACGCAAGGGAGAGAGAGATCTCCGGCAGATAGGAGTTCCTCTCTAATGCAGACTTGATTTGATGCTTCATTTTGTCCTGAATCCTGATTTGAAGTCACTGAAGAGGCTGTTAGTCTCTGCACAGTGTGATAGTTCTCTGGAGACTACTGGGTAGAGTACCTAGGCCACACAGAGAAGGCCAGAGATGGGCCTGCTATTGTTGAGGATATTTGGGTCCAATGAAGGTTTCTTTAGGATAGGGGTTAGGATGGCATGCTTTACTGATATATGCATGGATGAAAAGTATATTACTCCCTTTCTCCAATTACTAGGGTAATCTGGACATTTTAAGATGGAGAAACCTGAAGAATTCACACTTCCACTGCATTTTGTGATGACAGCCCCTCATAAAATTAAAAGGGAGAGTCAACAGCATCTTTCTAGGTTCCCAGTTATTTTGATGTGAGTTGCCAGGATCTGTATGGCGTAGCAAAAATACTTGTGGTTTGGGACACAGACATGAGGGCTAAAAGTGTACAGGAAATTAAACACAACTTTACAACTGTACAGCTCCTTTCTTTTAGCTATCAGCACATACATACAAAGAGGTGTTGAAAAGAAAACGAGTGAGATATAAATTGACAGGCAGTTCCAAGACATCTTTCAACTGGCTAGCTACGACAACATGAGAGTTGGGATTTGAAAGAAATGAAAGATCTACTGAAAAAGAAATGAAAGAAGAACTTGTTGGCAAATATGCAGCTCCTTTCACCTTGCTCTGCAAGGAAAATGCGTAGCTGTTCAGTATCCTGCCCCACTGGTTTGACTGTTGTTGGACTTGGCCCTATCTGCAGGGTCACCCTCAAACTTCTTTTGCACAGACCCTGCTGTTTACTGAAACCATTTTTGTTGGCCTTAGTTAACAGTTGCTAAAGTATTTGTGCTCTCTCCCCTCGAAACATGGAATAATTGGCTTACACCCAATTGTCATACTTAATTTACTTATAAGTCCCTAGTAAAGTGGTGCTACCTGAGCGCAGGACCTGTAGATTAAATGCTAGTAGTAGGCCTTTAGCACTGATTGTGCCATCCACTTATATGGCCCTTTGAACATGTTTCAGACCTGCATTACAGCCTGTGTGTGCAGTTTCAAAAATTGCCATTTCGACCTGATAAAATAAACCTTTTACTAGGCCACAATCCTCCTTTTTAATACATATAAGTTGCCCCTACAATAGGCCTTACACAGCCCAGAGGGCAGGGTGTAGTGTATTTGAAATGTAGGTTATGTGCTTATAAGTTTTAAATGTCCCAGTAGTGAAAACACCTACATTTGTATTTTGCTACGTCAAGGCCTACTTTTGCCACAGAATAACATTAGAGTTATCTTGTTAAATTTAATGAGCTGTACTTTCCAATTGGAAGCGGTGGACAGGGTCAGCTTGGTGTTTAAAAGATTGTAATTAAAATCACTCTTTAATTTAAAGTTGGATTTTTACTCATAATTCCAAAACTGACATTTTTAGAAAATTGGCATTTTTTTGTCCTAACCATTTGGTGTCTGTAGCCTGATCCTGAGTCACATGACTTGGTGTAGCTGGCAGCTGGTCTTTGTGTGCTGTTCCCAGGCAGTGAGACAAAGAGAAGATAGGTGTTGGCAGGATGTGCCATTCTGAGTGAACAGAGGAAATAAGGAGCTGTGACCTACCATACTTGCACATTACAAAGCCATGTCTAAGCAGTCTCTCAAAGGGTTTGTCACTGGTCTTTTGTGACCCCAGACAAGCAAGGACAGGAAGAAGGGGGTGCGTGACACCTCAGGGGGTAGAAACCTCTATAAGCTTATTCCACTTCAAAGTGAACACTGGTTATAAATGTTGGCTCCTTCGACCCAACTCTTCATTACACTTCTGGACCTGCGGAAGACTCTGCCAGGAAGAGGAACTGTTGTGCTGCTGAAGGACTGCCCCTCTGACGGATTTCTGCCTGCTGTGCTGACCTGCTGTCTGCTGCCCCCTGCCCCCTTGCCTGGGTGAGAAGGGCTAGACATGCAACCTGTACCGAGGAACACTGGAGCAACTCCAAGGGCTAATCTTTTGTAACCAGCATCTAGACTCTGCAACTGTAAGTTCTACCCTGCCAAGCAGTGTCACCCTAATCATGGACCCTATGAAGTTGGCTTGAAGTTGCTTTGCTATCCCTTTCGTGGATCTAGCCGAACCGATGCATATCCTCTGATTCACAGTACAACCCCGAAAATAACCTATGCATCGCCTCTGCTGTGAGGATTCTTCCGGAGCAAGGACTTCACATTGACCTCACAGCCCACAGCTTCATCAGAACAACTGCATTGCGACACATCCTGAATGAGGGCCTCTCTTCTCAAGCCCTTCATTGACAGTAGCATTGAGGATGAAACAGGACTTTGCAATGCAAACCCCGTAGCTTCTTCAGAACCAGCCAGTGCGCAATGAATACTTGATGCAGGATTTCATATTGCAACCCCACTTGCCGACGGGTTCCCCAACAACTATGCAGGACCTGGCATCGCAGCCCCTCAGAAGTGACATGGGGTGACGCACCTCCAATCCGGACCTTGCACCGTGCTGGCTTCGTAACGCATCCTCAAAGTGGGACCTTGCAACACTCTGCAACCCAGATTAATATACTCTTGTTGAGCAGGCCTAATGGATCCCAGCAGCCGACCCACAGTCCATTGGGGTCACCCTGAATTGCGACTTTTGCCCGGTCTGACGTGACCAGGTAACCACAGTTGGCACCAGGGCTGGCTTTAGTGCGGTGCAGCCGCACCGGGTGCTGACTTCAGGGGGGCGCCGTGTTTAGCAATAACTTACGAAACTTGCGATTTAAAAACACCTGCTGAAAAGTTTCTTGTGCGTCCAGCCTTCAGGAAGCAATTCAAATTGCTTAATGTTCTTGCTAGAGAGAGATCGGAGGTTTGTCTTGCGGCAGCTTTGACTCACCGTCAAGTAGCGGAGAGGGTTAATATGCCTGCTGCAAAGGACAGAATGATATTTTGTGTGGATGGCTGAGTGTATTAGTAAAGCCAGCCTTTACAAGCGCTTTAAAACACATGATTGTATGTGAAATGGGGGCTATAGAGAGATGAGGAGTACATTTGCCAGGTGGTAATGAGGGAATCTGAGGAGGTGGTCATGGGGGGAGGAAGGGGGTGCCAAAAAAAGACTGCTGCACAGGGTTCCACCAGCACAAAAGCCGGCCCCGGTTGGCACTGTGTGCTTTTTGGTGTTTTTTTTTTTTTTTTGCTTAAATCTTTAAAATTGCATATCTCAGGTTCTACCTACTGAATTTGTGTTGCTTTGGTCTTGTTTTCTACTCCAATTTTTTAAGTTGGTGTGGGATTCTTCTTATGTTGCGCTTTCACCTTGTTGCTGTCTCAAGTAATGCATAAATACTTTACACATTACCTCTATGTGAAGCCTGACAGCTCCGTGCCACTGTATAAATACTTTACACATTACCTCTAAGTTAAGTCCGACTGTTCTGTGCCAAGCTACCAGAGGGTTGAGCACTGGTCAATTTGGGGTTTGCTTGTGACTTCACCCTGACAAAGATTGTGGTTTTTGATTGACCAGGGTTTCACCCTCCTCAACCTGTAACCCAATTTCTTACAACCAGTATTAATCTGTAGCACTAGTGTCAACCGCACTGATGTGAATTGGAAATATTGTAGAATGTCGACAACAATGATAACTGATATGCTGCAGACGAATGATAAGTGTTACAATTATGGTACCATTGCAAAGTGTTTCATGGTGAATGGTAGGGAATTTCTTGAGGTGTGCAGACACATTTCAAGCTAGTTTTGGAGAACTTTAATGCTGCGACAGACACGTTAGTTTGGCTCTCAGTGATGACTACATAATGCTGGCCATTTCCTAATTAATTCATGTTAAATTTGATACTAAATGAATGTTTAACACCATGTGGCCCAGATCAAAGCAGTTCGGCTATGACTTACTTCAGGAGCACATCAGTCTTGTTCTTGAATTCCAAAAGTAAGCAAGGAGTATTTGTAGTTCATTCCCAGAAGTCAGGCGTAAGCCGGAAGTGCTAAAATAGTCAGTCACACCTACTCGTAGCAAACTTTTTAGTTTTAGAAAAAAGAAAGCCTCTGACTGCAGATACCTTTAGGTAGATTATGCCATAGCCTACGTTTTCCTTTATCAACAGCAGAAGAGACAGTTCAACAAATGAACAGGCCAGCAGAAGCGAAGTCAAACTGTCTCTGATCCGGGAAGCATTCCAGGATATTTGACCGCAACAATTTGGTGACATTATAAGTTTTCTGAACATCGTTCTTGAATACTGAACGGAGACAGACAAAAGTATCACTTAATTTTAAAAGATCAATAACCAGATATGTGAAATCAAAGGGCTTGCAAAGCAACCCAAATAGCATTGGAAGGTAGTAACGGTTACCTTTAGCTACAGTTTTCCGTGCATTTTCTGTTTATGTTATTTAGTTCGTTTTGATTCCGTTTAAAGAAATCACATGAGGATCAACTGACAATTTCTAAAATGCAGTTAAACATCTAACCAACTTAAAATGACAAGATCGTTTCCTTTTCCAGACTAAATTGTGAAACTAAACAGTGGAATGAAAAGTGTATTTTTTTTACCCCACATTCAACTCATTGTTGTTACTTTATTCTGAGGTATGCGACTGACCTGTCTGATAAACTGCAGATTCCAAGAGCAGTCAATTGCCAAGAAACAAATCTCCTGCATAATACCATAAATATATTTAGATGGATAAAACAATATCTTGCGATGTACACTCGAATTAGAGCGTATATTGTTGTGCATTTTGCTACCGTTTTGCATCTACCAGAATTTTCATTTTGAACACGTGTTGTTTCACTCTCCACATGAATAGTTGCCTGTGTGAGAAATACAGAGCGGTCACCTAGAAATGGGCGGTGGGAGAAGCTATGGAAAGCAGTGCCTAATGGTTCGTTGGAGTCTGAGAATCTTTCAGGCACAAGCACACCGTCACCCTTACCACAACTGCAAACTGAACTCACATATTAGGAGACCTTCAAGAAGGATTAAGGGGAGACTGAGTAGGGAAGGGCTGTAATTGTATTTAGTATATAAACCAATGAAGACTCATGGGTCCCTATTACATATAGTGCCCAGGGGACCTATAGGGTGTTTGCCCTCACTTTTTGTTTTCCATGAGCACTTTGATATTACAGAAGGGACTGCAGACCCGTGCATAGCTCCTACTGTAATACTGATCGTAAAACCAGGCAAAATGATCCCTCTTATAAATAAGGCTGTGACGAGAATGAGAGGATTGCTTTGTCCCTGTGCCCGCACCTTATTACAGGAATTAGTGCAAAGGTAAACTACACATTGGAAAGACCAGTGACTGTCCCCTATGTGAACTAGTCCATTGGGAGGATGGCACTTTGTCACAGGAACCCCACTCAGGTACCTCAACCACAGGCAGATGCTGTTAAATGCTGCATCCACGTGAGACCCCTCCTCAAAGCCCTGCTGCTGGGCTTCCGTTATTTAAAGATGCAACAACGGGTGCAAACTGTATTCCCGCAAAGTGATATGCACAATTGTATTTAATACAGTTCCCGAGATGGGAGGTGATCCTGATCAGTGATTGCCACTTTAATGCCAGATTCCATTTAATATTTGGATTTTTTTGTTCCGTTTTGGCTTTTGTGTTGCATTTGATCGTGTTTTAAATCGGTTTTGTGTTCTTGCAGCAGGAAAGACGGATGCAAAGGTGATTAATTGAATTTACATATTTCTGGAGATGCCTGTGAATTTACTGTGGTTTTGTGGTTCCTAATAGGTCTCCCAGTTACACTCGCAGGTGAGCCCACAGGGGCTCCTTCACCGAGTGGAGGGCAATAGCATCGTTAGTGGGTGTGTTGCACATTGGGAATGCAGAAGGACTTGGGTGAACTCCAGCTCCTGTGGGTGACCATATTATATGATTCTGGGCAAATCGCCTTATTCTCCGTGTGATTCATTTCCCTTAGTGGCCAAAGATATTACCGAAGTCATCCAGGGGGACTGCAAACAAGGGAAGCTACCAGAGGGGCCTGAGCCGAGGAGGCACCGTGGTGCACAACAGATCATTTATTATGCTTTAGTAAAGGGAATAACAGAATGGCTGTGTTTATTAAGGTACGACCATGATACAGAAGGTAAACTGACCATAAATGTGAAAACCGTGCTGAAATTGCGTGAAGAACTCTGTTTTACATATTCTGTGGTAAGAATGCCTCTCCTGTGCCTGTCAGAAGGTAACTGTGGTGCAGTTCAAAATACTCGAAAATGGAACTGGCCAATTTTATTTCCGGTAAAGCCGACATCTGATTGGATGGCATGGGAAACGACCCATCACACCCTGAAGCACCGCCACTAAATGCCAGTGTCTCTCCCCAGTTCAGTAAACCGGACGCTACCGTCTTCATCAGCAACTGCTGCTGTGATCCTCTTCTACACAGGGGATAGAAGATGCCAGTCTAAGACTCTAAGCCCCCAAAATGCAAATGGCAGCAATAATGTTCAAATAACTCAGCAGCAATACCAGTGGTGCATTGGCAGGAAAAAAAGCTTGACTGGAAACGTTTCGTACTCCATGTTTTACCAGTCATGTATTTGCATACAAGCAGCTATTCAGCGATCCAGAAAAGGGAGCCAGGCCTAAGCGTCTGTCAGTCCTTTAAATGCTTAAACGCGGATTTCAGTCTTTCCAGATTGATGGGGGAGGCTCGGCAACGCCTCGACGCAGAATTCCAGCCCTCCCACGGCCCCGGCCCCGGCCGCAGCAGTGCACCACATTCCCATATCAAGGAAGTTTCCAAGACCTTCTGTCAGGATGGGAGTCAGTTCCTTTTTTTGTAAACATAGCAAACAAACAACAACTTGCATTCCTGAAAGGGTGGAGGGGGGCGGTTTGGCACGGCATTCTGTGCTCCGCTGCAAGCTCCACCACCCTGACTGCCCAGATGAAGCCGCAGTGAATAGTGCTGGCTGTCAGACTTGTACACTAGCGCAGAGGCCTCGTTCCCTCCCCCCTTCGCTCTACTAAGCTCAACTTTCTCCGCACCGGAACAACTACCATCGCAGGCCTACCCTAGATAAGTAAAGAGTTCCCTCTCTCAATCATTGCCGAGAGGAGACCACCCAACGCAGCCTCTTGCAATGAACACCCTGCAGCGATCACCATGGCCAAGCATCACTCTTTAGCAAAGACTTTCACCCCACTGATCAACCCCGCCATTCGCCAACTCACCCACCGAAGCCCCAGGCAAACAATTACATTTCAATCATGTTTATCAGCAAATCACTTCACTTCCAAATTAAAATGAACCCCCACCATCCCACAAAGCACCCCTTCCTGCAATCACCTCGCCCAACCATTCATCCCATTCCATTCCAAATGCGCTAATTGAAAAGCCTTGGTGACGCAACCTGTTTTAAAAATAGATAGAACAATATATTTGTTTTGGTGGGAGAGCTCCCAGTCACCCAAAAGGGCCAGTTACGACTGACAGTGAGACCCGGGCACTGCATGCAAGTTGCTCCTCGATTGCCGACTTCCATCAAGCACTGGCAGAAACACGGGATATGGTAACCCGTGCACCCGACCAGGAGCACCTGCTGCAAGACGCCGCGCACACTGTGTGCACAGCTCCTGGCACGGCTCCACGGGGCAACACGGCTTGTAAACTGGCAGGCAGGCGGGAGGCTGACCCGAGGGACCATGCACCAACCAGCAAGCTGCCCCGCCACACCTCCCTCCCTACAACGCCATCCAGCATGTACTGCAACTTTGGTGCATGGCACAGAGTCGGCTTATTTAGGGCGCAGCTCTTAAATTCTCTGTCAAGGGAGAGGATGGCGCCAGGCGCGGTAATGTGCTGTTCACGCACGGACTGAGCTGTACTCACCCGCACTCATCCTGCACTGGCTTCTCCTCCGGCTCTCGTCCGCTGCTGCCTATGGGCCCGCACAGTCCAGGCCGCTCTGGTGCAGAAGAGGCTACAGAGACAGGTGCCCCGTCCGAGACGCCCCAGGACGTCATTTACCACCTGTTACGCACTAAGCAGAATCCTCCGTTCGCTCCTGGGGAGTGCATCACTGGGCGCTTCTCTGCTCAGCCTGCCTGTATTCCAGCTGCTCAGACCCTCCTCCTGCTCAGTCTCTGCACCCACCCACCCCTCCCAGCAAGACAGGGCTGGCAGCGCGTGCAGAGTCCAGCAACAGCCGCAGGCCAGTGCAGCCAGTTCAGCTACAGCGAGGGCCGGCCTGCGTATCTTCCCCTGAGCATCCTCTCCAGTGCCAGCATCCCTGGGACAGCTCGGCTCTCCTCCAGAAACCAGGTGATAAGGAGCAGCCCTGACAGCTCCAGCGCAGTGGACCAGTCGAGGAGCATGGGAGATGTAGTTTCCTTGTATCTGAAAATGTCACGCCATTTCAGAAAGGGCGTGCTTCTTAAAACTACGTAATCCAAAATGCAATGCGCACAGAGCATCATTAAATTGGAAGGCGGCTATGGCTGGCTGTGCGCTGACAGAATAGGCACAGAGTCTCCTCTTCCCCAATAGACTGCCAACTTGCCTGGCGGAGAGGAATGCTGGGGGACCCACTCTCGCTGAAGGTCACCCCAGCGAGGAAGAGCAGCAGACTGATACCGAGCTGAAGACCGCGAATGCAAAACATGTTTTGAATGTTCAGCTAGCGCGCAGCACGCTAATAACGTACCAACCCTTCCCTCTAGTATGAATATAAAAGGATCTTGAGTCCTCGCGATTTACACCCCAGACATGCCTCCACATACAAGATCTCCTTTTTTTTTTTTTTTAACTATTTATGCTAATTCTATGCAAATATAATTTAAACGGTAGAGTTTTCCAATATAGCCAGGTTCCTTACCAAACGCCTTTCTGTACCAAAGAGCTATATTGTCACTGAGGCTGCCAGATTATTTCAGAGCTGGGAAGAAAAAAACGATAACCACTTAATTTATGAGGCACTGTGCTTGTGGTTTTATCTCCAGTTTAATCATTGCTCTTCTTTAGGCAGTTAAAATAATATAATTTTCCAGTGTATGTCAATAAACTATATTTCACCAAAAATGTCTTTGTTGATAGTAGTCAAATGTTGTACCTCCGTCCCTAAAGAAATATTTGTTGATCTTGTGTGATTGAGAAATAGTTAGCACATACTGTATGCAGCATCAACTTTATCATGGCCCTTAGTGTTGCAACTTAGTTGATACGGTAATAAAAGACAGAGGCACAGGGTCAGGTAGTTTGTAAATATTATTAGAAGTCAGACATTGCTTTGTCAGACCGCAGTACACATTGCCAAAAAGCATTGGCAAAGCCAGTAGGTCTTTCCTTTGGGACCTATTGGGTTTGCCCATGGTTTTAGTCAAACTGAAAAAAGAAGACAAAGCCAGCTACATGATATCGCAGTTGCACGCACCAAGCATGCACCAAGCCTACACAATAACACAAGCTTTTTTTTGGTTGATTAAGCCAAGATGGATCAATAGACAAAAAAAAAAAACATGAATGGGTGGGTAGAAAAAACGCACGTGGGGGGAATGAACGCAGGTGTGAGAAGCAACACAGAGGGTGAAATTACAGAGGGTGATGAAGCAACAGAATTATGAGGGGAAGCAACATGGAGGGTGGAGGGAAGCAGCACAGGTGTCTGCGGGGGAAGCAATACAGAGGGCACAGGTGAGGGAAAGCAACAGAGTGGAGGGATGGAAGTAAACAGACAGAACAACGCGGAGGTGGAATAGAAGCTAACAAACAAGATAGTGCAACGCGTAGTTAAAGCACACAAGAACAGCTCGTAGGGCAAAGCTCTATAAAAGGGAAAATACATGTAAGAGCAGCTCAAGGACAAAGTTGTGGAAAATTATATTTTTTTTAAGTACAGAAAATAATGTGCTGGGAGAGGTGAGAAACCAAAAAGAAAGGGGTAAACATATGCACTCTTATGGAGTGCTTTTAGAAAAAGAAAAAAACTCCAGAAAAGCAGGCACTTGTGGAAGGATTATAGGAGCCAATCAAAGAGATGGTAAACAGGCTATGCTCCACAGGCACATCTAGAAGGAGCAGATGGATGTGCTAAAATAAATAAAAACATTGAAAAAAAGCAGGAGAATAAAAGTAATAAATCAAAAAACCAATGGAACGTAACAGGTCAAGTTGTTTTCCAGATAAGATATCAATATGCCCCCATAAGTCTTTCACAACCAGACACATACTTTATGGCAGGCTTCAACATAATCATTTATTTTCACTTTACATGTTTAACTTAGTTCAGTTTTCATATGTGAAAATATGTGTAGATATTTAGCCACGAAATGTCAGTTCACTCCCATGCAATCTAGTGACCTTCCCCCAAATTTTTCACCTTCCTCCTCTATTTTTGCTGATCTAGTTTTTGCTGACCATAGGACTATGCAAACTCACAACAGTTAGCAGGCAAGGGATAAATACAATGATTATTTCGAACAACCAATATTAACTCTTGGTTTCACAACATGCTTGTTTCCGGTCCAGGGAGGACCCTGACTGGCAGTTCAGGTTGGACTGTTGCCATGGGGAACAGGGTCAAGACTGATTTGCATATGTCTGGGTCCACACTGGGGTGGCCGGTGAGCAAAAGAACAATGGATTAAACTCAGATCTGTGACTGGGGGTGAGTGTTTGAAAAGTTTCAACACTTTGTCCATCATCCTTTTGTGTTGCTAAAGTTGCCCTAAGTGGGAAGGGTATGCCCAGATGTGGGTCCTGTACTCACTGTGCCACTGGATTCAAGCTAGCCTGGCTGATGAAGGGTGATACCCTGAAACCTGCCCCAGGATGCTTGTTTCCGGTCCAGGGAGGACCTGGCCTGGCAGTTTGGCTGGACTGTTCCCATGGGGAACAGGGTCAAGACTGGTTTGCATACCAAACTGGGGTGGCATGGTGAGCAAAAGAACGATGGATTAAACCCAGATCTGTGACTGGGGGTGAGTGTTTGAAAATTTTCAGCACTCCGTCCATCATCCTTTTGTGTTGCTAAAGTTGCCCTAAGTGGGAAGGGTATGCCCTGACATGGGTCCTTTGCTCACTGTGTCACTGGATTCAAGCTAGCCTGGCTGATGAAGGGTGACACCCTGAAACCGGTCCCAGGATGCTTGTTTCCAGTCCAGGGAGGATCTGGCCTGGCAGTTGGGGTTGGACTGTTCCCATGAGGAACAGGGTCAAGGCTGATTTGCATATGACTGGGTCCTAACTGGGGTGGCATGGTGAGCAAAAGAAAAATGTATTAAACCCAGATCTGTGACTGGGGGTGATGGTTTGAAAAGTTTCAAAACTCCGTCCATCATCCTTTTGTGTTACTTTTAGAAAGTTGGCATTTTCCTGCCTTAGCCATTCAGTGCCTGCAGCCTGTCTCTGGGTCACATGACTAGGTGTAGCTGACAGTCTGGCTTTGCGTATTCCTCCTAGACAGCCACACATAATAGCTTAGGTGTGCTTGATTGCCCCATCACTGGCAGAATCAGAGGGCAGACCTGGGCACAGCCCTACTTACACTTGAGTAGGCTATGTCCTGTCTCCACACAAAGGGCTGCATACCTGCTGTAGTTAGTCTGAGCCAGAGCAGAGAAGGGAGGAAGCCTGTGGAGTTCCAACAGAAACCTCTAGAAGTTTCTCCGACTTCAAAGGAAGAACGATGTACAAATATTGGACCTCAGACACTTCTAGACCTGTGGAGACTCTGCCAGAAAGAAGGACTGCTGTGCCACGGAAAGACCTGCCACTCTGTTGTACTGCTGCCCTGGTAGATTACTGCCTTTCTGGACTGCTGCCTTGCTTGATTGCTGCCCTGCTGCCCTCCTGCCCGAGTCAGAAGGATTTGGACCTGCACCCGAACCCAGGACTTCCAGAGTGACTCCAAGCGCTAGTCTGCTGGCCTCTTGTTCAGAGGCACAGAGACAAAGCAGACTCCCAACCACCAGAGCCAGTACCCAGATCCAGCTAAAGCAAGTTCCTGACCTCTTAGTGATGCACCTCAAGCCCTACACCCATGGTGTGGCCTCAGAGAGGCTGAATTGAAGTTTTTGGCTCTTCTTGAACGGCCCCATGGGCGCTGACATCTTGTCAGTCCCATAGCTGCCAACAAGAAGTTCCTGACCCTTCATAGTACAGCATTGACCATTTGCGGGGAGTGCCAACCCGAAGCACAAGCCCGCCCACTTGTGACATCAACAAGATCTTTGCGCTACAGCAAAGACATGCCTGTTCTTTGTGCTACATCTACGACCATCTGCAATACTTCCCTGCTCCTTGTGAACCCTTCATCACAAACAGGACTCTTTGTGCTGGACTGAGTTGGTAACTTTTTAGCGGGACTAACCTGGCACCTGTATATGACCCACGCTCCATCACGGTTGGCCTGACATTGTGACTTTCTCCCAGTTTCACACAACCAGATAGCTGCGAGTGGTGCTTTGAGCATTTTGGTGCTATTTTCACTTAAATCTTTAAAATTCCATATCTCCAGTTTTACTGATTGGATATTTGTCATTTTGGCATAAAATTATTAATATATATTTTTTCTTTTTTCTAAGTCGGTGTGCGATCCTTCTTGTGTTGTGTTGTCACTTTATTCTTGTTTGAAGTGGTGCATAAATACTTGACATTTTGTCTCTGCGTTAAGCCTGACTGCTATGTGCCAAGCTACCAAAGAGTTCAGCACAGGTTAATTTGGAGTTTGCTTGTCACTTCATCCTGACAAGGATTGTGGTTGCGGCTCAAGTAAGAAAGCAACCTCCTCAAACAGTAACCCAATTCCTTACCCTGGTGTTCAGCGGTGAGTATCTGGACATGTGTTTGTGCAGTGCCATACAGTAATTTTGGGTTGCACTATCCCATATAAATAATCTGTGACCATTTCAAGTTTTTTTTTAATATTCTCTTTGATTGGCTCCTTTGCTTTCTTCAAATTTACTCTCATTTCTACTACCTGATTGTGTGTCAATATACCTGCAATGGAATTCGAGCTGGCCAACTTGGAAAATTATACTGTGGCTGAGCTTAAACAGTTCTGCAAGGAGAGGGAACTCTCCACCAAGAAGGGTACCAAGAAGTTGGCACTGCAGAAAGCTCATATGGATGAGCAGGATTAGAACCTGATATCAGCCCTGAAGCACAGCCTCTATTAGAGCAGGATGATCCATCTCTTGAGTTGGAACTCCCTGCTAGGACAGCAAGCAGTGTGTCCTCCCTTAGCCTGTGCTCAGAGGAGCTGCGGACAGGAAGGCAGAGAGGGAGTTCTGGCTACAGACCTCCAAGCTTAAAATGGAGGCAAAGCTGGCCCTAGAGGAGAAAAGGTTGGTTCATGAGAGGAGCCTCAAAGAGCTGGACCTTAAAACTGGATAAGCAAAGTCCAGCAGCAATGATGGCAGAATACACTCCGTGTCTGAAGAAGGCAAGGGGGTCTGTATACCTAAAGACCTGGTGCCCAGATATGTGGTGGGGGATGACATAGATAAATGGTTTTCTGCTTATTAAATGACCCTGAGAGTACACAGGATCCCAGAGGAGCACTGGGGGAAGAGGAGGGGGCTGTGGAAGCATGTGCCTCCAGTGGGGAGGGACACACTTTTTACCCGAGAAATAGAGGACCAAATTAGATATACCCCTGTGAAAGCCATTTTTCTAGCTAATTTTGAAGTGACCCCTAAGAAGTATGGCGAAAGGAAACAAAACTCTCCCAAATTAATCTTGGGTGGATTCCTGGAGCAGTCCAACAAGGCACTGAATGGCTAGGTGAGGAGCAGTAAGGTTAATTATTACAATGGGCTGCACAACCTGATTCTTGGGAAGCACATGCTGATTATTTGTTTTATAGAGCTGCACTACCACCTAATGGCAAACTGATTGATTTTTAAAAGCTTGCTTAGTAGGCGGACCTTTGGGTCAGCACCATAGTGTCCAAAATATTTATCTGGGGGAACTCCCAAAAGGGTGGTCAGGGATCACACCAGAAGAAAAAGGTGGGGGATGGGGTTAAAAATGAGTTCTCAAAAGGCCCCAACACAATTTCAAAGGGAACAGCAATAACCATTCCCTGTCTGAGCCAAAGAGGAAAGGGTTCTTTGATAAACAGAAAGGGAGGTTTGTTCCCCAATGTACTGAGTGCTACAAGGATGGGGACTCCTATGGAGACACCACATGTCTCAAGAGGGCACAGCCCCCCACTGGTGGGCAGACATCTGGGTTGGTGAGTGTAGCGTTTGGGGACAAGTTAGTCCTAGGTAGATTTGGGAAGCAGACAAAGGTTGTCCTAGTGTCCTCAGGGGATATGGAGATGGTGCCAAAAGCACATATGCCTTCAAATACTTGTAAGTATAGGTAGTGTGTTACCATTAATGGGCAACAGGTGGAGGCTCTGAAGGATACAGGAGATGGCATGGCTACTGTGAGCTGTCAGCTGGTATCCTTAGAGAAAATCCTCATTATCATTCCACCAAGTCATAGTTGCACACCAGAGTGAGAGTCATATACTGTTGTCTCTGGTTCCCTTTGAAGGAAGGGGGGGAGGGCGGTCTCAGGTTTTCTAAAAGTAGCTGTGAGCCTTGTCATGTCTATAGGTTGTCTGTTGTGCAATGACCTGGAACACAGTGTCTGGAAGGAGGTAGAGCTTATGTCACACTTGGAGATGTTGGGATTGCTGAATGGGTCTGTATGACCACAAGGGCCATGGCTGCCCAGGAAGGGAGACAGTGGTGCCTGGAGCCAGGAACAATGGCCCAGGTAGCTGCCAAGAACAGTAAGGTCAAGGGGTGCAGGAAAGTAGCCCACAAAGTTCTTGCAATCCAGGTTGATGGGGTACCTGAGGAGGATGCTCCTGAGCCTACCAGGGAGGACATGGCTGTCCTGGGTGGCGTGCCGGAGCTTGCAGGATGACAAGTTGAGGGTGGGCTCACCAGGCAGGAATTCTGCAAAGTACAGAAAGACAGCCCTACACTAGAGGGTTTGAGGTGGCATGCTGAAGCCCAGACAGCAGGTGATATCTCTGAAAATTACCTTATCTATTGGGGGAATGACCTCCTTTATGTTGAACCTAAGACTCCTGGACCTGGGCAGCCTGTGTGCTGGTGGCTCCTCATTGTTATAGGACCTTCTTACTGGGGTTGGCTCACAATAACCCCCTGGTAGTACATCGTGGACAAGACAAGACCTTCGCCAGGCTTATCACCCACTTTTATTTGCCCCAGACGAAGATGGCCTCAGATGCATTCTGTAGGTCCTGTGCTACCTGCCAGACCAGTGAGTAGTCAAGGAAAAAGCTGAAGGTTCCCCTGACCCCTTTACCTGTCATTGGCACTGCATTGAGAGGGTGGACACCGACATTGTTGGTCCCTTGGACCCCAAAACAGCTTTAGGCAACAGGTTCATCCTGGTCTTAGTGGACCAGGCTACCTGCTATCGACAGGCCATCACTCTCAGGCCAGTGACTGTGCATGCAGTGGCTACAGTCATGATGGGAATTTTTACCCATATGGGATTCCCCAAAGAGGTAGTGTCTGACAGAGGTACAAACATCATGTTAGCATATATGAAATCCATGTAAAATTAGTGTGGAGTGAGTTACACGTTTTCTAAATCCCATCACCCCCAAACAAATGGGCTTGTGAAGAGATTCAACAAGACACTCAAAGGCATGTGAATGGGTCTTCCTGAGTCCCTAAGGCACAAGTGGGAGGTCCTTTTGCCATGACATCTGTTTGCCTACAGCGAGGGACCACAGATGGGAGTTGGGTTTAGCCCCATCAAACTCCTCTATGGCTACCCTGCTAAGGGACCTTTCAGCCTTGTAAGAGAGGGGTGGGATCAATAACCCAGGAAACACTCTCAGGATGTGGTCAGCTACATGCTGGCAATCTGCAACCAGATGCATCGCTTCTACAAAAAGCCAAAAAGCAATCTTGACGGCAGTCAAGAAGTTATTAAATTCTGATTTGACCAGAATTCCACTTAGGTAGAGTGTCAACCTGGCCAGAAGGTGTGGGTTATGGAGGTTTTGGAGCACACAGCTCTCCAGGATCTCTGGATAGGCCCATAAGAGGTGAAGGAGCTGAAGGGGAAATCCTTCTATCTGGTGGATCCCAAGACAATAGAAACCCCTTAAGGGTGCTCCACATATAGGTGGTCATTACAACCCTGGCGGACGGTGTTAAAGCGGCGGTAAGACTGCCAACAGGCCGGCGGAATTTTTTTGGGAATTACGACCTTGGCGGAAACCGTCAAAAAAGACAGTCACTTTAACACCTCGACCGCCACGGCGGTACAAACAAACAGCTTGGCGGTCACCACCAACAGACAGGCGGAGGACAATGTACCGCCCACACTATTATGACAGGCCAATCCGCCACCTTTTCCGGGGCAGATACACCGTGGATAAAAACACAGCGGAAACAGGAATTTCGAAGGGAAAACGCTCACCTCTACACACTCCACGAGGAAGGAGGACACCATGGACCCGGAACTCCAAATCCTCCTTGCGATAGTCTTCCTGCTCCTGTACCAGGAGCACCAACGCCGGCGGCGAAGACCACGGTGAGTACTGCACCTATGACACAGGGGAGGGGGGAGGGAAAAAACAGGGACACACACACGCAACACCCCCACCCCCACCCTCACCCACTACAACACACACACTAATGCATATCTATACATTATAGTTACACCCTCCAACCCCCCCGGAAGAATGCAAAGACAAAAGGAAATGAGTGTAACCATTGTAATATATCAAAATTCAGTAAGCAAAAATATACATATATACACTATTAACAAAATATACACCAAGATTAGTAGTCCAGGTATTGCACCATTCATAGTCCGTGGACCACTGGGCCCAAAATGCATGGGCGAGGCCCACACACGATACCAGATCAAAACAGAGAGAACATTGCAGGGGCATGAGATAGAAATACAACAGGCACCTCAGGGGGAAGGGAAGGGGGGCACCTCAGCCAGATGAGTGCAAACGCCAAATCCACGAGGGGGCTCCATGCCCATTGATGTATCCTGGGGAGTGCAAAGCCACAGTCTCTCAAGTCTCTACAGTGGGTGGGTTGCCCACTGCTGCATCCTGGGGAGTGCAAAGCCACATTCTCTCAAGTCTCACAAGTGGGTGGGTGGCCCACTGCTGCATCCTGGGGAGTGCAAAGCCACAGTCTCTCAAGTCTCACAAGTGGGTGGGTTGCCCACTGCTGCATCCTGGGGAGTGCAAAGCCACAGTCTCTCAAGTCTCACAAGTGGGTGGGTTGCCCACTGCTGCATCCTGGGGAGTGCAAAGCCACAGTCTCTCAAGTGGATAACATTCTCCACTGGTTTCTGGACGGGGCTTTGTGCCCAGAGTGCTTCATCCTGCCAAGGACTGAGGTAGTGGATGCATGTCTCCACTGGTTCTGGAGGGGGATTGGTGCCCAGAGTGCTTCATCCTCCCAAGGACAGACGTAGTGGATGTCTTTCTCCACTGGTTCTGGAGGGGGCTTGGTGCCCAGAGTGCTACATCCTGCCAAGGACAGACGTAGTGGATGTCTTTCTCCACTGGTTCTGGAGGGGGCTTGGTGCCCAGAGTGCTTCATCCTCCCAAGGACTGAGGTAGTGGATGTGATAATCCACTGGCTCTGGAGGGGGACTGGTGCCCAGAGTGCTTCATCCTGCCAAGGACTGAGGTAGTGGATGTGATAATCCACTGGTTCTGGAGGGGGACTGGTGCCCAGAGTGCATCACTCACCCCGTGACGGTCCCAGTTGCGTCAGTGCCCCTGCCGCTCATGGGCTAGCGGTGCTTGAGTTGGCAGTCCTTGCCCTGTTCAGCAGTCCTTGCCCTGTTCAGCGGTGCTTGAGTTGGCGGTCCTTGCCCTGTTCAGCAGTGCTTGAGTTGGCGGTCCTTGCCCTGTTCAGCGGTGCTTGAGTTGGCGGTCCTTGCCCTGTTCAGCGGTCCTTGCCCTGTTCAGCGGTACTTGAGTTGGCGGTCCTTGCCCTGTTCAGCGGTGCTTGAGATGGCGGTCCTTGCCCTGTTCAGCGGTGCTTGAGTTGGTGGTCCTTGCCCTGTTCAGCGGTCCTTGCCCTGTTCAGCGGTGCTTGAGTTGGCAGTCCTTGCCCTGTTCAGCGGTGCTTGCCCTGTTCAGCGGTGCTTGAGTTGGCGGTCCTTCATTGCCCAGCTGGGCTGGGGCTGGCGGTCCTTCATTGGTCAGCTGGGCTGTGGCTGGCGGGGCCCTCCTGGGCAGCAGCGACAATGGGGCTGGCGGGGCCCTTCTGGGCAGCGACGATGGGGCTGGCGGGGCCATCCTGGGCAGCAGCAACAATGGGGCTGGCGGGGCCCTCCTGGGCAGCAGTGACGATGGGGCTGGCGGGGCCCTCCTGGGCAGCAGCGACGATGGGGCTGGCGGGGCCCTCCTGGGCAGCGACGATGGGGCTGCCAGGGCCCTCCTGGGCAGTGACGATGGGGCTGGCGGGGCCCTCCTGGGCAGCAGCGACGATGGAGCTGACGGGGCCCTCCTGGGCAGCAGCGACGATGGGGCTGGCGGGGCACTCCTGGGCAGCGACGATGGGGCTGGCGGGGCCCTCCTGGGCAGCGGGGATGATGGCGGTCTTCTCCGCCGTGCTGCTCCTCCCAGACTTGCCGGGTTTCTTGTGGCCCTTCACCACCTTGGGAGGAGTCACAGCTGAGTCCACACTCCCACCAGGACCCCTGGGAGCGGCTTGGGTGGCTGGAGTATTCCCCCTCTCCCGCCGGGCACTGGCCAACTTCTGGTGCTTCACAGGGGGGGGGGACTGTGGCTCCGTACCACACTGGGTGTCCTGGTGGCCGGTGCACTCCACATACCAGTGACAACAGGCACCACTGGTCCCGGAGATGTTGTGGCTGAGGTGCTACTTCGGGACCTATGAGTTGGACGGGGGGAAATAGGTTAAGGGTGGACAGGAAAAGTTGTTTGGACACACTGGGACGGGTAGATGGAGGGGGTTTGGGAGTGGAGGAAGACGTGGTGGTTGTAGGAGGTGTACGTTTTGTGGCTTTGGATGCAGGTGCATGCGCTGGAGGCTGTCGTGAGGTGGATGGCTGTTGGGTGGGTGTGTGCCTGCGTTTGTGTATCTTGGGAGGGGGCGTCACAGACACACTGGGAGAGGACACAGGGGGCGTGTGAATGGTAGTGGGGGTGGTGACTGCACGTGAGCGGGGTGTGCTGGTGGGTGTGCTGGTGCGGGACGTAGTGGCTGTAGAGGTAGTGCATGCAAGTGTGAGTGTAGACAAGACTGGGAGGGAGGAGGGAGACGACGAGGAGGGGGACACAGTGGAGGCAGTGGATGTTGGTGTGTCTGTATGTGTGTGATGCTTTCGTGAGTGCCTGTGGGATGTGTGGTGCTTATGTTTGCCTGAGCTTCCCTTGTGTGGTGAGGTGTGTGCAGGCTGGTCTGATGGTGTGCTTGGGATAGGCAGAGGTACAGGGGATTGGGTCTGGGTGAAGGAAGTTGGAGGGGGGAGGCCTAGACACAGGGACAATGGGTGCCATTAGTGTCGAGGCCAGAGTTTGAAAGGATCGGTGAAGGGCCGCCTGACCAGAATGAATGCCCTCCAGGAATGCATTTGTTTGTTGCAACTGCCTTTCTACACCCTGGATGGCATTCAAAATGATAGACTGCCCAACAGTGAGTGACCTGAGGAGGTCAATGGCCTCCTCACTGAGGGCAGCAGGGGTGACAGGGGCAGGGGCTGAGGTGCCTGGGGCGAAGGTGATGCCCACCCTCCTGGGTGAGCGGGCACGGGGCGAAGGCTGAGGGGCTGCTGGGAGGGCGGTGCTGGTAGGGGGGGTGGCAGCTGTACCTGTAGAAGTGGGGGGCACAAATGTTGCCACCACCACCACAAGGGAGCTCCCATCGGAGGACGAGTCTGTGTCGCTGGTTTCAGCTCCTGTCCCCGCCGTGGTGCTCCCCTCGCCCTCCGTCCCACTGGTGTATTCTGAGTCCATAGTGTGGCCCTCCATGGCCATGTGGGATGCAGCTCCCTCGTGCTCCGGTGCCACTGCTCCTCCGCCTGATGATGCTAATGCACACAAGAACAGGTAGACCACAAAAAAGGAGGGGGAAGACAGAAGAAAGACATGTTGAGTGCATGGATTACCGTTACCGTTGGCAGAACAGACAGACACAGAAGCCCCCTGCACTACGTCGCGCTGTTGGGCTCTACAGTGCAATTCCTGGGAAATGGCCTACAAGGCTATGGACGACATATGCACACATAGATGACACAGGGGCATGAATAGCTGTACTTGGCACTCTACAGAGCTGGGGTGGTGGGCCACAGGGCCATGCCTTACGGAGGGGCCTAGGCTACAGAACTCGCCCTGGCCTAGGGAAACCCACAGCCCTCCTCCCCCACCCAGACACCTCCACTGAGTGCAAAGTCAGCTGAATGAGAGTGTACTCACCCCCTTGTGTCTGCAGTGATGCCCTCAAGCGCCCATCCAACTCCGGGTAGGCCACCGCCAGGATCCTAAACAACAGGGGGGTCATGGTTCGACGGGCACCCCTCCCACGTTGGGAGGCCATCCCCAGCTGAGCCTCAGCCATCTTCTTGCTCCAGCGGCGAATGTCCTCCCATCTTTTACGGCAGTGGGTGCTCCGTCTGTGGTGGACCCCCAGGGTCCGGACGTCCTTGGCGATGGCACGCCAAATATCCTTCTTCTGGTGGGCGCTGACCTACATAAAATGTACAGGGTAAGAAGAGAAGTCATTACCAACTGCGCCGTCAAAGTGAGTGGCCCCCATCCCTACCCTCGCCATGTGGCACATGCACCCACCATCTTTCATGCACGCAGCACTCTGCCCCCTTCCTTCTTACAACCAGCCCTCTCCACACAGACATAGCCCATACAACATGCTCTCTGTGTACTTACCTGTTGGTCTGGAGGACCGTAGAGTAGCATGTACTGGGGGAGGACCCCATCGACGAGCTTCTCCAACTCCTCCGCAGTGAAGGCAGGGGGCCTTTCCCCAGACGCACAAGCCATTGTCTCTTCAAGACCGAGGTCACAACAGCACTTGCAGTGTAGGTCCTCTCCTGTCGAAGATCAGGTATCGAGTGATTCAACAGATAGAAAATGGCGGTCACGTCCACGGCGGTCACGTCCGCGGCGGTGCGTGCCATCACCGCCGGCATACATCGTCATTGGCTCCTGAGACCCATAGGGTCCAATGTTAACCAATGCAGAATTGCGCCGCGGTCTCCGACCGCCTACCGCGACGGTGTACAACGCCAGCGCAGTTACCTCACATCCCATTGTCCCACTTTACAGGTCAGGCAGATGCCATTTCAGGGGCCCACATGGCCTAATTACCAACTGCGTCACACATACCTAGGCCTAGTCTCAACACACATACAGGCCACATTTTGTGTATGAATGGTGTTCTGTGTAGACTGTGGGTACATACCTCTGAGTTGTTTGACTCTGTGCTCGCTGTTGTCCTTCATAGGCACCGTCCGCTGGGACATGTGAGGAGATGGCGAAATCCTCCGGTGTACCGACCGCTGGTGGACCTGTCGACAATGGAGGAAAGAAATGTGATTATCACCTACAGGTTTGACCGTGCCACAATCCAGGAACTGTGTACCCAGTTGGAGCCTGACCTGATGTCAGCAATCCGCCATCCCACAGGAATCCCCCCTCAAGTGCAGGTGCTATCAGTGCTCCATTTCCTTGCTAGTGGGTCTTTTCAGACAACTGTGGCCATGGCATCAGGGATGTCCCAGCCTATGTTTTCCAACGTATTGTCCAGAGTGTTGTCTGCCCTGCTGAAACACATGCGGAGCTACATCGTTTTCCCTCAGGTGGAGGATTTGCCTACAGTGAAAGGTGACTTATGTGCCCTTGGACATATCCCCAACATCATAGGTGCCATTGATGGGACACATCTGGCTTTGTCCCCCCCCCACAGGAGTGAACAGGTGTACAGGAACCGGAAGAGTTATCATTCCATGAATGTACAGATGGTATGTTTGGCCGACCAGTACATCTCCCATGTGAATGCCATGTTCCCTGGCTCAGTGCATGACGCCTACATCCTGTGGAATAGCAGCATCCCTTATGTGATGGGTCAACTCCAGAGGCACCGTGTGTGGCTATTAGGTGACTCTGGTTACCCCAACCTGTCATGGCTACTGACCCCAGTGAGGAATCCCAGGACAAGGGCAGAGGAACGGTACAATGAGGCCCATGGTCGAACTAGGAGGGTGATCGAGCGGACCTTTGGGCTCATGAAGGCCAGGTTCAGGTGTCTGCAAATGACAGGTCGAACCCTATTCTTCTCACCAAAGAAGGAGTGCCAGATCATCGCGGCCTGCTGTATGCTTCACAACTTTGCTTTGCGACGACAGGTGCCTTTTCTGCAGGAGGATGGTCCAGATGGCGGTGTTGTGGCAGCTGTGGAGCCTGTGGACAGTGATGAGGAGGAAGCAGAGGAAGAAGACATGCAGAACAGGGACTCAGTCATCCAGCAATATTTCCAGTGAAACACAGGTGAGAAGACATTCCTGCCTACTACATGTACTTTCACACTTCTACCTCTATCATTTCTGTTGATTTTACCCAGTGTATGGTCACTGAGTTGTCACTTTCCCTTACGGTTTCACAGGTGTGGGTCCCAACGTGTGTCATCTGCTTAGATTCCTCATGGACTAGAGCTGTGTGACATAGGTATGTTGACATTACTATTTCATTAACATTTTGTCACTGCAATTGCAAATACACTATTTCGAAATCACAGACAGACTCCAGATCTTTTGGTGCTTTAGGTGTGTTTATTTCAATACAAAATATTGGAGAGGGAAGTTAAATGGTGAGGGGTGATGGCGGAGGAGTGTCCATGGCAGAGTCCAGTCTATTAGTCTCACAAGTGCATTGCCCATATGGGCATAGGAAGTGGAGCTGGGGCAGTTTCAATATGGACAGGGTGACAAAGTGGGACAGTTGGATGACAATCAGGGTGGTCTCATTTCTTTGCGGGGGTCTTGGCATCATGCTCTGTCTTGTTCCTGGATCTCAGGGACCGTTTGCGGGATGGTTCTCCGTCTGCAGGGGGTGGGGTGCTGGTGTGGTAGTCCTGTGGCGGTGCCTCCTGTCCACTAGCGCCGGCGGAGGTGGTGGGCAGTTCATCGTCCATGCTAGTGTCAGGGGCACCTCGTAGTGCCACAGTGTCCCTCCTGGTGTTGAGTACTTCCTTCAGCACCCCTACGATGATGCCCAGGGCGGAGCTGATGGTTCTGAGTTCCTCCCTGAACCCCAAATACTGTTCCTCCTGCATCCGCTGGGTCTCCTGAAACTTGGCCAGTACTGTTGCTATCGTCTCCTGGGAGTGGTGGTAGGCTCCCATGATGGAGGAGAGGGCCTCGTGGAGAGTGGGTTCCCTTGGCCTGTCCGCCCCCTGTTGCACAGCAGCCCTCCCAGTTCCCCTGTGTTCCTGGGTCTCCGTCCCCTGGACCGTGTGCCCACTGCCCCCAGGTCCCTGTTGTTGTTGGGGTGGTGGGTTATCCTGGGTTCCCTGTAGTGGTGGACACACAGCTGATTGACGTGTCCTGGGGACGGAGGTATGAGCCCACTGGGTGGGTGCTGTGCTGGTGTTTCCAGAGGGGGGAAGGTCTGTGGTGGCCTGTGTGAGGGGAACCGACTGTCCCGAGGCCCATGATGGTCCGGGCTGGTCATCTAGATCCAGGTGGACAGAGGTGCTGTCATCACTGTGAGCCTCTTCTGTGGGTGGAGTGGACATGTCTGGACCCTCCTGTCTGGTGACGTTGGGTAGTGGTCCTGCAGGGGTGTAAAGGCATGATTATTGCATCTGTGTGTGTCATGGTGTGCAATGGGTGGGTGGCCGTGTACCCCAGTGCTGGCATTCCTGTGTGATCTTGTGTGATGATGGTTTAGGGGGGTGTATGGGTATGTGCAGTGGGCATGCTTTAGTGATGGGTGTCTATGCGTTGTTGTTGCATGCAGGGCTTGGTGTTGGGATGTGTGGTTTGTGATATCGGTACATTTGTGAGGAGTTGGAGTGATAGGGGTGGGGGCGAAGGTGGGGGTATGTGATAGCACGCAGGTAGGGTGGAGGATGTAATAGTTAAGATTTGACTTACCAGAGTCCATTCCTCCACCGACTCCTGCGAGGCCCTCAGGATGCAGAATCGCCAAGACGTGCTCCTCCCATGTTGTTAGTTGTGGGTGAGGAGGTGGGGGTCCGCCGCCAGTCCGCTGAACCGCCTGGTGGTGTCTTGAGACCACGGAACGCACCTTCCCCTGTAGGTCGTTCCACCTCTTCCTGATGTCCTCCCGATTTCTGCGTTGACCCTGTCGACTATTCTTCGCCATAGCTCCCTCTTCCTTGCAATTGAGGTGTGCTGCACCTGTGATCCGAATAGCTGTGGCTCTACCCGGACGATTTCCTCCACCATGACCCTGAGCTCCTCCTCCGAGAACCTGGGCTGTCTTTGCCGTGCCATGGGGTGGTGTGGGTGATGTGTGGGGTGGTGTGTGTGGTGATAAGTGCGGTGATATGTAGTGGTGTGTGGTGTTTTGTGCGTGGAAGTTGTGTGGGTGATGGTGTTGTGTGCCTGTGGATGCTAGTTTGTTGATGGTGGTGTCTCTCTCTGGCCTTCTCTCTGTAATTGTGGTTGTAGGGGTTTGTGGGTGATGTGGGTGTGTGTTTTATATTGTATTGGGTGTGTGGGAGTGGTGTGTGTATGTGTATCAGGGGTGTGTATTTCGAATTGTACAATGTGGATGTGTTTTGTAAGAGTGTGTGTATTTTGAGCGCGGTGGTGTGTACCGCCAATGGAATACCGCGGTTGAAAGACCACCGCGTGGATTCGTGTGTCGTGATAGTGTGGGCGTTTTTCTGTTGCCGTAACGGTGGAGGTTTTGTTTTCGCCAGTTTATCACTGACCTTTGGTGTGGCGGACTTGTGTGGGTGTCTGAATTTTGTCGGATTCCGAGATGTGGGTCATAATAGCTGTGGCGGAATTCCGCTGCTGCGGCGGTGTGTTGGCGGTCTTCTGCACGGCGGTAAGCGGCTTTTACCGCCAATGTTGTAATGACCCCCATAGTGTTTTAAATCCCACTTTGAGACGTCTGATGTCAACATGCTCTTAGTGATGGATGAAAGGGTGTAAGAGGAGAGCGAGCCTCCCCTTGACCTTCTGTGTGCCAAACAGCTTGATGGATCGGTACAGGGTGCCAACCTCTCCCCTACTCTGATACCAGAATAGCAGAGTGACTGACGCCACTTGCTAAAGCAGTTTTACTCTGTTTTCCCTCAACCCTTGGATTACACAATTTTGTATCCATGACATAGATACTGGAGACAGTATGCCTGTCAAAAACAAAATGTACAGGTCGTTAGATAAAGTGAGGGGCAACATCAAATAGGAAGGCACCAAGATGCTGGTGTTAGGGGTGATTGAGCCCTCCAACAGTCCCTGGTCCAGGCCCCTGGTGCTGGTACCCAAGACTGACACACCAGGCACCACTCCAAAACTTAGGTTCTGTGTAGGCTACTAAGGACTCAGTCCACCGCAACCACTTACACACACCCCATCTCCTGAGCTGATGAGCTCATAGACAGGATGGGTGCTGCCAAGCTTCTCAGTACCTTTGATCTTTCATCAAAGCGCTGGCAGAAAGCTCTGACCGAGGGGTCAAAAGAGAGGTCTGCATTCCCAACCCTAGAGGGCAACTTCTAATTTAGTGTGATGGCCTTTGGGTTGAAGGATGCCCTTCCCCCCTTTCAGAGGACAGGGTCATAGCTGGGAAGGAGACATTCTGTGCCACCTACCTGGACGACATAGCTGCCTTCGGCTCCAGCTGGGAGGAACACCTGTTCCACATCTGGGGGTACTTCAGGCCCTGCAGCAGACAGGCTTATTGGTCAAGGCCAGTAAATGCCAGATCAGACAGTGCTTCATGTCATATCTGGGCCACAATTTGGGTGGGGCAAGGTACAACCCCTCAAGGCTAAGACTGAAACTATCCTGGTCTGGCAACACCCTAAAACACAGGCTAAGATGAAGGCCTTCCTGGGCCTTACAAGATAATATTGGAGGTTTATTGAGGGGTATGACACCATTGTTGCTACCGTGACTGAACTGACTTCTAAAAAGCAGCCCCAAAAGATGACCAAATGTCTTTGCCACTCTTAAGAAAGCCATGTGTGCAGCACCAGAAGCCAAGGCTCCTGACTTCTCGAAGGAGTTGATCATGCAGACAGATGCATCCGAGTTTGGCATAGGGGCAGTCTTAGCACAGTTAAATGAGGAGGGCCTAGACCCACTGGTAGCCTTCATTAGAAGGAGCTAAGGTCCCCAGGAACAGAGGTGGAGTGTGATTGTAAGGGACGCCTTTGCTGTGGTCTGGATACAGAAGAAGGTGAGACCATACCTGTTTGGGACTCACTTCTGGGTTCAGACAAACCACAGGCCCCCCAGATGCCTCTGGGCACTTTACCATTCCTAACTAGTGATATAGTGTATGTGCTCACTCCCTAAAACATGGTAATGTTTGCTTATCCCCAGCTGGCATATTTAATTTACTTAGAAGTGGCTAGTAAAGTGGTGCTACATGTACTCAGGGCCAGTAAATCAAATGCAACTAGTATGTCTGCAGCACTTATTGTGTCACCCACTTAAGTAGCCCTTTAAACATGTCTTAGGGCTGTCATTGCAGCCTGTAAGTGCAGTTTTAAACTGCTATTTCAAATTGACAAAATACAAATGTTACCAGGCCCAAACCTTCCTTTTTGATACATAGAAATCATCCCTTTTGTAGACACCGGACAACCAAGAGGGCAGGGTGCAGTGTATTTAAAAAGTTGTCAGCAATTTTGCAGACACCCTCTATCCTCAGTAGTGATGGTTCTGCCCCATCGGGTAGCCTTAAGGAAGACTGGAACAAACTCTCTGCTCTAAAACGTGAATTGATAAAAACTGTTATGCCTGGGACCATTCTGACTGAGTATTTGCGCGCCAACATAGCGCCCAATGGTCTTCTGGTATCCAATGTACCGAGGATTTTCCTGCAAGATCTAGCCTTCAGGAAAGATTGGGCACAGATAGCGTGGAAGTGCACCAGAGATTGGCTGGTACTGATAATCAACACTTCCAAACACATAGCTGATTCCATAACCATCCAAATTAGTGCCATAGAGAACACTTTGAAGACCACCGTTACATTGACAGCTTTTAAAAAACCACGCAAGTTTTGTAGCGGATCATCATCCGACGGGTGGAGCACTGACGAGAATCCACCCCAGCCCTTTTATAATTATCCTCCTTATCCTGTGCACAATCCCATGTCTTGGCAACCACCCTACCCGTTCTTCCAACCTCGCCCGTTGATGCCATTTGTGACTTTTTTTAGGCCGCGGACTGGGCAGAGGCAGAGGCAGAAGAAGAGGAAGAGGGAGACATGTCCAGTGGTCCAGAGAAGAACCACAAATGGTAACCAGGAGTCAAACGAAGACCCCCATACCGAGACCTTAGTTGTAAATTTGTCCTCAAGACAACTTACAGTGGATGAGTCTAATGTCCTTAATAGAGGCCTTGGTTTCGTCCCTACCCCCAACGAAGACTTTTTTCGCCTACATATTGAACTAGCTCAGTTCTTTCAAAAAATTCGGTTGCATTTCCTCTTCAAAGATAAGCCAGCTGAACCACTGGAATCCGACTCAGGTTTAAAAAAAAACTCTACTTTTGTTCCTCCTATAGCCATGATGCCCAGTGAAGTGTTGACTTTTGAAAAGGCAGTATTAGCCGATGTAAATCGCTTACGTCCCAAACATCCTTACATCAACATTCCCAAACTAGAGAAGCAGGCCTTACAAACTTTAGCATCTGACGCCAAAAAAGTCATAAAACAGGCTGATAAAGGAGGCGCAATCGTGATCATGAACACAGCTGACTATAGATGTGAATGTCTGCGTCTTCTAAGTGACTCCACATACTATGTCAAGATAACCAGTGACCCGACTAGAAGACTACAAACTCAGATTAGGCGCCTTATCGAAGAAGCCAGAGGTAACTCTTGGATCTCCTCGAAGGAGGCCGAGTTTCTAGATACAGTCCAGCCTCGTATCCCTTACTTTTATTGTTTACCCAAGATACATAAAGGAACAACACCTCCTCCAGGATGGCCGATTGTATCAGGGATAGGTTCCATTCTGGAACCACTATCTATCTTTTGTGACCACTTTCTACAACCATTAGTGAGGAATTCTACCTTTTTACAGGACACCAAGGATGTCCTGAACTTGACTGAATCTATCAATGACACTGGGGGGATACAAGGGATCATCACACTGGATGTGGAGGCATTATATACGAATATTCCACAAGAAGCTACCCTGCAGGTTGTGGAGTCAGCACTTAGGGATGACCTTACTCCCGCTTCTACTCTGATTATCTTCATTATGCAATGTGCATCTTTGGCCCTGACAGAGAACTATTTTCAATTTGATGATCAATTCTTCCATCAGATTAGGGGTACATCTATGGGCAGCACATTTGCTCCAAGCTTAGCATGCTTGTATATGTATGACTTTGAAAAAAAATATATTCTGCCATCAACTAATCCATTCCAGCATGATATTAAACTATGGCGTCTCTATATAGACGACATTTTGGTTGTATGCCATGGACCATTGTCAACAACAGATGAATTTCTAACCTGGATCAATACTCTTGACCCTTATTTGAGTTTCACTGCTTCTGTATCTTCCACTCACCTTCCATTCTTGGACTTGATGATCACCATTGAGAATGGACAATTGACTACTAGCACATACCATAAACCAACAGACCGCAACAGTCTTCTATTATATGAGAGTCACCACCCGAAGACCTTAAGAGACAATTTGCCTGTGGGTCAGTTCCTATGATTAAGACGGAATTGTAGCTCCTTACAAGAATTTAACCATCAGGCTTCTGATCTTCAAGAAAAGCTTTATGAACGACACTACCAGACAAAGATTGTTAACTTGGCCCGCAAAAGAGCAAAAAATAACCATAGGGAAAGTCTACTGGCAGCTAAGCAGAAGAGTCCGCAGACACGGATAACTTGTGTCTCGACATTTACTCCCTTGTCTAACAATATTAAAACATTGATTAATCAAAGATGGTCGATTTTGGAGAGTGGAGGCACTGCATTCCCTAAGCCACTGTTCGCATTCAAACGTACTGCCAACATTAAAGACATTGTGGTCCATACTCGCCCAAGGCCCCAGGACGTACAAACTCAAAAAACATTGTGGGATCTGCCTCCAGTGGTTGGACACTATCCTTGTGGTCACTGTAACATTTGCTCACTAACCAGACGCTTAACAACACTTGATTTAGACCCTATTGGTCGATGGTGTTTAAAAAAACACACTAACTGTAACACCAAGGATTGCATTTACATGTTCACTTGTCCTTGTGAATTACGCTATATCGGTATGACCACACGACCAGTCAAGACACGCATCAACAAACACAGGAGTAATATCAGATGCCGTCGAGTCACGACAAAACTATGTGCGCATTTCATTAACACTTCCCATACCCCGGATGACCTTTGGTGGGTGGTCCTAGAGGCCCCTCAAGTTCGACATATTGACACTGATTCTCTCTTCAGAATTGAGCAGAGATGGGTCTTCAAGTTAAGGACCAGTATACGGAGACTCAATGATGAGATCCCATGGACTACCCTTTCTGTTTGACTGGTACATCCTAGGACATTTCTAGACAATATTTATTTGAACATCACTAATAGGTGTTACCCCCATGTAGGGAAAAGCCTACTTATGTCTACACGATTTTTGTTGTTTTACACATACCACCATGTCATGCAGACAAGTGGCTTTTAATATCTCTATGCCCCTTGATGGTACTTATCCTCGTCTAAATAGATTGTCCTAGTGCAATTTTTTGTTTTAGTCCTTCACCTGGACCACTTTTACATTTTTGCCTATATGAGACTTCTCCTTTGTCAAACTTTGCTCTTTGACACACTGGTTGTTATTAAGCTCTGAATTTCAGGTTTTTCCAAACCAAGTTAAAAGGGGACTTCGGCTCGCGTTTTTCTTTCTTCCTTTTTCAGTAATTAACACGGAGTCCACTTTTTATGTCTATGTTCCTGTACGCGCGTGCGAGCCGGAATATGCCTTTACTTCCGGGTCTTCGCCACGCTTATTACCTCCTTGACTATGCCCGCCGGTTATTATACGGGACGCTGTCAGGAGGGTAGGTCAAATGCCCTTGGACGCGCTGACTAAATTGTAAGTCATTCGATGCAACTCTTCCTTTTTAATTAATCTTTTCTGATGGGCGTTTTCTACACATGCCTATCGTGGCTCTGCATGATATTTTGTCACTAGGTTGATGGGCAATAATGGTGTATTTAAAACATTAACCTATACGACAACACGGGCTCACGCCCATGGTTCTAAAAGAATGTATTTTTACCTTTTTGACAACTATGACATGCTCCCCTGTCTTTCTCTTTTTACATATGTTGAGGTTGGTTCCATTTGGTATTAGTCACATGCCTCTACGTAATTCTAACACATACTAGTGGTCTTTGGGATCTAACCTCTATATTAATGTGTAATGACAGATGCATTGTATTTCAGAGCAGATATACTGTGCACTACAGGATTATGCTTATTTATACACTCTTGACTTTCATGAATCGATTTCTTTATTTCCATCAGTTAAGCAAGCAATTCCCGGCTGTTTAATTATGTCTTAATGGTTTTTCCATGATGAATTGTTTCACAACATAAAATCTTCATGACTATCATACATATACAGCGGCAGTTCCAGTTCCTGACATGTGATTCTCAAGGAGCTTACTCTTGAATCTGGGGATGGTGAGCTCAATTTATTGTTTTAATATGTGATTTGGCACCATTCACTGATTTTCACAAGTGCACATTGATCAGTTTATTCGTGGCACTACCTCTATGTGTATTTTTATTCTTTTTTAGGGTGACCTTCTTCTTTTTTTGACATAGCCAGTTGTACTTAAAGTAAGTGACAGCTCTGTGATTTTTCAACTCCTGCACATGGGTGCTTTCTAATTTAAGTCTTGGAGAAGTTGTTTTCTTTTGTTATGGTCCTGATGAAGCTTCAATGGATCCGGCTAGGCCACTAGACGCGAAACATGTAGACCCACGATAAGAGGCACCCTAATTGGTTCAGTCCTCTCATGTTTGTAGTGTTGAGAGTTAGTAATTACTCAACTTTCACTCTCACCTTGTTTTTAATCTTGGTCTCCATCTAATTGATACTGATTAAATTGATGTGTGTACAAGATGGATAGCCAATTTTACTTTTCCCTTCTCTCCATATTGCTCAGGTACCTAGAACAAGGTATCTCATCTTTTTGACTTGATTCCTAGTCTACTTAAGAGCAACACGGTCACGAGCCCCATTCGGGGAGCCCGACAGGCATTGCAGCGCCGGCCTGTCGAGGAGCTTTCCCGATGATGAAGCCAGTCATCCACTGGGGTGCATGAGGGTTCTTGCTCCTGAAGGATTAGGTCCCCTTGAATCCCTCTTATTACTTCCCCCTTTGGAACAGTGTACCTTTATATGACTATTTAAAAAGTTGGACATGTACTTTTAAGTTTTACATGTCCTGCTAGTGAAAAACCTTTACATTTGTTTTTCACTACTGCAAGGACTGCCTCTCCCATAGGATAACATTGGGGTTCCCTCATTACATTTATTAAGCTGACATGCTAAATCTTGTACAGGCAACCAATTCACGCTCGGTGTCTTTGGAATTGTAAAAAACATCCTATCTTATGGTAAAGTTGGATTTTGAATTACAATTTTGAAAATGCCACTTTTAAAAAGTTGGCAGGTTTCTTCCTTAGCTATTTGGCGCCTGCATCCTTTTTCTGGGTCATATGACTGGGTGCAGCTGACAGTTGGGCTTTGTGTATTCCTCCTCTACAGCCACACAAAATAGAGAGCTTAGGTGTGCCTGCATGAGCCATCACTGGCAGGATGAAAAGGCGGAGCTCCGCACAGGCCTACTTATCCGTAAATAGGCGGTATCCTGCCTCCACAAAAAGGGCTGCATTCCCCCTGTAGTTAGTCTGGACTCAAGACAGGGAAGGGAGGAAGCCTGCAAGACTTCAAAGGGAAACCTCTAGAAGCTTCTCCTACTTTAAAGGAAGAACTAGGTATAAATATTGGACCTCAGGCACCAACTCTTCAGTACACTTCTGGATTTGTGGAGTATCTGCTAGGAAGGAGGACTGCTATACTGCTGAATGGCCTGGCACTCTTCAGGACTACTGCCCTGCTGGGCTATTGCCCTGCTGAACTGCTGCCTTGCTGGATTACTGTTCTGCTGCTTTCCTGCCTGAGTCAGAGGTATTTGGACCTACACCTGAACACACAACTGCCAGAGTGACTGCAAGGGCTAGTCTGCTGGCCTCCTGTTCAGAGCCACGGGGACATGGCTGCCAACCACCATAATCAGCACTAAGATCCAGCTGGAGCAAGCCTCTGAGCTCTAAGCAGTGTCCATCCTGTCCTGGATACTTGGAGTGGCCTTAGAGGGCAGAACTGAAGTTTTTACGTTCTCGCAAAGCAGGCCTGTTGCCACCAAAAGTTGTTGCTTGAACAGCCCACTAACACAAAGTTTTGTCAACCCGATCCTTCGCGCTACAGCCTCGACTGCTCATGGGGAGTGCCACTGTGAAGCACCAGCCTGTCGGCTTGCAACAACAATGGGATTTTTGGACTTCGGTGACAACTGTTGCACTGCCAAGCCTGCTCTTCACGCTACATCGACAACCGTCCGTGATGTTTCCCTGCTCCTTGTAGCCATCTCCACCATGAACTTGACTACTGAGAAGGTACGTTTATACAACTTGATGTCCATCATGGTTGGCCCGAATGTAAGATTTCTCCTAGTCTTGCATGACTAGAAAGCCGTGAGTGGCTCTTTGGGCTTTCTAGTGCTATTTCCACTTACATTTTTTAAATTGCATATCTCCAGTTCTACTGATTGGATTTTTTCCACTTTGGAGTCAAATGATTTAGTACATTTAGCTCTATTTTTCTAAATCAGTGTGGGATCCTTCTTGTGTTGTGTTTTCATTTTATTGGTGTTTGAAGTGCTACATAAATACTTTACATATTGCCTGACTGTGCCAAAGTACCAGACGGTTGAGCACAGGTTAATTTGGGGTTTGCTTGTGACCTCGCTGTGGCAAGGGTTGTGGTTGCTGCTTGAGTAGGGTTTCACCCCCCCACCACCAACCAGTAACACAATTTCCTACATCTGGCAACAATAAATTATGCCTGTTCATAGTACAGGTGCAAATTAATATGCTGAATTTAAAAAATAACGGCACCCTGAGTCTGTTTACCTTATAAGGCAAATGAAGCAGATAATCATTTAAAGATCAACAACTATTCATAGGAACATAATTATTGCTCCATACGTCTGTTTACTCTAAGGGGCAAATAAGGGAACTCATGTATAATTCCAACGTGGTCCTAATATTACAGTTATAAATGCTTCGGAGAGATGGTGATAAAAAATATCATACAATGAATGCATCAAAAGTCTTTCCAATGTGTGAGGCAAATAGAGCAGATTGTCGTTTCAGCCATAAAAGTTATACATATTAATCCAATTATTACAACATAAGTCTAGATACAATATGGGGCAAATGAGGCAGATCATGGTATCACCAATAAAAATTCTCTCCCAGATATAAAGCTCCTTCTGAGAGCTTTAAATGAGGCTTTTCGTATCATTCATATCATTACATTTGCACAGACATACAGTTTTATTGATAAAACTACACAACACACAAACTATAATGTGTGGAAATGACATCACCTAGAGTATTGATTTGTTATTGTATTAAAATATGTTTCCAGCACACTTCAGAATTACAGAAAATTTACTTAATTCTTGCTTTCCTAATTCCAATATATTCTGAAACATTTGCACAATTAATTTAGTGACTTTAAATGTTTTTATGTTCAGGAAAAAAGTTTTCCCCTTAAAACCCCCAGTTTGTCAGAAAAATTCTCTTACTTTGAAGTAAGAAGAAGAGCCTGACATTTTACCTCTGTCTTTGAATGTATACTAAATGTGTCAAGAGAAGAATACAATTTAAACGGCAATGCAACAAAGGCAGCCCTACCTAACAAGAACTGGGCCTTAACAAAATACTCTAAAGCACAGTAGTAGAATATAAATGGATATATGATAGATTCAAAACAAAATCATATTGGTATTGTAATAATAATAAGAAGAAAAGAATGGAAGGACAACCTCAATTATCAGAAAAAAAATAATAATAAGTTCACAAATGCCAAGCAATCTTAACATCAATATATTTGTGCAGGGTTCATATATGTTTATGGGAAGAACCAAAAACAACTGTGGAAACTGTAATATTCAAATGACACACATAATAACACATTACACCATGAAAGAGGTTTCCAAACACAGCCAAAACAACCTAAGAAAATTCAAGTCCATGCTTGTGACCCAATTAATTTCAAATAGTCATGTGTTTAGGTTTGTTGTGAGCACAGTCGTTGATGTTTTGACCCTTTAAACAAAGGCAGGCTCTCATCAGAACAAAACAGATAAAATGGGACACCTGAAAAAAAGAAAGAATACAGACATATACAAATGAACATATTGTAAAAATAAAAGACAGAAAGGACCGAGTCCAATAGAGAGAGAAAAGGTGATAGAACGCGCACCTAATCCGAAGGCAAACCCCATGTGCACAACATCAATCTTGCCCTGCTCTCTGATAAGGAAGACTGGACCTGTTCCCTTCATCTGAGGCTATCCTGAGTACTCCAAGGGTCAGTTGGCTGGCCTCTTGTTCAGAGCTACAGGGACACAAAAAGCTCCAGAGGGCTCCCTGCAACTGTCCAGCTGACCTGCTTCAACTGGACCTGCTTGGACTTGCAGCTAGCCTGTTTACCTCTGCTAAGGGGAGGCCCCAATTCAACAGAGGTGCCTCCCTAAGTCCTGGACCCTTGGCTGGCATCAGAGTGCATCACTCTGTGAAAAAAGGAGAATTCCTGAAGTTTTGGGTCCTTTGTGACTGTCAATGGGCTCGTTCATGCCAATTCTATGCTGCCTGCGATGACCACCAGCATGAAGTTCTGTTGAACTCAACTCTTCATTATATAGCGACCAAAAGCCTGCAGTGACCACCAACGTAAAGCTTCAGCAATAAAATTATTAATCGTACGGTCTACTGATTGGATTTTGTGGTTCTGGTATCATTTTATTTAATAAAAGGTACTCCATATTTCTAAACTGATTTGGGATTTTTCTTGTGTTGTGTTTTCAATTTATCACTGTCTGTGTGCTGCATAAATACTTTATACCTTGCCTCTAAGTTAAGCCGGACTGCTTTTGTGCTAACCTACCGGTGGGTTAAGCACAGGTTGATTTAGTGACTTTCACGATTCTCGCTGACAAGGATTGTGGTTGTAGTTTGAGAAGGATTCTCACCCCTTTCAAACAAAAACCTGTTTTTTTTTAACAACCTGTTTGCTGCATTCAATACAGTGTCCCACCAAGTCTTACGATAATGACTGACAGAGGTTGGTATCCAGGACAAGGTACTCTGATGGATCTAGTCTTATTTCCGCAACCACTCCCAAGCAGTCTGCTTAAATCCCTTTAGTTCCAATTTTAAATCTCTTCTACATGGTGTTACTCAAGACTGTTTGTGAGCCCCACCCACTATAATCTTTATGTCTAATTTGATTTGATCTGACAAGGATTTATAAAGAGCGACAAATGTCCAAAGGCGCCAAGGCGCTGTAGTCACAGAAGTCCTCTACAGTCCAGCGGTGGATTAAACACTTACAAAATACGAATGGGTCTGCCTATAACTTAAAAAAAAGGTCTTTAGGGCCTTTCTAAAGGACAAATGCCCTTTGATCGAAATCAGAATCTGAAGAAGCGAGTTCCACAGTCTTACTGCAGTGACTGAGAAAGCTCTGCCACCCTATCTCTTCTTCTGGACTCCGGCCAGGTTAACCAGATTAAGCTGGGCTGAACGGAGATTTCAACCCGGAATGTACCAATGGAACATCTCCCTAATCTTAACTGAACTAGCTTGATGGAGAGCCTTGTTAACTATACAGATGGCCCAAAATATAATGTCAAGGTTGGACTTTTTAAGAATTGGCCTTACCACCGCTTCCTTCCGTTGCCGTGGATAGCAGGCAGAAGAAATTGCTTTATTCATTAAGGGTGCAAGAGGGTGTGGACAGTTCCAGCCACCATGGGCAGTGTTGCAGGTCCGCCAATAATAAACACATTTTGTGGCAAAACCTACAGGGGTGTCTGAGCGAATTTGAGCTTTCTTGATGAAGGGGCTGTGCGTTCTTGATGGAAATGAGTATTAAACAAGGCAGTGAGACTATTATTTTAAATATATTAGATCATTTTGTTCATGTATATTTAGTGGATTCAACCCCTTTTGTGTATGTTAAACCTAAACACACATTCCTTTATGGGTCATACATATATGTGAAAAATGAATATTTGTCTTATATTTATGTGTTCGTGTAAGTCTATATCATATATATATATATATATATATATATATATATATTCACTGGAAAAAACAAAGGTTAAAGTACATATATATATAAATAATAAAGAATTGTCTTATTTTTGTGTACATGACTGTATATAAATATATATATATATATATATACATACATGTATATATATACATATATATGTAGATATAATTTTTTATTCCCACTGGAAAAAACAAAGATTAGAGGGCCGTTATAGTTAGGTTAAGCGTACAAAACCATAGAAATTTAGCAGTTATAGTTAGAGTTACCTCAAGTAACGATAACTCATGCCCTAAGGTAACTATATAGGGACATAAAAAAAAGCCATGGGTAGCAGGGGGCTAAGGTGCCCCCCGTTTATAAAAAAAATTAACGCTCCAGGGAGGTGGTGATTCCCAGAACTGTGGGGGGCCAGAAGGCCCCCCACTCACTATATTTTTAATGCCTCCACAACCTGGTCCACCCAGGAGCCTATAAAAAAAAAACAAGCCGGAAGTCTATGTTTATTTTTGTTAATTTTTTTGCCGCAAATTTGCAAATATAATGAACTCATGGCAAAAAATGATGAAACATTTGTTTTTAATCTGGGGGTGTCCTTCTGAGACCCCCTACCAGTGCTAAGGGGTCTGGGTGTCTACCATGGCCCTTTTATTTTATTTTTACTGTTGCCAACACTTCCTGGTTTGAAGTGTTGGCAGCCAATCAGAGCTGTGTATTTCCCTGCATGAGCTCGTCTTTGTTCGCGAATACTTTGCGACCAGAGATATACAAATTTGAATTTCCCTAAATTTCTACAAAACTACTGAACATATTTACATACATATATAGACAAATATATATCAGTCATGCACAACGGCGGTTGGCCACAGGGACTGGCCTCCAGCCAGGTCCTGTGGCCAACCGCCTGCATGCAGCAGCCCCCCTCCTCAAGCTTTATTAGGCAATGGGTACTCCATCTCCCAGGGCCATTTTTTTGTTGAAGGGGAGGGGAGCCACATGGCCCCCTCCCTGAGGCGTATTAGGTTTGGGGACACCATCCCTCTGAGCCACTACTGAAAATAAAGGGGAGAACACCATGTGGTCTTGCTCCCAAAGCAGTTATCGGCCCCAGGATCCCTTCCCCTGGGGCCCGTATTTCTTCAGGGTGGGTACCCTGGTGCCCATCCAGGGCACCCATCATATACTCATTGGGTGCTGCGCAGGGAGCCTTAAGGTCCCCATGACCCCAGCTTGCTCCCTGCATGCAGCTGGAGCTGGCATTGCTTCTGCCCACAGGGAGCAGCTTCGTACGCTGCACCTTCTGGGTAGGACCAATATTTTGACCTGTTTCCTGGCCTGTATCAATGCAAGCAAAGAAACAGATCAAAAGTCTGCTCCCAGCCGGCTGGAGCATTTTCTCAGCTCCGGCCGGCTGGGAGAAGACTTTGGCCCTCATTACGACCCTGGCGGTCGGTGATAAAGCGACGGTAAGACCGCAAACAGGCCGGCGGAAAAAAAATGGAATTATGACCACAGCGGTTACCGCCGCGGTCATCCGCCACTTCACTATTCCGACTGCCATGGCGGTGAAGACCGCTGGGCTGGAGATTGCGGTCTCCAGCCCGGCGGTTGTCACAAGACCGCCGATGGTATCAGGAACCTGCATACCGCCATGGATCTCGGGTGGTTGGGAACCGGCATGAGATCCATGGCGGTAGGCACTATCAGTGCCAGGGAATTTCCTTCCCTGGCACTGATAGGGGTCTCCCTCACCCCTGCTACCCCCCACAAATCCTCCCAAAGGTGGCACAACCCCACCCCGACCCCGAACATGCACATATACACACCCCTACACGCACACATACACCCCGACAACACATATCCGCACACATACACAGAGACATGCACACCGTCCGACCCGCACACATTTCCCATACACACAACCCCCGCATGCATACACTCACTCACTCACCCCCTCTACACTCCCACACGCACACCCCCATGCACGCACACAACACACAACACCCCCCCCCACTCTCTTCCCTAACGGACGATCAACTTACCTTGTCCGTTGATCCTCCGGTAGGGGACGGGATCCATGGGGGCAGCTCCGCCACCAGAACACCGTCACCAGAACACCGCCACACCGAATCATGGGGTGTTGATTCAGTGGGCGGTGTTCTGTTGACGTGGCGGTGGAGGTTGAGCAACCTCCACTTTCCCGACGTCCACCAGTATGGCTGCTGGCGGCTTTCCGTACGTAAAAGGACGGTGGGCTGCCAGCGGTTATAATACGCGGCGCGGAAGACCGCCACCACTGGCGGTTTTCAGCACAGCGGTACCTCGGCGGTCTTGCGAAAAGACCGCCGAGGTCGTATTGACCCCCTTTGTGTTTGCTTCTGCATGGTGGAAATTTTGAAAATGCTTCCGCCAAGCAGGAGCAAACACAGGTTTCCCTACCCATGCTGGTGCAGGTAGGGAAACCCCCGGGACATAGCTAGTGAGCTGGCCAAGGGGCAGGGGTTCCCCAGGGCCATCAACGGCTCAGGGAGGGGGCCCATTGGACCCCCTTTCTTTTCAAACTTTTGCAGCCCCAGGTATAGGGTGCCCAGGTCCTTTAGAGGTTGGGGCAATCCTCTTCTTTAAAAATACAGTGAGCCCCAGGGGATGGGACTGATTAAGGCCTGGGGAGGGTGGCCGCATGCCCCACTCCCTTAAAAAATACATCGGGCCCCAGGGAATGGGGTCTACAGGTTTCAAATCAGCCTGGGGTCGGGGCTATGAGTGTCTCCCTCCCAAAAAAAAACAAGCCCTGGCCTTTGGGGGGGGTTGTAAAAAGATGTGCAGGAGGCTGTGCTTGGTTTATTTTTTAATTTTGCTGCAGATTCATGGTTCCTCTGTGAATTTGCAGTAAGCATTTAAAAAAAAGTTTTTTAATCCAGGCGGAGTCCCTCTGGGACCCCACCACCAGGCTTAGGGGGTCAAGACCTAGGGCTGAGTCCCAAGTCCTAGTAGAGATGGTTGCAGCCAATCAGATCTCAGCTTGAGATCTGTCAAGATGCGTGGACGCTCTGTGTCGCTGGATATACAAAGTTTTCAGCATTAATTGCTCAAAAACTACTGAAAGTATTTACACCAGATCACAAAATCACTCTTTTTGGACCAAGATCTAACTTTCCTGACAAATTTGGTTTAAATCCGTTCAGCGGTTCAGGCTGAGTGTAAAAAATGTCACTGCTCACAAATAGGACAGAATGCAGATATGTAAAATAATCTTGTTTATTTAGTTGCAGCGCTACAGAGAGCCTGGTACACTTCAGACAAGCAACTCTGCTGAATGATACATGCACATGATATATATGTTCAAGACACCATTGGTTAAAATTGAAACACTTGAGTCAGGAAACAAAACTATCACAGAGGGTGCTCACGTCCTTAAAGGAATGTAGCTATACACTTTCCTGACAGATATACCACTTTGGATTTATTAAGTTTAGGCTTCTTTTTCCCCTCATTAATGCAAACACAAATTTCCAGGGTAAAAACACGCAACTCAGCATGTTTAACTTTAATCTATTTCTATTTTCATCATATCATATATTCCATCACCATTATCAACTTGTTTGGCCCTTGATTTTGCCATCATCACCTTAGTAATTTGACGACAACATGTAAATAAACAGGTTGACAAACAGCTTGGTAACAAATTCACTAAGAGACAACCCCGAACTAACAGGCCAAGTATTATTAGTGCCCATTTAAGCTAAACTGTCTACCACAACCCTCATGAACTAAATAACACTCCTATTTTGTAAAGTTACTAAACTTACTGCAGCTATTTCTACTTATAGATTAGCTATTTCCACAGTTGTTTCATTTATTGTTGTCTTCAGCAATCTATCCGTTTTCCTAATCTTAATAGGACTGAGATGTATTTCTACCCAAGGTATAAAGAGAACCTTGGCAAGGTTGGAGACTCTGTTTTTCCCTTTTCCCCTCACTGTTTTATAATCCACCATCCAATACCTCATATTGTCTCTAATGTGATATCTGACATGGAAAATACAATTCCAAGGTAGCAAGTACTTGCCCAATTTAAAAGTAGCCAGGAATAGGCTTTCACTCCACATATCTAATAGATTCCATCCCCTGCATATAAAGACCATAAACTATTGGTACGTGAAAATGTAGTATTTCATACACTGTCCCCCACTATGATGGGCTTTTGTAATATTTGTGACCCGTCGCCATGTTTACACAACTTTCCTAGAATGTTAGCTAATAACATAAGATGTGGAGTATTGATGTCTTCTATTTCTGAGATATTTAGCCACATAGGGAAAACCTTAGATCTCCTAGATATGGTAGCACACTTTAGCAAACCTTTGTATGCTGAATCCTCCAATGTGACCTTTGTAAATAATTACTACAACCAGATATAGTTACCTCTTCTCGATGTAGGCTACATAAGTGAATTTGTTTGGTTCTTGGAACCCAAGTAATAACCACTTTATATATATTAAAACATGAATCATCGTATAACACAGAAAGATGTAAGAAAAACCTTTTCTTCCACTGTTCCTGTGAGTTTCAAACATATCCAACAGTCTGAAACATTTCTTTCCTTGTGTTAAGAATTCATAGTCTATATAGTGACATTGTCTTTATATTCCTAATGGTGGTGATCATGGACATCTTGTGATATAGGAGATGACATAGGCAATATAACAGGCATTAATATTCCATAGATGAATATGGCACAACCTATTAAGAAACACTTCAAAAATGCTAATATCATAATACTACCAGGTTTTGTAGAAATGTTCCTTTTTAGTTCTTTCAGCTTCTCTTTTAATTTGCCATCCATTATTTCCCAAAATCACGTAGATCTAAGGCTCACAAAGGTTTCCAGCACTTATGAGTCCTTTATCAATTTTGCTTTTTTTACTTTCTTATGGTTCCTTTGCACTGTTGTTCTCATATTATATTGAGATTTGTCGGTATGCACTGCTTGTGGTAAATCTCGTCCAGGTTCAGACTGTTCTTGATACGTCAATGCAGGTGCCCCCTTCACATGAGAGGCATGTATCCAGTTTTTTTACTCCAGTGTCGCTCACCAGCAGAATATGCACCAAACCTTCATACATCTGCTGCAGAGTTTGTCTTTGAAAATATTTTTACTGGGACCCACTCACCAGTCTTGAGATTATGCCCTGGCATCTGCAGAGGTTCCAGAAAAGCTTCCTACACATGCTGGTGCAAAAGTTGTACATGCTTAGTCAGGGCAATACAATAGTCTCTTAGCTATTCATTAGACAAACCCAATGTTGCAGAATGTAGAGGAGCCCCCCAGGCAGACAATAGATGCACTGTGACTATTTCATGGGGGCTCAGTTTGTTTGATGCACCAGGTGTACTGTGCACACTCATGAGTTCCAATGGCAGAATATCTACCAATGTGATGGTTTTTTCAGTGTACATTTTCACACTTTTGGCTTTCAGTATTTCATCCTGTTTCTCCACTGCGCCTGCAGGGTCTGCCCATTTATACACAATGATGATATACACAATGGAACTTCTGCTTGATGGCTAAGGCTTTGGTCACCCATTTCATCACTTTGTTCAAAAAAAGAAAGATTAACCCATTGTCAGAGGAACATATTTTAAACAGCCTGATCCTTGGAAATAGTTCTTTCAACAAGTTATTTGCAACATTGATGGCATCATTCAACTTAGTGGGGTAGGCTATTATCCTGCCTGAAAACATACAGACCACCACCAGTGCATTCCAATATTTTTTTTCTTGGACGCACCTCTATAAAGTCAGTTTTCAAATGTTCAAAAGGTGCCTCAAATGGTATAAAATGTCCTTTTTCCATTGATATTTCCAGCATTATGCAGTCCACAAGTCAAGCAAGTTTACAGCTTCAGCATGCTTTCTAAAGTTCTTGTTGCACCAAAACTGTGCGAAATGCCTGCACATTGTGCACTGTCTTAAGTGGATGGGACTGTGTATAGTTAGTGCCATATTTTGAACCACTGAATCAAGCATTCTTATTCTTTTCCCCACATCATACCCAAATATCATTCAATAGTGGTCCTTCCTTTTTCCATTTTTGTATCTCCTGGTGGGTTGCTGACGTCTGCAATTCTTGGGGACTTCAGTGTACAGGATCAATTGTCAATACAGTAACACAATGAGAGATATACATGAATGTGTTTAACAATGTTAAAATGAGTGGGTCATGTTTCATTTTCTCTCCTGTGGTAGTGAGAAACCCTCTTTCTTGCCACAGCTTTCCAAAGCTATGGGCTACTCCGAATGCATACTATCGGTATACACATTTACTATCAATCCCTTGCTTAATTCACATGCTTTAGTCAATGCACTAATCTCTCTTGATTGTGAAGATATGTATGCAATTTTTCAAATTTTAACAACAGTTGTTTTTTTACTGTAGCAACAGGATATGCAACAGTAATATCCCTGTTTGGCAACAGGACCATCTACCCATAGATCCCCATCTCTTTCCTGAAAAGGAACATCTGTTAAATCAGTTTGTCCTTTAGACTGTGTTTCAGTTATGAGGACACAATCATGTGATATAACCTTTGTCTCTTCAGGCAGGGGCATAATTGTGGCTAGGTTCAAGGTGGTGCACAGATGCAGAAGTAACTCATAATGTGACAATCAAATATTAGTTAAATGCTGTGTCTTTTTTGTTCAAAATCAGGTCAACAGCATATGCAATGTATACGTTGCATGTATTTCCTAATATCAAAGTTTTCAGCCTATTGTAATGATACTGCTGTAACTACAATAGCTCTCAATTTGGAAGACCTCTAGCTAGGAGTCGAACACCACAGAAAAATATGCACATGGTCTTTTGCGGTTCCCATGTTACTGAGTAACGACAGCAAGGGCACATCCTTTACATTCATTTATTTCATCATGTATGTTCTCGTCATCCTTTCTTTCCTTTTTTATGTTGCATTATGCCACTTCGCTACTGTTCGGTCTTTTTTACATTTTTTTTCTTTTTTTTAATCTCTGCTGGCAAGATGATGGAAAACATCTGATCTAAGTCCCTTACTGTCAGCTCTCTTATCTTTAGTATCCTTTCTTACGTGGTTTACCATTCCTCTGCATTTTCCCTAATGTTTGAGTAGTCTTTTACGAAAGCTAATAGCTCTGCCGTAGTTCAAGGTGTGTGTACATAAAATACAGGCTGCGTAGCATTAAATGCAGGAACTTCTCATATTGGAAACTGACCATCCATACATACTTGTTTTATGTTCTCAATTGTGGATACTAAAAGCAACACCAGACATGGTGCCTTTTCTGCTCTAACTTGAACGTTGCAAGCCTGGTAATCAATATCCTGCAGCTCTATATCCCATTCACATTTTTATTTCACTTTCTTTTCATTTGCCCTGGCCATATGTTCTTTCAAATCTTAAAATATATGTTAGCACACGTGTTCTAAAACATAATTTTTCATAATAAAGGTAAACTCTCCAGGAAATGATACTTTTTCAACATCACCCCCAAAATGATCAATGTCATTGCATATCACATTGTCTCCAAAAATAACAGCGGTGTACAACGCAGTACCTACTAATCTTTTAAACCTTGCAGTTAAGCTTTTGGGAGATACAACTGGTATAAGTAATGTTGAAGTTTTAGCCTGTACAGGTCATTCACTTCCATCTTTCTGTCTATTATCTATTTTAGGCAGTTCATATGGCGCCAAACCCATTTATAATAAAGTTTCCCTGTTCTGGTTCTAGCTTTGATAGTGCCGGAGGCCTGGCTGGGTTCCATTTTTCTTTTATTGATTCATCCTATCTACCTTGCTTCTTTCTTCGGTCCCTTATTTACCTTGCCACTTCTCTGTTAGTCTTTTTATTTATCTCTCTTTACCATGGCCTCTTTTACCAATCACTCCCTGGCATAGTCCTCTCATATATTTAATATTTCAAATTGTGTTATTCTTATCTTTGTCTTACTTAGTGAATACAATGCTTCACAAACGTAATCTAATTTTTGAAAGGCAAATGTGCCCGTAGTCGGGAATTGTAAGTCTGAGTTTTTCCAAGCGTAGTTATTCCACTGTTTCAGAAAAAGCCCAGACTGAAGTCCCTTTTTCATCATTATTTCAAAAGCAGGCAAATCTTTTGGCTGTGCTTGAGCCACCCGGGTATGTGTATAAAATAGATGACCAACTGTATTACTTTTGAGGAACCCCAAAAATACGCAGGGAAATTATACATAGGCCAGAAATTTAACATCAGTATTCAGAGGAGAAAGAGGACACCTAACTCCCTCTACTTTTGTTTGTGGATTCTAACCACTATTAGTTTATTAGGGTCTCTAACGCAGGGACTTTAACCCATACTATTTCGCAGGGGGCTCTAACCCCTTTTTGTTGTTATTGGGGAATTTAACCCCTGTTTGCTGCACAGACTTATCTCATTAATACAACATAACTTAACAAAGGAGAAACTGTTAAGATTTCAATCTTACCTGATAATCATGCCTGCATTCACAATAATTTGGAGAGAGCAAGAAATCAGTCTCGTATCTCGGAGTTACACGGTCAGTCCCTTGGTTGGTGCCGACTCCGAGAAAGGCAATCCCCTCTGGAGGTGTACATATCAGACCTAGAAGGAACAAACCAGCCCCTGGAACTGTGGCATAAAAAATCAGGCTAGACTGATACCGTCTATCTCAGCAGTGCTTCCAGTTTGATAGAGCGTAAATAATGTCACTGCTCACAAAGAGGACAGAATGCAGATGTGGAAAATAATTTTGTTTATTTAGTTGCAGCAATGCAGAGAGCCTGGTACCCTTCAGACCGTCAACTCTTCCGAATTAGACATGTACACGACATATATCTGTTTAAGAGACCATTGGTTAGAATTGGAACATATGAGTCAGGAAACAAAAATATCACAGTGGGTGCTCACATTCTTGTAAGGAGATGGTTATACATGTTCTTGACAGATATACCACATTTGAACTTCCTTAGACTTCTTGTCTTTCCCTCATTAGTTTCAAACATAAATTCAGAAAAGGCCTAACCAGACTTTCCAGAGTAAAAACACACAACTCAGATGAATTTCCTGCAGGCCTCATCTGTCCTCTATAACAGGAGACAAGCCTTGAATCCTGAGCAATTACAAGACAGGAAAGAATAACTCTATTCGACTGTTCCTGAGTGTCAGGAACAGTTGGCAGTTAATGGTATGTCAACAGATAAGCATTTCACAGAAATAGACTAGTGAACAGTAATAAATAGAACTTGGCTAGCACAGAATAATTAGGAACTGCATGAAACATAGAATTTACATGTTGTCAAGGCTGTAACAGTGCCTAAAGGTCCTATAAAATAATGAATGGAGAAAACACATTTTGTTATTCCTTTTTTTTCCTCAGCCCCTGCTTGATGGATCACCCCAAAACTTTTCATGCGCAAACTAGTCAGAAAGTAGCACTTTTTTGGAATGTATTGTGGAGACTCATCAAACGGTCAACTGTTTGATGAATCTTCACAGAACTTTACCCAAAAAATTTGGAGCCAGCTCAACCCCATTGTGAATAGTTTCAAGATAGTCCAACAAGTGGGGCGTAGAAAAAGGTGAACTGAATTACAACAAATTTGACAGATAGCTAAATCGTTAACCAGAAAGCATGCTTTTTGTGATTTAGTATAAATCCTTTCAGTAGTTTTTTTAATGAAATTAAGGTTAAAAATGTATGTACAGCAGAACAGTTTTACATCAGTATTACTGTGGAATACTGCAAGTTCAAGGCATGCAACCTTATTGGCTTGCTGCAACATGAAGAGAAATTTGCAGCTACTGTTTTATGACTCAGTCCCTTTTTTGTAGAAAGAAAATAAAAAGAAGGAATAAGGGGGAGTGTAGGGGTACCCTCAAACCCTGCCCCTTTTTGGGGATCCTAGAGGGTCACCCCAGGGGTCAAATAAAAAAATAAAAAATTCAGGGTGTTGTGGTACCATGGTACTACCGCACTATTCAATGTGGACCCTTTGTAATTTTGCAATAGTGCAGCAGCGCCTAAAAAAAAAATATCTAGTCAGGACTTTGGGGTGCTGCAAGACCATGGGGGTTGGTCAGAAACACGGTCTTGCCCACCGGTGGGGGATTGGGCACAGGGGCCTGGCCACAGCCGAAAGCCATGCACAATGGGGGTTGGCTGATGCAGGCCAGACTTCTGTGGCCAACAACATGTGGCTCACAACAACTTTGACCATCAACTGGACCCTAACAAACTTGCCGTCAACCTTCCAACTCACCACATTGGAAGCACACTGTCGAAGTGGAAGTCCATCACCACTGAATAAACAACAAGCACAATGAGAGCCATCCACTACAGATCACCTACGGACCCATGCTAACATCACATCTACAACATGGCCACCCACGCAATCAGTGTTAGACCTGGCATCCTTGGCGTGGTCTCTCCTGTCATTTTTGCCTGTGCTTCCCATAGTTTGACTGTGCTGGACTCTGTTTTTGCTGTTTTTGGTACTCTGGGTGCTTTACCACTGCTGCCCAGTGCTAAAGTGCAAGTGCTCCTGTGTAAATTCTATGTGTAATTGGCGTTACCATGATTGGCATAATTGATTTACTAGTAAGTCTCTAGTAAAGTGTAGTAGAGGTGCCCAGAGCGTGTAAATCAAATGCTACTAGTGTGCCTACAGCACTGGTTGTGCCACCCACATTAGTAGACCTGTAAACATGGCTCAGAACTGCTGCTGCAGTGTCTGTGTGTGCAGTTTAGCCTGCCAATGCGACCTGGAAAGTGTACCCACTTGCCAGGCCCAAACCTTCCCTTTTTATACATGTAAGGCACCCCTAAGGTAGGCCCTAGGTAGGCCCATGCAGCGGGTGAAGTGTATTTTAAAGGTGGCACATGTACCGTTGTGTTTTACATGTCCTAACAGTGAAATACTGCTAAATTCAGTTTTCACTGTTGCAAGGACTATCTCTCTCATAGGTTAACATGGGGGCTGCTTTTAAATAACTTTAACGTTTAGATTCCCTTTGGGAGCAGATAGAAATATGGAGTTTGGTGTCTCTGAACCCACAATTTAAAAATACATCTTTTAGATTGTCAGTTTGAAAATGGCACTTTTAGAAAGTAGGCATTTAGTTGCTTAAACCATTCTGTGACTCTGACTGTTTGTGGATTCACTGTCTGGGTCAGTTTGACTGTTGGGCTGTTTGTGAATCTCCTCTAGACAGTGAGACAAAGGGAGCTGGGGAGTAGCCTGCATATCCTGATGGGCTATGTGCTAGAGTGGAGAGAGTATAGGTCACGTACATCTGAAAGGGCTGTGCCTGTCGTCCCACAATGCAGTCTTCAACCCCCTGGTGTGTGTCTGGGGCCTGGCCTGGGCAAGGCATGATCTTGTGAACAACAGAGACTTTCCTTTGAAGTTTGCCTACTTCAAAGGCAGAAAGGGGTATAAGTAGTGGACCCAAAACTCCAGACTATAGATTTTCTTCAAGGATTCAAGAGGAACCTCTGCCAAGGAGAAGAGCTGAAGAGCTGAGGAGAAGTTCTGCCCTGGCCTATGATTATGCTATTTTGGGCTATCCTGCAGTTGCTGCTTCCGTCTATGAAAGGGGACAAAGACTGGACTTTGTTGTGCATTCCTGCTTGAGAAGAATCTCCAATGGCTTGAACTGAACTTGCCTCCTGTTTTGAAGTCTCAGGACCATCAAAGACTTCCTCTGCCAACACTTGGACTTTCTGCTGAGACTCCTGCCCTGCCAAGTGGTGCTCTGTCCAGTTGCTGGGCCCTTGAAAGGTGAAGTTGGCAGAACAAGAGCTGTAAATCCACTTCAAACTCCTTACACACATACAAGACTCTACACAACCTAGACCCTGCTTACCTCAATGCACACATCCACTTCTACTAACCCTCCAAGCACCTCTGTTTAGCCAGTCTCTCACTCTCGCACATCCCCCAAATACACAAGAAGAGAACAGGAGGTCAAACATTTTCATACATTGCCCCTGAGGCTTGGAACAACCACCCCCACCATGTCAGGCCCTTTGCATCTCCCCATGAAGTCCTCAAGAAGCTGAAGGCCTGGCTCTTCTATTAACTCCAGGAAAGCACCCCCACCTACACACCAGCAACTGCCTGGATACCCCCAGAGGCGATTAGAGCGCTTCAAAAATCTATATAGTATAGCCTAGCATACAATATTATTTTATGTTTAAAAAAAACCTAGAAAATTACTGAAATAACAAGTTTAAGTGAAGTTATAGTTGGGTCTGATAATGTTATTTTACTATACATTAAGTTAAAAACCTGAAAAATGCATTGAAAAAGCAAAAAGTTAAATTCTGTTATAGTTATGTGTGGAGAAAAAAGCAGTGATGCGGAGTTGAACTAAGGCAGTATTCTGACAGCAGTTCCTTAACAACAGTCAAGAACGAACATAAGGAAGTAGAAATCTTGTACAATTCACCAGGACGAGGAACTGGGGTAACAAAGGGAAAGAATAATAACGTCTGTGGGACAGGGAGCCTAGAAGGATAGGATATAATAAAGTGCACAGAGACACAAGGCCAGGTGATGACAACCGGGACATTTTGCCAGATTTCTACCAAATTCCTGTGAAAGTCTTTTATGCTGTTTCTATGTTATGACCATAGAAGTATCATCACTAACTTTGAAGTCTTCCATAGTTTTCGTGGCTGAACTCTTCTGATCTTATATATGGGTCTGAACCCTGGATGTTAGACTGTACATAGCACAGTTTCACTATGTTCCTTTATATTCCTGACAGTGGGTTGGGAGTCCAGTGAGGAAAAAGTAGGACCCTTTGCAGTTATCCTTATGTGCCGATAGTGGTCCAAAAATCATGCAGCCTGGTTAGCTCAATTAAAAGGTAAAATACATTTTACTTCCTAATCTATTGTATCAAACGTTTCAGCAAAAGTCTGTCCTTGCATTTTGGTCACTTTTCTTTAAACATACGTTAATGGTGTCTGGTATGAGTGTCACCTCATCAATTAATTGTTTTAAACTTGTCACATTTAGTTGAGAAAACAACTTTTAATTAATGAATATCAATTTGTTGGTGCATTAATTAATGGCAGATATCGCAAACAGTAACTTTATTACAAAACACTGAGGCTCCTAATATGCTTTCTTCTCTTGCTTTAATTTGAATAGCAGCCAAGAAACACTACAACTCCCAGCATTCCTTGCTGGGAAACTACAAAAAACATGTCATAAAGAACAAACCAATCAGCACACAAGGTAAGTATAAATGTCTTGACTGAGAGCAACAATTCCTCTTTTCTTGCTGCTCTCAGCCAAGATAAGTACCAATTTTATTTGTTATCTTCTGTTTATACATTCATTGTGGTTGTTTATTACTTTTATCTGTATTTTTAAGTTATTGTCATGTTTCAGTAACTAACGTGTGTATTAGCCGTTTCTGTTCGCTTTGAGCACAATGTTCTATAACGAGCGTCTTCCAGCGCGTGCTGTTCAAACTGTCATTCACAACGGTAGCGCACTTACCGGCGATTCGTTTCTGTGTATGTCTGGAGGCGGCTGGTTATAATTAACCCTTATTTACTTGTTGCAAATTATATTTAAAACATATTAATTATGGAGAATTATTCTGAAGATGAGGAAGCTCAAATTTTTAAGGACAATTTAGACTCTTTTATTAAAGATTCAGTCCAAAAAGCTGTTTCAAGCTCTATTTCAGATTTTTCTAAGTCCTTTGAGGCCTCAGTTAAAAAATTATTGACTTTTGACTCTTCTACTTCGGCTTCTAAAAAGTCCAGGAAAAGAAGGTCAGATAATTTGGTTTCAAATATAGACTCTCCTTCAAAAAATTCAGTTTCTGAACTTGGTACTTCCACAAACCTTAGCATTCCCATTCATATTTCTCGATTGGGAGACACGGACAATGATTTGGGTGATTCGGACATGGATAAGGATGATCCAGACATAATGATCTGGTCAAAGCCTGTGGAAAAGAGGCGTAAAACTTCTCTTAACGAACTGGGAGAGTCCTCTAAAGTTGCTAATTCTAATTCTAATGAATCTATTCCAGATTTCTCAGGTCAACCGATGTTTGATCCTGCGCTTATCCGTCACCCAAATTCCACTGAGGTGACGTCCTGTGATCATGTTGCAACTTATGTCTCCAATAAATTACGTCAACCCTTAGACAAATTAGCTTGTAATAGATTAAAATCAGAATGTCCCAGACCATTCTTATCTAATAACATTTCAGCCACTCCGGTGATTGACCCTAACATGTTAATGTTCTTTAGTAAATTTGGCAAGGACCCCAAAAAAGGTGTGGACAGAGCATGGACTAATTGTCGAGATAGACTGTTGGATCTTTCTGGTCCACTAACAAGAATTTTGGATTTGGCTGAAGAAGCTAGAATGGAGGGTACCAAAGTCGACCCAGTCATCTTATCAAATTGGGCCCAAAAGGCTATTTGTTTTTTAGGGAACCCTAATGCTGCTATGGCGCAGGAAAGACAGAAGAGTCTCCTGTTAAAAATTGATCCAAAATTAAGCAACCTGGCTGCCAAAGAGATGGGACAGGACGCTAATGGATTGCTTTTTGGAGACTCCTTTATTAAGGAGCTCAGTAGATATGTGGCCACCTTTACGTCCATTGATAAGGCGCAATCGTCCATGCAAAAGAATTTCTATTCTTGGGTTTTTGGCAGGAGTCACTTTGCTGGCCGATTTGGCCACAGAGGTGCGGTCAATCAAAACAGAGGCTCCGTTGGATACCAGCAAGAGTTTAAACCACAATTCTATCCCCAAAGGAATCGTTCATTCAGACAACATGGTTACAGATCCTGAGGTTTCCAGAATTCAGGTAAGAGATCAGTTTTCCGGTCCGTTGTTGGGAGGAGGACGGACAGGTTTGTTTCTAGCATATTGGCAAACGTTAACTGCAGATCTGTTGGTGTTGCAAACTGTTTCAGGTTATTGCATAGAGCTTTATTCCACTCCTGTTCAACAATGCCTGCCAAAGCCATTGGTTTTTTCTAAGGAACAAGAAAATCTTCTCTCGAGAGAGAGATTCACTCCCTTATTCACAAACAGGCTATAGAAGTTTGCTCCCCTCATCCTTTAGGTTTTGTCAGTGCTTTATTTCTAATCCAAAAAAACTAACCAAAAATATCGTCCAGTGATAAATTTGAAGTTGTTCAACAAGTTTCTAGTATATCACCATTTCAAGATGGAAACTATTCTCCATCTTCAAGACTCGTTATTGGGAAACAATTGGGTGGTTCGTCTAGTTCTCCAAGATGCATATCTTTCTATTCCAATCCATCAATCTTTCAGGAAGTTTCTTCAATTTCTGTGGAAGGACCAGTTCTTCCAGTTCAAATGCCTTCCCTTCGGCCTTTCATCAGCTTCATGGTGTTTTACCAAGGTTTTGAAGCCAGTTGTGACACATATAAGAGTTCAGGGAGTCAGACTTATGGTTTACCTAGACAACTTTCTTATTTTGCATCAGGACAGGTCAGTCCTCACAGAACAATTAGAGAGTTTTCTACCTCTCCTCCAAAGCCTTGGATTTCTCATAAACAAAGAGAAGTCGAATATCACCCCTTCTCGTCAGATGGAATTTCTAGGTTACCTTATAGACTCAAACAAAGCCACCCTTCAACTTTGGGCCCAGAAGATTGCTCACATAAAAAAGGAGATCCTTTTGGTTTTGAGCAAAGCACAGCTTACAATCAAGTGTCTAGCTCACATAATCGGTCTTCTAGCCTCGTCCATTCAGGCTATTTATCCAGGTCCGCTCCATTATCGAGCTCTCCAAAGGCTAAAAATTCTCCATCTTCGCGAAGGTTATGGGTACGAAGACTTGCTCTGCCTGGATCACGATTCTCGTATCCAATTCCAGTGGTGGCTGGATCATCTAGATGCCTGGAACGGAAGAGCAATTTTCTCTACAGCACCAGATCTTGTCTTAAAATCCGATGCAAGTCGGACTGGTTGGGGCGCAAGATGTGGTCAGTTTTCAAATGGAGGTCTATGGTCAAAAGAGGAGTTATCGTTGCATATAAATTGTTTAGAGATTCTTGCAGGTTGCTTTGCGATCCAAACATTTGCCAAAGACAAGGTAAGTTGTTCTATTCTCCTCCGGATGGACAATCTATCAGCGGTCCGGTATATAAATCATTTAGGAGGTACTAGGTCAAAACCGTTAACCAAATTAGCAAAGAGTCTCTGGGAATTTTGCCTCCAGAATCAAATTTCCCTTTAAGCAGAATATCTTTGGGGAAACATGAATACGATCGCAGACTGGTGTTCCAGATATCTGCGGGATTCCAGCGATTGCCATCTTCATCCTTGTGTTTTCAAAAACCTTTCTTCCAGATTTGGTCCCTTCTCTGTCGACCTCTTTGCCTCTCGATTGAATATTCAACTCCCTCGGTTTTACAGCTGGAGACAGGACCCTCAAGCGTTAGCTACCAACGCTTTTCAACAGGATTGGTCCAATCAAACGAATTATGCTTTTCCTGCTTTCATTATGATTTCCAGAGTCTTTGCGCACATCAGACGCCAATCTCCAAAGATTTTGCTAATCACCCCCTTTTGGCAGGGCCAACCGTGGTTCCCCTCAGCCCTGGAGTTGTCAATAGACTTTCCAATTCTTCTTCCTCAATTTCCCTCCCTCCTTTTGAATCCGCTTAGAATGCCTCACAATCTTATAATCAATCATCGCTTCGGCTGGTAGCTTGCATGGTTTCGGGTCTTCCTGGAGAGCCCCAGGAATTTCGCAGGAAGCTGCAAGCTTCATACATCAAGCCCGGGCTCCGGGAACAACCAATGCCTACAAGTCAGCCTGGAGAGCATGGCATAATTGGTGTTTGGACAGGTGTGCCGATCCCTTTTTAGCGGATGTAGTTCTGATAGTCAATTTTTTGGCCTCTTTGGCAGCTCAAGGTATAGCGTATATGTAAGAAGCTGGCCTGGCTTGTAGTGGGTACCAGAGGTACTTACACCTTGTGCCCGTTCCAGTTATCCCTTATTAGTGAAGACGAGGTGTTTCTAGCAGCTTAGGCTGATAGAAGGTAGCTATAGCAGAGCAGCTTAGGCTGAACTAGGAGACATGCAAAGCTCCTACTATACCACTGGTGTCATATGCACAATATCATAAGAAAACACAATACACAGATATACTAAAAATAAAGGTACTTTATTTTTATGACAATATGCCAAAAGTATCTCAGTGAGTACCCTCAGTATGAGGATGACAAATGTACACAAGATATATGTACACAATACCAAAAATATGCAGTAATAGCAAAAGGAAGTAATGCAAGCAGTGTAAAGTTACAATAGATTGCAATAGGAGCACATAGGTATAGGGGCAACACAAACCATATAATCCAAAAGTGGAATGCGAACCACGAATGGACCCCAAACCTATGTGAGCTTGTAGAGGGTCGCTGGGACTGTAAGAAGACAGTGAGGGTTAGAAAAATAGCCCACCCCAAGACCCTGTAAGGTAGGTGTAAAGTGCACATACAACCCCCAGAGAGCACAGAAGTCGTGATAGGGGGATTCTGCAAGGAAGACCAACACCAGCAATGCAACAACAGTGGATTTCCGGACCTGAGTACCTGTAAGACAAGGAGACCAAGTCCAAGAGTCGTGACAGTGTTGAGAGTGGGCAGGAGCCCAGGAAATGCCAGCTGAGGGTGCAAGGAAGCTGCCACCGGATGGAAGAAGCTTTGTGTTCTGCAAGAACGAAGAGGACTAGGAACTCCCCCTTTGGAGGATGGATGTCCCACGTCGTGAAGAAGCTTGCAGAGGTGTTCCCACGCAGAAAGACCGCAAACAAGCCTTGCTAGCTGCAAGGGTTGTGGTTAGGGTTTTTGGATGCTATTGTGGCCCAGGAGGGACCAGGATGTTGCCACTTGGATGAGGAGACAGAGGGGGCGCCCAGCAAGTCAAGGAGCCCTCACAGAAGCAGGCAGCACCCGCAGAAGTACCGGAACAGGCACTTAGAAGAGGAGTGAACCGGAGTCCACCCGAAGTCAGAAAAGGGAGTCCCACGACGCCGGAGGACAACTCAGAAGGTTGTGCACTGCAGGTTAGAGTGTCGGGGGCCCAGGCTTGGCTGTGCACGAAGGAAATCCTGGAAGAGTGCACAGGAGCCGGAGCAGCTGCAAATCACGCGGTACCCAGCAATGCAGTCTAGCGTGGGGTTGACTTACCTCTACCAAACTTAGACTAAAGAGTCACTGGACTGTGGGAGTCACTTGGACAGAGTTGCTGAGTTCCAGGGACCACGCTCGTCGTGCTGAGAGGGGACCCAGAGGACCGGTGATGCTGTCTTTTGTTGCCTGCGGTTGCAGGGGGAAGATTCCGTCGACAAACGGGAGATTTCTTCAGAGCTCCTGGTGCAGAAAGGAGGCAAGCTACCTCCAGAGCATGCACCACCAGGAAACAGTCGAGAAAGCCAGCAGGATGAAGCGATATAAGGTTGCAGTAGTCGTCTTTGCTACTTTGTTGCAGTTTTGCAGGCGTCCTGAACAGTCAGCGGTCGATCCTTCGGCAGAAGGTGAAGAGGGAGATGCAGAGGAACTCTGGTGAGCTCTTGCATTCGGTATCTGAAGAATTCCCCAAAGCAGAGACCCTAAATAGCCAGAAAAGGAGGTTTGGCTACCTAGGAAGGAGGATTGGCTACTAAGAGAGGTAAGAGCCTACCAGAAGGCGTCTCTGACGTCACCTGCTGGCACTGTCCACATCCCTGAACCGGTGTAGACTGTCTTATGCAGAGATGGGCAGCATCTGTGCCCATCAAAGCATTTCCAGAGGCTGGGGGAGGCTACTCCTCCCCAGCCTTCACACCTATTTCCAAAGGGTGTTACACCCTCTCTCAGAGGAAATCCTTTGTTCTGCCTTCCTGGGCGAGGGCTGCCTGGACCCCAGGGAGGCAGAAACCTGTCTGAGGGGTTGGCAGCAGCTGCAGTGCAAACCCTGAAAAGGCAGTTTGGCAGTACCCGGGTTCTGTGCTAGAGACCCGGGGGATCATGGAATTGTCTCCCCAATGCCAGAATGGCATTGGGGTGACAATTCCATGATCTTAGACATGTTACATGGCCATGTTCAGAGTTACCATTGTGACGCTATACATAGGTAGTGACCTATGTATAGTGCACGCGTGTAATGGTATCCCCGCACTCACAAAGTCCGGGGAATTTGCCCTGAACGATGTGGGGGCACCTAGGCTAGTGCCAGGGTGCCCACACACTAAGTAACTTTGCACCCGACCTTCACCAGGTGAAGGTTAGACATATAGGTGACTTACAAGTTACTTAAGTGCAGTGGTAAATGGCTGTGAAATAACATGGACGTTATTTCACTCAGGCTGCACTGGCAGGCCTGTGTAAGAATTGTCAGATCTCCCTATGGGTGGCAAAATAAATGCTGCAGCCCATAAGGATCTCCTGGAACCCCAATACCCTGGGTACCTCAGTACCATATACTAGGGAATTATATGGGTGTCGCCAATGTGAATTGGTGAAATTGGTCAATAGCCTGTTAGTGACAATTTGGAAAGCAGAGAGAGCATAACCACTGAGGTTCTGGTTAGCAGAGCCTCAGTGAGACAGTTAGGCATCACACAGGGAACACATACATATAGGCCACAAACTTATGAGCACTGGGGTCCTGGCTAGCAGGGTCCCAGTGACACATAACAAACATACTGACAACATAGGGTTTTCACTATGAGCACTGGGCCCTGGCTAGCAGGATCCCAGTGAGACAGTGAAAACACCCTGACATATACTCACAAACAGGCCAAAAGTGGGGGTAACAAGGATAGAAAGAGGCTACTTTCTCACAGTATAGAACTGTTAATATGCATAGATCTGCAATTTCTGTCGAACATGTTCGAGTTAACAATAGACCAGTCGGTGAGCATCCATTAATATGCCGCCTTTTAAAGGGAGTAAGTTTTTCTAAACCTCTTTTACCTAAGTATAATTCTATGTGGGATGTTAATGCTATTCTACATCCAGAACAACCTAATTCCCTTTTATCCCAGAAATTTCTTTCGGCAAAGTTAACTATCCTCCTTAGTTTAGTATCTTTAAAATGTATTTCAGATGTTAGAGCTTTAGAGGTAACCTCTTTCCAATATACTGCTGCAGGTGTTTTCTTTCAGGTAGGAAGAAGAACAAAAACTAATTTGATGTCTGTATTGTATTCATACTTTCCGGATCATCCAAATCTATGTGTGGGAAGCTGTTTGAGAGAATACATTTCGCAAACAAAAGATTTGAGAAAGTCATCTGAACCTCAACTCCTAGTCTCTTTTAGGTCCCCACATAACCCTGTTTCTTCTACCACTCTGGCCCGTTGGGTAAAATGGATCATGAATCTGGCGGGTATTGACATTTCTGTTTTTGGTGCTCATTCCACCATAGGAGCTATGGCATCCAAGGCCTTTTGGGCAGGATTGAGTTTAGCTGACATTATCAAATCGGCCGATTGGTCAAATGTTTCAACTTTCAGAACGTTTTGTTGTAAACCAGTCTCTCATGTTGCCAGTTTGTTAGTTTCTATGCTTTGAACTAGCATAATAGGAGCCTCCTTGTTTTGTAATAAAATTGAGATTTTCTTAGCTTTCAGTGAAAGAAAGTCTTGATTTTATTAAAGACACGGAGGCGAGTATTATCCCTCCACTTTACATTAACCCTCCCTTTGTCTTATCAGGTACAATCGCTACTCCTAACCAGATGTCTTAAGAAGGACCTTCCTCTTCGGCTCAGCCCTTCTTCTGGTTTGACTGCAACTGCTTACAAGCTGTCTTTCTTGAAGGGGTTCCAAGACATTTCTTTTGTTCCAGACTTCGACGAAAAGGCTTTCAATGTTATCAATCGCCTGGAAGGCTTTTTCACTATTATTCTAGCTTGTTTTATTTTCATACTTATATTTCCTTTATTCAGAGTTTCTTAACTGTTCTGCAAGAAAAGAGGACTTGTTGCTCTCAGTCAAGAAGTTTATACTTACCTTGTGTCCTGATTGGTTCGTTCTTTATGACATGTTTTTTGTAGTTTCCCAGCCAGGAATGCTGGGATTTGTAGTGTTTCTTGGCTGTTATTCGAATTAAAGAAAGAGAAGAAAGCATAATACTCGCCTCCGTGTCTTTAATAAAATCAAAACTTTCTTTCACTAAAAGCTAAGAAAATCTCCATTATGTGTAAAAAAATACAAGGGTTGCAGAATCACATAACAACCCTAGAGAACCTGCAGCGTTGTGTGACTGGGACAACTGTATCCCTGCAGCGGCCGCAATTCATGTCTTTTTCTTCTTTCTTTAGACCAGCCTGCTGCTCCCACTGAAGGTCAGCTCAAGAGGGAGACCCACAGCAAAAGTCCCAGCACCAGACCAAAATGGAGGCTGTTGTATCAGCTTTTGGCCAACTGGGGAACCTCAAGAAAAGAGAAGGTAGCAGGTCCATCAACCTCCCCATCAGATGGGTACCTCCACATCTGCATTAGGAAGTCGAGAAGCACCATATTCACTCCTCCCTGGTCAGCCAGCATCACCCTCTCCCCAAACCTATGTAGGCCTTGAGGACGGGACAGGCGATAATCGGGGGTCACAAGATGAAATGAAAAGTTTAAAAGCTACAGAGGGAATGGTCTGTTGCAGAGGGTGTGGGTTTGATGAGCTAGGGAAGGGGGTAGGATAGTGAATTGTTTAGAGAGGTGATGATTTGTTTCATGTGGTGTGGGTATAATGAGTTGGGGAAGAGGTGGGATATTGATTATGGTTTAGGAGGGAGGCCTGTTGCACATGGTGGGAGTAGCTACCATAAATATATATTTAAATATTGTTATTTTATGCACCAAAGTCTCTCTTCCTGTGTTAGTTTAAAAGTTTACTTTACTATTTGTCAAGCCGTAGGATCCAGTGAAAAACCAGGGAAGATCACCCACCTACTAATAAAGACCCAAACCAGATCCATCATAAAGAGCAAAGATGTGCTACAATTTTCTCTCTAAATCGTTCTACCTGAGTACACTTGTCAGGACACAGCTAATGTGGGCCTTCACCTTCCTGCAATCAGTGTTGAAAATCTGACCATTCTTATCCCTCCTTTCTCACTTATTGTAACCTGAACCCTCTTCCATTAATAATGTGTGTGGCCCTCCCCTCTGAAATCACCACTAAGTTGTAGTAAATGAACAATATATATAGCACATTACAACTATGCTACCAAATCTCTCCATTTTCACTCATGTATAGAGGGCTGTCAACTCAACTCTCTTGTGTAGCTGTTGATGAAGGGGTTTTGCCCAGTTGACTAACTGGTGACAGCGCTAGCAGACCGAAACAGGTAACAGGCCACAGGAAATGAGGTTCCTCATTTCCGGTAAAGCAGGTGAACCAGCAAAAAAGACCAGTTAACTAAAAACAGAGAGCAGCATTACAATACAGTAGACTGAAACAGTTTAATGAATCAAGAATCATATTTTTCAAATATAAAAGTAGGCTACCATCTATAACAATATTATATACGTTATAGGCAGAGTATTGATTATTCTATTTTACATCCACATACAAGTCAGGAATTGGGAGAATATTTCTATAGCTGATAGATCCTTTGTGGGGAAAAGATTGTAAAAACAGCCATTACCAGTCCAATTACTTCCAGGTTCGTTACCTAGGCTGTAATGCAAAATAGGGAGAACACACAGTTCAAAACATTTTACATGAATCTGATATTGCCTAAAAATGGTGCTACTGCGTATTTTGATATCGCATGCCTTGGAAACAGGGTGGTACCACAGAGCAGACGTGCCAGGGAGGCTCCTTGCTTAAGAGAAAACTAGTTGACTGAGAAAAGAAAAGAACAATGTTTGAGAAAACATGGTATGGAAAAAAGCAGTTTGTTTTTGAAAACAAAAAAATGTTAAAAACTTGGTGGGAAGCCATCAAAACCGAATATGATCATCCACCAGCATTTTTGTACCTTGAAGGGAATCACCATGGCAGCAGTTCCCTTCAAGGTACAGAGATGACGGCTGGCTCAGTGGGTATCTACAAATGTGATAGATGGTAGTCCATCAGGATGGTGGAGAGAATGTCCTCAGCCACTTGGACTGATTGAGTATCATTCATTAAACTTAAAATCAGGCCCTTAGTGTCAAAGTCAACTGAGAGGTCCCAAAGAACCAACAAGTGCTGGTGTGCAGTTAATGAAAGGCCAATCAAATAACGCTACTTGAGATACATAGAAACATGAATGATCACATAAACATTCAAAATACCAGGTTTACTCAAGCCCGTCCCATCTGTCACATTAATATTTTTTTGACATTTGTTCCAAATGTGATATCTAACTATGCACCTTTTTTCATGTTAGCCACACACATAAGTAGTGCAGTCCTTTGAATCTTCACAGACAGCCATACATGGACAAGAAGATTAGGCAGGGAATATTTTATCCCTCATTACAACTCTGGCGGTCGGTGATAAAGTGACGGTAATACCGCCAACAGGCTGGCAGTAATTACCGCCAAATTATGACCATGGCGGTGAAAACTCCCATTGACAGCCACTTTACCACACTGACCGCCAGGGCGGAAACAACAGCCACCACGACGTTAGCCACCTACAGCCAGGCGGAAGTCAATGTTCTGCCCACCGTATTAAGACAACACAATCTGCCACCTTTTCCGGGGCGGTACCAATGACATCAAAAGCCTGGCGGAAACACTGCACAGAAGTCAAAGGACTCACCTTTGGAGACACAGTGAAGAACCACGCCGCCATGGAGCCTGATCTTCAGATCTTTTCAATGATTTTCTACGTCCTGCTCCACCACGAACACCAACGACAGCGAAGATGACCACGGTGAGTACAGCCGCAGAGCACACATGGGAGGGGGGAGGAAAATGAGAGTGACACACAGGCAACACCCCCACCCCCAACACCATACACACAATCAGATGCAGTAATAAAACATATTTGCCCCGTGCCCCTCAGTAATAATGCAAGGAATACAGGAATAGATGAAAGTGAGTGTAATAATCTAAATACAGTAGAAATACGAAAATTCAATCTAATGATATATACATATGTACAGTTCAACGGACACTGCCCAGTCCTCAATGTGCGTGGGCCACAGGGCCACATGACAAAGTCCAAGGAGAGAACACTGCAGGGGCATCAGTTGGAAAAAAGGCAGGCACCTTAGGGGGACAGGGAACGGGGTGGTACCTCAACCGGCAGATGATACAACACCACTAGTCCTGGAGGGGGCAACATGCCCTGTGCTTGGCCCTGGGGAGTGCAAGGCCACAGTCTCTCAACTGGGTGACTTGCCCACTGGTTCTGGAGGGGACAACATGCCATGTGCTTTGTCCTGGGGAGTGCAAGGCCACAATCTCTCAAGTGGGTGACTTGCCCACTGGCTGTGGAGGGGGCAACATGCCCTGTGCTTGGTCTTGGGGAGTGCTAGGCCACAGTCTCTCAAGTGGGTGACTTGCCCACTGGCTCTGGAGGGGGCAACATGCCCTGTTGCTTGGTCCTGGGGAGTGCAAGGCCACAGTCTCTCAAGTGGGTGGCTTGCCCCCCCTGACTCTGGAGGGGGCAACATGCCCTTAGCTTGGTTCTGGGGAGTGCAAGACCACAGTCTCTCAAGTGGGTGACTTGCCCACAGGATTTGCATGGGGCAGGCCGCATAACAGCCCATGGAGGCAGGACTACACACCGTCCGCCAGTGGTGACGGCTGCTAATTGGCGGTGGTGCTGCTGCTGCTGGTGGTGGTGGGGGGAGGCTCCAGCCCATCCCCTGCAGCCTTGCCGCCCATCCCCTGCAGCCTCGGACGGCCTCCCACTGCTGGTGGTGCTGCTGCTGGTGGTGGGGAGAGGCTCTAGCCCATCCCCTGCAGCCTCGGACGGCTGCCCACTGCTGATGGTGGTGCTGCTGCTGGTGGTGGTGGGGGGACGCTCCAGTCCATCCCCTGCAGCCGCAGACAGTTGCCCACTGCTGGTGGGGGAGGCTCCAGCCCATCCCCTGCAGCCTCCAGCCCATCCCCTGCAGCCTCGGACGACTGCCCACTGCTGGTGGTGCTGCTGCTGGTGGTGGGGGAGGCTCCAGTCCATCCCCTGCAGCCTCGGACGCTATCCACTGCTGGTGGTGGTGCTGCTGTTGGTGGTGGTGGGGGAAGGCTCCAGCCCATCCCCTGCATTCTCGGACGGCTGCCCACTGCTAGTGGTGCTTCTGCTGGTGGTGTCGGGAGGCTCCAGCCCATCCCCGGCAGCCTCGGACGGCTGCACAACCATGGTTGGTGGTAGGGGTTCCGACTGAGTCCCTGCACCAGGCCCCTAGTCATTCCTGCCTGCTGGTGCAGACCCCTTGCCCTTCCTGGTAGCTGGGGATGGCTCCTTGATCTTCTTGGCAGCAGCTGGGGATGGCTCCTTGCTCTTCTTGGTAGCAGCTGGGGATGAGTCCTTGCTCTTCTTAGCAGAGGCTGGGGATGGATCCTTGCACATCTTTCAGGCAGCTGGGGATGCAGGCATCCTTTCCCTGAGGCTGATAGGTGCCCTGGATCCTTTCCCACCATGAATGGGTGTGGAGACTACTGAGCCAGTGGACTGTGTGGCTGAGGTGCTTGCCTGGCCAGATGTGAAAGGACGGGGGTAGGGGTAGGGAAGAGGTCAATGGTGGAGAGAAAAAGCTGCTTAGGGACGTTGGGGCGAGGAGAGGGAGAAGGTTTGGGAGTGGAGGAAGAGAGAGTGGCTGTAGGAGGTGTCCGTCTGCTGTGTTTGGGTGCAGGTGCATGGGCCGGATGCAGTTGTGAGGTGGATGGCTGTTGGGTGTCTGAGTGCTTACATTTGTGTACCTTAGGAGAGGGGACAGACACAGTGGGAGAGGACACAGGGGACGTGTGCATGGCTGTTGCGGTGGTGTCTGCCAGTGAGATGTGTTTTCTGCTAGGTATGGTGGTGATGCTGGCAGTGGATGATGGTGTAGTGCATGCAGGTGTGAGTGTAGACGCAACTGGGAGGGAGGTGGTGGAGGAGGAGGGGGACACAGTGAACAGTGGCTGTTGGTATCTCTGCATCTGGATGGTGTTTGTGTGAGTGCCTGTGGGATGATGTGTGGTGCTTGTGTTTGCCTGTGCCACTCTTGTGTGTTCTCTTGTGTACATGCTCGTCTGCCTGTGTGCTTGGGATAGGTTGGGGTTGAGGAGAATGGGACTGGGAAGAGGAAGTTGGAGGGTGGAAACAGGGACAATGGCTGCCATCAGAGAGGAGGCCAGAGCCTGGATTGATCTCTGTTGGGCCGCCAAGCCAGTGTGAATGCCCTCCAGGAATGTATTGGTCTGTTGAATTTGGGCTGCTAGCCCCTGGATGGCATTTACAATGGTTTACTGCCCTACAGAGATGGATCGCAGGAGGTCAATAGCCTCCTAACTCAGGGCAGCAGGGCTAACTGGGGCAGGGCCTGAGGTGCCTGGGGCGAAGGAGATGCCCACCCTCCTGGGTGGACGGGCCCGGGCAACTCACTGAGGGGCTGCTAAGAGGGATGTGCAGGTACGGGGGTGGCGGATGTACCTGTAGTTAGGGTGGTCACTGAAGTGTCCGCCACCACCAGGAAGCTTCCATCGGAGGAGGTATCTGTGTCCGAACTGTCCCCTCCAGTCTCCACCGTGGTGCTCCCCTCCGTCCCACAGGTCCCCTCACAATCGGTGGACTCCGCCTCCTGGGTCCTGTGGGATGCTATTCCCTCTGTCGCTGGTGCCTGTGCTCCTCTGCCAGATGATGCTAATGCACATAAGGACAGGATGACTAAACAAAAACGTGGGGGGGAGATAAAGGATACACTGGGTCAATGGCTGCACCAACACCACCGTTGACGTACACACCACCATCACACACAGGGAACAGCCCTATGCACTATGGAATGCACTACCAGTAATAATGCTAGCCATCAGGGCATGGGGAGGGACACATACCGCCAACTGCAGCACACCTGGGACCCACACAGCCCTGCCCAGTAGTAGATGTCTACAAGCTAGGCAGCAGGAATATCACTTCAGAACCCTGCCCAACGTGTGACCTACTCTGCAAAGTCAGGCCTGGCCTATGGGCACCCAATGACACACATCCCCCACCCGGGTACCCCCTACCATGCCTAAGTTGTAATGATGGGAACTGCACTCACCCCCTTGTGGCCGCTGTGATACCCTCAAGCGCCCATCCAGCTCCGGATAGGCCACCGCCAGTATGCGGGCCATCAGGGGGGTCAGGGTTCGACGGGCACCCCTTCCTCGTTGGGAGGCCATCCCCAGCTGGGCCTCCACCGTCTTCCGTGCCCAGCTTCTGAGGTCCTCCCACTGTTTCCGACAGTGGGTGCTCTGCCTGCCATAGACCCCCAGGGTCCGCACGTCCTTGGCGATGGCATACCATATACCCTTTTTTTGGTAGGCGCTGACCTGCTGAGAAATACGTACAGGGAAAGGTATTAGTCAGACCGTCCTGCCTGCTACACTCATGGCCCACCATACCCCTTCACATCACCATTTGCACACACAGAGCCAAGCACACAAGCTGCCCGTCGCCCAGGGGCCATCCACCAACCCCCCTACACGAGGCCTTCACACACACCACTCCATGCATTCATGCACCATGCATCGTGCTCACAGTGTACTCACCTGTTGGTCAGAAAGCCCATACAGCAGTCGGTACCGGGGTAGGACCCCATCGAGCAGTAGCTCCAACTCCGCCGAGGTGAAGGCAGGGGCCCTTTCCCCAGCCACACGAGCCATGGTAGGTTCCAGACACAGGTCACAGTAGCACATGCAGTGTAGGTCCTCTCCTGTTGAAGGTCAGGTAGCAAGTGAGTGATCAGATAGAAAATGACTGTCAGGTCCGCAGCAGTGCATACCGTTACCGCCGGCGTACATCACCACTGGCCACTGAACCCCATAGGGCCCAATATTATCCAATGAGGCGCTGCACGGCAGTTCCAGACCGCATCCCGCAACAGTGCACAACGTCAGCGGAATTACCTCACTTCCACCTGTCCCTCCACACAGGACAGGCAGACTTCATTTCAGGGGGGGCAGGCCCTGGATTATAACTGAATCATAGTACACAGTTGGACATACAGGACAAATGCCACATATACATTAGAAATTGACATCATGCATTGTACTGTTGTGGCTACGATGTACAGTTTGTGACCGGCTCCTCACTCTTTTGCCCCATAGATTGCTACCGCTGCGGATGAATAGGAGATGGAGACATACCCCGTGTACAGACCCCTGGTGGACTTGGCAACAATGGAAGACAGGCACATTATCCTCACCTATAGACTTGACAGGGCCACAATGACAGAGCTGTGTGCCCAATTGGAGCCTGACCTGATATCTGCTATCCGTCACCCCACTGGTATCTCCCCTCTTGTGCAAGTGCTATCTGTGCTCCATTTCTTGGCAACTGGTTCTTTCCAAATGACAGTGGGCTTGGCAGCAGGAATGTCATAGCCAGTGTCCTCAATAGTGCTGACCAGAGTGTTGTCTGCCCTGATTAAACACATGTGCAGCTACATTGTTTTCCCCCAGGTGGAGGATTTGGCCACAGTGAAGGCTGACTTCTATACAATGGGAAATATCCCCAACTTCACTGGAGCACTTGATGGGACACATATTGCATTTGTCCCCCCCTGTCAAAATGAACAGGTGTACAGAAATCGAAAGAGTTTTCAGTCCATGAATGTCCAGATGGTGTGCCTGGCGGACCAGTACATCTCCCATGTCAATGCTAAGTATCCTGGGTCGGTGCATGATGCCTTTATCCTGAGGAATAGCAGCATCCCAAATGTGATGGCCCAACTACAGAGGCACAGGGTGTGGCTAATAGGTGAGCCCTGGTTCCCACCCAGTGGATGCTGGTGTATGGGTATGGTGTGGGCCATATGGGATAGTATGTGGCTAAATGTTGTCCCTCGATATTTGCAGGTGACTCTGGTTACCCAAACCTATCATGGCTACTGACCCCTGTGAGGAATCCCAGGACAAGGGCAGAGAAACGTTACAATGAGGCACATGGGCGAACAAGAAGGATAATCGAACATACCTTTGGCCTCCTGAAGGCCAGGTTTCAGTGCTTCCATCTAACAGGTGAATCCCTGTGCTACTCACCCAAGAAGGTTTGCCAGATAATCGTGGCATGCTGCATGTTGCACAATCTTGCCTTGTGACACCATGTGCCTCTTCTGCAGGAGGAGGAGGCGGGAGATGGCCGTGTGGCAGCAGTGGACCATGTGGACAGTGAGGATGAGAAGGCAGAGGATGAGGATGAGGACAACAGAACTGCAGTGATTCGACAATACTTCCAGTGACACAGCTAAGACAGTGTTACTTCACATTTCATTGTCATTTTTTTGTTTATCTTTGTCACTGGCAGGCTGTTATTTCCCAATTCTATGCCCACTCGCTGTACCCTTTGGCAACTCATCTTACAGATGTTGGTGCCCCACTATTGCTCCTGGTGTGATCACTGCAACCAACTACAGGTCTGTCCTATGTGCACATTATTGTACAGTTGAATTGCAATGTTTGAACCTGGTTAAACAAATACATACTTAAATCATATGACATATTCCATACTTGTATTTATTCAAAGGGTATTTATTGAAGTGATAAGGAGGAGTGGGACAAGTGCATTGGGATAGGGTGATGATGGAGGAAAGTCCAGGTTATAGTTCCAGTCTATTTGTAGCAAAGATGCATTGTCCATGGGGATATAGGAAGGGGAGCAATGGCAGTTCAAGGTGGATAGGGTGACAGGGTGGGACACAAGGGTGACAATCAGGAGAGTCTCATTTCCTGGCGGGGGTCTTGGCAATAGTCTCTGGCTTCTGCCTGGATTGCAGGGAACGTTTGCGGGGTGGTTCACCTTCTCAAGGGGGAGGGGTACTGGTGGCCTGTTGGTCCAGTGGCGATGCCTCCTGTCCACTAGCAGCAGCGGAGGTGGAAGGCAGTTCAGATGTCTGGCTAGTGGCAGGGGGCCGCTGTTCTGAGACTGCCTCCCTCATAATGTTGGCCATGTCTGCCAGCACCCCTGCTATGGAGACCAGGGTGGTGATGATAGCCTGCAAGTCCTCCCTGATCCCATGGTACTATCCCTCCTGCAGCCGCCTGTTCTCCTGCACGGTGGCCAGGATCTGGCCCAGCATATCCTGGGAATGTTGGTATGCTCCCAGGATCTCAGTGGGTGCCTCCTGGAGAGTCAGTTCCCTGGGCCTGGATCTGGATGACCAACCTGGCCTATCCGGGACCTCTGGACAGTCGGTTACCCAGGCATAGCCTGTTCTGAGACTGCCTCCCTCATAATGTTGGCCATGTCTGCCAGCACCCCTGCTATGGAGACCAGGGTGGTGATGATAGCCTGCAAGTCCTCCCTGATCCCCTGGTACTATCCCTCCTGCAGCCGCCTATTCCCCTGCACGGTGGCCAGGATCTGGCCCAGCATATCCTGGGAATGTTGGTATGCTCCCAGGATCTCAGTGGGTGCCTCCTGGAGAGTCAGTTCCCTGGGCCTGTCCTCCCCCTGGTACACAGCAGTCCTCCCAGTGTGCCTGTTGCCCTGTGCCTCTGTCCCCTGAACGGTGTGCCCACTGCCACTGACCCCAGGTCCCTGATCGTCTTGGGGGAGAGGTGTGCCCTGGGGTCCTTGTAGTGGTGGAAACACTGCTGATTGACATGTCCTGGGGACAGAGGTATGGGCATGCTGGGTGGGTGCTGTGGTGGTGTTTCCTGAGGGGGAAGGCTCTGTGGTGGTGTGTGTGGCTATGCCTGGGTAACCGACTGTCCAGAGGTCCCGGATAGGCCAGGTTGGTCATCCAGATCCAGGCGACCAGAGCCGCTGTCAGCACTGTGGGCCTCTTCTGTGGGGGGAATGGATATTGCTGGCACCTCTTCTCCGCTGACATTGGCTAGGATACCTGTGGGGATGTAAATGCAGTATTATTGTTTCTGTGTGTGACATATTGTGCATCGGTGGGTTGCCCTCTTTGGTTGTATTCGCCCTGGCAGCATTGACTTGTGTGAGTTGGCATGTGGTGGGCTAGCTGATTCTCTCTGGTGTGCATGCTTTCGTGATAGGTGTCGATGCAGGGCTGTGAGTGATGTCCATGCACTGGTGGTGCATGCAGGGCTTGGCATCGGGATGGGTGATATGTGATGGTGGGTGTTGTGGGAGGTGGTGGAGTGATGGGAGTGAGGGTGGGGTGGGGGTATGTGATGGCATGCAGGTAGGGGGGTGATAGTAATAGAGAGTTGACTTACCAGAGTCCAGTCCTCCTGCTACTCCTGCCAGGCCCTCAGGATGCATGATTGACAAGACTTGCTCCTCTCATGTTGCTAGTTGTGGGGAAGGAGCTGGGGGTCCACCACCAGTCCTCTGTACAGCGAGTTAGTGTCTTGCTGCAATGGAACGTACCTTCCCCGTAGGTCATTCCACCTCTTCCTGATATCATCCGACCCTGTCCATGATTCTCCGCCATAGCTCCATCTTCCTAGCAATAGATATTTGCTGCGCCTGTGCTCCAAATAGCTGAGGCTGTACCCGGATGATTTCCTTCACCATGACCCTTAGCTCCTCCTCTGAGAATGTGGGGTATCTTTGTGGTGCCATGGGTGTTGTGTGAGTAGTGTGGGTGAGGGTGTGTATGGTGATGTGTTGGGGTGTGTGATGTAATGTAAGTGGCTGGTGTATAGGTGATGGTGGTGTGTGACTGGTCTTGTCTGTGGTTGTGGTGTCTGTCTTGTGCCAATGGTCTGTATTCGTACAGGGTTGTGGGTACTGTGGGTGTGTGTTTTGTAGTGGTGTGGGTGGGTGGGGTGTGTGGGTGGGTGTGGTGTGTGTATTGGTGTCAGGTGTGTGTAGTTTGAATTGTCCAATGTGGTGCTGTCTTGTTTGAGTGTATGTATTTTGAGCGCAGCGGGTTGTACTGCCAATGTTTTACCACCATTGAATGTCTGCCGTGGTGATTCATGGGTCATAATGCGATGGGCGTAGTTCTGTTGGTGTAACGGTGTGGGTTTGGACACCGCCAGTTCATCACTGACCTTTGGTGTGGCGGAATTGTGTGTGTGGCTGAATAGTGACGATTGGTGTGTGTGTATCATAATATGGTGAACGGATATCCGCTGCGGTGGCGGTACGTTGGCGGCAGTCAGCGTGGCGGAAAGTGTGATTTACCACCAATGTCATAATGAGGGCTTTTGTTCTTTTAAGAAAAAGAAGTGTCCATTGCAGACTCAGAGGCTGTTGCTTAGTGCAAAATGTAACGTTGCCCCTGAATTTGAATGACTTTTAACCACTCCATCACCTGGCCAAAAATGTCTGTGCCCTCCTTGATTATCTGTCCATGCCTTGCACACTAATACATTTAATTTTATTAGTATTTCTTGGCACACCAAATATAAAAATCTAACAATTAGTTGTTTTCCTTCTCTTTTTTGCTCTTTACAACTAACATTTTTGTTCTGTTTCTAGTGTATTAGTTTTACTTTTTAATCCAGAATGTACAGATTATTTTTATATTCTGACTCCATCTAAAGGATGATCACTAACCAAGCTTCAGACGTCCTAGAAAACACCCTCACTCGCAGCTGGTACCTAAAAATGTTGGGGGGTCCAATGTTTATTCATTTTAATCATCATCAGTTTTGCTACTTTTTGAGGAGAAAAACTGGTCCCTCTAATCATGACATTTTCACCATGTGCACAGAAAAATGCTCAAAGGATGCACTGGCTAAAGGACATGCTAGATATATTAATGCCCACTTGCTAAGTTCCCTTTCCATGCCAATAGATCAATTGGTCTAAATCCATCTAAACCTCTGTTTGATTGTCAAAGTAGTCTTGTAACATCTTCTCTCTTGTCATGGTTGTTGACATTTGCTGTTTTTGAGTCCCCTACCCCTGTGTGTTTGATTTAGGTCTCGGAGCAAACCCAATGCAGAGAATGGTGGAAGTGATGCTGTTGGTGTTGCTAGTTTAGTAGAAGGTGTGCCTTGGAACAGTGATTGCTTTACCACTGGTAGGTGCTGCTGTTGCAGTTTAGTGTTTTAGGGACATCGGGGGATATCCTCGAGGGATATCCCCGGCGCATCTGATGCATCTTCCCTTTGTCTCCACACACAGGTATGCGAGTCGATGAGTGGGATTAGTTCCACTGCTGAGGGGCAAGTCGGTGAGTCTCCTCTCAAGGCAAAGTGTTTCAGTGATTTGGATTAGCTCTACTGCACAGGGGTGAGTTGACTAGCTCTTTGCCTTTGACCTTTTTCGTTTTTTTGAAGGCTTAAGTTGATTTGACCAGTTTTCACTTTGTGGTTGCTATGGTCCTATATAACGCCTTCTCGACTCACCTACGTCATGCTTTACAGTAATGGTGAAGACATTTTTGCAACACGTGCGCAACGGGATGCATTGTATTTGGATAAGGATCCCTCACACCTAGCTTGCACACTGGTGGGGTAGTGGAGCATGAAGCACATTCAGGGATAAGTGTTTTAATGGCTATGATTTGCTAGATAGAAGGGTGACAGTTCCCTCTATGTCTCTGCTTAACTTTATATAGGTTGGAAACCTGCTGGAATTTTGACAAGTAATCTATCACTCCATTAGGTGGTGAGTATTTCATCCATGACTATGATAAACACAACCAGGCGGTGGTATTCTGTAATGTATTATGGTGAGGCTTCACGGATGCGATGGTCAATCTAATGACATCTTTCTTTCTACAAGCAGTTAATATCTTCTTGCGATACGTTCATGCCGGGATGCGCGGCATGATGCCCCCTCATTGATATGTGTTTTAGCAGTTTGTGAGTTACCACAGGATTAATGATTGCTTCCTTACTGTTTAGCTTCAGACAGGTTGGTAGCTTTTGAAGTTTGACTACTATTTCATCACAGTAACTAAGTGGTGAGCCATTTAATGATTGGTTATTTATTCTTGATATTTCAGTTCAAACAGAGGATCTCAGGAACCTCTATTGTTTTTCTGTCCTCTATTATGTGCAGGTTTGTTAGCCAGATGACTATGTCCTGATGAGGTCCTACCACTCACATGGGTGCAAAACGTTGACGAACCCTCCCTTTTGGTTGTTTTTTGAAATTACCCTCAGGGTATGGAATATTGATTCATGTAACTCTTTTATGATTGTTATTAGTTAATGTTGATAACCATTGGGATTTGTACAACGCCTTTATTGATTTATGATGTAAATACATTCAGTATTGGATATCAGTGGTATCTGCAGTATGATCACTCACTTTTGTGTTTGTTATATATGACTACGATGAATGTATTCCAGTTATAAATCAAATGTGCCCCATGATCTGTTGTTCACCATAATTTTAAATTTGTCTGTAAAGAATTCGTTCAAATAACTCTGGGCTCTCTTTTATTACACAAGGTACCCAAGATAAACGAGTCCCACAGGACAATTGGTTGTTTAATACAGTATACCTTGGTCTACATGGGCTGATAAGGGTGTGCTTGTTATTTACATGCTTGACGTGATTTTGGACTCGGGTCACCGTTGTGCTCTTCAGAAGTTAGTGGATGAGCACTTCAGTTCTTTCTTTGCACTTAAGGTTGCAATCTTTCATCTCCCAATTCAACTGCTTTCTTAACAATACAATTCTTAAAAATCATGATATCCTCTGCTGAAAAAGAAATTAAAGAAGATAGCCCATGTGTGTACCATGGATCCATTATAGTGGCACAAGTATACTCTTCTCAGGACATTATCTCAAATTGGCCTGCAGCAGTGCAACAAGATAATGGCTCGGTACTTGGTACAATAATCCTTGCTGATTTCTCACATCAAAATCTTTAACAGGCACAATCATTTGGATCAGGCCTGCATTGCCTGCATTTCTCTATCATTTGTCATCTGTAATGTATTAGCCTGCATTAGTCAATCAACACCGACATGGCACTGGTAGTTGCATCCCTTCTCCTTTGTCACCTTGTCTTGTAAAATGAAACCACTGTGAAAATAGGATTTAAAAGGATTTCATTTTTGTCTGAATTAGCTAGTCCAATGCTCAGTCCGTATACCTTCTTTCACTAGATTTTTTTGGATCTTCCTTATGGTTCAATATAACTCTGCTGAATAACTGTTTTCTATGTGGTTTCTCTCAAATGTTTCATCTTTTGTTTTACTTCCTGGCGGTACCTGTTCCTCACCGCTGGTGCTCTTGGAAAACAAAGACAAAGATAAGTTCTGTTCTGTTTTTATTTTTTCCTTTTCCTCTTATTTATTCTTTTCTTCTAGGATTATCCTCTCAAGTAATTTTATGTTGCACTTTTTATTGTGCTTTTCAGGCTTCTGATTTAGAAATAATGACTGTTCCTTGCAATTTATCCCTTTTGGATTTATAGAACTCTCCTGGGGTGTATGGGTCACACACTCACCTAGTTCCAACCTCAGAGAGGATATTGGACCTCCAATTACACCTGAGACAGTGACTGAACTGAACTAAGGTAAAGTCAGCCTTCGTTCATCCACTGCCTCCAGGGGGAAAGCGGGAATGGGATAAAAAAAAAAAAAAAGATCTTGCGTCACTGAGGGAACTGCACGGGTGTCTCGTACACTGCCTAGTAGGATCGGGACTCCCTGGACCTCGTATCCTCAGTGCGGGCACCAAAAGGAAAGCATGACCTAGAGTGCTCGGTACAGAGAGAAGCCACAAGGCAAGAGTGATATGAGCCTGGTGAGCAAAACCTACAGCACATATGTTTACTATTTTCCTTATAACTTTCCGTCCTTTTGTCAGGAGTATTTTCTAAATTGTAATTAATGTTCAACAAAAACACCACTGTAGGCCTTCAAAAACAGGCAAGAGAAAAAAAAACTTAATTTAAGTCACAAGTCTTCCCCTCTTCTCAGTAGCCGACTTTGGCTAGGTTAGTGGTCACCAAATCGTTTGTTGTGTTTTCATTATACTTTTCCATGCTAGGTGTTTTCTCTTCTCTATATAACTTTGGGTCTCTAGTGTCACCTTTTACTGCCCTCCAACCTGCACCCTTGCACGCACCTTTGTATGCCAAGCTCCTCCTGGAGCATGGCGGGTCTGAGAGTCTCTCGGTGGGTTACACCCTCCAAATCAGCTATAAAGCTGCCTTTGGCTAGTATTGCTGCTCTTGGGTTCCTTGCTGCCCGGGGTCTGACCTAGTCTGTTTCAGTATTTTCTGACCGGAAAGTTTCTTACTTGAGCGGGACTCCACTCTGGAGCGTCGCTCTCTGCTCCTCCCTCTTGTTCTTAGAGTGATGGGACAATTCTGCACCCATCACTCTGTGTCTCTCTCTTGTGGTGCCTCCTCGTCAGCTTCTTCCTCCTTCACCTCTGTTAGCTCCTCCCTCTCTAAGCTGTTAGTCCTTCCTCTCTCTCCATCCCCTCTGCAACCCCCTATAAAAGGAAAAGTCATTTTTCTGTTTCTAGTGTTATTGCCTTTTATTTCTCTTGTCCTGCTTGTACTCTTTTCTTTGTTTCCTTTTTAGGTGCTGGTGCCGTTGCGGACCAAGGGAGGATTTAAGGTAAGTCATCCATGTCCATTTCTTTACTTGAGGGCTCACCACTGTGACAGGCACATAATCATCGGGCAGACCTATGCTGCTCAGAAAGGTGTTGTAGCGTATAGAAGGTAGACCTCAAATTGGTTGGCGTCTCCCGCAAGAAAGGGGTTGGAACCTCATAAATATGGGTGCTTTTATAAGGACTCTAGTAGCAGACTGAAGGATCCCAACTGTTTCTATATTTTGAAGGAATGTTTGAAATGTGTGCAAATTGTGTGAGATGACCAGTATTTTGCAGAATGCTACCATTTTTTTTAGGAGGCCTGGCACAAATAGGCTGATGCAGTGAGCTAAAATATAGCATTCCGAAGTATCCTCCATTGGCTTTGGCTTTTACAATAGTACTGCCATTGTCAGTGTCAACAAACCAAAAGTTGAGACCATGGGGCTGAAACTATTTGTAGTCTTTGGTATTAAAAGCGTCCAGGATGTGGCATCTTGAATACCTTGAAACACATCTACAGTGGTGGTGCTGGCAGCCTATGCTTAACACCAATGAAGGAAACCCAGTGTGAAGTGATGTGCATATAGTCTGTAGCTTGATGACTGATTCTGTAGTAACATGAATGGACTGCACAGTGCTCTTCTTGATTTTGTCAGCAATTGATTCTAGCACTTGATGGTGCAGTTTTAACACAGTAACAATTGTTCAGCTTGGAACTTTCTATATTGAACAGAGAGCCTCCAAAAATTGCAGATACCCCATTCGTCCAAAAAAGAAAAAAGAAGAGGCCAAGCACTGGCATTTTGGTGAATGTCCCTTTGTTCAAATTGAGTTTTTGATGGTTTTGATGGAATGATGCATCCATAAAAAACAAAGCCTTGATAGTGGGGTGTGTATGTTGTTTATGTGACAAATCTCCCATTTCAAGTCACCTTTGGTGGGGGTAGTCTGCTTGGACGCGTTGGGTGACTGTGGCATCCCTCCTCTTCTGGTGCCAAGCGTAGGTTGCTGCTAGTAATGAGCATATGAGTATACCCTACAAGTGACTGGGCTATGTTTCATATTCTTCTCTCTCAGCAACAGCTATCGTTTTGAGATGGTGGTCCCACGGGATTCCATGCAGGTCAGTTCGTCCCTAGTACCATAGTGTCCTACTTGCTTTCCACGATGGGCAAGTTTGTGACGTACTGTGCAGTTTGAATTGTGGTCCTTATTTAACCTAAGTGTACAGAAACCCGAAACCAGTTAAGAGAGCTTTCTTAAAAACCAAAACCAGACATTGTGGTAGAGCTACATTGGACTGGCTATTTCTGTAGGAGGGGTTCTTGGTGCTGGTTACTGGATTTTAGAAAAGATAGAAGAAGGTCTCAGTGGTACAGGAACTAGTCCAATAGGTATCATCTATACTCTCTCCTATTGTCACTCTTGACATGAACAATCACTGGTTAATCTTCTCCACTAACAACTAAGATTTCTGGAATTTTTCTTTTGTTTCTTCTCCTGTTGCAGAACATGGGATCAACTCCATGCCACCTTGACCTGAAGTGGGGCTTGGAGATGATGGGGGGAGTAATCTGTTTCTTTTTTTGTGAAAGCAGTCAAAGCATCCCACTGTGCAGCAAGCTTAGCCTCTTGTTATACTTCTACCTCAGGAAGATGAGGTGTAGCAGACTTGGGTTGTTGTTGAGAGTCTTGGGAAAATTCATTACACAGGGACAATTTCATTTTGGACACACTAATATCACTGTGAATGCAGTCACTCCAATACGGAGAACCATCTCCTTTGGATTTAGTGGGGTGGTACCATTTTGGATCCAGGGCTTGCCCTCTTAACCTTTTTCCTGCCCAGAACAGGATACAACAGGTATACTACATTTATCACCTTCCTGGAAAAAACAGAAGAGTGGTTGCTGCTAATGGTGGCAACAGACCTCTTTGAGTAACTGACGCTTTCTAGGTGGTGCTTGTTTCCTATGTGCCATCTTCCTCACTATGTTGCGGTTTGTATGAGCAGTAGTAGAGAAGTCTCTGGCCTCTGGTGTTATCTAATTAATATATTTCTCTCTGTCTCTTTCTAGTCCACCTGCAGGCAATAAAAAATAAGATGGAGGGCAGTCAGACTTGGCCAGTGTAGCCGATGCAATATAGGGCATGCAAAAAAGAAATACCCATTTGTAAACTAATTGTTTTGTTGGACCACGCACTAGGTAGACACAATTCAGTGACATAAAATGGTTAATAATCAATGATCTACTAATTACATTGGTTTCACAAAATGGTGGACAATCATGTGGCTTTAAAAGGCAGTACACATTGAGAACAAAAAAAGATGTTCTTCTCTGAGGCAGATGTCCTTCTCTGAGGCACACAAAATAGTGAAAGAGCACATGGCAAAAAAGGAGGCAGGATTCAGAATATTGACAAAATGTGCACATGGCAAGGAAGGTTGAGGCATGAAGGACAAAGTGAACATGGCTGCTTTCTCTGAAGTCCCTTTGTTTCCCTCCAAAAATAAACATGTGTAACTTTGCATGGAAATAATTGCACACATGTCTAACCGAAATGTGGCTGGGCACATCCATGGGGTTATGCATCACCAATAAAGCAGCAATGAGAATATAAAAAGAACCAACAAAGATTAAAAAAATAACAACAGCACATGTGTTGCCTTGATACCCTGCTTCCTGAGTAAGAAGGACTGGATGTGCATTTTGATCGCAGGAAGACCAGAGTGACTCCAAGGCTAGTTGGCTACCCTACTGATAAGAGCCTCAAGAACAGAAAAGGCTCCAGCCACATTGAACCCATGACCTGGTCTCTTTCTGCTGTCAGTCTTGCCCCCCAAGTGGTGCCACCCCAGTCCTGGACCTTCAAACTGGGCGTGAAGGTGCTCTGGCAGCCCAGCTTTGGCCCTGTGAGCAGAACCTATGCAGCGCTAGGCATCTCCTTGTAGTTACACTGGAACTACTGCAGCACAACGCATCGCTGACACCTGAACTCTCACCACAGCCCGCAGTCTCCTCAGAACTGCCTCTGCACAACGCATCCTCGTTGACGGCATCTGTGGTGACAATGCAGGACTGTGCCTCGCCGCTCCTCAGATCTACTGCTGCAAGACGCAGCCTCAAAATGGAATCTCACAATGCACTGCAACCCAGGATTTAAGGTACTTTTTTCAGCAGGCCTAACCTCTTCCGTGTATCTGGCCCATGTTCCATAGCATTTGGCCTGAACTTGTGAGTTTGCCCTGTCTGGCACGACCAGATGACCACAGCTGGAACTTTGTGATTATAGGCATTATTTTCATTTAGATCTTTAAAATTGCACATCTCTGGTTCTACTGTTTGTATTTTTGTTGTTTTGATTTCAAATAATTTCATAAATGTTACTCTATTTTTCTAAATTGGTATGTGATTTTTCTTGTTTTCTGTTTTCATTTTATTACTGATTCAAGTGCTTCATAAATATTTACACATTACCTCTAAGTTAAGCTTTTGTGCCAGGCTACCATAGGGTTAAACACAGGTTAATTTGGGTTTTGTTTGTGTTTCACCCTGTCAGAGATTGTGGTTTCTGCTCGAGTAGGGTTCAACATCCTTCAACCAGTAACCCAATTTCCAACATTCTTTTTCAGCTGTAAGATTAGGACTGATGTTTTCTGCATACCATACAGTGATTTTGTGTAGCACTAAAATCCCAGATAAATAATTTGAGGTGGAGATGGAATTTGATCTCATCAGCCTGGAGAGCTAAACTCTGGTTGAGTTCATGCAGTTCTGTACCAAGAAGTCTCTGTAGAGGTTTACCAGTTGAAGACAGCAACAGAGGATAGGAATCAGGAGGATGATACAGGAGGAAAAGGAGCAGGCCTGGATGCAAGCCCTGAGATGCAGCACTCAGGGGATAGGGATGATTCATCTCCTGAATACTACTAGTTGGCCTGCAGGACTGACTGTGCCACCCACTCAAGCTCCTCGGCACTGCTGCTGCACGACACATCCTCAACGTGGGATCTTGCAACACTCCTCAACCCAGAATTGGGTCTAAGTTGGTCTCTGTATCTGGTCTGCACTCCATCATGGTCAACTTGAATTTCGCATTTTGTCGGGATCCGGCACAACCAGATAACCACAGTTGGAGTTTTATGCTTTTAGGCACTATTTTTACCTAAATCTTTAAAATTGCGCATCTCCCATTCTACTGAATGGATTTTCAGAATTTTGATCTCAAATAAATTATAAAATTTGACTTTATTGTTCTAAATTGGTGTGGGATTTTTCTGGGGTTGTATTTTCACTTTATTACTGTTTGAAGTGCTGTATAAATACTTTATATTGCCACTATGTTAAGCCTGACTGCTTTTATGGCAAGATACCAGAGGGTCAAACAGAGGTTAATTTGGGGTTTGCTTGTATTTCACCCTGAGAGAGACTGGTTTCAGCTTGAGTAATGTTCCACACTCCTCAACCAGTAGCCCAAATTACAACAGTGCACAGTTACCTGCTGCACATGCACACATGCTCTGTGCACTCTACGTGAGACTGCACTGCACCCAGAGTGCATGCACACTCTGTTCCCTCTGCAAATGCTTTATATTCAACCTGCAAATGCTCTGTGTGCATTTGGTTTTAGTTCCCTTCTTCACAGGGCCACCATGTGGCCTCTGAGGTGCTTCTCAGGGCCTAGTTCTCACTAGCTTGTTACTAAACAAATACGTTGCTTTTCGGCTGAATGGGCTGAAATCCTGTCATTTTCATCTATTTATCTGACATTTAATGTGGGAACCTGTGGAATGGTTTGCACTATAACCATTACAAGTGGTGATTTTCATTAGGATCTGTTTTATTTTAATGGAAAAAATATGCAAAGTAGATTTCTTTCAAATATTAATTTCTGTAGAAAACATTCATCCCCCAAAAATGTTATAGTTCTGAATCTGTATTTCGGTCTGGGAAAATTAAAATACAATAGAGGACTACTTGGGACTTGCAGAATGAAGTGTGAAACTATTTTATGTGTTGTTTCACTAATGTATCTTTATTTGTATTAAAACTGAATTTACGTGACTTACTCTTCAGTCACAGCCTCATGCATAAGAACCAGTTTGAGGTGGTCCTACTTTCCAAATGTCTTTTCCAGGCTGCTCCAGAGAGACAGACTGTGTGTCACCATTCACCACACCTCAGTGTGTGGATCCCCAACCTCCAGCAACAGAAGTGCAGACAATACACTTCCACTGTCTGAGGAAGCTGTACTCACCCTCCATCTTGTACTTGTACCACACCAAAATCCCAACCTCACCTTGTCTGAAAGTCAGATCTCTGCAACCTAACAATACCTAACCTTCCCTAGCTGATCTATTAATAGTATCAAACTAATGATCACAAATAACTTCTATTAATTTATTCAACACAATAAACTGGAGTAAATACATGAATTTGTTTCTTTGGACACTGTGACCAGGCATCTGCCATGCAAGTAAAGGAACTCTTACTTTCACAGGCTGGCCCCTGTTCCTCTAAGGAGGATACTCTGGAAACTGGACTGGAGGTATAGTTTGGGACCCAGAACTAACACAAAGAGATGCCTGGGAACCAAGATGGCGCGTCATCGTGACAAGAGGAGGAGTTGCAGAGGCACAACTCCGAGAAGGAGGAAGACACCAACAACCCCAAGGAACCAGAATCCCTAGAGACCAGGATGGCAGCCCTGTTACAAATGGGGTCTTTGGTTGACAGTCAGGTTACCCCCTGTTCAAGGAAGGACTCTTACTCTAGTCAGGGTAAAAGAGAATCACCCTCAGCTCACCCCTGCTTACTCCCTTGGTAGCTTGGCAGAGCAGTAGGCTTAACTTCAGAGTGCTAGGCGTAAAGTATTTGTACCAACACACACAGTAACTTAATGAAAACACTACAAAATACCACAACACAGGTTTAGAAAAATAGGAAATACTTATCTAAACAAAACAAGACCAAAACAACAAAAATCCACCATACAGTCCTGTGCGTGGATTTCTTCCTCTTAGGCTGCCAGCTTCTCCTTTGAGGGTCCCAGGAACTGGATGGGCACCACAGGGCAGAGTAGGAGTCTCTCCAGCGACTCCAGGTGCTGGCAGAGAGAAGTATTTGCTGTCCCTGAGACTTCAAACAACAGGAGGCAAGCTCTAAATCAAGCCCTTGGAGATCTTCACAAGATGGAAGGCACACAAAGTCCAGTATTTGCCCTCTTACTCTGGCAGAAGCAGCAACTGCAGGATAGCTCCACAAAGCACAGTCACAGGCAGGGCAGCTCTTCTTCCTCAGCTCTCCAGCTCTTCTCCAGGCAGAGGTTCCTCTTCGTTTCCAGAAGTGTTCTAAAGTCTGTGTTTTGGGTGCTCTTCTTATACCCAATTTCTCCTTCGAAGTAGGCCTACTTAAAAGCAAAGTCTCTTTTGGCCCTGGCTAGGCCCCAGACACTCACCAGGGGGGGTGGAGACTGCATTGTGTGATGGCAGGCACAGCCCTTTCAGGTGTAAATGACCACTCCTCCCAACCCTCCTAGCACAGATGGCTCATCAGGAAATGCAGACTACCCCCAGCTCCCTTTGTGTCACTGTCTAGTGTGAGGTGCAACCAGCCCAACTGTCGAACTGACCCAGACAGGGAATCCACAAACAGGCAGAGCCACAGAAATGGTATAAGCAAGAAAATGCTCACTTTCTAAAAGTGGCATTTTCAAACACACAATCTTAAAATCAACTTTACTAAAAGGTGTATTTTTAAATTGTGAGCTCAGAGGCCCCAAACTCCACATGTCTATCCGCTCCCAAAAGGAATCTACACTTTAATCATATTTAAAGGTAGTCCCCATGTTAACCTATGAGAGGGTCAGGCCTTGCAACAGTGAAAAACAAATTTAGCAATATTTCATTGTCAGGACATATAAAACACATTACTATATGTCCTACCTTAACCATACACTGCACCCTGCCCTTGGGACTACCTAGGGCCTACCTTAGGGGTGCCTTACATATAAGAAAAGGGAAGGTTTAGGCCTGGAAAGTGGGTACACTTGCCAAGTCGAATTTACAGTTAAAACTGAACACACAGACACTGCAGTGGCAGGTCTGAGACATGATTACAGAGCTACTTGTGTGGGTGGCACAACCAGTGCTGCAGGCCCACTAGTAGCATTTGATTTACAGGCCCTGGGCACCTCTAGTGCACTTTACTAGGGAATTACTAGTAAATCAAATATGCCAATCATGGATAAACCAATTACCATACAATTTACACAGAGAGCATATGCACTTTAGCACTGGTTAGCAGTGGTAAAGGGCTCAGAGTTCAAAAGCCAACAGCAATAGGTCAGAAAAAATGGGAGGCAGGAGGCAAAAAGATTGGGGATGACCCTGCATAAACTCAAAAGTCTAACAAGCCCTAACCGCAGAAGACTGCAAGGAAGAGACAGCATGGTTAGGAGGCAAAGCGGGAGTGAATCAGGGGCTACGTGAAGGTGACACAGCAGCAGCAGGAGAGGAACCCCACTGGCAGGCTGACGTTCCCAGCCACGCTCCAGGAGGAGCATAGCTATCACGGTGTGTGATTAGGTTCAGGTTTGGGAAAGACGGGTGGGTGCCAAGAAGGGAAACTGACTGGAGGGAATGTAGAATGTTACGGTCACAGAGTTTCTTTTGCTTGATTTCAAACTTCTGTTTTTTCTCCCGCTGTGCGCATGTACGGGCACTTGGTGGTGGCAATTCTATAGGGGGCAGGATTGTCTAATATCCTTTATGCTCTATGCTCCTGTTAAAATTCACTGCACTGGAGTCACTATATTGTAAAGCCCTGAATAAAAGGTTTATTGATCACTACGGACACAGTGCAGGTGGTAGTACCCAAACCTATATTAGAAAAGGTAACTTACCTGTTTTCTTCTCTTCCAGGGGGCCGGAGGCACAACCTCGTGAGTCTGGACCTGGAAGAAGAGAAAGAAAAAAAGATTTAGGTGGTCATTATGACCCTGGCGGTCTTGTGACCGCCAGGGTTAACGTGGCAGTATCACCACCAACATGTTGGCGGTAATGATTGCCAAATAGTGACCATCACGGTGATCCCTCCCATAGACAGCCAATGTACCACACCAACCCCCAGCGCGGTACGAACACCGAACATGGCGGTAGCCACCTACAGGCAGGTGGAAGACAAGGATCCGCCCACCATATTATGACATACCACACCGCCATGATTTCCGGGGCGGTAGCAACAACACCAAAAACCTGGTGGAAACACATCACATAAAAGCAGACACTTACCTCCAGAGACACAGAGGAGTCCGCGGCCGCCATGGAACGAGAACTGCAAGTCTTCCCAATGCTGTACCACGCCATGGCCATCCTGGGGCACCAACGCCGACGAAGACGACAACCGTGAGTACAGCCACCTAGCACACAAAGGAGAGAGAGAGGGTGGGAGAGTGACACACACACATGCACAACACAGACCATACACAGACCACACACCCAGAACCAGATGCAGAGGAAAATAACAGTAACAGGACCCCGGAGTAAAGAAACCCAGGACACAAACACAGTTCTAACCACTGTATTCTTGTTGTATGAATATGTAAAATGCAAAAACATACACAACTGCAGAAATAAATACATGCACACCCAAAGGCCAGTCCAAAGTCACAAATGCCCACAGGACAAAGTCCAAACCCCAACCTAACAACATTAGGACACCACTGTTCTGGGGCGTCATGTTGGAAATGGGCAGGCACCTCAGGGGGGTGGGGGCGGTTGAGGGGAGCACCCATTGGGTGGGGGCTTCCTGCCCACTGGTTCTGAAGGGGGCTTCCTGCCCGCTGGTTCTGGAGGGGGCTTCCTGCCCACAGGTTCTGCAGGGGGCTGCCTGCCCACTGGTTCTGGAAGGGGCTTCCTGCCACAGGTTCTGGAGGGGGCTGCCTGCCCACTGGTTCTGCAGGGGGCTGCCTGCCCACTGGTTCTGGAGAGGGCATCCTGTCCACAGGTTCTGGAGGAGGGTTCCTGCCCACTGGTTCTGTAGGGGGCTTCCTGCCCACAGGTTCTGCAGGGGGCTGTCTGCCCACAGGTTCTGGAGGGGGCTTCCTTCCCACAGGTTTTGGAGGGGGCTGCCTGCCCACTGGTTCTGGAGGGGGCTGCCTGCCCACTGGTTCTGGAGGGGGCTTCCTGCCCACAAGTTCTGGAGGGGGCTGCCTGCCCCATGGTTCTGGAGGGGGCTGCCTGCCCACTGGTTTTGGAGAGGATGTCTGCCTACTGGTTTTGGAAGCTGCTCCTTGGCCTCTGATTCAGGATGCTGCACCATGGCCTCTAGTACCAGATGCTGCTGCTTGGCCTGTGTTTCGGGATGCTGCTCCATGGCCTCTGTTTTGGGATGCTGCTCCATGACCTCTAGTTCCAGATGGGGCTCCTTGGGCACAATTTTGAGTGGGGGGCTGCTTGGCCAGGGATTTGGGTGTGGGCTCCTTGGCCCTGGATTTTGTTGGGGCCTCCTTGGCCATGGATTTTTGTGGGGCCTCCTTGGCCTTGGATTCTAGTGGGGCCTCCTTGGCCAGGGATTTTTGTGGGGCCTCCTTGGCCAGGGATTTTGTTCGGGCCTCCTTGGCCTTGGATTTTGTTGGAGCCTCCGTGGCCCTAGGTTTTGGAAGTGGCAGTGCCAGTCTGTTTGGGAGGGGGCGGCACTTTAGCCCTCTGTTTTGGGGGGAGGAGTGTCCTTGGTGCTGGGGGCTAGCGTCACACTCATGTGCCCCTTGGTGGCAGCTGGAGACTTTGGGGTTGGAGCTGTGTCAGACTGGGTGCTTGAGGCACTGGGCTGGGGTGGTGGGACCTTCCTCTTATGGGCAGGATGGGTGGGAGGGGGAGGGAAGAGGTCAAGGCGGGAAAGGAAAAGCTTTTTAGGGACAATGGGGTGGGATGTGGGAGGAGGGATGGGAGTGGAGGTAGAGTGAGTAGTTGTAGGAGGAGGAGGAGTGCTGGACTTGGGTGCAAGTGCATGGACAGTGTGCGTGTGTGAGGTGGATGGCTGTTGGGGGGGTCTGAGTGCGAGCGTGTGTGTGTGTCTCTGTGGGGCAGACAGGGTGGGAGAGGACAAACAGGATGTGTGGATGGATGTTGTGGTGGCGTCTTCAAGTGAGGTGGGTGTGCTGCATGAGGTGGTAATGGTGGTGGAGGTGACTGTGCATGTGGTGCGCTGTCTGCGGGTCTGCTGTTGTGGTGACTGTGGGCAAGGATGTGCAGGTGGAAGGTTCTGGGACTGTTGATGCGGTGCATGCAGGTTTGAGTGAGGATGTGACTGTGAGGGAGGAGGAGGAGGCAGTGGATGATGTTGTGTATGCATCTGTGTGTTGGCTGTGTGAGTGCTTGTGGACAAAAGTGTGCTGCCTGTGTTTCTCTGTGCGAGTCTTGTGTGTTGTTTTGGGTGCATGCATGTCAGTATGTGTGCGAGGGATGGGATGGGGTGAGGAGACTGAGACTGGGTAGTGGGACTTGGAGGTGGGGGCAGATGAAGCAGGGACACTGGCTGCCATCAGTGAAGAGGCCAGAGCCTGAAATGATCTTTGTAGGGCCACCAGCCTACCTTGGATGCCCTCCAGGAAGGCATTGCATTGCTGCATCTGGGATGTCAGCCCCTGGATGGCATTCACTATGGTTGACTGCCCTACAGAGATGGATCTCAGGAGGTCAATAGCCTCCTCACCGAGGACTGCAGGGCTGACTGGGGCAGGGCCTGAGGTGCCTGGGGCAAAGGAGATGCCCACCCTCCTCGGTGATCGGGCACAGGCAACTCAGTGGGGGGCTACTGGGCGGGTGGTGCGGTACAGGAGGTGGTGGTAGAACCTGTAGCTGGGGTGGTCCCAGAGGGGTCCACCACCACCAGGGTGCACCCATCAGAGGACAAATCAGAGTCAGTGGTATCACCTCTTGTCCCTGCCGTGGTGCTCCCCTCTCCCTCCGTCCCACTGGTCCCCTTGGCGTTGGTGGACTCTGCCTCCTGGTTCCCATGGGCTGCAGCTCCCTCACTCGCTGGTGCCCCTGCTCCTTCTCAGATGATGCAAATGCACACATGGACAGGATGACAAAAGGAGAAGGGGGAGAGAGAAAGGGAGCACAGGGTCAACCTCAGCACCAACAGCACAGATGGCAGACACATCACTGCCACACACTGACAGTGGGAAGTATGGACCACACTGGCATACAATTGGCTAAGTACCATAGCAGGTAGATGCCAAACACTGCCAGTTACACACCACCTGGGACCAGCTAAGTCCTGTCTGAGATGGGAAGCCACTTACCTAGCTATCTAATACATGCTTTTTACCCTATTAATCTGAGTTGGACCATGCAGCAATGTCTGAACTGACATATTGGGGCATCCACTGTCTAGTACCCTGCACCCAAATCCCATGCCAGGCAACAGAGATGGTTGACCAACACACTGTACTCACCCCCTTGTGGCTGCTGTGATGCCCTCATGGGCCCATCCAGCTCTGGGTAGGCGACCGGCAGTATGCGGGCCATCAGGGGGATCAGGTTCCAACGGGCACCCCTCCTTCGTTGGGAGGCCATCCCCAGCTGGGCCTCTGCAGTCTTCTGGGCCCAGCGTCTCAGGTCCTCCTACTATTTCCTGCAGTGGGTGCTCCTCCTGCTATAGACCCCCAGGGTCCACACGTCCTAGGCAATTGCATGCCATAACCCCTTCTTCTGATGGGCGCTGACCTGCAGAGGAAACACAGAAGGTGGGACACCATGAACCTGACAATCCAGCCTGTCACACATACGGCCCACAAAAAGCATTCTCCCCTCATCAGGCACACACATGCCCCGTACCCCTGCATTAGCGCTGCCACCAGACATGCCCCACCTCCTGAAACACTGCCAGCACACACACACATCTCCATGCAGCCATGTTACATGCAACGTACCCATGGTGCACTCACCTGTTGGTCTGGAGGCCCATACAACTGCCCATACTGGGGTAGGACCCTGTCCGCAAGGCACTCCAACTCCTCCGATGTGAAGGCTGCGGCCCTTTCCCCTGTTGCACGCACCATGGCAGGTTCCAGGCACAGGTCACAGCAGCACACGCAGTGGAGGTGTCATCCTGTGGAAAGTCAGGAATCAAGTGAAGTAGTAGAAAGGAAATGGGGGTCACGTCCATGGCGTTGAACACCGTCACTGCCGGCGTTGATAATCATTGGTTCCCATTCTCTATAGAGGGCCATGTTAGCCAATGAGGAATTGCATGGCGGTGCAGACCGCCGCCGACCATGATGCGAACGCCAACAGAGTGAGGTTACTTCCACCTGTCCTTGAATACTGGACAGGCGGGTGTCATTTTCTAATGCTGGTACACATGTACAGATAGATAGGTGCATCATTGTAGTTGAATGTACTCACTTACATAATTCCAGTGTCCAAAATACAAGCATGCTCTGTGTACACTGCTGTAGTGTCTTCATGGTTCCTGTTGTTACTCCTTTCTTACATTTGGGTCCCTCAGGTACCAACCACTGCTGAGGAATAGGAGGAGGCAAACACAGGTGTACAGACCCCTTGTGGACTTGACTACACTGGAGGACCGGCGCATCATACTCTCCTATCATCTGGACAGGGCCAGAATCACAGAGCTGTGTGAACAACTGGAGCCTGATTTGCTACCTGCTATCCGTAGCACCAAAGCAATCTCCCCTCTTGTGCAGGTACTCTCAGTGCTCCATTTCCTGTCAATTGGCTCTTTCCAGGTGACAGTGGACTAGGTTGCAGGGCTGTCACAGCCAATTTTTTCTATTGTGCTTGCAAGAGTTCTGTCTGCCCTGCTCAAACACATGTGCAGCTACATTGCATTCCCCCAGGTAGATGATTTACCCACTGTGAAGGCTGGATTCTTTGCAATGGGACATATAGCACATGTTAGTGGGGCCATCGATGGGACCCATACTGCCTTAGTCCCCCCCCCCGGGCCAATGAACAAGTGTACGTGAATCAGAAGAGTTTCCACTCACTCAATGTCCAGATGGTGTGCCTTGCTGACTAGTACATCTCCCACGTCACTGCCAAGTATCCAGGGTCGGTGCATGATGCCTTTGTCCTGTGAAATAGCAGTGTCCCACAGCTGATGGCACAACTACAGAGGCACAGAGTGTGGCTAATATGTGAGCCTGAGTCCCCACCCAATGTATGTGAATGTATGCCTTCAGGAGTCATTGCCCATGCCATTGTGCAGGGCTAATGTGTGTCCCTTACTTCTTGCAGGTGATTCCGGCTGCCCAGACCTGTCATGGCTCATGAACCCTGTTAGGAATCTGAGAACAGGGGCTGAAAATAGGTACAATGATGCTCATGGGTGTACCAGGAGGATTGTAGAAAGGACCTTCGGGCTCTTGAAGGCTAGGTTCAGGTGCCTCCATCTAACAGGTGGATGCCTATGCTACTCCCCTGAGAAGGTCTGCAGAACCGTTGTTGTCTGCTGCATGTTACACAATTTGGGCCTCAGACAGCATGTACCCTATCAGGAGGAGGTGGGTGACAGTTCAGCTGTGGCAGCAGCAGGCACTGAAGACAGTGAGGAGGAGGAAGAGAAGGAGGATGTGAACAACAGGTCACATTTGATCCTGCAGTACTTCCAATGACACTCAGGTAAGACTGTTGAACTAAACATTAGTTTAGTGTTGTACTGTGTGACTGCAGCATAATGCAAGTCATTCCCTTTGCATCCCACCTGGCTGTCACCTATGCCTTCCATTATTGCAGATGTTGGTGTTGTTCCAACAGTGTACTGCTGTGATGTTTACAGACTGCTGAGACACATTTGTTGGATGGATCAACATGTTACTGGACATTTACACAGTACCATGCAGTTAATTACAGCTCAATACATTGTACATTACCTGTAGATAAAGCACTATTACACAGGTTGTGTCCAAGGGTGTTTATTGAAAATTGTTATACAATGGGAAGTGCAATAGAGTGAGGTGATGGTTGGGAATAGTCCAGTGTAGTGGGCCAGTCTGTTTGTAGCACAGGTCCAGTGTCCAAGGGGCCGTAAGAAGGGGAGCAATGGTAGTTCAAAGTGGACAAGGTCACACAGTGGAACACAAGGGGGACATTCAGGAGGGCCTCATTTCCTGGCAGTGGTCTTTGTCTTGGCAAGTGTCTCTGGTGTCTGGGTCGTTTGCGGGGTGGTTCACCTTCTGCAGGGGGTGCTGGTGGCCTGTCCAATATCTGCAGCAGATTTGAAGGGCCGGACAGTAGACTGGCTAGTGGAAGGGGCCCGCTGATGTGATGTGTAGTCCCTCATGATGTTGCCCATATCACCCAGCACCCCTGCAATGGAGACCATGGTGGTGTTCGGGCCTGCAATTCTTTCTTGGTCTCCTGGTGGTGATCCTCCTGCAGCTGCTGCTTCTCCTGCATGATGTCTTTCACCTGACCCATCTTCTCCTGGGATTGTTGGTAAGCACCCCAGGACATTAGTGAGTGCCTCCTGGACAGTCGGTTCCCTGGGCCTGTCCTCCCCCTGGCACACAGCGGTCCTCCGACTGTCCCTGGCCTCCTGTGCCTGTGTCCCCTGAATGGTGTGCCCACTGACCCCATGTCCCTCATTGTCTTGCCTGTGAGATGTCGACTAGGGTCCCTGTACAGGTGGGCACACTGCTTATTGATGTGTCCTGGGGACAGAGGTTTGAGGACGTTGGGTGGCTGATGTGGTGTTGGATATTGAGGGAGGAGGCTTTGTGGTGGACTGGGTGTGGGCCGGGGTAGCTGACTGGCCAGTGGTCCCTGATGGGCCAGGGAGTTCATCCAGCTGAGATTGGCTGGGGCACCTGTGGGAATATAAGTGGTGTATTATGCTACATGTATGTGACATATTCTGCATCCCTAGCTTCCCCTATTTTATTGCTGCTGCCCTACCACACTTGTTTGTGTATGGTGACGTATAGTGGGATTGTTAGTTCTCCATGCTGTGCACGCACTGATGGTGGGTGTACATGCAGGGCTGGAAGGGATGTGAATGCAGTGGGTATGGCATGCAGAGCTTGGCATTAAGGTTTGTTAATTGTGGTGGTGCACTGTGTGGGATGGAGTGGGCTGATGTCGTACCTTGTTTGTGGATGCTGTCCCACGGCGCTCACCCTGTCCACGATCCTCCGCCATAGCTCCATTTTCCTGGCAATGGATATCTGCTGGATCAGTGCTCCAAACAGCTGTGGCTCTACCCTATTTCCTCAACCAGGACCCGCAACTCCTCATCAGTAAAATGGGGGTGCCTTTGTGGGGACATGGGTGTTGTGGTGTGTGTGGGTTGTGCAGAGGGTGTTGAGTAATGTGGTGGGGTGTGGGGTGCATGACGGATGAATGGGTGGTTATGGTGTGTGTGTGAAGTTGTCTCTGTGATTTGCGTGACTAGCTGTTGCGGTCTTTTCGTGTTTGCAAAGGTTTGTGGGTGATGTGGGTGTGTTTTATTTTATAGTGCTGTTGGTGGGTGTTGGTGGTGTGTGCATTTGTGTCAGGTGTGGGTTTTTTGTTCTGGCCAATGTTGTCTTGTTTTGTCTTTGTGTGTCCATATCCGCCGCGGTGGTGTTCACCACCTCTGTTGAATTTCCACTGTGGTGATTGGTGGGTCATTATTTGGAGGGCGTAGTATTGGTGGCGTAACGGTATGGGTGGTAGTACCAACAGTTTATTACGTTCAGAGGGTCTGGCGGATTTGTGGTTGAGGCTGTTTTCTGTCGGTTTTGTATGTATGTGTCATAATGTGGTGGACGGATGTCCGCCTCTGCGGTGGTATGCTGGCGGCAGTCAGCACAGCGGTATTCGGTATTTACCGCCAATTTCATACTGAGGGCCTTAGTCTATAACCATCTTTATCCTAAGACTCTATAAACTTTAAATAAAATAACTGCATGCAAATAAGCAGACTTTGACTCCTTGCTTTCAACTGAACTTTACAAGGTGGTGGAGAATGCAGCCATTATAACATCTGATACAAGATGGAAAATAAAATACATCTAGTAAGGGAGGGCCAGAGGGAACTGGAGTAGGCCCTTAAGAAGCACATGACACAGGATGAAATAGAACGTATGGTCTTTACCAATGCCATATGTGCCCAAGGCGAGAACATGACCAAGATGTCAGAGGCTCAGGCCCAGCTAGTTTCTGTAATAGCCCAAGGCAAGGGATTAACAGCCCCTAGTCCTATGTTACCACTACAGAAGTATGTCGCCAGGTAAAACTCAATTGCATTTTTTCCCAGCTTTGAACGTGCCATTAGAGCCAGTTCATGGCCAGTGGAGAAGTGACATCAGTGGAGAAGTGACCTTTTTATCTAACTCTCCAGCTGACTAGTGACACACAGACCACTTATCAGGTCGCTAATGCAGATGGAACCTCTTCATATGTGGATATAAAGAAAGTTATACTGGATCATCTTGGGGTGGATGATGAGACCTACAGGCTCAAATCCAGGAAAGAAAAAGGTCTCCCTGGAGATACACCGAAAACTCTGTTTTTTTCTAAATGAAAAAGGCAGCCGATAGGTGGCTAAAACCATCAGAATCAACAAAGGAGGAAATAATGAACAAGATATACCTTGAACAGTATCTTGAGGCCTAACCTTATCAGGCTCAAAATTGGTCAAGGCAACATGTGAGTCTTTCAGTGGAACAGGTTGTCGAGATGGCCTCTACATTTTTCCAAGCTCACTCTCGTAGTGTGTTCATAGAGCAGGAAAATACTATTAAACCCACCTTACAGTTGATATCTAGGATTGGAAGAAACCACTCCATAAAACTTCCTCTGAGCCCCCTAAAAGCAGAACCCACGCCTAGATATCAATAAGAAAACAGGACCCAATGTTTTGAGTGTGGGAAATGGTGACATATCACCAGTTTTTGCAAAAAGAAAAACAGGAAGAAGAACCCATGGGTATAAGTTATGCTCCCCATTTGCATTCTTTATGCTCAAGAGATGGGACACGTCTAATATGTGAGTCCATGTATTAACCATAAGTGGGACACGACTTAGGTTGTATACAATCCATTGTTAAGAAAGAATTGAGCTCTCTATCTCAAATACTCCCTCATAGTGCAGTGGACATTTGTTGTGTGCATGGAGATAAGAAATCCTACCCCATAGCACACCTCTTCCTTACAAATAAAACAGGACAGAGAAGTCTAGTCGAGGTAGGGGTTCTACCCAACCTCCCAGAGCCAATAATCCTTGGGACCGTTAACCCTTAATTTTTGGATCTATTAGAGCATAACCTGAATAATGTGAGAAATAAAACTCCTATAATAGAATGGAAGGAATCAGCGTTCGTAAACCTGAGCCCTGGACTCTAGATAGGGGATACAAGATTGCTCAGTTAAATGAGACCGCTTTACAGAACGCATGGCAGGCTGCAAAGGACAATTAGGGAAAAGCAAATTCAATGCTTCCACATTTTTAAAGAAGGAAGGGATTGGTATATCGGGTAGCAGGCCCAAATGAGGAACCGCAGCTCCTTGTACCATTGGAATTTAGAGACCAGGTGTTGTTCTTTGCTCAGTCCCACCTGCTAGCTGGTCATAGTGGAATAAATACCACCAATCATGCTATCCTTAGGCACTTCTATAAGCCTGGCATCTATGTCCAAATCAAACAGTACTGTCAGGAATGTGACGTGTGTCAAAAGAAAAAATCTGTACCAACTTCTCTGAGTGCCCTTACAAGCCATGCCTATTATAGGTAAACCATGCAAAAGAGTTGGTTTGAATCTTATTGGACCCTTTCCTTGTACATCTAGAGGGTATCAAAATGCTAGTCCTATTGGATTATGCAATGCATTATTCTGAAGCTATACCCTTAAGCGCTTCTACCACAAAAGCTATTGCACACCTGATAGAAGTATTTTCACGTTAGGGTTTTCCACATGAAATTCCCAGTGATCAGGGTACCCCTTTTGTTTCAAACTTGATGAAAGAGGTATGTAGACAGTCAGATATCAAACATCTAAGAATGTATGTGTATCATCCCCAAACAGACGGTTTGGTGAAATGATTTAACTGTAGCCTCAAACTGACCCTTGAAAAGATGCTGCCAGGGGATGGAAATAACTGGGACGAGCTATTGCTCTTAGCCATTTTTGTCCTCCGTAGTCAAGTATAAAACACTCTAGGGTTCTCTCAACTTCAACTGCTTTTCCGTAGGCAACCTCATAGTTACTAAGGAAGTATGGGAAAAAGATATTGAAGATGAGATAGAGTATACCACCCAGCCCCATCTCGAAAGCTATGGACTCTGGCTCACAAGAACCTAAAAAATAATAACAGCGGAAACAAAAGCTTTTCTATGACAAAGGATAAAAGTGGAAGAAATACACTGTGGTGGATTGGGTCGCAGTCCTCTTACCCTCTTCCAGCACTAAGATGAAAGCTGAGTGGCAACGCCCCGTCAAAATAATGAAAAGAATCAGGCACGTCACTTATCATTTGCAGATGTCTGCCATCAAAACTCAAATATATCACATAAACCTCCTAAAGAAGTGGTTAGGCCTCCACCTTATGATGCACATCTCTTACCGATGGCTCATTCTCTTTGGGAAACTGATATTAATAACACTCTTACCAAACAGTGAGAAAAAGGCCTAGCTTGGAGTCCTTACCACTTTTTCTGGTATCTTTTCAGACTTACCAGGAAGAGCAAAACTAGCTGAACATTCCATCCCTACCCCTGAAGGAGTTGTCAAGCAGCAACTCTACCGGGTAGCAGAGGCTTGTTACACGGCGCTCCAGGTATAGGTCCAAAACATGCTAAAAATGGGAGTCATTGTCCATTCCACTAGTAACTGGTGCTCTCCAAGTGTTCTTGTACTGAAACCAGATGGAAGTTTGCATTTTTGCATTGACTTAAGGGCCATCAACAAAATCTCTAAGCTAGATGGGTACCCCTTGCCAAGGGTTGACAAACTAATTGAGAGGCTGGAGGAGGAGTAGATCACCACCATCGATTTAAAAAAAGGCTACTGGTAGGTCCCCTTAAGGCCTTGTGATCAAGAGAAAACCACCTTTGCCACTCCTGATTGTCTCTGTCACTTTACTGTACTCCTGTCTTCATCGGGCCCCTGCTACCTTCCAAAGGCTCATGAACACCCTGTTGCAACAGCACCAGGGTTACTCATCAGTTTATCTGGATGACATTGTTATATTCGGCAATACCTGGGAAGAACATTTACACCACCTCCAATTGATTCTCACAGAGTTACAGCGCACACAAATCCATATCATGCAAATCTAGGTTTGCATGCCGCAAAGGATAATACCGGGAGGATCTCTTGGGTGAGGGAGTTATTGATTCTCAACTAGAAAAGATCAAGGGCATACCCAATATCCCTTTTCTTAAGACAAAAGAGAGATGAGAGTATTTTTAGACCTACTAGTCTATTATCAGCGCTTTATTCCACAATATTTGGAATTGTCTGCCCTCTTGACAGACCTCCTAGAGAAATCAGTCCCCTCGAATGCTTTTGTACAACCCTCAGCTACTGTCCTAGAGGCTTTTGGCAAATTGAAAACAGCCCTTACTACACACCCCATGTTGGTATCCCCAAGCTTTGAGAAGATGTTTATAGTACAAAACGACGCATCTGATGTGAACATTGCGGCTGCACTCTCACAGACAGACCATGAGGGGAATGAATGACCCATAGTGTATATCAGTAGAAACCTGTTCCCCTGTGAACAAAGATACCCCACCATTGAGAAGGAGTGCCTTGAGCTTAAATGGACCATTGAGAAACTCCATTATCTAGAAGAAAGGCCCTTTGTTTTTCATACAGACCATGACCCTCTTTCCTGCTAATGCAGAAACAAAGTAAACAACAAAAGGATTCTCCATTGGTTCCTGTCTCTACAGCCTTTCCATTTTGAAGTGCGGCATTGTAAGGGCAAGGAACAGGGCAATGCAGATTTTCTGTCTCGCTTTCCCCTTTCCCCGACTGGGAATGTTTTAGTGAGGGTGTGTGGCCAGGCGTCTGACAGGAAAGAAAAGGAGCCTTTTCTTTCACAGGACGGCGCCTGCCTCTTGAAGGAGAATACTCCGGAAACTGAGGAGACGAGACTTGAGGCATGGTGTGGGACCCAAAACCAACACAAAGAGACATGAGGGAACCAAAGTGGTGTATCATCATGGCAGAAGGAAGAGTTAGGGAGGTATGATGCAGAGAAGGAAGAAGACACCAACAATCCAGGGAAACCGGCATCCCTAGAGACCCTGAAGGCAGCCGTAACTGTGGAAGACTGTGAGGAAGACACAGCACGGTCAGGAGGTGAAGCAAGAGTGAATCAGTGGCTATGTGGAGGTGACGCAGCTGCAGCAGGAGAGGAACTCTTCCCACAGACTGTAGTCCCAGTCGCGCTCCAGGAGGAGAGTGACTATCACAGGTGTGTGATCGTGTTCGGGTTCAGAGAAGATGGGTGGGTGCCAAGAAGGGAAACTGACCAGATGGAATGTATAATGTTACAGTCACAGAGTTTCTACAGACATAGTGCAGGCGGTTTTACCCAACCCTGTAATATAAAAGATAAATTACCTGCATGTTTCCTTCTCTCTGAGGAACCAGTGACGCGTCCTTCTGAGTCTGTGCCTGGAGCAAGAGAGAGAAGAAAATGATTTAGTCTATAATCACCTTTATCCTGCAATTCTATACACTTTAAATAAAATTACTACATGCAAGTAAGCAGACTTTGACTCCTTACTGTTGCCCAAACCTTACAGACACACAAGACTAATCCCAACTGTCAACAATAATAATGAATGCTAGACTAACCACTAAACGTGGGTTCCGGAGCAGTGTGCTGCTCAGCGTAGAGCAATTCAACTCTTCATCAGAGGTAGTAAGTGCTTTATAAATGCAATTACAATTACATGGAAAATGCCCAAAACAAATGACCCTAGGCAAGAATTACTTCAATCAAATACTTTTAAAGTTGCAGAAAACACACTTTCACAATGGGCCAGGATTACTGAATCAACCCCACCCCTGCCACCAATAGGCATATGCAGACAAAAATGGCCTAAATTAGGCATAAATTCAATGCCAACCAGAGGCCCCAAAATATATCTAGCACAGCATCAGGGAAAATGTGAAAATCCATTAAAAACAGCATGAATGACCTACAGCAGACTAGTCCCCAAACAGTAAAACACCACAGTATAATCACAGATCTGGCCAGCAACACAACAAACACAAGGGAAATAAGGATATATGACTCCAGACACAACACAATTGGCCATTGTGTTCACATTCCTATCTCTTAATCCCCACCTTCATCTACCTTGTATTCTCTAGTCCACTTTCCAAGCCATACAGCAACAAACAAAATGAAAAATGCAAATGCAGGAAAAAAATGTTTATTCCTGCCCTCCCTCACACATTTTGCAAAATATTGCACTTAATTTACTTGATTTTCCCAAAACAGAGATGATGCAGCAGAAATTGCAGACAAAGGATGAGTGATGCTTTCTCCAGCGGCGGCTCCTGCATTAGGGTGGAAAAGCGTAGCCTTTCCCACCTCCTTTTGTTGGGGAAAAATTGAGCCAATCTCTTCAGGAGCACCCACAAATTCCTCTTCAGACTCTCTGGTACTCACCCAGAGGCCTGCCTCCAATGCAGGTTCCAGGGGTCAGAGACTCACACTCCACAATCCACCTCAGGGACCCTGCGCACCACTGGAGGTACCTCATAAACCTGAACCTCCTGTTGTATGTCATCTCCCTCCTTCACTTTGGCCACCAAGTCTCTGGGCATGTGCACCTCTTCAACAGCAATGGATGTAAAAATTTTGCTGCCACCACCTGCACTGGACTCAGCTCTCATGACTCTATGGTCCAGCTCTCTCAATTTTAGTCATGAGCTAACACCATTTTTCTCTCCTCCATGGCCATTGCTATTTTCTTTACTTCTGCCTCTCTGTCCAGTCTGACCAATTCTACCTTGATCTTTTCGAGCTCCAAGTGATGCTGCCTTTCTGCCTGTCTGTTCCTCAGTTCCTCTGGGGTCAGACCTCTAGAAGAAACACTGCTGCCTGCCCTAGAGGCCCTCCTTCCAGGCAGGTGTAGGTTATCCACCAAATCACCATGCATGCTTTGAACCTCCTCACTCACAGCCAAATTCTCCTCTGCTGTGTGCCCCTCAGCCTCCTTTGCTGCCAACCCGGCCCTTGGGCCAATGGGTAACCCTCCGAATTCTCCAGCTCAAACACCACTTTTGCAACAACTGCTGATGGCTCCCCAGACTAAGACATCTTTGTAGACAAGGTTCAATTAAGGTGCAAAGTCTCCAAGGCAGAGAGATCCCAAAAAGGACCAAAACAAAAAGCAAAATAAATCTAAAAGAAAAAACGGTATGTGGTTGTGTAATGGTCTGCAATAAAACAGTAGTGTGCACCATTCACTTTGTCAAGTACAAATACAAGTCCTATCTTCACCGCTGATCACCAGTGTTAGAAATTAAGTTTCTAGTTGGCAGTTAGTTTACACCCTGTCCAAGTAAGGACCCTCACTCTAGTCAGGGTAAGGGAGATACACAGCTCAGATAACCCCTGCTCATTCCCTTGGCACAAGGAGTCCGGCTTATCTCAGAAGCAATGTGTAACATATTTGCACCAACACACACAGTAAAGCAGTGAAAACACCACAAAAGGACTTCACACCAGTTTAGAAAAATAGCTAATATTTATCTAAATCAAACCTATCCTAAATTAGAAAGATCCAACATACACAAGCAAAAATATTAATTTTTAAAGTAAAATGAGTCTTAATCCATAGAAATCAATGAATGTGTTGTTTTAGCACAAAGTATTGATTCTCTCCTCGCGGGGAAGAGATGTGTTGATTTTTGGGTAAGCAACTTTGGTTTGGTGCAGTGATATTGCAGGGTTTGAAACTCAGGGATGATGTGTTGAAAATCTGGATGCACAGCAGTAATGAATCTGCGCTGACCTCGCGACGGGTCGATTTTACCAGCAATGTGTCTATTTTTCAGCCACTGTGCAGGAGCTATGTCGATTTTTCTCCTGCTCAGCTCCGGTGAATTAATTTTCGCCTTGGGTTCATCAGCTTCTCCTTTCAAGAGACCAGGGACTGGATGTGGCACCACTTGGCAGGGTAGGGGCCTCAGCAAGAGATCCCAGGTGCTGGCAGATGAAGTATTTGATGGCCCTGAGACTTCTGAACAAGGGTAAGCTCAGTCCAAGCGCTTGGAGAATCTTCACAAGCAGGATACACAGCAAAGTTCAGTCTTTGTCCTCTTTCTAGTCAGAAGCAGCAACTGCAGTCCAACCCAGCAAAGCAAACACAGCGAAGGGGCAGTACTCCTCCTCCAGCTCTTCTCCTTGGCAGAGGTTCCTCTTGATCCAGAAGTATTCTAAAAGTCTGGAGTTTTGGGTCCAATAATTATACTCATTTCTGCCTATGAAGTAGGCAAACGTCAAATGAAAGTCTCTGTTGTTCACAAGATCCTGCCTTGCCCAGGCCTGGCCCAAGACACACACCAGTGAGTTGGAGACTGCATTGTGTGAGGATAGGCATAGCCCTTTCAGGTGTAAGTGTCAGCTCCTCCCTCCATCCACTCTAGTCGAGGAGACTCATCAGGATATGCAAACCACTCCTCAGTTCCTTTTGTGTCAATGTCTGGAGGGAATTCACAAACAGCCCAACTGTCAGTATGACCCAGACATGGGTTCCACAGGCAGGCAGAAGCACAGAATGGTTCAGCAAGAAAATACCCACTTTCTAAAAGTGGCATTTCCAAACACACAATCTAAAAACCAACTCTACCAAAAGCTGTATTTTTAAATTGTGAGTTCAGAGACCCCCAAACTCCATATCTCTATTTTCTCCCAATGGGAAAATGCACTTAATAGATATTTAAAGGCAGTCCCTATGTTAACCTATGGGAGAGATATGCCTTCAAGTAGTGAAAACCGAATTTGGCAGTATTTCACTATCAGGACATGTACAACACACTAGTATATGTCCTACCTTTTCAATACACTGCACCCTGCTATTGGGGTTACCTAAGGCCTACCTTACGGGTGGCCTACATGTAGTAAAGGGGAAGGTTTGGGCTTGGCAAGTGGGTACACTTGCCAGGTCGAATTGGTAGTGCCCGACTGCACACACAGACACTGTAGTGGCAGGTCTGAAACATGTTTGCCTGGCTACTCGTGTGGGTGACACATTCAATGCTGCAGGCCCACTAGTAGCATTTGATTTACAGACCCTGGGCACCTGTAGTGCATTCTACTTCAGACATACTAGTAACTCAAATATGTCAATCATGGATAAACTGATCACCAATACAATTTAGACATAGGGCATATACGCTTTAGCACTGGTTAGCAGTGGTAAAGTGCCTAGATTGCTAAAGCCAACAAAAACTGGTCAGAAAAAATAGGAGGAAAGAGGCAAAAAGTTTGGGGATGACTGCAAAAAGGGCCTGGTCCAACACAAACGTTTTAAAAAACATGTTGACAGCCTTCTTCGTTTCATGCAGCAGCAAGGAAACCTCTTTGAAATAACTAAGCCTGTGCGACTACACAACTTCCTGACCAAGCAATATGCGGATAGCAATATAAAGACACGTCTACTAGATGTCCTGGAACGTGCATCGAAATTATACGCAGAACTGAAGCAGGAGAGATTTGTATTGAAAGAGAAAAATCTGTCCGACATAATCATTAAAGCCACACTTTGCTAATTGCCATAGTAAGAGTTTCATCCAACCAGCCACTGCAAAACAGGTTACAAAAAAAAAAAAACTTTTGCAAGCACATGGAGAGATGGATGTAGCAAAACAAAGGGGTGAATTTATCAAGGACATTCTGTTGCATGATTTTATTCCAAAAACACATTATTTGATGGAGATGCTGCAAACAAACCAGTGAAGCACAAACTCATACAAGAGCTTGAAAAACAACTTTCACCTGAAGAATTTCAATTCGAAAAAGTGACCTCATTGAAAACTGCTGTTGTTGTGGACTATGGGGGTCATTCTGACCTCGGCGGTAAAAGGCCCTTACCGCCGGTCAGAAGTCCGCCATTCTACCGCCGCGGTAAACCGCCAAAAACCCGACATCCAAGGAAGGCCGCCTCATCAGCGGGCCGCGGAAAACTGGAGATGACCAAACCTCCACCGTCACGCCAACACAAACACGCCCATGCCATTCTGACCCACGAATCCACGCGGCGGTCTTTCAACCGCGGTATTCCATTGGCGGTACACACCGCCGCTCTCAAAATACACACATAGCTCCAAAACACAGCCACATTGGACAATTTGAAATACACACACCTGACACACATACAAACAACACTCCCACACATCCTATCAACTATAAAACACACACCCACATCACCCACAAACCCCCACTAGTTGGAAATCGGAGAGAAGGCGATAGAGATAGAGATAGAGAGAGCGAGCACAGCATTCGAAAACCCCAACACACACAGGAACCCAACTTCATCACCCACACCACATTTACGCACACATCACCACATATCACCACGCACATCACCACAAACACCACCCCACACCTCATCCACACCACCCCATGGCACCCCAAAGACACCCCAGGTTCTTGGACCAAGAACTCAGGGTCATGGTGGAGGAAATTATAAGGGTTGAGCCCCAGCTCTTCGGCACACAGGTGCAGCACACCACTATAGCAAGGAAGGCTGAGCTATGGCAAAGGATCGTAGACAGGGTCAACGCTGTGGGACAGCATCCCAGAAATCGGGAAGATATCAGAAAGCGATGGAACAACCTACGGGGGAAGGTGCGCTTGATGGTGTCGCGACACAACATCGCTGTGCAGAAGACTGGCGGCGGACCCCCACCCACTCCACCCCAATTCACAGCATGGGAGCAAGAGGTAGTAAACATCCTGCATCCTGATGGCCTCGCTGGAGTACACGGAGGAATGGACTCTGGTAAGTCGAATCTCAACTACTTCACCCCCCCAACCACCAGCATGCCAACCCCCACCTCACCCCCAATCTCAACCCCCCAGCACACAACCTCCCTGCCAATGTCTCACCAGCACAACCCACCCTAAACAACACCAACCCCTGAATGCCAACACAAACCATAGACAGCCACCACCAAAGCATGACCATTGCACATACCCATACACCCCCCCCCCACCACCCTCACAACACCTCCCACAAGGGAATGCCAGCACTGGGGGACAAGGGCACTCAAAATGCACGCCATGGCACACACAGAAACAATAAGCATACTCCTTTACCCCTGCAGGGCCCGAACGCCAACACACCGCCACGGAGGGTCCAGATTTGTCCATCCCACCCCCAGAACAGGCCCCCAGCGAGGACAGCAGCTCTGTCGACCTAGAACCTGATGACCAGCCCGGACCATCGGGGACCTCTGGACAGTCAGTTCCCCACACACAGACACAGGCCACAGCAGACCCAACCCCCTCTGGGAACACCAGCACAGCTCCCACCCAGCGGGCCCATGCCTCTGTCTCCAGGACGCGTCAAGCAGCGGTGTGTCTGCCACTACAGGGCACCCAGGCTGACCCAACACCCCAACAACAACAGGGACCTGGGGCAGTGGTAGTGGGCACACCGTCCAGGGGACAGAGGCCCGGGGAAACAGGGCAACTGGGAGGGCTGCTGTGCGACAGGGGGGGGAGGACAGGCCCAGGGAACCCACTCTCCAAGAGGCCCTCACCACCATCATGGGAGCATACCATCACTCCCAGGAGACGATGGCGACGGTACTGGCCAGGTTCACCGAGATCCAGGCACAGCAGGAGGAACGGTACATGGGGTTCAGCAATGAACTCAGGAACATCGTTACCGCTATGGGGACCATAGTCAAGGCCCTCAACCGGATAGAAACCACATTGCGGGACCATGTGGCACCACAAAGGGCCCCTGTCACTAGCCAGGAACAGCCTACCACCTCCGCCGGCGCTAGTGGTCAGGAGGCCCCCACAGAACGACGGCCCACCAGAACCCCACCTCCTGCTGAAGAACAACCACCCCGCAAGAGGAACCTGAGATCTCACAGGAAGACAGAGTAGGATGCCAAGACCCCCGCCAGCATAAGATACCCCCTGATGTCATCCCACTGTCCCACAGTGTCACCCTGTCCAACCTTGAACTGCCCCTGCTCCATCCTTCCACAGGCATATGGAAAATGCACCTGTGAAACTGAGAACTGGACTCTGCCATGGACATAACTCCACCCTCACCCATCACCATTTTAATATCATGTACCAATATCTAGCACTAAAAATAAATCACTCATTGCACTGAAATCATTCAGGAGTCAGCCTGTATTATTTACAAATGTATAACACATTACTGATAAATAATGTTCTGTTATTTTTGTGATGACAACATACCGATGTCAATAAGCATTAGTCCATGGGCTAACCAAGCAGAAGTCACGCAGTGGGTCATACAGCACTGAAAAGGGAAGGGAAAATCAAACATCAGTTTAAAAGAACTGGGGGGAAATACACAAAGTAATGATGCAGGGTGCTTTCAGTAAATGTTAAATGACGTGGGTGATTCTTACCTGTGTGCTAATGAAAATACTGTTGGATAACTCTGTCCCTGTTGTCTGTGTCATCCTCTTCGTCTTCCTCCTCTTCACTCTCCGCAGGCTCCACAGCTGCTTCAACACCACCATCTGGACCATCCTCCTGCAGGAAAGGCACCTGATGCCGCAATGCCAGATTGTGAAGCATACAGCAGGCCACGATGATCTGGCACACCTTCTTTGGTGAGTACATCAGGGATCCCCCTGTCATATGCAGGCACCTAAACCTGGCCTTCAGGAGGCCAAAGGTTCTTTCTATGATCCTCCTAGTTCGCCCATGGGCCTCATTGTACCGTTCCTCTGCCCTGGTCCGGGAATTCCTCACTGGGGTCAATAGCCAAGGCAGGTTGGGGTAACCAGAGTCACCAATTAGCCACACACGTTGTCTCTGTAGCTGTTCCATCACATAAGGGATGCTGCTATTACGCATCACATACGCGTCATGCACTGACCCAGGGAACTTGGCATTCACATGGGAGATGTACTGTCAGCCAAACAGACCACCTGGACGTTCATAGAATGGTAACTTTTCCTGTTTCTGTACACCTGCTCATCGTCTTTTGGGGGTACTAAAGCCACATGGGTCCCATCAATGGCACCAATTATGTTGGGGATATGTCCAGGGGCATAAAAATCACCCTTCACAGTGGCCAAATCAACCTCCTCAGGGAATACAATGTAGCTCCGCATGTGTTTCGTCAGGGCAGACAACACTCTAGACAAAATTTTTGAAAACATAGGCTGAGACATTCCAGATGACATGGCCACTGTTGTGTGGAATGAGCCACTTGCCAAAAAATGGAGGACTGACAGAACCTGCACTAGAGGGGGAATTCCTGTGGGTTGGCAGATGGGGGACATCAGGGCTGGCTCCAGCTGGGCACACAGTTCATGTATAGTGGCTCGGTCAAGTCGGTATCGTAGTATGATATGGCGTTCTTCCATTGTCGACAGGTCCACCAGCGGTCGGTACACGCGAGGATTCATCCTTCTCCTCGCAAGTCCCAGTGGACGGTGCCTAGGAAGGACAACATGGAGCACAGAGTCAAGCAAATCACAGGTACGTTCACCACAGCATGCCGAGCACACGATTATCTATGTATTGAAAGGCGTGTATGTGTGGCAATGCAAGGCCTAGGCCTGTGTGACGCAGTACAAATTATGCCATGTGGGCCCTTGAAATGGCGGCTGCTTGACCTCTGAAGTGGGACAATGGGATGTGAGGTCAATGCGCTGGCGTGGCACACCGTGGCGGTAGGCGGTCGAAGACCGCTATACGAAGCCGCATTGGTTAACATTGAAGCCTATGGGTTTCAGGAGCCAATGACGAGGTGCGCCGGCGGTCGCGGTACGCACCGCCGCGGGCGTGACCGCCATTTTCTATCTGCTTAATCACTCGAGACCTGATCATCCACAGGAGAGGACCTATACTGCAAGTGCTGCTGTGACCTCGGTCTGGAAGTGACAATGGCTGCTGCGACTGGGGAAATGGCCCCTGCCTTCACGTCTGAGGAGTTGGAGAAACTTGTGGATGGGGTCCTCCCCCAGTATGCGTTACTCTACGGTCCTCCAGACCAACAGGTAAGTACACTGGGTGCATATTGAATGGCCTATGCCTGTGTGGAGTGGGGTGGATGTAAGTTGGTGGGGTGGGGGGCGAATGAGGAGTGCAACGCACGACAGATGAGAGCATGTGCCATATGGCTAGGTTGGGGAGGGGGGGCCAATCACATCTAACATGCAGAAAATTTATGAATTTTTCCTTCCCACCCTGTACATGTCAAATAGGTCAGCGCCCATCAGAAAGTGGACATTTGGCGTGCCATCGCCAAGGAAGTCCGGGCCCTGGGGGTCCACGTCAGACGGGGCACCCACTGCCGCAAGAGGTGGGAGGACATCCGCCGCGGGACCAGGAAGACCGCTGAGTCACTGCTGGGGATGGCCTCCCAACCTAGGAGGGGTGCCAGTCGTACCCTGACCCCCCTGATGTCCCGGATCCTGGCGGTGGCCTACCCTGATTTGGATGGGCGCTTGAGGACATCACAGCAGACACAAGGGGGTGAGTATCAGCACATTCTGCTATCTTTCTGCGCAGTGGAGGCGTCTGGGTGGGGGAGGAGGGTTGTGGGTGACATTAGGCCAGGGCGCTTTCTGTAGTGTAGTCCTCTCCTTTAGGCATGGCCCTGTGCTCCCGGCCCCCACCTCTGTAGGGTGACAAGTACAGCTATCGATGGTCCAGCATCACACATGTGCGCGTTTGTCGTCTCTAGACCTGTTGTCCTAGTCAGAAGTACTGAGTAGTGTACCCCGAATGCGCGGCTTAGTGCATGAGGCTCCTGTGTCTGTCCTCTCCGCCAACGGTGTTGACATTGCATGCCCTCAACCTGGTCTTCGTTTTTCTCCCCCCACCCTTCTTCTTCATCTTCTTGTGCATGTGTGCATTAGCATCATCAGGCGGAGGAGAATTGGCATCGGAGCACGAGGGAGCTGCAATTCACAAGGCCCCGGTGGGCCCAGGAACAGACACCGAGGGCACGAGTGATCCGGAGGGCGAGGGGAGCACCACAACGGGGACCGGTGGTGACACCAGCGACACCGACACGTCCTCGGATGGGAGCTCCCTAGCGGTGGCGGCAACATCCGGGCCCCCCGCCTCTACAGGTACAGCCGCCACCCAGCGCACCGGCCCCGCCCTCCCAGCAGCCCCTCAGCCTACGCTCCGTGCCCGCTCGCCCAGGAAGGCGGCCGTCTCCTTCGCCCCAGGCACCTCAGCCCCTGCTCCTGCCCCTGTCACCCCTGCTGCCCTCAGTGAGGAGGTCATTGACCTCCTTCAGACCATCATTGTTGGGCAGACTACCCTTTTGAATGCCATCCCGGGGGTAGAAAGGGAGGTGCATCGGAGCAATGCCTACCTGGAGGGCATTCATTCGGGTCAGGCTGCCCATCAACGATCGTTCAATGCTCTGGCCTCAGCACTGACGGCAGCCATTGTCCCTGTTTCCAGCCTCCCTCTTCTGACTGCCTCCACCCTGTCTCTGTCTCCTGTTCCTCAGCCTATCCCATCCACACCATCAGACCAGCCTGCACACACCTCAACACCCAAGGGCAGCTCATCCAGACACAAGCACCACAGAACCCACAAGCATTCACGCAAGCAACACCCAGATGCAGACATTCCAACAGTCACTACCACCTCTGTGTCCCCCTCCTCCTCGTCTCCCTCCTCCCTCCCTGTGACGTCTACACTCACACCTGCATGCACACCACCATCAGCCAGTGCTTCCATCACCAGCACACCCTCCAGTACAGTCCGCACACGTGCAGTCACCACCCCCACTACCATTTACACGTCCCCTGTGTCCTCTCCCACTGTGTCTGTCACCCCCTCTTCCAAGACACACAAACGCAGGCAGACACCCACCCAACAGCCATCCACCTCACGACAGCCTCCAGCACAAGCACCTGCACCCAAAGACAGCACACCTGACTCTCCTACAACCACATCCTCTTCCTCCACTCCCATCACCACTTCTCCTACCCTTCACCTTGGTCATAAAAAACTTTTCCTCGCTAATCTTAACCTCTTTCCCTCCCATGACCCACCCCCTCCATCTGCAATGAGTCCCAAGAGCACCTCAGCCACCACCAGCCCAGCTTCGAGTGTCACTGTGGTGCATGGGTTCTGGAGTCCACCCTTTGCCAGCAGTGACACTTCAATCAGCAGCAAGGGGACAGCCAGCCCCCCCCAAGGCAAGAGGACCAGGAAACTAAAGGGCCGCCGTGAGAGGACTGACACGACTGCCCCCAAGGAGAAAAGTTCACCCACTTCACCAGCCACAACATCTAGGGGAGGCAAGGGCCCGAGAGCCCCATCTAAGGAGCGAAAGGGCAGTAGGGCGGAGAAGTCACAAGCGTAGGTTGCTGCTAGTAATGAGCATATGAGTATACCCTACAAGTGACTGGGCTATGTTTCATATTCTTCTCTCTCAGCAACAGCTATCATTTTGAGATGGTGGTCCCACGGGATTCCATGCAGGTCAGTTCGTCCCTAGTACCATAGTGTCCTACTGGATTTCCACGATGGGCAAGTTTGTGACGTACTGTGCAGTTTGAATTGTGGTCCTTATTTAACCTAAGTGTACAGTAACCCCAAACCAGTTAAGAGAGCTTTCTTAAAAACCAAAACCAGACATTGAGGTAGAGCTACATTGGACTGGCTATTTCTGTAGGAGGGGTTCTTGGTGCTGGTTTCTGGATTTTAGAAAAGATAGAAGAAGGTCTCAGTGGTACAGGAACTAGTCCAATAGGTATCATCTATACTCTCTCCTATTGTCACTCTTGACATGAACAATCACTGGTTAATCTTCTCCACTAACAACTAAGATTTCTGGAATTTTTCTTTTGTTTCTTCTCCTGTTGCAGAACATGGGATCAACTCCATGCCACCTTGACCTGAAGTGGGGCTTGGAGATGATGGGGGGAGTAATCTGTTTCTTTTTTTGTGAAAGCAGTCAAAGCATCCCACTGTGCAGCAAGCTTAGCCTCTTGTTATACTTCTACCTCAGGAAGATGAGGTGTAGCAGACTTGGGTTGTTGTTGAGAGTCTTGGGAAAATTCATTACACAGGGACAATTTAATTTTGGACACACTAATATCACTGTGAATGCAGTCACTCCAATACGGAGAACCATCTCCTTTGGATTTAGTGGGGTGGTACCATTTTGGATCCAGGGCTTGCCCTCTTAACCTTTTTCCTGCCCAGAACAGGATACAACAGGTATACTACATTTATCACCTTCCTGGAAAAAACAGAAGAGTGGTTGCTGCTAATGGTGGCAACAGACCTCTTTGAGTAACTGACGCTTTCTAGGTGGTACTTGTTTCCTATGTGCCATCTTCCTCACTACGTTGCGGTTTGTATGAGCAGTAGTAGAGAAGTCTCTGGCCTCTGGTGTTATCTAATTAATATATTTCTCTCTGTCTCTTTCTAGTCCACCTGCAGGCAATAAAAAATAAGATGGAGGGCAGTCAGACTTGGCCAGTGTAGCCGATGCAATATAGGGCATGCAAAAAAGAAATACCCATTTGTAAACTAATTGTTTTGTTGGACCACGCACTAGGTAGACACAATTCAGTGACATAAAATGGTTAATAATCAATGATCTACTAATTAAATTGGTTTCACAAAATGGTGGACAATCATGTGGCTTTAAAAGGCAGTACACATTGAGAACAAAAAAAGATGTTCTTCTCTGAGGCACACAAAATAGTGAAAGAGCACATGGCAAAAAAGGAGGCAGGATTCAGAATATTGACAAAATGTGCACATGGCAAGGAAGGTTGAGGCATGAAGGACAAAGTGAACATGGCTGCTTTCTCTGAAGTCCCTTTGTTTCCCTCCAAAAATAAACATGTGTAACTTTGCATGGAAATAATTGCACACATGTCTAACCGAAATGTGGCTGGGCACATACATGGGGTTATGCATCACCAATAAAGCAGCAATGAGAATATAAAAAGAACCAACAAAGATTAAAAAAATAATAACAGCACATGTGTTGCCTTGATACCCTGCTTCCTGAGTAAGAAGGACTGGATGTGCATTTTGATCCCAGGAAGACCAGAGTGACTCCAAGGCTAGTTGGCTACCCTACTGATAAGAGCCTCAAGAACAGAAAAGGCTCCAGCCACATTGAACCCATGACCTGGTCTCTTTCTGCTGTCAGTCTTGCCCCCCAAGTGGTGCCACCCCAGTCCTGGACCTTCAAACTGGGCGTGAAGGTGCTCTGGCAGCCCAGCTTTGGCCCTGTGAGCAGAACCTATGCAGCGCTAGGCATCTCCTTGTAGTTACACTGGAACTACTGCAGCACAACGCATCGCTGACGCCTGAACTCTCACCACAGCCCGCAGTCTCCTCAGAACTGCCTCTGCACAACGCATCCTCGTTGACGGCATCTGTGGTGACAATGCAGGACTGTGCCTCGCCGCTCCTCAGATCTACTGCTGCAAGACGCAGCCTCAAAATGGAATCTCACAATGCACTGCAACCCAGGATTTAAGGTACTTTTTTCAGCAGGCCTAACCTCTTCCGTGTATCTGGCCCATGTTCCATAGCATTTGGCCTGAACTTGTGAGTTTGCCCTGTCTGGCACGACCAGATGACCACAGCTGGAACTTTGTGATTATAGGCATTATTTTCATTTAGATCTTTAAAATTGCACATCTCTGGTTCTACTGTTTGTATTTTTGTTGTTTTGATTTCAAATAATTTCATAAATGTTACTCTATTTTTCTAAATTGGTATGTGATTTTTCTTGTTTTCTGTTTTCATTTTATTACTGATTCAAGTGCTTCATAAATATTTACACATTACCTCTAAGTTAAGCTTTTGTGCCAGGCTACCATAGGGTTAAACACAGGTTAATTTGGGTTTTGTTTGTGTTTCACCCTGTCAGAGATTGTGGTTTCTGCTCGAGTAGGGTTCAACATCCTTCAACCAGTAACCCAATTTCCAACATTCTTTTTCAGCTGTAAGATTAGGACTGATGTTTTCTGCATACCATACAGTGATTTTGTGTAGCACTAAAATCCCAGATAAATAATTTGAGGTGGAGATGGAATTTGATCTCATCAGCCTGGAGAGCTAAACTCTGGTTGAGTTCATGCAGTTCTGTACCAAGAAGTCTCTGTAGAGGTTTACCAGTTGAAGACAGCAACAGAGGATAGGAATCAGGAGGATGATACAGGAGGAAAAGGAGCAGGCCTGGATGCAAGCCCTGAGATGCAGCACTCAGTGGATAGGGATGATTCATCTCCTGAATACTACTAGTTGGCCTGCAGGACTGACTGTGCCACCCACTCAAGCTCCTCGGAACTGCTGCTGCACGACACATCCTCAACGTGGGATCTTGCAACACTCCTCAACCCAGAATTGGGTCTAAGTTGGTCTCTGTATCTGGTCTGCACTCCATCATGGTCAACTTGAATTTCGCATTTTGTCGGGATCCGGCACAACCAGATAACCACAGTTGGAGTTTTATGCTTTTAGGCACTATTTTTACCTAAATCTTTAAAATTGCGCATCTCCCATTCTACTGAATGGATTTTCAGAATTTTGATCTCAAATAAATTATAAAATTTGACTTTATTGTTCTAAATTGGTGTGGGATTTTTCTGGGGTTGTATTTTCACTTTATTACTGTTTGAAGTGCTGTATAAATACTTTATATTGCCACTATGTTAAGCCTGACTGCTTTTATGGCAAGATACCAGAGGGTCAAACAGAGGTTAATTTGGGGTTTGCTTGTATTTCACCCTGAGAGAGACTGGTTTCAGCTTGAGTAATGTTCCACACTCCTCAACCAGTAGCCCAAATTACAACAGTGCACAGTTACCTGCTGCACATGCACACATGCTCTGTGCACTCTACGTGAGACTGCACTGCACCGAGAGTGCATGCACACTCTGTTTCCTCTGCAAATGCTTTATATTCAACCTGCAAATGCTCTGTGTGCATTTGGTTTTAGTTCCCTTCTTCACAGGGCCACCATGTGGCCTCTGAGGTGCTTCTCAGGGCCTAGTTCTCACTAGCTTGTTACTAAACAAATACTTTGCTTTTCGGCTGAATGGGCTGAAATCCTGTCATTTTCATCTATTTATCTGACATTTAATATGGGAACCTGTGGAAGGGTTTGCACTATAACCATTACAAGTGGTGATTTTCATTAGGATCTGTTTTATTTTAATGGAAAAAATATGCAAGGTAGATTTCTTTCAAATATTAATTTCTGTACTGTAGAAAACATTCATCCCCCAAAAATGTGATAGTTCTGAATCTGTATTTCGGTCTGGGAAAATTAAAATACAATAGAGGACTACTTGGGACTTGCAGAATGAAGTGTGAAACTATTTTATGTGTTGTTTCACTAATGTATCTTTATTTGTATTAAAACTGAATTTACGTGACTTACTCTTCAGTCACAGCCTCATGCATAAGAACCAGTTTGAGGTGGTCCTACTTTCCAAATGTCTTTTCCAGGCTGCTCCAGAGAGACAGACTGTGTGTCACCATTCACCACACCTCAGTTTGTGGATCCGCAACCTCCAGCAACAGAAGTGCAGACAATACACTTCCACTGTCTGAGGAAGCTGTACTCACCCTCCATCTTGTGCTTGTACCACACCAAAATCCCAACCTCACCTTGTCTGAAAGTCAGATCTCTGCAACCTAACAATACCTAACCTTCCCTAGCTGATCTATTAATAGTATCAAACTAATGATCACAAATAACTTCTATTAATTTATTCAACACAATAAACTGGAGTAAATACATGAATTTGTTTCTTTGGACACTGTGACCAGGCATCTGACATGCAAGTAAAGGAACTCTTACTTTCACAGGCTGGCCCCTGTTCCTCTAAGGAGGATACTCTGGAAACTGGACTGGAGGTATAGTTTGAGACCCAGAACTAACACAAAGAGATGCCTGGGAACCAAGATGGCGCGTCATCGTGACAAGAGGAGGAGTTGCAGAGGCACAACTCCGAGAAGGAGGAAGACACCAACAACCCCAAGGAACCAGAATCCCTAGTGACCAGGATGGCAACCCTGTTACAAATGGGGTCTTTGGTTGACAGTCAGGTTACCCCCTGTTCAAGGAAGGACTCTTACTCTAGTCAGGGTAAAAGAGAATCACCCTCAGCTAACCCCTGCTTACTCCCTTGGTAGCTTGGCAGAGCAGTAGGCTTAACTTCAGAGTGCTAGGCGTAAAGTATTTGTACCAACACACACAGTAACTTAATGAAAACACTACAAAATACCACAACACAGGTTTAGAAAAATAGGAAATACTTATCTAAACAAAACAAGACCAAAACAACAAAAATCCACCATACAGTCCTGTGCGTGGATTTCTTCCTCTTAGGCTGCCAGCTTCTCCTTTGAGGGTCCCAGGAACTGGATGGGCACCACAGGGCAGAGTAGGAGTCTCTCCAGCGACTCCAGGTGCTGGCAGAGAGAAGTATTTGCTGTCCCTGAGACTTCAAACAACAGGAGGCAAGCTCTAAATCAAGCCCTTGGAGATCTTCACAAGATGGAAGGCACACAAAGTCCAGTATTTGCCCTCTTACTCTGGCAGAAGCAGCAACTGCAGGATAGCTCCACAAAGCACAGTCACAGGCAGGGCAGCTCTTCTTCCTCAGCTCTTCAGCTCTTCTCCAGGCAGAGGTTCCTCTTCATTTCCAGAAGTGTTCTAAAGTCTGTGTTTTGGGTGCTCTTCTTATACCCAATTTCTCCTTCGAAGTAGGCCTACTTCAAAGCAAAGTCTCTTTTGGCCCTGGCTAGGCCCCAGACACTCACCAGGGGGGGTGGAGACTGCATTGTGTGATGGCAGGCACAGCCCTTTCAGGTGTAAGTGACCACTCCTCCCAACCCTCCTAGCACAGATGGCTCATCAGGATATGCAGACTACCCCCAGCTCCCTTTGTGTCACTGTCTAGTGTGAGGTGCAACCAGCCCAACTGTCGAACTGACCCAGACAGGGAATCCACAAACAGGCAGAGCCACAGAAATGGTATAAGCAAGAAAATGCTCACTTTCTAAAAGTGGCATTTTCAAACACACAATCTTAAAATCAACTTTACTAAAAGGTGTATTTTTAAATTGTGAGCCCAGAGGCCCCAAACTCCACATGTCTATCCGCTCCCAAAAGGAATCTACACTTTAATCATATTTAAAGGTAGTCCCCATGTTAACCTATGAGAGGGTCAGGCCTTGCAACAGTGAAAAACAAATTTAGCAATATTTAATTGTCAGGACATATAAAACACATTACTATATGTCCTACCTTAACCATACACTGCACCCTGCCCTTGGGACTACCTAGGGCCTACCTTAGGGGTGCCTTACATATAAGAAAAGGGAAGGTTTAGGCCTAGAAAGTGGGTACACTTGCCAAGTCGAATTTACAGTTAAAACTGAACACACAGACACTGCAGTGGCAGGTTTGAGACATGATTACAGAGCTACTTGTGTGGGTGGCACAACCAGTGCTGCAGGCCCACTAGTAGCATTTGATTTACAGGCCCTGGGCACCTCTAGTGCACTTTACTAGGGAATTACTAGTAAATCAAATATGCCAATCATGGATAAACCAATTACCATACAATTTACACAGAGAGCATATGCACTTTAGCACTGGTTAGCAGTGGTAAAGGGCTCAGAGTTCAAAAGCCAACAGCAATAGGTCAGAAAAAATGGGAGGCAGGAGGCAAAAAGATTGGGGATGACCCTGCATAAACTCAAAAGTCTAACAAGCCCTAACCGCAGAAGACCGCAAGGAAGAGACAGCATGGTTAGGAGGCAAAGCGGGAGTGAATCAGGGGCTACGTGAAGGTGACACAGCAGCAGCAGGAGAGGAACCCCACTGGCAGGCTGACATTCCCAGCCACGCTCCAGGAGGAGCATAGCTATCACGGTGTGTGATTAGGTTCAGGTTTGGGAAAGACGGGTGGGTGCCAAGAAGGGAAACTGACTGGAGGGAATGTAGAATGTTACGGTCACAGAGTTTCTTTTGCTTGATTTCAAACTTCTGTTTTTTCTCCCGCTGTGCGCATGTACGGGCACTTGGTGGTGGCAATTCTATAGGGGGCAGGATTGTCTAATATCCTTTATGCTCTATGCTCCTGTTAAAATTCACTGCACTGGAGTCACTATATTGTAAAGCCCTGAATAAAAGGTTTATTGATCACTACGGACACAGTGCAGGTGGTAGTACCCAAACCTATATTAGAAAAGGTAACTTACCTGTTTTCTTCTCTTCCAGGGGGCCGGAGGCACAACCTCGTGAGTCTGGACCTGGAAGAAGAGAAAGAAAAAAAGATTTAGGTGGTCATTATGACCCTGGCGGTCTTGTGACCGCCAGGGTTAACGTGGCAGTATCACCACCAACATGTTGGCGGTAATGATTGCCAAATAGTGACCATCGCGGTGATCCCTCCCATAGACAGCCAATGTACCACACCAACCCCCAGCGCGGTACGAACACCGAACATGGCGGTAGCCACCTACAGGCAGGTGGAAGACAAGGATCCGCCCACCATATTATGACATACCACACCGCCATGATTTCCGGGGCGGTAGCAACAACACCAAAAACCTGGTGGAAACACATCACATAAAAGCAGACACTTACCTCCAGGGACACAGAGGAGTCCGCGGCCGCCATGGAACGAGAACTGCAAGTCTTCCCAATGCTGTACCACGCCATGGCCATCCTGGGGCACCAACGCCGACGAAGACGACAACCGTGAGTACAGCCACCTAGCACACAAAGGAGAGAGAGAGGGTGGGAGAGTGACACACACACATGCACAACACAGACCATACACAGACCACACACCCAGAACCAGATGCAGAGGAAAATAACAGTAACAGGACCCCGGAGTAAAGAAACCCAGGACACAAACACAGTTCTAACCACTGTATTCTTGTTGTATGAATATGTAAAATGCAAAAACATACACAACTGCAGAAATAAATACATGCACACCCAAAGGCCAGTCCAAAGTCACAAATGCCCACAGGACAAAGTCCAAACCCCAACCTAACAACATTAGGACACCACTGTTCTGGGGCGTCATGTTGGAAATGGGCAGGCACCTCAGGGGGGTGGGGGCGGTTGAGGGGAGCACCCATTGGGTGGGGGCTTCCTGCCCACTGGTTCTGAAGGGGGCTTCCTGCCCGCTGGTTCTGGAGGGGGCTTCCTGCCCACAGGTTCTGCAGGGGGCTGCCTGCCCACTGGTTCTGGAAGGGGCTTCCTGCCACAGGTTCTGGAGGGGGCTGCCTGCCCACTGGTTCTGCAGGGGGCTGCCTGCCCACTGGTTCTGGAGAGGGCATCCTGTCCACAGGTTCTGGAGGAGGGTTCCTGCCCACTGGTTCTGTAGGGGGCTTCCTGCCCACAGGTTCTGCAGGGGGCTGTCTGCCCACAGGTTCTGGAGGGGGCTTCCTTCCCACAGGTTTTGGAGGGGGCTGCCTGCCCACTGGTTCTGGAGGGGGCTTCCTGCCCACAAGTTCTGGAGGGGGCTGCCTGCCCCATGGTTCTGGAGGGGGCTGCCTGCCCACTGGTTTTGGAGAGGATGTCTGCCTACTGGTTTTGGAAGCTGCTCCTTGGCCTCTGATTCAGGATGCTGCACCATGGCCTCTAGTACCAGATGCTGCTGCTTGGCCTGTGTTTCGGGATGCTGCTCCATGGCCTCTGTTTTGGGATGCTGCTCCATGACCTCTAGTTCCAGATGGGGCTCCTTGGGCACAATTTTGAGTGGGGGGCTGCTTGGCCAGGGATTTGGGTGTGGGCTCCTTGGCCCTGGATTTTGTTGGGGCCTCCTTGGCCATGGATTTTTGTGGGGCCTCCTTGGCATTGGATTCTAGTGGGGTCTCCTTGGCCAGGGATTTTGTTGGGGCCTCCTTGGCCTTGGATTTTGTTGGAGCCTCCGTGGCCCTAGGTTTTGGAAGTTGCAGTGCCAGTCTGTTTGGGAGGGGGCGGCACTTTAGCCCTCTGTTTTGGGGGGAGGAGTGTCCTTGGTGCTGGGGGCTGGCGTCACACTCATGTGTCCCTTGGTGGCAGCTGGAGACTTTGGGGTTGGAGCTGTGTCAGACTGGGTGCTTGAGGCACTGGGCTGGGGTGGTGGGACCTTCCTCTTATGGGCAGGATGGGTGGGAGGGGGAGGGAAGAGGTCAAGGCGGGAAAGGAAAAGCTTTTTAGGGACAATGGGGTGGGATGTGGGAGGAGGGATTGGAGTGGAGGTAGAGTGAGTAGTTGTAGGAGGAGGAGGAGTGCTGGACTTGGGTGCAAGTGCATGGACAGTGTGCATGTGTGAGGTGGATGGCTGTTGGGGGGTCTGAGTGCGAGCGTATGTGTGTGTCTCTGTGGGGCAGACAGGGTGGGAGAGGACAAACAGGATGTGTGGATGGATGTTGTGGTGGCGTCTTCAAGTGAGGTGGGTGTGCTGCATGAGGTGGTAATGGTGGTGGAGGTGACTGTGCATGTGGTGCGCTGTCTGCGGGTCTGCTGTTGTGGTGACTGTGGGCAAGGATGTGCAGGTGGAAGGTTCTGGGACTGTTGATGCGGTGCATGCAGGTTTGAGTGAGGATGTGACTGTGAGGGAGGAGGAGGAGGCAGTGGATGATGTTGTGTATGCATCTGTGTGTTGGCTGTGTGAGTGCTTGTGAACAAAAGTGTGCTGCCTGTGTTTCTCTGTGCGAGTCTTGTGTGTTGTTTTTGGTGCATGCTTGTCAGTATGTGTGCGAGGGATGGGGTGAGGAGACTGAGACTGGGTAGTGGGACTTGGAGGTGGGGCAGATGAAGCAGGGACACTGGCTGCCATCAGTGAAGAGGCCAGAGCCTGAAACGATCTTTGTAGGGCCACCAGCCTACCTTGGATGCCCTCCAGGAAGGCATTGCATTGCTGCATCTGGGATGTCAGCCCCTGGATGGCATTCACTATGGTTGACTGCCCTACAGAGATGGATCTCAGGAGGTGAATAGCCTCCTCACCGAGGACTGCAGGGCTGACTGGGGCAGGGCCTGAGGTGCCTGGGGCAAAGGAGATGCCCACCCTCCTCGGTGATCGGGCACAGGCAACTCAGTGGGGGGCTACTGGGCGGGTGGTGCGGTACAGGAGTTGGCGGTAGAACCTGTAGCTGGGGTGGTCCCAGAGGGGTCCACCACCACACGAGAGCACCCATCAGAGGACAAATCAGAGTCAGTGGTATCACCTCTTGTCCCTGCCGTGGTGCTCCCCTCTCCCTCCGTCCCACTGGTCCCCTTGGCGTTGGTGGACTCTGCCTCCTGGTTCCCATGGGCTGCAGCTTCCTCACTCGCTGGTGCCCCTGCTCCTTCCCAGATGATGCAAATGCACATGGACAGGATGACAAAAGGAGAAGGGGGAGAGAGAAAGGGAGCACAGGGTCAACCTCAGCACCAACAGCACAGATGGCAGACACATCACTGTCACACACTGACAGTGGGAAGTATGGACCACACTGGCATACAATTGGCTAAGTACCATAGCAGGTAGATGCCAAACACTGCCAGTTACACACCACCTGGGACCAGCTAAGTCCTGTCTGAGATGGGAAGCCACTTACCTAGCTATCTAATACATGCTTTTTACCCTATTAATCTGAGTTGGACCATGCAGCAATGTCTGAACTGACATATTGGGGCATCCACTGTCTAGTACCCTGCACCCAAATCCCATGCCAGGCAACAGAGATGGTTGACCAACACACTGTACTCACCCCCTTGTGGCTGCTGTGATGCCCTCATGGGCCCATCCAGCTCTGGGTAGGCGACCGGCAGTATGCGGGCCATCAGGGGGATCAGGCTCCAACGGGCACCCCTCCTTCGTTGGGAGGCCATCCCCAGCTGGGCCTCTGCAGGCTTCTGGGCCCAGCGTCTCAGGTCCTCCTACTATTTCCTGCAGTGGGTGCTCCTCCTGCTATAGACCCCCAGGGTCCACACGTCCTAGGCAATGGCATGCCATAACCCCTTCTTCTGATGGGCGCTGACCTGCAGAGGAAACACAGAAGGTGGGACACCATGAACCTGACAATCCAGCCTGTCACACATACGGCCCACAAAAAGCATTCTCCCCTCATCAGGCACACACATGCCCCGTACCCCTGCATTAGCGCTGCCACCAGACATGCCCCTCCACCTGAAACACTGCCAGCACACACACACATCTCCATGCAGCCATGTTACATGCAACGTACCCATGGTGTACTCACCTGTTGGTCTGGAGGCCCATACAACTGCCCATACTGGGGTAGGACCCTGTCCGCAAGGCACTCCAACTCCTCCGATGTGAAGGCTGCGGCCCTTTCCCCTGTTGCACGCACCATGGCAGGTTCCAGGCACAGGTCACAGCAGCACACGCAGTGGAGGTGTCATCCTGTGGAAAGTCAGGAATCAAGTGAAGTAGTAGAAAGGAAGTGGGGGTCACGTCCATGGCGTTGAACACCGTCACTGCCGGCGTTGATAATCATTGGTTCCCATTCTCTATAGAGGGCCATGCATGGCGGTGCAGACCGCCGCCGACCATGATGCGAACGCCAACAGAGTGAGGTTACTTCCACCTGTCCTTGAATACTGGACAGGCGGGTGCCATTTTCTAATGCTGGTACACATGTACAGATAGATAGGTGCATCATTGTAGTTGAATGTACTCACTTACATAATGCCAGTGTCCAAAATACAAGCATGCTCTGTGTACACTGCTGTAGTGTGTTCATGGTTCCTGTTGTTACTCCTTTCTTACATTTGGGTCCCTCAGGTACCAACCACTGCTGAGGAATAGGAGGAGGCACACACAGGTGTACAGACCCCTTGTGGACTTGACTACACTGGAGGACCGGCGCATCATACTCTCCTATCATCTGGACAGGGCCAGAATCACAGAGCTGTGTGAACAACTGGAGCCTGATTTGCTACCTGCTATCCGTAGCACCAAAGCAATCTCCCCTCTTGTGCAGGTACTCTCAGTGCTCCATTTCCTGTCAATTGGCTCTTTCCAGGTGACAGTGGACTAGGTTGCAGGGCTGTCACAGCCAATTTTTTCTATTGTGCTTACAAGAGTTCTGTCTGCCCTGCTCAAACACATGTGCAGCTACATTGCATTCCCCCAGGTAGATGATTTACCCACTGTGAAGGCTGGATTCTTTGCAATGGGACATATAGCACATGTTAGTGGGGCCATCGATGGGACCCATACTGCCTTAGTCCCCCCTCCCCGGGCCAATGAACAAGTGTAAGTGAATCAGAAGAGTTTCCACTCACTCAATGTCCAGATGGTATGCCTTGCTGACTAGTACATCTCCCACGTCACTGCCAAGTATCCAGGGTCGGTGCATGATGCCTTTGTCCTGTGGAATAGCAGTGTCCCACAGCTGATGGCACAACTACAGAGGCACAGAGTGTGGCTAATATGTGAGCCTGAGTCCCCACCCAAGGTATGTGAATGTATGCCTTCAGGAGTCATTGCCCATGCCATTGTGCAGGGCTAATGTGTGTCCCTTACTTCTTGCAGGTGATTCCGGCTGCCCAGACCTGTCATGGCTCATGAACCCTGTTAGGAATCTGAGAACAGGGGCTGAAAATAGGTACAATGATGCTCATGGGTGTACCAGGAGGATTGTAGAAAGGACCTTCGGGCTCCTGAAGGCTAGGTTCAGGTGCCTCCATCTAACAGGTGGATGCCTATGCTACACCCCTGAGAAGGTCTGCAGAACCGTTGTTGTCTGCTGCATGTTACACAATTTGGGCCTCAGACAGCATGTACCCTATCAGGAGGAGGTGGGTGACAGTTCAGCTGTGGCAGCAGCAGGCACTGAAGACAGTGAGGAGGAGGAAGAGAAGGAGGATGTGAACAACAGGTCACATTTGATCCTGCAGTACTTCCAATGACACTCAGGTAAGACTGTTGAACTAAACATTAGTTTAGTGTTGTACTGTGTGACTGCAGCATAATGCAAGTCATTCCCTTTGCATCCCACCTGGCTGTCACCTATGCCTTCCATTATTGCAGATGTTGGTGTTGTTCCAACAGTGTACTGCTGTGATGTTTACAGACTGCTGAGACACATTTGTTGGATGGATCAACATGTTACTGGACATTTACACAGTACCATGCAGTTAATTACAGCTCAATACATTGTACATTACCTGTAGATAAAGCACTATTACACAAGTTGTGTCCAAGGGTGTTTATTGAAAATTGTTATACAATGGGAAGTGCAATAGAGTGAGGTGATGGTTGGGAATAGTCCAGTGTAGTGGGCCAGTCTGTTTGTAGCACAGGTCCAGTGTCCAAGGGGCCGTAAGAAGGGGAGCAATGGTAGTTCAAAGTGGACAAGGTCACACAGTGGAACACAAGGGGGACATTCAGGAGGGCCTCATTTCCTGGCAGTGGTCTTTGTCTTGGCAAGTGTCTCTGGTGTCTGGGTCGTTTGCGGGGTGGTTCACCTTCTGCAGGGGGTGCTGGTGGCCTGTCCAATATCTGCAGCAGATTTGAAGGGCCGGTCAGTAGACTGGCTAGTGGAAGGGGCCCGCTGATGTGATGTGTAGTCCCTCATGATGTTGCCCATATCACCCAGCACCCCTGCAATGGAGACCATGGTGGTGTTCGGGCCTGCAATTCTTTCTTGGTCTCCTGGTGGTGATCCTCCTGCAGCTGCTGCTTCTCCTGCATGATGTCTTTCACCTGACCCATCTTCTCCTGGGATTGTTGGTAAGCACCCCAGGACATTAGTGAGTGCCTCCTGGACAGTCGGTTCCCTGGGCCTGTCCTCCCCCTGGCACACAGCGGTCCTCCGACTGTCCCTGGCCTCCTGTGCCTGTGTCCCCTGAATGGTGTGCCCACTGACCCCATGTCCCTCATTGTCTTGCCTGTGAGATGTCGACTAGGGTCCCTGTACAGGTGGGCACACTGCTTATTGATGTGTCCTGGGGACAGAGGTTTGAGGACGTTGGGTGGCTGATGTGGTGTTGGATATTGAGGGAAGAGGCTTTGTGGTGGACTGGGTGTGGGCCGGGGTAGCTGACTGGCCAGTGGTCCCTGATGGGCCAGGGAGTTCATCCAGCTGAGATTGGCTGGGGCACCTGTGGGAATATAAGTGGTGTATTATGCTACATGTATGTGACATATTCTGCATCCCTAGCTTCCCCTATTTTATTGCTGCTGCCCTACCACACTTGTTTGTGTATGGTGACGTATAGTGGGATTGTTAGTTCTCCATGCTGTGCACGCACTGATGGTGGGTGTACATGCAGGGCTGGAAGGGATGTGAATGCAGTGGGTATGGCATGCAGAGCTTGGCATTAAAGTTTGTTAATTGTGGTGGTGCACTGTGTGGGATGGAGTGGGCTGATGTCGTACCTTGTTTGTGGATGCTGTCCCACGGCACTCACCCTGTCCACGATCCTCCGCCATAGCTCCATCTTCCTGGCAATGGATATCTGCTGGATCAGTGCTCCAAACAGCTGTGGCTCTACCCTATTTCCTCAACCAGGACCCGCAACTCTTCATCAGTAAAATGGGGGTGCCTTTGTGGGGACATGGGTGTTGTGGTGTGTGTGGGTTGTGCAGAGGGTGTTGAGTAATGTGGTGGGGTGTGGGGTGCATGACGGATGAATGGGGGGTTGTGGTGTGTGTGTGAAGTTGTCTCTGTGATTTGCGTGACTAGCTGTTGCGGTCTTTTCGTGTTTGCAAAGGTTTGTGGGTGATGTGGGTGTGTTTTATTTTATAGTGCTGTTGGTGGGTGTGGGTGGTGTGTGGATTTGTGTCAGGTGTGGGTTTTTTGTTCTGGCCAATGTTGTCTTGTTTTGTCTTTGTGTGTCCATATCCGCCGCGGTGGTGTTCACCACCTCTGTTGAATTTCCACTGTGGTGATTGGTGGGTCATTATTTGGAGGGCGTAGTATTGGTGGCGTAACGGTATGGGTGGTAGTACCAACAGTTTATCACGTTCAGAGGGTCTGGCGGATTTGTGGTTGAGGCTGTTTTCTGTCGGTTTTGTATGTATGTGTCATAATGTGGTGGACGGATGTCCGCCTCTGTGGTGGTATGCTGGCGGCAGTCAGCACAGCGGTATTCGGTATTTACTGCCAATTTCATACTGAGGGCCTTAGTCTATAACCATCTTTATCCTAAGACTCTATAAACTTTAAATAAAATAACTGCATGCAAATAAGCAGACTTTGACTCCTTGCTTTCAACTGAACTTTACAAGGTGGTGGAGAATGCAGCCATTATAACATCTGATACAAGATGGAAAATAAAATACATCAAGTAAGGGAGGGCCAGAGGGAACTGGAATAGGCCCTTAAGAAGCACATGACACAGGATGAAATAGAACGTATGGTCTTTACCAATGCCATATGTGCCCAAGGCGAGAACATGACCAAGATGTCAGAGGCTCAGGCCCAGCTAGTTTCTGTAATAGCCCAAGGCAAGGGATTAACAGCCCCTAGTCCTATGTTACCACTACAGAAGTATGTCGCCAGGTAAAACTCAATTGCATTTTTTCCCAGCTTTGAACGTGCCATTAGAGCCAGTTCATGGCCAGTGGAGAAGTGACATCAGTGGAGAAGTGACCTTTTTATCTAGCTCTCCAGCTGACTAGTGACACACAGACCACTTATCAGGTCGCTAATGCAGATGGAACCTCTTCATATGTGGATATAAAGAAATTTATACTGGATCATCTTGGGGTGGATGATGAGACCTACAGGCTCAAATCCAGGAAAGAAAAAGGTCTCCCTGGAGATACACCGAAAACTCTGTTTTTTTCTAAATGAAAAAGGCAGCCGATAGGTGGCTAAAACCATCAGAATCAACAAAGGAGGAAATAATGAACAAGATATACCTTGAACAGTATCTTGAGGCCTTACCTTATCAGGCTCAAAATTGGTCAAGGCAACATGTGAGTCTTTCAGTGGAACAGGCTGTCGAGATGGCCTCTACATTTTTCCAAGCTCACTCTCGTAGTGTGTTCATAGAGCAGGAAAATACTATTAAACCCACCTTACAGTTGATATCTAGGATTGGAAGAAACCACTCCATAAAACTTCCTCTGAGCCCCCTAAAAGCAGAACCCACGCCTAGATATCAATAAGAAAACAGGACCCAATGTTTTGAGTGTGGGAAATGGTGACATATCACCAGTTTTTGCAAAAAGAAAAACAGGAAGAAGAACCCATGGGTATAAGTTATGCTCCCCATTTGCATTCTTTATGCTCAAGAGATGGGACACGTCTAATATGTGAGTCCATGTATTAACCATAAGTGGGACACGACTCAGGTTGTATACAATCCATTGTTAAGAAAGAATTGAGCTCTCTATCTCAGAATACTCCCTCATAGTGAAGTGGACATTTGTTGTGTGCATGGAGATAAGAAATCCTACCCCATAGCACACCTCTTCCTCACAAATAAAACAGGACAGAGAAGTCTAGTCGAGGTAGGGGTTCTACCCAACCTCCCAGAGCCAATAATCCTTGGGACCGTTAACCCTTAATTTTTTGATCTATTAGAGCATAACCTGAATAATGTGAGAAATAAAACTCCTATAATAGAATGGAAGGAATCAGCGTTCGTAAACCTGAGCCCTGGACTCTAGATAGGGGATCCAAGATTGCTCAGTTAAATGAGACCGCTTTACAGAACGCATGGCAGGCTGCAAAGGAAAATTAGGGAAAAGCAAATTCAATGCTTCCACATTTTTAAAGAAGGAAGGGATTGGTATATCGGGTAGCAGGCCCAAATGAGGAACCGCAGCTCCTTGTACCATTGGAATTTAGAGACCAGGTGTTGTTCTTTGCTCAGTCCCACCTGCTAGCTGGTCATAGTGGAATAAATACCACCAATCATGCTATCCTTAGGCACTTCTATAAGCCTGGCATCTATGTCCAAATCAAACAGTACTGTCAGGAATGTGACGTGTGTCAAAAGAAAAAATCTGTACCAACTTCTCTGAGTGCCCTTACAAGCCATGCCTATTATAGGTAAACCATGCAAAAGAGTTGGTTTGAATCTTATTGGACCCTTTCCTTGTACATCTAGAGGGTATCAAAATGCTAGTCCTATTGGATTATGCAATGCATTATTCTGAAGCTATACCCTTAAGCGCTTCTACCACAAAAGCTATTGCACACCTGATAGAAGTATTTTCACGTTAAGGTTTTCCACATGAAATTCCCAGTGATCAGGGTACCCCTTTTGTTTCAAACTTGATGAAAGAGGTATGTAGACAGTCAGATATGTATGTGTATCATCCCCAAACAGACGGTTTGGTGAAATGATTTAACTGTAGCCTCAAACTGACCCTTGAAAAGATGCTGCCAGGGGATGGAAATAACTGGGACAAGCTATTGCTCTTAGCCATTTTTGTCCTCCGTAGTCAAGTATAAAACACTCTAGGGTTCTCTCAACTTCAACTGCTTTTCCGTAGGCAACCTCATAGTTACTAAGGAAGTATGGGAAAAAGATATTGAAGATGAGATAGAGTATACCACCCAGCCCCATCTCAAAAGCTATGGACTCTGGCTCACAAGAACCTAAAAAATAATAACAGCGGGAACAAAAGCTTTTCTATGACAAAGGATAAAAGTGGAAGAAATACACTGTGGTGGATTGGGTCTCAGTCCTCTTACCGTCTTCCAGCACTAAGATGAAAGCTGAGTGGCAACGCCCCGTCAAAATAATGAAAAGAATCAGGCACGTCACTTATCATTTGCAAATGTCTGCCATCAAAACTCAAATATATCACATAAACCTCCTATAGAAGTGGTTAGGCCTCCACCTTATGATGCACATCTCTTACCAATGGCTCATTCTCTTTGGGAAACTGATATTAATAACACTCTTACCAAACAGTGAGAAAAAGGCCTAGCTTGGAGTCCTTACCACTTTTTCTGGTATCTTTTCAGACTTACCAGGAAGAGCAAAACTAGCTGAACATTCCATCCCTACCCCTGAAGGAGTTGTCAAGCAGCAACTCTACCGGGTAGCAGAGGCTTGTTACACGGCGCTCCAGGTATAGGTCCAAAACATGCTAAAAATGGGAGTCATTGTCCATTCCACTAGTAACTGGTGCTCTCCAAGTGTTCTTGTACTGAAACCAGATGGAAGTTTGCATTTTTGCATTGACTTAAGGGCCATCAACAAAATCTCTAAGCTAGATGGGTACCCCTTGCCAAGGGTTGACAAACTAATTGAGAGGCTGGAGGAGGAGTAGATCACCACCATCGATTAAAAAAAAGGCTACTGGTAGGTCCCCTTAAGGCCTTGTGATCAAGAGAAAACCACCTTTGCCACTCCTGATTGTCTCTGTCACTTTACTGTACTCCTGTCTTCATCGGGCCCCTGCTACCTTCCAAAGGCTCATGAACACCCTGTTGCAACAGCACCAGGGTTACTCATCAGTTTATCTGGATGACATTGTTATATTCGGCAATACCTGAGAAGAACATTTACACCACCTCCAATTGATTCTCACAGAGTTACAGCGCACACAAATCCATATCAATGCAAAAAAATCTAGGTTTGCATGCCGCAAAGGATAATACCGGGAGGATCTCTTGGGTGAGGGAGTTATTGATTCTCAACTAGAAAAGATCAAGGGCATACCCAGTATCCCTTTTCTTAAGACAAAAGAGAGATGAGAGTATTTTTAGACCTACTAGTCTATTATCAGCGCTTTATTCCACAATATTTGGAATTGTCTGCCCTCTTGACAGACCTCCTAGAGAAATCAGTCCCCTTGAATGCTTTTGTACAACCCTCAGCTACTGTCCTAGAGGCTTTTGGCAAATTGAAAACAGCCCTTACTACACACCCCATGTTGGTATCCCCAAGCTTTGAGAAGATGTTTATAGTACAAAACGACGCATCTGATGTGAACATTGCGGCTGCACTCTCACAGACAGACCATGAGGGGAATGAATGACCCATAGTGTATATCAGTAGAAACCTGTTCCCCTGTGAACAAAGATACCCCACCATTGAGAAGGAGTGCCTTGAGCTTAAATGGACCATTGAGAAACTCCATTATCTAGAAGAAAGGCCCTTTGTTTTTCATACAGACCATGACCCTTTTCCTGCTAATGCAGAAACAAAGTAAACAACAAAAGGATTCTCCATTGGTTCCTGTCTCTACAGCCTTTCCATTTTGAAGTGCGGCATTGTAAGGGCAAGGAACAGGGCAATGCAGATTTTCTGTCTCGCTTTCCCCTTTCCCCGACTGGGAATGTTTTAGGGAGGGTGTGTGTGGCCAGGCGTCTGACCGGAAAGAAAAGGAGCCTTTTCTTTCACAGGACGGCGCCTGCCTCTTGAAGGAGAATACTCCGGAAACTGAGGAGACGAGACTTGAGGCATGGTGTGGGACCCAAAACCAACACAAAGAGACATGAGGGAACCAAAGTGGTGTATCATCATGGCAGAAGGAAGAGTTAGGGAGTTATGATGCAGAGAAGGAAGAAGACACCAACAATCCAGGGAAACCGGCATCCCTAGAGACCCTGAAGGCAGCCGTAACTGTGGAAGACTGTGAGGAAGACACAGCACGGTCAGGAGGTGAAGCAAGAGTGAATCAGTGGCTATGTGGAGGTGACGCAGCTGCAGCAGGAGAGGAACTCTTCCCACAGACTGTAGTCCCAGTCGCGCTCCAGGAGGAGAGTGACTATCGCAGGTGTGTGATCGTGTTCGGGTTCAGAGAAGATGGGTGGGTGCCAAGAAGGGAAACTGACCAGATGGAATGTATAATGTTACAGTCACAGAGTTTCTACAGACATAGTGCAGGTGGTTTTACCCAACCCTGTAATATAAAAGATAAATTACCTGCATGTTTCCTTCTCTCTGAGGAACCAGTGACGCATCCTCCTGAGTCTGGGCCGGGAGCAAGAGAGAGAAGAAAATGATTTAGTCTATAATCACCTTTATCCTGCAATTCTATACACTTTAAATAAAATTACTACATGCAAGTAAGCAGACTTTGACTCCTTACTGTTGCCCAAACCTTACAGACACACAAGACTAATCCCAACTGTCAACAATAATAATGAATGCTAGACTAACCACTAAACGTGAGTTCCGGAGCAGTGTGCTGCTCAGCGTAGAGCAATTCAACTCTTCATCAGAGGTAGTAAGTGCTTTATAAATGCAATTACAATTACATGGAAAATGCCCAAAACAAATGACCCTAGGCAAGAATTACTTCAATCAAATACTTTTAAAGTTGCAGAAAACACACTTTCACAATGGGCCAGGATTACTGAATCAACCCCACCCCTGCCACCAATAGGCATATGCAGACAAAAATGGCCTAAATTAGGCATAAATTCAATGCCAACCAGAGGCCCCAAAATATATCTAGCACAGCATCAGGGAAAATGTGAAAATCCATTAAAAACAGCATGAATGACTTACAGCAGACTAGTCCCCAAACAGTAAAACACCACAGTATAATCACAGATCTGGCCAGCAACACAACAAACACAAGGGAAATAAGGATATATGACTCCAGACACAACACAATTGGCCATTGTGTTCACATTCCTATCTCTTAATCCCCACCTTCATCTACCTTGTATTCTCTAGTCCACTTTACAAGCCATACAGCAACAAACAAAATGAAAAATGCAAATGCAGGAAAAAAATGTTGATTCCTGCCCTCCCTCACACATTTTGCAAAATATTGCACTTAATTTCCTTGATTTTCCCAAAACAGAGATGATGCAGCAGAAATTGCAGACAAAGGATGAGTGATGCTTTCCCCAGCGGCGGCTCCTGCATTAGGGCGGAAAAGCGTAGCCTTTCCCACCTCCTTTTGTTGGGGAAAAATTGAGCCAATCTCTTCAGGAGCACCCACAAATTCCTCTTCAGACTCTCTGGTACTCACCCAGAGGCCTGCCTCCAATGCAGGTTCCAGGGGTCAGAGACTCACACTCCACAATCCACCTCAGGGACCCTGCGCACCACTGGAGGTACCTCATAAACCTGAACCTCCTGTTGTATGTCATCTCCCTCCTTCACTTTGGCCACCAAGTCTCTGGGCATGTGCACCTCTTCAACAGCAATGGATGTAAAAATTTTGCTGCCACCACCTGCACTGGACTCAGCTCTCATGACTCTATGGTCCAGCTCTCTCAATTTTAGTCATGAGCTAACACCATTTTTCTCTCCTCCATGGCCATTGCTATTTTCTTTACTTCTGCCTCTCAGTCCAGTCTGACCAATTCTACCTTGATCTTTTCGAGCTCCAAGTGATGCTGCCTTTCTGCCTGTCTGTTCCTCAGTTCCTCTGGGGTCAGACCTCTAGAAGAAACACTGCTGCCTGCCCTAGAGGCCCTCCCTCCAGGCAGGTGTAGGTTATCCACCAAATCACCATGCATGCTTTGAACCTCCTCACTCACAGCCAAATTCTCCTCTGCTGTGTGCCCCTCAGCCTCCTTTGCTGCCAACCCGGCCCTTGGTGCCTTTTGCAGCTCATCCTTCTTGGTAGAGCTTTTGATTGGGCATTGGATCTCCTTACAAAATTGCTTGAGCTGGGCCAATGGGTAACCCTCTGAATTCTCCAGCTCAAACACCACTTTTGCAACAACTGCTGATGGCTCCCCAGACTAAGACATCTTTGTAGACAAGGTTCAATTAAGGTGCAAAGTCTCCAAGGCAGAGAGATCCCAAAAAGGACCAAAACAAAAAGCAAAATAAATCTAAAAGAAAAAACGGTATGTGGTTGTGTAATGGTCTGCAATAAAACAGTAGTGTGCACCATTCACTTTGTCAAGTACAAATACAAGTCCTATCTTCACCGCTGATCACCAGTGTTAGAAATGAAGTTTCTAGTTGGCAGTTAGTTTACACCCTGTCCAAGTAAGGACCCTCACTCTAGTCAGGGTAAGGGAGATACACAGCTCAGATAACCCCTGCTCATTCCCTTGGTACAAGGAGTCCGGCTTATCTCAGAAGCAATGTGTAACATATTTGCACCAACACACACAGTAAAGCAGTGAAAACACCACAAAAGGACTTCACACCAGTTTAGAAAAATAGCTAATATTTATCTAAATCAAACCTATCCTAAATTAGAAAGATCCAACATACACAAGCAAAAATATTAATTTTTAAAGTAAAATGAGTCTTAATCTATAGAAATCAATGAATGTGTTGTTTTAGCACAAAGTATTGATTCTCTCCTCGCGGGGAAGAGATGTGTTGATTTTTGGGTAAGCAACTTTGGTTTGGTGGTGATATTGCAGGGTTTGAAACTCAGGGATGATGTGTTGAAAATCTGGATGCACAGCAGCAATGAATCTGCGCTGACCTCGCGACGGGTCGATTTTACCAGCAATGTGTTTATTTTTCAGCCACTGTGCAGGAGCTATGTCGATTTTTCTCCTGCTCAGCTCCGGTGAATTAATTTTCGCCCTGGGATCATCAGCTTCTCCTTTCAAGAGCCCAGGGACTGGATGTGGCACCACTTGGCAGTGTAGGGGCCTCAGCAAGAGATCCCAGGTGCTGGCAGATGAAGTATTTGATGGCCCTGAGACTTCTGAACAAGGGTAAGCTCAGTCCAAGCGCTTGGAGAATCTTCACAAGCAGGATACACAGCAAAGTTCAGTCTTTGTCCTCTTTCTAGTCAGAAGCAGCAACTGCAGTCCAACCCAGCAAAGCAAACACAGCGAAGGGGCAGTACTCCTCCTCCAGCTCTTCTCCTTGGCAGAGGTTCCTCTTGATCCAGAAGTATTCTAAAAGTCTGGAGTTTTGGGTCCAATAATTATACTCATTTCTGCCTATGAAGTAGGCAAACGTCAAATGAAAGTCTCTGTTGTTCACAAGATCCTGCCTTGCCCAGGCCTGGCCCAAGACACACACCAGTGAGTTGGAGACTGCATTGTGTGAGGATAGGCATAGCCCTTTCAGGTGTAAGTGTCAGCTCCTCCCTCCATCCACTCTAGTCGAGGAGACTCATCAGGATATGCAAACCACTCCTCAGTTCCTTTTGTGTCAATGTCTGGAGGGAATTCACAAACAGCCCAACTGTCAGTATGACCCAGACATGGGTTCCACAGGCAGGCAGAAGCACAGAATGGTTCAGCAAGAAAATGCCCACTTTCTAAAAGTGGCATTTCCAAACACACAATCTAAAAACCAACTCTACCAAAAGCTGTATTTTTAAATTGTGAGTTCAGAGACCCCCAAACTCCATATCTCTATTTTCTCCCAATGGGAAAATGCACTTAATAGATATTTAAAGGCAGTCCCTATGTTAACCTATGGGAGAGATATGCCTTCAAGTAGTGAAAACCGAATTTGGCAGTATTTCACTATCAGGACATGTACAACACACTAGTATATGTCCTACCTTTTCAATACACTGCACCCTGCTATTGGGGTTACCTAAGGCCTACCTTACGGGTGGCCTACATGTAGTAAAGGGGAAGGTTTGGGCTTGGCAAGTGGGTACCCTTGCCAGGTCGAATTGGTAGTGCCCGACTGCACACACAGACACTGTAGTGGCAGGTCTGAAACATGTTTGCCTGGCTACTCGTGTGGGTGACACATTCAATGCTGCAGGCCCACTAGTAGCATTTGATTTACAGACCCTGGGCACCTGTAGTGCATTCTACTTCAGACATACTAGTAACTCAAATATGTCAATCATGGATAAACTGATCACCAATACAATTTAGACATAGGGCATATACGCTTTAGCACTGGTTAGCAGTGGTAAAGTTCCTAGATTGCTAAAGCCAACAAAAACTGGTCAGAAAAAATAGGAGGAAAGAGGCAAAAAGTTTGGGGATGACTGCAAAAAGGGCCTGGTCCAACACAAACGTTTTAAAAAACATGTTGACAGCCTTCTTCGTTTCATGCAGCAGCAAGGAAACCTCTTTGAAATGACTAAGCCTGTGCGACTACACAACTTCCTGACCAAGCAATATGCGGATAGCAATATAAAGACACGTCTACTAGATGTCCTGGAACGTGCATCGAAATTATACGCAGAACTGAAGCAGGAGAGATTTGTATTGAAAGAGAAAAATCTGTCCGACATAATCATTAAAGCCACACTTTGCTAATTGCCATAGTAAGAGTTTCATCCAACCAGCCACTGCAAAACAGGTTACAAAAAAAAAAAAACTTTTGCAAGCACATGGAGAGATGGATGTAGCAAAACAAAGGGGTGAATTTATCAAGGACATTCTGTTGCATGATTTTATTCCAAAAACACATTATTTGATGGAGATGCTGCAAACAAACCAGTGAAGCACAAACTCATACAAGAGCTTGAAAAACAACTTTCACCTGAAGAATTTCAATTCGAAAAAGTGACCTCATTGAAAACTGCTGTTGTTGTGGACTATGGGGGTCATTCTGACCTCGGCGGTAAAAGGCCCTTACCGCCGGTCAGAAGTCCGCCATTCTACCGCCGTGGCCGCGGTAAACCGCCACGGTCATTCTGACCACCAACTGTGAAACCGCCAAAAACCCGACAACCAAGGAAGGCCGCCTCATCAGCGGGCCGCGGAAAACTTGAGATGACCAAACCTCCACCGTCACGCCAACACAAACACGCCCATGCCATTCTGACCCACGAATCTACGAGGCGGTCTTTCAACCGCGGTATTCCATTGGCAGTACACACCGCCGCGCTCAAAATACACACACAGCTCCAAAACACAGCCACATTGGACAATTTGAAATACACACACCTGACACACATACAAACAACACTCCCACACATCCAATCAACTATAAAACACACACCCACATCACCCACAAACCCCCACTAGTTGGAAATCGGAGAGAAGGAGATAGAGATAGAGATAGAGAGAGCGAGCACAGCATTCGAAAACCCCAACACACACAGGAACCCAACTTCATCACCCACACCACATTTACGCACACATCACCACATATCACCACGCACATCACCACAAACACCACCCCACACCTCATCCACACCACCCCATGGCACCCCAAAGACACCCCAGGTTCTCGGACCAAGAACTCAGGGTCATGGTGGAGGAAATTATAAGGGTTGAGCCCCAGCTCTTCGGCACACAGGTGCAGCACACCACTATAGCAAGGAAGGCTGAGCTATGGCAAAGGATCGTAGACAGGGTCAACACTGTGGGACAGCATCCCAGAAATCGGGAAGATATCAGAAAGCGATGGAACGACCTACGGGGGAAGGTGCGCTCGATGGTGTTGCGACACAACATCGCTGTGCAGAAGACTGGCGGCGGACCCCCACCCACTCCACCCCAATTCACAGCATGGGAGCAAGAGGTAGTAAACATCCTGCATCCTGATGGCCTCTCTGGAGTACACGGAGGAATGGACTCTGGTAAGTCGAATCTCAACTACTTCACCCCCCCCCCCAACCACCAGCATGCCAACCCCCCCCCCTTACCCCCAATCTCAACCCCCCAGCACACAACCTCCCTGCCAATGTCTCACCAGCACAACCCACCCTAAACAACACCAACCCCTGAATGCCAACACAAACCATAGACAGCCACCACCAAAGCATGACCATTGCACATACCCATACACCCCCCCCCCACCACCCTCACAACACCTCCCACAAGGGAATGCCAGCACTGGGGGACAAGGGCACTCAAAATGCACGCCATGGCACACACAGAAACAATAACCATACTCCTTTACCCCTGCAGGGCCCGAATGCCAACACACCGCCACAGAGGGTCCAGATTTGTCCATCCCACCCCCAGAACAGGCCCCCAGCGAGGACAGCAGCTCTGTCGACCTAGAACCTGATGACCAGCCCGGACCATCGGGGACCTCTGGACAGTCGGTTCCCCACACACAGACACAGGCCACAGCAGACCCAACCCCCTCTGGGAACACCAGCACAGCTCCCACCCAGCGGGCCCATGCCTCTGTCTCCAGGACGCGTCAAGCAGCGGTGTGTCTGCCACTACAGGGCACCCAGGCTGACCCAACACCCCAACAACAACAGGGACCTGGGGGCAGTGGTAGTGGGCACACCGTCCAGGGGACAGAGGCCCGGGGAAACAGGGCAACTGGGAGGGCTGCTGTGCGACAGGGGGGGGAGGACAGGCCCAGGGAACCCACTCTCCAAGAGGCCCTCACCACCATCATGGGAGCATACCATCACTCCCAGGAGACGATGGCGACGGTACTGGCCAGGTTCACCGAGATCCAGGCACAGCAGGAGGAACGGTACATGGGGTTCAGCAATGAACTCAGGAACATCGCTACCGCTATGGGGACCATAGTCCAGGCCCTCAACCGGATAGAAACCACATTGCGGGACCATGTGGCACCACAAAGGGCCCCTGTCACTAGCCAGGAACAGCCTACCACCTCCGCCGGCGCTAGTGGTCAGGAGGCCCCCACAGAACGACGGCCCACCAGAACCCCACCTCCTGCTGAAGAACAACCACCCCGCAAGAGGAACCTGAGATCTCACAGGAAGACAGAGTAGGATGCCAAGACCCCCGCCAGCATAAGATACCCCCTGATGTCATCCCACTGTCCCACAGTGTCACCCTGTCCAACCTTGAACTGCCCCTGCTCCATCCTTCCACAGGCATATGGAAAATGCACCTGTGAAACTGAGAACTGGACTCTGCCATGGACATAACTCCACCCTCACCCATCACCGTTTTAATATCATGTACCAATATCTAGCACTAAAAATAAATCACTCATTGCACTGAAATCATTCAGGAGTCAGCCTGTATTATTTACAAATGTATAACACATTACTGATAAATAATGTTCTGTTATTTTTGTGATGACAACATACTGATGTCAATAAGCATTAGTCCATGGGCTAACCAAGCAGAAGTCACGCAGTGGGTCATACAGCACTGAAAAGGGAAGGGAAAATCAAACATCAGTTTAAAAGAACTGGGGGGAAATACACAAAGTAAAGAGGCAAGGGGCTTTCAGTAAATGTTAAATGGCGTGGGTGATTCTTACCTGTGTGCTAATGAAAATACTGTTGGATAACTCTGTCCCTGTTGTCTGTGTCATCCTCTTCGTCTTCCTCCTCTTCACTCTCCGCAGGCTCCACAGCTGCTTCAACACCACCATCTGGACCATCCTCCTGCAGGAAAGGCACCTGACGTCGCAATGCCAGATTGTGAAGCATACAGCAGGCCACGATGATCTGGCACACCTTCTTTGGTGAGTACATCAGGGATCCCCCTGTCATATGCAGGCACCTAAACCTGGCCTTCAGGAGGCCAAAGGTTCTTTCTATGATCCTCCTAGTTCGCCCATGGGCCTCATTGTACCGTTCCTCTGCCCTGGTCCGGGGATTCCTCACTGGGGTCAATAGCCAAGGCAGGTTGGGGTAACCAGAGTCACCAATTAGCCACACACGTTGTCTCTGTAGCTGTTCCATCACATAAGGGATGCTGCTATTACGCATCACATACGCGTCATGCACTGACCCAGGGAACTTGGCATTCACATGGGAGATGTACTGGTCAGCCAAACAGACCACCTGGACGTTCATAGAATGGTAACTTTTCCTGTTTCTGTACACCTGCTCATCGTCTTTTGGGGGTACTAAAGCCACATGGGTCCCATCAATGGCACCAATTATGTTGGGGATATGTCCAAGGGCATAAAAATCACCCTTCACAGTGGCCAAATCAACCTCCTCAGGGAATACAATGTAGCTCCGCATGTGTTTCGTCAGGGCAGACAACACTCTAGACAAAATTTTTGAAAACATAGGCTGAGACATTCCAGATGACATGGCCACTGTTGTCTGGAATGAGCCACTTGCCAAAAAATGGAGGACTGACAGAACCTGCACTAGAGGGGGAATTCCTGTGGGTTGGCGGATGGGGGACATCAGGGCTGGCTCCAGCTGGGCACACAGTTCATGTATAGTGGCTCGGTCAAGTCGGTATCGTAGTATGATACGGCGTTCTTCCATTGTCGACAGGTCCATCAGCGGTCGGTACACGCGAGGATTCATCCTTCTCCTCGCAAGTCCCAGCGGACGGTGCCTAGGAAGGACAACATGGAGCACAGAGTCAAGCAAATCACAGGTACGTTCACCACAGCATGCCGAGCACACGATTATCTATGTATTGAAAGGCGGGTATGTGTGGCAATGCAAGGCCTAGGCCTGTGTAACGCAGTACAAATTATGCCATGTGGGCCCTTGAAATGGCGGCTGCCTGACCTGTGAAGTGGGACAATGGGATGTGAGGTCAATGCGCTGGCGTGGCACACCGTGGCGGTCGAAGACCGCTATACGAAGCCGCATTGGTTAACATTGAAGCCTATGGGTTTCAGGAGCCAATGACGAGGTGCGCCACCGGTCGCGGTACGCACCGCCGCGGTACGCACCGCCACGGGCGTGACCGCCATTTTCTATCTGCTTAATCACTCGAGACCTGATCATCCACAGGAGAGGACCTATACTGCAAGTGATGCTGTGACCTCGGTCTGGAAGTGACAATGGCTGCTGCGACTGGGGAAAGGGCCCCTGCCTTCACGTCTGAGGAGTTGGAGAAACTTGTGGATGGGGTCCTCCCCCAGTATGCGTTACTCTACGGTCCTCCAGACCAACAGGTAAGTACACTGGGTGCACATTGAATGGCCTATGCCTGTGTGGAGTGGGGTGGATGTAAGTTGGTGGGGTGGGGGGCGAATGAGGAGTGCAACGCACGACAGATGAGAGCATGTGCCATATGGCAAGGTTGGGGAGGGGGGGCCAATCACATCTTACATGCAGAAAATTGATGAATTTTTCCTTCCCACCCTGTACATGTAAAATAGGTCAGCGCCCATCAGAAAGTGGACATTTGGCGTGCCATCGCCAAGGAAGTCCGGGCCCTGGGGGTCCACGTCAGACGGGGCACCCACTGCCGCAAGAGGTGGGAGGACATCCGCCGCGGGACCAGGAAGACCGCTGAGTCACTGCTGGGGATGGCCTCCCAACCTAGGAGGGGTGCCAGTCGTACCCTGACCCCCCTGATGTCCCGGATCCTGGCGGTGGCCTACCCTGATTTGGATGGGCACTTGAGGACATCACAGCAGACACAAGGGGGTGAGTATCAGCACATTCTGCTATCTTTCTGCGCAGTGGAGGCGTCTGGGTGGGGGAGGAGGGTTGTGGGTGACATTAGGCCAGGGCGCTTTCTGTAGTGTAGTCCTCTCCTTTAGGCATGGCCCTGTGCTCCCGGCCCCCACCTCTGTAGGGTGACAAGTACAGCTATCGATGGTCCAGCATCACACATGTGCGCGTTTGTCGTCTCTAGACCTGTTGTCCTAGTCAGAAGTACTGAGTAGTGTACCCCGAATGCGCGGCTTAGTGCATGAGGCTCCTGTGTCTGTCCTCTCCGCCAACGGTGTTGACATTGCATGCACTCAACCTGGTCTTCGTTTTTCTCCCCCCACCCTTCTTCTTCATCTGCTTGTGCATGTGTGCATTAGCATCATCAGGCGGAGGAGAATTGGCATCGGAGCACGAGGGAGCTGCAAGTCACAAGGCCCCGGTGGGCCCAGGAACAGACACTGAGGGCACCAGTGATCCGGAGGGCGAGGGGAGCACCACAACGGGGACCGGTGGTGACACCAGCGACACCGACACGTCCTCGGATGGGAGCTCCCTAGCGGTGGCGGCAACATCCGGGCCCCCCGCCTCTACAGGTACAGCCGCCACCCAGCGCACCAGCCTCGCCCTCCCAGCAGCCCCTCAGCCTACGCTCCGTGCCCGCTCGCCCAGGAAGGCGGGCGTCTCCTTCGCCCCAGGCACCTCAGCCCCTGCCCCTGTCACCCCTGCTGCCCTTAGTGAGGAGGTCATTGACCTCCTTCAGACCATCAGTGTTGGGCAGACTACCCTTTTGAATGCCATCCAGGGGGTAGAAAGGGAGGTGCATCGGAGCAATGCCTACCTGGAGGGCATTCATTCGGGTCAGGCTGCCCATCAACGATCGTTCAATGCTCTGGCCTCAGCACGGACGGCAGCCATTGTCCCTGTTTCCAGCCTCCCTCTTCTGACTGCCTCCACCCTGTCTCTGTCTCCTGTTCCTCAGCCTATCCCATCCACACCATCAGACCAGCCTGCACACACCTCAACACCCAAGGGCAGCTCATCCAGACACAAGCACCACAGAACCCACAAGCATTCACGCAAGCAACACCCAGATGCAGACATTCCAACAGTCACTACCACCTCTGTGTCCCCCTCCTCCTCGTCTCCCTCCTCCCTCCCTGTGACGTCTACACTCACACCTGCATGCACACCACCATCAGCCAGTGCTTCCATCACCAGCACACCCTCCAGTACAGTCCGCACACGTGCAGTCACCACCCCCACTACCATTTACACGTCCCCTGTGTCCTCTCCCACTGTGTCTGTCACCCCCTCTTCCAAGACACACAAACGCAAGCAGACACCCACCCAACAGCCATCCACCTCACGACAGCCTCCAGCACAAGCACCTGCACCAAAAGACAGCACACCTGACTCTCCTACAACCACATCCTCTTCCTCCACTCCCATCACCACTTCTCCTACCCTTCACCTTGGTCATAAAAAACTTTTCCTCGCTAATCTTAACCTCTTTCCCTCCCATGACCCACCCCCTCCATCTGCAAAGAGTCCCAAGAGCACCTCAGCCACCACCAGCCCAGCTTCGAGTGTCACTGTGGTGCATGGGTTCTGGAGTCCACCCTTTGCCAGCAGTGACACTTCAATCAGCAGCAAGGGGACAGCCAGCCCCCCCCCAGGCAAGAGGACCAGGAAACTAAAGGGCCGCCGTGAGAGGACTGACACGACTGCCCCCAAGGAGCATAGTTCACCCACTTCACCAGCCACAACATCTAGGGGAGGCAAGGGCCCGAGAGCCCCATCTAAGGAGCGAAAGGGCAGTAGGGCGGAGAAGTCAGCCAGCAGGAGCGCGGAGCAGGAGGGCCCCACAAGCCCCATCCCGGGTGTTAGGGAGGACACCAAAGGGCCCAGGACTCCGTCACCGAAGGATCCAGCAACAGCACGGTCGGAGGGCGACTGAGCAGGGAGTCCAGGCCAGGTCTGGCTCCCTTGACTTACTGGACGAGCACCGCTGAAGAGGGCCCCGCCGTGCAGAAGAGCACCGCTGAACAGGGCCCCGCCGTGCAGAAGAGCACCGCTGAAGAGGGCCCGCCGTGCAGAAGAGCACTGCTGAAGAGGGCCCCGCCGTGCAGAAGAGCACCGCTGAAGAGGGCCCCGCCGTGCAGAAGAGCACCGCTGAAGAGGGCCCCGCCGTGCAGAAGAGCACCGCTGAACAGGGCCCTTCCTGGCAAGCACAGCTCCGCTGGGCCCCGCCGTCTCAGGCACCGCTCCGCTGGGCCCTTCCTGTCAAGCACCGCTCCGCTGGGCCCCGCCGTCTCAAGCACCGCTCCGCTGGGCACCGCCGTCTCAAGCACCGCTCCGCTGGGCCCTTCCTGTCAAGCACCGCTCCGCTGGGCCCCGCCATCTCAAGCACCGCTCCGCTGGGCCCTTCCTGTCAAGCACCGCTCCGCTGGGCCCTTCCTGTCAAGCACCGCTCCGCTGGGCCCCGCCGTCTCAGGCACCGCTCCGCTGGGCCCTTCCTGTCAAGCACCGCTCCGCTGGGCCCCGCCGTCTCAGGCACCGCTCCGCTGGGCCCTTCCTGTCAAGCACCGCTCCGCTGGGCCCCGCCGTATCAAGCACCGCTCCGCTGGGCCCTTCCTGTCAAGCACCGCTCCGCTGGGCCCTTCCTGCATGCACTGTTAACGGTTCACTGTGCCCACCATGCCTCCTCCTTGACCAGTGGAGACTGTAATCCACCTGATGGACTGTGGCTTTGCACTCCCCAGGATGGAACAGTGGGCAACCCACCTACTGTATAGACTTGAGAGACTGTGGCTTTGCACTCCCCAGGATGGCACAGTGGGCAACCCACCAACTGTAGAGACTTGAGAGACTGTGGCTTTGCACTCCCCAGGATGGTACAGTGGGCAGCCCACCCACTGTAGAGACTTGAGAGACTGTGGCTTTGCACTCCCCAGGATGGTACAGTGGGCAGCCCACCCACTGTAGAGACATTGAGAGACTGTGGCTTTGCACTCCCCAGGATGGCACAGTAGGCATGGAGGCCCCTTCGTGGATCTGGCGTCGTGGACTCATGTGGCTGTGGTGCCCCCCCCCTTCCCTTCCCCCTGAGGTGCCTGTAGTTTTTTCATCAGATGCCCCTGCAGTGTTCTCTCCAAAGGACTCAGGTCTCCTGTGTGGGTTTTGCCCTTGTGTTGTTACACTTTGGCCCACGGACACTTCGATTTTCTTTTGATGTGCAGGACTAATTGCCTCGGTTATCCATTGCACTGTATATAGAATTAATTTGATATTGATTTTTTGGCTAGTTGACCAATACTTTTCAGAGCCTATTTTGTACATAAATTTTTATGCACAATTTAATTATGTCTTTGCATTTTTCAGTGGGGTTTGGGTGGTGTCACTGTGACTTGTTGCTCTGCATTGGTGTGTACATAGTTTGGGGGGGTGGGGGTCGCATATGTGTGTGCCGTAAGCTTTCCTCCTCCCCCCTCCCGTGTGTCGTAGGTGCAGTACTCACCGTTGTCGTCTGCGCCGGCGTTCGTACTCGTGGTAGATGAGCAGGTAGACGAGAGCAGGTAGGATGTTTAATTCGGGTTCCATGCTGTCCTCCTTCCTCGTGGAGTGCGTAGAGGTGAGCGTTTTCCCGTTCGTAGTCTGTTTCCGCCGTGTTTTTATCGGCGGGGCTCCCGCCCCGGAAAAGGTGGTGGATTGGTGAGTTATGATACTGTGGGCGGTACATTGTCTGCCCCCTGTCTGTTGGCGGTGACCGCCGCACTGTTTGTCTGTACCGCCGTGGCGGGCGGAGTGTTAATGTGGCGGGCTGTGTTGGCGGTTCCTGCCAGGGTCAGAATTCCATTTTTTGGACCGCCAGCCTGTTGGCGGGTTGGCCGCCGCTTTATCACCGACCGCCAGGGTTAGAATCACCCCCTATATGTCAAGATTGCGAATGGTCAAGATTTCATCCTTGAAAAACTTCGGAGAGGTTGTTAAGACTGTTCTACAGATAGCAAAGTCAGTGTGCACCTTGCAAGAACTGCACGTTGTCTTTGACAGTTATCTTGAATTATCTGTCAAAGAATGTGAGAGAATTAGAGGAATGTCTACCAGTGGAACAATTGACTTTGTCTGCATCAAAAATTCAACACCTATACCTGTGCAACTTGATATCTTTTGGTCATCAACATTGAACAAGATGAACTTGGAAATTTTAACTCACCAAAACATTGCTGATGCTTCAGCGAGCACTGAATTTCCAATTATTGCAAGTGTAATGATAGTCAATGAAGAGTTGATGCCTGCAGAGATATATTCAAAAGGTATGGACTACATTGGTCAAGAACTTAACAGAAAATTAGAGGAAGCTGACCTTTGTGTTGTGCCACATGTTGAGTGGGCTGTTCAAAATAGTTCCAATTGTGTCATTGCACTGTCAAATGACACAGATGTTATAATTGTGCTACTTAGATTTGTTGCAATGGCCATAAGTCAAGGATTGATAAATATGGATATGTTATGGAACAGGAGAGAAAAGACACTTAATCCCGCTTCATATTCTGTACAGGAAACTTGACCCAGAGATGCCCAGTGATGACACTATGAAAAAAAGTGGAACAAAGCTAGGAGCTTTAACTGCTGAACATGTGAATTTAAAAAAATGATTAGCTGAGATAGAAGAATGTGACCTTAAAGACATAGAAAAACACCTTGTGCGTGTGTGGAAAGCAAGTTCTGACTGTCGCGCATTTGACGATCTTTGGTACAGTGAGTTCAAGAGATCAGTCCTGCTAAGTGACCTTCCACCGACATCATATTCTGTGCAAAAACACATTAAAAGAGCGTTCTACTTGATTAGAAAATGTGTAAATGTTTAGGATCATGCATATGTAGAGAAAGATCTGTGTGAATTTGGTTGGGAAGATATTGATGCAGTGCTAAGACCTATGAAATTTCTAAAACCTCTACCCACAGAACTTACACGTACATATACTTGCAAAACCTGTGCTACAAAAAGATGTCCTTGTCGATATGCTCTTCTCAAATGTTCAACATTCTGTAAATGTACCACGAGCGATAGGCGAAACAAATAAAGTGAACTATGTCTAAAACGGGAGTGATAAACATATATTTCTTTTCATATTCAGATCATAAACATTGTTTGGTGTACACATAAAAGGATTCAAAAACATTATTATTTATTTAATTTCTGTATATGTTTCTTCTTCCTCTATTTTAGCCACCATTTTGGAAAATGGCAGAACGGTTCCTCTAAGGAGTTATTTTCTGTCTCAATAAGACTACTTGACCCCAAAACATATGTTTTGACACCAAATTGAAGTATATAGGTCTCTTGGTTCCTGAAATATTACATAATCACTGCAAACATACGCCATTTTTAAAAATGTCGTCCAAAAAAATTGGGGCCGGATCAGCAATGTCTACCCAAGCTAAGTTACCTCTCTAATAATCCAAAAACATAACTTAAAAATTAAAATGTCTGGACAACAATTTTGTCTCTGCAGTATATCAGGGGCCAGGATTACATGTCTCAAAAGGAACATTGTGCTGCATTTGAAGGTGTCAGAAACCTGTTCAGAGGGCAAGCAGGGGTTATTGGGCCCAACCAAGGTGGTTGAGGCCTTTTATTCCTAATATCCCTGGCTCCACCCTGCTATGGATCCTGCTCAACTGGATCTAGCACCTCCTGCATCTGACTCTCAGTTGGTAGCATAGCGCGAGCAGTCAAGGCTCCCTCAGAGGGAAGTGTAGATACAGATCAGTAAACACGACTCATAACTCAACATGTAAGCAGCGTGCACAAATGTCCAGTCAAATACTTATTTTGTATAAAAAAGTATTTTAATTCTGATCCTACACAAGCAAAGGTAAACAACATTAAAAAAACAATAACACAGCCCTCCTTGAGGTAGGCACACTAGTAGTTGTCAGGCCATCCTCCCGGCTACTAAGTTCCCATGTAAAGGGTGTGCTGTTATCGCCCATTCACACGCAGCTACATCTTGGGAATATAAACTGCTACTGTTCATGGGGTCTCCCCCTCTCAGATCTCAGACTCAATCAATAAGGTATAAACACTTAGAGTCAAGTAGGGTTGCAAAAACCACAGGAGGTATATCCCCCAGGGCCTGGAAGGCCCTGTTCTCAGCTTAGCCTCTCCGGTGCTGCAAAACCTTGCAGAAATGCAGTGTGTTCCTGGCCTGGATCAGCAAAGTCAGGCTGCATGCTTTTACATGCTCAGCTCCTGGCAAGTGCTGTCTCTCTCTCCTGAGCCACGCTTATCAGCATCCTTACGATATGAGCCACTCCAGCTCCAGCCACATGTGGTAAGTCCTTTTTCTTAATTGCTCCGGGATAGGGGCGGGACTCCAACAGTGCCTTCTCTATTCTCTGGCCTCCTCAGACATAAAGCCTCCCTCATCTTGGTTGAGCCACAGTTTTCAGATTGCGGGCAATGACCTGGATCTCTGGCCTCAGCGCTTCGGGTGGTCCCTCCTGGCATACAGGGTCGCTCCAACCAACCTCACTGTCGGGTCACGCTGGCCTCAGGTTGCCTCTACTGCAGCCCCTGCTGCCACACAGGGTTGCAATAACTTCCTGCACACAGGTGATGGCCCGATCGATGCAACACAGTTCCTTTGTGCATGTCCGCCCCTCCTGGCTCGGGTTGCCAACTTCCACAATGCAGCACATGGGCGATGGCCCAATTGATGCAGCACTTGTACTTGGTGCCCAGCGGCCCTCCTGGCACTCAGGGTTGCCAAAATCACAACGTTGCACATGGGCAATGGCCCGATCGATGCTACACTGCTTCTTTCATCTTGCTAAGGAACCCCACACATTTGGGTTTCCCTCTGGATCTGGCTCTCTTCAACACACTCCTCTCCCGCACGGGCACGCCGGTCTTGCAGACAGGTACTGGTGCTCCAGACTCCAGTACAGGTGATCTTGACTTCACTGGGTGATGTCCCTTTACCAAGCGGGAGACTAGCCCCTAGTCCTGGACACAGCCAGAAGTCTTGCAGAGCCTTCCCTCCTCATGCAGCCCAACTCGCTGCTTGGCAGATGACAAAGTTGAGGGTCTCAAACTCCCCTACTTATAGTTCTTTTCCAGACACCAAATATGATTTAGGGTCTGGACCTTTGAAGTTTTATGTTGGGATTCTGTTTCTTTGAATGGACTTTTTTCTCCTTCCTCCTGAAAGGATATCTGTCACAGCAGGCAGCACTCTGAAGCTGATTAACCCACAACAAGATTCATGGGAGTGACCGGAGTTCAGAATTGGATGTCAGCAACAGTGATATGTGCATCAAAGGTTTATCCTGGGCCCTCAGCCCTACTCTTTATGATTCTCTTATCAGCCCCATCTCCCTCTTCCTGAGATGTGTCCAGGCCCCTTCCTCATGATTTGTCATTACATCAAAGAGCTCCTTGAAATGCACAGACAGAGTCTGGCCCCCTCATCTAGTGCTTGTCCCTCCCAGCTTACAGAAATGCAGCAATATACAACTCTATCTGGAGAGGATTCCTCTACTTCTCATGTTTTCACCCGACAAGCCCAGGCATCCCAAAATGGAAACCAGGGTCCTCCATGTGATATATCAGTGTAAGCACTTATGCACTCAGTGTACATTAACAGCACACTCCACTGTCTAGTACTGTTGTACCTATGTACCATACTATAACCAGCCTTCCTGCATGCAGCACATGCACTGAGTCTGTGCACACTGTTCAGTACCTACAGTCTCTCTTTACGCACCTGAGTGTGTCACTTTAAAAACACATACTGCCAACACAAACACATTTGCCATGTTCACACTGTTCCAAACTACACCCTTTGTGTAGTGTATGGCTTGCGCTCTCACATGCATTAAGCACATGTTTTCATCAGGCATGCACTACCACATCAACCTGATGTAGGCCAAGGGTAAGTTAAACACACAGCAGCAGAACTTTAAAAAAAGGTGAGTGAGCATGTAGGCCTCACTCTAGTGACACAGGGTTTAGAGAACCTGTTCAGTACTACTGATCACTGCACGGCATGCTGCCACTACCCCGCATGCGCTTTTTATCTCTTGGTGAAGGCAGAAGCCTTCCACCACTATGAGGGTAGCGCTTTGGGTGCCCCTCCCAGTCCAACAAGACAGCAATCCATGTGACAGGCCTATGTCATGGCTCACACACATGATCCGTGTTTGCCTATGACCAAAAAAATCAGCATCAGGGATCCAGACAACCATACAGTTGGGCACTCAGGGCATGGGTTCAAGTCTTCACCATGAAAAGGACATTTCCGCCCCAAAAGAAGGAATGCACACACCATAGGAAGACCAACCCTGAAGAAAAGCTGTTCCATTCTGCATGCACTGCACTACAAAAGCCGCTCCTTCTTCCAATATAAATTTAAATATTAGAAATCATGGCTACATCATGCCAGTCATCTGTATGAATGCAGTATTTTCCTGAGAAGTCAACAACCATAAGCACATCTCTAGGTTATTTTTAATAACAGAAAAGTTGGCACCAGAAGGTCCAGCCCACAAGTAATGTACTGTATATATTCTCAAACAGCTGCATATTATATATTACTGTTGAATTTCTTATGGCTGTATGGTACATCTAATATTTTATTGAAAGCAAACCCCATTCATTCAGTAAAATGCGTCAACCTGCACATCCTATTTTCCCATATGCATAGGAGTAGGAAGCAGGAACTCACCACTCCTGGAATGAAAGTATTGGAGTCCCAACTAAGGACAAGTTTCCTATAGATTTTTCAGGCTCCTGCTGCCTTATGTCTCTTATAAACAGTATTGGAAAAGTCTTTGCTAAGAATCTAAAGGACGGTTTAGTAGAATGGATCATTGAGAAACATTTTAATTCACCAATGTCGGGGAAGGTAGTGTTAGGTTGAACAGATCCACTGTCTATCACTGATGGAAACTCTAACTTGGTAGTCATGGATGTCATTTAGGAGTCACCAGGGATCGCAGCTGCGACCCCTACCTTGTCCCTTGCGACCCCTGGCACTGCATTTCCAACATCACAAAATAAAATGCTTGTTTCCAGCATATGGATGGGTCCAACCTGGGGTAGCATGGTGGGCAAAAGAACAATAGATTTTGTGTTGCTAAAGTTGCCCTAAGTGGGAAGGTATGCAAAGACGTGGGTCCCTTGCTCACTGTGCCACTGGCTTCAAAGTAGTCTCGCTGATGAAGGGTGATAACCCGAAACCGGTCTCAGGATGCTTGTTTCCGGTCCAGGGAGGACCTGCCCTGGCAGTTTGGGCTGGAATGTTCCCATGAGGAACAGGGCCAAGATTGATTTGCATATGGCTGAGTACGAACTAGTGAGGAAAAGAACAATGGATCAGTTGTTATGTCAATGCAGAGGGATGCGCTGGGAGAAAATGGCAACTTTCTAAAAGTGGCATTTTTAGACCTGAAATTTAAAAACAACTTTACTAAAAGATGTGTTTTTAAATTGGTCCAGAGGCACCAAACTAAATTTTTCTATCTGCTCCCAATGTGAAATTACACTTAACAGATGTTTTAAGGCAGCAGCGGCTCACGGCAAGGTAAAGGGGTGGGTGGGGCAGCACCCGGGGGAGGGGCTGCGGGGGCGAATTAAAATACAATTAGTAATTTTAAAAAACTTACCTTGTCCACCGCGCTGCTCCTCTGTCCCTCGTCGACTACAGGCACAGGCTCCCAGCCTACCCTGTGGCCAATCCTGACACTGCTCAAAGCAAGGGACTGGGAGTCTGTGCAGGCTCTCTCCAGCCTTAGCACAGTGTTGCTGGGCTGGAGAAAGCCTACAGCGCATTTGTGTTTGGCCAGCCCAAGACGGCTGGCCAAACACACATGCGCTTTGAGGGGGAGTGCTGAGCACTCCACCTCAATGCTCGTCACCCCAGTGGCCCTGCCCTTTTACCATACAACGATAATAAACATGGTTTATTATCGTTGTTTGGCAAAAGTTTTGCAGCTGTAGCTGCTCGCGGGGGGGCAACCCTCCTCCATCCTCATGGAGAAGCCTCCTGTGTTTCAAGGCAATCGCCATGTTAACCCGTGGGAGAGATAGGCCTTGCAATGTCACCATGTTTTAAAGTAGAGAGCACTTGCACTTTAGCACTGGTCAGCAGTGGTAAAATGCCCAGAATCGTAAAAGCCAGCACAATTGAGTCAGGAAAATAGGGCAAAAAGTTAGGGGAACCACACCAAGGATGCCAGGGCTAACAGGTGTTTTCCCCAGCTGAAGGTGGGGAGAGCTACCCAACCTCTCGAGAGTTCTCTTCACTAAGACAGAAGAACCTGGAGAGACTATCAGCATTGGTGTGGTCTGTTCCAGGCGGCGTTCCACAGTGAAGTCAATTCCATGTAGGGAGATGGATCACCTAAACAGTTTGGGATTCTCACTCCTTATCTGCATTAACCATCTGAGGGGCCTGTGCTCTCACTGAACCAGGAAGTGAGTGCCAAACAGGTACGACCTTAGCTTCTTCAGCGCCCAGACCACAGCTAAGACTGTCCTGTCAATCCCACTCCACCTCTGTTCTCTGGTTCTCCTACTGATGAAAGCTACAGGTTGATCCAGCCCCTTTTCATTTAGCTGTGACAACAAGGTCCCTCTGCCATGTTCTGAAGTGTCCGTCTGCACAACAAACTCTTCAGAGAAATCGAGGGCCTTGAGCATGGGTGCCGTGCCACTGGCTTTCTTCAGGGTGTCAAAAGCTTTTTGGCACGCCTCTGTCCAGATCACCTGAGCGGCTGCTTCTTGGAAGTCAACTCAGTCAAGGGGGTATCAATGGTGCCATACTGCTTGATGAATCTCCTGTAATATCCAGTGAGGCCTAGGAATGCATTCACTTATGGCTAGGTCTTGGGGAGTACTCAAGCCAGAATGGTGTCAATTTTAGGTTGCAAGGGCTGCACTTTGCCAACCCCACTTGTTTCCCAAGTAGACCAACTTGTTTTCCAAGTAGACCACAGAAGCCTGCCCTATCTGGCATTTACTGGCCGTGATGGTCAGACATGCCCTCTGCAAAGCCTGAAGCACTTCCCTGAGGTGGCACAGGTGGTCCTCCAAGGTAGAACTGAAGACCACAATGTTGTTTACGTAGGCAGCACTGAAGCTCTCCAGTCTAGCCAGGACCTGATTTATCCAACCTCTGGAAGGTGGCAGGACATTCTTTAATCCAAAAGGCATGACCATTAATTGGAAGTGCCCTTCTAGTGTAGAGAATCCAGATCTCTCTTTTGCCCGACTGGTCAAGGCAATCTGACAGTACCCACATGTTAGTTCAAGCGTGCTGAGGAACTTAGCAGCTCCAAGCCGATCTATGAGCTCATCAGCTCTGGGGACAGGGTGTGCGTCAGTTCTGGTGACTGCATTGAGCCCATGGTAGTCCACACAGAACCAGAGTTCAGGGGGTGACACCTGGCGGTGCAGCCCTGAGGACCAGCACCACTGGGCTGGTCCAAGGGCTGTTATAGGACTCAATAACCCCAAGTGCCAACATTTTGGAGACTTCCTCCTTAACGCTAGCCTTCAGTTTGTCAGACAACCTGTACATTTCCTTCTTCACAGGTGGATTTCCCTAGCGTCAATATCATGGGTGCACCTTGGATAAGTGAGAATAGAGAGGCATAGTGCCCCAACAACTGGTGGCAGTGTCTCTGTTGATCTAGGGTCAGTGAAGGGGAGAGGCAGACACACTCCACAGATCCATTCTGCTCTTTGGAAGAAAAGAGGTCAGGGAGAGGTTCAATCTCCTCTTCCACTCGCATCATCAGTTACCAAGAGCATGGTAATCGGCGACCTCTCAAAGTGGGCTTGAGGCAGTTCACATGTAGGACCGTCAAGGGGTTCCTAAGAGTTTAGAGGTCTACCAGGTAGGTGACATCAATCTTCTGCTTCCTTTACCTCATAGGGCCCAGACCAGCGGTCTTGTAGATCACAGAGCTCCACAGGATCCATGACCCAAACCTTTTGGCCAGGCTGAAACTCCACCAAAGTGACACTCTGGCTGTACCAGTGTTTCATGTCCTCCTGGCTGGCTTCTAGGATCTCTTGGGCGATCTTCCTGAAGTCCTCGGTCTGTCTGAGGAGGGCCAGCATGAGGTGACCACATCCTGGGGGACTTGTTCCCAGCCCTCCTTCACCAGAGTGAGAGACCCTCTCACAGGGTGTCTATACAGAAGTTCAAAAGGGCTGTAGCCAACTCCCTTCTGTGATACCTCTCTGTAGGTGAACAACAGGCATAGCAGGAGGACATCCGACTTATGCCTCATGTGTTCAGGTAGACCCAGAATTATGCCTTTGAGGGTTTGGTTGAATCTCTCAACCCACCCATTGGTTTGGGGGTGGTAATGAGTGGAAAACCTGTATATTACCCCACACTCCAGAGGCCCCACATTGTTGATGCCAACCATCTCAAAAGGGGTGCTAACGACAGGTAAAGACTGTAGGGGGACCTTGCACTTCCCCCTTCACTTGCTACTTGCCTAGCAGGTAGGACAGGACCTACAGTGGGCAGTTGAGGCCTACTTCATTTGAGGCTAATAGAGGTGGCTGACAAGCCTGTCAAAGGTCTTGTCTTGCCCTAAATAACCTTCCAGTAGCACATCATGACCCAGACCCAACAGGAAGGTCATGTAGCACTGGGGGACCAACCAACACATGTGAAGCACCAGGTTAAGGATCCTTAGGCTTGCTATGCCAAATATCATTCTCCCAGTAAAACAGGTGCTTGCAGGGGCGTCACCAGCCACCTGGGCCTCAGCCTCTTGCCGAAGACCCACAAGAGTAGCGCACTCTCTTTGTGCTGTGCAGAACTCCTCCCTGGTCAGACCCTCTTCCTGCTGCCAGTTGGACAGCTCAGGTAGGTTCCCCAATTTGTCTACCTCTTCCCCTGTAGGTACCGAGGTATCCAGCCTCCTCCCGGGTCTATGGGAATCTCAGGAGTGGGTTTCCCATGCCCCTTGCCCTTTCTCTTCTTGGCAGGACCTTGGGCTATTTCTCAAGTCTTCAAGTCCTACTGACCACCCACTCGAGCTGCCATGGACCGTGTGGTCAGGCACACCCGCTCAGGTAAACCTATCATCTCCAAGTATGACCTAATCTCCACCTCTTTCTAGATGGTGTGCGCCAGGTCGTTGTCCAGCAGACAATCCACAGGCATGGACAGACTCACAGCTACCCTCAAGGAACCTGACCCCCCCCCAATCAAAGGGAACCAGAGCCACTGGATAGTGGCTCTCAAGGCTTTCAGCAGCAACAACTTGGTGAAATGTGTTAGGGACTACTTGCTCGGAAGACACCAGATGACTCCTGACGGTTGTCATGCTGGCTCCTGTGTCTCTCAGAGCCTCCACCCTCTGCCTATTGATGGATACCCACTGACTGTACCTTTTAGCATAATCAGGCATGTGGGTTCTGTGTATCATCTCTCCATCATCCAGGGACACTTAACGTCAATTCTACACTCTCCCAAAGCTATCTGGAGTAATGTCATCTCCAGGCACTACACTAGCCAGTTCTGGTGACTGCCCACTAGTGCGGGCTGTGCCCACTTAGGACACTTAGCATCTCCCTTGTAGTGCCCTGTCTGCTGGCACTCATAGCACTTCATGGGAGCCTTCAATGCAGACTTGTTCTCAGGGAACCATTTCTTCTTTTTCTCTGGGGTTGAACCCTGTCCCACAGAACTAGTTTGGGGTCCTTTAGAGTACTCCTTATGCTTTTTGCCCCCTCTCCTTATTCTGGTGAGGACCTTCAACATCCTTGATGTAGTCCCCTTCAGGTACCTTCTTAGGGGCATGGGTGCTAAACGAGGGGTCTGCCTCTGCAGCAAGCTCTCTGGGGTCAGTAATCTTACTGTGAACATGCTGTTGGTGCAGATCTGGAAAGCAAAGCAAAGACTGAACAGGTGCTCTGTTGCAAACATATTGTACAACTCTTGGCAATCTTGCACCTCATTGCCGTTCATCCAACTATCCAGTGCCTTGCAAAAAGAATCCATACAATACACCCAGGTCTGTTGGGAAATATTCTGACTAACCCTGAATTTCTCTGGTGTCAAACCAAACTTTCCAATTAGGGCCTCCTTCATGGGGGGTGATACCTAAGCCTGTCACTCCTTTCTAGGGCCAGTAGAGTGTTCCTCCCCTCACTAGGGATATGTCTCCATGAATTAGCTCCCCAATCTGCTACAGGGACCTTGTGCTTTTGCAAAGCAGTTTTGTGGGCCACAAACCATCTGTCTATGTCATCTCCCACCACAAAATCAGACATGAGACCCTTGGGTATGTGGACCCTCCTGTCAGAGTGCACAGAAGAATGGCTGCCACCACTACTGTGGACTCCACCTGTCTGGCCTTGTTGTCCAGCTCCCTAAAACTCAGTTCCTGAGCCAAAACCATCTTCTTCTCTTCCATGGCCAATATTTTCTCCTCTAAGACCTGTTTCCTTTCCTCCAAGGAATTCTCCCTCTCCAATCTGGGCTCAGCCAGCTCCAATTTCAATTTCCTCCACTCCCTCCTGTACTCCAGCTACTCTGGGGTCAGGTCTTTAGAGGACACACTGTTTCCTACCCTAGGGGGACCATTTTTACTTGCTGGTTGGTTGCCTCCTGTCCCACAGGCAGTCCTGGATTCTCAGCTGAATCCTGGTCCAGCTCATCATCATCCTCTAAGTGCACATAATCCTCGTCTGGGTTCTCATGTGCTACATCCCTTGATTACAACCAAGCTCTCAGCTACTTTTTCAGCTCCATCTTCTTGGTGAAGCCTTTGGTATTAACCCCAAACTCCTTGCACAAATCCTTAAATTGTTTCACCGTGTAATTCTCCAATTTGGACAACTCAAACTCCAGTTTTGCAAGTGCAAGTGCAGATGAGTTATAGGACCTCCAATCAGAGAACTCATTTAGACTAAAAAGGCAAATGCCAATCAGGGAGAACTGAAAAATTAAAAATACCAATTTATAGAGAGATGGAATGAAAAATGAACAAAAGGTGATTGATTCAAGGTGGTCTGGATGTGGGTAGTATTGTACACCAAATTACTGTAAGAAACTGCACAAACACAAGTCCTTTTCTCACCGCTGATCACCAGTGTTAGAAATTGTGTCTCTAGTTGGCAGAGGTTTGCACCCTGTCCAAGTAGTGACAACAATCCTAGTCAGGGTAAGTCAGATACACAACCTAAATTAACCTGTGCTCACCCCTTGGTAGCTTGGCACAAAGCAGTCAGGCATAACTTAAGCGGCAATGTGTAAAGTATTTGTGCAACACTTAAATACAGTAACGCAGTGAAAGACACCACAAAAAGACTCCACATCAGTTTAGAATAATAGAGAATATTTATGTGAGTTGAAAAAGACCAAAAAGGCAAAGATACAATAAGAAGTTTGCAAGTTAAAACATTTTCAAGTATGCATGCAACATCACAGTGCTGAAAGAAATATGTTTGTTTCTCATGGGGTAATTAAGGTAGTGTTCAGCTGAGAGTGCTAGAAGAGCATTTATCGATCAATGAGTCGCTGCGGTCTCACTAACCAGGGTGTTTGACAGAGCTCCCACAAGGGATCAACAGGTATGTGCACTGTACTGGGTGAGCTTACAGGCACACCCAAATGAGAAATTAGCCACAGGTCCTTCAGAACCAATAGGTAAGAGCTACTTGGCTGCTGTGCGGGCATGGGATGAACACAGAGGGCCTTGCTGGTACCGACCCTGAACACAGTACCTCTCAGTGCAGGAACGGTCCTCCTGTTTGGCAAGTGGTGCAGCATCGGATGGTCGAGGCAGGCTTGGCGAGGTCAGATCTACGCATACAGCCTGGCTTGTCCTCTCTACAGCATTCAGCGTGGCCTCTGCTGATGCATCATCACAGGAGAAACTAAGTTGTTATGGCAACGCACTGGACGGGCTCGGAGGTTTCCCTCGACTCTGCGTCATCCACTCAGGCTGGAAGAGGTGAGCACGTTTCTCTGATCTTGGCTCTTGCAGCTTCATAAAATAGAGCGCTGGGCTCCAGTGAAAGTGTAGCACTTGATCTTTACAACACAGTCCTTCCTTATGCAAAGCGGAGCGCTAGTGACATGCTGGTGTTCATAGGATGGCTCTTGTCACAGAGTAATAAAAAGAAGGAAGCAAAGTCTTTGATGGGCCTGAGACTTCGAGAACGGGGCAAGCCAACAAGCCCTTGGAGTAACGGGTTTGAAGGTTGTAGAGTGGATTTTAGTCCTTCTCAATCAATCAATCAATCAATCAATCATTTGTTAAGAGCGCTACTCACCCGGTAGGGTCTCAAGGAACTGGGGGGGTGCTACTGCTCAAATAGCCAGGTCTTGAGATGCTTCCTGAAGGCCAGAAGGTCCTGGGTCAGACGTAGGTTGACGGGGAGGGAGTTCCAGGTCTTGATGGCGAGGTGGGAGAAGGATCTGCCGCCGGTCATAGTACGGTGGATGGTGGGAACGGTAGCGAGGGCGAGGTTGGCGGAGCGGAGCTGGCGTGTCAGGACGTGGAAGTTGAGATGCTCGTTGAGGTAGGCAGGGCCGGCGTCGAGTAGAGCCTTGTGAGCGTGGATCAGGAGTTCGAAGATGATCCTTTTGTTGACGGGGAGCCAGTGGAGGTCTCTGAGGTGGGCTGAGATGTGTTCGTGGCGAGGGAGGTTGAGGATGAGTCGTGCTGAGGCGTTCTGAATGCGCTGAAGTTTTTTCTGGAGCTTGGCCGTTGTTCCTGCGTAGAGTGTGTTGCCGTAGTCCTGTCTACTGCTAACGAGGGCGTGGGTGACCGTTCTTCTGAAGGTCTTGCCCAAGGCAGCAGGCAACAGGCCAGCACAGCAGAGCAGATTGCAAAGGGGCAGTCCTTCCTGGCAGTACAGCAATTAGCAAGCAGCAGGCCAACACAGCAAGGCAGTAAGCAAAGTGGCAGCCCCTCCTGGCAACACAGCTTCTCTTCTTGGCAGAGCCTCCCAGGACTCAAAAAGTGAACTGAATTGGTGGGGTTTGGGATCCAATACTTACATCCAAATGTGCCTTTGAAGTGGAAGAGACGTCAAAGAGGCCTTTGAAGATCACAAGGTCCCTGCCCTTCTTTCCCTGGCTCCAGATACTCTTCAGGGGGTATGCAGCGTTTTGTGTGAGGAAAGGCACAGTCCCATTCAGGTGTGTCAGCTCATTACGCCCATCTAACCCAGTAAGACCCATCAGCCTGGTGATGCGCCATCAGGATGTAAATGTCACACCCCAGCTCCCTTTTTGTGTGACTGTCTAGAGAGAATGCACAAAGCCCCACTGACATCTACCCCAAACGTGTATTCAGAGGCAGGCAGAGGCACAGGCTGGTTAAAGTAATAAAATGGCAACTTTCTAAAAGTGGCATTTTCAGACCTGCAATTTACAAAACAAATTTAATAAAAAATTAGTCCAGGGACACCAAACTCCAATTTTCATCTGCCCCAATGGGAAATCACACTTAAAAGATGTTTTAAGGCCATTCCCATGCTAACTTATAGGAGAGAAAGGCCCTGCAGTAGTGAAAAATTAATTTAGCAGTTTTTCACCACCAGGACGTTACACTTAAAAGTACATGTCCAGTCTTTTAAATGCACTGCACCCTGTCCTTGGGGCTAACGAGGGCCTACCTTAAGGGTGACATATGTAATAAAAAGGAAGGCTCGGGCCTGGCAAGTGGATGCACTTGCCAGGTCCAAATGGCAGTTTAAAACGGCACACAGGCTCTAAAGAGACAGGCCTGAGACATGTTTGAAGGGCTACTGGAGTGGTTGGCACAATAAGAGCTGCAGGCCCACTAATAGCATTTAATTTACAGGCCCTGGGCACATATAGTGCACTTTACTAGGGCACATATAGTGCACTTTACTAGGGACTTTAAAGTAAATTAAATATGCCAATTGTGGATAAGCCAATGTCACCATGTTTTAAAGTACAGAGAACCAGCACTTTAGCACTGGTCAGCAGTGGTTAAGCACCTGGAATCCTAATACCCATCAAAAATGAGTAAAAAAAACAGATCATCAGATGGTAAAAAGTTAGGGGAGCCACACAAAGGATGCCAGGTTTAACAGGTGGTCTCTGGGTGCAGCTAGGTAGCAATGAGAGAGAATAGTAAGTATTGGATAGATTACGGCAAACTGTAGGGAGAGCTATCACTGTGCTAAAACGTTAGGGGTGGGTAGGTTGTCAGGGAATTCTGATGTGATTTGTGTAGGGAATTCAGCCATTCATTGGCTGGGCTGATGTGAAAAATACTGCTACCATCGCTCAAAATTCAATGTGCTGCTGGAATCCTGGAAGACAAGATGAAGAAGGCTGTTATTTTAGTAGATCTTCTCTGAATGAAATGTGGTTGGGGGTTGTCCCTGTTTCCCCTTCAAGCTTCGATTCTAAAGGGTACACTAAGGGTCAGAGAAGTTCATCTCCTGCTGGTCCACTGGGAGAAAAAAGAAGAGGATCCAGCATATCTATAACAAAAACTAGCTATACCTGTTGGTATTGTCTTTTGGCTATGGTCCTCCTGGGAGAGGGCAAATCCTTTTCCCCTCTACATTAACCCGTAACTTGCTATCCAAGGAGTAGTCACTGAAAGTTGGAAACATTTAGACAACATGAAAAGATACAGGACATTTCCTGCAAGTTTTAAAAGTTAGGATTAATTTAACTTTTTCATCTCTAAAGAACGTGGACACGAATGCAGGATTACATACGATGGTGTGACTTCAGTGTACAAGATTTCAAGGTTGCCTTGCTCATAGCATTTTGCTGCATTAAAAAAGATTTCAGTAGACCCCTTCCAGGAAGTATTTGATGTTGTGAAGGCCTTCCTGGATGCAGCCTCCAGCCTTAACCCACTGATCGATTGAACCTTGAGAAAAGGTTTTGTCTAAAGGTAAAACACAAAAGCAGGATTTGGTTCTAAAGTGTGCCCTTTCATTCTTTCTCCTGAAGGTGCTCAATTGTCCAACCAGTTACATGAGGTACTCCTCTGCCCACACATAAATCGGGATTTACCTTTTCTTCTGGTCTTTAAGATGGAGCAAGCAAGCATCGCCTGCCGCTTACTTAGCGCCTGCCTGCTTACCTGTGCCCAGTACTCCATACAGGCATAGCCCTTTTGGGCCCAGTTCCAGTGTTGTTCGAGGCTCCCCACTCGGATCGACCCTCTCTCTGCGCCATTAGAGCTCCTGTTTTTACAGCTATTCTAGGCTCTTTCGTATTTTTCTCTCCACAGTCCCCATACGCTTCCTTCTAGCACCCGGCTTTCTCTCTCTCTGCCACTTTCTGCACTGACATTCTTGCTTTTCTGTATTTCCAAGCCTCTATTCGAGCATTTCTGCCACTTTCGGTTGCCTTTTACTCACTCACTCTCACTTATTCTTTGACGTCCCTTGAGCGCCTCACATTAATTCTCTGCCACTTTCTGAGCAATCTCTCACTCCTCTCACGAATTCCCGTCTTCCTCTGTTCGGTACCTCTTTTTGCTCTTTTTTTAGTCTCTTTCCACGAGATTTCTTTGGACTTTTTTTGCCATATTTGGCCTTTTCACTGCTCTCCTCTTTCCCGCTGTCTTCTCTCTCTTGTGCCCTTTTATCTTCTGTGGGGGCCTTTCCTATCGCCTCCCCTGTGCTACACTCCTCTCAGGCTTTCCACTACCTGCTAAGCCCGCCCACCTCTAGCAAAGCTCCATCTACCGCTCCTGTTTAATGGTAGACATGCTGCTGGCATGCGAAAGGCAAAGCCCTCTGCACCCGTCCACGCCCCACACAGACCAGGACCCTTGGTATCCACCCCCACCGCCCGCCTCATGGCTGCTACTTTTCTGACTCTCTGTGCTCTCGAGCCGATTGCTCTGCCCCACATTGTGGCCAAGCCTTGCCGGCCAACATCGAAGGGATGTTCTCCTGCTCCTCTTGCACCTTCTCTGACCACCCTCACCTCAACCCCATCACTCTCTGAACTCACCCTTCCCTAGCCTTCATCCTTCCCAACACCTGCTCACTCACCAGACATGCCACCAAAATCTTGCAAACCAGACCTGCTCTTCCTGAATGAAACCTGGCTGATTCTCACATTGTCCTCCAACATTGCCACAGCGATCCCCTTCCCACATTGTCTCCCTTCTACTATCATAAGAAAGGAGAGGACCATCAGACCTGGCAAGGAAAGCCTCATCATCTTCTGGGAACATATCCAGTATACTACAACAACAAGGGATGCCAATGGCAACATAGAGCACCAATCTTACAAGCTCCTCATCACTGCCAATTTCATCTTGAGCAGCACTCTCATTTACCGACCCCTGGGACTCATAGCCAACTTTTTAAGCACAATTGTGGATATTGTCTCAACGGTGACAGTCGACTCCAGCACCTTAAAACATCTCAGGGACAACTAACACCAACAAACTGGAGGACCCCATTAACCCCAACGCATACAACCTACTGAAAGACCGGTTTAATCTTAGACTCCCACAGAGAGTGGATTGCCCCACCCACACCATCGGACACCTTCTGGACCCAATTTTCACAAGTTTCAGCACCCTCAAAGTGGATATGCATACACTGATTACCTGGTCTGACCAAGCCTTCATCCACTTTAATATACTCATCCCTCACCACCACAGGAATGCAACCATCAAATCCACTTGTCATGACTGGAACAAGATCTCTGAAGAACAGTGGTCCTCAAATCTCCTACACCACCAACCACAACACCTATATGACCTCATCAGATACATCTCCAACTTCAATGCCTGGATTACCTGCTGCAGAGACACCTGGCCCCATCAAGATCACCAAGTCCATCAGAAGATGACCACAGGGGTAGACTCGAAACGACGGCGGCCGCGTAGGAGCTCCCGTCATTCTCCGCAGCTGACTCGCCGGACGCTGCAGAGAGGAGTGACAAGCAGAGATGGCGGCCACGCTGTACCTAGACTGGGGGAGAAAACTGAATTGACGAGGCTGGCAGCACGCGAACCCCCCGCAGGCTCATGAACTTTCCCTTTTCAAAGAAGGAAGCGGAGAAGAGAAGGACGCAGCCAATCAGATTTTTTTGGGGGGGCGGGAGCTTATAATCGGCTCACAAAGTTTCAGGCTCAGCAGTGGAGAGGAGAGAGAGGCCCCTTCGCTGGAAGCTCGGTAGGACTCAATATGGGGGGGACTTACTAAAGCCCCTCTCATGGAGACCAAATAGACTGTGTGGAGGGGGAACTGAGCACACAGGCAACTCTGTTTTATAAAATAACGTGGGGGCCTGTTGGAACCTGAACTGAGGGTGGCTCTGTTTTGTATTGGAAATTTGAATCAAAACTGCTCTACCTTGGCTGCCCTAATAGCAATGCTATAACGATACGACAAGGACAGTAACAAGAACAGCAGAAGAATGATCGTTATAGTCACTATTGCCTACTTTTAATTGTAAAAGACGTATATAAACTTAAGCCCCCCCCCCTCCAGCAGTAGCGCCACCAGGTTTTTACCGTCAGGTTATTAGAAGCCCAGGGTGGTCACGGAAGTGGGTCGTACAGACACAGGTGCGGCTTGTGGCCCCCCGGGTGCTGTAGCTTTATAGCAGAGGGGCGCAGGGCACAACTCCTATTCAACAATGCGAAAGTCTTCCAGAGACTTACAGAGCAAGTGTCACCCTATAATGAAAACCTCTAAAACAGCATAGACTGGTAGGGGTAAGCACCCCACACTCCCTGATAAGATGATGAACATCGAGCCAGCTTTAAAAGTCCCCCAAAAGATGGCCAACAATTCCGCTTTAGGGTCCTTCCCCTTCATTAGCCTGACCCACCTGATATTGACATCACAAAATTCAGGCTATAGTAGACAGAGAAGAGGCTTGGTTGGTATCTGGGAAGCAAGGAGCAAGTGACATCGGACCCTTGGACAATCACAGACAAGAATTCTGTCATTGAGAACAAAGTATTGGGTCAGCATCTAATACCAATGATAGCCAGGAGACTGGTCCAGGCCTCAAGCAGCAGTATCCATTATTTAGTGGTGGAGGCAGAGGGCCAAAGGAAGTTCCCATTGGGTCCCAGACAAATGGCCATAATTCAATATCCTCTGAAGCTAATCTCCTTTCGATAGATCAACAGTGCTTAGGCACTTGCACCCGTGAGGGGGGAACAGCGATTGTCTCCCTCATTAGCAGCCCAGGGAATGGGACCCCACAGCTGGAGCAGGATAGAGTGCAGGCAGTTCCTCAAACTCAGGACTAAAGTGTCAAGGAGCGGGCCGGTACACCCATGGAGAGTTTGCTTCTTCAAATATTAAGCGAATTAAAAACCTTAAAAATTTCACAAGAAGAGGCAACCCATAGGACTAAATTTGATAAGTAATAATATGCAGCAACTTAATACTCGTATCAAAGAGGTGGAGCAGCACATTTCAGATTTGGAAGATGGGCAGACCCACCTCGAACCATCAACATTCAAATGTCAAGCAGATCCTGTGAATTTGCAGATTCGGATAGATGATGTGAAAAATCGCTCACGCAGTTCCAATCTAAGATTCACAGGGATTCCGGAAAGTCGCGAAGATGGGCAAATTGTAACACACTTAGGGGGTCATTCTGACCCTGGCGGTCTTGGACCGCCAGGGCGCAGAATGACGGAAGCACCGCCAACAGGCTGGCGGTGCTTCAAAGCCCATTCTGACCGTGGCGGTAAAGCCGCGGTCGGAAAACCGGGGCCGGCGGCTTCCCGCCGTTTTTGCCCCGGCTGGGCGAATCCGCCAGGGCAGCGCTGCAAGCAGCGCTGCCCTGGGGATTCTGACCCCCTTACCGCCAGCCTGTTTCTGGCGGTTTTCACCGCCAGGAAGAGGCTGGCGGTAAGGGGTGTCCTGGGGCCCCTGGGGGCCCCTGCACTGCCCATGCCACTGGCCAGTGGCATGGGCAGTGCAGGGGTCCCCTAACAGGGCCCCGGCCAGCTTTTCACTGTCTGCCTAGCAGACAGTGAAAAGTGTGACGGGTGCAACTGCACCCGTCGCACCGCCGCAACACCGCCGGCTCCATTCGGAGCCGGCTTCTGTGTTGCGGCCTCATTCCCGCCGGCCCAGCGGGAATGTTGGAATGCCGGCAGCGGTCTTTTGGCCGCATGGCGGCCGATTGGCGGTTCCCGCTTGGCCAGAGTTGGAATGATCGCCTTAATTACTAACCTCCTTGTGCAATATGTTCTCCCAGAGTCGGTTGACAGAAACCAAGATCTTTCTATTATGCGTGGTCATCGAGTGCCTGCAGTGCAACCTCCTCATGCCAAATATCCTCGAACAATATTGGTGAACTTTGGTGACTCTTGTATTAAAGAACGTATTCTTCAGCAGGCGATTAAAAGCAAAGCATATCAGGTCTCAGGAGGCTTCACCTTTAAGATATTTCAGATATGTCTGTCGCCACCGCACAGAGGAGGAGGGAGCTGAAGGAAATTATACCTGAATTTCACAAAACAGGAGCCTTGGTGTAGGAGGCTGGACTGGCTTGTAGTGAGTACCTAGGGGTACTTACACCTTGCACCAGGCCCAGTTATCCCTTATTAGTGTATAGGGTGTCTAGCAGCTTAGGCTGATAGATAATGGTAGCTTAGCAGAGCAGCTTAGGCTGAACTAGGAGACGAGTGAAGCTCCTACAGTACCACTAGTGTCATATGCACAATATCATAAGAAAACATAATACACAGATATACTAAAAATAAAGGTACTTTATTTTTATGACAATATGCCAAAAGTATCTCAGTGAGTACCCTCAGTATGAGGATAGCAAATATACACAAGATATATCTACACAATACCAAAAATATGCAGTATAGTATTAGAAAACAGTGCAAACAATGTATAGTTACAATAGGATGCAATGGGGACACATAGGGATAGGGGCAACACAAACCATATACTCCAAAAGTGGAATGCGAACCACGAATGGACCCCAAACCTATGTGACCTTGTAGAGGGTCGCTGGGACTGTAAGAAAACAGTTAGGGTTAGAAAAATAGCCCACCCCAAGACCCTGAAAAATGAATGCAAACTGCACTAAAGTTCCCCAAAGGACATAGAAGTCGTGATAGGGGAATTCTGCAGGAAAGACACAAATCAGCAATGCAACAACGATGGATTTCCAAACGAGGGTACCTGTGGAACAAAGGGACCAAGTCCAAAAGTCACAAGCAAGTCGGAGATTGGCAGATGCCCAGGAAATGCCAGCTGTGGGTGCAAAGAAGCTGCTACTGGACAGTAGAAGCTGAAGATTCTGCAGGAACGACAAGGGCTAGGAACTTCCCCTTTGGAGGACGGATCCCTCACGCCATGGAGAGTCGTGCAGACGTGCTTTCCTGAAGAAAGACTGTCAACAAGCCTTGCTAGCTGCAAATCGTGCGGTTAGGGTTTTTGGATGCTGCTGTGGCCCAGGAGGGACCCGGATGTCGCCAATTGCGTCTGGGACAGAGGGGGGCGTCGAGCAAGACAAGGAGCCCTCTCAGAAGCAGGCAGCACCCGCAGAAGTGCCAGAACAGGCACTACGAAGTAGAGTGAAATGGTGCTCACCCGAAGTTGCACAAAGGAGTCCCACGCCGCTGGAGGACAACTTAGGAGGTCGTGCAATGTAGGTTAGAGTGCCGTGGACCCAGGCTGGACTGTGCACAAAGGGTTTCCGCCGGAAGTGCACGGAGGCCGGAGTAGCTGCAAAAGTCGCGGTTCCCAGCAATGCAGTCTGGCGTGGGGAGGCAAGGACTTACCTCCACCAAGCTTGGACTGAAGAGTCACTGGACTGTGGGATGTCACTTGGACAGAGTTGCTGGATTCAAGGGACCTCGCTCGTCGTGCTGAGAGGAGACCCAGGGTACCGGTGATGCAGTTCTTTGGTGCTTGCGGTTGCAGGGGGACGATTCCGTCGACCCACGGGAGATTTCTTGGGAGCTTCTAGTGCAGAGAGGAGGCAGACTACCCCCACAGCATGCACCACCAGGAAAACAGTTGAGAAGGCGGCAGGATCAGCGTTACAGAGTTGCAGTAGTCGTCTTCGCTACTTTGTTGCAGTTTTGCAGGCTTCCAGCGCGGTCAGCAGTCGATTCCTTGGCAGAAGGTGAAGAGAGAGATGCAGAGGAACTCGGATGAGCTCTTGCATTCGTTATCTAAGGAATCCCCAAAGACAGAGACCCTTAATAGCCAGAAAAGAGGGTTTGGCTACTTAGGAGAGAGGATAGGCTAGCAACACCTGAAGGAGCCTATCAGAAGGAGTCTCTGACGTCACCTGCTGGCACTGGCCACTCAGAGCAGTCCAGTGTGCCAGCAGCACCTCTGTTTCCAAGATGGCAGAGGTCTGGAGTACACTGGAGGAGCTCTGGGCACCTCCCAGGGGAGGTGCAGGTCAGGGGAATGGTCACTCCCCTTTCCTTTGTCCAGTTTCGCGCCAGAGCAGGGCTGAGGGGTCCCTGAACCGGTGTAGACTGGCTTATGCAGAAATGGGCACCATCTGTGCCCATGAAAGCATTTCCAGAGGCTGGGGGAGGCTACTCCTCCCCAGCCCTAACACCATTTTCCAAAGGGAGAGGGTGTAACACCCTCTCTCTGAGGAAGTCCTTTGTTCTGCCTTCCTGGGCAAGGCCTGGCTGGACCCCAGGAGGGCAGAAACCTGGCTGAGGGGTTGGCAGCAGCAGCAGCTGCAGTGAAACCCCGGGAAAGGCAGTTTGGCAGTGCCAGGGTCTGTGCTAGAGACCCGTGGGATCATGGGATTGCACCAACAATGCCAAGATGGCATAGAGGGGGCAATTCCATGATCTTAGACATGTTACATGGCCATATTCGGAGTTACCATTGTGAAGCTACACATAGGTAGTGACCTATATGTAGTGCACGCATGTAATGGTGTCCCCGCACTCACAAAGTCCGGGGAATTGGCCCTGAACAATGTGGGGGCACCTTGGCTAGTGCCAGGGTGCCCACACACTAAGTAACTTAGCACCCAACCTTTACCAGGTAAAGGTTAGACATATAGGTGACTTATAAGTTACTTAAGTGCAGTGTAAAAATGGCTGTGAAATAACGTGGACGTTATTTCACTCAGGCTGCAGTGGCAGGCCTGTGTAAGAATTGTCAGAGCTCCCTATGGGTGGCAAAATAAATGCTGCAGCCCATAGGGATCTCCTGGAACCCCAATACCCTGGGTACCTCAGTACCATATACTAGGGAATTATAAGGGTGTTCCAGTATGCCGTTGTAAATTGGTAAAATTGGTCACTAGCCTGTTAGTGACAATTTGAAAGAAATGAGAGAGCATAACCACTGAGGTTCTGATTAGCAGAGCCTCAATGAGACAGTTAGTCATAACACAGGTAACACATTCAGGCACACTTATGAGCACTGGGGCCCTGGCTGGCAGGGTCCCAGTGACACATACAACTAAAACAACATATATACAGTGAAAAATGGGGGTAACATGCCAGGCAAGATGGTACTTTCCTACACTTGGCAGGGCTTATTCAGCAATCAACGCTTAAAGTCTTTTTTAAGGGTCGATCTAATATATTACAAGCAGTTGACGCAGCTAAGACAAGGGCGACAAGCTTTGCTTTTTTTTTACATTCTTCTGCACAATGTACAGCATATTTAAATATAATCTATTTCCAATTCCCCTCTGCTGCTTCTGGCGACATTGGTGCCATGTCACATTGCCACTTTGGGGGTAGGGAGATTTGCAAGTGGGTTGGGGGTGGGTGGTGGTCACAGTTTGCTCAGACAGGAAGGCTCCAGGTGTAGGCCACTAAGGGAGAGGGATGGGTTCTTAGTAGCCCAGGTTGCAAGGTGGTCAAGGGAAGGGGTGGTTGCTGGGGTAAAGAGGAAAATTAGATTCTAACACAGATCAGAAGAAGTCAGCCTTGGAGAAGGAGGCGAGGCATGTTAGGATTAGGTATATGAGAAATGGTAGCAGGGGTAGGCTGAATTGTCATTGCAGTCCTCAGACGATTATAAAAATGCAGATCATAGGGGCTCCGGGAGGGAAGCCATTGGGCACATGCATTTCAAAATAACCAAATGGCGGGGCTCAATCCCATACTTAGAATTATTTCTTGGAATGTTAATGGGTTAAATAATAGCAAAAAGAAGGGTGCAATTGAAGAGTGGGTCAAAACAGTAAATCCCTCCGTACTTCTACTACAAGAAACCCACATTCCGGTCAAAAAACGGAGGGAATTTGCTATGTCCAAAAATTAGGTCGAGTATAAGGGCATTGCTGCAGCGCAAGCTGCCCATAGGGGTACCGCAGTCTTTTTAACCAAAAACCTGAGCGCCCGAGTACTAGATTTTCATAGTGATAAAAATGGACGCTGGTGCTGGGTAAGCTGTAAAATGTCAATGGAGAGATTTACTTTTGTGAGCTTCTACGCATCGTTGGAAGATGATCCCGGGCCGTTCGAGGAGCTTTTTATATCTCTCTTACAAATTCCAAGCAAAGGCATTATTGGCGGGGATTTAAATTTTCTTCAGAACTCTCATATTGATTCTTCAGTCAAAGGGAAAAAGCAACCTAAACCAAAGGTAGCAAAGATCTTTAGGGACTATTTAAGAATATTGGTGTTATGTGATCCTTGGAGGTCCAATACGCCAAATAAAAGAGATTATACATGTCTTTCCAGCGATTTAAAAGTGCCTCCCATGTTGATTTTTTTCTGGTAAATAAATCACTCCACTTTAAGGGTCAGCGCACACTGCATTCCGGCCTCTCAGATCATACTCTGCTTATCCTGGATATACTGCTGGAGCCAGATCGAGATACTTTGCAATCCAAAAGGTAGATATTCAACCAGCAGTATCTGCAAGTGGATGGATGGGTGCAGGTCTGTATTGATGAAGTCAGGGATTTTCTTAATAGGAACCGGGACTCTGCTGCTCCGAGCATAGTCTGGGATACATTAAAAGCTTATGTTAGAGGCATTGTAATTGCAAAAGATGCCGTGATAAACAACAGAGTTGGGAGCTGGAAAAAGAAGTACCTGAGGAAATTAGATAAATATCTTAGGTCCCCTACGGAAAGCAATAAAATATTAACTGATCAGGCGAAGCAGGCACTTTCCGACCGGTATCTCTCAGGGCTGAGAGAGCATTCCAGGCCCATTGGCAGAAAGTGTATGAGGGGAGTAACTTTTAGGCAGATTTCTAGCTTGGCAAGTCCAGGACCAAGAGGCAACTAATAGGATTCACGCTTTAAGAAATCCAATTACAGGGAGAAGACACACTGAGCCTAGGACAGAGGGAGAGGTAATGTTAGAGCAAGATAGACGAATATACAGCCCAAATCACTTTATCGACTTAATTATAAATAACTATCAATTTTTTAGGGAATTTAAAGATTCCCACTCTATCAAGGAAAGATAGGGACGCCCTTTCCTGGCCATTGACCAAACTGGAACTTTTGGAGGTAGTTAAAAACCTCCCAAAGGGGAAGGCCTGTAGCCCTGATGGCTTCCAGGCAAAAAATTTCAAGATGTTTATTGATGTTCTGGCAGATTATTTTTTGCTTCTAATTAATGATATGTTAAAGGGCGGGGCAATCCCTAATACTTTTTGTGCAGGGAATGTGGTAGCTTTCCTAAAACAGACAAAGATAAAGAAGATCCAAATTCATATCACCCAATTACGCTATTAAATACCGCTTATAAAATCACTATGAAGCTTCTAGCTAATCGCTTTAATGCAGTTGTTACCACTTTAGTCCATCAAGACCAAAATGGGTTTATTGCCAGCAGGCAACTTGTAACTAATACTTATTATTTAGCTGAGGCATTAGATTATCTTGCTGTTAATAAAGTCCCTGCTGTTATCCTCCTATTGGATGCAGAAAAAGCTTTTGATTTAGTGGTTTGGGACATGCTGTTGTGTAGCCATTTTAGTTATAGCGTCATGCACGGTATTTTAACACAGTAGGCCGCTGTGCACTTTAACCTAGATATATTTTATTCAGCTTTGTCTTATTATTGTTCCAATAACCATTTTTACGGTCTTGTTTTATTTTCCGTTTATCTTACTGTTTTTGCCTAGGCCAGCACTCTGTTCTCAAACAAGACATTCTTGATCACTCTGTGCTTCTTCCAAGGCTACAGCACAGTACGTGGTAGAAGTTTAGTCTCCAACATTCATAGAAAACACACATCCTTACGTAGGGAAATTTTCTCAGAATATCAGCTATGTTGTTATAAAAACACTTCCTTGTCCCTTACATGTTAGAGGGAGATTCCAGCCAGGGAACCACGACTGCTGATTGCTGAATGCTTCGCTACAAATACTAACACAGACCGCAGGCCTTTGCTCAGGTATGGGGGTTGATGTCTTCCCAGGGGAACCTGAAGGGCTGAATTAGAGCTTGACATGCTGTGCTCTATCATAGCCTAGGTAGTCCATTGATTATAGTGACAATATGATAGCGTTGTTTTTATGCTTCACTCTTCTCGTCACAATTTTAATACGGTCATGTTGTGTCATCCTGGTTATTGCAGCTCACGCTTTGCTATCTAAGATGCAGTCGTTTTATTAAACTCATTATTAAAACATATACTGCTTCTGTTTGTCATTTATATATGAGACTGAATTGTAAATTAGAGAAACGGATGAGACCTGAGTGACCACAACTTCCCTAAGAAGCTAAGGGGGTCATTCCGACCCTGGTCATGGACCGCCAGGGCCGGGGACGGAGGAAGCACCACCAACAGGCTGGCGGTGCTTCAGGGGCAATTCTGACCGCGGCGGTAAAGCCGCGGTCAGAAAAGGGAAACCGGCGGTTTCCCGCCGGTTTTCCCCTGCCCCAGGGAATCCTCCACGGCGGCGATGCAAGCAGCGCCGCCATGGGGATTCCGACCCTCTTCCCGCCAGCCTGTTCCTGGCGGTTTACACCGCCAGGAAGAGGCTGGCGGGAATGGGTGTCGTGGGGCCCCTGGGAATGACCCCCTAAGTATGTCATTCGCTTGGCTGCCCAGTCATCTCTATCCTTGGGTAGAGATGAGGCACTGCTAGTTAGCCAGAGCAAAACCCGGATTGGAGCGACAGAGGTCACCCGCAGTGGGTTGGACTTAGTCTCCCACACCGTGGGCGATTCTGCCGTTCCAAATCCAGTAGTCTCATTAGAATAATGAAAGCCTACGCGACATGGCGCCGCCAACATTTGGTCAGGCTCTAATTTTCGGGTCCTCCGGACTATCTCTGTTTCATAATATACAATGACGCCTCAATACTGTATACGGAGACGTCCGTGGTACTGAGGATTTCCACCCCAGCTACGTAGGCTATCCTATCTGAGGCTGGAGGTTGTTCAAGCTTGAACTTTAAAAGGAAAAACCCCATTTGTGCCTTCTCTGAACATATAGGCCCTCATTCCAACCCTGGCGGTCTATGACCGCCAGGGTGGAGGATGCCGGAAGCACCGCCAACAGGCTGGCGGTGCTTCACATGGCATTCTGACCGCGGCCTCCCAGCCGGGTCCGGCGGTTACCCGCCGGATTTCCCCTGGCTGGGGGAATCCTCCATGGCAGCGCTGCTTGCAGCGCCGCCATGGGGATTCTGACCCCCTTTCCGCCAGCCTGTTTCTGGCGGTTTTCACCGCACAGGATGGCGGGAACAGGTGTCGTGGGGCCCCCTAACAGGGCCCCAGCAGGATTTTCACTGTCTGCTTTGCAGACAGTGAAAATCGCGACGGGTGCAACTGCACCCGTCGCACCCCTGCAACACCGCTGGCGCCATTCGGAGCCGGCTTCAATGTTGCAGGGGCTTTACCGCTGGGCCGGCGGGCGCTCTTTTGGAGGGAGCCCGCCGGCCCAGCGGGAAAGTAGGAATGGCCGCCGCGGTCTTTTGACCGCAGAGCGGTCTTTCGGCGGCCAGATTTTGGCGGGCTGCGTCAAAATCAGAATGAGGGCCATAGTCTGTCTATGATGGCGAATCCACAGCAGATACAAATAGCAGTTAAAATGAGACAACCTCTGACTGCACACTTATTAGCAAATGGCCTAACGGCCAAGGGGAGTCCAGTCACATTTGTGGTGGATACCCATGCAGCTTATAGAACAGAGCTCTTTTATTCTTGGGTCACATTTCCAGCAGTTGATGGGAACACAAATACATTTCATCATTATACACTTGCAAATGCACCTGGACAATACAGAGCATACGCATATTTAGAAATACAGTTATTTTATCAAGAAAATAATAATTGGCTTGATGGCGCCATACCCCACACAATTTTACCAGTAAGGTTAGGTCCTCTAATTAATGATGGTCCTACCTGGCCTTTATTGGCCACCTATACACCACATCCTGCAAATTTAGTGGTAGCTGAGGTTCGGCGCTTATATACAGAATTAACCGCGATATATAGACGATTAGTACAATTCGCAATGCAAACATTGAATACAGACCCAGCACGTGCTGCTCCAGCACATCCACATGCAGTAATGCCAGGTATAAACCCTGTGACTGTGCATTCAATCATGAGTAAAGTACCCAGCAAACGAGAGGAAACTCCGTTTTGGTTAGCACAAAAAAATAAATGCGCTGGAGGCAGTGATTTCCCATACGGGACCTCAGGATAAACATAGAATATTAATGATGTGATTGCCATTTGGGATGGTCCCTACAGTGGATAACTGTAATACCTGGGGCACGGTATTTGCCGTGCTCTATACAACCGAACACGGTACACCGACACATGCCAATTTACCGTAGGTGTTGAAACAAATTCAAGATGAATACGGGGCTGCCCCGGCCCTGGATTTGGGTATGCAATTGATGGGCAATTTTGCCACAGTATCCTCAATCATTTTAAGTAACCTTAAAGGGGAAGCGGTCGCACTGGCAGCACGCATGCGGCTCCGTGACGTTCCACAACAGGATCAGGAATGCGAGCTGCCTAAGATTATCGCAGAGACCTATTCTAGCATTGGTCGAGATAGTTTAGGGGCCAGAACATCTAAACCACAATTTCAAGGCAATTCTAATCAAGATTTTCCCAAGTAAGCTCCTGAGGGTAATAAGAAACACTGGGATAAAAAACAACAAACTCCTAAAAAAGAGAGGGGAGAATCTCCACAGATGGAGACCCCATAAAATAGATATAATCTCAGAAATATAGATAATATAAAAATGCCTGATAGATATCAATATACTGATACACACCAATATCGTTCCTTTCAGGACTCATTGGAAAAACTAAATGAGAGAGGTGGCGATCAGAGCGAAGAACAGAGTATGTGAAACCGAGACAGGAATCACAACGCTCTCTGTGGTTTCTGTTAAAAAGGAAGAGAAACCTTCCCAACAAAAACCCTAATTCAAAAAGAAAAAAGTGGCAGCAGTCGCAGTCTGACATGCCACTCAGGAAGAGGGTCCTCTTGAAGAACAAGAAGTGGGCGCTAGCACTGCTAGACAGCATGGCAGAGGTCACAATAGTTCGCCGGAGTCTTCTAGAGCATCTGGAGGTGAAGGCAGCTGATCACTTTATACAAGTAGAAACTGTGGACATGCGTGTTGCCACGCCTGATAGGGTGTATAAAGTAACGCTAGAGTTAGAAGGAGACGTTGAGCGCATAATAGACACAATCTTTTGGGATTGCGTAGTGAACATATATGATGTTTTGTTGGCCGAACAAGATTGGCCACCTGAATTTGTCTGTACCTGCTCATATGGAGAAGATGTCATTAAGCCTTCTTTCTCGCCCCTTGTTCCAGAGCAACTCGCTGAATCCTATGCCATTGATTGGGCTTCGGCACAGGCACCTGCGTTATACCGAAATCACGTAGGATGGGATAAAGAATCCCCCTACCATGTAATTCCAATCAAAAATGAACCTCAACCCAAACCTCAGTATCCAATAAAACATGAAGCAAAAGCACCTGTGAGAGAAATACTCACACAATTAGAGTATCAGGGCGTAATTGAACCCTGTGTCTCCCCAATGAATAATCCATTGTTCCCAGTAGCTAAACCGGAACATTCATATAGAATAGTCTTAGACTACAGACACTTAAACAGTCATACACGCACATATGCCATACAAAACTCACATAGCACAGCACTAATGAACAGTATAGTGCGTAAAAAATACAAAACAACACTAGACATTCCAATGGTTTCTTCTGCCAGAATATAGCGCCTGAGAGTAGAGACTTCACAAGTTTCAGTACACTAGGCTCCCGGAAAAAATTCAGTTGTTTACCTCAGGGATATAAGAACAGCCCAGGACTGTTCGCAGCTCGTGTGACAGCAATTTTGCACGAGATTGATCCTGAAGCATTGTCCTATGTAGATGATATCTATTTTACAGGTGATGAATTGCTACAACATTTAAGACGGGTAGCCCGCATTGTTGTAGGATTTGCTGAATTTGGCTACAAATTCAATAAAAAAAAAAAAAACGCCTTCCTCAGCATTCTGTTTTTGGGATATGAGATGTCAAGTGAAGGAAAGAGCCTAGCGCCACAATTCTTAGAAAAATGCACACAGTTACAACCCCCAAATACAATTAAAAAACTCCATCTGTATTGGGCTTCCTAAAATTTGGTAGAACTTACATTCCAGATTATGCTACACGCATAAAACCTTTATATGATTTGATACGTCCTGATTTTTCAAGCAAATACTGGACAATTGAACATACACACATTCTTAGAGAATTGTAAACAGATATGCTTGAAGCACAACATTTACACACAAGTGACAACAAAACACATTTGGTCATCAGAGTAATAGCTGGTGCCATCGGTTTCACCTATGTGACATTTAATGAAGGTGAGACAGTCCTGATTGCATACAAATCACACTTATATTCAGTGGCTGAACAACGCTTTGCTCCCACTGAGAAAATACTAACTGCTGTACAAATGGCTGTCATTAAAGAACGACCTCTTTCCCAAGGAAAATACATTATTGTCATTTCTCCAATCCCAGCCCTGGAGGCTGTTACGAAAGCCAGCGTTCCAAGCCCAAAAGCATTACATCCACGTTGAATACAATGGGCTACATCTTTGACAGCCACTGATGTAGACTACATTTTTGACCCAAAATTACAAACTCAAGAATTTTTGCAGTATGAACTAGAATACCCAGTTCCAGCAAATACATTGCCTATTGAACAATATCATAGAGTCATGTACACCGATGGCTCAGCACAACCTGCAATTGGCACAAAACATGAATATTCTGCTGCTTGCGCTGTCGTAAGTGGCTACATTGAGGATAATAAATGTTGTCCCCTACATACATTTACGCAAACCCTAGGGGATTGCACAGCACAATTGGCAGAGCTAAAAGCACTGTTGATGGCACTGGAACATACGGATCCTGCACAGCCTACGCTGATTGTTTGTGATTCATATTATTGTGTCCAGTCCTTCAATGAAAATCTGCATTACTGGCACCAGAATGGGTTCAGAGATTCCAAAGGCAACACCATTTAACACAGACTTCTGTGGGGGAAAAATGTCCATGTTGTACATACACTTGGACACCAGTGCATTGGGATACACGTTGCTGGAAATACATTGGCTGATGAAGCCGCAAAGTCAGCAGTGGCTGTGGCTGCTGTAGCTGCAGTGACTCGTTTGAGTTTGATACCGGACGCAGACATATGGGCTGCAGTGAAGGCTACGGCTGATGGTACGCCCTATCCCAAAGGATTTCCTGATAAATATTCCTACCAAATGGAAGGTATGCTGAACGCTGAGATTAAGAGACCAGGTGTAGGGGTACAAGACATTCCCAATAGAGATATAAGATCATAATTGAATAAAGCAACGCATGAGTGGGTGGCATCTGCCCATGCTGGTGTGGCGGCTACAATTTCGATCTTGCAAGCCCATTAATGGTGGCCAGGCCTCTACAAAGAGACCAAGCAGTATGTCCTTTGCTGTGACATCTGCCAACAAATCAAAGTTTCCACTGCCAAACGCCCGCCACAGACACCCCTCTTGATTTCAAACAAACCATTACAATGTGTGGACCATTGTGGTCCCCTAACACCGGATAGTGCATACAAGTTTATATTGGTCGCTGTTGATTCATGCTCTAGATTTTTATGGGTGTGGCCACAATGCTCGGCTGACGCTCGGACTGTTATTAAAGATTTGCAAGTCTTTATCGCTACATATGCGGTTGCAGCTTTCCACTCGGACCAGGGCCCTGCTTTCGCCTCAAAGGCATTCAGGGACGCCATGGCTTTGTTGGGGGTCCAACTCCAGCACTCGTCTCCATTTCATCCGAAGAGAAATAGTGTAGTGGAGCGATTAAACCGTGATTCAAAGCAATCCTTAACAGCCAGAGTCTTAGGTACGGGCCGTAGTTGGTTTAATCACCTGTATGGAGTCCAGAGAGCACTTAATAATCTGCCTGGAAGGTCCCTGGGAGGTCGTATTCCATATGAGTGCCTGTTCGGAACTCGAATGTATGCTACAGATCTTGATGGTCTTGGCGTGGAGGCAGCAGAAACATCTTTTCACATGAATGAAAGTGTCACTGTCTTACAGGAATTGCAACAGTTCCGTGACGATAATTCTTCTATCAGTGCTGCCTCCATAGGAATCAAGGATGTGCCTGTAACACCTACCGGCTGGATTCCCAGAGTCGGGGATCTTGTACGTGAAAATGTCACTGTGAAAAACAAATTTGGCCCTTCCTATCGAGCACCAGTCCCAGTTTTGGGAATACACAGTACCAGAACTGTAATTCTACCACCGTTGGCAGGTGCCAAAGAAAAACGTTTTGTCTCCATCGACAATGTCAAACTACACCATGTGGCTGATCCTGCACAGCAGACCAAGAGGAATATCCAGTAGTTCCCGAATCCCTCTCACTACTGGTCAAGAAGTCCCTCTATAAGTTGTTAACAGCAACACTGACACCTCTCCGAGCTTGGGGAGGGTGGAAGATGATCTTGCATTGGTTCTACTAACATCGAAAAATACAGAAATAATTGACCGATTTGACTCAACTTCAACACAAACGGATGGTGCTATATATTGTGTACCATCACGGGAAACACCAGCTCCACCAATGACCACGGCTCCAGCTTTTGCACGTACTACTTCTGGATATTTTGCCGACTTCAATGAATACATCTCAGACTCATTCGCCTCTTCATCACCTGAATAGTCAAAAACATGTAAGCTAACGAACTGGCTTAAAAAAAACATATTTTATTTTTCCATGGAACTATCTATGGCTTTCTTTGACGGTCCTAGCTTTCCTACTTTGGATTGGTTTTGTTATCACTTTCTTCTTGTTAATACATGGTCATTTTCTCCCTGAAAAATCAACAGTTGAATTGGTGGAGGAGGTCTTAAAGCCACATTTTTCATCACACAAGGTCCAAAGCGACTTATCATTTGTGAACATTTCGGCAGTACCAATTCCTGATGGGATTGTTTTGGACAAAGTAATATTTGATACATACGGTCCCACAGAAGTTATTCAAATACCATATGTGTCCAAACTATCAATGAACAATATAATAATACCAGGCATTGTTTCTGATGATTGGGATGTGAAAACAGTTGATTCTATGATGACTGAATTGCAGTATTATACTGTATTTGAAAATGAAGATGTTTATCAATCTAAAGAAAATGATGGTGATATGTTTTGCTTTAATTATTATGAACACCATTTCATACATAGAGCGAGCAACCCCAAAACTGTTTTCAATTATACACAATGGGAACATTGTCCGACTCCACCACAAGGGAGTTCCAAAACATATTCTGAAAAGTTTACATATTTTTCTAGGCACAATGTAAAAAATGCTGAGTCATATTATTTTAAATTACCACCTACTAAAGATATACATATACTATTGACGAATACGAAATTTATATATTCGAAATCCTTTGTTTCCCAGTTGTCTATAGAAGGCTATGAATATTGGTTGAAGTCGATTGATCTGAAAAGTGTATGGGGAACTAGACATTGGCAAATTAGGGGAAAGGAAGCTTTATTTAGAGCATACCTCATACCTGTACAAATGATATTCTTAAATGAAACAGTACAACAAACAAGTTGTTTAGACTTGGCTAAAATTAAGGAATTAAACATGCCCAGTATACCTGCCCCTGCAAAGTTTTATAAATGGCAAAAATATACAAATGCAACTGAAGATCAGATCGACGAATGGGTCCAGAATGGTACATTTAATTTTTCACTGACACGTCCTGGCGGGTGGTTATTGTGGCCAATAGATACCAATGGGTGTCATTAACGTTTTATCAACTCCTTGGGCGGTTTTAGAACTAGTAGGCTGGACCCTCGCTATATATCATCCGAACATGCAGGTATAGTTACGACATATAGTGTAGGGAAACTATGCCAGCAATGGTTAAGAACTTCCTCACTAGATGTGTTTAGAAAACACCTCAGTCCTCAGTCTCCTCTCTAATAGCAGTGACTTACAGGATTTACTGTTAGGCCCCAGAAAACACCGTAGGAAGCGTTTCTTATATGAAGTATATAATGAAATTTGGAAGCTTTCCTAACAAGAAGCAGCTGCCCAGTTAAGGCAAATAGACCAGGAAAATCTGAAAAAGGCATTAGCTGTTGTGGATAATGGGATTAATACCTTGTCCTACTGGACATACACTTTAAATAACATTGTTTCTTCTGCTATAGACATCATACAAACAGATATGTCTTCCTTATATCATGGGCAAAGTCAGCTAAGGTCCATTATGCAGTTAAATTGGACACTTCAAACAATGAAGGCAGGTTGCGTTCCCTGGCAGCATGTCAGAGCGAGGGAGATATTTTCTTCCTTTAACTTAACGCGACAACAACAACTAATGGCTAAGAAAGAAGCAACTTATGTCATGCTTAATATTGAGAAGTTCAAAAAGTTGCCTTTTACTGTGGCTTAAATACCATCTGCTGAGTTGCTAATACACGGGGTCATCAATCTGCCTATTTCTACACTCCAATTCACCTCCTGTTTAAAACAAATTCTGATAGGTAGATATGAAAGGCTGGGAGATAGTTACATCCATGAGGTGTGGGAGCTTCCCTTCTCGTACAAATGTCTCAGTGGCATGAAAGAAGTCTTTCTTAGCGGTAGTGAATGCAAGACTTCAGTCAGCCATTCAATGGTTTGTAAACAGCTGTCCTTGCATGGGGGGTATAACGCTTCTGCAGCGAACTTAGCTTGTTATCTGAAGGGAGTTCCAGTCCCCTTGATTAGACCTTTGATCCAGGTGCTTTCAAACGGCAGCTACGTCCTCCTCAATGGTGAAGACTGTTGTGGTATGCGAGCCGGAATAGTTTATGTTGTTTCAGTCTCTAAGGTCGTTACATGCTGCAGGAATGTACTTTTTCCCCCCACTAAAATTAAAGAGGTAGCTGACATTTGGCCTCACATTGCTACTTCAAATGTGAATTTGGACAAGTTGAGCAGACTCAAGGCTTTATTGATTCAAAAGCATGTGGTCCTTACATCTGCACGCAAGACCTATGCACTTCAGGTGGCAAGGTCGTCAGCAGAAATACAGTCCCTTTTAAATACAAACTTTCCGCGACACTTTGGTGAACTCGTGGGACGAATATTTAATGCTTCCAGTACAACTGGAATCACACATTTTTTTAAAGCTGTTGGTTCTGGTTTCATTCACACCTTCTCCTCCATATTCGGTTTAATACCATCAGCAATCCACTCAGTCTTCTCTAGTATTTTGGGGGGATTTCTGATAACTTTGACTTTATTAGCTGGCATCTTGCTGTTGCTATTTTTTATGCGCCATGGCTGTCCCGCCGCAACAAGGAGGAATGAAAACGCTCCCATCAGTGCAGCTGTGCCGTGAACGCATGATGCAGTATTTTGGAGCAACATTCCTGGAGCAATTGGAGTGTGGCTGGTGTTTGTCATTTAGACCGGTTTTGCATTTTGTGCAGCCCGTGTTTCGGTGCCTCTGGTGCTCTTTCAAACACGCACTGGAAGTCTGTCTTTCAATGCAGCGCTTGCCTACATTGGATGCTGATCTGTTGATGTTCTCGCTGAGGGTTCATTACCGGACATGCTCATTGAGGTTGCGTTTGCTACGAGAAGCTACTTATGAGTTGCCCTTCCTGGAGGATGTAGCTCACGACTCATCACTGGGCACACCACGGAATGCCGCCTTGGCTGAGGCTGAAGCTACGGAACACAACTGCTCCTTGATCCTTCTTGGCGATGACTTTCCAACTTTAACATCGGCTGAAGTGGAAGATGTCCTGTCCTCTATGGTCCCGGAATCGATTGGAACCTTTTAAAATTGACTTTGCCTTTTGAAATTCGGTTTTATGACACATGCTCATGTTTAAATTGTCCCTTTACATGCTCACGTGTCCCTTCAACTTGTCATCATTGACATTGCTTTTATATATATATCTTAGGTTGAGCTTTTTGGTAACAATTTTATATGTCTTTAGGCTTTGAACCACCTTCAACTGACATGGGGAGGGTGTTGTGTAGCCATTTTAGTTATAGCTCCATGCACGTTATTTTAACACACTAGGCCGCTGTGCACTTTAACCTAGATATATTTTATTCAGCTTCGTCTTATTATTGTTCCAATAACAATTTTTACGGTTTAACTAACTGTTTTTGCCTAGGCCATCACTCTTTTCTCAAACAAGACATTCTTGATCACTTTGTGCTCCTTCCAAGGCAACAGCACGGTACATTGCCGGTGATTCCATCTAGATACCGGGTGCCCCCCAGGTCACCGGGCTGATACAAAGGATGTATCAAGATGCTGAAGCAAACATTATAATTGACTCTGCAAATGTCGGAAAACTACTAGTTCGGTTGGGTACCCGTCAGGGGTGCCCCTTTCACCCATTCTGTTTGCTTTATTTATCAAACCTTTAGCTATCACAATTAGAAAACATGATCTGATTCATCCCCCACTCAAGCAGATGGGGAAGATGAAACATTACGCAGATGATATAATTTTGTTCCTTGACGATAATCAAAGCTCACAGGAGAAGGCTTTTGAAGTTTTTGCTCAATTTGAACAAATAGAGGGGTATAAGGTGAATCAAAAGAAAACTGAAATTATACTCTGTGGCTGCTCTTCTAGTAGACCTCTTCTGGAACTCCTGCAGTGCGTGAATTTGTGACCTAAGAGGTACCTCAGGATTAGATTCTGATCCAAAATAGAAGATCATTACGACCTTAACTTTGCCCCCATCCTTCTTAAAACGCAGGCATTACTAGCAAGGTATGGGCCACTTCCTTTAACTGTTGTAGGGAGAGTTGCACTGATTAAGATGTTAATTTTGCAGTTATTTAATCTTTTGTTCTCAGCCATCCAATCTGTTTTGACTTCCTCATTTTTTCGGAAACTGGACTCATTAATTACATCTTTTATTTGGCACAACGGGAAGGCACGTATCGCACTAAGCACTTTATATGTAGATTGGGAAAAGGGTGGTCTGGCACTTCCTAACATCAAAACTACTACTCTGCATTTTATGCCCAATATATGGCCAATTTTAAACCTGTATCACGTCAAGGCAGTCTATTCCTTCAAGAATTTTGTGACTTAATTTACAAGGACTATGGTCTGAGGGTTTAATATTGCTGGTAAAATCCCCAAAGAAAGTACGTGATAAGATTCTTAGTTTTTTATTTTTTTTAAAGTAAGCTTTTTTTTGAAGATACACAATCCCATATGTGAACTTTTTTGCACATGTGTCCGACTTCACGATGAGGTCCAGCTCTAGGATCGATTCAGATGTAGTTAAAAGATGGGAATGTGCCGGATTTAGGAAAATTTGAGCTTTTTTAAGTGGTGACAGATGGGAAGCGCTTTCGGATATTAGGGCTGCGGTGCAAAATGATTTTTTTCTCATGGGGTCTTATAGTAACTTGCTCAGCTATTTCAATGACTTGGATCGTGGTCAGATATGTGACACTCAGAAGATAGCAAAAGAACTCATTGACACGCTGGGGGTTAGACGAGCGGGGGAATGGAAAAAGCTACTTACGGAGTGGAAAAACCCCAACCTTTTTAATAAAGCCGCCAGGAAATGGGAGCAGGATGAAGGACTAATATTATCTAAGAGTATCTGGGAGAAAATCAATGAATTAAATTTTGGAGCACTGAGAGGAGCAAACTGGCACAGAATGGTGTTTTTTAGTAAATGTCTGCTCTACCGTACTCTGCAATTTTTGACCCAGGTCAATCCCATTTCTCCTAATTATTGTTTTCGCTGTCAAGCGGAGGGAGTCTCAAACTGGACACGTCATAGTCACTTGTTGGTATATTTTAGATTTTGGGGCGAGGTGTATAACTCTTTGACGACAGTAACGCAGATGGAAATTAATCCCATGCTGTGGCTATTGGTTCTGGGCTACTACTCTGGGGCGAAGATTGCACCTAGATGGGTAAAAATTGTTTTTATTCCCACAGCGATGGCTAGATCCCATTTATTAAAAAACTGGAGCACCACGCAGATCCCAACTATAGGCGAATGGTTCAATAAAATGATCCAAGTAAGAAATCAGGAATGGAAGTACGCTGTGAGATCAGGGGGGCTCAAGAGATTTTTCCAAACTTGGGGAAGGGTGTTTGATGTTTGAGATTACTGATAACTGACAACAGCCCAACCTACCGCAAAGGGCTAGGTACTTTAATCAGCGAATTTTGAGGATGTTAACATTAATTATTATTGTATAGCAAATATGAAGCATCGCTTTTAGTGAGTTATTTTGGAACTGAAAACAGTGATGTTGTGATCTCTGTATAAATATAAAAATAACACCAAAAAAAGAAGATGACCTCAGACAAACTGGTACACGGAAGAGCGCAATCTCACCAAATGCCACTGCAAGCAGCAAGAGCCCTGATGGAGACTAAGCCAAAAAGACCATCAAACGAAATACCCTCACTGAAGACATCAAGGACAGAACCTACAGTGTCAAGGAAATCTTTACCTTTGGAGCAGCTTAACATTGGCTCCACCTTGTTTGGGTCATGGATATACATTTATGCACCTACATACAACACTTATATTCAACATGTGGAATAACTTAATTAATGTGTGTGGCATATGTAACCAAAATGATAATAATACGTATAAACATAATGATTGCATTAGGTTCATACATACCTGCACAAGATTAAGGGCCTGATTTAGAGTTTGGCGGAGGGGATTACTCTGTCACAATTGTGACAGATATCCCGTCCGCCGTATAACAATTTCTTTATAGCGTACAGAATGGGATATTTGTCACATTTGTGGCCCTAAGTCACCAACTGATATAATCATCTTCAATATATATTCACATAAACATTGATCATGCTTCCATTGATTATAGTACTGTAATGTTAATCTATTTTGCGTCTCGAGTTAAACTTAGTCTGACACTAAGCCATAACTGAAAATGTTTGCTTTAACGTTGCCTGCATGCTGCTTTATGCTGTTTTCTTCCTTTTACAGGTGTGGTATCATGTTTCTCATTAGCTAGTGAAAGGTTTATTGTTCTGTACTAGACTGCTGATAGTGAGGCCAGAGAGGAGAAAGTTGGCAACAAATTGTAAGAAGGATGACTGCAAGAGAAGGCCTCCTGTCTACGGGGTACCAGGAAAGGACAACGCTCAAGGCTTACAGACCGCATACCTAATTGTGTGAGGATGGGAACATTAGGGAGTATGTCTACTGCCTTCGAACAAGACTATTGAAATAGCTTTCAGTGAGAGAGTGAGAGATGAATGTTCTAGAAACTACTGTCCATGTTTTTAATTGGTGTGTCATAGTTAGTTAGTCAGACTTCTTTCTGAGTTTGAGAGGGAACAGATCTCTTTGTGTGCTGGGCTTCCTGAAGTGTAAGCTTTATGCGGAACACTTGTCCTATTTCTCAGAACTTCTACTGAAGTTCAAGATCATGCTGATACCCTCTATGCTCCCCTTTAGACACTTTCTGTAGAGAACCCTGTTCCAATCTTATGCTTAATTTAGGAAATTAAAGTTTCTTTATTGTGGCTGTTACTATTCTGTACCTTGGTTTATTACGACTAAATTTACTGGCACTTTTTGGTTTTTCAACCATATTGCTACACCTAACAAATGTATTCCTATTTTGCATATACACTGGTTGGATTAATGTACTTAAATAAACACTTAAAATCAAAAGATTCCCAGTCTTCATTGTGGCGTAATATTTGGCTTGACAAATTTGCATGTATTTCTAATGTGCACTTGTTTACAATGCGTCAAGTCAAATAACAAAGGTCCATATGACCAATCAGGAAATATATTTGATGATCTCACTTGGAGACTAAGGTTCAGATATCCACGCTCATTCTCTATCATGAGGGGCTTTGCCACTCCGGCAGCAACCTCCACCAATATCACTCCATCACAGGACCTCTGAAACCAGTTGTCTCATTTCTTTAGCATAAAGATCAACAGCATCTATGACAACTTCAAACCCCACTGGACCATCAACTCTTGTAGCCCTCCTAACTGCAGATACCATAGGATCTATGTGCTCTGGTGCACCATCAGACTGATGCCCCGATATCATGTATTCTCCAAAACACTGAACCCCATTAGCATGGCCCTAATCCAATCCCAAATTACTCAGTCAACACAGTCACCTTCTCAGATGCCTGGAACAATGCTACAGTTCACTTTAGGAAGCCCTCAGCAAACCTTACTATGCTTGCCAACTACCGGCCCATCTCCCTGCTTACTTTCCTGGTGAACATCTCAGAGATCATGAACAAGTGATTAGCAGCCTGCGTCAGTGGCAACCAGCTCCTTGAAACCAGCCGATCTGATTGCAGACACTAACACAGCACTGAGACAACCCTCGTTGCCACCATGAATGCCATCCAACTGATCATGGACAAGAAGAGACCTCATCCTTGTCGATCTCTCTGCTGTATTTGATGCTGTGTTCCACCCCATCCTCATTCAGCGCCTACATGATGCTGAAATTCAAGGAGCTGCACTATGATGGATCTGTCCCTTCTTGACAAGATGCACCCATTCAGTCAACCTGACATCTTTCACATCATTTGCAGTCAACCTCATCTGTGGAGTGCTATGACGATCCTTGCCCAGTCCTATGCTGTTCAACATCTACATGACCCCACTCACTAACATCATTTCAACTCACAGAATCAATGTTATTTCATACCTGGATGACACCTAGCTCATCCTCTCCCTCTACCACAAAACTTCAAGCACCCGGAGTGACTTCTCTACCTACATCTCCAAAGTCGTCAGGTGGATGAAGACCAACTGCTTCAAACTGAAGATAATCAAGACAGAAGTAGTCATCTTAAGCAAAGACATCTAGATATGGAACTCTATCAGCTCATTTCAGACCCACTCCCAACCATAACAACCATTCAAAGAACCTCGGAAAATTGGTTGGCGATCTACTCTGCATGACAAACCAAGTGAACACAATCTCTGACTCCTGCTGCCACACCCTGACGATGCCCAAGAAGTTCTTCAAGAGGTTTCCTCTCTATACCCACAGAACTGTCAACCAGACCCTCATCACAAGTTGAACTATGGCAACACACTATACATAGGCATCAGCACACTACTCAATTGAAGACTACAGACCATACAGAACTCAGCAGCCAGACTCACAGTGAAGACTTCTACCCTTCTCCCACTTCAATCCACACCTCAAAAACCTTCACTGTCTCCACATCCATGAAGGGGCTTTATTCCAACTCCCCACACATACATACAAAGCTTTGCACCTCATGGGCCCTACCTAGTTCATCATCTGCATAAATATCCACAAACCTACCAGACACCTGAGTTCTGCTGGGTTCCCACTTGTACACATTCCCCACATAAACAGAACACGATCTGGTGGCTTTGCCTTCTCCTATCTCATTCCTATAGCCTGGAATGACCTGCCTCTACACATCGGAGTTTCCTCCTTAGTTCTTGAATTTAACAAGAAACTGAAGACTTGGGTCTTCACCTAATTGTCTGCCTGAGATAGGTCCACTCTGAGCCTGCTTCCAGTGCCAAAATACATGCCTGGGTGAATTGTGGGCTTTACAAATACACATAACATAACACCACTTTTGCTTTTAAATGTACAATGACCACTGTGTAGTTTTTACAGTAGCACTAAATTCAGAGGTGTCAACTTACTTGAGCTCAAAACTACAAGAGGAATGTGACAAGGTCACTTTCGCGATCCCCTCAAATGAACAGGAACAGCCTGTGTATGCTCAAAGGTCTCCCGGGGGAACACCGGAACTCTCATTTCCTGGGAGACCAAACAAGATCTGGATCCCGACGGGAGCCACACGCGCAAGCCAAGAGGAAGAGGAGAGGGATGGTGAGATGGAGGAGAGGAGAGCATTGGTGAGAAGGGAGCCACACACTACAGGAGGGAGAGACACCGTGGGAATCTAGCACGACAAGATGGAGACAGTTCCGGAGAACAGCGCGGAGTGGGACAAAGACGAATCAACCTCAGGAAGGTCTGCCATGCAGAAGGTACACCCAGGAAGCAGCAGCAGTGAAGAATAGACCACGGACCACCAGGAGACGTAACAAACACAGCCAGGACAACAAGAAGAAGCTATTCCATCCTGCCATGTCCCTGGAGGGATGTGGCTAGCAAAGGAGCACTTGTGGGTGTGTTGACCTCACTAACTGGGCACTCTTTGTTCCCTTCGCCCTCGCAGATCTCTCGCTCTCTCACGATCCCTGCAATAAAAATATAATTTACCTAACCTCGGTTCTGTTGTTCTTCTGAAGGAGGACAACCGCCAGACCGCCGCCGGGTAGAACCCACTTACGCAACTGAAAGGACCAAAAAAGTGCGGACATTAAGATCTAGGAAGAAAAGGAAAGAAGAAGAGAAAAAGAAAGGAAAAGAATATCAGAACTAATCGAAGGAGTGAAAGCAGAATGGAAAGAAAATCTAATCAAAAGAAATAAAAAAACGATTTGTGTAAACCAAAACTCTCATTCGCCTCTTGTCTTACATGAAAGATTGGACAAATCTCCCCCCAAGGGCATCTCAGAGTCAAGGAACAAAGCCCAAAAGTGGGTGGGCATTTTCTTTATCGAAGCACTTGGGCGGGAGTTATTTAGTGGCCATTGATCTAAATGGAATGTCAAATCATCGGTATTTACCACAATGTTTTCAATATCAAACCTGCCTTGTATTACGTTCTTCTTTAAGACACCCTAGTTTATGTAATTTTTAGACAGCTCTGTCTCCGATAGGTTTTAATTCCTGTATTTTGCTTACAGTATTACATGTTTATTTAGGCAGATAATATTGAAACTGCAAGCAATTAGAAAGCAGTGACCTTAGTACATTTGTACCAGACAATATACCAGCAACACAAATCACTGTGGAGGTAGCACATGGACGCAACAACTTTTCTGACTCTTCCAGAGCACCAAAGACGCATGCTGATTTGCTTTGGCAGGATCACTATCTCCAACATCTCTAAAGAGATTGTCCTCTCTCTTTGCTCTTTCTCAGTTACAAGTCCATGGCTTTCAGAAGTTCACGCCCATTATGCTACTAGACCACAAGCAAATACTGGTGAAAGTACCATGCAAATCTGTCTTCCGTGTCACGCGACACCACCAAATAATTTTTTACGTTGAATAAAGACATATATAGAAATTTAATCAATATTTGTCAGGATTGCATTTCTAAAGAGAATAGGATGGAAAGCATGAACCACGACATGGAGTCCTTAAACCACAACCCCTATCACTCTATACAAACATTACAAAATATACAGGGGTAGGCCTTGTACTTTTATCATGCACTGGCATTCTACTTCTTTACTTCCTCCCAAAAATCAGAGCTTCTGTTTTGTCTCCCTCTTTGTGATTTTGTATGTGCAAGCCTCCAAGCAGATGATAAAATGAACAAAAGAATGACACAGATGAAAAAAAGAAATCACAGTTTTGCAAAATACAAAACATGTCTCTCTAGCAGGCCATACAGCCATCAGATATCAATGTGCATTAATTGCTCCCTTTGTTCCCACTCCCTTGTAGAGTGTGGTGTAACAGGGGTGGCAATTAGAATGCTTCAAACGTTGACGTGAAGTCATGTATTTTGCTCTCTTTTCAAAATTTGTAATTGGTATTCACCAAAAGATGGTATTTCTGTAAGTGAGGTGAGTATTTTCCAGTGTGCTAACCACTGAGGGATGGTTTTAATTTGCAACGTATGGTCTTTTTGAGTGCCTTTATTTGTGGAAAAGGAAGGTTTGAAGTGGTTGGCACTTCATGCGTTTAGGCACTACATTGCTTTTGATTGTCTAAAAATTCATAGCTCTGATTCTACTGATTAGACTTTTGTCATTTGTGTGTTTAATAGGTGAGAAACGGTGGTCATCTATGGGGCAGGCTGCAGTCAGGATCAGAAGTGTGGCTCAATGAAGGTGGCTTGGTGGTGAGCGGGGTCCCTATGTGATGCCCGACGAAGGCAGGAAAGCTTTGACAGGCGAAGTCTGAAATCCATGCCCTGGAAGGCCTTGACTTTGATGGGTTGCTGCTCAGCGTCTGTCCCAATGAAGCTCTCTATGTTCAGACATAAAGACATTTTTGGAAGTCAGATCCACTTCAGCAGAGCAAACCAGAATCCTCAGGCTGCCATTGCAAAACAGTGTCATATACTAAGATATGGTGTGGTTTCTCCCTCGATCTGCGCAGGTGCACGTTTGCCTGCATTACACCACACACACACACCCTTGTGCCATAGTGCAAGTGTTCATTCAGCATGTTTAACATAGGTTTTGTTCTAGGAGTGTGCCCTTCTAGTAAAATGTACTATACTTAAACTTTTCTCCAACTTTGCTGACGCCTAGAGGAGGCATACATTTGGATGCAATTCCATATCTACCAATGTTAGTAGTTTCATGTCAATGCCCATGGAAAGGCTCTTGATGCAAAGAGGTGCAAAGTAGCACAAAGCCATACTTTAAGTTACTTTGAAGCTACTTTCCAATGTAAACCAAGAGTTGCGGTGCAAAGTGAATCCCAATTCTAGCCTTTGCAACAGATTCCATCCCTTTTGGTGGCACTGTACTAGCGCAAACCCGTGATAAATCTGGCCTGCAGTGTGCTTGTTCTGCCCTGCGTGTATTGTAAAGATGCTAGGGACGCTTGCCTGAAAGGGACAGAGCTGCAACTGATCAACGCAACAGTCAATCGTATGGATGATGTAGCCATGGCGCGTTTATGCTCCGTAGAGTACAGCGAGAATTGGGCTAACGGAGTATGTGCCCTGTGTTATCATGTTAGTCTAATACATGTATTAGTGGCGCCAGTTGTGATTACCATTTAACAGTGTCTGCAATTACTGGAGCCAACTTATTCCGTTTTATCTTTTATTGCAAATTCATTTTGTGAAATAGACATTTTCATTACTGTAATTTTGGTCATCAATTTTTTGCTGACTAATCCTTAAAACTTTCACACGAGTAGTTTAGGAGGTTTTGCATTAATTATGCATAATCTAGATAACTTTTGCTTTTTAAAATGCATATACATTGTCATGGGAAAGTTATAACTTATTTCCAAGCGCAAGACACGCTTGTATTTGTGAGTAGTTCGACTATTACCAGCTGCAAGCCCTCAGACAGCGTTTCAGTGCACTTTAGGTGACCCAGAGAGAGCCCTGCGGCATTAAAATTCTGCATCTACCTGAGTGACGCAATATGGAGAGGCAGAGGAAATCCACCTTTTAGAACAACAAAAGCATAGGAAAATACATCCTAAGAGAAAGTTCATCAGAATCTAAGGGGGGAAATGCGCACACTTACAAATAGATCCTGTCAAAGTATTATGTTATTTCGTGATCTAGCAGGGTGAGAACACACATGTTCTGGTAATTTTTGTCAGCGCTTTACCTTGGTAAAGGGCCAGATGAAGGTTATTTTTAAACTTCCATGTTTGCTTTCCCAGGAAGGTACATAGTAATTTCCACTAGAGGGCACCCTTACCATTCGGAACTATGTACACATTTATTTACAAATAGCATTACTATCGAACGAGAACTAGCAAAACAACCAGAAACAAGCACTGACAATGTCAATAAGTCTGGCTTTAAAAGAATAGTGTATGGTAATGTGAAGCATTATAAGTAAATAGCATGGCAACAGATATGTATGTGTGTGGAAGCGAAGTGGATTATTAATATTTGGTACAGGAAAAAAGGTCAGGTGTCAGTTGCACTGTCAAGCCAGACTTAAAATTCCATTTAGGTTAATGACTGCCCTCCATCCTTCTGCGCTGCTGTCAAAGAAAAACACCATAAATTACCTAATTATCTAAGACACTTTAATAGTGTTCCAATGTCATGTGTGTGTCCCTAAAAGTTGAAGCTAGACATCTGATTAAACAAACAAAAGGATCACAGAAGACTAAAGGACAAGCAACTTTTGTGGAAGCTCGCAACTTCCACCCAATGAAAACATGTACTCCTGGCCCCCAACATGTTGGGCGGAGCCAAAGACCCTTCCTAGTGACATTGTCTGGCGACAAGAGTGCTATCAGGCCAGATCATGAAAAAAAGCAAACAAAGGGTATGAATTACACGAGGCAATCAAGTGAGCGGGATCGTTCCTTTTGTCATAGAAGACCTCCTTGATGTCATTTAGGGGTCGGTAAGGGTCACAGCAGCGACTCCCGTCTTGCCTCTTGCGACCGCTGGCACTGCCTTTGCGACCCATGGCGTCAGCTGTGGCAAAACTTGTGCCTGGAACATAGGGTCAGCTCGTCCTAATAGACATCAGTTTGGGCTATATTTTCCTGGTTTTCTATCACTTTTTTTTATTATTCACTATTAGTGTCATAAAAATAGAGTACATTTAGTTGGAATAGGACACTATGTGGCAGATAAGATAAGTAGAAATGCTATTAAATTTATGCTGTGTGTGCACTTGCGAGTGAGAGTGTGTTGTGCATGTGAGAGTGTGAATTTGTGTGTTTATGTAAGAATGTGTGTGTGAATCAAAGTAAGGGTCAAATGGTGTGTGATGTTAATTCTGCTACCCCTTACATTTTGGTGAATTGATACCCATAGAAGACCCTCTGGATATATGTTTTTTATGCATCCCCAAAGAGTGCTGTCATAAAACTGGACAACCTTTGTCACACCAGAAGCAAAAGCAACATGTCCCTGGCCTTCAAAATCACTAAAGTTTTATCGAGTTACCTTAAATGTCCCCTTTATTAGTGAACAGATTTCAGTCGGCTATGAATCATGAGCATTCACCCCGTGTATGCGTGACTGTTCGTATTTGCACTGTTTATTTAGGGACATTTTGTTATACCACATAAGCTACACGCTGAGTTGCACTTATTCACACCTTTAATAAACACTGACCAAACTCTTAGGCCCCAACAGCAGAACGCACTGACGTGTAATCAATTAAACCCAAGTTCAAGCCTTCCTCCCAGTTGTAGAATGAGCACTAGGAGGATGTCATAAGGGGCATTGCTAACAATGATCCAGCACGCTCAGTGCCAACGGGGCACATGGACCCACTGTACTGTACTAGTTTTTGTCTTTTACCACCTAACATTTTCCTTGCTTGTAGAAGGGCTCATGTCACCCTTGCCACCCCATTGGATGGCATGGAGCTAGTCGAGAGCTAGGTAACTATCCTGGCAGTAAATGACTGTGGTACAGGTTCCCTTGGTACTAGGCAGCAGTGGTTCCTCCATTAGGGCAGAGGGGTGTTGCCCACCCCAATGCCAGTGCAGTAAAAATGAAAAATGTAATGGTGATAACATTATTTTATTATCATTTTTTCAGTGCAGTCAGCCCGTGTTAGGGCAGGGCAGGGCCATTGCTTCTTACTGGCAGCAGGGGAGGAGAAGTGCTGCACACGTCAGTTTAAAGTGTGTGTGTCATTTTGGCTAGCTGTCTTGCGATGGATAGCCTGACATGCGCACTTTAAACCTCTCCAACCTGAGCTGTCTTCATCAGCTAGGTAGAGAGAAGACACAGGACTCCAGTGTCTGTAAGAGGCTGAGCCAACCTGCTCCAACCAATCCTAGCTTTTCTCTCATGTTGGTTAACAGCATGAGATGAGAGCCTGGATGGGTTAAGGGATTTGGCTTTGAGACCCATCGCTTCCTTGGAGCCACGGACTGCTGGAATGGAGAGGCGTAGGTAAGTATTTTTTTTTTAGTTTTAAATTGTTCTATTTTGCCCACCATCAGGCAGTGTGAGAAACTCGCTCTGCCTTCAGCCTCGACTCCAGAGCTCTTAGTCATGGAAAGTTACAAACAGTGTTTGTAACGGACCACGATTGAGAGCGTTGGCGTTGTGCCTAAGGGCATTCCTGGTTTCTAAAAGTGCCTTAAATTGGGTCAAAATATTAAACTGATTACCCCACTACTTTCAAATAGAATCAGCGACCACTGGTACTAGGACTGGCGTGCTTGCACTTCAGACCAGCTGCTCGTACTGGCTTCCTCCAGGCTGATGCAAAGCTCTTCTCCAGGCTATATCGGAATACTCTCCCTCGGGACCCAGCAGTGCCCCCTCCCTTCAAGGTCCTGCAGTAAAAATTCAGTAACAGACTTCTGTATCAGCACTCCCTCCACACGCACTCGTGTAGTACTTCTGTGCACTCCCTGGCTCCAGACTTGGTTCTTCATCTGCACTTTAAATCCTTTGTGGCTCTTCTCTCCCTCCGGGTTCCTGCATTTCTTACAGCTTTTGCTGTACTCTATCCTTTAGATTCTTGCATCACTCTGTCCTTTCAGGGCTCTTGCAACACTCTATCCCTGCACCCCTTCCAGTTTTTGCAGCAGACACTCCCTCTAAGATTCGGCATAACTCACTATGAGGTTCTTGCAGTGCTATCACCATTTAAAATGTTGTGGCCTCCGTGTATTAAAATTCCTGCATCATTTGCTCCTTCTGGACATCGTCAGCAACGCTCCAGCAGTACTCTCTCCATGTCTCTCTTATAATACTTCTTTCAAGAATTTTCAACACTATGCTGTCTGCAGTCTCCTACCACACTGCCTCATGCCAGGCCTCTGCAGAGGTTCTGCTGTCCATAGTCTGCTTTTGCGATTCAAGTCTAATCAGCATCCAATCGTTCAGAATCTTGCAAAAGTCTGTACTTGCAGGCTATTGCAATATGCTCTACATCATGTTCTTGTGATCTCTCCTTTAAACATGGTCTAATTGGTCTACACCTGACTGGAGTATTTCATTTACCTGTACGCCCCTAGTGAATGGTAATACATGTACCCAAAGCATATAAATTAAAACTATTGGCTGCAGCACTCATTGTGTCACACACTAAAGTAGACTTTTCAAACATGTCCAGGCCAGCCACTGCAACCTGTAATCCAGTTATGTACTGAAATTTCAACCTGGGAAAAATACCCTTCCTTTCAGGCATAAACCTTCCTTTTTAATGCCCATAGGTCACTCTTAAAATCACTAAGGTTAGGCCCTAAAGGCTTTCAGGGCAGAGTGCATGGTACTTAGTAAGACATGTGTTTTTAAGTTTTACATGCCCTGACAATGAAAAAACTCCTAAAGTAATTTTTCACCAGTGTAAGGCCTATCTCTCCCACAGACTAACACTAACAAAATAGAGATGCTGTTTGCGCTCAAATGAATTGTAATTTCAAATGCTCTTTAATAATAAAGTTGAATTTTAAGATACTTTTTCTATACATGCCCTTTTAGAAGTTGGCAGTTTTCTGTCCTAAAGCAAATTTGCCTTTCTGCTTGTGTCCAGGGTCACATAACTGGGAATGGCTCTCCTATTGTGTTTTGTGATTTGCTTCAGTACATTGACCCAAAGAAAGCTAGGTGTGAGGGGCAAGGGTCTTCCTACAGAATGGCCAGGGAGAAGGCGTACCCTTGCCCCAATTGCACTTCAAGGGGCCTTGCTTGCAGCACACTTTAAAGGAAACTGACACGAGGCCAGCCCATGCCGTTATCACCCTAGACAGCTTAGAGCCAGGGAAGAGCTGACCAGACGCAGTTTCAGGAAGGAATTCCCCCACACAAAGCCTAACTCTAGGTATAAAAATGGGGCCTTCAGAACCTTTCATCAGAACACTCCTGGGCCTGCGGATGGATCAAAAGGAGGTCTGCCATGCTGTCTGAGGAAGAGAGACTGCCCTACTGACGGATGAAGGAAGACTGGACCTCATTGCCTTGAACCCAGGCTACCCGGAGTCCAAGACTGCGAGGGACTCCGAGGGTTAGTACACTGACCTCATGTGTGAACTACAGGGACATTACAATCTTCCAGAGGCCTCCCTGAAACTGCCCAGCTGACCTGCACCAGACCTGCCTTAGCACTGCGGGTGGCCTCTGTTGGCATGAGTTCTGATTCCCACGAGGTGCACCCCAGGTACTGGACCCCTGGATGGCATCAGTGTGACGTCCTCCTGAAGAAAAGGTGAAGATGCAGGAGTTTTGGGCTGCTCGCAACTGTGAAGTGAACTCTTTACATTGAGAATCAACTGCCCACAATGACCACCAGCGAGACTTGCTTGTTGTGTCAACAGTCACTGTCCACGGCGACCACCAACGCGAAGCTCCAGTGAGACCTTTTCGCGCTGACAGTGACAGCCCATGTCGACCGCAACACGTATCTTCACCAATGTCCGGCTCTTCACTCCATAGCAGCAAACACACACAATGCCTGACGTGCTCCTCGCGTCAATAGCTTCCTCCTCGTGGCTCCCAACAAACGTGAACTCCACCCTTTACTCTGGACTTTAGAAGGTATCTCTTAAACAAGACTAACCTGGTTTCTGTATCCGACCCATGATTCATCCTGTCAGCCTGAACCTGTGACTTCTCTTGGTTCAGCATGACCAGATAACTGTGAGTGGAGCTTTGTGTGTGCTAGCTCAAGTTCCCATCCATGTGGTGGCCCAGTCTCTGGATCTGGGGTGTTGCACGGCCCTCCATGTTATGGGCATCAGGTACTTGCTGCTGTTCCGGTGGTGGCATTGTGGCCTCCTCCTCCCCAACTAATTCCAATGCAGTCAGCATTTCCAACCGGCTGTTCACTAGTAGCACCCTGCAGACACCCCAGTCTTCCTCTAATTACAATGCTGTGCTCTCAGTCGTCGCCCAGGTGATGACTTCCACCCACTGTCTAATGTATGGTGGCCCCTCTGGACTCTTCCAGTGGCATGCTATGTCTCTGCAGGCTGCAACCAGTGCAATATCCAGGAAGCTATTCTCCACTCTCTGCTCCTGAAACAGACCAGCAGGCAAACATTTGGTATTCTCAAGTCCTTCCTACCAAGGGTGCTTTCCAAGTCCGCTATTACTCCCTCACAAAATGTGACAATGTGCAGGCACTGCCACACCATTTGGGCAAAGTCCATGTCCAGTAGATGGCACTGGGGGCATTTCAGGTCTGGTGTGTAGCATCATATTGAGCCTGTGTGGGGAGAGGTATGTCACATGTAAATGATCAAAGTGTGTATGTTTAAATCTTATCCTCCTCGTCAGTCTGTAGGAGTGCTCCAATGCCTGTGCCCATTCCTTGTCTCTCAGGTGCCTTCCCAGTAGTCCCTCCCAGTGCTCTCGAACATGAGGCAAACCAACAATGTGAGATGCCAGTAGCATCTTGTACAGCCAGGCGATCAGTCTGCGACTATCCCCAAATTTAAGCACCATCTGTAATGTGTCATTCATGCAAGGTTCTAGCTCAATGTCCCCCAGAAAGGTGAGCACTGATCTCTTGACCATTCAGTAGGTCAGGGACTGTGCCCCAGGGAGCACTCACCTGGCCTCCACACTATCGATGCTTCTGAAATTCCCCTCTTCATAAAGGTCCCCCAGGGTGGCGAGGCCAGCTCCCCTCTCCTCAAGTACTCTTTGCTGGAGTGTAGGAGTATTTGCAAAATTCCTTTCTAGTTCCTTTATTTCCCTTTCTAGGGTAGGTAGCTCCCACATCAAAGCTCTGTGGGCCCAATACAGAAACCCCTCACCTTAAAGGCGTCCCAGTCCACATTTGTGTTTTCTGCTGTATGCCACTTCTGCTGGGAATAGTCAGTGATGATTTCTGCTAGGGCTTGCGAAACATTGGTTCCTGTAGGTGCCCCACCCGGAGTCTCCAACTGTGCTCCCATCTATTCCAGCTCGTGCACTTGAGTAGGAGATTATGACCTGAGAGTATGCGACTCAGGTACTCCATGTGTGTGATGTGTTCGGCTAGTCCGGTTGAACAGATATCGGTCCAGACGGATATGGAGAGCAAGCACTGCTGAGTAGTAGGAGTATTCCCTCGTTCCCACGTTCTTGTCCCTCCAGCTGTCAGCTAGATCCCAGTGAGCCGGCCAGTCTTGGAAGTCTCTGCCCGTGCAACACTTGGGGCGAAGGACGAGTAGCTTGCTGCACACAGCTGTCCTCTGTAACTTCAGTATATCCCCTGCTGTGAGATGCGTTTCCAGAAGCAGTGCCACATATATACCCCTGGGCTTTAGAAAGGCCAGTGTTTTGTAGCACTTGCTAGCAGTTCCCAGGCGATGTACGTTGCATGTAAGGAAGGTATACCTAGTCACCCCATTCATGTCTCCAGTAGTCACTGCGTGGGGGTTCCATATCCTCATACATTGTAATAGTCGAGGGTGCGCTTCTCCACCCTCTATCCCCTCCTGCAACCCATGCGAGCCCTGAACATGGTAGGAAGCAGTAGCAAACATATAGAGAATTGATATAAACTAACAACATCAACATCTCCCAAATACCCCCCCTCAGATACAACTGGTGTAGGAAGTTGGCTTTGTATGTACTATTTCAAAGTAAGAAATAGCATGCACAGAGTCCAAGGGTTCCCCTTAGAGGTAAGATAGTGGCAAAAAGAGATAATTCTAATGCTCTATTTTGTAGTAGTGTGGTCGAGCAGTAGGCTTATCAGAGGGTAGTGTTAAGCATTTGTTGTACACACACAGGCAATAAATGAGGAACACACACTCAAAGACAATTCCAGGCCAAAAGGTTTTTATATAGAAAAATATATTTTCTTAGTTTATTTTAAGAACCACAGGTTCAAGATTTACAAACAATACTTTAAATGAAAGGTATTTCACTTAGGAACTTTGAATTAGCAAAATAGCATATACAGTTTTTACACAAATGGCAATAAGCTATTTTAAAACTGGACACTGCAATTTTCAAAAGTTCCTGGGGGAGGTAAGTGTTTGTTAGTTTTGCAAGTAAGTAAACCACCTACAGGGTTCAAAGTTGGGTCCAAGGTAGCCCACCGTTGGGGGTTCAGGGCAACCCCAAAGTTACCACACCAGCAGCTCAGGGCCGGTCAGGTGCAGAGGTCAAAGTGGTACCCAAAACGCATAGGCGTCAATGGAGAAGGGGGTGCCCCGGTTCCAGTCTGCCAGCAGGTAAGTACCTGCGTCTTCGTAGGGCAGACCAGGGGGGTTTTGTAGGGCACTGGGGGGACACAAGTCAGCACAAAAAGTACACCCTCATCGGCACGGGGGCGGCCGGGTGCAATGTGCAAACAGGCGTCGGGTTTGCAATGGAGTTCAATGGAAGACCAAGGGGTCTCTTCAGCGATGCAGGCAGGCAAGGAGGGGGGTGCTCCTTGGGGTAGCCACCACCTGGGCAAGGGAGAGGGCCACCTGGGGGTCACTCCTGCACTGGAGGACAGATCCTTCAGGTCCTGGGGGCTGCGGGTGCAGTGTTCTTACCAGGCGTCGGGTCTTTGAAGCAGGCAGTCACGGTCAGGGGGAGCCTCTGGATTCCCTCTGCAGGCGTCGCTGTGGGGGCTCAGGGGGGTCAACTCTGGCTACTCACGGGCTCGCAGTCGCCGGGGAGTCCTCCCTGTAGTGTTTGTTCTCCACAAGTCGAGCCGGGGGCGTCGGGTGCAGAGTGCAAAGTCTCACGCTTCCGGCGGGAAACGTGTGTTCTTTCAAAGTTGCTTCTTCGTTGCAAAGATGCTTCTTTCTTGGAGCAGAGCCGTTGTCCTCAGGAGTTCTTGGTCCTTTTAGATGCAGGGTAGTCCTCTGAGGCTTCAGAGGTCGCTGGACCCTGTGGAACGCGTCACTGGAGCAGTTCTTTTGAAGTGGGGAGACAGGCCGGTAGAGCTGGGGCCAAAGCAGTTGGTGTCTCCGTCTTCTCTGCAGGTTTTTCAGCTCAGCAGTCCTTCTTCGTCTTAGGTTACAGGAATCTAGTTTCCTAGGTTCTGGGGACCCCCTAAATACTGAATTTAGGGGTGTGTTTAGGTCTGGGAGGGCAGTAGCCAATGGCTACTGTCCTTGAGGGTGGCTACACCCTCTTTGTGCCTCCTCCCTGAGGGGAGGGGGGCACATCCCTATTCCTATTGGGGTAATCCTCCATCTGCAAGATGGAGGATTTCCCAAAGTCAGAGTCACCTCAGCTCAGGACACCTTAGGGGCTGTCCTGACTGCCCAGTGACTCCTTGTTTTTCTCATTATCTCCCCTGGATTTGCTGCCAAAAGTGGGGGCTGTGTCCAGGGGGCGGGCATCTCCACTAGCTGGAGTGCCCTGGGGCATTGTAACACGCAGCCTGAGCCTTTGAGGCTCACTGCTAGGTGTTACAGTTCCTGCAGGGGGAGGTGTGAAGCACCTCCACCCAGAGCAGGCTTTTGTTTCTGTCCTCAAAGAGCACAAAGGCCCTCACCACATGGGGTCAGAAACTCGTCTCTCAGCAGCAGGCTGGCCCAGACCAGTCAGTCCTGCACTGAACAATTGGGTAAAATGCAGGGGGCATCTCTAAGATGCCCTCTGTGTGCATTTTTTAATAAATCCAACACTGGCAAACATGGGTTTATTATTCTGAGAAGTTTGATACCAAACTTCCCAGTATTCAGTGTAGCCATTATGGAGCTGTGGAGTTCGTTTTTGACAAACTCCCAGACCATGGGGGTTATTCTAACTTTGGAGGAGGTGTTAATCCGTCCCAAAAGTGACGGAAAAGTGACGGATTTACCACCAGCCGTATTACGAGTCCATTATATCCTATGGAACTCGTAATACGGCTAGTGGTATATCCGTCACTTTACCGTCACTTTTGGGACGGATTAACACTCCTCCGAAGTTAGAATAACCCCCCATATACTCTTATGGCTACCCTGCACTTACAATGTCTAAGGTTTTGCTTAGACACTGTAGGGGCATAATGCTCATGCACCTATGCCCTCACCTGTGGTATAGTGCACCCTGCCTTAGGGCTGTAAGGCCTGCTAGAGGGGTGACTTACCTATGCCACAGGCAGTGTGATTGTTGGCATGGCACTCTGAGGGGAGTGCCATGTCGACTTAATCATTTTCTCCCCACCAGCACACACAAGCTGGCAAGCAGTGTGTATGTGCTGAGTGAGGGGTCCCTAGGGTGGCATAAGACATGTTGCAGCCCTTAGAGACCTTCCCTGGCATCAGGGCCCTTGGTACCAGGGGTACCAGTTACAAGGGACTTACCTGGGTGCCAGGGTTGTGCCAATTGTGGAGACAATGGTACATTTTAGGTGAAAGAACACTGGTGCTGGGGCCTGGTTAGCAGGATCCTAGCACACTTCTCAGTCAAGTCAGCATCAGTATCAGGCAAAAAGTGGGGGGTAATTGCAACAGGGAGCCATTTCCTTACAACTGGCAACAGCATGTCATTCAAAATACCCATTGTTCGTAATCAGTTTCAAACCAGATTCACACAGTGCAACACAGTGAAGCTGGTTTTGGGGGTGGCAGTCACTTATGGTCTCCATTCACCCGATCACCTCCAGCCTATGATCCACCCATTAATGATGAAGGCAGTCTCAATATCTGTCCCCATAATTCAGCCTCTTTTTCTGAGGCAACCAGGCTGGGCACGACTTCTGCTCGGGCCTCCCTGCCCTCATTCACCCAAGTCTGAGGTGGCCTTTCTCATCCCCAGCCCAGCCAGACGGTCAGCCGTGTCCCATATCTCACGCGTGACCTCACAGGGCTGCAGAGTCCCTGGTTCAGCAGGCAGTGTCCCTCCTCCAGTGTTCAGTAGCTGGGGAGGGAAAGGGAAACCTCAGTCCTCAGTCTGCTCTCAGAAAGGATGCAGGCTGTCTGTCTCTACAGTAAGGCACAGAAGTATGGGGTCCTGTTTCTGACAGTCTATTTCACAAAGCAGCCCAACTTGGTATTGCTGCTACATAACTATACTAGTGTAGTGTGGTTCAGCCTTTGTAAAACTGGACAAGAGATGAGACGATATGTGAGCTAGTGAACCAGAAAGGTATCTTTTGAGGGGATGTTCCCTAAACAAAGTAAGTACAAAGAATTAAAAAGGAAAACCGTTCTTGAGAAAACAAACGTGAGCTTGTTAATTAACATTTCAAATCACAAATTGACAACTTGATTGTCTAGTACATAGATTAATTATGACTTTGTAGGTGTGCACAAAAAACAAGAGCCGCGGGCAGAACAACCTATCCTGCACTCAGAATCTGTCTACAAGAGCTGCAGTGTCATTCATATGATTCAACAAATTGATTCTCCCATAGCTGCGTAAATAGATGGAATATGGAACACACTCAGGCCCGTATTTATACTCCGTTTGCGCCGAATTCGCGTCGTTTTTTTCGACGCAAATTCGGCGCAAAACTAACGCCATATTTATACTTTGGCGTTAGACGCGTCTAGCGCCAAAGTATGGGCAAATAGCGTCATTTTTTTGCGTGAACGCCTTCCTTGCGTTGAGATGCAAGGAAGGCGTTCCCGTCTAAAAAAATGACGGCGACGCAAATGCGTCGTATTTATACTCCCGGGCAAAAATCACGCCCGGGAGTTGGCGGGTCAAAAAACCCCGCATTTGCGCCACTATTTAACGCCTGGGTCAGGGTAGGCGTTAAGGGGCCTGTGGGCTCAAAATGAGCCCACAGGTGCCCTCCCCTGCCCCCAGGGACCCCCCCTGCCACCCCTGCCCACCCCAGGAGGACACCCAAGGATGGAGGGACCCACCCCAGGGACATTCAGGTAAGTTCAGGTAAGTATAATTTTTTATATTTTTTAATTTTTTTGGGTGGCATAGGGGGGCCTTATTTGTGCCCCCCTACATGCCACTATGCCCAATGACCATGCCCAGGGACATAAGTCCCCTGGGCATGGCCATTGGGCAAGGGGGCATGACTCCTGTCTTTACTAAGACAGGAGTCATTTAAATGGCGTCTGGGCGTCGAAAAAAATGGCGCAAATCGGGTTGAGGCGATTTTTTGGCCTCAACCTGACTTGCCCCATTTTAAGACGCCCTAACGCCATTTTCCCCCTACGCCGGCGCTGCCTGGTCTACGTGGTTTTTTTCCACGCACACCAGGCAGCGCCGGTCTGCTAGCGCCGGCTAACGCCATTCCATAAATACGGCGCCCGCATGGCGCTTCAGAATGGCGTTAGACGGCGCTAAATTTTTTGACGCTAAACTGCGTTAGCGCATTTTAGCGTCAAAAAGTATAAATATGGGCCTCAGAATATATAGATATTGAACCTTCAGTTTTAGTCTTCAAATTATTATGCAGTGAAATTGAAGCTCACAGAGTACAGGAAGGTGCTTTCCCAATAAGACACGTTTCAGAGTTCGGTCTTTGTTAACTCAAAACAGATTGGCTTTTTCTTGTCTTACTTTGGCTCATGTCGTTGTCTGCTCAACCCTTCTAGGAAGCCCTTTCGTAAGGTCACATTTAGCCTGCAGTGAATGGCCCACCTAGCGAAAATGTCTGAATGAACTTTGTAGTCTTTAGTGTTGACTTTAATTCACATGTAGGCCTTTTCATTGGGAAAGTGACAATAGCGCATACAGCAAAAATAGCACCTTCCACGTCTATGAACTAGGTTTCTAGGCTTGTGGACACTATAGGCCTCATTATGAGTTTGGTGGTACACCGCCATTGTGAGCTAAACCCCGCCGGCCCTATTTTGAGTTTTCCGCTGGCCCAGCGGGGAACAGGGCCGTAACATTACAGCCGTTTCATAATCCAGCCGGCTTCAATGTGGTGGTGCAGCGGATGCAGTAGTACCCATCGCGCATTACACTGCCTGTAGTTCAGGCAATGGAATGTGTGATGGGGCTGTGCATTGGGGCCCCTGCACTGCCCATGCCAAGTGCAGGGGCCCCCAGGGGCCCCCAACACCCCCATTCTGCCAGCCTTTACATGGTGGTGTAAAACTCCATGGAAAGGCTGACAGACAGGGACTCATAATCCCCAGGGCAGTGCTGCTTGTGGCAATGCCGTGGCAGATTCTAACCGCCAGGACTGCCAGGCTGCAGGCTGGCGGCAGCCTAGCGGTGTCAGAGATTGGACTGTGGCGGCTCTGCGCCCTGTCTGCGGCCGTCCAACTGCCATCGTGAGTGTGGCGGTCTTGAGACCGCCACACTCGTAATGAGGGCCTATGTGTTTCATGCAACATAGAACAGCACCTAGTTATGCTGTACTACAATGCTCAAGGGGGAAAACATGGCACAGTCATATCTCCTAAAACTGGCTTGCTGCTGTCATCCACTGCATTGACACCCTGATTAGGCTGCCAACAAACAGCCTCCACAATGTTGCAGAATGTTGCAAATTTCCTACCATGCGATGTTCCCACACTTGTCCCATGAAAATGCTACCCCACTACCTACCCAAAGCAAGGACTCTCTTTTGTCACTGGTGTTGGAAATAGCCCTTTACTTCAGGGTCATTCCCAAACATTTTGACTTCCTCCTCCTCTTTTTCTGACTTCATTGTTGCTGGATTTAGGACTCTGCACTGCTAACCAGTACTAAAGTGCAAGGGTAACTGGTGTGCTTCATAACCACTCTTTGAAGTCTAAACCATTTCAAGGAACATTTGGATATAAGTACTGGGGCCTCATTTACAAGCTGCCTGCGACACCAGTGCAGCAGTTTTTTTTTATGCACCAGTGGCACAGGCTGCAGGGACATATTTACAAGGCCACGCAAAGCCACCTTCAAGGGTTCGTAAACCTGGGAATGCGTCAGTTTCCTGTGCAACCCCAGTGGTTGCGTAAGAGTTGTTCAACATGGAGAAATAACATTATTTCTCCCCATTCATTCCTCTTTCTATATGCGCTGCATTCTGCACCATACATAGAAAGAGGAAAATGTCTATTGCAATTATTTTTGTGCAGGAATGTCTCCCTTCCTGCACAAAAACTATCATCCCTGCAATGCAAGCATCCATGCACAATGGTGCAAGGGTGCCTGCATTGGCACATGGCAGCAATTTGTGTGCCAGCGCAGGGGACAAGGACAGTAGTGCCCCATATCTTGTCAATACGGCGCATTCCTGCCCATTTGTTTTGATGTAGGGCAGTGCAACAAAAAGGCTAGCGACACTGTCCTGTGCCAAAACATTGTAAACTAAGCCCTGGGTCTCTGACCCCATCAAATCAGACACTTCTGGACCTACAACTGGACTCTCTCAGAAGGACTGTGCTGCTGTTCAAAGGACTCAACTGGACTGCATTTATGCATGTTGCCCTGATATCTGCTGCTCCCTGACTCTGCTGGAGGGACTCTACCTTCCTACCACAAGTTATTCCCAAGTCTCAGGGACATCAAAGATTTGTACCATCTGCATCTGGATTCTACAAGCTGTAAGTCTGCCCAGCCTTGGAAGTGGGCCTAAGGTGCTCTACCTTCTGTGGTGTTCATAAGAACTGCTGCAAACCAACACAAAGCCCTGCAAAGCCTCGCCGGACCCAACAACGTGTGGTGAAAAACTCCTCAAAGCCTCACCATGAAGCGGCCAGCCCATCAGAACTGGTGCACAGTGATGCCAAGCCCTGCAAATCTTTTTCACACAGCTCCTCAAGCCCCACAAAGCCTCAACGCACAGCTCTCTGGGATCAACGTGAAGTGATGTCAAGCCCCGCCGCACAGCTTCCCAGATCTGATGCCAAATTACGCAAAGCCACGCAAAGCAATGCAGCATAGACCACGCACCAGAATTTAAGGTACTGTGTTCAGCGAGCCCAAGTGGGTCCCTGTAGCTGGCCCGCACTCCATCATGGTCTGCCTGAACTTGTGACTTTGCCCGGGTCCAACACAACCAAATAACCACAGGTGGAGCTTTACGCTTTTATGCACTATTTTCCCCTAAATCTTTAAAATTGCATATCTCAGGATCTATGTATTGGAGTTTTGTCATTTTGGTCTTGTTTTATTTATAAAATCACAATCTGTTTTTCTATTCTGGTGTGGAGTCTTTTTGAGGTGGTTTCATTGTATGAGGTATTGCACAAATACTGTACACATTGCCTTCTAAGTTAAGCCTGCCTGCTCTGTGCCAATCTTCCAGAGGATGAGCACAGGATAATTTCAGTTGTGTTGTGACTTACCCTGACTAGGATTGTGGTCCCTACTTGGACAGGGTGCATACCTCTGCCAACTAGAGACCCAATTTCTAACACCCGGTTTGATCCCATCATGTTGTGAGGCACTAAGCCTAGTCGCACAAGTGCCATAGCATTTTTATCAGGATAAGTGTGGGAATCCCCATAGGTTCCGGATTTTTCCTCTCACTGAAATGTGAGGAAAATTATGTTTTTTAATAAAGGTTTGTGGTTTGAATAGCATTGTGCTTAAGAAAAGATAAGGGAATTTGTGCATTACAGACTACAGAAGTGTGTTGTAATGTTTTTCTATATGTAGTATGTCTCGTATTTGTTTTTCTATGTGGATTACAAGTGCCATTGGGCAGGGTGATGGTGGCAATTGCACAGAAAGATACAATTAGCAACTTTTATTCTTTCATCCTTCCACAGGTTTGTCCAGCAGAACTTTGATATCAATGGGTATTTTTTCATTTTAATTGTATATATTAAACCACACCACAGAGCATGTAGCGATAGTGCTTTCATTAGTGGTAGGTGTACAAGGAGTGACACTAGGGAGTTCCCCTTGGTCCTGATGAGGAGTCTAGAGGTAGACTCCGAAACATGTTAGACCACTTAGGAGGTAAGGTACATAATATACCCACCTCTAGCACCCCTTTTTAACCATACCACCCGTGTGAGACATATTAAATTATTAATACCATCCATAGGGCGGTATTTTTAACTCACCAAGATCCCACCACTCCATCCCTTTTAGCATTCACATTGTTGAAACCATCAGTGCTCCCACGTATTCCGTCGGTCGCAACACGCCTCGTTCTGTAACAGAATGGGAGGAAACCCAATGATGAAGCATGCCACCAAGGGATAACCCTGGTGGGTGAGGGTTTTTCATACAAAAAAACTTTTCCTCTCCCTGTGGAAGTCCCTTCCGACTGGGCCTTTTTGTACAGTTACCAAAGTTCTAAGGAGGATAGACCCAGTCCCATCAAACCTTCCTTCTCCCACTTTTTGTTAGCACACTACAGACTACCCTAGATTCCCCTGGGTGTCTAGTTCCTGAAAAGTATGGATTTGTATTTTGTGGACCTCTTGCAGATTCCAGAAGTTTCCATCACAGAAATGTGAGGAAATTGCTTGATTTTAGTAAATGTTTGGGTTTTGCAGGGCATTGTGGGTAAGAACATGTAATGGTATCCATACAAGCACACATTGGGTGTCTAGCATTAAAACATTTCTGCATTTTCCAGGTTTCTCTGCATGGCAGGCAAGCCCAAGCCCAAATACCACAGTTACCCCCATTACTGATCTCTTCACATAGCGTTTTGGGGCCTTTTGTGTTGCGGGCACTAGGTCAAGTGCAGAAATGCTAAGTAGTAGGAATTTTGTGGATCCCCTCAGATTCATGAAGTTTCCTTCACAGAAATATGAGGGAAATGTATGATTTTGACTGGATAGGCAAATCTTCAGGTGTGTGAGGCCTTGTTGGTAAGTGAGTGAGATCCATGCAAGTTGCACTACCCTGGAATTTGCTGGGTGTTCAGTTTTCAAAAATGTGAGGGGCTGTAATTTTTCTTTCAGAGTCCATCCACTACTGAAGTACTAGCTTATATCAGTTGGTTTTAGCACATCAAGGTACCAGCCATTTTACGGTTCATTGAAACATTTTTCATGTGTGCCATACAAAGCCATTCACAATGCCAGCCACACACTCAACACACACAGCAATCACATTAACAAACTGCAGGCGTCTTCTACCTAAATGAGATCCCTATGAAAACAAACCTACACACGTTTTGACATCCTTTTCATGTCTGCCTCATGTAGAATCCTAATATCGCAAGGGTGTCTGGTGCACCTTTACTAACATCTCACCATGGAAGCCTGCTTAGGCTCTGGAACAATGGCCTTTCATGCACCATCAGCACAGTTAGTGCACTAAATCTAACTTCTTCCATTGTCACGGTCTGCACGTCTCTTACCACCGTAGGCTGAAGAACTTGAAGGAACACCCGGTCTTTTACTGGTTCTGGACTGGCCAAGATAGGGGCAACCCTGGTGCTGCTTACTGGAAAAGATGCCAAGGCAGATTGTACCCTCCAGAAGGAGTCCCAGAGGAAAAACCCAAAAATTGGGAAAAAAAACTCTACCACAGGAACTCCTGAAAAAGAGGAAAAAACAATCAGAAAAGGGAAAAAATAGAATGTAATCTTGCAGGAAGAAGCAGCACGGAAAACAGGAGCGAGGATCACCACCAAAACGGGAGTGTTCGCAACACAAGGAAGAAAGGAACTGCAGTGCTTATATACCAGAAAACAGGAATTGGCACAACAGGGAGAAATTACAACACCATCTTGGATTGGGAAAGACCATATAGAAATGAATAGGAAAAAAGACCAAGTATAAAAGGAAAAAGTCATGCTGGGAAGAAGAACACCAAGGAGGAAGACAATATAGAGACCAAGAAGAAAGAAAGACAGAAGAAAAAGAAAAAGGAAGAAAGAAGACGGAAGACCCAAGGAGGTGAGTAGAGGGAAAATCAGGGAGGCTGGCAGGGGCTGCGGCGCGACCCAGAGCACGAAATGTGCCTCCTGAGCCGCACTGCAGCAAAATGAACACAGAAAAATGGGCTGCTGCGGTGCCGGCATCCCGAAATGAGGACTACTGGCCCGACCACTGTCCGATAGAGAGACGCCGCTGTAGTTCACGGCGTCACATCCATTGTGTGGGTGTTTGAGAATGCCCTTGTGGCCTATTCCTTTTCAGTGTCATCAAATATACCTTTGAAAACTGAGATACACATGCTGGTGCAGGTTTTACTAAATTTCCAATAAAGCACTGATTATGGGCCTTAGTATTCAGTGGCCAGGATATTTAGTTAAAACATGGCGCATGTTCTGTCCACCGTTATGTGCAGTGCATTAACTATAATGTACTTGTAATACAGCGGAAAGAACGTCCACTATGTTTTGGCGTTGATGATGGTGTCAAGCAGCCAAATGCAAGACTAATGTGTGCCTCTTTACAAGAGCCAGTAAGGACATAGAGGCTGAATTCTAATTTAGAAAGTACATTTACAGTCTTTTTTTCCAAATTAGATGGAATAATGTAAAAAGCTACTCACCTACTCAAATAATGGCCCCTGGAAGGTATGTATCCATGAACAGCTACTCAGGGCAGATTCTAACTCTTAATCTATGTGCTCCATGTCAGTCAATTCCCCAGAATTTAACTTTTGTACGGTACAAAGTAAAACAAGTTGGAAAACACAGTCCAGGCTGAAAGGGGGTCTTGGGCAGTAAGACCTACTCTCCTGCCTCTTTCCTTGCAAAGTAACAACTCTGAATCAGCAATATCGAACACTGTTTTTCTCTGTTGAAGGAATGTACTCTGGAAAGTGCCAATCCTGCAGCCTTGCAACATTCTCCACAACAGATGAAGTGGAGGCTACTGTTTCTACAGCAGTAAAGCCTCTGATAACAACCAACTGAAATCAAGGAAGGGCATCAGCCACGGTCTGCCAACAGACAACATATTGTTTGTTGCCAAATGAAGAAGATGAGTAGCTAACATTTTATAACATGTATGTTTTATGACTCACAATATATGTTTGAAGAACCTGTTTATTTTTATCCACTCTATCATGTCAAGTACAAAGAAGGGCTTGGGGACTTCTTTCAACTGACCCCAAACTGTGACTAAAAAAGGACTTTTATCAAGTATTACAGTGAGCCGATATAACACATGTCTGTATGAGAATTTGACCCTTTGTAGTTTGTTGCAACTCAATGCAGTCTTCTGGACTTTTTAGAGCTTCTTGTAAACAAGGTCCTGACGGACTCCTTTGCGGTGCTTTCAAATTGTACTGCAAGCCATAGTCCCAACTTTTTATAGTTCACTAAAAAGCTGGACTCCTGTATAGATGTGACTTTTATAAGGGTTATAACCTTTATGAAAGAGGGATTGAACAAAGTTCCACACCATCTTCTCCGTAACTCCTACCATGGAAGGGCAACCTGCAGGATTTATTGTGTAGTCTACCCCAGTATATACTCTCAGCCTGTACATATCACCAGTAGAGCTCTCACACAACATGTTCATCTTGATGCAATAAGAAGCTCTTTTACTTAGTATGTTCTGCCTAACAGTCACTCTTGAAAATCAAGGACCCTTTGGCCACTATACTCTATCCAGAAATATAAACCTTTGAAAATTCAAAAGACAAATGTTTAATGACGGGTCGAATTTTAACTGTCATGGTCTAATTGGTTCCAGGGTAATGCAGCAGAGTTATCATTAAAAGGCATCATATGCCGCAAAATAAAAAAACTGTCTGTGCCCATCATCAGTGTGAAGCTGTGTGCTGCCCATATGGTAAAAGTAGACCAGTAGGACTGTACAGCTGGTTTGCGCACAATTCCTATGTTCAGTGCTAGGGCCAGAAATGTTTTCATCTCAAGTGAGGTGTACAGGATCATACTCCCTCTGAAACTGATTTCATGCAAATATAATTGATGCATAGTTTCCTAAATGAAGGCATCACAAGAAAAATGGTGGAAGTGATCAATAGGGAAACTGATTGTAGTGTTGACTTTACATCCAGCATCCGCAGTGGATGAGGACATTTGTGGCAGAAGTAAACTAGGAAGCTGCTACCTGAGCACTCTGTCTGTGCTCAACGATGCACCTGTCTGCAATCTGGATTGGTGTACCTTGTCACAGGCTCTCCACTGCACAGATTGCACATGTAAAGAGGAGTCAATACTGGACTGATCTCCGACTGAAAAATGAGTTCCATATTCCACTCCCTGAACCTCTCCCTCAGATGCTGTTTCAGTATCAGACCCTGTCATCCAGAGATGCCATCTCTGTTGTCTATCTAAAACTTTATGGCCAAGGTAGAATGCAGAGGTACTTGTAGAAATGAATTCTTTGTGTTTGCTATGAACTGAAAGAATGGACTGCAATGCCACAAAAGTGAAAAATGATCACATCAAGGGAAAAGCACTCACCTGACTCCATGCTGCAAATAAATTGTCCAAAGAAGCTAAAAGAGAACAAGAATGAAAAAAAATACTTTGTTACAGCACACCCAGTAAGGCAAAAGCCCATCATGCCAAATGTGTCCGTGATGCCAGGAGAAAGTTCTTTGTAAGATATTCTCCATGTGAAAGACCAGAATGTGGGTGACTCACACTGAAGTTAACCATGTGCACCATGCGTCTCTCTGCTCTACTTACCACAGACTAGGGCAATGGGAACTGAAAGCAATGATTTGAAATCAAAAATATCAGGCCTGGAGCATTGCATCATTTTTAATATGGAGACACCTGGTAACCCTTGGGTCTATGGACTGAAGTCTCAAGAGTGATTTTTGGATAGACGTGTATTTTCAGCCAAATCAATAAGTAAATTGGCAATTAATGTAATCTTTTTTAATTGCAAATACACATTTACAAAACATGACATGGTTTCTGATCTTTAAAAAGAAAAAGATGAGTGGATGCAAGTTATCCAAAACAAATGGGTTGTATTGACTTTTATGTGCTACAAATACTTGAAAATCAGCATGCCCAGCATAATACCCACCGTATCGCTTCCCCAATGGAACTAGAAAAATGACTAATATGCTACAGATTACTTACTTGCTTAACCAAGGTGAGGCAGTCACTCTAAAAACATTCTCAGCACCATGCTAACAAATATAGAGCCTTGCATCAGATTTCTTGCGCTGCCCTGTGACCCTCTAACCACCCCATGGATGCACTGAATTTACAAAACAGAGCTCCATGGCGCACGTTTTCACAGATGTATCAGAGATTCTGACGCATCTGTGTCACTAAATGCAAGTATTGCTGGACTAGCATGAAAAAATGACACTGCTCCAGCAATGCCAGGAGGCCCCCATTAAGAAAAGCTCTGTGTCAGTTTTATGCCTGCTCTTGGCAGGCAGTGAAATTCTGATGCAGTGAGGTCGCAGAGTGACGCAGTGAAATGTAAATTTCACTGCATCTGTTCTGCATGGCTTTTCCCGTGGGAATGCCTGCCTTGCATACATTATATCTGGCGCAGGTATAATGTGATGCAAGACTTTACAAACTAACGCATTGGGCCCAATGTGTCAGTTTGTACATGTGAAGCAGTATAGCGCACTGCTTGCGCCACATTGCATCAAAAAATGATGCAACAGTGGCACAATGGCCTTGTAAATGAGGCCCATAATTTGAAAATGTAATGGATTTATCCTTGCCCAAACCGCAAACAAAAAAAAAGGGATTCACAGAGATGCATCTGTTCCAGGTTTTGTATAAATTGTTAGCAAAGCATGGAAATATGTTCACTTGCACTGCTTCTTCTCTGCATCTATTTGAACTTCTAGATATTCAAAATTATTTATATTTTCTGTGTTGGCACCATCATACAATGGCTGCTTACAGTTGACAGGAATCACCATCATTAGGTTGAGGCTAACATTACGCTATCATCTGCATTATCATGCCATGCATGACAATACATTTAATTAATTACTACCATATGGTAAGGACCCACGTTTTAGCAGGTGTGGGTGACATGGAGGTGCACAATTTATCATGATCACCACTATTTTTCAAATAATATTCTAAATATGGTAGGAACTTTTGACAGGGCCATTACGGTACTACAGATTTCCACAGTGTTCTAGGAATTACCACCAATGCTCTAGGACAGTAATTTTTAACCAGTGGTGTGAGGACCTATGGGGGTACGCCATGCCTGCTCAAGGGGTCTGTGAAAGTTTTGCAAAATGAAAGAATGTGAAAATTAATACATTAAAATTAATGAGGTGTACATAAATAAGGAATCAAAATTCAAAATGGTAGAACTTTTTCTATATTTGATTGTGAATCACACTAGACATTTCAATATTTGAGCAGTTGTTTAGCATATACTTCTTTTTGTATATTGTTTTGAAGTTCAAATTACTAGAACTTTCTTAGGCTGGGGTGCCTAGCTTCCAAAATTGACTCAGTGGGGGTATTGGGATTCCAGTAATGATTCTGTGGGGCCACAGAAGTCAAAAGGTTAAGTACAGCAGCCCTAGGATGAACAGGCATCAGTGTAGACTGCCATTGCTCAAAGGTTGCCAAGAAATACCACATTACATTAGGGTCAACTTTTTACGAAGGAAAAGCAATGCGTATTCCAACAAGTGAATGTTGATGCCAACAAGTTGCTCCAGACTACCATTGTGTCAGGGCCAACATTGTACTAGTGTGGGAATGAGCAACATGACATTGTTGCTCACAAGTTCCAAAGAATAACCATTGGGTGGTTACAACATGTCATGGATGCCCAAGTCGTCAAAAATTACCACCATTAAGCAGTTGTCAGCATTTTACCAAGAGTAGACAATGGAATTCATGTGATCAATGTCCACAAGTTGCTAATGATTACCACCATTTTGCCAGTACCTGTATTTTACCAGGTTTGGTACTGGGTGAAGCATTAACACACTCCTCACACATGCACACACTTTCATAGACAGAAATCTATGTGCACAAACAAGCACAAACACACAGACCTGCACTCACACACATTCACAAGTACACAGAGACATGCGCTTGGTTGGAGAGAAGGTGGACAGGAGCATGCAGGGTAGCCAAGGGGTATTAAGAGCAGCCAATTGCAGCTGCCAATCATTGCTCCTGGAAGAAGGAGGAGGAAGATGAGATTGCTTTTGGGGGCCTTCAGATGGGGCAGGCAGATGGGAGTGCCCGTCTGAGAGGAGGAGCATGGAAGGAATGTACCATTTTTGGGGGGAGCCAGGCAGAAAAGAGTACATAGTGGGCCTCTCACAGTTTCTGCCAATGGAAAAGGCTCTGGAAGCGGCATTTTCCCCCCCCTTGTTAGAGTGGCAAGGAGTGGGAACTATTTATGTACCTTTTGCTATGCAAATTGAAGGTTTCTTCAGAGCTTTCAGGTCCCCAAGGTCCATGCATGGGTAGCTCATCCACCCAGGCTTTTTCTCTTCATCTGTGAGTTGTAGTACTGATTTTATGATGGAACGACAAGACTACACTATTCTCAATGCAAAGAAAAGCCATGGCCTAGATTAGTTTTTGTTATTTCCACCTGCATAGTAACAAGCTTTCACAAGGTACTAAGAGGCTTATTTACAAGCCCTGTGGCACAGAGCTGCGTAGCAAGTGTCTTTCTGCGCCCCCCTGTACCACCGGCAAAGGGCAGAATTAGATGTGCCTACAAGACACAGCGCACATAGAAAGAGGAAAAACAGGGAGAAATAAAGATAGTTCTCCCCGTTGCGTCACTTCTATGCCACCTCTGAGGTGGCGTAGGAATCTGATGCATTCCCAGACTTTGAGATCTGGGAATACATCAGATTCCTTAGTGTTCCATGGGTGTTGCCCATGTGGGAAACACCCACAGCAACACCCATGGAACACCCCTTTCACGCAGTTTTACGCACGAAAGATGCCATATTTACATGGCCATGAAAAGCCACTCAAGGTGGCTTTGTGTGGCTTTGTAAATAAGGGCTGGCACACTGCGCCACTGGAGCATTAAAAAAAATGACGCTCCAGTGGTGCAGTGTGCCGCTAGGGGCTTGTAAATATGACCCTAAGTTTATGTTTGGCGACCTTTTGGAAAACACACATAATAGATTTGCGGAGGGTCGGACTGAAACACAAAATAGGCCCGGGCACAAAAGTAAAAGTGGCCCCATTAGTGAATTGGTGCATGTTTAAATATTGAGCCAATTTTAACCTTGTACAGATAGACACATTGTTTAAGTGTTTTGCAAGCTAAGTAGCAGTGCATGGATTTGAGGTTGCTGCAGTCAATGTTTGTTTTAATATTAGAGAACTCAACAGTAAAAGTCTGGCAAGCAGACAATGAAACAGGCCACCGAACACCCAAAACAATGCTGACATACTGACCTTTCAGAACGGCCCTTGGGGCACTGTCTGATTTCTATGAAAGCTGAATTAATTAATAATAAATCTGTATTGATTAGTAACTAAGAATTGACGTGAATTATACTAATATAGAGAAATTGAGTGTTTGGAAAATGTGCCCACCAGGCGGCAACCATATTGTGTACGACATTAATAAAGGTATAACATTAACTGTTCAGAAATAATATGCACATACTGAACTAAATGTATTAGTGGATCATAATAATGTGTTAATGAAATTGATTTGCCTAATTTTACTAGGCATAGAGTAATTGTTAAATTATGGGCCTAGTCAACGAGGCCTCATGTTAAGCTCATGGCATAAATAACTGCACGTAAATGTTTTCTGTCTCAAGCAGGATTTACACTTGTTCTTTGTTCACACAGTGCTGACCAAATAGATTTGTAATGTTGCAATGTTAAACTAATTGATGTCTTAAACTTTCTTGTGAGAACTGTCTGCTGTAATGCGATGTACTAGTTACCGGTACATTTGTATCTTTGGTGCGTGAGAAGCTGAAGTTTCCTGGACATGACAATGGCTTCAATGACTGGAGTTATGATGCAACTAAAGTTACCTGACAAAAACTAGTGATGGGAACGGGAGAAGAGAAGCCAGTCATCGACATGTGAAAGACTAACTATATTACAGATATAAGAAATAATGTTTATTCGTTCTACTGTGTACACCCGATGTTCTGACCAATGATGGCGCGAGAAATTACTTTGTGGATTTGACGTATCCCAACTGCACTTACCAGGAAAGGCTCAGTTCCAGATACCCTTACTTCCTAGTTTTTAGTCTCATAGCGTAATTACTGTTATTAGTGATTGTTAATGCTATTAATGCTGTTTCCTTAGTTTGATGCTCTTTCTACGTTGGTTCAGTTAACTTAGAGCCCAATCGTCACTGAGCCAATCCCTTTCACTTTCCCCTGCCAACGCTGATGAAACAGATTCCCCATTGACAAAGACATCTTTGCTTGCTGATCCATTCAGAAGCGGTATAACAAAATGACATTGGCCCTCATTTCGACTTCAGTGGTCTTTTTATAAGACCACCCATGCCGCGTAAGCCCACCCTATTATGACACCAGTCGTGCTGGCGGACGGCGGTGAAGAGGCGGTTCCACTGCTGGCACCACCATGCCAAAAGGATGCTGCACACCACATTATGACCCGTAATACGACGTGGCAGTGTCCTGATGGGGGGGCACTGCTTGCGGTGGAAGCGCCGGGACGTGTCCCTTCCCGGAAGACCTCCTCCACGGAAGAGGTAAGTGGATCATCCAACAGGGGAGGGTGTGTGTTTGTGTGTTTGTGTGAGTGTGTGAGTGCGTGTCAGAATTTTGTGAATTGTGTGAGTGAACGGGGAGGAGGTTGAGTGTTTGTGTGAGTGGACGGGGAGGGGGATGCGGTTTTGTGAGTGAACGGGTAGAGCCGGTGCGTGTGTGTCAGTGGACGGGGAGAGGGGGTGAGTACCTGTATGGGGTGGCAGGGGGAGGAGGGTGTGAATGTATGTATGCGCTGGATCGGGGAGGGGGAGTGAATTTGTGTGTGAGTGTAGTGTTTGTGTATGTATGCTAGTGTGAATGGGGGTGTATGACGCTAGTGCATGGGTGAGTGGGGGGATGTTTCTGTATGAGAGCATGTGGGTACATGTGTGCGGGTATGCGGACATGTGTGCGAGTGTATCCTAAGGTAGGTCCTAGGTAGCCCCAAGGGCAGGGTGCAGTGTATGGTTAAGGTAGGACATATAGTAATGTGTTTTATATGTCCTGACAGTGAAATATTGCTAAATTCGTTTTTCACTGTTGCAAGGCCTGTCCCTCTCATAGGTTAACATGGGGGCTACCTTTAAATCTGATTAAAGTGTAGACTCCCTTTGAGAGCGGATGGACATGCGGAGTCTGGAGTCTCTGAGCTCACAATTTAAAAATACATCTTTTAGTAAAGTTGATTTTAAGATTGTGTTTGAAAATGGCACGTTTAGAAAGTGAGCATTTTCTTGCTTATACCATTTCTGTGACTCTGCCTGTTTGTGGATTCCCTGTCTGGGTCAGTTTGACAGTTGAGCTGGTTGCAGCTCACACTAGACAGTGACACAAAGGGAGATGGGGTGTAGTCTGTATTTCCTGATGAGCCATCTGTGCTAGGAGAGAGGGGAGGAGTGGTCACTTACACCTGAAAGGGCTCTGCCTGTCCTCACACAATGCCGACTCCGACTCCCTGGTGAGTGTATGGAGCCTGGCCTGGGAAAGGCAGGATTTCACATTCGAAAGAGACTTTACTTTGAAGTAGGCCTACTTCAAAGGAGAAATTGGGTATAGGAAGGGCACCCAAAACCACAGACTTTAGGATCACTTCTGGACATCAAGAGGAACCTCTGCCTGTAGAAGAGCTGAAGAGCTGAGGAGAAGTGCTGCCCTGCCTGTGACTGTGCTTTGTGGAGCTATCCTGCAATTGCTGCTTCTGCCAGAATAAGAGGGCAAAGACTGGACTTTATGTGCCTTCCATCTTGTGAAGAAATCTCCAAGGACTCGATTTAGAGCTTCCCTCCTGTTGTTTGAAGTCTTAGAGACAGCAAAGACTTCTTTCTGCCAGCACCTGGAGTCTCTGGAGAGACTCCTGCTCTGAAAAGTGGTGCCCCATCCAGTCCCTGGGCCCTTGAAAGGAAAGCTGGTGGAAATCCAAGGAAATCGACTTTGGACGACTTCGGACCAATGCCACTGCTGAATCCGGTGACGCTGCCTGCAACCGACTCCGTGATCTTTGCTGAAACGCGACAACCTTCGCACGCCCGATGCCACTGCAGCCCCGCTGAAGTCTGCGACTCCGTGGACGTTGCCGCACCACGTCGTGACCGACGCAGCTCGAAGTGCGCAGATTCAACGTTACGTACAGACGCCGCGATCCCCGACATCGCGCATCGACTTGTTTTCACTCTTCACCAAAGGTACTGTACTTGGGGGTCTACACGACTCCGTGTCCGGTGTCGCTGGTGTCGGTTTGTTGGGAACGACTCCGTCACAATGCCGTGTTAACACTGCATCGAAGCATTTTCTGTTTCTAAGCTCTATTTTTGAGTTTAAACTTTAAAAACTTGACTTGTGTATGTCGGATTTTTGTCGTTTTGGTCTTGTTTTGTTTAGATAAATATTTCCTATTCTTCTAAACTGTTGTGTCATTTTGTAGTGTTTTCATTAAGTTACTGTGTGTGTTGGTAAAAATACTTTACACCTAGCACTCTGAAGTTAAGCTTACTGCTCTGCCAAGCTATCAAGGGGGTAAGCAGAGGTTAGCTGAGAGTGATTCTCTTTTACCCTGACTAGAGTGAGGGTCCTTGCTTGAACAGGGGGTAACCTGACTGTCAACCAAAGACCCCATTTCTAACAGTGGTGATCAGCGGTTGGGATTTGGACTTGTATTTGTACTTGACATTCAGTTATTAAGGGTACACTACTGTTTTGATCTCAGACCACTACATGACCACATACTACTTGTTTGGTGTTCTTTCATTTTTCTCTTGGGGACTCCTTTTTGTTCTACTTCCATGATTTTGCTGATCCCTTGACTGATTCTTTTTACTTTATTGGGAACTTGTTTCCTGCCGTTGGAACTTTGCACTTGTTGCCATCATGTCTCAATCTGGAGATGCAACAGCTGGAGCTGTGTTTGAATTGGGGAAACTGAAGAGGTACTCAGTTGCTCAATTGAAACAGTTCTGTGAAGATCTTGCCTGTCCCTTTAAGAGCTCCACCAGGAAGGGGGAGCTGCAAGAGGCACCGGGGGCCTGGGTGACAGCCAAGGAGGCTGAAGGGCACACAGAGGAGGAGAATGTGGGTGGGGAAGTACAGAGTGTAGGAGGCTGGCCTGGCTTGTAGTGGGTACCAGAGGTACTTACACCTTGTGCCAGGTCCAGTTATCCCTAATTAGTGGAGAAGAGGTGTTTCTAGCAGCTTAGACTGATAGAAGGTAGCTGTGGCAAAGCAGCTTAGGCTGAACTAGGAGACATGTAAAGCTCCTACTATACCACTGGTGTCATATGCACAATATCATAAGAAAACACAATACACAGAAGTACTAAAAATAAAGGTACTTTATTTTTATGACAATATGCCAAAAGTATCTCAGTGAGTACCCTCAGTATGAGGATAAGTTATATACACAAGATATATGTACACAAACCAAAATTATGCAGGTAATAGCAAGAAAAGTAATGCAAGCAGTGTAAAATTACAGTAGATTGCAATAGGAGCACATAGGTATGGGGCAACACAAACCATATACTCCAAAAGTGGAATGCGAATCACGAATGGACCCCAAACCTATGTGAGCTTGTAGAGGGTCGCTGGGACTGTAAGAAAACAGTGAGGGTTAGAAAAAAAGCCCACCCCAAGTCCCTGAAAGGTAGGTGTAAAGTGCACATACTACCCCCAGAGAGCACAGAAGTCGTGCTAGGGGGATTGTGCAGGAAGAACAAACACCAGCAACGCAACAACAGTGGATTTCTGGACCTGAGTACCTGTAAGACAAGGGGACCAAGTCCAATAGTCGTGACAGTGTCGAGAGTGGGCAGGAGCCCAGGAAATGCCAGCTGAGGGTGCAAGGAAGCTGCCGCCTGTTGGAAGAAGCTTGGAGTTCTGCAAGAAAGAAGAGGACTAGGAACTTCTCCTTTGGAGGATAGATGTCCCACATTGCGATGAAGCTTGCAGAGGTGTTCCCATGCAGAAAGACCGCAAACAAGCCTTGCTAGCTGCAAGGGTTGTGGTAGAGGTTTTTGGGTGCTGCTGTGGCCCAGGAGGGATCAGAATGTTGCCACTTGGAGGAGGAGACAGAGGGGTGCCCAGCAACTCAGTGAGCCCACAGAAGCAGGCAGCACCCGCAGAAGTACCTGAACAGGCACTTGGAAGAAAAGTGAACCGGAGTCCACCCGAAGTCACAAAGGGAGTCCCACGACACCAGAGGACAACTCAGAAGGTTGTGCACTGCAGAAAGGAGTGTCGGGGACCCAGGCTTGGCTGTGCACGAAGGAAATCCTGGAAGAGTGCACAGGAGCCGGAGCAGCTGCAAATCACGCGGGAACCAGCAATGCAGTCTAGCGTGGGGAGGCAAGGACTTCCCTCCACCAAACTTGGACTGAAGAGTCACTGGACTGTGGGAGTCACTTGGACAGAGTTGCTGAGTTCCAGGGACCACGCTCGTTGGGCTGAGAGGGGACCCAGAGGACCAGTGATGCAGTCTTTTGGTGCCTGCGTTTGCAGGGGGAAGATTCCATCGACCCACGGGAGACTTCTTCAGAGCTCCTGGAGCAGAGAGGAGGCTGGCTACCCCCAGAGCATGCACCACCTGGAAACAGTCAAGAAAGCCGGCAGGATGAAGCTATACAAGGTTGCTAGTAGTCGTCTTGCTACTTTGTTGCGGTTTTGCAGGCGTCCTGAGCAGTCAGCGGTCGATCCTTTGGCAGAAGGTGAAGAGGGAGATGCAGATGAACTCTGGTGAGCTCTTGCATTCGTTATCTGGTGAGATCCCCAAAGCAGAGATCCTAAATAGCCAGAAAAGGAGGTTTGGCTACCTAGGAAGGAGGATTGGCTACCAAGAGAGGTAAGAGCCTATCAGAATGAGCCTCTGACATCACCTGCTGGCACTGACCACTCAGAACAGTCCAGTGTGCCACAAACACCTCTGTTTCCAAGATGGCAGAGGTCTGGGACACACTGGAGGAGCTCTGGGCACCTCCCCTGGGAGGTGCAGGTCAGGGGAGTGGTCACTTCCCTTTCCTTTGTCCAGTTTCGCGCCAGAGCAGGGCTGGGGGATCCCTGAACCAGTGTAGACTGGCTTATGCAGAGATGGGCACCATCTGTGCCCATCAAAGCATTTCCATAGGCTGGATGAGGCTACTCCTCCCCAGCCTTCACACCTATTTCCAAAGGGAGAGGGTGTTACACCCTCTCTCAGAGGAAGTCCTTGGTTCTGCCTTCCTGGGCCAGGGCTGCCTGGACCCCAGGAGGGCAGAAACCTGTCTGAGGGGTTGGCAGCAGCTGCAGTGGAGACCCCGGAAAGGCAGTTTGGCAGTACCTGGGTTCTGTGCTAGAGACCCGGGGGATCATAGAATTGTCCCCCCAATGCCAGAATGGCATTGGGGGGACAATTCCATGATCTTAGACATGTTACATGGCCATGTTTGGAGTTACCATTGTGACGCTGTACATAGGTAGTGACCTATGTACAGTGCACGCGTGTAATGGTGTCCCCGCACTCACAAAGTATGGGGAATTTGCCCTGAACGATGTGGGGGCACCTTGGCTAGTGCCAGGGTGCCCACACACTAAGTACCTTTGCACCCAACCTTCACCAGGTGAAGGTTAGACATATAGGTGACTTATAAGTTACTTAAGTGCAGTGGTAAATGGCTGTGAAATATCGTGGACGTTATTTCACACAGGCTGCAGTGGCAGGCCTGTGTAAGAATTGTCAGAGCTCCCTATGGGTGGCAAAATAAATAATGCAGCCCATAGGGATCTCCTGGAACCCCAATACCCTGGGTACCTCAGTACCATATACTAGGGAATTATATGGGTGTACCAGTATGCCAATGTGAATTGGTAAATTTAGTCACTAGCCTGTTAGTGACAAATTTGGAAAGCAGAGAGTGCATAACCACTGAGGCTCTGGTTAGCAGAGCCTCAGTGAGACAGTTAAGCATCACACAGGGAACACATACAGGGCACATACTTATGGCAGGGTCCCAGTGACACATACACTAAAACAACATATATACAGTGAAATATGGGGGTGACATGCCAGGCAAGATGGTACTTTCCTACACAGAGGATACACAGTGGTGTAGTGGAGGTACCTGTTACGCCTGGGGGAAGGGTCTCCAGGAGAGGTAGCAGTAGGTCCTCCAAGAGTCTGACCTCTGCAGAGTTGCAGGACAGAAAGGCAGAGAGGGCTCACCAGTTGGAGTTAGAGAGGATGAGGAAGGGATTGGAAGAGAGGAGGAGGGACTTAGAGACTTAGAGATAAAAAGGATGATTTATGCTTACGAGCTTAAATTGAAAGAGCAGGAAGTCATGAGGGCTGAGTCCAGCTGGAAAGGTGGCAGCAACAATTTTCTATCCAGGGCTGCTGAAGAAGTGCGTATGCCCAGAGGCGTGGTGCCCTATTTGAAGGAGGGAGTTAACACACATGAGGAGGTTCAGGGGTATGAGGTTGCTCCAGTGATGCGCAGGGTCCCGGAGGTGGATTGGGGAACTGGCATAGGGAGTCATATTCCTAGTTATGGGAGGGACACTCTACTGGCTCTAGGTAAGAGTGACAGGGAGAGGGGTTCCCCCAGATAGAAGTCCTGGTTATGGAGTGTGAAGATATACCAGAAGAGTGTGGGTTGAGTGTCAGGGACAGTCAGGTACTGTCTCACCAGTCTCAGGAGGGTGATGTGGGGTGGTTTTTCAAAGCACAGTCGCTGGATGGTTGGGTGAAGGGTACTTTGGTTAATTCATGTGAGGGGCTGAGTGATGTAATTGCTGGAGAGCATGTGTCTAGTCCTTATTTTCCAGAGCTACACCAACACCAGGTGGAGTGTGAGTTCTCTGACCCCAGGGAACATACACTGGAGGCAGACCTGTGGGTGAGTACCAGAGAGTCTGAAAAGGCATTTGGGGGTGCTCCTGAGGGGAGTGGTCTAGGTATTTTCCAACCAGGTAAGGTAGGGAAGGATTGTAGTGTCCCAGGTAGGTCCCTGTGTAGTGGGATGGGTGAGGGACCCCATGTCCAGTGTCAGAGGAGAGGGAATGGGGATGGGCTGAGGCCCAAGGTGCCCGAAATCTGGTCCCAGGTCCTAGATGATTTCATGAGAGAACACCAGGAGGGGAACCTAGCCTGCACCGTAGGGCCCTCTGTTGAGGGAGACCCCACAGTGTCAGGAGAACTTGGGGGCGGCTGTAGCCAGCGTCCCACCAGTTCTGGTGTCTGGCAGTACCACTCCTAGTGAGGGGGTGCAGAAGTCCAGACAGAGGGTTGAGAGGGGGTTGCGGACCCCAGTGGAGAACCTGGAGGGTCAGGGGTCACCTCTGAGAGCAGAGCCCCCCAGGAATGACCTAGGTGAGACCATTTCTGGGTTGGCGGGAATCCAGACTCTGCCAGATGGGCAGGGGTAAGGAGACCTATGCCAGACAGACTCTTGTGTGGCCCTTGGGGACAGTGTGTCCCCTGAGGGGGGAAGTGTGCCCCCCTGGAAGCCCTGGTGCGCCAGACAGTGGTTCAACCGCAGGGTCGTGACTCTGGGTTGGATGACCATGTTCAGAGGGTAAACTCTGACCTGGTGGGGGGTAGGTATTCCCCAAAGGAAGTCCTGGGTTGCCAGATGGGTGTCCAGTCTGTGGGTACAGACCCTGGACTGGAGGGCCAGGTACAGGGTGTCCCCCCTGACCTGGAGGAAGGGGCTACTGCTAACAGTGCCCCTACCACGTTACATTCTGGGGGGCCACTCCTAGTTGGGGGGTACAGGACCCCAGGAGGGAGGGAAGGCGGAGGGAAGCCTCATCCTTGGCCCTAATCCAACCTGAAGGTACAGACTTCAGGTTGGAGGACCAGTTGCAGGTTAACTTCCCTGCACTGGTGGGAGAATTGTGCAGGACTGCTTCTACAAGCACCCTGACAATTTTGGACTCTAAGGGGGTGCCGCTCCTGCAGGGAGGGTACCGAGCCCCAGAGGGGAGGACCAGGGTCAGGGTGTCATCCCTGACCTAGTGGAAGAGATAGTGGTCAAAGGGTGCCAGGCACCTGGGGCTACCGCCCCCCACTCTCTACAGTCACAGTGGTTGGAGAGGCCTAAGGTCAGGCTCTCATCCCTGACAGTTGTCAGGGGTCACTGTGGCTTGCTATCCTGGTGGACAGAGACAGCCCTAAGGGGGGAACGAGAGTCACACCCCAGGGGTGGAGTGGGCAACACCACTGTGTTGCCTTGGTGGTGCTATCTACCCCCTGCGATACCTCTGTGAGCAAAGTAAAGTTAGGTAGTGCACAGATGGTATCTGCAGATGAGGAGAAGGGTTCCGCATGGGTTCGCTTAGTGGGCCCTGAGAGTATGGACAGAGGGATCCAACTGGAGTCAGGAAGGCGTAGAACTGGAACATGCCCCTGCTGTTGTGGGCCTGGGTTCTTGTTCTATCGCCCAAATCAGGAAAGTACATCAAGGTATTGATTGTTCTCCCCTGGTTTTAGGCCGGTAGGGGGTCGTGTTGGACTTTTTTGCTTATGCAGGGTCATCCCCAATCTTTTTGCCTCCTGCCTCCTATTTTTTCTGGGCTGTTGCTGTTGGCTTTTGAACTCCGAGCACTTTATTACTGCTAACCAGTGCTAAAGTGCATATGCCCTCTGTGTAAATCGTATGGTTGATCGGTTTATCCATGATTGACATACTTGATTTACTAGTAAGTCCCTAGTAACGTGCACTAGAGGTGCTAGGGCCTGTAAGTCAAATGCTACTAGTGGGCCTGCAGCACTGGTTGTGCAACCCACATAAGTAGCTCTGTAATCATGTCTCAGACCTGTCATCGCAGTGTCTGTGTGTGCAGATTTAACTGTAAATTCGACTTGGCAAGTGTACCCACTTGCCAGGCCTAAACCTTCCCTTTTCTTGCATGTCAGACACCTCTAAGGTAGGCCCTAAGTAGCCCCAAGGGCAGGGTGCAGTGTATGGTTAAGGTAGGACATATAGTAATGTGTTTTATATGTCCCGACAGTGAAATATTGCTAAATTCGTTTTTAACTGTTGCAAGGCCTGTCCCTCTCATAGGTTACCATGGGGGCTACCTTTAAATCTTATTAAAGTGCAGATTCCCTTTGGGAGCGGATGGGCGTGTGGAGTTTGGAGTCTCTGAGCTCACAATTTAAAAATACATCTTTTAGTAAAGTTGATTTTAAGATTGTGTGTTTGAAAATGCCACTTTTAGAAAGTGAGCCTTTTCTTGCTTATACCATTTCTGTGACTTTGCCTGTTTGTGGATTTCCTGTCTGGGTCAGTTTGACAGTTGGGCTGCTTGCACCTCACACTAGACAGTGACACAAAGGGAGCTGGGGTGTAGTCTGCATTTCCTGATGAGCCATCTGTGCTAGGAGGGAGGGTGGGAGTGGTCACTTACACCTGAAAGGGCTGTACCTGTCCTCACACAATGCCGTCTCCAACCCCCTAGTGAGTGTCTGGGGCCTGGCATGGGAAAGGCAGGATTTCACATTCAAAAGAGACTTTACTTTGAAGTAGGCCTACTTCAAAGGAGAAATTGGGTATAAGAAGGGCACTCAAAACCACAGACTTTAGGATCACTTCTGGACATCAAGAGGAACCTCTTCCTGGAGAAGAGCTGAAGAGCTGAGGAGAAGTGCTGCCCTGCCTGTGACTGTGCTTTGTGGAGCTATCCTGCAATTGTTGCTTCTGCCAGAGTAAGAGGGAAAAGACTGGTCTTTATGTGTCTTCCATCTTGTGACAAAATCTCCAAGGGCTTGATTTAGAGCTTGCCTCCTGTTGTTATAAGTCTCAGGGACAGCAAAGACTTCTTTTTGCCAGCACCTGGAGTCTCTGGAGAGACTCCTGCTCTGACAAGTGGTGCCCTATCCAGTCCCTGGGCCCTTGAAAGGAAAGCTGGTGGAAATCCAAGGAAATCGACTTCGGATAACTCGACGCCGCTGCTGAATCCGGTGATGCCGCCTGCAACCGACTCTGTGATCTTCGCTGGAACGCGATGACCTTCGCAGGCCCGACGTCGCTGCAGCCCCGCTGAAGTCTGTGACTCTGTGGAAGTCACCGCACCACATCGTGACCGACGCCGCTCGTAGTGCGCGGATTCAACGTTTCGCAAAGATGCCACGTTTCCCGACTTCGCACATCGACTTGTTTTCACTCTTCACTAAAGGTACTGTACTTGGGGGTCTACGCGACTCCATGTCCGGTGCCGCTGGTGTCGGCTTGTTGGGAACGACTCCGTCACGACGCCGTGTTAACACTGCATTGAAGCATTTTGTGTTTCTAAGCCCTATTTTTCAGTTTAATCTTTAAAAATTCATAACGACTTGTGTATGTCGGATTTTTGTCATTTTGGTCTTGTTTTGTTTAGATAAATATTTCCTATTCTTCTAAACTGGTGTTGTCATTTTGTAGTGTTTTCATTAAGTTACTGTGTGTTGGTACAAATACTTTATACCTAGCACTCTGAAGTTAAGCCTAGTGCTCTGCCAAGCTTCCAAGGGGGTAAGCAGGGGTTAGCTGAGGATGATTCTCTTTTACCCTGACTAGAGTGAGGGTCCTTGCTTGAACAGGGGGTAACCTGACTGTCAACCAAAGACCCCATTTCTAACAGATACAGAATGAGCTACTCTACATGCCAAATCTAGGAGAGCTGAAGAAACCTAAAACAGTTAGTACACAGTAATCTGTAGCACTGTTTTAAGGAAGGGACAAACCCTCTGTGGTGATATCTCTGTTCTAGATTCTTGAAGCAATCATTCCATGTTAGGTCCCTCATGCCCAATGACTCCCTCTATATAACTGCCAAGTGAGCTCCTGCCATGTGTGACATCGTCAAGCAGACCTGGATTTTTAGGGAACAGCACACTGCATTCTGTGACTTGTAGTTCCTCTTACAAACGTGTATATGAAGCTTTTAAATTCCCATCTCGATAAGCACTGTTGGCTAAGAAGCCATCAGTGCTTAAAGGTGTTGCACATTGTTGGAAACAGCCCTTTCTGTAGGGTTTCCATGTCTTTTTGGCATCTCGCCTCCTGTTTTGATCTTGTGCTGTATTTCATTTTGCTGGCTTTACGACTCCGGGCAGTTTACCCCTGCTGACCAATGCTAGAGTGCAAGTGCTTTCTGTCTAAATTGTATTGGTATTTGGTTTACCCATGATTGGCATATTTGATTTATCAGTAAGTCCCTAGTAACGTGCACTATTTGTGCCCAGGGCCTGTAAATCAAATGTTCAGTAAGTTTCAAGTTTGTTATTAGGATACTGAACTCTATAGAGGTCCACATAAATAATAAATAACACAATATCATATATATGACAACCTCCCAACCCCCAGAAGCGTCTAATCACAGAAAGTACACATTATTCCTGAGCAAACTTTAAACAGAATTTGATAATTAAATTTAATACAAGAATAAAAAGCTTTTGAAGAAGGTAAAAACTCTATAGCAAAACATCTCATTAGGGGGACCAGAAAAGGCCAACATTAGCTCAGAAGCTGTACGTAAAGAATATTTGAGACAGGTAGGTCATATCCACTTACGGCAGAATAACAGCAAGGCCGGACATATGAAAACTACATGGTTCAGGTCTTGATCACCATTATGACAAAGATTACAAGTGGCTGAAGATCCATACCATCTGGCCCACAATGAGTTTACGGGAAGCAGCCCCTGACGCAGTAGGAGCTAGAATCACCTGATCCTGTGAAGCAGGTTCCAGCTGAGGTAGGGCTGCATTTCCCTCAAAAGGATAGTGTCAGTTATAAATTGAAAGCCCTGCCTGTATCCGCAGGCCTTTTTTTCCCGAGCGAAGTTAATTGTCTAAGGATGGCTTTTAACTGTGACTGAGGAAGTGTGGGAATGGAGGCAGGGTCTAACAGTAGGAGATCTGTGGCCTGTAAAACATTCCTGCCAATGGTGTATTTTGACCTGCTGCCAGCCAAGACTTCTTTTTTTAACAGTGATCTCAAAGAATCGTCACCAAAGTTCATCATGCTAACCACCCAAAGTACAACCCCAGCGAGGCCTTGGACAAAAGCACTTCACAGGCCCATCTCAAGCCTTAAGGTTGCTGCGGAGAGGGCTGAGCTTTTGAAGAGAGCTTCCTCAAAATGCAGCCCTCTAGTTTATCTTAAAAAAAACATTTTGAAACTTCGATGTGCTCTAGGCCATAGAGTAAAGACAGAGGTATCTTTGCCCAGTACACCTCTAAGAGGGGTTTGAAATGTCTCTTGCCGGTAACCCTATAGAGGGTGTTCAAGCCGTGGGATAGAGTTTTTTGTTGGTTTTGTTCTATGTGTGCCCTGTCGCTGAGGTTCCCACAGACAATTTTACCCAAAAATGTATAAGAGGTTACCCTCTCAAGCTTCTGAGCTCCCAGTGACCAACAGAAACTGCTGTATTTGAGCCCTTTTTTTTACTGTGAAAACACAGGATTTTACTTTTGGAGCAGTTTATTTTTGGAAAGTGGGCTTCTGTGAAACTCCCCAAGGCCTGAAGACAATTGTTTAACCCTATTGGTGTACACTCCAATATGGTTATATCATCGGCATTGAGCAAACAGGGTATGGTCCTTCCTCCTAATATAGGGGCAAAACCCTTGCACCGGGATAAGTGAGTGGGTAAGTCAGAGATGTACAAGTAGAACAGCATCGGGGCCAACATTCAACCTTGTTTTAAACCATTCTGAGTTGGTAATTGATAGGATAAGCCCCTATCGCCCCCTAACAGCACCCTACAACAGGTGGAGGAATGCAGGGCAATCACCAAATCTAGAAGAGTACCTGGCATGCCTAGTCAAGAGAGCTTTGACCATAGCATAGTCCGATCTACCTTATTAAATGCCGTAGAAAAGTCAATAAAGGCTGCATAGATTACCTCTCCGCTCAGAGTTACATATTTCTCATTTATTACCTGAAGGGCCGAGATGTTATCAATTGTACCATGCTTATGTTGAAAGTCAGATTACTCCAGAGGGATGATTTTGTTTCTTTCTTCCAAGTCACTAATCTGGGAGAGCAAATGTTTAGCAAATATTTTATCCACCACATCTAACAAAGCAATCTGGCGGTAATTCCTGGGACAATTATGGTTCCCTGTCTTGAAAAGGGGAACAATAATACTACCCTTCCAGGATGGTGGAATTTTTCTGGTTTCGTAGCAACACTTAAAGACCAGAAACAATATTTTACTCCAGGTGAGAATATCGTGTTTTATAGCTAATATAGGGATTTTGTCAGGACCCATTGCTGCAGAGCTGCGCAAGCTTCTAATAATATCCTCAATTTCTTTCATAGTGGGGTGAGAGTATGAGGGATCTCCATGGTATACCCATTGGATGCGTAAAGATCAGAGATAAAAGTGCACCAACTTGATTTATTAATGACAATTGGGAGAGATCTGGTTCTCGAGCCAGACCCATCAGCTACCAATGACCAAAAGTGTCTTGAATGGCTGTTAAAAGCTGCTTCCCTTACATCGGTCCAGAATCTATCGATAGCTTCTCCTTTTAGACATGCTCTTATACGCTTCCTTCTTCTTTTTAATAAGCTCAATTGAGTATACCTTTCCAAAGTGTATTCCCTGTATTGTTTGCAAATAAGGGCATTGATTTCTCTGTTTAGTAGAAGTAGGGGACGGGGTTTTACTGTATGCTTGCCCTGGTACTTATGGAGGGTGATCATTATAAGCTGCTGCATAAACTCAGAAGATTTCTCCAAAATATTTCCTACCCAGTGTTCGAGATTGCCTGAGATGGTCTCTAGAATAAAATCAAGCCCCTTAACCCTGTCACGGGCCCAAAGCGTTCTACCAGTTTTAATATTAAACTTTAATTTCTACCCATCCAGGCACCATGAATCAACAGGGTGAACTGTCAGGTAAATAGATGCAACCAGGATATTATGATCGCTGAGTGCTGTCTATTACTTTTATGTCCTGTACCAAAGAGAATGTCTGATAGTTGGTTATCACATAATCTAGAATGGCAGAGCCACCTGAGGATTTGTGCGTATGATGGGCTGTCAAACCGGAGGGGAGTTTACCATTCGCTATAATACAATCACTCGCCTTCAAGTGTTCAAGGAGAAGCTTCCTGCGCTTATCTGATCTTATTTTCTCTGGAAAGACGTTAATGGGAATACCAAATGCTTCATCTTTTTCCTCATCCCAGAAACGTAAGAGGGCGGAATTAAAAACTTTACAATTTAAGTCCCCAACCATGATAATTCCAGTAGCTGGCTCCTTGTCGCAAGGTTCATTAATAAAAAGGAATACCTTATCTAAGAAGAGGTCTTGGGAAGCACCAGGGGGGATATAGGAGTTTACCATCGCAAGAGGAGTTCCATGAGACCCTTCTCCAGCACTGTATAAAGTAATGACCAAGAATAGATTGCTAGGATCTCTATAACTTTCATAGCGACAGCTAAGCCTATTAGTCAGCAAACAGGCTACCCCTCCCTTGGCATGGCCTCTCTTTGAGGGGGTACTCTCAAGGGACCTTGCCTACCAAGCTCGCCCTGGCCTAGAGGAACCCACTGCCCACCTCCCCCACCCAGACACCTCGTAATGCGCGCAGAGTCAGATGAATGTGACTGTACTCACCCCCTTGTGGCTGCCCTCAAGCGCCCATCCAACTTCGGATACGCCACCGCCAGGATCCGGAACATCAGGGGGATCATGGTGCGACGGGCACCCCTCCCACGTTGGGAGGCCATCCCCAGCTGGGCCTCCGCCGTCTTCTTGCTCCATCGACGAATGTCCTCCCATCTTTTACGGCAGTGGGTCTCTGTCTGTGGTGGACCCCCAGGGTCCTTGGCGATGGCACGCCAAATATCCTTCTTCTGGTGGGCACTGACCTAGAGAAATAGTACAGGGGAAAAGGAAGATCTTTACCCGTCCGGACCATCATACTCATTAGCCCACGTTCCCACCCTTGCCCTGACGCACATACACTCACCGTACGTTCATGCAGGCCTCAGTCCCCCCCCCATGTATCTTCCATCCACACCACTCCAAACAGGCATTGCCCATGCAGCATGCTCACAGTGTACTCACCTGTGTGTCTAGAGGACGGTACAGTTGTGTGTACTGGAGGAGGACCCCATCCGCTAATTTCTCCAACTCCTCCGAAGTGAAGGCAGGGGCCCTTTCCCCAGACACGTGAGCCATCGTCGCTTCCAGACTGAGGTCACAGCAGCACTTGCAGTTTAGGTCCTCTCCTGTTGAAGGTCAGGTATCAAGTGAGTGGACTGACAGAAAATGGCGGTCACGTCCGTGGCAGTGCGTACCGTCACCGCCGACGTACATCGTCATTGGCTCCTCGGACCCATAGGGTCCAATGTTAACCAATGCAGGATTGCGCCGCGGTCTTCGACCGCCTACCGCGACGGTGTAGAACACCAGCGCAGTTACCTCATATCCCCTTGTCCCACCTTACAGGTCAGGCAGCTGCCATTTCAGAGGCCACATGGCATTAATAATAACTGCGTCACACCTATCTAGGCCTTGCATATACACAGTAACATGCACATTGCGGATTAATAAATGTGTGCAAATGACATTTTGTGATACCTCAGTGTAGGGTGACTCTCTGCTCGCTATTCTCCTCCATAGGGCACGTCTGCTGGGGCAGGTGATCAGATGGCCGCATCCTCCGGTGTACAGACCGCTGGTGGACCTGTCCACAATGGAAGAGAGACACGTAATAGTCACCTACAGACTGGATCGTGCAACAATCCATGAACTGTGTGCCCAGTTGGAGCCAGACCTGATGTCAGCTATCCGCCATCCAACAGGGATACCCCCTCTAGTGCAGGTCCTGTCAGTACTCCATTTCCTGGCAAGTAGGTCTTTTCAAACAGCAGTGGCCATTGCATCAGGGATATCCCAGCCAATGTTCTCTAACGTGCTGTCCAGAGTGTTGTCTGTCCTGCTGAAACACATGCGCAGCTACATAGTTTTCCCTCAGGTGGAGGATTTGCCTACAGTGAAAGGTGACTTTTATGCCCTGGGACATATCCCCAACATCATAGGTGCCATTGATGGGACACATGTGGCCTTGGTACCCCCACGCAGGAGTGAACAGGTGTACAGAAACCGGAAAAGCTATCATTTGATGAATGTGCAGATGGTGTGTTTGGCCGACCATTACATCTCCCATTTGAATGCCACATTTCCTGGCTCAGTGCGTGACGCTTACATTCTGAGGAATAGCAGCATTCCTTATGTGATGGGGCAACTCCAGAGGCACCATGTGTGGCTAATAGGTGAGGACAAGGACCCTGTACAGTGTAAATAGGTGTCTTGGTATGGGGTTGTCCCTACGGGTTAGTGTGTGTCTAACAGCTGTCCCTCAGAAATTTGCAGGTGACTCTGGGTACCCCAACCTGTCATGGCTACTGACCCCAGTGAGAAATCCCAGGACAAGGGCAGAGGAACGCCACAATGAGGCATATGGGCGAACTAGGAGAGTGATTGAACGGACCTTCGGCCTCCTGAAGGCCAGGTTCCGGTGCCTCCATTTGACAGGTGGTTCTCTCTTCTACTCACCAAAGAAGGTGTGCCAGATCATCGTGGCCTTCTGTATGCTGCACAACCTGGCTTAGCGAAGACAGGTGCCTTTTCTGCAGGAGGATGGTCCAGCTGGAGGTCTTGTGGCAGCTGTGGAGCCTGTGGACAGTGAAGAAAAGGAGGCAGAAGAAGAGGATATCGCCAACAGAAACAACGTTATCCAGCAATACTTCCAGTGAGACACAGGTAAGAAAATGTCACTGCCTCACACATCTCATACTACTGTTTGAGCTATCAGAAGTCTGTCATTTTCACCCAGTGTATGGACCCTGACTTGTCACTTTCACTTTCCATTTAACAGATGTGGGTCCCACTTTGTGCCCTCTGCTATATTTCCTCCAGACCTATGGCTGTGTTTCATCGGTATGTGGACAATTAAATTGACATTGCTATATTCCATAGTTATTGCAATTACACATTAGTGAAAGCACAGACTGACTCCAGATTGTTTTGTTATTGATGTGTGTTTATTTCTGTGCAAATAAGTGGAGGGGGTTGTAAAATGGGCAAGGGTGATGGTGGAGGAATGTCCATGGCAGAGTCCAGTCTATTTGTTTCACAGGTGCATTGTACAAAGGGGCATAGGAAGTGGAGCAAGGGCAGTTGAAGGATGGACAGGGTGACAAAGTGGGACAGAAGGGTGACATTCAGGCAGGTCTCATTTCCTGGCGGGGGTCTTGGCAATGTTCTCTGTCTTTTTCCTGGATCTCAGGGACCGTTTGCGGGGTGGCTCTCCATCTGCAGGGGATGGGGTGTTGGTGTCGTGGTCCTGTGGCGGTGCCTCCTGTCCACTAGTGCCGGCGGAGGTGGAGGACTGTTCATCATCCAGGCTAGTGTCAGGGGCCCCTTGTTGTGCCACAGTGTACCTCCTGGTGTTGACAAGGTCCTTCAGCACCCCTACAATGGTGACCAGGGTGGTGTTAATGGGCTTCAGTTCCTCCCTGATCCCCAGATAGTGTTCCTCCTGCAGCCGCTGGGTCTCCTGAAAGTTGGCCAGTACCGTTGCCATCATCTCCTGGGAATGATGGTACGCTCCCATGATGTTGGAGAGGGCCTTGTGGAGAGTGGGTTCCCTGGGCCTGTCCTCCCCCTGTCGCACAGCTGTCCTCCCAGTTCCCCTGTTTTCCTGTTCCTCTGTCCCCTGAACCGTGTGCCCACTGCCACTGCCCCCAGGTCCCTGATTTTCTTGGGGTGGTGGGTTTGCCTGGGTTCCCTGTAGTGGTGAACCCACTGCTGCTTGACGTGTCCTGGGGACAGAGTGATGGGCCGCTGGGTGGGTGCTGTGCTGGTGTTTCCTGAGGGGGAGGCTCTGTGGTAGCTTGTGCCAGTGTCAGGGGAACAGACTGTCCCAAGGTCCCAGATGGGCCGGGCTGGTCATCTTGATCCAGTTGTGCAGAGATGCTGTCATCACTCTGGGCCTCTTCTGTGGGGGGACTGAATATGTCTGGAACCTCCTGTCCGGTGACATTGGGTAGGGGTCCTGCAGGGGTGTAAAGGCATGATTATTGCATCTGTGTGTGCCATTGTGTGCAATGGGTGAGTGACCCTGTTCTCCAGTGCTTACATTCTTGCCTAGGTCCTTGTGCGATATTTGGTTTGGGGTCTGTGTGGGTATCTGTAGTGGACATGCTTTGGTGATGGGTGTCCTTGCTTTGGTGTTGCATGCAGGGCTTGGTGTTGGGATGGGTGGGTTGTGATAGTGGAACATATGTGAGGTGTTGGAGTGATGGGGGTGAGGGTGAGGAGGTATGTAATGGCATGCAGGTAGGGTGGGGGATATAATAGTTAAGAGTTGACTTACCATAGTCCATTCCTCCTGCTACTCCTGCGAGGCCTTCAGGATGCAGTATTGCCAAGACTTGCTCCTCCCATGTTGTTAGTTGTGTGGGAGGTGCGGGTCCACCGCCAGTCCTCTGTACTGCAATCTGGTGTCTTGAGACCACATAACGCACCTTCCCCCGTACGTCATGCCACCTCTTCCTGATGTCATCTCGTGTTCTTGGATGCTGTCCCACTGCGTTGACCCTGTCGACGATTCTGCGCCATAGCTCCATCTTCAAAAGCAATGGAGGTGTGCTGCACCTGTGATCCGAATAGCTGTGGCTCTACCCGGACGATTTCTTCCACCATGACCCTGAGCTCCTCCTCAGAGAACCTGGGGTGTCGCTATGGTGCCATGATGTGGCGTGTGTGATGTGTGAGGTGGTGTGTGTTGTGATCTGTGAGGGGATGTGTTGTTGGGTGTTGTTTGAGGTGCGTGGATGTTGTGTGAGTGATGATGTTGTGTGTCTGTGGAAGCTAGTGTTGTTTCTGGTGGTGTCTCTCTCCGGCCTTCTTTCAGACTTTTTGGTAGTAAGGGTTTGTGGGTGATGTGGGTGTGTGTTTTATATTGGATTGGGTGTGTGGGAGCGGTGTGTGTATGTGTATCAGGTGTGTGTATTTCGATGTGTCCAATGTGGTTGTGTTTTGTAAATGTGTGTGTATTTTGAGTGTGGCGGTGTGTACCGCCAATGGAATACCGTGGTTGAAAGACCGCCACATGGATTTGTGGGTCGTGAGGAAGTTGTCTCTGTATTTACTATTTCAAAGTAAGAAATAGTGTGCACAGAGTCCAAGGGTTCCCCTTACAGGTAAGATAGTGGCACAAAGAGATAATTCTAATGCTCTATTTTGTGGTAGTGTGGTCGAGCAGTAGGCTTATCAGAGGGTAGTGTTAAGCATGTGTTGTACACACACAGGCAATAAATGAGGAACACATACTCAAAGCCAAATTCCAGGCCATAGGTTTTTATATAGAAAAATATATTTTCTTAGTTTATTTTAAGAACCACAGGTTCAAGATTTACAAACAATACTTCAAATGAAAGGTATTTCACTCAGGTATTCTACGAACTTTGAATAATCACAATAGCATGAACAGTTTTGAAGAAAAAGGCACTAAGTTATTTTAAAAGTGGCCACTGCAAAAATCAACAGTTCCTGGGGGAGGTAAGTAAATGTTAAGTTCACAGGTAAGTAAAACACTTACAGGGTTCAAAGTTGGGTCCAAGGTATCCCACCGTTGGGGGTTCAAGGCAACCCCAAAGTTACCACACCAGCAGCTCAGGGCCGGTCAGGTGCAGAGGTCAAAGTGGTGCCCAAAACACATAGGCTTCAATGGAAATAGGGGTGCCCCGGTTCCAGTCTGCCAGCAGGTAAGTACCCGCGTCTTCGGAGGGCAGACCAGTGGGGTTTTGTAGGGAACCGGGGGGGACACAAGCAGACACAGAAAGTACACCCTCAGTGGCACAGGGGTGCAAACAGGCGTCGGGTTTCTAAAAGGAATCAATGGGGAGACCCGGGGGTCTCTTCAACAATACAGGCAGGCACGGGGAGGCTCCTCTGGGAAGCCACCACCTGGGCTAGGCAGAGGGTCGCCTGGGGGTCGCTCCTGCACTGGATTTCGGTTCCTTCAGGTCCTGGGGGCTGCGGGTGCAGTGTGGTTTCCAGGCGTCGGGTTCCTCGAAGCAGGCAGTCGTGGTCAGGGGGAGCCTCTGGATTCCCTCTGCAGGCGTCGCTGTGGGGGCTTAGGGGGGGTCAACTCTGGCTACTCATGGGCTTGCAGTCGCCGGGGAGTTCTCCCTGTAGTGTTAGTTTTCCGCGGGTCGAGCCGGGAGCGTCGGGTGCAGAGTGGAAAGTCTCACGCTTCCGGCGGGAAACGTGTGGTCTTTAAAAGTTGCTTCTTTGTTTCAAAAAGTTGCAGTTTCTTGAACAGGGCCGCTGTTCTTGGGAGCTTCTTGGTCCTTTAGATGCAGGGTAGTCCTCTGGGGCTTCAGAGGTTGCTGGACCCTGTTGGATGCGTCGCTGTTGCAGTTTTCTTCGAAGTAGGGAGACAGGCCGGTGGGACTGGGGCCAAATCAGTTTTCGTCTTCGTATTCACTGCAGGGCTTCAGGTCAGCAGTCCTTCTTCTTCTTTAGGTTGCAGGAATCTATCTTCCTCGGTTCTGGGAGCCCCTAAATACTCAACTTAGGGGTGTGTTTAGGTCTGGGAGGGCAGTAGCCAATGGCTACTGGCCCTGAGGGTGGCTACACCCTCTTTGTGCCTCCTCCCTGTGGGGAGGGGGGCACATCCCTAATCCTATTGGGGGAATCCACCTTCTACAAGATGGAGGATTTCTAAAAGTAAGAGTCACCTCAGCTCAGGACACTTTAGGGGCTGTCCTGACTGGGGGGTGACTCCTCCTTGTTTTTTTCATTATCTCCTCCAGCCTTGCCGCCAAACGTGGGGGCAGTGGCCGGAGGGGCGGTCATCTCCACTAGCTGGGATGCCCTGTGGCGCTGTAACAAAGGGAGTGAGCCTTTGAGGCTCACCGCCAGGTGTAACAGTTCCTACAGGGGGAGGTGAGAAGCACCTCCACCCAGTACAGGCTTTGTTCCGGGCCACAGAGTGACAAAGGCACTCTCCCCATGTGGCCAGCAACATGTCTGGTGTGTGGCAGGCTGGCAAAAACTAGTCAGCCCACACTGGAAGTCGGGTATGTTTTCAGGGAGCATCTCTAAGATGCCCTCTGGGTGTATTTTTACAATAAAGTGCACACTGTCATCAGTGTGCATTTATTGTGCTGAGAAGTGTGATACCAAACTTCAAGGTGCTGTGGAGTTCGTGTTTGACAGACTCCCAGACCATATACTCTTATGGCTACCCTTCACTTACAATGTCTAAGGTCTTGCCTAGACACTGTAGGGACATAGTGCTCATGCACCTATGCCCTCACCTGTGGTATAGTGCACCCTGCCTTAGGGCTGTAAGGCCTGCTAGAGGGGTGACTTATCTATGCCATAGGCAATGTGAGGTTGGCATGGCACTCTGAGGGGAGTGCCATGTCGACTTAGTCATTTTCTCCCCACCAGCACACACAAGCTGGCAAGCAGTGTGTATGTGCTGAGTGAGGGTCCCCAGGGTGGCATAAGACATGCTGCAGCCCTTAGAGACCTTCCATGGCATCAGGGCTCTTGGTACCAGGGGTACCAGTTACAAGGGACTTACTTGGGTGCAAGGGGTGTGCCAATTGTGGAGACAAAGGTACAGTTTAGGGAAAGGACACTGGTGCTGGGGCCTGGTTAGCAGGGTCCCAGCACACTTTCAAATCATATCAGCAAAGGCAAAAAGTCAGGGGGTAACCATGCCAAGGAGGCATTTCCTTACAGGGCGTATTCCTGTTGGCGTGACAGTGGAGGTTTTGTTTTCGCCAGTTTATCTCTGACCTTTGTTGTGGCGGATTCTTAGCTGTGGGTCTTAATAGCTGTAGCGGAATTCCACCGCCGCAGCGGTGTGTTGGCGGTCTTCTGCACGGCAGTAAGCAGCATTTACCACCAATATTGAAATGAGGGCCTAAGTCTCTTGTAAACAGATTACATCTGCATTAAGAGAGTTCAAAAACTCAATTTTTTCCCCCTTATTTCCTATGCCGGCAATGTTCCAAGATATGATAATGAGCTCATTGCTAAAGTGATGGGACTATTGGACGGGACATTGTAGAGGAACTACTTAAGGCAGCCGGTAACCAATTCCAATTGACAATTAATTTTTGTGATGCACTCTTCGATGGGTTCCTAAATTAAACTTGCCTGTCATGTTTTCCTAGAGAGATTTGCAAACCCTGTTGTCTGAGGAAGTGGTTGTCTGGGTGACATAGGTATGGGGGCGTACACATATGGTGTGGGGGCATAGGCATATGGATCCCGGCACCAGTGGGGAGATATTGTGGAATCTTATCAGCTGGGGTGCTCCCCGGGACACTTGGAGTGGGGACAACATCAATACCTTTGCATTGCAAACTATCTGAATTGTTTAGAATTTTGCAAACTAACAATTCAGAGAAAAAAAAACACTCTTGTTATGAGCCAAAACACGAGTCCTCCAGAGATACTAAGTGTAAGTCATTGTTAACTATTGAACTAAGCAACTCTACCTCTGAGAAACACTTTAGAAGTAGAGAGCTATTTAAAAATGGTTCTGTGTCAAACAGAAGCTTAAAGTCTAAAGCCAAAGAGTCCACATAATTTCGACTCTCTATCCTTTGTAGAGGTGGTGACCTGACCGGCCGATGCTTGGACCACGTTGGAGCTCCAAACGGTTGTGCTAAAGGACTCAATGGTAGTATACTTGTTTGTAATGGAGGAATATTTTGGCTCAAGGGTGGGCCGGCCATACTTGGCCCGCAGGCAGTACAAAGTGGAGCGACCTGTACTCGAGAATCAAAGAATACGGCATGGTGTTGTGGAAAGAGATCCTCGGGGAAGGGAGTTCTTGTGACATAAGGAGACCCTCTGAGAAGTGCACCTTTCTCCGACCTTTTTGGAGAACCTTCGATATAGTTTTTTGGCCCTTTTGAGATTTTTCTTTTTGCGCATGGGCATTTGTGGAGATGGACGAGTTTCTTCAGTCACTATATATGACTTTAGACATGCTTTAAAAATCGGGAATACTTCTTGTACTGTGCTTTGGGGTTCAAAGTTCATGATTTTTTTCTAGGGAAAAATCATTCAAAATAAAATCTAATAGCGTTGACCGGACATTCGATAGGAACTGAGTTCACTAAGAGTGCCTTAACCAGAGGCTTCCCTGCCTGGGAGCTGAAGTCAATCCCAGGTTGACTCCCCTTCTTCTCAGTGGCACTAGATGGCGCTGAAGCTTCTTCTTGTTGCGATGTAGAAGATTTGCGGCTGTCTCCTTTGCTGGTGATTAGTTCTTTTAATATGACTGTAACAGTGTCAAAAATACAGTCAGATCCCCAGACGAACTTTTCCAAGAGATTTAAAATAGATGAAAGTAGTCTCTCTAGACTAAGGAGAGAAGAGACCTGTATATTTTGATCCAGGGGATTACTTGGAAGATTGACATTTATATTCAAGTCAGGGGTCACTGAAAGATGTGAGCAGGGTGAGGGATGGTTAGAGAGGGTGCTACTAAAGAGCTTCAATCCCGTAGATAATAGCAGGGGGAGGGCTGAAGGGTATTTGCCTCCTGTGGAGGACAATATCTTTTGTATAGATCTAAGTCCAAATCGGGAAGCATGAAGTCATCCGACCGTTGACCTAGGTCAGTACTTTGGGGGGGGACTTTTTCCATGGTTCCAATGAGCAAGCCCTCCCTTTTAGGGGCAAAGCCGTCATAGTTACAAGCTGAAGGAAGGATGGTATTGTGGAAGAGTGCGGCAACTATACCTGGAGCAAGAGTCTTGGTGTGGGAGGAAGATACTAGGGGAATGGGGAAATCCTGAAATACATCTTCGGATACGCTGAAGCATGCTAACCCCTTGAAACTAGAGTGCTGTTGGTCCCCTGGCGAATGAGTGATCCTATTGCCAGTGGGTAGAGACTCCACGGGTGCGGGGGAGCTTTATTCCGGAGAGAAAAGATTTGGTTTCTGCATTTCAGCCCCAGGACGGTTATACCCTTGTTGCGGAGAGGACTGGATTTTGTTTTGGAGCAAGACGTCCCTGGGAGTAGACAGACAGATCTCGTTTTTTTGGCGGTCATTTTACCTTCGCTAATGCCAATATTAGAGAGTCACAGAGATTACCTCCTGCTTTCTTTTGGGTGCCGGTGGAATATTCCAGTAAGAAGGTAATTCAGATGGAGAGCTAGGGGAGCAGGGGGAGAACTGGCAGAGAAGAGGATGTGACGCCTTGGAGACCAATCAGAAGTATTTCAGTATTTGAGGCAGCAGTGCCTTATTTTCAAGGTGGAAATGATAGAGAGCAGGGCGAGACAAGCCGGAGATACTGGGAGGAGGAAGGAGAAAGGCAGCAAACCGCACCAAAGGGACACTTGGCCACTTCTGCTGACCGAACTCTGTTGAAAACTCCTGTATGTTCTCTCCTGTATGAGACCACCCCTCTGAAGCCCTAGGGAACCCTTAGGGCCACCCGGGATCCCAGTAGTCTTTTAACCCTTTTCCAGATATGCTGCTCCCGGTGCTGATGGCCTGAAATGCTGCACGCATCTACTCCGGGGGCAGATCGTGCAGGAAATCTCAGGCACACTGCTGCTGGAATTTATATGGCTTGAGCCTTTTGAACAGGAGCCTCCTGGACCAGGATCATGTTACTATATTGTGATAGTTGCGGGCCCACGTTAGATTGAGGGCCGCCTGCTGGTTGGATGGCTAGGTCTCCCGGCCTATGAGTCAGCGTCTTTATGCCCTTCAAGAGAGCAGCCTTGCGATGGACTGCACGGACTTGGTGCAGTCTTGGCGATCTTGGCAGACTGTAGCACAGTCAATCAGTGGATTGCTCATGCCCCTGCGGGGGCCGGTGGCTTGAGTGTCGAAGGAGAGCCAGGAGGGTGGCGTCCTACGGCGCACAGGTGGGGCCTAGCCGATAGGAGCGGTGCGAGAGCCACTGAAAGAGGAGGGTGGGGGATGCCAGGGAGCAGGGGAACACCCAAGCAGCTCTTCTGCCTCTTACCACAGTCCTCCCGGACCTGGCCAGCTGCTTGTCTCCCTGCCAGCAGCACTCGCAGCTTCCAGCACCGGCTCCAGTCTGCGTCTCGCGGCTCTCGTGGTGCTTCCGGTCCGTGGCCCTCACGGCACCCAGCAGTGGTGCTCCCAGCTCTCGTGGCTCCTGGCTGCAACTCTCGCTGTGCCCTTGGTTCCCAGCTGCGGCACCTGTGGAACCCGGCGGCGGCACTCACGGCTTTCGTGGCACCCGGCCGCAGCTCTCTTGCTCTCTTGTGATACTGCAGCTCTCTTGCGCTGCTGCCGCTGTGCAGCAGCGGCCCGGAACAGAAAGCAGCGGCTGTGAACCAGAAGCAGAATCCAGCGATGTGAGTTAGATCGATGCGGTCACAAAACACTGCAACTGAGTACGTGCAGTAGAGAAGCAAATCTAATGGGCTTGCAGCATTGATTGTGCCACCCACATGAGTAGCTCTGTAAACATGTCTCAGACCTGCCACTGCAGTGTGTGTGTTTGTGCATTTCTAACTGCTAGTTCGACCTTGCAAGTGCACCCACTTGCCAGGCCCAAACCTTCCCTTTTACTACATGTAAGTCATCCCTAAGGCAGGCCCAAGGAAGCCCCATGTGCAAGGTACAGTGTATTTAAAAGGTAGGACATGTACTGGTGTGGTTTACATGTCCTAATAGCGAAATACTGCTAAATTCGTTTTTCAATATTGCAAGGACTATTTCTCCCATATGGTAACATGGGGATTGCCTTGAAATACCTTTCAAGTGTAATTTCCCACTGAGAACAGATAGAGATCTGGAGTTTGGGGTCTCTGAACTCACAATTTAAAAATACATATTTTGGTGAAGTTGTTTTTTAGAGTGTACGTTTGAAAATGCCACTTTTAGAAAGTGGGCACTTTCTTGCTTAACCATTCTGTGCCTCTGCCTGTCTGTGGAATACACTTCTGGGTCAAAATGACAGTTGGGCTGTGAGTGAATTCACTCTAGACAGTCACAAAAAGGGAGCTGAGGTGTGCCCTGCATATCCTGATGGGTCTTCCTGGGCTAGAGTAGAAGGATGAGCTGACACTTGCACATGAATAGGACTGTGTCTGCCCTTAGACAAAGCAGTCTCTAACCCCCTGGATTGTGTCTGGGGACAGGGCAGGAAACTACAAAGACTTTCCTTTGAAGTTTGCCTACTTCAAAGGCAAAAATTTGTATAAGTATTGGACCTCTGAGACCACAGCTTCAGACGCTTCTTGACTGATGACATTATGCCAGGATGAAGAGCTAGATACCGTAGGGACTGCCACTTTGCCTGTTGCTTTGCTGTGCTGGCCTGCTGCTTGCTGCTTCTGTCCTGGGAGTGAAAGGACTGGATTTTGCTTGCTACATCCTGCTTTCCAAGGTTCTCCCAGGGCTTGACCTGAGCTTGCCTCCTGTTAGAAGTCTCAGGGACATCAAAGACTTCATCTGCCAGCACCTGGGCTTTCTTGCTGAGAGTCCTGACTTGCCAAGTGGTGCCACATCCAGTTCATGGGCCCTTGGGTGTGAGTTTTGGGGAAGCCAAGAAGAAACCAAGTGCATCGACTCCAGAGCGACTTCGGAACTGGCACCGCTGTCAAACTCCACGCTGCTGCGTGCACTAGGAGCCATTGTCTCCGCTGAGTGCAACGACCATGACTGACGCCGCAGGGCTGATGCCGCTGCAGTTCCTCCATAGTCCCAACACAGCGTGAGTCCTGAGTGCCGTGTCCCCGACGTCCAGGACAGCCGACTCCGACTCCACTGCAGCACTTGCGGCCCTATGATGTGACCGCGACACCACAAAGTCGATGCCGCATGTCCTGACCTGCTGAACTCATCCACCCCGCCGGATCGTAAGGAACCAATGCCTTGCCACCGACACTGCATCACCTCTCCTGCAACCGAAAGGAATCGATGCATCACCTCGCCTGCTTCGCAGTAAGGAACCAACGCCTCACTTCCCCGGTAGCAGTAAGCAACCGATGCCGCACTGGCTCCAGCAACACCTCACCTCCCTGACTCTGTTCAACGTCTTTGCTTCCTCATCGTTTTCCAAGGTAGTGTACCTGGGGGTCCGTGCGACTCCGTGCTGGCCCACACTCCCTTGCAAGTGGCGTCAGACTTGCAAATGGCTTTGGGAACAACTATGTCAGCAATGCCGCGATAGCCCCAGTTGGAGCTATTGTGTTTCCAAGCACTTTACTGAGATTTTAATTTTTTACATTTGTATCTTTGCTTGTGTATGTTGGATTTGTGTTGTTTGGTTATTTTATTCAGATAAATATTGGCTATTTTTCTAAACTGGTGTGAAGTACTTTTGTGGTGTTTTCACTGTGTCACTGGGTGTGTGAGTGTACAAATACTTTACACATTGCCTCTTAGATAAGCCTGACTGCTCATGCTAAGCTACCAAACGTGTGAGCAGGTGTTATCTTTGGTGTGCGACTCCCTGACTAGAGTGAGGGTCTCTACTTGGTCAGGGTGTAAACCACTATCAACTACAGAACCCATTTCTAACACATATGAAATAGGTCCACTTGGCCGAAGAGGTGGTTTCATGCCACAATCTATGTTTATTGAAGATGTTGTAACTTAGTCAATAATATTAGTTTACTTAGAACCAACTCCAATAAGCAAATACATTTCACCAACCACTCTTAAGTATAGAACAATTGCTTTATTTTTTAACTTCAAAAACGTTATACAGATTTATTTTAATGGTTTCAGTTAAGAATTCCCCTAAAGCTGTTTGCACCACTATCAAGGTAGTTGATCTGTGCAAAGACAGAGGTAGCCAAATCTTGAGTCAGTGTTACACATCTAAAAATGGACATTACAAAATATATAAGTGGGGATAAATGTGATTATGGAAGGTTTGAAGAGACTATGACTAGTGCGGAATTAAACCCTGTGGAGGTCCCTAGACAGTCGAAATTTCGGGGCCTCCTCACAAATGATCTCCTAATACGTTTTTAATTTTACCAACCAACAATTTTAATAAACCAAATTTATTACACAAAACTAAACATTACACATAGGTAGTTTGCACCAAATTGTTTTACAAACTGACAGCTGACAGAAGATGAGCTTTTAAGAGACAAACTATGTGAATCTCATGTTTATGGTTTCTGCACTTTAAGTAGCTGATGGGCACATTACATTAATACCGTTTTTTTCTATAGAGTCTTTAATGTAAAGTTTTCGTTTGTTTGAGTTGATTTTTTATTCTATCTTTTGGAAACAAGTTAAAAAAGCTTGATTTTAATTGTCTTTCAAAATCAAATCAATATTATTTTGATCGTTGTCGCAGGGCCTCTGAAAGGAGTGGGGCCCATAGGACGGGCCTACTTTGCCTATTTAGTAATCCGGCTTTGACTAGGAATCTCGAACCAATGGATTCACAGTCCTTCAACAGATTTAACCCACTGTCTTGACCTCTAATTGGCAGTCACGAAATCAAGGCAAGTACTTTTTCAAAGTTATTCTGTGAAATCATGCCAAAAAGGAATGTGTGAACAATAAAGTGGCAACCTGTCCCCAAGTGAACAAAACTTGGACCACCTGACACAAAATACTGTAATACACTATGAATCAATTAAAAATTGAGAATTTGGGTAAATCATTGATGTGTACCACTAGTTACTCATACATGCCAACTTTTGAGAACTAAGAGGGGGATTCTGAAAAAAGGCGTCCCCCTGAAGTGCAGGATTTTCTAGGCGGAAGAAAGAAGGCACAAACTCATTTTTGCTTATTAAACGTATCTTCATAGTAAATCGAGGGTGTTAGCTTGTGTGTCGTGGCAATGAAAAATAATGCCAGCGCTATAAGTGAACGCTTTTGCCATTTTCATAGAACTATTAGGACACACGAGAGCGACAACACCTGCAAAAAAACGTTGTCCTATTCACGCAAATAATACATTTATCAATCACAGTTATTTTAATAGCGCTGAAGTGGAAACAACGATAAAAAAGCGCTTAGGTGATCACGAAGCTCCAGAACAGAAAGGTCTAAACTGTTTTGTTGAATGGCAGGTGTTCATCTATGTCGCACCCTTTCTTAAATCATATTTCAGACGCAGCATGCAAATGGTTGAGTAACTACCCACTTCCAGGGTTTGTAAAAGTATCCTGGGATATGTAGTCTTCGAATTATAATGGGAACATGGTACCACAAATACCGGAATGCAAAGTATAAACCAGAAGCGTGAGCTAGCAATAGGGGAATTCGAGAGGTCTGCAGTAGATACTGTTAATTATGTTATTTTAACAGAAACAACGGTATCCCAGGCAGCCTTTTCTGCGAAAGCCTGAGAAATGCTGTTTTTACACCTGAATGCCACGATAACGAAATCATGTGAGGAAACTTGGCTGCTTTTTCTGTGGAGAGACGCTGAACTCGGTGCTTCGTGCCGTGGTCCGATAAGTAAATGTCTGCGTTTCTTTATGGCATTCTTGTCACAGCGGAATTTTCACAGTCAGCGCTTTTCTGTAGACTATGAGGCGACGGAATTTCCTCTTAACTTGCTCTGTCTTTTTTTCCCTTTCTTCTTGGTTTCTACATGCAATCTCTGACCCAGATTGTCCAGGCTGCTTCCATGTTTTTCAATGTAAAGAGAGCCGACTGATAGGGTTAACGGGGATATTTTGTTTTAGCCACGGAAGAGGAAATGCTGATGCTTCCTTTCAAATAATATTTGCTTAGTCACGTCAACAGTCCTATTGTTTAGACAGAGTGCAAATTCGCTTATATTGTGGATGTTTGATGTATAATTACCAAAGGGTGCTTTTTATAGGGAGGCAAAGGGGTGCTATGAAAAAATAATTTACTTTTTTATACATATTACTATTCAAACACTAGCACGATGCGGTCGCTAAATGAGAAACATTGAAGGTCCAGGACTGTGGTTCGTAACTTGTATAGTATATGATGTCCCTCCATCATAGGAAGAGATATCACACAGAGAAATATGAAAAAAAAGTATGTTCACTTATCCGAATCCACGTGTTTTTTTTTCATATATTAAACGGTTATTGGGCATATACATTAAGCATTTTCAACCAACGTACTGCTCGGTTGGCACACGTAAAAAGGAGCGTTATGAAGTGAGAGGTTGCTTATTACTGAAGCCATGGGCATGTTTCCATTTTATCCACGTATGCAAATCGCAAATTGTCACGCCTCTGGACAGCCTCTCAGAAAGAAAGCACCTGTATATTAGTCTGGATATTGAAGGTTTTCCTCGCACTTCCTTCAGCTGTGCCCTACTCCTTTTCTCTGAGACTAGGGAGGCCAGGTCAGTGAGCAAGAAGGCCATGCTAAACAATTAAAGAGAAATGCAAACAAAGTAACCCGTCTTGTCACCCTATAATTCCCTGTCATGGATACTCCTCTGGAGTAGGACACTCCTCGGGTGCAGCGCGGCTCCCAAAACTTTCCGCTGGAATATACATTTGTTGGAACTTATGAGGCAAGGGCAACCAACCCACAATGATTTCTAATAAAAATAGGGCTTTCACGAAAATAAATTTACGGGTCAAGGCCCATATGTACGAAAGTTCCATTTTGCATCCAAATAGCGAATACCAAGAAATCGCTATTTGTAAATGCAAAGTGTAATGTACAAAAATTGTGATTTCCTAATAGCGATTAATACAAGGTGGAGCTATTTAGAAAATGCAAAAGCATTCGTTCCTATGGCCCATACGTACGAATAGTTTTGCATCCCCAGATTTGCGATTTCCTAATAGGAAATAACAAATTTGGAAGAGAAACATGGCTGACCTCTGAAGCAGCACCCAACATTTCCACAGCTATCCCAGCAGGATATAGACTTGCACACCAAGACCACCACCAACACAGACCAAGAGGAGGAATCACAATCATATATAAAGTATCCTTCAACTGCACTACAAGCATGGAAGCTGCAACCCCCTACATGGAGCAACTGCACGTCAAACTACAGGTGTCTTCAACATACACCCTGTTAGAAATGGGGTCTCAAGTTCGCAGTCGGTTTACACCCTGTCCAAGTAGGGACCCTCACTCTAGTCAGTAAGGAAGATACCCAGCTCAGATAACCCCTGCTCAGCCCCTTGGTAGCATGGCACAAGCAGTCAGGCTTATCTCAGAAGCAATGTGTAAAGCATTTTGCACATAACACACAATAATACAGTGAAAACACTACAAAAGGACACCACACCAGTTTTAGAAAAATAGCCAATATTATCTGTGTAAAACAAGACCAAATGAGAAAAATCCAACATACGGTAATAAAGATATGAATTTTGCAAGAATTACTTAAGAATACAGTTCCTTGAAGGCGATAGCTCTGCCTGGGGCTATCACGACGTCGTGAACAATAAATCCAACAGATCAGGCTGACTGGACGTTCGTGGGCCGGCTACTGTGTCGGTAAGGCCCGCAAACTGTACTCTGGAAATGTAGGACGTTGTGATCCTCGCAATGAGATCCAGAGAGTGGCGTTGTTGGCGTCTGCAGGCATTGGCGGGCATCGGTTCTGGAGGTCGATGCAGGGGTCGTGAGGCCCTTGAAGTCACACATGTTGCAGATCAAACTCTGGGCTGATGACAAAGTCAGGAGCACTGGCGTTGATGGCGTCGGGACTGTGGTGCGAAGCTGAGCAATGCAACGTGAGGTGAACAAGGTCACGGTGTACCCAGAGGCTCAGCGACGGTGTCCTGCGGCGTAGGTGAGAGCAGGGCTGAGGTGTGAAGTGGGGCGGTGCGATGTACAGTGTCTCCAGGTCACGTGCAGGCAGCGTCGTCATTGTTGCCGTGCGTCACCCACGGGTCGCGGTGCAGACAGGGGTGTCTTTTGATGATGCTATAGTTGATGGGCTTGGCCGACCGAGGCTGTGGTGCGGGAAAGTCTTTTGTGTGCCTCACAAGCAGTGTCCTAATGCCACGGTGCAGTCAGCGGCGGCGGTGTCAGCGTAGGGCATCATCGCGGGGTGAGCAAGGCGATGGAGAGTGCAGGGCCCACATGTCACGCGGCTCAGTGACGGCGTCAGGTGGCATCATTGGTGGGACCCGGGTTGTGGTGCGGAGTGGGGCACAGCTCCATGCGGTGATGTCAGGTCAAGGTTCAGGCAGTGGCGTTGTTGACGGCATTGTGGTGGTTTTTCTTCTGTTTCAGCACAAAGCACACATTTCCCAGTGCTGTAGACAGATGAAGCTGAAGTCTTTGATATCCCTGAGACTTCCAACAGGAGGCAAGCTGTACTTCAAGCCCTTGGAGAAACTTAAAAAGCAAGATACACAGTCTTTGTCCTCTTTAAGGCAGAAGCTGAAACTGCAGGCCAACCCAGCAAAGCACACACAGCAAAGGGAAGTACTCCTCCTCCAGCTCTTCTCCTTGGCAGAGGTTACTCTTGATCAAAAAGTGTTCTAAAAGTCTGGGTTTTCAGGTCCACTACTTATACCAGCTCTGGCCTTTGAAGTAGGTTAACTTCAAAGGAAAGTCTCTGTTGTTTACAAACAAAATTCTGCCTTGCCTGGGCCTGGCTCCAGACACACTCCAGGGGGCCGTAGACTGAATTTTGTGAGGACAGGCACAGCTCTTTCAGGTGAAGGTGTCAGCTCTTCTTTCCCCACTTTAGCTGAGGAAGACTCATCAGGATATGCAGGCTACACCACAGCTTCCTTTGTGTCACTGTCTAGAGGAAATTCGCAAACAGCCCAACTGTCAGTCTGACCCAGACGTGGATTCCACAGACAGGCAGAGGCACAGAATGCTTAGGCAAGAAAATGCCCACTTTCTAAAAGTGGCATTTTCAGACAGAAAATAACAAAAGATGTATTTTTAAATTTGTGAGTTCAGAGACCCCAAACTCCACATCTAGATCTGCTCCCAATGAGAAATTACATTCAAGAGGAATTTAGATGCAATCCCCATGTTAACCCTTGGGAGAGAAAGGCCTTGCAATAGAGAAAAACGAATTTGGCAGTATTTGGCAGTATTTCACTATGAGGACATGTAAAACACACCAGCACATGTCCTACCTTTTAAATACACTGCACCCTGCCCATGGAGCTACCTAGGGCCTAATGTAGGGGTGCCTTACATGTACCAAAAGGGAAGGTTTCGGCCTGGCAAGTGAGTACACTTGCCAGGTCGAATTGGCAGTGCAGGGCTGCACACACAGGCACTTCAGTGGCAGGCCTGAAACATGGTTACAGGGCTACTCATGTGAGTGGCACAATCAGTGCTGCAGGCCCACTAGTAGCATTTGATTTACAGGCCCTGTGTGCTGGACTCTGTTTTTGCTGTTTTTGGTACTCTGTGCACTTTACCACTGCTATCCAGTGCTAAAGTGCAAGTGCTCCTTTGTAAAATATATGTGTAATTGACTTTCCATGATTGGCATATTTGATTTACTAGTAAGTCCCTAGTACAGTGCACTATATGTCCCAGGGCCTGTAAATCAAATGCTATTAGTAGGCCTGCAGCACTAGTTGTGCGACCCACCTGAGTAGCCCTGTAAACCCAGGCCTCCCACTGCAGTGTCTATGTGTGCAGTTTTAAACTGCCAATTCGACTTGGCAAGTGTACCCACTTGCCAGACCTAAACCTTCCCTTTTTATACATGTAAGGCACCGCTACGTTCCCAACAGTTGGGAAAGACAAGAGGCAATAACACTTGTTCTTCTATTCTATGTTCCACCAAGTCTTCCAATAAAAATGGTACTTCACTTGTGTAGGTAGGACTAGTGCCTGTGACAGGAAACGCAACATGGACACATCACATTTTTACATTGAAATCTGACATGTTTGGTCTCTAGCTCAGCCAGCACCTAGGGAAACCTACCAAACCTGTGCATTTTTTAAAACTAGACACCTGGGGAATCGAGGATAGGTGACTTGTGGGGCTCTCACCAGGTTCTGTTACCCAAAATTGTTTGCAAACCTCAACATTTGGCCAAGAAGACACTTTTTTTCCTCACATTTCGGTGACAGAAAGTTCTTGAATCTGAGAGGGGCCACACATTTCCTTCCACCCAGCATTCCTCCAAGTCTCCCAATAGAAATGGTATCTCACTTGTGTGGGTAGGCCTAGTGCCCGCGACAGGAAATGCCCTAAAACACAACGTGGACACTTCACATTTTCCCAAAGAAAACAGAGCTGTTTTTTTGCAAAGTGCCTAGCTGTGGATTTCGGCCTCTAGTTCAGCTGACACATAAGGAAACCTACCAAACATGTGCATTTTTGAAAACTAGACACCTAGGGAAATCCAAGAAGGGGTGACTTGTGGGGCTCTCACAGGGTTCTGTTACCCAGAATCCTTTGAAAACCTCAAAATGTGGCCAAAAAACACTTTTTCTTCACATTTCGGTGACAGAAAGTTCTGGAATCTGAGAGGAGCCACAAATTTCCTTCCACTCAGCATTCCCCGAAGTTTCCTGATAAAATTGGTACCTCACTTGTGTGGGTAGGCCTAGTGCCCGGGACAGGAAATGCCCAAGACCACAACATGGATACATCACATTTTCCCACAGAAAACAGAGCTGTTTTTTGCAAAGTGCCTAGCTGTGGATTTTGACCTCTAGCTCAGCCAGCACCTAGGGAAACCTACCAATCCTGTGCATTTTTGAAAACTAGACACCTAGGGGAATACAAGATGGTATGACTTGTGGGGATCTCACCAGGTTCTGTTACCCAGAATCCTCTGCAAACCTCAAAACTTGGCAAAAAAAACACTTTTTCCTCACATTTCGGTGACAGAAAGCTCTGGAGTCTGAGAGGAGCCACAAATTTCCTTCTACCCAGTGTTTCCCCAAGTCAGCCGATAAAAATGGTACCTCACTTGTGTGGGTAGACCTAGTGCCTGGGACAGGATATGCCCCAACAAACAACGTGGACACATCACATTTTCCCAAAGAAAACAGAGCTGTTTTTTGCAAAGTGCTTAGCTGTAGATTTTGGCCTCTAGCTCAGCTGGCACCTAGGGAAACCAACCAAACCAGTGCATTTTTGAAAAGTAGACACCCAGGGGAATGTAATATGGGGAGACTTGTGGGGCTCTCACCAGGTTCTGTTACCCAGAATCCTTTGCAATCCTCAAAATCTGGCAAAAAAACACATTTCCTTACATTTTGGTGATAGAAAGTTCTGGAATATAAGAGGAGCCACACATTTCCTTCCACCCAGCATTCCCCCAAGTCTCCCAATAAAAATGGTATGTCACTTGTGTGGGTAGGCCTAGTGCCCGTGAAAGGAAATGCCCCAAAACACCATGTGGACACATCAAAATTATCAAATACAAAACACTACTTGTTTTCGCGGGGGCACCTGCATTTTTGGTCCTGGGCTCAGCAGCCCTACAGGGAAACCTACCAAACCCAAACATTTCTGAAAACTAGACACCCAAGGGAGTCCAGGGAGGTGTGACTTGCGTGGATCCCCCAGTGTTTTCTTACCCAGAATCCTCAGCAAACCGCACAATTTGCCAAAAAAATCACATTTATACCATATGTTTGTGTGGAATCACCACACTGGGACACATTTCCTACCACCCAACATTCCCCTCAGTCTCCTGGTTAAAATGATACCTCACTTGTGTAGATGGGCCAAGTGCCTGTGACAGGGAAGAGCCAAAAACATATTGAAATTGAGGGGGAACCAAAGCGGGTCCAAAAGGGCAGTTTGAAAAAAACCTTTTTAGGCTAACAAGGGGGGCAGAATTCTTATTGGTATAGATGTGACAATGCTGGGTGGTAGGAATTTTGAGGATTCTTGCAGATTCTGGAAGGTTCCATCACAAAAATGTGGGAAAATGTGTGATTTCCAGCAAAGTTTGAGGTTTGCAGGGCATTGTGGGTAGGAAAATGGTGTGGGGTTCATGTGAAGCACACCACCCTGGACTCACCCAGATGTTTAGTTTTCAGATGTGTCTAGAGCTTGTGGATTTTTCTTCATGCAGCGTCCCGAAGTCCAAAAGAGCAGCCCTCACCATTCCAAGTGGGACGATTTTGAGAGTTAGACAACCTCTCATGGCCCAAATGTAAAACCAATACCCAAAATAATCAAATGTCCTCTTGCTTGCCTTGGAATAAGATGTTTTATTGTGTGGGGGAGAGCTGAAAGACTGTTACCCCCTTCAGTTGGGGTGTGGAACATCCATGCCCATACTGGTTGGTAGCCACCACCCCACAATTCTTTTTTTTTTTAATTCCCTGGCATCTAGTAGGCTTTCTCCCTCCCACCCCCTGGGAGTGGCTTGGGGATAATTTCCCCATCTGCTCACCGGTGAGCAGGACAACTTCGGCCCCATTTTTTTGGGGTGCGGGTATGGCCATACCTCCACCCTCTTTTAAAAAAATAATAATAATCTTCCCTGGTCTCTGGTGGGCTGTCAGCCTTCCAGAAATAGGCCGATCTGCGCCAAGGGGTGCAGAAATGGCCTAAAATAAATTTGCCCCCAAGAGGAATGACCCTTGCCTAAGGGGCTGCTGCTCCCCTTGCGTGAAATTGACTAAAAAAAAAAAAAAAAAATCCATGGTGTCTAGTGGTTTCTGCCACCCTTGGGGGCAGATTGGCCTAATAAAAATAGGCCGATGTGCCCCCAAGGGGCCTAAAATAGTCCACCATGGGAGTGACCCTTGCCCAAGGGGTCGCTCCCCATGTCTAAAAAATAAAATAAAAAAAAAATGATCCCTGGTTCCTAGAGGTTTCTGCCCACTGGGGGCAGATCAGCCTAATTACAACAGGCTGATCTGCCCCCAGTGGGGGCAGAAATGGCCTAAAACAAATTTGCCCCCCCAAAGGGGAGCAACCCTTGCCTAAGGGGTCGCTCCCCTTGCATGAAATTGGCACAAAAACAAATCCCTGGTACCTAGTGGTTTCTGCCCCCCTCGGGGCAGATTGGCCTAATAAAAATAGACCGATCTGCCCCCAAGGGGGGCAGAAATGGTCTAAAATAAATTTGCCCCCAGGGGAATGATCCTTATCTAAGGAGTCGCTCCCCTTGCGTGAAATTGATGCAAAAAAAAAAAAATCCCTGGTGTCTAATGGTTTGACCTAATACAAATAGGCTGCTCTGCCCCCAAGGGGGGTAGAAATTGCCTAAAATAAAATTGTCCACCAGGGAAGCAACACATACCTACGGGGTCGCTCCCCACATCTAAAAAAAAAAAATAAAAAAAAAAATAAGGATTCTTGGTGCCTACAGGGTTCTGCGCCCCCCCCCCCCCTCCCGGGGGCATATCATCCGAATTACAATAGGCAGAAATGGCCTAAAACAAATGTACCACTCCACCCTGGGGTGCGACCCTTGCCTAAGGGTTAGCACCCCTTGTGTGAAATTGACAAAAAAAATCCCTGGTGTCTAGTGGTTTCTGCCCCCCTTAGGGGCAGAAATGGCCTTCAAATAATTTGTCCCCCCTGGGGAGCGACCCTTGCCCAAGGGCAGCTCTCCTTATAGGTAAATAAAAAAACAAACAAATTCCCTGTTGTCTAGTGGGCATTTCTGCTGCCTGACCGCTTCAAGATTGGGCAGCAGAACTTCTGAGAGAGACATCAAAGGAAAGGAAAAGCCTTTCCTTTCCTTTGATGCCTCTCTCGCTCCCTCCACGTGATCAGAAGAGAAATGCTTTTGCATTTCTCTTCCGATCTGGGGGCAGCCTCTGATGAGGTCAGCGTTTGAACGCGCGCTGTCGTCATCAGATGCGACGGGTGGTTGGGGAGAAACAATTCCCCTTCCATCCCTGCCCAGGGGAGGTGGGTGCAAGGCCCTCTGGGGAGCGCTAGCACTTCCCCAAGAGCCGGTAGCAGGACGAGGTGGTTACGTCGCTTGCGCCTGAGCGTCACTGCAGCAGACGTAACCACCTCGTCCTGGGCACCTGAAGGGTTAACCCATTCACAGGAGAGCAAATGCAGCTTTATGGGAGACCACTATTTAGTGCAAGCACAGACTGTGACCTACTTAGGGACCATTTACAAGGTGTACAGCTGCTTGAGCCAACACCCTTGTGAAACATATCATATGCTGCACCCAGTACACTACACTCTGGGATGGGGGAAAGTAAGAGTTTGCAATGCCAGCGCAGATTTTCCATGGGAGAGCCAATGTGCTGCTTCCTCTTCAGGGGTTTAGCTAAAATAGCGTGTGTTCCTGATCTTTATTTACCTGTCGCCAACAGTGCCCTAAAGGTCAGTCTCCCTCAATCATGATGGGGTATGTTTTCAATAAAAGTTTAGCTATTGTTTGCGAGGAATTGTATAACAAAAGATAAAAAGCTAATATTAGATGGTTGAGTGTGTTTTGTTTTAAAATCTAGTGCAAAGACGTTTTAAGAAAACCAATTTATTAACAGCAAATAAAATCTAGTATTTGAGATCTAGAGGATGAATATTTACTTAAAATTGCAATACGGATGAAAGGAATAAACTTGTATTTAAACAGATCTTGCTGCTATTTCTACTATTTCGTGAAACCCAAGTAAAGTTTTTCTTCATCGATATAGACAACTTTTTATGACATTTTTACACTAGAGCTGTCTGCGGCCTAAGCGGGTCATTACAACCCTGTGTTGTGGCGGATTTCACCACCACCAAGCTGGTGGTAAAATCCACAGTATTACGACCACGGCGAAAGCGATGGGGTCGCACTGCCGGGACCGGCGGTTTCCCGCTACATTGGTCCCGGTGGATTTAATCAGCCAGGGCAGCGCTGCTAGCAGCGCTGCCCAGGGGATTACGAGTCCCCCTACCGCCAGCCTTTTCCTGGCGGTTTGAACCGCCAGGAAAAGGCTGGCGGTGCGGGGAGTTGCGGGGCCCCGGGGGGCCCCTGCACTGCCCATGCCACTGGCATTAGCAGTGCAGGGGGCCCCTGCCACGGCCCCATGCAGCTTTTCACTCTCTGCTATGCAGAGAGTGAAAAGCGGCGTCTCCTGTATTGCAGCCTAGATCCCCGCTGGGCTGGCGAGCGGAAACCAGGTTTCCCCCCGCCGGCCCAGTGGGGATCTCCTGATGGCCGTGGCGGGAGTGCGGCTGCATTGGCGGCCGCCCGGCGGTCCACCGCCCGCCAAGGTCGTAATGAGGGCCTAAGTCTTTTGAAAGGTGTAACTCAAGGCTGCCTGCCTTTTAGTCACTTAAGACCTGTAACAAGATTGATAGATCTGCTGGCTAAAGCCTCAGGTGGTGGATACTGTGAAACTTTCAATTTTCCATCCAATACCTTCCAAGTAGATTGTCAGTCTTAATATATGACTAAGAATCTACTCTATTCGGGCAGGATGGGTAAGTGAAATAAACTAATTTGAAGATTTAAGTGGAGGCAGATGCACTTAGAATTTGCACTTAGAATCTGTGCATAGAAGTAGTTGTTAGCATCATGAATGTGTGAAACTAAGTACTAATAAATGTTCAGTGCTTAATAGCGAAGAATTTACATCTATTATGCTAATAAATTGAAATTGAGAGTTTTGCAAAATGTGCCCACCTAGTTGGCAACCATAACATGTACGACATATTAATAAAATTAACTGCCGAGAAAATGTGCACATGTATAACTAAATTGTAATAGAAACTTATATTAGCAAGGAATGAATTAAACGTTTCACTTATAAACTAAATGAACGCAACTAATTGTGAAAATGGGCCTACCAGGCAAAGCCTCATGTTAAAGCTTCATGGCATAAATAATGTTCGTAAATGTTTTTCTCTCTCAGCACAATTCACAATTGTTCATTGTTCTTCAGTCAGACAGTGCTGACCCAAATGTAATGTTGCAACGTTAAATAAGTTGATGCCTCAAACTTTCTTGTGAGAACTGTCTGCTGTAATGTGATGTCCTAGATGTAGATACATTTGTTTCTTTCGCGCATGAGAAACTGATGTTCCTAGAACGTGACAATAGTACTACTGACTGGAGTTATGATCGCAACAGTAATGTCACCTGACAAGAACGGATGATGAGAGCGGTAGAAGAGGATCCAATCACAAATGTGTGAAAGACTGTTGAACTTTATCACATATTTCGGAAATTAAATATTATTGGTTCTGTTATGAACCTCAGAGAAAACTGACCAATGGGAACCCTGAGTGTTACTGCTGGGTATTTGATATAGCAAGACGGCCACTTCAGAGAGAAGCAGAGTGTCCATATGTTTGTCCTTCCTTCTACTGCCATTATCACTAAAGTTGTTTGCTGTTACTGTTTCCCTTAGTCTTATACCCTTACTAAATTGGTTTGGTTAGCTTAAAGCCCAAACGTGGCTCAGCCAATCCCCTTCATTTTTTTTTCCTTGCCATAGCTGACCAGACAGGTGCCTAACTGACGAAGAAATCATAGCTTTCTGATCCATTTGGAGAGATATAACAAAATGCAATTGTATTTGTTGTAGATTTTTGTCCTTTCTTTTAGGTACTAACCACTATTTTATTATAGCCCTAGCTAGATGTTTTCCAAATTAACTTTTGTCTAATTTTCTCTTTTGCATGAAAGCCAAACATGCTCTTCAAATTTGAGGGTTAGTTAGAGTGTCACTGTCCAAACAAATGTTATTAACAAAGGATTGATTAAATGTATGTAATTTCAGTTGTTTCTTCAGTTATTGCAGTTATTGCTGCTATTCATTTGTACAGTAACTCTTGAATGTTTAATGATAAATGCTTTGGTTAGGTTGCAATTTTCCGTCACTTTGGTCAGCCTGTGTTGTTCTTATATGTTTATCATTTGGTTACAAGATTACTTTTCGTGATATTAGCATTGTTAATCTAGGGAAATAAACGTTCTAACTTTACCAAAAGGTGTGGTCATTCATGGTCACAGGGGCCATGATGTGTAAAGTTTCCTGACTCAAGATTTCTGATAATGATTTGATAAAACAAGTTGTATTGTTGCTGGTTAGGTCATGAGTAAAATTTGTGTCCATGGTGGATCACTCCTAGCAGAGTCAAAAGGTCCATCGAACCTCTAATACGTCCCCTTATGAATAAATTATCAAACTCAAATAAGGCCAGACGTGCTCACAAATGTGTTGTTCACATGGTGACAGTTATTAGAACCATGGTTGTGGTGTCTAGGTACCTTCTTTTTCTTTTACTGAATCATCATTATAAAAGTGTTTGCCTCCTACATGGCGTCTTCTTTGTATCATACTATAACCCATTTTTATTGGATTAGTCCCGGTGATCTACTACCTTAATGCTAGCTACACTGTTTGAAGTTTGCCAAGACGCTTTTCTGCGTTGCTCACCATCATTACATGAACACTTCTCTGCTTTCCATTTCAAAGCTCTGGCACCTACCATTACTTGCATGATTGCATGACCCTTTGGTCACCATAATTTAAGTACTCATGCTGGGGTCTAGTTCATGGACGTAAATTCACCAAAATGCCAGGGGTAGTGGAAGTGACATCACATGCACTGTGACCTCCACTTTCAATCACACATACTTACACATGCACGCACATCGACACTTATAAACACTCTCAAGTATATGTTTGGGGTACTAAAGTCCTGCTTCAGGTGCCAGGACAATTCAGGCACCAGACCTGCCATGGTGTGCAAAATCACATTAGCCTGTGCAATATTGCACAATATCTCTCTAAGGACAAATGTCCCATTGGACTATGAGGGTACAGTCCTACCTGACCATGAATAGGACAAAGACTCTGAGGGAGAGATTGTCCACACTATGCCGCCATCAGTGACGAGATAGAATTGTTGAAAATGTCTTCACTTAAAAAAGTGAGAAACACTTTACACTAACACATGAGTTGTTAATCATAATTATAATTATAATTGACACCTCAAATGATCTCCTTGTTTGTTTCCTTTCAACCCATATTGCAAATGTTTAGCTAATTACAGTGACACTAATCCAAACTATGTGACAACATATCTCACAGACATGTTAAATCCCAAGTTACCTTGTACAACAACATCTGAAGTGATGAAGCTGGAATGTGTACATTAGATACATAATACACAAATATTTGTGAGAATGGCCATATACAACAGCAAAATATAAAACATCGCCCTCAATGTATGGCTCACATCCAATATAATTCCATCATATTACCATGTTGTTTCATCTTATAATGCTGCAACATACAAGTACTATTTGCTTCATTGAGCTTCAATGGTAGGTGACTGTGCAATGTCTGAGACTTCTCCATAAGGTGACAAATACAAAAAAGAAGTCCCCGTGTGCAATTTCAAACAGATGGCACCCATACAAAATCAAGTCTCACTTAAATTTAGATATGCAACAATCATCTGCATACTGTGGTGGTTGTCACAAAGATGCCAGATGTGAGACACTCTCACCCAATGAGTAATGTAGGTGTGTGCATACATCTGTGCATATCCATGTTGAAGGTTAACATGTAATGGTTAGTACACTAAAGTATGAGAACAAAGGATAGTGCAAACTCTACACTAGTAGTGTGGCACTTACAACATCTACTTGAAAGGCGCAAAGTACCATTACAGATGTATCAAGCATATATAGAATTCATTGGTGATTTCCAAACATACCAAACATGTTGGTGTACTAAATTAGACATACAGGAATTTGTGCATAAAAAAATAATTTTCAGCAATGCCACGTGGACACTGGGGATCACACTGAACAAAAAAAATTGTCACACAAGCAGTTGTGACATGTAATCAGAGTGATGACAAAACATGGGAACTCAGAAGAACAAACCCAAAACATTTCCATCTTTGGTCAGCCACCAAGTCACACTTACGCTTGAGGTACCAGCATATTCCCCCAGATAGGTAAATTTTTTAAAGGATTACCACTTATTAGCAACAGTCAGGAATCGTGTATGAGTGCAAAGGAGTCTGAACTGGACAAACTTATCTAAAGCAATTATGTCAACCTACACACATCCTAATCCGGTTATATGGCTCATAGAAGAACACATAAATATCTGTTGTGTCACATCATAGTCTTCAGTAGAACTACACATTTATACATGTCAATGTCACACAATTCATGATGTTCAGTTGAATACCTGGGCAAAACACGTAAGCCAAGTGATTGATATGTGGGACCATAACATCAAAACGTGAATGTTGGGAAGTCCACTTGTACTACACGAGGCCAAGGAGGGTGATGCCAACCTTACAGTGATCTTGAACCATACTACCACGTTTCACAGTACAAGGCCAGTGAAAGGTGAACACACACATTTCAACATATCCTTAGAACCTGAGTCATAAAGTTATTCCAAAGTGGTAACTGTGTGTGGATAGTGATAGCATGTATCACACTAGAAACCCCTGTAATGCATGAAAAGTGCAGCTACATGAATACCTGTGAATGTTACATACACTTGTGCACCAAGCATGATAACACTTTGGAACGTATCCAGTAAGTGTTGTGTATCATGGATGTGTCAAACCTATTAGGCTTTGTGAACATTAGTGTGCAGATATCCATGTCTATCTGCAATATGTATTCATACACAAATATGTTGTAGCTTTCAACTTTCTTACTTTGCTTCTAATCCATAGTGCTGAAAACCATATACACATAATACTGTATCCTTAAATGTGATGGTAAATTGGGCTCCATGAACATCTAGGTTGTGCGGCCCTTGGCATAACCTCATATGTGAAAGTGCATGCCTTTGTCTTGTGCTAAAACGTCAATTGACAAGTAAACATATGTGTTGCATGGGTATTTGCTGCATTGTAAATATGCCATATCCTAGGTAACATATGTGTTGCGTGGGTATTTGCTGCATTGTAGTTAAGCCATGGCCTAGGTCACATTTGCGATGTGTGACTGTTTGCTTCATTGTTGGTAGGTAACGTGCTGCGTGGGTATTAGCTGCATTGTAGCTAGGCCAATGCCTAGGTAACATATGCATTGCGTGGGTATTTGCAGTGTATCACAATGTTGCTTATCCCATAGATCTTTGTGGGTCTCAGTCTAGGGCATTGTGTGGCTATTTGCTGCATTCTACATAGGCCATTACGTAGGTAACATATGGGTTGCATTTGTATAAATGGCGTATCACTATGTTGCCCGTTGCATGACCCTTTGTGGCACTCCATCTAGGACATTGTGTGGCTATTTTCTGTGTCCTGGTTAGGCCATTGTGTAGGTAATGTATAAGTTGCATGGCTAGTGCATCACACAATGGACATATGAGTAGCGATGCATCAGAAAAATCGGCACAAATTACGACAAGTTGCCTGTCACACCAAGCAAATGATCTAATGGGTGTGCCTGCATACCAGGTTCTGTATATTACTTTCACTTTCTGTTAGTATATGTTGGTTGTTGGTGGTTTCCTTTGGATTGCAGTTTGGAGGACCATGTGGCTGTTTGTGGTGTAGTCTGTGTCTGGTCTATTCCTGATACTTATAGATTGTGTCCTTTTTTGTGTCTTAGTGTTGTATTTTGTAATTATATTTGTCTTTGTATTTATTTGTAGTTTTGAGGTTTAAGGTTTTTTTTTTTTTTATAGTGTTATTAGGAGAAATAGGGTTAATGACTGAAAAGATAGAGGCAAGAACTTCACTGAGGGAGTGGTCGATGCATTGTCTGGGTGGTCGTGTACTACCTTCTGCAGATGGTGGCTGCTGGGGGAAGGGTAAGCCAAGATTACCTCCCAAAGGATCGGAAGGACAGATGGGAGAGGGTGCACTGGCACATGGCCCAGGTATTTAAAGGTGAACTGACTATTTCCCATCTGAAACATCGGTGGGCAAATGTGGTATCCCATGAGGCGGATGTGGTAGACCTCCTGGGTTTGGAGGTTGAAGACCCCGTAGATATGTATTTATGCAGGAAGAGCATATAGTTATGCTGATATATTAATTATGCTCAATTGTAGTCACAAATTGTAGTTGCAATGTGTGGATGCCATGTGAAACACAAGGCGAGAGACAGAGTGACACCAAATGGCAGATGTATTAAACGGTCACACAAAGCAGCACAGCTGGCACAAATGCTGTGTTGCATTATACGGAGCATGCACTCATGGCACCAAGTTATGCCAAGCATCCCTTCCCTAACTGAGGATTACTATTTACCAATAACCTGCACTGATGAATGTTTTGGCATATCAGTGTAATGGCATTCATAATGTATTGCTGATTTGACTCACTCAAGTGACGGTAACACTGCACACTATGCTAGAAAAACTGCCCCTATGGTTACTTTCACATTACATATCACCATCCACACTGCACACAGTAAAAGGTATGTCTGTGTGACAAGGCTAATATGTATGTACCAAGTGTCACATATAATATCATTACACCCAGCACAGCACAGAAAGTTACCTTGCTGTGCTGTGCCAAAGTGAAAGGGCAGGAATGCATCATTGTCGAACTTTTATAGGGAATTCCTGTCTTTTTCTAAATTGGGAACACTTTTGTCTGCCTAGTGCCAGTGGTTGCATCCTTGTGTTATGGTGAAAGGGGGCCTGTGATGATACTGGGTAGCAGTTCTTTCAACACCACATACCTGAAGCATGATTCTGGCATGTGATGTGAGACATCTCTGACCTTTCTCCTCCACCCAGGTCAGGACCACAAGGTGACTAGCTGCATTCTGCCCTGACAATGTATATGTTAGAAATGGGGTTTCTGGTTGGCTAGGGTATGCACCTCAGCCAGGCAGAACCTACCCACTCTAGTCAGGGCAAGGGAGTTACACGTCCAAGATAACCCCTGCTCACCCCCTTGGTAGCTTGGCACGAGCAGTCAGGCTTAACCCGGAGGCAATGTGTAAAGCATTTGCACAACACACACAACACATGTGACACAATAAACCCACCACAAAGGAAACACAACACCAGATCATATGAAAATATATTGCACACAACGCAATTATCACACCAAACATCACATATTAGTACTATCCTGCTACCTTAGCAGTTGTCAGAACGTTAAACATTAGTTACTCTGCAACCTAGCAGTAGTCACACATAATACACAGGTTACTCAGTATTCTGCAACATAAGCAGTAGTCAGGAAAACATGTTATTACATCACAGCACTTGTCATAAGAATATCATAAAATGCCCATAGTAGGAACATTAGAAAACATATGGCAAGTTAGAAAAACATATTAGCAAGCATGTCCATAAAAGGAACATTTGCATACACATACGTAAAAACATCAAACGCAGGTAGGTAATATATGAATCAAACAAAAGTCTGTAGAAAGAACTTTGGATTGCAACTATATTGGTCCTTTAAACAGTACCTGGTTGGGTGAAGGCACCTCCAGTGCCTAGAAGGCGAACAATGGGGCCCCCGGTGCTCCTATGCGCAAAACGGGGTCAGAGGAGGGCAACATGCACCTCCTCTCTTTTATAGACAGGCCCCTCCGGGGACCGTGATTACTTGGGGACCCCAGGGCCTCAACCGGCCCTCACGAGGGGGGCCAAAGCCAGCAAAAACAACTTAGGGCAGGAGGGGGGCACCAAGCACCCCCTCCGGTTTAATGACAGGCCCCTCCCAGGACCCGTGATCTCTGGGGGCCCCCCCGGGCCTCCACTAACCCTTCCACCAAGCTGGGGGTGGAACAATAATGCCCGTTTTACCTAACAGCAGAAAAGGAGCGTCCTGCTCCTAATGCAGAGGTTAGGGGGCACTCCCCGCGCCTTCTCCTGGTCCTGCCGTGAAGCCACAAGAAGATCAGACCCCTCCTGGGGCCCGAGCAGACACTCGCCTGCACCCGATGCGGTGCACGAGTGTTCTTCCAGCTTCCCGGGCTGCTGTGGTGATCTTATTTAAAGGGGCACAATGCAGCAAGGAGCATACGAGCTCCCAAGGCTCCATAAGCGCGCTGCAATCAGCACTATGGCAGCCGCAACCACGGAGAAGCACCCCTCGTGAAGAAATGGATGCAGGGGTCAGGGCCACAGCACCCTGCCCCTGGGGAGCAGAATCTTAAGACAAGGTCCTCAGGTGGAGGGCCCAGCTACAGGCCAGCACCAGGGAAAGGCAGCAAGTGGCAAGTCCTTCACAGTGACCAGGCAGGTCACAGGTCAGCACAGCAGCAGCAGTCCATGGCGGTTCCTGGTGAGTCCTTTCAGCCTTTGGTGTCCAGTTCCAAGATGATTCCAAGAGTCTCCAAATTGTGGGGAAAATTCCCCTGTACTTATAGTCAGTTCTTACAGTGTTTTACAATGGTAGGGAGAGGAGGTTCCAGCCAGTTACAACTGGTTCTGGGAGTGCCCCCTCTCTCCTTTCAGCACAGGCTCCAAACATTAGTGGGGGGTTAACGACCCTATTGTGTGAGGCCAGGGCACAGTCTTTACAAATGAAGGTGTGCCCTGCCTCTCCCTTCTCTCAGCCCAGGAAGACTATTCAGTATGCAGATACACCTCTGTGACACCTCCACCCTCCCTGTGTACAGGCTGTCTGAAAAGTATGCACAAAGCCCCAACTGTCACTCTGCCCAGACGTGGATTGGAGTCAAGCTGCAAAACACCAGAGTCATAAGTACAGATAAATGTGCACTTTCTAGAAGTGGCATTTCTGTGATAGTAATAAAAAATACACCCACAACAGTAAGCAGTATTTATTATCACCATCACAACCATACCAAACACGCCTACGCTACCCCTCATAAATCAGACAATACCCCTTACAGGCAGGGCATTTCTAATGCAATCCTATGAGAAGGCAGCACTCACAGCAGTGAGACATCAAGTTAGGCTGTTTGTCACTACCAGGACAGCCCATGCAATATGGCACATGTCCTGCCTTTCTACATACATGGCACCCTGCCCATAGAGCTAGCTAGGGCGTACCTTAGGGGTGACTTACATGTAGTAAAAGGGGAGTTCTGGGCCTGGCAAGTAAGTTTAGATGCCAGGTCCCTGTGGCAGAAAACTGCGCACACAGGCCCTGCGCTAGCAAGCCTGAGACAGGTTTGAAAGTCTACTTCAGTGGGTGGCACAAGCAGTGCTGCAGGCCCACTAGTAGTATTTAATTTGCAGGCCCTGGGTATAGAGATACCACTGTACAAGGGACTTATAGATAAATTAAATATGCCAATTAGGTATAAGCCAATCATACCAACTTTAGATGGGAGAGCACCTGCACTTTAGCACTGGTCAGCAGTGATAAAGTGCTCAGAGTCCTAGAGCCAACAGCGAGAGGTCAGAAAAACCAGGAGGAAGGAAGCAAAAAGACTGGGCATGACCCTGCGTAAGGCAAAAAGTCCAACAGTATACAAATGTTTTTAAGGGTGTTGAAAAGTGCCATTACAATGGGATGTCATAGTGTTTGGTTTGTAACTTTAGTTGTGTAGGGTTGCACTATTCAAAATGCATATTTCAAATTAATGTCTTGCAGGAGGACATTGCCTTTTCACCCAGGGAGAAGTTGACAGCTTCAGGATTCTGGTGCGGAAAATAAGTGTCATGAGTACATGGTTGTAGCTCTGTGACGCCTGGGTGTGATCCATGATAGTTGTAACAGTGTGATGTGCATGGCAATGTATTCATCGCCTTGCAAGCAATGATATTAAGTGTGCCAACACAACAGCATGTGTCCACAGATTCATTTTGATTTGACAAAGAAACATGTTGATGTGAATGTGGATAAATATTCTTGCAGATCCGAAAATGCATTCTTGTTTCTGTACCTGTGTGTAGGGCCGACTTTAGCGCTGGTGGCACCTGGTGCGACAATCATTTTTGGCACCTCTTACCCCCATGACCACCTCCTCGGATTTCCTCACTACATTTCATTTGTTGTAAAGTGCTTGTAAAGGCTCACTTTACCAATCCACTCAGCTGTCCGCATAAAATATAGTTCTGTTCTTTGCAGTAGGCATACTAACCCTCTGCGCTACTTTATGGTGAGTCAAAGCTGCCAATTGGACAAAACTCCATATCTCTCTCTAGCAGGAACATTAATCACAAGTTATCTTAACATTTTAATTGTTTCCTGAAGGCTGAACGCACAAGGAACTTTTCAGCAGGTGCTTTTAAATTCGATTTTTTTTTTAAGTTATTGCTAAACACAGCGCCCCGTGAGGTCAGCGCCCCCCTATCCATGTCAGTACCCGGTGTGGCCGCACCGGTCACATTGCCCTAAAGCTGGTACTGCCTGTGTGTCAGGCCTAAACCCAAATTGAATATACATTGATGACAGTGTCGCCAGGATAGGAATCACATTGCAATTATTGTACAACTGATAAATGCTGAGGATGTGGCAATTACATCCCAAAGTTTTTTAGGATCAGGAAATCACCTGAAAAAGTACAATTGACATGTCAACATGTGTTTCCATGCGAGTATTTTGGATGAAGTCTGGATATTTCATCATTATGAACACTTACCTGAGGTACGGCTGTTGTACTCCTGCCTCAGGGGTGACCGAGCCTCCCTCAGAGGTGCCAGTGTCATACCTACGTAAAATGGAGTGACGGAGGACCAATAACAGAGATGTAAGGCAGCTGCTCTATCAACCAAAGGTGTTGTTCTGATCATTAGCTTTCAGCCTATCTGGTTGACACTGTGAGGATAGGTGTCCACATGGCAGGGATCTTGTTCTGTGGCTTAGCAGGTGTAAAGTGTATGTAAGCCTGCATAGCTTAGCCATATGTGTATCGGTATAGCGCAGTGTGCCAATCTCATTGTAGTAAAACCTATGCAGCTCCAGTAGTCCCCACTGCATAGATACGTTATCATTGGCATGAGTGTGGTCAGGGACTAGCGCACTAAAATTACCATGGATTGGCATACCAATGGCAGCCTCCTACCCATTATCTCCCCCATGTGGTATTTTTTTTAAGCATTCACACAGTGTGAGGTGGCAAGCTAACTTGATTCACTGTGTAAAAGTGAAAATGCAGGAGCGCACAGTGATACCATTATACAGAGCATTACTGTCCTTTCCTACTTGTGGGGGTACTTTTGCCTGCCTTCCACATGCACAGGCACCCTTGCATCATGGTGCAAGGGGCTCTGCATTGCAAGCAACATAGTTCTTGGTCAAGTGCGTACACCTGCCTGCATACAAACTTCTGAGAAGCTTTAGTATTTTCTTTGTGTGCTGCTGAATGCTGCACAGGGAGAATACATGAAAAAAAATGTAAAAATCTAAACTTCTTCCTGGTTTTGGTACACGGGTGCACTTGATGCATTGTCACACTTCCAGGACCATCACTTATGCCAAATCTGTGAAGTCTTCAAAATTAAAGTGATTAGTCACTGAGACACCACCCTCCATCTATAGACTGACTACCTGCCTCAGAGTAAGGCAAGTGAGCAATGTGTGCTGCCTTGCATAACTTATGGAATGCAAAGTCGCAAAAGCTCAACTTGCTTAACTTTACAAATCTCACATAGATTTTGACAAGACCTTGACCACCTTGCATGATGCTAGATCAACACCAAAAGTGACCATATCTGGACCATGGATAGATTTTGGCATTGACGCATCTGAATGAGAGTGGATCACTGGTATTAGTAAAATGCATGTTTTTATATTCTGAATAAATAAATATATTGTACACCTACACTGACCTTACTTTTGTCAGTTTGACATATTGTATTAGGAGATGTCATTGTATTGAAGGAACATTGTACTTATATCTAGCCCAAGGTGTGCAAGGGGTCTCCATTGTTGTGTGGATTGTAATTGTACAGGAAGTGACACCTGCCAGGACAAAAATATGTTTTTACCATATGTCTACCGCCTCTCTTCCCCCCCTTTCCCCGGGGGAGGTGTAACATTAATACAGGTTCACTCGTCTTCCACCTGCCACACTTAAACATGCAAATTATTTTATGTGGATGCACTCACACCCAACACGTTAGGCCTCTCTGAGGCAAAGTAACGTAAGTGTGCTACTTTGGCCTGTGTTGTATTTCTCAACACCTGTCAGTGTACACAGGGAGAGGCACGGTGCTCTTGCATTTCTTGGTTACTGCCAATCGCTGTATTGGGTTGCCCTTGTGAAACCTTCTGTGGCACAAGCATAATAAAAATCCATGAGAAATATGGGCATCAGTAGCTGGCTAGTATTGTTACAACCACACAGAGTTATACATTGTTGCTTACCTTTTCTGTGAGCAGTGATTTTTATCACATTTGCTAATGATGTAGACTTCTTTACTTTGCAACATTTATGTAGATCATTGTAACAGTGTTTAGGCCTCACATGCCTCACACATCCCATGATTAGGAGGTAACTTTGTGTGTACATTGCAAGAAACTTCTTACTGTGTGTCTATCAAGAAAATGCATCTGGTTGAGACACGCTGGCATAACATTGATAAGGTACTCATTACTCTTCATAACATTGCAATGGATGTAATTAGTGTAGGTGTGTATACAAAGTTAGTCTGTGCATTTAAGTTGAGCCCACTCTTCAGATTTAAAAAAGTGACGTTGGGTGCTATAGTTACATTATTGTTTTAGAGTTTTGAGGAACAACGATACCAGCCTCATAATGCTTTCTGAAAATAATATTTATTTTCTTCTAGAGGTTCCTATCCTCACATTACGACGTGAGTAGGTTTATTTTTATACAATTTTAGAAACATAAATGTCAAATCATTAGGTATAGTGTGTAAAAATACAATAGATTACACATGTTACAACACATTTATGTATGTAGTAAGATCAAGATCAGTGAGGATCAAAACAATTGCCATTATCAAGTGCTGCATAGTATTTAGGGCCACAAGGGTACAAGATAAATTACTGCACAAACAAAGAGTACTGTCCTGAGTTCCAAAGAGGGTCGCATGATGTCCTACACAGGACAGATAGGAAAACTGGCCAGTGGGCATTCACAAATGTTTATCAGAATGCTCTTCAATGGAAACTGGGGAACGCTGCTTCTTCCTCCTCTGATGCATGCTCTGTCTCCCCTGGAAGTTGTAGTGTTTGAATGGGAGGCAGCTGAGAGTTGTTAATAGCCTCAGACACACACTCATCAGAGGCAGAAGATGTAAAACCTGTGTTCCCAACAATACTTGCAAGTGCCAGTAAGGCAGCATGGTAGTACCTGGCAAGGGTTTGGTGGTTAGCCAACAAAGCAACAATGTTGCTATTGAGGGCACTTGTTAATGTTAAGGAGTCAATCTTGTCCCCCGGGGCCTGGATGGAAGTACTGATGGCTCCCAGCTGCTGGACGACTTCACTGGTGTCAGATGTAGACAAGCTGATGTTTTTCTGCATCATGACTCCAGCGATGTTAGCTAGGGACTCATCAATCCCATGGAGGTTGATAACCTTAGTCAACCCCTTATTAGGGCTAAGACACCTATGGACTCCTTCAAGAGTGCTCACTGTGGTCTCCATCCCCAACCAGACTACCTCAGGCATTTGCTGCTGGCCTCCTAACACTCATTGTTGGAAAGTAACTTGGGGTACTCGGAGTCCTCAGCTGTTAGAACACATCGACTTCCCTTGGCAGTGCTGGAAAAGAGGTTTCAGTACTGTCCAGGAGCTGTTGAAAGGTGTCTTCATCAATGGGGGAGCAGGATGGTGTCCTCAACAGGTTGGACATCATAGACAGGCTGATCTACAGAAGATGCTGTTTGACCATCTGTAAAAAAAAATAGAAAATTGTCAGTAAGTTGATATGATTATATTAGACATGAGTGTTTTTTGTTAACATTCAAACAATATTTTTGTTCAGTTTCAGATACAAAGGGATATGTGTAACATATACCTCTTGCAAGCATCAGTCAGAATAAAGGACTCTACAACATTTGCTTACACCTATGACACCCAGGTCATACATTAACTCATACATTAACTCTTAGGAGTTGCTTATTCTCAACCTGCCAAAATAGTACTGATGCAATTCTGCAACATAAACTCACCCTGGTTGCCCACAAAACTAGGCCCAAAGCCATTACCCTCCAACCACACTAGAATCCTGCCCATCATCCTGGACTACAGACTCACTATGAAACTTTAAATTGTCACTGACACTTCCATCTGCTTCCATACATTTTGCATGCTCCGACATTTCTTCATATGGTTCCTCCTGACACCTGTGAGACCAACACAGGTGTCTCGTCATATGTTAACTGTACTACAAGAATGCACTGTAATAGAGCATCTCTGCACACCTGCTCCACAAGAGGCAAACTGTCCAAAACAGCACTTGCAAACTATTTCTCAACCTACCTTGTAGAACACACATCACTACAGGACAGTACAATGGGTGCCCATTCAGACGCACTGCCAGTTGAAGATGCTCACCTGCACCTACAAAGCACTGCACTTCCAGGAACCCACTTACATCACACACCAACTAGACTTCCACGCTTTGCATCACTTCCACTCCTACTCCCCCAAATATCCATATAAGCAAGACAGGAGGTAGGGTGTTCTCTTACACGCCAGGTTACACCTTGTGTAAAGTCACCCGCTACATCAGGACATCTGCGTCAAATATAGATTTATGATAGTAACTCAACAACTGCCTCTTCAAGTGATCCTACTTGCAGAGCATGCACCTACTCAGAACCTGGATACCCTCTCTGGTTACATGATGACCTGCTACATCCTCACAATACATGATTTTCATTTACATTACACGTTTACCCGCTTAACCCCAACAGAGGCACACTTGGATTATGGTGCAAAGGGACCTTTATTGGCACTGGCAATATCTGACAGGTTTGCAAGACCAACGCATGATGTGCTGCTCCAGTCCAGATGTTTTGACTTTTTATTCTGGGAGTTATAGCCCTGCTCTAGAATGTTAAATATTACACTACAGGTAAAAGTAATCAAAAGTCAGACTGAGATAGCACATCACCCATGGCCCGGGGGAATTTGGCAGGGCTGGACAGGGTTGGAAAAATTGTTACTGCCCAAGGAAAGGAATGTTATGTGATGGATGTGTTAACATGTGGGGCATTCCTGCCCTTTCTCTTTCACACAGCGCAGCACAGCAAAGTGTCTTGCTGCGTTGCACTGTATGACGTTTGAACAATATGGTCCGTTGTTTCCACGCACCCTGCGGGTTCTTGCTGGTCCTCCAGTTCATCACTGTCCGGACCTTCCACTCCAGCTACCAACTCTGTTGGAATGAGAGATGCCACTTGCTCCTCCAATGGGTCCAACTCCTGCTGTATATCAGGTGCCCCTCTGGTCCTCATGGCTGCCTTAAGGTTCCTGGCCAGATTTTCTTATGGCCTACGTTTGAAGTCATGCCCCCTCTTCTTGCACTCAGCGACTGCCTTCTGTGTTTGTGCAAAACACTTTATCTTATCTGTTAGGTTTTCCATATTGCAACCTTCCCTGATAATTGCAATTTTGAGGCGCCAAATAAAAGGTGTTCGTTTTTGGTCACCTCAATGATTAATATCTAGTTCTCCTCCTCACTGAAGTTAGGCTTCCTTTTCTTTTCCCCAGAGCTGATGTGAAGTCTTTGGGCTGAGGTTACTACCCTCCTGGCTCCCTCCGTGAGGCTCCTTCCTTTCTTTATCAATCCTGATGAATATTTTTTGTAGATTGCACTTCTTTTTAGAGTGCACCCGCTTAGCTGAGCACTCATATGTGACGCAATGCTGATTTGGGGCACGTATAGGTGCTTTGCAACACGCAAATAAATCAACTTTGCCTCACGTAGAATGGCCATTGTCGCCATCAATGCGTGGAAATTTGTGATGAATCTCCGGTCCTTAAGCCGTGGTACGCCGTCATATAAATACTGTGCGTCCATTGTAAGTGGAAATGCTGCATCAGGGCGCAAATATTTCTGACACAACATTGCCTTGCGCAGCGCGGTGTCATTATTGATAAATGTGCCCCTAAACGTTAGTTTGTTTTTCAATAAAACAGAAGCGGGAGGCAGTTTATTCGTGAAAGTTCACAGCTGTTCCAGCTCTGACTTTTTTTATCTGGATGAGGTAGAACACGCCAATTAATTAGCTTCAAAACACGGAAAAACTCTTCAGAGTGGAACATTTTTCCACAAGCGGCTGCATGTTGTTTACTTAAACAGCAAGTTAAACCCAACGTGCCAATGGTTTCTTGCCAGAGATTCTAAAACACGCTGACGGGCCTGGCAAATTATTTCTTTGTTTTTGCAGTTAACGTGATAGTTTTTAATCTGGGTGCACTTTAACAACAAAGCGGGTGTTTTTTTAACTAACCTTATCCGTTAATGGTCAACACAATGTTAGTCTGCAGCTTGCAACTGAGGTATTCAGTCAACAGGAAAGGTAAAAAGTTCACACAGGAAGAGACCCATCTGAAGTCAGTTCCGAACAGGGCAGAGGACTTCAGGCTGATTTTTTGCTCGCCAGAGAGAGCAGACTCGACGAGCAGTAAGGTAAGAAAAATATCAGCTCTAAGCGGTGGTTTCTGCAGTATCTGACATTATGCATTACATAACATCGATGTCAGCTTATTGTTGTATCCGGATCTTCAGTTTAATGATGATCCTGGAATGTTCTAGAGAAAAATGATCGTTGTACATCTGTGAAAAAACATATTGTTAGAGAATCGTATTGAAATGGCTCTTTAAAGTTATTTTATATGTTTTAAGTGTTATTGATTGTAACGCAAAGTGACCTTGCTGAAAAGTTTAATGACCCACTTAATTACTTTTTATATAATGTTGTTTGAGACGGCGGTTTCATTAGTTTGTTCATTCGGCTGCTGAATCGTGGTTATTTACAACACCCAGGGCCTGTTGTTCTCAGGATATGTGGAAGGGTAATGGGGTGTTTTTTACATCATTGACCACGAGAACTTGACTCGAAGAAGTCTTGGGCCCTAGTTCCGCGTTTGTTGGACTCCAGCTGCTTTTTATCACACCAGATAAACAAGGGTACCGGTATGTATGTGAAGGGCATTTCTATAGCCTGAACCCAGCCAGACAAGCATAACGTCAAGGCGTAATACTAGAGGAAGCGGGGTTGTGAATGGATAATGCATTGTGATGTAATTGGAGCAGAGTTGGAGCAGCCCTGAAGGATATAGGGATGTTGTTCCAGATCCTTCATTTGAGCCGGTGTTTGCAGGTGGAACCCACTCATTTTTGGTGCCCTGGGTTTGTGTTTCCTCTTTATACTTTGTTCCAGAAAAAAAAGAGAGAAAAACACAAAAGGAGGAATAGAAAGATGGAAAAAGTGTGATAAAGGGGGAGCTCAAAGACGAAAAAGAACCCGTGCGCGAGATAAAGAGCTTTTAGAAATACACCTGAGAGAGGGTCTTTGTCTCCTCCCGCATGTTGGTTACCTTGAGTACAGCATTTTATGTGGCGGAAGAAGTGTGCTCCAATCGAGAAGTAGTGCTTGTCGTACTCCTGTACGCTGCTGAATGGAATTCTGCTAATAGTGTTGCTGAAGCGTCATGACGTGCTCACTGTGTGCATGAATTACAGCATGGACTATGTTTTTATTGATCAGCTAATAGCAATAGCGAATAGAGCTTCCCAGTAAGCATCTTCCCTCATTCCAAATGGCTGTAGCATTCATCACAATGTTCCAAAGGCATCTGTACATGTTTCTTTCCTTCCCCAAATACATGTGTGCTGTGCAGAATAAGCAGTTTATTCTTCCCTTCTATCCCAGTGCACCGACAGACAGCTCAGTTGCTGAAGCTCCAGCAGCCTCAGGTCCATCCTGCCTCCCGCACCAACCCACTGTCTCAGTTCGCTCTCCCCTACTGCAGCAGCCCACACACAGCCAGCTCCTTCCAGCCATGGGAGACAGATTCAGAGAGTTATTAGGGTAACCTGGATCTCATGGCCCATTTTTGACTGTATATCAGGAACAATTACATGTAGCAGAATAATTGCAAGCAGTTATGTCTGTTGTAAAATAAGACCGTGCTGTTATTTCATCACCAAATCTCTGCTCCTTTCCTGTCTGCAGACACAGTGTGCAATTTACTCCTTACGCCCTCCGCACCCTGCCAGTTCTGCTCATCAGCAGCTGCTAAAGGTCTTTGTAAGTGGTGGGGTGTGATACTTCCCCCTGAATTCCAGTGAGAAAAACGAGGAAACAGACTTCTTGTGAGTGGCTTTGGGGAAAGTGGGGACTTTTGGGTCAAATTTGCTTTAACGCGATATACCCTGAAAGACCATTAAAGATATATTCCAGTACTTTCATGGTGTGCAAGGGTTGCCTTGCCTTTCCTAGAAGTAGATCCCATTTTTTTTTTTCAAATGTCATAAATCAGAAAATTACAGCATTTTTCATGCGTGAGCTCCTTGTGACAAGGATTACATACAATAATCCAGTGCCAGAATTTTGTGATAGATACTCCACCCATAGTCATGGGTATCTCATGACAAGAATTACCTCAAATGTCAGTTCCAGCGTTTTGCTTTGGATGTACCCTGTATGCTAAGAATTACTTGCAAGGCCTGAAGTTTGTCCTGGTGTAACACCTCCCATCCATATGCTTTTAGTGCTCTTGTGCATAAGGCAAGAAAAATAACCTCCAGTATGCCAGACCAGTATCACATTTGCAAGCATAAGACACATACACTCACACATAAAAATATTCTGACACAGACACTGATTCTTCCACATAGTTTCAAACACAATCTCACTATTTCTCTTGCAGTCTTTTGTACAATTGAACTCGGTCTCACACATGCACACGTGCACGCACACACAAACACACTCTCTCCCTCCTCTTTCTCTCTCTCTCTCTTTCTCTCTCTCTCACACACACTTCCATTGGTCAAATCTGCTTGTATTATGCTACAAAACCCTAGCACTGCTGCTGCCCCTGCTATACCTGTCTTGCCTTTTAGTGAACCTTAGCAAAAACAAGTGATTGTGTTTGGTTTCACTTGTGGATCACACGTTACAGTATTGGAAATTAACTAATCCACTTTCTAAAATGTGATATCCCAGCATATGATATCAAGCATATGGAATGCTTGACTCCTTTGGCAACCATGGCTTTTTACTGGTAACACTTTGCATGTTGGGATTTTCCTGCCTAATTTACAGTGTAAAAAATGAGACCATTACATGTCCCAGAATGAAGTAATGTGGTGAATGGAAAGTCAGGACTGGCTGAAAGCATCACACAAGACAATGGGCAACTATGCAAAAAGTTTAAAAATAAGTTTGTTTGGGATTGTCAGCCTCTATTTTTGGAAACAATCAGAGATAAATAATTGAAGTGGTGAAAAGTCAAACATTTGTATTTCATGTACACATTCAACGGATAACAGCCAAACATTTAAACTCCTTTACAAAATTGGAGCTTGCTATAAACGTGACTGTTTACCACAATGACAGCTCTGAAGGTCTGTAGGGCCAATGTTATAGCACCAACCACAAACCTCACCCCTCCTTTTCTCACTGTGTGGCATCAGCAACTGAACGTGTCTTAATTGAGAAGACAAACAGAAAACCTCAATGCTGGTGTCCGTGTATGCATGCGCAACACAGGCTTTGGTGTGCTTTCACAAACCCCAGCCTCTCGGCCAAAATATTGTTGGGGCTTGAGCCCCAGTGTCCTATGTCCTACAGAAGCTGGTGCCACAGCTTCAAACAGCTCTCCACTGTGGTATATGCCTCCACAGAGCACTACCACCACGCAGGCCAACGGGGTCCAAATGCTGATCTACGTCGTGGCTTCAGCAGGCGAGAAAATAGCAGGCCCCTATCCAGGCCAACAGGGCCCAGGTGTAGGATTAAAAAGTACCTCCGGAGCAAGTGCTGTTCCCCCCCCCCCTCCCCCTCCCCCCCCGGTAACACACCGCTGGCCCGAAGTCCCCACACAATTCCCTCACCAGCACACAGCTTCTGTCATCATTAGCCTGTTGTCTGTTGCCCCCTCTGCAGCCTTTCCCTGCATTATCCTCCTGTACCACATTATCATGTGCTCTCAGCTGATCCCCAGAGCCTCAGACCGATCCTCAATTGCACACCATCCCCTCAAAGCCCCAGCCCTGATCTCCCTCCTTGAACCGTCCCACAGCTTCAGTCCAGTCTCCCCTCTTGCACTGGCCCTGTAGTTGCAGATAGAGCAGACTAGGCATCTAGTACTATTGTAAGAGCAGGTATTCTGCGGGGGCCTTTGTACACACGTATATTCATGAGAGTTGGGTAATTTCGATGTGTGCAGCATAAGAGGTGTGCTTGTGTAAGTGCTGGGTGATGGTGAATAGTGTGAGTGAGTGCAGTATGAGTGGCGTGAGTGTAGGGTGAAATGTGTGCCAATGTGAGTGCAGGGCTAGCAGAAACAGTGGAGGGGGAGAGGCGGGCCCATGAGAATCCTGGGCGACAGGAGTGAGAGGAGTGAACTCAGGGTGAGTGGTGTGAGCGGTGTAAATACAGAGTGAGGAGTCTGAGGGCCTGGTGACCACTGTGCCTGTCTGAGTGAAGGGTGAGCAGTGAGAGTGAAGGGTGAACTGTGGGGTAACTGGTGAATGCATGGTGATAGGAGTTAGTGGTGTGTCCCTGCCAGTTTTGTCAGACCATTGTGCTTGTGTTCAGGCATGGTAAGCTACGTGAGTGATGGGTAAACACAGTGCCAGTGCGAGTTCAGGCTTAGCGCTGTGCCCGTTTGAGTGCAGGGTGAGAGGAGGGAGTGCATGGTGAGTGGTGTGAGTCCAGGGTGAGTAATGCGTCTGTTTGAGGGGTGTGAGTGCAAGGTTAGTTGTGTGCCTATGTGAGTGCAGGGCGAGAGATGTGCCTGTGTGAGAGTAGGGTGAGAGGAGTGAGTGCAGAGTGAGTGATGTGCCCATTTGAGTTTGGGTGCAGATGACAGTGCATAGTGGGAGGAGTGGATCCATGGTGAGTGATGTGTTTGTGAGTGAGTGCAGGGTGGGCTGGGAGAGTGACAGGTGAGTAGAGTGTCATTTGAGTGAAAGGTAAGCCCTTTCGCCGCTGTGCGTCTGGTTTATGTTATTTATCAGGTGCAAACAAATGGATTTCTGGGAAATTTTTGCGCACCAAAATCTGCATGTTACATTAAATACCGTACACTTTTCTCCTGTTAAATTCCGGCAGCTTTGACATGCCAAAACTTACAGAATGGTGAGATAGTTAATGCACTTGGTAATTACAGCATGCAGTAAATACAGCCCAACTCGGAATTTCCGAGCCCTGCATAAACGGGTTAATACAGGGGTCTGAAAACACTGACCCACCTGTAATCAGAGCCCGTGGCAGGTACTTAGAATGCAGAGGTGAAAAAATCGAGTTGTTGAACACAGCCAGTCATTCTAGTATTTGTTGGTCCCAAATGTAGTTTTTCAAAAAATATATTTTTCATACTTACTGAAGAATAATGCAGTGTTTGTAAATTAAGTTTAATATGTATATATAAATTGCAAACTTTAAAATATTTCAATTTTGTGAAGTTTTTTTCCTAACATTATCCATTTGTTTGGCTGTGATTTAACAACACATGTTTACGTTTGAAAAGTGTTGGTGCTTGATTGTTTACTGGACAAGTGTGTTTTTTAGCTTTCTGTTTTATTTTAATTCCTTTTCCTTTGAGAAGGTTTACCTTTTGATTTGGGCACGGTGAGGTCTTTTTTGATTGTAGAAAAATCATAGCCTGTTTAAATACCTCCTCCTTTGGGACTATTGTGATGTCTAAACAGTGATGCTGATGTGTCATCAAAGCAGGGAAGAACAATGTGATTTTGAAAGCCTAGTTGCTAATTAACCTGTTAGGAACGCTGTCATAACATAGAGAATTATCGATGGGTAGTGCTCAATATCAAGGTTGTTTTACAGACGTTATAGACAGTGCAAACTTCAAGTTGTCTCTGATGTCACTTTGAACTCTGAGATGGACAATAAACTCAAAATCGACATCTACCCTGTGTTCAAATTTATGTAGCGTGTGCCCCCCTCTTTTGGTCAATTTCACCCCCGCCCAACCTCCCCCAGCATGATGCGGAAAGTTATGTGTAGCCATGCACACCATAGCCTTTTTCACTCTCTCCACTTCTTTATGTTCATCTTCAGTCATTATATGTTTAAATAAAAATATACCTGGTTTGTTGCTACTCTTCCCACCCTCCTTGGTTTGCTCTCCCTTCTTCTAGTAATAGGCAAGAAAACTACGAATACCTGTGCCCTGGCCACCCTCCTCACCACAATCTACCCCATTCCAAAATATTTACAAATAAATATAAACAGATCTTTGTATCCTTTCACTCTACCCTACCTTCTTCTGTCATTTCTTACCCTTAGCAACTCAAGGACTGTGCTCGCTGCTCTCGAAAAGAAAGCAGAAAGTTGGTGTCCTGCTGGCAGTAAGTTCACTGGTATTGTTCTACCTCCTGCACCCCTGTGGCAACCTACCAGAGACCTGGAGAGATAGCAACGCATGATCTATTGTTCTGCCATATCTTTCTAGTGCCTTGAGAATGTGGCAGATCTGAGCCAACATCTCTACTGTTTAATGTACAGGTGCCAAATTCACAAAGGCATTCTGGATTATATGAAGTAGTACTACTGTTGTACTCTTTTGTGTCATCTTTCATTCCTTTGTAAATTTGGCCCAAAACATTAAACATTGGAATAATACAATGGGAATATTCATTTACAAATGCAAAGAACTGTGCCCTCTTTACACTTTTACTAATAAGGAGTTGGGGTTTCAGGGCTAATTTACAAAACCATTTAAGAGTATGTAAAAGAGTACTCCTGAGTACTACCCACCCCCACTCATAAATGCTTTAATGAGTCAGTTCCATAGCATTCCTTCTTTGTAGTTTAGTGAAAATGAATCATTTTATGCATGAGCTACTGGGTCTCAAATCCGGTGTTGTATTTACTGGTTTGCTATGTTATGCACAGATAATCCTTATTAGCATGTGCTGCTGTTTAATAGTCTTATTCACAAAAGTGTTGCGGTCTTACGCACCAGCAACCACATAAAGTACACTTGGATTTACAATCGGTAGTTTCAGTCTTTATGGAGGATTTTTTGTGTGTTAAATTTAGGGTTAAGTGTGGGAAAATAGGGGCTTCCAGCAGAGGAGCAGCAGGTGTGGCAATCTAGGCCTTTTGGGAACACATACAAAAAGGTATTTTTGTAGACAGTCTCTAAGCTTCCAAATGGTTTCAAACTGAATTGGTATTCTTAACTACGGTGCCAATAGATGCATATATGCATACTCGGTCTGAAAACACTATTAGAAAGTGGATTATTACTTTGGGTGGTTGGGAGGCCACCGCAAGTAATTATTCCACTATTTTATTAGGTCCAGTAAAGGTTTCTGTAAGTTAAACCGGAGCTCAAACCCTGGTAGCTATTGCACTGAGTAGACAGGCTTAATTTAAGAAAATGTGTAAAGCTTTTAGAAGTACCAAAACAGTCAGAACGTTGAAAACACACAGATTAAAAATCCCTCTCCAATTTATAAAACTAAAGTCTAATTTAATGATCAAACAACACCAAAACAACAAAAATCCAATAGAAGGGAACTAGAGATATGGATGTTTAAAGTTTTAAATAGAAGTACTGCCAAAAAGCTTTAAGCTGCAGTGTAGGTCAGCTGGTTGCAGTAGACCAGGGCCTCAGTGTGATTTGAGGCCAACCGTGATGGTGTGTGGGTCCGATACGTCAACTAGATCCTACCCAGTTGAAGGTTTTACCTTTGGGTTTAGAGGATGATTTATATCTTGGTGGTATAGATACTCCGTCGCAACATACTGCCTAGATAATGGTCCTCCAACCCGAGGAAGATGTAGGCGTTCCATAGGTTTAATCACCGTGAAAGCAACTCCGTCTCTGCCGTGATTAAACCCCTCCCATGGCCCTTCAAAGTAAAGGCCGTCTGAGGCAGACCTTTAGTTCCGCCGACCTCATTTAGGTGGATGCAATTACAGGTCAGTTTCCCTGCCTATCACCGTTGGGAAAACCCTGGTAGTAAGGGGAATTGAAAATTACTATATGCTCCCCTCGCCATGGGAGAGGATTCCCATGGCGAGGGGAGTGTTTTCTTTTTTATTTTCAAGAGAAAATCCAGTTTTGGGATTAGCCTTTTGAAACTTAAAAAAAAGAAACCTATTACGTGCATGACTCTGTCATGTTGACAGGCTCTGCACCAGACAGTGAAATATATTGACAAGAACCGTCGCAATGAAGGTGGTTTCTGGCAGTGCTTTATAAATGACTGTTAGCTTGGTGGCCATTTATAAATCTGACAGGCAGCTCCTCCACCAGGGCAATGGGGTAATTTACACCGTCGACCTGGTGGAACAATTGGCTGTCCGTCAGAATTTAAATTTGGTCCCTTAGTCTTGAAAATGGAAGTCAAAGTCCTTAAACGGGGCAAGGCAGCAGAATGAATCTGAATAGGTCTCCACATCATTGCATAGGCACTGGACACAATCCCAGTGAGCAGGAAAAGTTCTGAGTGAGAAACTAGAAAATTCACACCCAGGGAAATGCTCTTGTCAGTCAGATACTTTTGCTTCAGGTTTTTTATGTTTGGCCTTTCTTGGTGTTCATATACCTCCACCGGGGAAGGCTGCAGTCTGTTGTTGGGGAGGCCTCAACAAGGCTTGATACCCTCTCCATGAGATTCCGGTGAAATGGAATTGCTGAAGCAAAACAGCTTCTATTGATAGAAACCTGAGTTTTCAGCCCAACTGCAATGCACCTTGCTCAGAGTGTCATGGCAGGTTTGTCTCAGTCCTCTGGAGTTCTTTAAACCAAGACATTTCTAAGTCCCAGTTTATTTCAGGCTGTTAGGAGGAGTACACTTTGACACAGTCAGGAACACCACTTGGGGTTTGAGACTCATCCAGCACAAGCCACCCGTAGCGTCCAGGGCAGATCTATAAAGCTTCCTGTAGCTTGTTGTGGCCCTGTAGCTTAACAGCAGATCAGCTAACTGTCCCTTACAGTCCACTTCTTTTTCTTGGGTACAAGTAGGAGCAGGTCCAGCCCTTTTCCCTTTAGGTCTCCTTAACAGTTTCAAACAGGCCAAGTCCTTCTGTTCTTTCACAGATCCTGAGTGTTCTGAAGAGGGTTTCTGGGGAGCAACATTTATGCCTTGCACCAGCTTGTGGGTGGAGATGACTCATCACAGTGGTCCCTCTCTGCCAAATTCAAGAGGTGAAGCCCTTCTTCCCTTGCACAGAGCCTGTGTACCCACCCAGAGGTATGGCCAGGGAAACACGTTAAACTACTCCCTCTCCACTGGTATTGAAGTCCTCCTAACTCATGGAACAGTGGAAAGGTCTTGCCCAGGTTCCAGCTAATATTGCCTATGACAAGGAAGTCTCTTTGAAGTCCTCTTTGAGGTTAATCAAGTTCTTGGGCCCAGCCCACTTGTCATCCTGTCAAGGGAACAACACCTCCTTATTCCTAAGGTATTTGTCTCTTCTTTGGGAGAAAATGTCACACCTCATCAAGGCTTGAGCACTCAAAATGCTGCAGCTGGAGATTAATACATATTAGCCTCTAGAGGCTTCAGGGAGGGAAAGGGTAACTTTTTAAAACTAAATCTGTCCCACTATTGAATTGGGCTTTTAATTAATACTAGTATTACACAGAATCCAAGAAAGACATTTCTAGCAGTTTCCTAGGCCTAGTCGAAGATAGCATTATTAAATTTAACAGTGCATCCCAGTGTTTACAGCCAACCTTGCTACAGTGAAAACAGTTTTAGGTGGTAATTACTGTAAGGACATGTTTACTTATTAAAAGAATGTTTAGACCAGCCTACAAGGCTTATTTTGATAAGTTCGGTTGCAGTTTTTTATATACCCTAGTCAGGCTACAATGGTAGGCCTGAAGTCATGTTTATGCTGTTCCTGTAGCAAATGGTATAATAGGTGCTGCAGGCCACTAGTGGCATTTAACTTACAGACCCTGGATACAGTTTGTGCCATATGCTAGGGACCTATAGGTAAATTCAGTATGCCAGTTAGGACTATAGCCTATTTTGACATGCTTATGGGGTCAGAGCACCTGTACTGGGGCCTGGGTAGCAGAGTCCCAGTGCACAAAGTCATAAAAACCAGCATCATCAGTCTGCAAAAAATGGGGGTAACCATGCAAAAAGAGGCACTTTCCTACAAACACCCTTTTACTTCTAGTTTTGCATAGGTGGGTGGTAATGGAAGATATTCCTCCACCAGTAAACATATTTTTCTTGAGGAGAAAATATAAGTAAATGTGCTAATCCATGTTTCTTACATGCATAATCCTGTGGTTTGCCAGCTCTATGTACAATCAAAATAAGTAACTGCCATTCAAGAGTAGTGCACCAGAAATCCCCAGAATTTCATATAATTCCTTGAATTGTCTGGTTTCTGAATCCACCAAAGAAGTGGGAAGCCTACATTGTGCACATTTCTGACTTCTCAGAAGTTGCCTGTGAATTGGCCTCTAAAAGACTTTAGTTAGTTCCATTAATGTGGTTACTATTTGATATGTATGAAGATGGATGTGGTTGAGTCACGTGAATGGTATTCTCATAATTTGAAGTGTATTGCTTTCATTCGAATGCTTTGCATTTGGTGTGTGAGTTCGCAGGTTCGCATGTCTGTTGTGTGATATGGAAAGTAGAACTAACTATAGCTGGCTAAATTCAAGTTTTTTTTTATTTTAATTTGCAGCCGAAACTCCACTTGAAACTGTTTTTGTTTTTTTAATGAATTAGGATGAGTCCTTGCTCTCATTTACAGAAAAAAATCTGAAACTGATTACACCAGTATTGCCAAGAAAGTACAACTTTACTTAAATAAGCACTTGTTTGGTTGGGTGTATTTAAGATCAGTAGTTGTGAGTTTGAAAGTGTTAACCCCTTCGCTGCCAGGCCTTTTCCCCTCCTGTGCCGAGCCTTTTTTTGGCTATTTGGGGCAGTTCGCACTTAGGCCCTCATAAGTTTTTGTTCACATAAGCTACCCATGCTAAATTTGCGTCCTTTTTTCCCCAACATCCTAGAGATTCTAGAGGTACCCAGACTTTGTGGGTTCCCCTGAAGGAGACCAAGAAATTAGCCAAAATACAGTAAAACATTTTTCAAAAAAATTGGAAAAAAGGGCTGCAGAAGGCAGCTCGTGGTTTTTTCCTTGAAAATGGCATCAACTTGAATTAGAAAACCCCATTTTCCAATACCATTTTGAAATTTTACTGGGCCATACCCCATTTTTACTATTTTTTGTGCTTTCAGCCTCCTTCCAGTTAGTGACCAAAATGGGTAAGAAACCAATGCTGGATCCCAGAAAGCTAAAAAGTAGACAAAATTCTAAATTCAGCAAGGGGTTATTTGTGTAGATCCTACAAGTGTTTCCTTCAGAAAATAACTGCTGAAATAAAAAAATATTGAAATTAAGGTAAAAAAACAGCCATTTTTCTCCATGTTTTACTCTGTAACTTTTTCCTGCGAAGTCAGATTTTTGAAAGCAATATACTGTTACGTCAGCTGGACTCTTCTGGTTGCGGGGATATATAGGGTTTGTAGGTTCATCAAGAACCCTAGGTACCCAGAGCCAATAAATGAGCTGCACCTTGCAATGGGTTTTTATTCTATACCGGGTATACAGCAATTCATTTGCTGAAATATAAAAGTGAAAAATAGGTATCAAGAAAACCTTTGTATTTCCAAAATGGCCACAAAATAAGGTGTTGAGAAGCAGTGGTTATTTGCACATCTCTGAATTCCGGGGTGCCCATACTAGCATGTGAATTACAGGGCATTTCTCAAATAGACGTCTTTTTTACACACTGTCTTACATTTGGAAGGACAAAACGTAGAGAAAGACAAGGGGCAATAACACTTGTTTTGCTATTCTGTGTTTCCCCCACATCTCCCGATAAAAATGGTACCTCACTTGCGTGGATAGGCCTAGCACCGCAACAGGAAATGCCCCAAAACACACCGTGGACACATCACATTTTCACAAAGAAAACAGAGCTGTTTTTTGCAAAGTGCCTAGCTGTGGATTTTGGCCTCTAGCTCAGCCGGCACCTATGGAAACCTAGCAAACCTGCTCAGTTTTGAAAACTAGACACCTAGGGGAATCCAAGATGGGGTGACTTGTGGGGCTTTTACCAGGTTCTGTTACCCAGAATCCTTTGCAAACCCCAACATTTAGCCAAAAAAACACTTTTTCCTCTCATTCCGGTGACAGAAAGTTCTGGAATCTGAGAGGAGCCACAAATTTTCTTCCACCCAGCGTTTCCCCAAGTCTCCCGATAAAAATCGTACCTCCCTTGTGGGGGTAGGCCTAGCGCCCGCGAAAGGAAATGCCCCAAAACACAACGTGGACACATCAAATTTTTCCACAGAAAACAGAGGTGTTTTTTACAAACTACTTACCTGTGGATTTTGGCCTCTAGCTCAGCCGGCACCTGGGAAACCTAGCAAACCAGTGCATTTTTTAAAACTAGACACCTAGGGGAATCCAAGATGGGGTGACTTGTGGGGCTCGGACCAGGTTCCGTTACCCAGAATCCTTTGCAAACCTCAAAATCTGGCCGAAAAAACACCTTTTCCTCATATTTTGGTGACAGAAAGTTCTGGAATCTGAGAGGAGCCACACATTTACTTCCACCCAGCGTTCCCCCAGTCTCCTGATAAAAATGGTACCTCACTTGTGGGGGTAGGCCTAGCGCCCGCGACAGGAAAAGCCCCAAAACACAATGTGGACACATCACATTTTCCCAAAGAAAACAGAGCTGTTTTTTGCAAAGTGCCTAGCTGTGGATTTTGGCCTCTATCTCAGCCGGCACCTAGGGAAACCTAGCAAACCTGCGCAGTTTTGAAAACTCGACGCCAACTAGACAACTAGATTTTACTTTTTTATGAAAGCGATCACAGACGTGTTGGTCTGCTGAGTCCAACAGTTCACTATCCCTGTGATGGCATACAAACCTAGTGAGTTGTAATTTGCGACGGATTGCACCCCTATGGTTTGGAATTTTGTGTCCTACCCAATTTGTGATTAATTTGTGAAAATAAAAATTGCATACATCAGGGTCCTAATCTTTAAAATTGTTCTTGTTGTGTGGAAGAGCTAGTGCTTCTATCTGTTAAACGTTCAGCGCATTATGAACTTGTACATCACATATGTTAGAAAGATGTTTATGGTCTTTACGTTCTAAACAGTGTCATTGATGATAATGGCTCTACTGTAACAATCATTTGAGTAGATTTAATCCTCACCTAGTCATTTTTCACGTTTAATGCTGTGCTACCCTTATAGACTAGTATTGGCTTCCCTTTCTGTGAAGTTGTGTATGTAACTATATTGGACATTTTGGAATCTGTGAATGCTATAGACATGAGGAATATAAGTGCACTGTATTTAATTATTATTTCAAAGGTTATAAGGCTAAGTGATGTCTAACATTTTGCATTTTGTACTTTCAATCTTTTCCAGATTCGTTTGACTGCTCTTGGATTTTGTAGTACTTAACAGTTTTTCCTTTTTGTTGAAACTGTTTTATAAAACAAGAATATGCATTTAATTTTGTTTACTTATATTTATTTATTATTTTGGGAAATAAACAGTGCTTTACGGTATGGATTTTAGTTAGAAAGAGTAAGTAAACTTAATGTTTTACAGGAAGCTGTCTGTTTTTTGTGCAGATTGAGGTATATGTGTTGGAAATTTCAATATGGGCAGGTTTATGGTCAGTTGTTCTTGGAGCTGTATTCTTTTTACATTAGTTCAGTTTTCGTATTTGTTAACCATTTTGCCTTTAACTTTGATTTGTTAATGTTCTAGTCTGGCGTTAAATTTTGTACGTACTATCATATATGGAAGACACAAATTAAAATGGTATTTTTTATATTCGCAGTGTAATACATAATTTCTAATGTGTATAGCAATATAATAATTATTCATATTTTTGTTAAAGATATTTTTGCTGTTTTATATTTGTTTTAGTGTGCATTCGTGTTTTCTGACATTTTAAATGGTACCTCACATCGCTTTGTTCCAAAAATATCTGAACTTCCCTTTGGTGGCTCACTCTGGTTGGTGTCCACAGAATGAAAATTATAAAGCGTTAAAGACCCGTAGTTCAAGTAACACATACCCTTCTTCTGCACCAGTGTTTTCCTCTTTTACCTTTACCCCGGGTAGAGTGCATGTCTTAGTTTAAGCATTACTGCGTGATTTACGTTTGGGAAGGGATATGCTATCATCTCTTTTTCTCTCTCTCTCTCTGTCTTTCTCTCTCTCACACGCTCTCTCTCTCATTCCCAAAAGTGTTTTCTTGTGCATCTTAGTGTAAACTAGGTGCATAAAAAAGATATTCAAAGTACATATAGGATTCACATTGGGGGAAAGGACAGGTTGTGGAGATGCTTAACATATAACATATAACTTGACGGTAACTTTCCACTCTGGAATCTCATGTAAAACGACTCTAGTTAAAAGCAGGAGGAAGTGTATTTCCATGACAGCAATGTAATATGTGAAAAAAGGCTTTTGCGCAAGGGGAAATGTTTTGTCAGTAAGAAAATAAAATATTAAATGTGCAAAGGCAAATTTACACAAACTTTACTCTTGGAATTTTTGATGCATTGAAAACTGAAAGTAGCAGACCGTTTTCCTTATTATGGAAAACTCTTGCCTTCATAAATGTGAAACATCGCAAAGTGCTGATAGATGATCTTTTATTGTATTTTTCAGGCAAACCTCGAACATATGTACAGCTCAAAGGTGATGACTGGAATTTCTTGAAATATTTTTAAACACTACTTATTACACTATCATTTTCTTTCATTAGTGACATCACACTCCGGGACAAACAATATGCAAAGAAGTCTTCACCCTGCCCCAGAATAAACAATAGAGACGTCAGTGTAATTGCCCCTCTTAACGGCAATTTATCTAACCACTGTTAAATTTGATGTGCCTGTTCTTTTCCATGGCCATATGGTTTAGGCTAGATTATCCTGTTAGTGTGAGCCAGCGTTGATGTGGATATGTTTGGTCCATGCCTAGCACTGTGACCAAGACCATTATGGAATATGACTCAAAATTATTAAATTCATGATTCATGTAATCATTACATCTAACACTTGGTTGGGTACCAGAGTGACATTGTTTCAGGATGGCATGAGCATCCCCATCCCTGTGACATTTAGGCGGCACTTGGGCAAGTATAGATACAATTGTGAAACTTTAATTTTTCATTCCGCTTTTTATGCTGTGTTATGCAGATTTGTAGAGCACACTTTCAGCCGAGAGGATATCCTGGTGCTGAGCAGGTGTGAGGCTACCCAAATCTATGGCTTAGTGTGACTACTCGAAAAGCTGGGTCTTCAGCTTCTTGCAGAACTCAAGAAGTTAGGGGGGGCTTTTATGGGTAGTTGGATGTCACTTCACTCTTTAAGAGCAATGTTGGAGAAGGCTTGACTGCCAGTGTTATGTAGTGCCTTGAAAGTGTAGGCGAGGAGCTTTAGGAGTTTTCACTTTTCACATTGTATGGTAACATTGCCCATTGTTCTTGTAAGTTCTAAGTGGCTTCATTTTAACATTAATCACTGTGTAAATGTTTCCTTTAGTTGTCGCTATGTGTTTCTGATAGCATCGTGGGACACTGGAAGGTATGGATTACCCATCATTTGTAACAACAGACTTTTCAGTTGGAGACCCAAAGCATCCTTCAATAAAGATCAATAAAGATCAGTATGAACAGTCTGAAACCCCACTAGGTGGACCACAGACAGAACTTCCAAATCGGGAACTGAAGAAAAAACATATGGTGCAATGGGAAGGAAAGAGCCAGACTTTAGATGAGAACAATTCAACTGATGCTGAACCATGTACTGTAAATACTGCAGTCTTAATCATGAATGACATGAGCAAAGAGTCCATCTCATCTGAGACAAAAGGTATGTAGCAGAACTATATAGTTCATTGTAATTGTTTCTCAGTCAGTGTGTTTTACCATTTTAGATGTGATATTTCTTTTTTGTGTTTTTGCTTTTCTCATTTTGAGTTGAAGTATTAGTGGTATATGTGATACAAATGGGTGATTGAATGCAATGTTAGCAGAGAGACAGTATTTAAGTCAAACATTTAGCTTGTCAAATGCATATGGAGACCTAATTAATAGACAGTGATGGCACCAGCATTAGTGTTTCACTGTCTTCGTTCTGTCTTCATGAGGAGGTACATGGTGTTATTCTAGATCAATGGCTGCATTTTACGTAGATGCAATGCCACCTTAAGATAGTTTTCATAAAAAGGATGCATAGTCTCTATGTGCCAGTAATCTACTAAACTGTACTCTTTGGTGGCAGTATCTAATTTACACATTTGCCCTATCCATATAGTAAATTTGGGGCTATGTACTTATCTTTTTGCCTTATCTCTGTGCACATCTCCTGCAGTATGGCAATGTGGTGGTTCAGAATTGGTTTTTGGTCAGTAGTACTGCTGTAGGCTCTCATTGAATCAATTGGACTGGTGGCAATTCCCATTTTACTCTTTTCTTTTTCCTGCTTCACACTAAATAGTTGTTCCTCTTTCTGAGATGTTTAGTGTATGTGAATTAGGGGCCCTGATCAAGACTTGGATATGATTTAGTACCACTTATTGATGGTGAACATAGCACATTAGCAAAGTTTTTGAGAATTTCTTCTCACCTGTGCTTTGGTAGTGGGGATAGCCTGCAGCATGTCTCTATCCCTAGTTCCCAAAAGCCTTCAGTACTTGTTTCCTCTGCATTTCATGGGTTATGGTAGTCCAACATTTCTCCTCTCCTGTCTCTGTTAGAGCCACGTCAGCCAGCTGTCACTCGTTTTTGAAATGGCACTTGAATCTGGATTAAGTGGTAGATGTTGCTTCAGTCCACTTCCTGGATGACTGTTTAGTAAGAATCTTTTGTATCACCTGCTCTACTGAGAAGGTATGATGCCTGCATGAAATTGGAGGTCCCACCTTTGAAGACTATAAAAGAATATGACTCAAAGCTGGATCTCCTGTTCATTACCAAAACCTTATTATTAGACTTTGCACAATAAACCACTGTAAGATGTTTGAAGGAAGTCACAGGTATTTTAAAGACACCTTATATACCACCAGCTCCTAAGAATATGACATATTCAAATGCAATTAGCTACTTGTTTACTGCTCTCCCTTTCCTACAGTGCCCTGGTTTTTTGGGTTGATTTGCAAACATCACTTATTAACAGAGCAAAGGACTCCCTAAATTCCATCTCCAATATCACTGTGAATCGCCACAATTTCTGCATCCTGGGATAAATTAACATTTGACTATATTGTCCCAACCCTGTCCAACCCAGCTGCTTTCCATAAGTAACCTAGTGGCCCAACCCGATCACCTTTTGTCTCTGAAAACACACATTCAGCAGTATAACCCATGAATAAAATGCCACTGGATAATTGTTTTCTTCCTCAACCTCAAATCTGCTTGTGAAAAGTGGATAAACATATAGAACTTAAATGTTCCAATTGGACATGTGATTTCCTTTGTGACACCTCATATAACCGCAAACCAAGGCTGAATTAAACATGGTAGACAACTTCTCGTGTCTATGTTGAAGCAAAATTTGTCAAGTTTTGCTTTTTTCAGGCTCGCTCCAGACTATTGACTGCATTGAAGAGAGCTCAGAGAAGTTTGTTGATCCTGTAGAACATTTTCCAACAGGTAAGTGAATTCATGTTTTGACAAATGTTGTTATGAAAGGTTGCTGCAAACTTTATTTGGAGTATGAGAGTCTGCATTTTTGGAACATTTGCAGCTTCATAGTTTTACCAAATTCTGCTTTTGACATTTTGTCATTCCAGAAGCCTATAGTCTATGTGTCCCCGTATGGTAGCTCTGACTGATAAAATTTTGATATTGGACAGTATAGTACATCCCCAGTGTAGTTTTACCTCCCTGTTATGGGTTTCACACACTAGAATAAGGTGTAACCTCCATCAACCATTTTCACAAGCACAACCGAATACTGCACAGGTTTTAAAGCATAAACAGTAAAAAAAACAATGGCACTTTACCATCAAGGTACATTGTGAATTCACAACAAGAAACCAATTCCATCTAGATGAGGCTGGAGTAAGGGAGTGGTATGAAAGGAAGAAAAGGTAACGGGGATTCACAGGCATTATTAAGAGTTCAAGGTATAGCATCAATGAGATGTACTTGAGCAATGTGAGGAATGCAGTTGACGGAGGGTAAGGCTTCATGAGAAATATGATGAATCTCAACCTGCCTATCTATATATCTGGCAGTTAGAAATTGGGCTAATATGCGATGTGTGATTTAGGGGGACCAAAAAATGTGTGCAATATTGATAAAGCTGATGTAGACTACAGCCAACATTATTCCCATGTCTTGTAGCATAGAAATGTCAGCCCACTCCTCATTAGTTAATTGTGCCGTTAGATACTCCTGCTACCTATACCTTAGCGCCTTCTCTGTCTTTGTTGAGAAAAGAGAATCAATGATAACGCCATTTAAACCCAAGAGCACTTCCCAAAATTGTCCCCTGACCTTAAGGCACTTTTGAATAGAAGACGTAGCAAGTAAGTTTGGGTCCGACCCCAGTCTGTTTCACAGAGTAGTGCAACTGAATAAACTCACATGAGGGGGTAGGTTCAGGCCAAACTCTGTGCAGGTGTCTGTGAAAGTTTTTAAATGACCATTGTCTAGTAAGCTGTCAATGGTATATATACTTGCTTCATCTCAGTTTGTCAGTTGTCTGACCCCCTACTTGAAAAACCCATGTTACCCCAGAGAAGTTTCACATACAGGTTTGAGGGCTAATGGGCAGTTTGTAAAACCAAAGCTGTGCTGGCATGATCGGGTTGCATGATTATGTCAACATTTGTGGTGTACCATGCACTATGCCCAGGTCAACTGTTGCGGCCAGCAAGCATTTTTTTAAAACTGTTTTTAATAAGTTTTGAAAAATGCAAACCAACCAAACAATATAGTGCAGGTTACAGCAAGGCATAACATCTTCATTACGTAAGAGTACCAGAGGGCATATACACCAGAGTTCAAGTCAAGAGAGAATCATAACCACTGTACAGATCTTATCCTCTATCCCACCTTCCCAACCCATAGCCTTATTAGACCAGGCTTTAAACAACTTATGCATGTAGGAGCATATTGAAACCACAATTGGTCGCCACATGTTCATAGGGGAATGTGTGTATTCCCCACCCACCTCATCCTCATCGCTGCTTATAGAGCTTACATCCTTCCCACCTGTGAACTGCTCTAACAATGTACCCCAAGCCGCCACATCAGCGAGGGCCCTCTCATCACTTCGTGACAAGCGTATATGCTGCTTGTCTGCTGCTCCCCACTCCAGTAGATCTCGCAGCCAACTGGAAATCATCGGATTCCGAGAGCTCATCCAACCAATTGCTACTCTACGCTTGGCCAGTACCAACACTTGCTGCACCAGTTTATACACAACTCCCTTACCCCTCTGCTTACGCACCACTTCCAGGATACAGGTCGTCGGGATTGACTCCAACCCCAATCCCGTGGCCTCCTCAATCACTGATACCACTTCCTGCCAAAGGTCATATACTGCCCTGTAAGTCCATGCCAGATGTAGGAAAGAAGCACCAAACTCACCACACCTAGGGCAGCACGCTCTACGGTTCGGGTCAATCCTTTTCAGTCGATGGGGTGTGAGATACGTTCTGTGTACAAAATTAAACTTCAACAGCTTGAACCTGTGATTCCACAACACCGTTCGTACCAACGACAAAGCCATATCCCAATTAGCATCCGCTATGGGCTCCCCCAAATCAGATTCCCATGCTCTACGTCCCACACTTATCACACCCGGTTGATCCTCCCGTAGGGCTTTATAAAACCGAGTAATCAAGTGCGTCCTCTCACCCCAATTAATCAAACTATTCAGTACCGAGGTTGCCCTAGGAGCGACCCGAAAACCGACTCAAATCTCACGTGCCACACTCTCGATTTTTGCATATTGCAGAAACTGACCAGGACCCAGATCAAACAGATCCTGAGCATCAGTAAAGGATAGAAACTCACCATTAGGATAAAGATCACCAGCCACCTCACCTCCTCCCAGACTCCAGGCCTCTGCCGACTTTGACCTCTCCATATCCCAAAATGGGGCCAGGTCCCATACGTTCAGCTCCCTATCAAAAGGGGCTTGTCTGAGTACATGTTTAACTACCTGCTCCCAGATCTCCGCAGTAGTCCTGGCCAGGTAGGGCGTGGCGGGTTCAGATCTACCCCTGACATCAGTATATGCACCAATGACTGCCCATCACACATACCAGCATACAACCTCTACTCCCAGCTATCAGTGTCCGTCCTCCATTTGGCAGTATGTTGCAAATGTGCTGCATAATAGTAATATCTAATCGCCAGTTCACCCCCCCTGCAGCACAATGACACCCTGCTCCGCCAACCGGCCCACACTACCAGCAAGCATTTTTAATATTAACACACATGATTTATTTTCCAGCACATCAACCGCAAGTGGGAGCTATATGCCAGTTGCTGTGGCAAGTACTATGACTGTATGTATGGTAAGTACAGGGCCCCTTTCAAAATGGTTGAATGATGTTAAGACAATCTGAGCTTCGCACAGATTTTTTAATAACAAAACCTTTTTTCAACAGTGTGGTGTTTGGTGCATGCAGTGAGAGCATGGGTGCAACTAATGTTTTAATGGCTTGCACTCGCCATAGTGAGGACTGCAGGCTTGATTCCCCATGCAGAACCAGCAAATGTTTTCTGTAACGGAGGACCCCCACCCCACTGTTGTCCTGAACAATGTTCCTAAGACTAGGATAGATCAGATGCTCTGGAATCTCAGCATAAGCAGGACCTATTGGAAATGGAGTGCACCCAGCAGTGATTTGATTATAAAATTGGACATCAGGAGAGCCTCTCTATTTGTCTAATTGATACAATGTGCCTGATTTTTAGTTTGTCACACATGTGACAGATATTCTATTACAAGTGCATTATATAATTTTGGACTTGTAATAATGGAGACAGGCTATGCATTGTGCTTGTGATTAAGTACCCATCCACCAACTCTAGTTCAGGTCCAGTGTTCTTAAAATGAATGAAAAGTCATCTGCGAGAGACATAATACTGGGCTTTGAGGTTGCTGGTTTCAAAATCATTAAGAGGACCTCATTGACTCACAACAAGATCTTTTGAGGCCCGCTGGAGGCACAATTTCCTCACTAGCATCTAACTAATGTATCTTGTAGCCATTATTTCCATTGCTAGAATGGGCAACAGGGGTAATCCCTCATGCATCCATATAGGAAAATGGGTTATGGGTTGGGATTGCTGCGAGTCCTGCTGAAGAATAGCTGCCAGAACCCTGTCAGGTCAAACCCATAGTATCAATAATTTAAGCTTGGGATAAACCCCTGGTAGCTATAGCACAGAGCAAACAGGCTTGAAGAAAGACAATGTGTCAACTATTAGCAACAATAACATAGTCAAAAAGTTAAAATGCAACAGAATAAAAATACAAATACCACAACCTATTTCTAAAAATTAAGGAAAATTTAATAAGAAAAGGTATACCAAAACAACTCAGATTTATTAAGGGGGAACCCGAGATATGAATGTTTCAAGTGTTAGAGCACAAATTGCTAAGACAAACTAAAGCTCCACTAAGAAATGGCTGTTCATGATTAACTAATGCCTAGGTGCAGTTTCAGGTCAACTGCAACGGAGCAGAAGTCAGGTACATGAAGAGCGTCACTCTGGTCAAAGTTTTTATCTTTTGACTTAGACTTTTATGGAAGTTGAAACCCTCAGGTGGGGTAATGTTGAAGGCTGTATCTACCAGAAAACTCTTAAACTTGGATATCCTGGATGAGGTCCTGATGAAGCTGTTGTTTTGGGCACAAACATGTCCGAGTAGGAAAATTCAGCTTTTGCAGCAGTCATATCCTTCTCATCAGGTAGAAACGTTTCAAACCTTCATCCAGTCAAGAGTTCCGCCTTCAGACTTGGAGCCTGATTTACAGTTAGTGGGTGGGTATTTACTCCATAAAAGCAATGTTATAAAGATGGTTTGCCATGAGGGAGTAGACACCTGCCAAATATTGAGATGTCTGCCAGCCCAGTGAACATCTCGTGCATTTGCAGGAACTGCCACCATGATGACGGATGCCTATATCAACACAATGGAGCCATGCAACAAACTTTCATTTTTTTCGTTTTCTTTTAAAAAAGGATTTTGTTTTTAAAATTAAAACATAAACGCAATAACCCCCTCCCAATGGGAGTTTTCTCCCACAGCATGGAGGTCATTTTACAGTTTTCACTGTCTCTTACCCCAAGTTGTTACCTGACACTAATTTTTTAAACAAAATCTTGATTTCGGATTTCCTTTATGAAACAGGATGAGTGGTTAAATGGCCAATCCTCCAATGGCCCTTACCCTGTTGGGCTGTGGGAGCTGTGTATGCGCAGCGAAGATGGAATAGTCTTCTTCATCGACATACTGATGGCCCACTTGACTCTAAATGAGGTGGTCAGACCTTAAGTTTGGCAGAGAGAGTACTCAGTCACTGTTGCATTATTTTAGCATTTATGTTGGCCATGCTTCCCTGACCCTCTGTCATGGACATCTTGATGGAGGTTTGTGTGCTTAGGACCAACTCAATTGTCCCTTCAGCCATATCACTAATCTCAGGCTCCTTAATCCTTTTTTAGGATTGCCACAGACCACTTCAGAAAAAAACAGTTGTCTTTGGGCTTATCTTAGGACATATGGTCAGTCAGCGAATTGGAGTGTTCAATGCCTCCCAGCCACCAGATGAAAAGAAATTGCAATTACGGTAGAACCCAACAAATACTATCATCAAAAAATGTTTATTTCGGATTTCAAATCCTAAAACATATACGCAGTAAAACGCACCATATACTTAGCACACTACAGAAACTTGATTTGCAGCATACAAAGTGTAAGACTGTTAGAGATGTATGATTAGTTCAATGTCCTTCTGTGCAAATTAGCGACTAGAGCAGATTTTCTGAAAATGTGATAGTAAAAGGAAAACCAGTTTCCATTTTTAAATAGCCAAGGTAGATAAATGCTTTCTATCCTGCCTGACTGTCTCCGATCATATTAGCACAAACTTGCAGGCCATGTGAGTCTCGGACTCCTATAGGAATGCTAGATGCCTATCAAGCATTGCTTTCAGGATTAGGAAAGGAATTCACCAGGAATCGATTAAGGGTAAACCAGGCAGCATGCACAGATTTGGCCACACTAACCACTACTACTTTCCTTGTGTCAGATTTCAAAATTCTTAAGGTCCCCTCGAATTTCCTTACCCCTAGTAGATGACACACAGGTATGATCCACTTTTTTCGGGGAACCCTAAAGCAGTACTGAAGAATAAGAAATGAGTTGTAGTTCCAAGGGAATGGATACATACTTGGCATACTTTACTTAGCCCAGTGTTCGCTCTTCAGCTAGCTTTAAATCCATGAATTGAGACGAATATCATGCCTCCTATATGTAGTCCATTGTTGGACCTGGCCCTTGTGGCAGGTTCATCCCCTCACTTTTTGCCTCCTTCCTCCTATTTTTTCTGACCTCTTGCTTTTGGCTCTAGGACTCTGAGCTCTTTATCACTGCTGATCAGTGCTAAAGTGCAGGTGCTCTATCTTCTAAAGTTGGTATGGTTGGCTTATACCTAATTGGCATATTTAATTTACCTGTAAGTCCCTTGTACAGTGGTATCTCTATACCCAGGGCTTGTAAATTAAATGCTATTAGTGGGCCAGCAGCGCTGCTTGCGCCGCCTACTGAAGTAGCCTTTCAGACTCTGGCCTGCTAGCCAGTTTTCTGCCACAGGGACCCGGCATCTAAATTGACTTGCCAGGCTCAGAACTCCCATTTTACTACATGTAAGTCACCCCTAAGGTAGGCCCTGGCTAGCCCTATGGGCAGGGGGCTATCTATGTAGAAGGCAGGACATGTGCCAGGTTGCGGGGCATGTCCTGGTAGTGACAAACAGCCTACCTGGGTGTCTCACTGCTGTGAGTGCTGCCTTCTCATAGGATTGCATTAGAAATGCCCTGCCTTATGTGTAGGGGTTTTTGCCTGATTTATGAGGGGTAGTGTAGGCATGTTTGGTGTGGTTGTAATGGTGGTAAGAAATGCGGTTTACTGGTGTAAGTGGATTTTTTATTACTATTACAGAAATGCCACTTCTAGAAAGTGAGCATTCCTCTGTGCTTATGCCTCTGGTGTTTTGCAGCTGGACTCCAATCCACGTCTGGACAGAATGGCATTTTGGGCTTTGTGCATAATTTTCAGACAGCCTGTACACAGGGAGGGTGGAGGTGTCACAGAGGTGCATCTGCATACTGAATAGTCTTCCTGGGCTGAGAGAAGGGAGAAGCGGGGCACACATACATTTGTAAAGGCTGTGCCCTGGCCTCACACAATAGGGTCGTGTACCCCTAACTGATGTTTGGAGCCTGTGGCAGAGGAGAGAGGGGGCACTCCCAGAATGGTTGTAACTGGTTGAAACCTCCTCTCCCTTCCTTTGTGGACACACTTGAAAACTGAGTATAAATACAGGGGAGTTTTCCCCACAATTTGGGAACTCTTGGGACTTACTTGGAACTGGCCACGGACTGCTGGAGGGACTCACCAGGAACTGCCAGGGACTGCTGCTGCTGTGCTGACCTGTGACCTGCTTGGTCACCTAGAGGAACTGCCACTTGCCTGCATCCACCTTGTGCTGGCCTGCTGCTGGGCTCTGCCCCCTGTCTGTGGCCCCTGACCCCTGCAACTGCTGAAATCAAGGAGTGCTTCCGTGTTCACCTTATAGCATTTGGAAGGCGCTTTTGCTGAAGGTGGTGCGAGGTCTAGGAGGAGCGCTCTGCTGTAATTAACATCAAGCGCCTTGAGAGCGCTTTCCTCCTTTTGTGTATCATAGCGCTTTGGAAAGCGCATTCTTGTGCCGCAGGGTTTCACCGCCGTGACCCAGGCTTGAGGAATGCCCCCTGCGCTTCTAAAAGCGCATCACTGCTCCGAGGGATTCACCTTTGCGGCCCTGCTTAATTTTTTGAGTGGGCCAGATCTGCACTGTCCTCGGTGTCCCCGGGGCACCACAAACAGAAAGGAAAGGAGTGAGCGCGCTCCTACCGTGCCCCAATGGCGAGCATGCTACGAGGAGCACCCTCGGTCATAAGCAGGCACCTGCTTTAGTGCCTGCCCGCTGCTATGTGCCAGACCAGCTCTCTGTTCCCCACCAGGCCCCTCTTGTCATTTTGGGTTCTTTTTTGGCCCCCCACTTTTGTTGGGGGGCCGGTTGAGAGTAGGGGCCCAAGCTGATTATCCTCATTAAGGGTGGGCAGGGTGGAAGCCTTATTGGAGGCCCCCGCCCCACCGGGCCCCAATCTCTTTTGCTGACTTTGGCTTCCCCGTGGAAGGGCCAGTGGAGGCCCGTGGGGGCCCCCAGAGACCGCAGGTCCCAGGAGGGGCCCGTTATAAAATCAGAGGGGGTGCGTGTTGCCCTCCTCCTCCCCCAGATAATCAAAGAGGCCCCTGAGAGAGCGCACAGAGCATCGGGGGCCCCATTTTTGGATCTTCCTGGCACTGGAGGTGCCTCATCACTATACCAGGTACTTTTAAGAGACTACCTGCCCTGTTCTAATGTTCCTGCTATGGGAATTATATGCCTGGGAGGTAACCTGTGTAGTTGATGTATATGTTTGCTAATGTTCCTCTTATGGGCATAACATGCTAATGTCTTCCTGACTTGCCATATGTTTTATAATGTTCCTGATATGGGCGTTTATGATATTTCTATGATAAGTGCATTTGTGTAGTAATGTGATTCCTGACTGCTGCTTATGTTGCAGAATACTAAGTAACCTGTGTGTTATATGTGACTACTGCTAGTTCTGCAGAGTAACTAAGGTGTAATGTTCTGACAATGGCTAAGGTAGCAGGATTTTACTGACCTGTTGTGGTTGGACTAATAATTGTGTTGTGTACAATACAGTATATATTCATATAACTTGGTGTTGTGTTTCCTTTGTGGTGGGGATAGTGCATCATGTGTGTTGTGTGTGTTGTGCAAACGCTTTACACATTGCCTCTGGGATAGGCCTGACTGCTCGTGCCAAGCTACCAAGGGGGTGAGCAGGGGTTATCTTGGACGTGTAACGCCCTGATTAGAGTGGGAAGGTTCTGCCTGGCTTAGGTGCATACCCTAGTCAACCAGAAACCCTATTCTATCATCCATGCAGAAGAGGGTGTTATGCATGGTGGTCTTCATTGTATAGGCCATGGAGGGCTTCCATACATAGGCACTATCAAGTGCCAGGGACAAGATCCTTGTAGAGCAGCAAAAACAGCATGGAGAGAAGTGTGGTATACGTTTTCAATCGTGTGCTCAAAGAAACTCACCAGCTTAGTTAAATGTTGAGGGGGCACGGCCAGTTACCTAGCAGTAATAACTGGGCTTCCTTCATAGGATCAGCCTTTTGTTGTCACCTGCGTGTTCGCTAAAGATAGGGGACCGAGGCATTCAGCAGTCCAAAAGTGCTCTGAAGCCCTCCAGACTGAAATAAGGTTACTCGCAGAACAGGAGGTTGGCCACATTATGCAGAAGTGTTGCATGCTGTACTACAATATTCCCCTTTCTAATATCCACCTGCGCTGACTAAAAGCATCACCATCAGACGTAGTGAGGACAGCAACACAACATCTCTGGCATGAGTTCTAAGAAGTGGCTGCATTCTTCGTCACAGCCTAGCACTGCCTACAAACAATACACTTTAAATAATCTTGGCTCATGGAAACAAGTAATGGTTGACCACAAAATATTGCTCAACAGTCCTACATGCCTAATTGATTGCAGGCACAGCACATTCTTACTGAGATATTCAGAGTAAACTGTCTCTCACAGTTGGATAACTGTGACATTAATAGATGCAGTGGCAATGCATATGTGTCTAGCTTATGAATGTGTCACTGGTGGGTTTAGATACTCAATACATCATCATACATGCACATTGCACTCATGCATCCATTCATCAATCCACTCAATCAATCTTGCATTCACCCTCTGACAGAACCCCAATAAAACACATCTAAACTCAATAACATCTGCAAGATAAATTAAAAGAATACAATTAGAAAAAAGAAAGCATGCTGCTATCTGAACTTAGATACATCTGCTTGCAATAACACAGCTAAACATAGCAGAGTGTATCCAACTTGCAAAGGTACTGTTAATGGTCTGTGTCATTGTTTTAAAGTTCAAGCATGGCCACCACATTTAGAAACAACAAGCTACTGATCTTGAAATGGTGAAACAGTGATACATTATTGAAACAGTATTCCATAGTGGTCTTCTGGTTTAGAGAGTGACCATGTGGCATGCAGCGCACTGCAAGTGAAAGAGCGGCAAGCATGCAACCCGTTAGCATTGCTGGAGAGCTGTAGTATCCACCTAAGAAACATTAAAATATAAAAGTGAGAAGCAAAAAAGTGAAAAGGAATTGTAGCTCGAGACAATTCAAAACTAAAGAACTGGCCATCCAGCCCAGACACTAAAGCACACACATTTTCAGGTTGATCTACACATGTGATCAGAAAATGCCATCATTCACAGGGCAAGAGAGCCAGTATTTGATGAGTACTGAACCAATCAATCAATCAGGAATTTGTAAAGCGCACTACTCCCCTTTGAGGGTCTTAAGGCGCTGGGGAGGAGGAAAAAAGGGGGGTGGGAGGGAGATGCTGCTACTGCTCGAACAGCCAGGTCTTGAGAAGTTTCGGTCTTTGGTCTGGCGCAGGTGGGTGGGAAGAGTGTTCCATGTTTTGGCGGTGAGGTGCGAGAATGATCTACCACTGGTTGTAGTTCTGTGGATGGGTGGGACGGTTGCGAGGGTGAGGTCGCCGGAGCAGAGATGTTGGGTCGGGGTGTAGAGTGAGAGCCATCTGTACAAATTCCCTATGCAGTCTCTGTCATGGATTGAAGCAAAGTGTAAATAACGATCAGAGAAACCAGTGGCAGAGCAAAACTGACCCAAAGGTCTATATATATATATATATATATATATATATATATATATATATATATATATCTACTCTTGTTTAATTTATTTATTACAGGAGTCTAGCAGACATCTAAAAAGAGACTGAAGCAAGAATTATTAGAGTGTAAATCTTCTCCCCCCTAGGGTTTCACACAGGCAGCAAACAACACCAAAATCATTCCCTACAAATGTAATTTGTGACATTTCGTGCTACAAAAAACCTATCTGCAGGCTTTAATACTGAAAATTAACAATCCATCCATAATGCCTATTGATTTCACCGTATGCATTTCACAATCAGTATCTTAGGCCTAACTCATTTACCATAACTTTTCATAATAAACAGATCAAACCTAACAATTGAAATATTTTTCCCAACTGAGGCCACCAGTACTGAGGATAAGCTTTCCTGCAAACACCAAACAGGCACACAGTCCCAACATTACATAATATATAAAATTATAGTTGGCAAGCAAAATACTATCCCTCCTAAGAGTGCCTAACATGGATCCTGACAGTTCATTTAATCAGACGGAGATTTCATGTAACAATATTCCAATCTGTTGGCTTTAAAACAAAGTGATATGTTTTTTCCGAAGCAATATGTGATGCCTACAGCGTTTATCATAACTTTCCATAATATTCAGACATTTAACCTTGATTACTGATTTGTCAACGTAACTAACTCAAGCCCATTGCACTGAGCGTACGCTTTTCACAAGGCAACCGTCCAGCATACAGTCCTAAAAGTAAAAATATACATGGAAACCTACAGTAGGCATAGCAAAACACTATCTCACCTAACACAGCCTAACATGGATTATTACAGTTAGTATCATATATACTCTTGGATTGCCCCAGTGGGTCACCCGCACCAAAACACATTCCTGCTCTAGTAATCTGTGAATTTCCATGTTACAGACTTTAGTACTCTTTTATAACAATGCTGCCACAACAGCTATTGTCTTTCATGCATCATGTAGGTTATGTAAATGCTTTTTTTACACAGCTAAACATAGCAGAGTGTATCCAACTAACTTCACCACCCTCTAAACCACCACACGCATCCACCACCAACTCATACGCACCCCCAAAAGAGCACACTACAAGGAACGCATTGACAACAACTCACATACCAGCAAGGAACTCTTTACCATCATCAAAGAGCTCTCCAAACCCAAGACCAGCAACCTAAACCCCACGCACACACAAACCCTCTGCGACTCCCTCTCAGATCACTTCCACCGCAAAATACTAGACATACATAACAGCTTCACACCACACATGTCCCCCTCTCACACCACTCACCCCCACACACAAACCCACCACACACACCCCACAACCTACTCCCCACCTGGGCCCCCACCACCGACAAAGAAACTGAAACCACTATGAACTCCATTCACTCTGGCTCCCCCTCCGACCCATGCCCCCACCGTATATACAACAGAGCCAGCCCCGCCATCGCCCCCATACTCCGAGCCACTATCAACAGCTCTTTCGAAACCGCCACCTTCCCAGACCTTTGGAAACAAGCAGAAGTCACTGCGCTCCTAAAAAAAAAAACAAAGCCAACCCAGACGACCTCTCCAACTACCGCCCCATCTCCCTCCTTCCTTTCCCAGCCAAGGTTACGGAAAAAATAGTCAACTCCCGCCTATCCCACTTCCTCGAGACAAACAACACACTCGACCCTTCCCAATCTGGGTTCCGCAAGAACCACAGCACAGAAACCGCTCTCATAGCATGCACCGATGAAATCAGATCCAGAGACGACATGGACGAAACCGTAGCACTCATACTCCTGGATCTCTCTGCAGCCTTTGACACTGTTTGCCACCACACATTCAGCACACGCCTTCACGACGCAGGGATAAGACACAAAGCCCTGGATTGGCTCACCTCCTTCCTCACCAACAGAACCCAAAAAGTCAGTCTCCCCCACCTTCCAATCTCCCGCCACCAAAATCACCTGCGGAGTCCCCCAAGGCTCCTCCCTCAGCCCCACACTATTTAACATCTACATGACCCCACTAGCCAACATCATCAAACCCCACGGAATCACCATCCTCTCATACGCCGATGACACTCAACTCATCCTCTCCCTCACCCGCAACCCCAACACTGCCAAATCCAACCTACACAACACACTCCTCGACACCGCCACATGGATGACAGCCAACCACCTGAAACTCAACTCAAGCAAAACCGAAATAATCCTCTTTGGCCCACACAAAAACACTTGGGACCCCTCGTGGTGGCCCACCACGCTAGGCCCCGCACCCATCCCGCCAACCACGCACGCAACCTCAGCATCATCCTGGACTCCTCCCTCTCGATGACCCAACAAATCAACGCTCTCACCTCCTCATGCTTCAACACACTCCGCATACTGAAAAAAACATTCAAGTGGATCCCCACAGAGACCAGAAACACTGTCACTCACTCACTCATCAGCAGCAGACTTGACTACGGAAACGCCCTCTACGCTGGCACCACACTAAAACTCAAGCGCAAACTACAGCGTATCCAGAACTCAGCAGCACGAATCATCCTCGACCTCCCCCGACACGAACACATCTCACCACACCTCAAATCCCTCCACTGGCTCCCCATTGACAAAAGGATCACCTTTAAGAACCTCATCCTCGCACACAAATCACTCCACAACACAGGCCCTGCCTACCTCAACGAAAGAGTCACCTTCCACACGCCCACACGCCACCTCCACTCAGCCGACCTCTCTCTCGCCTCTGTCCCCCACATCAAACACACCACCACCGGGGGCAGATCCTTTTCCTACCTTGCACCCAAAGCCTGGAACTCCCTCCCAACCCACCTCCGCAAGACCCAAAACCTACTCCTTTTCAGGGAGAGCCTCAAGACCTGGCTTTTCGAACAGTGATCCTCCCAGCCCCCTCCCACTCCCCCTCCCCGTCCACCCCAGCGCCTTGAGACCCTCACGGGTGAGTAGCGCGCTTTATAAATCTCTTTGATTGATTGATTAATTCACAATAAGTAGGTCAGTTGTATTGTCCCTTTCAGAACATTTCACAATAAACAGATCAAACCTACAAAATCAGGCTTGACTTTTCCCAATGAAGCCTTCATCCTTTAACATTGGCTTTACTTTGTGCCCAACACCGACCTGTTCATCTGCACATAAACTAGCATCTATACTGCATACAGTTATATCATTAAAATACAAGTGAGCTTGCAAAGCAATATACTTTGCCTCTTATTGGGACCTAATAAAAATCATCACAGTGAAAACCACCAGGGTTTATTGGAGTGTAAGGTCAACGCCAAAACCATTGCCTACTATGAGAATCAGTGAGCTCAGCCTGTAACACAATGTGATAACAAACCTGTTAGACCTGATAGCTTTCGGGTGGTCATCCCCCAACTTTTTGTCTACCTCCCTCCACTTTTCTGACACTGTTTTTGCTGGTTTTAGGACTCTACGCACTTTACCACTGCTAACCAGTGCTAAAGTGCATATGCTCTCTCCCTTTAAAACATGGTAGCATTGGTTCATACCCAATTGGCATATTTGATCTACTTGTACGTCCCTAGTAAAGTGCACTACATGTGCCCAGGGCCTTTAGATTGAATGCTACTAGTGGGCCTGCAGCACTGCTTGTGCATCCCACATAAGTAGCCCCTTAACCATGTCTAAGGCCTGCCATTGCAAGGCTGTGTGTGCAGTTTCACTGCCACTTCAACTTGGCATTTAAAAGCACTTGCCAAGCCTTAAACTCCCCTTTTTCTACATATGTCACCTCCTAAGGTAGGCCCAAGGTAACCAATAGGGCAGGGTGCTGTGTAGGTAAAAGGCAGGACGTATACCTGTGTGTTTTATTATGTCCTAGTAGTGGAAAACTCAAAAATTCATTTTCCACTACTGTGAGGACTGTCCTTTCATAGGCTAACATAAGGGCTACGCTCATATGCAGTTTGGTTGATAGATTCTGATCAGAAAGGGGTAGACAGGTCATATTTAGTAAGGCCAGGATGGTAATAGAATATACTACTTATTGATGAGGTTGGATTTAATATTACTATTTTAGAAATGCCACTTTTAGAAAGTGAGCATTTCTCTGCTCTGTCTCCAGTCCACATCTGAGTTGGGCTGTGTTAGAAATGCAGTCCAAACAAGGACCCTCACTCAAGTTAGGGTAAAAGAGAATCACCCTCAGCTAACCCCCTCTCACCTCCTTGGTAGCTTGGTGTGAGCAGGTAGGCTTAACTTCAAAGTGCTAGGTGTAAAGTATTTGTACCAACACACACAGTAACTTAATGAAACCACTACAAAATGACACAACACAGCTTTAGAAAAATAGAAAATATTTATCTAAACAAAACAACACCAAAACGACAAATATCCACAATACACAAGTTAAGTTATCAATTAAAAAGCAAAAAGAGTCTTCATATAGTCTTAAACACACACTAACACTGTTAACGTGAAAATGTACCTTGGGTGCGTCAAAAATAACCCTGCACGGGCAAGTGTGCATCAAAAAGGGCTTGCTGTGCATCAGTTTCACTCATGAGCAAGATCATGCGTCGTTTCTCCTTTCATTGGGTCGGGCGCGGCATTTCTTCTCTCCGCAGGAGAACGATGCGTCGATCCGGTCAGCACACTCGGGTCCGGGCAGACCTTGCGTTGTTTTTACACGCCTAGCGGTGCTTGCGTTGGGAATCCAGCCGCATGATGATCCAAAAACCACGCAGCGCGGATTGCGATCTCCCCAGCGTCAGTCAGCGATGCTGCGTGTCGTTTTTCCAGCTCCATACGTCGATTCTTCGGTCACGTTGCAGACGAGCATCGATTTTCAGCCGCAGATCAGTCATGTCGATCTTTTCCCCGCATGGCATTCAGTGCGTGGATTTCTCCCTCTTAGATTGCCAGCTACTCCTTTCAGGGTCCCAGGAACTGGATGGGCACCACTTGGCAGAGTAGGAGTCTCTCCAGAGACTCCAGGTGCTGGCAGAGAGAAGTCTTTGCTGTCCCTGAGACTTCAAACAACAGGAGGAAAGCTCTAAATCAAGCCCTTGGAGATCTTCACAAGATGGAAGGCACACAAAGTCCAGTCTTTACTCTCTTCCTCTGGCAGAAGCAGCAACTGCACGATAGCTCCACAAAGCACAGTCACAGGCAGGGCAGCTTTTCTTCCTCAGCTCTTCTCTCGGTTTCCAGAAGTGTTCTAAAGTCTTTGGTTTTTGGTGCCCTTCTTATACCCAATTTCACCTTTGATGTAGGCCTACTTCAAAGCAAAGTCTCTACTGAATGTGAAATCCTGCCTTGCCCAGGCCAGGCCCCAGACACTCACCGGGGGGTTGGAGACTGCATTGTGTGAGGGCAGGCACAGCCCTTTCGGGTGTGAGTGACCACTCCTCCCCTCCCTCCTAGCACAGATGGCTCATCAGGAAATGCAGACTACACCCCACCTCCCTTTGTGTCACTGTCTAGTGTGAGGTGCAACCAGCCCAACTGTCAAACTGACCCAGACAGGGAATCCACAAACAGGCAGAGTCACAGAAATGGTATAAGCAAGAAAAGGCTCACTTTCTAAAAGTGGCATTTTCAAACACACAATCTTAAAATCAACTTTACTAAAAGATGCATTTTTAAATTGTGAGCTCAGAGACCCCAAACTCCACATGTCCATCAGCTCCCAAAGGGAATCTACACTTTAATCAGATTTAAAGGTAGCCCCCCATGTTAACCTATGAGAGGGACAGGCCTTGCAACAGTGAAAAACAAATTTAGCAATATTTCACCGTCAGGACATATAAAACAGGTTACTATATGTCCTACCTTAACCATACACTGCACCCTGCCCTTGGGGCTACCTAGGGCCTACCTTAGGGGTGTCTTATATGTAAGAAAAGGGAAGGTTTAGGCCTGGCAAGTGGGTACACTTTTGCCAAGTCCAATTTACAGTTAAAACTACACACACAGACACTGCAGTGGCCGGTCTGGGACATGATTACATAGCTACTTATGTGGGTGGCACAACCAGTGCTGCAGACCCACCAGTAGCATTTGTTTTACAGGCCCTGGGCACCTCTAGTGCACTGTACTAGGGACTTACTAGTAAATCAAATATGCCAATCATGGATGAACCAATTACAAACACATTTTGTAAAGAAGCACTTGCGCTGGTTAGCAGTGGTAAAGTGCCCAGAGTTACAAAAACAGTAAAATCAGAGTCCAGCACACATCAGCAACCTGGGAAACAGAGGCAAAAAGTAAGGAGAGACCACGCCAAGGATGAAAAGTCTAACAGGCTGGTTGACAGCTTCTTTGTGCATTTCACCCAGACAACCACAAACACAGGATACTCAATCACACCTGCACTAATCTGCATACTGAATGGGTCCTCCTGGGCTCGAAAGGTGGAGGGGCTTGACGCTTACATTTTAAAGGCTAGTGTCCTGCCCTCACACAATAAACTTCCAAACCCCCTACTGGGACCCTGGCAGACAGACCTGTACTGAAAGGGGAGCATGTACACTTCAAAGCCACTCTTTGAAAAGGCACATTTGGGTATATAACCTGGGTCCCTGAGCCCACCAACTCAGACACTTCCTGGGACAGACACTCTGAACCAGATCCTGCAACCTATCGAGAGGAGCTGCCGGGCTGCCCAAAGGACTCACCTGGAATGACGCAGCCCAACTTTCTGCGTGAGGAATTGACGCAGCACCTGCCATGCAACAGAAAGTCAGATGTATCGCCATACCAGATCGATGCAGCACCTGTCACTTTGTCCCGCACACCCAGGATTTCCAAGCATCGTCCCTGGGCATCAAAAGACCCCGCGTCACAGTGAGGATCCAAAACTGCGTGCCGGAAATTGACGCAAAACACTTGCAGCGTGGGAAGAATCAACACATCGTCTGTGCTGCATCGTAAAATCCAATGCACACCATCCTTTTTCCACGCATCTCCTCCTCTGCGGTATTAGTGTGTGTAATTTTGACGCATACCAGGTACTTTGTGCACCCAAGAGACATTTGTTGATTTCTAAAGACTTAAGACTCTTCTTATCATTGCAAAAGTGATATTTCAACTTGTGCTTTTTAAATTTTGATCATTTTGACCTTAAAATACTCAGATAAATATCTTACATTTTTCTAAACCTGTGTGGTGTATTCTTGTGGTGTTTTCACTGTATTATTGCATGATGTTTTGCACAAATACTTTACACATTGCCTTCTAAGTTAAGCCTGACTGCTCAGTGCCAAGCTACTAGAGGTGGGCACAGGATAGTTTGGATTGTGTGTGACTTACCCTGACTAGGATTGCGGTCCCTACTTGGGCAAGGGTGTATAGCTCTGCCAACTAGAGACCCCATTTCTAACAAAACCACTTTTAAAGTCTTACTGGCTTGAACATAAGCTAGACCAACTGCCTTTGTCATAATGTTTTACAAATTGACGACCAGACCTGTGGCGTCAGACATAACGTTTTTTAAGTGCACCATGCAGGAATATAGCTTGTCACCAAACCCGACTCAGGTTTACTTTTTTGAGTGTAAGCTTCCACAAGGCAACCATGAGACTCACAGTTACAAAATTTAGAAAGGTCTACAAAATTACAGTTGGCTAAGCAAAATACTATCTCTCCTATGATGGCTTAACAAGGGTCTTAGAAATTGTTTTTTTTGTTTGTGTCCCATAGTCCTTGGCAAGTCAAATACACAACATAAATTAACATGTGCTCATCCTCTGGTAGTTTGGCACAGAGCAGGCAGGCTTAACTGATGAGGCAATGTGTAAGGTATTTGTGCAACACTTAAAACAGTGACAACATCACACAGAAATAATCCACACCAGGTTAGAAGAATTAAGCTTAAGTTAATGAGCAAACCATGACATAAATGACAAAAATCCAATAAATAGAAGCCGAGATATGAATTTTTAAAGAATATCTGCTAATATAGTGCTTAGAACCAACCGGTGCTACCTGGTCACGTGTGGCAGGGTCAAATCTGAAAAGTCAAGCCGACCGCAATGCATCACTGGTTGGATACAGGGACGAACCTTGTCCTTCTGAAAAAGTACCTTTTGGATGGAAAATACATAGACGTTGGAAACCCAATGTGAGGAGCAGAGTAGGTGATGCGTTGGTTCTAATCTGTGTAGTCGGGGATGTCCTCTGCAAACCTTTGGCAATGAAGGTGATGCGTCATCATTGAGCCAAGCAGCCAGCAATGTGAATGCTGTGCGTCAGTGCTGAGGGCGATGCATCAATTCTGAGCCACTCACCTACGTGTTGTGATGTGCTCTTCCTCAGCGGCAGTGGCGATGCATTGTGGCGAGATGTGGCGGTTCCAATCGGTACAGTGATGGAGGGCAGCCGGGTAGGCACAGCAGAGCAGGAGTCCAACAAAGTCCAGCAGAGTAACAGTCCCTTCAGCAGCACAGCAGTCCTTCTTTCTGGCAGAATGTCCTCGGGTCCAGAAGTGTATGGATTTTTTGACTGCCTAGTTCTTGGTGCCTCTGAAGTAGGGGAGACTTCAGTGAGAGGCATTTGAAGTGCACAAAGTCAATCGGATGTGTCAGCTCCTCCCTCCCATCCTGCCCAGGATGACCCATCATCATGCAGATGACCACTCAGTCAATCCTAAGTTCTCTCTTTGTGTGAGTGTCTGGAGATAATGCACAAGAGCCCAGCTGTAACCCACCCAGACGTGCATTCAGAGAGAGACAGAAGGCACTAGGTAATTTAAAGTAAGAAAATTCCAACTTTCTACCAGTGGAATTTTCAGAATTACAGTTTAAAATCCGACTTCAACATAAGTTGTGATTTTAAATTGTGATTCCAGAGGCACCAAACGTTGGAGTCCCATTTCTTGCCAATGGGATTTACACTTACAAAATGTAATAAAGCAATCCAGTATTAACCTATGGGAGAGATAGGCTTTGAAGTAGTGAAAAACTAATTTAGGACTTTTTCACTACATGGACATGTAAAATGTTAAAGTACATGTCCAATGTTTTAATACACTGCACCCTGCCATTAAGGCTTTTCAGGGCTGACCTTATGGGTGACTTATATGTATTAAAAAGGGAGGTTTGGGCATGGCAAGTGGGTTAACCTGCCAGGTCGACATGGCAGTTTAAAACTGCATGCACAAGCTATGAAATGGCAGGCCCGAGTCCTGTTTAAAAAGCTACTGAAGTGGGTGGCGCAATCAATGCTTCAGGGCCACCAGTAGTGTTTACTTTACAGGCCCTGGGTACTAAGGACTTATAAGTAAATTGAATCTGCCTGTTGTGGATAGGCCAGTGATATCATGCTTAAGGGAAAGAGCACATGGACTGTAGCATTAGTCAGCCATTGTAAGAGTCCTAGTCAAACATTTAGTCAGCAAAGAGGATGTCCGAGGCAAAAAAGTCAAGTGCAAAACAAGCCGCTTTTTATTGGAAGCACACAATTTCAGCCCAATTAAATCCTGTGCTTAGGAAAACTATCATGTGGGTAGAGCCTAAGCATTTCTCTCAGTAGGACTCTGAAAGCTTTTTTATTTTATCACGTAAGGACAAGTTAGACCTAAAAATCCATGTAGGTTATTGTAGACCTGGGCTCTCAAACACAAAACTACACTCTAAAGTCTTAAGTTAATGACTGCCTCCTCCCGTCTATGTTGCTGCCAGAAAAAAACACTGTATATTATCTAGTCATTTAAAACAATTTATTAATGTTACATTATTATATGTGGCAGCTGAATAAGTAAACAAAATAATCACAGCTGTGTGGAAGGAAAGCAACTGCTGCCCGACATGTGGGCGGAGACTAAGCCCATCTCCAGGTAGTGTTCTTAGAGTCCTTTTGTAGGTTGATCACATAAAGTGAGGCAACAGCTTTGCTGTGAAGCCAGACCTAAAAAACGAAATTAGAATGCTGACCTGCCCATTTTTTTTACATCCCTGAGAATTCCATGCAGTTGGATTCAGATTGGATAAACAGTTTAAGATGGTTCCACAGGAGGACTGCAGTGGGGTGGGTGAATGGGCAGAGATCAACATGCATCTCTCCCTTACAATTATCCATACATTGCAGGGACGTGTTGACTCACTGCATTATTTTCAAATCTACGCCGCTCACTTTCAGGGTTCGGCTGTGCAATCGCCTTTAAGATCGGCACCATGAGAAGCTTCTTTAGGGATGAATCTGAAAATTGAATTGAATAATTAGCGTTCTCTTCCAGATAACATTTTGCTGGCCAGTGCCCTGAGAACCAACTTTGCATTTGTGCACTATACAGAGATTGCTTTCTTCTCATGTATGCATATGTATGCATGCATATGACTTACAAAGCAAACACATACAAAGAACTGCAGACATAGAGGGAGGGTTTGGGAAGTGGGGCGGGGGTGACCTCACCTAGTAGATTTTGGACTGAGCTCAGTCCATGATTTTTATTTCAACTCTAAACATCCTTGCTATTCAAAATGTACACAGCAAACACACTGCGGTCAGCAAAACAGGTGTGAGAAAAGTTCATGGATACCATACACTTGCAAATGTTCACACAGATGCATACTTTATGCATGCATAGGTTACAGGTACCTGCAAATCATTTAAAGATTCGTGAATTATGAGCATGATTAGCCAGGAAGTACTTATGCCATTACAGATATGAATGTAAATGATTTATTTTGTGAGTAAGGCCCATTGTGTCTGAGGACCTTCACTAGGCTACTGCTCTATAAAAATAAAGAGCCAGAGTCATAAATATTTTCCTTTCCGTACAAACGACTTACTCTTGACTTACTCCTACATTTTCTAGCCACGAAACAAACGTTTGTGAATCCTGTTCATGGTAACTCTCATTGTGCATCAAGACCAAGAAAAACAATCATTCATAAGGTACATAGGGGGTTATTACAACTTTGGAGGAGGTGTTAATCCGTCCCAAATGTGACAGATATACCACCAGCCGTATTACGAGTTCCATAGGATATAATGGACTCGTAATACGGCTGGTGGTATATCCGTCACTTTTGGGACGGATTAACACCTCCTCCAAAGTTGTAATAACCCCCATAGTACTGTAAACTGTACCTGAGACTGAAAGCTCTATGCTGTGTACAATACATGTGAAATCCACTGCATGGGAACTTATGAAGTATACATACAGCTGCCAAACAATAGAGCTCTAAACTAGAGTGACACATAAGAATCCAAAACTTAAAGGATGAGGAAACTCCCCAGTTACCCTGTACATGTACCTTAAGAAAGTGTGTATTGCACTCTGCTTGAGAATCTGGTCAGCTGCATTGTTCATATAACATATGATGGAGCACATTGCATTTATTGGCCTGAGCATAACGTAGGACATCAATCAAAAAACACAATGCTTAAATATCATACATTGTGAACCACAGGTTGCACGAATAATAGGGCTCTCAAATGTGCATAAGATACATGGTGAAAAAATCTAGAACTATGGACATAGAACAGCATGATATTATTGAGATGCATAGATAAAAAAACAGATTCTGGGAGCCCTGGGCAAGCATAATCTATATAGCCTGCATGCTTATTACGTATGTGGTGCTTGCAGACCGGACACACGTGCTATATATATATCTATATTGTATTGTATTGTATTGTATTGTAATAGTATTTATATAGCGCTTACTACCCCTGACGAGGCGTCGAAGTGTTTTTCGGTGAGAAGCACGCTAATCTGTATATGTTAGACCTGACAGCCTTAGGGTGGACACTGTTTTTGCTGGTTTTTAGACTCTGCGCACTTTACCACTGCTAACCGGTGCTAAAGTGCATATGCTCTCTCCCTTAAAACATGGTAACCTTGAATCATACCTGATTAGACTATTAATTTACTTATAAGTCCCTAGTAAAGTGCACTTCATGTGCATAGGGCTGGTAAGTTAAATGCTACTAGTGGGCCTGCAGCACTGGTTGTGCCACCCACTTAAGTAGCCCCTTTTTCCTTGTCTCAGGCCTGCCATTGCAAGGCCTGTGTGTGCAGTTTCACTGCCACCTCGACTTGGCATTTAAAGCTACTTGCCAAGCCTAGAACTCCCCTTTTTCTACATATAAGTCACCCTTAATGTGTGCCCTAGGTAACCCCTAGAGCAGGGTGCTGTGTGGGTAAAAGGCAGGACATGTACCTGTGTCGTTATATGTCCTGGTAGTGTAAAACTCCTAAATTCGTTTTTACACTACTGTGAGGCCTGCTCCCTTCATAGGCTAACATTGAGGCTGCCCTCATACACTGTTGAAGTGGCAGCTGCTGATCTGAAAGGAGCAGGAGTGTCATATTTAGTATGGCCAGAATGGTAATACAAAGTCCTGCTGACTGGTGAAGTCGGATTTAATATTACTATTCTAGAAATGCCACTTTTAGAAAGTGAGCATTTCTTTGCACTTAAATCCTTCTGTGCCTTACAATCCACGTCTGGCTGGGCTTGGTTGACAGCTCCTTGCGCATTCACTCAGACACACCCCAAACACAGGGTACTCAGCCTCACTTGCATACATCTGCATTTTGAATGGGTCTTCCTGGGCTGGGAGGGTGGAGGGCCTGCTCTCACACAAAGGACTGCCACACCCCCTACTGGGACCCTGGCAGACAGGATTGAACTGAAAGGGGATCTGGTGCACTTCTTAGCCACTCTTTGAAGTCTCCCCCACTTCAAAGGCACATTTGGGTATAAAACAGGGCCTCTGCCCTACCTCATCAGACACTTGCTGGAGAAGAAACCTGAACCAGAAACTACATCCTGCCAAGAAGAACTGCCTGGCTGCTCAAAGGACTCACCTGTCTGCTTTCTACAAAGTACTGCTGCCTTGCTGTTGCCCTGCTGCCTTGCTGAACTCTTGTCTGGCTGTGAAAGTGCTCTCCAAGGGCTTGGATAGAGCTTGCCTCCTGTTCCCTGAAGTCTCAGGACCAAAAAGACTTCTCTCTTTTACTTGGACGCTCCGTGCGCCGAAAATTTCGACGCACAGCTTGTTTCGCGGCGAGAAAAACGCCGCACTCCGACGCTGACCGACGCGACGCTCTTGGGACGATCGAAGATCCGACGCACGGCCTCGCAAGGACAACGCCGCCCGACCTCTAGAGGAGAAATCGACGCGACGCCTGCCGTGAGATCGTAATTTCAACGCGCAGCCCCGCAGATCGAAGTCTAGAGGAGAAATCGATGCGACGCCTGCCGTGAGATCGTAATTTCGACGCGCAGCCCCGCAGACCGACGCACAGCCGGAGAACAAGCAGGAAAATCCACGCACAGACCCGGGACATCTGGTAATCCCCGCGATCCACAGAAAGAGACTGTCCGCGCGCCAGAAAACGACGCCCGACTTCCCCGCGTGGAAAATAACGACGCAAGTCCGTGTGTGCTGGGGAGAAATCGACGCACACACCCGTTTTCCACGCACCTCTTCTTTTGTGGCCCTCTGAGGAGATTTTCCACCAGAAACCAGGTACTTTGTGCTTAAAAGAGACTTTGTTCATATTCTAAAGACTTAAGACACTTTGGGCCTGATTCTAACTTTGGAGGACGGTGTTAAACCGTCCCAAAAGTGGCGGATATACCACCTACCGTATTACGAGTTCCATAGGATATAATGGACTCGTAATACGGTAGGTGGTATATCCGCCACTTTTGGGACGGTTTAACACCGTCCTCCAAAGTTAGAATCAGGCCCTTTATATCACTTCCCTGTGATATTTCTACAATTTTCCATTGCAACGTTATTCTTTTTGACCTACAATTATCCTGATAAATATTATATATTTTTCTAAACACTGTGTGGTGTATTTTTGTGGTGCTATATGGTGGTATTGTATGGTTTATTGCACAAATACTTTACACATTGCCTTCTAAGTTAAGCCTGACTGCTCGTGCCAAGCTACCAGAGGGTGGGCACAGGATAATCTTGGATTGTGTGTGACTTACCCTGACTAGAGCTTTTGCTTGGACAGGGGGTAACCTGACTGCCAACCAAAAACCCCATTTCTAACATTGGTGATCAGCGGTGAGGATAGGACTGGTATTTGTGCAGTGACATACAGTAGCTAAGTATTTCACTACCTACCCACAGTTGAAGGTCAACTTGGTTTTTATCTCTTTTTGAAAACCTGATTTTTTTTCCTGACAATTTTCAAAAACTAAATCCTCACTCAACATGTCTCTGACTGGGTCTCAGACAGGGGACTTTGACCTAGTCCAGTTGGATACATATACGGTCAAACAACTAAGAGGATTCTGCAGGGCACTGAGGGTACCAACCCAAGGGGCCTCCAGAAACGAGGACTTTCAAGTGGCGCTGAGGGCCTGGGCAGAAGCCCATTTAGAGGATGATGAGGAAGAGGAGCCAGAAAATGGCACCTCAGAGGAATTTTCACTACCTGTGGATGGTGTTACCACTGCAATTGTGCCCCCTTCCAGACCAGGGAGCAGTGTCTCTATGCAAAGCCTGACCGCAGAGGAAAGGAGAGAGGAAAGGGAGTTCCAATTGCAAATGGCAAAACTGAAAATTGAGGCCCAACAGGAGGAGAGAAGGGCAGAGAGAGAAGCCAAACAAGCTGAAGCTGAAAGAACAGCCAAGCAAGCAGAAGCTGAAAGAGCAACCAAACAAGCAGAAGCTGAAAGAGCAGCCAAACAAGTGGAAGCTGAAAGAGCTTTGGCTGAAAAGAAACTATTGCTGGCTCATGAACTGAGTCTCAAGGAGCTGGAGATCAAGGCGAGACAGTCTGAATCCAGCAATAATGGTGGCAGCATACAGACAGGACCTGCTGGAGAAAAGAAGGTTCGTATACCCAAAAATGTGGTGCCCAGTTTTGTGGTGGGAGATGACATAGATAAATGGTTAGCTGCTTATGAAGTTGCACTAAGGGCTCATGAGGTTCCTGAAGGGCAATGGGGGGTAGCTATGTGGGGTTATGTGCCACCATTGGGGAGGGACACACTTCTCACATTGGATCAACCTGATCAAAACACATACCCACTTCAGAAAGCCATTTTACTTGCCAAGTTTGGGCTGACCCCTGAGGGATACCGTCAGAGGTTCAGGGACAGCACCAAACAAACCACACAAACATAGGTAGATTTCTTTGATTTCTCCAGTAAGGCACTGAATGGATGGGTGCGGGGCAACAAAGTAGCAGATTATAAAGGTTTATATGACTTGATTCTGAGAGAGCATATGCTTAATGTTACTTATACAGATTTGCGCCAGCACCTAGTGGATAGTAAGCTGACTGATCCCAGGAAGCTTGCTGAGGAGGCGGACCTCTGGGTTAGCACCAGAGTGTCCAAGAAGGTACCTGGGGGGGACTCCCACAAAGGTGGTCAGGGTTCCCAACAGAAGAAAGAGGGGGGAGATAAACTTGCAGATAAGGAACTCTCTAAAGGCCCCCAAAAGAATTCCCAGGGAGGGGGTGGCAACCCTTCCTTTTCCAAATTTGGGAAAAAGCCAGGGACATATGACAAGTCAGGGAAATCTAGCCCCAAATGCATGGAGTGTTACCAGTATGGTCACTACAAAGGTGATCCACAGTGCCCCAAGAGGGCACCGTCCACTACTGGACAGGCACCTGGGTTGACTAGTGTAGCGCTCGGGGGGGAGATGGACCCAAGTAGCTTTGGGGAGCAGGTAGAGATTTCCCTAGTGTCCCTGGGAGAAGGAGAAATGGTGCCCAAGGCCCACATGCCCAGAAATACTTCCAAGTACCGGCAGTGGGTCACCATTGATGGGCAGAAGGTGGAGGCTCTGCGTGACACAGGAGCCAGTATGACTACTATCAAGAGTCAGCTGGTGTCAACAGAGCAGATAGTACCTAATACATTCCACCAGGTCAGAGTCGCTGACAATCGCGAGAGTCACCTACCGGTGGCTCTGGTTCCCTTTGAGTGGGGGGGGGTCTCTGGTACTCTGAAAGTAGCTGTGAGTCCTGCCATGCCTGTAGATTGTCTGTTAGGCAATGATCTTGAGCACACTGCTTGGAAAGAAGTGGAGCTCAGGTCTCACCTGGAGATGTTAGGGTTACCTGAGTGGGTCTGCATGACCACACGGTCCATGGCTGACCGCGAGGGAAGTCAAGGGCATCTGGAGCCTGGAACGATGGCCCAGAGGGCTGCCAGGAGGAGGGACCAGGGGTGCGGGAAACCGGCCCCAGAAGTTCCCACAGTAGCTGACGGGGCTCCTGAGGAGGATGCTCCCGAGCCAACTGGGGAAGACATTGCCGCCCTAGGTGACTTACCTCAGCTTGCTGGCTGGCAAGTTGAGGGTGAACCCACCAGGGAGGAATTCTGCAAGGCGCAGAAAGAATGTCCCACTCTGGAAGGTTTGAGGAAACAAGCCTCAAACCAGGCAGCAGGCGACGCCTCTGGCGATCACCACCTATATTGGGAGAATGATCTCCTCTACAGTGAGCCTAAGGCTCCGGGCTTTGGGGCAGCACGTATGCTGGTGGTCCCCCAATGTTACCGAACCTTCCTACTGGGTCTGGCTCACGACATTCCCCTGGCAGGACATTTGGGGCAGGACAAGACCTTTAACAGGCTTGTCACCCACTTTTATTGGCCCAAAATGAGGACACACTCAGATAAGTTCTGCAGATCTTGTCCTACCTGCCAGGCCAGTGGTAAAGCAGGAAAAAGGGTTAAAACCCCCCTGATCCCACTTCCTGTCGTTGGCACCCCCTTTGAAAGGGTGGGCATCGACATTGTTGGTCCCTTGGACCCCAAAACTGCCTAAGGCAACAGGTTCATCCTGGTTTTGGTGGACCATGCCACCCGTTACCCAGAGGCAATCCCTCTTAGGACCGTAACTGCACAAGTGGTGGCCAGAACCCTGATGGGGATATTTACCCGTGTGGGATTCCCCAAGGAAATAGTGTCTGACAGAGGCACTAACTTCATGTCTGCATACATGAAGTCTCTGTGGGATGCGTGTGGTGTGACTTACAAGTTCACCACACCCTATCACCCCCAGTCTAATGGTCTTGTGGAGAGATTCAACAAGACCCTGAAAGGCATGATTGGTGGCCTCCCTGAGGCCATGAGGCGTAAGTGGGACGTCCTCTTACCATGCCTTCTCTTTGCTTACAGAGAGGTCCCCCAGAGGGGGGTAGGGTTCAGCCCCTTTGAACTTCTCTACGGGTACCCTGTCAGGGGACCCTTAAGCATTGTCCAGGAGGGATTGGAGAAAGCTCCAAAGACACCCCCGCAGGATGTGGTCAGCTATATGTTGGCCCTCCGCAACCAGATGACCCGCTTCTGGAAAGAAGCCCAAGATAACCTTGAGGCCAGTCAAGAGGTGATGAAACAATGGTATGACCAGAAGGCCACCCTGGTAGAGTTTCAACCTGGAGACAAAGTGTGGGTAATGGAGCCAGTAGAGCCCAGAGCTCTCCAGGACCGCTGGTCTGGCCCATTTGAAATAAAGGAGCGGAAAGGGGAGGCCACTTACCTAGTGGACCTCCAAACCCCTAGGAATCCCCTAAGGGTGCTCCATGTGAACCGACTAAAAGCTCATTTTGAGAGGTCGGAGATCAACATGCTTCTGGTCACAGATGAAGGAACGGAAGAGGAGAGTGAACCTCTCCCCGACCTCCTCTCTGCCCAAGAAGGTGATGGGTCAGTAAGCGGGGTCAGTCTGTCTGACTCCCTGACTCTAAATCAGAAAGGAGACTGCTATGAGCTGTTGGAGCAGTTCTCCCCCCTGTTCTCCCTTACTCCTGGACTGACCCACCTCTGTGTTCATGATATTGACACTGGTGATAGTCTCCCTGTGAAAAACAAAATTTACAGGTTGTCGGATAAGGTGAAGGCCAGCATCAAGGAGGAGGTCTCCAAGATGTTGACTCTAGGGGTTATTGAAAAATCCAGTAGTCCCTGGGCCAGCCCAGTGGTGTTGGTCCCTAAGGCTACTGCCCCAGGTGCGAAGCCAGAACTCTGGTTCTGTGTGGACTACCGGGGTCTCAACTCAGTTACACGGACTGATGCTCACCCCATCCCCCGAGCTGATGAGCTCGTGGACAGACTAGGCGCTGCCAAGTTCCTGAGTACGTTTGATCTTACTTCAGGGTACTGGCAGATCGCCCTGACTGAGGGGGCTAAGGAAAGGTCCGCATTTTCAACCCCTGATGGCCATTACCAGTTCCGGGTGATGCCGTTTGGGCTGAAAAATGCCCCCGCTACCTTCCAACGGTTGGTTAACGGGGTCCTAGCTGGCAAGGATGCCTTCTGTGCAGCCTACCTGGATGACATAGCTGTCTACAGTTCCAGCTGGGAGGAACACCTGCTTCACCTCAAGGAGGTGCTTCAGGCCCTGCAACAGGCAGGCCTGACCATCAAGGCTAGTAAGTGCCAGATTGGGCAGGGTTCCGTGGTGTACTTGGGACACCTGGTGGGTGGTGGCAAGGTGCAGCCACTCCAGGCCAAGATTGAAACTATCAAGGCCTGGCAACCACCACGAACGCAGACTGAGGTGAGAGCCTTTTTAGGCCTCACCGGATACTACCGCAGGTTTGTCAAGGGCTATGGTACCATTGTGTCACCCTTGACAGAACTCACTTTCAAGAAGCAACCTAGGTTGGTGAATTGGACAGAGGCTTGTCAGAAAGCCTTTGACACCCTGAAGGAAGCCATGTGCACGGCCCCCGTGCTCAAGGCCCCTGACTACTCCCAGGAATTTATCGTGCAGACAGACGCTTCAGAGCATGGCATAGGGGCAGTCCTAGCACAGCTAAATGAGGAGGGCCAAGATCAACCGGTAGTCTTTATTAGCAGAAGGCTATTACCACGGGAACAGAGGTGGAGTGCTATTGAGAGAGAAGCTTTTGCTGTGGTCTGGGCACTGAAGAAGCTGAGACCCTACCTGTTTGGGACTCACTTCCGGGTTCAGACAGACCACAGGCCCCTCATGCAGATGAGGGGTGAGAATCCAATACTCTTGAGGTGGTCCATTTCCCTACAGGGGATGGACTTTACGGTGGAACATCGCCCAGGGGTTGACCACGCCAATGCTGATGGTCTCTCCAGGTACTTCCGCCTTAGCGATGAGAGCTCCCAGGAGATCGGGTAGCTCTCCCCACTTTCAGCTGGGGGGGACACATGTTAGACCTGACAGCCTTAGGGTAGTCACCCCTAACTTTTTTGCCTGCCTCCCTCCACTTTTTGGACACTGTTTTTGCTGGTTTTTAGACTCTGCGCACTTTACCACTGCTAACCGGTGCTAAAGTGCATATGCTCTCTCCCTTAAAACATGGTAACCTTGAATCATACCTGATTAGACTATTAATTTACTTATAAGTCCCTAGTAAAGTGCACTTCATGTGCATAGGGCTGGTAAGTTAAATGCTACTAGTGGGCCTGCAGCACTGGTTGTGCCACCCACTTAAGTAGCCCCTTTTTCCTTGTCTCAGGCCTGCCATTGCAAGGCCTGTGTGTGCAGTTTCACTGCCACCTCGACTTGGCATTTAAAGCTACTTGCCAAGCCTAGAACTCCCCTTTTTCTACATATAAGTCACCCTTAATGTGTGCCCTAGGTAACCCCTAGAGCAGGGTGCTGTGTGGGTAAAAGGCAGGACATGTACCTGTGTAGTTACATGTCCTGGTAGTGTAAAACTCCTAAATTCGTTTTTACACTACTGTGAGGCCTGCTCCCTTCATAGGCTAACATTGGGGCTGCCCTCATACACTGTTGAAGTGGCAGCTGCTGATCTGAAAGGAGCAGGAGTGTCATATTTAGTATGGCCAGAATGGTAATACAAAGCCCTGCTGACTGGTGAAGTCGGATTTAATATTACTATTCTAGAAATGCCACTTTTAGAAAGTGAGCATTTCTTTGCACTTAAATCCTTCTGTGCCTTACAATCCACGTCTGGCTGGGCTTGGTTGACAGCACCTTGTGCATTCACTCAGACACACCCCAAACACAGGGTACTCAGCCTCACTTGCATACATCTGCATTTTGAATGGGTCTTCCTGGGCTGGGAGGGTGGAGGGCCTGCTCTCACACAAAGGACTGCCACACCCCCTACTGGGACCCTGGCAGACAGGATTGAACTGAAAGGGGATCTGGTGCACTTCTTAGCCACTCTTTGAAGTCTCCCCCACTTCAAAGGCACATTTGGGTATAAAACAGGGCCTCTGCCCTACCTCATCAGACACTTGCTGGAGAAGAAACCTGAACCAGAAACTACATCCTGCCAAGAAGAACTGCCTGGCTGCTCAAAGGACTCACCTGTCTGCTTTCTACAAAGGACTGCTGCCTTGCTGTTGCCCTGCTGCCTTGCTGAACTCTTGTCTGGCTGTGAAAGTGCTCTCCAAGGGCTTGGATAGAGCTTGCCTCCTGTTCCCTGAAGTCTCAGGACCAAAAAGACTTCTCTCTTTTACTTGGACGCTCCGTGCGCCGAAAATTTCGACGCACAGCTTGTTTCGCGGCGAGAAAAACGCCGCACTCCGACGCTGACCGACGCGACGCTCTTGGGACGATCGAAGATCCGACGCACGGCCTCGCAAGGACAACGCCGCCCGACCTCTAGAGGAGAAATCGACGCGACGCCTGCCGTGAGATCGTAATTTCAACGCGCAGCCCCGCAGATCGAAGTCTAGAGGAGAAATCGACGCGACGCCTGCCGTGAGATCGTAATTTCGACGCGCAGCCCCGCAGACCGACGCACAGCCGGAGAACAAGCAGGAAAATCCACGCACAGACCCGGGACATCTGTTAATCCCCGCGATCCACAGAAAGAGACTGTCCGCGCGCCGGAAAACGACGCCCGACTTCCCCGCGTGGAAAATAACAACGCAAGTCCGTGTGTGCTGGGGAGAAATCGACGCACACACCCGTTTTCCACGCACCTCTTCTTTTGTGGCCCTCTGAGGAGATTTTCCACCAGAAACCAGGTACTTTGTGCTTAAAAGAGACTTTGTTCATATTCTAAAGACTTAAGACACTTTATATCACTTCCCTGTGATATTTCTACAATTTTCCATTGCAACGTTATTCTTTTTGACCTACAATTATCCTGATAAATATTATATATTTTTCTAAACACTGTGTGGTGTATTTTTGTGGTGCTATATGGTGGTATTGTATGGTTTATTGCACAAATACTTTACACATTGCCTTCTAAGTTAAGCCTGACTGCTCGTGCCAAGCTACCAGAGGGTGGGCACAGGATAATCTTGGATTGTGTGTGACTTACCCTGACTAGAGTGAGGGCTTTTGCTTGGACAGGGGGTAACCTGACTGCCAACCAAAAACCCCATTTCTAACAGTATATATATATATATAACATGTGGTTAAGCACTACTTACGAACCTGATGAGGAATACTATGTATATAGGAAAGGGGATCATATCGGTGGTTAAGGATCCTTAAAGTTATTTTGTGCAAAAAATACATATAATAGCAAAAAGTGCCTAGGAACCCTGGTACAGTATCTTGATTATAAGGAGTTGGAAAGGTTCAGTTTTCAATAAAATTGTAGGTTGTGCAGTAGTAAGGACATGCTTCAGGCCACTGGCCCCTCCCAATACTTTTTCTAAAGTCCCTTAAAAAACGTTATTTATTTATAAAAATAAGTGTGCGATTCAGTCCTACGTTTGCAAATAAGACATGTTCGTTAAAATAGATTATATTTACACTCAACAAAACCTTAGTTTAAGCTTTTAAATCATGTGCCTGGCAGTACAATTTCTGGCCAATTAATTCTCGCAAGGTAGGTAGTTTACAGTTACAGTTGAACTTAAACCCCAGAAGCTGGATTTATTGGGAGAAAATGAGCAACATTGTGTGCTATGAAATAATCTTGTTAAGGTTTTCTGGAGTGACAAACGTCACAACAAATGTAAACGCTCCAACCAGGTGAAATTTACAGAAGAAACAATTTGACATAACATCTCTCAAAATTCTCCTGCTAAAAAGTAGTTTTTACTGTATGTCTTTCCCCGCAAAGGCACCTTTTTGCATTTTTTAGCATCATCGACTTTATGTATTTAGCAATTTTTTATGAAAAGAACACTGACCAAATTTCATAATCCCCTACACAGTATTGCGTGTCTGTATATTTTTCCTGCTCAATAACTGCCATCCTTTTTACTGGTGGTAAAAAGTTTTACCGCATCACAAATTTCATTTTACCGTATTACTTCTAGTCCCTGATTCAGCGTGTCCCATTATTGTTAAACGGAATACTTCAACTTGTATATGCTAATACCTCCAGTTGAACTATTTACTGACTATAGTATTAGTTCCTGCACCTCTAAAAGGTAGGTAGCATAATAATACTACATTTTACACTGTGCATGAAGACCCCATCCCCATGGTCCAGGATGGGCAGATCTGCTTTGCTCCCACCTGCGGACGGGAGCAGAAGAAAGTGTTTTGTGCTCCCGCCATGTGGGAGCCCAAACACTGCTTCAGCGGTGCTTCCACTTCAGCGGAAGAACCAAGAGGTAGGAGCTGTGAGCCAGCAGGCCAGTTGGGAAGTTCACTTCCCTAGCTGCCCCAATGTGGGAACGAAGCAACCAAGCTCAACAGGAGACATGCCGTCAACGGCTGCAAAGTGAAAAGAGAGTGCCTGGAGATGCTATAGTCACTGCTCTCAGTTGAGGAGCACCCCATAATGCCATGAAGGCCTATTCACCTGAGTGTGCCTGTTTGTGGTGCACCAGCAAGGAAGATGTAAGGGCTGCAAGGAGCACAGCACCTCCCAGAAATCTTTACTTTAAATTCTGACCCAAACTCTCCTCTACTTCTTTTCCAAACACTCTCAGAGCTGCTGCTTTTGCTTTCCAGCTTGGGAGTAAAGAGAATCTAAGTGGTCAGTTCTGTGACTGCATTTAATGTGACCTGAATGTGTTAATGAAAATGTCTGACACGTGTTATTTTGATTTGCAGTACTTAATTCAAAATGCTTTATTAACAATGACTTTTGAGAGACATTGCAATGCTTTTCTTAATGGCAATTATTGCATTTTAATATGGTTACTGATTGGTTACTGATTCCGTTGTTCATATGGTGATTTTTAATATGTATTTATTATTCTTAAAAGGTTTTAACCCCACTGACAAGGCCAATAGGGTTGTTCCTTATATTGATGTGGTTACCCTTTGACAAAGCCAGTAGGATTTCCTTATGTATTGATGTGGTGACCCCTTGACAAAGCAAATAGACGTATCTTATATTTTAATGCAGTGACTCCTTACCAAAGTCAATAGGCTTGCCTTTTATATTGATGTAGTTACTCCCCCGACAAAGCCATTAGGCCTGTTTTATTTAAAATGACACCCCTTTAAATAGTGATGTCACATCTGACATAGGTGCTGGGAATTGTGATTATGGGGGTCATGACCCACGAGGAATCAAATATGATTTGAAAATGTCACCAAAGGCACTTTCATCAGCCTGATGCATATATTTGTAGGTTCATGTATAGTAGTGTGTGTGCAGTAAATTTACTTTTCCATTTTCAAAGAAAAAGCACTGACTGGACGGTGATGTATTGAGTGTTGTTGTGTGACGACAAATGTGGATTATAAGCCTACACCACCTTCCCTGAGTAGGCTTTGAATAGCTATACTTTGCTACCCAGAGAGCGTCAAGAGCTGCAATGGGGTACTTGGTTCCCAGTAGAGAAACAATTGTAGACCTCTCACTTACGCAGGACGCACATCCTGTACAACTAATAACCCATTTTCTTACAACTTATTAGGCTCTAAATATGCCCATAAGTCTCAAAGAAACATACCCTTCAACATCAACATGGTACATTTCTCCACTCTGAACAAAAAGGAATGTGCAAACGGAGAGTGTTTTAACATGACCTTTTTGGAGAAAAAAAATCAAGCCGTAAAGCACGATTCCCAATCCGAAGGGTATCCTCTGGATGTTTGGCTTGTGGCAAAATGTCCATGCAGATGTCCGGATAGGTTTTAAAAATGTAATTTCACGTTGTGTGAGCATCCTTGGTCTTTTTTTCAGATATCTCTCTCCAGCTGGTTATGGTGAAAAGAAAGAGCGGACTGCCTGACCCACGACTGCAGGGAAAACTGCGAGCAAGGCTTCGTCTTTTGGAAAATGACAGCAAAGAAGTGATGGCTGTCTTTGGTGTAAGTCAAAGGTGATCTTTTTCTGTAAATTTCAGTTGGTCTATTGCAACCAAAGGTTGATTCATTGGATATGGCGAGCATAATCCAGGGGTAGCATTACCTACCTCCACGCTGCCCTGGTGTGCACAGGGTGCAGACCAATATAGCGCACCCAGAAAAAAGTGATATGACCAGGTCACATGCTAACTTGCCTACACTAGGGACGGTACAGCATATGAATTTGCCATTTCAAATTGTGTCTCCCATATCAATCCAGAGAATTGACTGGCTGTATTTTTCGAGGGGCACGAAGTTTCTCGCGGGTTTTTCCTGCTTGCCACTGCATCTGCTTGTTGGGGGCTGTGGTAACCCATTGCTTTACCCCCAGAAGTCTCTTCTGGGGGTGTAATGATTGTACACCACTCCCTATGTGGCACACACCAAGTGCACCTCCTGAGAGTCAGTTTCCCCCTGCACTGACATTAGTAACATGGTGCAGTAGAAAGGTGTGTGCTCATATGCATCGGGCAATGATTGCACCACTCCCCGTCCCTGCCTGTCATCCCTCATGGCCCCGCCCCCTTGAAAAATAAAACAATAAAAAACATGGTTTATTATTGTTTTATTTTTCAAGTTTTGCAGCTGCTGCTGGCGGGGGGTGCCGCTGCTCCACCATTGCGGAGGAGCTGCCGCTGATTGCACTCCATTTTTATTACGCTAACAGTGAATAATATACATAGTTCCCAAAGCACTTCTGAAATGTGATCTAACAGTAAGCACAAGATATGTTAAAACTAGGCATCATGAAACCCTCAATTCTTTTCAGAACTTGCTCCGAACTGATGATTTGTTAAACTTTTTCGATTGATTTTAGGAAGGCGATTCAGGTGTTTTAATTTGATACCTGTCCCATGCCTAGTGCTGATGAAATTATTGATATTCTAGTGTCTAGTAGTCAAATTCCATTTTCCCATGATGATGTGAATTGTGCAGTATTTTCCACCCATTTTTATTTTAAAATTCTGAGCTAGTAACATGGCTTCAATTGAGGTGAAGAATACATGAATAGATAAATCTACCAGTGACTGAATTATTTTGTGCAGCGAGCGCAAGAAGATGACACAGGACCAGCACAACTTATCTGCAGTAAACCTTTTATTCTGGAAAATATTCAGTACTCCCGGGTCTACTTTGAGGTTACCTTTGGTTCTTCTTGTGCACCTCTCTCTTTTACTTCATTGTCCTATTGGCCTTCTACTCTCCTCTCCATTGTTGTTATTGGTTCTTTTGAATTCAGTGTTTTCCTTTATATGGAAAACAGTTCTTTGTCCCACTTCTTTTCATGTTGTGTCCTCTTACTTTCCTGCTTGATCTTGTGCAAGGTCTTTTGGCCTGACTCCCTCCAAACTGTGCTTGGGAATGGTAGTTTTAACCTTTAGAAAGACAGTTTTAGGCAAGAGTTGAGACTTGGGCCAGGTGGACCAGGGAATCACAAACGTAGATTGAGGTATATGCTTCTGTTTTGCAGTCAGAGACTGCAACCTACCAAAGGAGATAAACTACGACTGTTATCGCAGGGAGGCTGAACCGCATGTCAACAGTCACAGTAGGGCCCCTGGAGTCTGAGATGTTGCTGCAACCACTGTAGAACTTGCCTACAAGGCAGGACCTTGTGTGGGGAAATTTGCCATACTGCTGCATGTGGGAATGACACCAGAGGCAGTGGTACTGTGACTCAACCATCTTTTTTCTGAAAAGGAGGTAGTTTGTCTTTGATGCTCATGCTAAGAGTGAGGTAAGAATGTTGATGCCACATTGCCCACCCAGAGAGACTTCTTTTTCAGCCATGCCAGTGTGTAGAGTTCCCTCTGGTGACAGGCTCATCTGCAAGCAGTATGAAACCATTATTTGACTTTTATTTTTCTTCAGGGCCCGTCCATTCTGACATTTCCACCTCCACCTCCTTTCCTCTTCGTCCTGGCTTCGTGGAGTTCTCATAGTCTTCAACCTTAGCTTTCAGACGGACCAACTGCAAGTTTAGGGTCACTGCTCAGTCTGGACTAGTAAGGGCCCCTATCCAAGGAATGACTTCTGTTGTTATTGACAGTGGGACCTTATAAAGCGGGGGTGGATACTGGTTTTGGGACACCACAGAAAGCAAATTCAGCGACACACTTAGGAGGTGCTATGATGCTGAGTGAGCCTGACACCGCAGTAGTCTTTCCCTGGGTTCCTTTGTTTTCTTTTTTTGCAACATTTATTTATTTATCAGCGGAGTGTTAATGCGCATTATGCAGAATAAAACATTGGCAATCATAAAGTAAAAACATTCTTAAAACAAAAGAACAAGTCTGCCAAGGCAGACAGTAAAAACAACAAGAATAATGACTAAGAAGAATAATACTAAACAACATGGGGGATGGAGGCAAAACAGGATGGAAATGCCTAATGCAGGACAATATCTGCAAAAAGGCTAAAGCTTTAAGAAAGCTGAGGCACTAGTATACCCTAGCGATGGTAAGGTTACCCTGACATGGGGGGGGGGAGGGTAATCCACACTATGCCAGAGTGGGGGTGTCTCAAGTAGTATATGAAGGGGGAGCAGTCTCATCCCTGACCAGACAGGGGCCCCACTCCGCTTCAAAGACATTCAGTTCATCATGTAGCTTAAATGTGGTGCATTTATGACTAGCCACAAAATGGAGTCCTATCTGCCACTTGCACTTGAATGTGGATGTAGTAGGTTGCTGCCAATGGCGCAGAATACACAGTTTGGCTACTGCAAGGAAAGACGCTATCCAGCAATGTTTGTCAGTAATCAGCAGGGTCGGCTCTTCCGTTAGGGCGGAGGAACATCACCCCCTTCACCCCGCCAGCAGCGGCAGCTGCAAAACCTTCACAAGAAAATTATAATAAACTGCGTTGTAGGCCACTGGGGTGATGAGCAGTACTCCCCCTCAGAGCGCATGTGTGTTTGGCTGGCCGTCTCAGGCCGGCCAAACACACATGCGTAGTAAGCTCTCTCCAGCCCAGCAACACAGTTGCTGAGTAACTGTCCAAGTTGCAGCTGGACCAGAGGGTATCATTTAAATCACAGTGATCTCCAACACACTTCAAGCAGCAGTCATGGGGGAGTAGCGTTGCTCTTTTGAGTTTCCAAGGGGACAACTACCAGTCATGCAACACCTTAAAGGAATTTCAGTCTGGACTTCCTGGGGGCTATATCATGATATGATAACAGTGTTTGCCATTGTTCCAGGGAGTAGCTCTTGCCCAGTGACTACTGCCAGGCTACCTAGTTATATTAAGAGAGGGACCAGAATAGATGATTTCAATGTGAACCCCAGAGACAACTCCTTGGTGTTGGCCTAGAGCGAGGGGGTTTTGGAGGATGGGTGAAATGGGGACATTCAATGACTGTGCTCCAAAAACAGCTCTCAGACAATGGGCCAGCTGACAATTCCTCCAGTGGACTGAGGGTTGAGCCCAAATTCCAACTGCGTGGCTTGGAATAATTTAGGATGCTCCTTGTCATATAGTTGGTCCACCCGTTTCAGACCCCTTTTCACTCCAAGATGCCCAGTAAATTGTTTTTCCACCAATACAGAAGGCCATATTATGCTAGAGCAGTGTCTTATGATGCAAAAGTGCGGAAATGCCTAACTGTTTGTGTGCCTCTTTCAAGGCCACCACTGTTAACAGTTTTGGGCTCGAGGCCACTTTACGGTCAGAGGCAATAAGATATATTGAAAGGCATAAAGGGGGTGATTGAGTATATATTATTCTAGGCCTACTCATAAGAGTGCCTCTGGTGGTGGACACATACACGCTGCCAGTTGTGATAAATGGAAGGCAAATCTATAGGAGGATATATGAGGAAGTTGTTAAGCCCCAGCGGTCATTTCTGGCAAAGGTGGGCCACCTGGAGTCTGGATTTCTGTCCGCTACAGATGTAGGTGTATCTGTAGATCCAAAGTCTGATTCTATGTTAAATTAGACCTCTCCTGGGATTCGAAAGGAGATCTTACCAAAAAGGTGGTTGAATCGGGGAACCATAGTCATTTTTGTAGTCTGCACCCTACACCAAAGAAAGGGATTTAGGAATGACCACTTTAGAAAGTCCTGTTTCATGTGACCTGTCAAGGGGAGGAGGTTATCCTCTATTGTTCGAGAAAAACCTTTATGAATGCAAATCTCTAAGTCCTAAAGTCCCTCTGCCACCCATCTCATGTCATAGAGTGATATACATAGTGGCTCCATACAGAGGAAGTGCTTTGCACTTCAGCCAATTTATTTTATAACCCAGTAGTCAAACAAAATTTCCAATTATGGACATTAATACGGCTATCGATCGTCCTGGGTTCCTAACATGCTATCCTCCTAGATTCAATCACAATATATTCTGTACCACCAAGCTTCTCTATATGGTCCTTAAAGTACCCACAAATAATCTGCCTGTCCTTATTTCTGAGAGCCATCAACCCTCTTTCCAGGCACAGATCCCTCAAATAATCAAAGCATGGGGTGTTAAGGTCAACTCATACCAGATTTGTATCTGCCGTTCATATTTTCAGGTGACGTACTCAAATTGAACTTTTTTTCCTTTGCAGACAATTGGAACTTAAATCTATAGATCCTACACTGCTTGCTGCCAGTTGTTATACCTGGTTCAGTGGGTGGGGGGAGGCTCTTGTTCCCTGAGGTCCATATTGTGGAGCTGCAAACTGGGCCACGTATACCACTATAGCACTCGACGTTCAAGGTCGCAAGGGTGACCAATCCAAGGCGTCTTAGAAAGGTATTGGGGGGATTAGAGACTCAGAACTCGGGCAACGATAGACACAATAATTGAATGAATAAGAGCAATAGTTAGCCTGTCTGCGGTACTTCCACCCACAGTAAGTAATCTACAACCTACCTGCTAGAGAACGTGTTACTGGGAGCCCATTCTACTGGGAGACCACTCTCCAACAAATGTTAACAAATCCAGAAAGGAAAGAGTAATACAGATGCCAGAAGTCACATCCTCCAGAAGCATTCCTGGGCAATTAGCAGTGGAAGAGGCGCAGATAGACGAAGTCTAAGCTTGGAAGAAAATGTTCTACCTTCAAACCATCACATTGTGGAGCAAGAGGTAACTATTCCTTATCCCTGTGCTACACATTTATTCTGCCCTCATGCAGAGGGAATCCGGGTAATATTTAAGGAAGTAACGGAATAAGCATGTAAGGTGACCTGCTTTATGTCAACCTATCCTTTGGATATTCAAATATAGTAGGTTGGGTTAAAAGACGGAAATATAAAATAGATAAAGCACTGTAAATATCGGATAAGGATTATGGCCCAGATTTATGAAAAGTGGGGCTGCACCTAGTGCAGCGCCACTTTTCTTGTGCCCCTTAGCGCCCCCTAACGCCACAATGTGTGCGCTGTATTTCAAATATGGTGCACCATGGCAGTAGTCAGCGGGACATAATTGTTGGCGTTAGTCCGGCGCTTTGCAGGACTGGCGTCAAAAATGTTGACGCTAATCCTGCAAAGCACCCAGAGTCCCATTGTACACAATGGGAGCCTCTTTTTAACACCTGCACTTAGCAGGCGTTTAAAAATGCTGATCAAAATGGTGCACAGGAATCTCATAGATTCCTTTGCCCCATTTTTACGCCCCCCCCCTAGCCTCGGAACTCCCCCCTTGCATACATTATGCCCGGCGCAGGCATAATGTGGCACAAGGGTTTACAAAGTGGCGCAAAGCAAGCATTGCGCCACTTTGTAAATATGGCGCTGTCTTTTTACCCTTCCAACACCACATTAGCGTAAAAAAATGACGCTAATGTGGCGTTGGAATGGCGCTAGGCCACCATAAATCTCGGCCTATATATTCTGACTCACATGTAGTAGTAACTGTTGGAAATATAAAGTCACACAACAGACCATCTTTTTCTGATAAGAAGAAACATTTTTACCCATGCCAGTAATCGATATGAATCTCTTTTCCTTTCATTATATATTTTTACTATCTACATTTTGTGATAACATTTTAAACCTTTTTTCACTTTTTTAAATCAAAGTATTCTTTTTGATGAGACAAGGAATGCTGGCAACATCATGGTGTTCCGCTGTCAGCTGCATAGTTTTTTCCAACTGCGTATACATATGTGTTGGGAGAGGACTGTCACTTGCCTAGCAAGTTCATGTGCACTCCTGTCCTTTATTACCAGAATGCTTGATAAACGTGTTTTCTGATTTTCTTTTAGCCCCAGCAAACAGGAAGTCCCATATGCGCACTGAGGCCTAGACCTGAATTTGACCATGAGACTCGGGTCCTGGCTCAGAGGGCTGGAGGAGCACCAAAAGTATACTCTCTACCAAACGCAAGACTGCTCCCTGTGCAATTGGCACAGACTCTGAGTGGTGGTGGCAGCATACTATTTTTGAATCTGTAGTTGTGGACAGGCCTTTTTACCTGTTCAAATCCCTGGTTTGACATGGTACAAAACTGAGGTTATGATACAGCCTCCCCCAGACAATGGAAGTGTGTTAGCGCACCGGGTCCTTTGTACGTAAACTTACAAGGGGACGCGTATAGGCCGATGAACCTTTTGAATCGCATGGAATATCCTAGCTATGTAGTGATCAATGGTATCAAACAATCAGCACAACCAATTACTAATATTAAAATCAAAACAATCATAACCATCAATTCATGATTAATCACAACTCTATAAGGCGTTTTAACCATTTTTATTTCCCTATTAGTTACAATACTAAGTCATCCATAAGATTAAACTTTATTCAATCTACTCAAAATTAATTAATCAAATGAACACTAATACATCATCTAATTGGAGTTTGAGAAATCACATATTCGAATGCTTCAACATAAGCCAATAAAAATGAATACATAGCATCAATAGCAGAGTTCAGCAAGTAGTTTGTCAGTCATTTGTCACTGTCAAACGTCACCCCTAGGAAACCTACCCAACCAAGATTAGTATTAGCATGTGGGGCTTCATGCAAAATTGATTTAGAAAAACATGAATTTGGAAAACATCTTGCTACGAGAAAAACTATAAAGCAGCGCAGTTGGTACCTAGAAGGAAAGGCACAAGTTAGTCAGTCACATTATCATAGCTACCTATCCACGGAATGGATCAGCAACAAAGTCAGTCTTCGTCTTCAGGTCATCAATAGATCAGCAACGATCAGGCTCTCAGAGTGTGAGCCAAATGACAGAATCTCGAACAGCGTCTCCTGATGTCATCAACATCTCACTCCCATTCTCCCGCATCTGAAGTCTTAGCCCCTTGTCATGACCTTTTATTAGGGTCTCCCAATCCATCCCCCTGATTTCCAATTGGTCAGTCAGTCGGCAGATATGACTTTAACCTATAACATTAATTTATCTAATCTATACATTTTAATATCAGTCCTTTCACAGCACGCGGATTGGTCCACTATACGCTGTCCTCATCATCTGGCTCTTCAGGTATCGAAAATGTTGTATGTTCCTCTTCAGTCAGTGCTTCCATTTTTCAAGTCCTGGGAAAGTACATTTAGCCTACTCTACACATAATTGTATCAAATTGTCTTCATCATCTCCTGTCCGTCGGTACATTTCAGAAAATTCTAGCTAAGCAACTTTAACATCGGGTGGTTCAGGGTCAGGTTATGCTTCAGCTTCTCTGCAGCGCTTTAGTATTTCAGCTCTTCTTGTGAGGCCTGGAAAAGCTAGGCCTTAACCTCAGCTAAGTTAACTTCTATAAATTAATATAAACACAGGTTATACATTTTAATATGACATATTACTACATTATTTTTTTTCACATTTTCATTACCTCATACATCTTTTATTTTAGCATGACTACGTATAAATGTCTAACAATCCCCGTGGTCACAATTTCAAACGTGCACATTATTTTCTCTACAACTAATTTCTCTATGAACTTTCATTAATCAAACTCGTAATCATTCATTAATAAATTCTAATTAGAATATTTGCGCCAGCAAGTGAGATGTCTACACTCCCGAGCTGGAGCCTATAATCCTAGTCAATGAAGTGTGGAGTGATCAAGAAATTGTTTGGTAAGTTTATTAGCAGGTGATTGCTGAATATTCATTCCAGAGTGCATCCATTTAATTGATGGCAAGAAAATGGGGGATAGTGGGAGTCCGCATATTCATTTGTTAGAGGGAGACAAGTTTCTGGACCCTTCCCTTGAGTGGCCCATCCAGGAAGCCTAGCTGCAGAGCTTCACACTTATTGTGCCTCATGTTATGAGTAGTCCTACTTCGAGCAAGCTTCACCACTACCAGCTGGGAGACTCATCGCCTTCAAACAATAATTGTGTGTTTGCTGAAGTTAGGAGATGGAATGAACCACACCAGATTGAGTCCTAGTTATTAGACAGTGGATCCACATTCCTTTTCTGGAAGTTGTGTATAAAAGTGAAACTCAAATGTCCCAGTTAAAAGCTTTTTTCCTGGCCAATAACAGGAGTACTTTGTATAGTATGCAGAGAGTTGCTCTTATTCAGAGCATGTATTGCAGATACCCAGTCTCCCAGACATGAGGGGACATCACCTCAGGTCTGCACATCGTACTGTGTAGCAGTTTGTCTGCTTGAAGCCTGAGAGACGTTCTGCCTGCTGAGAGGGTAGAAGTAGCGACTTTACATGCAGGAGTCATCTGCCTTAGGAGGAAAACCCATTGCCAAGTCCGGAGAAGGGAGTGCCTCAGGAGGAGCGGACTGCTATAGATGGGTGCTTACAGTTGAACCAAGTGTGCCTGAGGGTCTCTCAGCCCCTTTGAATACACAAGATGTTCCAACAAAATCCTGTGATCCTCATGTGCTCTCTCCACGGACTGCCCAGAGGAAGTTCAGAGGACCTGTACTGATTATTATTTTTTTGCTGCATCCTAAGGACCACAACTCTTTACCCCAGATGGGAGGAAGGAGTTCCCCAGCTGTGAGGGCCAAATCTGGCCAACCTTAGCACCTTTACCCATGTTGTTGCAGCTTCCATTAGCCCAACGCATGGTAGAGGAGTCCTTGCTTTGCAAATGAACCCCCCTCGACCATGTGCACGACTACCTACATAGTGCAATTAAGATTGCATGCACAGCTTGGAGATCCCAAGTGCGCTTCTCCTCAGGTAATGCAAGAAGTCATGTAAAAGGTTTTGGTGAGACTTTGTTGAGATTAGTGAAAGCCGAGAACTGCCTAGTCAAAGCATACAGACTGACGTATGGGTCACAGAATTCAGGAGTTTTCCACAGTGAGCTTGTACCTGTGCTTAAAGGTTTGTAACCCTTGTACAGCTATAGAATACCTCCCTGTAATGCTGCATACCCCTTATGTGTGGTATGGAGGAGTGGGGAGATTGAAGGGCTTCTAGTTGTCTTAAAAGTAAAGCAGGAGGCTAGACGTTACTTACTGTGTATTTTGCTTGACTGTTTGAGCTCTGAGCCTCTATCCCACACTGAGATGCCCTGGACTTCTGCTCTTACTACCCTGAAAGTCTAGTGTTGTAGGGGAATATTTGGCCCAGTTTGCACTCCACAGTGTGACCGACCACAGGGCAGCAAAAAACAAAGAACCCCATCCAATACGGTTGTGGCTTATTAGCCCCTCCCTTCCTTATCACCCCCCTCAAACCGGGTATGACAGTGAGAAAATGGAAACAGAATTGACCAGAAAAGTTATCACAAGGCACAGCTAGTAAACAGAGTTAAGGAAAGTCACTTACCACAATTAAAATGATACTGTATTGACAGTTCTCTGAATCATTGTGTATAACACTAAGGAATGTAGCAGTTTCAATTGTTATTGTATTTTAGGTATTAGAATAAACAAGAACATAATCATTATTTTTCTGTAATCTAGGAGCTATCGGCCAGACTGCTGTCGATTCATAGTGACCAAGACCTTATAATTGTGACATTCAAAACATTTGAAGAAATATGGAAATTTTCTACTTACTATTCACTTGGTAATGTATTGACTATGAGACTCTCTCTTCAGAAGTCTGTCATGTTATGTCCTCAATTTTCTTGCAGAAGTCTGTCATGTTATGTCCTCAATTTTCTTGCATTGTCTTCTTATTGGTTTCTGATAGTCTTAGTCTTGAAATCCTCAACCATTAGACGTACATCACTTCAGACACACTCTTTTAAATGCATTTGATTTGAAATCAAAATAACTCTGAAAAGTAAAATCTGAACAATGTCAGGTGACTGAGGACTTGGTAGGAAGACTGATGGCAAACTCTGGTACCTGTAGACACTGTGATTTCTATGCAATAGTTCGAGTGAGACATCCTTTATGCCTAGCCTAGTTCATAGGAAACCACACACCACCACCAGAACAACTAATTATGTTGTCTGTAAAGTACTTCTTCTGTCTTCTACTTTTACCAGGGCATATCCAGTGAGCAAATCATAAAGCAGACGATCCCCACTGCTATTTGTACCACAATACCTATACTGCAAAAAAAAGGATGGCAAGAGTGTAAAAGCTTTTCAAAAACCACATTTAGATAACTATCTAGGAGAAGATAAATTGTAATTTCTGGTGTAACCTTGTGAACAGTGATCCTCCTCACTTTTTTATTTTTATGCTACTGGTATTGACTGTGCTTTTTATTGATTATGTTAAATTATGTTTCATGCCACTATATACACCCCTTTTTCACACTTAGCTTTATTTAGATCAATTCCAGCTTTCTTTGATGCTACCATGTGTCATTGTGGTTTCTTGTTTGAGGTATGTGTCTGTCAAACATATGTTTCTTCTGAATGAAGTACAAGTAGTCTACCACTCTTCTTTCTCTCGCATGATTTTCTGAAAGGTAATAATTTGTTCTCCAGTGCTAAAGTGAGTCCACAATGCTGATGTTGTTTTGATGTGGGCAGTAGTATTTCTGTACCTGGCTCTTGATAGAGCATTATCATCTAGGGTCAAGGACACAACCAGGTAAGTAGTGACCTGGGTGGATCCACAGGCCCCAGGTGGAAGCCAACTCTGAGTCAAACACTACCTTGAATTGCACATTACATTAATATTGCTATTGTAAATTACCCCTTGAATACTGGGGCACATTTTATTAAATTATGTGTTAAATGGTGTGTTTCTGATGGTACTGTATAGGTAGACTTTTATACACAACCCAGCTGTATTGTTTTAGTTGCTAAGGAATTGTAATTGTTAGGTTGAAGCCTACCAGTTGTCTGGATGTGCAGACTTCTATGGGGCATTCTGAAAGCTTCCCTAGGAATGCATTCTGCCCATTGTTTACCATTGGTTTTGTGGTTTGTAACTCACATTTGTTTGCTTTCATTTAGCTGGCTTTATTTGTTTTGGGCCGACCAGCGTGTATTTAACCCTCCTGTGGAGAATACCTTGTTTACCACCTCTGACTGGTTTCTTGTATTCTTCCATGAGTGATAGCTTTTTGGGAATTCTTTTTTTCTTTTTGGTGAGGTACTCCACAGGAGCACATATGTTTTCAGTCCTATCCTTTGTATGCCTCCCTTGTTCAGGAAGCAGTAAATATGCTGTATTTCTTTGAAAAAGTTTCCTGCCTCCTATATTTCTGCTTGACTGATTCTACTAATCCTTGCTAGTACCAGTTCATCGATCTTGCTTGTCTGTGAGGAACAATGTTCTGTCTACAAGCGTGTTTATTGTGGTCAGTGCTGTTAACTAGTAGCATAACTTAAACAATCCTCTTCCTGAATTTTGCACTCTTGCCATAGGCCCTGGAAGTAGGAGAGTGAGAGGTGCTCAACACCACTAAAATAACCATGCTGGAGTTTGGAAGTGAATAAGCAATAAACAGGACTTTACATGTTTTTATCTTGCCACATTTGCTATGAATTCAAAGACAGAGGTCGAATATTAGGCTCTGTCATACAGGAAGCTCTATGGTTTCTTCTCTTTTCTCTGGCTGCAAAGTGAGAGGATTTATGTGGCAATCCTGCTGGTTTCTTTCCTAACACGCTGCAACCTATAAATGAACTGTACAGATACTTCAGAATATATCGGAATTAGGAAAACACAAATGAAGCATTTTTTTTTTGTAATTCTGAAGTGTAGTGGAAAGAAATATTTTAATAGGTTCAAAACAAATCAATACACTCGGTGACACAGATTTCCACACGTTATCATTTGTGCTCTGTATAGTTTCCCAGAAAAATGGTATTACTGTGCACATGTAACAGTCATTTCGATTGAAAATGTGTTCTCTGTAATGGCAGAGCTACCACACCATGCTTACTCGGCTCTATGCAACTCCACTCTACAACACTCAACTCCACTCTTTGCTATTCTGTGCCCCTCAACTCTGTGCCACTCTGTCATTTCACTCACTCTTGGACACTCTATTCCAGTCTACATCACTCTACTTCATTGTCACTCCACTCTATGACACTACTCCACTGCAAGCCACTCCACTCTATGCCAGTCTACTCCACTTTTCACCACTCTAGTCCACTCTAAGCCACTCCACTCGACTTCACTTTATGCCACTCTACACCACTCCACTCTACCACCTTCTATACCAATCCCCTCTACTCTACTCTGACACTACTCCACTCTAAAACACTACTCCACCCTACAACACTACTCCACTGTAGGTCAGTCCAGTCTGTGTCACGCTACTCCACTCCATGCCACTCTTCTCCTGTCTTCACTACTCCACTCTAGTCAGCTTTGCCCCACACTATGCCCCTCCACTCTTCGACACTGTACTCCACTCTGACACTCTATGCCACTTTACTCTATTCCACTCATCACTGCATCACTCAACTCTGACATTCAACTCCATGACACTTTACTCCACTCTACCACACTACACTCCATTCTGACACTCCATGATTCTCCACTCTACAGCACTCTACGCCACTTTTCTCCATTCTGCACCATGCTATGCCACTCAACTCAATGTCACTCCACTGAATGTTGTGCAACCAGCACATGCCATTTCGTGGAGGTGTGCAAGTTTTCAGTTCAAATTATTTATTGGTACACAAAGTGGTTCCACTCTCTGTAATGATCAAAACTATGAATTACTCATCAGCCCAGTGAAATTACCAGCCATCACACCGCAGAGACTTATAAGTGTACTCCTGACTGCGGGTGGATCCAGCCAAGCTCCGTGGAGGTGCAGCTGTGGGCGTCTAGCAGCTGCAGCAGGAGGATGGCAGGGTCCTCTTGCATCCACAAAGCAACAACTCATCTGCTGAGCCACATGTTGCTCCGGAGAGCACCTGCTGCACCTCCTCCACACTTTGTATGAATACAAAGAGGTCACCTCTTGACTAGTGGCCCTGAGATGAGAGGCCTAATTTGCAGTGGGAGCCTGGCAGAAAAGCCAGCATTCAGCATATCCAAGATCTTTTGCTGTGAGGGCAGGTGAGTACCACCCCTTGTTATTAGCAGCAAGCTAGAGCCACATATATCACCCCCTGTTTGTCACTGGGGCTCTGACAGAGAAAAGTAGATCAAGGTAGCCAAGTTGATTCATCAGATCATCCAGGCTTGCTGTTGCCAGCGGTGTGAGTCCCCACCACATGACTGGTTGATGTTTGAGTGCAGTAAGAGACATCAAAGTTTGGATAGCGATCAGATTTTAGTATGCTGTTATTTGAGTAAAGGGGCTGCCTACTAAACACGAAGGTACTAAAAAGAGGGACAAAAACAGTTTTTCAACCTGTGCATTTATGGCTAGGGAGACTTTGCAGTACATGTGGAAGACAGATGAGTAACTAGATGAACGAGTCCCTTTGTGTAGTAGCACACTCATCTTTACAGCTGTGTGGGGTCTCCAGAATAGCCCCTAGAGAGGAAGGTCACAGCAGTAGAGGGTACAGTGGATATATGTCTGTTCCATACAGAACTCTTAGTGCAGAATATTACTGTCAAGCACTCGATCTGAAATCATCAGTGATTGATCCCTGCTCTGAGGAGAAGATTTACAAGACTTCAAGAGTTGTGCCATTGACTCTGTCACACGTCTGGAAAGCCAGCTGCAACACTTTGTTGGTGTGGCACTTGTGTCAAACATCTATTTGATGGAAATTCCACAATTTCTGGCTGAAAAGTCTCTTACATTGGGAATCCAAGTGTTTTTTGGACAACATGGTTCTTCTGCCTAGAGACCAACCTGGAAGAACCCTCGGTGAAGGAGTAACAAAGAAATACTGTTGTCATTTTAAAGGCATCCCTGCCTTGCAGACTGTCTTTAAAAAGTAAAATGAGTGCAAATTCGACTTTGGAATTAAAGATACTTCCAAAGTGATAATCTACCTTATTTGTACAGATCAGTGGTCCCTAAGATCTCCCCTTGGTGCCCCGGGGCGGGGTGCCATTTAACTATAAGCAGGGACATTATAAAATATGTTTTATATGCCCTGGTGAAGGGAAAAAAATCCCATTTTATTTTCCCCATTCTAGATGCTTAGCTCCATTGGTTAACAGTGGGCTATTTCAAATAAGCATAAATATTGCAAGGAGCTAAATTTGTCATTCAAGGATTCAAATGATTGGTAATAATAAATACAGCTTGCCACTGTTAAGTAACTAATACAGAAGATAAGTTATAGAACCTTCTTTTCTGTAAGCCAAAGTCCAGTCTGCTAGTGGCCTCTGATTGGTCAGGCTTAGCCAAGCTGGTATGTGGCCTGCATAGCGCAGAGGTTATCTGGGGAAGGGAGACCTGCAACTGCAGGGCTCAAGGCCAGGAAGGGGGTTGGATAAATCAAACTGAGTTTCAAAGAGAGCAGTACAGCTGGGAATGCCAGCCAGGCCGGCCTACCCCCTCTTTCTGTACCCCTCAGACTGATTGTAGGCACAGGAAAGGAATTTGCAGGGGATCGGAGCGGAGTGTTAATGGAAATGAGCCACAACAATAGGTTGGTTTAGCTAGGTCTTTCGCTGCTGGAGAAAAATCATCCGTGTTGGATTTTAAAGTGCAGTGCTTTGTGGGACAAGAAAACCCCACACTTTGGAGAAAGATGTCATGCTTTTGGGTGGCACCCTGCATCTCATTGGAAAGTGGCCCCCCCTTGCTTGTCCCCCAGGATGATTGAATAAATATCTGGGAACTGCATAGCAACTCAGATCTACTGCCTGAAACCACCAAGAGAAGAAGGACTGCCCTGCTGGAACCCTGGTCTGCAACCCAAAGGACTGCACTATGGAGGACTGTTCCTGTTGCACTCTGGAACAACAGCCATGATGACTTTGCCTTGCTTCAGAAAGGATGGCCTCCCTGAAAGCAACAGGCTAACAGAGCTTTCCTGCACCAACTGTCACAAAAGTCCCCAGCCTGGAGTACCTCTAGTGTACTTTAAAGGATTTGGCCAGATACATTGTGGGAATTGTGGAAAGTTGGAGAAGTTTGGAGCAGCTTTTGGGAAAAGCTCTATAAGATGAACGACCCGCTGATGAGAGTAAAGCTGCCGCCAACAAACTGCAAACCGGCCTAAATTTCAGGTACGTCCCTCTGAAGCTCTGGAGCTTTTCCACCTCAACAACACTTCCAGGATTTAACTGGGGCTTTGCAGAAGCTCAAGCTGACAGCGTCACTTTGGATCCCGGTCAAACAAGGAGCATCACCCAATGGTGAGAGAAAAAGTGCCAGATTAAGTCAGAAGGTAAAACTTTGATCAAGGCTTCCCGCTCAGTGTATCCGAGCAGGGCCCCATTGTGGTTGGCCTCAATTTGTACCTTAGTCTCATTTTGGTGTCATTTTAAAGATATATATTTTTTCTATTTTTATAAATTAGTGTGAAGGACATTGTCACTAGCCACATATCCAGTCTTCCCAGTATGCTAGGACATATCTCAGCATGTTTAGCACCTTATGCTTATCTTTTTCTGGCAGTCTTTCATTGAGTTACCTACAAACCCTTCGCCCTAGAAGGGGGACTATTCCACAACCATATGTTGTAGCGACAACTCCAGAACTTTGCAACACTCAGGACTGAGTGGCAGGGGTCTCCATTGGTGACAAGTTCTTCTTCTATAGTACACTACTGGATATGGATTATAGACATATTTTAGTTACTATTCTTAATCAGCTGACTTGTTTATGAATTCTTAAAAAGTATTTCAAAATTATACAATTTAATATTTTCCTAATGTTTTAGTGTTTGGAACCATGGGTCCTTATTTTAATTGAAGGTATGTCTTCATTTATGTACAGGTTTTTTAAATCACTGTATGGAAAATATGCTGTTAGATCAGTCTTTTTGGCTGTCTTCAGTGGAAGACAGTGAAGAAGAAGAAGTGGGTGTTGAGGTCTGTATAAGCGATGGATATCTAAATCTAATGTACAGAGGACTTCTCATGCAAGAAGGTAAGACTGAGCTTCTTTTAATTAATGTTATCATTTGGAGAATGTGGCAAAATTATGTAGTAGTGGCCAATGAGGTAAAAGAGTTATTGGTCAGAATTACTGCTGGATTGCATCAGGAGTTCGCTATGGGAGTGGACAATGTGATAAATCAATTAATATCAAATATTTGCTTATTTATCTGCTCTCCATAAGACCCATATAACAGCTCATGGTACTAGAAGGGGAGACATACAAAGGGAGACATGGTAATACTAGGGTGTTACAACAAATCTGTAATGAAAGGTGTAGGGAAACAAGTGTTTTCCTCTAATTCCACTCTATGGTACTGGTATCGAGGCCCAATTGGCCAGGATATGCCTTCCCGTTCAAGGAGGCATAATTATTATGTTATTCTACAAATAAAATGCAAGTCACTTTGGCATAAATGTGATCTCAATATTAAGGGCCTTAGACTGGCATGAAAATAACTGATAAAATGATGTTTTACTTTGTTACACGTTTTACCAATAGCCATATTTTGACACTTTAAATAAAATATGTGGCATTGCATTGCTCATTGGGAAGGGAAGGTCAACGAGCTGAACATATGTGGCTGTAACAAAATGCTGATCATCAGGTTGTGCCTTCTAATCCCAGTAAGCCTTCAGGTCAATGAATTGAGTATTGTGAATGGGTAATAACAGTAAAATCTTTTTTTGTAAGCGGTAGAAATGAGACTTTAGGGATCAGTCGTTACATAAAGTTATTATTGCAAAATTATCAAGATCATTTTGCAGAAATACAGTTTGGGAAATGGTGGGTGTTAGGAGGCGAAGAAGTAGATGGAAAAGAGCAGGATTGAGCTTTTGCTATTTTGTTAGTGAATTGTGACCATTGTGTTTGAAATAAATGCACAGCCCTGTCATCTGTGCATTTTTGCTGAATGGTATCATGATAACGCCCCATAATACACATTGTAAGTCCATATAAAATACACTTGAAAATGTCACTAGCATGTTTGCCACTTTTTATGATTGTTAGCCATGCATAAAAACCGAATTTCTCAATTTATAAAATTTTTCCCCAAGTTGCACTACTCAAATTAGAACAGTGTTAGTCAACATCAAAATGTTGCAAATGTGGTGCACGAGATTTTATTCCATGTGTGAATTACTCGCTAGTGATTATATTGTTCTCTTTCAGGGACATTTTTTGTGCACTGTCCGGACAAGCAGATACGAGAAGCAACTGTTGTAGACAGTGAGTTGAAGATACACCAAAATAGTGAAGACACCCAGGAACCAGCGCCTATTAATCAGACATTACACTTTAAAGCTTCTCTAAAACCTGTGAGCCCTTTTCATCAGTAGGTAGTTGACATTCATGTGGATTACTTTTTTACAATGAAAACATTTATCTGTTTATAGAACGACTGTGCTTGTTATTATTTTTTCATGCTGATTTAACATATTTCTTTAAAGTCAACAGTTAGATGTAAAAAGTTAGGAGTGAGCAGTTAAGTGTGTTATCATTATTGTACATTCTATTAAAATGACCACATTTGATTTGCAAAATGATAATTTTTGGTAAAAACTCATTGGTGCTTTGGTGATATTTTACAGAAAAATAGGTAAATTGTGCCATGCATGATTTATAGAGTGTATGGCTAAAATCTATGACTTTTATCACAATTCATAAGCATTTCTAAATTGTGTCGTGTATAAGCTCTGCATGTCCTAGTTAACACACTGTCCATGTAAACTGGCATCTGTGTTTCTAAAACTATGCATTGATTGTTTGAAAAAACAATATCCATGCATTAAAACATGTTAATGTGAATGTCTCCTCTATCTAGGCACGTCTTGTGGCCATGAAACAAAGTGTGATTAAAATCTGAGCCACCCAGACTTCAATAAAATTTGTAGCAAGTTCTGGAAATGTATACAAAATTAAGTATGACCTATGTTTCCCTGATGAATATCTGAAACTTGCTTGATTTCAGACTGATTTGATATGAAACGGATGTCAGAAGGGGCGGCATACGGCCGGGCCCCAATACTTGATATACCTACCGGCCCTGGACACTTTCTCTGATTATTCGCTTCACATCTTTTCGATATACTGTACAGGCTCATTATATACTTCCGTATCTTGACACCTTGTTGAAATCCTTTTACAATATTTGGATACCATTTTGCCCTGAGGAAGCCCAAGTTTATGGGGCGAAACGCGTTGGCTGTCTTTTCTGTATGAACTGCATGTTATAACAAGCCTTCTATGCCAATTAAAGAAGTTCTTGGAAGGCAACCTGAAAGAAGTTCTCATCGTTTTCATTTCAACTGTATTGGACTGTATCAGTACACTACCATTGCTGGATTCTTTGGGTGGTGCACCCCCTGAATGCTTTTATGAAACAGATGCTTGTTCAATAATGTTGTTGCAATACGCAAAGTCAATTTAGAAACTCAAAAAAGTGCTTGAAAATAATTGACAAGAGTTGGAACCTGCATTCTATCAAACATAAACCAAGTACCCCACAGGATCAATGGAACACTCCGGATAACTATTGTACACAGAAAATATAAAAGAAACCCATCTTAAATACTGCGGATTCAAACTTAAGCTTTTTAGTAGAAGAATAATTGACGTCTTCATGCAGGTAGTAGAAGATGTCTTAAAAGAGGGAAGTGTTAATGATTTGTAGAATAAGAAGAAAGGCCTCAGTTGTGAAGGTTCTGACATGTAGGCTAGCGTTTGGTTGCCTGGAATTGAAGATTGTAGAGTGTTGGATATTTTGACAAGATGTTTAGAAAAGTGCCACTCAACCTACAAAAAGGTATGTTGTTAATAGATTCTTTGGAGTAGATCACTTGAAGGTTTTGATATGTGTTTTAATCATGAAGATTTTTTCTCTTGGAAAAATGTGCCTATATTGTCAATTTAATCTCAGAAGGGGAAATGTTATTGACACTGATTTTGACTGTAGCACAAGACTTGCCTGTAGGGTTACATACTTCTTAGACATGTTATTTGAAGTATTCTTCCTATGCAGCCAGTATAGTTTTTTGGTACATTTTCTGTGGGATTTCAGAGAAGCAAATTCTTCAGGGACCATAATGCCTTTCCAAATTTATTAAACTTCCTTGTTACACTGACCTTCATAGTTCGATGTCATCAATGCTTTTAGAGTTGTAATCTTTCATTTGTAGGTATTAGAGCATTCATCACCACCATAGTTATTTTCATAGATTTATGAAATAAATAAATAAAGGTAGGTTGGTAGCTTGTAGTCTAGCTACAAACAAGGGCTGATGCTTTCTTTGTGTACCTTTTTACAGTCTACCCTCAGGATTTGTATTCCTTTTATCTGTATTTGCCAATCTTGAGAAGCCTCCAGATGACAAGACTAGTGAAAGGAATGGCTCTCTGGCCCGTGGCACAACTAATAGATATTTTCAGTGCAGGAAAGCTGTACCTATAAACAGATTCAAATAACTATTTTTGTTTTGTACATTGTGTACTGATGCCTTCCTGGTGTTTAAATACAATAAAAGGAATGCACACAAACTTTGTGAATACATAATACAGTAATGACTTAAATTTGAAATTGTAAAACATAGATATTAGGTCACAACAAAATAAAAGTGTATACAAAATAATGAAAATATTTTTATTAATTTAGAAATATATTTCATATAACTACCATCAGATCATAACTTTTTAAAGAGCTGTACAAACTACTCAAGTTATTCAAAAATGGTTTGTCTTAGTATAAAGTTGAGATTTACTTTTATTTTTTTTAACAGTGAAGGTCATCCTTCTAAAAACAAGTTTTCAAATGTAGACTTGGTTGACAAAGTGCCATAAACAGCCTTCAAGGTGTTTCATCAACCAGGAAATAGCCATGACTTGGACAATACACATTGTCCTGTTTAATTTTACTTTTTCACTCCCCAAAACATATATTTTACCTCCCAACTTATTTAATTACATTTCACACATTTCATGAACTTGTTAACATGTTGGGAAAAGCTTCATAAAGACTAAAAACAATTCCCAGTTGTGAACATTTGTAAATCTTAAGTAATTACCAGTCAAATATGGATTGTCCTGTGATTGTGTTTCAGGCTTGTTTATTTACATTTTGGCCAAAGATTTGGGGGGAGACCATCAACCCCAACAGAGTAAGACCTTATTCTGGGTTGTTCCATTGAGCTACTGGCAGATAGTCTCAATACTTGTTGGGATGCAAGGCATCCTAACTGGTCTTGCCCACTCAAAGGTGAGAGAAATGTTTATTTAGTACAGGTTTACCTCATTTACCAGTAATTTCACACAACTCTTGAAACACCCACAGGTTTAAAGTAAGTTGCAAACTGCCTCTGCATAATCAATGCAAAAGTAGCCAAAACAGCCGTACTTTGCATGTATGTATGTGTTATGACAAAGATACAATTTACCATGTTTTCTAGGTCTAAGTCCAAGTTACATCTATTAAACTCCTTAGGGATTCAAACATCAAGAGTAAAACTCTTACTAACCAGTTCCGCCACTGCACTGAGCACTGTCTGGTTGCCACACTGCCCCTGCAAATTGTGTCCAATGTATGAGTGTCTCCCGTGGGTAGCCTTAGGGCATGTCAAGAAGACTACTTTGTAGACGTGTTCATTTCTTATGTATGAGACTAATTAGGACCAATGAAACCAAGCAATTAAAACAATAGTGGCCAGAGAACTGAATAGATAAAAGCATCGACAGTGCCAATAAGTGCAGTGATGTGCTACACCCTACATACTGCTCACCCTGAACTCAGGTTGCAGAGTATTTTAATTTGAGCGAGGGAGCAACCAAACAAAGTATCCTACACAAGACCCATTTATTCACTGCTAACCTGTAAAGCTAGTCGAGCTGGGATGTAAACTAAGTAACTGACATGGCAGCTGCATTTTCAACAATCTGAAGGGAACAGATATTATTTTACAGTAAGCCAAGCAAAACTGCATTACTATAACCAAAACAGGATGAGCTAGGACCCCAAACCTTCTCCCTTCAACTCAGAAACAGGGAAACATTTTCCTTACACTCTACAAAAGAGAATAACATGTACCAGCAGTCTTGTTGAGATGTAGCAGTAGGTAAGATCAGAACTCATAGTAACACCAACATTTCCAGTCACAGCAGCAGGGGGTTGGAATCGGTGTGCGAGCGAATACTTAATAGAGGGTCTGTGTCTAAGGATCATTCCCTAGGATCAATGTCTCAGTTTTCTCTGCATGGGTTACTAAACATGCCAGTGAAGTAGGACTTTCTCGAAGTTCAAGGAGAATGTCAGAGTTACCACGGTTTTTTATATCATGAATTGAACATCAACGGCATAGTTAAAACAACTAAAGGGGTTAAAAAAATCTGGTAAAGAACTCAACAGACGACAAAATAATTTTTAATAAATCAATGTCTAGAGATCTTACTTTTAAAAGGGAAATTTACTTAATGTCTTTCACAACTAGCTATACTAAATATTTCATGTAAACAGTGAAAGCTAAATCTCTCTAGCATAAGCTGAGCTAGAGATGTGTGTTGGAAGATCTCTTAGTGTTGCACAAGGAGTAACCCTTCCCTACAGTGTACATCAAGGAACTCACAACTGGAAGTTCTTCCTATTGTAGTTGTCACAGAGTTCTAATTGTAAAAGTCTTTACTCTTGAATTTGTCAGGGAGACCATGAGATCCTGTCTACAGAGACTTATAAGTCATTCTAGGAATACTCAAAGTATACATTGACCTGAATTTTGAAGGCCCAAGTACAAAGCTGTTTTGCGTTTGCCAAACATGTGAATCTCACAGATGTGTTTGCGAGGAAATGCTAGATCAGTATTTGGTAGGGGCATGTTTAGGACACCTCCTCCAAATACTGACTTGAATGGGATATATTAATGTTTTGCAAAATAAATTTAATTGTAAGGTGTTAGACCTGGCATCCTTGGTGTGATTTCCCTCATGACATTGTGCCTTCAGGCTTCATATTTTGCTGATTGTTTGCTGACCTTAGGATTCTGCATACTTTACAGTTGCTAACCAGTGCTAAAGTATTTGTGCTCTTTCCCTAAAATGTGGTAACATTGGCTTATCCCCAGTTGGCATATTTAATTTACGTATAACTCCCCATTAAAGTGTTCTACATGTGCCCATAGCCTGTAAATTAAATTCTACTAGTGACCCGGCAGCACTGATTGTGCCACCCGCTTAAGTAGCCCTTAAAACATGCCACTGCAGAGTCTGTGTGTGCAGTTTTAAGCAGGCCATGCCTACCTGGTTAAATAACCTTTTTCCCAAACCCAAACCTTCCCTTTTTATACATATGTCAAACCTAAGGTAGGCTCTAAACAGCCCCAAGGGCAGGGTTCAGTGTATTTACAAAGTAGAAGTTGTACTTTTTAGTTTTACATGTCCTGGTAGTGAAACCTCCTTTATTTGTTTTTCACTACGGCAAGGTCTATCTCTCCCATAGGTTAAAATTGAGATAATTTTATTGCATCCTAGAAGTGTAATTCACAATCTGGAAGAATACATTTTTTGAGTTTGGTGTCTCTGGAATCACAATTTAAAATCACACCTTATGGTGAAGTCACATTTTAAATTGTAATTCTGAAAATGCCACTTTTAGAAAATTGGCATTTTCTTGCTTTAGCCATTTGGTTCCAGCTGTCTGTCTCTGATCACATGTCTGGGGTGGTGGACAGCTAGTCTTTGTGTATCCCCATGTGACAGCCACGCACAAAGGGAACTTAGGTGTGACTTGATGGGCGATTCGTGTCCTGAGGAGCCTTCCTGTCAGCATGCAGAAGGCTGCATATCCCACTGTAATGAGTCTGGAGCAAGGGCAAGAAGGGCAGGGACTCTTTGCACTTCGAAGGCATCTCTTTGAAGTCTCACCAATTCAAAGGCACAAATTTGTATTAAGTAATTAACCTCTGACACCACCAATGCAGTACACTTCTGTACCTGTGCCAGGAAGAAGGACTGCTATGCTGCTACGAGGACCTCCACTCTCCTGGACTGCTACTCTGCTGGACTCCTGCTTTGCTGTGCTGACATGCTGCCCTCTTGCCTGGGAGTGAGAAGGACTGGAGCTGCATCTCCAACCCAGAGCTCAAAGTGATTCCAAGTGCCAGCTGACTGGTCTCCTGATTAAAGTCTCAGAGACAGAAGACTTCCAACCAACCTAGGTCAACACCTCGACTCTGCCATCTGTGAATCTGTCCTGCCAAGTGGTGCCCCCTCAGTCCTGAATCCTTGAAAGTGGGCATAAGGTGCTTGCTACAAATGAATTGATGCATGGCTGCTGCTGCGCAGATTGGAACCAGCACATTGCCTTGTTGCGTGGATTGGAACTGGCGCATCGGCCCCATTGCGTCGATCAGAGTTGACGCATCACCTCTCCAGCATGGATCAACCTCAGCGCATTGCCTTCAGAACAGCAACATCCTGGACCTGGTGCATCGCCACTGTTGTATGGAAAAAAACAACTCATCTTTAGTACTGCGTGGGAACAATCAATGCAACGCCTCCACTGTGGAGATCAACACCAACGCATCGCTTCACCGTGCTCCCTGCATCTTCGCCACTGACACAACCAGGATAGGTACTTTGATTCAGCAGGCCCAACGAAGTCCCGATACCCAGCCTGCACTCTATCGCAGTTGGCTGGAACTTTTGACTTTGTCCCAGTCTGGCGCGACCAGATATCCTCAGTTGGAGCTTCTTGAGTTTAAGTTTTATTTTGCAGTTCGTTTTGAAAAAACATATCTCAAGTTCTACTTATTGGATTTTTGTCATTTTGGTCTTGTTTTATTTAATAAATTAAGTTCTATTTTTCTAACAAGGTGAAGGGGTTTTCACTGTTCTATGGTTTGAAGTGATGCACAAATACTTTACACATTGCCTCTAAGTTAAGCCTGGGTGCTCTGTCCCAGGCTACCAGAGGGTGAGTACAGGTTACTTTAGGGTGTTTGTGACTCACCCTGCTTGACCAGGGCTCGCACCACAGTCAACCAGTTACCCAGTTTCTAACACAAAGCATTAATATTTTACTCACTACACAAAAGAATTTGCAAACGAGAAGGGGTCCCGAAGGAACCCCTTCACCTTCGTGAATGTCAACAAAAACATTAGACTACTGTGTTCATTTCGTTTCAAAACGTAACCTGTTTTCCACCAAGAAAAACAGGTTGCGTTTTCCTTTTTTTTAAAAAAAGTTTGCGTTTAAAAAAATGCTTTACTGTGATGGCTGCCATTCATACTGGGTCGCAATTTGGAGCCTACCCCAATATTATTGGTAAACTAACCTATTGATACATAGGTCGATTTGTAATACGAAATAGATTCAGTAAACGCTGGTACACAATTTGCGACCACTTTTACTGAATTAATTCTTAGTGCATTTTGCCCTGAATCTCCCTCTTGAGACATTAAGCATTTTTGGTTCTAGACCAAGAAAAGGAGCATCTGTATTAAATTCCTTATTGCCTTTATCACAGCATGTATGATGTAAATCCCGTTTCTATTACATTCATCGGCGGTGTTTGTCCTAGTGTTCATAATGTAAACCCATTCTCATGGAACCAAAACCAGACTTTGGGTTTGCACTGTCCACCAAACTTCTGACTGGGATTTGCTACTACACTGGCTACCTCCCCTCTGGACCCATTAAGAGTTTCCTGCTGGGCAGGCAGGTGGAAACCGAGGGTTCGATGGCATCTGTCGCTGTAGATACGCATGTTCTGCAATAGCTCGCCATCTGGTGTTGGGCCGGAGTGTTACAAGTTGTTTTTCTTCGAAGAAGTCTTTCGAGTCACGGGACCGAGTGACTCCTCCTTTTGTCTCCATTGCGCATGGGCGTCGACTCCATCTTCGATTGTTTTTTTTCCGCCATCGGGTTCGGACGTGTTCCTGTCGCTCCGAGTTTCGGAACGGAAAATTAGCTAATTTCGGAAGATTTTCGTCGGTATTGTTGCGTTCGGGATCGGCGTACTTAGATTCCACACCGCATCGAAGATCGAAGAGCTCCGGTGCCCTTCGGGGTAGTTTTTTCGATCCTCCGTCGGGGCCTGGTCGGCCCGACCGCGTGCTGAAGAACGCCGATGGAACGGACCCCGTTCCGTTTCTGCCCCAAATGCCACAGTAAATACCCCTACACAGACCAACACTTGGTCTGCAACCTGTGCCTGTCACCTGAGCACAGCGAAGACACCTGCGAGGCCTGTCGTGCGTTCCGGTCCCGAAAAACACTCCAAGACCGTCGAGCCAGAAGACTTCAAATGGCGTCCGCACCGACAGCCCAACGGGAGTTCGAGGAACAGGAAGAAGAAGGTACCTTCTCGATCCAAGACTCAGACTCCGAAGGATTCGACGACACACAAACCGTGAGTAAGACGTCGAAAACCACACAAAGAAACATTTACAAGGCCCAGGGGACGCCACTGCCACCAGGCCATGGCTCGACCCATAAATTCGGTGACCGACCGTCGGCACCAAAAAAGGCCCAAACAGTGCCGAGATCGTCCGACTCCGGTCGAGACACCGGCACGCAGCCTTCTCGGGACCGAGAAAGTGCTGGAGACAAGCCTCGACACCGAGATGCCGGTGTGGACACGGCTCGACGCCGAGACAGCGGCACCGAAACAGATCGACGCCGAGAGGTTTCGGCCCCGAAAAGGAAAAAAGTCAGCTCGGAGCCGAAAAAACACGCAGACAAAGTTTCGATGCCGAAACAAACTGCAAGCGACCCAGCTTCAGGCTCTTATACAGAAGAGCACTCGCTAACCTCCCAAATGCAAAAGCATAGGTTTGAGGAAGAGCTACAAGCAACTGATGTGGACCATACGCAAAAGCGTATCTTCATTCAGCAGGGGACAGGAAAAATAAGCACCCTTCCCCCCATTAGGAGAAAGAGAAGGTTGGAGTTCCAGACGGAACAAGCACCACAACCAAAAGTGGTGAAAAGAGTTACACCACCACCCTCTCCTCCGCCCGTGATTAACGTTTCACCAGCACAAACTCCATCACACTCCCCAGCTCACACCACCATGAGCCAGGGTGACCAAGATCAGGACGCATGGGACCTATACGACGCCCCAGTGTCAGATAACAGCCCGGAGGCATACCCTACAAAGCCATCTCCACCAGAAGACAGCACTGCGTACTCTCAGGTGGTGGCTAGAGCAGCACAATTTCACAACGTAAGCCTCCACTCAGAACAGGTCGAGGATGATTTCTTGTTCAACACACTCTCCTCCACCCACAGCTCATACCAAAGCCTGCCTATGCTCCCTGGTATGCTCCGGCACGCAAAAGACATATTTAAGGAGCCGGTCAAAAGTAGGGCAATCACACCAAGGGTGGAAAAAAAGTACAAGCCGCCTCCTACGGACCCGGTTTTCATCACTACACAGCTGCCACCAGACTCTGTTGTTGTAGGAGCAGCTAGGAAAAGGGCCAACTCTCACACATCTGGAGATGCACCACCCCCAGATAAAGAAAGCCGCAAGTTCGATGCAGCTGGTAAAAGAGTCGCAGCACAAGCTGCAAACCAGTGGCGCATCGCGAACTCCCAGGCACTACTTGCGCGCTATGACAGAGCCCACTGGGACGAGATGCAACATCTCATTGAACATCTGCCCAAGGACTTCCAAAATAGGGCAAAACAAGTGGTTGAGGAGGGACAGACCATCTCCAACAACCAGATACGTTCCTCCATGGACGCTGCAGATACAGCTGCACGGACAATTAATACATCTGTAACTATCAGAAGGCACGCATGGCTCCGAACGTCTGGATTTAAACCAGAGATTCAACAAGCAGTTCTCAATATGCCTTTTAATGAAAAAGAACTGTTCAGTCCAGAAGTGGACACAGCGATTGAGAAACTCAAAAAAGATACGGACACTGCCAAAGCCATGGGCGCACTCTACTCCCCGCAGAGCAGAGGGAATTACAGCACATTCCGTAAAACGCCCTTTCGAGGGGGGTTTCGGGGTCAAAGCACACAAGCCAGCACCTCACAAGCAACACCGTCCAGTTACCAGGGACAGTATAGAGGAGGTTTTCGGGGACAATATAGAGGAGGGCAATTCCCTAGAAACAGAGGGAGATTTCAAAGCCCCAAAACCCCTGCTACTAAACAATGACTCACATGTCACTCACCCCCTCCACACAACACCAGTGGGGGGAAGAATAGGTCATTATTACAAAGCATGGGAGGAAATTACTACAGACACTTGGGTTCTAGCAATTATCCAACATGGTTATTGCATAGAATTTCTACAATTCCCTCCAAACATACCACCAAAAGCACAAAATTTAACAACACACCATTCCAATCTCCTGGAGATAGAAGTGCAGGCACTATTGCAAAAGAATGCAATCGAATTAGTGCCAAACACACAAATAAACACAGGAGTTTACTCACTGTACTTTCTGATACCAAAGAAGGACAAAACGCTGAGACCAATCCTAGACCTCAGAGTAGTGAACACTTTCATCAAATCAGACCACTTCCACATGGTCACACTACAAGAAGTATTGCCATTGCTAAAACTACACGACTACATGGCAACTTTAGACCTCAAGGATGCTTATTTCCATATACCAATACACCCATCGCACAGGAAATACCTAAGGTTTGTATTAAAAGGAATACATTACCAATTCAAGGTACTGCCTTTCGGATTAACAACCGCACCAAGAGTCTTTACCAAATGTCTAGCGGTAGTCGCTGCACACATAAGAAGGCAGCAAATACATGTGTTCCCATATTTGGACGACTGGCTAATCAAGGCCCATTCGTTCATACAGTGCTCAAATCACACAAATCAGATCATACAAACCCTCTTCAAACTCGGGTTCACCGTCAACTTTACAAAATCCAACATTCTGCCGCGCAAGGTACAACAATACCTAGGAGCCATAATAGACACATCAAAAGGAGTAGCCACTCCAAGTCCACAAAGAATTCTAAATTTCAACACCATCATACAACGCATGTATCCAACACAAAAGATACAGGCAAAGATGGTATTACAACTCCTAGGCATGATGTCATCATGCATAGCCATTGTCCCAAACGCAAGACTGCACATGAGGCCCTTACAACAATGCCTAGCATCACAGTGGTCTCAAGCACAGGGTCACCTTCTAGATCTGGTGTTAATAGACCGCCAAACTTACCTCTCGCTTCTGTGGTGGAACAACATAAATTTAAACAAGGGGCGGCCTTTCCAAGACCCAGTGCCACAATACGTAATAACAACAGATGCTTCCATGACAGGGTGGGGAGCACACCTCGATCAACACAGCATACAAGGACAATGGAACGTACACCAAACAAAACTGCATATCAATCACCTAGAACTTCTAGCAGTTTTTCAAGCACTAAAAGCTTTCCAACCAATAATAGTTCACAAATACATTCTCGTCAAAACAGACAACATGACAACAATGTATTATCTAAACAAGCAGGGAGGGACGCACTCCACGCAGTTAAGCCTGCTAGCACAAAAAATTTGGCATTGGGCAATTCACAACCAAATTCGCCTGATTGCACAGTTTATACCAGGGATCCAAAATCAACTCGCAGACAATCTCTCTCGAGATCACCAACAGGTCCACGAATGGGAAATTCACCCCCAAATTCTGAACACTTATTTCAAACTCTGGGGAACACCTCAGATAGACTTGTTTGCGACAAGGGAGAACGCAAAATGCCAAAACTTCGCATCCAGATACCCACACAAACAATCCCAAGGCAATGCCCTATGGATGAACTGGTCAGGGATATTTGCTTACGCTTTTCCTCCTCTCCCTCTCCTTCCTTACCTGGTAAACAAACTCAGTCAAAGCAAACTCAAACTCATATTGATAGCACCAACTTGGGCAAGGCAACCCTGGTACACAACGCTGCTAGACCTATCAGTGGTACCCTGCATCAAATTGCCCAACAGGCCAGATCTGTTGACACAGCACAACCAAAAGATCAGACACCCAGATCCAGCATCGCTGAATCTAGCAATCTGGCTCCTGAAATCCTAGAATTCGGGCACTTACAACTTACCCAAGAATGTATGGAAGTCATAAAACAAGCCAGAAGGCCATCCACCAGGCACTGCTATGCAAGTAAATGGAAGAGGTTTGTTTGCTACTGCCATATTAATCAAATACAACCATTACACACAACTCCAGAACATGTAGTGGGTTACTTGCTTCACTTACAAAAATCTAACCTAGCTTTCTCTTCCATCAAGATTCACCTTGCAGCAATATCTGCATACCTGCAGACTACCTATTCAACTTCCCTATATAAGATACCAGTCATTAAAGCATTCATGGAGGGCCTTAGGAGAATTATACCACCAAGAACACTACCTGTTCCTTCATGGAACCTAAATGTTGTCCTAACTAGACTTATGGGTCCACCTTTTGAACCCATGCACTCCTGCGAAATACAGTTCCTAACCTGGAAGGTGGCATTTCTCATCGCCATTACTTCCCTAAGAAGAGTAAGCGAGATTCAGGCGTTTACAATACAGGAACCTTTTATACAACTACACAAAAATAAAGTCGTCCTAAGGACCAATCCTAAATTTTTGCCAAAGGTTATTTCACCGTTCCATCTAAATCAAACAGTGGAACTTCCAGTGTTCTTTCCACAGCCAGATACCGTAGCTGAAAGGGCACTACATACATTAGATGTCAAAAGAGCATTGATGTATTACATTGACAGAACAAAAAACATCAGAAAGACTAAACAACTCTTTATTGCCTTTCAAAAACCTCACGCAGGAAACCCAATTTCAAAACAAGGTATAGCCAGATGGATAGTTAAATGCATCCAAATCTGCTACCTTAAAGCTAAACGACAGCTGCCCATTACACCAAGGGCACACTCAACCAGAAAGAAAGGTGCTACCATGGCCTTTCTAGGAAACATCCCAATGCAAGAAATATGTAAGGCAGCCACATGGTCTACGCCTCACACATTCACCAAGCACTACTGTGTAGACGTGTTATCCGCACAACAAGCCACAGTAGGTCAAGCCGTATTAAGGACATTATTTCAGACTACTTCCACTCCTACAGGCTGATCCACCGCTTTTGGGGAAATAACTGCTTACTAGTCTATGCAGAACATGCGTATCTACAGCGACAGATGCCATCGAACTGAAAATGTCACTTACCCAGTGTACATCTGTTCGTGGCATCAGTCGCAGTAGATTCGCATGTGCCCACCCGCCTCCCCGGGAGCCTGTAGCAGTTTGGAAGTTACCTTCAATTATTTATATAAGTATCATCTCAACCTTAAATAGGTGCATACTTAGTCACTCCATTGCATGGGCACTATTACTACAATTCAACTCCTACCTCACCCTCTGCGGGGAAAAACAATCGAAGATGGAGTCGACGCCCATGCGCAATGGAGACAAAAGGAGGAGTCACTCGGTCCCGTGACTCGAAAGACTTCTTCGAAGAAAAACAACTTGTAACACTCCGGCCCAACACCAGATGGCGAGCTATTGCAGAACATGCGAATCTACTGCGACTGATGCCACGAACAGATGTACACTGGGTAAGTGACATTTTCATTTCCGTCCGCCAGCCTAGCAGGAAACAGGCAGCAGCATTGTCTCTGGCTGGTAATCGAGCCAGTGGCAAAGCTGCCACCACAGGGTGCATACGCACCTTCTCAATGCATTGCGACGGTGCTGGGCATGGGGACCCCTGTACTGCCCATGCCAAGTGCATAGGCAGTGTAGGGGCCCCCTGTTGTCCCCTGCACCGTTTCTCCGCCAGCCTTTTCATGGCAGGAAACCTGGACCTGACCACCATTGCGGGGCTGATAGTCTGAAGACCGTCAGCCTCGTAATGAGGGCCTATGTCCAAGGTCTCTAAGCCAAATAGTGATTGAACAGCCTGTATTAATATTAAGAGTAATTTCCAGTGATTAACACAAAACAATACCGCTTGTTGACTGAAGAGTCTCACTTTCATTTATTCCGAGATGTGCCAATTATATCGGTCAACGAAACAAAAGGGGGCCAATATGTCTTTCGCCACAATGAGGTCGCTTCATCAGGACCAGTACATTGTCTAGTAACCTACTGACATCTAATATCCATAAATTAACCACTTTAAGTTTTCACAAATAGTTAGCATCAGTGTCACAAATACAGTTTAATCTATCAAAGTCAGAGGTGCAAATATAAAAGTGAATTGTGATTTTTATCTACTTGAGCACGATAACAAGTTGTAGTTTATAGCTCATTCAGTGCAGGACCATCTGTTACGAAGCCTTTTCCCCTTCTTTGGTCTCCATTGTTATTGCATTTTCCAGAGTGTTCAATATTAAAAAAAACATTTTCTGCTACATGACATGTCCTTGGCATATAAGTAGAGAGCCTGGTGAGCGAGGGTTCTGGGACTTCCTAGTTAGCCTATGTGGATTACTTTACTAGCCCTGCCTTGGTGTGATATTAGTGAAGCAATTGAAGGTTGTGGGGCAGGCAATATGGTCCTCTACTTATCTTGAGTGAGGACATATTTAGGCAGAAAACCAGTCATTTCTTACTATGCATTAGTGTGGATGTTCACACAATTTTGCATATTTTGTCCTTCTCAAGTGATCCTTTGGACCTCTCACATAAACTAGGATTGGAGTTCAGCTGGTGTGGGTCGAACACTGTGGCTTTAGATTTGCTGTAATGGTCTAACACGAAGGATGTTTTTTCTGTCAGGACCTTTGTCAGTCATTTTCTGATCTTGTTCACTTCTATTTCTCATCTTCCAAGGTAAGTTGCAAATAATTACTGTTTTCATCTTACCAAAAATAGACTTCAACCTATTGCGCTCTCACGGGAAGAGCTTTTCACACCTCGTCAATGTGATAATTACTGCCACTAAAGCAGAGAAGAAATCCAGGATACCGAATGAATACATTAACTGGTCCTCATCCACTGTACTTGTGTGCAGAGGATGGCCTCAAGCTGATAGTAGCCTAGTTGAATTCTTATCAAACTCATGTGGCTGTTTCAGGTTTTTTCATTGAAAGGATGATCGGCGCGCATGGCGCAATGACGTCATTTCAATGAAAATGCAATTTGAATGAGTCGATCGTCTCATTTCACTTTTTTTACTGCTTGGGTGCTCAGGGCTATCTCAGCCCCCCTGAGCGCCGACTTAGATGAGGGAGGTATCATTGGAAAGGGGAGAATTCTCTAGTGGATTCCTGCTTGATAATTGCCTAATTAGGGTGATCCCCAAGCAGGAATCCACCCACTAGACACCAGGGAAGGGCAGCAGCCCCTTGGGCAAGGATTTGTGCTCCCCCTAAAATATTTCCCTAGACTGGCACTAGGCCCAGCCGCACCAGTGGCACAGCCTTTTTATCGGCATAAGTGGGGCAATGCTGGATGGTAGGAATTTTGTGGATTCATGCCGATTCCAGAAGTTTCCATCACATAACTATGAGGTAAATGTGTCTTTTTAGTCAACGTCAGAGATTTTGGGTAAAACAGCCTGGTGAGAGCCATGCAGGTCACCCCATCCTAGATTCTCCCAGCTGCCTAGTATTAAAAAATTTACAGTTTTGCTAGGTGTCTGTATGTGCCAGCTGAGCTAGGACGCAAAACCACAGATTCCCACTTTGCAAAAAATGGGTCAGTTTTGCTTGGAAATATTTGATGTATCCATGTTGCATTTTGGGAAGATTAGTGTTGCAAACACTAGTCCTACCCACACAAGTGTGGTACTATTTTGATCAGAAGACTTAGGAAAAATTCTCGTTGGAAGGATACTTGTGGCTTCCCACAGGCTCTAAAACTTTTCTTCACAGAAATATGAGTAAAATGTGTTTTTTTTAAGTAAATGTTTGAGTTTGCAAAGGATTCTGGCGTGGGTGGCCCCTCCACTATGGTGGAGGAGCATAACCCCACTGCTGAAAGGCAGCAAAAAAATAAAATGATAATAAAAATATTTTATTATCATTGTATTTTTCTGCATAGCTAGGGTGTGGCAGGGCCACCGTCCTCCACCTCAGCAGGGAGGTGGAGTGCTAGGTGCACTCTAAGTGACAAACTTACATGCGCACTTCGAACTCTCCACCCAAGCTGTATTTTACAGCCAGATAGAGACCAAGCGCAGTTTCCCATCCCCTAACTGAGCAGCATTTCAGCATGCACAGGCCAATTGTAAGCCTCTGGATTGGGTGGGGAGGGGAGCAAGGTAAGCACAGAATCACCAAGGCGGCCGGAGCAGAGGAGGCAAATCGGTAGGTAAGTGTTATTTAAAATAAATTATTATTGCTCCCTCACCCCTGCACCACTTGCTGCCCCACCAGCCCTTCCTGGCAGCAATTGCTACTGGAAACCAACCTGGTGGGAACCCCATCCTGGATTCCTAGTTTTCAAACATGTACATGTTTGCTAGATTTCCATTAGTGCCAGCTGAGCTAGGGCCCAAAAACCACAGCTACTCACTTTGTAAAAAACAGGTCATTTTTTTGTGGGAAAATTTGATGTATCCATGTTGCGTGTTGGACCGCTTCCTGTTGCGGGCACTAGGCCTACCCACACAAGTGAGGTACCATTTTATCAGAAGACTCAGGAGAAGGCTGGGTGGAAGGAAGTGTGTTGTTCCCTATAGATTCCATAACTTTCCATCACACAAATGTGAGGAAAATGTTTTTTTTAGTCAAAGTTTGAGGTTAGCAATTAATTGAGTAAAACAGCCTGGTGAGAGCCACTCAGGTCACCCCATCTTGGATTCCCCTAGGTGTCTAGTTTCCAAAAATGTACAGGTTTGCTATGTATCCCTTTGTTCGTTGAGCTAGGGCCCAAAGACCACAGCTACCCACTTTGCATAAAATGGGTCTGTTTTGAATAGAAAAATGTGATGTGTCCGTGTTGGGGGCCATTTCCAGTCGCGGGCACTAGACCTAACCACACTAATGGGGTACCATTTTTAGTGGGGAACATAGAGGAACACAGAATCGTAGAACCAGTGTTACTACCAATTGTATTTCTTTGCATTTGCATCTTTCAGATCCTAGTAATTCAAATCTTAGTATGGGTAAGTACAAATTCAGACATGTGCAAGTAACCCCTGTTTCTAAACTCCATATCTTGTGCCAATTTCAGAAATAAATTGGTGCCCTTGATACCTATGGTTAACTATTAATATTTTACCATATAAATTGCTCTATACCCAGTACACAATGAAAAACGTTTGCAAGGTGCAACTCACTTATTGACTTTGGGCAACTTGAGTTCTTGGAAAACCCACAAACTCTATATATCCCCAAACCAGAATGGTCTAGCAGATGTAATGGTATACAGTTTTTTTAAAATTGGTCATTGTGATGAGAAGTTACAAAAGCAAATGTTGTCACATGTGCCTGTTTTTCCTACTAATTTTCCATATTTTTCATTTTAACAATTGGTTTCTTTTGGAAAACTTAGAAGGATCTACACTAATGACCCCTTGCTGCATTCAGAATTGTCTATGTTTCAGAAATGTATAGCTTTCTGGGATCCACCATGGGTTTCACACCTGTTTCTACCACAAACTGAAAGGAAGTTGAAAGCACAAAAAATAGGCTATCTCCCAGTAAAATGCCAAAACTCTGTTAAAAAAATGGGTTTTCTAAAACATGTCTGCCTGTTAGTGAAAGCTGGGAAGATGGTGATGTTAGCACTGCAAACCTTTCGTTGATGCCATTTGCGGGGGGAAAACAGACACTTTCTTCTTCAGCAGTTTTTTCCAATTGTTCCCAAAACCCCCCACAAAATATAGCTATATTTTGGCTAATTTCTAGGTCCCCTCCAGGGGAATCCTCAAACCCTGGCTACCCTTAGGATCCTCAGTATGTTGACAAATAAGGACAGAAATTTGACATGGATAGCTTTTGTAGACAAAAGGTTATGGACGCCTAGGTGTGAACTTGGTGGTTGCTGTTTGTTTCAAATAAAGACGTAACATTGGGATTCCTTGGAGTGAGGTGATTTCTTCTTGGATACAAAATTACATCGAGGGTGGTCTCCTATGTCACTGGCACCGGCAGCAGAGTACGCCTCTGAGACTTTGTTCTGACTTATTGCTTGGCATATATATATATATCTCTCTATCTCTCTCTCTCTCTCTCTCTATATATATATATATATATATATATATATATATATATACACAAAACATTACTTTTATTTATTTATAAATATACTTTTATCATATGATCATCTACTGGAGCCTGTCAACTGAAAATTAAGTTGTTATCCTGCCACACCAAATTAAATATTATGCATGTCCCATTTTTGCATGGTATGCACCACGTCCTTGTGAGCTTTAACCCTCTACTTATCAATCACTTAATGTCAAGCGAAAGTTTTTACATATGTCAAAAAAATGTTTCCTTTGTCACAGACCTGCTTTTGCCTTTTTGCCATAGTTCAGAGCTGACCTTAAAGGTCACTGAAGCCCATGTGTGTGTGTGTGTGTTTTTTTTTTATCTTCAAGCCACAGGTTTATTTCTGATGTCAAGTTAATAGGGCATTACTTCATATTTAAATATACCAGTTGGAGTTTTCTGTTGTTACACATTGCTTAGGAAATTAAGCCATTAGTGAGGCAAGATCTAGTTAAAAACATACTATGGCACTATGAAGGCGAAATTAGATTGATGGCAACTGGTTGGATTTTTTTGAGACATCTAAGAAAAGGGATAATGCATCTTTTTGGCAAATAGTAGCACACGGTAGCCATAACAGGAATAACTCAATTGAATATTTTATTCAACCTCATATTTGGGTTAAATACTTTATTGGGCAAGATACAGATACTGTCATGATCTACCTTTCGCTTACTGCCCTTGTCAGATGGAGCTGAAGTGCGACCTTAATTCTTGTAGGTCCTGCTCTGGCTGAGGTAGGGTCGACACCTTCTTGTAGCCACGGTGCTGCTGACAATGGTACGCCACAACAGTCCATGTCCTCCTGAAGGAGTCCCAGAGGAAAAACCCTTAAGGGAAAAACCCCTTTGATAGGATCTCCCTGAAACAGAAAAAAGGACACGTGAAAAATCAGAACTCCAACGCCAAGAAAGAATAACTGGAAAAGCTAAAAAAAAACAGGAACAAAAACTGGAATCAGAGAAAAAACCAGCTGGAGTGTGATCACCATCAAAGGAAGTGTTGCAATGCAAAGAGAACAAGAATCTGACCCCTTATATACTACTTAGCAGGAAGTGAGGTGCAGGAAGAAGCAAGAACGCCATCTTGGTTTGGGAATGGGGCTATAGAACAAAGCAGAAGAAGGCACCGTATTTGAAAGGAAAACAGATGCATGTAGGGAAAAGAAAAGAAGAATGGCATGCAGGGAAGGAGAGAAAATGGCCCCACTAGAAAAAAGAAAAAAAGGAAGAAAGAAAGAGCCCTCCAACAGGGCACCAGGTAAGTGACTGCCCCCAAAATATAGTCTGAAAGGATTCTGATGGATTGTTGACTCTAAACTAGATGGAGATGAGACTTCGTGTTCAGTAAGTAAGCATGTTTTTTCTGGGAGTTACATACCTGATAAAGTGCCTCCAAACCATTAGAGAGAGAAGAGGCACAGATTAAGCAATCATCAAGTTATGAAGAAACCAAATTATGACGATTACTGACCAATGTAGCAGCAGTCTTTGCGAATACTCTTGGAGCTGAAGACAGACCAAACGGGAGAACAGGGAACGGAAAATGTTCACCCATTGCAAAGTATCTTAGATCTCTTTGAGATTCTGGCTGTATCGGGATATGAAAGTAGGCATCTAGCAAGTCCAAGGAGGCCAGAAACATTTCTAGAAGGATTGATGTTTTGAAGAGTTAGCATCTTTAATTTCTGATGAACCTGTCTACCCTCTTCAAGTCAAAAATGTGTCTGTAATCCTCTGGAGGTTTCACACCAAAAACAAAGGGACTAACAACCTGATAATCCTTGCACCACTCCTTCCAGGCATTACATTGAAACTGATATGACTCTAATCCAAAGTTAGACATGCACTGTGCCATCATAAAATAGAGACATGGAGTTGTAATTGCAAATGTTATACTGTGGTGCTTTCACAGTGTTTATTTCATGTGCTTCCTCTTTTCAACAGGTGGTTCCTTAAAACACACTCCCTTGCGAGCCATGTGGATGTATTTAGTGGCTCACACTGCCAAGTCAGCAATCAAATTGGTAAGTCATTCTAGTTTGTATTTTATGTCTACTTTATTTAAATCCATGTGTTTTACATTCATGTTGTAATAGATGACTTATTTTTTAATTTTCCTTCATTTGTTGAATGCCATCATTTAGAGATCTTCTGTGGGACTGTTTCTCTTGTTGATGCCACATTGCATTAATAAGAATGAAGACTAGTCTGTTGCAGCTAGTTTAGCACCCCTTTGTTTATGCCCCATATGTGTTATCAGATGTTCCTTTCCTGCCATTCTGGGGAGTAGCTCTAATGAATACATTGGTACTGAAATTAGAAACCCTGCTCCCCTGGTATTTATTTATCAGGTTGCTTGCTCAGATTAATGTCTTTGGAAGCACCTGCTTGAACCTGTCTAATCCCAGATGGATGGTTTGGCAGTAGTTACTGTCATGGTGAGTGTGTTTTACTCCAGGCAGACACTGGTACACCCAGATCAGAGGCCAAAACAAATTTTGCCATACGTTCAGAGGCTACAACTCAGCATAAATTGAGCTGCTTTGCAATTGGATGTTCATAGAAATTTGCCCTTACGGTTGGGCCACCCTGTGTTTTTGCCTTTTTTTTTTTGCTGAACTCTATTATTGTTCACCATACAACTCTGCACACTTTAAACCTGCTAACCAAATGTAAAGTGCTCCCCTGTTTGAGAAGGTTGAACTTGGTATACCACCTATTTAACTTACCTAGTATATGGAACCACGTATACCACAGGCCTGTAAGTTAGATACCACTAGTGGGCTGCAGCATCCATCGTGCCACCCACTGCATCCACTGCAGCCTGTCTGTGCAGTTTAAACTATTAATTTGTCCTGTCAAAAGAAACCCTTTTTGGCAGGGCAAAACCTTCCTTTTAAATATTAATAAGTCACTTCTAAATAAGCTTTATTGTCCATATGGCAGGGTGCATGGTATTTAAAAATATCTGTAAATGTTTATTGTTCCACTTGTCCTTACAGTGAAAAAAACCGCAAATGCTAATATCACTGTAGCAAGGGTGGCTCCTCTATAGGAAAAGACCAGATCACATTAATTTATCTACTAATGCTAATTTCTATTTGGAAGCCACTAAGAAAATAATTCTACTACTATTTATTCAAAACTGAATTTATTTTGTATTACTAAAAATAATAAGTTACTTTTAGAAAGCTTCCTTTGCTGTGCCTGAAATCTCTAGAAGCTAATCTACATTTTGCTTTCTCACTCCTGTCATTAGGTAATTAGCATCTGAATAGGGGTGAATGAGGTATGAACTTGCTCCCAGGACAGGGGCCAAAGGCCTTGGGTGTGGGAGGTGCTGTTATGCTCTGGACAGGATGGACTGTGTGCTGTGCCCAGTAACCTGCTTCAGATGCAGCTAACACTGAGGCCTGCACCCTTCTTTTGTACCCCGGGTTCGAAGGGATCCAATCACAGTGGGTCTTTTGTTGACATCACAGTGTCAAGTCCCACTGGAGTGCCAGAACCTCTTTGACAGGACTACATGCGTTTTCTATGACACTTGAGCTGCACTTAAAAGGAGGGAAAAGGATGCTAAAGCAATTCTTGTGGATCAAGTGTCTGGTTGCTGAACACTCAGCTTTTATTCTACCACACTCCTGTCTCTGAGGTCGTTGTGGGTGCAGGATGTGCCTCAAACTTGATTTCAGTGTTAGATGTGGGAGAGCACTAGGATTACTATAGTACGCTTCCCACACACTCACACCCAGCCCTCAGTGCCCACATTTAGTGAGGCCAAAGACCATTTTGAAATTTCCCATAGGTTTGGGTGTTCCCAGAGGTCATACCTACCCATTTGCTTATACCAGGCATAAATGTGGCACCCACTGCAAATAATTCCTGGACCTGTGGAAGATCAGAATAGGACTGCACCTGTTGTTTGTGACCTGAGAAGAGCCAATCAGACTGGACCTGCAGTCCCATCTTGCAACTAGGAGAAGTAAGTGAGTTCCATAGGTTATATGGTGACCGCCTGTTAAAGTTACAGGGACTCACCAAGCTATAAGAGTCATTTTCCTGCACCCTCCCAGCTGACCAGTAGTAAATGGATCTGGACTAAACCCTCTTGTGGGCCTTTACCTGCCACTCTGCCAGTCTCTAAGTGCTTTTAAAGTTAACACCTGTGGTGGATTGGTACTTAAAGGTCTAAAGTCAGAAGGTAAAATCTTTTACCAGGATAAATCTAGTTAGTGTATCCAACCCTCACTCCATTGCATTCAGGATCAAATTGCTGCGAAGTCCCTTTCTACCACAGCCATTGAGCATCATTGCCACTTTGTGCTTCTCTACTGTATTTGTACTAAAGACGTATCCCCTTATTGGATTAATTAAAGACTGCCTGCTCTTTGATATAGCTTTGTTATAGCTACCAGGGGGTTGAGCTCAGGTTAACTTAGTGATTTTAGTGATTCAGGCTACCAAGGTTTGTGATTATTACCTGAGGTGGTACTTATTCCCCAAACTAATGACCCAATTTTTTTACTAACGTCAGCAGCAGCAGTCATCCAGTTACAAGGCAGCTCACCTCAAGTCAGTTTGGGCGCGTAGACAAAGAGGCTGCACATTGCCTGCCCTTTCCACACATAAGTCACAGGTTGAGGTTGGTAGTTGGCAACTTCAATAGCAGACATGGCTACAGTTGTGAAAGTGCACCTGCCTGTGCCTAGCACACAGAGTGGATAGGCAGCCATTGGCATGAGCAGGAAGTGGAACAGGCAAACAACTCCAGGTTGGGCTTTGGCACAATAACGGGGACGCTCTGGTAACAAAACCCAACCCAGGCTCTTCATCACATGTACAGATCTTCATTACAACACAAAAAAAGAGTTAATGCTTGTCAAATGAAATCAGTAACCACCAAATAATGATAGACATCTAATGCAAAATAATTAGAGCAATTATGTGTGAACGATTACTATCTAACTAAATAATATTAATATTTATAACTGCCCTTCTTGAGGATTTTATTCTCAAAAAGGTACTCTTCCGCAGTTAAAAAAAAATTGTCTTGTAGGTAGATAAACTTGATGTCTCTAGTGCCTTCTCTGTATTACAAATCTTGAGTTTGTTAGTACTAAATTTAGGGCTACTCTTCAAAATGAAGGCAGTCAACCTAAAAAGTACTAGGGTTTTCCTCAATAACAATAATAAACAAAAACCTTAAAGTTAATAGTCAGTTTTGTTGACAGCCTCATACATCTAAACAGAGTGAAAAGAATATCTCAAAAGTAACATATACGTGTGTATATTGCTTATGGCTATACAAGAAGTAGCAACTACATATGATGATTGAGCCATCTCATGCAAAACACCAAGTGAAAGATTGAAACACAGTTTTAAGTGCCTCTCACGCTTCTCCTCATTACTAAGTCCAACAATAAGAAAGAGCTTCTATGTAGAGTACTCCTAAAAGCATTGGAGGAATTGATGAACGAGTAAAACAAGTATGTGAGGCTCTAATTCATAGGTCAGCATGCGTGATATACATTTGTAAAAGTGCTAACCCACTAGAAATAAAATTTTATGATGCAGCTAGGCACACTGTAAGTTTTTAATATACAAAGACATTTTTAGATGCATTCATTAGCTCCCCCTCACACCGATAAGGACCCACTAGATCAATGGTTCTTACTCTGTGATCCAAGGATCCCTAAGGGTCCTCAAAGGCTGCTCAGGGAGTCCACAACTGTTTAGAAGATTAAATAATATTAGCAGATTAACAAAGTGTATAAAAAAAGGGAGCAGAATGTAAAGTTGAACATTTTAAAATATTATGTAAATGTGAAAGAATTTAAAGTTGGAGGCTAAAAATTAAGTTAGTATCCCCAGATTGATTTGTGGAAGCAGTGCAAGTGCCTCAAACAGATTATAGTATGGACAATGAGGGGCCTACATTGGATTTACAAAAGCTATAACCTTCCCTTAAAATTAAAATGTAGATGTTTTGTTTTGTACATTTGTGAATTAAATAAAATATTTCTAAATTTGTGTAATTGTTTGATGAATGCGTGTTTCTGTATTTTTTGTGTACTATTTTGCTGTTCAAACTATAGAAAATGCTTAGGCCTTGGTCCCTGACTTCCAGTAATGACTTGCCGGGGGTCCCCTAATTTAAATATTAATTCAGTGGGGGTCCCCGGGTTCTAGTAATGATTAATTGGGGGTCCATAGAAGTGAAAAGTTTAAGAACCACTGGACTAAATAACTGCCTTTTATAGGTAATGATTGGGTCCAATTTTCATCCACTTAAGTTACAGATTTATAATTACCACAGCCTTCATGTGTCTTTCTGTTATGCACTTGACCTCTAATGTGTGTGCAGGCAGAAAACATCTAAGGAAAACATAAGCATGATGCTGTAATTGTCACACATGTATTACAATCATAATAAGTTGTTTATCTCCTATAATAAGTGTACTAAAATATTTGGGGGTTAATGTGTGTATATTTTGTAATTTGCCTTAAACTGAAAATTAAATATACTAAGTAGCTGATGTGAACATGGTTCTTAATTCAAGACAAACTGAAAATGAATCTCAATGTTACCATTCTCTTCAATGCAGCTATGGGGTCATGTGTGGCACTGGTTGATTACGAGAGTGATGTTCCTGAGGAAATAAGCTTCAAGAATGGAGAAAGGATTGAGATTGTTGGATTTTTCATAGAATGTATGCCATGGTTTGTTGGACAGCATACGGATACTGGGAAGACTGGGTTTGTGAAAAGCAGTCATGTGAAGCCGGATATCCGTGAAAATGAGTAAGTGACAAAATACTCATGCTCGGTTTCATTTTTTTGATGAAGATACCTTGCTCTTCCCCCGTGTTATAGCATTGGAATGCTGAGAGCTGCATTGAAGACATAGATTGATAGAGGCCCAATAATGACTGTTAAACAACTTCTGCTTCAACATTCGAATGCCTTCCGTTCTGTTTGTTCCTGTTTAATTTGGAACATTCTAACCTCAGTGGGTGGGGTGTTCTAATAGCTTCATAGTGCCTATTCATTATGTTACATTAGGTGTTAAAGACCCTTGAATGCCAGTTGGGCCTATAACACAGGTAACTAGAAAATTGTTGATAGCTGTAATATGTTGAATTACTTCAAGTCCACAAATCCTATAGGACGGTCTAGAAATAATTGTATGATGTCATTTGAGATGTCATCAATGATGTCATATCATGAGTGATGTTAATATGTGAGGTAATAAACAGTGCAGGGCTGGGGCACAAGTTATATTTAGCTCAATGAACTGTTATTTTAGATATTGTTTTGGTTTTTAACATTTAACATTTTACCTTATTTGAACACCCAACTAAAATGTCACTTTAACTTTTGTTTTTTCAGTCAACATATATAGTCCAGTTAAAGGCATGAGTTCAAATGCATTGGGCATGTCAGTGCCCATGTTTGTAACCCACACGAGGTAGTCAATAAATACTGTGATTTTTCTTTCCCTGTAATGCCTCTGAAAAAATTAATTTAAAAATAAAAAACTATTTTTAAAAGAATGCAAAATATTAAAACTATTTTGAAATTTAACAACAATGAAAAATCCACTAATCCCATGAACCTACATGGAGTGATCTTTCTTCCCATTACAACGTCCTGCTTTCATGAGAAACATAAGCCCTTTGGTTAGTATGTAAAAATGCATAATTCTTTCCTCCACCACGTGTGAGAGTTAACGTTTTGGTTCTCCTGCCTCACACAAGATAATCCTGCACTTATAAGCACATCTAGATGGACAGACCCTGTAGGTTATTCATTCCTAGCGATTCCATCATTGTACATGGCCATTGTATCCCTTTGAAGCCAGGTTTGACCTGTACATTATTAATTGCACCTGTTTTTATCAATCCAAACTTATTATACACTCCTGATCAATGGTTCCTATTCAATACTGATTAATGAAAGTTGCTGTGGAATGGCTCAAGGCCAGCCATATTTGTTAACAGTATCAGAGATGGCAAAATATTGTGGTATGACCTTGTACCCCTTCCTCAGTGGGTACTTGAAAACATTGCCCGGCCTCATATAGATACTTATAACATGCGTTTTGATAAACTGAGTTAACTTGTTTTGGTTCTGATACAAAAAGCGATTCCTTCAACCTCATTGGCAGATACTTTTGACTTATAGCCTGAACTCTGTCAGAGTTAAAAACAACTTTTGAAGACCCAGCATCCTACCTATTTTGCAGACATGGTTCACACTATCTTCAACTCATCAAACACTACTGACCTACGGCACTTTTTTAAAAACTATTAGATCATAGCATATTGACTGGCTTTCAGACTGATTCCTATCTTCTTTGTTTCCCAGTCTGTTATGCAGATTATCTACAATATTTCTCATCATTAGCTGTGGCATTCCGTGGCATTGTATTTTTTTCTTTTGCAATAAATGGCCTAGTTTGCTATTTATCAACATGCATATACTCTTAAAAGTACCAGAAAAGGCACTCGTGATCAGCACAGCGGTGCCCTCGAGACTGACCGCCCTCAGCCCATCGGGAACCATGTTCCTGGTGGGGATGGTGGTCTGACCGCCAGGGTCGTAGTGTGCTGGTCGTACCACCAGGAGTGCGGCGGTCCGGCAGCCACTGCGAGGCTGGTGATCTCAAGACCACCAGCCTTGTAATGAGGCCCTAAGGGATAAAAGTTACTGTGTCTGCAACTCAGAAGGCTCCTTTAAGAACCTTAACATTATAACCAAACATCACTTAATACCACATAACCAAAATTATAGCTACTTATTTTGTTTACCATGTCAATATATGTCTTTCCTTTAATGTAATTTTTTTAAGTTCTTCATTATGTCACACAAATGCAAATCAAATCCTGAAAGAATAATAGTATCCACTTTCAGTAACTTAATTTTAAGAAGTTAATCACACTTAGCTTAATACTTATACAAAGATTTTACTCACCTTCCCATTCCTGCAGTAACTGACATTATATTTCTCTGTGTTCAGTCTCTAGTCGAACAATCAGTCCTCAAAATAGCCACCTTTTCCCTATTCCATAGAAAATGGTAACCACCTTATGTATTTCAGCTTTGTAACACTCTGATATTTCTTCGTATTCAATTCTTGACTCTGTGGCCAGGAAGAGTTAACTCCTTGAAACTGCAGCACATTTACCGCCGATTCTTGGACTACTGGCCAAGAATACAAATATCCTTTAGTATGTAAAATTAAAGAAATGTGATTTAATAACTTGTAGAATCTACTTCTATATGAGAAAAATCAGAGGATAAAAATTCATTATCTACTGGGTGCTCTCACAAACCTGCTACACCTGGGACTCCCCATCTATCTCATTAGCTACCCATATAGTTAGTACAGAGGTTATCATTTAAGTCTGCTTTTACTGTTATCATGCACTTGACAAAATGTTTATCACTATACAAGAAACACTAACATAGTATGCCATATGTACAGCTCCAACTTCTTCCTGTGCAAGGCTTGAAATGGCATTTACCATAAAAATCCCTTCCTTTCTAGTTGAGCTGCAGATAAGTATCTCAAAATAATCTTCCAGGTTATAAGTAATGTCAAAACCATTATCATGTATGGGTCCAATCCTAAATACTATAATAAACACATTAACTCAGCCACCAATCTCAGTATAAAATGTCAGTAGCTAAAATACTTTAGGTAACTGCAAGAGTAATATTTATCCAATGGGTCACCTTGTTAAAAAAAAAAATACAATTACTTATCACATCTAGAATTCCAATGAGCACATTAATCCCTTTGATATCTAGTTCATCACTCCAAGTCAACATAATAAAATAAGAAATATATTGAAAAATTGTCCTTCCCAATATACTACAAAGTGGTGCGCCTAATGTTATTAGTGACTCAAACTTTCATCTACGATATACATGTAATTCCTGACCTGTATTGATTCCACTCATCACAGCTTGTAACATATAAATGCAACAAGTTTTTAATTTGAGTAAGCCACGGATTCTGTCTTCCTCTCTTCGATGAGGTCTAACCATTGATAGCACAGTGAATTTGATCTGAGATATTTCTGATGATGTATGTTCTTTGTAAAAGTGTACTCTGAGTGGAAACTCAGTATTTTTATTTCTCAGTACTTATAGATTCTCTTGCCATCTTACTTTAAATTTCCTAGTAGTGGAACCAGCATATACCTTGTTATAGACAAAAGTAGTTATGCAAGCACATAGAGAACTATTGCAATTCAAAACATCATGTGAAACATAATCCCTTTTATGGATGTTGTCTTGAAACCTTAAGACTTTACAAATTGAAAGTTAAAACGGGAGCAATGTCTACATTTATGAAAACCTTTTTTATGCTTAAAACTCACAGTGTCACTTAGACTCAAATAGTCATTTGACATCTGACTTCTGTTATATATGTTTTGAGATTTGTTATTTATATATTTACTCAAGAATGTATCTCTAATTAGTAAATACCAGTATTTGTTCAATACAGCATGCACCTCGTCACTTGTATATTTCAGTATCATGTGTTCCTAACCTTCAAATTCCACTCCTTTTCTTTTTTCTTTATCCATTGATAGCACTCCTCAATCTGTTGTATCAGCTATATAGTCGTTTTTTTGGATTACTGGTTTGGAGTAGCCTCTCTCTTGAAACGTTTTACTTATGTAAGCAGATTCCTTTCAATAATCCAATTCTCTACCAAATACTCTTTCAGCTCTCAATATCTCCACATCGGGGACATTTTTATTTAGTTACTTAGGATGTAGAGAGGTGGCATGCAACAGACTGTTGATGGCTTTTGGTTGTGACTAGTTGTTTCTTTCTCCTAAAGTTTACTACATAGTTTACCATTGTCCGAAAACAGGGTGCAATCCAAAATGTCTGTTTGGTCTTTAGTATATTCCAAACTCAGTTCAATATTCATATCATTCTCAGTCAAAGTCTGGTGAAATAGTTTTAAATTGTCTATTGTTCCCTTGCAAATTTGAAATATGTTGTCATTGAAACACCATCATAAAATAATCCTCACTTTAAAATCAGTTATTCTCATCCAATATTTTTCAGAATTTCCCATAAACTGATCATTTTCAAATGTGCAAAGTACAAATACATTGCTGTACCTCTGATCTGCCTACAAAGATGCTCTTAGTAGAAAAATAATTTGTTTTAAAGTCCACAAATTAACCCTACATCTCATCATGAATGAGATAACTTGCCAGTTAAGAAACAGATAGTGGAATTGAATTTGGAGGATGTGGCTATGAAAATCTATAGTATATTGGATGCTACAGGAGTGTGGAATTCCTATAGCCCAATGCCCAGGACATATTGGTTGGGGCCAAGAACAAACTGTTATGCTGCCAATTTACTCTACCACATTACGGAGCAGGGAAGGGAACTGTCTGCAGTTGAGGTAATGTTTGTGTCCATATGTTAATGCTGTTTGAACTTGTATTTATGTCTCATTAATACAAAGCCTTTATTATTAGGGTATGCGTTCTAAATAAATGTTGCAAGCTCAGACTGCACTACTGACAGTGGTTCCAGTAAAAAAATGTTTACACGTTTGCAAAGTTTCAAAATATTCTCCCAGAGTGCTCTCTGATTAAATGGAAATATTTGCATAAGCTTGAAAGCAAGATTGATGATTTTTTCCTTTCAAAATAAGCTGTTCACAAAAAAAGCAACAAGGAAAAAAAAAGTTTTGCTAAACTACCGTGAAATTATATTTTCCATTTCTTTGAGGCATCATTTAGTAAAATGTGTTGATGCATGCTACTATTTCCAAAAAATATTCATAATGGAACATCAGCATAACCAGTTTCAACAAGATTATGGGAAACATGAATATAAACAAGCATTGGCAAAGCCAATAGCTCCAATATTGGTGGTCTGTCTTTTGGTTTTGTAAATGCGTGTCTTGTTTTGACATCGCTTTTGTAAAACTTTATTGTTATGGAAAGTCTGAGCCCTCACCATTGTAGCAAGTATTAGCAAAAAGCAAACCTATTTTTTGGTTGCAAAAAGCACACATTGCCACAGTAGTTCCTGATAATGAACAAAACTACATTGTGTGCCAATATGCTCCTTGTAAAAGAACAGATTGCGCTCATTGTAATGTAATGTAACACTGAATTGTCTAGGGCAGAACTCGTCACATGTGAGGGTCTTTGCATTAATGCAGATTTTGCATATTTCATGAATTCACAAGTATTTACAGAAGTAGATCAGAAAATCATACTCCTAGAAAATATTTGAGAACTGTATTTTAGCACGAGCAAATATGCAGGTGTAGATTTGCTCATGCCAAAATAACCACTTTTCTCCCAACCCTGGGAGAAGTTTTACTACTGACCCTTGTCAGAAGTAAATTTCCAACCTTTCTCAGTGTGGGAAATGATTAGAGAGGAGCTGGGGAAAACCCTTAAAACACGCAAGTTAGTAGATTTGCACACACTAAAAAAGACACCAACCCTGGAAATATTGCTTCCTCCAGCCACAGTATGTAGATTGGCGGAGAGGTGACAAAATAAGGAGCTGCTAGTGTCCAAGCCCTACTGTAGCATCAGCCCAGGCATACTCACAAAGCTATTATCAGCTATTATCAGAGCTCTTATATAATGAAATTATTATATTTTTACCCATTCCCTAACTTATCGAGCCCCTCCGTGTGGAGGACAAGAGGGTGGGGGTAATACCACAACACCATCACCAGGTTTTCTCCATTCCAGTCCACCCTCATTGCTGCTTAACATACATTTTTGTCCACCCAAAACTGTGACCTTTAGTGGGAGAGATTTACGGGCCAGGGTCTCACTGCCCTGGAACCCGTCTGGAACCAAGCTTGAATCAGTAGTTTATATCTGCCATAATTTATGAACCCACAGATATTTCACAGCAAGTGGGTCTCTTGCATTATGATAATATCTGGTTCCTGTCTGGCCATACATTTCCATACCACTCACTGATTCAGCTTATTGCCCAGGCCATTCACAGTCTAGGAGAGAAACGTGAGGGTCAAACTCCGGGGTGTCTGTCAGAAAACAGTAGACAAATGTACATGTACCGATTGAGGGTCGGGCCTTCCAAAATCCCAATATATTGCCTCTAGTGATCAAGATATCTGATCTCCACTCCAGGTGTGATCTGAAAGCCAATGTGTGGCATAACGCCTAGAGCTGCTTACCTTGGAGCTAGGAAATCAGGCTTGCGTCTCAGCGTTGGCTCAATAGCCTGGGATTCTGGGCAAAACACTTAGGCCCTCATTATGACTGTGGCGGTCTTTTTCAAAGACTGGCGAAGCTGCTGCAGCCAACGGACTGCCATTTATGGGTGGAAGTCCAACTCTGTCGGCCCGGCTCACGGAGTTGAAGAGGCAGGTGCATCGCCAGCACCGCCACACCGGCAAGACTCCGCCTGCTGTATTACGAGCCGTAATATGGCTTGGCGGAGTCTTGCTGGCATGGTGGTTCTGGTGGTGCAAAACAGTCAGTACCCATCCCCTCGTGGATACCCAGCTTGCAGGAAAAGGTAAGGTGATCATCCGAGAAGGGGCGAGGTGGGGAGTGTTGGGTGCATGTGTGTGGTGTGTGTGTATGTGTGCGAATGTGGGCGTCTGAGTGCATGTTTGTGAGCGAGTGAGTTGGAGTGCGTGTGTGAGTGATTGTATGTTGATCGGGGTGGGGTGAGTGAGTGTCTTGTTGGGGAAGGTGGGGGTGTTTGTAGGTGTCTGCATGTGTTTGTGTATGTGGGCGGGGAGAGCAGGTGAATATGTATGCGGTGCAGGGTGAGGGGGCAGGGTGTGAATGTGTGCAGAGGGGGGTGCGTATGTGTGAGTGGGGGTGTGTGTATGTCTGTGTGGGAGTGGGTGGGGGTGTTTGTGTGGATGTGTACAGTTGTGGGGTGTTTGGAAGTGTGTGGATGGGAGGGGGGGTGCATGAAAGTGTGGGGACATGTGTGCATGTGTGTGCCGGTGGCAGGAATGAGGATTGCTGTCGCTGGGTGCGTTTCCGCCAGGGTGACCGCCACGAAAGCCTGGCAGTCTCGTAATCTCGCCGGCAGGCTGAGGCCTGCCGCCATGTTAGAGGTGCTCACCGACGGCTGAGTCGGTGCAATCACACCAATGGGCCAGGCAGCCTTGTGGAGGTTTGGCTTTTGCCAAACCCCACAACTTGTAATGTGGCGGTCTTTACGCTGGGTCCGCAGTGGTAAGGCTGCCACAGCGAGGCTGGCAGTCTGATGACCGACAGCCTCATGATGAGGGCCTTAATCACCCCATGCCTACCAAAAAAAAAACGGATGTGTCCTTTTGTAACATAACTGGTGCTCATGTAAAGCGCTCCAATACCTTTGGGTCATGTTTGCGTTATATAAAACTGAAAAAAAAAGTATCAAGGCTGTTGGTTGATCCCTGTTCATGTGAACCCATTGTGTCTGCCATCAATGAGGTGACAGCTTGGAGGTTTAGTTTATCCCTATCTGTGTGAGAACCCTTGGATTCTCCCACAGTGTCCTCTAGGCCTTTAGCCAGCTCCAGTGGTCAGAGAATGATGATATTGTATATCTGCCTCCTCCCTGGCTTCCGTAATAACCATGTATATCCATCTTCCTTTTCCACCAACCATGCTAATAGTTTTTATAAGTTGTATATGTAGTGCTTCCTAAGCATGTGGGGAAGGGGTAAAACTCCCCCAGGGCTGATATGCTATGTTATGTTTTAATTGTTTTGTTATGTTTCTTTGTTAATGGGATGTGTTCTATTGCACCTTGGCCATCGTGGCCTCCACTTGGTCTTTGGCCTGGACCACACCAGCTCATCTACGTGACTTAAGTTTTGATTTGTGCGCCTGCCACTCAAGATGACTATCCCTCCCCTGCTTCTCTTGAGGGCAGAATGACCCCACGTTTCCAACCAGTTCCATGCCTCATTTGCCAGGGTAAAGAAGCTCGACCTCTCATGGTTGGTAATTCATAGATTTGCTGGGAAAAACAATGCGTACTTTAAATTCAGCTTCCTCAAATGTTGTTTTACTGCAATAAATAGTTCTCTTTGGCCTTGCACAGTATTAGATCATCAGCATTACATCATGGACCATTTCCACCGCTTGGAAAGCTGCACAGGTGATCCAATTCAGAAAAAAACTAATTTACCCCCGAAAATCTTGCCAATTATCGACCCATTTCACTCCTTTCTCTATTAAGCAAGATCCTGGAAGGTCAAGTTAACTCCCAACTTATCAACTATTTAGAAATGCATACTTTGTTGGATCCTTCCCAATCAGGCTTTAGACTAATGCATAGTACAGAGACCACCTTAGTGGCGGTCATGGACCATACACACTGCGCTTTAGATAATAACATTCCCTCAGTGTTCAGTTTTGCTAGATCTATCCACAGCATTTGATACAGTATCTCCTCCTAGGCTTCTCCAACATTTGCAAGAGATAGGGACACATGTACAGCTTTTAGTTAATCGTACCCAGACTATCAACTTGAGCGTCCTTAAATCATGGACTTTAAAATTGGATAAGGGGTGCCTCAGGGCTCGTGTCTTAGCCCCATGCTCTTCAACATCTATGTGTACCCCCTTGCCAAGGTTGTCAAAGTTTGGCTTCATTCCACTTTCATACGCAGATGACACCCAGTTGATTTTCACTCTGGAAAATGATCCAAATGAGGCTAAATCCTGTTTTGCTGCAGGCATGACCGCTATTGCAGCATGGGTGATGGATACTCGTCTCCAGCTGAACATGAATAAGATGGAGATCATGCTGTGGCAAGGCACAACAGCTTTGGACTCCCGACTGGTGGCCTTCAGATCTTGACCCAGCCCCAAGTCTATTACAAAAAACCTGGGTGTTCGTCTAGATCAATCTCTATCATTGACAGACCAGGTTGGGACCATGACTGGTAATTGATTTCATATACTTCGGTTATTTCAAACAGTTTTCCCCTCGCCCCCTATTTTGCCTAGGAAAACTTTGACTCCAATGATGGTGGTTAACCACCTTGTTTATTGTAATGCTTTACTAGCCTCTGCTAATGACACTGTACTGAACAAATTTCAAGTCATACAGAATACTGAAAAATGGCTTATTTATAATTTACTATATGGATCGGCATCTTCTCTCCTCCTGAGTGCCTTCCATTGGTTGCCAATATGCAAGAGAATTGTTTTCAAACTATGCTGTTTGACTCATAAAGCGTTGAATGGAAAAGGCCCGTGCTACATAACCAGCTTGCTCGTTCAGTATCTCCCCAGCAGATCATTAAGATCTGCGTGTAAAGAGTTGCTCTCAGTTCCACGGGTTAGGAAGGCTAGATCAGGTGGAAGTGCCTTTTCATTTTTGGCTCTTTGATAATGGAATTTACTTCCTCTCCATATTCAGCAATACAAGGACCATCTTAAATTTAGGAAGCTTTTGAAAATTGTGCTGTTTAGGGCATAACTGCTTGTTGACAGGTTAGTGATCTTTTTTGGTGCCAAGATACCACTCCTGGGGTGGGTAGAGTGCGTTATAAGCAATATTAAAATAACATAACATTAGTATTGTTTGGATTTATATTCATTTCCCCCCTCCACTTGTCACTGTCCATGCATGTTGACCACCTGCAGGGTAGTGTCCTTGTCCCGAAAGTTCAAGAGTCTGGCCACTATGACCCTGGGTCGTGCCCCTGCTCTGCACCCTGTGGGCTCTTTTGACCGTGATCGTGGTTGAGGCCTTGTCACCCAGCACTGTTGATAGCAGCCATTCCTCCAAGGACAGCTCCATGCTCGGGCCTTTAGTTTTTTTGGGGACCCCTAAAAAGCCTCACATTATTATGGCAGGATATGCCTTCGGCATCTTCTCTTGCAACCCTTCGATAATTTTTTTTGCATGGTGCGGATCTTGTTGTTGCTCTCAGAGACCAAGGCTTAATCTGGGCCAGAGCATAGTCTGTCGCCACCACCCTCTCTGCCAGCTTCTTATGGTTTGTGTGTAGAACCCCCAGACCAAGTGCCACTGCATCAATTTTATTCTCCAGAGCTTTTTTGCTGTCTTGTATGGCTGCCAGGATTGTTGCCTTGTGGCCTTCCAGACCCTGGTCCAGCATTCCCCCTCCAGGCCATGTGGACCCGCTCTGTGTCCAGGGGTCTTCGGTGGACCCCATTTTCATGCCTTAGGGCACATTATCTCAAAATTAGGCTGGCCCTGTCCGTTTCTCCATCTGGCTTAATATGGACCATACGTTGGTCACACCTGCGAATCTTCCAGCTGTATATGTGGTACTTTCCAAGCACGTTGGGGGGGGTGATGTGGGAGGGGTTTACAAACTCCCCCAGGGCTGACATGCACCGGGTCCACTTCTGCTCCCCGCAAAAGGACCTAGTCCCACCAACCCAGCCTGCGGAGAGATGGCTTCCCAGCCCTCCCTCCCCAAAAGCCGGTCCCAGGCAGGAGTTGGTGGAAGTGAAAGTCCATGCTCTTTGACCTTTCAATGACATCTAAAGTAACACAAAGTATGTCAAGGGCTGCTTTGCATTATTTTGCAGTAAGGAGGCATACCCTAGGTGGGATATGGGTGTTCCCATGCAACCGTGCATGTTTTTGGCACAAAGCCCTATCTATTAATATTTCTAGACTGGGCTTTGTGCTAATGAAATAATGTCGCTGAGGTTGATGTTAAAAAACATAAAATGTTTCAGTTTCTCCAAACATTTCAAACTTTGCATGTGTGCTGCACTGTACAGCACACATCCAAAGTGGGAAAATATTTAAATTGTGCTAGGCATAGTATTTTGTAGTGGAAGGACACCCTATTCCAATACAAAACCTTAGTTAGACATCATGCAGACACCCTTACGCTATGGTGCAAAGGTGTGTGTTGTGCTAGGCAGCCTGATCGTGCACCAGTTCTAGGGAGAGATCTTAGCAGATAGGGTACTGTCCTGCTCTCAGCTACGCATGCAACACAGGGTAGCAACTTTGTTATATAATGTTATGGTATGTGTATTTGTAAAGTGCACTACCACCCTTGAGGGTATCCTGGCCCTGAGTAGGTATGTGTGCCTTTCCCTACCTCTAGTTGTTTGGTTAATTGAAAGCCAGGTCTTTAGCTTCTTGTAACTTGGATTGCTGTGCTCTGTTAGGTGAGCCTTTAGTAAATCTACCCCTAAGTTTTAATTAGCATTTTCAACAAAAAAAATCCAAGTTTTAAACATTGCCAGTGTTCTTAGTTTTAAAATTTAATAATTTTACTAATATTAGTCCATACATACAGATAGTGTCTTTTTAATCATTATTGATAAAACATATTGTGCAAAAAGTATCACACACAATGGCTAAGCATTAAAAGACTGTTTTTTTACAGATCATAAATTAAGGTTTAAAAACAGTAAAAAAACTATGCATCAAACCATGACAAGCTACACCTTTCCCTTCATGTGCAGCAGCTCTGATTCCAAATGTATTGCAGAGGACACAGACCAGTGCAGGTCGTCTCTCCTACCATGTCCTTTCCTTCTCTTGATGGAGAAAAAGTTATTCCCCTTGCCTCCTTATCTATCACCCTGCCATACTGAGCTGTGTGGGAATTGAAAGGAACAAGGACTTCAGGGGGTAAACTTAGCTCTTGTAGAGCCGCGTCTGCATTCTGTTATTCCCTTAGGATCTGTAATGCAGGTGTTGCAAGGGCAGTGCCAGGAGTCGCATAGGGAAAGCAAAGGTCTCACCTGCGAACCCTGGCGACCCATAAATGACAGTCACGACTTACTCCAAATGTTTTGTGATCTGCGCCTAATACTTTACCAAACAGCAGCATGACAGTACAGAGGAAATAATCCAAATTCCCATTTATGTACACTGTTCTATTTGTAGTTTTGCTGGTGACATAAGTAAACCAAATGTAATTGCTTTGAACTTTTATGATAAATTATTCTATGAACTTTGCATTGGAAGAGTGATGACTAAGTAAAAGTATAACCAGTAGAACTTGACAGCATCCTTTAAAGACTGTTAGCATTATTTTTGGAATTGCACTGTACTGAACCCAGTTTCTTGCATGTTCCATGTTTAATGTAGTCCTGCCAACAAAGAGTTTCTGCACGAGGAAGAAAAAATATTTTTCAGAGAGGAAGCAATATATGATTATGAAAAGGCAAGACTTTTACTCAAGCAGCTATCGGAAACAGATGTATGTACAGTTTACAAACTGGGTAAGCAGTAACTATGACACATATGTATTGAGGAATATATTTACCTTTTATGTAGTTTGTACATCATTCATTATAATTTACCTTGTTCATTATAATGTAAATTACAGACCACAATTGTTCTTCATAGAAAATCAAAACCGTATTTAAAATCTGTATTTTCTGGTGACAGAAAATGCTAAAATCAACATGACAGCAATGTTTTCCCCATAAAGCTTAAAATATTATTAGGTTTAGGCTATAGACTACAGACTTTGGGATATGGGCGTTCCCATGCAACCAGGTGCGAAGTTGTGAAGCATGATGGTTTGCAGCTTTGCACATTTTTTCAACAGTTTCACTAGCTCTGATGTGTGTAGAGTTGTGTGGAGCTGGCAAAGATTGCTAAAATAAGAAAGCTGATAAAAAGTGGCTTTGTGCAGCAGAAGGAAGTTTTCCACTGCCATGCAGAGTGGGGAGTAACATCTTTCCTTGAGGTGCTGTACGCCTTCATTATTCCTTGCTTCCGGCAGTCTAATGGCATGATTTCAAGGAGGGCATATTAGAGGGGATGGTGCTGAGTGGCTGCTGTATTGTTTTCCTGATGCCACTTAGGCAAAAGTGGACAAACAAAAATACAGGCAATTGCTCATACCAGCTCTGCTCACTGCAGTTCTGGCGTTGAACTTCCAGAGGTGCCAAAATGAGGGCATCTATGTGTCATGCAAATAGGCAGTGAAGTCAGTACTTCTGAATGCTGGACTAATAGTTGAGCTTAATTTCTTATTATACCCTGATATACACCTATATATCTACAAACACACACACAGCAGGTGGTGGTAAGCTGTGGGGAGAGGGTTGGATGTAGGGCCATTAGAAAACAATGGTGTGACCCAGCAAATCGAAGGACCTGGGCATAATGTGTTACATGCAACAAAATAGTCCCATTAAGAAAATTTCCATAAAAGAGACAACTCAATTCAAAAACACTTTCTCATTGTATTAGAAATCAGTAATAGATACATGACATTTGAAATGCAATGGTTGCTCCTTAGTGTTTGAAATAGAGTGCTCAAAAGGAGTACTCTTCCGAAGATAGATGAGAAAAAGTTAAGAGAACATCAATGAGTAAGCAGTTTCAAACACACTACATAAATCCTGCCCATAATCATAGTAGAGTAATCAACAGTTCATCCATAAAGTGAGGGTGACCACTTGTGTTGCTGTTTTCCCTCCTGAGGATTTTAAGTTCAGTACAGGCTTAAGAAAAGATGTTGTGAACATTTGGACCCAAGATACACAAAGCCGATTAAAATCATAAAGGATAAAATCCATGAGTTAAAGGGGCAACCAAAGAGAAGAAAACAACAAATCTAAGTAAAAACAACTAGTGCACAAGTTAATAATCAGTGTGTTCTCTCCAGTGCATACAGCCCCTCACTTGGAGACTGTGCACAGTAACATCCTTAATACTGGACAGGAGAAGAATATAGGCAGCGAAGGCAACACAGCTTCACACCTGCAGAAATTCAATTTATCCAAATCTGTAAACTTAAAAGATGCCCAATCAGTGCGGCATCTCACACAGGACAGATCTAAAAAGAAAAAATGATCCCTCAAAAAAATTGCTCACCTGGGAATAATAGCTGAGCTCCGTGATATATTGTATCAAATTCCCTATTAAAAAAATGTCTCTAGGAGAACGGAAGACTCAATTTCACATCCGCTATGGTGAGAGACTGCGTCCTGATTAAATCAGCAACCAAACTGTGGAAAAACATCTTTCAGTTACAATGTTGCTTTCTACAAGTACCCAACCACCTCCAGAAGAAAAATTTAAATGCTAAGGCCCCGGAGAACAATGCTTACCATAATGACAACATAATTTCCTTCACCTGTTCAGGTGCCACAGTACACTGCACTGTCCAGAACAAAACTGTACCACGTCAGCGTGTGCCTTTAAATACGTATGGCCTTATCAAGCCAAGCCGGTCGCCTCGACTGACGTTATTTATGGTGCAGCAAAGTTTCCACCAGATGTCTGCACCGACAGGAAATCTTTTTGGGGCAGTCTGTTTTTTCTTTATTTTTTTTTTTTTAAAAGGAAAAGACTAAAAAGCTTTCAATTGAAGACAACGGGGGGCATATCTAAAAATGTAAAGACTGCACAATTTAAACTCAATGGTTGCTGAGAATCGTACCTAGATTAAAAAAATAGATTCCCAAACAGACTTCTTCCACAGTCTGCCGTTCCTGTCACTTGAAACACTACGTGACACACCAGCCGCAGTCAAGAAAAATTCCCAAAATTGGGATCAAGATATACTTCTAATTAGAGTAACAACATAGCAATGTTGCTGTGATTTAAAGATAGCCTACCTGAAGTTTAAATTCCACACATCGTACACTTTAAGGTCTTCAAAAAACTACTTTACACAAAAGACAAAAAGGAAGCCCTCTCCCAGGAAGAATCCTCCTCCGTTTTCATTGGCTTCTTTAATATGAAACCCATCTCATGTCAAAGGAAATTAATCGCAGTCAATTGTCAATATAATGCCTCCACAGGGTGTTGTTATTCGAGTAAGCGTTATCAACATTAAATATGTAAAGGTCTTTTCTTGCAAGTTTAAATATGATCAAGAAATTCCAGTAATTCACTGAAAAAAACAAAAGGTTAAAATAAAGTTATAGTTAGGTATGATAATGAAAGTTGTCACTGTTTACTTATAGTTATGTCAGAGTTTCAGTAGGAAGATCATTTTTTGTTTTGCTAATGACTTTAGCACCATTTGAAGTTATCCTATCTCTGCTTCTTCCTGGAAAGTATCAGGGTAATTCCTCATGTTAGGGCCATGATGAAGGTGGGGCACAAAACATTTGTTTTTCCATATTAATTCCCAGAAGAAATTTTGAGAAGTGATACATGAAAATATGGCTGGACAGAAATACACCAAATTTGGTCGACTAGTCCAACCTTTCTTTGGTGGGAAAACAGGTACACCCGAACTTCCACAAGTGTTTACAATTTGTGTGATTCAATTGTAAGTTCGGGTCTGTCAGAAAGTCAAAGTCAAAGTCAAAGTTTAAGGCCGACCTCAATGGAGCCATATTCGGCTACAGCCCACGGGAGGCCTCGGCCAAAAGTTTACCTTTGGACTTAGTCGTTTTCTTGAAGATTTTCTTCAGTGGGACCAAGTCGCCAGCCCAGTCCGACCTCCTGGAACTCTTCCTCAGATACACATCGCGGCAGCCCTAGGTGGAGATTTCTACGTTCGGATTAGACGATTTTTTGAGCTGAAAATCCTTCAACCGGGGCAAACCTGAATCTTGATCCTGACGTCCTTGGAGCCCTCTTAGGATACACTGCCTGGGAGGTCCCTGTCAACTTTCTACATTCAGACGTAGTCGCCTTTTTGGAGATTTTCTTCACCATGAGAAACCTGCAAGTCAGGCCGGGTCGCAGTTGAGGCAAACCGGCTAGAGTTGTTGTGGCGGGCTGGTCCCTTTATGGAGCTTTTTTTCAAAAGTTCTCCAAACTTCTCTACACTTCTGGATCTTCTCCCAGATGTGCTTTTAAGGTTTGTTTGGTGTCCATAGCTCACCTCAAGGTTCCGGAAGCTCTGACTTGCTCCTTGAGGGTGTGGAGAAACCACTGTCCAGTGGCGCAAACTACAAATTGGCCACTGGGCAGTGGTCAGCTGGTCAGTTTCTTCAGGAATTGGTGCAGGGGACTCTGGTTAGCAATCTTTCACCTGTAGCAAACAGAGAGTCCCTCCTTGAACAGTTGAAGCCAGGCAAAGTCCTTCTTTTGGTGAAGCCCAAGTGTGCAGCTGGTGCAGTCCTCCAGAGTGCAGTGTCCAGGTGCAGGTCAGGGGTCCAGCAGGGCAGTCTTTCTCCTGTAGTCCTTCCTTGTAGGGATCTGAGGTGTGGATGCAGCTCTGCCAGTTTTATCCTTGCTCCTGGGTGAAAAACTGGGAGTCATGGTTCTCCAATCAGGTGCAGGGTCCTTCCCCCTGTGATGACCACTTCCTGGGAAGTGTGACAAAAATCAGTCCCAGGGAGCAACATTCCTTAAAAATCTATCATGGCTGAAACTGATTTTTGGAGACTACCTCTGGCTGAGCCCACCCACTGGTGTGGCTAAAAATCCTAAACACGCCCCTCTCCTGCCCTCTCCTAATCTAATCAAGGGGGCACCTAATTGTCTGGGTTTGCAGGATGTGAGGGAGGTGCTGGGTTGCTCCAAATGTCCTTCCCTGCCTTTGAAGACCAGTTTAGCAGCCCTCCCCCTTCCTGATTCTCAGTCTGCTGAGGGAAGTTCTCCTCCCCCAGGCACGTCTCTTGGTGTTCAGCCCAGGCCACTTCATGCCTCATCAAGGCAGCTTGGCCAGGCTGCCAGAGGCTGGCCAATCAGAGAAGGGCACTACAGGGCTGAAGTTGGCAACTTTAGGTAGAGTTTAAAACTCCTTACCTGAACAAGTTATATTAAATCCAACAATTGTATGTTGTGGGATGTATTATCACAATTAGTTTGATACCAAACTTGAGGTATCTGACACTTAAGGGGACTTCATAAATTAAAATAAAATCTCCCCATTCTAGCCTCTGGAGGCCATTTACTTCAATGAGGGAACCACTAATTTGGCCTTTTTACTTCACCAGGGCTTATAAAACTATTTTTATAAGGTCCCTGCTTATAGTTGCAGGGCATCCAACCCTATGGGCACATAGGTCACACCTTAGGGGTGACTTATATGTAAAAATAAGGTTGTTTGAGACTTTGGAAGTGCTTTTAATTCCAAAGTCGAATTTGCATATAACTTTAGTTTAAAAGTAGCCAGCAAGGCAGGCCTGCCTTTAAAATGACACTGGGCACCTCGGCAGTGCACCTATGGGTGCATTACCTATGCTGGGGTCCCTAACCCTACATACCCTACCATATAATAGGCACTTATAGGTAGGTTAATATTGCCAATTACAATTAGCCTAATTTGCATATCCACTTTACACAGAGCACTGGCCCTGGGACTGGTAAGCAGTACCCAGGGCACAGCCACGAGTCAGTAATCACCAGCATCTGTCCAAAAAGTTTGAGGGTGACCAGGGCAAAAAGGAGGACTTTCATACACCAATTTTTTAACAAATATTTTTTTTTAAATTTCAATGTGGCTGCTTTTCATATATATTGTAATGATTTCTATTAATCAAACAATAAAGCTATTGTACATGTACAATTGTCTAATTCTAGCAGGAAATTGTAGTTCTCTTTTGTGTAGGCCTAAAAATCACAGCAAGCAAAATAGTTTTATTCAAATGCTCAGGACAGGCTGAAATGTTCACACTTTATCATATCCTATTCTATTTTGTACCCGAATGTGCCCACGTTCTATATTATCTTGTGGTCCCTAATCCTCATCAGACTGTGCCTCCATAGTGCACACATTCCAGTGCTCTTGAACTGTACACCTAGTGCTTCCCTGATGTGAAATATCAATACTAATTTCATTCACAACACCCACTGTGACTCTTATATACATTATCCATGGCTCCCAGGAATATAACATAATGTATTCCCAGCACAAATCATCAAGTGCTACTGAAAGGCACATCACCATTTTCTCACTTAATGAGCGTTACTAGACCCTCCCCCCTTGTACATTTTACCCTTTGTCTTTCTACCCCACATCACTATGACCCCTCTACTAAACATTATGAATTGGTACCTGCCCAAGTTTACCCTGTTCCATCCCAACCAGTTGCACATACCACTATGCTCAGTCTGTGTAGTACATAATCATTTGCAGAACAGTTATATACGTCACTGTTTTTTTGTATGCATTGATACCTGTATGCATGTTGGGTGTGTGTGCTTGGTTATCTGAATAGTTGCTTGTCTTTTTGAAAATGTTTGTAGGTGCATTTATGTACATGTGTCATGTGTGCATGCGCACACACATGTATATGCCTGAATGCCCTTGTGTGAATGGACAAGGTGGTGGATAGAGGCCAGCCATAACTAGTCAGGTGTTTAACAGCAGTTCAAACATCTGCCATAACATACACAGGCTAGCGCTTTTGCAGAAAGGAAAAAGGCAGGCACACCATCACAGCTTGTGGATGCAAAAATAGTTTATTAGGTTATGGACATACCAAAACCCACACATTCCTACCATGGGAGGCACGGACTTTCTCCTGTTAGAGTTATAAACTGATTGGCACGCACTTACTTGAACATATAGGTCCTCATTATGACATTGGCGTTAAATCCCGCTTACCGCAATGCTGACGGCCGCCAGCTTACCGCCGCGGATATCTGTTCACCATATTATGACACACACACCAGTCCGACAGAATACAGCCACACACACAAATCCTCCAGACCAAAGGTCAGTGATAAAGTGGCAGTATCAAAACCTGCACTGTTACGCCAATAGAACAACGCCAATCACATTATGATGCACGAATCACCACGGCGGACATTCAACGGCGGTAAACCATTGGTGGTACATTTCGCCGCGTTCAGACAAAACACCACCACATTGGACAATTCAAACAACACACACCTGACACCCATACACACACCACACCACTATAAATAACACACCCACATTACCCACAACCCCTTACGGATACAAATCATTGGCACAAGACTGACACCAAGACCACTGCAACAACTAGAGCAGCACACCACTCACACCCATACATCCCTCACGCACCCCACTTCACACCCCCCAACACATTACCCAACACACCCTCACCAACACACATCACATAACACCCATGGCAGCACAAAGGCATCCCTGTTTCACTGAGGAGGAGTTAAGGGTCATGAGGAAGGAAATCGTCAGGGTAGAGCCACAGCTATTTGGAGCACAGGTGCAGCAGATATCAAGAGCCAGGAAGATGGAGCTATGGCGGAGAATAGTGGACAGAGTCAACCCCGTGGGACAGCACCCCAGAACAAAGGACGACATCAGGAAGAGGTGGAACGACCTGTGGGGCAAGGTGTGTTCCATAGCAGCAAGACACCAGCTCGCTATCCAGGGGACTGCCGGTGGACTCTCACCTCCTCCCCCACAACTCGCAGCATGGGAGGAGCAAGTCTTGGCAATACTGCATCCTGAGGGCCTGGCCGGAGTCGGAGGAGGACTGGACTCTGGTAAGTCACCTTTCAACCATTATCACCCCCCAAACCTGCATGCCAACACATACCCTCATCCTCACTCCCATCACTCCACTCCATCCCATACACCCCACCATCACATCACACTAATCCCAATGCTAAGCCCTGCATGCTGTCCCAATGCATGGACACCCCTCACAGCCCTGCATGGACACTCATGACTAAAGCATGCACAGTATAGGGAAACTAACAATCCAACCATACACCAACACAAGTAAAAGCTGGCAGGGCAACACCAACCATAGAGGGGAAGCCAGGGATGTACAATATGTCATACACCTTAACCATAACACATCATTAACATCCCCACAGGAACCCCAGCCAATGTCACCGGAGAGGAGGTGCCAGCACTATCCAGTCCCCCAACTGAAGAAGCCCACAGTGATGACAGTAACTCTGGTCTTCAGGATCTGGACGATCTACCTGGCCAATCAGGGACCACTGGACAGCCTGTTAACCAAGCCCAGTTACAGACCACCACAGAGCCTCCCCCTCAGGAACCAACATCACAGCACCCACCCAGTGTCCCCAAACCTCTGTTACCAGGACACGTCAATCAGCAGTGTGTCCACCTGTACAGGGACCCCAGGCCACACCTTGCACACAAGACAATTATGGGATCTGGGGTCAGTGGCAATGGGCACACGGTTCAGGGGACAGAGGCACAGGCCACCAGGGACACTGGGAGGACTGCTATGCGCCAGGGGGAGGACAGGACCAGGGAACCGACTCTCCAGGAGGCACTCACAGAGATCCTGGGTGCCTATCAACATTCCCAGGACATGATTGGCCAGATCCTAGACAACGTGCAGGAGAACAGATGGCTGCAGGAGGGACAGTATCAGGGAATCAGGGAGGACTTGCAGGCCATCAACAACACACTGATCTCCATAGTAGGGGTACTGGCAGACATGGCCAACATTATGAGGAGGCAGTATCACACCAGCGGGCCCCTGCCACTAGCCAGTCATCTGAACAGCCTTCCACTTCCGCTGCCGGTAGTAGCCAGGATGCCCCACCACAGAACTCACAGGCCACCAGCATCCCTCCCCCTGCAGAAGGTGAACCACCCTGTAAACGTTCCCTGCTATCCAGACAGTAGCCAGAGACCCTTGCCAAGACCCCCGCCAGGAAATGAGACTCTCCTGATTGTCCCCCTTGTGTCCCACTTAGTCACCCTGTCCACCTTGAACTGCCATTGCTCACATTCCCATGTCCCCATGGATAATGCACCTGTACTACAAACAGACTCGAACAATACCCTGGACTTTCCTCCATCATTACCCCATCCCATTGCACTTTTCCCTCTATATGTTAACACTTTATTAAACACCCTTTGATAAAAATCGATTTCGAGTATGTCATGTATTTCAAATATGTATTGATTGAAACAGGTACAAACATTCCAAATGAACTTTACGTAGAATGAGCATAGAATTAATGACCTGTAGCTGGCTGTTGTGATCACACCAGGAGAATTTGTCAAATAACCAACATCTACAAAATGAATAGCCAGAAGGAACAATAAGTGGGCATAGAAGTGGGAAATACCAGCATGCCAATGCCACACAGAATACAACCAAAGTCATTGAAATGTAAAGTTGCTCTGTCTCACCTGTGTGTCATTGTAAGTACTGACGGATTACAGATGTTCTGTTGTCCACATCCATATCCTCTGCCTCCTCATCCTCACTGTCCACAGGGTCCACTGCTGCCACAGGGGCATCTCCAGTCTCCTCCTCCTGCAGAAAAGGGACATGGCGTATGAGGGCCAGGTTGTGCAACATGCAGCATGCCACCACTATCTGGCAGACCTTCTTGGGTGAGTAGCATGGGGATCCACTTGTTAGATGGAGGCACCGGAACCTGGCCTTCAGGGGGCCAAAGGTCCTTTCAGTGATCCTTCTGGTTCGCCCATGTGCCTCATTATAATGTTCTTCTGCCCTTGTCCTGGCATTCCTCACAGGGGTCAGCAGCCATGATATGTTTGGGTAACCAGAGTCACCTGAAAATATTGAGGGACAACATTTAGCCACTCAATATCCCATATGGCCAACACCATAGCCATACACCAACATATACTGTGTGGGAACCAGGGCTCACCTATTAGCCACACCCTGTGCCTCTGTAGTTGGACCATCACATTTGGGATGCTGCTATTCCTTAGGACAAAGGCATCATGCCCCCGACCCAGGATACTTAGCATTGAGGTGGGCAATGTACTGGTCTGCCAAGCACACCATCTGCACATTCATAGAGTGGAAACTCTTACGATTCCTGAACACCTGCTCATTCTGTCAGGGGAAGGGGTATAAATGCAATATGTGTTTCGTCAATCGCACCACTTATATTGGGGATATGTCCCATTGCATAAAACTCGGCCTTCACAGTGGCCAAATTCTCAACCTGGGGGAATGCAATGTAGCAGCACATATGTTTTATCAGGGCACACAAAACTCTTGTCAGCACTATTGAGAACATTGGCTTTGACATTCCTGCTGCCAAGCCCACTGTCACTTGGAAAGAACCAGTTGCCAGGAAATGGAGAACTGATAGCACTTGCACAAGAGGGGGGATCCCAGTGGGATGACGAATAGCAGATATCAGGTCAGGCTCCAATTGGGCACACAGCTCTGTGATTGTCGCCCTGTCCAGTCTATAGGTGGGTATTATGTGCCTGTCCTCCAGTGTAGCCAAGTCCACCAGGGGTGGGCATCTCCTTCGCCCCAGGCACCTCAGGCCCTGCCCCAGTGAGCCCTGCTGCCCTGTGTGAGGAGGCTCTTGACCTCCTGAGATCCATCTCTGTAGGGCAATCAACCATTGTGAATGCCATCCAGGGGCTGGCAGCCCAGATGCAGCCATCTAATGCATTCCTGGAGGGCATTCACAGTGGATTGGTGTCCCAACAGAGATCGATCCAGGCTCTAGCCTCCTCTCTGATGGCTGCCATTGTCCCTGTTTCAACCGTCCCCTTTCCAACTACCACTTACCAGGCCCATTCTCCTCAACCCCAACCCGTCCCAAGCACACAGCCAGACGAGCATGCACACAGGACAACACCCAGGAGTGTCACAGGCAAACACAAGCACCACAATTCATCCCACAGGCACGCACACAAACCCCATTCATTTGCAGACACAACAACATCCACTATTTCCACTGTTTCCCCCTCCTTCTCCTCTACCTCCCACCCAGTTACGTCCACACTCACACCTGCATGCACTACATCATCATCCACTACCTGCATGATCACCACACCAAGCAGAGCACACACCTCACTGGCAGACACCTCCACAACATCCATGCACACGTCCCCAAAGTACACAAACGCAAGCACTCAGACACCCAACAGCCATCCACCTCACAACAGCATACAACCCATGCACCTGCACCCATATCCAGCAGACAAACACCTCCAACAACCACTCCCTTATCCTCCACTCCCATTACTTCTCCCTTTTCCCGCCCCAATGTCCCTACAAAGCTTTTCCTTTCCAAGATTGACCTCTTCCCTACCCCTCTCTCTCTCTCCCCATCCTGCACCGCTGGCCAGGGTGACAAGAACCTAGCCAAGCACCTCAGCCAAACAGTCCACGGGCCCAGTTTCATCAGCATCTACTCATGGTGGAAAGGATTCCAGACCACAAATACTGAAGGGGAAGGAGCCTGCACCAGCCAGCAAAAAGGGGAAGGAGCCTGCACCAGCCAGCAAGAAGGGGAAGGAGCCTGCACCAGCCAGCAAGAAGGGGAAGGAGCCTGCACCAGCCAGCAAAAAGGGTAAGGAGCCTGCACCAGCCAGCAAGTAGGGGAAGGAGCCTGCACCAGCCAGCAAGTAGGGGAAGGAGCCTGCACCAGCCAGCAAGAAGGGGAGGGAGCCTGCACAAGCAGCTGTCACAGAGCCCCCACTGCCAGCTGTGGTTGTGCAGCCATCAGTGAGTGCAGGGGCTGAGCATGAGTCTCCCACTACCACCGCCACAGTGCAGCCACGGGAGGGTGCAGGGGCTGAGCATGAGCCTCCCACTGCCACCACAGTGCAGCCATCGGAGGGTGCAGGGGCTGAGCAGGAGCCTCCCACTACCACCACCACAGTGCAGCTATCGGAGGGTGCAGGGGCTGAGCAGGAGCCTCCCACAACCACCACCACAGTGCAGCCATCGGAAGGTGCAGGGGCTGAGCAGAAGCCTCCCACAGCTACCACCACAGTGCAGCCATCACCACCGGCGGACGTCATATGATCTAGCCTCCATGGGCTGCTGTCCTGACTCCCACCACCAGAACCAGTGGGGTATTCACCATCCTGAGAGACTGTGGCCCTGCACTCCCCAGGACCAAACACAGGGTATGTTGCCCCCTCCAGAACCAGTGGGGTATTCACCCACCTGAGAGACTGTGGCCTTGCACTCCCCAGGAGCAAGCACTGGGCATGTTGCCCCCTCCAGAACCAGTGGGTTACTTGCCCACGGAGAGACTGTGGCCTTGCACTCCCCAGGACCAAACAAAGGGCATGTTGCCCCCTCCAGAACCAGTGGGCAAGTCACCCACCTGAAAGACTGTGGCCCTGCACTCTCCAAGACCAAGCAATGGGCATGTTGCCCTGTCCAGAACCAGTGCGGTATTCACCCACCTGAGAGACTGTGGCCTTGCACTCCCCAGGACCAAGCAATGGGCATGTTGCCCCCTCCAGAACCAGTGGGCAAGTCACCCACCTGAGAGACTGTGGCCTTGCACTCCCCAGAACCAAGCAATGGGCATGTTGCCCCCTCCAGAACCAGTGGGCAAGTCACCCCCCTGAGAGACTGTGGCCTTGCACTCCCCATGACCAAGCAATGGGCATGTTGCCCCCTCCAGAACCAGTGGGCAAGTCACCCACCTGAGAGACTCTGGCATGGCACTCCCCAGGACCAAGCAATGGGCATGTTGCCCCCTTCAGAACCAGTGGTCTTGTTTCCGGATCCGGCTGAGGTGCCCCCGAGGTGCATGCCTATTTGTCAACTGATGCCGCTGCAGTGTTCTCTCCGTATTGGTGCAGGGATCGAATGGGGCCTTGGACTTTGGCATGTGGCCCTGTGAACTGTGGACTGGCCAGTGTCTGTTTTTTGTACATTTGTACATATCTGTTGCATTGCCACATCGACTTATTATTTTTGATGTTGATCTTATTACAATTACTTTAGTCAATTCGTGTTGTCCTTGCATTATTCATCCAATTTACAGGGATATATTGTTTTCTTGTGCAGCTGGTTGTGTGTATGGGGTGTGTGTGGTGCATGTGTGTGTCACTCTAGTTTTCCTCCCCCACTCCCTTGTGTGCTAGGTGGCTGTACTCACCGTTATCGTCTTTACCGGATTTGGTGTTCATGGTGAAGCATAACGTAGAAGATCATCGGAAAGACTTACAGTTCTGGTTCCATGGCGGCATTTTTCCTCCCTGTGCCTCCAATGGTGAGTCCTTTCACTTCTGAGCCCTGTTTCCGCCAGGCCTTTTATGTCGTTGGTACCACCCCGGAAAAGGTAGCGGTTTGGCATGTCATAATATGGTGGCTGGAACTTTGTCTTCCGCCTGGCTGTAGGCGGCTACCGCCCTGGTGACTGTTGTCTCTGCCCTGGCTGTCAGTGTGGTACATTGGCTGTCTTTCCGAGATAGCACCGCCATGGTCATAATTGGGCGGTAGTTACTGCCAGCCTGTTGGCTGTATCATTGCCACTTTATCACCGACCACCAGGGTCGTAATGAGGACCATAGTGTATGGCAAGCATTGAAAAAAGACTGGGAAAGTCACAATGAGCAATAAGTAAAAATGACAAGGGGAGTTTATAGGTATTACATGAATGAAAATGGATGTCAGGGAATTTGAATCCTAATTCCCTGTATAATATTCAAATAAGATGTCAATTTGCGATTACAGTTAAGTCTTACCATCAAATACAGGTATTATCTTACAGTTCAAAACATGACAATATTGTAATAATAATGCAACAAAATTCTGCTCAAGAGGGTTATTTGTGGTCTTTTAAAATGAAAACTTTAAAACAGAATTGCAAGAATGTACGGTTAACATGCGTATCTGAAGTAGGTAAATATCAAATTAAGCACTAGTGGGCAAATGATATATCCTGCATGAGCTTAAAAAACATCTCCGCTAGGAAGTATATTACGTAAATTTCACACAATCATGTGTACCATACTTTATATCAGAATGTAATGTAGATATGATGTTGAATGAACTTAATATATCAACAGATTATGGCGGTCATTACAACATTGGCGGTAAAAGCCACTTACCGCCGTTCAGAAGACCGCCAACACACGGCCGCGTAATTCCGCCACAGCTATTATGACCCACATCTCTGAATCCGCAAAAAAATTCAGACACCCACACAAGTCCGCCACACCAAAGGTCAGTGATAAACTGGCAAAAGCAAATCCGTCACGCCAACAGAAATACGGCCACACTATCATGACACACAAATCCACGAGGTCTTTCATCCGCGGTATTCCATTGGCGGTACACACCGCCGCGCTCAAAATACACACACTCTTAAAAAACATACCCACATTGGACAATTCAAAATACACACACCTGAGACACATACACACACCACTCCCACACACCCATTACAATATAAAACACACACCCACATCACCCACAAACCCCCACGACAAAACATTCTGAAAGAAGGCCAGAGAGAGACACCACCAGCAAGAACAACAGCATCCACAGGCACACAACACCATCACCTACACAACTTCCACACACCTCACACAACACACCACTACATATCACCACACTTATCACCACACATCATATACACAACCCCATGGCACGGCAAAGACACCCCAGGTTCTTGGAGGACGAGCTCAGGGTCATGGTGGAGGAAATCGTCCAGGTAGAGCCACAGCTATTCGGAGCACAGGTTCAGCACACCTCAATTGCAAGGAAGATGGAGCTATGGCGAAGAATAGTGGACAGGGTCAACGCAGTGGGACAGCACCCAAGAAATCGGGAGGACATCAGGAAAAGGTGGAACGACCTACGGGGGAAGGTGCGTTCTGTGGTCTCAAGACACCACCTGGCGGTTCAGCGGACTGGCGGTGGACCCCCACCCCCTCCCCCACAACTAACAACATGGGAGGAGCAGGTCTTGGCGATTCTGCATCCTGAGGGCCTCGCAGGAGTAGGTGGAGGAATGGACTCTGGTAAGTCAAATCTTAACTAATACATCCCCCACCCTACCTGCATGCCAGCACATACCCCCACCCTCACCCCCAATACCCCAACTTCTCACAAATGTCCCAACATCACAAACCACACATCCCAACACCAAGGCCTGCATGCAACTACAAAGCATGGACACCCATCACCAAAGCATGCCCACTGCACATACCCATACACCCCCCTAAACCACCATCACACAAGCTCCCACACAGGAATGCTAGCACTGGGGTACACGGTCACCCACCCATTGCACACCATTACACACACAGATTTAACAAACATCCTTTTATACCCCTGCAGGACCCCTACCCAACGTCACCGGACAGGAGGGTCCACACATGTCCACACCACCAACAGAAGAGGCCCACAGTGATGACAGCACCTCTGTCCAACTGGATCTAGATGACCAGCCCGGACCATCGGGGACCTCTGGACAGTCGGTACCCCTCACACAGGCACAGGCCACCACATACCTTCCCCCCTCTGGAAACACCTGCACAGCACCCACCCAGCGGGCCCATACCTCCGTCCCCAGGACACGTCAATCAGCTGTGTGTCCACCACTACAGGGAACCCAGGATAACCCACCAACAACAACAGGGACCTGGGGCAGTGGCAGTGGGCACACAGTCCAGGGGACGGAGGCCCAGGAACACAGGGAAACTGGGAGGGCTGCCGTGCGACAGGGGGCGGACAGGCCAAGGGAACCCACTCTCCACGAGGCCCTCTCCTCCATCATGGGAGCATACCACCACTCCCAGGAGACGATGGCAATGGTACTGGCCAAGTTTCAGGAGACCCAGCGCATGCAGGAGGAACAGTATATGGACTTCAGGGAGGAACTCAGAACCATCAGCTCCACCCTGGGCACCATCGTAGGGGTGCTGAAGGAAGTACTCAACACCAGGAGGGACAGTGGCACTACAAGAGGCCCCTGACACTAGCATTGACGATGAACTGCCCACCACCTCCGCCGGCGCTAGTGGACAGGATGCCCCGCCACAGGACCACCACATCAGCACCCCAACTCCTGCAGACGGAGAACCACCCCGCAAACGGTCCCTTAGATCCAGGAACAAGACAGAGAATTATGCCAAGACCCCCGCCAAGAAATGAGACCACTCTGATTGTCATCCTACTGTCCCACTTTGTCACCCTGTCCATAAATAAACTGCCCCAGCTCCACTTCCTATGCCCATATGGGCAATGCACCTGTGAGACTAATAGACTGGACTCTGCCATGGACACTCCTCCGCCATCACCCCTCACCATTTAACTACCCCTCCAATTTTTTGCATTTAAATAAACACACCTAAAGCACAAAATGATCTGGAGTCGGTCTGTGATTTCGAAATAGTGTATTAGCAATTACAGTGACAAAATGTTTTTGAAATAGTAATGTCAACATACCTATGTCACACAGCTCTAGTCCATGAGGAATTTAAGCGGATGTCACACAGTGGGATCCACATCTGTGAAACCATAAGGGAAAGTGACAACTCAGTGACCATACACTGGGTGAAAACAACAGACAGGAGAGAGGTAGTAGTGTAAAAGTACATGTAGTAGGCAGGATTGTATTCTTACCTGTGTTTCACTGGAAATATTGCTGGATCACTGAGTCCCTGTTGTGCATGTCTTCTTCCTCTGCTTCCTCCTCATCACTGTCCACAGGCTCCACAGCTGCCACAACACCACCATCTGGACCATCCTCCTGCAGAAAAGGCACCTGGCGTCGCAATGCCAAGTTGTGAAGCATACAGCAGGCCAAGTTGATCTGGCACACCTTCTTTGAGTAGAATAGGGATCCACCTGTCATATGGAGGCACCTGAACCTGGCCTTCAGGAGGCCAAAGGTCCGCTCGATCACCCTCCTAGTTCGCCCATGGGCCTCATTGTAGCGTTCCTCTGCCCTGGGATTCCTCACTGGGGTCAGTAGCCATGACAGGCTGGGGTAACCAGAGTCACCTGCAAATGGTGAGGGGCAACTGTTCGACACATACTAACCTGGAGGGATAACCCCAGACCCAGACACCCATTCCCACTGGCTTGCTTCCAGGTGCTCACCTAATAGCCACACACAGTGCCTCTGGAGTTGCCCCATCACATAAGGGATGCTGCTATTCCGCAGGGTGTAGGCGTGATCGAGCGGACCTTCGGCCTCCTGAAGGCCAGGTTCAGGTGCCTCCATATGACAGGTGGATCCCTATTCCGCAGGATGTAGGCGTCATGCACTGAGCCAGGGAACATGGCATTCACATGGGAGATGTACTGGTCTGCCAAACATACCATCTGTACATTCATAGAATGATAACTCTTCCGGTTTCTGTACACCTGTTCACTCCTGTGGGGGGGACCAAAGCCACATGGGTCCCCTCAATGGCACCTATGATGTTGGGGATATGTCCCTGGGCATAGAAATCACCTTTCACTGTAGGCAAATCCTCCACCTGAGGGAAACCGATGTAGCTCCGCATGTGTTTCAGAAGGGCAGACAACACTCTGGACAATACGTTGGAAAACATAGGCTGGGACATCCCTGATGCCATGGCCACAGTTGTTTGAAAAGACCCACTTGCAAGGAAATGGAGCACTGACAGCACCTGCACTTGAGGGGGGATTCCTGTGGGATGGCGGATTGCTGACATCAGGTCTGGCTCCAACTGGGTACACAGTTCCTGGATTGTGGCACGGTCAAGCCTGTATGTGATTATCAAATGTCGCTCCTCCATTGTCAAAAGGTCCACCAATGGTCGGTACACTGGAGGATGCCGCCATCTCCTCACATGTCCCAGCGGACGGTGCCTATGAAGGACAACAGCAAGCACAGAGTCAAACAACTCAGAGGGACGTACCCACAATTTACCCAGAACACCAATCATACACAAAAGGTGGCCTGTATGTGTGTTGAGACTAGGCCTAGGTATGTGTGACGCAGTTGAAAATGAAGCCATGTGGGCCCCTGAAATGGCGGATGCCCGACCTGTAAATTGGGACAATGGGATGTGAGGTAACTGCGCTGGCGTTGTACACCGTCACGGTAGGCGGTTGGAGACCGCGGCGCAGTGCTACATTGGTTAACATTGGACCCTATGGGTCCCAGGAGCCAATGACGATGTACGTGACCGCCATTTTCTATCAGTTGAATCACTCGATACCTGATCTTCGACAGGAGAGGACCTACACTGCAAGTGCTGCTGTGACCTCGGTCTGGAAGAGACAATGGCTCGTACGTCTGGGGAAAGGGCCCCTGCCTTCACATCGGAGGAGTTGGAGAAGCTCGTGGATGGGGTCCTCCCCCAGTACACGCTACTCTACGGTCCTCCAGACAAACGGGTAAGTACACAGGGAGCATGTTGTATGGGCTATGCCTGTGTGGAGAGGGCTGGATGTAAGAAGGAAGGGGGCAGAGTGCTGCGTGCATGAAAGACGGTGAATGCATGTGCCACATGGCAAGGGTAGGGATGGGGGCCAATCACTTTGACGGTGCAGTTGGTAATGACTATTCTTCTTCCCCTGTACATTTCATGTAGGTCAGCACCCACCAGAAGAAAGATATTTGGCGTGCCATCGCCAAGGACGTCTGGACCCTGGGGGTCTACCACAGACGGAGCACTCACTGCTGGAAAAGATGGGAGGACATTCGCCGCTGGAGCAAGAAGACGGCGGAGGCTCAGCTGGGGATGGCCTCCCAACGTGGGAGGGGTGCCCGTCGCACCATGACCCCCCTGATGTTCAGGATCCTGGTGGTGGCCTACCCGGAGTTGGATGGGCGCTTGAGGGCATCACAGCAGACACAAGGGGGTGAGTACACTCTCATTCTGCTGACTTTGTGCGCAGTGGAGTTGTCTGGGTGGGGGAGGAGGGCTGTGGGTTTCTCTAGGCCAGGGCGAGTTCCGTAGGCAAGGCCCCTCTGTAAGGCAGGCCATGTGGCACCCCAGCCCACCTCTGTAGACTGCCAATTACAGCTATTCATGCCCCTGTGTCATCTATGTGTCGTCCATAGTCTTGTAGGCCATTTCCCAGGAATTGCACAGTGGAGCCCAAGAGCGCGGCGTAGTGCAGGGGGCTTCTGTGTCTGTCTTGTCCGCCAACGGTAGTGGTAATCCATGCACTCAACATGCCTTTCTTCTGTCCTCGTCCCCCCTTTTTGTGGTCTCCCTGTTCTTGTGTGCATTAGCATCATCAGGCGGAGGAGCAGTGGCACCGGAGCACGAGGGAGCTGCATCCCACATGGCCCTGGAGGGTGAGACTACGGACTCGGAATTCACCAGTGGGACGGAGGGCGAGGGGAGCTTCACGGCGGGGACAGCAGCGACACAGACACGTCCTCTGATGGGAGCTCCCTTGTGGTGGTGGCAACATCTGTGCCCCCCGCATCTACAGGTACAGCCGCCACCCCCCTACCAGCACCACCCTCCCAGCAGCCCCTCTGCCTTCGCCCCGTGCCCGCTCACCCAGGAGGGTGGGCATCACCTTCGCCCCAGGCACCTCACGCCCTGCCCCAGTCACCCCTGCTGCCCTCAGTGAGGAGGCCATTGACCTCCTCAGGTCCCTCACTGTTGGGCAGTCTACCATTTTGAATGCCATCCAGGGTGTAGAAAGGCAGTTGCAACAAACTAATGCATTCCTGGAGGGCATTCATTCTGGTCAGGCGGCCCTTCACCGAGCTTTTCAAACTCTGGCCTCAGCACTGATGGCAGCCATTGTCCCCGTCTCTAGCCTCTCCACTCCAACTTCTTACACCAATCCCCTGTACCTCTGCCTATCCCAAGCACACCATCAGATCAGCCTGCACACACCTCACCACACAAGGGAAGTTCAGGCAAACATAAGCACCACACATCACACAGGCACTCACGCAAGCAACACACACATGCAGACACACCAACATCCACTGCCTCCACTGTGTCCCCCTCCTCGTCGTCTCCCTCCTCCCTCCCAGTCTCGTCTACACTCACACCTGCATGCACTACCTCTACAGCCACTACGTCCCTCACCAGCACAGCCACCAGCACACCCGCTCACGTGCAGTCACCACCCCCACTACCATTTACACGTCCCCTGTGTCCTCTCCTAGTGTGTCTGTGACGCCCGCTCCCAAGATACACAAATGCAGCCACACACCCACCCAACAGCCATCCACCTCACGACAGCCTCCAGCGCATGCACCTGCACCCAAAGTCACCAAACGTACACCTCCTACTACCACCACCTCTTCCTCCACTCCCAAACCCCCTCCAGCTACCCGTCCCAGTGTGTCCAAGAAATATTTCATGTCAAGCCTTGACCTTTTTCCCACACCTCCCCCACCCCGTCCATCTCTTAGGTCCCGAAGTAGCACCTCACCCACAACATCTTCGGGACCAGTGGTGCCTGTAGTCACCGGTATGTGGAGTGCACCGGCCACCAGGACAGCCAGTGTGGCACGGAGCCACAGCACAGCCAGTCCCCCTCCTGTGAAGCATCAGAAGTTGGCCAGTACCCGGCGGGAGAGGGGGAAGACTCCAGCCACCAAAGCCGCTCCCAGGGGTCCCGGTGGGAGTTTGGAGTCAGTGTGACACCTCCCAAGGTGGGGAAGGGCCACAAGAAACCCGGCAAGTCTGGGAAGAGCTGCACGGCGGAGAAGATCGCCATCATCCCCGCTGTCCAGGATGCCACCACCAGCCCCGGCCCAGCTGCGCAGGAGGCCACCGCCAGCCCCGGCCCAGCTGCCCAGGAGGCCACCGCCAGCCCAGCTGCCCAGGAGGCCACCGCCAGCCCCAGCCCAGCTGCCCAGGAGGCCACCGCCAGCCCCAGCCCAGCTGCCCAGGAGGCCACTGCCAGCCCCAGCCCAGCTGCCCAGGAGGCCACTGCCAGCCCCAGCCCAGCTGCCCAGGAGGCCACTGCCAGCCCCAGCCCAGCTGCCCAGGAGGGCACCGCCAGCACAAGCCCCGCTGGGCCATGAAGGACCGCCAGCACAAGCACCGCTGAACAGGGCACCGCCAGCACAAGCACCGCTGGGCCATGAAGGACCGCCAGCACAAGCACCGCTGAACAGGGCACCGCCAGCACAAGCACCGCTGGGCCATGAAGGACCGCCACCACAAGCACTGCTGAACAGGGCACCGCCAACGCAAGCACCGCTAAACAGGGCACCGCCAGCACAAGCACCGCTGGGCCATGAAGGACCGCCAGCACAAGCACCGCTGGGCCATGAAGGACCGCCAGCACAAGCACTGCTGAACAGGGCACTGCCAACTCAAGCACCGCTAGCCCATGAGCGGCAGGGGCACTGACACAACTGGTTCCATCACGGGGTGAGTGATGAACTCTGGGCACCAGTCCCCCTCCAGAACCAGTGGAGACATGCATCCACTACCTCTGTCCTTCACAGGATGAAGCACTCTGGGCACCAGTCCCCCTCCAGAACCAGTGGAGACATCCATCCACTACCTCTGTCCTTAACAGGATGAAGCACTCTGGGCACCAGTCCCCCTCCAGAACCAGTGGAGACATCCATCCACTACCTCTGTCCTTCACAGGATGAAGCACTCTGGGCACCAGTCCCCCTCCGGAACCAGTGGAGACTGTTATCCACTTGAGAGACTGTGGCTTTGCACTCCCCAGGATTGAACAGTGGGCAAACCACCCGCTGTAGAGACTTGTGAGACTGTGGCTTTGCACTCCCCAGGATTGAACAGTGAGCAAACCACCCACTGTAGAGACTTGAGAGACTGTGGCTTTGCACTCCCCAGGATTGAACAGTGGGCAACCCACCCACTGTTATCGACTTGAGAGACTGTGGCTTTGCACTCCCCAGGATTGAACAGTGTGCAAACCACCCACTGTTATCGACTTGAGAGTCTGTGGCTTTGCACTCCCCAGGATTGAACAGTGGGCAAACCACCCACTGTAGAGACTTGTGAGACTGTGGCTTTGCACTCCCCAGGATTGAACAGTGGGCAGACCACCCACTGTAAAGACTTGTGAGACTGTGGCTTTGCACTCCCCAGGATACATCAGTGGGCATTAAGCCCCCTCGTGGATCTGGCGTCGTGCACTCATCCGGCTGAGGTGCCCCCCCTTTCCTTCCCCCTGAGGTGCCTGTTGTATTTCTATCTGATGCCCCTGCAGTGTTCTCTCTGTTTTGATCGGGTATCGAGTGTGGGCCTCGCCCATGCATTTGGGGCCCAGTGGTCCACGGACTATAAATGGTGCAATACCTCGACTTGTATTATTGGTGTATATATTTGTTTATGGTGTATATATATTTTGGAGTACTGGATTTTAATAGATTACAATCGTTACAATCATTTCCTTTTGTCTTTGCATTCTCCGGGAGGGGTTTGGGGGGTGTTACTGTAATGTATAGATATGCATTGGTGTGTGTGTTGTAGTGGGTGAGGGTGGGGGTGTTGTGTGTGTGTGTCCCTGTTTTTTGCCTCCCCCCTCCCCTGTGTCGTAGGTGCAGTACTCACTGTGGTCTTCGCCGCCGCCATTCGTGCTCCTGGTAGAGGAGCAGGAAGACTATCGCAGGTAGAATTTGGAGTTCCGGTTCCATGGTGTCCTCGTTCCTCGTGGGGTGTGTAGAGGTGAGCGTTTTCCCTTCGAAATTCCAGTTTCCGCCGTGTTTTTATCCACTGTGAATCCGCCCCGGAAAAGGTGGCGGATTGGTAGGTTGTGATACTGTGGGCGGTACATTGTCCTCCGCCTGTCTGTTGGCGGTGACCGCCAAGCTGTTTGTTTGTACCGCCGTGGCGGTCTGAGTGTTAAAGTGGCTGTCTTTGTTGGCGGTTTCCGCCACAGTCGTAATTGCAATTTTTTTACCGCCGGCCTGTTGGCGGTCTTACCGCCGCTTTAACACCGTCCACCAGGGTTGTAATGACCACCTCTATTTGTGACAGCGGGCTGCCTGCAAAATCTGCCTTCATTCCTTATTTTCCCATGGAAACAATTGAGACCTTTCAAGAATGAAATTACTTGCGGAAATAAAAATTAAAATTGCGATACAAAAGATTCAAGGATATAGAGTACACATCATATCTGCCTTAAAAATGAGTAACAGGTAGTTAGAGAGTCCTCGGATACGGGAGGCATAGTAGTAATTATGAGTAGAAAGATGTATGTAGAGAGGAATACAGCCAACTAGTTGATGAAGAAAGTTATCTTAAAATTGTAGAACAGATGTATAGAGACACAAATGCTGCATATACTTTGCTCTGTTAAGGTAAATACAAGGGCCTTATTGAACTGGAAAATTAAAGGTCTCCGTAACAATGATTTAAGATTTCCAACAATCTCATAAAACCCTAATAGGCCACCCAGCAGGCCTACTGTGTCTTTGAATGGGAGCTTACTAGAAACTATCTCTACATAAAAAGACCATCTTCTCACTCTGTATGTTGTGAGTTTAACATCCTGCATAGGAGATAGTGTAGACTTCATGTCCAAATTTGACAGGATTCAGTGGCAAGAGGAATTCCTGATGATTACAATTTGTCATTTCATATAAACTAGTATAAGACACAATGACAGACAAAAGACCTGCAAACATGCTTACAATCCAGATCTATACATTTACGCTATCACTAATATGATTCTTTTGTGTTACATTTCTGTTTAAATAATTACATATTTTTGTTTGAGGGCCCTTGTTTGAGAAATTGAGAACAGTCAAGGAACCCAGCTTCACCCCGAGCTATGCAAACTTGTTTATGGGCGGGTGAGAATAGCAGTTTCTCTGGCCTGATGAGATTTTTGTGTGCACCAGTTACGTTGTATTGTGCTTAAGGTACATAGACAACCTGTTTGTAATCTGGAAAGGGAATGAAGGGTTAGCCAAAGAGTTCATGAACAGATTACACATCAATATTTTATTTTTCTTTCTACTTGCACCATGAACCATCAATCTGCCAACTAGTTAGAGCTCATATTAGAAGTGAAGAAGGAAAACTGCACACTCATATGTGTCACACAGAAACAGCAGGAAGCAGTCTCCTGCGTGCTAGCAGTAATCATCCTTCACATCAGAAGTAGTTCCACTCTTACTTGTAATTATCTCAGTCAAAGAGCAGGCCCCAACCATCACTTTCAGAAAACCCAAAATAAATAAAGACTCACTAGTTAGTACAGAGATTAAGCTTTGTCAAAATACTCACTCTATCTGTAACAAAGGAATGTTTTGATGCTGTTCTCCGAATAATGAATAAACAGACATGGCCAAAACACTCAAACATGTAAAATACTTATTTATGCCATGCCACTGAAATAAATGTAGCCCAATAACATGTTATTTACTACAAGTGTACTTATAGTTTTAAACATTTATCATCAATGAATGGTGTAATTGACGTGGGAAAACATTGCTTACTGACTCACTGAATGAAAGCGGCCTATACAGGCTTTAACTCAATTAAAAAAGCTCTTGGTTTGGGGGTACCTGTAGAAAACTTAGGGCACTGGGGCATTGGAGGTAATTCTTGGCATAAGGGAGGGCATCCAAGGCAAAATGCAGACCCTGAAATACTGGAAGTAATACTTGACAAGGGGACGCCTATGGCAAGATGTTGGTGCTTGCGTACTGAATCTAATTCTTTGCCTCAGAGAGGGCAGCCATGGCATACTGGGGATGAGAAACGGATTGGGGGAAGCAAACCGTGATAAAATGCTTGCTCTGAAATCCGGGGGGTAATTTTCGACATGCGGGTCAACCATGTTAAATGGACAGTATTAATGGCAACATTCTGGTACAGGAATATTGTATAATATTCTTGGCATAAGAAGGTACCCAAAACAAAATACCAGCATTGGCACAGTGAAGGTAATTATTAACATACTTGGACCTCTCAAGGCAAACTTTGGAAAAGATGGGCTGAACTCCTGGCAGGTTTTATACCCCACCACTTTTAAAGATTACCAGCCATCATTGAAATTGACATCAGAAGGCATACTTTATTGCTTCACAGTTTGCATATTATAGTGATGTCACAGGGAAACAACGTAGCAAATAGTTTCAAGTCCTCTTGTGCAGAGATTTTACCTCACTGCACATATTTAACCCCATGCGCTCTAGTGCTGGTAATGTACCTTTTGGTTTTTTTTAAACAAATACTTATGAAGTTAATGATGTATAAAGTGAATAATATCTTCACATTTTATGTTTAAACTTTACTGGGTAGGGAAATAAATAACATTCAGTTCTTGACATTCTTTACTGATTTTTTTTCTTTAGATACAGTGGAAGACAAAGATTCCAAAGCTGCAGAGGAACTAGGTAAACTCAATTTGTACTTAATTTTGTAATACTTGTTATTTTTCTTTGATCCTAACAAACACAACCAGGAGTTAAGTGCTTTTGTAAATATTTGGTGCCAGCGGAAATAGCTGCAAAAATATAAAATCTCTCTAGTCTTCTATTGTGATACAGCCTTCTGTCTGCAGATTCCTCACCTTTTGAATATTCCCCCGGCATCAGGCTGGATCCGAAAAAACTTTAGCAGTACAGTTGCGTATTGGCTGGTGGCACAAATAGCTGTGCATTAATGTTACTCTGTGCCGGATATGACGTGTGCCTGCCTGTATAGGTGATGCCTATGCACTCTGACATCAGTTCCTTGCTTTCTATGCCAATAGACAAAGATCTGGATCTCCATGAGACACTTCTGTAAAACATTCCTACCAAAAAAACAGTGCGCAAGTGAACTGTCACTTACAAAATCTATGAGGTTTAAATTCTGTGGGGAATGTTGCTAACAAATGTCTGTGACTGAGCCTTGTGATGTTTGCCTGTGTTGCCTGAGGTCGGAACATGATTCCAGGGTATGGAGTTATTGTGCCTTGACGCCTCCCAAGGGCATTCGAGACTGGGAAGCAAAGCTCATCATCATGAAGCACCTCAAGACCCAATGCTGGAATAGGTCGAGGTCTAAAGGTAAATTCCAGTTCCTGTCCCACTCCCGAGGTTGTTCTTGTGAGAGGTTGTCTTCACTATCGTGCCCTAAAGTGCATGGCATCATTGTGCCTCCAGGTTGTACCCCAAAAGTAGCTCTACTTGCGATTTGCCTTCATGCAGTCCACTTGCTTTTAAGGAAACATTCAGACGAGTCTTATGCCGTTTCATGACTCCTGACTTTCTGGAGATAAAGCTGATTCAGCTCTGGAGATCTTTGAAGATAGCAGGGTCACATCACACTCCCTGGGCCTTTCTGCTGTTCCTCACAATCAGCACCAGCCGTTTTGCCCCCTCCTTGGCTATGGTGGGAGTTTCCAATAGCTTCTTTAACCAAAGATTAAGGGGGTTATTCTAACTTTGGAGGAGTGTTAATCCGTCCCAAAAGTGACGGTAAAGTGACGGATATACCACCAGCCGTATTACGAGTTCCACAGGATATAATGGACTCGTAATACGGCTGGTGGTAAATCCGTCACTTTTCCGTCACTTTTGGGACGGATTAACACCTCCTCCAAAGTTAGAATAACCCCCTAAATGTTTACCCAGAAATTTCTTTACATGGTCTACATTCCAAAGTCAATATATAAGGTTGTTGAGCCGAACACTTAGGCCCTCATTATGATGTTGCCCGTCTGGGCCGCCATGCCGGCGGTGGCGCTCAGTACCGCTCCGACAGGCAGCCTGATGGTGGACGGCATCATTATCCGACAGGGCAGCGCTGCTGCCCCTCGGATAATGATCCCATGTCCTCCAGCCTTTCCCTCACGGGTTTCCCCGCCAGTGAATGGCTGGCAGAATTGAGGGCCCTGCACTGCCCATGCACTTGGCATGGGCAGTCTGGGGCCCCTGTGCAGTGCCCCATCGCGCAGGTCACTGCCCGGTTTACGGGCAGTGATCTGCATGACGGGTGCAGCTGCACCCGCCGCACAGAGGCATTGACGGCAGGCAATGTCCTGGCCAGGCTCAGCAGAATGTATATTATACGGCCAGCGGGGCCCCTGGGGGGCTGGCGGTCTATAGAAAGACCGCCAGCATGAACACAGCGGTGTTAACCGCTGTGTTCATAATGAGGGCCTTAATGTTCAGTCCTTCAATTTATTCAGACTACTTTTATTTGTTCTTACAAAACATTTCTTATTATCATTTAGAAAATTCTCATATGAATATACAGTATTATGCATTATGCATTCCTAGGTCCATCAGTCACGCCACATCTACAACCAATAACGTATCACATGTAGAAACCATATGGGGATTGAAAAACCTAGGCTTTATATATTGCCCAACATAAGTGTGATGACAACCCTTTTACACAAATACATATCATGCATAATCAATATTTTAAATCCATACATGGATGAATTATTTCTACCTTTAGCATACTTCACCATATTATGGCCCTCATTATGACCCTGGCAGTCTTCTGACCGCTAGGGTAAATATGGCAGTCCCACCGCCAACAGGCTGGTGGTGCAGACCGCCACATTATGAGTGTGGCGGGTTAGTGTCTGTCAACCCGCTACATCTCCACTCATACCGCCAGGGCGGTTGGAGCCCCCAGACCAGAGATGAGCATATCAACCTGGCAGTCAACAGAAGACCCCCAGCAGTATTAGGAGCGGCTTCCCGCCATGGTTTCCGCGGTGGTAGCACTGCCACGAAAGCCATGGCGGAAAGGCTACTGGTGACCTGGTATTTCTTCCCTTTCACTGGAACATGACACCCCCAGCAAGCACTAGACCCCACTCCAGCCACAGCGCCCCCTCCCCTCATCCTCCTCCAGACACAGCACCCCCACACTCCTCCAGACACAGCACCCCCGCATTCTTGCACACAGACACCACACGCACCACACATACACCCATTCACCTACACTTACATACATTCATTCACTTACATGCATCCATACACGCATTCACCTCAGCACTCCTACACTCATTCAACCACGAATACTCACACCCAACCAAACACGCATACTTACACCCATCCAAACATGCATTCACCACAAAACTCACAGCTGCATACACACATGCATACATGCATATGTGCACTCACTTCAACATTCAGACACTTATACAACCACGCATACACACATTCATACACACATGCAGACACAACACACTCGCACGCACTCACAACACCCCCCAAACTCCCACCCCCCTCTGTCGGACGAACACCTTACCTGGTCTGGGGAGAAGGTCGTCCAGCAGGGAACGGGAAGAGGCGCTTCCACCGCCGGCAACACCCCACCAGCAGGATTGCTTTGGGCACTGTCAAAAGGTACCTGTCATTTCTTTTGGCCTTTATATGGTTGCAGGCCCAGCCCTTATTATTTAAGTCTGTCGTGATGTGTTTCTTTAAAGGGTTACAATATATGTTACCCCCTTCTTCATTTGTTATGCCCTAATGGGATTTAAATTTGATCCTCACATTACTCAAATGTGCACCCTTTGAGTCTTTACACACATGTTTTCCTTTCGTCTCCTTATTCTCAAGACAATCTTTCTTCTCTGCATAGCATTATCAAGGCAAGTGAGCAAGTTGCAGGCTCTGTCTGTGAACCTGCCTTACACCATTTTCTTCCCAGACCAGCGAGTTTTGCGGACTCAAACCCCCTTGTTACCATAAGTTGTAACTCACTTTCATGTTGATCAGAACATCACTCTTCTGGCGTTCTTTGCTTCACCTTGACCCTGTGAGAAAGAGGAAAGACACCACTAGTGGATCCAAAAAGGGCTCCCGTCTTCTATATTAATCCAGAAAGCACTGGGTGGACCATCAGCTCTTTATTGGATTCACTGGAGCAAAGAAAGAGAAGGCTGTGCAAAACAGGACCATCTCTTTCTGGATTGTGCTCTACATTAAGATCTGCTACGCTCTGGCCAATAAACAGCCCCTTGACAGCTTGTGGGCTCATTCTATCAGAGCTAATGCTGGTAGCACTGCGTTGGCATGTGGGGTACCTGTTGTGGATATTTGCCAGGTGGCTGTGTAGGCGTCATTTCATATATTCATGAAGCACTGCTGTCTGGACAGTCAGGTCCACTGGGGTGGCCATTTTGCCCATTCGGGCTTGCAGGTCATTTAAATTTGAGCAAGTTCACAAGCCCACTACCTGGGAGATACTGCTTTAGTAGTTCTTCAAAAGATGAGGAATCCATAGTTAGAAGTCTCTATCATAAAAAAAAGTTACTTATCTTTAGTAACCCTCTTTCTGGAAGAGACTTTATATAACAGCAGACTTCTCATCGACCCTCCCGCCTCCCCGCTCTGTGAAGTCTGCTGTCATTTTAAAAGATCCCTTATTAGAGATGTGCACACTGGTCAGGATTGATCTAGTATGATCTCCATGTCTGTGGGTACAGACGGGACAGAAAGCAACTGATGTCATTGCGCATGGGTGGTGCCTAAGTAGGTCCAAGCATTTCATATCCAGTGTGGGCCGATGTCAGTGCAGAGCTAAATCCAGTCTGACGCCTGGGGGAAATAGTCAAAAGGTGAGGAATCAGCAGTAAGGTAGAGTCTCTACTAGAAAGCATGCTACCAAAGGCAAGTCACTTTTTCTTATGTGTAATTGGCATAAAATTGAGATGTTAGCCCTGTTAGAGTAAAATATTACCCTTAGCGCCTAAATACACAAGATACAAAGTAGGAAGGCCAAATACTGTAAATACTGCCAATCATTGCTACCACTGAATTAACAGAACTAGTTAGAATGCTTGCCTATACATATTCCAACGTTTCTCTGAACAACATGGGGCTTTTTTTCAGGTTTGTACCTCTTCCCCACAAGCACATCCCTGCAGTTTCTAGGTACCTAACTGCAGGAAGTGCAGAGAACATCAGTGGAGTAAACAACCCAAAGAACCATGTGACACAGATTGTGCCTCTTGAGCTAAATGGACCAACAAATACTGACACTATCCGTACACACCATGTCGGCCATACTGAGAGACATTTAAATTTCTTGCCGCTGCAGATAATCCCATCTTCCAGCATGCCACCTGCAAAATATTTCAGTGATGTGGAATTCCTATCACCTGACACACAATGTTTGGGGTCAAGGGCAACAGGTTTTTATGTTTATTATGTCCTTGGGACAAGCAGGCCCAACCCCCTGCAGCACAAACCCTTTGGCTGACAGTTTACAGGGAAGGGAACTGTCTGCATTTGAGGAAATGTGTGTATTCTTATGTTAATGCTGTTCAAACTTGTATTTATGGTTCATTAATGAAAAGCCTTCATTATTAGGGCGAGCGCTGTAAATAAACATTTTAAGGTCGCACTGCACTACTGACAGTGGTTCCAAAAAATAGTGTACACACATGTTTGGAAAGTTTAACAATATAAGGCTAAGTATAGTACTTCCAGAATGCTCTCTGATTAGATGCAAATGTTTGTAGAAGCTTGTAAACAAGAGTGATGATTCTTTGCTTTCAAATTTAAATGTTCAGTAAAAAATGCAAGTAGGTAAAAAAACGTTTCGCTACTATGAAATTTTAGATGATATTTCTTTGAAGCATCATTTAGTAAAATTATAATATTTCCCAAAAATATTCCTAATGGAAAATAAGTGTAACTATTTTCAACAAGATTACGGGAAGCATGAAAATAAACAAGCACTGACAAAGCCAACTTATTCAACATTTTTTTGTGAGTCTTTTGGTTTCGTCAATGTGTGTCTTGTTTTGGCATGGATCTTGTAACACTTTATTGTTGTGGGAGCTGCCAAGCCCTCACCATTGTAACAAACACTGGCAAAAAGAAAAAAACTTGTTGGCGCTCAAAAAGCACACGTTGCCACCAGTGGTGTAACAAAGGCCCTGCAGCCCCCCTCCAGGGGGCCCCCTCAGCATAGCACCTGCCCTGAGTGAGTCTGGTCTTGTTCTTCGCAGGGGGAACCCCTCCAGTTTTGTTATGCCACTGATTGCCACAGTAGTTCCTGGCACTGAACAAAACTACTTTGTGTGCCAATATGCTCCTTTTGGAAGAGCAGAATGCAATCACTCAAAGGCTGCCATAGATAGAGAGAAATAAAAGTTTAATCAAAACAAAATGTCTTTGTTAATGCCAGGACTAATTAGGGACCCAATTCTTAAAGAAAGTCACAAAAGTGCACTCATGGTAAATGTCTTTGAATTAGTGGCTTTCATGAATTCACAAGAGCTTACAGAAGTAGACCAGGAAATCGTACTCCTAGAAAGTATTTGTGAACTGTATTTTAGCACGAGCAAATATGCATGTGTAGATTGGCTCATGTGAAAGTTCACTTTCCCTTCAAACACTTTTTTTCCCAACCGTGGAAGAACTTCTACTTCTGCCATTGTCAGTAGTAAATTTCCAACTTTTCTCATTATGGGAAAAGAGCTGGTAAAATTTCATTAAAACATGCAAGCTAATAAGTTTGAAGACTCAAAGGCATTCCAGCCCTGGAACTATTGCCAACTGCTTCCCTCCAGCCCCAGAATGTACATCTGGGCAAAGGTGGCAAAATAAGGAAACTGCCATAGTAGGGATTAGAATTGCAAGTATTCAAGCCAACCCTGGCATAATCAGGGAGGCTATTATCAAAGCTCTTACATAATGAGATTGCTTCCATAATTTGCGCCGCACTACATGGCACCAAAGGGACAAGTACATTTTTCACAGGACAAGTAGATTAAAGAAGCAACCTGCCCCATGGACAAGTAGATATTTTATTAAATTCCACACCCCTGTATTGATATCAGCTTTACGCACGACTAATAAAATAAATACATAAATGAATAACTTACTGAACTATCTTTTGGGGATATGTGGAGCACTTAATTACCTTCCTTATAACTATTACAAAGGCAAAGACCCATTTCTACAACAGGCAGACTGTTTTCTTGAGTGCCCTCATCTGGAGCTTTAAGTGCAGATTTTCCCACAGTTAACATAAAACATACGTTAAACCCAAAACCGGTCGCACACTCCAAAATTTTGCACCTGTGCTGTGGAGAAGGCAGAAGTGAAAGATTGATTGCTACTCTCTCTTTCAGTGATAGCGTACTGGCCTGATTTCAGACGGGGCAGGTCCCCTGCAGGAGGTTGAAATCTGTACCTGCACTTCCATGCTGGGGCAGCTCTAGGTGGCCAGTGCAAACCTCTGTTACCCCTTCTAAAGGTCACCTTTGATTGGAGGCTTTAACAGTATCACTTTCTTGGTGGCACACAGTGTGGCTTCTAAGAGTATCTTTCCTTGTGCACCAGAATTGGTAATGAGGGACAGTTGCACAGGCAAAGACAGTCCATAATTTGCCTGCGATCATATACATCAGTGAAGTGGGTACTACTGCAGAGGTTATGAAAACTAATTTGCCTTTTCTACATAGGGAAGTGCCTTGGAAGAGCAAAAAACTGTCCCAAATATCCATGTGCACCTCAGCTCTATAAAGTCAACCCCCTATGCCCACTGATTTCTCCCATGTATACCGATTACTTGTGCTGCAACTATTACTATTTGCTTTGAGGTGACACTAACTTTTACATTTAGCACAAAATATATATTCAGATGTTTGCAAAGGTTAATATACCACTCATCTTTAGACCAGTTAATTTCACACTACTCTAAATACGCATGCCAGTATACTATGTGAAGAGAAAATCCTGTTTTGTAAATGCTGTCACTGATAAACCTTAAACTCCTTTGCCATTGAACATGTCATTTAATGAGTAATTATTTTCTTCACACAAATGCAGACACTTGTGTTTGGATTTCGTATTCTATTTGTACATATTTGGCTTAGCATCTTAAATACAATTGTTGGACATGGTATAATTACAGGGATTACGTTCATGCACTAGCAACAAGCTGCTTAAAAGAAAAAATCTAAATGAAAAAAATGTGTTCACATTTTCTTTTTTTTACAGATGTACAGACACCTTCAAACTGTAATCCAGTTATAAGGAAGGCAACCATGAAGGAAACCTCGTGGAAGAGTCTTCATGGTGAGATCCATTCCAAAATTACAGAGATCCAAGTGGAGGACAATCCCAAATGGTCAGTCGATAAAGTTGGGTCATCAGGCAAGGAAACGGAGATGACATGCTTCTGCATAAACCAAGAGTTTAATAGTGGACCAGACAGCCTACAGTCTTTACTGCTGTTCTTAAACTATAAAGCTTACCAGCCATGCTTTAAAGACCTCTATGATATATCATGCTCATTCTTAAAAAACATATTTCATGGCTATTCTGAAGAAGAGGACGTTGTCCGATATCTCAGCACAGTCAGGGAGGCAGCCAAGAAGGCAAGCATGAACTGGGCCCTAATAAGAGTATGCTTCCTACTGGGCAGGATATGTAGAAAAAAGCACAAATTTTCACAAGCACGCGTATATTTTGAAGAAGCTTTAGGCGTCATAAGAGGAGAGTTTAGTGACATATTTCTGGTTGTTGCTCTCTACACAAATCTTACTGAAATCTACTTGAAACAGAGTAACAGAGAAAAATACTTGCCAATTTTTGATAAGGTGGCTTCACTTCTCATGGTGATCCCAAACTGCATTTGCAGTTCGAAAATGGAATCTGTCTTACTGAAGTATGCCCTAAAAAATGCTGTCTTGAGCCAAGATCAACACTCTGAAGCCAGGGCCTGCTTTCTGTTGGTAAAACTTTACACTCATCTGAAACAGTATGAGGAGGCATTGCCATTCCTAGAAAGGTTACAAGCATTGAATAGTTCTTTGCATTCGAATTGCATGATTTTATCTTTGAATTGTTATTTCAGACTTAGTGATGTTTACACTCACAAATGTTTACCTCACCTTGCACTGAGCTGTGTAAAAGCTGCTTCTCAAAGATCTACTATGTTCATGGGTTACATGAAAAGTGTGGAGTGCATCCTTAAAAATGCTTCAAAACTCTATGGACTGAAAAAAACTGGTCAAATTTACCCAACACAAATTGCACCCTACCTCAGACGAGCTCTTTCATTAGTGAGCACCGAAGAAGAGAAGAAACTCGCTAGCATCCTCTGTGCTAGTTTATCAGAACTATATGCCTGGCACAAAGAGCACAAGAAAGCCATCATCTGTATGAGAAAGGCATTTGACACAGTAGCCTTTAGTGATCCAAAAGAAGTGAGGAACTCTTTAGTTTCACTTGGTTGGTTGTATATTCTTGATGGCCAAAACAACATTGCACTGGATATTTTCAATGACATTTTGGAGTGTGAGAACAGTACTTGCCAGCAGTCCGGGGTGATTTACAACCTAAGTGCCATAGCTCTTAGAAAAAATAATGAGACCAAACAGGCTGCTGTGCATTACTACAAAGCTCGCCACATTTCAGAAGAGATGGGGGAGAGATCTAATCAAGCTATTGTTCTGGCAAACTTTGGAATTCTGTGCCTTCATGTACATGCCTACAGTCTGGCTGAACTCTATTTAATAAAATCCACCATGTTGTTTTGTAGACTCCAGGACAAGAAGTCCAGTATTGACTTTATCCAAGTCCTTCTTCTGCTTGGTCATTACTACATTAATGGGAGCTTCAAAGAAAAAGGAAGAATTTACTATGAGTGGGCCTTGTTGGTCGCCATGGAAGCAAACAACTTTGAAAGTAAGCAGTATTTCCGTTTAGTTTTATTAATAGTGCATTATATATTTTCTATGCATCGTATGCTCAATTTGGTTATAATATTAATATAATTAATTCTCTTCCATAACATACTCATGTGTATTTTCCATCTGTTGTTTACTGATAAAGCACAAAGAGTCTACTTTAGTATTCATGTTTCTTGGAAGCATGTGTCCTATATATTGTTATGATATGTGTATTGATATGAGATGTACTATTTGGTTTTGGAATGTACTAGCTCACTACCAGAAGCATGTAACATTACAGGTATGAATATAAAAAAAACTGAAGGCATTGGGAACATCTGATCCAATGCTGGGGATTCTGATTGGTTAGTGTAATATAAAGAATGCAGAAACAGAAAATCATCAGAGAAAATATGCATACAATAATTTTGCACGGAATGGAATAACTGTTTATTTGAGTTTCACCAATCAGTGGGAATTTACCATACTAACCCCACCACAATGTCTGTTAATTTTTTTGTATCAAGATAGGGAAATAAGATTTATTGTTTGCTGTCTTCATGTAAAAAATCTTTTTAACAGACACTTGGTGGAAATGTAGGAAAAACAGCCCTCCACTGGAATACTGAGTGGATCATGCGGTTCTCCTGTTGGTGTACTTCCTCGCTAGAAGTATATGTTCAGTGCTTGCCTAAACTTATAAAAATTCTATCTTGAATAATGGGGATTGGCAAAAATGCTACCTGCAGATTTGTCACTTGGATTTAACTCTGCGTGTGAAATCGCCTATTGCGGCACAAATTCCACTCTGATTTACAGAAGATCTAGTATACTCATTGATGCCATGAAGGTGTAGAATGGGGAACTACCAAGAATCAATTTATTTGTAATCGTTTCTGAACTCAAAGTAATTAACTACTTTTTTTCAATAGGAAAACAGTTCTTTTCTACCTTTGTCACTAGACTCAGCTGTTACCTTTTCACAGATTGTGAAACAATCCAATTTCTTGGAGGTCACTGTGTTACATCTGCTGGACAGCTCTAAGTGCATAAGCTTTAGTCAGTCTACTGTTTTGTTTGATGAAGTAGTTTTATTCATCTATTTCAAACAAGTTCCTTTTGAACAATAGCGTTCAGCTTCTAATTTTTCATATTGTATGTTTAATTTGTATGAAATGTCTGTAATTTTGATAGTATAACTTATAATTTTGGTTAGTGTACTTCATGTTTAGGATATGCTTCATCAGGAACAAAGATAATATATTTTGTTGAGCTTGTGAATTATCTACAATAAAACAGCACTATTGTTACTGCAGATTTACAACACCAGACCCTTGTTGGCAATAATGCTTTCCTCCCTCTGTATTTAAGCAGTACTAAACAGTAATTAAGTCAAAATGCAAAGCAATAAAAATCATAAACTGGATTATAAAAATAGAGTAAACGACAATAAATAAAATTATACCAAAATGATAAAATTGCACTAAGGGGAACAGGAGATATGATTTTTTAAAGATTTAAGGGAAAATAGTTTCAAGAAGTACACAGCACCAGTGTTAGTCACTGGTTGTGGAAGACTGGGGTGTGGACTCAATTTGGGGCTGCTTACAATGAATTGCGGGTTTGGTACACCAACCAAGTTTGTTCTGGTCAAAGACTTTACCATCTTATTTAGAGCCTGATTTGGATTTGGGAGGATGGACTAGTCCGTCACAAACCTGACATATATTCCGTCCCCAGAATTACAAGTGCAATTTGATATAATGCATTTGTATGGCATGATGGGTAATGATTATGCTGGTTTATAGTAGGTGATTGCAGGAAATATTCATTTTCTGCGCGATGACCCCGGATTTTAGCTGGAACCTATATTTTTGCTGGAACTCTGAGCACTTTGCTATGACTATCAGGAATAACGTGCCGGTGCTTCCCCTTTTAGCATGGTCAAATTGGTGTACTCTTAATTGGTATATTTAAATTCCCTATAATTCCCTAGTATGTGGCACACAGTGTACCAAGGGCCTGTAAGGTAAATGCCATCAGTGCATTTGAAAGGAAGGGGAATAGGATGCCAAAACAGTTCTCATGTATCTACAGTCTGGCTACTGTCTCTGGGAGTATTGGTACAGTGGGTGCCTCCAACTTAACTTCAGTATTAGATGAGGGAGAACACTAGATTCTAATAGGTCACTAGCAGCACACACACCCATCCCTCAGTGTCCAAACTGACTTTCACAATCTTGAAAGTGCCCATAGTGGGTATGGTTGGCCTCAAGAACATTTACGCCAGCATTTATTCTTGTCCACTGGCTTGGGCCATGGACATAGCTACCACTGGTACACCTAGTGCCAGGCACCGAGGCCCTGAGGTGGATGTCTGCACTGCTCCACCTCATGTTTTTTTTCGAAGCTACCGGTTCTGTTTTTTGTTTTGTTTTAGATAGCCAAGCTACTGGCATGCACTATGTTTCCTTTTCAAGGGGAGGAGCAGAGAAGTAGTTCAGGCTAAAGAAACAATCAAGAAGAGAGAGAGGAAAGGGAGAAAAGAAAAAAAGGGTGGAAACTGGGGAGGAGGGCAGGGAAAGGAGGCAGAATGGAAGAAGGGTTTAAGGTTGAGTGAGAACGAAAAAGGAGATAAGGATGAGAAAAGTGGGAAAGGGTAAAAGAAGAGAAGGGAGGAAAGAGATGAGGATGAGTAAGAGACAGAAGAGGAAGAAGAGAGATATTGAGAAAGAGAAAAGAGAGAAGAGCATTAAACAGATGAATGAGATGAGAAGCAAGTGGGGCAGGAGATAGGGAGGCAAGAAGGAAAGTGCAGTGATACCAGGGTCCAGCAATATGATGGGCATGCTGTACCTAATTTATAGGAGTATTTTAATAGCAGCTCAGGGGCCAAGTTTCATTGCTTGCACTATGGCCCATAACCCATAGGCTTTGTCACTGGCTTATTCCAGGCATAAATGTGTCATTTCCAGGCCCACATCTTGGACCTGCGAAAGATCAGAAGAACGCTCCTGGACCTAACTTTCCTGGACCGAAGGAAGAACAGAAGAAGACTGGACCTTCTGTCTGTGGCCTGAGAGGAACCCCTATAGTCTTTTAAGGGACATAGCACTCTCTATAAGCCTACTCTTCTAAGGTTAGTGTTTGAGGTGTAGATTTTTGCATATTGTGCTGTTTCCAAGGTTTTTTGTTTTCTTTTTTTGAAAAAAGGAGGAAACTTCTCACTCATCGTTACAGTCAAGTGGTACATTTATATTGAACATGCGACTTAAGCGCAGTGATTCTCTGTGCAAGGACAGATTCAAGTGCGCAAGTTGTTCCCTTGCGCGCCTCCCAGCGCTTTAAACTCTCCCAGCCAGGATGGTGAATGTCAGATGTCTAACATCAGCACAATGCGTCATCACATCACCATGTTGCAAGCATCACGTTGCAGCCATTTTGGAATTGGGAATCAATTTGATGGCCTTATTTATCTTGCTGCCATCTTTGCGTGGGAACATTACTGTACAACTTAGAATGCTGCTCCATTTATGCGACAGCTGTCTTTAGTTGGGAATCTTTCTACGTGAGAGCAACATGAGAAAAGTGGTGTGCAAATATCTGGAACTTCAACTTCTGAATTTGTTTCTCAAACTGCATATTCACTACAACTTCTGTTTATGATGAACTCATCTATGCTTTTAAGTCTAGAATCTCGGGAATTACATTGAATACCACTGAGGTTTCGGTTATTATTTCAGATAGTGGCCTAACACTATGTACTATATGTTATATGGTTAAATTGTTTTTTTTATATTGTTTTTTTTTCCTTTGTTGGTTATTAGTTCCACTTGAAAATTTCCTCTTGTCATTTCATAACTTGCTGTACCATCATCCATAATGTTAATCCTCTTCCTTTTTTATCTTCTCCTGGCAATCACTGGGCTAAATGGTTTTTTGACCATCATGCTAGGCTGTGTTGGACTTCATTAAAGAGTGGAAGGGAAAAAGTCTCTTTCAATAACAGTTTGGGTCCTAAAGGTCAAGAAGTGTTTGAATACTTGGAAAGATCTTTCTAAAGAAGATGCCAAAGGGTTAAATGAGTTCGAAATTTGCATAAATAAGTTACATGCTCACTCCCTTCCTTAAACAAGTGCTGTGTTGGAACAATATCATTTGGAAAAAAGATGCAAAGATCTAATAATTCTGTGGAGGAATATATAACTTTTTTACGCAAAATGGCTTCAACATGTAATTTTGTTCGTTCGTGTGAAGAACGATTTCAGGCTCAATTTGTGTTGGGCTATGTGATTGAAAATGATAGAGAGTCATTGTGGCAGAAAGATAATCCTTTGTTAAAAGAAGTTCTAATCATTGCTAATCTTTTGAACACTCTGGCATGTGTGGTAATGATCAAAAAGGAGAATGTTATATATGAGAGAGTGATGTTAACAGTATTCGTATAGTAAAAACTAAGACACTTAAGAAAGAAGAATCTAAAGACTGTAAGGAATCTCAAGCTAAATATTTTTGATGTAGCAGTGTCTATCATTTCGCTAATTTTAAAGATTGTCCAGGTTGAAAAGCCAACTGCAAAATATGTGGAAAAAGGGAGCATTTTACAAATAGTTGTACATCTAAGATTAACAAAGGGAAAGTAAGTGAAGTAGACTATACTTCGGAGGAGGAATGTAATGAAATTGTTTTACAAGTACAGGTGAATAATGAAGTGGGTCCTTTTGCTGAAGTACATATTGAAGGTGCCCATGTAAAAATCTTATTTGTCTCAGAAGCCAAGATTACATTGGTACAAACGTCTTTTAAAATGCTAAATTGAAAGGCAAGGTAAAACTTTTCAGACCTGATATAACATAGAAAGGGTACGGAAGTGAACCCCTTAAGCTATTGGGTTAGTTTAATGATTGCATAGAATTTCTTTGAGAACGTATATTCTTCAATGAAAGGAGACTCTCTCATATGCTGGTTGTATCGGAGGGATTTGATGGTTTACCTGGAACTGAATGAATCTCCTTGCGTGAGACTCAAAGAACAAGTGAACTTTGTCCTGGATGCTTCTGCAAATTCTAGTTTTAAAGCATTTTTTCGTCATGTTTTTAAGGATGTATTAGGTTGTTTGAAAAATGATCTTCTCTTTATTAAGATTAGACCTGGTTCTGTATCCAAAGTAAGTAAGGTGAGCAATGTTCCATTGTAAGTAAAGGATGATATAGCTCGAAAGTTAGAGAAGCTGAAGTATGATGGTATAATTGAACAGGTCGAAGAGACAAAATGGTTGCAAGTAGTTATGGCAAAAAAGGCATATGGTGAGGTAAGCCTCTGTGTTGATCTTATTATGTTAAACCAATGTATAATTGTTGACCATTATCCCCTTCCCTAAATAACAGAAATGCTGAGTTCTTTGGGCAATGCAATGTATTTCTCTTTTGTGAATGTAGCATATGCTTATCATCAACTCAAGTTAACTTCTTTATCACAAGAGTTAACATCATTTTTTACTCCATTTGGCACTTTTAAATATGTAAGGGTGCCCTTTGGATTAATTTCTGCTTTATCCATGTTCCAAAGGGCGATGGAAAGTGGGCTAAAGGGTGTTCCTTCTGAAAGATCTAGCAAGATATATTGATGTTTGGTAGTAAACTTCAGGAACATGATATGCGGTTACATAAAGTCCAGGGTAGCTAGAAGTTTGCAGTCTAACCCTGAAGTCAGAAAAATGTAAATTCAGAGTGTCCACATTGAATACATAGGGCATTATATCTCTTCAGAATAGAGTCATCCCAAATAGGATTTGATAAATACTATTAGTGACATGCCATGTCCTTCTTACAAAGAGGAGCTAGTGACGTTTTTCAGGATGGCAAAATGCTATAGTAAATTTGTTTCTAATTTTACTGAGAAGAGTAAGAATATGAGAGCTTTGCTGAAGAAGGATAAGGAATTTCTTTGAGACTGTGAATGTGAGATGAGTATGATCTTTTGAGATCTTAGCTAAAGAAAGATCTTTGTTTAAATGGGTGTGACCCTGGTCATGAGACCACTATAATGACATGCAGATACCCAAAGAGCTTAGGAGCTGTTCTTATACAGGTGACTGAGGGTCAGGAGAAGACAGTTTTGTTCATTTCAGAAGTTTGAAGGGTACTGAAATGAATTACTCCAAAACCAAGGAGGAGGCTTTGGCTGTATATTGGGCCATGCATAAGTTAATTGCATTTTTGTGGGGTAGCGTCTTTGAAATTAAGACAGACCATAAACCCCTGAAGTAGGTATTCATGAGCTGATTGTTTTTCACGACTACATGGGGAGGATGATATGGATGAACTTGGGGATGGTTTTGATGGTGAATCTTATAGTGAGGAACCAGAAAAACAAATTTGTGCTGATTATTGGTGACCAGTTATGGACTTAATGGTGGAAAGGATGGTAAGGATGCTTGAGCAGTGATAACATATTAAATTGTCGGGCACAACCCAAGTGTGTTTGCTAGATACCTTGTGGTCCGTGGGAGGAAATTGCTTTGAATATAATCGGTCCACTTCGCACATCCAGTCTGGATCGTTACGAATTGAGTTGCATAGACATGTATGCCATGTGGCTGGAAATCAAGGTTGTAAACTCAGTAGAAACCTGTCGTTATTACCTTCCTAGATTAAATATTTGGCCGGGAGGGTTAACCCTCTGTTTTATTTTAGGGAGATGAAAGATTTATTGAGGAATAACGGTATAGGGCCCAGGAAAACATCATTATATTATGCTGAAGCAAATGGTATGATCCAGCAATTTAACAGGGTCTTGAAAGAGACTATGCAATGTGCAAAAGCTGGCGGCAAGAGCTGAAGGGAGACATTGAGAGATAAAATATGAGTGTATAGGATGACCCCACATTCCATGATGGGTGTGACTCCCTTTGAGCTATTCAAAGGTAGGAAGCCCAACTGTGATGTGTCCCAGTTGAGTGAATAAAAGGAAGGGATATTAGTTGATGGATATGGAGGAGGAAAACATTTTGAGGAGGAAAAGAGAGTTTGATGAACAGAAGAGAGTCAAGGCGACAAATTTACTGATTGTTGATATGGTGAAGATCAAACTTCCTGCTTCATGTACCAGTGTCTCCAAATTCAACAAACCCATGAAGTTGATTAAGTTGTTTAAAAATGTGGTGAAGACTGAGGGCCACAGATTTTGGAATTTAAGTAGAGTGGTTAAGTGTAGTTTATTTCACATTGGTCAAATGGTTCTCAGATGAGAAGATGTCGAAAGGAGAGCTGACAGGACTCAAAGACTGTGGAAGTGAGCTGTAGCAGCTTAGACAAAGATAAGAAGAAACTCTCAAAAGTGTAAAGCCACACTTTCAAAAACACAATGTTCGGTAGGTTGTGATCAGTCCAACCTTTGTTGATGTATTTTACATTATGTTGTGTGTTATTTATATTACTTCCTCGATTACTGTTGATTTTTTGTAATATTTTTTGGTTTGTTATGGGGGAAAGTGCATGGTATCTTCATTAGTCTATGGATCTTAGAATGTTCTGCTCTGGGGATTCCGAGAATGTTATGATTTGTACTGTAGGGAGTTAAGGAGGCAAATTGAAAGAAGTCTTTCAAGGAGATTGCTGGCTGAGGTTGTTACATGAATCTTCAGTAAACTCACATGAACAACTCTTAAGGATTACATGTGATCTTCCTTATCGCCATAGTGTTTTAAAAAGGAGTCTGATGATTAAGTTAGCACTGTACGTGGCAATCATAAACGTCAATGCAGAAATGTTTTGACCATAGTGATTGTGAAAGAAGTTATAATATTGAAATTGTTAAGGGTTTTATTCAAAGAAAATACGCAAGAGAAGAAACTTACAAGAAATAAAATAAAGAAGAAGCACCGGCATAGGTCTTGCTTTTCTCAAACATGCTGTGGCAAAGCAAATGCGTCCGTTTTTTTTGTTAAGGTAAGTGTTTGGTAACTGTTGCACGACTTTCTGTGAGCTGTTCGCAGTTGTCCTACAATGAAAATGTAATAATGTAACAACATTTTGGGCTGCTGTAATATGGAAATCTAGATTAGGGCTCTGTACTGAAGATTTCAGACTGAATTAGCAGAAACAGGCTGTACTCTGAAAGAATAGTTAAAAAAAAAAAAAAAAAAAAACGGTTTCGAACATGGCGTGTATGGTAAGTGGTGAGTGTACTAGGAATTAGCCTCAGAATATTACTTAGTATATGCTTTTCACTATAGACCAGTATTTTTGGCGCATCTGTAAGAAAGCTTACGGGTGTGCATGTCTGTGGTGAACAAGAAACATGTTAAGACAGCAAAGTAAACCAGTGAGCTTGCAGGGGTGATTAGAAAATAGTCTTAGTATTTCTTAAGGACGGAGAACACACTCTTCCTAAACAAAAACGCATAAACCACCAAAATGTTGTTATGTTAGTAAAGTAAATACATCAAAGGATATACATTGAATTACAAGCTACAAGTTGTGTTGCTTATGTAATCCAGCTAATGTCTACTTTAGCACTATTATCAATGAGCACACAAATAGAATAATGTAACAATTCATGATGTGCCATAATTGACAGCCCATCCACACAATCGTAAACCATGAAAAACCTATAAAAAAACAAGCATTTGCAATGCAACGGGTCTCACATTTGGTCGAGTTAGAGCTATTAGCGTTGTAAACTGCCAACCGGACTTTTCTTGCCACAATAAATGGAGAAAAAAAAAAAAACAAGCGCGATCTTGCTGCGAAATAAAGAGAAAAAGTAGTCCGGAAACCATACGGAAAACATGAAGCCTCGTATGTTTCCAGTAGTTGGTCTGTGCGCTCGAGGAGGGCTAAACACCGGAAAAGGCATGAAGTATGCATGCCTATCACTAATGAACGCAAGTGGATTTTAAAAGGCAAGTCCACTAACAAATGTAAGGGACTGACGTGACATGGGCGTGGTTAGAATCCCAAAGAGAGATTACAGCAGAGGACGGAGCGCTTTGCGCTCGCCCCTAACAATTGCTGAAAAGGACTTACTCAGAACCTCACTCTTGCTCCTTCCAGCATGCACTTTTTAAAGTATTGGTAACATGAGGTGTTTATGATAGCTAAAGCGGTCTGTAACTAGTCCTAAAAACAGTGGTACCAAAAGCAGTGAGTCTTGCGCCGGTTCCCATTAGGCTTACAGCACGCTGAATAAGGGTCCACCTAGGTCCTGCACTCCTTCATGTGCTCCATGTGACCTCATGCAGCACAGTGATGGTGCTTGGCACGGATCAAGGAGCAAGCTAAATGAGACTGGAAAATGTAGTTCAAAGATCCCAGAAGAAGACGGGGCATGTCTGGTTGTAAAAAGAGCCGACATTAAATCTGATTACAAGTTCCTTTTTATGTTAACAAAATAGGCTGTACAATGGTGTACTTCAAGACAAGTAAAAGGGAGTTTACGGGTAGTTTCATTAAACATACAGATTATCCTTTATTTGATACAAACACGTTATATAATATGTTATGTTTCCCTTGGATGACATCACTTACCCGCGAGTTGTGCTTACAGAGAAGGATTGTAGTAGTGACTTTCTCCTGCAAAAATGACACAGAGCAGCTTGATAGGTCAGTATTTTCTGGCACAAAGACACGCTCTGTCATCCTGTGAAACACAAGTTGTAAACCAGCTCCACTACATGGCAACATAGGTCAGGGTTCCATTTTGTGAATACCAATACGAGTTAATAAATATAATTGTCTTAGTTTGCAGATGTTAGTATAAGAATGTTAATCCAAAAACGTAACAATGTGCTTGTTTACTTCAAATCGAAGATTTGGGTTACGTTGCTTATTTTCCAAATAAAAAATTATGGTATGGATGTGTAGAAGGAGATTTAACTCGAATGCATGTGTGTGAAAGTCTGCCTTACAATGCATAGTCAATAACTCTTGAACCCTTTCACTCAAGATTACCCTTTGTTATCCTAGAACAGCTCCAAGCTCTTCAGTTGTTGTGCCAGTTCTGCAGAACGATAGCTGTTGACGAAGCCCAGTGCATCATATACAACAAATACCAATTATCCCTGGTCAGAAAAATGTCTGATAAAGTATTTGAGAGCCAGATACTGGAAACCATTAGCCATCTATATTTGTCCTTAGGCACTGAGAGGTAAGAACAAATTGATCAGAAGTGCTTATTTTGTATTTTTTATCATGATGCAGAAATGTTTTCTTTGGGCGCAACATCACTATGAGGCAACACAGTTTCTGCAAAATAGGGGATTCTTTTTCCATAGTACAATATCTTGAGATTGTTAAACCACATTTACCACATCCTATGTGGGTGATAATAAGATGGGTTCACAAGTAGTAAATAGTTATTATATTGTAGCAGTAGTGGGCAATTTAGTCTTATTTGTGTTTGTTCTCACATTACATCTGGTAGTGGTAGTCTTCTCAAAGATCTGTGATGTTTTTGTAGTGTATTGTAAACAAGCATTGGCAAAGCCAGTAGGTCTGGTATATTGTTACAGGAATTGTTTATTAATAGATGGTTCATTTTGTGTGTGTGTGGCCCTAAGCTGTCCTAGAAAGAAAATAATTCCACAACAAAGCAGCATCTTGGCCTACAACAGTACTGAAGATGAGAGTAATGCCCTCTGTCTGAACATACTGCATTACTGAATTAAGTTATACCATGAAAGAAAAGTATAATGAAAAGTGGTCAAAAGAACAAGTCTACATTGGTAGTGATGAGCTTTAATGACATACAGCAAACCACTGCATAGTAGATACTTTTGACAAAGGAACAGTATTTTGCATGTATTCCTATGAAAGCCTATCTGCATGCATCCAACAACGTTATCATGATTGCAAAGAAATAAACATACAACACTGTGTAGTGAATACAGGTGTATTTGTATGGCAGTCTTTGGCATCCAAACAACATGCTCTTCCTAAACAAAAAAAAAGATAATGCAGCACTTAAAATGTTATCATGTAAGCAAAGTGAATACATCAAAGCTACATTTTAATGTCACCAAAAACTAATGGGAACAATAATTGGACAATGTAACCATCCTTGAAATGCCATGGGTCTCATCCATCCAATGGCAATAAGTAAATAAAATACATCAAAGTTAGTATCGTAGGAGATGACCCGAAAGCACATTCTCTATAAATATCTAATTTTACTCAAACAAAAAATACAGATTGATGATATATGGTATTTCAGATAGCTGAATCTGCCTATAGCCAGACCAGAAAGGCTGATAAAGTGCGTCAGTAGCAATCGGAAGCCCTATGCAACTGCTGTGCAATAGCTGCGTATGGCATATTACAGTAATGACAATACCCTGCAGTGCCGGTCACACTTTATTAGTATGTGCTAGACACCGTCAATTTCATAGCAGCACAGGCAACAGAACCTCTTCAATTAGTATCCTTGCCTATTCCCCATACTTTCTAAATCTTTGATAGGCTAAAGAGAAAGCAATAGAAAGCCCTAAGATTACATCATATAGTTCCAAGAATTAAAGTTGGATTTGCGGGAAGGAATAAAATAGTAACATAGGAACTTATTATGACTTCGGCGGAAAGTAAAGGCTGTCCACCAAAGACCCGCGGTCAGGTTACCGCCAGTGCGCCTCCCCTTTCCGCGGGCCCCATTACGAGTTTCCCACTGGGTCAGCAGGAAGCAGTCCACAACATAGACGGTGGCTCATAATAGAGCTGGCGGCAATGCTGCGGTGCGTAAGGTGCACCTGCACCCGCTACACTCTTCACTGTCTGCAAAGCAGACAGTGAAAAGCACAATGGGGCTGGTCATTGGGGTCCCTGCACTGCCCGTTCCAAGAGCATGGGCAGTGCAGGGGCCCCCATGGGTCCCCCTGCACCCTGTCTCCGCCAGCCTTTATAGGTCGGGGCTACCAACATGTAATTGCTGGTGGAGAAGGGATTCATAATCCCCAGGGCAGCACTGCCCTGACGGATTAGGACAGCCAGCACTGCCAGCCCCTTCAGTGGAGGAAAACTGACAGTGCTGGCGGTCCGACTGTGGCACAACCACCACGGTTGTAATGTGGCTGTCGGACCGCCACCGCAGCCCTGGCAGTCTTAAGACCCCAGGTTCGTAATGAGGCCCATAATGTTTCTGAGACTTTTTTTGTATGTTGACGAGTAAGGGTCAGATATGCCAAGTGCATTTGCAGATGCAAACCCTGAAATTCGTGAAATCACAGGGTGTGCAACCGCAACATATTCTTGTTATACATACAATTTTTTTTCCAACTCGTAAAAGGGCGTATGCAACCTTTGAGACCCTTCCTGAATCACAAATGGGGGGGGGAGCTATGAAATCAGCACCTTCTTCTATTTAAGTCAAAAAAGTATGCTTTAATGCAATTGCGGGCACAAACCCCAGAATTAGGGTGATAATTTATTCGCAAAGGGGAAGTTGTCTCCAGCTTTTTCACCAAATGGTTCCCATTTTGGAAATGCAGCTGGCTGGACAGTGTTCTGCTGTCCCTTGCAGGCAGGCCTCCATCCCTACATTTGTTGCTAACTACAGGAAATCACAAAACAATATTCATAAGGCAGGTAATTTTATGACTCCTTGCAAATGTACATTATGCAATGTGAGTTATTAATAATTAGAACACCTGTTAATAACAAGTTACTTTTCCATTACACTTCTCAAACATCTGCAATGATTACTGACAGATTTCTTTTGACAAAAAGTGAAAAATTACTTTTAAGCACATTCCCATAATTTTTCCTGATTGAGTAACAACAACTTTTATTCACAAATAGACCTTCTCTTGGAAACGTCTATTGGCATACCCAGTGAGAAATCGTTTTGTTCATTTTCACCGTGGGGCATTATTTTCTTTCATATTCCGAATGTTCGCCTTTTTAAACATTATGCACCCAGCCATGTGGCTGCACTTGGGACACATCAAAGTGACTTATAAATGTATAAAAGTAGGTACGCTCCTTTCCTTTGCTGTGTTACTTCAATGCTTTTTCATCTATAGTCCAGCGAGGACAGAGTGGTGTTCCCTGCACCCACACCTTTTGGCCATATTTGCAATTGGTGTGAATACGTACATGCAGCTCATGCATTTAGTACAGATTTCACACCTCTTGTTGATTTCCTGTACAAACCTACAGTGGCCTTACAGCAAACTTAATTAAGCTAGTCGTGTAACGAATTTGACAGTACTATTTAGAGTAAAAGCACACAATGTGATAATGAATTGCAGTGTAATAGTTATAGTGCACACAGTTCTAACCCCAGCAAAAACAACAGGAATATGTGGGGTTAGCCCACAAGATTAAGGTGCTGGTGTTACTGCTTAACAAGGCCTCTTTCTCCTAATTCAACATAGATGCTTCAGTAGCAACTGATAATTTGACCATCATTAAAATCTCTGACTCATTAATGACAGTTCAATAGAGTTCAAACTCCAAGACTGATTGCACCTGTATGTAATCTAAACAAATATTCTCTCAACAACAGGTTCTGTTTTATCTTGCTTCCAACTGAGGTATGAAAACTAGATTGGACATTTATTCATAAGAGCAGGCACTGGTTTAATTGAGCATTCCCATATTTCTTTTTGAGGAACTACAACCCACTTATTGTAGCACTACAGAATGTAAAGAATGTATTTGTACTTTCCCCCCACTGTTTCCCTGTAGAGTTCACTAGTGCTTCCTGCAACCAACTATGTATACATGTTCTGTCCAGGATGTGATGTTGAATCCATGGGCCCACATGATGCTGGTGAGTGTGGTAATGTAGGAGTTGAACAAGGTGGGGCTGAGTGAAGATCATTGTGGGACTACGCACATGTTGTTGACAGCTTCTAAAGTGAAGGCTGCCAGGCTAACAGACTGTGTGTGGCTCATCAAGAAGGAGCAAATCCATCAAAGAACGTGTCCTTGGATGCCAGAATCATGCAGTTGTTGAGTGAGGATGAGGTGGGAGACATTGTCGAAGGCTGCATAAAGGTCCTTTATGCTGAGGGCCCTGGTGTCACCTCTGTGCATTATAATCCAGATGTCATCCGTGGTGGCAGTGAGGGAGGTCTAAGTACTGGGGCTGGGATTGAATCCAGATTGTATGAAATCGAGAAGGTGTTTTTCATTGAGGTGAGTGCCAAGGTGTTTGTTTATCATCTATTCCATGGCTTTTACTGGGTAGGTAAGAGAGATATAGGTGGTAGCTGGCTAGCATCTTCAGCTCTGCTGAGGGTTTCTTGAGGAGGAGCACTGTATCTTGTTTCCAATCATCCAGGTGGGTCGCTGAAATGAATGCGTTGTTCAGGATCGGGCTGAGGACTGCGGTAATAGGGTCTAGTCCTTTAATGAAGATGTGGTGAGAGCAGGGGGTCTGGGGAGCTCTGGGGTGTATGGACAGCAAGGTTGTTGCTGTTTCTTGAGTGGGGATGGAGGGCCAGGTAGTCTGGGTGGTAATGTGGTTATTGTATGAGATAGGCAGGAGGGCTGCGAGGGTTCAAGAGTCCTTTGGGGCTTTGAGTTTTCGTAGATGCTGGTGATCTTGTTGCTGAAGAGTAGGAACAGCTGAGTGTAGAAGTCCTGAGAGAGGCTTATGCTGGTGAAGCAGGCTGCCAGAGAGGTGACATCTTTCACTATAGCAGAGTTTATGGTTATCTTTACAGCATTGGTGCTGCTTTCCATGCAGTCGATCAGCATGGAGCTTTTGATGGGTCAGATTTGCTGATGATCTCAGCTGAGGATGGATTGTAGGTGCTCTTGTTGGTGTCATCCTGACTTTGTCTCCATCTACATTAAAGTTAATGTATACATGTACTAACTGGCTTGCAGTCTTGTTTCTATGGTTTTGTTGGCTGTGAGAGGAGTCATGGTGCCTGCGCAGGTGATGATCCAGACCTTGAAACTGGAGATGGATTCAGGGATGTTGTTGTGTCAAGCCCAGTAATGTAGGAGTTCGGAAGACCAGGATGCTTCTGAGATCATGTTCTAGTCACATTGTGAAGATTTGATGCAGGTGTTTCTTCAAGGGTATGGGATCTGTATGCTGAAATTAATGGGGGCTTTAAGACCAGGTGATCGTTAGGGATTGTCTTTTATGATGTCACTGAAGCTGGTCAGGGTGGGTTTGAGGAGGTGTCTAGGGATGTGTCAGAGGCATTCCACTTTCTGTGTGAGTTGGACAGGTTCTCAAGGAGATCAGTCATGTTGGAAGTCCATTGAGGTCCTCCAGGTTGTAGTTGAGATCACCAAGTAGAATGAAGGCACTGGAATCAAGGAAAAGAAGGGTGACAAAGTTCACAGTGGCACTGCCAAGGTGGCACATGTTCTGAGAGGGCGGTACACGAGTCTGCCACTCTAGGGAATAGGTAGGAGGTGATGAGGAGTGAAGGTGAAGTCTTCAATGTTGCTGATGGTGTTTTCTAAGGTAGTGCAGCTATAGATTAATTATTTTAAGATAATAGTGACACCACTTTTGTTCTGTTTATACTGTCTTGTCTTGCAATCTTATAACCAGGGGGATTAATGTGGCAATGACGGGGCTCGATAACGGAGTCACCCAGATTTTGGTGTGTAAGAGCAGGTACAGTGAGTGGTTGTGTAGCAGATCACAAATTTCAGTGGCATTTATAGTGAGGGAGCGAGTGTTGAGGAGTATGCAGGATAGGGTGGGGTGTGGTAGTGGGTGTATGTGGTTGTATGTGTGGAGTGTGTTGGTTATGTGACGTGCTGGAGGAGTGAGGTGGGTATGGGAGGGTGCATGTGAAATGCCAGGGGATGCAGGAGAACACATCTTCAGTTTTGAGCAACTGGGCTTAACAGCAATGCTGTGAAATGCAACTGGGGTTCAGGGTGCAGAGGGTCGCAGTGGAATAGCGACAGTGGAGGGTGAGTTGCCAGGAGGACTAAGGGTCCTGGCACTGTACACAGGTTGGGCCCAGGCTTTACTTTGGCATGGATCTGTGCTGCAGCTGCCATTAAATGGAAGACCAGAGATGGTATTTTCTATGCAGATATACATAAATACAAACACATACACACACACAACAATTGAAAGAGGCTCAATCTCAGCTCAGCTTAGTAAAGGGCGTTTTTTACTAACACTTTGCAACAGATTTGATGTAAATTGGCACAAAATGTTTTATTGGGATATACTTTCTGACACATAACATGTTTTACTCTGAAAAGTAGCCCTAAAGTAACACAATATAGTTCTATATGCTACTTTTGTGTTACTTTGCGGCAAGAGGGTGGGCCACGGAGGGTACATAGGAATTCCCATGCAACCACTTATAAGTTTCTATCTACTAACATTGGTAAATCTCATTGAGGCAGGAGTAACGTAGGAGAAAACCTTTTTTTCCAGATTTTTCAAACTATACTGTACAGCACACATAGAAAGTTTGAAGTGTTAATCCTTGTCGAAGCATAGTCTGTTTTTTACTGGGATAGTATCCTTAGAGTACAAAACCTATGCTTGACATCACACATACACCCATGCACAATAGTGCAAGTGTGTGTGTGTTGGCACAAGGGAGCCTAAAGTGCTCCAGGAGTGTGGAACTGTACCATATCTTAGTAGATATGGTCTTGTTCTGTTGTCTCACGTTCACACAATGCAGCACAGCAACTCTACATTGCATGAAAACATTGTAAATTTGCCGTTACATATGGTACAGAATTGCTATTTGAATTAATGTTGCTTGTGAGGTTGTAATCCATGCAAGAATAGTGCACCCCTCCAGCAAGGAGGTACTGACACCCTCGTCTTTGATCTACTGGTGGCCCTGGGGAGAGAACAAGATTATTTCAGTGGGAGCCCTTGCTTTTATGTGTGAATGAATGTAATACAAGTATTTTCTACTTCTTGTAGAGGCATCTATTTAAATTAAGCCCACACGTTTATGTATGAGGTCAGGGATTGTTTGTGAAAAAGATATTTCTTAATTCTGAATGTTGGTGTATTGTAGCTCCTCTGGCAACAAACAACAAAGTGATGTGAAATGATGCTTGAATTAATGCCAATCACATGGGGTGCATTCCAGTCCATTGTTTTTTGTCCACTATTTCACCCTAGACAAAGACCAGCCAGATGAAAATCAGTCTTGGCTGTGCTCCAAAAAGAAACAATCCGACCTGAACTGTTAAACCAGGTCCCCTTCATACTGAAACACAAGGAACCCAGACTGGTTTCAACCTAATTAGGACTCCAAAGTGAGTTTTAACTTGTGTCCTGTGACACATTGAGCACAAGGCCCACGTTGTTTATACCATGGTACTTACTACATCTACTGTAAAAAACAACAAAGAGATTTATTGAATGCTTGAATTGATGTTAGCCAGTGGTGTTCACTCAGGATCCTAACATCCAATAAATTCCAAAGAGCCCCTTTGTGCTTTGTCTGGTACCAATCTATTGAGTGTTGCTTATTGTACAAAACTTTCATTCTCTCTTTTTGTGTGACTATTTGTGGCTTTTATTGGCCTGAATCCCAAATTAGTATGAGTCATGAAAGATTATGAATTGTCTATGCCAGATCATGTCTTGAGATCTAGTCTCAACCATTGCCTCTTCCTGTAACTGCTTCCTAAATATACTTGTGAACATTATACCTTTTTCAAATGATGAGGGTAGCAAAGTTTGGCTGTTTATACCTTTATTGGATCCAATCTCAATTACGCCAACCGTCTCAATTAAGGAAATTCATTTTACCGATTATACATACTTCAGATTGTTCAAGATGCGACAGCTCGCTTCATTCTTAGGGGCCCGAGATTCTCTCACTCTCGTTCTTTGCTCTCTCAACTTTCTTGGATCCCTAATAAATACTGTATCCAATTCAAGGCGCTATGCATTGTTCATAGATCCCCTTTGTGGGCTGGCTCCTGTATTTGTCTGAAAAAGTTGAAAAGATGGGTGCCCTTAAGAACACCATGCTCCACCACTGCAAACCTTTTAAGTATTCCTCAGTTAAAAAAGAACGAGTTAGAACTATTATCGTTGTAAATTCCTAACTGGCTTTTTTGCCATTTAAATTGAAAATTAAAAGTAAAACAGTTGACATAAGCAAGCTGAATGAGCATGAGCACGAAGGAGAGACACAAAAGAAAAAAGAAATTTGCTCGCAGTCAAACGTATGGGCAATCATGCAATTTTCCATGTAACAGGGTCGATAGCCAAGACGGTAACAAAACTGCCCCAAGGAGGGAGAAGCATAAAGCATTTACCAATGATAACAAAGGATTTTTAAAAGGCAAGCACATGAACAAATGATAGTGATGGGCGTGTGGGGGGTGTGGGTAAAAGCCCCCAGATAGATTACAACACGTCAGAGCGCTTGCACGCTTGACCTAAAAACAGACTGGTAGACTGTTATGGTCTGCCAAATTATGGAACTGCTAAATGAATTTCACTTCACAGCCAGTCTAACACATAGAACCACACATCGACTCTTGTAATGTGGTCCTTAGTCTAGATTAGGACCATTGCCTACATATGAAATGCATTAGCTCGTTTAACTAGTGTGGCGCTTGTGATGGTAAAAAGAGATGCTTCACTCAGTTTGCAAAGAATTCCTTAGGTAGAATTAAGTTACAAGAGAACAATCCTGTTTGTATTCGTAGCATAGTTGTGCTCAGTTATAACCCTCAGCAGTAACCCTTGGTCACTTTTTTTTTTTAACTCTCAAGTCTCTTGAAGCAAATATAATCGATAAAGTTTTGGCTCAGGTGTCCCATATTGGAGATCTATTGCCTCCACTAGCGTTTGCCTGGGATACCCTAATTGGCAAACGTCAGAACCCAGAGACTGTAGCCATTGATCTTAAGCCAGGATTCATCAGCTAGTCCTTGGCATTCTAAATGCCCATGATGCACAAGGAACACTCAGCTATTTTTGGTAGTTTGGTGGTAGATGGTGAATTAGATGGTGAACCAAGCAAGGTTTATTTTTCCGTGGAACATTCGTTAATTGGTTGGTATTTTCACATGGAATTAAGACGATAAATGTCTGCCATCTACCAGAGTTTGGGTGGTACTAAAATGATAAGACAATATAAATGCTGCAAAAATATTCTGATACTGCTATCGTAATTTTCCTATAAAATCTACATATTAATCTACACATGAAGAAACCAACACTGGTCCTACACACAAGGTGTCACTATACCTGTGGCTCTGACTGTGATAATTAATGGGATCTGAAAAGTAAACCAAAGTCACAATTAAAGTATTTTCGTTTGTTTAGATCCTAAAAGTGCTAATGAAAGTGTTTTCTATCGAGGCCCATTCTGCTTTTGTTACAGTTCTGCGAGTATGTAGCCCAGTACATTTTTGTCAACTGGATATCGGGGTATTTATGTACATTATGTTAAGGGCTCAGCAAGTGTTATCTACTCTGCAGAGACTGGAGAGCATGCTGCCCCAATTCCTTTTATTAAATTAACATAACGGTGTTTCCTGCGTGTGCTGACTTTCTAGACTAATATTCGCTATTTTGTTTCAAGCATTTTGATCTTATGCTGGATCATAAATCTTTCTCTGCAAATGGTTTGACCAGTTGAAGATTTTGCAGTTCTGTTTATACGTATTTGGAAACATGCATGTGCATTGGTAAAGCCAATAGGTCTGGCATTGTATTTATGGGTACGTTGGTCAAGGATGGAGGCATTTGCCGATTATTTTTGTGTGCAGGTTTTTATGATTTGCGGATGGGTAGCTGTTGATGCATGTATTATCGTATTGCTTGGAGTATTTATACAAAGAGGTGTGTCAGTGAGTAATTGTTGAAATGGTACCAGATAGCATGGTTATCGTTGTCACTTCATACGGCCAGGCACTTTTTCACACTTCTCATAGTTTTTCAATCTTATAGCAGGTCATAGGTTTGATGTCTCATCGCCTCTATGAAAGCCTTAGATACATTGTAATCTTTTGCAAGTTTTGATATGGGAATTTGTGAATGGTTTCTAGGGCAGAACATCTAGACCAGTGGAAATGTTAGCATTGTTGAACCAAGTTCCGAATGGTTGCTGCCCAGGTTAAACAAAGCTTAGTGTTTGTCAAAACACTGCAAGTATTTAGACTGAGAACCCACAGTGCTAGACTGTTGAACCTGAATCCCAAACACAGCTTCTCAGGAACTAAGCCCTAAGGGTGGGTGGCACAAACTGCAATAAATCAGTGTACACTGCCCTTGACATGTTGAACAGATTGTGGTAAGGTGCATAAACCACGCCTAAAATGGTCCCACACTTTTATCACCTCCTTTGCCTAACCCCAACATGGCTGCTACACTGGACACTGTCCACTTTCTGTCTGGTGGGATACCAGAATATCATTGGCAGAACATCGCCTGACATAAATATTGCATCCTAAATATCATATTCTACAGAATATTAACCCAAATGGAGTTAAAAACAGAAATAACAGAGAATCTACAAGACAGGAAATTATATTTTTGTCAAAAAACATTTTAGGGCCCAATATCAATGTCAGATGCTATTTCTAAACACGATATTCTGTTATACAATTATCTGGAAGGGCACATAGTGCAGCAACAGATACAACCAATTAAAGATCGATGGTGTAACAGACTAAGGCTTCACTAAAAAGGTTTGTTTACGTGCATTTGCTCTTCAAAACAGCTGTGTTCTCTCCCACTAGCGTTAAATTGCAATGTAATAAAAATCAGTGCTCTCAAATGAAAATGTAACAACTAAATTGCACTGTAAATATGTTTTAGGGCTTACAGGTCAGCATTGGAATACACCAAAAGAAGTCTTGGAATTTTCATTGATCTTCAACAAAAAGACAAAGAAGCATTTGGTTGGCTACAGGCTGGAAAAATCTACCATGTTCTGGGGCAACGAGAACTAGTGGACCTTTACATCCAGGTAAAGTGTATTTTGAACTGATGCTGGTTCGTTAATCTCTACAGAAATTGCTAAAGAGTTTCTAAACTAAACAATGGAAGCACAGTCTGCACTGTCTCTGAAACTAATTATTTTGGGAATACAGAATGTCTCCGTTTTTCCACTGATGTGCTTTTGTTGATACTGTAGGTACTCTTAGATTCCATGTTGGAATTGGTGTTTAAGAAACTAATGAATAAAACATATATGGTCAAAATACGAATTTTCCACTTAGGAGTCTTATTCATGCATTGGCTTCTATACTGCACAACTGACAGCCCATTTAAAATCCTCTCATTCTGCACAAACCTATTCCTTCATTTCCAGCAAATTCTGATAAACATTAAGGGGCCTATTCACAATGGTAAATATACATATTGTATATTTACTAATAGTACATTTTTGTTACACTTTTGAGTAGATTCTCTACTTGGGGCTACTCACAAATTTATTGTGTAGAGTTACTCAAAAGTTTAGACTTGCATGTCTCCACCCCTTACTAAGGTAAGGTTAGTACTGTCAAAAAGGAGCAGTAGTAAGTCCAGCACCACATATGTCAACATCTGATACTGCTAACCTCTCTCCCCCCAATGGAAAATAATACAGGCAGAGACTTAAAATAGAACAGCATAGGAAACAATGTTAAATTAAATTGAATTATTACAGCTTTTTATGTATTATTGTGTGTGTGTGTGTGTTAGTGTGTAATGTAACTAATGTTAAACAATTTAGAAAATATTATTGTATTATAAAATATTATGATAACCTTGTTTGATTTAAAAGTAAACGTTACTTTAATTCGTTAAAAAAGAGTTTTTGTAATTTATAATACATAATCATTAAATATAAACATTTTACTTTAGATGGGATTTTTTTGTTATTAAACCTTTACAAAATATTGTTAATTTTAAATTTCCTCTTAGCTTTACCATAAGAAGCTCCCAAGCTTAAATAATTTAATTTAACATTGTTTCATACATGGATTTATTTTAAGTCCCTACCTCCATTGATTTCCATGGGAGGCTGATGCAGTATCTGTGATTAGCCATGTGTGTTGCCGGCCATATTCCAGGTCGGAACTGGAGTACATTTTTGATAAGCCATCCTTATTGTGTTTTTTCTGTAACAATCAGTACATTCCTTATGATAACATAATGTATAGGCTCGTGCAATACAACACATCAGCCCTATCTTAGACACCCTCAGCCATCATTTTCCAGTCCATAAAATCCCCACCATTTACCCCAAATTTTAGTGTGCTTTTGTGGACATCCCCTTGCCATTTTTCCACAATGATCAACCCCCTTTCGCCATTCCAAGAGGGCAGGGGGTTGAGGGCATCTCCATCTGCCTACTATATCTCGTTAAGTCACTGCCGTGGCCAACACCACCATAATTTGCTCACAACAAAGACCCCCTAGGTCTTCCAAGATACCCAGTAGCCTTCCTTTTGTGGTCTGGAGCACAGGTCTATCTAACATGGGCAATAGTATCCTTTTGATTCCCTTCCAGAAAGGCAGTATGCGGGGGCACAACTATACCATGTGGAAGAAGTCACTCTCCATCTGATTACAGCAGAAGCAGGTAGATTGAGAGGGTTTCCTGGGATGCCATAAGTGCTTAGGTGTAAAGTAGGTGGTGTATAGGCAGTATAGTAGGATTAGTCATAATTTGGAAACACCAGTTCTCGGGAAGCCATTCCGGTGTCTCAACAGTCTGTTTCTTCAAATGGACCTCTCCATTGCTCCCACTTCTGTTTGAGGGTTGTGAACCCCTCTGGCATATTGATAATTAGTGTGTGGTATATATTAGATATTGCTCCCCAACTCAGTTAGCCCTTAAGAAGCTTAATATCAAAAGGGCTTTATTCAGGTAAAGTAGTGAAGTTCCATAGGTGATATGACAAGGCATGTCAGAGTTGCAAGTGTTTGTTGAATTGCGTGTGTGATAGCGAGTATTGATGTTGTAGATCTTGGAATGAATCTAAGTGTCCTCTGTGCCAAACGTCTCCCAAAGATGTGATTCCAATTTTATCCCATCTTTTAAATTCTTCTAATTGGGCTGTGTGATGTAGCCATTGCCTCTCCTATAGTGTGGTGAGCTGTGTGAGGGTCTTGTTCCATTTTATGAAACCTAGGGCAGACCTCCAGGTCTTAATAACTACAAGCATTACCTTCAGGAGGTGTCAGGAGCAGGGTCACCATAAAGCAGCCCCATTATGGTTTCAAGACTCAGGCAGCATATCTCCAATCGATAGGCTGGATCTTCCCACCCTCCAGTTAACCACTCATAATTTACCATCAGCCTAAACACCCAGAAATGCAACTTGATATCGGCCATCCCTAGTCTTCCGTTGTATGTTGATTGTCTAAATTTTTCCCAAGCTATGCAAGGAGGTCTGCCCGCCCTTAAAAAAACTACCGATCAGGGAATGTAGTTTACGAAACAATTGGTTGGGGAAGTCAAAGGGAAACTGTTGGAGGTTGTATAGAAATCTGGGAAAGATCATAGTTTTGAACAGTGTCATGCTTCCAAGCATGTTGAGGAAAAGGTGCTCCCATTTCCAAAGATCTCATCGCATTTTTGCATGAAGCGTCCATGTTAAGTCCAGGTCTCAAGATATATGAAAAAGTATTGGAAGCTTAGTTTATTGATAGGGATAGATGTGTACCAGTCGAATGTCAACTGGTCACCATGAATGGAGAACAGGAGTGTTTTAGCCGGAGTCCAGATTCAAGCTCATATAGTGTTAAGATCTCTAGTGCACATGGTCCAGAAGGGGGCATGCATGCTAGGAAGAGAAGGAAATTGTTGGCATACAGTGCAATTCTGTCTTCTAAATGCTCACCCCAGTGCAAGCCCTTAATCTGCGTATTACAATGGATGAGGCACACCAGAGGTTCAATAGCTAATGCAAAGAGGACGGGAGACAATGGACATCTCTGTCTTCTCCCCCTACTGATAGAGAAGGGATCAGAAATTATCCCATTCATCTGTACCGGAGCGGTGGAAGTAGTGTACAACAACTGCACATACTTCCTTAAACACTGTCCATTGACAATCTGTCTCAACACCGTGCAGAAAGGACCATTCACCAGAATCAAAGGCTTTCTCAAAGTCAATTGGAAGTAGAGCGCTTGGGTCTGGTGCAGACACCATTTGAACACGGAGTATACACTGTCCATGCTACAGGCAGGTATGAAGCCACAAAGATATAGGTGGATCAAAGTAGAGTTCGTCAATTGGAGTTGATTGCAAGGAGTTCAGGATATATTTTGACCTCTCCACATTGATTAGGGAGATTGGTCGGCATAAGCATTGAGTGGGTGGAAGCCATTCCTTAGGCAGGACCGTGATCGTGGCAAAGTCGAGCTCAGCTGGGAACAATCCTATGGCGATTTCCTCCTGGTATAGAGCAGGGAGATGAGGGCCAAGGAGCTCACACAATTTCAGGTATCGAATGAGTCCACTGAGGGATTAGGAGATGTGTTAAAGTGCCCTCCCCTATAATAGTAACTCCTTTCTGGAGTGCTAGGATAGTTCCTTCTGTTGCCTTTAAGGCTGAAGCTGACATTTGTGGAGGTACATATACATTTAGGAAATTGTAGTGTTATCCCTTGAGAAGACCCCCCACACATGCAAAGCACCCTTGGGCATCCAGAATGGTGGAGGCCACGACCAATAAGAATGTTCTGTGTAGAAGAAGTGTTGTTCCTCTGGGTACTCTTACAAGCCCCACATGTATTACCCTGTCATAGCCAAATTGTTTTAGGAAGGTGCATTTGGTCCCCAGCAGATGGGTTTTTTTGTAGCATCAATATGACTGGCAGGAATCACTTGGTGTTATAAAGGACAGCAGTACGTTTGATCCGGTCAAGGAAATCATTAGCGTTCCACATCACGACCTTAAAAAGGACCATTGTGACTCAAGGCAGAACTGTAGAGGCAATCAGTGGATCCAACTGATAGGAGTTGTGGTCGTGAAAGAGGCCACTACCCAGCCACATGTAGTGAATAATAGACCAGGGTATATCATGTAGGATGGAGCAGGACTAAAACCAGAACAAATCAACACCCATGCAGAACAAATTCCTTCCCCTCCAAATGCCCACCTCCCCATACTTCTCCCCCAGAAGCATCTGTCACCCTATAAAACCCTTAAACACAAACCACTGCACCCGTTCAGGCAAAACAATAACATGAGACCTCCTCTGTTAAGGATCATTCTGTAGTACTGGTCAACAGATAGAGTACTAGGATAAAGTTTCTGACTTGTTAGTCTCCATGCCTACTTTACAGGTCACACAGTACCTCTGTCTCCTGGCTAGCATGTTGTAAGTCTGGCATCACATCTCCCCGTCATTAGTTAATTGAGGGTCAGTCTCCAGGATTTAAGAGGACTGGGTTTTAGGTGTCTCTTTACCACTGCGGAATTGGGCTCCATCGATATCCACGGATCTAAATTAGCTATGAGCATCTCCCTTCTGTTTCCACGATCTCATTCTCCACCAGGGTCGGGCAGGTGTTGTCTATTGTGTCGGTCCAGGTCACTGTGGTCAGGGGCATTCTGTTTAGAAGATTCGGTTGGTCCATAGCCCATTCCCAGACAGCTCCCGAATGCTCAAAGAAGTACAATTTAGAGTTGTATATCACTTTGAGTTTGGCTAGGAATATGAACACATATTGAATGTTTATAGCACAGAGTTCCTGCTTGACTTCAACATATGACTTCCTCCTCTGTTGAACAGCTTTGGTGTAATCTGGGAAGAGCATATTACAAGTGCATTCAAACATCAGGATACCTGTCTGGTGGGCTTCGCAAGTGATTGTGTCCTTGTCTCTGTGGTTGAGGATGCATGCTATCAAAAATTAAATGGGGAGGAACCCGTAGGGGGTTGCTGGGCTACGGAGTGGTGTACCCTTTCAGTCTCAAACCAGGCTGAGAGTGAGAGTTTCTCCTCTGGTATCCAAGATGTCAGCTAATTTGTCTAATTGCCTTCTGGAAATGCAGTGAATCACAGCTAATTGCATCTGGGCCTTTTTTCAGCAGCTTCAGCCTGATTTTCCAGGGTTGGAGTCTTGGAGAAGATTTGAGATGCAGAGCGTTTGAGTGTGCCTATACCGTCTTTTAATGAGGAGACTCGACCCTATGCTTCTGAAACCCTATTAGCTGTGTTATGTAAGTCTTGGCATAAGAGCGAGACTTCTACTCTCACTTCCCCTGTCTTGGATTCGACAACCTCCTTCGATGAATTAATTGCTTGTAAGATTGTACTTAAATCATTTGAAATGGGCTGGTGTTGCATTTGGGTAGTCTCTGCTGGAGGTCCAGCCCTGCTTAGGGTTTGCAGTGTGAACCTATTCATCTTTGTTTGAGCCTGCTTGTCTCACTGCTCATCCTCCTCAATTTCCTCATTGCTGAAGGGTATGCAAAAGTTAATATGTATTGAGAATAAAGGATTACAGGGGAGTGTAGGCAGAAACCGTCAGGGAGGCTGCCATCCTCCCCCTACGTCCGCTCTGCCGTATCCCTTGAAGCCCCATTTGTGAATTCCAGCTAGTCATCTATCGTAGTTGGGTATTCCTTGTGGCTCACAGTGTGATCACCTATGCAAGTGTAAGCATTTTTTCTGAGTAGGCTTCCTGAGGGCCACAGAACTGTGTTGGTAGGAGGTAGGTAGGTTTGTGTTCTGACCTACTTTCCTTGTGTGCATGAGTACAAGGTAGCAAGAGCAGATAGGGTGTCAGTCTGGATGAAGAGGGTGATCCCCTCTGTCTCTAGTCTTCATGAAGGTCAGTCCCCACTTCTCCGCATGGCTAGTCAGGCCCTGAGGGCCTCTCCACTCACTGAGATGGCACAAGTCATGGGGAGAGGAGGATGCAGTTCTCCAACCACATGGCAAACACACAGGGCCCAGAGTAATAGACACATTGAGGAGAGATGGGATGACTGTCTAGGTGGCCACAGGTCCACAGTGGAAGCTGGCGTATGTCACAAGAGGAAGTCAAGTGCAAAAGAGTTCAAGTCACTTGTGTTACGCTGCCAGAAGCCCCTAGCCCCAGCTATCATAGGGCATGTGCAAGGTGGGCTGTGGCCAGTCTCAGGAGCAAGTTGTGTGTTCTTTTTGGATTTCTCCATTCAGGCGGGTGGCAAGACCCAGAGCGGGGTAGTTTGATCATGCCTGTCCGGCCCCCAGTGATGATCAACCATACTCCCTGTCAGTAAATCTTAGCACCCAGTCGGGGTTGCGGGTTGCACCCAAAACTCATGGCTGCCAGACCTTGGATGGTATCAAGTGTCAGGAGTAGGGACACCCAGTGTCTGCTCTTGCGCACCGCATTACTGGTATTCCTCGCCAACAGGCCCCTTGGTCTCCAGTCTGACCAGAAAGTCTCTAGTGGCCAGCAAGAACCACTCGCCTCCTCTTGGTCTCATTTCTGCTGTTTAGTCCCCTCTGACCGTGCCCACCATGGGCCCCGCATCAGCATCTGGCACTGCCAGTCAGCAAGGGTGCCATCTTGGATAGTGAGAAAAGCAGCAGGTTCTCAGCAAGGTAGCAAAATCGAAGGTTCTCGAGGCTAACAGACAACTGGACAGTTGTGGAGATCTCTTAGTTACCAGGCTGGAGGAGTTTACTGCCATCTAAGCAGAAGGATGGCATTTGTTGGCAGAGGAGGTCTTGGGGCGTTTCTTAAACTGGTCCACCATCTTGACCTTCTTGGCCACACACCCCTGAGGTGGAGAACATTACCTACTGTTTTAGGACCTTTTTAGCTGTAGTAGATTTAGGAGTACAGTTTGTTAATAGCAATGGCCTTACTGTTTTGTGGGTGTTGGTCTGTTCCTCCCTAAGTCCTTTAACACCTCCTTACTTCTCCCGGAATCCCACTTAGTTTGTAGTAAGTTTGCTGCTTTTTCTAAACACTTCACATGCTCTCTCTCACATTTACTATAAGTAGTAAACTTCCATTTGTGAGGATCTTCTCAAAGAAAAGGTTGCAAGGGTGGAGATTTACACTCGCAGGTTTGTAAATAGCATTTTGTAGTGCTGCAGTAGTAATCTTACAGTACTTTTAAACATACTACAAAATAAAGTTTGTGAAAAGGACAATTAGAGATTACATGAAATGAACATAACTGATGTTTGTAGAAGGACCACCAAACCACTAACCAACATGATGTGCTACTTCTGTCACACATTGATAGGGTTTTTCAGTTTTACTGGCTGCTGGTACTGCAGTTAACTCATGATTAGATCCTCTATGTGGTTCTGTGGGATCATTATGGATGTGGCTGCTATTTCTGCAGAAAAAACCGAGCCAGTACACTACTCATAATACCTGAGATCAGTGAATGCATTTTTTCTCACTACTCCCCACGTCAGGAAAACTTACTTGAGTTAAAGTCCCTTCACCTTTCTAAATTACAAGATACTTAATTCTTTTCCCTTATCTCCTTGTTCTGTTTCTGGCATTAGAGAATCTTGACCACAATACCCAAAATAAATGGAGGTTATATTTATTTTACAACAGTTCAGTGCTACGCTGCCAGGCTGCACATCTAGAGTTCATGGAATATTTCCATTCCAAAATATAACTTTCTGGATGTCACCTAGTCTTGTGTGAACTCCAAGTTTTTTGCTTTCATACATACATTTTTTACCCTGAACCAAGTGTTAAACCCTGTATTCTCCCCCATTTTTCTTTGCTTAAATGCACCAGTGTTTCCTTCCTCTGTGTTGCACTGATATATTATTGTGCCAAATCGGCCTGTTTCTATATGGATGAAAACCTAATTGTTATTGGAAATGCACATATCAGGTGTCTCTGTTGCATCTGGGCCAAGACTCTGCAAACAAAGGAGCTATTTCTCTTCACGTTTTTGGTGTTCATCATTGTTTGCTGGCACATCGGCACTGATGTCTATAAACTACTTTATTGGATAGACACTGATCCCAAATTGTAAAATCTCAACTATTGTTTCCCTGCCACCTTCTACAGTGTTGACCAAAATGGAAAGATATGTTTAATTTACAAAGAGATTCATGAATCTGCAAATAATTTGCTAAATTAATATTTCCCAATTTTAATTTTAGAGGGGTATATAAAATGTTACTTTAATCCAAGCAGCTTGAAGGCAGTACACAGAAACTTTGCTATAAGTAGAATAAGTCTACCTTGAAAGCAGAGGTTAGAATGTAACACTTATCCTAACTTAGGTTAACCCACTAGCATAGTGATCATTCTAGCAGATATGTTTTTTGTACTCTCGTGGACCACCGCAGTCGCTCGCTCCAAAACTAGCAGATTGATATTTCTCTAGGAAGGTGTTTCACATTTAAAAAGAATTAAGGAGTGAGTTATTATCATGAACTTGAAATCTATGTTTCCTTGGCTTTGGGAGAAGATTAAATATATGATGTAGGCACTTCCCAACCATATCTCTCAGGATGTGGGTATTTTTCACCATGATAAAAGTGAGTCATCATTACCTTAGTGAATGCTTAGAATTGGTACACTGGCTTAAAGATTGTGTTAATATTAGCAGATTTGTCCTATATGGGATTGAAATCCACTGACTTTGTAGCAGGTTTGCACTTTTCAGTCCCTCCTTTATCCCCAAACAATAAAGAGAATAGTTTCTGTCAAGTGTACCCTTGTTCTCTGCTTGACTGGCCTTACTGTTGTAAAAGGCAGTTCCCCACTTTAATCTTTTGAGCAAGAGAAGGGTACGGACTGCTATTTGCTACCTGTATCTTGTGATTGGAGACCAACGTACCAAGAAGCCTGTTTAGCCTGGATGTTGAGAAGTTCACAGCCACTGCACACTTTCTGTACTTAAAAGCCAGTTGCCTGAATGTGCACAGTAATGACTGAAACCTTTGCCTGAAGATTCCGGTCTTGTTTTTCAGACTCCAAATCCACAACACATGAACTGCAATAGTTCTAGACATGGTGTTCAGTGCCATTCAAATACATAGATATTTGCTGAGAATAGTAGACTCTGGTGAGGTTCTTGCAATATGTTAAATAAATTAAAGTTTCCTGGCCTTTCTATAGCACCTGAACTTAATTGAACCTTTTTTCATTTCTGCAAGGCTCTCAGCTTTAAGCTCCAGTAAGCTCTGTCCAATCCGGTGTATGTCTTCCTGGTATCTGCAGTTCCCAATAAAGAATAACCAATTGGCAGAAGCTGTCAAGCATATCACATGACCTTAGATTGTCACGACTCACGTGCTGCTTGCGCCTGGAATTTGCAGATCTGGTGACGTGGATCTTCAATGTTCGACTTTGGCCCAAAAAGGGGCGACTCTTTCTGGTAGCCACGGTGCTGTAGGCAATGGAGACGCCAAGAACAGACCGTGCCCTTCAGAAAATAGCGCCAGAGGGAAAAAAAACCCTTAGGAAAAGGGGAAAAACCTCCAAACAGGAAGATTCCTGGAAAAAACAAGAACAAACAAACAGGAATCCAAAAGGAGCAAAAGTCAGGAAACACAGAATGCTGAAATCCAGAACCAAAAGGGGAGGAAATCAGGAGCGAAGACACTAACTGAGCAGAAAGTGTTGCAGCGCAAGGAAATGAAGAAAACACAGCCCTTATATACCAAAAGAGAGGAAGTGACCCACAGGAAGTAAAAGGACACCATATTAGACAGGGAGAGGTACATAGAACAAAACAGAATAGAAACCATAGAGAATAGGGAACGATGAATGCTGGGAAGAGAAAGGTAACCTGGGAAGGGAAGAAGACATAAAAAAAGTACAACAAAAAGACCCCAGAAAGAAGAAAAGAAAGAGGACAAGAAGGAAGAAAGAAGAACAGGTAAGGGGGGTCAGGAGACCCCAGCAAGGCGGTGGAAAACGATAGAGCGAGGCCCCATGCAATGCCTGGGGCCTTGAAAAGTGCATGAAAGGCTGGGGGCGCGCCGCGTTTTAGAAACGCGCTGTGCGGCCCCAGCCGAACGCCTGGCTTGTGCCGAACATTCGGCTCACGCCGCACCACGCGGCGCGACATAGATTTGTCATCTGCTATTGAGGCATCTTCCACTACCTGTTTCTTCTTCTTTGGTCTTCTTTTTCACCCGAGATAATCTGACCAGAATCTAATTTCTGAGGCCTCATCAGCTAGTATCTCAGGACCGTTCTGCATTTTAAAAAAAACTGAAATTATCTAATGAGCTTTTGAAGAGACAATTCTACAAGCTCAAATTCCCTCCCTCCCAGTTCACTAATTGTTAGAAATGGGGTCTCTGGTTGGCAGTCAGTTTGCACTCTGTCCACGCAGGGACCCTCACTCTAGTCAGGACAATGGAGATACACACTTAGATAATCCCTGCTCACCCCCTTGGTACCTTGGCACAAGAAATCAGGCCTATCTCAAAGGCAAAGTGTAAAGTATCTGTACCAACACACACACACTAATACAGTGAAAACAGTAAACCAATGGACACCACACCAGTTTAGAAAAATATCCATTATGTATCTAAATCAAACAAGACTAAAATGACAAAAATCCAACATACACTAATCAAGATATGAATTTTCAAAAGATTAGATTCTTACTCCATAGAAAATAATGGAAACGTTGTTACACAAAGTACCTGGTTTGCGTCAAAAATAAAGCTGCACCGGCGAGCAGGAAAAGTCAGCGATATGTCGATTCTTTACTCGCAAGTGAGCCCGTGCGTCGTTTCTTCTCCTGTCGGGTAGGCGATGTGTCATTTTTCTCTCCCACTAGTGGGCGATGTGTTGTTTTCCAGACGGGGCACCTCGAATCTGCACAGGTTGACGATGGTTTGAGGCCCATTGATGATGCGTGTGAAATCCGGACGCACAGTGATGGAAAACCACTCTACGTGGGGTTTGCATTGTTTTCAGCAGCCGCAGGTGGCTGTTGCGTCGTTTCTCCAGCCACAATGCAGGTGATGCGTCAATTTCCCAGCAACAATGCAGTTAGTGTGTCGATTTCAGCTGCAAGGCAGGTGGCACTTCATTTTTACAGTTGCGTTCCACGTGGTGCATCAAAATATTCCCCACATGGCTTCCTGTGCGTGGATTTCAGTGCTTGTTCTAGCAGCTTCACCCGTCAAGGACCCAGAGACTGGATAGAGCACCACTTGGCAGGGCAGAATTCTCATTAGAGAGTCCAGGTACTGGTAGAGAAAGTCTGATGGCCCTCAGACTTCAAAACAGGAGGCAAACTCAGTTCAAGCCCTTGGAGACTCTACACAAGCAGGAACATACTACAAAGTCCAGTCTTTATGCTCTTTCAGGCAGAAGCAGCAACTGCAGGCCAAGCCAGCAAAGCACAGTCACAGGCGAAGGGACAGTACTCCTCCTCCAGCTCTTCAGCTCTTCTCCTTGGCAGAGGTTCCTCTTGTTTCCAGAAGTAATCTGAAAATCTGGGGTTTTGGGTCCACTACTAATACTCCTTTCTGCCTTTTAAGTAGACAAACTTCAAAGGAAAGTCTCTGTTCACAAGATTATGCCTTGCCCAGGCCTGGCCCCAGACACACTCCAGGGGGTTGGGGACTGTATTGTGTGCGGGCAGGCACATCCCATTCAGGTGTAAGTGACCACTCCTCCCTCCACTCTAACCCAGATGGCCCATCAGCATATGTAGGCCCCAGCTCCCTTTGTGTCACTGTCTAGTGGAGATTGACAAACCGCTTAACTGTCAGTCTGACCCAGACAGGGAATACACAAGCATACAGAGTCACAGAATGGTTTAAGGAAGAAAATGCCCACTTTCTAAAAGTGGCATTTTCAAACAGACAATTTAAAAAACAACTTTACCAAAACATGTATTTTTAAATTGTGAGTTCAGAGACCCCAAACTCCAATCTCTATCTGCTCCAAAGGATAGTTAAAGTAAGCCCCCATGTTAACCTATGAGAGGGATAGGCCTTTCAACAGTGAAAACTGAACTTGGAAGTATTTCACTGTTAGGACATGTAAAACACATCAGTACATGTCCCACCTTTAACATACACTGCACCCTGTCCATGGGGCTACCTAGGGCCTACCTTAGGGGTGCCTTACATGTATAAAAAGGGAAGGTTTGGGCCTGGCAAGTGGATACACTTACCAGGTCGAATTGGCAGTTTAAAACTGCACACACAGACACTGCATTGGCAGGTCTGAGTCGTATTTACAGAGCTACTCATGTGGGTAGCACAATCACTTTACTAGGGACTTACCTGTAAATCAAATATGCCAGTCATGAAAAAGCCAATTACACATGCAATTTACACATGGAGCACTTGCACCTTAATACTGGTCAGCAGTGGTAAAGTGCCCAGAGTACCAAAAACATCAAACACCGAGTCCAGCACACAGTCAAAACATAGGAACCAGAGGCAAAAAGACAGGGGAGACTACGACGAGGATGCCTGGTCTAACACTAATGTTAATAGTGATAATCAGAAAAAAAAAGTGTGAGTGATCACCTCCAGTGTGCACGTCTGACTGGAAAATGTCTATAAAATTAAATTATTAACTAAGCATTCTTATTTTGCAGTCAACAAAATGCAAAATTACTAGTAATATTTCCACCATCTGTTAATAATATGTAAATTTAATATGTTTGCATCTGTAAATCTAGTCATGAAACTTTTGAAAAGATTGAAACAAGAATGGTGTGGGTTGATAAATATCTTACAAGACGTTGTGCGCAATCAAGATAAGATCATGGTTGCCATTGGTTTCAATTCAAGGCTTTAATTAGATGAACATCATAATTAATCAATATATACTAGTCATAAAGAAAGTAAATTTGGAATTTTGCAGTGTTTGATTCTAATGCACAGCTGAGTATATAAAGTGACTAATGTTATCATTTAGAGATTGTCACAACAGAGCCTCCACCATAAATCGGCTGAGGTTCTGGTCCACCAAATTCATGGTCCCCATCACCTCAAATATAGTTTTGGAGGCAGATAAGGATCTGAAAGGAGAGACTGAGCTTCCTCCACAGGTGTAAACCTGGGGCTTATCAACCAAATGGCAGCCAGTTGAACTGGTGGTTTTCCCTTTTAGTTTGGGCCTTTTGACACACATGTTCCTGTTCACAACTACCTGGATAAGGCTGCTGGTCATGAGCAGAAAGCATCAAAAATGACCTTCACACCTTGAGAAAAGCTTCCAGCTCATTAAGATCATTGATATTTCAATTGTGAAGTTAAAATAAGTTGGCAAATAGACTGCAGCAACATGCCAAAAGATTTCTGTTGCATGGATGGGAACATGTTCGGCACAAGAATCCCATCTTGTGCTTCTGTTAGGCCAGCATAAGCAAAGGCGTCTGCTATACCACAGACCTGGGATGCTATCTGTGCATCTTGCAGTGAGCTATAAAGTCTTTGTTCACCAACAAAATTTCCAAGCTCTATTCAATTGAGTGCACTCACAAACTGGGCTTATATACGTAGGCACAGGTGCATCTGGCTTATATTAATACTTACTTGAGTTAAAATGGTTGAGCTTATTTTGCTGCAGCTTCGTTATCGATGTTCTTCAATTTGTTTAGTAGTTAGCTAAAGTATTAATTATTTTGTAACTTTGTTTAGAATTTGTATTCTTAAATCTTGTTACTGTATTGCTTATTTTTAATCATAGCACTCACTCAGCATCTCCTTCAGAGTATGGGCCTGATTTAGAACTCGGCAGACTGGTTGCTCTGTCACAACGGTGACAGATATCCCATCTGCCAAAATCTAAATCCCATAGGAGTTCTAAATGAGACCATAAGTCTTGAGCTTGGTCCAAGATAAGATGTTGATACTTTTAAGGAACCTTTCAGTCATCTTTAGTGGGGTCCATGGCAATGGTGTTGTGGAGAAATATAAAAGTAATTAATCATTCTCTTCCCTCAATTTGCAGTGGATATATCTTACATTAGGTGAATTGCTTATTTTGGGTTATTAGGTAGCTCAGGAAGCTGCACTTTGTACAGGAGATCCAAGGATAGCAATGGAGCTGTTTGAAGGTGCAGGAGATATTTACGCCAATGGTACCAGAGAACGGGAGAAAGCTGTGCCTTTCTATAGGGTAGGTGTTGGCATAACCTTACTTTCACTTTATACAAATAATTTACAATATGGTATACTCAGTTACAGTTGTTTTAAATTCTGTATAACCTTTTACAGTTCCTATACTTAAGCCAAACCTGTTTAATTATTTTTAGGACCGAGCGCTACCTCTTATTGTGAAAACTGGAAATCGCAGAGCAGAGCTTAAACTATGCAACAAACTTGTGGAATTACTATTACATTTGAAGGCCTATGATGAGTGCCTTGATTATGCCAAAGCATCGCTCAGTCTAAGTATAACTGTGGGTAAGCACCATATTAGGCCTTCAACAGTTCTGTAATAATACAATAATAATAAAAAAATATATATATATATAATCATGCAAGTGGGTGCATTTTCTGTTTTCAGTAGAACAGCTGACTTTTAAATAAATGTTGTTTCCTTCATGTGGATGTATCTTGTTGCCTCCAAATCAATCTCTGAAATGTTTAATTGCACCGTTTCAGCTCTAGGTGGATGGGTGCAGGCAGTGCTTTTTTATGTAAAAATTAAATATTCTAGTTAAGAGAGAAATAAACACTAAGCACAAAACATAAGTGTCATAAAAACATCTCAGTAAAAGATGAAGGTGTGTTGCTTCCATACTGCCTGTTTTATTGGAAATGAATGATGTAATGTACTACATAGCAGCATGACTTTCAAACACACAGTGCAAAGCAGAGCATCTACATAATATAACTTCAGCCTCTAGTGGATTAAAGGGGTCATCTATTGAATTTAGCACAATATGTTTTACAACCCAACCAGAAGTCATCAAACAAAGAGATTTCCCGGGACCTTAATTGTTGGTGACTGCTAATGTTGTGAGATTGGTTAAGTGGAAATTTTACTTTTGAATGGAATCATTATTGAAGACCCATTGCTTAAGGCCTGATTTTAGAAGTACAGATAGGACTAAGGCCTACAGCCAAAGAGAAAGCATTGTGAGAGGAGATGTGGTCTTGCAATTTCAGCTCAGCTGTTCACTTCAGGAAAGAGTGATGCTGTTCTTCTCAACTTTCAAAATGTTATGTCTTACCCATAAGGAAAACAGAGTTTACTTTAACATTACCATTTGGGATTTCATGGCGGAATTAAAACAGAAAAAAACATTAGTAAATACATTGAGCAAGAGCACAACAATAATTGTTTTTTTCGGGGGAGGTGGGGTTTCCCTCGACTGCCTATTTGTTATTTGATAGCAGAATCCTTGTTTATAGTTAATTAGGTTGAAAGGCACATTTTAATCTGCGGGCGTGACACTTCTTCCTTTAAATATTTAACAATATTTTAGCACAAAAGCAGGTACAATAACTTGCTAGGGTCATGAAGCTATTGTCTGTAATTGTTCTAAAAGAGACATTGCTCTCAGTGTTTCTATAGAGGATAGGAGAAGTTTAATTACTTTTGTGACTGAAACTTTACTGGTACACGTCATCAACACGTTTATGCTATACTTAATGTAACGTCACAAGATTATTTCCCTCCTCGTAGTTGTGTGTCTGTTTTATTTTTTAGTACACATGACCATATTACGTTATTTGTGCTGGAACCTAGATTACAATGTTTAGGGAAAGTGCCAGGCAACTAGCGAATGAGAATTTGTGCCTATTTTATATTTTTAATTCACTTTCTTTAGATGATAACATACCTCAGGATCCCCATCCTCTTTATGTGCAACAGTAAGCACATATTCTAAAATTGGAATAATATACATAAGTTTAGCATGTGAACTATGACCACCCTTTCAATATACAAAGAGCCCTTGAAGGAATATAGTTGAGTTGGGTGCCAGGTCTGGTGTTGCAAATTCATACAAGAAGGCCCCTTTAGCCCCTTATTTTCAATACCCCATCTAGAGGTATACATTGTAGATATCTCAGGGTATTATGTTAATCCTATTCTCACGCCCTGAGATAAAAATCAACTGGGAACTCTCAATAGTTTCATCTTGAGGAGGAAAGCTACTCCATTTCATGGAGCACATCTACAACACCAAGGCACTATACATCTGTCCGTTCCAAAGGTCTGTGTTTCTAGTAGAATTTTTAAGCTTGGATTAGCTAGTGATACACACACCAGGCTGAAAAATGTCAAAAGCCTTTTACCACTCTAGACTCAGTATTGCTCAATGTTCTTCAGTAGACTACTATAAGTTTGTAAATCATCTCAGAGTTATAAGAAAAATTATTTGTTTTCATGGCTACTCAAAATTATTTTGTTGGGTGGTAATCAATGTGTGAATTCCCTGCCATTTTTCTGCCAATACTCAAGGAGTTTATAATTTCATGACCCCTAAACTGAAATCGGAGTTCTTATGGGAGAGAGGACAGCGTCTTCATATGAACTGTGACTGAGCTCCCACAAGCCCCAAGGAGTCTGAACCATGTTTATTCAGAAGGATCTCAGCTCATTCTTGGTTGGTTCAAGCAACAAGGCCTTCCTCTGAGAAAATTAATGCAGGATAAACGCAACAGCAAGCCAACCTATAGTGGAGTTCAGAAAATTAGGGCCACGTGTACAAAGCATTTTTCTAGTCGCAAACGGGCCGATTCGCAGAATTGTCCTGTTTGCGACTAGAAAAATGATTTTTGGGATTTGCAAAGCCCAAACTGCGATTCGGTAACTTGTTGCCGAATCGCAATTTGGGTTTTGCGATTCGGTATTAGGAAGGGGCGTGTTCAGAGCGTCCCTTCCTAATACCGAATCTAAATGGTATGTATGATTTTTTTGTGACCGTGAATGCGGTCCCAAGACAATCTCAGTTAGCACCAATTTTAAATTAGTGCTAACCCATTCGCAAAGGGGAAGGTATCCCCAAGGGACCCCATTCCCTTTGTGAATGCATGCAAAAACGTTTTTGTGGAGCAGGCAGTGGTCCCAAGGACCAAGGACCACTGCCTACTCTTCAAAAATTAAACCTAAACGTTTCAATGGTTTTCTTTTTAAAAGCAGCCTGTTTTCCTTTAAGGAAAACGGGCTGCGTTTAAAAACAAAAAAAAAAAGATCGCTTTAATTAAAAGCAATCAGAGACATGGTGGTCTGCTGACACCAGCAGGCCACCCTCCCTGTGATTTTTGCGATTCCCGTGGGTTGCAAATTGCGACCTACCTCAATATTAATGCGGCAGGAATTTCTTACATTTGGAATTGCAATTCCCTAATTGCGAATGCATGCAGCCCTAAGAACTTAAAATGCCAAATCAAGTTAGTACAAATTACATTTTAGTTACAAAACTGAATAAAATCTGAAATTAGGGTCAAATTGTGTAAAGAAAACTAAATCTGCCCTTAGTTAAGCATTGAAAAAATGATAAAAATGATGGAAAAATGCCAATATCTCTCATATGGTTGACAGGGAATTAATTAGTAATTGGATCTGCACAAAGATTTTACCTTTGGGCAGCAAAGGGTTTACAGAGTCGTATGGACTGGGTAAACTGCTTGGATATAACCTCCAACTTCAAACAATACACTGCCAAGAAGGAAGACCACTAAGATGAAGCCACAGAGAATGTGTCTTTTTTGCATAAGCTTAGCGGGCTTTCTGGTCTTGCAGGATCCCTGCTTTATGCAATATCTTGCAGGACTGCTACATTTAAGAAGGGCAAGTGGAGGGTCGTGGTAATTTTACGTGTGTGTTAGGGGGTTGGGGTGGTTTTAGGGGTGGGGGATCGTGGTAATTTTAGGAGCAGTGTTGGGATAATTTTAGATTTTAGGGGCGAGGTGGGGGTGTCGCTGTAGTTTTAGGGGTGGGGTGTTGGGGTAGTTTAGGTTTTAGGGGTGGGGTGGGGGGTTGGGGCAGTTTTAGGGACAGGGTTGGGGGGTTGCGTTAATTTTAGGGATGGGGGTTGGGTGGTTTTAGGGGCGGGGTGGTGAGTTGCAGTAATTTTAGGGGTGGGGTTGGGTGGTTTTAGGGTTGGGGTGGGGGGGTTGGGGTAGTTTAGGTTTTTGGGAGGTTGGGGTGGTTTTAGGTTTTAGGGGTGGGAGGTTGCAATAATTTTAGGGGCGGGTGGGGAGTTGGGGTAATTTTAGGGGCGGGATGGGGTGTTGGAGTAGTTTAAGTTTTAGGGGCGGGGAGGGGGTTGGTGTGGTTTTACGTTTTGGCGCGGGGTGGGGGTGTTGTGGTAATTTTAAGGGTGGGGGTGGGGTTTTGGGGTGGGTTTAGGGGCAGTGAGTCGTGGTAATTTTAGGGGTGTGGTTGGGGTGGTTTTAGGTTTTAGTGGTGGGGTGGGCGTTTGCAGTAGTTTTGGGGGCTGGGTTGGGGTAGTTTAGGTTTTAGAGGGGGTGGGGGTCGTGGTAATTTTAGGGGTGGGGTTGGGATAATTTTAGGTTTATGGGGCGGGGTGTTCGTTTGCTGTAGTTTTAGGGGCGGTGTGGGGAGTTTAGGTAGTTTAGGTTTTAGGGGTGGGGTTGAGGGTAGTTTTAGGTTTTAGGGGCAGGAGTAGTGGGTGGCGGTTGTTTTAGTGGTGGTGTGGGGGTTGGGGTAGTTTAGGTTTTAGGAGCGGGTGGTGGGTTGGGGTAGTTTTAGGTTTTAGGGGCGCTGTAGAGGGGATGCTGTAGTTTTAGGGGTGGGGTGCCAGGGAGGTTGCTGCTGGAACCATGCAAGCCATTCCACGCATGCCTTTACCAGGAATGACTTTACAACGAAAAGTTGTTGTTAAGGCATTAGTGGTAACAACGCGGTCGTTCTTCCGACTGCGTTGTTCAGGCATGCGTGGTTCCAGCATGCGTTGTTCTGACATACATTTGCTTGAATGTACACAAATTATTCTATGCAAGCAACAGCTTCTCCATCGCACATCTGTTTACATCCTACCGCCACAGAAGGAAAGCTACACAGAACAGAGGTTCCATATTTGTTTCTCAGACGAGACCTTGCCCAAGCAGGACACTGCTACCGCCCCTGGTCTTGGAGAAAAATGCTGCCACCAGTCTTTGTCACAGCTAGAGACAACTCTCTCCAGTATTCAGGCATGCCTTTACAAATTCAGTGCGGCTGCATGCAGACAAGTCTCTTCATCTCTTGAGTTCTATGTATAATCTCTCCTTGCGTGGAACGTGCTGATTATTTGTCGAGGTGAATGGGTCATCCATTGATGATGAGTTCCACCCTTTCTTAACATAATTCCCTTACTTCCTACTCCATGTTTTGCTGCAAAACTATGCTGTTCCTGTGCTGGGCTCTATTTTTGTGACATGAAAAGTATACCATAGTTTCATTAATCCAAAACCAAAAAAGGCGAGGCACTATCTCATCTGTGTGGAGACCCACTAATGGTCGTCCTAGTTCATCACACTGGACTTTATATGAAATGTCCTCACCTGAGCTGCCAATTGGTCCTCGCCTCCTGCAATGCCTGACTCCAGTGTGCCAGAAGGAATGAATTCCATAAATGAGAAATGTGCTGCAGAGACCTATTCAGTGAGAAATGTGCTGCAGAGACCTATTCAAACACACGTCTCATTTGGCATCCTTCACTGGTTTCCCGTCTCCTATCAATCACCAGCACTTTATAGTGGCATTTGGCAGCCCAGGGATTCCAAAGTGTGAATGGGGAATATCCCTGACAGAAGTAAGTTTAGCTGAGTTCAGGCAGAAACTATTTTATATTCCAAAACTATTCTTAAGGAAATATGGAATAGAACTTTCACCTCACACTGATCATTTCAACTTCAATTATCAAACCACTACAAGTGTTTTCCTGTCCGAAGTTACAGATTTATTGCTTTGTTGTGTTTTACATAGTAGGATTACAACCTGCAGCAGTGGTTTCTAGTGAAATGTTGGATTGGTCTGATATATCGCCAACTCCTTCACACCATAATTGTACTCTGCTTAGCAGCGAAGAAAAAAACACACGTCTTATTAGAGTTACAGTCATGCAAAATGAAAATAAAATGTTTATCCTTTTAAACAGAGAAGTGAGAGTGTTCAGCAGTTTACCACCGCTACAGAATTTGAATCAACAAATGTGCAGAACAAGAAATTAGGAAAACTGGTCAAGAAACATATCTCTGAAACTTAATCTTTGGTACCGGTTTTCCAAGTGTCAACTTAACAGTTTTTTGTTTCACCAGGGAATCAGCTGAATGAACGCATTGCATATCATCGACTGGCTGGTATATACCATCACTTGGGTCAGTGTGAACTTGCTGAACATTATTATCTTAAGGCGCTATCACTTTGTCCCTCTCCACTGGAATTTGATGAGGAAGCAGTGTATTATATGAAGGTCTATCTAATCCTAGGGGACATAACATTCTATGACCTAAAGGTGAGTGGCAAGCTCCACGTGCTTCCTATTTGGAATCAAAGGCCAAATGTCAATCAACTTGCTTTGGAATGTGCAGTGAGCTGAAGCTTCTGTAACTAAAGTAGGACGCTCAGGCTATCATGTTGGACGCGTTTGTAGTCATTGAGAGGAAGAAGAAATGGGAAATCTACTAGAAATTGTGAAGGAGGTTACGTTGGCCCAATTACAGGTGGCACAGCATAAAATGGACTATGATACAGTTGGACGTGTATGTAGTCATTGTGAGGTAGAAGGAATGGGAAATCTACTATAAATTGTGCATGTCCGTTTCACCCATCACATGGTCCTCCCACCGTATTTAGAGTTTGAGAAGTGGTACATTTCTGTCTTTTTGACTGCTATCTGTACATTCACCACAGGGCGACAGGTAAAGCAGCCTCAGAAGGCCCACCCATGTAAGACGGGCATTCTAAAACAGTTTTTGCCTGTCTGTGATTATTGTGAAAGAAGCCTCCCAACCTGATACGGTGAATGATTTTGATGCTACAGAAACTCCCAGTTTGGACGGTTTGTTTCTGGGAAATAAAAATAATCCACCTGAGTGCTTCTTCCATGGTGACTGTCTCATTTGCATTGAAAATTCAATGCCAGCAAGGTAGGACTTGTTAAATGCAATTGGCTGGTATCCACTGGACTGGCAGAGATGAGGCCACCCTAGCATCTTTTTAACAAGGACGTATATAGCCTCATTCTCAAGTTCACATCAAATGCTAATCCAGTTTCTCAGTATATGAGTTAATTTATCAGGCAGTCAAAGTGATCGTCATCTATCATTCAGGAAGACAAGCAGTCCCTGGAGGGCCTTTGTATCTTTTTACTAAGGGATGTATAAAGTTGCAAAAACGGCTGATTTAAAACTATGAATTTCTTTTTAACTTTGCACACTACGTGAAAGGTTTAGTGGTTCTTCATAACCACTGCTGTTTCTGCTCAGGCCACGAGGTGGATTGTCACCTTTTAGTAGCAGAAACCAATAAGCATAGGCAAAGCCAATAAGGTCTGGCTTTGACAGGCTAGTGTGACGGTTAGTTTCTTTTTTCTTTTTTTTCTTTTTACTGCATGAATGTGCCACAAGCATATAATGAAGCATGTGGCCTAAAACATAGCATCCATATGATTGTATTGAAAATTTTACATTTAAAAAACATTCACATATACATATACAGCGCCTTGAGACCCTCACGGGTGAATAGTGTGCTTTACAAATTCCTGATTGATTGATTGAGTTGTTTTACTTGTGTGTTTTTTTTTACAAAATACTTTCAGATGTGACAACGATTTTATTATGATTAATTCTGAAGGAGACAAGAATAAATCACGTTAACCCAGCACTCAGATCGTCAGCAGATACAATGTTACAGTGTCACTTAGACACATTATATTATAGTGAAGAAAGGAGATGAATCGTCATTTAACTGGAAACTCGCAACACAGGCAAAATAAATAAATTGCTATCTAATTTTAATATTTATAAAAGCAAAAATGAAGAAACTCACCTGGAACCAGGTTTATCACTGAAGAGGAAGGAATTATTTTTAGGCAGTTGTGAACAATGTGCACAAGCACTGTGCTGTAACTCAACGTGAAGGCAGCCAGTGGGCCAAGTGTGCTGACCCATCTCCCCATGCTGTATGTTGTGGTGGGTGGAAGGAAAATGTGAATGACAATAAATAAATCAGAAGAACAAATAATGTATTATCCTGATAGTTCTGAAAATGAATTACAGTAGTATTTTATTTTGATCTAGAAAAGGAGGATTGACGAGCATGTATTAATGCATGTCACATATTTCTACATCATAACACCTACCAGTAAATTGTGTGGTACTCCCATAATGAAAGACGTTGAGTTGTAGCAGAAAAGTTGAACATTTCAGAAGGTTCCTAAAATGAAAGTGGACAGAAGTAAATTAGATATTCAGCACTAAACTATTCTAGACAGTCAGTGATAAGAAAAAGAGAACATGTGTCTGTCTTTCTGCTGCCTGCAAAGAGGAGAATGGGTATACACTGAGGCTGGAATCCTTGATAGTGCTATGGAAAAGGCGGAGGAGCATCACCCCACTGTATTGTGGAGAAAGGGAAAACAATTATAATAATGGAATGTTATAATTTTATTTATCTTGGGAGTAAGGGGTGGGGCTGGGCCGGAGGGAGGGGGTTGAGGGAGGGCTGTAGGAGGGGTTTTGCAGCACAAAGTGCAGATGTCTGTTTGAGTGGCCGTGTTGGGCCAGCCAAACAGACATGCGTACTTTGCATCTTCTCTGTCCAGCTGTATTGCACAGCTGAGTGGAGAACATGCACAGACTCCCACTTCCAGTCTACGCACGAAGCAGACTCCTCAGTCCAATCACGACGCTGCTGTCATGCTGCTGACAGCAGCGTTGTGCTTGGCCAGGAGCCTGTGTGCAGCCGGAAAGAGGGAAAGAGGAAGAGGACAAGAACAGAGGGGAGACATATGTGTCTCTCCCGAAGGTAAGCGTTTAAAAAAAAAAAATCACCTGCCCATCCAGCCACCCCCGTTGAGTGGCATCCACCATGGCTATGGAACATACAAGGAAATGGATCCACAGAACAGTTGTAATGACATGATTCTGTTTTTAGTCGGACATCTTGCTTTTGCATTCTGGATAATCCGTAAAAGAGATTTTGCAGTGTCAGTGGATATCTGACAACTAGCTTTCAAGTATGACAGCACCCTGTGGAAAGTCTCAAGTTGAAAATAACTTGATGAAGAGCCACCTGTGATATAAGGTTCCAGAGAAAGATTGGCCTGAAGCAAGATGTCTCTGTGGAAATGAGATAGAACCCTGAGTCTTGAGGCTAGAATATTTGGCCCTGAATTACTCATTGCCTCTATGTATTTATCTTATTTCATTTTATTCATTTATTTACTGATGCAGGTTTCTATAGTGCAAAGTTGGCTCAGGAGTATTGGATGGCTGAACAAAAGAAGTGACCAAGAAAATAAGTATTGTATACAAGGGAATACACAACCTAAATTATAAGTGTTGGACATAGCCCGCTCTGCAGGGCCATCCTCAAACGTTTTGCAATGGCCCCTCCTGTTCTCTAAACACGTTTTGGCTGTTTTTTCGACTCTGTGTACTTTACCATTACTAACCAGTACTAAAGAGCTGGTGCCCCTTCCTTTAAACAAGGAAAAATTGGCTAAGACCGAAATGCACATTTAATTTATTTGTATGTCACTAGTAAAGTGGTATTACATGTACCCAGGGCCTGTAAATTAAATGCTACTAGTGGGCCTGCAGCACTTATTGTGCCACCCTGTTACGTAGCCCTTTAAAAGTACGTCAGGCCTGCCATTGCAGCCTGTGCATGCAGTTTTAAACCGCTATTTCCACCTGAAAAAATAAACCTTTTGCTAGACCTAAACCTTCCTTTTTAATATATGCAAGTCACCTGCAGGGTAGGCCCAGAGGCAGGGTGCCTTGTTTTTAAAAGGTTGGGCATGTACTTTTAAGTTTTACGTGAGCTGGTAGTGAAAAACTCTCTAATTCTTTTTTCACTATTGCAGGGCCTACCTCTCTAGGATGTATTTATTTTGTGTTGGCGCAGGTAGGAATGCCAGGTTCAGTGTCTGAAGAATTGTAGTTTAAAGCCCTCTTTAATGGTAAAGTTAGATTTTAAGTTCCAATTATGAAAATGCTACTTTCAGAAAGTTGGCATTTTCTAACCTTTTGGTGTCTGAGGACCGTATCCTGGGTCACTTGACTAGGTTTAGGGGCAGTTGTCCTTTGTGTATTCGCATATTGGCAGGATGGGCCATCCTGGCTTAATTGGGGGTGGGGAGGAGCTGTCACCTACCACACTTGGACTTCAAAGGCATGGGTCCATCTCACACACAAAGGACTTTACTCTAGCCTGTTGTGCTCCCAGACAGACTGGAACCAGGGCAGGGAGACAGGAAATTCCAGACACCTTTCTAAGGGGAAAACTCCAGAAGCGTCTTCCACTTAAAAGGGCGCACAAGGTATAAACGTAGGACTCTCAGACCCACTCTTCAGTACACTCCTGGTCCTGTGGATACTGCTGCCAGAGGACTGTCCTGTAGTTTGAGGCCTGCCCTACTGTCTGAGAAGGAAGACTGGACCTGCACCCTTTGTAGTGTGGTCAGTTTTACGTATATTTTGCGCATTAGCTTCAGGCCTTAGGCCTCTGTGCACTTTGCCCTAAATATATTTTATTCATTTGCTAACAGCTTAGAGCCTCTGTGCACTTTACTCTAAATGCTTTCTATTAGGCTTCGTACTGTTATTTTACAGAATAGCCAGTTCTACGGTGTTGTTTTTTATTCATATCACACTGTTTTGCCTACTTCAGCACTGGAGTTCTTCATAACATATTCACTCTGTGCTTTAGTCAAGGATACAGTCTGGTACATTGCCGATAGACGTGGTAGGAGTCTAGACTTGCCATTCCTGCGTAGGAACATTTTGTGATCACGATGACATGTTAGTTATAAAATCACTTCCTTGTCCCAATACATCAAGAGGGAGATTCCGACCAGGGAACCACAACTAGACGCTGACTGCCTCGTTGCAGATGCTGAACCAGATCACAGGCCTTTGCTCAGGTATGAGTGTGTCCGTCTCCCTAGTGATACAGAAAGGCAAGCTGAAAGCTTAACATGCTGTGCTCTAAATAGAACAAGCAGAGGGAGAGTAGAAACGGTTAGGAATTATGATAGCTTTATTTCTATGTTTTACTCTCCTGGTTACTATATCAATCCTACTATGTTGTATTGTTCTGGTTATTGCGGCTCACGCCTTAATATCTAAAATACAGTCGTTTTATTAAAACATTATATAAAACTTATACTGTCTTTGTCATTTGTATATGAGACCATATAGTGAATGAGAGAGTTGGTTTGGATCTGAGTGACCACGACTTCCCTGAGAAGTTCCAAAGATGTCATGCGCTCGGCTGCCCAATCATTTCTTCCCCGTGGGAGAAATGAGGCACTGCTAGTTAGCCGGAGCAACAACCGGATTTAGGGGGACAGAGTTCCTTACACGTGGGTCAGACTCAGTCCCCCACACCGTTATCGATCCTGCTGCCTAGAAATCCAGTAGTCTCATTTAGGATAATGAGAGCCCACACGACACCTTCATCCCAGGCCAAAGTGACCTCCTGTTCTGAGCTACAGGTTCACAACAAGCTCCAAAGGCCTCTCTGCAACTGGCCAGCTGACCTGCTGCAACTGGACCTGCAACTGTACAGGTCTTGGACCCTTGGTGTGGCACCAGTTGAGCTTCACCTTGAAGAAAAGGAGAAATCCTGAAATTTTGGGCTCTTCTCGACCGTGAACAGGCCCGTTCACACCAGGATCCTGCCGCCCACACCGACTGCCAAGGTGTAGCTCCGGTGAACCCAACACTTCAAAGTACAGCAGCCGACAGCAATGACCAGCAACGCAAGATCTACTTCATGCTACACTATCCACAACCCTCTGTGACTGCCAATGCGAATCTCCAGCAACGACTGTCCAAGATGGCAGAGAGGGTCTTCCCACTACAGCAATGACCGTCTGCAATGCCTGCTCAGCTCTTCAAACTACAGTGGTGAAGCTCTGCAATGATAGTCCTGCTCCTCATGGCCTCCTCCACCGCAAAAATAATTAATCGCTCTGTTGTTTAGAAGTGTACTTTTTCAGAGGGATTAATGTGGTCCCTGTATCTGGCCTGCACTCCATCATGGTCGGTCTGAACTTGTGGCTTTCACCTGGTGTCCCATGATCAGATAACCTTAAGTGGTGCTTTGTTCTTTTAGGCTCTATACTTACCAGAAACCTTTAAAATGACATATTTCCTGTTCTACTGGTTAGATTGTTGTTGTTTTGGTGTCAAATAATGTATTAAATGTTACTGTATTTTTCTAAATTGGTGTGAGATTTTTCTTTGATTGTGTTTTCACTTTATTACCGCTTATGTGCTGTATAAATACTTAACACATTGTCTCTAAGTTACGCCTGACTGCTTTTGTGCCAAACAAACAGAGAGAGAAGCACAGGCTAATTTAGTGACTGTTTATGGTCCACCTTGACAAGAATTGTCGCTTTGCTTGAAGGGCTTACCCTGCCACCGCAACCCAATTTCTCAAAATATGTGAATATACAAGTCAAATCCATGTTCAGAACGAAATCAACAGGGTTTGAAAGTTGTGGTGACTGAAAATGGAAATTGAGAATACCGCAGGGTAAGAACCAACCACAAAGGCATGTGGAGGCCAGAGAGTTGGCAAGTAAGTGATTGAGTGAAACCTTTGTCCACAGCGATCCTTCAGATACAAAATCAAAAGGGGCAATTCACAATGGGAAATGTACAAGAACCAATATACTTACATGTAGCAATAATCCTACACCTATGTGAATCCACATTATTTGCCATTCACCACTTCTGAATGGAGATCCATACTTGTGAGAAAACTAGTCTGATTGCAGAGACCCCCTAACTTTTTGCCCCCTTTTTTCACTTTTTACTGGCATTTTCCTGACTCTGATGGTGCCCTGGGTACTGCTAACCAGTCCCAGGGCCTGTGCTCTGTGTAAAATGAGTATGCAATTTAGACTAATTATAATTGACAGTGTCAGCCTACCTATCAGTCCTTAGTATATGGTAGGGCTTGTAGGTTTAGGGACCCCGGCATAGATAGTGTACCCATGGGTGCACTGCTAAGGTGCCCAGTGTCATTTTAAAGGCATACATGTCTTGCTGGCTGCTTTTAAATAGTTATATGCAAATTCAGCTTTGGAATTAAAAGTACTTCCAAAGTCTTATACTATCTTATTTCTACATATAAGTCACCCCTAAGGTGTGCCCTAAGTGCCCCTAAGGTTGGGTACCATGTACCTATAAGCAGGGAACTTATAAAACAATTTTTATAAGCTCTGGTGAAGTAAAATAGGGAGACTTTATTTTAATTAACATAGTCCCCATAAGAGCCAGATATCTTGATTTTGGTATCAAATTAATTGTTATAAGAAATCGCACAATTTGCCATTGTTGGATATAATATAACTAGTTCAGGTAAAGAGTTTTAAAACTCTACCTGAAAGTTGCCAACTTCAGTGCTGTAGTGCCTTTCTTTGGTTAGCCAGCCTCTGGCATCCTGGTCAGGCTGCGTTGATGAGGTGTGAAGTGGCCTGGGCTGAACACAAAGGATGTGCCTGGGGGAGGAGATCTGCCTTAGCAGATGGTGAAACAAGATGGGGACAGAGAGCAGCCAAACTGGTCTTCAAAGGCAGGGAGGGACTTTTGGAGCAGCTCAGGACCTCCCCCATTTCCTGCCACCCCTAACAATTAGGTGCCATCTTAGATTAGGAGAGGGTTGGAAAGTATTTAGGATTTTTAGCCACACCAGTGGGTGGGTTCAGCCAGATCTAACCTCCAAAAATCAGTTTCAGCCATGTTGGATTTTTCAAGAATGTTGCTCCCTGGGACTGATTTTTGCTACACTTGCCAGGAAGTGGTCATCCAAGGGGGAAGTGGCTTGCCTTTGATTGGACAGTCGGGACTCCCTACTTTTCATCCCAGGAGCAAGAATAAATATGGCAGAGCTGCACCCACACCTCAGATCCCTGCTGGAAGAAGATACTGGAGAAGAAGGACTTCCCTGCTGGATGCCTGGCCTGCACTTGCACACTGCACTCACAAGGACTGCACCAGCTTCACACTTTGGGCCTCAACAAGAAAAGGACTTTGCTTGCCTCTGCAGCTCCAGGAGTGGAGTCCCTGTGCGCTATGGGTACAAAGGCACTGCCCAGAGTTCCCAGTATCAAGTCCTGCAAGAAGAGCCCAGCTGACCAGCGTCCGGTGGCCATTTGAGGATTCTGACCAGGTGCATTCTGAGAATTGTAGTCCCAACGAGCAACTCAGAGCTTCGGGAACCTTGGATAAAGTTGTGGACACTTCAAGGACCCAAAAAGGACTTCTGGAAGAAGATTGAAGTTTGGAGACGTTTGGAGCACCTCCATAAATTGAAGAGGTGCATTGTGGGAGTTGTAATCCCAGACCCCAAGAGGCAATCCATAGCCTCTGAACCCTTGGCTGGTGCTGTAGACCACTTTCCTGAATCAAGAAACACTTCTGAAAGTAAGTGTAACAGTGTTACCTCGTGGGTGGCCTGACCTCTGGACTTTGCCCCTGTCCAGTGTGACCTTTTTTAACCCTTTGAGCGCTAGTTGCTTCTATGCACTAGAAAACATTGATTCTTTAAAAAATCATACCGCCATTTCCCCTTATCCGATTTTAATCATTTGGGTGTCATTTTAAAGATTAAAATATAATCTATTTTGATAAATTGGTGTTGAATTTTTATTGTGTTTTGTGTTTTAATTATTCACTGTTTTGTGATTTGTAAATGCTTTACATACTTGTCTCCTAAGTTAAGTCTTGTAGCTCATTGCCAAGCTACCAAGGGTTGAGCTGGTTTTAATTTATTGAGACCTAACTGGACCTAAGTGGGGCTTAGTGGCCTATTGCTAGGTGTAGGTTCTTACCTGCCCTTACCAATAATCCACTTTCCAACAATACTAGTGCACTCTACGGACGGCAGCATTGCTGCCTGCTCGGTTATGACCCAGGAACAATGTTGCTGCACTTTTTCCACTGGGCTGCAGTGGGAAAGTTGGAATGGGGCCAGTGGGGAGACCTTGATGGCGGTCTCCTCACTATGGGTCTGGTGGTCAGGTTTTCTAACCGTCAGACTCATAATCAGCCCCTTAATGTTTATCATTCAAAAATAAATATATATATAATTTACATTTTGAATTAAATTAACATTAAAATATGTGAGATTTTATTATTATTCCCTGTCACCAATAATTTCCATTGGAGTGTGTTGCAGTACCTTTGGTTGGCCATGTGTGGTGCTTGACTTACTCCAAGGCTTGGCTGGAGCACACTTAAGTATTAGGGCTGTAGTACATTTACAAGTGTATTTTGTGAATTGCAATTGTCTTACCCTTTTGTGTGGGTGTGTGTTTTGTCACAAAGTCCCTTCCTAACCCGTTCTGTAATTTTCTGTTAACCCCATCCTTTTTCTAGTAATTATGCCCCTTTCTTTCCACCATCCCCTGGGCCATCCACATGTACTCCAAAAAAGGTATGTGTATGTCTGCGGATATGCCAAACCCCGTGGCAGAGATTTCCATACTGAAAAGTTAGGACACATGTAGATTTGTGAATTGCATTTTGCTGTAAGTAAATAGTCCTGCTGGAGTAATATTTTATGAACTTCAAAATGCAGTTTGCAAATTGTGTTAACCATCTCTATGGAACAGGAGAAATATGAGTTCCTTTTCAAAAGTTGCAAAGAGTGGTTGGGAGTAGTGTGCTTGAGCAAGCGAATTCCAAATATTTTGGTGCTGACTGAAAATGACTGCTTTATACAGCAATATGGTTTTAATGTAGGAGGCTCACGTAGATGGTATTGAGAATTTATTTTCCCTCGCTGTCCACTGTTGTTTCTCCATTTAATATGAGGGGTGGACATATGGAAGACTTTTTAAATGATCTTAGCCTTTTTACACTGTGCTTTTGCCTCTGTGGGAAGCCAGTGAATTGATGGAAGCCCGTGGTAACTTGGTCAACATTCTTGCCGTCTGAAACATAATAAGCTGCTCCACTCTGAGTGGGTCAAGATGAACTTGAGGAAGGCCCGCTAGTACAAAATTGCAGTAAGCAAGTGTAAAAAGTATATGCCTGAATTGGATGAACTGTCTGCTGCTCTAGTGTTTGAGTTGATAATGTGCACTTTTTGTAAAAGCAGACATCTGTGTTTGTAAATGAGGTTCTTTGTATAGGATGATACTCAGGGCATTGGTATTGTTAACATTGACTACAGTTGGTGTATTATTAGTATATTATCCCAGAGTTTCTGGGGATGGCCATAAATGGTTACATATCAAGATTAAAAGGAATAAATGGCAGGATGGAACCTTGAGGGGACTCCTTACTGAAGGGTTGCCTTGCTGGATATAGTGTTACCAAGTTTAACCACTTGGGATCAGACTGGAGAACCAGTTCAGCACCAGGCACTGCCCGTTCATTTCTTGAGGATGTTGCGCAGTGAGATATTATTGGCTGTATAAAATGGCAGCTGATAGGTACAAGAGCACAAGTAAGCAGGGATGCCTTCAGTTCAAGCAGCATAAAAGTGCAGTCTCAGTGACACAACCCTTTTGAACCTTGTAGTAGGGTGGAACTGACTCAGCTGTAGGTGATTGATGTAAACTTGTGAGAGGTAGGGCACCATTGAAGGGCTATGCAATTCCACACAAATACAATGTATGGCTGGCTCTAGTGGCGGACCTGAAATAGGTCCAGCATGAGCTTTCAAAAGATGTCCCAAACTGATTTCAGAAAGGTTAGAAATGTTTAGTTACAAAGAGAGTATAATTAGGTGCATACAGAGTATCTGGTGCTGCCTGTTTACTTCTGGGATCTTAGGGCCAGCGACTCACAATTTGCAACTCGCAAAATGAAATGCAGAAAGGTGTCTCAGACACCTTCTGCGACTCGCTATGGGGTCGCAAAGACCCACCTCATGAATATTAATGAGGTGGGTCGCAGTTTGCGACCCCATAGCGAGTCTAGGCACTCACAGGGATGGTGGCCTGCTGGAGACAGCAGACCACCATGTCTGTGACTGCTTTTAAATAAAGCAGTTTTTTTTCTTCTTTTTGCAGCCCGTTTTCCTTAAAGGAAAACGAGCTGCAAAACGAAAAACATCCGAAACCATTTCGTTTCGGTTTTTTCAGAGTAGGCTCTGAAAAAATATATATTTTTGCATTCACAAAGGGGAAGGGGTACCATGGGGACCCCTTCCCTTTTGCGAATGAGTTACCATCCACTTCAAGTGGATGGTAACTGCGAGTTGGTTTGCGACCGCATTCGCGGTCCCAAACCAACTCTGCATGGCGATGCGGTCGCAAATAGGAAGGGAACACCCCTTCCTATTTGCGAGTCGCAGCCTCAAATTGAGGTTGTGCATCGCGTAATGCCTTTGCGCCTCGCAAACTGCGTTTTTCGCCGTTTGCGAGGCGCAAAAGGCTTCCTACATCTGGCCCCTAATCTCAATATTCTTAGGAGAGAGTCGCAATCTACCATAACCAGTAAAAGTCGAATTGCTAAGTGCTTCAGGGCTTTACTCTTTAATGATTTAAAAAAATCAGTGTTGGAAGCAGCATAAAGGACATGAACGGAATAGGATTAATCCTAGCTGTTCAAAGGACCAGTTTATAGAATGAAAGCTGTAAATGCCCCTACCTGAATGCTCATAGTTCAGATGCGCTTTGACCAATAATGTAGAAGAATCCAATTAGGAGAAGAACTAAGGAGCACGTTCATTGATTTGGGTTTTGGACTTGGTGTGGAATTTAGCAACATTACCATTAACATAACCCAATAAATATCAGCCAGGAAAATGCAAGGTGGACCATTCTCATTTTATGGTTGAATGACATTACAATTATGTTTTTACCATGCAGTGCCCTATAACTCATATCCTCTTAGCATGCATGCCTGTAAAACGCAAGGTAGTATACATGAGTTTTGACCCCTAATGTCACTTTTTTATTGTTTTTTCCTCCCCCCGGCCCGATGTGAGAAAATAAATAGCGGCCACAACTTTCCCCTGAAGATTCATCAAATATCCCCAAAGTTATTAGCTAAACAAAAAATGCTCTGTCTAAGGAAACTAGGGGCCTGATTTAAAACTTGGTGGAGAGGAACACTCTCTGCCGCATTATGATTCCATTATGTCATATGGGGATCGTAATACGGTGGGTGGGATATCATTTGTGACGGAGTATTCCCTCTGCCAAGTTCTAAATCAGGCCCTAGGTCCTAACTTTCTTGCTCAACATGGATGGCGCTGTGCCCATCCCATGCTTAAAAACTTTGAAAGAAGACAGACATTTGAGGTGAGCAAATCTAGCGTGTCACTGGTGTTGCAGGTTGCTCCTTATTGGAGCTGCTCTCCACCTAAACCTCAGAACTACCTAGAGTTCTCTCTCCTGTTTTGCAGACACATATATATATATATATATATATATATATATTACACATACATACATATGTATACACATATAAAAGTCAAACCCTTACTTTATATGTGTGTGTATATGTGTATATATATATATATATATATATATATATATATATATATATATATATATATACATACATATATATGTGTATGTGTGTGTGTGTGTGTGTATGTGTATATATATATATATATCCACCAAAGCCAAAAAGTAAAAATCGCACGCTCAGGATTCAGGACAAGTGAAAACCATGTTTAATTAAAGCACAGCGCGTTTCGACTGACACTGCAGCCTTGGTCACGTGAATCCTGAGCGTGCGATTTTTACTTTTTGGCTTTGGTGGATTTATAATTACCGGCTTGCTCGTGCCGGTCCTCGCACCACCCCTCTCGGGCCACATGAGTTTACTTCGAGCATTTGAAGTTTTTATATATATATATATATATATGTATATATATATATATATATATTCCGACAGCTAGGTACTGTGCGTTTGGATACTGGTGCACACTTCAACTTGCAGACAAAGGGGGAAAAATTTTAATTTTAAATAAAGAGGATTACATAAAAGTTGCAAACAGACAGCTTTCAGAAAAAATCCAACTGAGATACATAAACGGACATTACAAAACAAACTAAATGAATGAATAGAATTCACTTTGATAGATCCAGATGAAAAAAGAAATATATGACGGTGGAGAATCCCACCATTCCCACAATCTACTTATTACCAAAATCCACAAAGACATGAAGGCACCACCAGGGAGACCAATAATTTTGGACAAAGGCTCACTATTTGAACCAGTGTCAAATTACGTAGACTTTCCTGATCCCAATAATGAAGAATTTAAGCTCCTATTTGAAAGACAACGGGGATCTTCTCCAACTCCTGCAGAAAACACCATGGCAAAGGAATTACAAATTAATAACAGTGGATGTGGTTTCCCTTTATACACATATTGAAAACAACATTGGGATAAAGGCTTGTGAATACCTTCTGTATAAAAGGAATATTCATCTGCTTCAACATAATAAGATGCAACTGGAAATGATTGCGATATGCCTCACAAAAAATATATTTTTGTTTAGCAAAGAAGTATATCAACAAATAAGAGAGACCTCAGTGGGCTTTTCTGCTTCTTCCAGCTATGCAAATTTGACAATGGGGTGCTGGAGGAGCATGTGGCATGTGCCTCAGAGAACGATGAGTATGTGTACAATATCATAATGTGGTTTAGATTAATTGAAGAGTTGTTTATAATCTGAGATGGAAGCTCTGCAGAATTTGAAATATACTTTGCCATTCTCAACAGCAATACTGCAAATGTGAGATTCACAAATGGGTTATGCAGCTCCAAAGTGACATTTCTAGACATGGAAACCTATATTAATGAAGGAATGATACAGACTAGAATTCACAGAAAGGCTACGTTTAGCAATACATTACAACATGCAGGAAGTTTCCACCAGTCCTGTTTGAAGTGGAGAAATCCCTACAGGGAATGTCTTTGCATCAAGAGGAACTGTTCGCAAGAAAAAGAGCAGGAAAAAAACAATTGACAGCCCAGCGATTCCAAAACAGATATAATATCAGACATATTCTTAAGAGGGGACTGGCAAAAGTAAGAAGGCTGGATAGAACTCAGATAGTGACAGAAAAGGAAAAACACAAGAGACTAAGGTAGTCAGACTAATCATAACATTTTCAGTGCAATCCAAGCAATTGAGAAAAATCCTTAGGAAACATTGGGGTTTGTTAAAATTGGATGCAACAGTGTGTGAGATTGTGGGGACTTATCCCGAAATAACATTCAGGAGATCCCAAAATTTGAAGGACAAATTAGTTCACAGCCACTTTGTAAAGAAAGATATGTATAACTCATCCTTGATTCAGGGGATGTAAACAGTGCATCAATGCTAGGCATGTAGGATAGCACAAAATACACAAGAATTCACTACTCTACTACTACAGTGAATAGAGATAAGAGCAATACTGTTGCAAAGCATTTGGAAGTATACCACCAAAGTGATTGGGAGTAGCTAAAATTCTACTCCATAGATCCGGTGGAAAAATCGGAACGGGCAGTGACAGGGAGCAGAAGTTAAGGCAGAAGGAATCACGTTATATACTGTTACTCTGGGCCCTCACCCCTGAAGGTTTGAACCAGAACAAGGAATTGCATGCCCATTTATGAATTAGAGAGAGTATACCCAGAACCTCAGCAGCCACCTTGTTTATACTCAGGCGACCAGATGCTATGATAGATTTTGGGAGGGAGGAAGTGTAATCAAAACATGGCTTTATCTACTACAATGGCTGAATATGAGGGGGGACTACAAGAACCTACATTCATTGGGAATAGTATCAATAATATAAACAAAAACATGGATACAGGTGGTGAACTGAATCTGGTTTGCAATTGAATTACAATGGGATTGGTCCAAAATATGGGGTTTTCGAAAACAATCATGTGAGAAGTTAAAGGGGGCAAAGATTACCCTTGTGATAAGGTTGAGTACATCAGTAATTCGGATCACCACCATCTCTTGAAGGGAGAACATGTTCGGCTAAATTATGGTTTACGCTTTGCTGAAGAACCCATATTTTGCAGTTGTGTGTGATTAATCAGGCAGAAATGATGACATGGAGGCTGGAGGTGTGGTGTGCATTAATTGTGTATATACACAATAATATTTCATGAGCACGTAGAACTACAAATTACAGAGGATGGGTGTTAGAAATGGGGTCTTTGGTTCGCCGTCAGGTTACCCCCTGTCCAAGCAAAGACCCTCACTCAAGTCAGGGTAAGTCACACACAATCCAAATTATCCTGTGCCCACCCTCTGGTACCTTGGCACTGAGCAGTCAGGCTTAACTGAGAAGGCAATGTGTAAAGTATTTGTGCAGTAAATCATGCTATAACACCACAAAAATACACCACACAGTGTTTAGAAAAATATAGAATATTTATCTTGTTAAATGCAGGTCAAAATGTACATGTTAAAATATCACTTTAGAGAATGATAAAAGAAGAGTCTTTAGTCTTTAAAAAGCAACAAGTGTCTCTTGCAAGCACAAAGAACCTGGTTTGCGTCGAAATTATCCGCAAGGGGCCGCAGAGGAGGAGATGCGTGGAAAACGGGGAGGTGTGCATTGGTTTCTCCGGGCGCACACAGGTGATGCGTCGATATTTTTCCACGCAGTCAGGGCCTTGCGTCGATTTCCAGTGCGAAGACTTGGATCCTCTTAGGGCTGCAGGTTATTCGGACACCCCGGGGATGATGCAGAGAAATCCTGGGCATGCAGGACGAACTCACTGGAGCTGCGTCGATCCGGTGGGCGGGGCGGGGAAATTTCTATCGCACAGCAGGTGCTGCGTTGATTCTTCTTGCAGGAAGTTAGGCTGCTTCATTCTGGCTTGGCTATGTGTCGATCCAGTGGACCGTGCGTTAAAGTTCCGGTCGCAATGCTGGCGCTGCGTCGATCTCCTCTCGGGGAGCCGGGCTGCATCGTTCCGGTTCGGCATACGTTGATTTTCTCACTGCGATGCAGGCTGTGCATCGTTTCTGGCAGGCTGTGCGTTGCATTTTTGCCACACAAGGAGTTCTTTGCAAGATGAAGTCTTTTTGGCCCTGAGACTTCAAGGAACAGGAAGCAAGCTCTATCCAAGCCTTGGAGAGCACTTCTCAGCAGAGCCAGAGGGCAGCAAGGCAGTAGGGCAACAGCAGGGCAGCAGTCCTTTGCAGAAAAGCAGTCAGGTGAGTCCTTTGACCCGCCAGGCAGTTCCTCTTGGCAGGTTGCAGGTTCTGGTTTAGAGTTTCCTCACCAGTGGTATCTAGTCCAGAAGTGTCTGAGTTGGTAGGGTCAGAGGCCCTGTTTAAATACCCAAATGTGCCTTTGAAGTGGGGGACACTTCAAAGAGTGGCTTAAAAGTGCACAAGGTCCCCTTTGAGTTCCATCCTGTCTGCCATGGTCTCAGCAGGGGGTTTGGAAGTCCATTTTGTGATGGCAGGCCACTGTTCTTTCAAATGTAAGTGTCCGGCTCTCCACCATCCCAGCCCAGGAAGACCCATTGAGTATGCAGATGTGTGCAGGTGTGACTGAGCATCCTGTGTTTGGGGTTGCCTGAGTGAAATGCACAAGAGAGCAGTCAACTAACCCAGCCAGATGTGTTTTGGAGACAGCCTGTAAGCACAGAAGGGGTTGAGTGTGGAGAAATGCTCACTTTCTAAACGTTTCTAGAATAGCAATTTTAAATCCAACTTCACCAATAAGGAGGATTTTCTATTACCAATCTGGCCATACTAAATATGACCTGGTTACTCCTTTCAGATCAGAATCTACCAATCAAACAGTATATGAGGGTACCCCTAATGCTATCCTATGAAAGGAGCAGGCCTCACAACAGTGTAAAATGAATTTAGGAGTTTTATACTACTAGGACATTTAGAACACACATGTTCATGTCCTGCCTTTTACCTACATAGCACCTTGCCCCAGGGGCTACCTAAGGCCTACCTTAGGGGTGACGTATATGGAGAAAAAGGGAGTTTAAGGCTTGGCAATTACTTTTAAATGCCAAGTCGAAGTGGCAGTGAAACTGCACACACAGGCCCTGCAGTGGCAGGCCTGAGGCATGGTTAGAGGGCTACTTATGTGGGTTGCACAACCAGTGCTGCAGCCCACTAGTAGCGTTTAATTTACAGGCCCAGGGCACATGTAGTGCACTTGACTAGGGACTTACAAGTAAACTAAATACGCCAATTGGGTATGAGCCAATGTCACCATGTTTTGAGGAGAGAGCATATGCACTTTAGCACTGATTAGCAGTGGTAAAGTGAGCAGAGTCCTAAAGCCAGCAAAAATGAAGTCAGAAAAAGGAGGAGGAAGGCAAAAAGTTTGGGGGTGACCCCGCAGAAAGGCCATATCCAACAATGGGATTATGACATCACGATGTGCGTCGGCTTTTTAAACATGGAACTAGAACTGGGGAAGTATCCATGATCAAGGTCCAGGAGGGACCGAAACGTGTCCGTTGCTGTAACTTGCGGATCCCTGCTCAATTTTCCACACTTTGAAGACCACACAAAAGAGGGGCACTCTAGGACAGTGCGGTGATGAAATTCATTTATTGCAGCAAAATGGCAACCAGCGCATTTAGGTTCATAGAAACCTTTCTCAAGGTCCTCACAGGGCTGTCCCGTAGTTCCTGTCTTTTCACAGGATATCCATAGGTTTTAATTTGTTATCCAAGCAGATGCGTTTCAGCTATATGCCTTTCTCACAATTTCAGCTACTGGCTCCTGGAAGGAGTGCTTAGTTACTGCTCCCATTAGGATGAAGAAATACTTTTGCCAGTCCTTAATTGATTTTCTTGTACCACATGTTCGGGACACCACCAACTTTCTGTTCTTGGGTGATTTAATTTTTCACAGAGAAGACAAGGAGGATGGGGATGTGACTCAACTTCTGGCAGATTTAGAATAGCTTGGCTTCACGCAAGTTGTCAGGACCCACACAGGAGGCAGGGCATACCCTTGACCTCATTTCCACTACCTCAGAGGATGTAGCCTGCAATCCACTTTTCCCGATTACATGGTCCTGACCATTACCTAATACAATTTAAAATTCCTCAAAAACCTATCTCAGCTGTGTCAAGATCAAAACCCTCCAAATGTATCCGGTCTTGGAAGGGGTTAGTTCTGACTCCTTTGCTGAACTCTATGAATCAATCTTGATTGCTTCATGTAAAGACATCGAACCAGCTGCTGGAACAAATCACAGTTCTTCTCTATGGCTTTCAATCAAAGGGCCCCCGGCCAAAAATGTCCTTACTATTGAGCAAAACGGAGAGCCCTTCGCACACTAACCAGTTGTACGATTTTAAAGCTAAGTGTAAATGCTTAGAGGGCAGGTGGCACACCCCTAAGTCACTGGCTGACAAAGAAACCTTTAAGCTGACATTAAAAAGCCACCATAAACAATTTAAGATTCATCTCAGAGACTACCTTATGGCTACTATTGGTAATGCATGGTGCTCAACTAAACACTTGTATAAAACCTTGAATAGTTTTATAAAAGCCTGTGCCTGTGCCCAATCTTTTCCAGCATCTCAAAAACTGTGTGATTTTCTGGCAGATTTCTTTGAGGAGAAAATCAGTCTTATTTATGTGAATTTTCCAACGGCTCCAGAATTGCACACAATAGATTACAACATTAAACATGTCTAATGTTACCAACACTTTAAGCAACTTTGACCTTTGCTGCTTAGAGCAGGTGCAAAGGATGCTAGCACTAGCCAAATCCAGGTCTCCTCTAGACCCTTGTCCCCCTAGGATTATGTCTAGTCTGAATCTGGTGACTGTCCCAATGGCAAGGGAGCTATTTAATCTCACGCTAACCACAGCCAAGCTTCCAGCAAGCTGGAAATGTGCACAAGTTCGGCCTATCCTTAAGAAACCTTCATCCAACCTAGAGGTTCTTTCTAACCATCATCCCATCTCTTTCTTACCATTATTTGCCAACCTTTTATTAGGGTAAGTTAACTCCCAATTGTCATCCTTTCTTGAAGAGCACAAAATCCTAGACACAAAATCCTAGACAACTCACAGTCTAGTTTTAGAGCATCCCACAGTACAGGGAGAGCCCTGGTGGCAGTCTTCAGACAGCATCAGATCATCTTTAGATGCTTTGACCATGATTATGCTGGTCCTACTAGACTTCTCTGCGGCCTTTGATATGGTCTCTCATTCCATTCTTACCCGTAGGCTGTATGAGGCTGGCATATATGGTATTTCTTTGCTCTGTCTCAGGGATTTTCTGGACACCGAACCCACATCTATTTCAACTCTTTTAGGTCTGAAGCCTTAAAGTCAATAAAGGAGTCCTACATGGTTCGTGCCTGAGCCCGACTCAGTTTAAAGTTTACATAGTGCCACTATCAGAAATAGTGAGATCTTATGGATTTGAGATCATATCCTATGCAGATGATATGCAGTTGCTTATCTCCTTTGGATCTGACCCTAGGAAATCACAGTCGCAATTCTCCCTTTGTATGTGTGAAGTTGTGACATGGATGACCAATAACTGTCTCCATTTAAATGGAGATAAAACAGAGATTCTACTCTTGGCCAAGCCTTTGAAATATGGACATCTAATTGGTAGCCATCTGACCTTGGTCCTCCCCCAAATAGGTTGTCAAAAATCTGGGGGTCAAAATCGATCAGTCTTTATCAATGAAAGCCCAGGTTGTTTCTATCTGTGGTACCTGCTGTGCTACCATGCGGCTTTAAGGAAAACTTTTCCATGGCTACTCCCAGATATAGAAAGTCATTTTCATCATCAATATAGTTTATTTGACTCTATTGAGTCATAAAAGTCACACAGAATAAAGAATACATTACAATAAACAATAAAAACCTTTTTTTTTAATCATTTAAAAATTTATACAAATAGGGGGCTATAGTAGTAACAGACAAGAGTCAGTATTAAGATCAAACTCTTCACATCTGTCTTCAATCCATGTCAATTGAATTTGTTGTACAAAAATCTCTCATACTCTACCTGGGGCAATGTTTAATAGAATAGCCGGGTTATAAAAATACGCTTGAGTACCTGGCCTAAAAGTGCTTTTTAGCATATTTGAGCTACGGAATATCTAAACCATTATCCAGATTCGTACAGTCAGTCAAAATTGTTCTACGCAATTGAGCTTCTAGGTTTCCATATATTGTGAGCCAAAGTAACAAGGGCAGGCAATTTTATATGATCTTGTAGGCTGTCCAGCCCAATCCCATTATGACAGAAGGACGTCACAGTGAGTGAGTTTATCTTTGGGATATCTTTTCCTGTCCTTATCAAATGCTCTTTGAAGTCAATAATATAAATTAAAACGAGAAATGGTGGCAATACACAGCCCTGTCTAACCCCTACTACAGAGGGAAATTCTTCTGTGAGATCCCCACTCCTGCTATAATGTACTCTAGCTGTAGTATGTGCGTGAAGCCTGCAAAGCAGGGTAATGATTGCTAGATCAATACCTAACTGCAACTTTATTGACCGTTATTTAGGGTGGTCCACTGTATCGAAGGCACGTTAAGTCCATGATGGCTAGGTGGACATAGCCTTTTTTTGCCTTTGTGTATTTTTTTAACTATTAAGGTTAGATTATGGGACTGCTTTACCGTTCCTAGGCCTGATCGGAAGCCAAACTGGAAATCCGAGAGTCCTTGTGACTCGGTTTCCAGTTTGGCTAAAATGACACTGCCCAAAATCTTTTTTTTTTTTTTTTTTTAAATAAATATGTGTTTTTATTTGCATTTTAGTCAAACATAACAACTTGCCCGAATGGGCCAGGAAACAGTAATGGAAATGTAGTGGATTTCTGTTACATATTTTGATAATAAATATACAGCAGTTTACCGTGACATATTGAATGGAGCCTCTTGCCTTCGGGGATCCATATTCATTGCAGTGTGTGCCCCCCCCCTTCTGTTTCATCTTGTTTATCGTAATATGCCCTCCTGGGACTCCAGATCTTTAAGAACTTCTTCAGGCATCTTCAGGCTTTATACATTACTTTTTCTGCCATCATATAGAGATCCATCCCTGTCCCCCATGCCCTTTTTGTTGGTGTCTCTGGGGCTCCCCAGTGTTTCGCCACATCCCTGTTGGCTACCGCCAGGCCTAGGTTACCAAAGAGGAGTTTGGGTCGCAGTATGTCTGTATCGGTAGGTATTCCCAGTAACACATATTTAGGATCTGCAGGAATCTCTACCCCCAGAATTGCTCCCCCCAGTTCTCCCAGGATATTAGACCAGAAGGTCTGGATGCTAGGGCAGTCCTAGAGGGTGTGTCCATCTGTCTGTATCGCACCATAGGCCGTTTCGTGATGAGGCCCCCCCAAATCTCTGGAGCCACGTCAGCCACCTCATATCATCATAAACCCTGTAAGGGAAATTGAATTGTATTAATCGTAGTCGGGTTTTTATTGCCACTTCACTCGGGTGCATTAGGGCTGCCTCCCAGTCGATGTCATCCATGCCCCCAGACTCTCCTTCCCATTTCTGTCTCAGGTTTCTTAATGTGTCTAGCATATTATTATTAATTGTTTTGTATGTCCATGAGATTGCTTTCCCTTCTAGTTGTCCCTGTAGCAGCCTCTCCTCCAGAGGGGCGTAGTCAGAAAGTTCTGCTAGATCGAAATTTCAAGCTGTATATATATGTAGTGTTGCCTGGAGGTCAGGCGATATTCCCTTTGAAGACAGGGGCTCAAGACGTTTGACACCCTACAATCAGGTCACCCAGTCAGGAGATCTTGATCATGTCTCATGTCCCATATCACTCCAATTTCCCAATCTCCCTCAGTCGGGAGCCCTCCCACAAGGGGGTTTCACGTGTGAGGTTTGCATGCCAACCAATCTTTTTTTCCTGCTTTCATCCAGGCCTGTACAGTCAATTGTGTGGGCAACCGTAATCTCTTTGTCCTTTCCCCCGCCCATAAAGGTAGTGTAAGTGTGATTTACTTTCAAACTGGCTTCTCTCCAGCGTATAAGTGGGGTGGTCTCCTGGCACATATTCCCAGTCATTGATGGCTATGAGGTGCGCAGCCCAGTAAAATGCCTGTATGTCCAGGAGGGCAATCCCCCCCATTGTAGAGATTATGTTGGAACGCCTGTAGGGATACACAAGGGTGTTTCCCTTTCCATAAGAGCTTGTGGACTTCCCCTTCAACTCTGTTGAAGATTTTGTCCGGCACCCTGATATGTGTTTTGAAAAGTGTACAGTAGTTTTGGTAGGGTGATCATCTTGTACATTGCAGCCCTACCAAACAACATCAATGGTAGGTTCCCCGATCTCTCCATGTCCTTATGGAGGTCCACCAGGACCATCATAATGTCTAGTTGAGACTTCGCTCCTACTGTAGCGTCACATATATTCCTTAGTATTTAAATCCCTCCTTATCTATAGGCAAATTACCTGGTAGTTCTAGCTGCTCTTGGGTACCTCACACCTGATCAAGGCTCAATTTGGACCAGATGATCCTGTAGCCAGAGTGGGCACCATAGTCTTCAAATGTTCTAAGCACCTGAGGCAGTACTCCCTTGGACGGGTGATATATGAGGACTTTGTTCGCTTACAACGATATCTTTTCATCATTTCCCTTCCCCTCTTGCACGTGAAACTCCGAGAAGTCCGGTTGTGAGTGGACAATGCATTCCAGGGGTTCCAGTGTAAAGGCAGAAATCAGTGGAGAGATGGGGTAACCCTGTCTTGTTCCTCTCTTTATGGGAAAGTCTGCGGATGCTATCCCATTTACATGGACTGTGGCTACCAGGTTCGTGTGTAATTACGCTATCCATCCCAGGAATTCGGGGCCAAGCCCAAACCTCTCCAGCGTTCGCATCATGGAGGGGCTAATAGACTGTTTCGAATGCCTTGTCAGCATCCAAGGAAAACAGTACCTGGGCCTCTTTTCTTGTGCGCACTGCATCCAGCCAATGGTGAAGCCTGCGGAGGTTAAACCTTGTCAACCTATTGGGCATAAAGCCCGATTAGTCTTGGTGAATCAGGGGAGTTATGACTGCTATCTGTCTTGTGGTGAGTATTGTCGCTAGGATCTTCGTCTCAATGTTGAGGAGGGAGATCGGGTGATAGAAGCTACATTCTGTGGGGGGTTTTCCGGCCTTCGGAATCACCACTATTGTGGCCCTGCGAAGGTACCATGGTAGGGCACCCTGCTCTCTGGCCTCATTAAACATGGTGAGGAGATGTGGACTTAGGATATCGGCATTTTCCTTGAGGAGTTCTATGGGAAGACCGTTGGGTCCGAGTGTCTTTCCCGGTCTCAATTTGTATATGGCCTCTTTGACCTCTGACAGATCCAGCTCCCTTTCAAGGGATTGATGGTTCTCGGTTGATAGGTGTGGAACCTGCACCCAGTCCAAGCAATCCTCTATTTGGGTTGTGTCTGTGAGTGTACACTCTGTATAATTCCCTGTAGAATCTTGCAAACTCACTGGCTATCCCTTGGTCAGTGTCATAGCTTTCAGCATTAGCTCCTGGAATCTTGTGTACCCAGTGTGTCTAAATCTCACACCTCCCCAGCCAAGCTAATAGTCTACATGCCTTATCTCCTGTGTCATACAGGCGGTGTTGTGTCCCTAGTGCCTGGGACTTTGCTTCATCATGCGCTAACACATGGTATTCTTTACACAGGATCATGATCTTACACAGGGTATGAGGGCCAGCGTCTGCTCCTGAGCCCCTTTCCAAATTCAACAGCTGTTGCTCCAGGGACTCAATTTATAGTTTCTCCCTTTTCTTCCTGTCTACTTCATGTCCCTGAATACCATCTTGTAGGCTTGCCAGCTTGTAATTGCGGACATGACAGAGTTTGGTCTCCGCCCTAATCTAATGGGCTATCCTCTCGTCTTTCAGTTCCCAGGCATTCAGTCTCCAGCAATCCCTCTCAGAGCTTGGCCCAGTCCCAATCACTAGTTACAGGGGTGAGTGATCGAACAGCCCTGTTGCTAGACCACAGGTTATTTCTTCAGGCCTGGTCTTCCAGTCTCCACACCACATCTTTGTTGACAGTATGGATTTCAGTTACTTCTTTTCTGAGGGTCTGTACCATATCTTCCAGGTCAGATAATCATGTTTCAGCTGATATGACTTTCCCCGCCATGTTTCTCAGGTCTTGTTGAAGGGGGGAAACTTAGGACCTGACCTCTTCCAATCCTCCCTCTAAGGCCACTCAAGATGATTGTATATCCTGCATCAACTCAGCATTGTCGGTCCCTGTCTGCGCAGGTGGTGACGTGGTATCCTCTGTGGGAGGGGTGACCACTGTAGCATATTTGTACAGGGAGGTCTCTGATTCTTCTCACGTGTCATGGTGTCCTTTTAGCCAGTGATTTCCCCCGGCATATGTGGTTATGAGCTCCTTGTGGCTGAGCCGTAGCCTCTACTCCACAGATCAGTGTTTTTCAGGGGTCTTGAGGTTGGGTTGTCAAACACAGCACGCCTGCTTCTTCAGGACTATCCAACTACATTGTGGAGGGCTTCCGAGACCCCCCTTCTAGGCCACCAGAGTCGTCCCTCCTCATCCGGCTGTCCTATGGTGGGGCTTGCGCCTCTAAGGAGCTCTATATGTTTCCCAGGTTAGCCCCTAGTTATAGAGAGCTGGAGGGTACCCGCCAACATGTGCTCCTTATATGCAGGTATTTGATGGTTGGGCACTGGTGTTTAGGCTCTGATTTTGTGACTATTCTGGTTACCAAGATGCAGCTGGAAGACATCATCGGACTACTCCACTTGGGGTGTCTGCCCCTGCTTTCCAACAGGTCAGGCTCAGCCCAACCCTTGTCTCTGCTTAGGTGGCTTGCCTGAGGGCTGTTCGTGGTCTATTTTGAGGTAAAAAAGTCTCCTCACCTGTCTGGTATGTGTCCTACTAGCATCTATTTATAACCTCTGACACCTGCTCCATCTCCATTTACTCTCAGACATTGGTCCTGTTACCTGATTCTGGCCACCTTGTTCAAACCTGTCTGGCTTGCCGCCTCCCACACAGTTTGACTCAAGGGCCTCTTCTGGTCCCAGCGTCCCTTCTCTACCCAACTCTGGGCACCTGCATATCTCCAGGGTGTTGTTGCCGAGTTGCTTGGGCCCTCACATGTCGTGAGGTTATTTTAGCATTATTTTATGGGCATGTTACGTTAGCCATAGGCCTGCAGCTTGTGCCCTTTAGCCTAGTAATAATTCATTATAGTTATTTTATTTTCTGAGCAGACGTTCCATTTCTGTGGTGATGTTTTATTTAATACGCTTTTAGCCCAGTAACTGTTTTCATTCTTTTAGCTTGACATTTCCTTCTGAGCTTTGCTCAAGGCTGTACAAAATATTGTTGTCAGTACAAAGTGGAACACCGCAATCTCTACCACTTCACAAAAACATGTGTCTTATGTTAGGGCAGCTTTCTCAGAATATCAGCTGTTTTATTATAGAAGCATATCTCTGCCCCTTATACGTTAGAGGGAGATTCCAGCTAGTAATTGTCACTGCATGCTGTGCTTCATTGCAGCTGTCTGCTGAGACTTGACATATTTTTTGCCTACATAGGAGAGGACTCTCTGTAGATCATCAGCCCTCTTTGCTACTACCATATTCAGGTATGGGCTATGATGTCGTCCGAGGGGTCCTGAAGGGCAGATTAGGGTTAACACTGCTGTGACCTATTATAGAACCTTAGTGGTATAGTTAGGAATTCTAATATCTAGCATTGTCACACTATGGTGGAACTTTTGTTATGTTTCACTTTCTTTGTCACTGCTTTGCTATTATCATGTTTTATTATCCTCATTATTGCAGTACATGCCTTTTTATCTAGAACGCAGTTGATTTGATAAGATTGATTGAACCAAGTTCTGCTTCTGCCTGTCTTTGCACAAGTAAGACAAATATAACTGAGAAACAAGGATAAGATCTGTTATACCACGATTTCCCTGAGAAATCAGAATGTCATGTGCATGGCTGCCATAAATCACTGCCACTTTCGGGTGCTGGAGAGGTACTGCTAGCTGTCCGGAAGGGCTTGGCTGACAGTTGTCACCCGGTGTAGGATTGGACTCAGTTCCCCACAAATCCGGTGGTGCTGCCGCCCAAATCCAGAAGTCCTATTGTTATAATGAGAGCCAACACAACACACCTGTATTGGCACCTCTGGTGCCGGCAATACCAGGCCTACTCCCATGTAGTGGTGGGGGTGTCCTGTCTCACAGTCTCAGGATTTCATGGGAGGGGTGGGGATTGCGGCATCTCTCTCAACCTTGCCATTGCTCCCGGGCCTCTTCCTCCTTTTTCCATTGTTAGTTGAGAGGCAGGGTGGGGTCTTCTCCACTTCCCTGGGAAAGGCCTCGGTCCTGACCGGCCTGTCCAGTTTGCCGCCATGTCCCCTGTTCCTTGTCAAGGGCGTCATTGGGATCTTACGGCCCTGCTCTTCATGCCCCATAGGGTTTTGGCATCCCTGGGGGTGATCTTGCCAAGTTGGTCGGGCCCCCGCCCCACCTGTGGTTGCATCGTGACTCATTTCTGGTGGTGGTACCAGGCCCCGCCCTACCTCTGCATAGCTGCAGCCTTCTTGATCCCAGGGATCTCAGGAAGAAGATCGCATGGCAAGGGTCCTCCCCCAATCTCGCAGCGGCCATCAGACCTTCTCCTCGCTTCTTACTCGCTTTTCGGGGAGCATGGTGAAGCTCCCTCACTCTTCAACAGGGTCTCCCCAATAATCGCTGATCGTCTCCTGCTTGTTTCAGGAAGTGCTCTGTTCCCCTCGGTGGCATCATCTTCAGGGTGTTAAATGGCCCTGATCCACCTATGTACGAACCGAGTAGGCCCTCCCCCAGTGTTTCTGTCACTGGCCTTCTCTTCCACACTGGTGGCTAGTGCGCCCTCTATGACCTCGGGATCTTTAGTCTGCAGCACGGGTCACTCCCTACCTCGTATTTGTCAAGAGACCTTCTCTTTGCTTGTGAGGCAGGACCCGGCCTTATCCACTCTCTGGTGCAGTCCTGCCGGTGATCATGGGTCTCTGCTGGTCTCTGCTGGCCTTTTCCTGGGAGCAAATGACAGCTGCCCTTATTTCTCTGGCTGGCATCTGTTTTGGGGTAATTCACTGTCCTGATCCAATGCTCCCCTTTTAGGTGCAGCTGACGTCTTGCTGGGGGAGAAAACTCTGTTCATGAGGGACGCTGTGGTTATGGCATCCTCCACCTTGCGGCTACTCTTGGGGTTCAGCCTCGTTGGATGTCCTGCTGGAATTGAAAGTTCCTCGCGGGCAGGATTGCAGCCCCTCATATTTCCCTTTCCAGTCCACTTTCCTCATCTCCCTACTTACAATCATGTCGATTTGATCAGGATTATGTAGGATTAATCAGGGGCCCACCACATAGGTCTTCACCGAGAATTCGACTTTGTCACCATCTTCAGCCTGCCTAAAATCTTAATCATACTATCTAGGTAGGATATTGAACAATAACAATGGGGCTGGCTCTTGTCGTGCTTTGTAAAAATGGGGACGATAATGGCCTCCTGCTATGTCTTGACTGAGGGGATAGCAGATCTTATAATATTTGTTATTAAAGGGGTCAAAATTGTTAGACGGAAAATAGATCTTTGGAATTCTATCTGACCCTGGGGCTTTCTCTGATGGGCTACTCTTGATAGCTAAAATGACATCAGACACCTTAATTGACCTGCTCAGCGCCAGGGCCGCATTTAAATCACAAGATGGTTCACTATCAGGGGTCACATTCACATTCTGCACCTTTGGGCCAAATATTTTAGAGAAGTGATTCACCCAGTCTTTACTTGAAACAACACACTCGACTTTTGGCATCTCCTCACCCAAACGTTTTGGGGAATGTACTACCTGCCAAAGGGCTCTGAAATATTTCTTTGTGTTTGCAGAGCTTTAATCTTTCCAAGCCTTTTCCCTAATTTCCATCTTCCTCTTTTTTATAGCTTCTTTATAACATTTCCTGGCCATGGATGCTATTACCTTATCTTGTGGGGGTTTACTGAGAAGAAGCTTTAAAGATTTATGGGCCTTGGAGAAGGCATGTCAAACCACTTTAGATTATTGCTAGTTTCTACAGGATTCTTAGTTTGGACAGCATATACATAATTAAGAAGGTATAAGCCTGGATTACATCTGCTGGGTTTGAGTCCTCTTGTAGAACCCTTTCAATATTAATTTGATTGCTTACAAAAATATCTCTATAGCTAGCCTCCTTATCAATTGTCTACCACTTGATAGTCATACCTTTGTTCTTAGTGTATTCTAACCTATGTTCTGACTTTTTACACGTTTTCCCAGTTGGATATGATTAATCTCCAGTGTTGGGGGTTATCGCCACTTATGAAGCTGGCAAAGACTTTGTGGCTAATGAACACCAGTAATAATTCTTTGGATATTAATATATGATCAGTAATGGAATTTGAGCCAGACCCACCATATGTTAGGATTTGTACCGAGGTCACAGTGCCACTTTCCTGAGTACCTATCAGATTATTAGCAAATATCAATCTGTTGAGTGTGTCCCCATAGGGGCTGTGCTTAAAATGAATGAGGTTTTGGTCTAATTCGTCACAGATGCCACATGATGTAGAAATTCCTGGGTCACATATTTCATTGTTAGCCTCCCACCCAGATAACTAGAAATTCATTTCAGTAATCATTCCTGGCCTTATGTATGGCATCCTTTAATCCATCCACAATTTTGATTACTGTTGCATCAAATATATTATAATAAAAATGAATCATTACCAAATCAAAAGCTTTCTGCAAAGTGAATAAAAGCATAAGTAATAAGGTGTTGCAGCAATTTCAGAAACCTTAATGTCCACAAGAGTCACTGATATAAAGGTGACCAGGCTCCCTTTAGCCTGGCCTGACATTGAGGGGAATGGCTGGAACAAAACCACATATGTGAGGCCGGTCCAAGAACCATGTCTCTTGGCAACAAATTATAGAGTATTTCCCCACAAGGTTCACCCTGTTGGAGGTCTCCCCAATCTTGACATGCAGGCCATCCACATTCCACAAAATTAAACCCAAGACCCTGCCTGTCCTGTGGGACAGTGGCAGTAATCGGCCGTTGATCGGGCATACATGAATTTGGAGATTTGCAAATTTCATCTGTAACAGCCACCTTTTGAGAGTCAATCAAATTTCTCCAGGGGCAACAGAGCCTCAAATCTGTTGGAAATAGATATTACTGTTTGGATGGTGGCCTATTGCTTTGTCTTTCACAGTGCCAGGCTGTAGATCTTAATTATTACTTCCCGATGGTTGAGGGGTACTTGGTTGGTGAGAAAACCCTAACGGACAGGCTCTGAAGCCCTCTGAAGGGATAGCAGCTTGATAAAGGGATGGTCTTCAACATTCTTTCAAATACAGGTAGACGGAGTTGGTTTGTCAGGTGGGGTCTGAAATGGTCCCAAGTTGTAAGCCCATGTTTCCATATATATTTAGTTTGAATCTTTTTGAGTGATAAGGTTTGCTTTCTCACAAATAATTGTGCATCCAGTGGTGGAATGGGGCAAAGTTAGGGCCATTTACAAGAACTAATGAATCTCTGCGTTGCGGCAGCGATATGTAAAAAAGAGTTGTGCAATGTCAAAACAGGTTACGGCGCCATAGACGCGTCATATCAACAATACGGGACACCATGGCGGAAGGACCCAAGGATGCATCAGAAATACGGACGCATCAGTGGGAGCCCTGCTGCAACGCATCAGCCTCAAAAGTGGCGCCTTGGTGCAGTTGGCCTTACAACCGACGCAACTTCAGTGATGTTTCAAAAATCAGAGGTGATGCATCAGTTCTGACTGACACAAGTAGCCTAATGTGTTGGGACCAATGTAAAAGACTGTAAAATGATGGCATAGCACCTTGTACAATCTCACATTGGTCCTGGATGTAGTGTAAGCAGTATGGCTATGTGCCACATTACAGTGGGCATATGCTACTTATGTGTATGTGGAGAGCTGAGTATGTGTGACATTTACAGGGTTATGTGAGTGAATACAAGTATATGGTGTAATGGAGAGTGCCAATACATGTTTTACATGCCTTGTGTGCACTTACGTGTTGTCCTCTGGAGTACGCTGGCCTGGACTTGGGCACCCTTCCTCCATGGAGCAGTGACAATCCTGGCCTGCACCTTACTAGTAGTACACAATGTCATGTAGCCTTGATGCTGTGGATTATGATATCATAGGTGCCAGTGTCCCAGGATGGTCAAGGAATCCTACAACATGATTGTCACATGTGTAGACCCACTACTGGTAGCGGGGATGTGAAATACAGACAAATTCCAGTATGTAAAGTGACTACAGATGGTCAAATTCCTGTTACAAAGCCACTGCATCAGCTCCTACGCCTAGGTTATGGAAGTGTGGGAAGTGGGGTTTTCTGATGGAACGCCCACTCTGCATACATTAAAATCTGTGTGACGCAGCCGGTCCCCGCCCAGGTTTTTGCTCACGCAGGCCTCGAAAATGTGACGCATCTGGCCAAATGCGTCACCATGCAAATATGGAGCTACAATAGTGCTGCCACTGCGTCAACAAAATGACGCAGCAGCAGTGCAAGCTCCTTTGTAAATATGCCCCTTGGTATATATTCAAGGCTCACTCATATAGACTTTGACAGTGCTTCACAGCATCTTGAAGTTATGTTATTGCTTTGGTCCACAGTAGTCTAGGAGGTAGACCGCATACTAGCCATATAGGGGCATGACAGAGCAGGTAACTATTGCACCATTTGCTTATAAGGTAGCATAGGTTTAAGGACTGTAATTATTAGACCCGAAACCTCAGTATAGTTCTTATTACCACCTCCAGCTCTGTATGTTAATAGTGTTATTGCACAAGCTACACTTATAATGATTTGAAAAAGTGTAATGAATAAAATCCATATTCATCTTTAAGATGTTCTACTTCTCAAGGCTAGTGAACCACCTAATAACATGTTTAACACACAGTCAATAATCAATGTGAACATAAATGTTATTTCTGCTTCTCCCACATGCATTTCTTTCATTGTTTGCACTTGAAGTTTGCCTCATATTTCTTCATTTCGTACAGCATATAACATATCAGATTTGCTAATCGAGGGGTTTTGTTTCAAGTTAGCCTCTGGTTGTAAATGTTCTTCCTACTCCAATCACTGAGAAGATAGTGTGTTGCTGAGTTGGATGAAGTCTCCTCTCTTCCACTATAACAATAAGCAGGACTAAAATGGCGTTTAGTAAAGTGTAGCACCTATTTGCAAATAGACAAGACAGTCGGGCATGGTGCTAGCATATCTAATAGCTTGCCTCTTGCTAATCCACAATTTATGCACGCAATTTTGTTCCCTATAGAGAACTAATCTGCTCTGGCTCTTATATAATGCAAGTTCAGAATACTGAAAGTAATGCTGCCTGTGGTATTTAGTACTATTCTGAGTATCAGTCATGTTATTTTTAGAGACAGCTTATCTTCTGCTAAATCATTCAAAAACTCAATACATAGATGATAGAACTGCACGATCCTGTACTTTGTTTGCATATTTTAATATTGGAGCAAAATATACAGGGTTATATTTCCCTGTAAAGTCTCTTTTAATACGTTGCAGGATGAAGGCACTGTTGCTTTGTAGATGTACGACCTCCGCTGCTCAGTTTTTGTAGTGCCTCTCTACATCAGAGGCTAGTAAAATATTATTTGGATAAGATTGAATGCATCATAAAATCCCAAGTTCCGTTATTGTGGAATAATTTTATGACTGCATATTGGTATTTATGTGTCAGTGCCAGTTTTTGGAATAGAACATTCTGATTTTCCTTGCACTGGCCCACCCTGTCTGACTCCCTGACAATAAAACACATCTTTTGGTGAGCCTTTCATTGTGTGCAGAACCACAAGGATCATACTGTTTTTTGCTATGCTGTTAAGATGCCTTCGCAGTGCAGATGCTGATGTCACATAAAGTCCAAATTGATGATGTTGAAGTGCACCCTCAGGTTGACATAGTGACGTTTGCCCTGATAGTCCACTTCCTTACGATGGTTCACCAGAAGCTTTGAGAGATAGAGCGCTTTGACTAATGCAACTGAAGGTTGAATCTGGGTCCTAGGGCGCGGGACATCTGGATTCATTGGTGATAAGATGGAAGGCAAACATAGATATAGGCGGTCATTATGAACACAGCGGTGTGGGACGCCATGCCGCCGGTGGCGGGAAATCCCGCCAGCCGGCATGGCGACCCACACCGCCACATAATGAACCCGTGGAGGGCCGCCATAGGTGGCCCTCACTCACCGCCAGGCTGCCTCCGTCAGGCAGCCTGGCGGTGGTTGTCATCATCATCCGACAGGGCAGCTGTGCTGCCCCTCGGATAATGATCCCTCAGCCTCCAGCCTGGAGGCTGGCAGAAGGTGTGCACCGGGGCAGTGCAGGGGCCCCTATGCAGGGCCCCATCGCACAGGTCCGTGACGGGTGCAGCTGCACCCACCGCACCAGAGGCATTGGCGGCAGCTCCATGTGGAGCTGCCGTCAATGTCCCGGCCAGGCATTCCACTGGGCCGGCGGGCGGAAACAATGTTTCCGTCCGCCGGCCCATGGGAATGTTCATTATATGGCCGGTGGGGTTCTGGGGGCGCTGGCGGTCATGGAGAAGACCGTCAGTATGAACACAGCAGTTTTCACCGCCGTGTTCATAATGAGGGCCATAGTCCATTGGAATTACTTAACATTACCTTCACTTATGTGTGTGGTTGTTGCCCGCCTTCTGAATTAGGCACCATAATTATTCATGAAATATTTTAGCCACAGCCCACGTAAGAATGAGGAATTCAAGTTGGACACAGAATCCTTCTTCTTTGACTCTGACAAAGCTACAACATGATTATGCACAAGGTCATCAGCAGTTTTCATCTTAGCTAACTTCCTCTGCTTTCTTACAGTGATCTTGCTTCTGGAATTATTTGTCAAACGCGACGCGCAAAAGGCTTAACGCGATGCACAACCTCAAATTGTGAGTCGGTACCGACTCGCAATTTGAGGCTGCGACTCGCAAATAGGAAGGGGTGTTCCCTTCCTATTTGCGACTGCATCGCCATGCTGAGTTGGTTTGTGACCGCGAATGCGGTCGCAAACCAACTCGCAGTTACCATCCACTTGAAGTGGATGGTTACACATTCGCAAAAGGGAAGGGGTCCCCATGGGACCCCTTCCCCTTTGTGAATGCCAAAAGAAATATTTTTTCAGAGCAGGCAATGGTCCTATGGACCACTGCCTACTCTGAAAAAAACGAAACTAAATGGTTTCGGAAGTTTTTCTTTTTGCAGCTCGTTTTCCTTTAAGAAAACGGGCTGAAAAAAGAAAAAACTGCATTATTTAAAAGCATTCACAGATATGGTGGTCTGCTGTCTCCAGCAGGCCACTATCCCTGTGAGTGCTTTGACTCGCTATGGGGTCGCAAACTGCGACCCACCTGATTAATATTCATGAGGTGGGTCTTTGCGACCCCATAGCGAGTCGCAGAAGGTGTCTGAGACACCTTTCTGCATATTTTGCGAGTTGCAAATTGCGAGTCGCTGTGACTCGCAATTTGCAACACGCAAAATATTTTTTTGATACATCTGGCCCTATGTCTCATGTTACAGCCCAAACATTTAAGAATGTGAAGTGCAGTGCAATCCATAATTGTGCTGTGTCTACGGATATTGTCCCTGGTTCCGTGCGACACTCTAAAGGAGTGTCTTATTCTTTTCTAAAGTGAAACATACTCCAGCAGACTGGGTTCCAAGACTTCATTTAGCAAGGACTCCACAAGCTTTGAATCATTTGGCAGAACATCACTATGAAGGCGAAGAGACTAAGGATTTGATGTATTATGGTATGATGTGATTTGAAGTGATATTATAAGTTCATTTTATCACATAGCAGTTACTAATGCCTTGGCCTCTTGGTACTGTTGGGGGTCTCTGAATATAGACTATCATCTGCATCTTATGTTTTTTCCCAGAGGAATGAGCTTTTTTGGGACCTAGAGCAAGTGCATTGATGTTTTTTAAATAGCTACTTGTCCATGGGACAGGATGCTTCGTAAATCTACTTGGTATGTAAAAAAAATCCATGTATCCCTTTGGTGTCATACAGTGAGGTGACAAACTGTGGTAGCATTCTCATTATATCAGAATTCTAATAATAGCCTCTCTGATTATGTCAGGATTTGTATTATTACAGGGTTTAGGTTCTAGCAATGCCCAGATTTTACACCCTTTCCACAAATCTACATGTGGGGTTGGAAGTAGCAGAAAGCAGTACTTCCAGTGTTGGAAATTCATTTTGCGTCTATGCACACCTAAAAACTTATATGTTTAAGGGTATTCACCAAATCTTCTCTAATCTTTTCCCATGCTGAAAAAGGTTGAACATTTACTCCTGGCAATGCCAGAGGTGACACTTCTTCCAGAGAGCCAAAGAAGGGGTTGTAGGGAAAGGGAGCTTGCCAATGCAAGGGTGCCTGCGTTTTGGGAATTATTGTTTTTGTACAGGAAGGGACACCTTTCTTGCACAGAAACAATCACAAGAGGTGTTTTCCTCTTGTGAATGCAGAATGCAGCACACTTTGAAAGAGGAAAGAACGGGGAGAAATAAACATATTTCTCCCAGTTGCATCACTGTTACACCACCCTGAGGTGCCATAGGATTCTGACGCATTCCCAGACTTGTAAATCTGGGAATGAGTCAGATTCCTTCGGGTTCCTTGGGTGTTGTGTAGGAACACCCCAAGCAACACCCATGGAAAGAACCTTTCACGCAGTGTTATACAAGAAAGGGGCCCATATTTTCAATGCCATGAAAAGCCACATAAGATGACTTTCCGTGGCCTTGTAAATATGGGCTGGCATACTGAGCCACCAGAGCATTTTAAAAAATGACGCTTCATTGGCGCAGTGTGCCACTAGGGCTTTGTAGGTGAGGCCCTGAGAGTTTTTTCTTTTTCAATAGAACATTATATTGGATACTGATTGATAGGCGGCAAGAAGAGTAGGATCTGCAGATGATTTCTAACTAAGGGGATGGGTTTTTCATTTTTAACAGAATTCTTTATGGTATAGGATAAATACTCATGCATTGACAAATCCTTAAGCACAGAGCTAGTGATAGTCATTTCACTAATAGTCAAACTTGCACTGTGACCCCCTTGACAAATTGGTGGATTTCATGTCTAATGTGACTCCAATGATCTCCCCTTTACTTACGGATTATAAAATAAATTAATAGTTCTTCTTAAGAGTAAATGCAAGGCAATGATAGCAATAAGCTGAGCGCTGGTTGGGCAAGGATATATTTATTTTTCAACAATCTAAGCATGATTTTTTTGTATTATAATACTTAAATTCAACATTGAGTTGCACATTATTTGAGTACTGTAGGTCTCCCTTGGAAATCAAACTATTAAATGTGGGTCTACCCCTTGCTAATTTACTAAACACAATCTAGTTAGCTTACACCACAGATCTAAGTGAATCTTTGGTTAAACCCCTGTTAGCAAAGACTCAAGCAGCAGGCAGTTCCCTGTAGAAATGTGTGATTACATTCAAGCAGTACCAGACAACAACAAAGATAAGGACACAACACAATAACATTCCCAAATCAATTAAGAAACATCAAGAAAGGTTTATTGAGCAAAAGGGCACCAAAACTATTAGAATTGGATGAAGGAAACTTAAAATTTGATTTCTTAAAATTTTAAGACGAAAAGTGCCACAAAATCTCAAAGTGCCATTTTAAAACCACAGTTCACAGTTTACCAGGGTGACAGCTCCTTAGTCATCCCTAAATTCCCACCTATTTAATCATAAATATTCTCAGTTTTGCAGCCTGTCCTACACTTTCTACTACAATGCATACCTACATGCGCAGAGATCTCGGCAGTCAAGGCGGATATCTCCGCACATAAAAGAGAAGAGAGGCAGGGGCAAAAACCTACTCATATAGGTTGGTGAACAGCATTTTGAAGTACTTTAATATATATAGTAGTGTTACTTAACATACTACGAAATTGTTTGTTAATAACCCCCATGGTTTTAATTTTATTATTAGTTAATTTTTAGTTTTCAACATTCTATACTGGAGCAAAGCTGGAAGCTGTCACTGGCCAGGGCTTCACCAAGCTTGATGTGTTTACCACTAGGTCCCACTGAATCAAAGCTCTGAGCCGGACAAACCCAGATATGTTGCTACTTGAGAAGGCATCCTCATTGAGAAAGCCACAACACCATGTCCCAGTCCTGGGGAAGTGGAAAATGAGACTCACAATTCTTGTACTACTGGAAAGGTTAATCTTGGTCATCCCTGCAGCTCTCAGGCATTAAGGCTGGGTTTCTAGGTACACGGTTTTTATTCAGCTAGGCACCTTCACGTACAATGAACAGTGGTCATCTGGGCCTTATTCAAGTCTTTTTGCCTTTGCACCCAGTAGCAGCAACAGGAGGGCGTCCACTTGAGCAGTCAGGCACAGTGTTCTTCTTTTCAGCGTGTGCAAGCAAAATGTAGCTTTACATACAAAGTGACAAATAGCCTTTTGTCACTGTTTACTATGGTGGCATGCCTTTTCTTAATGTATAACTTATACAACTTTCATAAACTAAGCAGCCAGACTTGTGGGCATACAAGGAACATTTTAGGGGTGAATTAACTAATGTAAAAAGGCAGGTTTCCATACATGGTAAAGCACGTTCCTTGCTGCTTGGGCTGTGGATTTTCTGCAGTCTATATCTACCAGTTCATTCTGCTAGCGCGCCGGATCCTTAGTAAGTAAACGTACTAGGGAACCTTTTGGATCGCATGGAGTATCCTAGCTATGTAGTAATCAATGAACATCAATTATCAATGTAATCAGTCAACAACCACTAAGAAAATCATTAAGCATGAGACAATATATCAACATTTCATGAATAATCACTACACAATTATGCGCTTTATCAATTTTATTTCCCTATTAGTTACAATACTAAGTCATCAGGTTAGATCAATCTTTATTCAGTCAACTCAGAATTAGTTCATTAATGACCACTAATAACATAATCTAATCAGAACTTGAGAAAACATCTGTTCAAATGCTTCAGCATTAAGCCAACAAAGATGAATGTAACGCCATTAATAGCAGAGTTCAGCAATCAGTACGTCAATCATTTGTCACTGTTAACGTCACCCAAAGGACCCTTACCTAACCCAGATTAGCATTTAGCATGTGGCACTTCTTGCAAAAACAATTTAGAAAATGTGGATTTGGAAAACATCTAGCTAAGAGAAAAACTATGGAACAGCGCAGTTGGTACCTAGAAAGAAAGGCATAAAAGTTAATCAGTCACATTGTCATAGCTACCTATCCACGAAATGGATCAGCAACAAAGTCAGTCTTCGTCTTCAGGTCATCAATCGATCAGCAACGCATCAGGCTCTCAAGAGCATGAGCCCAGTGACAGAATCTCGAACCACGTCTCTTGACGTCAGCAATTCTCCCCTCGCATCTGACATCTGCCTGAAGTTTTAGCCCCTTGTCATGACTTTTTATTAGTGTTTTTCAGTCCATCCACATAATTCCTAATTTGTCAGTCAAACGGCAGATATGACTCTAACCTATAATATTAATTTTACAAATCTATGAGTTCTAATATTTCTCCATCCCCAATTAGTTGATTGGTTCGCTGTACGATGCCCTCATCATCCGGCTCATCAGGTATCGAAAATGTTGCATCTTCTTCTCCAGTCAGTGCTTCTATTGTTCAAATCCTGGGAAAGTATATCGAGTCTGTCTTACATCAAACTTGTTACATTTCCTAGTCCCTCATCTCCTGTTTGTCGGAGCATTGCAGAAAATTCTAGCTAAGCAGATTTTATTAACATATGCAGTTCGAGGGCAGTTCAATGCACCAGCTTCTCTACAGTGCGCTAGAAATTCAGATTCTGTATGAGGCCGGAAAAACTAGGCCACAACTTCAGCCAAGTTAATTCTACAAATTAATGCAAAACATAGGTTATACATCTCAATATGACATATTACTACATTATTCTTATACATTTTCATCATTCCACACATTTTTTGTTCTTTTAGTACAAGTTTGTATAAGTGGCTGACATACCCCGTGGGCACATTTTCAAACATGCACATTCATTTTTCTCTATGATAATTTCTCTATGAACTTTTGTAAATCATAACATATAAGCATTTATTAATAATTTCTAATTAGCATATCTACGTCAACAATTCCAAATGTTTTATCAAACAGAATGATTGAAAGATGTGACTTATAGCCAGCTCTACATTATTGTGTTGAATAGGACTTTTGCGGATACCTGAGGGGGGGTCCATTTCTAGGCTAAAGTTAATGACCCAGTCCACCCCACTATTAGATAGATGTTCCCATTGCTACACCATACATTTATGGAAATTGAGAAGAAAATGACTCTTGTTATTGGTTTGAAATGCTATATTTTTTCCTGAGTATATTCTGTACATTTTAGCTGCATGTTTACATTGCAGGATCCATTTGATGCAGCCGGATACTATCACTTGGCGCTTGCAGCTGCTATGGATGTTGGCAACAAAAAGGCGCAATTGAAGATTTACACCAAGCTTGCCATTATCTATCACAACTTCCTCGTCGACCGCGAAATGTCGCTATTTTTCTATAAGAAGGCCAGAATTTTTGCTTCCGAACTGAATGTAAGAAGAATTAACCTGTCAGCAGACCAGCGCTACCAGAGCACAGCATGGACAGATGCAAATAATCTTATGTGAACATGGCATGAAATATTTCAAATTCGATTTAATGTATGAGCTTGTTTACAAATCTTAGGTGAAATATAAAGTTGATCACATCTTGTTTCATCAGTGGGTAGATCTGTTACTTCGAAAGGACATCGTCAGGTTTCAAGCAGAGGTGCCAACCATATCTCAGTTCCTGTCTCACTGACTCCCAAAATGAAGAATTAATGGGTTGCTGTTGTCTATTATGTAAACTCAGAGCCTCATCCTGATCGAGCTGAGCTGCAGTAGAGAGTATGCACTATAGTAAATAGTAACTGGTTACTAGTACACTTGAGCATTATATTTATATATATATATATATATATATATACACCATAAGTGATAAAAGGATTAAAAAAACTAAGAAAATGTGGTAAATAAAAGTTTGATATTCGTTAATCTGTGTTTTCCCTCGTTTATCTAATGTAATTTGGTTTATTTTAAATTGGATTCATTCTTATAATCTGAGGAAATCTATGATTAATAATTAAATACTCCATGTTTGTCATAAATGTATTGTCTCAATTAAAGATATTGCAGCCTGTAACATACATAGTTCAGTGAAGAAAAAGGATCAAAGTAACTTAAAAGATAATCACATCAATTCTACATAGAAAATCATACAAGAAGTCAGAACATAGGCCCTCATTCTGACCCTGGCGGTCGGTGATAAAGCGGCGGCCAAGCCGCCAACAGGCCGGCGGTCTAAAATATGCAATTCTGACCCTGGCGGGAACCGCCAACACAGCCCGCCAACTTAACACTCCGACCGCCACAGCGGTACAAACAACCAGCGCGGCGGTTCCCGCCAACAGCCCGGCGGCAGACAATGTACCGCCCACCCTATTACGACCCACCAATCTGCCACCTTTTCCGGGGCGGGAGCACCGCCGATAAGAACACGGCGGAAACAGACTACGAACGGGAAAACGCTCACCTCTACGCACTCCACGCGAGATTCCGGCAGTATGGAGCCAGAGTTGCAGGTCATCCCCGCACTCCTATTCCTGCTCATATACCAGGAGCACGCCCGGCGGCGTGGAAGACATCGGTGAGTACTGCACCTACGACACAGGGGAGGGAAAAGATTACCGGCACACACCCACCCACCCACACCCACTACAACACACACATCAATGCATTCCCACAGATCACTGCCACAACCCACAAACCACCCCCCTCCGAAATAATGCAAAGACCAAAAGAAGAGATCATAAACGGGCAGATATATTGAAATATGTACACCAGTAATCCCAATTAATAAATAAACTATGTACAAAATATATACAGCTACTAAATGTAGTCCAACCACTGTCCGTGGATCACAGGGGTCCTGTGCAAAGGGGCAAGGCCCAGTCCCACGACAAGAACTCCACGGAGAGAACACTGCAGGGGCATCAGAAAGAAAATAGGACAGGCACCTCAGGGGGAAGGGAAGGGGGGGCACCTCAGCCACTTGAGTACACGACGCCAGATCCACGAGGGGACTCCATGACCACTGGCCCATCCTGGGGAGAGCAAACCCACAGTCCAAACAGTCCATACAGTGGGTGGCCTGCCCACTGGGCCATCCTGGGGAGAGCAAAGCCACAGTCCATACAGTCCATACAGTGGGTGGCCTGCCCACTGGGCCATCCTGGGGAGAGCAAAGCCACAGTCCATACAGTCCATACAGTGGGTGGCCTGCCCACTGGGCCATCCTGGGGAGAGCAAAGCCACAGTCCATACAGTCCATACAGTGGGTGGCCTGCCCACTGGGCCATCCTGGGGAGAGCAAAGCCACAGTCCAAACAGTCCATACAGTGGGTGGCCTGCCCACTGGGCCATCCTGGGGAGAGCAAAGCCACAGTCCATACAGTCCATACAGTGGGTGGCCTGCCCACTGGGCCATCCTGGGGAGAGCAAAGCCAGAGTCCATACAGTCCATAACAGACCCCACTGCCACTGGAGGAGGCAAGTTGGCCAGAGGACATCCTGCAGCCCTGCCCGAGATAGATCCTGCCCTGCCACGTCTGCCAAAGGGCCAGCGGTTCTTGCCTTGAAGGGCCCAGTTCAGCGGTTCCTGAGACGGCGGGGCCCAGTTCAGCGGTCCTTGCCCTGAAGGGCCCAGTTCAGCGGTTCTTGAGACGGCGGGGCCCAGTTCAGCGGTTCTTGCCCTGAAGGGCCCAGTTCAGCGGTTCTTGCCCTGAAGGGCCCAGTTCAGCGGTTCTTGAGACGGCGGGGCCCAGTTCAGCGGTTCTTGCCCTGAAGGGCCCAGTTCAGCGGTTCTTGCCCTGAAGGGCCCAGTTCAGCGGTTCTTGCCCTGAAGGGCCCAGTTCAGCGGTTCTTGAGACGGCGGGGCCCAGTTCAGCGGTTCTTGCCCTGAAGGGCCCAGTTCAGCGGTTCTTGCCCTGAAGGGCCCAGTTCAGCGGTTCTTGAGACGGCGGGGCCCAGTTCAGCGGTTCTTGCCCTGAAGGGCCCAGTTCAGCGGTTCTTGCCCTGAAGGGCCCAGTTCAGCGGTTCTTGAGACGGCGGGGCCCAGTTCAGCGGTTCTTGAGACGGCGGGGCCCAGTTCAGCGGTTCTTGAGACGGCGGACGGTCTATGTCCAACTGCTAATTGCCTGGTGGTGCCCTCCTGGGCAGCGGGGATGGTGCTCCTTCACTGCCCACCTGGGCTGTGGGTGGTGGGGCCCTCCTGGCCAGCTGGGCTGGGTCCTCCCTGGGCAGCGGCTATGGGGGTGGTGGGCTCTCCCGGGGCAGCTGTGCCGGTTCCTCCCGGGGCAGCGGCTATGGGGGTTGTGGGCTCCTCCTGGGCAGCAGGCCTGCTGCCTGACCTCTCTGACTTGCTGCCCTTGCCCTCCTTAGTCGTGGGCCTGTGGCCCTTTCCTCCCTTTGGAGCTGTGGCTGCTGACTGTCTCTGGGTGGTGTCCGGGGGGGATGTAGAAGGCGGGCTCCTGCGGCGACCCTTCCGCCTTCTGCTCCTCTTCCCAGGGGGTGGGCTGCCTGTCCCCTTGCTGCTGGGCGAAGATCCAGACATGCGGGCTCCAATACCCCTGCACCCTTGTCAAGGGGGCTGCAGGGCTGGTGGTGGCTGAGGTGCTCTTCTTACCCCGACGAGAAGGAGGGGGGGGCTCAGGGTCAGGAAAGAAGTTAGTAGTGGCGAGGAAGAGCTTCTTGGGACAATGGAGAGTGGTAGGTACAGTGGGAATGGAAGTGGAGGGAGAGGATGTGGTTGTAGGTGAGTCACGTTTGCTGTCTTTGGGTGCAGGTGCAGGAGGGATAGGCTGTCGTGAGGTGGATGGCTGTTGGGTGGGTGGGTGGCTGCGTTTGTGTGGTGTGGAAGAGGGGGTGACAGACACAGTGGGAGAGGACACAGGGGACGTGTAAATGGCAGTGGGGGTGGTGACTGCACGTGTGCGGACTGGAGTGGAGTGTGTGCTGGTGATGGAAACACTGGCTGATGGTGAGGTGAATGGAGGTGTGAGTGTAGACGTCACAGGGAGGGAGGAGGGAGACGAGGAGGTGGGGGTCACAGAGGTGGTAGTGACTGTTGGCATGTCTGCATCGGAATGTTGCGTGTGTGAATGTCTGCGTGATCTGTGGTGCTTATGTTTGGATGAGCTTCTCTTGGGTGTTGAGGTGTGTGCAGGCTGGTCTGATGGTGTGGGTGGGACAGGCAGAGGAACAGGAGACTGGGAGGAGGGAGTTAGTAGAGGCAGGCAGGAGACAGGGACAATGGCTGCCGTCAGTGCTGAGGCCAGAGCCTGGAACGATCGCTGATGGGCAGCCTGACCCGAATGAATGCCCTCCAAGTACGCATTGCTGCGATGAACCTCCCTCTCCACCCCCTGGATGGCATTCAAAAGGGTAGTCTGCCCAACAATGAGCGTTCGGAGGAGGTCAATGACCTCCTCACTGAGGGCAGCGGGGGTAACAGGGGCAGGGCCTGAGGTGCCTGGGGCGAAGGAGATGCCCGGCTTCCTGGCAGAGCGGGCACGGGGCGAACGCTGAGGGGCTGCTGGGAGGGCGGAGATGGTGCGCTGGGTGGCAGCTGTACCTGTAATGGCGGGGGGCACGGATGGTGCCACCCCCGCAAGGGAGCCCCCTTCCGAGGACGTGTCCGTGTCGCTGCAGGCTCCAGTCGTCCCCGTCGTGGAGCTCCCCTCGCCCTCCGTCTCACTGGTCCAGTCTGACTCTGTGGCATGGCCCTCCTGGGCCATGTGAGATGCAGCTCCCTCCTGCCCCGATGCCACTTCTCCTCCGCCTGATGATGCTGATGCACACAAGCACAGAAAGACAAACAAAAAGGGGGGGGGGAGAGAGAAATAAAGGGATATTGAGTACATGGATCTCCGGTACAGTTAGCGGACATGACAGACACAGATGCCCCCTGCACTAAGTTGCGCACTTGGGGTACGCTACGCATTCCGTGGAACATGCCCTACACGCCTAGAGTTGACAACTGCACCCATGGATGACACGGCCCAGGGATGGCTGTACTGACAAACTACTGAGGGTGGTGGCTGGGGACACAGGGGTTTACGGGGGTGCCCAGCCTACAGATATCGCCCTGGCCTAGGGGGACCCACAGCCCTCCTCCCCCACCCAGACACCTCCACTGCGCGACAACAGAGTAGATAATGCTTGTACTCACCCCCTTGTGTCTGCTGTGCTGCCCTCACGCGCCCATCCAATTCAGGGTAGGCCACCGCCAGGATCCGGAACATCAGGGGGCTCAGTTGACGGCAGGCACCCCGCCTACGTTGGGAGGCCATCCCCAGCAGAGACTCGGCGGTCTTCTTGGTCCCGCGGCGGATGTCCTCCCACCTCTTGCGGCAGTGGGTGCCCCGTCGATGGTGGACCCCCAGGGCCCGGACTTCCTTGGCGATGGCACGCCAAATCCCGATCTTCTCATGGGCGCGGACCTATGTGACACGTACAGGGAGGGAGAAATACCACGTTCAAGTTTCTCAGCATTTTCCTTTCCAGTGGCCCAACGCCCCCCATCCCCGCCAGGCCCCCCGCCATGCCCCCCGCCAGGCCCAACATGCCCCCCATCCCCGCCAGGCCCCCCGCCATGCCCCCCGCCAGGCCCAACATGCCCCCCATCCCCGCCATGCCCCCCGCCAGGCCCAACATGCCCCCCATCCCCGCCAGGCCCCCCGCCATGCCCCCCGCCAGGCCCAACATGCCCCCCATCCCCGCCAGGCCCAACATGCCCCCCATCCCAGCCAGGCCCCCCGCCATGCCCCCCGCCAGGCCCAACATGCCCCCCATCCCCGCCAGGCCCCCCGCCAGGCCCCCAAGCCAGCCAGTGGCCCCAAATCCAGATTGAATTAAACTCACTTGTTGGTCTGGAGGACCGTAGAGTAGCGCATACTGGGGGAGGACCCCATCCACAAGTTTCTCCAACTCCTCTCCAGTGAAGGCAGGGGCCCTTTCCCCAGGCGCAGGAGCCATTGTCCCTTCCAGACCGAGGTCACAGCAACACTTGCAGTATAGGTCCTCTCCTGTGAAAGTTCAAGTCGCAAGTGGATAAGTAGATAGAAAATGGCGGTCACGTCCGCGGCGGTGCGTACCGCGGCGGTGCGTCCCGCCACCGCCGGCGCCCTTCGCCATTGGCTCCTGAAACCCATAGGCTTCAATGTTAACCAATGCGGCTTCGCGCCGCGGTCTTCGCCCGCCGCGGTGTGCCACGCCAGCGCATTGACCTCACATCCCATTGTCTCACTTCACAGGTCAGGCAGCCGCCATTTCCAGGGCCCACATGGCTCAATTTCAACTGCGTCACACAGGCCTAGGCCTTGCATAGCCACTCAGACACGCCATTCACTGCATAGAGAATCGTATACTGTGCTAGCTGTGAGTACGTACCTGTGGGTTGCTTGACTGTGTGCTCCATGTTGTCCTTCCTAGGCACCGTCCGCTGGGTTGGGCGAGGAGACGGATGAATCCTCCCGTGTACCGACCGCTGGTGGACCTGTCGACAATGGAAGAACGCCACATTATCCTGACCTACCGTCTTAACCGTGCCACTATCCATGAACTGTGTGCCCAGCTGGAGCCCGACCTGATGTCCCCCATCCGCCAACCCACAGGGATTCCCCCTCTGGTGCAGGTCCTGTCAGTACTACATTTCTTGGCAAGTGGGTCATTTCAGACAACCGTGGGAATTGCTTCTGGGATGTCTCAGCCCATGTTTTCGAAGGTGTTATCCAGAGTGTTGTCTGCCCTGATGAAATCCGTGAGGAACTACATCATTTTCCCTGAGGTGGGCGAATTGGCTACAGTGAAGGGTGATTTCTACGCCCTTGGACATATTCCCAACGTAATTGGTGCCATTGATGGGACCCATGTGGCTTTGGTTCCCCCAAGAGACAGGGAGCAGGTGTACAGGAACAGAAAAAATTACCATTCAATGAACATCCAGGTGGTGTGTTTGGCTGACCAGTACATCTCGCATGTAAATGCCAAATTCCCAGGGTCAGTGCATGACGCCTACATCCTCAGGAATAGCAGCATCCCTTACGTGATGGAACAGCTACAGAGACACCGTGTATGGCTAGTGGGGGACTCTGGGTACCCCAACCTGTCGTGGCTACTGACCCCAGTAAGGAATCCCCGGACCAGGGCAGAGGAACGGTACAATGAGGCCCATGGGCGTACTAGGAGGGTGATCGAACGCACCTTTGGCCTCCTAAAGGCCAGGTTTCGCTGCCTGCATATGACAGGTGGATCCCTAATGTACTCACCTAAGAAGGTGTGTCACATCATCGTGGCCTGCTGCATGCTTCACAACCTGGCTTTGCGCCGCCAGGTGCCTTTCCTGCAGGAGGATGGTCGAGACGGTGGTGTTGTGGCAGCGGTGGAACCTGAGGAGAGTGACGAGGAGGAAGACGACGGGGCTGAAACAGACAACAGGGACAGAATCATTGAACAGTACTTCCAATAGGACACAGGTAACATTTCAAAGATAATTTAGTAAATGTTAACTACTCTCCAGCATCTCTGCTGCCTGTCTATTTGCCCCAGTGTATGATGACTGAGTTTTGGCTTTTCCCTCCCTATTTCAGATCTGGGGTCCCCACTACGAGTCCTGTGCTTCGTTTCCCCATGGACTACAGCTTTGTGGCAGCTGTTTGTTGACTTCACCATGTACAAGGACATATTTGCACTGTCATGTCAATTACAATCTATTGAAATCACAGCCAGACTCATGATATTTTGGTGCAAAATAGGTGTTTATTTAAGTGCTCAAAATGGGATGGGTGGTTTCAAGTGGGTGGGGGCTATGGTGAAGGAATGTCCATGGCAGAGTCCAGAGTAACAGTCACACAGGTGCATTGTCCAGAGGCCTGTGGAGAGATGGAGCATGGGCAGTTCAAGGATGGACAGGGTGACAATGTGGGACAGTGGGATGACATCAGGTGGTATCCATTGCTGGCGGGGGTCTTGACATCCTACTCTGTCTTCTTGCGAGATCTCAGGGCCCTCTTGCGGGGTGGTTCTTCTCCTGCAGGAGGTGGGGGTCTGGTGGGCTGCTGCTGTGCGGGGCCTCCTGTCCACTAGCGCCGGCGGAGGTGGTTGGCTGTTCTTGGTCCAGGCTAGTGGCAGGGGCCCTTGGGTGTTGTTCAGTGTCCGCCCTGTTGTTGACGAGGTCCTGCAGAAGCCCTACCATGGTAACCAGGGTGGTGTTGATGGCTCTGATGTCCTCCCTGTACCCCCGATAGTGTTCCTCCTGCAGCACCTGGATCTCCTGGAACCGGGCCAGTACCGTCGCCATCGTCTCCTGGGAGCGGTTGTATGCTCCCATGATGGTGGTGAGGACCTCGTGGAGAGTGGGTTCCCTGGGCCTCTCCTCCCCCCCCTGTCGCACAGCTGCCCTCCGAGTTCCCCTGTTTCCCTGGGCCTCTGCCCCCTGGCCGGTGTGCCCACTACCACTGCCCCCAGGTCCCTGTTGTTGTTGGGGTGGTGGGTTATCCTGGGTGCCCTGTAGTGGTAGACACACCGCAGATTGATGCGCCCTGGAGACAGAGGCATGGGCCCGCTGGGTGGGAGCTGTGCTGGTGTTCCCAGAGGGGTTTGGGTCTGTAGTGGCCTGGGCCTGTGTGAGGGGAACCGACTGTCCAGAGGTCCCCGATGGTCCGGGCTGGTCATCGGTGTCCAGGTCGACAGAGCTGCTGTCATCGCTGACGGCCTCTTGGGTGGGGGGTGTGGATAATTCTGGCCCCTCCGCCGCGGTGTGTTGACGGTCGGGTCCTGCAGGGGTATAGAGGTATGGTTATAGTTTCAATGTGTGGCATATGGGTGTATCTGTGGGTTCTCGTGTCCCCAAGTGCTGGCATTCGTGTGTGGGGGCTTTGGTGAGGGTGGCTTGTGGGGGGGATGTGTATATGCATTGGGCATGCTTTGGTGATGGGTGTCCATGCTTAGTGGACGCATGCAGGACTAGGTTTTGGGATGTGTGGGTTGTGATGGTGAGACATTGGCGGGGAATAGGTGTGCTGGGGGTGGGGGTGAGGATGGTGGTGGGGGTGAGGATGGTGGTGGGGGTGAGGGTGGGGGTGAGGATGGGGGTGGGGGTGAGGGTGGGGTTCGAGGATGGGGGTGAGGTTTGGGGTCGGATTTGGCATGCAGGTGGGGGGGAAGCAGTATTGAAGCTTCAACTTACCAGTATCCATTCCTCCGCCGACTCCTGCGAGGCCGTCAGGATGCAGGATGTTCAAGACTTCCTCCTCCCATGATGTGAATTGTGGGGGTTGAGGTGGGGGTCCTCCGCCAGTCTTCTGCACGGCGATGTTGTGCCTGGATACCATGGAACGCACCTTCCCCCGTAGGTCGTTCCATCGCTTCCTGATGTCTTCCCGATTTCTGGGGTGCTGTCCCACTGCGTTCACCCTGTCGACAATCCTCTGCCATAGCTCCGTCCTCCGGGCAATGCTGGTGTATTGTATCTGTGTGCCGAACAGCTGGGGCTCTACCCGAACGATTTCCTCCACCATGACCCTGAGTTCTTCGTCTGTGAAGCGGGGTTGTCTTTGGGGTGCCATGGGGTGGTGTGTATGATGTGTGGGGTGGAGTATGTGTATTTAAGTGAGTTGAGTGTGGTGGTGTGTGTTGTTTTGTGTGTGGATAGTGTGTGGGTGATGGTGTTGAGTGGCTGTGGCTGTTATTTTTTGGATGCTGGTGTCTCGCTCTTGCCTTCTTGACGAATTTTTTAGCGTAGGGGTTTGTGGGTGATGTGGGTGTGTGTTTTATATTGTATTGTGTGTGTGGGAGTGGTGTGTGTATGTGTATCAGGTGTGTGGGATTCAAATCGTCCAATGTGGCTGAGTTTTGTTCGTTTGTGGGTATTCTGACCGCGGCGGTGTGTCCCGCCAATGGAATACCGCGTTTGAATGACCGCCGCGTGGATTCGTGGGTCGTAATGGGATGGGCGTATTTCTGTTGGCGTGGCGGTGGAGGTTTGGTCACCTCCACCTTTCCGCCGACCGCTGGTCTGGCGGTCTGTTGTGGCGGTCGGATTTTCGGAGGTTTGCCTTCTGCAGGTCAGAATGACCATGGCGGGTTTCCGCGACCGCGGCGGGATTATGGAGGATTTCTGACCGGCGGTAGGCGCCTTTTACCGCCGAGGTCAGAATGACCACCATAGTGTCTTTTAGGTGGGTAGTTGTCCATGCATTTCCAGAGTGGGAGAGGCTTGTGAATGTTTTCAGCGCTTTTTAGATGGACAGGTGCCCATGGGACGCCCTCGGTCTCACCTCTAGCTACAGATTAACTCCCATGGAGAATTTAAAGTATGGTCCTGATTCTGTAAATCCAGATCAGTGAACTGCAGCGAGTAGATCAGTATTTTTCATACGTAAATTCCACGTACTTGTTCAAACTCTTCATAAGTTGAGCTCTGTCTCCGTCTCTCACTCATTCACTCAGTCGCTCCCTCACTCCTGCAGTTAGTTACCACTTAGGAGTGGTCCCTGAAATAGGAAACAAACATAACCTGCACCTTTATAAGAACATTAGATAAGCGTTTTCAGTGTAAAAACCATCAGAAAAAAACAGGTCTTTGCAAATGACTGGAATGTTCATATATATGATTATTCATCAGTATACAAACACTTTCCAAATGTGCCTGCGGCAGCCCAGCTTCATGCTTGAAAAAAAATACTTTTACCATTCTGACGGATATTTCGCATTTCAATTTTGCTGTTCTCACCTTAGCCATAAGATGGCAATGTTGCATCAAATTGCAAAGTGCAATTCGTAGAATTTCTGAATTAGTCAAAACTATCTAGGATACTTCTATTATAACATTCACAAAGTGCAAATATGTTACCACTCCACCTCGGGCATCAGTAACTTTTAATATTTTGTGACCAGATTTCAGCCACAAAACTTTGATACATTGAATACTGATTCGGTATTTGGAAGAGGCGCCTACCACACACCCGTTGCAAATACTAAATCAGTGTGGGGTCGAAAACCCATTTTAGGACTTGGTAAAAGTTTACTGATTCCTAAAAAGGGATTAGTACTTTTAAAAAGCATTCTTGCAGTCACAAACTCTGAATGTGGGCCTGGAATGTGCATCTTATGCTGATGACACCAAGGTCATTGTTAAGCTTGACCGGCACATGGAAGACATCCAGCTTAGGCTCCAGTCTTGTCTCCTGTGTGTCCAAATTCCACTGGCTTCCCGTGGAGCAGTCAGCTGAATTTAAAGCCTTGCGCCCAGTTCATTGGGCTTCACATGGCACACGCTCCACCCCTGCAAAGTCATGTTTTGCAATATGTCCCCCTTCAGTTTCTTCATTAAGCCTTGTAATATACAGTAGCGGTCCATAGCTACTGCTGGACTCAAAACAGAAGCTGGACCTTCTTGGATCTGGCACCCAAGTTGTGGACTCCCATGCTGCTGTCTTTGTGCAGTAACATAAATAACTTTTCCTTTCAGAAAGCTAATTAGAACATTGGAATGTTGGGAGCGCCATTGAAAACAAGAGTAGAAGCTCGGAGCGGCAACACTCCAATGTTGTCGTTCACAGCTATTGCTGTAAACAAAGGCCTCACTGAGCCCGAGAGGATTTCAGTCCCCTAGTGCTGCATTAGGCCTTTGTTTTATTTATTAGAACATTCTGCCTTCTAGTGGCTGAATGTTCTAATAGCCGTATAGCCCTCCGTATCTGGGCTATACCGGCATAAAAGGCCCGCTCCCTTTTTAAAAGCCCTCGCCGAACACTGGAGGGTGCCTTTAATGGCCGGTATAACCCACTACGGCAGGCTATAAGGCTATAAAAGAAATTTTTTCATTCATTTTTATGTTTATCTTTCTTTTAACTTGCTGCTCTTCTCTTAGCACCAAAATGTCCCCTTGTGTCTGCTGTGCTGCCCTCACACGCCCATCCAATTCAGGGTAGGCCACCGCCAGGATCCGGAACATCAGGGGGCTCAGTTGACGGCAGGCACCCCGCCTACGTTGGGAGGCCATCCCCAGCAGAGACTCGGCGGTCTTCTTGGTCCCGCGGCGGATGTCCTCCCACCTCTTGCGGCAGTGGGTGCCCCGTCGATGGTGGACCCCCAGGGCCCGGACTTCCTTGGCGATGGCACGCCAAATCCCGATCTTCTCATGGGCGCGGACCTATGTGACACGTACAGGGAGGGAGAAATACCACGTTCAAGTTTCTCAGCATTTTCCTTTCCAGTGGCCCAACGCCCCCCATCCCCGCCAGGCCCCCCGCCATGCCCCCCGCCAGGCCCAACATGCCCCCCATCCCCCCCATCCCCGCCAGGCCCCCCGCCATGCCCCCCGCCAGGCCCAACATGCCCCCCATCCCCGCCATGCCCCCCGCCAGGCCCAACATGCCCCCCATCCCCGCCAGGCCCCCCGCCATGCCCCCCGCCAGGCCCAACATGCCCCCCATCCCCGCCAGGCCCCCCGCCAGGCCCAACATGCCCCCCATCCCCACCAGGCCCCCCGCCATGCCCCCCGCCAGGCCCAACATGCCCCCCATCCCCGCCAGGCCCCCCGCCAGGCCCCCAAGCCAGCCAGTGGCCCCAAATCCAGATTGAATTAAACTCACTTGTTGGTCTGGAGGACCGTAGAGTAGCGCATACTGGGGGAGGACCCCATCCACAAGTTTCTCCAACTCCTCTCCAGTGAAGGCAGGGTCCCTTTCCCCAGGCGCAGGAGCCATTGTCCCTTCCAGACCGAGGTCACAGCAACACTTGCAGTATAGGTCCTCTCCTGTGAAAGTTCAAGTCGCAAGTGGATAAGTAGATAGAAAATGGCGGTCACGTCCGCGGCGGTGCGTACCGCGGCGGTGCGTCCCGCCACCGCCGGCGCCCTTCGCCATTGGCTCCTGAAACCCATAGGCTTCAATGTTAACCAATGCGGCTTCGCGCCGCGGTCTTCGCCCGCCGCCCGCCGCGGTGTGCCACGCCAGCGCATTGACCTCACATCCCATTGTCACACTTCACAGGTCAGGCAGCCGCCATTTCCAGGGCCCACATGGCTCAATTTCAACTGCGTCACACAGGCCTAGGCCTTGCATAGCCACTCAGACACGCCATTCACTGCATAGAGAATCGTATACTGTGCTAGCTGTGAGTACGTACCTGTGGGTTGCTTGACTGTGTGCTCCATGTTGTCCTTCCTAGGCACCGTCCGCTGGGTTGGGCGAGGAGACGGATGAATCCTCCCGTGTACCGACCGCTGGTGGACCTGTCGACAATGGAAGAACGCCACATTATCCTGACCTACCGTCTTAACCGTGCCACTATCCATGAACTGTGTGCCCAGCTGGAGCCCGACCTGATGTCCCCCATCCGCCAACCCACAGGGATTCCCCCTCTGGTGCAGGTCCTGTCAGTACTACATTTGTTGGCAAGTGGGTCATTTCAGACAACCGTGGGAATTGCTTCTGGGATGTCTCAGCCCATGTTTTCGAAGGTGTTATCCAGAGTGTTGTCTGCCCTGATGAAATCCGTGAGGAACTACATCATTTTCCCTGAGGTGGGCGAATTGGCTACAGTGAAGGGTGATTTCTACGCCCTTGGACATATTCCCAACGTAATTGGTGCCATTGATGGGACCCATGTGGCTTTGGTTCCCCCAAGAGACAGGGAGCAGGTGTACAGGAACAGAAAAAATTACCATTCAATGAACATCCAGGTGGTGTGTTTGGCTGACCAGTACATCTCGCATGTAAATGCCAAATTCCCAGGGTCAGTGCATGACGCCTACATCCTCAGGAATAGCAGCATCCCTTACGTGATGGAACAGCTACAGAGACACCGTGTATGGCTAGTGGGGGACTCTGGGTACCCCAACCTGTCGTGGCTACTGACCCCAGTAAGGAATCCCCGGACCAGGGCAGAGGAACGGTACAATGAGGCCCATGGGCGTACTAGGAGGGTGATCGAACGCACCTTTGGCCTCCTAAAGGCCAGGTTTCGCTGCCTGCATATGACAGGTGGATCCCTAATGTACTCACCTAAGAAGGTGTGTCACATCATCGTGGCCTGCTGCATGCTTCACAACCTGGCTTTGCGCCGCCAGGTGCCTTTCCTGCAGGAGGATGGTCGAGACGGTGGTGTTGTGGCAGCGGTGGAACCTGAGGAGAGTGACGAGGAGGAAGACGACGGGGCTGAAACAGACAACAGGGACAGAATCATTGAACAGTACTTCCAATAGGACACAGGTAACATTTCAAAGATAATTTAGTAAATGTTAACTACTCTCCAGCATCTCTGCTGCCTGTCTATTTGCCCCAGTGTATGATGACTGAGTTTTGGCTTTTCCCTCCCTATTTCAGATCTGGGGTCCCCACTACGAGTCCTGTGCTTCGTTTCCCCATGGACTACAGCTTTGTGGCAGCTGTTTGTTGACTTCACCATGTACAAGGACATATTTGCACTGTCATGTCAATTACAATCTATTGAAATCACAGCCAGACTCATGATATTTTGGTGCAAAATAGGTGTTTATTTAAGTGCTCAAAATGGGATGGGTGGTTTCAAGTGGGTGGGGGCTATGGTGAAGGAATGTCCATGGCAGAGTCCAGAGTAACAGTCACACAGGTGCATTGTCCAGAGGCCTGTGGAGAGATGGAGCATGGGCAGTTCAAGGATGGACAGGGTGACAATGTGGGACAGTGGGATGACATCAGGTGGTATCCATTGCTGGCGGGGGTCTTGACATCCTACTCTGTCTTCTTGCGAGATCTCAGGGCCCTCTTGCGGGGTGGTTCTTCTCCTGCAGGAGGTGGGGGTCTGGTGGGCTGCTGCTGTGCGGGGGCCTCCTGTCCACTAGCGCCGGCGGAGGTGGTTGGCTGTTCTTGGTCCAGGCTAGTGGCAGGGGCCCTTGGGTGTTGTTCAGTGTCCGCCCTGTTGTTGACGAGGTCCTGCAGAAGCCCTACCATGGTAACCAGGGTGGTGTTGATGCCTCTGATGTCCTCCCTGTACCCCCGATAGTGTTCCTCCTGCAGCACCTGGATCTCCTGGAACCGGGCCAGTACCGTCGCCATCGTCTCCTGGGAGCGGTTGTATGCTCCCATGATGGTGGTGAGGACCTCGTGGAGAGTGGGTTCCCTGGGCCTCTCCTCCCCCCCCTGTCGCACAGCTGCCCTCCGAGTTCCCCTGTTTCCCTGGGCCTCTGCCCCCTGGCCGGTGTGCCCACTACCACTGCCCCCAGGTCCCTGTTGTTGTTGGGGTGGTGGGTTATCCTGGGTGCCCTGTAGTGGTAGACACACCGCAGATTGATGCGCCCTGGAGACAGAGGCATGGGCCCGCTGGGTGGGAGCTGTGCTGGTGTTCCCAGAGGGGTTTGGGTCTGTAGTGGCCTGGGCCTGTGTGAGGGGAACCGACTGTCCAGAGGTCCCCGATGGTCCGGGCTGGTCATCGGTGTCCAGGTCGACAGAGCTGCTGTCATCGCTGACGGCCTCTTGGGTGGGGGGGTGTGGATAATTCTGGCCCCTCCGCCGCGGTGTGTTGACGGTCGGGTCCTGCAGGGGTATAGAGGTATGGTTATAGTTTCAATGTGTGGCATATGGGTGTATCTGTGGGTTCTCGTGTCCCCAAGTGCTGGCATTCGTGTGTGGGGGCTTTGGTGAGGGTGGCTTGTGGGGGGGATGTGTATATGCATTGGGCATGCTTTGGTGATGGGTGTCCATGCTTAGTGGACGCATGCAGGCCTAGGTTTTGGGATGTGTAGGTTGTGATGGTGAGACATTGGCGGGGAATAGGTGTGCTGGGGGTGGGGGTGAGGATGGTGGTGGGGGTGAGGATGGTGGTGGGGGTGAGGGTGGGGGTGAGGATGGGGGTGGGGGTGAGGGTGGGGTTCGAGGATGGGGGTGAGGTTTGGGGTCGGATTTGGCATGCAGGTGGGGGGGAAGCAGTATTGAAGCTTCAACTTACCAGTATCCATTCCTCCGCCGACTCCTGCGAGGCCGTCAGGATGCAGGATGTTCAAGACTTCCTCCTCCCATGATGTGAATTGTGGGGGTTGAGGTGGGGGTCCTCCGCCAGTCTTCTGCACGGCGATGTTGTGCCTGGATACCATGGAACGCACCTTCCCCCGTAGGTCGTTCCATCGCTTCCTGATGTCTTCCCGATTTCTGGGGTGCTGTCCCACTGCGTTCACCCTGTCGACAATCCTCTGCCATAGCTCCGTCCTCCGGGCAATGCTGGTGTATTGTATCTGTGTGCCGAACAGCTGGGGCTCTACCCGAACGATTTCCTCCACCATGACCCTGAGTTCTTCGTCTGTGAAGCGGGGTTGTCTTTGGGGTGCCATGGGGTGGTGTGTATGATGTGTGGGGTGGAGTATGTGTATTTAAGTGAGTTGAGTGTGGTGGTGTGTGTTGTTTTGTGTGTGGATAGTGTGTGGGTGATGGTGTTGAGTGGCTGTTATTTTTTGGATGCTGGTGTCTCGCTCTTGCCTTCTTGACGAATTTTTTAGCGTAGGGGTTTGTGGGTGATGTGGGTGTGTGTTTTATATTGTATTGTGTGTGTGGGAGTGGTGTGTGTATGTGTATCAGGTGTGTGGGATTCAAATCGTCCAATGTGGCTGAGTTTTGTTCGTTTGTGGGTATTCTGACCGCGGCGGTGTGTCCCGCCAATGGAATACCGCATTTGAATGACCGCCGCGTGGATTCGTGGGTCGTAATGGGATGGGCGTATTTCTGTTGGCGTGGCGGTGGAGGTTTGGTCACCTCCACCTTTCCGCCGACCGCTGGTCTGGCGGTCTGTTGTGGCGGTCGGATTTTCGGAGGTTTGCCTTCTGCGGGTCAGAATGACTGTGGCGGGTTTCCGCGACCGCGGCGGGATTATGGAGGATTTCTGACCGGCGGTAGGCGCCTTTTACCGCCGAGGTCAGAATGACCACCATAGTGTCTTTTAGGTGGGTAGTTGTCCATGCATTTCCAGAGTGGGAGAGGCTTGTGAATGTTTTCAGCGCTTTTTAGATGGACAGGTGCCCATGGGACGCCCTCGGTCTCACCTCTAGCTACAGATTAACTCCCATGGAGAATTTAAAGTATGGTCCTGATTCTGTAAATCCAGATCAGTGAACTGCAGCGAGTAGATCAGTATTTTTCATACGTAAATTCCACGTACTTGTTCAAACTCTTCATAAGTTGAGCTCTGTCTCCGTCTCTCACTCATTCACTCAGTCGCTCCCTCACTCCTGCAGTTAGTTACCACTTAGGAGTGGTCCCTGAAATAGGAAACAAACATAACCTGCACCTTTATAAGAACATTAGATAAGCGTTTTCAGTGTAAAAACCATCAGAAAAAAACAGGTCTTTGCAAATGACTGGAATGTTCATATATATGATTATTCATCAGTATACAAACACTTTCCAAATGTGCCTGCGGCAGCCCAGCTTCATGCTTGAAAAAAAATACTTTTACCATTCTGACGGATATTTCGCATTTCAATTTTGCTGTTCTCACCTTAGCCATAAGATGGCAATGTTGCATCAAATTGCAAAGTGCAATTCGTAGAATTTCTGAATTAGTCAAAACTATCTAGGATACTTCTATTATAACATTCACAAAGTGCAAATATGTTACCACTCCACCTCGGGCATCAGTAACTTTTAATATTTTGTGACCAGATTTCCGCCACAAAACTTTGATACATTGAATACTGATTCGGTATTTGGAAGAGGCGCCTACCACACACCCGTTGCAAATACTAAATCAGTGTGGGGTCGAAAACCCATTTTAGGACTTGGTAAAAGTTTACTGATTCCTAAAAAGGGATTAGTACTTTTAAAAAGCATTCTTGCAGTCACAAACTCTGAATGTGGGCCTGGAATGTGCATCTTATGCTGATGACACCAAGGTCATTGTTAAGCTTGACCGGCACATGGAAGACATCCAGCTTAGGCTCCAGTCTTGTCTCCTGTGTGTCCAAATTCCACTGGCTTCCCGTGGAGCAGTCAGCTGAATTTAAAGCCTTGCGCCCAGTTCATTGGGCTTCACATGGCACACGCTCCACCCCTGCAAAGTCATGTTTTGCAATATGTCCCCCTTCAGTTTCTTCATTAAGCCTTGTAATATACAGTAGCGGTCCATAGCTACTGCTGGACTCAAAACAGAAGCTGGACCTTCTTGGATCTGGCACCCAAGTTGTGGACTCCCATGCTGCTGTCTTTGTGCAGTAACATAAATAACTTTTCCTTTCAGAAAGCTAATTAGAACATTGGAATGTTGGGAGCGCCATTGAAAACAAGAGTAGAAGCTCGGAGCGGCAACACTCCAATGTTGTCGTTCACAGCTATTGCTGTAAACAAAGGCCTCACTGAGCCCGAGAGGATTTCAGTCCCCCTAGTGCTGCATTAGGCCTTTGTTTTATTTATTAGAACATTCTGCCTTCTAGTGGCTGAATGTTCTAATAGCCGTATAGCCCTCCGTATCTGGGCTATACCGGCATAAAAGGCCCGCTCCCTTTTTAAAAGCCCTCGCCGAACACTGGAGGGTGCCTTTAATGGCCGGTATAACCCACTACGGCAGGCTATAAGGCTATAAAAGAAATTTTTTCATTCATTTTTATGTTTATCTTTCTTTTAACTTGCTGCTCTTCTCTTAGCACCAAAATGTCTCTGGGTGATCCTGCACTTCCACATACTTCATTCATTTATTCATACATTTTACATTATCTAATTCATCATGGGTTTGGATGCTCTATGGGCCTAAGGGGGGTTTCCTAATTTTTATGCTGTTATTGTCATACTCTAATAGAACACAAACGTTTTCACTGCATAGGCTATTGCAATTTTCATTTCACTTCAAAGTCAAAAGTAGTCTTTCCTATGGTAAAAGTCTGTTTGAAAAGAATAGTGAATTTTTTCACACAAGCTAGGACAATACTACAGATAACACCTGCATGCTATTTGGATACATCTAATTCAGTGCTGAACACATATTTCGGTTAGCTACATCACAAAATGATTTTATATAAACTTCTATGCCCCTGTCTAAGAAGCCTGGTAATATGTTAGTTCACCTGGCTTCTGTTTTCATCTGTGCTTGCCCCATCCTTATAATTTTCTTTGTCACTCAAACCATGCTACCAAAGGTGAGCCTAAACTACAATAACTCAAACTAGCTTTCTTCTAAAGGATTGCCTATTTGTCCATTATAGCAGGTAAATGGACAGCTCACATCAAAATTGTGATATCTCGGTCCCATGGCCTCCAACATTGAGTACGTCTACTATAACAATGCACCTAGTGCCCAACCCTTGCCAATCACCTGAGAAAAACAATGCTAACACACTTTGGGGAATATTTACAAGAAAGTGGCGCATCGGTACTCATGAGCCACTTTTCTTGCGTCGCCCCTGCCCCAACTAACATCACCATGGTTCTGCCATATTTACAATACGGCACACCATGGCAGTCGTTAGGACAATAGCATCAAACTTTTTAAAGCTATTTTGGCGCTTTGCTGCACTAGCGTCAAAAATGTTGACGCTTGTGCAGCACAGCTCAGGGAGGCCCAGTGATTAAAATGGGTGCGTCATTTTAAAGCCTGCCCTGAGCAGGGGTCAAAAATGACAGATAAAATGGTGCAGTGAAATGTTGTAAATTTCACTATGCCATTTTTTCGGGCCTCCCTGCGTCGGATCACCCCTCTTGCATACATTATGCCTGACGCAAGCATAATGTGGTGCAAAGCGTTGCAAAATGGCACAGTGCAAGCATTGTGCCAGTTTGTAAATACGACACGGGGGAAAGCCAAATTATTGCCCCCTTAGCATAAAAAAAAATGACGCTATGGCGGTGAAAGGTGGGGCTACGGACTTGTAAATATGCCTCTTTGTTCTAGTCTTTTGACTGTGGAAAATTCACCTAGGCCTTCATTATGAGAAGCCTAATTAATTGTGGTATGTGCAATAAATACCTAAAAGGATTTTGTGTCTGGGCTGCACCACAAAAGTAATGCAACCCCCACGGAAAACCTTAGTAAATCTGCCCACGATATGCTACTCTTCAAATGGTCATTCTTCCACTTGTTCAGTCATTAAGCATCTAAAGAATTTTCATTTGTGAAGATGAGCTACACGTTTATTCACTTATTCAGTAACAACACATTACTTAAGAGCAGGGCCGGCTTTAGGGCGGTGCGAGGGGTAGGGTCGCACTAGGTGCTGACTTCAGGGGGGGGGGGCTGTATTTAGCAATGACTGTCGAAACTTGCGATTTAAAAGCACCTGCTGAAAAGTTCCTTGTGCATCAGGCTTCAGGAAACAATGTCAAGATACCTTTTGTGATTAATATTCCTGCTAGGGAGAGAGATGGCAATTTTGACTAATTGCAGCTTTGATTCGCTATAAAGTAGCAGAGAGGGTTATTATGCCTGCTGCAAAGCACAGACCTATGGGGCATATTTAAGAGCCCTTAGCGCCACCGGATCGTCACTTTTCGTGATGCTCTGGTGGTGCTATGCCCTGCACCGTATTTACAAGGTGGCGTTAAGCCATTTTTTGTGGCTTAACACCACCTTGTAAATATGGCCCCTTCACACTCAGCACTTCACGTGGAAGGGGCGTGCAATGGGTATTTCTGTGGGCGTGCCACAGCAATACCCATTGCATTTTGATGCTGCCTCAGATTTACGAGTTTTCATAAACCTGAGAAAGCATCAAAATCTAATGCCACCCAGGAGTGGCGTTAGCATGGCGCAACGAGGTGAAATGCTTTCATTTCTCCTCATTTTTTGCTCTTTCTATGTGTGCTGCATTCTGCGCACACATAGAAAGAGCAAATTGCCACTTAAGATTTTTTTTGTGCAGGAAGGCGTTCTAAATACAGCACATTCCTGCATTTTTAAAATGACGATGCGCAACACTGCCAAATTTGGTGCAGCACCACGCACCCGTAATTTTCTTTTAAATCTGGCCCTATATTTTATGTGGCTAACTGAGTGGATTAGTATAGCCAGCCTTTACAAGCACTTTAAAGCAAATGAATGAATGTGAAAGGGTGGCTATGGAGAAATGAGGGGCCCATTTGCCGAGTGGTAATGAGTGAACCCATGGAGGTGATCATGGGGTGGGGCACGCCAAAAGATACTGTCTCACAGGTCGCCACCAGCGCTAAAGCCGGCCCTGCTTAAGAGCACTGACTCTGCACAACAGAAATGAATGCAAAACGTGAAAGAAAACCTCTAATGCAAAAGAAGAATATTTATCCAATTGAGTTACGCAAAATGCTACATATAAATGTCATTGTTCTGTGTTTGTAATGTTAATGATTAAAATTGGCATCACTGAATATGATGTCCTTCTAAAATGACGCTGTGACATCAAATCGATGTGATGATGGTAGAATTATACTGGGCTATGTTAAACGAGCAGCTCAAAGCCCTTTGAGAAGTTATTACACCTAAATAGAGTATCAAGAGGATCAAAACAAAACCTGTATGGAGATCACATAAACCGGCCAGGTGGTGATAGTTTGCCTCAAGACGCAAACTGCCATTATATTAAATGGTGCATCGCCTGTCTGCACCAAGCAGCGGACCCCAGTCCCAAACATACGACGTTAATTATACAAGACATTGGCCAATTGCATCTGAATTCCCTATATCCCAGCGAACTGACATGCTGCCTTTCCGTTTTTGTGCTTTTCTTCCTTCATCCCTCAATTCGGTCCTTGACTACACTTTCTTGTCTTCCTTCCTTCATTCCCTCCACCCCTTTATATTATGATTCCTCTCATCCATCCTTAACTCGCCCAATCTCTAACCAGTGACTTATCCCTCGCTTCTCTTCTTTGTTCACCTATAATGCAAGAGGTATCCCCCACGTTTTGTGAGCAAACTTTACATATCAGTAAAAATGATGAGAAGGTAAGAATTGGGATGCTCAATGAAGGAATGTGAAAATGGCAAATGGTGTAATTCTAATAAATTTAAAGTATGGCTTGGGGAGATTGCTGGTGACGTGGCCAAGATGGTGAATAAACCGGAAACTTCCTGCTGGGACAGTTGGGACAAGGGATGCTTGTCCCACCTGTTCCGTGTCACTGAATTGCTTGATGGAGGCTAAAACCTCCCTCCTGAGAGGGGGCACCATCAGCAACAAGAAAAGACCGGTCCTGTGCCACTTCCAAATGTGGCCACTTCTCAAGGGATGAAGGTGAGGCCCAGTGTGGTGCTTCTTATCGTGATACCTCATCGCTGGTCCTGGGGCACTGCACCACCCAATAGAGGCTAAAACTTCCCCCCACCCTGAGAAGGAACGCCACTGAAAGTGCAGTCCTGGGTCAGAGCCCAAAATGTGTCTCTTTTGGTCCAGTGGCTGGGGCAAAACATGGGCAGAGCTTGGCAAAGGTGAATCCTGAGCAGAGTGGTATGGCCTGTGAGATAGAGAGGGGTTGTGGCCTCTGGTGCTGATAAAGACAACAGAAGTCGGACAAGGTGAGCACTGGTGGTGCAGGCTTAATACCCCTTGCTGAAGGAGTTGGATTGTGGGGAGGAAAAAATTGCAACACGGGCAATGTCTTGATGACTGGTGCTGAATGACATGCAGAGTTCACGGAGCTTAGCATCATGTAGGGCCTCAGAGTGGCACTTCTGGGCTGAGATCCGTCGGTGTTGACGTGGAGGCCCTTACGGCGCATCAGCTAGCATGGAGGTGGTTGGCTGTCTCACAAGTCCTTGTATCTAGAGGGTCAGTGGCCCCCTGGAGCTGAGCAAGCACCAAGGGAGTGGTCTGAAGGTGACATCAGGTCAGTTGAATCCCTGTCGTTTGCTGTTCTTTGTTCCGTGGCATCAGCTCTTCCATAGAATATAGAGGTGCCCCTGTACTGACCTCCCTGGTGAGATAATGTGGTGAAGAGCTTTATGTGCCTCAAAGAAGAAGAAAGTAGCTAAGTGCAGTATGCTGGCTGTCAGAATCCCATTCAGAGGGCCATGGGCCAAGCAGGAGCTACTGGCCGCAACCGTGGGGGTTGAGGCTTTTTACTCCTAATGTCCCAAGGCCTGACCTACTATGGTTCCTGAGTAACTAGGCCAAGTACTCCTTCCCCACTTGACTCTCAGTGGTAGCATGATCAAGCAGTCCAAGACTTCTGGGGGAGGTAGATACAGGAGGGGGAAGGTGAACACAGGCTCACAGCTAAACGTAGATTCAATAGCAGCAGTATATGATTACCCAGTAAAGCACTGTCTTCTATGAAAAAAGTTATATTTAAAAATGAGCACAAAGTGAAATTTGGCATGCCCAAACAGAGCACACAACCCTTTTGAGGTGTGGGCTCTAGTTTTAAACAGACAGGGCCCTAGTCCCTCTTCCCTTACACTAGTGGTAGTGGTTATTCCCCATTCACCATAGGCGACATCCAGATTAGGTCCCACTAGCAGTCCCAGTCACAGGAGTCCCACTGCAACTCTTTTAGAAAAGTCAAAAGTGTTCCAGCGCAGCAGCACTATCTGGCAGACAAGTTCTTCTAGGGGCTTCCGTCCCTTTGACAAGTCTTACCGGCACCAGCAGGGATTGCATGCCCGGCACATCAGCCAGCATCTCACTCGGGGGCACAGAGGCTGCAGTGGCTGGGTCTTCCTGGGCGACTCTTACGGCTCTGCAGTTTCAGCACCTGGGTGTCCTTAGGGCTCCTCTTGTGCGACAGTAAGTTTCCTTTGTCCTTCCCACAGGAGGGAGGGATTCAACAGCTTCTGGTTTCGATCCTCACTTAGGACTCTGGCTTGCATGGGTCACTAATGCAGCCTCTCCTCTCGACTACAGCATCAACCAGGCTGTGATCCTTGTCCTTTCCATTGCCCCCCCCCCTGGCATACAGGGTCACCACTCCTAGGCCCATATTTATACTTTTTAGCACTGCATTTGCATAATTTTTTTAAGCAAAAGCGGTTCAAATTTACAAAATATAATTCTATTTTGTAAGTTTGCGCCACTTTTGCATAAAAAAATTATGCAAATGTAGTGCTAAAAAAGTATAAATATGGGCCTTAGTCCGCACTTGAGCAGTGGTCTGATCAGCATGGTAGCTAGTTCCTCATCACGGCGGTCCCTTCTGGCATACAGCATTGTCCACTCTCCGTCTGCACATGGATCACAGCCAATTGGCACAGCTCATTTCACGGCGGCCCCTCCTGGCATACCTAGTCTCCGACTTATACATCATACACGGGCAATGACTCAATCGGACAGTTAACTTCACAGCTGCCCCCTCTGGCATACAGAGTTGCTGACTTTCCCAGACAACAGCCTGATTGGTACAGCAGTCCTCTCCTAATACCTTGCAACTGTGATCCACTTGCCAGGATCCCCCACTGGGCCTTGTCCTTGACCTTATCTTTACCAGTTCATGGAAAGCAATATGTGAACTCCCCCTTCCTATTACGTGGGCTGACCCCTACGTGATACAATTTCGGATCCCTGGTAAAAATACACCCAACAAGTCTGGGACAAAACGTATTAAACTTAGCCATGCTTGGAAGGCTGTCGCTTCTGCCCCCTTTTCTAAGCTCTATAGACCCATCGCAGTTTTGTCTTGCGACAATATTGATTCCGTATTGGATGCATATCATGGTTACCTTTCGAGGGGTTTTAACCAACTCGCCCGATTAAGAAAGTTCCATCCACTTAGCAAAAGGTCATGCTCCCTGGTATACGGAATATCTGCATGAGTCTAAACTCAAATACAAATGTCTTGTACGGAGATGACATGCCACTAAATCCCTGGTCAACAAAGAAGCATACAGGCTATTACTGAAAATATATCATAAACAGCTTAAGATTGCTCGTAAAGAGTATCAAATGGCTACCATTGATCATGCAGCAACTCCGTTGTGGAACTTTACAAAACGTTAAATAGTTTTATAAAACCACAAGCCTGTACTCGTACTATCCTGGCCTCACAAAAATGATGTGACTCGTTGGCAGATTTATTTGAAGATAAAATTAATCTTATTTACAAGAATTTTCCAACCTCACTAGAATTTCAAGTCAGAGAACATAATTTTAATCAATGGCCTCCAAACACCAACAACATCTTAAGCAATTTTGAGTTATGCTCTAGAACAGGTGCAGAGGTTGTTATCCATAGCCAAAGCCTGCTCCCCTTTAGACCTTTGTCTCCTTAGGATAACTGCCAGTCTTGCCAAAGATATTGCACCAAGTGTTATGGTGCGTTTTAACCTCTCCTTAACTTCAGCTAAACTTCCGGTGAAATGGAAGTGTGCCCAAGTCTCACCCATTCTCAATAAGCCTTCTGCCAATCCAGAGATTCTCTCTAATTACAGCCCAATCCCCTTGCTACCATCACTTGCCAAAATTCTAGAAAGTCTTGCCAAAGATATTGCACCAAGTGTTACAGTGCATTTTAATCTCCTTAACTTCAGCTAAACTTCCGGTGAAATGGAAGTGTGCCCAAGTCTCACCCATTCTCAATAAGCCTTCTGCCAATCCAGAGATTCTCTCTAGTTACAGCCCAATCTCCTTGCTACCATCACTTGCCAGAATTCTAGAAAATTACGTTAACTCTCAATTGACTGTCTTTCTAGAAGAACATAAGTTCTTAGATACTTCACAGTCTGGGTTTAGGGCATCACATAGGATGGAGACTGCACTAGCGGCAGTCTCTGATACTATTAGATTGCCTTTAGATATAGGGACCCCGAGCATGCTGGTATTACTCGACTTGTCAGCGGCCTTTGATACAGTCTCTCAGTTCATCCTTATCCACAGATTATATGGGGCATGAATATGCAGTAGCTCCTTTCTTTGGCTCAGGGATTTTCTTGACGACCAAACCCAAAATATCTTCTTAGACTCTTTCCAGTCCAGAACTATAAAAATTAATAAAGGAGTACCACAGGATTCCTGCATGTGCCCTACATTATTTAACATCTGTATGGCGCCTCTTGCACAAATAGAACATGTGGATTTGAGATCGTTTCATATGCGGATGACACCCAATTTCTCATCTCCTTCGGGCTCGAACCAAGAAAAGTTCAATCTCATTTCACTCACTGTATGAAAGAAATTGCAGCTTGGAAGACTAGCAACCGTCTCCAGTTAAATGGAGATAAAACAGAGATTGGGCTTGATAGCAAGGCACAGGAAATCTGTCAGTCGATTGGTGGCCATTTGAACTTGGCCCAGCTTCTATCCTCAAACAGGTGGTGAAAACCTGGGAGTTAGAATTGACCAAACCCTCTTTGAAATCCCAGGTTGAATCTACTTGTGGTACCTGCTACTCCACTATGCGGCTCTTAAGGAAAACCTTACTGTGGCTTCCTCCCAGATATAAGAAAACTCTAGTCCATGCCCTTATCATTAGTTGTCTTGATTATGGGAATGCATTATTAAAGACAGTCAATGACATCTTGCTGTCCAAATTTCAAGTCATGCAAAACACAGCGGCTCGGCTAATCAGTAACTTGCTTTCCACTGCTCCTATTCTAAGAGACCTCTACTGTTTTCCCATTAGAAAACAGTTCATATTTAAGGTATGTTGCTTGACTCAGAAGGCCCCAAGCAAGGTTCTTTCTACCTATGTGCACTCTAAACTCCATTTTTATCAGCCTTCCAGATTGCAGAGATCTTCTTGTATGGTCAACCTAAAGATCCCACAAATCTGCAGAGTCAGATATGGTGGCAGATTGGTTTCTTATCTAGATCCATTTTATTGGAACAAACTGCCCCTCTCCATCCGGTCCTTTGCAGAGAACGCAATATTAAAAAAGATGTTAAAAACATGTTTGTTGAGGAGTGCTGCTTTCTAAGCTCCTGACAATGCTATCTCTCTTCCTGTTCTAAGCACCAAGATGCTCTTATGGAAGTGAGATATATATATATATAGTAAGCACCCTGTAATGTAATCTAATGTAGTGGCCCTCGCTGCCTCCAATGAGCCATCCTTCCTCACAGAGAACACTGATCTTTGCAATCAGGCAGGCACTGGGCCTCCAGGGGCAGGTGGTCTTGAAGTTTCCACTGGCAACGTTCCCTCATCTAGCCAGGCCTTAGCCTTCAGTCCTGGTCACAGACAGACGTCTTTCAGAGCTTCTGCTTGCACAGCCTGACTGGCTGCCTGACAGTTGATATTTTTTGGGGCCTCCAGCTCTCCTTCTTTTGGTTCATTTGCAGACACCAAATGTGATTTAGAATGTGAGTCTATGAAGTTTGTTTTGGGGGACTGCTTCCTTTTGAATCACCCTCTCTTGTGCCTTGCCCTTCCTCTAGAAAGCAGTCAGTCACAGCAGGAGCCACTTCAAATCTGAGTCCTAGAGGTTCACACCTGGATGTCAGCCACAGTGATATGTGTGTCAAAAGGTTAGCCCAGGACCTCACCTCTACTCTTTGATTCTTTTATCAGACCAATCTCCTTTCTGAGATATGCCCAGGCTCCTTTCCAGTGATGTTTCTAAATCAAAGGTCACCCTTTGAAGTGTACCAAAGAGCCTGGCTCTTCTTCCCCACCAGCTCACAGGAATGCAGCAACCCACAAATCTGTCTGGAGGATTCCTCTACCTCCTCATGCTCCTCCAGTCAAGCCTGGGTCACCCTTAATAGAGCTCAGAATCTTCCATGTATTGTACCATCCACAGGCATACATACTGCCAGCATATGCATACTACACACTGCACAGCACTACACACTAAATTAATATAGGCCAAGTGTGCATTAAGCACACAACAGTGAAACTTCACAGGAGTGAGTCTGTAGGCCTCACTCAAGTGACACACGTAAAAAGGCCTGTTCACTTCTACTTATCACTACAGGGTATGCTGCCACCACAGCACTCATCCTACTTAACTTCTGGCAAAGGCAGTAGCCTTTGGCCACTATAAGTGTAGTACTTTTGGTTGCCTTCCTGGTCCAACAAGACCGTATTCCTATGTCATGGTGCTCACTCATTAGCTGTGTTTGCCCATGACAACAAATATCAGCACCAGTGATCCAAACATTGCTGCTCAGAGCATGGGTACACTTGCTTTCTTGAACAGACTGGGGCTGGACACCAGAGTTGAATGCACCACTTGAAGCAAGTGATAGTTGCGCAGAATCGGGAGCCAAACCCCCCCAAAAAAGGACCTTCTGGGCAGCCTCTATGAATCTGAAACAGAACTGAGGGATGAATTCTGCCAGCACACCAATAAAAGTCCGGCCAATATGTGATCCTATCTTGGCTCCCAGACCTATGAATTGCGCACAGATCCTGACTCGATCAGTCAGTGTATTCTGGACGCTAGAAGGAGGCTTGATATGTTAGAAGAACAGCCTTCAGCCACCTCTTCGCTTGCCTCCATGGTGGATCGTCAGCTGGGTTTGGCCGAAGACAAGCTGGAAGATTTGGAAAACTGTCCTCATAGGGAAAAACCTGTGGTTACGCAGTCTGAGTGACTAAGTCCCGAAGTGTAACTTGGATGCTTTTGTAACTGCCATGTTTTCAGAAATCCTGAAAAGAGGACACCGTGAGATGTGCCTTGATTGGGTTCACAGGACAGGACAAATAGACCAACAACAATGACAACGACCAACAGACATTCTGGTCAAGTATCACATTTATCATTCTAAAACTGCAGTTATGTTCATTTTGATGAGGGGGCAATTTTTAAATAAGTTTAAAGAAGTTATTTTTCAGCAATAAATGTTTTAGGTGTTAAAAGATAGGTTAAAATCAAGCTGAGTATAATTTATGTAATGTGAAGTATATATTTCTTATTTGAGAGTAGGACTCTGAAACTGCCCAGTGTGTTGTTTCTTCTAATTGTCCTCTGGAAAACGAAAATAGAAGATTGAACCCTGTTAAATAATAAATAGTCAATTGTGTGAAGAGGCTGCCATTCACCTTGCACCAGATACTCTTAAGTCATTTTTGCTCAAGGTCACATGCTTAAGCACCAGGACCCACATTTATCATTTTTTCACGCAGCGCAATACAGCACGCCACCTTGCTGTATTGCATGAAAGGGGAAGGGCAGGAATGTGCAGTTTTTAACATTATACAGTGCATTCCTGTCAGGGCCTGCTTTAGCGCTGGTGGAGCCCTGTGCGACAGTCTTTTTTTGACACATCCGCCCCTGTAACCACCTCCTCAGATTCCCTCACTACCACCCGGCAAATGTGCCCCTCAGCTCTACATAGCCCCCCTTTGTCATACATTCATTGTTTTAAAGCGCTTGTAAAGGCTGGCTTCACTAATCCACTCAGCTCGCCACATAAAATATATTTCTGTTATTTACAGCAGGCATATTAACCGTTTACCCTACTTTATGGAGAGTCAAAGCTTGCGCTAGACAAAACTCCCATCTCTCTCCCTAGCAAGAACACTAATCACAAGAGGTACCTTGACATTTTAATTGTTTCCTGAAGACTGGACGCAAAAGGAACTTTTCGGCAGGTGCTTTTAAATCACAAGTTTCATCATTGCTAAACACAGCGCCACCTCCTGAGGTCAGCATCCGCCTCCCCCTCCCCCCAATCCAGGTCAGCAACTGGCACGGCTGCACCACTCACACTGCTCTAAAGCTGGCCCTGATTCCTGTCCTTTCGTAGCGCTGCCGCACTCTTGGCTCCTAGTGCCAACCCAGGCACACTTGCCTCATGGTTCAAGGGTGTCTGCATTGAAGGCAGGATTGTTTTGTGCAACAAGGGACACATTCCTGCGCAAAAACATTCCTGAGAGGCATTTTCCTCTTTCTATGTGAATACAACACACATTGAAAGAGGAAAAAATGAGGAGAAATAAAGATATTTCTCCCCGGTACGTCTCCCCTAGTGAGGAGTAGCATTTTGACGCATTCCCAGGTCTCTAATGATAAATTTGGGACTGTGCCAGAATCCATGGGTGGATGCCACCTACCATGGAACTCCTTCCTTGGACAGAGTAGGGCGAGGCAGCAATTTGCATTCTCTTGCTCTACTCTAGATTTATCAAGCCATACAGGGCCACACAAGGTGGCCTTGAGTGGGTTGATAAATCCCACTTAATTTTTGTGTCACCCTTACTTCCGCTGCTGTGGTGCACGGGCGACGCAAACATTTTATAAATGTGCACGCAGATATACTGATGTTACCTGCAATAATGTGGTTATTGACTGTTTTGATCTCATAGTCGTTATATATACAGGTTGCCCAGAAGATGGCGCTAAGAGGTTACCGAATGTCTGGTTCCAAACGCAGCGCTACAGTGAATTTTGATGGTATCAAAATGCCAAAGTTCCATTTATGCAATGAGTATTTCCCTACAGGACAAGCTCCACAGTCTATATTTTTCAGATCAATTCTCATTTTCCATTGGTATATCTCTTTTTCAGTGTGCCGGATTATGTTTACTCATCAATCTACTTTGGGAGATATCACGGTAAACGTGATGGGAAAATTCAGCTTGTGTTTTTGTGGGCCCTTACCCTCATGAGCTTAGGGTGAGCTCTGCCACCGCTTTCATGTGTGATCCATTTTTCAGCATTACATGTGAGGGATGGCAGAATGAATCTGTACATTATGGCCAGGATTACAAGTAGGTCAGAATTCCATGCAATGATTGTCTGTGGTTTGCCTTTACTGGCCAGTATCTACACATAGAATTCCAACCATTACGAATTAGACCCCTCCGAATGAGGAACAACAGCATGGGCACAGAACTGCTGTGCAGAATTTCACACAGTATTCACTAGTATTCCGAAGGCTGATAGCAGATGATAAATGCGCACAGTTGGGGTTTAAACTGAGGAAACGAGAGGGAGGAAGGTTGAGTGGGTAGGGGAGGGAAAGAGAAGGGAAAGTCAAGACAGAAGGGGGCATTGTATGCTCCTCTTTTGCCAGAGAAAAAGGCTGGCAGGGAACGAGGCTTGGCTGCTGTTGCAGCCCACCTGTAGGGCAATTTTACCGGCTCGGTTTTCCATATGCCCATCCCCGAGAAAAACAGATGGAAGTCACTGGGCCACTTGTGATCAGATGGAGTAGAATTCCACATGGTAATGCTGCTCCAACTGGTTCTCATTCGAGGCCTTAGTGTCACAGAAACAATGAAGTGATTCGAGCCCCTCGCCTCACACTCCTCTCCGCATCTCCTCTCCGCATCTCCGCAGGCTCCTTTGTAGAATTTCCCACCTTTTCACCTCAGCTTCCACTCCGTGCACCCACCCCACTTTCTTTCGCCTTTTGCATTGACTCCAGCACAAACAGTATGTAGAATCCCTGCAGACACGCCTCCACCCTCTGGGAAATAAGCAGAGGATCACTAAATAAACCCACTGCAGAGGCAACATGCTTGATCTCAATGTGTCAACCTCACAAGTCACCGCAAGAGCTAGTGTTCCTGGATTAGACATGTGCCTTTGTGAGTTCCTTGTCCAACCTCCACACCTTCACATCAAGGAAAACAAGACCTCTGCATCGATGCCCTGACAACAGAATCCTCAACCTGAACCCCTAGGGACCGATGTACATCAAAGAACTCACTGAGAAGAGCATGCTATACACAGACAGTGAAACAAGGGGAGATTAATTCATCTCTCAGATGACCTCATCCTGTGAATATACTTCCCTCTGCATGCGGATTGACACCAATCAGACAACCCATGCCCCTTTTTTATCTACTCCCAATCTGATAGCTTTCAGTCTCTTCTCACACACTGAATTTGACAACATCCTGAACTCTCAACGCCACTTCCAATAAAGACATCCATTATCAAGGCTCTTCAAGAAAATGCCCTCATGCCCTTATTCAATTTTGTTAATGCCTCCCTCAGACAAGAAACCTTCCTAGAAACCCTAAAGGCAGTATACCCTTTTTGAAAAAAAAAACACTACTACTACTACTAATAGGACAGAAGCACATCCATCCCAGTAGAAGTGCACACAAACACTAAACTCAGGTACCTGGAACCAAATCATCTCAGGTCCCTAGAAAGCCATCTTGGAAGATTGTCCTAGTGCTTCATAACTGAGTGGGGCATGTTTAATATTAGTTCTGATGCTGTATATCATATATTGTTCAAGTTTTAAGTTTTCTGTTCTATCTTTTATATTATATGTTTTTATGTTTCAGGTTGTTGCTTCTGTTTCCTATCTTCTGTATGGTGTGCTCTTATAGCTTTAGAAAACACTCTAAATAAAGTAAATAAATAAATAAAGGTGATCTTGCCAAATACTTACCTATAACTGATCTAATCCTTACTGGGAAACTCACTAAAAACATAGGGCCTCATTTAAGAGGCACACAGAGCCACTGGAGCATCATGGTTTTTTGACTCTCCAGTGGCTCAGTGAGCCAGCCCATATTTACAAGGCCACGCAAAGCCACCTTGTGTGGCTTTTCATGGCCTTGTAAATATGGACCCCTTTCATGCATAACACAGCATGAAAAAGGCATTCCATGGGTGTTGCTTGGGGTGTTCACACATAACATCCATGGAACCTGAAGGAATCTGATCCATTCCCAGATTTACAAGTCTGGGAATGCGTCAGACTCCTATGCTACCTCCTGGGTGGCATAAGAATGACGCACCAGGAAGACATATCTTTATTTCTCCCTATTTTGTCCTCTTTCTATGTGTGCTGCATTGTGCAGCACACACAGAAAGAGGAAAATATCTTGTGATTGTTTTTGTGCAGGAAGGTGTCCCTTCCTGCAAAAAAACGATCATCCTCACAATGCAGGCAGCCTTGCACCATGGTGCTAGGGTGCATGTGTTGGCACCTGGCAGCAGTTTGTGCACCAGCACAGGGGGAGAGGACAGAAATGCACCGTATCTTGAGGATACAACACATTTCTGCTCTTTTCTGGTGGTGCGGGGTTGCGCCTCCTTGCACCACGGTCCTCGTAAATTATGCCCATAGTATCCACCAAGCTTTGTTATGTTATGCAGATTTATATAGCACACAATCACCTGAGAGGGTATCCTGGTACTGAACAGGTGTGAGCCTAGAAAAACCTAAGACCCAGTGGGACTACTGTAAAAGCCAGGTCTTCAGCTTATTGCAGAATGCAAGAAGTGAGGAGTAGGCTCTTATGTGTAGTGGCGTGTAGTTCCACACTGTTGGAGCAAAGTAGGCACAGGCTCAACACCCAGATCTGGTTTTCCGTAGGCGTAGGATGTGTGTAAATAGGAGTCTGGTTGAGCGGATGTGTCTGGAAGGTTTGTGAAAAAAGATGGGATTGCTGAGGTATGCTGGGCCAGTATTATGTAGTGGCTAGAAAGTGTAGGTGATGAGTTTGTATTGTGCTCATTTGTGTATGGGGAGCAGTGGAACTTCCTAAGGTGTGGTGTGATATGAGTGTGGCATGGTTGGTTGAGAGTGATGCTGGCTGCTGAGTTCTGAATAGTCTACAATAAAGAGAGATACAAGTGTTAGTTCCCTTTCCGCTCTCACTTGATTATCAACAGCCTATAGTGCTTAGTGCTGGTAGGAGGCCTCAGGGTGATTCAGCCTCTGGTCTGGTGCAGGTAGTCTTGGTCCAGGAAACAGGTGATAGCACCGCAATTGAACATGCATAAGCAGGTGAAATTATAGACCTCATACATAACCTGGTGAAGGTGGTACCCTCTCAGTGCAAGAGGGCTGCCGGGATGTCACACAATAGAGTACAGTCACACATCCTCATCCTGCTGGTTTGTGACTGAGGGTCTAGGCAAGAAGGGAGAAAGCTGTCTCATCCCTAAGTGGTTCCTGTAGCATGAATCCTACTTTTCAAAGGGTGCATTAGACAGACACATCTCCATGCTCAAAGTTGAGGCCTTTAGAAATGTATTTATTTCCCAATTTGAATGGAGGAAGAGTCCTCTACCTGAATGGATGGCATCCATTCTCCAGAAAGGCAAAATCAATTACATTTTCAACCCTCAGTTTCAAAATCCAGGTCACCCCCTTAGTCTGTGGGGGCCACCAGAGCATGCATTAAACCAATCTGAGACACGTATAGCAGATGCAGGTTCTGCACTCCATTCCAACAATTCCTTGAGCTGAGCTCTAAAATCCAACTGCAGTCCTTCTTTATCATTCTTACTCTGTGCCTCTGTCGTCCTCCCATTATTTTCCATCAAGAGCTGCACTCCAGGAACACAGAGCAGTAGAATTCTCTATAATTCACTCTTCCCCGTTCAAATCTACCATTAGCAAAGCTGGGTCTCTGCCACAGTTGCTTCAGATATCAGAATGAAAATCACTTAACTGCACCTGTGTGTTTAAAAAACCCTTTAAACCTCGGGAATGATAAAAATGTTCTCAGCAGCAAGATCAAAATAGCTATAATCCTATCATATCAATATTTCTAATGTGACTCAACCACCTCTCATCTCTTTCTCATTCGTATCCAGCTCTTGGATGAGCCAGCTTTGTCCGTTTTACCCAAATCGACAGCATAATTAATTAGGGCCTTATGTAGAGTTTTGAGGGGGGACCTGAAAAATACATTTTCTGGAGGAAACTAACTACGGAGTAGAATCTAGCAACATATTTTCGTGAAAGAATGTCAGCAATAGACAAAAATAGATTCCAGAGTATGACGGCTAGGATCATCATAAAAAACAACCCATATTTCCTGTCAGCAAATCGTTTATGCATGCCTGTACCTCTTTAGCTGAGATCCTGGTATTTTTTCTAAGTCCTCAGCATCAACAGAAGTTGAGAATTCTTCTGGACCGATGGCTTCTGAGAACTAAGCTGTCATTGTAAAGTTTCTGACACACACTGCATACTGTACATGATGTTCAGAACTGCTTCTGCACGTGTTTTCTACTCCAAAGAGCGACTATTAAACCTACAAGGTTTTGCTAAACTTACGGGACTCTGCGCTCTCGTTTCCACTGGTTTGGATCAGTGCTTAATTTGCAAATAAAAACGTGCCGGTGCCCAAAGCCCTCTTCTTAAACACGCAGCTGCTGCAATAAAAGGTGCGAGCGCGGAATACCGAGGCAGGGTAATCCTGAAGCCATCTCGGGCCTCTTTAATCCATTTACAGCCACTCCCTGCCCCTTCACCTCACTCTTGCAGCTTTCTACTTTCTCTCTTTGTGACGCTTTCTTGTTTTATCTCTTCCGTCGTTTTCCCATGTGTGCCTTTTGCTCGCAGCAAATGCTCGAGGCAAAAGAATAAGCGCCGGCCCTCAAAAATAAGTGCCGGTGCTCAGCTCCGGAAACAACAAGCACGAATTAAGCACTGGTTTGGATATTCCAGATCACTACAGACTGTGTGTCCTTCAAATCACACCGAAAGATATTAGAGATCATAATTATCGCACTCATTTCCAAGTTGGTCACACTACACCTCCAGGCAAGGTGGACTTAAACCTATCTCATCAATGTCAGATCCCTGTCGCAACATAAATTAAATCTCTAACTCTAAAAATACCACTAAAGAACTCTTTGTAATTGTTAGACGGCTTAGCGAAGCATAGATTAGTAAAACTGCCATTTCCAGGTTTCAGGCTGTTTTTGATGATCTGGCTACATTCTTAAAAATTAAATGATGTTTACTGGGAATTTCCCTTTCCCCTTGACAATAACAGAGTCTGAATCATCCATTTCTAACTTACCAGTTCCGGGCATTTCTCTTGAAATATTTCCCTTCTTTTGGAAGCTCGGACTATGAACACCAAACAGAGCATCACATCAGGCTCTCCACTTACCCCTTGCGCTCCTAAGATTCTTCAAGTAGCAAAACTTGTCTCGCACTAACTGAGATGTGAAACTTCTCCTTAAAGACATCTATTTTTCCTTTGTTGTGGAAGGAGCCCTTAATCGCTCCTTTACCAAACATCTGATCCAGCTTTATAAGCTGATTGCAGGCCTATTTCCGAGCTCCCATTTTCTTTAGAGTTATTAAAAACTCAGCTTCCAGCTTTAGGCACAGTTGATAGATCATGCTTTGCTGGACTCTTCACATTCTAGATTCAGACCATCACACATCACAGAATCTGCACTGCTGCCCATGATGGATTGCTTGAGAACCATCGTGGACCAAGTCCTTCTTGGCCTAGCAGTTTTTGATGCTTTGTCTTATTCAGTACTTCTGTACAGATTATTTGTTAGTAAGCTTACAAAAGGTAGTCATTTATTTCTGACAAGCAACTACTTGCCTCTTCTATTCCTTACTACTCAACACTTTTCCCTCCTAACTGCAGTGTTCCACAAGGATCATCACTCAGTCCAACTCTGCTTAATGTTTATATTTCCTCACTGGCAGCAATTGTTAGTTTTGTACATGGCCCTTTCTCCGGGGCCATACCCATACTTTTTTTGCCTCCACCCTTCTTTTTTTCTGAACCCACTTTTGTTGGCTTTTAGGACTCTGCGAACCCTACCATTGCCAACCCGTGCTAAATTGCTTGTGCTCACCGCTTTAAGCATGGTGAAATTGGCTTACATCCTGTTGGCACATTTAAGTTACTTGCAAGCCCCTTGTAAAGTGGTACTACAAGTACCTTGGGCTTGTAAATTAAATGTTACTCGTGGACCTACAGCACTGGTTGCGCCAACCGCTTAAGTAGACTTTTAAAACATGTCCCATGCCTGCCATTGCAGCCTATGTCTGCAGTTTTAGACTGTCATTTTGACTTGGCAAAAAATTATTTTGCCAGGCTGAAACCTTCCTTTTTAATACATATGTCACCATATGTTAATACATATGGCAGGGTGCAGTGTATTTTAAAGCTAGGAAATGTCATTTTAAGTTTTACATGCCCCGGTGATGACTACTGCAAGACCTACCTCTCCCATAGGGTAATATTGGGTTACCTTATTATATGTAATAATGGCTAACTTTAACTTTGGAGCAGTTAGGAAAGTCGAGTCTGGTCTCTAAAGAACGTTTTTTTATACCCCTCTGTAATGCTAAAGTCAGATTTTTAAGTCACAATCCTGAAAATGCCACTTTTAGAAAGTTGACATTTTCTTGTCCCAACCATTTGGTTCTTTCATCCTGTATCCAGGGTCACATGACTAGGTGTAGCTGGTAGTTGGTCTTTGTGTATTACTCCCAGACAGTGAGACAGGGGGAATAGGTGTTGGCAGAATGAGCCATAGTGGGATGGAGCTGTCACCTACCACACTTGTACATCATAAAGACTCCTATTCAGCACACTCACAAAGGATTTCACACTAGGGTTTTGTACCCTCCAGACAAGCTGAGGCCAGGGGTGTTTGGACAAATTATTGCGTTTTAAATATTGAGATACAGACATATTGGAAATAAATATCATAATACAAAAAATATTGTGATGCAGAAATACCGTTGACCAGAATATCTATTTTGTAGGTGAGTAATATAGTTTGTAACAACATCTGTGTTGTTAATATTGTTTTCAATAATATAGTTGTAAAACAATCTTTTTTTATTACCTTTATGTGTTTTAGTTTGTATATTAATTTTGCATGTTAAATATTGTTTGTATAATTGTTGACAATATTTTTAAATATAGGGCCTAATTGTAAGTTTGGCGATCTTGAGACTGCCAAACTCGCAGTGGTGGTCTGATCACCGTACTCCTGGTGGTTTGACTGCCAGATTATGATCCCGGTGGTCGGATCACCACCTCCGTTGGGATCAAAGATCCTGACTGGCTGGCAGTGGTCAAAGTCGTGGTCAGCCACAGTGGTGCAAAGTTCGGCACTGCCGTGCTGATCACAACTTCCCTCTCCACCACCATTTTCATGACGGGTCCACGCCATGAAAAGGCTGGTGGAAAAGCAGTGCTGAGGGCCACAGGGAGCCCCTTGCATTGCCCACAACCATATTGTGGGCAGTACAGGGGCCCCTATGCCAGCACCCTCAGAATGCGCACTGTCTGCTATGCCGCCACACTGTTTCCACTGGGCTGACTGTCAAGAATGTCATAATACAATGTTTCCACCGATCAGCCTGGTGGAGACATCGTAATATGGCAATAGTGAGACGCCGGCTTAACGGACACCTCACCACCGTCGTATTGGAGTTGAGGCGGTTCAATTCCCAAACTCCTAATTGGGCCCATAGTTTCTAATTTTAGGTGATTTATATTTTTTAACTAAATTGCTAACAGTAATTTAGGGTTGTGCGGTTTGTAGGATACAGGTTCGGAAGTTAACTAGGTATAAACAATTAACAATTAATTATTCATGTATTAATTATTCAATTTAATTGATCATTAATTCTGTAAATTGAGTAGTTATTATATTTTTTCAGTTACATCTTAAGTGTGGGTTGTTGGGTTTGTTGGGTGTGTAGATGTATAGAGAGGGAAGTAAAGTTATAATTGATTAATAACTAATTTTTAACTTATTAATTATTTATTTGTGTATTAATTATGGAGATTGTGTAATTATTATATTGTTATGTTATGTATTAGGTGTGGGTTCTCGGGCTTGTAGCGATATAGGGTGGGAAGTTAGTTAAGTAAGAATTAATTAACAATTATTTATTATTTTTTTATTTAGTTGATTATTAATTATGTAAATTGTTTAATTATCTTTCTTTAAGTTATACATTAGGTGCTGGCTGTTGTGTTTGTAGTGTTTGTAGGGGAACAGGGTGGGAAGTTATCTAGGTAATAATTATTTGGTAATCAGTTATTTATTTATGATTAATTGATTATTAAATATGCTACTTGTGTTATCTGTATTGATTTTAGTTATATCTTAAGTGTGTGCTGCTAGTTTTGCAGGAGTATACTTTAGGAACTCTATTAAATTATAAGTTAATAACATGTTTAGGTTCATAATTATTTATTAAAATGTTTAATAATCATGTACATTGTTCGATTGTTTTTTTATTTTATATATATCATTTCCTTTTAAGAGTTTTATATTTCTGGTCAACTAATAGGATTATTAAAATATATTTAGTGTTTGAAGTGAGTACTTTCCCTACCGCTACACAGACTGGAGTGGGAATAGTAAATATTACCTCTCTGAAGTCTAACACTTTCCCTAATGTTGCACAGACTGGAAACGGAATAGTAAACTTAACACTGTACCTACTGTTGCATAGACTGGAGTGGGAATTGTAAATTTAACACTTCAGAAGTCCAGCGCTTTTTCTATTGTTGAATAGACTGGACTTGAAATAGAGAATTTTACATCTCCTAAGGCCAGTGTTTTCTCTACTGTTGCACAGATTGGAGTTGGAATAATACATTGCATTCCTCTGAAGTCCAAAGCTTTCTCTACTGTTGCACAGACTGTAGTGGAATTAGTATATCTTTTATTTTCTGATTTAAATACTTATTTTTTAAATTGTTGAAATATATATATTATTATTATTAGTTTATTTAGTTTCATATACATTTTTTATACATATATGTTTTAATGTTTGTAAAAATGGTAATAATACGTTTTTAATTTTATAGTTTTTTATATTCAATTAATTTGGTAATTTATTTTAATGTTTTGTACACGTGTTTTAATGTGTTTTATGTTTCATTTACATATAGTATATATTCATGCTTTTTATAGTAGTAAATTAAAAACAAATCAAAAATATTAATATAAAAATAATATATATTTAATTATTAGTGTTACATTATATATGTACATATAAACATATATGTGTGTGTTTTTATATGAGTATATATTTATATATTTTTAAGCATTATTTAATTTCTTTATTTTACATTATATCAATGTTATATGTTAAGATATTTCAAAATTATTATTTTATACTATATATATATATATATATATATATATATATAAATAATGAAACTCAATATTTTTGTATTACTTTTAACAATATTTTTGTTTCGATAATTTTGTGTTTACCATTATATGTATAAGTAGACAACATGTTTGTCATTGATATTTTTGATTCATATTTGTGTGCCTCAATATTTGTCGTTCCAGTATTTAGTCGGATATCCAGGACAGGGAGGCAGAAAATTCCAGGCACATCTGTAGGGCGAGGGCTCCAGAAGCCTCTCCGACTTCAAAGTGGACACCAGGTATAAATAGTGGACCCTCAGACCCAACTCTTCAGATCACTTCTGGACCTATAGAAGCCTCAGAAGAAGGACTGCTCTGCTGCTGCTCTGCTGCAAGAAAGACTGCCCTGCTGCTCTACTGTTCTGCTGCCCTGCTGCTCTGCTGTCCCGCTGCCTGAAGAAGCAGCACTGGACCTGCACCTTCAACCCAGGACCACCAGAGTGTTTTAAAAGTCCCCATACCCTTTAAATGCTACACATGGACTCTTGCTACCATGAGTCCTAACTCCCCCAAATGGTGCCTCCCCAGTCCTTGACCCCTGAAAGTGGGGATAAAGGTGCTCTGCCAGCCCAGCTGTGCTCCCCATCAGAACTAAGATAGTGCAACACAACCTGACACAGCCCTCGCAGCTACCCATCAGAACCAACACAGCGTGACGCAACTTGACAAGGACCTCGTCTCAAATCCCTCATAGCTCCTCATCTGAACTGACGCAGCATTATGCAACTCAACACAGTGTCACTACTTATCGGAAATGGAAGTGTCAAGAGCAGCAGACCACGCCCATTGTGTGCCAGGTGTATGTACCGGAGCCGTCTCCTGCACATCAATGTATAGTCTAGTAATTAGCCCACGGGGAGATGGGTTCGCCATGAAGGCTTGAAGGGTCTGGTAAGTAGGGGGCACTGTCGGGAACGAGCCATGCAGCCCACTGATTGCTGCTCTCAACTGGAGGTATGTTAATGTGTCTAACATGGTTACGGCTGCATCCTGTAGAGCCTCCTGCTATGTAATGAAGAAGCCCTCTGGGTAAATGTCACCCATGGTTATGACGTTCAGCTTGCGCAGCCTCCTGTCTCTGCCAGCATCATGCACAATGGGCAATGCACGATGACCAATCAGCGGAATGTAGGGGGAAACGAAGACCTTTAGTTGGGCTCGCTTCCTCAGTTCACCCCATGCCAAAGTTATGCATCCCACAGTGTCAAGTGTGGCTCTTGGGTGTCTCGGGGTCTGGTATAGTACCATGCAATCACAATCACATTCAGGCACAGTATGTGCAATAAACTGGATAAGGTGCAACCAATAGTGTATGAATTGTGCTTGCACGCAGTAGCAGTAAAGCTCTATATCTGGTACCGCTAACCCGCCCTGCTCGAACGGAAGAGTCGGTATCTTCTAGGTTGCATCCCATCCCACACAAGTGCCACCAGGTGGGAACGGAGACAGCACCTAAAGCACCACGGCGGCTTAAGTGGAAGATTACTGAATAGTGTTAGAAATGGTGTCTGTAGTTGGCAGTTAGTTTACACCCTGTTCAAGTAGGGAACCTCACTCTAGTCAGAGTACGGGAGATACACAACAACTCCTGCTCACCCCCTTAGTAGCTTGGCACAAGCAGTTAGGCTTATCTCAGAGACAAAGTGTAATGTATTTGTACAAACACACACAGATGCACAGTTAAAACAACACGAAAGCAGTCAACACCAGTTTAGAACAATAGCCAATATTTATCTGAGTAAAACAAGACCAAAACAACAAAAATCCAAAATACACAAGCGAAGATACACATTTTCAAAGATTAAACTTCAACATACTGCTTAGAGACACAATAGCTCCAACTGGGGCTACTACAAGGTCATTGATGGAGTCGTTCCCAACAATTCAACGCCATTAGTGAGGAGGGCGGCACCAGTCACAGACCCCCAGATACATAAACTTTGCAAACAAGGAAACAAGCTGGTGCACGGAGTCAGGGAGTTGGTGCTGAGTCAGTTCCTTACTGAAGAGCAGGGGCAGTGATGCAGCATCAGTTAGAGGTGTCTGTTCCTGACAATCCGGCAGGATCGATGAACATGGCGGTTCAAGATGAGAAGGGCGGTCACACCATGGGGCTGTAGGCACCGTGGGGTGTCAAGGACATCTGTGATACAGCACTTCAGGACTCACAGAGTTATAGAACTTCAGCGAGGCAGGGGCGGGCCTGCGGTGTCAGTCCGGGTCGCTGCACTCTAGCTGGGACCACAGCTTCGGGTTGCAGGCAGCGGCATGGTATTGTGCAGCGGCACCGGTTCTGTAGTCGTCTGGAGTCAGGGTGCCTTGATCTTCTTTTTTTCTACCAGAACTCACGTCCAAGGGCACAGGAACTGGATTGGCACCACATGGCAGGTGAAGTCTTTGATGTCCCTGGGACTTCTTAACAGGAGGCAAGCTGAGTCCAAGCCCTTGGAGAAACTTCACAAGCGGGATTTCAGAAAGCAGTCCAGTCTTTTTCCTCTTAAGGGAGAAGCAGCAGCATGCCAGCACAGCAAAGCAACAGTCAGAGTGGCCGGTCCTCCTCAAGCATCAACTCTTCTCCTTGACTGAGGTTCCTCTTGATACAGAAGTAAACTGAAAGTATGGGGTTTTGGGTCCACTACTTATACAAATGTCTGCCTTTGAAGTAGGCAAACTTCAAAGGAAAGTCTCTGTTGTTCACAAGGTCCTGCCTTGCCCAGGCCTGGCCCCAGAAACAGTCCAGGGGGCTGGAGTCTGCATTGTGTGAGGACAGGCACAGCCCTTTCAGGTGTAGGTGTCAGCTCCTCCCTCCCCACTCTAGTCCAGGAAGACTCATCAGGATATGCAGGACACTCCTCAGCTCCCTTTGTGTCATTGTCTAGAGGGCATTCACAAACAGCCCATTTGTCAGTCTGACCCAGTCATTGATTCCACAGGCAGGCAGAGGCACGGAATGGTTTAGAGGAAAATGCCCACTTTCTAAAAGTGGCATTTTCAAGAAGACAATCTAAAAACCAACTCTACCAAAAGATGTATTTTTAAATTATGAGTTCAGAGACGCCAAACTCCCCATCTCCACCTGCTCCCAATGGGAAACTGTACTTAAAAGATATTTAAAGGCAGTCCCATGTTAACCTATGGGAGAGATAGGCCTTGCAATAGCAAAAATCGAATTTGGCAGTATTTCACTATCAGGAAAACACACCAGTACATGTCCTAACATTTAAATACACCTCACCCTGCCCATGGAGCTACCTATGTCCTACCTAAGGAGTGACTTACTTGTATTAATAGGGAAGGTTTGAACCTGGAAAGTGGGTACACTTAAAAAAACAAAAGTACACAGTTCCAGCCAATAGACTAGTACAAATGTAAACAGTAAGTAATAGTGTCTACGAGTCTGCTCTTATTAGAACAAGAGCCCTCACTCACCAAATGGTGACATGCTTCATCATCGGGCTTTTGCTCCTCGTCAGGCCGGCACTGCAATGTCTGACGGGCCCCTCGTGGGGGCTCTTTGCCGGAGATCTGTTGAGTGTAAAGAATGCCGGTAGCTGAGTGCTAGTATGTGGATTGGTATATGGGTATGTGAAAATAAAAATGGCTAGAGGTCTGTAAATATCGTATTTAATCAACCCAGACCCCTGTCATGATTAAAAGCAGAGTGTGGGTAAGGATTAGAAGTAAAGTGTAGTCCACCCTCAGAAACAAATAACGGTCAGTCCCTGAATTAGGGGAATGTGGAGAGTTAGAGTACAGAACTAACTATACTTCTATCATCTGGGTGAACATGTTTCTCGCAAAAAATGTCTGTTGAGATCGGTGCGATTCGTCAGGACCAAAAAACGTACCTAATCCCCATGTTATAACCCAATACAGGATTTCTTCGTACCACAAAAACCTACAAAGAGAAAAAAAACAGACTCAAAATACAAATATAACCATGTGCACAGTGAGCTCATTCCGGTGAGAAACCTTAATGTGCAGTGTATCACACAGTGAAATATAAATCAAACAGACTCCTCTCAATTCAGAGGATGAATCCTTACCCTCCTTGTATTAAAGGATGGGCCCCATCGGGATAGTGATAAGCATCAGTGGTCCAGGCTTGTATAGTCAACTAAGTATAGATAGAGATGACATGTCATACATAACAAGTATAAATATCTCAAGGATTATAAATCCATTCAAACTATTCAGGACAAAACTTAAATCACGGCTCAAACATGTCCAATAACAGAAGGTCCTAAGTATGAGGACACAGGTAATCACCATAACTATGTGGCATATTGTTAGTCGATTCAAATTGTCAAAATAATCTTAAATCACAAGTCAAACATGTCCAAAAAATGTGTATAGTGTAGACAATCTCCAGTCCAATAATGTACACCAATAGTATTAATAATAAGGACACAGGGTCATAGTAGAGTCCAATGTTTAATGACAGCTCCCACCAAGGATCAAGAAGGGGCAAAGAAAGTGGTCTGCAATATAGATAGTTACTCTTCTGCTCCTTAAAGAAAGGTAACATAGGACTTACCCCGCTCGTGTGGCCACCGGGTGGATAACCTACCCCTGCTCCGCGTCCCAGAAAAAGTGAGACATAGCTGGAGAGGGGTTTATAAATGGTGGTGGGGCATCAATCTAGAAAGAGGACTGGAGAAAAGCCGGTGGCCATATTGAAGTAATTCCCTAACAGTAAAAGAGTGGCGGCCATTTTGTAATGGGGTTAGGAATAGGAAATAGTGGCGGCCATCTTGAAGGAATTCCCTAACAGTAAAAGAGTGGCGGCCATTCTGTAATGGGGTTAGGAATAGGAAATAGTGACGGCCATATTGTAGAGATGTTTTTGTAACAAAAAAATGGCAGCCATATTGTAGTGGAATACCAATACAGAGGGGGACCTGTGGTCAAACAAGGATGGCAACCAATAGCTGTACCCCCAATATGGTAATCCCAAAGGACTGTCTGTAGAAAGATAATAAAAAATAGAAAATATCCCAATCATACTGAAATTAAAGTCATCAAGGGGGCATAAACAGTGTAGGAGGGTGCACTATGCAGCCATTGACGACAGAGGGAGTCATAATAGAATCAGTTGTGGTAACATAATCATAAAATGATGTCGAACCTCAGAAATGGTTGTATATTCGTAGATCCAAGCATAATGGAGGCTGCCATTAAAAAACTATATATTGATTGTGATATCTCCATAGTGAAAAGATCGAACCCTGTGACTATCGATTAGTAAATTCCATCCAGGGTATATCATCATTTAGTCCAGTCCGATGTGTTCCTAACCTAAACACCCAGCGTTGTTCTCTCTCAAAGAGTCTCTTGGTACAGTCTCTAGTGTTTGTAATGCGTTCCAATACAACCCATCTCAGGTAATCAGGTGTATGTTGGAATTCAATGAAATGTTTAGTCAATTTTGTTGCGGCTCGTTGACATCGTATAGTGCTCCGATGCTCATTGATGCGTGTTTTGACCATTCTAGTGGTCATCCCGATGTATCGGAAATTGTATGGACAGGTGATCATGTAGGTGCAGTTCTTTGTGCGGCAGTTAGTATGTGTCGCTAATTGCCATGGTGTCCTCTCGCCCAAGTCCACATCCTGTGTATGCATTGAGAAGGGACATACATTGCAGTTACCACAAGGATAATGTCCTATAACCCCTAGCCATGATCTAGATTGTGTGTTGTCACAATTTCGTTGTGGTAGTGGTCTGTGTAGTGGTAGTGTGTACTACTAAGTCTCGAATGTTTTGTGTGCGTTTGAATGCAAAAAGGGGTTGGGCTAAAGCCTCACCTGAAATGTTCAGAATGGACCAGTGTTTTCTAATAATCTTCCTAACCTGGTTACTCAAAAGGGTGAAGGTGGTAACACAAGTCAGTCTTGATTGCCATTCACGTGAATTTGTGTTAAGAAGGACATCTCTTGGGATATTTCAAGCTCTTTTTCTGGCCTGACTGATAATCCGTAGTGGATATTTACGTTGTACTAGCTTGTGGCCCAGAATCTCAGCCTGGTTATTATAATCAGAAACCTCTGTGCAGTTACGTCTTAACCTCAGGAATTGACCGAAAGGTAAATTCTGTCGCAGAGATTTGGGGTGGTGGCTGTCAAATAGCAGTAAACTATTCCTATCTGTGGGTTTATGAAAAATGGAAGAGTGTAACAATCCATTAGTTAGGATGATACGTAAATCCAGAAAAGAAACTTGGTCTGAGGAAAAATTAGCACTAAAACGTAAATTGCTGTCCAGGGTGTTAACCCAGGTCGAATTGGCAGTGCAAACCTGCACATACAGACACTGCAGTGGCAGATGTGTGACATGTTTACAGGGCTACTCATGTGGGAGCACAATCAGTGCTGCAAGCCCACTAGTAGCATTTGATTTACAGGCTCTGGGTACCCATAGTGCACTTTACTAGGGACTTACCAGTAAATCAAATGTTCCAATCATGGAAAACCAATTACCAATATCTTTTAGACAGAGAACACTTGCACTTTAACACTGGCTAGCAGTAGTAAAGTGCCCAGAGCCTCAAAATGAGCAAAAACAAGTTACAGCACAGGGTCCAAAAACAGGAGGTCAGAAGCAAAAAGTACGGGGAAACCACGCCAAGAGCTGCCAGGTCTAACACGTGTCCCCTCCATCTGAAATGTGGGAGAACTATCCAGCCCCTTGTGAGTTCTCATCACTAAGGCGGAAAAATCTGGAAAGACCATCAGCGTTGGCATGATCTGTTCCAGGACGGTGTTCCACCATAAAGTCCATTCCCCTCAACAGTTTAGGATTCTCACCACTCATCTGCATTAGCCATCTGAGGGGTCTGTGGTCTGTTTGAACCCGGAAGTGAGTCCCAAACAAGTAGGGTCCTAGCTTCTCCAGGGCCCAGACCACAGCAAAAGCTTCCCTTTCTATTGCGCTCCATTCCTGTTCCCTGGAAAGTAACCTACTGATGAAGGCTACAGGTTGGTCTAGGCCCCCTTCATTTAGCTGTAAGAGCACCACTCCCATACTATGCTCTGAAGCATCTGTCTGCACCACAGACTGTTTGGAAAAGTGAAGAGCCTTGAGCACGGGTGCTGTTTACATGGCCTCCTTCAGGGTGTCAAAAGCTGTCTGGCACTTTTCTGTCCAAATGACCTGATGTGTCTGCTTCTTGGAAGTCAACTCTGTCAAGGGAGCAACAATGGTGCCATACCCCTTGACAAATCTCCTGTAATATCCAATGAGTTCTAGGAAGGCCCTCACCTCAGTCTGGATCTTGGGGGGTGCCCAAGTCAGAATGGTCTAAATTATTGCCTGGAGGGAAGCCACCTACCTAGTGTCCTAAGTACACCACAGATCCCTGCCCTATTTGGCACTTACTAGCTGTAATAGTGGGGCCTGCACTCTGCACGGCCTCCAACACTTCCTGGAGGTGGTACAAGTGGTCCTACCAGCTGGAGCTGAAGACAGCAATGTTGTCTAGGTAGGTGGCACTGATGTTGTCCAACCTAGCCAGGACCTAGTTGACCAGCCTCTGGAATGTGGCAGGGGTGTTCTTCAACCCAAAGAGCATGACGCAAAACTGGTAGTGCTCCTCTGGTGTTGAGAATGCAGTCCTATCTTTTGCCCCCTCGGTTAAGGCAATCTGCCAGTACTCCGACATCAGATCAAACCTGCTGAGGAACTGGGCAGCTCCCAACCAGTCAATGAGTTCATCAGCTCTGGGGAGGGGGTGTGCGTCAGTCCTGGTGATGGCATTGAACACCCGGTAGTCAACACAGAACCTAAGTTCTGATGTGACACCAGGTAGAGCAGCCTTGGGGACCAGAACCACAGGACTGGACTAAGGGCTGTTGGAGTGCTCAATCACCCCCTAACACCAGCATCTTAGAGACCTCCTCCTTGATGCTGTCTTTCACTCTGTCAGTCACCCTGCAAGACTTGTGCTTGGCAGGTTGACTATCCCCAGTGTGTCGCAAAGGCTCTCATTATTCTAATGAGACTACTGGGTTTTGAGCAGCAGAATCGCCCGTGAAGTGGGAGACTAAGTCTAACCCACTGCGGGTGACATCTGTCGCTCCAATCCGGGTTTTGCTCTGGCTAACTAGCAGCGCCTCATCTCCACCCAAGAATAGAGATGACTGGGCAGCCGAGCCCATGACATACTTAACTTCTCAGGGAAGTCGTGGTCGCTCAGGTCTAATCTGTTTCTCTTGTTTACAACTCAGTCTCATAGATAAATGATATACAGAGGCAGCATATGTTTCAATAATGGGTTTAATAAAACAACTGCATCTTAGATAGCAAAGCGTGAGCTTCAATAACCAGGATGACACAACATGACAATATTACAATTGTCCAGAGAAGAGTGAAGCATAAAAACAATGCTATCATTTTGTCACTACAATCAAGGGACTAGCTCCTACATAGGCTAGGATAGACCACAGCATGTTAAGCTCTAATTCTGCCCTTCAGGTTCCCCTGGGAAGACATCAACCCCCTTGCCTGAGCAAAGGCCTGCGGTCTGCGTTAGCATCTGTAGCGAAGCATTCAGCAATCAGCATACAGTTGTGGTTACCTGGCTGGAATCTCCCTCTAACGTGTAAGGGACAAGGAAGTGTTTTTATAACAACACAACTGATGTTCTGAGAAAATGTCCCTACATAAGCATGTGTATTTTCTACGAATGTTCGAGACTAAACTTCTACCACGTTCACCGGCAATGTACCGTGCTGTAGCCTTGGAAGAAGCACAGAGTGATCAAGAATGTCTTGTTTGAGAACAGAGCCTAGGCAAACAGTTAGATAAATGGAAAATAAAACAAGACCGTAAAAATGGTTATTGCAACAATAATAAAACGAGGTTGAATAAAATATATCTAGGTGAAAGTGCACAGCGGCCTAGTGTGTTAAAATAACGTGCATGGAGCTATAACTAAAATGGTTACACAACAAGTGTCAATATATCGTGGGTGCACCAATAGGTGACCCCAGGGGTGAGTGAAAACAGTGAGGCGAACTGACCCAGTAACTCCCTCTGCTGTTCTAGGGTGAGAGTAGGGGAGAGGTTCACATCCTCCACTGAGACATCCTGCTCTTTGGCAGACAGGAGGTCGGGGAGAGGTTCACTCTCCTCTTCTCCCCCATCATCTGTGACCAAGAGCCTGGCCAACTCAGACCTCTCAAAATGTGGTTTGAAGAGGTTCACATGTAACACTCTTGAAGGGTTTCTAAGAGTCTGCATGTCCACCAAGTATATGACACTACTTTTGCACTCCTTCACCTCAAATGGCCAGGACCAACAGTCTTGGAGAGCATGGGGCTCTACTGGGGCCATCACCCACACTTTCTGGCCAGACTGAAACTCGACCAGTTTGGCTAGCTTCCAGATTCTCTTGGGAAAGTTTTCGGAAGCGGGCTGTCTGGTTCCCGAAGGCCAGCATGTAACTGAATACATCCTGGGGGGGCTTCTTGGGAGCTTGCTCCCAGTCCTCCTTCACCAAACTTAGAGGCCCTCTCACAGGGTGCCATACAGAAGCTCAAAGGGGCTGAAGCCAACCCCCATCTGTGGGACCTCCCTGTAAGCAAACAACAGGCATGGTACTAAGACGTCCCACTTATGCCTCATGGGTTCAGAGAGACCCGTAATCATGCCCTTCAGTGTGCGGTTGAATCTCTCAACCAACCCACTGCTCTGGGGATGGTAGGGTGTGGTGAACTTGTATGTTACACCACACATCTTCCATATGGACTTCATGTACAGTGACATGAAATTGGTACCCTGTCAGATACCACCTCCTTTGGGAAACCCACACCGGTAAAGATTCTCATCAGTGCCCTGGCCACTGTGGATGCAGTCACTGTCGTCAGGGGGATAGCTTCCAGGTACCGGGAGGCATGGTCCACCAAGACCAGGATAAACCTGTTGCCCATGGCTGTCATGGGATCCAGAGGCCCCACAATCTCAATGCCCAGCCGCTCAAAATGGGGGCTCAGGACAGGAAAGTATTGACAGGAGCCTTGCACCTCTCCCCAGATTTGGAACTCACCAGGCAGGTCTGAAAAGTCCTGCAAAATGCATCTGAGTTCTTCTTCAATTGAGGCCAATAAAAGTTGGTGACTAGCCTGTCAAAGGTCTTACCCTGCCATCATGAGCCAGACCCAGTAGAAAGGCTCTGAAACACTAGGATACCACCAGCACACGGGCTGCCCAGGCTCAGCAACCTTAGGCTCCCTATATAGGAGATCATTCTCCCAGTACACCACGTGAGATCCAGAGGTGGCACCAGCTGCCTGGGCCTCAGCCTGTTTCCGAAGGCCCACAAGGGTAGGGCATGCTTTCTGCGCTATGCAGAACTCCTCCTTGCTGGGGCCTTTTTCCTGTTGCCAATGGATCAATTCAAGCAGGTCCCCCAGTTCAGTCACTTCTTCCCCTGTAGGTTCTGGGGCATCCTCCTCAGGTTCAGCCTCCTCCCGGACTGTGAGAATCTCAAGAGCAGTTTTTCTGTGCCACTTCCTTTCCTGGCAGGCACCTGGGCCACTGTTTCAGGCACCAGATTACCCTCTCTGGCGCCCATGGACCATGTGGTCATGCACACCCACTCTGGCAATCCCAACATGTACAAATGTGACCTGAGCTCTACCTCCTTCCAGGCAGTATGCTCTAGGTCATTCCCTAGCAGAAAGTCAACAGGCATGGATGGACTCACAGCTACCCTCAAGGAACCTGAGAGCCCCGCCCCATTCAAAGGGAACCTGAGCTACCAAGCATTGGCACTCACTGTTGTGTACTGCTACAACTTGGTGGACCACTTTATGGATTACCTGCTCTTGAGACACCAGATGACAGCGAACTGTTGTCATACTGGCTCCTGTGTCTCTAACAGCCTCCACCCACCTCCCATTGATGGTCACCCACTGCCTGTACTTCTTTGTATTATTATGAGGCATGAGGGTTCCGGGACCACCTCACCCTCACCCAGGGAGACCAGGGTTAACTCAGCTGGCTCACACCACTAACTGGCGCCAACTCCTCCCCAAGTGCTACACTGGCCACCCCAAGTGACTGCCCACCGGGGGAGCTGTGCACGCTTAGGACACTTGGGACTCCCTTAGATATGCCCTTCCTTACCACCGGCAAAACACTTTCTGGGTCTCTTCTCTGCAGGCTTACCAGAAGGGAACCAACTCTTCTTCTTCTGAACAGGGGGCTCGGGATCTTTATCCTGGGAACTAGTTTGGGCCCGTTTAGAGAACTCCTTACTTTTATCCTTGTCCCTCCCTCCTTCTTTTGGTGGGGGCCCTGCCCAACCTTGGTGAAGTCTCTCCCATACAACTTCTTGTGGACTCTGGTACTTACCCAACCGTCCGCCTCCTGAGCAATCTTCTTGCGTTCATTAAGCCTGCTGTCAATCAAGTGCTGGCGCAGCTCTGGAAAACACAGACAAGTGCTCCCATACAAACAAATTGTACAGCCCCTAGTAATCTGTTACCTCACTGCACTTCACCCAACCATCCAGTGCTCTGCAAAATGAATCCACACATTCAAGCCAGGTCTGGCAATCATGTTTCCTACTTTTTATGAACTTCTTCCTATACATTTCTGGTGTCAGGCCATACCTAGTGATAAGGGCATCCTTCATGTTAGAGTACATGAGCTCACTAGTCCCAGCATGTCCCTAGTGCTTACAAAGTGCCCCTCCCCTCTGCTGTGAAGTAGTTCCACAGGCACACACACCCAACCTCTCTCTTAGGGATCCTGTGCATGTGAAGAGCTGCCTCATAGCCCTGAAACCACCTGTGGGTGTCATCCTCCTTAGTGTACTCTTTCCATACACTCTTGGGAAGGTACACTCTCCTCTGACTGCACTGAAGAAGCACTCCCCTCATCTGTGCTGGGCCTGTCTCCTGCAATCCAGCTCCTTCATGCTCAGTTCCTGACCTAAATGCATTTTCTCCTCTTCCATAGCAATTCTCTCTTTTTCCATAGCAATTTTGTCTTTCTCCTCTTCCCTTCTCATCCTAGCCAGCTCCAACTGAAGCTCCCTTTCATGCTGCAGATTGAGCTTTTCCATTTCCAACTGATGCTTCCTGGTTTCCCACCGTTCCTCCAGTTCCTCCTGGGTAAGGCCTTTGGAAGAAACACACCTGGCTGCCCTGGAGTCCCTCCCTCCAGACAGACCTTGGTTATCCAACAAGACATCAAGGATGCTCTGCACCTCCACATTCCCACCAACATTTCCCCCCTCCAAGAGCCAATCAGCCTCCTTTGCTGCCAGCCAGGCCTCAGGACTTTTGCAGCTCCACCTTTTTAGTGAGGTTTTTAATAGGACATTTGCATTTACTGCAGAACCTTTTGGTCTGAGGCACCATATAGGTCTCCAACATCTCACGCTCAAACACTACTTCTGCAGCTCCAACTGATGCCTCACCAGAATAAGACATGATTGTGAGCAAGGCTCAACAAAGCTGCAGAGTTTTAGAAGGCAAGGAAGATCCGAAAAAGGAAAAAGCAAGAACCCAAAAACCAGTATGTGGTTGTGTAATGGTCTGCAATAAAACAGTAGTGTACACTATTCACTGTATGTCAAGTACAAATACAAGTCCTATTCTTACCGCTGATCACAAATATTAGAAATGGGATCTCTAGTTTGCAGTCAGTTTACACCCTGCCCAAGTAGGGACCCTCACTCTAGTCAGGGTAAGGGAGATACACAGCTCAGATAACCCCTACTCACCCCCTTGGTATCTTGGCACAGCAGTCAGACTTATCTCAGAGGCAATGTGTAAAGTATTTGTACAAACACACACAGTAACACAGTGAAAACACCACGAAAGCACTCAACACCAGTTTAGAAAAATAGCAAATATTTATCTGAGTAAAATGAGACCAAAACATACACAAGCAAAGATATGCATTTTTAAAGATTAAATTTCAATATAGCGCTTAGAAACACAATAGCTCCAACTGGGGCTATCGCAACGTCGTTGACGGAGTCGTTCTCAACAATCCGATGCCACTCACGAGCAGGATGGTGCCAGTCACTGAGTCGCACGGACCCCCAGGTACAGTACCTTTCGCAAATGAGGAAACAGGCTGGAGCACAGAGTCAGGGAGGTGAGGCGTCGCCGGATTGAGTGTGGAGACTGCAGATAAGGGGATGTGATGCAGCCCCTGTGCGAGGCATCAGTTCCTGATGATCTGGCAAGGTTGATAAATCCGGCGGGTCAAGATGCGATGGGCGACCTCACGGTGTCGTGGTCACACCACAGGGCTGCAGGCGCCACAGCAAAGTTGGGTGTCACAGACATCGATGACACGGCACTTCAGGACTCACGGAGTCACGAAAATTCAGAGAGGCTGCGGCAGCATCAGGCCTGTGGTGTTGGTCGGGGTCATCACACTCCAGTGGGGACCACGGCTTCAGGATGCAGGCAGCACCGTGGGGTTGTGCAGCGGCACCGATTCTAGAGTCGTCCTGAGTCGGGGTGCCTGGATCTTCTTCTTTTCTCACCAGAACTCACTTCCAAGGGCACAGGAACTGGACTGGCACCACTTGGCAAGTCAGGGTCCTCAGCAGGAGTAGCCAGGTGCTGGATGGTGAAGTCTTTGATGTCCCTGAGACTTCTTAACAGGAGGCAAGCTCAGTCCAAGTCCTTGGAAAAACTTCACAAGCAGGATTTCAGAAAGCAGAGTCCAGTCCTTTCCCTCTTAAGGCAGAAGTAGCAGCAGGTCAGCACAGCAAAGCAACAGGCAGAACGGCAGGTCTTACTCAAGCATCCAGCTCTTCTCCTTGGCAGAGGTTCCTCTTGATTCAGAAGTAACCTGAAAGTCTGGGGTTTTGGGTCCACTACTAATTTCTGCCTTTGAAGTAGCCAAACTTCAAAGGAAATTCTCTGTTGTTCACAAGATCCTGCTGTGCCCTAGCCTGGCCCCAGACACACTCCAGGGCGTTGAAGACTGCATTGTATGAGGACAGGCCCAGCTCTTTCAGGTGCAGGTGTCAGCTCCACCTTCCCCACTCCAGCCCAGGAAAACTCATCAAGATATGCAGGACACACCTCAGCAGTGGCGGCGCGTCCTTTAGGGCGGAGGGGCCATGCCCCACCACCTTTTGCCCCTCATGAAGAGTGAACAAAGGTCAGCCTGACAGACACTCTCTATGTTCAGCTCAGGCAGCCAGGAGCAGACATGCGCGATTTGCGCACACTGCTGACTGCCTGAGCTGAACTTTGCTGGGCTGAGGAGGTCACAGCTCCTATGGGCGTGACCTCCTCGGCTCAGCAAAAGAGGCTCGAGGCCCTCCCCTGGGTGACGAGGAAAGCGTCACCAATTGACACTCTCCCTGGGCGCTTCAGGTTTAAGCCCTGAAGTGCCCAGGGCGAGTGTCAATCAGTGACATTTCGTCACAGAGTGAGGTGGGGTCAGCAGTCTCACTGACCCCATCCCACTCTGTGACGAGGCTGGGACTGCTGCCTTCCCTCATTGGCTGACCTAAGGGCAGCCAATGAAGGAAGGCAGCAGTCCCAACCCTCCTGGGACCTAGAGGCTGAAGGTAAGTGTGTGTGTATGTTTGTGATGTTTTAAATTGAATGTTTGGTGCGCCCGTGAATGTTTGAGTGTTATGAGTGTTGTTAATGGATGTGCGTGCATGTGTGTGTGAAAGAATAAGTGTGTGCGATCTTTTAAAATGAATGTTTGGTGCGTGCATGCATGTTTGAATGGTATGAGTGTTGTTAATGGATGTGCGTGCGTGCGTCTCTGTGTATGAAAGAATGAGTGTTTGTGTGTGTGTGTGTGTGTGTGTGTGTATCCCGCCCGCCCCCCTCCTTCCTAAAGCTGCCGGCCGCCACTGCACCTCAGCTCCCTTTGTGTCACTGTCTAGAGGGAATTCACAAACAGCCCACTGTCAGTCTGACCCAGACATGGATTCCACAGGCAGGCAGAGGCAAAGAATGGTTAAGCAGGAAAATGCTGACTTTCTAAAAGTGGCATTTTCAAACAATCTAAAAACCAACTCTACCAAAAGATGTATTTTTAAATTTTGAATTCAGAGACCCCAAATGGGAAACTGCACTTAAAAGACATTTAAGGGCAGTCCCCATGTTAACCTATGGGAGATATAGGCTTGCAATAGCTTTCACTATAAGGACACGTAAAACACAAAAGTAAATGTTCTACCTTTTACATGCACCGAACTGCTACCTAGAGCCTTCCTTAGGGGTGACGTACATGTAGTAAAAGGGAAGGTTTGGGTCTGGCAAGCGGGTACACTTGCCAGGTCGAAATGGCAGTGCAAAACTGCACACACAGACACTGCAGCAGCAGGTCTGAGATATGTTTGGCTACTCATGTGGGTGACACAATCAGTGCTGCAGGCCCACTAGTAGCATTTGATTTACAGGCCATGAGCACCCATAGTGCACTTTACTAGGGACTTACCAGTAAATCAATTGTGCCAATAATGGAAAACCAATTACCAATATCTTTTACACAGAGAACACTTGCATTTTAGCTGTGGTTAGGAGTGGTAAAGTGCCCAAAGTATCAAAACCTGCAAAAATGAGATACAACACAAGGTCCAAAAACAGGAGTTCAGAAGCAAAAAGTACAGGGAAACCACACCAAGAGCTGCTAGGTCTAACAAACAGGTGGAGAATTTTGGTTAAGACTACCATCTTAACAAGGACCAGTGCGCCAGCCATGGAAAGTTGGAGCTTCGTCCATGCAGTCACTCGCTCATGCAGCCAGTCCATCAAGTGGCCATAGCTGGAGTGCCAGAGAATGTCCAGATCTCGACTCGGCCATACTCCAAGATACTTAATCAGCTCAGTGGCCCACCATAGAAGAAATTCTGAAACTACCTCCCGTGTAGCCACCATCAGGGGAAAAATCACTGACTTTGCCCAATTTATAGATATTCCAAATAATCCACCAACTCTGATAAATTCTCTAATCAGATGGTCTATACTGTCATGGGGGTGGTTAACGTACAGGGTGGCATCATCTGCGTATTTCATAATCAGGTGCTAAAGTGCAAGTGCTCCTTTACAAAATGTGTATGTAATTGGCTTATCCATGATTGGCATATTTGATGTATTAGTAAGTTCTAGTACAGTGCACTAGAGGTGCCCAGGGCCTGCAGCACTGGTTGTGCCACTCACATAAGCAGCTCTGTAATCATGCCTCAGACCTGCCACTGGAGTGTCTGTGCTTGCAGTTTTAAACTGTAAATTCGGCTTGGCAAGTGTACCCACTTGCCAGACCTAAACCTTCCCTTTTCTTACATGTCAGACACCACTAAGGTAGGCCATAGGTAGCCCCAATGGCAGGGTGCAGTGTATGGGTAAGGTAAGACACATAGGGGGTCATTCTGACCCCGGCGGTCATGGACCGCCGGGGCCAGGGTTGGAGGGAGCACCGCCAACAGGCTGGCGGTGCTCCACAGGGTATTCTGACCGCGGCGGTTCAGCCGCGGCCAGAAAGGGAAAACCGGCGGTCTCCCGCCGGTTTTCCGCTGCCCTGGGAATCCCCCATGGCGGCGCAGCTTGCTGCGCCGCCATGGGGGATTCTGACACCCCATACCGCCATCCTGTTCCTGGCGGTTCGCCCGCCAGGAACAGGATGGCGGTATGGGGTGTCGTGGGGCCCCTGGGGGCCCCTGCAGTGCCCATGCCAATGGCATGGGCACTGCAGGGGCCCCCGTAAGAGGGCCCCACTTTGTATTTCAGTGTCTGCCTTGCAGACACTGAAATACGCGACGGGTGCCACTGCACCCGTCGCACCTTCCCACTCCGCCGGCTCAATTCTGAGCCGGCGTCCACGTGGGATGGATGATTTGCACTGGGCTGGCGGGCGGCCTTTTGGCGGTCGCCCGCCAGCCCAGTGCAAATCCCAAAATACCCTCAGTGGTCTTTCGACCGCGGAGCGGTATTTTGGAGGGGGGAACTCTGGCGGGTGGCCTCCGCCGCCCGCCAGGGTGAGAATCACCCCCATAGTAATGTGTTTTATATGTCCTGACAGTGAAATATTGCTAAATGTGTTTTTCACTGTTGCAAGGCCTGTCCCTCTCATAGGTTAACATTGGGGCTACCTTTAATTCTGATTAAAGTGTAGATTCCCTTTGGGAGCGGATGAACATTTGGAGTTTGGGGTCCCTGAGCTAACAATTTAAAAATACATCTTTTAGTAAAACTGATTTTAAGATTGTGTGTTTGAAAATGCCACTTTTAGAAAGTGTGCATTTTCTTGCTTATACCATTTCTGTGACTCTGCCTGTTTGTGGATTCCCTGTCTGGGTCAGTTTGACAGTTTGGCTGGTTGCACCTCACACTAGACAGTGACATAAAGGGAGCTGGGGTGTAGCCTGCATTTCCTGATGAGCCATCTGTGCTAGGAGGGAGGGGAGGAGTGGTCACTCACACCTGAAAGGGCTGTGACTGCCCTCACACAATGCAGTCTCCAAACCATTGGTGAGTCTCTGGGGCCTGGCCTGGGCAAGGCAGGATTTCACGTTCAAAAGAGACTTTACTTTGAAGTAGGCTTCCTTCAAAGGAGAAATTGGGTATAAGAAGGGCACCCAAAACCACAGAATTTAGAACACTTCTGGAATGAAGAGGAACCTCTGCCTGGAGAAGAGCTGAAGAGCTGAGGAAGAAGAGCTGCCATGCCTGTGCTTTGTGGAGCAATCCTACAGTTGCTTCTTCTTCCAGAGTAAGAGGGCAAATACTGGACTTTGTGTGCCTTCCATCTTGTGAAGATCTCCAAGGGCTTGATTTAGAGCTTGCCTCCTGTTGTTTGAAGTCTTAGGGACAGCAAAGACTTCTCTCTGCTAGCACCTGGAGTCGCTGGAGAGACTTCTAGTCTGCCCTGTGGTGCCAATCCAGTTCCTGGGACCCTGAAAGGAGAAGCTGGCAGCCTAAGAGGAAGAAATCCATGCACAGAACGCCGTGCGGGGAAAAGATCGACGCAACTCCGATCTGCGGCTGTAAAATCGACGCGCCGTCTGCTTCGCTGCTGAAAATCGACGCTCGCCTGTAACGCAACCGAAGAATCGATGCAGGGAGCAGGAGAAACAACGTGCAGCATCGCTGACTAAGGCTGGGAGATCGCAACCCACGCTGCGTGATTTTCGGATCATCGTGCGGATGGATTTCCTACTCAAACACCGCTGGGCGTGTAAAAACAATGCAAGGCCAGCCCGGACCCGAGAATGCTGACCGGATTGACGCATCGCTCTCCTGCGGAGAAAAGAAATGACGCACCCGACCCGACGAAAGGAGAAACAATGCAAGGTCTCGCTCGGGAGTGAAATCGACGCATCACAAGCCCTTTTTGATGCACACTCACCTGTGCAGGTTTATGTTTGACACACCCAAGGTACATTTTCACGCTAACAGTGTTAGTGTGTGTTTAAAACTACATGAAGACTCTTTTTGCTTTTTAATCGATAACATGACTTGTGTATTGTGGATTTTTGTCATTTTGGTCTTGTTTTGTTTAGATAAATATTCTCTATTTTTCTAAACCTGTGTTGTGTCATTTTGTAGTGTTTTCATTGAGTTACTGTGTGTGTTGGTACAAATATGTTACACCTAGCACTCTGAAGTTAAGCCCACTGCTCTGCCAATCTACCAAGGGGGTAAGCAGGGGTTAACTGAGGGTGATTCTCTTTTACCCTGACTAGAGTGAGGGTCCTTGCTTGAACAGGAGGTAACCTGGCTGTCAACCAAAGACCCCATTTCTAATAGTGGGGATAAAGGTGCTCTGCCAGCCCGGCTGTGCTCCCCATGAGAACCAGCACAGTGCAACACAACCTGACAACAGCCATCACAGCTACCCATCAGAACCAACACAGCACGTCACAACTTGACATGGAGCTTGCCTCACTGCTCCTCATCTGATGTAGCATTATGCAACTTGACACAGTGCCACTGCCTATCTGAAATTGGAGTGTCAAGAACAGCAGACCATGCCCAACGTGCGCCAGGTGTATGCACCGGAACCATCTCCTGCAATTCAGTGTATAGTCTAGTAAGTAGCCCACGTGGAAACAGGTTCGCCATGAAGTCCTCAAGGGTCTGGAAAGTGGGGGTGTTGGACCTGGTCCTTTTTGCGGGGCCATCCCAAACTTTTTGCCTTCCTCCTCCTATTTTTAATGGCCTCCTGTTGTTGGCTCTAGGACTCTAAAGGCTTTATCACTGATGATCGGTGCTAAAGTGCAGGTGCTCTCCCTTCTAAAGTTGGTATGATTTACTTACACCTAATTGGCACATTTGATTTACCTGTAAGTCCCTTGTACAGTAGTATCTCTATGCTCAGGGCCTATAAATGAAATGCTACTAGTGGGCCTGCAGCACAGCTTGCGTCACCCACAGAAGTAGCCTTTCAAACCTGTCTCAGGCCTGCTAGCACAGGGCCTACATGCGCAGTTTACTGCCACAGGGACCTGGCATCCAAATATGCTTGACAGGCCTGGAACTCCCATTTTAGTACATGTAAGGCACCTCTAAGGTAGGCCCTAGCTAGCCCTGTGGACAGGATGCTATGTTTGTAAGAGGCAGGACATGTGCCTGGTTGTGTGGCCGGTCCTGGTAGTGACAAACAGCCTATTTGGTTTCTCACGGCTGTGAGTGCTACCTTGCTCATAGGATTGCATTGGAAATGCCCTGCCTTATGTCTAGGGGGTATTTTCTGATCTATGAGGGATAGCATAGACATGTTTGGTATGGTTGTAATGGTAGTGAGCAATGCTGCTTACTGATGTAGGAGGATTTTTTATTACCATTATAGAAATGCCACTTCTCGGAGGTGGGCATTTTTCTGTGCTTATGACTCTGGTGTTTTGCAGCTTGACTCCAATCCACTACTGGGGCAGAGTGACAGCTGGGCTTTGTACATTCTTTTCAGACAGCCTGAACACAGGGAGAGTAGAGATGTCACAGATGTGCATCTGCATATTGAATGGCCTTCCTGGGCTGAGAGAAGGAGAGGTGGGGCACACCTGTATTTATCAAGGCTGTGCCCTGGCTTCACACAAAGGACTCGTTTATCCCCAACTGATGTCTAGAGCCTTTGCTGGAGGAGAGCGGGGACACTCCTAGCACAAGTTGGAACTGGTTGGAACCTCTTTTCCCCCTTTTGTAAAAGCTTGTGCAAAACTGAATATAAGTACAGGTGTTTTTTCCCATGTTAAGAGAGATGCTAATGGACTGACCTGGACACTGTGGGCCGTATTTATACTCTGGTTGCGCCGAATTTGCGTCGTTTTTTTCGACGCAAATTCGACGCTAAACTAACGCCAACTAACGCCATATTTATACTATGGCGTTAGACGCTTCGGGCGCCAAAGTGCCCGGAGTGAGCGTCATTTTTTAGCGTGAACCCCTTCCTTGCGTTAATGATATGCAAGGGAGGCGTTCCCGTCTTAAAAAATGACTCCCAGGCCTTTACGTGGAATTTATACTCCCGGGCAAAAATGACGCCCGGGAGTGGGCGTGGCCAAAAACGGCGCATTTGCGCCGCTTTTTAACGCCTGGGTCAGGGATGGCGTTAAGGGACAAGTGGGCTCAAAATGAGCCCAGAGTGCCCTCCCCTGCCCCCAGGGACCCCCCCTGCCACCCTTGCCCACCCCAGGAGGACACCCAAGGACGGAGGGACCCATCCCATGGACATTAAGGTAAGTTCAGGTAAATATTTTTATTTTATTTTTTTGTGGCATAGGGGGGCCTGATTTGTGCCCCCCTACATGCCACTATGCCCAATGACCATGCCCAGGGGACATAAGTCCCCTGGGCATGGCCATTGGGCAAGGGGGCATGACTCCTATCTTTACAATGATAGGAGTCATGTTGATGGGGGATGGGCGTCGAAAAAAAATGGCGCAAGTCGGGTTACGACGATTTTTTCGACGTAACCTGACTTGCCCCATTTTAAGACGCCCATACGCCATTTTCCCCCTACGCCGGCGCTGTCTGGTGTACGTGGTTTTTTTCCACGCAAACCAGGCAGCGCCGGTCTGCTTGCGCCGGCTAACGCCATTCCATAAATACGGCGCCCGCATGGCGCTTCAGAATGGCGTTAGACGGCGCAAAAATTTTTGACGCTAAACTGCGTTAGCGCAGTTTAGCGTCAAAAAGTATAAATATGGGCCTGTATGCTGCTGGCAGGACTCGCCAGGAACCGCATTGGGACTGCTGCTGGGGCCCAGCCGCCCAGTGCCCCTTCTGCTGTCACCAGGGGCTGGGTGGTGTGCCCCCCCAGTCCACTGTAGCTTTTTGTTCTTCACTACGGAGAGTACTTTCCCATTCATTAGCGCCAGGAGAAGAGCTCTATTTCAGGAGGGAGCTCCTGGAGAGAGTTCCGTGGTGGCCTGGTTGAGCGTGTGAGATGCGCTGCCTGGGCCCTTGGCCCCGAACGCTGGAAGGGCACTACTGTGTGTGACAGCTGTGCCCCCCATCAGGAGCTGTGGAGGCAGCACAGCTGAGACATGCTTGTGAAGCTGCTCAGTGAAACGTGCTCTCCGGGCACAGGAGCCCAGTGAGGAGTGACCCGGGGCACAGGTAGGCACATGCGTAGGTGTGTTCCCTGCTGCGGCCCGAGCACAGGAGTCTTGCGCACCATGTCGGCAGCGGGCGTGTCAGGCCGGCAGAGGAGCGGCTGAAGGGAAACCTCATCTCGGGTCCCCTTGTTCCCACCGGGCCCCCTACCTGTTGTGGCTCACGGGCAGAGTGGCAACCTCATCAGAGGTCCCCCGTTCCTGCTGGGCCTCCTACCGGTTGTTGGAGCAGCCATAGCAGGCTAGGGAGCCAAACTTCGACAGAGGTCCCTGGTCCTGCCAACGGTAACCCTGCATTGTCACAGGAATCACAGCACCAGAGCTCTGAGCTTGGGACACGAATGTCCCCGTTCTTTCCCCCATCATTCCTGGCTGTGGCACCTGGGGTGAGCACAGATTAGACTCGCCAGATCGAGTGAGAAAAGCGCAAAGTGGTATTCACATGCCTTTTTAGGGACTTTTATGATACTGTCTTGGCCTAGGATTATGTACCTATTGCGCCATGTGCATTCTTGGTGAGGTGTCATGTTCTGCTCATCCATGATGATACTTTGGCAGTTTTGATCATATGTGTTACCATGATATGTGCCTTCTAATGACAATGTTAACCTGACTACTGCATGTGTTGCAGGATAACCAGTAACCTATGTGTTCCATGTGACTTCTGCTGGCTTTTGCAGAGTACTAGTAACTGTGTAATGGTCTGACAACTGCTTCTGTAGCAGGGTATTACTGACATGTTGTGTTTGGTCTAATGATGTTGTGTACAATACAGTTCATTTTGATATATCTTGGTGTTGGGTTTCCTTTGTGATGTACATAGTGAGTCACATGTGTTGTCCGTGTTGTGCAATCGCTTTACACATTGCCTTTGGGATAGGCCTGACTGCTCGTGCCAAGCTACCAAGGGGAGAGCAGAGGTTATCTTGGATGTGTAACTCCCTCACCCTGACTAGAGTGGGTGGGTTCTGCCTGGCTTAGGTGCATACCCTAGCCAGCCAGAAACCCCATTTCTAACAAGGGGTACTGTCAGGAACAAGCCATGCAGCCCACAGATTGCTGCCCTCTAACTGGAAGTATGTGATTGTGTCTAACATTGTTACGGCTGCATCCTGTAGAGCCTGCTGGGGTTTAATGAAGGAGCCCTCTGGGTAAATGTCATCCATGGTTATGAGGTTCAACTTGTTCAGCCTCCTGCCTATGCCAGCATCATGCGCAGTGGGCAATGCAGGATGACCAATCAGTGAGATGGAGGGAGAAAAGAGGACCTTCAGTCAGGCTTCCTTCCTCAGTACCCCCATACGCATGTCGTGCATCCCACAGTATCAAGTGTAGCTCTCAGGTGTCTCGGTGTTGGAAATTGGGTTACTAGTTGTGTGGCAAGCACAAATAATGGTTCCTCAATTGTCCTCAGTGGGAACCAAACACCCCATTGCAGTGCTTAACTCTCAAAAGGTAGCGAGGCGGAGCAGTCTAAGGCTTACTCAAGGGAGGTGGTGTAGTGCTAGGAATCACCAATCACTGGCATGCGGTAATAACACTCATCAAATGATTGTCTAGCCAGTACTTTTTCTTTAGAAAAGGAGAAGTACATTTATTACACACACACTACTAAGTACTATGCAATAATTTACAAATATACAGTGGAAGATGGAACATACTGTAGTTGACATTGTGCAACTAATGGTAACCCCCTAGAGAGGTCACCCTGACATTTCAAGAGTGTTCAAACAGTCAAGGTGTAATAAGGATGTTACTTGGGAAAGAATTGTTGTCATAGATCCATAAACATATGTAATAATCATAGTATATATGTTAGTATCATGTAAACCCATTAGAAATAAATTATCAGATAGGTGATCTTATTGTTCTTCATACACTTGGCTACAGGCTATAATGATTAGCACAGCCCCTAGAGGGCATCACAATAAAAATCACATTTTAGGGTGTAACCATACCTTCCCCCATTGGAGAGCATAACCACAAACAACCTCACTACAATGGAGTTGCATTCAAGACATTTCACTGTAACCATATTGACATCCACTAGAGGACACAGTGCACATCCTTCTAAACTGTTTTTTTATATTAGGCCCACAGCTGAAAAATAAAAGCTCCAGCCATGAGGAAATTTAGAAAATACTTTGGGAAGTGAGAGAGTTGATGATTTTGGGGTCCCCACTAACCTAGAATGGGACCCAAAACATGATCTGGGTGGAAAGAGCACATCATGCTGAACGTTTTGGTGGTGATCCCTTCATCCTAGGACCACCAAAGACTGACTTATGGGACAATATGTGATTCCCAACAAAGGCTCTACAATGCATTGTGGGGTGAGTTTCCCGAGTACGGTGAATATTAGATTATCGCCTATCCTGCTGTGCCGGGGAGAGCCGCAGTAATGCTTTATGTGTGTTTCTGTGTGAACAAAGGCGGCTCCTGACACTTTCTTGTGGTTGGGGAGGGGCCCCCTGTCCCACACGGGCACCCCAGAAAGTTTCCATTGTTGGAGGGCATTGTTGGAGGGCAGCCTGTGGAGCCCACCCATGGCTGCCCCGCTGGCAACACATCCGCATGTTGCCACGGGAGCCAGCCATTCACTGTTGTGTCTGCCCGCTCCAGTGGGCAGACGTGTGCACTGGTGGCTACCTCCCACTCCCCCCAGACACAGGCATGGGGAGCAGAGAGTGCGAGTCACTTTAAAGGAGTGCAGTGGCACTCCCCTCATCCTCAAAAGCTGCCACAGGGCTCAGGGATGGGGTCCTGGGCCCCTCCTGGCGGGGGAGGGTGATGGCTGTCTCCCCATCCTGGAGATCCTGGGGGGGGTGTGACAGCGCTCCAACCCCCTCTCCCTCGCTAGGCACATTTGGGGGCCAGGGATAGGATCCTGATCAATCCAACATAAGTCCGACCAGGGGATGGGTCCCCGGGTGGGATATAAGCACAGGAAGGGGACCCCATGCACACACCCACATGACAAGCCCCACCATTTTCTTGCACCATTCCCCCAGGTCCACCCAAAGGGAAATTGCTGAAAATGCAGCAGAGTCCCATGTGCTCAAAGGGAGGAATTGGGTCAAAGGTTGCCAAACTTTAAAATGCCATAACTCAGGCCCGGTTGGCCAGATTTGGACAATCCTTGGCTCTTTTTCACTCCTGGTGGCATGCTCTATCCACCGGGACCAGTTGCAACAATCCTTCTCACCTCCAAAGTGGTGTAGTCCGCCAAACACCGGATTCCCTGAGCAGTTTTTCTTTGGGCTTTGCTGGTGGACGCAGGAAAGTTCAGGGCTTCCCCCAACTGGTTCTCAGGGGGAGTAAGGGGACCTGCTTCACTGGCCCTTGCGAAGACCCACTGGTCCTGGATTCAACTGGACAGAGTCCTGGGACCTGAATAGGGCGGTTCCTCCTTCCAGTTCTCCATGGAAGTCCCAGGATCCAGCAGCGAAGCAGGTAAAGGGTTCGCAGGTCAAAGAGAGTCTTCCTCTTGTGCAAGAGTTTATGAAGAGGTGAGGAAGGTTTCAGAAGACAGGCACCCCTATCCAATCCTGGGGTGCCATATCACCTCTCCATCCCTGTCCTAACCCTCCTGCACAGCATGTTGGGACATTCTAAAATGGCATCATCAAGGAGTCACTGATCACATCAGCTCCTAGGGTCTCAGCTCCACCCGTCTCTGACATCACTGCCTGGGACCTGCACACTAGAATTTCAAAGGCCCCCCCCTCCCAGTGGTTTGGCTTCAGTTATCTGGGCACTCTCCTTTGTTCAGGGGGCTTGGGCAGGCACATCCCTAGTGCAGTGTGACAACTGGGTGATTGATACACAGCATTCTGCCCCACCCCTTTTCCTCCTCAAAAGGAAGGAGAAGAAGTGCTAATTTTTCCCTTTGTGTGGGGATGGCCTTTGTTGCTGGAGAGAATGTAAATACTGGACGCAGCAGAGTGACAACAGTCCTGGACCCTGATCTTGAGCTGAGCCAGGAAAACATGAAAACTCTGAATGACCCACAAGATACACCGTTATCATTTTGGAAGAGGCAAATTAAATTTTCCTGTAGAGGTTATACTTTAATTCAAGATGTCAATGGTCTCTCTATGCCAAGGAGAAGGGACACTGCACTGTGAAGTGTCACTATAGTTAAATCAGAGAAGCATAATGACCTCCCCTAGTAGTATACACTATCCCTATGAGGCCTATGCCAGGTGAATACCTATACCTGTGCCAAGCTACCTGTGGGCTGTTACTGGGCTACGCACAATAGTAGTCTCTCACGCATAACTGCACACGTGTGCACCTTAGCCTTGTTGCATCGCAGCGGCATTATCTGAAAAGGCGGCACTGGCGGTACACATGTGCAGTCATTTTACTGGGTGATTACCGTGGGTGGGACACCGGTCGTGAGACTCACTCACAGTGAAAAGTCCATAAACCGAGGATTAAAAAAAAGCCCAAAAATTGGGGCACACCACCGGGGCAGAGTCCAGTGCAACACTCAGGGTTTGGTATAGTACCATGCGAAGAGGGCTCGGGCGGCACTATCATGTTCGGGCGCAGTATGTGCAAGAAACTGGATAGGGAGCAGACAGTAGTGTGTGAATTATGCCTGCGTGCAGCGATAGTAAAGTGCCATATCTGGTGTCGCTAACCCGCAATGCTCATACGAGAGAGTCAGTATCTCCCAAGCAATTCTAGTTTGCATCTCATCCCTCGCAAGTGCCACCACGAGGGAACCGAGGCAGCGCCTAAAGCACAATGGCAGCGGAAGTGGAAAATTAATGAACAGGTAGAGAAATTTGGGTAAAACTACCATCTTAGTAAGTGCCAGTCTGCCAGCCATGGAAAGCAGGAGTTTCCTCCATGCAGCCACTCGTTCCTCCAACCAGTCCATTAGGCGGCCATAGTTGGAGCACCAGAGAATATCCACACTGGAATCAGCCAGACTCCAAGATACTTAGGCCCGTATTTATACTTTTTTTGCGCCGCATTTGCGTCGTTTTTTGACGCAAAAACGGCGCAAACTTGCAAAATACCATTGTATTTTGTAGGTTTGCGCCGTTTTATGTCAAAAAGCGGCGCAAATGCGGCGCTAAAAAAAGTATAAATACGGGCCTTAATCAGCTCAGTGGCCCACCAGAGGGGAAATTCCCAAACAACCTCCCACGTAGCCACCATTGGGTAAGTATTGCTGACTTTGCCCAATTTATAGAAATTCCAAATAATACACCAAATCTGGTAAATTCTCTAATCAGAGGGACTAGATTTTCATGGGGGTGTTTAATGTACAGGGTGACATCATCTGTGTACATCGAAATCAGGATGATGTTGGGCGTAAGGGCCAGGCTGTGATGAGGGTGATGCTGCTGGAGTCAAGACGCAAGCGGCTCTATCGCAATGGCAAAAAGGATGGGAGGCAGGAGGCATCCCTGTTGCGTACCACAGGAGACTGAAAATGGGTTTGTAACCATGCAATTGATTCAGAGGTGGGCCACAGGCTGTGGTAAAGGAGACAAACAAGTTCAATAAACTTAGGGCTGAGACCGAGGCTCGACAATAATGCGAAGTTGTATAGCCATTCAAGTGAATCAAAAGACTTAGGCCCATATTTATACTCTGTTTGCGCTGGATTTGCGTATTTATTTTTTTACGCAAATTTGGCGCAAACTTAAGTGCATATTTATACCATCTAGCGCCAAAGTTATGGAGTTTGAGTAATTTTTTGTACGTGAAATGACATGCAAGGTAGGCGTTCCCGTGCAAAAAATTACTCTAAAGCATGTGCGCCTTATTTATCCTCCGGCGTCAAAATGACGCACAGGAAGAGGCGGGCCTTAAAACATGGAACTCAGATGGATTTGAGCAGTTTTTTAACGCCTGGGTCAGGGCAGGCATTAAGGGACCTGTTGGCTCATTTCCATGTTCAGAGACCATGGAAGCAGTCCACAGGTGCCCTTCCCTGCACCCAGGGACACCGCCTGCCACCCCCACCCACCACTGGAGGATACCCATGGATGGGGGGGTCCATCCATGGTGAGTGCAGGTAAGTGCAGGTAAGTATAATTTATTTATTTTTTAAGTGGCATAGGGGGGCCTAACTTGGGCCCCCTTACATGCCACTGTGCCCAGTGGCTATGCCCAGGGGACAGAAGTCCCCTGGGCATGGCCATTGGGCAGGGGGGGCATGACTCCTGTCTTTGCTAAGACAGGAGTCATCTCCATGGGGGTTGTGCGTCAAAAATGGCACTAGTCAGGTTAGAGCCAATATTTTTTATTCTAATCTGACATGCACCATTCTTTGGCGCACAACCCCTAGTTTTCCCTTTGCCTCTGCTGCCCGGTTACCGTCATTTATTTTGACGCTAACCAGGCCGCAGCGCCGGCTAACGTCCTTCCATAAATAAGGTGCCCGGCTGGCACGTTGAAATGGAGTTAGCCGGCGGTAAACTTTTTGACCAAATCTGCCCAAGTGCTGATTTGCCTCAAAAAGTATAAATATGGGCCTTGGTGGCATATAAAAAAAATAGCAGCAGCACTAATACTAGGCTCTATTGTGTGTAGTATTGCAAAGAAGGTCTGAAGATTATGGGAGGCGGAGTGCCCCGGGACAAATCTTGACTGATCACTTCTAGTTATAAGTGGCAGCAACGGTAGCAGCCGGGATACAATCAGCTTGGCGATGATTTTATTATCTGTGTTGATCATGGATAACTTATAGCCATAAGATACACATTTCTGTGGATCCTTTTTAGGTTTAAAAATAGTGAATATAAGCTCCTCTCCCAAGTAAGGGGGAAGATCTTTTGCATCAGGGACTCTTCATACATGGCAAGAAGATGCAGAGCCAGAGGTGGGGTGAACTCCTTATAAAACGCAGCAGTGAGTCCATCCAGGCCCAGGGCTTGTCTCCCGGCAAAGCTCTTATCACCTGTTTGATTCCCTCTACTTTAAAGGGCTCATCCAGGAACCTCCGTGACCCTTATCAAGCCACAAAAGTTGTAGCGACTCGAAAAAGGGGGTGATGTCTGGGTGGTGGCATCCTGAGTCGACAGGTACAATGAGGAGTAGAAATTAGTTTTCTCCTCCTGCACCACATCTGTCCCAGCAACCATCTCATCTCCGGTGGTACTCAGTTCTACATTGTAGTCATTGGCCCAGGACTTATGCAGCGAGGCTGCAAGTGTTTTACCTGCTCTCTCGCCCTCCCCATATCACCGGGCTTGGGCCTCCATGCTCAGCTACCTCACACCTGTTGAGTTTGCTTTGGATAGCAGCTAGCATGGACATGCTTTTATCAGCAATGAACTGTAGTACCAGAGCACAGATCTGCATCTCAAGGCGCGACAGTTCTCCTCACAATGTGCGCAGTACGCCCGCCTGTTTAGCTATGCACACCACGAATTATGATCTTGAACATTTCTCACATGATGAAGTAAGAATCAAAACTACCAGCATTATGTATGAAATACTCATCAATTGCTGCTATCACTTCCTCACAGAATACCTGGTCTTGTTGTACCCTAGACAGAAGGTGCCATGTAAAAGTGCAAGATTTTAAATCTGAAGGGCAGAATCTAAGCAGAACCGGTCCATAGCCCGAGATGGTGGGCAGCATGTGGGAAATCCCTGTAGCCCGGGCGGCCATGTTTTGAGAAATGAGCCCAAAGTCAATACGCGACCAGGAAAGCTTGGCCGTCATAATGCACATGCCCTCTTCTTTATCTCCATTTCGGGCCCTCCATATGTGACTGAGGTCGGTGTCTGGCATGAGGGACCAGAGCAGGGAGTCCGCATTTGGATGAGGCAGTTTAGAAAACCTAGACCTACCTGCTAGTGGGTCAAGGATTATGTTAAAATCAGCTCCCCATAGTATTGCCCTGGGCCCGAGAGCGCTCACCAGGCACCTGACCTTGGCAAAAAATCCAGGGTCATCCACACTGGGGCCCACTGGAGATGAGTCTAAGCAGGTGTCCCTGCAGCCTGCCTGATACAATCTCGTATCGGCCATGTTTATCACGTGGATGTCACATGTGTGCCACGGAAGGCCCCACCGAAGAAGCGACCATGCGTGCATAATTTGTGTAATGTGCTATATAGCGGTCCCCAATCTATCTCACCCACAAGTGCCCCAGTGTGTGTTCTGCCAGATGTAGTTCCTGTTGGAAGCAGATATCTGCACCATGGCACTGCAAATGTGCCATCACAATGTGAGCCTTGCAGCTGCCTTAGAACCTGTAAAGTACTTTGTCTTTCCTGCATGAAAGATTTATGGCTTGGCTAGGTACAAAAGGGAATATTTAGCATCTGTCTTTAAGAAGGAACACTTAATAGGCAGGAAGTATCTTCTGGCCACCTGTACGGCCATCATAAAGTCTGGTTAGAAGGAGACTGATGAGCCTTAGTAAGTTAGGGTTCGTAGATCTCTCACAAGCCACCCACTGTGTCTCTGTCCTTATAATTGAGTAGACCAGCAATTACGAGATGGTCTGGAGTGCCGGATGGGGTTCCTGTGCGCCCTCTCCTCTGTGAACATAGTGGAGAGCGACTCTCCGAAGAGTGCGTGCAACGTGGATTCAACAAAATCTTCATATGTCTCATTTTGGTGGACTCTCCAATGAATCTCAAATTATTCTTCTGTGATCGTGCCTCAAGGTCTTCGTTTAAAAAAAATAATTTCTAAGACCTTTTCCATTTGCAGCGATTTCTTGCTCGTCCTCACTCCATCATCTTCAACTGTGGATGTGCGACCGTCAAGTTGAGTAGTTTGCTCTCCATGTCCATCAACTCTTTCCTTAAGCCGGTCGAACCTATCAGCCAGTAAATCAATCTTGGTATCGGTGGCAGTGAGGCTGTTGTTCAAGTCTAAGATCTTTTCACGGATATTAGGTTCCTGGGGCGGCTCCATCTCCATCTCCTGGGCCAGATTGGTGGTCCCACCACACACACCTGCTGGTACTGGTCAAAGGTGTGTTTCGAATGACATCAGGTTTCCCTATCTTTGCGGTCGTAGGGAGCAGCTGTTGTCCAACGATGGCAGCAAAGACAGTTTCAGGTAAGGGATGCATGCCACATGCCGCAGTCCAACCAGGTCCCGCTTCACCCCAAAGGATGCATCCCAGGGAGGCCCCTGCAGATTACTCAGTTCCAAAGTGCCCTCAGCAGGTGTATTCACTCAGTCCTCCAGCACCATCAAGCACCATGCATGGAGTGCCCAGAGTGCTGTAGATCCGACCCTGCCTCTCCCCGTTAGTCCTGGCAGGGGGGCATGAGCAGGTCAGTAATCGGACATCCAGCAAGCGGTATCAGTCCCTTCACAGGCAGTGCAAGTCAACGTCTCATTATTGGGTGGGGGTCCCCCAGTCCTGAGAGGAGCAGTCACCCCGCTTCGAGCATACAGCTTTGTGTGGCTGCAGCTGCCAGGCGTGCCCAGGTATCTGCCGTGTGTGGCTCCTATGTGCCTCAAGCTCCCCAAAAGACAAGACATTGGGCCCCCGTCTGTCAAAGGGGCCAGAGCTTGGCTGGTGCACAAGGTGTCTTACCGCAGGAGAGTGATAGGGGCTAGGGGCCGCGAAACTGACCAGTTCACATCAGTCACTAGTTTCTTCATGGCCTGTAGGCCCTAACAAGCCACAGCTCCCATCACTTGGCAAGCCTCACTCTGTATGGCAGCCGTCACAGTGAGCAGGTGCAGAGGTCTTGCTCGAAGACAGCCCCAGTGAATGAACTCTGCTCAACAACTGGAATCCTGCAATCGTGGGCATTCCTCACCCGGGCAGAGCCCTGCACAGGAGGTGCTCCCGCCCCTCATTACATTGCCGTTGTCTTCTTTAAGGTCGGTCCAACCCAAAGCCTCCCAACACACAGTCAACCCTCGGCGGTGAGGTTGCTGATACCCTCTGCTCTCTTGTTGCAGATCTCAGATACTCCGGAGGCAGTTTGGTGCTCCGATCATGCCAAGAGCCCTGCAGTTTTAGCCGCTGTCATGCACCCAGGCTCTCTCATCCATTCTAGGGCTTAGGGAACCACTCTGTGGCCAACACAGTCTCGGCTAGTCCGCCCTTTCAAATATGAACTTCTATGGGTCAGCATAGCTTCCCACAGGTAGGCAGTGTGCAGTGGGCACTGACTCTACCTCTTGAATCAGATAAATGAGAATTAGCAGCCTCCAGTCAGCAGAGCCTCACCAGGTGCTGGCCATCTTGTGGCCAGGAACCCTAGCGCCCTTGGGCCCTTTCTATATTAGGGCAGGTTTTCCAAATATCTCCCCACCTATCAACTTTCAAATTCAAATCAAATCAAATCATTAACATTTATAAAGCGCGCTACTCACCCGTGCGGGTCTCAAGGCGCTAGGGGGGAAAGGGGGGGTTATCGCTGCTCGAACAGCCAAGTCTTTAGGAGTCTCCGGAAAGCGGAGTGGTCCTGGGTGGTCCTGAGGCTGGTGGGGAGGGAGTTTTGTTCCCATTCTATCAAAGTATTGACTGTTCCAAAATGTAAGAAAAGCAGACAAGGGTTGGGGGGCATTTTATCATCTTGCTGCTAAATTATGGAAGACCTTATCTATGGAACTTAACCACACTGGTGAAATTGAGTCTTTAGAAAGAAACTTGAAACATGGATCATTCAACAAATATAACTCTTCTTGGCTGCAATGAGTGCTTGAGACTTGATAGCAACTCAATTCCCACTGGAGTAACAGTTGTGCTTTAGAAAATGCAATTTCATTCATTTATTCATCTAGTTCATTTCTGGTAATCTAGTATTGGGACAAAATCAAGGACACACAGCTGTTTCCTTTCTAGAGCTACAGACTTCTGGCTCTTCTGTCTCCAAAACCACTCAACAGACAAGGATCTCCACTGGTCTGGTGTCAGCTAGAGTCCTGTCTGTCCCAGCCCTGGTGTCAATTCCTCATTCCAGCACATGCTTGTTTTCTTAACAGGGAATTAGTATATTATATCTCCAAGGATTACACAAAGAATATTGAGTCCAACTGGCAATCTGCTGGATAGGGTCTAACCAAATTGATACAAAGCTTAAGCCTACATTTTAACAACAATAATACGTCAATAAGATTCTCTACAGTCAATTTGCATAGAGTTTAACCTCAAAATAAATCTGAGAGTTAATTTCAGGAAGGCAAAAGGCTATATCTTAACTTCCAAAATGGTAGAAGTCTCTTCATTGGAGCAATAGCTTTGTTTGTCTTTCCTCTCCTCTCTCCTCGGTGCCTTAAGATGGCTAGGTCCGTACCTATGCTCTTTAGTCATGTAAATTCCACTGAACATTAATGAGAAGATCCATGGATACCTTGATTCAAGTCAAACACAGACAAGAATTTGTGCATTTTAGTTGACAGATCTTAAATATAATAGGCCAGAGATTTCCAGTGGCCAAGAAGGGTATTCTGATCACACCCGCCCTCAAAAGGGCCTTGTGATACAGCAGTCACAAATTAGCTACTTCTCATCACAGGACTCCCATAAAGCCATACAATTCAGAAAAGCTAGCCACTGTCTAGTATGAGTCAGCAAAAATCTTCAATACAAACCATTAAGTCTTTCAGATTTGTCTCACAGTCAAAATGACTGTACTTATCATATAGGACAATCTGTGTGAAGCAGCATTTAGCAAGGTTATGCTGTTAGATCTCTCTGCCATATTCTGTACCATAAACCACAACATTTCCTTTCACAATCTCCATACTGGTCAGTGGTCAAAGTATCTGATCAATAACTCGAATGACTCAACTGACTCTTGGCTTTCAGAGTAATTCCAAAATAGAAGCCCCAGTGACACCATCCTTCTACTAACTGAAGGCCCTAATAAACTCTGCTTTTGATACATACGAAGAAAGCTCCACAAGATAGAGACAGAGCACTAGTTAACTCTTATCTTCTGTTGACAATGCCTTCTATGCAGTCTACGAATTTATCAACAGAAATAGCCATAAACATTTCTGGATGCTGCTGGTTGCCACATGTTCAGGACAGAATTGCCTTCAAAATGGTATGACAAAATAGACTTCAACCAGGGACTTCAATCCTAATAGTATAATGCAGTTCAGACAACACCTATTTCTTCTGGGCAACCCCCTCAAGATCCAGTGTCGAACTATGAAACTAAAGTAACTCCAACAGACATGGAATCTGCTCCCTGTAAGGTAGATAACTTTGTAATTCTTATCGGAGGACAGCAATGTGTCCCTAACTTTAAAATATGCAAGGCTGGATCACTGTAACCATAAACAAATTCCACATGCTCGAGTACCTCATGATGTAGCCCTTTCTCATGGCTCATTGTAGTATGGTCTGATGCCCATCCTGTGCTTCAAGTGGTTCTGGCTGTAACCAAAATCAGCTTTTTTTGCACCATTGTGACAAGGAAGCCTCTTGGCTCCAGTGTCAAGAAGCAATTTATGCTGAACACTACACAACCAAACATAACAATAAATAGACATTTGATCAAAAATCACATACAACTTCCATATGTTTAGATTAACTGAAAACGTAAAAATAAGAATGCGTATATGTATATGATATATCAATAGTGAAAACCTAGCCAAAAGACAGCAGAAAATTGTGTGTAGCCAAAGACAAGCATATATTCGAGTATAAGGAGAAAAGCTGGGTTGTGGATGGTTAATGGTGTCCTGTCTGTGGATATGCCGGGAACCACCAGAAATGGTGAGTTTGTCTGCAAGATAAGCAGGGGTGCTGGTTGTGTTGGCTCTGTAAATGATCAATCTGGTTTTGATGATGATACTGGCTGACAAGGGGGGGCTAAAGGATTTCCATCAGGATGGGGTGTTCCGTCAGGATGGGGTTGATGTGGTCATATTTCTTCAGGCCCTGGATAAAACATGCAGCAGTGTGAAAAAGGCCCTTAAGGGGTGCCAGAGTGGAACCCGGGAGATCCTGGATTAGGTTATTCCCATCATCCAGATGCAATAGTACAATGCCAAGCAGTTCTGGAGTCTCTTTCAGAAAACTAGCATTTGACTTTCTTTTGAAGAGAAAACTGGAACAAGGTGTGTTTCTTTTGGCAACGTGTTCCTTTGCTGGGGAGGTGGGTGTCCTGGGTTAATTGAAATTACTTGGTATTTGTTGAAAGCTGGAGTTGGAAGCAGTCAATGTTCACTTCATTGAGCCAGGTGTGTTTGTTGAAAAGTGCTTATACTAATTTACTTAGAGATTTATAAAAAAGAAAAAACGTAGGCATGCGTCCCATGCATGCCCAGCTTACAAGCTTCTGCAACACAGGCATAAGTTGTAAGTTCACATGGATGGCAGAACCAGAATTACATGTCCCCTTTTAATTGTTATCAAGTCACACTCAATTCACCAGCTTGGAACGCATGCATGAAAGGTTGTGTTCACAGAAAAGGACAGGGGAGTTTGGAACAAATAGAAGCCCTAGTGACCAGTGTACAAAAAACTGGGCTGCAAAAAAATCATAACATTTGAGAGGCCACCAAGTGCCTTGCCTTTTTTGGGGGATGATTTTATCCAAATTCTTTGGATATATGTTTAATAAGGAGCAAAACATGCCATAACATACACATAATCGAAACTCAACAGTGTGTGGGTACCCGGGTCACACCGATGTTTGGCGCTGGGTTCCACAGCATTCTATTTTTTCATCATTCATGGTTGCTATCAGCCATTCCAGCTTCTCTCTGATAAACAACTTCAGTGCTAAGCAGACAAAAGCTATCTTGATGGGGGTTTGGTGGGGGAGTGAGAACCACCCCTTCCTTCATGGAGGGTGGCAAAGCTGCTGAATGCCCGTTCTGCTGCTCACAACAATATCACTGTCCCCACGTGAGATCTAGTATGAGTTAAAAGGGCTGTACTTAGCGGCTTTCAATTTGAGCCTGTTCTGTAGGTCGTTTGGTCTGCAGTTGCAAGTCTTTGTTATTAAAACATCACACCTCTTCATAGTCTGTGAATCATTGCCCTCTGCACAGCACATGATGACTGACTAATCAAACTCGAAACTAAAGCAAAACAAGCTTTGGCATAGCCAATAGGTCTCGCCTTTGGGACCTTAAAAGTATTCAGCCATGCAGCACATTAAACCTTTATTAGAAATAAACTGTGTTTGTGCATTCCTTCGTACACTTGGCATTAGAATGTAATGGTCAGAACATCCCCAGAGGGCACCACAATAAAAATAGCATTTGGAAGAAACATGGTAATGTAACCATATAGCCAGCCCCAAGAGTGCATAACCACATCGAAAAGAGAAGGGCAGAAAACAGTGCAGTGCAATCATATATTCAGCCCCTAGAGGGCATAGTGCATTACACATTTTCAGGTATAGCAGGCCTGCTAGAATATTATTACAAATAAGGCCCTTAGAACACAAACTACTCCCAGCTCCAAAGCAAAAAATCCAGCCATGAGAGAGCTTAAAAAGACATTGAATGGTGGGAAAGGTTATGATTTTGGGGTCACCCGAGCCTAGTGTGGGGACCCAGAAGATGAGCTGGACAGAAAGAGCATGTTGTGTTGAACGTTTTGGTGATAGTCCAATTGTCCTAGGACCACCACATGCTGAGTTATGAGCAAAAATGTGTTGTAAAGGGAATGCCCCTGCAGAGGATTATGGGGCAAGTTTCCAGAGTGTAGTGAATATTGTAGTATTGGTTCTCCTGCTGTGCTGGGGAGAGCCGCCTTGAGGGTTTCCCTTGTGTTTTTTCTATTTAAAAGGTGTCCGTTTGTTTATTTTTCAACTGCTAACCTTGGGAAGAATTTAGGAATGGGGCTGTAAATTGTACCAGTGCTCATGTAAAGCGATCCTGTTGTGTAGCCATTTTAGCCATAGCTCCATGCACGTCATTTTAACACACTAGGCCAAGCCGCTGTGCACCTTAACCTAGATATATTTTATTCAGCTTAATTTTATTATTGTTACAATAGCCACTTTTATGGTCTTGTTTTATTTTCTATTTATCTAACTGTTTTTGCCAAGGCTACAGCATGGTACATTGCCGCTGAACGTGGTAGAAGTTTAGTCTCCAACATTCGTAGAAAACACACATCCTTACGTAGGGACATTTTCCCAGAACACCAGCTGTGCCGTTATAAAAACACTTCCTTGTCCCTTACACGTTAGAGGGAGATTCCAGTCAGAGAACCACAACTGTATGCTGATTGCCAAATGCTTCGCAACAGATGCTAACGCAGACCGCAAAACCCACACCGTTATGCCAACAGGAATACACCCACAGTCTCAGGACCCACGAATCACCGCAGGGGTCTTTCAACAGGGGTAAACCATTGGCTGTACACACCGCCGCACTCAAAATACACACACTTATAAAACTACACCACATTGGACAATTCAAACTACACACACCCACACACCCAATCCAATATAAAACACACACCCACATTACCCACAACCCTTTCCACGAAAAAAAAAAGATTGCCAACAGAGAGAGACACAAGCCAGGAGCACCCACTCAATCTGAGCCACAGAACACCATCACCCATACACCATCCACACACCACAACACATCACCCCGCCCATCACCCCACACATCCTCACACATATCACTCACACCACATACATGGCACCCCAAAGACACCACAGGTTTTCAGAGGAGGAGCTAAGGGTCATGGCGGAGGAAATCATCCGGGTTGAGGCACAGCTATTCGGATCACAGGTGCAGCAGACGTCCATTGCTAGGAAGATGGAGCTATGGCGGAGGATTGTGGACAGGGTCAAAGCCGTGGGACAGCACCTAAGAACAGGGGATGACATCAGGAAGAGGTGGAACGACCTACGGGGGAAGGTGCGTTCCGTGGTTGCAAGACACCAGGTAGCCGTACAGAGGAGTGGCGGTGGACCCCGCACCTCCTCCCCCACAACTAACAACATGGGAGGAGCAAGTCTTAGCAATAATGCATCCTAACGGCCTCGCAGGAGTAGCAGGAGGACTGGACTCTGGTAAGTCAAATCTTTACTACTATATCTCCCACCCTACCTGCATGCCATCACAAACTCCTACCCCTACCCTCACCCCCATCACTCCACCACCTCACATATACCCCACCATCACAACCCACCCATCCCAAAACCAAGCCCTGCATATAACACTAATCTATGGGCCCCCATCACAGACCTGCATGGACACCCATCACCACAGAATGCCCATTAGAGAGAATCACCTAGCCCACAAAATCACCATGCACACAAGCCTAAGCTGCCAGGGCTATCCCAAACATACAGGGAAACAAACCCATGCACAAGATGGCACACGCAGATACAATAACACTGCATTTTCATCCCCACAGGACCCTTACTCCACGTCGCCGGAGGGAGTTGCCACCAACATCCAGTCCCCCCAGAGGAGGCCCACAGTGATGACAGCAGCTCTGCACGCCTGGATCACGATGACCAACATAGCCCATCAGGGACCTCTGGACAGTCGGGTACCCAGGCACAGTTCCAACCCACCGCAGAGTCTCCCCCCTCAGGAAACACCAGCACAGCACCCACCCAGTGGGCCCATGCCACTTTCCCCAGGACACGTCAATCAGCAGTGTGTCCACTACTACAGGGACCCCAGCCAACCCTGCAAACACAGGACGATCAGGGACCTGGGGTCAGTGGGCACATGGTTTAGGGGACAGAGGCACAGGACAACAGGGAAACTGGGAGGACTGCTGTGTGACAGGGGAAGGACAGGCCCAGGGAACCCACTCTCCATGAGGCACTCTCCAACATCCTGGAAGCATACCACCATTCTCAAGAGACCATGGGCCAGATACTGTACAAGTTGCAGGAGACCCAGCAGCTGCAGGCGGGACAGTACCATGGGATATGGACTTAAGTTGGTGTCTTACGCAGATGACACTCAACTAATTGTCTCCTTTTCTAATTCCTATCCGGACATGGATACAGCAGTGGGTCCATGTTTGAAAGCAATTGAGACTTGGATGTCAGGAAGTAAATTAAAACTTAATGATGATAAGACAGAAGTCATGTTCTTTGGACCACAAAAAGCCTCCTCCACTAATCTAAGATCTTTAATTGGAGATCTTACTCTTCCCCCCCCTAAATCTATTATTAAGAGTCTTGGAGTATGGTTAGATCCTCAACTTTCTATGTCACAACATGTCAATAGATTAGCTCAAACTTCCTTTGCTCTGCTTAGAACCCTGAGGAAGGTTATAACAATACTTCCACCACTTGCTAGGAGACTGGTTATTCAGGCTCTGATAGGTTCTCGTCTCGACTACGGCAATGCTCTGTTTGTGGGAGCACCAAAATATGTTACCCAGAGGCTGCAGAGGGTGCAAAATGCAGCCTCACGTCTACTTTTAAATACCCCTAAACATCATTCTATACGGGCTGCAATTTCATCCCTACATTGGCTTCCAGTGGATAAAAGAATTCAGTTTAAGACGTTATGCCATTTTCATAGATCCATATTTAATCATGGCTCTGAAATGCTCAAAACCCTGGCATCGGTATATACTCCTACCAGACTACTGAGATCCTCTTCAGCTATACTGGCCACAGTACCCACAATAAAGAAAGTAAGATGGGGAGGAAGATCACTAGCCTATCAAGGTGCCATTCTTTGGAATAGCCTTCCTTTTAGTATTAGATCGATACCCCAAGAGATTTTGTTTAGGAAGGCCTTGAAAACCTGGTTATTTAAAGCTTAATTTCTATTTGAACTTAGATGGTGACATTTGCCGTTATGTATAGAAAGCGCGACGAGGCCTCCGGCCAGTTTTAGGCGCTATATAAGCAGTTATAACATAACATCAGGGAGGACCTTAAAAACATCTACACCATCCTGGTCACCGTTGCAGGGGTGCTGGCAGACATGGGCAAGACCATGAGGGAGGCAGTGGCACACCAACAGGCCCCTGACACTAGCCACACCGAAGAACAGCCCTCCACCTCCGCCAGCGCTAGTGGACAGGAGGCCCCGCCACAGGACCAACAGGCCACCAGCACCCCACCCCCTGCAGAAGGAGAACCGCCCCACAAATGGTTCCTGCAATCCACGCAGAAGCCAGAGAACATTGCCAAGACCCCCGCCAGGAAATAAGACTCTCCTGATTGTCACCCTTCTGTCCCACTCTGTCATCCTGTCCCCCTTGAACTGCCATTACTCCCCTTCCTATGCCCCACTGGACAATGCACCTGTGATACAAAGAGACTGGACTCGAACTGGACATTCCTCCACCATCACCCCAGCCTATTGCACATCCCCCTCTATGTCTGAGCACTTAAATAAACACTCTTGGAACAAATACTAATCTTGAATCTGTCAAATGATTGAATCATGTATTAGTACAACATTCTGAAAACATTGCAAGTCATATATACAGTTATATATACATTGGTATGACCTTTAGTGGGCAGCAGTAAACATACCAGGAGCCAGAGTGGGCCACAGAGATCTGAAAATAGAGATGCCAAAGGGTACAGTAAGTGGCCATAGACATAGGGAAATCAGGCTGCCATGAACAATATCCAACAGAAAACTGAAATGTAAAGTTACAGTGTCTTACCTGTGTGTCACTGGAAGTACTGCTGTAATATATTACTTCTGTTGTCCACATCTTCTTCCTCTGCCTCCTCTTCCTCACTGTCCACAGGCTACACCACTGCCACAAGACCATCTCCAGGACCATCCTCCTGCAGAAAAGGCACCTGGTGTCTCAAGGCCAGGTTGTGCAATATGCAACATGCAACGATGTTGCAACGTTCGTGGGTGAGTAGTACAGGAACCCACCTGTCAGATGGAGGCACCGGAACCTGGCCTTCAGGAGGCCAAAGGTCCTTTCAATGATCCTCCTTGTTTGCCCATGTGCCTCATTGTAATGTTCCTCTGCCCTTGTCCTGGCATTTCTCACTGGAGTCAGTAGCCATGAGAGGTTGGAGTAACCAGAGTCACCTGCAAATATCGAGGGATACCTGTTAGACACACACTAACCCTTATGGACAACCACAAACCCAGACACAAACTTATACTGGGTGGTGACCTTGGGCTCACTATTAGCCACACCCGATGCCTATGGAGTTGGCCCATCACATATGGGATGCTGCTATTCCTCAAGATAAAGGCGTCATGCACAGAGCCAGGAAACTTGGCATTCACATGGGAGATGTACTGGTCCACCAAACACACCATCTGCACGTTCATAGAGTGATAGCTTTTTCTATTCCTGAATACTTGTTCATTTCTCCGGGGTGGGACAAATGCTACATGTGTACCATCTATGGCACCAATGATGTTGGGGATTTGTCCCAGGGCATAAAAGTCAGCTTTCACTGTGGCCAAATCCTCCACCTGGGGGAATACAATGTAGCTGCACATGTGTTTCAGTAGGGCTGACAACACTCTGGTCAACATGTTTGAGAACATTGGCTGAGACATCCCTGATGCCATGGCCACTGTTGTTTGGAAGGAACCACTTGCCAGGAAATGGAGCAATGACAGGACCTGCACTACAGGGGGGATACCTGTGGGCTGGCGGATAGCTGACATCAGGTCTGGCTCCAATTGGGCATACAGTTCTTGGATTGTGGCTCGATCCAGTCTGTAGGTTAGGATAATGTGTCTGTCCTCCATTGTCGCAAGGTCCACCGGGGGTCTGTACACCGGATGATGTCGCCATCTCATATTCATCCTCAGCAGCAGAAGCCTATGGAGGAACACGGTGAGCAGAGGGTCTTATTCACACATCAATTGAAATAATGATGCATCTTTTACTTTACAGAACCTGTATGTGAATCTGAGAGTCAGTTGCTGTGCCAATGTCTGCTGTGACGGAGTTAGTTGCCATGGCCTGTGTCCCCCTGAAATGGTGGCTGCCTGACCTGTGAGGAGGGACAAGTGGAAATGAGGTAATTCCGCTGGCGTTGTGCGCCGTTGCGGTAGGCGGCCTATGACCGCCGCGCAACTTTGCATTGGTTATCATTGGGCCCTATGGGTTCCAGGAGCCAATGGCGATGTACGCCGGCGGTGACGGTACGCAACGCCGCGGATGTGACTGCCATTTTCTATCTGTTCACTCATTTGCTACCTGACCTTCAACAGGAGAGGACCTACACTGCAAGTGCTGCTGTGACCTGTGTCTGGAAGCGACAATGGTTTATGTGTCTGGGGAAAGGGCCCCTGCCTTCTCTGCGGAGGAGTTGGAGAAACTGGTGGATTGGGTCCTACCCCAGTACACGTTACTCTACGGTCCTCCAGGCAAACAGGTGAGTACACTGTGAGCATGATGCGTGGGCCATGAATGTATGGATTGCTGTGTGTGTAAGCCACATGTAGGGGGGTGCTGAGGCGTCCTGGCCAGGGTGAAGCATGTATGGTGGTCAATGTATGTGCGTCAGGGGATGGGAGGGATCTGGTGGGAGAGGAAGTGTGACGGTCTGGATGGTTAACTAATGCCCTTTTCTCCTGTCTTTTTCCATGCAGGTCAGAAAAAAGGGTATTTGGTGTGCCATTGCCAAGGAGGTGAGGACCCTGGGGGTCTTTGACAGGCGGAGCACCCACTACCGCAAATGGTGGGAGGACCTGTGCTGCTAGGCAAGGAAGATGGCGGAGGCCCAGCTGGGGCTGGCCTCCCAACGAGGGAGGGGTGCCCGTCGTACCCTGAGCCACCTGATGTTCCACATCCTGGTGGTCGCCTATCCGGAGTTGGATGGGCGCTTGAAGGCATCACAGCAGCCACAAGGGGGTGCAGAATCATGACTTTGCGTGCTTTAAGGTTTACCTGGGTGGGGGATGTGGGCTGTGGGTGCCCCAAGGCCAGGGCGAACATGGCAGGATAGGTCCCTTGTTGGGCAGGCTCTGAAGCACTCCACCCCCAATAGTGTTAGTGTTCATCTACTACTGGGCAGGGTCCAGTGGGTTTCAGGTGTGCAGCTAATGGCGTTATGCATTGTACCCCATGGGCTGGTGACTATCTTAGTAACTGGTAGTGCATGGCCTGGTGCATAGGGCTGCTCCCTGTGAGTTGTGTATGCCAACGGTAGTGTTGTTGCTGGCATTGACTAAGTGTATCCTCTGTCTCTCCCCCTCCTTTTTGTTTTGTCACCCTGTCCTAGTGTGTATTAGCATCAACTGGCGGAGAAGCGGAGGCACCAACGATGGAGGGAGCTGCATCCCACATGGGCCTGGAGGCCGAATCCACCGACGGTGAGGGCTCCAGTAGGACTGAGGGCGAGGGGAGCACCACGACGGGGACAGTAGGGGACACCACAGACAGCGACTCCTCCTCCGATGGAAGCTCCCTGGCAGTGGTGGACACCTCTGTACCCATCCCAACAACAGGTACAGCTACCACCCCCCCACCAGCACCGCCCTCCCAGCAGCCACTCAGCGTGTTTCCTGTCCTTGCTCACCAAAGAGTGGGCATCTCCTTCGCCCCAGGCACCTCAGGCCTGCCCCAGTCAGCCCTGCTGCCCTCAGTGAGGAGGCTATTGACCTCCTGAGATCCCTCACTGTTGGGCAGTCAACCATACTGAATGCCATCCAGGGTGTCAAGAGCCATTTGCAACAAACAAATGCATACCTGAGGGGCATTCACTCTGGCGTGCCGGCCCAACAGAGAGTATTTCAGGCTCTGGCCTCAGCACTGATGGCAGCCATTGTCCCTGTCTCTAGCCTCCCCCCTCCAACTTCCTCTACCCAGTCCCAATCCCCTCAACCTATCCCAAGCACACCTTCAGACCAGCATTCACCCAAATCACCACACAAAAGTGGGTCAGGCAAACACACTTCATCTCACAGGCACTCACACAAGCACCATCCTCATGAAGACACACCAACACCCGCTGCCTACACTTTGTCCCCCTCCTCCTCCTCGTCCACCTCCCTCCCAGTAGCGTCTCCACTCACACCTGCATGCACTATATCCTCAGCCACTACCTCCATCACCAGCACGCCCATCACTACACACCCCTCACTGGCAGTCACCACCCCCACATCCATGCACACGTCCCCTGTGTCCTCTCCCAGTGTGTCTGTGACCCCTCCCCCCAACGTACACAAACGCAGGCACCCACCCAACAGCCATCCACCTCACAACAGCATCCAGCCCATGCACCTGCACCCAAACTCAGCAGACAGACACCTCCTACAACCACTCCCTCTTCCTCCACTCCCAAACCGTCTCCTTCTTCCCGCCCAGTGTCCCTAAGAAGCTTTTCCTGGCAAACATTGACCTCTTCCCTAACCCTCCACCCCCCGTCCTTCCCCTTGGGCCAGGCTGGCCAGAACCCAGCCCAGCACCTCAGCCCCCAAAACATCGTCCGCTGTGGTTCCTGCAGCTATCAAAGAGGGTACCCGTCAGCCCAGCCAGTGTGCCACCAACCCTTGCTAAGGCCACAGCCATTCTGCCAGCTGGCAAGGTGAAGAGGGGGACAGGATCCAGCAAGGAGAAGGAGCCACAACCACCCAGCAAATCCACCTCAAAGACTTCACCTGCCAGACCCAAGGTCACACCACCATCTGCCAAGGTGAGGAAGGGGCAGAAAAAAACAGCCAAGGCACTTCAGCCGTCAGAGGCTGTCGGTGAAGGCCTGGTGTGTACCATCACAACCGTCAGCACCGTCACCTGCACCGCGGCCAGCACCGTCAGCAGCCCTGCCGCTAGCACCGCTGACAGTAGCACCACTGGCAGCAGCCCCAGTGGGCAGCCGTCCGAGGCTGCAGGAGAAGGGCTGGAGCCTCCCTCCACCACTGGCAGCACTGGCACCTGCACCACAGCCAGCACCTCTACCTGCACCGCCGCTAGCACCTCCTCAGGCCCCGCTGCAAGCACCGCCACCTGCACCGCTGACAGTAGCACCACTGGCAGCAGCAGCAGCCTCAGTTGCCAGCCGTCCGAGGCTGCAGGAGAATGGCTGGAGCATCCCTCCACCGCTGGCAGCACCCCCACCAGCCCCGGCACTACCACCAGTTTGCAACCATAGCCGTCGCCAGGTGGAGTCTAGCCCTGCCTCCATGGACTGTCAAGCAACCTGCTCTTTGAAAATCTCATGCGTCAGACACCCAAGTGAGGGACTGTGAACTGCCACACCCCAAGTGTTGCATAACTGGGCACAAAGCCCCCTCCAGAGCCAGTGGAAGAAGGCATCCACTCACCCTATCCTTGGCAGGATGAAGCACACTGGGCACAAAGCCCCCTCCAGAACCAGTAGAGAAATTCATCCACTCACCCTATCCTTTGCAGGATGAAGCACACTGGGCACAAAGCCCCCTCAAAAACCAGTGGAAGAAGGCATCCACTTGAGAGACTGTGGCTTTGCACTCCCCAGGAGCAAGCAGTGGGCAAAGCACCCACTTGAGAGACTGTGGCTTTGCACTCCCCAGGACCAAGCAGTGGGCAAAGCACCCACTTGAGAGACTGTGGCTTTGCACTCCCCAGGACCAAGCAGTGGGCAACCCACCCACATGCAAGACTGTGGCCTTGCACTCCCTAGGACATCACTGTGGGCATCGAGCCCCCTCCAGGAGCAGTGGCATTCTCCCATCTTCCGGCTGAGGTGCACCCCGCTTCACCCTCCCCCTTAGGTGCCTGTGTGTTTTTGACCTGATGCCCCAGCAGTGTTCTCTCCATATTGAGGCAGGAGTCAAGTGTGGGCTTGGCTTATGAGTTTTGGCCTAGTGGCCCACGGACATTTTGAGTGGACAATGTACAGCCTTATGTACATATTGTATATTTTTGTAAATTCTGTTTTTGAAATTCTTACATATATCAGACTATTTCTAAACTATCACTGACTTCGCTCTATTCCTTTTGTCCTTGCGTTCTTCCAGGGGGTTACGGGGTGTAAATGTAATGTTGCTGCATGTGTTTGCGTGTATGATGTTCTGTGTGGGGGTGGGGGGTGGCGTGTTGTGTGTGTGTGTGTCACTCTCTTTTTCCTCCCCCCTCCTCTGTCTCCTAGGTGCAGTACTCACCGTTGTCGTCGCCTTTGGTACTCCTGGTTGATGAGGAGGTAGACAAGCATGAGGAGGACCTGCAGCTCGGGCTCCATGGTGTCCTGGTTCTTCGTTGAGTGTCGAGAGGTGAGTGGTTTCCCTTCCACATACTGTTTCCGCTGTGCTTTTGTTGGCGTGGGTACCGCCCCGGAAAGGTTGGCGGATGGGCGGTTTGTGATGGGGTGGGTGGTACATTGTTTTCTGCCTGGCTGTTGGTGGTTACCACCGCGGTGTTTGTTGCTACCGCCATGGCGGTCGGTGTGTTAAAATGGCTGTATGTTTTGGCGGTTTTCGCCGCAGTCGTGATCCCATTTTTGTTACTGCCGGCCTGTTGGCGGTGTTACTGCCGCTTTAACAACGACCGCCAGGGTCGTAATGAGGGCCATACTGCCTCTGTTTGTCATTTATATATGAGACTAAATGTAACTGAGAGAAACAGGTGAGACCTGAGTGACCACGGCTTCCCTGAGAAACCAGTCATCCCTATCCTTGGGTAGAGGTGAGGCACTGCTAGTTAGCCAGAGCAGAACCCGGATTGGAGCGACAGGTGTCACCCACAGTGGGTCAGACTTAGGCCCTCATTCTGACCCTGGCGGTCGGTGATAAAGCGGCGGCCAAGCCGCCAACAGGCCGGCGGTCTAAAATATGCAATTCTGACCCTGGCGGGAACCGCCAACACAGCCCGCCAACTTAACACTCCGACCGCCACAGCGGTACAAACAAACAGCGCGGCGGTTCCCGCCAACAGCCCGGCGGCAGACAATGTACCGCCCACCCTATTACGACCCACCAATCTGCCACCTTTTCCGGGGCGGGAGCACCGCCGATAAGAACACGGCGGAAACAGACTACGAACGGGAAAACGCTCACCTCTACGCACTCCACGCGAGATTCCGGCAGTATGGAGCCAGAGTTGCAGGTCATCCCCGCACTCCTATTCCTGCTCATATACCAGGAGCACGCCCGGCGGCGCGGAAGACATCGGTGAGTACTGCACCTACGACACAGGGGAGGGAAAAGATTACCGGCACACACCCACCCACCCACACCCACTACAACACACACATCAATGCATTCCCACAGATCACTGTCACAACCCACAAACCACCCCCCTCCGAAATAATGCAAAGACCAAAAGAAGAGATCATAAACGGGCAGATATATTGAAATATGTACACCAGTAATCCCAATTAATAAATAAACTATGTACAAAATATATACAGCTACTAAATGTAGTCCAACCACTGTCCGTGGATCACAGGGGTCCTGTGCAAAGGGGCAAGGCCCAGTCCCACGACAAGAACTCCACGGAGAGAACACTGCAGGGGCATCAGAAAGAAAATAGGACAGGCACCTCAGGGGGAAGGGAAGGGGGGGCACCTCAGCCACTTGAGTACACGACGCCAGATCCACGAGGGGACTCCATGACCACTGGCCCATCCTGGGGAGAGCAAAGCCACAGTCCAAACAGTCCATACAGTGGGTGGCCTGCCCACTGGGCCATCCTGGGGAGAGCAAAGCCACAGTCCAAACAGTCCATACAGTGGGTGGCCTGCCCACTGGGCCATCCTGGGGAGAGCAAAGCCACAGTCCAAACAGTCCATACAGTGGGTGGCCTGCCCACTGGGCCATCCTGGGGAGAGCAAAGCCACAGTCCATACAGTCCATACAGTGGGTGGCCTGCCCACTGGGCCATCCTGGGGAGAGCAAAGCCACAGTCCAAACAGTCCATACAGTGGGTGGCCTGCCCACTGGGCCATCCTGGGGAGAGCAAAGCCACAGTCCATACAGTCCATACAGTGGGTGGCCTGCCCACTGGGCCATCCTGGGGAGAGCAAAGCCACAGTCCATACAGTCCATACAGTGGGTGGCCTGCCCACTGGGCCATCCTGGGGAGAGCAAACCCACAGTCCATACAGTCCATACAGTCCATACAGTGGGTGGCCTGCCCACTGGGCCATCCTGGGGAGAGCAAAGCCACAGTCCATACAGTCCATAACAGACCCCACTGCCACTGGAGAAGGCAAGTTGGCCAGAGGACATCCTGCAGCCCTGCCCGAGATAGATCCTGCCCTGCCACGTCTGCCAAAGGGCCAGCGGTTCTTGCCCTGAAGGGCCCAGTTCAGCGGTTCTTGAGACGGCGGGGCCCAGTTCAGCGCTCCTTGCCTTGAAGGGCCCAGTTCAGCGGTTCTTGAGACGGCGGGGCCCAGCGGAGCGGTGCGTGAGACGGCGGGGCCCAGCGGAGCGGTGCTTGAGACGGCGGGGCCCAGTTCAGCGGTTCTTGCCCTGAAGGGCCCAGTTCAGCGGTTCTTGAGACGGCGGGGCCCAGCGGAGCGGTGCGTGTGACGGCGGGGCCCAGCGGAGCGGTGCTTGAGACGGCGGGGCCCAGTTCAGCGGTTCTTGCCCTGAAGGGCCCAGTTCAGCGGTTCTTGAGACGGCGGGGCCCAGCGGAGCGGTGCGTGAGACGGCGGGGCCCAGCGGAGCGGTGCTTGAGACGGCGGGGCCCAGTTCAGCGGTTCTTGCCCTGAAGGGCCCAGTTCAGCGGTTCTTGAGACGGCGGGGCCCAGCGGAGCGGTGCGTGAGACGGCGGGGCCCAGCGGAGCGGTGCTTGAGACGGCGGGGCCCAGTTCAGCGGTTCTTGCCCTGAAGGGCCCAGTTCAGCGGTTCTTGAGACGGCGGGGCCCAGCGGAGCGGTGCGTGAGACGGCGGGGCCCAGCGGAGCGGTGCTTGAGACGGCGGGGCCCAGTTCAGCGGTTCTTGCCCTGAAGGGCCCAGTTCAGCGGTTCTTGCCCTGAAGGGCCCAGTTCAGCGGTTCTTGAGACGGCGGGGCCCAGTTCAGCGCTCCTTGCCTTGAAGGGCCCAGTTCAGCGGTTCTTGAGACGGCGGGGCCCAGCGGAGCGGTGCGTGAGACGGCGGGGCCCAGCGGAGCGGTGCTTGAGACGGCGGGGCCCAGTTCAGCGGTTCTTGCCCTGAAGGACCCAGTTCAGCGGTTCTTGCCCTGAAGGGCCCAGTTCAGCGGTTCTTGAGACGGCGGGCCCAGTTCAGCGGTTCTTGCCCTGAAGGGCCCAGTTCAGCGGTTCTTGAGACGGCGGGGCCCAGTTCAGCGGTTCTTGAGACGGCGGACGGTCTATGGCCAACTGCTAATTGCCTGGTGGTGCCCTCCTGGGCAGCGGGGATGGTGCTCCTTCACTGCCCACCTGGGCTGTGGGTGGTGGGGCCCTCCTGGCCAGCTGGGCTGGGTCCTCCCTGGGCAGCGGCTATGGGGGTGGTGGGCTCTCCCGGGGCAGCTGTGCCGGTTCCTCCCGGGGCAGCGGCTATGGGGGTTGTGGGCTCCTCCTGGGCAGCAGGCCTGCTGCCTGACCTCTCTGACTTGCTGCCCTTGCCCTCCTTAGTCGTGGGCCTGTGGCCCTTTCCTCCCTTTGGAGCTGTGGCTGGTGACTGTCTCTGGGTGGTGTCCGGGGGGGATGTAGAAGGCGGGCTCCTGCGGCGACCCTTCCGCCTTCTGCTCCTCTTCCCAGGGGGTGGGCTGGCTGTCCCCTTGCTGCTGGGCGAAGATCCAGACATGCGGGCTGGCGGGCTCCAATACCCCTGCACCCTTGTCAAGGGGGCTGTAGGGCTGGTGGTGGCTGAGGTGCTCTTCTTACCCCGACGAGAAGGAGGGGGGGGCTCAGGGTCAGGAAAGAAGTTAGTAGTGGCGAGGAAGAGCTTCTTGGGACAATGGAGAGTGGTAGGTACAGTGGGAATGGGAGTGGAGGGAGAGGATGTGGTTGTAGGTGAGTCACGTTTGCTGTCTTTGGGTGCAGGTGCAGGAGGGATAGGCTGTCGTGAGGTGGATGGCTGTTGGGTGGGTGGGTGGCTGCGTTTGTGTGGTGTGGAAGAGGGGGTGACAGACACAGTGGGAGAGGACACAGGGGACGTGTAAATGGCAGTGGGGGTGGTGACTGCACGTGTGCGGACTGGAGTGGAGGGTGTGCTGGTGATGGAAACACTGGCTGATGGTGAGGTGAATGGAGGTGTGAGTGTAGACGTCACAGGGAGGGAGGAGGGAGACGAGGAGGTGGGGGTCACAGAGGTGGTAGTGACTGTTGGCATGTCTGCATCGGAATGTTGCGTGTGTGAATGTCTGCGTGATCTGTGGTGCTTATGTTTGGATGAGCTTCTCTTGGGTGTTGAGGTGTGTGCAGGCTGGTCTGATGGTGTGGGTGGGACAGGCAGAGGAACAGGAGACTGGGAGGAGGGAGTTAGTAGAGGCAGGCAGGAGACAGGGACAATGGCTGCCGTCAGTGCTGAGGCCAGAGCCTGGAACGATCGCTGATGGGCAGCCTGACCCGAATGAATGCCCTCCAGGTACGCATTGCTGCGATGAACCTCCCTCTCCACCCCCTGGATGGCATTCAAAAGGGTAGTCTGCCCAACAATGAGCGTTCGGAGGAGGTCAATGACCTCCTCACTGAGGGCAGCGGGGGTAACAGGGGCAGGGCCTGAGGTGCCTGGGGCGAAGGAGATGCCCGGCTTCCTGGCAGAGCGGGCACGGGGCGAACGCTGAGGGGCTGCTGGGAGGGCGGAGATGGTGCGCTGGGTGGCGGCTGTACCTGTAATGGCGGGGGGCACGGATGGTGCCACCCCCGCAAGGGAGCCCCCTTCCGAGGACGTGTCCGTGTCGCTGCAGGGTCCAGTCGTCCCCGTCGTGGAGCTCCCCTCGCCCTCCGTCTCACTGGTCCAGTCTGACTCTGTGGCATGGCCCTCCTGGGCCATGTGAGATGCAGCTCCCTCCTGCCCCGATGCCACTTCTCCTCCGCCTGATGATGCTGATGCACACAAGCACAGAAAGACAAACAAAAAGGGGGGGGGGGGAGAGAGAAATAAAGGGATATTGAGTACATGGATCTCCGGTACAGTTAGCGGACATGACAGACACAGATGCCCCCTGCACTAAGTTGCGCACTTGGGGTACGCTACGCATTCCGTGGAACATGCCCTACACGCCTAGAGTTGACAACTGCACCCATGGATGACACGGCCCAGGGATGGCTGTACTGACAAACTACTGAGGGTGGTGGCTGGGGACACAGGGGCTTACGGGGGTGCCCAGCCTACAGATATCGCCCTGGCCTAGGGGGACCCCCAGCCCTCCTCCCCCACCCAGACACCTCCACTGCGCGACAACAGAGTAGATAATGCTTGTACTCACCCCCTTGTGTCTGCTGTGCTGCCCTCACGCGCCCATCCAATTCAGGGTAGGCCACCGCCAGGATCCGGAACATCAGGGGGCTCAGTTGACGGCAGGCACCCCGCCTACGTTGGGAGGCCATCCCCAGCAGAGACTCGGCAGTCTTCTTGGTCCCGCGGCGGATGTCCTCCCACCTCTTGCGGCAGTGGGTGCCCCGTCGATGGTGGACCCCCAGGGCCCGGACTTCCTTGGCGATGGCACGCCAAATCCCGATCTTCTCATGGGCGCGGACCTATGTGACACGTACAGGGAGGGAGAAATACCACGTTCAAGTTTCTCAGCATTTTCCTTTCCAGTGGCCCAACGCCCCCCATCCCCGCCAGGCCCCCCGCCATGCCCCCCGCCATGCCCAACATGCCCCCCATCCCCGCCAGGCCCCCCGCCAGGCCCAACATGCCCCCCATCCCCGCCAGGCCCCCCGCCATGCCCCCCGCCAGGCCCAACATGCCCCCCATCCCCGCCAGGCCCCCCGCCAGGCCCAACATGCCCCCCATCCCCGCCAGGCCCCCCGCCAGGCCCAACATGCCCCCCATCCCCGCCAGGCCCCCCGCCATGCCCCCCGCCATGCCCAACATGCCCCCCATCCCCGCCAGGCCCCCCGCCAAGCCCAACATGCCCCCCATCCCCGCCAGGCCCCCTGCCATGCCCCCCGCCAGGCCCAACATGCCCCCCATCCCCGCCAGGCCCCCCCGCCAGGCCCAACATGCCCCCCATCCCCGCCAGGCCCCCCGCCATGCCCCCCGCCAGGCCCAACATGCCCCCCATCCCCGCCAGGCCCCCCGCCATGCCCCCCGCCAGGCCCAACATGCCCCCCATCCCCGCCAGGCCCCCCGCCAGGCCCAACATGCCCCCCATCCCCGCCAGGCCCCCCGCCATGCCCCCCGCCAGGCCCAACATGCCCCCCATCCCCGCCAGGCCCCCCGCCATGCCCCCCGCCATGCCCAACATGCCCCCCATCCCCGCCAGGCCCCCGCCAAGCCCAACATGCCCCCCATCCCCGCCAGGCCCCCCGCCATGCCCCCCGCCAGGCCCAACATGCCCCCCATCCCCGCCAGGCCCCCCGCCAGGCCCAACATGCCCCCCATCCCCGCCAGGCCCCCCACCATGCCCCCCGCCAGGCCCAACATGCCCCCCATCCCCGCCAGGCCCCCCGCCAGGCCCAACATGCCCCCCATCCCCGCCAGGCCCCCCGCCATGCCCCCCGCCAGGCCCAACATGCCCCCCATCCCCGCCAGGCCCCCCGCCATGCCCCCCGCCATGCCCAACATGCCCCCCATCCCCGCCAGGCCCCCCGCCAAGCCCAACATGCCCCCCATCCCCGCCAGGCCCCCCGCCATGCCCCCCGCCAGGCCCAACATGCCCCCCATCCCCGCCAGGCCCAACATGCCTCCCATCCCCGCCAGGCCCCCCGCCATGCCCCCCGCCAGGCCCAACATGCCCCCCATCCCCGCCAGGCCCCCCGCCATGCCCCCCGCCAGGCCCAACATGCCCCCCATCCCCGCCAGGCCCCCCGCCAGGCCCAACATGCCCCCCATCCCCGCCAGGCCCCCCGCCATGCCCCCCGCCAGGCCCAACATGCCCCCCATCCCCGCCAGGCCCCCCGCCAGGCCCCCAAGCCAGCCAGTGGCCCCAAATCCATATTGAATTAAACTCACTTGTTGGTCTGGAGGACCGTAGAGTAGCGCATACTGGGGGAGGACCCCATCCACAAGTTTCTCCAACTCCTCTCCAGTGAAGGCAGGGGCCCTTTCCCCAGGCGCAGCAGCCATTGTCCCTTCCAGACCGAGGTCACAGCAACACTTGCAGTATAGGTCCTCTCCTGTGAAAGTTCAAGTCGCAAGTGGATAAGTAGATAGAAAATGGCGGTCACGTCCGCGGCGGTGCGTACCGCGGCGGTGCGTCCCGCCACCGCCGGCGCCCTTCGCCATTGGCTCCTGAAACCCATAGGCTTCAATGTTAACCAATGCGGCTTCGCGCCGCGGTCTTCGCCCGCCGCCCGCCGCGGTGTGCCACGCCAGCGCATTGACCTCACATCCCATTGTCACACTTCACAGGTCAGGCAGCCGCCATTTCCAGGGCCCACATGGCTCAATTTCAACTGCGTCACACAGGCCTAGGCCTTGCATAGCCACTCAGACACGCCATTCACTGCATAGAGAATCGTATACTGTGCTAGCTGTGAGTACGTACCTGTGGGTTGCTTGACTGTGTGCTCCATGTTGTCCTTCCTAGGCACCGTCCGCTGGGTTGGGCGAGGAGACGGATGAATCCTCCCGTGTACCGACCGCTGGTGGACCTGTCGACAATGGAAGAACGCCACATTATCCTGACCTACCGTCTTAACCGTGCCACTATCCATGAACTGTGTGCCCAGCTGGAGCCCGACCTGATGTCCCCCATCCGCCAACCCACAGGGATTCCCCCTCTGGTGCAGGTCATGTCAGTACTACATTTCTTGGCAAGTGGGTCATTTCAGACAACCGTGGGAATTGCTTCTGGGATGTCTCAGCCCATGTTTTCGAAGGTGTTATCCAGAGTGTTGTCTGCCCTGAGGAAATCCGTGAGGAACTACATCATTTTCCCTGAGGTGGGCGAATTGGCTACAGTGAAGGGTGATTTCTACGCCCTTGGACATATTCCCAACGTAATTGGTGCCATTGATGGGACCCATGTGGCTTTGGTTCCCCCAAGAGACAGGGAGCAGGTGTACAGGAACAGAAAAAATTACCATTCAATGAACATCCAGGTGGTGTGTTTGGCTGACCAGTACATCTCGCATGTAAATGCCAAATTCCCAGGGTCAGTGCATGACGCCTACATCCTCAGGAATAGCAGCATCCCTTACGTGATGGAACAGCTACAGAGACACCGTGTATGGCTAGTGGGGGACTCTGGGTACCCCAACCTGTCGTGGCTACTGACCCCAGTAAGGAATCCCCGGACCAGGGCAGAGGAACGGTACAATGAGGCCCATGGGCGTACTAGGAGGGTGATCGAACGCACCTTTGGCCTCCTAAAGGCCAGGTTTCGGTGCCTGCATATGACAGGTGGATCCCTAATGTACTCACCTAAGAAGGTGTGTCACATCATCGTGGCCTGCTGCATGCTTCACAACCTGGCTTTGCGCCGCCAGGTGCCTTTCCTGCAGGAGGATGGTCGAGACGGTGGTGTTGTGGCAGCGGTGGAACCTGAGGAGAGTGACGAGGAGGAAGACGACGGGGCTGAAACAGACAACAGGGACAGAATCATTGAACAGTACTTCCAATAGGACACAGGTAACATTTCAAAGATAATTTAGTAAAAGTTAACTACTCTCCAGCATCTCTGCTGCCTGTCTATTTGCCCCAGTGTATGATGACTGAGTTTTGGCTTTTCCCTCCCTATTTCAGATCTGGGGTCCCCACTACGAGTCCTGTGCTTCGTTTCCCCATGGACTACAGCTTTGTGGCAGCTGTTTGTTGACTTCACCATGTACAAGGACATATTTGCACTGTCATGTCAATTACAATCTATTGAAATCACAGCCAGACTCCAGATATTTTGGTGCAAAATAGGTGTTTATTTAAGTGCTCAAAATGGGATGGGTGGTTTCAAGTGGGTGGGGGCTATGGTGAAGGAATGTCCATGGCAGAGTCCAGAGTAACAGTCACACAGGTGCATTGTCCAGAGGCCTGTGGAGAGATGGAGCATGGGCAGTTCAAGGATGGACAGGGTGACTATGTGGGACAGTGGGATGACATCAGGTGGTATCCATTGCTGGCGGGGGTCTTGACATCCTACTCTGTCTTCTTGCGAGATCTCAGGGCCCTCTTGCGGGGTGGTTCTTCTCCTGCAGGAGGTGGGGGTCTGGTGGGCTGCTGCTGTGCGGGGGCCTCCTGTCCACTAGCGCCGGCGGAGGTGGTTGGCTGTTCTTGGTCCAGGCTAGTGGCAGGGGCCCTTGGGTGTTGTTCAGTGTCCGCCCTGTTGTTGACGAGGTCCTGCAGCAGCCCTACCATGGTAACCAGGGTGGTGTTGATGGCTCTGATGTCCTCCCTGTACCCCCGATAGTGTTCCTCCTGCAGCACCTGGATCTCCTGGAACCGGGCCAGTACCGTCGCCATCGTCTCCTGGGAGCGGTTGTATGCTCCCATGATGGTGGTGAGGACCTCGTGGAGAGTGGGTTCCCTGGGCCTCTCCTCCCCCCCCTGTCGCACAGCTGCCCTCCGAGTTCCCCTGTTTCCCTGGGCCTCTGCCCCCTGGCCGGTGTGCCCACTACCACTGCCCCCAGGTCCCTGTTGTTGTTGGGGTGGTGGGTTATCCTGGGTGCCCTGTAGTGGTAGACACACCGCAGATTGACGCGCCCTGGAGACAGAGGCATGGGCCCGCTGGGTGGGAGCTGTGCTGGTGTTCCCAGAGGGGTTTGGGTCTGTAGTGGCCTGGGCCTGTGTGAGGGGAACCGACTGTCCAGAGGTCCCCGATGGTCCGGGCTGGTCATCGGTGTCCAGGTCGACAGAGCTGCTGTCATCGCTGACGGCCTCTTGGGTGGGGGGTGTGGATAATTCTGGCCCCTCCGCCGCGGTGTGTTGACGGTCGGGTCCTGCAGGGGTATAGAGGTATGGTTATAGTTTCAATGAGTGGCATATGGGTGTATCTATGGGTTCTCGTGTCCCCAAGTGCTGGCATTCGTGTGTGGGGGCTTTGGTGAGGGTGGCTTGTGGGGGGGATGTGTATATGCATTGGGCATGCTTTGGTGATGGGTGTCCATGCTTAGTGGACGCATGCAGGCCTAGGTTTTGGGATGTGTGGGTTGTGATGGTGAGACATTGGCGGGGAATAGGTGTGCTGGGGGTGGGGGTGAGGATGGTGGTGGGGGTGAGGATGGTGGTGGGGGTGAGAGTGGGGGTGAGGATGGGGGTGGGGGTGAGGGTGGGGTTCGAGGATGGGGGTGAGGGTTGGGGTCTGATTTGGCATGCAGGTGGGGGGGAAGCAGTATTGAAGCTTCAACTTACCAGTATCCATTCCTCCGCCGACTCCTGCGAGGCCGTCAGGATGCAGGATGTTCAAGACTTCCTCCTCCCATGATGTGAATTGTGGGGGTTGAGGTGGGGGTCCTCCGCCAGTCTTCTGCACGGCGATGTTGTGCCTGGATACCATGGAACGCACCTTCCCCCGTAGGTCGTTCCATCGCTTCCTGATGTCTTCCCGATTTCTGGGGTGCTGTCCCACTGCGTTCACCCTGTCGACAATCCTCTGCCATAGCTCCGTCCTCCGGGCAATGCTGGTGTATTGTATCTGTGTGCCGAACAGCTGGGGCTCTACCCGAACGATTTCCTCCACCATGACCCTGAGTTCTTCGTCTGTGAAGCGGGGTTGTCTTTGGGGTGCCATGGGGTGGTGTGTATGATGTGTGGGGTGGAGTATGTGTATTTAAGTGAGTTGAGTGTGGTGGTGTGTGTTGTTTTGTGTGTGGATAGTGTGTGGGTGATGGTGTTGAGTGGCTGTGGCTGTTATTTTTTGGATGCTGGTGTCTCGCTCTTGCCTTCTTGACGAATTTTTTAGCGTAGGGGTTTGTGGGTGATGTGGGTGTGTGTTTTATATTGTATTGTGTGTGTGGGAGTGGTGTGTGTATGTGTATCAGGTGTGTGGGATTCAAATCGTCCAATGTGGCTGAGTTTTGTTCGTTTGTGGGTATTCTGACCGCGGCGGTGTGTCCCGCCAATGGAATACCGCGTTTGAATGACCGCCGCGTGGATTCATGGGTCGTAATGGGATGGGCGTATTTCTGTTGGCGTGGCGGTGGAGGTTTGGTCACCTCCACCTTTCCGCCGACCGCTGGTCTGGCGGTCTGTTGTGGCGGTCGGATTTTCAGAGGTTTGCCTTCTGCGGGTCAGAATGACCGTGGCGGGTTTCCGCGACCGCGGCGGGATTATGGAGGATTTCTGACCGGCGGTAGGCGCCTTTTACCGCCGAGGTCAGAATGACCCCCTTAGTCTCCCATACCGCGGGCGATTCTGCCGCTCAAAATCCAGTATTCTCATCAGAATAATGAGAGCCTACAAGACACTGCAATCTTCTGGTCGAGTTCACGCTAGATAAAACTGCAAAAAATAAAAAATAAAACAGAATCCCCTCCAGCGTGCAGCCTTTGTTGAGTGCAGCACCGCAAAGTAACAGTGAGATGCCAGGGAAGAAATAACATACCACCACTATGGTGAAGCGGTGAGGCAAAAGAAAAAAGTAGTGCACCAACACTAAGGTATACGGCCAATCGTGCAATAATCCATGTAACAAGGTCAGTCTCCAAGGCGGTAACAAACAGCGTCAAGGCAGGACAAACTTAAAGCATTTACCTTACAAACAAAAGGAATTTTGAAAGGCAGGCCAAGGAATGAATATAAGTAATGGGTGAGTGATGGGCGTGGTGAAAGCACACAGAAGTATATTACAGCATGTTGAGAGACAGCGTATGAAAGCTACCTAGGCTCGACCTAACTAAAAACCAAAAGCAGTCCTGACAAAAATCTTCAAGTCAGCCCTGCTCCCTTCCTCCTCCTCCCACCCCTGTCTCCCTCCTTTTGTCTTTCCTCTTTCTCTGTCCTCCGTGTCTCCTAAAGCATGTGCTGTGCCTGCTGCAGGTAACCTGTGGGAGTGCAAAAAGTAACAGAGTTGCCAGCAGCATCCCCTTCAATTCAAACTCAGCCTCCAATCATTCCAGCCCATTGGGGAAATTGCAGATGGAATAAATGAACCCTACTGATTAACAATGACTCTCTTTGAGTGGACTGTGCAAATCACATACAGTGCATTGTGGGAAGAGTAGTTCTATAACACTAGTAAAACTTACTCTCAGGTAACTCCATCATGTTCCATCACTCTGGAGGCTACTGGAATCATGCTAAGAGGTTTGTGACTGTGTTCCCTGCCATGGTCATAGGACATGCAAGCCCAAATTAAATGTACTTCTGTTCATAAGCAATCATGAACCTTTGCTAGAGAGGAAAAAAAGCACATAAAAGGTCTTTTTCTGCACTACATTCTGGTTGCATCTTGTTCTGTTCTATGCAAAGGAATACGGGTGACTCTCAACAATATAAATAAATATCTCAATAACTAAGGCTCCATGTTACCAACAACCAGTCCAGAGGTTTTCTTTTTTCTAGTTTTCAGATTTGTTTGTTCAATTGGATCAACTGAAGTCAACTAGGACTACAATTTCCAGAATGCATTACGTTTTTAAACAAAAAAACCACGACTCGAGCACCGCATCCTTGGTAACTTTAAACATAAACAACAACAGCAATTTTAAAGTTTTGATGCCCCTTCTGCATGAAATGGACTGATACCTTTGACAAATCAGAATGCTTTGGGAATTGTAATATATCAATTGACATTTGGATTCTGGTCAGACACTGGTATCCTGATGTTTGAGAACACCTTGCTGACCCTGATGCTTTGCTGATGAAGAGTTCCTGAATGGCGTGCCCTTGGAGTGGTATCTTCTTCTCAACCATTGTCCCTTGAGATGCCCTTTTAGACTTAGAAATCTTTCATTTCCCCTTCAGAAGACTTGATTGAGCTTGTAATATGCTATATGCTAATACCTATTTTTTGCCTAATTTAATTAGTGACTTGCAGTCCAAGATCATTTTTTTCCAAATTATTTTTCCCTTTTTATGCTTTTGTTTTATGTCCACATGTTTCTCCCCACACATGTATTTCCTTGGTTTGGTTAGTTCTAAGGTTGACCTGTGCCCATCTCAATCTCAAAATTGTTAACTTTGATAATTCAAATTGACCTATCATTGTTAAATATGATCAACAACTTATTTCTGTATAGCAGATATTCTTGTTTACGATATGTATTATTATTTTTGAATGCATAGTTTTGTTAATGTTAATTTGTCAGAACTTATTTTGTTGCCTTGTGCAGCCCTTGGTGATGATGTATCCTTATAATTTGGTTTTGCATATTATCTATGTGAATTTGAGTTTGTGCTTGTAATAAATATTTTAACTTTATTTTCAAATAGAGTTTTCCTTCTGTCGCCACATTAGTCATGGTGTGCAAATTATTTGGGTTTGTTTTAAAATTGTGTTAATGGTTCTACCACACTACTTACTAGGTCCAAAGATGTATCAACCATGAAGTGCATTGATTCCTGTGAAGGATGAAAATGCTATAGCAGTGGGGTGACTGTTTTTTGAAAACCAGTACAGGACATGCCACACAAATGGAAGTAGGTTGGCAATTTTTTTCAAATTCTTGCCCTTCTACTCCTTCTGATGTTGCAGAGAAGCTTGGTCTGCAGGTGCCCATGCAATTGTTTTATCCGCACATCCTCTGCAGATAGCAGTGGCCAAAGGCTCTTGTGAGTCTAAAAGTCAGTCCAGGGCATGCTGGCAGCTTTCTCCTCCAGTGGATGCAATGGTATTAATTATTTTAAAGCTCTCACCATCAGGCAACCACAGGACAATGATGGGCTAAGGGGGATTCAATTTAACGTTGACTCACAGTCTTATTAAGTGATTAGTCGACCATCTTTGAACTCCAGGATGGGTGTTGCATTTAATGGGATGTGCCAGGATGAATGCTGGAAACTCAGAAATGTCCTGGGAAACTCTAAGGCCCTGATTTAAGAGGGCTTAGCGCCGCCTTAGCATGATTTTTTTGATGCTAAGGTAGCTTTTTCCCGACGCCGTATTTACAAAGTGGCACAATGCATGCATTGCACCACTTTGTAATCCTTTGCGCTACATTATGCCTGCGCCAGGCATAATGTATGCAAAGGGGGCGTTCCCCTGTTAGAGGGGGGTGAACAAATGAAGCAAAGAAATCAAAGAGATTTCTTTGCGTCATTTTTTTCTGCACTTTTATTGCCTGCCCAGAGCAGGCGTTAAAAGGAGGCACACTGTTGTTTACAATGGGCCACAACGGGCTTTGCAGGATTAGCATCAACATTTTTGACACTAATCCTGCAAAGCTCCGAACTATCATCAACAATTTCGATGCTAGTTCCCTAACTATCACCATGGTGCACCGTATCTTAGATACGGCGCACACATGGTGGCGTCAAGGGGGCGCTAAGGGGCGCAAGAAAAGTGGAGCTGCACTACGTGCAGCACCACTTTTCTTAAATCTGGCCCTAAATGCTTAATCCACTCTCTGTTATCCGTCGGAAGTGACTTGGGTAGTTTCACGAGGATGTACGCATTTAAAGCTCTTAATATGGAACCAAGGTAGGGGGATTGGGGTTTCCATTCCCTGAATTCAACTGAAGTCTCTTGTCTCAGAGGTAGGACTCACCACATAGGTAAATACTGTAAGCAGTCTTTTGCTGCCTGCCTGGTCTGGGGTTAGAAAGAGCTCTATCGACTGATGCATCTCCTGTAAGTGCTCTTTGTATTTGTTATAATTCTGGGTACGGGGTTTTTGTGGCTCTGTCGCTTCCTTTCATCCTCGCAGGTGTTTACTATGACAGGTTGCTCATGCTCAGTTCCCTTTTTTGGCATTTCGGTTGATGAGTCTGGGGGAGGTGCTTGGGAGAGGCTTTTATTTGCTTTGGGTTTTTCCTCTCAGTAAAGTAGTCCACCCTCGACCTTTCAGTCTCAGCTCCTGGACGTGTTTCTTTGAATGTCACCTTCTTCTGTTGGTAAAAATGTCCGCCTACTGCAGTCTGTGGATCTCATACCAGTTATCAGGGGACATTGCAGCTGCAACACACTTATCTTTTTCCCTTCTGTTGCTGTGCAGCGAAGGTTGCCATGTATTAATTCACCGGTTTAACACGTTTCTGCAGAATGCTTAATTGAGGCTGCACTTCTGTGGTTTTTGGGGCTGTCAGTGTCTTGATTACGGTGTCTCCTTTTGTCCCGTTCCTGTGAGGCTTTTTTCTTAGTTGGTATTCAGTAGTGCTATGATTGGTCATCCTTGGTCCTTGTTGAGTTTTACTCCTATGGCATCTGGTCCATGCCTTTTATTATTCAAAGCCCCTTCTTGGCCCTTCCTGCCTTGTCTTTGGGGTAAAGATTGTTCCTGGAGTTGGCCGTGAAATACCTGGGTGGGCGTTCCTTCCTTGGTTTAGCTGCGCAGATGAAACTTTACCCTGATAGGTCTGTTTACCTGTCAGTTTAGCGTATGGCCATTACCCACTGCTGCTTATTGTCAGGGTCATACTCAGTTTTGCAACTGGCTTGCACTGTCTGTAAATTTCACACTTGGCTACTACTTCTTCCTTGTTTTGGGGTTCCCTTCTTCCAAGAGGTTGCTTCCGTATATTTGTGGTCTGGAGGTCTGTATTTACAATGGGGATTGGGGGGAGGGGTGCGGGGGGCCAGGGATACGATAAATATCATTTGTTTAAAAAGGCACTTACCTGATGACGATCTTCTGTCCCAGCTCTGACGTGCGACGGACACAGGACTCAGGAAACTGCACAAGTCAATCTGACGCTGGTTACATGCTGGTAACCAGCATGAAACCAGCATCAGGATTGGTGGGAACGGCCTCTCTCAGCACTCACACGAGCACTGGAGGCCAGCGCTTTCTCTAACCCTGCATGTCAGGATGGCCATCGCAAGACAGCCGGCCAAAGGGACATGTGTACTTTAAACAAGTGCACAGCTCCTTGCTGCCACTCGGCAGCAATCTCCCCACCCTGAAACTCAGTTCAGGACGAGGGTGCTGAGAAATAAAATGGTAATAAACAAAGTTCATTAACATTTTATTTTTCTATTATGGTGGCACTTTTTTGGTGGGCAACGGTCCTCCGCTCACGTTGAGGGGGCGCCCCAGGTCTCCATGCTCTCTTATATATTGCTGGCCATTTTGAACTCCATTGCACATCTCATAATGTGGGCATAATATTCTGGTCTTTCTCAAGGTTTGAATGGGGTAGGCACTTGGAAGCTGGGATCCTGGTGTTCTGATTATTGTACCTGTGTCCCCATAAGGCCTTGCTGCATCATTCTTGAAGTAGGTAGTGGTCTAGGTTGTCTTCCTCAGTCTCCTAGGTAGGTGGTGTGGGGAGGAAGTGTGAGCTTCCTTTAGTGTGCTGTTTCTTCTGGCTTCTCTAGAAGGACCACCAGCTGGTTCATCCCTCTTTGTTGCTTGCTGCTGCTATTATGCAGTGTTCTAGGGCTGCTGCTGTCCTGTGTGGTTCCATAGGTGCTGCAGGACCTGGGTCTTTCCTGTTTTTCTGTTTATTTTCTTCCTTTCATGTTGGCGCCAGCTTTGTGCTTATGGGTGTCTTGGAATCCGTTCTGAACCATTGTACATTTCCCAGTGATGTCAAGGTTTTCACCCTTACCAAGAAATTTGAAATTATTTTGCCAAAAGTGTTTTTTTCAGCAGTACCCTAAAAATATAAGGAGCATATTTATACCCCATTTGCATCATTTTTTTTACGCAAAGTCAGCGCATAACTAACTCCATATTTATATTTTGACATTAGACCAGTCTAATGTCAAAACATTGGCGTTTGCACCATTTTTTGGATGCTTGAACCTACCTTGCGTCAATGAGATGCAAGGGAGGCGTTCCCATATAAAAAATGGTGCTAACCCCATAGCCCCATATTCATCCCCCCATGCTAAAATGATGCACAGGTGGGAGAAGGGGCTACATAATGGTGCAAAGCTTGCTTTGCACCATTATTTAACACTGGGTCAGATCAGGCGTTAAGGGGCCTGTGGACCAATTTCCTTGGTTAAACATGGTTGAATGGGTCTACAGAGGCCCTCCTCAAGCCTCAAGAACACCCCCACCCACACCAGAGGAACACTGGAGGATGGGGGACACCATCCCAGGTAAGTAGGATAAGTATAGGTAAGAATTGTTTTTTAATTAAATTGCCATCGGGGCCCAACTTGGGCCCCCCTGCATGGCACAGGGAGCAATGGCCATCGTCCACTGTGTTGGCCATTGGGGTGGTGGGCATGGCTTCTGTCTTTTCTAAGACAGGAGTCATGTGGTATGGATGGCTTTGCATCAGAAAATGACGCTAGGCTGGTTAGAGTCATCTTTTTTTTTTGTACTCTAACCAGCCTAAAGTCATTTTTTGGTGCAAACCCCCCTTCTCCCATACTGCCAGCGCCACCTGGCTAATGTCATTTTTTTTACGCTAGCCCACCCTTTGCACTAGCTTGCACCATTCCATAAATATGGCGCCCGGCTGGTGCTCAGGAAATGGCGCAAGCAGGTGCTAAACCTTTTGGTGCAAAACTGCATTAGTGCAGTTTTGCACTAAAAAGTATAAATATGCCCCTGACTATTCAATAAGTCCAGCCATGGGATTTCATATAGCCTATGACTTTTCAAAATGTATCTTGCATTTTTTACACATCTACCTTTCAATTCCTTTGATTTTCACATCTCCTTTTTAAGTAGATTCTCACTCATGTCATCCCGCCAGCAACTCTAGTGCAGGGGCAAAGTCATCTACATAGTGGTCAGAGGCCCCTCAAACATTGCTTAATTTGTAAATAAAAATGTGTCGGTGCCCAAAGCCCTCCTCTTCAGCACTCGGCTGCTGCAATTAAATGGTAGCAAAGTCTCAGAAACAAATCTTTTGCTCCCACCTCTCACTCTCCCTGCTCCTACTACAGTAACTCTGTCAATTGTCACCTTTGTAAGGGGAACACCTCACAGGCCTCAGGTCGTCAGCTCGAGGGAGAACACACACTGCTTTAGATATACGTATATATAGATATAGGCCGGTGGGCCTAGGCCAGGAACAATTGGCTAGTAATAACTAGGGGAGCTTGAGCTGGTGCAACACTTCATCTGCGAAGGGGTGGCCAGGGACAGCCTACGGGTGACGCAAACTAGTTGCAGAAGCAACACAAGGGACAACCGGGGACAGCTAGAAGGTGGCGCGTCCCGAGGGAGCAGCAGAAGCATTAGTGGAAGTTGGGCAAGCAACTAGGGACAGCCCGCAGGTGACGCGACCTGGCTGAGGAAGCAGCACAAGAGTCAGCTGGGGCAGCCCAGAGGGCATTGCGACCAGAGTTGAGCAGCAGAATTGTTCAATAATGTTGGAGCATGCAGCCAGGGACAGCCATCAGGTGACGCGACCAGGCTGCAGAAGCACTGCAAGAGTCATTGGGGTCAGCCCATAGGGTGACACGACCCGAGTTGAGTAATGTAAGAAATGGGGTCTCTAGTTGGCAGAGGTATACACCCTTGTCCAAATAGGGACACAGACAATGTATTATTTCTTTCTTTGCAGAGGGTTTGGATCATCTTTCAGCGCACAGTCTTGGTTCCTCACTGTCGTAAAGGGATATTTTGACTTCCAGGGATGATGCAGGAAAAATTCTTAATGCGCTGGATGAAGGCACAGGTGTTGAGTTGATCCAGTAGGCGATGCATTGAATTTTCCATCGCAAGGCAGGTGTTGTGTCGAATTTCCAGTTGGGAAGTTGGGGCTGTGCCGTTCCAGTCGGCTGTGCAGCGATTTCTCTGGCACAATGCAGGCTTCACATTGATTTTGGCAGGCAGTGTATCGATTTTTGACGCACAAGGAGTTTCCTGAAGAGATTAATTCTTTTTGGCCCTGAGACTTCAGAAAACAGGAGGCAAGCTCAATCCATGCCCTTGGAGAGCACTTTTGGTGAAGACACAGTCCTTTTCAGCAAAGTCAGAGGCCAGCAGGGCAGCAGTGCAACAGCAGGACAGCAGGACAGCAGGACAGCAGGCCTTCTCAGCAAAGCAGTCCAGATGAGTCCTTTGGGCAGCCAGGCAGTTCCTCTTGACAGGTGCAGGTGTAGGTCCGGAAGTGTAGTTTGGTCGGGTCAGAGACCCACTTTATATACCCAAAGATGCCTTTGAAGTGGGGGAGACTAAAAAGAGTGGTTTTGAAGTGCACAAGTTCCCCATTCAGTTCAGTCCTGTCTGCCAGGGTCTGCCAGGGTCCCAGTAGGGGATTTGGCAGTCCTTTGTTTGAGGGCAGGCCACTGCCCTTTGAAATGTAAGTGTCAGGCCCCCCACCCGTCCAGCACAGGAAGACCCTTTCAGTATGCAGATGAGTGCAGGTGCGACTGAGTGTCCTTTGTTTGTGGTTGTCTGGGTGAAATGCACAAGGGAGCTGTCAATCAGCACAGGCCAGATGTTGATTGGAGACAGGCTGTAAGGCACAGATGTTTTTAAGTGCAGAAAAATGCTCACTTTCTAAAAGTGGCATTTCTCAATTAGTAAAATAAAGCTCAAAATCACCAATAAGCAGGATTTTCCATTACCATTCTGGCCATTCCAAATATGACCTGATTACCCCTTTCAGATCAGAATCTACCACTTAAAAAGTATATGAGAGCAGTCCTAATGCTAGTCTATGAAAGGAGCAGGCCTCACAGTAGTGGAAAGCAAATTTAGGGGTTTTTCACTACCAGGACATATAAAACACATATGTATATGTCCTGCCTTACACCTACATAGCACCCTGCCCTATGGGTTACCTAGGACCTGTCTTAGGGGTGGCTTATATGTAGAAAAGGGGGAGTTTAAGGCTTGGCAAGTACTTTTAAATGTCAAGTCGAAGTGGCAGTGAAACTGCACACAGGTCTTGCAATGGCAGGCCTGAGACATGGTTAAGGGGCTACTTATGTGGGTGGCACAATCAGTTCTGCAGGCCCACTAGTAGCATTCAATTTACAGGCCCTGGGCACGCATAGTGCACTTTACTAGGGACTTACAATTAAATTAAATATGCCAATTGGGCAGGAACCAATGTTACCATGTTTAGGGGAGAGAGCATATGCACTTTAGCACTAGTTAGCAGTGGCAAAGTGCGCAGTGTCCTAAAACCAGCAAAAACAGTGTCAGAAAAGTGGAGGGAGTCAGGCAAAAAGTTGGGGGATGACCACTGTAAGGCTGTCAGGTCCAACAGGTAGCACTAAACAGCAGCACGGGACAGCCCATTAGGGTGATGTAACGCTGCAGCCAGTGCATATAAACAGTGCTGCACCTCAACACAGCATGAAGGACCAGGGCACTAGCCAACAGTTCGACCTAAATAAATCATGAAACCGACAAGGGAAGCGGCTTTGACACATAGCAAAGAATGGATACTGAATCAAATCAGAGGGGAAGGAGCAGGCAAGCGACCATCCTGAGAGGCCCCCAATGAGGATGGATGTAAAGAGACCGCCAGAGAGGAAAAAGATACAACTGACGAACAAAAGAAACAACAGAAAAATGCTATCAGAAGCGGAAAGAAAGACCTGGGAGAACCACTGGCAGTGGGGGTACCTGTACCCAGCAAGTGAGCAAAGGCAAGCAATGGTGAGCAAATCAGCACTATTGTGAAAAAATGTTTACCGTCATTTGTGCCATTACTATCGTCTAAGCTGAAGGGGGCAGGTATGACAGGCAGGAGCGGGATGGAGAAACCCACGGGAACCAAGGTCACAGCGGGCACCCCGGGAAGGAGGGCCCCATCTATGCGGGTGGAGTTGCAAAGCGAAGGGTGCCAATTGCCAGAAAGGGTGGAGGAGGAGCTAGGGTCAACAAGCGTGGGGGCTCTGTCTACACAGGTATGGGGCAGTGACACGGGGACAAAAGCTCCGAAGCAAGTCAATGCAGCTATAGGGGGGGTGTCCCTAGAGGCGTATAAAAGAAGCAGCCTAGGGATGCCTTACATGTTCACCAGAGCACCTGGCCTAGCTAGTATGATACCGTTGGCGGTCAAGGAGCATATTTGGCACTGGGAATTCATTGATATATTCTCACTCCTGGAGATACAAGTGGGGGGCCTCGATTTGACCACAATAGATAAGAAAGAAGAGGAGAAAAGAAAGAGAAATAGGATAAGGAAAGATAGGAATTTTGATACCTGGCTTGATGCATTTAGGATTATGCCATGTGTAATAGTAGAGAAGTTCCCGCACCGCGCAAAAGATTTAGGGCTATACGAGTCAAAGACACATGAAGTACAGAGGCAGTTCATGGTGGACTCATGGCTAGATTATGATAAAGGTTTCAGGCTAAAGATGCAGGCCCACCCAGACATGGAATGGGATGAGGAGTATGTGGCAGGCTATATGCACAAGATGATGATAGCAAGGGAGGCCAAGAATTGGTCAAGGAAAAGCAGGCACTGCTTTTGTGGGAACGAGCATAAAGGGAGGCAAGAGAAGTTGAAGCCCTACTATAAGCAGCAGCACTACACAAACTGGAAAGGATTACAGTCAGGCAAAGGGGCATCGTCCATATGTTTCAAATATGACATGGATGAATCTACATGGGGAGCAGCATGCAAATTTAAGCATGTGTGCTCCATGTGTGGGGGAGGGCACCCAGTGGGAGAGTGCAAGAGAAGCAGGGGAGGCAGCCACAAGAGGGACAAAGAAAAGAAGAAGTGGTAGTAGTGGGTGCAAAGCCTGGCTGGGGAGAGAAGTGAAGTTGGCTAGATCCCCCATAAATATACACAGGCTGAGGCAAATAGCTAATGAATATGATAAAAAGGAAGACCCGAGGTTACTGTGCGAGGGATTTGCACAAGGATTTAGAATCCCATCTAGAGGGAAAGTCCCTAGCAAAGAACCTGCGCTCAGTGAGCTAGCACCCTGAGATAATAAAGAAAAAAATCAGCAAAGAGAAAGAATTGGGGACAATAGAAGGCCCACTAAAAGACGGCGCCCCCCCCCCCCCCCGGCCTGGTAATTTCACCTTTAGGAGTGGTGCCCAAAGAGCAGGGCCAATTCAGACTCATCCACAACCTGTCTTTCCCAGAGGGCAAATCGTGAACAATGGGATAGACCCTTAAGAATCCACATTGGGTTACGCATCAGTGGAGGACGCTATAGAACTAGTGCGTGCAATGGGGCAAGGTGCCTTGATGGCAAAGGTAGATGTGGAAGCTGCAGTCAGGCTACTCCCTGTCCACCCAGAAAGTTACCACCTCCTGTGTTTCAAATTTGAAGGGGAAACATATTTTGATAAGGCTTTTCCCATGGGGTTCTCTCTTTCATGTGCCTACTTCGAGCGATTTAGCACCTTTCTAGAATAGGCCCTATATAAGCGACTCCCAAAGGGCAGAAAGTTACACTACTCGAATGATTTTCTATTTGTGGGGCAGCAAGACTGGCCAGAGTGCAGAGAGTTACTAAAGGCTTTCTAAACCTCAGCAGCACAGCTGGGAATACCGATGGCAGATGACAAAACAGTTGGCTCAAATACCAGATTAGTATTCTTAGGCATAGAGATGGACTCCAGAGCAGGCACATCCAGCATGCCCCAAGAAAAAGTGCAGGACATGAAAAGGGACATTCAAAAGCTATTGGCCAAGCTGAAAGCTACCCTGAGGGAACTGCAAGGGCTAAAAGGAAAACTAAATTTTGCTGCCAGAGTCACAGCCTGTCTTAAGTGATACACCCCCTAAAAATGTTTCTTGTTCCAGTTCTTACAAATAAAGATTATTTATCCAAGCCAAGTATTAAATTTAAACTTAAACAAACATATTGAAATGCCACTTTTAGAAAGTTGCCATTTCTTGTCCTAACCATTTGGTGCCTGTATCCTGGGTCTAATGACTGGGTGTAGCTGGCAGTTGGTCTTTGTGTATTGCTCCTAGACAGTGAGACAAAGGGGGAATGATTGTTGGCAGAAGGGGCAACGCTAACCAGCAACGGTTCCAATGTGGCTGCTAGAAGACGCACTGTGCTGCATTGTTTTTGCTCACCTGACCACAGCTGGGATGGCAGAGCACCTCAGGCCCACTTCCAAGGGTCAAGGACTGGGGTGGCTTTTTCAGTGCCAAAACCACAGAAAAGGACTCCCTCTCAATAGCACTCCACCTCTGCTTCTAAGAAGTAACCTCCTACTGATGAAGGCTATAGGTTAGTCTAGGCCCTCCTCATTTAACTGGGCTAACACAGCTCTTATTCCATGCTCTGAAGCTTCCGTTGCACAATAAATTCCTTGGAGAAGTCAGGAGCCTTGAGTACAGGTGCTGTATACATGGCCTCCTTGAGGGTGTTAAAGCCTTTCTGACAGGGCTATGTGCACCTTTTTGGGCTGCTTCTTGGAAGTCACCTAACTCAATGGGAACCACAATGGTACCATAACCTTCAAGAAACCTCCTGTAATAGTCCTGGAAAGCCCTCACCTCTGTCTGAGGTGTGGGGTTGTCAGGCAAAGATAGTCTCAGTCTTGGCCTAGAACGCTGCACCTTGCCCCCACCCATCATGTGGCCCAGTTACATCATGGTACCTTGCCCTATCTGGCACTTACTAGCCTTGATAGTCTAGGCCTCTGGCTGCAGGGCCTAAAGCACATCCTGGATGTGGTAGAGGTGTTGCTTCCCAGCTGGAACTGAAGAGTGCAATGTCATCTAGGTAGGCAGCATGGATTGCCTCCTTCATAGCCAGGACCCTGTTCACCAACCACTGTAAGGTGGCAGTGACCTTCTTTAAAAGAGAGGATATCACCTGAAGCTGGAAGTGGCCCTCTGGGGTCGACAACGATGAACTTTCTTTGACCGCCTCAGTCAGGGCAATTTAGCAGTGCCTTGATGTACGATCAAAGTTACTAATGTACTAAGCCTGTTGGTGAGCTCCTCTGCTCGGGAATGGGCTGAGTGTCACTCTTGGTAGAGGAATTGAGTCCTAGGTAGTCCACACAGAGCGTAAGTTCTGGGGTGGTGCCCAGAGGGGCAGCCTTGGGCACCAACACAACTGGGCTGGACCAGGGACTGTTGGAGGGCTCAATCACCTCTAACACCAGCATCTTGGAGAATTCTTCCAGGGCACTAGTTTTCACTTTGCCCAACAAAATGTAAATGTTGTTTTTAACAGGCATATTGTCTCCAGTATCTATGCTGGGATACACAAATGTGCGAGCCCAGGGATGAGGGAAAACAGGGAGGCAAACTGACCCAATAATTGGTGACGGTCTCTTCTATTCTGGGGTCAGAGTAAGGTAGAGGTTAACATGCTCTACTGACCCATCATGCTCCTTGGAAGACAGGAGCCTGGTGAGATGTTAACTCTCCTCTTCCACTTCATCATCTGTTACCAACCTAAGGGTTTTCTAAGGGTCTTGAGAGCCACCAGAGAGGTGCTATCCCAATCTGCTCATTTACCTCATATGGACCTGTCCAACAGTCTTGGAGAGCTCTAGATTCTACAGGCTCAATGACCCACAACTTCAGACCAGGCTGAAACCCTACCAGGGTGGCCTTCTGGTCCTTCCAGAGTTTCATCACTCTTGACTGGCCTCAAGATTCTCTTTAGCCTTCTTTCTGAAGCGCTGCATCTGGCTGCGGAGAGCAAGCATGAGTTGACCACATCATGAGTAGGCTTCCTGGGAGCTTGCTCCCAACCCTCTCTCACTAGGCTGAGAGGTTCCTTAACAGGGTGACTGTAGAGGACCTCAAGTGGGCTAATTACCTTCCCCTTATGTGGTAACTCCCTGTAGTCAAATAGCAGACATGGAAAGTGGATGACCTACTTCTGCCTCATGGGCTCATGCAGGCCTATAATCAATGCCTTTGAGAGTCTTGTTGAAGTTTTCCACAAGCCCGTTTATTTGGGGGTGATAGCATGTGGAGAACTTATAGGTTACCCCGCATTCATCCCACATGGACTTCATGTACGCATGTATTGGTCCCTTGGTCAGTTACCTTTTCCTTGGGAAAATCCACCCAAGACTTGTTCTGCAACTTTTCGCTATCCCTGATTCTAATGCGGTTCTTCTCTGGGGTGAGCCCAAATTTGGTCACAAGGATAGTTTTCATTTGGGTGTACTTCATCTGGTCCCTTACCTCCAGTGTAAACAAGGTATCCCACCCAGTGCTTAATTTGTAAATAGAAATGTGCCGGTGCCCAAAGTCGTCCTCTTAAACATGCGCCTGCTGCATTTAAATGTGCGAGCACATGATACTGAGGCAGCGTAATCTTGAAGCCATCTCGGGCCTCTTCAATCCATTTAAAGCCACTCCCTGCCCCTTCAGCTCACTCTTGCAGAGTTCTCCTTTCCCCCTTTGTGACGCTTTTTCGTTTTTCTCTTCCTCCGTCTCTCCCATATGTATCTTTTGCTCGCAGGAAATGCTTGAGGCGGAAGAATAAGCGCCGGCCCTCAAAAATAAGTGCCGGTGCTCAGCACCGGAAACAATAAGCACAAATTAAGCACTGATCCCACCCCACTGTAGGCATGTGTTTCCAGAGGGATGCCCCCAATACTCTTCTGGGACTCTGTGCATCTTGAAAGGCACCTCATAGGCTGAAAACCACTTGCTATTATCATCCCTTACCACATTGCTGAGCACCAGATCCTTAGGTATATGAACCTCCTAATTCCCCTAAGACACTGTGGGTATGCCTTCACCATTACTGTTGGAATCGGTTTGAATTGCCTTAAGCTCCAGCTCGCTCATGCTCCTTTTATGAACCAGAAACCATTTCTTTTTTTTGCAAGACTCTCTTAGCCTTCTTCTGCTTGGCCTCCATGGCCAGTTTCTTTTCCTCTGTCTTAGGTTTGGTCATATGAAGCCTAAACTCCTGACTAGCCTTCCTGTCTGCCAAAGCTCCTATGGGGACAGACCATGGGAGGACACAAAATAGAGTAACACTTAATAAATTATTTGAGACCAAAACAACAAAAATGAAATCAGTAGAACTGGAAATATGAAATCTTAAAGATTTAAGTGAAAACAGTGCTTAGAAGCTCAAAGTGCCAACTGTGATTATACGATTGCGCAGAACAAGCACAAAGTCACAAGTTCAGCCAATCACAGTGGAGTCCGGGCTGGGTACTGGCACCAAGTTAGATCAGTGGAACTAAGTACCTTCAATCAGGGTTGCAGATCGTTGTGAGAGCTTGTATCATCGATGGGCTGTGCAGAGGCAGTTCTGAAGAAGCTCCGGGCTGCAATGCAAGGACCTTCTATAAAATGCCCCAGGCATCACATGGCTCTTGCAATGCGAGGTCCTGTGTTGTCTTCGAGGATGCCGTCCACAGAGGCTTGGGATGTGAAGTCCTGCATTGTAGTTGCATTGCTCAGCAGTTGTCCTGAGGAGGTGCAATACAAGGTCTTGCATCGGGGATGCATCGTTCAGCAGCGGTTCTAATGTGGAGCTATAAGGAAATGCATTGCACTGCATCATTTCTGGCCAAAAGACCACAGCTGAGCTGGCAGACCTTCAGGCCCACTTTCAAGGGCTGAGGACTGGAGTGGCACCAATTGTGAAGGTACAACTCACAGAAGACAGAGTCACTCTGGTGCTCCTGGGTTCAGTATGCAGGTCCATTCCTTCTTACTTAGGCAGCAGAGGAACAATCCTTCTTGCAGCAGAGCAACAGAGCAGCACAACAGTACTTGTAAGTCTTCCATAGGTCCAGAGGCGTATTGAAGAGTTGGATTTAAGGGCCCAAAATGTATACTTGGTGCCAGTTTTGAAGTTGAAGAAGAGGTGGTTGGAATTTCCTGTCATGGCCCCAGCTTGTCAGGGGAAACAAAGGTCTAGTGTTAAACCCTTTGAAAGGCAAATCCTTTATGGTGTATAACTGTGGTAGGTAACAGCCCCTCCCATGATGTGTATGTCTGGAGGTAACAGCCGACCCCTATCAAGTCAGAGATGGCCCATCCTGCCAACACCTATTCCAACTTTGTCTCACTGTCTGGGAATAATACACAAAAACCAACTGATAGCTACCCCTAGTCATGTGGTCCAGGACACAGGCTGCAGGCACCAAATAGTTGGGAAAAGAAAGCGCCAACTTTCTAACAGTGGCATTTTCAGAATTGTGACTTAAAATCCGACTTTAACATGAAAGAGGGTTTTAACTTACTATTCTTTAGACATTAAACTTAACTTTCCAACCTGCTTCCAATTGAAAGTTACCACTTATTAAATGTAATAAGGTAGCCCAATGTTATCATATGAGAGAGTTAGCCCTTGCAGTAGTCACAAACAGATTTTAATAATCCTTCACTACCAGCACATGTCAGGCTTAAAAGGTACATGTCCAACTTTATTAATACACTGCACCCTGCCCTATGGGCTGCTTAGGGTCTAGCAGAGGGTTGACATATGTATTAAAAAGAAAGGTTTAAGCCTTTCAAAAGATTTATTTCGTCTGGTTGAAATGGCAGATTAAACTGCACACACAGGCTGTAATGGCAGGCCTGAGACATTTTTTACATTTTTGGGTGAAACAATTTGTGCTGCAGACCCACTAGTAACATTTAAAACACAGGCCCTGGGTACATGTAGTACCACTTTACTAGGGCCTTATAAGTAAATAAAATGCGCCAGTTGGGTATAAGCCAATGTTACCAAGCTCTAGGGCACAAGCACACACATTTAGCACTGGTTAGCCATGGTAAAGTGCACAGAGTTCTCAAGCCAACAAAATGAGATCAGCAAAACTGAAGTGTGAGGCAAAGGGTTTGGAAATGAAGACCCTAAGGCTGACAGGTCTAACAGTTAGAGGGGTCTGGTAACAGTTTTAGGCATTATTGGAACCATGTAGTTTGAAACATTATAGCTGATATATATGTATAATGAGGTTGAAATGAACAACCGATGTTTTGCCTGAAAAAGGGTGAAAAGGAGGGTGAGAATTTAGGAGAGAGAAGAAAATTACAGGGTAGGATAATCTTTTCACCCTCACTTGCGTACCTTGAGACAAGATTCTTGAGAGAGATATAAACAGATGACCATGAAACGGATAACAGTATTTTACTGGAATTATGCTACATAGGATCCTCAGAAGTCCTGAAGTAGATGACGATTGTAGTAGTTTGATTTCATGTTAAATTAAGACAACCATTACGCATTTATCACATGGTAAATTGCTGCATGTTATAGTACAGCTGTTAGTTCTTCCTTTCAGGCTGTCATTGCATCGCAAATTCTTGGGTAAGCAGTGTCTGACAAACGTTGTGTAAATGAACTTGGCACATTCTTGAAGTGTCACAAGCAGTAGACGTGCAGCTACATTCCCCAGTTAGGGGCATAGTCTCACCTCCTTGCAGAAATTGCTGAAGCCTTTAAAATATTTACTTGGTCACTTTCAGGTCGACTTTATGGCTTTATTTGTTTGCTTAGTGCAAATATCCAGTGCAATCTCCTTTATGGACACTTTCAATAGTTTAAAGGCAATTTTGCATGCGGGGTTTATTTGTATTACAACTCAAGACAGGAAAAACACACAAATGTGGCTGGTGTGGGTCTGCAGACGTGCTCCGCGTAGGGCTGTTAGTACACATGTAGACGGCCAAGAATGGTGGGCTCCTTCGCTTCTTAGCCACCCAGAATGGGTTTATTTGTAAAAGGAAATGTTATGGAAACCCTTCTTCACTCCATAAAGAAATGCGAGCAGGAGTTTACAAAAACCCTTCTCTCCACTGTATAAAGATTTTGACTTACTGGTTTTTTTCCAGTGGGTACAGCACTGTTGTTTATGCTTAATCTACAAATTTAAACACATTTTTGGCTGTGCTGCAATTTAAGCAAATAGTTGCGTTTGAACTGTTATCCTCTCCTCATTTGAAGTGACAAAGGGCCTTTTGTGCTGGATGTGCAGGGCACAATTAGTGGGTGCAAACTACACACCTACATTTCCACCTGACCAGCAGTTGATGTAGTAATCAGTCACATTGCATAATGAATCTTCGTAGATGGCTGCAATAGCTCCTGCTTCATTAATAGTAATGAGGCGGTTTACATTTGGCAGGCTTCTACAAATGAATGTGAATGTATGGATGGTGGCCTACGAGGGGCAGCAGACATCCATCCTTGAATTTTGATTCCCAACGTGTCAACATTTTTTTAGCAGCCTGTGTCTGCTTTTAAAGTGGCACATGCAGCTTATTACAAAAATGCTGACATACAGGGAAGACTCGGGATGAGCATTAATTTGTTCCTTGGATCATTGTCTGTTTCACCCGAGACCACCTAACATGATTTGCAAAGGGGAAGCTGTTCCGCAGTGACCAACCCAACTCAGAGGGGCACCATCTGATCAATGGTTTCTGACAGTAGTTGCGGTCACAAATTTTGCAGACATGTAATTGAAACTCACAAATAGGACTGGGATGTCCTTTCTCGCTCTTCCTATTTTTGATTTGGAGAAAAGTCTGAAACCCTATTTTGTGATTCATTATGACTTTTTCAACTCTGAAAGGGATTTTGTTCATATGTAGCAAAAAATAATGTTGCAGGCACAAGCAAAGTGCTTCGTACGTGAGGCAGCTGGTTTGATTTTTTACATGTAAATTTTATATTTGTATATTTTTTACCACAACTCTGAAAGCTTAACTGTGGGCTATCGCTTCCTGAAGTAAACTCATTTCTTTACTGCACAAAATAGCACCCCCATGCACTAAACATAACTTATACTTACACCACTGTCAAACTAACAGAATCTCAAGAGATCACACAACACTAAAACATTTGCATTGTTCAAAACAGAAATCATTATCACCTTGTTGTTCATCTCATAGTCATTATGCGTGAGGTGACGACTCCCCGTTCAACGTCAAGACCATTCATTTATAAACACTTCCATCCCCGCGGTACAACTTCCTGTTGTCCCACATCCACATCCTGTTACATTTGTCTCCTTTGGGGAGGGTGTCTCTTTTTACCGCTTCGAGAATGTGCTTCGTTAACTTTGTTCTCCATGCTGCTTGTTTCTGGAAGTCCATGCACTTTACCATCAGTTGGGTGCGTCTGGTGTGACTACTTGGTACATTCTTTCTCACGTGTGTATACTCTGACGGGGGTAGGGGGCGGGTGACATGGCGGTATTTAAGATTATCGGTGTACTGTGAGCATTTTCTGCTGCATGGTGCAACAGTGGTATGCTCTGTTGGGGAGTGTGCATGCATGACATTTTCCAGTCAGAATGGAACCAGAGAACAGCATACATTTTTATGAAATATTTTAAATGCGTGCCTGGAGAAATGCTTCACACCAAAATACCATCGGGTTTTGGTTTATGCAAGGACACTCCAAAATTGCAACTTTTTTATTCCAGGGGACCGTGGTTTTAGGTGCAGCGAAATGCAAAGCAAAGCAAATGAAGTGCTCCGTTGAGGGAAACAAACACAGCTTGGTGAAATAAAATGGAGTCGGTTTGGTGAGGAGAATGTGTGTTCATCATATGACTTGGAATTAATGACGTCATGTTTTTTTTTTTTTATATTCTCGAAGGGACAGATTAAGGAACGTGTTCGTCAGAATGAATAAGGGCGGAGGCACTCTCAACGCGAGGTAATGGAACATTTTTGAAAAGAGTGAAACATGTGGCGAGTGACCTGTAAATTCAAACGTATATCTTTTGCTGATGATTGTTTTACACTGGGAAAAGCCACATCTACGCGCGCATCAAAAAGGGGACCAGTTTTAGAAAGTCGCCCACACTTATCAAGTTAAACTCGAAAGCACATGAATTGTAGTGTTTCGAGGTCACTCTGCATTTATTTGCAGCGAAATCTTGTCTTTTTCCCATGCATTTTACATCGAGGGAAAATCACATTTTTGGGAACAGCGCTTGGTATTTTCACACTTGACTACACCAGCCAGTCAGGCTTCTAACGCCTGTTCACGCCACTGCAGTCTGGCCTCCAGATAACGGCGCTGCTCAGGGGAGGAGGATGCGAGCACATTCCAGCCCTCGCTGGGCCGGGATTGGAGGGGGGCCAGTGGTGCCTGAAGCGCTGGCCCCAAACTGCTAGACGAGCCCATTGGTGACTCAGGCAGAGCACACACATTAAAACTGTCCCGGCGAGCGAGCGTTGCCCTCATCTGCTGTCCGTCCTGCAGGAGCAGCTGATGTCTGGATACCTCTGGAAGCCCCGACCCGCCGGCACACTGGGGAGTTGGACCAACGGTCCCTGGTGTAGCTCCGTGCCAAGAGTCATTCAATGTTTACTCTCGCTCTGCCTTGAATCCGCACGCCGTAGCGCTCTCCGGGTTTGCACTCCATAATTTGATTTTCACCACTTGGCGATGCTTATAGGGTTGCTACCCAGCTAGTTGTATGATGACAACCTAAGACAGCCAGTCAGCACAAGCGACGTGAAAGCAGTCTATTTTTTCCAAAGCGAGCATGCATCATTTTTTAGCGCCGCTCCAAATCGTCTTTTAGTTTGGATTGCTCCCAATAAACACGTCAGCTAACTTATGCAGAAAAGTCCTTGAAGAGTGCTGCACATTAATTGCAAAGCGGAGAACTTGGCTGAAGGAACGAACACTTCACTTCTGTTCTTGATTTGAAAAGTTGTTATTTTAATCTCTTTAGGGATGTTAGTTTGACTAAACTGCACAATCAAGTGTTATTCGTTGGACAGAACTGCACAATTTGTATATTTTTCGTCACTTTTCTGTTTATTTAGTTCTAAGAAATGGCGGTGAAGAAATCAGCCCCTTCCCCAGTGCTTGTGTGGCTCCTTATGGCCATGATCACGGCGCAGTGTGCGACAGACCCCATAGGCCTCAGCAAGTGCACCTCAAGATGTGATGTCTCCAGATGCCCAAGTCCCAGCTGCCCCAGCGGCTATGTGCCCGACCGCTGCAACTGCTGTCTCATCTGCGCCGCAGGCGAAGGAGAGGCCTGTGGCCGCAAAGACGACCCACCGTGTGGGGACAGCCTGGAGTGCAAGCACCCGGCAGGGAAGCGCATGGCCAAGGGTGTGTGTCAGTGCAAGCTGACGTCGAAGGTGTGCGGCAGCGATGGAAGGACCTATGACAATGTGTGCCAGCTGAAGGTGGAGAACCGCAAGGCGTTGCAACAAGGGCTCCCTGCCATCCTCCAGACGCAGAAGGGAGCCTGTGAATCGGGTAAGGCTGTACAAGCATTAGCGGCTTATATCACCATTGGGCCTTCTTTGCATTCTGATTGTAGTATTATTGCCAAATTTGAATAAAGATACCTTTTGTCTGGGGTGCAAGTGGTTCGAAAGTATATCTCTAACAACGGGCTGAGTCGACCTTATACTTTAGGCCATAATTTACTAGTTAACTGGCAGATATTTGGGACGGAGTAATGAGTGATGGGCAGAACAGGGCTCCATATTCTGACGAGGAGCTGGGACAAAAAGAGAGAAATATGAATGGTCCTAGCCATTTGTTTTCAAATCAAAGCCTACAAAATAGTGCAGCTTTTATGTTTTCAAAGGCATCTTGGGGACATTCTGAAAGCTTACCTGGGAATGTATTCCACCCTTTTCTTACCATTGGCTTTGTGGTTTGTAACTCACATTTACTTGCTTTCTGTGTGCTGGTTTTATTTGTTTTAGGCTGTCCAGCATGTCTTTGTCCCTCCAGTGGGGCATAGTCTATTTTCTGTATTCTTCCACAAGTGCTCACTTTCTGTAAATGTGCCTTTAAATTCGTTATTATCTTGTCACATTTGCTGTGCATTCAAACATAGAGGTCAAAAGTTAGACTCTGTTTTCCGAGGCAGCTTGGTGTTAACTTTTTTTTTGGCTTCAAGGTGAGAGGATTGATGCAACGATCCTGCTGGATACCGATGTGTGAGCTTACAACTACATTTAAATGTCTGTTAATTAACTGCAAATCTTTCAGAATTTCTCAGCATTAGGAAAGCAGAAATGACACACTTTTTTTTATAATTCTCAAGTGAGGTGGAAACATATTTTAATAGGATCAAAAAAATCAATACACTTGGTGGTGCCATTTCCACACAATATCGCTTCTGCGCTGTATAGTTGTATCAGTAAACTGAATGTACTAATGTAAGTCATTCCAATTGAAAATGTGTTGTTTGTAATGACAATACACTACTACATCTTGAATACTCCACTCTTTGCAGCTCCACTTTACATCACTCTACTACTTTCTATGCAGTCCACTCTCCAACACCACTCCACGATATACTGCAACACTCTACTTCCCTCTATGCTATGCCACTCCACTACATTCCTGTCTCTCTATGCCACTCTGCACCACTGTACTCCACTCTACGCCACTCTACTCCACTCTACGCCACTCCACGCTATGCCACCCCACTCTGTCACTCCATTCTGTGCTACTGCATTCTATGATACTCTACTCTACTCTGCTCCACTTTTCTCCACTGTATGTCACTCCACTCAATGCCACTTCACTCTATGCCACTCTATGCCGCTTCACTTCAGGCCTATACCGCTTCACTTCAGGCCCCTTTACTCCACTCTATGACACTCCACTCTACAAAGCTCCACTCCACTCTACTCCACTTCATGATACTCCACTATATGACACTCTGCTCTATTCCACTCTATGACACTCTACTCCACTCCATGCCACTCCAGTCTATGTCACTTTATGCCTCTCCAGTCTACGACATTCCACTCTGCTTACTCTACTCCATGACACTCTGCATCCCGCCACTCTATAACACTCTTCTCCACTTTGCACCACCCACTCTATGCCACCCTACTCAACTCAGTGCCATTTCACTCTACAGCACTCTACTCAACTCCAATCCATGATATTTCACTCTATGACACTCTACACAACTCCACTCTTCGCCACTCCACTCTACACCACTTCATTCTTGGTCACCCCACGACACACTTTGCCACTCCACAGTACAACACTCCTCTCTATGACACTGGGCCACTCTATACCACTCCAATCCATGCCACTTTAATCCACTTTGTGCTACTCCATGCTACACCACTCCACTCACCGCCACTCCACTGTACCCTCAGACTGAAATCTTTAGTACACTTCTGGACCTGTGGAAAAAGGACTGCTGTGCTGCTGCAAGAAGGACTGCCCTGCTGCCATGCCTCTTGACTGAGTTGAGCTAGACCTGCATCTTGAACCCAGGACCACCAGAGTGACTCTAAGGGCTAGTTGGCTGGCTCCCTGATCAGAGCCACAGGGACACAAAAGGCTCCAACCATCTTCTCCCCTGAACCTGGACCCTGCGTGCTTTGAGTCTTAACCCCCAAGTGGTGCCCCTCCAGTCCTGGACCCTTGGAAGTGAAGCTAAAGGTGCTTTGCCAGCCCAGCGGTGGTCTCATCCAGAACCAACACAAAGCGATAAAGCTATGATTCAAGCCCACATCGCGTCCCTTGCAGCTCATCAGGACCACTGCTGCACAACACATCCTTGTTGTGGACCTCTCAGTCCTCATCAGTACTGAAGCAGCGCAATGCAGCCTCAAATCAAGCTGGCATCACAGCTCATTGGAACCGTGGATGCAAGATGCATTGTCAACAGTGCCCTCGTATCTGTCTTCTGGACCTCCACCGTGCAGTGAACACACCACAACCAGGATTTAAGGCACATTTCTCAGTAGGATTAACTAGGTCCCTGTATCTGGCCCATGGTCCATTGTGATAGGCCTGAACTTGTGACTTTATCCTGGACCAGAGCACAAAGATAACAGTAGTTGGCACTTTCTGCTGTTAAGCACTTTTTACCTACACATTTAAAATTTCAAATCTCCTGTTCTATTGATTGGATTTTTGTTACATTGGTACCAAATCATTTATTACATTTTGCTCTGTTCTTCTAAATTGGTGCGAGATTTTTCCTGTGTTGTGTTTTAACTTTATTACTATTTGAAGTGCTGCACAAATATTTTACACATTACCTCTAAGCTAAGTCTGAGTGGTAGTGCAATGGGTGTTGGTTTGAAAAATGTAGTTGTCAGAAAGCTCCACCTACCAGCTGTGTATTTCAGGTTCTTCCTGAAGGATGCCAACTTGCTGAGATAATCTCTTGTGGGTTCAGTGTGCTCTAAAGTTCATGCTCTAATTTGATGACCTTCCTCCAGCGTTTTCTTTATTTTTAGAGTGGATGGTTCTGAAGCACCTGGATATGTTTTATTTTGGGAGGTTCTATAGCACTGTTCCATGACAGGTTAGTAATAGGAGTCAAAGGAAGTCATTTAGACCTCAGCAGGCTGGCTGCCACGCAGCATGTCTGCCATATTGCGGCAGGAAATGTTTGCTGAAAGAGCTTCAGCAAACACAGCAGGGGCACCTTCAATGAAAATTGCAGTTCCCAAACCGGGATTTGTTTCACGAAATAGAAAAGTGTGCCCCGCCACAAGGGGCTTTTCTGCTTGCACTTTGGGGGCATTCTACATTTTTTCCTACATCTGGCTGCCATCAGCATCAAAACACCCACTTAAATCAAGAAGCTCTTCCTCTGTTGTAAAGCCAGTGAGCCTCTGGCAGAGTCATCTGCGCCTGTGCTGTAAGAAACCCCTCTACCCACTAAATACGGAAGAGGAACCACACGTATGGCAGAATCAGGCAAAGACCACCAGAGAGTTCTGCATTTGACTCTGAGTTCCACTTGAGTCCTGTGGATAAAATCTCAAAACTGGTCTTATGCTGTCATTGTTCTTCAGCGTTAGGCCATGTCTACCAGCTTGATTTTGAAATCTACAGTGCTATTAGTTCATTTTAGTACCGCAATAATGTCTGGCTGGTGTAACTAATGTTTGGCGTGTTGTAGAAGCGCAGGTGATGCGCATATGCACAGAGACATAGGAACACAAGTACAGATACTCATACGAATAGACATAACCACACCATCATTCACACACTCCAAAGCAGACACATTCTCACACACACTCAACATACAGTCACACACATGGACACAATAAAATTCAGAGGCGCAGATTACATACAAAGCCACACATATACACAAGTATGCATTTTCACCCTCTAGTGTTCCATGAGAGTATATGCTAATTGTAGCAATCAGGAATCGCAAGACTGGCTGTTTCAGGTGTTGTTACATCACAGTGAGATTGAGAAATGATATAAACCTCACTCTGACATCATAAAGGTGATACCGTGACAGTAAATTAATCCCTTCAGTCGTTGTGGCCTCAACTTTCATTCTTGAAATAACTGCTACACAGGTACAATACATTTATATTCACGATTGCTGCATCAGAGTGTGTAATGACCTTATAGTCTTCAGCAGGAAAAATGAAAGATTCTGATAGACTTACTGGCTAGCTAAAATATTGCTGAATGACTGGGGGCATCATGTCGAAAGCTGTGCTCTTAGTATGTGTTAGTCAAGGGGGTCTAATAAATGTTTATGCTTCTGATCGTGATAGGTTCTAAGTAACACCTGTGATCAGCACTTACAGATCTACCAAATGGCAAAATGTGTTGTATAAGAGCAGAAATAGATGTTAAAAAAGCTACTTACATGGTATGAATCCTGCAATTTATAGTGTGTGTTGAACTGAGGCGGCCATCCTAAAGCCCTCCTAAAGCCGGCCACCCTAAAGCCAGACCACTCTGATAATATCAGTGGCTTCACAATCTATTCCTTGAGCAATATAGAATATACTGTGATTAGAAAATCCTTCTTGCAAGCAGCACTTCTGGACGCTGCGACCTCAGGTTGAAACATGAAGGAATTAATCGAAAAGGTGCCAAAGGAGACCAGCCTTTTAAAATGGTGCTATTTCTAGTAACATGGTATTTTTATCGTGCAAAATGAGCTGATCAGTCTGAAGAAAGCGCCACAGACGGTATGGAGAGTAATTTGGTAGGCCTGGTTCTTTAATAATAGCTATTACTATCTCAGCATATGCAAGCAGGGATAAGATAAGTTCCTCAGTGTGTTTTTACAACCCAGTCAACAACCGAACATTATAAGATATTTGTTTTGATGTGTCAGCGTCTATGTATTATGTGTTCATACAAGAAAAACGATTAGGGGTGTGACGGATGGGTTAAACAGTGTTTTATGCCAAATTGTAGGAAACGCTCCCTCAAATGAATAGATTTTTCCCACAGTGTGGATTGGGGATTTTTAATTACGGTTATTCTTCTTCTATGGCCTGTATCTGTGCCCTCGCCTTTGCATCACTTGATATGATTGTGCACTACTGTAGCGTAGTGTGGAAAGTGCTCTGGCGTGCAAGTGGCATGCGCGCTTGCTTTATGCACCCATGGGGCACTGTGGTGCTAGAGGGGGCTGCAGACCTGTCTTTCAGATAGGCGCACAATTAGCGCCAGCCCAATCAGAAAGTGGAGTTCCTTCATTTGCAAGGTGGTGTGGCAACATGCAAACCTCGGCACCCAAGATGTATTATAGACATTGGCGTAGATGCAAAGGTACTGTCCGGGGTGGGGGTGGTAATGATTGCGCGCCACTTAGGTGGTGCGCTGTCAGTACGTCCCCAAAGACACCCATTGAAAGCGTGGAACCTGACTGCAGGTATCTCTGTTTCAAAGGAATGATGGCCCGTCTGCTTCAAGCAGCCGGTTTACCTTTCACTAATGTACTGCCTACAGTTCACGTACAAGGTCACAGCTGCGATGGCGGCTGAGTATTCATTATGAAAGGTAAACATGATCAGGTGTGCTCCTTGCGCACCCAATTAAAGGTGCAGCGCTGCGCAGACCAGGGCAGCGCACCTTATACACAAAACAGGCCCTGATGTGTACTCAATGCAAGCCTGCGCGTAAGTACTGCAGGGGGAATATTTTTGCATTATCTTTACATAATGAAAATATGAAACCATTAGAGTGATATTGACGTACATAGCGGGGGTCCTCTTTAGTAGGCACAATTTTATGTTTCTTTTTGGAAGCAAGCTCAGCTAGCAATAGTGTGTCTGCTCTTGTCTTTGCAAACATTGTATCACAATATTCGATGTCAAACTCTTAAGTAATGCCAATGATGTTTCTGAGATATTTATTAGCAACTGTTATACATCAGCACATAACACCCACTGCAGCGCCACTTTCTTTGCGCCCTTTAGTGGCTCCTACCGCCACCATGTGTGCGCCATATCTAAGATACAACATTTGTGACGCTAGTTTGGAGCTTTGCAGTATTAGCATCAAACATTTTGATGCTAATCCTGCAAAGCCGGTTGATGCCCATTGTAAACAACCGTGTGCCTCCCTTTAACACCTGCTCTGGGTAGGTGTCAAAAGTGCTAAAAAAAACATGAAGCAAAGAAATCTTTTAGATGTCTTTGCACCATTTTTTCGGCCCACCTAATGGGGGAACGCCCCCTTTGCATATATTATGCCTGGCGCAGGCATAATGTAGCACAAAGAGTTACAAAGTGGCGCAATGCATTGCATGCATTGTGTAATTTTGTAAATTTGGCGCAGCAATTTTGGATTCGTTGGGCCACATTAGCATTACAAAAATGACCCTAATGTGGCTCAAGGCGGTGCTAGGGACTCTTAAATCTTCCTCTAATTGTCAATTTCAGTTGGTACACATCTCTTTCCAGTAAATAAAAAATAAAAATTTGCGAAGGGAGGGGCAGTAATTTTAGAAATACTATTCTTACTTGTCTGTACTCAGTTATTCTGCTCAATTTCATTGTTACTTTTATTTACCAGAAACCAAAAACAAAATCCCATATTCTCCTACAAATGGAATCATCTTGGACAATGCTAACAACCTTTTCAGCCAGAGTAATTTTACTAGCCATTCCTTTAAGAGATAAGAAGAGTTCCAGGGCAAGATAAGTTTTTCACCTGAGCTTTTTGAGGGAAAGTTTTTTTAGCTACCCTGGTGCATAGTAAAAGCACTCGAACCGGTCTATGTATTGAAGTTTCCGGTAAATGATTCTTGAGAAAGACTCAATAACAAGTCTTCGTAAAAGTAACTGGCATGCCTTTCAATGTAAAGTCATCTTGGGGCAAATGGATCTGTCAGATATGGGGAACGGAAGGAGAACCTGTTTCTTAAATATTTAATTCACTCTCAAAACATAACAAACCAACCCTGCCATTAGCAGTGCGCAGCCACTTGCTTCAAACTTAAAGCAGCTGGGAACATTGTACACAGATACACAAAGTATATAGCTACGAAAAGGTAAGAATTTCTACCACCTATTGTGCACCGTTGTTAACCTGCAACTTAACACCATAGATTCTGCTAGTGAAAACTGAGGATATGACAAAATATTATTAATAGATATACAGGAGGTATAGACTTAATACACCTAATTTCACATCTAGGTACCTTGAAAACATATATGTATTTATAGATAGACAGAAAGACAATAGATAGATATAGTTAGAGTGGCGGCCGGCAGCTTTAGGAGAAAGGGGGGCGGTGGGACGCACACACACACACACACACACGCACACATACTCATTCTTTCACACACGCACGCATGCACATCCATTAACAACACTCATAACATTCAAACATGAACGCATGCAACAAACATTCATTTTAAAACATCACACACACACACACACACACACACTTACCTTCAGCCTCGGAGGTCCCAGGAGGGTTGGGACTGCTGCCTCCCCTCATTGGCTGACCTTAGGTCAGCCAATGAGGGGAGGCAGCAGTCCCAGCCTCGTCACAGAGTGGGATGAGGTCAGTGAGACTGCTGAGCCCACCCCAGTCTGTGACGAAGTGTCACTGATTGACACTCCCCCTGGGCACTTCAGGGCTTAAACCGGAAGCACCCAGGTCGAAGTCAAAGGGTGACGCTTTCCTCGTCACCCAGGGGAGGGCCTCGAGGCACCCCTGCTGAGCCGAGGAGGTCACGCCCATAGGAGCTGTGACCTCCTCAGCCCAGCTAAGTTGAGCTCGGCAGCCAGGAGTCTGCACAAATCGTGCATGTCTGCTCCTGGCTGCCTGTCCTGAACATGAAGAGTATCTGTCAGGCTGACCTTTGTTCAGCCTGACAGACACTCTTCATGAGGGGCAAAAGGTGGGGGGGCGTGGCCCCTCCGCCCTAAAGGACGGGCCACGCCTGTATAGTTGATGTATAGGACCATGCTTCCAGAGAAAAAGAGTTTTTTTACTTGCCTATATATTTAGCACTGTTTGATTACATTTTCCAAAAAAGTGCCCCAGTGATTGTTGTTGCGCACAAAATGTTTTGGCGTAATCCGTCAAGCAGGGGCTGCGAAAAAGGGACGGTCAAAAAAGTTGTGTTTCCTTTGTTAATTTCCATAGGACCTTTGATCAAAGGCTACAGCCTGCATCACTGGAAAGAATTACACCAAATTTGGCAGAAAGCTAGGTTTCAGTATGCAGCTTCGGCTTTCACTTAGTTTTTGTAAATCAGTTCAGTATTTTATGAGCTATTAAAGGGAAAACAAATGTGTATATCTGAGGCTGCGACAACTTCACGAAGAATAAGAGCTCGTGCCCGCCAAATGCACAGCTCTGATTGGCTGCCAACACTTAACCCAGGAAGTGTGGGCAGCCATCTTGGGATTAAGCTTCAGCTGAGTCCCACAAAGAGTAAAAAAAAAAAAAAAAAAAAAAAAGACAAGGGGCCAGGGTAGACTCACCCTGGCCCCTTAGCTATGGTGCTGGGGTTTAAAACAACATTGGAGTGATTTCGTTATGATCTCTCCAAATTGCAGAACATTAAAAAAAAACATAAGTGCAGGCTCCCACTCTTGTTTTTTAGAAGCCTCCAGGTGGGCCACATCCAGGGGGCAGCCCCAGGGACCACCATCTCCCTGGGGCACTTGTTAAAATGGATGCAGTGGGGCTGCCCGCCCCCTCCCTCTGCAGCCCCGGGGACTGCCACCTCCCCGGGGCACTTGTTAACCCAGCGCCCGCAGTCCTGGGGACCGCCACCTCCCAGGGGCACTTGTTAAAATGGATGCAGGGGGCGGCTGCCCAGCCCCCCTGCAGCCCTGGTGATCACCACATCCCCGGGGCAGTTTTGTAAGTGAGTGCCCTCACCATGCACTGCAAATTACCCCAGATATTACAGCAATCATGACAACTTCTATAAAGTCCTTAACACTTTAAATGAAACATTAGCAGTCACATTTTTTTATCAAAAGCTGTGCATTGCGGGGGCGTGGGTTATAGGTACCATAGGGTACGAGTTATAGCTACTTGAAAGAACCCCAACTTACCGCTGAATTTCTATGGTTTTGTACAAGTAAATTCATAACATAACTATGACATCCCTGTAACCTTTGTATATGTGTGTGTCACCAAAGTACATTCATATGGAGTTAGGTATACCTACCATCCAATATATTAGATTCTGTATTTTATCCTTGATATTTTTATACCTTAATGTTCCATCTTTGATATTCAGGGGGCACACCATGCCATAGGTATCTGCATCCGGTTTCAAGGATAATGTGTACTCTTGCAGGCACAATTCAGTGAAAGAAGGAGTGGACCAGTTGTAAATCCACAATGGATTAGGCCTGTTACGCAGTAAGAGAAATGCAACCTCAACTGGGCTGTAAACTTTAATTGAGTGACTAAAATGCAGAACAGCAAAATTACATGCATTTTTCAATTAATGAAAGATTCCAAAGCGAAATTCTATAGAAATGTGTTGTAATCAATACATTAATGGTCAGTGGCAATAATGAATAAAGCAGACAAGAACACATACGGGTGGCTGTCTTTGAATGGGTTGGAAGATGCCCCTTCTTCACTCGCAGGCAACGTGAATTCTTCTAATGTTCTATTTTTAATTCCTGCCTCTTTATATTAGTGTACAAACGTCAAAGCTGATTTTCAGTCTAAACCCTATACTTGTGTACTCACTGGAACTCAGATGACTGTAGTCTGTCAAGCTATTTTTCAAAGTCCTGAGAGCCCCAATTTTGAATCATTGTCCTTCAAGCTTCAAATGGACTTAGGTGTGCGTCACTCAGAGACACTTACGTATGTTGCATACGATGTATAAGTACATTACTTTAGTCATGTTAGATGCTACTGCTTTGAATTAAATACTTCCACTCTTCCTATGGACTTGGATTGATGGTTTTATAGTAACCGCAGTCCCCACAGACGGTCTCAACCATCGCAATAAACCATATTTCAGAAAATGATGAATGGGTTTCTTTCTTAAGGCTGTTATGACAGCTTATACCATACTCTGCACATGCTCTGAAACATTTAGCTCCATTGTTCACTATTACTCACCTCCCCTACTTAGTTAAATGCAGACCATAGTGAATTCAAACATGTGCGCCCTTTGTTAGAACCTAGAAGAATGTGCTTGTAATCCTTGTCTGTTCCGTATTCCACTGACATGTTTTGCTCTAGTCTAGACAGCTGATGTTTTGTCCTCTGTTTTGACTGCAGCCTCTTAACAAGATAAAAGGATGGACATGTTACTCTGATATTTAAGTGTGGATATGCATGAGTCATAGGCAGCTGTAGAGGGTATAGATATGGGAAGTGGAGTGACAGATGTGTTTGCCCTACCGTCTTTTAAAACATAGCAGCCCATGCTGCATGACATATTCTTTCAGTATAACATATAATGTAATCTTAAATGTGATATTAAAGTGTTATTAAAGCCACATTTTTAGAGTAAAGCCATCCTCAGGTAAAAAGGCATGAGATTAACTAAAATTCCTGGTATGTATTACTTTTGTTGCAGTTCGAATATGAAATATATTCTACCTGCCCTCAAGTGTATAGCATTCCAAGAGAAAATCATTTTGTGATCACGACCCCTTCACACATTTCTCATAAGCCAACCGATAATGCATGTGGGATATTGGGTTACTATTTAAGGGGGTTGAAAATCTACTCAGGCAGCTACCACAATTCTTGTCCGGGTGAAACACAAGTAAACACCAAAAATAACCTGTGCTCAACCTTCTGATAGTTTGGGACAAAAGCAGTCAGGCTTAATTTAGAGGCATTGCGTAAAGTATTTATGCAGCACACAAACAGTAATAAAGTGAAAACACTACAGAATAAAAATACCACACCAATTTATAAAAATAGAGTAAAGTTTTTTTTTGATAATCAAATTTTATTGTGTTTAACAGGGCAAGCATCAATCACTGTGACATAAATATTATTCCGTAACAATAATAATCTCTGGAGTACATCATCGAAATTGAATTATCAGTTCAAATGTCATTTCACTATGCCCATAAACCATGATGAGTACACCACTTCCCCAATATTTAATTGCGTTTTTGGGAGCACCCGTGCTCCATATATTGGCTTCTCTTGGTGGGCACCCCAGTCCATTTCCCTCCACCAGGCCAGCAGCGAGGGGGGTGTAGGCTGCTTCCAATGACGGGCAATATCTCTTTTTGCCACCAAGCAGGTCATCCCTATGAAAATCCTTTTGGAGCGTGACTCTTCAGGTTCCTATAAAAGGCCCAACAGGTCCACATGAGTACCCAAACCAGTGGAGTGGCCAAGAACTGCTGAGATCTCACAACCCACGCGCTCCCAAAAGGAACCCAGAGCCAAGCAGTTCCAGGCCACATGGTAGAAATCCGTGTCAAGGAAAGAACGATGTGCACCACCTGAACTGCTTGGTCCATCTGTCATAACCGATGGGGGAATACGTAAGTTGCATGAACATAATTAGCTTGGATCATTCTCAGTCGTGATGAAGTCACCAATTCTCTCGAGGCTGAGCATGCTTCCATCCAGTCATCGTCATCTAGTTAGCTCACCCACTCCTCCCATTTCCATCAGAGGAAAGTGAACCCATCCAGTGCAATGATCATCAGTGAGCGATATGGCCCCTCTACCTAGGTGCCCCATGAGGAGTTTTGCTTCCAACCGACTATATTTAGGGATCTGGACATCCATGGAGAGATGAACCCACAAGGCATGGCCCAACAGGAGGAAACAAAAGATTTGTGTGTTGGACATAATGATCTCTTAGTTCCTGAAAGGACACGTCCCCCAGATACATGATTCCTATCCAGTCCCATTGGGAAAAACCCTCAAGACTCGACACCTGCCAAAGCCAGGTCCCCTGCCACAGTGGAGTCATAGCTGTCAGACGACGGTCCCATTGAATTAAGCGTAGAGCCACCCTCCAGCAGTGCACCGCCACTCAGGCACAGCAGGACACCGTAAGGGGCAACTGGTCTCCATAGATTAGCCCAAGAAGCCCCTCCAACCCCAGCAGTTGTAGCTCCAGATGGTATGTGGGTTCATCCGACCCTCCTTACTTGTGACCAGATATGCAGCAAGATAATAACCATAACTGTCAGACATACCAAGACCACCATCGGTGCCGCCCACCCACCCAAACGAAGGACGTCAGTTTTGTCGTCAGTGAGCAAAACCATCTTCTAGGAATCAGATATGGAAAATGTGTTAATATGTGTAGGTTCTGGGTGAGTCACAACATTTTAAAGACTGCAGTGCATCCCACTGGCCTATAGGGCAGGCAACTCCACCTACGCAAGTCCCTGTCTAGAGCTGGAGCAAGAGAGTGGCAGTCTAGGGACCAGGCCAATTTCAGAAGGTGTGAGATATGAATCCCCAGATACATAAAGGAGTTCTGACAAACTGGAATGTCGGGGCACTAGTGATGCTCCGTGGCCTCTGTATCCACCACCATTAAAAGGAACTTACGTGCATTGACCCGCAGACCAGAGGCCTTCTCATAGAGGTGGAGTATTTCAAGGCTCATGGGGCCTGAGGCCTGTGAGTATTGAGGAAAATCAGTATATCATCCGCATAAAGAGCAATGAAGTCTACGACACTCCCTCCTTCGCCAGCCCCAAATCTGAGCGTCACATCATATCAGACATGCCAAGGGTCTGATACGCCTAGGCCAGGGCGTATAGCAGCAGGGATAAAGGACACCCTTGACATGTACCTCTGTGGATCAGAAAGGGTGGGGCTAGGACTCTGTTGACCAAGACCTGGGCTGTGGGTGTGTTATACAGGAGGCCCACCATTTTTCAGAAGAATACACCAAAGCCAGCACATTGGAGCACAGCATCGTGAAAGGACCAGCAGACCGAATTGAATGCCTTTTGGAAATTGACCAGAGGGCAAGGTCACGATCTAAGCAGTGTGATTGAGAGAGTGCTAATTGTACTTTACAAATACAGTGTTGGGTGCTTCTACCAGGCATAAAGCCACATTAATCAGGATGTATGAGACGGGACAACATCTGACTCAGTGTAGTTGCCAGGGCTTTAGCGAAGATCTTGATGTCTAAATTGATAAGGGAAATCGGTCGGTAGGATGAGCTTTATCGATAGAGCTACGACGATAGAACTTTATCTAAGTCTGGAGGGGAATGAGCCTTGGGACAGCGCCTCTCTATAGAGTGCCAACAAGTGGGGCACTAGTAAAGCATGATAGCATTTGAAGTATTCGATCAGGGCCCGAAGTCCTGCCTCACTGGAGATCAGATATTGCCTGGTCTAGTTCTTCGACTATTACGGGCAGGGCCAATTCACGTGTCAGAAGGGGAGGAATTGAAGGTAGAGGTATGTTTCTTAAGAGGGGGACTCAAACTTGCATGGGGGATAGAGTCTCCTCATAAAGATTTTGATAAAATGTTGTGAATATTTGTGCAATCGCAGATGGTTCCTCACAGAGATTTTCCAATTGGAATCTCTAATGGCTGGCACAATCCTGTTGGAGATATCTCGGGTTGCCAGCCAACATAGTAGCTTGCCTGATTTGTCTCCTGATTTGTAAACCCTTTGAGTTGATACCCTCAAACACTGTTTCACCTTTTCCAGAGAGACCTGTTTTAATTTAGACCGTGCCATCACCAATAGGTGACCCTCTTCGCCTGGGTCAGGACCACCTACGTGGCTCTCCAAGTTGAGAATCTGGGTCTCCAAGTACGCTGTTCTTTCCGGCGCACATAACCCTTGAGGAGGCCCCGCAGAGTAGCCTTTCTCGCAGCCCACAACATTGTGGCTGCGGATAGCAAGGGCCTCATTTATACTTTTTTAGCACCGCATTTGCATCATTTTTTGATGCGAAAGCGGTGCAAACATACAGAATTCAATTATATTTTGGAAATTTGTGCCGCTTTTGAGTAAAAAAAATGACGCAAATGCGGCGCAAAAAAAGTATAAATCAGGCCCCAAGTTTCCAATAGTCTGGTAGACTGTTTGTATTTCTTCCTTCATAAATTCAGCACATTCTAGAGCTATTAGATGCCATGTACTGAACCTCCACATTCGACAAAGGGCACCCAGCCAAGCATCCCACTCAAGGATAAGAGGGGCATGATTGAATATACCCTGTGGTAGGATTTGAACAGACTGTAGAGATAGAAGGTCACCAGCTGGTAGCCAGAAGAGGTCAATTCTATCTTCAGTGCGGTGGGCCGCACACTGGTGAGTATGACTGTAGTGAGGGGTCCCATATGCGCCAGGCATCACAGAGGCTCATAGGCGTCTGCCCTGAAGACTAAGGCCCTCATTATGACCCTGGCGGTCCATGGACCACCAGGGCCGCTGTGATAGTATCACCGCCGTGGGACCAGTGGTGCAGACCGCCATATTAAGACAGCTGCAGTTTGGCCACCACAAAATTCCGCGTCCCAACCCGGCCCACTGCTTTACTGCGGCCCACCAGGCTGGAGGTTTCCACCTGCAGCCTGGCAGGAGTCAGATAACCGCCAAAGTTATTCCTACTTGGGACACCGCCAGCATATTTCTGGTGGTCTCATCGCAACAAAATGCTGGTGGTAAGGTAACCTGATGACAGGAACTTCCGTTTGTGTCGCTGGGATAGCCCCAAAACACTTTGCACACACACACGCATGCACCCACACACCCACAGTCACACACAGACACACCCCCACTCACCCCATAGACACTGATACATTCCCATACACATCACACAGGCATACATACACTCACCGTCCCCAGCCCCTCCCCTCAACTGCATACATACTTACATGTACCTGCACGCACTCACTCACACCCCCCTTAACCCTTACACATTCACCCATGCACACACCCCCACCCTGTCCATATGCATACACACACGCATACACACACGTATCACCATCGCCATATTTACACACAGGCATGCACGCACAGACACTCCCCCTTCCTCCCACATTCATGACACGCATACACAGTCTAACACACTCACACACACCCATTCACACACCCCACCCTCTCCCCTTGCGGACAGCACTTACCTCACACGAAAAGGTGTTCCTCCGAAAGGGGACGGGACCTGGCGCTCCCACCATCAGCCCTGCCACGGCACCAGACGACCGCCACAGAGAATTACTGGCTGTAATTCTGTGGGCGGTCTCTTTCTGGCGTGGCGGTGCCGGCAGTGGAACCGTCTATGCGCTGCCGACCGCCGTGATGAATGCCGCCGGATATCCAACCACCGGCGGTGCGGATATCCAGTGGCAGTCATAATGTGGTGGTCGGAAGGCCGCCAGCACTGGTGGTCTTCCGGCTGCCGCGGCTGCCGTGGTCTTGACAAAAGACCGCTGCAGTCATAATGAGGGCCATAATGGTAGAGCAAGCATGTCTACTGGGATGTGGAATATCAGACGCTCTGTCATGGATCGGGGACAGCGTTAAAGTCTACACCTCCCAGGGTCATTCCCTGGGTGGGGAGGGTTTATTAGGGACTGGACCACCTGTAAAGTTAAGAAATGTAGCAGGAGATAAATTTATAATATAGAGGGATGTAAAATAACTAGGTAGATAAATAAAAAAATGACCTTAAGGTGGGCCGGGAACAAAAGCATGTAGATGTGAAGCGCACTGAGCTTCTGTTTCATGTCTTCAAAGGAGCACCGCTTCTGCTGGACCACCCAAGTGTAGTCTGGGAACATCAGGATTTTGGCGTTAAAGTGTGGTGGATCCTGACGGTTCTGACTTTCACATACAATTTTACAGCGGTTCCAGAAATTCAGGGTGGACACTATGACAGGGTGAGGAGGCGCCCCAAGGGGAGGTTTCTTAGTTAGGGTGCGATGTGCTATCTCCACCACGAAGCAGCATGACAACTTGTCTGCCGGGATCCAGAACCAGACCTAGTCTTCCAGAATATCACTCATCCCAGAGCCCTCCTCTTCCTCTGGGATTCCAGTGAGGTGTAGGTTGTTACACCTTGAGTGGGTTTCAGCATCTTCAGCTCTTTCATCTATCTCGGTCGCTCTGGACATCAGCTTAGATACTTGGCGTTTAAGAGTTACCACATCATCTTCCTTTGTTATAATCCTTGTTTCAGTCTCAGTCACTTTTTCAGCGACTTTGGGTAGCTCGTGACACAGGAGAAAGTTGTCAGTTTGGACACCGTCAACCTTGGCTTCTACCACCTCCCTAAAATCCTGAATTGCTTTAAGGACAGCCTGTAAGTCTATAGGCGGCTGGAGTTGAGTGGCGTGGGAATCCCCTTCAGCTCCTCTGTTGTCGGATGTCATGACAGTGTATTGGCCAATTTAAGTCTGAGCTGTTATTGGCGAAGGGTTTGCTACGTCCTATCTCCTGATTGAGGATGGTGAAGGAGGACAAGAAATAGGGTACCAGAAAGCAGGCCCGATTGCCCTAATGCAGCACGAGCAGCCTACCTCAGTGAGTCAGGTCCAGCAGAAGAGCACTGTAACGATATGTAAGATGGTGTAAAGGCCAAGGGAGCCCACAGATGGGTTAGGCCAGGCGGTTCAGCAGCTCCAACCTGCTTTCTTCTGGGCAGCATGAGCAGTCCAAATCCACTGCTAGCAGTGGGCGACAACCCACGAGGAAGGGTCAGGGGCCAGTTTGGAATGTATGCCGCCTCAGATGGATGTGTCTCCTACATCCCATTAGGCTCCCCCAACTTCCTCAGAGGCAGTAGTACTTGAGTCACAGACCCCCAGAGGGATGCCCCTCGAGGCACCAGTAGTGTACAGGCATATACAGATCTTCAGTAGGTGAGTTGAAGAGACACTTGGACAGTACATTGGGTTTCCGTGCCACTGTACAGTTCCCTAGTGTTCACTACCAAGGATGGATTCAGCCCAATGTTCTCTAGGGCTCTGAAGTGTGTACTCCTCACCATGCAAATGATCTGTGTGGTGAGGGGGGCTCCCACCCTTCTCCACGGGGTCCTCAATCACCTCCACGGGGCCCGTGCTGTCCAGTGCCGAAGGAGGTGTACGTCTCACACCAACATGAACTTTATCCTCAATGGACCACATGGCCCGCAGCCGCACCCCCTCCTCTGTCACCCGTCAGCTCCCCGGGGCCCGGTTAATCATCGTATGTGAGCTATGATAGTGAGCGAGTAAGATCAGGGCCACCACGCCACTCACATAAGATGCAGGTTTCAGGGGAGAAGAAGTTCAGGCAAGCCAGGTGAGTGATGCCACTGATGCGGAGTGCGTCCTGCCACCACAGGTTTGGCTTGTCCCTCAGGCAGGCCCCCCATGTCATGCAGTCCCGTCCACCATGCCTCACCTTGCAGGAGGCAGCAGAGTCTGGGCTACCGTCTCTGTCCATGTATTGACGCCCCGATCACGGGCAATCTGCCCACATGCTGCACCTCACTGCTTGGGGCCCCAGCAAGTTGTACCGCCACCTCCGCCCAGGTCATGTTTCGGCCAATCGTGGCTGATCTGCATGTACACTGGCTGCAGTACCTTTTGCATGCTCTTATGTGCTAGAGCTTCACTGCCGTCTCTTTGTGAAATGTAGGGGGCACCGGCCATCACACCAGCCCCCTTGGGTCACAGAGGGATCTCGGTACACCTAGGGCAGGCCAATCCCCATGAGTCATTATGGGTGGGCCGCTGAAGTGACCACAGCTGCCATTTGCACAGGTGGAGCCCAAGTGGCCTCAAGAAAAGTCCTTTGTGTGGGGCGCTCAAAAGGAGGGTCCAAAACAGGGCACCCCCTTAACACCAGAGGGTAGGGGACCTCTGGGGGGGGTACCAGTATTGCCCTGGCAGGCAGGCTGAGGAAGGATGTGGGTCAGGTGACAGGAGCACCTCTAAAGCTCGACCGCCTTGTTGGCCTCCTTGGCCACGCCCCCCCCCCCATAAAGAAGAGGCAAATGTAATAAATATTTGACACTAAAACAGCTTAAGTCCAATTAGTAGACTGGAGTTATATAATTTTAAAGTTTTGTGGAAATCAATTGCTATGGAGCAAACAGCGCCAACCACAATTATTTGGTCCATATAGAAAGGGTCCAAGTCACATGTTCAGGCTGACAGTGGTGGAGCGTGTGCTGGAACCAGAGTTTAGTCAGCTGACAAAGTACCTTGTGGCCTGGGCATTGAGGGGAAAAGTTTGTGCGGCGAGATGCATGGGCTGTTGTTGAGGAACTGTTGACGAGGAGCTGTAATGCAATTCTGTGCTTCATTGTCGAGGAAGTGGGTGGGGCTTGCGGAGATTTGTGCTGTTATTTATCAGTGCAGAGTTCGAGATTTGTCAAGCTGGGCTTGAGCCGACATCAGGCTGCATCTACATTGAAGAAGCAGCTGGTGCCTGCGAGGACTAGCACTGAGATGCATCGGCATCAAGAATGAGCTGTATCACTCTGCACCAGAGTCAATGGCAAGCTGCATTGCAATGAAGAAGTCTGTTATGTCCCTGTGCCTTGAAAAGGGGGCCAGCCAACTGACCCATGGAGAATTCCTGGAGAGCTGAGTCCACACAGGCAGTGGGGCAGTTCACAGTAGCAGAAGAATCCTGTAGCAGCAACAGCAGGCCTTGGCAGCAAAGTAGACCTTGATCAGCAAGCAGGTCAGCAGGGCTGACTTCACAGCTGGGCAGTCCTTTTTCCAGCCAGAGTCCACAGATCCGGAAGTGATCTGAAGAGTTGGGTCTGAGAAGAGTTTTTCACTACCAGGACATGTAAAAGTTAAAAGTGCATGCCCAATTTTTTAAATATACTGCACCATGCCTATGAGCTTCTTGGGGGCCTGTCCTAGGGATGACTTATATGTACTAAAAAGTAAAGTTTAGGCCTGACAAAAGGTTTGTTTTGCCAACTCAAAAAATCAGTTTAAAACTGAACACTCAGGCTGCAATGGAAGGCCTGAGGATTGTTTATAGGGCCACTTAAGTGGGTGGCCCAATGAGTGCTGCAGGCCCACCAGTAGCAAATGATTTTCAAACTTTGTGCACATGTAGTAACACTTTACTAGGGACTTAGAAGTAAAGTAAATGTGCCACTTGGGTGTAAGCCCATTTCACTATGTTTAAAGGAGACAGCACAGGCAAAGCGAGCATAGTCCTAAAGCCAACAAAGACAAGTTCAGCAAAAACAGGAGTAAGACAAAACGTTTTGGGGTGACCCTGCAGAGACAGCCAAGTATATCAATGCTCTTTTCCATGCTTTCTTCATTGGGGTATTTCACTTACTGTTTGTGATCTCTCTATCAAAATTTCTTTATTTTTGAACAATTTTCCTAAGTAAATTACTGCCTATTTGACGAAATTTGTTTGGTGTATTTAGCTTCATTACTTCTTAATTGTATTTTGGTAAGCAGACAGAGGTTTGTCACTGAAAGCAGGTTACACTCAGTGTTCACATCCAGACTATGATTTCTCTCTTCATTTGCCCAATATTTCCTACACTGCTTTTTGCATGGCTTTGCATCCGTATAAACACCCTTATTATAGTTTTCATAGACTTTAACTGACTTGGGAAACTAATTTTCTTGATTCCTCAAATCGTGACCTCCTATCTTTTATCCAAAGTAGCAACAAAGTAATTTAAACAATTCTCCTGCACTAAAAACTTATAAAGGATCGGGTTGTTCAACTTTTTCCTATAGATAAATTTAACTGGATTTCTGAAACCCTTGAGAAATCGATGGTTTTGCAGTTGCAGATGTTCATGGATTCTCTTGTTTCATGCACAGCTTCTGGTCCGATATCTGGCCCGCAGTTCATTTGCATCAAAAGCACTTTTTCACTTTAAGACTGTATTGGTGGACCCATTTGACTCCTCCTGCATACACCCTGCTGTTCAACATTAACTAGCTCCCAGATGTCAAAATCTAGGGCTACTGTTCTACTCTCATGTTAATGAAATACTTATTTAGCTGCACAGCACTGTCTCAGGTGGACATTTAAATGCCATTGCTTGGCCTTCAGTGCGACTTAAACAAATAGACAAGTCAACGTTGCCTTAGATTTAAGCGTATGACCTGGTTTGTTTTCACCCTGCTTGCCCCATACTGGGCCAGCCTGGCCCATAGGGCAGTAAACAAGGTCAGTGTGTGGGCCGTTTTTAGATAAAGCGCACAAACGCTCTGACTTAAAGTCCTTTGTTATCATTGGTAAATGCTTTACGTTTGTCCCTCCTTGGGACGGTTTTGTTACCACCTTGGCCATGGACCCTGTTACATGGTAAATTGCACACTCATGGCTGCTGTGGCGCTTTGAATCGGCTTGTTTATGTCAACTGTTTTACTTTTCATTTTCAATTTATGTGGCAAAAAAAAGTCCAGTTAGGAATTTACAGCACTGAAAGCTCTAACATGGGCAAATGCTAGACCCATTGCATTGCAAACGCTTGTTTGGCTAGTTGTGGGCTTGTTTAATGGTCAGCTAGGCCGGATTTTACTACTGATTTCCCTGATATTACCACCAATGCATGCAGTCCCCCATTCTTTGCAAAATCCCCATACAGAGGCCCTCATTTCAACAATAGACCGACAGTCGGCCGCCTATGCAGCCAGGAACCCGCCGGCTACATTTCGACATCCCCGCTGGGCCGTAACATTGCAGCTGGCTCCTAATGGAGCCGGCGGCAATGTGGCAGTGTGGCGAGTGCAGCAGCACCCTTCGCGCTTTCCACTGTCTGCCAGGCAGACAGTGGAAATCGCGATGGGGCTGTGCCTGGGGGACCCTTGCACTGCCCATGCCCCGAATCCCCTTACCGCCAGCCTTTCCATGGCGGTATATCGCCGTTCCCGGCAGTATGACCGTGGCGCTTCCGCCACGGTCATGATATGGCTGGAACTACCGCCACTTTAACCCTGGTGGTCACCGTCCGCCAGCGTTAAAATGAGGGCCAGAGTATCTTACAAGTTCAAAACTGGTCTGATTTGCAAATGTGGGCCCCTTTATTAGAAATCTGGTTGGATAATAATGGCCACTTTTATTTTGGTGTCCGACCCTATTTTTTGGCCAAGCCCAACCCTGGCTGCATACTGAGACATTATTGAAGCAACTGAGCGCAATTTTCCCATACAAGCTCTGAAGTAAGTCTGCCATTGCTCTGTGCTTGTATGCACTAAGGGATACCGTGAAAACCCTAGCCACAAGGAATAAATAATTGTCTTATATCAGGCACATTCTGACTTTAGAACACCTAAACTATAGCAGTAGAAATTAGCGCATTTAAAGGGGGTAATATTCTACCGTATATTACAAACCCTTCCAGTATCATTTATGACCTTCTGATGATACATAATTCAACCTGTCTATTTTCTGATTAGTTTTGATGATTGAATGAAAGTTGAAGTAATACAAATCTCCATATTAGATTGCATTATGTTCTGTTTACTACATTTGTTTAGTAATGTAATCACCACAAACTACGTAAATAGTGTTGCCTTACACCAAGTCTACCACTGAATTTATTTTTAAACACGAGTGCAGCATCGATGTTGGTGTCAGCATTCATTGAGTATTACACAACGTCACATGCAGGAGGTGCATGAGTGCTTGGAAGCAGAAACGCTGTCTAGGAGTTTTGACTGTGTAACCAGGTTTAATTCCCACACTTTCATATTTGTTGACTTTAAACCGTATGCGTTTCTGAGATGGCTAACAATGATCCGTGGTTGGCTGAGCTTTGGTAGGCTTTGTGGCTGTGCTGTTGTTGGGTTAGAGACTGGGAATGCTCTTGGTAAGTTAGGCTGTTATTGGAAGGTGAATGGAGGGTTTGTGCCCCCTTTTGAACTTCATAACAGATTCTGAAGGATAATTCAGGGGCATATTTATACTCCGTTTGCGCCGAAATTGCGTCGTTTTTTTAAACGCAATTTCGACGCAAAACTAACTCCATATTTATACTTTGGCGTTAGACGCATCTAGCGCCAAAGTCCATGGAGTTAGCGTCATTTTTTAGCGTGGACACCTACTTTGCGTTAATTATATGCAAGGTAGGCGTTCCCGCCTAAAAAATCGACTCCGAGGCATGTGCGTCGGATTTATACTCCCGGGCAAAAATCACGCCCGGGAGTGGGCGGGTCAAAAAAAATGACGTACGGCCGCTTTTGCGCCGTTTTTTAGCGCCTGCAAAAGGCAGGCGTTAAGGGACCTGTGGGCTCTGAAGGAGCCCAGAGGTGCCCCCCCATGCCCTCAAGGACACCCCCTGTCACCCATGCCCACCCCAGGAGGACACCCATCCCAGGGACATTAAGGTAAGTTCAGGTAAGTGTTTTAAAAAAAAAAACAAATGTGGCATAGGGGGGCCTGATTTGTGCCCCCCTACATGCCACTATGCCCAATGACCATGCCCAGGGGACAGAAGTCCCCTGGGCATGGCCATTGGGCAAGGGGGCATGACTCCTGTCTTTGCTAAGACAGGAGTCATTTCTATGGGGGTTGGGAGTGAAAAAAAATGGCGCAAATCGGGTTGAGGCGAAAAAATTGCCTCAACCAGACTTGCCCCATTTCTTGACGCCCAATCTCCATATCCCCCTACGCCGGCGCTGCCTGGTGTACGTCGTTTTTTTTAACGCACATCATACGGCGCCGGCGGCTAACGCCGGCTAACGTCATTCAATAAATACGGCGCCCACATGGTGCTTCAGAATGGCGTTAGGCGGCGCTAATTTTTTTGACGCAAAACTGCGTTGGCGCAGTTTTGCGTCAAAAAGTGTAAATATGGGCCTCAGTGTCATAAATAAACCTCTCGAAAAATCACTCCCACCTCTAGATGCCATTAAAGAAAGACCTGCTGACTGATAATAATGTTTTTCTTTTTTTTTCTTTTTGTTTAGTGTTGGAAGGCTGTACTAGGTTTGAATAATTCCTGATCATTTTACTGCCAGGTTTTGAGACAGTTGATAATGAGATAGTTTCTGAATCATGTGCATCATCATTTTACTATTGCTGGCACACTGATAAATAACATGCTTTTCGTATCAAACCGCGTGAGGGTCAGATGCAGGGGGCTTGGATGTCATTTAGGGGTCGCCAGGGTTCGCAGCTGCGACTCCTGGCTTGCCCTTTGCTACCCCTGGCACTGCCTTTGCTACCCCTGGCTTCAGAGATGGCAAATTCATTGTCAGGAACACAGCGCTATGGACACTAGTTGGGGCTCCGCTCTCTGTTTTATTGTCAATTTTGTATTACACTAATAGTGAATAATAACATATTTTTCAATATGCCTTTCCATGGCAGCCAAAATGTACGTTGTGTGCTTGCCTGTGGGTGAGAGTGTGTTTATGTGAGAGAGAATGTATGTAAGTGTGTATTTGTGTAAGTATTGTGTGTGACTGAAAGTGGATGTCACTTCAGCTAGCCTTGGCATTTCAGTGAATTGACATCCATGGCAGGGGTAATGTCTCTGGTTTGGCTCATAATAGTGCTGTTTTTAGAGCAAACAGTGCATCATTCAAGAGGCCCTGGGATCAAGGCTTAACCTAGAATACCGGCGCCTTGCTGTTTGTATTATGGTGAAACTAGGATTAAGTACATCCTGGCTATTGTGCCATCTCTTCCTTGTGGACTGTATCAGAAGTAGTTTATGCCAGATTTACAAGGCCCTAATACCTCTGAGTGACACATGTGGCATTAAGGAGGCCATCCTCTTTCGCCTTATTTACAAAGTGGCGTAATGCATGCATTGCATCATTTTGTATCCCCTTGCGCCACATTATGCCTGTGCCAGGCATAATGTATGCAAGGGGGGTGTTCCCACACAGTTGAGGCCTGTAAAAATGGCGCAGTGAAATTTACAACATTTCACTGTGCCATTTTAAGCATAAAATGATACACCCATTACTTTCAATCGAACTCCATTTACTTTGCAAGATTAGCACCACAATTTATGGTGCTACTCCTGCAAGTACCATAATACCATCATAAATTATGACGCTATTCTCCTAACGTGTGCCATGGTGTGCCGTATTGTAAATACAGCGCACACATGCTTTCGTTATGGGGGGTTGGGGTCAAGAAAAGTGGCACATCAAAGCTGATTGACAACTTTCATGGAAATGTGGCCCTTTGTGCGTAAATTAACCAGGGGCTAGTGGTGTGCTGCCGAGACCGGCGCTGGCTCTGCAATGTGTCCCCCAATGTGGGATGATTTACAGACAGATGTGGGGTGCTTGGGAGTGAATTTGCTGGTGCCTGATGCCTTCTGGGCACTAGAAAGTCTCAAATAAAGCATCCAGCCCATAACCTCCTGGATGACTCATTGAAATGCCTGCAACATTACATATGACTTTGCACTCATGTTTGAAGGACCAGGGAGGATGCCTTTGACAATCCCAGGTCCATACACAGGAATTTGCTGTTAGGTGGGGCTATTGGAGGGGATAAAGGCAGCTACCATTGCCTTCAGGTCATCAGTAGCTGCAACCATGAGTCTGGTATATTGTTCTGGCAGTAAGGAGGGAAGAGAGGAAGGGTGGTGAGGAAAGCATAGGTCCTCAAATCCTCCCTCACACCATCCCTCTCACTTCACAAACAGATGAAGATGGATAGGAGTTAGGATTGTTTCTTAATAAATCCACTTCTAATCCTCACTTCCTAGTTTACTACACACAGCTCCTTTTTCTCACAATGCTCCTCTTTGTACACAAATTAATGTGGGACTAACACGTTCTGTGTCTGATCCTTGGAAAGGAGCAAGACACTAGATTTGTTCTTAACAAAAAAATTGCCTTACACATGGTCTCCAACCACTAACCTGCATCTCAATCAACATCTCTTACACTTAACCCACATACATAAAAATAATATATTAGATGTCTTCCATACCTTCATCTATATGAATTACCTGGTTATCTGTATTACATGAATGATAATAACTAGTGTTTAAGAATGACCCTCATTGTTACATAAGCAACTTATTTTGAATGTTAAAACAGGGATCAACTGATCATTTTCCACAGAATATGATGTGTAATTATGGGACTGCTAATGGATTGTTACATACTGGCATACCTGGTTACCAGTATCAGTTGAATGCTAATTACTAGTGTTTATGACTGGCCTGGGTCCCATGCCAATATAGTTACATAAGCATATTCATTGGAATATGAAAAGTAAGACAGCTAAACATTTTTCACAAAAGTAGGCCTGTAATCATGGCACTTGTTGGAGGCAGAACTTTCTGGTTGGCTGAGGCAAGGCCCTAGCAAGGCAGAACCTGCCACTCCCATCAGAGGTGGGTGATTACACTAGCTGTTTAACCTGCACTCACCCTTGGGTAGATTGGCACAGATCAGTCAGCCTTATCACTGAGGCAATGTGTAAAGCAATGGAACAGCACTTCCCCACCACAACCATGCTGAGCCGCACAAATGAGATTTAAAAAAACGTGTAGGTATGTAAAGATTGTATTCAACCCACACACTGTCAACACAGTGTGAGTATCATGTAAATCTGAACTTAAATTGCTTTTAGCATTAGATTTCACAATATTAGGCCCAACTGTGTGTAACACCAATGACAGTATATACAAATGAGAAAACAATACTTTCCCTCCCCGCACCCTTGGGCGGTACCAAACACTGTCAGCTCAGGACCCACCCTAGAGTTCACTAACTTCAATTTAACACATAAATTCATGGTGCACTCTGGTTCCCAACATTAGCAGCAATAAGTGCATACAAGGTTTGGAACACTTCCACATGCAGCCTAGGCCACACTAGTAAATCGTAATGCCAACCTCAAAAATTCCCTGGCAGAAGAATGTGACCAGCAAGACCACAGTGCTGCCTTCACATTCACCTGTACTCACTCCCGCACATCCACTCTGTACCGCCCATGCGGTGCCATGGGTATCAATCAGCTCATGCACACACACACTCCTATGCAATCGCTCCTGACACCCTAATGTGGTGCCCTGATACCTGGCTACTGGATGCCACTGTGTCTGCAGGCAACCTGGGTCCCAAACCACCATCCACCTTGTAACCAACTTGAGCTATCCTGTCCCACCATGAATGAAAGATTGAGTCAATCTTACTCTGGATCACCAGGATCCCGGGGACAAGGTGTGTGTGGGGTGGGGGTGGGGGGGGTGGGGGGGGCAGACAGCAGCCAATCCATCAACAATTAGCAAGGATGTTTGGGCTCCCAGTAGAAGTTTCACTTAGAGGTCTGCAACACACAGGGAGAGGGTCACTGGGGCCATCCACTAGCCACCCATTTCTGCACCCAGCCCAGTCAGACCATGCAATGCTGCCAAATAGTTAACATTTTCAGCATCTCTGGAACAGAGGTGTGCCGTCAAGGCATATTGAATTGAGTCACCCTCGACAATGCCAGTTGCACACGGAGAGTTAATAGGTCTGCACCACCTGTAAAAGGAGGATCTGCATCTGATGTACAAAGACTTGAGTTGCACCAGATGGTTACGATCCCAAGTGCTCAGTGCTGTACCTTCACAAAAATGAGGCACAACATCAGGGGACTGATGACCTGGGTCGGCCTCGACCACACAATCACTCCAAAGGCAAATCCTAATGTGGTACCTCCTCGGAAATAGGCACGAGTCTGGTGCATGATGACTTGAACAGCACCAGACAATCCCGGACACTCCATGGAGAATGTAAATCCCGCTAAATGCTACTGGGATGAGGCACAGCATCCATCTGTCAATGACTTGAGTTGTTCTAGACAACCTGGTCACATTGGGAACTTTGTTTCCGAATAGGGCACAACTCCGGTGGCACCCTCACCTCTGAGGGTATCCACATATGAAAGAGGCACAGCACACAATGCACATGCAGCCGAGGGTCACACTAGAGAAATGCGATACACTTGACAACTGCGGGCCAAGCTGGGTCCTGCACCAGTGATCCCGTTCACACCACAAAGCATTTTGCGGTGTAGTGGTCCCCACGATGAAGGGCTCTTCACCTGAAGGGCAGCAGTACTTGGCAAGCTCCCTACCAGGCAATTCCAGTCCTCAGGCACACTTCTTAGTCCACACTCACGCAGCTGCTGCAAGGTGGAGTCCAGCATATGGTGTAGATGCAGGAGACGGCACTGCTCTCCAGATGATACCTGCAGACAATGTAAATCTCTCACAGGAGGTCTTTGAGGACTTTGAATGTGTGCCTTTGAAGTTCAGGGTAGTTCAAATGGTTCTCCTTTGAACTACAGATGTCTCCCCTAAATTTCGTCCCTGTCTGCCCCAAGGCCATGAAATGTAGATCTTTATCTTCAGTGGGGCCATGCTCTGGCTCAGAGAGGTCAATTGTCAGAAACCTCTGTGTCCAATGGATCTATCCTAGGCCCCAACTGGCAGGTGTCTGTTGTTCTGGATGACCAACTTCTATAGCTGTCACTTGAGGAATGCACACATGTGTTCTTCCACTGCAACCAGTGGAAGGAAGCTCAATTTATAGGAAACAGAAAGCATTTTAAAACCTAGAAATGCCCACTTCCTAGAAGTGACATGGCTAGGGCACTAATAACAAAACCACCTTTACCATCATAGAGGTTTGTCATTCTGAATCCAATGATACTAAACATCATGAGACTGCTCCCCTGGAATCCACTATTTCAGCCAGACCTAATAAGATTTTTTCTCCCATGTTACCTTATGGGCAGTGCAGCTCTCATGGGTAGTGCGAACATGCAGGGATATTCTGCACTCCCTGGGCACATGTGCCCTGCCGCACACACAAGCCTGCAGAGGCAGGTTGGACTAGGTTAAAGCCGCCACAAGGGGCACATGCGCCTATACTGGCCTGCACTATCAGGCACAGTTCCTATATTAGAATACCCGTGTGCAAGTGTGCACACCCTGGCAAGTGATGCCAGATCCAGTATCTATATAGGAAACACCCATGTGCCAGTATGCACACAAGGGCTAGTGCCACTTCCAGGTGGATGGAAGGATGGCGCTGGCACTTTCACACTGTACTTACAGTGGGAAAGTGCCCAGGGCCGGTAGGCCCCTTGCAAGAATGAGCAAAGCCTCTTAGAGAAAAGCAGAAAGTCTTGGCGAACCACTACCTCCGCATGTCAGGTCTAACATACTGATCTGTAATTATTCTGAACATAAGCAGCTCATTAAAGACAGAGTCATTGGACTTAAGTGGGAGTACCGTGCAGAAGAAGGAATGTGGATGGATAGGCAGTAGTAGGTGAGTAAAATCCCTGTCACAGTCATTTGCCAATGGAATTATTGACCAGGCAGCCAGTCATCAAGATTTGATTTTGTTCGTTGCCCTCTTTATGTCACCTCAAGTAACACCTCAAGTGTGCCTTACAAGTAAGGGTCTGTAACAGCAGGCTTTCCAATCAATTCTCCTTTAACTGCTAAACATTAATGTAGTGATTATAGTTAGTGAATGGTACTTTCTTCTCATAGATACCTTTTGTGTGTACCAGTTGTCAGGATTATTCAGGGTTACCTGCAACTTATTGGCTTAGCTGTCATTCAGTAATGCTCGTATGTGTTTCATCTACCTTTTACATCTACCATTACATGCACCATTTATATTTCTTGATAGGGACACCTATTTTTCGAAAGGTAATGAGAAGCACAGCAGATTCTCTTTTTGCTGGGATGCAGAGGCTTTTAACTGTTGTCTGAAGCATTTAACATGAAACCAGGCTATCTCTGCATACAGTGGGTTGGGTTTTGTTCTCGACTTTTTGAAAATAGTGTTCATGAATGTGTCTGTAAGCGTATTTATATCATGAGTCAGGCATGCACCATCCTCTCAAATGTGTGCCTACTATTCCTTTCGTAGCTTAGAAACACCAACATAACTGAATATTATCCTGTGGAAAACTGGATCATAATCCACTGATCGCAATCTAGGTCTTCTTGTTCATCCACTAAGTAGATCCATGTAACTCACAATCACATGACAGGCAACTTCTCAGTCTACATACCCACTAATATTAGTGAATAACAATAAAATGGATGGATATGTATATTTAACTTACAAGCGCGATACGTATATATTTACCCTGAAAATAAATGGCAACATGTGCATATACAATTTAACGTGCAAGGTATACATAACATGGCTGGTAACCCCTCAGAATATGTAACCACCAATATTGGTAGAAAACAGTGTTTTTTTATTGTAAAGCGCTCTGATTCTCTTAGGTCAACTTTGTGCTATTTAAAACTCTAAAAAATAAATACATTCTCAGTGGCTGTGTCCTGGGTTTAGACCCTCAGCGCAAACAATATGAAAACATAAAGGAGGGCCAGTCGTGGGAGTAAGGCACACATGGCAGGTGAGTGAGTGAAGCAAAACATCATTTTGGAACTTTTCAACTACCCTTTTTTAGGTCGCAGCCTAATTACATCTTGGAGACTTTCAGAAAGTTGTCCTAGAAATGCCTTCCTGTTAGACTTGGTATCCTTAGCGTGGTCTCTCCTAACCTTTTGCCTCTGCTTCCCAGGTTGCTGCTGTGTGCTGTATTGCTGTTTTTGTTACTCTGGACACTTTACCACTGCTGTCCAGTGCTAAAGTGCAAGTGCTCCTTATGTGAAATTACATGTGTAATTGGCTTGTCCATGATTGTCATATTTGATTTACTAATAAGTCCCTAGTAAAGTGCACTAGAGGTTCCTAGGGACTGTAAATCAAATGCTACTAGTGGGCCTGCAGCACTGATTGTGCACCCACATGAGTAGCCCTGTAAACATGGCTCAGACCTGCCACTGCAGTGTCTGTGTGTGCAATTCTTAAACTGCCATTTCGACCTGGCAAGTGTACCCACTTGACAGGCCCAAACCTTCCCTTTTTATACATGTAAGGCACCCCTAAGGTGGGTCCTAGGTAGCCCCCTGGGCAGGGTGCAGTGTATGTTGAAGGGGGGACATGTACTGATGTGTTTTGCATGTCCTAACCGTGAAATACTGCCAAATTTGTTTTTCACTGTTGCAAGGCCTATCTCTCTCATAGGTTAACATGGGGGCTGCCTTTAAATATCCTTAAAGTGCAATTTCCCTTTAAGAGCAGATAGAAATATGGAGTGTGGGGTCTCTGAACTCACAATTTAAAAATACATCTTTTAGTGAAGTTGGTTTTTAGATTGGTAGTTTGAAAATGCCACTTTTAGAAATTAGGCATTTTCTTGCTTTAACCCTTCTGTGACCTGCCAGTTTGTGGATTCCCTGTCTAGATCAGACTGACAGTTGGTCTGTTTGTGAATCTCGTCTAGACAGTGACACAAAGGGAGCTTGGGTGTAACCTGCATATCCTGATGAGCCATCTGGGCTAGAGTGGAGGGAGAAGTGCTCACACAATGCAGTCTCCAAGTCCCTGGTGTGTGTCTGGGGCCTGGTCTGGGCAAGGCAGGATCCTGTAAACAACAGAGATTTTTCTATGAAGTTGGGCAACTTCAAAGGCAGAAAGTAGTGTTAGGGGTAGACTAAAAACCCCAGACTTTCGATTTCTTCAAGATTTGCTTCTGAAACCAAGAGGAACCTCTGCCAAGGCGAAGAGTTGAGGAGAAGTGCTGCCCCTTCCTGTGACTGGGCTTTGTTGGGCTATCCTGCAGTTGCTGCGTCTGCCTGTGAAAAGGGACAAAGACTGGACTTTGTGGCATATTTCTGCTTGAGAAGAATCTCCAAGGGCTTGGCCTGAGCTTTCCCTCTGTTCTGAAGTCTCAGGGCCAACAAAGACTTCCTCTGCCAGCCCCTGGATTCTCTGCTGAGACTCCTGCCCTGTCAAGTGGTGCCTAATCCATTCCCTGGGCCCTTGAAAGGAGAAGCTGGTGGAAAAACCAAGAAGAAACAAGTAAACTGACTTTGGATGACTCCGGACCGATGCCGCTGCCGAATCCTGTGACGCCGCCTACAACCGAAGCCATGGTCCTCCCTGGAGTGTGACAACCCTGCAGGCCCAACGCTGCTGCAGCCTCACTGAAGTCCGCTCCTCCGTGGAAGTCGCTGCACCACATCGTGACCACCGGACATCAACTCTGCTGGAAGTACACTGATCCAATGCTTCGGGCCGACGCCGCCTCACATCCACCGCTCCGCAGCAAGGACGCAACACCCCTTTGTGATGCCTCCGCTCCGCAGTACCGGAACCGACTCCACCTCAAATCCAGCAACGCCGCTATCCCCAACTTGTTTCCTCATTTTCACAAGGTACTGTGACTCAGTGACTGGCGCCATTGGCATCGGATTGGTGGGAACAACTCTGTCACAATGCTGTGATATCACCTAACCGAAGCATTTGTGTTTATAAGCACTATTTGTGTGTTTAATCTTTAGAAATTCATAACTTGACTTGTGTATGTTGGATTTTTGCCTTTTTGGTCCTGTTTTGCTCTGATAAATATTGGCTATTGTTCCAAACCTTGTGGTGTCCATTTTGTAGCGTTTCACTGCATTACTGTGTTTGTTGGTACAAATACTTTCCACATTGTCTCTGGGTTAAGCCTTTCTGCTGGTGCCAGTCTACCAAGAGGGTGAGCGAGGGTTTACCGGGTGTGTTTCTCCTTTGCCCTGACTAGAGTGAAGGTCCTTGTTTGGACAGGGGGTAACCTGACTGCCAACTAAAATTAATTTCTAACACTTCTACATTGATTACCATTTGCTTTGTAACTCACACTTTCTGGCTTCCCATTTGCTGGCTTTATTTGATTTAAGCTCTCTAGGTTCAGTTTGCCCCTCCCGCTGCTTAACCTGTGTTTTCTGTATCCTTCTACAACTCACTTGCTGTTAATAGGTCTTTAAATCTTGTTCCTCTCTCATCACATTTTCTGTGCATTCAAAGACTGAGGCCAAATGTTAGGCAAAGTCTTCCAAGGGCACTTGTTTACTTTTCTTTCTCTGACTTCAAAGTAGGAGGATTTATTTGACAATCTTGCTGAATACTGGGGTTAGGCAAGAGTGTGTTTCTAGCACACAACAACATTTACATGGTCTGTGGAAGCATATCAGAATATATCAGAGTTTTGAACCCACAAATTAAGCTTATTTTTTGTTATTTCTGAAGTGTGTTGAAAACAAATACTTTAATGTGATCAAAACCAATCATTAAACTAGGATTCAATTTCCACACATTTTGGTCTGTGCACTGTATCGTTTTATTAGTAAGACTGTATTTCTGCGCAAATGAGATGGTAATTTCAATTGAAAATGTGTTGTCTCTAATGTCAGTGTGCTGCTGCACCACGAATACTCAACTCTGCACACTCCACTCTAATCTGCACCACTCCACACCAATGCACTCTACTTTGTACCACTCTTTGTTACAAAACTCCACCCCACTCTGGACCACTCCACTCCACACCACTGCACTCTACGCCACTTCACGATATGTCTCTCTACTCTACCCCGTATCACTCTACTCTTTGCCACTCTACTCAACACCACTGCACTCTTTGCCACTGCATGTGGCACCTCGCCAGTCTAGGCGACACCAAACTACTCTGCACAACTCCACTCTACACCATTATACTCTATGCCACTCTGCAACACTGCACTCTATGCCACTGCACTCTATGCCAATACATTCTGCGCTAATGCACATTACTCTGTAACACTCAACTCTATGCTACTGCACTCTACACCACTTTACTCTACGCTATTGCACTCTATTCAACTGCATTCTTCCCTGCACCACTCCACTCTGTACCACTTCATTCAACTCTGAAACCATCCACTCTATGCCACTGCACTCTACGGCACTCTACTCTTAACCACCACACACAACGTCTACGCCACTGCAATCTACTCTGCATCACTGTACTCTGTTACTGCTCTCTATGCCACTCTACTCCACTCTACACCATTACACTCTGACACACTATGCTGTACTACTCCACTCTACGCCACTGTACTTTATGCCACTATGGCACTCTACTCTACACCACTCTATGCCACTTCATTCTGTGCCACTCGACTGTACTATGCACTGTATGCCACTGCATTCTATGCCTTTGCACTCTACTCTGCACCACTCTACTCTGCATCACTTAACTCTGTGCCACTGCACTCTGCACCACTGACTCTACTTTGCAAAACTCTAATCTGTGTCACTGCATTCTATGATGCTGCATTGTACACTGCTGAATTCAATGTCACTGCACTCAATGCCACTATACTCTGCAACACTCTATGCTAATGCATTCTACACCAGTCAACTCTACTCTATGCCACTCAAGTGTTTGCCACTCCAATACACAACACACTCTGCCACTCCACTCTACAACACTCTACTCCACTCCTCGCCATTCCACTCCACAACAGTCCATGCCACTCACCTCTATGCCACTTAGACATGATGAACAGCCGCCACACCGGTGAACAACATTGGCAAAGTAAATAGCTCTTGCATAGGTGAGATCTTTTAGCTCTGCCACTGATTGTTTTGCTTTGGAAACACACATGCCTGTTGTCAGGGCAATCACACATGCAGCAAATAATACAGAATCTGCTTCTAAATGTACCCAGAGATCAGAAGCCCAGCATATGCAGTTTTCTATACTTGATAACATTTGGAAAGTGTTGCTTTGACACATCCACATGTTCACGACATGGTGCATGTCACTGCAGAGTGGGGAATAAAGAGGCAGAGAGACAGGGAAATAATAACAAAGAAAAAGAGAGAAGTGGACGGGGGAAATAGAAAAAAGACTGAGGTAGAAGAGAGAGGCTGGTGAGGTACAGAAAGATGGACAGAGGAAGAGGAGAGGTGTGACAGAGAGAGGAAGAGCAAAATAGAGAGAACATGAGAAATAAATAAATGGCAGGTGTGAATAGGAATAACAAAAAGGAAAAAAAGAGAGAAAAAGGAGAAGGGGTAGGCATGATAACCAAGAATAGAATGGGTGAGTTAGAACTGAGTAGGAGAGAAAAGCTATAGGAAAGAAAGAAAACATGCAGGTACGAATGGAGAACAAGGTAGAAGGGGAAGTGAAAGGGAAATAGAAGGAGTAAAAGGAGATAGAAAGATACGTTTGAGAAATTTAGAAAGGGAAAGGCAATAGAAAAGGAAGGCCCGTGAGACTTTAAGAAAGAGATCAACTTGCAAGAGAGAAAAGGTTGGAAATGGAATAACAGAGAGGACAGAAAAAAAGTGATGATATTAAGACAAAATATGGGAGAGAAAGCAAACGAAGGGAATGAAACTGAGGTAGAGGCTGAAAGTAACCCAGCGAAAGAGACCTAGACAGACAGTGTAAGACCGAGGAGGACAGAGAGCAATCTAAAGAGAGAAACTCGGTGGTGCTTTAAAGTAAAGAAAATGTTATCTAACAGTTTTCATGTAAAGGGACTTAATTGGCTGTCTGTGGTGAATTTAAGACATTTCAACTCATGCAATCACCACGCATGCTTTTTCCGCACAGCTTTTACCAAGTATGCTGGTGCCATTTCCCAGGCCCATGCGTAATGCACTCAGGGCCGGACTGGGAACCCAAAACAACTCTGGCAAATTTTGTCGGACCAGCCCCCATAGGGCGCATAACGAGAGAGCCTGACCAGTACAGTGGGGCTTGAGGGTGTCCCCCCCAAAAAACATTTTGGGAAAATGGTGAAAACGGGGCATTCTACAACACATTTTGCATTATATATTCAATTGTATACGTTTTTAAATGATTGTAAATGATGACCTTACAGTGCATCAGGATATAGCATTCTTTATTGGGGCTCTTCAATGGTTCCCTCACCATCACTTTCTAACAATGCCTCTCATCTCTCCTTAGCGCCTCTCTCACATGTATTTCATTTGTTTATAGCGCTCCTCTTATCAGCGTAGGGTGTTGGAGCACTTTACATCACACACACATACAGAGACAATGAATCATATGTGTGTAAATCAATGTATAGAAAATTTTGAGGACAACAAGGTGTTTGATTCACATGTTGTCTATAAAAGTAGACTTTTTTGTAAGAGTGCTTGGTCTGGGGAAGCATAAACTTTGGATTAAGAACGTAACACTGGTTAAGGTTTACTTTACTAATAACAATTTATTCCTACCAAAACAAGCCATTTTTAGCAAAATTAGGGTAATTAAAGACTGGGAAAAAATATAACTTTCTAACCTCACCATGCAGTTTGCATGCAGCTCTTTAATTGCAGTTCATTGCTCAGTGTGCTAAATTATAATTGTAATTTATGGACTGCACAGTAACAGCTCTGTGACAATACAGTATCCCACTGAGCTCTGCACATAAAATACTGTTCTGTGATCTGCATATTGCTTGTTCTTTGCAGCAGACATATTAACCCTCTGCGCTGCCTTAACCGACTCAAAACTGCCATTAGACAAAACCCAGTCTCCCTCCAGCAGGCACATTAATCACCAGAGTTATTTTGGCTCTTTTATTGCTGCCTGAAAACTGTTGGATATGAAAGGAAGGGTGCAGTGCTTTCAAAACTGCTACACTGCTACAAAACCGGCTCCCAGTAACAAAAGCGGGCCCCCACCTTTACAGCCTCCTGGGGAAATGCCTGATGCCTGGTACAGCCAGTCTGGCCTTAAATGTGCTGCTCCAGTCCAGATTTTTCCTTAGAATTTTGGGACTTGTAGTCCTATTTAATACTGGAATATATTTCTATACTGGACTAAACAAGACTGTCCCAGAACTCGAAGTAAAAAAAGCTGGAATAGAGCTGTACACATGGACTTGGATAACTTGGCAGGGCTTACCACACCCGAGTTTATATATATATAGATACAGATTTTTGCACTGAGGAACTATTTTTGAAAGTGCCATTTATTTATCCATTTATTTTAGTTTATTACCACTTTTGCCTTTATATGCCTTTATATGAACTCGTTCAATAAAATGGAGCCGACGATTTTGTACATATGAGTGATTTTAGATTTTTCAATTTCCCTCTCTATATTCGACGAGCTTGTTTGGGTATTGTGCAGCCTTTTGGTGTCTGATCGAGTTGCACCGCCTTTTTTGTAAATCATATATACATATATATATATATATATATATATATATATATACCTGGATAACTTGGCAGGGCTTTAAGTAGATGCCTTTACCACACCTGAGTTTGGTTTTATATATATATATATATATATATATATATATATATATATATATATATATATATATATTTGCATATATATATATATATATATTTGCATATATATATACATGCACACACACACATATACATAAGAAATGAAGGTTGTAAAATAATTGTATATCTGGATGGTTGGGTCTGTAAGAGTCTCAGAAGACTCTAGCGGAAGCTTTATTTCTCAAGGGCCATCTCCCGCAGGAGTCAGACCCCCACAAGAGCAAGTGCTCTGACTGGCTGCCAGCACCATGAGAAAATTTTGCTGGCACCCTTCACAGAACTTGGGGACTTAGTCCCCTGCTCTGAAGTTAGATTTTAAAAAAAACTATAGAAATGTGTAGGGATACCCTGACCCTCTAGGCCCCATGAATTGGATCCAGAGGGACCTCCTGCTGGGGCTCCCCCCCCAAAAAAGGCAAATGCTGCATTCCTGCGGACCTCCAGTGGGATTGATAAAAAACTATTTACTGGTTTGCATTTAATACCCTTATTTCCTGGGGAACCCCCACCTCTTGGGGCTGAGTTCATGAAGGTGAGGGGGGCTGCCTGGCTCCTCTCCCTGAGCTTTCAGAGGCCCCGGGAGCCCACCCTGGGGCCCAAATTATTTTTTGGAGGGGATGGGGGGTCTGAGTGCTCCCCTCCCCAAGCCTCCAGCGGACCTGGGGAGCCCCCCTGGGGGCCACAATTTCTTTGTATGGGGAGGTGGGCCACCCATCCCTCTCCTGAGCCTTAAAATGCCCCAGCAAGCACATCCCCGGGGCCAGACCATTAAAGGACCCTGGGAGCCCACTTCAGAGCCAATTATTTTAAGGGAGGGGGCTGGCTCAATAGCTAAGTACCAGGGAGCCCACATGTGTTTGCTCTCACTCGCATTTTCTGACTTTCATGCAAGCTGGAGCAAAAATCAAGTCCACTCCAGGTGGGCGGGACCTTAAAAAATACTCTCCCCGCTGGGAGCAGACTTTTGCTCAGTTTCCCTGCTTGCACTGAAGCATTAGTATCTGCTCCCTGTGAACGGGAGCAATTGTGTCTCCCGCTGCATGCAGGGAGACAGTTTGGGCCACAGGGTCCTTGGGGCTCCCCCTGGGGCCCCCAGCAAGAGTATAGTGGATGCCCTGGGCAGGAACCATGGTGCCCGCCTTTTACAAATGTAGGACCCGCAAGTGGGGTCTCGCGGGCTCAGGGAGGCAGGCCGTACAGCCCTTTCATCTTTTAACATAGGCCCTGGGGGATGGGGACCCCAGGGCCTAATATGACTCGGGCAAGGGTCCCCAGGGCTTTCCCCTTTAAAATAGGGCTTGGGGGATAAGGTCCCCAGAACCTAATAAGGCAAGAGAATGGGGGCTCCCTCCCCTTTAAAAAAAAAAGCCCACCCCCCTCCACGCACGACCATAGGCCATGTGCAGTGTGGGATTGGCTGCCTTTGGGGGGGGAGGAGGCTGGCCACAGGACCTGCAGCCACCCCGAGGCCATGCACAGCATGGGGTAGGATTTACATATGCTAATTAAATATTACTTTACATTAAAATACCCTAGAAATTCAGGGAAAAAAACAAAGGTTAAAGTAACGTTACAGTTAGGTGTGATAAAAAGATCTGTTTTTGTTTAAAAAAAAAAAACTTAGAAATTCACTGAAAAAATCAAAGGTGAAAGTAACGTTATAGTTAGGTGAATTTGTCAGTGCTAAAATTAATGTTTTGAACTCAAAAAAATCACAGGAATTCACCAGTTATAATTAGCAAAGCTAACTATTACTTGCGCCCCCACCATGCACTGCTTATGACTTCACATATTACATCACTATTAATATGTTCTATACCATAATTTATGACATCACTGATGACATTTCAAATGACATCACTGATGACATCATCCAATGAGTGTCTTAGTTTGTTTTATAGTTTACACAGTGGCGGGTAACTATCAGATTACTACTCTACCTAACTGTGTACAGCCGATGTCCAGCCATTTCTGTGTTTTTTTTTTTTTTTGTTCAAAACGTTAATGTTGTCACTGACAAATTCACCTAACTCTAACATTACTTTAACTTTTATTTTTTTGGGAGCACTAGGGAGCCCGGCAGCAAGATGGCGGTCATATAGTGAGACCCTGCCGGCCGACTCACTTAGCCAGCAAAACTCCTCTGCAACTTGGTGCCAAATGCCTCAAAACTAGCCTGAAGTGCTGCCTCAACAGAAGCAGCAGCGGATGATAGCACTATTTTTACAGTAGCCTCCGGGGAGCCCAAAAACCATTGCAGCTGGTCGCAGCCTGCATTGTGGCATTGTGGCATCATGCGCCATTGCTGCCCATCTCACATCCTGAGGCGACATCGGAGTGCGCATCAGGCCACTCTTGGGGGCCTCTTGCTGCAGCTGGGAGACCACAAGACTTGCTACGGGCTGGCTCACAAGAGAACAAGTATCGGGGGACCCTAGGCTGACCTGATGAGGGCTACTCCACTAGGGCTACCGCCATCTGACCTCACGGTGGGCAGGCCCCTATGTACCATGTCATGTGGGGCCTGCCTTGCTCGAGTTGAGCAAGGTGGGGTCAGAGATTGGCCTGCCCAAGCAGCCCTACCTTCCCTGCAGTGGGGGCCACAAGGCAAGTGAGTTATGTGCTTTTGTAACCCTGTGTGACTGCCGGGGATCCACATCACACTCAACATCCTCCCCAGACTGCCCGAAAGCTCCTGTGACAGAGGCCACCGGCGGCTGGCAGGTGACACATTTGTACCTGGGTGCGGCCTCGACGAGGGCCTGCCCCGCTCTGGGCACAAGACGCAGCACCTGGGCTAGACCCTGGGCTGTGACTGGAGCACTGCCCCTCTTCCCTCCGGCACTGGTGAGGATGAGGAGCCTGCGGGTGGCACCTGGATGGCAATCCTGACTGGAGGCCGCTAGATGGGAACAGCAGATGCAGGTGAGGTGCGTGGGGGGGCCCTTGGTGATCTGAAGACCTTGATGGCCACGAGAGGGGACTTTGATGTGGTCTGCAGCCCAACCTGACAATTGCTGCTTTTCTGCTGGGCCACTTCCTACAGCCATTGACAAAATGGAAGAATATGTAGAGTGCATACTGTGATCTATATTTAAGGGTGGCATATCAGCAGTCTTCATTGTGAAGCAAGCCCATCACTTACTCAGTTCCCAATCCCGGTCACCCGGGTGTGCTGGCACGACTCACAGTTGCAAGACTCTGCAATTATAGCGACAGCAACACAGTCCTGTGACTTGCGCATGAATGCTGCACCATACAATATCAGGGAAATTACCTCTCATTCCTCCCCGATTTCACGCTCACACTACAGGCAGGTTGGCCTGAATTTCTTGCTTCCAAGCGTCTGCTTCAGAAAGCAGAGATAACGTACCCAGCTAAACTTCGGATTCATCATGATTGCAAGCCTCAATATTTCACCGGACCCAAAGTGGCACTGAAGTTCTCATGACAGATATCTAGCTCCAAGGCTGGTCCCGGGGTGGACCAGCCTCACACAATGATGGCTGCCAGAGTGATAATGAATGACTGGCCCCTTCATGCTGACTGCATAGAGGCAGCCGTCCATAGGGAGCTTCATCAGTATTGATGATCCCTTTGGCCCCTCCACCTTTGACTTTTATATCTGGACCCCACTGCTATGAACAACACACAACATGACTCGACACAACACAACCTCAGCAACATCAGGTCCTGCACCTGCACCGACCTCCGCTGGAGGTCCTTCCATTGACTGCTGTCCACCCAGTTTGAATTCAACTGGGCACTTTGCCTGGCTCTCTTCCACCTCACGGGATGATTCCCAATGTATTTCGCTACTGTTTGGGGTTGATTTGGGGAGGAGGGTTGGACAAGTTTCTTCAACCGGGTTTGGAGGCTGACATGGGAGGGGGATGGATGTGGTGGACTGTTTGCTCTTTCTTATTTGTTTTACTCCCCCACCCATGCCTGACAAGACATCCTATTGCTCCACTGTCCCCACGGGCATGCACTTGATGCTCTTACCATCCCAAATATAGTATTCATTCCCCCTAGACAGGGGATAACTGACATACAGTGCCTGATCTGGCACATCCATGGCCTAAGTGGCAAACGGAAAGCCAGGCTGGTCCACTCATACATCAATAGACACCACACAGGCATCTGCTTCCTGCAGGAGTTTCACCTAAACCCGGCTACTGCTCTCCACCTCCCCACTTGGTAGAATGCTCAAACCTATACGTCCCTATACTCCAGCTATGTTCGGGAAACAGCCATACTCATTAGCAAAGGGTTTCCCTGGCATGTGCGACAGACACTAAGGGAAAAGGATGGGCAACCTGGCATGCGCACCTAGTCATACTAGTTTCGGTCTATGGACCCAACACTGACAGCCCATATTTTGTTGCAGAGGTCTGGCATCAGATAGCCACTATGGGACCCAAAACCATTATCTGGTGTGGAGACTTCAATGTTATTCTCAATCACACTGCAGATCACCCTAGTGCCTCCAGAAGGCCCCATCCCAGTGACACAGTGCAGCTCCATTCGCTCATGGACGACAATTGCCTGTCTGATATCTGGAGACTGAGACACGCTAATAGCACAGAGGACACCTGCATTACGACTGCTTGTGATACATGGTCCAGGCTAGACTACTAGCTACTACACGGAGCACTTATCCTGTACCTTATCCGACCTTGCCCCTGTTCTGCTAGAGATAACCCCTCCCTGCTGGCTGCTTCGCATCCCTTCACCTTGTGCTTAGCACCTATTGGCCTCTGCAACCCTGTCTTCCGAGATGGAGTCCAAAACAGTGATCATCGACTACTACACCCATAACAAAGGTGTTGTAATTTAGTTGTAATATTTTAAGGTAGCAACATGTAATTACATGTAGGCAGATTTTGTTAGATTAGAGGTTATGACATATTTAAATATAAGTGGTACGTTCCCCCCCCACCTTCCCTTTAGAATGGAATGTTCTGACTGTTAGGTAGAGGAGTTCACAATAGAATGTTGGGAGAGAGAGCTGAGAGAAGAGGAGATGTGAAGAGCTGATGAGGAGAAGTGGAGATGAAAATAAAGCGTGATTCTAAAGAACCATTGATCTTTTTTCATTATAACACTGGCGACGAGGATGGGATGCGAAAGGGGGCACTTTCATCTCTACCCCTTGTGCTGCATCCTCATCAAAGTGACCACCATTTACTTAAGGTACTGTTATTCTTAATTAAATGACTGGATAATCTAGGAGTCATAAGGATCATCCCGTTTATTCAACAAGTACTTTACTACAAAATGCAGCTATGCAGATAGCACTATTACTGATTTTTCAAGTCTTGAAATATTAAGCATAGTGTTTACAAAACAAAACGAAACCTGATATTGGCAAAGTTAATTTAGAAAGAAGAGCTAAACCAGCAAGAAGAGTTCATAAGGTTAGCCTTTCAATTCAACAATAATTTTTCAAGGAAAAAATATAAAGCACACATTATGAACCTTTTCTGAGAGGAAAGGTCAAGAAGACACAATCAATCACATGACAGATATTCCTGGAAGGAAAGGAAAATAAATGTGTCTTTTACCAGCATTATTTCATGAGAGGCAAGCACAGGTTATGAACAGCGACCTTTTCTGAGAGGGAAGGTCAAGAAAATCAATCTATCACACACAAGTATTTCATCTATGAGGATCTATTTTTAAATAACACAAGTTAATCCTCTATACTGACAATAATGCAAAATGAATGCACAAGAAAATAAACAGGTCTTTTTCTGATGACATTTTATGAAAGGCAGCTCTGAAACGGAACATTCTTATTATATTTAACTGTGTGGAAGCGCGCACAATTACATGAGGAGCATATCTCATTAACTTTTAATCCACAAGAGGTTGTACTTTGCGAATTACCTCAGCTTTAGTGGAGTTTTTGAAACGGTTGAGGATCATCTGTACTTCGGTTTCAAATGCAGTTTCACTGAATTGTCTTACTCCAGCAATTGGACCTGCATATTGTTGTAACGCTGACAGGCACAGCATGAACGTTTAAGAAGCATTGGTAATGATATTAGCCTGTTGGTGGTAACGCTGACAGGCACAGCTCTTTCCTGCTTGTGGCATTGTGGGAAATTTACTGTTCTCAGGGCTTTTCCTCTAAATCGGCCTACTGTTCTCAGGGCTTTTCCTCTAAATCGGCCTACTGTTCTCAGGGCTTTTCCTCTAAATCGGCTGCAACACTAGATTGTGCATTTTCTTTAATGTCTTTATAAATATGCATTCAACTGTTACTATTTAGATTTAATCACATGTGATGATTGCTATATTTATTTTCTAACTTTTTAATGTTTATAGTTGCACTTTGAGAATACACTTGATAGTATATAGTAATTGCTATATTTTATACATACATAACTATTTAAATCACACTATCCTTTAGAAATGGCTGCAGCGGGCATGTCCCAGCCAATTCCATTTTTAAATGAAACTGGAGAACCTAACATCCCATGGAAAGAATGGTTCAAAATTTTTGAATCATATTTAATTGCCATTGGTGGAGATAAATTCAACCCACTCAGGAAACAACACATATTGTTACACAATTTAGGGACGCACGGCAGAAAAATTTATGATACGTTACCTGAACCTGATTTTCCAGATGGACAAGTACAGGATGAGTATGTCACCACATATATGAAATTGGAAAAACAGTTTGGAGACAGAGTAAATGTGGTCTTAGAACGTCATAAATTTTTCTGTCGTTCCCAAGGCAAACAAGAGAGTGTGACTAATTACGTTGCTGCTCTAAGGGGATTGAGTACATTATGTAACTTTGGGAATCTTAATGACTCACTGATTCGAGACCAAATAGTCCGTTGTTCTAGTAATGTAAAAATTCAGGAAAAATTACTACAAAAACAACCTGATCTGCAGGAAGCAGTGGAAATAGCAAAATCCATTGAGCACACACAGCTATGTTTACAAGAAATCAGATCTCCTTCTGCTTCTTCTGATCAAGTTGCAGAGATTAAGGTAAATGCAGAAGAAGAAAAAGTTATGAAAATTAAAACTGGAGGTAAACAACCTATAAAAACCACTAATCCCACAACAGGATTAAAATGTTACCGCTGTGGGAGCAGCACTCATTTGGCGAACTCTACCTTTTGTCAAGCCAGGACAGCCATATGTAGAAAATGTAATAAAAAAGGCCATTTTGCCAGAGTGTGTAGGGAGGTGTCTAAATTTGATAATCAATATGAGCATAAAAAGGTAGATGATTCTCAAGAAGTTAAAAAGATAATACTGCAGGTTAAAAAGGAACAGGAAAATTCTTTTCAATATCCTCAGTGTAATATTTCCCTTGATGGCAGTCCAGTAACAGTTTTCGCTGACTCTTGCTCACCCTTTACAATCATAAATGAACTGGATTTTAAAGGTATTGGTAAAGAAATGTCCGCCAGATTGTCAAAACCAGACATTAATCCCAAGGGTTATAACAAAGACCCCATCCCTCTTAAAGGGATGTTCAAGGCTTTAATATCATTTAAGGGTCGTACCACTGTAGGGAAAGTTTATGTAGTTGAAAAAGGATCCAGTTTACTGGGTTGGCAGCATCAGAAGGAGTTGGGAATCAAACTGGACCCTAATAATCCGGAACAAGTGCTGCTAATGGACAAAAATAACTCTAATGAGTTGATTTTCCAGGAATTTCCTGAGATTTTTACTGAAAAGTTAGGTCTACTGGCAGGCTTCCAACATAAAATTAAATTAAAACCTAAGGCTAAACCTATAGTACATAAAACTAGACAAATTCCACACTTACTTAGAGACCCTCTTAAAAAGGAACTTAAGAGACTAGAATCTCTAGGAATTATTCAACCAATTGAGAGTTCAGAAAGGTTATCTCCCATCGTAATTGCCAAGAAACATAATTGTGACGACATTAGGGTGTGCATTGATTTGAGAGATTTGAACAGAAACATTTGGGTGGAAAGACATCCACTTCCTGTTATTCATGAAATATTAAGCACCATGGGGGAGGCAGCATGTTTTTCCGTGCTGGATCTCTCCAGCGCATACCACCAGGTTGAACTTCACCCAGATTCCAAATGGCTCACAGCTTTCACTACACCCCTAGGATCGTATATGTTCAATAGAATGCCATTCGGGCTTGCATCAGCTGCGGCCGTATTTCAAAAAAGTGTTGAAAAGATGATGCTTGGATCAAAAAGGTATGAAATCTGGTCCTTTATTGGAGCATCCCATCCACAGCCAACTACACTCTTCTCCTCTCAGCTCTGCTCTCCTCAAACCTTTCTAACATTCCATATTCTACATGATGTCAGACTATGACATCAGCCTGAGAGCAGAGCAAAGAGAACAATCTACATTAATTTGACAATTGATTATATACCACACACCTCCCTCCTAAAAATAAAATTGATCCAGACAACTATATACAAAGTTTGGAAGAATTTACAATAGAATAGATAACAAAATACAATGCATAAAAAAAAACAATACTCTTAACAATTTCCAATGAATTTTACAATTCTATTAAGATTCCATATTCTACCATCTTTTATCTTTACAGCACTTCTGAATAGTTTAACAACTTCAAAAGGACCTTGGAATTTACTCTTGCCTTTACTCAATGTCGTTTTTTTTATCAATACCTGATCTCCAATCTTTATGTCAAGCTCACATACACCCTTCTTGTGGTCATAATACAATTTCCTTTTTTGCACATTAACACTTTCATGCACATTCTTCTCATCCATTATGTTTTGATCCATTTCTTTCTTCCTCCAACACACCCACGCAGGTGCAAGTGATGTGTTAGCCTTCCGACCTCTGAAAAGTTCGAAAGGGACCTTTCCTGTTGTAGAATGAGGAGTCACCCTATAAGCGTAAAGAAATCCTTTTAAGCCTTCCTTCCAGTCTCTATTTGAAGCATTCTCTAGTTGTATACATTCTTTCACGCACCTGTTGAATCTTTCAATTATTCCATTGCCTTCGGGATGGTAAAGAGAACATCTTTTGTGCCTTATACCAGACTTCCCAAAGAACTCACTCATTTCTCTTGAGACAAACTGCGGTCCGTTGTCCGTGACAACAGTATCAGGAAAACCTTCACGTCCAAAAATGTCGTTGAGAAACTCAATTATTCTCTTGGTTTCAGTACTGTGACATATGCCAATCTCAGCCCATCTGGAAAAATGATCAATAAGCACTAACAAATAAGTGACACCACCCCTACCATGTAACGGACCCACAATGTCCACCGCAATTTCTTGCCATGGTTTTAGTGGCATGTCTCTTACACACATTGGAGGTACTCTTGTTTTATAAACTTTGTCACTATTGCAACATTCAATACATTCTCTCACAACCCTCTCCACTCTCAAATCCATTCCCGGCCACCAATAGTCCAGACGAATTCTAGCCTTTGTTCTGCTCATTCCTTGATGACCAACATGCCCAAGACTCACAATTCTATCTCTCAAAACCATAGGAACCACTAATCTCAGACCTCGTAACAACAAACCATCCTGAATAGATAATTCATCCTTTACCTTCCAATAGCCACACAATTCCGCATCCTTTTTGGCATCATGTGTCCAACCACTTCTGATCTTTTCACACACACGTTGCAAAACCTCATCCTCTGCAACCGCTTTCTCCCATTCTTTCTGTTCTACAATACCACCTGTCACACTGCACACAGAAACATCCTTAAAACCATACTCACTCGAACTCTCTTCCGCATTTGAACTCAATCTGGAGAGACAATCCGCTACTCTATTATACGAACCAGGAACATAATGCACAGTGTAATCATACTCTTGTAAACTAATCACCCATTTACTCACCCTTCCTGAAATAGAATCTAACCCTTTCCTCATGAATACCTCAACTAAAGGTTTGTGGTCAGTAAAAACTTCAAATTTTCTCCCCCACACAAAATTTCTAAGTTTGTTAACTGCCCAATGTACACACAAAGCCTCTTTTTCAATTGTTGAGTAGTTGAACTCCGGTCCCCGTAACGTCCTAGAGCAAAACACTATGGGTTTGCGAATCAAATCCTCATTCTCTTGTAACAACACAGCTCCTAAACCTTTTTCACTCGCATCAGTCATGATTACACTTTTCTTCTCACAATTCAGAATTAGAAGAGAAAATCATCAAAACAATTACAAAAAAAGATACAATACTAAACATGGTACTAAACAACAACAGTGGAAAGTGGGGGATAAGGTTTATGTTAAAAATCCTGTAAGGGGTTTTTGTCCGAATATGCGAGGCACTAAATTTTCCGGTCCTTTTGATATTGCCAAAGTGAAAAACAATGTGGTTACGTTAACAAATGGTCAGTGTTGGAGTATGGACAGGATTGTCCAACAGCCATCAGCCCTCGTGAGGAGTGAAGGAAATTCCATGGAGAATGGCGAGAGTGAGGAGATTCAGCAGAGACGTGACGTCGGTACAGAGAGTACCAATAGAACTTCTTTTAAAACATCGATGTAGTGTATGTCCAATTATCTATTGAATGTATATATTTAAGACATCAATGTAGGTATGTCAAATTATTATTGAATGTATATATTTTTGATCACTTTGTATATATTGTGTGTGGAAGGGAAGATGTGTTGTAATTTAGTTGTAATATTTTAAGGTAGCAACATGTAATTACATGTAGGCAGATTTTGTTAGATTAGAGGTTATGACATATTTAAATATAAGTGGTACGTTCCCCCCCCCACCTTCCCTTTAGAATGGAATGTTCTGACTGTTAGGTAGAGGAGTTCACAATAGAATGTTGGGAGAGAGAGCTGAGAGAAGAGGAGATGTGAAGAGCTGATGAGGAGAAGTGGAGATGAAAATAAAGCGTGATTCTAAAGAACCATTGATCTTTTTTCATTATAACAAAAGGCTTGTTGCCTCCCTGGCGATGCTGAGGGAGGCTTTCAAGGTCATAATTTGCAGGGTCTGCATCGCAAAACAATCGGGAATACTCGAAATGATATGAGTGAAATTAGCCACGCTGGAAGTCCGCGCTCATAAATCAGACTTTTATGTGACATGTAATACATGGGCCCTCGCTACTATCAGAGAAAAACTCCTGGCTTACGATGAGAAGGCCAAGAGTGAACCCCACTACCTCCACTGGTAAGCAGCTGCAAGCGCAATTGCTCTGGGAAGACACTAGCAACTATGGTCTGGAAACCCTGGGCTGCTGCCTATGTGATGGAGCTTGTTGATGATCAGCAGATTAGCCAACCGGCACCTGATGATCTGCTACAGACAATGACATCCATATATTCACACCTCTGCAGTGCCACTGTAATACCTGATGCAGCATCCCTAGCCACCTATCTAGACAACTGCTGTGGTTTGACCCGGCCCATGGCGTGCACCGAGATGCTCTCTTCACGGTGGAGGAGGTAACTCAGGTGATTCAGAACTTCCCCGGAGACAAAGAGCTGGGGCTGGATGAACTCACCACCTCCTTCTTTAAGAAATATGTGGCCCTCCTGGCCCCTCATCTCTGTATATGAGCACTCTATAAGGTCCAATGTGCTACCAACATCCCTACACAAGGCGGTCATTGTAACAATGCTAAAACCTGATAAAACCCCCAACCACCGAGACTTTTACTGCCCGCTGTGATTATTGTTGACAACAAAATATTTGCCAAACTCCTAGCCAATAGTCTGCCTTCCCTACTTGCGGATATTGTTCACCCAGACCAGTCAGGATTTGTGCCAGGCCACTCCATTGCTCATAACCTTTGCATGAAGTTCACCCTCATGCACACTATAGATTCTCAGTTAGCCGCGTTCGCAACCCTGCTTGATGCCACTAAGCCATTTGACACCCTGGAATGGCCGAACTTATTTTACCTCCTTCCTCGACTCGGATTTACCTCCCGGTTTTTGTGATTGGTCTGCCTCCTCTATTCTTCCCTGACGGTGCCCCTTCACCTCAACGGCACAACTGCTACCTCATTTGCAGTTTCTCATGGGACTAGGCAGGGATGCCCCTTATACCCTGATTTATTTGCTAAAGTGATGGAGTCACTGACATCTACGGAATGTAGTCAGGCTGCAACAGCACCATGTTCAAAGGGGCCTTTGCTTTATGACCAGGTGGATCCTTGTGACCATGTATGCAGACAACATCACACTCTATGTATAGGAACCCCAGACAAACGTGTCCTCCATAATTCCCAAGGTGGGTACTCTGGCGTTAATATAAACTAGGCTAAAAATGCCCTATTGACTCTCAAGCCCTGCACAATGCCATTCGAGTCTGAATATCTGCAGCAGTGGGCTGATAGCCCAGTCTACTACCCCGGTATCTGGCTCAGCAGAGACACAGATGAACTCTGTGGGGTAAATTATGGTAGGGCTATGGCCTGGCTTGAGGAGCAGGTTCCGTCCTGGATCAGATTATCCATCTCCATGGCAAGGAGGACAGTCATTATTAAAATGGTGGTCCTGCCCAAATTCCTATATCTCTTCCTCAGCCTCCCACTCACTACACAATTTCTGAAACAACTGCATTCCAATTTGATCTCCTTGGCTTAGGCCGGCAAACAGCTGTGAATTGCGTGGGAAATGCTCAATGTGCCCTTCCAACAGTTCCAGGCCCATATGGTAGTGGAGACAGACCAGGCAGATCTCTTTCCCCTCGCGAGTGCACTCTATCAACCATACAAGCCCTTGCTCGTGGAGATTGATACAGTGGCATGCACTTGCTTTGCTCTCTCTGTGCCACTCGCACTCAATCCCATGCTCCCACCACTACATGACAAGGGTGCCAGAAGGTGAGCCCACCAGCGCAGCGACATCAAATTCAGCAACATCTACCCATATAGCCAATACCTACCCCCCTTTGAGGTGGATGGGGCCCCGACCTTCTGCGCTCAATGCCCTCCTCTACCACCAACTTCCTGCCACGTGCCAGGCAATACATGGCACGTTCCCTGCGCCTCCTCCCACAGTACATGACCTGGAACACCTACTAACAAACCTATCCCCCTGGAAATTGGTTACCCGGTTATACTCCACAGTTCAGGGCAACGCCCCAGTGTGTGCCCCTGCAGACAGTGTGGCATGGGAATTGGACCTCAAACTCCACATCACAAGCCAAGTGGCCCTACTGCTGCAGTCAGACTGTAGCGCTGTCGCCCAAATACAGGTTCCACTTCATTTACTTCAAGTTTCTGAACAGACCATGCTGAACCCCAGTATATCTGCATTGCACTGACCTGGTTGAAGAAGCCTGGTACCTGAGGGGCACCTCCCACAGACCACATTCCAAGACCTTGCCCGGGAGTGCCTGCACGTGGCCAGCTGTTGTACCAACATCTTTGGCGCCAATGCCCAGAGCACGGGTCACTCGACGTCACAGGTCCCGCTGATACGATTCCTGGGATATGTAAAAGATACCCCCCACCATCTCACTGCAATGCTATTAATACTGGCATAACGGCAGGTGGCCATCCATTTGGGCAGGCGGCCCACGCCAAGGGTTGCAGACTGGATGAGGGATGCTGTGCACTGCCAGGAGCAGCTCTCTCACTACTGGGACCTCATACCCCGAGAGAACCTTAAGGCATACCTGGGCTGATTGAATACCATATGGTTGTGTCTGAAGGCAGGCTGAGGGACAGTTAAGAAACCAGAAGGGCTAAATGAAGGTCTCGAGTGACAGCTGACTAACTACTGGGGGACTCAGGGATGATTATGCTGTTCTCAGGGTGGTCCAGGCATGTTTTAAAGGAGAGAGAAGATGACCAGTAGCTAGCTGAGGGTCTCTGAAGACGTTACGCAAATGTCTGAATGCAGGCTTTGGGTCTCTGAAGGACGTCTGGTGTGATTTAATAACCAGCGTTGGATGTCCGACCATGCTCCAAAGTGTGGTTGAGGTAGCTAAGTTTCAAATTAGGGTGTCTGAGCTTTAATGTCTCTGAGAGGGGACTGAGGATATCTAACAGCCTGGTGAAGAGTGCCTGAAGGTGAGCCAGATATATTTGAGAGCTGGCTAGTTGACTAGAAATGTCTGCAATAGAGTCTCTAGGCATCTCTGAGGAATCGCTGAAGGATTTCAAGGGTGCTGCTGTGCAGCATGGAAGAAAGTAAAAAAACGCTATGACGAGGCTAGTGTTGAGCACGTCATAGTGCTATTCAAAATATTCACTGTCACTCATTCTGCACAGCAGCTGTGCTGCTGTAAACATGGCTAAAAAATGGACAAAGCCAATAGATCTTGCATAGGCAAGACCTATTTACTTTGCCAATGTTTGTTTTACCTGCTCGTGTAGGCAAAACGTAGCTGCTTTAATAGCATTCAGTACATTAATAACTGTCCTTTACTATGGCAGTAATTGGAATGGAGCTTTCAATGGCTTAAGGAAACTCTGTGTTGGCCTACTGTAATGGAACTGTCTGGAAAGATAGATTAGCGCCCCACACATGCAGCAATAACACTGGAGGGGAAGTTGTGGGGAAGGGATGGATACATTCTTGACTTCAACCCTAGCCTAGTTTGATTGGGAATGATGTGCTGGAAAGTGAAATAGAGCTGCCGATGGTCAGTTGTTCTACATCAGAACACATCAATCAAAAGACTTTAGAACCCGTGCAACAAAACAGCGGTGTCCTTCTAGATGAGCAAAGCAAGGGTAATTTGAAAATGTGTTCCAGACCATGTGAGACTAGTACCACAGCATAAATCCTGCAGACCATGGAACCACATTCCAACAGATTGATGAGGTTGAAACTGAAGTACTGAATCCTGCTCTTTTCTGTGTTATGATAGTTACACGAGTCTTTGTTCAAACTAAATATTAACCTAAAAGATTTTAAAGGGCGAGGATGCATTATGGTCAGAGCTGCAGGGACGGCTCATCCGCGAGGGTGAAGAAGCGTCGCCCCGCTGCTTTTAAGCAGAAAGGAAAGGAAAAATAAAATGATAATAACAAAGCGTTATCATTTTATGTTTCCTGGAAGCCGGGTTAGGGCGCAGCGGGTCTGGGCTGGAGGGGGCCGGAGGAGGGCTGGAAGGAGGAGTGGAGTGCACAATAAGTGCGCATGTGTGTTTGGCTGGCTGTGTTGGGCTGGCCTAACAGACATGCACACTTTGCATTTTTTCACCTGGCTGTATTGAACAGCTGGGTGGAGAAAGTGCACAGGCTTCCACTCCCTGTGTGAGTGTCAAAGCAGGGCACTCACACCAATCATGACGCTGCTGTCACGCTGGTGACAGCAGGGTCGTGATTGGCTGGGAAGATGCTGGGTGTGCTGCCAGGAAGAGGGCGGAGGAGACGCGAATGCGTCTCCAGAAGAAAGGTACGTGCTTTTTTTTAATTCGTTTTTTATCCCGCCACCCCCGTTCAGTGGCAGCCACCACTTCAGAGCTACCGACTTTGGAACTGGGGAACCTGGTTTGAGTCTGAGCATCAGCTCAACAACATGTGATTCTGAGCAAATCACTTCATTTCCTGTGCCTTAAAAAAATCACGCAACCTTGTGTAATAAAAATATAACTGGTGCTCATGTTGAGTGATCTCATACCTTCAGGTCGAGTTGGCATTATATAAAACTGGGAAAAAAATAACCTACTTGAGAGACCTATTTTTTCAAGAGAACCAAAACTTTCATCTGGGTTCATATGTGGTATATTTTCATAAAACGGTGCAGGAGAAACTCAGCTCCCATGTTAAGTGGCAATTGTAAATTAGCCCCAAAATTGTGCGCTATTTTTTAGCAATGTTCTTACATTAATGCCACGTAGTACTACATTTGAACTAGGGGCAGGAGATTTTTTTAATCTGTGGAAAGCATATGGAAAACCTCTTGCAATTTGGACTGTTTTTGCTGGTTTCTCTAATGCATGCCCCACATTTTTAAAACAGGCAGCATGCACTTGGAATGCCCTGCAGCACAAGCATGTCTTTCAAGGAGGAATGCAAGGAACAAGGAATACCTGTGTGGCCCAGCACTGTCTGCGGCCGGGTAATGTATTCGTAATTTAAATTGCATTAATCACACTCCCGAGCACCAGACAGTGCTGAAAGCTACATCCCTACAGGAGAGCCTTTGTGTGGCCTTTGCTAGAGTGACAGCTGCCTTGCTGGGGAGGTCCATTTCAGGAGCACTGTCTGTGGTCCGGGCAGTGTAATTAACTTAAAGCAATTATCATTAATTCCATTACATTGTTCGGGCCCTGAATACTTCTAAGCATTATTTATTTGATTGTTTGTTTTTGCCAGCGGAGGAACCATAACTCTTCTCTGAGGGAAAGAGAAACAATGAATTCAATCGGTTCTGAAATTTGCCTGGAAATTTCAGCCAATTTACGTCTTCTTGATTAGGTCCAACAGGCACCAGTACCAGCCACGTGCCCAACAGCACCAGAACGTTTTGTTATAATTCGACCCCTAGTCTGGCAGTGCCTTCTACAATGAGTCTCATTTATAAAAACAAATTGATATTTGATACTCAGCTGTACTGGTGGTACTGCAGAGTTTTGTATGGTTGCAGCAACCTGTCCTCCTGAGTCAGATACGTTATTGCGTTGTCTTCTGTAGGATGTTCTAATATCTGAAGTGGACTGACCCACGTTTCACCCCAATAACAAATAAATATATAAACCAGTCAGTCAAGTTATAGTCAATAACTCACAAAAATCCATCTTTTCCCTGGTATAGCAGAGACAATTGATAATGCTTTGAATCAAAAATATATATTTTAGTCTTTTTTCAGTTGAACCTTTTTATATTGTAAAGTTCTGCTTCTTTCTGAACCAGTGCTTGAAGCCTTTCCAGATGTGTTTTCTTCAAGCCACTTGATCATTGCTATAAATGGCTCCATTATTATACTCAGATATATCACAACACCTTATCAGCAGTTTGATGTCTGAGGTGTAGGTCCTGCCCTAGAAACTTCCTGAAAGAAAACAGCATCTCTTAGTTCTACTTTGCTGTCAAAATTAAAATCGGCGCTCACATTTATGGTGTGGTGCACTGCCCTGCTGTGCATCATGGCACTCCCTGAAGTGTCTGTACACAGTGAACAGACCACAGAGTGCACCCTATCACAGTAAATGACCTATTCACGGTGTAGGCGCAAACTCATTCCTTTACTGTGAACAACTCATTAGTGAAAGATGGACCGGCTGTTTAAAGCTGCGTGTCTAGGTTTAACTGCAGGTGGAAACTCGGACTAAATTATAGAATGGGGCACAGATCCTTCTGCAGCTAGGTGTATTAGACGACTGTACCCACTGACAAGGGGATGGCTGGAGATCCTTGGTACCTCTACATCAAATCCTGATGGATGCCATTTGGTGTGCATTGACTGTGAGCCATTTTTTATATATGTGGTGCACAGTCAACATGCTTCCTGACAGTTCCTTTGCCTCTGCACCTGTGTGTGTAATAAAACGCAGGCATAAAGGCAGAATATGCCCTCCTTTCTTGGAACCTCGCCCCCATGCCAATGAGGTATTGTCCCTTCCTGATTACACACCCCAAAAATGTGCACCGGCACAATCCGTAGTACATAGGGGGCTGCACAAACTTGTACAGCTTCTTGTATAACACTGATGGAGCCTGGGGCCCTGTCTCTAATTCTGGGGTCCGATTAATCTTTTCTTCTCAGTTCTGAGGGGTAGAGAGTAACAGTTATCAAATCATTTAAGCAATTTATGTGCAACCCAAATGTCACACAATAATATTCAGAGTTAAATCAGAGATTCACAGGGCTTTCTTACAGACTCAAAGTCAACGTTGCGTAAATGAGTCTCAAAACCATAGTATAGCTATATAAAATCATCAATGGCGAGTTAAAGCCTCGTACAGTATTAAACTCAGCATATACAAGACCAAGACTTCAAATGCCACAGTACAGAAAATCTGAAAAAGCATGTGGTTCTTGGGCACCAGAACCAAATTCTCCTACCTAACCATTTAATCTAAACCCTAAACAATTCTAAAATAGTGTTTGAGAAAGGGTCTGCAAACAGAAATTGTGTAGAATATTCTGTTAAGAGAGGTGTGGTGGCATAAATTCTAATAGAAAATATGAGGTCTGTACCTCAGAAGGGTCCGTTCAGCTCAAAGGGTGAAAAGAATCTGCTTCTCTCACTAACTAAACCTTTTTTAAATAAAAGTTTCCCAAGACGATGACTTCACAGTAGAAGATTCTCGATTGAACTTCCAATTAATTTTAATTAGAAGTTACAACTTTCAGAGACCTGGTATATCCTATCTTGATACTCTTTGGTTTCAGCAATTTCAAAAGAGTTACAACTACCAACTTCTAGAATATTCCTCGTCGTCCTAGCATCGCTTGTCTCAGGCTTTCTTATCTCTCACGCACAATAAGCTTCTTGTTATCTCCGTCTCAGCTCCTAACACCTGCATCTCAGAGAGAAAACACTTTAAAAAAAACTCCACATTGAAAGTTAACTGTAAACAGAAAAATATATGTGTAGCTCTTCACTCCAGCCAAGTTAATAAACTTGAATATACTTTCAGATTAAATGAATTTGGAAGAATTTGTGAAATGATTATGCAGTATAATACTTTCAAAGCGTTAGTTTCAAATAAACATGAAACGTTACTTAAATGTTGTATCCAATGGTGCACTTCACTCGTGCTTTCATTGCAGAAATGATATAAAAACACTTCATCATGTTATACTGAATACGACCACCAAATGGTGCCCACCAGAAATTGAGCACTCTTCCTATTCTTATTTCAGAGACCTTGTGGCACAGCCAAGCTATGCTCCTTCAACACCAAAGTGCCCCAACAAGTGGGAGCAAATGCTTGTTGCAACTTGGATCTCTTACTATAACCCAGCCGCATTTAACCAGATTATCAGGGTGGATTGATGTTCAATGGCAAAAGGGGCTTTCCCCTGCCACCCTCAGGAGAGAGGCAAGAACAAGGAAATAAACAGAGCAGCTGAAAATGAATCACTGCTCAGAGACAGTGTGCTGAATCTCCTGGGTGAACTCTAGTGAACTTTGCAGATGTCCTACTGCGCAAGTGCCAGCAGGGCGAGGTTTTCTTCGACCTGCAGGTACAACTACAGCACTGACATTATCAAAAGGGAGTGCTGAATTAGAAAGCAAGTGATCCAATTGCTTTTAGGGCACATAAACAGTGGCCCTGGGAGGAGAAACAAAACTCTATCCACTTCAATGACTGGTGGTGGGGCAGGCTGATGAGGACAAGGAGGAAGTGGATGGCAACAATTTGTTGATCATCACCTAGGGGCAGGCTGTAGGAGGGCTCAGGGGACTGCACTCCTGGCAGTAACATATGTTTAGTACTCATTATGATTTCACTTTGAAAAAAATTATTATGGAGCAGAGCACACAAGAGTGCTCCTTATTTCGACCATAGAGGCCCAAGAGAAGGAACGAGGTGCGGACCACAATTGCACTAGTAGACTGAGGGGTAAGTGTGTAGTTAAGCTTCTTAATCAGCAGCATCATCATTCCCCACCCCCACCACACCCCATCCCCCTCCCAGCATTACCAGCCACAGGGAGGGTGGTGTTCTTAATGGGCCTTTTCTGTCTGCAGCTTGGCAGACAAAGGCTCATAAATGAACTTGGGAGGGTGAGTGATTGAAAGGAAGGATGGGTGGGTGGATCGATGCATGGATGAATGAGTGAAAGGATGGATGTAAGAATGGAAGAGTGAACGGGAGAGAGAGTGTATGAGTGAAAGGATTGATAGATGGGAGGGTCAATGGATGGAGGAGTGAAAGGAAGGACTGATGGATGATGGGAGAAAGTATGAATGGATGAAAGAATGAGTGAAAGGATGGATGATCATGAGTGGAACCGTAAAAGGATGAGTGGATGAATGGATGGAGTGAATATATAGATGGATGAGCAAAAGGATGGATGAGTGAAAGGATATATGTAGAGATGGATGAGTAAAATAACAAATGGATGAGTTAATAACAGGGTAGATGGATGTCTGGATGAAAGGATTGATAGATAAATTGATGAGGGAAAGGGTGAACTGATGGATGGATGAATAGATGGAGAGATGGATGAGTGAGTGAAAGGATGGATTGCTGACTGAAAGGTTAAATAGAGGGATGTATGAATGGATGGATGGGATGAAGGGTGGATGGATAGGTGTACGGATGGATGGTTGAGTGAAATGGTGAATAGATGGGTGAACCACAGGGAGGATAATGAACGGATGGAGTGAAAGGCTGGATAGATAGAGCAAAATGGTGGATGGATGAGAGAAAGGATGGATGGATGAATGAATGGATAAAAGGGGGTGGATAAGTGAAAGAATGGATGATTGAGTGGATGGATTGGTTTGATGGATGGGTGTCCCAGAACCAGTGGAGACTCTCCTTTAGGGGCTTCACAGCTACACTACACCCTCATTGTTTTGTGGTCCATTTTTATTGTATCAAGCGTGAATAATTATTCACTCTTGGTACACTAAAAATAAAATCCAGACTCGCTTCGGGTCCAGCAACAAACTGAGGCAGCTAGTGACATTATTTGATTGCTGACACAGGTGCATAAAGGTGCCTGCATTATTCCAGCACCGTGAGCAGGTCTGTGTGAGTTAAAGTGAGAGAGAGGCAGTGAAGGAATAAGTCAGAGTGAGTGAAAATTAGTAAAATTAAGGGCGAGTATGTGAAAATGAAAGTGGGTGAGTGAGGGAGAATGACAGGGAGTGTAACTGAATGTTACTGTGTGTGCGACACAGTAAGACTGAGTAATTCAGAATGAGTGAGAATGAGTGGGGATGAGCGAGACAGAGTGGGTTAAAATAGAATGAGTCAGACTGTGAATTAGTGAGACTGAGTGAATCAGAGTGAGAGAGTAAACAGTGCAAGAAAGTATGAGAGAACCTTTCAAGAAGAAGTTCATTGGAATTCGAGCCAAGGATTAGGTCTCACCACTGGTAATAGGGACACATTTAAACACGCTTTCCAAATGTGTGATTTACTGTGTAATGTTTCAATGCCCAAAGACTAATGAATGCAGCACAGTGTTTATAAAGCTTGCGGATTTGTCATATTGTGCGAAAACCTCGAGTACAACATGAGTCATATACTGACCTAAAACGTCAACATTACATGGTATTGATATATTGCCAGCTACCCCCTGCTTCATAAATGAGCGGCATACTGCCCCGAGGTGTCAAACAGAGCCTGTAGACAGTGCGTTTCTACAAGAAACTGTTTGGTAATTCAAATGTTCGCTGTGATCGAGGAATCTTGCCTGAGTAATGAATGTGTGACTGGGTTCCTTGTTCTCTGTAGCTCCATAAATCGCTTTGAAATAAAATGTTAGAAAGTGTAGCGTCACTTCCTCGTTTCAGCAGATGTTTCTGTTTTGTAAACAGCGATATTACAGTGCTGGTTTCCATCAGTTTTTTCCATGAGTTAATGTGAGAAAGCTATGCACTGAGAAGGGGATGGAAGTCGACTTGCAAAGCTAGGGCTTATTATTGAAATGACTGGCTGACTCAACACTGCAACAGCGCCTCCTAATTGTCAATCCTCTGATTTTTTTATAGTAAAACACTTAGACAAATGCATTGAACTAAAGGCACAAATAATATTATATATGATTAGTACATTTTTTAAACACTTTTCCTTTACTTAAAGAGCCTTTCTAGGCTGCTTCTTCAGTGTAAAAGTAGAACTTCCCTTTTTCTTGTCTTCGTTATCTGAATATTTTTAAGTATTATTAGTATTTCCCGTTTATAAATATTTTGTGATAATTTTAAAAGATTTTAAAAGTTATACATGCAGTTTACAAATCTACCGGTGGTACAGATGATCCCAATGCTATTTTATGTGCAAATCTTACAAGAAAGCGCAATGCAAAGTGGGCACTTATTGCACTGCAAATTAAATGCCCACTGAAAAAAGATCTAGAAAAATAATAACATCCCAAATTTAGATATTCAACTCATATCACACAGTAACATTCTTGGGAACAAATGACCTATGCAGTACAGTAAAATACACTATTTGGGCTACAATGGTCTCCCAAAATATTCCAGTACTCAAAAATAAAACTCTCAAGCTTACTATCAAGATGAGATATCCACCAGCAAGACAAGATATGCAGTAGCTGACTTCTAAAATAATCCGATCTAATCTGCAGTCTCATTCATATGTCTTTATGTTTAAGTGTGGGTATTGTGCTACAAGGTGTTGTAGCGCAACAACCACAGCTAAACTTAGAGAAACACCTACACAACACTGTCAGTTCGACACACAACATTACTGGTTAAATACCTAACAAATATAACTCTTAACCGTGATCTGGCGATTTATTTAGCATTTCTATTTCCAGTATTGAATGAAGAGAGAAAATATTCTGACACCTCTGGTTGAAACCGAGGATCTTCTCTGTAATCAAGGAGCACACCCACTTTTACCCATCAGCAAGAGAATATATGAGATATAGGAAGATGAACAGCCTTGACTATTACTGAAGGATAGGACACATATCCTAGAATAAAGAATAAAGATAAACTAATACCAAACGTGGGATTATAAATAGTGCAGTGTTTACTGCACACTTAACAAATATTAGGCCAGATTTAATAAAAGTAGTGCTGCACCAAGTGCAGCGCCACTTTTCTTGTGCCCCTTAGCGCCCCCCTAACGCCACCATGTGTGCGCCATGTCTAAGATACGGCACACCATGGTGGTAATTAGGGAACTAGCACCAATTTTTTTTACGCTAGTTCGGAGCTTTGGAGGATTAGCGTAAACATTTTTTACACTTATCCTGCAAAGCCCATTGGCGCCCATTGTAAATAATGGTGTGCCTCATTTCAACACCTGCTCTGAGCAGTGGTTAAAAGTGCATACAAAATGACGCAAAGAAATCTCTTAGATTTCTTGGCACCAATTTTTCACACACACCCCCTAACGGGGGAGAACGCCCCTTTTGCATACATTATGCCTGGGACAGGCATAATGTAGTGCAAAGGGTTGTAAAGTGGCACAATGCATGCATGGTGCTACTTTGTAAATTTGGCACAGTGATTTTGGCCTCATTGGGCCACAATAACATAAAAAAAGACTCTAATGTGGCGCAAGAATGCGCAAGGGGCTCTTAAATCTGCCTCATACAGAGGAGAGCCCACAGACAATTACAGCAAGAGGATGTTTTGAAGACAAAAACTATTTTCAAAATTAGAATGGAGAATTAAATGGAATGGAGTGGGAAATTCGGATACAGCAACCAATTTGGCCACCTCTCTGTGACGCTCTATGACACTGGCTGGTGAAAGGCATCTTCTAGTGTTGTATGGGACACCATCTGCTACACAATCCAGAGAGAGAGAAGGAGGAAGTAGATAGGACAGGAATGAAGTTGCTGAATCAACCAGAAAATGGTGATCTTGAAAGCATGCAACAAACCTCCTCCCTTGTCCATTCCGTAAAGATGCAGTAGACATCATAGTCCAGGATGTAGTTCTATAATCTAGGAGTGGTACATGGGGAGGGAGGAATACCCAGCAAGTGACGTTGGGACAACGCATGTGAGATAGAGTTGTATTGATCAATATTGACCTGAATCCGGTGACAATGATCAGCTGTTCAAAGAGGACAGACACTGACATGCATCCCAATCCACCAGAGACTGCCATCCACTGCACACCATACACGGATATCTGTCTCACCTCACCAAATCAATGTCTTTTGGCTAAGGGTGTATGCTACATACATACCATATAAATACTGTTGGACTTGGCCCTTTTTACAGGGTCATCCCCTGTCTTTTTGCCTTCTTCCTCCTATTTTTTTCTGACCTGTTTTTGCTGACTTTAGGACTCTGGGTATGTTTACCATTGCTAACCAATGCTAAAGCGCATATGCTCTTTGTGTAAATTGTTTTGTTGTTTGGCTTTCCATGATTGGCATATTTGATTTACTAGTAAGTCCCTAGTAAAGTGCACCAGAGGTGCCCAGAGCCTGTAAATCAAATGCTACTAGTGTGCCTGCAGCACTGATTGTGACACCCACATTAGTAGCCCTGTAAACATGGCTCAGACCTGCCACTGCAGTGTGTGTGTGCAGTTTTAAACTGCCAAATCGACTTGGCAAGTGTACCCACTTGCCAGGCCTAAAACTTTCCTTTTTATACATGTAAGGCACCCCTAAGGTAGGCCCTAGGTAGCCCCATGGGCAGGGTGCAATGCATGTTAAAGGTGGGGCATGTACCTATGTGTGTTACATGTCCTGACAGTGAAATATTGCCATATTCAGTTTTCACTGTTGCAATGCCTAGCTCTCTCATAGGTTAACATGGGGGCTGCCTTTGAATGTGATTAAAGCGCAGTTTCCCTTTGGGAGCAGATAGAAATATGGAGTTTAGGGTCTCTGAACTCACAATTTAAAAATACATCTTTTAGTGAAGTTGTTTTTTATATTGAGTGTGAAAATGCCACTTTTAGAAAGTCAGCATTTTCTTGCTTAAAACCGTTCTGTGACTCTGCCTGTTTGTGGATTCCCTGTCTGGGTCAGTTTGACAGTTGGGCTGTTTGCACCTCTCCTTTAGACATTGACAAAAAGGGAGATGAGATGTAGCCTGCTTATCCTGATGGGCCATCTGGGCTGAGGGGAGGAGTGGTCACTTACACCTGAAAGGGCTGTGGCTGCCCTCACACAATGCAGCCTCCAACCCCCCCGGTGTGTGTTTGGGACCTGGCATGGGTAAGGCAGGATCTGGAAAACAACAGAGGCTTTTCTTTGAAGTAGGCCTACTTGAAAGACAGAAAGGGGTATAAGAAGAGCACCCAAAACCCCTGAAAATCAGATTACTTCTGGAACCAAGAGGAACCTCTTCCCGAGAGAAGAGCTGGAGAAGCTGGAGGAGGGGTACTGCCCCTTTGCCTGTGACTGTGCTTTGCTGGGTTGGCCTGCAGTAGCTGCTTCTGCCTGAGAGAGGACAAAGACTGACTTCTGTGTGACTTCCCACTGGTGAAGAATCTCCAAGAGCTTGGACTGAGCTTGCCTCCTGTTGTTGAAGCCTCAGGGACAACAAAGACTCCTCTCTGCCAGCACTTGGGCTTTCTGCTGAGAATCCTGCCTGCCAAGTGGTGCCCTAACCTGTCTCTGGGTCCTTGAAAGGTGCAGTTGGTGAAAAAGGACAGAAATCCACACAAAGACCACCGTGTGCGGAAACTTTCGACGCACCACTGATAGCAGCTGCTGATAAACGACGCGGTGCCGGCCTCGTGGCTAACATCGATGCTCCAACTGCATCGCGGCTGGGAGATCTGTGCAACGCGGCTAGAGAAATGACGTTCAACACCTGCAGCGACACAGCGTGGTTTCTTGATACCGTGCGACCGGATTTCAACATCTCTAGGCATGGAAAATCAGCGCGAAGCCTGCCCGGACCCGAGGTGCCCGTCCAGTTTGTCACATCGCTCTCTTGCGGGAGAGAAGAAACGACACACGCCGACCCGACCAGAGGAGGAACAACGCACGGTCTTGCTTGTGGGTGAGAAATCGACGCATCGCTGGCCTTTTTCGACACACACTCTACCGTGCGGCTTTATTTTAACACTACCCAGGTACTTTTGTGCAATAGCAGCGTTCTCACTGTTTTCTAAGGATTAAGACCATTATTCTTTTTAAAATTCATAACTTGATTTGTGTTTGTTGGATTTTTATCATTGTGGTATTGTTCTGTTTAGATAAATATTACCTATTATTCTATACCTGTGTTGTGTCATTTTGTAGTGTTTTCACTGAGTTACTGTGTGTGTTGGTACAAATACTTTACACATTGCTTCTGAAGTTAAGCCTGCCTGCTTGTGCTGAGCTAACAAGGGGGTGCGCGGGGTTAATTGAGGGTGATTCTCCTTTACCCAGACTAGAGTGAGGATCCTTGCTTGGAGAGGGGGGTAACCTGACTGCCAACCAAATACCCCATTTCTAACACACACATACTGTTAGAAATGGGGTTTCTGGTTGGCTAGGGTATGCACCTCAGCCAGGCAGAACCTACCCACTCTAGTCAGGGCTTGGGAGTTACACTTCCAAGATAACCCCTGCTCACCCCCTTGGTAGCTTGGCACGAGCAGTCAGGCTTAACCTGGAGGCAATGTGTAAAGCGTTTGCACAACACACAACACACGTGACGCACAATGTACACCACAAAGTAAACAAAATAATCTGTATTGCACAAAACATAATTAGACCAACATTACACGTAAGTAATACCCTGCTACCTTAGCAGTTGTCAGAAGGTTACACAAATTACTAATACTCTGCAAGAAGTTGCAGTTGTCACCTTAGAACACGTAAGTACTCAGGATTCTGCAACATAAACATTAGTCAGAAATTATAATAAGAGGTATATGCACTTGCCATGAACAATGCCTAAATACCCATGAAAGGAACATTAGAGAATATAACACAAGTCATTTACATACACATCAGCTAGACATGCCTAGAAAAGGAACATTAGCACATATGTGTTTCACCAGTAAACAGGTAGAAAATAGCAAACATCTGTAAGTTTGTCTTAGGCTCCTAGAGCCTAGATTTTCTAAAGAGTACCTGGTTCCAGTTGTTTTGGGCACTTCCCGTGCCTATAGGTGAGTGTAGTGCGCCCCCAGCGCTCCGGCGCGCAAAACGGGGGCCACGCGATGTCTTGGAGGGAAGAGGGGCGTTTGGCACCCTCTTTTCCTGAACGGGACCCTCCGGGGGCCTCGGTTCTGGGTGGGGGCCTACCTCGGCCTCCGAAACACCCTGTCCGTGGGGTAGGGGGCCGGGCGCGGCCCACTAACAATTCTGGGGGCCAAGGCGGGAAGGGACCTCCGTCGAGGTCTCCCTTCCCGATTTAGATCAAAGAAAAATGCCCCCGAAAAAGGAAAGGAGCGTCCCGCTCCTGTCGCAGCGACCGGGGAAGGGGGGCGCTCCCTGCACCTCCCCCGAGTCCTGCTTTGCTTGTAGATGGAAACTCGGACCCCTCCGGGGGCCCGAGGAAACACTCGCCCGCACCCGATGTGGTGCGCGAGTGAGGGAAGCCTCTCCCGAGCCGCCGGGAGGCTTCCTGTAGGATTGCAGGTGGCTGGTGCCCGGGGAGCGCTCCCGGAAGTGAGAGGTGCCTCGGGGGCGCCGAGAGGAGCATGCTTGCTCCGAATCCTTTGCTGAGGTACTCCGGGGGCACTAGAATCAGCGCAGACCCAGCGCTGAAGAGAAAAAGCCCGGGTGGCGGCCGTGATTGTTTGGAAGCAGAACACAGCGCTTTTTACAGCGCGAAAGCCAAACGCGCAGCCTGGGCTGCGGCAGTGATATTTTCCAGAATAAAGTGATTTGACAAGTTTTAAGGCCAATTTGGGACACGGGCTGCGGCGGTGATCTCTTGCAGCAATTTCCTTAGGGGTGAGCGCTTCTCTCCCAGCGCTAGGAAAAATTGGAGAGATCGGTACAGGGGTCAGGGGCACAGCACCCTGCCCCTGGGAGCAATCAGGAAGCCAAAGGAGCACAGGGCTGGTGGGCCCAACTACAGACCAGCACAAGGGGGGCAGATAGTGACAGTTCCTTCTAGTGACCAGGCAGGTCACAGGTCAGCACAACAGCAGCAGTCCAAGGTGGTTTCCTGGTGAGTTCATTCCTCAGCGTCCTGTGTCCAGGTTCCAGTTCCAAGAATGTTCAAATTGTGGGGAAAATTCCCCTGTACTTATAGTCATTTTTTACAGTGTTTCACAATGGTAGGGAGAGGAGGTTCCAGCCAGTTACAACTGGTTCTGGGAGTGCCCCCTCTCTCCTTTCAGCACAGGCTCCAAACATCAGTGGGGGGTTAACGACCCTATTGTGTGAGGCCAGGGCACAGTCTTTACAAATGCAGGTGTGCCCCGCCTCTCCCTTCTCTCAGCCCAGGAAGGCTTTACAATATGTAGAGGCACCTTTGTGTCACCTCCACCCTCCCTGTGTTCAGGCTGTCTGAGAAGTATGCACAAAGCCCCAACTGTCAGTCTTCCCAGACGTTGATTGGAGACAAGCTGCAAAACACCAAAGTCATAAGCACAGATAAATGTGCACTTTCATGAAGTGGCATTTCTGTGATAGTAATAAAAAATACACCTACACCAGTAAGCAGCATTTCTTACCACTGTCACAACCATACCAAACATGCCTACGCTACCACTCATAAATCAGACAATACCCCTTACACATAAGGCAGGGCATTTCCAATGCAATCCTATGAGAGGGCAGCACTCACAGTAGTGAGACACCAAGTTAGGCTGTTTGTCACTACCAGGACAGGCCATGCAACATGGCACATGTCCTGCCTTCTACATACATGGCACCCTGCCCAAAGGGCTAGCTAGGGCGTACCTTAGGGGTGACCTACATGTAGTAAAAGGGGAGTTCTGGGCCTGGCAAGCAAATTTAGATGCCAGGTCCCTGTGGCAGGAAACTGCGCACACAGGCCTTAGATAGGTTTGACAGGCTACTTCAGTGGGTGGCGCAAGCAGCGCTGCAGGCCCACTAGTAGTATTTAATTTACAGGCCCTGGGTATAGGGATACCACTTTACAAGGGACTTATAGGTAAATTAAATATGCCAATCAGGTATAATCCAATCATACCAAATTTGTTAGAGAGAGCACATGCACTTTAGCACTGGTTAGCAGTGAAAAAGTGCTCAGAGTCAAAACGTAAGCCAACAAAGGTCAGAAAAATAAGGAGGCAAAAGCAAAAAGTCTGGGGAATGACCCTGTAAAAGGGCCAGGTCCAACACATACATACATTCATACATACATACAAACATCCATATGTGCAAATGGAATGCTGAAAAAAAACAGTTCAGTATCCTCCGGCCTCCAAATGACATGAAAAAGTATGAACCGCAGCTCATCATTGCTTCGAGCACTATTTCTCTCATAACAGGCTTCCCACATATGACCTTGAAATGGAAAAAAAATATCATGTCACAACTCATTCTCCAGCCCAGGGGCCCCCACTTATCTTGAAACGCCAGCCCCTGGGGAAAGTATAGTTGAGGAGCCACACTACCAACTTTGATTTATGCGCTCAACAGATCCATCTAGACAGCCTTGATTGACTCAATTGACAATCTCAGGCAAACTCAGCACCAACAGGAGTCAACATTAAAAAATATAAAGCAGGAACCCGGAGCCCAATGGACCAGAGTCAACATCATGAATGGTAACATAAGAACTCTGATGTCTGAAGTCAAACTGAATAGAAATTATATAGCCTCCTTCAATGCCAGACTAATCTTTATGGAGAAGTGGATAGATGACTTGGAAGACTGTATTACCATCACCATGGACTGATATGAGGAAGAATGGCATCTATGCAGGAAACTCAGTGACCTAGAATACTGCTCATGATGGAACAATATTTGAATTTATGGCATCCATTTAAATGACATGATGGGCCTCCTGGTGGCATTTCTTTTCAGTCTCTTTGACATTAAATACTCGCAAACCTAAATACTCACCAACCCTTTGAGTTTAACTGGACACATAGGATCCAACCATGAATCAGGTCCCTGATGCCAAATCTAGCCTACTTTCTGAGACACAGATAGGCACCTCAGTTAATCAGCAGTTCACAGAAATGACCATTTTATATTTGAAGGACACACAATTTCTAACTGTGCTGATTTCTCTTTAGACAGCAACAGGAAACAAAGAGCCATCATGTCCAGGCTTTCTAGACCCCATAAATGAGACATTAACCCCAACTCTCCTAAAATGATGTTGATCACCCTAGATGGTAAGACCTCAGAATATACAGAATATACAGAAGCATTTCTAAGCAGCCCGAAATCCACAGATATGAAGGTATCCATTCAGAATAGTGCTATCAGTCGATATCCTTTGTCACCAAAACATAGAAACCAACAGTCTGACAAAGATAGCTTGAATTGTGTGGATGAGGCCCTCACAAGAAATAGAGAAAGAGACAAATCCAGATCCCCACGTCAACATTAAGTAAGGACCACCAACCTGCAACCCTAACTTGTCACTCTTGAACCAAGAGCTTGAGCATAGACTTGCAATCAGCTGAAATATCCTCCTCCTTAAACCACACTGCTTTCTAATGACTAATCCTAAAAGCCTGCTCTAGTACTTTTTATGATAATGTAATTCTTGGTCTTGATGTATTCAGATGGTAAGAGCCGTTACTAGATATCTATAAACATTTGGTAATAGTTTCCTGTCCTAATGCACTGAGTGAGACACCCTTTTGTCTCTCAAACTAATGATTCTAGCTGAGACCTCCATGTATAGTATCTGCTTATCTATACCTAAACATACCCATGATCTTCACTCCACTGAACAAAATCAGCACTGCTGTTTTCAGCCCCTTTCTTCACTTTCTACTTTCTAACCTCTCAACTGCAGCTACCTGACATGAGAGGAACTGCACATAATGCCATAATGATACACCCTCATAATATATGAATGGGAACTGACAAGCCCAACACAACAAAAGGAGTTCCTACATACCTGCCAACATCTACAGTGTAGACATAGTACATTGTGTGTGTGATGGGGGACTAGAGTCTTCATGCTCAGATCTGCTCAGAGACAAACATGTACATAAGAGAGGCTCAGCCTTTCAAAACATATTGTGCAAGGTAATGGACTAGTATGTAGATGTGCCTTTCCCTAGTAGTAGTTAATGTGCGTACTGGGGGGCGGGGCTTTTGATGCAGAGCTTTTTCTAGGGAGACAGCTATGTGTACATGTGGCTTCACTTACCAGTACATTGTAATTGTGATAGGGGGCTAGACTCTTCATGGTCACAGCTGTACAGAGACAAACTTGTATGTGAAAGAGTCTCGGCCTTTCAACAGAAAATGTGCTTATTAGGATAGCAGTAGGTAGACGTGCCTGTGCCATGTAGTAATTAATACACATACTGAGGAACTGACCTTTTGATGTAGAGCTTTCTCTAGGGAGATACCAGTGTGTATAAATAACTTCATCTACCAGTACATTGTATGTGTGATAGGGGATTAGACTCTTCCTGCTCAGGTCTTCTCAAAGACAAACTTGAATGTAAACAAGGTTCAGCATGTTAATGGATAATGTGTCTACTAGGGGACTAGTCACTCTGTTCTGAGCTTTGCTTAGGAGGATAGCTGTTTGTAAAAGTGCCTGGCCGTAGTAGTAGTTAATCAGGGTACTGTGGGCCTGGCTTTTTCATACAGACCTTTGCATAAGGAGACAGCTGTATGTACAAGTGGTTTGACCTGCCAATATGTTATGTATGTGGTAGAAAGCTAGACTCTTCATACTCGGGTATCATCACAGAGAGTTGCATGTTCAAAAGACTCAGCCTTTTAACACATAATCTGATTACTAGAGGAATAGTCACTGTGTCCTCACCTTTGTTTAAGACAGGTGTATGTAGAAGTGGCTGTGCCTAATAGTAGGTGATGTCTGTACAGGAGCATCAATTTTTCAAGGAGAGCTTTCTTTACGGAAACAGCTGTGTGTACAAGTGACTTTACCTACCAGGAAATAGAATGTGTGGTATGGGACTGCAGTATTAATGATGGGCTGTCATCAGGTGGAACCTGCATGTAAAAGAGGCTCAGCCTTTTAACAGATAATGGGCTAATTTAGAATTTGGTGAAGGGGGTTACTCTGTCACAAACATATGATAGGTACCCCGTCCGCCACATTGCAATACCATTATAGCCTATGGAGATCATAATATGGCAGACGTGATATCCATCATGTTTGTGACAGAGTAACCCCTCTGCCAAACTCTAAATCAGGCCCAATGTGTCTAGAAGACCAGTAGTCACTCTGTTCTGACCTTTGCTCAGAGGGACCACTATATGTAGTCATGCCTGGGTCTAGTAGTAGTTAATGTGTGTACTGAGGGCCTACCCTTTTGGTACAGACCTTTGTTAAGTGAGACAGCTGTGTGTTAACCTGGCTTTATCTACCAGTACAATGTATGTGTGGTAGGGGACTAGACTCTTCTTGCTCACTTCTGGTCAGAGTCCATCTTATATATAAAAGAGGGTCAGCCTTTCAACATATATTGTATATGGTAAAGAACTAGGGGCCATATGTACCAAAGCATTTTCCCATTAACACAGAATGGGTAAAAACCTTTGATACATCTGGCCCTAGTTTCTGTGTTCTAAGCTTGCTTCAAAGGGACCGCTGTATTTAAATGTGCCTGGGCCTAGTAAGCCTTGCCTTCTCATGCACAGCTTACCTTAGCGAGACAACTGTGTGTATAAGTGAATTCACCTGCCAGTAAATGGTATAAGTGGTAGGAGACTAAAAGAGGCTAAAACTAGTTGGTAAAAACTAGACTTGTTGGTCTAGTTGGGTAGTATTATATGTGTGATGTGAGACTACAGCATTGAACCTCACCTCTGCTCGCAGTTAAATTCACTTGGGGCTCAGCCTTTCAAGAAATAATGTGCGTGTTAGAGGACTAGTCATTTTGTTCGAAGTGTCTATGACTAGTAGTAGTTGATGTGTGTACTAGGAGACTAGTTTGTTCATGAAGAGTTCTCTGGCTTAAGCTAGCACTGTATGACACATATATATATATATATATAGATCTATATATATATATATATATATATATGGTAAAGTGCTGGATTCTTCATACAAACGGGTAAAAATTCACATGGGCATCCTTTCCACGGTTAATGTGGATAGCGAAGGATTAGTCACTTACTCCTGAGATTCATTAGAGGAAAAGCTGTCTGTAGCAGCAGCTGTGCCTAATATTATGTGAAGTGTGTAATGTAGAACTGGCCTTCAAAGGTCTATCTAAAAGAGTTTCAACCTTTTAACAATACCACACACATCACTTAATGTTTTTTGTCCATTTCACAGCAGATGGAACCCAGCTCTTCCTTCACAGCATCAAGTATCGTACCCAGATCTGCCTATACGTGTGTACAACACACAATGAACACAAAGACTCTTTTCAGAGCCACCCAATAAACAAATAAGTGTATTTTGTTTTCCAAACACATTTTTTAATGTTTTAATCAGATGCACAGATCCACCATGAGGCAAATCACTAGTGCTATAACATGACTTTGGCTAAATAAAGCATTGCAGTGGATCTGTGGACCTAATACATTTTTTTAAACATATATATTTATTGTTTCACAAGTGTATCTGGAGGAGTGTGTAGAACACACAAATTTATGTGTTTGGAAGTGAGTATGTGTTCTGATCTGGGTAATTGTGTGTGTGAGAGAGAGTAAATATTTGAAGATATGTGTTAGGCTCTGTGTGTCTCTCAGGATGGAATTGTGTCTCTGTCTGCATGTAGATGTATGTGTCTCTGTGTGATTGTGAGTATCACTGTGTGGGAGTAGTTGCATCTCTGTATGTATGTGTATAAAGGAATTTCAGTGAAGTATGTGTTTCAATGTGTGTGTGGGGTTGTATGTTTATGACTGCATGTGACTAAGTGTTTGTGAGTATGTTGTGGTCTGTGTGTAGGTGTTTATGTGACTGTGTATGTGTCAACTTGTGTGTTTGAGACTGTGTGTGTGTTTGTGTGTGTGGTTGTCTCACTGTGTTAGAGCATGTGGATTTGCCAGTGTGTGTCTAAATTTCATCTGGACAGTTGTATGGGTGGTTGTGTTTGTTAATGTAGGATTGAGTGAGACTGTGTGTGGGATTGTGCAATTGTGTGCATATATGTGTGTGAATATGTGTGTTTGGGGTTGTGTGTGTCATGGCAGAATAGTGATATATTATATATATATATATATATATCAGTATCTAAGGTTCTGTGTGTGTGAGACTATGTATAAGGGAATTTGTGGTTGTGTGTTACTGTGCGTGTTGAGAAGGTGACTCTCTGTGAGGGGTGGATTGTGTACATGTGTGTGAGTGAAATTTAGTATGTGGAGTTATGAGGATGTGTGTGTCACTGAGTGTATGGGATTGAGAGGGTGGGTGTTTCTCTCTCTGTGGGGGTGGTTGTGCAGGGTTCTGTGTGTGGATGAGTATGTGAGGTTGTGTATTGTGTATGTGAGTGTCTGGAAGTGTATGGCTGTGGGTATAACTCTGTGTATGGGATTGTGAGGGTGTATATGATTCTGTGTCTATGGAGTGCTTGTGTTTCATGGGGGAGGGGTTATGTGTATCCCTCACTCTGATGTGAAGGTGGGTATGTGACTGTATGTATATGAGACTGTGTGGTTGTGTGTGTGTTACCTTGTACGTATGTGTGATGCAACGGTAAATAAACATATGTGTGTGTATGATTGTGTAAATGTGCGTGTAAGTGAATATGTGGGATTATGTGGATGTGTGACTGTATCTATAGGATTGTGAGGGTGGGTGTTACCATGTGTGTGATGGGGCGGTTGTGTGTGTGTGTAAGGGGTAATACTCTAAGTGTATGATTGTGTTGTGTGTGTGTCCTGTGTCTGTGTGTGCGGTTTGTGTGTGTGTGATTATGTGCATGGGATTGTGAGGTGATTGTGACTGTGTGTGGGGTGAGGTTATCTGTGTGTGGGGGGTGTTGTGTGGGTGTGTGCAGCATTGTGTAGGTGTGTGTGATTGTGTGGGTGAGTACATGTGTGTGGGGTTGGGTACATGCATCTATCTGTGAGTATGTAGGATTGTGTGGGTAGTTCACAATATGGGAGTATGTAGTTGGGTGAGTGCCTGTGGATGTGTGTGTATGTTTGTGTATATCCTTTAAAAAAACAGTTATATGGATTTGCGGATACATCACGAAATCTGAGGAGGCTGGGCTGAGCTCTGCAATGGTTCCGCAAATCCACTGTACAATCAAACAAAATCAATTCTTTAACAGATTTAACAACAGAGGGGTTCCCTTCACAACACCCTAAACTGATTCAGGGGATTTGGGTGCCTCTACCCTGCCCCCTTCAAACTTTTTTGAAAAGTTTTCACACAACCCGGGGACAGAGTCCCAAGCCCTAAGATAGCAGCCACAACTTGTAATTCATGTTGCGGACAGCCAATCACAATGTGAGGTGTGCCTCTTGGATTCAGGGAGCCTTCGTGAAGGATCTGCTAAGGACCCACAGTGTGAAATATACAAGGGCATATTTATACTCCGTTTGCGCCGAATGTGCGTCAAAATTTTTGACGCACAATCAGCACAAACGTTGCCCCATATTTAAACCCTGACGCACGCGGACGATAAAAATCTGCAATGTGCGTCATTTTATGGATGCGGCAACCCGCCCTGCGTTAATGATATGCAGGGTAGGCGTTCCCGTCCAAAAAACGACGCACACCGCCGTGCGCCGTATTTATGCTTCCGGGCAAAAATGACTCTCGGCCGGGAGGCGGAACAAAAAAATGACGCAAAGCCCGATGTGCGTCAAAATTTAACACCTGGGTCAGGGCAGGCGTTAAAATGGGGCAAACACACCTGTATTTAATTAGAACACACAGAACAAACAACAGAGCAGCAGAGCAGCAGAGCAGCAACAGGGAGACATGGAGGTGATTTTTATCCAGCGTGCACGTAGACGCAGAGCCCTGCAGCAACAACAGCAGCTACAACAACAACAGCAGGGACCCCAAAGGCAGCACAGAAGGCAGGAGAGGATATTCCACCCAAGAACAACCCTGCATGGCCTCAGGGAACACGACATCATACAGAGGTACCTGTTGAACTGGCAGGCCATTCAGCAGCTGCAGAGAAATATTGAACAGCAGTTGGCCCCAACTTTGGTGACACCCCACACCATCCCAACAGAAACAAAGCTGCTTGCCGTACTTCACCTGCTGGCAAGTGGCTTGTTTCAAACAACTGGTGCCCTGGTTGGTGGAATATCACAACCATCATTCTCCGCATTTCTGCCAAAAGTACTGAATGCCATCATTCGCCTGACACCCCTCCACATCTGCTTCCCTAACACACTGCAGAAGCAGCAGGAAACAAAACAGGGGTTCTACGCCATCAGTGGCTTCCCACACGTCCTTGGTGCAATCGACTGCACACACGTACGCCTTGTGCCACCTGCTGCAACAGAACACCTCTACCGCAACAGAAAGCACACACATTCAATCAACGTGCAGGCCATAGTCGATCACCAAGGATTGATCAGCAACATTGTGGCTAAATATCCTGGGAGTGTACATGACGCATTCATCTTCCGTCACTCTACCATCAACCAACACTTCCAGGATGGACGGTATGGCAATGGACTACTTGTTGGTAAGTACAAAAATCCAACTTATATACACATTGCACAGCAACCCTCTAGGACACACAACACATACACCACAATAGCAACACCTAGCCAGGAACACACTGAGGTCCTCACATCACTAGCCATGTTTCTTAAGTCACCATTGAACCTGTCACACATTGGAATTTACTCTACAGCTTAATGTGAAGACATTATTGAGTGTGGTTGCCTAAATGTCACCTTGCAAATTGTAAGTGTCACAATAACCTGTACATTAATACATTGCATAAGTCTTAAGGTATGGGATGTCCAGGGTACTTTCATATGAACGTGTTAACTACACTTTCATTTTTAACTCTGCATGGAACTATCATCTCACCCCCAGTGAAGACACACGGACACATGTATCACAAGTCACAATGCTAGGGAGGGCACACTGTACTGAAAATCCGAAAACATACTGCTGACAAACGGTTAGCTAACAAACACTTGCTCAGCCAAGGAAAAACCTCAATGCAAAAGTTTTAGCCTACAAGTATAGGTTGTCACATTAGTACACAAAAGAGTCACAGAGAACACAAGACAACTACTGCCATCAAAGGTCTGTACAAGAGTGCCTCCTACATCTACATGATCCCATTCTGTGTTTTTCTTTCAGCTGATCAGGGGTATGGTATCCAGCCTTGGCTAATTACACCATTTGGGAACCCGACTACTGCTGCAGAGCGGGCATACAACGACGCCCATAAGAGGACACGCAGCATTGTTGAGCGGACCTTTGGGATCCTCAAGTCAAGGTTCCGCTGCCTTGACATCACTGGCGGTAGCCTACTATATTCCCCAGAGATGGTCTGTAGGATCATACTCACTTGTGCCATATTGCACAATATGTGTGTAAAAAGGAACATTCCCCTCCTCGAACCAGACCCAGACATGTACGAAGACGACGAAGAGGAGGATGCTGGCCTGCAACAGGAGGGGGAACAACCAAACACGGCTGCTGGAGTGCGTAGGCGCCAACAGATTGTAAATAATTTCTTTTCATAATTTCTTATATCAACACTTATTGCACAATTGTAAATAAACACAGATAATTAACACCACATCATGGTTTGGCCTATTCATTTCTGCCCACCTTTAGTTTGAAATTGCTGAAGAAGAATGTCGTCTCATTGAGCAATAATGACATAACACTCATCACACAAAAAATATACACCACAAATGTCTGCACAGAGGCTATGATGTTTCATGATACATTACCATCCACAGAGGCCAACAGGAATACAAATGTGGCAATGACACATGCCTGATCCAGACACCTGAGACATTCTCTCACTCAGCACAAAAATGTAGCTCATTAGAAAGTCTCATTACACGTGTTCAGTGACAGGGTGGGACCATCCATGTGTACGTGACCATGTCCTCAATGGCTTCTCTCAATTTTTTATACAAACAATGCCCAATTGGAACAAGATTAGCTGCCACTAACTCATGAGGAGACCTTGAAGTTACAGTGACAACATACACCCAGACAGTTGATAGTGGATCTACATTGGACCACACATATAAACATATGCCATCCAATCAACCAAATATTTGCAAGCAGCCGATCACAGTAGTGTCCCAGTTCGAACCTAGCAGGAAGAATGAAACATGCCACTAAACCAGGTAATGCATAAAGGGCCACATACATCAACAACCTATTTGTCATCAGCACATGAGGAACGCCGAGATTTAGCAAAAAATTTCAGTGCAAAATGGTATGTCAGATTGCTCCAAATAATCAATAGGGCAAACGTCAAATGGGCAAATGGGATTATTGAATGGCTAACAGTGAATCATACCCTATGGCCTTCCATGAGCCTGCTGCTGCAGGTTTAGCATAACAGAATAAATTAAAGCCGTGGATAAATGAGCAAATCTGGAAGGGCAAACCCTAGGGTGCTGGGGGCCTAAGTCCACCTCTACCGCCCCACAAATATACAAAAATTATGTACATGTGAAGTAAACACATGCATAAGGCGCATGTGTGGCCTACATGTCAAATGTAAAACACATATAAGATACACAAAATCATTATTAGGACATGGTTAGCCCCATAAAAAGTGTAAGTGACAATTGCACTACCTGTTTGGATTATAGATAAATGGATTACCGTGATAAATGTGGACACATTTTTGCTAAGGAATACATCCTGGTATCCCATTCATCATTTGAAATTAGCCATCAGCAATTACCCAAAATATGTGTACAAATATGGGTAATAACCATTTTGAGCAATCATTAATATTACACTGTGAATGCCTTCTATACATCCAATAAGGGACATGTGTCATAGCTAACCACAAATGTGTATCACTTAGCACCGTTTGGTCATGACAAAATTCCTCTCACAATTCGAAAAAATTAAGATATTTTTGTCAAAATGCGTCATATTTCCACGCATACAGCATGGGCGTCATAATTTTTTGACGTACAGGAGTGCACAGAATGCAGAGTCAAAAAATATCCTATTAAAAATAATAGATTAATAAGCTGCATTACATGGCCACCATATTTTCTATGATGCGTCATATTTCCACGCATACAGCATGGGCGTCATAATTTTTTGACGTACAGTAGTGCACAGAATGCAGAGTCAAAAAATATCCTATTAAAAATAATAGATTAATAAGCTGCATTACATGGCCACCATATTTTCTATGATGCGTCATATTTCCACGCATACAGCATGGGCGTCATAATTTTTTGAAGTACAGAAGTGCACAGAATGCAGAGTCAAAAAATATCCTATTAAAAATAATAGATTAATAAGCTGCATTACATGGCCACCATATTTTCTATGATGCGTCATATTTCCACGCATACAGCATGGGCGTCATAATTTTTTGACGTACAGGAGTGCACAGAATGCAGAGTCAAAAAATATCCTATTAAAAATAATAGATTAATAAGCTGCATTACATGGCCACCATATTTTCTATGATGCGTCATATTTCCACGCATACAGCATGGGCGTCATAATTTTTTGACGTACAGGAGTGCACAGAATGCAGAGTCAAAAATAATTTTCATATTTGGTTCTCATCTTTGCCAGCGAATTACATTTCAACTCTAGAACTGTAAACTCAGCCTCACACAAATGTAAGGGAACAATGTAGAAATTAGTTTTGACTCTGCATTATGTGCACTGTTATGCGTCAAAAAATATGACGCACAATCTGTATGCGTGAAAATATGACGCATAACGGAAAAATAAAAACGGCGGCCATTTTATGCAGGATGTGATGTAATAGGATATCCTGTTTACAGAATCTGTACTGTGAGTGTACTTTCACTTTCACTTTGCAGTCTCAGATTATTCTAGACAAGTGTTGTCCTGTGTTTTAGTGCTTTTGTGTCCAGTGTACCTTCTCTATTGTGCTTTTGTGATCATTGTCTTGTTGTCTAACATTGTCTGAGTCTGTTTTGTATACTTTTGTCAAATCCAGTGTTTCTTTTTTTGTCTGTGGGAGTCTGTTCTGGGTAGTTTAAATATGGGGTTAGTTGGGCTATTTTTCTTAAGTTTTCTTTTTCCTTCACTACTCTACCTTTCCCCATTTCCCCCTTTTCCTTTTTGTTCTAAATTTTTCACCTTTGTAATTGTAAATATGTCAGGTAGGCCACGGCTTGCCAGGATGGGTGAGGAGGATTTGGGGGGATTTATTTGGCTTGTTTGCCATTTCCTCCCACTCATGCTGGAGGCTGGGGGCCGTGTGATACAGGGGTATCACACGGAGGCACGTAAAGTCCGGTGGGGGAAGGTGCGCCATCACTTGGTCCGGGTCTACGGTAGCATGAGGAATGACCATCAACACAAGCACCGCTGGGCTGATCTGATATCCAGGGAGCAGGATCTGCTGGACCACCTGGGAATCAGGATTGGTGGCCATGTTGGTGAGTACAAATCAATTACATGTGAATAATTGAAAGCTGTGTGGGGACATGTGATGATTGTTACCCAATCTGCTAGATAAGTAGCTGACTGTGTGTAATGCTAGGGAAACCTACTGGGTAATTGTTGCACAATGTGTAGGAAGACAAATGCTAGCAGTCAGATAGCTCATGTTTTCAACACATACCGGATGCCTGTAGCTGTATGTAATGTAGTGTTGCCTTTGTGTCAGACAAGCAACACGTTAATGCCTCTATTAGAACTCTACAGGTCATAATTGCCAGTGAAAAAGGGATGTTGAAACATCATACCTACATATGTAGACGCCATAGCTAGACAGAAATTTGTAAAACCATTATGATGCTATAAATGAGTGGTGCCTTCACGTCAATTGAAGTTAGCTATGTTGTCCACACATATGTCACATGTGTGTCTGGTTGGTGTGTGTTGAAAAGACCACATAGCCTGTTTGAGTTTGAGGGGTCATGCAGTCCTCAAGTAACCAGCTTTTGGATGTCTCTCTGGGATGCACATGATGAGATGAATGCACCCCGATATTGTTGGGGCATACTAATGGAGGTGTATCTTTGACATCACATGACTGTCCTGGCCACTTCATGTGTGTGTTATGGTGTGTAACTGTAGCTGGAGACTCATCCAATTTAAATGTTGATTAAGAAATCTGCCATGCAGTATGAGCATGTGTCAAAGTGTTTCATTACGCATGTCATATTCTCACATTGTCATTGTAACTGCAATTGTTTGTCAGTGCACGGAGTCTGAGTATATTCTTCCTTCCATGCTTTACAGGTGGACCTGCACCGTACACCGTGGGAGAGGTGGCTCATTTTGAGGACCCCGACACCTACAGTGAGTGTGGCATGAGTGCTATTTTTATTGTTTGCTAGTGATGCATGATGGACTACTGTGTGTTCAACAGAATTCAAGGTTTAATGCGCTGCCCGTTCATTGGTATTGTTGCATTAGTGGGATTTCAAATATCACTTCAGTTTCTGTAGACCAATGCTTATCCATCTCTCAGATTTAGGGGCTGTAGGTCATACCAGTCGGCCCCGCTATGGGGAGTGGGATGAGCCATGTGGAATACACTGGTTAATGTAAGAGTTGCTCTGGGACTTGGCTTGGACTGAGTCTGCATTTCAGACTGACATTCTCCCAGATAGCTTCTGCAAAAGGCTTGTCTTAAATATGCAGCTTCCTAGTTGAGGATGGACTGAGTACACTGTAGGTTGGATCTTCCGGGGGCATGTACTTCCACAAGTTGAACTAGAAGTGTGTGGGACTAGAGTGCAATGGCCTAGGTGTTCATTGTACTCATGATCATGGGTGTTCTTGCTCCTCTGTGTGTGTGTTTAAATATGACTCACTGGTAGTATGTGATGTTGGCCTGAGTCAGTGCATTTTGACATGTGTGGACCTTGGATAGGACAATGTTTGGCTGACTCCAAATTGTTGGTATCCCTTCATTGGTGTTGTGTGTGGAGGCAAATACTTGTTGACCTTTCTATACACTCCTGGGTGTGCATTGAATCTGGGATTGTTGGTTGTTCTTCCCACCCCACCCTCAAAGACTGCCATGTGATTGGGAATAGGGTACCTAGGACTGTAGCAACCAGTATGTTACACATACTTGTGACCTTTTGCAACTTTGTTTAGAACCTAGTGTACACATTCGGTTATGGCACATGAGTTCAATATTTGCAAACAACAATTTACCAATGGCATTGAGTGAGGGTTGTGATAGTTATCACATAGAGTGACATATGTAGTGAAGTCAGTATGCGGAAGAGGTTCAGCTATAATGTCAGCTGCATTAGCCATTATTTGGATGAGAAGTTTAGGCAGATGTCACCCATCATGTAGAGACATGGATATGCTAGGTGTGAGATGGCCTTTTGTATGCAGGCTTCACATGTACTTCCTCTGAGACTTTCAATGAACTATGTTGTGACAATCGCTGTAACAAATACAGTACAAGTAATGTGCAATTGACCCATTGTGCTATTCCACCCAATGCATTTCCTATGGTAAATAGTTGTCATATCTCTTCACAGCTGCAAACATGAGTGCCGCAGAGAGACACCAGTTTGAACGGCGTGCAATGCGATACCGGCACATCCTGCAGGTGCAGTCGGGGTTCAGGAGGATGGCCCGCAAATACCAAGCCGATCGGGCCTCCGGGGCATGGTGGGCCTCACCACAGGGTGGCCCTACATTGCCCACAACAGCCACCACCACCACATCCACCCGGTCTCCCCAAGTGGCCCCAGCAACGGCGGGGACAGTTGACCCTGCCTCGTCAGCACGACCTGGAACCAGCCATTTCCAACACGCAGGACAGTCCAGTGGGCATACAACTACTGCCACACCGTCCACCTCGGCCAGCACACAGACTGCAGCAGCCCCTCCTGTAGACCCAGCGGCATTCCTGGCATTAAGCCGTAAAATAGAAAAAGTTATTTCAAAGGTGGACAAGCTAAGCCAGGATGTGGCATATATTAAGAAAAGGGTTCGGTCCATCAGGCGGACCCTACGGAGGGCCAACCTCTAGGACTTTTGGCATGTTTTACATTTACCCCTCCCCTCTCTCCTCTTTCCTTTTTGTACTGATAGTTGGGTTTTGGGGATTAGTGTTAGGTTAGTGTAGGTTGTTAGCTTAGTTAGTGTTAGGGAGGAGTGTGGGGGGTCCTTATTCTTTATATTTTTCTTTTTTGTGTGGGTGGGTGGGGGTCAATGTTGGGATTCCTGTTTGTTAAAAAATAAATAAAATAAAAAAATATATAAAAAAAAAAAATATATGATTGTTTAGGATAGTATGTGTGTAGGTTAGTATGTGTTGTCCTGCATGTGTCCTGTCTCATAATGGTGGGTGGGGGGTTGATGTTTAGATCGATTCGTTATATGTGTAGAGTAAGTTTAGCTTAGGTTAATTAGGGACAGTTGTGGGTTAGGAGTAGTCAGGTTAGATTAGTGTAGGTATGACTTTTCCCTTAGTTGCCTCTGGTGTGAATACATAGGAATAAACATATAGTTAACCCTTTGCATTATGCGTTAACTGCTACTTTATCATGGCCTTGACATCAGTGTAGGTGAATGTTTTTCTATGACATTTGTGTCCTATGCTACCCACCACAGAAAATGGAGGTTTAACATGGCAGCTACCCCTGTGCTAACTTGGTAAGTATCCACCATTTGGGAGACCCACCATTGGTAGTTTACATCGATCACCAAGGATTTGTGTTGATGAGTAGGTATTCTACATCACAAAGTGTGCTTCCAGACTTGGTATTGTGGGTAATTTATTAGGTCGGACTGCAGTGTGATGTTCAGGGAGATCTTTGTAGATGAGGTGTTGTTAACACTCTTGTCTTGTTGCCTTCATTGCTGACCTAGATCATGTGTGTAATAATTCAGCATGACTTCCCTTCATGGAAGTATACTCAGAAAGGGTGATTGATGCAGTGTTTATTTGTGTTTGCTTAGATTATGCTGCATAATTTCATGTTTTAGTATTGCATGGTGCCTACATTTATCAGCCACCATTAGTTGACTTGAATTGCTATAGATGGAGCATTATTCTGTCCAACACAGCATGATTGTGTGTGGTTTGTCCCTTCATCAGTTATTCTCCTCAGGATGGTAAGGCTATGATGCAATCCTGCCCACTGCACAGATGTATCAGACTACATGATGTCAGGACAGTTGTATTGACAAGCTACATGGTTGTCACACAGGCACTTTAGAGTCATCTACTGCACAGTTGATGTGTCAAATAACACAGAGACATATTAGGTGTGCAAGTGCTATTTATTGATAGGTGCTGTAGTGCAAAATGTCCATTGTCCATGTTTGCTGAGTCCGTTCTGGTGCATTCTTACATGGTGATCCTACAGAAGGGGTGTGGATGATGCTCCTGACATGCTGGGGTGATGTCACAGACAGTGCAGAGGAACAGGATTTGGCGAATAGTAGGAGAGAGACATTCACTGGCAATGGTGACAAGTCATACAGTGGTTAGCAGAACAGTCATTGAGTGTAGTTGTAGTGAGACTGGCATTTGACAAAACGTAGGACCTTGGTCAAAGTAGGCCATGGTGCAGGGACTAGTGCTTCCGGGTACTCTTCCGTGAGAATGTGATCTGTTCCATGTCTTCTTCTTCTGATGTGTGTGTTGCCTGGTTTGTCCTTGTTGTTGTTGGTTGTGAAGGGGCAACACACACCTCAGTGTTAGAAGAAGTGGAGTCAGACATCCCGGGGGCTGTTCCCTGTGAAGTTCTTAAGGGCAGTACTGCTGCAAGGAGGGCCTGCTGGTTTTTGAGAATAGCAGCCACATCACGATGGTAGGCAGCCAGGTCGGCCCTGAGGGTTTCAATGTTGCATTCGTGCACGCGTTGACTGGATTGCAGTTGTAGGTGTTGTGTCAACTGTATTACAGCTGTGCTGATTTCCTTCTGTGTTTTCGCAAGTTCCTGCAAGAGAGATGTTAGGGCTTGCATAGCAGCTGCCTGATCTGCAAATGACGTCATACACGAACGCACCCCCTCAAGGCTGGCTGCCATATTTTGCATCCCCACCCGCACCTCCTTGGCCAGCTCCCGCTGTACACCAACTACAGTTCTTTCAAAGCTGGTGCCAGTGTCGTCAGAGTCCTCAGCTGTGTTGGAGCTGGCAGGTCTTACAATTGGGGTGGTGGGTGGGTCTTCTGTGATGGCTGCTTGTTCTGTGCTCCTCCTTGTGACTGAAGGTGGGGTCTGGAGGGTTTCAAGGACCTTTTGGATGGTCTCCTGGGAAATGTTTATGGGCTCGTCATCCATGTCATCAGGGAAATCAGGGACAGGCATATCGGCAGGAGATCCATGTTCCTCTGCAATGAAACAGGGTACAATTAGTGTGTCTGTGTTGTGACAATTTTGCCGTAACATTCAAGCCTTTTGATGACTTTACTTTGTGCTCTGGTTTGGTATTGGTATCTGCTGTCCTTCACATGGGCATTGTTATAGGCCTATGGCCCACCTGTGTGTCACATGTATGATATAGAGTTGTCAGACTTGTCTGCCTAATCGCCTCTAGGTGTTGCTTTGTACCACTTAGGGAATAGCCATCTTTTTGTCCTACTCGTCCCTCCATGTATATCTATTCTTATGGTGAGACCTTTTGTCGCATGGGCTCTCATTATCCTAAATGAGACTACTGGATTTCTAGGCAGCAGGATCGATAACGGTGTGGGGGACTGAGTCTGACCCACTTGTAAAGAACTCTGTCACTCTAAATCCGGTTTTTGCTCCGGCTAACTAGCAGTGCCTCATTTCTCCCATGGGGAAGAAATGATTAGGCAGCTGAGCGCATGACATCTTTTGAACTTCTCAGGGAAGTCGTGGTCACTCAGATCCAAACCAACTCTCTCATTTACAATATGATCTCATATACAAATGACAAAGACAGTATAAGTTTTATATAATGTTTTCATAAAACAACTGTATTTTAGATAATAAGGCGTGAGCCGCAATAACCAGAACAATACAACATAGTAGGATTGAAATAGTCACCAGGAGAGTAAAACATAAGAACAAAGCTATCATAGTGCCTAACAGTTTCTTCTCTCCCTCTGCTTGTTCTATTTAGAGCACAGCATGTTAAGCTTCTAGCTTGCCTTTCCGAATCACTGGGGAGACATCAGCCCTCATACCTGAGCAAAGGCCTGTGATCTGGTTCAGCATCTGCAACGAGGCAGTCAGCGTCTAGTTGTGGTTCTCTGGTCGGAATCTCCCTCTTGCGTGTATTGGGACAAGGAAGTGATTTTATAACTAACATGTCATCGTGATCACAAAATGTCCCTACGCAGGAATGCCAAATCTAAACTCCTACCACGTCTATCGGCAATGTACCAGACTGTATCCTTGACTGAAGCACAGAGTGGATATGTTATGGAGAACTCCAGTGCTGAAGTAGGCAAAACAGTGTGATATGAATAAAAAACAACACCGTAGAACTGGCTATTTGAAAAATAACAGTACGAAGCCTAATAAAAAGCATTTAGAGCAAAGTGCACAGAGGCTCTAAGCTGTCAGCAAATGAATAAAATACATTCAGGGCAAAGTGCACAAAGGCATAAAGCCTGAAGCTAATGCGCAAAGGATACGTAAAACTAACCACACTACACTTTCACTGGCTGTGGGTGTTGTGATTGCCCTGGCAGCACACTTGCCTCTCAGGACCTGCACCAAAATCTTTTTATTCACATTGACCTAATTGTAATTGTTATGTGGCATATCCTATGCATGGCAATGTTACGATGTGATATGGATGTAGACATTGTTGATGTTTCCAGCTGATGTTGGGTAATGTGTGTTTAATTGGATTGCCCTGTTTATCGTATCAATGTCCTATTTGGTTCTCAGACTGTGCAGGTGTGTTTCAGTGACCAGTTGCATGTGTCCCCTCCTCAATGTTGTTGTCTGAGCAGTATGACATTAGTGATGTTGCCTTGTTAGCCAGGCACGTGAGGGACCCTGACGTATGCAGCATGTGTCTGTCCTTAGTGCTGTGTGGCTCCTATTGCTGTTTACTTTGGCTGATGTATGTGTCAACTATGGGCATTGGCATTTGAGTGTACTGGTGCCTTTGTCTTATTTCTGGAAATAGTTGCAGATGTCATCCTCACCCCCTAATTTAGGTATGTATGTTCCATGGGGAGGTTCCTGTCATTAGCTACTATAGCTGCACAGAGATCAGAGGTGTTAGTGTCAACTGTTGTCGCAGTTACATTGCAGTTGTTGTTTTGGCTACTGGATTACTGATAGGGACCTAGTTGATGTAGGATAAATTTTGACTGACGAGTGCCTGGATGTAAGTTTGACGTAGTGGCCTTCCCACCTGTCGTGGCTTTCCCTTAGCTCCATTGTTGTCATGACAGGATGGCCCCATGGGACTGTTGTTGGTGCTGTGTTTTGTTGTGCCCCAGCTTCTGTCTATGCTGGGCATGCCCCCCTGCCGTGCCCCTTTACCCATGCCACTTCATATATATGCTGACTTACATGCATTGTGTAGTAGGTATTCCCCACCCCGGTTGCAGTTATCATTATTGCATTTTAATTCCCCATGCGACTTACCCTGCATGTGCGTTGTCTCGTGGTAGTCTGCGCTGTCTTGTCCTTGAATCCCTGTGACGATCTCCTCAGGGATGATGGCTGCGACCATCTCCTCCATGTGGTCCAGGGCCTCCTGGTGTGCTGGACTCCCACCTCCAGTCTGCAGTGCTGCCTTCCTGTTCCTGGCCATTTTTTCCTTTGTCCTACGTTTGCAGTCATGTCAGCGTTTCTTACACTCAGTGACTGTTCTGCGTTCTTCAGCCACACTGTTGATCTTGTCCACAATTTGTTGCCATATGGCCTCTCTCCTGCTGATTGGCAACTTAGAGGTGATGAACAGTTGGTGCTGGTGTTCCGTCACCTCTTTAACCAGGATTTCCTGCTCCTCTTCACTGAAGCGACACTTTCTTTTTTTTCTATATATGTCCTGGTTCCTGTATGGATCATCCTGGCTGGTTCCTGGTCTGCTGTCATCTTCCTGGGGTCTGTTGTGGCATCTGGGATCCATTTTGGCTCTCCTCTGCTGAAAGGGCAGTGTTCACGGGTAAATTTGACGCTATTGCGTCAAAACAAACGGCGCTTTCCGGGTTGCGCTGTCGTAAATCGACCCACAGTCATTTGCGTCGCGTTAACGTTGGTTTCCTTTACGACTTGATGCCGCTGTGTGCGTCACGAAATAATGACTCGCACCTGTTGGTTGCGCCGCCGTGCGTCGAAGTATACATTTTACGCCCGCACGGCGCATCGAAATGGCATTAGCCGGCGGTAATTTTTTTGACGCAAAACTGCGCCGGCGCAGCTTTGCGTCAAAAAGTATAAATATGGCCCACAATGTTTTTAGCTGTTTATTTCTCAAAAATCTACTGAACAGATTTACACCAAATCACGTAAAGCAGTCTTTCTGAATAAAGAACTAGTTTTCTAACAAATTTGGTGTAAATCCATTCAGCTGTTTGGGCTGTTGCTGTGTCTCAAGTTCCTATAGAAAAATGATTGAGGAACAGCCCCTGTTTCACAGATTACCCTTAAAGCACTCCATGCCCAAACTAGTCAAGCAGTAGTATTTTCTTGCAAAGTTTCATGGAGCTTCGTCAACCTGTGCCAAAGTTATTAGCAACACAAAAAAAAACATTTCCAATAAAAAACAAATCCTAGCTGTAACTATCTAGTGGCAACGGGCACTGGGTAAAATGTATATTTGTGTGTTTGGGGTTGTGTGTGTCATGGAAGAAGAGTTATATACAGTATATCTCAGTTTCTAAGGTTCTGTAGGAGTGTGTGTGACCGTGTATATGTGACAATATATACATAAATGTGTGTATGTATGTAAGTCTGTATTTATATAAAAATATATCTATAAATATGAGTATGTATATATATATATATATATATATATATTTATACGTATATATTCACTTAAAAAACAAAGGTTAGAGGGGGGGTTATAGTTCGGTTCAGATTGTACACACCGCAAACCATAGAAATTCAAGTTATACTTATACTTACCTCTAGAAACTATAACTCGTGCCCTAAGGTAACTATAACTTGCGCCCCGCCATATCTGAACCTAACTATAAAGTGCCTTTAACCTTTGGTTTTTCTATGGTTTTTTTTAATTCTGTTTCCTAACTATAATGTCATTGTAACCTTTGTTTTTTCCAGTGAATATCTAGTTTTTTTTTTAACATTAAGTAATATTTAATTACCTTGTGTTAATGCAACCCCTCCTGCATGGCCTTCGGCTGTGAGGTTTGGCTGCAAGGCCTGGCCTCCTTTGGCATGGAGGTGGGTCAGCTGCAGAACCTGGCATGCAGTTAAGCCCTGTTGACCACCCCCATTATGCATGTAATCCGGGAGGGCGGCACGCAGCCCCCCCTCCAACCCAATTATGGCCTTGTGGACTCCCCCCTGTGGCCCAACCAATCACTAAAAGGGGTTGGGGCCGCGCTGATACCCCAAGACCTGGACTGTTACTGCAAGGGGAGGGTGGCCTGTGTAGTACCCCACTCAGGGCTGGTTCTGGGGACCCTATCCCCTGGGGCCGACCAATTACTGCAAGGGAAGGAGGGCTGCGCAGCCCCCCTCGCAATTTTAGCCCTGGGGACTCCATCCCTTGGGGCCCAGTCGATTACTAAATGGGTAGGGGGACCAAATGGTCCTCCCTCCCAGGGCCAAGTTCAGGCCTGTGGATCCTATCCCCCAGGGCCTGGCCAATTACTGAAGTGGGAGGGGAGCCACGTGGTACCCCTCCCCAGGTTGATTTCAGCCCTGGGGACCCCATCCCCAGGGCTTGACCAATTAGTAAAAGGGGAAGGGAGCCACGCGGCCCCACTCCATGGACCAATTTCGGCCCCAGGATCCCCATCCCCCGGGGTCTGGCCACTTCATGCTGGGTGCCCTGGCCCCACCCAGGGCACCCAGTGTGCACTGTTGGAGATGCAAGGCCGCTGGGGGAGCCTGAATGCCCTTGGAGTCTCTGCCAGCTCCCCGCCTCCAGTGGCTAGTTAATTGAGTTGGACGTAGGACATAATGTTAAAGAACACAGAAGTAGAGATTGTACTGCCGCACATGGTTTTAAAATGTCTGTTTTTCCTCCACTGAGTGCTAATGTGCTTTCTTCCATCCATCAAGGGGCCGCAGCCAAACACAAATAGAGTTTTCCTTCATCTTTATTTGCTCTTCCAGATGGACCGTAATTTGAATATATAGGTGCATAGGTGACTATCTAACCCACTTGCCATACAACTACCCTTGCCATAAGTAAAATTCAAATTGAAGTGAATGGGGGACACTGGGTGAGCCCCAAGGAACGCCAATGCACAGCATCCTGGCCTTTATGCCCAACTCAAAACAACCCCAGCCTCTTCTCACTCCGGATTCGACTTAGTAGCTGCAGGAAAGTGCCAATAAACGAAAGAAAAATGTGTCCTTCTTCTGAGTTTACATTTGGTTGTTAATACATTTTTAATATAGCTGAGAGACCAGTGTATTGCATATTGAATCTGTATGTGCGTTGTAAATCAAAATGCCGTATCTTTTACTTTATTCGAAATGTCACACAGCATGTTTTATTAGTGTCTTGATAATTGTAGTTATTTAGTGCCAAAAGAATAAACCTATGGCCAGTCACCCCCCAGCCCACGATTTATTACCATGTCCAAAGCTCAGTGTGAGAACTGGATGAGCGCAGAAATGAAAATCACAGGCTAGATTTATCCTCAGAATAAGAAAGGGTCGATTTACATTGATGCAACCTCTGTCGTAGGAGTTAGTACAGGGAAAATACTATCCACTGATTAGCACAATTTGAAAAATACATTCTCAGTCGAATGTCCGCACCTTAACCCCTCTTGCACCCTGATAGCGCGCATTGGGTACAGGCTGGAGGGAATGCAAATAACTGATCTGGAATCAACAGCTTTTGTAGTCATGCCTTTTATCATGGTATAAATACACAGCGGTTGCCACTGTGGTGTTGCTTAGTCAGATCAGAGTGTCCTTAGGAAGATCTTTTATTTAGTTTTGCTAATAAGTTTGGCACCATTTGACAAATTTTCATTAAACTTTCCCTAAAAAGCATTGCCCACCTCAACTCCTTTCTGGAAAGGTTGCGCCGATCTTGCAAGCTGGACCCAAAAAGACGCGAGGTCCCAAAACACCGATTTCTCATGTTAATTCACAGAGATAAAATCTGTTGAACCTAGAGAAACAATCATTGGCAAACTCAATACGTCCCTGTTTCAAGAACTATTGGCTTAATCAATGTTTTATATCCATTATATACAGCAGCACGGTTGCTGTGCAGCATGGATGAAAGTGAAAAAAGCACTGTGACCCAGCCAGTGCTAGCCACATTATTTCTTCATTTATTGTTGGTGGAAGACAACACTGAGGCAGGATGGGGCAGGAGGTGAGGAGAGAGGAGCAACACGAACAACACAGGATGTGGGGGAAAAAGCACGACTGCTCTGTAGCATGACTGCAGGTAAAAAAAAGGTGCTATGACAGCCACTGCTGGTCGTGTCATAGCGCTTTTTTTTGTTATTGCTGTTGGGAGGTAAAATGGAGGAAGGGATGTGACATGGCGAGAGGTAACACAGAGGGAGGTAACATGGCTGGGAAGTAACATGGACAACAGAGGGTGGTCTGGTGGGGGCAACATGGACAACAGAGGGTGGTCGGCAGGGGTTTGGGGCAAGCACAAGAACAACAGAAGCAAACACATAATCAACAGATGGTCGAAGGTAAAGGATGGGACCAAGCAGACCGACAGCAAAGGGTGGAATGAAGATGCTGGTGGCACACAGATGGACAACTGAGGTTAGTAGTGAGGGGCTAGTTGCAAGCAGGTGTGGCCAGCAAATCAGAAAGTGAGGTCCAGAAGGACTCATGGGAGCCTGTCGCTCCTGCGGGAGTGAGGCAACCAAAGGGGAAAAAAGCCCCCTATGCCATCAGATTACTGGATATTTTGAATTTGCAAGACTGAAAGTCCTGCAAACCCAACAGTCCAGTCTATAAATTTTAAACATTGATTTCTCAAGAGTATTAAGTGGATTTACAACACATCACACAAAGCACACTCGCTTGGTAAAGATCTAGCTTTCTGCCAAATTTGCAAATTTGATGTAATTCAGTTCAGCTGTATGGCTGTCTCACTGTCTAAAATTCACATTGGAAATTACATGGGGAACTTGCGTTTTAGGAACCCCCACTTTTTTCTCAGCCCCTGCTTGACAGATCACCCCAAAACTTTCCAGGAAGGAGCTGAGGTGCATGAACATTTATTTTAAACATTTTGTGAAGGTTCATCTTAGGGCGCCAAAGTTATTAGCAAAACAAAAAAACAATTTCCTATAGTAACTAGGTCTTAACTATCACTACATAGTTGTGGCCACCATATATGTATCCCCACTTGTTACACACACTCACTCTCCGAGGATTGTTTAATTGAAGAAAGTTTATGAGCCCCTGCAACGGTCTTTCTCCCGGCCAATGACAATAAGAAGTACTATTTCCTTTAAAAAGATCCGTCCAACAATAGACATAGAAGTTGTAAATATGTAAAGGAAAAAACATCTAACTTGCTGCTAAGTAGAATCATGTATTCTGATTCTAAATTTTTTAGCTGTTTTTCCCTATTGCCAACTCGGGGTCACAGCAATCCTGTCAATCACAGAAAGGGAAAGTGTGTCATGGTTCTGATCATGCTTCTTTGACCAATGCCTTGCAAGGACTGCTTGTCTCTCTCTCTCTTTATATTTATGTGTGTGTGTGTGTGTGTGTAATGTAGAATAATACAAGAAATTCACAGTAATAACTTCATTTTTAAAATAAATAATTCATTATTTTGAATATTAAATAAAAATAAAATTTATTTTTGAAGTACAAATATAAATATTCTTAAAGTAAATAATAATTATGTTTTATTTATAGACTCTTTTTTGGGTGGGTGCATGTCACTCCTTAAACCTTTCCATAACTTTCCACAACAATCCATTCAAACGTCCTCTCTTAATTTCTCTCCTTTAGTTGTACACATTCCCCATTTTTTAGGCACTTTTCTCTGTTGCTCCACAATTTACTACTATAGCATATACTTACATATGTAGGGATATTCGCACAGAAAAGACAGGTGGAGACCTCCACACGTAGGTATATAAATAGTATTTTGTAGTATGTTAGTAATACTATTGGTATACTACTAAATGTACTACAAAGGAGCTTCGCCTTCTCCCGCCAGCAGCAGCAGCTGCTGCAAACCTTTAAAAATACATTGTTTATTATTGTTTCATTTTTAAAAGGGAAGGTCATGAGGGGATGACAGCCATGGAGGGCACTCCCCTCAGTGCGCTTGTATGTTTGGCCTGCCGTCTCGGGCCTGCCAAACACACAAGCGCACAGGGCTTTCTCCAACCCGGCACTGTGTTGCCGGGTTGGAGACAGCAGGACCAGGCTCCCAGTCTGCCTTGGACTCCCATCCAGGGCGCTACAGCCAATCATAATGCTGCTCTTAGTGTCATGATTGGCCACAGGGCAGGCTGGGAACCTGTGCCTGGAGTGCAGCGGAGAGCGGTGGTGAGCTTTCAGGTAAGTTTTTAAAAAAAATATTATTTTTGTTTTATTCCCCGCCACTTTGCCCAGTAGCCAGCGGCAACTGTGTCTGAATAGGGCCCCTTGTCTCCTTCTGTCCACTCTCGTCGACCCCCTAATCTTTTTCTGTATCTCTTCTTGCCACCCATCTGCTCTACATGCCTGGTCTCTCGCTTCTCTCTTTTTGCCCCTGATGCCCTCTTTCTCTGTTCTTCTCTCAGATGTACACCGATTTCCCAACTTTCCATGTCCCTATCTCACTGTTTGCTCTCCTAACCTACTGTAAAATCTATTTATGTTCTCTTCTCTGCTTATTCTGCCAGTGTCTGTCTCTTTTTGCTGTAGTCTCCCTCTTTCCTCTATCTTGGTCAGGCTACTCTCATCCATTTATCTGAACTGTCACCTCACTCTTCTGCCTTGCGCCCACAAATGATAAAACAAGGCATCATTAGACAGTCTACACTATACACGTGCAGGGCCAAAGTGATTGCATTTTTCACACTGACTACATCACACTTACTGCCTCGAAGTCACCGCACTTGACTCTGCATCTTACAGCATCACAGTATCTGATGACACCATCACAATGCTTATTTTAACAATGATAAACAAGAGAACACCATTTAATTCAGCCTTTCATAAAATAGCTTCTTATACAGTATATTTATTTTTTCCATAAGCTATTTTAGCAAAATGTCATTCACGTGCTCTAATTTCACATTGCCTAATGGCATATCTTAGAAATCTACACTTGCCACGTTATGGGAGGTTTGTTTATGTCCTTTTATGGTCTGCTGCCGATGTTCCGAAGTGAAAATAAAGATGACTATGTTGTGGTATAACTCTACACCTAATTGTTTTTATGAGAGCGTTTTATGAGATTATGTTATCTTTACTAGTGAACTTTAAATAATGCTCTTTGTGTAAATTAAGCCATCACAATCTAAAGCAAGTACTCCTGCTAGGGTTTACACAGACCAGGGCAGTAAAACCGCATCCCTGTCACAATGCTCACTTGGCTGACATTGACAACGGAACATACTGTATTGCTTCATCCCATTAAAAGAGGGGTTTTACGGTGTCTTTACACACGTGACCTTTTGAAAGGATATGTAGATACACACTGTCAACCTTGCACATCTGTTTCCAGTTATTCTTGTCAGTCTGAAGTGGGTAGATCTTGGAATCTAATGTGGGAAAGCATCCCTTGCTTGTGTCTTCTCGACATCTCGTCCAAAACTATGTTTTTCATTGTTATTTTGCTAACATATGTGGGACAAAAGCAGCAGGAAATGTGCGTTAGGCTTAGGAAAGACAATATGGGGGCATTTTCCTATTAACATATACAATTATTTTCTGCCAGTATAGGTCACCAACATCGGAACAGCCCTCGCTACAAGTTTAACTTCATTGCAGATGTTGTGGAAAAGATTGCTCCAGCTGTTGTGCACATCGAGCTTTTTCTGAGGTACCCTGCTGTCTTTTTAATCACATCTATGTAATGATATGAAATGGTACGCACTGTAACGTAATAAAGAACATACATGGTTTATAAATGTGCAATTTTTGGACCTGCCCTTTTTTCATGGTCATCCCTAAACTTTATGCCTTCCTCCTCCTATTTTTCTGACCTCTTTTTGTTGGCTCCAGGACTCCGGGCACTTTATCACTTTTGATCAGTGCTAAAGTGCATGTGCTCTCCATTCTAAACTCAGTATGATTAGCATACACCTGATTGGCTTATTTAATCTACCTTCAAGTCCCTTGTACAGTGGTATTCCTTATACCCAGGGCCTGTAAATTAAATGCTACTAGTAGACCTGCAGCACAGCTTGCACCACCCACAGACGTATCCTTGCAAACCTTTCTTGGGCCTGCCACTGCAGGGCGTGCATGCACAATTTACTGCCACATGGACCTGGCATCTACATTTGCTTGCCAGGCCTGGAACTCCCCTTTTACTACATGTATGTCACACCTAAGGTAGACCCTAGGTAGCCCTAAGGGCAGGGTGCTGTGTAGGTAAGAGATAGGACATGTGCCTTGTTGTGTGACCTGTCCCTGTCCTAGTAGTGACAAACAGCCTATTTGGTTCTTCACTGACTGCTTGTGCCAAGTTACCGTGGGGGGGGGGGGTGAGCAGGGGTTATCTTGGGTGTGTAGCTCTCTTGCCCTGCCTAGAGTGGTGGTCCCTGCCCGGCTGAGGTACCTACCCTAGCCAACCAGGAACCCCATTTCTAACATTGGTGATTAGTGGTAAGAATAGGACTTGTACTTGCACAATACCATGGTGACTCATTATTGCACTACAAACTGCACTTAGACCATTGTTTTTTTCCTGAATTCTCTCATTTGGTCATTTTTTCTGTGTCAGCTCTTACACCTGGATATCTTGTTTTTGCACTTGTATTTGTTTACCTTGTCAAAATGGGGTTAACCTTTGTCTTAGATGACCTGTTCCACTACACTGTGGAGGAGATAAAGGCTTTCTGCAGGGAGAAGGGACCAGCTGTAAGCGAGGAAGCCCATATAGCAGACCTTCGTAGAACCCTGCACTATTTTGAAAGAGACCTGCAAAGAGTGCTACCAGGGATCCATGGGGGGGGGTGGTTTTGAGGAAGACCCCGAAGAGGACCCCCAGATTAGTTAGGACTCTGAGTGGGAGGGTTGCCAGTCCACACCCCAGGGGGTCGTTGATCCCGAAGTGTTTGAAGCAGAGGGAGAAGATGACTGGGATAGTGAGTCCCTTGCTGGGCCCAGTTCTAGGAGCAGTGTCACCTCCCACTCGCTGTTGCCTGAGTAACTCAGAGATAGGTGGGAAGAGAGGGACCTGAGGTTGCAGCTGGCAGGGCTGGCTGTGGAGGAGAGAAGGGCTGAGGTTGAGAAGGCCCTAGTTCAGGAGAGGATGGCAGAGGCTGAAAGGGCCTTTTCCAGAGAAAGACTTGCCCTTGAGCACAGTCTGAAGGGTCTGGGCTCAAACGCACTGCAAGTGAAGTCCAGTGGGGGCAGGAATATTGAGTGCAGTGTCAGGGTTAATCCCCATATGCCCACAGACTCGGTGCATGTGTTCAGAAAGGGGTAGGACATACATCAGTGGCTGATGGAATATGAGGAGGCTCTGTTAGCGCGCAAGATCCCTGAGAAGGATTGGGGGGCTGGCCTGGGGAGCCATATTACTGAGGAAGGGAGGGATACCGTACGGGCCCAGGAAGGGAGTGACAGGCAGGAGTATCCTCCTATGAAGGAGGCACTGATAAGGAAGTATGGCTTCACCCCTGAGGAATACAGGTTGAAGTTCGGGCAGCAGGAAGCTGACACACTAGTCTTGGGGGTAGTTTGTGAAGGATTGCTGAATGGCACTGGAGGGATGGGTGAAGAGTAGCACAGCAAACAATTTTAAAGGGCTGTTCAGTCTGATTATCAGAGAGCACATGTTCTGTTGTTGTTTTCCAGGGCTACTCCGACATCTGTTGGAGTGTAAGTTCTCTGACCACAGGGAGCTTGCAAAGGAAGCAGACCTCTGTGTGAGTGCCAGGGGGTCTGGAAAAGCATCTGGGAGTGATCTTGAAGAGAGTGGCGGAAGGTCCCCCCAACTGAGGGTGGGGGAGGTTCAGAGTAGCCTATACAGGTCCCCTTGTAGTAGAGGGGAGGGTTGCAGGTCCTAAATTACCCAGCCCCAGAGCCTGGAGAGTACCCTGAGGGGGCCCCAGTTAGGGAACTAAGTATGTACAGGGAGACCATCCACTGAGGGGGATGCCATAGTGTCAGGAGAACTTGGGGGGGGGGCAATGAAAACCAACATCCAACCAGTTCTGGTGTCTGGCACTACCACTTCCCTGAGGAGGGTGCAGAAGTCCAGAGAGAGGAGTTGGCGGGGGAGGAAGACTCTCCACTAGAGTACAGACCCTGGGTTGGAGAACCAGGTCTAGGGTGTCTGCCCTGACCTGGCAGAAAAAGTGACTGTCACCAGCCTCCCTTCAGCTTTGTCTTCTAGAGGTACCTCCCCTGACCCCATTTCAGCCCAAGGGTGCAGACCCTGGGTTGGGAGACCAGTTTCAGGGTAGTGGCTCTGGGCTGGTGGGAGAATTGTGCAGGAGGGCTGTTACCAGTGCCCTGCCAGTTCTGGAGACTTGGGGTACCACACCTAAGAGGAGGGTTTTCAGAATTCCAGAAGAAGGGGCAGGGGGTAGAGGCTTGGCCCTTACCCCTGTCCAGTCTAGACTCTAGACTGGGAGACCAATGGCTGGGAAGAACCCCTGAACTAGTGGGAGGTGGAGAGAGGATGCTACGCACCTAGGGTTGCCGCTCCCCACTCACAGATATTTTAGAGACCAAAGACCCCAGGATGGCCTGGGGTCTGGCTCTAGGCCACTGGCAGCGAAGGAGCCCCCATGGGGTAGCTTAGGTTGTCTGGAAGCATAGAGAGAGGGATCCAACTGGGTTCAGAACTGGAACGTGCCCCTGCAATTGTGGACCAGGGTCCATTTTCTATCACCCCAAGGAGGAAAGCCCATCAAGGTATTGATTGGTCTCCCCTGGCTTTAGGCTGGTGGGAGGTTATGATGGACCTGGCTGTTTTTGCAGGGTCATCCCCAAACGTTTTGCCTTCCTCCGCCTATGTTTCTGACCTCTTTTTGTTGGCTCCAGGACTCTGGGAACTTTATCACTGCTGATCTGTGCTAAGGTGCATGTGCTCTCCCTTCTAAACTTGTTATGATTGGTATACACCTGATTGGCTTATTTAATTTACCTGTAAGTCCCTTGTACAGTGGTATCCCTTACTCCCAGGGCCTGTAAATTAAATGCCACTAGTGGGCCTGCACCGTAGATTGCGCCACCTTCAGAAGTAGCCTTGCAAACCTGTCTCGGGCCTGCCACTGCAGGGACTGTTTGCACAGTTTACTGCTACATGGACCTGGCATCTAAATGTGCTTGCCAGGCCTGGAACACCCCTTTTATTACATATAAGTCACACCTAAGATAGCCCCTAGGTAGCCCTATGGGCAGGGTACAAGTAAAGACATGTGCCTTGTTGTGTGGCCTGTCCTAGTCGTGACAAGCAGCCTATTTGATTCCTCACTACTGTGAGCGATGCCTCTCTCATAAGACTGCATTGGTAATGCCCTTTCATGTGGCTAAGTAGTATTTTCTAATCTATGAGAGATGACCTGGGCATGTTTGATATGGTTGGAATGGTAGTGAGAAATGCTGCTTACTGGTGTAGGTGGATTTTTTATTACAATTGTAGAAATGCCACTTTTAGAAAGTGTGTGTCTCTGTTCTTATAACTCTGGTGCTTTTGCAGCTTGACTCCAATCCATGTCTGGGGTAAAGCTGGGCTTTGTGCATACGTCTCAGACAGCCATCACACAGGGAGGGTGGAGGTGTAGTAGAAGTACATCTCATACTGGGTCGTCTCCCTGGGCTGGGAGAGGTAGAGGTGGGGCGCACTTACATTTGTATAGGATGTGTTCTGCCCCAACACAAAAGGATTGTTTACTCCCTACTGATGTCTGGAGCCATTGTAGAGGAGAAGGGGCATTCTTGGAACTTGTTAGAGCTGGTTGGAACCTTCTTTCTATTTCTAGAAGCTGGGTAAACAGAGTATAAGTAGAAGCGTTGTTCCCCATGTTGGAAAACAGAGAAGACAGAGCACCGTTGAACTGCACACTAGATCCTGCTGCTGGAGGGACTTGCCAGGAACCACCTTGGGACTGCTCTGCTTTGAGACTGACCTGTGACCTGATAGGTCACTAGAGGGACTGCCACTGCTTTCACCAGGACCTTTGTGCTGGCCTGCTTGCCTGGACCCTGCAGCCTTGGTCCCCCTACAGCTGTCTCCAGGAGCTGGTGGTGTGCCCCCTTTTCCCTGCATTTCTGTTCTCCAGCGGGTGAAGAGCGCTTTATTTGCTGACCTCATACAGCTCATGCAGAGCACTGCATTGTTGGTCTATCCCAGCATGTGAGGAGCACTTTGTGGGTTTCAGCCTAAAATAGCACGTGAGGAGTACTTTGTCTGGGCTTGCTGCAGGAGCAGGGGGTGTCCCCGTGTCACCCTGGTTGTGTGGAGCCCTGTTGCCATAGCGCAGACGAGCGTGCATCCTGTAGTGTCCCTGGGGTACAAGCGGGCTCTTCCTTGTGCGGAGTCACAGCCATGGCACGAGCCTCAAGTGAAAAACTGTGGGGTCCGAGGAGAGCGGAGATTCCCCGGCTTAGAGTTGCTTGTTGAGGCGGCCTCTGTGTGAGGAGTGGGGGGTCACTTCCCACCTAGGTGAGCTGGATTCCTGGCCTGATCCCCTCCCCCCGCAGCAGAAGTACCGGAGGCCGTGGGGCCTCGTTTGTTGAGGGTAGGCTCCTCTTCATATCTTTTGATGGCAGTGCATTACGTCTGGCAGGATGGGCAGACAGGGAAACCTCGACGAGAGGACCCGTGCCTGCCCAGCCTTTTCTTTCTGATTACCTTATTCCCTATAATAGGAGCGTGGAGGATTCCGTGCTTAGTGAGAGGGATTGGTATCTACCCTGCACCCTCAGTAGGAGAGGCACTGACGCGCAGTGACTTTGCTATTGAAGGGGTGATGGAATGATTCTCTTTATGTTCTGCCTCTCTCTACGATGACGGTCTCAAGCCCTTAGGACTTATGTGATGATTATGCCTCTCTGTTTTGCTATACTAGGATGATGACCATTTTCACTTTTATGGGCACTCACCTGGATGTTTTATAGTACATGTGCAGAGGGTGTATCTATGGATAATGATGAACTGCCTATTTTGCAGAATACTAGTACCGTATGTGATGATCTGAGAACTGCTTGTGTAGCAGGGTATTACTGATTTGTGCTGTCTTTGGTCTAAGAATGTTTTATGCAATACAGTTTATTTTTATATAACTTGTTGTGGAGTTTTCTGTGTAGTGTATTTATTGAGTCACGTGTGTGTGTGTGTGTGTGTGTGCGTGTGTTTGTTGTGCAAATGCTTTACACATTGCCTCTGGGATAAGCCTGACTGCTCATGTCAAGCTACCAAGGGGGTGAGCTGGGGCTATCTTGGTTGTGTAGATCTCTTGCCCTGACTAGAGTGGTGGTCCCTGCCTGGCTGAGATGCCTACCCTAGCAAACCAGGAACCCCATTTCTAACAGCAATGAATTGGGCAAACTGCAAAGAATAAGTATTTCTGTCAGGAAAGCGAGACAGACCAGATGAATTTTGAGCTCAGCTAGTTACGGACTAAGAAAATGGTTTAAGAGGAAGATGCAAAGTCAAGTAGATGTATGCAATGGACAGGAATTAGTGAACATTAAGATTCATTGCAGTACTAACACTTTTGGCTGAGCTATTGGTTTGACAATGCTTTTTTGATGCTGTTTGCATGCACTGGCTGGCAATTTTCTAATAGGTTTTCTATTTAAGTGAATCCACTAAGGCAGGCTGCCAATGCATACATAAGCGAAACTACCCCCATATGCGCATGCATCACACGTGTCACAAAGCACAAATGGCAGTCGTTCTGTTATGTTTAACTTACAGTTTTAATATGGAGGATGATCATGTTAGAACAGTGGATTAAAAATATGAAAAATATGGTTTTTTTTTAAAGTGCAACAGTAAACAGTGCAGAAATGATGCAAGCACTCTGGTGACCATTGCTGTTTGTCTAATTGCCAATTTGTGGGTCTCTCGGTAGACCCTATTGTGTGGTTGTAGCCTGGAATATCGCTTACAGGAGTATTTTGATACCTTAATATCATAGCCAAAGTATCCAGGACCAAGATATCGAAAGGTACCTGTAGATAGGGAAGAGCAGATGTACTATTCTTAGCTACACATCTATATACCTTGAAGATATATATTTTTATTGTCAAATACATATATGTGGAGTTAGGTGTGGAAAATCTATACATGCTTACCTGTTGAGATTTTTGTACTCATGATTTTGGCTGCAGTATTAAGGCATAAGAATATTCCTTGCTTAATATTCAGGATCCACACCATCGTGTATGTCAGAGAGGTAAACATGGTCTATAAAGAGCATTCTCAAGTTAATTTTACGCTCTCTGAAGAATCCCTAGTGCTGCCTCCATTAAACCCCCAATCAAAGGAATACCCAAGATCAAGCTCTTTGCTGACAACATGGTTCTTTATCTAAAAGCAGACAGAACTAGTATTGAAAGTACAATCGAGCTAATTCAGGAATTCACAAAGGTAGTATGATACAAGATCAAGCCAAGACAAATCAACCCTGGAAAAACAGATTCCCTTTAATTTAATGCCTTATCAACAGTTATGCCTTTTAATCTACAGGACCAATTCAATAGATATTGCCCTGTCCGGTATCTAGGGGTGCATGTCACAAATCAATAATCTGACCTGTTTCCTCTTAACTATAAAGCAATGCTAGATAAAGTTAAAACCCTGCTCCTAAGGTGGGTGATTCTCCCACTGACATTAATCCGGAGAGTGGCATTAGTTAAGATGCCTATTTTACCTTTATTCCAAAATCCTGGTGAACCTCTTGGGGCATCTACGCACGATATAGATCTGTTTCTCCACTCATGCACCAGTCTATGTTGGCCCCCCCACCACCTCACCCCCATTCTTGTTTGATATCTTGCCTTCAAATAATCAGGGCCACATTACTGAAGAGCAGTGTGTAGTTGTCCAGTTTTGGTCCACCCTTATTCTCAGCATCATCACCCTGGTGTACAGTTCTAATGGCTCTTCTAGGAGTTGGTATTTACAACCTTTGACTGACTCCCAAAATGGGTGGATCCATGAACAATCCGATATTGTGTGTATGAGTATACCCCACTGTGTGCACCCCCTGCGGTACAATATCATTCTTAATATGTAAAATACAGGCTTTGCTTGCGTCATAAGAAAGATGTGCCTTTGGACTACATTTGAGGTACTACTTTAGTGTCTTGCATGATCTGAACAGAAACTTTATGGCTCGCCGAGGACTCTATATCAGTGTGTGATGTAATCACTAGGACAAAATGTATGAGAGTTTGCTTTAGAATGCTGGAATTTCACAGATGCACACTGAAGAATAAAGAATAAAGAAGGAAAGAGGCAAGAAAGAAGGGAGGCAAGAAAGAAGGAAGGCAAGAATGTACGAAGGCAGGTAAGAAGGAAGACAAGTAAGAAGGGAAGAAAGAAGGCAAGAAAGGAGAAAAGAAGAAAGGCAAGAAAGAAGGCAAAAAAAGGAAAGAAAGAGAAAGGCAAGAAAGAAGGAAGGCAAGAAGGAAATAATGAAAGAGGTTTGTACAGGTAGAGCATGAAAAAGCAGAAGTCATAGAAATAAACAGAATTTCAAAAGGAATTTACAGCTGGTGCAGGAGATAGGAACTGCTAAAGCTGGACTGTGCCTTGTGATCAGATCTAATAAAACACGTCTATCACCCCAGGCTCTACACACAATTGCAACACTGAAGTAATAATAAAGTAAAAACAAAAGAGAAAACACTAGAACTGAAGGTAACTACCTTGTGTGTGAATGTGCTCCTTGTGAAAGGGCTAAATGCAGTCACTCAAAGTGAAATTAGCCAGTGGATGAAGTAGGCTGCCCCACTGCCCCATGCTTTATGCTACAGTGGGTGGAAGCAAAATGTCAATGGCAACAATTGACCAATGGATGAAGGGAAGTGGCTGAATGTCCTGTTAAATAAGTATATTATACACATATCTTAGCTGACACCTGCCGGTGCCCGAAGCTCTGTTTAGAAGCCAGCGGCTGGTGCAATTAAACATCAGTGCACTGAATTACAAGGCTAGTAGTGTTTAATCCACTACCAAACACTCCCTGCACCTTTTTCTCAGTCTCGCAGGTTCTTGCTTTCACCATTTGTGACGGTTTTGCCATCATTCTCTTTCTCAGTCTTTACAATCTGTTCTCAGTAAATATCTGATGTGGAGGAGTAAATGCCACACCCCAAACATAAGTGGTGGTGCGCCCCACCGGCAACCACCAGCTCAGAGCATGGAGATGATAGTATTTTGATATGTGAATGCCATGATTAGCTCCTTTTATTGTTATATAAAGCTATAATGATGCATTGGCCATTTCTCCTCTGAATACCACTGCCCATTGTGATTGGTTAAATGAGCTGACTTATTGCATTCAGAAAGGAGAGCAAACCCCTTCCCTTGCCTGCCTGTCAACTCTTCCGTGCATGTAGCAAATAGAAGCTCCATCCAGATATCTAGTGTGCTTCATGCTTGTGATGCTGAAACTAGTGCTTAATTTGTGAAAGAAAGACTGCTGGTGCCCGAAGGTCTGCGTAGACACCAGTGGCTGGTGCAATTAAACATCAGTGCACTGAATTCCAAGGCTAGTAGTGTTTAATCCACTACCAAACACTCACTGCACCCTTTTCCCACTCTTGCAGGTTCTTGCTTTCACCCTTTGTGACGGTTTTACTATCATTCTCTTTCTCAGTCTTTACAATCTGTTCTCAGTAAATATCGGATGTGGAGGAATAAGTGCCGTTCCCCAAAAATAAGTGGTGTTGCACCCACTGGCAACCACCAGCTCAAATTAAGCACTGGCTGAAACACTGGGTATTATGGTGATAATCAGTTCAAATCTAGCAGTGAAGAAATTAGCAAACGTCATTTGTTATCTACACCACTCCACGCCCAACTTTCTCAGCAGTTCTTGTAGAAGTAAAAAAAAGTTGGAATGTATTAGATGATCTGCTGCCATGACCTTTCTCTCATCTGCAGTGGTGCCACGTGTCTAGTAAATCAGTCGAAGTAATGTGACTCGCTGTATTCTCTGTGGAAAAAAGCCTCACAACTTAATTTCTGTAAAGTGAAAGAATGTGCTATGGCACTCACACAAGCCTTCATGCTTCGATGTCAGAACGGATGCTAGTCACCATTCTCTAACTTGACTTTAAGATCTTGGGGCCTTATTATGACTTTGGCAGTCCCACCGCAGGACTCCCAATAGGTTGGTGGAGATGCCGCCGCCAAGCCTGCAGCCTCCCTAATGCCGTATTATGAATTCCCTGCCAGGCTGGCTGGCGCAGACAGTGCAGCAGCATTGGCTTCAGCTCTCAGGGAGAGCCGAGGCCAATGCTACCGCATTGTGTGTGATGACAGGGGGGCCTCTGCACTGCCCACAACCTGGGCATGGGCAGTGCAGGGCCCCCCCTGTGTCCCCATCTGTGCTTTTCAGCCAGCCTTTTTATGGTGGTGACCCGGTCATGAAAAGGCTGGTGGAAAGTCAAGTCGTGATCAGCATGGTGGTGCTGACATCGGCACCGCCGTGCTTGACCATGACTTTCACTGCCGCCAACCCATCTAGATCCATGATCCTGGTGGTGGCGGAGGTCTTCTGGCAGTCGAACCACCAAGATTGCGGCGATCGGACCGTCACCGCGAGTACTCAGTATTGATAAACTAGCTGCCAATATTGCTAGGTGACTCTTTACTAATAATCTAGCTCTTTACTGATAAATTAGCTGCCTCACTATTGGGAAGTATGTTAGTACTAATAAACTAGCTCTGTACTGATATACTAGCTGCCTCAATATTGGTAGGTGAGTCTTTACTAATGATCTAGCTGCCTCACTATTCGTAGGTGCATCAGTACTAATATTCTAGCTCAGAGCTAATAAACAAGCTTCTTCACTGTTGGTAGGTGTGTCAGTACTAATAAACTAGCTCAGTTCTGATAAACTAACTTCTTCACTGTTAGTAGGTGTGTCAGCACTAATGAGCATTGTCTTTTATTTGTGATTCACAATGAGATGTATCAGTGGTTTGTTACTGTAATTACTGATACTGATATACTAGCTGCCTCAATATTGGTAGGTGAGTCTTTACTAATGATCTAGCTGCCTCACTATTCGTAGGTGCATCAGTACTAATATTCTAGCTCAGAGCTAATAAACAAGCTTCTTCACTGTTGGTAGGTGTGTCAGTACTAATAAACTAGCTCAGTTCTGATAAACTAACTTCTTCACTGTTAGTAGGTGTGTCAGCACTAATGAGCATTGTCTTTTATTTGTGATTCACAATGAGATGTATCAGTGGTTTGTTACTGTAATTACTGATACAAACCATTAGCGAGTTACTGACTCAATGGTAGTAACACATTGCAAAAGGGAAGGTGGCCTTGTTAACCAATTCCTGCTTTGGCTATTGTGAGGGTGACTTGTCAAGGCCAGGCAGTGGACCAGCAGACTACTGGCTGCTCCCATTATGTGGTCCAAAAGTGAAATATTGTTTTTAAAGCAGCACGGTTGCTTTAAAGAGCATAGGTTGCTTAGAAAAAACATTTGTCAAGCTAAAAGAACTGGCATTGACTGCATCCTTTTGGCTTTGTTAATGCCTTTTTTAAGGGGTAAGCGCAAAGCGCTCTGTCCCCTGCAGTAATCTCTCTTTGCGTTTCTAACCACGCCCGTGTCACATCAGTCGCTTTCATTGGTTCGTGGGCTTGCCTTTTAAAATCCGCTTCCTTTCATTCGTGAAAGGCATGCATACGTCATGCCTTTTCTGGTGTTTAGCCCACCTTCATAGCACTGGTAAACTACTGAAAACATACGAGGCTCCATGTTTTCAGCATGGTTTCCGGACTATTTTATCTTTTTATTTTCCACGCAGGTCGATCGCGCTCAGTTTGTCCATTTTCAATTTCAGCATGATCGTGCTGCATTTTACATAGTGCGGTCGCACTTCTGGGAATATTTATACTCCGTTTGCGCCAAATTAGCGTCGTTTTTTTCTACGCAAATTCGGCGCAAAACTAACGCCATATTTATACTTTGGCGTTAGACGCATCTAGCGCCAAAGTATGGGCAAATAGCGTCATTTTTTTGCGTGAACGCCTTCCTTGCGTTAATGAGATGCAAGGAAGGCGTTCCCGTCTAAAAAAATGACGGTGACGCAAATGCGTCGTATTTATACTCCCGGGCAAAAATTACGCCCGGGAGTGGTCGGGTCAAAAAACCCCGCATTTGCGCCACTTTTTAACGCCTGGGTCAGGGGAGGCGTTAAGGGGCCTGTGGGCTCAAAATGAGCCCACAGGTGCCCTCCCCTGCCCCCAGGGACCCCCCATGCCACCCTTGCCCACCCCAGGAGGACACCCAAGGATGGAGGGACCCATCCCAGGGACATTCAGGTAAGTTCAGGTAAGTATAATTTTTTTTTTTTTTTTTTTTTTTGGGTGGCATAGGGGGGCCTTATTTGTGCCCCCCTACATGCCACTATGCCCAATGACCATGCCCAGGGGACATAAGTCCCCTGGGAATGGCCATTGGGCAAGGGGGCATGACTCCTGTCTTTACTAAGACAGGAGTCATGTAAATGGCGTCTGGGCGTCGTTTAAAATGGCGCAAATCGGGTTAAGATGATTTTTTAGCGTCAACCTGACTTGCGCCATTTTTAAGACGCCCTAACGCCATTTTTCCCTACGCCGGCGCTGCCTGGTGTACGTGGTTTTTTTCCACGCACACCAGGCAGCGCCGGTCTGCTTGCGCCGGCTAACGCCATTCAATAAATACGGCGCCCGCATGGCGCTTCAGAATGGCGTTAGCGCAGTTTAGCGTCAAAAAGTATAAATACGGGCCTTCGTTTTTTTCTTTTAATTTGTGTGGCAAGAAACGTCTGGTTAGGAGTTTACATCCCAAATAGCTCTAACTCGAGCAAATGCGAGACCCGTTGCATTGCAAATGGTTGTTTTGTTTGTCATGTTTTTGCAAAACTTTGTTGTTGGGGAAGGTGCTGGTCTCAAAAACTGACTAAATGCTAAAATATTTGTTTGCCACAGTTTTCTGCTGTCACTGAATGGAATTACTTTGTGTGTGGATGTGTTCCTTGTGAATGGTAAGAATGCTGTGACTCATAGTGAAGTTGACCGGTCGCTGAAGTGGTCTGCCCCATCCTGTATGATGTCATAATCATAAGAAAAATGTGCGTGACACAACAACAGACCAATGAATAAAGAGGGCTGGCGAAAAGCCTATATACACAAGCATATTATCCACATAATGTCGGAAAATGAAAAGGAATTGCCTAATGTAAGACTTAAAAAGATTCTAGTTTGGGAATGCATGGACTGAAACCCTTATTCTCATGTGTACAAAAATATTTGCCATTAATTAATGTAGCATCCAGCGACATTCACAAATCAACCCTAAAAGGCATAGGAAAAAAGAATTAAGAAGAGCACCACGCATTCACAGCAAAAAAAAGACATACTGAGGCATGGAAACCAACGGAACCTAATGAATGCAGTGGGATAATTCTGAAATGCTTTTAATGCCAAGCTAAAATTAATTGTCAGCTTTATTCCCACATTTGTTCGTGTCTAGAGGAAATATGCAAGAGCTTCAAAGGAGGTGAGCTATAATAGCATTAATCATAAAATAATGTGAAGCCATTTTATGTGACTTAGCAATGTATGCAATGAAGATGTGAAACATTCATTAACAATGTTAAGACATCAGCATAAATTCACCCTCTAAAATGAAGGCTGATATAATCCTAACTACTGTTATTACTGACACTACTAGTCAAGGCTCTACTACTGGCTGATGCGCATAGCATACTAATACTCCTATTAGAATTAGTATTAAAACTGCCACTAAGGTTACTGACATTGTTTTTACTACTCTAGATAACAATGGTTGTGCTCTTGGTTCCACAACCGGAAAAAGTAGTATTCATACAAAGAAAGTAACAAATAGGTGCACAGCAACATTCTGGCCTTTTCTGAGTCATTCATCTGGCATGTGAATGACCTTTCCTCATACCATTTAGCCTACAGACACGTTGACCAAGCATGCAGATGGCTCTGGCCAAACTAATCCAGCCTTTCAGAGACAGCAACTTGAAATGCAACTTACTATACCCAAGCCCTACCAGCAAGCCTTGCCAGAAATCTAGGGCCAGATGTCTGTCCATTTCATTTTGAGAGTCTCTTATTGCAACTTTTTGTGAGTCGCAATTAGAGCCTCGCAAAATGAGATGTACAAATGTGTCTCTGAAACACTTAGGGCCAGATGTAGGTAGGTCCGATTTTGCAAATCGGAAATTGCGAGTCGCTATGGGGTCGCAAAGACCCACCTCATTAATATTAATGAGGTGGGTCGCATTTTGCGACCCCAGAGCGAGTCCCTGCACTCACAGGGATGGTGGCCTGCTGAAAACAGCAGACCTCCATGTCTGTGACTGCTTTTTAAATAAAGCAGTTTTTTTATTTATTTTGCAGCCCGTTTTCATTAAAGGAAAACGAGTTGCAAAATAAAAAAAATAACGAAACCATTTGGTTTCGGTTTTTCAGAGTAGGCTGCCTGCTCTGAAAAACCCTTTTTGGCAACATTCACAAAGGGGAAGGGGTCCAAAGGGGACCCCTTCCCTTTTGCAAATGGGTTACCACCAGTGTGACACTGGTGGTAACTGCGAATTGCTTTGCAACCGCATTCGCGGTCACAAAGCAATTTAGCATAGCGATGCGAGTTGCAAATAGGAAGGGGACACCCCTTCCTATTTGCGAGTCGCATTCACAATTTGCGAGTCGGTACCGACTCGCAAATTGTGAACTGAGCATCGCAATCGGCATTTTGCATGGCGCAAACGGAGATTTTCGCAGTTTGCACCATGCAAAATGCTTGCTACATCTGGCCCTTAGTGATTCCCAGTGGGTCACAATTTGCGACCTACCTCATGCATATTGATGAGGTAGGTCTTTGTGACCCATTGGGAATGGCCGCACTCACAGGGATGGTGGCCTGCTGGGGACAGCAGACCACCATGTCTGTGACAGCTTTTAAATAAAGCAGTTTTTTTTAAATGCAGCCTTTTTTCCTTAAAGGAAAACAAGGTGCATTTCAAACAAAAAAGGAAAAGTTTTCTTTTCACTTTTTCAGAGTAGGCAGTGGTCCGTGGGACCACTCACTACTTGCTCTGAAAAAATATTCACGCTTCCATTCACAAAGGGGAAGGGGTCCATTAAATTTTGCATATAATTCGTGAAACAAGATATGTTGTATGACATGTCTCCAGTCTTGGCATCTAAACGTTACACTCTGCATCTGAAGTTGTGGCAAGTGTTTTTGTGTGACGTTTAGATGTAAATACAGGAGACACATTACATACAGACATTCTTCTTTCACAGACGGTATGCAAATTATTTGCACTCCTTTTCAGGGTTGAGCCTGCGAGTGAATGCACTTACACATTCGTCACTGCTGTGCTCAGTAAAGGGCTTAGAGCCCGCCTGTTGCTCATTATTTGTTTGTTTGCGTGGCACTCTTCTTTACAGCCTCAAAATTTGTCAAGGCATGTCTGGCATCATTTCCGTTCCTCTGTGTGGAGCAGGGATCAAGCACTAATTGATTTCAACTCAATTAGTGCCCGTCTGCTGCTCATGACGTGATCAAGGTACTATTTTCTTCTAATGTCCAGTGCCCCACAAACAGAAGGCTTGTTGAAAAGTTTTATTTTTTAAAGCTACCTTTATTTTATTTTGTTAAGTCGTCTTTTCTCAGTTTCCACTCATGTTTTCTTTTTTTTTCTTTTTTTGCTCATTGGCGCTGTTGTCCAAAGAAGACAATTAACTTGTTTGAAATATGCGAGACCTATTGCACTGCAAATGCTTGTTTTATTTGTACGTGTGAAGACTGTGCATGCGTGGCACACACACATACTAACTTTGTTTTGCTCCTGATTTCACTCGATCTGCTATGCGAAGAAGCCTTTAATGCACAAGTATTCTGAGACAAAACATGCCTCTATCCTAACGTGGATCATGCACCATAATACCAGTTTACCTGTACTGAAGGATAGAAAAAGCCGTACATCTTGATCTGCATCATATACAGGTCTGTAAGTACTAACTACACTGGTTGCCTGTACATCAGTACAGAGCTCTTACAGTACACCTCTACCCTACTTTGGCATTACAATACTCAAGCATCCAAAGGGCTCTCTCAAAGCACCTTCATCTAAACCTGCATCATGAGATAGTTTATTCGTACTGACCCTCTTATGCATGCTGGGGCAGCTAGTGTATCAGTAATGAGCTAGTTTATTAGTACTGACACACCTACCAATAGTGAGACAGCTAGTTTATCAGTACTAAGCTAGTTTATTAGTACGGACACACCTACCAATAGTGAGGCAACCAGTTTATCAGTACTGAGCTAGTTTATTAGTAAAGACTCACGTACCAATATTGAGGCTGCTAGTTAATCAGTACTGATCTAGTTTATTAGTACTGAAACGCTTATCAAGGCTGAGGGAGCTAGTTTATCAGTACTGAACTAGTTTATCAGTACTGACTCACCTATCAATAGTAAGGCATCTAGTTTATCAGTACTGGACTAGTCCTTAAAATGATTCTGAAGGAGTTGGTAAACTCATTTTGCTATTTAGAAATGCTTTTCTGAATTGCAAAATGGGTGTAGTAGATAGCAACAAGTCATGTTGGTGTTTTAAGCTCTGTGATTTTGTGAATCTCATGGGTTGCGACTGCAAAATGGCTATATACACCAGGACCAAAGTCGTTTTTATCCCCAGTGCCACTGAATAAACTCTGAATGTCTTATCACTTGTATGCGTGTCTTTCCCTTCACAGCCAGTGTGCTGGAACTCGCAATGCAACCAGTGACAATTCATTACTCATAAGGAGATCATCGGCACCGAACAATTCTTCATTGAAATGAGTTAAGCATTATGGTGTGCATAGCCATCCATTCTTGTGGTGAGATGATGGTGAAAGGGACATTTTGAGACTGGAGTGTATAAGGGAAAAATAATTGGCTGTTGTGAGAACATAGGTGGTAGGAGAAGTTAAAGGAGGAGATGGTCATATATGGAGAAGTGGTATAGGACAAAAATAGTCAGGGGCAACAATGGGTGTCTTGAGGGACTCCAATGCAGAGATGGTAGGCATGGACAGGTCAGAGCACTAGGAGACTGGAAAATAACATTGGTAGATGTAGAAAGTGCCAAGGGTGGTGAGCTTATTGAAGAGTATCGAGTGGTTGATAGCATCAAGTAAAGCTGAGCAGAATAGATGGCTAAAAAGTGATGCAAGTCAGTTGTGATGAGCTGTAGTAATCAAGTTGGAGATGTAAGTGAGGGTAATTTCTATGGAGCAGATGGTAGAAGCCTAAAGGACGGGATAAATAAAGTTGTTTATAGATATATAGTAAATATTGAAACAATGCTTTCAAGAATTTTAGAGAAAATGTCAGTAAGAGAGATGAGCATCCACGCTAATTTTTTCAAAGAGATTTATGCAGGGCTGATTTCATTTATAGCTACACAAAAATCACTGCACAGATATAATTAGTTCCTCTGTTACCCGTAGGTCAAATGAGGATATATATTCACTTGAAATAACACAAGTTAAAGTTAGTTATGGTTGAGCGAATACAAAAACAAAAAGTCTTGAAATTCATCACTTATGGTATGCAACACACAATGCGCACCATGAACACAATGTACTTTATTCACCTTCCATGTAGCCATTTTGAGCTCTACGTGGCATGTGGCCAACCCTAGTGGGCAGACTTTCCCTGCTATGCACGCCATTCAGCTTTTCACAGTGAGGGACGCCTGCAAGGGCCATTGCCTAATCTGCACAGGCAGAGAACACCAGCTATGCACAGCCTTTAGCAATTCCCTGCTAGGGTTGGCCATTTTTGACCCTCCCCTTTAACTTTGCCCCTCCTCCGTCTGATCTGATTTTATTGAATTGAGCTGAATTTGCTGTATGCCATGTTTTGTGCAGATTCACCAAACAGAGCCAAGGTTATGAATTAATTACGTCTTTACTGTGCTCCTCCATTATTTTTGCCCCCTCAACAGATCTGCTTAAAACTTGACATTTCAATATAATGCTAAACCTGCCAAATGTCAGCCACATTTTCTGGAAATTCATCTAACGGTGCTACATCTATTAGCAACTGAACCACTTCTTTAAAGGGAGAGCACTAAACAAACACTAAAGTAAGCTAAAGATTTTAAATCATCCACATTGTATGCATTCTATGCATTTTACCCATCAAAAGCTGCCAAAGTTAGTAGCAAATAAAATTGTTTTGACACCCTATTCAAATTCACTCCACCTAGTCCCCCATGCTGGATCCACAAGAATCTTGCACTGGCTGAAATTTATTAACTGCCAGCCACATTTAATGCAGTGCCAAATTTATTAGAAAACGAAAATGTAATGTATCAGCATTAACTTGCACTTCCTGATGAGCTTACACAATCCAATAGAGATACCAATAGAAGTCTAGGGTCCATATTTTGTCGGATAGGGTGCTGTACTAAAATGTAGAGGATGTTCCATCTGCTGTATTTCGATTGCCATTGACTATTATGCATTTGTACTACAAATGACTCAACTTCTGCCATGTTTTTGGTGGTGTACCTTGTCTGCCATACTCTAAGGCCCTAAGTCTTCTAGCCTTCTGCCAAATTATGTGGCGTAATAAAAGGCCCTGCATCCCCTGCAGTGCAGGAGTGGCTGAAGCTCCAAGGGGCCCCTTCAGCAAAACTGGTAGGTGGTGGGCTGGGGAGGAGGGGGCCTCTCTGTGTACTTTGCAGAGTGGGCCCCATCAAGTTTTGTTACATCACTGGTTGGCAGAGGTATACACCCTGTCCAAGTGGGGTTCATAATCCTAGTCAGGGTAAGTCAGATACAGACTTTAAACTAACCTGTGCTGACCCTCAGGTACCTTGGCACAGAGCAGGCAGGCTTAACTTAAGTAGCAATGTGTAAAGTATTTGTGCAACACACACACAGTAACACAATGAAAAAAACACAAAAAAGACTCCACACAAGTTTAGAAAAATAGAAAATATTTATCTGAGTAAAAAAAGACCAAAATGACAAAAATCTGTAGAAGTCGAGATATGAATTATTAAAGAATAAGCTAAAAATAGTGCTCAGAAGTCTCTAGCGGTCAAACTGTTACATATGAGGTCGTAAGGAACCAATGCAAATCCAAAATTCAGGCCAACCGCATTGGATTGCAGGTCGGATACAGTACCAGGTAAGTTTAGCTGAAGTTTTACCTTCTCAGTTTGGTGCCAAGAGCCTGTTCATGGGCACAAAGAGGACAGGCTGGAACCTTCCTGTCACAAGTGGCAATGTTGGTGTGCAAAGAGATGAAATTGTGCCGTTCAAACTGATCCTTTGTGTGAGTGCTGCGGTTTGGGTGCGAACGTGCCCGTTTGAGGGCGCGAAGAGCCCAAAAGCTTGATTTGAAGAGCAAAAAGAGCAGAAAGACCACTTTCAAGAGCCTGGAGAAATGCATTTTGGAGGCCAGGAGCTGGTTGAAGGCTCATTCAGGATAATTAACAGGTGAGTTGTAAGAAGTCTTTTGTGTCCCGGACACTTCAGAAAACAGAAGGCAAGCCCGGAGGCCCTTGGAGTCACTCTGGGTTCAAGAGAGATGGGTCCAGTCCTTGTCCACAGCAGGGCAGAGTTCAGCAGGCAGCAGAGGCAGCTCAGCAAAGCAATGACGCAGTTCCTCAGAACAGTCAGTAAAGCATAGTGGCAATCCTTGTAGCACAGCAGTCCTTACTTCAGCAGAGTTCTTACCAAGTCCCATAGTGTACGTTCTTGGTAGGTAGGTTGAGAGCCCAAGTACTTATACCCAAATGTGCCTTTGAAGTGGGTGGTGACTTCAAAGCAGGTCCTTGAAGTGCACAGGTCCCCCTTTCATCCCAGCCCTGGCTCCAGACTATCAGTCTATGGGGACCAAAGTTTTAGGCACATCAAAAAATGCCTTTTCAATGGAAAGTGTGACAATCAACACTACACAGTGGCGACTGCCACTTCATTATTTATTGTATGCAACACATAACACACGTCATTAACACAATGTACTTGATTCACATTTCATGTACCCATTTTAGGTTGTGCATTGCCTGCAGGCAACTCTTGTTGGCAGACATTCCTTGCTATACACAACGTTCAGCTTTGTGCAATGAGGGATGGCGCTAGAGCTTAGCCTTTGATCAGCCGATTGCCTAAGTCCTTCAGGCAGACAACCTAGCAATGCAAAGCCTTCAGTCACACATAGCTCGCTGATGTCAAGGGTATTTCTTTGGAAACCAAGAAGGTGAATGCTCGTATTGAGCAGAAATTAAAAAGAGAGCACCCATCAGGTTCAATACTCACACTCCAAAAGTTCCCTCTTTTGTCTCCCTTCCATAATCCATAGTATTTGTTAACCCTTTTAATGAGACCCACCATTCAGCTCACTCTTGTAGCTTTCTGCCTTCTCCATTTGTGACGTGTTTTCGTTTTTCTCTTCCTCCGCCTTTCCCATACGTGTCTTTTGCTCGCAGTATACAATATGTTCGAGGCAGAAAATAAGGGCCCGATTTATACTTTTTTAGCGCCGCATTTGTGTCATTTTCTTTTATGCAAAAGCGGCGCAAACTTACAGAACTCAATGATATTTTGTAAGTTTGTGCCGCTTTTGCGTCAAAAATTTATGCAAATGAGGCGCTTAAAAAGTATAAATATGGGTCTAAGGGCCGGCCCTCAAAAATAAATGTACTCCATCACAAATGTGGCAGATGCCCCATCCGCTAGTAAAGGAGCCTCAGTGGAAATAGTTGGCCATAAGGAATAATTAAAAAAATCTGAGTTTTTTATTTGAGGTTTGATTTTCATTGACCATTTTTATGTGACATTTCTGAGGCCCCACAGGGGTTTATATCTTAATCTAGAATTTACTCTCGACAGCGCACAGTCTGGTTCTTCTGCCAAGACGTGGCCTTGCCAATGTAAGCAGAAAGTTCAAAAGTGTAAATGGACAGGCAAGTATAAACAACCCCAGACAGAAAAATATGAGCAGTTAGAATATGATCAGACATTTACAACTACTGACATGGTTTTGTCAAGTTCATGTGTTACTTTTGATTGGTTTAACATTTTCTAAAATTCTTGTTTTAGATTTATTTAGTTAATGAGCATCCGATGTCTTCACGCAGGCATCCTTTGTTTGGGCGAAACGTCCCCTTGTCCAGTGGATCTGGGTTCATCATGTCGGACCTGGGATTGATTGTGACCAATGCTCATGTGGTGTCGAGCAACAGCGCAGTATCCGGCCGACAACAGCTGAAAGTCCAGCTTCAAAATGGAGATACATATGAAGCAACAATTAAAGATATTGACAAGAAATCCGACATTGCAACAATAAAGATCCATCCTAGAGTAAGTAATTCTTGTTAAGCTTCCTCAATTACAATCTAAATTAGCTTTCATTTCTATATATAAATCTCTAAACAGAGGAAAGAATACTTTCCGTGAAACTAAAAGCTAGCAGGCCATTCAGAATTTGCCCCGGCGACGATGGCCCCATTCTTAGTCAAGCTCCACCCTTTCTAAACCTGATCTGGAAGTCCCACAGTTGGAATGGTATCAATAATAATGAACATTATGTCCTGTCCCGGAAGTACATTTATAGTAAGTGATGTGGGCTACTGACACCACTATCTCTAACTTCGAGATCAATCCTGTAGCTATTCACCCACAGACCCACAAAGTAATGAACAGAAATTGACATTATTGTGAGTAACCAACGATAGTGATTTAGGGCCAGATGTAGCAACTTTGCAAATGCGAGTTGCAATTTGCGAGTCCGCAATTTGCAATGCAGAACGGTGTCTCGCTATGGGGTCGCAAAGACCCACCTCATTAATATTGATGAGGTGGGTCACAAATTGCGGCCCCATAGCGACTATGGGCACTCACGGGTATGGAGGCCTGCTGGGACCAGCAGACCTCCATGTCCGTGACTGCTTTGAAATAAAGCAGTTTATTTTTTTCAAGTGTAGCCCGTTTTCCTTAAAGGAAAACGAGCTGCACTTAAAAAAAAAAACGAAACCTTTAGTTTCGGATTTTTTCAGGGCAGGTAGTGGTCCCTTGGACCACTTCCTACTCTGAAAAAATATTGGTGGGTCCAATCACAAAGGGGAATGGGTCCCATGGGGACCCCTTCCAATTTGCGAGTGGGTTACCATCCACTTCAAGTGGATGGTAACTGCGACTCCATTTGCGACCGCGTATGCGGTCGCAAATGCAATTGCATACCACTGCGAGTTGCAAATAGGAAGGGAACACCCCTTCCTATTTGCGACTCTGAAATGCATTTTGCGAGTCGGTCCCGACTCGCAAAATGCATTTCTGCATAGCAAACTCCGGTTTGCGATTCGCAAACGGCGATTTTTGCCGTTTGCGAGTCGCAAACTGGTTGCTACATCTGGCCCTTAGTTATTGGATTAGTTACATGTCATGCGGGTCAGGCCCATCCCAAATGACCCACATCCCCAGCCTGTCCTTGGAAGTGGCATCAATGGAAGTGTCCATATCTGGTTTGTTATGGGTTATTGATTTCGCTAACCATAGGCATTGTGGGACTTAGCTAATCCCCACTGACCACCAATCCTCAAAACTGAGCCTTAGAAACTAGTGTACACAAAGTGTGAGATTTAACCATCGTAAACTTCCATTAGGTCCAGGCCCAACCCATTTACCATTCACCCTCTCAATACATTGAACAGGAATTAACATTATTAGAAGTAACCATATATGGAGGTGTCATCAACTACTGACCATGCAATCCTCTCTTCTCAGTGGTCATGTCACTCAGCTCCAGGCCTACGCACTCCATGTTTGTGGCTAGTTTTTATTATACCAAGCGTAACTAATAATCTATTATTCACTGTTTCACTGTTGGTATAATAAAAAATGGTACCCAGCAACCGTCTGAGACAGTTAGTGAAACTGTCTCATGACTGGCGCAGGTCCATGAAGGCACCTACTCTAACCATCAGATAAATTATTCAGGGCTGGTGTAACCACAGCCCTGGTCTCAGGGGTCTGGCACGCCTCAATGCCTCGACCATTTGTGATGTACTAATGGTAGCCGTTGACACCTCAGGCTTGTGCCCTGTAGTGTCTATGGCTAACTGGCAATCAACCAGTCACACCATCTTTTCACAACTCACCACAGAGTTGGGAAATGGTGGTTGAAAGAGCAGAGGCTGAAACCTCAAATCTTTGACTGTGCAGGGTCGAAGTTTCAGTTTCACGCTCCAGTGCTGGAAGCAGAATGAAGCAGCAAGAGTCCAAGGAACCTGCACAATTAGCAAGGTAAGTAAAAATATAAAGCTTTTAGAAGCTGTACGTTATGAGCAAGAGTGTGTCTGTGAGAGAGAGTATTTGTATATGTGAGCAGATGTGGCATGACACAAAATGATGGGCCCTCCTGCAGAATGTGAGGAAAGACCCTCACAGATATTCTTTGACCTTGTTCTGATTGGGGGCCCTCTTAAAGGGTTCGGCTGTAGGGGTCTGTGTTATGCCTGTGCATGTGCGTGTGTATGTGCGTGTGCGTGTGTGAACAAAAGTGAGTACAAGTAAGAATGAATTAGAGTGAGGGAGAATGATGGTGAGCATAACAGAGTGTTACTGTGTATGAGACTGAGTGAGTCACATTCTGAGTTAGTCTTAATGAGTAATGAGTCAGAGAATAAGTGAGACAGACTGAGTCCGTTTGAGTGAAAATTTGTAAAACTGAGTGAGAATGAGTGAGACTGGTTCAGAATTGAGAATGAGGAACTGTGTGAGACTCAGTGAGTGAGGATGAGTGATAAAAATGAGTGAAACCAGGTGAGTATGAGTGAATCAGAGTGATATTGAGTGAATCAGAATGGGTTAGACTGACTGAATGAGTGAGACTGAGTGAGTCTTTGAGACAGAGTGATACCAAGTGAGACTGAGTGAATGAATGAGAATGAGTGAGACAGATTGCAAGTGACTGAGTCAGAGTGCTGTTGAGTGATTCAGAATGAGTAACAATGAATGGGATGGCGTCACAATGAGTGAGACTGAACAAGTATGAGTCAGAGTGAGATTCAGTGAATCAGAATGAATGGGAATGAGTGAATCAGGGAGAATGAGTGAGAATGAGTTAGAGTGAACTGAGTTAGACTTAGTGAGATTGAGTGAGGATGAATGGGACTGTGTGAGACTGAGTGAGACTGAATGGATCAGAATGAGTAGGGCTGAATGAAAGTGAGAATGAATGAGGCTGAGTGGGTCAGAGTGATAATGACTCATTGCGTAAATCAGTTAGACCTAGTGAGAATAAGTGAGTCAGTGTTGGACCTGGCCCTCTCTGAAGGGTCATTCCAAATTTTTGCCTTCCTTTGCTAAACCCATTTTTATTGACTTTTAGGACTCAGTGTACATTTTCTTTGCTACCCAGTGGTAAAGTGCTTGTGCTTCCTTGAAAACATGGGTGGTACATTTAATTTACTTTTAAGTCCCTAGTAAATTGTACTACTTGTACCTAGGGCCTGTAAACTAAATGCTACTAGTGGGCTGCAACACATATTGTGCCACCCACTAAAGTAGCACTGTAAAACATGCCTGAAGCCTGCCACTGCAACCTGTAGTTTAGGTTGAAATAGCTGCTTCAATCTGAAACAATAGACTTTTTTTCCAGCCCTTAACCTCTTTTTTTAATATTTATAAGTCATACCTAGGTTAGAGCCTAAAGTCTATTAGGGCAAGGTGCATGGTATTTAAAAAGTAGGACATATGTACATAAGTTATACATGTCCAAGCAGTGCAAAGCTCCTAAAGCTGTTTTTCTCTGTTGAAAGGATGTCTCTACTTTAGACTAGGACTGCATTACACTATTACCCTTATTAAGTGATAACTCCAGTTTGAGAACAGATAGAGAAATACTTTTTCCACTCAAAAGAATTGTAATTTAAAATCCTCTTTAATGGTAAAGTCTGAAGAACTGACTAGAACCAATTTGCGAGTAGGCCAGGGATTTTCCCCACTCAAAGGCTGTCACCAAGTATAAATGTGGCAACTTCCAAACCTCTCATCAGAACTCTTGTATACCTGTGGAAGATTCTGAAGATTCTGAAGAAGGACTTCCCTGCGGTCCAAAGAAGGGAGATGACATGCTTGCCTTGAACCCATGTTCCACGGTTTGATTCCAAATGTCAGTTATATGACCTGTTTGAGCTATAGGGACACAATAGCTTCCAGACACCTCACTGCAGAAGTCCAGCTGAGCAGCACCAACTGGACCTACCTGAGTCCTGCTGCTGGCCCCTGCTGAAGTGAGTCCTGATCATCAAGAGGTGACCACCAGGCCCTGGACCCTTGCCTTGTACCAGAGTTACTCCTTTTGAAATGAAGGTAAAGATAGCTCCTTGCGACCATGTAGTAACCTCTTTGTGCCAAGAAATGACCACCCACAGGGACCGCTAATGTGAAGATTCCAGAGGGGCCTACACCTTGTACTGACAGAAACCTTCCACATTGTTCACCAGTAAGAAGCTCTATCAAGACCTGCACTTTGCGCCAACAGCGATCACCCGCGATGACCAACAACGCAAGGGTCCAGTGTGACCCACACCTCATGCCAATAGTGACAGCCCTTGTCGACTGCCAAGGTGAAGCTCCATCCATGACCGGTTTTTGGCACCAAAACAGCAAAATGAAACAAGTGCTGCTTTCATCTAGAAAGAATTGGTGCCACAGCAACTTTACATGTTCGCAGAGCAGCGGCTGACATCTACAGCTCCACTACTCACTTCTGGCATTCCAGACTTTGGCAATTCCCCTTCAAGTGAAGATTCCCTCCATTGTCTCTGCTAAGAAATGGTATTGATGGTGGTCTGACTGAAGAGTAGAAATAAATGAAGCAGGATGAATGAGGCAGAGCACATGGAAACCCATGAGGTAATTAATGTGTGGCCTCCATCCTTGTAAAGAATGTTAAAAGAGGAACAGAACTGAAAATAAAACGGTAAAGGGTTTGTAAGCATAGGCAAGATTCAATTAATTGATGTTATGAAAAAATGAATTTGTTTTTACTGGTACATTTTCTAGCAAACTATAATGGCATCTGGCCTTTTTCAGGTAGAAGGAATTTGCCATTTCTTTCACACAAATAATGGACTAGCCAGTGAGGGACCATATTACATAATGGGCCTGGACAGCAGAGGAGACACAGGACCTGATTTACATAAGCAAATTTACACTTTTGCATAAGTTTAGGTTTTCTTTGGTATTCACAAATTATGAGTTAATAGTACGTTCACAACTGCGGAAGCACCGCAGTCAGGATGGAGAACTCCACACATAAAATGATAGACCTGTCCTAGCTTTTTATTTGCAGACTTCTCAGCCCCCAACACCGGAGTCTCCACAGTGGTAAATTACTATCACCTCATAGTTTGTGAATACAAAAAAAAAGTAAAATTACACAAAAGTGGAAGTTGAACTTTGTGAATCAATTCATAAAACCGAAACTTGTACAAGGATAATTTGATAATAATGAATGTACAAATATACAGCAAAGGGCGGCATACTTGTCAGGGAGACCAGATCCTCGGGGTCTGCGCAGGTTCCCAACATGTCCACCACTAGACAGCTCCAAGACTCCGATAGATAAAATCACAGAGCCTGAGAGAGTCCAAGCGGGGGAAAAGGGGATTAGGATGGGAACAGCTGGGAAGGAGACCTGAGGGAAGCAAAAGGTTAAACCACACAATATCAAGATTACATCACATTGATTTTCACTAGACTATGATTCTAAGCATTGCAATACTGTAACCATGGATAACTTAAGAAAGGACTAACAACTAGGCCTCAAAACATCTGGGTACCTGGGAAGGAATCAAGAATGATTAATACAACTTCTCAATGAAACTTTTCATGAAATGTTACACATTGTCTAGGAATATAAGAACCTTCTAGAATTATGTTTTCAGAACAAACATGGTCTTTTTACGTGAGGACAAAAAGTAATCTGAACATTTCCTGGAACACAATAAGAATTGTATTAAGGACTTAATATGCACATATAATGTAACATCTTGAATTTTAACACCTAGTTTTAAATGCGGGAAATGAATCGCGCACACTGCCGATTTCAACAAGGATATGTAAATGCCATGAAATGATTGCGCACTCTGCAAGCGATCTGAAACATCAGGATTTAAATGCGGTAATGAATTGTGCGTCTTGCCGATTCGAATGCCACCATGTAAATGCCAAGAAATGGTCGCGCACAATGATTAGCAAAGTTTTAATGCAAGGAATGAATTGCGCGTCTTGCTGATTCGAATGCCGCCAGGTAAATGCCAAGATATGGTTGCGCACAATGATTATCAAAGTTTTAATGCAAGGAATGAATCGCGCGTCTTGCCGATTCGAATGCCACCATGTAAATGCAAAGAAATGGTAGCGCAAAATGAGTATCAAGAGTTAAATACAAGGAATGAATCGCGAGTCTTGCCGATTCGAATGTCAATATGCAAATGTCTAGAAATGGTCGCGCACACTGTTGCTGACCCAAATCTCAAAAGTAAAATGCCAAGAATGAATCGCGCGTCTTGCCGATTCAAATATCAACATGTAAATGCCAGAAACCAAGAGCACATTCACACGCACAAGGAAAAATCTTCCAACATGAAAACTAGGCCCAAAAACTCGAATGCCTTCGAAAACAGGATCGGGGGCCCAGCCCGACCTCAGTCTTACCGCCCTGATCAAGGATCAACAATGCAATGAAGGCCAAAGGCCTGGAAGATCAAGGTAGGCCCCCGGAACAGGAGCTCAGGAAATTGCTGCTGCTCTGCACCGGGACCTCTGAAGAGTGAGCACATAGGGCTGGGCTGGCTACCGTATATAGAGTCTGGCCTGGCCCACAAACCACACCCAGTCATCCTGCAGAGAAAGCTTCTAGTAGGCCCTGGAAAGGGACTACGCCGTGACACACTCTGAAAGCCTGCAGCAATACATTGCAAATGAACAGTATTTACAAGCACCTTGAATATAGGTCTTCAGGATTAAACTCTGCAATGCAAAAGGATAAACAACAGCATATCAACATAATGCATGAATTACGTTATTTCATAAGTGCTGTTTTTTTGCATTCCAGTTGCCCATAGAGCGCGCACTGCCCTGATGTTGACAATACTGATGTGTTCTTCTGGACAGACAATATGCAATGGTAAAGAAAAAAGAAAACAGGATCCTATACAAGGGTCTGCAGGAGTCACATACTTAAAAGTCAAGCTAAGGGTCCCTTGCAGAGAAACAAACTGGCAGCCATGTTGGTGCATCCTCACTACATGCTAAGGAAGCCCTGCTTCCCAGTTTTGACAATGATGTCCAGGACTCCCTCATGACAATTGGCATAGGTAAGGACTGTGCTTACCCTTAGGTGGACCCCCAGTTAATGGCTGGGGACCTCAATCAAGCCCCCAGAGTGCTGTGAGTCTGGCCATCCACTCTTTGAGGGCATACTGGGCGCTCGTCTGTACCTGCCCACACCACTACTGTGTAGGAAAGTGCAGCAAAACAAACCCCTGCTTCCATGTTGGACAACAACACAGTGATGAGTGCCCAGGCTGGATGATAACTCTTAGGCACCAGCAATCTAGATTGGATTCAGACCATCATCCTTAACCAACCTTTGAATTGGGGAACCAGGATTGAATCCCTACATCGGCTCTGCATCCTTTGATTCTGGGCAAGTCACTTAATCTATTTGTCCCTAAAAAAACACAAAAAAACATAAGGCACAAATTTAAGAAGCTCCAGCACCACTTTTGTGTCATTTTTTTGACGTAATGTGGCTTTAGGCTTCAAAATCGCCACACCATATTTACAAAGTGGCACAGTCTCCTGCAAGCAGCCAACCACATGCTGCTCACGGCCTTTCGCTGTGTATAGTTGGGGGTTGGCCACAAAGCCTGCAGCCAGACTCTGTGGCTAATGGGCCCCTAAGGCAGCCAACCCCACCGTGCACACAGCCTTTGGCCGTGTGCAGTGAGGAGTTGGCCACAAGGCCTGTCCCTGGGGATCCCTGGGTCTTATTTTTAAAGAGGAGGGGGCCAGAGTGCCCCCTTCCCCAAACCTATTATGGCCCTGGGCGCCCCATCCCCCACGGCCAAATATATTTTAAAGGGGAGGGGCTATGTGGCACCCCTTTTCAGATCCCCAGGGCCACTATTATCATTTTTAATTTAAAAAAAGAGTGAACAGTGGTACAATGTATCCCAGCTAGACCCTCGAAGATCGTTGATGATAACACAAACCACCTGTTAACAATTAAATAGAGGAACACCTCTAATGTATACATATTGTTCACTTTCTGCTTCAAGCCCCCTAGCTTTTGTCATATGAAATATTATCCTACAATTCCACGGTATTAAGACAGAAAAATATTCAGGACGTATAGCATTAGAGGTGGTGTTTTTATTTCTTCTCAGTACAACCCAAAACAATCACTGTAGATGGTACAATGATGATGTTTCGTAGCTGATTCACCTGACACATGTTTCTTCTCAACTTAGGACTTTTTCAGATAACTGTATATCCCAAAGGTAGATTGGTGAAGGGTAGGAAGTGTTTTTCCTTCTTAATAAGACAATATATCAATAACAAGTGAAAAGTAACCAAGCGGTCTTGTCTGCCAATAATACTGCCCCCCGGGCCAATTTTGGCCCAGGGGCCTCAACTCCCAGGCCCTGGCAAACAAAGGGTGGGTGCCCTGGAGCCCACCCAAGGGCACCTACAACACTATCATTTGTGGCCGTGAGGGTGCCCCATGGCACTAGCCACTTCCCTACATCCGTGGGAGCCGGCATTGCTCCCACCCGCAGGCAGCAGCAAATAATGTTGCTTCTTGCAGGAGGAAGCAGTATTTAGATCTGTTTCCCTGCCCACATCTCTGCAGGGAGGAACACAGATCTAAAGTCTGCTGCTAGAGGCAGGGACGTTTTTCAGGCCCCTGCCCACTGAGAGTGGACTTGATGTTTGCTCCTGTTTGGCTGAAGATTTGAAATTCCTCCCGCCAAGTGAGAGCAAACACATGATTCTCTGCCCACACCAGGACATCTTGGGGCATAGCAAATGACCCGACTCGGGGGGGCGAGGTCCCCAGGGCCATTAATGGACCACTCTCCTATACACTTATGGCTGGGGCCCAGCGGAGGGAGGTCCCCAGCACTGAAATTTATTACACGGCTGGATCCCTGAGCGATGAGGTCCCCGGGGACGAATACATTCGTGGAGAGGGGCTGCATATCACCTCCCCCTTTACTATACGGCCAGGCCCTGGGAATACAATTGTATTTTGTAAGTTTGCACCGATTTTGCGTGAAAAAACGACGCAAATGCGGCGCTAAAAAAGTATAAATATGGTTAATATATTTGTTAAATACTAAACACCACAAAATATGATAACTATTGTGCTATCATTGTCACACGTCACTAGGGATGCTGACTTCAATAGAGGTGCTTTCTTATAGAATGCTTGTTGATGCTAACTACTGTATATCAGAATTCTATAGAACTAGATATAGAAACAGCAAAGTTAATAGCAGAAAAATAATGGCTACGTTATCTCTCCAGCCAGTCATTTGTCTGGCCTCCTCCTAACAACACACACCAGCCTTTTAGGTCTACCCTTTTCTGCTGCCACTATAGAAGCATTTACAGTGTGTTAGTTTGTAGAACTGTGCGTTGTGTTGCCTGTGTATTTTAGCCACCTCCTGTTTTAGACATGATATCTAATTGACTGTAACCATTGCTTCTAGAAAAAAATGCCAGTTTTGTTGCTTGGCCACTCGGCTGATCTACGACCCGGAGAGTTTGTTGTGGCCATTGGGAGCCCCTTTGCCTTGCAGAACACTGTGACGACTGGCATTGTCAGCACAGCACAGAGGGATGGGAAGGAACTTGGTTTGAGAGACTCAGATATGGATTACATTCAAACGGATGCTATTATTAATGTAAGTATGACGCCCAGGTGTGGACAATTCGCTTATTTAATCGATGCATGTAAAAGCCCTAAGTGTTCTTAATTACACTTTACAACTGAACTTGTGACAGATGACAACCCTCAGGTGTGACACATTCTGTGAACGAAAACAAGCCATCGTCTAGCATGAGTCTTGCAGAAAAATATTTTAGTAGCAATGTTGTTTTGGAATGTAGAGGGAAACCACTTTAGACAACTAAGCAAATTACCACATTGTGCCACTGAAAGCCAATATTCTGTTTATTCTAGATATATTTATGCTAGCCAGCTCTGGATATCTTCAGAGAGAGGTGTTCACTTCTATCATCCAGGCACAACCTGGCACCCATTCAATTTCTACATTGGGTACGATTAGTACTCAAACAAGAACCTAGAAGCTTTTCTGTCCAGCAGCATCACCTACACATGCAAATCCATAGCAGGGCAAAGAATCTTAGACTTCAATATGTCAAGGATGTCATATACAGTGTACCTGGGATCAGAAGTGAGAGGGTAAACTCCATTCTCACCTTGAGAGCCGTGCACTTTTGGAAGAAAAATAGTTTCCCCGACAATTTACTGAAACCTTCAATATCGCAACATTCTAGTTGGATGTCAAATGCACACAATGGGCCTAGGGTTATTGTGCTTCCAAGCTAGCCCTATGGCATTTGAGCTGTATCAAAATTGTGATTGTCGATCGCGTTGATTTGTAATGCATTGCACTTCTACTTGTGTGGTCTGTCAGTAAGGAAGTTTAAAACGTATGACAGGCCCTGTATGGGCCATTCATTGCTTTGATTTCTTACACTCGTGAACTAATCTGAGTGATTTTGGGTGATGTACGGTACCTTTCAAAATCTAAAATTCACAGATGAAATTTTGGGTGCAGACTTAAACAATTAGATTACTGGTTTCAAAACTATCAGAGAAAATTATAATAGAGTAGCGTAACACATTTGTTCTGAAGTATGATAATAAAAAAGCACAGACTGATCTGCCCCAGATCCACCCTTATAATACATATTTTATATGTCCTTGGTATCTGGAACTACAGCTCTGGATCACTGTATTTTTTTGTTTTTCAGATCAAAAGTTCCTGGGGCGGTAACTGAGTTTTAATGTTTTAATAAAATTCCATGTCCACTGCAGATGAGGGCCCTTTGTCACAACATTGATCATATGTACACCAAAAAACACGGGCATCGGAGAGCATGTGTAGCCAGTCATGGCTCACGGGGATTCCTGGAGGCGGGGCGGCACACAGGAGGGTGGGATTAATACATTTACATTTATTGAAATACATCTTTTTTAAAACTCACCTCCTCCGCTGCGCGCTGCTTCTCTCTCCCACGTTGTTGCTGCACGCAGGCACAGGCTCCCAGCCTGCCCTGCAGCCAGCCCTGACGCTGCTCAAAGCAACGTTAGGATTGGCTGGTCTCCAGCCCACCAACACAGTGGTCATTACATACAACAATGCCCAAAAAGGGGAAACACAGTTGGCCGGCCAGCCAAACACACATGCGCTCTGAGGGGAGTGCACAGTGCACTCCCCTCTGCTCGTCACCCCCAGTGCCCGCCCATTTCACAAGGAAGGGATAATAAACAAAGTATATTATCCCTTCCTTGTGAAAGGATTTGTAGCGGCTGCTTCTGTCGGGGGGGGGCGACACTCCTCTGCTCTTATGGAGGAGACGCCCCTATGTGTAACAATTACATCATTTGGAAGTATTTAGTTTCTATGAAAAGGCAAACCTTCATCGGAAAATGTCACTCTCTATCTTTAAGTGTCAGAAAAGTCCCACACCCCCTTTTGAAGCTCAGCATTACTATTCACTCTATTCTTATCGTTTTTGTGTTAACCTGACCTCCAGTTTTTTTGGTCAAATGCAAAGATACCAGCAGTTCCAGACATCTAAATTATAGAAACGATCAATACCAATGTGATGAGAAAGCACACCAAAATATGTAAATAATTTCACTTAAATTTATTCAGTTGCAAAAGGTGCTTAGAAATATGACAAAGTAGTGAAAAAGTAACAGCGCAAAAGTGAAATAAAGTACTGTGAAATTAAACAGAAGTAGTTCAAGTAGTTACAACGAGATTTTAAAAAACAGATGCTTGTCACAGGAGCTGAATCAGAAGGTCAGTCTTGTGTGCACTATTTGCTAGTCCATGGGTGGTCAGTGACCCAGGATGATTCTGGTGTATCCCTAACCTGACCGGCAGAAGACAATACTTTTAAAACCTTTGGTCCTGATGAAGAATCTATGCAAGTCATTTTCCTGGGGTCTAAACGCATTTGCTTATACATTTATGACACCTACGATTTTCTAAAAATGCTGTTACATGAATGGTTTCAAAGGAACCACTGTTTTTATTTTTATACACCCTCAATTAATCCAGATCCCTAGGAGTAGAGGGTTGCCACATGCTTATTCATATAGAACTGTGAGGGAGCAAGAAACAACAGGAGCACTTACTGCACCCGGATGCTTCCCCTGCTACTACAGAGCACCTAGCACAGGTAAAAGGGCAGGATTCCTTTTATAACAGTGCAGCTCCAAAATGGTCACCTGGTCACCATATGATTGCTATGGACCATTTAATATGCTACACTGTTGGTGTAATTACTTGCACCATGAGGATGCCAAGAACTGCTTGAATAGAAACCTTCTAGACCAGCATCTTACATGAAATCACCCACAGCAAATGGTGGAATCTGGTTAAACCTCCATGGCCCCTTGGCTAGGCGTATCTTTTGAGTCATCATCATCAATCTTTCTTTATTTCGGCTGTAAGCCATAAAAGTAGACAAAACAAAACATAACATGATTAAGAAACATAGCACTTTAAGATTTTTAAAAATGTGTAGATAATATTGTTTTTAAACATTTTTGTTTTTACAAAATCTCAAGACATATAAAAATATTAGATCGTTAGAATTTGGGTTCAATCAATTACAATTTATCAGACTAATTAATTATAATCTAAAACCAAATTATTAAAAGCACGTAATTATCAAAGTTTTAGTTCATGTCTCCTATATTTTTTACAAAACCCTCGCCGCTGGAGGACCAATTTTTCATTTATCTCTTTTTTATTTTTTATTTTTTTTAAAACCCCTAAATAAAGTTATGGTCACAAATTTATAAAACATGCAAATCATCATTATTCTTTAACTAAAAGTCCAGACCATTAAGGCTATAGCTTCATCCAATTGAGAACTGATATATTAAATGAATATGGTCTAAAACCAATGTGTTGGGATTACACATTTATAATAGTTCTTTTGTTCTTATTGACCATGCACTTCGTAGGTATCCCACCACAGAGAAAACTATTTTTATCACTTGTATCAGTTGTTAGGAGTCGTAATGCCGTATTCCATTCCCTTATTCCAATTTCCCTACATAAGGGAGCAATCCACTTTTTCCTGGGTACCAGATATCTAGGGCAGAAAAACATAAAGTGCGCAAGTGACTCTTTTGTCTTTTGACAGTGATGGCAGTATATTGAATTGCAGTCCTCCGATCTCCATTGCGCTGTAAATGACTTAAGCGGAAGAGTCCCTAGTCTAAACTTAATAAATAGTGTTTTGGTATATGGAGGATTTACATTATCCATGTAAGCCTCAAACTTGGGACTGCATTTGTGGTCTAAGAAGTGCAAAGTCAGACTGCCATGGTTTTTTAACCAAGTTTGGGTCAAAATGTTCTCCCAGTAGCACTTTTTTACACGTTCCTTTATTTCCTTTACCAAATTGTGGGGAGCACTCCACACCTCCTCCATTTTGAGAAATTTACACGTGTCTCTGATGTATCTAAACCAAGGGATCTTTAGTACACTGTTATTTGCGAGAAATTCATCTAGTGCTGCATGGAGAGTATGCCGGTCCTCTGAGGTCCAAAGATTAATCCAATACATTAGGGGTCTTAGTGCAATTTCATTGTGTATTTCATTTAGGGCTAAATCAAATCTGAGCGGAGTGAGAGGGGTGCTCATCGGCAACTTTAGGAAGTTTCGAATAAACCGGTTTTCTACAGTGGTCAGACATCTAGAATTAGTATGGCCCCAAAGCTCGGCACCATAAGTTGAGGCCGCTACTGCCACGGCTTTATAAACGGTGATGGCAGGTGTTATCTCCCCCTCATAGGTATTAGCTATTTTTTTGGCTATCACTATAGCCCTTTGCCTAAGTATTGTCAGACTCTTCTTGATCTGTGCCGACCAACGTTGGTCGTCGCTTAGCCTGATCCCCAAGTAGTCAAATTGTCTGACTCTCTCCACTAATTGGCCTGCTATCGTCATTTTTCCCCTAAATAATTTGTGTGGGTTAAAGGCCATAAACTTAGATTTTGTTAGATTAATTTCAAGTCCTCTGTTGGAGCAAAAATTATAAAAGGTATCCAGTTCGTTTTGCAAACCCATAGGTGTTCTTGAAATTATTAAGGTGTCATCGGCAAACATTAAAATAGGGACCGGAGTTCCAGCTAGTCTAGGGGCATCATGATTACAGTGTAGCAGTTGGTCCACAGCACCATTTATATAAAGATTAAATAGTGTTGGTGCCAAGATGCAACCCTGCCTAACCCCTCTATTGACGGGTATGGCTTCCGTTAGGTCACCACTATCTGACCAACGAACATGGGCATAAGTCCCTTCATGGAGGTATCTAATCAGTCTTAGTAGTTCGCTATTGGGGTGATAACTCTCCATAACTTCCCATAGTGTATCCCGAGGGACCGTGTCAAAAGCAGCTTTTAAATCGATAAAAGCTACATACAATTGGCTTTTATTGAGTGACAGGTATTTCCAGCAAAGGAGGTTGAACCTAAATGCCTGGTCTATTGTACTCACTCCTCTTCTGAAGCCTCCCTGGAATTCGGAGAGAATTTGGGAATCCTCTATCCATGTCTGTAGTCTGTTAAGCACTTGCTTAGCGAAGATTTTTTGACTAACATCAATAAGGCTGATAGGCCTATAATTGTCAGGTTGATCCCTTGGCCCTTTCTTATAGATAGGGACTATGACTGCTCCTTGCCATGTGATAGGGAGTCCTCCCCCCCTCAATATCTCATTACTAAGTGCATTTAGATACAATGACCACGTTGTCAGACGAGAAAGATATAGATCTCCTGGGATGCCATCAAGACCAGGGGCCTTTCCCTTGCGTGTAGATTTGAGAGCCTCTGTTGTTTCTTTTAAGGAAAATAGGTCCAGATCAAATTTGGGTGGTGTTATACTCCCCCACGTTAAGATATTGCCAACAGAATCATTAGGTTTTAGTAGGGGTGTAATTGTACTGTTGATATGTGGTTTCCTATATATATTTGAAAAGTGCGTCATCCAAATTTCTGGCTGGATAACAGGGTAGCTTCCCATTTCTTGGGGGCTACTCTTATCTGACACTAGCTTCCAGAATAGGTTAAGATCCTTCTCCTGGAGCGCCACAACCATCTTATTCCAATTCCTATTCGTCCATTCTTTTTTTGCATTTTTAAGTGTGTCTTTGTATACAGACCTATTCTTCCTTATCTCTCTTGGGTTCCCTTCCTTAAGTGCTACCAATAACTGCGTCTTAGCTTGGCGGCAGGGATTGGAGAACCACCTAGAGGTTTTAATCACAGTCTCTGTCCGCCTCCTTACCGTCTGGAAGTGTGGTTTTAGTCGGGTGACCAAGGTGTTATGAAGATAGACCAAGTCTACCAATTTGATGTTTGTATGTTTCAAGGGAGAGAGTGTTGTTGCGAGCGATCTATAGATCGCTAGCTGAAAATTCGCATCACTTTCAACCCGATCCCATTTCAAATTTTTACGATCGTTGGTCCTAGTGAGGACACTATTTGAAGTCCACGTTGACAGTGTCTTGGAACTAAATAAAATAGTGGAAAAGGAGGTGCTTAAGGCTAGATGGTCACTGTCCATACGTGGGAGAACTATCATGTCAGTTAGGGATTTCCAGAGGGCGTCATTTACTAAAACATAGTCCAGATGACTAGTGTATACGCCTCTCCTATATGTAGGTGACGCCGGGTTATCTGATCTGGTATTCCCATTGACTATTCTTAATCCCTTTATTTTTATTAGGTCTTCCAATAGTTCTGATACTCCTCCTTCTTTCTTAGATGTAATTTGCACCGGCCCTGATCTATCCCATGAATCTGTGAGCTGGGTTCCCTCTTGCTGATTACCATCGCTGCAATTCAATTGCATATTGAAGTCACCCGCGGCCATTATACCCCGCCCATTAGGTAGGCAGTTAAAGAAATCTACTATTGAACTCATCTGAATGGTCTGGGTCCTTTGAGTGCCAGGTCTGATATATAAATTTACAATTATTGTATTAACTGGACCTTTAACGGTACTGATTTCAATCGCAACAGCTAGTAGATCCCTCGTAGGGGATACTATCTCTTTGACTTTTGGGAACAGGTCGTGTTTTAACCAAATTATCAGGCCGCCTGAAGCCCTACCTGATGGCGATGGTAATGCCGCCTTCTGAAAGGTCCAGTAGCCTTCTCTATTTACTACAGATGACGCCCATGTCTCCTGCAGTAAAATAATGTGATGTTGATCTATAAATCTGCACCAGTCAGGATTATCTATTTTCTGAGTCAGGCCTGCCACATTCCAGGATAGGATCTTGATCGGTAAGTCATGGTCTTGCCCATTTTCTGATAGATTTTCCCTATTCTCATATATACAAATTATTTCTTGCTGGGGCTTCTCCTTTGGCGAGCCACTGGAATATATTTTGGGCTCTGCTCCCAGAATATTAGATAGGTCATTTTTTGTGTTATAGGAGTCAGGCTGTCAGGAGTCAGGAGTCACTCCCAACTTCAGCGGCTGAAGCTTCAGCGGCAAAGGCTTCACGTCAATCTATGTCGGAGATATGGCTTTGCTTTCGATCCCTACTCTGCGAGCAAGGATACTGGGCCATTATAGTGTTGTTTCTCTCTTGTGGGAACCGGTTTAGTTGGGGAAGTTTGTGGACAAATGTCATTTGGGAGAAGGTACCCGGTCTCATTCTTTCCTCAAGTGCCAAGAGACCCTTAGCTAGATTCTGACTCATCAATTTTATCCCTATGAGATCTGATGTTGAGCCTATTTTTGTGAGTCTCTGTGCGATGACTATATCGTCCCTTATAATGGATTTGTCTTTCTTATCCAATGTATAACTTTGTTTTTAAGAGAATCCCCTTGCTCAATTTGATCTTTACTTAACTTGGGGACGTTTGTTATATAAATATCATAAATATTATGTCTAGGCTGACTTTGGAAGTTATTTCCCAAGGGGTGTTTGGGGCTTTTATCTAGATGTCCTTCTCTGTACATCTTCCAATTGTTCCCTGTATCCAAGGGTGGGTTATAGTTATTACGAACACGCGCTACAGGAGGTGCGTTATTGCCCCCCTGGGTAATCTGTGTTACCATTTCGACCCTTTGGCCCCTACACCTTTGTGGGATAGATGTTTCCGATGTTTCAACTAACTTTGGCAGAATATTAGGATCTGATTTTTGTGGTGTCTTCCTTATATCCCCAATTACTGCAGATATGCTATCCAGCTTCTCATATATCATATGGGTAAAAGATGTAAGATGTTCTCTAAGACCTAAAATTTCATCTCTTAGCTGCGCTAACTGAAAGTCAGCTAAATGGTCTTCCTGAGTGGGTATGGCTGGAACTGGCTCCTCAATTTCCCTTGAGATAGTTCTCTCTAATTCAGCTGGTGATGGTAAAACAAGGGGTAAGAAGCGATTATTGCAGTTTGGCAGGGGGGGTGCGTCATCTTGCTGGTTAGACAGATTTAATTTAGGGCTCTCTGTTGGATTCTTTAGAATTTCTAGCTTCCTAAGTTCTGTGCTGGTGCCTTGAAGTATAGATCTCTGCGAGTCTCTGTGCACAGGGGCGAAGAAAGATTTTATGACATTGGAGGAGGAGGGAGCATCTTTTCTACAAGATTTTGAAGGTTTGGTGGCTAGCAAACTCTCCACTTCCTCTATAAGGTCATCGATTTGGGTGAGCGTACAATTTTCGGCCGCGTGTCGGGGTGCTCTTTTTGCCCTTCCCTGCTCAGTAGGATTGCTGGTAGCTTTTCTTTTCCCCATCTTGATAAGCTATTAACCTCAAGGACGTTATAGCTAAAGCGCGAAGGGGAAGTTATGAATACCTTGAGTAATATATTCCAGAAACCGATAGGCCCTAATTGAAAGGTAGCGCGATATAGGTAAGGTTGTTTATACTTAAATAAACCCAGGCGCACTACTTTTAAGGGGCATCACATTTGAGCCTACCTAGTTCAAAACATTAGGGGGGTGGCCCTCCCCTGGCTCTTCCTGGCAATGACGGGCAAGGACGGGCCCGCCCTTGGCCCGGGCTTGGCCCGGGCGCCGCCCGCGCGCGTCCCGCACAGCGGGAGCGCGTCAATGTTTTTAAAGGGCTCCTTGCCCTGACGTGTGGCGGCTGGCCCCTCCTCCTTCTCCACAAAGCGCTACCCGCGGCAGCGGGAGCGCGTCAATGTTTTTAAAGGGCTCCTTGCCCTGACGTGTGGCGGCTGGCCCCTCCTCCTTCTCCACAAAGCGCTACCCACAGCAGCGGGAGCGCGTCAATGTTTTTAAAGGGCTCCTTGCCCTGACGTGTGGCGGCTGGCCCCTCCTCCTTCTCCACAAAGCGCTACCCGCGGCAGCGGGAGCGCGTCAATGTTTTTAAAGGGCTCCTTGCCCTGACGTGTGGCGGCTGGCCCCTCCTCCTTCTCCACAAAGCGCTACCCGCGGCAGCGGGAGCGCGTCAATGTTTTTAAAGGGCTCCTTGCCCTGACGTGTGGCGGTTGGCCCCTCCTCCTTCTCCACAAAGCGCTACCCGCGGCAGCGGGAGCGCGTCAATGTTCTTAAAGGGCTCCTTGCCCTGACGTGTGGCGGCTGGCCCCTCCTCCTTCTCCACAAAGCGCTACCCGCGGCAGCGGGAGCGCGTCAATGTTCTTAAAGGGCTCCTTGCCCTGACGTGTGGCGGCTGGCCCCTCCTCCTTCTCCACAAAGCGCTACCCGCGGCAGCGGGAGCGCGTCAATGTTCTTAAAGGGCTCCTTGCCCTGACGTGTGGCGGCTGGCCCCTCCTCCTTCTCCACAAAGCGCTACCCGCGGCAGCGGGAGCGCGTCAATGTTTTTAAAGGGCTCCTTGCCCTGACGTGTGGCGGCTGGCCCCTCCTCCTTCTCCACAAAGCGCTACCTATCTTTTGAGTCATCACTCATTGACTTGTGTCCCAACAAGAATCCGAAAATTGAGGTTTCATTCTAGAGGCTTAGGTCAAGAATCCTTCATCAATCGTCAATACCATTTCATAAACTGCATTTTCCTAAATATTTCATAAAGGCATTCTTTGACATTGAGGCTATGGAGTTTTGCTGAATTACTATGGCAGCAGTAAAACTTCTGAGCAAAAGAACAGACCCTCGCTCTCTGAGCAAGGAGTGCACAGGATATTCTAGGGAAGACAAAGCTTCTGGAACGATGGTGGAATGCAGAAGAAATATGAACACCATAAGAAGACAAATATCACAAAAACTAAATATGGCATATAGAAAAACAAGACAAGCCCATGATACTTTTGGAAGGTCTGGTTCTTGGCAGCTGCCTTGCAGGAGAAAAGTCCTTCCATGTTTAATTTTCATATTGATGTGGATTCAAGAATTCCAGACACTATGGGTGTTCAAAGTTAAAAGTCCACACTTAAAAACACCAATGTAAAAAGTGGACTCCAACAAATCCAGCTGAAAAAGGTTATTTTATTGAAGAGCATCCCATCTAAGAGGTCAACAGTAGCCTGTATGCATCGAATCCCACTGTTTTTTCAATTACCTTCTCATAAGGAACATTACTCACATTCTACATTCTACATTCCCCCATTTATAAATCAACAATCTTGTATTAAATAATAAAACAAGGGTAGGCTGCTGTAACTAAGTATATGGAATATTCATTCACATTACCACACACCTTCCCTCTAATATGCAAGAAAGAAAAACAATAACAAATTAGGAAAAATCTGAAACTTGGGAACAAAAGTAAAAAAAAATCTCTAAGACATTTGAAGACAGTATGTAAAATACATCCAAATCATAAGGTGAGGAATCACACAGATTGGCTTGTCTTACATTTCATCACTCTATTCAAATTCCAGATTCTACCATCTTCTACTATTATAGCACTGAGGAAGAACTTGACTATTTTGAATGGACCTATCAACTTAGATTCATTTTTGATAGAACAGGTTTCTTTATTAGAACTAGATCATCTAATGAGAGGTCACTATTTTTAACACAGTTCCTTGAATCATAACTTTTTTTTGTTTTTCAACACACAACCGTTCCTTACAATTTCCTCCTTTCATGGACTCCCAAGAAACAGTGTAATCCTTGTCCCAACGAACCCAGCAGGAGACAACAATGTGTTGGGCTTCCTTCCCCTAAAACTTTCAAAAGGCACTTCACCAGTAATTGTATGAGGCTAAAATCTATATGCATATAAGAATCTCTGTAACCCTTCCTTTCAGTTCCTTCCAGCAGACCTCTCGAATTGTATACACTCCTTGATGATTTTGTTATACTTTTCCACAGTACTAGCTCTTCAGAGTTTTACAAAAAACATTTCCTGTGTTTGATACCATTTTTACACAAAAACTCTTCAATCTCATGAGATAGAAAATGAGGTACATTGTCTGTCAAAATGGTGTTAAGCAGACCTTCACAATGAAACATCTCCTTTAAGAACCCAACAACTTTCTCTGTCTCAAATCGAGAAAACTGATTAATGATTGCTAAGATTTAATTGGAGCCTCCTTTACCATGAATAGGACCCACAATATCCATGGCTACAACATCCCACGGCATCACCGGAATGTCCCTGCAACTCATGGGAGGGTTCCTAGTTCTGTAAATAGTTTTCTCTGTTGCAGCAAACGGGACACTCTTTGACCAATCTCTCAATCATTAGGTCCATACCTGGCCACCAATAATTCATTCATATTCTTGCTTTGGTTTTGCTCATTCCTTGATGACCCTCATGACGTTCAGTCGTAATTTTGCTTACTAATTCAGTGGGCACAACAGGTTTGGAGCCTCTCAACACTATGCCATTATCAACTGATAGCTCATCTTCACTTTCCATAAACCCTTTAATTCCTGATAATTTTTCATACTCAATTGCCAACCATTGAGTAACGTGCCAATGACACATTTCAAAATATTGTCTTCAGAAACTGCCCTGACCCATTCTTCCTGTGATACACATCCCTTTGTGATACTGCACACTTTGATTTGCTCTATCACATCTTGAGTCTCACCCTCATCTCTCGAAGTCAACCTCAATAGACAGTCTGCAATCTTGTTATTTGGCCCTGGCACACACTGCATTCTAAAACAAAAATCTTGAAGCCCGACAATCCATTTATAGATCCCCATGGATACCAAATCCAAACCCTTTTTAGTAAAAAGTTCCACCAAGGACTTATGGTCAGTAAAAACAAAAAGCCTGTCCCCCTCAAAAAAATTCCTTATCTTCTTAACAGACCAGAAAACACTCAATACTTTCATTAGTAGAGTATCTCTCTTCAGATCCACGTAATGACCTAGAAATATACACACTTTGTTCTAAATCCTTCCCTTGCATCAGAACAGTGCCCATACCTTTGGCACTGGCATCTGTTATTACAACACATTCTTTGGTGGGATCAAAACATTGTAAGTTATTTGCTTCAGTTAATTCTTTCTTGATATCTGAGAATTCCTTTTCACACTCTTTACCCCACACAAACTCTGTTCCCTTCTTTAACAACTTCCTCATTCCTAAGGTCTTTAAGGCTAAATTTGGTAAAAAGTTAGCAGGAACTTCTTCCATCCCTGAGAATGTCAGCTAATTCTCCTTCTTGCTTGGGGAGGATAAATTCACTATACTGGTAAGTAGATCGTTTTTAGGGTAGAGAGCATCACCTGAAATCCTGTGTTCTAAATACTCAATTTCAGTTTTACTAAATTAGCATTCGATTAAATTGAGAGTCAACCCATACTCTCAAGACACCCATAACATTTTTAACTCTCACATCATGTTCCTGCTTAGTTTTCCCATAGATCAATATATCATCCTGAAAATACCTGACTCCTAGAATGTTCCCAAATAGACTATACATGATCCGTGGAAAAACAGCAGCCGCTGATATTAGGCAGAAAGGCATCCACACAAAACAATAAGTACTAAACAGAGTTATGAATTTGGTGTAGTCTTTATAATCAGGATAAAGTCTGATTTAATGATAAGCTGCAGTCAAATTGAGAGTAGTAAAGTGTTTAATACCATGTAGGAGTGAAACCATTTCAGAAATATTAGGAAGAGGAAAGTGATCACTTATGACACACCTGTTGAGAGCTCTCAAATCTATGCTCAACCTAATGTCCCCTGAATGTTTCCGCAGGAGCTACAATTGGTGCAACTCATTCTGAGCTCTCAACAGGTTCGATCACTCCTTCTTTGCACAGCCTCTTTATATCATTTTGAAATGCATCTCTGTTAGAAATTGGAATCGAATGCCCTTTCGCCACCACTGGTGTGGTTTCTGGTCTTAACTTAATCTGATGTACATACAATTTCAAACAACCCATTGTGTCACTAAATACCTCTGGAAACTCCTCACAGAAATTAGTAGTATCCTCACACTTTTGGATGGCAACTTCTTGTATATTGTTTGTTTGAAACTCTTTTATAAAATCTTCTCTGATCCTCCCAAGATTAGATGAATTGGGGTCTAATATGACTCCCAGGTCTCTCTGATAAGGCCAACTCAACACACTGTCATCTTTTTGAGGTACATCTATTTTTCCAACGATTGACTTGGTTCTTGTTAGACATAGGGTCTTTGTTTGCAGTCAGGTGACCCCCTGTCCAAGCAAGGACCCTCACTCTAGTCAGGGTAAAAGAGAATCACCCTCAGCTAACCCCTGCTTACCCCCTTGGTAGCTTGGCACGAGTAGTAGGCTTAACTTCAGAGTGCTAGGTGTAAAGTATTTGTACCAACACACACAGTAACTTAATGAAAACACTACAAAATGGCACAACACAGGTTTAAAAAAATAGAAAATATTTATGTAACCAAAACAAGACCAAAATGACAACAATGCACAATACACAAGTCAAGCTATCAATTAAAAAGCAAAAAGAGTCTTCATGTAGTTTTAAACACACACTAACAATGTACCTGGGGTGTGTCAAAAATAACCCCGCACGGGCGAGTGTGCGTCAAAAAGGGCTTACAATGCGTTGATTTCACTCACGAGCGAGACCTTGCGCCGTTTCTCCTTTTGTTGGGTCGGGCCCGTCGTTTCTTCTCTCTGCAGGAGAGTGATGCGCCAATCCGGTCAGCACACTCGGATCTGGGCGGGCCTTGCATTGTTTTTACGCACCCAGCTGTGCTTACGTCGGAAATCAAGCTGCACGATGATCCGAAAACCACAAGAGCGGGTTGCGATCTCATCAGCCTCCATCAGCGATGCTGTGCGTCGTTTCTCAAGCCCCGTCCGTCGATCTTCGGGTCGCGTTGCAGGCGAGCGTCAATTTTCAGTCGCGAAGCCGGCAGCGTGTCGATTTTCCAGCCGCAGATTGGAGTTGCATCGATCTTTTCCCCGCACGGCGTTCTGTGCGTGGATTTCTTCCTCTTAGGCTGCCAGCTTCTCCTTTCAGGGTCCCAGGAACTGGATGGGCACCACTTGGCAGAGTAGGACTCTCTCAAGAGACTCCAGATGCTGGCAGAGAGAAGTCTTTGCTGTCCCTGAGACTTCAAACAACAGGAGGCAAGCTCTAAATCAAGCCCTTGGAGATCTTCACAAGATAGAAGACACACAAAGTCCAGTCTTTGCCCTCTTACTCTGGCAGAATCGGCAAATGCAGGATAGCTCCACAAAGCACAGTCACAGGCAGGGCAGCTCTTCTTCCTCAGCTCTTCAGCACTTCTCCAGGCAGAGGTTTCTCTTGGTTTCCATAAGTTTTCTAAAGTCTGTGGTTTTGGGTGGCCTTCTTATACCCAATTTCTCCTTTGAAGTAGGCCTACTTCAAAGCAAAGTCTCTTGCCCAGGCAAAGCCCCAGACACTCACCAGGGGGTTGAAGACTGCATTGTGTGAGGGCAGGCACAGCCCTTTCAGGCGTGAGTGATCACTCATCCCGTCCCTCCTAGCACAGATGGCTCATCAGGAAATGCAGACTACACCCCAGCTCCCTTTGTGTCACTGTCTAGTGTGAGGTGCAATCAGCCCACCTGTCAAACTGAACCAGATAGGGAGTCCACAAACAGGCAGAGTCACAGAAATAGTATAAGCAAGAACATGCTCACTTTCTAAAAGTGGCATTTTCAAACACACAATCTTAAAATCAACTTCACTAAAAGATGTATTTTTACATTGTGAGCTCAGAGACCCCAAACTCCACATGTCCATCTGCTCCCAAAGGGAATCTATACTTTAATCAGATTTAAAGGTAGCCCCCATGTTAACCTATGAGAGGGACAGGCCTTGCAACAGTGAACAACTAATTTAGCAATATTTCACTGTAAGGACATATAAAACACATTACTGTATGCCCTACCTTAAACATACACTGCACCCTGCCCTGGGGCTACCTAGGGCCTACCTTAGGGGTGTCTGAAATGTAAGAAAAGGGAAGGTTTAGGCCTGGCAAGTGGGTACACTTGCCAAGTCGAATTTACAGTTGAAACTGCACACACAGACACTGAAGTGGCAGGTCTAAGATATGATTACAGAGCTATTTATGTGGGTGGCACAACCAGTGCTGCAGGCCCACTAGTAGCATTTGATTTACAGGCCCTGGGCACCTCTAGTGCACTGTACTAGGGACTTACTAATAAATCAAATATGCCAATCATGGATAAGCCAATTACATACACATTTTTATAAAGGATCACTTGACCTTTAGCACTGGTTAGCAGTGGTAAAGTGCCCAGAGTAACAAAAACAGCAAAAACAGAGCCCAGCACACATCAACAATCTGGGAAACAGAGGCAAAACGTTAAGGGGGACCACGCCAAGGATGAAAAGTCTAACAGTTCTGATTCAAAATACCCCTTTAATTCTATGGTTTTCCCACCATAAACTCCCGTAATAACATCAGGATCTTTGAAGCATATCTTGTCACTAAGATATTTGTCATACACTTCGTTAGAAATTAATGTGAGCCAAGCTCCAGAATCAAATAATGTTTCAATATGTATATTTTTTATGACCACAATATTCTAGGGTGTTTCTTTGTCTCCTCAACTTTAAACTCAGATAACACACAATCATCAACAACCTTAACCACTTCCTGAGCATTGCCTTTACCTAATTTGCAGCATTTGGCAAAATGCCCTGGTTTGTTGCAAATCTTGCACCCAACATTAATTTCTGGGCATCTTTTATAGTATGCAAAATGTCCTGTATTTCCACACCTATTGCATGTACCATTCCTAAATTTAGAGGACTGACTTTGAATCAATTTAGTTTCACTCTTACTTTCATCTTTAGACTTACGGGCATTTTTATACTTGTTTTGCGCCGAATTTGCGTCATTGTTTTACGCAAATTTGGTGAAAAACTAACTCCATATTTATACTTTGGCGCTAGATCCGTCTAGCACCAAAGTTTTGGAGTTAAAGTCATTTTTTGGACCTGGAAACCTACCTTGCGTCAATGAGATGCAAGGTAGGCGTTCCAGTGCAAAAAATGACTCTATGGCCTCACCGCCATATTTATTCCCTGAGCAAAAATGGCGCACGGGGGCAGGAGGGATCAAATAATGGTGCAAAGCTTGCTTTGCACCATTATTTAATGCCTGGGTCAGGGCAGCCGTTAGGGGACCTGTGAGCATGTTTCCATGGCCAGAGACCATGGGACGAGCCCACAGGTGCCCTTCCCTGGCCCCAGGGACACCCCCCACCCCCAAACCAGAGGGACCAGGGCCCTAGTTTAATCCTTTTTTACATAAAGCTTACTGATTGTGACTTTTTTAGCTTTTCCTAATTCTTCCGCACAAGCTAGAGTGTGTTCAACTTGTTTGGCTATAGAGATCACTTCATGCAAGGAAAGATCATCCCTGACCCACAATTCATGTGTATTTTTATCACTACAACATCTCAACATGAACTGGTCCCTAGACTTTCCCAAGAATAACCCTTATCTTTCAGGTATGTAGATGTGGAGTCAAGAAAAGTAAACTTACCCTTAACATAGCTTGAAAATATACTAGATATTGTTGCAGGACGATATTTTCATGCAGTCATGTAACATACGTCTAGTTACAGAAAATGGCCTACATAGAGGTGTGCACTGACCTCATTAGATCTCTTGGCCAACTTTGATATACTTGACTATGGGATGCAGGTCAAAAGACTTTCTACGTTTGTAAGCAACAGTGAAATAGTGATCACATGGCTAGTGGTCTTTGCGCAGAACCCATCCATCATATCATATTTGGCTCCATCCTAAACACAAAAGGGAGCGCTTGAGCATGTCACATACGTAACTAATCAACTATCATTCATCTGTATTCTAATTAATTGATTAGCCCTGTTTCTTTCCAGGTGTACAATTCATAAAAAATCAGACATTATGCATTTGTTAGAGGATTTCCGTTCACCTTTATGTAACATTGATCATGACTTAGTTGTCTCTTAATTTCATTATCATATTCAGATCTTCGCATGATAACAACGTTACCACCTTTGTCAGCCTCACGTATGACAATAGAAGCATCAGTGCCCTAACAGGTCAGAGCTCTGTTCTCCTCCCATGACAAATTGTCACTCTCAAAACTTCTGATGTTACCATTCCTCTCCTTCAGTTTTTGCAGATCTTCTATTGTCTTTTTCACAAACAAGTCTATGGCAAAGAATTGACTTCCTTGTGGAATAAAATGTGGGCCCCTTCCTCCCTAAGATTACTTCAAATGTGGTGTACCTCAGGAGTCTACCATGTGATCAATGCTACTGAATGCTTACATAGCCCCCCTGACTGACATCTTAGATTCCTAGAATATTGGCTTGGAGGTGGATGATAAAGAGTTTCTTCTCAAGCTTGAAGATAAGCTTGGTAGCCTGTTCAACATGTCTCAATGCCGTCCAAATATCCATCTTGATTAAGAATAATTTTCTCTGCCTAAACAGGGAAAAATTGTAACCCTGCTTCTGGGTCCTGTCAATCAACACTGCTTCCCCTACCTTGGCCAGAGGATTTGTGTATCCCCACCAAAAATAATTACTTAACATTTGCTCTACCCCAAAAATCAGTCATGTCTCCAAAATACTATTCCACCATTCTGCCTGATAAAAACCATACCATCCTCACTCAGGACTTTTGCTCTTTTTCAAGGTTTTGCCATCATACTCAGGACATATTCAACATCGCATATCTATAGGCACTGTCCATCCCTGCCAGTAATCAACCAGTTCCTCCCTACTGGCTTATCGCAAATGTACTTCATTGGAACTCACCATTCCCTATGATATGTACTGTTTCCAAGGAGCTTTGAGACCACCACAGGGTAGTAAATAGTGCTTTAAAATAACCCAGATAAAATGAAATAATATAATAGAACTGGACAGAAGTGAGACTCCTAATATGGAATCATTAATCTTTGATTTTAAAATGAGCATGCTTAATATATCAAATAGAACACATGTACAATCACAAACACGTTTAAAATATTTGGAGTTTAAGTAAATGATGACATCCTAAAGAGGCACAAAGCTTCATAAAAGAAATCCCACACTTGGAAGGGCCAAAGCTAGAATATGTGGATACAGCAATGAAGTTTTGTCTTACTTGAATTGCCAAGGGATTGGTGCCCTCTGTGCCCCTGGATTGGGGAAAGCACAATAGGTTATCATCTAATATGTGGAATTGCACATTTTCTAATCATGTGCCAGCAAACGTTCAGTCATCCTGGAGCAGGTGGCTATTGCATTTCTGCACCATGAAGATACAATAGAGCTTTTAAGGCCATTGCAACATTGCTGATATCAGAAAAGATATTCTTGAAATGTTGCAGGAGATGCTGGATGCGTGGGTGTGAGAAAGTAGCCTCTTTCTAGCCTTGTTACCCCCACTTTTGGCCTGTTTGTGAGTATATGTCAGGGTGTTTTCACTGTCTCACTGGGAGTCTGCTAGCCAGGGCCCAGTGCTCATAGTGAAAACCCTATGTTTTCAGTATGTTTGTTATGTGTCACTGGGACCCTGCTAGCCAGGACCCCAGTGCTCATAAGTTTGTGGCCTATATGTATGTGTTCCCTGTGTGATGCTTAACTGTCTCACTGAGGTTCTGCTAACCAGAACCTCAGTGGTTATGCTCTCTCTTTACAAATTGTCACTAACAGGCTAGTGACCAATTTCACCAATTCACATTGGCATACTGGAACACCCTTATAATTCCCTAGTATATAGTACTGAGGTACCCAGGGTATTGGGGTTCCAGGAGATCCCTATGGGCTGCAGCATTTCTTTTGCCACCCATAGGGAGATCTGACAATTCTTACACATGCCTGCCACAGCAGCCTGAGTGCAATAACGTCCACGTTATTTCACAGCCATTTACCACTGCACTTAAGTAACTTATAAGTCACCTATATGTCTAACCTTCACCTGGTGAAGGTTGGGTGCTAAGTTACTTAGTGTGTGGGGACCCTGGCACTAGCCAAGGTGCCCCCACATTGTTCAGGGCAAATTTCCCGGACTTTGTGAGTGCGGGGACACAATTACACGCGTGCACTATACATAGGTCACTACCTATGTATAGCGTCACAATGGTAACTCCGAACATGGCCATGTAACATGTCTAAGATCATGGAATTGTCACCCCAATGCCATCCTGGCATTGGGGAGACAATTCCATGATCCCCCGGGTCTCTAGCACAGACCCGGGTACTGCCAAACTACCTTTCCCGGGGTTTCACTGCAGCTGCTGCTGCTGCCAACCCCTCAGACAGGTTTCTGCCCTCCTGGGGTCCAGCCAGGCTTGGCCCAGGAGGGCAGAACAAAGGACTTCCTCAGAGAGAGGGTGTTACACCCTCTCCCTTTGGAAAAAGGTGTCAGGGCTGGGGAGGAGTAGCCTCCCCCAGCCTCTGGAAATGCTTTGATGGGCACAGATGGTGCTCATCTCTGCATAAGCCAGTCTACACCGGTTCAGGGATCCCTCAGCCCTGCTCTGGCGCGAAACTGGACAAAGGAAAGGGGAGTGACCACTCCCCTGACCTGCACATCCCAGGGGAGGTGCCCAGAGCTCCTCCAGTGTGCTCCAGACCTCTGCCATCTTGGAAACAGAGGTGCTGCTGGCACACTGGACTGCTCTGAGTGGCCAGTGCCAGCAGGTGACGTCAGAGACTCCTCCTGATAGGCTCTTACCTGTGTTGCTAGCCTATCCTCCTTCCTAAGTAGCCAAACCTCCTTTTCTGGCTATTTAGGGTCTCTGCTTTGGGGAATTCTTTAGATAACGAATGCAAGAGCTCATCAGAGTTCCTCTGCATCTCTCTCTTCACCTTCTGCCACGGAATCGAACGCTGACTGCTCAGGACTCCTGCAAAACCGCAACAAAGTAGCAAAGACGACTACTGCAACCTTGTATCGCTGATCCTGCCGCCTTGTCAACTGTTTTCCTGGTGGTGCATGCTGTGGGGGTAGTCTGCCTCCTCTCCGCACTAGAAGCTCCGAAGAAATCTCCCGTGGGTCGACGGAATCTTCCCCCTGCAACCGCAGGCAACAAAAGATTGCATCACCGGTCCTCTGGGTCCCCTCTCAGCACGACGAGCGTGGTCCCTGGAACTCAGCAACTCTGTCCAAGTGACTCCCACAGTCCAGTGACTCTTCAGTCCAAGTTTGGTGGAGGTAAGTCCTTGCCTCCCCACGCTAGACTGCATTGCTGGGTACCGCGTGATCTGCAGCTGCTCCGGCTCCTGTGCACTCTTCCAGGATTTCCTTTGTGCACAGCCAAGCCTGGGTCCCCGACACTCTAACCTGCAGTGCACAAACTCCTGAGTTGTCCTCCAGCGTCGTGGGATCTTCTTTTGTGACTTCAGGTGAGCTCCGGTTCACTCCTCTTCGTAGTGCCTGTTCCGGCACTTCTGCGGGTGCTGCCTGCTTCTGTGAGGGCTCCCTGTCTTGCTGGGTGCCCCCTCTGTCTCCTCACGCAATTGGCGACATCCTGGTCCCTCCTGGGCCACAGCAGCATCCAAAAACCCTAACCGCAACCCTTGCAGCTAGCAAGGCATGTTTGCTGTCTTTCTGCGTGGGAACACCTCTGCAAGCTTCTACACGACGTGGGACATCCATTCTCCAAAGGGGAAGTTTCTAGCCCTCTTCGTTCTTGCAGAATCCACAGCTTCTACCATCCAGTGGCAACTTCTTTGCACCCTTAGCTGGCATTTCCTGGGCATCTGCCCAATCTCGACTTTGTCGCGACTCTTGGACTTGGTCCCCTTGTTCCACAGGTACTCTCGTCCGGAAATCCACTTTGGTTGCATTGCTGGTGTTGTTCTTTCTTGCAGAATTCCCCTATCACGACTTCTGTGCTCTCTGGGGAATATAGGTGCACTTTACACCTACTTTTCAGGGTCTTGGGGTGGGCTATTTTTCTAACCCTCACTGTTTTCTTACAGTCCCAGCGACCCTCTACAAGCTCACATAGGTTTGAGGTCCATACGTTATTCGCATTCCACTTTTGGAGTATATGGTTTGTGTTGCCCCTGTACCTATGTGCTCCTATTGCAATACATTGTAACTTTACACTGCTTGCATTACTTCCTTTTGCTATTACTGCATAATTTTGGTATTGTGTACATATATCTTGTGTATATTTGGCATCCTCATACTGAGGGTATTCACTGAGATACTTTTGACATATTGTCATAAAAATAAAGTACCTTTATTTTTAGTATATCTGTGTATTGTGTTTTCTTATGATATTGTGCATATGACACCAGTGGTATAGTAGGAGCTTTGCATGTCTCCTAGTTCAGCCTAAGCTGCTCTGCTAGCTACCTTTCTATCAGCCTAAGCTGCTAGACACCTCTTCTACACTAATAAGGGATAACTGGACCTGGTACAGAGTGTAAGTACCCCTTGGTACCCACTACAAGCCAGGCCAGCCTCCTACATTGGTTGTGCAGTGGTGGGATAAGTACTTGTAACTGCTTACCACTTTGTCATATTGTACTTTTCATAAGAGAAAAATATACAAAACAAGTTCAGTGTATGTACACCTAACCAAAAAGTTTTGCTTTTCTTCTCTTACTTTATTTGCTAAGTGCTGAAAAGTACCTCTAAACTTTCAAAAAGTTTCTAAAAAGTTGAAAACGTTTTTTTTCTGTTTCCTTAAAAAAGTCCTTAAACTTTTTCTTTCTTTTTCTGTCCCTTAAACCTTTTCTATCATGTCTGGCACAGGTCCTACTCTTGATCTGGCCAGTACAGCTTATGATCTCCTTAGCTGGAAAGGTTTGAGGAGTCTCTGCATTGATAGAGGTTTAGGGGTAGGGAAGAATCCCTCTAGAGAATTGTTGATTAACATGCTCATTGAAAATGATAAGGCCTTAGCTGGCACATCTGTTGAGAAGTTAGGAGATGGTTCACATTCTGATTCTGGGGCAGCCCCATCAAGAATGTTAGATGCTATTCTTGCCAACCTGCCCCTTAGCAGACCCACTAGCATAACTGGTACTAATGTGAGCTCTCATCACAGTAGGGATGTAATTCCTTTAGGCCAGGTTGTTAGGGTGCCAACTGTTAGGGACAGGTCTCCTTCTGTTATTTCACATCATTCCTCTGTGTCAAAGCATGCCAAACCAACCCACCCTGATGACAGAATGTTAGAAAGGGAACTCAATAGATTGAGAGTGGAAGAGACCAGGCTGAAGCTTAAACAGCAACAGCTGGCTCTAGACAGGGAATCTTTAGACTTAGAAAAAGAAAGACAGAAGTTGGGGTTAGGACCCCATGGTGGCAGCAGCAGTATTACAGATAGTAACCCTGTGAAAGAGCATGATTCTAGGAATCTGCACAAGATAGTTCCCCCTTACAAGGAGGGGGATGACATTAACAAGTGGTTTGCTGCACTTGAGAGGGCCTGTGTTGTACAGGGGGTCCCTCAAAGGCAGTGGGCTGCTATCCTATGGCTATCTTTCAGTGGAAAGGGTAGGGATAGGCTCCTTACTGTGAAGGAAAGTGATGCCAATAATTTTACAGTTTTGAAGAATGCACTCTTGGATGGATTTGGCTTAACCACTGAACAATACAGGATTAAGTTCAGAGAAACCAGAAAAGAGTCCTCACAAGACTGGGTAGACTTTGTTGACTATTCAGTGAAGGCCTTGGAAGGGTGGTTACATGGCAGTAAAGTTTCTGACTATGAAAGCCTGTACAATCTAACCTTGAGAGAGCATATTCTGAATAACTGTGTGTCTGATTTGTTACACCAATATCTAGTGGACTCAGATCTGACCTCTCCCCAAGAATTGGGAAAGAAGGCAGACAAATGGGTCAGAACAAGAGTGAACAGAAAAGTTCATACAGGAGGTGACAAGGATGGCAAGAAGAAAGATGGTGAGAAATCTCAGGATAAGCATGGGGATAAGGGTAAAACCAAAGATCCTTCTTCAAATCCTAAACACTCTTCAGGGGGTGGGGATAAAACAAATTCTTCCTCTTCTTCACAACCTACACACATTAAAAAGCCTTGGTGCTTTGTGTGTAAAAATAGAGGCCCTAGGCCAGATAAACCCCCTGAGCCTACCACCACTAATACATCAAGCTCTAGTGCCCCTAGCAGTAGTGGTAATAGTGGTGGGACTGCTGGCAACAGTCAAGCTAAGGGTGTAGTTGGGTTCACTTATGGGTCCATCATAGAAACTGGGGTAGTCAGTCCCAAGACAGTTTCTGTCACACCTAGTGGCATTGGCCTTGCCACACTGGCTGCTTGTCCCCTTACAATGGATAAGTACAGGCAGACAGTTTCAATAAATGGCGTTGAGGCCCAGGCCTACAGGGACACAGGTGCCAGTATCACTTTGGTGACTGAAAACCTAGTGGCTCCTGAACAACACATCATTGGACAACAGTATAACATTATTGATGTCCATAACTCCACTAAGTTTCTTCCCTTAGCTATAGTTCAGTTTAGTTGGGGTGGAGTTACTGGGCCTAAGCAGGTGGTAGTATCACCTAGCTTACCTGTAGACTGTCTCTTAGGTAATGACCTAGAGGCCTCAGGTTGGGCTGATGTAGAGTTTTATACCCATGCAGCCATGCTGGGTATCCCTGAGGAATTGTTCCCTCTCATTTCTACTGAAATGAAAAAGCAAAGGAGAGAAGAAGGCCTGAAAACTCAGGATCCCTCTCCAACAACAGGTAAAAAGGGTATCACAATATCCCCTAACCACCCTGTCATTCAGGATACCATTCCTGTGGTGGGAGAAACCTCTCCTGGGTTGGCACCTGTTCCAAGGGAATCATCAGCTGGCATAGCTGTACTCCCTGAGGTGGAAGTACCTCTCTGTGGGATAACTAATATTGGTGAGAAAAAGAGCACCATTTTAGTTAACATGGAGCATCCCTCCAACCCTCCCAGAGAAACTCTAGTGCAGAAACCCTGCACTGCCTCACAACACTTAGGACAGCAACCCTGCCCTAGTGTGGAGCTCATAGGACAGCATCCCTGCCCTGCTCCAAATCAAGAGAAACAGCATCCCTGTTCTCTCTTCCAGCCATATGGACAAAGTTTTTGCCCAGCTATGGCTTTACTGAGACAGCATCCCTGTCTGGCATTCTCATCACTAGAAATAGGTCCAGTGGACAATTCCCACTGTTCTAAACTAAAACTTACTGATAGAAACTCTGAAAATATATCTTCACATTGTTGCTTAGCTAAAAAACTTCAAACAGGGTGGTTTACATCCCCACAGGGAAGTAACCATATAGTGGATGATAAAGGGAGTAACCAGTCTATTGCAGAGCTACTCCCTTCTTATCACCACTTAGACAATAAAGTCTCAACTGGCCAAGGTTAGCCTTATTGTCCTTCGTTTGGGAGGGGGGTTGTGTGAGAAAGTAGCCTCTTTCTAGCCTTGTTACCCCCACTTTTGGCCTGTTTGTGAGAATATGTCAGGGTGTTTTCACTGTCTCACTGGGAGCCTGCTAGCCAGGGCCCAGTGCTCATAGTGAAAACCCTATGTTTTCAGTATGTTTGTTATGTGTCACTGGGACCCTGCTAGCCAGGACCCCAGTTCTCATAAGTTTGTGGCCTATATGTATGTGTTCCCTGTGTGATGCCTAACTGTCTCACTGAGGTTCTGCTAACTAGAACCTCAGTGGTTATGCTCTCTCTTTACAAATTGTCACTAACAGGCTAGTGACCAATTTCACCAATTCACATTGGCATACTGGAACACCCTTATAATTCCCTAGTATATGGTACTGAGGTACCCAGGGTATTGGGGTTCCAGGAGATCCCTATGGGCTGCAGCATTTCTTTTGCCACCCATAGGGAGATCTGACAATTCTTACACAGGCCTGTCACTGCAGCCTGAGTGAAATAACGCCCACGTTATTTCACAGCCATTTACCACTACACTTAAGTAACTTATAAGTCACCTATATGTCTAACCTTCACCTGGTGAAGGTTGGGTGCTAAGTTACTTAGTATGTGGGCACCCTGGCACTAGCCAAGGTGCCCCCACATTGTTCAGGGCAAATTCCCCAGACTTTGTGAGTGCGGGGACACCATTACACGCGTACACTATACATAGGTCACTACCTATGTATAGCGTCACAATGGTAACTCCGAACATGGCCATGTAACATGTCTAAGATCATGGAATTGTCACCCCAATGGCATCCTGGCATTGGGGAGACAATTCCATGATCCCCCGGGTCTCTAGCACAGACCCGGGTACTGCCAATCTACCTTTCCCGGGGTTTCACTGCAGCTGCTGCTGCTGTCAACCCCTCAGACAGGTTTCTGCCCTCCTGGGGTCCAGCCAGGTTTGGCCCAGGAGGGCAGAACAAAGGACTTCCTCAGAGAGAGGGTGTTACACCCTCTCCCTTTGGAAAAAGGTGTCAGGGCTGGGGAGGAGTAGCCCCCCCCAGCCTCTGGAAATGCTTTGATGGGCACAGATGGTGCCCATCTCTGCATAAGCCAGTCTACACTGGTTCAGGGATCCCTCAGCCCTGCTCTGGCGCGAAACTGGACAAAGGAAAGGGGAGTGACCACTCCCCTGACCTGCACCTCCCAGGGGAGGTGCCCAGAGCTCCTCCAGTGTGTTCCAGACCTCTGCCATCTTGGAAACAGAGGTGCTGCTGGCACACTGGACTGCTCTGAGTGGCCAGTGCCAGCAGGTGACGTCAGAGACTCCTCCTGATAGGCTCTTACCTGTGTTGCTAGCCTATCCTCCTTCCTAAGTAGCCAAACCTCCTTTTCTGGCTATTTAGGGTCTCCGCTTTGGGGAATTCTTTAGATAACGAATGCAAGTGCTCATCAGAGTTCCTCTGCATCTCTCTCTTCACCTTCTGCCACGAAATCGACCGCTGACTGCTCAGGACTCCTGCAAAACCATAACAAAGTAGCAAAGACGACTACTGCAACCTTGTATCTCTGATCCTGCCGCCTTCTCGACTGTTTTCCTGGTGGTGCATGCTGTGGGGGTAGTCTGCCTCCTCTCCGCACTAGAAGCTCCAAAGAAATCTCCAGTGGGTCGACGGAATCTTCCCCCTGCAACCGCAGGCAACAAAAGACTGCATCACCAGTCCTCCGGGTCCCCTCTCAGCACGACGAGCGTGGTCCCTGAAACTCAGCAACTCTGTCCAAGTGACTCCCACAGTCCAGTGACTCTTCAGTCCAAGTTTGGTGGAGGTAAGTCCTTGCCTCCCCACGCTAGACTGCATTGCTGGGTACAGTGTGAATTGCAGCTGCTCCGGCTCCTGTGCACTCTTCCAGGATTTCCTTTGTGCACAGCCAAGCCTGGGTCCCCGACACTCTAACCTGCAGTGCACAACCTCCTGAGTTGTCCTCCAGCGTCGTGGGATCTTCTTTTGTGACTTTGGGTGAGCTCCGGTTCACTCCTATTCGTAGTGCCTGTTCCGGCACTTCTGCGGGTGCTGCCTGCTTCTGTGAGGGCTCCCTGTCTTGCTGGGTGCCTCCTCTGTTTCCTCACGCAATTGGCGACATCCTGGTCCCTCCTGGGCCACAGCAGCATCCAAAAACCCTAACCGCGACCCTTGCAGCTAGCAAGGCTTGTTTGCGGTCTTTCTGCGTGGGAACACCTCTGCAAGCTTCTACAAGACGTGGGACATCCATCCTCCAAAGGGAAAGTTTCTAGCCCTCTTCGTTCTTGCAGAATCCACAGCTTCTACCATCCGGTGGCAGCTTCTTTGCACCCTCAGCTGGCATTTCCTGGGCATCTGCCCAATCTCGACTTTGTCGCGACTCTTGGACTTGGTCCCCTTGTTTCACAGGTACTCTCGTCCGGAAATCCACTTTGGTTGCATTGCTGGTGTTGTTCTTTCTTGCAGAATTCCCCTATCAGGACTTCTGTGCTCTCTGGGGAATATAGGTGCACTTTACACCTACTTTTCAGGGTCTTGGGGTGGGCTATTTTTCTAACCCTCACTGTTTTCTTACAGTCCCAGCGACCCTCTACAAGCTCACATAGGTTTGGGGTCCATACGTTATTCGCATTCCACTTTTGGAGTATATGGTTTGTGTTGCCCCTGTACCTATGTGCTCCTATTGCAATACATTGTAACTTTACACTGCTAGCATTACTTCCTTTTGCTATTACTGCATAATTTTGGTATTGTGTACATATATCTTGTGTATATCTGGCATCCTCATACTGAGGGTACTCACTGAGATACTTTTGGCATATTGTCATAAAAATAAAGTACCTTTATTTTTAGTATATCTGTGTATTGTGTTTTCTTATGATATTGTGCATATGACACCAGTGGTATAGTAGGAGCTTTGCATGTCTCCTAGTTCAACCTAAGCTGCTCTGCTAGCTACCTTTCTATCAGCCTAAGCTGCTAGACACCTCTTCTACACTAATAAGGGATAAATGGACCTGGTACAGAGTGTAAGTACCCCTTGGTACCCACTACAAGCCAGGCCAGCCTCCTACAGTGGCCATTTGTGTGCTCCTTTAATATTCATTTCTAGAAACACCACTGATGCTACTTGATCATAACATAGAAGTCAAACTACCAAATCATTTATGAGTAGGGAATGTAGTACCTACTCCTCCATGCCTTTGTGAATCAGCCCCCAAAATTCAAGTGTAGTGAGGGCACAGTTATTTCTATTTGTACTAATTGTATATGAATATTTTCTGAACATTCTCTTTTTCTTTTTTAAGAGTACTTAAAAGAGTACCACTTATTTTCTTTTATATGCCTTTGTGAATCAGCCCCTCAGTCTTTGACTTTCCAGACCGAAATCCCCATTTAAAATCTGATCTAATACCTAAGTTACGCTTTGTACTTCACAGACAAGCAGGGGCAAGATTGAATTGTTCAGTTGTCTTGGTAAATGGTAGCAGCAAAATCCCAAAGTCCAACCGGTTCACCCCATTACCTTGACTCCATGAATTCACCCTCCAATCACTCCATCTTTATTGCTGAGATAAGTATCTTGGCATTACTAAGTGTCAGCAAAATGTTTGGCATGGGCTAGTAGCTACAAAGACCAGGCATGGCATAGATTCAAAGTTGTCCCATACTGTCAGACAAAGAGAATGCCCTAATTCTCTCCTGGGATTGGGAGGCTGCTCCCACTCCCCAGCCAAGAACTCAAACCAGGACTTCCCGACAGTCTGACGGAAGGGAGTGGTAGTTACAAGTCATCCAGTATGTGATGCAGTACATGCAGATCTACTATTTGATAAATGATGTCTGTTTTACAGGAAACAGGATTTAAATCAACAGATGTTGCATTCCGGTATCACAAAGTGTATTTCAGCGTGCACTATTATGTTGACAGGAAAACAAGGATTTAATTTGTTTGACTATTCTATCTAAGTGCAAAATGCCTCTAAGAAACAAAAATGACTTGCAGAATACAAACAGCTTCTAAAAAAAAACACAAATTACATCCCAGCAGATTATATTCCTCAAAGGAAAATGGAGCAGTAATATATAAGGATGTACATTGCTTTTAGGGAAACACAAGACTTAATGTAATGCATCCTTTGACATAAAAGAAACAGAGCGTGAAAAATACATTTGCACACATATCAGAGGAAACGAGAAGACAGGACAGAGCAGGTGCACCATCTCAAATGCCATTGCTGTAAATGGAAGTAATGTGAATTGTGGCACTAGGGATCTTAAAATTTCCCAAGGACAAAACGTTGCTAACAATACCACCACCAGATTAATAGACATTTTTCTGGCTGGACGGAGCTTAATAGTCCATCTAGATTGCAATTGGCCAGACTGAGAACATCCTTACTTAATGTTAACCTAGAAGGACAGCGTGCAATGTCCAATTAGCCCAGAGAGTAGGGTATATTTCTACTAGGTTTGTCACACCATTAGTTCAAACCTGTTGATAACCACTTACTGAGTTATGAACATGCTTTTGATGTTCGAGAGTAGAAGAACAAAGGAATTAATTCAGCTCTTCCAGGGAAGTGTAGGACTAGACTAGGCTATTTTGAAAAAATAAGTAAATACAGTATCTCAGGATTTGTGAAAACCTTCTAATTGTAGAATAGGGTGCAGTTAAACTTTGTGAAGGGCGAGGAATAGTTGGCTCGAAAATTCCACCAATTATGTTGAAGCTTTAAATTATAAGAAAGTTAAGCGTGGTCGGCATACATCAAAGTCCTCCCTAGAGAGATTTTTACCTACCAGATCAGAGGAAGCTTGCTTCCTAACTTACAGTATTTTACCCACTTGTTGTTGGATGTGTGTGTACTTGTGGTTGGTGTCCCAAGTGTCTATGGCATGGGTACAAGTTCATTTTTAGGTCTGGAAGACAAAGGATCCTGAAAGACAAAACATAAAGAAGACAATCTGATATTTTGTAACAGTTTTTTCATTTGTCATAGGATAACATTAAATGGCTTATTATCCAGCGCTTTTGCTGTATTTAGAACGTTGGTCAAAATTGTCTTCATTTGTGTAGCATGTTAACCAGGTACATTTTGTCTTTTTAATTAATTTGTGTTTTGTTATTTTACGTTTTTTATTAGTCAAAGTAGTTTAGTTTGGCTAGTTTTGCACATAAACTAAATGTATTTTTATCAATGTAAATGTTGTGTGTGCCAGGCTACAAAGGTTAAGAAAATACTGCATCATTCATACCGATATCATTTGTTTCGATCATGATAATGCATTGATCAGCCTCTGATTCCAAGTGCAAAAACAATTACGCAATGAGATATGGAGGAAAAAAAACACAGTGCTTGACAATTTGATCTTACTAGATCTATTGACTGCTTTTGACACCATCAACCATCGAGTCCTACTCAACAGATTAAAGGAGATAGGGGTAGAGAGCACCATCCTCAATTGGATCGATTCCTATCTATCTGATAGATCTTAAGCAATATCTCTCCCCTCCATTTAAGTCAGAATTCAAAGAAATCTTACATGTGGTACCACAAGGATCAGCTTTAAGCCCCATTCTTTTTAATGTTTATCTTCATCTACTGCTGATTATGATTAAATCATTTGGGATGTCATACATAAACTATGCAGACAACACCCATTAATACTGTCCTTAAATAATAATGATGCAGCTCAGCTAGAAAAATGTCAGGCCTGCTTAACGGAGAATGCTAACTGGTTCAGCAGGAATACACCTAAATGTAACAGAAGTAAGACTGTACTGTAAGTACACTATCATCTTCTGAGCAATTTCTGGCCTTCTGGCCTTGGACAAATGACACAGACAATAACAGCATGGTCAGTTCGAAATCTAAGGGTCCAGATTGACGAGAAGCTCTCTGTGGAAGCTCATGTCAATAAAGCTGTAGCTACTTGCCATGGACTTATGTGAAATCTGAGAAAAAGTGTCCCTCTACTTCCACAGCCAGCCAGAAAACTGGTAGTGCAGTGTACAGTATTAAGCAGAATTGATTATTGTAACTCTCTTCTGCTAGGAGCTCCAGATTACATTTTTATAAAAGACTCTACAAGATATAAGTGATGGCCACTAAATTTGATTTGATTTGATTCTGTATTAAGTGCCTTAAAAGAGCTCCACTGATTACCTGATGGAACTGGACCTAGGCCACTACAAAAGAAATTCTGCCACTATGAGCTCCTAAGGTCTCTTAGAGCATCATCAGCAAATCTTGCTTGTGTGCACATTTTCAAAAAAACAAGACTTGTTGGGGGATCTTTTTGAGTCATGGCAGCACAATTTTGGAACAAGTTGTCAAATTCCCTAAGAGCGACTGGAAATTTGCTGAGTTTTAGGAAGAATCTGAAGACGTGGCTTTTCCCTAAATAGATGGGGTAGGTTCTAACTCTTCTGTCTGTTAATATTATGAGAGGCCCCTTGCATAGATCGATAGTTTGATAACGCCAAGGTACCCGTTGGGTGAACATTGTGCTATATAAATTACTAATAATAAGAATAATATTCAATTCACTACTTACATACCCCAGGCTATGATGATCTGTGAAGAATAAAAAAAAAACACTTCATCATCTTCCAAATTCTACAATCATTGACAACCACCACTCTCCTTTAATGTAATCTGTCTATATCTCGTTTTCTAGCATAGTATTCCTACTGTAAGCAACTTTTCATTTTCCCACGTGTGCAAACAAAGTGTTTCAGTTGCAACTTTGATGCATCAGTCTCGAAAAAGATATCTAAGACTAACCTGGCTGATGTAAATTTAATCTAAAAACCTGTCTTCATTCACTGGGATGTTCCTACGTATCGACTTGCCGATATGTAAGTCACCTTCCCTCTAGGCAACTTTGTGAAAATGCTTGCCAACCCAGAATATATCAAATAAAATATTGTATGAAAAAAGTAGAGAGTCCATGAAGGTTCTGAATACTTTTGCATTGAATAAGTTGGATCATTTTGAACAGCATAAACCTTGGACTGTACCTTTGGACTTCTTTTGTTGCACATGTTACAATTGTGAAATTATGACTGCAATGGCCTTAAAAGCTATATTGTATCTTCATGATGCACCAATGCAATAGCCATCTGCTCCAGGATAGACTGAACAAGTATCTATTCATCTGTGCTGAAAGGTGAACTTAAGATACAGAAATGCTTTGGCCTCACTGCCACTTCAAATCTAGGTTGCTAATGTATCATTGTCTCCCAAAATGGAGCATTTTTACTGACCATACTACCTTAGGGCCCTTTGAAACAAAGTACCCTTGTCTTCACAGTATAAGACAGGAACTTAGGCTGCTGCCTGTTTTCTCAGTTAGTGTGCATTGACCTTAAAGGCATCCTACCAACCTTGCCCCTACATCTTTCATAGTTTTAGGTTTATTGCATGTATGATGCATCACTGATCATACCACATTTTCCCTACAGAATAGTTTTGATCCTGTAGTTGTTAATCCCCCTATAATGGCAACCTAATAATCTAAACAATTTGCATAGGGAATGCAAACAAGACCACTAAGTGAGCCTCTTAAGATTGAGTTCTCTTATCACACTAGTTCTTCAACTCCTTTAGTGAGTAAGACTTGATGTTCCGGTCCTCTGCACTATCTTTGCATTGCAGAGAATATGAACATGGCCTACACCTGACAAGGGAAGGAAAGCCCTCTATTGCTCACATCAGCTGGATTCCCTTTTAGAGCCCACCTCTTGCTGTTGTGGAAGCCTGATCCTTTTTTGTGTTGCGCTGATGTCATCATTCTTAAAAGTAAAAGTTGAAGGAGCTGTTCAGCTCCTTTCATTGTGTTCGGTGCTTATGGGCACAGCTCAGACCCTCAATGACAATTCATAACAGGAGAGGTACCACTGGAAAGGGGACATTAGGGATCCTTCCTTGGGCCACAGAGAGCAATCTCCTGAGCAGGTATCCACCCATTAGACACCAAGGAAATGCCTCTGCGCATTGGTGGGGTGAGCAGCTGCATGGGCAGTTGCTCACTCGACCCACCAATTAAGTTTTTAATCTTTCTGTTCTCCTGGAGGGAGTAGATTGGGAGTTTGCCACAGTCTACTTACCCTGGGGTTGAGGGTCAGACCACCCACTTTATCCCAAGATTTGTTTTTTTTTTATGAAAATGGGGTGGGGATGGCCCGCCCTCATTTCGGGCCCACTTCCCACTCCTAAAGCCTACGCAGTCTTTGTTTACCCCCAGAGAACAGCTTGGAAGCTTTAAACCCAATTTGACCTTGCTGGGAGCAGGATACACATTAAAAACCAGGGGCAGATTTGACTTTAAAAAAAAGAACGGGGTTGTGACCAGCCCATCCTGGCATCAGGCCACACCCTCTACTCCTGTAGCTTAAACAGTCTTTTGGGGCATATTGCCTGAGCACACTCACCCTCCAAGTGAGAGGGCAGAAAGCACACTCGGAACCAATGATAGATTTTTTTAAAATAACAAACAGGGTGGGAGTTGGCCCATCCTGACAATGGACTACACCCTTTACTCCTATATTCAACACAGTGTTTCTGCCCTCCATAGGACAGAATGGGAGGTTTACTGCCATGCCCTCCCACAGGAGGTAGTAATCCCTCTAGCTACTAAGGATAGTTGTTTTCCCATTAAAAAAAAAAAAAAGAATGGGGGCATTGGTCCACACCCTCAATCCTGAAACCAAACAAACTGTACACCCCCTCTGAGGAATTTGATGATTTTACCCTATTCAAACAAAAATAGACAATAGTGAGTTATTTTTAAGGTGGGATAGGGGCTGACCCACACTGGCATCTGGCTACTTATTCCATCCTTAGAGCCCCAACAGGTTGTATGGCTCCCTGGGGAGCAGATTGGAGATTTAACCTCAATCTAGCCCCCCACATGGAACTGCAGAAAGCATAAAGAACACCGGGACTGTTTAATTGAAAGTGCCCCGGGGGTGTAACGAATATTTGCACCTACTCCTTGGGAAGCAGCCAGTATTTCTACCCCAAGAAGGAGGAGTCCCCTTTCTGACAAACCATATATCAAAAAATGCCAAATAAATACCAATTTGTACTCACTTACCCATGAGAATGGCTGCAGTATTCGGGCAATGGGTCACCTCCCACGCTGGGAAGCTTACCAACCGTGGACATTTTTTAAATTTAGTGACTCAGAGAAATACAGAGATTTATGTATGGTTTATTTGAATCTCGGCTGCTTTCTTGATTAGATTGCCTTGCAAACCTCAAAAATATGTGTAAACCACAGAAATGTCTCTTTCTTGGAGGATGGCTGCAACACTTTGACCTAGAGTTGGCCAGCAACCAGATAACTACGCAGACCCTACGCAGTTCTCAAACATAGAGGTTTCAGGAAAAGGGCTCAGCACTGTGGCAGAAATATCTTTGTAGTTAAGAGGTTGAATATACAATATAGGCAAATGTAGCCCAAGCAACTTGTTTCATTACCTTTAATCCAGGCAAGTTGTTTGGATTGTTTTATTTATGGCTGAACCTACTTGCTGAGTAAGTGCTACACACACTATTTTTCTCCATCCTTATTAATTATTACAAACATCACAGTAGATTGGTCATCAGGAATGTCTTAGGTAGTAAAACAAAAACAATTGTAAATGAGCTTAAAATGTGCAGACTTTCTTGTGTATTCACAAAATAATTCTGGTAAGTGAATGGGCCAAGTTATCTTTCTGCTGCTCTTTTACCCTGGAGAGAGTGTCACTTGGCCTTATATCTTCAGTATTCAGTAACAACAGTTAAGGCACCTGTTTTTTGCATTAAATGTTGCTTATTAAACAATGTACTCCTCCATGACCCACCTAACTAATGCACTTTAAATGCTTAAGACATTTTTGCATTCACCTGAGAAGAGATTAAACTAATATTTAGGTGGACCAAAGCAGTCTTGGTTTGTAAAATGGCTTTAAGCTCTGTCGGCTTTGCAATGAAAAACATTTGTCTTGCAAACTATCAAAGTTTGGCTTACACATAAGCTGCCGCCATGCCCCATTAATGGATGACCCAGGCAGACTGCCCTGCAGTGTTCCTGAAGCCTTGGGGTCTACTTACTATTTAGGATGTGCTATAGTATGAACGGGGCACTGGGGCCACTGGAGAGAGGGAGAAAGTAAGGGAGAAACACTTCATGCCCCAACTGACTCTACCTTTCACCTGATGACTATATGACAGCTCCTCCTGCAGGGCGAATCCAGGACTCCATGGGAGAAGAACTGGTAGAAACAAAAGACTGGGGTGAGCAGTAACAGCAAACAAACACCATGCCTAAAGGGAAATAGGTCTCCTGTGTTCAAAGGACAATAGAAGGAAGTGAAATCAGCAGACACCACAATCAGCAGTGTGACTGCTTACAAATAACAAAGATATTTCAGTAAAAATAAAAACTGTTCACATGTATAGGTGTTGGACAGGAAATTTTAAACAATATCAGTATGATTTGGGAACCCACAAACATCTTGTGAAAGATTCTGATCATATTTCCTGATGGAACAACACTGTTTGCATTGACTTGAACTGTAATGACAGGCCCACAAGTATGGATTCGGCCTAAACAGAATGAGTGATGTTGCTATCCAGAACATGCAATAAATTGATGGAAGGAATGCTTGAATTATTCTTAGCCACTGGTGATCACTTTGGCTGCAATCTAGTCCATTGTTTTTCTCCTACTCTGCTACTCTAGTCATATGCCAAACACATGCACTTGAACTTCTAGAGCAGGTCCCCTCCAGATAGGAAATCAAGCAACTTCAGACTGCTTTCACTAACTTGGGCCTCACTGCTGTGGGAAATATTCACCATTCGTGCTCTTTTTTGCATACATTCTTTATTTCTTAGTCTTTTCTACAGGCAAAAAAGATCCTTGCTTGCAGGAAGGCGCTGAATATTTGCATGCTTGATGTTTGGATAACTAAAGTACTGCCATCATTCAGATGTTACTTGGCCTTTAAGGCTATTTCACAGTTTACCATCATTTACATTGTAAATAAGTTTGCGTTTATGGTGCCAAATGTCTTTTTAGCAAATTAAACACATGTTGGGAGGTCTTGTGATGAGTTAAGATACAGCTACAAATGCTATTTCAAATAAGAAAGCTGTGCTAAAAAGAAATCTTGGTAAAATGCTTCCGCACATGTACTACACCGAGAGCTTCTTGAGTCAGGGCATTGCCAATGATGATTGCTACAAGGTCAAGTACTTTATGGAATTCCCCAAGAGTAATGTATACTGCACTACTCTTTAACCTAAATCTCCTTCTGCTCCAGAAATGATTAGGTTACCAACTTGAGCAACCTTCCATTGCTATCCCAAAGACACTCAGATTATATTCCAGTGGAGATGAGTGTTTGTGAGATCTAAAACTGAACAGGTGACATACTTCAATAATGCAAAACTTTATTTAATTTTAGAGAACACTGATTTCTTTCTAAAAAAACGGTACAAAAGTAGGAATCACAGGCCCAATGTACGAAAATACTGGCTGCAAAAAGTGGTTAAAAATTTTCCACTGACTTTTTGTAAAGAGTCTTTAAATTTGTGGTGATACCTATGTACAGATAGGTTGCATCGCAAAATCTCCAGTTGCGGGGAGGGGGCCTGAATGTTTCTGAATGAATGACTGGCTACAAACACAGGGATAATGGCCTGCAAGGACCAGCCAATGTGTTTGCATTCTCCAATGAGAACCTTTTTACCAATTGGCCCATGTTCCTTTAAGGAACCTTTGCTGCTTTAAAATAGTAAGGCCCATATTTATACTTTTTTGCGCCGCATTTGCCTCATTGTTTGACGCAAAAGCGGCACAAACGTACAAAACATAATTGTATTTTGTAAGTTTGCGCCGCTTTTGCATAAAAAAATGGCGCAAATGAGGCACAAAAAAGTATAAATATAGGCCTAAATGTTTCCTCTTATAAAAGTGATGGGCAAGAATAGGGAGTGGTCTCTTGGGCCACAGCCTTCACTCCCTGAGGCCACTTGACATGATTCTCAAAAGGTAAGCTTTCCAGTGGTCACAGCTTCACCTTTGTGGATGTTACCACTTATTTTGTGGAGTTAGCAACATTTAAGTAGTTTGTTACTGCAATTGTGGTTGCAAACCATTGACATATCATACACCTAATCACAAATAGAAGGGGATGCCCGCCTCATGACACTTTTATGTGGGAATGATTTCACAGCCCTTTCTAGTATCAATTTGAAATGCAACACAAAACACCGTACGCAATAAGGAAAACCTATTCTGATCAGAAACCATTGTTTAGTAAATACTAAAATGCCTTTTTTTGCGAATCACAGGGTTTGAGATAGAAAAATGGCTTAACACTTTGGGTGCCTAGTTTTTAAAGTAGGTTATTTTGAGATTGCATCTAAAGAAAAGATGAAGACTCTTGAAGTATATTTGGATGTACAGGAGTCATCTGCAATCCGGTGAATGCAATTATGGTTTCATCTAACATTTACATGCTACTGATCAGAGAATCCCTTCTCAGTGAAAAAGCTTTATATGGGCTGGTGGAACACATCCCTGTTGGTTAATATTACCTATTTTCACCTAACTGATCCGTTCTAGGAAAAAAGGGGAATTGAGAATAAGTGGGTTGTCTCACCACTCCAAGGGTTGCATGTCGCTGGCAACCTGTCTTTTAATCGAAAATCCTTGAATAACCCGCTAGATGAAAGATTACTATTCTATTTTACTAATATTCTGAAGCAGCAGAATTCAATATCTTGTTGAAAAGTGAGGACTTTGAATGCAATTCTTGTCTGCACCAATGCATACATAGTGAAGAGTATATTAGTATGGGCTCTCCTTTGTAGGACAGAGCAGCAAAAATATACATGACCCTTGGGGAATCCTTTAAAGTACTTGACATGTTAGCACAGGCTGCACAGTTCTTGCAAAATAGTTAATTCTTGCTATTTCAGCACAAATATGCTCCTGTTAAGACAGCTGGGTTAGAGAAAGCACAGGCCTCCTGTGCTCTTGATAGGGCTGAAAGAGGCCGCTCCCTCCAATCCTGATGATTCTTTCATGCTAGTTACCAGCATGAAAGCAGCACCAGGATTGCTTCAGGGAACTTGCTGTAACCAGGGAGGAGACCAGAACGAGGAGGACATCAAACGCCGTACAGCAAGCAAGGTAAGAGGGGTTTTTCTTTTTATTTACACCACTCACCTTGCATGCATGCACGCATGCATACATGCACCAACACCACATTTGCCCACCGCCCAACTCTGCCTACGTGCCAGCTGCTGAGGCTTCTCCTGCTTTCTCTTACTCTTGATGGAGTGTGTACTGACACTGCTTGGGTCACTAGTACAGCCCGCTGTGTCTCTCTATCTCTCTCTCTGTCAATACCCCCATCATCATTTGTTATTCCTCGGGGACACCAAGCACTGTTGTGGCTCGGTATTTCATTCTCTCATCTCTCTCTTCTCACTACCTTTCTCTCACACCTTTCTCTCCCACCTGTTCTGTCTTTCCCTTCCATTGCCCCCCTCTCCTGCTGCCTGTCACTCATCGCTATTGACTTTGCAACTACGTGGTTATTTAAAAAATGTACTGGCATTGGCAAAGCCAATAACGGTGGCTGACCATCTTGGAAGTGTGTCTTTTTGTATTTCCATGGTTACGCAGCATAATGGCCATCTTGGAAGTATATAAAATACATTTTCAAATTAACCAAACATTATTTTCTATACTTTGAGGATGGTCGCCATGTCAATTCAACAAGTAACATGACAGTTTCGGAGCATAGAAATCACACTTCTTCAATATCCAGCCACTTCAATTTGCATATCCAGTGCAGGCTCAATATTTACCAAGCACTGACAAAGCCAATAGCAACAAAAAGCAAGCACAGACAAAGCTAGACTGATTGGCTTTACCAGTGCTTCTTGCTGCTGTGCTTGGTTCAAAATGTAAACCTAACCCACCGCACTTTTGGAATTTGTGCAAACCAGGGTTGCCTCACCTTGCTGAACACATTTGACCAGTCCACATGCTGTCACACATAGTTGATTCTTTTGTGGGCGTTAACGCAAGGTGAGTGACACACGGAGCCATGCTATTTATGCGGTTACTGCTGTCGACAAGAGAGCAGGACGTGAGCTGCAGCTTGTCTATGACAATAGAGGATGGGGCATCTTATCCAATAAAGCTCAGCACTTTGCAGAGGCTAAGGATGCAGTACATGATGCTCAGCACTTATAATAAATATAGACATAAGGCTCCCCCTCCCCATAGTGCTCAATGACTCTCTTAAAGAGGTGTGGTGGTGTTCGAGTATAGATAGCTATGTGTGATTCTGTGGAATCCTGTAGGTGCAGTCCTCATGCCGTGTGGACAGTGGTGTACTCTATTTTAGTGTGCCCCAGCTTTACTTCCAGATGACCCATCAGACATACCCGGCCTGCCACTTGGAAAGCACACAGATGTCACTTGGATTGACAGAAGTGGTTCTTCAGGTGTAAAATGTTCCATGTAAATGACAAGGGCGCTTTCTAAGCACTCGCCAACCAAAACAGTAGTGTATTAAATATTATAAAAGAACTGCACAAAAGTGTTGAGTTCATAAAAGTGTATGCAAATGAGAGCGGTCACATGGGATGCAGAGTTCACAAACAATATGCAGATGGGAAAGTGCAGCTGTTTGTGTCCTTCACAAATTGTGTGATATTACCCAAAGAGTGCAATGCACTGTTATATATAGTTGCAGCATTTTCTTTGAATGGCCCAGCAATGAAGAGGATATCACTGAAAAGATATATGTTGTTGTATACAAGCATTATCTTAAAACCGTTATATATTGCAAAAAGATTAAAAAAAAGAAAAGATAAATCTGCTCTAATACAATCGGATGGAGAAGTTAGAAGTCACTTTGTTCGCAGTATCGAAACTTCTGTTTATTCATTTCAGTCCAGACGATATGAATGAGTGTAATCTTTTCTATAAATAAGTTCCATTCATTGATAGTTAAAAAGTGAAATGTGCTTCTGTCATTCGAGCCCTCTGCAGCAGTGGAGTAAAAAAGCATCGCAAACCCCCTCCCCCACGGTACGGGGGAAGGGGCGAGGTCCAGGGGCCCCCTGGCACTGTGCACGGGCACCTGGCAGGGTCCGGAGTGCAGGGGCCCCTCCATGTATTTTGCCGCGTGGCCCCCTCAAGTTTTCTTACGCCACTGCCATGCGGCATCATGACTGAGAAAATTGGCCTCCCATGAACATCCACGCTATATCAAGAAGTCAAGCAGCGCACAGCATAAAATACATTTGCTGTGCTGCCTTGCCTGAAAGGAAGGGAGCAGAATAGTGGCATACCTAGTTAGATGTGGTGGTCTCTGCATGTGCTGGTGCACTTTAGACAGATCTGTTCCATCCCAGACCCCTTGCACCACTGTATAATGGTGTCTTCGTTGTCTAAAGCATGGTTTTACACTGAATGGAGCCTCTTCCAGTATAAACCCTATGCTGTACAAAATAGTACAGTACACGGCCAAAGTGTGAAAAACAAGAAGAAATTACAACATTTCTCCTCGTTGTTCCTGTCTCGAGAAGGTGTAGCATTTTGGAACAAATCCCTGTCTACAGTTCTTTGTAGGTAGTGATTTGCATCAAAACCCATGGGTGGTTGTATGGAAATGCCCATGGACCGTTCAGGGAACAAATCCTTGATGCAAAGTCATGCATAGTAGCGCATTGCACAACTTTGCATTACTATTGAATGCAAATCATGATTTGCGCTGGATAGTAAATCTCACTTGAACACTTTGCCATGGGTTTGCGTTGGAAAAGTAACTTTGAGTCCAAGTGTGGTTAAACCCAAGATGATGTTTGCCACTTTACTACTGAACACAACATCCTTAAATGAAACAGATCCAGGTAAGTATGGGCAAGTAGAAGATTTTCTGCGTTTATCTATTTTATTATCTATCATGGACGACTACAACATTCTGTGGTTAATCACTTGAATTGAATACAATTCTAGACACCTTAATCTGTCTTTTGATTTGCACGGTGGACGAGGTCCATACTGGATTACTTCAGACCTGAAACAGGTGGCTACATTGTCACGGGTGTAGTCTGATTAGAATTAGAAGTAGGATTTCTAATTTTCTATTTTTTCCTGTAAATAGATCAGTTGAAATACTCTCAACTAAAAAAGTGGCTACAAGTATTCACATTGAAACAATGTACACATTTCATCATGCATTCCAATTGATAATCTTAACTTCTTATATCGCTCTTCAAACTGCACGTCTGTTGTTTCGAAGCTTTGTAAATTACAGGTGTTACTTTTTGTTACCCAACTCTATGGTACTCTGTTTACATGCCTTCGAAGGGATGGACTGCTGAGTTGGCCTTTACTGGATTCAAAATCATTATCTGCCAGTCGCTGCCGGTTGGATATCAAAATATCGTGGATGTTAATATTCCCATACAGAAATATCGTAACCAAAATATTAGCTAACAAAATATGACTAAAGTATTCTATTCTTCACCCATCCTTAAAGTACCTTGAAGATATGTGTATAGGGTCATGGTAAATATATTTAGAGTTATTCATAGTAAACCCATATTTACCCACATATGCTAACCTCAATGATATTTCAATATTTTGGTTGTGATATTTTTTATAGAACGATATTAAAACCACAATAGTTTGGTACCACAACATTGATGCTTGTTTCAGCAGACAGCCTTCAACTAACTGAGCCATCCATTTTATTCACGTTTTGTACAATACAACATATACTTTAAGACTTACAGTCTACTCCACAAAAATGGCCTATTCCTACAGTAGATGTCTTCCAGTGCAATTCAAGCAATGCTATTGAAGATTACCCATGATTCAAGGCACCCTAAAATCTGGCTGTTTAATCATAAATTGACAATCTAGGTTAGATGTTTTAGATACAAATGGTATGCAATATAATGTATCATAGCATGTTATTCCTTGCTTTCAAGTGTGTAATTCCATTCCAGTTAATTGCATGAAGGAACATTCTCTGAAAAAAATAACCCATTAATTTAACCTTAAAACTTCTTTCCTTTTGATATTTTTCAGTATGGAAATTCAGGTGGTCCCTTGGTTAATTTGGTAAGTGCAATGTATTTTCAGTTCTACTTCTTTTATGCAACTATTGTATTATTTACAAATAATTTGGAATCTGCGATGTAAAGTACTATTCGGAGTAATTCCTATTCAAAGCGTTTAGAGAAATGCGAGTCAACAATAAGCTTTTAGAAATAGCAATTTTAAATAAAAGTGGTTATTTACATATTTTTCACTGCTATTCCACATAAGCTTATCATAATTGTTCATTTTTGCCATCTGCAAAACGTTAACATGCTACATTCATTCACTGGGACAGAGGAAAGGCATGATTCAGAAACTACTTAACAATGAAACTCCTCTCGTTGCAAACTACCCCCCATCAACGAAACAGTATGAGTGGTGGCGGGAGCCACAGTTTTACTGCATTATCATCTATGATATTAGAACAAAACTCATACAGCCAGTATACCACATGTACAGTTAATTCAGGTAGGGTAAATCGCACATTTTGCACATGCACAAATCCGCAAAAACAATTTTCTGCTACCCAAAATGAGATTTGTGTCAAGTGTGGGTCCCACACAAATAGTATGTTCAGTGGTGGGTGAGGGTTGTGGCAAACAACTTTTAGTACATCACCACCTCATTAATTCACAAAGAGATGAGATGCACTGAACACAAATAGTGAGCTCAGTGCCCTGCCATGGAGTGTGCCACGTACAGAGCCAAGTGTATATCTCATTTTCAGAGAGATGCTGCCATGTCCTCCCAGAGGGCTGCTGCAGGTGGATTGGATTGGTGCAGTGTAGACCAGGAACATTGCAGTCCTTGTACTACCTATGTAATACAGGAACTATGAAATACTGATTACCATTCCAACACCTAGATTAGGGTTGAACATGTAAATATAATAATTGACATCTTTGAGTTCTTTAAAAACTGAACATTTTCAATGGGTGACTCAAGTATGAGGTTGGGAGTCTTCTGACATCAAAGTGGCTCATGAAAGACAGTGCAGGAGTGAGCAGCAGCGACAAACCCACAGCTTTGTCATGAATGTATGCCAGGACTGTATATCCAAGCACAGCATCTGCTCCTGATGACTGGCCCTCCCTCTGTCCCCTTATCCAGATCATAAATTGAGTCTTGGAAGCATTCACAGGTTAGTTACTCTGGCCACTTGCTGAGACAAGTAGATCCTTCAGCTTTGTACTCTACTGTTACACTGATGATAGCCAGCTTGCTGTCTGGCTGGATAACGGTCACAAGACTGTGCTGAGTTGCCACTTCCTTCTAACATATTAACTACACCACACTAAACACTGATAAGTGTCTCTATTACAGTGTGACCCGCCAACCTGTGAGCTATAGGTGTGGACCGCCCCTGACCCCTGCTCCTGTGGTCTGCAAGCCTGGCATGTTCTTGGGTGTTTAATTAATTATGAAGCCCCAGATTAGCAAACTAACTTCCTTAAGTGTCATGTGTCTAAAAATTTAGAGGAAAACCACTTATTTCCTGCCAATCAATTGCCATAGAACAGACTCATGCTGTTAATACATTTACAGTAGAGTTCAAACAACAAAAAGCTACAAAAACCACACAATACACAATACAACGGTAATGCAACAAAATAAATTGCTAAACCAGCACCAGTTGATATAAAATCTACGGGCATCATTTAGGCCCTGACTATGAGGTGTTGGTGAATTTCAAGTAGGGGTGAGTGTAACTCAAGTAATTGCCTGTAGCATAAACAAGCACAATTGTGTAAGATTATGCGGAATTAGGAAAGGAGGATAACCCAGCATTTTACACTTTTTTATTAGCACAAAATGCACCCTTCAGTCCAAAATAGCCATGAGGATTAATTTTGTGCCCGGAAAATAGCATTAAATGCAACAGAACACAAATAACAGCAGCCGGCCACAGTCCGTAAATTAGTTATTCCTGTGCTTCTGCAGTAGGATTTGTGTGCCATTTAAAAATGTTGTGCCAACTACATGATGAGGTGTAATCATATAATTTTCAATTATTTCATATCGTAAGAGTAATGCGAAGTTACTGAAGTTATTCCGTGTTACTTCGGCGTAATATTTCACGCAGGCATAATTCCGATCTCAATGCAAACAAATTTGCACAGGGAATACAAATTCCCAGTTGTGCAATGATGATCACATCCCTGCAGTTTTTCCAGGCAGATTCGTGCAAGATCCTTTTTATGCTGGCCTCTAATTTTGGGAATCAACTTCCTCTTCAAGATTGGTTTCAGTTCATCTTTCATTCCTAAAAAAAAAACATTTTTCTGTCTGTTGGACTCTATTGTTGGGCTGCTGTTCTTACCTTAGCTCCATCAACTGTTTATGTTTACTAGCACTTAGTAAATAGTTTTGAAATAATATATTCACCTTATTTATGTTCATTCCCACTCTGGTTGTATGAGCACCTCTGTGCTCACCAGACACCTGCATTGTGTAGCTGCGTTATTCGTCAAGAAATAATCTGGATAGCTAAATTTGTTTAGAACATTTGAATCTTGAGAGTTCTAGTCGGTGCTTGATTTGTAAAATTAATAAATAAGTGCCAGGGCCTGCGTCAGGAGGTCACTGCAGCTTGCACCACCCATTACCACTTCCTGCACTGCCAATCACGGTACCTACACAACTACTAAACATCACACTGCTACAAGTGTGCCAACTGAGACTGTTGAGGCTCAAAAGCTATATGAATGGGTTGGAAGGCAGTCATTAGTTGTTTGTAATGTTTATTGAATGAATAAGCAACTGTTGTTCTGCTCATCTCTAAATTACACAAACAGTGCTACTATGTGGCAGCTGTCATAAGTGCCAGTGTTGACTATTCAGTGCCAGTGCCAATTACCTAAAACTAAGCATAGCCATACAGCCCTTCTGCCTTGGTCTATACCAGGTAATAAAGGCCCTCCCCCTCGTGGAAAGGCTCTTTTATTGCTCAGGTTGAGAGTCTTTAACAACTGATATTGCCCTCAGCGGTGGGCTGTAAGTCTGTGCTATGTGCAGCATGGAAATGGGCACTAGACCAGAGAAGATATATTCAAAATGCATATTATGACAGCAGATGTCATTAAACCCAATATAAATTTGCATGTGTCAATGTGTTCCTGGAGAAAACGATTCAAACAAAGTTTTGGCTTCTCAGCTCTGTAATAATGTGTGTTACTGTGACTCAACTTACATTGACCTATTAAACATCAGAACATACAGCACTAAAGAAGCCTGAGATCCATTCTGAAATGATAAACTGTAACAGAGAAATAGATGCACTCCGCAGACTGTTAGGGTGAATCACTATCACAAACAAATGTCTGATCTGTTTTTAATCAACTAAAGTGCATTGAATCTAGGACAGCGACCAGAAAATAGTCTTAAAAATTAGTGATTTACTGGAACTTTGAGTCCTTAAAGAACGTGGTAATCTCTTCATGTTATCTGCCAAAATCGTCAGTAAATGAGATGGAATGGAATGTTGCTATGTGCACACTGCTTAAATTTTAATGTGATAATGAAATCCAACTGAGACAGAGTATTAGGCAGAACAAATATGTGTTCAATTAGTTATGTGTTCATATGCTAAGTTAAAGGACGACCTGAATGTTGTCCACCATGAACACAAAAGTATATTTTATTGTAGTTAAAAGTTACCAATTAATTGAGCTAGAATACATAGTTAAACTGCGTAAATGTCATTGTAATGATGGGAAGAAAAGCTCACTAGCTAACTGCTAGGAAAAACACACCTACGTAGCGTCAATCATCAATCTGAACTTCCCACACTGCACTCACATCACACCACACCTGAAGTAGCTCCACTGGCTCCACATACACAAACGTGCACAATTCATACTCCTCACCCACGCTTTCAAGCCACTTGATAACACTAGCCCAGCATACATCAACAATTGTATCTAATTTCACAAACCTTCCAGTCACCTCTGCTCATTTGAACTCCTACTTGCACACATCACACGCATACAGAAAACCAGACCCAATGTTTGAGCCTTCTCCCTCATCACTCCCAAAAATGTGGAACGACCTGCCACTACACACAAGAGCCTATTCCTCACTACTTGAATTCTACTAGGAGCTGAAGACCTGGCTTTTCTAGTAGTCCCACTAGGCCATAGGTTTGTTTAAACTCTCATCTGCTCAGCTCCATGATACTCTGCGAAAAATATCACACTCCACAAATCTTCATAAGATAACATGACATTGAAACTGTGAAGAAGTTCATCAATGTGGGGGCATCCAGATCCAATGAGATGTGGTCCCAGAAGTGGGCAAGAGACAGCTTACAGCTGGGGAGAAAGCACACTACCTAAAGAAACTGCCAAATAATTGAAATGCATATAAGCATGCAAAGGCTCTTGTGAAATACCAGCAGAATATCACTACATAACAAGTAGCCATGAAGGTCTAATTTTATCCAGCATTGGCTCAAAAAAAGAACAGTATTTATAACCTTTTATTATTGTACAGCAGGGTTGAGATAGTGAAAACATGCTCATAGAATCCTCTAATTTCCTTCAAGCCACTTCACATGTCTTCCAAACTTTCAGAAGAAGCGGAGTACAGGTGATCCTGGAGCAAACATACCATTGAAGTTTTAAAAACATCAAAACTTGCAAACACATCTGCATGAACCACCATTACAAACCTCATGCAACCCAGTGAAAGAGAAGGGACATCCAGCAATGTTTCAAATAACGTCTTATACATATTTAAGTCGAGCGCACAAGCGCTGTGATGTGTTGTAATCTAACTGTGGGCTTTTAACCACGCCCACCGCACGCCCATCAGTATCACTTGTTCATGGGCTTACCTTTTAAAAATCCTTTGGTAAATGCTTTAGGTTTCTTCTTCCTTGGGACCGTTTTGTTACGGCCTTGGCCATCGACCCTGTTACATGGATAATTGCATGTTTGCTGAAGCGTTTAACTGAGAGCGAACTTCTTTTTTCTTTTGTGTCTTTCCTTTGTGCTCATGCTCGTGGCGACCGTGGTACTTTCAATTGACTTGCTTATGTCAACTGTTTTTCTTTTCCTTTTCAATTTATGTGGCAAAAAAAGTCCAGTTAGGAATTTACAATGCTAATAGGTCTAACTAGAGTAAACGGTCTCCCCATTCCATTGGAAATGCTTGTTTATTTAATGGAGGAAATAGTCAGAAGGACACTGCATCAGAGGGACTCTCCAGAACCTATGGGGCATAGTGATCATCACAGATATACTATCACATTTAAAGAGAGGAATAGTTGTATCTCACTCCATCCAGGATGCAATCCCACTATCTAACACTATATGACCTGTTATTCATAGTATTGAAGAGTGGAATTGTGAGGAGGAAAGACCGAACAACTTGTGAATAAAAGTATAAAATGCTAGCCTTAAGGAATACAGGGCTCCACAATGATACAGGCTACCTGTCCCTTGGTGGTAAACACATAATAGTGCACCTTGGCAATGATCACATTCGCACTGCCAGTGAACGACCAGGGCTTCTGGAGGAAATTCTAAGCCACCATTGAGCAACCACCCACCTCCACACACCCATCAGCACCCTTAGCTTCTACAATCGGGTGTTGTCAAGAGCTCCAGAAGGACCCTCAGCTTCTGTATTCTGCTACTGCCAAAAATTCATAAGTGTCCCTTCTGTATACTGCTGTTGTGAGCCCCTTCTGAAGATGCCCATCAGACACCTGGGAATATTAGGTGGAACATCCTGCCAATCGCTGCATAACCCACGTCATGCACCCATTATCACTCAACAGCTAGTCATGGCTTTCCATGTTGATGCTTTAGTGTACTTTATAAACGGGTGTTGGTACAGAGAGATATAGCGCTGCCTAAGGAAAAAATAGCAATTAGCTTTTTTCAGCAATATAGTTGATGAGGTTGTGTTTTACACAGTGTGTTTCATGGCACTCCCCACCAATATGCAATCCAAGTAAATACAGCTTTATGCAGTCAGGTTGAATAAGTGCAGTTACTCTGCTGAGCAAGGAAGCTAATTCAGATATTTGAATACAGGACTAAAACCCAATGCAGCCAAATCCATAAGCAGTAATAAAAACAGGATTTACCAGCTTTTCAGCTGAGATACAGTAGTGAAATCACATAAGAAAACAAGCACTGGCAAAGAAAAAATGTTTGGGTTTGATGTGAGTAGATGTATTTGCTTTGGTAGGCCTTGTTATGGTATATTCTTGAATAGGAAAATTGAATTAACAACTTTTTCCAGGTTACACAAAGCTGTAAATAGAACTAGTTTCCAGGAGTAACTTGACAACTTTTGTGAATGTCTGAACGAGTAAATCAACATTCTCTTGGGGTGGTAAATGGCCAGGTTCATATTTCCTAATGTATGTAGTGCTTCATATCAATTATCTGAGGCCAGAAAGCACGAAGTTGTATTCAAGTGACTACCACTCTTTTGAAGTGTGTTTTTAAAGGTCCTAGGAGCAGAGCTAGGCTGGAAACCAAAAGTGGCTCTGGCAAAAGTGCCCCACACTACTGGTGGTCAAAGCTAGAGCGGGGGTGATGCAGATATCATATGTTTGAAATGGGTGATACTGGGGATCTTACGATGTTATACCAAGGTCTTTAGCCACTCTGAGTCATGGAACCAGGGACTCCTCCCATCTGGACCGCTGATGTGCCAGTGTCGTAATAGGGTCTAGTATAAAAGCCTGGTAAAGGAATAGACAGACCATAAACATTAAACTCCTGTTGTAGCATAGTCTCCTTTGCATGATATAGGCTAGGTCATGGCCTATGGATCTTTTCACCCAGCATTTAAAGGTGTTGGGACACCTGGCATAAAACTCAAATATAATTTACAGTATGACTCATTTAGCCACACAAATGATACTCCAATCTGAAACAAAGCTCAAAGGGCTGTATTAGAAATTAATGCTCAGAGTAACATAAATGATTCTCAAAATAGGATTGTAAAGATACAGAATCATTATAGATTGTCTAAACCTCCTAATGAAGTTCAGCGGAACTAACATTGAAAACACTAAACACTCATTAATGGCAACACATAGGAGTACTACAAAAACCTGTGAAGAATGAAACTTGCACTGCCTAGTTCTGTTAGTCATTTAGTTGTTCTTAGCCTGCATTCTTTAAAAACCTCAATAAAGGATCCCCTACGAATTAGCAAATCCAAGTGGTTCAGCAAGCGGTGAAGAATGGAAGGGATTCATCTGACTAACATCCAGTTGAGAAACAGTGTATTAAAGTTCATGGGGCAAGCTGATTTGTCCATCCATCATTCCATATGATGGAAAAAGGGAAATGACCAATGGCAAACAGTCATGCGATTCAGACTGCAACATTGGTGAAAATTTTCAGGCTCTTCATGTGAACAATTTCCATCTGTACTCTTCCACGCATTTTTTATACAATTATATACACGTGTATTCCACAGGTCCTGTATGTTTGGGCTTCAAAATATAGCAAATAAGCCTGCTAAGCATAAAACCATAGACAATCTATTTCCAAACTAGCTTTCACATGGAGTATATCTGAAAGAAAGTTCACGTTAGCAAGAATGAGAAAAGCTTTACTGCACTGCCAGAAAGCAGGGTCTTGCAGGTCCCACTTAGGCTAATGCAAGTGAATTAAAACAGCACATAAATGTATGCATTTAATATACATTTAACATCTCTAAGCCTTAAATAATTATTAATAAGCTATTAGACTTGCTCATGTAACAGCAAAATCAAAATTACAAAAATGTGGTTAACCCTTTCATGTAGCTATAAGTTATTACAACATTCTCAATGTTTACAGGTTACTTTTAAAATACTTTCCCCTATGAAAACTAATATTGTTTTAATGCAGACTGTTAGTTTACATCATGAACTATAGCATAATGACAAATGAATTCGTCAAACATGACATTTAAATGCTATACTACTGCTGACCTAGCGTGAATGCACTCTAAAATGGCTTTCAGTGCACCACTTTACAACTAAACTATTAGTACTTTGATTAACATAAGACATAAATTGTCATGCATAGAGGATCTCTGTGAGATGAAGGATATTATTAAAAATGTCTGCTATATTACTCTGTTGATGTGCATCAGTGGGTCCATTTGAACCACCCAATAGCAGCCTCTTTAGAAACCTTGCTAAATCACCAAGAGAGCATTATATGGTGTTCCCTCAGGAGCAACGAACAAGAGATTCAAATACAGGGCCCATTAAGACACCATACAAATATTCTATGACGTGTGGTATGGAAGGAGAGGGTTTTGACCTTTGACCCTTTACAGCCTCTGTCAGAAAGATACCCTTACCCATGCCATCCTTTAACTGGATAGTGGTGTTGGACACCCAGGGGGTCAAGGGTAAAATAGACAAGAGGCCTGTGAGTTGCTGTTCGGAAGGTCTTGACAGCTTACACAACCCTAGCTGCAGTGGAGGAAGAGGACAGGATGAGAGAACAAGCAATAAAAAAGTGAAAAGCTAAAGTGGGAGAGGAGGAGGAATACAGGCAAAGATAGTCCCACGTTCTAGGTTGGGAAACTGCAGATGGATCTTTGCAGAAAGGACAAAACTTTTCCTGAAACCAAAGGTAATTGCACAGAACAAACACTGATAAACAATTTGATACATAATAGAGCAAGAGCTGACCTATGTGTGAAAATTCAGTAAACTAAACCCTGCTCAGGCAAAATCAAATACCTGTGGCATCTTTTTCGTCACTGCACAGGACAACTGAGCTGCAGTGGCAATCTGTGGTCTCATCGGATCCCCCAAAGACCTTTCCATTCAAAGGTGACTTTTTTCAGATTAATATAGCTTGAACTCAACCCGAAGATATCGAATCGCTTTACATGAGCACTGGTTACATTATAGAACAACGTTTTTATAGACACAGGGAGTTTAAGTGATTTGACCAGAATGACAGTATGTTGAGCCAACGCCGAACATAGTCCACCAGCTCGAAGGTCTGCAGCTCTGGCCGGTATGCCAAACGAATCAGATTATGTTTTGATGAAAGCTGATGTCAAGGCATGACCATTATCACCATAGAATCAGTCTTTCTACAAGTCCCTTTTTATCACTATATCTAAAGCAGTGTTTGGTGTTTTTGATGGATTATCTGGGATATGTTTCTTCACTTTGATCTTTGGCTCTCCAGAACATGTCCTTCCAGATAGAAAGAGGATGCAGTCTTGTAGTGTCAAATGACTCAAACATCAATAGCTGAAGTCACAAGTGCTCATCCACTACTGCCCAATAACAGACACTGCATGACTCAGATGCTGTGAGAAACCATACTATGCACAGTCTCGAATCCCACGCTTTATATGGCTCTTATGACAGGCTTTGTCTGCCTTCATCTACAGAAAATCAAAAGGAATTATTTATGGGAAGTCCGAAACAGTGTATTTTCCATGATAAGTAGCTTGCAGGTCACAGTGTCAGGATGAACCCCAGCTGAGGAACGAGGGGATGAAACATTAGATTGGGGAAAGCCTCCAAAAATGAAAACAGAAGAGAATAAAAAACGGAAGAAAACATTGCGAGAAGAATGGAAGAAACAATGAAAAGCGAATACAAGACCTGGATGGAAACAATAAGAAGGTATTCAAGAAGGAGAGGGAAAAGCAAGGTAGAAAAGTATAGAGAGACGATGAAGCAAAGATGGGAGAAATAAGGTTGTAACTAAGACAAAGTGAACATGAAGTTAAAATGCGCTGGGGAGGGAGAAAATAAGAGAGAGATAAGAGGAGAAACAGCAGGGAAACAGAAGAACACACGTCAAAAAGAGGGAGAAAGTACGAAGGCAGACGTAGAGGGTAAAAGAGGATGTAGCAAGGGAGGAAGGTGTAAAGTAAATGCAAGAAGGCCAGGAGAGCGAGGAGAAATTAAGACATGGCGAGAAGGGAAATAGGACAGTGTGTAGTAAAGTAGGGAGAGAGGAGAATTAAAGGAATGGGAGGCAAGTGAAAATAAGAGGTGGAGGATGAAGTGAGAAATGCAGGGAGGGAGAAATGGAAGTTGTGGTGGGAGTGAGAAGAGCAAGTATAACGGCGAGAGAAAAGGAAACAAGTGACAGAGAAGATGGCGTAAGGCATGGAGGGAGAGAGGAACAAGTAAAGCATGGAGGATGTGAATAGAAAGAAAACGAAGAAAGTGTTAAAGAGACCAAGGGGAAGACAAAGGGAAAAGGAGCAAGAAAGGCAGGGTGGGCAAATGAGGACAAAAACAAGATCATGGTAAGAGGAAGAAGTAAGCCAGGGATAAAGCAGGGCGTAAGTGACAGAGGAGGAATTTATGGTCTGGAGAGAGTGCAATTCATCTCTTTAAGCATTCAGGAGCATATTTATATTTCTTGATGCAAAACTGCACTAACACAATTTTGCATCAAAAAGTTTAGCACCGGCTTGCGCCATTCATGAGCGCCAGCCAGGCGCCATATTTATGGAGTGGTGCAAACCGGGGCAAAGAGTGGGCTAAAAAAATGAAGTGGGGGTGGTTGTATGGGAGAAAGGGGTTTTGCACCAAAAAATGGTGTTAGGCTGGTTAGAGGCCAAAAAAATGCCTCTAACCAGCCTGGCGTCATTTTCTGATGCAAAACCATCCATACCACATAACTCCTATGCCCACCACCCCAAAGGCCAGCACAGGAGACTAGTGTCCCCTGGGCATGGCCATTGCATCCTGTGCCATGCAGGGGGCCCCAAGTTGGGCCCCCCCAGTGGCACTTTAAAAACTAAGTACTTACCTATGCTTACCCTACTTAACTTGGATGGGGCCCCCATCCTCCGGTGCACTCTGGTGTGGGTGGGGGTGTTACTGGTGCTTGAAGAGGGCACCTGTAGACCCATTCTATGGTGTTTAACCATGGAAATGGGTCCACCGACCCCTTATCGCCTGGTCTGACCCAGGCATTAAATAATGGTGCAAAGTAAGCTTTGCACCATTATTTCACCCCTCCTCCCACCCGTGCGTCATTTTAGCACAGTGATAAATGTGGGGCTATGGGGCTATGGGGTTAGCACCATTTTTTAGATGGGAATGCCTACCTTGCATCTCATTGATGCAAGGTAGGTTCATGCATCAAAAAAAGGTGCAAACTCCAATATTTTGACGTTAGACATGTCTAACGTCAAAACATAAATATGGAGTTAGTTTTGCGCCAAATCTGCCTTAAAAAAATGATGCAAATCCGGCGCAAATAAAGTATAAATATGCCCTCAGGTATCCTAGCAACCCCTGTTATTTTCTTTGGTGCACTTGCTCACAAAAGCCACTGAGCAGGCGAGCCATGGGAGAGATCAGCAGGATGGCAGGAGGTAGAGCGTGAGAGGGACTAAAGCCGACAGTGAGAGACAGGCTGGACAGGGAGCAGGCAAGCTACAACAGAACACATGTAGCCCAACAAGGCCCATGAGGAAGCGAGAGAGACAAGATCACAAGGCATTAACATTTTTTTTAGCTATTGTGACAAATAATTTTCAATTCAAGTGAAAGCACAAAGTTGAATATTACATTTTCTCTCCTTACTAAACTCCAGAGAAACAAAGTAAACTACAAATCCCATCCATAAGGCATGGTAGAAAAAGTACTAGAGTGTGCCTATTGACTAACCAATCAAACAATGACTCTAATAGCCCAAACAGAGACAACACCATCTTGACTGCTTCTTTCTATGCAGCATCTGAAGGCATCCAGCTTCAACAACTGGCTACAATCAGTGTTTACAGGAGCGTCTCCATTGTCAGTTTCTGAATGCTTTCTGTTGTGCTCCTCTAACAAAAGTTTGTTTATGAAAGTTATCCAAGAAAGTAGACTGCCAAGTACAAATTAAACCAGGAGGGAAAACACTACATATTTCCTAGTTACATCATTTAATTTGTACAAAACAATCTGATGACATGATTGTTATAATATAAGCAAAGTATATAGAAACACAGGGAAAAGAGAGAGCTTCAGGTGCAGTTTTTGTTGTGTCTCCTCCGTGAACTTAATAGAACTGAAATGTATTTGTAAAGAGAGCTAGAACATGTTTTATTTTATGACATGACATCAGGCTCCAGAATAAGCTTATTTAAAGCTGATTAATCACAACAGAAGTAATTTCAACATGTGTCTTAAAGTAAAAGGTTGCTCTTAAAAGTAGAATCAGTTAACCAATCAGCAGACTTCATTATGTCCTGTAACGCAAACCATTTCAAAGCCATAGCTCCCTTTGTTGAGTGAGCGCCAAAAATACTTCCGATCAGTACCTGTTTCTCCTATAAGCCATTTTAGAAATCTGGATATTGTAGCTGACGAAACAGGATTAAACATATATTTCATTACAATAAATAGCTGCCACCTATGACTTGATTTGAGTTCCCTGATACTATCTTTATATATCTTAAGGTTCTGCACCACACATATCTTTGGGTGGTCTTGAAACCTGCGCTAAGTGATACTCCTGGAGCTACATTTGGTTCTTCTGCAACTAGTAAAAGAGACCCACCAGAGCGAAACTAGCCTATCTGCTAATTCTACGGCTCTAATATCCAAGGGTCGTATCCAGGAAATTTAACATAAGAACATGCTTAATTTTGCTGATTGTTGAAGGTTTAAATTCTCGTTAGGTAGCATCATTGCCAACACTGACATTGCACAATAGTGTATATTTGAGTTCAAGTGGGCAGGACAAACTTATTCCTTTAAGTAACTTAACAACTAATAGGTACTCGCCTACTGGCATGTTAGCAAAAGTAAGCTGGTGATCTGAGATGGCTGATCCACAAGAGTTCACCATCCTGTAAGATAACCCTACTGATGCTGGTTATGCCTGCTATGAGTAAATAAAATTATGAGATGGGATATATCTGGCCCCACGAGTTCTAAACAGCATTGGTTGCACTAATGAACCATCTCCTCGAAGATGAATAATATCTCTTTTGTGTTGCTGTATGATCATGCCTGCTTGATTAAATAAAAGGAGCAACTATGTTTCCCAAGGAACATTTCTAATAAATGTGTAAGAAAGACAGTGTTCCACTAGGAATTATAAAATAATTATTTTTTATTTCAGTCATATATGTTATTCCTGCTAACTGTACAGACAAAACATCCATAACGTATGAGGTTTATATTATATTGTCCACACATCATGAATGCATTACATTAGTCAGTTCCAACACAGAAAGGTGCCCCTAGTGGCAATACAGAGCAAGTGATAAATAGTGAACTTTTATGTTGCACAGTGTACAGAGAATATATACATAAGACCCAATCATTGAGATACATTTTCATTAGAATCAAGACAAATAAACATTTAAGATTGCAATAAGCTCCAATGAATGAATGGTTAGAATCAAACAATCAGCATTTCAACCGCTCTGAGTGATTTTTAACAGGGTCTTCCTTGGGACAGAACAAACAGGTATTCACATGTTAACTGTCAATCTCCACTATCAATGTGGCCAAACAAAAGCATGAGCCAAACAAAAACACAACTCATCTGTGTCTGTCCTCCCCAGCCCGGTAGCAGGTGCAAGAACACACCACACATGGAGCTCATAGTTAACGTCTTTACTTATCAGCGTAAAACATGTAACTAAACTCCTAATATCCCAATAACCAATACAGACCACACCCTGACATCTCCCAGATTAATAATGTAATGTCCTTTATAAGTCTGCCCTTTGTCGTGGGGTCCTACATCTCCCTCCTGGTTAAATAAAAAAGAGACAATTAAAAAGACTAACAAAAAGCAGCATTACATTTCTTCAATCAATCGTCTAGGTGCTCATACAGTTTAGACAGACCCTGTGTTATGAGGTAGTTGAGCTGTACCTGGGGTAGACCCTGAGGTACAGGGTCTGATATTTGCTCACATGATACCCTGAAACCGGTCCCAGGAAGCTTGATTCCGGTCCAGGGGGGACCTGGCCTGTCATTTTGGGATGGATTGTTCCCATGGGGAACAGGGTCAAGACTGATTTACATATGCCTTGGACCAAACTGGGGTGGAGTGGTGGGCAAAAAAACAATGGATGAAACCCAGATGTTTGTGCCTGGGGGTGAATGTTTGCATTGTTCAGCATTCTGTCCATCATCTGTTCTTTTTGCTTTTGTCACCCTAAGTGAGAAGGGAATTTGCAGATGTGGGTCTCTTGCTCCCTGTGCCACAGGATTCAAGCTAGCCTGGCTGATGAGGGGTGATACCCCGAAACTGGTCCCAGTATGCTTGATTCCGGTCGTGGGAGGACCTGGCCTTGTAGTTCAGGCTGGACTGTTCCCATGGGGAACAAGGCCAAGGCTGATTTGCACATGGCTGGGTCCAAACTGGGGTGGCGTGGTGGGCAAAAAAACAATAGAGTAAACCCAGATCGTTTTGACTGGGGGTGAATGTTTGCATTGTTCAGCATTCCGTCCATCAGCTGTTCTTTTTGCATTTATCACTTTAAATGAAGGCATGTGTTACAGGCTGAATAATCCTACGTATAACATCTTGGACTATTTCTGCAGCAGAGGAAACTCCAAAGCTTAGTCATTTGTATCTAAATAAGCAAACATTAGTTCAAAAAGTGGTAATGTAATCCAAAAAGTGGTAATGTTCCTGCAGTTCTCTTCCAGTTCAAGCTGAAGGTAGCCTTTGTTCAGGTCAAAACAGGGAAAACATCTTTGTCTCCATTCAACTGCATAATCATATCTGCAATGTGCAGACCAGGATGTCTCTCTCTCTCTCGATTGCTTTGTTGGTCTGCCACATACCCACACAGATGCGCACTGCACCTCCACTGTCATTTGGGCACTACCACAATGGGCGATGCCCATAGTGTAGGACCAGTAGAGTGCTCAATAATGTCATGTTTCAATAAAGCTTCTAGCTCCTTCTCAACCATTTAATGTAGGTGAAATGCTATTTTGTGGTGTCGCTGTGCAACAGGCTTCAATAATGTGAGGTTGCACCTTCATCGTTTTGAGCCTTCCTAGATCATGAAACAGTGACGGGAACTGACTCACAGATTTAAGTTGTGTATTATGGTTGTAATTGATGGATATCATCCCTATGTCAACAGCTGTTGTAATGCTAAGTGGTCATGCACTAGATGGAGTACCTTGAAGAACATGAATTGGGACCTGCACATATGTCTTCTTGGGCCACAGGATCGTTATGAATGGTCATTAACTCTGCAACGGCTTTGAAGCAGCCCTTGTGACAACTTTCGACCAATTTGAGTCATGGTATAGGCTGTAGAGTGTGAAATTGTTCAACTGCAATGATGTTGTTAGATGCACCATTATCGATTACAAAAATTACTGGGCAGCAGTTGAATTTCATTTTGATTTTGGGTCAATATACATATGAGTTCTTTTGTTTTCTCAGCTCACTTGTTTCAACTTTTTCCGTCTTCCTTGCAAGTGGCAAGGCCCACTTGTGGATGTTGTTCCTTTTTATCTATGATCACCGCATATTCATCCTCTTCACTGTCGCTCGATGGTGATATCAGGGAACTTTTGCAGGATTAACTTGATGTGGTTAACTTCATTTAGTTTTGACGTGTCACAGTTCTGGTTGGTTTTTGTGTTTGTAGGTGTGGTGAGACTGCTTCTGGAACTTTTTGGTATCCATATTCTCCTCCTGCCATGACACACTTGTTTTTTCTTCACTTTACAAATGGTTATAAAGTGCTTCCCCTTTACGCACCCTTTACTCTTTTGTCCAATGGCTGGACATTTAGGCCGAGATTTATACTCTGTTTGAGCCAAATTTGCATCATTTTTTTTTAATGCAAATTCGGCGCAAACCTAACCCCATATTTATACTTTGGCGCTAGACCTGAAAAGTCATTTTTTGCTTACGGGAAACTACCTTACATCAGTGGGATGCAAGGTAGGCGTTCCCATGCAAAAATGACGATATGGCCTTAACGCCATATTTATCCCCCCATGCTAAAATCACGCACATGGAGAAGGGGGCCTTAAATAGTGGCGCTAAGCTTGCTTAGTGGCATTATTTAACGCTTGGGTCAGGGCAAACGTTAGGGGACCTGTGGGCCTATTTCCATTGTCAGAGACCATGGAATGGGCCCACAGGTGCCCTTCCCTAGCCCCAGGGACACCCCCACCCACACAAGAGGGATGCCAGTGGATGGAGGGGGACTCCATCCCAGGTCAGACAGGTAAGTTCAGGTGAGTATTTTCATTTTTTTTTTAAAGTGCCATGGGGGGGCTAACTTGGGCCCTCCTACATGGCACTGCGACCAATGGTGGTATACTTTTTCACACAAAACTGCATTAGCGCAGTTTTGTGTGAAAAAACTATACATCAGGGCCTTATTCTGATGTGAAAATGAAAATCTGCATCAGAAACACAGTTTTTCTTTTTTAAGGATGTCATTTTAAGGGCATCTGCTTGATGTTGGTGTCAACTCTTCATGACTAATGCCACTTCACTTTCTGCTGTTCCTACTTTCATCTCAGTGGCTTGTCGATCGGCTACTTTCATCTCAGCGGCTTTTCGATCGGCTCGTTCTCAACTCAGCTTAATACTTTTCGTAGACTGAGTGTCTCTCGATATTGGGGGAAAATCTACGAGGAGTTTTCCCGCTCTAATGGGCCAGGTCAGCTGACAGCAGAGTTTCTGCTAGTCAAGCACGAACCCCGGCCCGAAAGTTTTCTGGATCTCCCCATACCAGCACGTGCCCGAACTTTATTCCTTCAGTTCAGATACGGAACATTGGCGGTCAACAGCTTTACGGCTCGTTGGCCGTCCAATATTCCTATGTCTGACAAATGCATAAACTGCCATTTATGCAAGGAAACTCCTGAGCATGTCCTATTTTTTTGCCCCTTGTATAAATGCCCTAGAGGAAAGTGGATTATTCCCTTGTGTAAAGCACTGCTATTACAAAACCGAATCAGTGCGTACAGATTATGTAAATATGATACTTCCACGCTGATAGTAAGCTCTGTTTCTAAGTACCTGTCAGCAGCATGGACAATTCGTAGTAGGACTATTATAGATCTCAATCCAATGGCTGAAGAATGGTCTAGCAGTTAGCAGACGAGGACTGTCTCAATAGTGAGGGATCTTAAATATAACTATCAGTGCTGATCTATTCACAATATCAGATTGCATCCCTGTGTATGTTTTCTAGTGGGTTTCCCCATTTAAATCGGTTTATGGTATCTCAGCACATAGCACTTCGCAAACTGTAAGATCTAATTCCTCTGATCAATTTATCTAAAAGATGAGGCTAATTCGAGGGTACCCTTTCTTATTGTTTGGTTTTTAACTTTCGTAAGCAGGAACTATTTTACGAAGTTTTATGATTTGTTTCATTGTTTGGTTTTTAATTCTTGCAAACAGGAACTATTTTACGAAGTTTTATGATCTACTCTTATGTATAAACCTGTTTTAGAATAGTTTTTATAGGTATCATTAGAAAAGATTTGGTATACTATTTGTCTTAAATCGATTTATATTATTTTAGCACATATCACTTTGCAAATGGTAAGATTTAATCCCCTTGATCAGCTTATTTAAGACATGAGGCTAACTCTAGGGCACCATTTTAATTGTCTGGTTTTTTATCGCTGCAATTATGAAATCCTCTACGAAGTACTATGAACCATTTCTCAAGTATAACTTGTTCCAGAATAGTTTTTGATAGGCACTTTCTGAAAGGATTTGCCATACTATCTGTTTTTCTTTGAAACTGTCTTGGTAAATGGTATTTCTTAAGCTAGGAGGTACAAACTGAGGAGTTTTATTTAACCTCCGGTCCATTGGACAAGCAGTGTGCCAACTGTTATTGCTTCCTTCTTTTCGTGATGGTTATGATTTCTATTTTTCTGTATGTACGGTCATTTTTATCTTTTGAAATGGTCTAACATTAGACCGAATAAACTATTGATTGAGTGTCTCTCGCAACATGTGTATTCTGAATGAGTCCGACAAACAACCATCAATGACTCATAGGCGCATGGCTTCTTCATCAGTACATTCACTGAATTTGCAATGTGTGATGAGCACATCAAGTCTTTCAATAAACTCATCCATCATTTAACCAACTTTTGTAAATGTACCTTTCATAAGGCATTGAGTTGAACTTGGCTCCTAATGCTTCTTTAATTTGATGGTCAGAAATTGTCTCAGAATGTGTGAGATTCTTCATCATTTCTTTTACTCTGTCACCAGCAAGATTTTTAAAGTATTTAATGATTTTCTCCTCACTTACTTCTTCCAAAGCATCTCGATCCACGTGGTCCATCTTGTGCCAATATTCTGTTTTTTTGGCAGTATCGTGTGGTGATGGAGGTTTTAAGAATGCAGGAGCACTGTATTCGTAGTCTCCTGCTGCAGTTGCTGGAAATCCTCACTAACTTGAAGACCATTTGAAGACCTTATGAATTGTGCTGAAGGCCACCAGCTACCGCCTTCCCTGTCCCTGGCAGCTTCTTCGGGGAGTAACAACTTGTAGAGCACAACCTTTGTGTTGTCTCTCGAGTTATCTCATCTGATTATGAAGTTGTACGGCTGGTGAGAAAGCTCACTTCCCATACCTGGTAGTTGCTGCCTTCTAGCGTTTTATCTGATTGTCACTGTCTTTTATTTTGTACCTGGTTTTATACCTGCGTTTAGCATTTTCTTTGTGTGACTGCTGGCTCGGTGTTGTGGCGCAGCTCTTTCTTTTTTCCTTAGCTTTGCCGGTAAGTCCTGACAAGCTTTTCTAACTATGCTCCCTTGTAGGGCCTTCACCTTCTCCACAAGGCTTCCTACGGGCTGGAGCAGCGCTTGCTCTCCTCATACGCCAACTGCAGTATTCTTCGGTTCGGTTTGGGCATACATGGCAGGCACAAGCAGTGCGCTACTTTTTGCAAACTGTCAGGGAGAGCACTTCTGTTTCTTCGGGGCACATACCCCATTCTTGATCACCAGTTGTCGCATTCCCCCCAACCCGGTAGTAGGCATAAGAACCCACCACACACGGAGCAGTCAATATGTAACTAAACTCTCAATATCCCAATAACCATTAAAGACCACACCCTGACACCTCCTAGATTATCTACGTAATGTCCTTCATAAGTCCGCCCCTAGTCATGGGGTCCTAATGCTTAAAGTTCTAAGACACTACAACCTAATCATCTGATTCTGGTGCAATCATAAGATGTTATAAGTCATTGTGACCTGAAAAAATATATAGATGCATGTAAGTTCAACCAAAAGAAGACCAGAAAGTCAGATGAGTAAATGAGCTCATTTGACGTATTTACTCATTTTAACATGCTGACTGTAATCAAGGTGCTGTGATGATCAAATACACTATATGTAAGCCCTCTCACAAAAGGAACAGGCAAAAGTACTTAAAATACTTGACATATTTATGTCCCATTTCGTGAAGGGCATTGGCTAGCAATGCTGTCAAGCAGTGCACATCCAGGTATTCTAGATATCCATGCCAAAGCCTTGCAGGGTCCCACCCATGAATAGAAAAAGGTGTATGGCTCAAACAACCTTTCTAAGAATGCGTGGGATTAACTATCTGCTTCCATACAGCCACTCCTAAGTAAAGGCTCAACTTTGTCCATATGTTCAACATTGTGGTTGCAAGAACACTCTACATAGTGCCCAGCAATCACATATTACATCCTGTTCAGTAAGTCGGCAAGGCAAAAACATTCCTTACATGCATGAGACAGGAATGAATCACATTCCTGTGGTTTTAATACCTTAAATGTAACATTCATATTTCTTAAAAGGCTCACTGCAAACAATAAAAACTTATCAACCATGAGGGAAAAGGAGACGGCAAGCAAAGGACAACCAGAGGTAGTATGAATAGTGCAGTTACCACAAAGTGTAGGTCTTACAACTCATGCATGTGGCGCTGCATCCACTGATGTGGCAGTGGCATACAGGATTTAAAAACAAGCATTTGCAATGCAATAGGTCTTGCATTTGCTTGAGTTAGAGCTATTGGCGTTGTAGGTGCATACATGAACTTTTCTTGCTACATAAATTGGTGAACCCTGCCACATAATTTGGTCATCTCTGCCACACAATTCCAGTGGCCCTGCATATACCTAAAGCACTTCCATTCACCTTATTTCTCTATCTTCAGCAGAAAATGAAAAATTGCCATATTTTATTATTATATTATTCTTTTGGGTCCCCCAGTATCCTGACTATAATGTTCAGAACAGCCCCTAGAAGAAAATACTATAAAAATAACATGTCCAGATGTGGACTTGATCATGTAACTATATAGTCTGTCCCTAGAAAGCATAACCACATGAAAACCGAACGGCAGAACATAATGCAGTGTAGCCATATACTTAGCCCCTAGAGGGCGTAGTACATTACACATTTTCAGGCCTCCCAGGACTACTAACAGGCCTACTAGAACAATATTACAAACAAGGCCTGTAAAACACAAACTACCCCCTGCTGTAAAACAACAGTTCCGGCCATGAGAGAACTTAAAAAGACACTGACTGGTGGGAGGGGTTATTATTTTGCAGCCCTCCCCCCCCCCAGCAACTTAGTGTGGGGACCCAAACATGCCTTAGACCGAAAAAGAGCACTGTGCTGAACATTTTGATGGTGGTCCCATGACCCTAGGACCCACCCCATGGTGAGTTATGGGCAGAAATGTTATGTAAAAGGAATGCCCTGCAAAGCATTATAGGGCAGGTTTCTGATGATTGTAATGCTCTGATCAGCCCCTACAGGACACCATAATAAAAATAGTATTAGTAAGAAACATAGGTGGTCATTCTGACCCTGGCGGTCTTTGACCGCCAGGGCGGAGGACCGCGGGAGCACCGCCGACAGGCCGGCGGTGCTCCAATGGGGATTCCGACCGCGGCGGTAAAGCCGCGGTCGGACCGGCACCACTGGCGGGGTCCCGCCAGTGTACCGCGGCCCCATTGAATCCTCCGCGGCGGCGCAGCTTGCTGCACCGCCGCGGGGATTCCGACCCCCCCTACCGCCATCCAAATCCCGGCGGTCGGACCGCCGAGATCCGGATGGCGGTAGGGGGGGTCGCGGGGCCCCTGGGGGCCCCTGCAGTGCCCATGCCACTGGCATGGGCATTGCAGGGGCCCCCGTAAGAGGGCCCCTACATGTATTTCACTGTCTGCTGCGCAGACAGTGAAATACGCGACGGGTGCAACTGCACCCGTCGCACAGCTTCCACTCCGCCGGCTCGATTCCGAGCCGGCTTCATCGTGGAAGCCTCTTTCCCGCTGGGCTGGCTGGCGGTCTGAAGGCGACCGCCCGCCAGCCCAGCGGGAAAGTCAGAATTACCGCCGCGGTCTTTCGACCGCGGAACGGTAACCTGACGGCGGGACTTTGGCGGGCGGCCTCTGCCGCCCGCCAAGGTCAGAATGAGGGCCATAGTCATGTAACCATATAGTCAGACTGTACAGGGCATAACAACATGAAAACAGAATGGCAGAACGTGATGCAGTGTAACCATATATGTAGCCCCTAGAGGTCGTAGTGCCTTACACATGTACAGGCCTAGCAGCCCTGTTGCAATACTAGTACAAACAAGCCCCTTAAAACACAGACTAGTCTCAGCTGTAAAACAAATGTTCCAGCCATGAGAGAGCTTAAAAAGACTCTGAATGGTGGGAGAGGTTACTATTTTGTGGTCCTCCCAACCCAGTGTAGATACCCAGAGATGACCTAGACAGAAAAAGTGTGTTGTAGTTGAACATTTAGATGGTGATCTCATTGTCCTAACTCCACATTGTGAATTATGAGAAAAAATGTTTTGGAAAAGGAATGCCCCACAAAGCATTATAGGTCAAGTTTTCGATTGCCGCGAATATTGTAGCATATTGATTGTACTGCTCAGAACAGCCCCTAGAGAACACCATAATAAAATTAGCATTTGTTAGGAAACATGGTTTTGACACAATATAGTCAGCACCTAGAGGGCATACCAACATGAAAACAGAATGGGAGAAAGTAATGCAGTGTAACTATATATGTTACCCCAAAAGAGCATAGTGCTCTACACATTTTCAGGCCTAGCAGGCCTACTGCAATACTATTACAAACGAGGCCCTTAAAACATAAACTACTCTCAGCTGTAAAACAAAAGATCCAGCCATGAGAGAGCTTAAAAAGGCATTGAATGATGGGAGAGGTTACTATTTTGGGTTCCCCCCAACCTGGTGTGGGGACCCAGAGATGACCTAGACAGAATAAGTGCGTCATGCAAATGTTTTGGTGAAGGGTCCCATTGTCGTAGGACCACCAAAGACTGAGCTATGGGTGCAAATGTTTTGAAAAGGAAATGTCCTGCAAAGCATTATGGGGTGAGTTTCCTGAGTGCAGTGAATATTGTAGTATCGGCTCTTTCGCTGTGCCGGGAGAGCCCCTTTGAGGATTTCTGTGTTAAATGCTCCAGTGTGCATATTTGCACTTTCAGGCTGCCTTGCTAAACTTGTTAAGTGGTACTCATGTAAAGCGCTCCTCAGATCAAGTTCACGCTATATGAAACTTCACTTAGTCATGTAAAGCGCTCCTCCAATCGAGTTCACGCTATATGAAAATTCACGTCCTCATGTAAAGCGCTCCTCCGATCGAGTATGCGCCATATAAAAGGTTTTGTTAAGAAAATATTAAATAAATTCAAAAGAACCCGCCTGCAGCTTGCAGCCTTTGTGCGCAGACACCACAAAGAAACAGTGGCATGCCCAAAACAAGGAAGATTAAGAAACAACATACGGCCACGCAACACAAAGCGGCGAGGCAAAAGAAAAAGGTAGTGCGCCACACTAAGTTTCATAGCTGATCGTGCATTAATCCATGTTACAGTGTCAGTCTCCAAGGCGGTAACAAAGCAGTCTCATGACAGGACAAACGTAAAGCATTTGCCTACGAAATCAAGGGAAGTTTGAATGGCAGGCCAAGGAACGAATGAAAGTTATGAGTGTGAGATGGGCATGTTGCAAGCCCACAGATGTAGATTACAACACATGGAGAGACAGCGCTGGCACATTGCTTGGGGCGCAGGTGAGGAGACAGCCGAGCACCAGAACAGCAACGCATGTATGTAAACGTGCCCAAAGTCAAATTAATTCCTCCCGGGAGAAGGGGGGGGGGCTTGTGATACAAAATACTTGACGTCAAAGCCAAAAGCTGCTCAACTTTACCTAAAACTGAAACAGAATGACAAATACTATATCCAACAATATATCCTCGAAGAACAAATTGGCAGTCAGGTAGACAACGTAAGCAAAGATGATAAAGTAGCTGGTAAACAGTGAAAACAGACCAATGGAACGAGTTCGTCACAACCCATCAATGGGAAACACATCAAAGGGAATGCAGTGAAAACAGACTAGAGAACTGAGTCACTCACAGTCCATTGATCGAAATACAAAGCATACAAATGGTATGCACTTATCCTCACTACTGAGCAGCAAAAAGAGGAAGTCAAGAATATGGTGTCTTTGAGCTGTGGGGGCCAGTTATTATTGTTCGTTCTATCGTCACACTGTAGCACTTTTTCTACCATACCTCATCGGATTTCTAGTTTAATGTTGTTTACTTTACTAGTGTGCAGTTTTAGTAAGTATAGGGACTAGTCTTCATTCCTGCCAGAGAATTCCCTAGTCAAGAAGCCATCTAGGATCCCTCTTTTTAACCAATGAAGTTCGCTGCCAGCTTAATCCACTTCGGTATGCTGTAGCAGTACAGTTTTTTCTGATGCCTGCTTCCTGCGGTACAACAGCAGCTTTGTCAAGTAATGGAAACGTCCAAAAGCATATGAAGCCACCAAATCTCAAAGCAGCAAACACAATCAACAACAATAAAACGTGCTTGCACAAACCAAGATAGAGAGCACCAGCTACCTCCAGCAAAGTGAAAAAACGCTGATTATATTTCTCAGGTATTGGAGGAAAGATTTAGACATCCACGAAATTCCATGGACTCATCCAAAACGTGACAGACAGCTATTTGAGCCAGTACATGAAGGGGGCTAACTAAGATATGCTAATGACTACAAATGGCTGAATAAAAGACCTTTTATGTATGTTGTGTGCATCAAGTGTTTGTGAGATGTTGTGTGTGTTGTGTGGAGTTGTGTGCTGACACGAGGCCTTGTCAGACAGCTAAAGGATTCAGGCCATATACTACCCATCAATAGAGACAATGTGCTCAAAGACGTCTTAGCATGAACTTCCAAAGCAGTTCCTAGGTTAAGACATAAGACTATTAACACTACAACATACATCTGACATAAACATTACTTTATAAACGTGTATGATAGAGAAAGTATGTCATAGAAAGTATCAGGAAACAAGAGTGGAGCACCAAGGTTGTTAAGGACCCTGGCTTCATAGAGAAACATTAAGTGGCAGATTAACCAATATTTCACACAACTGTGTTGCGTTGTTTGAGAGTGAGATAGCAGAACAGCTCTACCTACTAACTTATAGCGCTACTGATTTCTTCCTAAGTAACTGGCACACTTTCAGGCTGCTTAGCTGCAAGCACCATACTATCTAGCATATCATTTGTAGATACTATACTCAAATATATTTGAGCAACACACCCGCATTTGCACCATAGTGCAAAGGTGTGTTTGTGATGCTAGCTCAGAAGGGTGCCCTTCCTGTAGAAGTCACTATGCTTAGACAAAGTTTAACACTTTTCTAACTTTGTGTGTGTGCGGTACAGTGCAGCAGATGAGCGAAGATTGAAAACTTTAGAGAAAAGCACTATTTCCCCTATTTCGTACCTTCCTCAGGGAGGCATATTCTTTGTTTCAAAGCCCTGTCTGTAAATGTTAGTAGACAGGACTTTGTGTCAAAAACCATGGATGGTAGCAGAAGACCACCTTTGAAAAGTAAATAGTTTAGAGTTTGTACTGGTTTGCATCTCTTGGCATGATTTGCGCCCTGGCACAAAGCCTAGATAACTCTGCCCCTAAAGGGTAATATGAACAAAAATAAAAATTCATAACAATGGAGCACAGGTTAATGGGCAGAAAAATGGAAGAGCATATAAATAAATATCTGTGTGTATGCTTTGGTATTAATAAAGTGTAAACATAGCTAGATAGTAATGAAGCATTGTAGAAGGGGCAAGCACCAGAGGGACACAAGGGGGAAGGGACAGAGACAGGAGGTAAAGCTAGTGGCAGGGATGAGAATTTGGGCAATGTAAGGTATTCTACATTGAAGTAGTGAGTTTTCAGTTTCTTCATAATTGTAGGTGGGTTGGTGCTGTTCTGATGTTGGAAGGAGTTTGTACCAGATCCTGTAGACATAATATGGAGATGTCTGAACTCCTTTTCTGGAGTTGTCCTCCAGATACTGTTAACTTGTTAGCTAGGTCAGGAGTGGTGTTGGTCTAGAGGGACTTAAAAATGGCAGCCATTAATAACCATTTTTCCTCTAAAGGATTTTGAGTGTCATAATAGACAGCAAAGGTGAAGCTTTAATGTCTGTGATCCCAATTTAACCATGAGATGAAAAACAACCCTCCTTATTGATAGCTTATTGTTTATAATTTTACATGGCATGTAGTGATCCTAGCAAGCAGATTCCATGGATCACCTACAGAGCTAGATGGGAGCCTTGCGTATCATGCACAATAGATGTCGTTCTCTGCTATAACGAACCCCACTCATCACTTCCCTAAGTGTATGAAATGAATACTTGACCTCCTGTCACCTTCTGCCACATCCTACAGCAGCCACATTGATTCACCTTCACACATTACTTTTATTTACCTGGAAGGCTGGTATCCTTTCATACCACCATAAGCCACTTCTCCCATTGACCATGCATACCTGCGTCCCTCTGTGCTTCTCTCTGTCCAATTTCACCACCTAGCTCCGATCTATGGATTTTGAGATGTTGGATCCCAACCTGCCATCCTACCACCCTTTTAGGATCTCTGAATACTCAGTACAGGTGGGTAAACACTGGGAAAGTAGCCATTTGTCAGTATTGAGATGGCATTGCTCTGAAAACCCTGTGTGGGTGTTCACAGTTTTAACACTGCAGCAGTGATTTATTGTGATTCCTGTATTAGTTGCTGATGGGTTCCTATGGAAGCCATCCACCACACAAGGTTGTGTACAAGGCAGAAGCTGAGAAACTTCCACTGAGGTCAAGAAGCTGACTTTGTAGTAGCATGATTGACAATGGCAGTATAATACGAAGGAGGTTTGTGAACCTAAGGAAACACCAGAGCAGCCGAAAAAATGTGTATTGTGGCCAAATGCAAACAGGCTGAAATGTTGAAGGTGTTTATAGGCACCAGCATAGGAACACCATCCCAGGAGATTTAGAAGTAGTTTCCTGCTTGTATCTACATTTAATGGTGAAATTGTCTCTCATTGCTCAGCAGAATGGAAGACAGCTTTGTTGCTCACACAAGTTTTCCTTGATAAACGCAGAAACGCCATAGCATGGGACAACTCTCGGGCCCTCATTACAACCCTGGCATTCGGAGATAAAGTGGCGATAATACAGCAAAAAGGCCGGCGGTAAAAAGAAAATTGAATTATGACCATGGCGGAAACCTCCAACACAGACAGCCACTTTAACACACTGACCGCCACAGCGGTAGCAACAAGCACCGCAGCAGTAACTGCCAATAGCTAGGCGGAAAACAAGGTTCCGCCCACTGTATTATGAGACACCAATCCGCCACCTTTTCCGGGGCGGTACCAACACCATCAAAAGCACGGCAGAAACAGTACACAGAAGGCAAAGGACTCACCTCTGGGGACTCAGGGAAGAAGCACGACTCCATTGAGCCCGAACTGCAGGTGTTTCCCATGCTGGTCTACCTCCTACTACACCAGGAATACCAACGCTGGTGACGACCACCACGGTGAGTACTGCCACCTAGCACACAGGGGAGGGAAAAAAGAGTGACACACACACGCAACACACAACACCCCCACCCCCATACACAAGCAGATGCTATAATATCACATATTCATCCCCCACCCCTCAGGAATAATGCAAGGACAAAATGATTTGAAGAAAGCAAGTGTAATAATATAAAATACTAGAAATACGTCCACAAAAATCACAAGAGTATTTACAGATATACAAATAAAGGGACACTGCCCAGTCAATAACGTCCGTGGGCCACAGGGCCATATCACATAGGCCAAGGCCCCACTTGACTCCTGCCTCTATGCGGAAAGAACACTGCTGGGGCATCATGTCGAAAATACACAGGCATCTCAGGGGGAAGGGGGGCACCTCAGCTGGAAGATGGTACAACACCACTGCTCCTGGAGGGGGCTACATGGCCTCTGCCTGGTCCTGGGGAGTGCAAGGCCACAGTCTCTCTAGTGGGTGGTTTGCCCACTGCTTGGTCCTCGGGAGTGCAAGGCCACAGTCTTTCTAGTGGGTGGTTTGTCTACTGCTTGGTCCTGGGGAGTGCAAGGGCCACAGTCTCTCTAGTGGGTGGTTTGTGGGCCACAGTATCTCTAATGGGTGGTTTGCCCACTGTTTGGTCCTGGGGAGTGCAAGGCCACAGTCTCTCTAGTGGGTGGCTTTTTCCACTGGTTCTGGAGGGGTCCTTGTGCCCAGTGTGCTTCATCCTGGCAAGGACGGGGTGAGTGGATGCCTTCTTCCACTGGTTCTGGAGGGGGCTTTGTGGCCAGTGTGCTTCATCCTGGCAAGGAGGGGGTGAGTGGATGCCTTCTTCCACTAGTTCTGGAGGGGGCTTTGTGCCCAGTGTGATTCATCCTGGCAAAGGGGGGTGAGTGGATGCCTTCTTCCACTGGCTCTGGAGTGGACCTTTTCCCAGTGTGAATCATCCTGGCAAGGAAGGGGTGAGTGGATGCCTTCTTCCACTGGTCCTGGAGGGGGCCTTGTGCCCTTTGATGCAGCACAAGGGGTGTGCAAGGTCACAGTCTCTCACCTGGGTGTCAGATCCACAAGATTTACTGTGGGCAGGATGCATGACACCCAATAGAGGCAGGGCTACAGTCCATCCGCCAGCGACGATGGCTATACAGTGGGGGCAGTGCCAGTGCTGGAGTTGGTGCTGCCAGTGGTGGGGTGAGGCTCCAGCTCTTCCCCTGCAGCCTCAGATGGCTGCCCACTGGGGCTGCTACTGCTGCCAGTGGGGCTTGTGGCGGTGCCGGTGGTGGTGCTGGAGTCGGTGCTGCCAGTGGTGGGGTGAAGCTCCAGCCCTTCCCCTGCAGCCTCGGACGGCTGCTTACTGGGGCTGCTGCTGCCAGTGGTGCTGGTGGCGGTGCTGCTGGCAGTACTGGTGGCAGTGCTGCTGGTGGTTCTGCCAGTGGTGGGTGGAGGCTCCAGTCCTTCCCCTGCAGCCTCGGACGGCTGCCCACTGGGGCTGCTGCTGCTGCCAGTGGTGCTGGTGACAGTGCTGGTGGCGGTGCTGGTGGCGGTTCTGCTGGCGGTGGTGCTGGTGGTGCTGCCAGCGATGGGGGGAGGCTCCAGCCCTTCCCCTGTAGCCTCGGATGGCTGCTCACTGGGGCTGCTGCTGTTGCAAGTGGTGCTGGTAGCAGTGCCGGTGGCGGTGCTGGTGGCTATGCTGGCGGTGGTGCTGCTGGCAGTGCTGCCAGTGGTGGGGGGAGGCTCCAGCCGTTCCCCGGCATCCTTGGACGGCTGAAGTGGCATGGTTGGTGGTGGGGGCTCAAATCATGTCACAGCACTGGGCCTCCTGTCCCTCCTGCCTGCAGGGGCATGCCCTTTGCCCTTGCCCTTGGCAGCTGGTGGTGCCTCCTTGCCCTTGGCAGCTGGTGGTTCATCCTTGGCCTTGGCAGCTGGTGGTCCCTTCTTGCCCTTGGCAGTTGGTGGGTGCTCCTTGTCCTTGGCAGCTGGTGGTCCCTTCTTGCCCTTGGCAGTTGGTGGGTGTTCCTTGTCCTTGGCAGCTGGTGGTCCCTTCTTGCCCTTGGCAGCTGGTGGTTGTTCCTTGGCCTTGGCAGCTGGTGCAGGCACACTGCCAGTGCTGATGGGTGTCTCCTTGGAGCTGCTCACACCTGCAGTGGCTTCAGAAAATACAGTGGCTGTGGACTCGGTGGCTGAGGTGCTGGCCTGGGTTCTGCCCACCCTGGCCTGAAGTGAAGGACGGGGAGGGGCAGGGAAGAGGTCAAGAGTGGAGAGGAAAAGCTTTTTAGGGACACTGGTGCGGGAAGAGGGTGAAGGTTTGGGAGTGGAGGAAGAGGGAGTGGTTGTAGGAGGTGTCTGTCTGCTGTGTTTGGGTGCAGGTGCATGGGCTGGATGCTGTTGTGAGGCGGACGGCTGTTGGGTGTCTGAGTGCTTGCATTTGTGTAGTTTGGGAGGGGGGGTCAGGCACAGTGGGAGAGGATACAGGGGACGTGTGCATGGATGTGGGGTTTTGACTTCCAGTGAGGGGTGTGTAGTGATAGGCTTGCTGGTGATGGAGGTAGTGGATGAGGATTTAGTGCATGCAGGTGTAAGTGGAGACGCTACTGGGAGGGAGGTGGATGACGAGGAGGAGGGGGACACAGTGTAGGCACTGGATGTTGGTGTGTCTGCTTCTCTATGGTGTTTGTGTGAGTGCCTGTGGGATGATGTGTGCTGCTTGTGTTTGCCTGAGCCACTCCTGTGTGTTGTCTTGGGTGCATGCTGGTCTGATTGTGTACTTGAGATGGGTTAGGGTTGATGGGAACGGGACTGGGTAGAGGAAGTTGGAGGGGGAGGCTAGAGACAGGGACAATGGCTGCCATCAGGGAGGAGGCCAGAGTCTGGAATGATCTATGATGGGCTGCCACGCCAGAGTGAATGCCCTCCAGGAATGCATTTGTATGTTGCAAATGCCCTGCCAGCCCCTGGATGGCATTCACTATGGTTGACTGCCCAACAGAGATGGATCACAGGAGGTCAATAGCCTCCTCAATCAGGGAAGCAGGGCTAACTTGGGCAGGGCCTGAGGTGCCTGGGGCGAAGGAGATACCCACCCTCCTTGGTGAGCGGGCACGGGAAACTCGCTGAGGGACTTCTGGGAGGGTGGTGCTGGTACAGGTGTGGCGGTTATACCTGTTCTTGGGGTGGCCACAGAGCTGTCCCCCACCAGCAGGGAGCTTCCATTGGAGGAGGTATCACTGTCAGAACTGTCCCCTCCTGTCTCCGCCGTGGTGCTCCCCTCGCCCTCCGTCCTACTGGTGCCCTCACGGTCGGTGGACTCGGCCTCCAGGGCCATGTGGGATGCAGCTCCCTCCGTTGCCAGTGCTTCTGCTCCTCCGACAGATTATGCTAATGCACAGAAGGACAGGGTGACAAAACAAAAAGGGGGGAAGTGACAGAGGATACACTTGGTCAATGCCAGTAACACCACCACCATTGGCATACACAACACACAGTGGACAGCCCTACGCACTATGCAATGCACTACCACTCACGATGCTAGTCACCAGGCCATGGACAGTAATGCCCAATGCCAATAGCAGCATACCTGGGACCCACAGATCCCCACCTAGTAGTAGATGCCCACTAGCATGTTTGGGGGTGGAGTGCATCAGCCCCTGTCCAACATGGAACATACCCTGCAATGTCTGACCTGGCCTAGGGGCACCCACAGGCCCACATCCCTGACCCAGAGACCACCCCTCCACGCGCAAGTAGTATATTGAGAACTGTTCTCACCCCCTTGTGGCGGCTGTGAACAATAGGCCGGATAGGCCACCACCAGTATGCGGAACATCAGGGGGGTCAGGGTTCGACGGGCACCCTTTCCTCTTTGGGAGGCCATTCCCAGCTGGACCTCCACTGTCTTCCTTGCCCAGCGTCTCAGGTCCTCCCACCGTTTCCGACAGTGGGTGCTCCACCTGCCGTAGACCTCCAGGGTCTGCACGTCCTTGGCGATATCACGCCATATACCCTTTTTCTGATGGGTGCTGACCTGCAGAAAAATGGAAGTGGAATTAGGGATCAGTCATACCGTCCGGCCTGTTACACCCACGGCCCACCATATCCCTCCCATACCCTTATTCACATACATTGCCCACCATATATGCTGCACGCTGCCCAGGACCTCTCCGCTACCCCCCTTACACAAAGCCTTCACACACATCACACCATGCATTCATGCCCCATGCATTGTGCCTACAGTATACTCACCTGTTGGTCTGGAGGCCCATAAAGCAATCAGTACTGGGGTAGGACCCCATCCACCAGTTTCTCCAACTCTGCAGCAGGGAAGTCACAGGCCCTTTTCCCAGTGACTCGAGCCATGGTCACTTCCAGACACAGGTCACAGCTGCACTTGCAGTGTAGGTCCTCTCCTGTTGAAGGTCAGGAAGCAAGTGAAGAAACGGATAGAAAACAGCGTACATCACCATTGGCCACTGTAACCCATAGGGCCCAATGATAACCAATGAGTAGTTGCACGGCAGTACTCGACCGCCTCCTGCAATGGCACACAACGTCAGCAGTATTACCCCATTTCCACCTGTCCCTCCACACAGGACAGGCGGACGCCATTTCAGGGGGGGGGGGCCCGGCCATGGCACCTAACTGCGTCACAACTGACATAAGCGCATTTTGGGATAAACATAAAGATACTGTTTCTGTCACAACATGCAATGCATTGTACATTGAGGAAATGTTAAGAAATGACCAGATGCTCATAGTTTTCCCCCCTAGAGTACAACCGCTGAGGATGAATAGGAGATGGAGACATCCCCTGTGTACAGGCCCCTGGTGGACTTGGCAACAATGGAGGATTGGCACATTATCCTCACCTACAGACTTGATAGGGCCACAAGCAAAGAGCTGTGTGCCCAATTGGAGCCAGACCTGATCTCAGCTGTGCTCCATTTCTTGGCGAGTGGCTCCTTCCAAGTGACAGTGGCCATGGCAGCAGGAATGTCCCAGCCAATGTTCTCAACCGTGCTGACCAGAGTGTTGTCTGCCCTGAATAAACACATGCGCAGCTATATTGTTTTCCCCCGGGTGGAGGATTTGACCACAGTGAAAGCTGACTTCTATGCAATGGGACATATCCCCAACATTGTTGGGGCAATTGATGGTACACATATTGCCTTTGTCCCTCCCCCGGAGAAATGAACAGGTGTTCAGGAATCGAAAGAGCTTTCACTCTATTAATGTGCAGATAGTGTGCCTGGCGGACGATTACATCTCCCATGTGAATGCAAAGTACCCTGGGTCTATACGTGATGCCTATATCCTGAGGAATAGCAGCATCCCATATGTGATGGCTCAACTTCAGAGGCACCGGGTGGGGCTAATAGGTGAGCCCATGGTTCCCACCTAGTGTATGTTGGTATATGGGTGTGGGGTTGGCCCTAAGGGCCAGTGTCTGGCTAACAGGTATCTCTCGATATTTAGAGGTGACTCTGGTTACCCCATCTCTCATGGCTAATGACCCCATCGAGGATTTCGAGGACAAGGGCAGAGGAACGTTACAATGAGGCACATGGGTGAACAAGACGAATGATAGAGCCAACCTTTGGCCTCCTGAAGGCTAGGTTTCAGTGCCTCCATCTAACAGGTGGATTCCTATGCTACTCACCCAAGAAGGTGTGCAAGAGCATCGTGGCATGTTGCATGTTGCTCGACCTTGCCTTACATCACCAGGTGCCTTTTATGCAGGGGCATGAGGCGGAGATGGGCATATGGCAGCGGTGGAGCCTGTGGACAGTGACGAAGAGGAGGCAGAGGATGAGGATGTGGACAACAGAACATCTGTCATTCGACAGTACTTCCAGTGACACACAGGTAAGACACTGTAACTTCATCTTCAATTGCAGTTTTGTATTGTAAATTTTCACTGGCAGGCTGCTGTTCCCACTACTATGGCCACTTACTGTACCCTTTGAGATGTCTATTCACAGATATCTGGTGTATTGACAGCAGCACAATACCGGTCATACCTATGTATACATTACTGTACAGTCTACTTGCAATGTCTACAGATTGTTAACGGAATACATACTTCAATCATTTGACATACTACATACTTGTAATTATTTACTTTCTGAAAATATAATGGGGATGTGCAATTGTAGGAAAGTACCATCTTGCCTGGCATGTTACCCCCATATTTCACTGTATATATGTTGTTTTAGTTGTATGTGTCACTGGGACCCTGCCAGCCAGGGCCCCAGTGCTCATAAGTGTGCCCTGTATGTGTTACCTGTGTTATGACCAACTGTCTCACTGAGGCTCTGCTATCCAGAACCTCAGTGGTTATGCTCTCTCATTACTTTCCAAATTGTCACTAACAGGCTAGTGACCAATTTCACCAATTTACATTGGCATACTGGAACACCCTTATAATTCCCTAGTATATGGTACTGAGGTACCCAGGGTATTGGGGTTCCAGGAGACCCCTATGGGCTGCAGCATTTCTTGGGCCACCCATAGGGAGATCTGACAATTCTTACACAGGCCTGCCAGTGCAGCCTAAGTGAAATAACGTCCACGTTATTTCACAGCCATTTACCACTGCACTTAAGTAACTTATAAGTCACCTATATGTCTAACCTTTACCTGGTAAAGGTTGGGTGCTAAGTTACTTAGTGTGTGGGCATCCTGCCACTAGCCAAGGTGCTCCCACATTGTTCAGGGCAAATTCCCCGGACTTTGTGAGTGCGGGGACACCATTACACGTGTGCACTATTCATATGTCACAACATATGTATAGCGTCACAATGGTAACTCAGAACATGGCCATGTAACATGCCTAGGATCATGGAATTGTCACCCCAATGCCATTCTGGCATTGGGGAGACAATTCCATGATCCCTCGAGTCTCTAGCTCAGACCCGGGTACTGCCAAACTACCTTTCCCGGGGTTTCACTGCAGCTGCTGCTACTGCCAACCCCTCAGACAGGTTTCTGCCCTCCTGGGGTCTAGCCAGGCTTAGCCCAGGAAGGCAGAACAAAGGACTTCCTCAGAGAGAGGGTGTTACACCCTCTCCCTTTGGAAAAAGGTGTCAGGGCTGGGGAGGAGTAGCCTCCCCCGGCCTCTGGAAATGCTTTGATGGGCACAGATGGTGCCCATCTCTGCATAAGCCAGTCTGCACCGGTTCAGGGATCCCTCAGCCCTGCTCTGGCGCGAAACTGGACAAAGGAAAGGGGAGTGACCACTCCCCTGACCTGCACCTCCCCTGGGAGGTGCCCAGAGCTCCTCCAGTGTGCTCCAGACCTCTGCCATCTTGGAAACAGAGGTGCTGCTGCCACACTGGACTGCTCTGAGTGGCCAGTGCCAGCAGGTGACGTCAGAGACTCCTTCTGATAGGCTCCTTCAGGTGTTGCTAGCCTATCCTCTCTCCTAGGTAGCCAAACCTCCTTTTCTGGCTATTTAGGGTCTCTGCTTTGGGGAATTCTTTAGATAATGAATGCAAGAGCTCATCAGAGTTCCTCTGCATCTCTCTATTCACCTTCTGCCAAGGAATCGACTGCTGACCGCGCTGGAAGCCTGCAAAACTGCAACAAAGTAGCAAAGACGACTCCTGCGACCTTGTAACGCTGATCCTGCCGCCTTCTCGACTATTTTTCTGGTGGTGCATGCTGTTGGGGTAGTCTGCCTCCTCTCTGCACTAGAAGCTCCAAAGAAATCTCCCGTGGGTTGACGGAATCTTCCCCCTGCAACCGCAGGCACCAAAGAACTGCATCACCGGTCCCCTGGGTCTCCTCTCAGCACGACGAGCGAGGTCCCTTGAACTCAGCAACTCTGTCCAAGTGACTCCCACAGTCCAATGACTCTTCAGTCCAAGTTTGGTGGAGGTAAGTCCTTGCCTCCCCACGCTCAATCAATCAATAGATTTATAAAGCGCACTATGTACCCGCTAGGGTTTCGAGGCGCTGGGGGGGGGGGGTGCTGCTATTGTTCGAAGAGCCATGTCTTGAGGAGTCTCCTGAAGGTGAGGAGGTCCTGGGTCTGGCGTAGTGAGGTGGGGAGAGAGTTCCAGGTCCTGGCGGCGAGGTAGGAGAAGGATCTGCCGCCAGAGGTCTTGCGCTGGATTCGGGGACGATGGCGAGGGCAAGGTTGACAGAGCGTAGTTGACGTGAGGGAACGTAGAAGTTGAGTCTGGAGTTCAGGTAGGTAAGTCCGGTGTTGTGCAGTGCCTTGTGTGCGTGGGTGAGGAGTTTAAAGGTGATCCTCTTGTCCACGGGGAGCCAGTGGAGGTTCTTCAGGTGGGGGGAGATGTGACACCGGCGGGGGACGTCGAGGATCAGGCGGGCGGATGCGTTCTGGATGTGTTGGAGTCGTTTGATGTCTTTCGTTGGGATGCCTGTGTAGAGTGCGTTGCCGTAGTCGAGTCTGCTACTGACGAGGGCTTGGGTCACCTTCTTTCTAGTTCCTGTTGGAATCCACTTGAAGATCCTGCGGAGCATGCGGAGGGTGTTGAAACAGGAAGAGGAGACAGAGTTGACCTGTTTGGACATGGTGAGAGCGGAGTCGAGGATGAAGCCTAGGTTTCGTGCGTGGCTGGCTGGGGTGGGTGGGGGTCCGAGGGCGGTGGGCCACCAAGAGTCGTTCCAGGCCGAGGGGGTGCGCCCGAGGATGAGGACTTCCGTCTTGTCGGAGTTAAGTTTCAGGCGGCTGTTGCTCATCCACTCGGCGATGGATTTCAGTCCCTCGTGGAGGTTGGTTTTGGCGGTGAGAGGATCTTTGGTCAGGGAGAGGACGAGCTGGGTGTCGTCGGCGTAGGAGATGATGCTGAGGTTGTGTTGGCGGGCCAGGTGTGCGAGGGGGGCCATGTAGACGTTGAACAACGTTGGGCTGAGTGAGGAGCCTTGGGGGACGCCGCAGATGAGGTTGGTGGCTTTGGAGTGGAAGGGTGAGAGTCGGACTCTCTGAGTTCTGCCAGAGAGAAAGGATGAGATCCAGTTGAGGGCTTTGTCTTGGATGCGGGCTTTGTGGAGACGGTTTAGTAGGGTGCGGTGGCAGACTGTATCGAAAGCGGCTGATACGTCTAAGAGGATCAGGGCTGAGGTTTCGCCGTTGTCCATTTGTTGTCTGATGTCATCTGTGGCGGCGAGGAGTGCGGTCTCAGTGCTGTGGTTTCGTCTGAAACCAGATTGAGAGGGGTCTAGGATGGAGTTGTCTTCTAGGAAGTGGGCGAGTTGTGCGTTGACGATCTTCTCGATGACTTTCGCTGGGAAAGGGAGGAGGGAGATCGGTCGGAATTTTTTGAGATCGTTGAGGTCAGCCTTAGGTTTCTTGAGGAGGGGTTGGATTTCTGCGTGCTTCCAGTTGTCCGGGAAGGTAGCGGTGTTGAAGGAGAGGTTGATGATCTTGCGTAGTTTGGGGACGCTAGACTGCATTGCTGGGAACCGCGTGTTTTGCAGCTACTCCGGCTCCTGTGCACTCTTCCAGGATTTCCTTTGTGCACAGCCAAGCCTGGGTCCCCGGCACTCTAACCTGCAGTGCACGACCTCCTGAGTTGTCCTCTGGCGTCGTGGGACCCTCTTTTGTGACTTCGGGTGAGCTCCAGTTCACTCCACTTCGTAGTGCCTGTTCCGGCACTTCTGCGGGTGCTGCTTGCTTCTGAGAGGGCTCCTTGTCTTGCTGGGCGCCCCCTCTGTCCCCTCACGCAATTGGCGACATCCTGGTCCCTCCTGGGCCACAGCAGCATCCAAAAACCCTAACCGCGACCCTTGCAGCTAGCAAGGCTTGTTTGCAGTCTTTCTACACGGAAACACCTCTGCACGACTCTTCACGACGTGGGAGATCCATCCTCCAAAGGGGAAGTTTCTAGCCCTTGTCGTTCTTGCAGAATCCACAGCTTCTACCATCCGGTGGCAGCTTCTTTGCACCCACAGCTGGCATTTCCTGGGCATCTGCCCACTTCCGACTTGATCGTGACTTTTGGACCTGATCCCCTTGTTCCACAGGTACCCTCGTCTGGAAATCCATCATTGTTGCATTGCTGGTGTTGGTCTTTCCTGCAGAATTCCCCTATCACGACTTCTGTGCTCTTTGGGGAACTTAGGTGCACTTTGCACCCACTTTTCAGGGTCTTGGGGTGGGCTATTTTTCTAACCCTCACTGTTTTCTTACAGTCCCAGCGACCCTCTACAAGGTCACATAGGTTTGGGGTTCATTCGTGGTTAGCATTCCACTTCTAGAGTATATGGTTTGTGTTGCCCCTATCCCTATGTGCCCCCATTGCATTCTATTGTGACTATACATTGTTTGCACTGTTTTCTATTGCTATTACTGCATATTTTGGTATTGTGTACATATATCTTCTGTATATTTGCTATCCTCATACTGAGGGTACTCACTGAGATACTTTGGCATATTGTCATAAAAATAAAGTACCTTTATTTTTATTATATCTGTGTATTGTGTTTTCTTATGATATTGTGCATATGACACTAGTGGTACTGTAGGAGCTTCACTCGTCTCCTAGTTCAGCCTAAGCTGCTCTGCCAAGCTACCTTTTCTATCAGCCTAAGCTGCTAGACACCCCTCTACACTAATAAGGGATACCTGGGCCTGGTGCAAGGTGTAAGTACCCCTTGGTACCCACTACAAGCCAGTCCAGCCTCCTACAGCAATGGGCTGCGGTGATGGTGGAGGAATGTCTAGGACAGAGTCCATTCTATGTGGATCACAGGTGCATTCTCCAAGGGGGCATAGGAAGTGGAGCAATGGCAGTTCAAGGTGGACAGGGTGACAGAGTGGGACAGAAGGGTGACATTCAGGAGAGTCTTATTTCCTGGCGGGGTCTTGGAAATGTTCTCTGCTTCCGCTTGGATCACAGGGACCATTTGCATGGCGGCTCTCCTTCTGCAGGGGGAGGGGTGCTGGTAGCCTGTTGTTCCTGTGGCTGGGCCTCCTGTCCACTAGCGTCAGCGGAGGTGGAGGGCTGTTCATCGGTGTGGCTAGTGTCAGGGGCCCATTGGGGTGCCACTGCCTCCCTCATTGTGTTGGCCATGGCTGCCAGCACCCCTTCAATGGTGACCAGGGTGGTGTGGATGTCCCTCAGGTCCTCCCTGATCCCCAGGTATTGTCCCTCCTGCAGCCGCTGGGTCTCCTGCAACTTGGCCAGTAACTGGCCCATTGTCACCTGAGAAAAGTGGTATGCTCCCAGGATGTTGGTGAGTGCCTCATTGAGAGTTGGTTCCCTGGGCCTGCCCTCCCCCTGTCCCACAGCATTCCTCCCAGCTTCTCTGTTGTCCTGTGCCTCTGTCCCCTGAACCGTGTGCCCAGTGCCACTGACCCCAGGTCCCTGATTGCCCTGTGTTTGTGGGGTTGCCTGGGGTCCCTGTAGTGGTGGACACACTGCTGATTGACGTGTCCTGGGGACAGAGGTATGGGCCCGCTGAGTGGGTGCTGTGCTGGTGTTTCCTGAGGGGGGAGGCTCTGTGGTAGTATGGGACTGTGGCTGGTTAACCAACTGTCCGGAGGTTCCTGATGGGCCAGGTTGGTCATCCAGATCCAGGCGAGCAGAGCTGCTGTCATCACTGTGGGCCTCTTCTGGGGGGGACTGGATGTTGCTGGCACCTCCTCTCCAGTGACGTTGGGTGTGGGACCTGTGGGGATGTAAATGCAGTGTTATTGTTTCTGCATGTGACATCTTGTGCATGGGTGTGTTGGCGTCTATGTTTGTGAGTGCCCTGTGAGATTTGCCTTGTGTGAGTAGTTATTTTGTGGGCTAGGTGGCTCTCTCTAGTGTGCATGCTGTGGTGATGGGTGTCTATGCAGGGCTGTGAGTAGTGCCCATGCATTGGTATGGCATGTAGGGCTTAGCATTAGGATGAGTGGGTTGTGATGGTGAGGTGTGTGGGAGGTGGTGGAGTGATGGGAGTGAGGGTAAGGGTTGGGGTATGTGATGGCATGGAGGTAGGTGGGGTGATAGTAATATAGAGTTGACTTACCAGAGTCCAGTCCTCCTGCTACTCCTGGCAGGCCCTCAGGATGCAGTATTGCCAAGACTTGCTCCTCCCATGTTGTTAATTGTGGGGGAGGAGGTGGGGGTCCATCTCCAGTCCTCTGTACAGCTATCTGGTGTCTTGCAACCACGGAACACACCTTCCCCTGTAGGTCATTCCACCTCTTCCTGATGTCATCCCTTGTTCTGGGGTGGTGTCCCACGTCATTGACCCTGTCCACGATCCTCCGCCATAGCTCCATCTTCCTTGCAATGGATGTCTGCTGCACCTGTGATCCGAATAGCTGTGGCTCTACCCGGATGATTTCCTCCACCATGACCCTTAGCTCCTCCTCTGAGAACCTGGTGTGTCTTTGTGGTGCCATAGGTGTAGTGTGAGTGGTGTGTGTGAGGGTGTGTGAGTTGTGTTAGGTTGTGTGCTGTGAGGTGAGTGGATGGTGTATGGGTGATGGTGTTATGTGGCTCTGGTTCTGTGGGTGCTCTTGGTGTGTCTCTCTCTCAGTTATCAATTTCTTTGAGTGGTAAAGGGATGTGGGTGGTGTTTTATAGTGGTGTGGGTATGAGTGTCAGGTGTGTGTACTTTGAATTGTTCAATGTGGTGTTGTTTTGTATGTGTATGTGTATTTTGAGTGCAATGGTTTACCACGGTTGAATGTCTGCTGTGGTGATTCGTGGGTCATAACGCTGTGGGCGTAGTTCAGGTGGCGTAACGGTGTGGGTTTTGCTACCGCCAGTTTATCGCTGACCTTTGGGCTGGCAGACTTGAGTTTGTGTCCGTATAGTGACGGATTGCTATGTGTGGGTCATAATATGGGTAGCAGTATACCGCCACGGTCAATGTATGTTGGCGGCAGTCGGCATGGTGGTATGTGGGACATACAGCCAAGGTTATAATGAGGGCCTTGGTGTCCCAAAATCCTTAAAAAATGATATTAAAAGTTTACTGGAGAAGAAAGAAGGAAGGACTGGCATACCGCGCTAGGCTTTCCTTAGGAAAGCTGTGGAAGTGACACTACTATATAGTTGATTGTTGGCAACAAAACGTTACATGATGAGGGCCGTAAAAGGAGGAAGGAGAATGCTCAACCTCTCATTTTACCGATTTACTTTCAATTCATAATCGCAGTGCAGTAAGACTAGTTTCTGCACTGTGTTGAATGAATGGGAGAGAGCTAAAAACTTAATATCTATTAAGATATGGTGCTCATCAGCTACCACCCTGCGTTGGTGCATTTATGGCTGTCTAGCAGCAATGCTGGCACCCTTGTACAAAAGTGATAAGGGTGCCTGAATTACAGGTAGGATTGTTTTGTGCCGGAAGAGAAACCTACCTGCACAAAAACAAGTTTTAAAAACGTTTTTCCCTTTCCATGCATGGAGCTGAATGCAGCAAACATAGATGTAGGAATTAACAAGGACACATAAAGATATTTTGCCACATTATGCCTGCTTCAAGGATAATTTTTTAATGCATTCCCAGATTTACAATTCTTTGTAAATCTGGAAATGCATCAAAATCCATGAGTGGATTTATGGGATTGCCTATCCACATAGCATTCCCTTGCATTACCTTCCCAATGCAAGGTAATTCCATGTAATGCTATGTGCTGCCCTGCGGTATTTCAAATGTACTAAACCATGCAAAGCCACGCAAAGTGGCCTTGTGTGGCTTGATAAATGCCAAAGAGGATTTTGTGTTGGGCTGCATCAATAAAGTGACGCAACCCCAACAAAAAACCTTAATAAATATGCCTCCAAATCTGGAGGGTAAAATAAGCAGAAGGCAACAGAAATCAACAGTTAACATACATTAAACCAAATTTATTATTGAGGTACTGGTTCCAAAGGGTAAATGGAACGCGTTATAAAAGTGGGAATGAGCCCCTTTGAAAAGCAACTAAACAAAGCAAACTAAACGAAGCTCCACCCTCTCTAACTCTGTAAGGGGAAAAACAACTGTAGTAGTAACCAACCTAAATTCCCATAAAGTCATGTAAGAAAATATATTAAACTTAGTAATTAATTTTTGAAAATAGCAGCTGGATCTAGCAGACATTACTAAACCTTTCCTAATGTGTGCTCCACTTTAGGGACACTGGGACATAAAGAGGCCCACACAATATCACAGCAAGAGGGTAAACGAGAAATGTCCCTTGTACTAGAAAATGTAGAATAGTTGTATCATAAAAGAGGAAACATCTTCTGTAAAAACAATTAAAATAACATGAAATCCTAGCATCTTCAATAGGAAGCTGAAAAAATAAAGAGTAGTGTCAGCGCGTCTGGCCTTATTTGTCTTTTATAATTAATTGATAAGGGGACGGGTTAGAGGTTCGATGGACCTTTTGACTCTGTTAAGAGTGATTACCATGGTTACAAACCTTATGCACCACAAGATTACCAATTAAGATATCAAATTGTCATCACATTTAATAAAATCGTGGTTGGAGTAGAAATACTGAGGGCCTGATTTATACTTTTTTAGCGCCGCATTTATGTCATTATTTGACGCAAAGGCAGCACAAACTTACAAAATATAATTGAATTTTGTAAGTTTGTGCCACTTTTGGAGCAAAATATGACATAAATGCGGCGCTAAAAAAGTATAAATCAGAGCCTGAATGTACTCCTGGGCATATAATCTTGTTAATAGAATACTGCAACTTATTCCATAGGTTAGTGGCAAACTGTGGTATGTTATGCCTTCTTCACTGATGAAGAAATTTCTCACATTCATTGTCTCAACATATTCATACAGCAAGCAATAGAAAGCATTGGAAGGAAGATCTCCTTGTGAGTTATCAAACTGCAAATATTTCTTGTCTAGCCTAAACATATCTAATTCTGTAAGTGTAGTCATTTCTAAAGAAGAAGTATTATTTGTTTCAACCTTACTATGAAAAGTCAAACTCACTATCAATAACAAACATAATATCACAGATACAATTGCTGATCAAATACCTTAATACTTACTACCTCTAAACCTCTTGCTATGGTTATCCATGATCTGTAAAGATTCAAAAAGTGGAAAAAGAAAAAATAACTATGCAGCAAGATTCAAAACCAAAATAATCTTCTTTGCAATTATTTATAGCTGTCGGTTTCTCTTTCAGAGCTTTTTTTTTTTAAATAAGTAACTGTTGTCAAAATCGGTTTAGTAGCTTGTCAAAAATCAGGTAATTTCAAAATGTCTCTTCCAAGTTTCTTTAATATCACTTCACTTTAATGTTTCTATTTTCTCAAGTTCAGTTCATGGACCAACTTCACGTGCCAAATTATTGACCTGAATTTTCTCGATCAGAACAAAAAGACAAAAATGTGCTTGCCATTCACAAGTTGTTGCATATGCCCATTCAGGACTAGAGTACCTTCTACTTGGGACTTGTTTTCTTTTCAGTTTTCGATCTCCCCTCAGTTCTCCATCACTCAAATCTTCTTTTGTTGTTTTGTCTATTTCTTCTTCAATTGTTGACAATGTGTTTGACTCCTTTCTCTTAGCTTGTGATTTCGGCCATTTGTCTCCTTTTCGTGCTCCTTTTGGCAATGCTCTTTTTAGGGTTGGACTGGCATTTTCTTCTGGCTCTGCAGGATTTTGACTTGAGGTACCTGCAACTGGTTCTAGAGAGGTCAGATATATTTGAGTGTGGTTGACTTCAACCAATTCTTCCAGGTCAGTGGATTACTCTGATTGTTCACTCAAATCGTCTGCTTCTGAGAGAGCCCTCCTCTGTCTAGGCTTTCCTGCTGTCTCAGTTGAGACTAGTTCGAAGTAAATTTCCTGTAAGTCTTCAGTCTCGTCTCTTACAGGTGTATCCGAAACTTCCTCGGTCTGCTCAGAGTCTGTCTCTGAATCTCCATTTTCTCTCTCCTTTTCTGGAGTTTGTTTGGATGTTGTTGGTACTCTCAACAACTCATCTTTATCATCCAGAGGACAGGGAACCTTTTGGATGTCTGGCATGCACCTAGTTTGGAACTCCCGCACACTTCACAGCAGTAGTAGTAACCAGTACTACTTGGTAGGGACCTTTCCAGCGAGGTTCCAAACATGTTTGCCTCACGTGCTTCCGAATTACAACCCAATTGCCAGCTCTCAGGTTGTGGCTTTGTTCTGGTGATGGCAATACAGTTGTTGCTTCCACTTGATGAGAGAAAGAGCGAACCACATCAGCTAGACCCTTGCAGTAGTCCAACACCATATCATCTGTTATGTATACAAGAGCATTGGTAGGAACCGTTGGCAACCTCATTGCTCTGCCCATGAGGATTTCATGCGCCGACAATCCAGTTTTCCTATCTTGCGTGTTTCTCATCAGAACTAGTGGCAATGCATGTGACCATTTCAAATTTGTGGATGCACGCATCATTGCAAGTCGCGACTTCAGGATACCATTCATCTGCTCTACGAGTCCTGATGCTTCTGGGCGATAACTACAATGCAACTTCTGCTCAATTTTTAAGGCTAAGCATAGTAATTTAATCATTTCATTGTTAAAATGACTTCCTCTATCTGATTCTAAAGAGACCGGGAAACCAAATCTTGGAATTAATTCCCTAAGCAACAACTTGGCTACAGTAAGGCTGTCATTTCTGCGGGTGGGGTATGCTTCAATCCAATGACTAAAAATGGAAACAATCACCAGCACGTATCTCAATCCTCCGCACACAGGCATTCCAATGAAATCCATCTGCATCCTGCTAAATGGACCTCCGGCTCTCCCAATATGGCTCATGATGACAACTGTTCTTTTTCCTACGTTCACTTGTTGGCAGGTGACAAACAGGTGGCAAACTGCTTTGGCAACCTGTCTAAATTTTGGATTAGACCACACTTGTTTAAACATGCGAATCATGGCATCTCTCCCATCATGTGCTTGACCATGATAGTATCTAGCCATTTGAGTCAACAAGCAGTTCGGAAGAACCACTGGTCCCTCCCCAGATACCCACACATCATCTTCCCTTTGAACACATTTCATTTTAATCCATGTTTTCCTTTCCTCCCTGCCAACAGCTTATTGTAGAGCCTTCAGCTCTTCCGAAGTGTCAATCACAGTTAAAGCATAATTTGTACAAATGTCTTCTTCAGGAACAATTCCCATTTGTCTTTGAAAGGTATACAATTCAATGCACAAACCCTTGTGACTTGATCTGCATATCCATTTTCCATTGCAACAAAATCTTGCGATTTATGTGTGCACTTTATTTCACCACAGCAATCTTTTGATGCATTTGTAAAGCTTTTAACACATCGTGAATTCTCTCACCATTTCTTACTGGTGAACCAGAAGAGGTCATGAAACCTATCTGTGACCATAGCTGGCCAAAATCATGCACTATTCTAAATCCATACTGGCTGTCTGTATTGATAGTAACCATAAGCTGTGCAGAAATATGGCATGCTCTAGTAAGAGCCACCATTTCAGCCACTTGAGGAGATTAGACTGCTCGGAACCAGGAAGGTTTGAGTATTCCAGAGATTGTGCACACTATTTCTTGCCATTAGGTTTCCTGTGTTGTCTCTCAAAAAGGAACCATCAACAAAAATAATTTTGTCATTTTCTTCCAATTCCGTATCTCGAATATCAGATCTAGGTTTTGTGCACAATTCAATCACCTCCAGACAGTCATGTTCAACATCTATGAATTTATAAATTTCAACATTTTCTTTAGGAAGCAAAGTTGCTGGGTTAAGCACTGTACACCTTTTCAAAGTAACATTTGGTGAACCCAAAATTATAGTTTCAAATTCGGTCAATTTTGCATTTGTGGTGTAGTGTTTTTTTTTCGGGTAAGCAAAACTTCAATGGAGTGAGGGACCAAAACAGTTAAGGGAAGTCCCATCACAATGCTCTCACTCTGAGTGACGCTCAAGCCAACATGCTGCCACAGTTCACAAACAGCCATGTAAGGCTACTGCAACTGGGTCCAAAGTAGCTGAAAAATATGCTACTGGGCAGTTTACACCACCATGTACCTGGGTTAACACTGCAAGTGAACAGGCTTCACGCTCCTGACAAAACAACATGAACGACTTTGTGTCAGGCATTCCCAAAGCCAGAGCTTTGCACAAATTTTCTCTCTACTCAGTAAATGCTTTCATACATGCCTGGTCTAATTCTAGAGGATTAGTAACATCTTTATGGGTCAGCTTCTGCAATGGATTTGAAATAATTGAGAAATTGGGAATCCACTGGTGACAATAATTCACCATTCCCAAAAACATCCTAACATCTCTCTAGTAGCTGGGGGATTCATCTGCAGTATGGCTGTGACTCTCTCTCTGGAAAATGTCTTTACTCCCTTTTCAATCAAATGTCCCAAGTATTTTACTTCTTTCTGGTAGTATTGTAATTTTGCTGTGAACATTTTGGGGGTCATTCCGACCCCGGCGGTCAAGGACCGCCGGGGCCGGGGATGTGGGAGCACCGCCAACAGGCTGGCGGTGCCCCGCCGGGCATTCTGACCGCGGCGGTTTGGCCGCGGTCAGACAAGGAAAACCGGCGGTCTCCCGCCGGTTTTCCGCCGCCATGGGGGATTCTGACACCCCCTACCGCCATCCTGTTCCTGGCGGTTCGCCCGCCAGGAACAGGATGGCGGTAGGGGGTGCCGCGGGGCCCCTGGGGGCCCCTGCAGTGCCCATGCCAATGGCATGGGCACTGCAGGGGCCCCCGTAAGAGGGCCCCACTGTGTATTTCAGTGTCTGCAATGCAGACACTGAAATACGCGACGGGTGCAAACTGCACCCGTCGCACATACCCACTCCGCCGGCTCCATTCGGAGCCGGCTTCCTCGTGGGGTGGGGTTTCCCGCTGGGCTGGCGGGCGGCCTCCTGGCGGTCGCCCGCCAGCCCATCGGGAAAGCCTGAATGGCCTCCGCGGTCTTTCGACCGCGGAGCGGCCATATGGCGGTTCCCGCGAGGCGGGCGGCTACCGCCGCCCGCCTCACTCGGAATCAGGCCCTTTATGTCCATTCTTGCCCAAATGATTTAACAATACAGTGGTATAATGCCTGCAAGCTTTTTTCGTCTTTGAAGCAATCATTAAGGCATCAATGTACTGAACTAATGTCGATTGGAACGCCAGATTCTTTTTCAGTATCTGATTGAAGGAATTCTGCACCAACAATATACATGATTCAGGAATGTAAAACAGAAAAGATATGGCTATCCTCATGAAGAGGCAGAGAAAAGAATGCTTCTGATAGGTCTACCACGGTGAACCATTCAGCATCGCATGGGATCTGAAATAAAATTACTGCTGTATTGGCCCTATTGGACAAAATTTGACCATACTGTAATTGATTTTCCTCAAATCCTGAACAATAAAAATTTTCCCACAGGGCTTTCTCAATCCCTTTATAGGTGAGTTACATGGGCTGCTCAGTCCTTCTCTTAGAACACATTGTTTTACAAATTCACCAATTATAGGTGCAATCCCTTTGATTGTGCTTTGGGTCATGTGGTATTGGGGAATCCTGGGAAAAACTGAATTTGCCTTGACTGGGATTTTAACTGGCTCAACTCATTTTATCAGACCATTGTCTTTTCCTGAAAAATCCCAAGCTTTCATTTTTACTGTTCCTTGTAAATCAGAAGGAAGGTTTTGCATTGTAAAGACCTGAATGAAACTGATCAATGGGTGTTCCTCATTTACTGAATTATTTTCAGTGGTCCCAGGCTGATCATCCTCATCATCATTATTTGTCTGTATGGCAATCCCACCATTTGAACAGGTAATTGAACATCTTGTTCAGCACAGGACGTCCCTTCCCCGTAGGGATACCAGACTCAAATCACAAACCACAAATTTATGCAGGCCTTTAAAATTTCCAATTTTAACTGAAACTGGTTCTGTAATTGGGTTTGTCAAATACTGATTTGCAACTCCTACAATCTGTACTGTCTTCCCTGAAAGAGGTAAGTTAGGAACTTCTGCAGATCTCACAGTAGAATGTGTAGCTCCTGTGTCAACTAAGGATGAAACTTTGTGACCCATCACCTTTCCCTTCATATCTTGACCCTTTTGGCCTACTTCTAAGGAAGCTGCTAGTACCCAATCTTCTTTGTCCAATTTCTTACTCACCCATTCCTCATTTGATTCATCCTCACAGTGTAAAGGGTATTGGTCTATTGTGTTATTACTGGTGTTAAACCTATGACCTGTGCCCTGCTGAATAAGCATCAACTGCTGCTGGTCCGTTGGGGCCTGAGGTATTTGCATTTGTTGTCTAGATACCATTTGAATATGGGTTTGCATTTGCTGTGACTGTGGCACTCGTAAACGTAGCATTTGCATCTGCTGCATGGGCTGAAGACCTTGCATTTGATTTGCATTAATTTGGAAATTATAATTTTGACCTCTCATAATAACACCTTCCCGTCGTAGCATCGTACACTCCCGTTTCTAATGCCCGAGGCTGCCACAAGCGTGGCAAAGTAACAACCTTTCATTCCCTGTACATCACTCCGGGTAACCACTGTACTCAAATCAGGTCCGAGATTCAAATTCATATTTCCATCACGACCTCTACCTTTTGCCTGATTCTGAAACAACATGTTTCCCTGCTGCTGCTGAGGAAAAAATCCCTGCATGCCTGTTTGTGCATCACCATTGCCTTCTCCTTCAACTTTCTCTGCTTCAATTCCATTTAGTCACTACAGTACTTAGCATATTGCAGTACTTCATCAATCGGCTTTGCTTTCCAACAAATCAAATGACTCTTTATCATCTGACTAATTTTAGGTCTCAATCCTTCAACAAATCAGAACACAAAATGAATCATGTCTTTTGGCTCAATAGTTTCTGTGCCACTGTAATGTTTGAATGACTCTTTTCCCTCTTGAGCTGTCCTGTCTATTCTATGCCAATCAATGTTTTTGGGAGAAATGTGTGTTTTCAAAAATGCAATCACCTTATAATACTTCATTACTTCTGGAGATGGAGCGCCTGTAGACGGATCTCGTGGGGGTTCTCTGGTTGGCGAATCTACACTTCTCTTGCACCCAACCCATAAATCTGTGGGAACCACTATTTCTAACAGTGTATTTAAATCTTCCCACAGGCATTTGGCAAGTTTCACAAACCTATCTGTATGTTGGTACCATTCCACCGGTTTCTCTCTCAATATGGGGTAGTCATTTAGAAATGACAAAATGCCACTTCTGCTCCAGGAGACATGCACAAAATTCCCTTATGGTATTTCTCTCATTGTTAATATCTTTACTGGATTGTCAGTCTGCTGTACAGTATTACTTTTATTCGCAGACCCCCTTTTCCTCTTGTCTCATGTTTTTACCCATATGCCTTCCCATTTCTCTAATATTCCCCATGTCTGGATGTTTTGGATTAATTCCTTAATGTGAATTTTCATTCCTGGTATTCTCATGTTTTCTAAATCCTTCGAGACAAACTCTAACCTGTAACTCCTTTGCAGGTGCTTTGTTTTCTCCATCTCTATGTTGTATTTGTCTGCTAGCCTCTGGTGTACCACTCCCACTTTGTTGGTAATTATCTTGCATAGGAAGCTCAATTCATCTTCATTGTATGAGTCAATTCCATTTAAACTAATTGTCCCTTCAATTAATTCTTCTATTTCTGATTTAAGTTTGGCCAAATTCTTTGTATTTTTTCCATTTAAATCTCCTGGTATACTATTTTTCAAGCCATTCGGTTAACTATTGGGCTGTCAGTCCTTCTAATGAGATATTATTACTATTACTACCTATATTTGGGTATTCGTTGTAACGTTAGACATGGAGTCTCTGGAGTCATTACACCTGTCATGTCATACTTCGGCTTCATTGGGGTCAAGCTTCCTGTGTTCACACTGAGTCTCTCAAATTCTTCATTGGAATTAAACATTTTCTGTTCCATGCTCTTATTATTTCCTTGAGCAAACAAAGGTATAACAGGACCAATAGTAACAGGTACTGGCACTGCGTCTGGACTTGGTTGGGGGTTCTGATCTCTTGTGAATATTGCTCTTGTATTCTGACTTGTCGATACAGAAGTTTCTCGCCCTCTTGTGTAATTGAAGGAAACATCTTAGTTCCCTGTAAAGTATCCATTCTCCAAACACTTTGTTCCCTATCCCATCCCGCCTCAGGTAAAGTCTCCTCAGCTTTTCTCATTCTTCTCTCAAATTTCTGTTGCTGTTGCTGTCTGGCCACTAACTCCCAAATAGCTAATGGTTCAAATTGGGCAGGTCTCGGAGGAGGTTTTGAATCATACAGTATTCTCCTTAAATTATATAGAACTTTCTAATTAAAAGTTCAATGGGGAGGAAATGCTAAACTCCCTTCTTTCTCTGTAATCTTACACAATTGTTTTAACCAAAGGCATGGCGCAGCACCTTGTACCTCAAACACAATATATGCGGTTGTACCTTCTGGCGGTGTAATGTCTCCTTCTCTAACTGGTATGAACTCATCTCTCCTTAAAGCACTTTTTAATACTTTGAAAAACATAATTTTTCCTTAAACTATGGTTTAATCAAATCAGGAAGTGAATTTCAATCCCCAAATCCTTTATGCTTGCTTTTCTCAACCAATTACGCCTCACGGTTGTCCACCAACCCGTTTGCCACTTTTCTCACAAACCAACCTATCCCAGTGCGACTCTTATTACGTCACGCGTACAGCAGCTCATAAAGCCCTCCGGCTTGTTTCCTCAACTCAGATCCGCACAAAACAAATGCAAATATTGCAAGCACTAATAACACCAACACCAAAATTAGCCTGCTTACTACAGGTAGGTAACACAATTGCTTTAGGAACCTTACTGAATTTTCAACTGCGGCATTTAGCTCTAACAGATACTCTTTCTATCTCAGTTCCCCTGACCCGCAAGCAAAATTTGACCAGCAAATTCTACTCTCAACTGCCCAATGGGTCCTCCTGGTGCACACAGGAATTACTAAATCTCCTTTGAAAAATATCACTCACTTTAATCACACAAACTATGAATATGTCAACCGCGCCATATTGACCTATTAAACAGACAAATAAATTACAACATAAACCCGAATGTCTTCAACACTTTTCAATAATACTCAATACTCCGGAGTCTTAGACCACGCAGGGCCCGTAAACCAACAACCACGTGGGCAATTTTTTAGCACAAAGCGCCACACACATGAGAAGTTCGACAACTTCCCTACTCTCACACTTTGGAGTACGCAAACTCCCTGTTAATTCTCAAACATCACAATTCACCTGCGGTTTGCTTAAGCAGTGCAAGCGCAAAATCTATTTCTCACACGTCACACTAGAACACTGAGAACCTCTTCAAACAAGCACTGGCAAACTCAAGGGTTTTGGGAAAGTCATGGTAGGCTCTTAGGGAGACAACCTTTTTTCAAACTAAAATCAATACAACTTGGAAACCATGGCAACCTCTTAAAGTGTCAAACCATCTGACACTGCTACCAAAAACTGTGAGCACGTCTGGCCTTATTTGTCTTTTATAATTAATTGATAAGGGGATGTGTTAAAGGTTTGATGGACTTTTTGACTGTTAAGAGTGATTTACCATGGTTACAAACCTTATGCATCACAAGATTCCCAAATAACATATCAAATTGTCATCACATATGATAAAAGATTTGAGTCAGTAACTTCACACACCATGACCTATGTGGCCATGAATAAACACACCTTCTGGTAAAGTTCGAATATTTATTTCCTTATATTAACAAAGTTAAAGTCATGTAAAGCAATCTCAAAATTAGCTGATAAACATACATGAAAAACATAGGTTGATCAAAATGGCGAAGGAACCTTAATTTCACTAACGCATTTAACATCAAACATTCAATACCCACTACACAAATTATCATCAACAATATCTACACTAATGATATAGGATACATTTAGTTATTAACAGTTGAACACAATCAATCCTTGATTAGTTTGATTACAGGACATGAACCTACCTAACCCTCTGATTCAAAGTGCAAAAAGCAAAAATCAGACAGAAATTAATTAGGAAAAACATCTAACTATGGCTCTAGAAAAAAAATGGTGGTTGGTACCAAGAAAAGAAAGACAAAACCTGCAACAGAAAATAGTATTACATCTCATTATAGAGACTTCTTCATCAGCTGGACATCTGTCTGGTCAGCATCCACAGTAAGGTGAAGGGAAGCGAAAGGGATTGATTCAGCCACAATGGGCTCTAAGCTAGCCAAATCAAGTCAAAGGGGCATCAAGCAAAAGCCTCTAAAAAGAGCATCTAAATTTGTTCTAGTCTCCCTGAATCAGCATCTACTTCTCTCCTAAACTCAGTGATCTCGAATCCCTTGCAGTCAAATCAAAACTACTCTCTTGCCAAAGGTAGTGTGGATATATTAGAAGTGCACAAAGTATATTCTCATGTTGCCATTGGTCAGAAATATATTGGCTGTTCCCAATTGAACTAATAATTATTATTTCCAAATCAGTGATCTAGTTAGACAGTCTTTCACATGTTGTTGATTCGCTCATCATCTCCTGTTCCTGTCACAAATTCTATTAGGAATCTTTTTTAGTTGCAAGTCATACTTTTTCCAGTGAGTCCTTTGTTAAGTCCGGAAGAACAATTGCTTCTCATGCGTCTATAGAACATAAGTATCCCAAAAAGTTCCTCTGCTCTACAGCGGAAAAAGTCTCATGAGAAAGTTAAGACATTATCTAGTAAACTGTGCAACATTACAAAACTATTTGGTCAACTCTGTCTGTACAAGGACAAATGAAGGACGAAAATTTCTCCATGCATCAGAAAACAATTTTGAACATTTATTTAATACTGATGAAACTTTGCATGAGTCTTAGACGAATAGGCCTAGGATACTCAATTAGTCTATGCATAATAAGTTTAAGCAGATACATATTAATTATACGTCAATCTGGTCTATTAATAAGTTTTATTTGTTTATGCACATTATTTAACCAGTTAAATGTATTTATGTATTTATTAAGTCGTTCACGTGATGCTGGCCACTATGATGGGCACATTTTCCATAAACATTTATTTTTCTCTTTGTTAATCTAAAACATGTAGAATTCTTAATTACTCAATGCACATGTATTATTGATTAAATCAGCTTTCACAGTAGTGACAGCTATTCAAAATATTCATTTAAAAAAAAACAGCACCCACAAGTGAAGGGTTTTAAACCAGCTTACTAGTCATTTCCTTCACCTGTAATATCACCCCTACTCATGTCTGTGACCCACTGACCCACAAGTCATTATGAATGACAGGCCGAAGACAAGTAGGTGTCCAATGACAACTTAATGCGGCTTCAAGTCTTCTCTTCAATCCCTGGGTCTACCTGTGCAGTAGCTCCGCCACAGGAGCAGGGCTCTGGTTTGAAGGCATTAGCTCAAGCATGTCTATGAAATGTTTTAACCACAAAAAGTTCCAATAGAACGATGTGTTATGCAGCCTTATATTCAAATCACTAAGAATTTAATTACACCATTAGAGAAATGTGTTTCTAACTATAGTTGCTGATTGTTTCTTTGCCTTAGGATGGAGAAGTAATTGGAATAAACACTTTGAAAGTTACAGCTGGAATTTCCTTTGCTATTCCATCTGATCGCATCACACGATTCCTCACTGAATCACATGAGAAGCAAAATAAAGGTAAAAAGATTAATCAAAGTTTACCCTACAGAATGGCCTTCGTTTCACAGTACAACTAATGTTAGGCAATTTTGTGTTTTTCTGTTGGGCGCTGATATTACAGCTTATTATAAAATGCTCTATAATGAAGTTATAAAAATGCATTATAATGACTGAAAAATGTTTGCATGTAGCTGTGACACACTCAACAGGCAGTCATCACTGCCGCCAGTGACGTAATGTGGTATGACAACAGTGATATGTTTGTATTTGAGCATAAAGGGTTATTAGTACTGATTTAAAAAATGTCCTATCACACCTAAAGCTAGATGATCAGAGGAGTTTACTTTGGAGGCATGCTATGATGATATTTCTGTTCATCTCAACTTGGGGATTGGTATGAGTAGGGTTGAATCAGGACTTGCGTTGTTTTGAGGATCAAAATTGGGTTCAGCATTGAAGAGTATCCTCAAAGTCCTTATATTTGGGGAGACTTAAAAGGGGTACCAAGACCTGAAAACTAGTCAAAGGATTTTAAGTAGGCCTCAAAATTTCAATTTACTAGAGTCAGAATTTTGGTTTCTATTATGAACCAGAAGAACTTCTTTATCCAATGGAACACATGGGGCATGAGATAATGTTTGCTGGGTTCCCAGGGCAGCTTTCCAAGTGGAAGTGGATTTGTGTGTAATCAAAGTGTGTTTTGATGTGCACCAGTTCCTGGTCAAGAAACATCTGCTCTGTGTATGTCCAGCCTTACTTGATGAATGCAGAAGTTTCCCTCGACATCCCTTGAACAAAGAAGGGACATGGACAATTCTAGCAGCTGTCAAATTTCTGCTGAACGATGCTCAGCGCAATGTGATTACCAACCTCATAAAATTTCTGGATATGGTGGATAAATCATTAAGGCAAAAAAACGCCGCCTCAAATGCCCCAAAGACATAGGCCCAGTCTCATAGCTTCAGAAATAAACAATGCATATCGGTGCCTAACTTTCATCAGATATGAAGTGGATTTTTAAAATCTTAAGCCTTTCTGGCTCTCTTTAGCTTTCCTGGATGATTTTTAGAAAATCATTGCCGTACAAACTATATTTTTATGCCATAAAATTGTATTAATTTCCAGGTTTTGCTGCAAACTCTCTCAGCCTTAGGGGTGCAGAAATTAATTGTCGAGCTAAGTTTTTTGTCCTACATGGCATTAACGAGATGTATTTTAAATCGGTACGTTTTATGTTGTTATCCGTATTTACTCTATAGGAACTTTCCAAAACTCCATAAGTAAGATGCTGCTTTTTTGCCCTCAATTTGCATTTTAATTTGATTAATTTTATGATTTATCGTATTGTTTTTACTAGCACATGGCACTTTAATGGACTTGATTGTCCAAATAAACTATATTTTGATTTGCTCAAGAAACAGTGACGTGGCATGAGTAAATGTTGAACAGTAAACAGGACAGCAATGATCCTTTATTTTCTTCATTCACCTGCATGCCACCTTAATATAAATGCCTTTCTCATTGGCTTTGTAATTAGGTGAAGTGATTTTTTTTTTACAAAACGTGCAAGCAAAAAATGCCACAAACTGTTATTTGCATAGTTTTTCACATATGTGAAAAATGAAAAAATGCGCTGGGTTTTGATACTTTAAGGTGCTATTGTGGTTTTCGTGGGAAAGGCAAGAGTAAAATATCTGAGATCACTAAAACATTCTGCAGGATTCACTGAACTCCACAAAAAGTGAAGACTTTTTCCACAAGTAAAATTTCTCTGGGGCAGATTTCACATGTTTCAGGTTTCAATGGGAATGTTTCGTCCATAAATAAATGTGAAAACTTCCTGTATGCCTCTTCCAGCGGGTTAAGTCCTTTTCACTCTGAGACCTATGCAATTGAGAGTTTTCTGATAGACAAGTGTACCACTGAATCATTTGTTAGTGGATTTGAGACCCATCTTGGCTTTCCTCAATTTTGCATGTGCTATGATGTGTAGGACAGACAATATCTCGAGGAAGAGCTTATCAGTTGTTAGGAGTTACATGATTTCCATGGCCCTATAGGTTGATTAAAAATTAAAACTGCATAGTGCTTATGTTTCTGAAGTGCCTAATGGCATTTGGGAAGTGTCATCTTTTATATGTGTAGCGGGTATGTAATTTAAATTTAATAGGTTAATGGAGCTGAAGGAATATTCAGATCATAACTGTAGTATACTACGTTGTTAGAGGTTTTAAGGTTGTGTGTGACCATAGTGTTCAATGCATGCCTTGATATGTGAGTTGAGACACTCAACACTTGTATAAAGCCAAGGGCTTGCATGGTGTGAAGGAGCTGTATCAAAGGTTTGAAGACACACCTATGCACCCATGCGTTGATGACTCCTATGAGCAATAGTTTGTTGGTTTTGGTCTGCACGGGGATTGTCAATTCAGGGAGTTCATCCAGGAAGGTGAGGTTGTCTCTAGATGGACTGTAGACCACTACTAAAATGAAAGAACTCTTGGGATTGATGGTGCAGTTGAGCCCTCAAACAATTAGAATGTTTTGTTGGAAATTTCGATGCAGGGCAGTTCTGTCATATTTGGTTGTAGCTACCCCTACCTTTTTCCTTACACTCTCTGTTCTTCTAAATGATTTTGCTTCACAGCGGAAATGTTGTACTGTAGTCTAGCATCAGTTAGGCCAACCATCAGATATTTGGATTCACACAACCCATTCAATGACTACAATGTCATTGGTGTGCTTTGGGCTGAGCAGTTTAGTAGACCAGAGTTAAAGTACGTTTTCTGTACATCAGCTTTATGAAAAGAAGCTATAGATGGCTTGGTGTTGGTATTGTTGCATGAAGTGTTGAAGCAGCGTCAGTGTTGGGTGGAAATTGTCCTAGGGCGATAGGGTGCATCAATGTGACTCTAAAGAGTGGAAATCTGAGGAGTAGTTGAGAGAACTGATGATTCTGCATTTGTAAAAGACAATAGTCTGAATAATGGTGAAAGTTTGGGAAACTATTGAATACCTTGAGCTGTTTAGCATTAGCTCGAGGTGAACGGAAAGTAAATTAGTCATGTTTATTAACTCTGCTTTGTGTTTTTGAGCTTGGAGTCTGGGATTTATGAACTATTGTTTTTACAGTAGTAACTGTAATCTGCAATATGTATGGACCAGCTTACTGTTGACTGTAAATAGGTCAGTGTTGATGATTGTTGCCTTCGAGCTAGTGTATATTTCTTCTATGAGAGTTTCTGCATCCGAACTCATGGTAGCAATTTATAGTCTATTTTCTTGCATTTTGGATGTTTAGTTAATCTGTACCAAAGTGGCAAGCTATTGGGACCTCTGCATTCTAATTCGACTGTTGTAAAATTTGTTTTTTAGTCAAATAACATCATAAACCAAACACATTATCAAATTACAATTAATATCAAAATGAGTAATAAGAAAATCGGATGTGCAGCTCCCTATAATACATTCAAATTACAATCAATTTGGTGGGATATGTGATAGTAAATGTTATATTACCCGAGTAGCCCTCTTGGACCTCTGCAGCTTTCCACACAGATATTACAACTCTGCATTTTAAGTAATTATTTGCCAAACTCTGCGCAAACTCATGGAAGATGTGCCATGGTGCATGAATCAATTTATATAAAAATTAACCCTTAATTTGGCGGGATAGGGTGAATAAGTCATATCACCCTAGCAACCTGCCATGTCATTGTGGGGACCAAATTCTAGGTGACATCAGAACGATTAGTGCCATTAATGTGCAAGCTTACGGGTAAGGTGCCATAATGCATGAATCAATCTTTATAAAATTAACCCTCAATTCTTTGGGATGGGGCAGTAAGTCATGTTTCACCCTAGCAGCCCACCATAAAATAGTGAGAACCAAATTCTAGGTGGCATCAGAAAGAATAATGCCAATTGGACCACTCAAATTGATGGGATAGGGAGTTTGTAGGTCCTTTGTTTCCTAGTAGCCCACAATAACATGAATGGGAACCATATTATTTTGGAAAGACCCCATTGTGACTGGGAGCATTAACCCCTGTGTGAATCCCAAAGTTCTTCTTAAAAAGGTCCTTAGAAATATCCAAAAACTACACCAGTCAGATGTTAAGTATTGTATTTTTGGGTCTAGTGATTTTATTACTGCTGTTCTACATGTCCTAATCCCCAGTGCCTTAAACTCCCTTCTCAACAGAGACCTCTGCTGTTGCCCTGAATGTGGGCACATGCAGAGGACATGCAGCAGCATCTCATTTGTCTGATGGCACAGGCGACAACTCATATCCCCCCATTGGTCCTGTTCCTGCCATTTCAGTATAAAGTCCAGAGTACGGAGCTCTTCCAATCTAAGTGAGATACATTTCTATTTAACCTTCAGGGTGTACGCAGCTTCTAAGAGAGGGTGACCCTTTCAGTTGTTGTTGACATTCAACACCAGCCACCCTGGAGATTGCTTAGACACTTTGCGTCTTCATACGTTTGTTTAGCATCCTCCTGAACAGTTGTGCAGATGTATCCAGGTTATATTACTTACCAAGGTGGAGTTTTTCTATACCCTCCTCCAAATGCTTTTTATAGTGGCCTTTTCCTCTTTGGATGTTCATTTCGGACCAGACCAGGTTAGCTAGCAACCCTGGGCAGTATATCATAGCTTATGGCAGCATTTTATAAATGCTCCAGGCCTAGAGAAGGTCTGTTTTGTCAGCAAAAACTTGAGTCTAACTTATGCAGGAGATGCTGATCTTGGCAGCTGAAATACTTGCTTATAGGCTTTTATTACTATTTTATACAGTAAGGTGGCATCTGCACCCATCATCACATCACCTCTAAAAGAGAGGGTGGGAGTCAGTTTTGCCTTCTCTATTGCAGCCAAGGGTGTGAGGATATGCCCCCAAAGGGTTTTTGCAAGTGTTGAAAATGCAATGTTTAAAGCCAATGCATGGTCCTTAATCACTTCCCTTTGTGGAGCAAACAAGGCTCTTGAATCAATCTTAACACCTAAATAGACATATGCTGGTGATTCTTCTATTGTGGCTCCATTAAGGTACCATTTGCTCTGATTCAGGATGTGATGATTTAACAAGATTACTTTTGTTTTTTTTTAGATTGATCTCCAACCCATTATCAATTGCATATGTTGTCAAGTGGTTAATTGATTTCTGGAGGTCTATCATGGTGCTGCTAAGCAGAAGCAGATCATCCGCATACAGGATATTCTGCAAAGGAAGACCGCCAAAGCTTAGGGCATGTGGCACTATCTGGGGAGAGATCCAAGATGTATAAGTTAAATAGGAGTGGTGCAAAAATGCACCACTGCTTTATACCTGTTGATAATCTGAATTCCCTAGTCAGATAGCTTCCATCTGTGACCTTGATTTTGACCCAGGTGTCCACGTAGAGCATCCTTAACTTGCCTTTAAGAGGTTCTGTGGGATTCCCCACTAGTGAAGCTTTGCCCATAGTTTATCACGTGAGGCGCAGTCGAAAGTTGCTTTAAAATCAACAAAGTACAGATACAGTCGCCTTTGCTCTGCTGAGGATTAGTCCTACTGCCATAAGATTAGTTAGTGTTCCTTTCTTTTTTGTAAACCTTGTCTGGATTACTGGCAGCCCATTTGTATCTTGCACCCACCTCTCTAGATCTTGGAGCAGTAGTGTCAATAAATACTTGAGATGCACATCCAAAAGGGCTATTAAACAATAATTACCTGGTAATGAGGCAGCTCCTCCTTTAAAAACTGGATGGTTGATTGAACCTTTTCAACTTCCGCTGTTATGAAATTAGTAATAAACATCACAGCCAAAAAATAGGCCGCTGTGAAGCGTTTTGCTTAAACACAGCTTGAGGAATTCCATTTGGACCAGGGGCACAGTCAGTATGGGATTTGGTGACCACCGAAACCGTGTACTCCAGTTGGTCGTCAGCAGTGCTTTCCATGTTATTCACCTTATGTCCCTCTGGTACAGCTATATTTTGCAGGCTCCCTGGTAAAAGCAAAGTCAGGTGCACGACCCAGTCTTCCTCACTTATATATGCATTATAAGCTGCCCTTGGGCCTTTCTCAATGTCATTAATTAGCTTCCAACATTTCTTTGAGTCTTTTGACTTTGAAGCATGCAGGAGCTTAGCCCCTAAGGTTTTCTGCTTAATTCATTTGTAGGCCCATACTTCCCTTTTTAATAATCTTCTCTCTTTTCGCAGGGTGTGTAGGAGCTCTATGTCTTTCGGGGAGCGCTGTAACCGCCTAAGCATTCTGTTGATTTTAGCTCTCATCACACGGATGAATCTTGGCATGACTATGTTCCTGCAGGACCAAATGCACACTCCCTTGTTCACACATTTAGCTGGGTGTTTGGATGTCAAATAATCAGAAAACGTTCCCAAGCTGAAATTGGATTGGGGTCTCTTCAAACAAAAAGCTTGAAGGGTTTCCACAGCATCTTCCACCAGGTCTTTAATGGAATGCAGATTCCACTTCAGGCACTTTTAATTTTCAGAGTGAATGTCTTCCATCACAGCCCTCTCAGGCTCACATTTGTGCTTCCAGATTCCAATAAATATTACTTGTGGATGATGGTCACTCTCTGACCTGTGGATAATACTAATATCCACTATGATTATATAATTTATGAATTACCATTGTGTAGTCTAAGTAGGATACTAATTTGTTTGATGACCTGGGCCGTGTTGGTGGTAGGCAGCCATTTAGAACAATAAGTATCGCTAGCTCTCATGCTCTCACTAGTTTCTCCCCAGTCCTGTCGTTACACTTATAATGCGAAAGTATTTGGTCTGGAAGAGACCCGATTGTCTCAATATGCTCCTCACTTGGCCAATGAAACAGGTTCAGATTACAATCTCCAGTGACCAGCCCATTCACTGACTGACGAGTTTTTAGCTGCAACATATTTGCAAAAAGCTTGTCCCTGGATATGGCTTTCTTCTTAGGACTAATTTAAAGGTTTACCAGTACCTGCGACTCACCAGTTTCGAGTGCCCAAGGATCACTGGTGGGTAGTTCTCTGGTTTTTATGGACAGATTATAATTAGCTTTGATTGCCATGCCACCCCTCACTCTTTCAAAGGAACTGCTTTTCAGCACTGGCTTGTTGAACTCCACAAACCCTATCAGGGGGACGCTGGCCTGGGCCCATGTTTCCTTAGTCATTATTATATCAAATGCACTCAATCATTCCACTATGGAGGAGTCTTAGATTTTTATCATGTTGCCTCCCATGTTCCATGAGCAGATGGTTAGGCTACCCCGTTCCCTGACACTGGATTGAACCATGAATCATTCCTTAGTTCTCATTGTCGATAAAGCAGAAGGTAGCCAGCTCCAGTCTGCCTGGGCATCTTGTTTCCTTACAATCCTTCACTGTTCCATTGGTGCTCCCTCTCTGTTTGTATGGACAATGAAACTGGGGTGCTTTGAGTGGCTTGAAGGTTGTACTGCGGGTGACTTACCCTCATTGCGCCTCTCAAAAAAAGATTTTGAGAAATCTGCCTCCTTGACCATTCCATGATACTCTATCAATGGTTGGGGATACCGATCCCCCTGAAAGAGTACCACTTTTATTCGCCATGTCTTCAGTAGCTTCCTATTCTCTAACGCCTTTGCTGACAAATCCAGATTGGTCAATGTAATGAGCACTGGATCTAAGATATGTCTTCTTCTTGCCGGCAGGAACTTAATTGAATGGTATAATTCAGGTCTGGTACCGCCTTTATACTTTTTATAACATTTGCACAAATTCAAATCTGGATTTATAGAGCGCAACTACTCACCCATAAGGGTCTTAAGGCACTGAGAGGGTGTGTCCTCTGTGCTTCAGTTGAACAGCCAGGTTTTAAGGTCCCTCCTGAATCGATTTAATACATCCTGCATACCCCTGGATTTAAATTCTGGAATCCATAGGAGCCGGTGCCCTAGCTCTCTGCTCACCTAACGTTTTCCTCAGGTCATTCGATCCTGGCATTCCGGTGGGCCTACCCCAAAGCCCACAGGAAATACGCAGTTTGTTCTGTTGACCATTTCTAATATTTAATGCCGGTTCACTGACTCGTTTGGACACGCAGTCACCCCTCCACATTTGCAGGGGACCACATCCCTGCATGGCCTGCCATTGTTGGGACCACCGGAGATCTTTATGTGTTGGTTCACCTCTTCCTTGAGTATCTCCAGTGAAGTGTCGCCCTCCTTGCCCTTGTTGCCTTGCGTAAATATCTCAGTTACTAATATAACTCCTGTCTCACTTCCTGGCTCAGATCATTTGCCTATAGAATGAGGCTTTCTGCATGGGCCTCTTCCACCCCAGCATGCTGAATTAAGTTTGGGATTATGGAGGTCCTAGGGTTGATTTTGTTTTTACCCTTCCTCGTGCCTTTCCGCTACCTCTTCATCAGAAGAAAGCATGCTGGAGTTACGTCCCGGTGCAAAATAGGAGTTTGGGATTCCACTTGTTGTGTATTAGGTGCCTGCAATAATCCTGCCCCAATGCACGCGGCCTCCTTAATCAATGGATTAATCTTTCTTTATCTACCTTCGCGTGGGTCTCCTGATGCTTCAGGTCCCTAGTAATGGCACCAATTTCTGTTATTGTAGGGCATGTGGGGGTGCTTATGTGGATGCCCCTTGGTGGAAGGTTAACTTTTACTTATCCAAATATACCTTCCAGGATTGCCTGCAGCTGCAGTAACTTGTCGACCACGTCCTTACAGAAACATATGGCAGTCATATTCCTTATTGGCTTGCACCAGTGTAATCATGTTCCTTAGCTTTTTGAGCTTGTCATCAATACCTGACACAAAAAATGCGCTGTGTTACCTAAATCCACTTGGATGTCCATTTTGTTGGCGTGGTGATTAAGGGCTGCAACCATCGCTTGCATGGAGTTCAGAATAGCTACCCACAATTTATTTATATCAGTTGCACTTTGGGTGTCACAATAATGCTCATCTGACCCCTCCATGTCCTTTACGATGCCGTGCCAGGGTGGTCATGCAGTCACCCTCCATTATCTGCATAGAGCATGTTCTATCAGCACTCATGCTGCCCTCTGGTGATACTGGACTCTCAACTTTGCTAACCTTAATCTCTGGGAAAGAGCAATACAAAAGCTGGGGGCTTGGGTTGTCAAGGCTAGGCATTAATTATGCCACCATTTCATCCAGCTCATTCATGGTAACCCAGAGGGAAAGAGCACTTTGGTTCTTTAAGACCACTTTCTTTGGTGACATAGGGAACTAAGGCAGCTTCTCTGTTAAAGCCACATTATTTCCATTGTCTGTAAAGCCAGGTACCACGGAGTCAAAAGCAGCATTTTATTTCGCCTCAACATGGTGGACATCACTCTTCCCAATGGTGACTCTTCCGTCTCCAGCACCACTTAATGACTGGAAGAAGTCTGATATCCTGTTGATCCCATGGGACTGGTCAAGGTTGTCTAGATGGCAGTATCTCAAAAGGTTAGGGGATGCACACTGGAATCCTTGGTGTATTGGTAGCCCCTCATCCCATCAGTGAGGGTAAACATGACCTTGGTTGGGCAAGCCCCTCAGACTTCATATATCCATTGTTCCGGATGAGGATAGTAGCAAAGACCAGTAATTATGGCAGCACTGGTGTCAGTGGTACAAGCACACCCACAGGGGGTTGTCAATAAGCCACTTCAGCAGCATTGTGGCCAGGGGTGCAGTGAATGCTGTAAGGAAAGAGGAATAATGAGACAGACTGGTCACGTTGTGGTGACCATAAGAGGTGATCCTGAAAGTTAGCAGAGGCCCCATGATAGATGGATGGAGTAGGAAGCAACACAACATGAGCAACAAATATGGTATCCCGAGCATGCACTTGACATTGGCTAGTGGGTCGTGAAGCAGGCAAATCAAACTGTATCACAGAACAGAAGGCTTTATGAATGGAATGCTAGGGAGTTCAGTAATGCTCCACCATGTTAGTCATCTTAAAGGTTTTATCGAAGGTTTGAAATCTTCAGTGGACCCAGCTAGAAGGGACAGGCCGGGTTTCACAGGGCCAAATACTGCTTGCCATGATCCAACGGTATGCTGTCCATTGACGCTGTATTCCACTGCTCATAACATAGATGTGGAGTTGAGTACAGATTATACAATATGACTTAAGGGAAGCTGAGGGCAAAGACAAACCTTTTGGGCCACTATGCCAGGCTAGACTATACGGTGAAGGCAACGAGTGGTTCCACATTGTCTAGGATAGTCAGTACATGTAACTCTGCATGTACAATCCTTCTGATAAGTGATTCTTAAGAACATGTATTATATGGCACTCTTTGCATCCTCTCTGCTTTTGTAGATTCTTACTCTAAGCAGTGCTCCTGAAATCAACATGTATACATCAGTATTTGGATGATTTAACAATGGCCTACATAGATGCATACAAAAATACAAATGTATGTAGTTATTATCAAAAAGGCCATTAAAAACTTGGCTGGGGGACCGGTACTGACGGGCTCAGGCAGGACTAGTACTGATGGGCTCAGACGAGAATTTTATAAAGAATTCATGATTTACTCACCCCTCATACGAGCAGCAATTGGTGAAAGCAAATTGCTATGTTCACTAAGAGAAGCTTTTATCTCGGCTCTGCCAAAGCCTGGTAAGGATGAAACCTGATTTCAGTCCCACAGTAGGTTTTTCCCTTATTAATGTTGATAACAAAATATTCTCCAAGATCATTGCCAATAGCCTGAATCCATTCATGAGGGGTCTGGTGTTACTGGACCAGTGTGGCTTTATCCCTGGGATTGCAACCAATCATAATATTTGTACCATCTGTGCTTTACCACACCAGCTTTTTCCTGACCTGGAAGCCACAATTGTAATTGTTGATGCTGAAAAGGCATGCAGTGCATTAGATGGGCCTTTTTTGAGGCATACTCATAACCAAATAAGTATCAGCTAATATTTGCTGTGGCTTACTAAATTACTGTATCACAAACTAACTGCCACAGTCAATGCCAGTGGTTGCTTCCTACCACTTATATGTGTCCTCTTCTTTTCATGATAGTGACCAGCCACTGGCTTATGGGCTTTGTGAGTTTGACGCACATACGGTGTTGTCCTTCACCTATAGGTGACTTTAAATATCAATCTGAGTGGGCGACATACTGTTGCTAGAGAAAGACCCGCTTTCTAATCTCCTGTAATTTACAATCTAATGTTGACTTCACCCACTACTGAGGTGTCAAACGTATTTGTCAGAAGTCTGAGATATTCTCATTTACTGATGGAACTACAATATTCATTATGCATGTGAGAGCCCTATGGAGACACTAAAATTCATAGAAATAGGTTATTGGTGGTATGAAATCTGAAATGAATGGTCCAGTTATTCCTGAGTTAAAATGGTTCTTTTGTCAGCGCTTCTTAATTTGTTCACTAATATTCCAATCATGTTATCCAAATTATTTTGTGGATCTTTTCAATACTTACTGTTCAGGCTGATTTGGGCTGTCAGGCAAGTCTGTGCCAGCTGGGAAATTCTATCTTGGCCAGTGGTTCTGTTAGCGTGTCTGACCTTAATAAGTAAACTTACAAGGGGACGTGAATAGGTCGATTAACCTTTTGACTCGTAATTAAGATGTTCTTACCATAGATCCAGTACATAGGCAATACACAATAATCATTAATCATTGGAAATCAATAAACTCAATAATCAATGGAGTCAGTATTTATCACACACCATGACCTTTCAGTCATGAATGACCACACCTTTAGTAAAAGTTTAGAATGTTTATTTCCCTATATTAACAATGCTAAGGCCATGTAGGTTAATCTCAATAGCAAATGAAACACATACAGAAACAATACTGGCTGTCCAAAACGGATGAAGAAACGTAATCTAATCAAAGCTTGAACAACGACACATTCTAAGGTTATGGTGCAAATCAGTAACAAAGTCAACTGTATAAACGTGATAACATACATGAAATTAAGCTGAGACTTTCATCAAGAATTAGTCCCTGTTATCATAATTTCATTAGTGAGGATCCTTAACTAACATCAGATTAGCATCTGCATGTTGGGCTTCATGCAGAACAATTTAGTAGCACCAATTTGGAAAAAACATCTAACTATGGCTCTATCAAAACAGCGCAGTTGGTACCTAGAAAGAAAAAGCAAATATGCATAATAATAAACAGTCTATCGCATTATACCTTTACTCGGGGTGGATCAGCAAAACAGAATCAGTCTTCGTTCGCAGGACCTCAGTCGATCAGCAAATCATCAGGATTCAGCATCAGAATTTAAAAAGGGCAAAGTATTTAAGCATTAAAGTTAAGCACGTCTCTTGTCAAGACACATAAGAAAGTAGTAACCCCTCGGTCAGGAAAAATGGGCAATAATGCTGTCTTCTCTCTGTGCATTCTTGTTAAGTCACAACTGTTAAAACTACCCCCACAAATCTCTATTGGTCAGTTAATCATATGTTCACATTCTGTCCAATAAAATTAAAATCCCAAATCTATGAATTCTAATATTACTGCATTCACATGTCGTTGTTTGGTTTGTCTTGCGATGTCCTCATCATCAGACTTGTCAGGTAACAATATTGTTGCATCTTCTACTCTAGTCAGTATCTTCATTGTTCTTGTTCTGGGAAAGTCAGTCTCACACACATTACATCTAAAATGTTGCATTAGCAGGAAAAAGCTTCTTTTATGAGCACATTTAAACAATACAATTGAAATTCACAGTTTACCTTTTATGGTCAGCTATTTCATTAAACACTAAGAAAAACAGTTTTTACATGAGGCCTGGCAAGTAAACCATGACACTTGCTAAGTTAAAGTCTATAATTAATAAAGCCAAAGCATACTGCTTAACCTTTAATATGACATATTACTGCATTAGTGTAACATATATTAAAAATTTCATAAGTATTAAATCATTGATTAGTACATTTCGTTAACATTGGTGGCCATTCTTTATGATCACATTTTCAAATGCGTGCATTATTTTGCTACATGATTATATTTTCTACATAATCTTAATATTCAAAATACATAAACACTCATTAATAATTGTTATTAAAACACCTGCGCTAGCAGTTCCTAACCTGTGGATCGAAGGCCCCTGGGGGTTTGCGAGGCCTACGCAGGGGGTCCGTGACTCTTTCACAAAATGAAATAGTATTAAAATGAATCAATTAAAATTAATATGGTGTATACAAATAAGGAACAACACTGATAATTTGAAAACTTTGTGTATATATGATTGTGAATTACACAAAATATTTGAATATAATTCAATTTAAGCAATCTTTATTCAATTTCAAAGAAATCGTAAAAGAAAACAATGAATCACATACATGAAATAAGTTGGTCCAACGCCACTATGGTTAAAAGAATACAACCGAATGAATCTATACATATAGTGAAAAATGCACCACAAATACAGTACATAACAGTTAATTGAACGTTCGCTGGTATAGCCTGCAAGGAAAAAGGCTCTGCGAGTATCAAAGCCTTCCTGAGTCCATAAGGATATTCTTAAAAACTCACCACCAATAACTATGAAATACCAAACCAGCCTCCCTTCATAATTTTCCTCGCCGCGTTTAAAAAAGAACGTCCTGTCAAGCAGACATCGGAATCTTCTTGAAGCTGCAAGTAATGCAACGCATTCCTGCACTTCCGACACTATAAGGGCTTGAGAATAGGCTTTAAAAAGAGCTGAAAGAAAAATGTTAAAAATGTACAAAAAAACATCGGGGCATATTTATACTCCGTTTGCGCCGAATTTGCGTCGTTTTTTTCTACGCAAATTAGACGCAAAACTAACTCCATATTTATACTTTGGCGTTAGACGCGTCTAGCGCCAAAGTATGAGGAATGAGCGTCATTTTTTTGCGTGAACGCCTTCCTTGCGTTAATGAGATGCAAGGTAGGCGTTCCCGTCTAAAAAAATGACTGCGACGCAAATGCGTCGTATTTATACTCCCGGGCAAAAATCACACCCGGGAGTGGGCGGGGCAAAAAACCCCGCATTTGCGCCTCTTTTTAACGCCTGGGTCAGGGCAGGCGTTAAGGGACCTGTGGGCTCAAAATGAGCCCACAGCTGCCCTCCCATGCCCCCAGGGACCCCCCCTGCTACCCTTGCCCACCCCAGGAGGACACCCAAGGATGGAGGGACCCATCCCAGGGACATTCAGGTAAGTTCAGGTAAGTATAATTTTATTTTATTTTTTTTAAAAATTTGGGCATAGGGGGGCCTGATTTGTGCCCCCTACATGCCACAATGTCCAATGACCATGCCCAGGGGACATAAGTCCCCTGGGTATGGCCATTGGGCAAGGGGGCATGACTCCTGTCTTTACTAAGACAGGAGTCATGTAAATGGCGTCTGGGCGTCGTTAAAAATGGCGCAAATCGGGTGGAGGCGATTTTTTTGCCTCTACCTGACTTGCCCCATTTTAAGACGCCCTAACGCCATTTTCCCCAACGCCGGTGCTGCCTGGTGTACGTGGTTTTTTTCCACGCACACCAGGCAGCGCCGGTCTGCTAGCGCCGGCTAACGCCATTCAATAAATACGGCGCCCGCATGGCGCTTCAGAATGGCGTTAGCCGGCGCTAATCTTTTTGGCGCAAAAGTGCGATAGCGCAGTTTTGCGTCAAAAAGTATAAATATGGCCCATCGAGTCCATCACGAGGGCAAGAAGGCGCACTTGCCCTAAAGACGCTGTGACCCTTCCAAAAACATAAAAGTCTCCAAACTGTGCCTGCTCCAAAACGAAAATTAAGGGATCTCTCCCACCTGATAAATTCAGGGTTGAATACAATGCTAGCTCAACCAGGGCAAAAAACCTAGGGGCTCACTTACAAGAAAGTGTCACATCAGCTCTGATGCACCACTTTTCTTGCATCACCCTGCGCTCCCCTAACACCTCTATGTGAGCACTGTATTCACAAGACAGTGCTCCATGGCACGAAGGTGTCCACAACAGTGTCAGAAATTATGATGCTGTTGTGGCACTAATCCTTAATATTGCTGGACTAGCGTCAAAATGTTGCTGCTAGTCCAGCAGTGCTAAGAGGGCCCGACAGGAATCAGCACAACCTCACTTTTAACACCTCCCCTGAGCAGGTGTTAAAAAGATGACGCTATGCTGGCGTAGTATTTCGCAGTCAAATCTTGCAGCTTTCACTGTATCATTTCTGCAGGGCTTTTTACGGGGGAACATTTACCTTGCATACATTATACCTGGGACAGGTATAATGTGGCACAAGGCTTTACAAACTGGTGCAATGGTGACATTGCACTAGTTTGTAAATATGCATGGGATCGGGGACTCATTTGCGCAGCCTTAGCATAAAATAAATGACGGGAAGGTGGCGCAAGGAGCTTGTAATGAGCCCCTTAATTTGTACTCCCATAGTGAGCTTTTAGTCAGGTCTACCTGTCACCTCTGCGATCGACTATATTCGAGGAACCGACGCATAACCACTTGTTTGTCACCTTTACCAAGGGTGGGAGGTGACTCAAACATATCAGAAAGACCAAGAGCTGTCAAAGTACATTGGAGAAAGCCCAGCCATGGGATTGACAAACCTGTCTCCAAACTGAGGCACTCCCGTACAATGTTCCATTCAGACTGCACTCCTTATTTGCCCATATCACAACTCAAAGCAAGAGAGGGGCCAGCAATATTTGCTCCATAATATATTGTAAACCAATTTTTGAGTGGATAATGAAATTAGTGTTAATAGGGGGGGAGAGAGAAAAAAAACCTACATATTAGATTTTCCTCAGACTCTAGAGGGAGGGATAGTGTTAGAGTACTGCCAAACTCCAGACCCATAACAGTCCGCCAGGACACATCGTGAATTATATATAGCCATTTGGTGGGGTTATGGTGGCCCTATGTACTAAGTAGGGGAAGTTTGATATTGCTTCTGCAGACCTACTAGGTTTTAGACAGGAACATCTTATTTGTGATTGCCACAAATCAGAGGCATCAAAAACAACTCCCAGATAGCAAAAGCTATTCACAGGATCCAGCGATTGCCTGCCTATTGTTACTTTGAGGGCACTTTTGCTTCCTGGGTCACAAGTCATGATGAGGAACTTCCTAACTTTTATCAAGGTCTAGCTTACTAATAAAATTTGTAAAAGACATCACCATAATGCAGATTGCTCTTGGGGTCCTTGCCATAAGGACTGCACTGTCCGTGTAAAGTAACACAAGTTACTATCTTGGGGACATCATCCATGGCAGTGGCCACAACAGAACTCAAATTATTGATGTATATAATAAACAGCAGAGGAGCCAGAATACAACCCAAATGAACCCATCTGCTTAACAGGAAGGGGTCAGTCAACTCTTGCATTAGGCCAAATTAAACCTTAACTGCTAGGTTTTCGTACAAAATGTATAACAAATTCACTAATGCTTTATCCACCCTCAAGTCTAACAACATCAGCCAAAGTTTGGTGCAATTAACGCAATCAGTGGCTGTTGAGAGGTCCATAAAGGCAAAGTACAGAGGACATTTTCTCGCAATAGTGTACTTGCCTAAAATCAGATGTACATTTAAACATTGCTCCGCTGTGCTCAGCCCTGATTGAAAGCCTTATTGAAAAGGTCACAATGTGCTATTATGAACTATCCAAAGCCTCAAACGATTGAAAATAATCCTTCCCAGTATCTTAACCATGCTATTGATGAGGGAGATAGGATTATAGCATGAAGGGGACATACAATAGCGTTTTTTGAAAATGGGTACTATCCTTAAAAGGGCCCAGAAGCTAGGAATCCTATTGCATATAGAGAAATGACATGAATTTGTCATCACGGGGCCCCCATAGAGCAATATCACAGTTAATCAAGTACAAAGAGACTCCTTCAGGCCCCAGGGCTTTACCAGCAGGGCTTTGTCTTATGGCCTTCACCACTTCCTAGAAGGCCTTTTGATAAATTAGAATTACATAATTTATGCAACTATGTCTCACTCATTATCAACTCCTGGTAATTGGTAAATGGCTTTAAAGTGTCTCACCCAATCTAATGTGAGAACGTTACTACACAGGATGGGTTTATGCAGACCATTCCTTAACATGATTTTATTGACCAGATCCCAAAATGCTGTAGCATTCTTTGAGAGTGCAGCAAATTCAAGAAGTTCCAAGTCTTTTTGATCCAGTTCCTCCCTCCTAGACTGTAAGATGTAGTTAGAAACCTTGCGGACTATGCAGATCTTTAAGGGATCTTTTGGTTTGGAAAACAGAGCATTTCTCAATTAGCTACTTGCTGAAAAACAGTCCCTGCCAAACCACCTTGGTCCCTCCTAGTCATGTTCTACTGGTTTTAACAGACCACTTTTACTGAAGTAGCGTAGTGTTTCACAATGACCATTACATAGTATTGCCACTCTCATCAGCGAAACAGTTGAGAAATAAAATTTAGGCCCGTATTTATACTTTTTTTAGCGCCGCATTTGCACCACTTTTTGACGCAAAACGGCGCAAACCTACAAAATACAATGGTATTTTGCAAGTTTGCGCCGTTTTTGTGTCAAAAAACGACGCAAATGCAGCGCTAAAAAAGTATAAATACGGGCCTTAATGTTTCTGCAGGCTGGAAAAGAGAAATACCTGAGTTCCTTCAAATGCCAAAAGAGTCTGTGGCCATTGTGAGAGGGCTGGAGGGGCAGAGGTGGCTTGAATGGCTTTTTGACCCTAAAATACACAAAATATTTATGTGGATTGTTTTGGTGTATTGCTTTGATGTCCAAATCATATACATTATAGAAGCCGGGGGTCCTCAGCATACAATAATGACTCAGTGTGGGTCCCCGGATTCCAGTAATGTTTCACTGGGGGTCCACAGAAGTCAAAAAGTTAAGATCCATTGATCTAGGCTATGTGACAGAGAAATTTATGGTTCCAGATCCTGAGCATTACTTCTATACCACATAGGCACACTTTACGATGTATTGATACCACCTGCCCCTACAATTTTAAGAATTTGGTTGACTAGCAGAACTTGGTGGAGTCTGAGGCTCTTCAAATTATCCTCATTACATGCATGGGCCACTCACGTAAGGATGTAAACATATGAGTATCCACTGTGTATGTCTGGAGGGGTCTAGCTGGAATGGCAAAGCTCATCTACTGCTACTCCCCGGCAGTGCCTAATTCTCTGCCTCCCAGTCTGCCAGACTGGTAGTTCAATGAGCATGTATGAAGATTGGATTAACAATCATTTGGCACCTATACTGAGACAGAGAAATCGTATCACTTTAGCAGTTCAAAAGAGGAAAATACATTTATCCTCTTGATGTATTTATCAATAATAGTGTGCTTGAATGCACGGGGAGTGAATAGGAATTGTGCCTCCTAGGGGACAGAATTGACATCTCTAACATAGCGTAATTCATACCTCATACACAAGCTATGTCTTTCTGCTGTTGGCTCTTATAGTAAACATTCTGAGATTTCTTCCAGACGTTGCTGGGTGGTAATAAGGGCATGTATATTTTGTAAAAGTACTCGGTCTTTTGCTGCAAACGACTCTGTAGATAACAGTAGATAGTGCTTATTGTATTCCAAATTTCTACATAGGGTATTTTATACACCGGCATTACTTACATGATTGATCCTACACATAACCCACCCTACCAAAAAGATGTCTTTATTCATTTTGTTTAGTTGTGGCCAGGAGTTGAGACATACATACAGCAGAAACTGACTGTTTTGTATTCTCTTCTTGAGTATTTCACAAGGGTTATCACTGATTGTGCCACCCACTTCAGTAGCTCTTTAAACATATCTCAGGCCTGTCATTATAGACCCTCTGTGTGCAGTCTTAACCTCCCATGTTGACCTGACAAAATAACCCTTTCGCCAGGCTGAAACCTTCCCTTTTTATACATACAGGTCACCCCTAGTGTAGACCCTGGACAAACAAGAGGGCAGGGTGCACTGTATTTAAAAGGCAGGACATGTACGTTTAAGATTTACCTTGTCCTTGTACTCGTAGTGAAACACTACCAAAGTCATTTTTCACTACTGCAGTCCTAGCTCTCCAATTGGATAACATTGGGATTAATTTATTACATTTTACAAGTGTAATTCACAATCTGGATGATCTGGGCAAGTCTTATTTTAAATTGGGATTCTGAAGATACCAGTTTTAGTAAGTTGGCTTTTTCTTACTTTAGCCATTTGGTTACTGCTGCCTGTTTCTGGTCACTTCTGTGGAGTGGGTGACTGCTGGGATTTGTGTCTGTCCTATAGACAGCCACACACAAGGGGAATTTAGGTGCAACTTGATGGACCCTCCTGAGAAGATGAGAGGAAGGAGCCGGGCACAGCTTCACTTACACCTGAATAGGCTGTGCCCTGTCCCGACACAAAGGGTTGCATAACCCCCTCTAGTGAGTCTGGAGCCAGGGCAGGAAGGGCGGGACCTCTGTGCACTTCAAAGGCCTATCTTTGAAGTCTACCCCACTTCAAAGGCCCACTTAGTTATAAGTATTGGACATCTGACACCACCAACTCAGTACACTTCTGGATCTGTGGATGCTCTGCCAGGAAGAATGGCTGCTGTGCTCTTGATGGACCACCACTCTGCTGGACTGCTGTTTTGCTGGACTCCTGCTTCGCTGTATTGATCTGCTGCCCTCTTACCTGGGAATAAGAAGGACTGGACTTGAATCTCTCCAACCCATAGTGATTCCAAGAGCCAGTTGGCCGGTCTCTTGATCTGAAATCTCAGGGACTTAAAATACTTTCAACCACCCTGTTCATGCACCTGGCTACTGCTAACTATGAGTCTGCCTTGCCAAGTGGTGCCACCCCAGTCCTGGACTCTTGTAACTGGGTCTGAGGTGTTTGCTCCAGTGGAACTGATGCATCCTCTGCTACAGGAGCAGAACCAACGCATCGCTGCTGTTGTGAGGAACAGAATTGATGCATCACTGCTACTGCGTAGGTTGGAACCAGCACATCACCTTCAGAACCGCCACTGCACAACACACTCCCCAGTGCAAGCTCCTCACATCCCTTCCCGACGGCAGCCTCAAAAGCAACGCCGAACCTCCCCATCACTGCTGCTGTCTAGATCAGAACCACAGCATTGCCTCTACTGCGCCATGCATCCTCAGCACCGGTCTTTGCATTGCAAGCCCTTTTGACAGGATCCTCAATGTTGACGTATCAGGCTCTTGCCCCACAGCCTCACTGCATCTCGGAACTGACGCATCACCTTGGCTGCGTGATGCATCTTTGTTTCGGATCCACACAAAGCTCCGCAACCAGGATTTAAAGTAGTTTGGTATAGTGGGCCTAACTGGGTCCCTTTAGCCTTTGTCCCATTCCGGCGCAACCAGATATGCCCAGTTGGCACGTCTTGCTTCTAAGTGCTATTTTACAGTTTATTCTTTAAAAATGCATAACTCAAGTTCTACTTATTATGTGGTGTTTTCAATGTTTTACTGTTTGTAGTGTTACAATCATACTTTACACCTTGCTTCTAAGTTAATCCTGACTGTTCCATGCCAAGCTACCAGAGAGTGACCACAGGTTAATTTAGGATTTGCATGACACTTACCCTGACTAGGATTGTGGCTCTTCTTGACCAGGGCTCACACCCTAGACAACCACAAACCCATTTTCTAATATTTCTACCTTTTTAATTTAGAACATTCTACTCTTGGTGGGTGGAATGTTCTAAAAGCTTTACAGCCCTTCTGCCTTGGGCTATAGCGGTTGTTAAATGCCCTCTCCCTCAGTATAGGCACTCGCCTGCGGCTCCAGCCTATAACTCAGTTTCAGGGCCTTTAACAACCATAGGCTATGAGACTATAATTTAACATTGGAATGTTGAGCGCTCCAACAAATACAATGAAATGGCCCAGGGCTAATAATAGTATGACCCTTCTGCTCCAACATTCCAATGTTTGTCGTTCTGCTTCTCCCTTTATAATTTATAACATTGTACCCTTAGTAGGCGTAATGTTCCAATAGCCTTAAAGCCCATGTGTCTTGGTGTAATACCTGTCGTTTAAATCCCTCTCTCTCGTTGTAAGCCCTCGTATGGGGCTCCAGTCTATAAGTAGGGTTCAGGGCCTTAAACAACCAGTATAGCCCTAAGCAGTGGGCTATAAAATTATATTAGTTGACTGATACGGGGGTGGTATTATGCTTTGATGAGTGATTTATTCCAATGTCACACTTTTTATATGTACATCATATATGCCTAACATCCATTATGGGTATTCTTGGTTTCGATGAGCATCGTCTGCCTTGAGAAAATAAAATTATGGTTGGACCACCATCAGATAAATATTGATCTGCTCTGATTACCTTGTTGTATGTATTACTACACCGGATGTTTGTATTTTTCAATTAAATACAAGATCCTGAAAATAAAGTTAAACAATAGAAAAGCCGAATATGCAGAACAGAAAGCCTAACCTACCGGTGTGTCCCTTTGTGGTGGAATTGTTTATTTGACACTGGAGTAAATATTTTGTGTGGGCAATGATCCAAGTCCATAAAGCTGTTGATAAGTTCCACAGAACTTATCCAGAAGTATTTTACATATGTTTCTTGAAATCTTAGGACTCGTCAGGATTCCTCTGTGAATTATTCTCAAACAAACATTTAACTTTCACATTCGTAGCCGATACTGTGAGAAAATGTGAAACCTATGCTCATTTTGGGTATTTTCCGTATACTTTCTACACATTTGCATGAAGTTAACATGTTTTAACACTGGTATGTTCATTTAGCATGTCATGTGTGAAGATGGCGCTTATGTCATCTAAGCAGTGTGCTTAGGAATGTTGCTTGAAGTGACCATGTGTTTTCTTGTTTTTCCAGATGGAAAAAAACGGTTTATTGGTATAAGGATGTTGACAATCACGCCTTCGTAAGTATATAAACATAGCAGCAGGCTTTCATCTTGCTATGGTATTATGCATAGTCTGTAGTTGATTTAAAGTTCCAGCATGGTTGCCACAATTAAAGACAATGTTTTGGTCATCTTGTAATTGTAAAACAATGATACACTATATAAAACAGCATTTCATAAGTGCTAGTCTGGGTTCGAGGGAGTGACCATGGGATGCAGTGCACTGCAGATGAAATGTGCATTCAGCATGTGGCCCATTAGCACTGCTTAATGAGCTGTACTATTTTTTTAAGAAACAATCAAATAAAAAGAGGAGAAACAAATAAATGAAAGGGGACTTATAAAAGGAGAAAATAAAAAACTAAAAGAGTGGCCAACCAGCCTGTAGTAATAGCACTGAGTGCCGTTTAAAATATAAACGTAGTTTTAGTTCCATAACAGGTGCCGCGTTGGAGCACAATATTCATCGCTCCGAAAAATCCGACTTTGCTGCCCAACTGTCATTTTCAGCCCTGTGGAACAGTTCACAATTAAAACGCTGAATACCACAATGACTCGTACGAGTGTGGCAGAGACAGTGCACATTACATGAAAGGTCATTACATTATCCCTTCTCTCTTATAACTACAAAGCTAAACATTAGGTAAAGTACACAAAAAAAATAAAAAATAAAAAAACAAAAATACTTAGTCTCATTAATACATGAGAAGCAATCAGCACCCTACAAAAGAACACTAAAGTGAGCTAATACAGTACAAACTAAAAACAACTAGAACGAGGTTTGAATGGAAGAAAACCTTAAGGAAAGAAAACAAAATATTGACATATACATCATGGACAAGAACAATTGGAACAATTGATTTGTACCAACAGGTGCCACAACTTATTGTCAATACCTCACAGGAAGAGAAATCAGACATTTACTCCTGCGGGGAACATCCTGCGTCTTAAGCAGTATGTTATCAGAATGATCAGGAGAAGTAGGTACATTTTCATCTATATTACTTCCTACTCTGCTCTTTAACTTGAACACCCTTGCCTTGTTCCACCAGTACTTCTTGCCAACATGAATAGCATTTCCACAAACCTTATCAACCTTTTTTGGTTCACGATACTTTGATATCCCTTTTTTCACATGAAAAGGAGCTTTTATATGCACAACATCCCCACACTAATAGGTTGTTTGGAAACTTTTTTTCTAGAATCAAAATATTGCTTTCGATATTCTTGTGAGCTTTCAACATTCCTACACACCACTTCATTTATCCCTTCAATGACATCCATCTTCCCTCATTTGAACATCCATGCTGGACAAATTTTTGTTGAGGGTTTCCTGCCTCATAACAGCTCAAATGGAGATATCTTAGTCGAGGAATGTGAAGTGCTATGGTAAAACCCCAACATAGAACGTACAGCATTTTGTACAACACCGCCATTTGAAGCCACCCATTGTATACAGTTGTTCAAAACTCGATTAATTTGCTTAACCAGACCATTGGTTTGTGGATGGTAAAGTGAGCTTCTACAATGTGTAATCCCCCTTTGTTTTAAGAACCTTTAAAATTCCAAAATGACAAACTGAACACCATTGTCAGAGACAATGGATGAAGGAAAACCCTCTCTTAGGAAAACATCATTCAGAAAATCCACAATATTCTTGGAATTAGGTACACTCATGAATCGTTCTTCAGGCCACTTTGAATAATAGTCAATGACTACTACTGCATATCTAGATGCAAGTGGCAGAATGTTAAACGGGCCTACTAAATCAATCCCTAATTTTACCCACAGTCCTTTTGGGCAATCAATAGGCTGCATGCGTGAAATTCTAACCTTGAACCCTATCTCAGCTTTGGAACATACCACACAATCATCAACCAATTCTTTAACAGACAGTTTTTCCCTAACGTCCTTCTTGTGCTCCATGAATCAGCTTGGTTCTCACTCTCTGGAGGTACCGGTTTTCCACCTCGCATGAGAATTCCATCTTCAATGGATAATTCACTAGAACCTTAACATGTTTGGAACTGTTAAGAAACCTTCTTTTCTCTAGGTAAGTACCTCTCACATATTCCATCACTTAAAGCAAGACTTCATCTTCAGACAACTCCGCTCTCCATTCTTTCTCACTAATAGCAGACATTTTTTCCACATCAACTGAAGCAATGAAACAGCTCTCTTGTTCTTCATCCTCAATTATTTGCTCATCCGTCTCCTTAATAGGAAACCTAGACAAATAGTCTTCTCTTCCATTTTTACTACCAGGCACGAACATAGTTGTGAAGTCATATTGTAAATGTTTAGTTGTGAACCTGGCAATGCGAGGGGTTTGATCATTGACCTTGTCTCTGGAAACAATAGCAATTAACGGACAGTGATCAATACACAGTTCAAAATGGCTTCCCCAGACATAAGGGTGAAATTTCCTGATTGCCCACCAACAATCCAACAGTTCCTTCTCAATGACAGAGAACTTTTGCTCTGAGCCTCTTCAAACTCTTGATGCATAACCTACAGTGTTTTCTACATCATCCTTATTTTGAGTAAGTATTGCACCAAGACCAAACCCACTTGCATCAACAGTGACAGTACATTTGACACTGGGATCAAAAGGTTTCAACATTTTTGACCCAGCCAATTTAGCTTTAATCCACTCAAAAATGGCTTTGACAATTCTTATCCAATGAAAAGGGGACGCTCCTTTTCAACATGTTGGTGAGAGGTTGGATCTTGGATGCAGAATCTTGTACAAATCTGAAATAGAATTCTCATAATCCTATAAAGGATTTCAACCCAGCTTTGTCAACAGGTGCCTTAGCATCTAAGATGGTATTGTCTAACCCTGGTCTAGGCTCCACACCTTGCTCAGACACCACATGCCCCCAAAACTCCACCTTATTTTTTAGGAAGTGACATTTCTCACTCTTGAGGACCACACTTATTTCCTGTAATACTCTAAGAACCTGAAACAACGTTTCATCATGTTCCTCTCTAGTGTCACCAAAAATTAAGACATCGTCTCGGAACACTACCATCCTACTGATGTTCTTCAACATGTTGAACATGACCCTCTGAAAAACTGCTGCAGCTGATGCCAAACCAAAAGGCATCCTTCAGTACTGGAGCGTACTAATGGGAGACACGCTGTAAAGTGTGTTGATGATGGGTCAAGTATGCCTTGGTGGTAGGAAGACACCAAATCCAATTTTGTGAACCATTTGGAACAACCAATCTTATTAAATAAATCTGAAATTTTGTGTAGGGGATGGGAATCTACCCATATGTTTTTATTGAGACTGCGAAGGTCCACACAAACCCGCAAGTCCCCATTTTTTTTTAGCCACCACCAAAGGAGAAAGCCTTAGCGCTGATTCAATGGGCTCAATTACACCCTTAGCACACAGCTCATTAAGCTCTTTCTCTAACTGCTCTCTGACACTAAAGGGTACGCTCCTCAACATGTGCTTAACAGGAATAGCATGTTCCTTAACCCTGATTAGGTGAGCAAACCCCTTGATTGTGCCTAAATGTTCACTGAACAGTTCAGCAAACTGACCAACAATGTTCTCAGTGAAATCAGTAGACTCTACTACAGACACTTGTTCCTTTGTACCTGGTCTAAGAACCATTTTGAAAAGTCCCTGATGAAACTATCCACGAATGGACAGTCCCTTGATTGGGACATAAACCTTCCCAAATATTTTCCTGCCTTTTAATTCCAAAACATCTTCAAATAATCCAGCCAGATCTATCCTACGTCCTTCATTAGAAACAGGTGCTCTGTCTGGGGGTTTTAATGGTCTATTTTCCCCATAAATCACTAAACAGTTACTGAGTAATCATAGTTATCTTCGCACCAGAGTCCACTAACAAACTTGCTTTCTTCTCGCCAATGCCCACTTCAATGTAAGGGTCAACACACAAAGAAATATCACCAGTGACAATAGAGTCGACATCCACCATCATCACCGTTTCTCTCAAATCATCTTGGATTATCTGAATGTTATCTATGCCATCACACACAGATTCAGAAACATTAGCTGCAGCAATGGTTTTGTTATGTGTCTTATACATTTGCCCATTTCCTCCAAGACGCTTCCCACTTTGACACACTTTAGCAAGGTGGCCAACGTTGTCACACATCCTGCAGGTTACCATCCTTGCAGGACAAGCCTTGAAGCTTTCATTATTTGTCGCATTCCCACATCGAAAACAGATGTTGACTTGTTTGAAGAATGGCATACTAACATTTCTTGGTTGAGAAATTTTCCTAGATTCTTTAAATTTAACAGCCCCAACCACATCACTAGTTTTCTCTTCTAACTCTTTAACAGAAACTTTGGATAGCTCAATGCTCTTTGCTGTACGAATAGGCTCCTCGAGAGAAGGATTACCCATAAAAGGCAGTTTCTTGCAAATGTATTGGTCCCTGATTATTTGTTCAGTGAAGGTTTCAAATTGGCAGTCAGCACTCAGTTTCCTCAGAGCCGATATGAAAGAGTCTACATCCTCCACAGTTCTTTGCTCTCTTTTGAAAAATGTATGTCTAATGACAACCAGGCTTGGTTGAATGTTAAAACGTAATTCAAATTTTTTGACTGTTTCAACATATTCATCTAACTCTTCTTCATCATCATTGTTCCTTACCAAAGGTGGTAGATGTTTAAAAATGGAGCGGCCTTCAAATCCTAATGAATGTAGTAACGAGTAACGTGCATTTTCTTCTTTCTGCTCTAAAACGTGTGGCGCCTATGGCCCCCAGATATGTGACAAAAGCATCAAACCAATTTTTCCACAACACCGGTGGAGAACCCTGTACTTCCAGAAAAGGTGGCGGTGGTGTTACTGATTGCATCCTGAAATAAGTGTTAGATAATATCACTTTAACCATTTGCCAAGTTGAATTTGTTCCTTTTGAAAAACAAGTTAATTGTACATTCGCTTGTCAAAACTTCCTTTTGAGGACTCAGTATATGCCATTAATTACACATGAATATATATACTAGCTGAAATGTGATTGGTGTGCACATCACTGTGAGCATACAATAAAACCACTGGTGCCAAAATCGTGAAATTGCACTTCTGACATGTGCATAAATTGAATGGCATGAACCACAGGGAAATCAAATCAAAATGGTTATAAATAGTTACTTGGTGTGCATATCACCGTATGAAAAGGTTAATTCCATACGTAGACACGATTTGCGTCAAAAAACAATTTTGTTATATTCAAAAAATCGGTGTGCGTATCACCGTGCCCAGAGTATATTTCCACATGGAGATACGTAGTTTCCAAGTCATTAGGATTCACTCCCCAACATGGCAGTTGAAAAGAGATTCACTTACTGATCTCCGTAGGTCTAGCAGACAGCCTTGTCAATCACACTCAAAGCACACCGCACCGAACTGGCTTACCAATGAGAGGACACCTCGTAAAATTACATCACGTTGCGTCGTCCAGAGCTGTGAAGATATCCTGTACGAAGTCGGACTGTAAATCTCCTGTGGGAAGTCGGAATCTGGAAATCCTTGTCTTCAGCTAAATAGTAATGTTTCCAATGGATGTCGGGTGAGGATCATCAAAACAGACAAAAAAAAACCCAGATACATGGGTCCTCAGCACCTGTCAACTCGTCGCCAAAAATACTGTAGTATTAACGCTGAGTGCCGTTTACGATATAAACGTAGGTTTATTTCCATAACAGGTGCCTAGTTGGAGCACAATCTTCATCGCTCTGAAAACCACTAATTCGCTGCCCAACTGTCATTTTCAGCCCCATGGCACACTTCACAATTAGAACGCTGCATACCACAATGACTCATACGAGCCTGGCAGAGACAGCGCACAATACATGAAAGGCAATTACACAGCCCTTACACAGAAGTGCACTCATTTTTAGGTGGATGTGCAGATCAAAACATTTTGCCATTCACAAGGAAAGAGAACCAATGACTGATGTTGACTGAATAATTACTAGATGAAGTTTGCTGTCATGCAGTGGAAGCAGAATGTAAATGGCACTCAGAAAGACCAACGCAGGTAAGTTATAGTTACCCATAACAGATCTCACTGAAGTTGAGTTCAGCGTAGTCTGACTTAATGCAGAGTGTGTTTGACACTGCAATTCTCTTTGTGCTGATGGAAAACAAAGAAAGACAGATGGTCGTAGGGGAGGTAATGAAATTGGCCTCAGACTGTTTGGAAACACATTTCTTGAGAATTGTTTTATTTATTAGAAAGGAAAGGGTTCAGACTCAAACAAGCTTGTGTAAAAGACTAAGGACATTGCAAACCAATAGACTGCCGATTTATATTCACTGCTCATCCCATCTAGACTATTTTTGCTTTCAAATATAAAAAAAGAAACCTATGATGCACAAATCTAGATAAGGGACCATCGAAGTTGAAAAAAGAAATTGAACTGATGATGACATGATTAGCTGCATGTGTGACCTCCAGTAAGGGTGGTTGTTCTAAGATTAGCATACAGTGATACATTTCACCAACAGGCCTCATTCAAAGATTTGTGTTAATTTAATGTTTTACGAGTTGAGTTTTACATTTCATTGTGTAATTTGGCTAATTTCTCTGTCATGTGCACCCTTTTGTACATTGATGCACCACACACTCCCATAAAAAGTGAACCTGATAAAAGAAAAGCAATAATATGTTTAATTACAATAGTCATAAACCTTTTCTTAACTGATTTTGTTTCTCTTCCACATTTTATCATTTTTAGCCTAGTAGAAGAGCTGAAACTTAGCAATCCTGATTTCCCTGATGTCACCAGTGGAATTTATGTGCATGAAGTTGTGCAAAATTCCCCCTCTCAGAGGTAACTATAACTGAAAATGAGAGATCTCTGTCATAATATTCCTTTATTCCTATCAAAATATATCATTCATGTATGATTTAAAGGTGGGGCTTTAGCAATAAAAAATGTCTACTGTCCCCTGCCTCAAAGAAAACAAATCCCCAAGACAATTAAAAATGAACTTTTATGTTACATCTCTCTGGTAATACAAATAGTTTTAATTAAATAATGCATGAGAGGGTCATTACGACTTTGGCGGACGGAAAAGGCCATCCGCCGAAGTCCCAACAGGCAGGTTTCCGCCAGTGCTGCTGCCTTCCCGCGGGCCCCATTAAAAGTTTCCTGATGGGTCAGCGGGTGGAAACGGTGTTTCAGGCCATTGGCCCAGCGGGAAACGGCCTACAGCATTGCCTCCACCATATAATAGAGCCGGCGGCAATGCTGCAGTGCGTAGGGTTGCAGCAGCACCCATCGCAATGTTCACTGTCTGCAAAGCAGACTGCCCATGCCAAGTGCTGGTGATCCGATCATTGCGCAATCACCAAGGTTGTAATGTGGTGGTCAGACTGCCACATAGGCAGCAGTCTGACCACCACCACTGCCCTGGCGACCTTAAGACTGCCAAGGTCGTAATGACCCCCAATAGTGTGGTCATTCTGACATGATCCATTTGATGGATTTTGTAGACAACTGAGCAACTAGGTGTACAAAGCAAAAACAATGCTTTTAAAAATATTGAATTTGGTGTTTAATGGTGCAGCAATCTTCAGATGCCTGATTGATAGGGTAATCCCTTCACGGTAAGGAAACCTTCCCATCTTTTTCTTCTATTAAATGCCCAGCTATTTTAAGATTCTATAAATGGAAAATAACACTTGAAATAGTAGAGGACCTTTGCAGTATCGGTGTATGGAGCTATCCTAAAGGTGCATTGTTCCATAATTTACTCTTATGCGTTCTCCCTAAAGTAGTCCTAATATTGTTAAATCACCTTCATCATGCCCTGAGTGTGATGTGTCTACATAGGGTCCCTAAGGATTATACAACAAATTGATCAATCTATGTAACCATTTTGAAATTAGTCTAAAGAAGTGTTTGGTTTCCTCATATGAAGTCAACCTTTGCCAGTTTGATAGCTTCTTAAAATAAGAGCTACATTACAACGTTTTTTTAGCTTCATAAAAAGAGAGAGAGAAAGAGACAAATAGAGATACTCCACTATTCAGGTTCAGTCTCTAATATTGTTAAAATACTTTGGTGACAGTTTCTAGTCTTTGCATTTGACACTGATGTGCAGCCAGTGTTGCACATACAATACCACATATAGGGTCTTATTATGAGTGTGGTCAGACCGCCGCACTCCAGGTGGCCCAGCCGCCACATTACCACCCTAGAGGTCATTCCTGCTGAGCTGACGGTGGTCAGACTCGTGCTGAGCCATGGCGGCACTGAATTCAGTGCCACTGTGCTGATCACGACTCCTGTTTCCACCAGACTTTCCATGGTGGGGGCCATAGCCTGGGCAGAGCAGGCGCTCCCGTACTGAGCACCCTCAGAATGCACACTGTCTGCTATGGCAGACAGTGTGTATTTCGAGGGCCTCTGTGTGACAGCATTGACTTTGCCTTCATGAGGAGCTGAGGCCAATGCATTTGCACGGTTTCCACTGGGCTGACTGGCAGAAACCTCTGTTTTCTGAGGTTTCCATGAGTCAGCCATGTAGAAACCTAGTAATTGGGCTGGGGGGATGGGGACAGACCACCAACTCTGCAACGGTCTCCTCTTCACAGGGCTGGCGGGCCGACTGTCGGCCTCCCAACCTAGTAGTGAGGCCCACAGTGTTCTAAAGATTTTTGCAAAGGGAAGGATATTATTGCCATATGTTAGAAATGGGGTCTCTAATTTGGCAGAGGTATATACCCTTATCCAAGTAGGGACCTCAATCCTAGTCAGGGTAAGTCACACACAATTCAAATTATCCTGTGCCCACCCTCTGGTAACTTGGCACTGAACAGTCAGGCTTAACTGAGAAGGCAATATGTAAAGTATTTGTGCAATAAATCATACAGTAACACAGTGAAAACACCACAAAACACAGGTTTAGAAAAATAGATAATATTTATCTGAATAAAATAAGGTCAAAACAACAAAGATCCAATAATCAAAACTTGAAATATCACTTTTAAAAGGTTTAAAAGTCTTAATCCTTAGAAATGAACAGTTGTCTCTTTGTTATGCACAGTACCTGGTATGCGTAAAAAAAAGAAATCACACACAGAGACCGCAGAGGAGGAGATGCATGGAAAATAGGGTGTTGTGTTGGATTTTCCAATGCGGCACAGACGATACGTCATTTCTTTCCATGCTGCAAGGGGTTTGCGTTGTTTTTCGGTGCGCAGTCTTGGTTCCTCACTGAGATTTGGGGATCTTTTGACGCCCAGGGACGATGGGTGCTGTGCCGATCCAGTAAGTGATGTATCAGATTTTCAGTTGCAAGGCAGGTGCTGCTTCGAATTTCCGATCAGTAAGTCGGGGCTGCATCGTTCCAGTTCGGCTGTGCGGTGATTTCTTGGTTGCAGTGCAGGCTTTGCATCAATCCTGGCAAGGGGTGCATTGATTTTCGACACAAGGTGTTTCCTGAAGATATGAAGGGGCATATTTATACTCCGTTTGCGCCGAATTTGCGTCGTTTATTTCGACGCAAATTCGACGCAAAACTAACTCCATATTTATACTTTGGCGTTAGACGCGTCTAGCGCCAAAGTTCATGGAGTTAGCGTAATTTTTTTGCGTGAACACCTTCCTTGCGTTAATGAGATGCAAGGTAGGCGTTCCCGTCTTAAAAAATGACTGCGATGCATATGCGTCGTATTTATACTCCCGGGCAAAAATGACGCCCGGGAGTGGGCGGGACTAAAAAACCCGCATTTGCGCCGGATTTTAGCGCCTGGGTCAGGGCAGGCGTTAAGGGACCTGTGGGCTCAGAATGAGCCCAGAGGTGCCCTCCCAAGCCCCCAGGGACACCCCCTGCCACCCTTGCCCACCCCAGGAGGACACCCAAGGATGGAGGGACCCATCCCAGGGAAGAAGTGGTAAGTATTTTTATTAATTTTTTTGGGGGCATAGGGGGGCCTGATTTGTGCCCCCCTACATGCCACTATGCCCAATGACCATGCCCAGGGGACAGAAGTCCCCTGGGCATGGCCATTGGGCAAGGGGGCATGACTCCTGTCTTTGCTAAGACAGGAGTCATGTTAATGGCGTCTGGGCGCCCAAAAAAAATGCAGCAAATCGGGTTAAGACGATTTTTTTGCCTCAGCCTGACTTGCCCCATTTTTGGACGCCCAAACGCCATTTTTCCCTACGCCGGCGCTGCCTGGTGTATGTGGTTTTTTTTCACGCACATCAGGCAGCGCCGGTCGGCTAACGCCGGCTAACGCAATTCAATAAATACGGCGCCCGCATGGAGCTTTAGAATGGCGTTAGCCGGCGCTAATTTTTTTGGCGCAAAACTGCGTTAGCGCAGTTTTGCGTCAAAAAGTATAAATATGGGCCGAAGTCTTTTTGGGAAGGCAGAGTCTTTCTCAGCACAGTCAGAGGCCAGCAGGGCAGCAGGGCAACAGCATGCCAGCAGTCCTTCTCAGCAAAGCAGTCCAGATGTCCTTTGGGCAGCCAGGCAGTTCCTCTTGACAGGGTGCAGGTGTAGGTCCAGAGGCGTCTGAGTTGGTGGGGTCAGAGACCCAGTTCATATAACCAATAATGCCTTTGAATTTAGGGAGGCTCCAAAGAGTGGTTTTGAAGTGCACAAGTTCCCCTTTCAGTCCAGTCCTGTCTGCCAGGGTCCTAGTGAGGGGTTGATCAGTCTATTGTGTGAGGGCAGGCCACTGGCCCTCCACCCTTCTAGCCCAGGAAGACCCATTCAATATGCAAATGAATGGAGATGTGACTGAGTGTCCTGTGTTTGTGGTTGTCTGGGTGAAATGCACAAGGGAGTTGTCAACCAGCACAGACCAGACGTTGATTGGAGACAGGCTGTAAGGCACAGGTGGTTTTGAGTGCAGAGAAATGCTCACTTTCTACAAGTGGCATTTATAAAATAGTAATATCAAATCCAACCTCACCAATAAGCAGGATTTTTTATTACCATACTGGCCATACTAAATATGACCTGGTTACCCCTTTCAGATCAGAATCTACCACTCAAAAAGTATATGAGGGCAGTCCTAATGCTACCCTATGAAAGGAGCAGGTCTTGCAGTAGTGGAAAATGAATTTAGGTGTTTATCACTACCAGGACATATAAAACACATATGTACCTGTCCTGTCTTTTACCTATATAGGGCCCTCCCTACGGGTTACCTAGGGCCCACCTTAAGGGTTACTTATTTGTAGAAAAAGGGGAGTTTGAGGCTTGGCAAGTACTTTTAAATGCCAAGTCGAAGTGGCAGTGAAACTGCACACACAGACTTTGGAATGGAGGCCTGGGGCATGGTTAAGGGACTACTTATGTGGGTGGCACAATCAGTGGTTCAGGCCCACTAGTAGCATTTAATGCAAAGGCCCTGGACACATGTAGTGCACTTTACTAGGGACTTACAAGTAAATTAAATATGCCAATTGGGTATGAACCAGTTTTACCATGTTTTTAGGGAGAAAGCACATGCACTTTAGCACTGGTTACCAGTGGTAAAGTGTCCAGAGTTCTAAAGCCATCACAAATTAGGTCAGAAAAAGAAGAGGAGGAAGGCAAAAGGTTCTGGCGTGACCCTTAAGACAGGCCATTTACGACACCATACTTGAATGTAAATTGCTTTTCTTTTCTGATAAGGCAACTAAAGTAACTAAATAACTGTCTGTAGCAAACTGTGGCCTCCCAGGAATTAGACAAAATCAAAGGCACTACAGTAGAAAAATTGCATACCTTACCAAAATCTTGTGTACAGTAGTACACAGTTTCTGTAGCAAACAGTTTCTACACAACTATGTATCTCAGTAACAATTCTATGTTGCCTAAGTATCATGCTTCAAAACTATCATAGCCAGAATATCAATACAAAAATATAGTGATGGTAATTCTAGATAGATAAATATAGATTTACAATACTTAACTCCACTTCTGTGTACCTTGATTATAGACGTATCATATGAGTACCCAGGGCCAGATGTACGATAGCTTACTGAATCGATAAATGGTTGAAAGGTCAATTATGACCAGTAAAAGTGGCTTTTGCAATATAATAAGGTTCTTGAAATAGTGATTATTTAATTTAGCATACCGATTTGAATAAATAAGGAATCACTAGTTACAGAATATATTTACTGATTCTTAACTAAGCAATCTGAAATACAGATTTATAAATGACATGTATGAAGTATTTCTTAATACCGATCCCTAAAAAACATAAGCATTCTGCAATTTCAAATGGGAACAATGGAAAATGTTTTGGAATTGTTAAAAAACATTAATCTTGAAAATGTTCTAAAAATGACTAAAAGTTGATGAATATTATTGCATTATTTTAGGTTTTGTACAATTGTTATAAATATATAGACAGATAGATAGATAGATAGATAGATAGATAGATAGATAGATAGATAGATAGATAAACAGGGACATTATATTTAGGTTCTGAAATCACTCGCACAAAACCAGAGAAATTCAGCAGTTGTAGTTAAAGTTGTTTCAAGTAACTATAACTTGCGGCCTAAGGTAACTATAACTTGCGTCCCCGCCATGCACAGTTTTTTCTTCAATATTTTGACTTTTAATGTTTCATTGATATTTTTTATTGACGTTATAAAAGTTGTCACGAGTGCTGTAATATCAGGGTAATTAGCAGTGCATGGTGAGGGTGCGAGTTGTAGTTACCTTAGGCCACGAGTCATAGGATTGAAACAATGCCCTGGGGAGGAGCCGGTCCCTGGTACATAAATAACCCCAGGAGGGGGGGGAGGCACATGTGTCCCCCTCCTTTAAATTTTACATACCCCCGGGACCGGGACCACCGGGGGGCTTTATTAAAACAGGAGCGGGAGACTGTGCTTGTTTTTTTTCTCTTTTTGCAAAAAATTTGCAATATTGTCGCAAATTCACAGCACATTTCTTTTTTTTTTTAAAGTGTTTTTTTGCCCTGCACAAACTCTTATTATTTACAAAGTCACTGGGGAGGATCCGCGGCCCTAGATATATAAATTTGGATTTCCTTTAATTTCTCTTAAACTTCTGTACGGATTTACACCGAATAGCTTCCAAATAACAAAAAGCGTAATCTGTGTACCTGAAAGCTACCTTTCTGCCAAATTTTGTGTAATTCTGTCCAGCAGTTCATGCTGTAGTCATGTTCAAAACTCCTATGGGAAAATAACATGGGAAATGCATGTTTTTTTTACCCCCTCTTTATCTCGGCCCCTGCTCGACGGAACACTCCGAAACAGTCTGTGCGCAACAATAATTAGTGGCATTCTTTTTTTGGGGGAAATTTTGTGAAGATTCCTCAAAAGGTGCCAAAGATATAGGCAAGTCAATAAACGTTTTTTCTATGGAAACATCGTCCTAACTATAACTACCTCAATATATATATAATTTGGTTGTAGCACCTCACACTTTGCACTTTGATAAAAAAAAATATATGAAATAAAATTCCTTTTTAAAAAGCAAACAGTTTGTACGGGCTTGTGCAGTCACCTGGATCTGCCCAGGCCCGGGCGCTTTGATTGTTGACTAGGGCAGGAATTCAGTACACATATACATATATACAATATATATATAAGGTTGGTTTGGATGGTATTTGACCAGTCCAAAGCTGTAATACTGTGCCTGGAGTGGTAAATGGCTTTTGTCATTTTACAGCTCGGCAAGGATGACACTATGTCAATCCTATGCTTAAAGATTTTGCTGTACAAATGGCAAAAGACTTTGTCACTATCTAGCTCGGCAAGGATAGCACTGTGCTAATCCTATGCTTAAAGACTTTGCTAGATAAGCAGACATTTGAGGTGAGCAAATCTAGAGTGTCACTGGTGTTGCAGGGTGCTCCTTACTAGAGCAGCTCTCCACCTAAAATTGGGAACTTCCCAGAGTTCTCCTTTGTTTTTTGCATATATATATATATATATATATATATATTTTTTAAATTTATTTTAAGTATTGAATGGAATAATGGTAAAAATATATTCTTATTTTTAAAGAATTTGATTAATTTACATAATTTTTAAACTCAATTGTATGTTTTACTCTTTCTATGAATGCATTTTGAAATATTTAAGTTATTATAATTGATAAAAAATATAGTATATACCAATGTTAATTTAATGAAATCATTGATAAAGCAAACAATATTAGATCATAAATAATAAATAAGGGAGGCAGTTGCAGGCGTAGGTTAATTGAACAATATTCAGTATAGAATTAGTGCTGAGTGGGATTCAGGCATAGCTATAAAGCAAGTTGTGGAATATTGCACCTAGTGGAGTGTGCACTATTTTTAGAAGCAGCAGCAGCAGTACTTAGCATCGGCAGAGTTGTCTGGATGGTTTGGTCATGTTGGATGCAGGCGTTTTATGTGCTCATCTGCTGTATGAAAATAAAACAAAATGTGTCTGTAGTTCATTTGTAAGCTTACTTCTCACAAGCATTACAGTTACACCCAAGAACATTCAACCTGTTACACACTTTTCCTTAAACACTTACATATAGACATAAAAATAGCACACAGTGCAGCCGAAATGGGTGCAGGATATGCAGGTAACCATTTCAAAGTCACACTGAACTGCATTTCATATCTGTGCAAAACCAACTCATTCTTTTTGTTCTCAAGTTTTACTCTGTCATTCTCACACAGTCTATTACTCAGTACTGGATAACACTGTGTTACACAGTTTTGGTTATACACTTTACTATTCTCTGATGTTACTGCTTTCTTGTCGCACTCAATTAACTTGAAGGGACAGAATTAACTGGCATGACGCTCTGTAGTCTCACTGCAGTCTGATATTTATGGTATTACCCTCCTACATATTAATTTGTCTCATATCTACTCACTGATTTTCAACTGCTTTACAGTTCACAAATGGCCTTTTTTTATTCATCACATGCTTCTGCAGTTTTAACATGACCCAAATATTCTGTGTTTTTTGGCGTAGGTTATCGATTTACATCCCTGGCATATCTCACTAGGCATCTTCCCAGTAGTGAGGTGGGTGTTTGCCTACATTACTATCTGCATACTGTTTCCCAACTATGCAGCCCACACCTTAGAGTGTGCCTCATAGCTTCCATTATGGTGCAGTGTAATTTCATGACCAGTAATCTTTTTCTGTAGACTTGTTTGTGTGTTCGCACTATGACTGCACTGTGATACAGCCACTCAGTGCTACATTATGCGTTCTCTGTCTCTAAACATACACTGTAAAATAAGTTACACCTACCTGGCTTATTTAACTTTAGACAAAGGTCATCGTAAGTTAGTGCAAGGCATACACTAGTGGCATGTAATTTAAATGGCATGTGGAATGCAAATTAAATTTGCACCCAGAAGATATATGTCTAAAGTGCATAGCTTCGAGGAATACCATTGTCCTGGTGAGGTTGTAGTTTGAAATCACTGCAGCAACATAGGGTAAGGGAAAGTGCTTTTCCGTGTGGAAACCAACTTTTATACATTTTGGTAGATCATTCCTAAGTATGCCTTAAATACCAACCCTATCTTTTTATCTGTGGAGTCTCTGCCACAAGTGCTGAGACTAAGCAGTCATAAAGATACTACTCGTAAAATAACTTTGTGAATAGGAAAAAAACATTAACTTACACAAAAGTGTGAGTTTGCCTATGAGAATCAGATCATGTATGTATAATTGGGAAATATTCAAGAAATATGAAAGAAAACTTTGACTCTATACTGAAAATTTGCTAAAAGCTGTTTACGACTATCTAGGCCAAGTAACATTTTACCCTAACCAGACCTATCTCTAAATGAAAGTTTATTTTTGCAACATGAACTGTGAAAAATGTAGAAATTTAATTAAAATCTTTTTGCCACTTTTTGCCAAAAGTATAATTGAATGTTGTAGCAGATTTTTCGGAAGTCTAGTGGACTAGTAACTTTTAAGCAGTATACTTTGCGCTGCTTAAAAAACCTGTTAATAAAACCAGTTTGAGTGGCGGCCTCCACTCCAGTGGCTGTAATTAGTACCTCAGGTTAGGTGTGAATGACTGATCAGCTAGAGAAAAATGCAACTACTTCTAAGAACAGGAATGCTGATGAGGTGTAAACACTGACCTCCGAGCATGGAGAAACAAAGTGGGTGGGTAGAGATGGTAGTACAGGTGACATGACTTCCACAACAGCCGCCTCTTGCAAGTGAAAACCCTGATTGTGTGGTCCACGTGACATAACCCAAAACACCCAAATAAAGTCAGAGCTCTTTAAGACATTTGCCTGTGCTCATAGAAGTGGAGAACTGGTTTCAGCACATGAAGAGACATGCTTCTTTTTTGGGTCGGAGAGGACCTTAAAGGGAATGCCAGGCTTCTGCAGGGGGAAGAATGTTGAATAGGGAACTCTGCAAAAGTCAGCACTAAGTTGAGAGTGAAACTACTGAAAAGGGTGGTCTGTTTTCCATAGGAAAACCTGCAGCTACCGGGTGCCAGGTTTGCTCACCCCAGTAACTGGCTAGTGCACAGGTTTACAACAGCATCTACCCACCTCCTTAATTGTACATTTCTGTACCTAACTCATGTTTAGATGGCTCTGTCTGACCACTAGGGAAAACAAGGTATGACTTAACTTTTATTAGTACCCAGGGTTATCTGACTGTGCTCCTGTTCGGTCAACCACAACCATGCCTTTAATTGATGATTACTGTTTTCTCCATTGTTCTTAGTCTAAAACTGTATATATCCATATACCGGGTTCCCTTATCCAATTTTAATGATTTTTGTATCCCTTTTGCTCATTAAGTTTTCCTAATCACCTATATTATATTCAGAACTTTATTGTGTTGTGTTTGTAACTTTAATATTGTTTAGTACTGTTAGAACCTATCACACATTTCTCTGTAGACGTGCTTGCTGCCTTTTCCATAGATACCATGGTTTAAACAGAGATTCACTTAGAACCGTATCTAGACATTTCTATTAGGTTGATAGGGGCACATCCCCAAAATTAATAATCCAGATTTTGTTAGGCATATGTTAATCTGTGGTATACAGATTGATGACTTGTAGTACTATGGCATTCAACTCAATCAACTACTTAATTTGATTAGAAGCCAGTTGATCACTATTATCTATCAGCAACTCATGGGTCCCCCTTTGTATGTAAACACATTTACAGGAATTGCGATCTCTTGCGTGGTAATCACATGTTCAGTACACAAACTTCAGCCCACTTCAAATAATGATCCAAAACCATGAAAAATAACTTTAAAAAACTACATTTAAGTTCACTGATCAACAAAAATTGTGTGTAATTCTTTTTAAGGACCTCCTGAAACCAAATGAGTAAGTCTTATAGCCAATTCTTTAATACTCCTATAACAACCTACAAGCCCTCTATCCAGTTTGTCACTTCTACTTTCAACAGCTAGCTAATTACTACTTGGTTTCAGATTCTAGTTGTGTCATGAGTAAAACACTCCAAATGAAGCATTTTAAGCATGTACTCCAGCATCTTCGACCTTGTGCAGGTACTGGCATAACAATAGCCCTGCAGCCCCTGCAGGGACGGCCCTGACCTCCAGGGATCCCCCCAGCACAGTACACTGTGCACGGGCGGTGGGCCCCTGGTCTATGGACATCGAGTAAACTTCTAGTAACCATAGTATGTACTAGTTGTAATAGTGACTGTCACCTTCAGGTATCCAAAAGATATTGGAGAGGATGCCTCACTCACAACTTGGCATGGCATGCTTCTCATAGGCTTCCTCACCACACCAGAGTAGGTGTTCCACTCTGGCAGACTTCACCAGATTGGGAGTTCTTGTATATTTTTTTTTTCTCTGGAGTTAAGAAGGGATCTAGTTGTAAAAATACCTAAGGGTAAACTTAAGTGATTCCTTTTATTAGTAGACATCCTTGATACAATCAAAAGAGTCTTGAGAGGATTTTAGATGATGTACAATGGCTCATCAATCCATTTGTCTGCCAACATGTTTCTAATGCTTTTGTAAGCTGATAGGGACCACGTTTATGGCCTTATCATTCCCTGCCTACCTATTTCATACATTCCATGCATAAACATGAGTAGTAAGACTCTCATACCTGTCTTGAGCTAACTCCTCCCCTGGATTGTTATGCAGCACCATGATCGTATCTGCGACACACTCTCCTGTAGTCACACATTTGGCAAGAAGAAAGTACACATCTTGCACCCAGAAAGTTCCCACTTATGGCATAAAAGCAAAGTACCCAGTCTCATCTTCCTTGAAACTGAGCCAGAGAGTCCTTTTTTCCATTCTTGTATGCTTTGAATATGCAGTGGAAAAGGTGTTTATTGATTTGTACTTCGGCTTCCAAAGTGATATCATAGACAGCTCTAGGTTCACTCTCATTGCGCATGATGTTGGTTGGAAGCCACAACTGGAAAACAACCAGGTTGTTGTAACCTTGTGCCCTTTAGACTAATAACAATTTATTTTATTCATTTTATTTTTCGAGCAGAAGCTTCATTCTGCAGTGATGTTTTCTTTTCTTTTATCTCATACACTTTTAGCCTAGGAGCTGTTTTCATTATTCATAGTCTGACCTTCTCGTTCTGTACTCTGCTCAAGACTATACCCGATATTGTTGTCAGTATAAAGTGGAACACCACAATCTTTGCCACTTCATGAGAAACATAGGTGTTCTTAAGTTAGGGCAGTTTTCTCAGAACACCAGCTATTTTATTATAAAACATCCCTCTGCCCCCATACATAAGAGGGAGAGTTCCAGTCAAAAAATAGCCACTGTTTGCTGTTGCTTCAGTGCAGCTGTCTGCTGAGACTTGACATCTTTTCCACCTACATGGGAGAGGACTCTCACGAGACCAACAGCCATCTTCGCTACTACCATATTCAGATTTGGGGGATGGTGTCTTCCTAGGGATCCTGAAGGGCGGATTAAGGCTAACACTGCTAGTATTACCCTAGGGTTGTAGGTTAGGAATTCCAATGCTTAGCATTCTGACACTATGGTGGGACGTTTCCAATGGTTCACTTTCTTTGTCACCTCATTGCTAATATTATGTTTTATCATCCTAATCATTGCAATACCTTCCATTTTACCTAGAACACAGTTGATTCTGTAAAGTCCTTTGAACCGATTCCTGCTTCTGTTTGTCTTTGCATGTGTGGGATGACTGTAACCAAGAGACAGTCATCCCACACATGCAACACATGGCAGCCATGTTACACCACATGGCTGCCACAAATCACTGCCACTTTCAAATGCTGGTGAGATAGTGCTAGCTGGCCAGAAGGGTTAGACTGACAGCTGGCACAAGGTGTGGAATTGGACTTAGCTCCCTACAGCCTAGTGGTGCTGCTGCCCGAATCCAGCAGTCTCATTTAGTATAATGAAAGCCAACACAACAATAAAATATGTCACATGGAAAGGAGTTATAGAGTGAGATCAATCTGGAGAATGTTAGATGCTTTATGAAGTTTGCATTTAATTTTATAATATTCCCTGACAAATTAAGCTATTAGTTCATACTTAGTTATGACCTGTATTTTTTGCATACGCAGGGGCGGTATTCAAAATGGAGATATCATTGTGAAGGTGAATGGACGGGCGTTGAAGACCTCCAGTGAGCTCCAGGAGGCAGTGATGAAGGAATCTCCTCTACTGCTTGAAGTTCGAAGGGGAAATGACGACTTGCTGTTTAACATAGAACCGGAAACGGTTATGTAGCTAATGGAGTAACTGTGGAATACAGAAACCGTTTTCAACTCTCGTTATTCTTGAACATGTGACACATCCACTTTTACTAACCATAACTTTTTGCCGACAAGTGACCAGGTGGACTATCTGGATTGCCTGAGCCATCCCTGATGTTAACATCCACTGTTTAGTTAATTTTAGCACAAATCCGATACAAAAGCTCTGCAAATGAAAAAAAGATGCATGTGCCTTTTATTAAGAAAGAAAGGCAGAACATTTCTATCAATTAGTCAAAGAATCCGAAACAATCTATTTACTATATTAACAAAATTGTGTTTTTTTTGCAAAAACTAGGTTTTGAATATATGATTACGTCGCATTTTTTTATTGTGTATTTACATTCCCAAATCGCAGTCTTATTAGGAGTATGAAATGTTTACAGCCAATATGAGACGTTTATTCATTTTGTGTGGAAATCCTAAATACATTTTCATGATTTTTAGTGGTTGCATAATGGAATCACACTGGGGAAAATGGGCATTTATGATCACAGGGATCTCCCCAGTCATGTGATTTTTATCATGACAAATCACCACTGGCCTTTAGAAAGAAACATAAGCCCTTCAAAGGGCTACTTGCATGAGATAAATGGAACACGAAAGGAAGCTTAAACTCGGAGTAAGACACGCGAATCATCATTTTAGTCTCTCCAAATTAAACTACCACCGAATCCATTGGTTCTTAGCAGGTCCAATTAGCACTTTGTGAGATTTCAGACAATTTGTCATCACAAACTTCGAACCTGATGAGCTCGAAGAACTTCTAATGGCTCAAATGACTCCAAACTCCAGATGTTTTGATTTTTACCTTGTGAGTCTTTGCAGTAAATGCCTGTTCATGTCTGAAGTGTGCAGACTTGCGAATCAGGAGAGTTACAATACGATTTGCCTAACCATAATTCTTTAATATAGATACCTCTAATTTTCAATAGATTTCTACGAACATAAGAAACACAGTTTAATCCATTCCACCAATTCGAATCTATCATATTTTGTTTTCAGAAACTGAATTATACAATCGAGGATGGAGTCAGTCAAAGGTCCATATTTAAAAGAAAAGGACGGAGTGTAATGCTCTGCCAAAATTGGCAGCACCGTGCTCCATCATTTTCACAACATAGGGATGAGCCATATTTAATTGAATATGGCACACCTCTGTGTTGTCCCCTACGCTGGTGCTAAATTGAACTGCCTGGTGCCAACACAGGCATCCTTGCCCCATAATGCAAGGATGTCTGTGTTGAGGGGTTTGATTGTTTATGTGCGGGAAGGTGTCCCTTCCTGCACATAAACAATTGTTAATGGAGATTTGGCACTTCTGTGTGTGATGCAGAATGCAGCACACACAGAAGTGCCAAAGCGTAATTTTGAAATGATTGTGTATGTGCAGAAAGGGACACCTTCCTGCACATAAACAATCATGTCTGGCATTTTGCACTTTCTATGCATGCTGCAGAATGCAGTATGCATAGCAAAAGCAAAAAACAAGGAGAAATAAAAGTATTCCTCCTTGTTGCGCCTTGCTAACGGCACCCCATGGGTGGCATTAGATTTTAGCGCTGCCTCAGGTTTACGAAATCTACTAAATCTGAGGCAGCATCAAAATGCAATGGGTGCACAGCAACACCCATTGCACGCCCCTTCCATGCAAAGGGCTGCTTGTGAAGTGGCCGTATTTACAAAGTGGCGTTAAACCACAAAAAGTGGCTTAACGCCACTTTGCAAATACGGCACAGGGCTTAGTGCCATCGGAGCATCATTAAAAGTGACGCTCCAGTGGCGCTAGGGGCTGTTAAATATGCCTCCTGGTCTACACAAGTCAACACAATTAAACTTTCGATCATGTAATATAAATTAATTATTGGTTGTTGATGCTTAAAGTTCGCACATCTTAACACAAAAAAACAATGTCCAATAATGAATGTAGCGAGTCCTTGTAAGGGTGCCAACCTGGTAGAAATACCCAACCACCAAGGGTATTAGTTGCATTAGATCAAAAAGAAGGAGAAAACTTCCTTTGAGCCGTGCTGGAAAGTACATTTCAAAAACAGAAATACCAGGGCACTCCAAGTAATAGTCCACAGTGAATAGAAGTCCAAAATCTTGAATTCCTTATGTTGAAAACATGGAAACATATGTATGCAAAAACAGCCAACACGTGTTTCGTCCAACAGGACTTTTTCAAGGCAGAAATTGTACATTCAAGGGGACGTATCCAAAGTGAAACCATGCGAATGGATTAGTTCCTGAACTAATTAATGGTGTTTCCTAGTCGCAGGAAACATAATCCATGTTAACCTAGAAGGAACTAAAACAGTGCTGCCTGTTGTGCCCATTTTATAAAACAGAGGTAACGAGTTGTCATCACTACTCCTTCAGCCCTGGCAAGTTCAAAGAAATCTTGAAACGTTTGCAGCCCAAACACTTGTTATGCCCGTTACCCCCTTAACTAATCCATCAGGCAGTATCTCACTTATGGCTATTACACCTTGCTTTAGCTACGCATGTGATGTACGTTCAATTGAGTTCAATGATCTTAGTTCAACTGTGGGGACTGTCTTACTACATTATCAAGTTTTCTGGATTATCCTGCAGAATACTGAATCCAGTATATCAGCTACCACAATTTTGTTATGGTGAGTATGTATAGGTATAGATGTACTCATCTCAATCCTACATCAGTGTACCATCAGGATTCAAAAATATTGAATCTACAAAATCAACTATTGATATTTGGTGAAGTTTAGTGTATAGCTAAGTTTACATTTACTGTTCTTAACACCATACTCATGTGCCTTGATAATATAAATATATGTATATGTGTGTGTGTATATATATATTTTTCCAAAGACTGTAGGGAAATATAGATTCACTATTCTTGATATTTACTTATTTCAAGGCACACATCTGTGCACCATGAAAATATATCTATGTATATATATTGCATACAAATATATATGCATACAATATATAAAAGAAAACAAGAAACAAAGTTGAAGTGACATTATAGTTAGTGATGATAATAAGATGTTTGCTTACATTAAATAAAACCTCTAGACATTCACTGGAAAAAACAAATGTTCAGTGAAGTTAGAGTTAGTTTCTAAAAGGAGATAAGAACTATCATTTTAAAACTGAAAAACCCTGAAAACTAGTTATAGTTTGGTAAAGCAACTGAAACGTGTGCCCCCTTCATGCACTACTTATGACTTCATATATTACGTTACTCATGTAAAATGACATCATTGATGACACCTCACATGACATAGTTGATGACATCACTGATTACATCATCTAGTCATCGTGAAAGAGTCCTCTAGGGTTTCTAGCCTGAATAATTCAAAACACTTATCCTGCGCCTAATTTTCTATTATCAATTAAGTGGTAATGGATTTTACCTTTGACCGACCACATGCTGGACATATTATATATCTGTCAAGTCAACCCCCTGCATCCAGCCCCCTTGCACGTGCCCTTTCACCGGTCCCTGTACCGAACCCTCCTCAGGGTGGCCAACCCCTGCTGTCCACAGCTTTTTGGTCAGGCGATGCTCCCAACCTACTGCAGAGTGGCCAACATCTGACAGGGCCAGGTTCTGCGCCTAATCCCTTGGGGGCTGTCAACCCCCACTCAGCATGACCTACTTAAGGTACCTGCCTCCAGCCCAGTGGGAGTGACCAACCCTTTGGCTATGTGCAGCAGTGGTTGGTGACAGGCCAGACCCTGTGCCCAACCCTCTGGAGACAGCCAACGTCCACTTCACATGGCTTTTGGCCATGCACACGGTACCATGCAGTGGTACAGCAGTACTGTCACCCCAAAATAATTTTTTTTTTTAATGTAATTTAAGCAAGGGTCTCTTTTGAATTGTCCCCCTCCACATTGTCTTGGCTGTCAGGGTGTACCCACCCTGCCAACATATGTGGCCTTTCGTTTTTCTCATAATTCAGGGACCATGTCCCTGAGTCCTGTAATGATGGATGCAACATTTTCAACAGTGCTACAGCCACCCAATGAGATCATTTGGTACTGAGGTACCACAGCGATTGACATGCTGGGTACCATGGTACCAGATGCTGGTGCCATGGCACTGGCAACCGCAAATAATTGTTTTGATCATTTTCTTAAAGGGAGGGTCTCTTGGGATCCCCACGCATTACCCAAAGGGGTTGGGATGTGCTTTCCCTGGCCCCTTATGTGGCACTTCAATTTTGTTCAGGACTCAGGGAACAAATCCCTGAGTCCTGTAACAGCAGCCTGAACATTCTCGTCAGATTGGCAACAAGCCAATCAGATAATTCTGTACTGTGTTTCCACGACCAATACAGTGGAACTGAAATGACCAAAGACAGAAAAAGCTCCCTAAGCCAACCAGCATGGGCTATTGGTATCGTAGGAGTCATATCCGACGAACAGTCCAGAAACACCTAACTTTTTCTGAGCATTAACATATTTATGCCCGATATCAGCCCCTCTTGAAATGTTAATTTCTCGAAAACAGTTTAACAGATTTACACCACATCTCAGAACACACTTCCTGACTGAAGTTCTAACTGTTTATACACTGGCAGCAATGCCCAAATATCTGCACATCCGAGAGTAGCCTACGTTACAGTAACATATGTGGAACAACAGTAGAATTAGCAAAGTTCACAGCAATACAGCAGCTATATTGCTGTGGACTGCTGCATTGCTGTGATCTTTTCCTAATTCTACTATTTGTGGAATAAATTAGCACTTCTACTTACCTCGGACCAATTATTTGATTGGACACAACATGTTTCTTATTCAGTGTGCTCGGTGATTCGATACAAGAAGTTCTAACCATTTTTGATGTAATACTGTTCATCCATCAGAGAGAAAAGTTTCCTAAGGGAATTAGCATATAAAATCAAATTTTTGAGCCCCACTCTCGACCCCCCACCTTGATGGATCACTGCAAAACTTTCCAAGAAGAAGCCAAAGTGGATACATTTTTCAAAAAAGTTTGCTGCTGATTGACCTAAATGTAACTCACATTGCTGACAAGCATTGTGTAATATATAGATATATATAGATATATAGGTATACATAAATCTATCTGTAACAATAGTCAAGGGACAGTGGTGTGGCGTAAAGAACAGTAAATCTAACAATAATTATATACTTGCTGTCATGATATAGCAAAAGTTGATATTCTAGATCTAGTATTTCTGTATTTTTATAGAAGACTCAATATTTTGACATACATTCTTGAGAGCTAATCATGCTATAAAGAAAAACGCAGAGATTACTTTCACGCTGTGTATAACAGAACACCCCAAACACCTGTTCTTTAGGAAGGAGCGCCAAAATTGATATCAATTGTTCAAGAAAGGAGGAAGGGAATTGGCCTATCTTTCTGACCACATGTAAATTCATTCTATCAACTGGATTCATATTACCGCCACCACATTCAACTCACACTGTTTCTGTCTATGAGCTCCTCGATGTCTTGTGAATATCACCACTTTCACCGAAGGAAAGCTATCATGCCCCTGTTCTGACCCATCACATAATCTGTACCTCTCACCTAATCTGCAATCCCGTTTAACACAGCCACAGAATAGTATGCAAAAATGCAGAAGTAGCACAAAAAGAGGCTGAGCAGAAATGCCTTAATATTGTTTAGACCTTTCGACCATATAAACATTCAATCATTTTTGCAAATGTTGATGGGTCTTACACCGTATAATTGCCTTTCAAAGACTTTTGTATGGAGCACCTTTATTTCACACCAACCCCCTGTCTGCCTGCTGTGCACTATGACGGGCAACTGAATAGGAATAGACCATAAAAATCTGATGATGTGATATATATTAAAGTATAAGACACGTAAATGTGTGCACCTGTTGTGTGTATTTTCTTACTAAAAGGCAAACAACAACAAATCCTAGCAGGCTCCACCTTCGTCATGCATCTCTGGAATAAAGTACATGATTCTTATAGAATTAATTGAGAACATGAATTCAATGTGCAAAATGAATTTATTAGTAGATTGTAATGTACGATAGTTTCTAAAGTTATCCTTAAGCATCGTACAAATAGATTTGCATCATATTGGGATGTTTTTACTTATTACTTCATGACCATTGACAGTTTTTATATGTATGTGCACCTGCTGTGAAAAATAAATTTTCAAACAAGATGTGTATTGCATTTCTGAAAATGTTATTTGTTTAAAAATCCATTAAAAGAGGTAGGTTCTAGTTGCATTACCAAGTAAAAGCATATATTTAATGTCATATTTTATAGTCCTTACTAGTCGTTTCTAAATTGCACATATCTCGTTCAGAGGCTACATTTGTTTAGAAGATACAGAGCCAGATATAACATTCACAATCCCTTATATCTGACACTCAATGATGTCCAACCTCTTGGATTTTTCATGCTATATTTCTAGGGTAACAGCTGCATATGTGAATGATTTTCCCAGGGATGTAGATTAGACACTGAGATTCAGGGGCTGCGAATCTCAAATTTTGCATCCTAAAAAGTGCTCAGCTCCAGGGTGGAGTGTTGAGATTTGAGATGGCAAGGACTCTGGGCAGACTGTTCCCATGAGAGCAAGGGTCAGTACTGATTTGCATTAGGTGGGTTTCTGTCTACAGTGGCGTAGTGAGAAGATGGCCAGAGTGATTACCAGTAGTATGCATAGCAAACTGAGAATGGTGCAGCTTTTCAAGCCTACTGCTGCAATGTTTGTTAATTCCAAATAGTACTAAATTTGCACCCATTCAAGGAATACTTCTTTGGGTGCCGATTTGCAGTGTTGTTCGTAAACCAGTCACTATATATATTTAAGTTTCTGCTCCAAACAATGAACAAAATAAAAGCACTTAGTGAAATGGGAATGACTAGAAAAAAACCAACACAAAGTTAGCAGACCTGACTTATGGCTCCTAAACCCACCTACCAAGCCAAGAATGCCTTTGGGAAATGTCACTTCCCAAACACCCCCAGTGCAGCTAGGGCCCTTTCTGTTCCACCTGGCATAGTAATTCTCCATGGGAGATCTTGACTATGGTCACATACAACACAGTAGCCTGGAGTCACTGCCATGGGATCACGTTTTTTAAATGTATTTTCTCTACACACACTATTCTTACTCTCTGCTGCAAGAAGCCTTGATGGTAGAGTTGCCAAATCGGTGCATGTAGTCATAGCTCCTTGTTTCCCGTCTTTGTCTTTTACAAATCATTTTATTAAGTGACCAACATCCCGAGGTACTAAGCATGAGTTGCAAACAGACGTGGGTGTGCCAGCAAATAAAAAGGGGAAAGCAGAGCCCAGCCATTTGTATGGCTTGCCTTTAGGAGTCCATGCATGAGACAAGCCATGAAAACGAGTAAGTATATCAGGCAACAACCATAAAGTAAAAAAGATATACAATTGTTTCAACATTTCTTTAAAAAAATAATTTCTTCAATATGTGGAAGTGTTTCACCTTAGTACATCAGATTATATCACTGCATAGACAGAGATTTATTAAAAGTGGTAGGATCTAAACATGAACTCACCCTCAAGCAACAATGCTATAAGTGACCTAAGAGGATAGTCAGTAGTCATATAAACCCTAAACATGGCTTACATTCTTATTATAGATGAAGCAACATTTTAGATTATTAAATCAAACATAACAGACGCTTGTACTGCACAAATCCTGAACTCATGCTTAGAAGTGCCTTCATATGCAATAATACATAAAATGAAGCTCTATGAACTACAATGTTTGCTTAGGATCACACATTTTGGGCAACCAAGGACTTCAGTATTGATTCCAGGCTATCTTGTTTCACATTTTGAAATCCAGCCACCAATAATTGCTATCTCTCTCCTGTTTTGCATCAAAGGTCAATGTTTTAGCTTTTATTCTTGGTGAACAATGAGAAACAAATACACAGACGTAGCAGACCTGTCTCAGGGCCCCAAGACCCAACTACCAGGCTAAGAATGCATTTTTTATGGGGGGTGTTACACCCCAAGCGCCCCCTGAAGTTACACCACTGGATTTCCCTTTGGACTTGTATTTGTAAACGTGTGTGATGTGACTATCCAAAACAAACGGTATGAATCCAGCCATTGTGCATTTGCACTGAACACCTATGTTGCAGAACAAATCATACTTCTTATATTATCCCATATGGGGCTTTAAACTGAAACTCAGTTTGCATTTCTGATTTCTTTGTTTATACACATACAATCCTATATTGCTATCTCAGGACGTCTAGTGACAATATAGGCACTAAGTAGGAGAAAAGTTTTATCTTCTCCAAACTTTATACAATTTTCATGTGTTCTGCACTGTACAGCACAAAGTTTGAAAAGTGCTAAACCTAGTCTATGCATAGTGATTTGAACCTTCCAGTACAAAAATGGGCCAGACAGTGCGCGTGCACACACACACACACACCCTTTCCAATATGGTTCAAAGGTTTGGTTGTGGCTCAAGACAGCAAGGAAGTGTGCCATTGCTAGGGAGGAAAGCAGTAGAGCCATATATTTGTTGTCATAGTGTTGTACTGCTGTCTAATTTCAGGCAACACAGAGTAACAATTTGTTGCTGCTCTGTGTTAAGTTGTGTTAGAAAATAGCACATTTGCCCCAATGTATCTATAAAAAAGAAATTTTTATTGAAAACAGTTAAAGAAACAGCAAATATTTTAGTAAAAGAATAGAAAACGAAAAATGATGTAGTTAGGAATATAACATTTCAGATAAAAAAGGGTTTGTTTTCTTAAACAATACATTCTGGCAATAGAAATCAAAGTTTGTTGAAGTGACTTTCAGCAAGGTAGAGTTAATAATGGGCCTCGATTGCAACTGAAATTTTGAGCTGTCATGAATAAGCTATTGTTTAAACAATAGGCATTGTTCATGGTAAGAGACTTTTACACCTCATGCCACCAAGGCGGAGCTAACCACAGACACTGACTGCTATAAGAAATAGGGTGTTAGACCTGAAATCCTTGTCGTGGTCTCCCCTGTCTTTTTCCCTCTGCTTCCTATGTTTTGACTGTGTGCTGGACTCTGTTTTTGCTGTTTTTGGTACTCTGGGTACTATACACCTGCTGACCAGTGCTAGCGCTCCCCTGTGTAAATTGTATGTGTAATTGGCTTTTCCATGATTGGCATAATTGATTTCCTAGTAAGTCCCTGGTAAAGTGCACTGAAGGTGCCCAGGGCCTGTAAATCAACGGCTACTACTAGGCCTGCAGGACTGATTGTGCCACCCACATGAGAAGTCCTGTAAACATGGCTCAGATATGCCACTGCAGTTTCTGTGTGTGCAGCTTTAATGTGCCAATTCGACCTGGCAAGTGTACCCACTTGCAAGGCCTAAACCTTCCCTTTTCATACATGTGAGACACCCCTAAGGTAGGTCGTAGGGAGCCACAGGGGCAGGGTGCAGTGTATGTTAATAGTGGGACATGTACTGATGTGTTTCACATGTCCTAACAGTGAAATACTGCCAAATTTGTTTTTCACTGTTGCAAGGCCTATCCCTCTCATAGGTTAACATGGGGGCTGCCTTTAAATATCTTTTAAGTGCAGTTTCCCTTTGAGAGCAGATTGAAATGTGGAGTTTGGTGTCTCTGAACTCACAATTTAAAATACACCTTTCAGTAAAGTTGGTAATTGTCTGTTTGAAAATGCCACTTTTAGAAAGTGGGCATGTTCTTACTTAAACCATTCTGTGCCTCTGCCTGCTTGTGCTTTCCCTGTCTGGGTCAGACTGACAGTTGGGCTGTTTGTGAATCCCCTCTAGACAGTGACACAAAGGGATTTGGGGTGTAGCTTGCATATCCTGATAAGCCATCTGAACTAGAGTGGACAGAGGAGTGGTCACATACACCTGAATGGGCTGTGCTTGCCCTCACACAATGCAGTCTCCAACCCCCTGGTGTGTGTCTGGGGCTAAGCTGGGGCAAGGCAGGATCTTGTGAACAACAGAGACTTTCCTTTGAAGTTTGCCTTCTTCAAAGGCAGAAAAGGGTATAAGTAGTGGACCCAAAACCCCAGATTTTCAGATTAACCCAGAGGAGCCTCTGCCAAGGAGAAGAGCTAGAGCAGGAGTACTGCCCCTTCGCCTATGACTGTGCTTTGCTAGGTTGGCCTGCAGTTGTTGCTTCTGCCTGAAAGAGGACAAAGACTGGACTTTGTGGTGTATTCCTGCTCGTGAAGAATGTCCAAGGCATTGGACTGAGCTTGCCTCCTGTTTTGAAGTCTCAAGGCCATCAAAGACTTCCTCTGAACTCTCTGCTGAGACTACTGCCCTGCCAAGTGGTGCCCTATCCAGTCGCTGGGCCCTGGAGAGGTGAAGTTGGCAGAACAAGAACTGAAATCCACGCACAGAACACTATGCAGGGGAAATTTAGACACACCACCTGCAATGCAGCTGAAAAACGAAGCTCCACCCACTTTGAGGCTAAAATCGATACTCCACCTGCATCGCGACTGGGAGATCGATGTATCGCGGCTGGTGATAACGACACAAACCCCACGCAGCATGGTTTTCCAACATCGTGCGGCCAGATTTGTCATGAATCATTACTGGGCATCAAAAATCAATGCAAACCTGCACAGATCCGAGGTGCCCCGTCCGGAAATCGACGCATTGCTTTATTGTGGGAGAGAAAACACGACACATCTCCTACCTGACCGAAGAAGAAACGGCGCACGGGCTTAAAAGCAATGTATAAATTATTTATGTAGCATGAGCATAAAGTGAAAACACAACACAAGAAATGCCCCAAACCAATCTAGCAAAATAAAGTAAAATTTAATGAATAACATCACACTAAAAGGAATCAAATGCAACCATTAGAACCTGAGTATTGATTTTTTAAAGTTTCTAGTGAAAAATAATGCCTGAAAGATCAAACAGACAGCCTTGGGTATCTGGTTGCCTGAGACCAAGGCAAAGTCTAAAGTTAAGGCTAACCACAATGGACTATGGGTTGAATACACAAGGTGGATTGGGCCCGGTCTTCACTTATCTTCGGACTTAGAAGTCATTTTCAAGAAATGTTTCTGAGAAGGTAGAGTTCAGTGGGGCAAGGTGGCCGGCGGTATCCAAAGAACCGTCTTCATCATCAGATAGTCACTGGATGGGGTTGCAGTATGATTTTTACCTCCAGACTTTGTCACTATTTTGGAAGTTGAAAATCTCCAGTGGGCCAAAGCTGCGGGCTGTAGCCATTGAGAGCTCCACAAGGCCAGATAACTTTTCCAAGAGGTCTCACTGAACAGGATTTGCTGCTGCACTGAAGAACGTAGTGGCAGTTACTGCAAAGTTGGACCAAGTGGCAATGCTTCTCTGGCAGATCAGCTGTCAGGAAGGTCCTGGTCTTCTGTCTGTCTGTATTCAGGTCACTTTTTGGTGACCAGTTTTCTTAGGCCAAACCTTTAGGTTTAGGCAGGAGTAGCATGTCTAACATCACTTCCAAGACTCCAGGACCTGGGGGCAGGAGGGGCGCTACTTCAGGGGTTAGGACTCACCACAACAGAGACCAGGTTCATGGTTCAAGGTCTATGGAGCTTGTGAATCTGATGTAGCTCACACATGAGGCCAGTTAACTAGCACTTGGAGTCACTTCTGGAAGCCTGGTTTAAGGACATGGACCAGTGTCCAGTTCTCCTTCAATCAACAATGCAGTCCTTCCAGCAGCACACAGAACTCTGGTTCTTCTGAAGTCTTCCACGGGTCCAGTAGTGTTCTGAAGTTGTGTTCTGAGGGTCCAGTATTTATACCTTTTGCCAGCCATTGAAGGGTGGGTGGGGATTCTATGCTACTCCCACATCTGGTACTGGAAAGTTCTTCCCTTCCCGTCTCTAGGCTGCAAGACATCTAGGGAGACGAAAGACCCAATACCTGCCTGAAAAGCCTCAACCAGAGTGAAACTGGTCTTGGGTTCCTTGTGTTCCAATTCAGTTAAGAGAGGACCTGGATTGGCAGTTTGGGGTTGGACTGTCCCTAATGGAGTCTAGACTGATTTGCATGTGGCTTGCTCTAATTTGAGGTGACATGATAGACAAAAGAATTATGGGTTGGAATACTACCCTAAGTAATTGCCAGTGGGTAGACTTTTTGCAGGCATTTTTTTCCATCACGTTTTATGTGTCTGACCTCCCTGTAAGTGAACAACAGGCATGGTAAGAGGATGTCCAACTTCTGCCTCAAGGGCTCTAATATGCCCATGATCATGTCTTTAAATGTATTGTTGATTCTCCCAACAAGCCCATCGATCTGTGGATGATAGGGTGTGGAGACCTTATTGGTTACTCCACACTTGTCCCAAATGGACTTCATGTACAGTGACATGAAGTTGGTATCCCGATTAGATACCATCTCCTTGGGGAAACCTACTTGAGAAAATATCCTCATCAATGCCCTGGCCACTGCATGCATTGTCACTGTCCTCATGGGATAGCCTCTGGGTACAGGGTAGCAAGATCCACTAAGACGAGGCTGAACCTGTTGCCAAGGGCAGTGTTGAGGTCCAGGGGGCCAACAATGTTGATGCCCACCCTTTCAAAGAGATGCCAACAACAGGAAGGGGAATCAGGGGAGCCTTCTGCTTTCTCCTTGATTTCTCCCTGGTCTGGCGGGTAGGACAAGACCTGAAGAATGCATCTAAGGTCACTCTCATCCGGGGCCAGTAAAAGTTTTCTTGTCTTGCCCGTATGTCCTGCCAAGATTATATCATGAACCAGAACCAGTAGAAGGGCCCTGTGCTGGGGGAACCACCAACACACAAGTTGCACTAAGCACATGAACCCTAGGCTCATTATACAGGAGATCATTTTCTCAGTAGTTGGGAGATCACCAGAGGTTTTGCCAGCTGTCTGGGTTTTGGCATGCCACCATATGCCCTCAAGAGTAGGATACACTTTCTGGGCTTTGCAGAACTCCTCCTTGTATGTCCCCCCTTCAGCTTACCATCAGGCAAGCTCAGGTAGGTCCTCCAGGGTGGCAGTGTCCTCCCTTGTAGATTCTGGTGTGTCACACCCAGGCTCTGTCTCCACCTGCACTATGGCAGTCTTAGGAGTTGGTTTGACACACAACCACCCTTCCTCTTCTTAATAAATACCTTTCCCAGGCTCTAGCTCATACTGACTTCCTCATGGTCTGCCATGGACCCTGTGGTCAGGCAACCCTGCTTCAGGAAATCCTAACATCTCCAGGTGGGGCTGGAGTGCCACCTTGTTTCAGATGGCATGCTCTAAGTCATTACTGAACAGACATTCCACAGGAATGGCTGGGCTCACAGTCACCCTTAAGCAACATCAACCCCCCCACCCAGTAAATGGGAACCAGATCCACAGGATAGTGACTCATGGTTGCCTGCTACTGCAACCTGGTAAATATAAGGATTACTTGGTCTGAGGACACCAGATGACAGCTGACAGCAGTCACACTTGCTCCTGTGCCTCCACCCTCTGCCCTTTGATGGTGACCCACTGCCTATAACTTGAAGGATTGTTAGGCATGTGGGTCTGTGGTGGCAACACTTTTATGCCGTTTAGGGACACTACGGTAACCTCTGCACTAACCCAGGACTGGTGAAGCAGCGTCTGGTTGTCTCTGAACTTCAACCTATGATTCCCAGAGGTGAGACCCCATTGTAGCAAGAAAGAAGTGAGAGAAGAATTACATTAAAAAAAGGAAAACATGGCTAAATGACAAACTAAGGAAAATGTTAAAGGGGCCACAACAGATTATTTATATTGAGATTTTAGTTTTGCCCAAAGTCACTTAGTGGCACTTCACAAATACAAGTACGGAATCTCACTACTAAACACCAATGTTAGAAATCAGGATATTGGTGGAGAGTGGTGAAAGACCACTCACGCAACAACAACAATCCTTGTGAGAGTGAGCCATAAAAGTCACTAAAATACATTGTACTCAACCCTGTGGTAGCTTAGTACAAAACAGTGAAGCTTAACTTAGAGGCAAAGTGTAAAGTATTTACGCAGCACACAAACAGTAATAAAGTGAAAACACAGCTCAAGAAAAATCCCCAACAAAATAAAAAATTAGAGTAAACTTGAGTAAATAAAATGAAATTAGAGCAACAAAAGTCCCATCAATGGAACTGAAGGTATGCAGTTTCAAAGTTTTAGGAAGATATAGCACTTACAAGCAAAAAGCGCCACTGGTCTGCTCTAACAGGGGAAAATCATAAGTTGAGGGTAACTGTGATGGAGGGTTGGCTGGATACAGGGACCAGGTTAGCCATGCTGAAAAATTTACCTTTTCAAAATCCAGGGAGAAGAGTTCTGTTCTCAGTGGAGGAGGAGCAGGGAGAGAGTTGCGGAGCGTCGTTGTTGTAGCACAAAGATCTATTTGGGTATCGCAGACAGTTGTTGCTGTAGTTCTGCATTAGCAATCACCACAGGCTTTTGTTGCTGTAGTGCACTGTAGATCTTGCCACTGGTGGTTCGTGGGAGGGGAAAAAAGGTGGGGCAGCACGTGGCAAGGGAGCAAGGGGTGAGTTGAAAAAAAACAACAAAAAAAAACTTACCTTGCACGCATTCCGATCAGCGTCACACCTCTCCTCTCTTCCACTGCAGTCACAGGCTCCCAGCCTGCCCTGTGTCCAATCCTAATGCTGCTTTCATGTTGCAGGCAGCATGAAAGCAGAATTAGAATTGGACTGAGGCAGAGTGGAAGTCTCTGCCTGCTGTCTCCAACCCAGCAACGCAGCACCTGAGTTGCTGGGTTGGAGAGAGACTAGTGCGCATGTATGTTTGGTCGGCCCAAGATGGCCAGCCAAACATACATGTGCACTGAGGGGTATTGCTGTGCACTCCCCCTCAGGTCCTGTCATTGCCTGTGGCCCCACCCCTTTTACAAGAAAACAATAATGAACATTATGTTACATTATTATTGTTTTTTTGTAAAGGTTTTGCAGCTTGTACTGCTGGCGGCGGGTGAGCAACACTCCTCCACCATAGTGGAGGAGCCGCCCCGGGATCTTGCATTGCCAGTCATTGTTCGTGGTCACTGTAGCACAAAGAGTCGAGTTCACCAGTGCTTCATGTAAGTGGTTGCCAGAGTCTTGGTGTGAACTGGCCTATTCAGGGTTGCAAAGAACCCAAAACTTCAAGTCTTCACCATCCTTCACAGGATTAGCTCAACTGACACCAGCCAAGGGTCAAGGATTTGAGAAGGCACCTCTGGGTAATAAGGAACTCACTCCAGTAGAGGCCAGCAGAGCTAAGGCAGGTCTAGTTTCAGGTCCAGGCAGGTAAAGTATAGCAGGCCAGCTGGATAGTTGCAGGGAGTCCTCTGGAGCTTCTTGCATCCCTGTAGCTCAGACAGGAGGTCAGCCAACTGAACCTTAAAATCATGCAGGTTATCCTGGGATGAAGGGAGGAGGTCTAGTCTTCCTTCTCAGAGAGCAGGACAGCCCTCAAGCAGCTGGGCAGTCTCTGGTAGCAGCAGGGCAGACCTCTGAGGAGCAAGACAGACCTCAAACAGCAGGGTAGTCCTCTGGGGGGGGGGGCAAAGCAGTCCTTCTTTAATGTCCACAGGTTTAGGTGTGTACTGAACAGTAGCTCTACATCTGGTCCTGGAAATGTCTTACCTTCTCCGAAGTCTAGGGTGACAAAAGAGTAGTGTCAGGTTCCTTTGTGTGTGCTGGAGGAAAGCCCTTTGAAATGTTAATGGGGCAAGTCCCAGTTCTGCCCCCCAGCTATCATGGCAGGATAGCCTACCTTGCCCACACCTAGTCCCTTTTTGTGTCACTGTCTGGAAAGAATACACAATCCCCAACTGCAGAGCCATTTACACCCTTGTGACTCCGTGACCTAGGACACATGAAAACTCAAGTACACATGTCTTAATTGTTAAATACATGCATTCTGCCCTATTAGTGTTTAGGGCCTACCTTAGGGGTGATGTATATGTATTAAAAAGGAAAGATTTAAGCCTGGCAAAAGGATTGTTTTGCTAGCTCAAAAAAGCAGTTCAAACCTGAACTATACACTGCAGTGACAGGCCTGAGATACATTTAAAGTGCTAATTGAGTTTGTGGCACAATCAGTGCTGCAGGCTCACTAGTAGCATTTATTTTACAGACCATGCGTACATGTAGTGCCACTTTACTAGGTACTTACAGGTCAATTACATATGCCCATTTGGGATAAGCCAATTATACCATGTTTTAAGGAAAGAGCACTTTACCATCTGGCTTACACACTGTACGTGGGTGATGAACTGTCCCATCTGACCTACTGTTTGCCTGATGTTGTTTGTTAATCTCCAGAGAAATTTGCTTTCTAGTCTCTGAGGTATGTGTACTAGAAATGCACTAGTTGATCTTGATGCTTCTTTGGTCAGGACAAAAATAATCTCTACACGCTCCTCTTGGGATAGAAAAGTCCCTCGCAAGGTGATAGACATGTACTCCTGCCCTGAGTGCCCAAGCTGCAATAATGACTAGATCTTTGGTGCTGATTTTTGTTTTAATGGGTGAACACTGATCGTGCATGTGCACCTTGACCTAAGCCTGTTTCATTGATTGAGGTCTTGTTGAACCTCGAAGGGCACCCAAACTGCTACCCTCATAGTAGTGATAAGCTACTCCCTTTGTCAGGAGTTAAGCAGCACAATCACTATGGTGGCAGCATACCGTGTAGTGATCAGACGAGACCTACCAGCTCACTAATGTAAAGTTTTTCTGCTATGTGCTTAATGCATTCTTGCCCTACATCAGTTTGGTATGTAGTGTTGTGCACCTTGTGTGTATTCTATTCATGTTCTGGGTGTACGTGTGCCTGTGAATGGTACAATACATGGAAGCATCTGGGTTCACTTTTGGGAGACCCAGGGCTAACTTGAGGTAGAGGAATAACCCCTCCCCACGAGACAAATTAGTAGATTGCCGCATTCCTGTGAAGTGGGTGGAACACTTGAGGGAGAGCTAGGATCTCCAGCATACTTCAAAGGATGCTTTTTGATTCAGAGTGAAGTCACTGGAAAGGATCTGGGCACATCTCGGGAAGGAGAGCAAGCTGATAAAAGAATCATAAACATTTTGATCCACATATGACTGTGGCTGACAGCCAGGTGTTAACCTCTAGTCACTCCCATGGCCTGCTTTGTGGGGCTATCAGGTTTGGAGACACTCCTTCTGTGACAAACTGCTTTCTGGAGGAAGGGCAGGACATTGGAGAGGGCACTTCAAAAAGAAGCAGACCCCAACACAAATTTTAAAGACTCAGACCCTAAACCATAGTTAGGGCCTTATTACAACATTGACGGAGGGGGTTTCCTCCATCACAAATGTGGCGGATATCCCACCCGCCGTATTATGATCTCATTATATTTAATGGAGATAGTAATAGGACGGACGGGATATCCGTCACATGTGTGATGGAGGAAACCCCTCCCTCAAGGTCATAATAAGGCCCTTAGTGTCCGGAAATGGACTATAAGAAGGGGCGCTGAGGCCCCCAAAATTGCCAACTGTAAAACGGTCAGATGGGCGGTACAAGGAGTGGAAGCTCTGCATGACTCCTGCCTGTGACCAGGGCTGGAGGCTAAGGCCTGCCAGTCTCCCAGCTGGGTAAGGATGCATCATGCAGGGACATCCAAGATCGCATGTCCCTGGAGCCTGAAGCACTAGTGACTGCCTGCTTGCCAAGACCAGTGAGTCATGTGGGGAAGAGGACAACACTGGAAGGAACCAGGTACAGTGTGGGATCCAGTCGAGTGGATTACTGCAGCGAGGTGTTAGGAGATGGCTGCTGCACCGTCGGGTTGTTGAACTCTGCAGATTCAAGTTGGTGGCCCAGTATGTCAGACAGGTCTGTTGTGAAGTTTGCTGCTCTGATCGGGCCATCACACATGTAAAGTGTGTAAGGCGGCAACCCTGTATGCCAGATAGGGACATCATGAAATTTGCCATGCCAGTCAGGCCATCGCCCATATGCAGTGTGCAAGTTGGCCATCCTCTATGCTATAGGAGGGGCACTGTGCTGACCAGGCTATTGCCTGTGAATGGTGTCTAAATAGATGACCCTGTATGTCAGAGGGGGTCCCCATAAAGAGGGACCTGCTGCTGTGCCGATCAAACTGTCAATTAAGAAATCCTCCTCAGGGTTCCTTCCTTTTTTGCTTCTATTGGCTGGCCAGAAAATACATGAGCAACACCACAACCCTGTTTGTTTCCTGTTCTAGTCCAACTAAAATATTAACCAGATGCCCCAACACAAAGCAGCTACTTTACATTCCGAATATCAGGTACAGAATATGCTCCACTCTACAACCACACAGAAGCCAAGCACTTTGCCTAGAGAAAAAAATCCTACAGGTGTCTTCTTCCGAATACTCAGCATCCCTCCTAGAGGGAAGTGCTTTCAGTATACTTAAACTCATTCAATAACCCAGTGTGAAAAAATATTAAGAGGCACTATGTACTATATGGGAAAACTGTTACCCAGTGGCAGGTTTATTAGGAAGGTCCCAAAAGTGCTGCTGCAGTCCATGGTTTGATTTTTAGGGTTGAGCGCACAATCGCTTTGGCCCCTGGTGTAATCTCCCTGTGGGCTTTTAACCAGACCCATGTCATGCCCATCAGTTTAGTTGGCTCGTGGGCTTGCCTTTCAAAATTTGCTTGATTACATTAGTGAAAGGCATGCATATGTCATGCCTTTTCCTGTGTTTAGCCCTCCTCGAGAGCACCGGTAAACTACTGAAAATATACGAGGCTCCGTATTTTCCGAATGGCTTCTGAACTACTTTTTCTTTTTATTTCCTACACAGCGCGATCTCACTGGGCAGTAGTTGAGCGCTTTGCATGACATCAACCCAGTTACATGGATAATTGCACTTTTGCCGGTTACATGGATAATTGCACTTTTGCCAATACATTTGACTGCAAGCGAACTTCTGTTTCCTTGTGTGTGTGTCCTTCACGCTCAATGGGGCCATCAGCTCGCTTATGGGAAACTGTTTTACTTTTCATTTTCAGTTTATGCCGCAAGAAAAGTCTGATTAGGAGTTTACAACGATAATCATTCTAACTCGTGCAAACGCAAGACCCAAGGCATTGCAAATGCTTGTTTTTTCTGGCTTCTCCAGCTGTGCTGCTGGTTTGTGTTCAGGCGATAGTTAAAAAAAAATGCATTGCACAAAATTAAGATCAAAATGCAAGAAAATTATTTGCACAAGTCCCTAGAATTCTGATACTGGTAATTCAGTATTGTAAATTAATAGCTTGCTTTGAAGGGGAATGTTATGCAATTATGCAATTCCTTGTGTTTGTCTTATTGGTTGGCCTCAGCCTGCATGGCCTGGGTAGGGTCATGTCCAGGCAGTAGGCCTCAGCCTGCATGGCCTGGGTAGGGTCATGATCAGGCTGTGGGCACAGTGGGGTTGTACAGCCATGGAGAAGACTAGGGCGCAGCAAGTGTAGTGTCTCTCTGACTGGGCTGCTGCAGTGATGCATAGAGAGACCTTAGGAAAGGAGTCAGGCAAATATCCTTTTCTGTAAGTCATAAAATGGACGATTGGTCCTGGATATCCAGATATTGAGCGTCTCAGTGTCAGAGGGGCAGATAGCGGGACTGTGAAGGGTGGAGTCTGAGGTAAGAGGGGGGTGGCCAGAGGTGAAATGACTTTGGCTCTCCAGGCTCTAAGCAGCACAGTCAGGTAGAAGAACGTATCACGGGGTGCTACGAAGTGTCCTTAGGCCAGCAGCTCTAGGGCCTATTCTTCCACTTCGGTCTTACCCAACATTGTGGAAACAGGAATATTTCTTGTCACTCTTTGGTTACCTATCATCCTCTAATCAGTCATGGCTTGTGGGGGGGGAAGGGGCAACACACTGCCAGGTTGGAAAGCCCATGTGTGTTTTGGCCAGACTGAGACGGCTTGCCAAACATACATGTGCACTCCCCCTCTGTCCCTGTCATTACCAGTGGCCCACCGCTTTTACAATAAAACCATAATAAACACAGTTTATTATAGTTTTATTGTAAAAGTTTTGCAACTGCTGGCGGAGGGTGGGGGGGGCGACACTCCGCTGACATTGCGGAGGAGCTGCCGGTGGCTCTAGTCCCTGACACACTCCCAATTACATCAGTGACCTTTAGCATGTTAAGTGAGGTGGTAGTCTTTGACCATCTCTATTTTCATAAACTGAACCCCTGACAAAGTAGTGGTAATTATTCAGTGGTGTAAAGCAACACGTTGCTCCACCGCAAAATATGATGAGGGGCCCCTGAGTTTCCCCTATCTCACAAATATTCACTGGCCTTGAGCTAAGCCCCCTGATGGGCTTGGATGTCCCTGTGGATTGGAGACCCACCCTCCCCATGCGCCTCAGATGGTCTGTGGGGCTGTATTACACACCTACAATTATTTGCATATTTTGGGGCTTTTTTCATAAAATTGTACTGAAGAATGCATAGGTTGTATGCATGTTTTAAAAGGTTTTCTTCATAATGCTAACCCCCTGATGGCAGCAGGGTTTCCCTGATGCACAATTAGTGCACTGGATTGTACCATGAGTGGACCTTCAGAACCTATATCTGCTAAGTGAGTTTAGATTAAAAAAATATTGTCTAAAATGCACTATTTGGAATCATTTTTGCATTATTTTCCTGGAAAGAATGCTCCTTCACCACCCTCCTCTGGACATTACTCAAGCAATTATGGCTCACTTGCATTGCTCTCTTCGCTGTTTGCATTTTAGCCCAGAGTTACTAAATTTTCACGCAATGCAGCAAGGGAGCTTGCTGTACTGAATTGTGTGAAAGAGAGAGAGCAGAAATGTGCCACATTTACAAAGATAAGGCACACTTCAGCTCTCTCCTTCCACTGGAGCACATATGGCAAACTAGCACTAAAGCGCCACAATACAAGGGTGTCAGAATTGAGGTCAGAATAGTTTTTGTGCAGAAAGCCATACCCTCCTCCACAAAAACTATTAGATTTGTATTCCTCTTTCTATTTGTGCTGCAGAATGGAAACAGAAAGAGGAAGTAATGAGTAGAAATAAAGATATTCCTCCTCTGTACACCAGCCTCAGATAGGTGCACATATTTGGTGCAAACCCATACTTGCAGACTTTATAAACCTGGGTTTGCATAAAAAACCAGGCATCTATCCACAGAGAACGCCTGACCGATGCAAGGCCATGCAAAGCAGCACTATGATAGTGTTACTGTTTTGTTGTTAAAAATTGCAAATTGAGCTTTGAGTGGTTTAGTTAATCCTGGAATATATCTTGATTCAGGCTGTGTCAAAAAAGTGATGCATCCTGACGCAAAATGCCAGTAAATCGGGGCCCGGGTATTTATGTTATGCCACTGTTAAACTTTTCCTGCCACCCATCTTCATGGCTGCCTCTTATATAACCCTTGTTCCAAAAGCCATGACTAACAATTGCACTCCTCAACCAGCATTTAATCTCACCTGGCACAAAACTTTCCTCTACCATTGCGCTCATCACATCCCGAAATTTCTTAACAGAGCCATAAGAAGCGACATTGTTAGGAACAACGCGTTCACATGAAATCATATTCAGTCCAGTTCTTCACCAAAATAACGGCAAACAAACAGAATTACCAAATATATGGGCAATCACAGATCGATTAAAAACACAATAAAAATGAAAAGATTGATTCACATGAGTTTGATAGCTTTCTAGTTGTCCTACAAATTCAGTGTTAAGAAAGCCTTGGGTGGTATTTACCAGAAAAACGACCACGGAATGTAGAAAAGAGAAGTTTTATTGCATGTAAATAAGAAGCAACTTATAGCTATGCTTCATCTCCAAACCGCCACTCCAGAGTGCGCAGCGCTCGAATCTCAGCACATTCTTGGCCCACATTCTAAATTCGTTTTTCCTACACATACTATTTAACTTAACTACCAAATCTTGTTTATTTTTTCAAAGTTGTGATTCAGTAGCCTCAAATTTTTCATACTCAGGGTTGGCCCAAAATATTAACTATTAACCCCACTCGTCAAAGACCTGAGATAATCAGCAAACGCTGATATAAAACTCCCACGTGCAGCTGTTTGTTGAAACAGCTGCAGGCGGGCCACATACAAGGTCACAGTAAACTCCTAAACCTAGAAGCCTTCCAGATGTTATTAAAATGATACTCTCATTAAATAAATCCATCACCTATCGACCTAAGTAAGCACACTATGATAAATTCTTACATGCAGCGTCACTTTTTTTGCGTCCCTTAGCGTCCCCCTAACACCACCATATTTAAAATATGGCTGACCATGGCCGTAGTTAGGGGACTAAGCTCAGATTTTTAACACTAGCAGGATTAGCGTCACAAATTTTGATGCTAATCCTGCAAAGCTCATTGAGGCCCATTATAATAAATGGTGTTTCTGCTTTTAACACCTGCTCTTTGTGAATATGGCGCAGGGATTATGGCCACATTAGCGTAAAAAGAATGACACTAATGTGGCGCAAGGAGGCGCTAGGGGCTATTAAATATGGCCTTTAGATTTATCTAGTACAGCTGAAGTGTTTTAATAGTAATCATAACAGAGAACTCATATTGTAACCTATGGCACACAGCTGTGTGATTTGTGCAACCTCCTGCGTTTCTATGAAAAACTGAGAAGATTGCTTAAGTATTTTCTGTTTAGCAGAATAATAAAAAATAATATGTGAACAAAAAGACTGCAAATCGTGAACGTGAAATAAACCCTCTTAAAACAATGTAAAACACAGCAGATAACTCAAGATGTCCATGTGGACAGGGTACAATTCGCCCTATCTAATCCAGGAAACAGAGGTGGAAGCTCCTCCGCAATGGCAGGGGAGCATCGACCCCCGGCCAAAAGCCATGAAATAAAAAATAGAACAATAGTTTAAAATAATTTTATTTTTCATCTGCTGGCTTAGCCAGCAGTGCTGGAAGAGGTGGGGCTGTGTCATGGGAGGTGGGGAGAGCGTACCTAAGTGCGCATGTGTGTTTGGCCGGTCATCTCACAGGCGCACTTAGGTTTCTCCAGCCTGGCCTAGTACACAGTCCTGCTGGAGAAACTGCACAGACCCCAGGGTTGTGTCTGAGTGGCAGTCCAAACCGCTCAGACCAATCCTGACACTGCTTTCATGATAGCTGTAGCATGAAAGCAGTGCCGAGATTGCTGGGGAGCCTGTGCTGGTTTCCCAGTGAGTGCTGGGACACCGAAGAGTGCGAGGCGGCAGGAGGCAGCAGGAGGAGGCAAGCTGAGGCAACAAGAAAGGTAAGTGGTTTTTTTTTAAACATGTTTCCCCAGTCGTCCTCCCACCCCACCCAACCCCTTAACATTTGCAGCAGCCGACGCTGGAGACAGGAGATCAGCTAATCATAAAACCTGACACTAGTTGTGTATGTCTACTATGCATATTCTGTATCAGGAACACTACCCGTAACAAGCATCTACCATACTTCCTAGTAGACAATGGCTACTTCTCTAGCCACCACAATACATTGATGCCAGGCCCTCTTCGGTTCCAAACTACAATTTCATCTGGACCTATGTTGAAGGAGAACCCATCGATGTCAGAGACTTCTAGGGTGTGAAAACTTGAACTTCTCCCTCCAGACCTGTTCCCGGCTAAGCCAGCCGTTTTCCCAAAGCTCCACCCTGATGTGGGAATCAGTTGACATTGAGCCCCTTCTCTCAACGCAACCCCGCTGCCTACTTTCACTGAAGGCTTTTGATGTCAAGAGGCAGTTTTTTCACTGGCAGGAAATGCTCCTTGTATCTTTTTCACAGTCAGCTTGAAAACGTACCCTAGACTTGGTCAGGTGCAACCAGATGACCGCGGTTAGTGCATAGCTATTTTTGGCACCATTTTCATTTCAAACTTAAAAAATTCTTATTTATTTCTTATGAAATTTCTGTTATTTCTGTGAAATTTTGTTCAGTAAATTATTATCTTTTTCATAAATTGAAGTTGGAGTTTTATTGTGCTGTATTTGACCTATTAATTGTTTTATACTGCTAGATGCTTTACACATTTTCCTACAATAAGCCGGTGTCCTCTGTGGACTGGTTATCAGGGTTTGAGCTCAGGTTTAAATTACTAAAACCTACACTGAACCTAATAATAATAGTGACATTATTGCATCTGGAGGATTTGAGAAATTTTTATTTTGATTGAGAGGGTGAAACCCTTCTCAAGCAACAACCGTAATCTTTATCACAAAAGTCACTGAAATAACCTGTGCTTAACACTCTGGTAGCTTTGCACAAAACAGTCAGGCTTAACTTAGAGGCAAGGTGTAAAGCATTTATGCAGCACACAAGCAGAAATAAAGTGAAAAGAAACACAAAGAAAATCCCAAACCAGTTTAGAAACATAGGTTGTGATTTGTCAAATAATTTGAGGCTAAAACAACAAAAATTCAATCAGTAGAACTGTAGATATACTTTTTCAAAGATTTAGATAAAAGCCTCAACTGGTGCAAAATGCCAACTTAGAGTATCTGGTCACGGTGGACAAAGTCACAAGTTCATGCCGTCCTAGATGGAGCTCAGGCTGTGCACAGGAACAAGTTTGGCCTACCAGAAAATTATACCTTAAGTCCTTGGTCCACAGTCTACACAGTGTTGCTTCACAGGGCTTTGAGTCATTCGGCATTGGTTCCTATGAAACTGCATTGCAAGGCTTTGCAGGATTTTGCATCGCTCGCCATTGGCTCTGATGAAGCTGGCAGTTTTGCGGCGGGGTTTTGCTGGGATGTGCATTGTTTGGCATCTATTTCCAATGAGTCTGGCAACTGTGCGATAAGGCTTTGCAGGGCTTTGTGTCAATTGGCATCTATTTCAATGAGGCTTGCAGCTGAGCTGCGAGACTTTGTGGAGCTTTGCGCTGCTTGAAGTTTATTCTGATGAGACTTTCAGCTGTCCACCAAGACTTGGTGGGGCTTTGCTTATTTTCGCACTGGATTTGTTGGAACCTTCAGCTAGGCCAGGAGGAGTTCTCTCTGATGCCAGCCAGGGGTCCAGGACCTGGGGAGGCACCTCTTGGGGATCACAGACTCACACCAGAAGAGGCCAGCAGGTCCAATTGCAGGTCCAGGCAGATCCAGTGCAGCAAATCAGTGGGACAGTTGCAGAGAAGCCTCCAGAGCTTGTTGTGTCCCTGTAGCTCAAACAGGAGGTCAGCCACCTGACCCTTGGAGTCATTCTCCCTGTGATGAAGGGACTAGGTCCCCTCTTCCTTCTCAGAGAGCAGAGCATGCCTCAAGCAGCAAGGCTGTCCTCTGGCAGCAGAACAGTTCTTCTTCTGAATTATCCACAGGTCGAGAGTGTACTGAAGAGTAAGTCTGAGAGTTCAATATTTATACATGGTGGCAGCTTTAAAATCAAATAAACTTCTAGCCTTCCCCATACTTCTGGTTCTGGAGTTTCTTTCCTTCCCTGGCCCAGGTCCCAAAATGTCACATGTGAAGTTTTTTGTGAGTGTGCTGAGGCAGCTCCATTAAAATGTAAGTGAGCAGGGGACAGCTCCATCCCTCCTATCCTGGCAATATGGTCCATCCTGCCAACTTTTAGTCCCCCTTTGTTACACTGTCTGCAAGGAATACACAAAGGACAACTACACCTAGTCATATGATCCAAGATACAGGCTGCAGGCGCCAAATGGTTCACACAAGAAAACTGCACATAGACTGCAACGGCAGAGGTGAGATGTTATAAAGTGGTACGTGTGTGGGTTGCACAATAAGTGCTCAAGTTGCGCTAGTAGCATTTAATGTACAAGACCTTGGAAGATATAGCATCTCTCTGCAAGGGATTTATAAGTACATTATGCGTGCCAATTGGGTGTAAGCTGATTTTAGCATGTTCAATAAGAGGCACAAACTTTAGAATTGGTGAGCAGTGGAAAAGTGGTCAGAGTCCTAAAACCCAACAAAAAGCGCTTGAGAAAACAAGAGGAGTGAAGGTAAAAAGTTTGGGGGTGACCCTGCAGAGAGGGCCAAGTCCAACAGTGGATCATCATCCACCCCAAATAATAATCCACTTTTTCACAACAACCTTTTACCATAATACATATATCTGATTTTATGAGAATATATGCCTTTATCAAGATGGTTAGTGTTCGGCCTGGCAACTTTGGAATGGTTTTCCTTCAGACCTCCTGCTTTTGCTGACTTCATGTGTGCTGGCCTTAGGACTGTGCACACTTTACCACTGCTAATTAGTGATAAAGTGCTTGTGCTGTCTCCTTAAAACATGGAAACAATGGCTTGTATCCAAATGGCATTTTCAATTTGCGTATAAGTCGTTGGTAAAGTGCACTACACATTTGTGCCTTTGAATTGGAGAGTAGCTTCTAGAGGCAGGCATAAAAGATGTCAGCAAAAACAGGTGGTCTGAATGCAATATCTTAGGGGAAAACTACACAAAGGATGCAAGGTCTAAGAGTTAGCATTGAGTATTTTGAGTGATTCTGCTCTCAACATCCCAACAGCTACAATCCATCTCTTGAATTTCTTAAATTATAGCTTCTTCAGTAAATCTTCCATTAAAGGTAATTCCACAAGAACACATAAAATATATTATGGTCCATCATGACTTCTGCTAGCCTCCCACAATATGGAGGATATCAAGCTCAAGTTCATTGCATGAGCCACACTCTGGATGGTGTGATATCAAAGAACAGCATGCAAATCAACCACCAAAGCACTGCGACTCCCTCAAAATCTTTCCTTGTACATCAGAGTCACATAGAATGCAATGTTTCCTCCGGTGAGGGAACAAGCAGCCATTCATACTCCTCAGCACTTCTTCATATCCTGGGTCTGTGTCAAAAGTGGCCATGTTGCAAACCCTACACAAATGTCACCACTGTAAAGAAGCTGCCACATAGTTGGAATTTACAGGCTGTACAAGTCTTTGGAATGAAAAAGGTTTGCCAGCTGATGCCAATGGACAGCAACATGTTATACCATTCCCACTAAAAGGTAGGAAAGCATATTAGGATAACAGAACTTCAGGATGTTGGTAATGAGTCCGTCTACACCACCTGAAAATATCGTCCTAATTCCTAGCTAGCTCACAGTGCCTCAGCTAAACCCGCAACCTTCCCAGGGTGACAGTTGATTTTGCCAACCTCAAACATGACCACTCTGCTTCCCAAGGAAATCGTGGAAATAGATCTTACTCTTTCATTGTCTACTTATGTATGTCCAGGGTAAACACAAGAAACGTACTAATAAAGGTTTTCAAAACCTCTATTGAAATAATCATATTCTTGCATAGAGAGAATGAGCCGTGATTTTTTAGGCAGATGAAACAAAGCAATGTAACCAGCATTACTAACATGGTGAAAAGAATAAACAATCCAACCGTGGCAATTTTACGGGATTATATTTCTATATATATTCCTACCTATCACTACTCTGAGAGCATAATGGGTGTACCCTCTGCCAAATCGTGAAGGATAGCCTGAGCCCCCATACATGAATAACTGAGCCAGGGAGTGGTCTGAATTGAAGTTGGCAATCATTCTCTTCAAGGTAAGAGGTCAGCACAGCTGCATATTAAACACAGTATCCATTCCAGGACACTCACGACTGGAGTGATCCTCTGACCTGTGAAGGGCAGTGCACCTTTTATATAATCAAAACCACACTTGTTAGAGAAGCACTCTAACACATGTGACATGCGATGAGAAGTCTAGATTTTAGAATCTCTCCTCAGACAGGCAACGCAAGCACTAGGATATCTTGGTTTATGTTCCTAGCCTTGAACAGAGTGTACAGATTACATAGCGAGAAAGACTTACTGAAAACAAGGAGCATGTACAGCGTTGTCTTAGAATAATATCACACAAGCATGAAACATATAAAATAACATTAGTAAAATGTCAGCCTAAAACATGTAAAAAGGGGAGAACTAAAATGTAGAACCAAAGTGAGCCCAAGAAGGCCTCACTACAAACTGATTCCCATGGAAACTACCATTTCTTACCTCACCTATACTTCCTAAAAGACACACCTAAACGCTATTATCAACATTCAATAACTAACGAGTAACCCAACATATAAGAATGTTGGATATTATCTATCCAATTTTCGAATACCCTGTACCATATCACGATCACTAACTCCACTTTCCCAATCTCATGCTGTTGTGCAAATTGACATCATTTATTTATTGCTTCTGAAACTCATAAATGTGCCGTTTTGCAAACTTGACAACCATGACTGTGTTTTGTGCCCCCGGATATCCCGTTTTGCATGCTTAACAGATCAAAGAAAATCTGATAGGCTATTGTCATTCCTGAGTCCCTGGCACCAGGTCTCACTCTCTCACACACAAGATACTCATCCTATAATACATGTCTGCATTAGACATAGAGCACTCTTCAAAAAATCCCTCCTATCCCACCACTAACCCACTTCAAGCAAAATGACCCTTATAAAACCAGCATAACTTTGATATATATTGATTCAGCTATCAGTTTTGTTGTTAGAATAGTTTTCTGTTCCTGGAGAAAACACAGCTCTCCTCCTATCATGAATATAAAGCGCACTTATAAACCCCAAAGTGAGAATTTTGATAAGTCCTCCCTGGGCTCAAAGGAGGTATTATTTACAAATACAAAAACACAAACTAAGTTCTTTTATAACACAATTTACATGAAAATGTTAAATAACCACCAACAAATAGAAATATGCCAAACTACTAAGTAACAAAATATGTATCATGTAACAGAGCGATTTAGCTCATTAAACCCAAGGGTCAGATTTACGAGGTCCTAGCACCTATTTGTGCCAGATTAGCATAATTTTTTTACGCTAATGTAGCCCAACAAGGCAAAAATCACGGTGCCATATTTACAAAGTGCTGCAATGTCTGCATTGCGCTACTTTGTGACTCCTTGCGCCACATTATGCCTGCACCAGGCATAAAGTATGCAAGGGGATGTTCTGGTGTTAGGAGGCCCGCAAAAATGGCACAATGAAATCTATATTTCATTGCACCATATTTAGCATCATTTTTAACACCTGCTCAAAGCACGCATTAAAAGGACGCACCTATTGAAATCAATGGGTCTCGTTGCACTTCACTCCACTAGTACCAACATTTTTGATGCTAGTGCAGCAAAATGCCACAGTAGCATCAGACATCTTGATGCTATTGGCCCACTGTATTGTCAGTACTGATGCTCCTCATTCTTGTAAATCTGGGCCTAAATTGCCTAAATCTGTGATGAGCTAACAGAAAATACCTAAAATGTAGTTCAAGGTCAGGACCAACATGTACAAACTGGAAAAGAGTGGAGAAAATAAACATTTTTGTGAGGAGAGAGATCACATGTTTTTCATCAGAGGAAGTCTCTGTTAAAACTATATAACCACAGCTCGTTTTTTAATGAACTGCTGTGTTATGGCCATCTTGTGTCACACATCCTTGGGGCTGTTTGCTTTCAGGAGACCGTATGATCTTTTACTTTAATTGCTTATCCTTGTTTATCCTCGAGTCTTCCTGAATTATATTTACTGGGACGGAATTGTTCTGTTTTATTCACTACATTTCTTGAGAAAAAGTGTTTGCCAAATGACCTAATGCCAGAGGCTTTATTTTCCAGAAACACACAGCGTGCGCCACGGGGCCCAGGAAGGGTGGAAGTGCGTGAAAGGGATGCCAGAGAAAGAAAATATCATTTAGCGACAGAAGAACGTCTGCAATAAAGCGATTGCTAAAATTACATTACATTGGCAACGCTATCTGCTACCTGTCAAAATCATCTTAATTTGTGTGACAGAGTAAATTATTTCATGTATATTTCGTCAGAGTTTAACAATCTGGTTTCATTAGCACCTATGACAAGTTACCTCTTCCTCATCCCCAAATGAGTGGTTGATGGCATCTCAGCCACGCCCTCACCCAGTGATTAATTTCCATAATAATATGTGAAGAGCCCCTCAGCTTTTCTTAGAAGAACTCTACCATGACTGCTGAACAATGGAGTTGCCCAATCCTGGCTTGATAGTATTGATTCCACATAATATCGCTTTCTTCTTTTCCTACATTTTCTGAGTCTTCTCCTCAGCACTATGTCACATTTCTTTTTTTTTATCCCTTTGTCACTGTCCTGCTTTCTTTCTTTGACTCATTTCTCTATTTTCTGCCTTTCTCTCACTGATACTCTTGTCTGATAACAAAAAAGAAAGTCCAGGCCCCAAAAATGAGTGCCCTTGCCCATCACCAGCTAACAACAACACAAGCGCCCACTCCATATCCTCAGTATGCCTCCCACTAGCACCCTTCACCTCTGCATCGTAAACCCCAACCTCTGCTGCTGCATTGCCATGTTCTTGTTCCATTTCTCTTTTATTAGCCTTTGTAAAACCGTTATATATGTGCAGCCCTGAAATGTTTTGTAGCCGAGTTCATGCTCTACTAGTCATAAATATATATATTCACCAAAAAAAACAAAGGATACAGTGAAGTTGTAGTTAGGTTCACATTTTGCATTGTGCTGCCCCCACCCAAGCTTGCTTCTGCTGCCCCACTTGACATCCATTGTCCAAGTCCATGCCCCTGCTCCCTCATTCCAGCCCTGTGTGGCCATTGTTCAAGCATTGTCCATCCCACCTGCCCTGAACAGTTAGCTTGCTGTCTCATCCACCTCCTCCCTACTCACTGTTGTTTGAGTACAAGAACCAGCCCCTCCCTCCTGTCCTGCATGGTCTGATGTGCTGCAACTGCCCTTCAATTAGCTTGATGTCCCTGCCCACTGTTCCTGCACTCTGTTACCCAATTCTATGCCCCATCACTACCCTCCTGCCTAGCCTCTGTGCTTAGCTGGCGGCCTCTACCCTTGTTCCCCCTGCCCTCTGATGCTTGTGTGCTTACCCCTGCTCACTCACTTTTGCTTACCATGTTCCATTAACCAGCCCCTCCTATCTACTCTGAGGGTTATGTTGAGCTGCCACTGCCCCTCCCACCTGTCTAGCATGGTAAGATCACTGCAACCTGTCCCAGCCCCCTCAACCCTGCCTGTTGAGTTCCATGCCCCTATCACCTCCCTCCTGTCCTCCATTGTCCATTTTAATGCCACTCCCTTCTGCAATCCATGCTCTGCTATGCTGTAACTGCTCCTCCTGCCTATTCCGTGTGGTCTGTTGTGAAGCCTCTTCCCCTGCCCTCTCTTGGCTGTGTCCGGCCCCTGCCCCTCACTTCTGACCTATATGGTCCTTTGTGCATGCCCCTGCCCCAACCTCTTGTCCACCATGGGCATTATGCTGCTACTAACCGTCCCGCTTGCCATGCATGGCCTTCTGTACTGTCACAGCCCCTCCCACTTACCATGTGTGAACAGCTTGATGTCCCTGACCCCTCCTATCTCCCCTCTGTTGTCTGTGTGCATGCCATTACAGTCTCACTGTTGCCCTCTATGGTGTGTTGTACTTCCAGTGCCCATCCTGCCTGCCCTCCATTGTCAGCTTGCTGCTCCATTACTGCCTCCTTGCCCCCTGCCCTCCTTTTTCCCATGTGCAGGCCCCTATCCCCTCCCTCCTGCCTTGTCTGGTCCACTGTCGTGCCCCTGCTCCCTCCCTATTTCCCTTCATGGTCCTTCATGCTGCAACTGTCCCTCCTGTCTGTCCAGTATGGTCAACTTGCTGTCCTTACCTTTTTCCCCTCTGCTCTCTGTTGTCCATGTGCATGGCCCTCTCCCATCCTTATTGCTTGTCATGGTCCGTTGTGCTGCACTGCCTCCACGCTTGACCTGTGTGTTGTATTGTGTTGCTGCAACCCCTGACATCTTCCCTGTAAGTTTAGTTTGGTGCCCCTGCCCATCTCCTTCCTGCCCTCTGTTATCCAAGTCCAAATGCCTACCCTATTCCTCCTGTCCTCAGTGATCCAATCTTCTATACTTGCCAACATTTTGAACTTGGTAAGAGGTAGATTAAAAAATAAAAACAGGATAATTAATTTTCCCCATTGACTCACACTGAGAAAGAGGAGATTTGAGGCAGGAGGCAGATAAAATAAAGCATTTGTGGGCTTAAAAACATCAGGAGTCTTGTGTCTGGATCAGGTCAGTTGGCATGTATTGTTGCACTGCCACTGCTTCTTCCTTCTGCCCTCAACGGTCTGTGATATTGCCACAGCCTCTCTTGCCTGTCCTGCATGGTTGGTTTATTGCCCTTTTCCCGTGCCCTGTATGGTTGGTTATTCTGCCACTGCCCCTTCCGCCTGTCCAGCGTGGTCAACTTCTTGCCTGTGCACCCTCCTCCCTGCCCTCAATTTTCTGAGTCCAAGCCCCTGACACCTGCCTCCTCACAGTATTATTAGGAACAACTAGATTTCTAACATTCAATATTTATTACAAAAGTGTGGTACGCCTGAAGTCATCCTGATGTAATTGAAACTGTAATACCTAAAGCATTTCCTTTAGAAACCATAAAAATGAGAGTGTCCATAATAGAAATTATGGTTAGTGCACTAAAAAGCTAAAATGAAACATATTTTCTGAGTTCTCACATAGCGACAAACCACTTTTAAATTATTTGCTTCCTTGATGTTTTTTAACAAGTTGATTACTTTGAATATTGTTTCATTAAATGTACAAGACCTCAATTCACCAATAAAACAAAGAGCATTACTCAACTGGCTCAAACATAAAAAATCTGATGTGGCATTGCTTCAGGAACCCAACCTATTAAAGGAGTTCATCAGAAGCCTCCAATTATATTGGTACCCCACATAATTCCATTCATCCTACATACACAAGAACACAGGTGTGGCCATCCATAACCGCGGAGACCTCCCCTTCCACATACACAGCATCTATTAGGCCATTGAGGGCTGATTAATGTGCACTCCGGGTAATTTAGGATCGACCCCCTTACCTTCATTTCATTCTATGGCACTAATGAAGGAAAAGCACATTTCTACTTTGCCCTCTTTGCAAAGACTTTGCATTTCGTTTCGAGTGATATAATAAGAGGATGTGGCACTTAAAAACACTATTGGACCCATTATTAAATCAATCACATGCCAGACATGCAGACAGCCTGCTTCCGCCTTCGCTAGTTCAGGGAATCACAGATCTCATCCTGACAGATGTATGGCAGTCTCCTAGGTGTGAGGGACTATAATTTCTACTCTTATGTCCACAACATCTATAGCCAGATTGACTACTTTGTCACCTCTGGGGCCCCTCATGTCCACCCTGGTGAACTCAGCCATAGATGTCAATTCCCTCTCAGATCACGCACCCATCTGACTTATGGTGTCCCATCCCACGCCATAGAAAGCATTCCTGAAACCCTGGTTTAATAAAGAAATAGCACTAAGAGACCCAATCATCAGTGAGCGTATAAATGATTCAATGGAACACTATTTTGCAGAACTGCCAGGCCAGGTCCTCCCTGGACCAGAAACAAGCATCCCAGGCCCAGTTTTAGGTATCATCCCTCATCTTCCAGGCTAGCTTGAATCCAGTGGATCCACAGGATTCTATCTAGTCTGACTGAGGTAGGAGGACCTGGCCTGCTACTTCGGACTGAATTGTTCCCATGGGGAGCAGGGTCAAGACCGATTTGCATATATCTGGGTCCAAACTGGGGTGGCATGGTCGGCAAAAAAACAATGGATTGGGATATGGTCCTGAGGGATTGTCAGTGGCTGGGATTAATTCAAGCATTCTATAAATCACTCTGTTGCTTTTGCACTGCAATGAATAAAGGCACGTAATTTACCATTATTATTTGAGGCACAAAGAATAAAGGGGATGAGATGGGTGAAGTAGAATGATGAATAAAACCAATTTCAAGTAACTTGTCTAAGTATGCCTTTAGGTGTTTTGGGATCAGAAAATACATAAATCCTACTACACAGAAGGATGGCTCCTGGGATTAGGTCGATTAGCAATCAAATTCCTGATGGGGAGGTAACTGGGTAGCCCTTTTTCATCAAAGACATCAAGGAAGTCATTATTCTCAATAGGTAGCTCTGGAACAGTCCCTTGATTGATGGCAGCACAGGTCAGGAGTGACAACAGATCTTTGAGGTAGTTCTCCCGTTCTGTCACTCAGTCGGTGGTCTAGTCGAGTGACCAGATCTATAAACTTGGAACACTCAGTTGGGGAAAACAATGTATTCCAGTGAATCCTTTAAATGATCCCTCATCCCGCTGTAATAAAGAGAAGTCCTTTTTAACTCGGGCCATTGGGTCTCAGTAACTAGGATAAGAAAGAGGTCCATACCTCCCTGTCATAGGTTTAACAGCTTGTTGTCACTAACTTGAACAAATGTGTTTCGGGGCAAAGAGGCAAATCACATGATCTTCTTAAACCTGGCAAAGTCACGCAAGAAAGGATCATTATTTTGAATGAAGGGAACCAACCAATTAGCAGCATACCCCTTCTATGTAGGAAATAATAAATGCTACCTTAGTGGCATCAGAAGGGAAGGCTCCATGCCTGCACAAGAAATGTATCTGACACTGGCTACAGAAAGCATCAAATTTGGAGCTATCCCCAAAAAACGCTCAGGTGGGGCCAAGGGGACTGGTGTGGGGGTTGTTACGGTCATGTTCACGGGTTGCCCCCCAATAAGTGTTGGGAGGGACATGAGTGTATGGTCTGACTCCCTAAGATGGGAAGGTTGCATAAGTGGGCATTTGTCTCATGATGTGGCTCCCAAATATGTTAAACATGGGGAGTGCTGTGGACGATGCCTGGCCAATTCCTCTATCAGTGTCTGGATCGTGTGTCTCAAGGTCTGGCCTTTGCATATCCGCCAAGGTTCAGCTAAATCGAACACATTAGGGGATTCCTCAGTTAAGGCATGGGCCACGTCAAGCATGTCTATGGGAACAGGAGAGAGAGACTTGGCTTTCGCTCAAGGCCACTCACCTGGAGACTTGTCCGCAGAAGCAATGCTGGACCCCCACTCACCTCTAACACAAATACCAAACAGGAAGGATACCCTGGATCAAGTGGTGTCCCAGAGGGGAAGGGAGGAATGGGGGAATGGGACAAGAGAAAAAGATCCTTCAAGATCTGGTATGAGCAGCCTTCCAGTCTGATTGCTTGGGTCTTGTGCAGACTGTAGAGCATCTCAGATCATGGCAGTATCAAGCACTGGTTGTACAACCCAAAAAGAGAAGGAAAGAGTGAGACCTCCCAGCACAACATTCCCTGCAGTAGCCATCTAAGCACCCCCTAAAAAACATCACCCCCTATATTATTAATCAAATTACTACCCAATTGGTATTACTCCCAACGTGGTTCTTACAATTGGTGTTGTTATGCAGATTTCTCAGGATTTGTGTTGCGTTTATAGAATGAGCAACCCTGCTTGACATTTTGTATTGCTGCTGCAATAGTCTTTGCTGCATTGGTAAACATGAGTGCAATATTAATAAACAATGTCTCATTTGTGCCAGAGTTAATTTTATAAACAATGTCTGAATTGTAGCAGAATCCGTATTAGTATTGGGGGATCAGTTTGAAGTTGACAATTTGTTTGTTTCTTTCAAGGGCATCTTTGTATCTTTCCTTTCTCGTAGGACATCCGCTTCCAAATAAGAACTCGTCGCTAGAGGAGACACAGTATTCAGTGAATAGTAGAGGGATTAAGGAGGGTTGGGAAATCTTGGAGAAGGGAGCTCGATTAGCGATTTGCTGGGTCCAGATGTACAGGCAAGGGCAGATAGAGAGAGACAGTGCTCTCAATCCAGAGTGAAGCAAGCAGGGCTTTGTGGTTTAGGTGCAGTATCTATACTGTGCTCAAAGAAAATGGCTGCTGATGTCACGTGACATCCAAAGTACCGAAAAACTGCAGGTGTTTTGATAACTCATGGAGAATGGGCCAGACATTCAGGGAATGAAGGCCCTGGGGGATATATGGCCCAAAGGGGGCACTTGATATGAAGGCTGAAAAGAGACAAGGAAAGGGCCCCAGAGAATGGCACATACGTGTAATGGTAGTAAGACCTAGGGTGCTACAATGGCAACATGACTAATGGTATGAAAGCCTAGAATGCAAACTAAACAGGGGTGGCTGATGGAACCCAGAGCTGTAACAACGTAAAGGCTTGTATGTTTCTTAAGCACTGTATATCGAAGGTAGAGTCATTTGCTTACATGTACTGCATTCTACAGTGGTATCATCTCATATCAGTTAGAGGTACCTTCTGAAAAATTTAACTATTCCTCAGTATTTTCCAGAATGCGACAGTAGACATGCTTAATTATCTTAACAGTCATTACCACCCTCCAACATTCACTGTCATCAGCCATTCTATCCTACCAGTTGGCTTATCAATCAGTATGCCACTGGAAATGCTTAGACCTTCCCTCTTTGCCACTTAATGCGAGGATTCGCTTGTTCTACAGTATATCTTATGATAAAAAGACCTCTTCTTACCTTCAAGTGCCACATGAAAAGTTGGGTGTGTTGATCCAAACCCATGTCAGGATTCTGGAAACCTAGGATCTTTGCGAAGATCTATTGGAATGTGCTAGCTTTTACCTTTCTGCAGAGCCATCCCCAAACTTTTTCCTTCACCCTCATGTTTTCTGAACCATTTGTGTTGACTTTTAGGACCCTGTGGACTATTTCTACTGCTAGCCAGTGCTTATGTGCCTGGGCTTGTAAGTCCCTAGTAAAGTGGTACTATATGTACCCAGGATCTGTAAAGTAAATGATACTAGTGGACCTACAGCACTGACTGTTCCACCCACTTCAGTAGCCCTTTAAGCATGTCTCAGGTCTGTCTATGTAGCCTGTGTGTGTGTGGTTTAAACTGCCATTTGGACCTGGCAAAAGAAAGATTTTGCCCGGCCTAAACCTTCCTTTTTAATACATATAAGTCACCCCTGTGGTAGGTCCAAACAGCCCATAGGGCAGAGTACAATATATTTAAAAGGTTTAACATGTAATTTTAAGCTTTACATATCCTGGTATTCCTTTTTCAGGACTGCAAGGCCTGCCTCTCCGATAGGATAACATTGGGATGGCTTATTACATTTAGTATGTGCTAAGTTCCATTTGGGAGCAGGTAGGAATTTTGAGGTTGGTGTCTAAATAATTGTAATTTAAAACCCTCTTTAAGGGTAAAGTTGGATTTTAAGTCACAATTCAGAAAATGCCACTTTTAGTAAGTTGGAATTTCCTTGTTCCAGCTATTTGGTGCCTGCAGCCTGTTCCTGGATCACATGACTAGGTGAAGTTGGCAATTGGTCTTTGTTTACTTCTCCCAGGAAGCCAAACAACAGGGAGATTAGGGCCCATATTTCTACTCTGTTTGAGCTGGATTTGCATCATTTGTTTTACGCAAATCCGGCACAAACTTAACTCCATATTTATATTTGGTGCTAGACATGTTTAGGGCCAAAATATTGGAGTTAATGACATTTTTTGCCTGCGGAAAACTACCTTGTGTCAATGAGATCCGAGGTAGGCATTCCCTGGCAAAAAGTGCCTCAAAGGCCCTAGCGCCTTATTTATCCTCCCATGCAAAAATCACACACGGGTGGAGGAGGGCCTTAAATAATGGCGCTTTTAACGCCTGGGTATGGGCAGACGTAAGAGGTCATGGAGTCAGATTTCCATGGTCGGAGACCATGGAAATTGCCCACAGGTGCCCTTCCCTGTCCCCAGGGACACCCCCACCCTCCCCTACCCACACCAGGAGGTCACCCACGGATGGGGGACCCATCCGAAGTTATGTCCGGGTAGGTCCTTTTTTTTCTATCCAATGCCACTCGGGGGCCCTGACTTGGGGCCCCCTGCACGGCGCTGGCCCCAGTGGCCATGCCCAGGTAACTCTTGTCCCCTGGGCATGGCCATTGGGGTAGTGGACATGGCTCCTGTCTTTACTAATACAGGAGCAAAGTCCATGGGGCTGGTGCACCAGAAAATGGTGCTACACTGCTTAGAGGCATTTTGTTTTGCCTCTAACAGTATAGCGCCATAATTTGGTGCACAAGCCCCGGTTCGCCCTACACCTCCCAGGCCCTGTCTGCATCCTTTCAAAAAGCGCGAACAGGTCCTTAGCGCCGGCTAGCGCCATTCCTTAAATATGGTGCCCGGCTGGCTCTAGGAATGGCGTTAGCTGGCGCTATACTTTTTGGGGCAAACCTGCACTAACGCAGGTTTGCGGCAAAAAGTATAAATCTGCCCCTAGGTGTGCTTAGATGGGCCATCAAATGGCAGATTGGAGAAAGGCGGATCTACGCACAGCCCCACTTGCAATTGAATAGGCTGGGCCCTTCCTTCACACAGAGGACTTGTCACCACTGCATCTCTCATGCAGCCAACTTGAAGACAGGGCAGGCGAGACAGAAAACTTCTCCTATTTCAAAGTGGGTACCAGGTATAAATATTAGACCCTCAGACCCAACTCTTCAGTACACTTCTGGACATGTGGAAGACTCAGAAGCACTGCAGTGCTGCTCTGTGAGAAGGATTGCTATTCTGTTGCCCTTCTGCCTGAAGTGAAAGGTCTGGACCTGCGTCTTGATCCCAGGACCACCAGAGTGAGTTGGCTGGCCACCTGTTCAAAGCCACAGGAAAAGAAAAAGATCCAGCCATCTTGAATCCAGCACCTGGACTCAGTCTGCTGTAAGTCTTGCCTCCCCCAGGTGGTACCACCCTAGTCCTGGATGATTTGAAGTTGGCCTGAAGGTGCTCTATCAGCCATGCTGTGGAACTATGGCCAAAACCCCTCCAGACGGCCCATTCCTGCAAAGACATATGATTACCACAGTCAGCGTAATTGTTTGGGAAATGTTGGCCGCAGTTTATTAAAGTTGGTTTACAGGCATGGCTGCCCTGCTTTTATGAGGGTCATAAATCACCCTGTCATATCACTTGTTACAAACAATAGCAGTTGTTATACTTGCATATCTTTCCAGCACTTGGGGTTTGTGATTCACATTGTACATTTGCGTCATGCATTAGTTAGTACCATAACAACATTAACCTTGATGATAGATTGCCTATTACATGTCCTTTATTCTTTTGCCGCCAAGCAGCCTCGCGTTTTTTTGTCCTTTGCCGTTATTCCTTTTTTATGTAGGAGGGTACTCGTTCCCTTTAGGCTTAACTCGCTACCTTGTTTAATCCTTGTGTTCAGCTCTCCGGCAGACCAGGGCAGCGAGTGCCATGTTTCCGAGTACCTCCCCCGACTGCCTTACCCTGCCGTGAGGCATCCCAAGGTAAGTAGCCCCGCCACCCCCTGTGTTGGGTGTGGCCTTAGTTGTCCCTTATCTCTCCTTTCCGCCGCCCCTTTTGCCTCTGTCACCTTTCTTCTGACCCAGCCTGCAACGCTCTGGGTGTTTAGCTTCAGGTGTGGGTGGGTGGGTTTGCTTCTCTTCTCTGCTGCCTGGCCGTCCTGGATACAATAGACAGGACTGAGCCGGGCAGTCCTTTTTTAAACCCCGTTTCTGTCCTCGGGGCACGTTTGGGTTATTAAAAAAAAGGCTTCGACCCCATTGGGTCGTTTGTACCCTAAACATGCCCCCTTCTTCCGCTTCCGGGGCTTGTGCCCCCCCCCTCCAATGGGGTCGGGACGGAAACGGGGGGTAGGTAGGGGGTTTGTTAGTGGGGGGACCCCTTCCGGTCCCCCTGCCCTCTCTGTTTGCGCGCCCCTCTGTGTGCTTTTTTGCTCGGGGGCCTCTGCATGGTTTTTGCTCTGGCCCCCCGAGCTCCCTCTGGTCGCGGGCCTTCGCCCAGAACCTCAACACCACAGCACATTCCTGATGCAGGACTCTGCAGCGCAGTCCACAGTCTTCTCTGAACCCCTATGGTGCAACTCATTTTTGATGCAGGCCTTCCCATCGTAAGCCTTTTGTCGATGGCCTCGGCAACCATGATGCAGGACCTCACATTACAGTCTCACAACTGCTCGGAACAGCCGCTGCGCAGCTCATCCTCGACGTGGGAACTTGCAATGCACTGAAACCAAGTTTTAAGGTACTTTGTTCAGCCCACCTAACTGGGTCCCTGTATCCGGCCTGCTCTCCGTTGAGGTCAGCCTGCACTTGTGACTTTGTCCTAGTCCAGCGTAACCAGATAACCATAGCTGGCACTTTGTGCTTCTAGACACTATTTTTACTTTAAGTTTTGAAATTGCATACCTGTGCTTTTACTGATTGGATTTTGATTGTTTTGGTCTCTAATGATTTATTACATTTAACTCTACTCTTCTAAAGTGAAACTTTTCTTGCGCTGTGTTTTTGATTTATTACTGTTTGAATCATTGCATTTATACTTTACACATTACCTCTAAGTTAAGCCTGACTGCTTTGTGCCAAGCTACCAGATGGTTAATTACAGGTTAGGTGGGGGTTTGGCTGTGTTTCCGGAAATAGTTGGGAGCACACTGCCTCACACTCCAGCATGCAGTTTGCCCCTTTGCATTCTGGTAAATGGAATACAAATTTCTGTCTACTTCATTTCTAGTCTGTAGTTTTTCACCTTAGTGGGTGAAGCTAGTGCTGTATATCTCTAGACATGCGTTTCTGAGTTTAGCCCTTCATCAATAGAGGGCAGCAGGCTTTTTTCTGGGGTTACTGGAAATACTGCCAAAGTCCTCTCAGGTCTCAGTACCACTCACTGGCACACAGGTGCATCAACCAAAGCTCGTCAGCTTGCTGGCTCAAGGGAGCTTTTTTAAATAGGATACAGTTGGGAGCACACTGCCTCACACTCCAGCATGCAGTTTGCCCCATTGCATTCTGGTAAATGCAATACAAATTAATGCTTACTTCATTTGTTGTGTGTATTTTTCACCTTAGTGGGTGCAGCTAGTGTCGTATATCTCTTGAGACGTGTTTCTGGGCTTAGCCTTTCATCTGTTGAGAGCAGCAGGCTTTTTTCTGGGGGAGCTGGAAATGCTGCCAAAGTCTTCTCAGTTGTCAGTACCTCTCACTGGCACCCAGGTGCATCAACCAAAGCTAGTCAGTTGCTGGCTGGAGGGAGCCTTTTTAAATTGGAAATAGTTGGGAACACACTGCCTCACACTCCAGCATGCAGTTTGGCCATTGCAGTACAGTAAAAGCAATACAACTTCATGCTTATTTCATTTGTTGTGTGTAGTGTTTCTCCTTAGTGGGTGCAGCTAGTGCTGTATATCTTTAGACGTGTTTCCAGTAATTTATGTAAACAATTCCCTCGAAAGCGTGAAAAGGGAAAGGACCTAATGTGAACACCTACAGTTTGTTTATCTTTGTCGCTTGACATTGACGCCTTAGCACGGTGGCACTGATAACATGAAACCAAAACATAGGTCTTAACTAAAACAAGGCAGCCATCTTAAAAGATATAATTAAATAAATGCGCTAAAAAAGAGCGAACTAAGTAGGGTAAAAGTCACTGGTGATGGGAGCACGAGTGTGCAAGCCAAAGGTTAAGCTAACTCCTGTTTCCCATTAAAACAAACTAGGATTCACTACACCCTCCCCATTGCTGTAACAAGTATGACGCCATAGGAGCGACGCCACAGAAGGAGAATGAACCCAAATGCTAAAAAGTGCTCTGGAATAAAAGCTAAAAGCATAACAACTAGGTAAAAATCATACTTAAAACATGTTAAAAAGCAAAAATAGCTAAAAGACATACAAAGAGATACAGACCCTCATTACGACCATGGCAGTTGGTGTTAAAGTGGCGGTAATACCGCCAACAGTCCGGCGGTAACTTGTGCCAAATTATGCCCATGGGAGAAAGATCTCTGATAGACAGCCAATGTACCACACCGACTGCCAGGGCAGAAACAACAGCTACCACGGCGGTAGCCGCCTACAGCCAGGCGGAAGTAAATGTTCTGCCCACTATATTAAGACCAGACAATCCGCTACCTTTTCCGGGGCGGTACCACCGACATTAAAAGCCTGGCAGAATCTGGGCTCAGAAGGGAAAGGACTCACCATTGGAGACACAGGGAAGAACTACGCTGTCATGGACCCTGAACTGCATGTCTTCCCCATGATCTTCTACATTCTGCTCCGCCACGAACACCAGCACCGGCGAAGACGACAACAGTGAGTACAGACACTTACCACACAAGGGGGGGGAAATAACAGTGACGCATACATGCACAACACACACCCCACACACACACACCATACACACAACCAGCTGCATTACAAAAACAATTTTACCCCTTAACTCGGATGAATAATGCAAGGACAAAACAATTTCGCAAAAGTGAATGTAATGAGATCATACACAGCATGAAAAATAAGTTAGGCAACATAATAGACATATACATATGCACAGAAAAAGGCACACCGCCCAGTCCACAATTTGCATAGGCCACATGGCCAGAGGCCAAAGTCCAAGGCCACACAAGTCACCTGCTTCAACACGGAGAGAACACTGCAGGGGCATGAGTTGGCAAATAGGCAAGCACCTCAGGGAGATGGGGGACGGGGGGCACCTCAGACGGGAGATGTAACAAGACCACTGGTTCTGGAGGGGGCAACATTCCCTGTGCCTGATCCTGGGGAGTGATGGGCATGTGGGTGTCATGCCCACTGGTTCTGGAGGGGGCAACCTGCTTTGTGCTTGATTCTGGTGAGTGATGGGCATGTGGGTGTCTTACCCACTGGTTATGGAGGGGCCAACGTGCCCTGTGCTTGATACTGGGGAGTGATCGGCCAGTCTTTCAGGTGGGTGTCATACCCAATGGTTCTGGAGGGGGCAACCTGCCCTGTACTTGATTCTAGGGAGTGATGGGCATGTGGGTGTCATACCCAGTGGTTCTGGAGGGGGCAACTTGCTCTGTGCTTGATTCTGGGGAGTGATGGGCATGTGGGTGTCTTACTGGAGGGAACAGGCAGCACAGCAGCCCATGGAGGCAGGATTACATACTGTCCGCTGGGGGTGATGGCTGCACAGTGGTGGTGCCGCTGGTGGGGGGAGGCTTATGCCCATACCCTGCAACCTTGGACGGTTGCACAGTGGTGGTGCCGCTGGTGGGGGGAGGCTCTTGCCCATCCCTTACAACCTCGGATGGCTGCACAGTGGTGGTGCTGCTGGTGGGGGGAGGCTCCTGCCCATCCTCTGCAACCTCGGATGGCTGCACAGTGTTGGTGCTGCTGGCAGGGGTAGGCTCCTGCCCATCCCCTGCAACATCGGACGGCTGCACAACCATGGTTGGTGGTGGGGGCTCTGTTACAGTTACAGGCCCAATCCGCTTGGTCTTCCTTCCTGCTGGGGCAGGCTCCCTTCCCTTCTTGCCTTCTGGGGCAGACTCCTTGTCTTCCTGCTTGTCGGGGCAGGCTCCTTTCCCTTCTTGCCTGCTGGGGCAGGCTCCTTGGTCTTCCTGCCTGCTGGGGCAGGCGCCATTCCCTTTAGGCTGGCTGGTGCAGGCTCCTTCCCCATCAGGACATGTGGCCTGGATCCTTTTCAACCAAGAGTGGGTGTGGTGATGACTGGGCCCGTGGACTGTGTGGCTGGGTTCTTCCTACCCTGGCCATACGTGCAGGACAGGGGGAGGGGTATGGAAGAGGTCAATGGTGGATAGGAACAGTTTTTTAGGGACATTGGGGCGGGAAGAGGATGAAGGAATGGGAGTGGAGGATGAGGGAGTGGTCGATGGAGGTGTCTGTCTGCTGCTTTTGGGTGCAGGTGAATGGGCCTTATGCTGCTGTGAGGTGGATGGCTGTTAGGTGTCTGAGTGCTTGCATTTCTGTACTTTAGAAGGGGGGACAGACACAGTGGGAGAGGACACCGGGGACGTGTGCATGGATATTGTGGAGGTGTCTGCAGTGAGGTGTGTGTTCTGCTTGGTGTGGTGATGCTGGTAGTGGATGATGATGTAGTGCATGCACTTGTGAGTGTGGACATAACTGCGTGGGAGGTGGAGGAGGAGGAGGAGGGGGAGACAGTGGAAATAGTGGATATTGGTGTGTCTGCAACTGGATGGTGTTTGTGTAAGTGCCTGTGGGATGAAGTGTGGTGCTTGTGTTTGCCTGTGACACTCTTGGGTGTTGTCTTGTGTGCATGCTCATCTGTATGTGTGCTTAGGATAGGTTGGGGTTGAGGGTAATGGGACTGGGTAGTGGAAGCTGGAGGGGGGACGGTAGTAACAGGGACAATGGCTACCATCAGAGAGGAGGCCAGAGCCTGAATCGATCTCTGTTGGGCCGCCAAGCCAGTGTGAATGCCCTCCAGGAAAGCATTAGATTGTTGCATCTGGGCTGCCAGCCCCTGGATGGCATTCACAATTGTTGACTGCCCTACAGAGATGGATCTCAGGAGGTCAACAGTCTCCTCACTCAGGGCAGCAGGGCTCACTGTGGCAGGGCCTGAGGTTCCTGGGCGAAGGAGATGCTCACCCTCCTGGGTGAGCTGGAATGGGCAACTCGCTGAGGGGATGCTAGGAGGGCGGTGCTGGTATGGGGTGGTAGCTGTACCTGTAGCTGGGGTGGGCACAGAAGTGTCCGCCACCACCAGCAGGGAGCTTCCACTGGAGGCGGTATCTGTGTCACAACTGCCCCCTCCAGTCTCCGCCGTGGTGCTCCCCTCGCCCTCCATCCCACTGGTGTCCTCACTGTCAGCGGACCCTTCCTCCTGGATCCTGTGGGATGCAGCTCCCTCCGTCACCGGTGCCTCTGCTCCTCCACCAGATGAGGCTAATGTACATAGGAACAGGATGACAAAACAAAAATGGGGGGAAAGAGACAAAGGTACACTTGGTCAATGGCTGCACCAAACACCACTGTTGGCGTACACAGCACCCTCACACACAGGGAACAGCCCTACGCAATATGCCATTGCACTAACAGAGAAATAGTTAACGGCCAAGGCATGGGGAGTGGCACACACCGCCAAATGCAGCACACCTGGGACCCACACAGCCCTGACCAGTAGTGGTTGCCTACGAGCTAGGCTGCAAGATTTTCCATTCTGAACCCTAGCCACCGGGGACCTACGCTGCAATGTCAGGCCTGGCCTAGGGGCACCCACTGACACATCCCTACCCGGATACCACCCTACCATGTGCAAGTTGTAACGATGGGCACTGTACTCACCCCCTTGTGGCGGCTGTGATGCCCTCAAGCGCCCATCCAGCTCAGGATAGGCCACCACCAGTAAGCGGGCCATCAGGGGGGGTCAGGGTTCGAAAGGGCACCCGTTCCTTGTTGGCAGGCCATCCCCAGCGGGGCCTCCGCCATATTCCGCGCCCAGCGTCTCAGGTCCTCCCACTGTTTCCGACAGTGGGCGCTCCACCTGCCATAGACCCCCAGGTTCCGCACCTCCTTGGTGATGGCACCCCATGTAGCCTTCTTTTGATGGGCCCTGACCTGCAGAGGCAATAGACACAGGAAAATAGATTTAGACAAACAGTCCTGCCTGTTACACATATGGCCCACCATACCCGTTTCCAGCATCATTTATACACACATGGCCCAGCACACAACCTGTACGCCGCCCGGAGGACATCCACCCACCACTCTTAAACGAGGCCTTCACACACGCAACTCCATGCATTCATGCCACATGCATCGTGCCCACAGTGTACTCACCTGTTGGTCTGGAGGCCCATACAGCAGTCCGTACTGGGGTAGGACCCCATCCACCAGTCTCCCCAACTCCTCTGAAGTGAAGGCTGGGGCCCTTTTCCTGGTCACACGGGCCATGGTAGGTTCCAGACACAGGTCACAGCAGCACATACAGTGTAGGTCCTCTCCTATGGAGGGTCAGGTAACAAGTGAGGAATCCGATAGAAAATGGCGGTTATGTCCACGGCGGTGCATACCGTCACCGCTGGCGTAGATCACCATTGGCTACTGAACCCCAGAGGGCCCAATTATAACCAATAAGGAGTTGCACGGCGGTTCCCGACCACCATCTGCAACTGCGCACAACATCAGCGGAATTACCTCACTTCCACCTGTCCCTCCACACAGGACAGCGGATGCCATTTCAGGGGGATGGCAGGCCCTGGAATAATGCTGCGTCACAAGAGATATTAGGACATACTGGACAAATCACAATGACCCATTGAAAGTTTACAGGATGCAAAGTTCTGTTTTAGCACCATTGTTCACTTTGTGACCAGCGCCTCACTCTTTTGTCCCTTAGATTGCTACCGCTGCGGATGAATAGGAGATGGAGACATACCACTGTGTACAGACCCCTAGTGGACTTGGCAACACTGGAGGACTGGCACATTATCCTCACCTATAGACTGGACAGGGCCACAATCACAGAGCTGTGTGCCCAATTGGAGCCTGACCTGATATCTGGTATCCGTCACCCCACTGGGATCCCCCCTCTTGTGCAAGTGCTATCACTTCTCCATTTCCTGGCAACTGGTTCTTTCCAAGTGACAGTAGGCTTGGCAGCAGGAATGTCACAGCCAATGTTCTCAATAGTGCTGACAAGAGTGTTGTCTGCCCTGATTAAACACATGTGCAGCTACATAGTTTTCTCCCAGGTTGAAGATTTGGCCACAGTGAAGGCCGAGCTGTATGCAATGGGCAGATCCCCAACATAATTGGGGCGATTGATGGAACACATTTTGCATTTGTCCCCCCGCCAGAACGAACAGGTGTTCAGGAATTGGAAGAGTTTCCACTCTATGAATGTACAGATGGTGTGCCCTGCGGACCAGTACATCTCCCACGTCAATGCTAAGTATCCTGGGTCAGTGCATGATGCCTTTGTCCTGAGGAATAACAGCATCCCAAATATGATGGCCCAACTACAGAGGCACAGGGTATGGCTAATATGTGAGCCTTGGTCCCCACCCAGTATATGTTGGTGTATGGGTATGGTGTGGGCCATATGGGATAGTGTGTGGCTAAATGTTGTCCCTCAATATTTCAGGTAACTCTGGTTATCCCAACCTATCATGGCTGCTAACCCCTGTGAGGAATGCCAGGACAAGGGCAGAAGAACGTTATAATGAGGCACATGGGTGAACCAGAAGGATAATTAAAAAGGTCCTTTGGTCTCCTGAAGGCCAGGTTTTGGTGCCTCCATCTAACAGGTGGATCCCTGTGCTACTCACCAAAGAAGGTCTGCCAGATAGTGGTGGCATGCTGCATGTTGCATAACCTGATTCTCAGACGCCATGTCCCATTCCTGCAGGAGGAGGAGGATGGAGATGCCTGTGTGCCAGCTGTGGACCCTGTGGACAGTGAGGATGAGGAGGCAGAGGATGAGAATGAGGACAACAGAACATCTGTGATCAGACATTACTTCTAATGATACACAGGTAGGACAGGGTCAATTCACATTTCAATGACATTTGTTTGAATTTGTGAGGCAATGGCATGCTGATATTTCCCACTTCTATGCCCACTTACTGTTCCCTCTGGCAATTCATTTTGCAGATGTTGGGGACCTCACATATACTCCTGGTGTGATCACTGCAGCCAGCTACAGGTCATTAATCTATGCTCATTTTCTCTACAGTTGATCTGCAATGTTTGTACCTGTTTCAATGAATACATATGTGTGATACATGACATACTCCAAACTTCTTTTTTTCAAGTTTATTGAAGTGCTAAAATATTGAGGGGCAAGTGCAATGGGATGGGGTGATGATGGAGGAAAGTCCAGGGTATTGTTCCAGTCTGTTTGTAGCACAGGTTCATTGTCCAATGGGAAATAGGAAGGGGAGCAATGGCAGTTCAAGTTAGACAGGGTGACAGGATGGGACACAAGAGTGACAATCAGGAGAGTTTAATTTCCTGGCGGGAGTCTTGGCAAGTGTCTCTGGCTTCTGTCTGAATCGCAGAGAACATTTGCAGGGTGGTTCTCCTTCTGCAGGGGGAGGGGTACTGGTGGCCTGTGAGTCCTGTGGCTGGGCCTCCTGGCCACTAGCGGCAGCGGAAGTGGAAGGCTGTTCAGATGTCTGGCTAGTGGTACGGGCCCGTTGGTGTAAGACTGCCGGCCTCATAATATTGGCCATGTCTGCCAGCACCCCTGCTATTTAGATCAGGAAGTTGTTGATGGCCTGCAAGTCCTCCATGATCCCCTGGTACTATCTCTCCTGCAGCCGTCTGTTCTCCTGCACATTGTTCAGCATCTGGCCCATCGTGTCCTGGGAATGTTGATAGGCCCCCATGATCTCTGCAAGTGCCTCCTGGAGAGTTGGTTCCCTGGGCCTGTCCTCCCCCTGGTGCACAGCAGTCCTCCCAGTTTCCCTGTTGGCCTGTGCCTCTGTCCCCTGAATGGTGTGCCCACTGCCACTGACCCCAGGTCCCTGATTGTCTTGGATATGAGGTGTGGCCTGGGGTCCTTGCAGACGTGGACACACTGCTGAATGACATGTCCTGGGGACAGAGGTGTGGGTACGCTGGGTGGGTGCTGTGGTGGTGTTTCCTGATGGGGGAGGCTCTGTGGTGGTGTGTGACTGGGCCTGGGTAACCCGCTGTCCAGAGGTCCCTGATGGGCCAGGTAAGTCATCCAGATCCTGAAGACCAGAGTTGCTGTCATCACTGTGGGCCTCTTCAGTTAGGGGACTGGATAGTGCTGGCACCTCCTATCCACTGACATTGGCTGGGGTACCTGTGGGGATGTAAATTATGTGTTATGGTTTCTATGCCTGACATATTGTGCATCCGTGGCTTGCCCTCTTTGGTTGAATTTGCCCTGCCAACTTTCACTTGTGTAAGTTGGTGTATGGTGGGATAGTTCTCTATAGTGTGCATGCTTAGTGATGAGTGTCCATGCAGGGCTGTGAGTGGTGTCCATGCATTGGTAGACCATGCAGGGCTTGGCATTGGGACGAGTGAGATGTGATGGTGGGTTGTGTTGGAAGTGGTGGAGTGATGGGAGTGAGGGTGAGGGTGGGGGTATGTGATGGCATGCAGGTAGGGGGTAGTAGTAGAGAGTTGACTTACCAGAGTCCAGTCCTCCTCCTACTCCGGCCAGGCCCTCAGGATGCAGGATTGCCAAGACTTGCTCCTCCCATGATGTTAGTTATGGATGAGAGGGTGAGGGTCCACTGCCAGTCCTCTCTAGAGCGAGCTGATGTATTGCTGCAATGGAACGTACCTTCCCCCATAGGTCGTTCCACCTCTTCCTGATGTCATCCCTCATTCTTGGGTGCTGTCCCACAATGTTGACCCTGTCCATGATTCTGCGCCATAGCTCCATCTTCCTAGCTATCGATATCTGCTGCACCTGTGCTCCAAATAACTGTGGCTCTACCATGATAATTTTCTCCACCATAACCCTTAGCTCCTCATCTGTGAAACGGGGGTGTCTTTGTGGTGCCATGGGTGTTGAGTGAGGTGTGTTGGTGAGGGTGTGTTGGGTAATGTGTTGGGGTGTGTGATGTGGAGTGCGTGAGTTGGTGTATAGGTGTGAGTAGTGTGTGGCTCTAGTTGTGTCAGTGGTCTTGGTGTCTCTCTGCTGGCAATGGTTTGTGATGGTAAACGGTTGTGGGTAATGTGGGTGTGTGTTTTATAGTGGTATAGGTGTGTGGGTGTGGAGCATGTATGGGTGTCAGGCGTGTGCTATTTAAATTGACCAATGTAATGTGTGTGTCCATTTTGAGCACAGCAGTATGTACCGCCCATGGTTTACCACTGTTGAATGTCCACGGTGATGAGTCGTGAGTCATAATGTGGTGGGCGTTGTTCTGTTGGCGTAATGGTGTGGGTTTTGACATTGCCAGTTTATCACTGACCTTTGGTGTGGCGGATTTGTGTGTGTGGCTGAATTCTGTCGGATTGGTGTATGTGTGTCATAATATGGTGAACGGATTTCCGCTGCAGCGGCGGTAAGTTGGCGGCTGTCAGTGTGGCGGTGAGCGGGATTTACCACCAATGTCATAATAATGAGGGCCATAATGTCAACAATGACAAGCACAACAGGCCAAAATAAGGGCAATGAATGCAAATTTTGAATTTTGTACCATAAGTCGATCCGCAAATCTTTCTTACAATAGTCATCTTGAACAGCATTATCGAAGCCATCGAACGGAAAGGACCTCAGGAAAGAGGCCACATCGTCAAATATTAGATCGTTCACAGGGCGGGCAGATGGATCCACGGAACAGTAGTGAGCAGTAGTCTGGTATGCAGGTCCACCTGCAGGAGTGGCACTCTCCACAGCACCAAAAAGAGCCAGATCGTTCACCAAGGAAGGCTCATAAGTGGCTTCTCGAATCAGCCTTACAAGGGGCATAACCATGAATGAACCCTCATCGGGGACACCAGCAGTGCTTGTTCCACAGGAGGCACTGGCGTAACAGCAATACACATTGTAGGCAAGTGTTCAAAGAGGCACCATATGCAGTGAAAGACTGGTTGCACGCACCATAAGAGTGGCCGGAATGACAATGACCAATCACACTCCAATTCCTCCAGCGACGGAGCATTAAAGACCTGAACCATGCATTCACGGCAAAGTTGAGCTGGTGGCAGTGGCTCCATTGCTTCGTATAGCTGGAAAGACACAACCACTGTGAATCAGAAGTAGTAGCAGCAGTATTCCGCCAATCAATGCCAAAGTGATAGGAAAGCCACCAAACACACTGGAAAAGAGTGAATGGATGGCTGATGGAATGACTCCGAAGATGGTCTGGAAGATGGACAAAAATCCAGACCCAACAGCCTTAAAGACATGGACAATCCCTGTAGTGCTCGAAGCGTTGAAAATTCTGGATACTAGCTCTCCAAAGTGCTTAGGGAAGTTGGTATTTATTAGAGATTATATCTCGGCTGATGATCTCGCAATCTGGAGAGCATATGTCTCTCTAGCTGATATCAACGCAACTTGTTTTTGAAACAGTAGCGCCTTTAGGGGGTCATTCTAACCCTGGCGGTAAAAACCGCCAGGGCGAATGACCGCGGTAGCACCGCCAACAGGCTGGCGGTGCACCGCTGGGCATTCTGACCGCGGCGGTTCAGCTGCGGCCAGAAACGGAAAGTCGGCGGTGTACCGCCGACTTTCCGCTGCCCTTGAGAATCCTCCATGGCGGCGGAGCGCGCTCCGCCGCCATTGGGATTCTGACACCCCCTACCGCCATCCTGTTCCTGGCGGGTCTCCCGCCAGGAACAGGATGGCGGTAGGGGGTGCCGCGGGGCCCCTGCAGTGCCCATGCCAATGGCATGGGCACTGCAGGGGCCCCAGTAAGAGGGCCCCAAAAAGAATTTCAGTGTCTGCCTAGCAGACACTGAAATTTGCGACGGGTGCTACTGCACCCGTCGCACCTTCCCACTCCGCCGGCTCCATTCTGAGCCGGCGTCCTCGTGGGAAGGGTGTTTCCCGCTGGCGGGCGGACTTTCGGCGGTAGCCCGCCAGCCCAGTGGTAAACCCATAATGACCGCCGCGGTCTTTTGACCGCTGTACGGTCTTCTGGCGGTTCCCGCTTGGCGGGCGGCTACCGCCGCCCGCCAAGCTTAGAATCACCCCCTTAGTCTCCTCAGCTTGTCATAATTTACATTAGCAGTATCAATGTGAGGCCACGTTTCTGATACTTTTATCTCTTGTGTGGGGGGCAATAAAACTTATCCACAACACGTAATGACCTTAGAGACAGAAATTACGTAGGCAATTCTTGGTCGCATTCCGCAACAGATTTGGTCGCTCAGCACCACATAACTTCCATTCGAAAGTACATGAAATGCTGGTCGAATCAAAGGGGCGGGAATACCCTTCAGAAAACAGGCTAAGTTTGCGATCCCCGCATTGCAAAGGCCGTGAAGGAACACCTGCTTGCAGATCATTGAATGACTAGCAGTAATCTCACATTCCCTTCTGCTAAAAAATACCTCAGTTTCGTCGTTCAGACATTTATATTCAAAGGGGAACTCCCATTCTTCTTTAATATAGCTATCGCCTAGCCACTCCTACCTGCCCATGGCAAGATGTTTCAGGGATTTTGAAAAACGAAAAATGGAAATGGGCAGATTAATAATAACGTGTAGGAGCCAATCTGTTGAAGGACTCTCTGAACCTGTAAAAGGCAATTTTTCTAACTTCTCTATGTGAAGCATGGTAAAACTTGCTTCCCTTTTAGCCATTGTCTGTTGATCCCTGGATAAATTAAAAGTAGTGAACAATTCTCTACCGTTAATGTACTTCCATGGAACTCGGCCATTTTTTAAAGTCTGTAATGTACAACCTAACTGATTGATGGAACACAGCTGACTTTGCTAATGATATAAAAGGGACATGTCTGTCTGAATGATATCAATTGCAGATGATTCTATATTTGTCAGGGAATAAATCCTGTTGGACAAAGTGTTCATGCCATTATCGACAACAGCTAAAGCCTTTTCTAAGTTTTCTTTATCTATTTGCCTTAAACGTGCAGCAGCTTCTATCTGGGAAAGCTTCCAGATCTCATTGTATATGGTAAAGATTAATCTTTTAGAGTGCGGCTTTCTATGACCTAACAAAAAGTCCTGCAATTCTATATCTTCAGAAAGAGTGTTACGATGCTTCTTTACTGCGGCTAACATGTTAGTCTGTACCCATGGTTGACACAGGATACCCACACTGTAAGTTGTAACTATACCCGTGTGTTGACCCGAGACAAAACGAGGGTCTGGCCGGCTAATTTTGAAACCCCCTGAGGAATTCACAAAATGTGAACACCCATTTGTGTCTATTGGCCAAATCAACCACCCGCCGGGATTTGAAAGTGAAGAGTTATAGGTACCAGCCTGAACCTTTGCATCTAGTTCGTCCTTGGTGACGTTCAGGAAGTATTGCCAATTATTAAACTTTGCCAGTGTGGAGATACTGGGAGTATTTATTTATTTCATTTTCACTAACCTCAGACAGGATGTCTATTGAATCATATCATTTAAAAAGATCATTTGCACAGGAATAAGGCATGCTCTAAATAAAGCTTCCCTACCCTGTATTTGGCAATCTTGCGTCCAAATACACTCTTTAAGTCAATAGTGTTCTTCCAGTATTCGTAACCCTCAACTGCAAGACGGAAAACAAAAGAATCTGAATAGACCAGTTTTGTGTCAGTTAGCAAAATGTTCCTAATTTTTGAAGAAGGTAGTTTGAAACAGCATGACTGTGGATGTTTTGTGTCATGCCCAGAAAAACAAGTACATTTTTCTGAATAATGTTTTGAGCTCCCTCGAGGTGGCGTTGAGCAGTGGTCCCACTGTGCGTAGTTATGTACTGGTCTGTGTCTAGTGGCACGGTGCAGGTAGTAATGTCCCCAGTTGTTATAGCAGAACATTTCCCCATAATTCAGTGTACTTGTATATACATCATCACTTTCAAATACTGAATAATCCTTCATTTCAGGCCGAATTAACTGTCTGGACATCCCATTCATCAGATACAACACCAGGTGTAATTACATCAGTCACATAAATTTTGAAGACATATGGCATTTGAATGACCTCAGTAGGCCCGTACATATCAAATGGAACGTTGTCCCACACAATCCCATCAGGAATTGGTACAGCTGAAATGTTCACAAGGGACAAGTCTCTTCGGACCTTATATAAGAAATTATATGGAGTTAAGATTTCATCCACAGGCTCAACAGAGGAGCGTTCAGAAAGGTGATGACCATTTATGAGCAAAAAAAACTGTCACAAAACCAATTCATAGAAACAATGCAAAAAATGTCAAGAAGAACCATAAATAGTTCCAAGGGATGTATTAAATAGTTATTTTTAAGCCACAGGTACAGCTTACGTGTCTTTGAAACATTTTCAATCACTGGAGTGGATGGGTCTGTAGAAAAGTCATCAATTTTGATGAAATAACCAGAGGCAGTCTCTGCAAATGCAGGAGTAGGTGCATTACTGGTGGATGGATTGACTTTGCATGGAGGCTCATAGTAGACAGTGTCGTCAGTCTGTGTAGTGTTGGTGTAGAAAACAGACAAATCTTGGACAGGTGCTGCCTTGAAGTGGTAACTGGAATCAGCAAGAGCTCATTTTCCACCCTCCCCACGGTCGAGGAGGTATTTGTAGCATTGTTGGACAGGCTTGTCTAGTCAGAAGTAATGTTGTTATTTCTGCTTTGAAGAGTAATGTCCTGTTGGGTAGTGAGAGGAGACTGGGAACTACCCAACTTTGCAGGATCGTACACATGGTGTAATTTGATGTCATCAATGGAAATAAATGTGTTTGCTTTGGAACCAGGCTGTGGTGGAAAGATGACAGCTCTGGTACCTCGTACTCCCAGGATTGGGACCGGTGCCCTGTAGGATGGGCCGAATTCCTTCTTCACAGCGATCTTCTCACGAACCAGATCCCCGACTTTAGGAATCCAGCCAGTGGAAGTTGTTGGTAAATCCCTTATTCCTAAGGTGGCAGCACTGGCGGATGATTTATCATCACAAAATTGCTGAAGCTCCTGTAAGACAGTGAGATGTTCATTTATGTCAAATGTGTATCTGCTGTCACCAAACCAGGGCCATCAAGATCTGTGACATACATAGGTATCCCAAAGAGAACCTCATAGGGAGTGCGTCCCCCCAAGGACCATCTTGGCAGATTATTCAGTGCTCTCTGGACCCCATATAGGTGATGAGGCTAACTACGGCCAGAACCTAATACTCTAGCTGTTAAGGACTGCTTTAGATCATGGTTCTGCCTCTCCACAAAATTTTCTTCGGTGGTATGGTGAGGAATAATGGAGTTCAATGCCCATCGTCCCCATGGTGTCACTGAATGCCTTAGAGGCAAAGGCAGGGCCCTGTCCTGAATGGAATGTTTCAACCGCATCTGTACCGATAAAGATCAGCAAATTTTTTATAACAGTTTGAGCATCAGCTGACCACTAGGGTCATACCCACAGGAATCTAGAACAAGAATCTACAGCGACTAAGTAGTATTGGTATGCACCATCAGGTTTAAGGGGACTGCAATGGTCCAGTTACATACATTGTAGTGGCCTCCTGGACGCTAAGAGGGATGTCTGCGGTGGGCGTTTGATGTTTGAGCCCTTGATTTGCTGGCAAATGTCACAACCAGGCCACCAGAAACGTTTCTGTAAGGGTGTTACTGTGGCCGAAATACCAGGATGTGCAGAAGCGACACCCTCATGCACTGCCTTTATTAGATCTAATCTCTGGTCTTGATTGGGGATCACTCGATCTCCAACCCCATGAAGTGTTGCATAGGCAACAATCAGTGCAAGATCTGATGAGAATATTTTGTAGGGTATGCTTTTGTAAGAGACTTGCCTTCAGCCGAAGCTTTCCAGGCAGTCAAAATTCCATTATCCAATCTCGTCTGGGAACGAGTCACTGCAGCAACAGAAGCCGGAGCTACTGCAGATTTGGCCGCTTAATCAGCCAAAGTATTGCCGATAACATGTACTCCTACATGTTGGTCGCCCAATGTATGTACTACGTGGACACAAGGTAGCTTATCCTTAAGAACAGCCACCCTCCTCCACAGAGTTCTGTGTTTTATGGTGTTCCCTTTGGAATATCTAAACCCGTTCAATCGCCAATGATTAAGGTAATTATTGGAGGACTGGATGCAGTAATATGAGTTTCAGACAATGAAAGACAGTAATCCTGGCTTTGTGTGTTCTGGCGCTAATATAAGGGCTTTAAGCTCAGCCAGCTGAGCCGTGCAGTCCCCTAAGGTCTGCGTGCAGGTATTGTTAGGGTTGAAGATTCCATCCTTCATCACTCCATTCACAGCTGCGCAAGCGGCTGAGTATTGATGTTTGGTACCTACCGCTGGTTGTGCTGAACCATCTGTCTAAATGACAGTATGATATCTGTCAAGTGGCAAAATATCTAGAGGAGCGGGGTACTCCTGTTCATATTGTAGAAATTCTTGTGTCTGAAGTTTTGGATTAAAGATGTTATCAACATCGGTGGCATGCAGCGAGTTTGCCCACTGAATCCAGCGTGGATGTAATGCTTTATCATTAGGAACGCTTGCTTTGGTGACAGCCTCTAAGGCTGGCACCTGGGTAATAACAATAATGCGTTTCTCTTGGGCAAGTGGCCTCTCCTTAATCACAGCCATTTGAACTGCAGTTAGAATTTTTTCTGTGGGTGCAAAACATTGTTCTGCATTGGAGTATAAATGTGATTTATATGCTATGGGCACCATGTCGCCCTCGGTAAAGGTGACATAAGTGAACCCAATTGCACCAGCAATTATTCTAATGACCAAATTTGCTTTGTTATCACGTGTGTGCAAGTGTTTAGCTTCTAGCATGTCCTGTTGCAATTCCCTAAGGATGTGTGTGTGTTCAACTGTCCAGTGTCTGTTAGACAAATAATGGCCTATTAAGTCATAAAGTGGCTTGATACATTGTGCATAGTCAGGAATGCATGTTCTGCCAAAGTTAAAGAAACCAAATAAGGACTGTAGTTTCTTGAGAGTGTTAGTTAGGTGGGTGAAGCTGTGCACATTTCTCTCGAAAGTGTGGGGCCAGGCTCTTCCCCTCGTTTGAAAGCTCGTATCCCAGGAACAATACACTGAGAAAGACTATTTTAGTTTTCCTAAAATTAAATTTATAGCCGAGGCCTGCGAATCCTAAAACGATCTGATTGACCCTGGCAAGATGAATGGTGAGGTCATCATCTGTGAGACAGATGTCATCCACGTAGGACAATGCCTCAGGATTAATATCATGTAATATTGATGTTATGCGGGCTGAATACAGCCCTGCGCTGTTCTTGTAGCCTTGGGGCAAACAACAGAAGCGTTTCTGTGAGCCAAATGAGAATGCACTCAGGTCCTGTCGTTCGTGTGCTAAGTTTTGGCAGAAAAAACATTGGAAATATTAAGGTTATTTTGCATTTTTTACACACTATGTTATTAATCAGTGCTATGCTATGTGAATTTTGTATAGCATATGTGTATGACTGTTTTAAGTGTCTGTAATCTAAGACTATTCTGTAGGAATGGTCTGGCTTTGCAACGGGGAATAATGTGGTATTCATTGCAGAGACACAGGGCTCCATAATTCCCTGGTACTCAAGCTGAGTGCGGATCTCCCTCACTGGAGCTTTTGCTTCATGTTTAACAGGATATTGTGGCCGAGGCTGGGGTGTGGACCTGATACGTATTACATGACAAGGAGAGTCCTTGTCCCAACCTACATGATTGCGGTATAACACAGGCGCCTGAGCTAAAGCCCAATTGACAGGTGTTCAGTATTAGGGAAAGATGCGGAAGACATTGTAACGCGAAGGGTTAATTAGCTTGAGCAGTGTAGATGAGTGTAATGCCTGTTGAAACCCCCTCCCAAACATTGTGGAAAAGTTCATGATATTATTTTCAAGCTTGTTTGTGTAGAAGACTCCGTCTCAACCTTGAGAACGAGAGTACAGGGAGGAGATGGAATGAAAACAAAGGCTGGAGAAGGGCAGAGCAGCCAAGTGCTGATAAAATAGCAAGAAAATGCCAGAATGAGATAGAATCCAAGCTTCGAGTTATTTAAGCACTGAACTGTGGGTGAGGGATTTGGGAAGCTCGCAGATGGAATTGTGGAAGCTGCCATGGCCCAGCGCTGCCTCCCTGTTTGCTCGTGGTGCTTGAGGGGGAGAGAGGTCCAAGCAGGCGGTAGAGGGCTCCCCAGCATGCCGTGGATTAAGTTAACTTTCCACACAGGGATAAAATACCTTTGTTTCTCTGCTCTATTATTATGACTGATTATTTATGCCTGCACTGTGTTTATAACCTGAAGTATTCAGCTCATTTATATTCTGCTTTCTGAATATTGTAGTGCGATGCATTTTAGTATACAGTAAATCAAAACTTCTATCTGTCAATGAATTCTTTGCTTATATATATATAAATAGATGCTTTTCATTGCTATTCTTATTCTACTATTGTTAATGTGCTAAATGCCTACATTTTACCTGCAATTCTAGTAAAGCTAAATTGTATTTATAATTTACGTGTGGTCCTACATTGGGCGTCCTTATTGACTTATACCGAACCGAACAGGTGTCAACCAGCCACCTGGATAAGACAACAGGGTAGACTTGTTTTACCGCTTTTGGAACAAGATCAGAGAAAGAAGGCAAAATGACATTGTCCCCATGTGGGAGCTTATGGATGTGCTCGGGAAGCCTGTCCCTTTCAGGCAGTAGGATATCACAACTAAGTTGATCCCAGAATATCACACCAATGATGCGCTCTATGCCTCCCTCAATTTGGATAGTTAAATCATAAACCCTGTCGGGTGGGAGAACGAGCCCGTCCGCAGTCTCAACTGCAATAAAATTGCTAATTGCTGTCGCATCCAGATGATCTTTTAGACTCTAGCGACATATCGTGCCCTCTGCTGCACTGTCTAACAGTGTCAATGCCCACGTCTTGATCTTCAGCAATGTTCTCAAGTTTACTGGCATTTTTAACTGACAGTGCTGCCACCTTTTTCTTTTTAAACTGTGGCTTTTGTTGTGGGGACTTATCTTCTTTCTTGTCTGAAGACTGTGGTGAGTCTTTCTTCTGTTTCACGTATTTAGGACGTCGATCAGGGCGGCCCCCTCTCTTGCTACGTCTATCCAGTGCATCCTGAAAGGAACAAGAGGGACATGAACCAGTATATCTGTCAGGAGCTTTTATATTTTCTCTATCTCTGAGAGTAAATCTTCTTTCAGAGTTCTCCGGTTGAGAAGAATCAGTTCTCTGATTCAGTCTATCTTTTAAATTGTTTTTTCTTATCCCAGCGCTTGTTAGAACACTTCTGTGCTTGTTCAGTACCTTCCTTAGGGGCGGTACTCTGTATTTCAAGCTTCTTCAGCTTGGCTCCCAAACTATCCCGTCCTATACTAGTATAGGTGTCGGAAATAATTTTCGGTAGCTCTTTCTCCCAGTCCAAATGTAGAATCTCTCGGAGGTGCTGGTGTATAGCCAGTGCTACTGCTTCCCCTTTAATATTAGTTAGTATGACTGAGGAGACTGTGTCAAAATTACGCATAGATTTCATCCCTAAATCTAGGGCTGGTGCAGCCCCATGCTCACTCTGTATTTGTTTTAATAGTTCCTGTAAGTTGGCAAGTGTCTGGGTACCATGTGTGGTAGCATAAATTGCAGCGAAGACTGTACCCCATGTGGTGGAGTCATCCACCGAGGGAACAGTCCCGAAGGGCAAGCACATTGTGAGAATTCTATTTTTTTCCTGTGATCTCGCATGGGGAAACCCAGCTTCCAGCTGATTTGGTTTCTGAGCTATCCAGAACAGTATTTTCTCCCGTTCTGTGGGTACCTTACCCATGATAGTATGTACTGTTTGTGGATTGATCCCAATAGCCTATTGGTATCTACCTGATGCTGGTGGTGCTGGATGTGCTGTGTAGTGTTCAAAGTAAGCATTCCGAACTGAACAAGTCGTCTGTAAAGTGTTACTAGTTTAAGGTATAAGTTTCGCAGGTCTGTATATTTTGTATACCTGGGTGAGGCAAATATAGGCCACGTTGGTCTATCATTACCTAAATGACCTAATCTCACGGGTTGTATTACATGTGGTAAGGCGCCATTAATCCAGTTCTGATGTTCTTGCTAAGTAATCGGAATTTCAAGATATTGATACGCTTGGTATCGTTGAGGTACGTTCGCAATTCGGCATGTGTGGAATGTGAATAATCTTTGGTCTTCCTCAGCAAGGATGACCCTAGAATAGAATGTGTCTGTTTGGTAAGCTTCACTAGCTTCTACTATGAATGTGACATCCCCGCCCTCATCTGCTAAGCCATGTGCTAGTAGGTGTAGTGTTAATGCTTGTATAACATTCTCAGCAATGTCTATGGCATTAGCCATGTTTTGAAGTGGGTAAAGAGATGGAACACCAAATAGGGAGAAAAGTCCTTTTATAAGTTGGAGCTCGAACAACCTATAGCCTAATTAGGTAGTCCCTGTTCAGCTGAGGAGCATCTTCCCCAAGACCACGGACGTCCCAGTACAATGGTACTTAGGGTACCTGTAGTATGTGAGACAGTGATAATCAGGGTATCCGTAAATTAGTGCTTAACTTAAACACCATCTTTGGTGGTGACATGTTGTAGTTTGACTCTTGCTTTAGGCAAGACTGCTGGTTTGAGGATGACAGTACTTATGTTTGTAGGTGACTAGGCCAATCCAACAACAAGTTGCAACTGTCGTCCCAACCCTCCCAGCTCACAAGCAGCACCTCACCAAAAACCCCAAAGTAAAAGTTGATTTGTGGCAGCCTTTACGCATGGACTCAAGAGTGTGACATCTCAGGGAGTGTTGTGGTTAAACGGAGATTACCCCTTTCTCACATGAACAACATCTCATTCAAACACAGGCAGTGACGAAGATGCAGTAAGGTTTCAATAGGTTTTATTTTAACAGAACTTCAATCTGCGATAAGATGCATGGGCTGCAATGATTAGGATAATAAATAATGCAAGAAACAGAATGGTAAACAGAAGAGTCATTAATAAAAAGACCCCCACCATCTTGCAATGACATGAAATGACATGAGATGTGAAATATGTCCTAATACCCTAATAATGTAAACCTGATCTCTAACCTAGAAGAGAGCTAGATGTGTTAACCCTAATCTGCCAATGCCATGTCCATGAGAAGAGCCCCCCACCCTTGTTACCTTGGAATGAGGTCTCTAGCTCAGATTCCGTGGGGACACGAAGACTAGGTCAGCATCAAGGCGATGTGCATCATGGATAGCAGGGATGTCATCTGGTCGGAATCCCTCTGACTATCTTTCCAAATGAGGTGCATTTATACAGATCTGCCCGGACCCCTGACATAGGTCTATTCCTAAACAATAGATAACAAGACATGCTTGGGACAGTAATTTATATAAACAATTCCATCAAAAGCATGAAGAGGAAAAGTACCTAACGTGAACACCTACAGTTTGTTTATCTAGTTCGCTTGCTATTGACGCCTTAGCACTGATAACATGAAACCAAAACATAGGCCTTAACTAAAACAAGGCAACCATCTTAAAAGATATAATTAAATGCGCTAAAACAGAGCGAACTAAGTAGGGTAAAAGTCACTGGTGACGGGGGCACGAGTCTGCAAGCCAAAGGCTAAGCTAACTCCTGCTTCCCATTAAAAAAAACTAGGATTCAATACACCTTCATCAATAAAAAGCAGCAGGGTTTTTTCTGGGGTTGCTGGAAATGCTGCCAAAGTCCTCTCAGGTTTCAGTACCACTCACTGGCACACAGGTGCGTCAACTAAAGCTCATCAGCTTGCTAGCTCAAGGGAGCCTTTTTAAACAGGAAATAGTTAGGAGCACACTGCCTCACACTCCAGCATGTTGTTTGCCCCATGTTCACCAATATGTTTCTTGGGATAAAGGGTGAAAATTAGAAGATTGTGCCGTATACTGATCACAATAGTTAATGCAGTTGGTAGGCTTGTCTAAAGAACCAGGGGCATATTTAAGAAAAGTGGAGTTGCACAGCGGTTCTCAACCGCCTCCTGCAACGGCGCACAACGTCAGCGGAATTACCTCATTTCCACCTGTCCCTCCATACTAGGCAGGCGGACTCCATTTCGAGGGGGGGAGGGGCAGGCCATGGATCCTAACCGCATCACAGTACACAATTTCACATTCTGAACATATGCCACCCGAATATTGTTATAATCACAATATGCATTGAACTGTAGTGGTTACGCTGTACAGATAATGACCACCTGCTCACTCTTTTGCCCCATAGATTGCAACCGCTGCGGATGAATAGGAGATGGAGACATCCCCCCATGTACAGACCCTTGGTGGACTTGGAAACAATGGAGAACAGGCACATTATCCTCACCTATAGACTGGACAGGGCCAGAGTCACTGAGCTGTGTGCCCAATTAGAGCCTGACCTAATATCTGCTATCCGTCACCCCACTGGGATCCCCCCTCTTGTGCAAGTCCTATCTGTGCTCCATGTCTTGGCAACTGGTTCTTTCCAAATGACAGTGAGCTTGGCAGCAGGAATGTCTCAGCAAATGTTCTCAATAGTGCTGACCAGATTGTTGTCTGCCCTGATTAAACACATGTGCAGCTACTTCGTTTTCCCCCAGGTGGAGGATTTGGCCACAGTGAAGGCTGACGTCTATGCAATGGAACATATCCCCAACATCATAGCTGTGATTGATGGGACACATATTTCATTTGTCCCCCTCCCCCCCGGCAAAATGAACAGGTCTTCAGAAACCGTAAAAGTTATCACTCAACGAATGTGCAGATGGTGTGTTTGGCAGAACAGTACATCTCCCATGTCAATGCTAAGTATCCTGGGTTGGTGCATGATGGTTTTATCCTGAGGGATAGCAGCATCCCTAATGTGATGGCCCAACTCCAGAAGCACCGGGTGTGACTAATAGGTGAGCCCTGGTTCCCACCCAGTGGATGTTGGTGCATGGGTATGGTGTGGGCCACAGGGGATAGTGTGGGGCTAACAGCTGTCCCTCGATATTTGCAGGTGACTCCGGTTACCCCAACCTATCATGGCTACTGACCCCTGTCAGGAATCCCAGGACAAGGGCAGAGGAACGTTACAATGAGGCACATGGGTAAACAAAAAGAATAATAGAAAGGACATTCGGCCTCCTAAAGGCCAGGTTTCGTTGCCTCCATCTAACTGAGGATCCCTGTGCTACTCAACCAAGAAGGTCTGTCAGATCATCGTGGCATGCTGTATGTTGCACAACCTTGCCTTTTTAAGCTATGTGCCTTTTCTGCAGGAGAAGAAGGCTGGAAATGGCCGTGTGGCAGCAGTGGAGACTGTGGACAGTGAAGATGAGGAGGAAGAGGATGAGGATGAGGACAACAGAAGTGCAGTCATTCATCAATACTTCAATGACACACAGGTAAGACAGTGTTATTTCACATTTCATGGACAGTTTGATGTGTGACATTGTCACTGGCAGGCTGTGAATTCCTACTGCTATGTCCACTTACTGTACCCTTTAGCATCTCTTTTTGCAGATGATGGTGCCACACTATTGGTCCTGGTGTGTTCAGTGAAGCCAACTACAACTACAAGTCTTGTCTATCTATACATTACAGTACAGTTGAATTGCAATGTTTGAACCTTGTTAAACAAATACATTTTGAAAACATTTGACATTCTCCATACTTGTATTTTTTCAAAGTGTGTTTATTGCAGTGCTCTGAAGAAGAGGGGTTAGTGCAAAGGGCTGGGGGTGATGATGGAGGAAAGTCCATGTTAGAGTCCAGTCTATTGTAGCACAGGTGCAGTGTCCTAGGGTGCATAGGAAGGGGAGCAATGGCAGTTCAAGGTGGACAGGCTGACAGAGTGGGGCACAAGGGTGACAATCAGGAGAGTCTTATTTCCTGGCGGGGGTCTTGGCAAAAGTCTCTGGCTTCTGCCTGGATCGCAGGGAACGTTTGCGGGGTGGTTCTCCTTCTGCAGGGGGAGGGGTTCTGGTGGCCTGTTGATCCTGTGGCGGGGCCTCCTGTCCACTAGCAGCAGCAGAGGTGGAGGGTTGTTCAGTAGTCTGGCTAGTGGCAGGGGCCCGCTGTTGTGCCATTGCCTCCCTCATACTGTTGGCCATGTCTGCCTACATCCCTGCAATGGAGACCAGGGTGGTGTTAATGGCCTTCAGGTCCTCCCTGATCCCCAGGTATTGTCCCTCCTGCAACTGCCTATTCTCCTGCATTTTGTCCAGGGTCCGGCCCAGCGTATTTTGGGACTGTTGGTATGCTCCCAGGATCGTGGTGAGTGCCTCCTGGAGGGTCGGTTCCCTGGGCCTGTCCTCCCTTTGTCACACAGCAGTCCTCCCAGCTTCCCTGTTGTCCTGTGCCTCTGTCCCCTGAACTGTGTGCCCACTGCCACTGACCCCAGGTCCCTGATTGTTCTGGGTTTATGGTGTGCCCTGCTGTCCCTGTAGTGTTGGACCCGTTGCTGTTTTACGTGTCCTGGGGACAGAGGTATGGGCTCGCTGGGTGGGTGCTGTGGTTGTGTTTCCTGAGGAGGGAGGCTCTGTGGTGGTGTGAGACTGTGCCTGGGTAACAGATTGTCTGGAGGTCCCTGATGGGCCAGGTTGGTCATCCAGATCCAGGCGACCAGAGCTTCTGTCATCACTGTGGGCCTCTTCTGTGTGGGGACTGGATGTTGCTGGCACCTCTTCTCCAGTGACATTGGTTTGGGTACCTGTGGGGATGTAAATGCGGTGTTTCTGGGTGTGACATATTGTGAAAGGTCTGTTACGCTCTATGGTTGTTATTGCCCTGGCAGCTATTCCTTGCGTGAGTTATTTGGTGGGCTAGGTGATTCTCTCTAGTGTGCATGGTGTGGTGATAGGTGTCCTTGCAGGTCTGTGAGGGGTGTCCATGCATTGGTGTTGCATGCAGGTCTTGGCATTGGGATCTGTGGGTTGTGATGGTGGGTTGTGATGGTGGGGTGTGTGGGAGGTGGTGGAGTGATGGGATTGAGAGTGAGGGTGGGGCTATGTGATGGCATGCAGGTAGGGGGGTGATAGTAGTAAAGAGTTGACTTACCAGAGTCCAGTCCTCCTGCTACTCCTGCCAGTCCCCCAGGATGCATGATTGCCAAGACTTGCTCCTCCCATGTTGTTAGTTGTGGGGGAGGAGGTGGGGGTCCACCGCCAGTCCTCTGTACTGTGAGCTGGTGTCTTGCTGCTATGGAACGCACCTTCCCCCATAGGTTGTTCCACCTCTTCCTGATGTCATCCCTTGTTCTGGGGTGCTGTCCCACAGTGTTGACCCTGTCCACGATCCTCCGCCATAGCTCCATCTTCCTAGCAATGGATATCTGCTGCATCTGTGATCCAAATAGCTGTGGCTCTACCCGGATGATTTCCTCCACCAGGACCCTTAGCTCCTCCTCAGAGAACCTGGGGTGTTGTTGTGATGCCATGGGTGTAGTGTGAGTGGTGTGGGTGAGGGTGTGTAGGGTGATGTGTTGGAGTGTCTGATGTAAGGTGCGTACGTGGTGTATAGGTGATGGTGGTATGTGGCTTTGGTTGTGTGGGTGCTCTTGCTGACGCTCTCTGCTGGCAATGGTTTGTAGTCGTAAAGGGTTGTGGGTACTGTGGGTGGGTGTTTTATATTGGTGTGGGTTTTTGGTGTGTGTATGTGTGTCAGGTGTGCATAGTTTGAATTGTCCTATGTGGTGTTGTTTTGTTTGAGTGTGTGTATTTTGAGCGCGGTGGTATGTACCGCCAATGGTTTACCACCATTGAATGTCCGCCATGGTGATTCGTGGATCATAATGTGATGGGCGTAGTTCTGTTGGCGTAACGGTGTGGGTTTTGATATTGCCAGTTTATCACTGACCTTTGGTGTGGCGGATTTGTGTATGTGGCTCAATAGTGACAGATTGGTGTGTGTGTGTCATAACATGGTTAGCGGATATCCGCCACGGTGGCTGTATGTTGGCGGCATTTGGCATGGCGGTAAGTGGAATTTACCACCAATGTCATAATGAGGGCCACAGTTTGCAAAGCATTCAAATATCACAAAACAGTAAGTAAATAAAACACATGAAAGAGCTTAAAAATCTAAAACCAATTTATAAAAATAGAAAATATTTTCATCTTTAATTTGACACCAAAATGAATGAAATCGATAAGGTGAACTGGAGATATGAATTTTTAAAGAATACATGTTTTTTATTCGCACCTCGACCAGGGCAAAGTCAAAATTTGAGGCCGACTGCAATGGAAGCCTGCTCGGCTTCAGCAAGCGGGAGGCCTTGGCCAAAAGTTTACCTTCAGAGTTAGGGGTATATTTATACTTGTTTTGCGCTGAATTTGCAACATTTTTTTTAATGCAAATTCGGTACAAAACTAACTCCATATTTATACTTTGGCGTTAGACCCATCTAGCGCCAAATTTATGGAGTTAAAGTCATTTTTTGGAGGTGGAAACCTACTTTGCGTCAATGAGATGCAAAGTAGATGTTCCTGTGCAAAACATTACTCCATGGCCTTAGCGCCATATTTATCTCCCCATGCTAAAATCACGCACTGGGGGGAGGAGTGGTCAAAAGCCAGCTTTGCACCATTTAACGCCTCGGTCAGGGCAGTTGTTAGGGGAACTGAGGGCCTATTTCCATGGTGGAACACCATGGAAAAGGCCCACAGGTGCCCTCTCCAGGCCCCATGGACACCCCTACCCACACCAGAGGGAAAACGGAGGATGGGGACCCCATCCCAGGTAAGTATAGGTAAGTACAGGTAAGTATTTTATTTCCTTTTTAAAGTGTCATTGGGGGCCCTGAAATGGCCCCCTTATATGGCACTGGGTGCAATGGCCATGCTCAGGTGACCCTGGTCCCCTGTGCTGGCCATTAGGGTGGTGGATATGACTCCTGACTTTTCTAAGACAGAAGTCATGTGGTATGGATGGTTTTTTGTCAGAAAATGACTCTAGGCAGGTTAGAGTCATTTTTGTTTACTCTAACCTGCCTTTCATCATTTTATGGTGCAAAACCCCCTTCTTCCATACCACCAGCCCCACCAGACTAAAGTCATGTTTTTTATGCTAGCCTACCCTTTCCACCGGCTTGCACCATTCCATAAATATGGTGCCCGGCTGGTGCACAGAAATGGTGCAAGCTGGTGCTAAACTTTTTGGTGCAAAACAGCGTTAGTGCAGTTTTGCACAAAAAAGTATAAATCAGGGCCTAAGTCTTTTTCTTGAAGATTTTTCTTACAGGGACGAAGTCGTAGATTAGATCCGACCTCCCTTGAACTTCGGATGCGCATCGCAGAAGACCTCGGTGAAGAATTCTACCTTCAGATTTAGTTGATTTTTCAGGACAGAAATCTTCGTCAGGGCCGAAGTTGAAATTGTATCCGGGGTCCCTGGAGCCCACCTTGGATACACTGTGCAGGAAGTCCTTGTCAACTTTTTACGTTCTGACTTTGCCACTTTTTTGGAGCTTTTTCCCTCAGACGGCGGACAACGCTCCACAGCAAGTCGATTTCGAGTTGACATCATCGGACTGCCTTTCCAGGAGCCCCCGGTGAATTCCTAGAAGTCTAGGGCTCCGGAGCTTTACAGTGAGACAAACCTGCAAGTCAGGCCAGGTCGCGTCGACTTTAGCCGGCTAGACTCACAACATCGAGTCGGTCCCTTTATGGAGCTTTTTTCCAAAAGTTCTCTAATCTTCTCCAAACATTTGGATCTTCTTCCAAAAGGTCTTTGAAGGTTCTTTAGGAGTCCATAGCTCACCCCAAGGTTCCAGAAGCTCTGAGTTGAGGGTTAGTATTCCAACTCCCAGAATGTACTGGGCTCAAATTCAAAAATTTGACCACTGAACAGTGGACAGCTGGTCAGTTTCTTCAGGTTTTGACTGGGGACTCTGGTTAGCTATTTTCTTTCTGTAGCAAACAGGGAGTCCCTTCTTGAACCAGTTGAAGCCAGGCAAAGTCCTTTTTGTGGTGAAGCCCAAGTGTGCAGCTGGTGTTGTCCTTCATGGTGCAGTGTCCAAGTGCAGGTCAGGGGTCCAGTGGGGCAGTCTTTTTTCTTGTTGGCTTGTTCCTGGTAGGGATCGGAGGTGTGGGTGCAGCCCTGCCATATTTATTCTTGCTCCTGGGGGGGACCTCTTGACCAATCATGTGCAAGCCACCACCCTCTTGAAACACCACTTCCTGGGAAGTGTGTCAAAAATCAATCCCAGGGAGCAACATTCATTAAAAATCCAAAATGGCAGAAATTTGATTCTGGATGTTAGGTCTGGCTGAGTCCACCCACCGGTGTGGCTAAAATTCCTAAACACCCCCCTTTCATGCCCTCTCCTAATGTAATGAAAAGGGGCACCTGGTTGTCTGTGTTTGCAGGAAATGGGGGAGGTCCTGAGCTGCTCCAAATGTCCTTTCCTCATTTGCAGTCCTGCTCTCCTCCCATCCTGTTTCCCCATCTTCCCAGGCAGATCTCCTCCCCCAGGCACTTCCTTTGTCCTCAGCCCGGGCCTCTTCACACCTCATCAAGGCAACCTGGTCAGGCTGCCAGAGGCTTGCCAATCAGAAAAGGGCACTACAGAGTTGAAGTTAGCAACTTTCAGGTAGAGTTCTAAAACTCTTTCCCTTAACTAATCAAATTAAATTCAACAATGGCAAGTTGTTGGATTTATTATAACAATCAGTTTGATACCATCCTTGAAAAATATTTGGTTAGCAGTACCCAGGGCGCAGCCAAGAGTCAGTAACCACAAGTATCTGTCCAAAACGTTTGGGGGTGACCAAGGCAAAAAGGAGGACTTTAGTAAAACCACAATATTTTATCATTAAAAAAACAGTCTTGGTATGTAATAGCAATTTTTTATACTCGTAAATTCATTTATTTATTTTTTAAAGTCCCTGTTTTGGTCGAGTTGTCTGCATCCTTTCCTTTCAAGTTGGTGAAGCTTTAACTTGCCAGATTTTAATTCATCAGAAAACCACTGACTAGAATCAGCATGGCTGCCAATACTAGATCTAGTAAGAGAGGCATGTTTATCACTGGTAATTTGCAGCCATAGTATAAAATCCTTCTCTGCCAAGTTAACATTATTGTATGAGGAGCGGTGTAGAGTAGGACTGGGTTTTTAGAACATTTTCCTAGTCAGCAAGGTGCCATTTGTGAGACGTTTTATACATTATGAATCTATTATATTGTTGTCACAAGTAGGGAAGGTTAAATGTAATCATATTGTGATCAGATACAGGAAGTGACATCTAGTCCAGCTGATTAAAGATTGGCCTTCCATATTTGGAATAGTATGTTTTGTGTTACATTAAAGCTATTCATTATCGCTATAAATTCCAGGGATTCCTGGCTCACATTTTCATCTTGGCCCCATAATTGAAGTCTCGGACAATATTTACTTTGGAGTGGTCCACTAATAATGATAATTGAAGATAACCTCATAAACTTGTTGTGAAGAGTCTACATGTAGATAGGAGGCCGATAAGTGAGCAAACAGATGAAGGTCTGGTTTGAAAGCGCAATTTTTAAAGCTAAAATGTCCACTTCAGGACTTAATTAACCACGTCACAGCCTATTTTGATATAGGGCAGAACAGTGAAAATTCATACCAACTAGAATGTGTTTTCAAAATGGCGGTTCTAGCACATGCTTCAAGGGAAGAGTAAAAATGGCACGGACTCCCTCTCGATAGCGGACTGGCCAACCCTACCTTGTGGCAGTAAAATGCTTAGTTTAAAGGTAACAGAGGAGAGGTAGTGAAAAGTCAGGTGACAGTGAACATTCAATGCTAAAACCAATATGATAGACCTTTCTGATGTCGTTAATAAAAACAAAACAGATTAAACACATTCTAAAATTTAAAACAAACAGTGCAAACTGATGAAATATGTGCAAATTAGCAATGCTCATAATATACAAGATCAACTTAAAAAAAATATCCGCTCTGATAGTGCTGCACGTCTGCACCATCCTAAAATGTTAAACCGAATAATGCAAAATTAGAACACGTGTGCAAATTAGCAATGCTCGTAATTCAGCAGATCAACCTAAAAAAAATACACCTACTGAGAGTGGGTGTTTTTTTTCGTTAGAATAGTTTGTTGAACCGCTAAAGACAATTGTGAAGAGCTCAAGTCTTATTGAATGGTGAACGATTTCAAAACTTGCACTGAACTAGGAGAACAATATACTATGCACACCTATTAAAAGGTGCGTGCCTCCAACCTTGATATTTACCAATCTACCGGCCTGGATATGTTATCTCTCTTGAACAAATTAGAAGGTAAAGTTTTAAAAGGTTTGTTAAACTTGAGGAAGGGGTTGCCATTCAGGAATTAAGAGCTGAGATAGAGCTAGCCTGAACAAATCCCTAGTCACAATTGTTCATTGGGGTTTCCACATCTTTAAATCCACTCATGACCACTGAAGAGCTCACGTCTGCCAGGAATTGGCATTAGATAAGAATAATTCATTAAAGTTTTTGATTTATCTGAAAAATGCAATGTCTGTTTTGAGTATTTCATTTATTGATATGATGGTTTGGACTATGATCACCCAAATGAAGTGTTCTATAAAAAAGGAAGTGGCTTGTGCAAATTGTATGGTGGGTGTTGCACTTTACTTCAGTCAGCAACTCAAAATAAGAAGCAGTAATACTGGGGGACCATTAATTGTTTTTTTTTTTACTTTGGGGAGTGGACAGTTGTTATTAGGAGGTAACATGGGTAAATGAGAGGGAAAGTGTTTAAAAGTTTGCATTCCCCTTTTTATGTAATCAAGGAATGAAACATCCAAATCATGTTCTATTTCCATGCATTAGTTGCTAGGGATGAGGTAAAATATGGTTTGATCTTATATTATCTATTTTTTCATTGCTTCTTTATATTTTTCCCTTAATGCTGTTTTACTATACTTGTCAACCCCCATTTGGGATCATGAACAGAAAAAGTTTGAATTTAAATAATTTAAACTGGTAACATGCATGTCAGAACTGAAGACTGGTGTGGTTTCCCAGGAGCAGAGGTAAGTGACAAACAAAATACATGAAAAAAACACTAATCCCTGGAAAAAGAAGTATCAAGGGAGAAAGAAAGGCGAGGTCCTGATGGTAAGGTGGCTCACCACATTCATGGTTTCACAAAGACTCCCTAGATCTTCAGGTTTCTATTCTGAAAGCAAACAACACATTAGAAAGACTATATCTACCATGAATCACTTCAAACCCCCACTCAATATGGTGCTTGCCGGGATCTAGTAGGGGAAAGTACTGTAAATAGACCACCAGCTCCAAGGATACCTCACTCCAGATAGGATAATGTAGGGATTCAAGAAAATGCCTTTGACTGAAATGGATCATACCATATCACTACCAATGTTTACTTCCAAACTCTGGCTCTTTGAATATGGCGTGCTGCAAAGCTCAACCATACATCACTTTGTTTTCAACATATGCCTCAGTCCTATACCTCAGTCCTATGACTGAACTGATTAAATCCTTTGGTCTGTATTATTAGAACTACATTGATGACACAAAGATCACCATCAAATTGGAGAATCTCAATGAAGCCACTACATCCAGATTGACACAACGCCTACCATACCAAAGGACTGGATGACCGCCAGCCTAGTCCAGACAAAATCAAAACAGTCCAAGCCACAGCAAAGTTTGTGATCTCTCACCTGGACTAAATGGACTACACCTAGCTCTGTACATAACACATCTATCACAATCTGTATCAGGACCAATATTTCTACAAAAATAATTAAACTCACTGTTCTGGACAAAGCCTCCAGTCCAAGCCAGTCTTGCACCGGAAGCGCCACGATTTTTTAACCAGACCCTGCTCGCTGGACGTTTGTTCTCAGCCCACTTCAGCAAGCTCTGAAATTCCCTGCCCTGGATCAGAAGGACACTAAAAAACACATAGCCTTCTGGAAAGTAATGAAAATGTGATTCCAAATGTTTGGGTTTTAAGTGATACCTAAGCAAGCTCTACGAAAACAGCCATCAACCACAAAACCGGTGAAACTGTTTTAACTACGAAACTAGTGAAGACTCTATCCCCTTTTCTACAAAGCAAACCAGTCTGAAAAAAATTCAGAAAGGCATGAAAACGGAGTCGGACATTACTGTGTCTCCATCTGTTCGATGATCAAGCCTTTCTACTCCTATGGAAGTTAATTTCTCTTTCCTGCCACCACAGCGGTTAAAACGTGTAGAAAAAGTGAAACTATATGCATAACTAAAGTACATATCACAGACAAAAGGTGTGAACTATTTGTTCAGACTGAAATATTTCCTAGACCAGATTTAAAGACAAATGTACTAACATTTGGCGTAAGGCAGCACAGCAAGAAAAGTTGCTGTGATACCTTCCATCAAATGGAGAGGGCTGACATCACCATATTTGTTGAGGTATAGCACTGTTGTCTCTCTTCCTGTGCTGGCGCACTTTAGGCAGCCGTTGCACCACAGATACAGTTTTGTATCATGGATGTGTGTGTGACGCCCAGCAGAGGTTTTGTACTTAAAGTTTAAAGTGTACCCTTCCAGCTCAGAATATCACTCTTAGACATAGTTTAAATGTTTTCAAGTTTTATATAAACTGTAAATTGTAGGACACATACAAAGTAGGAAAGGTTTGGAAAAATGACAACTTTTCTTCCCCAAATATACACCTGTTTCAAGGAGGAGTTACTTTTAGACACAAAGCGCTGTCTATTCTTTCAAGTAGAAAGGGATTTTTGCCAAATCCCTGGGTGGTTAAATTAGAACGACCATGTGCCATCATCTATGGTATGCTAACTTGATCTAAAAAAGTGTGTAGTACAACTTGTATCACTTTAGGGCCTATCGCCAACTCATCTTGCACTGAAAAGTAAATTCCAAATCTACACTTTGTGCCAGTTTTCATTATTTTTGTGCTGCAAAACTGGCACCAAGTGTTAGTAAATCTCCTCTTCAGGCATAGGAATAAAGAGAGGGCAGGTCTGCAAGACTTATGTTTTTCTTTTCATATGATCGAATCCAGAATGTTAGTTTTACAATGCTCAAATAGTTAAGCATCCCATTTTCCACGATTAAGGAGCGCTAAGTTTATAAATCAAACACATTCTCAGAGGGGAAGGTTACTTAAAATATTCGTGCATCTATATTGCGTATAAATATTAACCACTTATGATTATAAAATTAGCTCGTCACATGTATACAGTGTGACATCTTCATATTCATGCCAACATCCACAAAGAAACAGACGCAAATTACACGAGTAATCACTGTTTGGGTTAATGTTTGACAAAATGCTCCAGACTTATCAATGTGAGACAAATCACCTAAATTAAATAAACTTTAGTAGGTTGTTATTTCCAGAAACCAACAGGCACATCCCTTGACAAACGGAAAAATATGAGTTCGGCTCAGATCATGTTAGTAATGTTTAGTAATTCAGTATTCTGTGTATGATGAACTGTGCTTCACAGACGGTGTTTTGAAATACTGCAAGGCGGATCTTTCTCCTGCCAGCCAAGCACTGTACAAATGTGATTCACTTCACATCCTCGAGCTTAAAACATCAACAGCTGGCTTCTTGGCACAGAATTTTGCCCACCATGACGGTCTCTCCAGCACTTTGCTTCCCTGGAGTGCTGCATACCACAGGTTTTTGTGTATCTGAAACATAAGAATTAATATCAGACTGTAGAACGTAAAAGACATTCACTCACACACTTATGGTCAAGGACACGCATCTATGATATGGGGAAAACAATACTTATCCACATAGTAGTTAATTACTGTGTAAGCTTCATGTTGTGTTTTCATGGTGGTCTGTGGAATGATGAATGGAGAGTTAGGCCCTCATTATGACATTGGCGTTAAATCCTACTTACCGCCGTGCCGACTGCCACCAACATAACGCCGCCGCAGCGGATAACCGCAATCAGTCACTATACAGCCAAACACACAAGTCCGCCAGCCCAAAGGTCAGTGATGAACTGACGGTAGCAAAACACACACTGTTACGCCAAAAGAACAGCGCCCATCACATTATGACCTATGACTCTCCAGGAGGCACTTACCGCAATCCTGGGAGCATACCAATATTCCCAGGATACGCTGGGCCAGATACTGGACAAGTTGCAGGAGCACATGCGGCTGCAGGAGGGACAGTACCTGGGGATCCGGGAGGTCTTGAAGGACATCAACACCACCCTGGTCTCCAATGCAGGGGTGCTGGCTGACATGGCCAACACTATGAGGGAGGCAGTGGCACACCACTGGGCCCCTGACACTAGCCAAACCGATGACCAGCCCTCCACCTCCGCTGCCGCTAGTGGACAGGAGGCCCTGCCACAGGAATAACAGGCCACCAGCACCCCTCCCCCTGCAGAAGGAGAACCACCCCGCCAACGTTCCCTGCGATCCAGACAGAAGCCAGAGACTATTGCCAAGACCCCCGCCAGGAAATAAGACTATGCTTATTGTCACCCTTGTGTCCCACTCAGTCACCCTGTCCACCTTAAACTGCCATTGCTCCCCTTCCTATACCCCCTTGGACAATGCACCTGTGATACAAATACACTGGACTCTATCCTGGAGTTTTCTCCATCATCGCCCCAGCCCATTGCACTTCCTCCTCTACTTCTTAGCACTTAAATAAACACCCTTTGAAAAAATAGTATGGAGTATGTCAAATGATTTAAGTATGTATCCTTTTAACAAGGTTTAAACATTGCAATTCAACTGTACAGTAATGTATACATAGGAAAGGCCTGTAGTTGGCTGCAGTGAACACACCAGGAGCAATAGTGGGGCACCAACATCTGCAAAAAGAGATGCCAAAGGGTACAGTGAGTGGCCACAGAAGTGGGAAAAACAGCCTATCAGTGTCAATGTCAAACACAAAACTGTCAATTAAATGTGAAGTTACACTGCCTTACCTGTGTGTCATTGGAAGTACTGACGAATAATTGCACTTCTGTTGTCCTCATCCTTATCCTCTGCCTCCTCATCTTCACTGTCCACAGGGTCCACTGCTGCCACTCGGCCATCTCCAGCCTCCTCCTCCTCCTCCTGCTGAAAAAGGCCCCTGGCGACGCAAGGCAAGGTTGAGCAACATACAGCATGCCACGATGATCTGGCAGACCTTCTTGGGTGATTAGCAATGGGATCCACCAGTTAGATGGGGGCACAAAACCTAACCTTCAGGAGGCCAAAGGGCCTCTCTATAATTCTTCATGTTCGCCCATGTGCCTCATTGTAACATTCCTCTGCCCTTGTCCTGGGATTCCTCACAGTGGTCAGTAGCCATGAGAGGTTGGGGTAACCAGAGTCACCTGCAAATATTGAGGGACAACTGTTAGCCACACACTAAACCTTCGGGCCCACACCATACCCATATACCAACATATACTGGGTGGGAACCAGGGCGCACCTATTAACCACACCCAGTGTCTCTGGAATTGATCCATCACATTTGGCATGCTGCTATTCCTCAGGATAAAGGCATCATGCACAGACCGAGGATACTTTGCATTGACGTGGGAGATGTACTGGTCTGCCAAACACACCATCTGTACATTCATGGAGTGAAAGCTCTTTTGATTTCTGAACACCTGCTCATTTCGCCGGGGGGGGGGACAAATGCAATATGTGTTCCATCAATAGCCCCAATTTTGTTGGGGATATGTCCCTTGCATAGAAATCAGCTTTCACTGTGGCCAAATCCTCTACCTGGGAGAAAACGATGTAGCTGCGCATGTGTTTAATCAGGACAGACAACATTCTGGTCAGCACTAGTGAGAACATTGGTTGAGACATTCCTGCTACCAAGCCCACTGTCACTTGGAAAGAAACAGTTGACAGGAAATGGAGCACTGATAGCACTTGCACAAGAGGGGGGATCCCAGTGGGGTGACGGATAGCAGAGATTAAGTCAGGCTCCAATTGGGCAGACAGCTCCGTGATTGTGGCCCTGTCAAGTCTTTAGGTGAGGATAATGTGCCTGCCCTCCATTGTTCCCAAGTCCACCAGGGGTCTCTACACAGGAGGATGTCTCCATCTCCTATTCATCCGCAGTGGTTGCAAACTATGGTGTAAAATAGTGAGCAGCTGGTCATTATCTCTACATTCCAACCACTACATTTCAATGCATGTTGTGATTGTTACATTATTTTGTTGGAAATGTCCAAATGGTGAAATTGTGTACTGTGACACAGTTAGGATCCATGGCCTGCCCCCCGAAATGGCATCCGCCTGTCCTGTACAGAGGGACAGGTGGAAATGAGGTAATTCCGCTGACGTTGTGCGCCGTTGCGGGAGGCAGTCGAGAACCACTGTGCAACTCCTCATTGGTTATCATTGGGCCCTATGGGGTTACAGTGGCCAATGGTGACGTACTCCGGTGGTGACGGTATGCACCGCCGTGGACGTCACCACCATTTTCTATCTAATTCCTCATTTGCTACCTGACCTTCAACAGGAGCGGACCTACACTGCATGCGCTGCTGTGACCTGTGTTTCAAACTGACCATGGCTCGTGTGACTGGGGAAAGGGCCCACCTTGGTGGAGTTGGAGCGACTGGTGGATAGGGTCCTACCCCAGTACCAAATGCCTTATAAGCCTCCAGACCAACTGTGAGTACGACGCATGGGGGGGTCAATGCATGGAGTGCTCTGTCTGAAGGCCTCATGCAGGGGGTGGGTGGTGGATGGGCCCTGGGCAGCGTACAGCATGTATGGTCGGCCATGTCTGTGCTAATGGGGATGGGAAGGGGCATGGTGGGCCATGAGTGTAACAGGCAGGAAAACGATCTTCAATGCAATTATGTATATATAATTTCTTGTAAGAGATTATTTTGCTAGAAGTGTAAATATCTTTGACGGTCAGACTAATACCCTTCACTTTGTCTATTTCCCTGCAGGTCAGCACCCAACAAAAGAAGTGTATATGGCGTGCCATCGCCAATGACATGCGTGCCCTGGTGGTCTACGGCAGGCGGAGCACCCACTGTCAGTAACGGTGGGAGGACCTGAGACGCTGGGCACGGAAGATGGCAGAGGCCCAGCTGGGGAAGGCCTCCCAATGAGGAAGGGGTGCCCAAAGTAACCCTGACCCCCCTGATGGCCCGCATACTGGTGGTGGCCTATCTGGAGCTAGATGGGCACTTGGGGGCATCACATCAGCCACAAGGGGGGAGTACAGTGCCCCAATAACCAACTTGCACCTGGTGGGGTGGTATCCGGGTGAGGGGTGTGGGCCCTGTGGGTGCCCCTAGCCCAGGTCTGGCATTGCACGGTAGGTCCCATGTTGGGCAGGGTTCTGATGTGAAAGTACTCCAACCAAGCTAGTAGGCATCCATTACTGGGCAGGGGTCTGTGGGTCTCAGGTATGCTGCAATTGGCGTTAGGTGTCCCTATCCATGGGCTGGTGACTAGTATTGTGACTGGTAGTGCATTGCCTAGTGCGTAGGGCTGTTCCCTGTGTGTGAGTGTGTCGTGTACGTCAACGGTGGTGTTGTTGGCCCCATTGATCAAGTGTATCCTTTGTCTCTCTCCCCCCCTTTTTGTTTTGTCACACTGTCCTTATGTGCATTAGGATAATCTGGCGGAGGAGCAGAGGCACCGGCAACGGAGGGAACTGCATCCCGCAGGACCTGTAGTGTGGTTAGATTTACGTATCCTTTGCGCATTAGCTTCAGGCTTTAGGCCTTTGTGCACTTTGCCCTGGATGTATTTTATTCCTTTGCTCGCAGCTTAGAGCCTCTGTGCACTTTGCTCTAAATGCTTTTATTCGACTTCGTACTGTTATTTTTCTAATAGCCAGTTCTACGGTCTTGTTTTATTTGTTATATCACACTGTTTAGCCTACTTCGGCACTGGAGTTCTCCATAACAGTCAAGGATACAGTCTGGTACATTGCCGATAGACGTGGTAGGAGTTTAGTCTTTGGCATTCCTGCGTAGGGACATTTTGTGATTACGCTGACATGTTAGTTATAAAAACACTTCCTTGTCCCAATACACGCGAGAGGGAGATTCCGACCAGGGAACCACAACTAGATGCTGACTGCCTCGTTGCAGATGCTGAACCAGATCACAGGCCTTTGCTCAGGTATGAGGGCTGATGTCTCCCGAGGGATTCAGAAAGGCAAGTTAGAAGCTTAACATGCTGTACTCGAAATAGAACTAGCTGAGGGAGAGTAGAAATTGTTAAAACACTATGATAGCGTTGTTCTTATGTTTCACTCTCCTCGTGACTATTTCAATCCTACTGTGTTGTATGGTTCTGGTTATTGCAGCTCACGCCTTAATATCTAAAATGCAGTCGTTTTATTAAAACATTATATAAAACTTATACTGCCTTTGTCATTTGTATATGAGATCATACTGTAAATGAGAGAGTTGGTTTGGATCTGAGTGACAACGACTTCCCTGAGAAGTTCCAAAGATGTCATGCGCTCGGCTGCCCAATCATCTCTTCCCTTTTGGAGAAATGAGGCACTGCTAGTCAGCCGGAGCAAAACCGTATATAGTGAATATAGCGCTTAATATGCGCCAACCGCTCACAGGACATCTGATAGCACATGGTCTGACGATCCAGGGGGGTCCGGTCACTTTTGTGGTGGACGCCCATGCAGCCTATAGAACAGAACTTTTTTATTCTTGGGTCGTATTTCCAGCAGCTGATGGGGGCACAAATACTTTTCATGACTACACTATTGCGAATGTCCCTGGACAATACAGGGCTTATGCATACTTAGAGATACCTTTATCTTATCAAGAACACCATAATTGGCTTGATGGCGCCCTCCCACACACAGTAGCACAGGTTAGGTTAGGTCCACTGAGTAATGATGGTCCGACCTGGCCTTTATTGGCAAAATATACACCATATCCTGTGGTTGCTAATTTGGCAGTGGCTGATGTTCGTCGTTTATATGTTGACCTAGCTACCACATACAGACTACTGGTTCAGTTTGTGATGCAGACTTTAAATACTAATGCAGCGTGTGCTGCTCCGGCACACCCACAGGCGGTGGTTCCGGGTCTCAATCCGGCCACTGTACACTCAGTTATGGGTAGGGCTCCGGCTAAACGTGAGGAGACTCCATTTTGGCTGGCACAAAAAATTAATACGCTGGAAGCAGTATTTCCCCATACGGGACCTCAGGATAAACATAGAATATTGACAATGTGTTTGCCGTATGGCATGGTTTCCATAGTGGACTACTGTAATACCTGGGGCACGGTGTTTGACGCGCTCTACACAACAGCACACGGTACTCCGACATTGGCTAATTTACCAGAAGTGCTTAAACAGATTCAAGATGAATATGGGGCTGCCCCGGCCTTAGATTTGGGGATGCAGCTCATGGGCAATTTTGCCGCAGTTTCGTCTATTATTTTGAGTAATCTCAAAAGGGGAGGCAGTGGCGCTGGCAGTGCGAATGCGTCTTCGAGACGTTTCGCAACCTAATCAGGAGTGGGAACTGCCGAGAATAATAGCAGAAACATATTCAAGTATCGGTCGTGATAGCCTAGGGGCCAGACCGCAAAAACCCCAATTACAGGGTAAAAATAATAAAGATAATGCTAAACAACAGCAGCCTGAGGGTACTAAGAAGCGCTGGGAGAAAAAACAACAGACACCTAAAAAAGATGAGGGGCAGTCTCCGCAACCGGAGACCCCGCAGAATAGGTATAATCTCAGGAATAGGGATAATTTGAAAACGCCAGATAGATATCAATATACTGATACACGCCAATCTCGTTCCTTTCAGGACTCCTCAGACAAGAGAAGTGAGAGAGGTGGGCGGTCAGAGCGGAGAACTGAGTACGTGAAACCAAGACAGGAATCACAACGCGCAACTGAGGTTTCTATTAAACAGGAAGAGAAACCGCTCCAACAAAAGCAACAATTTAAAAAGAAGAAAGTGGCTGCAGTCTCAATTAGACATGCCGCTCAAGAAGAGAGTTCTCTTGAAGAACAAGACATGGGCGTTAGCACTGTTAGACAGCACGGCAGAGGTCACAATAGTTCGCCGGAGTCTTCTAGAGCATCTGGAGGTGAAAGCAACTGATGACTTCATACAAGTCGAAACGGCAGATATGAGTGTCTCTGATCCCGATAGAGTATATAAAGTAACTTTACAATTAGAAGGGGACATTGACCGCATTGTACAAGCTGTCTTTTGGGACCATATGGTAAAATTGTATGACGTTTTGCTGGCCGAACAAGATTGGCCGCCTGACTTTGTGTGCGACTGTCCAGTTGGGGAGGAAGTTATTAAACCTTCATTCTCACTACTTGTTCCGGGAGAATTAGCAGAGTCCTATAGTAAATCATGGGCTCTAGCACAGGCCCCCCCCTATATAGAAATAATGTGGGGTGGGATAGACAATCACCTTATCATGTAATTCCGATAAAGGGTGAACCTCAGCCGCAGTATCCTATAACATTTGAAGCAAGGGCATCTGTAAGGAAAATTCTTACACAGTTGGAGTACCAGGGAGTAATTGAACCCTGTGTCTCGCCGATGAATAATCCCTTATTTCCAGTTTCTAAACCGGATCATTCATATAGGATAGTGGTGGATTACAGACATTTAAATGGACATACACGCACATATGCAATACAGAATTCACACAGCGCAGCGCTCATGAATAATATAGTGCGTAAGAAATACAAAACAACATTAGACATCTCGAATGGTTTCTTCTGCCAATATATAGCGCCCGAAAGTCGGGACTATACCAGTTTCAGTGCGTTTGGCTCACAAAAAAAGTTTTGTCGTTTGCCTCAGGGGTATAAGAATAGCCCAGGACTATTTTCGGCTCGTGTAACTGAAATTCTGCACGAGTTGGACCCTGAAGCTTTATCATATGTAGATGATATATATCTGACGGATGATGAATTACTGCAACCTCTAAGACGAGTAGCACGCATTGTTGTGGGATTTGTTGAAATTGGCTACAAGTTTAATTTTAAAAAATCGAAGATTGCCTTCCTCAGCGTCATTTTCCTGGGATATGAGTTGTCGAATGAGGGCAAGAGCCTAGCGCCACACTTTTTGGAGGAATGTGCTCGATTGCAACCTCCTAATACGGTTCGGAAGCTCCAGTCATTGTTGGGGTTTCTGAATTTTGGCAGAACTTACCTTCCTGATTATGCTACACGTATCAAACCCTTATACGAGTTGATTCGCCCGAATTTTTCGAGTAGATTTTGGACGATTGAGCATACACATATTCTTCGAGATTTGCAAACTGATCTCTTGGCAGTAAAGCATTTACACACACGGGACAGAAAAACGCATCTGGTCATCAGGGTTATACCTGGGGCCGTTGGGTTTACGTATGTCACCTTTAATGAGGATGAGACAGTCCCGATAGCATACAAGCCCCACTTGTACTCTGCTGCAGAACAACGTTTTGCACAGACTGAGAAAATTCGCACTGCTGTACAGATGGCTGTGATTAAAGAACGACCTCTTGCCCAGGGCCGACGCATTGTTGTCGTTTCCCCGGTTTCAGCCTTAGAGGCTGTTACAAAAGCAAGTGTTCCTAATTCAAAAGCTCTACACCCGCGATGGATACAATGGGCAACGTCTTTGACAGCCACTGATGTAGATTACATATTTGACCCTAAACTGCAGACTCAAGAATTTCTTCAATATGAAATGGAGTACCCAGTTCCCGCTGGCACATTGCCTATTGAACAATATCAGGTGGTCATGTATACCGATGGTTCTGCGCAACCAGCGGTAGGGACTAAACAACAGTATTCTGCTGCATGTGCGGTGGTGAGCGGCACTATGGAGGGGGATGTGTTCTGCCCCCGACATACTTATACGCAGACCTTGGGAGATTGTACGGCACAGTTGGCTGAGCTGACAGCTCTATTGTTAGCCTTGGAGCACACGGATCCGGCGATACTTACCTTGCTGGTCTGTGACTCCTACTACTGTGTTCAGTCTTTCAAGGAATATTTACACTACTGGAGGTTGAATGGGTTCAGAGATTCCAAAGGCAACACCATTAAACACAAATTGCTGTGGGGGAAGGTTGCGAATCTGAAAGAAACGCTTCCTAAAGTCCATGTTGTACATACACTTGGGCACCAGCATGTTGGAATACACGTTGCTGGGAATACATTGGCTGATGAAGCCGCAAAATCAGCAGTGGCAGTTGCCACTGTGGCCGCAGTGACTCGTTTGAGTTCCAAACCAGACACAGAGATTTTAGCTGCCATAAATGCTACGGCTGATGGCACGCTATTTCCTAAAGGATTCCCTTCTAAATATAGTTATTGCAAGGGTAGTATGCTAAACGCTGTTTTTAAAATCCCAGGCGTTGGTGTACATGAAATGCCCAATAAAGTCGAGAGACCTCCATTAATATCTGCAGCGCATGAAGGGGCGGCATCTGCACATGCTGGTGTGGCTGCCACGATTTCACTCTTACAGGCTTGTTACTGGTGGCCTGGTCTCTATAAAGAGACGAAGCAGTATGTCCTTTGTTGTGACATCTGTCAACAAATTAAAGTTTCCACGGCTAGACGCCCGCAGCAGACGCCCCTTCTGATATCGAGTAAGCCTTTACAGTGTGTGTACTTGGATCATTGTGGTCCGCTGTCACCAGATAGTGCATACAAATATATATTGGTTGCTGTAGATTCGTGCTCCAGATTTGTGTGGGTCTGGCCACAGCGCTCGGCTGACACTCGGACTGTTAATAAAGAATTGCGCATCTTTGTCGATACATTTGCAGTTGCGGCTTTTCATTCGGACCAGGGCCCTGCTTTTGCCTCTAAGGCATTCAGGGACACCATGGCTTCGTTGGGGGTCCAACTCCAATTCTCGTCTCCATTTCATCCCGAGGGAAATTCTATTGTGGAGCGTTTAAATCGTGATTTAAAGCAATCCTTAACGGCCAGAGTTATAGGTACGGGTCGTAGTTGGCTAGCCCACCTGTATGGAGTACAGAGAGCACTTAATAACTTGCCTAGAAGGTCCCTGGGGGGTCGTACTTCATATGAGTGCCTGTTTGGAACACAAATGTATGTTCCTGATCTGGATGGTCCTGGTGTGGAGATGGCAGAGACGCCCTTTGACATAAATGATCGTGTCACTGTTTTGCAGGATTTACAACAACTCCGTGAAGATAACTCTTCTGCAAGTGCTGCCTCCACAGGAATTAAGGATGAGCCAGTAACGCCTACAGGTTGGATTCCCAGGATTGGGGATCTTGTGCATGAAAAGGTCGCAGTAAAGAAAGAATTTGGTCCTTCTTACCGGGTGCCTGTCCCTGTGTTGGGAATTAGCGGCACAAGAACTGTAATTTTACCTCCGCTGCACGGGGCCAAGGGAAATCGCTTTGTTTCGATTGATAATGTCAAGTTACAACATGTGGCCGATTCTGCACAGCAGACCAAGAGGGACACTCAGTAGTTCCGGAATCCCTCTCACTACTGGGGAAGAGGTCCCGCTGCAGGTGATTTGCACCGATGCTATTTCCTCTCCAAGCTAGGGGAGGGTGGAAGCTAATCTTGCGATTGTTCCACAGACAACGAATAATTTGGAATCTTTTGAGCAAGTTGCTGTACGTTCTAATGATATTACTGAACATGTGGTTTATAGCGTGCCGGGGCGAGAGCCACCATCTGCTTCTTTGTTTACGGTTGCACCTTTTGCACAAACTGCCTCTGGCTGCTTCAACGACACTGATGATACCGTGTCAGACTCCACGTCCTCTCTATCTTCAGCCCGGGGTCCACGTAAGCTGCTGAGTTGGCTTAAACAAACATATTTTGTTTTTCCTTGGAACTATGTGTGGCTTTTTATGACTGTACTGACTATTTTTTTGTGGTTGGGATTTGTGGTTACTTTTTTTTTGGTAATACATGCTCATTTTCTTCCTGAACGCACTGACATTGAGCACGTGGAGACAGTGTTGAAACCACATTCTTCATCTCATATGGTTCGAAGAGATTGTCCTATGTGAACATTTCTGCAGTACCGATTCCGGATGGGATTGTGTGGGATAAAGTGATGTTTGATATATATGGTCCCACTGAATTGATTCAAATACCGTATGTTCTCAAGTTATCAATGAATGATATCGTTATACCAGGCATTGTTTCTGATGATTGGGATGTGAAGACAGTAGATTCTATGCTGACTGAATTGCAATATTATACTGTCTATGACGATGAAGATGCTTACCTATTTAGAGATAATCATGGTGACATGTTTTGCTACAATTATTATGGACACCACTTTATTCATAAAGCTAGTAGCCCTAAGTCGATATTTGAGTATATGCAATGGGAACATTGCCCGACTCCTCCACAGGGGAGTTCTAAAAGGTATTATGATAAATTTGCATATTTTTCTGGGCATAATCAACAGAATGCTAAGTCTTATTATTTTAAAGTTACTCCGTCTACTAATAAGCAAATGTTATTGACCGATACTAAATTACTGTATTCAAATTTGTTTGTATCTAAACTTTCGGTTGAGGGGTATGAATATTGGTCCAAGACTGTTGACTTGAAAAGTGTCGGGGGAACGGAAAATTGCCAAATGCGAGGCAGGGACACTTTATTTAGGGCATGTATTATTGCTGTCCAAATGATTTTCCTCAATGACACTGTGCAACAGACTAGCTGTTTGGGCTGAGCAACGATTGGGAATTTGAATTTGCCTGGTATACCTGTTCCTTCCAAATTGAACGATTGGCAGTGATATGCTAATGCTACGTTTAGTGAGTTTACACACCGGGTCCAGAATGGTACGCTTAACATTTCATTGATACATCCGGGCGGGTGGTTGTTATGGCCCATAGACACTATTGGGTGTCATCAGCATTTTGTCACCTCTTCGGGGGGGTTCAGGACTAGTAGGGCAGACCCTCGCTACATATCACCAGAACATGCTGATATCATTACTACATACAGCGTGGGGAAGCTTTGTCAGCAATGGTTGAAGTCATCCACGCTGAATGCAGTTAAGTCACATCTCAAGTTACTGTCTAATGATACTGACTTACAAGATTTTTTGTCAGGACCACGAATGCCGCGGAAGAGGCGTTTTTTTATATGAAGTATATAATGAGATTTGGAAGCTTTCACAACAAGAGGCAGCGGCCCGTTTAAGACAAATTGATCAGGAAAATCTGATACAGGCTTTGTCTGTTGTGGATAATGGGATACATACCCTTTCAGACCGTGTTTATACAATTGACAACATTGTTTCCTCTGCTATAGACATTATTAAATTGGATATGTCTTCTTTATATCATGGGCAGAGTCAGACACGGTCCATGATGCAGCTGGGTTGGACTCTACAGACCTTGAAGGCAGGTTGCGTTCCATGGCAGCACATTCGTGCCAGGGAGATATTTATTTCCTTTAATTTGACTCGTCAACAACAGCTGATGGCTAAAAAGGAAGCAACATATGTTATGTTAAATATTGAAAAGTTGGAGAAACTGCCTTTTACGGTTGCTGAGATTCCGTCAGCTGAGTGGTTGATTCATGGGGTTATTAATTTGCCTATCTCCACTCTGCAATTTACTTCTTGTTTAAAGCACATTCCAGTGGGTAGATATAAGCGGTTGGGAGACAGTTACATACACGAGGTGTGGGAGCTTCCCTTTCTGTACAGATGTATTAATGGTTTGAGGGAGGTTTTTCTTAGCGGTAGCGAATGCGAAACTTCTGTCAGCCATTCAATGGTATGTAAACAGCTGTCCTTGCATGGGGCATGTAATGCCTCGATTGCTAACTTAGCTTGTTATCTGAAGGGAGTTCCAGTCCGAGTAATTAAAAACACTTTCCAGGTGCTTTCGAACGGCAGTTACGTTATTCTTAACAGTGAGCGCTGTTGTGGCATGCGTGCCGGAATAGTTTACGTAGTCGTTGTCACCAAAGCCGTTACGTGCTGCGGGAATGTGTTGTTTCCCCCCACTCAAATTAGGGAGGTAGCAGACATCTGGCCTCATATTGCTACTTTAAAGGTAAATTTCGACAAGTTGAGTCGACTAAAGGCTCTATTGTTTCAAAAGCATGTGGCCCTTACATCTGCTAGTGAGACCTACACACTTCAGGTGGCAAGGTCATCGGCGGAAATACAGTCCCTTTTGAATACTAACTTTCCGAATCACTTTGCTGAACTCGTGGGACATATATTTAATGCGTCCGGCACTGCTGAAATTGCACATTTTTTCAAAGCCATTGGTGTTGGTTTTGCTCACACCTTCTCTTCTATATTCGGTTTAATACCTTCGGCTATTCACTCTATTTTCGGAAGCATTTTTTGGGATTTCCCGATTACTTTGGCTTTATTGGCTGGGGTTTTGCTCTTGCTGCTGTTCTTCCGTAAAGGCTGTCCCGCCGCGACGAGATCCCATATTGGCGCTCCCATCAGCGCAGCTGTGTCGTGAACGCATGATGCAGCATTTTGGAGCGACACTTCTGGGACAATTGGAGTGTGACTGGTCTCTGACATTCCGGCCTGTTTTGGATTGTGTGCAACCCGTCTTTCGGTGCCTTTGGTGCTCGTTTGAACATGCACTGTCTCTCTGTCTCTCACTGCAGCGCCCCTCAGTGGTCGATACTGATCTGTTGATGTTCCCGATTAGGGCTCATTCCCAGACTTGTGCACTACGGTTGCGTTTGCTTCGTGAGGCAGTTTATGAGATTTCCTTCCTGGAGGAAGATGGTATTGTCTCATTCAGAGGCCCTGCACGGGGTGCCGCCCTGAATGGTTTTGGGGCTTTGGAACACACCTGCTCCATGATACTTTTTGGCGTGGATATTCCGATATTGACATATATCGAAGTGGAGGAACTCCTGCTTTCCATGGCTTCTGTCTGAAAATTTGATTTTTTTTACAACAAAAATTGACATTATATTGAATTTGGCTTTATTGTCACATGCTTCCCAAATTTATGACTGTGTAGTCCACTGACCTTGTCGAAATATATATTTTGATGTATGGTTTATATCTAGGGCACATTTTATATTATTGGAACCACTTGCTACCGACAAGGGGAGGGTGTAGTGTGGTTAGATTTACGTATCCTTTGCGCGTTAGCTTCAGGCTTTAGGCCTTTGTGCACTTTGCCCTGGATGTATTTTATTCCTTTGCTCGCAGCTTAGAGCCTCTGTGCACTTTGCTCTAAATGCTTTTATTCGGCTTCGTACTGTTATTTTTCTAATAGCCAGTTCTACGGTCTTGTTTTATTTGTTATATCACACTGTTTAGACTACTTCGGCACTGGAGTTCTCCATAACACATTCCTGTTCACTCTGTGCTTCAGTCAAGGATACAGTCTGGTACATTGCCGATAGACGTGGTAGGAGTTTAGTCTTTGGCATTCCTGCGTAGGGACATTTTGTGATCACTCTGACATGTTAGTTATAAAAACACTTCCTTGTCCCAATACACGCGAGAGGGAGATTCCGACCAGGAAACCACAACTAGACGCTGACTGCCTCGTTGCAGATGCTGAACCAGATCACAGGCCTTTGCTCAGGTATGAGGGCTGATGTCTCCCGAGGGATTCAGAAAGGCAAGTTAGAAGCTTAACATGCTGTGCTCGAAATAGAACTAGCTGAGGGAGAGTAGAAATTGTTAAAACACGATTATAGCGTTGTTCTTATGTTTCACTCTCCTCGTGACTATTTCAATCCTACTGTGTTGTATGGTTCTGGTTTTTGCGGCTCACGCCTTAAACTAATCTAAAATGCAGTCGTTTTATTAAAACATAATATAAAACTTATACTGCCTTTGTTATTTGTATATGAGATCATACTGTAAATGAGAGAGTTGGTTTGGATCTGAGTGACCACGACTTCCCTGAGAAGTTCCAAAGATGTAATGCACTCGGCTGCCCAATCATCTCTTCCCCTTTGGAGAAATGAGGCACTGCTAGTTAGCCGGAGCAAAACCGGGTTTAGGGTGACAGAGGTCCTTCCAAGTGGGTCCGACTCAGTCCCCCACACCGTGAACGACCCTGCTGCCTAGAAATCCAGTAGTCTCATTTAGGATAATGAGAGCCCACGCGACAGACCCAGGAGGCTGAGTCCACCAACGGTGAGGGCACTAGTAGGATGGAGGGCGAAGGGAGCACCAGAGCGGAGACAGGAGGGGACAGTTCGGACACAGCTACCTCCTTCGATGGGAGCTCTCTGGTGGTGGCGGACACCTCTGTGCCCACCCCAGCTACAGGTACAGCCACCACCCCCTGTACCAGCACCATCCTCCCAGCAGCCCCTCATCGAGTTTCCCATGCCCGCTCACCCAGGAGGGTGGGCATCTCCTTCGCCCCAGGCACCTCAGGCCCTGCCCCAGTTAGCCCTGCTGCCCTGAGTGAGAAGGCTATTGACCTCCTGCGATCCATCTCTGTTGGGCAGTCAACCATTGTGAATGCCACCCAGGGGCTGGCAGCCCAAATGCAACAGACAAATGCATTCCTGGAGGGCATTCACACTGGCTTGGCGGCCCAATAGAAATCAATCCAGGCTCTGGCCTCCTCTCTGATGGCAGCCATTTTCCCTGTTTCCAGCCTCCCCCCTCCACTTCCCAATCCCAATCCCATTCCCCTCAACCCCAACCTATCCCAAGCACACAGTCAGACGAGCATGCATCCAGAACAACACACAAGAGTAGACATGGCAAACACAAGCACCACACTTCATCCCACAGGCACTCACACAAACACCATCCAGAAGCAGACATACCAACATCCACTGCCTCCACTGTGGCCCCGTCCTCCTCGTTCTTCACCTCCCTCCCAGTTGCGTCTACACTCACACCTAAATGCACTACATCCTCATCCACTACCTCCATCACCAGCACACCTAACAGTGCACGCCCCTCACTGGCAGTCACCACCCCCACATGCATGCACACGTCCCCTGTGTCCACTCCCACTGAGTATGTGCCCCCTCTTACCAAAGTACACAAACGCAAGCGCTCAGACACCCAACAGCCATCCACCTCACAACAGCATCCAGCCCATGCACCTGCACCCAAACACAGCAGACAGACACCTCCTACCACCATTCCCTCTTCCTCCACTCCCAAGCCATCTCCCTCTTCCCGCCCCAATGTCCCTAAGAAGCTTTTCCTCTCCACCATTAACCTCTTTCCTACCCCCCCCAATCCCTCACGTCAGGCCAGGGTGGTCAAAACCCAGGCCAGCACCTCAGCCACCCAGTCCACGGGCACAGTAGTGTCCCCAATTACTCAAGGTGGGAAAGGATCCCGGCCAACAGCCAGCCACACGGACAGGATGCCAGCCCCAAGTGCGTCGAGGAAAGGCAAGGAGTCAGTCCCAGCTGCAGGACGGAAGGGCAAGGAGTCAGTCTCAGCTGCAGGACGGAAGGGCAAGGAGTCAGCCCCAGCTGCAGGAAGGAGGGGTAAGGGGCCTGCAACAGCAGGCAGTAGAGACAAGGGGCCAGGTCAGGGACTCAGTCGGAGCCCTCACCACCAACCATGGTGGCCCAGTGGGCAGCCGTCCGAGGCTGCAGGGGATGGGCTGGAGCCTCCCACCACCACTGCCAGCACCGCCACCTGCACCGCCACCAGCATCACTGCCAGCAGCAGCAGCCCCAGTGGGCAGCCATCAGATGCTGCAGGGGATGGGCTGGAGCATCCCCCCACCACTGCAAGCTCCACTGAGCAGCCGTCACCACCGGAGGACAGTGTGTAATCCTGCCTCCATGGGCTGTTGTGCTGCCTCACCCAGGTGAGAGATTGTGACCTTACACTCCCCAAGATCTGCATCACAGGGCACAATGCCCCATCCAGAACCAGTAGAGAAGCCATCCACTCAACCCATCCTCCACAGGATGAAGCTCACAGGGCACAATGCCCTCTCCACAACCAGTGGAGAAACCATCCACTCTCCCCATCCGCCCCAGGACGAAGCTCACTGGGCACAATGCCCCCTCCAAAACCAGTGGAGAAACCATCCACTCACCCCATACTTCACAGGATGAAGCTCACAGGGCGCAATGCCCCCTCCAGAACCAGTGGAGAAACTATCCACTCACCCCATCCTCCCCAGGATGAAGCTCAATGGGCACAATGCGCCCTCCAGAACCAGTGGAGAAGCCATCCAGTCACCCTATCCTCCACAGGATGAAACTCACAGGGCACAATGTCCCCGCCAGAACCAGTGGAGAATCCATCCACTCACCCCATCCTCCCCAGGATGAAGCTCAATGGGCACAATGCACCCTCCAGAACCACTGGAGAATCCATCCACTCACCCCATCCTCCCCAGGATGAAGCTCACAGGGCACAATACCCCCTCCAGAACCAGTGGAGAAGCCATCCACTTGAGATACTGTGGCCTTGCACTCCCCAGAATCAAGCACAGGGCATGTTGCCCCTTCCAGAGCAAGTGGGCAAGTCATCCACTTGAGAGACTGTGGCCTTGCACTCCCCAGGATCAAGCACAGGGCATGTTGGCCCCTCCAGAGCCAGTGGGCAAGTCACCCACTTGAGAGACTGTGGCCTTGCACTCCCCAGGACAGAGCAATGGGCATGTTGGCCCCTCCAGAGCCAGTGGGCAAGTCACCCACTTGAGAGAATGTGGCCTTGCATTCCCCAGGACAGAGCAATGGGCATGTTGGCCCCTCCAGGACCAGTGACGTTGTACTATCTTCTGGCTGAGGTGCCCCCCCATTCCCCTTCCCCCTGAGGTGCCTTGCTATTTTCAACCTGATGCCCCTGCAGTGTTCTCTCCGTGTTGTTGCAGGAGTGAGGTGGGGCCTTTGACTATGTGATGTGGCCCTGTGGCCCACGGACGTTGAGGACTTGGCAGTGTCACTACATTTGTAAATATGTATATACTTGTTGATTTGTATCCACATATTTATACTATTTTATCACACTCACTTTAATCAATTCATTTCATCCTTGCATTATTCCTGAGGGGTACGGTGTGAATATGTAATGTTATTGCATCTGCTTGTGTGTATGGTGTTGGGGGTGGGGGTGTTGCGTGCGTCACGGTTTCGGGCGGGTCTGATCAGGACTCTGATAGGGACACCCCTTGAGGTCAACGAATATCCTAAAGAGGTAGTGTGCTGGGGTAGAAGAGCAGCTAAAGGCATACAGAGTAAGGACAGCTAAAGACAGGCACAGGAAACAGGAAAGTAAAAGCAGAGCAACCCTTGTGTGAACAGATAGGAAACGGATTACTAATGGACAAACACGCTGGGGATGTACACAGAGTAGGGCGCAGAACCTCCCACAATGACAGGGAATGTCAATGCCTCTGTGCAGTTTTCTCCTACAGATAGTCACCCTGCCAGCCCCATAGAAAGGAGGTAGCAGAAGTGATTCTGTCTCTGGACCCTAGAGCACAAACAAGGATAGTACTTACATACACAAGACAAACTCTTGTAGGTCCAGCTGGAAATACAGTGGCAATTCCTGGACAACAGCAATAGCACGCTGTCACTGTTGGGCACGAAAGACAACGTATAACACTAGACAAGGAGGGGGGCTGGAATTGCCTCCTGGAGACCAGGAGACAACCCAGTACAAAGGAGGACACTTATACACTGGTGAAGACTGATAGAAAACGTACCAGACACAAATACCGAGAGGAAACTGAAACAGAAGGGAACAAACTAAGAGGCAGAGGCTAGAACTGGGAACAGGCTCAGGCTGAAGCAAAGGCAGGACTAGGAGTGGAAAACAGGGCGCAAACTTCTGGCTGGAACAAACAGAGACAGGACTGGGAAACAGAGAGCAGGCTCTGGCCGGAACAGGCAAGGACAGGGCTGGAATACAGGGAGTAGGAATAAGCAGTAAACAGGACTGGGAAACAGAGAGCAGGTTCAGGCTGAAACAAGGCAGAAGCAGAACAGAGAAACAGGGAGCTCTGGAAGAAACAAACAGGTACAAGCCTAAGAGATAGGGAGCAGACTCTGGCTGGAACAATCAGGAGCAGGGCAGAGAAACAGGAAACAGGATCAAGCTGGAACAGAACAGGAACAAAACTGAAACACCATCCGACAAGGGGTCTGTAACACAAAGGAATCGAACTCCAATGCACAACGGGGATCTTGAGGAAATAACTACTTATAAGCAGTTCCAAGCTGGGCTGCACAGGAGAGATCTCAGGTGTGTGTAGTTTCAGACACTTGCAAGTCCAGGAGGAGGGGATCCGGTGAAAAGGAGCAACTGGACTTCTCCCATAGAAAAGAATGGGAAACAGAATCCAGGCTTTCCTGACTACCAGGCAGTGCATTATGGGATTTGCAGTCCCAGGAAGCAAATGTAGTACTACACAAGTATACCATGGCGAAAAGAGAAACAAACAGGAGTCAGCAAGGGACTCTAGATAAGGGTTCAAAGTGATTCCCAGGCTACAGAGAGTCCCCTTATGGCACCCCCTAGAAATGGGACGACAGAATCATAACAGCGTATTTGTGTCACTCTCTTTTTCCTCCCCCTCTCCCTGTGTGCTAGGTGGTGGTGTAGTTTGGACTCTTGCTCTGGGCAATATTGCTGGTTCAAGGATGACAGTACTTATGTTTGGAGGCGACTATGCCTATCCTTCAACAAGTTGCAACTGTAGTCCCAACCCTTCCGGCTCACTATCACTACCTCACCAATGACCCAAACTGTTAAAGGTGATTTGTGGCAGCCGTTACACATGGACTCAGAAGTATGACATCTCAGGGAGTGTTGTGGTTAAACAGAGATTACCCCTTACACACAGATATATCATGTCTCACACAAACACAGGCAATAACAACGATGCAGTAATGTTTCAATAGTTTTTATTTAATACAATGTGGTAAATCGCATGGGCTGCAATGATTAGGATAATGAACAGTGCAAGAAATAGAATTATAATGATGAGAGTCATGATTATGAAGACCCCCAGCATCTTGCGTTAGCATGGAAAGACATAAAGGCCCTCATTACAGCCCTGGCAGTCAGTGTTAAAGTGGCGGTAATACCGCCAACAGGCCTGCGGTAAAAAAAATGGGATCACGACCACGGTCGGAAACCGCCAAAACAGACAGACATTTTAACACACAGACCGCCACAGCGGTAGCAACAAACACTGCGGTGGTCACCGCCAAAAGACAGGCGGAAGACAGTGTACCACCCACATTGTTACAACCCGCCAATCCACCAGCTTTTCCGGGGCAGTACCAATGCCATCAAAAGCACAGCGGAAACAGTCTTTGGAAGGGAAACCACTCACCTTCCGACAATCAACGAAGAACCAGGACGCCATGGAGCCCAAGCTGCAGGTCCTCCCCATGGTCTACCTCCTCATACACGAGGAGTATCACAGGAGGTGGCAGCAACGACCACGGTGAGTACTGCACCTAGCACACGGGGGGAGGAAAAAGAGAGTGATACACACAGGCAACACCCCCATCCCCACCTACAACACCATACACACAAACACATGCCTCAACATTACGTTTACACCCCGTTGCCCCCTGGAAGAAGGCAAGGACAAAAGGAATTGAGTTAAATCAGTGATATTTTAGAAATAGACAGATACTCTTAACGAATAGAAAAACAGTATATACCAATATTTACAATATGTACAGAAGGCCTTACACTGTCCTTTGCAAATGCCCATGGCCCACTGGCCCAAAAATCATGGGCCAAGCCCACACTTGACTCCTGCCTCAATACGGAGAGAACACTGCAGTGGCATCAGGTCGAAAACACACAGGCACCTCAGGGGGACAGGGAAGAGGGAGGTCACCTCAACCGGAAGATGGTACTATGCCACTGCTCCTCGAGGGGGGCTCCATGCCCACAGCGATGTCCTGGGGAGTGCAAAGCCACAGTCTCTCAAGTGGGTGGGTTGCCTACAACTTGCTCCTGGGGAGTGCAAAGCCACAGTCTCCATAGTGGGTGGGTTGCCCACTGTCTGCTACTGGGAAGTGCAAAGCCACAGTCTCTCAAGTGGGTGGTTTGCCCACTGGTTCTGGAGGGGGCTTTGTGCCCAGTCTGCTTCATCCTGCCAAGGATAGGGGAGTAGATGCCTTGCTCCACTGGTTCTGGAGGGGGTTTTGTGCCCAGTCTGCTTCATCCTGCCAAGGATAGGGGGAGTGGGTGCCTTTCTCCACTAGTTCTGGAGGGGGCTTTGTGCCCAGTCTGCTTCATCCTGCCAAGGATAGAGGGAGTGGATGCCTTTCTCCACTGGTTCTGGAGGGGGCTTTGTGCCCAGTCTGCTTCATCCTGCCAAGGATAGGGGGAGTGGATGCATTTCTCCACTGGTTCTGGAGGGGGCTTTGTGCCCAGTGATGCAACACTTGGGGCGTGGCAGTTCACAGTACCTCACCTGGGTGTCTGAGGCACAAGACTTGCAGGGAACAGGTAGCATGATACTCCATGGCGGCAGGGCAAAACTCCATCCTGCGGCAACTAAGGCTGCAAACTGGTGCAGGTGCTGGTAGTAGTGGAGGGAGGCACCAGCCCGTCTCCTGCAGCTTCAGACAGCTGCCCACTGGGGACACTGCTGCTGACAGTTGTTGTGGCAGCGGCTGGGCAGGTGGCGGTGCAAGTGGCGGTGCTTGCGGCGGTGCTTGTGGCAGTGCTTGCCACTGTACAGGCGGCAGGGCTTGTCGGTTCTGATGGTGGGCACCAGGCACTCACCTGGAGCCTCAGAGGTCTGAAGTGCCTTGTCGTGGCTTTTCTGCCCCTTCCTCACCTTGGCAGATGCTGCTGGGACCTTGGCACTGGCAGCTTGAGTTTTGGAGGAGGCCTTGCTGGGTGGGTCGTGCTCCTTGGCCGTGCTGCATGCTGGCCCCTTCTTCACCTTGGCAGGTGGCGGAACGGGTTGGTCCTTTGCAGGGGTCGGTGGCACACTGCCTGGCCTGACAGGTGCCCCCTTTGATCCTCTGGGAGTTGCAGGTACCACAGCGGATGCCGACTTGGTGGCTGAGGTGCTGGCCTTGGATCTGTACACGCCGGCCTGAGGGGAAAGACGTGGGGGAGAGGTAGGGAAGAGGTCAACGTTAGCCAGGAAAAGTTCTTTTAACACACTGGGGCGGGAAGATGGAAAGGGTCTGGGAGTGGAGGAAGAGGGAGTGGTTATAGGAGGTGTCTGTCTCCTGAGTTTGGGTGAAGGTGCATGGGCTGGATGCTGTTGTGAGGTGGATGCCTGTTGGGTGTGTGGGTGCTTGCGTTTATGTACTTTGGGAGGAGGGGTCACAGACACACTGGGAGAGGACACAGGGGACGTGTGCATGGTTGTGGGGGTGGTGACTGCCAGTGAGGGGTGTGTTGTGATGGGCGTGATGGTGATGGAGGTAGTGGATGAGGATGTAGTGCATGCAGGTGTGAGTAGAGACGACACTGGGAGTGAGGTGGACGATGAGGAGGAGGGGGACACAGTGGAGGCAGTGGATGTTGGTGTGTGTGCAAGGGCATGGTGCTTGTGTGAGTGCCTGTGAGATGAAGTGTGGTGCTTATGTTTGCCTGAGCCACTTTTGTGTGTTGATTTGGGTGAATGCTGGTCTGAAGGTGTGCTTGAGATAGGCTGAGATTAAGGGGATTGGGTCTGGGTAGAGGAAGTTGGAGGGGGGAGGCTAGACACAGTGACAATGGCTGCCATCAGTGCTGAGACCAGAGCCTGAAATGCTCTCTGTTGGGCTGCCACGCCAGAGTGAATGCACTCCAGGCATGCATTTGTTTGTTGCAAATGCCTCTTGACACCCTGGATGGCATTCATAATGGTTGACTGCCCAACAGAGAGGGATCTCAGGAGGTCAATAGCCTCCTCACTGAGGGCAGCATGGCTGACTCGGGCAGGGCCTGAGGTGCCTGGGGCGAAGGAGATGCCCTCGGGCCTGGGTGCGCGGGCACAGGAAACACGCTGAGGGGCTGCTGGGAGGGCGGTGCTGGTGGGGGGGGGGGTGGCGGCTGTACTTGTTGTTGGGGTGGGCACAGAGGTGTCTGCCACTGCCAGGGAGCTGCCATCGGAGGAGGAGTCGCTGTCTGTGGTCTCCCCTCCTGTCCCCGTCGTGGTGCTCCCCTCGCCCTCCATCCCACTGGTGCCTTTACCCTCAGTGGATTCGGCCTCCAGGACCATGTGGGATGCAGCTCCCTCTGTCGCCGGTGCCTCTGCTCCTCCGCCAGATGATGCTAATTCACACAAGGACAGGGAGACAAAACAAAAAGGGGGGGGGGCGAGACAGAGGATACACTTGGTCAATACCAGCAACAACACCACTGTTGGCGTACACTACACACAGGGAGCTTTCCTATGCACTAGGCCATGTACTACCTGTTACACAGCTAGTCACCAGCCCATGGGGTACAATGCCTAACGCCAGCATCTGCACACCAGAAGCCCACAGGACGCTGCCCAGTAATAGATGGCCACTTACACTATTGGGGCAGGAGTGCTCCAGAGCCTGCCCAACAAGGGACCTACCCTGCCATGTTCGCTCTGGCCTAGGGGCACCCACAGCCCACATCCCCCACCCAGGTAACACCTTAACACGTGCAAAGTCATGATTCTGAATCTGTACTCACCCCCTTGTGGCTGCTGTGATGCCCTCAAGCACCCATCCAACTCCGGATAGGCCACCGCTAGGATGCAGAACATTAGGGGCCTTCCACGTTGGGAGGCCAGCCCCAGCTGGGCCTCCCCCGTCTTCTTTGACCAGCGGCGCAGGTCCTCCATCTCTTGCAGCAGTGGGTGCTCCGCCTGTGAAAGACCCCCAGGGTCCGCATCTCCTTGGCAATGGCCCACCAAATACCCATTTTTGGTGGGCGCCGACCTGGAGGGAAAAGACAGCAGAAAAGGAAATCACTCACCCGTCGGTATCGTCATATTCATTGCCCACCAGTTCCCACCCATGTCCTGACACACATACACTGACCACCTTACATGCTGCACTCTGGCCAGGACACCTCAGCACCCCCCAACATGTGGCTTACATCCACAGCACTCCATACATTCATGGCCCACGCATCATGCTCACAGTGTACTCACCTGTTTGTCTGGAGGACCGTAGAGTAATGTGTACTGGGTAGGACCCCATCCACCAGTTTCTCCAACTCCTCCGCAGAGAAGGAAGGGGCCCTTTCCCCAGACACATGAGCCATTGTCCCTTCCAGACACAGGTCACAGCAGCACTTGCAGTGTAGGTCCTCTCCTGTTGAAGGTCAGTAAGCAAGTGAGTGAATAGTAAGAAAATGACGGTCACGTCCGCGGCGGTGCATACCGTCACTGCCGGCGTACATCCCCAATGGCTCCTGAAACACATAGGGCCCAATAATAACCAATGCGAAGTTGCGCGAAGGTCATTAACCGCTTACCGCCATGGCTCACAGCGCCAGGGCAATTACCTAATTTCCATTTGTCCCTCCTCACAGGTCAGGCAGCCGCCATTTCAGGGGGGTCACAGGGCATGGCACCTAACTTCGTCACAGCAGACATTGGCACATCAACTGACTCTCCAGTTCACATGCTGCTTCTGTAAAGTAAATTAATCTACATTAGTAGAAAAGATGTGGAAATGTGACCCTCTGCTCACTGTTCTCTTCCATAGGCTTCAACCGCTGAGGCAGCATATAAGATGGCGGCATCCTCCGGTGTACAGACCCCTGGTGGACCTTGCGACAATGGAGGACAGACACATTATAATCACATACAGACTTGATTGTGCCACAATCCAAGAACTGTGTGCCCAATTGGAGCCAGACCTGATGTCAGCTATCCGCCAGCCCGCAGGAATCCCCCCTCTAGTGCAGGTTCTGTCAGTGCTCCATTTCCTGGCAAGTGGTTCCTTCCAAACAACAGTGGCCATGGCATCAGGGATGTCTCAGCCAATGTTCTCCAACGTGTTGACCAGAGTGTTGTCTGCCCTGCTGAAACACATGCGCAGCTACATCGTGTTCCCCCAGGTGGATGATTTGGCCACAGTGAAGGCTGACTTTTATGCCCTGGGACATATATGCAACATCATTGGTGCCATTGATGGTACACATGTAGCATTTGTCCCCCACCCGGAGAAATGAACAGGTTTACAGGAATAGAAAAAGTTAACACTCGATGAACATGCAGATGGTGTGTTTGGCGGACCAGTACATCTCCCATGTGAATGCTAAATATCCTGGCTCTGTGCATGACGCCTTTATCTTGAGGAATAGCAGCATCCCATATGTGATGGGCCAACTCCAGAGGCACCGGGTGTGGCTAATAGGTGAGCCAAAGGTCCCCACACAGTATATGTTGACGTCTGGGTATGGGATTGCCCCTAAGAGTTAATGTGTGTCCAACAGTTGTCACCCTATATTTACAGGTGACTCTGGTTACCCTAATCTCTCATGGCTACGGACCCCAGTGAGGAATGCCAGGACAAGGGCAGAGGAACATTACAATGAGGCACATGGGCGTACAAGGAGGATTATAGAAAGAACCTTTGGCCTCCTGAAGGCCAGGTTCCGGTGCCTCCACCTGACAGGTGGCTCCATGTACTACTCACCCAAGAAGGTGTGCCAGATCATCGTTGCATGCTGCATGTTGCACAACCTGGCCTTGAGACACCAGGTGCCTTTTCTGCAGGAGGATGTGCCTAGAGATTGTCTTGTGGCAGCGGTGGAGCCTGTGGACCGTGAGGAAGAGGAGGCAGAGGAAGAATATGTGGACAACAGAACAAATATAATACAGCAGTGCTTCCAGTGACACACAGGTAAGACACTGTAACTGCACCTAACATTTCAGTTATCTATTGGACATTGTACAAGGCAGGCTCTTACCCTATGTCTATGGCCACTGACTGTTTTCTTTGGATTCTCTATTTTCAGATCTCTGTGTCCCATTCTGACTCCTGCTATATGTACTGCTGCCCACCAAAGGTCATCATATAGTATATTTCATTGTACATATACGTTGCAATGCTTTGATAATGTACTAATATATTTGTGAATCATTAGACTGACTCCAGATTGGTATTTGTTTCAAGGGTGTTTATTTAAGTGCTAATAAGTATAGGTGTATGTGCAAGGGGCAGGGGTGATAGTGGAGGAAAGTCCAGGGTACAGTCCAGTCTCTTGATATCACAGGTGCATTGTCCAAGGGGGCATAGGAAAGGGAGCAATGGCAGTTCAAGGTGGACAGGGTAACAGAGTGGGACGGAAGGGTGACTATCAGGAGAGTCCTATTTCCTGACGGGGGTCTTGGCAATGTTCTCTGTTTTCTGCCTGGATCGCAGGGACTGTTTGCAGCATGGTTCTCCTTCTGCAGGGGGTGGGGTGCTGGTGGCCTGTTGGTCCTGTCCACTAGCGCCGGAGGAGGTGGAAGGCTGTTCCTCGGTTTGGCTAGTGTCAGGCACCCTTTGTTGTGCTACTGCCTCCCAAATGGTCTTGCCCATGTCAGACAGCACCCCTGCAAAGGTGACCAGGATGGTGTATATTTTTTGTTAGGTCATCCCCGATCCCCAGGTACTGTCCCTCCTGCAGCCGCTGGGTCTCCCGCAACTTGACCAGTATCTGGCCCATGGTCTCCTGCGAATGGTGGAATGCTCCCAGGATGTTTGAGAGTGCCTCATGGAGAGTGGGTTCCCTGGGCCTGTCCTCCCCCTGTCGCACAGCAGTCCTCCCAGCTTCCCTGTTGTCCTGTGCCTCTATCCCCTCAACCGTGTGCCCACTGCCACTGACCCCAGGTCCCTGATCGTCCTCGGTTTGTGGGGTTGCCTGGGGTCCCTGTAGTGGTGGACACACTGCTGATTGATGTGTCCTGGGGACAGTGGCATGGGCCCGCTGGGTGGGTGCTGTGCTGGTGTTTCCTGAGGGGGGAGGCTCTGTGGTGGGTTGGGACTGTGGAAGGGGAACTGACTGTCCAGAGGCCCATGATGAGCCAGGTTGGTCATCCTGATCCAGGCGTGCATAGCTGCTGTCGTCACTGTGGGCCTCTTCGGGGGGAGGACTGGATGTAGCTGGCACCTCCTCTCTGGTGACGTTGAGTAGGTGTCCTGTTGGGATGCAAATGCATTGTTAGTGTATCTGCCCGGGTCATATTGTGCATGGGTGTGTTTCCATCTATGATTGTGATTTTCCTGTTGGCTTGGCCTTGTGTGAGTGGTGATTTTGTGGGCTGGGTGGTGTCTCTCTGCTGCGCATGCTGGGGTGATGGGTGTCCATGCAGGTCTGTGATGGGGGTCCATACATTGGTGTGGCATGCAGGGCTTGGTATTGGGATGGTGTGGGTTGTGATAGTGGGGTATATGTGAGGTGTTGGAGTGATGGGGGTTAGGGTAGGCGTAGGAGTTAGTGATGGCATGCAGGTAGGGTGGGGGGATGAAGTAGTTCAGATTTGACTTACCAGAGTCCAGTCCTCCTGCTATTCCTGCAAGGCCCTCAGGATGAATGATCGCCAAGACTGTCCACTGTTCTCCGCCATAGCTCCATCTTCCTTGCAATGGATGTCTGCTGCACCTGTGATCCGAATAGCTGTGGCTCGACCTGGATGATTTCCTCTACCATTACCCTTAGTTCCTCCTCAAAAAACCTGGGGTGTCTTTTGGGTGCCATGGATGTGGTGCGAGTGATATGTGTGAGGATGTGTGGGGTGATGTGTTGTGGTGTATGCTGTGATGTGCGTGAATGGTTTATGGGTGATGGTGTTCTGTGCCTCTGATTGAGTGGGTGATCCTTGCTTGTCTCTCTCTGTTTGCAATCTTTTTTTTTGCAGAAGGGGCTGTGGGTAATGTGGGTGTGTATTTTATAGTGGTGTGGGTGTGGTGTGTGTCAGGTGTGTGTAGTTTGAATTGTCCAATGTGATGTGGATTTGTAAGTGTGTGTGTATTTTGAGCGCGGCGGTATGTACTGCCAAAGGTTTACCGCTATTGAAAGACTGCTGCGGTGATTCGTGGGTCGTGATACTGTGGGCGTATTCCTGTTGGCGTAACGGTGTGGGTTTTGCTATCGCCAGTTTATCACTGGCCTTTGGTGTGGCGGACTTGTGTGGGTGTCTGTATAGTGGTGGATTTCTATGTGTGGGTCAGAATACCAGTGGCAGATTACCGCCGTGGTCATGGTATGTTGGCGGCCGTCAGCACCAACCGTGGTTACCTTGAAATGAGGTCTTGAGCTCAGACTTCGGAAGAACACAAAGTCTGGGTCAGGGTAAAGGTGACGAGCAGCATTGATAGCAGCAATGGTATCTGGTCGGAATCCCTCTGATTATCTATCTAAAGTGTGATGTATTTATACCAATCTACATGGACCCCTGACGTAGGTTGTTCCAAAACAATAGATAACACCGCATGCTTGGGACGGTAATTTCTAATGTGAGCACCGATAGTTTGTTTGTCTTTGTCGCACCTCTTAGTGCTGTGACACTGATAACATAACTCTAAACAAAAAAGCCTAACTATAAACAAGGCAGCCATCTTAGAAGAAAAAATTAAATAAATGGTCTAAGACAGAGCAAGCTAAGTAGGTTAAAAGTCAGTAGGTGACGGGGGCACGAGTCTGCAAGCCAAAGGCTAAGCTAACTCCTGTTATCCCATTAAAACAAACAAGGATTCACTACACCCTCCCCATTGCCGTAACAAGTATGAAGCCATTACTGGACGCCACCGAAGGTGAGGGAATCCAAAAAGCTAAAAAAGCTGCTCTGGACTAAAAGCGAAGCATAAAAACCAAAGTTAAAAACATAGGTAAAATTAAGTGTTTGAAAACATACTAAAGAGACTTAAAGTCAACCATGACAAGCACAGCAGGCCAAAGTAAAATCATAAATAGGATGTTAGTTAGATAAAAAAAAATTCCAATCATTATGGCGTGGAACTATAGTCATGATCTTGAAGACTAGCTCCGAAGTCACCTGTTAAAAAGTCATCAAAAAATGAGGCCAAATCATCTGATGTAAAATCGATCACTTGGGCGGATGGATTCATGGAGCAAAAGTGCATAATAGTCTCATGTGCAGGTCCACCTGCATCAGTGCCATTGCCCGTAGGTGGAAGAGCCAACTCTGAGTGTTCATAAGTGGCCTCGCAAATCAGCCTTAGTCTCATGGGGCGCGACCATGTATGAACCCTCATCGGGGCATCAGCAGTTCTTGGTCCACAGGAGAAACTGGCAAGACACACTGTTGGCAAATGTTTGAAGAAGCACCATACGCAGCGAAAGACAGGCTACACGCACCAGAGGAGTGGCCGAAATGACAATGACCAATTCCACTCTAGTTCCTCCAGCATTGAAACATCGAAGATCTGAACCATGTGTTCACGGCACAGTTGTGTTGGTGGCAGTGGCTCCATTGCTCCATGTAGCTGTAAAGAAACAACCACTGCGAATCAGAAAAAATAGCAGTAGTATTCCGACAAATATTGTCAAAATTAGAGGAAAGCCCCCAAACACACTTAAAAAGAGTGGATGGATGGCCGACGGGATGACTCCGAAGATAGTCTGGAAGATGGAAACAAATCCAGACCTGACAGCCTTAAAGAAATGGACAATCCCAGTAGTGCTCGAAGCGTTGAATATTCTGGACACCAGCTCACCAAAGTGCTTGGGGAAGCTGGTATTTAATAGGGATTGTATCTCGGCTGATGATCTCGCAATCTGGAGAACATATGTCTCGCTCGCGGATGTCAATGCAACCTGTTTTTGAAACAGTAGCACCTTTAGCCTACTCAACTTGTCATAATAGAGATTAATAGTATCAATGTGAAGCCACATTTCTGATACCTTTATCTCTTGTGTGGGGGGGGGGGGAATAAAACATGTCTACAACACATAACGACCTTAGAGACCGAAATTGTGTAGGCAATGCCCAGTCGCATACCTCAACAGCTTTGATCGCTCAGCACCACATAACTGCCATTGGAAAGTACATTAAATGCTGGTCGTATCAAAGAGACGGGAGTACCCTTCAGAAAACAGGCCAAGTTCACGACCCCCGCATTGCAGTGGGTGTGAAGGGACACCTGCTTGCAGATCATAGAATGACTAACAGTAGTCTCACATTCGCTTCCACTAAGAAAGACCTCTTTTTCGCCGTTCAGACATTTATAATCAAAAGGTAACTCCCACTCTTCCTTAATATGGCTATCGCCCAAACGCTCATACCTGCCCACAGCAAGCTGGGTCAAGCATTTTGAAAAACGAAAGGTGGATATGGGCAGATTAATAATGCCATGTATGAGCCAAACAGTCGAAGGACTCTCTGCTCCGTAAAAGGCAATTTTTCCAACATTTCTATATGAAGCATGGTGAAACTCACTTCCCTTTTAGCGACTGTCTGTTGTTTCTTGGATAAATTAAAAGCAACAACCAATTCACTACCGTTAATGTAGCTCCATGGAGCCATTTTTCAATGTTTGCAATGTCTAACCAAGCTGCATGATAGAACGCAGCTGACTTTGTCCATGGTATAAACGGGACATGTCTGACTGAATGATATCAATCGTAGACGACACTATGTTTGTGAGTGAATAAATTCTGTTGGACAGTGTGTTCATGCCGTTATCGACAACCGCCAAAGCCTTTTCTAAGTTTTCCTTATCTATCTGCCTTAAATGTGCAGCAGCTTCTATCTGAGAAAGTTTCCATATCTCATTATACATAGCATATACAAATCTTTTAGAGCGCTGTTTCCTAGGACCTAACAGGAAGTCCTGTAAGTCTATATCTTCAGAAAGTGTGTTCAGGTGTTCTTTAACTTCAGCTAACATGCTAGACTGTACCCATTGTTGACACAGTTTACCCACACTGTATGTAGAAACTATCCCTGTGTGTTGACCTGAGATGAAGCGAGGATCTGGCCGGCTAATCTTAAAACCCCCAGAGAAGTTTAAAAAAAAAGCCTGACAACCATTGGTGTCTATTGGCCAAACCAACCACCCTCCGAGACTGGAAAGTGAAGAATTATAGGTACCAGCCTGTACTTTTGCATCTAGCTCTTCTTCGGTGTTATTCAGGAAGAATTGCCAATCATTAAATTTAGCCGGTGTGGGGATACTGGGCGTGTTCATTTATTTTATGTTTGCTAACCCGAGGCAGGACGTCGGTTGAACAGTGTCATTTAAAAAAAACATTTGTACAGGGATTGGGCATGCTCTAAACAAGGTTTCTCTACCCTGTATTTGCCAATCTTGTGTCCCCCATACACTCTTTAAATCAATATTGTTCTTCCAGTGATCGTAACCTTCAATGGTAAGATGGGAAACAAAGGCATCTGAATTTATCAGTTTTGTATCTGTTAGCAAAATTTTCCTATTTTTGGAAGGAGGCAATTTGAAAAAATATGACTCAGAATTTTTTGTGTCATGCCCAGAAAAATAAGTGACTTTTTCCAAATAATTTTTTGGGCTCCCCACCAGTGGCATTGAACAATGTTCCCACTGTGTGTAATTAAGTACAGGTCTATGTCTAGTTGCACGGTGCAGGTAGTAATGTCCACAATTAGTGTAGCAGAACATTTCCCCATAATTCATTGTATTTACATATACATCATCACTTTCAAATACTGAATAGTCCTTCATTTCCGTTAACATAGAATCAACTGTCTGGATATCCCAGTCATCAGATACAACACCGGGTGTGATAACATCTGTTATGGATATTTTGAATATATATGGAATTTGAATGACCTCAGTAGGCCCATATATTTCAAAGGGAACTTTGCCCCACACAATCCCACCAGAAACAGTTACACAGCTGAAATGTTCACCTTGGACAAGTCTCTGTGGACCTTGTGTGAGGAATGATGTGGAGTTAAAACTTCATCTACTGGTGCTACACTTGCACGTTCAGGAATGTAATGACCATTTATAAGTATGAAAGAACTGTCACAAAACCAATCCATAGAAAAAAGGTAGAAAATGTTAGGCAGAACCATAAATAGTTCTGGGGTAAATAAAGTAATTTGTTTTGAGCCATAGATATAGCTTGCATGTCTTTGAAACATTTTAAATCACTGGAGTGGATGAGTCTGAGGAAAAGTCGTCAATGAAGTAACCAGAGGCAGTTTCTACAAAAACAGGAGCAATTTCATTACTTGTAGTTGTGTACACTTCACGTGAATGCTCGTAGTAAATAGTGCCATCAGTCTGTGTTGTATTGGTGTATAAGATGGCCAGGTGTTGTTGTGGAAGTGGTGACTGGAACCAGCAAGAGCTCATTTTCCGCCCTCCCGATGGTCGAGGAGGAATTTATAGCATTGTTGGACATTGTAGCATAGCCCATACTAGTGTTGTTCACTCTGTTCTGAAGAGGAATGTCCAGTGGGGTAGTGAGAGGTGATTGGGAACTACCCAAGTGACCTCTGGGTCTACTGTGCAGGATCGGCCACGTGGTGTAGTTTGACATTGTCAATTGAAACAAATCTGTTTCCTCTGGAACCAATACATTGTATTCCCAAGACTGAGACTGGTGCTCTGTAGGATGAACCAAATTCCTTCTTTACAGCATCCTTTTTCCCAAACCAGATCCCCAACTTTAGGAATCCAGCCAGTTGAAGTTTTTGGAATATCCCTTATTCCTAAGGTGGCAGCACTCATGGATGATTTTTCATCTCAAAATTGTTGAAGCTCCTGTAAGACAGTTAGACGTTCATTTATGTCAAAAGGTGTTTCTGCTGCCAGCATACCAGAAACATCAAGATCCGTGAACCACATAGGTATCCCAAAGAGAACCTCATAGGGAGTTCGTCCCCCCAAGGACCATCTTGGCAGATTATTCAGTGCTCTCTGGACCCCATATAGGTGATGAAGCAAGCTGCGGCCTGAACATAATACTCTAGCTGTTAAGGACTACTTTAGATCACAGTTCCGCCTCTCCACAACCGAATTTCACTCAGGATGGTATAGTGAGGAGTAATGGAGTTCAACACCCAACGTCCTCATGGTGTCCCTGAATGCCTTAGAGGCAAATGCGGAGCCCTAGTCCGAGTGGAATGCTGCAACCGCATATGCACTGATAAAGATCAGCAAATCTTTTATAACAGTTCGAGCGTCAGCCATCCGCTGCGGCCATACCCACAGGAATCTAGAACAAGAATCTACAGTGACTAGGATGTATTTGTATGCATTTGTATTTGTAATGGCCTACTGGACACTGCAAGGGATGTCTGTGGTAGGCGCTTCTAATTAGAGCCCTTTATCTGCTGGCAGATGTCACAACAAAGGACATATTGCTTTGTCTGTTTATATAGACCCGGCCACCAGAATCTTTTCTGTAAGAGTGTTACCGTGGCTGAAATACCAGCATGAGCAGAAGCGATACCCTCGTGCGCTGCTTTTACTAGATCAAATCTCTGGTCTTCGTTGGGGATCGCTCGATCTCCAACCCCAGGAAGTGTTGCATTTGCAACATTCTGTGCACTGATGTGGTACGAATATTTTGTAGGATATCCTTTCGGGAGAGACGTGTCCTCAGCCGAAGCCTTCACGGCAGTCAAAATGTCATTATCTAATCTCGTATGAGAACGAGTCACTGCAGCCACAGAAGCCGTAGCCACTGAGGATTTGGCTGCTTCGTCAGCCAAAGTATTACCGATAACGTGTACTCCTGCACGTTGGTGGCCCAATGTATGTACTACATGGACACACGGTAGCTTATCCTCAGGATCAGCCACCCTCCGCCACAATGTCTTGTGTTACGATAATCATTGTAGGACTGCACACAGTAGTATGAGTCACAAACTATTAAGGTCATTCTTCCTGTCTCTGTGTTTTCTAGCGCTAAAATAAGGCTTTAAGTTCAGCCAACTGAGCTGTGCAGTTCCCTAGGATCTGCATGTAGGTGTCGTGAGGGTGGAAAATTCTATCCTTCATCACTCCAATCACGGCTGCGCAAACAGCGGAGTATTGAAGTTTGGTACCACAGCTGGTTGGGCTGAACCATCAGTATAAATGACAGTATCATAGTTGTCTAAAGGTAAAAGATGTAGAGGAGCAGGGCACTCTTGTTCATACTGGAGAAATACTTGCGTCTTAAGTTTCGGATCAAAAATATAATCTACATCGGAAGCTGTCAGAGAGGTCGCCCACTGAATCCAACGTGGGTGTAATACTTTAGCATTAGGAACGCTTGCTTTGGTGACGACCTCTAATGCTAGCACCAGGGTAACGACAATGAAGCGTTTCCCCTGGGCGAGTGGTCTCTCTTTTATGACAGCCATCTGAACTGCAGTTAGAATTTCTTCTATGGGTGCAAAGCGTTGCTCAGCATTCGAGTATAAATATGATTTAAATGCTATGGGCACTGTGTCATCCTCATTGCAGGTGACATACGTAACCCAAGGGCACCAGAAATTATTCTGATGACCAAATTCTTTTTATTGTCACAGGTGTGTAAGTGTTTAGCTTCTAGCTTGTCCTGCTGCAAATCCCTAAGGATGCGCGTGTGTTCAACTGTCCAGTGTCTGCTAGAAAAATCTGGACGTATTAAGTCATTTAGTGGCGTGATACGTTGTGCATAGTCTGGAATGTATGTTCTGCCAAAATTAGAGAAACCAAGTAAATACTGTAGTTTCTTTAGTGTATTTGGTGGGTGGAGTTGTGCACATTTCTCTAGGAAGTGCGGGGCCAGGCTCTTTCCTTCGTTTGATAGCTCATTTCCCAGGAACAATGCACTGAGAAAGGCGATCTTGCTTTTCTTAAAGTTGAATTTATAACCGACTTCTGCAAACCCCAAAATTATTTGATCACCCCTCACAGGATGAATGTTCAGGTCTTCGTCTGTGAGATAAATGTCGTCCACATAGGATAACGCCTCAGGATCAATATCATGTAATATTGATGTTACTCTGCTGAGAACAGCCCTGGACTATTCTTATAGCCCTGGGGTAAACGGCAAAGGCGTCTTTATGAGCCAAATGAGAATGCATTCAGGTCCCGACTTTCTTCCTCTAAATTCTGGCAGAAGAACCCGTTGGAGATGTCCAACGTTGTTTTATATTTTTTGCTCACTATGTTATTTATTCGTGCCGTGCTATGTGCACAACTGTGTGTATGACTGTTTAAGTGTCTGTAATCTAAGACTATTCTATAGGAATGGCCTGGCTTCGCAACTGGGAATAATGGATTATTCATTGCAGAGGCGCGAGGCTCAATTACCCCTGATATTCTAGTTGAGTGAGGATTTCCCTCACTGGAGCTTTAGCCTCATGTTTGACTGGATATTGTGTCTGGGGCTGGGGTGTAGACCTGATAAGTATTATATATCATGGAGAGTCCCTGTTCCAACCTACATGATTGCGATATAATGCAGGTGCCTGCGCTAGAGCCCAACTGACAGCGTAGGCGTCCTTTTTGACCTCTGGAACAAGATTAGAGAAAGAAGGCAAAATTACATTTTTCCCATGTGGGAGCTTACGGACGTGTTCGGGCGGCCAATCTCTTTCGGGCAATAGGATGTCACAATTAAGTTCATCCCAAAAGATCACACTAATGGTGCGTTCCACGTCTCCCTCAATTTGGATCTTTAGATTATAAAGTCTATCTGGTGCGAGTAGGCACTCGTCCGCCGTTTCAACTGCAACAAAATCGCTAGTTGCTGTTGCATCCAGATGATCTTTCAGACTCTTGCGACATATTGTGACCTCTGCTGCGCTGCCTAGCAGTGTCACTGCCCACGTCTTGTTCTTCAGCAATGTTCTCAAGTGTATTGGCATTTTTAAACGATAGTGCTGCCACCTTTTTCTTATTAAAGTGTGGCTTTTGTTGCAAAGCCTTCTCTTCTTTTTTGTCTGTAGACTGTGGCGAGTCTTTCTTTTGTTTCACGTAGTCAGGCTGTCGGTCAGGACGGCACCCTCTCTCGCTATGCCTATCCGGAGTGTCCTGAAAGGAACGAGAGGGACGTGAATCAGTATATCTATCATGAGTTCTAATATTCCCCCTATTTCTGAGAGTATATCTCCTTTCGGAATTCTCCGGATGCCGAAAGTCTGCTCTCTGCTTCTGTCTCTCTTTAAAGTTGTTTTGGCTTCTCCCACTGCTTTTTCGTACCCTCTTGTGTCTGTTTTGTACTGTCCTTAGGGGTGGTACTCTGTACTTCCAACTTCTTTGGCTTGGCTTCCAGACTACCCGTCCTATACTAGTATAGGTATCGGAAATAATTTTTGGTAGCTGTCTCTCTTGATCCAAATGTGGAGTTTCTCGGAGACGCTGGTGTATAGCCAGTGCTACCGCTTCCCCTTTAATGTTACTGAGTATTATCGAAGATAATGCGTCAAAATTACACATCAATTTCATCCCCAAATCTAGGGCAGGTGCTGCCCCATGCTCATTCTGTATTTGTTTTAACACCTCTGGTAAATTGGCAAGTGTCGGGGTACCATATGTGGTAGTATATATTGCAGTGAAGACTGTACCCCATGTGGCACAGTCATCCACCAAGGGAACCATCCCAAAGGGCAAGCACATTGTTAGAATTCTATGTTTCTCCTGTGGTCCCGTATGGAGAAACACAGCTTCCAGCTGATTTGTTTTCTGGGCTATCCAATAAGGTATTTTCTCCCGTTCTGTGGGTACTTTACCCATAATAGTATGTACTGTTTGTGGATTAATCCCAGTAGCCAATTGGTATCCAGCAGGTGCTGGTGGTGTTGGATGCGCTGGTGTTGTGTTCAAAGTCTGCATTACGAACTGAACAACCCGTCTGTATACTGTTACTATCTCATCGTATAAATTTTGCAGATCTGCTGCTTGCATATTTTGAATATCCGGGTGAGGTGTGTATGTGGCAAACAGAGGCCGCGTAGGTCCGTCTTTACCTAAGGGACCTAATCTCATGCGTTGTGTTACATGTGTTAGGGCACCTTCAAACCAGTTCTGATGCTCTTGATAGGTGAACAGTATTTCATGGTACTGGTATGCTTGGTACCGTTGAGGTACATTAGCAATTCTATATGTGCGAAATGTGACTGACCTGGCGTCCTCCTTAGGAAAGGTGACCCAGGAATACAATGCTTCTGTTTGGCAAGCTTCATTAGCTTCTACTATGAATGTAACATCCCCGCCCGTATCTGTTAAGCCATGGCTACTAGGTGTAATGTTAATGTTTGTCTAGCATTCTCAGGAATGTGTATATAGATACTTAAAAAGAGAAGAGAGGAAAAAATGATTTTCCTGTAGAGATGGAACACCAAGTGGGGAGTCTATTCCGAGTTCAAGCTCGAACAACCTACAGCCTAATTAGGTGTTCCCTGTTCAGCTGAGGGGGATTTCCCAAAGACCACAGACGTCTCCGTATAATGGTACTTCGGGTACCTGTCGTCTAGGAGACAGTGATAGTCGGGGTACCCGTAAATTAGTGCCTAAACACCATCGTTGGTGGCGCCATGTCGTAGTTTGGACTCTTGCTCTGGGCAAGACTGCTGGTTCAAGGATGACAGTACTTTTGTTTGTAGGCGACTATGCCTGTCCTACAACAAGTTGCAACTGTAGTCCCAACCCTTCTGGCTCACTAGCAATACCTCACCAATGACCCAAACAGTTAAAGTTGATTTGTGGAAGAAGTTACGCATGGACTCAGAAGTACGACATCTCAGGGAGTGTCGTGGCTAAACGGAGATTACCCCTTCCTCATAGATAAATCAAGTCTCAACCTCACACAGGCAATAACGACAATGCAGTAATGTTTCAATAGTTTTTATTTAATACAATGCGGTAAATTGCATGGGCTACAATGATTAGGATAATGAACAGTGCAAGAAATAGAATTGTAAAGACGATAGTCATGATTATGAAGACCCACCCCATCTTGCGTTAGCATGGAAAGATATAAACTGTATAATATGTCCCAGTACCCGATCTTGATAGGCCTAACCACCTACCTAGAGGAGAGCTGGGTATGTTAAACCTAATCTGCCAATGCCATGTCCCTGGAAGGAGCCCCCAACCCTGGTTACCCTGAAATGAGGTCTTGCGCTCAGACTTCGGAAGAACATGAAGTCAGGGTCAGCGTCAAGGCGACATGCAGCATCGATAGCAGCGATGGTATCTGGTCGGAATCCCTCTGAATATCTGTCTAAAGTGTGATGTATATATACCGATCTACTTGGACCCCTGATGTAGGTTGTTCCAAAACAATAGATAACACTGCATGCTTGCGACGGTAATTTCTAATATGAGCACCTACAGTTTGTTTGTCTTTGTTGCATGAGTTGATGCCTTAGCGCAGTGACACTGATAACATAACTCTAAACAAAAGGGCCTAACTATAAACAAGGCAGCCATCTTAGAAGAATTAATTAAATAAACGGTCTAAGACAGAGCAAGCTAAGTAGGTTAAAAGTCACTAGGTGACGGGGGCACGAGTCTGCAAGCCAAAGGATAAGCTAATTCCTGTTATCCCATTAAAACAAACTAGGATTAACTACAGCGGCAGTACTCACCGTGGTCGCCTTCGCCCGCATTGGTGTTCATAGTGGAGCAGCAAGTAGAAGAGCATGGGAAACACATGCAACTCGGGCTCCATGGTGGCGTGGGTCTTCCTCGAGTCTCCAGAGGTGAGTAGTTTCCTTTCTGTTCAGTGTTTCCGCCAGGCTTTTGATGTTGTTGGTACCACCCCGGAAAAGGTGGTGGATTGGTGTGTCATGATACAGTGGGTGGAACATTGTCTTCCGCCTGGCTGTAGGCGGTTACCTCTGTGTTGCCTGTTGATTTCACCCTGGCGGTTGGTGTGTTAAAGTGGCTGTCTGTCTGAGCGGTTTACATCGTGGTCATAGTTTCATTTTTATTACCGCCGGCCTGTTGGCGGTATTACCGCCGCTTTATCACCAACCGCCAGGGTTGTAATGAGGGCCTTAGTGTGGACGCGCAGGATGGAATGCAATCGTTTGAAGAGGTGCAGTGACAGAGATCAATGGAAAAAAATTTCCAAACTTCTCTAAAGACTCCCCTTGCATTAAAGAGTCAACCTTAACCAGTTTCCTATCATGATACTAACAAGGAGCTGGTTCATCCAACATGAACCCCTATTCCACTAAAGTAGAAGATATCACTGTTGTATAAAAACTGTGCATCAGAGCCACAAGCATTTAGCTGTTTAATTACTACTGCTCTCAGGAGTAAGCCCAAAGTAATCATGGAGTACCTTGACTTACTCATGGAAAGCAGGTGTAAGCCAGGAATACTTGTATTGACTTTGTTCATTACTTTAGCACATGCTCATCCCCTGCAGGAGTAAGACAGTGTGAGAAATTGGGTTGTTGGTTGACTTTGGTGGTAGCCCTGGTCAAGAAACAGCCACAATCCTTTGCATGGTGAACCAGAAAAATGCACTAAATTATGATTAACCCTGGGCAATGTTGCACAAAAAGCAGTCAGGCTATGCTTAGAGGAAATGTGTTAAGTATTGATGCAGAACAGAAACAGTAATAAGGTGAAAAAGCTCAACCAATTAAAAAATAGAGTACATTTTAATAAACTGACTCAAAAATGACAATCCAATCAGTAGAGCCAGCGATATGAATTGTTAAAGTTTAAGGTGTAAAATAGCATCTAAAAGATAAAAGCTCCAACCGTGGACATCTGGTTGCAAGAGACCGGGTCAAAGTCAAATGTTAAGGCATACAGCAATTGTGCACGTTTTGGATATAAGAAGTGAATTGAGCATGGTCAGCACTTATCTTAGGACTTTGAAAAAGTTTTAAGAGAAAATGTATGAGGAGGTAGCAGTTCAGTGGGGTAAGGCAGCAGGAGTATCCTAGGAGGGAGCGTAGTGAAAATGTATACCTTTGACTCAGTCGTCGAGATGAAAGCAGAAAATCTCCAGCTGAACGAAGCAGAAGGCTTTTGCTGAAGACATTTCCACAAGGTCGGATACCCCTTTATCGAAGGGCCACTGAAACAAATTTACTGCAGCTGAGAAGAATGTAGCGGGAGAAGCCGCATAGGCAAACCAACCAGTGGTGTATCTGGAGCAAACAGAAGATTAGGTTGGTCCCGGCCTCTTCCTGGTTTTCAGAGCATTTTTGGCCAAATTTTGTCCAAGTCCTCAGTCTTGGAAAATGGACATCTGGGTACTTTTAGCACCACGACCAAGGGTCCAGGAGTAGGTGGGGATCTCTTGGACACTCCAGACTCACCCAGGATGGGTCCAGGTGTGGGATCAAGATTGTGGAAGTCTGTTATGTTCCTGTGATTCTGAACAGGAGATTAGCAAACTAGCCCTTGGAGTCTTTCTGGTAGTCCTGGGTGCAGGTGTAGATGAAGACCTCAATAGTAGGGCTGGCCTTTGAGAGTTTATGGCTGGCTCCAGGCAGCAAAGCAGTCCTTCCAGGTATAGCAGCAGTCTGGCAGAGTACAGAGCATGTCGCAGCAACAAGCAGACCTCTGGGAGACCTTCCCCAGGCCTAGTAGTGAACTGAAGTGTGGGTCTGAGAGCCCTATTTCTATACCCTGGTGCCCTGCTCCTAGAAGGTGGGATACATTTACAGAAAGGTTCTTTGAAGTTCTGAGAGTTTCCTGCCTCCCCTGCCCTGGCTCCAAGCTGGCTGCAGTGACAATACAGGGTTGTTAGGCCTGTTGTGAGGACAGGACATAGCTTAATCAGGTGCAAGTGGGGCTGTGCTCAGCTTCGTCCCTCCTCCCCAATCCTGACGGCCCATTGAGGCTCAGCTAATCCCACTATTTTGTTACAGGAATTCAGAAAGTCTAACTGTCAGCTACACCCAGTCATGTCACTCAAGACAGGCTAAGTGCACAAAGGCTAGGAAAATGCCAACTATCTTAAAGTTGCATTTTCAAAAATGTCATGTTAAATCCGACTTTACCATTAAAGAGGGTTTATCATTACAATGCCATAGCTACTAAACATGATATATCTACCTCCACTCTTTTAGGAACTACAGCTTTTTAGATGTAATAAATAATCCATCAATGTTATCCGATGGTGGGGGTAGGTCTCACAGCAGTGCAAACTGTAGTTTTTCACTACCAGGACATGTAAAACTTAAAAGTACATGTCCTACTTTTTAATTAAAAAAACAATATCACAAAAAGGGTGAAAAGAAATTAGGGCTTTCTCCCCTTCCCTATCGTTATACACCAAACAGTAAGAGAGAGCGCACTACCTATGTCCTAAATAACCCTAATCTCTATGCAGGAGACTCCAAAAATGTTTTTAGAAGAACTCTCACCCACTAGCATCAACTAGTAACATGCTTCATCATAGGGTTCCCAGCTGAGGTGCCTAGTGCATTTGAGTGTGCTGTGAAGCCTGTAAAGTGATGCAGGTTGTTTTTAGGGATCAAGGTATGGAACATTTCCTCAACGAACCTTGCCACAACAGAAAATGTTATTATGGGGACCTTGGGTAAAGTTAAGATCAGTCGATGTGAATTGAGATTTTTATGGTCTCTCACATTTCGGTCTACATGTTTCAGCCATAATAGTATATGTACTATTGGTCAAATGGCTTTTTTCAGGACCAACATATCCCTACAAAAATGTGCTAATCATGGACTCATGTACACATGCATAATCATTAATAATGCTCTCTTAAAAATGCACCACAACTTACAATCTTCATTACTTCAACACAGAAACTTGACTCTGTGTATTCATCTGTAATGATCAGGGTAGAAGGACAATGTTATACATATAACACAGCTGTTCATTGGTATCTACAGCCAGAACCTGCATCAGTAATAACCGCACTCCAATCAGGCAGCCTATTATCATATGACCCCAAGGGGAAAGGACCGTTTTCCCGTGAATTTGGCATTTATCATTAGCAGTGTAGTACAAGCATTGCATGCAAACACACTATAAATAGCCATATCTGTCGGCCTGCTTTAAACAGTATTGCCCATAGCACCATAGATACTTAGAAGCAGGCAAAACCTGTAGTGACACTGTAGATGGGGTATATGGTTTGAAATTTTGTTAAAATTGTAAATGTCTCTCATGGATATCTCAATTTCAATTACAATTACAAAAGCATTTGCAATTCAATGGATCTCGCATTTGCTTGAATTAAATTCATAACTGGACTTTTTTGCCACATAAATTGGTCAACCCTGCCTTATAGTTTTGTCTTTTCCTGCCAAATAATTCCATTGGACCTGCATTTAACTAAAGCTTTTCCATTTACCTTCTTTCCATATCTGCAGTGAAACATGAAATTGTTGCCATTTAGCGTCCTAATTTAAATCTTACATGCTAATTCCAATAGAATACCACTTTCACCACCCCACCATCAGAGTTACTGGCCGGCTAACACAATTCCCAAAACCAAAGACACAAGACAGCGACGGAGGAGTAACTAGAAAAATAAACTATTAGGGTCACCCAAACATATCCAGAGTGCTTAAACAGCCAAAGTGTAATAAGGATGTTAAGTTGGCCTGAATCATAGTCATAATTGCAATAAGGAGATTTTAATGAAACATATAGAATTGTCATGTAAACCCAATAAAAACCTTTATCAGAAAACAACATTTGGCATTAGACTGTAATGCTCAGAACAGGCCCTAGAGGACACCACAATGAAAATACCATTTGTAAGAAACATGGTCATGTAAACTGACTTAGTGAATTGCTTAGTCTGTAAATGTGTATCCAGCCAAAAAGTCTATGGTAATAATGTATTACTGGACACGTCTTTCAGGGCATACAAATGGGAATGAGCTAGCTGTGATAGGCCACAATAAGGAACTAGGGGCCAGATGTAGGTAGAAACCAATGTGCGAGTTGCAAATTGCGAGTCCTTCCGACTCGCAATTTGCAACTCGCAAATTGGTATGCAGAAAGGTGTCTCAGACACCTTCTGCGACTAGCTATGGGGTCGCAAAGACCCACCTCATAAATATTTATGAGGTGGGTCGCAGTTTGCGACCCCATAGCGAGTCTAGGCACTCACGGGGATGGTGGCCTGCTGGAGACAGCAGACCACCATGTCCGTGACTGCTTTTAAATAAAGCTGTTTTTTTTTTCTCTTTGCAGCCCGTTTTCCTTAAAGGAAAACGAGCTGCAAATAGAAAAAAATACCGAAACCTTTTTGTTTCGGTTTTTTACAGAGTAGGCAGTGGTCCATGGGACCATTGCCTGCTCTGAAAAAACATTATTGTGAGCATTCACAAAGGGGAAGGGGTCCCCTGGGGACCCCTTCCCGTTTGCGAATGAGTTACCATCCACTTGAAGTGGATGGTAACTGCGGGTTGACTTGCGACCGCTTTCGCGGTCACAAATCAACCCTACATCGCGGTGCGACTCGCAAACAGGTAGGGAACGCCCCTTCCTATTTACGAGTCTGAAACACATTTTGCGAGTCGGTACCGACTCGCAATATGTGTTTCAGCATTGCATGAGGGCATTAGCGCCTCGCAAACAGCGTTTTTCGCTGTTTGAGAGGCGCTAATGCCTTCCTACATCTGGCCCTATGTGCTTGTGATAAAACATCTGAAGTGGAGACAGAGATTATGGGCATCCCCGTTAAAAAGCAGCGTCTGAAATAAGGTATAATAAAGTGACGAGGAAGAAATGTATCAGCTCCAGAAGGAGCCGCAGTCCACACCACTGGATTGACTATTTGATGGATAAGCGACAGACAAGACAGATAAGTGAATTAACTCCAAGAGAAAAACTTCAGGAAAATTACATTCAGCAGGAGAGCTCTTGCACAAAAGAATTATTGTAGAGAGAATTATCCCATTTTCACTGTGTGAATCCTAACAACTTGGTTTATCACAAAGTTGTGAATTTCGTTGGCCTAATTTAAACTTCACACAGCAGTAATCTACACACAAATCACAGCATCAGATACTCAACCCACTGAGCTAATTCCTGTGAGCTGCTTGAGCGGATTAAGACAGAGGTGAAGCACACGATGCACCTTATCTATTAATTAATTATAATTATCAGTGTGCAATTGTTTGCTGGTCACTGTGGTATGTTTTGGAAGCCCTCAACCTCTTTTACCAAACAGGCTATGCTGAACATGCGGGGATCTGCAGGTTGCAAGTTTGAATCTCAGCAATGCAGACTTAGGCCCTCATTACGAGGCTGGCAGTCATGAGACCGCCAGCCTCTCCGCGGCACTCCTACCACTGCGGAGCCAGCAGTAAGGACCGCCACATTAAGAGTTGTGAGGCTTGGCAGACTGCAAGCCTCCACAAACCTCCCTGGCCCGCAGGTGCGGTTGCACCACCGCTTCCAGCAGGGAGCACCTCCAAACCCTGGCAGTCATGCACCTGGTGACAGGAATCTCCATTCCTGTCGCTGGCACACATATACAAACATGTCCCCACACATGCACACATCCCCATCCACCCATCAGCATACTCGCAAACACCCCCACTCCTTCACGCATGCACGCATTCACATACACACCCATTCAGCATACGCATACATGCACTCAGACACCCCCACTCACTCACATTCATCCACACTGACACCCCCATACGCACGCATATACATACACACACACATTCACTCGCATACACACACACATTTACCACCCCCCTCCGCACACACGCACCCACACACAGGCACCCTTACCCCACTCCCCCCCTTTTGGACATCCACTAACCTTCTCCGTGGAGGAGAACATCCGGGAGGGGATGGGTCCTGGTGGTCTTGCATCACCAGCACCACCACGCCAGCAAGACTCCGCCAAGCCATATTACAGTTTGTAATACAGCAGGCGGAGTCCATGCTGCTGTGGCAGTGCTGGCGATGCAACCGCCTCTACACCGCCACAAATATGGTAGACAGCTGCCAGCACTCGTAGTATGGCGGTCTGCAGACCGCCTGCACCGACAGTCTAGTGGCGTGTTTGGCTTTGGCGGTCAGGGAAATTTACCGCCAAAGTCTAAATGAGGGCCTTAGTCTTCCACCATTCTGAGGTCGGCAAACTAAATACGAATAAAAGTGGGTAGTAAAATATCAGATATTTAGAGCGCTTATTAATGGTTGAATTGTGGTATAAAGCGCCATACAGAAAAATATTATTATTCATAAGTTTCGGAGCTGTGCTGCTCTTCCAGAGCTCCTTCCTGCAGGACATTGCAAGGAGCTGCCCTACTGATGTGTTCTAAAATGCCAAAGATCCCTTCAACAACAATCTCCTTAGTTTAATGCCGCATCTCTGAGTCATTCCCACCTCTGGAGTGGAGCACAGAAAAAGGGCTAGAAACAGACATAAAATGTGCAAAACCACCACCAAGGGAGGAAATACCAGCATGTACATAACTAGCGTAAATGAGCATGAAACAATAATACAAGCATTTGCAATGCAATGGGTCTCAAGTTTGCTCGAGTTAGAGCTATTAGCATTGTAAATTCCTAACTGGGCTTTTCTTCCTACTTAAATTGAAAATGAAAAGTAAAATAGGTGACATAAACAAGTCGATTCAAAGCCCCACAGCCACTACGAGCGTGAATGCGAAGGAGAGACACAAAAGGAAAAAGAAGTTCGCTCGCAGTCAAACATTTTGGCAAACATGCAATTATCCATGTAATAGGGTTGGTCCACAAGGCGGTAACAAAACTGCCCCAAGACGGGACAAACATACAGCATTTACCAATGTCATTAAAGGATTTTTGAAAGGCAAGCCCACGAATGAATGAAAGTGATGGGTGTGAGGTGGGCGTGGTTAAAAGATAAGAAAAGCAGCGCTTGCACGTTGCTATGCTCAACATAAAAACGGCAAAGCTGCAGGATTAAAAAGCGCATTCACCAAATGCCCTGAAAGAATCTGTATATATTTTTTACAAATAGGCAAATGTGATATGTACATTAGTGATTTAAAGTAGGTCAACAGACCTGGCTATTCAGAGTGTGATTGCATGAAATGCATGTACTACACTGCTAATGATAAATGCCAAATTCACAGGACAACTGTCCTTTCGCTTTGGAGTCACATGGTAGTAGAGTGCATGATAGGAGTGTGGTTATTACCGATTAAATTTTTATATATAGCAAAGTTTTAATTACACAGCACCCTGCCCAATGGATTCCCTAGGGCCTAACTTAGGGTGACATATGTAATAAAAGGGGAGTTTAAGGCTCGGCGAGGGTGTTTAAATGCCAAGTCGATATGGCAGTGTGACTGCATTCAGGCTGCAATGACAGATGTAGGTCGTTTGAAGTGCGACTTCTGTGTGTGACACAATAATTGCTGCAGCACCACTAGTAGCATTTAATTGACTGGCCCTTGGAATATGCTATACCACTCTACAAGGGACTTATAAGTAAATTAAATATGCCAATGAGGTATATGACAATCAAACCATGTTTAGAGGAGTTAACACAAGCAGAGGTAAAGTGCACAGAGTCCATAGAGTCCTGGAGCCAACAGAAGCAAACATCTGGAAAAAATGAAGGCAAGCAGGTAAATGTTTGGGGGGATACCACCCTAAGGCTGACAGGTCAAGAATGCTCCAAGAGTAAGTCACACCTACCCAAATCAAAAGCTTTGTGGCTCGGGACCCATATATTTATATGTCTTACATTGTGACAGTTTACTTGAGTTACATGTGGTAAATGTCACTTCTGCTATTGCTGTGCCTTGCCAAAAAAGATCAACGTGACAGACAGAATTAAATATCAGTTTGTAAAGTATTTACTGATTACAAGCTCTAGGCCGGAGGGTGGACCTAAAGATTCTACGTGAATCCCCAAAGTTGTAAACTCAGATGTTTGGCCTAAGTTCAGACCAAATGTCTAAGTTTACCCTTGTGAATCGGGCCCAATGTGAACAGTCAATGAACAGTCAGAGATAGCCAACTTCGGGGCTGATAATGAAACAGAGTTAATATTTGTACGACTGAGATGATTTGCCGTTAAGCTCAATCTACCAAACTCCATCTGCCATATCATTAGAACTGGTATTTCTTTCATATTTTATTTTATTTTATATCTATCTCAGTCGTAATTTATGGGACACAGCCTGTTTAGGAGTTTTAAGGGAATTTCACCAGATTTTTTAATAAGTAGTTGTCTTCGCATCTTTATCTTAAATAATTCCTTCTTTATATTACTTACCAATTATGAAAAGTAAGAACAGTTAAATTACATGTTTTTAGTGTGGCTTGTGTTGGGGAAGAAGTCTTTCCAACTGGGGCCCAGATTTAAGAAGGACTAGCGCCATTCTAACGACACATTAGCATAATTTGTTTACGCTAATGTGGTGTTAGATGGCCAAGAGCGCCACAATATATTTACAAAGTGGTGCAATGCATGCAACCCTTTGCACTACATTATGTCTGCGGCAGACATAAGGGATACCAATGGTGGCTGAAAAAATGGCGCAAAGAAATCGAAGAGATTTCTATGCGTGATTTTTTTCTGCTCTGAGCAGGCGTTAAAAGGAGGCTCCCTCTAGATGCTTTGCAGGATTAGCATCAAAATTTTTTATGCTAATCCTGCAAAGCACCGAACTTGCGTCAAAACAATTCTGGCATTAGTTCCCTAACTACTGCCATAGTGCGCCATAAATAAAATACGGCGCACATATGGTGGCGTTAGGGCGGCATTAAGGAGCGCAAGAAAAGTGGCGCTGCACACAAATATGCCACTTGGTTTTTCCGACTCATGGCATGAAAGGTTGCTCGTTTGCAGATGGCATCAGGTAGCAAGGGGTTTGACTTGCATTGCTTTTGTAGCGAGACCCAAATCGTTTTATTTATTTTTCCATTAAAATGTTTGTGCAAAACATATGATTGGGATTGTCTTGGGCAATTACAAGTGACAAGGACTCAACCGTGTCAACTGGGGTCTTTCAGTTCCGCTGTCCTAGGCCTCCATACCAAGGACCCTCAAAGCATGGGCCTAGTACCCCTTTAAAAACTTGACCCTTAAAGGTGGCGATTCAGAGGAACCTAAGGCTAACACTTGGAGGTGCTGTGGACTAGAAACTCTGAATTCAGGAGTACATCACAAGCTTTTTAAATAAAAGTACATTAACTATTTATTAACCACAATAAGTCTCTGACAGGTGAGGGCTACAAACTTTTTTTAGGTATGAGATCACTACTATCGTTAACAAATAAACTACAACATTAATGTTCTATTGCTACATTTCAGTTGTGACAGCTATGTTGTAGTGTAGCCATTTTTAATATAGCTTCATGCACGTTAGTTTAACATACTAGGCCGCAGTGCACTTTGCCCTAGATATATTTTATTCAGCTTTGCACTGTTATTTTACAATAACCACTTTTTACGGTCTTGTTTTAATTTCTTCTATCACACTGTTTAGCTTAGTTCAGCACTGTGTTTTCAAATAATGCATTCTTGATCGCCCTGTGCTTCAGTCAAGGCTACAGTCTGGTATATTGCCGGTAAATGTAGTAGAAGTTTAGTCTACAGCGTTCGTAGAAAATACACATCCTTACGTAGGGACATTTTTCTTAGAACATCTGCGTGTTAGTTATATAAACACTTTCTAGTCCTAGTACACGTCAAGAGGGAGATTCCAGCCAGGGACCCACAACTGTATGCTGAATGCCCCGTTGCAGATGCTGATGCTGACTACAGGCCTTTGCTCAGGTATGAGGGTCGATGTCCTCCTGGGGAACCTGAAAGGCAGGCTTAGAGCTTAAGATGCTGTGCTCGAAAATATAACTTAGAGAGAGAATAAACTAGCGGCACTATGATAGCTTTATTCTTGTGCTTCACTCTCATTGTCCCTATTTTAATCTTACTGTGTTGTGTAGTTCTGGTTATTGCAGCTCACGCTTTACTATCTAAAATGCAGTTGTTTCATTAAACCAATCTTTAAAACTTATACTGCTTTTATCGTCATTTATATATGAGACCGCACTGTGTATGAGAGAACCGGTTGTGACCTGAGTGACCACGACTTCCTTGAGAAGTACTAATATGTCATGCGCTCGGCTGCCCAATTGACTCTACTATTTGGGAGAGATGAGGCACTGCTAGTTATCCGGAGCAAAACCCGGATTTGGAGTGACAAGAGTCATTTACTGTGGCTAAGACTCAGTCCCCCACATTGTGGACGATCTTGTTACTCAAAATCCAGTAGTCTCATTATGATAATGAGAGCCTACGCGACATGGCGCCGCCAACGTTTGGTCAGGCTCTAATTTTCAGGTCCACCAGCATATCTCGGTCTCATTTTTATATAATGACCCCTCAGTTCCGTATATGGACACGTCCGTAGTACTGAGGATTTCCACCACCGCCGTTTCGGTGATCCTATTTTTATCGGGTGGTTGTTCAAGCTTGAACCTTAAAAGGAAAAAAAAACATCTTGGTGTGCCTTCTCTGAACTCTTAGTGTTTCTATGATGGCGAATCCCCAGGCTGTACAAATAGCTCTTAACATGAGACAACCTCTCACAGCACATTTACTAGCGCATGACCTTACGGCCCAGGGTGGTCCAGTCACATTTGTGGGGGACGCCCCACGCAGCCTATAGAACAGAACTTTTTTACTCTTGGGTCACATTTCCAGCAGTTGATGGGAACACAAATACATTTCATACATATACAGTTGCGAACGTGCCTGGGCAATACAGGGCGTACGCATATTTAGAGATATCTCTATCTTATCAAGAACATAATAATTGGCTTGATGGCACCCTACCCCATACAATATTACCAGTAAAGTTAGGTCCACTAAGTAATGATGTCCTACCTGACCTTTATTGGCCACATATACACCACATCCTGCGGTTGCGAATGCGGCAGTAGCTGAGGTTTGACGTTTATACATTGAGTTAACAGCAATATACAGACGATTAGTACAATTTGTGATGCAGACTTTAAATACAAACCCAGCGCGTTCTGCTCCAGCGCAACCACATGCAGTAACACCAGGTATAAACCTGGTGACTGTACACTCTATTATGGGTAAAGTCCCAGCCAAACGAGAGGAGACTCCGTTTTGGCTAGCACAAAAAATGAATACGCTGGAGGCAGTATTTCCCCATACGGGACCTCAGGATAAACATAGAATATTAACTATGTGCTTGCCCTTTGGGATGGTCCCTGCAGTTGAAAACTGTAACACATGGGCACGGTATTTGCCGCGCTCTTTACAATGGCACATGATACACCGACACTAGCTAACCTACCGGAAGTGGTTAAACAAATTCAAGATGAATATGGGGCTGCTCCAGCCCTAGATTTGGGAATGCAACTGATGGGCAATTTTGCCACAGTTTCTTCAATCATCCTAAGTAACCTTAAAGGGGAAGCAGTTGCACTTGCAGTGCTGATGCGGCTCCGTGAAGTTCCGCAACAAGATCAGGAGCGAGAGCTGCCTAAAATAATAGCAGAAACATATTCATGTATCGGTCGAGATAGCCTTGGGGCTAGACCACAAAAACCTCAATTTCAGGGTAAGAATAATAAAGACAATACTAAACAACAACCTGAGGGTAATAAGAAACGCTGGGAGAAAAAACAACAAACACCTAAAAAAGAAAGGGGAGAATCTCCACGAGTGGAGACCCCACAGAATAGATATAATCTCAGGAATAGAGAGAATATAAAAACGCCTGATAGATATCAATATACTGATACACGCCAATCTCGTTCCTTTCAGGACTCATCGGGAAAGAGAAATGAGAGAGGTGGGCGATCAGAGCGGAGAACAGAGTACGTGAAACCGAGACAGGAATCACAACGCTCTTCTGAGGTTTCTGTTAAAAAGGAAGAGAAACCTGTACAACAAAAACAACAATTTAAAAAGAAAAAAGTGGCAGCTGTCTCAGTTAGACATGCCACTCAGGAAGAGGGTTCTCTTGAAGAACAAGAAATGGGCTCTAGCACTGCTAGACAGCGCGGCAGAGGTCAGAATAGTTCGCCGGAATCTTCTAGAGCATCTGGAGGTGAAAGCAACTGATGACTTTATACAAGTAGAAACAGCGGACCAGCGTTAGGGTGTATAAGGTAACTCTACAACTGGAGGGAGACATTGAACGCATTATACACGCAATCTTTTGGGACCGTGTAGTTAAAATATATGACATTTTGTTGGCTGAACAAGATTGGCCGCCTGATTTTGTCCACACCTGCCCATATGGAGAAGAGGTTATTAAACCTTCCTTCTCGCCCCTTGTTCCAGAGGAACTCGCTGAATCCTATTCTATGGAATGGGCCCTAGCACAAGCACCTGCGTTATATAGAAATCACATACGGTGGGATAGGGACTCTCCATACCATCTCATTCCCATTAAAAGTGAACCTCAGCCACAACCGCAGTATCCATTAAAACATGAAGCAAGGGCACCGGTGAGAGAGATACTTATGCAATTAGAATACCTGGGCTTGGTTGAACCCTGTGTCTCACCGATGAATAACCACTTATTCCCTGTAGCTAAGCCGGACCATTCATATAGAATAGTCTTAGACTACAGACATTTAAACGGATATACACGTACATACGCTATACAAAACTCACATAGCACTGCACTAATGAGCAACATAGTGCGGAAAAAATACAAAACAACTTTAGATATCTTGAATGGGTTCTTCTGCCAGAATATAGTGCCTGAAAGCAGGGACTTAACAAGCTTCAGCGCATTAGGTTCCCAGAAAAAATTATGTAGTTTGCCTCAGGGGTATAAGAACAGCCCAGGTCTGTTTGCAGCTCGTGTGACTGCTATTTTACACGAGATAGACCCTGAAGCATTGTCATATCTGGATGATATATATCTCACTGATGACGAGTTACTACAACATTTAAGATGGGTAGCCCGCATTGTTGTAGGGTTTGCCGAAATTGGCTACAAAATGAACTTCAAAAAGTCAAAATTTGCCTTCCTCAGCATCCTGTTCCTGTGATATGAGCTGTTGAGTGAAGGGAAGAGCCTAGCGCCACAATTTTTAGAAACATTTGCACAATTGCAACCACCAAATACGATAAAAAAACTTCAATCATTGTTGGGCTTTCTAAATTTTGGCAGAACATACATTCCTGATTATGCTACACGCATAAAACCATTATATGAGTTAATACGTCCTGATTTTTCAAGCAAATTCTGGACAATTGAACATACACGTACTCTTCGAGAGTTACAGGCAGATATGCTAGCAGCAAAACATTTACACAAACGGGGCAATAAGACACATTTGGTCATCAGGGTAATAGCTGGGGCCATCGGTTTTACTTATGTCACATTTAATGAAGGTGAGACAGTCCTGATTGCATACAAATCACATTTGTATTCTGCAGCTGAACAACGCTTTGCACCCACGGAGAAAATTCTCACTGCTGTGCAGATGGCTGTTATTAAAGAAAGACCTCTTGCCCAAGGAAAACGCATTATTGACGTTTCTCCTATTCCAGCCCTAGAGGCTGTTACAAAAGCTAGCGTCCCGAACGCAAAAGCACTTCATCCACGATGGATACAATGGGTTACGTCTTTAACAGCCACTGATGTAGACTATATTTTCGACCCAAAGTTACAAACTCAAGAATTTCTACAATATGAAGTAGAATATCCAGTTCCCGCTGACACCTTGCCTATTGATCAATATCATGTAGTCATGTACACCGATGGCTCTGCGCAACCAGCGACTGGAGCTAAACATCAATATTGTGCTGCATGCGCAGTCGTGAGCGGCTATATGGAGGGAGAGAAATTCTGTCCCCAACATACCTATACACAGACCTTAGGGGATTGTACAGCACAATTGGCTGAGCTAAAAGCTCTACTGACGGCACTAGAACATACGGATCTGACACAGTTCACACTGATTGTTTGTGATTCATATTACTGCGTCCAGTCTTTTAATGAATACCTGCATTACTGGCGTTTGAATGGGTTCAGAGATTCAAAAGGTAACACCATAAAACACAGGCTTCTGTGGGGGAAGGTAGCAGACCTAAAAGAGACGCTACTTAAAGTCCATGTTGTGCATACACTTGGACACCAGCGTGTTGGAATACACGTTGCTGGAAATACTTTGGCTGATGAAGCCGCAAAGTCAGCAGTGTAGCTGCAGTGACTCGTTCAAGTTCTAAACCAGACACAGATATTATAGCTGCCATAAAAGCTACGGTTGATGGTACGCCTTATCCTAAAGGATTTCCTAATAAATATCAATACTTGATGGGAAGTATGCTGAAAGCTGAAGTTAAAATTCCAGGCGTAGACGTACGCGCATCCCCAACAAATATATGTAAGACCACAATTGATTTAAGCAGCGCATGAAGGAGTGGCATCTGCACATGCTGGTGTGGCAGCTACAATTTCACTCTTACAGGCCCGTTATTGGTGGCCCGATCTCTACAAAGAGACTAAGCAGTATGTCCTTTGTTGTGACATCTGTCAACAAATAAATGTTTCCACGGCCAAGCGCCTACCGCAGACACCCCTCTTAATTTCCAACAAACCATTACAGTGTGTGTATTTGGACCATTGCGGTCCACTAACACCGGATAGTGCATACAAATACATATTGGTCACTGTTGATTCCTGCTCCAGATTTGTGTGGGTATGGCCACAACGCTCGGCTGACACTCGGACTGTTATTAAAGATTTGTGAGTCTTTATCAGTACATATGCAATTGCAGCGTTCCATTCGGACCAGGGCCCTGCTTTCGCCTCAAGGGCATTCAGAGACACCATGGTCCAACTCCAGTACTTGTCTCCATTTCATCCCGAGGGAAATAGTGTCGTGGAGCGATTAAACTGCAATTTAAAGTAATCCTTAACGGCCAGAGTCTTAGGTACGGGTCGTAGTTGACTAACCCACCTGTATGGAGTACAGAGAGCACTAAATAACCTGCCTAGAAGGTCCCTGGGGGGTCGTACTTCATATGAGTGCCTGTTCGGAACACAGATGACCATCTTGATGGTCCTGGTGTGGAGGCAGCGGACACACCTTTTGACATAAATGACTTTGTCACTGTTTTACAGGAATTAAAGCAGTTGCATGAAGATAACTCTTCTAAGAGTGCTGCCTCCACAGGAATTAAGGATTTGCCAGTAACACCTACCGGCTGGATTCCCAGGGTTGGGGATCTTGTGCGTGAAAAGGTTGCAGTGAAAAAAGAATTTGGCCCTTCTTATCGAGCACCAGTCCCTGTGTTGGGGATACACGGTACCAGAACTGTTATTCTACCACCGTTGCCAGGTGCCAAAGAAAATCGCTTTGTTTCTATTGATAATGTCAAACTACAACATGTGGCCGATTCTACAAAACTGACCAAGAGGAACGTCCAGTAGTTCCCGAATCCCTCTCACTACTGGAGAAGAAGTTCCGCTGCAAGTTGTTTATACCAACACTGATGCCTCTCCGAGCTTGGGGAGGGTGGATGATGATGATCTTGCATTAGTTCCACTGAGAACAAGCAACTTAGAAACATTTGATCAAGTCACTATGACGACAAGCCAGATGAATGGTGCTGTCTACAGTGTACCACCACAGGAAACACCAACTCCTCCATTGACCACGGCAACGCCTTTTGCACGGACTGCCTCTGGTTATTTTGCCGACTACAACGACGGTCTATCGGACTCGTTTGCCTCTTCGACTGCTGACCTGTCAGGTGCACGTAAACTGATACATTGGCTTAAAGAAACATATTTTGTTTTTCCATTGAGCTATGTATGGCTTTCCCTGACTGCCCTAGCCTTCCTGCTTTGGATTGGTTTTGTCGTTACCTTTTTCTTGTTAATGCATGGTCATTTTCCTCCTGAGAGATCAGCGGCTGAACAGGTGGAGGAGGTTTTGAAACCACATTTTTCATCACATAAGATTCGAAGAGACTTGTCTTTTGTGAACATCTCTGCAGTACCAATTCCTGATGGGATTGTGTGGGACATAGTAATGTTTGATATATATGGTCCCACTGAGATTATTCAAGTGCTGTATGTGTTAAATTTATCCATGAACGATATAGTCATACCAGGCGTTGTATCTGATGATTGGGATGTGAAAACAGTTGATTCTATGATGACAGAATTGCAATACTATAATGTCTTTGAAAATGAAGATGTTTACCAGTTTAAAGAAAATTATGTTGATATGTTTTGCTATAATTATTATGGGCACCATTTTATACATAGAGCAAGTAGTCCAAAAACGATATTTAATTACACACAATGGGAACATTGTCCAACTCCACTACAAGGGAGTTCAAAAACTTATACTGAAAAGTTTAGTTATTTTTCTGGGCATCGTCAAACATGCCCAGCATACCTGCCCCTGCAAAATTTGATAATTGGCAGAAATACACAAATACAACTATAAATGAGCTCAATGAGTGGGTCCAGAATGGTACGTTTAATTCTTCACTGACACGTCCAGGCGGGTGGTTATTGTGGCCAATAGATACCAACAGGTATCATCAATGTTTTGTCATCTCCTCAGGGGGTTTCCGAACAAGTAGGTCAGACCCTCGCTATATATCACCTGAACATGCTGACATAATTACAACATATAGTGTAGGAAAATTGTGCCAACAGTGGCTAAAATCATCCTCACTAGACGCGGTTAAGATGCACCTCAGTCTCCTGTCTAACAACACTGACTTGCAAGATTTCTTGTCAGGCTCGAAGATACCACGTAGGAAGCATTTCTTGTATGAAGTATACAATGAAATATGGAAGCTTTCCCAACAAGAGGCTGCAGCACAGTTAAGGCAAATAGACCAGGAAAATTTGAAAAAGGCATTAGCTGTTGTGGATAATGGGATTCACACTTTGTCCGACCGGATATATACAACTGACAACATTGTTTCTTCTGCTATAGACATTATACGATCTGATATGTCTTCTTTATATCATGGACAGAGTCAGACCAGGTCCATTATGCAGTTGGGTTGGAGACTCAGACATTGAAGGCTGGTCGCATTCCGTGGCAGCACACCAGTGCCAGGGAAATATTTTTTCCTTTAATTTGATGCTGCAACAACAACTAATGGCTAAGAAGGAAGCGACTTATGTCATGCTTAACATTGAAAAGATAGAAAGACTGCCTTTTACCGTGGCCGAGATTCCTTCAGCAGAATGGTTAATACACAGGGTTATTAATCTGCCTATTTCTACATTACAATTCACTTCTTGTTTGAAACATGATCTGGTAGGCAGATATGAAAAGTTGGGAGATAGTTACATCCATGAGGTGTGGGAGCTTCCCTTCCCGTATAAATGCCTCAATGGCATGAAGGAGGTCTTTCTTAGCGGTAGTGAAAGCGAGACTTCAGTCAGCCATTCGATGATTTGTAAGCATCTGTCCTTTGCGTGGGGCGTGTAATGCCTCAGTTGCAAACTTGGCTTGCTATCTGAAGGGAGTTCCAGTCCCCTTGATTAAACGCACGTTCCAGGTGCTTTCAAACGGCAGCTACGTCCTCCTCAATGGTGAAGACTGTTGTGGCATGCAGGCCGGAATAGTTTACGTTGTTTCTGTCTCTAAGGTTGTTACATGCTGCGGGAAAGTGTTGTTTCCCCCCACTAAGTTTAGGGAGGTAGCTGATATCTGGCCTCACATTGCTACTTCCAAGGTTAATTTTGACAAGTTAAGTATACTGAAGGCTTTATTGTTTCAGAAGCATGTGGCCCTTACATCTGCACGCGAGACCTACGCACTTCAAGTGGCAAGGTCGTCTGCAGAAATACAGTCCCTGTTAAGTACAAACTTTCCGAGACACTTTGGTGAACTCGTGGGACGTATATTTAATGCGTCCAGCACAGTTGGATTAGCACATTTTTTCAAAACTGTTGGTATTGGTTTTGTTCACACCTTTTCCTGTATATTCAGTTTGATACCTTGGGCTATTCAATCAATTTTCGGAAGCATTTTTGGGGGATTTCCAATAACTTTGGATTTATTAGCCGGCATTTTGCTGTTGCTGTTGTTTTTCCGCAATGGCTGTCCCGCCGCAACAAGGACAAATGAAGGCGCTCCCATCAGCGCAGCTGTGTCGTGAACGCATGATGCAGCAGTTTGGAGCAACACTCCTGGAACATTTGGGGTGTGACTGGTCTCTGTCATTCAGACCGGTTTTGGATTGTGTGCAGCCCGTGTTTCGGTGGCGTTGGTGCTCTTTTGACCATGCACTGGAAGTTTGTCTTTCTCAGCAACGCCCCTCAGTGATTGATGCTGGTCTGTTGATGTTCTCGTTGAGGGTTCATTACCAGACATGCGCGCTGCGGCTGCGTTTGCTCAGAGAAGCTGATTACGAGCTACCCTTCCTGGAGGAAGTTACTATTGACTCGTTACTAGGCACTGCACGGGATGCCGCCGTGGTTGACACTGGTGCTATGGAACACACCTGCTCCTTAGTGGTCTTTGGCGTGGATTTACCAGTTTGGTCATCTGCCGAGGTCGAGGATCTCCTGCTTTCAATGACTAATGCTTGATTTGGAACGGTCCTAAATTGACATTTTCATTTGAATTCGGCTCTTGGCCGCATGCTCATTTTTTAAATTGCCGAGTAGTATACTTGTGTATCCTCTTAACATGTCAGAATTAAGTAGGGTTTTAAATATATTTTGGCTTAGGGCATTTTAGCTTTGGCTTAAACCACTTTCTACCGACAAGGGGAGGGTGTAGTGTAGCCATTTTTAATATAGCTTCATGCTCGTTAGTTTAACATACTAGGCAGCTGTGCACTTTGCCCTAGATATATTTTATTCAGCTTCGCACTGTTATTTTACAATAACCTGTTTTTACGGTCTTGTTTTAATTTCTTCTATCACACTGTTTAGCTTAGTTCAGTACTGTGTTCTCAAATAATGCATTCTTGATCGCCCTGTGCTTCAGTCAAGGCCACAGTCAAGTACATTGCCGGTGAACGTGGTAGAAGTTTAGTCTCCAGCGTTCGTAGAAGATACACATCCTTACGTAGGGACATTTTTCTTAGAACATTTGCATGTTAGTTATAAAAACACTTTCTAGTCCTAGTACACGTCAAGAGGGAGATTCCAGCCAGGGACCCACAACTGTATGCTGAATGCCCTGTTGCAGATGCTGATGCTGATTACAGGCCTTTGCTCAGGTATGAGGGTCGATGTCCTCCCGGGGAACCTGAAAGCCAGGCTTAAAGCTTAAGATGCTGTGCTCGAAAATATAACTTAGAGAGAGAATAAACTAGCGGCACTACAATAGCTTTATTCTTGTGCTTCACTCTCATTGTCCCTATTTTAATCTTACTGTGTTGTGTAGTTCTGGTTATTGCAGCTCACGCTTTGCTATCTAAAATGCAGTCGTTTTATGAAACCAATCTTTAAAACTTATACTGCTTTTATCGTCATTTATATACTGTGTATGAGAGAACCGGTTCTGACCTGAGTGACCACGACTTCCCTGAGAAGTACTAATATGTCATGCGCTCGGCTGCCCAATTGTCTCTACTATTTGGGAGAGATGAGGCACTACTAGTTAGCCGGAGCAAAACCCGGATTTGGAGTGACAAGCGTCATCTACCTTGGGTAAGACTCAGTCCCCCACATTGTGGACGATCTTGTTGCTCAAAATCCAGTAATCTCATTAGGATAATGAGAGCCTGCGCAACAATGTGAGCCAGCAAACACTGTAAACTTATATGCCTTTCAGTTTGCTTCCTATATATTTATGGTAGTTCGTGTATTGCAATGATCCATATCACTAAGAGAGAACAAAAATGTTACAACACTTTCTGAAATAGGAAAAACCCGTTATGGAATCGTTCATCAAAGTGCTTCAGTATCTTTGCAACAAATTACAAGATGCATATTGGTATGTTTATTATTACGGGGGGTGTTTATTACTACAGCATAGGTTTCGTGTTTATTCTAAGATCCCATAGAAGTACGGAGTAGGAAAGCAGTGGTAAAGTGGATCTGATGCTGGTGCTTACACCATCACTGAGGAGTTTTATGACTCCTCGTGGAACCCCTCAAAGACCAGCACTATCTTTTTAATGTACGGATTGGGCTCTTTCTCTCGTATATAATGTCAGTAAGTGGTCCATGGGGTATACAAAACTAAGAAAAAAAGACTGATCAAGTACTGTCCCTAGGTATTCCGCTCGCAAGAATCCACGGTTTGGTTGCGACATTTGAGCTAGTGAAATGCTAGCAGAAAATGTCCCAGTTGTATCATATGGATTCTTTGGAATGTGATTATTTTTAATAACACTAAAAGCAAAAGTGACTATATGCACTACTCCCATCTGTCCCTTGCCTCTCCTCAGAATGGAGTCAAGCGGAGCAATAACATCCGCCAGGGCAATTGCATTATTCTTCACCTGTCCGAAAACAAAGAGCACAAACTTGGCAGTCACATTAAGAATCCCTTGGTTACAAACGCATAACACATCTGTGGCTATATTACTCAGGCGCACAGTCATTTGAGAGTGGACTGTTAAATTGATCTCTAACACACATCTTGCTGTTTTTTTAACTTATCATGAAAATAACAATTCCAGATAATTCCCAGTGCAGGCTAAGCTTCCGAAATGCAATTACACACCGAATAATAGCACAGTATACCAACTGAACGTGTCTCTGATGGGACGATTAAACTCATAATTTGATATTCAGTTCAAGAGCTTGCAAGTATGGAAGGTTTGTAAAAAATAAATCTTATGTTAAAATACTTTATTATAAAGAACCCTCCCAATCGGGTTTCAGAGCTCGGCACAGTACCGAGTTGGCCCTTCTAGAGGTCTCGGAGTCCATTAGGCTTAGTTTGGACTGGGGCCTCAATGTGGCGTTGATGTTATTAGATGTGTCTGCAGAATTCGACAGGGTCGATCATAACAGCTTGCTGCATGGGCTAGAACATCTGGGAGTGACGGCTCGGCTCTTGGCTGGGTGAGCTCCTTCTTAGCACAGCGGGAACAGGTGGTTTGGATGAAGCCATATGCATCAGTGGCTAAGAGCCTGAGGTGGGGAGGGCCACAAGGCTCTTCCCTCAGTCCTACTCTTTTTAACAACTATATGTGGCAACTGGCATATTTGGTGGAATCCTTAAAGATTAGAGCCATCTCGTATGCGGATGACACCCAGCTCCTGTTCACGTATGATTAGGACTCCTTGGAGGCCAAGGACGCTTTTGCTGGCTGCATGGCAGCTGTATTGGGATTGTTGAGGGACAACAAATTGCAAAGTAATCCCAGCAAGATTGAAGTTCCTTTGTTAGGTTGTGTCGGGGTGGTCCGAAGCATGGCCTAGGATTGTTCTCCATCCACCACCACCTTCAACAGTGGCCAGAAATCTTGGGGTCATGTTTGACTCCCATCTCTCACTCGAGGTGCAGATTTCAGCTATAGTTAAATCCTGCTGCTGGATTTGTAGTATGTTGAAAAAAGTCTTTATTTCCTCCCTGGTCATGCTCAGGTGATTGTGGTGAGATCTCTGATTCTCTCGAGGTTAGATTATGCCACCGCTCTCTATTTGAGTCTGCTAGATTACTTGCTTCAACGTTTACAGGTGATGCAGAATATGGCTGCCTGTTTTCTGTTTAAAGTTCCTGGGTGTTCTTCTGTGACTCCGTATCAGGAAAAACATAATTGGGTGCCAGTGCAGCAACGCATAGCATGTTATGCCTTGACAATTGTTCATCATTCTTCCCACAACAAAGGGCTTAGCTATATCATTGAGAGGATGAAGGGATATCACCCGGCAAGTCCACTTTGATCTAGTAATGACGGTTTAATTGTGGTCCATCACTTTAAAAAACAACGTTGTGTAGGTTCCTCCTTCTTGGTCTTAGCTGGTATATTGTGTTATTAACTCCCCACACGTTTAAGGCTCATTACGCGCAGAAGATACATTTTAAAAAAGAGCTGAAAACACTCCTGTTCAAGCAATAGGGAGGAATTTGGCGGATGCCCCGATCGCTCCATCAGTCAGTACCTAGTGCCAGGACACTCTGTGTGAGTAGCTGTGCACTTTAGAAATAGCATAATTCATTCATTCATTCATATAAAGATGTTTCGGTTCACATCATATTAAACAGAATAAAAGACGGGGAAGTTTAGCGATCTTTATCCATACTAGGCAAACATTTTAGTTGTGCAAAAATTATACAAATCAACAGAATAAAAAAGCGGGAAGTTTAGATATCTTTACCCATATTAGGCAAACATTTTATTTGTGCAAAACCTATACAAATCGAGGCCCAGGTTTATCAAAGGATTGTGTTGCCCTTGCATCATGCAAGTTGATGCAAGGGCAATGCAATCCTTAAGTCAGATGCATTAAGCCATGCAAGGCCACCTTGCATGGTACTGAGTTGCATGGTAAATCTAGAATAACACAAGGCAGCACACAATGCTTGCTTGCATTATTCTGCACTGGGAAGGCGTTACATGGGTTAAGAATGGCAGTTACACCTATATTTTGTGGCACATTCCCAGACTTACCATGACTAGTAAACCTGGGAATGCATCAAAATTGTACACCCTCCAGATGGATGTTCAATGAGAAGAAATATATCTTTTTTGTCCTTGTTGTTTCCTCTTTCTAAGTGTACTGCATTCTGCAGCACACGTTTAAAGAGGAAAACACCATTAAGGGTTGTTTAGATTGCCCTTTTCTGCACAAAACCAATCCTGCCTGCAACACAGTCACCCTTATGCAACCACGGTGCAAGGGTTCCTGTGTTGGTGCTAGGCAGCACATAGTGCACTAGCAGAGTGAGAGAGTGGGAATGTTCTATATCTTGGTAAATATGGTGCATTCCTGCCCTTTCCATTAGACACAGGCAAGCACGTTGTCTTGCTGCTTTGACTTGTGCCACATGATAATAAATCTGGCCCCTCATTTATACCATTGTTGCAACTTATATATTAGATAATGCGTCACTCTTTGCGAAAGGTTGTTAAATCTGCCTCGCTATGAAAAATTCTGCATTGGCTGGTGCATCTGTAAGCGGTGCTTATTCTGCACAAGACCCCTTCTGTTACACATTACGCACACCACATATGTGTACCCATATGGATAACCCATTCTTTGTAACCCCAGTACAAACCTATTGTAATACCAGTAATCTGTTTTTTTTTCTTACTGGAATGTCCAGTTTTCAGCAGCACCTAGTAGCCCATTTACTGGGTATTAGTTGTGGTTTATAATTTTAAATATTATTACTTAACATAGCTTGTATGTGAGTTAGTTATCATTTGGATCCTTTCCTTGCGAGAGTGACATGGAGGATCTCAGAGATACTCTGGGCCCCAGTGGTCACTTTATGCTCTCCCTTATGAAACCTTTGCTCACATCCATCCAGATGTACACAACCTAGCCAAAGAAGGTCATGGGGAACACATCTGTAGAAGCTGTTGTCTCCGCAACCTGCATCCCTGTCAATTGGACTGCAACTACCTATCTTCCTGCCTAGAGATTCACACAATCACGCCCACAAGTGGACACACAGTCATGTAGCTATGGTCTCACCCACTACTATTGTCTGCTACAGCTTTGTCCACATAAGTGATCATGTATATGAGTGACTGCACAGGGAATGCACAGCCTTAGTCCTTTTGTTTCTGACACAAAGGAACCCAGTGTGTGGAGAGCATAAATGTTTTGCCATGCACACAAGGCCGTAGAGTTTTTTGCTCCCCTTTTGTTATGAAACTGGCCTGTTATGTGGTGGGAAAATGAGGGAGCGGTTTGCATGTGAGCCGAGGCTGAGCTCCCTCAAAGCCAAAACAATCTAACTCCTACTAGGTAAACTGGTTTCTATGAGGAGGCCCGGAATCAATCTTGTTAACTTAGGAAACGTAGCAAGGCAGAATAAAATGCCTATGGCACACGAGCAACAACATTAAAACAACATTTTGCTTAAGAAAATAATGATGCAAAATATTCAGACCACTTCATGCTGAAGATGGAAAATATAATATGTAAAATAAAACATAAATGATGAAACGTGGATGCAGCGTACAAAGAGGTTTCCATAAGTAGGAATGGTAAAATCTAATTTGATGATAGGCTATGGCATGCGGTAAATCAGGACAAAGTTGCTCTTCATGGTGAACCTGTGATGTGAGCAAGGGCGTGCAAAAGTTCGTGGTTCATCCTGATCAAAAGATTTGCCTTGATACTTAGAACATTTATTGAGCTCAAAACCTTTCCATGGGGCAAAGCTGGAGTCAGGCATGGGTCACAAGGCTGTAACGTCTCTTTTCGCAGTGCCACAGTAGCACCAAACCGCTAAAATAAAACAAGGAAATCCTGTTTCTTATTGAAAAGGCTTGTTACTTTTTTCCTGGTGCTTCAAAGGTCTCCACACTTTCTGGTAAGTCTGATTGGATATCAGGCAATGGGTTCAAGTGTCATCAAGGCTTCCCACTCCAGTTCGGGTCTCCTACAAAATGTTCAATTACAACTAGTTTATGGCTGCCTTCTTCAGCAGCTACAACTCCCACGGTCTTTAGGCAGTGGAGAGGTTTTGTATGGAAAGTGTATGAGGGCAAACATGCTTTGTTGTACCATTCCTAGGCCCCTATGTCTTAGGTTCCAATGTCTGTGCATTTCAACACGCATTAGTTCCACTGGACCTAAAGAAACATTCCAGTTCCAGAGATTCAAAAAGCTGGCGACAATCTCTCCTGTACCCAAGAAGCCTGGCATATTTCAGAGCAGAAGGCAGAGACCTCTTCTTCCTTCATGAGAGTGAGGGATTTTTAGAAGTCTACACCAGTCGGTGGATGCAAACCAGCCCATAGAAAATCAAATCACATTTCTCACATGTGCTTGGTCTAATACGTGCAGCAGGGTGACTCAGTTCCTGTTCTAGTAATAAGCTTCATTTAAATGGCTACCACAGAGTTGCTTGCCTTACTTAAAACGAAAATGCTAGAAATCTGATTTATAATGTGAAGAGCCTATAGGTCCATGGGGAAAATTGATCTAATATATTTAATCCTAGAAGCTGCCCGGTAATTGACCATGGCCCATTTATCTCTGCCAAAAAATACTGAGCATTCCTTCTGCATTGAATAGTGACTCTTTAATGGTGCCCCTGAACTTAGCTACAAAACTATATGAATACACATGAGCGTCAGGTATTTTCCATAGAGCTAAGAACCCTGTAACAGCACAGGCACAACCCTAATATATCTTTTTCTAGAAGGTTAGTAGGCTCAGGAGATACATTTTGTCTGCTCATAACCAGTTTCTTCAAACCTGCCTAAAAGCTAACCCGATTTATCCAAAGCAAAAATACATTTTATGCATCTCAGGGACCATCTGTCTGTCCTTCTTCACTTTCGGAGCCTTAGCTATTCTGAGCAGATCCCTCTACACAAAGAAAGCTTGTGTTGTGTTTTTTTTAAAAACAGGAATATAGGTACCACACGAAGGAAGCCACCCTATGTTTGAGTTGGCTAATGGTTGAGTTGGGTTAGTTATTATACATGGAGCTACAGATGCTTGCTGGGCCCCTTCGGTAATTATGATTGCATCCTTGAATATTTTACTCCAGGGTGAAAAAATGGGACATCCCCTCAAAGCCATGATAGCATAGCACCTTGCTAAATGGGTTTGTGATGATGATGCCTTTGTGACTGTAATACTGACACAGGTGCAGAGGCACAGAGGGTTCAGGAAGAGCCATGACTGAGTCAAGTAGGTGAGTCCTCCAAGGGTGCCCTCAGTAAGAGTGACAAGGCACTGCACTCACCTACAGAGGGTTACCCCCCCATCTCTTCAAACAGGGGCTAGTCCACCTCCAGTGAAAGATGGAGCAGCATTTTCAAATCATAGCCATGGCTTTCACTAATATGTACTTTAAAGTGCTGGCTAAAACTTTCAGAGTTTGCGCTGAGGACAGTGCAATTTTATGTGCTACGAGGAGCACTGCCCCTGTCAGCATCAGGTGTATTTAGTTAAGGGTGTCCTGGACAGTTTTAGCCCCCCAACCCTTGTAATTCATCCAATGTTTCACTCTATGAATCCTTCACTAAATAGTTGCCTACTCACATAAGTCCAATATATTCAGATCTGAAAATATTCTTCTCCTGCCATACTCAGTGATAGGTTTTCTGGAATTCTTGTCCACAATATGGTCGAGAGAGGGTTCTCTAGAGCGTCTGGCACTAAGGACTTTGTCAATGTACCAACATGAGACAGAGAACCCTATGGACTGCAACCTCCGCAATCCATTGAGCATGAGATGAATAAGGTGCATATTAGGTAACAACCAGTCCGGTGAGACTCACAGGAATAGTTAGTGAAACCTAAACTCTCTTTCATCATGAATGGTCACACTCAAGAACACTAGGAAACTAGGAATGTAAGTTCAAGATCTTTTAAAATTAAAATCATCTCCTCTGAATAAAAGTTATTATAAAAATAAACAAGATATTGCCAATGATATTTGTCAATATGCAGAACAGCAGGAAGTCTGTAACATTATTACAGTGTTTTAGAGTTTCTCTACATTTATCACCCCAACCCCTAAGTAAGCTAAGTTGATCATAGCCTACTTGATAGTAGATGGCCTACACCTGCATACCTTTTCTGAACCACAGAAGCAGTGTTCAATAAGCAGACAGCTATTGTTCTCGCCTCTGTGCATCAGTGGCTATTGTGTTCCTGAGTTAGCAGATAAGCCTGTCAGAGCTCAATTTGCCTTTTCTGAAGAAACAAGGAAGAAGTTTACACCTACTGTTCAATCCTCATTCTGGAATCCCAAGATTGGAGAGCTGCATTAGGTTGGAATAGATGCCTCCTAAAGTAATCTAAAACTTGCTGGGCATGGGTTTGAATTCCAGTCTTGTGCATCTCAGTCATTTATCCTTCTGCAATTGATAAAAGGATCTCATTAGATAATATTTTAATTCCTGCAAACCTGTACAATCTTCTGTATGAAGAGCTATGTAAAATAAAGAATGCGTGTTTCTCAAATGATAAAGAGACTTCAAGAAGTGTTAGGATTACAAAGTACAACATACAACGCCTACGTGAAAAGTACTTAAATGCGGCAGTTAAGTTGCGTTTTAAACTTATTGCTAACTATGCACATATTAACTCTTACCGAATATTGTATAAAAGTGTGTACATTCACATAATTTGCATTATGTATAAATATGTAACGTTTCACCCCAAAAATATGCAAATTAGACATAATTACACAAAATTCAAAACCGGCATTTAGCTCTATATTTTAGGGCAAAATGCTTGCTCATATCCTTTTTTTAGACACGAGGGCGCATTTGGCACTAAAAAAGAGCAAAACAATCGCAGTTCACACTAAAAAAAAACAGAGCAAAAAATACAAGAACTGTGAAGAGCTGCACTTGTTCTGGTTTCTAGCGTTGTCCCAGTGCACCTGTGGAATATTTTTGCAGTAAATAGTCTGTAATTAGGAGTTGTGCTATAATAGCATAATTTTGGGTATTTCATGTGACAAACGTAGTGTGAAATTACCAAAATATGCAGGATTATGCCAGAGTTACGGAAATTTTGAGCCCTGCCTATTTATGTAATGTGTTTATGGTGATCATTTCAAATTAGTGGTGTTCTCTTTTGTTTTACTCAAACAGTACCTTGACTGATGCACTTCAGAAAATTTGAAACATTTATGGCAAATGGAATGGTCTACCATTAACTTCCCTTAACTCCTTAATACAACTTTTGATTAAGTAAAGTTCAGTGGCTCTATAGAGTTATGTTGTGCACCATACATATGTATCCTTTCCCATGTTTTGAGAGGATATCTGCATGCAATAGAGATAGATTATTGGTGTCATCTGTGGGGACCAGTGGGATGTGCCTTTAGTGACCTGGGAAGTAGGTATTTGCATCTAAATATGGGCTGGAGTGAAAAACACTGAGAGATCTAGATTTTTAAACTTATACCTTCCATTATTGTGCTTGGTTGCAACATTGTTGGTTTACATTGTGGCCCTGGTGGGAGGCATCTTGGTGCGGGACATGATGCACTTGTTTACGCTTTAGCAATTTGGAGATGTGCTTACGATTTAAGCATAGCCAAGAGGAGTGAGATACTCATTTTCCTATAATGATGCCTCCCATCTACATGTGGGTGACAGGCTCTAATTTGTGGGATCTTTAGGGTCTAACACTGATTTTGGGTAGGAGTGCTATCTGTTAAGGAACAGCCGGGTCTTTACTGCCTTCCTGAATTTCATGTGGTCTATCTATGCCAGAAATTTGTTCTAGAATGCCCCAACCTTAGCAAAGAAGGAAGTTCTACCAATTGGCTCGGTCTAGTCTATGTGTCTCACCACAGCTTCATTTGGATTCACCAGTAAACTATGAAAAGTGCTTTGAAGGAGGAGTTATTGGTAGCCAGTGAAGTAGTTTAAGAACTGGATTAATGGTGTGGCCTAGGAATAGTTGTAGTAATTGCCTTTCCACCTGGGAGAATCTCAGTTTAGGATGAGCTGAGCTTCAAGTGGTTGTTCAGCATCCATTGGTTCATGCCTTAGAGGCAATGACCTATGGAGGAGCAACCTAGATGCCCCTGTGGATGATCTGGATGTTGTCTCTACAGTTGTGCCAGAATCTCCTGACGGACTTGAGGCCTAGTAAAGGACTACAGTTATGTAAGTGTTGATGATGAGTGGAAATGTGATATAGCCATGTGATGCTACAGAGTAAGACAGGAATGGAGTGGAGTACAGTGGCACTAAGATGTCTTTTTATCTGCCAGAGAATAGAAGGATGAAAGCCAGTCCAGAATGGTTCCTTGTATTCCAGAAACTTCTAGCCTTTGTAGTAAGGTGCAGAAGTGGACTGTATCAAAGGTGACAATAATGTGCTTTCACTAGAACCAACCTTTTGGAAACTTAAAAAGGGGATCCAGAAACAAATACTTTAGTGGCATGCTAATGATAAAAGTCACTGTACAAATGCTAAGTACATAACATTTCATGCTGATATGGGAGTAACTAAAGGTACAGAACTTGCACTTTATGGACAGCTACACACATTGAGCCTGGTTCAAGAGTTGCACTTTGGAGTATGCTTTGCAGTACTACAAAAGGTACAACAAATTGCAATTTACAATCAATGGGTGGAGTTTTATGCCTCTGCATTACCTATAATCATGTGTGTAAATCTCAGCCCCGACTGATCCGCACACTTAAGTATACTCTGAGAAATTGAGTTTTTGGTGAGTGTGTTTTAACCCTGCTCAAGTAATAGCTGCAATCCTTGTCAGGGTGAAACACAAAAGTCACTAAATTAACCTGTGCTTAACCCTCTGTTAGCCTGCCACAAAAGCAGTAAAGCTTAACTTAGAGACCAAATGTATAGTATTTATGCAGCACACTGTTAAAAAGCGAAAAAACAACACAAGCAAAATCAACACCAATTTAGAGAAATAGAGTACATTTTAATACATTACTTGAGACCAAAACAACAAAAATCAGTAGGATGGGAGTTATGATTTTTTCAGAGTTTACAGTAAAAACTAGCACCAAAAAGATCAAACTTCCAGCTGAGGACATCTAGTCACACAAGACCGAGTCAAAGCCGAAAAATATGTCCAACTGTGGTGGAGTGCAGGTCGGATAAAAGAAGTAGATTTACTTTCAAACTTGGAAGAAATATAAACAAAAATTGTCTAAGGAGGTAAATTTTCAGAGGGGCAAAGCTACATGCGGTGTTTGAGGGGGAGGGATTGTTGTCAGGGAGCCACTGGACGATGTCACGGTGTAGATTTCTACATTTAGACTTATTCTTTTTTTAGAAGCTGAAAATCTCCTGCAGGATAGAGCTGTAGCCAACTAGGGCTCCACAAGGCCAGATACCTCCTCTGTGAAGCACTGCTGAACAGGATTTGCTGCTGCAGAGAAGAATGCAGCAGGAGCTGCCGCAAAATCAGGAAAACCAGCGATGCACCTTGGGCGGATCGGCGAGTAGGCAATTTCCGGTCTCCTCTTGGTTTTCAGAGCACTTTTTAGCCTCAAATGTTCCCAAGTTTTGGATTTTGGCTATCTGGGCACATTTAGTACCACGTCCAAGGGTCCATGACTGGAGAGGCACCACTTGGAGGGTCAGGACTCACTCAGTCTTGGGCCAGATGCAGGTCCAAGATGGTTGCAGCCTTTTCTGTCCTTGAAGCTCTGATTAGGAGGTCTGCCAACTAGCCCTTAGAGTCTCTTCGGTAGTCCTGGGTTCAATTAGTGGGACAGAGATCGAGCGGCATGGCAGGCCTCTGATGGTTTAAGATAGGCTTCAGGTAGGAGAGCAGTCCTTCCTGGTGCAACAAAGCAGCCTTCTGAAGTACACAGTAGGCCATAGCAGCAGGCAGCTCTCTCAGAGTCCTTCTGAAGGTCCAGAAAGTGAACTGAAGAGTGGGCCTGAGGTGCCTATTTTTATACCTGTTGCATTGTTTAAAGTAGGAGAAGTGTCTAGAGATTTTCCTTTAAAGTGTTTGTATTTTCCTACCTCCCCTGCCCTGATTAAAGCCTGGCTGGAGGCACAATAGGCTAGTGTGAAATTCTTTGTGTGAAGGCAGAGTACAACCTACTGACTTGTACATTTGGCTGTGCCCAGCTCCACCCATCCCCGATTCTTCCACTGATGGCTTATCCTGTCACAACTATTCCCTATAATGTGTGGCTATCTGAGAGGAATAAACAAAATTTAACTGCCAACTACACCCAGTCTTGTGACCCAGGAAAAGGTTGAAGGCACCAAAGAGTTACAGAAGTAAAATGCCAACTTTCTAAGTGTCATTTTCAAAATTATAACTTAAAATCCAACTTTACCATTAAAGACGGTTAGAAATTGCAATTCCTCTGTCTCCAAACATGACTTTTCTACCGGTTTCAAATATTAACAATTATTAAATGTAGTAAGTTAATCCAATATTTTCCTGAGAAAGAAGTAGCATTCACAGTAGTGAAACCAAATATAGGAGTTTTTCACTACCAAGACATGTAAAACTTAGATGTACAGGTTCAACCTTTTAATTACAATGCACTCTGTCCCATGACTTGCATAGTTCCTGTATAGGGGTGACATATGTACTAAAAAGGGAGATTAGCGTTTGGCAAGAGGGTTATTTTGGCAAGTCGAACGGGCAGTTTAAAACTGCATTTAGGCTGCAATGGCAGACCTTGGACATATTTTGAAGGGCTATTTAAGTGTGTGGATCAACATGTACTACATTACCACTAGCAGCATTTATTATACAGGCCATGGGTATATGATATACCATTTCACTAGGGACTTATAAGGAAATTAAAAATCCAATGAGGTGTAAGTCCAAAATATACGCTTAATAATAGTAACTGTAGCTGGGACTGAAGGGAGTGAGACCGAAAAGGGGCAGACTTACTACAAAAAGGCATGGGATTAGGGAGGAGTGAGGGGGTTTAGAGAAGGATGGCAACCATCCACACAATAGTAAGCACATTTCATTACACTTTTGTAGTAAGTTTACGCTCTGAGTTTGTGAATGCCAAAAGCAGTAATGCGTTTGGGGAAGTATGAACTTACTCAGAAGTGTATGTGTCCTTTGTGAATCAGGCCCAATACGATTTTTCAGATACTCATTGAATATGATTGTCTTTTCAGTGCACATCCACACAATAGCTAAGTCATGAGTACATTTAAAGTGTTGTTCCTGAAATCATTAGGTCTATTTTTACAAAATGTATGTACACATCAGCAGGCCAAGCAGATTATGGGGGTTATTACAACTTTGGAGGAGGTGTTAATCCGTCCCAAAAGTGACGGAAAAGTGACGGATATACCACCAGCCGTATTACGAGTTCCATAGGATACAAAGTTGTAATAACCCCCTATATGTTCAATTAAAGTTTGGTCAAAGTTGATATGTGTACTATGGGTTCAAATACGGACTTAGAAAACACACATTTGGGAAAATACACCTTTTTGCCTATGAGAACCTTGCTGTGTGACAGAGGATAAAGGGAGCTGAAGGAGGTTTTGGTGGAAAATAATGGATACACCTGCTCATTTTCACCTATAAATAACCCCTTAGTCTTCAACTCTACAATTGTGCACAGTACAATATAAGGCAAATCGGAAATACAGACAGAGACCCTGAGAGAGAATGAGAGAGACAGAGGAAGACAGTCAGTGGCTCGGAAGGATTGCGAGAGAAAACACAGTGTGCTTTAGAGTAAGGAAAATGTTGACTTACAGTTCTAGTTCAAAGGGACTTTATTTAGAATGTTGCCTCCATCTATACCTATTTTCATCACCACAATGCACCCTCATTGGATTGAGGGAGGGGAACATATCGAAATAGAGACACACAGAGAGGAAAGGAAGACACACGAATGAGGGGATGGGGAAAGGGTTTGGGGATGAAGTGGTTCTTCCGCAAGACATTGGTATCTCACTGGACAGAGCAACAATAATTCATATGTCCCGGCCATAGGCATCTGGTCAAAGGTGAAGAGCGACCAAAATTGAGAACTAATGAGACCAGGAGGGATCAGGAAAGGGGAGGAGGGTATTTAAAGGTGATAGATGACAGTGAGAGAAACAAAGATGGCTAAGATTTAGAAATTAGAGTGCAGTGTTCAAAAGATAAAGGCCAAGCTAATGAAAGCTCCTCTGAGGCAGAAGATTGCCCATCCATTTCACACTGTCCAAAAGCAGACCTCTCATGAGCATTTCTCTAATAGTTACATTTAGCTGAAGGGTAAGCAGAAGTGAAAGAGGGGAGCGCTGATGAGCTTCTGAGAGCACAAAGGCTAACATGGCATACTATTGAAGGGATTAGGTTAGAAGGAGGGCTATGCTCGAAATTGATAATTCTAAGTGAAGGTATTTTCTGTCTTGGAGTTAAGGTCATCAGACCCCAGAAAAGCAGGAGTATTATTGCTGAAAATCAAAGAAGGTTGGGATTACATTTGCGGGGCATGTCTATCTTGCCTCGTGTCCTGCTACACAATAGACCATAAGTTGTCTTCAACCCTGTCTTTTTGTCACACTGTGGTCACTCACTTCTTCAACTATTCTGAATTAGCCCCAACACTCCTGTGAGAAGCCACCCCCATGCATTCAACATTCTTTCTGAAACTATTTTGTGATACTACTACTGAACGTTCCCCACTGCCCACAAGATACATGAGACAAGGAGAAGCAAGGACAGTGCCATGGATACCCAATGCAAGCCAGATGTCCGCCAGCTACCCTTGGCAACCCAAATGCAAAATAAAGATTAAACATTCCATGTTCTTTCCTGACATCAACAGAGTTGTGTGCAAACATCCTATTCTCCAAACTACATTAAAGTATTTTGTGCTGTAAAAGGGATTATAAGCAGACCCAAAAACGTGTATAAACTGTACCACTTGTAGCACGCTTTACAAGACTTTCTTTGATGGAAGGATGTCCAAATATCTTGTAAACATCACCTTCTATACTAACATCCTATTCTGAAATTACCATGAAAGCAAAGTGTGCTGTTAAATATAGTATGAACAGAAAAATAATTTAGATCTGCTTATGGTGCTCGATTTGGAACCAATTTCTAAACATTTGTTTGCAGGAGATGTGCTCAAGTGACTTTTAGAAGTTGTTATTTTTAAATCCTATTAGATTCTTGTAACTGGTCCAGTGTGTTTAGAATGTACAATGTGCCACACGTTGTCCTATAAATTGAATGCAACATTTCACTGGGCATTTTGGCTCAATGCGTATAAAAATAGAACCGCTGACATTTATTATTCTAACATTCCTTGAGGGAGAAATCTAAAACCCTGGCAAGTGATATTAAATCTTGTCACGCTGAGAAATATTTTACTGACCCAGTGTGCCTCAAAAATCACTGGTCACCATATATACTCCAGAAGAATGACTCTCTATGGTATGCATTGCACCTGAACATCGACGGAGCACCCACACTAGTATTTTTTACTAACCCCTGATGATGTGTCCTCACCCAATGTTCAGTCAATCGGTTTTATTGTAAAGCGAGGTGCTAGTCAGATGAGTCTCCTGGCGCTAAGTTTCATTGACCACCAGTCAGGAGAAATTATTAAAATGCCAGATTGAATAATCACGTTTTAAGGCTACGTTTTAAGGTATTAGAAGATGTTTGAGACTAGTTACACCCTAGTAACAATTAACACTCCTCTGGATGTTTCTGTGAGGCCAGGGCGAGAATTATGCGCTAGAAAAAGATTTTGAATTAGTGGGAAATTATGTTACCCACAGCAGCATAATATTGTCCTTGCTGCCTGTACATAAATGTTTGAGAGAGAGAGAGAGAGAGACAGATGGACGTATGATCACTGAACAGTGGTGGCCTTTTTCACAAATACATTTGTGTGTAGTTTTGGCTTACACATGCAAATAGCCTTTTTGTGTGTGCACAAAACAACAATTCTCAATTGCCCTTGTAAAAGGATTACCTCAAAGATTTGTATGTAAGTAACTTTAGTCAGAGGGTAAGGCGAGTGCATGTTCAAGGGTTGGATTGCCCTCTGTGAGTTTGTGCACTCCACTCCAAACCTTTCCCCAGCTGGAAAAGACTGAAGAGGTATTTCTCACAGAGGCGGGAGTAATCATTTCCCAGAGCGGCTAAGGAGACGTTTCATTCACATAAAATTGGTGGGGGTGCAGTGAAATGCTCTTCTCGATAGGGAAATATATGTTCCAAAACCTAGAACGTAACAGGTGCATTTATACTCATTCTGCAGATGTTCTAATTAGAAACTATAAGGGAGTTCACAAACGCTTTCCGGCAGTACTCCGACTGTTGCAGTTTTGCAGATGTTCTTCTAAAAACTGTGGGGGGATGAATCTAAAAATAGTACCATTGCATCCATGCGGGGGCCTGGATCTATGGCTGTAGACGCATGACTATCCTTTAAAGACGGGCTCTTGTCCGCTCTATGGAGACAACACGGTAGCATTTTCTTTGGCAAGCGGGCACCAGCTCTTTGGGCAAAGCCACGCCCCGTCTTTCACAAATACTACAGTACAAACCGCCAGACGGGCATTCATTTGATTCAGTACTGAAATATTCCATAGTCACTCCTTCAAGCAGATGGTGAAGAGCTCTGTGACTGCATGCACTGCTAACTAAAATGGCGTTCTTTAACTTATTCTTGCGCATTGCAATACACAGAAAACGGGTCTCTTGCACCTTCAAATATTGTGTAGTATTATGGTCATACTTTAATGTTGGTGTTTAATATTTACTACAATTTAAATGACAAAGGCCCTCATTATAACTTTGGTGGTAATAACTGCCTACCGCCGCAGTGACGGCGTCCAACATACCACCGAGGCGGCGGCCACCCGTCCACCCGTCCACAAGATTAGCAGTGCCCCTTCCCATTTCCTGCCAGACGACCTCCTCGCCGGACAAGGTAAGTTGGGTGTCTGACAGGAGAGGGGTGGGAAGGTGGGGGGTGTTGTGTGTGTGTGTCAGTGCGTGTGTGAATGTGTCTGCGTGTGTTGTATGCGTGTGAGTGAATGCGTGTTAGAATGGTGAAGTGAGTACTTGTCTGCATGTCTGTGTTTAAGAATGTGTGTGAGTATGTCTGGAGAAATGCATATGTGAATGCGTGTATGCCAGTGAATGAGTGAATGCATGGGTGCCAGTGTATGAGTGTCGGCCAGTGAATGAGTGAATGCGTGTATGCCAGTTTACGTGAATGGGTGTATGCATGGTGTGTGTGGGTGTCTGTGTGCGTGTATGCGGGGAGGAGAGGTGTGGATTGAGGGGCACTGTGACTGTAGTGAGGGTGGGGGAAGAGGGCAATGTGTGCATGTTTGGCTGTGGGGGCAGGTGTGTGGTGGGTGCGTGTCTGTGTGTGTGTGCGTTTAGAGGAGGGATAGGGGTGAGTGCGTGTATCGGAGGGTGTGTCAGGTGAGTGTTGGGGGGATGGGGGAGGTGCCTACCGGTAACAGGGAAGGAATGCCCTGTCACCAGTAGGGCCTACTGCAATGGTTTTCGTGGTGTTGCTAACGCCAAGGAAACCATGGTAGTAGGCCGGCTCATAATGCCGCTGCCGGTACTCTGTGGGCTGCCAGGTCAGAGATTGACATCTCTGGGCCGGCGGCTCATAGGTATGAGTGGAGAAGTGGCAGGTTGGCTGCAGCCAACCCGCCACACTCATCATGTGGCGATATGTACCGCCAACCTGTTGGCGGTAAAACCACCACATTAACCCTGGCGGTCAGAATACCGCCAGGGTCATAATGACTGCCAAAGTGTACTTAGGCAGATGTACATGTCTTAAACACAACATATTTCATTTACAGAGTGCTTGGTAAATTGACAGGTTCGCTGATGGAAGAAGAAAGGTGAAACCTTAGCCTAAAATGTCCAACCAGCAATATGTTGGTAATTACAAAATAAGGAAAGAGTTTATGTGAATCCCAATGCTTACAGCATATGGTCGGCCTCAGACTTGTGGTACGCACAGTAGGGCATATCAAGCAGTCTCATGTGTTACTGGGCTATCTTCGAAGCTTTAAGGGGCTCTTGGCATAGAATATGAAATAAAAATAGGTCATGTCATATAGAAATATCGAATACAAAATGTATGCCTAATTAAACCATGTACCTCTAAGGAAGGAAATTAATTGACTCTTTTGGACAATGTACCAGGTATTTTTCTTCAAAATGTTTAGATCTGAACTAGCTCTGAACTAGCTACATGGTCCATTGATGAGAGTCTAACAACCGCCCAAAACAATAGGGAGCTAACGTCCACAACACTCATCCCACTTTTTAGCAGAATTTCTAAGTGGTGAGATGTCATCATACAGAAGCAAGGTAAAGCAGATACCGAATAGCAACAGTTGGAAGTAATACATACAAATCACTTTTTTACAGGATTGCATGTAAAGTTCTTTCTACTTGAGTACACTTCTCTTGTTCAATATTAAATCACTCCAAGGAGGAGTAGGTATTCTGGATGTGATATTCAGTGACATGGTACACTTTCAATCAAATGATCAAAACAAGCATTGACCAATCCAATGATTTATTCCAGTTGTATGCGCAATCATCAAGACATATGCACCATGCCTGGCTGGCTATCTTGCAATGTTTTTTTTGTTAAAAAACATTCCAAGATGGTTGCCAATGTGATTCAATGCAAAGTAGCCATTTTTAATTTAGCAGTCTAACATGGCGGCTGTCATGTTAAACCAGTAAATTAAAATTAAAAAAAGGTTAAACGTTGCAATGAATGTGAAAAACTTAGCTATTGGCCCAGCAGCACTTTGCAGATACCGTACCCTTATTTTTTATAAAAGAAAGACAGATAGATAGATCTCACGTTCCAAAGATGGGAGAATTGAAATAACCCTTTTGCCAAGCCTTAAACTCCTCTTATATTGCATATAAGTCACCCCTCACATAGGCGATAAACAGCCCATAGGGCAGGGAGTGTAATAATTAGAAGGTTGGACCTGTACATTTAAGTTTTTCATGTCCTGATAGTAAAAAACTCACAAATTGATTTTTTCACTACTTTGAGGCCTACTTCACCCAAAGCATAACATTGTGTTTCCTTATCACATTTAGTAAGTGCTAACTTTTGATTCAGAGCAAGTAGAAAATTCATGTTTAGTGTTTGAGAAATTGTAATTTAAAATTCTCTGTAATGCCAGAGTTGGATTTTTTGAAAATGTCACTTTTAGAAATGTCTTGCCCTGTTTGGTGCCTGCGGACTCTTCCTGGGTCATATGACTGGGTGCAGCTGGAAGTTGAACTTTGTACATTCCAGAGAAAGACCTGTACTTTTCCCTTATGAAAACATTCCCAGAGAGACTCTCTTATCATGTCCGAATCCCCATATTATATCCCAACACGGTATGACCCTGTTCTGGTGAGAAAAGCACAAACACGATCTGTATGGAAAACAGGCTCGGTGTGGAAAAATCCTGTGCCACCACTGTGACAGCACCTGAAGCTGAGCACGAAATGGAGTCAATGGTCAAGTGGAGTCAGGGGTCGAACACACTTAGCATTACACTCCACCCTTTGACCAGTGACTCTTATAACATACTGGCCTCAAGTAACCCTTTTTGATGTAAACATAGTAACTAGGTTAGGTATGCATTGTATAGAGCAACATATTATTATTATTATACAAATTACTAAAAGTATTCCACCTAAACTAGAACGGCGATCAAAATCAGGCAGCCAGCTAAGTAACCAGTCCCACCACCCTTTGTCTACATCTTGCTTTACTCCCTTCACCAAATCATGCAAGACTTCAATGTGACACTGGATAGATTTAGAATGATCTGACAGGTTAAAACAACACCTTCCTTCTCATTTGCAACCATGATCGTGTTTCAACAGTAAGTATTCAATGGCTGCCCTGTTTTGCAATGCAGCTTTTCTAGTGCCTCGTATATCTAATAATAGCTCTGCTAAAGCAATAGATTTGTTGTTAATGTTTTTAACCATCAAACGCGCTATTTTGGTAATAACTCTAGTACTATAAATAGCTAATCCTGGAACTCCTATCATAGAAAGACTTAAGCCTACATATTCTGATCTAGATAATAACTGAACTTCAAAGTCACAGTCTTTGCATAATTGAACTGTTTTCCTTGTGTTTCGAGTATGTAACACGGAGTGAAATAGAAACATCATGAGTCCCAGCCGCGTAAAAGCACACGGTCCTCCAGTTATATTTGCAGGAATGTAATTATATGTGATATTTCTAAAAGAAACTAACCATCCAACAGGTAATTTGACATGCTTTATGTGACTAGCAGCAGACACTATGGCCCTCATTATGAACTTGGCGGCAAACACCGCCGATCGACGTGCTGACAGTCAACAAAAGACCGCCAGTAGCGGTGGATTGCATACCGCCGTATAATGATGCCAAAAAGAAAGACTGCCAAAAAATTGACAACCTCCACCCACCGCCAGGGCCAATGACGGCAGAAACGTAGTACACATCACCCACTACCGCCACATCTACAAACCCCCACCCACCAAATAATGATGCACAAATCAGCGCAGCGGTCAGTGAATGTCGAACGACCATTGGCGGTACAGACCGCAGTGGTCAGCAATGGGACCCGCCAACAACAAATGCACACAGTGGCAAATTTGAAAAGCACACACCTGATTCACATACACACACCATTCACATACACACATACCCACACCACTATAAAACACACACATACACACCCCACAATCCTTTGCAACACCAATAGCATGACAGATATTGACACTTCAACACGCATACACTGAACTAACCATCACACAAGTCATACACACAAAACCACCACCAAAACTCAAATACTGCACACCCACCATCACAAACCACACACGCAACCACACAACAGCACCGTCACCTACTCACCTACAACACACCACCCACAACATACACCATGTCACCCCCTAAGCACACCCGCTTCACCGACAGAGAGCTAAGGACCATGGTGTACGAAATACTCAGGGTCGAGCCACAGCTATTCAGGGCACAGGTGCAGCAGATGCCCTTGGCCAAGAAGATGGAGCTATGGCAGAGGATAGTCAACAAGGTCAACGGTGTGGGAAACCATCCACACACAAGGGATGACATCAGGAAGAGATGGAACGACCTGCGGTGGAAGGTGCATTCAATGGCATCACGACACAACATCGCGGTACAGAAGACTGGCGGTGGTCCCCCACCTCCACCCCCCGAATACACCGACTGGGAGGAGAGGGTCTTGGCTATCCTGCACCCAGAGGGCCTCACTGGATTCCCTGGAGGACTGGACTCGGGTAAGTCAACTACAATACCGTAACAGTCGCCACACCTGTAATGCATGTATCCCCCATCCCTCTCACTTCCACCATGCCCCCATCCCCTTTCCAGCCCACAACACCCAGACACTCCTATCCATGTTTCCTGCATTCCCACATCCCCCCATACAAATCATTATCCAGTCCCCTGTGCACAGTCACCAACCCATGCTTGTAATGTCAGGAGCACTACAACACCCAGAATGCACCACCACCCCCTCACTAAATGCATAAAAAAGAACACAAAGGTACCCTGCATTCTTCTACATGGGAATGTGACCACCAATTACTGGTGACCAGTGCTACAAGGGTTATGGCAATGACTGTATAAGGAGCAGTAGATAGGAGAGATACAAGACAAATGCAATCAACCCCCAGACAAATACCCAAACTACCCCTATGAGACCAAGGGGCAGTGCTGCCAATGACATATCCCATACAGCACTGCCACTACACAAAAACACACACCATTATGCACAAGAAAGTGCACGCCACCCACATCTCTATTCTTTCACACACAAGCACCACCACCCATCACACACAGGCAACACCACCCATGCCACCCAGACAGAGACGTCAAGGAGTGCCAGTCCTCCACCTCAAGATGAAAGCCCCACTCAGGAGAGTGCAGGGGGATGTATGGACACAGAGGAAATCCCTGGGCCATCCCACAGTCCTGGACAGTCACCCTCCAGAAGCCCCATCCAGGACACCACTGACACACCTACCACTCAACCACCATCAGCTCTGGCCCAACACCCCCATGCCAGTGTCTCCAGGCCACATGTACTGGGGCCCGAGTCTCCACCCGCCAACAGGCAGGATGATGAAGGGCCCAGTGCAAGTGGGACTGCCAGACTTGTGCAGGGGACACAGGCACAGGGTGGAGGGTATCAGTGGCCCAGGGGGGTGTCCCAAGGAGGGTTGCTGCTGCCCAGAAGGCCATTGCTGAGGTCCTGTGAGCATACCACCATTCCCAGGACAGGATGGCCCAGATCGTGGATACGTTGGAGGAGATTCAGAGGCTGTAGGGTAGCACACCACCAGGAGGCCATGGAGCAATGGAAACAGCTCAATGCTACCATGGCCTCTATTGCAGGGGTGCTGCAGCGCCAGACCAACATCCAGCCTGAGTCCTCCACCCACCTGCAGGCCCCTTCCACTAGCCAGGACACTGCCCTGCCATATACATCTGCAGCAGCTAGTGGACTGGTGGCACTGCCAGAGGATCCACAGGACACCAGCACCCCTTCCCCTGCAGCCCAGGTTCCTCCTCGCAAATGTGGCCTCAGACCCAGACATCCCAGTGAAACACCAGCCAAGACCAAGCCCACCGCCAGGAAGTGACTCTGCCCTGAAATGTCCCCCTTGTCTGCCACTGAGCTACCTTGTTAACATGCTACTGCCATTTCACCATCTTCCAATGGCCCCATGGACTCTGCCCCTGTGCTACCAACAGCTGTGGAAATGTACCTGAGTATATTGTTCAGCATGTACCCACTCCCTTCTACTGTCCCATTACTCATGTATGTATTATCTTCAAATAAATACACTTGCACACACAAAATATCTGTCCTTATTTAATGTAAGCAATCAAATGTTAATGTGTATGTATTTGTCTGTTTCCATCATAATGGCGCTTTTATTGCAGGAGGGGGTCTAACAGACTGTAGTGTTTGAAGTATGTCACACTGTACATTCCATTGCTGTAACACACATCTGTTATTCATTCATAAAGTTGCCGCATCACTGGTAAGGGACACCACAGCACCATCTGTCTGCAAGGAAAATGTTACAAATCAGTACTGCACTGTTCAAACACAATACTTTACAATTTCCATTTCTGATGTACAGACACACACAATTCACCAATTGCAACATAGGGGAGAGTGCACAAGTATCACTTAGGTAATCAATAATATTATCAACATGTGACCTAGCACAGTTTCTATCATACAGTAATGTAGATTGGCACCTGAAAAGTGCTTTCTGCACCCATCACCAGAGGGTAGACAAATTGCAACATGCCAGAAGAATAGTGTGCCCCTGCCCAAACAACACTGATGTCTCATAATGAAGCATGCAGACATACTTCAGACAAGTACACTGTCTGAGGGATGTTGATTGTAACCACTATCAGCGCTGTAAACAGCTAACAATGAGATGTCCTCAGTAACATTACACACACTACAATACAGGAATGTGCTTCACGGGTGGTTCCCCAAAAACACCTTGGTGAAACATACCCAAGGACACACAGCACTGTGTTGGTACTTAGTCCATAAGTCACCCTGAAACAATGCAGTAAACCTATTTGTATAATAGAAAATGTACCTGAGAGTCACTGGAAGTATAGCCGGATTAGCTGGGTTCTGGAGTTGATGTCTTCCCCCTCTTCTTCTCCATCACTCTCATCCATCCTCTGGGGTGGCAGGGGTGGATGGGCAGCATCCTCCTCTTCTAGAAGTGGGATAGCTTTCCGCACAGCCACGTTGTGCAGCATGCAGCAGGCCACCACTATCTGACACACTTTGTCACGGATATAGCACAGGGATCCTCCAGAGAGATGCAGGCAACAACATCTTGCTTTAGAGGAGCCTATGGTCTGCTCAATCCCCCTCCTAGTGCGACCATATGCCTCATTATAACAGATTTCTGCATCTCTCCTGGAATTTCTCACAGGTGTCAGAAGCCACTGCATGTTCGGGTAGCCAGAATCCCCTGGAAAAATGAGTGAAAGAGGGTTAAAACACACACTTTCTACTTGCATACAGCCTACCTGTCAGGTATGTTACTAATACAGTGTCATACACACTCACCTATGAGCCAAGCTCTGTCCCCCCGTAGTTGTCTCTTCTTGTTTGGCACACTGCTTTTTCTCAGGACAAAGGACAAAGGAACCATGGAATGATCCTGGGAACCTTGCATTGACATGAGAAATGTACTAACCAGCAGGACACACCAATTGGACATTAATGGAGTGAAAGTTTTTACGATTTCTCAACACCTGTTCATTTACTCTTGGAGGTGAGGTATGAGGGCTATGTGGATACCATCAGTGGCACCTATCACATGGGGGATATTTGCAAAAGCAGAGAATCCTGATTTGATGATGGTGAGATCATCCCTCTGGGGAAACTGGACATAACTTTGCAGGTGTTGCACAAATGAATTAAAAGAATTAGGCAGGATGTGGCTGAACATTGGCTGAGATACACCAGCTGTCATGCCCACTGTCACTTGGAAAGAGCCTGTGGCCAAAAAATGTAGCACAAATAGTACATGTACAGTCGTAGGTATGGCATGGGGATTCCTATTCACTGGCATCAGATCAGGCTCCACTTGTGCACAGAGTTCCCGGATTGTGGCTCGATTCAAGCGGTAATTGATAATGATGTGACGTTCCTCCATGGTGGCCAGATCTACCAGGGGTCTGTAAACAGATGGGGCCCTTCCTCGCCACATGGGTCTGTACCTATGGAGAGGAAGAGAGATGCATTGAGTTGGGACACACACTTCCATAAGAAGGTTCCTCTATTTATGTTGTAGATGTGACACAATTGTCCCTCACACAGACACAAAGAACATGGTAATCCTGTCAGGGTAATGTGTGGTGAGATGTGTATGTTTTATTGCATCACAGTGTAGGTACACGTCCCACCATGATTCTATGAGGAGGAACAGTAATTATAACAGTATTCAATGAAGGAGAGAGGGAATGGAGTCATGGACTAGGACCCCGGCCATACTATAAAATCGTGGTGAATGTAAATGGCAGCCCTCTCCCTACAGGTAGTGAAGTGTAGGAAGTGACCTCATTCCGCTGGCATTAGTCATCATTGCGGTAGGCGGTGTTCACTGCTGTGCACCTCGTCATTGGATAACATTGTTGTCAATGGGGAAGCAGGTCCAATCATGATCACCGCCGGTGGTGACGGTGCACACCGCTGCGGTATATACCGCCATTTTGCCATGCCCTTTGACTCCTGCACCTTGGGTAGAGAAGAACTCCACTGTGTGTGCTGCTGTGTCGTGACTCCGGTCCTTGAGATGGCATGTGCTACAGGGGAACGGGCCACGGCCTTCATCACGGAGGAGCTGGAGAAGCTGGTAGATGGGGTCCTACCCCTGTATGCAAAGCTGTATGGACGGCCAGAGGACCAGGTGAGTTGCTATTTGTCCTCCTTGAATGTGTGTGAATGTGGCGTATGCTTGTACGCATTTTTGTTGGCTGTGTGAATGCTTACCCGTAGTTGAACTGGCATGGCATTTGTGTATGGGGCACCCACACTGACAGCTGTTTCTTTACTCTGTGCCCCATACAGGTCAGCACCCATCAGAAGAAAGGATTGTGGCAAGCCATCGCCAAGGAAGTGTGGACCCTGGGGGTATACAACCGGTGGAGCACGCACTGCAGGAAGCGGTGGGGGGACCCGAGGTGCTGTGCCCAGAAGCCCGGAGAGGCCCAGCTGGCGACGGCCTCCCAACGACGGGGTGCCTTTCGGACCCTGACCCCCCTAATGGCCCGCATTCTGGTTGTGGCCTATATGGATTTGGATGGGTGCTTGAAGGCAGCACAGCAGCCACAAGGGGGTGAGTACCAACACTGCTGTGATGCTACTATGATGAGTATAGTTAGGTGCTATGGGGTGCATGCATTGTGGTGCCAAGCCCACAGACAAGTGTGTCTCTGCAGTCCAGCCCCCTCTACATCCGTGGCAGAGTGTTTTTAGGTAGATATGGCTGGGAGTGTAGGCCTGTGAGGGGTCCCCTGTTTGGGCTATTGGTTTTAATGTAGCCTCATGGATTTGCAGATTTGTTGTCTTGGCATCATCTCTCATTGTTTCCCATTGCAAAGTGCAGCAGAGTAGAGGGCCAGGATGATAATGTAGTGTACTGTGGGATCATGCCTACCAGACAGGGGCACATTCATATCACATATTGTGTCTGCTGAGGGTTAGTGCCTGAGACGGGTGGGAGTGTATGTGTCCCAACACGTATATTTTTCCTGGAATTGACATACTTCTTTCTTGTTTTGTTCCCCCCTTTGTGCTCTTGTGTCCTTGTGTGCTTTAGCATCATCTGGCGAGGGAGCTGAGGCACCAGCAAGTGGGGATGTTGCAGCCCACGGGACCCAGGAGGCAGAGTCCACCGACGCTGAATGGATCAGTGGGTTGAAGGTCGAAGGGAGTCCCACGAGGGAGGCAACTACCACTGGAGGTAGTGACTCCGACACCTCCTCTGATGGTTGCGGACCCTACTGGGCCCACCCATTCTTTGCCATACTCCGCCACCCACCATACCAGCACCCCCCTCCCAGTAGCTCCCCACCGAGTTGCCCGTGCCTACTCACCCAGTAGGGTGGGCGTCTCCTTCGCCCCAGGCACCTCTTCTTCTGCCCTAGTCAGCCCTTTTGCCCTCACTGAGGAGGCTATTGACCTTCTGAGAAACATCACTGTAGGTCAGACAACCATTGTGAATGCCATCCAGGGGCTGGCATCTGAGATGCAGCAATGCAATGCCTACCTGGAAGGCATTCACGGTGTCATGTCTGGACTACAGAGATCTTTTCAGGCTCTGGCCTCCTCTTTGATGGCAGCCAATGTCCCTAGTCTCTTGGTCCCCCCTCCAACCACCTTTACCCCTTCCAGCACCTCACTCACTTCACTCATCCCAAGCACACATACAGATATCCATGCACCCAAAGCAACACACAAGAAGCACAAAGAGATACACAAGCAGCACATGTCCCACCACATGCAGGCACACACCCAACATACTAAAGCAGACACACCAACATCCACCTCCCCCAATGTATCGCCCTCCTCCCTGTCTGTCACCTCACCATGCACACCCACATGCACTGCACTCTCAGTCACTGCTGCTGCCCCCATTCTTGCAGTCACCACAACAGCTGACATCCAGTCATGAACTCCAGACACCACACCTGCACTCACCACTACTACATTCACAGACACTTACAGCACACTCACCAGACCTGCAGACACCCACACGACATCAATATACACTGGCAGCCTGTCTTCTCCCACTGTGTCCACTCCCCTCCTCCCAAAACACACAGATGCTCACACTCATCCACACCACGCACATCCACCACATATAAGCATACTGACCAGGCACCTGCATCCACGTCCAGCACACCTACACCTCCTACCACCACTCCCTCAACCTCCACTCCCAAACCTGTCTCCAAAACCCCTCAAACTGCACCTAAAAAGCTTTTCCTCTCCCATGCTGACCTGTTTGAACCCACTGGCCCACCTCGTCTCGTCTTGTCCCTAAACGTTCTGTTCGCCTCCCCAAGTCCACTCCTTCCTCATCAAAGTCCGCCCCAGACCGCCCTTCCCATTCCCGTGCCCCTTTCCCAAGGAGGAAGAAGGTCTGTGTTGCACCTGGTCCCTCTGCCACCCCTGGTCCAGGCCCACTCCTCCTCATTTCAAGGGCAAGCCCAAACCCTCTCCACCTCCAAAACCTAAGCTCAAGACCTCCCCTTCTAAACCTGAGTCCCCACCCCTGCACCCCCTACCCCTGATCCCTGAGGTGTCTGGCTGCCCCTTTGATGCCCCTTCTCAGTGGAGGATTTTTGTCATCATAGGCGGCAAGTATGGGCTATATTTGCCCTTCTGGAACTTCAATATGGATTGGCCTATGGCTTTGTTTGGACATTAATAATTATTTGTTTAAAATAAATTGTAGTGCCCCGCAGACATGTAGGTGCAATATTGACCCATTGTGCAGCGTTTCACTGTGTGGGGGGGGGGTGCACAGATGTGTGCATTGGTGCAGGTATTTGTTGGCTTGTGTCTGGTAAGTACATTTTGTAAGGGTATGTTTGGCTTGGGGTGGTGGGAGGGGTTTGGTGTGTGTTGCGGTGTGGGTGGGGTTGGCGGGTGTGTAATTGTGCCCTTTCGTCCCATGTGTGCTAGGCTGCGGTACTTACCGCCATTTTCTTCGTAGACAGTCACAGTCCTGGAGATATATGGCAAGGAGAAGCACTCGGATTATTTCCAACTCCCGCTCCATGTCGGCATCGGCGGGTTCAGTGTGCCTCCGGTGGGTGTTTCCCTTTACTTGGGTTATTTCCACCAAGCTTTGCGTGGCGGTGGTTCCCGCCCCGGAACTGATGGCTGTGTGGTGTTTCATTATATGGTGGGCGGGTAGGGCCTTTCTGCCCGGCTGAAGATGACCTCCGCCGTCGTCGACAGTGCTACCACAATGGCAGTGAGTGGTTGGGCTGCTGGCTGCTTCTTATGTGCTTCATTATGTGGCAGTCAGGACTGCCAGTAGGGCGGTCTTTCCCGCCAGGTTCATAATGACCACCTATTTCTCTTGGTTTCAGTCTATACAGGTTAAAAGCATGCAAATCGAGATCTGCAGATTCTGGTGTTGCTCGTTACGGAGGTAAAGCTCCTTTTTTTGTCTCCCAATACATATTGGTGTTGGTTGCTGTATGAGGTTGTATTTGTAAAGGTGGGGTCAACATTCGCATTAAAGGAGTCTCTGAATTTGTCAAAGGTCTATTATTTAAAATTTGGAGGGTCTCATTCAAATGATATCTCCAATTTCTTAAAGTTCCATTGTCCAACTTTCGTAACTGAGCTTTTAGCAAGCCGGTCATTATCTCAATCAATCCTGCAGCTTGGGGGTAGTATGGAATGTGACAAATCCATTCTATATTGTGTTGTAAACAATAGTCTTGCACCAATTTACCTTTAAAATGTGACCCATTGTCACTCTGGACCTACAGTGGGACTCCATAATACAACATTAACAAGTCCAGCGTTTTTAGAGTGTTGAACTGAGTATCACATTTGCATGGGAACGCAATCATATATCAAGAAAAAGTATCCACCACTGTGCAGGCATATTAACACCCACAAATATTCTGAAGTGGCCTGATGTAATCAATCTGCAATATCTGCCCTGGCAACTTTCCTCTCCCTAACTGACCTCTGACAGTCTGCGGAACAGACCTCTGTTGCGTGTTTTGACAAAAAGGACATTCCATGATCACAGTTTTTATCAGGTCTAGGGGAATGTGCATCCCTCTAATCTCTGCCCACCTGTCAGTGGCCTTCTCTTCCAGGTGTTCGCATTTTTGGTAAACCCACTTAGCCATCCCCACCAAGTCAGAATCCTGTGTTGCCACTCCTACTTCTGAGATTTTGGCTTTGTCATCTGCAAAGGAATTAAACCATTGTTCTAGTGAGTCGGTGGAACAGTAGGCATCTACATGGTATACAGTAACTATACTTTGCTCTAGCGTTTCCCAAATTTCCTGCCACAATTCTTTGCCCCACACCCTTGGGATGTATTTGCCTGTTGTGTGCATTCGACATGGGAAGACAGGTAGCTAGCCCATTGGCAATATACCAATAATCAATATAAATGTGACATTTCCCAGGTAATTCTTGCTTCGGAGATTGATATACAGCATTCAATTCTGCATTTTGGCTACTCTTATCTTCTCCTGTAGTGGAAAGCAGCTTCCTAGTTACAGGATTATATGACACTGCCTTCCAATGTCTCTTGGCCACACATACTTGGCTGAACCATCAGTGAACTATACATGCTTCTTGTCCTCATGGGACAAGGATTCAAATGGCTCACCCCACCTCACGGGTGACTCTTTTACCTCTGGCACCTCGTGCAACACCTCTTCGTTCTGCACTGTGGCCTGTGACACCTGTTCATGAAGGGCCAAGGTTCCTGCTATTCCCATTTGGCCCCTGTCCTATATGTACCATTTCAACTTAATGACACTGGCTTCCTGTGCATGTCCTATTCAGTGAGTTTTGGGTGAACTCTTCACCCACTGCAAGATTGGTATCTCGGGTCTCAAAATCACATTATGCCCTATGGTCATTTGCTCAGAATCCACTAGAACCCAGTAGCATGCTAGTAACTGCTTCTCAAAGGGAGTATATCGCTCTCCAGCGTCTGGTAACTTTTTGGCCCAGAAACCAAGGGGCTCCCTCTTTCCTACCTGTTTTTGCCACATACTCCAATTTGCATATTTCCCCTGAATGGTTTCATATAATTCAATGTCTCCTTCCTGTACTGGCCATAAGCCTAATGCATGTTGAATATCCTCCTTTGCCAATTATAACGCACACTGCTGCTGCTCTCCCCCATTCAAACTCATGTTTCTTTCGAGTCACCTTGTACAAAGGGGCCAAAATCTGACTCAAGTGAGGGATATGCTGCCTCCAAAAGAAAACAATCCAATGAATCGCTGAGTTTTGTGGCAAGTTCCAGCATCTTTTGTCTTATCTGCAGCAGTAGCTCCTTGTGGCCCTGATTCCACTGAATTCCTAGAAACTTAACACTTTGAAAGGGTCCTTGCATCTTATCTGGATTCATCATCCACCCTTTACTTTGCAAAAGTTCCACAACCCTGTCCAACTGAGTCTGCACCTGTTCTTGTGTTTCTCTGTGAATCATCACATCATCAATATAATGAGATAACTGCACCCTTCGAATGACAGGTACTCTATCCCGGTGTTTTGCCACTAGTCAGTGACAGATGGTGGAGCTGTGTACATACCCCATAGGTAATCTTAAGATTTTAAATTGTCTTCCAAAGTGTGAAAAAGCAGGGGTCAATGGTATGGAAAAGAAAACATTAGCAATATCAATGGTTGCATACCAGGTCCCTTTATGTTTTTGTATCCTTTCAATTAAAGTGATGGTGTCGGAGGACTGTGATAGTCAAAGGGGATATGTATTTGTTCAATTCTCGATAATCAATGGTCATTCTATAGCTCCCATCTGGTTTGGAGATGGGCCACAAAGGATTGTTCCACACAGAGGAGCCACCACACCTGCCTCTACCAAACCCTGTGTGATCTTACTTCTCTTCTCATACCCTCCTGGGACTCAGTACTGTTTCAAATGAACCACCTTGGTGGCTGGGGGCACCTTCAATGGGGGTATCTACAGATGACCAACCCTGTCGCTGAAATGTATCTCTTTGATACAAATTGATAACACCCATTCTCCAAATATAAAGTAATTCCCTTCAGAATGTCCATTCCAATAATATATTCTCAGAGGGGCACAATCATAACTGTGTATTCCCTATTTTCATTTGAACATTAGTTTACACAGTAGGTGTTTGCCTTCCACCCAACCCTGTGATGGCGTAGTGCTGACCTGTGAACTTTTTGGGATTTCCATATATTAAAAAGGCCTCAGCTCTAGTGTCCACCAAAGCCCGAACCTTTTGAACATTTCTGTTTTTCCAGTGAATTTCTAAACCAACATGAGGTCTATTATCTTTGCGAGCCCATCCCTGTACCGGAGTTTTGCCTATTTCTTAATTTGATTTAAACCTGTAGAGTTTTGCCCAGGTCAAGTCCGGATATACGCTCTCAGATCTGCGAGGAGATTTTTCTCCTTCTCTGTTTTCCTCAGTCGGCCAGTCATTATTCAAATCGTCCTCCTTCCCCCTCTGAGAAACATTTTTCTCCATCTCTTTTTCTTCCTCCTACACCTGTGACTTGCCCTGATTCACTCGTTTGTTATCCTGCTTAGTCACCTTTCTGCTCCCCTTCTTTCTGTCCAGCCCTCGCTTGCGATGCACCTCCCACAGTCTCTTGGCATCTATCCCATCTATCTGTTCTTTGTTGACACCATCCTTCAGTAATGCCATAAACATTTCTCTCCTAGATACTTTGTTATTATATGTATGGCTCTCAGACCTCTGGCTCTTTCAGGTATCATCCATTCTCCCAGCTCTCCCAACTCACAGACACTCTCCAGTACATCTTTTAAAGGATTACCTGTCTAATTGATTAATAGGGTCATTATCACGTATGTAGGCTGGGGGAGTGAAGTGAATTATTTTGTTTCACACTGACACAGTTAGCAGTCCATCCAACAAACAGTGAGCATCACCCAGAAAAAAGGCAGTTTTCATACCCTCTTCCTTAATTCTCTGCATTGCATCTCTTAATGTATACAAGGGCTTATCATTTTGTGGCCAGTCTGACTCTGTAGGATACTTATGAATACACCCTATGACTGCTAACTGCAGTAGAGTTATATGTTGGTTACCCTGGTAACACCTAAACTGCTCCTGCACAGTGGGATCAGTGCTAAGTATACAAAATCTTGGGGCGTTTCCTACATCCAGCATCACTCCAAATGCTCCTGTGTCAAATAATCGCACCATCCATGTAAGCAATGTTTCCCCAGATCTCTGATGGAATCTGTCTATATATCATTAACTTCCTGTTGAGTATAATCCTCCAGAGTGTCCATGGCTGACACCCTCCTCAGGGTCTTCCCGTCCATGTTGTATCTTTTGTCTGTGTATGGGCTGTACACAAATCACTGTCTGTTAGTCTGCCTCATCCTGATCACTGCTTTGAAAAGACTCTTTGCCAGAGTCAGGAAAGTCAGAAGAATCTCAAATAGTAGTACCCCAATTATCTGGATTCCAGTCTAGCCCTGCTTTAGCAATGGCTAAATAAACCTTCTTTTTATTGACCCTTCCCCTACATTTTTTGTATTTACAATGAGCCACACGGACTGCAGCCATTCCTGCGATGGTCTGGTAAGTATCAACTTTATCTTGCAGTAATGTATTTTGACGTGACAACATTGTCAAGGTCATTTTGGCTTCAACTAATTGCCTCTCTAATTGCTCACATTCCTGTTCTAACTGAACACATTTGTCATGCATTTTCCTATTTGCAGATAAAAGGCTCTATCCCAGTCTGCCTAAGATAGATAAATCCTGTTCCTTCTCTACTGGCACTTTTTGCAATCAATTTAATATCTTTCCTGGTTCAGCATCTATTAGACATGCATCCCAATTCTCACTCAACCCAGCACCGCAAGCCCACTCATTCGCGAATGCATCATAAGGTGTTTTTTCCCAACCGAGAATTTCATTTGGCACCTGGGAAATCACCTTTGATTGTTTTGTCAAACACTTTCACTTTTTAATCTTGGAACCCTGGCGGTCTGACCGCCACAGCAGCATGGTCTCAAGACCACCAGGCTCGTAATGAGGCCCTCTGTCTCTCCTTGTGAAAGTGAATTTTGTTAGGAAAGTGTATCACGTGTTCTTTTGCAAAGACTAACTATGGCTAAATGTTTGCTTGGTAACTGTTTACCACAAAACGTTTTACTGGTTAGAGACATATGTTTTAAAATAGTGGATATGTGTGCCTTACTCCCACCAGTAGTATTGTTTTTCATTAGGCATCCTTATTCTGTGTTTAGCATGTATTTCCATTTTCTCTCCCTGATGTACAATGTCCATTTTTTCATCTTGAGGTAATGTTTTGTAAGCATTGTCTTCAGTGTAGAGTAGATCTGGCAGAAAAAAATATATTAAAAAGGAGTTTTATTAGTAATGGTCATAATATTGTATGTCAGAATTTATCAATTATTTTACTAATTTTGGGTGAAAACAATATGAAAAAAGCTACAGACTTTTTTTATCTAGAAAGATATTGATGGCATTATTGGGGCTTGTAATCCAGATTGACGGTAATGTGTGTGAAGAAGCAGTAGAGTTGTATTGCTTTCCAACAGTCACCAGTCACCATGGCAATGGTGGTTGCTAATATTTGGTAGTATTGGGATGTGTCTATAGCCCAACTGCAATATCAACCAATGAGACAATGGAAAAGTTTTTTAATAATATGTGTTACCTAATTTTGTATTGGTTTCCACTGTCATGTGATGTAAAATATATATGTAGTAGTACTAGGCAGTTTCTATAGGTGTATTTTATGAGACGACAATCATATAGTGATTTATTTATTTAGTGTGTTTGCTATGTAGTTCTGTATTGGTATTGGTGTGTGTTATAAGGCTTTGTAGTACATGTGGAACTTCATAGCAGCAGACTAGTTTATGTAGCCAGATCATTGCAGATCATGGTAGTATTGTACTACATTTGAAGGCCAAAATTCATGCTACCCAATTGTTGCCCACCTACCAACATTTGTAAACGTAAAGTTGTTTCCTATAGGCCAATGTTGTAAACTTGCATATATTTCTTTCTGTGGTGACTATTCCTTATTCTTGTATGTGAGTGCAGGGGCAAGTTGGTTTGTGTTAGGTTGTTGGTCCTAGTTTTATTTTTTTCTGCCAGAGAACATGCTAAGAGAGCCTATTTTGAAAGTAATTTAGGCTTGAAAGGATTGAAAGAGATATTACTTGGATCGGGGAAATAGGTTTGAGATGGCATTAGTTACTCCCATCACTTTCCTCTCTTAGTGCACATGAACATCCGCATTTTATGATGTTTTGCATGTAAAGTTCTTTCTACTTGAGTACACTTCTCTTGTTCAATATTAAATCACTCCAAGGAGGAGTAGGTATTCTGGATGTGATATTCAGTGACATGGCACACTTTCAATCAAATAATCAAAACAAGCATTGACCAATCCAATGATTTATTCCAGTTGTATGCGCAATCATCAAGACATTTCAAGTGTTTCCCAGCACTCATTTTGTGTTTTCCAACAAGAGTGGAAGAGGTCTTCTGTAAATGCTGCAAAGATTTAAAAAAATGTCACAGATAGGTAAGCAAGACAGTGTCTGTATTCCTGTGAGATCACAGAATGTCCTCTATTTTTCGTTTACTTTCTGAAGCAGTACTGTATTGTGCAAATGGTGTCCATTTTACCACCTATGGAAACCATATTTTCCTTTCAAACCTGAAATGTTGGCTTATCAAACATATCTAAGCTTATCTACTTTTTCAAACAATTAAAGGGACTTGTGAGAGCCGCCCTACGATACATATAATTTCATTTATTATTGTGAAATATGTTTAGTTTCATTTTATTGGCACTATTGCTTTAGTACTGACGTAAACCATAAATTGTTTTTAAAGGGTGTAAACATGTACAACTAATCTCTCCTACCACTAAACAGTGTGTTACAGTGCCTTATGTGTTTCTGTACTGTACAACATGAGTGATGTGGAGTATATGATATGTAAATACAAAACACATTCAAATATTCATGGCTTCCCCATGCACTCATTAGCCCTTTTAATATATCACTTATAGAATGTTAAATCATAGCATTCATAACAACACTCATGACATCTCCAATTACATGACATCATTTATGAGAACATAGTGCATGGTAGCAGGCCGAGTTATAGTCCATTTAGTCTGCCTTGGAAGTTCACAACACTGTGTATGGAGGTGCGCAAATTAAAAGTGCAAGTTCTAACTATAACTTAGGAACTTCTAATGTTTGTATAGTTTAAGATTGTTTTGTATACAAATAAATAGTTAACTTTTCCTAAGTATAACTTCTCTTCAATCTTTGTTTTTGTTCATTGAAATTCTATTTTTTGTTTGGAAAAAATGGTTTCTAAGCAGTGCCATAGAGTACAGCGGTGTAGAGTAGACTGATGCAAAGTCGAGTGTAGTGGCATGAAGTGAAGTGGTGTAAAGTGCAATGCCATAGAGTGCAGCACTGTAGATTGCAGTGCATACAGTAGAGTGGTTGTTGGAAATGGCCCTTTTTGCAGGGTCATCCCCAGTCTTTTTGCCTCCTGCCTCCTATTTTGTCTGACCTGCTGCTGTTGACTTTTGAACTCTGAGCACTTTACCACTGCTTACCAGTGCTAATGCGCATATACTCTCTATGTAAATTGTATGTAATTGGTTTATCCATGATTGGCATGTTTGATTTACTAGTAAGTCCCTAGTAAAGTGCACTAGTGGGCCTGCAGCACTGGTTGTGCCACCCACATAAGTAGCTCTGTAATCATGTCTCAGACCTGCCACTGCAGTGTCTGTGTGTGCAGTTTTAACTGTAAATTTGACTTGGCAAGTGTACCCACTTGCCAGGCCTAAACCTTCCCTTTTCTTACATGTCAGGCACGCCTAAGGTATGCCCTAGGTAGCCCCAAGGGCAGGGTGCAGTGTATGTATTACAAAGTCCACTCTAGTCTTCTTTACTTCAAGAACAGACTTTATTGCTTCTTCTCCACTCTGTGCCTTCCGTCACCACCATCTCTGTCAACTCTCCATATTCTATCATGCACTCCAGGTCCCTACCACCTCCCGAACATTCCATCCTCAATCTCCCACATAGGGGAGGGCGGACTATACCATTAAGAACTACATTCTACCCATATCTAAACTTATGTTGCCAAGAACGTTAATAACACAAGAATTATATTTATCTAAAGACCGTATGTTCATGAACTATATACACATAATTACTAACGTATAAATTGACTAAATTACAACACATCTTCCTCGCACAATAAAATGTCCAACCAATGGGGGAGGGAATTTACTTTGGAAGGGATAGTTTATATTTAACAAAGTAATAATTCCTTGAATAACCGAGATTCCCCAACTGTTGACTATTTGATGTAATCCTTACTGCACACCGGGGATTTGGTCATCCGACTACTTGGAGTCCTCAGTACATTGTCCCTGATCTCCATCCGCGTTGGTTCCTTCCATGTAGAATTCTTGTCTGTGACCTTGGCAGTAAAAGGAACATATCTTGCAACCCTGTCCATGCTCCAGCACTGTCCATTTTCTAAAATAACAACATTCTTCTTTACCTCTGAAATGCAAAATGGACCCATGAATTTAGTATCCTTCCACCCGCCTCCCGAATAACCAATTGGTTTTCTGATCATGACTTTATCCTCCACTTTCCAGCATTGTCCTTTAACACCAAATTTGGTATTATATCTTTCCTTATAACCTTCCTGGTGCTTCACTACCTTTGTACTAGCAGTTGGAAATGTATTCTTACACCGTCTGCCCCACCCAATCATGAGGGATAGAATTTAGTACATGGTTCTCTGCCTCGTAATGCTGAGAACGGTGAGATCTTTGTAATCGAGTTGGGAGTGGTATGATATGCCCATAACATTTCTCTAATGGCATTTTCAATATTAAATTTATTAATACTTGCCAATTGGATACATTCTTTTATCATTCTATTGGCCCGTTCTGCTAAGCCATTGGCTCTGGGACAATATAAAGCTGTGGTGTGATGTTTTACCCCGATTGAATCCAGGAACTGCTTCATTGAGCTTGAAGTTAATTGGACCCCATTGTCCGTTATGAGAACTTCTGGAATTCCTTCTATGCTAAATACATTTTTCAAGAAGTTGATGACTGATTCTGTGGTAACAAGGTTAACTAACTTTGCTGTGATCCAATGCGGTTGGTAATCAATAAGAACAATCGCAAATCTTGTAGGTAGGCCCGTATAATTAAGGGGTCCAATGATGTCTAACGCTAATTTAACCCATGCCTTGGCAGGAATCTGTACTGGGGAAATGGGTGTCTTGCGTATTACCTTTGACTTGTCACTTAGAGCGCAACAGGAGCATTCTTTAACTTCATCCTCAATCATAGAATCCATGTTTGCAAACCAGAATCTTTCTCTTACTCGGGCTTTAGTAAGACTTCTTCCAAGATGACCCTCGTGAGCAAGTTTGATAATCTTAAATCTGAGATTACTAGGAGGTATGATTTTGTCATTCCTTAGAATATAATTGTCTTTCTCATTAAGCTCCAATCTTACCTCCCAATATTCCTTGATGATGTCCTCTACATCTTTTTAATTCCCGGGCCATCCCTCTCTCGCTTTCCTCCTTAACAGCGGCAAGGAATTGTCTTGTTGGGAAGCAGATATCCACTCCTCATCACTTATGGATGGTAAGTCAACCGCTAAAATAGGGTATTCTAAAGCGTCAAAATTTTCTATACAGTCTAACGGAGTTCTTGAGAGGAAATCAGCTGCACAGTTTTTATTTCCTGGTAGATACACCACTGAGAAGCAGAAATTTTCCAAAGCTAGAATCCATCTAGCTATCCGGGGTGCGCTATTATTAAATCCCTTGGTGGAAAATATATATACCGACGGTTTATGGTCAGTGCGTAATGTGAACTGAACGCCCCACAGCAAAATTTTTAAATGTTTTACCGCCCAGAAGCATGCGAGGGTCTCCCTTTCAATGACTGAATAGTTAGCCTCCGCCTTGTTTAAGGTTCTTGAAGCGAATGCTACTATCCTTTCCTCTCCGTCAATAATCTGCGATAAGGTTGCCCCCAGGCCTAATTTGCTGGCATCGGTTGTGAGGAAGGTTTTTTTACGGTGGTCAAAATTACACAAATATGGAGCATTTACAATGGCCGTTTTGATTTCCTTAAACGCTTTGTCATGGCTCTCGTTCCACTCATAAGGAACCTTATTTTTCAACAGTTCTCTAAGATCTGCCGAGACCTTTGAAATTTTTTTACGTACTTGCCCATAAATTCGGCAAGGAAGGACCTCAGCTCATCTTTGTTTTTTGGTGCACTGGCATTCATTACTGCGTCAACGAGTGAAACTTTGGGTTTAAAGCCATCCTTGGATATAACATGCCCTAAGTACTCCACTGAATTTACTTTCATTTTGCACTTCTCTTTCTTTAATGTGAGACCTGCTGCTTTTAACTTTTCTAAGACAACTCTAAGTATTTTATCATGCTCAGTTTCTGTTGCACCATATATAAGTACATCATCCTGGAAATACAACGTATTGGATACACTACCTAGGATGTTTTGCATGATTTTTTGGAAAACCGCTGCAGCTGATGCTAGACCGAAAGGCATCCTGTTGAACATGTAAGATCCAAATGGAGTGTTGAATGCTGTTAGCCATTTGGACTCCGGGTGCAATTCGACTTGATGATATGCACTCGAGAGGTCTAGTACCGAAAAGTATGAAGCTTCCCCCATAGTGCTCAGTATTTCGTGTATTCTTGGAAGAGGATGCCGCTCAACCCAAATATTCTTGTTTAGGTCTCTTAAGTCTACACAAATTCTGATATCATTGTTATTGCTTTTCTTGGCCACCACAATGGGGGCCAACCACTCAGAGCATTCAATGGGTTGGATAATTCCTTGTGACTCTAATTTCTCTAATTCCTTTTTTACTAGCTGCTTCAGCAAATGTGGAATAGGTCTGGTTTTATGCACAATGGTTTACTTTTGGGCTTGAATTTAATTTTATGTTGAAAGTTTTTAAGTAATCCTAATCGCTCACAAAAAATATCAGGAAATTCTCGAATGAAAGCTTCCCCCGAATTAGAATTAGAATTAGAATTATCAATACACAGAACCTGTTCAGGATTATTGGGGTCTAATGTTATCCCCAGTTCTTTTTGATGTTGCCAACCTAAAAGATTGGACCCTTCTTCTACAATATATACTTTCCCTACCGTGGACCTGTCCTTAAAGGAAATGATACTTTTAAACATGCCTTTCAAATTTATCGGATCTCTGTTGTAACCCTTCGGGCTTATATCAGGATTCTGTAGCACTATTGCACTATTTTTTTGGATTTTCTGAAAGTTCTTTGCATCTATTATGGTAATAGGGGAACATGAGTCAGCATACATTCTTATGTTCTCATTATCAATTGTGATTGTACACACGGGGTATTGGGTGTTGAATTTATCTTCACAATTGACCTGCAAGATAATTTTTTTAATTAATTGCGGTAGTTCTTCAGGTTTTTTATTATCCCCATACTTGGAACTATCTTTGCATACCCTCGCAAAATGACCTCTTCTATTGCATTTCCTGCAAATCGCTGATCTAGCTTGGCAGGACATGGAATTGGCAAGGTGATTGTTACTGCCACATCGAAAACAAGTTAAATTCATTCTGTTTACATTATATTTTTGGGGTAGCTTCTCATTACACTTAATTTTATGGATTTTCTCCTCTTTTGCTTCCTCCACAATTTCATTTACATGAGTATCAGGCGAAGGAGAGTTAATTTCCTGTTGGCAAATTGCAGTATGTTCGATTGATTTGGCCAATTCAATTGCTTCTACCAAGCCTGGCTGTTTCTGTAACAGTTTTTCTTGTATTTTAAGGTTGTTGGTACAACAAACTAATTGATCTCTAATTAGAGAATCATTTAATTCTCCAAATTCGCATAACGTACTCAATCCTCTTAAGGCTGCAATATAGTTTGTTACACTTTCTTGCTTGCTTTGACAGCGGGAATTTTTTTAATGTCTTTCTAAAACTACATTGACTCTATCTCCAAATTGCTTTTCAAGTTTCGAGTATGTAATCACATACTCATCTGGGGCTTGCCCTTCAGTGAAGACTGGATCCGGGAGAGATTCATATATTTTCCTCCCATGAGTTCCTAGATTATGAAGCAAAATGTGTTGCTTCCTAATGGGATTGAACTTGTCCCCTCCAATTGCAATTAAGTAGGAATCAAAAATCTTAAACCAGTCTTTCCACGGTACGTTTGGTTCACCCATCTCGTTCAAAAATGGAATTGGTTGTGACATTCCTGCTGCTGCCATTGTCAACGTTAAAATATAAGCTAACCGAACAGATAATGTTTAATTAGCTCCTGCTATAAAGAATTAATCTCGTAATAACTCTCAATAAAACTAAACTATGTGACTAAATAGAGTTACACCTGAAAATACACTAACATATTGTACTTGGCCTTAACCAAGTATTTTTAATAAATATCTATTGAAGTAAAAACAAAATTGCATCTGACACGGTTAAGCACAAGGAAAACAAAATAATCGTGAAATAGTTTCAATTTAGTTGAATGGCTGTGCCTGTCAGCGAAGTTGTTAACAGGCAAATGATTAAACCTTGACAGACAAAACTGCTGTGCCTGTCAGCGATTGATTTACAGTTTGCCGTTCACTCTTGGAGCGTCCCTGGAAAATCCAAAGGCATTTAGTTTCGTTTTCAGTGCTGTGAGCCGTACACCTTGAACTCCCTTTGACCTTTCTGATTTGTTTGTGTTTCTATTCTAGTTTAATGGAATTCCTGTGAGGCGTGAAGTATATTGGACCTTCGCCATCGAATTGAAATCACGGAGATTAAAGCCAAATGCCGCTCGTCTTGTCAGATGTAAAATTCAAAGCAGGCCGCCGTCAGGGCTGAATCGAACCTTCACCGTTGAATTGAAGTGCACGCAGATCAAAGCCAAATGCCGCTCGTTTAGTCAGATGTAACCTCTAATTGACCTTTAGTTGAAGAACTCAGCACTTGTGCTTTGATTCTGAGGAATTCAAAGCAGGCCGCCGTTCGTACGCTAAATCGCAGCGCGTTGTCTGACACTGCGAACCGGCACCTCCACGTAGATCACAGGAAACCGCCGCTGCCGCCAAATAGAAATTCGATGTGTCCGACACTACCTCGCACACCTGCCCCTACACTACTCTGCTGTCCAATGTAACCAACGCAGACAGAAACGAAATTCCTGTTCGTATTCAGTTCCTTTGTTTTTCCTCACTAACGGAATGTTAAATTCAGTTAATAGTTAATACCAAAATAAAATAAACCGGAACTCCGAGTTCCTCTTGGCAACAGGCTTCAATTCCGAAGGACACAGGATAGGTGGAGAGTCACCAACCTGGAAAGGGGTGAAGAAGAATGTGCCCCCTTACGCACTCCTCGTCGCCGTTATTACAAAGTCCACTCCAGTCTTCTTTACTTCAAGAACAGACTTTATTGCTTCTTCTCCACTCTGTGCCTTCCGTCACCACCATCTCTGTCAACTCTCCATATTCTATCATGCACTCCAGGTCCCTACCACCTCCCGAACATTCCATCCTCAATCTCCCACATAGGGGAGGGCAGACTATACCATTAAGAACTACATTCTACCCATATCTAAACTTATGTTGCCAAGAACGTTAATAACACAAGAATTATATTTATCTAAAGACCGTATGTTCATGAACTATATACACATAATTACTAACTTATAAATTGACTAAATTACAACAGTATGTTTAAGGTAGGACATATAGTAATGTGTTTTATATGTCCTGACAGTGAAATATTGCTAAATTCGTTTTTCACTGTTGCAAGGCCTGTCCCTCTCATAGGTTAACATGGGGCTACCTTTAAATCTGATTAAAGTGTAGATTCCCTTTGGGAGCGGATGGACATGTGGAGTTTGGGGTCTCTGAGCTCACAATTTAAAAGAAAATACATCTTTTAGTAAAGTTGATTTTAAGATTGTGCGTTTGAAAATGCCACTTTTAGAAAGTGAGCATTTTCTTGCTGATACCATTTCTGTGACTCTGCCTGTTTGTGGATTCCCTGTCTGGGTCAGTTTGACAGATAGGCTGGTTGCACCTCACACTAGACAGTGACACAACAGGAGCTGGGGTGTAGTCTGCATTTCCTGATGAGCCATCTGTGCTAGGAGGGAGGGGAGGAGTGGTCACTTACACCTGAAAGGGCTGTGCCTGTCCTCACACAATGCCATCTCCGACCCCCTGCGGAGTGTCTGGGGCCTGGCCTGGGAAGGGCAGCATTTCACATTCAAAAGAGACTTTACTTTGAAGTAGGCCTACTTCAAAGGAGAAATTGGGTATAAGAAGGGCACCCAAAACCACAGACTTTAGAACACTTCTGGAAACAAGAGGAACCTCTGCCTGGAGAAGAGCTGAGGAGAAGTGCTGCCCTGCCTGTGACTGTGCTTTGTGGAGCTATCCTGCAGTTGCTGCTTCTGCCAGAGTAAGAGGGCAAAGACTGGACTTTGTGTGCCTTCCATCTTGTGAAGAAATCTCCAAGGGCTTGATTTAGAGCTTGCCTCCTGTTGTTTAAAGTCTCAGGGACAGCAAAGACTTCTCTCTGCCAGCACCTGGAGTCTCTGGAGAGGCCCCTGCTGTGACAAGTGGTGCCCTATCCAGTCCCTGGGCCCTTGAAAGGAAAGCTAGTGGAAAGCCAAGGAAATTGACTTCGGACCGACCCCGCTGCTGAATCCGGTGATGCCGCCTGCACCCGACTCCGTGATCTTCGCTGGAACGCGACGATCTTCGCAGGCCTGAAGCCGCTGCAGCCCTGAAGCCGCTGCAGCCCTGCTGAAGTCCGCGACTCCGTGGAAGTTGCCGCACCACGTTGTGACCGACGCCACTCAAAGTGCGCGGATTCAACGTTTCGCACAGACGCCGCGATCCCCGACTTTGCGCATCAACTTGTTTTCACTCTTCACCAAAGGTACTGTACTTGGGGCTCTACGCGACTCCGTGTCCGGCGCTGCTGGTGTCGGCTTGTTGGGAACGACTCCGTCACGACGCCGTGCTAACACCTCATCGAAGCATTTTTTGTTTCTAAGCGCTATTTTTTTGTTTAATCTTTAAAAATTCATAACTTGACTTGTGTATGTCGGATTTTTGTCGTTTTGGTCTTGTTTTGTTTAGATAAATATTTCCTATTTTCCTAAACTGGTGTTGTGTCATTTTGTAGTGCTTTCATTAAGTTACTATGTGTGTTGGTACAAATACTTTACACCTAGCACTCTGAAGTTAAGCCTACTGCTCTGCCAAGCTACCAAGGGGGTAAGCAGGGGTTAGCTGAGGGTGATTTCTCTTTTACCCTGACTAGAGTGAGGGTCCTTGCTTGAACAGGGGGTAACCTGACTGTCAACCAAAGACCCCATTTCTAACAGTGATGCAGAGGAGACTTGCCCTTGCAGTGTAGTAGTGTACAGTGTGGTGTGACAGACTGCACTGGCATACTGTACAGTGGTGCAAATCAGAGTGGTGTAAACTGCAGCAACGTACAGTAGGGTGGTGCAGACTAGACTTCAGAGTCTCACAGTGCAGGGGTACTGGAGTGACGTACACTGAACTGGGGTAGAGTGAAATGGGTACACTGAAGTGGGGTAGAATGAAGTGGCGGAAGTGTAGTAGTGTAGAGTGGCGTGGAGTAGAGTAAAGAGGTGTAGAGTGAAGGGGAGAGTGAATTGGTGTAGAGTGGCGCAGAGTGAAGTGTGGTTGGATAGAGTGGCATACACTACAGTAGCATACATTACAGTGGCATAGAGGGCAGTGGTGCAGTGTAGAGTGTAGTGGTATGGAGTAGAGTATGTGGTATAGAGTGGAGTAGAGCACGGTAGAATGGCTTGGAATGGTGTAAAGTAGAGTGGTACAGAGTAGAGTGGCATAGGACTGAGTGGTGTAGATCAGATTGGTGTAGAGTAGAGTGGTTTAGAGGAAGAGGGGTAGAGTGGTATAGAGTAAAGTAGAGTATAGTAGAGTCGGGAAGAGTGAAGTGGGGAAGAGTAGAATGGGATACAGTAGAGTGGCATATACTTAAGTGGGGTAGAGTAGAGTGACAAGAGTTGAGTCGAGGCAAGTGGGGTAGAGTGAAGTGGGCTAGAAAGAAGTGGGGTAGAATGGTGACCAGTAGAATAGTTTAGAGTAAAGTGGGGTAGAGTACAGTGGCATAGAGTGGAGTGGTGCATAGAGTAGCATAGATTACAGTGGTGCAGAGTAGAGTGCAGTGGTGAACAGTAGAGTTCAACACAGTGGCATAGAATGTAGTGGAGAACAGAGGTGCAGAGTAGAGTGCTGTACAGTAGAGGGGGGTACATTAGAGTGGCATACATTAGAGTGGTGTAGAATGAAATGGGGTACAGAGAAGTGGGGTAGAATGTTGTAGAGTAGAGTACCGTACAGGAGCAGAAAGTGAAGTGAGGTAGAGAAATGAGTGACACAGTGGCATAGAGTGAAGTAGAGTAAAGTGAAGTGTGGTACAGTGAAGTAGAGCCCCGTGGCATAGAATACAGTTGCGTAGAGTGCAGCTGCATAGTGTAGAGTGGTGTAGAGTACAGTATACAGTGGCATAGAGTAAAGTGGTGCAGAATGAAGTGGGGTACAGTACAGTGGCGTACAAAAGAATGGCATAGAGCACAGTGGCATACTATGTTGTGGCAAAGGATGGAGTAGCATGTCGTAGAGTGGAGTAGCATGTCTGAGTGGCGTGTCATACAGTGTCTTACAGTGGAGAGGAGTGGAGCTGGATAGAGTGTCGTGCCATAGATTGTTGTGGCATACAGTTTTTGATGTACAGTGTTGTGGCATAGAGTGTTGTAGCATAGATTGTTAAAGCGTACAGTGGGGAGACAATAGTGGAGTGGCATAGATTGGAGATTGTAGAGTTGAGTGAGGTAGAATAGAGTGTCGTAGAGTGCCATAGAGTGGAGCAGAGTATCGCAGAGTGGTATAGAGTGGGGCACAGTGTCGTAGAGGGTCATAGAAGGGGAGGTGTCATTGAGTGTCTTATAATGGAGGGGGACAGAATGGAGTAGCATAGATGGAAATGCGATGTTATACAGTTGAGCAGCATATAGTATAGTGGCTTGTCGTAAAGTGGAGTGACTTTTTGTAGAGTGGAGTGGCGTGTGGTAGGGTTAAGTGGCATGGAGCATCATACAGTACAGTATTGTAGAGTAAAGTGGTGTGTCGTAGAGAGGAGTGGCATGTCATAAATCAGAGTGAAATGTCGTAGAATGTCATGAGTGGCATAGAGTGGAGAGGCATAGAAAGAAGAAGCAGAGTGGAGAGGCATAGAGTGAAGTAAAGTGTTGTGGAGTGGCATAGAGTGTAGTGGTGTGTCATACAGTTAAGTGACATGTCACAGTAGTATGTTGTACAGTGTCTTAGAGTGGAGGGGCACAGAGTGGAGTGGCATGTCATAAAGAAGAGTGGTGTGTGGTAGAGTGGAGTGGCATGTGGCAGAGTGGAGTGGTATGTGACAGAGTGGAGTGGCATGTGGCAGAGTGCAGTGACATGTTGTAAAGTTTCACTGAGTGGAGTGGTGTTTCATACACAAGAGTGGAGTGGTGTGTCATACAGTACTGTGTGTGGTACAGTGTCCTAGAGAGTAGGTGCGTAGAGTGGAGTTGGCATAGAGTGGTATGGTGTAAAGTGGGATAGTGTAGAGTGGAGAGGCATGTTGTAAAGTACAGTGGAGTAGAGTGGCGTGGAATAATATGGAGTGTCATGTTAGAGTGGCATGTTGTACAGTGTCTTACAGTGGAGGGGCGTAGTGTGGAGTGCCGTAGAGTGGAATAGCATAGAGTGGAGTTGAACAGAGTGCCATGTCATAGAGAGTTGCAGCGTACAGTGCTGCGATGTACAGTGTTGTGGCGTAGAATGTTGCAGCACACAGTGTCATAGTGTAGACTAGAGAGATGTAAGGTGGAGTGGCATAGAGCGGAGTGTCAGAGTAGAGTGGCATGTTATAGAGTGGAGCAGCACAGAGGGTTGTGGAGTGGCATGTTGTAGTGTGGATTGGTGTAGTATGGAGTGGCATGTCATACAAAAGAGTGAAGTGGTATGTCAGAGTAGCATGTGATACAGTGTCTTAGACTGGAGGGATGTAGAGGGGAGTGCCATTAAATGAACTGAGATGCCATAGAGTGGAGTTGTGTACAGTGGAGTGTCATGTGGTAAAGTGGAATGGCATGTGGTAGAGTATAGTGGCATTGGGTAGAGTAGGGTGGCGTGTGGTAGAGTGGAGAGGCATGGAGTGTTACAGTGGAGTAGACTATCATAAAGTGGAGTAGGGTGTGGTAGATTGGAAAGACATGTCATAGACTGGACTCTCCCTTAAAACATGCTGACATTGGTTTATGCCCAATTGGCTTACCTAATCTACTTGTAAGACCGCAGTAAAGTGCACTACATGTGCCCAGGGCCTGTAGATTAAATGCTACTAGTGGGCCTGCAGCACTGATTGTGCCACCCACATAAGTAGCCTCTTAACCATGCCTCACGCCTGCCATTGCAAGGCCCGTGTGTGCAGTTTCACTGCCACTTCGACTTGGTATTTAAAAGAACTTGCCAAACCTTTTTTCTACATATACGTCACCCTTAAGGTAGGCCCTAGGTAACCCATAGGGCAGGGTGCTATGTAGATAAAAGGCAGGACATGTACCTGTGCAGTTTATATGTCCTGGTAGTGTAAAACTCCTAAATTTGTTTTTCCACTACTGTGAGGCCTGCTCCTTTTATAGGCTAACATTAGGGCTATCCTCATATACTGTATGAGTGGCAGATTCTGATCTGAAAGGAGTAACAAGGTCATATTTAGTATGGCCAGAATGGTAATACAAAATCCTGATGACTGGTGAAGTTGGATTTAATATTACTATTTTAGAAATGCCACTTTTAGAAAGTGAGCATTTCTCTGCACTTAAATCCTTCTGTGCCTTGCAATCCACGTCTGGCTAGGTTTAATTGACAGCTCCCTTGTGCATTCACTCAGACAACCCCAAACACAGGATGCTCAGTCACACTTGCACACATCTGCATATTGAATGGGTCTTCCTGGGCTACCCTCTACTGGGAACCTGGCAGACAGGATGGAACTGAAAGGGGACCTTGTGCACTTCCAAGCCACTCTTTGAAGTCTCCCCCACTTCAAAGGCACATTTGGGTATTTAAGCAGGGTCTCTTATCCTACCAACTCAGACACTTCTGGACAAGATACCACTGGAGAAGAATCCCTGAACCAGAACCTGCAACCTGCCAAGATGAACTGCCTGGCTGCCTGAAAGGACTCACCTGACTGCTTTTCTGAAAAGGACTGCTGCCCTGCTGTTGCCCTGCTGTTGCCCTGCTGCCTTGCTGCCCTCTGGCTCTACTGAGAAGTTCTCTCCAAGGGCTTGGATAGAGCTTGCCTCCTGTTCCTTGAAGTCTCAGGACCAAAAAGACTTCATCCTGCAAAAGAACTCTTTGTGCGGCGCAAATTCGACACACAGCCTGCATGAAACGATGCACAGACTGCATTGCAGTGATAAAATCACAGCATGACGAACCGGAACGATGCAGCCCGGCTCCCCGAAGTGGAGATCGATGCAGTGCCAGCGTTGCGACCTGAACTGCGACACGCGGCCCACGGAATTGACGCAAAGCCGAGCCGGAACAACGCAGCCCAACTTCCTAAAGGGAACTGACGCAAGCGCCAGCCGTGTGGCAGAGATTTCAACGCATCGTCCACCGAATCGACACTCAGCTCCTGTGACTTTGTCCTGCAAGCCCAGGATTTCAACGCATCACCCCAGGGGGTCCACAAACCCGCAACCCAAAGAGGATCCCAGTCTATGCGCTGGAAATCAACGCAAAGCCTGCCCTGCGTGAAAACTCAAAGATGTATCGTCTGTGTGCACCAGAAAAATCAACGCACACCTCCCCGTTTTCCATGCATCTCCTCGTCTGTGGCCCCTTGCGGAGAATTTGAACGCAAACCAGGTACTTTGTGCTTGCAAGAGACATTTTTAAAGAATAAAGACTTCTTTTACCATTTCCTACAGTGATAATTCAAAGTGTACTTATCAAATCTTAATCGTTTTGACCTGCATTCAACCAGATAAATATTATATATTTTTCTAAACACTGTGTGGTGTATTTTTGTGGTGTTATACTGTGTTTTTGCATGGTTTATTGCACAAATACTTTACACATTACCACCTAAGTTAAGCCTGACTACTCAGTGCTAAGCTGCCAGAGGGTGAGCACAGGATAATTTGGATTGTGTGTTACTTTCCCTGAATACAGTGAGGGTCCTTGCTTGGACAGGGGGTATCCTGACTACCAACCAAAGACCCCATTTCTAACATTGGTGATCAGCGGTGAGGATAGGACTTATATTTGTGCAGTGACATACAATAGCTAAGTGTACACCACCTAACCACAGTTGAAGGTCAACATGATTTTTTTAATCTTTTTCTGCAATTTCGGTTTCTGCCTGACAGTTTTAACTAAATCCACATTCAGCATGTCTCTGGCTGGGTCTCGAACAGGAGATGAAGATTTTGACCTAGCCAGGCTGGAGACATACACTGTCAAACAAGTAGGGTCTCTGATCCTACCAACTCAGACACTTCTGGACAAGATACCACTGGAGAAGAATCTCTGAACCAGAACCTGGAAGCTGCCAAGAGGAACTGCCTGGCTGCCCCAAAGGACTCACCTGACTGCTTTTCTGCAAAGGACTGCTGCCCTGCTGCCTTGCTGTCCTCTGGCTCTGCTGAGAGGTGCTCTCCAAGGGCTTGCATGGAGCTTGCCTCCTGTTCCTTTAAGTCTCAGGACCAAAAAGACATCATTGTGCAAAAGAACTCCTTGTGCGGCGAAAATTCGATGCACAGCCTGCAAGAAACGACACAGAGCCTGCATCGCGGTGAGCAAATCACTGCATGCCGAACCGGAACAACGCAGACCGGCTCCCCGAAGTGGAGATCGATGCAGCACCAGTGTTGCGACCAGAACTTCGACGCATGGCCCACAGAATCGATGCAAAGCCGAGCCGGAATGATGCAGCCCGACTTTCTGAGAGGAATCGACACAGGCACCAGCCGTGCAGCAGAAATTTCCACGCATTGCCAACTGAATTGACGCAGCTCCTGTGACTTCATCCTGCACGCCCAGGATTTCAACGTATCGTCCCCGGGGCACCCAAAAACCCCACAACCCGAAGAGGATCCCAGTCTACGTGCCGGAAATCGACAAAAAGCCTGTCCTGCATTTAACCAGATAAATATTATATATTTTTCTAAACACTGTGTGGTGTATTTTTGTGGTGTTGTACCGCGTTATTGCATGATTTATTGCACAAATACTTTACACATTGCCTTCTAAGTTAAGCCTGACTGCTCAGTGCCAAGCTACCAGAGGGTGGGCATAGGATAATTTGGACTGTGTGTGACTTACCCTGACTAGAGTGAGGGTCCTTGCTTGGACAGGGTGTAACCTGACTGCCAACCAAATACCCCATTTCTAACAGTGGTTTTCTCCCAGGCTTTTTGCCTCACTACTCCATATTTATAATTTTGTTTTTGTTGCCCTTAGAACTTTGTTAACCAGTGCTAAAGTGCGCGTGCTCCATTCTTAAATGATGGTAACATTGGCTTAATTAATTTACTTAGAAGTCCCTAGTAAAGTGGTTCTGCATGTACCCAGGGCCTGTAAATTAAATGCTACTAGTGGGCCGGCAGCACTTATTGTGCCACCAACTTAAATAGCTCTTGAAACATGTCTCAGACCTGTCATTGGACCATGTGTGTGCAGTTTTAAGCTCCATTTCGATCTGGCAAAGTAAACTTTTTGCCAGGCCCAAACCTTCCTTTTAAGACATACAAGTCACCCCTTTAGTAGGTCCCAAATGGTCCCAAGGGTAGGGTGCAATGTTCTTAAAAACTAGGACATGTACTTTTAAGGTTTTCACTATTGCAAGGACTACCTCCCTGTTATAGGTTAATATTGTAGAATGTGGGGTGTAGAATGTTGTGGGGTTCTAGAAGATGGAATGTGAAGCGAGAGATTACTTGTTGGACCTTGGTCGCGGAAGGAGTGTACTGTGCTGTCTACCATTAAACACACATGATACTTTCTCTGCGTGTGTTTGTATTTTACACTCCCCTTTAGGATCGCATTGGAGTTACCTTTTTACACTTAAGGATATCTTCCACATGGGAGCTCTGCCTGGGAGATGTACTGCTGTGCTGCTGAAAGTACTGCCACTGTGCAGGACTGTTGCTGTGAAGGACTGCTGTCCTCCTCTGCTGACCTGCTACTCTGCTGCGCTTTTGCCTGGATGAGGAGGACTGGACCTACAACCTGTACCCAAGACCTTCAGAGTGTCTCCAAGGGCTAGTCTCTTGTAAACAGCACCTGGCATCTTCAACTGTGAGCCCTACCCTGCCAAGTGGTGCCACTCCATTCCTGGACTTGAGGGTACTCTGCAACCCTGAACTATTGCATCACCTCTGCTGAAATGTTTCTTCCAGCGCAAGGACTTCACTTTGAACTCACAGCCCGCAGCCTCATTGGAACTACGGCGGTGTGATGCATCCCCATTGCAGGTCCATCATAGCAAGCCCCTCATTAACGGCAGCCTCAATGACAATGCAGGACTTCATAGTGCATGCCCTGCAGTCTCTTCTGAACCAGCCGTTGTGTGACACATCCTCGAAACAGGACTTCACATCTCCTCGCTGATGGCCTCCTTGCAATTACTTTTTTAATACTTTAATAATCTGCGGTGTTTCTCATGAGAGCTTCACGGTCTGCAATTAGTGTGGCACAGAGTATACTCTCGCCATAGAGTAAACACAGTTTGCAGAACCAACTTTTCTACTCGTATCAACTTGATTTCTCAATGTAGGTTTTGTGACTGTGAGGGGTTTGATATATATAAAAGCTGCCCATAGTAGAGCATTACTTTTGAAATCGATGTTGAGTATCTTGAGGAACTTGGCTTTCTCTGGACAGCTGGTTACATATTAAATACCGTGTTCCCCATGTAGACAGCCAACCACACACTACACTGACACCAGGCCCTATGGCCAAACCCCCAGCAGGCTGCCAACCCCACCCCTCTAACAGCTTTTGGCATGAACAGCATTAGGATGGCCTTGTTAAAAATGGGTGGAGGGCATGTAGCCCCCTCCACAAGCCTTAATAGGCCCTGGGGTCCACATCCCATGGGACTAAATATAATACAAAATGGGTGGGGGGGCACGTGCCTCCCCCCCCAAGCCTTTTTGGGCTACAGGGACCCAATCCCGAGGCTGATGTCTAAGAGGAGGGGGCATGCTGTCCCCTCCCCGTCCTGAACCTTATTATGCCCTGTGGACCCCATCCCTCACAACGCCAAATATTATATAACAATTGGTAGGGGCCTGATCAGGCCCTGGGAATACCACCCCCAGGGGACACACTAATGAAAAAGGGGAGGGGGACTGTGTGCCCCCCACCAAACGTTCATAGGCCCCAGGGACCCAATCCCCTGGGGCAGTTTTTTGTTTTCAAGGGGAGAGAGCTGCACAGCCCCCCTCACCTAGCCATATCAGGCCCCAGGGGTCCTATACCTTGGGGCTGCTTCTTGTTTTTTTGAGGCTGCGTGGTCCCCCTACTCGAGTCTCATTAGGGCCTGGAGACCCCAGGACCATATTTTTTTTTAAAGGAAGGGGGTGGCGCGACCCACCTTCCTGAGCTTTATTAGGCCGTGAGGAACCATTCACACAGGGCCATATTTTAAATATGTGAGTGCCCGGGTGCCCACTTAGGGCAGCCACCATACACATGTTGGGGGCCACAGTGAGAACCCCAAGGTCTCCACAGCACCAGCTGGTTCACTGCATGCTGCAGGAGCCGTCACTGCTCCTACCTGGAGGGAGTAGCTATTTATGCTGCTACCTCAAGGCGGGAGCAATCTGTCGATGAGGGCAAGGAAAAAGATAATAAGTCAGCTCACAGCTAGCAGAAGCATCTTTAAAGCTTCTACCAGCTGGGAGCAGATGTTGTGTTTGCTCCCGTTTGGCGGGAGATAAAAAAATGCTCCCACCAGACAGGAGCAAACACAACTTTCCCTGCCTATGCTGGAGCCTTGAGGATGGGGTCCCTGTGACCATTAATGGCTCAGGGAGATGGCCACACTGCCCCTTTCCCTTTTTTTGGATGTTTCGGCCCTGAGGGTGGGCTCCCTGGGGCATATAATGGTTCAGGGAGGAGTGCCTGCAGCCCCCTCCACTTTTTGTTGGAACTGGCCCCAGGGGATGGGTCCAGGGACAATTAAGGCTTGGGTAGGGGCTGCTCAGAACTAGAGTTGATTTTCCCCAATTGACCTTCAGCCCTGTGGTGTCTCCATAAATACAGAAAAGTTCCATTAGTCAGGGGACTGTGCTATGGCTCCACCACCAGGGTGAATAACAGTGTTGAGAGAAAGGAATCCTTGCCGGGTGTCTGGTTCTATCAGAAAGGCAGCTGAGTGTCCCTTTGACACAAACCTGGACCCATATGTTTGTGTAAAGGGTCTCAATCCATTGGATAAAGCCCAGGCCAAAGCTCATTTGGTGGAGTATTAAGAAGGCCAAAGTATCAAAGGCCCGCTTCATGTCTACCAGAAGAAGGGTGCTGGCCTCCGATAGCTCGTTCACCCAAGTCAGGGCCAGATGTAAGCAGCAGAGGCAGTGTCTGGTGCTTCTATGAGACATGAAGCCATTTTGGTGCATGTGAACTAGGGAGTGGAACACTCGAGCAAGGCGAGTGGCCGTTTCTTTGGCAAGGATTTTGGATTCTGCTTTTATTAATAAGATTGAGCGACAAGAAGCAAAACCATTGGATTCCTGCTAGATTTAAGGATTGCTGTTATGTACGCCCCTCTTAAATCATGTGGTAATGATTGTTAAGGTCAGGCCTCTTCATAGAGTGCCAGTAAGTGTGGGGTAAACAGGGAGAAATATTGTTTGAAGAGCTCAAGGCGAAATCAGCTGGAGGCAGGGGCCTTCGCAAATGGTATCTGCGCTGTGGCTGGATAGACCGCCCCCTTGATGAGGGGAAGTTCCAATTCTGCCCTGTCAGTTGGCAACTGAGTCTGCACAGCCAGGTATGGCACTATTGGGTTCTCCATTTCAGGTGGAGGAGGTTGTCTAGAAACATATAATTCTCAATAATGGGTTGCGAACACGGCCGCACTACACTGTGCCACTCTGAATATTTCCCATGTGTGGGTATGCAGCTCAGCAATTAGCTCATAAACAGGACATTGCCATAGTCAAGACACGAAAGGATTAGGGCCTGAACAATAAGCCTTCTGGCTGAGAAAGGAAGAAATGTGAAGATTTTCCTGCAAAGTCCTCAATGCACAAAAACAGGAAGAAGCTAGTTTCTTTGCGTGGCATTCCATTGTGAGTTGTGTGTCCAACCAGAAGCCCAAACTTTTAATGGTATCCTTAGATGGAGGGAGGTTGTTTAATCCTACTGAAGATAGTATAGGGGTCTGGGGACACACCGCCAAGGTTTTGGTCGCAGTCACACCAGCACAGAAACCAACTGCATAAAAGGAGACACCCACCTTCAGGAAGCCATACTCGCCCGGAGCTGCCAAGGAACCTGAACTAGACGTATTCCTGCTACTCCTGCTCGCCCAAACACTTTGGAATCTGAAACTACAACAGCAATCGTAAGTACACACACTTATTTGTTACTGTTGTAGATTGTCCATTTTTGTACACTCACACAACATACATTCAGGAAGGGAATGCAAGGGCACTCACACGTAACAGCACACTAACACGCACACTCACATACAGCCACACACACACACGCATATACACAAGAACCATGCTACAGCCACCACACACACACACACACACGTCACTAACACACACAGGTACGCACAAAAACACTGCACAGGCCCACATTCACACAGTACCCAACAGCACCACAACACGTCACAACCACAACACAACCGCACCATTTCCAATCTCTTGGCAGGGACCCACAAGGGACACTACCCAGGGAAACATCACACATACATCACAACTTAACACTAACAGGCAACAAATACACACAAATACACAAACATACTGCTTATCGATCGACTTACACAAAACATCATATCTAACATACCATGCACAAAACACGCACACAGTCAAAGCACACTAAGCCACACAATACACCAACAAGCACATCTCATCTCAACACAAACAACACTCAATACCAACACAACAAAAAATCTTGAACACACAATTGTCCATCAAAAAACACGCAGCCTACTACTACCAGACAAAAGCACTGCATACAACCTCACATATTGGCTAAACAACACAGGTAGCCCAAGCAGCAAACACACACACATACAGACACACAACTAATGTCGGCCAGGTACAACTCCATACTAGGGAAAGAAATGCATGACAAAGATTTAAGCAGTAAACCAACAGTAGGTTGGCTTGAATTATTATAATCCTAAATATTGGAAAAACAAAGAATATAGGGCGGTCCCTAAATAACGGTCCTAATGCACACAGTGTACATATGTGTGCCCTGAACTTGACTCCTAAATGCCATGTAACCTCCAGGGGTAGGGGCATCTGGGGGGGGGGGGGTGGCAGAGGAGGAGTTTGGGTTTAGGTTTGGAGGGGAGTGTCAGAGTCACCAGATCCTCGGGGTCTGCGCACGTTCCCAACACGTCCACCACTGAACAGCTCCAAGACTCTGATAGATAAATCACAGAGGCTAAGAGAGTTCAAGAGGGGAAGAGGGGATTAGGAAGGGAAACAGCTGGGAAGGGGACCTGTAGTAAGAAAAAGGTTAGAACACACAATATGAAAATTATATCTCCTGAAATCAATACTAGACTATGATTCTAAACATAGTCATTCTGAAAACATGAACAATCTAAGAATTAAGTTTAAAATGACTAAGTTTCAAGATGGCCGGATACCTGTAAGGGAATCAAGATTGATTAAATGAAAACTTTCTTATTCAAGTACTTTCTTTTACATGAGAATCAGAAAAACGTTCTGACTAAATTTTAAACCAGTCATATAAATCCTTTTTTGAGAATGCATACTAGGACCATACAATATTGCATCTAGACACTCTGATCTTCTGTGTACTTTTAAAATGTTTCAACACAAATTGCGCATATTGTAGATTTATATATATATATATATATATATATATATATATATATATATATATATATATATAGTAAACACCATAAAAGGATTGTGCACCATGAATAACACAATATGGATTCAGGAAAAAAAATCACATAACTTATCAACTCGAATATTACCTGATAAGTATCTTAGAATAGTGGCATACAATAAACAACATGAATTAAACTTGAGGAGAGAATCGTGTGTCTTGCCGATTCGACTGTCACCATGTAAAAAGCCAAGAAATGGTAGTATGCAATGAATATCAAAGTCAAATCATCATTAAACGAATCGCGCGTCTTGCCGATTCGTAAACCACGATGTAAATGCCAAGAAATAACAGCTCACAATGAATAACAAGATCAAAGTACAATGAAACGAATCGCGCGTCTTTTGCCGATTCTTAAGCCACCATGTAAATGTCAAGAAATTGTAGCGCGCAATGAACAGCAAAGTTAAAACACCATAAAACGAATTGCATGTCTTGCCGATTCTTAAGCCACCATGTAAATGTCAAGAAATGTTAGCGCGCAATGAATAACAAGATTAAATTATCATGAAACGAATTGCGTGTCTTGCCGATTCGCACGTCACCCTGCAAATGTCACAAACACTCAAGCGCATATTTCACACGCGCAAAATGCTCTGTCAAATCATAAAAGAATTAGGCCCAAGAACATGAGAGTTCTCGATAACGGCGTCGGAGGCCAGCCCAACCACCTTCTTACTGCCCAGAACAAGGATCTCCAAATGAAGAATGAAAGTCAGATGTCTGGAAGATCAAATAGGCCACCGGGACAGGAGCTCAGGAAGTAGCTGCTGCTCTGCACCGGGACCTCTGAATAGTGAGCACTTGGAGCTGGGCTGGCTCCTTTTTATAGAGTCTTGGCCCAGCCCACAACCACACCCAGGCATGTTGCAGGGAAAGTCTCTAGAAGGCCCTGGAAAGGGACCACACCCTAACACACTCTGAAAGCCTGCAGCAATACATTGCAAATGAACAGCATTTGTAAGCACATTAAAAATAAGTCTTCAGGATTGAACTCTGCAAAGCAAAAGGTTAAACAACAACATATCAGCACAATGCATAAATTACGTTGTTTTGAGAGTGCTGGGTTTTTGCATTCTAGTCGCCAATAGAGCACGCACTGCCCTGGTGTTGACAGGGGGCCTTTGGGATCTGGTTTGGGAGGGGGGTCTTGGCTTTATCTTAGGTTTTTGGGAGGGTTATTTTTTTTTAAGAGGGGTAGACTTCTTGGCAGGGGAGGGGCATGGATACTTGCAGGTGGGACAGGGGAGTTCTTGGAGGTGGTATGGTCAGACTTGGGGAGCGACACAGAACATCTAGGAGTATCACGGCGTGGGAGAGAAGTAGGGAAAAGGCAAACACCAAAAAGAAAGCTTTTTTACACACACAGAGATGGTCATAGCAAGTGTTTGGGTGTAGAGGGAGTGGTTGTCTGAGGTGTTGGTGTAGATGTCTTGGGTGCATGTTTGTGCAAGGTATGTTTGTGGGTGTCTGTTGGGTGGGTGAGTGCAGATGTTTATGTGACTTGGGATGGGGGAGTGGAGGTGCTTGGGGATGCCGTGGTGGGTGGTGACTGTCTGTTGGGGTGGTGACTGTAGGTATGGTGGATGTGCTGCATGTAGGTGTGTCAGTGGTTGTGGTGTCTGCGGGTGAGGTGACTGGGGTGGATATCTGAGGGTCTGCTGCGGTTGTACTATACAGAGGGACATATTGATACTAGAGTTGGTATACCTGACATTTGTACATGGTTGATAAATTACACTTACACAGGACCTGTGTTAGTGTTATTTATTGGGGAGTGCAAAACAATATGGCGGTCATTACAACTTTGGCGGTAAAAGGCGCTTACCGCCTTGCAGAAGACCGCCAACACACCGCCGGGGCCGCGGAATTCCGCCACAGCTATTATGAACCACATCTCGGAATCCGCCAAAAGTCAGACACCCACACAAGTCTGCCACACCAAAGGTCAGTGATAAACTGGTGAAAACAAAACCTCCACCGTCACGCCAACAGAAATACGCCCACACTATCACGACACACTAATCCACGCGGCGGTCTTTCAACCGCGGTATACCATTGGCGGTACACACTGCTGCGCTCAAAATACACACACTCTTACAAAATACAGCCACATTGGACAATTCAAAATACACACACCTGACACACATACACACACCACTCCCACACACTCAATACAATATAAAACACACACCCATATCACCTACAAACCCCTACTACCAAAAATTCCGAAAGAAGGCCAGAGAGAGACACCACCAGCAAAAACAACAGCATCCACAGGCACACAACACCATCACCCACACAACTTCCACGCACCTCACACAACACACCACCACATATCACCACACTTATCACCACACACTCTACCCCACACATCACCTACACCACCCCATGGCATGGCAAAGACACCCCAGGTTCTCGGAGGAGGAGCTCAGGGTCATGGTGGAGGAAATCATCCGGGTAGAGCCACAGCTATTCGGATCACAGGTGCAGCACACCTCCATAGCTAGGAAGATGGAGCTATGGCGAAGAATAGTGGACAGGGTCAACGCAGTGGGACAGCATCCAAGAAATCGGGAGGACATCAGGAAGAGGTGGAACGACCTACGGGGGAAGGTGCGTTCCGTGGTCACAAGACACCACCTGGCGGTTCAGCGGACTGGCGGCGGACCCCCACCTCCTCCCCCACAGCTAACAACATGGGAGGAGCAGGTCTTGGCGATTCTGCATCCTGAGGGCCTCGCAGGAGTAGGTGGAGGAATGGACTCTGGTAAGACAAAGCTTTACTATTACATCCCCCACCCTACCTGCATGCTATCACATACCCCCACCCTCACCCTCACCCCCAGCACCCCAACTCCTCACATATGTCCCAACATCACAACCCACACATCCCAACACCAAGCCCTGCATGCAACAACAAAGCATGGACACCCATCACCAAAGCATGCCCACTGCACATACCCATACACCCCCTAAACCATCATCACACAAGCTCCCACACAGGAATGCTAGCACTGGGGTAGACGGTCACCCACCCATTGCACACCATTACACACACATTTAATAAACATCCTTTCATACCCCTGCAGGACCCCTACCCAATGTCACCGGACAGGAGGGTCCACACATGTCCACACCACCAACAGAAGAGGCCCACAGTGATGACAGCACCTCTGTCCAACTGGATCTAGATGACCAGCCCGGACCATCGGGGACCTCTGGACAGTCGGTTCCCCTCACACAGGCACAGGCCACCACAGACCTTCCCCCCCTCTGGAAACACCAGCACAGCACCCACCCAGCGGGCCCATACCTCCGTTCCCAGGACACGTCAATCAGATGTGTGTCCATCACTACAGGTAACCCAGAATAACCCACCACCCCAAAAACAACAGGGACCCGGAGTCAGTGGTAGTGGGCACACGGTCCAGGGGACGGAGGCCCAGGAACACAGGGGAACTGGGAGGGCTGCTGTGCGACAGGGGGTGGACAGGCCAAGGGAACCCACTCTCCACGAGGCCCTCTCCTCCATCATGGGAGCCTACCACCACTCCCGGGAGACGATGGCAACGGTACTGGCCAAGTTTCAGGAGACCCAGCGCATGCAGGAGGAACAGTATATGGGCTTCAGGGAGGAACTCAGAGCCATCAGCTCCACCCTGGGCACCATCGTAGGGGTGCTTAAGGAAGTACTCAACACCAGGAGGGACACTGTGGCACTACAAGGGGCCCCTGACACTAGCATGGACAATGAACTGCCCACCACCTCCGCCGGCGCTAGTGGACAGGACGCCCCGCCACAGGACCACCACACCAGCACCCCACCCCCTGCAGAGGGAGAACCACCCCGCAAACGGTCCCTGAGATCCAGGACAAAGACAGAGCACGATGCCAAGACCCCCGCCAAGAAATGAGACCACCCTGATTGTTATCCTACTGTCCCACTTTGTCACCCTGTCCATAATTAAACTGCCCCAGCTCCCCTTCCTATGCCCATATGGGCAATGCACCTGTGAGACTAATAGACTGGACTCTGCCATGGACACTCTTCCGCCATCACCCCTCACCATTTCACTACCCCCTCCAATATTGAGCATTTAAATAAACACACCTAAAGCACCAAATGATCTGGAGTCTGTCTGTGATTTTGAAATAGTGTATTAGCAATTACAGTGACAAAATGTTTTTTAAATAGTAATGTCAACATACCTATGTCACACAGCTCTAGTCCATGAGGAATCTAAGCAGATGTCACACAGTGGGACCCACATCAGTGAAATCGTAAGGGAAAGTGACAACTCAGTGCCCATACACTGGGTGAAAAGTACAGACAGTAGAGAGGTAGTAGTGTCAAAGTACATGTAATAGGCAGGTTTGTATTCCTACCTGTGTCTCACTGGAAATATTGCAGGATCACTGAGTCCCTGTTGTGCATGTCTTCTTCCTCTGCTTCCTCCTCATCACTGTCCACAGGCTCCACAGCTGCAACAACACCGCCATCTGGACCATCCTCCTGCAGAAAAGGCACCTGTCGTTGCAAAGCCAAGTTGTGTAGCATACAGCAGGCCACAATGATCTGGCACACCTTCTTTGGTGAGTAGAATAGGGATCCACCTGTCATATGGAGGCACCTGAACCTGGCCTTCAGGAGGCCGAAGGTCCGCTCGATCACCCTCCTAGTTCGCCCATGGGCCTCATTGTAGCGTTCCTCTGCCCTTGTCCTGGGATTCCTCACTGGGGTCAGTAGCCATGACAGGTTGGGGTAACCAGTCACCTGCAAATGGCGAGGGACAACTGTTAGACACACACTAACCTGGAGGGATAACCCCAGACCCAGACAACCATTCCCACTGACTTGCTTCCAAGTGCTCACCTAATAGCCACACACGGTGCCTCTGGAGTTGATCCATCACATAAGAGATGCTGCTATTCCACAGGATGTAGGCGTCATGCACTGAGCCAGGGAACATGGCATTCACATGGGAGATTTACTGGTCTGCCAAACATACCATCTGTACATTCATAGAATGATAACTCTTCCGGTTTCTGTACACCTGTTCACTCCTGTGGGGGGGGGGGGGCCAAAGCCACATGTGTCCCATCAATGGCACCTATGATGTTGGGGATATGTCCCTGGGCATAGAAATCACCTTTCACTCTAGGCAAATCCTCCACCTGAGGTAAAACGATGTAGCTCTGCATGTGTTTCAGAAGGGCAGACAACACTCTGAACAATACATTGGAAAACATAGGCTGGGACATCCCTGATGCCATGGCCACTGTTGTTTGAAATGACCCACTTGCAAGGAAATGGAGCACTGACAGCACCTGCACTTGAGGGGGGATTCCTGTGGGATGGCGGATTGCTGACATCAGGTCGGGCTCCAACTGGGTACACAGTTCCTGGATCGTGGCACGGTCAAGCCTGTAGGTGAATATCAAATGTCGCTCCTCCATTGTCGACAGGTCCACCAACGGTCGGTACACCGGAGGATGCCGCCATCTCCTCACATGTCCCAGCGGACGGTGCCTATGAAGGACAACAGCGAGCACAGAGTCAAACAACTCAGAGGTACGTACCCACAGTTTACCCAGAACTCCAATCCTACACAAAAGGTGGAGGTATGTGTGTTGAATCTAGGCCTAGGTATGTGTGACGCAGTTGAAAATGAAGCCATGTGGGCCCCTGAAATGGCGGCTGCCTGACCTCTAAAGTGGGACAATGGGATGTGAGGTAACTGCGCTGGTGTTGTACACCGTTGCGGTAGGCGGTCGAAGACCGCGGCGCAATGCTGCATTGGTTAACATTGGACCCTATGGGTCCCAGGAGCCAATGACGATGTACACCGGCGGTGACGGTACGCACCGCCGCGGACGTGACCGCCATTTTCTATCTGTTCAATCACTCGATACCTGATCTTCAACACGAGAGGACCTACACTGCAAGTGCTGCTGTGACCTCGGTCTGGAAGAGACAATGGCTCGTGCGTCTGGGGAAAGGGCCCCTGCCTTCACATCGGAGGAGCTGGGGAAGCTTGTGGATGGGGTCCTCCCCCAGTACACGCTACTCTACGGTCCTCCAGACAAACAGGTAAGTACACAGGGAGCATGTTGTATGGGCTATGCCTGTGTGGAGAGGGCTGGATGTAAGAAGGAAGGGGGCAGAGTGCTGTGTGCATGAAAGACGGTAAATGCATGTGCCACATGGCAAGGGTAGGGATGGGGGCCAATCACTTTGACGGTGCAGTTGTTAATGACTTATCTTCTTCCCCTGTACATTTCATGTAGGTTAGTGCCAACCAGAAGAAAGATATTTGGCGTGCCATCGCCAAAGACCTCCGGACCCTGGGGGTCTACCACAGACGGAGCACCCACTGCCGGAAAAGATGGGAGGACATTCACCGCTGGAGCAAGAAGACGGAGGAGGCTCAGCTGGGGATGGCCTCCCAACGTGGGAGGGGTGGCCGTCGCACCATGACCCCCCTGATGTTCAGGATCCTGGCGGTGGCCTACCCGGAGTTGGATGGGCGCTTGAGGGCATCACAGCAGACACAAGGGGGTGAGTACACTCTCATTCTGCTGACTTTGCGCGCAGTGGAGGTGTCTGGGTGGGGGAGGAGGGCTGTGGGTTTCCCTAGGCCAGGGCGAGTTCCGTAGGCAAGGCCCCTCCGTAGGGCATGCCATGTAGCACCCCACCCCACCTCTGTAGAGTGCCAAGTACACCTAGTCATGCCCCTGTGTCATCTATGTGTGCAGATGTCATCCATAGCCTTGTAGGCCATTTCCCAGGAATTGAACAGTGGAGCCCAAGAGCGCGGCGTAGTGCAGGGGGCTTCTGTGTCTGTCGTGTCCACCAACGGTAGCAGTAATCCATGCACTCAAAATGTCTTTCTTCTGTCGTCCCCCCCCTTTTTGTGGTCTCCCTGTTCTTGTGTGCATTAGCATCATCAGGCGGAGGAGCAGTGGCACCGGAGCAGGAGGGAGCTGCATCCCACATGGTCACAGAGGGCGAGACTACGGACTCGGAATTCACCAGTGGGACGGAGGGCGAGGGGAGCTCCACGGCGGGGACAGGAGCTGACACCAGCGTCACGGACTCGTCCTCTGAGGGGAGCTCCCTTGTGGTGGCGGCAACATCTGTGCCCCCGCATCTACAGGTACAGCCGCCACCCCCCTACCAGCACCGCCCTCCCAGCAGCCCCTCAGCCTTCGCCCCGGGCCCGCTCACCCAGGAGGGTGGGCATCACCTTCGCCCCAGGCACCTCAGGCCCTGCCCCAGTCACCCCTGCTGCCCTCAGTGAGGAGGCCATTGACCTCCTCAGGTCCCTCACTGTTGGGCAGTCTACCATTTTGAATGCCATCCAGGGTGTAAAAAGGCAGTTGCAACAAACTAATGCATTCCTGGAGGGCATTCATTCTGGTCAGGCGGCCCTTCACCGAGCTTTTCAAACTCTGGCCTCAGCACTGATGGCAGCCATTGTCCCCGTCTCTAGCCTCCCCCCTCCAACTTCCTTCACCCAGACCCAATCCCCTGTACCTCTGCCTATCCCAAGCACACCATCAGACCAGCCTGCACACACCTCAACACAGAAGGGAAGCTCAGCCAAACATAAACACCACTCATTCCACAGGCACTCACGCAAGCAACACACACATGCAGGCACACCAACATCCACTGCCTCCACTGTGTCCCCCTCCTCGTCATCTCCCTCCCAGTCTCGTCTACACTCACACCTGCATGCACTACCTCTACAGCCACTACGTCCCTCTCCAGCACACCCACCACCACACCCCACTCACGTGCAGTCACCACCCCCACTACCATTCACACGTCCCGTGTCCTCTCCCAGTGTGTCTGTGACGCCCCCTCCCACGATACACAAACACAGGCACACACCCACCCAACAGCCATCCACCTCACGACAGCCTCCAGCACATGCACCTTCACCCAAAGTCAGCAAACGAACACCTCCTACAACCACCACCTCTTCCTCCACTCCCAAACCCCCTCCAGCTACCCGTCCCAGTGTGTCCAAAAAACTTTTCCTGTCCACCCTTGACCTTTTTCCCACACCTCCCCCACCCCGTCCATCTCATAGGTCCCGAAGTAGCACCTCAGCCAAAACATCTCCGGGACCAGTGGTGCCTGTAGTGACCGGTATGTGGAGTGCACCAGCCACCAGGACAGTCAGTGTGGCACGGAGCCACAGCACAGACAGTCCCCCACCTGTGAAGCATCAGAAGTTGGCCAGTGCCCGGCGGGAGAGGGGGAAGACTCCAGCCACCAAAGCCGCACCCAGGGGACCCGGTGGGAGTGTGGAGTCAGCTGTGACACCTTCCAAGGTGGGGAAGGGCCAGAAGAAACCTGGCAAGTCTGGGACGAGCTGCACGGCGGAGAAGACCGCCATCATCCCCGCTGCCCAGGAGGCCACCGCCAGCCCGAGCACAGCTGCCCAGGAGGCCACCGCCAGCCTGAGCACAGCTGCCCAGGAGGCCACCGCCAGCCCAAGCCCAGCTGCCCAGGAGGCCACCGCCAGCCTGAGCACAGCTGCCCAGGAGGCCACCGGCAGCCCCAGCACAGCTGCCCAGGAGGCCACCGCCAGCCCCAGCCCAGCTGCCCAGGAGGCCACCGCCAGCCCGAGCACAGCTGCCAAGGAGGCCACCGCCAGCAAAAGCCCCACTGGGCCATGAAGGACCGCCAGCAAAAGCCCGCTGGGCCATGAAGGACCGCCAGCAAAAGCACCGCTGGGCCATGAAGGACCGCCATCTCAAGCACCGCTGAACATGGCACCGCCAACTCAAGCACCGCTGAACAGGGCACCGCCAACTCTAGCACCGCTAGCCCATGAGCGGGCAGGGGCACTGACGCAACTGGGTCCGTCACGGGGTGAGTGATGCACTCTGGGCACCAGTCCCCCTCCAGAACCAGTGGAGAGATCCATCCACTACCTCTGTCCTTCACAGGATGAAGCACTCTGGACACCAGTCCCCCTCCAGAACCAGTGGAGACTGTCACCCACTACCTCTGTCCTTCACAGGATGAAGCACTCTGGGCACCAGTCCCCCTCCAGAACCAGTGGAGAGATCCATCCACTACCTCTGTCCTTCACAGGATGAAGCACTCTGAGCACCAGTCCCCCTCCAGAACCAGTGGAGACTGTCATCCACTACCTCTGTCCTTCACAGGATGAAGCACTCTGGGCAACAGTCCCCCTCCAGAACCAGTGGAGAGATCCATCCACTACCTCTGTCCTTCACAGGATGAAGCACTCTGGGCACCTGTCCCCCTCCAGAACCAGTGGAGACTGTCATCCACTACCTCTGTCCTAAACAGGATGAAGCACTCTGGGCACCAGTCCCCCTCCAGAACCAGTGGAGACTGTCATCCACTATCTCTGTCCTTCACAGGATGAAGCACTCTGGGCACCAGTCCCCCTCCGGAACCGGTGGAGAGATCCATCCACTACCTCTGTCCTTCACAGGATGAAGCACTCTGGGCACCTGTCCCCCTCCAGAACCAGTGGAGACTGTCATCCACTACCTCTGTCCTAAACAGGATGAAGCACTCTGGGCACCAGTCCCCCTCCAGAACCAGTGGAGACCTGCATCCACTTGAGAGACTGTGGCTTTGCACTCCCCAGGATTGAACACAGTGGGCAAACCACCCACTGTAGAGACTTGAGAGACTGTGGCTTTGCACTCCCCAGGATTGAACAGTGGGCAAACCACCCACTTGGGAGACTTGAGAGACTGTGGCTTTGCACGCCCCAGGATTGAACAGTGGGCAAACCACCCACTGTAGAGACTTGTGAGACTGTGGCTTTGCACTCCCCAGGATTGAACAGTGGGCAAACCACCCACTGTAGAGACTTGAGAGACTGTGGCTTTGCACTCCCCAGGATTGAACAGTGGGCAAACCACCCACTTGGGAGACTTGAGAGACTGTGGCTTTGCACTCCCCAGGATGTAACAGTGGGCATGTGGCCCCCTCATGAATTTGGTGTCGTGCACTCAAGCGGCTGAGGTGCCCCCCTTTCCCTCCCCCTGAGGTGCCTGTTTTCTTGCTGTCTGATGCCCCTGCAGTGTTCTCTCCGTCATGGTCGGGGATCTTGTGTGGGCCTCGACCATACTGTGTGGTCCTAGTGTTCCACGGACTTTCTTTGTGCAGTACCTGGACTACTATGCCTGGTATATATTTTGTACATGGTGTATATATATATATATTTCTGCCTACTTGTTTGTAATATATTCCGATGGTTACACTCATTTTCTTTGGTCTTTGCATTCTTCCGGGGGGGTTTGGGGGGTGTAACTGTGATATATTGATATGCATTAGTGTGTGTGTTGTAGTGGGTGAGGGTGGGGGTGTTGCGTGTGTGTGTCCCTGTTTTTCCCCTCCCCCTCCCCTGTGTCGTAGGTGCAGTACTCACCGTGGTCTTCGCCGCCGGCGTTCGTGTTCGAGGAGCAGGAAGACTATCGCAGGTAGGATTTGGAGTTCCGGTTCCATGGTGTCCTCGTTTCTCGTGGAGTGTGTAGAGGTGAGCGTTTTCCCTTCGAAATTCCTGTTTCCGCCGTATTTTTATCCGCGGTGAATCCGCCCCGGAAAAGGTGGTGGATTGGCCTGTCATAATAGTGTGGGCGGTACTTTGTCTCCCGCCTGTCTGTTGGCGGTGTCCGCCGCGCTGTTTGTTTGTACCGTCGTGGTGGTCGGAGTGTAAAAGTGGCTGTCTTTGTTGGCGGTTTCCGGCACGGTCGTAATTGCTATTTTTTTACCGCCGGCCTGTTGGCGGTCTTACCGCCGCTTTAACACCGTCCGCCAGGGTTGTAATGACCACCTATGTGTGGATAGTAACCAAAAAATACAAAGTACACAGTGAAGGGTTCAGTCAAGGTGACACCATTAGGAAACACAAGTCCAGGGTCCTTGCACCAGAGGAAAATGGAATTAGGTTTCAGAACGGTCAACAGGGTGTTTCTGTGGCACACAAGTAGAACCAGTCAGGAGAGGTTTACTTCCTGGCAGTGGGTTTGGTCTTTGGCAAGGATTTTGGATTCTGCTTTTATTAATAAGATTGAGCGACAGGGAGCACAGTCCATAGGATTCCTGCCAGATTTAAGGATGGCTGTTATCTACGCCCCTCTTAAATCATGTGGTAATGATTGTTAAGTCCAGGCTTCTTCATAGAGTGCCAGTAAGTGTGGGGTAAACAGGGAGAAATATTGTATGAACAGCTCAAGGCGAAATCAGCTGGAGGCAGGGGCCTTCGCCAATAGTATCTGCGCTGTGGCTGGATGGACCGCCCCCTTGATGAGGGGAAGATCCAATTCTGCCCTGTCTGCACAGCCAGGTATGGCACTATTGGATTCTCAATTTCAGGTGGAGGAGGTTGTCTTGAAACATATAGGCGGTCATTACAACATTGGCGGTAAAAGCCGCTTACCGTCGTGCAGAAGACTGCCACCACACCGCTGCGGCCGCGGAATTCCGCCACAGCTATTATGACCCACATTTAGGAATCCGCCAAAATTCAGACACCCACACAAGTCTGCCACACCAAAGGTCAGTGATAAACTGGCAAAAACAAAACCTCCACCGTCACGCCAACAGAAATACGCCCACACTATCACGACACACGAATCCACGCTGCGGTCTTTCAACCGCGGTATTCCATTGGCGGTACACCCCACCGCGCTCAAAATACACACACATCTACAAAACACTACCACATTGGACAATTCAAAATACACACACCTGATACACATAAACACACCACTCCCACACACCCAATACAATATAAAACACACACCCACAACACCCACAAACCCCCACGACAAAAAATTCCGAGAGAGAGCACCAGCAAGAACAACAGCATCCACAGGCACACAACACCATCACCCACAGAACTTCCACGCACCTCACACAACACACCACTACATATCAGCACACATATCACCACACACTCCACCCCACACATCACCTAAACCACCCCATGCATGGCAAAGACACCCCAGGATCTCGGAGGAGGAGCTCAGGGCCATGGTGGAGGAAATCGTCCGGGTAGAGCTACAGCTATTCGGAGCACAGGTGCAGCACACCTCCATTGCAAGGAAGATGGAGCTATGGCGAAGAATAGTGGACAGGGTCAACGCAGTGAAACAGCACCCAAGAAATCGGGAGGACATCAGGAAGCGGTGGAACGACCTACAGGGGAAGGTGCGTTCCGTGGTCTCAAGATACCACCTGGCGGTTCAGTGGACTGGCGGCGGACCCCCACCTCCTCCCCCACAACTAACAACATGGGAGGAGCAGGTCTTAGAGATTCTGCATTCTGAGGGCCTCGCAGGAGTAGGTAGAGGAATGGACTCTGATAAGTCAAATCTTAACTATTACAACCCCCACCCTACCTGCATGCTATCACATACCCCCACCCTCACCCCCAGCACCCCAACTCCTCACATATGTCACAACATCACAAACCACCCATCCCAACACCAAGCCCTGCATGAAACAACAAAGCATGGACACCCATCAGTAAAGCATGCCCACTGCACATACCCATACAACCCCCTAAACCATCCTCACACAAGGTCTCACACAGGAATGCAAACACTGGGGTACACGGTCACCCACCCATTGCACACCATGACAAACACAGATGTAATAACCATCCGTTTACACCCCTGCAGGACCCCTGCCCAACGTCACCGGACAGGAGGGTCCACACATGTCCACACCACCAACAGAAGAGGCCCACAGTGATGACAGCACCTCTGTCCAACTGGATCTATATGACCAGCCCGGCCCATCGGAGACCTCAGGACAGTCGGCTCCCATCACCCAGTCACAGGCCACCACAGACCTTCCACCCTCTGGAAACACCAGCACAGCACCCACCCAGCGGGCCCATACCTCCGTCCCCAGGACACGTCAATCAGCAGTGTGTCCACCACTACAGGGAACCCAGGATAACCCACCACCCCAACAACAACAGGGACCTGGGGGCAGTGGTAGTGGGCACACAGTCCAGGGGACGGAGGCCCAGGAACACAGGGGAACTGAGAGGGCTGCTGTGCGACAGGGGGTGGACAGGCCAAGGGAACCCACTCTCCACGAGGCCCTCTCCTCCATCATGGGAGCATCACACCACTCCCAGGAGACGATGGCAACGGTACTGGCCAAGTTTCAGGAGACCCAGCGCCTGGAGGAGGAACAGTATATGGGCTTCAGGGAGGAACTCAGAACCATCAGCTCCACCCTGGGCACCATCGTAGGGGTGCTGAAGGAACTTGTGAACACCAGGAGGGACACTGTGGCACTACAAGGGGCCCCTGACACTAGCATGGACAATGAACTGCCCACCACCTCCGCCGGCGCTAGTGGACAGGGCGCCCCGCCACAGGACCACCACACCAGCACCCCACCCCCTGCAGAGGGAGAACCACCCCGCAAACGGTCCCTGAGATCCAGGACAAAGACAGAGCACGATGCCAAGACCTCCGCCAAGAAATGAGACCACCCTGATTGTCATCCTACTATCCCACTTTGTCACCCTGTCCATACTGAAACTGCCCCAGCTCCACTTCCTATGCCCATATGGGCAATGCACCTGTGAGACTAATAGACTGGACTCTGCCATGGACATTCCTCCGCCATCACCCCTCACCATTTCACTACCCCCTCCAATATTGAGCACTTAAATAAACACCCTTAAAGCACAAAACAATCTGGAGTCTGTCTGTGATTTTGAAATAGTGTATTAGCAATTACAGTGACAAAATGCTCTTTCAAGTTTAATGTCAACATACCTATGTCACACAGCTCTAGTCCATGAGGAATCTAAGCAGATGTCACACAGTGGGACCCACATCTGTGAAATCGTAAGGGAAAGTGACAACTCAGTGACCATACACTGGGTGAAAACGACCCAAGGTAGAGAGGTAGTAGTGTTAAAGTACATGTAGTAGGCAGGTTTGTATTCTTACCTGTGTCTCACTGGAAATATTGCTGGATCACTGAGTCCCTGTTGTGCATGTCTTCTTCCCCTGCTTCCTTGTCTTCACTGTCCACAGGCTCCACAGCTGCAACAACACCGCCATCTGGACCATCCTCCTGCAGAAAAGGCACCTGTCGTCGCAAAGCCAAGTTATGAAGCATACAGCAGGCCACGATGATCTGGCACACCTTTTTGGTGAGTAGAATAGGGATCCACCTGTCATATGGAGGCACCTGAACCTGGCCTTCAGGAGGCCGAAGGTCCACTCGATCACCCTCCTAGTTCGCCCATGGGCCTCATTGTAACGTTCCTCTGCCCTTGTCCTGGGATTCCTCACTGGGGTCAGTAGCCATCACAGGTTGGGGTAACCAGAGTCACCTGCAAATGGTGAGGGACAACTGTTAGACACGTGCCAACCTGGAGGGATATCCCCAGACCCAGACAACCATTCCCACTGACTTGCTTACAGGTGCTCACCCAATAGCCACACACCGTGCCTCTGGAGGTGGCCCATCACATAAGGGATGCTGCTATTCCGCAGGATGTAGGCGTCATGCACTGAGCCAGGGAACATGGCATTCACATGGGAGATGTACTGGTCTGCCAAACATACCATCTGTACATTCATCGAATGATAACTCTTCCGGTTTCTGTACACCTGTTCACTCCTGTGGGGGGGGACCAAAGCCACATGTGTCCCATCAATGGCACCTATGATGTTGGGGATGTGTCCCAGGGCATAGAAATCCCCTTTCACTGTAGGCAAATCCTCCACCTGAGGGAAAACGATGTAGCTCTGCATGTGTTTCAGAAGGGCAGACAACACTCTGGACAATACGTTGGAAAACATAGGCTGGGACATCCCTGATGCCATGGCCACTGTTGTTTGAAATGACCCACTTGCAAGGAAATGGAGCACTGACAGCACCTGAGGGGGGATTCCTGTGGGATGGCGGATTGCTGAAATCAGCTCTGGCTCCAACTGGGTACACAGTTCCTGGATTGTGGCACGGTCAAGCTTGTATGTGATAATCAGATGTCGCTCCTCCATTGTCGACAGGTCCACCAACGGTCGGTACACCGGAGGATGCCGCCATCTCCTCACATGTCCCAGCGGACGGTGCCTATGAAGGACAACAGTGAGCACAGAGTCAAACAACTCAGAGGTACGTACCCACAGTTTACACAGAACACCTATCATACACAAAAGGTGGCCTGTATGTGTGTTGAGTCTAGGCCTAGGTATGAGTGACGCAGTTGGAAATGAAGCCATGTGGGCCCCTGAAATGGCGGCTGCCTGACCTGTAAAGTGGGACAATGGGATGTGAGGTAACTGCACTAGCGTTGTACACCGTCGCGGTAGGCGGTTGAAGACAGCGGCGCAATGCTGCATTGGTTAACATTGGACCCTATGGGTCCCAGGAGCCAATGGCGATATACGCCGGCAGTGACGGTACGCACCGCCGCGGACGTGACCGCCATTTTCAATCACTTCAATCACTCGATACCTGATCTTCGACAGGAGAGGACCTACACTGCAAGTGCTGCTGTGACCTCGGTCTGGAAGAGACAATGGCTCGAGTGTCTGGGGAAAGGGCCCCTGCCTTCAAGTCGGAGGAGTTGGAGAAACTTGTGGATGGGGTCCTCCCCCAGTACACGCTAATCTACGGTCCTCCAGACAAACAGGTAAGTACACAGGGAGCATGTTGTATGGGCTATGCCTGTGTGGAGAGGGCTGGATGTAAGAAGGAAGGGGGGAGAGTGCTGCGTGCAGGAAAGACGGTGAATGCATGTGCCGCATGGCAAGGGTAGGGATGGGGGCCAATCACTTTGACGGTGCAGTTGGTAATAACTTCTCTTTTTCCCCTGTACATTTCATGTAGGTCAGCGCCCACCAGAAGAAAGATATTTGGCGTGCCATCGCCAAGGACGTCCGGACCCTGGGGGTCTACCACAGACGGAGCACCCACTGCCGGAAAAGATGGGAGGACATTCGCCGCTGGAGCAAGAAGACAGCGGAGGCTCAGCTGGGGATGGCCTCCCAACGTGGGAGGGGTGCCCATCGCACCATGACCCCCCTGATGTTCAGGATCCTGGCGGTGGCCTACCCGGAGTTGGATGGGCGCTTGAGGGCATCACAGCAGCCACAAGGGGGTGAGTACACTCTCATTCTGCTGACTTTGCGCGCAGTGGAGGTGTCTGGGTGGGGGAGGTGGGCTGTGGGTTTCCCTAGGCCAGGGCGAGTCCCGTAGGCAAGGCCCCTCCGTATGGCAGGCCATGTGGCACCCCACCCCACCTCTGTAGAGTGCCAAGTACAGCTAGTCATGCCCCTGTGTCATCTATGTGTGCAGATATCGTCCATAGCCGTGTTGGCCATTTCCCAGAAATTGAACAGTGGAGCCCAAGAGCGCGGCGTAGTGCAGGGGGCTTCTGTATCTGTCGTGTCCGCCAACGGTAGCGGTAATGCATGCACTCAACATGTCTTTCTTCTGTCTTCCCCCCCCTTTTTGTGGTCTCCCTGTTCTTGTGTGCATTAGCATCAGCAGGCGGAGGAGCAGTGACACCGGAGCAGGAGGGAGCTGCATCCCACATGGCCCTGGAGGGCGACACTACGGAGTCAGAATTCAGCAGTGGGACGGAGGGCGAGGGGAGCTCCACGGCGGGGACAGGAGCTGACACCAGCGACACAGACTCGTCCTCTGATGGGAGCTCCCTTGTGGTGGCGGCAACATCTGTGCCCCCCGCATGTACAGGTACAGCCGCCACCCCCCCTACCAGCACCGCCCTCCCAGCAGCCCATCAGCCTTTGCCCCGTGCCCGCTCACCCAGGAGGGTGGGCATCACCTTCGCCCCAGGCACCTCAGGACCTGCCCCAGTCACCCCTGCTGCCCTCAGTGAGGAGGCCATTGACCTCCTCATGTCCCTCACTGTTGGGCAGTCTACCATTTTGAATGCCATCCAGAGTGTAGAGAGGCAGTTGCAACAAACCAATGCATTCCTGGAGGGCATTCATTCTGGTCAGGCTACCCTTCACCGAGCTTTTCAGACTCTGGCCTCAGCACTGATGGCAGCCATTGTCCCCGTCTCTAGCCTCCCCCCTCCAACTTCCTCAACCCCGACTCAATCCCCTGTACCTCAGCCTATTCCAAGCACACCTACAGACCAACATGTACACACGTCAACACCCAAGGGAAGCTCAGGCAAACATAAGCACCACACATCCCACAGGCACTCACGCAAGCATCACACACATGCAGACACACCAACATCCACTGCCTCCACTGTGTCCCCCTCCTCCTCGTCTCCCTCCTCCCTCCCAGTCTCGTCTACACTCACACCTGCATGCACTACCTCTACAGCCACTACGTCCCTCTCCAGCACACCCACCACCACACCCCGCTCACGTGCAGTCACCACCCCCACTACCATTCACACGTCCCCTGTGTCCTCTCCCAGTGTGTCTGTGACGGCCCCTCCCAAGATACACAAACGCAGGCACACACCCACCCAACAGTCATCCACCTCACTACAGCCTCCAGCGCATGCACCTTCACCCAAAGTCACCAAACGTACACCTCCTACAGCCACCACCTCTTCCTCCACTCCCAAACCACCCCCTCCAGCTACCCGTCCCAGTGTGTCCAAAAAGCTTTTCCTGTCCAACTTTGACCTCTTTCCCACACCTCCCCCACCCCGTCCGTCTCATAGGTCCCGAACTAGCACCTCAGCCACAACATCTACGGGACCAGTGGTGCCTGTAGTCACCGGAATGTGGAGTGCACCGGCCACCAGGACAGCCAGTGTGGCACGGAGCCACAGCACAGACAGTCCCCCACCTGTGAAGCATCAGAAGTTGGCCAGTGCCCGGCGGGAGAGGGGGAAGACTCCAGCCACCAAAACCGCTCCCAGGGGTCCCGTTGGGAGTGTGGAGTCAGCTGTGACACCTTCCAAGGTGGGGAAGGGCCACAAGAAACCTGGCAAGTCTGGGAAGAGTAGCACGGCGGAGAAGACCGCCATCATCCCTGCTGCCCAGGAGGCCACTGCTAGCACCAGCCCAGCTGCCCAGGAGGCCACCGCCAGCGCCAGCACCAGCCCAGCTGCCCAGGAGGCCACCGCCAGCACCAGTCCAGCTGCCTAGGAGGCCACTGCCAGCACCAGCCCAGCTGCCCAGGAGGCCACCGCCAGCAGAAGGCCATGATGGACCGCCAGAAAAAGGCCCGTTGGGCCATGAAGGACCGCCAGCAAAAGGCCCGCTGGGCCATGAAGGACCGCCAGCAAAAGGCCTGTTGGGCCATGAAGGACTGCTAGCAAAAGGCCCGCTGGGCCATGAAGGACCGCCAGCAAAAGGCCCGTTGGACCATGAAGGACCGCCAGCAAAAGGCCAGTTGGGCCATGAAGGACCGCCAGCGCCAGCCCCGCTGGGCCATGAACGACCGCCAGCAGCTGAGACCCTGCAATGGAGACCGCCATCTGAAGCACCGCTGAACAGGGTACCACCATCTGAAGCACCGCTGAACAGGGCACCGCCATCTGAAGCACCGCTGAACAGGGCACCGCCATCTCAAGCACCGCTAGCCCATGAGCGGCAGGGGCACTGACGCAACTGAATCCGTCACGGGGTGAATGATGCACTCTGGGCATCATGCCCCCTCCAGAACCAGTGGAGACTGTCATCCACTACCTCTGTCCTTAACAGGATGAAGCACTCTGGGCACCATGCCCCCTCCAGAACCAGTGGAGACTGTCATCCACTACCTCTGTCCTTGACAGGATGAAGCACTCTGGGCACCATGCCCCCTCCAGAACCAGTGGAGACTGTCATCCACTTGTGAGACTGTGGCTTTGCACTCCCCAGGATTGAACAGAGGGCAGACCACCCACTGTATAGACTTGAGAGACTGTGGCTTTACACTCCCCAGGATTGAACAGTGGGCAGAACACCCACTGTAGAGACTTGAGAGGCTGTGGCTTTGCACTCCCCAGGATGGAACAGTGGGCATGTGGCCCCCTCGTGGATTTGGCGTCGTGCACTCAAGCGGCTGAGGTGCCCCCCCCTTTACCTCCCCCTGAGGTGCCTGTTTTCTTGGTATCTGATGCCCCTGCAGTGTTCTCTCCGTCATGGTCGGGGATCTTGTGTGGGTCTCACCCATACCGTGTGGACTATCTTAGTGCACTACCTGGACTACTATGCTTGGTATTTATTTTGTACATGGTGTATATATATATTTCTGCCTACTTGTTTTTAATATATTACAATGGTTACACTAATCTTCTATTGTCTTTGCATTCTTCCGGCGGGGGCTGGGGGGGTGTAACTGTGATGTATTGATATGCATTTGTGTGTGTTGTAGTGGGTGAGGGTGGGGGTGGGGGTGTTGCGTGTGGCATGTCCCTGTTTTTTCCCTCCCCTGTGTCGTAGGTGCAGTACTCACCGTGGTCTTCGCCACCGGCGTTCGTGCTCCTGGTAGAGGAGCAGGAAGACTATCGCAGGGAGAATTTGGAGTTCCGGGTCCATGGTGTCCTCGTTCCTCGTGGGGTGTGTAGAGGTGAGTGTTTCCCTTCGAAATTCCTGTTTCCGCTGTGTTTTTATCCGCGGTGAATCCGCCCCGGAAAAGGTGGCGGATTGGCCTGTCATAATAGTGTGGGTGGTACATTGTCTCCCGCCTGTCTGTTGGCGGTGACCGCCGCGCTGTTTGTTTGTACCGCCGTGGCGGTCGGAGTGTTAAAGTGGCTGTCTTTGTTGGCGGTTTCCGCCACGGTCGTAATTGCAATTTTTTTACCGCCGGCCTGTTGACGGTTTTACTGCTGCTTTAACACCGTCCGCCAGGGTTGTAATGACCACCATAATTCTTAATAATGGGTTGCGAACACGGCCGCACTACACTGTGCCACTCTGAATATTTCCCATGTGTGGGTATGCAGCTCAGCAATTAAATTAAGGCCATCTCATGCCCGTATTAGCCAGTAAAGGAGTTTACCTGCTTTATCAACCAGTTCGTACATCCTGCCCTGATCATGGAGCTGGGACAGTTGGACCGTATCCAGGAGCTGCAGTTCAAATTAGATGTGTACCAGTTCCTAGGCCCTACTGTAGCTTTCAGATAGCAGAATTCCCACTCTAAATGCATCAGGTTGGCCTTGTGTTCCCGGGTCTTCACACTAATAAACTAAGCTCTACCTTGAATCACCACTTTGAAGGCTTCTCATAACATAGCAGGGGAGGAGACAGTACCCTCATTTAGGGTAAAGTAGTCAGTGGCAGTGTTGTGCATAAAGTCAGTAAAGGAGATGTCCTGGAGCCACCAAGCCTTTAGAAGCCTAGACTGTGCTCCAGAGCCCTCTTGTTTAGTCAGTGTTATCATTACCTACACATTTTAAATGACCATTTCAACCTCTCAAATAAAACCAGTTTGCAGCTTGCCCCCGACGACTTGTTGACGGCCACTTTTTCCTCATGAAAAGTTCCAAGTCTGAAGGTAAACTTTCCACTGGGATGAACCTGACTCTGTATTCGACCCGCGCTCCATCTCTATCAGACCTTAACCTTTGAGATTCAGATCTACTTATTTAATTTTGGTGTAATTTTACAATTCACTCTATTTTCCTAAATTGGTTTGGGATTTTTCTTGTGCTGTGTTTTCACTTTATTGCTGTTTGAGTACTGCATAAATACTTCAGCCTGACTGTTTTGTGCCAACTTACCTGAGGGTTAAACACAGGTTTATTTATTGCATTTGTGGTTCACCCTGACAAGGCTTCTGATTATAATTTGACTCTTAACTAACATTCAAATTTCATACACTGGGACACAAAACAATTTGTTGATGCATAAATAATGGTCTGTTCACAATTAATAACAAAAAAAAGACTGCCTTGGTGAAATCTCAGCCGGATTGCCTCAATATCCACATGTTGTTTTAGGAATGACAGACATAGAATGCTACAATATCCACATATTCTTCTAGGAATGACAGCTAAGAACCTGGTGGCCTGGGTATCACTAACAGAAGGCATTTACATTGATTTAGGATGCACACCTTTTGTTAGCACAAATTCAAATATTCTTATTTAGGGAAGACTCCAGCCACCAAAGCCGCTCCCAGGGGTCCCGTTGGGAGTGTGGAGTCAGCTGTGACACCTTCCAAGGTGGGGAAGGGCCACAAGAAACCTGGCAAGTCTGGGAAGAGCAGCACGGCGGAGAAGACCGCCATCATCCCTGCTGCCCAGGAGGCCACTGCTAGCACCAGCCCAGCTGCCCAGGAGGCCACCGCCAGCACCAGCCCAGCTGCCCAGGAGGCCACCGCCAGCACCAGCCCAGCTGCCTAGGAGGCCACTGCCAGCACCAGCCCAGCTGCCCAGGAGGCCACCACCAGCAGAAGGCCATAAAGGACCGCCAGAAAATATTCTTATTTATTATGTATTCAAAATTCATTACCTTTGCATTTAATAAATCTATTTACAGCAAGGGTAGTCTTCTTCCTTCTTTTTAGGTTCCTTCTACACACGGCTGTAGCTGTTGCGAAGACCTCATGTTACAAATACACAAGTATACACACATAGGGCCTCATTATTAGTTTGGCGGTCTCAGGACCGCCATGTTGGCAGTCGTACCGCTAACAAGCTGGCGGAGAAGAGCGCCAAATTATGACATTGGTGGTATTCAGTACAGAACACAGTCAAAGAACCACTGCGGTCTGGCCGTCACAAACAACGGTAGCCATCTGCAGGCCTGAAGAGACCATGTTTCCGCCGGACAGATTATTTCTATTTATTTCTATTTAATAATTTATAAAGCGCATAGCTGCCCGAAGGCCTCCCAGCGCTAATGCAGGACCAAGATAAACAGACAACAACTGAAAGCACTATGGAGGAAAGAGGAAGGTCTTCAGCAGTTTACGGAAAGGAAGTTCAGAGTCCACTAATTGAACTTCAACCAGAAGAGAGTTCCATAGATGTACTGACCTGAAGGCAAAGGATCTACCTCCCCATCTTGATCTTTTAAACCGAGGTATGTTAATGAGGGAAGCAGATGAGGATCTGAGTAGTCGTTGGGGAATGTAGGGGGTTATAATCTGTCAAAGAAAGACCGGACCTCTATTGTGAAGAGCTCAGTGAACAACACAGGCTGCTTTGAAGTTTATGCGCTGTTCTATGAGTAGCCAATCAAGGGAGGCCAAGGCAGATTTTACCGAAAGATGACTCGGAATCCCCAACAAAAGACGGGCAGCAGAATTCTGTACCACCTGCAGTCTCCTCAGGACATATTTAGGAGAGCTCATAAACAGGACATTGCCATAGTCAAGACGCAAAAGGATTAGGGCCCAACAAAAGACAGGCAGCGGCATTCTGTACCACCTGCAGCCTCCTCAGGACATATCTAGGAGAGCTCATAAACAGGACATTGCCATAGTCAAGACACAAAAGGATTAGGGCCTGAACAATAAGCCTTCTGGCTGAGAAAGGAAGAAATGTGAAGATTTTCCTGCAAGTCCTCAATGCACAAAAACAGGAAGAAGCTAGTTTCTTTGCGTGGCATTCCATTGTGAGTTGTGTGTCCAACCAGAAGCCCAAACTTTTAATGGTATCCTTAGATGGAGGGAGGTTGTTTAATCCTACTGAAGACAGTATAGAGGTCTGGGGACACACCGCCAAGGTTTCCGTCGCAGTCGCACCAGCACAGAAACCAACTGCATAAAAGGAGACACCCACCTTCAGGAAGCCATACTCGCCTAGTTCAGGTTCCTGAACTAGACGAACTCCTGCTACTCCTGCTCGCCCAAACACTTTGGAATCTGAAACTACAACAGCAATCGTAAGTACACATACTTATTTGTTACTGTTGTAGATTGTCAATTTTTGTACACTCACACAACATACATTCAGGAAGGGAATGCAAGGGCACTCACACGTAACAGCACACTAACACGCACACTCACATACAGCCACACACACTCGCATATACACAAGAACCACGCTACAGCCACCACACACACACACGTCACTAACACACACAGGTACGCACAAAAACACTGCACAGGCCCACATTCACACAGTACCCCACAGCACCACAACACGTCACAACCACAACACAACCGCACCATTTCCAATCTCTTGGCAGGGACCCACAAGGGACACTACCCAGGGAAACATCACACATACATCACAACTTAACACTAACAGGCAACAAATACACAAACATACTGCTTATCGATCGACTTACACAAAACATCATATCTAACATACCATGCACATAACACGCACACAGTCAAAGCACACTAAGCCACACAATACACCAACAAGCACATCTCATCTCAACACAAACAACACTCAATACCAACACAACAAAAAATCTTGAACACACAATTGTCCATCACAAAACACACAGCCTACTACTTCCAGACAAAAGCACTGCATACAACCTCACATATTGGCTAAACAACACAGGTAGCCCAAGCAGCAAACACACACATACAGACACACAACTAATGTCAGCCAGGTACAACTCCATACTAGGGAAAGAAATGCATGACAAAGATTTAAGCAGTAAACCAACAGTAGGTTGGCTTGAATTATTATAATCCTAAATATTGGAAAAACAAAGACCATAGGGCGGTCCTTAAATAACAGTCCTAATGCACACAGTGCACATATGTGTGCCCTGAACTTGACTCCTAAATGCCATGTAACCTCCAGGGGTAGGGGGCATCTATGGGGCAGGCAGGCACCTTAGGGGTCATCTGGGGGGGTGACAGAGGAGGCATTTGGGTTTAGGTTTGGAGGGGGGCCTTTGGGATCTGGTTTGGGAGGGGGGTCTTGGCTTTATCTTAGGTTTTTGGGAGGGTTATTTTTTTTAAGAGCGGTAGACTTCTTGGCAGGGAAGGGGCATGGGTACTTGCAGGTGGGGCAGGGGAGGTCTTGGAGGTGGTAGGGTCAGACTTGGGGAGCGACACAGAACATCTAGGGGTATCACGGCGTAGGAGAGAAGTAAGGAAAAGGGCAAACACCAAAAAGAAAGCTTTTTTTACACACACAGAGATGGTCATAGCAAGGGTTTGGGTGTAGAGGGAGTGGTTGTCTGAGGTGTTGGTGTAGATGTCTTGGATGCATGTTTGTGCAAGGTATGTTTGTGGGTGTCTGTTGGGTGGGTGAGTGCAGATGTTTATGTGTCTTGGGATGGGGGAGTGGAGGTGCTTGGGGATGCCGTGGTGGGTGGTGACTGTAGGTATGGTGGATGTGCTGCATGTAGGTGTGTCAGTGCTTGTGGTGTCTGCGGGTGAGGTGACTGGGGTGGATATCTGAGGGTCTGGTGTGGTTGTACTATACAGAGGGACATATTGATACTAGAGTTGGTATACCTGACAGTTGTACTTGGTTGATAAATTACACTTACACAGGACCTGTGTTAGTGTTATTTATTGGGGAGTGCAAAACAATATGTGTGGATAGTAACCAAAAAATACAAAGTACACAGTGAAGGGTTCAGTCATGGTGACTGAAATCATCAGGTTATCTGCTACACCATTAGGAAACACAAGTCCAGTGTCCTTGCACCAGAGGAAAATGGAATTAGGTTTCGGAACAGTCAACAGGGTGTTTCTGTGGCACACAAGTAGAACCAGTCAGGAGAGGTTTACTTCCTGGCAGTGGGTTTGGTCTTGGCATCTGCTCCTCCTGGATGTCTCGGTGGGTGTCCACATTTGCAGGGGGGTCCTATGCTACAGAGGGTGGGGTGTCTGAGGCATGTTCTTTCCTGGGCAAGGCCTCCATTCCACTAGCAGCCGCAGATGTTGAAGGGCCTGAAGAGTCATACTAGTGGAGGAGGCCTAATGTTGTATGGCAGACCTACTCAGAGTGGAATTAAAATCCCTCAGAACCCTGGCAATGGAAGCCAGGATGGCATTTTGTGGCTGCCACTGCTGCATAACTTCCTGGTGGTTGTCCCTCTCCAGCTGTTGGATTTCCCCCATCATGCCCTGGGAGATTTGGTAGGCTCCCAAGACTTGGGAGATGGTTTCCTAGTCAGTATGGTCCCTTAGAGCCCGCATCCTCTGGCCCACACTATCCCTCCCATGCACCGTACCCCCACGTGCCGGTGCCCCTGGCACAGTGTGCCCACTCCCAGTGGTGGCAGGACCATCATTGTCAGGGGTGACAAGGTGAGTCTCAGGTTACCTGTACTGGGGAGCACACAATGGATGAAGCAGTCCAGGGGACACAGGTTTGGGGGTGAATGGTTGCCTGTGTTGTTGATGCAACAGGGCTGGGAGGAGTTGATGTGGGTAGGGTGAGGCTGACAGTTGTTAAATGACCTGATGGGCCACCTTCGTCCTCAGCGCCCACACATCCTGGGGTGTTGTCCTGACTGGGGACAAGGTTACCTTTTGGAGAAGTGGAACACAGAGTTGCTATAAGTGATACAGCAAGTAATGTCATTTAGAATATTAGTGATGTTGTGTGAGATGCACACAGTGCCTTAACATGATCCCCAGAAATGACAATGACAGCTGCTGCAAAATCGTACTTAGTACAACATGAGAGTCTAATTTCAATACCATATATCATGTTTTAAAGATGATAAACTATGTTGGTAGTCATTAGACTGCTGATACCATCTTCTGTTGTCTGACTACTGACATGGGTGTTCACCTTTGTTACATAGTGAAGTGTCTAGCACGATACATGACACAAAAAAAGCTAGAAAATGCACAATTGTGTCAGAGTAGGGATGTAGTATAGGAGTGAGCAATAGACATTGACCTCTATCTGCATGTACTGCATGTGCATCCACTTTGGCATCTAGAGCCCAGGTGAGTACATTTCAATCTTAGGAATCTTTTTTCTAAGGGCAGTTTGATGGGACACTCAGCTGTAGCTGTGTTTTGCTTATAATGATAGTGGGAGTGGGTCTTTGCATTGCTATCATTGCCATAAACTGTTCACAGTTGGAAATTCATTATGGCTTAGATTGGTAGTTAGTTTCACATGCATGGCATCCCACTTTTGGTGCACTGTTCAGGTTTTTATAATGGTGGGATAATGCCTTCCGGGAGTTGTAGTGCTATCAGTTCCCAGTACTTCACATGCCATTCCCAAGGGCTGTGGTGCGAGATGAGTTTAGTGGACATGTGGCATGCCAGAGAGGAGTATTAGGACATTTGGAGAGAAGGGTGGTGGGTGGTTTGTTAATTGAGGTGGTGAGGGAGCATGCAGGACAAAACATGAATGTTGTCGTAACTTAAGAGACTCCACTTTCCAGGTATTCCTGTCAGGCCCTCAGGATGCAGTATGTCCAAGACCTTCTCCTCCCAAGATGTAAAAGTAGGGGGAGGAGGTGCGGGCCTACCGTCAGTCTTCAGTACCTCCAGCTGGTGCCTGGATGCCATGGAACGCACCTTTCCAGGAGGTCGTTCCACCTCTTCCTGATGTCCTCCCTTGTGTGTGGAGAGGTGCCTAAAGCATTGGCCCTGTTGACTAGTCTTTGCCACAACTCCATTTTCCTGGCTATTGATGTTTGCTGGACCTGTGCTCCGAACAGGTGTGGCTCTACCCTGACAATTTCATCCACCATGACCCTCAACTCATCATCATTGAAACATGAGTATTTTTGTGGGAACATGGTATTGGTGGTAAAGGCGGTGAGGTAGTATTAAAAGAAAAAGACTGACAAAACTTAAGTGATAAGGTGTAGGTGCTCTGATGTGAGAGGGCAACAGTTGTTGTGTGCTGGGTGTAAAAATAAATTGTGTGTTGTGCAGGTGTGAAATGTATGCGTGGTGAAATTAGTATAGGTGCCAGAAGTTGTTTTAAGAAATCTGCATTGGTTATTGCTCCTCTGCAGCTGTCTGTGGCATTTTGTTTGCAAAGGATTGTGAGTTGTGTAGGGGTATGTTATACAGTGGTGTATATAAGTGTGTCGAGTGTGTGGATGTGTGTCAGGTGTGGGATTTCAAACTATCTAATGTGGTGTTGTGTTCAGTGTGTAATGAGTTGAGACCGCGGCGGTTTGCACCTCCAATGGTTTTTCGCCATGGAAGAACCGCTGTTGTGATTTGTGGATCGTAATCTGATGAAAGGATTTTTATTGAGCTGGTGGTGCTGGTGGTGGAATCGCCTCTTTTCCGTCCTCCAGTGTCCAGGCGGTTTTGAAAATTTGGCTGTTATTTGGCGGGCTTCAGAGTGTAATTCTTAATACGGCAGTCGGATTACCTCCAACATGGCAAATTTTGGCAGCCGCAACAACAGCGGTCTTCACAAAATACTGCCCAACTCATAATGACCCCCTTAATGTGGAGTAGAATGAGCTTTAGGTCAGTCCTCTTCAGCCGTTAGCTGTTGACATTTTTGAAGATTTTCCATTAGCTAGGTGGCCTGACCTTAAAGCCATGGTGTTCGGTGGAAGATTTAATTTGGCTTTAAGCATCAATCTGATACCTCATCACGGCCCCCCTCCACTCCTTGCCCCACCTCCTATACAGGATGTGGCCCAAGCTGACCTCCCCACACTGCACCCAACCCAAATCACAAGGTATCTGGTGTGTGAGAGCTCACATTTTGGATTTGCCAATACCAGCTACCTTGCAGTTGAAGAAAAACTAGCAAAGCCAAAATATGAGCAAGTCAAAGCTTGTTTACATTTTCTATTTAATTCTCCCTCTGCCTGATAAAGTCCTGCTGACATCAGGTAAGGGATGAGCAATTTACATGGAAGTTTGAGCTCAACATGCTGGAGGTAAAAGGAGACAGCAGACCTGGTCATCCAGTGATATTTAATGCTTTCCTATGCTATGGAGTCTTGATACACACCAATGTTTAATTTGAATTTTCAGAAATAAAATATGAATATTTATTGTTAGCCTTGTTGCTTGATTGCCAAGGCTTGTTATTCGCGGCAGCTCTCTGTTGAACATACATGCACTCATATCAATGAGATAATGATTTATAGAAACATAATTAGGACCCCCTGTGCTTAGGGTGCCAGGGTTAGGGCATGCTATATTTATTCCTTCATATTGTATTGAAATAAATACTTGCAATGATGGCTAATCGTACACAGTGAAAATGCCTTTGGAAACATACTTTAATTTGCATTAACAAAAGCCTGCTGTTGTGAAATTCTTTTTTTATAAAACAAGATTTACGGATTTCATAGAAACATTTTCCTGAAACAGTGTTATCTTTTCATGTGCAAAGGAGGAGAACCGTGCAGTTTCAGGTAAGACATGCAGTTCTGAAGAACAAGTTACTCAACTTTGGTAATACTCTTTCTGGTAGAGAATCTATCTAGCTGCAAATTCCTCACCTTTTGAATATTCTACAAGCAGCAAACTGGATCCAGAAACTTTTCAGCAATACCACTGTGTTAGACCTGACAGCCTTAGGGTGGTCACCCCTAACTTTTTGCCTACCTCCCTCTACTTTTTGGATATTGTTATTGCTGGTTTTTAGATTCTGCGCACTTTACCACTGCTAACCAGTGCTAAAGTGCATATGCTCTCTCCCTTTAAACATGGTAACATTGGATCTCACCCAATTGAACTATTTAATCTACTTATAAGTCCCTAGCAGAGTGCACTATGTGTGCCCAAGGCCTGTAGATTAAATGCTACTAGTGGACCTGCAACACTGATTGTGCCACCCACCTAAGTAGCCCCTTAACCTTGTCTTAGGCCTGCCATTGCAAGGCCTGTGTGTGCAGTTTCACTGCCAATTCGACTTGGCATTTAAAAGTACTTGCCAAGCCTAGAACTCCCCTTCTTCTACATATAAGACACCCCTAAGGTATGCCCTAGATAACCCATAGGGCAGGGTGCTGTGTAGGCAAAAGGCAGGACATGTTCCTATGTAGTTTACACGTCCTGGTAGTGTAAAACTCCTAAATTCGTTTTTACACTGCTGAGAGGCCTGCTCCCTACATAGTCTAACATTGGGGCTGCCCACATACATTGTTTGAGTGGTAGCTGCTGATCTGAAAGGAGTAGGAAGGTCATATTTAGTATGGTCAGAATGGTGATATAAAATCCTGCTGACTGGTGAAGTTGGATTTAATATTACTATTTTAGAAATGCCACTGTTAGAAAGTGAGCATTTCTCTGCACTTAAATCTTTCTGTGCCTTACAATCCACGTCTGGCTGGGATTGGTTGACAGCTCCTTGTGCATTCACTCAGACACACCCCAAACACAGGATACTCAGCCTCACATGCATACATCTGCATTTTGAATGGGTCTTCGTGGGCTGGGAGGGTGGAGGGCCTGCCCTCACACCAAGGACTGCCACACCCCCTATTGGGACTCTGGCAGACAAGATTGAACTCAAAGGTACCTGGTGCACTTCTAAGCCACTCTTTGAAGTCTCACCCACTTCAAAGGCACATTTGGGTATATAAACAGGGCCTCTGCCCCTACCAACTCAGACACTTCCTGGAGAAGAAACTTGTAACCAGAACCTGGATCCTGCCAAGAAGAACTGCCTGGCTGCCCAAAGGACTCACCTGACTGCTTTCTGTGAGGACTGCTGCCTTGCTATTGCTCTGCTGCCTTGCTGCTCTCTGGCTGAGGTGAAGAAGTGTTCTCCAAGGGCTTGGATAGAGCTTGCCTCCCGTTCCCTGAAGTCTCAGGATGAAAAAGACTTCGGCCCTCATTACGACCTTGGCGGTCGGTGGTAAAGCGGCGGTAAGACCGCAAACAGGCCGGCGGGAAAAAAAATGGAATTATAACCGCCGCGGTCATCCGCCACTTCACCATTCCGACCGCCATGGCGGTGAGAACCGCTGGGCTGGAGATTGCGGTCTCCAGCCCGGCGGTCGTCACTAGACCGCCGACGGTATCAGGACCCTGCATACCGCCATGGATCTACTTTACACATTGCCTTCTAAGTTAAGCCTGACTGCTCAGTGCCAAGCTACCAGAGGATGGGCATAGGATAATTTAGATTGTGTGTGACTTATCCTGACTACAATGAGGGTCCTTGCTTGGACAGGGGTAACCTGACTGCCAACCAAAGACCCCATTTCTAACACTGGTGATCAGTGGTGAGGATAGGACTTGTATTTGTGTAGTGACATACAGTAGCTAAGTATTTTACTACCTACCCACAGTTGAAGGACAACTTGATTTTTATCTCTTTTTTGCAATTTCGTATTCCCTGTCAATTTTTTGACCAAAATCCTCACTCAACATGTCTCAGGCTGGGGTTCAAGCAGGAGATTTTGACCTGGCCCGGTTGGAGACATATACTGTCAAGCAGCTGAAAGGGTTCTGCGGGGATATGTGAGTACCCACCCAAGATGCCTCCCAAAAGGAGGAATTTCAAATGTCGCTGAGGGCCTGGGCAGATGCTCATTCAGAGGAAGATGGCTCCCCAGAGGATTTTGTTGCCATCAGAGAATAATGTTACCACTGCAATTGTGCCCCCTGCCAAACCAGGGGGCAGATTCTCTGATCAAGGCCTGACCGCAGAGGAAAGGAGAGAGGAGAGAGAGTTTCAGTTGCAGATGGCAAGGGTAGAAATTGAGGCTCAACAGGAGGAAAGGAGAGCAGAGAGAGAAGCCAAGCAAGCTGAGGCTGAAAGAGCAGCCAAACAGATTGAAGCTGAGAGAACTGAAGCTGCAGCTGAGAGAGCCATGGCTGATAAAAAAACTTTTGTTGGCTCATGAACTGAGTCTCAAGGAGCTGGAGATCAAGGCGAGACAGTCTAAGTCCAGCAGTGACGGTGGCAGCATACATGCAGGACCTGTTGGGGAGAAAAAGGTTTGTATACCTAAGAATGTGGTGCCAAGTTATGTGGTGGGAGATGGCATTGACAAGTGGTTGGCTGCCTATGAAGTTGCACTAAGGGCCCATGGGACCTCTGAGGAGCAATGTGGGGCGGCCTTGTGGTTTTATGTACCAGCAGTGGGGAGGGACAGACATCTTACACTAGCTCCACGTGATCAGAATATCTATGCACTCATGAAAGCCGCTTTACTGGACAAGTTTGGCTGACCCTTGAGAAACACCGTCAGAGGTTTAGGGACAGCACCAAACTTTCCACACAAACTTGGGTAGATTGTGCGGGGCAGCAAAGCAGATGACACAAAGGGTTATATGACTTGATTCTGAGAGAGCATATGCTCAGAATTTCTTTTACAGAGTTGCGCCAGCACTTAGGAGATAGTAAGCTGACTGATCCCAGGAAGCTTGCTGAGGAGGCGGACCTCTGGATTAGCACCAGAGTGTCCAAGAAGGCATCTGGCGGGGACACCCACAAAGGTGGTCAGAGTTCCCAACAGAAGAAAGAGGGGGGAGAAAAACTTAAAGATAAGGACATCTTAAAAGGCCCCCGAAGGAATTCCCAAGGGGGGGTGGTACCCATTCCTCTTCTAGATTAGGGAAGAAGCCAGGGTACTTTGATAGAACATTAGGGAAATTCATCCCCAAATGCTTAGAGTGCTACCAGCATGGACACTCTAAGGGCGACTCCCAGTATTCCAAGAGAGCACAGTCCACCACTGGACAGACACCTAGTGTAGCGCTGGGGGGAGGGGGAAGACAGTCCCAGTTAGCTTTGGGGGGCAGGCAGGGGTTTCCCTAGTGTCCCTCGGAAAAAGAGAGATGGTGCCTAAAGCCCACATCCCAGAAAATACTTCAAAGTATAGGCAGTGGGTCGCCATTGATGGGTAAAGGGTGGAGGCTCTGCGTGACACAGGAGCCAGTATGACTACTGTCAAGAGTCAGCTGGTGTCATCAGAGCAGATAGTCCCTAATACATTCCACCAGGTCATAGTCGCTGACAATCATGAGAGTCACCTACCGGTGGCTCTGGCTCCCGTTGAGTGTGGTGGGGTTTCTGGTACTCTGAAAGTAGCTGTGAGTCCTGCCATGCCTGTAGATTGTCTGTTAGGCAATGATCTTGGGCATACTGCCTGGAAGGAGGTAGAGCTCAGATCCCACCTGGAGATGTTAGGTTTGCCTGAGTGGATCTGCATGACCACACGGTCCATGGCTGCCCGGCATCTGGAGCCTGGAACAATGGCCCAGACAGCTGCAAAGAGGAAGGGCAAGAGGCGCGGGAAACCTGCCTCAGAGGTTCACACAGCAGTGGACGGGGCCCCAGAAGTGGAGGACGCCCCTGAGCCAACTGGAGAGGGCATAGCTGACCTGGACAACCTGCCTGAACTTGTTGGCTGGCAAGTAGAAGGTGGGCCAACCAGGGCAGAATTCTGCAAGGCGCAGAAGGAATGCCCCATCCTTGAGGGTCTGAGGCAATAGGCCACACCCAAGCAGCAGGTGACGCCTCTGGCACTCACCATATTTACTGGGAGAATTATCTCTTTACAGTGAGCCTAAGGTTCCGGGCCCTGGGGCAGCATGTGTGCTGGTGGTCCCCCGGTGTTACAGAGCCATCCTACGAGGTCTGGCTCACGACATTCCCCTGGCAGGACAGCTGGGCCAAGACAAGACCTTTAACTGGCTTGTCACCCACTTCCAATGGCCCAGAATGAGGGCAGCCTCAGATAATTTCTGCAGAACTTGCCCTACCTGCCAGGCTAGTGGGAAGACAGGGAAAAAGCTTAAAGCTCCCCTGATCCCACTCCCAGTCGTTGGCACCCCCTTTGTAAGAGTGTGCATCGACATTGTTGGTCCCTTGGACCCCAAAACTGCCTTGGGAAACAGGTTTATCCTGGTTTTGGTGGACCATGCCACCCGCTATCCATAGGCAATCCCTCTGAGAACAGTGACTGCACCAGTGGTGACCAGAGCCCTGCTGGGCATATTTACCCGAGTGGGATTCCCTAAGGAAGTTGTGTCTGACAAACTTCATGTCTGCGTACATGAAGTCCATGTGTGATGAGTGTGGGGTGACCTACCGGTTTATCACCCCTTATCATCCTCAATCCAATGGGCTTGTTGAGAGATTCAACAAGACCCTTAAAGGCATGATTAGTGGCCTGACTGTAGCCATGAGGCATAATTGGGATGTCCTCTTACCATGCCTGCTGTTTGCTTACAGGGAGGTGCCCCAGAAAGGGGTAGGGTTCAGTCCCTTTGAACTTCTCTATGGTCACCCTGTCAGGGGCCCACCGACCATAGTTAAAGAGGGCTGGGAGAAAGCTCCCAAGACACCTCCCCAGGATGTGGTCAGCTACATGTTGGCCCTTGGCAACCAAACCCAACACTTATGAAAGCTGGCCAAAAGTAACCTTGAGGCCAGTCAAGAGGTGATGAAGGAGTGGTACGACCGGAAGACCACCCTGGTTGAGTTCTCATCTGGAGAAAAGGTTTGGGTGATGGAGCCAGTAGAGCCTAGGGCTCTCCAGGACTGCTGGACTGGCCCATTTGAGATTAAGGAGCTTAAGGGAGAGGCCACTTACCTAGTGGACCTCAAGACCCCTAGGCACCTACTAAGGGTCCTCCATCACAAAAGACTCAAACCTCACTTTGAGAGGTTTGAGGTCAGTATGCTCCTGGTCACAGATGAGGGCATGGAAGAGGAGAGTGAACCTCTCCCCGATCTCCTCTCTGCCAAAGAAGGTGATGGGTCAGTGGAGGGTGTCATTCTCTCAGACTCCCTGACTCTAGACCAGAGAGGAAACTGCTATGAGTTGTTAGAGCAGTTCTCTCCCCTGTTTTTCCTTACTCCTGGACTTACCCATCTATGGCCCTGATTCTGATTCTGGCGGGCGGCGGAGGCCGCCCGCCAGAATTCAGCCCTCCATAATACCGCTCCGCGGTCAAAAGACCGCGGAGGGTATTATGAGTTTTTCCCTGGGCTGGCGGGCGGTCTCCAAAAGACCGCCCGCCAGCCCAGGGAAAAACTCCCTTCCCACGAGGATGCCGGCTCGTAATCGAGCCGGCGGAGTGGGAAGGTGCGACGGGTGCTGTTGCACCCGTCGCGTATTTCAGTGTCTGCTAGGCAGACACTGAAATACTTTGTGGGGCCCTCTTACGGGGGCCCCTGCCGTGCCCATGCCATTGGCATGGGCACGGCAGGGGCCCCCAGGGGCCCCGTGGCACCCCCTACCGCCATCCTGTTCCTGGCGGGCGAACCGCCAGGAACAGGATGGCGGTAGGGGGTGTCAGAATCCCCCATGGCGGCGCAGCAAGCTGCGCCGCCATGGGGGATTCTAAGGGCAGCGGTAAACTGGCGGGAGACCGCCGGTTTACCCTTTCTGACCGCGGCCAAACCGCCGCGGTCAGAATGCCCTGCGGGGCACCGCCGGTCTGTCGGCGGTGCTCCCGCCGACCCTGGCCCCGGCGGTCTGAGACCGCCGGGGTTAGAATGAGGGCCTATGTGTCCATGATATTGACACGGGAGACAGTCCCCCTGTAAAGAATACAATTTACAGGTTGTCGGATAAGGTAAAGGCCAGCATCAAGGAGGAGGTCTCCAAGATGTTGACCTTAGGGGTTTTTGAGAAATCCAGTAGTCCCTGGGCCTGCCCTGTGGTGCTGGTTCCTAAGGCTGCTGTCCCCGGTGCAAAGCCAGAACTCCGGTTCTGTGTGGACTACCGGGGTCTCAACTCAGTCAAACAGACTGACGCTCACCCCATCCACTGAGCTGATGAGCTTGTTGACAGACTAGGCACTGCCAAGTTCCTGAGTACATTTGATCTTACATCAGGGTACTGGCAGATCGCCCAGACTGAGGGGGCTGAAGAGAGATCTGCATTTTCCATACCTGATGGCCATTACCAGTTCCGGGTGATGCCCTTTGGGTTGAAAAATGCCCTCACTACCTTCCAACGGTTGGTTAACGGGGTCCTAGCTGGCAAGGATGCCTACTGCGCAGCCTACCTAGATGACATAGCTGTCTATAGTTCCAGCTGGGAGGAACACCTGCTCCACCTCAAGGATGTGCTTCTGGCTCTGCAACAGGCAGGCCTGACCATCAAGGCCAGTAAGTGCCAGATTGGGCAGGGTTCTGTGGTGTACTTGGGACACCTAGTAGGTGGTGGCAAGGTGCAGCCACTCCAGGCCAAGATTGAGACTATCAAGGCCTGGCAACCACCTAGAACTGAAGTGAGAGCCTTTTTAGGCCTCACTGGATACTACCGCAGATTTGTCAAGGGATATGGTACCATTGTGTCACCCTTGACAGAACTTACTTCCAAAAAGCAAACTAGGTTGGTGAATTGGACAGAGTCTTGTCAGAAAGCCTTTGATTCTCTGAAGGAAGCCATGTGCACAGCCCCCGTGCTCAAGTCCCTGGACTACTCCCAGGAATTTATTGTGCAGACAGACTCTTCAGAGCATGGCATAGGGGCTGTTGTAGCACAGCTAAATGAGGAGGGCTCAGATCAACAAGTAGTCTTTATTAGCAGAAGACTATTACCACGCGAACAGAGGTGGAGTGCTATTGAGAGAGAAGCATTTGCTGTGGACTGGGCACTGAAGAAGCTGAGACCATGCCTGTTTGGGACTCACTTCCGGGTTAAGACAGACCACAGGCCCCTCAGAAATATAAGGGTAGACAGGGAGCCTTTGCCTATTATATCTGAAATAGTGAGCTCATGGAAGTTGGGCATAAGGTTTACTATCCTTAATATGTCTGTTGAGTATCACCAGGTGCAGTTAAATGAAGACTCCGGACATCTCACCTCATTTGCAAAAACTGAGGGTGCCCATCGATACAAACTCATGCCATTTTGTTTGGCATAGGCATTCTCAATGTTTTAGAAGATTATGAGACTTATGTTCAAAGATGTTGAAGGTGTGTTATATTTGACTTAGTGAGTTGACAAATGTAAATTAAACAAAGGTAGTGTGGACTATATGGGACACCATATCTCTCATGAGGGTACACGCTCAAAAATGAACATTTTAGAATCAATCAAGAAGATTCCTGCACCTACTGATAAAGACTAACTTAGATCTATCTTGGGCTTAGTAGAATCTTATTCTAAATTTGTACCTTTTTTTGCAAACAATCCATTTTTTCCTCAAGGAAATTACCGAAGAAGTGTATGAAGAATGTGTGGGGCAATGAATGTCAGTTGGTTTTTGAGAGGATTTGTGAGGACATTGTGTGTGCAAATCCACTTGAATCCTTTGATACCTGAGATGATAGTGCAATTGTTACAGATGTGAGCAATGCTGGACTGGGGCAGTTTTGATGCAAAGTAGAAAAGACGGACGAAAAGAGATGATATTTTTTGCTTCCAGGGCTCATTGTGGTGCAGAAGCATCTTATTCTACCATGGAAAAAGAAGGTTTGGCTTTGTGGTGGGGTGCATAACATTTAAAGACGTGTGGGGGTGTGCAATTTACTGCCTGCACTGATCATAAACCTTTAGTGAGTCTGTTTACCACTATAAATGCAAGAAAGGCTACTCCAAGGATAGAAAAGTGGTAGTACCGTCTGCATGAGTGCGATGTGAAATTGAATATGTTCCTAGGAGGAAAAACATTGTTGCTGATTGTTTATCGTGATTGCCTCTTATCGAGATTGATTGTGGCATTAAGCCTACGGATGACATTGAAATGGTTTGTGCTACTGGATGTTTATCTGAGGTATTTAAGGAGTTTAGCAGGAAGATGAATGGAGAAGTGTTTTGGAGGAAGACACTGTGTCGGTGCGGGTGAGAGACTGCATTGTTTTAGGTTGACCCAATGCCAAGTGCATAGGATCAGAATTTACATTGTATTTCCTAATTTCCCAGGAATTTACTTGACAACAATGGTCAGTGTGTCATGTGCAGCAATTAGTGGTACTTGAGGCTTTAATGAAAAACGTGTTGGATTTAGCTCACAAGGGACATGCAGAAAGAAATCCGGGCTAAGAAACAAAGGGTGCGCAAGGACGTTTGGTGGCCAGGAGTGGACAAAGCTGTTGGAGTGTACGTCAGAGACTGCAGTGCCTGCGCTATCAGTAATAAGGCACAGGTCATACATCAATCTCTTGTAACACCTATTGATGTGCCAACGGCACTGTGGTGCAAGCTGGCATTAGATTTTTCATGCCCATTTAGGATTTTGAGTGAAAGTTAGCATTCTTAGTTATAAATGATTTTTATCTAAGTGGCTAGAGGTGAACTTTGTGAGTGCTGTGAGTACCCATGCTATCATATAATTTCTGCAGTAAGTATTTACAAGGGAAGGTTATCCTTGTGAATTGGTAGCTGACAATGGCACACCACTGGTGTGATTTGCGATGGAAAATGTCTTGCAGGAAGCAGGTATTAAGCATATTAAAACTGCCCTTTATCATCCCAGGAGTAATGGGTTGCTGAGCGATTTAACCAGACCCTTACGTTTGCAGTTATCTTCTATTAGCAGATTTGATTGGAGGAGTGTGATCAATGCAAGGCTGTGGGCCATGAGAATCACTATTAATGACATTACTGGTGTTTCTCCTTTTGTTTTGTTGAGAGGTTGTGCGCTTAATACCAAGTTGAAGAGAGAATGAATTGGTTTATCTATCATTGATACCAAGTTGTTGCAAAGTCTGGAGGATGTAAGGAATCATATTCAATAGAAACATGCTGTGATACTCGGTGGAGTGGTGGAAAGGTTGAAGACAGAATTAGTAAGTGTTGTAGGGTGCTAGTAAAGAAACCTGGTCATGTGATGTCTGGTGAGTCAAAGTTCACTTCTCCTATTCAGTTGTGGTAGTGTGGTCTAATGAAATGCGTACAAGTGATGGCAGGGTGTGGAACAAGGAGTGGTTGGTTACAGTTCTGGATGAACGATTTGATTTAGTTGAACAACAGATGAAATGCAAAAGTGGAAGTAACGTTTCAGAGAGAAACAATAAACGTAATGATGATCCCCAAAGGAAGAGCTCTGTTCCAAAGTATTTTGAAAATTATAACTAACGTTCATGTTTCTTTTTTTATTGTTAACACATGTTTTCTTCTATAGTTTTAAGGTGTTATATTTGTCTTTATTTTTTTTTAGTATTGTTTTTGCTTTTTTGTTTTAAGGGGGAACATATCTTGTGTATATATAGTATGTTTTACGTGCTCATTGCTTGGAAAATGGAATTCTGTGGGGGGAGATTTAAAGAGAGGCGGTTGGGAAGAAGTCGGGCGAAGTGAGGTGTTGGGGAGTCGCTCGTCAATATCTTAATAAATATACCAGATATTTCACCTTGTGGATTGGAGTCATTGTTTCACTTAAAGAGAAAAAACCCACTTCCTACCTTAGGTTCTAAATAGTGATTTCTTATATCCAAAGAAAAGTAATGGATATAAACTTATGTAAAACATATATCTAACAATTCTATTTTATGATCAAATTCTTCTTCTTAATTGTACACAATTGATAAACATAATTTTAAACCTATCATAATACAGTGTATCAATGAACTCCTGACATAAACCCTGCCTCCTATTCCATAAAATGTATAACACTGAGAACCTCAAACACACCATTCATTCGCAGACTCCACTTATAAACCCACACCGGGACTGTAAGATCAGAAAGTGTTTTTCTATCCCAAATGTTATACAGTACATGAAATTCATGATTATTATAAACGATAAATAAATGATTCAATCTATTTGTAATTTCCCATATGCCAATTATTCAAATTCAGTATCTATAGAATGCAATAATACAATACATAGAGAATCTTTCATAGATAACAGGGTAACCAAGGTTGCAATCCCAACTTAAAAAATATTCTGAAAATGTTTTTAACTGTGTCATATTATTATCAAATAGTAATATTATATGAGTCCAATACTACAGAAGACAATATGACATTTCATGGGGATCCTTTACAAAAGTTCACCATCATCCATGTTATAGTCCTGGCTGGAGAGGTTCTTACGAAGAGCTCCTTCTTTCCACCTGACAATTCTTCTTCCTCTGTTTCACACCTTTCTTGCTCTTAATGATGAAACATAAGTTACAGTTCCCACAAATAACTATTAGTATCCACTGCATGCAACCACTGCACAAAATAAGTACTGCTCTAAAGTGTGTATAATACACCTGAATGGGACTGTCTGGGCTAGTGTTTATTTCCTCTTTCCTTCCCTTTTGTTTGTTCTTGCGTGCAGCCGGTTTTTGCTGTCTGTTGTCAAAGCCTTATTGATTACAAAACAATATACAGAGTGGATTTTGAGTCAGCACTTGATCATGAATAGATGGCTTTCTTGTTTATCTTTCTCTTTATGCAATGGCTTTCCCCTCATTCATGTCCTTGCCTCGATTCTGGAACATAGTGTTTTTACTTCCATTCTACAGCAATACTGTTTCAACATAGCTGACAGCCTAAGCACTCTGGTGCGCACATCAAAAAAGAATTATCAAAACCAAAAAGTCAGCAGGTACCTTTTAAAGATTGGATCCATTGACTTTGGAAACACTTGTTCATGTTAGGGGCAAAAAGAGGTAAGCCATAGTTAATGTGACAGAAACTTTTTTTAAAGAAATATTTCCAAAACACACAAAGAACAAAGTGTGACAATGAATTGAGTATGGTTCATAACTTCTTCAGTAAGGGAATATCATTACTTATCTTAACTTTACGTTCAGCGTCCTTCTGGACAACATCGAGGACTGCACTTATCGTATCCATATTAAGATGGTACCAGGACAGTGTGAGTCAAGAACTAATGTTTAATGTTGTTTCTCTTGTTCAGTATTCTCTCATCGCCCTGCAGCTCCATGCCTTTCATTTTCTCCACTATCAATTGGGGCTACTTGTTCCTGCTCCCTGACATATATTATTAGAAGAAGCACTTTCCACAGGGTCACATCTGCTTTATGCACATGCGTGAAGCCTTCTGATTTTACTTAGGTGAGCTAAACATGTATTTTGACTTGGTTTGGAATGGTGTTGATTTTCAGCATCATTTTTCGGCATGGGATTGTGACGTTATTCCTTTCACCTCTTCCATTCTGTAAAATTAATGCTGTAGGCTGACTTTTCAAATACAGTTGGCATTTCAGATGTTTATGGGTGGTGTACTTTGTTATTTGCACATTCCTTTACACCTAGTTGCACAGAGTATCAAAGTGGTCAATTTATTTCTTGTACACCCCAAATGATGTCTTAAGCAGCAGAATAGTGAACTCTACATCAGGACCTGAGGATCAGAGTATGCTATTTTGACTCATGCTTATTCTCAAATAGCAGCTTGAACCAAGAAACATGTAAGCAAAACTACCTTTCCCAAGAACACAAGGGGTAACAGTAGTTTCAAAAGAACCAATCACAGCCCATTAAGTCCATAACAGTGTAATACATCTGGACTCACTCCTCTTTCTTCATTGCACCAGCAGACAGTTAAGTGCTTATGTTCTTGTCTCGATTTCTTCTTGCTGTCATACGTATTTTAACTTGTGCCACCAGTTACTGGTTTGTATTGTTGACAGTTGAACGGATTGCACATTTGCCGGATTGTTTGATTTGACTGCTGGACATGCTTTAAAGTTTATATTTTCCCTCAATGTGCTCGCTAGCTAATATGTGTTGTCAGGTCCTTCCCCTGTCAAGTAGAGCTAAAGAGCTGCTCGCTGGCAACTCAGTTCTGATCTCTGCGGGCAGCATACTTCTCAAAGAGATTATGGGATGCACACAGCCCGTCGGAAAATTGACAGGAGATGATCTACAGGAGTACTTGGCTTTGTCTCCCTGATGCACCATACACTGAGGTCCCTATCATTTGATTTGGGGGAACTTCTATTACAAAGAGGAGCACATTGAGGGCATTATCCTGACATCTCTTGGAGTGTATTATCCTGACAAGTATTGAGGGTGCTTGCCCCTAAGCTTTCCTTAGGTAAGTCCAAACCTTCCGTCCACAGGGTTGTACATCCGAACCTTGAGCTTTAATATTCAGTGAGCCACTGGAAAAATTTGAGTAAGTGGAGGAATTCATTCCCTGGAGTATAACATATCAGAAGTAGTTGTGTCAGTACAGAGGTCATGCCCTGGAGAATTTTGGGAAGCAATTATTAATCTTGGCTGATGGCCAACCCAAACCCCTCCCTGCGAGACAAGGCTTGCCTTTCCCCATAGGAGCCCTAGAACCCAGGGGGTATTCAGGACAGAACACCACCAACGCAAAAGGAAGAGGGAGCATCAAGGTTAAATTTGAGCCAGGAAGCCAAGCAGGGCAAACTCACTGATTAAAACCTCTGCACAACCTAGACAGACTAACTAGGACTCAGATCCCTTAATCCCCACAATGACAGGTCCAATGGGAATGACTCTCAGAGTAGTTCAGATGATGGGTTTGATACTGGGAGGCCTTGGTGGCCCGCTCCTGACCCAAAACACTGAAGTAAGAAGGGCTGGGTCAGGAAGATAAATTCGCTATTAGCATGTTGGACCCAGAAGGCATTTTCTTCACCAGATCCTCCGAGAGGAATCCAGCAGATAGGTGCTCTGTGTCATTGATGGCCTTCAGAAGCCTCTTGTTAAGGATGTAAGGAGCTGCCTCAGAGCTAAATGTCTTAGGCCACGACCCTGGACGGAAAGATAGCGTCAATGCCCAAGGATTATGAGAGGACCACAAGACAGGGACAGACAGGTCTTAGTGAGCCTGTCAGAACAAACTGCTTGACACTGCAGGTCCCCTGACAAAAATCCTCAACATTGCCGAAGAAGCCAGGGAATCAGGTTCTTTCATTCCACATGACATACTACCTGGACAGGTGCAGTGGGACATTAGCTTTCTAGAAAACTGAACTGTCCGATTTCCATGGAAAAATGTAGGTCTCTACTGAAATAAAGTGGATCTCAAACCGGGAGATTTAGCCTCATCTGAGGCAGAATCTATGGCCCAGGAGGCCTGTTCAGGACCCTTTCCTTAGAGTCAGGGAAATATGCCTCAACATTTTCATCCCTTGACACAGCCCAGGGTTCAATTAAAATGTTTTTTGTGGGGCTGGGAGAGCTCACCTGGCTGCTTCCACAACCAAGGTCCGCTGCACAGACAGGGATATTAATAAGGCAAGTGGCAAGACCACAACCATTTTGAAGGTTTTTTTCCCCCTCTAGTGGGGCTACCAGAGGCCGACTGAACCATGGCTCCTCTGGGGAATCCAACAACTCCTACGGATGTTACACAGGTGAGTCTAATTTCCACCTCCGAAGGACAAATTAGGGGGAGGATATATTCACAAATGGATGGAAATATCCAATGATACCCGGATCTTCCAGTCAAATGGCTCCAGAAAGAGTTCTATGAATTACACAAGCAATGACCGAAACCAAAACTAATCAAAATTTCAGGGATTATGAGCTCACAGACAAGGAAGTAAGCTCATGCTCATCAAGGGCTCTATTATCATCTCACAAATTCATACAAATGGGTTTCTGAGCAATATTGTTTGGTTGCAAAACGGGTGTCAGCCACCAGCTGGTAATCAGCCTCAGGGTGTTCAACAAGTAGTTGATATTCTAGCACTTCAAGAAAAAAGAAAACCATCTTTTCAGGGACGTCCATTGTCCCTTCAATTGGATGCTGCAGCTAGACCTCAAGGACTCCTACCTGGAGATTTTTACCCCCCTCACTCCATTGCAGATTCTTTCAATTTATTTGGAAGCAACAGGTTACTGTTCTGCCCTTCAGCCTGTCAAAAGCACTCTGATGCTTTACAAAACTGCTTCGACCAGCAATGGAATTTCTCAGAGGGAGGGGAGTATGTCTCATTATTTACCTCAGCAACATCCTGATCATGAACAGCTTGAAAATATGGATGAGCCAACAACCAGTGATGACAATAACACTAATGCAGGACATAGGATTCCTGATCAACTTGAACCCTCACTAGAGACCTCGTTTTTGGGTCTCATAGACTCAGTACAGAAGCCTCAATACATAGACTCAGTACAGAAGACACGGAAATTACCCAACAAGAAGAAAGCTAACATCAAGAGAGAACTCAGGAAAGTCCTGAACAGTCCCAGGATATTACTGCCACAACTGGTCACTTCGGTGGGACTCTTTTGGTTGTCAGTTCAACCAATATTACCAGAGCCCCTACAATCTCTGTCCCTCCAAAGACTGGAAATGTCCCATCTTCGGAGGGGTCTCACCTACTTCCAGCAGGTGGACCGCAAAACTCAGGCCAGAGAGCAATATCAACCTAGTGCCTAGAGCACATGCAAGCATGAAATGGAAGAGCAATGTTAAGCTAAACTTCAGACCTAATAATAGAATCAGATACCAGCAGGGCAGGCTGGGGCTTCAGATGCAGGAAGTTTTCTAAAGGGAGAAACTGGTCAGAAGAGGAACTAGCATTGCATTTCATTTGCTAGGAACTTCTGGAAGGCTCCTTCATGGTCAAGTTCTGAACAAACAACCAGGTGAGCTGCTGCGTAATGCTGAAGATAGACAATGGCCCCCATTACAACATTGGCGTTAAGTGCCGCTTACCGCCATGCTGACTGCCGCCAACATACCGCGACCGCGGCAGAAATCCGACACTATACAGACACACACAAGTCCGCCAGCCCAAAGGTCAGTGATAAACAGGGGGTAGCAAAACCTAAACCGTTATGCCAACAGAAATACACCCACAGCATCATGACCCACGAATCACCGCAGCAGTCATTCAACTGCGGTAAACCATTGGCGGTACACACCGCTGCGCTCAAAATACACACACACATACAAAACTACACCACATTGGACAATTCAAACTGCACACACCTGACACACATACACATAGCACACCCACACCAATATAAAACACACACCCACACTACCCACAACCCTTTACGACCCAAAGATTTTGGCAAGTGAGAGAGAGACAAGCCAGGAGCACCCAGTGAATCTGAGCCACAAAACACCATCACCCATACACCATCCACACACCTCACCGCACACACCCCAACTCATTAACCCACACACCCTCACACATACCACTCACACTACACCCATGGCACCACAAAGACACCCCAGGTTCTCAGAGGAGGAGCTAAGGGTCATGGTGAAGGAAATCATCCGGGTAGAGCCACAGCTATTCGGATCACAGGTGCAGCAGACATTTATTGCAAGGAAGATGGAGCTATGGCGGAGAGTCGTGGACAAGGTCAATGCCATGGGACAGCACCCAAGAACAAGGGATGACATCAGGAAGAGGTGGAACGACCTATGGGGGAAGGTACGTTCCGTGGTTGCAAGACACCAGATAGCTTTACAGAGGACTGGCGGTGAACCCCCACCTCTTCCCCCACAACTAACAACATGGGAGGAGCACGTCTTGGCGATCATGCATCCTGAGGGCCTGGCAGGAGTAGCAGGAGGACTGGACTCTGGTAAGTCAAATCCTTACTACTTTATCACCCACCCTAACTGCATGCCATCACACACAACAACCCCTACACTCACCCCCATCACCCCGCCACCTCACATATACCCCACCATCACAGCCCACCCATCCCAATACCAAGCCCTGTATGCAACACCAATGCATGGACGCCCATCACAGACCTGCATGGACACCCATCACCACAGCATGCACACTAGTGACAATCACTTAGCCAAACCAATCACAACTCACACAAGCCAAAGCTGCCTTGCTAATAACAACCATAGAGGGAAACATAGCTATGCACAAGATGGCACACGCAGAAACAATAACACTGCATTTACATCCCCACAGGACCCCCACTCAACGTCACCGGAGAGGAGGTGCCAGCCACATCCAGTCCCCCCCAGAAGAGGCCCACAGTGATGACAGCAGCTCTGCACACCTGGATCACGATGACCAACCTGGCCCATCAGGGACCTCTGGACAGTCTGTTACCCAGGCACAGTCCCAACCCACCACAGAGCCTCCCTCCTCAGGAAACACCACCACAGCACCCACCCAGCGGGCCCATCCTTCAGTCCCCAGGACACGTCAATCAGCAGTGTGTCCACCACTACAGGGACCCCAGGCAACCCCACAAACACAGGACGATCAGGGACCTGGGGTCAGTGGCAGTGGGCACACAGTTCAGGGGACAGAGGCACAGGACAACAGGGAAGCTGGGAGGACTGCTGTGTGACAGCGGGAGGACAGGCCAAGGGAACCCACTCTCCACGAGGCACTCACCAACATCCTGGGAGCATATCGCCATTCCTAGGAGACCATGGGCCAGATACTGGCCAAGTTGCATGAGACCCAGTGGCTGCAGGAGGGACAATACCTGGGGATCAGGGAGGACCTGAGGGACATCCACACCACCCTGGTCACCATTGCATGGGTGCTGGCAGACATGCCCTACACCATGAAGGAGGCAGTTGCACACAAATGGGCCCCTGACACTAGCCACACCTCTGCCGACGCTAGTGTGCAGGAGGCCCTGCCACAGGAACAACAGGCCACCAGCACCCCACCCCCTGCAGAAAGAGAACCACCCCGCAAACAGTCCCTGCGATCCAGGCAGAAGCCAGAGAACATTGCCAAGACCCCGCCAGGAAAAAAGAATCTCCTGATTGTCACCCTTGTGTCCCACTCTGTCACCCTGTCCACCTTGAACTGCCATTGCTCCCCTTCCTATGCCCCCATGGACAATGCACCTGTGATACACATAGACTGTACTCTACTGTGGACTTTCCGCCATCAGCAACCCAACCATTGCAATACCCCCTCCACTTATTAGCACCTAAATAAACACCTTTGGAACAAATTCAAAAATGGAGTCTGTCAATTGTTTGAAATATGTGTTAGTTACACAAACTGTAAACATTGCAATTCAAATGTACTGTAATATTTACATAGGTATGACCTGTAGTGGGCAGCAGTAAACACACCAGGAGCCAGAGTGGGGAACAGAGATCGGAAAATAGAGATGCCAAAGGGTACAGTAAGTGGCCATAGAAATAGGGAAATCTGGCTGCCATGTTCAATGTCAAACAAAAAACTGCAATCGAAGGTGAAGTTACAGTGTCTTAACTGTGTGCCACAGGAAGTACTGTTGAATTAGTGTAGTTCTGTTGTCCACATCTTCTTCCTCTGCCTCCTCTTCGTCACTGTGCACAGGCTCCACCGCTGTCACACGACCATCCCCAGGCTCATCCTTCTGCAGAAAAGGCACCTGGCATCTCAAGGCCAGGTTGCGCAACTTTCAACATGCAACGATGATCTGGCACACCTTCTTGGGTGAGTAGTACAGGGATCCACCTCAGATGAAGGCACCGGAATCTGGCCTTCAGGCCAAAGGTTCGCTCAATGATCCTCCTTGTTCGCCCAAGTGCCTCATTGTAACGTTCCTCTGCCCTTGTCCTGGCATTTCTCACTGGGGTCAGTAGCCATGAGAGGTTGGGGTAACTAGAGTCACCTGCAAATATCGAGGGATATCTGTTAGCCACACAATCACCCTTAGGGTCAAACCCACACCCATATACCTACATCAACTGGTTGGGGACCATGGGCTCACCTATTAGCCAAACCCAGTGCCTCTGGAGTTGAGACATCACATATGGGATGCTGCTATTCCTCAAGATAAAGGCATCATGCACAGAGCTAGGATACTTTGCATTGACATGGGAGATGTACTGGTCCGACAAACACACCATCTGCACATCCAGAGAGTGAAAGCTTTTTCTATTTTTGAACACTTGTTCATTTCTCCAGGGGGGACAAATACAATATGTGTACCATTAATGGCACCAATGATGTTGAGGATATGTCCCAGTGCATAGAAGTCAGCCTTCACTGTGGCCAAATCCTCCACCTGGGGGAAAACAATGTAGCTGCGCATGTGTTTCAGCAGGGCAGACAACACTCTGGTCAGCACGTTTGAGAACATAGGCTGTGACATCCCTGATGCCATGCCACTGTCGCTTGGAAGGAACCGCTTGCCAGGAAATGGAGCACTGACAGGACCTGCATTAGAGGGGGGATCACAGTGGGGTGGAGGATAGCAGATAACAGGTCTGGCTCCAATTGGACACACAGTTCTTGGATTGTGGCACTATCAAGTCTGTAGGTCAGGATATTGTGTCTGTCCTCCATTGTCGCCTGGTCCACCAGGGGTTTGTACACGGGGGCATGTCTCCATCTCCTATTCATCCTCAGTGGTTGAACTCTCGGGTGAAAACGGTGAGCAGAAGGTCATATTCACACATATTTCAACATTAATATGCAATTTTTGCTTTACAGAAACAGTATGTGAACTCGTAAGTCAGTTGATGTGCCAATGTCTGCTATGACGCAGTTAGGTGCCATGGCCTGTGCCCACCTGAAATGGCAGCTGCCTGACCTGTGAGGAGGGACAAGGGGAAATGAGGTAATTCCGCTGGCGTTGTGCGCCGTTGCGGTCGTCGGTCGATGACCACCGTGCAACACTGCATTGGTTATCACTGGGGCCTGTGGGTTCCAGGAGCCAGTGGTTGCACGGTACCACCGCCGCGGACGCAACCGCCATTTTCTATCTGTTCACTCACTTGCTACCTGACCTTCAACAGGAGAGGACCTACGCTGCAAGTGCTGCTGTGACCTGTGTCTGGAAGCGACAATGGCTCGAGTGTCTGGGGAAAGGGCCCCTGCCTTCACTTCGGAGGAGTTGGAGAGACTGGTAGATGGGGTACTACCCCAGTACCCTTTGCCCCTGCCTTCACTTTGGAGGAGTTGGAGAGACTGGTGGATGGGGTCCTACCCCAGTACCCTTTACTCTATTGTCCTCCAGACAAACAGGTGAGTACAATGTGAGCATGATGCGTGGGGCATGAATGTATGGATTGCTGTGTGTGTAAGCCTTGGGTAAGGGGGGTATGAGGGGTCCTGGGCAGAGTGCTGCATGTATGGTGGTCAATGTATGTGCGTAAGGGGATGGGGGGGGTATGGTGGGTCATGAGTATAACAGTCAGGACGGTATGACTAATACCTTTTCTGCTGTTTTTTTTCTGCAGGTCAGCGCCCATCAGAAAAAGGGTATTTGGCGTGCCATCGCCAAGGAGGTGCGGACCCTAGGGGTCTTTGACAGGCGGAGCACCCACTGCCGCAAATGGTGGGAGGACCTGCGCCACTGGGCAAAGAAGACGGCGGAGGCCCAGCTGGGGCTGGCCTCCCAACGAGGAAGGGGTGCCCGTCGTACCCTGACCCCCATGATGTTCCGCATCCTGGCGGTGGCCTATCCAGAGTTGGATGGGCGCTTGAAGGCATCACAGCAGCCACAAGGGGGTGAGTACAGATTCTGAATCATGACTTTGCGAGCGTCAAGGTATTGCCTGGGAGGGAGATGTGGCCTGTGGGTTCCCCATAGGCCAGGGCGAACATGGTAGGGTATGTTCAATGATGGGCAAGCTCGGATGCACTCCAACCCCACTACTGTTAGTGGGCATGTACCACTGGGTAGGGTCTTGTAGGTTTCAGGTGTGCAGCTAATGGCGTTAGGCATTGTACCCCATGGGCTGGTGACTAGCATTGTAACTGGTAGTGCATGGCCTAGTGCATAGGGCTGTTCCCTGTGAGTTTGTACACCAACGGTAGTGTTGCTGCTGGCATTGACCAAGTGTATCCTCTGTCTCTCGCCCCCCCTTTTTGTTTTGTCACCCTGTCCCTGTGTGCATTAGCATCATCACTACACGCCCCTCACTGGCAGTCATCACCCCCACATCCATGCACACGTCCCCTGTGTCCTCTCCCACTGTGTCTGTGACCCCCCTGCCAAAGTACACAAACGCAAGCACTCAGACACCCAACAGCCATCCACCTCACAACTGTATCGAGCCCATGCACCTGCACCCAAACACAGCAGACTGACACCTCCTACAACCACTCCCTCTTCCTCCACACCCAAACCTTCACCCTCTTCCCGGTCCAGTGTCCCTAAGAAGCTTTTCCTCGCCACCATTGATCTATTTCCTACCCGTCCCCCACCCCCGTCCTACACCTCGGGCCAGAGTGGCCAGAACCCAGCCCAGCACCTCAGCCGCCCAGTCCACGGCCACTGTGGTTTCTGCAGCAACTGCAGGTGGGAGAGGCTCCGAGGAGTCAGCCGTCAGCCCAGCTAGTGTGCCAGCACCACCTAGCAAGGGCAAGAAGGGGACACCAGCCAGCAATGGGAAGGAGGCACCATCAGCCAGCAAGGGCAAGAAAAAGACACCAGCTGGCAGAAGCAAGGAGGCCCCACCATCTGCCAAGGGCAGGAAGGGGCACACAACACCAGCAATGGCACTTCAGTCGTCCGAGGCTGCAGGTGAAGGCCTGGAGGCTACCACCACCACTGGCAGCACCGCCACCTGCACCGTGGCCAGCACCGCCACCTGCTTCGCAGCCAGGAGCACCACTGCCAGCAGCAGCAGCCCCAGTGGGCACCCGTCCGAGGCTGCAGGTAAAGGCTTGGAGGCTACCACCACCACTGCCAGCACCGCCACCTGCAGCGCAAATGGCATCCATTTAGCAGCCGTCACCGTTGGCGAGCAGTGTGTAGTGGTGACTACATGGGCTGCAGTGTGTCCTGGCCCCTGCTGTCGGTATGACACACAGGTGAGAGACTGTGACCTTGCACTGGGTACATGGCCCCTTCTAGAACCAGTGGAAGAAGGCATCCACTCAGCTCCTCCTTGCCAGGATGAAGCACACTGGGCACAAGGCCCCCTCCAGAACCAGTGGAAGAAGGCATCCACTTGAGAGACTGTGGCTTTCACTCCCCAGGACCAAGCAGTGGGCAAACTACCCACTAGAGAGACTGTGGCTTTGCACTCCCCAGGACCAAGCAGTGGGCAAACCACCCACTTGAGAGACTGTGGCTTTGCACTCCCCAGGACCAAGCAGTGGGTATAGGGCCCCCTCCAGGCCAGTGGCATTGTAACATCTTCCGGCTGAGGTGCCCCCCCCCCCATTCCAAGTCCCCCTGAGGTGCCTGTGTGTGCCTGTGTGTTTTCGACCTGATGCCCCTGCAGTGTTCTCTCCGTATTGAGGCAGGAGTCAAGTGTGGCCTTGGCATATGTGTTATGGCCCAGTGGGCCATGGACATTTTGGAGTGGGCATTGTCCCTCCTTTTGTATATATTGTACATACTGTTTATTGTTTAAGGACGTATATATCTAAAACTGTACTATTACACTCATTTTATTCCATTCCTTTTGTCCTTGCATTATTCCTGAGGGTTACAGGGTATATATGTAATGTTGCATCCGTTTGTGTGTATGGTGGTGGGGGTGGGGGTGCTGCATGTTGCGTGTGTGTGTCACTCTCTTTTTCCTCCCCCCTCCCTTGTGTGCTAAGTGCAGTACTCACCGTGGTCGTCTTTGCCGGCGTTCGTGTTCCTGGTGTATGAGAAGGTACACCAGCATTGGAAACAAGTGCAGCTCAGGCTCCATGGCGTCGTGGTTCTTCCTTGAGTGTCGAGAGGCGAATTGTTTCCCTTCAGTGTTCTGTTTCCGCCGTGCTTTTGATGGCATTGGTACCGCCCCGGAAAAGCTGGCGGATAGGCATGTTGTAATGCTGTGGGCACATTGTCTTCCACCTGGCTGTGTTTGTTGCTACCGCCGTGGCGGTCGGTGTGTTAAAGTGGCTCTTTGTGTTGGCGGTTTCCGCTGTGGTCATGATTACATTTTTTTTTACTGCCGGCCTGTTGGCGGTGTTACCGCTGCTTTATCACCGACCGCCAGGGTTGTAATGAGAGCCAATGTGTCAGTGGTGGAGTACCTCAACCGCCTAAGTAGTACAAGGTCAAAGGCATTGACAATTCAGACATGCTTGCGACTCCAGCTCCTGGAAGCTTCTCCCAAAATTATTTCAATTCATCGTGACTCAGTGGGGTCTGTGCCAGAGGATCTTTTCGTGTCTTAATTCGTCCATCAGCTCCTTAAGTACTTCAGCTGGAAACTGGATCCCAGAGTGGCAGTGACATTTGTATTCTTTCAGTACTAGGAAACGGAGACCAACTATTCCTTTTCCCTACTAAACATGATCATCAGGCTGAAGCTCAGGTCAGGAGGCAAGGAGAGAACTTCGGAGCATATTTATGAGTTGTTGCACCATGCTTGCACCACGCAACATGGTACATGCTTGGCTCAACCAGTAAGTCATATTTTTTGAAGCCATTCAAAGCCACTTTGTGTGGCTTTGAATGGCTTCAAAAATATGGAGCAAGGCAACACAGCGGAAATCGCTAGGTTGTCTTACTCTGCCTTGGGTAGGCATTTCATGGGCTTTGAGGTGGGTGTTCCTACACAACTCCCATGGATTTTGACACATTTTCAGATTTATAAGGACTTGTAAACATGGAAATGTGCCAAAATTTTACACCGACCCAGGAGAGGCATAACAAGGAGAAATATCTTTATTTCTCCTAGTTATTACTCTTTCTATGTGTGGTGCATTCTGCAGCACACATAAAAAATAGTAAAACGCCTCTCAGTATTGTTCTTGTTCAGGAAGGTGTCCCTTTCTGCACAAAAACAATCCTGCATGCAACACAGGCACCCTTGCACCAAAGTACAAGTGTGCCTGTGTTGGCACTACGCTGCCAAAAGGGCATCACCGCTGGAGGAATACAGCACATTCCTGCCCCTTCACTGTGAGGCAGGGCAGCATCACACTCTTAAATATGCCCCTTAGTGCTCATCACTCCAATCTGAAGATTGCAAGTGTGGTTTCTGGTTTTGGTGGAACCTTCTTCTGATTCACTGATCCAACTCCTCCTCCTTCAGAACATTCTTTTGGACCCATAAAGTCATTGTCATCACCTGGTTGCAGAAGGCTCCTTAAGACTTATGGTCTGGCAGATCACAGGGAACGTTAGTCAATACCAGGCCTGTCGAGACAGATGTTTTCAAGTGGGCCTGGTCGCTTAGCATAGTCAAACAGTACAGATCGGCTTGGAGAAAATAGGCCCCTTGGAGGGTAGAAAAAGGTTTCGATCCCATGAGGGCTGACACATCCGACGATATAGCCTACAAGTCAGTAGATTTCTTCAGATTGGCCATTTAGGCAGGCTATGTGCAGGTGGACAGGCTTGAATATATGTGAATATAATGTGCAAACTTAGACCACCATGTATTTGGTTTGATGTAGGAAATGTCCAGAAACAGGAATAGCAAAACAACTCTGTCTTAACTATTTTAGGTCATATGAAGAAAGAGAGGGAAGTCTGGTTGTAACATAATGTTATGGACGTAATGTTCTGTTAATGGTTTGTTTGAAACTACTATTACCCTTTGTGTTCATGGGTTCAGCTTTGCTTACATATTTACTTGGTTATAGCTGCTGTTGGAAAATAAAGCGGAGTCACATAGGATAATCCTCGCCTCAGTGTCATTAATAGAATTGAAATTGTTTTGATGTTTTCTAAGACATGTTTTTTATTAAACTAAAGCTGGGAAGTCTATGATTTAAGTGTCACTTTACTTTTGAAACAATGTGTGATGTTTCATGAAATGAATCTGAATTTGACAATCCTGGACACACACAATTGGAATTTTATGTATAAATAATGCACTATGAGTGCCAATTCTACAGACCAATGATTAAAGATAAGGGCAAGCCATGGCATTTTGACAGAATAGAAAAGAATATACATTTTGAACGTGATAACCTAACAACGCAAAACTAGCAATCAGAACCAGGCTGGATCCTTGGTCCCAAATATCTGTGGGGTCATTACAACCCTGGCGGACGGTGTTAAAGCAGCGGTAAGACCGCCAACATGCTGGCGGTCTTTTTTTGAGTATTATGACCATGGCGTCATCCGCCGCTTCACTGTTCCGCCCGCCAGGGCGGAGACAACCGCTGGGCTGGAGACCTGGGTCTCCAGCCCGGCGGCCGTCACAATACCTCCGCCAGTATTTCGACCCGGCTTACCGCCGTGGATTTCCAGCGGTAGGAACCGCCATGAAATCCATGGCGGTAAGCGGGGTTTCCCCCACCCCCACTCCAACCCTGACTCCCTCCCCTACCCCCCCACCACCCCTGCCACCCCCCAAAGATGGCAGGGCCCCCTCTCCCCACCCCGACCCCCAACATCACATAACTCACACGACACGCACGCAGGCACCACCAATACACATACACGCACACACACCAACATACATGTCTACATCCACACACTCAGTCAGACACACACACCCATATACAGACATACACGCACACATCCATACAGACATATATACAGACATACACGCACTCATTCCCAACCCACGCAACACACCCGCAAGCATACACGCACTCACACCCCCCTCTACATACACAGACGCACACCCCCATGCACCCACACAACACACAACACCCCCCCACCCCCCTCCCCTAACGGACGATCGACTAACCTTGTCCGTCGATCCTCCGGGAGGGGACGGGAGCCATGGGGGCTGCTCCGCCGACACCACACCGCCGCGCCGAATCACAGGACGTGATTTGCTGGGCGGTGTTCTGTTGGCGTGGCGGTGGAGGTGGAGCAACCTCCACTTCCCCGCCGCCCGCCAGTATGGCTGTTGGCGGCTCTCCATCGTAAAAAGGACGGAGAGCAGCCAACAGTCATAATACGCCGAGCGGCAAACCCCCACTACTGGCGGTCTTCCGCACGGCGGTCCCTCGGCGGTCTTGTAAAAAGACCGCTGAGGTTGTAATGACCACCTTGGTGTGTTAGAAATGGGGTATTTGGTTAGCAGTCAGGTTACTCTCTGTCCAAGCAAGGACACTCATTCTAGTCAGGGTAAGTCACACACAATCCAAATTATCCTGTGCCCACCCTCTGGTAAATCATACAATACCACAATATAGCACCACAAAAATACAACACACAGTGTTCAGAAAAATATATAATATTTATCTGGTTAAATGCAGGTCAAAACGATCAAAGATGCAATAAGTAAATGTAGAGATATCACAGAAAAATGATATAAAGGCGGTCATTACAACCCTGGCGGTCGGTGCTAAATCACCTCTACACACCCCACGAGGAACGAGGACAGCATAGAACCGGAACTCCAAATCCTCCCAGCGATAGTCTTCCTGCTCCTCTACCAGGAGCACAAACGCCGGCGCAGAAGACAACGGTGAGTACTGCACCTACAGCACAGGGGAGGGGGGAGGGAAAAAACAGGGACACACACACGCGACACACCCACCCCCACCCACTACAACACACACATTAATGCATACCAATACATCACAGTTACACCCCCAAAACCCCCAGAAGAATGAAAAGACAAAAGGAAATGATTGTAACCATTGAAATATATTAAAATACAGCAATCAAAAATATTTACACACTAAAAACTATTATATACACCAAATTTACAAGTCCAGGCATAGTACCAGGCATTGTCCGTGGACCACTGGGCCCAAATAACATGGGCAAAGCCCACACCGGATACCTGACTTAAACGGAGAGAACACTGCAGGGGCATCAGATAGCAAAACTACAGGCACCTCAGGGGGAAGGGAAGGGGGGGCACCTCAGCCGGATGAGTGCACCACGCCAGATCCACCAGGGGGCTCCATGCCCACTGTTCAATCCTGGGGAGTGCAAAGCCACAGTCTCACAAGTCTATACAGTGGGTGGTCTGCCCACTTCTCAATCCTGGGGAGTGCAAAGCCACAGTCTCACAAGTCTATACAGTGGGTGGTCTGCCCACCGGTCAATCCTGGGGAGTGCAAAGCCACAGTCTCACAAGTCTATACAGTGGGTGGTCTGCCCACTGCTCAATCCTGGGGAGTGCAAAGCCACAGTCTCACAAGTCTATACAGTGGGTGGTCTGCCCACCGGTCAATCCTGGGGAGTGCAAAGCCACAGTCTCACAAGTCTATACAGTGGGTGGTATGCCCACTGCTCAATCCTGGGGAGTGCAAAGCCACAGTCTCTCAAGTGGATAACAGTCTCCACTGGTTCTGGAGGGGGCCTGGTGCCCAGAGTGCATCGTGCAGCCCTGTCCGACACAGATACGGCACTGCCCCTGCCGCTCATGGGCCAGCGGTGCTTGAGATAGCCGTGCCCTGTTCAGCGGTGCTTGAGATAGCCGTGCCCTGTTCAGCGGTGCTTCAGATGGCGGTGCCCTGTTCAGCGGTGCTTCAGATAGCCGTGCCCTGTTCAGCGGTGCTTGAGATGGCGGTGCCCTGTTCAGTGGTGCTTGAGATGGAGGGCCCTGTTCAGCGGTGCTTCAGATGGCGGTGCCCTGTTCAGCGGTGCTTGAGATGGAGGGGCCTGTTCAGCGGTGCTTGAGATGGAGGGGTCTGTTCAGCGGTGCTTCAGATGGCGGTGCCCTGTTCAGCGGTGCTTGAGATAGCCGTGCCCTGTTCAGCGGTGCTTCAGATGGCGGTGCTCTGTTCAGCGGTGCTTGAGATAGCCGTGCCCTGTTCAGCGGTGCTTCAGATGGCGGTGCCCTGTTCAGCGGTGCTTGAGATGGAGGGGCCTGTTCAGCGGTGCTTGAGATGGAGGGGCCTGTTCAGCGGTGCTTCAGATGGCGGTGCCCTGTTCAGCGGTGCTTGAGATAGCCGTGCCCTGTTCAGCGGTGCTTCAGATGGCGGTGCCCTGTTCAGCGGTGCTTGAGATAGCCGTGCCTTGTTCAGCGGTGCTTGAGATGGCGGTGCCTTGTTCAGCGGTGATTCAGATGGCGGTGCCCTGTTCAGCGGTGCTTGAGATAGTCGTGCCCTGTTCAGCGGTGCTTGAGATGGCGGGGCCTGTTCAGCGGTGCTTGAGATGGCGGGGCCTGTTCAGCGGTGCTTCAGATGGCGGTGCCCTGTTCAGCGGTGCTTGAGATAGCCGTGCCCTGTTCAGCGGTGCTTCAGATGGCGGTGACCTGTTCAGCGGTGCTTGAGATGGAGGGGCCTGTTCAGCGGTGCTTCAGATGGCGGTGCCCTGTTCAGCGGTGCTTGAGATAGCCGTGCCCTGTTCAGCGGTGCTTCAGATGGCGGTGCCCTGTTCAGCGGTGCTTGAGATGGAGGGCCCTGTTCAGCGGTGCTTCAGATGACAGTGCCCTGTTCAGCAGTGCTTGAGATGGAGGGGCCTGTTCAGCGGTGCTTGAGATAGCCGTGCCCTGTTCAGCGGTGCTTCAGATGACGGTGCTCTGTTCAGCGGTGCTTGAGATAGCCGTGCCCTGTTCAGCGGTGCTTCAGATGGCGGTGCCCTGTTCAGCGGTGCTTGAGATAGCCGTGCCCTGTTCAGCGGTGCTTCAGATGGCGGTGCCCTGTTCAGCGGTGCTTGAGATGGAGGGGCCTGTTCAGCGGTGCTTGAGATGGAGGGGCCTGTTCAGCGGTGCTGGCCATGCCGGGGTGCTCATGTGCCATCTGGCCTCGGCCTGGCGGGGCCCTCCTACCCACCTGTCCTGTGGCTGGCGGGGCCCTCCTGGGCAGCTGTGCTGGGGCTGTTGGTGGCCTCCTGGCCAGCTGGGATGGGGCTGGCGGGCCCTCATGGCCAGCTGGGCTGATGGGGTTTTTGTCGGGCGTGCTGCCCTTCCCAGCCTTTCCTGCTCTCCTGTGGCCCTTCCCCACCTTGGCCGTGTCCCAGCTGTCTCGACACTCCCACCGGGACCCCTGGTAGGGGTTTTTGTCCCTGGTGTCTTGACCCTCTGCCGCCGGGCACTGGAAATTTTTTGATGTTTCTCAGGGGGGCGGGGGCTGGCTGTGCTGTGGTTCCGTACCAGACTGGCTGCCCTGGTGGGCGGTGCACTCCAGTGACCATGGATGACATGCACCACTGGGCCCGGTGATGTAGTGGCTGAGGTGCTAGCTCTGGTCCTATGACATGGACGGGGTGGGTGAGTTGTGGGAAAGAGGTTGAGTTTGGACAGGAAACATTTTTGGGGAGCAGTGGGACGGGTAGGTGTAGTGGGTATGGGACTGGAGGAAGAGGTTGTGGTTGTAGGAGGTGTAAGTGGGGTGGCTTTGGGGGCAGGTGCTTGGGCCGGAGGCTGTCGTGAGGTGGGTGGCTGTTGGGTGGGTGGCTGCCTGCGTTTGTGTATCTTGGGAGGGGGCGGCACAGACACACTGGGAGAGGACACAGGGGACGTGTAAATGGCAGTGGGGGTGGTGAGTGCACGTGTGCGGGGTGTTCTGGTGTGTGTGCTGCTGAGGGACATAGTGGCTGAAGATGTTGTGCATGCAGGTGTGAGTGGAGATGTGACAGGGAGGGAGGAGGGAGACGTGGAGGAGGGGGACACAGTGGAGGCAGTGGGTGTTGGTATGTCTGTATGGGGATGTTGCTTGTGTGACTGCCTGTGGGATGTGTGGTGCTTATGTCTGCCTGAGCTTCCCTTGGGTGTTGAGGTGTGTGCAGCCTGGTCTGATGGTGTGCTTGGGATAGGCAGAGGTACAGGGGATTGGGTCTGGGTGGAGGAAGATGGAGTGGGGAGGCTAGAGACAGGGACAATGGCTGCCATCAGTGCTGAGGCCAGAGTCTGAAAGGCTCGCTGAAGGGCCGCCTGACCAGAATGAATGCCCTCCAGGTATGCATTACTTTGGTGCACTTCCCTTTCTGCACCCTGGATGGCATTCAAAATGGTAGACTGCCCAACAGTGAGCGACCTGAGGAGGTCAATGACCTCCTCACTGAGGGCAGCAGGGGTGACTGGGGTGCCTGGGGCGAAGGAGATCCCCACCTTCCTGGGTGAGCGGGCACGGTGCAAACGCTGAGGGGCTGCTGGGAGGGCGGTGCTGGTGCAGGGGGTGGCGGATGTACCTGTTGTTGCGGAGGGCAGAGATGTTGCCGCCACCACAAGGGAGCTCCGATTCACTAATGTCCGCTCGTGTCCCCGGCGTGGAGCTCCCCTCGCCCTCCGTCCCACTGGCGAATTCAGAGTCGGTAGTGTGGCCCTCCATGGCCATGTGGGATGCAGCTCCCTCGTGCTCCGGTGCCACTGCTCCTCCGCCTGATGATGCTAATGCACACATGAACCGGAAGACCACAAAAAGGGGGGGGGGGAACAGAATAAAGACATGTTGAGTGCATGCATTCCCGCTACCGTTGGCAGACAGCACAGACACAGAAGCCCCCTGCACTACGCTGCGCACTTGGGGTCCACTTTGCAATCCCTGGGACATGGCCTACAAGGCTATGGACGACACCTGCACACATAGATGACACAGGGCCATGAATAGCTGTACTTGGCACCCTACAGAGGTGGGGGGCGGGGGCACAGGGCCATGCCTTACGGAGGGGCCTAGCCTACGGAACTCGCCCTGGCCTAGGGATACCCACAGCCGTCCTCCCCCACCTAGACACCTCCACTGCGCGCAAAGTTAGCAGAATGAGAGTGTACTCACCCCCTTGTGTCTGCTGTGATGCCCTCACGCGCCCATCCAACTCGGGGTAGGCCACCGCCAGGATCCGGAACATCAGGGGGGTCAAGGTTCGACGGGCACCCCTCCCACGTTGGGAGGCCATCCCCAGCTGAGCCTCCGCTGTCTTCCTGCTCCAGCGGCGAATGTCCTCCCATCTCTTCCGGCAGTGGGTTCCCCGTCTGTGGTGGACCCCCAGGGTCCGGACGTCCTTGGCGATGGTACGCCAAATATCCATCTTCTGGTGGGCGCTGACCTATATGAAATGTACAGGGGAGAAGAAAAGTAATTACCTTCTGCACCCTCAATGTGAGTGGCCCCCCATCCCTACCCTTGCCATGAGGCACATGCACTCACCGTCGTTTCATGCATGCCTCAATCTCTCCCCCCCACCCCCATCTTTCATCCACCCCACTCAACACAGGCATAGCCCATACAGCATGCTCCCAGTGTATTTACCTGTTTGTCTGGAGGACCGTAGAGTAGCGCGTACTGGGGGAGGACCCCATCCACAAGCTTCTCCAACTCCTCCGATGTGAAGGCAGGGGCCCTTTCCCCAGTCGCATGAGCCATTGTCTCTTCCAGACCGAGGTCACAGCAGCACTTGCAGTGTAGGTCCTCTCCTGTCGAAGATCAGGTATCGAGTGATTTAACAGATGGAAAATGGCGGTCACGTCCGCGGCGGAGCGTACCGCGACCGCCGGCGCACATCGTCATTGGCTCCTGAGACCCAGAGGGTCCAATGTTAACCAATGCAGCATTGCGCCGCGGTCTTCGACCACCTACCACCATGGTGTACAACGCCAGTGCAGTTACCTCACATCCCATTGTCACACTTTACAGGTCAGGCAGCAGCCATTTCAGGGGCCCACATGCCTTACTTTTTTTACTGCGTCACACATACCTAGGCCTTGCATCCACACTCATACAAGCCATTCTATGGATTCAGATTCGTGTTTTTGGCAAGCTGTGGTTACGTACCTCTGGGATGTTTGACTCTGTGCTCGCTGTTGTCCTTCATAGGCACCGTCCGCTGGGACATGTGAGGAGATTGCGGCATCCTCCGGTGTACAGACCGCTGGTGGACCTGTCGACAATGGAGGAGAGACATGTCATCCTGACATACAGGCTTGACCGTGCCACAATTCTGGAACTGTGTGCCCAGCTGGAGCCAGACCTGATGTCAGCTATCCGCCATCCCACAGGAATCCCCCCTCAAGTGCAGGTGCTGTCAGTACTCCATTTCCAAGTGGGTCATTTCAAACAACAGTGGCCATATCATCAGGGATGTCCCAGCCTATGTTTTCCAACGTGTTGTCCAGAGTGTTGTCTGCCCTGCTGAAACACATGTGGAGCTACATCGTTTTCCCTGAGGTGGAGGATTTGGCTACAGTGAAAGGTGATTTCTATGCCCTTGGACATATCCCCAACATCATAGGTGCCATTGATGGGACCCATGTGGCTTTGCCGCCCCCCCCCCCCCCACAGGAGTGAACAGGTGTACAGTGGAGAAGTGTGGCTCAATGGTTGGAGCGGCAGACCCTGATGCAGAAATCTGGCCCGGGACCAGGGTTCAATTCCCGCCTCGGCGGGTCTTGGGCTCAATTTCCTCTGACCTGATAATTCTTGCATCGTTGCCTAGTCTAATTCATGGGTCCCACTCTGTAACTCTGGGCAATAGCTTGCTTAATCTCCACAATGGCCCCAACAGCGCGGGATGCCTGGCTTCACCTTGGAGGTTGCCCAGGAGTGGGCACCTCACAGGGAAAAGCCAGGAGGGGTTCCACAGCGGTATGCGTACAGCGCCTTGAGACCCTAACGGGTGAGTAGTGCGCTATACAAGTACGAAGTTTACAGTTTTACAGAAACCGGAAGAGTTATCATTCCATGAATGATGAATGTCCAGCTGGTATGTTTGGCAGACCAGTACATCTCCCATGTGAATGCCATGTTCCCTGGCTCAGTGCATGACGCGTACATCATGCGGAATAGCAGCATTCCTTATGTGATGGGTCAGCTCCAGAGGCACCGTGTGTGGCTAATTGGTGACTCTGGTTACCCCAACCTGTCATGGCTACTGACCCCAGGGAGGAATCCCAGGACAAGGGCAGAGGAACGCTACAATGAGGCCCATGGGCGAACTAGGAGGATGATCGAGCGGACCTTCGGCCTCCTGAATGCCAGGTTCCGCTGCCTCCATATGACAGGTGGATCCCTATTCTACTCACCAAAGAAGGTATGCCAGATCATCGTGGCCTGCTGTATGCTTCACAACCTGGCTTTGCGTTGCCAGGTGCCTTTTCTGCAGGAGGATGGTCCAGATGGTGGTGTAGTAGCAGCTGTGGAGCCTGTGGAGAGTGAAGAGGAGGAAGCCAAAGAAGACGACATAGACAACAGGAACACGGTGATACTGCAATATTTCCAATGAAACAGAGGTAAGAATACAAACCGGCCTACTACATGTACTTAAACACTACTACCTCTCTACTGTCTGTCCTTTTCACCCAGTGTATGGTAACTGAGTTGTCACTTTCCCTTACGATTTCAGAGATGTGGGTCCCACAGTGTGACATCTGCTTTGTTTCCCCATGGACTACAGCTGTGTGACATTGGTATGTTGGCATCACAATGTAAATAAGCATTTTGGCACTGTAATTACAGATAGATTTTTTCAAATTCACAGACAGAGTCCAGTCTATTAGTCTCACAGGTGCATTGTCCAAATGGGTCTGGGAAGTGGAGCTGGAGCAGTTTAAGGATGGACAGGGTGACAAAGTGGGACAGTGGGATGACAATCAGGGTGGTATCCTTTCTTGGCGGGGGTCTTGGCATCTTACTCTGTCTTCTTCCTGGATCTCTGGGACCGCTTGCGGGGTGGTTCTGCTTCTGCAGGGGGTGGGGTGCTGGTGGCCTGTTGGTCCTGTGGCGGGGCCTCCTGTCCACTAGCGCCGGCGGAGGTGGTGCGCAGTTCTTGGTCCATGCTAGTGTCAGGGGCCCTTTGTGGTGCCACAGTGTCCCTCAAAGTGGTCAGTACCAGATTCAGCACCCCTACGATGGTGCCCAGGGCGGAGATGATGGTTCCGAGTTCCTCCCTGAACCCCAAATACTCTTCCTCCTGCAGGCGCTGGGTCTCCTGAAACCTGGCCAGTACCGTAGCCATCGTCTCCTGGGAGTGGTGGTATGCTCCCATGATGGAGGAGAGGGCCTAGTGGAGACTGGGTTTTCTGGGCCTGTCCCCCCACTGTCACACAGCAGCCCTCCCAGTTCCCCTGTTTCCCTGGGCCTCTGTCCCCTGGACCGTGTGCCCACTGCCACTGCCCCCAGGTCCCTGTTGTTGTTGGGGGTGGTGGGTTAACCGGGGTGCCCTGTAGTGGTGGACACACTGCTGCTTGATGTGTCCTGGAGACAGAGGTATGGGCCCGCTGAGTGGGTGCTGTGCTGGTGCTTCCAGAGGGGGGTAGGTCTGCAGTGGCCTGTGGCTGTGTGAGGGGAACCGACTGTCCTGAGGTCCCCGATGGGCCGGGCTGGTCATCTAGATCCAGGTCGACAGAGCTGCTGTCATCACTGTGGGCCTCTTCTGGGGGTGGAGTGGACATTTGTGGACCCTCCTGTGCGGTGACGTTGCGTAGGGGTCCTGCAGGGGTATAAAAGCATGATTATTGCATCTGTGTGTGCCATGGTGTTCAATGGGTGGGTGCCCGTGTCCCCCAGTGCTTGCATCCCTGTGTGGGGGCTTTTGTGACGGTGGTATGGGGGGGTTATGGGTATGTGCAGTGGGCATGCTTTGGTGATGGGTGTCCATGTTTTGTGGTCGCATACAGGGCTTGGTGTTGGGATAGGTGGGTTGTGATGGTGGGACATTTGCAAGGAGTAGGAGTGATGGGGGTGAGGGTGAGGGTATGTGTTGGCATGCAGGTGGGGTGGGGGGGATGAAGTAGTGAAGATGTGACTTACCAGAGTCCATTCCTCCAGATACTCCGCCGAGGCCCTCAGGATGCAGGATCGCCAAGACCTGCTCCTCCCATGTTGTAAATTCTGGGGGAGGAGGTGGGGGTCCGCCGCCAGTCCTCTGCACTGCAATCCGGTGTCTGGATACCACGGAACGCACCTTCCCCCATAGGTCGTTCCACCTCTTCCTGATGTCATCCCGATTTCTTGGGTGCTGTCCCACTGCGTTGACCCTGTCGACTATTCTGCTCCATAGCTCCATCTTCCTTGCAATGGACGTCTTCTGCACCTGTGATCCGAATAGCTGTGGCTCTACCCGGATGATTTCCTCCACCATGACCCTGAGTTCCTCCTCCGAAAACCTGGGGTGTCTTTGCGGTGCCATGGGGTGGTGTAGGTGATGTGTGGGGTGGATTGTGTGGTGATAAGTGTGGTGATGTGTATTGTTGTGTTGTGTGAAGTGTGTGGTAATTGTGTGGGTGATGGTAATATGTGCGTCTGGGTGCTCGATTCTTCTATATGGTCTCTCTCTCTGTGCGTCGTCCCGATTTTTTTGTGGTGGGGGTTTGTGGGTGATGTGGGTGTGTGTTTTATATTGTATTGGGTGTGTGGGAGTGGTGTGCGTATGTGTATCAGGTGTGTGTATTTGGATTTGTCCAATGTGGCTGTGTTTTGTATGAGTGTGTGTATTTTGAGTGCAGCGGTGTGTACCGCCAATGGAATACCGCGTTTGAAAGACCGCCGCGTGGATTCGTGTGTCGTGATAGTGTGGGCGTATTTCTGTTGGCGTGACGGTGTCGGTTTGGTTATCGCCAGTTTATCGCTGGCCTTTGGTGTGGCGGACTTCTGTGGGTGTCTGTATTTTGGCGGTTTCCGAGCTGTGGGTCATAATGACCGTGGCGGTTTACCGCGGCCGCGGCGGTGTGTTGGCAGTCTTCTGAACGCCGGTAGGCGCCTTTTACCGCCAATGTTGAAATGACCACCAAAAGTGTCTTAAGTCTTTCAAAAAGCAAACAAAGTTTCTTTCAAGCACCAACTACCTGGTTCGCGTGAAAAATCTCAGCAAAGGGCCACAGAGGAGGAGAAACGTGGAAACAAAGGAGTGTGGCTGATTTCTCAGGCCGCACACAGTGATGCGTCATTTAGTTTCCACGCAGGGACGGCTGTGTGTCGATTTCTGGGCTTGGTCGTGGATCCTCTACGGGTTGTGGGGTTTTCAGACGCCCCAGGGACAGTGCGTGGATTTCCTGTGCTGGCAGGATGAAGTCACAGGAGCTGCGTCGATCCGGTGGGCGTTGCGTCAAATTTTCTACCGCACGGCAGGCGCTGAGTTGTGCCACCCACATAAGTAGCTCCTTAACCATGTCTCAGGCCTGCCATTGCAAGGCCTGTGTGTGCAGTTTCACTGCCACTTCGACTTCGCATTTAAAAGTACTTGCCAAGCCTTACACTCCCCTTTTTCTTCATATACGTCACTCCTAAGGTAAGCTCTAGGCAACCCATAGGGCATGGTGCAATGTAGGTAAAAGGCAGGACATGTACATGTGTGTTTTATATGTCCTGGTAATGGAAAACTCCTACATTTGTTTTCCCCTACTGTGAGGCCTGCTCCTTTCATAGGATAGCATTAGGGCTACCCTCATATACTGTTTGAGTGGTAGATCCTCATCAGAAAGGGGTAACCAGGTCATATTTTGGATGGCCAGAATGGTAATAGAAAACCCTGCTTATTGATGAGGCTGGATTTTATATTATTATTGTAGAAATGCCACTTTTAGAAAGTGAGCATTTTTCTGCACTTAAAATCCATCTGTGCTTTACAGCCTGTATCCAATCCACGCCTAGGTTGGGCTGGTTGACAGCTCCCTTGTGCATTTCACCAAGAGAACCACAAACACAGGATACTCAGTCACACCTGCACTCATCTGCATACTGAATGGGTCTTCCTGGGCTGGGAGGGTGGAGGGCCTGACACTTATATTTCAAAGGCTGGTGGCCTGCCCTCACACAATGAACTGCAAACCCCCTGCTGGGACCTTGGCAAACAGAACTGTACTGAAAGGGGACCTTGTGCACTTCAAAACCACTCTTTGAAGTCTCCCCCACTTCAAAGGCGTTTTTGGTTATACAAACTGGGTCTCTGACACCACCAACTCAGACACTTCTGGACCTGAACTTACAACCTGCCAAGAGGAACTGCCTGGCTGCCCAAAGGACTCACCTGGACTGCTTTGCTGTAAAGGACTGCTGCCCTGCTTCCCTGCTTTCTGACTTTGTTGAGAAATGCTCTCCAAGGGCTTGGATTGAGCTTGCCTCCTGTTTTCTGAAGTCTCAGGGCCAAAAAGACTTCATCTCTTGAAGAAACTCCTTGTGCACCGAAAATCGCTGCACAGCCTGCTGGAAATAACGCACTGCCTGCACTGCGATGAGAAAATCGCAGCACCACCAAACCGGAACGACGCGGCCTGCCTTCCCGAGTAAAGAATTTACACAGCGCCTGCCTTGTGGCCAGAAATTCAACACACAGACCACAGAATCGACGCACAGCCGAAACCGGAACAACGTAGCCCGACTTTTCGAGTGAAGAATTGACACAGCGCCTGCTGAGTGACAGAAAATTTGACGCATCGCCTACCGGATCGACGCAATGCCTGTGACTTCGTCCCACACGCCCAGGATTTCCCTGCATCATCCCTGGGTGTAAAAAAAAAACCTGCATCGCAGTGAGGAATCAAGCCATCGCACCGGAAATCGACGCAAAGCCCCTTGCAGCGTGGAAAGAAACAACGCATCGTCTGTGCCGCACTGGGAATTCCTACGAACACCCTATTTTTCCACACATCTCCTCCTCTGCGGTCTCCTTGAGTGTAATTTTTTACGCAAACCAGGTACTTTGTGAAACCAAGAGACAACTGTTGATTTCTAATATTTAAGACTCTTTTTAAACTTGCAAAAGTGATATCTCAATTTGTGCTCATTGAATCTTTATAGTTTTGACCTTAATTTAACCAGATAAATATATTATAGCTTTCTAAACCTGTGTGGTGTATTTTTGTGGTGTTTTCAGTGTGTTACTGTATGATTTATTGCACAAATAATTTACACAATTTCCTTCTACAATAAGCCTGAATGCTCAGTGCCAAGCTACCTGGGGTGGGCACAGGATAATTTGGATTGTGTGTGACTTACCCTGACTAGGATTGTGGTCCCTATTTGGACATAGGTGAATACCTCTACCAACTACAGGCCCCATTTCTAACAGTAAGCTTGCTCTCTGCAGCGATGAGGGGTATGGCATACATGTCTGGACTTAATATCGAAAGGCTGGAAGGAGGACTAGAGCTGAAGAATCAAGCAAGTTGGGAAGAACTTGGATCTGACGGCTGGGCATCAATTGAGTAATGTTTATCAGTGAAAAAACACCCAATACCCAATGAAAAGGATACGAGTATAAACAATTGGAAAGCACAATGTAGATAAACAATAGACCACCATAAATGATAGTTGTTATGCTCCTGGGAGAATGATCAGTCCATGGCTAAAAGATGAAGACCAGAGTACAGCAAGCTTTGCAATATGTCAGTTAGGACCTCACATGGCTTCCATGAGTGCCATCCAGTGGCAGTAGGGAAAATGTTTAATTCATTGTTATCTTCATTTTTCTGGTTAGTAATGCTTTTGCATACACTTACTTTGTATAAAAAGACAATTTATAATAAATTAAATAAATATATTTAGTATTCTGGCTCTTTGGAAGGTATCTATAGAGTAGCTACATCTTGGCAGAGTGGTAGCCAAGAGGCTTCACTAGACCATGTTTCGACCCCATTTTCCCATCCGGTAATTCACATAAACAGCAGCCAATCCTTGTCTTCAACTCTACCCCAACTTTTTCTGTAGGAAAGCAGGAGTAATTAAAGCACCTGCCCGCCCCAACAAGTCTTCCACTGATATCCCTCCACCACCCTTCTTCCACAATGATGCCCCTTGCACACATTTACCTACTGCTGGCAGAAGATTGTAAGTATGTGTGTTAAACCCTTCAGAAAACTAAAAATCAGGAGGAATTACGCATGGTAATTCTGTGTCTGCACTGTTATTCTCCATTCCAAGGAGGAATTCCAGGCAGAGATACTGACCAGTTATGGTAATTTCGGCTCCTGGGAACCTACACATGGAATTCCGCCTACCACCTAATCAGGGCCTAAGTGTAAAATGATGACAGTGAAGACAAGGCAGATCTGCAAGAAATATTTATTGTTTTATAATCGGATACAGATTTTTTTAATGCTAACAGGCATTATATATTTCCAGAGGATAAAGTTATTAAAACATTTTATGTGCCCATAATAGGATTCACTTAGGAATCTAAAAACAACGTCTCACCTAAATACTATGCAGTGTTTTAATAACCCTTAGAATAGCCTTGTTTGATAAATCATTGTCATTATTTGAATCAGACGGTTGCATGTTATAATCAATTATTTTGTTTTCTTAAAAATAATATTTTTATAATGTGGAATGTGTTTTGATTAACTTCCAAAAATATGCCCTAGAATGATCATTGTGCAAAGAGTCGCCTAAACTAAATCAGCTTTAGTGGGTTGTTTTTCCCAGAAACAGACACTCACATCCCTTTCACAAATGGAAAAATATGACCGTGGGGTAGAACAGTTTAGGGCTGTTTAGTTATTTAATATCCGGTGTATGACGAAATCTGTTTCATAGTGGTTCTTTCAAACACTGCACGTCGGACCTTTTTGAAGCCAACCAAGCCATGTCCAAATGCGATTCCGCTCACATTCTCGAGCGTAAAATGCCAACAGTTGGCTTTTTGGAACAGAATTCTGCCCACCATGACGGTCTCTCCAGCACTTTGTTTCCCTGGAGCACAGCAGTCCACAGATTTTTGTACAGCTGAAACATAAGAATGATTATCAGAGTATGGACAGTAAAATGTACGCACTTGCACAATTGAAGGACTCATTCCCGCACATCTTTGTTCAATGGCCATGCATCTATTATTCCTGGCTATATGCACTGTGCCTGTCCATATGCATGCTGCAGGTTGCCATGGCATCCTTGTGCAATGCTGAGTGAGAGGATGGTGTGGGAGGTCGGTGTGGAAGCTTGGTATGGGATATGATGGACTGAAATAGAGGATTTACGGGGCTGCAGTGGAAATAAGGTCCAAGCCTGGTATTCTTCACTGAAAAGTCAACATTAACGGGGCTCCTGTCACTCTTACATTGACGAGGAGCTGCTCGCATCCAACATACACTGTCTTCCACTACTGTGGGGAACACAGCTTCTGTATGACACTTGCGTATTTTCAAACTAGACCAGATCATGGTGTACTGGAGTTATATGTGGTAACTGTCACCTCAGCTACTTTGGTCACTAGAATCATTGAATTGCTTTTCCTGGATTAAGGACTCGTTTGTCAGGTACATATTAATTACGGGCTTTGAGAATAGTCTGAGGATAGGGGCTCTGCTGCTTACCGTTCATCATAAAAACATTTATTGCCACGGACAATATTTGTAGTCAAGCAGAATTTAATGTGGGGAACAACTTCGGAAAAAATATTAGAATTAGAATCCCTGTTACTTTTCAGGCTGAGTTCTGTGATATTGTGAGGGACACTCCAGGTCTTTCGCAGGCTTAGAAAATCTCACCCCATTTTTGTAATGTTCCCGATCTTAAAACAACCTTACTGTATGCAATTTACCAATAATTATTGGTAAATTACATACAGTAAGGTTGTCAAGCCTTCACTAAAAAAATGAACACTGAATCCGAATTCTTTTTAGTAAAGGCTTGACTTTCCTTTCTTTGCACAACATAGTTGGAGAAATAAATGCTTTATATGCCTGCTTCCACCGCTCACAGGTTAAATGCAGAAAACAATAAAGCTATTTTGTTACTCTACCTGGGGGATGAGTAGCAGGATATTTTAGATTTGTATGGGGCATTCTATTTCTTCGCTTCAATTCGAACGTGCTATTTGTTAACAACAGTTCATTTTTGGTGTTGTGCTGGGGGAGGGTAGCACTAAGCAGTGCAAAATAGATTCATTTTTGTTACTATGGGAGTCTGGTCACGCCACAAGCAGTTAAAGGAGAGATTACATGCTGAGGGGCATGCAAACGACTAGGAGGAGACGCAGCAGTACGTTTTTGTTATAAACCCATGTTTTTATTTTATTTTTTGCTGACTTACAGTTCTTGCTCAAATGTGAGGTGGTCTTTGTCCAGTGTGGCATCTTTGGTGTACATTAGGTCACATAAGGCTTTTTCTCTTTATCTCTTACATGTTGCTAGGTACTAGCTAGAGTTGGTCATTTTTGGTTGGATTGATCTAGGGCACTACCACAGTCGCAGTGACCAAGCGGTGGTTGCCAATCTGCTTAGGGGTGGGTGTTTTTCCCTGTGTAGAAGAAGTGGAGGAGGGGGAGGCAACATCCACGGTGGAGTATCGAGTGTGGGACTAGGTCACTTTTTATCCCTCGCAGCTCCGGTGTGGCTCTGGTTTCACAATTGGCATAGCCTGCTGCTCTGCTTGTGTTAGACGACTACTGCACCTGTCCAGCAGAAATATATAGCTGCACACCAGCAGCAGGCGTCGCACATTTTGTTACTACATCTCTTCAGCACTGTAATATACCACCTCGAAGTCGTACATCCCTCAACCTACTACTGAGTCGCAAAAAGTCACAGCAGGTGCTAAAAACCCAGCCTTTGATAAAAACACATTTCTTTTCTTTTTGGTTCCTTTAAATTAATATTTGAAAGTCATGCACTCAGTGACTTTTCAGAAATGTTTAATGACCTGCCTACTCTGATGCACTAATATTGCACTTAGTAACCAGCTCTGTAGAAGTTCATTAACTTTCATTGCAATAGAACTCTGGAATGTAATTTAATTTTCCTCATTACCTCTGCTTCAAGGCAGCTATGCTCACCTTCCATCCTATTACACTCTTCCCTATGTAAACGTATGCAAGACTTATTGTGTGACCTCACACGCATAAATACACCCTTCAAAGCACTAGTACATTCACTAGTAAAAAGAAAATGGATGTTAACAACTGGCATTTTCAGAAAATTGATAAGTGTGCAGCCTTTTATGGAGGCCTGTTTCATGTAATTTTGGATATCTTCTAACTGAGGTGCAGGGGGACCAAATTATGCAACACACAAAGAAAGAACATTCAGAAGAGGTTGTGGGCTAAGTTGGATTCAATACTGTAAGAAGTGATCACAACTTCCAATGCCGCAGAACTTTGTTCCAAATTGGTTAAAGCAAACACAGACTTTGATTCAAGCAATGCGGTAGTACATTCAAGTACCATGTATATGAAGAGTGTGGGAATGAAAAAGAATGAGAAAATGGTCTGAATGATAGAAATTTGACAATACCAGTGCCTTCAACAGTTAAAAGGGATGCCTAGTAACAAGAAATGATTGTAGTTGTTGTGGTAAGAAGGGCTATATTGTGAAAATGCGCAGATAAAAAAGGGACATTGAATTGAGAAGGAGACAGAGTCTACACAGGTGACCTCTTATTGATAACACATGGATTAGATAATGAATAAGACAATCCAACATGTCCGGGTCATTAAGTATAGGCAAGAAGATTTCCTGACTTAATTATCATCAATATGTACCATCATTACACAATTATTTGGGAGAAATTATGTACTGTAAAACTCACACTTAAGTCCATGTTCTTTTGAAGGGTAAGTCTAAGCATAGATGATTCTTTTAGATGTATAGAGCAACTAAAGGAGAAAATGGCAGATATAAAGATCTACACATCTAGATCAGACCAGAGCGGTCCCTGCATTAAGATACTGTGCTCCTCGCAGTTGGAGGATCGTACTATTCCCTTTGTTGATGATTCAACCCTCAGCAATACCCTAATTGGCTTAATCGGTGCACACCAGCTTCTAGGATTACCGTATTACACGAATCCTGAAATACTCAAATATTATAAAGCACTGTGTTTTATTCTGATAGTTGATTTGCTAAAAGTGATAACCCAAGATTTATTGATTGAAATTTGTAGTAATGATAATGGATGACATAGCCACCGTGACCACGAAAAAAGGCACCATTACAACCGCCCGAACAGGAGACAAGCAAACAATGTGTAACATCTTACTTCAAACCATACTGCCAATACCCTGATTATTGGAATGACTGCACAATAATCCCAACAGAATGAGACAGTGAAGATGGACCACAGTGACAAAGTCTGGGTGGAATCAACTCAACAAGGTGAAAATCAAAGTAAGATCCCAACAAACCAACTCGCCTGATCGAAGAGATTTCAGGTACCGTAATCCGAGTCTGGGCTGGAGGGAAGATGCCATGCTGCGGGAAAACTGCCATCTGCTTACAGAGGGCTGATGAAGGTCAGCTCTCTTGAAGAACAGTTGATCCCACTTCATATGGGTTAAAGGGGTAGGACGTATGAAAGGATGATGACAACAGACTTGTGGGAGACTAGCTCCTCCATAAGTAGACCCACATGTAGTAGTAAGGGCAGCATCTAAATAATGATTCCCTGCCAAATGCCTACTACTTTTGCATGATTCCTGAGGTCCATCACCTGCACACTGAGCTAACAAGGTAATGATTTCTTGCCTATGTTCACATGCTCAACTGATTAAGAAATCTGGGCAGGTGAGTGATTTTATTGTCACTCCTCGTCCACTCTCTGACAAACCATTAAAAGTATGGGTCTCACAAACCTCAGTCCTCTCATCTCCTGCACGTTTGTATTGCCCATTATACATTTACAACCTCAGCCCATGAGATAATGCTACTCATTTTCCTTGTTATTCATCTTTCCCTCTGTTACTTCATTGTGAATCTTGGTAAAAAGAAAGCATCAGAAAGAACTGCACTTCTCCCACAGCTGCTGTGGTTGTGGCCAATCGTCACTTTAATATCACTGCTGACACCTCTTTTATAGGGTGATTAGTACCCCAGGAGAACGCTATGTCCATGCCTTAAAGTTTCCTTCCATGTGTGCAGGGCTTACGCCAATGTGTAGAAATCCCCACACAGGACCCTGGGGAGGCTGCTGCATGCGGTGGAAACATTAAGGCCTTCATTACAACCCTGGAAGTCGGTGTTAAAGTGGCGGTAAGACCGCCAACAGGCCGGCGGTAAAAAAAAATGAATCACGACCATGGCGGAAACCGCCAACATAGACAGTCACTTTAACACTCCGACCGCCACGGCGGTAAAAACAAACACTCCGGCGGTCACCGCCAACAGATAAGCGGAAGACAATGTACCGCCCACCCTATCACAAGATGCCAATCTGCCACCTTTTCCGGGGCGGAACCAACACGAACGAAAACACGGCGGAAACAGGACTTGGAAGGGAAAACACTCACCTCTCCACACCCCACGAGGAACCAGGACGCCATGGAGCCAGAACTCCAGATATTCCCTGCGATGGTCTTCCTGCTCCTCTATCAGGAGCACCAAAGATGGCAGTGACGACCACGGTGAGTACTGCACCTACAACACAGGAGAGGGGGGAGGGAAAAGAGATTGACACACACACACGCAACACCCCCACCCACAACAACATACACACAAATACATGGCGCAACATTACATATACACCCCCCACTGGAAGAACGCAAGGACAAAAGGAAATGAGTTGAACGATTGTAATCATGAAAAATCCAGTAGTCAAAACTCGAAATACAGTATATACAATCCAGATAGTGCACCAATTATTGTCCGTGGACCACTGGGCTCAAAATGCATGGGCGAGGCCCACACATGATACAAGACTTCAAACGGAGAGAACGCTGCAGGGGGATCAGATCGAAATGAAACAGGCAACTCAGGAGGAGGGGGCACCTCAGCCTGATGAATGCACGACGCCACTGCTCCACGAGGGGGCTCCATGCCCACTGCTGTATCCTGGGGAGTGCAAAGCCACAGTCTCTCAAGTCTCTCCAGTGGGTGGGTTGTCCACTGCTTTATCCTGGGGAGTGCAAAGCCACAGTCTCTCAAGTCTCTCCAGTGGGTGAGTTGCCCACTGCTGTATCCTGGGGAGTGCAAAGCCACAGTCTCTCAAGTCTCTCCAGTGGGTGGGTTGCCCACTGCTTTATCCTGGGGAGTGCAAAGCCACAGTCTCTCAAGTCTCTCCAGTGGGTGGGTTGCCCACTGCTTTATCCTGGGGAGTGCAAAGCCACAGTCCCTCAAGTCTCTCCAGTGGGTGAGTTGCCGACTGCTGTATCCTGGGGAGTGCAAAGCCACAGTCTCTCATGTTTCTCCAGTGGGTGGGTTGCCCACTGCTGTATGTTGGGGAGTGCAAAGCCACAGTCTCTCAAGTCTCTCCAGTGAGTGGTTTGCCCACTGCTTTATCCTGGGGAGTGCAAAGCCACAATCTCTCAAGTGGATAACAGTCTCCACTGGTTCCGGAGGGGGCTTTGTGCCCAGGGTGCTTCATCCTGCCAAGGACTGAGGTAGTGGATGCCTTTCTCCACTGGTTCTGGAGGGGGCTTTGTGCCCGGAGTGCTTCATCCTGCCAAGGATTGAGGTAGTGGAAGTGATACTCCACTGGTTCTGGAGGGGGTTTTGTGCCCAGAGTGCTCCATCCTGCCAAGGCCTGAGGTAGTGGATGTATCTCTCCACTGGTTCTGGAGGGGGCTTTGTGCCCAGAGTGCTTCATCCTGCCAAGGACTGAGGTAGTGGATGCCTTTCTCCACTGAAAGTGGTGCATCATGGAAGCTGCCCAGGCTCCTGGAACTGACCACCAGCCTCGGACGACTGACCACTGGGGATGGCAGCCATGTCTGCGGTGGTGCCACTGGCTCAGGATGTCGCGGGGGCGCTGGCGGTGCTTGCGGCGTGGTCAGTCGCGGCGGTGCTTGCGGCGTGGTCAGTCGTGGCGGTGCTGGTGGCGGTCTCTGTGGCAGCAGTGCTGGCGGCGGCCTCTGTGGCGGCGGTGCTGGCAGTGGCCTCTGTGGCGGCGGTGCTGGCAGTGGCCTCTGTGGCGGCGGTGCTGGCAGCGGCCTCTGTGGCGGCGGTGCTGGCAGCGGCCTCTGTGGCGGCGGTGCTGGCGGCGGCCTCTGTGGCGGCAGTGCTGGTGGCGGGCTCTGTGGCGGCGGTGCTGGTGGGAGCTCAGTGACTGTGGTGCTGGTGGCGGGCTCTGTGGCGGCGGTGCTGGTGGTGGGCTCAGTGACTGCGTGCTGGTGGCGGTGCAGGTGGCAGTCTTCTCCGCCGTACAGGTTGGCGTCAACGTGGACAGAAGGTGTGACACTGGTCCCATTGTCAGTGCCACCATGCCCCCTTCTGACCTGCCCTTTATTTTCTGGCCCTTCCCCAACTTGGATGGTGGCTCAGCTGTCTTGCCACTATCCCCTTTTGTTTTCCCTGAGCCCTTGGTGGCAGGTGTTTTCTGCTTCTCCCTCTGGGATGTGGGCAACTTTTTAACTTTTGCAGGTGGCGGAATGTCCTTGCCCTCGCTCAGTGGCACACTGGCAGCCCTGATGGTTGGCGCACTCCAATAGCCCGCTGTTGCTGGCACCACCGTGCCTGGTTATGTGGTGGCTGAGGTGCTGGGTTTGGGACCTGGAAAGCCTGGCCCTTGGGGACGAACTGGGGGGGGAGGTGTAGGGAAGAGGTCAATATTAGCCAGGAAAAGTTTTTTAGACACACTGGGACGGGTAGATGGAGTGGGTTTGGGAGTAGAGGAAGAGGTAGTGGTTGTAGGAGGTGTACGTTTGCTGAATTTGGGTGAAGGTGCATGGGCTGGAGGCTGTTGTGAGGTGGATGGCTGTTGGGTGGGTGTGTGCCTGCGTTTGTGTACTTTGGGAGGAGGGCTCACAGACACACTGGAAGAGGACACAGGGGATGTGTGAATGGTAGTGGGGGTGGTGAATGCACGTGAGCGGTGTGTGGTGATGGGCGTGCTGGTGATGGAGGTAGTGGCTGAAGATGTAGTGCATGCAGGTGTGAGTGGAGACGAGACAGGGCGGGAGGAGGAGGACGTGTAGGAGGGGGACACAGTGGAGGCAGTGGATGTTGGTATGTCTGCATGGGTATGATGCTTGTGTGAGTGCCTGTGGGATGTGTGGTGCTTATGTTTGCCTGAGCCAACCTTGTGTGTTGAGGTGTGTGCATGCTGGTCTGATGGTGTGCTTGGAACAGTCTGAGGAACAGGGGATTGGGTCTGGGTGGAGGAAGTTGGAGGGGGGAGGCTGGACACAGGGACAATGGCTGCCATCGGTGCTGAGGCCAGAGCCTGAAATGCTCTCTGTTGGGCTGCCTGGCCAGAATGAATGCCCTCCAGGTATGCATTTGTTTGTTGCAAATGCCTCTCGACACCCTGGATGGTATTCACAATGGTAGATTGCCCAACAGTGAGGGATCTCAGGAGGTCAATAGCCTCCTAACTGAGGGCTGCAGGGCTGACTGGGGCAGGGCCTTAGGTGCCTGGGGTGAAGGAGATGCCCACCCTCCTGGGTGAGGGGCCACAGGACACAAGCTGAGGGGCTGCTGGGAGGGCGGTGCTGGTAGGGGGGGTGGCAGCTGTACCTGTTGATGCGGGGGGCACAGAGGGGCCTGCCACCGCAAGGGAGCTCCCATCAGAGGAGGAGTCGCTGTCGCTGATGTCACCTCCTGTCCCCACCGTGGAGCTACCCTCGCCCTCCGTCCCACTGGTGGCTTCAGACTCCGTTGTCTCGCCCTCCAGGGCCAAGTGGGATGCAGATCCCTCCTGCTCCGGTGCCACTGCTCCTCTGCCTGATGATGCTATTGCACACAAAAACAGGAAGAACACAAAAAAGGGGCGGGGGGGAGACAGAAGAAAGACATGTTCAGTGCATGCAATACCACTACCGTTGGCGGACACTACAGACACAGCAGCCCTTTGCACTACGCCATGCACTTATAGTTCCTAGATTATTCACAGGGCCATGGGGTACAAGGTCTATGCCCGATTACTGCACACATGGAAGTCACAGGCACCTGACTAGGTGTAGATGGCTCTTACCACTGGTGGGGTTGGGGTGCACCATAGCCTGCCTCACAAAGGGACCTTGTCTACAAAGCTCGCCCTGGCCTAGGGTAACCCACTGCCCACCTCCCCCACCCAGACACCTCATAATTCGCGCAGAGTCAGATGGATGTGACTGTACTCACCCCCTTGTGGTTGCTGTGATGTCCTCAAGCGCCTATCCAACTCCAGATACGCCACCGCCAGGATCCGGAACATCAGTGGGGTCATGGTGCGACGGGCACCCCCCCACGTTGGGAGGCCATCCCCAGCTGGGCCTCCGCCGTCTTCTTGCTCCAGCGGCGAATGTCCTCCCATCTTTTCCGGCAGTGGGTGCTCCGTCTGTGGTTGACCCCCATGGTCCGGACGTCCTTGGCGATGGCACGCCAAATATCCTTCTTCTGGTGGGCGCTGACCTACAGGAATAGTACAGGAGAAAAGGAAAAACTTTAACCGTCCGGACCATCACAGTCATTGGCCCACGTTCCCACCCTTGCCCTGGCGCACATACACTCACCGTCCGCTGATGCAGGGCTCAGTCCCCCCCCATGTATCTTCCATCCACACCACTCCAAACAAGCATTGCCCATGCAGCATGCTCACAGTGTACTCACCTGTTTGTCTGAAGGACCGTAGAGTAGCGTGTACTGGGGGAGGACCCCATCCACTAACTTCTCCAACTCCTCCAAAGTGAAGGCAGGGGCCCTTTCCCCAGACACATGAGCCATTGTCGCTTCCAGACTGAGGTCACAGCAGCACTTGCAGTGTAGGTCCTCTCCTGTTGAAGGTCAGGTATCAAGTGAGTGTACAGATAGGAAATGGTGGTCTCTTCCGCAGCGGTGCGTACCGTCACCGCCGGCGGTCATCCTCATTGGCTCCTGGGACCCATAGGGTCCAATGTTAATCAATGCAGGATTGCACTGCGGTCTTGGACCGCCTACTGCGACGGTGTAGAACGCCAACGCAGTTACCTCATATCCCCTTGTCCCACCTTACAGGTCAGGCAGCCGCCATTTCAGGGGGTCACATGGCATTAATAATAACTGTGTCACACCTATCTAGGAATTGAATACACACAGTAACAGGCACATTGCGGATTAACAAATGTGTGCAAATGACAATTTGTAATACCTCAGTGTTGGCTGACTCTCTGATCGCTGTTCTCGTCCATAGGGCACGTCCGCTGGGGCAGGTGATCAGATGGCGGCATCCTCCGGTGTACAGACCACTGGTGGACCTGTCGACAATGGAAGAGAGACATGTAATAGTCACCTACAGACTTGATTGTGCAACAATCCATGAACTCTGTGCCCAGTTGGAGCCAGACCTGATGTCAACAATCTGCCATCCCACAGGGATACCCCCTCTAGTGGAGGTCCTGTCAGTACTCCATTTCCTGGCAAGTGGGTCTTTTCAAACTACAGTGGCCATTGCATCAGGGATGTCCCAGCCAATGTTCTCAAACGTGTTGTCCAGAGTGTTGTCTGCCCTGCTGAAACACATGCGCAGCTACATCGTTTTCCCTCAGGTGGAGGATTTGCCTACAGTGAAAGGTGACTTCTATGCCCTGGGACATATCCCCAACATCATAGGTGCCATTGATGGGACACATGTGGCCTTGGTACCCCGCCCCACAGGAGTGAACAGGTGTACCGAAACCGGAAGAGCTACCATTCTATGAATGTGCAGATCGGGTGTTTGTCCGACCAGTACATCTCCCATGTGAATGCCAAATTTCCTGGCTCAGTGCATGATGCTTACATTTTGAGGAATAGCAGCATCCCTTAGGTGATGGGGCAACTCCAGAGGCACTGTGTGTGGCTAATAGGTGAGGACAAGGACCCTATACCCTGTGAATAGTTGTCTGGGTCTGGGGTTGTCCCTACGGGCTAGTGTGTGTCTAACAGTTGTCCCTCGACATTTGCAGGTGACTCTGGGTACCCCAACCTGTCATGGCTACCGACCCCAGTGAGAAATCCCAGGACAAGGGTAGAGGAACGCTACAATGAGGCACATGGGCGAACTAGGAGGGTGATCGAACGGACCTTCGGCCTCCTGAAGGCCAGGTTCCGGTGCCTCCATATGACAGGTGGTTCTCTCTACTACTCACCAAAGAAGGTGTGCCAGATCATCGTGGCCTGCTGTATGCTGCACAACCTGGCTTTGCGACGACAGGTGCCTTTTCTGCAGGAGGATGGTCCATATGGAGGTATTGTGGCAGCTGTGGAGCCTGTGGACAGTGAAGAAGAGGAGGCAGAAGAAGAGGATATCGACAACACAAACAACGTTATCCAGCAATACTTCCAGTGAGACACAGGTAAGAAGATATCACTGCCTCACACATCTCATACAATTGTTTGACCTATCATAAGTCTGTCACTTTCACCCAGTGTATGGACCCTGACTTATCACTTTGCCTTTCCATTTAACAGATGTGGGTCCCACTGTGTGACCTCTGCTATATTACCTCATGGACTAGAGCGGTGTTACATCGGTATGTTGACAATAAAATTGACATTGCTATATTCCATAGTTATTGCAAATACACATTTTTGAAAGCACAGACTGACTCCAGATTGTTTTGTGATTCAAGGGTGTTTATTTCTGTGCAAATAATTGGAGGGGGTTGTAAAATGGGCAGGGGTGATGGTGGAGGAATGTCCAAAGGGGCATTGGAAGTGGAGCTAGGGCAGTTTAAGGATGGACAGGGTGACAAAGTGGGACAGAAGGGTGACATTCAGGGGGGTCTCATTTCCTGGCGGGGGTCTTGGCATTGTTCTCTGTCTTGTTCCTGGATCTCAGGGACCGTTTGAGGGGTGGTTCTCCATCTGCAGGGGGTGGGGTGCTGGTGTCGTGGTCCTGTAGCGCCGGCGGAGGTGGTGGGCAGTTTATCATCCAGGCTAGTGTCAGGGACCCCTTGTTGTGACACAGTGTCCCTCCTGGTGTTGACAAGGTCTTTCAGCACCCCTACAATGGTGACCAGGGTGGTGTTGATGGACTTGAGTTCCTCCCTAGTCCCCAGATAGTGTTCCTCCTGCAGCGACTGGGTCTCTTGAAAGTTGGCCAGTACAGTTGCCATGGTCTCCTGGGAATGATGGTACGCTCCCATGATGTTGGAGAGTGCCTCGTGGAGAGTGGGTTCCCTGGGCCTGTCCTCCCCCTGTCGCACAGCAGTCGTCCCAGTTCTCCTGTTTTCCTGTGCCTCTGTCCCCTGAACCGTGTGCCCACTGCCACTGCCCCCAGGTCCCTGATTTTCTTGGTGTGGTGGGTTTGCCTAGGTTCCCTGTAGTGGTGGACACACTGCTGCTTGACGTGTCCTGGGGACAGAGGGACGGGCCCGCTGGGTAGGTGCTCTGCTGGTGCTTCCTGAGGGGGGAAGCTCTGTGGTGGCATGTGCCAGTGTCAGGGGAACCGAATGTCCTGAGGTCCCAGATGAGCCGGGCTGATCATCTTGATCCAGTTGGACAGAGCTGCTGTCATCACTGTGGGCCTCTTCTGTGGGGGGACTGGACATGTCTGGAACCTCCTGTCCGGTGACGTTGGGTAGGGGTCCTGCAGGGGTGTAAAGGCATGATTATTGCATCTGTATGTGCCATCGTGTGCAATGGGTGAGTGACCCTGTACTCCAGTGCTTGCATTCTTGTCTAGGACCTCGTGTGATAATTGGTTTGGGGTCTGTGTGGGTATCTGTTGTGGACATGCTTTGGTGATGGGTATCCATGCTTTGGTGTTGCATGCAGGGCTTGGTGTTGGGATGGGTGGGTTGTGATAGTGGGACATTTGTGAGGTGTTGGAGTGATGGGGTGAGAGTGAGGGTGGGGGTGTGTGATAGCATGCAGGTAGGGTGGGGGATGTAATAGTTAAGAGTTGACTTACCAGAGTCCATTCCTCCTGCTACTCCTGCGAGGCCCTCAGGATGCAGTATAGCCAAGACTTGCTCCTCCCATGTTGTTAGTTGTGGGGGAGGAGGCGGGGTCTGCCGCCAGTCCTCTGTACTGCAATCTGGTGTCTGGAGACCACGGAACGCACCTTCCCCCGTAGGTCGTTCCACCTCTTCCTGATGTCATCCCGTGTTCTTGGGATGCTGTCCCACTGTGTTGACCCTGTCGACGATTCTGCGCCATAGCTCCATCTTCCTAGCAATGGAGGTGTGCTGCACCTGTGATCCGAATAGCTGTGGCTCTACCCGGACGATTTCCTTGACCATGACCCTGAGCTCCTCCTCAGAGAACCTGGGGTGTCGTTGAGGTGCCATGATGTGGTGTGGGTGATGTGTGAGGTGGTGTTGGTTGTGATGTGTGAGGGGATGTGTTTGTGTGTGTTGTCTGAGGTGCGTGGATGGTGTGTGAGTGATGGTGTTGTGTGCCTGTGGATGCTAGTGTTGTTTCTGGTGGTGTCTCTCTCTGGCCTTCTTTCCCAATTTTGGTAGTAAGGGTTTGTGGGTGATGTGGGTGTGTGTTTTATATTGGATTGGGTGTGTGAGAGTGGTGTGTGTATGTGTATCAGGTGTGTATATTTCGATTTGTCCAAGGTGGTTGTGTTTTGTAAATGTGTGTGTATTTTGAGCGCAGCGGAGTGTACCGCCAATGGAATACCACGGTTGAAAGACCGCCGTGTGGATTCGTGGGTCGTGATAGTGTGGGCGGATTCCTGTTGGCGTGACGGTGTCAGTTTTGTTATCGCCAGTTTATCACTGACCTTTGGTGTTTGGCGGACTTGTGTGGGATTCTGGATTTTGGTGGATTCCGATCTGTTGGTCGTAATAGCTGTAGCGGAATTCCGCCACCGCAGCGGTGTGTTGGCGGTCTTCTACACGGCGGTACGCGGGATTTACCGCCAATGTTGTAATGAGGGCCTAAGCGTTTCCCTGGTGCGGAACGTTGGTTAGTGGAGATGTCATAGGCAAGGAAACAGAAGTCCCTTCAAATCTGAAAACTCATACCATCGTCAAACTTCTATGCAGGAGTTAGACATGAACGTCTGTGTGGTTACCACATTCAATTGTGAACTAAAAATGTGACAGTTTGAGACCACACTGAGAAGGAGTGTTTTTCTTTTCAAACTCAATGGTTGTAGATAAGGGAAAAGAAGCAACAGAGCCTGAAAAAAATTCTAGCAAAAGTCAAGCAAAAAGCTAGGAGATACTGAAGAAGTACAGAAAGAGGAGGTAGGATGAAGAGATGAACGTAAGTGAGGGAAGGGAAGGTAAAGGGGAAACAGGGAGCGGTGGGAGAGGACAACTTGATGCTTGCACAAGGGGAAGGAGGAGGGCCATATGCTCCCAATGAGTGTTAAAGTAAAATGCAATGGTAATAAAACAAAAAATAGGTACCTGATTCAGTAATAGAAGAATATGCACAGCAAATCAATAAGAAGGAAGAAACTTAAATGTTCCAGGGAAGACAACCACAGAAGACAACCACAAGAAAAGGGAGGAACGCCAATGAGATGATGGTTGCTGAGATAGACAATAAATCCCTCAAAACATGAGAAAGGGGCAAGATCAAAGCCCACTATGTGTATTTTAAAGTATTAGTTACATCACTGCCTGCAACCGTCAGCTAAATCTATCTGCAGAGAGACCACAAAAAGTAGTCTTTAATCTCCCTTACTTCTTCCATTCCTTCTAAAATTCCGTCTTTAACTAATCAAGAGACCTTTGTGGTACTTTATTGCATTGCACTGTGTTGCTGGATTTCAGGGCAGAAAAATAGGAAACAATATGCATGTGCAAAGTACAAAACACACTTGGGTAGTCTTTCATCAAAATGATTAGATATATTTCCAACAAATTACAAGGTGCATAATGGTATGTGTATTATTACAGCTCAGATTTCACATGTATTCTAAATAGCTTTAGCCAGAAGAACCTTATCACCAAAAGTAGAAAGATATCAAGGAGGACTTAGCAGCAAAGCAATGGAAGAATAATGATGGTGCGTACAACACATTGGTATGTAGATCACATCGATGTTCTGTGACAATATAAAGAAACTTAGCTTACGCTTCGCTCCTTTTTGGGTCGAGTGCGCAAGCACTCTGTCCCTGTTGTAAACTCTCTGTGGGCTTTTAGCCACACCCATGTCATACCCATCAATTTTGTTGGTTTGTGGGATTACGTTCTAAAATTCGCTTGATTTCATTAGTGAAAGGCATGCATACGTCATGCCTTTTCGGTTTTCCGGCCAACTACTAAAAACATACGAGGCTCCATGTTTTTCTGGACTACTTTTTCGGTCGAGCCTGCAACAGCGCATGGGCTTTGAGACTGCCCATTGCTTACTATTTGTAGGATTTAGGGTCACTTATTTGTTGACTCTTAATTGGTCAGTCCAGGCCAAAATCCTTTCTCTGGCGTACGGACCAAGTACAGATAAATTAGTGCCAATCCGCTGGTCACGCTGGCATCGAGGTACAATTGTCTTCTTACACCTTCCACCTCGCAATTTTTTTTAAACAAATAGCATAGCATAAGCTGAGCAACATGCCTCAAAAAGCGCTATAACGCGGTTAATGCTGACCTCCGTTTTAGTGCTTTTTTCTTGTTTTTAAATGACAGCAGGTGCCATAGTGACTGGCAGCTATGCAATCAATACACATCAATAATCTCCTTTCCTTCACAACTGGGACGCACATAGTGACTTTGTATGAATATTGTGGTTTGATTTCCCCACTGGACCCGTCTCCAGGTTCATTTTCTGCATTTATCCTGTCCTGCCCCGTTTTCTTTCAGAAACGCAATTCGTACAACAGAGGTGACTATGTGGCGCAGTCACCTTTAATGCGGCTGGAGATTACGAACACCACCATGCACCGTGGTTATTGTGCAGCTTTTGCTGCTGTGAGCTCCACCACTCCAGGGGACAGTGGATTACTTCAAAAGGAATAGCTGATGTCTCACTACCTGACTCCGTTTCCCCATAATGATGCACACCCCAGTCAACTAATAAACACACCCCTTTGAAAATCCTTTTGAAATCAGCTGACTTTAACTGCAAAACTGCCAATGAACTTCCGTCCCAATATAATGAATTTGCAATATCTTGGGGACTGTCCCTGGAGACTTCTGGCCGGTTATCACGTTTTTAACATTGCTGAGACGTGGTGGCAAGAATTTTAGTTGCCTGTTTTTTTTGCCGGCATAACGGAAAATCAAGGGATACAAAATGAGGATTTTACCAATAACTTTTCTCGCCCACCGTGGTTTATGCTTCCCGGGTGACCATTTTCTTCCGTTTCTTGATTTTTTTAAATGGTTGAACCATTAGATTATGTATCGAAAAAAAGAAATTTAAACGTGATATTCGCGATCAATTACATTTCTGTAATACTGTAATTGCATAATTTTTCCCGCAGGAATTGAAGAATTACAATTAATTTATATATTTTTTTAAATAAAAGACCGTCGTAAGTTCAAAGCCTAGATCTATTACAGTTCAATAGAAAAAGATAGAATACAATAGAAGAAACCAAATCCATCATGAACTCTATCCACTCCGGCGCCCCTTCGGACCCCTGCCCGCACTTCATCTTTAACAAAGCCGACGACATCATCGCCCCGCACCTCCAGACCGTCATCAACTCTTCTTTTTCTTCTGCTACCTTCCCCGAATGCTGGAAGCACGCTGAAGTCAACGCCCTACTAAAGAAACCTACGGCTGACCCAAGCGACCTGAAAAACTTCCGCCCCATCTCTCTTCTACCTTTCCCAGCCAAGGTAATAGAAAAGACCGTCAACAAACAGCTGACCACCTTCCTGGAAGACAACAACCTGCTCGACCCTTCACAAACCGGATTCCGAACCAACCACAGCACGGAAACCGCCCTCATCTCAGTCACAGACGACATCAGAACCCTGATGGACAACGGTGAAACAGTCGCCCTCATTCTCCTCGACCTCTCGGCTGCCTTTGACACCGTCTGTCACCGCACCCTAATCACCCGCCTACGCTCCACCGGGATCCAAGGCCAGGCCCTGGACTGGATCGCCTCCTTCCTCGCTAACCGCTCCCAAAGAGTTTACCTCCCTCCGTTTCGCTCAGAACCCACCAAGATCATCTGCGGCGTACCTCAAGGCTCATCACTCAGCCCGACACTCTTCAATGTCTACATGAGCCCCCTCGCCGACATCGTACGCAAGCACGACATCATCATCACCTCCTACGCCGACGACACCCAACTTGTACTCTCCCTCACCAAGGACCCCGCCAGCGCCAAGACCAACCTACAAGAGGGTATGAAGGACGTCGCAGATTGGATGAGGCTCAGCCGCCTAAAGCTGAACTCTGAAAAAACGGAAGTCCTCATCCTCGGCAACACCCCGTCCGCCTGGGACGACTCCTGGTGGCCCACGGCCCTCGGCACCGCACCGACCCCCGCAGACCACGCCCGCAACCTCGGCTTCATCTTGGACCCTCTTCTCACCATGACCAAGCAAGTCAACGCCGTGTCCTCCGCCTGCTTCCTCACTCTCCGCATGCTCTGCAAGATCTTCCGCTGGATCCCCGCCGACACCAGAAAAACCATGACCCACGCCCTTGTCACGAGTCGCCTGGACTACGGCAACACCCTCTACGCCGGGACCACCGCCAAACTCCAAAACCGCCTGCAACGCATCCAAAACGCCTCGGCCCGCCTCATCCTCGACGTACCCCGCAACAGCCACATCTCCGCACACCTGAGACACCTGCATTGGCTCCCAGTCAGCAAAAGGATCACCTTCCGTCTTCTCACCCACGCACACAAAGCCCTCCACAACAAGGGACCGGAATACCTCAACAGACGCCTCAGCTTCTACGTCCCCACCCGCCCCCTCCGCTCCGCTGGCCTCGCACTTGCTGCCGTCCCTCGCACCCGCCGCTCCACGGCGGGTGGGAGATCTTTCTCCTTCCTGGCGGCCAAGACCTGGAACTCCCTCCCCACCAGCCTCAGGACCACCCAGGACCACTCCGCTTTCCGGAGACTCCTAAAGACTTGGCTGTTCGAGCAGCGATAACCCCCCCTTTCCCCCCTAGCGCCTTGAGACCCGCACGGGTGAGTAGCGCGCTTTATAAATGTTAATGATTTGATTTGATTTGAATCACCATTTTTTGCAAAGTTTTTCCTGTAAGTGGTCCTGCTTCTGGAATTTAAACACGAACACTTAAGTTGTTTATTATGGATGAGTTAAATCGCTTTTTATGCGACATTTTCAGATTCCTACAGATGAAAACTAAATGCAAAAGTGTAAGTGCCTGAGGAGCACAATTATGCAAATGAGTGTAACCCAAACTTTGAGAATTACGTAGGATTACCTTGAAGTATTAAAAGTTTCGCCCGCCCTAGTTCGGAAAGAGACACAACTTCTCACAGAAAATTATTAATTTGGGGTCTACTTATGTGCCCGCTAGTCACATCCATATACTTGTGTATTGTAGATTTCTGTTATTTAATTGAAAAAAGACAATTTTTTTATTATTACTGCATTACTAAGTTTTCTTCTGTGAAAGTTCAAAAGATCAAACATGAACAAAAGTCTAATTACCTACTCTTTTGAAAGATACAAAAGAGCAGAATAGTTCAGCCAATTGTATGATTTCAATGCGATACTTCCAGACTACCAGATGTGTAAAGTGGCGGTGGGGAGGGTCACTCTGCTGGATGCCTGCAATTTGATCTAGCCCACAGACTACCAATGATCCCCCAAACCTCCACTAATAGTACTAAAAGCAATTTCAGGCCTTTTTTTTAGGGTCCAGCAAATGATAGCATGATCTAGCGCTTGCGTCTCACTTGTGAGACACTGTTGATATACATAAAAGGGCTAGGAGCCCGCCTCTTTATAAATTCTAGAGCTCTGCAAATAGAAGGCATGTCACTGGCACAAAAGTGCACAGTAGGACAAAATTGCAAAGTTTGATTTTCTATGGTTAACTCTTTTCTTTTCCAAGCCTTCTTTTATCCCTTTGCACCTGTTTTGTTTTTGCCTGTGAGCGCTGTTCTCAAAAGATGACAATTATCTTGTTCTAAATACTGCAACGCAACATTGTTTCTTTCTTATGTGTAATTTCCTAAATTATGCTTTAACACATAATCCTACAGTACTCCCCAATCCACTCCATTCTAGTCTGCCCCACTCCAATCCACCCCTCCTCACCCCACACCAATCCACCCAGTCCAATCCACCCCACTCCACCCATCTCAATCCAATCCACCTAACAATCCACACCACTCCGTTCCACCCTACCCCACTCCAACCCACTCCACCCCAATACAATCCACTCCACCACAATCCACCCCACTCCAATCCAATCCACTCTAATCTAGCCACCCCACTCCACACCACTCCAATTTACCCATCCCAATCCGATCTAAGCCACCCTACTCCAATCCTATCCACCCCACTTCAATCCATGCCACTCAAATCCAATCCATCCCACCAAGTCCACCCCCACTCCAATCCATCCCACTTCACTTAACCCACCCCACTCTACCCAGATCAAATCCACCTCACTATCTTAACCCACTCCAACCCACTCCATTTATTCCACTCCAATTCCCCCCACTCTACACCAGGATACTGCAGTTTATGACACTTTTTGCCATTGAACTCTACACCCCTTTGGTCCATCTACTCCCCGACTCTACTCTATGACACTTAACAAATCCACTCTCCAACTCTTCACACCACTAACGTTTAGCTATGTTGAATAGCAGCCATACTGGAGTACAACATGGCTAAACCATATTGTCAAAGTCAATACCTCTTGTACAGGCAAGACCTATTGGCTTTGCCAACGCTTGTTCTCTTTATTTCGTCGGCAGCGTGATCTTGCTGGGCAGTAATTGAGCGCTTTTCATGACTACCAGTTTAATTATATTGTTTATTCTAGTGCTCCTTTGCAAATTCCAGGTTTTACACAGTGCGATCACACTCGTTTTTTTTTATTACTGCTCAAAAGCTTAACCGGACCAGTCTTTTTGTTCTGATTAGTCACCTTCACGCTCATGTTGTGGTGCTTTAAATCAGCTCCCTTATGTTAAATTGTATTACTTTTCATTTTCAGCTTATGTGGCAAGAAAAAACTGGCTAGGAGATTACAACACTAACAGCTCTAACTTGAGCGAACGCAAGACCGCATTGCATTGCAAATGCTTGTTTAGACATGGAACTTCTCAGTGGCTTACATAATCCTTTTATTGTATGGTAAGGGCACTTCTTTTCCTATATAATTCCACATTCAAATCTATATGTCATAATAGAAAAAACAAGAGTAGAAGGCTGAGTGACTTATAAATGTTGCCAGAACCCAAAGAGATCACTAACGGATGACAAGTATTTGTTACACATATGCAGTTTTATAAGGCTTCCCATTGGTTAAAATCCATATATTAGATCGCACACTTGCGACTAATGAATGCCTAGTAGAAAATTGCATACGTATGGCATATACACTTTCAAGTAGCATTCCTCTTGGTCACCCCATATCCAAAAGATGTGGTTATGCAGAATGCAGTTCTTAAAAATGCGATAGCCACATATGTATGTTACCTCTCCGTCGGCTTTGGCTATTGGGGAGTTGAGAATGAAGTCAGGAGGAGCAATGACATCCACCAAGGCAACCGCATCATTTTTCAACTGTTGGGAAACAAAGAGCATACACTAAGCAATCACATAAAGAATCCCATGGTTACAAACGCTTAACACAGCTGTACCACATTGTTGCTAGGGTACTAACACAGGGCAAAGTTACCTCTAGCAAACATTTAGCCTTTCAGCTTATAAATCATGATATCAGATATTTCACAATGTAGACTTGGCTGCAGAAATCTACCATTGTTAAAATGCTTTACCAAAGGTATTTGTAATCACATCACTCTATCAAAGAAAAAGGTGAAAGTTTAGAGACCTGTGGCCATTAGTAAACTCTGTATTCATGAAAACTATGATGCAAATCAATTTTGCACCAAAGTTGCTGCTTAGATAATAGATAATGTTCCAAAAACAGATCAACGTATCTCTTTCATATGCAAACATCTCTCAGCTTTGTTTCATTCAGGATGTGCTGATTCACATTACAAAAGGACCAAAAGGCATCTTTCTTTTATACAATATTCACATGTGGATATCCAATAGTTGTCCCATAGTTTGCATGTGGATACTGAGCACTCTCTGGGAGTGTTGCATTGAGGATCCCAGGTACACTCCAGAATCCACTCACAGGAAGTACCAGTCACGAAACGCCCACTTAAGGAACCTGTGCTTTCATCCCAAGTGAGGGCAGGTGGTGCAAATTTACAGACTCAATGTTGCTGTGGATTTCCTATCAATAGCTGCACACACATAACCTGTACTACTGCAGTCAGAGAAGCCACCAAAAATTCAGAGAGGTCATGATGTTTTCAAAATGTTTGGGGGAATCTTGACTAGTAGTCCAAAAGTCTCCACACTTTTGGCAAATGCTCCTTAGGCAACACCCAATGGTTTCACGTTCCGCGCTTCTCTTTGAAATGCATAAGCTGAAGAAATATTCAGTTGCAACTGGACTGCTGATTCTCTTTCAAGTGCATGCTACTTGGTCTCCATGCAGGACTTAAGTTTTCATCTTCAGAAGAAAAGTATTCTAAGGCATGTATGCTTCTCTTGACCAGCGCTCCAATGTCTTTGGAGTTCAGCAAGAATCTAGCATGAATGTACTGAAGGAACATCTTGGTTCTTTATAGAGACTGAAGTCGAAAGCTGAGAGGCAGGGAATCTTACAGAGTAATATAAATGGGCGTTTTCTTATCATGAACTGCACTAGGCAGTCCTATTCTTTAGAGTGTTCTTTCGGCGATTTTTAGAGGGCTTATCCAATCAATTATCATCAACAAGTCTTTAGCAACTCAAACCAAGGTTTCCACATTTACTCTAACATTTTTAGCAGTGTGACTTGGTTCTGATTTTAGTAGCAACAAACATCATAAAGCCCTCTAGTCGAAAGTGTTCCTCGTACATTTTAAAACCAACACCAGTTTGTTCACATGAGCGTCTCGATGTCCCAAAATATTCTAATCATCTGTGGAGTCCCCTAGAGTCTCATACTAATCTCTGTCATCTTCAGTCACTACATGGAGCCGCTTGGTGCTTTCCTCGCAGATAAAAGCAACAAGATTTTTGTTGGAAATGGCCCTCTCTGCAGTGTCACTTTTTGCCTTTTCCCTCAACTTTTTTTGTCTGAATTCTTTTTTTTTGGCCTTAGGGCTCTGTGCATTTACCACTGCTAACCAGTGCTAATGTGCAACTGCTCTATCCCTAAAACATGGTCTGACTGGTATATACCTAATTGGCATATTTAATTTACTTGTAGGTCTCCAGTAAAGTGCACTACATGTGCCCAGGGCCTGTAAGTTAAATACTGCTAGTGGGCCTGCAGCACTGTTTGTACCACCCACTTAAGTAGCACTTAAAACATGTGCCAGGCCTGCCTTTGTGACTTGGTATTTAAAACCCCTTGCCAAGCCTTAAACTCCCCTTTTATTACATACAAGTCACCCATAAGGTAGGCCCTAGGTAGCCCACAGGGAAGGCTGCTATGTAATTAAAAGGCAGGTCATATACCGTTAAGTTTTACATGTCCTGGTAGTGAAAAACTCTCAAATTAGTTTTTCACTACTGTGAGGCCTACTCCTCCTATAGGATAACATTGGGGATTTCTTATTATATTTAATACGCTGTCATTTCTGATTGGGAAGGTGTAGACCTGCCATGTTTTATGCCCATGGAATTGTAATGATAAATCCTCTTTAATGGTAGAGTCAGAGTTATTATTACAATTTAGAAAATGCCACTTTTAGAAAGCTGGCATTTTCCTGCTCTAAGTCATGTATCCTGCAGCCCGTCTCCCATACACATTGGGGGTGGGGTGGTAACTGGACTTGTACATTCCCTCTAGACAGCCACACACAAAGGGAGTTTAGGTGTCACTGATGGGCCACCAACATCCTGATGGGCCATCCTGTGCAGTATTGGAGGGAGGAGTTGAACACAGCCTCACACAACTGAATAGGCAGTGCCCTGTGCACACACAAAGGGCTTAATGACCCTCTATTGTCACTCCAGCCAGCTTTGAGCCAGAGCATGGGAGGAATGGAATTCCTTGCACTTCCAAGCCACAGTCTAGAACAAGTGACTTAAAGTATAAATGCCAGACTTCAAACACCAGCACTTCAATACACTTTTGGACCTGTGGATACTCTGCCAGGAAGAAGGACTGATGTGATGCTACAAGGACTGCTACTCTGCTGGACTGCTGCTCTGGAAGAACTGATTTCTTGCTGTGCTGACCTGTTATCTGCTGCCCTCCTTGCCTGGGTGGGAAGGACTAGACCCACAACACTTGAACCAACCAAAGTGACTCCAAGGGCTTGCTGGCTTACTTCCTGTTCTCTTCTGAAATCTCAAGGACACAAATGGCTTCCAACTCATCACCTACAGAACTTGGACTCTGCCATCTGTGAGTCTTGCCCTACCAAGTGGTGCCAAACCAGTCCGGGGCCATTGGCAATGGGTATAAAGTAAAGTGCTGCTCCAGCCAGAACTATGCATTGTTGCTGTTGGGAGGGGCATGTCTGGTGCATCGCCCTCATTGCGTGGAACGAAACCGCCGGATCGCCTCTACTTGAAGGGTCAACTCTAATGAATTGCTGCTGCTGCAAGGACAAAACCGCTGCATCGCCTTTGGAACAGCCGCAGATCAGAGTCACCACATCGCCACTTCTGCATGGGGAAAATCGACGCGTCTCCTCCATTGTGTGAGCCGACTTCAGCGTATCGCCTTTGGAACTACCGCACCTTGGTACCCCTGCATCACCGCTGCTGCATGGTGAAAATTGATGCATCACCTCAACTGCATGGGAAAAATCAACTCGCCTCCTCTTCTGAAGGGGATTAACACCGGCGCATTGCCTTTTCTGCACCCTGCTTCTTCATCGATGCAACTCTGAACCATGGTACTGTTTCAATGGACCAAGGCTGGTCCTTGTACCTGACCTGTGCTCCATCGCAGTGAGCCTGAGTTTTCAGATTTAACCCAGTTTATAGTGACCAGATTGCCCCAGTTAGCATTGTATGTTTCTAAGCACTACAACTAAGCTTATTCTTTAAAAGTTCATATCTAGAGTTCTACTGATTGGATTTTGTTGTTTTGTTCATTAAACTAATATCTATTTTTCACCACACAGATGTGGTATCTTTTTGTGTGGTGTTTTCACTGTCCTACTGTTTGAAGTGTTACACAAATGCTTTACACATTGCCACTTAAGTTAGGCCTGACTGCTCTGCGCCAAGCTACCAGGGGGTGAGCAGAGGTTCCTGCTTGGACAGGGTGCGTACCTCTATCATCCAAAAATCCAATTTCTAACAATTCATCCATATGCCAGTGATAAAACACTCAACCTGAAAGTTTTCTCCGCTACAAATATCCACTGCCTACCTTAAGCTCAAATCATCATAGAAAGAATTCTTGTTATTTGGCAAGCACAACAAACAAGAAACAGTACAAACCTGTCTCAAAGACATGATCCTGGATAGCTTTGAGCCCTTGGATTCTCTCTGGACACCACCCTCATCCTCAAGAAAAACATTACCAAAACATCTTCTAAAGAAAGTGAAACTATTCCTTTCAGAACATTACTTCAAAACTGCTGTCCAAACCATCATACCCTCAACTCTGGATTGCAGAAATTACTGCACAATGGACTCCTAGACCCTTTACTGGAACACCTTACGGGAATCCAACATGCTGCAGTATTTCTCATCCATGGCTGGGAGAAATATGATGACATCACCCCCATCCTGATGGAACTCCACTGGCCCCCCCTTGCTGGCCCAAGTGGTCTTCAAAACGAGGTGCATCATTTACAAAGCCATCAAGTCCAGCACCTCCGCTTATCTTGCAGATAAACTCACCATCTCACATGGTTCTCAGAACAGTTCACCCATAATCCTCAATGCTGCTCCAGTTTAAGAAAAGAGCTGAAGACCTAGCCCTTTAAAGAACACTGCATCACAATGCATTAACAATTCATAAACCAGTTACCCCTCTTATCATTCATTGACGTAATGCTTGTCTTTGACTCTGTACACCGCTTTGTTGCCTTTTGGCTACGTTTGCACTACAGAAAAACTACAGTACACCAAAAAGTGTTGATCTCTTCCCTCTACATTGGGTGGTGACCCCTGACTGACATAAACATATTGGGATCTTCATAAATTGCAACACAAACAAGAACCATGCAACTTCACAGTCACAAATATGCCTAAACAGAAACTCATGGCTGTGGGTAGACTGGGCTATATTAAACTCTGTGCGTTGCTTGTCTTAGTAATATCTGACTCCTTTAACACACAGACCTGCATTATATTTCAACAATTAATATTTCTCTTCCCTATACATTGTCATATATTTGTCAACAATTCACAAAAGTGTGGGTTTTCTTATTGCCTTGTTTAATAAATATAAGGATTGTGTCTGTCTCTCCATTGAGTGGCCTGACAAAACTGTAATGGTTTAGTATTACAATAGGTGCTTTTAGATCAAACAATACAAAGCCACAGAGGCCACTCCATCTCCCATCACACATTTTAAGTTTAACAACCTAGCAGTGCCTGGATACCCTCATGGGTGACAAGTCGCGCTCTACAAGTCGACTAACTGATTCATTGATTTAGCTTGTCATTTCACATGAAAATTGGGCTTCATATACCCAATCTTCTATACACATATGCCACAAACAGCCCATGTTTATTAAGAAAAGTCCTACATATATGTCAAGTGCTTTCACCACATCTCTTGATTTGTTGAAATTGGATATTGCAAGCATGAAGCCACCATACTTCCTTTCAGAAACTATCTCACCCCAATCTTCATCACTCTAACACCCTCTTCTCTAACTACAAATGATCAACTCAGTCTACAACCAGGGTTTTCTCCAGGATTCCCTCAATACAAGACATGTTCATCCCCTACTTATGTCTGACATACATATAGAGATCAATCACCTAAAAGCTTACTTAGGCCTCCCTTTCCTATCAAAGATTCTAGGGGAATGTGTAGCAAGCCAAGTGGACGATTACACCAGTAACAAGCATTTCTTTTGGGATTTCCAGTTGGGTTTCTGCTTGTCATAGCCCTGAAACCTCACTCCTCAGAGATATGGATGAAGCTCTGCGGCTCACTGGTCAAAGAAATTAGTACCTTCTTGTACTCCTAAGCTTATCAGCAGCTTTCGATATGATCAATCATTGTACCTTCTTAAAAATTCAAATAATTAGAATGGGTATCAAAGGAACAGTGCTAGAATAGTTCAGATCCTACTTATTTGACAGAATGCAGCTCATCAAATTGGAAAGTCTATCTCCAGTGTTCCTAAAGTATGCTGTGGAGTAATGTCCAACCTCCCTGCTTTTCAGTCCTTAAGTAGAACCACTTGGTGATGTGTTAATGAAAATGAAATCTCCTTGCTGCAGTATTTGTACGATGCCAAACTATAAGTTAAAACTGAAAGTTCAGTTTCAAGATTATTAACTCCTGCCTCAAGAAAATTTAAAATTGGATGATAATCACAAAATTCAAGTTAAGTCTGCTGAAGTCTACTCTTCCTATTCCCATTTTAAACTAAGGGAATAGGAGGGTCACGGAATGGTCAAAGGCAGTCCTATAACGCTCACTTCAGCAAAATATACTGGATTCAAACTTGATAGACTCCTGCATCCCGACCTCAGTGTCAAAGAAATGGGCAAGAATATAGGATTCAATTTACTTACTTCTGATTAACAATAACCATTTACCCCCTTAACAAAACCTCAGTTTGGCCACCCAACAGCTTGTCTTTTCATGTACTGACTAGGGAAAGTCAATTGGCGCCTGCAAACCTCACATTATAAACACTCAGGCCAAAAGTGAACTAAATTGAATCCATCATGTGTTAACCACATGAGTGCATTGCTGCAAGACTAACATATTTTTCTTAGCGAATAATTAAAATGGTATTTTTGCAGAGCTCAGCGGCTGATGACATAGGAAGACTAGGGAGTAAGATACAATATTCTTGTTTGCAGTGCTTCTCAAGGTTGCAACTGCAGTAGGAAGAATACACTGTTTTGCTAATGTATCAACTGTACAAAGAGGGAGTTGTTACACATATAATGAATGCATGGCTGTCTACATTGCTTGAGAACTCAATATGGTAATTTTCCATAGCTGGGAAAGGGTATATCTATATATGCTTAGAGTTTCTGTGTAAGAATCAGCTAGGTGTGTGTTATTCAGCTGAATAAACTTCACTTTTGAAGAGCGATCCTGCTAATGAATGTTATTTAAGAACTTGGCATTGGCAGCCTAACTTCCCTCGCAGCAGCATTCCATTCTGTAACGTGTCACACCAGTGATCACTTGGTATTACCCACAAGGTGATCTACATGAAAAAAAGGATTACATACCATCAAAGCGTCAGGCTTCTGATAGAAACAGAACATTAAGAAGCCAAAATCTGCTCAAGTTAGGTACTCCCAGGTTCAGAAAGTCATCCACCCTCGAACAAGCATAACCTAGGAATTCAACAAGTAGGTAGAATGCTCTCCAGGTACATATTTGACAGGCTATGACAAAATCTGTCCTTTAAAGGGATCTGAAGCAACACTTTCTAAAGTACCTTACTACTTTTGTGACCATCCCCTCCACATCGTCTCCAGAAACGAGACTACACATGTGTCACTTTACCTGCATTCATGTGTTAGGATCTGCATTTAAACTGCCCGCTACTGCACTACAAGAAATTGCATGGGCAAACGTCAATAAATTCAACAGAAAGAAGGAGCTCATTCAACAGCACTAAGGTAACTTGGTTCTTATCAGTGATTATAATCTAGATAACGCTGTGATATGTCCAAATCGAATACGTGTTATCATTTTGATAAAATCAAATAGGACTTTTGAAAGAGGAATGGCTAGAGCTTGTACATACATTGCATGATCCAAATATCAAAAGTTATTTTCATACTAACTAAATCAGCAGCAAGGATTGATGTCAGCTTAAGACAACAGACAGATCCTCAAGACATGTAGTGCAACATTGTATTGCAGCAGGGTTACATTTGTTACTGGATGTGGTGTTACTGAGCAGTATCATTGTACCTTGTAATAAGGCACCTGGCATCACCATTTGTTGTTCCATTCGTATATTCCACATGCTTAGAGCAGTATACTCTTTAAAGTGTTCTTCATGTGTTCAACTATCTGCTTAGTTGCAAAATAGCTGTTCTGTTAAGATTTAATGAAACCCCAACCAATGCATTTCATGAGGTATTGCCAAACCACTCCTCTACCTGCTCACCTTTGCACAGAGTTCCAGAATACTCCCTTGCACGATTTTTCCAGCCCGCTCACCTTGACAATATCCACCTGTAAATGTGAATCACAGTTATTGCCATGTAATAATTGAGAATGCAGCAAATGCTTTGAAATTATGCCCTGAAACCTTACTCATCAGATCGTAAAACAACATGTTACTGCTATCGGGTCTGACTTACTCTCTTTTTTAGAAGAAGGCACTCACTCTTCCTCCCATCTTAATGGAACAATTTTCCAAACAGCATTGACTGACAAGAGGACATAGCAAAGATTTATGTGAGGATTCATCACAAAATGTCAAATGAGAGAATCCATTCTTAAACTACATTACAGAAAGAGACAATTACAGACGGCATGAAAAGTGTCCTGGATGGCAGCCCTTCACGTTTGCTTGTTAGAGATATCTACTATGCTACATAGAATGACACATTGGATAAGCCATTGTTACAAAAGCAGATATTTGCTATTTCTGTAATAATGTATGCACAAATGGTGCACTAAAGTCAGTTGAACTGTACTGTATGTCAGTACATTCTACACTATACATTTTGCAATGTCCTTGAGCAAGACATTGTTTCTTATGCAGTCATTGTACATTTTAAAAGTTCTCTATTATCCAGATAATAAATTGTAAAGAAAACAAGGAGGATGATCTATGGATTGCAGTGGAAATCTAAAATGACTTTGTTATTCCAATGAGAACTTAACTTAAAAAGGAAAGGGCAAGAGGCAAAACAGGAAAAAGTTTGTTTAATTAAACATTATGGCCAGAAGAGCTGTTTCTCTCTGCTGGGGAGTGCAAGGCCACAGTCTCTGGAGTGGGTGACTTACCCACTGCTTCTGGAGGGGGCTCCATGGCCATTTCTCTGTGCTGGGGAGTGCAAGGTCACAGTCTCTGGAGTGGGTGACTTTCCCAATGGTTCTGGAGGGGGCTCCATGCCCATTTCTCTTTGCTGGGGAGTGCAAGGTAACAGTCTCTGGAGTGGGTGACTTTCCCAATGGTTCTGGAGGGGGCTCCATGCCCATTTCTCTTTGCTGGGGAGTGCAAGGCCACAGTCTATGAAGTGGGTGACTTTCCCACTGCTTCTAGAGGGGGCTCCATGCCCATTATCCTTTTCTGGGGAGTGCAAGGTCACAGTCTCTCAGGTGGGGAACATGCCCACTGCTTTTGGAGGGGGCCCTTGTACAGCAGTCCCTGAAGGGTGGCCTACATGGCTTCCACTGGTGGTGAGGGCTGCACTGTGTCATCTGGAGGTGAGGGCTGCACCGTGTCAGCAGGAGAAGGTGCCTCCAGGGCAGCCTCTGCTGGAGGTGAGGGCTGCACTGTCTCAGCAGGTGAAGGTGCCTCCTGGGCAGCCTCTGCAGGAGGAGTAGGCTGCACTTCCCGAGCTGGCGGTGAGGGCCCCGTGACCACTGGTGGTGGTTGTGGTGTCACCCTGACAGCTTCTGCTGAAGGTGAGGATTGCACTGTGTCAGCAGGTGAAGGTCCCTCCTGGGCAGCCTCTGCTGGAGGTGAGGGCTGCACTGTTTCAGCAGGTGAAGGTACTTCCTGGGCAGCCTCTGCGGGAGGAGTGGTGTGCACTTCCTCAGCTGGCAGTGAGGGCCCCGTGACCACTGTTAGTGGTGGTGTCACCCTGACAGGCTCCCCTGGAGTCGAGGGCTTCTTCCCCTTCTTGGCAGGAGGTGTTGGGTCCTTACCCTTCCTGGCAGGGGTTGAGGGATTTTTCCCCTTCATGGCAGGAGGAGCGTGCTCCTTCTCCTTCATGTAAGGAGGTGTGGGTTCCTTAACCATGCTGGCTGGTGGAGTGGGATCCTTCACTGACTTGCTACCACGACTAGGTGGTGCCACCACTCTCCGCGTGGACTGTTTGGCTGAGGTGCTGGACTGGGTCATTGGGACCTTGCTGTTATGGGCAGGACGGGGGTGGGGGGGAGGGAGGAGGTCAAGTTGGGCAAGGAAAAGCTTCTTAGGGACGATGGGGCGGGATGAGGGAGGAGGGATGGGAGTGGAGGTTGAGGGAGTGGTTGTTGAAGGTGTAAGTCTTCTGGACTTGGGTGCAGGTGCATGGGCAGTGTGCTGATGTGAAGTGGATGGCTGTTGGGTGTCTGAGTGCTTGCGTTTGTGTCCTTTAGGAGGGGGGACAGACAGGGTGCGAGAGGACACAGGGGAAGCATGGATGGATGTAGTGGAGGTGTCTGCTAGTGAGGTGTGTATGCTGCTTGGTGTGGTGATGCTGGTGGTGGATGTTGATGCAGTGCATGCAGGTGTGAGTGTGGACGTGACTGTGAGGGAGGTGGAGGAGGAGGGGGAGACGGTGGAGGCAGTGGATGTGGTTGTGTCTGCAACTGCCTGGTGTTTGCGTGAGTGCTTGTGGGATGAAGTGTGGTGCCTGTGTTTGACTGAGCCACTCGTGTGTTGTCTTGTGTGCATGCTCATCTGTATGTGTGCATGGGATGGGTTAGGGTTGAGGAGACTGGGACTGGGAAGTGGTAATTGGAGGAGGGACAGTAGGAACAGGTACAATGGCTGTAATCAGAGAGGAGACCAGAATCTGAATCGATCTCTGTTGGGCCACCAATCCACTGTGGATGCCCTCCAGGATTGCATTGCATTGCTGCATCTGGGATGCCAGCCCCTGGATGGCATTTACAATGGTTGACTGCCCTACAGAGATGGATCTCAGGAGGTCAATAGCCTCCTCACTTAGGGCAGCAGGGCTCACTGGGGGCAGCGCCTGAGGTGCCTGGGGTGAAGGAGATGCCCACCCTCCTGGGTGAGCAAGCACGGCCAACTCGCTGAGGGGCTACGGGAGGGTGGTGCTGGTACGGGGGTGCGGCTCTACCTGCAGCTGGGGTAGTCACAGAGGTGCCCGCCACCGCCAAGAAGCTTCCATTGGAGGAGGTATCTGAGTTTGTGTTGTCGCTTCCTGTCTCTGCCATGATGCTCTCCTCACCCTCCGTCCCACTGGTTCCCTCGGCATCAGTAGACTCTGCCTCCAGGGTCCTGTGAGATGCAGCTCCCTCTGTCACCGGTACCCCTGCTCCTCCGGTAGATGATGCTAATGCACACATGGACAGGATGACAGAAGAAAAAAAGGGGGGGGGGGAGAGAAAGGAAACACTGGGTCAATTACTGCACCAACATCACAGTAGGCATACACAGCACCGTTACACACAGGGATCAGGATTGAGCATTCTGCATTGCACTGCCAGTGATTTGGCTAGATGCCACGGCAAGATGAGGACCACACACCCCTCCTGGTACAGAGAAAGCCCTGACTGACATGGAATGCTAAGAAGCTAGGTTATCTGCATTTGCCATACACCCATTACCCTTGAGCTGGATCACGCTGCAATGTCTGACCTGGCATTAAGGGGCACCCACTAAGTCACACCCACCACCCGGATCCCATGCCACCTACCAATTATTGTAGTAATGCCCACTTTACTCACCCCCTTGTGGCTGCTGTTATGCCCTCAAGCACCCATCAGCTCTGGGTAGGCCACTGCCAGTATGCAGGCCATCAGTGGGGTCAGGTTCCAACGGGCACCCCTTCCTCGTTGGGAGGCCATCCCCAGCTGGGCCTTTGTGGTCTTCCGTGCCCAGCGTCTCAGGTCCTCCCACTGTTTCTGACAGTGGGTGCTCTGTCTGCCATAGACCTCGAGGGTCCGCGCGTCCTTGGCGATGGTACTCCATAATCCCTTCTTTTGATGGGCACTGACCTGCAGAGGTAATACAGACAGGGGGACACCATTAACCATACAATCCAGCCTGCCACACATATGGCCCACCAGTCCCGTTTCCATCACCATTGGCACACACATCGCCCGGCGCACACCATGTACACCACCACAAGACACCCCCCCGATGACACGATGCTTGCACACACATCTCCATGCATCCTTCACACATGCATCGTACCCAAGGTGTACTCACCTGTTGGTCTGGAGGACCATACAGCAGTCCGTACTGGGGTAGGACCCCATCCACCAATCGCTCCAACTCCTCTGCAGTGAAGGCAGGGGCCCTTTCCCTTGTCACACGGGCCATGGTAGGTTCCAGACACAGGTCACTGCAGCACACAACAGTGTAGGTGTTCTCCTGTTGAAGGTCAGGAAACAAGTGAGGAATCTGATGGAAAATGGCAGTCACGCCCGCGGAGGTGTACACGGTCCCCACCGGTGCTGATCCCCACTGGCCACTATACTCCATAGAGCCCCATATTATCCAATGAGGAATTGCACGGCGGTGCAAGACCGCCTTCCGCCATGACGCCCAACATCAGAGGAGTTACCTCACTTCCACCTGTCCCTAGATACAGGACAGGCGGTCGCCATTTCATGGTGGTGGACAACGATCATATCAACCTTAACTGCGTCACAGCCTAGATTAGCACATACCTCACCATTCTCACTGTCCCATCAGATAAATGCACTATGTACAGTGAGGTTGTGGTTCCATTGTTCAAATTGTGACAGCCTACTCACTCTTGTGCCCCTTAGATACCTACCGCTGCGGATGAATAGGAGGAGGAGACAAACCCTGTGTACAGACCCCTTGTGGACTTGGCTACACTGGAGGACAGGCACATTATACTCACCTATAGACTGGGCAGGGCCATAATCACAGAGCTGTGTGCCCAATTGGAGCCTGACTTGATATCTGCTATCCGTCATCCGACTGGGATCCCCCCTCCTGTGCAAGTGCTATCAGTGCTCCATTTCCTGGCAACTGGTTCTTTCTGGTGACATTGGGCTTGGCAGCAGGAATGTCACAGCCAATGTTTTCATTTGTGCTGGCAAGAGGTTTGTATGCCCTGGTGAAACACATGTGCAGCTACAAAGCTTCCCCCCCAGGTGGAAGATTTGGCCACTGTGAAGGCCGGATTCTATGCAATGGGACATATCCCCAATATTGTTGGGGCGACTGACGGGACACATATTGCGTTAGTCCCCCCACACCAGAATGAACAGGTGTTCAGGAATCGGAAGAGTTTCCACTCACTAAATGTGCAAATAGTGTGCCTGGCGGACCAGTACATCTCCCACGTCACCGCTAAGTATCCTGGCCGGTGCATGACAACTTTGTCCTAAGGAATGGAAGCATCCCAAATGTGATGGCCCAACTACAGAGGCACAGGGTGTGGCTCATAGGTGAGCCTTGGTCCCCACCCACTGTATGTTACTGTATGCCTTCAGGTGTCATCCCCATAGCATTGTGTGAGGCTAAATGTTGTCCGTCAATACTTGCAGGTGACTCTGGCTACCCAAACCTATTGTGGCTGCTGACCCCTTTGAGGAATGCCAGGACAGGGGCTGAGGAACATTATAATGAGGCACATGGGCGAACCAGAAGGTTCATCGAGAGGACCTTCGGGCTCCTGAAGGCCAGGTTCAGGTGCCTCCATCTGACAGGTGGATCCCTGTGCTACTCACCCGGGAAGGTCTGCCAGATAGTAGTGGCATGCTCCATGTTGCACAACCTGGCTCTCAGACGGCATGTACCTTTTCTGAAGGAGGAGAAGACTGGAGATGCCCCTGTGGCAGCAGTGGACCCTGAGGACAGTGAAGATGAGGAGACAGAGGATGAGGATGAGGATGAGGACAACCGAACATCAGTTATACGTCAATGCTTCCAATGACACGCTAGAGCGACAGTGCAACTGACCATTCCTCTGACTAGTGATGTTTTCTGTGTGGCATGATGGCATTAACTTCCATTGCATCTCAACTTACTGTCACCTATGGCTTGTAATTTTACAGATGTTGGTGAGATAACAACTGTGTACTGATGTGATGACTACAGAAAGGCTACAGCTCATTATTTCTATGCTCTCACAGTGTTCATATCATTTGCACTAGATGAGACTGTTTCCATAAATGTACATTTTCAACACATAAAATACTAGTAGTCAAGTTGTATTCTAGTGCTATGAAATTGAGGGAAAAGTGCAGTGGAATGGGGTGATGACAGAGGAAAGTCCAGGGTATTGTTCCAGTCTGTTTGTAGCACAGGCCCAGTGTCCAAGGGGCCATAGGAAGGGGAGCAAAGGCAGTTCACAGTGGACAAGGTGACCGTGTGGGACAGAAGGGGGGCAATCAGGAGAGTCTCATTTCCTGGCGGTGGTGTTGGCAAGTGTCTCTGGCTTCTGTCTGGGTCGCAGGGAACGTTTGCAGGGTGGTTCACCTTCTGCAGGGTGAGGGGTACTAGTGGTCTGTGGTTCCTGTGTCGGGGCCTCCTGCCCACTAGCTGCAGCAGAAGTGGAAAGCTGGTCAATGGACTGGCTAGTGGTAGGGGCCCACTGGTGTGCTGTTGCTTCCCTCATAATGCTGGCCATGTCTGCCAGCACCCCCGATATGGAGATCAAGGTGATGTTGATGGCTTGCAAGTCCTCCCTGATTCCCTGATACTGTTCCTCCTGCAGCCACCTGTTCTCCTGCACATTTACAAGGACCTGGCCCATTGTGTCCTGGGAATGTTGGTAGGCTCCTAGGATCTTGGTGAGTGCCTCCTGGAGAGTCGGTTCCGTTGGGCCTGTCCTCCCCCTGACGCACAGAGGTCCTCCCAGTGTCCCTTTAGCCCTGTGCCTGTGTCCTCTGAACGGTGTGACCACTGCCACTGATCCCAGGTCCTTGATTGTCTTGGGGGCGAGGTGTGGACTAGGGTCCCTGTACAGGTGGGCACACTGTTGATTGACGTGTCCTGGGGACAGAGGAGTGGTTACGCTGGGTGGGTGCTGTGGTGTTGGATACTGATGGGGGAGGCTCTGTGGTGGACTGTGAGTGGGCTGGGATGACCGACTGCCCAGTGGTCCCTGATGGGCCAGGTTGTTGGTCCAGATCCTGAAGTCCAGAATTACTGTCATCACTGGGGGCATCTTCTGTTGGGGGGCTGGATAGTCGTGGCACCTCCTCTCCACTGACATTGGCTCGGGCACCTGTGGGGATGTAAGTGATGTATTATGCTTCATGTCTGTGACATATTGTACATCCCTGGCTTTCCCTCTATCGTTGCTGTTGCCCTGCCACCTTTGTTTGTGTATGGTGATGTATTGTGGGATTGTTAGTTTCCCTATTCTGTGTATGCTTTAGTGATTGGTGTCCATGCAGGACTGGGAGGGCTGTCCATGCATTAGTTTGACATGCAGGATTTGGCACTGAGGTTAGTCATATGTGTAGGTGCAGTGTGTGGGATGGAGTGGAGTGATGGGAGTGAGGGTGAGGGGTTGTGATGGCATGCAGGTATGGGGGGTGATAAGTAGTAAATCTTGACTCAGCAGTGTCCAGTCCTCCGGCTACTCCAGCAAGTCCAGCAAGAATATTCGCCACCGCGGAGGTATGTTGGGGTCCGTCATTGTGGCGGTAAGCTGGATTCACCACCAATGTCATAATGAGAGCCTTAATCTCTGTTCCCTGCATGTGTGCAGGGGACAGAGATGAAAGCTTTGCTTTTTGAAAGCGGGACCTGCTTGACAGCCGGGACGACTAATCCTGGCAGTGCTGGCAGTCCAACAGCGGCACAACCGCTGCGGTCCTAATGTGGCGTGCGAACCACGCATTTGGTGGCAGTCTGTACGCCACCCCGAGTCTGGCGGTCAAGAGACCACCAGACTTGTAATGAGGCCCAGAGTGTTACTACGGTGTTCCTAAACTATCAAACATTTCAGTCTGCAATATATACTTGGCAGCAGCTAGTACCAAAGACAGCTGGGACTACTGTGGGTGAGTTACTCTGATCTCATTGGAACATGAGTTACTATTGCATCTGTGTTGGTAAAGGTTTATCTATCCGAGTGAACTCAAATGCTTATATACTGATACTGAGATCCTTTACTAGAGATATATTAAAATAGTAATAAAGGGTTTAAAGTGTGGTGCTACCCAAAATCTTATCTTGGAAGTAGGTGAATGGTCTGTACCATGAGAAGAAGAAAAAGACAAAACCTCTATGTTGGGATAGGATAAAACATCTGAATGCTAAAAATAATATCTTGAATAACTGACCTTTGGCTAGAATGGCCTCAAAGCTACATATCTCTGTAACTGGTGGACAGTGGTTAGGTGTACTGGCTAGCATATGGTGGGTACTTATGCATGGATGGCTTCCAGGCTTCAAGTTTTAAAGATAAAATATGAAAGGAGAAACTGCTTTCACAAACGGGGAGCATATGATCAGCCGGCAAAGGAGACATAGCATTATCGACAAAAATGAACACTTATGCAGCAGATACTGACATAGGAACTTGTACTCCAGTTTTGAAAAACATTAATGTAATGCAGAACTTACCTTGGTAGAGCACAGACATGTGTTTATTTAATGACCATAGTCCATACAAAGCACAGAGATTTTTCAAGACCGGCCGAAGTGAAGAAGGTGTGCTGGAGTCTTCAACATGATCATGATATCTTTGTAATACGGTGAGTTCAATAAAAGCCAGAGACAAAGAACGACAATAGTACACCTTAAGGATAAAGCAACAAGTTCTGCATTAAATGATTTTTATCCTTATACGCCCTTGCATATAGTTTAACATAACAGCATAGTTTTGCTCGGACATAAACAGGTCAATATGTATCATAAGAATAAACATTGTAAAGAGGCCTGTGGACTATGCTTCTCACTTGGTCAATAGTCTCTTACGGAAAATACTGCCACTACCTGGATGACTACATTTTAGGGTGTCCACACCCAATCCAGAGCCTTTAGTTTTAAGGAAATACACATTTATGGGAAAGTTCATATTCTGATCAGTGATTAGCATGTGCATAAATAATGTGTGAGCTGCATTTGTGTATTTTATGGGAGCCTGTGAGAAGCTCCGATAATTTTGAGAGTTCAGGTGACCCTACCTGCTTCTACTAATGTTCCAAGGCTCAATGGCTCTTGTCGTGTGAGTGCACTAATGGTGCTAGCTTTTTGACAACGTTCATTATTTCAGGGCTCTCTCAGAGACCACAGCAAAGGTTTGCTGTTGCTTCCACAACAAAACGATGGAATGTTATGAGAAATGTTCTCCTGCAGCAATCCTAGCCATACCCTTCTGACATCACAAATTGCAGACTCAACTTAGAATTCAACCCCAACCAATACTCTAGATCTTTTTTTTACCATGCATTACACCTCCTTTTTCAGATTTTATGATATTCAAAATCCCGTTCAAAGTGTGTTGCAAAATGTGTTCCCTCCCATTTAGAACGGCTGTTTTTGTTTGCTTCTTGGATTTTTTTGCTTTTATGGATCACCCAGTTTTGGACTTTTTACAGTGGGTTAGTCTCACTATGTGTCTCAACCACAGTAAGCACATTGTAATGGACTGCACAGTGTCTGCATTTTAAGATAAGGCCACTGTGACACAGCTAAGTTAAGTGCCACTGGCTGGTTACATGTGAACACATGTACGGGATGTGCTTGTGAGACTACTGTTGTACACAGCCCTTTAATTGCACACAGGTAGCCTGGTGCAGAGGGGACTCTGCAGGGTTAGATATTGACTTGGGGTAGGCCTTATAATATTAGTGGGCACTCATAGGGAAATAATCATGCAAACAGGTGTGCTGTTCCAATAAAGGGGTAATGATTCATTTGTTTTGGTTTAGAGATAAGGATGGGGGTAAAACAGAGGAAAGCTCAACATGTTTCTTGCCTAAATCTGCTTTTGACGAGTCAATGGGCATTCATCAGGACCAAGTGGAGGAACGCTACTTTACCTACCAAATAGTAGTGCTACTCGTGTGTTTTTGTTGTGCATGTGTAAAACTATTAGCAAGGATGGGGAGTTGGAAGTCATAGGGTTTTACCGGTCAGAATGCCATTTGTGAAGACCCACAAACTTACACATTTGTAGGTATTCACATATTCCCCCCGATCCCGTCCTAGTAGATTTACATATGTGAAGGGCTGGAAATTTCAGTGCGGATGGGGAATGGAACAACCTAAATATTAGTGGGGTGTAGGGGAAGGGATTTCTCCACAAGGGAAAATATTTATCTGCAGAGAAAAAAATAAAATAATAAAGGTAACATGTATTTGCTCTAGCGCACACACAAATATACATGCATGAGAAAACAGACAAAACTATTTCAACCATTTGTCGGAACCTACAACTGTTCCAGATCTGCAGTCACAAGTAAAAAACATTTGAGAATGTTTAAAAGCTGGAAATCTACACAGTGAGATCTAAAACCTGCAGGTGCAGATTAGGAATTCTTTATGGTGTAATCAATAGACCAGTGGCATAGCAAGGATATCATGGGTGCTCATTCAAGCAAGGAAAATGGGCCTTGTTCCTACAATTTGGAAGAAAATGCCAGCCATAACTGAGGTCCAGAGGGCTTACAGCACTGCTCCCTCGCTCTACTATCCCTGCTGCATTGCTAGCAGCTACGCCCTTGCATTAAATCACCCAGTATACCGTGAAACAAGATCAGAACTATCATCAGTTTGTATTGCTGTGGGGCTTCAATTAAATAGCAGCCCCCACAAGAAGTGCCTGAAAAATGTAGTAGCTTGTTAAATCACTTCTACAAAGAAATGGCACATGTGCTATGCAGGCCAGCCTCATACACTTTTCTATAGCATTTAATGCAGTGCTCAGATGTAGGCTATTGGTATTCGAGCACCTGCACCCTAATTCTTTGGGTAAACAACATTGACAAAGCATCTGAAAAAGTTTTATCTCTTTTCTGTCTTATTCATGCATTCATGGAAGGAGGGCCACGTCAGGCAACATAAATCCTAACATAAGTCTGGCCACTGACCTTAATGAAATGTACACAAAGACCATGAAGCAGGTTCTAACCCCTGGCAGGAGGTGGAAACAGGAGGTGCACTCTATTGACTCACATCTCAGTCCACTTTATAGAAATATCACCTGTTGGAAATGTCCCTTTCTGCAGGGTTATCCCCAAACTTTTTGCCTTTCTTCTCCTATTTTCCTGACCCTCTTTATGTTGGCTTTAGGACTCTGAGCTCTTTACCACTGCTAATCAGTGCTAAGGTGCATGTTCTCTCTCCCCTGAAACTTGGTATGATTGGCTTACTCCTGTTTGGCATACTTAATTTACCTGTAAGTCCCTTGTAAAGTGGTATATCATATACCCACAGCATGTAAATCAAATGCTACTACTGGGTCTGCAGCGCAGATTGTGCCACCCACAGAAGTAGCCTTTCAAACTTGTCTCAGGCCTGCCAGTGCAGTGCCTGCATCCGCAGTTTACTATCACATTGACTTGGCATTTCAAACTACTTGCCAAGGCCTAAACCCCCTTTTTACTGCACCTAAGTTGCCTCTAAGGCCCTATATAGCCCTATGGGCAGGGTGCTGCATATGTAAAAAGTAGGACATGTACTGATATGTTTTACATGACATAGTAATGACAAACTGCCTATTTCATTTTTCCACTACTGGTAGGGCTGCTCCTCCTTCCATTGGTTAGCACTGGGGATTCCCTTATTTATGTCTCAGTGGTAATGTCTGATTTGAGAGGAGTAGCGTGGGCATATTTGGTATGTTTGAATTGGTAGTGAGAAATCCTGCTTACTGGTGTAGCTGGATTTTACCTTACTATTTTAGAAATGCCACTTTTGGAAAGTGGCATTTCTGTTAATGTAACTAGTGTTTAGCAGCCTGACTCCAATCCACATCTAGAGCAGAGTGGCAGCTACACTTGGTGCATACTTTCCAGACAGCCATAACACAGGAGGGGATGGATTTGACAGAAGATGCATCTGCATCCATTTGCATACTGATAGTCACCCTGAGCTGGGGATAGCGGGGTCGTTCACACCTTACATGTTATTAGGCTGCCTCCTGCCCACACACAATAGGCTGATTACCCCCTACTGATGGCTGGTGCCAGAGCTGAGCTGAAAGGTGGTTGTCTTTCACTTGAAAATATTCCTTTTAAGTCACCACTTTCTTCAAAGACATTTTTGAGTACAGGGGCTCTGACCACATGCTTTTTAGAGCACTTTTGGAACTGGGACTGAACCTCTGCCAGAATGACTGTTGAGCTGCAAAAGGACTCATTTGGATTTCTCTTCTGCTGTTGCCCTGGTACCTGCTGCTGCTGGGTGGCGTAAATGACTCAGTGGATTGCTTTTCTACCTGTTGCCCTGCTGCCAGCTGGTCTCTGACTTTGGTTTCCTTAGACATTGCAGGTGCTGACCGGAGGGACCGCCATTAGGGGCTACTTGTGAGCACAGGTTATCTATGGTGTTTAACTTACTTGCCCTGACTAAAGCGGTTGGTTCTGTCTGGCTTAGGTGCAAACCCAAGCCAACCAGAAACCCCATTTCTAACATCACCACATTCAAAAACATACAAAGGAGATGTCGTACGGTACTAAAGGGAAATATGAGCCAGTCTGTAAAACCAGTCTGTAAAAGGCCAGACACCCACATTCACAGTTTTGAAGATGCAGCCTGAGTACAATTTGATGATATTCTTACCAGATGGGAACAGAAAGGCACCAGTTGAATGGACACCTATGTTTACAAGTAGCGTACATCAGAACCAAAAATTAGATAGATGCTCACACTAAATGCATTATAGGGCACAATAATTCTTTGCCTCCAGGGCATTTTCTAATAGGGTCTTATCATACCTGACTATTATTTCTTGCGTCAAACTCGCTGCTTCCATTTTCTTTCTCCTGCTTCAGTTTCAGGCAGCTTTCCTTTAGAAGGTAACAAACAAGCCATTTGTAGGCTGCCAAAGCAACTGCAAAATATCAAATTAAAAGTAAAGTGTAAGCTTTGGAAATTACTCACTACATTTTATCCCAAACCATTGATTTCCTGGAAATATATTTTATAACAATTAGTTTAATAAGATTTTAGACAATACCAAGAGATTGCAAAAAATTGGCAATACAAGAAAATAAAATCTGTACAACATACTTTATACATTAGTGTAAGTTCAAGTAGCTATCAAATTATAACAAAACTATTATTAGAAAATAAGGTTGTTTCGCACATCAGGAAAAGCATGTAAATAGGAGGACTGGTGTTAAACACTCTCTATGTAATCACTGGTTACTGTGCACAGGTTACAATCAGCTGGTGAATCGGTTGGTTGTAGGTGGGGATATGCGCTGAGGCGAAAATCTCAACAAGGGGTCTGTGGTCTAAGTGGTCTGTGAGGGACACGAAGATGGGCTTTGGGCCTTATTTCCAGTTTGGCAGACAGAGACCAGTAATAAATGTAGCAGATGTCCCATCCACCATTTTACAAGTGGCATTGACTATTTACTAATTTATAATGTAATTGCAATACGACAAACAGGACATCTGCAAACGATAACCCTGTCTGCCAAACTCAAAATGTGGCTCTTGGTCTCCTACCGACTGTGTCTTTTTTGCTATCTCTATTGGTACACTGAGGAACAACAAAAAGGCATATTCAAGGCCAGCCTTGTTACACTTTGGGAGCCCCTGACGAAAGGTTCAACATAAGGAAAAGAGGCAACCCATTAATGGAAGTGACATGCATACTAAAGGGGCTGATTGTGGCTAGTAGTAGAAGAGTCTGACTGGGAACAGACAACCCAATATGCAGAGATTGGTGCTATCCGGAGTTCTATGGTGAATGTTTACTCTCCTCCATGCATGGAGAGGCATAGCAGACTTCAGATCGCCTACCCAGCAAATTAACATCATCTGCATCCCAGGTATAAATCTGCTCTCAATTGGTTAAGGTTAAGCTATTGTGGGGTCTGGACAGCAAACTACCAGAACATAAGTTTGATGATCTAAAGAAAATAGGCATTATTGGAGAAAGTCCCTTATGTGGGAATACTGATACAGCATGACTACTATGTTAATGGATGATAGGTCACCCAGCCTACCACTCCTCAGATAAACTCCACCCCTTGACATCCACCTCTTCAGACCGAAAACTAAAATCTACCTGAAAATGATTCTGGCCCCTTTTTGCTCCATTCTGTGGGGCCCGAGAATAACTACCTACAAGTAGTAGTCTTAGAGTGACAGATTAGTTTTTTAAAACTGGCCATAGTCGCAGGCCCTACATCTCCAGATTCTTTATCTTGTGCGTCGCATCCTCTAAATTATATATTATCTGTTAATCCAGGTAGTAAATAATTCCAATTTATGTTATGGTCCCCCGAATCTCTTAACCAAAGTTTTTTTTCCTTTATTGCCCGAAGAGACGTTTGAAATCAACAGTTCTATGCTTCCCACAAAGTAGGGTCAGAAAAAAAGAGGCAGAAGCAAGATATTTTCCAGCAATTGCGTTTCACTTTTGCAATCTTCTCCCAGAAGATCTGTGCAACACATTTGATCTCCTCCAATTTTTTCAAAGGCAACAAAATATCCTGTTCAAGTAATTTTGCTTTGGGAGTAGTACTTTGCAGGTACTTAGTTGCTTGTGGCGCTACATAAATTTTTTTAATGGTTTTATCCACATCATATCATTGATCTCCAATTTTAATCCTAAGGCTGATTGTTCCACTCCTGAGGCTTGATGGCACCTTCCTGGGAACAGACCTAACAACCTACTGCCCCAAACCACCTTTCTTCTCAAATACTCCTGATGGAGAACTCAACACAAGTAATCTGTGTTGTTTTTTCTGACTAGACTGCTGGGTGACTTTTATTCAATAACCTTGAGCAAATATTTACTATACAGCAACACTGATAACTTCTGTACACATACAAATACAGTACAGAAATATAAAGCCTAATCTCAATAGCCACCAACATTGTTGTACACTGACTTGAATTTCCCAATATGAACACGTTTAGTAGACAGTAAAAAAAACATGGGTCAAATAATGAATTATTTAACAAAACAAATAAAATAATGATATAAACAAAATAAAAATGATGACAACAAACTCCAATGTCTCAAGTGTTTTGTAATGTCAAATTTAAAACACATATGATCTGGCTTGGGGCTCGCACTCATTTTGCAGTTCCTTTTCTGTTGTATGCATGCTCACAAAATGAGATCAAATTAACCTTACGAAGGAAAAACAATGAGGATATGACAGCTGTGAATTAAAGAATGGAAAGGTGTTGTGGCCCTCTCTCTGGCTTAAAAGTAATGTTTGAAAAATAGGTGGGGAGGGACTTCTTTAAAAATTTGCAAATATTTTTTAAATGATGTCAATTTATAGAAAACATTTTGAAAAAAAAACATACCAAAATTAATGATGTTTAAAAATTCTTTATTAACAGCATTGAATTATTAGTTTTAAAACAGTTATTTTCTATATTTTTTATCACTTTACTTTAATCAGGAAAGTGGCTAATTTTCTAGCTATTGTTTCTACCGGTGTCCAAAGAAGAAGAACAAGTCAGATACGTCAAAACTAGATTGTAGAGGCTCAGCAATCCCCTGTGGACTAGACTTTGCACCCCATCTGATAATCTTCTGCTCATTCCTCACTTGCCACCTAAAATGCTACATTAGGTAGGTTAATTGTAGTACAAAAGAGAAAGTTTACAACAAAAGTGTGAGTTACTACAAGTGCAGTTTGTGAATACCGAAAAGTGGTAAACTAACTCAAAAGTATAAACTTACTCAAAAGTGTAAGTTATCTTTGTGAATCAGGCCCAATCTCTGCTCCCACCTTAAAAAGGTCAGAATATACCCTTACAAGTAGTAAAAAGAGGCTGACAAGCAGATCTGAAGACCTCATAAATTACATCAATGTGTTTGAAAGCAATTTCTCCACAAGGAAAAGTGTTTCCATTAGCAGGAAGTAGAATATAAAAGTTAGTGAGTGCATTTCTACACACAACAATTTTTCATATGAGCGGATACACAGGCATATTTGAACATAAAGGACACTGACAAAAGTTTCACAGGACTATGCCTGGAAATTTCCAAATGTTGTTAATTTACAATTGCTACCTGGAAACCTTTATAAATTCCTGAAAGTCATAAAACTGCACCCATGCATGATTGTAGACCTGCTGGTGCAGATTTACTACTCAGGCTCTTACCCACTTTGCTCAGTTTTAGGCTTGGCAGCCAAACTATTTTGCCTTACTCCTTCTGTTTTTGCTGAATTTTTTTGTTGTTGACTTTAGGACCCTACACTCTTTAGCACTGCTAACCAGTGCTAATTTGCTTGCGCTTTCTCCTTTAAGCATTGTGAAATTGGCTTACACCCAACTGCACATTTAATTTACGTATAAGTCTCTAGTAAAGTACACCACATGTGCCCAAGGGTCTTGTAAATTAAATGCTACTAGTGGGCCTGAAGCAGTGGTTGGGACACCCACTTACCTAGCCCTTTAAACAGATCTCAGGCCTGCCATCACATTCTGTATGTGCAGTTATAGCTGTCATTTCGATCTGGCAAAATAACATGGCCCAAATAATGAATTATTTAACAAAACAATAATGCTATCAACAAAATGTAAGTGATGACAACAAACTCAAATGTAACCTGCCAAAAAAAACCTTTTGCCAGGCCTAACCTTTCCTTTTAATGCATTTACGTCACCCTTAGTGTAGGCCCTAAGCAGCCCATAGGACAGGTTGCAGTGTATTTAAAATGTTGGACATGTACTCTTAAATTTGTTTTTCAATACTACAAGGCCTGCCTCTCCCATAAGAGAGCATTGCCTTATTACATTTATTAAGTGATAACTTTTAATTGGGAGCGGGTACAAATGTTGACTTTGACCTCAAAAGAAATGTAATTTAAAACCCGATTTAATGGTAAAGTTGGATTCAATGTCACAATTCTGAGAATGCCACTTTCAGAACGTTGGTATTTTCTTGTCCAAATCATTTTGTGCCTGTAACCTGTATCCTAGCTCACATGGCTAGGTGTAGCTGGCAGTTGGTCTTTATGTATTCACAGACAATGAGATAAAAATGGGATAGGTGTTGGCAGGAGGGGGTATCTCTGACTTGATGAGGGGGAGGAGCTGTCACCCACCGCACTTGCACATCACAAAGACCCTGCCTCAGGACTCTCACAAAGAGTTTCACACTAGTCTTCAGTGCCCCAACAATCTAAGGCCAGGGCAAGGAGGCAGGAATTTGCAGACACCTCTTTAGGAAGAGGACTCTAGAAGCTTCTCCCACTTCAAAGTGGGCTCCATGTATAAAGAGTGGATCCTCAGACCCAACTCTTCAGTACACATCTGGGCCTGTGGAAGACTAAGAAGAAGGTCTGCTGTGCTGCAAGGACTGATACTCTGCTGTCATGCTGCCAGAGTGAGAAGGCTTGACCTGCATCCTAAACAAAGGGCCACCAGAGTGACTCAAAGGCCTAGTTCGTTGGCCTCCTGATCAGAGCCTCAGGGTCAGAAAAGGCACCAACCACCCTGCACTTGGACTCTGCCTGCTGTGAGTCTTGCCCCCAAATGGTGTCACTCCAGCCCTGTACCCTAGGAAGTGGACGTGAATCTCCTAGCAGTACCGCTGCAGAGCGATGCATCGCCTTGCAGCTCCACCTCTGAACCACTGCTGCCTACCTATCCCTGACACAGGACCTCGCAGCTCTTCGGAACTGCAGCTTCACAAAGCATCAACGCAGGACTCCACATCATAGCTCTACAGCTCCTCAAAACCACTGCTGTGTGATGCATCTTCGAAGTAGGACCTCACAATATTTAGCAACCGGGTTTTATGGTACTTTTTTTTCAGTTGGCCTAATTTGGTCCCTGTATCCGCCCAAGCTCTATCGTGGTCGGTCTGAATTTGTGACTTTGTCCTGGTCCAGCGTGACCAGATAACCGTAGTTGCTGCTTTGTGCTTTTAAGCACTATATCTACTTAAATCCTTAAAATTGCATATCTCCAGTTCTAGTGATTGGAGTTTTGCCATTTTGGTGTCAAATAATTTATTACATTTTGCTCTGGTTTTCTAAATTGGTGTGGGGTTTTTCTTGAGTGGTGTTTTAACTTTATTACTGTTTGAAGTGCTGCATAACTACTTTACACATTGCCTCTAAGTGAATCCTGACTGCTTGTTTGAAGTGCTACATAAATACTTCACAGAATGCATTTCCGTTAAGCCTGGCTGCTTTTGAGCCAAGCTACCAGCTGGTAAAGGACAGATTAATTTGGGATTTTCTTCTGTTTCACCCTGAGAAGAGTTGTGGTTGCTGCTTGAGTAGGGTCCCAACTTCCCAACCAGTAACCCACGTTCCTACATTCAGACTGTGTTTTGCAATTTTTTACAAGGTGGACTTCAAGTCATGAGGCTCAGCCCACACCTTTTTGCATGTATGCTGCTGTACAAATTACTAGCTGGTCATTACTTTGATTCCCTACCAACCAGCATCAAAGTGATGGTGTGATCTTTTCAAAATGTTGCATAATAAGCTTCCACTAATAATATCAATAATAACACTCATCATAACAGAGCACTGGGAGTGCTACCAATGTCTCCTAACTAAAGTGTCTACAAGAAATTGCCTCTTTTTGCTGATCACCCCAATTTGTTTGGACTGATGCTGTTCGTTTTTGGACTCTGTACACTGGTCCTGCTAACCAGGACCCAGTGCATCCACTCTGACTGATAAAAACTTAATTGGAATGGTAAACTGATGGGAATAACATCCCTGGAGGGGACGCTGGCTGTACCACTCAGCTGGCATTGAGGGCTTCCACAAATGGGATACAATAGGAATCACAGTCCTTGGGGATGTTTGGGCGGGGAAACACATTTTGCCTTTTCAAGGCCCGCAAGACCGCTACATTTTTAATACAATGCAATTCCATAAATATCTGGAACTATGCCATGCACTTTTGGCAAACATCCCACCTGACACTGGGATCCCAGAATTTAGCCCCGTGGAGGCTAAATTGCTGATGGTTCGCATAGGTAAAGGTGCAATCTCCCAGGTCTACTGAATGCTCATTGTGAACGCCCTGCATGGTTTTGACACAGTCGGACTCTGCTGGGAGGGCTGGGTCAGGGAGCTCGATGAGGCAGATTCAAGGGGAGTCAGGCTGGCTCAGCGCACATTAGCTATCTCCATGCACCTCCGGGCCTCCACGCGCCTATGTAACTCATCCCAATATTCTTGCACTGCGCTGGCAAGATTCCCACACCTGCCTGTTTCCCCTGTTCCATGGCACCGGCTTATTTTTATCACATAGACTGGGCCTGCCCGGTCATCTCCGCATACTGGCAGCGAATACGCAGTGAGCTTTCAGAGGTCTTGGAGCAGGACATTAACCTAACCACAAAGGATGCCCATCTGGGCATTGTTGACGAGGTTGTCGGCTCAAGGGCTGACAGTACATTTTTGGGTGTGGCAACATTGATTGCTAAAAGGGATATTGCCCGGCGATGGAACTCCCACTGACAGAATGGAGAGCAGGAGTGGACTGGTGCGCTCAACTCGAATAGTCTACTTACACTGCACAGGGCTGTCCAAGGAAGTACAATATGATATGGAGGAGGTGGTTTGGGAATGTGATTTGTCAAATGGCTGGTTACAATGTGAAAGTAAAATACGGCTATAACTGTACCTTACTTGGTGGTTTAAAACGAATAAAAATGTGTTATTAAAAAACCCAATCAAATTGGTTAAAATTCATAATTGGCACATATACCGTACGTATAAGTGCCTAGTATATAGTATTCCATGTGCCCAGGGCCTGTATGTTTAATGTCAATAACGGGCTGCAGCACTAAAGTGACCCAGTAATAAGTGATTCTAGGCCTCCCACAGCAGCCTAGCTGGGCAGTTTTAAAACTGCCATTTCGACTTGTCAAAATTCCCCATTTGCCAGGCCTAAACCTTTCTTTTAAATAGTAGTACGCCACTCCTAAGCTAAGCATTACCAGGCCTAAGACAGGGTGCATAGTATTTCAATGTAGAACATATGTATTTAATGTTTTTCATATCCTTACAGTGAAAAGACCCCAAACTCATTGCACATTGTCACAAGGCTGGCTGTGCCATAGAAAACGCTGAGTTACTTTATAACACTTAATAAAGCACAGAGGCAGCTGGAGGGCACTTCCGAAGTTAGTGGCGTAGACTGTCAGCTCCTGAGATCGGAGCACTAAATCCTTCATCAGTCCTACATAAGCAGCCCCATTGTCCCCTACACAAGCCTGCTCGAGCAGCCGTGACCCCAGGAACCAGACTCAGTCACTTAAACAGCCACCTTCTGGGACATTGCTGCATAGGAAGAGGCGGGCCCGTCAGAAATGCAGAGCTGGGATTGCAGCCGCATCTCGAGACCGGCCATCTTTGCGGGCGTTGTACGCTTTCCCACTGGCACTCTGGACTCACTGCTAGGGCGCTTCCTGATCTGTGTGCAGCGCAGCCACTCTAGGCTGATCAGGTGAGTGCCTGGGGCGTGCATAGCTTAGCTGCATGTGCATCTAGGCAGCATTGGTCCACGTGCCGAGACTGCTGCTCGTGCACAGTCTGAGAACTATTCCTGGTCTGCACGCCTTCGCTTCATGAATGCACATCTCTCAATGAAGATTTCCTTCAGATAAAGCGCTGTCATGGGGCCGTGGAGCTCGTGCAACGACTAGGGGTCAAGTGGTCTGGAGTATTAAGTCGGGTGCAGGACACTGGGAGTCCAGTCAGGTCTCCTTTTTCATTGCCCCATCGGGCACTGGACATTGCAGATCTTCTGCACTGCCTGTCCACATTGCACTGATCAGCGTGGGTAAATCAGACAACAGGCAAGCCAAGCTCGCCTTCGATGGTGCTAAAAAAATGCCTGCGCTCCCAAGAGAGGCATCATGTGTTATACCACTGAACCTCCTTAGGACCCTGGGATGTGAGACGCTACTGAGGCCTCCGACGTTCACACATTATACCTTGAAGTGAAAGGATGTCTGACCACCATTACCACTTAAATAGATTCACTCTCCCAAAGACTAGATGGCATGAAGGGGACACTCAGCTGCCAAAATACACGCATAGATCATGATGAGAAGCTCATTTCTGATGTGGAAGACGATACCATGCAAGTAGCCAAGATCCATAAAGACCTACAACAGGAGATTGGCAAGCTTAAAGCTAAAACAGAAGATATGATAACTGTTAGACCTGACAGCCTTAGGGTTGTCACCCCTAACTTTTTGCCTGCCTCCCTCCACTTTGTGGATCCAGTTTTTGCTGGTTTTAAGGCTATGCGCACTTTACCACTGCTAACCAGTGCTAAAGTGCATATGCTCTGTCCCTTTAAACATGGTAACATTGGATCATACTCAATTGGACTATTTTATTTACTTAGTCCCCAGTAGAGTGCACTATATGTGTCCAGGGCCTGTAGATTAAATGCTACTAGTGGGCCTGCAGCACTGATTGTGTCACCCACTTAAGTAGCCCCTTAACCTTGTCTCAGGCCTGCCATTGCAAGACCTGTGTGTGTGCAGTTTCACTGCCAATTCGACTTGACATTTAAAAGTACTTGCCAAGCCTAAAACTCCCCTTTTTCTACATATAAGACACCCCTAAGGTATGTCCTAGGTAACCCATAGGGCAGGGTGCTGTGTAGGCAAAAGGCAGGACAGGTACCTATGTAGTTTACATGTCCCGGTAGTGTAAAACTCATAAATTCATCTTTACACTGCTGTGAGGCCTGCTCCCTTCATAGGCTAACATTGGGGCTGCCCTCATACATTGTTTGAGTGGTAGCAGCTGATATGAAAGGAGCAGGAAGGTCATATTTAGTATGGCCAGAATGGTGATATACAATCCTGTTGATTGGTGATGTTGAATTTAATATTACTATTTTAGAAATGCCACTTTTGGAAAGTGAGCATTTCTCTGTACTTAATTCTTTCTGTGCCTTACAATCAACGTCTGGCTAGGTTCAGTTGACAGTTCCTTGTGCATTCACTCAGACACACCCCAAACACAGGATACTCATCCTCACTTGCATACATCTGCATCTTGAATGGGTCTTCCTGGGCTGGGAGGGTGGAGGGCCTGTTCTCACACAAAGGACTGCCACACTCCCTACTGGGACCCTGGCAGACAGTATTAAACTGAAAGGGGACAAGGTGCACTTCTAAGCCACTCTTTGAAGTCTCCCCCCACTTCAAAGGCACATTTGGGTATATAAACAAGGCCTCTGCCCCTTCCAACTCGGACACTTCCTTGAGAAGAAACTTGTAACCAGAACCTGCATCCTGCCAAGAAGAACTGCATGGCTGCCCAAAGGACTCACCTGACTGCTTTCTGTGAAGGACTGCTGCCATGCTGTTGACCTTTGGCCTTGGTGCTCTCTGGCTGAGGTGAAGAAGTGCTCTCCAAGGGCTTGGATAGAGCTTGCCTCCTGTTCCCTGAAGTCTCAGGACCAGAAAGACTTCATCTCTTCAAGAAGGACTCCTTGTGCGGTGAAATTCGACGCACAGCCTGCCAGAAACAACGCACAGCCTGCACTGCAGTAAAAATGTAAACGCATGCCGAACTAGAACGACGCAGCCCGACTTCGCAACAAGAAGATCGACGCAGCGGCAGCGTAGCGACCGGAAATTTGACGCACGGCCCACTGGATCGACGCATAGCGGAGCCAGAACAACGCAGCCCAACTTCCAGAGAGCATTCGACGCAGCGCCTGCCGCGGGGTAGAAAATTTGATGCAACGCCCAACGGATTGACACAGCTCCTGTGACTTCGTCCTGCCAGCGCAGGAAATCCACGCACCGTCCCCGGGGCGTCTGAAAACCCCGCAACCCGAAGAGGATCCACGACCGAGTGCCGAAAATCGATGCACAGCCGTCTCTGCGTGTAAAGTAAATGGCACATCGCTGTGTGCGGCCCGAGAAATCAACACATACCCCATTGATTCCACGCATCTCCTCCTCTGCGGTTCTTTGCGGAGATTTTTGACGCGAACCAGGTACTTTGTACTTGAAAGAGACTTTGGGGGTCATTCTGACCCTGGCGGTCACCGACCCCCAGGGCCAACGACCGCGGAAGCACCGCCAACAGGCTGGCGGTGCTTCCTGGGCCATTCTGACCGCGGCGGTAAAGCCGCGGTCAGAAAAGGGGAACCGGAGGTTTCCCGCCGGTTTTCCCCTGGCCCAGGGAATCCTCCATGGCGGCGCTGCTTGCAGCGCCGCCATGGGGATTCCGACCCCCTTCCCGCCATCCCGTTCCTGGCGGTTTTTACCGCCAGGAACAGGATGGCGGGAACGGGTATCGTGGGGCCCCTTGGGGCCCCTGCACTACCCATGCCACTGGCATGGGCAGTGCAGGGGCCCCCTAACAGGGCCCCATAATGATTTTCAATGTCTGCTTTGCAGACACTGAAAATCGCGACGGGTGCCACTGCACCCGTCGCACCCCAGCAACTCCGCCGGCTCCATTCGGAGCCGGCTTCATCGTTGCTGGGTCTTTCCCGCTGGGCTGGCGGGCGGCCTTTTGGCGGTCGCCTGCTGGCCCAGCGGGAAAGCCAGAATGGCCGCCGCGGTCATTCGGCGGTTCCCGCCAGGCGGGCGGCGCGGTTGGAATGACCGCCTTTGTTTGCTTTTAAAAGACTTTAGACACTTGATGTCACTTTTCAGTGCTATTTCTACATTTACTTATTGCATCTTTGATCATTTTGACCTACATTTGTCCAGATAAATATTATATCTTTTTCTGAACACTGTGTGGTGAATGTTTGTGTTGCTATATGGTGTTATTGTATTATTTATTGCACAAATACTTGCTACCAGAGGGTGGGCACAGGATAATTTGGATTGTGTGTGACTTACCTTGACTAGAGTGAGGGTCCTTGCTTGGACAGGGGGTAACCTGACTGCCAACCGAAGGCCCCATTTCTAACAATAACTTGTTCATGCTCTAACACCCACATAATAGGAGTTCCTGGATCAACAAATATGCAAAGAGCGGAAACCTATGTTAAAATGGTGCTCTTGGCCATGAAAACTTCTCCCACATGTTTGTTGTTGAAAGGGCTCATTGTTGGTTGGCACCTTGACTGGCACCAGTTGCCCCTCTACACCCAATAATCGCCAAACTGCTGAACTACAGAGAGAGAGAATAAATAAGGCAGCTGGCTCAAGAACAATGCAATATAGAATATGAATGTATGGAGGTCTCCTTCTACCCTGATTTTACCTAGGCAGTCTAAAAAGCAGTAGGAAATTTCTTCTGTTGAAAAAGACTAAAGGAGATGGAGATACCTTATGTCATGTTGTATCCTGCTCGGCTGCAAGTCCCGATTTATGGGAAAAACCAAGTTGTGGACACCCAACACCATGCTAATGAACTTGCCAAACAGTTATCCAGACAGTTACGCTTTTAAAGGGCAACAGTAGTATAACAGTGGAGGGAGGGAATGCTGGCAGAATGTACACAACATATGCGACACAGTAACTTCTATATGCAGAACTTACCAGCCCAATATGGTTAACGCCACCCAGTCTGCCTACGCAACACTACTACTGCACATATTGTCTACAACTAAAATATCCCACTTAAACCAATGACCTGAAATGTCTGGGGGATCAGTAACCCATGCAAGGCACATCTTGTTCTGGCCTCACTGACAAGTCATGCGATTGATATAGCTTTTCTTTGGCAGACACACCTAATTAGATCTCACAGGGCGTCTTCTTCTGCAGATGGAGCGCACACTGATATTTTTCATCATACTTTATGTACCCCAGAGGAGTAGTTGTTCTGATCAAATTAGGTACACAATGTAGACCCCCTAAATCATGCAATAAATAACCAGGGTAGATACATCCGAGTGCAGGGCTTGCTGACCAGCCTACACATCATACTACTGAACACATACAGGCCGAATGTAGATGATCCTGAGTTTTGCCTGTGACCTCACTATGATCGCAGCCTACACTATAGTCTGGGGGGAAGGGGAACTAACGTAAATTTACAAACCCACCTAGACTATAAGGGCACAGAGCTGGATAGGCAGAAGCCCGAACATGACAAGCTAGTTAAAGCCCTCTCCCAATTTAACATAGACATACTGAATCCATAATCCAACTGCTATTGACTACTGTTTCTATTCAGCAATTTATGGCTCCCACTCCAGACTAGATTACTAGCTGGGTACTACGACACTCCCTGACCCTTCCCTGACCCAATTATCATTGACTGTCCCTGTTCTCTCTTGCAACCGCTGATGTGAAGACTGCAACCAACAGAACTTCTGGACTCAGTATTTGTTTCAGAAATTTGCATCACCATGCTTTCATACATTGAGCTCAACAAAAACTCGGTCACAACAGTAGCTTCCTTATAGGAGGCATTCAACACGGTGATCTGCTGAGAGTGCATCTCAAAAGCACATGGAGTATTGAAATCTATATGTACATCCCTTAATACACTAGAGACCGACATACAATGACTCAAACAGTGATAAAGGTAAGCTCACTTTCCCCAAGTTAACTGAGCTTAACCTAAAGCACATGGAATTTCGCAAGTAAGCTGAACAAGAGGTGACATGCCTAACAAATACACTGGAGCCTGCCGGTATAGAGAGAGTGAGAGACCTGGGAAAACACTGGCTGGGATCATGTATCCTCCAAGGCCACTTCCAATATTATTAGAGTTGGCTCCCCTGAAAGCACACCACAATACATTACACCACCAATCTTTGACTTATTTGCTCGCCACTACTCCAAGCTCTCTACATCACAATCAGCCAGTTCATTCTTGATTCCCTAAATAGGGCTACTCTTGTCTGATTGGACCTACACCAATGCAAAGGAACTATAAGAAACTACAAGAAATCAGGGGATCATCTGAACCATGAGAAATGTTTCTGCCCCTGGAGGAGACGGCCTTCCCATAGATTTCCCACAGAGTTCTTTAAAACACATACAGAGGAATTAGCACCGGTGCTGCTTGAAGTGTATAACAAGTCATTTGAGTGTGGCTCTCTGCCAGCCTCACTACGGGAGGCCATAATTGTCACACTCCTCAAACCTGGCAAGCCACCAAATCTATATGACCCATACTGACCACTCCGTCATAAAACTTTGACAATAAAATACTGGCTAAAATACTATCCAACCCACTTCCCACACTACTAATCAGATCCACCTCTGACAACATGTGCATCGTCTTCTAGGTCACACAGCAAATTGATCAAATGTTACTGGTGGCTCCCACATTTCTTGATGCCGCCAAGGCATTTGACTATGTTGAATGGAACTATACGTTAACCATGATTAAAAGTATGGGAGTTGAGAAAGGTTACTTAAAATGGATCTACTCACGAGCCAGAGGCAAGGGTCAGGGTGAAAACTCAGCTCTAGGTTACATTTCCCATTAGCAGAGGAACCAGACAGGGGTGCCCTCTCCTATCATTTTCACCCTAGGGATGGAGCCATTAGCCTGCATCCTTTGTGAGTTTCACCACCAGGAGGCATTACAATGGGTACATAACACCTGTTACCGTCTATGTATGCTGACGATATTCTACTCCTAATTAAACAACCAGCGCTAAATCCGACACCCATATTAGATGAAATTTTACAATTCAATACAAGGTCAGGATTACAAATAAACTGGGCCAAATCTATACTATTGCCACTCACACTGACTACACAACAGCACATACTTAAATCGCCACTTAAATGACAGACAGAATCAGTGAGAAACCTTGGCTTTTTGCCAAGGCAAACTATGAGAAGTGTATATCCTGCATCACTGACACGGTGGACAACTGGATCAAATTGCCATTGTTGGATGTAGCGAGGGTGGCTCTCGTGAAAGTGGTTGTCCTTCCTAAGCTGCTCTTCCTATTTCCAAATATATTGATTCCGCTAACCAGAGCTTTCTTTAACCATCTCAAATCGATTATGTTGAAACTAATCTGGGCTGGTAAACAACAGAGGACTGCCCAGTCAAAAATGAAACTATCGTGCAAGATGGGTAGATTTTCATTCCTCAGCTTCAAAATCGATATCTGGTGGCCCACGTACAGTATGTACACCACTGGGTAAAGGACCAATGGCATTTCCCCATTTAAATGTGTTTGTCGGGTTGATTTACCCCACTCCAATGCGTCATGCTGTATTATTAAACGTTTTGCGCCCTCAAGATTAAATACACACAGTCTAATGCATGCTGCAGGCAAGGACTAGGCTGGTAGATTATACACGGGTCGGAACACGGCACTCTCCACTTATCCCTCTACACAACAACCTTGTACTGGCCCCCATGATGGAAGAGGTAGTTCAAAAACAGCTCTGTTAACATTCAATTAAACCCATTGGGCGATCTGTTTGTTAACAATAGATTCCTAACATAATCAATCAATCAATCAATCATAGTATTTATAAAGCGCGCTATGAACCCGTCAGGGTTTCGAGGTGCTGAGGGGGGGTTGGGGGGGGGGGAGCGCTGCTGATTTAGCGGTCGAAGAGCCAGGTCTTGAGGAGCCTTCTGAATGCGAGGAGGTCCTGGGTCTGGCGAAGAGATGTGGGGAGAGAGTTCCAGGTCTTGGCGGCGAGGAAGGAGAAGGATCTGCCGCCGGATGTCTTGCGCTGGATTCGGGGTACGATGGCGAGGGCGAGGTTGGCGGATCGGAGTTGACGTGTTGGAGTGTAGAAGTTAAGTCTGGTGTTGAGGTAGGAGGGTCCGGTGTTGTGAAGTGCCTTGTGAGCGTGGGTCAGGAGTTTAAAGGTGATCCTCTTCTCTACTGGGAGCCAGTGGAGTTCCTTTAGGTGAGGGGAGATGTGACTTCGGCGGGGTATGTCGAGGATCAGTCGGGCGGAGGCATTTTGGATACGTTGGAGTAGTTTGATGTCTTTGGTTGGGATGCCTGTGTAGAGTGCGTTGCCGTAGTCAAGTCTGCTGCTGACGAGGGCCTGGGTCACCGTCTTTCTGGTTTCTGTTGGAATCCACTTGAAGATTCTGCGGAGCATTCGAAGGGTGTTGAAACAGGAGGAGGAGACGGCGCTGACCTGTTTGGACATGGTGAGGGCGGAGTCCAGGATGAAGCCGAGGTTTCTTGCGTGGCTGGCAGGGGTGGGCGGGGGTCCGAGGACGGAGGGCCACCATGAGTCGTTCCAGGCCGAGGGAGTGCGCCCGAGGATGAGGACTTCCGTCTTGTCGGAGTTGAGTTTCAGGCGACTGTTGTTCATCCAATCGGCGATGGATTTTAAACCCTCGTGGAGGTTTGTTTTGGCGGTGAGCGGGTCTTTGGTCAGGGAGAGGACGAGCTGGGTGTCGTCGGCGTAGGAGATGATGCTGAGATGATGTTGGCGGGCCAGTTGAGCGAGGGGGGCCATGTAGACGTTGAACAGCGTAGGGCTGAGGGAGGATCCTTGGGGGACGCCGCAGATGAGGTTGGTGGCTTTGGAGCGAAAAGGGGAGAGACGGACTCTCTGCGTTCTGTCGGAGAGGAAGGATGAGATCCAGTGGAGGGCTTTATCTTGGATGCCGGCTTCCTGGAGGCGGGTCAGTAGGGTGCGGTGGCAGACGGTGTCAAAGGCGGCTGATAGGTCGAGGAGGATGAGGGCTGAGGTTTCGCCGTTGTCCATTTGGTGTCTGATGTCATCTGTGGCGGCGAGGAGAGCAGTCTCAGTGCTGTGGCTTCGTCTGAATCCGGATTGTGAGGGGTCCAGGATGGAATTGTCTTCGAGGAAGTGGGTGAGCTGAGTGTTGACGATCTTCTCGATGACTTTCGCTGTAAAAGGGAGGAGAGAGATCGGGCGGAAGTTTTTGAGATCGTTGGGGTCGGCCTTGGGTTTTTTGAGGAGGGGTTGGATTTCTGCGTGTTTCCAGCTGTCCGGGAAGGTGGCAGAAGTGAAGGAGAGGTTGATGATCTTGCGGAGTTCGGGGGCGATGGTGGCGTTGGCTGAGTTGAAAACATGATGGGGCAGGGGTCCGTGGGGGAGCCTGAGTGGATGGTGTTCATGGTTGTTATGGTTTCTGCCTCGTCCACGCGGGTCCAGGCGGTGAGGCGGCAGTCGCGGGAGGAGACGTCGGGGGTGGGGTCTGGCGGTGGACCGGTGTTGAAGCTGTCGTGGATGGTAGCGATTTTCTGGTGGAAGAAGGTGGAGAGGTCGTCGCAGAGTTTCTGGGAGGGCGGGATGTCGTTGGAGTTGGCTTTTGGGTTGGAGAGTTCCTTCACGATGCCGAAGAGTTCTTTGCAGTCGTGGGCGTTGTTGTTGATGCGTTCGGTGAAGTGGGCGCGCTTGGCGATGCGGATCCGTTGGTGGTGTTCGCGGTTGGCGTTTTTGAGGGCGGCGAGGTTGTCGGGTGTGCGTTCTTGGATCCATTTCTTTTTGAGCTTCTGGCAGATGCTTTTGGAGGTGGTTAGATCGTCTGTGAACCAGGCTGGTTTTTTCTTTCCTTGGATGGCGGGGGGTTTCTTGAGTGGGGCAAGGGTGTTGGCGCAGTCGAGGATCCATTGATGGAGGTTGATGGCGGCTGTGCTCGGGTCGGTTGCGTCGGGTGGAAGGTTGTTGATGAGGGTGCTGGTCAGTTGGTCTTGGGTGACTTTGCCCCAGCGGCGGTGGGGAGGTAGCTGGATGCGGTGTTGCTCTGTGGTTTTCTTATAGGTGAAATGGACGCAGTGATGGTCGGTCCAGTGGAGTTCGGAGGTGTGGCTGAAGGAAATGTGGTTGCTTGAGGTGAAGAGGGGGTCGAGGGTGTGTCCGGCGATGTGGGTGGGCGTGTTGACTAGCTGGCGGAGTCCGAGGTTGAGGAGGTTGGAGGTCAGTGATGCGGTGTTGACGTCGTTGGCGTTTTCCAGATGGTAGTTCAGATCTCCCAGGAGGATGTAATCCGGGGAAGCGAGGGCGTGGGTGCTTGCGAGGTCGGCGATGGTGTCGCTGAAGGGGGCTCTTGGTCCTGGAGGGCGGTATATGAGGGTTCCTCTGAGGGTCGTGTTGGGGTCCATGTGGATCTGGAAGTGGAGGTGTTCGGCTGTCCTGAGGGTGTCGTCCGAGTGGGTGTGGATTTTGAGGGTAGCTTTGTGAGCGATGGCTATTCCGCCGCCGATTCCGTTGGTTCGATCTCTTCTGGTGATTTTGTAGTCGTCCGGTATGGCGATGGCGATGTCCGGAGACGAGGAGTCGTTCCACCAGGTTTCGGTCAGGAAAGCCACGTCAGGAGCAGTGGTGTCGAGCAAATCCCAGAGCTCGATGGCGTGTTTTCGTGCGGAGCGGGTGTTGATGAGGATGCAGTTCAGGTGGTTGGGGTTGAATGTTTCAGTAGTTGGATTGGTTGTTCTGATGCAGGAGAAGTTGCAGGTACGGCAGGAAAAAGGTCCTTTAGTGTGCTTCGGGGACGCCCGGCAGCATTCAGTGGAGGGGCCGGGGTTGAAGGCGCGGAGTTCGTTGATCGAGTAGCGGATGCGGGGGGCGCAAGGGCCAGGGGGTGTGGCGCTGGGCACGGTCCAGGCGCGGACGGGCGCAGACGGGCTTGCCTCTGGCGCGCCTCCGGCGCGCCAGCGGTGCGGACGCGCAGCTCCAGCCATTAAGAAGGGAGGGGGGAGGGAGGAGCAGCTGGGAGGCGGGAGGGAGCGGCAAATGGGGGCGCGAGGGGGGCAGGGCCGCAGGGAGGCAGCGGCAGGGAACGGGGAGCGCACAAGGGGCAAAAAACACTGAAAACGAGCAAAACTACAAGCAGATACAATAAGAAAATACAATCAGAAATACAATCAGAAATACAATACTGGCACAATACACGATCGGGGAGACAGCAATCAGGGGGGCACAAAGGGGGCAGAAGCGCCGGCGGCGAGGCGCTGAAAAAACGAAAAAGCCAAAAAAACACTTACAGGACGGCGGAAGCGGCACACGGGTCAAGTGAGCCCACTAGCCACCAGGGATGAGGCGCAGGAGGATGCCTGCGGGTGGAGGAGGGCCTCGAACACGCAAACGGCAGCTTGCTCGTGGACAGAGGCAGAAGGCAGCAGGTTGGTGCTGCGGTCGTGGGGGGCGAGCTCAGGACCTGAAACAGGTCAGAGGTCGCTCACTCGCGACGCGCAGCGCCAGCCATTAAGAAGGGAGGGAGGAGCAGCTGGGAGGCGGGAGGGAGCGGTAAATGGGGGCGCGAGGGGGGCGGGGCCGCAGGGAGGCAGCGGCAGGGAACGGGGAGCGCACAAAGGGCAAAAAACACGGAAAACGAGCAAAACTACAAGCAGATACTATAAGAAAATACAATCAGAAATACAATCAGAAATACAATACTGGCACAATACACGATCGGGGAGACAGCAATCAGGGGGGCACAAAGGGGGCAGAAGCGCCGGCGGCGAGGCGCTGAAAAAACGAAAAAGCCAAAAAAACACTTACAGGACGGCGGAAGCGGCACACGGGTCAAGTGAGCCCACTAGCCACCAGGGATGAGGCGCAGGAGGATGCCTGCGGGTGGAGGAGGGCCTCGAACACGCAAACGGCAGCGTGCTCGTGGGACAGAGGCAGAAGGCAGCAGGTTGGTGCTGCGGTCGTGGGGGGCGAGCTCAGGACCTGAAACAGGTCAGAGGTCGCTCACTCGCGACGCGCAGCGCCAGCCATTAAGAAGGGAGGGGGGAGGGAGGAGCAGCTGGGAGGCGGGAGGGAGCGGCAAATGGGGGCGCAAGGGGGGCGGGCCGCAGGGAGGCAGCGGCAGGGAACGGGGAGCGCACAAGGGGCAAAAAACACTGAAAACGAGCAAAACTACAAGCAGATACAATAAGAAAATACAATCAGAAATACAATCAGAAATACAATACTGGCACAATACACGATCGGGGAGACAGCAATCAGGGGGGCACAAAGGGGGCAGAAGCGCCGGCGGCGAGGCGCTGAAAAAACGAAAAAGCCAAAAAAACACTTACAGGACGGCGGAAGCGGCACACGGGTCAAGTGAGCCCACTAGCCACCAGGGATGAGGCGCAGGAGGATGCCTGCGGGTGGAGGAGGGCCTCGAACACGCAAACGGCAGCGTGCTCGTGGGACAGAGGCAGAAGGCAGCAGGTTGGTGCTGCGGTCGTAGGGGGCGAGCTCAGGACCTGAAACAGGTCAGAGGTCGCTCACTCACGACGCGCAGCGCCAGCCATTAAGAAGGGAGGGGGGAGGGAGGAGCAGGCGGGAGGTGGGAGGGAGCGGCAAATGGGGGCGCGAGGGGGGCGGGGCCGCAGGGAGGCAGCGGCAGGGAACGGGGAGTGCACAAGGGGCAAAAAACACTGAAAACGAGCAAAACTACAAGCAGATACAATAAGAAAATACAATCAGAAATACAATCAGAAATACAATACTGGCACAATACACGATCGGGGAGACAGCAATCAGGGGGGCACAAAGGGGGCAGAAGCGCCGGCGGCGAGGCGCTGAAAAAACGAAAAAGCCAAAAAACACTTACAGGACGGCGGAAGCGGCACACGGGTCAAGTGAGCCCACTAGCCACCAGGGATGAGGCGCAGGAGGATGCCTGCGGGTGGAGGAGGGCCTCGAACACTCAAACGGCAGCGTGCTCGTGGGACAGAGGCAGAAGGCAGCAGGTTGGTGCTGCGGTCGTGGGGGGCGAGCTCAGGACCTGAAACATACATGGATTATCTCCATGTCAAAACGGCACTACAGGAACTCAACTGGATACTCGTATATATCACCATCTCTGGAGCGCCCTTCATTCCCCCAGGAGCCACCAGAGTGCCAATAGTTAAGAATGCTTTTCATAAACTTTAAACCCACAAACATTATCACATGGATGCACAACATAGTCATATCCATAAGGGGGAGGGAGCACACTGCTTCTCATCCCAGCACAGGTCACCCCAATGCATCCTGGTAAATGAAGTACGCTTACTTTAAAGTTGCTGTAGTTTTTCACCAAAGTTGGTGCAGGTAGTGCTGTTATCTCTAGACATGTGTTTCTGGATTTAGCCCTTCATCAATAGAATGCTGAAGTAGTAGAGAGCAAAGAAAAGTCATCTGGGGTTGCTGGTATGCTGCTCAACTCTTCATAGGTCACAGGACCACTCCACAGGCACACAGATGCATACCAGGTGAGCTCGTCATTGACTCAAGAGCGCTTTTTAAACAGAAGGGGGGAGGGAGCACACTGCCTCTCATCCCAGCACAGTTCACCCCAATGCATCCTGGTAAATGCAGTATGCTTACATCAAAGTTGCTGTAGTTTTCACCAAAGTTGTTGCAAGTAGTTCTGTTATCTCTAGACATGTGTGTCTGGATTTAGCCCTTCGTCAGTAGAGAGAAGAGAAAAGTCATCTAGGGTTGCTGGTACGCTGCCCAAGCCTTCACAGCTCACAATACCACTCCACAGGCACACAGGTGCATCCCAGGTGAGCTCATTGCCTCAAAGGAGACTTTAAAACATAAGGAGGGAAGGAGTACACTGCCTCTCATCCCAGGACAGTTCACCCCATTGCATCCTAGTAAATGCAGTATGTGTACTTCAAAGTTGCTGTAGTTTTCACCAAGTATTTGCATTTTAAATAAAACAGTACAGGCATGTATAGATAATTGACATTCTCATAGCAAACACTTATTTCGACTACACAGGGAATCCATCTTTGTGCTCCACAGTGTACGAGTTCCTTTTGTGTGAGTGTGAAGACAATCTGCTTGATGAGGCTTCAGATTGGCACTAGTTAGAAAAATACTTCAAGCACCCATTTCTGTAGTTAAATAAAATCCAACTTAATGCTAACATCAAATTACATCTATTTCAGAATTAGTGGCTTTAGAAAGTCCCTATTGTTCTACCTAAAGCCTCTAGTAGTGACCTGGAAGCTTGCTTGCTCCCTGCAATGAGGTGTGACTAGCTCCAAGGAAAGGAAACAAAGGGGCCTTGAGTGGGAGGTGGTGTGACTTCCTGCTGACACAATTGCGAGGTGTTGGACCTGGCCCTTTTTGCAGGGTCATCGCCAAAATTTTTGCCTCCTTACTCCTATTTTTCCTGACCTGTTTGTGTTGGCTTTTGAACTCTGAGCCCTTTACCACTGCTAACCAGTGCTAAAGTGCATAGGTTCTCTGTAAATTGTAATGTTGATTGGTTTATCCATGATTGGCATATTTAATTTACTAGTAAGTCCCTAGTAAAGTACACTAGAGGTGCCCAGGGCCTGTAAGTCAAATGCTATTAGTGGGCCTGCAGCACTGGTTGTGCCACCCACATAAGTAGCCCTGTAATCATGTCTCAGACCTGCAGTGTCTGTGTGTGCAGTTTTAAACTGTGAAGGTCAACTTGGCAAGTGTCCCCACTTGCAAGGCCTAACCCTTCCCTTTTCCTACATATAAGACACCCTTACGGTAGGTCCTAGGTAGCCCCATGGGCAGGGTGCAATGTATGGTTAAGGTAGGACATATACTATTGTGTTTTATATGTCCTGACAGTGAAATACAGCCAAATTCGGTTTTCACTGTTGCAAGGCCTAGCTTTCTCATAGGTTAACCTGGGGGCTGCCTTTAAACATGTTTAAAGCGAAGCTTCCCTTTGGGAGCAGATAGACATGTGGAGTTTGGGACCTCTGAACTCACAATTTAAAAATACATCTTTTAGTAAAATTGGTTTTGAGATTGTGTGTTTGAAAATGCCACTTTTAGAAAGTGGGAAATTTCGTGCTTAAACCATTTTTGTGACTCTGCCTGTTTGTGGATTCCCTGTCTGGGTTAGTTTGACAGTTGGGCTGTTTGCACCTCTCTCCAGACAGTGACACAAAGGGGGCTGGGGTGTAGCCTGCATATTCTGATGAGCCATCTGTGCTAGGAGGGAGGGGAGGAGTGATCACTCGCACCTGAAAGGGCTGTGCCTGCTCTCACACAATGCAGACTCGAACCCCCTGGTGTGTGCCCGAGGCCTTGCCTGGGCAAGGCAGGATTTCACAAACAAATGAGACTTTCCTTTGAAGTAGGCCTACTTCAAAGACCAAAATGGGTATAAGAAGAAGACCCCAAACCACAGACTTTAGACACTTCTTGGGGTAGACACTCTACCTCACAGACACTTCTGGATAAGAAACCTGCTGGTGAAGAATCCCTGAACCAGACCTGCCAAGAGGAACTGCCTAGCTGCCCAAAGAACTCACTGGGACTGCTCTTCTGACAAGGACTGCTGCCTTGCTGTTACCCTTGCGCCTTGCTGCTCTCTGGCTGTGCTGAGAAGTGCTCTCCACGGGCTTGGATAGAGCTTGCCTCCTGTTCCCTGAAGTCTCAGGACCAAAAAGACTTCACTCCTGCAACTGGACTCCTTGTGCGGCAAAAATTTGACGCACAGCCTGCTAAAAATGACACACAGCCTGCCCCGCGGTGAGAAATTCACTGCACACCGAACCGGAACGATGAAGCGCAACTTCGCAAGGAGATTGATGCAGCGCCTGAATTGCGACCGGAACTTCGACGCACAGCCGACCCAGGACGACGCAGCCTGACTTCCAGAGAGGAATCGACGCAGCGCCTGCTGTGCGGAGAAATTTCCACGCAACACCCACTGGATCGATGCAGCACTTGTGACTTTGCTCCCCAAGCCCAGGATTCCACTCACCGTCCCCGGGGTGCCAGAAAACCCCGTAACCCGAAGAGGAACCAAGTCCGCGTGCCGGAAATCGACGCAAATCCTTTGCCTGCGTGGAAAATAACAATGCAAATTGGTGTGCGAAGGGGCGCAACTGACGCACACCTCCCCGTTTTCCATGCATCGCCTCCTCTGCGGTCCCTTGTGGAGTTTTTGAATGCGAACCAGGTACTTTGTGCTTGCAAGAGACCTTTATTGTTTTTAAGAGACATTTATTTATTTTGCAAAGACTTAAGACACCTTATATCACTTTTCAGTGATATCTCAACATTTACTTATTTCATCTTTAATCGTTTTGACCTGCATTTATCCAGATAAATATTATATATTTTTCTAAACACTGTGTGGTGTATTTGTGTGGTGCTATATGGTGTTATTGTATGACCTATTGCACAAATACTTTACACATTGCCTTCTTAGTTAAGCCTGACTGCTCAGTGCCAAGCTACCAGAGGGTGGGCACAGGATAATTTGGATTGTGTGTGACTTACCCTGACTAGAGTGAGGGTCCTTGCTTGAACAGAGGGTAACCTGACTGACAACCAAAGACTCCATTTCTAACATTGGTGATCAGCGGTGAGGTATAGGACTTGTATTTGTGCAGTGACATACAGTAGCTAAGTATTCACTACCTACCCACAGTTGAAGGTCATTACAAGTTGCTTTTTTCTGCTTCTTTCTTTTCTCCATTTGGTCATTTTTTCAAATTTGAATCCTACCTCTCCTTCATAAACTTGGAACGTTGTGTTGTGCCTGTGATACCTTAACAGATTTGGAATGGAGTCCAGCTTCACCGAAGTTTATGACAGTCAGACCTTATCCCCATTGAATCCTTCAGCAAGGCTAGGTTGAGGGAGTTCTGCAAAGAAAGGGGGATGGTTATGAGAAAAAGGGCTACAAAGCTGGAACTGCAGGATGCCCTTATGACTTCTGATGAAGCATACTGGAAAGAGGAGGCAGCAAAGAAACAAAGGGGTGACGACCCTAAAAGGGTAACGAGGAGGAGAAAAATGACTTAGCAGTGGCTACAGAGGAGAAAAGGGAACCCACAGTGAGTGAGTCCCTTACTGGATCATATGCGGAAAGCAGTGCCTCCTACTAAGCCCTGAGGAGCTGAGGGACAGACAGGCTGAGAGGGACCTGAGGCTGCAGCTAGCTTAACTGGCTGCAGAGGAGAGAAGAGCTGAGGCTGACAAAGCCCTGGCAGAGGAGAGAAGAGCTGAGGCTGAGAGAGCTTTAGCAGAATGAACAATCTTGTTGGCAGCTCAAGAACTGAGCAGTGAAGTGCTGAAACTGGAAGCCAGGAGGGCTGAGTCCAGTTCAGATGGTGCCAGCAAAAATCTTGTATCCAGTACTGCTGAAGAAGTGCACATGCCCAGAGATGTGGTGCCCTACTTGAAGGAGGGAGTTGACACACACTAGGAGGTTCAGGAGTATGAGGTCGTTCCCGTAATGCACAGGGTCCCTGAGGAGGATTGGGGAACTGACACAGGGAGTTATATTCCTACTGAGGGGAGGGACACTTTACTGGCTCTAAGTGAGAGTGACAGGGAGGAGGGTTCCCCTCGCATAGACGTCCTGGTTATGGAGTGTGGAGACATCCCAGAAGAGTGTGGATTGGGTGTCAGGGACAGTCAGGTACTGTCTCTCCAGTCTCAGGAGGGTGATGTGGGGTGCTTTTTCAAGGCTGAGTCACTGGATGGTTGGGTGAAGGGTACTTTGGTTAATACATGTGAGGGGCTGAGTGATGTAATTGCTGGAGAGCATATGTCTAGTCCTTATTTTCCAGAGCTATGCCAACACCAGGTGGAGTGTGAGTTCTCTGATCCCAGGGAGCTTACCATGGAGGCAGACTTCTGGGTGAGTACCAGAAAGTCTGAAGAGGCCTTTGGGGGTGCTCCTGAATGGAGTGGTCTAGGTGTTTCCCAACCAGGTGAGGTAGGAAAGGATTGTAGTTTTCCAGGTAGGTCCCAGTGAAGTGGGATGGGAGAGGGACCCTATGTCCAGTCTTGGAGGAGAGGGAAGGGGGATGGGCTGAGGCCCAGGATGCTTGAGATCCGGTCCCAGGTCCTGGAGGGTTTCATGAGGGATCGCCAGGAGGGGAGCCCAGCTTGTACCGTAAGGCCATCTGTTGAGGGAGACCCCGCAGTGTCCGGACAATTTGGGGGGGGGGGAGGGTGGCTGTAGCCAGCATCCCACCAGGTCTGGTGCTGGCAGTACCACTCCTAGTGAGGGGGGTCAGAAGTCCAGACAGAGGGTTGAGAGGGGGCTACGGACCCCAGTGGAGAACCTGGAGTGTCAGGGGTCAGCTCTGAGAACAGAGCCCCCCAGGCATGACCTAGGTGAGACCATTTCTGGTATGGGGGGATCCGGACTCTGCCAGACGGGACTCTTGTGTGGCCCTTGGGGGCGGTGTGTGTGCCCCTCAGGAAGTCCTGGCGTGCCAGGCAATAGTTCAACCTCAGCGTGGTGACTCTGGGTTGAAGGACCAGGTGCAATGGGTAAACTCTGACCTGGTGGGGGTAAGTGTGCCCCCCAGGAAGTCCTGGCTTGCAAGGTAGTGGTCCAATCTGAGGGTACAGACCCTGGACAGGTAGGCCAGGTTTAGGGTGTCCCCCCTGACCTGGAGGAAGGGGCTACTGCTGACAGTGCCCCTACCATGTTGTCTTCTAGGGGGGTCACTCCTATTTTGGGGATGCAGGACCCCTGAAGGGAGGGCAGGGAGAGGGAAGCCTCACCCCTGGGCCTAGTTCACCCTGAAGGTGCAGACCCCAGGTTGGAAGGCCAGTTGCAGGTTAACAACCCTGCACTGGTGGTAGAATTGTGCAGGACTGCTTCTATAAGCACCCTGACAATTTTGGATTCTGGGGGTGCTGCTCTAGGAGGGAGGGTACAGAGCCCCAGAGGGGAGGACCAGGGTCAGGGTGTCATCCTTGACCTGGTGGGAGAGAGATTGGTCAAAGGGTGCCCAGCACCTGGATCTACCGCTCCCCACTCTCCACAGTCACAGTGGTTAGAGAGCTTTGAGAGGCCTGAGGCCTGGCTCTCATCCCTGACACCTGTCAGTGACCACTGTGGCTTGCTGTCCTGGTGGACAGAGTTGCCACTGGGGTAGGGGGGGGGGCAACACCACTGTGTTGGCCCTGGTGGTACTATCTGAACCCTGGGATACATCTGTGAGCAAAGTAAGGTTAGGTTCTGCACAGATGATATCCACAGGAGAGGAGAAAGGTTCCCCATGGGTTAGCTTAGTGGGCCCTGAGAGTATGGACAGAGGGATCCAACTGGAGTCAGGAAGGCATAGAACTGGAACATGCCCCTGCTGTTGTGGGCCTGGGTCCTTGTTCCACCGCCTCAATCAGGGAAGTACATAAGGATAGTGATTGTTCTCCCCTGGCTTTAGGCTGGTGGGGGTCATGTTGGACATGGACCTTTTTGCAGGGTCATCCCTAAACTTTTTGCGTCCTTCCTCCTATTTTTCCTGACCTGTTGTTGTTGGCTTTTTAACTCTGAGCACTTTACCACTGCTAACCAGTGCTAAAGTGCATATATGCTGTGTAAATTGTACTGTTGATTGGTTTATCCATGATTGGCATATTTGATTTACTAGTAAGTCCCTAGTAAAGTGCACTAGAGGTGCCCAGGGCCTGTAAGTCAAATGCTACTAGTGGGCCTGCAGCACTGGTTGTGCCACCGACATAAGTAGCCCTGTAATCATGTCTCAGACCTGCCACTGCAGTGTCTGTGTGTGAAGTTTTAAACTGTGAAATTTGACTTGGCAAGTGTCCCCACTTGCCAGACCTAACCCTTCCCCTTTCCTACATATAAGACACCCCTAAGGTAAGCCCTAGGTAGCCCCATGGGCAGGGTGCAGTGTATGGTTAAGGTAGGACATATATTATTGTGTTTTATATGTCTTAACAGTGAAATAATGCCAAATTCGTTTTTCAATGTTGCAAGGCCTAGCTCTATCATAGGTAAACCTGGGGGCTACCTTTAAACATGATTAAAGCGTAGCTTCCCTTTGGGAGCAGATAGACGTGGAGTTTTGGACCTCTGAATTCACAATTTAAAAATACATCTTTTAGTAAAGTTGGTTTTGAGATTGTGTGTTTGAAAATGACACTTTTAGAAAGTGGGCATTTTCGTGCTTAACCCATTTTTGTGACTCTGCCTGTTTGTGAATTCTCTGTCTGGGTTAGTTTGACAGTTGGGCTGTTTGCGCCTCTCTCCAGACAGTGACACAAAGGGGGCTGGGGTGTAGCCTGTATATTCTGATGAGCCATCTATGCTAGGAGGGAGGGGAGGAGTTGTCACTCACACCTGAAAGGGCTGTGCCTGCCCTCACACAATGCAGACGCCAACCCCCTGGTGTGTGTCTGAGGCCTTGCCTGGGCAAGGCAGGATTTCACAAACAAGTGAGACTTTCCTTTGAAGTAGGCCTACTTCAAAGACCAAAATAAGTATAAGACACTTTAGACACTTCTTCGGGTAGACACTCTACCTCACAGACACTTCTGGACAAGAAACCTGCTGGTGAAGAATCCCTGAACAAGACCTGCCAAGAGGAACTGCCTGGCTGCCCAAAGGACTCACTGGGACTGCTTTTCTGACAAGGACTGCTGCCTTGCTGTTGCCCTACTGCCTTGCTGCTCTCTGGCTGTGCAGAGAAGTGCGCTCCAAGGGTTTGCATAAAGCTTGCCTCCTGTTCCCTGAAGTCTCAGGACCAAAAAGACTTCACTCCTGCAACTGGACTCCTTATGCGGCAAAAATTTGATGCACAACCTGCTAAAAATGATACACAGCCTGCCCGCGGTGAGAAATTCACTGCACGCCGAACCGGAACGACACAGCGCGACTTCGCAAGGAGAAGATCGACACGGCGCCTTCATTACGACCGGAACTTCGATGCACGGCCCACCGGATCGACGCACAGCCGACCTGGGACGACGTAGCCTGACTTCCAGAGAGGGATCGACGCAGCGCCTGCCATGCATCAGAAATTTCCACGCAACGCCCACTGCATCAACGCAGCGCTTGTGACTTCGCTTTGCAAGCCCAGGATTCCACGCACCATCCCCCCGGGGCGCCAGAAAACCCCACAACCTGAAGAGGAAATCGGCGCAAAGCCTTTCCCTGCATGGAAAATAACGATGCAAGTCGATGTGCGAAGGGACGAAACCGACGCACACTTCCCCATTTTCCATGCATCGCCTCCTCTGCGGTCCCTTGAGGAGATTTTGAACGCAAACCAGGTACTTTGTGCTTGCAAGAGACCTTTATTGTTTTTAAGAGACATTTATTTGTTTTGCAAAGACTTAAGACACTTTATATCACTTTTCAGTGATATCTCAACATTTACTTATTGCATCTGTAATCGTTTTGACCTGCATTTATCCAGATAAATATTATATCTTTTTCCAAACACTGTGTGGTGTATTTTTGTGGTGCTATATGGCTTTCTTGTATGACTTATTGCCCAAACACTTTACACATTGCCTTCTAAGTTAAGCCTGACTGCTCAGTGTCAAGCTACAAGAGGGTGGGCACAGAATGATTTGGATTGTGTGTGACTTACCCTGACTAGACTGAGGGTCCTTGCTTGGACAGGGGGTAACCTGACTGCCAACCAAAGACCCCATTTCTAACACATTGGGTTTGTCCCCCTCAACTGTACAAGCTTCAAAAGGGCATCATCCCCTGTCACACGTAGATGCAACTCACATCTAGGCAACAATCTTATTGGTGGGAAAAGCTGTTTCAGAGCTGAGTTAGAAGGGGAGTTTCTCATTTCCCTAGACACACCTGAGGTACATGCCTCGAGATGGGGCAAAGGGTTCTGCCGTATTGGATTTTGGCAGAACAGTGCATTGTGGGATTGCTTACAACCAACCCCCCAGGAAGTTATGTTAAGGTGGTTAGGGCTGCCCCTGGGAACTTTTTCCCTATTTGTCAGGGAGTCTCCCCACTGAACAGCTAGTGTCAGGCTTAGATGTGGCACCCCTAGACATCTTCTTTAGAACACTCCCGAACCTGTGGAAGTCAGAAGGCCTGTACCTGCTGGTGAGCCTGTGGTTAGAGACATAGAGCTCATATATGTAGCCAGGACAGAGCAGTGGATTCTATGGGTCAGTTGGCTACAGGGCCACAAAAGCTGCAAGAACCCCAACTTTTCCAAGAGCCCAGCTGACCCGTTCCAACTGGATTTGCCATTGACCCTGGTGATTGCCTCTGGGAGAGTGAGTCCTAACTCCCACATGGTGCCCTCAAGGTCCTGGACCCTTGGCTGGTGTAATTGTGTACCCCTCTGATCCTCCAACCTACAAAAGTGTTCAACTGGAAACTTTTTCTGGACTTCTCTTTCAGAGACCCAGTGGAGACCGGGACAGATGGTGAATCACTGGTCCTATTCAACTACCGATTTCCCCTGCTGAAAAGATTTAGATTTCTGGAACAGTCCTAACGTAGAGGGACTTCACCAAAGTTGACGCAGAACAGCATCCAACCGTGGACGAGGCCTTTCTGGATAGACATTCTGGACTTCACCAGCTGAGAGCTTTTCTGCCATCGTCGACGACTGCTCCATGTTTCCCACCATTGCTGAGCATCACACTGAGGACCTGCGCTCCATCAGGCTGCCATTGTAGAACCGCTTTCGGATCCAGCTGGTACCCTGACCCACCAACGACCAGTTCACCAGTACGTTTATCCAGAAAATCTTCCTAGCCATAAGGTAAACCTTCCACCAGGACAAACCTGATCCTTGTACCCGGTCAGTAGCAGCTTGTGGTTGGCCTTAACTTTTGACTTGGATCAGAATCAGACGGCCGCCATTTGCACTTTATACCTTTAGGCTATTTTGTAAACTTTCTAAAACTCATATCTCTGGTTCCTTACCCCTGATTTTTTTAATTTTGGTGTCTAATTGTTCGTTACATTTTACTCTATTTTCATAAGTTGGAGTCAGATTTTTATTGTGTTTTGTTTTCTGCTTTTTAACTAGTACTGGTACTGATAAAAGCTTTACACAGGTCGCCTAAGTTAGGACTGTCTGCTCTGAGCTACAGCTACTGAAATCTTTACTGAACCTAATAAGATAGAGACATTATCACTGGTGGTGGACTCTCATCCACCCCAACTAATCATCCACTTTCTGACAGTTTTGCAATGTCAACCTAATAAATGGACCATTTTCCTAATATAAATTATAAATCTGATGTCACCAGTAATTTGGCCTTTTAATAAATATCACAAAGAGTCCAAGAATGAAGCATATGGCTGTTTCCTATCGAAGACAGCATTATTAAATGTATTAGTCCATTCTAGTGTTTCTATATGGAACAGTCAGCCTTGCTACAGTGAAAATAGTTTTGGGATATTAGTCACTGTAGGAATGTATTTAATATTGAGTTTCTATATGTTCTAAATTTAAAAACCATGCACCCTCCCTGTCTTATGGGTTGTAATGTCTACTTAGTGAAGGCTTATTTTTTTAAAAGGAAGGATTTTAGACCGGTCAAAAGGGTTTATTTTGACAGGTCGGACTGGACTGACGTTTTTAAACTGCCACAGTCAGGCTACAATGGTAGGCCTAAAGCCATGTTTACTGTAGCGGATGGCACAATACATGTTGCAGTCCACTAGTGAAATTTAGCTCACAGGCCATGGCTAAACTTTGTACAATATTCTAGGGAATTATAAGCAAGTTGGGAGTATAACCAATTTCAACATGCTTTAGGTGTCAGAGAACATGCACTGGCGAATTGTTAGCAGAGTTCCAGTGTGCAGAGTCGAAAAACAACACTTATCAGTCCAAGTAAAATGGGGCTGACCACGCAAAAAAAGGCACATGCTCACAAATACCACTACAGAATTTAAAACGCAGAGGTCAGAAAGGGACAAGAGCCTACATTTTTACAACTGGTCTATAAAACTACATCCTCAACTGTTAGAAATTGTGTCTCTAGTTGGAAGAGGTATGCACCCTATCCAAGTAGGAACCACAATTCTAGTCAGAATAAGTACCAACACAACCAAAATTATCCTGTGCTCACCTTCTGGTAGCTTGGCACAGAGCAGGCAGGCTTAACTTAGAAGGCAATTTGTAAAGTATGTGTGCAATACCTCATACAGTAACACAGTGAAAACATCACAAAAAGTACTCTACAACAGTGTAGAAAAATAGATATCTGACTAAACAAAGAACAAAATGACAAAAATTCAATATGCACAAGTCAAAATATCACTTGTTAAAGGGTTTAGATGAGTCTCAATCCTTAAGAATCAGTGGTTGTTGCCTTTTAACACCCAGTAGTTGGGTTGCATCACAAATAACAATACGGAAGGCCGTAGAGGAGGAGATGCGTTGCAAAGTAAAATGATGTGTCAGTTTTTCTGGCGCGACAATTTGATGTGTCCATTTCCGGGAGCACAGTCTTGGTTCCTCACTGCGATGCAGGGGTATTTTGATGCCAAGAGACGATGCATGGAAAATCCAAAATGTGGTGTGAAGAGGCAACAGGTACTGTGTTGATCCTGCAGGAGATGCAGTGATTTGTCAGCCGCGAGGCAGGGACTGCGTCGATTCTGCAGGTGCATCAACTTTTGCAGGCATTGCATTGGTTTTTCTGGCACTGTAGATTTTCTCCTTCAAATGAAGTCTCTGATGGTCCTCGGCCTTTAGAACAGGGGGCAATCTCAAGCCAAGCCCTTGGAGAGCACTTCTGGGGGAAGGCAGAGTCCTGCCAGCAGAGTCAGGGGCCAGCCGGCAGTGGAACAACAAGCAGCAGGAGAGCAGTCATTCCAGAAAAGCAGTTCAGATGAGTCCTTCGGGCAGCATGGCAGTCCCTCTGACAGAGTCCAGTTGTAGGTACAGAACTGTCTGATTTGAGGGGGTCACAGAAATTTACACTCAAATGTGCCTTTGAAGCGGAGGAGTCTTCAAAGAGTGGTTTTGAAGTGCACCAGTTCCCCTTTCAACCCAGCCCTGTCTGCCAAGAGATCTTTGGGGGTTATCAGTGCTTTGTGTGAGGTCAGGCCACTAGCCTTTCAAGTGTAAGTGAGTGCGCCCTCCACCCTTCCTGCCCAGGAAGACCCATCAGTATGCAGATGAATGCAGATGCAGCTGAGCGTCCTGTGTCTATGGCTGTCTGGGTGGAATGGACAAGGGGAGCTGTCAACCAGCACAGACCGGACAGGGACTGAAGACAGGCTGTAAGGCACAGAGAGCAATAAGTGCAGAGAAATGCCTACTTTCTAAAAGTGGCTTTTCTAAAATAGTAATGTTAAATCCAACTTCACCAGTAAGCGGGATTTCTCACTACCATTCCAACCATAACAAACATGACAATACCACTCCTCTCAGACCAGAAATTAACACTTAAAGGTGTATAAGGGAATTTCCAATGAAGGCCTACAAGAGGAGCAGGGTGCTTTTCACTACCAGGACATGTAAAACTTACAAGTACTTGTCCTGCCTTTACTTACATAGCACCCTGTTAGGCCTACCTTAGGGGTAACTTATGTATAATAAAAGGGGAGCTTAGGGTTTGCCAAGTAGTTTTACATGTCAAGTCGAAGTGGCAGTGAAACTGCACACACAGGCCTTGCAATGGCGGGCCTGAGACATGGTTGAGGGGCTACTTATGTAAGTGGTACAATCAGTGCTCCAGGCCCACTAGTAGCATTTAATGTTTAGGTCCTGGACTCATATAGTGCACTTAACTAGGGGCATATAGGTAAATTAAAATGCCACTTGGGTATGATTCAATGTTACCCTGTTTTAGGGAGAGAGCACATGCACTTTAGCACTGGTTAGCAGTGGTAAAGTTATCAGAATCCTAAAGCCATCAAACATGAGGTCAGAAAAAGAGGAGTAGGAAGGCAAAAAGTATGTGGTGACCATTCAGAGAGGGCCACTTTCCAACATCAACCAAGGAACTTTACAAAATAATTGACAACTTCCTGAACTCAGAGTGGTCTATTTTCAAAAATTAAAGTATACAAAAAAGTGGTTGATAGGAGGCTTGAACAATTCTCAGCCACTGGTAAGTATTTGGGCCGCCTCCCAATCCATTGTTATTTTGCACACCATACCACCTCAACTTTGACCCAGCCATATACAGTTTGAACCTGCTCCAGTGGAAACAGTCCAGCCTGAACTGCTATGCAGGTCCTCCCTGTACCTAAACACAAGCAACCCAAACAGGTTTCACCCTTATTGGGCTCATCAGTCCAGTATAGCTTGGCTCCAGTGGCACCATGTGCTCAAGACCCACGCTTAGCTCTAACCATCCTACTAAGAGTGTCAAACTGAACTATACAAAAATGGGATGGATGGAATGCTGGAATTAATCTTTGCCATGGGTAATTAGTCAGGACAGCATCCCAGTCATTGTTATTTTTCAGACCATGCCACCTCTTTTTGGACCCAGCCATATCCAAAAACATTTTGAACCTGCTCCAGTGGGAAGAGTCCAGCCCGAACTGCCAGGCCAGGTCCTCCCTGGACTGGAAAATAAGCAACACAAGACCAGTTTAACCCTTATTAGGGCTCATCAGTTGTGTATTCAAAATGACCCTCTCACAAAATCTTTTGTGACTCCCTATCATACCAATTCAGCTCTAAATTTAAGGATGTGGACCTCTATCTTGATTAAAAAAAAAACAGAGGGCATGCTGCTTAACATGACTATTTCCTCTTCTTTTTTATCCAATCCTTCACAGACTATGCTCCTTCAACAATTTGTCTTCTGATGATTTTGCCAACCATAATAACAATAAAGCCTGTAACTCATTGTGATCACTGGCTGACCAATGTTAAGCATGCACATTCAAGGACAATCTAATTGATAGGTGAGCTATCCCCACGCTCCAAGGCTGATATGATCCAACATCCTGCTTGCTGCATTGCCTCCGCTCTCACTAACAGATCCCTCAATATAATAATGCCTCCTATCTGCATGGAATATTTTCATTTGCTGGCAAGACTTCACAAGGATCCACACTGGCAAGTGTTCACTAGGATCCACAATCAGCAGCCCTATATTTCATATCTAACTTAGCCCACTTCAGAGATACTGCCACCTTCAAACTCAATGCAGATGACTAAGAACATATAATAAATCTTGAGAACCCATCTGAGCTTGACTTCTATGCTTCCTAATTGTTGACCAATGGATGCTGATAATTCATCTCAAACTACAGCTTATCAAAACCGAGCTAGTAGGCTATGGTAATTACACTACCTACCACCCATCCATTTTTTTTAGCAAAAGATCACACCAAATGAGGAATCTGGCTGTGCATATGGACATGAACCATTTGTTGGTTCCTAAAGTTAATCCTGTTACAAGTGAATGATTTACATGAGGTGAAACCTACTTTGAGATTTCGTTTACCTAGGTTTCTCTCAATGGGTACGAGCTATCATCAACTTAGTATTCTCACGTCTAGATTGTTCATTCATATTCATTTTTATGCACTATCTGGCTTCCAAATCACCCACCCATTTCTTCACTTTCTGTCTCTGGCAATGTATATATCTCACTGTGCATCAAATGCTCTGGGCCACTCTTTTTTTAGCACAAACTATATAGCTCTGTAGGCCGGCTCCACTTTTATCCACAGCCATTGCTCCAATAAAATGAAATTCCTTCTCAGTACAGGTAAAATCTGGAACTCAGTCCCTACTAGAAAAAAATATTTTACAATGATCCTGAATTGTGCAGAATTTAAGATCTTACCATTACCTTACCTATTATGCCATAGTTATTTATTGACTTGGAAGTTATCCATTTTCTTGACATGTTTCTTGAGTCTCTACTCAGACAGTTCTTCAACACTTCATGTTTGCATGCTACGGCGCTACCACATCATGTTTGAATGTCACCCTCCTTACCAAACCCTTCCTACCCCAACTCCTCCCTTAAATTGTTACTATAACAAACACCCTAATTAACCATGCACTCAGGGGCCCGAGAACCTGGTACAAACCAGAGTGCTTTGCAACACTGTTGTAGAGTATAGAGGCCTACATAAATGCTAGAAAACACTTGACAAAGTCCATGACTGAAATTTTGATGAATCCTAGTTTGTTTTAATGGGACACAGGAGTTAGCTTAGCCTTTGGCTTGCAGACTCGTGCCCCGGTCACCTAGTGACTTTTACCCTACTTAGCTTGCTCTGCTTTAGTGCATTTATTTAATTATATCTTCTAAGATGGCTGCCTTATTTCTAGTTAGGTCAGTGTTTTAGTTTCACGTTATCAGTGCCACCGCACTAAGGTGTCAATATCAAGCGACAAAGATAAACTGTAGGTGTTCACATTAGATACTTTCCCTCTTCACGCCTTCGAGGGAATTGTTTACATGCTGTCCCAAGCATTTATTGTTATCTATTGTTTGGGAACAGACCTGCGTCAGGGATCCAAGCAGATCTGTATAAATGCACCTCACTTAGACAGATAGTCAGAGGGATTCCGATCAGATGCCATCGCTGCTATTGATGTTGCACGTCGCCTTGACGCTGACCCAGTCTTCATGTCCCTTCGGAGTCTGATCTAGAGACCTCATTCCAAGGTAACAAGGGTTGGGGTGCTTTTCTCATGGACGTGGCATTGGCAGATTAGGTTTAACACACCTAACTCTCTTTTAGGTTAGAGATTAGGTACATGACATTAGGGTATCAGGACATACTTTACATCTCATGTCACTTCATGTCATTGCAAGATGGTGAGGGTCTTTGTAATAATGACTCTTGTCTTTACCGTACTGTTTCTTGCATTATTCATTATCCTAATCATTACAGACCATGCAACTTATCGTAGATTGCTTTTTTGTTAAATACAACCTATTGAAACCTTACTGCATCTCCCTTATTGCCTGTGTTTGATTGAGACATGTTCATGTGAGAAAGGGGTTTAACCACAACACTCCCAGAGATGTCACACTCTGTCACACTCTTGAGTCCATGCGTAAAGGCTGCCACAAATCACCTTTCACTGTTTGGGTTTTTGGTGAGGTGCTGCTTGTGAGCCGGGAGGGTTGGGATGACAGTTGTGATTTGTTGTAGAATTGGCATAGTCACCTGCAAACATAAGTACTGTCATCCTTGAACCAGCAGTCTTGCCTAGAGCAAGAGTCAAACTACCACAAAAGCAAATGCTAATGGCAAAATACAGCTGTTTTTATGTGTTGAATGCTTACATTGCTTGTTAATCATGGCAGAAGGGTTTAGTTTTATATAAATTACACCCCTTGTGCGTTATGATGCAGTCTGAACTATGAAAGGGTTAGCTAAACGGAGTGCTGAGACTGTTGGAGCAGAACGAAAAATCCAATACATTTAGACCATTTAATTGAAGCATTTGTGATGAACATGTAATAATAATAATAACGTAAATCTATGAAGTTAAATAAAGTTCCTTTTATGTACAAAGTACTGAGTGTTTGCTCTGTATAATGTATAAACTGTAACTGGTATTTCAACGCTTGGCTATAACAAAGCGAGTAAAAGACTAAAACGGGAAAACACTTATAAAGTGTACTGAACCCTCCAGAAACGTCTGGGATTAAACCACTTCAAAACATGTTATTTATAAGTTGTGAAGCAGAATTCCTATCTGCTGATCTGTCACTTTAGAGAACAGATGTTTAGCATGTGGTAAAGTAATATGTACATTCACTGTGGTACAGCATAAATATTGCCTATAGAGTTCTATTTTATTCATGCACATTCTCTTTGCTCAGTAATGATCCCAGGAGTAAGCATTTTAGTTTTAATACCATTTTTATGGCACAGTCTCAATCATATAGTTAAGCAGAAAAGATTAATAGTTGATGTGTGGAAAGACTCGGCATTTGAAAACAAAAGTCCTCACTGTCCACCTGCTGAAAACGGAAAAAGACTGAGGAGCGTGTCACTATTTTCAGAGGCCAAATTATAGGTGTATTAGTAAGCGGTATGTAAGAAATAAAATGCATTTTTCACAATTACAGGCCGAAAGAAAGGTTCATTCGGGTCAGAAATACACGTCATGACACATTTCTATTTTGATATAATTTGGACTCAGCACTTTATTTGGGCCACACATGAACCTGAAAGATTCAATGAAAGTTCTACCTCACAAAGACATCCTGTGCTAAAGATGTGTGTCCAGCTAAGGTCAATTCATATGCACTTGACTAAACTGGCAATGGGAAGCAATGAAAAGGTTAGGAAAAAATCTTCTGTAATATTTAAAAGTAAGCTCCTACCAGTGGTCAAAGTCGAATTTAGGAACATAGCTAAAATTGTAACACACAGAATAAAAAAATAATACTTTTGTACAGAAGTCCAAGGCCCACATTACAAGTAGGTCTGCGCAGGAATCAGAATCACGAATTTCATGATGGGTACTGTCTCCCCGCAATTGTTTCCAGGCGAAGTTCGGCAGGTCAGCCTACCAAAATGTACTAAGGAAAAATGCCCGGTAAATAACAGTCAATGCAGATTATGGTGCACAACGTCTCAAAATCTGCATGTATGCTGCGTTTTAAAGGGCACAACATGAAGTAGACAATAAATATTAGACCTTTTAATTTCCGATTCCTTGGGTATTGGATTTAAAAGTTGTCATATTTATCACATCCCCAGCCGGGCCACTCGTAATGAGGGCCCAAAAGATGTTAAGGTGTAATCTCTAAAACAGGAAAAGCCATCCATTAGAAAACAATTTGCTATTATACCAATTACTGAATGGTATAATTATGTTCCATTATATAAAGCCCCCAAAGAGACAGAGGAAGTTGAACTTATTTTGTACACAAATGGATAAGTAGATATGGAGGCCATGGAACTCAATAGCTCCAGAATTAGGTCCAGAATCCTTGATTCCTCAATACAATGATAATATTCCAAGAAGAAATATAGCACAAGTAGATTTTTTAAGGCTGAACCTACTATTATACCAAATTATAACAAGCACTGGAAATATTTATCAGTCAGGCTAGAGTTTTCTATATGGGCTTGAGACAGTTTTTAGCTGTAGCTGCGAAACATATTGTGCACTAGAAGGGGCTTGGATCCCACCCATTGCTTACCATTTGTTGGCTTTATTGTCACTCTTATTTTTTGCCTCCTAATTAACCAGTGCTTGCTGATATAATTTCCTGTTCTTTTGTTTGGTGCATGCACCACATACTGGTTCATTTACTTTGATTAGTGTCTGTTGGAAATGACCCACTCTACAGGGTCACCCTTAAACTTTTTGCCTTCCTCCTCCTACTTTTTGCTGGATTTTTGCTTGTAGGCCTTAGGAACCTGTGGACTTTACCTCTGCTAACCAGTGCCAAAGTGTTTGTGCTCACTCATCTAAACATGGTTTGATTGGCATACACCAGTATATTAAATGCTGTTAACAGGCCTGCAGCACTTATTCATCGAAAACAGCAAGTCTCTGGATACCTCCAAGTCTGGCTTCCGCAGCAACCATAGCACGGAGACAGATCTTCTTGCAGCCACCGATGACATGGAGACTCTTCGACCATGGCCACAGCACAGCACTCATACTTCTCGACCTCTCAGCTGCCTTCGACACAGTCTCCCACAGCACCCTATGCGCCAGACTCCATGACACAGGAATCCGCGGAAAAGCCTTGCATTGGATTCACTCCTTCCTCACCAGTAGAACACAGAGAGTCAGGCTCCCACCCTTCATATCCAAACCAACAGAAGTCAGCTGCGGAGTCCCTCAGGGATCCTCCCTGAGACTAACGTTCTTCAACATCTACATGGCCACGCTTGCAGCCATCGTCTTTGGAAACTCCACTTCAGCGTGGGATGACTACTGGTGGCTCCCATCGCTCAGCGTCCCACCTACTCCAATTGACCACGCCCGCAACCAGGCAATCATCTTCTACTCCTCCCCAACAATGACCTGACAAGTAAACACAGTCACCTCTTCCTTGTTGCACACCCTCCGCCAACTCCGCAAAATCTTCAAATGGATCCCGGACGACTGCCGCAAGATATTCACCCACGCCCTAGTCACAAGTAGGCTCGACCACGGCAATGCACTCTACGCCGGCGCCACAACAAAGAGCATCAGGAAACTACAACTCATCTCAAAAAGCCGCTGCCAGACTCGTCCTGAACCTCCCTTGCCAGGAACACATTTTCCAGCACCTGAGACTCCTCCATTGGCTCCTGGTGGAGAAGTGAATCAACTTCAAACTACTCACCCACACCTACATTGCCCTTCACAACATTGGACCGGCCTACCTGAATCATTGCATCTCTTTCCATAACCCCGCCAGACCCCTCCAATCCGCCCAGCAGGCAATAGCCACTATGCCACGCATCGGGAAAACCAGAGAAAGATCTTTCACCTACCTCACAGCCAAGAACTGGAACAACCTGCCCATGCACCTCAGACAAAGCCCTTCACTCACCATCTTCAGGAAGAACCTCAAGACGTGGCTCTTCGAATGAGGCTCAGACCCACCACCAGCACCATGAAACCCTCACTGGTGAATAGTTGCGCTTTATAAAAACTGATTGATTGATTGTGCCACCCATTTAAATAGCATGTCCCAGGCCTACCATTGCAGCCTGAATGCAGTATCCAACTGCCATGTCGAATTGGCATTTAAAACCCATTGCCAAGTCTTAAACTCCCCTTTTATTATATATAAGTCACATGTAAGTTAGGCCCTAGGTAGCCCTCAGGGCAGAGTGCTGTGTAAATAAAAGGAAGGACAGGTATTTTTAAGTTTTACATGTCCTAGAATTAAAACTTCTACATTTGTTTTTCACTACTGTGAGGCCTACCCCGCAATAGGATTGCATTGGGGTTCCATTATAACATTTAATAAGCTGTAATTCCTAAACCAGAGCAGGCAGATATGTCATGTTTGGAATCTAGGAACTTGTAATGAAATACCCTCTTTAATGGTAAAGTTTAATTTATCATTATAAGTTTGAAAATGGCACTTTTAGAAATTTGTCATTTTCCTGCCCTTAGTCATCTGTGCCTGCGGCCTGCCTTAGGTCACATGATTAGGTCTAACTGACAGTTGAGACTTTGTGAATTCATCCCAGAGAGTCACACAAAAGAGGGATTATCAGAGCTGGAATGGCCTTTCCATTGGCAGGATGGGGGCAGCCCCAATTGCACCTGAAATGGCTGTGCTCTGCCACCACACATTAGACTTAACAACCCTGTACTGTGAGTGCAGCCAGCTGGGAGCCAGCGCAGGGGAGGCAGAAAACTCCTGGAACTACCAAGAACCCTTCTGGAAACTTCACCCACTTTCTAGGAGCAGGGCACCAGGGTATAAAAATAGGGCTTGCAGACCCACTGTTCAGTTCACTACTGGATCTGCAGAAGGACTCTCAGAGGACTGCCTGATGCTGTGACCTGCTGTACACTCTTCCTGACTTCTGCTGTATCTGGAAGTACTGCTTTGCTGAGTGGATCCTTCCTTGAACCTTCAAGTGACCAGTCCAGCCCGGCTGTGGAGCCCTGAATCTTCACCTGCACCCAGGACTTCCAAAAGTGACACAAAAGAGTAGTTTGCTGGCCTCCTGTTCAGATCCACAGAAACATAACAGGCTCTCATAATCTTAAACATGCACCTGGACCCAGCCTGAGTGAGTCCTGAATCCCCAAGAGGTCACTATCCACTCCTGGGCCCTTGGTTGTGGTGCTAAATGTGAACAGATGGCCAATTTTCAAAACTGAAGGCTTGGACAAAATTTGGCCAAAAAGTGCTCTGAGAACCAGGAGGAGACGTGACCTAACTTTCTCGCCTATCCACTTGTGGTGCATTGCCAGTCACACTGACATCGCAGCTTTTCCTGCTAAGTTCTTTTCCGCAGCAAGTCCTTTTCAGCTGGCCTTCACCAAAGAGGTATCTGACCTTGTGGAGCTATCTTTGGTTACAGCCTTCTGCTTTGTCCCGCTGGAGATTTTCAACTTCCATCTCGACGACTATGTCCGAAGGCAAAAATCTTTACAGCAGCTTTATTCCACAGCTATCCTAAGATGAAACTCCCTTCTCGGACACTCCTGCAGCCTTGCCCTGCAGAACTTCTACCTTTTCAGAACATTTTCTAAGTCCAAACGTAAGCACTGACCTTGTCCAATCCACTTTACGTATCCGAACTGCGCCCCATCACGGTCGGCCTTAACTTTTGACTTTGCCCTGGTCTAGCATGACTAGATGTCCGCTGTTGGCACTTTTTGCTTTTAAGCACTAATTTACACTCTAAAATGTACATAACTCCGGTTCTAAACATTGCATTTTAATGATTTTGGTGTCAAATAATTTTTTTAATTTTTTCCTATTTGTCTAAGTTGGGCTGGGATTTTTATTGTGTTGTGTGTTAGCCTTACTACGTTCTCTGTGCCAAGCTACCCAGGGTTAAGCACAGGTTAAATTAGTGACTTTCTGCAGTTCACCCTGCAAGGGACTGTGGCTGGTACTTGACCAGGGCTCACACCCCAGTCAACCAGCAATGCAATTTTCCACAGTGTCCTTCTGTAGTCCATCCACTGTTTGCTGTGATTCAGGTACTATTTTCTTTAATCTTTCTTTGTTGCTTCTTCCCCTCGTACCTCACAGTTGGTTCCTTCCATCTCACACTCCACCCATTGTCCATGTTGCTTCTTCCACTCGCATCCCTCACCTTTGCCGGTGGTGCTTATTAGCCTATTGTAAGAAATTGTGTTGTTGGCTGACTGGGGTTTGAGCCCTGGTCAAGCAGCAACCACAGCCCTCGTCAGGGTGAGGCACAAGCCAGTCCTAAGTTAACCCATGCTCAACTCTCTGGTAGCTTGGCACACAGCAGACAGGTTTAACTTAGAGGCAATGTGTAAAGTATATGAACAACACTTCAAACAGTAATAAAATGAAAAACACTACACAAAAAGGATATTAGATCAAGTTAGAAACAGGACCAAAACAATAAAAATCCAATCAGTAGAACCGGAGGCATGCATTTTTAAAGATTTCTGTGGAAATAAAGCCAAAAAGCACAAAGGGCCAACTGCGGATATCTGGTTGTGCCAGACCAGGACAAAGTCACAAGTTTAGGCCTACCATGATTGAGCAAGGGCAGGCTACAGAGACCCAGTTAGTCCTGCTGAACACCAGTACCTTAAATTCTGGCTGGTGGAGCGTTGCGAGGGTCCACGTTGAAGATACATCGCTGAGCCAAAGCGATGCGTTGGTTCCAAGATGTGGCACGGCTGCGATCCAAGGACTGGTGTTGTCATCGAGGATCACGATGACGCGGCTTGTGATGTGAAGCCTGGCATCAAGGAGTCGTCAAATAAGTCGGCCAATGAGTCGGTTCTGAGGAGCAGTGAGGCTATAATGCAGAGGCCGGCGTAGTCATCAAAGCTGCCATCAACGAGGGATGCGAGGTCCAGTGCCAAAGATGGGTTTTACCTCGTCTGATGAGACTGGGATGAGGGCCTTTGCGATGGAGTGTTCCACTCAGGAGTGGCAATGCATCAGTTCTGCTCAGAGCTGCACCATGCAGCAGAAGAGATGAGTCTGTTCCGCTGGATCCACAGAGGCTAGCGAGCACCATAGACCAACTTCCAAGGGTCCAGGAGTGGGGTGGCACCCTTGGCAGGGTAGACTCATAGATGGCAGAGTCCAGGTGGTGGGCTCAAGGTTTAAGGTTGATGGAGCCTTCTGTCCCTCAGGATCAAGTTAGGAGATCAGCCAACTAGTCCTTGGAGTCACTTTGGGGTCCTGGGTTCAGGAGATGCAGGTCCAAACCTTCTCACTCAGGCAAAAGGGCAGTAGGTCAACACAGCAGGGCAGCAGTCCTTTAGAGCAGCAGTCCAGAAGAGTGGCAGTCTTTTCAGCAGCACAGCATTCCTTCTTCATGGCAGAGTATCCACAGGTTTAGAAGTGTACTAAAGAGTTGGTGCCTGCAGTCCAATATGTATATCCAGTTCTGCTCTTGAAGTGCAAGAGGCTTCTAGAGGTCTTTGAAGTACACAGGAGCTCTGTCTTCCTTTCTCTGACTTTAGACTAACTACGGTAGATATGAAGCCCTTTGTGGGCCGTACACAGCCTATTCTAGTGTAAGTGGGACTGTGCCCAGATCCTCCATCCCATCCTGCCAGTGATGGCCCATCCAAGCAAACATTAGCTCTCTACTTTTTGTGGCAGTCTACATGCTGACTTTACCATAAATTCGTTTTTTGAATTACAATTCCAAAGACACGAAACAATAACTGGTTGCCTGTTCCCATTTGAAAATTTCAATATAATAAGGTAACACCAATGTTATCCTAAAGGAGGGGTAGGCCTTGCAGTAGTAAGAAACTGATGTAGAGCTTTTCAGTGCCAGGATATGTAAAACAAAAAAGTACATGTGCCACTTTTTAAGTACATTGCACCCTGCCCTCTGTAATGTCAACGGCTTACCCTAAGGGTGACCTACATGTATAAAAAGGGAAGGCTTGAGTCTGGCAAAAGTTTACTTTGTCAGGTCAACATGGCAGTTTAAAACTGTGTACACAGGCTGCAATTGCATGCCTAAGACTTATTTAATGTGCTATTTAGGTAAATGGGTGGTGTAATATGTGCTGCATGCCCACTAGTAGCATTTCATTTACAGCTCTTGGGCACAGGTAGTGCCACCTTACCAGGGACTTACAAGTACATTAAATATGCCAATTAGGTATACGCCTATTCTAACATGTTTTAAGGGGAGAGGACAAACACTTTAGCACTGGTTAGCAGTGCTAAAGTGTGCAAAATCCTAAAGCCAGCAAAAATGAAGGGCTTCATTACGACCTTAGCAGAGGGGATTACTCTGTCCCAAACATGATGGATATCCTGCCTGCTGTTTTACAAGTTCCGTAGGATATAATGGAACTTATAGTATGGGGAGCGGGATATCCGTCACATTTGGGATGGAGTAATCCCCTCCGGCAAGGTCCTAATCAGGCCCCAAGTCAGGAATTAGGAGGGTTGAAGGCAAAAAGTTAGGGATAAACCATGCAGAGGATGCCAGGTCTAACACCTCTCACCCACATCCTTATAGGTGTTGCTTCGTACCTCCAGTCCCCACCCTCCTGCTATAAGTATTCCTTCTTTGCTTCCCCGCCTGTTGACTGTTTTGCACCCCTCCGCCATATGAAAAACAAACTGTGATGCTGTTAGTCTGACCCCATCGTAGCTCTTTTGTTTACCGTTGTCCTTATGCACGTTATTGTCCCTTCCTCCTGTTGACAGTGTTGCCCATACCCTCCCTCTCTCTTGTTGTCCTTGTTGCACATTCCCACCCTCCATCCCGCTCTCTGTATTGTTCACCTCTCCCAAAATAACAAATAAAAGTATTTTTTCGAAACCTTACTTTTAGCCACGCTACTTTAATAACATGGCTAAAAGACGTTGGCAAAGAATGTAGCTTTCGCATAGATGAGACGTAGTGGCTTTACCAATGCTTGCTGTGCTTTGATGCTACCACTGTGGTTGACTGCATGTTTACACCGAACTAAAAAAACATAGTTCACTAGCAAAACATAGAAAACATTTCCACGGTTGGCAAAAGAGCATCTCCTTAATTTTAAAATTCCCTTTCTAAAATATATCTCAAGCTCGGTCACAAGACAAATACAAAATAAGGTACTTCAAAATAACTAAGATGACTAGTATACTGTTTAAAATTGCAACCAAGTTATTCAGTTATTGTGTCCCCGTCTATTAACACTTTCGTTGCTGGTAGTCCCCCACCCCCAAGTGCTGAGCCCTTTTTGGGCTATTTCGGGTAGTTTGCACATAGGCCTCAATAACGTTTTGTGCACATAAGCTATCCGCCACAACCTTGTGTCCTTTTTATCCAACATCCTGGGGATGCTAAACGTGCCCAGGGTTTGTGGATTCCTCTGGAGACATAGAAAACAGGCAAAATATAGCAACATTATTAGTTTTTTTTTTTTAGAAAAGTGGGGGAAAACGTGCTCCAGATATCTGTTTTTCCCCCCTAAAATGGCATCTATGAACGGTTTGCTGTACTAAAGTCACCATCTTCCCACATTCCAGGAAAACACAGACCTGAATAAAAAAAAAAAAATTTTTACCACAGTTTTAGCATTTTTCTAAGAGGTAGCCTATTTTTCCTATTTCTTTTGCTCTCAACTTACTTCCAGTTTGTGGTGGAAATCAGTATGAAACCCATGCTTGATCCAGAAAAACTATAGATTTCTGAAAAGTAGATAAAATTCAGAATTTAGCAAGGGCTCATATGTGTAGATCCCTCAAGGTTTTTCCAAGGAAAATAACGGTAAAAAAATATATATTAAGAATGAGTAGGGAAAAGGGGCATTTGTGACAATATTTTCATCTGTAACTTTTTGTCACAATGGCAGATTGACAAAAGCAATATACCATTACGACTGCTAGACCCTTTTATCTGCGGGGATGTCTAGGGTTTGTAGATTCTCCAAGAACCCAAGGTACCTAGAGCAAAGAAATGAGCTGCACAGTACAGTGGTTTTTCATTGAGTTCCAAGTATAGATCAATTCTTATGCCACAAAATGCAGAGTGAAAAATGGGTATCAAGGAAAAGTATGTATTTCTGAAATGGGCACTAGATATATAGGTTAAGAGCAGAGATTATTTCTACATCTCTGAATTTGTGGGTACCTGTACTAGCATATCATTTGGAGGGTATTTTTCAAAATGTAATCTTTCTTTACTCAGTCTTACATTTGAAAGGCACAAATGCAGCGATAGTCAATTGGTAATGAAAAATATTCTACTATTCTATACTCCTACAAGTCTCCCAATAAAAATGGTACCTCACTTGTGTGGGTAGGCAACATGGACGCATCGCATTTTTCCATCGAAAACTGACCCTCTTTTTCCGATGTGGGTAGCTCTAGGTTTTGGACCCTAGCTCAGCCAACACCTAGGGAAATCTAGCCAACCTGTACATTTTTTAAAACTAGACACCTAGTGGTATCCAGAGTGGCTGACTTCTGTGGCTCGCACCACGTTTTTTTTACCCAAAACCCCCTGCAAACCTCAAACATTGACTTAAAAAACACTGTTTCCTCACATTTCTGTGATGAAAGTTCTGGAATCTGTGGGGAGTTACACCTGGCATTCCCTCAAATCTCCTGATAAAACGGTACCTCACTTGTGTGAGTAGGCATAGTGCCCACGACAGGAAACAGCCCAAAATGCAACATGGACGAGGCGCATTTTTCCACCAAAAACTGACCCTCTTTTTCCGATATAAGTAGATCTAGGTTTTGGACCCTAGCTCAGGAAGCATCTAGGTAAACCTAGCCAACCTGTATTTTTGAAAAACAGATTCAAAGTTCTATTAGGTGTTTTTTTTACCCACAATGCCCTGCAAACCTCCAACTTTGCCTGACATCGCATTTCCCTTACATTTGTGTGATGGAAACTTCCAGAATCCGTAGGAATCCACAAGATTCCTATCACACAGCATTGCACCACCTGTGCCAATAAAACAGCTACCCCACTTGTGTGGCTGGGCCTAGTGCCGCAACAGGAGCGGATCAAACCAATGACAATGGGAGCCCTTGCATGGAGACTCCTATAGAACTTGGCTGTATCCATTCCTGTCACTGGCGCTAAGCCCAGCCACACAAGTGGGGCAGAAATTTTATTGACAAAGGTGGGGCAATGCTAGGTGGTAGGAATTTCATGAATTACTGCAGATTCAGGAGGTTTCCATCACAGAAATGTCGGAAAAATGTGTGACTTCAGGCAAAATTGGGGGTTTGCAGGGTATTGTGGGTAAGAACATGGTGTGGGGTGCATGTGAAGCACGCCACCCTGGACTTCCCTAGATGTTTAGTTTTCAGGGGTGCCTGAGTCGGTCAGGCTTTTCCAGTTTGCAGCCTACACAGGCCCAAAAATTGCAGTTGTTCACCATTGTAAGAGAGATGATATTGGGAGCTAACCAAGCTTTCCTGGCCCTTATGGAAATCAACAACCAAAAGAGTCATATGACATCTTGTTTGCCATTAGGATGAGATGCTTTAGTCTGCAGGGGGAGCAGAAAGACTGTTGCCCCCTACAGTTGGGGTAGGGGCATAACCAGGCCCATTGTGGTGGGCAGCCCCCACCTCTGCTGTTTTATTTTTTTTATTCCCTGGTGTCTAGTTGGCTTTCGGCCCTCCCCCAAGGGGCAGAAAGACTTTGGGGGCCATTATGACCCCGGCGGTCGGTGATATTGTGGCGGTAAGAACCGCCAACAGGCTGGCAGTACTTACCGCCATATTATGACGTTGGCGGGTTGGCTGAACCCACCAATGTACCACTCGAATCGTCACAGCGGTAACAGCCGCCGGGCTGGAGATATCCATCTCCAATCCGGCGGCCGCCATTGTTCAACCTGTAGGATTATGATCCCGCCTACTGCCATGGTTTTCGTGGCATTCGTAACGCCATGAAAACTATGGCGATAGGCCATATCAGTGACAGGGAATTACTTGCCGGTCACTGATAGGGGTCTCCCCCACCTCCCTCCCTCTCCAGTGCCCCACCCCACACCTCTCCAAACCCCCCCACCCACTCCCTACATTCACACCCGCTTCACACACACTCATTCACACATACATACACGCATGCATACATCCAATCAGACACACATCCGCACACACTTCCATACATACACGCATTCACATTCACAACATACACGCACCCACACTTCCATACATGCACACACACATTCAACACTCAACACACACCCATACATTCACCCCCACCCCCACACACAACACCCCCCTCCCCTGTCGGAAACCCGACTTACCTGGATTCAGGGTGTCCTCCGGCAGGAGACGGGACAGGGTGCTGCTACCGCCAGCAGAACACCGAAAGGCCGTATTATTGGTCATAATACAGCTGGCGGCGGTCTACTGGCATGGCGCTGCTGGTGGTAGCAGCACCAACTTACCACCATCTGCCGGCATGGCTACAGCCAGATTTCCACCCTTCTTGTGGCGGAAATAAGGCTGTGGTCATAATATGGCGGACAGCTGGTAGCTGCAGTGACAGTCTTTTGGCGGCCGTCGCAGCTGCAGTAGGCAGTTATTACCACCAAGGTTAAAATGAGGGCCTTTGTCCCCATTTATTCCCCACCCACCCATCTTTTTTTTTTTTTTTTTCTTTTTTTTTTAAACCTTCCCTGGTGTCTAGTGGGCTTCCCCTCCCCCCTTCCCCGGGGGTAGATTGGGGGAAATAAACCTGCCGTGGGGGTGGGGGGGTCAAAAAGACTGTGTCCATTTCTGGGTGGAAGGGGTGGAAGGAGTGGAGGGCATGGCCTTGCCCATTGTGGGCAGTCCCACCCCTCTTTAAAAAATCCCTGGTGTCTAGTGGGCTTTCTGCCCCCTTAGAGGACAGATTGGAGGTAATCACTCCCACCTGCGCCCCTAAGGGGGAGGGGGCAGAAAGACTGTTCTTATCAATGTTTAGGGAAGGTGGGGGCATTGGCATGCCCATTTTGGGCAGCCCCCACCCCTACGTATGAAAAATACCCTGGTGCCTAGTAGGCTTTTGCCCCCCGGGGGTAGATCGAGGCCTATTACCACCCCTCTGCCCCCCCGCCCCCCGGGGGCAGAAAGACTAAATTGGCCAAAAAATATGGGGGGGGGAGCCAAAGGCCACACCCCCCTCCGTGGTGTCTAGTGGATTGGATCCCTGCTTGGGGATCGCCCTCCTGCTGTGATCCCCAATGAGGGATCCACTAGGGAAGAGGGAGAGATTCTCCTCTTTCCAATGATACCCCTCCTGTCTGCCTAGGTGCTCAGGGGGCTGAGATAGCCCAGCGAGCACCTAGGCAGTAAAATTGAAGTGAGCCAATCAGCTCATTTCATTTTCTTTTTCAGTGCCATGCATGCAGATTGTCATTTCACTGAAAGCAAAGAAACAGCATAGGGACAGAGAGAAGCTCTCCCCCAGCACCTGAGGCTGTTTTGTTGAGCAGGACATCCCTCTGGTGCCTGTACCAGAGGGATTTTACTGCCTCTTGTGTGGAGACAGCTGAGAGCCTTACAACGCACATGAGCAGTGTGGCATCGGACGGCTCCCAGTCGTCCCATGCATACAAGGAGTTAATGCATCTTCAAAACAACCCAGAACAAATAATAGAAAGGTCCACTGAAGTCTGTATAATTAAAACACACAGATGCATATATTTGCTTTTTGGCCTTATGTGGCATCATTGCAGTCAACATTAACAAAAAGGTACCATATTAGATCAGGATTTGCAGTGCTGAAAAAACAACAAGGAACTCTGGCATATTTGCAAATATGGCCTTCCTTTCGTTTGTTTTAGGAAATATCCAAGCAACAAGTGTTAATAAAACATGATGGGATTCATAATGTTTGCCAGAACAAAGAACACAAATCAGCGCTCTGGATGGAACACTGGAAGCTGGCCTGCTAATGTGATCCTTCTTTTTGCAGCTACACCTACTGTTAGAGGTACCCAGTGGTGTAAAATAGGCCCCAGCAGCGCCTGCGGTGCAGAGGGGACCCAAGTTCCTGGGGCCTCCTCAGCAAAGCACCCTGGCCTGTTAGCTCCCGACTGAGTCCGGAGGGGGGCCCCTTCATGTACCTTGCAGGGGAGGCCCATCAAGTTTTATTACTGCACTGCAAGTACCCAAATTCAGCATTCTGTGCTGCCACCTTCCAAAGAGCTCTTAGTGTGCTGTGGGCCCTACGCTACCCAAGAGCAAGAGCTGGTCAAAATAGAGAGTGCTGCAAGAGCAGGAGCTTCATATGAAGCAGCTGAGAGGGGCAGGGATGTCTGGGCTCTGACTTTTGATTTAACTGAGAAGGAAGTCCAAATGGGCAAAATTGATATTTTACACTCTGTGGTGCTATTCTATTGAGTTGCTTTGTTGTTATGCTGCTTTGTGTTCTTGTGACGTATTGTATTGTTGTGGTGCTTTAATTTGCTGTCGGTTTTTTCCTGTTCTGTGTTTTTTTGTGTTAAACTTTACTGTAAGTTCGTTTGGTGTGTAGTTGCTTGAGTTCTTTGATTTCTTTTGTCATGCACTTAAATAGTGTTGTGTGGTTTTGTTATTTGTATTTTGTGTCTCTCTGTGTTGTGATGTTGATAGTGTGTGTTTTGATGTCATCTTTTTATTGTATTTGTGTATTATGTAGAAGTTGTGTTTGGTGTGTTGTGCTGTTTGCAGCGTTATGCCATGCTATTTTGCCACTCTATAGTAATGTGTTGTTGTGTAGCAGTTACTGTATTTTTGAATTGTTAAATTTAGATGCAGATCTTTTGTTTTGTGGCATTGTGTTGTATTAGTATGTTTTGGTAGAGGTGGGCGAGCCAACAAATTAACATGGAGAGCTGAGTCTAATACGAGTTTGCGCTACATCAACAACCATCTGCAACACTCTCCCTGCTTCTCATGGCCTCTTCCACTCTTTGCGCTGGATTTTGAAGGTAAACATTTCAACAGGACTAACCTGCTCCCTGTGTCTGACGCCTCGGTACACCACGGTCAGTCTTAACTTGTGACTTTCACCCGGTCTCATAGGACCAGAAAACCGCAAGTGGCAATTTGGGCTTTTGGACGCTTTACTTACCTGAAACCTTTAAAATTGCATGTCTCTGTTTTTTTCTGATTGGATTTTTGTTGTTCTGTTCTCAGATAATTTATTCAATTTTGCTCTAGTTTTCTAAATTGGTGTGAGATTTTCCGTATGTTGTATTTTCACTGTATTACTGTTTGAAGAATTGCATAAATACTTTACACATTTCCTCGAAGTTCAGCCTGTCTGCTTTTGTGCCAAGATTCTAGAGGGTTAAGCCCAGGTTATTTGGGGTTTACTTGTGTTTCAACCTGACTGAGATTGTGGATGCCGCTTGCGTAGAATTCTACACCCTCAACCAGTAACCCAATGTCCAACAGATGAGAAGAGAATATTTGTACTCAAAGTATCAGGAAGATTACTTAGAAACAATGGGTCCAGCTGGTATTGATCCATTTGTCTTTTAATGTACCCCTCAGGATATGCAGGATGAGAAGTTGTCGCTTGTGACCTAAGCCACATCAAGCCTGCCACCATGAACAAGTCAACATTCTGAGAGGGACGGAAAGAAATCTGATAAGGAAGTGCTATCTGCTCAGTTGGATTTGAAACATAGTCATGCTCCTGTCTGAAGGGAAAGGATCAAGTGCGGTACAAGGCCTACCAACCTGATTCTTACCATCCATAGGATGTTAGTACCTTTGTAACTTTAGACATTTCTTAGATCTAGATTGGTGCATATAAGATCCCCAACGCATTACATGGATGATATGAATATAGTGACGAACATACTATTTATTATACATATTATACATGTTAAAGGCAAAATCTTGCTGTCATGACAACCCCAGCTGCCTTGGTGAATGCTGCATATATACCCACTTTCATTACCTGACCTATGAGCCTGGGTTGCCTGAGATACTACATTTTATTGTGTACCACTCCTCCCAGTTTTCAACCATCTTGAACCTGCTCACTGAGATTAGTTCACGCATTTGATCCATCACTCATTTGTTTACATCCATGCGATGCCCTAAGTGAGATGGGTATGCCCATACTTGGACCCCGTGCTCACTGTGCCACTGGAACCAAGCTGTACAAAACTAAAATGTTCCCACTAGGGCAAAATCAGTTTTGGGTTGCTTGTGTTCCATTTCAGAAACGACCTAGCTTGGCAGTTCAGGCTAGACTGTTCCTGTTGGAGCAGGGTCAAGACTGATTTGCACACAACTAGGTCTATACTGAGATGGCATGGTGTGTAAAATAACAATGAGTATTTACCAGTGGATGAGATTAATTCAGGCATTCCATCCATCACTTTTTGAATTCCTCAGTACGATGCCCTAAGTGTGACAGGTATGCCCAGACGTAGACCTTGTGTTCACTGTGCCACTGGAACCAAGCCACACCCGGCTGAAGAGCCCCAACCAAGACAAACGGGTTGTGGGTTGCTTGTGTTCCGGCTCTGCGAGGACCTGGCCTAGCAGTTGGGCTGGACTACTCCCATTGGAGCAGGGTCAAGACTGCATATAGCTAGTTCCAAACTGAGGTGGCAAAGTGTGCAAAATAACAATGGCCTGTGGTACGACCAGTGGCTGAGGTTAAATCAAGCGTTCTGTGCATCACTTGTTTGTATACTTCATATGTCAAGGACAGGTTATCTGCATGCCAATGCAGTTTTAGTAGCCTTATCTCTGTTAGAACAAGCTCTTTATCCCTCTGAGGTTGCTTCTTAGCCAATCCATACCATATCCTAAGGCAGAGAGCTGCCCATCTTGACTGAGACTTTTTTGTACAGCCTGTCCTTTCTTCTACACTGAATACTTCACAAAAAATGACTATCCACCCTATGGTACTTGGTATGGATCGACATATGAGATGAAAGAGCTTTTGGAATCTAATTAATGGAGCCTTTCCTCCTCTTTTGAGGGTGTGAGGGAGGGCAAAGAATGCTTGGAGGGTGATGGCTTGCCCAATGTGGAAAGGAGTCCCATCTTTTGACAGGAAGGCCACCTGCGTACCCAGCACCAGTTTGTATGGAAAAAAGCTGCTGTAGAGCAGTTTCATCAACAGTACCTGAAGTTCACTCAGGCAATGAGCTGATGTGATTACAATGAGGAAGGCCGTACACCTGAGAAACATCAAGATCACGTTAAGGTTCCATCACAAACTGTGTGTCAAATCTTTAATAAAACGCACCACAATAAGTGACTTAAACAAGGATTGTTGGTCCGGCAAACGTAAAAACACAAAGAGGACTGACAAGTAACATTTAATAGTGCCCACAGAAAAGCCTTGCTGGACCAAAGACATGACAATCAATAAAAGATACAACAGCTTGTGAAGGGTCTGTCTTGCGGACTCAAAACCAAGCTACAAATTTGTCCTAGATCCGAGTGTAAATGGGTTTCATGAAAGCCCACCTGGCATCCAAGATGACATTTACAATCTCAGGTATCAGATCAAACATAATCAACTGCTGCCGCTCAATCTCCACGACTGGAGAATTAGACTGGGCAAGTTCAGGTGTTGCAGCAGAAAAGTCTCCCAGAGTGTCAGACAAAACATGCTCATACATACTCCTGGCCCAATCCGGAGCCACTAAGATGACTTAGGACTGGTCATGCTTGATCTTTACAGAACTCGGACAGTAAAGGCAGATCTGGAAGGAATATAGGAGTCCTGTGTTCCACTGCAGCCAGAATATGTCTCTTAGGAACCTCTGTCTGAAAAGTCCAACATGCAAAAACTTGGACAATGCACTTTCTTGATAGTGTCAAAAAGATCTAGCCATGGTTCTTTCCACTCCTGGAATATGCCTTGTGCCCAACTCTGGATGCAAACACCATTTGTGATCCACCAGATGCCGATAGTTGACCTTGTACACCTTAGAATTTAAGGAGCTCGGCAGGTGTTTCATGGCCACGGAAATGACCTGACACCTCAGACAACTCCAGAGGCCGAGGGTCTCTTGCCACAGGACTAAGGACTCCACCTCGTTCTTCCTGCCGCAGTATCAGACAACAATGTAGATTGTGTGCAGGGTCTTCTGAAATCCGATTGTGAGAAGCGGACTCAAAAAGACAATGGAGCCTGTAAGGATGTGTCTGTGGTAGTGTTAGTATAGAACCAGATTGAGAGTGAATGGTGACCGCCTGCACTGTAGTAAGTTTGGAGCATGATCTCAGTTGTGACTGTGTTGATGTCAGTTCAGAGTTGGACTTCGGAACCAGCACTGGATTTCGTGTAAATACCAGAGGCTAGCATTATGCATAAATCTTTTATTTCTACTCCATGCAGCACTTTAAAGAAAACTTTAACCACACTTAAAATTTTAGAATTGGAACCATTACTGCAGTCTATAAAAACAAAAGCCTAGCAGACATCTTCCTCTTTTGCTTGCTGCTTCTTACCAGTTAAGTATCTGTTAGCACTGTGTATGGAAATTTCATATTTCATGTTTAATATGTATTATTGTGTATACTTTCATATTTACTAGTTAGAGGTATGCAGTGTATGTCAATTTAATTTGTTAAAAGTATGTATTTTTATTTTTGAATCTCCCAATTTACTGGATGTTTTTCTTATTTTAGATGCAGTTTAGAAGCATTTTTGTTTGTTTTTATCATGTTCTAGGTTGTTTCAACGTAGTATTAATTTGTCTTGCCTGTGGTCCCTCATCCACCGTTCTTCTAGCGATACGAGGAGGGATGAGGGAAAAGGGCTCAGTGCGAGCCAGTTTTGTTGCCTCCTCATGCTGAATTGAGGCCGTGGTATGTCGTACGTGGTTTTCGTGTGAAGGAATCACCTGATCGGGCAGCCACTTTAAATTTTGGTTTCCTAAGAGACTGAGGTCTCCGGCCGCCCTTTTGGTGAAGTACAGAGCGAGACGATTTCAAGCTGCCATTTTAGTCTTCAGATCACAGCGGTTTCGAGCGTTTTATGATAATGGAGAGTGAGAAAAAGGTTTCTTTAGAATATATAAAAAGAAATATATAGATAGATAATTGGGATTTGTTTTCCCTACATATTATTTAAGTGTTTGCTTAAAATAGGAGATTGTGTACTCCCTTAGAAAATGAATGAAATGAGTGAGGTAGGAGAACCTTCTCGATTAGATAGTAATGAGACTATTATAAAGAAGATGGTCCAGGACAAGGGAAGGGCCTCAGTTAAAGATATTTTAGGAACTGTTATGAGGAGGAAAAGGAAGGCACATGAAGTTTCAGATGAAGAATATTGGTCACTTAAGGAGGAGGAGGTGAATAAGAATGCAGGTTCAGGAAAGAAAAAGATGAAAAGGAAAATACTGAAATTGAGTCAGATGATAATATTTAATCTTGGAGGAAGGGTGGCTAATGCACCATGATAAAGGAGGGTAACCACTGCCGCACACAACAAGGTGTCCCTTGTGGCACACCTGAGATTCAGGTAAGACCTGATGATGATAAATCCTATAACCAGGATGGGGACAGCTGTGATGAGTTTGTTTTGGACAACTGTGAGGATGATGGATGGGATCCAGATTAAGATGAGGAAGAGAAAATGAGAAAGAAGAAAGGAATTGGGAAGGATCCTCAGGGCATAGATATGTTCAGTCCTCACATGATAATGCACCCAAGGAGTGATGATTGGTGGCCTTTGGTGCATGTATCAGATTTTATAAAAATTATGGATCAAGAGGCCTTTGGAAAAAAAGGCAAGAGCTGTGATAAAAGCAGAATGCTCTCATCCAGTTATTGAGAATAAGGCTTGTGAGACCCCAGAATTAGACCCAGATCTAAGTTTTCTGTCTAAATTGGGTCATGACCCCAGAAAAGGTCTAGAAAGGGCACTCAAACAGTGTCAGGATAGATCGCTAGACATAATTGGTCCACTAGAATGAATAATGGACATGGCAGAGTGAGCTAAATTGAAGTCAGTGTCTGTGGATACAGAGTTATTAAGAGATTGGTCATAGAAAGCTGTACGTTTCCTTTGAAATGCGAATGCAGCATTGATGTCAGAAAAGAGGAAAGCAATCACTATGCGCATTAGCTCAAAACTAGGAGAGGAGAAAAGGAGAAAGGAAAAGGAGCCAAACTGAAGACCTGAAAGGGAGATGGCTTAGTGAAAGAAGTAGGGAAGTATGCTTCCACTTTCACAAGCCTAGATAAGGCTCAGAGTTCATTAAGATGAGCATTTAGGGGACATGTTTTTGACAGGGCTGGAGCAAGGGGACATTTCTCTGGCCAGTCATTCACAAGGCCCCATAACCAATCACAAGGATGTGCCTCTTTTAGAGGATTCCAGTCTTCCACAGGATTTTACCCGCAGAGAGGAAGGCGTATCAGACGTCGCCAGTCCAGAGGCAGGACTCGCTTTCTTCAAGGAGGTCAAGGTAAGTACGAAGACACATTTTGGTTCTTCCCTAGGAAAGGTAGGGGTTGTTTTTAGGATTTTGTAAAAAACTGAAAAGTTTTAACAAAGATCAATGGGTTCTACAAACTGTACAGGGGTATACAATATAATTCAGGGAGTTCCCTGTTCAGGAGGTAGAACCAAGGGAGATGATATTTCAGGAGGACGAACAGAAGTTGGTAGAATTAGAGGTTCTGGATATGTTAAAGAAGGAAGCGATAGAGAAAGTATCAGAGAAAGATGTAATATTTATGAGCACAATATTTTTAGTCAGGAAAAAGGACAAAGGCTGGGGGCCAGTAATACATTTGAGAAACCTGAATTGGTTTTTGGTTTACAGACATTTGAAGATGGAGGGTATCCATCTTCTGAGAGATATTCTGGAGAGGAATGATTGGCTGGAGAAACTGGAGTTAAAAAACGCTTATTTTACCATTCCTATAGAGGTGTACCAAGACCACTTTATTATAGAGCATTGCAGAGACTGAAGGTGGAAGGCCTAAGAAAGGGTTTGTTGATGGGGACCAGATACAGAGTACTGTGGAAGCAAAGGAGGAGTTCAATTGGTGATTAGACAATTTGGAGGACTGGAAGGGCTAAGCGATCTTTTAGAGTATGTCCAGATTATATATTAGAAACAGATGTGAGACTTTTTGGCTGGAGAGCTTGTTTGGATCAACAGGAGACAGGCAGCAGATGGTCATGGAAAGAGAATCAGAGCTATATAAATGGTTTAGAGATGAGAGTGGGTCTTTTTGCTTTGAGAAGTTTTGGGAAAATACTAAAGAATTGCAATGTTTTGTGAAAGATGGACAAGGTGTAAGCAGTCCATGATATAAATTGATTGGGTGGCGGTAAGTCGAAGAATCTAACACAGATTGCACAGGAAATTTTGAGTTTTTGTCTAGAACAGAGAATAGGTTTCCAAGCAGAATATTTACCAGGTCTGTACAATACGACAGCAGGTTGGAATTCAAGATACTTAAGAGATTACATGGATTGGAAGTTAGGTGTGCATCTTTTCAGGAGAATACAGGATGTTTGGGACCCTTAGAAGTGGATCTGTTTGCATCAAGGCTGGCATTCCAGCTATCTTGGTATTTCAGTTGGATCCCCTAGCGGAAGTGGTAGATGCTTTTCAGCAGATTTGGAAGGGACTTCAGGGATATGCATTCCCACCTTTTGCGATGATTCTGAGGGTGTTGTTGATGGTGATAAGACAGGAATTGTCAGATAGTTCTGATCACTCCATTTTGGACAGCTCAGGCTTGGTTTCCAGGATTGCTGGAAATGGTTACAGAAGAACAATTTTTTATTCAGATTTCGGAAGACATGTTAGGTCCAGAAGGAGAGGTTCATTCTTTATGTTTGGAAGGAGTTTTAGTTTTTCTTGCTTGAAAGATTTCAGGGGAAGTAGATATTTTGAAGGACTTTCAGAGCTGGCTCAGGAGTTACTCAAGGAATCTTGGGCACTTGGGACAAGGGAATGTTACATCGAAGCATGGAAAAAATGGGAATATTGGTGCATGGAGAGGGATTTGGATCCTGTGGAGGCATCTCCCATAGAACTCTCAAATTTTTTATCATCTTTGTTTGAAAGGGGTCTAATTTATATGAGTATGAATTGTTATAGATCAGCGGTGGCAGCAGGTCAGGCTCCAGTAGGAGGTTTTTATCACAGGTAAAGATGTTTTAATTTGAAGAGTGATGAGGGTATTAAGGTGCAGAGGCCACCTAGACACCTAGACCTAGGTACAGTTATCTATGGGATGTGAATTTGATTTTTAAGAAATTAGAGTTTTGGCTTTCAAATAAGTATTTGACCCTACAGCAGTTATCTTGCAAGATAGCAACTTTGCTATGTTTGATTTCATTTAGAAGGGTTTCAGACGTAAAAACTTTGGAGGTGAGTAATTGTTTCTACAACCCAGAAGAGGTAGTATTACATATAACATAAAGAACTAAAACAAAGTCTTCTTTAGTGTTTTAGTCAAGATTTTATGAGCATCCAAAGTTATGTGTTGTTTAAAGGAGTATGAGTGCCAAATGAATTAATCCAGAAGGGATGGCGTAATTCAATTGCTAATTTGTTATGCGAGACCTTTTAATCCTATGAGTTCAGCTTCTATAGAGTGTTTGGTTAGACTTTGTATGTTTGAAGCAGGAGTAGATATGCAGAAGTTTTGTACACATTCAATCAGAGGTGCAATGGCGAGTAAGGTCTTTACTTCTGGAGGTCGACTAGAGGATATTTTGAAAGCCGCAGATTCGACTAATGCCAATGTGTCTGCAAGATTTTATTTGAAACGAATGGAACATGTTTCATAGGTTGTGCTTTCACAGCTTTTAACATGCATAATGATAGACTCCGGTCTTGACATGAAATGTAGATTCTCCTAATTTTACGATCAGAGAATCTGGATTTCATTAAAGACATGCAGGCTATCAATATCCGCCCTCCCTTCCCAGGTTAAGATTATAGCAGAAGGAGAGTGGTTAGGGTACTATTTAGATTAAGGAATATAAAGTATTTTTTTTAAAATATTACTTAAAGTGTTGGTTACATGTGTTGTTTTTTCCAGAAAATCAGTAAGGGTGCAGGCCTGCAGTACGGGATAAAAGAGTGGCAATATGGATCTTTACGTTACATTTTTTTTTCCAGTTCAAGTTTTGTTAGCCACGGAGCAGCTGAAAAGAGTAAGATGGCTGGTAGGTTTTGGTTTAAATAAACGGTAGTGATAAGTATGGTTAAAGTTTGCTTTAAAGTGCTTCACGGAGTAGCAATAAAAGATTTATGCATAATGCTAGCCTCCATGTCTTTAATGAAATCTAGATTGTCTGATCATAAAACTAAGATAATTTACATTCTCCTCTGGTGATATTACCAATAGTGTTGACAGAGCAGGGACTGCAGCAGGTCATGCCGCTGGGGTGGAAGTCTTTCATGAAGTGGGTACAGGGCCTGTGGCAGGCACAAGGGAGTAAGATGGTGTAGAGGATGGTAATGTGACTAAGGGCCCCTACTGGTCCCTGAGGCCCAAGGAAGCACCAGAGAGGACAACAAGAGTGCCAAATATACACAGAATGGCCTCTCTAAAACCCTCAATATGCTATTGCCCTCGGAATTCTGGATACATTGGGGGTCTACTGTGGAATCAGTTCTGCAACTGGAGACTAGAAGGCAGAATGACTGACACTGTGTCAGCCTTGCACCTTCTTTGTAGAGAGATAGTGGGAGGTTGAGGTTGACTCCCACTTCGCTTTCTTGTGTTTTCTTTTGGCCTTTGACTTCTTGGGGGGCTTTGAACGAAAAGATGACTTCCCATGGGAGCAACCCTAAGAGCGGATCCGCGCCCATGACTCGGACAGAAAAGGGACTTACCAGAAGGCCATGGTTTCTTGTGTTTGTTGATGGACAGAGCTTTGCTTCTCGATCCAGGATCGGCTTCTTGTGCCCTGAGCCCAAACAACAAGGCACACCTCGTGGGGGTCTGTGACAGACATCTGTTTCTTGCAATTGTGGCATGGTTTGCAAACCTGTGATATTAGGGGGAGAAACTGTCCCTTGAACACTAAATTTGTGTGTTAGAGGTCGTCGGAAGGCAAACGCTAGTGGGAGTGGAGCTTTGGATCTGCCTTCGAGTGCACAGAAATAATGAAGCGGATGTTGGTGTGTAGGAGCGGTACTTATAGATGGCTTCCCTCCGTCACTTCTGGTGTGGTGCAGAGGTTGCACCACCTAGGAGCTTGCAGGAGTGTTGCTGTGAAAATCTTCTGGATCCAGTCTGGCAACCGATGAATGTTCTAAATGGGAGGAATCTGCAGTTAGAAGTATCCATCAGAAACAATCATCTCCCTTGCCTCCATTCCAAATCAGACCCTTGTCCCCAGTTGCATCCCTTCTTTCCATAGATTATTAACTCCAAGGGTTTAGTTCATGTGGCCTATTAAATCATTAGTATATTTCCAATATCCTGATGTGCTAAAACTTCTAGCCTCCACTCTTCATCTTCAGCTTCTTGAGTTTTTCATCACTCATAACATAATGAGGTCTCTCAAGAACTGTGATTAGCTTTGACTTATAGTCGAAATTATTGTTTCCATAATTTTTATATATTTAAAGTTTCTCTAGCACATCATGACCCTGTGGTATGTCAGTATTTTTTACAGGGTGTAGTAAGGCTTTCTTTGATGATAATGAATTTCTGGGAGCTTCCATATCTAGCACATTCTTATAGTCAATTTTGGAGATATCTGCTTTAATGACGGCACGGAAGTCAAGTTGTTTCGGGCATTTCAGTGAGCATAACGGTTCTCTGCCTGATTCACAGTGCAGTCGATGCGAGTCTTCATATTAATGTCAGTGTTATCGAAAACCATAGAGATATGACTTCGCGAGAAAGTCTGGGTGCAAAACTATCAATTTTCCTATCTTCAAATTATATATGTTCGTTGTTCTCTTCTTAGAATTATCAATTAGACTTTGGATAATCAAGGGAACTTTGACCACGTAATTCCTGTTCAAGTAAAAGTGTGATCCAGCATAAAGCGTCAAAGGATAAGGACACTAGCACAGAGACTCCAAAGCACTAAAGTTTTGAATTTTCCCTGTTAGAGGCTAACCTATCTTACAAAGGATAACAAGCGCAGGACTTCTTCTGTGGCATATAGCATTACAAAAGAGAACAGAAGGAAATGAAGAGATGGTTGTGATAGAGTGTGCAGAGTGACCTCACTCCTCCCTGTCTACAAATGTTTGTCTGTTGACATAAGAGTAAAAAAAACATAAGGCAATCCCAGGATTCGATATATATCAGTGGTAAGTGAGAAGGTGAGGTATACCCTGCAGAGGTACGTAATAGGGGGACAGTAGCATCCAGTTAGTCCATGGTGAGTAAATATAGCTCAAAGAGTGTAGAGTGGCAACACTCAGACCACAGCGGGTGAAAGCAGTTGCAACCACAAGTCGAGAAAGCTGAACCGCACAAACTGGCATAGTTCGAACCTGGCATCAGGATGTCAAGACTACTATAGAGCAAAGAAGGTGACCGGTGAACAGCCTGTGAACTTAGATCACATAAATAGACCTGAAGACAAAACTTCTGGCCAAAACCAAATATTCTCACCTCACAACAGTAGGGTTGGGAGTTGGAATGTGGTCTGAAAAGTTAACTGTAATCGAAGCAGTATTTCTATACTTGTGATAGTATCCAGCTTAACAGTGGTGATACTGTAGGTCTAGGATCATTCTCAATGTCACCTTTAAAGTTGAGTTACACTCAAAATAGGTACATAACTCCTGGGTGATATTTGTATAAGCTTAATTAAAGATGTACCCTAAAACACCCTTGACACAAGCAGCATAATGTGATTATCCTATACAATATTGTGAGACTACACTTGTGTCAGCCTGCAGACATTTCACAACGACTAGAAGTTAAACTATGCCTAGATGATACATGCTTTTTGTTGATTTCAGAACGATGTTCTGTGGATGTTTCAGAATCCTAAGAAATGTAAATCTACGACATTTCTAGATATAGACTTACTAATTTCAAATTTAAAATATAAATCCAGTTATATTTAGGGTCAGAAAAAGGGCACTCATCGAGCTGGAATGAAAACCTAGACAATGATGATATTAAAGAGCCCTTGCATTGCAGCATTTGACCTCTTGGTTCTAGTGAAGTAATGCACTGTGGCTTTCTTGCGCATGACTCATTAGGTGTGGTCATATAAAAATGATACTCACAATTCTATGTTAACACTGACTACAGCAGCTATTACACATGTGCTTTTGTATTACACCCCCGACCTTCGCAACAAATACTCGCTAAAGAGATGACAACGTTTATTTAAAAGTATTCCGCTGCAGTCTATTGAGATGGCAACAAAACAACAGAAAAGTCACAGCAATATCTAGACATAACATCAAGATACATACCCTAACCACGGTCATTTTATTGTTAGTAGAACAAACACATCTGGAATACGTTAGTATGACATCACATCACATTAAAAGAGAGCACACACACTGTTGCTAAGTGATACGCTCTCTTACTTAGCTTTACTTTTCAAGTCTGTATGGTAACAGCTCTGCAGACACATCACAAAGCTGGGGCCTTCATAAGGCATTTTATATGCTGGTTCTTTATTGCAACTGGCAGTACAGCTTAAAGCACAACATCTGACCAACACATGCATAGACTTTACTTTAAATTAGAAATGCTTAGGAAGCGTTCTGGTCTGCCTCCAAAACCTACATTGACAATTATCTGCACAGGAAGGAGAAGAGAGTACAAAACTGATGTTTTCTTAAGCTTTGATCCTCTTGTGCGAATGGGTAAGTGTGACGTCACCTTACCACAGAGAAATCTCAGCATGGAAAACTCCCCAGCTAATAAAACATAAAGCTTCCCTTGCATCCTTTGGTAGTGCTTTACCATATACCTTGGTGTATAACAGTGGTTCCCAACCTGTGGTCCGGGGACCCTGGGAGTTCGCGAAGCCTCCTCAGGGGATCCGCAACTGCTTAGAAAATTAAATAATATTAACAGACTAATAAAATGTATATAAATAAAGTGGCTAAATGTACAACTGAAAATTTTAAAACATATTGTAAATGTCAAGGAATTTAAAATTGGAGGCTAATAATGAAACTAGTATCCTCTGATTGATTCGGGAGAGCAGTACAGGGGCATGAAACAGAATATAGTATAGACCAGTGGTTCCCTTTTGACTTCTGTGGACCCCCATTTTAAACATTACTGAAACCTGGGGACCCCCAATGAATCATTATTGGAATCCGTGGACCCCCCACCCCCATTAAGTCATTACTGGAAGCTTGGACCCCAGCCTAAACATCATTAATGATCCGAAGCGCAAAACAATACACAAAAAGTGCACAAACAACCACTGATCAAACACATACACAAAAGATTACACATTTAATTTAAATTACAAACAATCGTAAATAAAAAAATCATGTTAATATAAAGGCTGGATCTTTTTAAATTCAATTGAAGCCACACATAGCCCATACTATGTTCTGTTTGATGCACCTGCACTGCTCTCACGAATCAATATGAGGATACTAATCAAATTTTTAGCCTCCAATTTCAAATTCCTTGACATTTACAGTACATTTTAAAGTGTTCAATTGTACACTTAGCCACTTTATTTATATACACTTAATTAATCTGTTAACATTATTTACTTTTTGAAGCAGTCGCGGATCCCATGCGGAGCCTTTGCGGACCCCCAGGGGTCCCCGGACCACAGGTTGGGAACCACTGGTATAGACAATGTGTGGCTTCAATTGAATTTAGAAGAACTCGAACCTTCCTATTAAATGTTTTTTTCCTATTTATATTTGTTTGCAAATTAAATAATATGTGTAGTCATTTGTGTATGTGTTTGATGAATGCTAGTTTATGGTTTTTTTGCATTTCAAATCATAGTCAGTGTTTAGGCTGGGGTCCCAGCTTCCAGTAATGACTCAGTGTGGGGTGTCCGGATTCCAATAATGATTCAATAGGGGATCCCCGGGTTGCAGTAATGATAAAGTGGCGGTCCACAGAAGTCAAAAGGATGGGAGCCACTGGTGTATAGCATAAAGGACCGCAGATGCTCCCAGTGAAAGCAGTTTAATCGTGACATTCACAAGCACCATGAAGTGAAATTCTTGGTACGGATGTTTGTTCACTCATTTTTGGCAGGAGAGATCAGTGTGGCGTCAGTATTATTATCCCTATACAATAAATCTGCGAATTGAAAATAAAATGATTCCATTCCCATAATATGCCACAGGTCAAGAGCTAGTTGATTTTTTCACAATGCTAAAAAAGTGTGAGACAGAGGTTATTGTTCGTGGGTTTTTGTTTTATCATAAACAACAGCATTGTGCTGCTGAATCTGCATTATGTGCATTTAATGAGCACATGAGCAGTGCAGTAATTTGAGATCTCGAGCAATGAAGCAGGAAGACACTATAAATATAATTAATTTGAAGAATAAAATGGTATATCACAAGAATGGTGATCAACACTTTAAATACACTTTCATCAGGCTAAAACCCGATTATGATCGTCTCGTAAAATGTAAACGCCTGTGCGTTAGTACGAAGTATAAATCTGTCAGTAAAATACGCCAGTCGGATTTTCCATTACACATTTACTTAGTGAAAAAGACGGCTAAATGGACATGCAGATTTTAGGGCAATACGCTTACACAACCTTTATGTTAGACACCATATCCAGGGCAAAAATCAACTAGTTTTTCGCGAAAGTGATCCTCTTCGTGTGCGATAAATATTCATGCAATTATGCAGGATTCGTAAATGAGGCCAGTGGGCCTCGTTTTAGACATGGGGCGACGGGACCTTAGCCAAACAGCGGTGAATATCCCATCTGCCACCTCCTAGTTTTCATGGAAGTCATTTAGGGGTCGCAGCTGCGATCCCTGGCTTAACCCGTGCGACCCCCGTTACTGCCTTTGCGACCCCTGACACCAGAGGCGGCAAAGTCAGTGCCGGGAGTACATAGGCAGCTCGTGCCAAGAATGGAGTACAATTAGCTGGAATATGACCATCACTGGCAGCTGAGGTGAGTAACAAATGCTTTTAAATGTATGTTGTGTGCGTGCTTGCGGGTAAGAGTGTGTTTATGTGAGCGACAGTGTGTGTATACCTAAATGTGTGTGTATATGTAAGCGTGTGTGAGCGAAAGTAAATGTCAAATGGGCCGTGATGTCACTTCCGCCACCCCTGGCATTTCGGTGAATTGACGTTCGTGCTAGTTTCCCATCTTAGTTTAGAGTTGGGGAAAGTTGTATCCACTGCTGGCAAAACCATGCCCACCGATCAAAGACAACCGAAAGTAGCATTGGAAGGTCCATAGTGTTGAGAGCAATCTTCACGAGCCTCTGCTTGCTATGCTTTAACTACCAGCACCTGTAATGGCAGTCCCCGGGGAAAAATTACTATCAGAGCCTAAAGACGAGACAGGGGAGAGTGTGCAATATAAAGGTAGCAATAAAAGGTTTTACTATTAAATGTTTCGCATGCTCGGGGGAACCACAACCAGCGATGAGCAAAATTGATTGTTTTGTCTTTCATAACTAAAACTAGAGGTTTGCTATTGTAAAACGAAAGAACATACCACCCGGACCACGAATATATGGTGAACTGAGTAGAGCTGAGCAGTTTCATTGGCAGTGCGTCCATCATGTCGAGGCAAACACTTTTAGCAATTACTTCCCACCTGTTCAGCGGGGAACTCTTTATCCTAAAGCTGGGCTGTGCTGAAACACATAGATGTGGCCCAGCGGTCCCAAAGGTCAGTCAGTCAGTCAAAGTACTTTATTTCGATAAATAAATATCATAAAAAGGCATAAAAAAAGTACAATCAAATATTACAAGCAATCAACAATTCATATTATCTACAATGTTTAAAAAGGGGGGTCAGTAACGTAGAAACATCCTAAAAACATAATTTAACGTGAAACATTAATATTCTCCCAGATTCGCAGAAATTACATTTCCTATAAAAAGTTAATTAATCACTCAATTCATTACGATAAAATAATCGGATTGATGGCGAACTTCTTTTTCTTAACCCTAACAGCTCCCACTAAAAAACTAGCAACATGGAACATAATCCTAGGGGTCTGCAATAACTGTAAGAACAAGAGGGCAGGTTTGACCTGTATAAACCCCTCCTCCTTTAAAATTGGGAACAAATATTTCTTTCTTAAGGCCGCGTAATGGTCACAGAATAACAGAAAATGCATTGTATTCTGGATCGAAAAATTATCACAATTACACAGCGTTCCTTTTTCCGGAGGAGACCAGGTTTGAAAGTAGCCAAGAGTTAGATGGATCAGGTTAAACCGGAAGCGTGTGAGTAGAAACCGGTGAAAGGGTTGATTTACAATAGACAAATATAATTCAGGGCCCACATAAGTACTCAAAATGATACTGGCCGCACCAATGGTTTCTCATATTCAACTTGTTCTCTTTCTAAACATAACAGATCTTTCATCATGCTTTTAATCAGACCAATATCTTTAACAGTTATTGATTCTGGGAAATAAAAAAGATCCGATCTCCCTAATCTAGCAAAACAATTTTTGATATAAACTAGCCACGCTATTTTATTTACTTTATCCAGCTGCAGGCAATCTTTTAAAATGGAATGGTTGAGCGGAATTTCTTGATTCAGCAAGATCTTTAGCCAGGCTAGAACGGGGGCCAGTTTGATCAAATCTGAAATGTAGCCCACACCCAATTCAGTATGGACAATGTGTGTGGAAGTAGACTGGGGAAGAGAGAGAACCGATCTTAGAAATTTATTTTCCGTAATCTGTATACTTTCCATAGAGCAATAGCCCCATATCGCACTTCCATACGTTGCTATTGCAAGGCATTTTGCTTCATACATTTTTAGCAGACTAACAATTGGCCTCGCCCCGAGTTTATTCATAAAACCCCGAAGAGCAGAAGACGACTTTACAAGGGCAACATTTCTATTTTTTATCTGGTCCCAAAGGTTTAATAGGCCATGACACGACAAACTGTGCACTCTATGGAAATCATGCTATAATATAGTAACTCAGAATTCAAACAAAAACAAGGCGAGCGCGAACCCATGAAGGAGCAAAACGTAGCCTCAAACGGCAGTACGACTCAGATGGCAGAATATGGGTCATATTTAGCTCCAGCGGAAATAGTGAGGGCGCAGGAGCATGCCACCTAGTTAAGGTGCATCCCACCATCCATATAAAAAAACAGTGGGCTCTGTACCACCAGTGCCTGATGCACACTCGTGACATCAAGGATCCGCATGCTCTCAGCCATCGAAGAACTGCCGGTAGTCGCTCTATGGTTTTTTCGACTGGTGGCCATGGCATGGCGGACAGAAACCCACTATCCATCTTCTTCAGTTTTAATTCTGTGAGAGCACTTTGGCACCAGACAGACCACTTGGAACTTCACACTTTGTGGTAGAGAAAGCGTCTGCCTGATAGAGTCCCACAGATCGATAATCATTCTGGGGGGATGAATATCTACACGGGTGGGGGCTAAAGGCCTGCTTTTTCCCCAACTTTATTAAGTTGAGCGTTTGCATGATTCTGACCTCCTTCGTTGAGTGGGGTAAGGCCTTTCTGTGCTGACCTTAACACAACATCTCTTCTGCTTATGAGGTTCAGGGATAAGGCCCTGCTAGTGTCTGGCTAAACTGTGAAGAGAGGCTGCTAAAACAGAATATTTTACAAATAATGGGGAATTTTGAAGCATAAGGTCAAACACAAAGTTGTTTAATAAGCAAAAAGGCAATCGTTGTGAAGTGCATTAATAAGGCAGCTAAACCAAAAGAAGGACATTTTCAATATCCTTAGGAAATCTCTTTCAGAAAAAGCATATGTAACTCAAAAGCAATGCAAGGTTTTATAGTACTTCAAGGTCATTCTTTAAAAAACTGAAAGCCCATTGTGAAATAAATGAAACCATCATTATCTCCAACCATCCTCTTCACGCCAATGCTCAATCACTGTCTTCAAACACGTGGCTGTGAAGGAGGTGGTGAGGAAAGCACAGAAAATTAAAGCCTCTGTTTTGCCAGTGGACCTGTTAGTGTGAAAATGTACCTGGGTGTGTCAAAAATAACCCCGCTCGGGCGAGTGTGTGTCAAAAAGGGCTTGAGATGCGTCGATATCACTCACGAGTGAGACCTTGCGTCGTTTCTCCTTCAATCGAGTCGGCGTGCGTAGTTTCTTCTCTCCGCAGGAGAGCGATGCGTCGCTCCGAACCTCACTCTCGGGTCCGGGCAGGCCTTGTGTCGTTTTTGCACACACAGCGTGGTTTGCGTTGAAAATCCTGCCGCACGATGATTCGAAAACCACTCAGCGCGGGTCGCGATCTCACCAGCCTCCGCCAGCGATGCTGCGCGTCATTTCTCCAGCTGCGGGCATCGATGTTCCGGTCATGTTGCAGGCGAGCGTCGATTTTCAGCCGTGAAGCCAGCGGCGCGTCGATTTTCTGCTGCAGATTGGAGTCGTGTTGATCTTTTCTCTGCACTGCGGTCGGTGCGTTGATTTCTCACTCTTGGGCTGCCAGCTTCTCCTTTCGGGGTCCCAGGAACTGGATGGGCACTACTTGGCCGATTAGGAGTCTCAGCAGAGGCTCCAGGTGCTGGCAGAGAGAAGTCTTTGCTGTCCCTGAGACTTCAAACAACAGGAGGCAAGCTCTAAATCAAGCCCTTGGAGAGTTCTTCACAAGAAGGAAGGCAACACAAAGTCCAGCCTTTGTCCTTTACCACAGACAGAAGCAGCAACTGCAGGATAGCTCCACAAAGCACAGTCACAGGCAGGGCAGCTCTTCTTCCTCAGCTCTTCTCCAGACAGAGGTTCCTCTTGGTTTCCAGAAGTGTTCTAAAGTCTGTGGTTTTGGGTGCCCTTCTGATACCATTTTGCCCTTTGAAGTAGGCTTACTTCAAAGCAAAGTCTCTCTTGTTTGTGAAATCCTGCCGTGCCCAGGCCAGGCCCCAGACACACACCCGGGGTTGGAGACTGCATTGTGTAAGGGCAGGCACAGCCCTTTCAGGTGTGAGTGACCACTCCTCCCCTTCCTCCTAGCACAGATGGCTCATCCGGAAATGCAGACTACACCCCGGCTCCCTTTGTGTCACTGTCTAGTGAGAGGTGCAACCAGCCCAACTGTCAAACTGACCCAGACAGGGAATCCACACACAGGCAGAGTCATAGAAATGGTTTAAGTAAGAAAATGCTCACTTTCTAAAATGGCATTTTCAAACACACAATCTTAAAATCAACTTTACTAAAAGATGTATTTTTAAATTGTGAGCTCAGAGACCCCAAACTCCAATATCTATCTGCTCCCAAAGAGAATCTACACTTTAATCATATTTAAAGGTAGCCCCCATGTTAACCTATGAGAGGGACAGTCAACAGTGAGAAACAAATTTGTAATTATTTCACTGTCAGGACATATAAAACACATTACTATGGGGGTCATTACAACCCTGGCGGTCTTTGACCGCCAGGGCTGTTTTGGAGGAAGCACCATCAACAGGCTGGCGGTGCTTCCAGGGGCATTATGACCGTAGCGGAAGCGCTGCGGTCGCACCGCCGGGACCAGCGGTTTCCTGCCACATTGGTCCCAGCGGTTTAAATCCCCCAGCAGCGCTGCCCAGGGGATTACGAGTCCCCCTCCCGCCAGCCTTTTCATGGCGGTAAGAACAGCCATGAAAAGGCTGGCGGAAAGGTGAGTCGCGGGGCCCCTGGGGGCAACTGCACCCGTCGCACAGCCGCAACACTGCCGGCTCCATTTGGAGCTGGCTACTGTTTTGCAGCCCAGCGGGGATCTCATAATAGGCCCGGTGGTTCAACCTTGGCGGGCGGCGGTTGCCGCCTGCCAAGGTTGTAATGAGGGCCAATATGTCCTACCTTAACCATACACTGCACCCTACCCTTGGGGCTACCTAGGGCCTACCTTAAGGGTGTCTTACATGTAAGAAAATGGAAGGTTTAGGGCTGGCAAGTTGGTACACTTGACAAGTCGAATTTACAGTTGAAAACTGCACACACAGACACTGCAGTGGCAGGTCTGAGACATGATTATAGAGCTACGTATGTGGGTGGCACAACCAGTGCTGCAGGCCCACTAGTAGCATTTGGTTTACAGGCCCTGAGCACCTCTAGTGCACTTTACTAGGGACTTACTAGTAAATCAAATCAAATATGCCAATGATGGATAAACCAATTACATACACATTTTGTATAGGAGCACTTGCACTTTAGTACTGGTTAGCAGTGATAAAGTGCCCAGAGTAACAAAAACAGCAAAAACACAGTCCAGCACACATCAACAACCTGGGGAACAGAGGCAAAACGTTAAGGGAGAACAGGCCAAGGATGAAAAGTCTAATACAAATCACCTGGTACGTGAACTTTTCTGTAATGTCAACCCCTTAAGATGCACAGATTTTGCACTGCCAAAGTTCAGAGAGTGTCACTCGTCGTCTATGCAGTCTACCTTAAGGTGGACCGGTCAACCCAGCTCAAGAAGCTTGTAGAGTGAATGGTCAGGACTGGACTAAGAATGGATTTCAGTTAGGAAATCTAAGCTGGCACAATGGAATCATTACAGGGTATTATGCAGAGTAAAGCTGAGGTATTCCCTCTTACAAATTACAGGCTCCTTTAGGTGCAGATGTCTCAGAAGCACCTGATGCCCTTGTAAATGTACACAGGTTTGTGAAGAACAAGGAACTTGACCACCTGATGTGAAGTCATTGTGCATCAACGATGTAGGGCTTCACTGCCGGGCCATTCTCCAAGAAGAGTCTTCAAAGGGTCTTTTAAAATTTCTGATTCCAGCCAGCTTCTAAGCCCCTCATTTCAAGTAGAAACACAAGGAATATGCGCACAAAATTATTTTAACCTTTACAGATAAATTCAGTAGACGGAAAAATACAGAGGAGTATCCTAGCCGATGTATTGGCAGTTACAGGGGCTATTTTTTCTTTATGGAGTCAAATGAGGCATTGACAATGGCAGCCAAAAAGGCGCTGCTAAATGTGTAATTGAAGATATAGTATTGAATGCTACTCTCTGGAATAAATACAAAGCCCATTCTAAAACTCAGGTTGAACTGGTGAGGACAGTATCAGTAAAGTAGATACACTCAAATGTATTTTTGTTGGACAGTCATTTTCAGATACATTTTTCTAGCTTTGAGAATCTTCCCATTAGGTGTGAGAGGATGATCATTTACCTACCACAGTAAATGTTAGGTACTACCAGTTTGCTTAGAATAATTTCTATTTCAGCTGATCTGCTAAAAGTTGCACATGATAATTGAGAAAGTAATTATTAAAGAGACCGTTAATGTAAGATATTGGATTAAAAATAGGGGTGGGAGAATCCCAGTTCAAAGAATAACCACAACGTTCCTTAGGGTGAACTCTCAAAGTCAGTAACTTAACCTGTGCTTTATCCCCTGGGAGGTGTGGCACAGAAGAGACAGGCTTAATTTAGAACAATGTGTAAAATATTTATGCAGTATCAAAACAATAGTGAAGTCAAAAATGCAAAACAATAAATATTCCAGAGCATATTAAAGAAAAATAGTGCATACGATAATAAATACAAAGACTAAAAATGACAACAATCCACATGGTAGAACCAGAGATATGAATGTTTAAGGTTTTAAGAAGAAATGGCACCAAAAAGCACTAAGTACCAATTATACTCACTGCAGCAGGCCGGGACCTAGGTACAGTTGCAGGCTGACCTCAATGGAGTGAGAGTTTGAAACACCAACGAGGGTCATCGCGGTCAAAAATTTTGCCTTCTGACTTAGTTCTTTGAGTTCCACTATACCACAGGAGCACACCTCAGGAAAGGCACTGGGAGACTCACAGGGGTATCAGGCAGGGACCAACAGCACGGTTTATATCCAGGTTCAGTTACCACTGGTCAGCTGCAGGAAAGGCCTCTGGTAGCTAGTGGTATCCCTGTAGCCTGAACAGGAGGTCAGCCTTATAACCCTTGCGGTCCATTTCATTGTGTTGGGTACAAGAGAGAGAAGGTCCAATACTTTAGGGCTCATGTCAGGCCAAAGACAGCAGATCCAGTCCTCTTCTGTTTGCCATGAGGTCTAGAAGTGTTATGAAATAGGTGCTTGGAGGTGCCACATTTATGTCAGGCACTAGCAAGTGGGTAGAAATGGCTCCTGGGCACACCCTAACCAATCAGGTTAAAGTTCCTGGAGCAAACCCTACCCACTTTGGGCATTTTTAAGATTGTGAAAATCTTCCTCCACACTAAACTTAGACTCTGAGGGCTGGGGGTGGTGGCGGTGGTGGTGGGGGAGGTGGGGGCACCATAGTAATCCCAGTGTACTTCCACATTTAACATTAAAATTGAGTTTGAGGCAGTCACTGTAACCAGGTATGGTAGGAAAAATGCAGGGGTCTTCAAAAACAAGATAGTCAATATGCAAGAATGGTCTTAGAGGCCTCTTCCCTTCCTTCCAGCATGCCTCATATGTTATATGTAAAATCCAGAGACCGAGAGGCAGAAGTCTGGCATGTCAAAAGCAGAGTTCTTCAGTAACCATGCAGTGGATACACAAAAAAATGTCTTGGCATCCAGGGCCCTTCCTTTCAGTGTGCCCCAAGTGTTACATGAAAAACTCTGTTGACTCTCTTTCAAGTGTAATATATGGCACAGCAGACCCGCCGAGCTGGATTTGACAATGTGCTGTCAAAAGAAGGCTCACAGCCCCACCTGGAATATTCTGTGGAGCTCAGAGGAATTATCTCTGCCCATTCAGCTCAGCCTATTGTTTGCTCCTGGGAAGCATTTCACACATTCGTCACTCCTATTCAAAGACTAATCACTGGCTGGGATCTGGCAAAGGATTATTCTAATTAGAATTCTGACAGTTAAGGCAGGCAAACAATAACTTTCTAAAAGCTAAGTTTCCTTAATATTTATCAAAAAATCTGATTTCATCATTGAAATTGATTTTAAATAACTTTTACAAATAGTTTTAAAATTATTTTTCGATCTACTCCCATTCCCGAGATACAGACTAGGATTTTTAATATGTACTCTGGTTTTCTATATAGGACAGCTAGGCCTGCCACAGTGAAAAATAGCCTTTAGGTACTAGCCACTGTAAAGACATGTGAACATTACATTTCTACAAATCCTAATTTTGAATACTATGCACCCAGCCATGTGGGAATCCATGGCTATGCAGGGGTAACTTATTACTATATGAAGAGGGAGGTTTTGACCTGACAAAATAATTTATTGTGACACGTCAAATTGCAGTTTTGACACTGTTACACTCAAGCTAGAATTGTAGGCCTGAATTCATGTTTGCACTCCAGTGTTGTGGATGCATCAAAGATGTTGCAATCCACTAGTAGCATTGTACTTCCAGGCCATGAGTACTGTTGATAATTACCATCTTTTGCCTGGTATTCCCCCAGATATGTGCCTTCAATACCCAATTTTTGTTGGAGTCATTTCTGCTGGCATTAGGGCTCTATGCACGTTACTCCTGCTAACTCGTATCAAACTGCTTGTGCCCTTTGGTTCCAAACATTGTAAAGTTGGTGTATACCTGATTAGTATATGGTACTGTGTGTATCTAGAGCCTGTAAATGAAATGTTACAAGTTGGTTGCAGCACTCATTGTGACACCCACTAAAGTAAAACATGTCTCAGGCCTGCCACTGCAGCCTTTAGTGCAGATTTAAACTTCTATTCAATTTGGCAAATTAAACCTTTTGACAGGCATAAACCTATCTGTTTAATGCTTATATGTCACCCTTAAGAAAGGCCCTAAAAGCTCATCATGTTGCGTCCACAGCATTGTTTTAAAAAAAGGCCACGTGTGCCAGCCCTTTCTTGACTTCTGAAAGTGTCTGCCCTGTCACTGAAAACTGCAGCCCACTTGGGCCTGTCTGCCCTTTGCTGCCCTAGACAAACTAGAGCCAAACCCATGGAAATGGGGAAAATTGACTAGAACCAGTTTAGGGGTAGACAAGGGGCATGCCCACATACACAGGCTGGCTCTGGGCATAAAATTGGCACCCTCAGTATCTTTTATCAGAACAATCTTGGACCTGGGAAGACTCAGAAAGAGTGCCCTGTTGTCTGGTTTATTTGGTGCCTTGTGTGGTTCACTCAGAATAGGACTGTGGCTATTCCTTAAGTGGGACTCTCACTCCTCACAACTACTAACCCAATGTCGTAGAGGTACATTTTGTGCAATATACTAGGGACTTCTACGCAAGTTAAATATATCAATTAGAAGTATGTCAGTAAGACTATGTTATATGGGGAAGCACAAGCAGTTATACTATTTTGTGGCTTGCATTCATAAATGCAAGCAACAAAATAGTAGTCACAAGCATACATTGCATATTTTGCAACTCAATATTCCTCTCATAACCAGGATCAACTGTCCCAATCCTCAATTGTATTTTTAAGAAATACTACTTAAATATGTAGCCTACGTTGTTGAACACTATTCAATTGCAAATATGATTCAACTGGGGGTTGGGAATTATAATGCTGGTTACGAGAGAAACATCGGGATGAAAAACATGTGATATATGCCTGAGACTACTCTTTCATTGCCTGCATTTATGAATGCATGTGCATGAGTTGGTAGTATTGCTATAGCTGTGTTCGGATATTTTTACTGTTATGTCATGTCAGTCATGCTTTTTACAACTGGTACAACAACTGATGAATTTGTTAATATAAATAGCTGCTAGTAGAAACAGATGTGTGAGAATGACTGTAACATTGTTCTTATTTTGTTTAAGAGCTGCTGTACTCAAATCAATGCTGTATTTTAAAAATAAATATTATTTACATTTGCCGTCTATGCTGTTAGATTTCTATCTAATTGAAAATATGTCACAATTACTTGCAAATTAATGTTTTTACAGTACATTTTTGAATAGCACAATTTACTTTTTAGGGGACTCTTGTTGCTGTCAAACTGATGATGGAAATGTACGAATTTTAAATGTACAAGTTTGGAGTTTCACTATGTGGTAAGATGTGAACACATTTTAGCTCTTTGGATGTATTTTTTTTAACAGAGGCGTATATCATTGAGAGTGCAATAAGAATAGAAATGACACTGACAGCCCTTAGTTGTGGTAAGGAGAAATACAACTACTATATCCTATTTTACATTATTATAGGATTTTCTGTAACAATGATTGTGACTAATGATACAGATATAACTAAATGCCACAAAAAGGATGTATTCATGAATTTCTCACTAATTAATATATTTCCTGTGCTCCCCATTTCTAATTAGAAACTCCTAAACTGAATGGAATTTTGAGGATAATTTAGTATTGTGTTTTTATTAGTATGTCATTTTAGCTTGATTGTGTTTTGTGTATGCTTGTATCAAAGATTTTTTTTTTGATTTTAACTATTGTATTTTCCTACGTGTTTTTTATCAGCTCTGAAGAAATCCCACTGCTTATGGAACAAAACACGTTGGCTGTGTCTATGTCCTACTCGTATTGGTCAAGATGAAAATAAAGAATAATCTTTAAATCACACATGAGAAGTTGTCCATGGAAATTTGATTTTGGAGCCCGACTCTTGCATAAGAGATGTTTGATACTTGATCTTTGTTCCACAAAGATTGGACATTGTATTGATGCACATGGAGTGCTTCTCCCACATTTTCTGATAACTTCACTTTGAGTGACTACATTTTGCTCATTCACAAGGAGCACATCCACACACAAGCTAGTTCCCTCCTGTGCCAATGTTTTTTTTAAATATATTACTTTGATGTTGCCTTTGTGTTTAGAGTCTGATGTGTTAGCAGGAAGGCACACAGGCCACATTCGACCCTTTATCAGTTCCCATCTCCTGCTTCTGCTGTTGTGAACTCCTTCAGGAGTGTCCTATGTTTACTGCTTAACTGCTGGCATTTCACCTCAAAACAGACAGCATCCTCTTGTAACTGTTCTGTCTTAAGTTTTTGGAAACGTCAATAATATACATGTGAATTCATATGCGGACAATTCTTTAGAACATGGTTATTCTTTATGCAATTTGACCAGGAAGAAAAAAAATCCTTAATTGTGTTTAATTTACAGCACCTGCAACACTTTTTAATGTCGCCTTTTCTTTCTTTTCTGTATTTTCCTTTCTTTTTCTTTATTTTCTTCCTTCTTTCTTGGTTTCTTTCATTCCTCTTTCCTGTTTCCCCTTTTCTTTCATTCCTTCTCTCCTTTATTTTTCCATTCCTTTTTTCTTTCCCTTTTCTTTCACTCTTTCATCCCTTCTTGCTTTCTTTTTTCTTTTATTCTTTCTTGCTCTCCATTTTTCTTTCACTCTTTCATTTCTTCTTTCCTTTCTCACTTTCTTTTTTATTCCTTCTTTTTTGCTTTCTGTCTCTCTTTCCTTACTTTTCTCTTTCCATCTTAGTTGCTGTCCTTTTTCATTCATTCTTTCCTGCGTTTGTGCTTCCCCTTTTTCTTTCATTCCTTTCTTACTTTTTTCTTTCACTCCTTGATTTCTTTCCTTTCTTGCTTTCTTCTTTCTTTCATTTACTCTTTTTTCTTTATGTCTCACTTACCTTCTTTCTTTCCTTGGTTTCTCTTTCCTTCTTTCTTGTCTGCATTTATTCAGTCTTTCCTGCTTTCATTCCTACTTTCTTGCTTTCCTTCTTCCCTTACTTCTCTCTCGTCTTTCTATCTTTCTTTCCCTTTCTTTTTTCTTGTGTTCTCTCCTTCCTTCTTTCTTTGTCTTTTTTCTTTCCTCCTCACCCTCTTTCTTTACTTCTTTCCCGCCTTCCTGTTTTCTTTCCTTCCTTTCTTTTTATATCTTTCTTGCTTTCTTTCTCAAATGAAAAAGGTTAGCAGCCAGTAGCATAATGACTGGCTTTTTTAGGTCTGTTTTAGCCAAGGCCTTTTACATTTATTAAAATTACATGTATGACTTAGTTACTTATGCAGGTTTTCAGCCACACTTCATCCATTTGACTGTGGTTTTGTCATTCACATTTTTCTCCAACCCACTTGAGCAGGCATCAAGCAGCAATACGTCACCCCACTTTAGCCATTAGCTGACTTCACTATCAGTTACGGGATGCAGTCCTTTATACAAGGAGCACCTCCACACATAATGTAGTTACCTTTCAGGGCCAGGGAGGACTAAAAACATGTTTGCTTTTAGTCAATGTTTTGTTTTAGATTGACAAACTCCTGGTATCTTCCTAAACAATAAAGTTTTGAATAAAACAATAAGGAAAAACAAGAATTGCCAAAGACTAGCAGAAGATGTCAGCTCTATTGGCTTTGCCAATGCTTCTTATAACAGCGACTCTGCCAGCAAGAGACAGAAAGAGTCTCTATCTGTCTATTTAGGACAAAAACTGGGCAATGGCTGGGCCATAATAAAGGCAAACGGGTGTCTCTATCTCTGTGAAGTATGACGCCCAGGTATTTCACAGATTCAGTCATCCATTGGATGGGGAATTCCAGATCTGCTTGTGGGGTAGACACTGTCAGAGAATACAGTTCAGACTTGTATCAGTTGCTAGTTAGGCCGAATAATCAGCCTAACCAAATACTTTTGGGGACTTTGGGGGTAATGTTCTCTTTCAGGTCTTTGACAAACAACATGTCATCCATGTACATGGACAGCAGGAGGTGGCATGTGTGGAAAGTGAGGCCTCTGTGTAAATATCTGTTCTTCAAGAGCCATGCCAATAACAGGGGTGGGAGAGGGCAGTCCAACAGAATGCCCCTGTGGACGTGAATGGGATCATAGATGAGGCCGTTCACGTGGACTCTGTCAAAAGGTTGTGTATATCAAAGTTTCACCAGTTTGGAAAATCCCAGCGGCACACCCACCTTAGGTAGCATTTCCATTAGGAAAGTCAGTTCCAGTGAGCCAATGCCTTTTCGTCATCTAGGAATACCACCACAGTCTCTAATTTGGGTTTCAGTTGATTCAAAGATGCAAACACTCTGCAGAGTTTAACCACAGTTGATATGTAGGGTACAAAGTCAGACTGAACCAGGGAGATCTGCTGTTCCAGTCATACTGACAGCTCAGTGGCTGTGACTTTAGAAGGTTTTTTTGAATCAACATTTATCAGCAATAACAACCTGTATAAGGTTCATGCTGTTGGGTCTTTGCTAAGTTTAGGCAACTGTGTAATCACCCCTTCTCGAAAGGATTGTAGCAGGATCTCCTTCTCAGGGGTCCCAGTGTACACTTTAAGGAGGATGGGAGCCAGCACACGTCTGTAGGCCTTATAGAATTACCCCGTTAGGCCGTCACTGCTCGAAGCTTTGTGGCATCATGCCTTCGCCACATGTGTGTGAATGTCTTTCAACACTCCAGGGTATTTCATGATGGCAATGTCACAGATATAAACCTTAAAGGCATCCCACAATATTGTTTGGACTGACCTTGATCCTTCATTAAAATGCAAATACTCTGGGATAACCGCCCGTACCTCAGAGGGGAAAAATGCATCATGTAGGGTGCCACTTGGGAAAGGCCCGTTGGGCCAGAACAATCTAGTTCATGGATATTTTAGGCCAAGTTTAACCGTTGAGTGGTTGGAGAGTGTAAGTGGTAGATAAGCTATCAGTAACCCTGGGGAGCCACTGGTCCTAGATAAATCAGTAATCTATGCAAGACTGTGCCCCATGAGGGGCGGAGTAAAAGGTGTATTCCCGCCTGTTACTAAATATCTATGAGGCCATATTTATCCAGTATGACCGACAATACCCCCATCAAGTGGGGTTTTGTGGCGCTTCTATGACCGGAACAATCATGTGATGCATCTATGACCAAGTTCTGGTCTCCCCCGCAGGATCCAATGACTTGTGTTTGAGCAACTATCAGCAGTATTTCATGGAAAAATGTGGGTGTGTCTGTGTTGGGTGCATGAGTGTTGATTATGGTTGCACTATGGTCCTCTATATGTCCAGCCAGTACAATATAGCGCATTTGCACATATGCGTGCCGGTGCTATAGTTGGAAATTAGCCTGTTTGTGAACAAGTATGCATAATCCTCTAGTATAAGAACTATGGCATCAAAAAATCTGTCATTAGCCCACTTTGTGGCATAGGTGATAGGTTCAGCTGGCGGAAAGTGAGTCTCTTGCAGGCAGAATACATCTGAACTGTGGCAGTCAAGATAAGTAAGAATTTGTTTACCATTCTGCAAGTTATTAATGTCGCATACATTCCATGTTATCAAAACAACATTTCTAACACAATTCAGTGACATGCTTGCCAAAGAGGCTGAGTCTTGTCAGTTGTGAACAGCTTAAGGCCCTGTAATGTGGGGCATGATACAAGACATGTGATATGTAAGATGAAAAATGAGAATAAAAATCCCTATCCAACCACCCCCCCCACACTGAACACTCTAACATCCAGTGGTTCCCACCCTAACTTTTCCCAATTATTAGCACCGGTGATACACACCATGTGTGGTGCCAATGCTCCTCAAACCTTCTCTCCCTTCTAATGTGACTTTGGTAATATAATTCATATACTGAACAGGAGAGGCCAATGAAATAATCAACATAGGGGCAGGCAAGTTGAACCTGGGTAGCTGGCAGCAGCTGTAAGCAGTGGCCACTGACATCTGTCCACTGATGTGGTCGAGCCAGCCGTACAGTGTGTAGTCAGGGTCCGAAAATAATAGTGCCATTGAATCTCCAGTTCATTCTACATCATCTCGATGTGGCGAGCTGCTAGACAGATACGTGGACACCCCGGTTGGAGCTGCTTCATACAGAACAAATGTGCATCTGCCGGATTACTGAACACATGGAATTTCCCCTCCATATCAATTTTCAGGCATGCAGGAAATAACATATTTTATCAAATCACCTTCTTGCGAAGGAGAGTATTGACGTCTGCAATATTTAAAGGGCCTCCTTGTTGGCTTGGGTGAAGGCAGGGAAGATAGGCAGCATAGATCCCTGGAAATGGAGGGATTCCAGTTCCATGGAAAGGCGTACATCGGTATTGAAGTCTTGGAAGTTAAGCAAGCGGGCAATTAGGTGAATCAGCAGAGCTCCCGGGGGAGCCTGGGAAACTATGCGCACTTTTGACCAAGAGCACCTCCGAGAATTGGACCACCCAAAGAGATCAGAGAGGAGAGTTTCGACAAAGGTATCTGGTCGTCCTATGTTTGTAATCTCACCTACCTCAGAGATGCGAATGTCATTGTGGCGTGATCTCGTTGCTAAGTCTTCATTTCTGGCCACTCTCTCAGCAAGCTGATTCTCCATTTTGCTTACTTTGTCAGTAATAGTAGTTATGTCATCCTCGAGGACTGAGTCATGTCGTTCTGTACCCACCAGCCTGGTGTTATGTTTGTCCCGTCACTCTGTAATTCTGTCCAATCTAGTGGACATAGAATCAGTTTTTTACGTCTCTACATTGGAGATCACTTTTGAGATCAAACAGTATTGCCCACCATGGGTGCTGTTTCATTGGTGGGGCATGCAATGCACACTCCTCACTATCCAATGATGCAGGTGCCTGTTGGGCTTTCTTGCGGTAATCAAACCCTAGCTTACCATGCTGTTGGTCACCCTTCCCCATGGTGGTTATAGGCCAGGAGTACTGTTAACAGTCCACAGCAGCAGGGGGTGTGCTGGCCAACACTTTTGCGCACCCCACAGCCTCTCAGGCTCTAGGTAACCAATAGGCTAACAGGCGCTGGAGGAGAAGCCGCAGCACGAGGGGGGGTGGACTGCAGGATCCAGTCTGACCCCATTAGCTGCTCACCTGCCTTCAGCATTTCAGTCGGCACAATGATTTCCTCATGCAGAGCAGTGCTCAGCTCACCATGGGCCCGTCAGTGCATTCCGTTGTCTACCCTGAGAGCTTGGAGGGGCCGGGCCTCACCCGGCATACCAAATGCCAGAAGATCCAAAAGTGTCCCCCATCTCAGTTAGGAACCCACCGCCATGGCTTCAGGCTGTCCTGCAGCCCCAGTACCCGCCAGGCCCCCTAGGCCAGCCACGGTGCCTGAAGGGGCCCAGGCCACAGGAGATGGCACCAGTGAAAACCAACAGCTCACCAGCCAGCAATGTAGCCAGTGGGCACCGCTCTTGTACAGGTCGCTCCAACCCACTATCCACCCCCCGGCAGCAGTGGAGACCTCCCGGAGAGCAGGAGAACAGCAGGCCCGTTCACAGAGATCTGCACTGGGCTGCCATCTTGGTTACTAGCATTCCAGACCCCCAAATCTTTCTAGATATATTCTCCTATTGATTTAGTAGAATCACCAGGAACCCCCGGTATCTCATCATAATCGGGTAAAGCTGAAGACAAGAGTTTACTGACAACAGAGAGCCATCTGACCCATCAGGAGATCGGTAGGGAGATGTAAACAATTCTCTGAGTCTGTTGTAGGCCTCTGTCAGTGATCCTAATATCTCCTGCAAATTATGTTGAGTCATGATGGGTATCAAAGATTTATGCCCAACACAACTTTTTACATCATGAAAGTAATGCAGGGTAGTTCGCATATTATTTTGACCTACGGGTGGCCATGAAATCGGAGTGGTATTGGCTTATCACTCTTAGACATTATTTAGTTTGGATGGAAGTGCAGGGCTGCACTCGTTAAAGGGTTATGGTTGCCCTTAATCGACGTGGGACCTCCGTATAGTCCTGATTAAGACCCAGGTGTAAGGGTTACTACTGACCTCATCTGTATTGGGTCAAAACGTCAACATTTTTATTTGGCTTGGACTGACTTTTGTTCCCCACTGTGTGGCAGTACTTAATAGCCTGCTTTTCACGGATGGAGTGGTAGCTATGTAAAACTGTCAGACAGGCTTAATATTATTTTGAATTTGTTCTTAAAATATTTGTCCTCTTGCCCTATTTGTCTTGATTCCTATCACGAGCACATGTACACTTTTTAAAATTTCATTATGATTATGTCATTGTAGAGCAAACTTTTTATATTGTAAATATGTATACATTTTTTGTCTCCAATACAATTTTGTATGAATAAGGAATTAAGGTGTGCTACTTGATTCTCTCATGGTTTTGTTTTATAACGTTTATTGTGAATTGTTCTGCCCCCCTCCTTTGTTTTCCAATAAATTAAGGTGGAGTAGGTATATTCTGTTAGCTTACTTTGAGAGACAGGTAAGGTAGGTCATAATTCATTGTCTGACCTAAAGAAGTCACCTGGTGGGACCAATTGTTTTTTGTAGCATGTCGTACCCAGGTCCTAGGGTTTACTGGGTTACCCTGTTGTTATGTAACATAGCATATCTGAATGGCACCTTTACAGAACAGTATTCTGTCAGTCTCTGTCTTAAAGATACATATCCTGGATGACTTCTAATTATCTCTGCTGAAATGCCAGGAAAACGGAATTCATTTTCATAGATAAGGCCCACTCTGCACCACTGGAATTTGATTGGCCCTTTGTAAGATCCAGCTGCATCAGCACTTAGTTGGAAAAGGGACTACATTTCGTGCTGTTGGGTCCACCTATGCTAGCTACCAGAAGTGATGACGTTAAATTTTGAGTCACTTGTACGGTCTGGAAGGCCATTTGTGGATTCCTCCTTTAGATCTTCTAAATCAAATGATTTTTCCATGTCATGCTATGATTACATGCTCTGCTTTAGATATCGAACAGGTGGTCATAACAGGCAATTAGAGAAGGAAAGGAATAAACATCAAAGGATGGTGTGTGCTAAGGGGAGAACTTGGGCCTCGCGGTTGGCTAATCTGTCGTTTTTCTCGGAACTGGGTATTCTTCGCTCCAAGGGGCATGAGGCGCTAACTAACCATTATATTACTAAAACCTGTTAAGGACCCTCAGGTTTGCAGCTCCTATTGGAAGCTTGAGTTTGGACAGTTAAATCTTGGCCTGGATCATGGCAAAGCATCAAAATCCACTGATGGGCGAATTGGCCCTTCCTGAGCAGTCTGGCTTTGTCTCTAAAAGAGCCACCTCTTATAAATTAGGGACACTGTTCGCCCTGCTTCATTGGATATACTACCCGAGATCAATGCCGTCTCTGCGTTTTTAGATGCCAAGAAGGCATTTGACTCCTTGGAACTGCCATATGTGTATTCTGGCTGGCGTAGATTGGGGGTCAGCAGTAATCTGATGGTCCTCATTGGGCACCGATATGCTAATACCATGACAGGATATACAGCTGTACCTCACAGCTCTTTCCAATCTATAGGGGTACAAGACAGGGCTGTCGCCTGACTCTTCTATTATTCACTCTTACCATGGAGCCGTTAGCCATGTGGTTGTGGTCAAGTCATCTGAACCACAGTATTACATTCCCAGAGAAGCAGTTTCTAATATTGTATGCATTCAATATTCTGGTATTTGTTAAACATCCAGAGATTAATGTCCCTCTCAGTTGTTTTTACTTATTTATCAATATCCCAATATTACCCAAAGTCACTCCTTCTTCTGCAAGACTAAATTGCTGCTCATCAGGTGGGTTTGGAGGGACAAAATCCCAGGATGGCGTGGCACATCTTGATGTTATAACAGGGGTGGGTTTGAGGTCCCGGACCTGGAGAGATATTATCACGCAGCCCTGGCCATTGTGGTGTATTGGTTCTACTCACAATGTGGGGCACTCCATTTGCCTATAGAAAAAGACAGAACAACAGTAGAAAATCTACACACTAGTATTATGCGACTAACACCCAGAACAATGCATCTAGTCCACACAGTTCACTTCACCAACTGGTCAATATGGGCCTTGGCCGAGGTGAATAGTGCGGTGGCAGTATACTCTCCTGGAATCCCCATTTCGGATAATCCTAGTATTCCCCCTACGTTGAACAAAGGGGTTCACATCAGGCTTGGGACCAATGGACCGCAGATCCTTTGGCAATTATTTGTGGCTGGAAAGTTCCTGTCCTACAAGCAGCTTGCAAAGGGGCGGACACGGACAGGTCTTCATGCTTTGACTATCTCAGAATTAGGCACACCTTTGATTGAGATGGTGATAGTTTTCTGACAAACAAGATGAGTTTACCCTGCTCAGAGAGATGATCAGAGACTCAGAAGGTGGAAGGTGGGTGTCTAGGCTATACAGACAGTTTGACCCCGGCCAATTTGTAGTTCCTAGTCGGGCACTGGTGTAGTGAGTGTTACAGTAGTGTAAGTGAAAAAAGAAACCTACTCTACCTAACCCCTAGTCTCTTAGAAAGGAAAGTAAGATCCTAGATCCTGTACTAAGTATGTGTATGTATAGCTCTAGGTGTAGAGTACACTTTCCTGTGGAAAGCACTGGTGACAGAGTGATAAGACAATTACAAGTACTTATCCCACAGCTGCACCACCAATGTAGGAGGCTGGCCTGGTTTGTAGTGGGTACCTAAGGTACTTACACCTTGTACCAGGTCCAGTTATCCCTTATTAGTGAAATGTAGTCAGTGTCTAGACGCCAGGCTCTCTAGGGGTACTGTGGATGAGCAGCCAAGGCCTAACTAGGAGACATGCAAAGCTCATGCAATACCACTGTAGTCACACAGTACTCACACACATGAAGAAAAATACTCAGTGTTACAAAAATAAAAGTACTTTATTTTGGTGACACAAATGCCAAAAATACCTTAGAGAAAATACTCCCTTAGGAGGTAAGTAATGTACACAGTTTATATACTACAATGTAGAAATAGCTGTAAAACTGTTAGAAAACAGTGAAAATAGTGAAAATCACAATAGTTAGAAATGGGCTTGGGGGGAACACAAACCATACACTCAAATAGTGGAATGTGAAAGTCGGTTTCCCACCTTGGCAAGTGTAGTGTGTAGAGGGGTGCTGAGAATGTAAGAAAACACAAAAGGTAAGTAATAGAACCCACCCCAAATCCCAGGAAAGCAGGAGTAAATCACAGTACCTTTCCTAGAACACACAAGAACACGTGATAGAAGATTTTGCAAGAACCAGGAGAGAATGCAAGACACCAACGATGGATTCCTGGACCTGAAGACCTGTGGAAGAAGTCCAAGAAGCACTAAAGAGTCCAGGGAGAACAGGAGCCCCTGCTAACCCGTAAGAAGGTGCAAAAGAAGAACCACAGATGAGGAAGAAGAGTCAGTACTGCACCCAAAGAGATGGATGCTGGTTCCTGGTTGGTGCAGATGAGGTCCCACACCGGATGGATGATTGCAGTCTGGTTTGCGTCGCTGGATTCCGCCAACAAGCCTTGGCACACGCAAAGCTCGCAATTAGCGGAAAATGGCGCTGCCCAGGACCAGGAGGGACCTGGTGGCCTCTACCCAGGAGCGGGAGGTAGAGGGGGCTCTCAGCAACACATAGAGCCCTCAGAAGACCAGTCAGTGAGCACAGGAGTCCCACAGCACGGGGACAAAGAAGGTGGCCCACACAGCTCTACACAAAGGGATCCTAGGCCACCGGAGAACCACGCAGGAGGCTGTGAGTCGCAAGATAGAGTGCTGGGGGCCCGAAGCTGCACGGTGTACGAAGAACTTTGTGGAAGGATCCCAACAAGCCTTGGCAACTGCAAAACATGCGGTGCATGGAGGTACAGTCTTATGTGGGGAGGCAAACTCTTCCCTCCACCAAAGTTGAACAGTAGGACGTCAGGACCATCGGGACCACTTCAGTCCAGCACCTGTGATGCTGGATCCACTGACTTCTTCAGGAGAGGGGACATAAGCCACCAGTCGTCGCTGCAGAGGGGTGCCTGCTGAAGCAGGGAAATGACTCCTTCACTTCAAGGGAGATTCCTTCGTTCTTCGGGTGCAGGCTGAAGACAGGCAGTCCTCAGAGGATGCACAGCATGGAAACAGTTGCAGTTGCCGGCAAGAGCTGAAGATGCAATGTTGCAGAAGTCATCTTTACTTCTTTGTTGCAGTTTGTAGAGTTCCTGGAGGGTCCAGATGCAGTTTCATAGGTAGAAGATAAAGTAAAGGATGCAGATGATTCCTGATGGAGTCTTGCAATCTGAATCTGAGGAAACACCCACGAGAGAGACCCTAAATAGCCCTGAAAGGGGGATTGGTCTGCTACAGAGGTAAGCACCTATCAGGGGAGGCCTCTGACATCACCTGCTGACACTGGCCACTCAGACGTTCCCAGAGTGCCCCACCACCTTGGAATCAAAGATGGCAAAACCCAGGGACACTTTGGAGGAGCTCTGGGTGGTGATGGACAGGAGAGTGGTCACTCCCCTTTCCTTTGTCCAGTTTCGTGCCAGAGTAGGGACTGGGGGTCCCTGAACCAGTGTAGACTGGATTGTGCAAGAAGGGCACCATCTGTGCCCTTCAAAGCATTTCCAGAGGCTCTGGGAGGCTACCTGCCTGTAACACCTATTTCCAAAGGGAGAGGGAGTAACACACCTCTCCCAAATAAAATACTTTGTTCTGCCTTCCTGGGCTTGAGCTGCTTGAGCAACATGAGGGCATAAACCTGTCTTTGAGGTGACAGCAGCTGGGGCTGCCTGGAAAACCTCAGAAGGCTGGGATGGCAGTAAAGGGGGTCCTCTAAGGAGCCCCCAGAGTGCATGGAATCACACAACCAATGTTTGCAAAAGCCTTGGGGTATTATTCCAACATGTGTGATACCAAACATCGCCATAATCGGAGTTACCATTGTGAAGCTGTACATAGGTAGTAAACCTATGTACAGTGCACCTGTAAAATGGCGTCCCCGCACTCACGAAGTATGGGAAAATGGTCCTGGATGATGTGGGGGCACCCCTGCAGGTACTCTGCACCCAGCCTTCAGGGTTGGAACTGGTATATGGGTGACTTATAAGTGACCTCGTTGAGTGTAAATGGCAGTGAAAGGCCGCATGCACCAATTCACACAGGATGCAATGGCAGTCCTGTAGATGCCTTGGTATGGGCTCCCTATGGTTAGCAAAATAAATGCTGCAGCCCACAGGGATCCCCTGGAACCCCAAGGCCCTGGGTACCTAAGTACCATATACTAGGGACTAATAAGGGGTGACCAGTATGCCAATTTGGGATGAAATACTGGGTAACCAGTATGCGGTGACAACATTTAGAGGAGAGAGGGCCTGGTTAGCAGGATCCCAGTGACACAGTCAAACACACTGACATCAGGCAGAAATTGTTGGTAACATGCCCAAAAGAGGGAACTTTAAAAAAAATATGGTTTGTAAAAGCTTCTTTGCAGTTTTTGTCCTGTTAATGTGCAATGTGTGTGAACTTCGGTAAATACATCACCTTTTCTACTCCATAAGGTCACTTTATTGAAATTGAAGTGGCTTACTATAACAAATTGATATTATACAGATTTAAGGGATTCAAACATACATTTGTGTATCTATAGCATAGTCTACTCGTTAGCATTTTTTAAGAACAATTATTAAGGTAAATGAATTTGCTTAGGTAACATTTATGTTGATTTTTATGAACAGATAGTGACTAGGAAGAAGCAGAGTAAGGATTCAATCGCTACATAAAGTACAACATGTGGAGACATCTACCTGCAGAATCCATGCAATCTTCTACAGTGGTCGCCGTGAACTTCAGGCCAAGAATAGAATTATAGTCTTCTAAAAAGTTAACTGAACCAACAGGAGACTCAATAGGCTCATGACCTAAAAGAAAAGCATAATACACCAATAAACGGAAGTAGCCAATGTATAGATTCAGAAATAAGGCATTTTTAAAATTCAAAGGCTGACAAAATATAAACAGACAACTAGAACATTCAAACTTAACAGGTACATTTTAATCTCTCATTCAAATGAGAACAAGATTAATTGGGACAGTTGCAATTACAGAGGATCATTCTGATGCATACATGCCTCCTTGGGAAGAGAAGGGTAAAAGTTGGTATGGAGCTTGCTCTCTATCTCTCTCTCCCTCCTCCCAAGGGGGGCTTCATACAACTCTCTGCAGGGGATGAGGTGCTCACTTGGTGCTTGACCATACCTGCTGGGTACTAATTGGAATCCCATTGATGTAGTCTGGAAGGGCCTGCCACTCTGTCATGCATTTGGTGTTATTGATTCCTCATGCACCACTTATTGCCTAGGAGGCTGTGAGATCCTCCATTGAAGTTGGTTGCTCTGTACAGCTCAGCACACAAAGCCAGACGGACCGGCACAGACGAAGAAAATTGATAATTACATCTGGGTAAGTAATTGTGGGTCACAACTTCGTATGGAGGATTGAACAACCATATGTATGCTTTGCCCATCCCCTGTACTGAGCTTTTGCAATGTCTTTTTTGCAATTAAGCACATCTCACTGGAGGCAACTGTAGCCATAGATATTAGTCTTTTGAGAATAGTTTTGGTTAGGTTATCAGGCCAAATGTATTTGTGTATCCCAACTAATTTTGCAGTATGGTATTTCTACAGTGCGACCTAGCCCAATGGCCATGGAGCACTGTACATGGTCAATGACAAGCCTAAAGTTAACAAGTAAGAGAAGATGGAGCTGGGTTGAGGATGGTTAACGCATTATGATATAGTATTCTTTGTAGAGGTGAGTGCTCAAATCTATCCTAAATTGAAGTAGAGTTGGGGCAGTCCAGATGATACAGGGATGTAGTTACAGATCCAGGGTGCAGAGATGAGAAAGGCCAGCTGTCTAGTTTTTTTGTTTTGTTTTACGATTCTTAGTCTGCAGTCTGATGGTGTCCTAGCTGCGGGTGTGCCAAGATCCACCAGAGAAGGTGAGCCTGCCTGTAAGATAAGCAGTGGTGCAGGTTGTGATAGCTTTGTTAATGATACACCTGGCTTCGAAGATAATGCGTGCTGGCAAGAGGAACCAATGGCATTCCAGCAGGGTGAGTTTGTGTGATCATATTTCTTCAGGCCCTGGATGTGACATGCTGCAGCATGTATGGTGCCCCGAGGGGTACCAGTGTGCTGTGGAAGTCATGGAGTAGTGCATTGCCACCATCCACATTCAAGAATACGAGGGCTTGAAAATCAGTTCTGAAATTGTTTTCTGGAAGAAATGTTTGACTGTTTTTTCCAAGAAGAGAGAGTTGGTGACAGGCCTTCTTTGTTTTTGGCAATGTGTAAATTGAAGGTGAGGTTGTTGTGTTGTCCAAGGTGAATCCAAGTGACTTGGCATTGAGTGAAGGTAGGGGTTCCAAGCAGCCAAAATTCATGTAATTTACTCAGGTCTGTACTGTATCTTGATTATTGTTGTTGGCAAATAAGAGGAACTCTGTCTTGGTTTGTTTGAACTTCATGTAAGCACTGGAGATCCATGTGGATGATGTGCAAGAATTGTTTGAGGCTTTAGATGTTCGAAAGAGAAGAGACTTTCAAGTATAGTGCTGAATCGTTGGCATATCAATGAATCTTGATGCTGTTATCTCTGAGTAGCAGGCCACAACAGAGCAAGCAACAAATGAGATACTTCAACTTAAAGCAGAATTGGCAGCTTAGGGCTTTTTAGGAGAGTACTTTGACAACAGGCTGTGCTATGTGATTCTGGTGAACTCATCATGGCTCATAAACTACAAATATGACTGTATTGCCAAAGGCTTGAAGCTTGTGGATTGTCACCTAATGTGGAAAAGCCAGGTACTACAGATCCTCAGCACAAGGTGCCAGATCTGAGCTGGCCAAGGGTTGTCTTTTTACCAATACAGTGCATAACTCACACCTGACCCCCTGCTGGCCCATCAGGTCCAAAATACGTTAAATAAAAAAAAAACTGTGCACAACCCCTAGTAGCTTTGGTACAAAGCAGACTGACTTAATTTAGGGAAAAGTGTGTAAAGTATTTAGCAGCATAAAAATAGCTGAAAAGTCAAAACACAACACAATAACACAACCAATCTGGTGATTTTTACCATACAACATAAAACAATACTATATGCTTTCCCGTAGAAGATTTTTATCATTTTTGTGTTATTTTTTATAATTAAAAGTGGTCTATTAGAAATAGGCTGTTTTCCTGTAGCAACACAGGAGCTCAACCTTTGGAGTCCAATTCTCAGTCCTGAGTAGGAATGGAAGCAGGTGCAGCCTGCAGGTTCAGTCCTCCTTTGGTCTTCCCCAGGTCCAGATTTATTCTGATGAGGTATGGGTGAGGTACCACTTTTGTAGGATTCACTAGCCAGTTCTGGACACTCACTAAAGAGAAAACATTTTCCCAAGGGCAAACCTTCCCACTTTTGCAGCACATTCTGTTTGCCTTACTGCAAACAATCCCTCAGTGCAGTACTGCACTATTCTGGCCTTTAAGGTGACTGTCCCAGCTAGTGGAGTGTCAAGGGAAATGAGCAGTCTCTCATTCTCAGATACACTAAAATGATTCTATGAGCAGCTCACATTCCTTCTGGGCTGGCTCCAATCTGGCTACAGATCACCCAGGGAACAAAAGCTTCTCTTCCCCGGGTCAACCCTACACTTAACACTGAATTGGCAGGTTTACAAATATGCCAGATATCAGTTGCTTGATGAACATTTCAACATCATAACAAGTTACTCCTTCGACAGCTTTGGCCCCCTTGATGTCTCATGAGAACTACTCTTTTTGAATATTCAACCACTAGTGGGGGTTCATCGCAAAGAATGGATCCTTGCACCGTGAGCAGAATTAGGGAACATACAATACTCTTCGATGCCAGTCTCTTTACATACATAATATCAGGAGTTCATACTCTGTTAATTATATGTAGCTTATCATACACCATGGTAGCAAGATATATTTTGGCCAACTATACATTTATTGTGTGGACTTCATCCCATTTCCAACTGGGTGATGGACACCCATGCTGCTACACAAATGTGATTGCATAGTTTACCTGTCATTGACCCCAGTGGATAGGTAGTGACATCCCCTGTGCACCCGAACAATACCACCAGCATGTCAAGCTCAAGAGATATGCTTCTCACATTATCTCGCAACACTTGCAAAACTGACTTCCAGTACTCCTATACTTTTGAAAATGTTCACCAAAGGTTTCCAACGGTACTTCTCTCAGTACACCCTCCAACAAGTGTCAGGTGTCCCAAAAATAGGCTATAGTCTAACCAGCGTAAAATACTAATGCATCATTATTTTATAAGCATTTTCCCTATGCTAAGAGTGTATAGAGGATTTAGCTGCTCTAATCAATATTATATCTCGTGCGCCCTCAACCATTTGTACTCTTAACTCATCCTTCCATTTCACCATTTAGTTCTGTAAAGATGGTTGCCCATCTCTACTGATCAGTTTCTAGAGGTTTAAGATTCCCCTTACTAGGGTCAGAGAAATGAGCCCCTATAGATGTTTTTCACATAAACTCCTGTAACTGTACCAGGTCCTGCGAGGGACCAAAGACGTGACTGGAGAAGTTTAAAGTAATTCCCTGGAAAAATGTCAAAGTCTTCCACACGATTCACCCTTCCTAAGATTCTCTTTCTCAATCAGTTCCCAAAGGAGTGGGAAAGAGTAGTGTCGTCATTCCTGGAGTCTACCATCTATAGTTCTAGTTAGGAAATCTCAGTTAAGGATAAGTGTAAAGGAAGATGGGTATGTTTTAGCCCATTTTGATGTATGACACTGACTTAATATCTATAAATCCTTAACAGAAGTAGTGGTAAGTGCACATAAGCATCTGTGTTTAGGTGGCAACTACTGAATGCAGTACAGAGGTACTGCCTAATAGTCATGCTCCACCAACAGCCATAGTGTTCCATACAGACTATGATTCCATTACATGGCCAGCCTGATCTCTGCAGCTTTGACACATACCTCCATATTCAAGAACCCTATTCCACCCTCACATGTTGATTTGTACAGCATTTATTTTGGGACACTGAGGGCCTTGCCCTACTATGTAGAGGTGAATGATGTGGAATACGACCTGTAGAAACCACGCAGTAGTGTCTCTAGTAAATACACAAATTGCAGTAAGAAGTTCATTTTGATTGATGACATTCCCTACACCACGAGATCTCCAGGCACCCCTACCTGCACATATCTTTGTACAATATTTCTATTGCATCTGGAAAATGCATCCATCCAGATCAGCCAGTTTGGTGGGGGGATACACTCCCAAATATTTCCGGTCATTATTGAGAAAGAAATTCCCATCAGATAGTGGAGAAGCGTTAACCCCCAGAGGGTCTGAGATGCTCATTTGAATATTTAAGCCAAACTTCCAATACCTCTGAGAAGTGCTTGTGTCAGCATTATGCTGCATACACATTACTACTGGTTCCATGGGTAAAGCAAAAATGAGAGGAGGAGGGAGCAACTCTGTCTAGTACCATCTCCAGGGTCAGATTAGTGTACAGTTCCCCATTTTTATTCTGTTCTTAGGCCATGTGGAATGTAGCCACAATGAATGTCTGAATCTGTATGCCTAGTCAATGTCTTGGTCAATGGTTCTATAGGAACACTCATTCAACCTTGTAAAAGGCCTTCTTCTCATCTACTATGAGGAAGACTGATGTTTTATGTTGTCTTGTATACATACTAAATCTATCACCAAGTGTACATTAACCCAGGTTTGATGTTTTTGGATAATACAAGCCCGGTGTTAATTGATCAAGGTAGACCAAATTGAGTATAGTTGATTAACTTAGATTTTACTAAGGAACTTTACATCTGTATTTAACTGAATTTAGATATGGCACATAGCACACAGTCTTAACTTACGAAAACGTGTAAAGCATTTAGGAGTGCCAAAACAGCTAAAAATTTGAAAATACAATGCAAAAAAATGTTCACTCCAATTTCTAACAGAGTAAAATGTAATGAACAAAATAACACAAAAACAAAATCCAAAAAGGGGAACAGGAGATATGAATTTTGAAAGATTTCAGGGGAAATCGCACGTAAAGTGCAAAGGGCCAATGGTAGTAAATGATTGTGGTAGACCAGGATCTGCGTGCGATTTGAAGTTTGGTGCACGGGTAGGATGCATCCAGGAGAGTGGCCCCACTTGGGCCTGGAAGTAGGACAGTTTGAAAAACATTCTAAAGTTCTAATCTGAAAAGGGACTTTGTCATTTTTCTGAGGAAACCTGAAGTTCAATCCTATGGTATGAAACTCCCAACCAGATACCTTTCGTGGTTAGTCCCCTTAAAGCTCTGGAGCAAAAGTTTGGAAAAAGTTCCTAATCTCCTTTTGGGGCCCAGAACACCACAGGATTACACTTCCACAGCTTCCCGGATCTCAGGGGGAGTACTTGGAGACTCCAAGGGTGTCAGGCAGTACATATTAATTTGCCAGTGGTCAGCTGGGATTCTTTACAAGAATGTTATCTTCAGTTTGTTTTGTTCTTCAGAAACCCGGGGGGGATCAGCCTTGTGTCAATGTAAGTCACATTGAAGGGATGTCCAAGCCCCTCAGGTCCTTCTCACGGGTTCAGTCCACCTGGGATACTTTTGTAGGTCCAACAGTGTTCCGAGGAAGGCTGGGTGAGGGTACAGCACTGTAGGGTTCAGCAGCTTGTTGGGGGGACACTCTATGATACTCCTAGCTCCTCTCTAACCAATGGAGTAAAGGTTCCCAGGCCCTGGCCTACCTGCATTTGCAGTAATATCTATTTACCTTACTGCAAACAGGCTCAAATACACTGTCCTAGGGTGGTGACAAGGCTGGCTGAAGTCTTCAGCCACACTGCACTTGGGTTCTGGAGGATTGGAGTGGGTACAAGGTATCTATGTTAATCCTGTCGTAGTTTGGACTCTTGCTCTGGGCAAGACTGCTGGTTAAAGGATGACAGTACTTTTTTTTGTAGGAGACTACGCCTTTCCTACAACAAGTCGCAACTATTGTCCCAACCTTACCAGCTCACTAGTATCACCTCACCAGGAACACAATAGTAAAAGGTGATTTGTGGCAGCCTTTACGTATGGACTCGAGAATAAGACATCTCAGGGAGTGTCGTGGTTAAACGGAGATTACCCCTTTCGCACAGATATCATGTCTCATACAAACACAGGTAATGACAAAGATGCAGTAAAGTTTCAATAGTTTTTATTCAACATAACTGCAATTTGCGATAAGTTGCATGGGCTGCAATGATTAGGATAATGAATAATGCAAGAAACAGTATTGTGAAAACGAGAGTCATTATTACAAAGACCCCCACCATCTTGCAATGCATAAGAAAGACATACAAGATGTAATATGTCCTAATACCCTAATGTGAAAGGCCTAACCTCCTACCTAAAGGAGAGCTGGGTTTGTTAAACCTAATTTGCCAATGCCATGTCCATGAGAGGAGCCCCCAACCTTCGTTACCTTGGAATGAGGTCTCTATCTCAGACTCTGCAGGGACACAAAGACTGGGTCAGCGTCAAGACGACTGCAGCATCGATATCAGCGATGGTGGCGATGCCCTCTGGTCGGAATCCCTCTGATTATCTGCCTAAAGTGCGATGTATTTATACAGATCTACAAGGACCCCTGACGTAGGTGTGTTCCCAAACAATAGATGACAGACATGCTTGGGACGGCAATTAATATAAACAATCCCTCAAAAGTATAGAGAGGGAAAATCCCTAAGTGTGAACACCTACTGTTTGTTTGTCTTTGTTGCTTGATCTTGACGCCTTAGCGTGGTGACACTGATAATGTTACTCATAACAAGTGGCCTAACTATAAACAAGGCAGCCATCTTAGAACAAATACATAATTAAATGTGCTGAGACAGAGCAAGCTAAGTAGGTTAAAAGTCACTAGGTGACAGGGGCAGGAGTCTGCAAGCCAAAGGCTAAGCTAACTCCTGTTATCCCATTAAACCGAAGTAGGATTCACTACAATCCCAAGTGTCCAACCATAAGCAACACCAAAATACAGTTTGAAACAGGCAGTCCACTCCAACCAAACCAACATACAAATGTCTGATAGGACAAAAGCAGGGTCCTTCAGCAACCACACAGGAGGTACACAAGAATTGTTTTGTGTTGTCTCCCTTTCAACCATATACCACTGGAAGTGTGGGGTGATAAAGTAAGGGTACTTGACTAGAGGAGCTGGCTCAGCGCGTCATTGCTGGATAAAGGGCTGTGTGTAGAATCTCTATGGTAGTGGCTGTTTCTACAAGAGGGAGTTCCTTTTACGGACTAGGTGGTCTCACACACATACAAATCCAGGATGCAGTGGAGGTAGGAGGCGCAAGGGAGCACCCCAGGTAATAGCTCGATAGCTAAACTAACAAGGCTGGGAAGGAAATGCCAGGAAAGACAGATTGGCTGCAGGGAAAGAGAAATTGCCTCCATTTAAAGGATACAAAATAATAATGAATAAAAACAGGAAAGCAGTGATGGTAACAAAGCTTCTCCAAGACTTACCACTCCAAAGGGAATACCAATGGGTGTACCTACTGTCCAGAACTCAGACGCTCGTATGCCGGGAAGAACGAGCGCCGGGTATTTAAGGATGTCGGTATACTCAATTAGGCAGCCAAAGCCGTGAATAATTGCGCCGGTCAGTTCCGACGTAGGAAAAACGTGGAAGCGCTGCCTCGACTCGTGCATTGGTTCACGGTCGGGCGCGCAGTGATGGCGCGTTGCGGATAGCCGCGGCGCGTCATATTACACCCAGGTAGGACGGGAGGTGTAGTTTCCCTGAATGAAGTGTGCACGGGGAGGCGCGTCGTGTAATGTAGTTACGCGGCACGACACAGCCTACCCGGGTGCGATGGGAGATGGAGTCTCCCTGGTGGCTAGTTGCCACGCAACTAAAAACAAAACGGAGCGATGGCTCAAAGTGGAGCCAAACGGCCCTATCCAGGAAGGAAATTCCTGAAAGACTCCAGAAGTGGATGGAGAGAGAGAGGGAAGAAGAGAAGGAGGATGGAAGGGGTGGGGGTGGAAGAAAAGGAGAAAAGAGAGAGGGTGGGGGTGCTGGAAGGGGGGGTTGGGGTTGGGGTGGGGGAGCTGAAAGAAGGAGAGAGACGGGGAAGGAGGAGAAGAAGAGGAAGAAGAGGACAAAAGAAAGAAGGGGAAAGGGGTTTGAAAAAGGGAAGAGAGGGGGTTGGGAGAGAGGGGGGAGAGAAAAGAAGAAAAGGAGGAAAAGGAAGAAAGAAGAAGGGGGGAAAAGGGGAGAGGGGGAAAAGAGGGTGAAAAGGAAGAAAAAGATCTAATATGAATAGAGGAGAAAAAAGAGAGGTGGGGGAGTGTTCTGGGGTGCCCAACAATTGGAATGGGCCGGGGTTGGACGGTTATGGTTGTGTAGTAGACACAATGAATATATTCCAAACCCATCAGGTGGTGTTCCTACCATGGGTTAGGATATGAGAGCACTCTAAGAGGAAAAATACAGATTAGCAATGGGTGGGGGCATTAGCCCAGTGTGGACCATTGGATGTTGTCATTTAGTCCATTCGTATCGGTAAGTAACCTCCATACCCATCTCTGTTCGTAAAGCAGTAACTTCTGTTTCAAGTTTGTTGTGGGGAAATTGAGTTGATCTATAACCACCCATTCCATGTCGTTGGGATGGTGGTTAAGGGTGACTTAATGTTCAGTCAGTCTCGTGGCATCTCTTTTGCACTGGATTGTGCTCCTGTGCTTGCAAATTCGTATCCCTACTCTTCTGGTTGTCATCCCAATATACTTAAGCCGCATGGACATGTTATCATATAGATAACATTCTTACTGTTACAGTTGGTGACATGCTTCAGCTCCCAGGGCGTCTGCAAGCCCAACTCTACCTTAAGAGTCTTCTTGGTGAACTGGCAGACGCTGTAGTTACCCCAGGGGAAGTGTCCTCTTGGGGGTGGTAGGTCCCATAGGGTTCCTTGTCTGTTTTTGATGGGGTTGTCCTGTGGTCGGGTATGGACAATCATGTCCCGGACACTCTTCGCTTTTTTGAAGGCATTCAAGGGTGGTTGGAAAGGTAGTCCTCCTGAGGTTAGAATTTTCCAGTCCTCGTTTATTATCTTTTTTATCGTGTTGGATGCAGGGTTGAAGGTGGTTACACAAATCAAAGTGTCTTCCTTGTTGGTTCTGATGGTGGGTTGTAGTAATGTTTTTCTGTTGCTAAAACGAGCTCGCTTTTCAGCTCTCCTCATGAGGTATGTAGGGTATCTTCTAGCCTGTAGTTTGTCAGTGAGCTTTTTGGCATGTTTCTTATAATCAGTAAGCTCTGTGCAGTTACGTCGCAGACGTAAGAACTGACCCACTGGTAGATTCTCTTTTAGGGAACGTGGGTGGAAACTACAGAATTGCAACAGGTTGTTCCTGTCAGTTGGCTTATAGTATACCTCGGTTTTAAGGAAGCCATTCTTCTCTTTTATGAAAAAGTCAAGAAAAGAGATGTCCGGGTTCCCCATGGTGGACGTGAATCTTAAAAAGGGATTCAGTGCGTTGAGCCATGTAACAAAAGTGTTTGCTTCCTCCTTCGTGCCTTTCCAGATGAGAAAGATGTAATCAATGTATCTTTTCCATATCTTGATATTATCAAAAAACGGATTGTCATCTGTTAGTACCATTTCTTTCTCGAAATGGTCCATGTATAGGCAGGCTAGACTTGGTGCAAAGGTGCTCCCCATTGAGGTACCTTGTATCTGTAGATAGAGGTTTTTGTTGAACTCGAAGAAGTTTCTAGTTAGTGCCAGATGGGCGAGGTCTAAGACAAATTCTTGAAGAGTTATAAAATTCCAAACACTACTGTTCAGCAGATTGCTGATGACTTCTAGGGTTGCTTCCTGTGGGATGTTAGTGTAGAGAGATTCCACGTCCAGGGTAATCAATTGTTTGTGATATTTGTCAAACTCTAAGTTGTCTAGTAGTATCAAGACATCTTTTGTGTCTTTGAGATACGTTGGGATCCTTCTCACGTATGGTTGAAGAAACCAATCACAGAACTGAGACAGGGGTTCCAGGATAGATCCGATCCCAGATACTATCGGTCTCCCTGGTGGAGGATACTTGTTCTTATGAATCTTTGGCAAAATATAGAAGTAAGGAGTTTTGGGGTGCACTTGGTTAAGGAAAGCTGCCTCATGTTTCGTTATCCAGCCATTTTCTAGGCTCTTCCTGGTTAGAAATTTCAACTACACCCCAAGTGTTACATGTTGATCAACAGCCCTGTCATAGGCGTGTGCATATAGTGGTGTTTATGCCTGCTAATAAAACTTTTAGAAGTGTTATTTCTATATATGTATTTATAAGTTGGTTACAGTTATTTGAAAACAAATTCCATACTTCACCATAAATGCACATCAGGCCATTTAAATGCTCCTGCTTCTATGTAGATATATAGAGGGGTCTATCTAGAAGTGTCATGTGTGTACACACACACACACACGTATATATATATATATATATATATATATATATATATATATATAAAATGTAAGTTAATTTAAGTGTTGTTATGATAATACTCCCTTCAATATTTGTCCCATCCCTCCTCTCTCTGACTTACCTCAAATGTTTCTGACTACTGCGAACACACAAACCTCCCTCTCATATTTCCCCTTCCTTTTTCAGCTATGTCACTCAACTAAAAGGCACACAGGACCACTAATTACAAAAACAACTTCCTACCTTCCCTTTCAAATCCATTCTCATCATCCAATCTTTGCTCTAAACTCTACAAAACACACAAGGAATCGAGAGCACAAACCTAACATAACTAATGCACATGAAAAACACATGTATTACTAATCTACTAACTATTAAACTCTAATTTTGGGTTCCAGAGTAGAGTGCTTCCTGGTGCAAAGGGATTTAATGCCTTGTCAGGGGTAATATGTGCTATATATAAAAATAAAAATAAATACAATTACAGTTTGGTGTCAATAGGATGCCCTCAGCTCCCAATATTCTATGGAGTTCAGAGGAGTCATCTCTGCCCAGTCAGGTCATTCTATTGTTTGCTGATCCAGAGAAGGAGTGCACACCTATTCCCGGCTTTGAGCACAGGCTGGGAGTTAGCAGATACTTATGGTAATTAGCCATCTGAAAGTTAAGGCACGTAAACTGTCACTTTCTAAAAGTTATTTCTTCTTAACATTGATTAAATATCAGACTTCACCAGTGATTCGGATTTTTAGTACCTATTAAAAATATTGGTTACATTATTTTTCTAGCTGGTCCCATTCCATAAATACAGTATTAGTAGTTGAATCTGAACTCTGGTTTCTACATAGGAATGCAAGGCCTACCTCAGAGAAAACCACTTTTAGGCCTTGCCACTGTGGGGGCAAGGTAACATTAATTTTCTACATGTCCCACTGTTAAATATCATGCACTCTCTTTGTGGGCTATAAAGCATACATAGGGATGACTTACTAATATTAAAAGGGAGATTTTAACCTGTCAAAAAGCGTTATTTTGACAGGCTACACTGCAGATTTGTAGCAGTCAGGCTACAGCAGGAGGCCTGAAGCCATGTTTTCCTTATTACAATAGACATAAATTTCAAAGGTGGAGAGCTGCACTCCAAAGGCGACATTTATGGTTCCATGCCATGAGTGTAGTTTCCACATCATATACTATGGGCATATAGGATAGTTAAATCTAACAATCACAGATTAGCCAATTTCTACAATTTTTAGGGGGTCAGAACACATACACTATAAAAAATGGACATCAGTGCCTCAGTTTGCAGAGTTTAAAAAACAGCAGTGAAATTCATAACAAAATGGGGTGATCACACAAAAAGGGGTATTTTCTCACAGCCCTTCAAATTCAAAGTAATGACAAATGGTGTTTTCAAAGAATAGGATTGAGGTTTCAATAGATGCTAGTAGAATTGGCAAGATGACCCGTTTGTATTGATAATTGGCTATATCTTGAACACTGATCAGCCTCAGGATGAAAGGAGGCAAATGGGTTTTATATATCATTGGAGCACTAAAGGGTTGTAATGAATCTGCACTTCTATTACTCTGGAGATGGAAACCCATTATTTCTGCTACTTGGGAATAATGATAACCAGATCTATGGTCCAGTCCTACAGGTTGAGCCTCGAAATCAGTTGGGTTCTGTGTAACCCTACCTGTACCAATAATGAAATGTTAGCCATGACTAAGACAGTGGTCGTGCCCCACTGCCTGTATGTATTTCAGGATGTCCTGCTTCTTTGTACTAAAGTATGTATTTAAAGATTCAGATAGCATACTGAAAAGCTAATTAACACGTGAGAAACGCAGTAGGGTCAAAATAATCAATCAGAAGTTTGAAAGCTACGAGTGTCTACAAGTACTAGAAATGGAGGAACACTATCAGGGTACACCAGCTGGTGGGTTAGCTTCACTACCTAATAGATTGGTTAACAGAGTAACCCAGCATAGACAGAATGACCCAAAGGGCCAAACATGGTGACTTGCTTCAACCTATATCTTGAATAGTGTCATCAGTGCAGCACTAAGTTCATCTGCAGTCTAATTGGAGGAAGGAAATTCTTAAATATAGCTACCTAACCATGCCTCTAAGACGGAGTGACTGGGCCTCTCTAGCTTCAGAATAGCGGTCTATGGTTTTGCAGCACACAGTTCATGTTTGGCGCCTTAAAACACAGTTCGTACAATACCTCTTTAAAATACATCATTTTGACATAGTGCCTTTCGTACATTGTCCCAAAATGTATACAATATATCAAATAGGAATATATCAAGCTATTTTTCAAGTATGCTGCTAATGGCATATTAAAGCAACACCTTTTAAAACAATATGATCTTTTTGTACCCCTTTTAAGGTTCCTGAAACTGCCTCTTGAAATAGTTCTGGGTTGTGTTTTACTGAAAATGTCATCATGTGTTGGCATTGCTTCGCTTGCATGATAGCTGGACTACGCAAGAGTAGAAACAGAACCTAAATATTCCACGACCCTTTCCATTTAGTCTAAAGATCCTTTCATCTCATTCTTTAACAAGAACTTTTACAAAGACAATGGAAAGTCGGGAATTTTCCATAAAATATCCAGATTCAATGTAACAGGCTGTATTTAAACTTTCTTCACTAGTGGGTCCTCCAAGGAAATATAAATGTCATGGGAAAGCGCCAAAGTTATTCAGAAAGCAAATAATCAATTTTCAATGGAAATCTTGACCTAACTATAACTCTATTGGACTTTAACCAGCTATGTATTATATATCTACAAACAATGCCCTTGAAGGATTAGCATGCCACGTAAGTTATGCAAAACATAAGGCACACATGAGTAATTCCCAATCTGTAGGTTGAGAGCTGTTCCTTTATATGAATACATCGACAGTATGATCTACATCTCACTTCAAACGTATGCTGTTCAAGCAGAATTCTATGCACTGGGTAAGTCCAAAGCCATCCACGTCAAGGCGCAAATTTAGCATAATAACATGATTTGCATATGCTATCCACACAGAGTTAAAAAAATTTCAAAAGCACTTTTCCATTTCACCGACATGTAGTAAAGCCTTGGATTGTTAAATACCATCCAAGTCAATCTGGAATTGGCTAAAAAACAGTCTCAAGTCCTCATGGCATCTCAGAATGCTGTGGCTCTTGACTGCCGATGGAGTCACACAGCACAGCAGGTGCAGCTCTAAGGATGCAGCTCAACATGGGTCCGTGCTGGATTCAAGTATCTCAGATGTTGTAGCTCGAGAAATACCTCTGTGGATTCATGCAGTAGATGCTTACAGCTAGACAAGGGCCGGTGCAGGATTCACTCAACGCAACAGGCGCAACAAGGACCTATAAAGAATTCATGCAATTGGGTGCTTTAGGTTCCATTTTTCTACACTGGGGATTTGGATGCTCTATCCCAAACATCGAAATCACTTTGGGATGGTTCTCTTTCAAGTATCCTCTGCCTGCTCTCTAGACACAGCCTGGGTGTGAAGAGATGCTTCTCAGAGCGGGCAGCACTGGGGCTGTGTTCAAACTTGAGTATCAACAACATGGCCACAATGAAGTGTGAGTTTTCTGCACCCGGCTGTCACCAGCTTCTTTGAAGTAGTAAACAGGGAGAGATAAAAATGCAGGCTTGACTTAGAGACGTCTACACCTTGCCCAACAGAAAGGAGAATCCCACTTCTCACCCTATACCACGTACCAAATGGCAGAGGGCAGTAACCACTTATTAGAAGCCCCTTGCCAACAAAGTCTTGGAACTTCTAAAGGTAGCCCTACTTCCATCATGCTCACTTTAGAGTTTGGATCTCGATCCTTCAGCCACAGGAGTGTAGGTGATACACTTCCACTTTCTGTTGTGCCATGCTATGCCATGCTAAACTTGGGTCATCCAAAAATACATCCAACTGGCTTCAGTATTCAGACACACAGAGTGTTACTGCTACACGTAATCCATGTATCCAACACCTGCACCACACATATTCTTATAAATGCATACATATTGGACATAAACATGAAATGTCACCATATGATTGTAGGCATGCATGCGCTGCAGTAGGCCGCAGTCTGACTTAGATTAGAGGGTTTGGTCACACTACCAGAAAACATGGTAAGCTGTCACCACCTCTTTATGTGTTATACCCAGGACAGGGACATTCGTCCTCTGTTCACTAGGAGAGGATGCTTTGTAGGCCCCTCACAGTACATGGCAGTGGACCTCGTGATGTCAAAGATCAGTCAAAGCCGCTAGCCAGACACTGGCTATCAGGACCACCCTGGTCCTTCCAAGCGCATTCAGACACAACCCTTGCTCACACTGGTTGATCTACCTATGTACATATATCATTCTACATTTCTGTAAAAATATATTTTGTAGAATTCCAGCATCCCCTCCTGCATAATAATAAAATAAAATAATGTCACGAGAAAAACCGAAATACATTACATGTTCTTTATCAGAGAATCTACCAGCTATGAGTTGCTCATAACAATTCCTCTAAAACACAATCCTGACTTGTCACTTTCACACTGCAGATTTTAGAAGACAACACAGTGTTATTGTTTCGAAGTTGAAGATAAATTTTCCGGAGTTAACTGGCTGGCACCTTATGCACAATCTGTGTGTAGGAAAGTGGGTTATTAATAGGTGCAGTGTTCACCTTTAACTAGTAATAATCCCACAATCACAATCACTAGATAGGTCCCATCAAGTCTCAGTAAGTTAGTCTTTGCTCAACCCTTGGTAGCCTGGCAAACGAGCAGGCAGTCTTAGCTTAGGATCCAGGAAAGTGTAATCCATACAATATCACCAAAACAGTAAAAACAGTAAATAGATAAAAGACACAACACAAAAAAAATTCAACACACATTTATGAAAATAGAGAATATTTCTATCTTTAAAATGGCACTAACATGACAGAAATCCAGTGCAGGGAACCAAAGATATGAATTTTTAAAGAACATCAACAATTGTGCATTCTAGCACCAAAAAGCTTAAATCACCACACTCCGTTATCCAGTTGAGCTGAACCGGGACAAAGTCAAAGTTTTAGGCTGACAGCGCTAGAGCATGGGACAGAAAAGCTGAGGGCTAGGCCCCGGTCAAAAGCTTACCTTCAGATTTGGTATTTTTCTTAGTTCTTTTGTCATGTTGATGGGCTTGTAGGTGGGTCTTCAGGCTTGCTGGATCTAGAGTTGGAGCAGCACAATGCCTCGGTGAGCCTCTGGAAGCCTTTGCCCTCAATGACGAGGAGCTCCGGAGTTTTCAGTGGGACAAACCAGTGCAGTCAGTCCGATTCATGAGTCAACTATGGTGGCTTGATCCTCAATGTCAAGACGGTCTCCTCTGAGAGCTTTTCTGTAAAACTTTGCAGAAAATATCCAAACCTTGAAATCTTATTGTTTCTGTGTTCCTTTGGTGAAAACAGGTGTCCACTAGCTCAGGCCAAGGGTACAGAGACTATGGATTGCCTGTTGGGGGCTAGAACTCAATTTCCCACAATGCACACGTGCAGTTCAGGGAAAAAAAACAGTTGCAATTGGTTAGTTGGGGTGCTGTTTCTTTGGCTTTGCACGTCACTTCTTCCAGCTCTGTTGTACCTGTTGCTGATCAGGGAGTCCACTTTTTTTCCTTTGAGTCATGCACAGCTCTTCCAGATTTATCCTTTATTCTCAGCTGGCAGGAGGGTGGGACACCTTAACCAACATGGATGAAGCTACCTCCCTACGCTATGACCACTGCCTACGAAGTGTGGTATATTTTTGACCAGGACACACTATTCTCCTAAAAATCAAGATGGAGAACATCTCAAAGATGTGGCTAACACGTGACTAAACTCCCCTTTTAGCCCCTCTCCTAATCTAATAAGGGGGGCTCCCATCTGGCAGAAGATCAAGGAAATGGAGGTGGTCTGGGTCCTGTGACATCTGTTTTCTGCAGAGGTTTCTGCCTTTTAAGTCCAGCTTATCTACCCAGCCCCTTTCCTCTCCCTGGCTTCTCCAGGAAGATCTCCTTCCACCAAATGGCAGTATACAGGACTACTTTAGTGAACTTCAGGACAGGAAGTTCTAAAAATACTTCAATGTAATAGTTATATTAAATCCAACTTTGGAAAGTTGTTGGATTTATTGTAACCATTATTTTGATACTTTGAATGGTATTGCTAGCTCCAATGCAAAGATAAACTTTATTCATTTTAATAAAGCCTTCTCTATGTTAGCTTATGGGGCTAGCAGTACTACATATTTTATAGTGTCCCCGCTTTTTATGACAATGTAACATACCACTGGGGCGCTTGGGGCAGACCTTAGGTGTGACCTATAAGTAGTAAAAAGGTAGTTTTACACTTTGGAAGTTCTTTTAATTTCAAAGTCGAATTTGAACATAGGTGTATTTTAAAACTAGCCTATGGGGCAAGCCTGGCATTAGATTGACACCAGGCACCATAGCAGTGCACACTTAAGGGCATTAAGTCCACTGGGTTCTCTAAACCTACAAGCCTTACCATTTCCTAGGGACTTACAGGTAGGTTGTCTCTGCCAATCAGAATTACACCAATGACCATATACCTTTAGAGGACAGAGCACTGGCTCTGGCCCTGTTTAACAGAGTCCATGGCACTTTCAGAGTTAGTAACCACCAGCATCAGTCCAAAAAATGGGGGTAATCAAGGTGAAAAGGATAGCTTTCATAGTGTGCATTAAACACAGATCTATGTTTTAACGATACATATTTTTATCAAAAATCATAACTGTATACATAAATACCTATATCACTAGATGTATGTGCATACATACCCTCATGCTTTAAGGTCACCCAGTTGAGTAAGTAGTTGCTGGTTTGCTGAAGTAGAACATTGTTGTCTCCTTCATAAGTGCAATTTGGGTCATTGTCATTTCGTATATCACCTAATCGATTCACTTTTAAGTAAAAACAATAGTAATTAAAAGATCGTTATGAGACTGTGAGCATTATATAACTTGAATAAAATATTCACTTAATTTCTACCAAATCAATGATGCAAACAGAATAGCTTAATAATAGCCACATAATCACTTTATGTGCATACAATATTGCAAATATAAACACAGGAAGGAATTTGTTTGGAAAACAATCAATATTCAAGTATCAGCCATTGAGAAGCTTGGAGAGCACTCAATTCATTAAGCAATATTAGATTCTCTCAGCAAGAAATCTACAATTTCTGATGCCATATTTGAGAAGGTCCATGTGGAATCAAGACAAGTATTGTGTATCTCAATGCTATTTTCATTTCTGAAATAGTTTTGTATCTACATTCATCATAACAGAATGTCATTCTACATCTAAGTACAACAATTCTCTCTCCCAAATTTATGGGTGTATATTCTTTTTTTTTTTGTTTTTTTTTTTAAATCGAGGTCATGGAACTTTGTTTATTGTGAGTTGCCCAAGGTCAGTGACTGAAGCACATCTCCAGGGCATTGATCGCTGTTCAATTTGGCAGCAGGGGCTCAGGTACATAGGCCATGCTTTGGATATGTTCTTGTTCTTTTGGAGCTGTTTTAGGGGTTGCCATTATGTTCCCCACCCTGAGGCATCCATCCATGGAGTGCTCCTGGGGCTTGAGGAATTCTGCCATACATTATGTACAGGGAGTGCAGAATTATTAGGCAAGTTGTATTTTTGAGGATTAATTTTATTATTGAACAACAACCATGTTCTCAATGAACCCAAAAAACTCATTAATATCAAAGCTGAATATTTTTGGAAGTAGTTTTTAGTTTGTTTTTAGTTTTAGCTATGTTAGGGGGATATCTGTGTGTGCAGGTGACTATCACTGTGCATAATTATTAGGCAACTTAACAAAAAAAAATATCTACCCATTTCAATTATTTATTATTACCAGTGAAACCAATATAACATCTCAACATTCACAAATATACATTTCTGACATTCAAAAACAAAACAAAAACACATCAGTGACCAATATAGCCACCTTTCTTTGCAAGGACACTCAAAAGCCTGCCATCCATGGATTCTGTCAGTGTTTTGATCTGTTCACCATCAACATTGCGTGCAGCAGCAACCACAGCCTCCCAGACACTGTTCAGAGAGGTGTACTGTTTTCCCTCCTTGTAAATCTCACATTTGATGATGGACCACAGGTTCGCAATGGGGTTCAGATCAGGTGAACAAGGAGGCCATGTCATTAGATTTCCTTCTTTTATACCCTTTCTTGCCAGCCACGCTGTGGAGTACTTGGACGCGTGTGATGGAGCATTGTCCTGCATGAAAATCATGTTTTTCTTGAAGGATGCAGACTTCTTCCTGTACCACTGCTTGAAGAAGGTGTCTTCCAGGAACTGGCAGTAGGACTGGGAGTTAAGCTTGACTCCATCCTCAACCCGAAAAGGCCCCACAAGCTCATCTTTGATGATACCAGCCCAAACCAGTACTCCACCTCCACCTTGCTGGCGTCTGAGTCGGACTGGAGCTCTCTGCCCTTTACCAATCCAGCCACGGCCCATCCATCTGGCCCATCAAGACTCACTCTCATTTCATCAGTCCATAAAACCTTAGAAAAATCAGTCTTGAGATATTTCTTGGCCCAGTCTTGACGTTTCAGCTTATGTGTCTTGTTCAGTGGTGGTCGTCTTTCAGCCTTTCTTACCTTGGCCATGTCTCTGAGTATTGCACACCTTGTGCTTTTGGGCACTCCAGTGATGTTGCAGCTCTGAAATATGGCCAAACTGGTGGCAAGTGGCATCGTGGCAGCTGCACGCTTGACTTTTCTCAGTTCATGGGCAGTTATTTTGCGCCTTGGTTTTTCCACACGCTTCTTGCGACCCTGTTGACTATTTTGAATGAAACGCTTGATTGTTCGATGATCACGCTTCAGAAGCTTTGCAATTTTAAGAGTGCTGCATCCCTCTGCAAGATATCTCACTATTTTTGACTTTTCTGAGCCTGTCAAGTCCTTCTTTTGACCCATTTTGCCAAAGGAAAGGAAGTTGCCTAATAATTATGCACACCTGATATAGGGTGTTGATGTCATTAGACCACACCCCTTCTCATTACAGAGATGCACATCACCTAATATGCTTAATTGGTAGTAGGCTTTCGAGCCTATACAGCTTGGAGTAAGACAACATGCATAAAGAGGATGATGTGGTCAAAATACTCATTTGCCTAATAATTCTGCACTCCCTGTATGTCTTGGGTTAGTAGATAGCACCTATGGCTAGGGGACATGTCACAGAGGTGAATGGTGGCTTTCTGGATATCTAACTGAAGTTGTCTCAAGTACTGGCACCCCAGAGGGTGCTCATGGGGCTTGAGGAACTCTGCCATACATTATGTATGTCTTGGGTTAGTAGATAGCGTCTATGGCTAGGGGTCATGTCAAAGATGTGAATGGTGGCTTTCTGGATATCTAACTTAAGTCGTCACAAATAATGGCACCCCAGAGAGTGCTCAAGGTGCTTCTAGTATTTTGCCCTGGATATAGAGGGAACCACTGTTCTGTAGCCAAACGTGTGGTTCAGTGGCTGTGCACTGAACTGACAAGGGAGACTCCACGAGGTCTAACTCTCTTAGCCCAGAATAATCCTGAGATTCCTAGAATTCTGCTCTCAGTATAAAAGTAAAATATAGGTTAGTGGGTAAAGCTCTTGCAGGACCCCTGGATCTGAACTCTACCCACTTACTTATACTAGTTTTGGAACTGATGTGTTGAGGGAGGATGTTCCATGTCTTGGGTACAATGTAGGAGAATGAGCAACCTACAGTTTTGCTTTTCCAGATGCCAGGAGTGGGTGCGAATGAGAGTGAGACAGACCGTCAAGTGTATGGTGTGTTGGTAAAAGTGTACGCGGCTGTTCAGGTTTTCTGGTCCTGTGTTGTGTAGGTCTTTGTATGTATAAGTGACAAGTTTGAATTGGCTGAGCTTATGAATTGGGAACCAGTGAAGCTTCCTGAGGTGGGTGTGATGTGGGTGTAACGTGGGATGTCGAGTATGAGTCTTGTGACGATGTTCTGGATGATCTGTCATCTGTGTAGTAATTGTTTGGCATATTTGCCCTTTTAATAAGGCCACAATAACATGGTGTAGAAAGTGCATCAGTGGCACAGAAATCGGATGCTACATAAGGGTTTCAATGTAGTCTTACATTTTTGAAGTAAAACCTCAAAAACGTGGCTCCAGGCAGAAACTTCAGCGGTAAACGGCTGTATCTAAGCGTGCCTTGGGACACACCAAGCCGGGGTGCATAATGCATAAAAAGGACCCAAAAGCAATAGAGTCACTGGTATGTCCCTGCAGCGACAGGATTAAACGTTCTACCTCACTGCAAAGACTACAACCTCTACTTTTAAAAGTAAGTTATTCTTTCATAAATTGGTTTGGGAGCCCCTATAAAATCCACCTGCATTGTAAATTCAAACATCTGATTCAAAAGACTTTCAAAATATTTTTGGTAAATATGTTTCTAGGATGATTTTGCTAAAATGTGGTCGCCTTCGACTGGAGCCTGAACGCCCATCAAACTACTTCTACCACGTTCCCCTGCTCCTCTTTTTCCAGTGGAAGTAAATAACTCCCCTAGCTCTCCTGGTTAGGCATGTAATATATTTCTAGAAAAGATACTTCACACAGGAGATCTTTGTCACGGAGGCTACTGGAGGTTAAAGAGAAGTTAATAACAGAACATTAATCCCAGTTATTATAGAATGTGAGAAGGCAGGATTGGACAGGGGCAACACAAAGAGCTGGCATGTTTATGGCATTTAGGGCTCTGGTGTGTAGCTTGCTTTGACGATGGCCTAATGCCTACCCGAGGGGTAGCCAGGGTCTAAATCAAGACTGAGTTTACTGTGTTGATGTCATGCATATAGCGGTGATGAGAAAGAAGAACACGATGTGGATCTTCAGTTTCTCTAGAATCAAGGGAGTGTGCGGAACTGGGTGGATTTTCAATCCCTAATCTATGGTAGCATCCTCCCAGTGCAGAACTTTGTTTTCTACAAGTTGATAGGTGACAAATGTGAAACTAACTCCTCACAATGCACGGAGCTGCATAAATTATTAAAAAACAATGAAAATAAGTTAACACTAGGTGTCCTCAATATAGCTAAATCTATTTCACAAAATCACACCAACAAGAAAAAAATGAATTTATCAACAGGGCGAAATATTATTAACGAAAATATTACTTTGCAAGAGTAATCATGCATATGTTAATCTTTGTTAACACCAATCTAACCTATCATCGGGGTTCTGGCAGCGAAGATAAAGTTGCAACATTACTTACTAGCCAGGTAGCCATGGCCTCCACAAGCTTCTCGGCACTCTTGCGCCCCCTGCTGAGCAGTCCACGACGCTAAAGGTTTACTGGCACTGGACAAAGCATGTATTTCCCGTCCAAGTTCAGCCTTTGTTAAAAATGAAAAGGGGTAACGGTTTAAAATCAATGAATTAAATGATCAGAAATGTCAGTTTTGAGTATCATAATTTCACGTACAGACAGAAAAGTACTAACACCCCTTACACAGCTATGACACGCTGATTGAGTATTATAGGCTCTTTTTAAATCTACCATTCATCAGTCCAAATATGTTAAACAAGTATGTCTCCGGTTCATCCATATTTATCTAACGCAATATGGAAACATATGAAATTAGTTTTGTGTTCTACGCGTAGCTTGCATTTTACAAAGTCTTTAAATTCGTATTTCCTTCAGTTTGGAGGCATTACACTATCCCCTGATGTAACAAGTGTACAAAAGCGTTTACCTGATCACTGACCTTTGATCACTGAAATTCTGTTCTGATCAGAAGAAATATCATGCCGCCCGTGCAACAAACCTTACCTCAAGTAGGGCATTTTTATCCATAAGAAACCTAGATGGTACTATCAATATGAACTTCAATGGTGGACATCAATGCGTCAAACATGATATGATGATTATCCGTTGTTGTTACATATTCGTTTCAATTAAGGATAATGTTATGAAATGTGGGTGCCCTGAAGAAGCAACAGTGATATCGCAAAACATGTGTTTGGTACTTGGATATGATATTTGGCATATGACAATGACAGGGATGTGGATGGAACAAAAATGGATGTTTAGTATATAATGAATCCATTTAGAACATTGGAATGTTGGGAGCTCCACTGAAGACAATGAAATGCCTCAAGGCAAATAATGGCTGGTACAGGTATTCTGCTCCAACATTCCAATGTTTGTCTTTTTGTTTCTCCCTTTTTAATTGAGAACATTCTGTCAGTGGGTGGAACATTCTAATGCCTTATAATCCATTGTTAAAGGCCCTCTCTCTCGTTATATAACTGGGCTTCAGGATATTTATCAACCAATAGAGCCATTGACAGTGCACTATAAGGCTATATTAAATAAGGCAACTGACAATACCCCTCATAAATAAAGAATATGAATTGAGGTACCACTAGTGGTGCATCCACGGTGTCCATATATCAATGTGCATAATGTTGTTAGTATTGTAGAGCAATGGTGTATACATATGCTCAGGTGAAGTGTATCTACACAACCTCTGATATGATATTGCATTATAGCTAACTCTCACCAAAAGTTACAGAATGAATGTCATTCGTTTGCAATTTTATTAAGGCACTACATAGACTTTCACACAAGCCAAATTGTACAATCTCAAAAGAAAATTTGGGCAACTCCCAGGAAAGTGAACCCATGCATAGTCATCTCCTAGGAGTGAAGTGACTAAAGTATAAAAACTGTAGTTCCATTATCACATTTACTTTTATTTATAAAAATAATTTCCAAATTCGTTATTATTCGTTATTAAATCCAAGCACTGGACTTGTGTTGATGGCCTCAGTGTATTCTAGGACCTATAGGGCCCTTCATCAAATGGCTCATTTAATTAGTAGGTCAAACATATCTACAAAGTGAGGATACAAAACAATGCTAAGTGACACTGCCCTTGAGTGCAGCAGTTTCACATGTCTAGAATTTGGAGCAAATTAAATGGCCCTATTTTACTAAGCAGAAGCCAGTCAGTGGCATACCTCTTTATCAAATCCCTGAAATAAAGGTTAAAGTTACGTTATAGTTAGGAATTGCAAATGTATCTTACTTAGAAATTCACTGAAAAAAACAAAGATTAAAGAGACCTTATAGTTAGGTGCAAATGTTAAACACACCATTTTAAACAAAAACAACACTGAAATTCACCAGTTATTGTTATCTCAAGCAGCTGTAATTAGGGCCCTAAAGTATCTCCAACTCATGCACTAGCCATGCACTACTAATTAACTCACATATTACATCACTTATGACATGTTCTATGGCATCATTGATAATATTACTGCAGCATCTGAAACAATATAATTAATAACAACACTGTGCATGGCAGGAGCCAGCACCACTAGTTTGCTTCCCGCCTGGGCAGGAGCAGTATTTTCACTGCTCGCGCCTGGGCAAGAGCAAAGTTAAGTTACGTGCCTGGGATAGCGAGTGCATAGTATGCCTTCACTCTTCCGGGTAGTGAACACAAGTGACCATGGGGGCGAGGTCCTGTGGCACTACTAGAGCTGTAACCGGCCCCATGGGGATGGGGTTCCCATGGCTGGTAGATGGCTCGGGGTGGGGGCGCATGTCCCCTCCCCCTTTAATAAATATGGACCTGGGTGAATGGGGTCTACAAGGCCTGAAAAAGGCTTGGAGGGGCGGGTGCCCCGTCCCCTTAAAATACATATACTGTGACCCTCCGTACCCTGCCAACCGCAGGGGTGTAATTTTAAAAGGACAGGAGCTGGCGTTTTTTTGTTCTTGACGCTGCTTAACAGAGGATCTACATTTTGAAAAAAAAATCCAGGGTGTGGGGTGTGAGTCGTCAGGGTATTTACTTTGTTCTGTGACAGGAGACTAAGTCCCCAAGTCTCAAATTGCTTCCATCACATTGTTATTCATTTTATTCATGTGGTGGCAGTCAATCAGATTTTACAGGCTCCGCAGATCCTCCACAGCGGGATATACACAAAGTTTCTTACCTTAATTTCTCAACAACTACTGAACAGATTCACACCAAATCCCAAAAAGTACGCCTTCTGGACCAAGATCTGGCTTCCTGCCACATCTGGTGTAAGTCTGTTCAGCAATTTTTGCAGTATTGCTGTTCAATTTTCCAATGGAAAATGCATTTTGGGATATCCTCCCCCCTCCTTTTTCATGGCACCAGGAAAGATCTGAGGTGAATGGGAATTTTAGTTTTTAGAAAGTTTGGTGAAGATTCATCACACGTATTCATTTAAAAAGAAAAACAATGGATAGAGTGAAGTTAAAGTTAGGTAAGGTAAGACGATTTTCCCTTTCATTAAAAAAAAACCCTAGAACATCAGTGAAAAAAACAAAGGTTAAGGTAACGTAATAGTTATGGTTTTGTAATAAATTAAGAACTAACTTTTAAAAACAAAAACACTGGAATTGGAAGTAATACTTTACTAACATTATTACAACTTGTGTCCCCAAGATGCACTGCTTATGACCTCACATATTACATCACTCATGGCATGTTAAATGACATCATTGATCAAATCTCTCAAATTAAATGGGACAAAAAGAGCTTCTGCCAATTGGAGGGGAATGATTGGACTGATGACTTATGGACTGCCCAATTGGGCTCTCTCCCAATCCAGATAACCAAAGTGAGAAACTGGAGTATCTTTGACCGAGAACTCTTATTCATGTCACTACAGACCAGCCAGAAATCTACAATCTAGCTCTCTGCCCGACTAAAGCAGGTAGGATGCAAGAGAATCGCTTTTCAGGTTCTAGACCCTAAACTCTGCAACGACCTCTTGCTAAGGCTCAGGAAAACATCTAATTGTAATTTTACTAAACTGCAACTCAATGTCTATATCTCCAACTACGTGTGTTCAATAAGAACAACTATAATAATAATTTATAGTCTCACGTTTAAAACTAGAATTCCATGTCTAGGATGTGTGTAACAGTCAATAATACTGTTTCAAACACTGAAACATTCGGGAGAGTTCACGTACTTCATAAAATAGCAACAGTTCTGTAAAGAAAGCATGGGTCATGTGTTCTTTTCAATCTTATTAAATTACAGGGCTATTAAATGCACTAACTAAGCTTCAATAACATTTCCCTTATTTGGACTTTTTCGGATTCACAAGGCAAAGATCAGCATAGCTCACTCTTTTGGTACAGTTTTTTGGATGAATAGGAAAAGCATTATCCACAGAAACGGTATTTTGTTTAAACTGTCTGTTGACCTGTTTCGCTAGAACGGATTCCCATCAATGTGAAGTACTTTTATGTGTTTCAAAATATATCAAAACGCTGTATTTTATTTTAAAGGGAATGATTCACTAAATAGATAGTTTATATTTAGGTTTCTCGAATCACACGTTTCACTAACAAAGTGTTTTTCTATCACATGCACATGTGCAATCCGAAGTCCAGACTCTCAGCAAGGAAGGCCTCCTCAACTGGTTTCTGGGATGGCAGCTGTCTCTTTAGCCATGATACTCAATAGCTGTTGGAGTGTAAATAGCCGCCCCAAAATGTGCGGATTAAGCACAACAAATGGTGCAATCTACATAATTATATTACAAAACAATTGGCTAAAAAACCAAAACATCTGTAACACCGTGAAATAATCAGTTTATGAAATATAACATGGCTGGAAGGAGCTGAATAATTTTTAGCATGAAGGAGCTGAATTCATAAATCAGTACTCCAAAAACCAAATGTGTAATCAAAGTACTTATGTACTCTAAGAGAGGGGTCTCATAGACACACCCCTCAGGTTAAACAGATGATCTAGGCTCGGACAGTCAATATGAACCTTAGATTAGAGGCTTTAATCTCCCGTTTGAGGCACCAGACTGCAAAGTAATTACTCAGTGAAAGTGAAGACAATAAAAATGAAGAATACAGGGCATTAGAATTAGTATGCGTAAAGGACCAGTTTCCACCAATGAAAGGTGATGATACTAAGAAGGGGTTCCCCACAAATCATCATGAATTCCTAATCTACATAAACTTGAAATGCTTTGGAAATGTTCTACTTTAGCCAGAAATATCGTCTTGTCATTTTCAGTAATAACTAATTACATCCCAAAATATAATCTTTTAGTAAATTAATTATTGTGTCACCAAACATTGCCATTTGCTGAAAAAAACATAAATTGTGACAAACACTAGCACTTATTTTACAAAAATAACAAATTTTACGTCTAAACATGAGCTAATGTTCTAATAAAAATATTTCCTTGATGCTTTTGTCCCCAGACACTGATTTCCATTAAGGCAAGCTGGCCCAAGCCCTAGTGGGCTGGACTTTGATGATCCCAGTCAGAGCCTTCAGATAGCACCTTGGTGTCTACAGCTTCAGAGGATCAAAGCAATGCCAGCACAGCACCATCACGTTGACCTACACAAACAAGTCAAAGAGTCTGCAGGAAGCCACTAGTAGTCGTTCTTCTTTTCTTCAACCAGATCAGGTGACTCTCTTGTTGTCAGGTGTCACAAATGTTCTTCACCAGAAAGGGACAGTGCCCAGATTTCAGGATGCACCAGTCACAAAAAAAGAATAGCACAGTACAGCTCCATGCAAGGCCCAATGTCAGGAACTAGCAAGCAGGATTGAGTGGGCCCATGTATCTGCTGACCATCCTCAAGATAGCTACAGACTTTTTACAGGTACACAAGGTCTCACAAAACATGTTGGGCGGGTCACATGAGCTCAATCAGTTGCCAAGAATGATACTGATGACTTGCAGGGCCCACCTGGTTGAGCAGCTGCCTTGTGACCAGGGATTTAAGGATTCCACACATTAGTAGCAGAGGTGTTTACAAGGTGTGCACTCTCTTCTACTCGGCTTGTCTTGGTAGCCTGGATTTTCTTTGGGCATGCTCACTAGCAATACTGGTTCAGCCACATTTGCTACCAGCTGCATCTTTTGTTTTGGCCAATCTCTGTTGAACCCTGACATTTCTTCATGCATGACCTGGACCCATAAAACTTATCCATTTCAATCACCACATGAAGACATGATCGGAGTGGGACAGAAAACTGTCCAAAGCACAAAAATAAAAGAGGCCCACAACAGTTAATTAGGTAGCTAAAAAAAGTGGCCAACGTTTGCAACCTGTGGTAGTTTGGAACTTTAAAAGACTTGCTACATAAATGTTTTGCAAGGTATGGATGACAACATGGATTTGACCATGCTGCAGGCAGTGTTTGTTTTAATATCATTTAAATTAAAAGAAAAAATGGCCCAGCAAACCATAAAACATGCCTGCAAACAGCCAAGAAAGCAGGCTACACAATGATGTCTATAGGGCCGTCTGACCATGGAGGCAGATATCGGGGTCACGTGACAGGTACTTTGCTAGTCTCAGTGCAAGAAAATTCAGGCTCAAATCAGACATAATTCCCAGATTTTTCAATTATCTCCGTACTCGTGCGTTCCATTAGGCATTAATTTGCAAGCTAGGGAACAAACCGAAAGTGAGTTTGTACTTATCAAAACTGACTATGTGTAGGCTGGTTGGTTACAATGAGCACATTTTCTGGACAAGAGACCTCTCCTTTTAGGAGAAAACGCTTAGGAAATATAAAACCTTGTGTATTTTTAGGGTCGAGCCTGCGAGTACATGTGCAGGCGCAGGCGCATGCGCCTCGCTTGCAAGACTCTTTTGTGTTCCGTAAAGGGCTTGGAGTCACTCACCATTTGTTGGTTTGCGTGGCACTCTTTACAGCCTTGTAATTCGTCAAGGCACGCCTGGCATCACTTCCGTTCTGTGTGGAGCAGGGATCAAGCACTAATTGATGCAACTTAATTAGTGCCAGTCCGCTCCTTCCGACACGATCAAGGTACTATTTGTTGTTTTCAAATTCGAGTGCCCCGCACACAAAAGGCTTATGGCTGGCAAAAACGTGTCCAACAGGCACCAAATTGAAAAGTTTTATTTTTTTAAGCTAACTTTGTTATTTTGGTAAGTCGTCTTTTCTCAGTTTCTTCATATGTTTTCTTTTGTTTTTGCTTGTGGGTGCTGTTGTCAAAAGATGGCAATTAACTTGTTCGAAATATGCTAGACCTATTGCATTGCAAATGCTTGCTACTATTGAAACCTATCTGAAAAAGAATGTCATGGGTACTAAAAAGAAGATATGAGATTCTGGGCATTCTTGGTTACAGGGCTTGCTAATAAAGTATTACGAAAATGGAATGCTTGGAAGGGATGTTAAGTGTTGTTTGTAGAATTCAGTAGGTTTTGTTGCCTGCAATTTTGATTTTACCGGAAGGACAGCACCTCCATATATTATGGAATGTTTTATGAAGAGTCTAGTACAAATCTATTGGCTGTTTTTTGGTAATAAGTATTAGATTATTCACAAACACTCAGCAGGATTTCCTATTACAAGGCAAAAAAGACAGCATTTAACCATATTACTGCGGAGCGAAGTGTAGATTATTATCAAAATATTCTTCTCAATGGCGGGAAATCTTAAATGTATAAGTACAACACAATAATGTTATTACAAATGTTGCAGTGATATCAATGATATCATAGAACATCATGAGCGAGGTAATATGTGAGGTAATTAGCAGTGCATGGTGAGGGCGCAAGTGATAGTTACTTTAGGGCACGATCTATACTTAAGAACTATAACTGCTGAATTTCAGTGGTTTTATTAGCTTAAAAAGTTATGTTTTCACTGACATTTTCAATTAAATTTAATATCTGTTTCGTCTTTTTTCAGTGAATTTCTAAGTTTTTTTTATTTATTTAACTATAATGTCACTTTAAACTTTGGCTTTTTCAGTAAGTTGTCCATTGCCATATGTGGCTTGGGCAGCTAGGCCCTGTGCTCAAACCTCTGCTGGTGCCTGAACCTACTCTCTGCAGAACCCAGCTTGTGGCCAAGCCCTGCACGCAATTCCCCTGCGGACTCCCAGCTTCACATTGTGCATGTCCTTTGGCAGTACGCAGCATAGGGATGGGAGCAGAGCGCTTTATCCCTGCTGACATGTAAGGTTGACATTGTGATATAACAATATAATATATAACTGACTTTGTTAAAGGGTCCGAACACCAAAATATAAAAAGTGGGCATATTGGCTTTATCAAGGGGTCAGCACATCAACATATGCAAAGCAGACATTGGTTTTTTTTTCAATATCTTTTATTGCATTTTTTAAACATGTCAGTTATATGCACACAATTGACATTTCTAACATCCCTCTGCTAACTCCTTTCTCCCCCCATCATGCTCTTATGGCATCGAGTTATATTTCACAGCCGATAGTTCCCGGATTAATAAAACAACCCAACCCTAGCGCGCTCAGTTCTGTGTTGTTGTTCCAGGGGCGGACTCAGGTTCGGATTCTGAAGTAGATGAGGTGACTTCAGGAGCACGGGTGTCGATGGATCTTAGGCTCTCTAGTATTGTGTCCCATTGATTAGCTCAATCCCTGGGTCTCCGCCCTTGCAATGCTTCCTGCAATAGTACAGTTCCCTCGATTCCCGCCCATTTTTCTGATGCGTTTTGCCATATATTTACTTGAGGGCCTGCTGGGTCTTTCCAATGAGATGTGATTTCCCTTTTGGCGAGGACGAGAGCCAGATCGATGAATTTGTTAGATGTTTTATAGGCTGAGGGACGAGGGAAGTCCCCCAATAGTGCCACTAAAGGAGATAGAGTTAGCGCCCTTTCGGTGCTAGCGGAGATTTTCCTAAAAATCTCTTCCCAGTATGGGCTAATTCGAGAGCAACTCCACAGCATGTGTACGAGTCCTGCGGCTGGTTCGGCACATCTGGGGCAACCTGTGCCACTCGTATTGTAAATATTTGTTATCATTTTCAGGGTTAAGTGGGCTCTGTGGTAAATATATAAGTGTATTAATTTAAATCTGGCATATCCAGACACTGAGTAAATATGGGATGTGATCCTTGTCCACTGTGGTCCCTCTATGGTGATTTCTAATTCTGTCTGCCACTTGATTTTAAGTTTGTTAAGAGGAGTGCATGTGCTGTTTTGTAAGGATTTATATATTGCTGATCTCACTCCTTTCTGCTCCCCTAGTGAGCAGATAAGGCTGCAACCCTGTGGGTTGGAGGTTCCAGTGTTCCCACTCCCAAGGTCGTTTGTGTGATTCTGTAGACTGCATTGTAAGTGATGAAAATTCCGGACGGGAGATTGAACTGATTTTGTAGTTCAGGGTATGTGTGCAGTTTCCCGTTACACTACAGATCTCCCAGCTTTGTGATGTTTTGTGCCACTAGTTTATTAAGGCCTATAGGTGCTAGGTTCCCTGTGATGTATTTCAAGCAGAACAGAGGGGCCTCCGGTGCGTATGGTGTTTTTGTGTGGGTGCGCTTTAGGTATTGTTCCCAACAATATCTTGTTGATTCCTACTCGAGTGGCAATTGTCGTTTTGTTTTCCTGGGGTTCAATAGTATACCCAGTATCTTTTCTAGTGGGCAGTTTAAGGGGATCCGGAGTTCTTTCACAACAGTGGGTTCGCTAATAAGCTTTGCTAACCATTGTAGTTGTCCTGCCCAATAATATATCTCTAGATCTGGGGCAGCCAGTCCCCCACTCTGCAGTAGGTCTCTGAAGAGAGCGTAGTGCGATTCTGTGCCTACCTGTTCCCCAAATAAAGCTTGTGGTCAAGGATTCAATTTCTCTGAACACTGCTTTCGGGATTATGAGTGGGATAGTGGAGAAATAATATAACATTCTGGGCAGTACTATCATTTTAAGTAAAGCAACCCTTCCTGACACCGTCAGGGGCAGAGTTTCCCAGAAGCGCATGCAAGCACGGGTCCTTCTGAGTGCTCCTTGTTTGTGGTAGACATTCACTCCCAAATATTTAAATGTGTTAGGGGACCATGGCAGACCTCTTGTGTCATTGGGCTTAATGGAGTTCTCGATCATGGGAAAGATAGTGGATTTCCTCCAATTGATTCGAAGCCCGGAGGCTACTCCGTAGCTCTCCAACATAGCCATTGCTCCTGGTAGTTCGGTCTCCAGGTTCTGAAGGAAGAGCAGCATGTCATCTGCGTAGAAGGGCAATATTATGAGTCCAATGGTTTGTAGAAATGCCCCGGAAGCGCTGTCCTGTTCTGACCATTTGAGCTAAGGATTCCACTGCTACTGCAAAGAGGAGGGGAGATAATGGGCAACCCTGTCTGGTACCCTTACCAACCTGGAAAGGCTCTGACATAGTACTGCCTGTCCTCACTCTTGTGGTAGGATTAGTGTACAGCAATTTTGTCCAACGTCCAAATCCCTCTCTCAGTCCCAATTTTAGCTTGAACTGTTCCAGATATTCCCACCTCAGGCTATCAAAGGCCTTCTCAACGTCCACTGATATAAACGCTGCTTGTGCCATTGTGGGGGGTATGGAGTGTAGTACTGAAACCAGGAGCCTAATATTTTGAGCTGTACTACGTTGCGGGATGAAGCCCGATTGGTCTTGATGGATTAGTGAGGGCATATGAGATAGAAGTCTATTAGCTAGTATCCGGCTTAAGATTTTATAATCTATGTTAAGCATGGATAGTGGTCGGTATGAGCGGACATCTGTAGGTGGTCTGTCTGGTTTCAGGAGAGGTACCATAATGGCCTCGTTAGTGGACGGAGGTAGGCTCTTGTTGTTCCATGCTTCGGCGTATAATGCGCAGAGATGTGGGGCTAGTAGATCCTGGTATAGGTTATATAACTCTAGAGGGAGTCCATCGGTTCCCGGGACCTTGCCCTTTGCCATACTTTGAATCGAGGCCTTGATCTCCGCGATCGTTATTGGTACGGCCAGGGTCGAACCCTCCTCAGGTCCCCATTTAGGGAGGGCAAGGTCCTCCAGCTCCTGCAACTGGGAGTTGGTTAGGGTTTCAGAGGGAGGCACATATAATGTAGAATAGTATCTAGCAGAACAAGTGTTTATCTCCTTCTGACTATAGATGCCATTTCCTGGTGTTTCTTCACTTTCAACTAGGACTCTTTGTTGTTTCGGTGGGTTAGCGAGCCAGGCAAGCAGAGTGCCCGCCTTATCTCCTTCTGAGTGGTGTTTGATTAAGTACTGCTTGTAATCGAAACGAGTTAGTCTTGTGTTTGTTGTCTGAAACCAAAGCTAAAATTAGTGAAACAGAGGGGCCATGTCTGGTTGTTCAGGACGCCTACGTTCAATTTCTCTAAGTCTCGGGAGCTCTGACTCCAGTGACTTTCAAACTCCTATATTCTCGTTAATGCGTGTGCCTCTGATTACTGTTTTGAACGTTTCCCACTCAATGGATCTGGAGGACGCCGTCCCTGTATTTATTTAAAAAAATTTGACAATGGTTGTATGTAGGAAGTGTTTAAATGCCTCATCTTCCAGCATTTCCGCCCTAAGGCGCCATGTTGGAATTAATGGTCTATCTCTACCCCAGGTCAGCGAGACCATTAGAGGGTTATGGTCTGAGATTGTGCATTGTGTGGCAAAGGTATTACATCACTTTGTATTTCAGGGGATGCTAAAACAGTGTCAAGTCTAACATGTAAATCGTGTACTGATGAGTAGTATGAGTAATCCTGTGTGTTCGGCTTGAGTTTCCTCCAGCTGTCTCCCAGCTGCCAATATTGCTGCCAGTCTGCGAATGATTTGGCGGTTTTTAGGGTCTGGGACTGAGCTAAAGGAGGATGAGATCCTTCTAGATTGATATTTGCTATACAATTGAAGTCCCCCCCCGATTAAGTTTGGACCTGCCAAGAGTGGGCCTATTTCCAGGGATAGCTTGTCAAAAAATGTCCCTTGTTCCTGATTTGGTGCGTATATGCCTCCTATAGCTACATCCTTTCCCTCCATCCCCCCAGCTACTATTACGTATCTCCCCTCTTTGTCTACAATCTCGTGTAGTTTTTGGAAAGGCACACCAGGGCGTATCCATAGTAGCACTCCCCTAGCGAATGCCGAGTAATTAGTGACAATAATTTGGCCTCTCCATCTTTTTTTTAAGGGCGCTGACTTCCTGCTCCACCAGGTGGGCTTCTTGCGATAGAGCTATATGTATCCCCCTGCGCTTCAATTGGCTATACACCTTGTACCGTTTAGACATATTGTTTATACCCCTGACATTCCAGGTGATTATTTTATACTTCGTGGTCATAATCCTGGTTTAGTTGTATGTAGCGGCTGTGGTCAGTGCTCACTCTGGGGTGTTTAGACCTGTGTTTCGTCAGTGTATTTCGAGTGCAAAAGCTATCGGCTTCAATAATGGTAAGTGCATGATCTATTCCATTTTCTAACTTAATAAACTGAATCCCCAACTCCCTCTCCCCAGGACCGGTGACCAGAACTATCCACGTCCAAACCATTATAACTTTTCCTAGTGACCTATAGGTGGGAGGTGCGCCAGAGACCAAGAGCCTACGCTCCGGGCCGTTCCCGGGACCCAGCTCATCCATATTAGCTGCCCATGTAAACAGTATTCCTGTTATGTTGCGTTCAGCAGTTCGGGTATTTTCTTCTCCTCCCTGTCTTGGTAAGTTTGTTGGGTTCGTATAACAGTACACATGTTTCCAGCTTTACTTTTGACGGGTCATATAATGTCTTCCGACGATCTCGGGGTAACTTTAGGCAGGCTGGTGAGGGTATCCCTTGAAGAGATTGAGGAATTTCCGCAGCTTGAATCATGGTCCGAGGTATTTCCAAATGCTTGGGACAAGGGGAAGGCTCCTCTGCTCAGTGTTGCCGCAGCATCCACTGCTTCGCGCATTTCTTGGGAGAGTTTGGTGCCTTGGGGGGGGGGGGGGCGACCTCCGTGCGTCGTTTAGTGGATCTGCTGCATTTCCTGATGGATGTGTGAAGGGTTTTGCGATAAGGGTTGGAGGTGGTGATGTTCGAGGATTCCAGCCATTCCTCGGCCATTTGCGGTGATGTGATGTGCGTTTTGCTTTCATACTCTAAGTTTGGCTGGGAAAAGCATTGCGTATTTTATTCCATTTTCGCGAAGTATGCGTTTAGGGTTGTTGAAAGAGGCTCTTAGTGTTTGCGTTTCTCGTGTGTAATCTGGGAAGATGACTCGCTGGTTTTTTAGTGTGCTTTCCCCTTTTTTAAAGGGTTCGAGATAGGATATAGTCTCTGTCTTTGAAATGAAGTAATTTTGCCACTTTCCAGGGGGAGGGGTTCTGCTGGGTACTCTATGGGCTCTTTCTATTGCAAAGAACGGTGAGAGGCCCTCAGGGGCCACAGTTTCTTTGAGTCAGTTTTCCAGGAAGGATTCCATATTTGCTGCCGATATCTCCACCCCCTCAAGCAACTCAATTTAAGACTACACTCCTACTTGCATAGATTCCATGCACACACAGAACCTGCTAAGGAGGACTAGCATTCTCTTACATCGCTCCTAAATTCCACACCAGATTCTCCTCCTCTCTTTTTGAATTTCATAAGAAGCTGAAGACCTTTTAATGCCCAAGGGATCAAGGCCTTCTCCAGGAAGTGAGAGGTCAGGGCTACTAGCTTGTCTGAGTTCCAAATTTTGTGGAATGGAAAAACAACAAATGACAATACAAGTTTAAAATGGACCACACAAAACAGATAAAGGGAAAGGGTCAATGGTATGCTACTCGCAATGGTGACAAAATATTTTCTTCAGCAATTTCCTGTGGGTGTAAAAAGACATCATTGATGATATTATAGTTATAAGGCATTACATTTCCAGAGGTGGACAACTGCTCTTGCAAAAATGTGTGATGTAACACGGCACATGGTGAGACACTGCACATATAGGTGATGGAACAAATGTAAGACAAACTATAGGGCAACTGCAACATACTTACCTTAAAGTTGAGAGTATTTCTCTGAATACAGGCATTTGGGGTAGCATTCCTCTGCAATCACACACTTCAAATTGACAGGGCAGTTAGTTCTAGTGGTGCTTCAAGGAAACTTGGCAAGTCAAAAATAGCAGCGCTCTTGAATGTAGGGCAATGTCAGAAATGGGGTCTCTGGTTGGCAGTCAGTTTGCACTCTGTCCACGCAGGGACCCCCACTCTAGTCCGAGTAATGGAGATACACACCTAGGATAACCCCTGCTCACTCCTTGGTAGCTTAGCAAAAGCAGTCAGGCTTATCTCAAAGGCAATATGTAAAGTATGTGTACAATCACACACAGTAATACAGGGAAAACACTACAACGGTACTCAACACCAGTCAGAAAATAGACAATATTTATCTGAGTGAAACAAGAACAAAACAACAAAAATCCAACATACAGGAGCGAAATTATGTTTTTTTAATTATTAAACTTCAATATAGTGCTTCAAAGCACAAATGCTTCAATTTGGTGCTATCACTGTGTCAGTGCGAAGCGTCAGTTTCTTGCTCTGGAGCAGTGGAAATGAGGCGGCGTTGGTGCGAAGTGTCGGTTCCTTATGCTCTGGCGAGGTCAATGTCCGGTGGGTCAAGACGCAGTGGAGCGACCTCATGGTCACGCCACGGGGCTTCAGTTGTCACAGATGTCGGTGAGACAGCACTCAGGACTCACGAAGTCACAGGACATCTGCGGGGCTGCGGCGGTGTCAGGCCTGCGATGTCAGTCGGGGTCATCGCACTGCAGCGGGGACCATGGCTTGGATTGCAGGTGGCATGTCAGGGTCAGGCAGCAGTGTCAGTCCGGGCATCGTCCGAAGTCGGTGCCCTTGGTTTTTCTTAGTTTTCAACCAGCTTTCAGTCCCAAAGGCCCAAAAACTGGAGCAGGCATCACCTTGTGAGTTAGAGTCCACAGCAAGTGAACTCAGAGGCTGGTAGGTGAGACTTCTTAACAGGAGGCAAGCTCAGTCCAAGCCCTTGGAGAAACTTCACAAGCAGGGTACACAGCAAAGTCCAGGGCTACCTAGGGCCTACCTTAGGGGTGACTTACATATAGTAAAAGGGAAGGTAGCTATTTTAAAAACAAGAAAGTGGGCACTGTGCTAAAACATGAAGTGCGGCGCTCATGCAGCTAAAAGTTAGGCGCACACCTGCCACAGTGAAACCTGAAGTGCGGCGGCTGTGAAGATGGCTCTGTGCTGATAAAGCCGCAAGAAAATATCAAATGTGACCTGTTTACAGCAGAGCGCAAAAAGAAAGCACTCCTCTTCCGTTCTTAAGATGATAGTCAAAGTAGTCCGTGAACACAGCATAAAATGGTGAGCAGTGTATTTATATAGTAGTTGGTCTGATCCCCTGGGAGGAGACCAAAAAGAAAAAAGATGGGACAAAGATTAAGATTACCCAGTAGCAAGCAAGGATTTTTAAAGGATACTGGCATGCACAAATCACAATGAGTGGGAGGAGCTGAACCTCACAAACAATGTACAACAGGTTGCTAAGCGACAACGCAAGCATTGTCTAGGCTCGACCTAAAAATTATACAAAAAAGAGTTATCTAAATGGTGGGAAGCTGCTTTGCTACAGAAGTACTTGAGGGAGTTGAAATCCCCTTTGAGTTGATTTGTCCTAGTGGCTTTAGATGTAAATCTGAGTTTCCACTCAGTATGTCCTTCGATGCAATTGTTATATTTGAGAAGCTTATTTGACGGATTGGAAAAGGCTAAGATTTGTTGAGATACATGACTTTTACAACCTGCCTCACAAACATCAAGAAGTGTTACCTGAGTTGCAAAACAACAAGTAAATTGCCATTAGACCATTTTGTAAAGGGGGTAACACTTATTTTCTCTAAAGAAAAATATTTAGCAGAAGGAAATTGGCAAATACCTCATGCTATGCACTAAGTGATAAGACAAAGGTTGAACTAGCAAACAAAACATACTGAAGGAAATGGTTAGATTTATGAGAAGAGTGCCTTTTGGAGTGGGATGAGTGCCAGTATATAAAATACAATTATTCAAAAATACCAATCTTCTATTTACTCCCTAAAATACATATAGATTTAGACAACCCCCCAGGGAAACACTTGAGGGTTGATTACGACTTTGGCGGGCAAAAAACTCTGTCCACCAAACTCCGACAGGGTGGCTGCCGCCTACTCGGAACCCCCCCCCCCCCCCACCAGAGCTAGTATGGGTTTCCTGCGAAGTCGGCAGGTGGAAACCTAAGTTTCTGCCCGCAGGCCTAGCGAGAAACAGGCTATAGCATTGTCTCCGGCTCGTAATCGAGCCGGCAGCAATGCTGTCGCCTGCAGGGTGCACCAGCACCCTAGCAGTGTTCACTGCAAAGCAGACAGTGAACATTGCGAGGGTGCTGGCGAGGGGTGCCCCTGCACTGTCCATGCCAAGTGCATGAGTAGTGCAGGGGCTCCCCTGTGGCCCCCTGCGCCTATTATCTGCCAGTGTTTTCATGAGATGCTACCACCATTAAACCGCTGGCAGAGAAAGAGGTCGTAATCTCCAGGGCAGCGCTGCTTGCATCTCTGCTCTGGCAGATTAGGACCTTTGCCACCGCCAGACCGCCAGGATCCAAGATCCTGCTGGAGCTGGCGGTTCCCTGGCAGCCCGACTGCCAGGGTTGTAATCTACCAGTCAGACCGCCACCGCGAGTATGGCGGTCTACAGACCACCATGCTCATAATAAGCCCCATAATTTCTTCTTTTGGATGTTTGCTGGAGAACCCAGTCCATTATGTTGAGTATTTTTTTAGAACTTTTTTGGAAGCATTGTCTCCAGATGTGAAGGATAGTAATGACTTCCCTTAAGATTATAGACGGTATTAATTGAGAAGAAGACTACTTGTTAATGAGTTGGGATGGAAATAGCTTATGCACCTGCATGCCCCATGAATTGGGTACCCAAAGCCTGTCAACATTTTCTAACAGCCAGGTCCCTTTTCTATTTGTTGCAAACTAAGATGATCTTAGATATGATTTGGTTCTGTTTAAACAACAACTTTTTCATTGTTGACATTGTTGACAGGGAATGCTAGCACAGGGCACTGCGATGGGGACCTGCTTCACCCCCAGCTACGCATGTCTTTACATAGGCTAGTGGGATGGGAGGGTCGCCAGTAACATACATCTTTTTTATGACCACATAATGCTCTGGTCATGCTACATTGATGATATTTTTATAATCTGGAAGGGATCCAAATAGCTTGCATTGGACTTTGAACTGAATAAATAGGAATGACTGCATTCTAAGCTTTACAGGTCATAGTTACAGCAAATCTTTTAGATCTTAAGATTGAGGTTTGCAATTCCAAGTTACAGACCATGTTGTTCTGCAAGAGATGCAGGCCTCCAAAAATCAAAAAAAGTTAGTAGACCAGCATGTCAAATAACTTGAATAATCTACCCGATCAAACTGTAATGAATTGACCCGTAAACTGGTCTCAAATTGTGTGATCCTAGGCAAATATTTTATTTTACATAGTTGCCTTTTTCTTCATTCTCACGAGTGCACCTTCACATATGTGAGCTCAGCATTTCTGTTGTACAAAAAATATCTCTATTGTTTGATTAGCTACACTAAAGTTTGCTTCATGTATAATAAAAATCTAACCCACATACAGGGTACACATGATCCATGACCACCTAACTAATAGCACTACCGTCGGAGCATGAGTGTTTCTCGTTTTATGTTTAAACATTCACTTTTAATAAATATATTACTAAAGCATGATGTGGTAGAGCACTGTCATTAGCAGACAGTAAATTTCCCAAAAAATTCCAAACATCTTCCCACTAACTTGTTGCTTTACTAATAAAACTATATAGTGTATTTACATAACTCTGTGAAAATTGGGTTTCAGAAAACATATTTATCATTTACACATCACCAAGTAAAGTATTCTGATTTGTTTTCATCCTATTCAAATATTTTTTCATTACACTTAAGTATAAAAATGGGCTTTCACAACTACTGAAACATATTTTGAAATGTTTGTACAGTTGACTTAGTTATTTAAATGGTGTGTGTTAGAAAATTCCTGACACCCTACAGACTTCCATTTCACACTCTTTGTTCAGGAGATCAGACAGTGCACCTTACAAAATCCTGGAGCTTGTAGTCAGAAAAAAAATTAATTGTAAGAAGTCAAACTGACTTGTGACCTCTGGATCTGAGTAAATATGACAAGATAACAAGATCTAATGGCGTCTTCATTGCTCCTTCACTTTCTGGCTGTACTGAACACCTGTTCTTTGTCAACATGCCTGAAGGGGTGAGTAGGTTATCAAAATAGCTCAACCTGACATAATATGATTCACCATAGAGAGTGGGCGAGTAGATATTTTGAGGTCTAAGATGGCTACATACCTCAAGCAATCACACCAAATATTTAATTCAAATGATTCCATACAGAGAGTTATTCAGGGCTGGGAGAAACTGCAGTGGTCTTAGTGCTTTTGAGGAAGAAAATAGAGTTATGTTGGAGAGACTTCACAAATGAGTATACAACTTTCAGGCCCTAATGGAAGCAGTGCTTAAAGTAGATAAATTCAAGAGAGAAGATTTGCTATTGGAGGGCAGTAAGAGATCCAATGAAGCTGAGGCCATTAGGCTTATTGCCACATATAACAACAAGGCACATAAGATCAGAGGGATTTTCAAAAACATTGGCAAGTTCAACAAAGTGATGAACTAGTGTGGAAGAATCTAGCTAATCATCCAAAAATCTCCTTCAGGAGAAGTAAGTCACTGAAGGATATTTTATGTAAAAAACATGGGGCCAGATGTAGGAAACGTTTAGCGACTCGCAAACAGCAAAAATTGCCGTTTGCGAGTCGCTAAACGCGTTTCCCGATGCAGAAATGCATATTGCGAGTCGGTACCGACTCGCAATATGCATTTCGGAATCGCAAATAGGAAGGGGTGTTCCCTTCCTATTTGCGAGTCTGAGTGGTATGCAATACCATTTGCGACCGCGTACGCGGTCGCAAATGGTGTCGCAGTTACCATCCACTTCAAGTGGATGGTAACCCACTCGCAAATTGGAAAGGACCCCATGGGACCCCTTCCACTTTGTGAATGGACCCAAAAATATTTTTTCAGGGTAGGTAGTGGTCCAAGGGACCACTACCTGCCCTGAAAAAAAAAACGAAACTAAAGGTTTCGGTTTTTATTTTAAGTGCAGCTTGTTTTCCTTTAAGGAAAACGGGCTACACTTAAAAAAAAAAAAAAATGCTTTATTGAAAGCAGTCACGAACATGGAGGTCTGCTGACGACAGCAGGCCTCCATGTTTGCGAGTGCCTATACTCGCTATGGGGCCGCAATTTGCGACCCACCTCATGAATATTTATGAGGTGGGTCATTGCGACCCCATAGCGAGTCGCAGTCGGTGTCTGAGACACCGTACTGCATACCAATTTGCGACTTGCAAATTGCGAGTCGCAGGGACTCGCAATTTGCAAGTCGCAAATTGGTTCTTTGCTACATCTGGCCCATGATTTCTAATGAACAGAACACTGATAAGGGACACAACATAGTTGGCTTTTTACCTGCAAAAAATGCAAAAGTTGCAGAATTAGTAGGAATGTGAAGAAATTCACTTTACCTAATACAAATCATGACTCTGGTACAGAAAAATCTGTGTTGTAATTTCAGAATTTTGTGTCAATGCTCTCAGAAGTAGTTGCAATCAATACTATATTTGGACACCATTCACAAAGCTAAGAAACAGATACTGGATCATATGCGGGATAAGCAATATCGAGAAGCTAGACATTTTAGGGAGCATCATTCAATTGATATAAGACAGCTACAGTTCTTTGTGTTTGACAGAATCTAACCCAAAATCCATGGTAATAACAAAGTTTTAGCTTTGCACAACCTGGAGTCTTGCCATTTTATTAATTTCAACACACTGCATCCCTCCAGGTTAAATTTGGATGAAGAACTGGCTGTCCATAGAGGTTGAACATTAAGGGGGTTATTACAACTTTGGAGGAGGTGTTAATCCATCCCAAAAGTGACGGTAAAGTGGCGGATATACCACCAGCCGTATTACGAGTCCATTATATCCTATGGAACTCGTAATACGGCTGGTGGAATATCCGTCACTTTACCGTCACTTTTGGGACGGATTAACACCTCCTCCAAAGTTGTAATAACCCCCTAAGTGTTTAACATTGTGATTTGAAGTTACAGTTATACAATCTCTCTTGTATATAGGATTGAGGGTTTCTTCTTTCTTACAATTGTGTTTTTCATTTTTACATAGGAGCACTTTGTTGTCTAGCACATGGATATGCTGCTTATTGAGCTAAGAACTTTCTAGCTGAGTATATTAGTTGCTAATGATCCTAATTGTGTTTGTCTTGTAGTACAGGAATTTGGTCTATCTGATTCTGTAAGTAAATGATTCTGTGCACATAATTTACCTACAATGTATGAATAGAACAAGCCCACTGGGGCAGGATCCCCATGAGTTTTATGATTTATGTACACACATTTACACTTGGAAAATTAAGAAAAAGACCACTGTGGTTATTCATGAGTTTTGAATTTCAGATAGTTGTAAACTGAATTAGTATTAATCATTATATGATTAATTGAAAACAGAAGGGTATACAGTAGTGTTAAACAATTGAAAGAAAACTTTTCTTGTTATTAATATGTTTTGTTATGTACCATGCCCACTAGGACGATTGCAGTCGCACTATTGATAATGTTTTAATTTCTGAATCTGTAAATTTTTTATAACTTTTTTGGGGTAATAGATGCTGCACTCTAATGTCATGCATTATATTGTAGCCGTTTAATGATGGCATCATGCTTTTGAAAATAGTGGCTCCAGCAGTCCTCTGTTTTTGTTTACTCAAGCACTTATATTTGAAGTTTTGACTGTCTAATTTATCATTATAATTTATATCTATCTATCTATCTATCTATCTATATATATATATATATATATATATATATATATATATATATATATATGCACACACACACAGTACCTCATGCTACTCTGTACCCCTAAATTCTTACACTTACAATTATGCCACAGGCAACAGGTTGTGTGGATCAGGGTCCGGTAAGGTACATATAAGCATTACAAAAATACAGTCAAATAAGAAAGGACTGGCTCAATAAGTGAATTCAAGGGAGAAATTCAACATTTATGAAGATTTATCACAGAATTGTAAAAGATTCAATACATGATAATTATATTCAGAAACTGCTGTGATACATAAATATCAATTGTCATAAAGTTCATCAGTACAGAAAAATGTTAAAATCAAAGAAAAATGGTAGCTCCCAAGTGTGCAGCAGAATCAATCAGAAATCAGAAAGAATCTCTAGTAGCATAGGAACAGCCTCTTGCTCACCCACTAAACTGAGGGTTTATATAGGAAATCTACTCAGAAAAGCATGGAAATTGTAGAATGACTGTGGTGTCAGCAAAGAAATACATTTTCAACAAATCAGAATACTGACTCAAGAATCGTCATACAGTCTTACCACCTAAGCACTAACACACTATATGAATATTGATCCAGCCCCCTCTGACCTAATGTCATCCGAAGGTGTTAGAACAAACTAGTTACATAAACAACAGTCAATCATTGTGAACTAATGCAATAGTGCGTGGGATGTCCTTGCAGAATGTTATTATACTGAGCTCATGCTAGAGAGCCTTCTTCGAGAGCAGTCAGGAATAAACATGACCTGGTTGGCTAAACACAGCAAAAAATAATAAAAAGAGTACTAACTTGATAAGACATCGGTTTTGCACAAGATCACTTTGAGGCCTAGCTGAGGCATATTTAGCATAAGCCATGAAAAGTCATTTGAACATGTCAGAGCAAAACTGTTTCAAAAGCAATAGAATGTTTATGTTTATAAAGCACAACAAATGCCAGTTGGTGTCTTGGCGCTAAACCTACCAGTAGAGAAGGAGGAGAGCATTTAAAATACCATTAATGAGTAAAAAGCCAGGTTTTAAGCAATTTCCTAAACGTTAAAATATCTGTCCAAATTTTCAGCTTCAAGGGGAGAGCATTCCACAACTTGGTGGTTTTAAGAAAAAAACTCCTGCCTTCCCAGGACGCTCGCTTGAACCTGGGCACAGACAGACACTTGAAGGTTGCAGATCTCAAATTAAGAGTGGGCACATTCCAGATAAGGCTATCCTGAATGTATTTGGGGGCTATATCATGTAGAGCCTTGAAGGTTATACAAAGAGCTTTAAACTCATTTTTTTTCCCACTGGTAACCAATGTAACTTTTTTATGGCCTGAGATACAGACTGATATTTGTGAACATTTTTCAAAAGCTGGGCTGTGATATTTGTAGCTTTAGCAGCAGAGTTTTCCTGAAATAAGCCTCTGTTATTAGTAGAAGTCCAATGATTACACGCCTCTCCCTGATCTCCAGCCAAATGGGTCTGGCTTTCTTCATGGGAAAGCTGGCTGAGAGGGAAGTAGTCCCCCTCACATAGGCTTCCTCCATTTGCAAAAGAGTACGAAAGGCTGAGAAATTGAGTTGGCACGGAGTCTGAGGTGAACGAGGACACAAAAAAAAGAAGAGTGGTCCTGTCTAAACAAAAAGGACCTCTGTTTTGCTGGAATTAAGTTTTCAACAATTTTAAGGCATACATATGTTATTTAGGGACATACAGGAGTTACATTTAGCTGCTGTCTCTTCATAACTACTGGAGATGGAGACTACTATCTGTGTACTGTCTGCATACGAAATAACCGAAAATCCAAAGGATTTGACCACACTGGCCAGATGTGTCACATAGAGATTAAAAGAGTGGGGCTTAATGACAATCCCTGAGGGATGCCACAGGGTAGACTAAAATGATCAGAAGCAAAGCCTTCCATTGCAACATGATGTACCCTACCTGACAAAAATGACTTGATTAGACTGAGTGCATCACGTCAGTGTACAGGTATAAACTCAATTGTGGATTATTATTCTGCACACTAATAATATGCACAATTTCTGGCATTGCCAGGCAAGATAACTGACTGGACACGCTGTTAGCATGTTCTGCTGCCCCAGGTAAAAATCCTGAAGCATCCTGTGGGGCAGAGCCATTGATGGTGTGCCTGGAGTGGATATAGGTCTGCTTCCCTGTTATCCGCCCCGCTGGGGTGAAGCTGTGTGGCAGAGGGGGGCTGCGGCCGCTGATGCTCCTAGGTGCCTGCATCGACAGGAGAGCGTGGAGGCCTAATGAGGGCTGGTAAGTATGGCCTGCTCGCCGAACATGCAGTGAGGGGGAGAGACAAGATCGGTGTCTGTGGACTATGCTGCCAAGCAGAGCCCGCAGAGAGGAAGAGCTGTAGCCTATGCAGCTGCCCTGGGGGCACTCAGGCCCGCTGTGGCTGAACGGACGAAGACAGCAGGGAAAGGAAAAATGTGGGCCCGGGTCATGCTCCACTGCTAACAGGCGGTGGGATGAGAGTGGCAGAGAGTGGGCAGCTTGTCCTTCACCTTTTGCAGCGCGTAGCAGTGAACCCAGAGGTGCGCGCCACGCCTGCGTCAGATTTCTGCCCATGGTTCTAGTGATTTGTAGACGGTTCCAGGGGAGTGAAGAGGAAGAGAAGAGGGCACAAGACTGAATTCTCACAGCAAGGAGGAGCGGGCAAGTGAGTTGACGGCCTGTGACAGGACGACAAGACTGGGATCGGGAGAGGTGCCACAGCACTGGAATGGGGGAGTATGGTCCACTGGAGCACGGAATGATGCTGCCAGTGGCAGCCCGCACTTTAGGGCGGAGAGGCCCCCCCCCCCCCCCACCTTTTGCCCCTCATGAAGAGTGTCTGCCAGGCTGAACAAAGGCCAGCCTGACAGACACTCTTCATTTTCAGCTCAGACAGCCAGGAGTGAGCCATGTGCGATTTGCGCAAACTCATGGCTGCCTGAGCTGAAATTTGCTGGGCTGAAGATGTCACAGCTCCTATGGGCGTGACCTCCCCGGCTCAGCAAAGGTGCCTTGAGGCCCTCCCCTGGGTAACGAGGAAAGCGTCACCCATTGACATTCGCCCTGGGCCCTTCAGGTTTAAGTGGGGTGGGGTCAGCAGTCTCACTGATCCCATCCCACTCTGTGACGAGGCTGGGACTGCCACCTACCCTCATTGGCTGACCTAAGGCCAATGAGGGAAGGCAGCAGTCCCAACCCTCCTGGGACCTAGAGACTGAAGGTAAGTGTGTGTGTGATGTTTTAAATTGAATGTTTGTTGCGCGTGTGCATGTTTGAGTGTTATGAGTGTTGTTAATGGATGTGCGTGCGTGTGTGTGTGAAAGAATGAGTGTGTGTGATCTTTTAAAATGAATGTTTGGTGCATGCGTGCATGTTTGAATGTTATGAGTGTTAATGGATGTGCGTGCGTGTGTGAAAGAATGAGTGTGTGTGATGTTTTAAAATGAATGTTTGGTGCATGCGTGCATGTTTGAATGGTATGAGTGTTGTTAATGGATGTGCGTGCATGTCTGTGTGTGAAAGAATGTGTGTGTGTGTGTGTGTGTGTGTATGTGCTTCCCGCCCGCCCCCCTCCCTCCTAAAGCTGCCAGCCGCCACTGGATGCTGCTAATCGACCTGAGTGGTGAGATCATATGCCCACCTGTGGTTTTGAAGTATTGATTCCTACTACGGCGGGGGCACTGCTGTCGTCTGTGGGGCTAGTATAGACACAGGACAATGTTGGTGGCAGTGCTGACAGAGAAGAGGGTGCTGGTGTGACTGAAATGGACCCCCCCACTCACTCTACATTGTGTTTCAGTGCTTGGGGAGCTGACAGAGAGGAGGTTTGTGCTCTGCTCCACTACCTGAATTAATGACTTGAGTGGACTTACCTGTGTAAAGGGGGCCACCTTACCCCCAGCAGGGCCCCTGATATGGGGAAGAAAAACGCTGCTAAGGGGGCCCCAGGGCAACATGATAATGCAATGCATCACCTGCCAGGGCTTGCCACAAGGGCTGCAGGATTGGTGGGGGCTAGGGTGGCAGAACAAGAGGGTAAGCCAGCCTGCACTGCACTTTTGGAGGACATTCAGGGATCTCACACAGTGTTAGAGGGGATTATAGTCACAGTGGCAAGATCCACTTCTTTAAGAGATCAGAAAAGGTGTGGTCCTGGTTGGAATTATGGGGCCATCCCTGGGACTGAGAGGGGCATGGGGCATGGGACATGAGGATAGGCTGTGGAAGATGCAGAGCGTGAAGGACTGTGTCTCTTCCAGGTTGGAGACAATGGAGGATCGTCTTAAACAAGAGTACTAGTTCAGCAGGATGGTACATTGAGCCGGGAGAAGGAGAGTGGTGGAGGACGGGAGTTGACCACGGATGAGGATGGCGCCACAGGGGGGCATCGAGAAGGCACTGAGGAAGACACGTGATCAAATTCATGGAAGAGGTGGGGTCAGTACTGTATTGGGTTCACAGTGACTGGGAGTCCAACACTATAGAGGCGCTGAGCCGGGTCCTGATGGTGGATCACAGGTGTGATTGCACAGGTTGTGATACTAATGGAAGGATTTAATAAGAGCAACAACGTGGCTCACTGAGAGGTTTAGATAGGAAATGCTAGGGCAGCTGGAGTGAGGTTCATGGTGGTTCTTGTTCTCTTTGGACTGGAGACACGCTAGACATTGTTTTGCTCCTGCACATTTAGTTTAGGTACGTATTATACAGACAATTTTGATTGGTTTGGGCCTTGTTTGTTATTAGTTCTAGGGGATAAAGAGGGTTAGGCCTGGACAAGAGTCCTGACCAAGCATGGTAGGTAAGCACAATGTTTTGATGTTCTTTTGCATTTACCTGTGGAGGGATGTGAGGAGAGGAGAAGTTTCTCTCAACATTTATGTTTCCTTACAATACTGTTACCTGGATGGGGCTGTGTAGCTGGAATGGCTGTGGGTGCTGAGCCAGGATGCTGGAAGTCGACGTGGTTCTGTGGGTGGATGGGGGTCTTGCTGGGAACGGCCATGGACAAAAATGTCTGTGCATGCATGGCTCAAAGATATAAGATAGTCACTTGGAATGTAAGAGGACTCAGGGGGTATAGGAAGAGGCACAGGGTGATGTCCTACTTGTGCAGACAGGGGATAGGTATAGTCTCTTCAAAAAACTCACTTCATTGATGAAGAGGACAATAACTTGAGACGGAAAAGGATAGGTTAGTCGTACTCATCCACATACTCAGCCTATGCTCAGGGGCATTGGTGTGGGTGGCGCCTGGAGTGCTATTTAAATTGCAGTACTGGGAGGTAGATCGAGAGGCAGATATGTCTTAGTGCAGAAGACATTGGATGGCACAGAACTTTGCAGGCATTGTTAACAGACAGCATGGTCATCAGCTTACAGTGAGTTGGAGATTTTAACTGTGCGATAGATGGGGACCTAGACAGATGGCCCCTGAAGCATTCGACAAAGCTGGCTATGGTATAGTTGTTGCAAAGGGTGATACAGAATGTGAGGTGTGTGGACATTTGGAGAGAAATGTACCTACCAGCCAGAGAATACTCATGCCACTTCCTAACGTCCTTACAGTACACTAGATAGGGCGTTGGGCACTATGGAAATAGCTTCCGCAGTAAGATCTGGCAAGTATTTAGGTTGTTTTTTTATCAGATCACTCTCATCTGCTTCTTGAGTTAGCGGGTGGGAGGTCACAGTGTGGCTCCTGTGGCTGGAGTGTGGCCCCTGTGGCTAGAGGCTGCCCCCTTGATGCCCTAATGAACTTGGTGTGTAAGGAAACGTTGAGTACGGCATTGAGAGAGTAACTGGGTATGAACTGGGGCACAACAGCCAGCAGAGCAAATAATTTGGAGATGAAGGCAGTGATGATGGGGGAATGCGTGAGTAAGTTTTACGTTATCAGATGATAGTTGGCTCAGGAACTGGAGACACTGGGGGGGAGGTTGACGCACCTGCAGAGACGCGAAATACTGGACTCAGCTGTGGGAGCAGATGTCACAAATGCTAAGTGTGTTCTTGGAGAAACCTGCTAAAGATTGGACAAGTTTACGTGAAAGGAATACTGACTGAGGTTGCATTGAGAGGGAGATAATCCCAGTAGACTGCTGGCATGGCTCCTGAAATAGGAAGCAAGTAGACTTCCCATTATGTCCTTGAAATGGCCTGATGGAAAATTGGCTAATACGCAGGAGACTATTATTGGGGTGCTTAAAGCGCATTCCAAGGATTGTATAGTGTGGGACAGTCTCCAGAGATGGGTACGATGGTTAAGTATCTGGAGCGGGTGGACCCTCCTGCAGTCTATAGACTCCTGACAATACTTAATGTATACATGTAGGTGCTCTGCAAGGTCCTGGTGGAGAGACTGTTAGGGGTAGTGGGGACACTGGTACACAAGGATCAATGTGTATTCATCTAGGATGGAAGCACGGCTATGAATCTGCACAGGTTGGCTTAGGTTCTACATGCTGTCAACAGTAGCCACTAGGGGTTAGTTTTGGGATCTGTGGACATCGTGAAAGCATTTGATAAACTTAGCTGGACATACATGCTTCAGGTTCTGCAGCGAATGGGTTTTGGTCTGGGCTTTTGTGGTTGTGTAAACTTTCTTTATAGTACAACTCAGGCCCGGGTTCGTACAGGTGGGTTGGTGCTGGTGGACTGGGTGGTGGAGAGGGCCACCCATCACGGATGCCCACTGTCCCCGCTGTTGTTTGCACTGGCCATAGAGCCTCTGGCTGCACATATCCGGAATGACCTGCCGGACTTTTGAATACAGGTTGGTGATGGCATACACTTAATATTGCTATAAGCTGATGATTTGCTGTTCTATTTGAGGAGGCTGGGGACTCTGTACCGCTGTTAGTGGTCAAACTGGACAAGTTTGCAGTTAATAGTCTTAAGGGCGCACAATGTCTGGCCTGGAGCTGTCGCCCCTGGGTTACCCTGGGAGATGAAGGCTTTTCGGTATTTGGGAATTATGGTGGCACACGAGGCAGAGGTTCAAGGTTGTCACAATACGGGGAAGATGCTGGAGGGATTGGTGAGATGTTACATTTTGGAACATATTGCCGGTGTCAGTGGTGGGTTAGATCTTGGCTGCGAATAATTTTCTTCCCTGGTGTTGTATATTGCGCAGAACTTACTGCACATGATCGCCTGTAGCAAGTTTAAACATTGGATAGCTTGTTCATCTCCCTAGCGTGGGAGGGGAAACGAAGCAGAGTGGCTTTGGCAACAGTTGAGCTAAATATTGAAGTGGGGGGCATGGGCTTGCCTGACCTAGAACTGTATTATGATGTAACTAAGTTATAGCATGTGGCGCGATGGGCCGCCATGAAGGATAACTGGGAGAATGGGTTGCTGAAGGGAACCTGTGGCACCACGCCCTTGTTAGAGTTGTTGAGGAGCCGGTCACGGGTGCCAGGCCACTTCCCATACTTGGTGTATCAGACAGCAGAAACATGGGAGGAAATGATTAGCAGGGTCCTGAAACTGCCTCCATTTGCGAGAGAGCTGGGCATTTGGTCATTGGTACCATTCAACACATCAACAAGGCTATGTCAGTAGCTCAGTGGAGAGTAGGGGGCTGGAAGACATTGGGGGATCTGTATCCAGATAAGCGGTTCATTAATTTTGAGAAAATTTGTACAGAGTTCTCGTGGGGACTGGGCAGTTCCTTCAGTATACTGAAATTGCCAGCACGGTCAGGGAGTTTGGACGTGGTTTCCCTGGCCCTCCGGCAGTCAGACATGCTGCAACCACTGTTGTTGTTCGATAATGCTAGGTGTTCGGTGTCTTGGTTTTATGAGACAATAAAAGGGTATAGAGCTAAGGGGAGCTTTCCTGCCAGGTAGGCCAGCGGGGCAATGTAGAGTGATACAGAACGGAGAAAAGATGGAAGGAGGCATGTGTGCTTACTCGACGGGTGTCTAGTAATACCAGGTTCAAGATGATACACTTCAATTATTTGCACCGCACTTATCTGACACCCATCAAATTGAGCAGAATGTATGTGGGCAGGTCGGCGACTGCCCAGGGTGCTGGGTGGTGGGGAAGGGGCTCCTTTCTGCATATGGCATGGCTGTGCCTGACGGTGTGTACGTTTTGGGCAACTGTGATGGAAAAAGTGGACAGGGCATCTGCCACTGTGGTGGAAGAGACCCCCCTCCCCCACAATGTCTCCTGGGTACGATCAAGAAGCCTCTGAGGGGGGTGATGTGCTGGATGTTTTTGCCAATCATTGTGTGTCAATTAAGTGGCTGGGCCAGAGAGCCCTGTCGGTGACACTGTGGAGCAGGGATACTGTTGAATAGGCCCTGGCAGAAGATGGGCCCATTCGACTGGCTATGACAGATAAGGTGAGGGATTTAGATGTCTGGGTGGAGCTACTGGAGATACATCAGAAGACTGTGGAAGGTGCTGGAGATTCAGATGTGAGGCAGCAGACTGAGGGTATGAGTGCACAAGATACACAAATAGAGCTGGGTACGAGGGCATGGTGTTGGCATGACCTGCTGCATTGAAAGGATGACGTGGCAGGTAGTGCTGTGGGGAGGAGGTATTGGGGAGTCAACTGGTAATTCCATGACTTATGGAAAAGGAATGCATATGTCTGTTCCTTGGTGTTAGGAGGAGTGGCACGACCTACCTAAGGTATCAGGAATTGAGATAAGGATGGCTGTTGATGTTATAACATTGATGACGGCTTTCAGTTGTGTATCAGTTAAAACAATACAAACATACTTAAAAAAAAAAAATACTCTACTTTGATTTAATATATAATAATGTATGGGTATGAATCAACTACATGAACTTACCTGCCTTGCACTCTTATCTCTCATCACAAGGCCGATCTGAAGTTCAATTAAATTCATAAATAATGTTTTTGCAAAATGGTCCAAGGCATAAGCTGCAGCCAAGTAGGGAATCAGGCGCCATTGCTGGAAATAAAACGATTCAATGGAATTAACACAGTTGAACAGATATAATTTCTTAGTCCTTCCCACTCAGAATAAGCGCATCTGTATTTTTTAACAAGTTGTTATCACAGTTCATAAACAATAGGGTAACATGACATTGAAAGCACAGTGTTCAAATTCATCTGAGTAAACTGAGGAAAGTAAAATAATTTAACTGGTCCAAATGGCTTCCGAAAGCTATGAGAAGATGGCAAAATGTTGAGTGTGTCATACAAATCATTTATGTTTGGAAAAAACACAAAATAATATAATGCTACAGGATCTTGGGGAGGGATTGGAGCAACATTTCAAGCAAATCTGCCACACATTCTGTATTTGATGGACAGCCACTGCCCCAGTAATCACAACTTTCGCTATGACATTATCCAGGGACTTGCCATTCTCCTTCAGATCCTGACTGTGCCATCTCATTTTTTGAAGGCATGTTCACTACAAACATTCATGCAAGCATCTGGAACAAAAGAACTTGGCGAGCTGCAAAGATATCAAGATTGTGAAGACTTGTCTAAAGGTAACCTTGCTTAGTTGATTCAACCACCACTGCATGCCACCAATGTCCCCTTCAGGATTGACTCCACCCTATAATTTTTCTCAGCAAATCATTTTCATCCACCCTTTACATTATTCTTAAGAATGAAAGCTTGAACTTTTTGGAAAGAGTTTATGGATCTTGACTAATGGCTTCATAAGTGAGCAAACGAAGTAGATTTGATTCCAATAGATAGCCAATCACTCAGTCGATGAAACAGTTTATTTTGGTACAAGAAACCTTAAAGACTCATACAGTAAAGCTATTTAACTATTTCACAATATTTATTAAAATATACCTACAGTTTACAATATAATTAAATAAATACATTTAGATCAGAATATTTAGAATACAGATAATTTAAAAACAGACAAAATTATAAGTAAGAACACACAACATCTGACATCATTCACCACGTTATCTCCCTTATTTGAGACTCGAGTCATTTTAATCACTAACAGTCTAATCTTCACAGGAGTCATACATTGAGAGGGGTATTTATCAACAATAAATTAACAAAAGCTGGTCTATGAGAATGGTGACCCAGTTACAATAAAATTGGTATTAAAAACTTCTTTCTAGGAGTTTATAAAATGTACAAAAGCAAAATAAAAGACTTGCAGGTTTGAATGAGAAATTGTATTACACAAATATGGGATGCATGAATTGACCAAATTTCTGTCCTTAGGAGAACTCAGTATTTCAGCAACAATACCAAATCTGCACCATGTAAAAAATGTATTTCACTGGAATTAAAAAACAAGCCTAAATAGACCTGAAAATCTAGCCCAGTGGTTTTTAACCTGTGGACCAGGGACCCCGGGAGGTCCGCAAAGCTTACTCAGGTGGTCCGTGACTGGTCAGAAATTAAACAGTATATACATTAAAAAACGAAATGTATAATTTAACATGTTAGTGTTCTGTAAATGTGAGAGAATAACAAATGGAGGCTAAAAATTGTTAGTATTATCAGATTGATTTGAGGGAACATGGCAAGTGCATCAAACAGATATGCACAATGAGTGACCTCAAATGAATTTAGAAACACTCCACACGCTTCTAATACATTTTTATTTTTTCACATTTGTCTGTGAATTAAATAAGATACTTCATTGTTTGTGTGTTTGTTTGGCAGTTCAAATCATTGAAAATGCTTAGGCCGGAGTCCCTGATTTCTAGTAATGACTCAGTGGAGGTCCCTAGATTCCAATAATGATTCAGTGGCGGTCCCCAGATAACAGTAATAATTAAGTGGGGGTCCTAAGAAGTCAAAATATTAAGAATCGCTGATCTAGCCATTTCAGCAGTCTCCCTCTCTGACACAGTTGCTTGGTAAAACTTGTAGTTTATGAGATGCAATAGATTCTCAGGGTGCAAAAGCAATTAACAGCAGCCTAGCTTCTCAACACCAGCCTTAATATAATGTAACCAATCAACGGCACTGAGGGTATCCATCTGTAATCATTACGACTTAACAATATAGAACTGTTAATAGTTGTCAAGTTGCAGGTAGTAACAAGTCCAAGTGGTGTCTTGCGAAATGCCTATCGCAAATGGAAAGCTAGATATAAGGATATTCAGGTCCGGAGAAACTGGCGCGCAGCGGTGAAACACCACGGCCAACACAAAGCCAACTTTAATCATGAGAAAACATCACTTCCCAAAGAAAATCATGTTTGCAGTTGGCTGAGGAACATTGTGGAGCCAGTGCCTTGCTACAGGAGTGTTGGATTGGAACTTTTAACTGCCTACTTGTTACTCAGATCTTTGTACAGTCATAACCATTTTCAGGGCCTTGTATATGTGTACCTTTTCTGCATGCACTATTTTCTATCATGCTTTTTGGGTTTTTGCACATTCTTATTTTTGCATCTTGTGTCTCTCCCGTTTCATTGCTGACACTGTACATATTATCTTTTAAGCGATTTACAAGACCGGAACTCATTTTGAATTTATGTGCATTGAACTCTATAGTAAATCCATAACAGTCATACCTAAGGAATGCACCATAGGGACTTCCAAGAGACCAAATAATATACATTGCTTTCTACTATTTCCGTGAGAAAAATGCATGAAGTGTAGTGAAGAAAGGGCTGCGTTGGAGGACTTGTTACTTGAGGTAATTAGGTAAAGAGATTGTATAAGATTTGACTGTTAGATGGTTCTATTTATAATCAACAATCTTTTCATTACAGATTTCCATAATCAGACTCCGAAGGAAGCGAGACAAGCCTTGCATCAATTTTTTCTATATGCGCTGCTGTGATTTCTGTTACAACTAGAGCTCATGGTCTCTCTGTGTCAGTGAACAGGATTAGCTTCATAAAATCATATATATACTTCATACAATCATACACATACAGAGTAAATCTGTAACCCTCAAAATATTGATATATATATATATATATGCACACACATAAGCACAGAGACACATAGGTTTCCTGCTAGCAGTCACAGCCAGTAGGTAGCTATAGATAGGACCTAGTTGAAAAAGCATTTCATGACTTGTCTATATCTTTGGCACTCCTTGACGTATCTTCACAAGATTATCCAAAACAAAGTGCTCCCTAGGGTCTTGTTGTGCATGGAAAGATTCGGAGTGATTCATCAAGCGGGGTCGAGAAAAATAAGGGGGGACCACCACCTTCCTGGGGCAAGGAATAGTGAATTAATGAGGGAGCCCTGCGGATCCCCCTAGGGCCTGGGGACTACCACCTCCCTAGGGCAACAATTGTTTTAACAGCAGGGGGGGGGGTGCAGCCCCCGACAGGCCCAAGAACACTACCTCCCCGGGGCAATAAACAATGTATGGGGTACAGTGCGGCCCCTCCCCCCGCAGGCCCTGGGGCTGCCACCTCCCCCGGGCTGAAATAAATTAATGTAGGGGGTGTGTCGCGGACCTTGGCCCCGGGGTCCACCACCCACTCAGGGCTAAATTAAACTATGAAAGGGGGCCACACAGCCAAGCTTGTGGAGCCATAAGTGGCCCTGGGGACCGCCACACCACAGGTCTGACTCCTGCTACCTAGCGAGGTGCCCACCCTTGGGAGGTGACTGTTTGCTTTTGCTTGGAGTGAGCTGACAGTTTTCATCAGTAAAAAGCTAACATAACTCCACTTTCTGCTAGAGGGAGCAGTCAAACAGCTCCTGCTTGTAGAAAGCGGAGTTTTCATCTCTTTCCCTCCAGCTATGCGAACAGGGAAACAGATAAAAAAAATGCTCCTGTAAGCAGGGAGCTGCAATTACAATCAGCTATCTGCTTGCAGGAGCAATGCCAGCTCCTGCAGGAGTCAGGAGCTGGCTGGCACTGCGGATGCCTTAAGCCCCCCCCGGCAGGTCCCCTAAATCTTTTAAAATAATTGAAAAAAAATTCAAGGTGGAACTGCAGACTTTAAGTTCCACCTTGAAAATTATTTAATGAAGACGCTTGGGGAATAATCACATTAACAAAGCTACAAACACACAAGGTCAATGGAGACATTTCCTCAATGCTCTTTATGCAGCTGTAGTGTAGGAGATGCACTTTATATATACTCAAGGAGGTAGCACTTACTAAATAGCCAGTAGAAAATATTCCAATTGGGTTGACATTTTGCAGAAAACAGTGGCATCTTGTTGGATAAATACACGTGGCTAAATTCATTCTGGTATGATGGTCATTTTACAGAATTAAACTTCAGCGGCAAGCACTTAAAGATACAAAAAAAAGCCGGGGCCCACGTTGATGCTCCACTTCTGTAAAGTATTAATCAGCCTAACTTTGCACGCATGGCCAAGACAGAGCAACTGTGTTTTTCCTGCATTTTGCCAAGCGCGACTAGGGTTTGGGTGATTACAGGGGGTTGGTTGCAGGATCTGGCTGCAGGCCAGGCCCTGTGGTCGAACCCTGCCGTACACGGCCATGGTTGAATTAACATTCACTTTACATTTAAAAAAAATAATAATTCATGGAAAAAAACAAGGGTCACAGGGACGTTATAACAAAGGTTACAGGTGAATTTCTATGGTTTTGTATGTTTAAAAAGTGAGCCTAACTATAACGTCCCTCTAACCTTTGTTTTTTTCAGTGAATATATATATATATATATATATATACACACACGCACACACATACATACAGCCCTGCCAAGTTTCCCAGGTCCATTCGTGCTGCTCCAGTATGGGTTTTTTCTTTGAATTCTGGGACTTGTAGTCTTGTTTATTGCATTATAAAACAGGACTACCAGTACCACAATTCAAAGAAAAAAACAATCCGGAGCAGCACATCACACATGGACCTGGGAAATTTTGGCAGCTATGTAGCTATGTAGATATAACATATGACGATTCTGTCTGGAAATAGTCTTAAAAGTGAATTATTATCGGAAAAAGGCTAAGAATACAATACCCCTCTTTGTGCCCAGTTAATGGAAAAAAGAAAATATAACACCTATTTTCAAGTAGGGAATACATCTAGATTCAGAAACATAACATACCAATGTACTACATAAGGGTGTTTCTGAAGGGGACTTTAACAGCTCAAGGCTTAAGAAGGTGACATGCTATAATACAAATATTAAATGACAAAAACACAAAAGAGGTTGCTGATAAATATTACAAACTAAGGGCCTGATTTAGATCTTGATGTAATACCACCATCCCGCCGCAGCTGCGGTCCCAAGTACTCCAACAAGCTGACTGTGTTCCACCACCCTATTTAGATCTATGGTGGTTCAACCGCCGTCTGCATCAACGGAATGTACTCCGTTGTGCTAGCTGAATCCCACAGCTGAAGCGGCAGACTCCAATGCTGGCAAGTATCACTCCATCCGCATTGCGCCGACCATTTTTAGATCATACATAGTTGTGATGGTGGTGTGCCAGTGCTGGTCCAATGAAGGCGAGAGTCCGTTGTGGGACCCGTTCAGCATTGTACTATGGCTGTGGCTATTGGATGGATGTTAGCAGCCCACACCTGATGTATATTGGACAATTGTGAAAGCCTGCAAAACACACTATAAAACACACTCCATTTCAGACCATGATCATTTGCCATTCCGCTGTAGCAGAGCATTTTGATGCAGATTTTGCCACACAGAAGTCAGGTTTTGTTAATTTATTTTTCCCCCTCTGGGTTTTATTTTCCATCAACATTTGGGGCACCAGTTAATTTTTTGTGGACATTCACTATGGCAGCGAGGAGGAATCCAAGTTTTACAGAGGGAGAATTGTAAGTCATGGTGGATAAAATGATTAGTGTACAGCCACAATTGTTTGGACTACAAGTACAAAATACAACAATATCTCAGAAAAGGGAAATGTGGACCGAAATAGAGAACAGAATAAATGCTGTAGCTAACAATCTGCGAACACAAGAGGAACCACCTGCATGGGAAAGTGTGCTCACTGGCCTTCAAGTGTCACCTGGAGGCCCAGATGACTGGTGGTTGTTCTCTCAGCCCTCCTTTCATCTCTTTCCCTGGGAGGAGAAAGTCTTGCAGATCCTATATCCTGAAGGCTTGTTTCATCCAAATTACAAGCATCAAAGTTGTACCTCTCTTTTTAACAATGAGCAATATGTTTTGTCAGATTGTGTGTTGTTCTCCACAAATCGCACCTTTGCATTTGCCTAGTCCCTTGCTTTATCTTAATGTAGGTTGTTGTACTCCACAAAACAGGTTCCAAACTCCATCTATTTGCACATGAAGGTATAGTGCTTGTAAGTGGTATTTTCATCTATTCACATTATACACGTGTGTACATATTGTAAATGTGTGTTTATTGACACTATAGTAAGTTTAATAGATATGTGTAAGCCACTTTTTAATAAGTATTGTCAATGGTATTAACAAATGACTACAACTACAATGATACCCTGTTCTTGTCTCTGGAAGACAATAGTGCAATCTGATGTGACACAACCTTCATTTACTTCATTATATGCACAAATGTCTGTTTTATGTATTTGTCATTCACCATTTCATGGTATGAATGAACTTGTCATCTGCTGTCCTGATGCAGTATTTTGTCACCTTCTTGTTACTCCACTGAATTGATCTACTAGCTTGCAGAAATCATAGTTTGTTGATTCAAAGGTTTCCGATTATGTTCTGTGGCATGCTGAATATAAGTAGTATTGATACACAATTTACTATTTACTTTGCAGTGTCCATATGATGACCAGTGCATTAATGCTAATAAGCTGTATCATAGATTGTTATTGAGGCTGCTAGGCCTTGAAATGTCTCAGCTCTGAAATCTCCTTTTTACTGTGTTGAGTTACATGCCTGGTAAATGTAATATACACTTTCTAAATAACATTTTGTAGGAAAATGGCTCCCTGTTGCAGTTACCCCGACACTTTTTGCCTGTTATTGATGCTGACCTGACAGAGTGTGCTGGGACCCTGCTAACCAGGCCCTAGCACCAGTGTTCTTTCATTAAAAATGTACCTTTGTTTCCACAATTGGCACACAGATAAGTCCTGTGTAAAAGGTACCAGTACTACCAAGGGCCCGGTGACCAGAAAAAGTCCCCAAGGACTGCAGCATGTGTTGTGCCACCCTAAGGGACCCCTCACCTAACACATGCACACTGCCATGGCATATTGTGTGTGTTGGTGGGGAGAAAAAGGCAAAGTCGACATGGCACCCCCCTCAGGGTTTCATGCACACAAAACACTGCCTGTGGCATAGGTATGTCACGCCACTAGCAGGCCTTAAAGCCCTAAGGCAGGGTGCACTATGCCACAGGTGAGGGCATAGCTGCATGAACAATATGCCCCTACAGTGTCTAAGTCCATTCTTAGACATTGTAAGAACAGTGTGGCCATATTAAGTATATGGTCAGGGAGTTTATCAAAGCGAGCTCCACAGTTCCATAATGGCTACACTGAATACTGAGAAGTTTGGTATCAAACTTCTCAGAATAATAAACCCACACTGATGCCAGTGTTGTATTTTTTTTTTTTTTTAAATGCACACAGAGGGCATCTTAGAGATGCCCCCTGTGTTTTACCCAATCCTTCAGTGCAGGATTGACTGGTCTGTGCCAGCCTGCCACTGAGATACAAGTTTCTGACCCCTTGGGGTGAGAGCCTTTGTGCTCTCTGAGGCCAGAAACAAAGCCTGCACGGGGTGGAGGTGCTTCACATCTCCCCCCTGCAGGAACTGTAACACCTGGCGGTGAGCCTGAAAGGCTCAGGCCTGGTGTTACAATGCCCCCGGGGCACTCCAGCTAATGGAGATGCCCGCCCCCCCGGACGAGCCCCCACTTTTGTCGGCAAGTCCAGTGGGATAATGAGAAAAACAAGGAGGAGTCACCCCCTCAGCCAGGACCACCCCTAAGGTGTCCAGAGCTGAAGTGACCCCCTCCTTGAGAAATCCTCTATCTTGCTTTGGAGTTTTAGGACCAATAGGGATAGGGATGTGCCCCCCTACCCAGCGGGAGTGGGCACAAGGAGGGTGTAGCCACCCTCAGGGACAGTAGCCATTGGCTACTTCCCCCTGACCCTAACACACCCCTAAATTTAGTATTTAGGGGCGACCCTGAACCCAGATCTTCAGATTCCTGACGACCTCACAAAAAGAAGAAGGACTGCTTAGCGGGAAGTCCAGCAGAGAAGGAAAAGAGGCACCAAATGACTTGGCCTGGCCTGTCTCCTGCTTCAAAGAACCTGCAAAAGAAAAGTGCTGCGTCCTGCAGGTCCAGCGGCCCCTGAAAAGCCTCCAGGGAACTGCCTGAATCCCCGAGGACCAAGAAACTCCTGTGGACAGCGGACCTGTCCATCAAGAAATCAACTTTAAAGAGACTCTCACCTCACTCCAGAAGGGCGAGTCCAACTGCTATGTCCAGAGAAACCAACTATCCAGAAAGGACCCACAGGTGACTCAGATGATGTGTCCACCCTGGGCTGACCTCTCTGCACCCCCACAACTACACCTGCAGATGGAATCCCGTGGACCCCCCTGGACATGACTGCCCGGGAGGAAGATATCCGACGCAGCCCCCAGACCCATGAGAAACCGACCCCTAGTGCAGCAACAACCAGCAGGAGGCCCTCACCCTTGCTCAGTCAGTGGCTTGCCCGAGAGGCCCTCCCTGTGCCCTGCCTGAAGCGCCTAACTGACCCCCGGGTCCCTCCACAGAATTTTATTGAGAACCCGACGACCTGTTTGCACATCGCACCCGGCCCCCCTGTGCCGCTGAGGGTGTGGTTTGTGCCTACTTGGGGCCCCTCCAGTACTCCTCCAAACTCCCCTGGTCTGCCCTCCGACAACGCGGCAAGCAGACTGGAACCGGAGTACCACCTGTCTCAATAGGCGCCCACGTTACTTTGTCTCCTATTTGACCGCTGCACCCGACCGGTCCTGTGTTGCTGGGTGTTTGGGGTTACCTTGAACCCTCAATGGTGGGCTATCTATGCCCCAGAGACTGAACCCGTAAGTGTGGTACTTACCTCAGAAACTATACGTTACTTACCTCCCCCAGGAACTCTTGAAAAATGCAGTGTCCACTTTTAGAATAGCTTTTTGCCATTTTAAAGAAAACTGTGTACAATATTGATTCTATTCAAAGTCCTAAGTATTACCTCAAATTACATCAAAGTACCTTTCATTTGATGTACTTACCTACTAAATGAATCTTGTGGTTCTAGAAATAAATGAACAAAAGAATAGTTTTCTACAAAAAAACCTATTGGCCTGGAGTTAAGTCATTGAGTGTGTGTTTTCACGTATTGCTTGTGTGTGTACAACAAATGCTTAACACTTCCATCTAATAAGCCTAACTGCTCGACCACACTACCACAAATAGAGCATTAGTATTATATATTATTGCCTCTGTCAAGCCTCTTGGGGAACCCCTGGACTCTGTGCACACTCGGTCGGTGATAAAGCGGCGGTAATACCGCCAACAGGTCGGCGGTAAAAAAAATGGAATCACGACGATGGCGGAAACCCCCAACACAGCCAGACACTTTAACATTCTAACCGCCACGGCGGTAGCAACAAACACCGCAGCGGTAACCGCCAACAGACAGGCGGAAGACAATGTACCACCCACACTATTACAAGGCACCAATCCGCCAGCTTTTCCGGGGTGGTACCAACGCCATCAAAAGCACGGGCAGGAACCAGGACGCCATGGAGCCCGAACTACAGGTCCTGCCCATGTTGGTCTACCTGTTCATCTGCCAGGAACATCAAAGACGGCGGCGACAAACATGGTGAATACTGCACCACGCAGGGAAGGGGGGAGGAAAAAGAGTGACACACACGCAACACCCCCACCCTCATCCCCAACACCATACACACAAATACATGCATCAACATTACACAAACACCCCGTAACCCCATGTAAGAACACAAGGACCAAATGAAATTATTGTAACAAGTGTAATAATCGAAAAATCAGATAGGCCAAGATAACTTTAAATGATCAGTATATACAAATATTTACAGCAAGTACACAAGTCTGTATACTGTTCCATGAAATGTCCGTGGACCAGTGGTCCCAAAAAGCATGGGCGAAGCCCACACATGACACCTGCCTCAAAACGGAGATAAGTCTGCAGGGGCATCAGGTCGAAAAAAACACAGGCACCTCAGGGGTAAAGGGAGGGGGGCACCTCAGCTGGATGATGGAACAACGCCACTGCTACTCAAGTGGGTCCACTGCCTGGTCCTGGGGAGTGCAAAGCCACAATCTCTCAAGTCTCTCAAGTGGGTCCACTGCCCACTGCCTGGTCCTGGGGAGTGCAAAGCCACAGTCTCTCAAGTCTCTCAAGTGGGTGCACTGCCCACTGCTTGGTCCTGGGGTGTGCAAAGCCACAGTCTCTCAAGTGGGTGGTTTGCCCACTATCTGGTCCTGGGGAGTACAAAGCCACAGTCTCTCAAGTGGGTGGGTTGCCCACTGCTTGGTCCCGGGGACTGCAAAGCCACAGTCTCTCACATGGGTGGGTTGCCCACTGCTTGCTCCTGGGGAGTGCAAAGCCACAGTCTCTCAAGTGGGTGGGTTGCCCACTGCTTGGTCCTGGGAGTGCAAGGACACAGTCTCTCAAGTGGGTGGGTTGCCCACTGGTTCTGGAGGGGGAATCGTGCCCAGAGTGCTTCATCCTGTCAAGGACTGTGGTAGTGGATGCTGTTCTCCACTGGTTCTGGAGGGGGCTCGGGTGCCCAGAGTGCTTCATCCTGCCAAGGACTTGGGTAGTGGAAGCTGTTCTCCACTGGTTCTGGAGGGGGCTTGGTGCCCAGGACTCTGGTCGTGGATGCTGTTCTCCACTGGTTCTGGAGGGGGCTTTGTGCCCAGTGATGCTGCACCTGGGGTGTGGCAGTTCCCATTCCCTCACCTTGGGTGTCTGAGCCATGAGATTTTCCGGGACAGGTAGCATGATACTCCATGGAGGCAGAGACACACTCCACCCTGCGGCGACTTAGCCTGCCAACTGCTGGTAGTGACAGTGCTGGTTGTGGTGCCTCATGTAGTGTGTGCAGGGTCCAGGACGTCTCCAGCAGCCTCGGACGGCTGCCCACTGGGAATGCTGTTGATGTCCGCTGTAGTGGCACTGGCTGGGCACGTTGGGGGGCAGGTGGTGGTGGCTGCGGCGGAGTCTGCAGCGGAGATGCTGCCGGTGGTGCAGGTGTCTGCACTTGTGGAGGGAGACACCAGGCCGTCCCCTGCAGTCTCCGAAGGGTGCCCACTGGGGATGATGCTGATGACTGTAGTAGAGGCAGCAGACGGGCAGGTGGCGGTGCAAGTGGTGGTCGTTGCGGCGGTGGCCACTGCCATACAGGTTGCAGGTCTGTCTTGCAGAACGGGTGACACCAGTCCCTCACCCGGAGGCTCTGTGCCCTGAGCTGACTTCCCTTTGCCCTTGTGTTCCTCCCCCAACTTGGAAGTCGCTGCTGAGACCTTGCCACTGTCCTCTTTGGTCCTGGAAGAGGCCTTGCTGGGTGGTTGGTGCGGCTTCTCTCTTGGGCATACGGGCCCCTTCTTTACCTTGGCAGGTGGCGGAATACGGTGGTCCTTGGCCTCACTAGGTGGCACACCGGCAGCCCTGATGGGTGCCGCCTTCGATGTTCCCAGACTTGCAAGGACCACACTGGAAGAGGATTTTGTGGCTGAGGTGCTGGGCTGGGATCTGGACATCCTGGCCCTAGGGGAAGGACTGGGGGGGAGGTGTAGGGAAGAGGTCAATGGAAGCTGGGGAAAGTTTTTTAGACACACTGGGACGGGAAGATGGAGGGGGTTTGGGAGTGGAGGAAGAAGTAGTGGTTGTAGGAGATGTACGTCTGCTGAGTTTGGGTGAAGGTGCATGGGCTGGAGGCTGTTGTGAGGTGGATGGCTGTTGAGTGGGTGTGTGCCTGCGTTTGTGCACTTTGGGAGGAGGGCTCAGAGACACACTGGGAGAGGACATAGGGGACGTGTGCATGGTAGTGGGGGTGGTGATTGCACATGAGCGGTGTGTGGTAATGGGCGTGCTGGTAATGGAGGTAGTGACTGAGGATGTAGTGCATACAGGTGTGAGTGGAGACGAGACTGGGAGGGAAGTGGAGGACGTGGAGGAGGGGGACACAGTGGAGGTCGTGGATGTTGGTGTGTTTGCATGGGTATGGTGCTTGGGTGAGTAACTGTGGGATAGGTGGTGCTTATGTTTGCCTGAGCCACTTTTGTGTGTTGATGTGTGTGCATGCTGGTCTTATGGTGTGCTTGGGAAAGGCAGAGGTAGAGGGGATTGGGTTGGGGTAGTGGAGGTTGGAGGGGGGAGGCTCGACACAGGGACAATGGCTGCCATCAGTGCTGAGGCCAGAGCCTGAAATGCTCTCTGTTGGGCCGCCACACCAGAGAGAATGCCCTCCAGATATGCATTTGTTTGTTGCAAATGCCTCTCTACACCCTGGATGACCTTCAAAACGGTTGACTGCCCAGCAGTGAGGGATCTCAGGAGGTCAATAGCCTCCTCGCTGAGGGTAGCATGGCTGACTGGGGCAGGGCCTGAGGTGCTTTGGGCGAAGGAGATGCCCACCCTCCTGGGTGAGCGGGCATGGGAAACACGCTGAGGGGCTGCTGGGAGGGCAGTGCTGGTAGGGGGGTGGTGGCTGTATCTGTTGTTGTGGTGGGCACAGAGGTGCCCACCACCGCAAGGGAGCTCCCATCAGAGGAGGAGTCGCTGTCGCTGGTGCCCCCCTCCTGTCCCCGTTGTGGAGCTCCCCTCGCCCTCCGTCCCACCGGTGCCTTCAGACTCCGTACATTCACCCTCCTGGCCATGTGGGTTGCAGCACCCTCCTGCTCCGGTGCCACTGCTCCTCCGCCAGATGATGCTAATGCACACAAGGACAGGGTGACAAAACAAAAAGGGGGGGAAAGACAGAGGAGACACATGGTCAGTGCCAGCAACAACACCCCCGTTGGTGGACACAACACACAGGAAGCAGCCCTTTGCACTAGGCCATGCACTAACAGTTCTTAGGAAAATCACCTGCCCATGGGGGACTATGCCTGAGCCCATTTGCTGCACACCTTGAACACACAGGAGGCTGACTAGTTGTAGATGGCCACTACCACTATTGGGGTTTGAGTGCCACAGAGCCTGCCTAACCAGGGACCTACCCTACCAAGTTCGCCCTGGCCTAGGGGAACCCACAGCCCACTTCCCCCACCCAGACACCTCGTAAAGCACGCAGCGTCAGCTGAATGAGACTGTACTCACCCCCTTGTGGCTGCTGTAATGCCCTTAAGCGCCCATCCAACTCCGGATATGCCACCGCCAGGATCCGGTACATCAGGGGGGTCATGGTGCAATGGGCACCCCTTCCACGTTGGGAGGCTATCCCCAGCTAGGCCTCTGCCATCTTCTTGCTCCAGCGGCGCAAGTCCACCCATCTCATGCGGCAGTGGGTGCTCCGTCTATGATAGACCCCCATGGTCCGCACTTCCTGGCACGCCAAATACCCTTCTTCTGGTGGGCGCTGACCTACAGGAAAGGTAAAGTAAGAATGGATTTTACTCCCCCGTCCGGTTATTCTTACTCATTGGATACAACTTCCAATCCATTACCTGAAACACATACACTGACCATCCTCACATGCAGGCCACAGCCGCCTCCCTATCCCCCATTTATCTTCCATCCACGCCACTACATACATTAATATCACATCCTCCATGCACACAGTGTACTCACTTGTTTGTCTGGAGGACCGTAGAGTAGCGTGTACTGGGGAGGACCCCATCCACCAGTTTGTCCAACTCTTCTGCGGTGAAGGCAGGGGCCTTTTCCCCAGACACTGTAGCCATTGTCGCTTCCAGACTCAGGTTACAGCAGCACTTGCAGTGTAGGTCTTCTCCTGTTGAAGGTCAGGTATCAAGTGAGTGAAAAGATAGAAAATGGAGGTCACATTCATGGTGGTGCGTACCGTCACCGCTGGCGTACATCGTCATTGGCTCTTGGAACCCATAGGGCCCAATGATAACCAATGCTTAATTGCACAGCGGTCTTCGTCCACCTACCGCGACGCTGCACGATGCCAGCGCAGTTACCTCATTTCCCCTTGTCCCTACTCACAGGTCAGACAGCCGCCATTTCAGGGGGGCACATGGCAGGGAACCTAACTGCGTCACAGCACTTTTGGGCAGGAATACGGACAGACAGCACCACACACAGATTAAATCACAATAGTGAAAAACACCCTTGTGCTACTTATGTGGTATATGGCCATCTGCTCACCCTTCTCCTCCATAGGGCACGTCCGCTGGGGCAGATGATGAGATGGCGTCATCCTCCGTTGTACAGACTCCTGGTGGACCTGTCGACAATGGAAGACAGACACATCATTATCACCTACAGACTTGATCGTGCCACAATATATGAACTGTGTGCCCAGTTGGAGCCAGACCTGATGTCAGCTATCCACCATTACACAGGAATACCCTCTCTAGTGCAAGTCCAGTCAGAGCTCCATTTCCTGGCCAGTGGTTCCTTTCAAACAACAGTGGCCATGGCATCGGGGATGTCTCAGCCAATGTTCTCTAATGTGTTGTCCAGAGTGTTGTCTGCCCTGCTGAAACACATGCGTAGCTACATCGTTTTCCCCCAGGTGGAGGATTTGCCCACAGTGAAAGGTGACTTCTATGCCCTGGGACATATCCCCAACATCATTGGTGCCACTGATGGTACATATGTGGCATTTGTCCCACCCGCGGGGATGAACAGGTGTACAGAAACCGCAAAAGCTACCATTCCATGAATGTGCAGATGGTGTGTTTGGCAGACTAGTACATCTCCCATGTGAATGCCAAGTATCCTGGCTCTGTGCATGACACTTACATTTTGAGGAATAGCTTATGTGATGGGACAACTCCAGAGGCACTGTGTGTGGCTAATAGGTGAGGCCAAGGTCCCCACACAGTCTGAATAGCTGTCTGGGTATGGGGTAGTCCCTAAGGGTTAGTGTATGTCTAACAGATACCCCTCGATATTTGCAGGAGACTCTGGTTACCCCAACCTGTCATAGCTACTGACCCCAGTGAGGAATCCCAGGACAAGGGCAGAGGAACGCTACAATGAGGCACATGGGTGAACTAGGCGTATTATAGAGCGGACTTTCAGCCTCCTGAAGGCCAGATTCCGGTGCCTCCATCTAACAGGTGGCTCCCTTTACTACTCACCAAAGAAGGTGTGCCAGATTATTGTGGCATGCTGTATGTTGCACAACCTGGCTTTGTGACGCCAGGTGCCTTTTCTGCAGGAGGATGGGCCTGATGTTGGTCTTGTGGCAGCTGTGGAGCCTGTGGACAGTGAAGAAGAGGAGGCAGAAGAAGAAGATATAGACAACCGAAACAACATCATCATGCAATACTTCCAGTGAGACACAGGTAAGAGACTGGCACTGCTCCTCTCATATCAGACTACTGTAGGACATTGCATAAATCTGCCTTTTTACCTCTGTGTATGGACCCTGACAGTTCACGTTGGCTTTCCTTTTCACAGATCTGGGTACCACATTCTGCCTTCTCCTATGTTTACTGTTGCCCAACAACTGTCATACTTTGGTATGTGCAAATGAACATTACCATGGATATTTGTCAGAGAGGTTGTAATAACACATTTGTGAAAGCACAGACTGACTCCAGATTGTTTTGTGATTCAAGGGTGTTTATTTAAGTGCTAATCAGTGGAGGGGTATGCAATGGGCTGGGGTGATGGTGGAGGAATGTCCATGGTAGAGTCCAACCTCGTTGTATCACAGGTGCATTGTCCAAGGGGGCATAGGAAGTGGAGTAATGGCAGTTCAATTAGGACAGGATGACATAGTGGGACAGAAGGGTGATAATCAGAAGAGTCTTATTTCCTGGTGGTGGTCTTGGCAATGTTCTCTGTCTTGTGCCTGGGTCGCAGGGACTGTTTGCGGGGTGGTTCTCCTTCTGCAGGGGATGGGGTGCTGGTGGCCTACTGGTCCTGTGGCGGTACCTCATGTCCACTAGCGCCGGCGGACGTGGAGGGCTGTTCATCGTTCGGGCTAGGGTCATGGGCCCGTTGGTGTGCGACTGTCTCCCTCATGGTGTTGGCCATGTCTGCCAGCACCCCTGCAATGGTGACCAGGGTGGTGTTAATGGACTTCAAGTCCTCCCTGATCCCCAGGTACTGTTCCTCCTGCAGCAGCTGGGTCTCCTGAAACTTGGCCAGTACCGTGCCCATGCTCCCCTGGGAATGGTGGTATGCTCCCATGATGTTGGAGAGTGCCTCCTGGAGAGTGGGTTCCCTGGACCTGCCCTCCCGCTGTTGCACAGCAGTCCTCCCAGTTTCCCTGTTGTCCTGTGCCTCTGTCCCCTGAACCGTGTGCCCACTGCCACTGACACCAGGTCCCTGGTTGTCTTGGGTTAGTGGGTTTGCCTGGAGTCCCTGTAGTGGTGGACACACTGCTGATTGATGTGTCCTGGGGACAGTGGCATGGGCCCGCAGGGTGGGTGCTGTGGTGGTGTTTCCTGAGGGGGGAGGTTCAGTGGTGGTTTGGGACTGTGGCAGGGGAACTGACTGTCCAGAGGTTCCTGATGGGCCGGGCTGGTCATCTTGATCTAGGCGTACAGAGCTACTGTCGTCACGTTGGGTAGGGGTCCTGTTGGGGTGTAAATGCATAGTTATTGTATCTTTGGGTGCCATCTTGTGCAATGGGTGAGTTTCCCCCTACTCCTGTGCTAGCATTATTGCTTGGGCCCTTGTGTGAGTGGTGATTTTGTGGCCTCGGGAGTCTCTCTACTGGACATGCTTTGGTGATGGGTGTCCTTGCAGGTCTCTAATGGGTGTCCATGCATTGGTGTTACATGCAGGGCTTGGTATTGGGATGTGTGGGATGTGATAGTGGGGTATCTGTGAGGTGTTGGGGTGATGGGTGTGAGGGTAGGGGTAGGAGTTTGTGATGGCATGCAGGTAGGGTGGGGGATAAAGTAGTAAAGATTTGACTTACCAGAGTCCAGTCCTCCTGCTAATCCTGCGAGGCCCTCAGGATGCATGATCGCCAAGACTTGCTCCTCCCATGTTGTTAGTTATGGGGGAGGAGTGGGGTCCACTACCAGTCCTCTGTACAGCTACCTGGTGTCTGGATTCTACAGAACGCACTTTCCCCCTAGGTCGTTCCACCTCTTCCTGATGTCATCCAGTGTTCTGGGGTGCTGTCCCACTGAGTTGACCCTGTCGACAATTCTCCGCCATAGCTCCATCTTCCTTGCAATGGAGGTCTGCTGCACCTGTGATCCAAACAGCTGTGGCTCTACCCAGATGATTTCCTCCACCATGACCCTGAGCTCCTCCTCAGAAATTCTGGGGTGTCTTTGAGGTGCCATAATGTGGTGTGGGTGATGTGTAAGGTTATGTTTGTTGTGCTGTGTGATGTGTTGTGTTGGGGTGTGTTCTTTGAGGTGTGTGGATGTTGTATGAGTGATGGTGTTGTGTGCCTCTGGATGCTGGGGTTGTGTTTGCTATTCACTCTCTCTCTCTACTTCTTACAAAAAAGTTGCTGTAAGGGATTGTGGATAATGTGGGTGTGTGTTTTATAGTGGTCTGAGTGTGTGGTGTGTGTATGTGTATCAGGTGTGTGTGTTTGGAATTGTTCAATGTGGTTGTGTTTTGTGAATGTGTGTGTATTTTGAGCACGGCTGTGTGTACCGCCAATGGATTACCGCGGTTGAATGACCGCCGCGTTGATTCGTGGGTCGTGATAGTGTGGGCGTATTCCTGTTGGCGTAACGGTGTAGGATTTGCTATCGGCAGTTGTAGGAAGTTGTAGGAAGTTGGCTCTGTATGCACTATTTCAAAGTAAGGAATAGTATGCACAGAGTCCAAGGGTTCCCCTTAGAGGTAAGATAGTGGCAAAAAGAGATAATACTAATGCTCTATTTTGTGGTAGTGTGGTCGAGCAGTAGGCTTATCAAAGGAGTAGTGTTAAGCATTTGTTGTACATACACAAGCAATAAATGAGGAACACACACTCAAAGACAATTCCAGGCCAATAGGTTTTTGTATAGAAAAATATCTTTTCTTAGTTTATTTTAAGAACCACAGGTTCAAATTTTACATGTAATAGTCTAAATGAAAGGTATTGCAGGTAGGTACTTTAGGAACTTTGAATAATCAAAATATCATATACAGTCTTCACATAAATCACATATAGCTATTTTAAAACTAGACACAGTGCAATTTTACGGGGTTCAAGTTTGGGTCCAGGGTAGCCCACCGTTGGGGGTTCAGAGCAACCCCAAAGTTACCACACCAGCAGCTCAGGGCCGGTCAGGTGCAGAGTTCAAAGTGGTGCCCAAAACGCATAGGCTTCAATGGAGAAGGGGGTACCCCGGTTCCAGTCTGCCAGCAGGTAAGTACCCGCGTCTTCGGAGGGCAGACCAGGGGGGTTTTGTAGGGCACCTGGTGGTCACAAGTTAGCACAGAAAGTACACCCTCAGCAGCACGGGGGCGGCCGGGTGCAGTGTGCAAACACGCGTCGGGTTTGTCGTTGAAATCAATGGGAGACCAAGGGGTCTCTTCAGCGATGCAGGCAGGCAAGGGGGGGGCTCCTCGGGGTAGCCACCACCTGGGCAAGGGAGAGGGCCTCCTGGGGATCACTCCTGCACTGGAGTTCCGATCTTTCAGGTCCTGGGGGCTACGGGTGCAGAGTCATTACCAGGCGTCGGGATCTGGGAGCCAGGCAGTCGCGGTCAGGGGGAGCCTCGGGATTTCCTCTGCAGGCGTCGCTGTGGGGGCTCAGGGGGGGGGCAACTCTGGCTACTCACGGTCTCGCAGTCGCCGGGGAGTCCTCCCTGAAGTGTTTGTTCTCCACAAGTCGAGCCGGGGGCGTCGGATGCAGAGTAGCAAGTCTCACGCTTCCGGCGGGAAATGCAGTTGTTTTAAAGTTGCTCCTTTGGAAACAAAGTTACAGTCTTGGATGAACAGAGCTGCTGTCCTCGGGAGTTCTTGGTCCTTTTAGAGCAGGGCAGTCCTCTGAGGATTCAGAGGTCACTGGTCCCTGGGGAAAGCGTCGCTGGAGCAGTGTCTTTAGAAGTGGGGAGACAGGCCGGTAGAGCTGGGGCCAAAGCAGTTGGTGTCTCCGTCTTCTCTGCAGGGTTTTTCAGCTTTGCAGTCCTCTTCTTCTTAGGTTGCAGGAATCTGAGTTCCTAGGTTCTGGGGAGCCCCTAAATACTGAATTTAGGGGTGTGTTTAGGTCTGGGAGGGCAGTAGCCAATGGCTACTGTCCTTGAGGGTGGCTACACCCTCTTTGTGCCTCCTCCCTGAGGGGAGGGGTGCACATCCCTAATCCTATTGGGGGAATCCTCTATCTGCAAGATGGAGGATTTCTAAAAGTCAGACTCACCTCAGCTCAGGACACCTTAGGGGCTGTCCTGACTGGCCAGTGACTCCTCCTGGTTTTTCTCATTATCTCCCTTGGACTTGCCGCCAAAAGTGGGGGCTGTGTCCAGGGGGCGGACCCTGGGGCATTGTAACACGAAGCCTGAGCCTTTGAGGCTCACTGCTAGGTGTTACAGTTCCTGCAGGGAGGAGGTGTGAAGCACCTCCACCCAGAGCAGGCTTTGTTTCTGTCCTCAGAGAGCACAAAAGCTCTCACCACATGGGGTCAGAAACTCGTCTCTCAGCAGCAGGCTGGCACAGACCAGTCAGTCCTGCACTGAACAATTGGGTAAAATACAGGGGGCATCTCTAAGATGCCCTTTGTGTGCATTTTTTAATAAATCCAACACTGGCATCAGTGTGGGTTTATTATTCTGAGAAGTTTGATACCAAACTTCCCAGTATTCAGTGTAGCCATTATGGAACTGTGGAGTTCGTTTTTGACAGACTCCCAGACCATATACTCTTATGGCTACCCTGCACTTACAATGTCTAAGGTTTTGCTTAGACACTGTAGGGGCATAGTGCTCATGCACCTATGCCCTCACCTGTGGCATAGTGCACCCTGCCTGAGGGCTGTAAGGCCTCCTAGAGGGGTGACTTACCTATGCCACAGGCAGTGTGAGGTTGGCATGGCACCCTGAGGGGAGTGCCATGTCGACTTAGTCATTTTCTCCCCACCAGCACACACAAGCTGGCAAGCAGTGTGTCTGTGCTGAGTGAGGGGTCCCTAGGGTGGCATAAGACATGCTGCAGCCCTTAGAGACCTTCCCTGGCATCAGGGTCCTTGGTACTAGGGGTACCAGTTACAAGGGACTTACCTGGGTGCCAGGGTTGTGCCAATTGTGGAGACAATGGTACATTTTAGGTGAAAGAACACTGGTGCTGGGGCCTGGTTAGCAGGGTCCCAGCACACTTCTCAGTCAAGTCAGCATCAGTATCAGGCAAAAAGTGGGGGGTAACTGCAACAGGGAGCCATTTCTTTACAGCAGTTTATCACTGACCTTTGGTGTGGCGGACTTGTGTGGGTGTCTGTATTGTGGCGGATTACGAGATGTGGGTCATAATACCTGTAGCGAATTTCCGCCACGGTATGTTGGCGGCCGTCAGCACGGCGGTAAGCAGGATTTACCGCCAGGGTTGTAATGAGGGTCTATAACTCATTTTGATATAGTATATACAGAGACAGCTTCCTTCACATTTTTCATTTCATGGCATTTCTCTATCATTGTTACTGAAGTTTGCCTCTGTGTAAATTAAACTGCAGAGGTAAAAAGTTAAAAATCACACCTAGGCATAACCATCCCATTAATTATATTTTTCTTTTTTTAGGTTGCTTCATTTGTACCGGAAGACATCTTTGAAGTACAATGCAGACCTTTAATTTCATTTTGTTTCATATTTATCTTGAGGGCTAAGACGTAATGGGCCAGGTCCTAACAGAGCTCCGGGACATTAGCCAGTTGCAGAGGGGGCACACTGTTGAGATGCAGAACTACAACTCCAATTTGTGCTCCTTGACTGGGGTGATGTGTGGCATTGATCATAATTTGTGCAGGGCTTTTTCTGTACCATCAACCCCGGTCTGTGGTCCTTCAACATCAGAACAAAATACACCTCCCTCAGCCACTTACAGGGAGGGCCTGCCACAACAGGAGACTGCACCACCCACCCTGTCCCTGCTCCTGTGCCACCAGGACCTCCCCCCCCAGGAGGGGACATTCATCTGAACCACCAGCAGAGGCTGGCAAGACCTCCAACACCATCTCCAAGAGAAAGAGAAACTCATTTCTTCCATTGTGTGTCTACCATTCACTCTGTGGACTATTTCATTGACACGTTTACCTTTTTTGAGGACAGTTGCATTTTGTATATTGACTCCAAACAATTTATGCTCAACAAATATGCTTTCATCCACCATGATGGACTTTAGTTGTTTATTCTTGTTCTTTTGCTTTATGGTTGCAAGATATCGCACTCATTTATTTTTTTCTAAATAAATGCACATAACACAAAGTCAAAGACTGGTGTAGTATTTATTGTGGTACTTCCTTTTCCATGTCTTCCATACACCATCATTTTATAAAACCGTCAACCAATATGACTCAACAACAAATAATAGATACCAACTTGGTTATGTGTTTCACATTTAAAAAAAAAAAAAGATGGAAAAAATAAATGAAAGAAAAATTTACTGGTGGCATACATCTGTAGGTAACACGTCTTTGAGAAGTTGATGCTCCACAACCTTGACACAATAGAAGAAAGGGAGAATGTTACAAAATCAAATGAAATAGGCAAACTATTATTGATTCATGACCGCAGCCGGAGCCAGACATCCTGCCCTCACAATTCAAATAATACATCAATAACATCAATATTCAACATCATGGCAGTAACAAATCAGGGGCCACCTGCCCATTTCGTGGATTGTGGCAGTATCTGGTTGAATGTCACAACCACTTTTCAGTGGTGTGCTACAAAACGTTCTCTCAACTATGAGGAGGCACATCAACAGCTTCATACACTGAATAAAAATTGAAGATGTAGCCAATGTGGAGGGAGATCACTATGCTACGGCTTGAAAAGTACATGTGGTTGAAGCAAGTTAAGCAGCACATATTGCCTTGGTGGCAACATCCAACAGAAAACAGGTCTGATAAAATCTTAAGAACTTCAACTTAATCACAGTGCGAGTTATCTCTATAAAAGATCTGTAAATCCGAAGTGGGTGCCTGCCCCAGGATCAACCCATGTTCACTTTCTACTTTCCAAAAGCACCATATCACTGCAAATGTCACAACTTTGAAATGTCCAAATGAAGATGACATGGTGAAAGATCCTAAAACAGAATAAAAGGGAAAATGTATGATTTCACATAAGAATTTTGACTCAAATGATAAGTTAGGAGGACACATATAATTAGCACAAGCAAAGATCATCTATGTCAATAAACACAGTTGTCAATGTAGAGAAACTTTGATCTACAAACATCTTTGCCCTGGACTTTCTTGAACTAATTATTACTACTGAATAACCATCTCAGACTGAGATGTTAAATCAATCATTCAATCAATCAATCGTCTTGTAGAGAGTGAGCTTGTCACACCAAGGTGTCTCCAAGCGCTGGAGGGATGCTGCCGGCCTCATATGGCTGGTGATGGGGATCGAACAGCCGAGTCTTGAGCTACTTTCTGAAGTCCTTCAGAGAAGGGGAGGTGCACAGGTGGGGGGGGGAGGTCATTCCAGGACCTGGGAGAGAGGTTGGAGAAGGAGCAACCTCTTAAGCGGCTGCAACAGATGCGGGGGTTGTGAGCCTGGGCGAGAGAGGCTGAGCAGTATTCTCTGGTCAGTTGGTGGAATGTGAGGCAGTTGTTGATGTAGGTAGGTCCGGCATTGTGGAGGGCCTTGTATGCGTACATGAGGAGCTTGAAGAGGCATCTTTCCTGGACAGGGAGGCAGTGGAGGGCCCTGAGGTGGGGAGTGATGCTGGTTCTTCTGGGGAGGTCGAAGACGAGACTTGCCGCCGCGTTCTGGATGGTTTGGAGGAGGTTAATGAGCTCTCTTGTGGTTCCAGCATAGAGCGTGTTGCCCTAGTCAAGTTGACTGGAGATGAGGGCCTGGGTGACTGTCTTCCTGGTGGAGATGGGGATCCATCAGAAAATCTTGTGGAGCATGCAGAGGATGTGGAAGCAGGCAGATGAGATGGCACTGATCTGTTGCTTCATGGTCAGTTGGCTATCCAGGGTAATCCCGAGGTTGCGAATGTGGTCGGTGGGTGTGGGTGGGAAACCGAGGGCAGCAGGCCACCATGTGTCATCCCAGGGGGAGGGCTTGTTCCCGAAGATAAGGATCTCCGTCTTGTCTGAGTTTAGCTTGAGGCATGTTGTCCTCATCCAGGTGGCAATGTCGGTCATGGTGTTTTGGAAGTTGGTTCATTTGGTGGGGGTATCATATGTGAGGGATAGGCCGAGCTGGTGTCGTCAGCGAGGGGAAAGATGTTGAGTGCGTGGGTGCGAGTGATGTCTGCCAGTGAAGTCATGTAGGTGTTGAAGAGGGTGGGGCTGAGGGAGGAGTCCTTGGGATGTCGCATATGATGTCTCTCGGTGCAGAGATTAAGGGAGGGGGAGGATCCTCTGTGGTTGGCCTGAGAGGAAGGAGGAGATCCATTTGATTGTGTTGTCTTGGATGCCAATGCTGCTGAGTCTGGCGATGAGAGTGTGATGGAAGATGGTATCGAAGCCTGCCAATAAGTCGAGGAGGTTGAAGGCCGCTGCTCGCCCTAGGTCGAGGAGGCGTCTGATGACGTTGATTGCTGCGATCAAGGTGCTATTCGTGCTATGATTGGGCAGGAAGCCGGATTGGGATGGGTTGAGCATGTTGTTGTCTTCGAGATAGTCTGTGAGTTGGTGGTTGATGGCCTTTTCCAAGACTTTAGCAGGTAATGGGAGGAGAGAGATGGGGTGGTAATTTTTGATCTCGTTGGGGTTGGCTGAGGGTTTCTTCAGGAGGGGCTTGACCACTGAGTGCTTCCAGACATGGGGACAGTGGCTGTGAAGATGGAAGCGTTAAGGAGTTCTGTGAGGGAGGCTCTGATTACTTATCTTTCTAGGCTGTAGTAGCAGTGCTGGCAGGGGCCTGCGGGGGATCCGGAGTGGATTGAGGTCATGATGGAAATGGTGTCTTAGGTAGAAAGCTGCTTCCATTCGCTGATCCGATAGGGCGGGGAGTGATGTTTTGGAGTGTGGGGGTGGTCGAGTTCAGTGGGATGGGGGTCAAAGTTGCTATACTTGCCAATGATTTTGTGGTGAAAGTAGTCCGATAGCGTGTTGCAGAGGGCTTGGGAGGGGTGGATCATGTTCCCTGTGGCGGAGGGGAAGGAGAACTCGCTGATGATGCTGAAGAGTTCTCCGGAATGGTTGGTGTTTATCTCAATGAGGGTGGTGAGTGCTTATTTCCGTGATCTACCTGAGTCGGTGGTAGTATCTTTTGAGGGTGAACTAGAAGGAGTCGAGGCTGGCGGGGGTCTTGTTGGACCGCCATTGTCAATCTAGATTCCTACAGTGATGTTTGAGGGTCTGAAGTTCTAGGGTGAACCATAAGGTTTGCTTGGTGGGCTTGCTGCTGGTGGTGCTCTTCAAGGGGGCAATCGTGTCGGCCGCTGAGGAGAACCAGTTGGAGAAGTTTTGAATGCGGTGTTCAAGGGTGACCGTGGGGATGGATCTAGCTTCTCTGTGGGCCGTGATCCAGGGTGTTTCAGTGACTTTGCTCCAGTTGCAGCAGGGGAGGGCGGGGGGTCTTGTAGGGGTTTCAGGCGTCCCTCAATGGTAAAGTGGACGATGTTGTGGTCGGTCCATTTTACCTCACTGGTGTGGGAGAACTTGGCTGTGTTGCTGGTGGAGAAAATTGGGTCCTGTGTGTGTCCTGCGCTGTGCGTGGGGGCAGTGACTAGTTAAGAGAGGTCGATGATGCTCATGTTTTTGAGGAGTGAGGCAGAGTTGGCATTCTCCGGGTCTTCTAGGTGGATGTTCATGTCCTCAGGAAGATGTAGTGGTTTGAGTCGATTGCCAGGGGGCAATGAAGTCCTGGATGAAGTTGCAGAAGCTGTGGCAGGGGTCAGGAGGTCTGTAGACGAGGGTTTCTCTGATGGTAGTACTGGCGTCAAGTTTGATCTGAAAGTTGATGTGTTCCATGATCGGTGTTGTGTCATCATCCAAGGTGGTGCAGTAGAGGGAGTCCTTGTGGATGATGGCGATGCCTCCGCTGTGTCTGTTCGGGCGGTCGCAGTGGATCATATTATATCTGGGGCTGGAGTGGTGGCGATGTCTGGTGCAGATGTGGGGGTGAGCCAGGTTTCAGTGATGAACACTATGTCGAGTATGATGGTGGTGATGGTGTCCCAGATTTCTATGACGTGCTTGCAATGGGATCAGACATTGAGTGGAGTAAAAGTTTCTGGCTGGGGGTCTGCTGGGTGGAGATTACAATGGTTCCAACTTCACAGGAAAAACACCTGTGTACCCACTGTGCACATGTACAGCAACTACCATTAATAAGGACTTGGGGGGGCGGTCATGGGAGGGCGGGAGGGGTGCGCATGGGAAAAAATGGTGGGATGCAGGGGGGCCTGGTCGTGACAAAAAAGAGTGGAAGAGCGCAGAGGGGCGGGGGGCCTGAAGCAAAGCTAAGTTAGGAGGCAGCAGCCAGGGGGCAGAGACAGCAGTAGCACTGTAACTGCAGGTGCTGTGCAGCACTTAACAGCGTCAGGGGAGCTGTCGGGGCCTGTTGAATGGGGTCGCGCAGCACCTTCCATTAAGTAGGTCCTGGGGAGTAGGGCGTGGGAGAGGCAGGAGGGGTGGAGCACAGGAAAAAAACAACAGGATGCGGGGGCCTGTTGGGGGCAAAGAAGAGCGGGAAGGGCTCAGAGAACGCGGGGGGCCTGAAGTAAAGATTTGTTAGGAGGCATCAGCCAGGGGGCAGAGGCAGCAGTGCCACTGTAACTGTGGGTGCCGTATAGCGCTAAGCAACAGTGTGAGGGGAGCTGTGAGGGCCTGCTCAATGGGATTGCACAGCGACCACCATTAAGTAGGTCCTGGGGGGGCAGAGGGTGGGGGGGAACAGTAGCGGCGCAGCCCTGGGGAAAAAACTGCAGGATTTGAGGGGCCTGGTGGGGGCAAAAAAGAGCAGGAAGAGAACAGGGGAGGAGGGGCTGAAGCAAAGCTAAGTTAGGAGGCAGCAACCAGGGGGCAGAGGCAGCAGTGGTACTGTACCTGCAGGCACTGTATAGCACTTAGCAGCAGCAGATGTTCACTATATTAGAAGTAGTTTGACATTTGCTGTTACAATATGTAAAGGTAAACTTACACTCAGGTGAAAAAGTGGTCAATAACATCTTGACGTATGTCAACTCCGTCCTCTTCACCACTATCATGTTCATTCGCCATTTCAGCATCCTCACCCAGTGGTTCTTCATGGTCTCCATCCCCTCCGATGATTGGGATGTTCCGTCGCAGGGCAATGTTGTGCAACATGCAGCAAGCAACAGTGATTTGGCACACCTTATCAGGTGAGTAGAGGAGAGCTCCACCAGTCTTATCAAGGAATATGAATCTGGCCTTCAGGACCCCAAAAGCCTGCTCTACTGGCCTCTGTGTTCTTCCATGGGACTCACTGAAGTGGCCTTCCCCTGGTGTTGTTGGATTCCTCAGCAGTGCTAACAACCATGGTCAGTTAGGATACATTGAGTCTCCTATATTAAAGTAACAAATATACTGAGCAAAACATATCTCATCCTGTTGTACATTTCTAAACCATGAATAAAGCAAATGATCCTCAAGCCGTATTCTACCTACCAACAAGTGAGGCCCTCTCTAGGTCAAGTTGTGACATTTGCAGGGGTATGGTGTGGTTCCATAGTACAAAGGAATCAAGTGGTGACCCAGGAAAATGGGCACACACACACACTTCCGATATATAAATTGGGTACGCTGACAACATGCACATTGATTGAATGGAGGTTCCTACGATTGCGGTAGACTTGCTCCCTGGTGTGTGGTCATGCCGAGGCAACATGCATGCTATCTATTGCTCCAACCACATGCTGTAGGTCACCCAAAGCATAAGAATCTCCCATCACATTTGCAAAATCCTGTTGTCATGGGAACTGGATGTAGTTGTTGATGTGTCTCAGCATTGAAGAAAAGACTTCTTGTAGCACACCACTGAAAGTAGGCTGTGACACGCCTCCAGAAACTGCCACTGTATATTTAAAGATCATGTGGCCACAAAATGAAGTAGAAGTAATGTAATGAGTTTCACTGTTGGTGTTATTGCTGTTGTATTTCTATTGTGAGGCATGAGATTAGGAAGTAGCTCGTGACATAAATTCAGTAAAGTTTGTCTATTTAATCTGAATTTCTTTATGATGTCCCTTTCCTCCTTAGTGGCAAGGTCTGGAAACGGTCAGAAGATTTGAGGCTGTCTTCTTCTACCTATCCATAGGTACATATGTCTGCACATAAGGAAAACAAATTATCACTAAAAATGGTCACACAATATTTTCACAATCAATACCCATCTTATGTCTTGGTTAGATTAGTGATCTTTTTGTGCCATATATAGGTATACAGTATATATTGTAGTAAGCTGGCTTTGTATATACTATATCAAAATGAGATATAGGTGGTCATTATGAAGTTGGCGGTGTGGTCCGCCAGCCGGCATGGCGGGCCACACCGCCACATAAAGAAAACCATGAGGACCGCCATCAGAAGACCTCACTCACCGCCCGGCTGCCTCTGTCAGACAGCCTGGCGGCGGTCGGAATCATTATCCGACAGGGCAGCGGTGCTGCCCCTCGGATGATGATTCCTCAGCCTCCAGCCTTTCCCTGGCGGGTTTCCCCACCAGGAAAAGGCTGGCGGAAGGGGTGCACCGGGGCACCCCTGGGGGCCCCCGCACTGCCCATGCATGGGCAGTGCAGGGGCCTCTGTGCAGTGCCCCATCACGCAGGTCACTGCGCCCGCCGCACAGAGTCATTGGCGGCGGCTCCATGTGGAGCCGCTGTCAATGTCCCGGCCAGGCATTCCTGTGGGCCGGCGGGCAGCCCCTAGGAATGTTCATTATACGGTCGGCGGGGATCCGGGGACGCTGGTGGTTGGGGTTTTGACCACCAGCATGAACACGGCGGTTTCGACTGCCGTGTTCATAATGACCACCATAGTGTGCACAGAGTCTAGGGGTTCCCCAAAAGGCTTGGCAGAGGCAATAATAGATAATACTAATGCTCTAATTGTGCTAGTGTGGTCGAGCAGTTGGGCTTATCAGAGGGTAGTATTAAGCATTTGTGGTACACACACAAGCAATACGTGAAAACATACACTCAATGACTTAACTCCAGGCCAATAGGTTTTTATATAGAAAAATATTATTTTGTTAATTTATTATTAGAACCACAAGGGTCAGATTGCAGGTAAGTACATTGAATGAAAGGTACTTTGTGTAGCAATACTTAAAACTCTGAACCAATACAGTAATGTACACAGTTTTACATAAAATGGCAATAAGCTATTTTAAAAGTGGACACTGCAATTTTCAACAGTTCCTGAGGGAGGTAAGTACAGTTTAGTTATTATGATAAGTAAAGCACATACAAGTTCAGTCTCCGGGGCATAAGTAGCCCACCGTTGGGGGTTCAAGTCAACACCAAACACCCAGAACCATCAACATGGGGCTGGTGAGGTGCAGAGGTCAAAGACGGGCCAAATTAGCATGGGCGCCTATGGAGAAAGGGGGTGCTCTGGTTCCGGTCTGCTGGCAGGTAAGTACCCGCGTCCTCGGAGGGCAGACTGGGGGGTTTGATAGAGCATTAGGAGGGGCCCCAAGTAGGCACCCAACACACAGCCTCAGCGGCACAGGGGCGGCCCGGTGCAGTGGGCAAACAGGGCGTCGGGTGTTCAATGGGTTTCAATGGAGGGACCCGGGGGTCACTCAGACGCTTCACGCAGGGCATAGGGGGGGCTTCTCGGGCCAGCCACTGACTGGGCAAGGGCCGCCTGCTGGTCGTTGCTGCACCGGTGGTCGGTTTGTTAGTTGCAGGGCAGCCCTCTGAGTTGGCAGAGGTTGCTGGGCCCGCAGGATGCGTCGCTGGGGTGCAGGTTCTCTGAAGCAGGAGACAGGCTGGTAGGGCTAGGGTCAAAGCAGTTGTCGTCTTCTTTCTTCTCTGTAGGATTTTTCAGGTCAGCAGTCCTTCTTTGTAGGTCGTCAGGAATCTGAAGAGCTGGGTTCAGGGTCACCCCTAAATACTAAATTTAGGGGTGTGTTAGGGTCAGAGGGCAGTAGCCAATGGCTACTGTCCCTGAGAATGGCTACACCCTCCTTGTGTCAACTCCTTCTGGGGAGGGAGGCACATCCCTATCCCTATTGGTCCTACTCCTTCAAATCAAGATGGAGAATTTCTCAGGGAGGGGGTCACTTCAGCCCTGTTGACCTTAGGGATAGACCTGGCTGGAGGGGTGACTCCTCCTTGTTTTTCTCATTATCCCTCTGGACTTGCCGCCAAAAGTGGGGGCTCGACCAGGAGGCAGGCATCTCCACTGCCTGGAGTGCCCTGGGGCCATTGTAACACCAGACCTGAGCCTTTGAGGCCCACCGCCAGGTGTTACAGTTCTTGCAGGGGGGAGGCGTGAAGCACCTCCACCCAGTTCAGGCTTTGTTTCTGGCCCCAGAGAGCACAAAGGCTATCTCCCCAGGGGGTCAGAAACTCGTATCTCAGTGGTAGGCTGCTACAGACCAATCAGTCCTGCACTGAAGGATTGGGTAAAATACAGGGGGCATCTCTAAGATGCCCTCTGTGTGCATTTTTTAATAAATCCAACACTGGCATTCAGTGTGGGTTTATTTTTTCTGAGAAGTTTGATACCAAACTTCCCAGTATTCAGTGTAGCCATTATGGAACTGTGGAGTTGTTTTGACAAACTCCCAGATCATATACTTAATATGGCCACACTGTACTTACAATGTCTAAGAATGGGCTTAGACCTTGTAGGGACATATTGCTCATGCAGCTATGCCCTCACCTGTGGTATAGTGCACACTGCCTTGGGGCTTTAAGGCCTACTAGAGGGGTGACTTACCTATGCCACAGGCAGTGTTTGGTGCGCATGACACCATGATGGGGATGCCACGTCGACTTTGTCTTTTTCTCCCCACCAACACACACAATCTACAAAGGCAGATTGTGTGTTAGATGAGGGGTCCCTTAGGGTGGCACAACACATGCTGCAGCCCTTAGGGACCTTCCCTGGTCACAGGGCCCTTGGAACCACTGGTACTTTTTACAATGGACTTACCTGTGTACCAGGGGTGTGCCAATTGTGGAAACAATGGTACATTTTTAGTGAAAGAACACTGGTGCTGGGGCCTAGTTAGCAGGGTCTCAGCACACTCTCAGTCAAGTCAGCATCAATATCAGGCAAAAAGTGTGTGTGGGGGGGGGTAACTACAACAAGGAGACATTTTCCTATACAAGCTCCCTCCCCCCCCGCCAGACCACAGGACAGGAGACTCAGCCAAAGCTGGGAGAGTCTTCCTAGTCTGTCAGGCGAGGAAGAATAGGGAAAACAGGCTGGTTTGATGCAGGGCCTACTCTGCCTTACATGCTCCTGTTCAGGTCATTCACTCTGGGGAAATTACCTACTTTCACAGTGATAGGAACCAGTCTGAATTGCTTCTTGTCTGTGTTTTCAGTGTCTTCACCCATTCTTTGAATTTTGGGGTTAGAGGTATCCACCTCTGCTAACCTTCTCTTAGCCAGGGTCACTCCTAGCTTACTCAAAGAGGTTACCCATAGCTGGAGTAACCCCACCATGACCAACAGGGTCAGGGGGCCTAACTTGCTATTTGACATAGGGTCAGACCACCATGCCAAGGACAGTGCAGCCGTAAAGGCTAACACCCAGCAGAGGCCACTGATAGCTGTCAGTGCCCAGAACGACACCTTTAGTTCTTCACCAATAAGGGAAGGGGCTAAGTTACAGGCTTCCTTGGGTTCAGGGTGCCTGTCTGCTGTGGTAGAGTGGGGGGCTGCTACATCTTGTAATAAACACCCTTCTACCACTTTTTCTTCTGTTAGTTGAGGAGCCATCCACTCATGCTTAACAGTTGCCTGATTAGCCAGGACTTCTTGTGGGTCAGGTTGGACTTTACCAGTGCCAATTTTGGAGTGAGTTCTCCCCTATGGGAGCAGAATCTCCTTGACTTGCTGGAACCTTAGCTAAAGGTTGTCCACCTTCCCTGCACTGTTTTCTTTTCTTTTTCTTCTGGAGCCTACTTGCAATTACTGCAGGGGCAGCACCTCCAGAATGCTTGGGAGAGGACTAGCATTGGACCAGTTCCTCTCTTGGGCTCTGACCAACCTCTGGGTGGTCATTTCCAAGGAGACAATCAAGGGGAAGGGTCTGCACTGACTACCACCCTTCGCCAGCTACAGGCCTATTAGTGACCTTGTCTGGGCTAACCCTTACTTTGGCAGTCTCACCTGGGATGTACTGGTTTGAAAGCACCAGCCTGTCATGCACAATAGTGTGACTGGCACAAGTGTCTCTCAGGGCAGTAGCTCGGATTACATTCACCGGTAGGTGGTGGAAGTACCTACTTCCCTCTGGAATCTCCAACTCACCGGTTGGGCCCTTTCTCCAGTTGAAGGCTATGAGGACCTCCTCATCTGAGGAGTCATCCCCAGTGGCTACACTGGTCACCCCTGGGGCTTTGCTTTTGGGAAAGAAGTGTCCTTGGTGTGGTACCCTGTCTGTCTGCAGTTGGGGCACCATTCCTTAGTGGCATCCCAGTTCTTACCCTGGTATCCACTTTTGTTTTGGGATGTGTCTTAGGGCCCACCCACCTGGGCAGGTTTTTGGGGGCCTACAGAGGTCTCCTTTTCTTTACTTCTAGGAGTGTCACCCACTTTCTCCTGGGGAGGCTTTGTAGCCCCTTTCTTTTGGTCAGTCCCAGTGGAAGTTTTGGTTACCCTAGTCTTGACCCAGTGGTCTGCCTTCTTTCCCAATTCCAGATATTGATGCAACTTTTCATTGAAGCAGTTCCTTAAAATGTGTTCTTTCATAAACAAATTATAAAGCCCATCATAGTCATGCACTTCATTTCCAGTTACCCAACCATCCAGTGTTTTCACTGAGTAGTCTCCAAAATCAACCCATGTCTGGCTCGAGGTTTTGTGGCCCCCCCAAACCTAATTCTATACTCCTCAGTGGTGAATCCAAAGCCCTCAACCAGGGTAGCCTTCATGAGGTCATAGGATTCAGCATCTGCACCAGTGAGTGTGAGGAGCCTATCCCTACACTTACAAGTAAACAGTTCCCAAAGGAGAGCTCCTCAATGAGACTTTTTTAATGTCCTGGTTCCACAGGCCCTCTCAAAGGCTATGAACCATTTGGTGATGTCATCACCATCCTCATATTTGGGGACAATCCCTTTAGGGATTTTAGGGGTGTCAGAATACTCTCAGTCCCTAGTTATTTTGTTGCTGCCACCATTTATGGGTTCTAAACCCATTTCATTTATCTCCCTTTCTATAGCCAGGAGCTTCTTCTCCAAAGCTAATCTTTTGGCCATCCTTCCTAAAAGGATGTCCTCCTCTTTGAGGCTGCCCTCAATGTTCACAGAGGAACTGGACTCCCCTGTGGAAGAACCAGAGTCTCTGAGTCTGATTTGTGGAGACAGCGGTCTTGGAACCCTGGTCTCCCTAGTTAGGGTAGGAGGAGGAAGTTCTACCCCCTGATCCCCAACTTCTTCCCCATCTGAGTGGAGGTCTTCCCCTTCAGTAGGGTGGTCCCTGGTGTACTCTGCCAAGAGCTCCTGGAGCTTGACCTTCGTAGGGTGGGAACCTGTTTTGATTTTCTTGAGGCTGCAGAGATTCCTTAACTCTGTCATTCCAAGATGGAGGTAAGGGATGAGTCTGAGTTCCATCACCATGTCCTCTGAGCTACTCATTATGTCTCTAAAAGTTGGGATTTCTTTTTAAGAAACTAAAAACTACTTTTAGTACCTAACTCCTAACTTTTACAAAACTTTTATAAAAAAGAGATGCTAACAGTGACTTACACAAGGCCCTAGCAGGACTTTTAAAATTTTGGAAAAATAGTCAAAATTCAAAAACCTATTTTCTAATGACAATTTTGGAATTTAGTCTTGTGATCAGGTATTGCCTGAGAAGTCCAGCAAATGCAAGGTCTTAGACCCCACCGCTAATCCACCAATGTAGGAAGCTGGCTCTGTATATACTATATCAAAATGAGATATAGGTGGTCATTATGAACATGGCAGGAAACACCGGTGACCACCGTGGCGAAAGTGAACAGATGACCGCCACTGGTGGTGAACAGCACACCGCCATATAATGACGCCAAAAACAGAAACCTCCCAAAATTCTGCTACCTCCAGCCACCGCTAGGGCCCTTGATGGCAGAAAGGCTGTACACTCCACCCCGCCACTGCCAAGCAGACAAATCCCCCACCCTCCAAATAATGATGAACAAATCACTGCGGCGGATGGTGGATGTCGAACGACCATTGGCGGTACAGACCGCCACGGCCAGCAATGGGATCCAACAGCAAGAAATGCACATATTGGCAAGTTTGAAACCCACACACCTGACACACATTCACAACACTATAAAACACTCACATACACACCCCAACAATCATTTGCAACGCCAATAGCACAATAGTTATTGACAACACAACACACATACACTGAACTCAACATCACACAAGTCACACACCCAACCACACAACTGCACCCTCACCAATAATCCTACAACACACCACCCACAACACACACCATGGCACCCCTAAACACCCCCACTTCACAGATAGGGAGCTAAGGACAATGGTGGACGAAATACTGAAGGGGGAGCCACAAATCTTCGGGGCACAGGTCCAGCACACATCCATCACCAGGAAGATGGAGTTATGGCAGACGATTGTAAACAAGGTCAATGCAGTGGGAAACCATCCACACACAAGGGACATCCACAAGAGATGGAACGTCCTGCGCGGGAAGGTGAGGTCTATGACATCCAGGCACAACATCGGGGTCCAGAAGACTGGAGGAGGACCCCCACCTACTCCCCGGACTACACCGAATGGGAGGACAAGGTACTGGCTATCCTGCACACTGAGGGCCTCACTGGACAACTGGAGTCGGGTAAGTCAATTACAATTACTTCAGATCCACCACACCTGTAATGCATGTACCACCCCACCCCTCCAACTCCCACCAGGACCACCACCCCACCCAGGCTACAATAACTACATCCAGTCACCCTGCATGCCCACAAACCCACTAACAGGCCCACATCCCTACCCCTATGCACAGCCACCTACCCCTGCAAGGAATCACAATGGCACTACGGCACCCACAATGCACCTCCACATCCCATGCAAAATGTAAGGATAACCCCACAATAGGTCCCTGCATGGCCCAACAGGGGAATAAACAGCACAAAATAGGGCAGCGCTGTGCATCCTTATTTAAATTGGTACATGTAACATACATGCCCATTCCCCCCCACAGGCACCCCCACCCATGCCACCCTGGCGGAAAGGCCAAGTAGTGCCAGCGCACCACGTGGAGACAGAGGTCCCACTCAGGAGACTGGAGTGGGATGTATGGACAGTGAGGATGTCCCTGGCCCGTCACACAGTCCTGGCCTGTCACCCTCCAGCTGCCCCACCCAGGATACCACTGACACCCCTACCACCCAGCCACCACCATCAGCTCAGGCCAAACGACCCCACACCAGTGTTTCCAGGCCACAGACTGGAGGACCACATGTACAGAGGCCAGAGTCACCACCAACTAACAGGTAGGATGATGATGGCCCTAGTGCAAGTGGGACTGCCAGACCTGTGCAGGGGACACAGGCAAAGGGGGCTAGGCCCAGTGGGAGGGCATCAGTGGCCCAGGGGGAGGCCAAAGGATGGATGCTTCAGCACAGGAGGTGATCTCTGAGGTCCTGGGAGCATACCACCATACCCAAGCATACCACCATGACTCTAGCCACCCTGGAGCAGAGTCAAAGGCTGCAGATAGCCCAACACCAAGAGACCATGGAGCAGTGGAAACAACTCATTGCCACCATGGCAACAATTGCAGGGGTGCTGTAGCACCACTACCCAAGCCAGCCTGAGACCCCCACAAACATGAAAGCCCCAAGGACACAGACCTGCCCTCTACATCTGCAGCAGCAACTGGACTGGTGGCACTGGCAGAGGATACACAAGAGACCAGCACCCCTACCCGTGCGGCCCAGCACCAGACACTCAAACATGCCCTCAGACCCAGATATGGCACTGGAACACCTGCCAAGACCAAGGCCCCCACAAAGAAGTGACTTTGACATAAACTGTCTCCCAAGTGTGCCACTGTGCTACCATCCTCACCCGCCAATAGCAACATAAGAACTTGCAGTGGACATATGGACCAATACCCACTGCCACCAATCGCTGAGCCCATGCACCTGGTATGGACATCCACCATGAGCCCACTCCCTATCACTGTACAGCACACCTATGCAATTGTGACACGTAATAAAACACATTTACACCAATTTGTATATCCCGTCATTATGAATATTCAATTGTATGTGTGAATGCATTTGCCAGTCAATTCCATATTCATACCTTTATTGCAGGAATGGTACCCCACACACAACACTGTCTGGAGTAAAGCAAAATGTACACCATGTGTGTTTCCATGGCACATGCTACCTTAGTCTTCAGGTAACAGTGTCAATGACCACAGACACCACATCCCCAAACAAATGAGTCAGGCAAACAAAATGCAGTGCAGACAACATCATCAGTGAACAGTACCTTATAGTCACTGGAAGTACAGGTGGATCAGCTGGTTCCTAGAGTGGACATCTTCCCTCTCTTCATCCTCACCATCACTCTCATCCCCTCTCAGAGGTAGCAGGTCTGGATGTACAACACACTCCTCCTCTATTAGGGAGATAGCTCTCCTCACAGCCAAGCTATGCAGCATGCAGCAGGCCACCACTATTCTACACACCTTTTCAGTGCCATAGCACAGGGATCCCCCAGAGAGATGGAGGCAACAAAATCTAGCCTTCAGGAGACCTATAGTGCGCTCGATCGCCCTCCTGGTACGTCCATGGGCCTCATTATAATTCCTCTCTGCATCTGTCCTGGGATTTCTCACAGGTGTCAGGAGCCATTGCAAGTTGGGGTAGCCAGAATCAACTGCAAACGTGGGTGAAACAGGACTGTATCAAACTGCCATTACTTGCATACAGCCTGGCTGTCAGCTATGTATTGATCCAGTGTTATACACACTCACCTATGAGCCATCCTCTGTCCCCTTGTAGTTGTTTCATCATGTGTAGGACACTGCTGTTCCTCAGGACATAGGAATCATGAACTGATCCTGGAAACCTGGCATTTACATGTGATATGTACTTGTCAGCAGTACACACCAATTGTATATTCATTGAGTGGAAGTTCTTTCTGTTCTTGTACACCTGTTCGTTCACCCTTGGGGGGACGAGAGCAATGTGGGTGCCATCGATGCCAGCTATCACATGGGGAATGTTAGCAAAGGCATACAATTCAGACTTGATGGCAGAGAGTTCAGCCCTTTGGGGAAACTTGACACATGTCTGTATGTGTTGTACAAATGCATCCAGGAATTTTGGAATTAAACATTGGCTGTGAGAACCCTGCACCCATGCCCACTGTCACCTGAAATGAGCCCGTAGCCAAGAAATGGAGTACAGAGAGCATTTTCACTTCAGTAGGGATGGCATGCTGATCCTGATTACCCGGTCTCAGTACAGGATCCAGTAAAGCACATAGGTCCTGGATTGTTGTGCGACTGAGTCTGTAGGTGACAGTGATGTGACGTTCCACCATGGTATCCAAATCAACAAGAGGTCTGTACACAGATGGGGCCCTCCCTCGCCACATGGGTCTGTACCTATGGGGGAGTAAAGAACAGATACGAGGGACACACATACACATGCAAAACATGTTGTGTATGAATAACTGCTGTACAATACGTAGGTTACACAAACAATTAATGTATGAAGTACAACTTTAGGGACATGTATGCAGTGATACCTCTGGACTGATAGGAGGAACAGACACTCATGTGGGCAGGCAACTAAGGGCTGGGATCTGAAGGCCCTGAATGGGGCCCATGACTAGGAAATATGTACGTGGTGCTAGCAAAATGGCAGCCTCCTGTCATCCAGATATGAAGGAGTGGAAGTGACATCATTCTGCTGGAAGTAGTTGTAATGGTGGAAGACGGTGTTCACCACCGTGCACCCATTCATTAGTTTACATGGTTGTCAATGGGGAAACTGGGCCTATCATGATTGCCGCAGGCGGTGACTGTGCACACCGCCGCGGAGCGTATGCCATGTCGTCACCCCAATTTCACTTGACTCCCAAATCCTGTGCATGCAAGTACTCCACTGAGTGTGCTGCTGTGTCCTGACTCTGGTTACTCCAATGGCACGTGTCACAGGGGAAAGGCCTTCACCACGGAGGAGCTGAAGCTGGTGGATGGGGTGCCAAATTATATGGGCGACCAGAGGAGCAGGTGAGTAGGAGGTTGTCTTGCATGGATGTGCGTGATGTTGGCAGATGCCTGTATGGATGTGTGGTCGATTTGTAACTACACAGGCGTAGATTGTGTGGCAAGTACTGTTAGTGAGGTGGTAAAATGTTCCTGTGAAATGTACTTCCCATTGGGGACGACACGTCAGTTGTATCAGATGGGCATAGCCTGACGTCGGTTTTTCTTCTCTGTGTGTCCCATACAGGTCAGCGCCCATCAGAAGAGGGGACTCTGGCAGGCCATCGCCAGGGAGGTGCGGACCCTGGGTGTCTACAACCAGCTGAGCACTCACTGCAGGAAGCGGTGGGAGGACCTGCGGCGCTGGGCCAGGAAGACCCGGCGAGGCCCAGCTGGGGAAGGCCTCCCTACGAGGAAGGGGTGCCCATTGGTCCCTGACCCCCCTAATGTCCCACATTCTGGCGGTGGCATATTCAGATTTGGATGGGTGCTTGAAGGCAGCACAGGAGCCTCAAGGGGGTGAGTACCAACACTGTTTCATACCACACTGAGGGATGTGTTTGGGTGTTGTGGTATGCATGCAGTCTAGTGCCAGGCATTCTGACAGTTGTCTTCCAGCAGCCCTGCCCCGATCAGCACAGAAATGGTTGAGGGCAGGTCTAAACTGTCACAATAGTCCCTTGGGGATTGATCTTCCTGTACTGTAGGGTTCTTTGTGGGCACATGGAGTAGTGGATGCATTGGCTGGCCATGGTCGCCCATGTGTGTAGTTCAAACAGTTCATCAGGTCCGTGTTTCATGTGGGAAATTAATTTTATGCTGGGGCAGTGACCACTAGTCAGGGCCATAGTCAGGACTATAGTTGTAGGTGCTGCGTGTAGGTGTGTAAGCTGGATGGGAGTGTGTGTGCACCCATCATGTAATTCCGTTCTGGTATTTACAGTTTCTCTCTTGTTTTGTCTCGCCACCCCTGTGCTTTTGTGTTCTTTCAATCAATCAATCAATCATTTGTAAAGCGCGCTACTCACCTGTGAGGGTCTCAAGGTGCTGGGGGGGTAGGAGAGCTGCTACTGCTCGAAAAGCCAGGTCTTGAGGTGTCTCCTGAAGGTCAGCAGGCCCTTGGTCTGCCACAGGTGGATGGGGAGGGTGTTCCAGGTCTTGGCAGTGAGGTGGGAGAATGATCTGCTGCCAGATGTTGTCCTGTGGATGCGTGGAATGGTGGCGAGGTCGGCAGAGCGGAGCTGTCGGTTTGGGGTGTAGTACGTGAGTCGTTCGTTGAGGTATGCTGGTCCGGCGTTGTGGAGTGCTTTGTGAGTGTGGGTGAGGAGCTTGAAGGTGATCCTCTGGTTGACGGAGAGCCAGTGCCGGTCTCTCAGGTGGGCTGTGATGTGGCTGCGGCGGGGGATGTCAAGGATGAGGCGTTCGGAATGCGTTGCAGTCTTTTCTGGAAATTGGCCGTGGTTCTTTGTGTACATCAGCATCATCTGGCGAGGGAGCAGTGGCACCGGCGAGTGGGGATGCAGCGGCCCACGGTTCCAAGGAGGCAGAGTCGACTGACGCCAAGGGGACCAGTGGGTTGGAGGGCGAGGGGAGTACCACGGGGGAGGCAACTACCACTGGCGGTAGTGACTCTGATACCTTCTCCGATGGGAGCTCCCTGGTGGTGGTGAACCCTAGTGGGCCCACCCATTCTGTGTCATCTTCCGCCACCCCCATACCATCACCGCCCTCCCAGTTGCTCCCCATCCGGTTCCCTGTGCCCACTCACCCAGGAAGGTGGGCGTCTCCTTCGCCCCAGCCACCTTATCCCTTGCCCCAGTCAGCCCTGCTGCCCTCACGGAGGAGGCTATTGACTTCCTGAGGAACATCTCTGTAGGGCAGACAACAATCGTGAATGCCATCCAGGGGCTAGCATCCCAGATGCAGCAATGCAATGCATACCTGGAAGGCATTCACAGTGCCATGTCTGGCCTACAGAGATCTTTTTAGGCTCTGGCCTCCTTTTTGACGGCAGCAAGTATCCCTGGTCTTTCCGTCCTACCCTCCAAACACCTCTACCCCTACCAGCACCCCACTCCCTTCACCCATCCCAAGCACACGTTCAGACAGCCATGCACACACCTCAACACACAAGAAGCACACAGAGAAACATGAGCACCACACTTCCCACCACAGGCATACAGACAGCTAACATACAAAGGCACACACGACAACATCCACTTCCCCCAGTGTGTCCACCTCTCCCGCCTCTCAGTCTGTCACCTCGACATGCACACCCACAAGCACTGCACCCTCAGTCACTGCTGCTGGCCCCACTCTTGCAGTCACCACAGCATCTGACATCCAGGCATCCACCCCAAACACCACACCTGCACTCACCACAACAACATTGACTGACACATGCAGCACACTCACCAGACCTGCGGACACCAAGACAACATCCATTTACACTGGCAGCCTGTCTTGTCCCACTGTGTCCACCCCCCCTCCTCCCAAGACACTCAAACGTTCCCAGACAGCCACTCAACACACATCCACCACACATCAGCATATTGTACAGGCACCTGCATCCACGTTCAGCACACCTACACCTGTTACATGGACTCCCTCTACCTCCACTCCCACACCTTCCTCCATATCCAGCCCAACTGCTCCTAAAAAACTCTTCCTGTCCTGTGTTGACCTTTTCAAACCCACTGGCCCACCCTGTCTCGTCCGTAAATGTGCCCTTCTCCTTGCCCTGTCCACTCCTTCCTGTCCCGTGTTGACCTTTTTGAACCCGCTGGCCCACCCTGTCTCGTCCCTAAATGTGCCCTTCTCCTTGCCCTGTCCACTCCTTCCTCGTCTAAGTCCGCCCTTCCCATTCCTGTGCCCCTTCCCCAGAGAGAAAGAAGCCCTGTGCTCCCCCAGTGTCAGGCGCCCAATTCCTCTGGATCTGCACGTTGCTAGTCAGGGGCCTACCACCAGGCAACACCAACTCAGATGCCTTTGTAGCGCTGAGGATTGGAGGGGTCAGGCACGGGGAAGGGATAAGAGGAAGGGAACAGCCAGGAGGGAGATCTGGAAATGAAACGGTTAAATGCAGGCAATAATAATAACCACAATTGAAGACAAGCACTATCAATAATCAATCAATCACAATATTTATAGAGCGCACTACGTACCCGTTAGGGTTTTAAGGCGCTGGGGGGGGGGCTGCTACTACTGGTGGAAGAGCCAGGTCTTGAGGAGTCTCCTGAAGGTGAGACGGTCCTGGGTCTGTCGCAGGGGGGTCTGGAGGGTGTTCCAGGTCTTGGCGGCGAGGTAGGAGAAGGATCTGCCGCCGGAGGACTTGCGTTGGAAGCGGGGAACGATGGCGAGGGCGAGGTTGGCGGGAGGGGGCGTAGAAGTTGAGTCTGTTATTCAGGTAGGCTGGTCCGGCGTTGTAGAGTGCCTTGTGAGCGTGGGTGAGGAGCTTGAAGGTGATCCTCTTGTCCACGGGGAGCTAGTGGAGGTCTTTCAGGTGGTGGGAGATGTGGCATCGGCGGGGTACGTCGAGGACCAGTCGGGCGGAGGCGTTTTGGATGCGTTGGAGTCGTCGGATGTCTTTTGCTGGGATGCCTGTATATAGAGCGTTACCGTAGTCTAGTCTACTGCTGACGAGGGCCTGGGTCACAGTTTTTCTGGTTTCCGTCGGGATCCATTTGTAGATTCTACGGAGCATGCGGAGGGTGTTGTAGCAGGAGGAGGAAACTGCGTTGACCTGCTTGGACATGGTGAGGGCGGAGTCGAGGATGAAACCCAGGTTGCGTGCGAGGTTGGCTGGCGTTGGAGGGGGTCCCAGCGCGGTGGGCCACCAGGAGTTGTCCCAGGCCGAGGGGGTGCGGCCGAGGATGAGGACCTCCGTCTTGTCGGAGTTCAACTTCAGGCGGCTATTTCTCATCCATTCGGCGATGGACTTCAATCCCTCGTGGAGGTTGGCTTTGGCGGTGTGTGGGTCTTTGGTGAGGGAGAGGATGAGCTGGGTGTCGTTGGCGTAGGAGAGAATGTTGAAGTTGTGCTGACGGGCCAGTTGTGCGAGGGGGGCCATGTAGACGTTGAACAGCGTCAGGCTTAGAGAGGAGCCTTGGGGTACGCCGCAGGTGATGGTGGTGGCATCGGAGCGGAAGGGTGGAAGTCGGACTCTCTGGGTTCTGCCGGAGAGAAAGGAGGAGATCCAGTGGAGGGCTTTTTCTTGTATTCCAGCTTCGTGGAGGCGTGTTAGTAGAGTGCGGTGGCAAACCGTGTCGAAAGCTGCGGAAAGGTCCAGGAGGATGAGGGCTGAAGTTTTGCCAGTGTCCATTTGCTGTCTGATGTCATCTGTGGCGGCGAGGAGAGCAGTCTCGGTGCTGTGGTTGCGTCTGAAACCGGACTGGGAGGGGTCCAGGATGGAGTTGTCCTCGAGGTGGTGGATGAGCTGAGCATTGACGATCTTCTCAATGACCTTCGCCGGGAAGGGGAGGAGGGAGATCGGGCGGAGGTTTTTGAGGTCGGTGGGGTCTGCCTTGGGTTTCTTGAGGAGGGCGTGGATTTCGGCGTGCTTCCAGCTGTCCGGGAAGGTCGCGGTTTCGAAGGATAAGTTGATGAACTTTCGAAGTTGGGGTTCGATGGTAGAGTCGGCTTTGTTGTAGACGTGGTCTGAAGGGGATCCTGAGTGGATGGAGTTCATGATCTTGCAAGTTTCAGCGTCATCTACGTGGGTCCAGGCGGTGTAGCGGTTGGCGCAGGTGGAGTTGTCGGGGGTGGGGTCTGACGGAGGCGTGGTGTTGAGGCTGTCGTGGATGTCGGTGATCTTCTGATAGAAGAAGGTGGACAGGGCGTCGCAGAGTTCTTGGGATGGTGGGATGTCGTTGACGTTGGCGCTGGGGTTGAAGAGCTCTTTCACGATGCAGAAGAGTTCTTTGCTGTCGTGTGCGTTGTTGTTCAGGCGTTCTGTGAAGTGGGAACGTTTGGTGAGTCGGATTATCTGGTGGTGCTTGCAGGTGGCCTCCTTGTGGGCTGCCAGGCTGTCGGGTGTGTGTTCGAGGAGCCATTTCTTCTTTAGTTTCTGGCAGGTGCGTTTGGATGTGAGACGTTCGTCAGTGAACCAGGCGGCTTTTTTCTTTCCTTGGTTGTCGGTGGACCTCTTGAGTGGTGAGAGGGTGTTGGCGCAGTCGTTGATCCACTGTCGTAGGTTGAGAGCGGCGGTGTCTGGGTCGGTGGAGTTGGTGGGTGGGTTCTGGGCAAGGGTGCTGGTCAGTTGGTCTTCGGTGACTTTGCTCCAGCGGCGGTGGGGTGGTAGTTGGGTGCGGTGGTGTTCGATGTGCTTCTTGAATGTGAAGTGGATGCAGTGGTGGTCGGTCCAGTGGAGTTCGGTGGTGTGGCTAAAGGTGACGTGGTTGCTTGCGGAGAAGATCGGATCGAGCGTGTGGCCGGCGGTGTGGGTGGGTGTGTTGACCAGTTGTCTGAGGCCGAGGTTGGAGAGGTTGTCGATCAGGGATGTGGTGTTGGCGTCGTTGTTGTTCTCCAAGTGGAAATTGAGGTCTCCAAGGAGGATGTAGTCCGTAGAGTTGAGCGCGTGGGTGCTCGTGAGGTCGGCGATGGAGTCGCTGAAGGGTGCTCGTGGTCCTGGGGGTCAGTAGATGAGCGTTCCCCTGAGGGTGGTGTTGGGGTCAGTGTGGATCCGGAAGTGTAGGTGTTCGGCGGTCTTGAGAGTGTCGTCCGTGTGGGTGTGGATTTTGAGGGTGGATTTGTGGGCGATGGTTATTCCTCCTCCGATTCAGTTGGGGCGATATTTTCTGGTGATCTTGTAGCCGTCCGGGATGGCTATGGCGATGTCAGGTGCTGAGGAGTCGTTCCACCAGGTTTCGGTCAGGAAGGCTACGTCTGGGGCGGTGGTGTCGAGCAGGTCCCAGAGCTCGATGGCGTGCTTGCGCGCGGAGCGTGTGTTGAGGAGTATGCAGTGGAGGTGGTTTGTTGTGGTTGTGGCAGGTTTCCTTGTTCTGTTCCTTGTTCTGTCGCAGGTGAAGTTGCAGGCTAGGCAGAAAAAGGGTCCCTTGGTGTTCTTTGAAGATGACTGGAAACATGTAGTGGAGCGGCCGGGGTTGAGGGCGCTGAGTTGGTTGGCCGAGTAGCGATGTGTCGTGGTGCGGGGGCGTGCGGACCGGGGGGTGGCGCTGGGCGTGGTCCAGACGCAGACGGGCGCAGACGGGCTTTCCTCTGGCGCGCCCGCTGTGCTCCAGCCATTAAGAAGGGAGGGGGAGGGAGGAGCAGCTGGGAGGCGGGAGGGAGCAGCGAATGGGGGCGCAAGGGGGGCGGGGCCGCAGGGAGGCAGCAGCAGGGGAAAGCGGCAAGGGGGAGCGCCCAAGGGGCGAAAAAAGTGGATAAAATGCACAAATGGAGGCAAAAAGGAGCAACAGGCACAAAAAAGCAAGGCACAGAGTACAGTCACAAATACGGCGAAAACGGCACAATGCACACAAATCTAGCGACGCAAATGGGGTCAAAAGCAGGGCACAGAATACAGTTACAAATACAGTGAAAGCGGCACAATGCACACTAATCTAGCGACGCAAATGGGGTCAAAAAGCAGGGCACAGAATACAGTTACAAATACAGTGAAAGCGGCACAATGCACACGAATCTAGCGACGCAAATGGGGTCAAAAAGCAGGGCACAGAATACAGTTACAAATACAGTGGAAACGGCACAAAGCTTACCAGAAGCCCACTAGACGGGCCTCGAACACGCAGCAGCAGCGTGGGCGGGGGTCAGGGACACGGACACAGCAAGGTGGTGCTGCGGACGTGGGGGAGCGAGCTCTTGGCCAAAACAGGTCAGAGGTCGCTCACCCTCGACGCGCAGCGCCAGCCATTAAAAAGGGAGGGGGGAGGGAGGAGCAGCTGGGAGGCGGGAGGGAGCGGCGCATGGAGGCGGGAGGGAGCGGCGAATGGGGGCGTGAGGGGGCGGGGCCGCAGGGAGGCAGTGGCAGGGGAAGCGGCAAGGGGGAGCGCTCAAGGGGCGAAAAAAGTGGATAAAAGGCACAAATGGAGGCAAAAAGGAGCAAAAGGCACAAAAAAGCAAGGCACAGAGTACAGTCACAAATACGGCGAAAACGGCACAATGCACATGAATCTAGCGACGCAAATGAGGTCAAAAGCAGGGCACAGAATACAGTTACAAATACAGTGAAAGCAGCACAATGCACACGAATCTAGTGACGCAAATGGTGTCAAAAAGCAGGGCACAAAATACAGTTACAAATGCAGTGAAAACGGCACAAAGCTTACCAGAAGCCCACTAGATGGGCCTCGAACACGCTAGCAGCAGCGTGGGCGGGGTTCAGGGACACGGACACAGCAAGATGGTGCTGCGGACGTGGGGGAGCGAGCTCTTGGCAAAAACAGGTCAGAGGTCGCTCACCCTTGACGCGCAGCGCCAGCCATTAAGAAGGGAGGGGGAGGGAGGAGCAGCTGGGAGGCGGGAGGGAGCGGCGAATGGGGGCACGAGGGGGGCGGGGCCGCAGGGAGGCAGCGGCAGGGGAAAGCGGCAAGGGGGAGCGCCCAAGGGGCAAAAAAAGTGGATAAAAGGCACAAATGGAGGCAAAAAGGAGCAAAAGGCCCAAAAAAGCAAGGCACAGAGTACAGTCACAAATACGCCGAAAATGGCACAATGCACACGAATCTAGCGACGCAAATGGGGTCAAAAGCAGGGCACGGAATACAGTTACAAATACAGTGAAAGTGGCACAATGCACACGAATCTAGCAACGCAAATGGGGTCAAAAAGCAGGGCACAGAATACAGTTACAAATACAGTGAAAACGGCACAAAGCTTAACAGAAGCCCACTAGACGGGCCTCGAACACGCTAGCAGCAGCGTGGGTCAGGGACACGGACACAGCAAGGTGGTGCTGCGGACGTGGGGGAGTGAGCTCTTGGCCAAAACAGGTCAGAGGTCGTAGAATCAAGAGCACCTTTGGTATGTCATTCATGAATTCTTCAACAACATTAAGAAAAGCAACGAACTGCAATAAAAAAAACCCTTAGTCTTACTAAAAAGGGGCTAGAGCGAAGCCACTGCGCTTCACCAACACAAAATACTAAACTAGAATGTCATGTGGAAAAAACACAAGGTTACGTGCACCAAACTGCCTGCTGAGTATCTAACGAACTAACATTATCAATCTAGCAGACCATCAAGGGCACGGAAAGCCTTAAACTCACTATCATGAAATATATTGCAACGATGAGTTCCCTTAGAATGTTCAATGCAGGCTTCAGCAGATATTAAAAAATAAAATGATACACTGTAATTATTATTGACAGAACACTATCACACACAATAATAACATTGGCACAATCACATGCTAATAATAGTGAAAGGGTTCCCACTGGGAGACGTTCAGGAGCCAGCATGGAAACAAAGTATCAGCTCCGAAGACTGAGTTCAGAAGCTGGCGGGGGAAACCCCCCCCGTCGGAAAGGTCTTACTGTGCGCAAGTCCGACCACTCGCTAAGAAGGCCTCCTGCCAAGATTTGAAGGGGAGGCACAAAGCGTCACGCGGAGCTAACGACCTCTGACAAGACTCAGAATAATAAGCGCCGGTTGCAGGGTGTGTCTGGTATTTATGGATCGGCCACACCCCAAGATGGCCGCCGCCCAGGGAAGCTGGGAAATGTAGTGCCAAGTGGTAGCTGCCGATGAGGGAACCGTAGCCACCATCTTCCGCAACTCCCAGGCAGATGGGTTTTTCCACAAGGAGAATAGGAAGAGCGCGGCTTACAGCAGCGGAGGGAAGATAGCGAGGTCGCTCTAAAGGTGTGGCAGGCACGCAGAGCAACAGGGATGTCGTGGAGGGAGGTGCCTTTGAGACCGCGTGTCTCTGGAGTTCTGACATCCAGGTCCATCTGCCGCCCCCTGGTCCAAGCCCACTGCACCACTTTCCAAGGGCAACCCCAAACCCCCTCCACCTCCCAAACGCAGACCCAAGTCCCCACCCCCACCTGCCCCTGTTCCCTGAGATGCCTGGCTGCCCCATTGATGTCCCTTTAAGGTGGAGTACCCTGTGCACGTGTGGGAGTCAAGTTCGCCCCATTTGGGCCCTTTAGGCTATTTATCATGGCCAATGGCCTTATTCGGACAGTCCTGTGTTGTTTTGAATTAAAGTTTGGGTGCCCAGTGGTGCTGTTGACATAATATGGAGACGTGGTTTATCATTTCATTGTGGGGGTGTGGTGTGCACATGTGTACACTTTGGGCAGGTTTTATTTGCCTTGTGTTGGGTAAGTACCCCTTATTCTGGTGTGTACGGCTTGTGATGGTGTGAGGGGTTGGGGGTGCGTTGCAGGGTGGGTGGGGCGGGTGTGTAACTGTGCCCTTTTTTCCCTTGTTTACTAGGTTTCGGTACTTACCGTTGTCGTCGGCGGCGGCGGTCACGGTCGTGGAGGTATATTGCAAGGAGCATGACTGGCATTATTTGAAACTCGCTCTCCATGTCCGCTTTGGCGTGTTTTGTGTGCCTACAGTGAGTGTTTCCTTTTATTTAGTTTGTTTCCACCACACAACTGATGGCTATCTTGTGCTTCATTATTTGGTGGGCGGGTGGGGCCTTTCCGTCAGACTGTGGGCGGCCTCTTCCGTCGTTGTCGGCACACCAATGGTGGCGGTGTTTGGATTGCCCACTGGCTGTTTCTCCTGTGCCTCATTATTTGGCGGTCCAGACGGCCAGACTGTTGGTGGTAGTTACCGCCACTGCCGGCAGAGAGGTGATTGCCGCCATGTTCATAATGAGGGCCATAGTGTGTACAGAGTCGAGGGGTTCCCCAAGAGGCTTGACAGAGGCAAAAATAGATAATACTAATGCTCTAATTGTGGTAGTGTGGTCGAGCAGTTAGGCTTGTCAGAGGGTAGTGTTAAGCATTTGTTGTACACACACAAGCAATAAGTGAAAACACACACTCAATGACTTAACTCAATGCCAATAGTTTTTTATATAGAAAAATATTATTTATTATTTTGTTAATTTATTATTAGAACCACAAGGGTCAGATTGCAGGTAAGTACATTGAATGAAAGGTACTGTGGGCGCCTATGGAGACAGGGGGTGCTCCAGTTCCCGTCTGCTGGCAGGTAAGCCCCCACGTCCTCAGAGGGAAGACCAGGGGGGTTTGATAGAGCACTGGGGGGGCCCCAAGTAGGCCCCCAAAACACACCCTCAGCGGCACAGGTACGGCCGGGTACAGTGGGCAATCATGGAGTCGGGTGTTTAATAGGTTTCAATAGAGGGACCAGGGGGTCACTCAGACACTGCAGGCAGGGCACAGGGGGGCTTCTCGGGCCAGCCACCAACTGGGCAAGGATGAGGGCCGCCTGCTGATCATTGCTGCACCGGTGGGCGGTTTCTCACGGGCCTAGGGGCTGCAGGTACAGTGCTTCTCCAGGCGTTGGATATCTTCGTCCCAGGCAGTTGCGGACAGTGGGGTCCTCGGGATTCCCTGTGCAGGCGTCATCGTGGGTGTGCAGAGAGGTCAGCCCAGGGTGGACACACCGGAGTCACCTGGGGATTCTCTCTGGGTCGTAGGTTTCTCTGGACACGGGCCAGGGGAGTCGGGTGCAGAGTGGTGGGGACTCATGCTTCTGGAGTGAGAGTCCTTTTAAAGATGGTTTCTTCTTTCTTAGTTGGACAAGTCCGCTGTCCACGGGAGTTCTTGATCCTTTTTAGTTGCAGGGCAGTCCTTTGAGTCGGAAGAGGTCGCTGGGCCCGCAGGAGGCGTCAATGGGGTGCAGGTTCTCTGAAGAAAGAGACAGGCCAGTAGGGGTGGGGCCAAAGCAGTTGTCGACTTCCTTCTTCTCTGCTGGGTTTTTGAGGTCAGCAGTCCTCCTTCGTTGTAGGCGTCAGGAATCTGAAGAGCTGGGTTCAGGGTCAAACCTAAATACTAAATTTGGGGGGGTGTTAGGGTGGGAGGGCAGTAGCCAAAGGCTACTGTCCCTGAGGCTGGCTACACCTTCCTTGTGTCCACTCCCTCTGGGGAGGGGTGCACATCCCTATCCCTATTGGCCCTACTCCTCCAAAGCAAGATGGAGGATTTCTCTCCCTCACCGAAGATCCCCACACCGCCAAAGCTAACCTCCACCGAGGAATGAAGGCCGTAGCCGACTGGATGAAGGACAGCAGACTGAAGCTGAACTCAGACAAGACGAAGGTCCTCATTCTCGGACCCACCCCATCAGCCTGGGACGACTCTTGGTGGCCCACGTCACTAGGCACAGCCCCGGAACCCACGGACCACGCACGCAACCTGGGGGTCATCCTCGACTCCACTCTCTCCATGACCAGGCAAGTCAACGCCGTCTCCGCGTTCTGCTTCAACACCCTCCGTATGCTCCGCAGGATCTTCAAATGGATCCCCCTCGACACGAGAAAAACCGTTACCCAGGCTCACATCACCAACAGACTCGACTACGGGAACGCCCTCTACTCAGGAACTACAAACAAGCTCCTGAGACGACTCCAATGCATCCAGAACGCCACGGCCCGACTCATCCTCGATGTCCCCCGCAGCCACATCACACTCCACCTGAGAGGCCTGCACTGGCTCCCCGTCAACAAAAGGATCACCTTCAAGCTCCTGATCCACGCACACAAAGCACTGCACAACACCGGACCCACCTACCTCAACAACTGACTTAGCTTCCACACCCCCACCCGAAGCCTCCGCTCAGCCAACCTCGCCCTCGCCACAGTCCCCCGCATCCGAAAAACCACCGGCGGCGGCAGATCCTTCTCCTACCTCGCCGCCAAGACCTAGAACACTCTCCCCACCATCCTACGACAAACCCAGGACCTGCTGGCCTTCAGAAGACTCCTCAAGACCTGGCTCTTCGACCAGTAGCACCCCCCTCCCCAGCACCTTGAGACCCTCGCGGGTATGTAGCGCGCTTTACAAATGCAGTGATTGATTGATTGAAGGAGGTGGTCACTTCAGCTCTGGTCACCTTAAGGGTGGACGTGGCTGGAGGGGTGACTCCTCCTTGTTTTTCTCACTATCCCTCTGGACTTGCCGCCAAAAGTGGGGGCTCGTCCAAGGGGCGGGCATCTCCACTGACTGTAGTGCCCTGGGGGCATTGTAACAGCAAGCCTGAGCCAGGCTCACCGCCAGGTGTTACAGTTCCTGCAGGGGGAGGTGTGAAGCACTTCCATCCAGTGCAAGCTTTGGTTCTGGCCCCAGAGAGCACAATGGCTCTCACCCCAGGGGGTCAGAAACTCGCCTCTCAGTGGCAGGCTGGCACAGACCAGTCAGTCCTGCACTGAACAATTGGGTAAAATACAGGGGTGTCTCTAAGATGCCCTCTGTGTGCATTTTTTATAAATCCAACACTGGCATCAATGTGGGTTTTTTATTCTGAGAAGTTTGAGACCAAACTTCCCAGTATTCATTGTGGCCATTATGGAACGATGGGATTTGTTTTGACAAACTCCCAGAGCATATACTTAATATGGCCACACTGTACTTACAATGTCTAAGAATGGACTTAGACACTGTAGGGGCATATTGCTCATGCAGCTATGCCCTCACCTGTGGTATAGTGCACCCTGCCTTAGAGCTTTAAGGCCTGCTAGGGGGGTGACTTACCTATGCCACAGGCAGTGTTTTGTGTGCATGGCACCCTGAGGGGGTTGCCATGTCGACTTTGCCTTTTTCTCCCTACCAACAAACATAATCTGCAATGGCAGTGTGCATGTGTTAGGTGAGGGGTCCCTTAGGGTGGCACAACACATGCTGCAGCCCTTAGGGACCTTCCCTGGTCACAGGTCCCTTGGTACAACTGGTACCTTTTACAAGGGACTTATCTGTGTGCCAGGGGTGTGCCAATTGTGGAAACAATGGTACATTTTTTGTGAAAGAACACTGGTGCAGAGGCCTGGTTAGCAGGGCCCTAGCACACTCTCAGTCAAGTCAGCATCAATATCAGGCAAATAGTGTGTGTGTGTGGGGGGGGGGGGGGGGGTAACTGAAACAAGGAGCCATTTTCCTACACACCCACACACACACACAAAATAAAAAAGAAAAAAAAAGTGAGACTTAAAATAATGAGATTTGAAGGTGTATTTTTTTTTATTGTGTGTGTGTGTGTGTGTATATATATACATATACACACACACACACACACACAATAAAAAAAATTACACCTTCAAATCTCATTATTTTAAGTCTCACTTTTTTTTTCTTTTTTTTTTTTTTTACAAATAATACATTTGAAATGTATTATTTGCTTTTTTTCCCCCAAAAACCATCAATGGAGGAATAACACACACTGCGGCACTATCGATGTGAAACACAGTTACGGTTCACATTTTAATGTGTCATATTTTGGCAAAAACAGTGTTGTATATTTCTGACATTGGTATACAAACTAGCCACCATTTTGAGTGCTGGTGGCACACAAACAATTTAAAAATATACTGACGTTGCTGTCGGGACATTGGCTATCTGACAGCCATTGGCGGAAAATTACCGTGTAGTCTGGGTACCACTCCACAATGGACAATGCCATAACCATAGTTGGACGACTACGCATGAAAACTAATGGCTTTGTCTGTCTCCGTTTCGGATAGCGTACAGCGTGTACTTGTACGTAATATCTCGATAAAAAGCTCACTTGCCTCCTGACACTGCAGCCAACACCACCTCCTTGGCATTCGCTGTTGTTACGGACCTGTGGGAGCCAGTATGCCAGGCAGAGCAGGTGACAGGGCCCCTGCCTTTTCCACTGAGGAGTTGGAACTCCTCACCACGGAGGTCTTGTCCCTGTTTAGCCGGCACTATGGGAACCGAGAAGAACAGATGCATGTTTGAATGGGGAATGTTTCTCTAATTAATATTTTTCTTCTTCATACACAGGATAGTTTGACCGGTTTTGTACATGAGTGAAAGGTTGTGACTGGAGTGTAGTGCCGGCTCAGCCACGGTCCAAAATCTAGAGCTACCCACATTGGAAAAAGAGGGTCAGTTTTCAGTGGAAAAATGTGCTGCATACATGTTTTGTTTCGAGCTGTTTCCTTTTGCGGGCACAAGGTCTACTCACACAAGTGAGGTACCATTTTTATTGGGAGACTTTAGGGAACGCCAGGAGAAAGGAAGCTTATGGCTCCCTGCAGTTTCCAGAACTTTCCACCACAGAAATGCGAGACAAATTATTTTTTCTTAGTCAAAGTTTGAAATTTGCATGGGATTCTGTTGCGTGAGGTACCATTTTTATTGGAAGACTTCAGGGAATGCCAGGTGGAAGGACGTTCTTGGCTCTCTGCAGTTTTCCTCCAAATCATACACTAGTACAGGTATCCACAAATTCAGGGATGTAAAAATAACCACTGCTCCTAAAATCTAAATCTTGTGCCCATTTCAGAAAAATACATACGTTTCCTTGATACTCATTTTTCACTCTGCCTATTTCCCTATAAGAATTAGTGTAAGCATGATGCTCAATGAAAAGCCATTGTATGGTGCAGCTCAGTGGTTGGCTCTGGGTACCCTGGGTTCCTACAAACTCTCTATATTCCAGAAACCAGAAGTGTCTAGCAGACGTAATGCTATATATTGCTTTTGTAATCGGCCATCGTAACAAAAAGTTGCAGATGAAAATTTTGCCACAAATGCCTGTTTTCCTAATAATTTTCAATATTTCTTTATTTCAACAGTTATTTTCCATGGGAAAACCTTGAGGGATCTACACATATGACCTTTTGCTGAATTCATACTTTTGCCTACTTTTCAGAACTTTATAGCTTTTCAGGACCACCAAGGGGTTTCGCACTGGTTTCTGCCACAAACTGAAATTAGGTTGAGAGCACAAAAAGTAGGAAAAATAGGCTACCTCTTAGATAAATGCTAAAACTGTGGCAACACAGTTTTTTTTTATTCAGCTCTGCATGTTCCTGAAAGCTGGTGACTTTAGTACAGCAAACAGTTTGTGGATGCCATTTTTAGGGGAAAAAACCCACACTTTTATCTGGAGAACTTTTTCCCTATTTTTCTCAAAAAAACTTTGCTATACTTTGCTTTTTTTCTCAGTCACCTCCAGGGGAATCCACAGACCCTCCACCCCTTTCGAATGCCCAGAATGTTGGAAAAAAAGGACACAAATTTGGTGTGGATAGCTTATGTGGATAAAACGTTATGGAGGCGAACTAGCCCAAATGGCCCAAAAAGGGCTCAGCATTTAGTGGGGGGACTAGCAGCGAAAAGGTTATTTAGAGTAGGACCCAAAGAAATTATGCCATGAAAGATGCATACAGCAGCTAGAATCTAAAAACGAATCATACAAGACCAATCGGTATCAGCCACAACTAGTGGGAACTACCCACCCATCAAATATCCAGGTCCAGAGGCCTCCACAATACGTTGAGGATATAAAAAACAATTAAAATAAATAATTAAATAAATGAATGACATCACACTCTGCCATGCAGAAGTTAAGTAAATGTCCAAAGACTGACTAAAAGGATTGAAGTTTGCCTGATGTAGAAAATTCCATGTCCATAGAATCTCATGAGCCCTCATCATGGGACGAATAAATCCACCACAATCGGTGACCACACTTGACAATGTGGTTGTAAAATACTGATTTGAACCACTTTATAAAACTGCTGAAGCACGTACACGATCTAAACAATTAGGGGTGTATAAACCATATTCCTTTCAGACAACTTGTCAGTAAACAACTGAAACAAAGCTACATGTTAATTTGTGTCTATAAAGGGTCTAGTTAGGAAGGAAAGGAATTCATCCTCACTGGGAGCCTGAATAGCATGTATAAATCAAAGTTATGTCAACCCATAAAAAAAAGTAAAAGCTTCTTGTTAAGCATCTTTTAGCAAGCTGCTTAAGTGGGAAAACAAAAATAATAGACCACCAGAAGCATGTATATTCACATTTCTGTCAGTTTGCAGATCTTATAAATATCTTACAACCAAATTCTTAAGCAGGGTACCAAAAACAAGCCTTATTAATGTGCCTACCTTGTGATGGAAAACAAAAAAGAGGTGTTGCATGACCTACGGTGTAAGTACAATCAGTGTGTCAAAGTGCACGTGCTCTAGACAGTTGCGGCTCGCTGGGCGGTGAAGGGGCGGTGTGGCGGGCAGTGGGGGGGGGGGGCAAAATAAACAAACATTACATTAAAAAAAAAAAATAACAACTCACCTGCCTCGCCGCTCCTCTTTCTTCGGTCACTGCAGGCAGAGGCTCCCAGCCTGCACCGCGGCCAATCCTATTCCTGCATGAAAGCAACGTTAGGATTGGCCGGAACATTAGGATTGGCTTGGCACTCCCAGGCAAACTGGAAGCCTGTGCCTGCTCTCTCCAACCCGGCAACACAGTGCCAGGTTGGGAAAAGCACAGTGCATATGTATGTTTGGCCAAGCACACATGCGCACTGAGGGGAGTGCACACACCTCCCTTTCATGGCTGTCATCCCCTCATGTCCCAGTCCCTTTAGAAATAAAACCAGTCTCCTGAGGATTATTCACTAGTTTACTGTGGAAGTTGAGGTTCACACTTCCCCACTGTTTCCTTTATTACTGCACTACCCAGGTCCCAAGGTTACTGGGTTGCCCCTTGTTTTACAATGATAAACTTCCTAAAAGTGGCATTTTCAAAATTGTGACTTTAAATTTTACTTTACCATTAAAGAGACTTTTATGTGACAATCGTTTAAGTCCAAACTTGACATCTCTATCTGTTCCAAGTCAAAAGTAAGAACTTATTAAATGTAATAAGGGAACCCAGTGTTATCCAAGGAGAGAGACAGGCATTGTAGTAGTGAACAACGAATTTAGGAGTTTTTCACTACAAGGGATTGTATTTAAAAAGGAGGACATGTGTTTTTAAGTTTAATAATGCACCCTACCCTGTGGGGTTTTAGGGCCTACCTTAGGGGTGATTTATAAGTATTAAAAAGGAAGGTTTGTTTTGCCAAGTCGAATCAACACTTTTAAAAATGTGCTAGAGGTTTTAATGGTAGGCACAGGAAACTACTGTCTTTAATTTGTAGGGAACTTATTTCAGCATATCCTGATATTCCAGCCGCTTGTACACCAGTATGACACTCTTCGCCTTACAGATTCTCAAAAAAGAGGGGACTGCCTATTGCTCCCTACTTCAGGCAAAGCTAATAATACCAACACTGATATTCTTCCAAGCTGTCCGGTTTATTCAGCATCAAGGGACCCCAGTTTAAATTATAGTTCAAATAACTCCCAGATAAGGCAATGAATCAACTCTGTTCAGATGCCTCCCAGCAACTCTGATATCTTCGACTTTCATACTCTTTGGGCCAACATACTTAGGTTTTCTGATTTTGCCACATTTTTTCTCAAACAAAGCTTCTCCAGCAATGAAGATTACTCATCGGCGTGTTTGCAGAGAAGGCAACAAACTCCTTCTCAAGATCAATATATATACAAACTGAAGAGAAAAGCAGCAAGCACACATGGCTGCCTTCTTCTATTAATGGATCTAAATGGTGTAGCACAGAGGTACTTAACCTTTTGTCTTCTTTGGGCATCCACTAAATCATTTCTAGAAGCCCGGAAGCTATGATTTGAACCTGGAAACATTACACAAAAACATCAACAAATACGCAAATTATGAAATATTTTATTTAATTCACAAACAAAAAATAAACAAAAATATAAATTTTAAAAAGCAGATTGTAGATTTTCAAAATGTGTTTTTATTTCTAGAAGCCAGAGCAATATGTTAGACTCTGGGATATCATTACCGTTTTTGTTCCTAGTGCATGCTCTGTTTTTGTCAGTGCATACCAGTGCTTCAATTGAGGTCACCAGTCATCCACACTAGAATTTGTTTGCGGTACATGAACCTCACCCATAATTCAAGCTAAGGATACCGAGTTAGTTTTTAGCCTCCAGTTTCAAATGCCTTCATATTTACAAAGCGTTTTACAAAGTTCAGTTTTACATTTTGGATTTCCATGTATATGTATTTTATTAATCTGCTAATATATTTAATTTTGTAAAGACACATCACTGACAGCTGATCTAGTGCATTTTCTCTCGTTCCCAAAACTAACTGAGGACCATAGAGGTAAATGTAATATTTGAAGCATAATTACTAACTCTGTTTCCACATGGCATCCACAACTGCATGAAATAGTTCAAACAAGCCAAATGTGTCGTTTAAAAAAATAAATTTAAAAAAACACCGTGAAAATGAGGAATGTTAACTGAAATGCATTCAATATCAATTAACATTTATCGAATGCATTTAATGTAGGCACTCAGAGACCCACGCCGCCTAGTCAGCTTCTCATAGCTTCTCCCTTAACATATTCTAAAACAAGCTTTTCAGATGAAAGAAGACACCTGAGTTACCGTCCAGCAGTGATAATTCAACAAAAGGAAAGCCAATCTCTGAAAAAGTTTCCAACTGCAAGTCGTGTTGAACAATGATGGCAACGCCACGTGCGAACAAAAACCAGTTAACCAAGCGAATGAGACAAGGAATGAGACTTGGAACAGTTCACAAGTCACCCCAAGAGGCATGGACTGTAAACTGGGCAGAAAGAAAGTGTGCACGTCTTTGAGGGCGTGTTTTCATTCAAGGGATGCTTGGTACCCAGACAAGGACAAAAGGCTTCAGTGAGGAGCTGAGTTACAAGGCAGGCACAGGATGGAGAGTCGAGCAGCCCCAGCTTTGTGAAGACTATGCTGTATCGATGCAAATAAAGACAGAGTGAGGGAATTCCATCATTCAATCATGCCTGGCAACGGAGAATATTCAATTTCCATTGTGCAGAACCCTCTTCAGAGATACACAATGAGAACAATAAAAAAAACTGTCCGTTTGCAGGGAAAAACACTAGAAGAAAACTGTGCTCACTTTCTAGAAGACGTTTTTTTCCCAAGATAAGTGACTGTGGATACCTAGGACAAATACAATATGCCAGTTGGTGTGGATACAAATAGCACTGGCAAAGCCAGTAAGTGTGGCTTCCATGAACCAGAATATGTAAACAGAGGAATGTACACATGCCATGTACATTCATTACAAGCACAAATACAGTTTATAACAACAATGCCTTATTTTTTTGCTTTGACGACGGAGGGAAAAAAGTAGCAAATATGATTGCTTTGTGCATTGAATATAAGATATAGATTATACAAGATAAATGAATGGGACAAATGTTGTGGTGATTGAGTGTGCCTCTCAGATGTAAAATAGTCACTTATTGTTAGACATGGGGTTTCTGGTTGGCTAGGGTATGCACCTAAGCCAGGCAGAACCCACCCACTCTACTCAGGGCAAGGGAGTTACACGTCCAAGATAACCCCTGCTTAACCCCTTGGTAGCTTGGCACTAGCAGTCAGGCCTAACCCGAAGGCAATGTGTAAAGCGTTTGCACAACACACACAATACACGAGACGCAATATGTACCTCACAAAGTAAACACAACACTGAGCTATGTAAAAATAAACTGTATTGCACAAAACATAATTAGACCAAACATTACATGTCAGAAATACCCTGCTACCTTAGCAGTTGTCAGAACATTACACAGGTTACTAATACCCTGCAAGATTAAGCAGTAGTCACATTAGAACAAGTAAGTACTCAGGATTCTGCAACATAAGCAGTAGTCACGAATCACATTGCTACACAAACGCACTTGTCATCGAAATATCAGAAATGCCCATATCAGGAACATTATAAAACATATGGCAAGTCATGAAGATATATTAGCATGTCATGCCCATAAAAGGAATATCCACACATATACATAGCACATCATGAAATAAGCAGGTTAACATACCACCCCCAATGTCCGTATTAGGATCATAGGAACGAATAGGTAAAAAAAAAAAAAGTACCTGTATTATGATGTAAGGACACTCCTAATGCCAAGAGGATCGTTTTGGGGGGCCTCGGCACTCCAATGTGCAAAACGGCAGTCACATGTTGAACCTGGGAGGAGGGAGGTGGCACGCACCCCCTCCGGTTTTTACAACAGGCACCTCCTGGGGCCTGTGACCTCTGGGGGGCCTTCCTCGACTCTCGCGGGGGCACACAAGGGAGACCTGCGGCGTGGGGGCACCCGACGAGGCTTACACCCTGCCCGCAGTCTCAGCAGATCACTCGGGGCTTTGTTGGGGCAGGGGGAGCCTCCGATGAGGCTTCCTTCCCCCCCTGCCCGTCAACAAAAACCCAAGGGGCTCCCGTGGGGCAGGGAGCATCTGATGAGGCTTCCTTCCCCGCCCTGCTTCTTCAGCTTTAGAAAGGCACTCCCGGGCCGCATCGGTGAGCAGGCACCAAGGTAGGTGCCTGCTTGTGCCCCGTGGGTGCTCCTCAGAGCATGCTTCACACCCGGGGGCACGGTAGGAGCGCACTATCTCCTTCCCTCACTTTGGTGGTGCCCTGGGCGCATAGGCCAGAGCACAATTCTCACAGTTAAGCTGCCCGGGTCGCGGTGGTGATCTCCAGATGTCGGTCCAGTGCTTCTGAGTGCAAAACAACAGGAAGGAAGCGCTTCCCAGCGTACAACGCCCAGGAAGATGCAGTGATTTCGGGGATTTAAAAATGTGCTTCCCCAAGCACAAGCCACCCCAAGGGGACAAAGCAGCTAGATCACAGGGAGGTAGAGCCCAGCAGCAGGCCAGCAGAAAGGGTTGCAGGCAGTTGGCAGTTCCTCCAAGTGACCAAACAGGTCACTAGTCAGCACAGCAGCAGCAGTCCAGGGCGGTTCCGGGTAAGTCCCTCCAGCCTTCTGTATTCAGTTCCAAAATGTCACTAAATTGTGGGGAAAAATACCCAGTACTTATACTCAGTTTACAGTGTGTTTCACAAAGAGAGGGGAGAGGAGGTTCTAACCAGTTCCAACTGGTTCTGGGAGTGCCCCCTCTGTCCTCCAGCACAGGTTCCAAACATCAGTTGGGGTAAACGACTCTTTTGTGTGAGGCCAGGGCACAGCCTTTACAAATGCAGGTGTGCCCCGCCTCTCCCTTCTCTCAGCCTAGGAAGCCTATTCAGTATGTAGATGCACCTCTGTGACACCTCCACCCTCCCTGTGTACAGGCTGTCTGAAAAGTATGCACAAACCCCAACTGTCACTCTGCCCAGACGTGGATTGGAGTCAAGCTGCAAAACACCAGAGTTAAAAACACAGAGAAATGCTCACTTTCTAGAAGAGGCATTTCTTCAATAATAATAAAAAAATCCACCTACACCAGTAAGCAGCATTTCTCACTACCAATACAACCATACCAAACATGCCTATGCTACCCCCCATAAATCAGACAATACCCCTTACACATAAGGCAGGGCATTTCCAATGTAATCCTATGAGAAAGCAGCACTCACAGCAGTGAGAAAACAAATAGGCTGTTGGTCACTAGTAGGACAAGCCACGCTTCTAGGCACATGTCCTGCCTTCTACATACATGGCTCCCTGCTCATGGGGCTAGCAAGGGCCTACCTTAGGGATGACTTACATGTAGTAAAAGGGGAGTTCTGGGCCTGGCAAGTAAATTTAGATGCCAGATGCCTGTGGCAGAAAACTGTGCACTCAGGCCCTGCGCTAGCAGGCCTGAGACAAGTTTGACGGGCTACTTCTGTAGGTGGCGCAAGCAGCCCTGTAGTCCCACTAGTAGCATTTAATTTACAGGCCCCAGGTATAGGGATACCACTGTACAAGGGACTTACAGGTAAATTAAATGTGCCAATCCGGTATAAGCCAATCATACCAAGTTTACAAGGGAGAGCGCATGCACTTCAGCACAGATTAGCAATGATAAAGTGCCCAGAGTCATAACGTCAGACAAAAAGTGCCAGCAAAATAAGGAGGAAAAGGCAAAATGTTTGGGGAATGACCCTGTAAAAGGGCAAGGTCCAACACATATACATTCCAATGGAAGTGTTTCCTAGATATGCATACAATGTGTGAATAGTATATGTTGGACCTGGCTTTTTGACAGGGACATCCCCAAACTTTTTGCCTCCTTCCTCCTATTTTTCCTGACCTGTTGTTGTTGGCTTTTGACCTCTGGGCACTTTTACCACTGCTAACCAGTGCTAAAGTGCATATGCTCTCTGGGTAAATTGTACTACTGATTGGTTTATCCATGATTGACTATTTAATTTACTTATAAGTCCCTGGTAGAGTGCACTACATGTGCCTAGGGCAGGTAGATTAAATGCTACTAGTGGGCCTGCAGCACTGGTTGTGCCACCCACCTCAGTAGCCCCTTAACCCTGTCTCAGGCCTGCCATTGCAAGGCCTGTGTGTGAAGTTTCACTGCCACTTCGACTTGGCATTTAAAAGTACTTGCCAAGCCTAGAACTCCCCTTTTACTACATATAAGTCATCCCTAATGTGTGCCCTAGGTAGCCCCTAGAGCAGGGTGCTGTGTAGGTAAAAGGCAGGACATGTACCTGTGTAGTTATATGTCCTGGTAGTGTAAAACTCCTAAATTCGTTTTTACACTACTGTGAGGCCTGCTCCTTTCATAGGCTAACATTGGGGCTGCCCTCATACACTGTTGAAGTGGCAGCTGCTAATCTGAAAGGAGCAGGAAGGTCATATTTAGTATGGCCAGAATGGTAATACAAAATCCTGCTGACTGGTGAAGTCGGATTTAATATTACTATTCTAGAAATGGCAGTTTTAGAAAGTGAGCATTTCTTTGCACTAAAATCTTGTTGTGCCCTTCAATCCACGTCTGGCTAGGTTTAGTTGACAGCTCCTTGTGCATTCACTCAGACACACCCCAAACACAGGGTACTTAGCCTCACTTGCATACATCTGCATTTTGAATGGGTCTTCCTGGGCTGGGAGGGTGGAGGGCCTGCCCTCACACAAAGGACTGCCACACCCCCTACTGGGACTCTGGCAGACAGGATTGAACTGAAAGGGGGCTTGGTGCATTTCTTAGAGACTCTTTGAAGTCACCCCCACTTCAAAGGCACAACTTAGTATAAAACAGGGCCTCTGCCCTACCTCATGAGACACTTGCTGGAGAAGAAACCTGAACCAGAAACTACATCCTGCCAAGAAGAACTGCCTGGCTGCTCAAAGGACTCACCTGTCTGCTTTTCTACAAAGGACTGCTGCCTTGCTGTTGGCCTGCTGCCTTGCTGAACTCTTGTCTGGCTGTAAAAGTGCTCTCCAAGGGCTTGGATAGAGCTTGCCTCCTGTTCCCTGAAGTCTCAGGACCAAAAAGACTTCTCTCTTCCTCTTGGATGCTCCGTGCGCCGAACTTTTCGACGCACAGCTTGTTCCGCGGCAAGAAAAACGCCGCACACCGACGCTGATCAACGCGACGTCTTCGGGACGACCGAAACTTTGACGCACGGCCTCGCAAGGACAACGCCGCCCGACTTCCCGGGAGAAATCGACGCAACGCCTGCCGTGAGATAAAAAGTTTGACGCACGGCCTCGCAAGGACAATGCCGCCCGACTCCGCAGGAGAAATCGACGCGACGCCTGCCGTGAGATCGAAACTTTGACGCACGGCCTCGCAAGGACAACATCGCCCGACTTTCCAGGAGAAATCGACGCGACGCCTGCTGTGAGATCAAAACTTTGACGCACGGCCTCGCAAGGACAACGCCGCCCGACTCCGCCGAAGAAATCGACGCGACGCCTGCTGTGAGATCGAAACTTCGACGCACAGCCCTGCAGAACGACGCGCAGCCGGAAAACAAGCAGGAAAATCCACGCACAGACCCGGGACATCTGGTAATCCCCGCGACCCACAGAAAGAGACTGTCCGCGCGCCGGAAAACGACGCTCGACTTCCCCGCGTGGAAAATAACGACGCAAGTCCGTGTGTGCTGGGGAGAAATCGACGCACACACCCTTTTTCCACGCATCTCTTCCTTTGTGGCCCTCTGAGGAGATTTTCCACCAGAAACCAGGTACTTTGTGTTTGAAAGAGACTCTGTTTACTTTCTAAAGACTTAAGACGCTTTATATCACTTTCCAGTGATATCTTTACAAATTCATATTGCAACTTTGATAGTTTTGACCTGAAGATACCCAGATAAATATTATATATTTTTCTAAACACTGTGTGGTGTATTTTTGTGGTGTTATGCTATGGTGTTGTATGATTTATTGCACAAATGCTTTACACATTGCCTTCTACGTTAAGCCTGACTGCTCGTGCCAAGCTACCGGAGGGTGAGCACAGGCTGATTTTGGATTGTGTGTGACTTATCCTGACTAGAGTGAGGGTTCTTGCTTGGACAGAGGGCAACCTGACTGCCAACCAAAAACCCCATTTCTAACATTGGTGATCAGCGGTGAGGATAGGACTTGTGTTTGTGCAGTGACATACAGTAGCTAAGTATTTCACTACCTACCCACAGTTGAAGGTCAACTTGATTTTTCATCTTTTTTGGCTTTTGGTTCTCTGATGTCCTCCTGGATATACTATTGATATTTTGGACTTTGGATTTTGGTTTTTGCTGATAAGATCTTATCAGAATGGGATTGCTTACCTACTCATTCTTTGTTCGTACTGACCACCTCACTAAGGCTGACCTAAGGGAGCTTTGCAGAAAATGGGGCCTTCCTGTAGCAAGGAGATCTACTAAGGCGGAGATGCTCCATCACTACATAGTCTGGGGGGAGGAAAGATGGGCAGAGAGAGAGGCAGCAAGAAACCAAATGACTAAGTACCCCTCAGATGAGGAGGAGGACTACGCACATGAGGAGGAAGACTTCTCACATGAGGAGGAAGACTACTCAGAGTTGGACAGTGACCCAGAAATAGATGAATGGCTCCGAGGTCAAAGGCGACAGGAGCAACAATTAGAGGAGTATCTTGCAGAGGTTGAGGCAAAAAGACTCTTAGCCCTGGAAGAAGAAAAGATTGCAGCTCAAGAGCTGAGCTGTAAAGAGCTGAAACTGGAGGCCGGAAGGGCTGAGTCCAGTTCAGATGGGGGCAGCAAAAATATTGCATCTAGTACTGCTGAAGGAGGGCACAAGCCCAGAGATGTGGTGCCCAACTTGAAGAAGGGAGTTGACACACCCCAGGCGGTTCAAGGGTATGAGGTAGTTCCCGTTATGCACAGGGTCCCTGAGAAGGATTGGGGAACTGGCACAGGGAGTCATATTCCTACTGGGGGAGGGACACTTTACTGACTCTAGCAGAGAGTGACAGAGAAAAGGGTTCCCCCCTGGTGGACGTCCTGGATATAGAGTGTAGAGACATCCCAGAAGAGTATGGGTTGAGGGTCAGGGACAGACAGATACTGTCTCACCAGTCTCAGGAGGGTGAAGTAGAGTGCTTTTCCAAGGTTGAGTTACTGGGTGGTTGGGTGAAGGGTACTGTGGTTAATACATGTGAAGGGCAGAGTGATGTAATTGCTGGAGAGCATATGTCTGGTCCTTATTTTCCAGAGCTACGCAAACACCAGGTGGAGTGTGAGTTCTCTGACCCCAGGGAACTTACAATGAAGGCAGACTTCTGGGTGAGTACCAGAGAGTCTGAAGAGGCATTTGGGGGTGCTCCTGAAGGGAGTGGTCTAGGTGGTTCCCAACTGAGTGTGGTGGGAAAGGATTTTAGTGTCCCAGGTAGGTCCCAGGTCCTAGAGGGTTCCATGAGGGAACACCAGGAGGGAAGCCTAGCCTGTACCGTAGGGCCCCCTTTTGAGGGAAGCCCCGCAGTGTCAGAAGAACTTGGGGGGTGGGGGTGACTGTAGCCAGCATCCCAACAGTTCTGGTGTCTGGCAGTACCCCTCCTAGTGAGGGGGTGCAGAAGTCCAGACATAGGGTTGAGAGGGGGTTGCAGACCCCAGTGGAGGACCTTGAGAGTCAGGGGACAGCTCTGAGAGCAGAGCCCCCCAGGAATGACCCAGGTGAAACCGTTTCTGGTTTGGGGGAAACCCAGACTCTGCCGGATGGGCAGAGGTCGGGAGACCTGCGCCAACCAGACTCTTGTGTGGCCCTTGGGGACGGTGTGTCCCTTGTGGGGGGTGAGAGTGCCCCCCAGGAAGTCCTGGCATGCCAGGCAAAGATTCAACCTCAGGGTGGTGACTCTGGGTTGGATACCCAGGTTCAGAGGTTAAACTCTGACCTGGTGGGAGGTAGATGTGCCTCCCAAGAAGTCCTGCTGTGCCAGGCAATTGTCCAACCTCAGGGTGTTGACTCTGGGTTGGATGACCAGGTTCAGAGGTTAAACTCTGACTTGGTGGGGGGTAGGTGTGCCCCCCAGAAAGTCCTGGCGTGCCAGGCAATTGCCCAACCTCAGGGTGGTGACCCTGGGTTAGGGAACCAGGCTCAGAAGTTAAACTCTGACCTGGTGGGAGGTAGGTGTGCCTCCCTGGAAGTCCTGGCCTGCCAGGCAATGGTTCAACCTCAGGGTGGTGACTCTGGGTTGGCTAACCAGGTTCAGGGGATAAGCTCTGACCTGTTGGGGGGTAGGCGTGCCCCCCAGAAAGTCCTGGTGTACCAGGCAGTGGTCCAACCTCAGAGTGCTGACTCTGGGTTGGATAACCGGGTTCAGAGGTTAAACTCTGACCTGGTGGGGGGTAGGTGTGCCCCCCAGAAAGTCCTGGCATGCCAGGCAATTGTTCAACCTCAGGGTGGTGACCCTGGGTTGGATACCCAGGTTCAGAGGTTAAACTCTGACCTGGTGGGAGGTAGGTGTGCCTCCCAAGAAGTCCTGCTGTGCCAGGCAATTGTCCAACCTCAGGGTGTTGACTCTGGGTTGGATGACCAGGTTCAGAGGTTAAACTCTGACCTGGTGGGGGGTAGGTGTGCCCCCCAGAAAGTCCTGGAGTGCCAGGCAATTGCCCAACCTCAGGGTGGTGACCCTGGGTTGGGGAACCAGGCTCAGAGGTTAAACTCTGACCTGGTGGAGGGTCAGTGTGCCCTCCAGGAAGTCCTGGCGTGCCAGGCAATTGTTCAACTTCAGGGTGGTGACTCTGAGTTGAATGGTCAGGTGCAGAGGTTAAACTCTGACCTGGTGGAGGGTAGGTGTGCCTCCCAGGAAGTCCTGGTTTGCCAGGCAGTGATCCAGTCTGAGGGTACAGACCCTGGGCTGGAAGACCAGGTTCAGGGTGTCCCCCCGGACCTGGAGGGAGGGGCTACTGATAACAGTGCCCCTACCATGTTGTCTTCTGAGGAGGCCACTCCTAGTTGGAGGGTGCTGGACCCCAGAAGGGAGGGCAGGGGGAGGGAAGCCTCACCCCGGGCCCTAGTCCAACCTGAAGGTACAGACCCCAGGTTGGAGGGCCAGTTGCAGGTTAACAGCCCTGCACTGGTGGAGGAATGGTACAGGGCGACTTCTGTAAGCACCCTGACCATGTTGGACTCTGGGGGTACCGCTCCAGGAGGGAGGGTACAGAGCTCCAGAGGGGAGGACCAGGTTCAGGCTGTCATCCCTGACCTGGTGGAAGGGAGAGTGGTTAAAGGGTGCCCAGCACCTGGGGCTACCGCCCCCCACTCTCCACAACCACAGTGGTTGGAGAGCTTTGAGAGGCCTGGGGCCTGGCTCTCATCCCTGGCAGCTGTCAGTAATCACTGTGGCTTGCTGTCCGGGTGGACAGAGTTATCCCTGGGGAGGGGACAAGTGTCACACCCCGGGGGTAGAGTGGGCAACACCACTGTGTTGGTCATGGTGGTACTATCCTGCTCCTGGGATACATCTGTGAGCAAAGTAAGGTTAGGTGCTGCACAGATGGGATCCGCAGGTAAGGAGAAAGGTTCCCCATGGGTTGGCTTAGTGGGCCCTGAGAGTATGGACAGAGTGATCCAATTGGAGTCAGGAAGGCGAAGAACTGGAGCATGCCCCTGCTGTTGTGGGCCTGGGTCCTTGTTCTGTCGCCTCAAACAGGGAAGTACATCAGGATAGTGATTGTTCTCCCCTGGCTTTAGGCTGGTAGGGGGTCATGTTGGACCTGGCTTTTTGACAGGGACATCCCCAAACTTTTTGCCTCCTTCCTCCTATTTTTCCTGACCTGTTGTTGTTGGCTTTTGACCTCTGGGCACTTTTACCACTGCTAACCAGTGCTAAAGTGCATATGCTCTCTGGGTAAATTGTACTACTGATTGGTTTATCCATGATTGACTATTTAATTTACTTGTAAGTCCCTGGTAGAGTGCACTACATATGCTTAGGGCAGGTAGATTAAATGCTACTAGTGGGCCTGCAGCACTGGTTGTGCCACCCACCTCAGTAGCCCCTTAACCCTGTCTCAGGCCTGCCATTGCAAGGCCTGTGTGTGCAGTTTCACTGCCACTTCGACTTGGCATTTAAAAGTACTTGCCAAGCCTAGAACTCCCCTTTTACTACATATAAGTCATCCCTAATGTGTGCCCTAGGTAACCCCTAGAGCAGGGTGCTGTGTAGGTAAAAGGCAGGACATGTACCTGTGTAGTTATATGTCCTGGTAGTGTAAAACTCCTAAATTCGTTTTTACACTACCGTGAGGCCTGCTCCTTTCATAGGCTAACATTGGGGCTGCCCTCATACACTGTTGAAGTGGCAGCTGCTGATCTGAAAGGAGCAGGAAGGTCATATTTAGTATGGCCAGAATGGTAATACAAAATCCTGCTGACTGGTGAAGTCGGATTTAATATTACTATTCTAGAAATGCCACTTTTAGAAAGTGAGCATTTCTTTGCACTAAAATCTTGTTGTGCCCTTCAATCCACGTCTGGCTAGGTTTAGTTGACAGCTCCTTGTGCATTCACTCAGACACACCCCAAACACAGGGTACTCAGCCTCACTTGCATACATCTGCATTTTGAATGGGTCTTCCTGGGCTGGGAGGGTGGAGGGCCTGCCCTCACACAAAGGACTGCCACACCCCCTACTGGGACTCTGGCAGACAGGATTGAACTGAAAGGGGGCTTGGTGCATTTCTTAGAGACTCTTTGAAGTCACCCCCACTTCAAAGGCACAACTTAGTATAAAACAGGGCCTCTGCCCTACCTCATGAGACACTTGCTGGAGAAGAAACCTGAACCAGAAACTACATCCTGCCAAGAAGAACTGCCTGGCTGCTCAAAGGACTCACCTGTCTGCTTTTCTACAAAGGACTGCTGCCTTGCTGTTGGCCTGCTGCCTTGCTGAACTCTTGTCTGGCTGTAAAAGTGCTCTCCAAGGGCTTGGATAGAGCTTGCCTCCTGTTCCCTGAAGTCTCAGGACCAAAAAGACTTCTCTCTTCCTCTTGGACGCTCCGTGCGCCGAACTTTTCGACGCACAGCTTGTTCCGCGGCAAGAAAAACGCCGCACACCGACGCTGATCAACGCGACGTCTTCGGGACGACCGAAACTTTGACGCACGGCCTCGCAAGGACAACGCCGCCCGACTTCCCGGGAGAAATCGACGCGACGCCTGCCGTGAGATCAAAACTTTGACGCACGGCCTCGCAAGGACAACGCCGCCCGACTCCGCAGGAGAAATCGACGCGACGCCTGCTGTGAGATCGAAACTTTGACGCACGGCCTCGCAAGGACAACGCCGCCCGACTCCGCAGGAGAAATCGACGCGACGCCTGCTGTGAGATCGAAACTTTGACGCACGGCCTCGCAAGGACAACGCCGCCCGACTCCGCAGGAGAAATCGACGCGACGCCTGCTGTGAGATCGAAACTTTGACGCACGGCCTCGCAAGGACAACGCCGCCCGACTCCGCCGGAGAAATCGACGCGACGCCTGCCGTGAGATCGAAACTTCGACGCACAGCCCCGCAGAACGACGCGCAGCCGGAAAACAAGCAGGAAAATCCACGCACAGACCCGGGACATCTGGTAATCCCCGCGACCCACAGAAAGAGACTGTCCGCGCGCCGGAAAACGACGCTCGACTTCCCCGCGTGGAAAATAATGACGCAAGTCCGTGTGTGCTGGGGAGAAATCGACGCACACACCCTTTTTCCACCCATCTCTTCCTTTGTGGCCCTCTGAGGAGATTTTCCCCCAGAAACCAGGTACTTTGTGTTTGAAAGAGACTCTGTTTACTTTCTAAAGACTTAAGACGCTTTATATCACTTTTCAGTGATATCTTTACAAATTCATATTGCAACTTTGATCGTTTTGACCTGAAGATACCCAGATAAATATTATATATTTTTCTAAACACTGTGTGGTGTATTTTTGTGGTGTTATGCTATGGTGTTGTATGATTTATTGCACAAATGCTTTACACATTGCCTTCTAAGTTAAGCCTGACTGCTCGTGCCAAGCTACCGGAGGGTGAGCACAGGCTGATTTTGGATTGTGTGTGACTTACCCTGACTAGAGTGAGGGTTCTTGCTTGGACAGAGGGCAACCTGACTGCCAACCAAAAACCCCATTTCTAACAGTATACGCCCTGTGAAGCAGTGTGCTGACACCTGCAGGTGACGGTATGACTTCCTCTATTATAGTTACTAAATATTTCTGGTGAACGTGTGCTCCGATAAAAGCCGGAGAAAAATCAAATACAAGGAGCCACAGCTGGACTGGGCACTCTCTCAAAGGTGGCAGGTAATGAATGAAGCGTTATACAGAATTCTACTGTTCAGTGTGCCATTTTAAGTACCATCAATATCCCTACCATTTCACGAAAAGAGTTAATTGCATGTATACGGAAGGTAGCCAATGATACCCTTTATGCTGCTATTTGCAAGGACCACTGTTTGACAACAACAGACTGCACACCACATGCAACGCTCAATGCTCGTGTTAGTCGAAGACTTCCTGGTTGGTTGATTCTTTCATTTTCCACATACTGAGAAGCAGCTGGTACCTAATAGGTCACTATTAATTGGAGCAGCCCAGCTAAAGTCTAAGTAACTATGCATTAGACAGGCACACAAGTGCTATTCTTTTTAAAAAGGTTTTGAATTTGCGAGCACCAGGGGCTGTGCAATTTCAGTTCTGGTGGTGTACCTGTTCAAAATGTTGAGGAGTGCCTAACTACGCAAATTACACAACACAATGACATATTTTGGCCACAATGACTCAACTTGAGAAAAGAGCTGGCAAGCAGTCCTTGCTGCAGCACCCCGAGCCAAAAAAACGGGACTGCGATGGGAAGTTGCTTTGCCCCAAGTTATGCCTGTCTTTTTATGGGGTGGTGGGAAACACAACATGTGATGGTGGACAAGAATGAAAAATGGTCCAACCACATTAATTTTTGGACAAGATATATTGACAATATATTTGCAATGTGGGATGGTCCTGAGTCAATGTTAGGTGACTTTTTGAACTGGTTACCAAGGAATGACCTGAATCTCAAATTTACACATAAAACACACAAACAGGTCATGGAATTTTTAGATGTTGAGGTCAGGGTTGAAGCAGGTACCCTTCATAGTAGACAGTTCAGAAAAAGAACGGCAGGAAATAGCATCTTACATGCTCATAGTCACCATCCACCAAGTGTGAAATGGAGTATACCCTATGGGGAACTACTTAGAGCGAAAAGGAACTGTAGTACACCTCAGAGTTTTGAAAGGGAGCAAGAAAGAATGGCGTACAGGCTTAGATCTAGGGGGTATCCAAATAGAGTTATTAAGGGTGCATGTCGCAAGATAGCGGGAGTTCAGAGAGTTGATTTATTGGTTCCAAAAAAGAAGGTGATTGATACAAATACTTTGAGATTTATAACTACCTTTAATGCGTATTCGTCTGAAGTGAGAAAAATTCTGATTGAATACTGGCATCTGATAAAGGCAGCTAGGTTGATTGGTCGATTAGTTAGTCCTCATCCAAGGATAACGTACAGAAAAAGCAGTTCCTTACGGGATATGCTGGTACATAGTTATTCATTTAAAAGGAGGGAGACCTTCTTAGACAAACAACAAGGTTTCTATAAATGTGCGAAATGTAAGGCCTGTAGATATAGTGTGAATCGAAGAGACTATGTATTACCAACAGGGGAAAAAGAGTATTAAAAAATTCCTTAGCTGCAATTCAGACTTTGCAATTTATGTGATAGTGTGCCCATGTGGGCTACAATATGTGGGTAGTACTATCTTTCCCATAAAGAAACGGATCCTGGAACATTGGTGAGCAATTACAAATAATGATGTATGAATGATAAACAAAATGAAATTTTTTGGAATAGACAGGGTGCTAGGTACCCCGAGGGGTGGCGACAGAGAGAGGAAACTGAGAAAGTTGGAATCCGAGTACATTATTGCCTTAATAGTCGACATCCCTGGGGTTTAAATAAGGAAGAGGAACATTTTGTACATATTGGTTAGACAACACTTTCCAGACCTGGGAGATGATGGACAGTGTGTGTCAACAGTCATTCAGGGCTTGTTTTGATTTGGTTATGATCTTTATTGTAAATGTGGCCATCCTACAAATAATATGAAAATTGTCATGATGTTTGTTTCCAATTTGGGAATTGAATCGAAATGTTGCTAAAGTAGTGTTTAGATCATTATATTATTGGAAATTTTGTAAATGTCTTCTGTATATATTGTAGGATTTATTTGAGGGAGGAAAGGAAGAAACACAAAAAATATATATATATATTTCTCAAAAATGTATTTTATGTCCATGACTAGTAAGGGGTTATATACCTAAGGTAGCAGAAGCCATGGTGAGTTTGAATTTTTTCTTTTTGGGCTATTGAAGAAGACCGTGATGGTAAAACGCGTTGCGCTGTTTTTGCATGTGAAATTTGAAAATCTGGAATTTGACAAGGATCTTTTGGTCTAAATAAACATTTCAGCTGCTTGGAGTGCCAGCGTCTGAACTTCATTTGGTGTAATATATATTTGGTCTATATATAACGAGAGAGAGAGAGAGAGAGAAAGAAACTGAAGTATTAGTTGAGGGGGGTAAGAACACACCTAAAAAAATAATCAAAATCCTTGTCAAGGTGAACCATTAAATTACTAAATAAACCTGTTTAATCCTCTGGTACACAGAAGTCAGGCTTAATGCAGAGAAAACATGTATTTCTGCAGTATTCAAACAGTAATAAAGTTAAAACACAACACAATAACAATTTTAAACAAGTATTTTTTTAGTATATAAAATGATATCAACATGACAAAAGTCAAAGATATGAATATTTAGAGATTGCATTCAAAAGAACACCACAAAGTACAAAGCACCAACCACGATCATCTGGTAAGGCTAGGTCAGGTCACAGTCAAACTTTAAGACCCATTGTGATTGATCAGTGGTCAACTACAGGGACCAGGTTCATCCAGGTGGAAAGTTTACCACTGGACTTTGAATTTTTTATGGAGAAAAACTGCTTGTAAATAAGTTGTCAGTGGGGCTAACTGCAATCTGTAGCTGAAGCGAGACAAGTTGCTGAAGAGCAGGGTCCTGGTGCAGTCATCGACTTAGGAGGAAATGCTCCAAGCAGACAAAGTTCTACGTCTGTACCCAGAAAGGCCTCAACATTGATGGGATGCTGCTCAGCATCGGTCCTGATGAATCCCTCTACGTTTGAGCTTAAAAACTTTCTGGAAGTCAGATCTACTTCATTGAGACAAACCAGCAAGGCTGGCTAGTGATTCTATGTTTATAGCTATGGAAACGTCTTGCTAACTGTCTGCCTGGAGAATCGATGGAGGCTGAGATCACCATTGATTCTCCAGGCAGACAGCTGGCAAGAAGTTTCTAAGTCAGAGTTTTTGCAGTGCAGACAGGATGAGTATACTCTAACACCAACCAAGGGTCAACAACCAGGCGGGGCACCACTTGGGGATTAGGACTCTCTCCAATGGAGGCCAATAAAAGGGTCCACAGCAGGTCCAGATGGAACTGGTCAGCTGGGAATTGCAGGGAGAGAAGCCTCTGGAAGCTTGTTCAGTCCCTGTAGCTCAATTAGAATGTCAGTCAACTGACCCTTAAAATCAATTCTGGGATCCTGGCCTCAGGGCAAGCAGGACCTGTCTTCCTTCAGGTTCTTTATCTAGCAGGGGAGTTCTTCTTCCGATTCTCCACAGGTCCAGGAGTGTTCTGAAGAAGGTACTTTGGGATGCCACATTTATGTGCAGTGCCAGCATGTGGATGGGGGAAAACCCTGGCCACCACCTAACCAACCCGTTAAAAGTTCCTACAGGTGATCTTACCCACTTTGTCAGCATTCCCCATGTGTTTTATTGTAAAGCATTCTACAATGCCCCTCTATACATTAATACAACATGGAAAAATCGTTCTTCCCCTGATCATAGCTCCCTGCGCCCACCCAGAGATGTGGCTATGATAATGAGAAATCCTCCTTTGTGCTCACTCCAAACCAGTTCTAAGGTAGCTCCCTTCTCCCACTGGGTTTGGAGGTAATCTCATTAGGAAGACAAAAAAGGGAGGCAAGCCAAGGTGTGAACTAAATCTGCCAGTGACAGGAAAGGCATACTTTCAAGCTCAGGAAGGGGCTGGGCACACCAGCCCACCTTTCCACATCCAAGCCCTTTGTCTACTGTCAAGGAGTGACCCACATATCAACAGGGAGGAGTCATTAGCAGTCAGGTGACACTGGACATTGGCTGGAAGCCCGCTTTTAACATAGGCAGGGAAATGCCACCTTTCTAAAAGTGTCATTTTCAAAACAGTAATACAAAATCCGACTTGACCATTAAGTTGGATTTTAATTGGCTATTATAATGAGCCCTTGAGCTATTTTTCTAGCTGCTCCCAAACTGAAATATAGAAGTAAAGGTTGTTATTGTGTAACCTAGTGTTCTTCTACAGAAAAGATGCCCTTGTCACAGTTAATAGTGGCTTTGGAGTGTTTTCATTGCCATGACATATAAAACATAAAAAAATATACATGTCCTGCTTTTTAAATACTCTGTACCCTGTCCTGTAGGTGGCCTAGGGGTGTCTCAGAAGTATTAGAAAGCTTTAGGCCTGGCAAAAGGTTGGTTTTACCAGATCGAAAGGGCAGTTCAAACCTTCACACCCAGGCTGCTTTGGCGGGGCTGGAGACCCATTTAAAACTACTGTGGGTTGCAAAATTACTGCTGTATCCCACTAGCTGCACTTAATTCACTGTCCCTGGGTATATAGAGTACCATATATTAGGGGCTTACAAGTAAATTAAATGTGCTAGTTGGGTATATGCCAATTTGACCATGTTGAAAAAGAAGAGCATAAACATTTTACCAGAGGTTAGCAGGAGTAAAGTGGACTGAATCCCATGGCCAACAAACACAAGTTCAGAAAAAAAGCAAAATTATGGAGGAATGCTACGATAAAGATGGTAGTTTCCAACGTATATACTGACACACAAACATCATACATATATGCCAAAAATGTTTAAATCTAACTTCATGCATGTGTGCAAACATATATTAAGATCTATATATGCACACACACGTACAAAATCAGATTTAAATATTTTAGGCAAACAGTGCTATGCAATCAAAGGCAGTTGCACAAGTTAATGTGTGTGCACAGTGCAGTGTCAGTTTTTTTCTGTGTCACCTTTTGGCACATTCAGCAGCATTGGTGGTGGGACACAAGAAGGTCAGGACAAACAGAGCTGGGGCACATGTCGTATCTACCCCAACCCGCCTCTAGAGATGCCACTGAAAACATCACAAATGCCTGAATATACATCAAGAATTGGTACGGAAAAAGCACGACAAAACCACATATAATAAATAACATATTTATATTTTGTACCTGCATTTGATATTCGAGTACAGGAATTTCTTCGTCGTCTGTTGGCCCAAATTGACGCCGCGTTGCCGAAAAACGAATTGCTATCGACACAGCAAGGCTTACGTTTACGACAGCCATCCCGGTTATTAAGACCCTGCCAGTGGACAGCGCTCCCAGGGAGGCTCCGAAGCGCAGTTTGGGATCCTGGGGAAAGGAAGCAACTGCGGGTTAGGTTCAGGAGAATTGGACATTCTCAGAAGCGACTAGGTGATTAGTGCATTTACTTAGAATTATAGTAGGAACTTGTTCCAAAGTAAATTGATACTTTTGATACTCCGTCTTTCAACTATGCTATCCTTATGTATCACCCGCCCAAGAGGCCGATGAAGATAAAGTGATACCAGTGGCTATGGATGCATCTATTCAAAGAAGACACTATTTTCCCTTGAAACATATATTGTATTATTAATCAAAAGAGATAGGCACTCCGTCTTCACCAACGCGCTATGACAAAGCCAGCTGGCCGAGATGTACAAAGGGGACTGTGGGCCACGATGCAAGCAAGAGAACCAGAACCACGTCACTCTGGTTAGTGCACGACAACCATAACATCGATTTAAAGGGCCCCTCACAGCACTAATGACACCTATGCCCCTGCCAACTCATCTGACGTTATATGGGAGAAAAGCTTTTGCTCGGTGAGTTTGGACGTGTTGTGGAGGGATGCTATATTTTCAATTGACGCTTTGTTGGAAAGGAGGATCCACACAGGTAAGTAGTTAAACAGGAAGTACATTTATTCCAGATTATAAACCCAGTAAAGGAGCGGTGCTGACACCTCCAGGGGCAAGGCTGCCAGTAACAAAGTGCCGCTGGACAACTGTCCCACTCCGAATTTCTACCACATACTACATTCTAGCCCACCAACATTCCATTCTAGCCCACCAACATTCCACCCGGACATGATGCCCCACACAACCCCCTCCCCCCAATGACACAGTCCAACAAAATACAATAGAAATAGAAACAAACGAAAGAAGAAAATTCATACAAAGATTACAAATGTATATGCCACTTTCGTTTTCAAACAGACTATCCTAACAGATTCTAATGGAGACTCCCCAGGAAACTATCCAAGCAGATAATCACGGAGATGTCCAGGTAATTTATTTTCTCTTGCACTGAACCACATACACACCTATTGTCTTTCCTGACTCCAATCATCCACTACTCCACCACACACACTCCTTTAAACTCTTCGACTCTCACCCACAACAGCATCCGGGTCCATCCGAACCATACCTGAGCATTTTTAATTGCCCATCATATAACCAAATCAACAACAGGTAAGTCAGTTAACCAGGAAGTACATTTATTCCAAATTATAAGGCCAGTAAAGAAGCGGTGGAGACAGGCCCAGGAGAGAAGCTGCCCACACACTGGCACTGCACTAGAGGCATTCCAGTGGCACTGACCTGAACAGAAAAAAGTGTTCAAGTGCAGAGTCCAGCGAGAGAAGATTCGCCACTGAATTACACTGAGTGATACTTCCTTAACCCTACAGCTCTTAAGAGACACCGAACTGCTGGTGCCTTAACTGCGAGTAACATGTAGTACACGGACTGGAACTCCAGCTAAGCTTCTGTGCATAATTTGATAAAATAAAAAAATGCAGGGCCTAGAGCTGCAAAATGCTGTGGTTTCCAAACATCAAGATTGCCTAGTTTTGATCCCACCTTACGCCAGTTCATTTCAAAACATTCAAATTCCTTTCTCTTAATCTCAGTCTTGCAGGTTCTTTTCTGTCCTTGCTTTCTCCCCTTTTCACAGTTTTTTTTATATTTATCTTGCTCCTTTTGTGCATTTGCCTCTTCAGTTGCCAAAAATAAACACCAGAACACAGCACCTGCCATCACGTGTGGAAATGACTCCCTGGTCAGCTCGCATTTTAACTTCTCTAAAAGGTAGCACTACTTTTATTGAGGAAGTATCGAAACTTCCCGGCAAGGACAGTATAACTTTAAAGGCACAGGGCCCATACTTCTCACTATAGCCCTCATTATGAGTGTGACAGTCTTACCACCACCTGGCCGGCGGTATAGACCGCCGTATTATGACTCAGGCGGTTTGGCCGAAGCTAAACGCCACACGCCACAAAAGCGCAGATACCATCAGGGTGGTCAGACGACTGGTGAGCACGTCTGGCCCAGCGGCAGTCATAAGACCACCAGCGGTAATACAACTCGGCACACAGACAGGCATTTCATGGCGGTCGCATTGCCACAAAAACCCTGGAGGTAGCACACCTGGCTACAGGAATCTCCATTCCGGTCACCAGCACACACACCCCCACTCACCTGCACACCTTCATGCACGCACCTCCACACCTTCATGCGCTCACCCCCACACCCTGACATACACTCCCACTCGCTCACACACACCCACACAAACACCCTTATTAGCATGTATCTCAATACACACACCTACTCACTTGCACCCCGACACTCCCCCTCCCCTCCGCTTCCATTCAGACACACACACCCTTCAAGCACACATACATACACACACGCACACCTATACCGCTACACATACACATACACACCACACCCCTCCCTTCGGACGGCCCACCTACCTGTCTGGGCGAGGTGGTCATCCAGGAGGGGATGGGTGACCGCATTTCAACCACCAGCATCGCACTGCTGTGCAGGAACCCCTGTGCCGTATTAAGTCTCATACTATGGCGGGCAGAGTCCTTTTGGCGTGGCGGTGCTGGCAGTGGTGTCGGATTTCCACCCTCAAATGGGGCGGTCTTGCCAAAGTCGTAATAGGGACCTATGTGTCCAAACGGAAAACCCAGTCTCTTCTCAGTGATGCTGCTATATTTTTAATTTGGGAAGTGCTGGGAGTTGCTACATGCTTAATGGGACATTGCAAACTGAGCTACAATACTTGTGAGTGGTAATGATAGAGTCAATTGGTGGATCGGTCCCTGCCTTGAGCATCTTCAGTAAACATGGCACACAGTACACCGTGCACTACTGCTGGATAGTAATGTGCTGCATATTTGGATCTTTCCCAGCAGCCACTGGTATATATTACTGTGAGAAATTAGGATATTAGTGGAAGAAGAGGAAAGTACCCACCTCAAATATTAACCACACTTCTCTTCAGGGTGAACCCTTAAAGTCACTAAATTAACCTGTGCTCAACCCCATGGTAGCTATGGCACAGAGCAAAGAGGTTTTATTAAGAAGCAATGTGTAAACTAATTATGAAAAAGTCTAGCAGTAATAAAGTCAAATACACAACACAAATAAAATACCAAACTAATTCAGATGAATAGAGAACATTTGAATAAATAAAATGACACCAAAACAACAAAAATCCAATATGCAGAACTGGAATTATGAGTTTTTAAAGTATTTAAAAATGGTACCAAAAGGAGTTAAGCACCAACTACAATCCTCTGGTTGTGCTTGACTAGGGTAAGCTTTAAGGCCGACCACGACGGAGCGTGGGTCGGATAAAAGAACCAGGTTTACCTTCACGCTTAGAAACTATTCTGCAGCAAAGTCTGCAGAGGGCTGTGGCCAAAGCTGAGCTCTCAGTGAAGCCGTCACCAAAGACAGGAAAACTCAGAGCGGAAAGAGCTCAGGTTTCGCACCCAAACAGCCCTGAATGTCGACTGGATACAGATGGTGACTTGGTCTGGTTAAGCTTTCTATGTTCAGATTTACAAACTTTTCTGAAGCTCAGGTTTCCTCAGATGGGCAAGGCTGTTGTTTATGGCCAAAGAGAGTTCAACACCATCGGATGCCATTCAACAGTGGTCCCACTGAGATGGATTTGCTAATGTGGAGCTGCAGCTCACTGATGACATTTGACTTACAGGCCATGGGTACACTTAAGGCACCATATACTAGGGGCTTCTAGGTAAGTTTAGTATGCCAATTAGGGGCATACCAGTTTCATCATGGTAAAAGGGGGAGCACGTGCCCCTTACCATTCGTTACGTGGGGTAAAGCCAGCAAACATCTGCAGGTATACCACAGAAAAGGTACAACACTTACTATACTAAACGCGCACTGGTGTTGAATATTAATGATATATAATTTATCGGCTTTTCTTTTGCTTGTTTGCGGTCTTTGGCTGAAATAAGAAGGCAAAACCTATTGATCATCAGAAGATGTCTTGCATATGTCAAGCTCGGACAATTTGTCAGTGTAATTTTACAGTGTTTGTGGTGAGCAGCCATGCATGTCAGATTTGCTAACACCATGGGCCAAATTCAGAAAGTGAAAATAACGTGCACATGGAAGTAAAGTACACCAACTTAGAAACATCAGCCCAACACTCTTCAAAGTCCACAGGAAACCACTCGCAGACATCGTAAGATCACAGAACATCAACATAATATCCAACGCCGGCGGAACACAACTCGTCCTATCACTCTCTGCCGACCCCACCTCAAAAAAGACAAACTTCCACAGCTGCATGAAGAACATCCCCGTATGGATAAAGGACAACTGCCTAAAGCTTAACATGGACAAGATAGAAGTTCTCATCTTTGGCAAACACAACGCCCTCTGGAACGACTCCTGGTAGCTCTCTGAACTCGGACCCACCACTACGCCAAAAGCACACAACCATGGCAATATCCTAGATAGAAAACTGGTCAAAGCCGTCTCCTCAGCTTGCTACCATACGCTCCGCATGCTCCACAAATTCTTAATGTGGCTCCCCATCAACACTAGAAAGACAGTAACGCATGCTCTCATAGCCAGCTGCCTGGACTATGGCAACTCACTCTATGCAGGAACCATTACCGACCTCATACAAAGGCTCCAATTGGTCCAGAATGCAGGGGCCAGACTGATCCTCAACTTGCCCATGAGAAACCACATCACCCAGCATCTGAAAGACCTCCAAAGGTTCCCAGTCTAGAGGAGATGCCACTTCAAGCACCTGACCCCATGCCAACAAAGCCCTCCATGACCTAGGACCCACCTAATTGAGCCAGTCCCTGCACTTCCACCACCCCCGTAGGAACCTCTGGTCTGCACACCTAGCCCTCGCACACTCCACTGCCACACAGGAGGACACTCCTTCTCCCATCTCGCTGCCAAAGCCTGGAACCCCCTCCCCCTCCACCATCGCACCTCCCCCTCACTGACCAAATTAAAGGAAGGGGCTCAAGACCTAGCTCTTCAGAAGAGGCCTACACCATGCACCTAAATACCCTCGCCGGTGAGAAGCCGTTCTTTTACAAATACCTGATTGATTAATCTACCTCTGGGAGCATGTTTCTGCACAAAATTCACAAAATAAAAACATTAAATGGTGTTCAAGTGTTGATTTACATCAACAAACCCTTTGCAACTATCCAAATTAGGATAGAGTTGCTGCATGCCTGAACTACGAAAGGAATAACACTATATATAACATCATGGTTGTATATTGTATGAGTAGCCACATATGCAATGTCAGTGGAAATACCTAATTCTCTGTATTATTTCAAATGGGGCATATCATAAATCAACTACAAAAATCACCATGCAGTGACCAAATAAAGTACATAAAACTACCAAATTTTAGGGACAGTCCCCTTTACCTTCTGATGTGTGTCATCTTGATGTTAGAGTGCCACTACAACTATCAAAAGAAAAAAATTATCTCTTTCAAGAGGAAGAGAAACTTCACTGATAAGGAGGCAGTATTGGTGTACACTGCATCATCTATCTCCCCACAACCTGACTAGCGTGGAGAAACAAGTTGTACAGAATATCGCTGAATGGGCGAATATCTTGATGGTCAAGGCATGCACTGCGGAAGAAACTCAAATTTTGCCATTTTTACAGCAAAGTCTTTAAGCATAGGATTAGCAAGTATCATCCACACAATAAGAACATTTACAAAAGCCTTTTACCAACCTAGGAACAGTAGCACAGCTTTGGATTGCTAAAATACCACCCAAACCAACGTGTAATGAATAAAAGCATCCCTTGACATGTGCTTCGCTCTAATTAGAGCTGTAAAAATGGTAGTAGGCTTTGTCACTTTCTAGCTCTCCATGGAGGACAGTGTGCTAATCCTATGCTTGAAAACCCTGCTATATAAACAGATATTTCAGGTGAGCAAAGTCAAAGAGTTGGTGGTGTTTTAGGGTGTCCACATTAAGGAGCTGCTCCTACCTAAACTTGAACTTCCAAGACTTCCATGCTTACTTTTTTATATATATATATATATATATATATATATATATATATATATATCTGCTAGAAACTTTACAAAACATGTGCCCTCTTTGGATTATTTGTAGCAAGCTTCGTCTGGATCTATCAACAGGGAGCTAAATAAGTGGGGGTCCCGAAAGTGATATTTCTCATTTAAATTCCCATACAATTCTTTGTTTCTCAATACAGAAAAAGAAGTTGCAATTGCACCAAATCTGTTATGAATGTAGAACCTTACTAAAGAAAGTGCCTTTGCCCTTTTATTTAGAGCTTGAGGTGTTGCCCTTTGTGGTGAACTCTAACTGCACAGTGTATGTTGGTCATTCACAGGGAGTTGGGCACAATGTCCCTTCCTACAGCTAACCCTGGCTACTGTTATTAATGACATCATTCAAGATGTTTTGACTTATGTTATCAATGATTTTATTGAATTTGTCAAGAGGTACTGTAGTGAATGACAGGTGTGCGAGTTATGGTTAATTTACCGAACCATCACTTGTGAATTTCAGTATTTTTTTTTAGGTTTCATTTCGGAAATAAAACTGAACATTAGCTGTGCTTTTTTAAAGTGATTTTCTGAGGGTTTTTAAACATATATATTAAGAACTAAAGCTAACTCCAATTTAACATTTGATCTATCTATCTAGATATCTATTTACCTATGTATCTATCTATTAAACAGTGGTGGTCACCAATGTTCAGTTATAGTTAGGACGACGTTTACATAGGAAGTTGATTTTTTTGGTTTGTTAATAACTTTGGTGCTGTTTGGAGAATCTTCACAAAACTTTCCACACATTTATCCCTTTCAGCTTTTTCCAGGAAAGTGTTGGGGTGATCTGATAAGAGGGGGTTGAGAATAAGGCAGGGTCCCAAAACACAATTTCCCCATGCAATTTCCTATTAGATCTTTAGACAACACTACAACCAATTTCAACAAGTTTGGCAAAATGCTAAGGGCCTGATTTAGAGTTTGGCAGAGGGAGTTACTCCGTCACAAACACAACGATATCCTGTCTGCTGTATTAAAATCTGATAATAGCCTATGGAGATCGTAATATGGCGGATGGGATATCCGTCACATTTGTGACAGAGTAACCCATCTACCAAACTCTAAATCAGGCGCTAAATCTTTACTCAGAAAGCCTGCTGTTTAGGTCTGGCTTTACCCAAGACCTTTTGATTTTACTAAAATAATATGCTTATTTAAAGGAGTATCCAGCCGCCTCTCTTCATCCATTGGTCTGTTGTGCTATTCACATTTTGCTTCCACCCACTACAGTATTCAACATGGAGCCATGGGTCAGCCCACTTCACGGACTGGTCAATTTATTTTTGAGTGATTGCATTTTGCTGTTTCACAATTAGCACATCTACATACAAATTAGTTCCCTACAGTGGCAGTGTTTTTGTTTTTAGATTCTAATTACTTTAATGTTGCCCTTTTATTTAGAGCCTGAGATGACAGCAGGATGCATTGAACTCGATAAAAGCACAAGCCACATTCCACATTTATCAGTTCCTGTCTCCTGCCCTGCTGTTGTAAATTTCTTTTGACGCATTTTTTTGTTTTTCTGACTGATAGTATTTAATTTCACCTATGGCTGGTTCTTTAACAAAGTTTGCTCAGGAACAAAATCAGCTTTTACCATGTTTAATGTGCAGCACTTGTAACACTTTTTTAAAATGTCCTTCTTCCTTCCTTCTTTCTTTCCTTCTTCCTTTGTTTCTTTATTTCCTACTTTCTCGGTTTTTATCTTACCTTCATTCTTTTCATATTTCTTCTCTTTTCCTTTCTTTTTTCATTTTCTTGGTTTTATTTTCTTTCTGTCTCTTTCTTTCTTGATTTCTTTCCTTTTTCTGTCTTTCTTTTCTTTTTTCTTTCTTTCAATCGTTCATTCTTTCCTTCTTTTGTTTTTATTTTTCCTTCTTTCTTCCATCTTTCCTTCCTTCATTCTTTGCATCTTTCCTTCCTTCTTCGCATCTTTCTTGCCTTCTTACTTTCATGCCTATTTTTCTTCTTAATTCCTATCTCTCCTTTCCATCTTTCTGTCTTGTATGCTCTCTTTCCTCAATTCCTTCTTGCCTTTCTTTTAGTTTCTCTCCTGTCTTTTTCTTTTTTATTCTTTCCTCTCCTTTCTTCTTTTTCAGTCTTTCTATACTTTCTTTATCTTTCTTGCTTTCTTTCCTGCTTTTGTTTTCATTTTTATTTCTTTCCTTTTCTTTGTGTCATTTTTTTATTTCTTTCTTTTCTTTCCTTATTTCTTTCTTTCTTTCTTTCATTCCTTCATTATTTCAATCATTTGTCTGGCTGCTCTTTCTTTCATTATCTCTTGCTTTGCTTCTTTCTCTCATCCTTTGTTGCTTTCTTCCCTTCATGCCTTCTTGCTTGCCTTCCTTCTTTCTCAAAGGCAATGCCAATTGCAGAACGATTGGCTTTTTAGGTCTGTGTTAGTCAAGACATTTTGATTTTACTAAAATGAAATGTGTGTTACTTATATGAGTTTTCAGCCACACATAATCTATTTTTTCTGTAGCTGTGTCATCCACATTCTTCTCCAACACCCTCACGCATGTATAAAGGGGCAATGCTTAAGCCATTTGCTGAGAACACTAAGACTTTCAGAATGCTTGCCTTTCACAATGCCATCAAAACAATGGGGTTGCCCTGTGTCACTAAGAACCTGGGTATCTAGTGTTACAATCTACAAGACATTCTGTCAGGTATCACAATTTCTTTGCATGAAAAATGGGTGTTATATTATCACATCTATATTAGAAGATCAATGTATGTTCTTCAAAAAAACTAGGAGAGTGTGAGCCTATACTGACCACTATCCAATACCCCAAAAAGCACATCACCTAAATAAACAGCACACAATGATAATTATAACTACTTGGTATATTCAGCATCATATGACCAAATATAAGCATATGATTTTTTCTGTTTCATATAAGGCTGTCAGACATACAAAAATAAAGCAAATGACATAACTTGGTGATAAAGTGACACACATTGAGAAAAAATAAGTTTGACATTACATAATACAGACACAGGCTGATTTTAACACGATAAACATAAAGAAATTATTACAAACATTCCTGTTCTTACTACTATCAACAGTTCAACAAACACCCTATATCTTTATTAACACTTCTGTAGGATGGTTGACAAAGAACATGAAACAGTAGGACTACAGTTGTTGTATCAACCCTATGTGTATGTATTAGTAGTTACACATCACGGCCGGAGTTCCTCAGGACTAGAAGGATGTGGACAGCCCAAATGATGTATGATTTTAGGAAAAATTAACTCCTTCAGACCCGGATGGAGTCCACAACACGGATCCACAAGTAACTGTAACCAAATATTCAAAACTCTATATGGGGAGACCCCTAATGGGGTTAACTTTCCACATTTTTAACCCAGGGTACATATTAAATACAGCAAAACTAGTAATTTCTTCCTGGTCCCCAAGTGATTCAAGGACAGCTTGCATCAAAAACAAACGGCCCAATGTTTCACAATGAGCATACCCAACCACAAAGTTGTTCCCTTCAGTGTCAGAGAGTATTATAGTAATGTGTGCTTTTTCAAGACGAAAACATTTGTTTGCCTTTAGTAAGAAAAATTGTAGATTGCCGAACAACCGGCAGCTTTCCAAACAATAAAGTTTTGCAAAAACTAGACGATAACAAGAATTGCCAAAAGACTAGAGGACAATGCCAGAATTATTGACTTTGCCAGTGTTTGTTGCGATTTGGTGTAAATCTGTTCAGCCATTTGCAAATTAAGCTTCAAAATTATACATATCTACAATGAGGTACTACCGAGGTTTTACCAAGGGAATATGGAGGTACTAAAAGGCAAATAAAAAAATACTGATTGGCTGGATTCACGGGGCCAAGACCGATCCCGCAGGACTGTGGGATGTGAGTGACTGGCCTCAACATGAAGAGAAATATTGCGCCCACCATTTTAGAACACAGGAATTCGGTCCCCATGTCCTGAAAATAAAAACAAAACAACTTATAAGTGGGCAAGGTAGGAGTACCCTGATGCCATAGCTATTGAGGGGGGAGGGTGGCCCCTGAGAGAATGCTTCTGGGATCAAAGTGAAAAAAAAATTCATGTCGCTGCAGGCTCACGAGATTTAGCACAGAAACTTGGGAGAGTACCTGTGGTGGGGGTTATGTGCACAGCACCGGACTGGGCAGCCAAGGATGCCTGGGTGCAGGCCCTTTGGCCACCCACATGCCACGAGCAGTCAAAGGTTAAAATGATGTTATAGTTAGGTGAAAACGTCAATTAAAATATTACATTGAAACTCTACAAACCACTGAAATTCACCAGTCAGAGTTAACTCTAGGAACTATGACTCACGCCTTTGCCATGCGGTGCTTATGACCTCACATATATCATGCGTGTCATGTTCTATAACATAGTGTATAACATCACTGATGACATCTGAAATGACGTCATTGATGAAAAGATTGTGCATGTCGATTTTGCTAACTTACTAGCCATGTCTTTCTCCAGTCAACTCTAATCTGTTAAGGAGAAAAACGAAAATATTTACTTTTCTCGCAATGTCTTAACCTCCTTTTGTTCACCTTTGTGGTGCTTCTTTTGGCAATAAAACTAATAGTCGTTATCGCCTCCTTTTTTATTTCCTTTCTACAACCTGCGCTACCTTCAATTCTGTGCTTGCCTTCTGCTCCCCCTCTCTCTATTCAGCGTGCGCATCACCTCAAACCACAGACTTCAACAGACCCTCACTCACGGCCCGGAGGAATTATCATTGTTTTTTTTTTTTTAGTTCAATGATCTGATGCATCTATTATCGGAGGCCAAAAATGAAGGCCATCTTCATTGGTCCTGTCACAAGGTGGTTTTTGCACAAGACGTTTCTCTTTCTACAGCTGCTCGTAGCAAAAAATTTCTGGATCTAAGCCCACAACTTAACTACTTGAGTATCAGATATGGACTGCTCCATCAATCCCTCTTTAAAATCACATTCAAGGATAAGTCCTACTCCTTCAAGGAACCTATGGACTTACAAACTTTTATTAACCAACATAAAACCAAAGCAATGGACCTAGGGACATCCTCAATCACTTGAGGGCCCAGTTTAGTGGGGCTCTAATGTTAATTTTCTCTGTAGGTTTAACAGTTTACAGTTATTCAAGTATCATATAGCGACTGTTTTACTCTTTTTTCTTTTCTCGTAAAGAAACCACTTTTGTGGAATCCTCGTGTACCTCCCCCCATTATGTCCTCTCTACATCATCCTAATTGTCTCCCTCCATGTGTTTCACTGGTAAGTTAGTTTTTTTGTTTTTCCTTAATCTTATGCCTCATACATCTATGTGACCAATGTTGCATGTAAGTTACTTGGTTTAATAGAATTGTTTATATGTTCTGCATATATTTTTTTTCCCCTCACTGGCTCTTGCTCCTATATGTTTAAATATTATATTTAGCTTACTGGTGTGCTGAAGTTGTTTTCGCCTTTCTCTCCACTGTCCCTCCAACCTTCGGGGTTCTCTCTTTACTTCTTTTTCCTCTCAGCATTCGTGGATTCCGGTCCCTGGATTGCCATATCGATGCGCAAGAAATTTTTCAGAGGTTTTGTCCTCCACTTCTTTCCTAAGACTATCCTTTCTTTTTTTTTTTTTGCTTCCACTATCTTGATATGCCTTGTATTTTCTTCAATTCAGCAACTTTACGTTAATTTATATCGTGATGCAACTTAGAACAGTTACACGGAATGGCAAGGGTCGTAAAAACCCTACTAAATGTCAGCATATTTTATCTTAACTGGCTCGATTGAAATGTCACATAGTTCTGTTACAAGAGATACATCTTAACGACATAGAGGCTGTCAAGTTAAAAAAACAAAGGGTGACATAATTTCCCTCCCTCTACCACAAACAAAAAAGGGGTTATTGTGCTTTGCCATAAATCTATCAAGCTTACCACACTTTCACAACATCAAGACACAGATGGGCATTGGGTACCCGTCACACTCACACTTGCTAACACTACTTGTACAGTCCTAAATGTCTGTGGCCCAACGCATCCAGATCCAAATTTTTGGTGCACACTTTCACACACTATCTCTGAGCATGCCTCAGAGAATTTAATACTAGAAAGTGATTGTGATTACATTTTTGACCCTTTTTTGGACAGATGCTCTACTTCATGATTTGTTCCCCATGCCTCCCACAGAGCTTTCAAAAATCTAATTTCTCAGCACTCTCTCTCAGATTCCTGGAGGTCATACAATCCTGACCTCTTAGAATATTCATTTTATTCACTCTCTCACAACCCCCATTCTATACTTGATTTCATCTTTCTTAGTAAAGATTTACTTAATCATATGTTCAATTCAAAGATTGGTTCCATCTTGATATCAGAACATGCACCAGTGATCAGTGACCTAGACATTCTTGTCAGTAGACCTAAAATATCCTCCTGGAGGTTTAATAATTCTTTACTTTACGATTGCTTCTTTTATTTCTTCTTATACTGCTTTTATCGAGGTGTACTTCCAAATTAAGGACACTGACCAATTACCATTTCACTCTGTTTGAGGTGCTTTTAAAGCAGCATCAATGTGTTTAATTATAGGATATGTTCCCTCCAAAAAGAAGTCTGCCCAACAAAAGTCTGTTTCTATTCTCATACATATAAAATCACGTGAGCATGATTATTATACCTATAAAACTAGCAAGCAACACCTAGATGCCTTGGTTACAGCCAAGTTTGAATTCAACAGATATACAACTGTGCAAGCCTGTGGTACACTTCTTAAAGTCAACGCAGATACTATGGAAGTACAAACAGAGTGGGTTCTCTTTTAGCTTGTTACTGAAAACAAAGATGGGAAAAAACATCTATAAAAACCATTACTGATAACAATGGTGATATTCACTTCAGAGATGCAGATATTGCAACAATTTTTGCTTCTTAATATAAGGATCTATATACTCCACAACAACTACCAATGTTCGATCTCTCATCATTAGATCAACTGCTTCAACTTGCAGACCTTTCTACGGCCTTTGAACCACTCGTCAAGGGCAAAGCACCAGGTCCAGATGGCTTTACTGTCATTTTGCTAAACTCCACTCTTATAAACTTTTTAAATTACTTAATTACTTTTCAACTACAAACTCTGCTTCTGGCTCCTTTGTAGAAGACAGGATATGTATAATACCTAGGAAGGATCTGAACCCAACCCAATGTAAAAACTACAGGCCAATTTCCTTAACCAACACAAGCTGTAAAATACTTGCCAAAGTCTTAGCTCTTTGTTTGCCCCCTTATATGTCGGACCTTTCTGACGTATACCAATCTGGATTTATTCCCAATATAAATTGCAGATAACTCTTGTACCTTTCAAAATATCATTAATAAAGCATCTAAGATTAAGGTTCCCTTGGCAGCTTTATCATTGATGCAGAAAAAGACTTTGCTAGGGTAATTGGGGTTTTGGAATGCCACAGTCTCGGACCTAATTTTCAACATCTTATATCATTACTGTACTCCTCACTATGTTCCTCAGTTATAACGAATGGTATTCAATATCTTTTCTTTCCTCTTAATATAGGCACTCGCTAGGGTTGCCCACTATCTCCTCTGTTATTTGTCCCAGCTCTCACACATTTTCACAACCAACTAAAGAGGAATCTAAAGGCTTCATAATTAAAAAACACCTCAAATTTACAGCCTGTGCTGATATTCTTTTATTTATGTCACATCTAGACTCCTCACTTCCCACCTTTGTTCACAAACTCCATAACTATTCTGCTGTATCAGGCTACAAGCTTAATGTAGATAAAACACAAGTCGGTCTGTCTTTGTCGAACACAGCCCTCTCCTGGAATCCTACCAGAATGTATATGGTAAAGCAATACCCTCAAAGACACACTTAAGATTAATTCAGACGTTTTATCCAGAAAGCTCCTAACCCTCCCTCAGAAATCGCATCTGTCATAGCTCTCCTGGTGAGGCCGCCTTGACACTATCAAAATGACGCTTCTTCCTATAATCAATTTCTTTCACATGATGCTTCCTATTAGGAAGTCATTGTGGGCCTGATTATGACCCTGGCGGACGGCGGAGGCCGTCCGCCAAGGTACCGCCGCTGAATGACCGCACCGCGGTCAAAAGACCGCGGCGGCCATTTAGACATTTCCTCTGGGCCGGCGGGCGCTCTCCAAAAGAGCGCCCGCCGGCCCAGAGGAAATGCCCCTGCAACGAGGACGCCGGCTCAGAATTGAGCCGGCGGAGTTGCAGGGGTGCGACGGGTGCAGTTTGCACCCGTCGCGTATTTCAGTGTCTGCTTAGCAGACACTGAAATACTTTGCGGGGCCCTCTTATGGGGGCCCCTGCCGTGCCCATGCCATTGGCATGGGCACGGCAGGGGCCCCCAGGGGCCCCACGGCACCCCCTACCGCCATCCTGTTCCTGGCGGGCGAACCGCCAGGAACAGGATGGCGGTAGGGGGTGTCAGAATCCCCCATGGCGGCGCAGCAAGCTGCGTCGCCATGGGGGATTCTAAGGGCAGCGGTAAACCGGCGGTGTCAGAATGAGGCCCTTTGTGTCTTAACTGGTAAGATTTTATCCACATTTATATGGCATTTCGAATCTCTCCCTCGAAATTAAAAGTTACCAAATTCTTGGGTGGAGTTAATTTTCCACACTTCCTAAACTAGTACAAGGCCTTTGGCATAAAGCAATTGCAATCCTATATGTCTACACTAACTAATGTTTCTCAGGCGTGGTTTTTCCAGGAACAAGCTCTTCTTTTACCATTTTCTCACAATCATATTCTTTTCGTGTCTAGTCCCCCCACAATCTGGTTATATAGCACTGTATCTCTTGCATGTACTATATTGAAACCATAATTTACCTCACATCTCATCCTCTTAAACCAGTTCCTTAACAGTCCTTTTTGGCATACTGTTAGAAATGGGGTCAGTTTGCACTTTGTCCAAGCAGGGACCCCCACTCTAGTCAGGGTAATGGAGATACACATCTAGGATACCCCCTGCTCACCCCCTTGGTAGGCTGGCACAAGCAGTCAGGCTGATCTCAAAGGCAATGTGTAAATACTTGTACAATCACACACAATATCACAGTAAAAACACCACAAAAATACTCAACAGTTTAGAAAAATAGCCAATATTTATCTGAGTAAAACAAGCCCAAAATGACAAAAATCCAACATACACAACAAAGTTATGAATTTTCGAAGATTAAACTTGAATATAGCACTTAGAAACACAAATGCTTCAATTTGGTGTTTGGGAGCCAATGGCGCCAGTCACAGAGTCACACGAACCCCCAGTTACAGTACCTTGTGAAAGAGAGGAAACAAGCCGGTGCACGGAGTTGGGGTAGTGAGGCGTCGCTGGATCGGGTGCAGTGTCACTTCTGGTGCTGCGGAGCAGAGTCATCGGTGCGAGGCGTCAGGTCCTTACTTCGGAGCAGTGGAGATGAGGCAGTGTCGGGATGAAGCGTCGGTTCCTTACTCTTCTGGCGATTTCGATGTTTATCGGGTCAAGATGCAGTGGGGCGACCTCACAGGGTCGCGGTCGATCCACAGGGCTGCAGGCAACGAGGTGGATTCGGGTATCAAGAACGTCAGTGACATGGCACTCTGGACTCACAAAGTCACGAAATGTCAGAGGCTGCTGCGGCATCAGGCCTGCGATGTCGGTCGGGGTCATCGCACTCCAGTGGGGACCACAGCTTCAGCTGCAGGCGGCGTCACAGGCGGTGTCAGTTCAGGCATCGTCCAAAGTGGGTGCACTTGGTTTTTCATCACCTTTCACTCCCAGGTGCTCAGAAACTGGAGTAGGCACCACAGTAAGTGAACCCAGAGGCTGGTAGGTGAAGTCTTAGCTGTTCCTGAGACTTCTTAACAGGAGGTAAGTTCAGTCCAAGCCTTTGAAGAAACCTAACAAGCAGGATACACAGCAAAGTCCAGTCGTTGCCCTCTATAAGACAGAAGCAGCAACTGCAGGTCAATCATGCAAAGCACACACAGCAAAGGGGCAGCACTCCTCCTCCAGCTCTTCAGCTCTTCTCCTTGGCAGGGGTTCCTCTTGATCCAGAAGTGTTCTAAAAGTCTGGGGTTTTGGGTCCACTATTTATACCCATTTCTACCTTTGAAGTGGGCAAACTTCAAAGAAAAGTCTCTGTTGTTCACAAGATCCTGCCTTGCCCAAGCCTGGCCCCAGACACACACCAGGGGCTTGACGACTGCATTGTGTGAGGACAGGCACGGCCCTTTCAGGTGCAGGTGTCAGCTCCTCCCTTCCCATTATAGCCCAGGAGACTTATCAGGATATGCAGGACACTCCACAGCTCCCTCTGCATCACTGTCTAGGGGGAATTCACAAACAGCCCAATTGTCAGTCTGACCCAGACGTGGATCCAACAAGCAGGCAGAGGCACAGAATGGTTAAGCAAGAAAATGTCCACTTTCTAAAAGTGGCATTTTCAAACTAACAATCTAAAAACCAACTTTACCAAAAGATGTAATTTTAAATTGTGAGTTCAGAGACCCAAAACTCCATATTTCTATCTGCTCCTAATGAAACACTGAACTTAAAAGATATTTAAAGGCAGTCCCCATGTTAACCTATGAGAGAGAGAGGCCTTGAAATACTGAAAAACGAATGTGGCAGCATTTCACTATCAGAACATATAAAACACATCAGTACATGTCCTACCTTTTAAATACAATGCATCCTGACCATGGGGCTACCTAGGGCCTACCTTAGGGGTGACTTACCTGTAGTAAGAAGGAAGGTTGCGCCTGGCAAGTGGGTACACTTGTCAGGCCAAATTGGCAGTGCAAGACTGTACACAGAGACACTGCAGTGGCAGGTCTGAGACATGTTTACAGGGCTACTCATGTGGGTGGCACAATCAGTGCTTAGGCCCACTAGTAGCATTTGATTTACAGGCCCTGGCTCCTCTAGTGCACTTTATTAGGGACTTACTAGTAAATCAAATATGCCAGTCATGGATAAACCAATCACCAATACAATTTACACAGAGAGCACTTGCACTTTAGCACTGGTCAGCAGTGGTAAAGTGCCTAGAGTACCAAAACCAGCAAAAATGAAGTCCAGCACACAGTCAAAAATACAGGAAGCAGAGGCTAAAAGTCAGGGCAAACCACAACAAGGTTGCCAGGTCTAATACGTGTTCCCTTCAGCTGAAAGCGGGGAGAACTACCCAACCTTATGGGAGTTCTCATCACTAAGGTGGAAGAATCTGAACAGACCATCAGCAGTGGCGTGTTCTGTACCAGGGCGGTGTTCCACCATAAAGTCCTTTCCCTGTAGGGAGCTGGACCATCTCAACAGTTTTGGGTTCTCACCCCTCATCTGCATTAACCATCTGAGGGGCCTGTGGTTTGTCTGATCCCGGAAGTGAGTCCCAAACAAGTAGGGTCTTAGCTTCTTCAGCACCCAGACCACAGCAAAAGCTTCCTCTTTCAATTGCGCTCCACCTCCGTTCCCTGGGGAGTATCCTCCTAATAATAAAGGCTACAGGCTGGTCTAGGCCCTCTTCGTTTAGCTCTGCTAGAACTGCCCCCACATCATGCTCCGAAGCATCAGTATGCACAACGAATTCCTTGGAGAAGTTTAGTGCCTTCAGGACGGCTGCATCAGGACATCAAAAGCGGTCTTACAAGTCTCAGTCCAGATCACTTTCGTGGGCTGCTTTTTGGCGGTCAGCTCTGTCTAGGGGGCAACAATACTGTCAAACCTCCTGTAGTAACCAGTGAGACCTAGAAAGGCACTCACCTCTGTCTGGGTCTTGCGAGCTCCCAAGCCAGAATAGTGTACATTTTTGGTTGGTTGTTTGTAAGGGAGCCACTCCCCACCTGGTGTCCAAGGTAAACCACAGATCCCTGCCCTATTTGGCACTTACTGGCCTTAATAATGAAGCCTGCCTTCTGCAGGGCCTTCAACACTTCAGAGAGGTGTTGCCGGTGTTCCTCACAAGCTGGAGCTGAACACTGCGATGCCATCCAGGTAGGCGGCGCTAAAGTCCTCCAGCCCAGCTAAAGCCGGATTGACCAGCCTCTGAAAGGAGGCAGGCACATTTTTCATCCCAAAGGGCATAACCCAGAACTGGTAGTGCCCTTCTGGGGTGGAAAATGCTGACCTCTCCTTTGCTCCATCAGTTAAGGCAATCTGCCAGTACCCAGACGTTAAGTCAAACATGTTGAGGAACTTGGCAGCTCCTAACTGATCTATGAGCTCATCAGATTTGGGGATGGGGTGCACGTCAGTTTTAGTGACAGCATTGAGTCCACGGTAGTCCACACAGAACCTCAGTCCTAGGATGGCACCGGGGGCAGCAGCCTTTCGGACCAAGACCACTGGGCTGGCCCAAGGACTGCTGGAGAACTCAAATACCCCTAATGCCAACATCTTGGAAACCTCATCATTGATACTGACTCTGACCTTGTTAGTCACCCTAGTTTTACAGATGGACTGTCCCCAGTGTCCACATCATGGGTACACAAATGAGTGACCCCTGCCGTCAAGGAAAACAAGGAGGCAAACCGTCACAGCAACTGACGGAAGTCCCTCTATTGCTCTGAGATCAGTGTTAGGGAGAGGTTTACACCCTGCATAGATTTATCTTTCTCCTGGGCAGACAGGCGGTCAGGAAGAAGCCCACTCTCCGTCTCCACCCCATCAGCTGTTACCAAGAGCATAGTCAGTTCAGACCTCTCAAGGAGAGGTTTGAGGCGATTCACATGCAGGATCCTTAAAGGGTTCCTGGGAGTCGGCAAGTTCACAAGATAGGTGATATCACTCTTGCGCTCCACCACCTCAAAAGGCCCAGTCCACTTGTCCTAGAGAGCACGAGGCTCCACTGGGGCTATCACCCACACTTTCTGGCCAGGCTGAAACTCAACCAGAGTGGCATTCTGGTCGTACCCCGTTTCATGTCCTCCTGGCTGGCTTCTAGGTTTGCTTAAGTGAGTTTCCTGAACCATGCAGTCTGGTTTCTAAAGGCCAGCACGTAGCTAAACACATCCTGGGGGGGCTTACTGGAAGCTTTCTCCACACCCTCCTTCACCCTCCTGTGGCCATACAGCAGCTCAAAGGGGCTAAAACCAAGTCCCTTCTGCGTGGCAAGAGGACGTCCCACTTATGCCTCATGGGTTCTGACAAGCCCATTATCATGCCTTTCAGGATCCGGTTGAATCTCTCAACCAACCCGTTTACTTGGGGGTGGTAAGGAGTGGTGAACTTGTAGGTCACCCCACACTCATTCCACAGAGACTTCAGAGATGTAGATATGAAGTTGGTACCTTGCCAGATGCCTGGTCTGCAGTCTGCCGCTACAGACTCTCAGGAGAAGGACACACGCTCTATGCCTCACAGAACTCTTCCCTGGTGGGACCCCCTTCGTGCTGCCAATGGGTCAGTTCTAGCACCTGCTCCAGTTCAGCTACTTATTCCCCTGTAGGCTCCTGGGGGTCCACCTCAGGTTCAATCTCCTCCCAGAGCATTGGAACTTCTCGGGTGGGTTTCCCACTCCCACTGCCCTTCCTCTTTCTGGCAGGCACCTTGGCCACTCTTTTCAGCTCCAGGGACCCTTGATCACCCTGACGGGCTGCCACAGACCCAACATCTCCAAGTGTGACTGGCGTTCCACCTCACTCCAAGAGGAATCCTCCATGTCATTGCCCAGCAGACAATCAACAGGCATGGTTGGACTCATAGCTACCCTCAAGGAACCTGAGCCCCCCTCACAAAAAGTGAACCTGCGCCACCTTACACAGACAGTCTGAGTTGTCTACAGCAACTACTTGGTGAAACATATTGGGAACTACTTGCTCTTCAGACAGCAGGTGACACTTCACAGTTGTCACACTGGCTCCTGTGTCTCAGAGCCTCCACCCTCTGTCCATTGATGTCACCCACTGCTTGTACTTCTTAGTGTTCTCAGGCATGAGGGTCCTCTGGACCATCTCATTGTCCCCTAGTGAGACAAGGGTCATCTCAGCTGGCTCCCACCCTTCTCCTAGAACCAAATCCTCCCCAAGTGCTACACTGGATAAACCCTGTGACTGAGCACCAGTGGGTGCCTGTGTCTTCTTGAGACTTTTGCCCCCCCCCCCCTCATGTGACCCACCTGACCACATGCATAACATTTGCGGGGAGCCTTTTCTGCAGGTTTCCCTGTAGAGATCCATGGTTTCTTCTCACCTGGGAGGTGGGAATCCTTACCCTGGGAACTAGGTTGTGGCCCTTTAGAGAACTCCCTCTGTTTACCCTTACTGCCCCCACACACTTTTTCTGATGGGGACCCTGCCCACCCTTGGCTGAGTCTTCCCTCAGACCTCTTTTGGACTCTTTTGTGTCCCACAGGTCCGCTTCCTGGGCAAGCTTCCTGGGGTCAGTCAGCTTGCTGTCAATTAGGTGCTAGGGCAGTTCTGAAAAACAAAGACTATACAAGTGCTCCCACGCAATCACATTGAACAGCCCCTCATAATCTGTTACCTTACTGCCCTTCACCCAACCACACATTGCCCTGCAAAAAGAGTCAACACATTCTAACCAGTTTTGAGAATTCCTGTCTTGTAAGACCTGAACTTCTCCTTGTATGGCTGTGGAGTGAGACCATATCTAGTGAGTAGGACGTCCTTCATGATAGAGTAGGTAAGTCCCTTAGGATACCCTGGGGCTGTCAAGGTGTCCCTCCCTTTCCCCTTCTCAATTATATCATTCAGGTTCCCTTATTCTTTTTTCTGACCTTTAATTAACGCACGACTTCCCACTTCGCATGCTATCCCAGTATCACAAACTTTGACCCTTGGTACAAGACACACTTAAACATCATTTGTCTCCTGACTCCTCACACCATAGTTCCTCTCCTACCCGATTGCAACTTCCACTCACCCTAAAGCATCTAACATACACAAACATTTAAGTGCATCTGGTCCAACTAGGATCAAAACACCAATTGAGACAGAGTGGGCATCAGATTGTGACGTTGTGTGGCCCACCCTGCTATGGGATAGACTTTAGTCTAAAATACATTCCACTGCACGCATAGCCTGTCTCACTCAAATCAAATTTGTCTTTTATAACAAACTCTTTTACACTCCTGCCTGTCTTTTTAAACTCAAACTCATGAATCATAATACTGTTGACACTACCGTAACCAACAGAGGACTGGCTCTCATATGTTCTTCTCCTGCTCAGCTCTGTCCACTTTTTAGGCTTCAATATGGACTCACATTGGAGATATTACCCAGATTTCTCTACTTCTTTAATATGATTTACTGTTTTTTGGATGACTTGCATGAAATCTGGAGTTGACACAAAATGCTTGATAAACTGGTAGATCTCTTGCTTTCTACAGCAATTTTTGTTTTTACTTTCAAATGGAAATCTTCAGATAACATTAATATTTTAAAGTGGTGGAATTCAGTTTGCTACCATCATAGACTTGATAGCTATAAACTTGACTCAATGAAACTCTCCATCAAGCGTCATCAGTTACAGATGCCACTTGGTAACTATCTGTCAGGCACTGCAAAGGAAATTGACTTCTCCCTTCCCTCCTAACCATATTTTGTAATCTTATGTATTTATTTTCATTGCTCAATAACATGTCTTTTAAAAAAAAACTTGTGCTCTGCTTTAAAACATATCAATAACAGAAACATTTCCATGCACTGAAACACAAATTAATCTCCATTTATTTCAGTCCTAGGCTTAATGTAGGAGAGGAGAACTTTGGGTGCATCTAGAATCTGCCCACAACTGCAGCTTGTTTACAGGAGGTCGGGGCAATCATTATGGGAAAGTCCAATGGGGGGCATCTACAATGTCAGAACACACAAAAAGTGTCCATGAAGAGCATCACATCTGAGGTTTGGGGTGTCTCTCTGGACTGATGGTCCCACAAACTGCTGTCAGCAAGGAAAATAAAGCAGGGAAACATGAAGACAAACGGAACAAGCATTTGCAATGCAATCGGTCTCGCATTAGCGAGAGTTAGAGCTGTTGGCGTTGTAAATGATAATGACAAACTCGCATTTGGGACCTTATAAATATTTAGCCATGGAGCACATTAAACCTTTATCAGAAATAAACTGTGTTTGTGCGTTCCTTCATACACTTGGCATTAGACTATAATGGTCTGAACAGCCCCTACAGAGCTCCACAGTAAAAATAGCATTTGGAAGAAACATGGTCATTAACCTTATATTCAGCCCCTAGAGGGCCATAATCACATAAAAAAGAATTATAAAGAACATTGCAATATAACCATATAATCAGCCCCTTGACGGCATAGTGTACAACACATTTTCAGGCCTAGCAGGCCTTGTAAATATCATTTAACTGTGGAATCAGCGGCACAAGGGTGCAGTGCCACAGGTCGATACTAAATGTCCCTGTAGAGTCACTAGCAGAAGGTGCAGTACCACTGGTCATGGCTAGATGCCCCTGTAGAATCAACAGCAGAAGGTGCAGTGCCACAGGTTGTGGCTAGATGTCCCTGTAGAGTCAACAGAAGAAGGTGTAGTACTACTAGCCGTGGCTAGATGTCCCTGTAGAGTCAACAGCAGAAGGTGCAGCACCACTAGCCGTGGCAAGATGTACCTGTGGAGCCAAAAGCATTCGGAGTACAGTGTCACAGAACGCTGCCAGAACTTCTTCTGAAATCAGAAGCTAAGAATGTCCACCAAACCCAGAAACGGCTGGAGAAGTACCACGTCCTCTGTGAAGTGGCTGAAATATTTAGGCATGCCACACATTAAACCTTAATCAGAAATTAACTGTGTTTGTGCATTCCTTCATACACTCGCCATTAGACTGTAATGGTCCGAACAGCCCCTACAGATCACCACATTAAAAATAGCATTCAGAAGAAACCTGGTCATGTACCCATATAGTCAGCTCCTAGAGGGCATAATCACATGAAAAAAGAATGACAAAGAACATTGTAGTGTAACCATATAATCAGCCCCTTGAGGGCATAGTATACCACACATGTTAAGGCTTTGCGGGCCTTTTAAATATAATTTAACTGTGGAGTCAGTGGCACAAGGGTGCAGTGCCGCAGGTCATTACTAGATGTCTCTGTAGACTCAACAGCAGAAGGTGCAGTACCACTGGTCGTGGCTACATGTCCCTCTGGAGTCAACAGCAGAAGGTGCAGTACTACTGGTTGTGGCTAGATGACCTTGTAGAGTCAACAGCAGAAGGTGAAGTACCACTGCTTGCAGCTAGTTGTCCCTGTGAAGCCAAAAGCACTCAGAGTCTGCTAGAACGTCTTCCATTAGAGAGTTTAAATAAGCATTGAATGGTGGAAGAGGTTCTGATTTGTGGCCCCCCTCTAACCTAGCGTGGCCTGGACAGACAGAGCACATCGTTCTGAATGTTTTGGTGGTGGTCACATTGCCGTAGGATCACCACAAGCTGAGTTATGGCCAAAAATGTGTTGTAAAAGGAATGCCTGCAAAGCATTATGGGTTGGTAGCCCCGAGTGCAGTGAATATTGTAGTATCGGCTTTCCCGCTGTGCAGGGAGAGCCGATGTTAAGGATTCAAACCCTGGATTGATTTCATGCTATATAAAGCCACAAAAAATGTACAAAACACACACACTCACAGACACCCACACCCACACACACACAAACTACAACTACATCTATTTACTGAGTATGTAAAGTAACAACCAAGTGAAGGGCAAACGAGGAAAACGAACCACAAGCATGAACACGAGTGTTTACTGACAAACACGAGAGGCAGGAAACAAAAAAATAGTCAGTTCAAACAACAGAAAAACAATCCAGGCGTAATTAAACTGTACTTGGCCGGTGCTCCTCAGCCAAGTACAGGAAGTGACGTATCGACTGCCAAACCGGTTAGGAGGCAGCAAACAAGAGCGACACTTCGACCTATGGTAAGCAGCAGGCAGCGGCAGGTAGAAGCAAAGTCCTATACTCATTCCAACAGATCTTGCAGTGAGCACACGTGCTCTGTCTACGCTCGAACTAAAAAAGGAGTGGAGGTAGAGCAACTTGTTTTGGATTTTCAATCCTATTTGCATACATTCTCAATTTCACACTTCACCCATAAACCAGCTTTACCCCCAATATGTTTCTGCTCTGAACTCCTTAAGCCCTGCCATTTTCTCATTCATTCATTGTTTCTACACAATCTTCAGGGATTGTTTTGTTAAGAAATAAACTGCTTCTCTGAGAAGTGCAATTTCTGCTACACATTTTAGTAAATATTTCACTACAAGCACTCCACAATTAGTCACTTTCGAACGTGCAAACATCTTGAATATCTACTTAACTTGCCACTCTTCATTCAGTCAACTTCAACACTTGGATAGTAGCTCTTAGTATCGGAGGCACAGCACTTTCCAGGTTCACTTCCTCCTTTGCCAGTACCTCCCACTAATGCCATGGCACTTGCAGCTTTGTGTCCAACACGCTATGTGGGTGAATCCCTAATAGCTTTGCTTCCACCACGCTGCTTGGGTGAATTCCCAAAGGCCAATTTGGAACAACTCTTCTATACCATCACAATAAGCGTCAGTATCTTCTCCTCTGCCATTTCATATCATTTAGCACCAATGACACTCTAATATTTTCCCTCTCTCTCCTGCCTCCTCAAAACATATTTGACGGCAAGTGACTCACTGAGCTATGACACTCAAAGCCACCTGAATTTATGGTGAATTCGGCCAGAACTAACATGATTTACTTTCCTGTATGCAAAATCTCCTGTTCCCATCTTTAGCAACATACCATGTATGACAATCAAATGCACCCAGAAACTGTCAACATCTCAAAAGCCACAAAAGCACAACTAAAGCCTTTCAATCAATCGATCAGCATTTGTATAGCACAACATTGTCACCCTTAGGGGTATCTGGGCACTGTTGGTGAAACGTCACTGTCGAAGAGCTTGCCTGAAGTCTGCTGTACAGGAGAACTGTTGCAGAGGGAGCTGGCACGAGGACTTGCTCAATGGGGGTGTGCTGCAGTCTCCACTAAGTAGCTCCTGGGTGGATGAAAGGGCTCTGGATGGATGAAGGAGCATAAAAACAATAAGGAAAGGAGCAGAAAAGGCAGAAAAACGAGCAGAAGAGGAGCAGAAAAGGCAGAAAAAAACAAGCAGAAAAATAAGCAAAAAATGAGCAGAGGAAGGAAAACTAGAGTGCAGAAAACGAGGAGAAAGGTCAGAAAAATGAGCTGAAAACGAGCAGAAAAGAGCAAAATAGAGTGCAGAAATGGAATAGAAAAGACAGAAAAAAAGAGCAAGAAAGGGAGAAAAAGGAGCAAAAAAGCCAGGAAAAAATAGAAGAAAAAGGCAAAGCAGAGTGCAGAAAATGAGCAGAAAAGGATGAGCAGAAAAGGCAGAAAAATGAGCAGAGAAGGAGAAGAAAAGGCAGAAAAAGAAACTTGCAGGGAGAGCTGGCACGAGGACTTTAAACAGACAAAATATTCTTCTTCTCTATCTCACTCTTTATTCTGCTAATATCTTATTAAGACCATGGTCACCAGCAAGCTGACCTACTAAAAAAGCTTAAAGAGTTTTTTTTTTTTTTAATCTGGTGATCACATTAAACAGTTCTACTTTAGAAAAGAGTCCTTAACTTCACCATCATGACTCTCTTCAACATGACCAGATTCTCTGCCAACTGGAACACTCTAGAGAAAATCAGTTTCCATGTTTGTATTCAAAGCCGGTCTCAAGAAACACCTGCTCATCATTTAGGAAAAAAAAAAATATATATATATATATATATATATATATACACACACACACACACACCATACTAGGTTAGACAAATTGAGTAAAATTTAATAAATAAAACAAGATCAAGATAAGTAGAACCGGAGTTATGAATTTTGAAATAATAAGCTATAATATAGCACCTAAAAGCATAAAACGCCAACCGAAGATATTTGTTCTCACTGGATCGGGTCGAAGTCAAACGTTCAAGCTAAAAACAATGGAACGCGTTATATACAGTCCAAGGTTAGTTCTGCTGAATTTGTATGTTCTCAAGATTTGTACAGAGTCCTGTTCACAGGGAAGCAGTCCGCCGGCAGCAAGGAGGACACCGCTGGCGATGGTCAGCGGGATGTGAAGAGCTGCCTGAGCATTGTGGACAGGAAGGCTATGGCCTCGTAATCACGAGCAGCGATACTTGCTGTGCAAAGAGATGAACTTGTGGAGCTCGCACTGGATTTCCAGGCGAGCAATAAGATTACAGAGGGAACCGGCTCATTTGCGAACAGCCCAAACTTTAAGAGCTGAAAAAACGCTTCCACGGGCCCAAGACCTGAGAAGTGCCTCTCGGGGGCCAGGAGCTCGTTGAAGGCAGGTCCAGAAGCTGTAAAGATCCTGTTATGTCCCTCAGATCAGAAGGCCAGCAGACTAGGCCTTTGAGTCACTCTGGTGCCCAGGGTGCAAGATGGAGGTGCAGGTCCAGTTCATCTTCCACAAGCAAGAGGGCAGCAGGCAACAGGTCAACACAGCAGGTCACTAGTTCCATGTAGAGAAGCAGTCCAGCAGAGTGGCAGTCCCTGCAGCAGCATAGCAGTCCTTCTTTCCGACAGACTATCCACAGGTACAGAAGCATACTGAAGTGGTGGTGTCTGAGGTCCAGTACTTATACTCAGTTGTGGCTTTAAAGTAAGGGTGACTTCAACGACAGGGCTCTGAAGTGCATATAGGTCTTGCCTTTCCTGTCCAGGCTCCACACTCACTACAGGGGGTTACGCAGCCCTTTGTGTGGGGACAGGACACAGTCTATTCAGGTGTGAAGCTGTGCTCAGCTCCTCCCTCTCATCCTCCCAGGATGGCCCCTCAAGTCACATCTAAGCTTCCATTGTACGTGGCTGTCACCCACCCCAGACATGTAATCACAGACAGGCAGTAGGCATCAAACTGACAAGTAAGAAAATACTAACATTCTAAAAGTGGCATTTTCAGAACTGCAGTTTGAAATCCGACTTCACCATATGTTTGGATTTTAAACTTGAAAAGTCTATCTCTTCATAATTGGGAATTACACTTACCAAATGTAATAAGGTCATCTCAATGCTATCCTATGTAGGAGAAAGGCCCTGAAGTAGTGAAAAACAAAAGTAAGAGTTTTTCTCACTACCAGCACCAACTAAAAAGTACATGTCTTACTTTTCAAATACAATGCACACAGCCCCATGGGTTGTCCCAGGCGTACCCTAGGGGTGACTTATATGTAGTAAAAATGAAAGTTTGATTCTGGCATAAGATTTATTTTGACAGGTCGATATGGCAGTGTAAAACTGCACACACAGGCCCTGCAGTAACAGGACTGAGACATGGGTAGTGGGCTACCTAAGTGGGTGGCACAATCAGTGCTGCAGGCCCACTAGTAGCATACAATTTACAGGCTCTGGGCACATGTAGTGCACTTTTCCAGGGAACGTAATCATGTTTTAAGGTTTTAAAAAGTGAGAACAAGCATTTTAGCACTGGTTAGCAGTGGTAAAGTGAACAGAGTCCTAAGGCCAACAAAAACAAAATCACCATGAAAAAAGGGGAGAAGGAAGGCAAGAAGTTTGTGGATGGCCCTCTAGAAAGGGTCAGGCCAACAATATATAATTACCTACTGGCAATAGCCAATAGGTAGTTACAGTAAGGACCTAGGAGGGCCGGACTTAGAGTTTGGCGAATGGGGTACACCACTGCAAACGTGACGGATATCTGGTCTGCCATATTACATAATACGGCGGACGGGATATCCGCCACATTTGTGAAGAAGTAACCCCCTCCACCAAACTCTAAATGAGGTCCCTGGTTTTCATAGGAATAGCATTTTTTGTTTTGCCTATAAAGTTAGTGCTGTTTCATGAATTTTCACACATTTTTCAAAACTAGTACACCAGTCACCTTAGCTGCAGTATGGAAAGTTTCGGGGTGATTCGTCAAGCGAGGGCAGAGATAAAGGGGGAGTCCCAAAACATGTTTTACCAATGCAATTTCCCATAGGAATTTTAGACACGACTACAGCCCAAACTGATGGATGGAATTACAGCAAATCTGGCAGAAAGGTAGCTCATGGTCCAGAAAGAGCCCGTTTCCTTATCTGGTGTAAATATGTTCAGTAGGTATGGAGCAAACAAATGAAAATAAATATAGATATCTAGTGAAGCGGACCCTTTGCGGATCTACTCATGGAGGATCTGAGGATTCTGGGGAAAAGCAAGGCCCTGATTGGCTGGCCACAACCTGAGAGGAAAGTTGCAGATGCCATTTTGTTTCTCACATTAGGAAAGGGGAGCAAACAAACGCAAAAAAACCTGACATAAGCAGTCAGGATACAGGTATCCTGACCCCATAGGAGAGATGGAGGTGTTCTTAAGGGACCACTCATGGGGAAACATTTAGCAAGATTTCTTTTTGTCCCATCAGTAGATCTGCAGATCCACTGCGATGCCCACAAAATAATGAAAAAAAACCTCAGGGTGGTCTCAGGGCATGGCCACAGGCTAGGCCCTGCGGGCAACCCCCGCTGTGCATGGCCTTAGGCCACATGGAGCAGTGGCTGTATTAACATGCAGTAATAAGATATTACTTTACATTAAAAAAAAAAACGATGTTAACTGAAAATACCAGGTACAGGGCCGTTATACTTAGGTTGACGTTTTACACATACAAAACCATAGAACTTTAGATGTTATAGTTTTACTTATAGTTAGGCATATCTGAAGAAACTATACCTCGTGCCGTTAAGTAACTTTAGGCCATGAGTTATAGCTTCTTAACATAAGTATAAATATAATTTTATTTATAACTGCTGAATTTCTATGGTTTTGTATGGGTAAAACATCAACCTAACGAAGGTTCCTGTAATCTTTGTTTTTTTTCAGTGAATTTGAGTATATACACTAAAACAACCAATGGTTAAAGTAATGCTATAGTTAGATGAAATGTTCAGTAACAAAGTAAACTCAAAAAAATACATAAATTCATCAGTTTTAGTTATTTCAAGTAACTATCAAGGATGTGATAAAAGATGTCATGAGTGATAAAATTTGTGAATAATTAGCCGTGCATGGCGAGAGGGCGAGTACCAGTTACTTTGGGGAATGAGATGTAGTTAGTTGAGATAACTATAACTGGTAAATTTCTGAGGTGTTTAGAGTTTAAAATGTTACTGAACATTTCACCTAACTATAACGTTACTTTAACCTTTTTTTTCAGTGAATTTCTAGTTTTTTTTTTTTTTAAACATAGAGTAATATTTAATTACATAAATCCAACTCCCTTAATGTAGCCTACCCCACCCTGGGCATGGGGAGTTGGCCACAAGGCCTGGCCTATGACTATGCCCTGTGGCCACCCCAAAAGGCAGTGAACCCCACACTGCCATCGTGGCTAGAGCCAGGCATTAATATTTAGGTGTCATGGAGCTCCACTCCCCGGGCTGATTTCGGCACTGAGGCCCCTTCTCTCAAGGTCTGGCATTGAAATTAGGAGAAAGGGTTGGATTTGGCTCCGGGTACACCATCCTCTGGGGCACAGCCTGTCAAGGACTACACCAGCGGCTCTAGGACCCTATCTGCAACAGTACCATTCTGTGGCAACGTACATGGTACGTTTGAAAAGCAGACACTTTGGTTGAGCTGCCACCATCAATCGTGCCCCCTCAAGGTGAACTGCTCTTTAAACTATGGACAGGTTCCAAGGAACAGTGGATGATCGTACTCGTACTGTCCTTCGTTTCATATGACTTTTCTGTTTTTTGTTTCCTCCTCAGACCCCCACTCGATGTCAATCTTGCAATGGGAGTACATGTCCCAAATTCCTCAGCACTGCCAGCCATCTTGGGAGGGAAGTATAAAAACGAGCCCCGCCCGTTACAGCGCACTAACTTTTCACTTCAGTGACAGAAGAAGATCGTGGTAGGGAACAGCTTCCCGTTTCCAGTCTGTCGCTGGAAGTGCTCCTCTCTCCCTGGATTAGATCCAGAGGCTTGCGTTGGAGGTTGCTGCCCCGAGGCAAGCCAAGTGATTTGCCGAATCCATCCGGTAAGAGCACATCACGGGTAAAGAGAAGGGAAGAAAGACAAGCGTGCAAGAGCATAATTTGTGGGTAAACCAACAAAGACATTTCTTCAGTGACACTCCATACAAAGACTGAACTTGCGAGGCAGGTCCCACATTTTCTGCATGTTTTGAAGAGAACTATTTTGATAAGAGAAGAATCTTGCTTTGGACTAATAATCTTTAAAGAACAATAGCAAAGAGAATTTAACAGTGACCCTCATGAAACAAAAACAACTGTTTTACAGAGCTCTTTGAAATCCAAGAAAGGAACTGCAGGGGTTATTGTTGATAGCTCTCATCAAAGCTGATTAATATTTCTTGCTTCAAACATCCTAATCAAACATAATCTTGAGAATCATTACTTTGGGGAGGGGGGATTAGATTAATATCAGTCACAAATTCTTAATCTCTCCTTTAAAGATCTCCCTCACTGCAGTTCCTATCCCTCGCCAGACCACTCCAATGAGCTGTGCCATGCTGGCATTTAGACTTGGTGATGCCTCGAGGTGGACCTTCTAAGCACCCTGCAAGCCCTGAGGAATCAACGAGTATGTTCCTGAATGCAGAATTACCTCATTTAACAAAAAACCTCCGACTTGCCTGTTGCTGAGATTCCAAAACACTAGTGGCACTGTATGCAGTAGCTGGCATTCAACAAGAAGTCAAAAGAAAAAAGCTAAAAAAAAAAAAATTACTATGCATCAGTGCTAACATAATAAACACACACACACAATTGTGTCAAAGTGGGCTACCAATTTACCCAACTATACTGCAAGACCCCATTATTAAGCAATTGATATTAGCCCATCAAACCCGAATAATTAATGCATTATTGGAGGCCAAGAACAGGAAACAATTTGGCCTGAGTGGGCTAATCTTATCACTGTGACTCATAAATAGTCTTGTAATATGTAGTCCTCACATCAATCTAATGACCACATGATCATATACATAAGTATATATAAGGCTGGACAATTTATCACATTTAATACTAGATTAAACAGTGAATACATTAACTTACAAACCAATAAAGTAAACTTAAAATATGTAATACCAGCTTCTCCTAAGCCCCCTACCACAGTTATGTAAGCAAACCAGAACATGCAATGAAGTGAAGACTCCTTTTTTTGTAGACCTTACAAATGTATGTGAAGCTCCTCCTCCATATTAAGGCCATTAGAGGCCTTTATGTCGAGCCTAAGAATGTGTGTGGACTCCATTCTCCTTAACTGTCTCTCCCTGTTACTTTCCTTTATGTTTCTTACCACTGCCTGAATGACATAATATTCATACATACCAACATACATACACACACACACACACACACACACACACATATATATATTAAAAAAACAAAGGTAACAGGGACCTTATAGTTAGGCTCACATTTTAAATGTACAAAACCATAGAAAGTAACCTGTTATAGTTATCTCAAGTAACTATACCTCGTGCCTTTTTGTAATTATAATTAGTGCCCCCACCATGCACAGTTTTTTCATCAAAAACTTTACTTCAAATATTACATTGATATTATCAATGATGTTATCAAAGGTGTCATGAGTGGCATAATTTGTGGGGTAATTAGTGCATCGCAAGGGCGTGAATTATAGTTGCCTTAGGGGACGTGTTATAGTTACTTGAGATAACTCAACTATAACAGGTGAATTTCTATGGTTTTGTACATTTGAAATGTGAGCCTAACTGTAATATCCGGGTAACCTTCGGCTTTTTAAGTGAATTTCTATGTTTTTAAAAATTCTACTTCCTAACTATAACGTCCCTTCGTTTTTTCAGTGAATTTCCATATTCATTTATTAACTTTTGCCCAAGGGAGGTGGGGGTCCCCTGGGCACTCGTCCTAGCATATTTTTCTATCTTAGCCCCGGGGAGGTGGTCGTCCTGCAGGCTACTATAAGCGCTAGGAGGGGGTCCCCATGAGCCCTCCTCCTTTTATCAGACCCAATGTACCCGGGGCCTGGGCCCCCCGGGGGAATAAATCCATCCATCTGCAAATTTTTATGAGCTTTTTAAAAAAATGCCTTTTAGCCCTAGCAGGGTTCCTAGGGGACCCCTGGGACCAAGGCTGGGGGCTCAGGTTATCCTACACTGGCCCCTTTTCATTTGCTATGCTTTTTTTGTGGACTTGGCTGAAGTCGAATCCCTATATAGCTGCCAACACTTCCTTGTTGGGGTGTTGGCAGCCAATCAGATATCAGTATGGGGACAGTTGGATCTGCAGATCCTCCACGTATATATATATATATATATATATATATATATATATATATATATATATATATTTAACCTTCAATATTTTAGAAACTACTGAGCAGATTTACACTAAATCATGAAGAGCACAATTTGCAAACTAGGATCTAGCTTCCTGACAAATTTGGTGTAATTCCAGTCTGCGGTTCGGACTGTAGGCTTGTTTCAAGACCCCATGTTGAATTAACATGGAAAACACACATTTTTTTAGCCTGCCCCCCCAACCACTCACCTTTTATCTAGGCACCTACTTGACGGATCACCCCAAAACATTCCATTAGCAACAAGATGTTATAGGACACTTGTAGGAAAGTGCCACTATTGACATGGTTACTCCCCCATTTTTTGCCTAGTGTTGATGCCAACTTTGATTAAAGGTGTGCTGGGACCCTGCTAACCAGGCCCCAGCACCAGTGTTCTTTCCCTAAAACTGTACCTTTTTTCCACAATTGGCACAGCCCTGGCACACAGTTAGGTCCCCTGTAAAAGGTACCCATGGTACTAAGGGCCCTGTGGCCTGGGAAGGTCGCTTAGGGCTGCAGCATGTATTACGCCACCCTGAGGGACCCCTCACTCAGCCCATGCACACTGCCTTGCAGCTTGTGTGTGCTGGTGAGGAGAAAAGGGCAAAGTCGACATGGCACCCCTCTCTGGGTGCCATGCCCACAAACCACTGCATGTGGCATAGGTAAGTTACCATTCTAGCAGGACTTACAGCCCTAAGGCAGGGTGCCCTATACCACAGGTGAGGGCATAGCTGCATGAGCAATATGCCCCTACAGTGTCTAAGTCCATTCCTAAACATTGTAAGTGCAGTGTAACTATATTAAGTATATGGTCTGAGAGTTTATCATTACGAACTCCACAGCACCATAATGGCTTCACTGAATACTGGGAAGTTTGGTATCAAACTTCTCAGCACAATAAACCCACACTGATGCCAGTGTGGGATTTATTGAAACATGCACCCAGAGGACTTCTTAGAGATGCCCCATGTATGTTAGCCCATCTGCTAGTGTAGGACTGACCGGTGTGGGGCAGCCTGCCACTTTCAGATGAGTTTCTGACTACATTGCATGCCTTTGTATACTCTGTGGTCAGAAACAAAGCCTGTCCTGGGTGGAGGTGCTTCACACCTCCCCCTGCAGGAACTGTAACACCTGGCAGTGAGCCTCAAAGGATCAAGCCTTGGGTTACAGTGCCCCCCCCTCCCCGAAAAAGCCCCACTTTTGGCGGCAAGTCCGGCGGTAAAATTAAGAAAAACAGGGAGGAATCACCACCCCAGCCAGGACCACCCCTAAGGTGTCCAGAGCTGAGATGACCCCCTCCCTGCAGAATCCTCCATCTTGTTTTGGAGGACAGGGACCAATAGGGATAGAAATGCGCCCTCCTCCCCAAAGGGAGTGGGTATAAGGAGGGTATAGCCACCCTCAGGACAGTAGCCATCAGCTACTGTCCTCTGACCCCTAACACGCTCTTAACTCTAGGATTTAAGGGCCTCCCTGAACCCAGCTTACCAGATTCCTGGTGACCTACGAGAAGAAGGATTGCTAGGCTGAAACCCCATGAGAGAAGAAAGTGACAAAAACTGCTTTGGCCCCAGCCCTACCGGCCTGTCTATTTTTTCACAGAACCTGCAAACCAACAGCATCACATCCTGCGGGACCAGCAGAACCTGTCCGAATACAGAGCACTTCCCTGCACCTAGAAGGACCAAGAACTCCCGAAGACAGCGGCACTGTCTACTAAAGAAGAACAGAAGTCTCTGCTTCTAAGGACTACCATCTTGCTCCAAATGCGTGAGCCCTAACCACTCTGCACCTGATGCCCATGTCCAGGTGGCCCAACTATCCAGAGAGGCTTTCCAGGTGATTTCGACCGAGAGTCTACCCTGGGCTGACCTCTCTACCCCTCCACGACGAAGCCTGCAGAGGGAATTTTGAGGACTCCCTGACTGCGACTGCCGGGGACAAAGATATCCGACGCATGGAGAAGCAGTGCACCCGCAGCCCCCAGACTTGAGAGAAACTGACCACCGGTGCAGCAACGACCAGCAGGCGGCCCTCCTCCCTATCCAGTCGGGTGCTTGCCGGAGGAGCACCCTGTGCCTAGCCTGCAGCGCCAAAGTGACCCCGGGGTACCCTCATAGAGTTTCATTGGAAACCCGACGCCCTGTTTGCACCGTGCACCCAGCCGTCCCTGTGCCGCTGAGGGTGTGGGATTGGTGCCTACTTGGGGCCCCGCCAGTGTTCCTCTAAACCCCTCTGGTCTGCCCTCCGACAACACGGGTACTTACCTGCAAGCAGACCGGAACTGGAGTACCCTCTGTCTCCATAGAGGCCCACATTATTTTGGCTCCAGTTTGACCTCTGCACCTAACTGGCCCCGTGTTGGTGTGCTGGGTGTTTGGGATTATCTTGAACCCCCAACGGTGGGCTACCAATGCCCTGGAGACTAAGGCCCTCATTACAAACCTGGCGGTCGGTGTTAAAGCAGCGGTAATACCGCCAACAGGCCAGCGGAAAAAAAAATGGAATCACGACCATGGCGGAACCTGCCAACATAGACAGCCACTTTAACACACCGACCGCCACGGCGGTAGAAACAAACACCGTGGTGGTAACCGCCAACAGACAGGCGGAACACAAGGTTCCGCCCACTATATTACAACACGCCTATCTGCCACCTTTTCCGGGGCGGTACCAACGCCATCAAAAGCACGGCGGAAACAGGACTTGGAACGGAAACCACTCACCTTTCGACACTTTACGAACAACCAGGATGCCATGGAGCCTGAGTTACAGGTCCTGCCCATGCTGGTCTACCTCCTCCTGTATCAGGAGCAGAAAAGATGCCGGCAACGACCACGGTGAGTACTGCACCTAGCACACAGGGGGAAGAGGGGAGGGAAAAGAGAGTGACACACACACGCAACACCCCCACCCCCCACCCTCACCCACAACACCATACACACAAATACATGCAGCAACATTACATATACAACCCGTCACCCCCTGGAAGAACGCGAGGACAAAAGGAAATTATTGTAACAAGTGTAATCTATTAAATATCAGATAGGCCAAAATCAAATATCAGTATATACAAATATGTACACCAACTACACAAGTCTGGATATTAATTAAATGATTGTCCGTGGATCAGTGTCCCAAAATGCATGGGCGAAGCCCACACAAGATACCTGATTTGAAACGGAGAGAACACTGCTGGGGCATCAGATGGAAAATAAACAGGCACCTCAGGGGGAGGGGGGGTACCTCAGCCGGATGAAGGGACGACGCCACTGCTCCACAAGGGGGCTCCATGCCCACTACGTTATCCTGGGGAGTGCTAAGCCACAGTCTATCAAGTCTCTCAAGTGGGTGGTTTGCCCACTGCTTTATCCTGGGGAGTGCAAAGCCACAGTCTCTCAAGGCTCTCAAGTGGGTGGTTTGCCCACTGCTTTATCCTGGAGAGTGCTAAGCCACAGTCTCACAAGTGGATAACAGTCTCCACTGGTTCTGAAGGGGGCTTTGTGCCCAGAGTGCTTCATCCTGCCAAGGACTGAGGTAGTAGATGTGAATCTCCACTGGTTCTGGAGGGGGCTATGTGCCCAGAGTGCTTCATCCTGCCAAGGACCGAGGTAGTGGATGTGAATCTCCACTGGTTCTGGAGGGGGGTTTGTGCCCAGAGTGCTGCACATGCAGTGTTGCAGGTCGCATTCCCTCACCTGGGTGTGTGTGTGTGTGCCACGAGATTACCCGGGAACAGGTAGCCTGATACTCCATGGAGGCAGAGACACACTCCACCCTGCTGCGACTTCGCCTGCCACCTGCTGGTACAAACAGTGCTGGGAGTCATACCTCATGTACGCTGGGCAGGGTCCAGGATGTCTCCTGCAGCCTCGGATGGCTGGCCACTGGGGATGATTGCCATGTCAGCTGTGGTGGCACTGTCTGAGCACGTCGCGGGGCTGGTGACGGTTGTTGTGGCGGTGTCTGTGGCGGAGGTGCTGGCATTGGTGCATGTGTCTTCACCTGTTGAGGGACACAGCAGGACGTCTCCTGCAGCCTCGGATGGCTGCCGACTGGGGATGATGCTGGGGACTGTTGGTGAGGCAGCAGACGTGCAGGTGGCGGTGTCCACAGCCGTACTGGTTGATGTTGTGGTTGACAGAAGGGGTGACTCTGGTCCCTCAGCTGGAGCCTCTGTGCCCTGTCCTGACCTGCTCTTTGGCTTGTGTCCCTTCACCACCTTTGATGTCGCTGCTGGTGCCTTGCCACTGTCCCCTTTTGGCTTGGAGGAGCCCTTGTTTGCTGGTAGGTGCAGCTTCTCACTCCGGCATGTGAACACCTTCTTCACTTTGGCAGGTGGCGGAATGGCCTGCTCCTTGGCCTCACTAGGTGGCACACTGGCAGCCCTGATGGGTGCCGACCGCGATGTGACCGGACTTGCTGAGACCACTGTGCTGGAGGATTTGGTGACTGAGTTGCTGGGCTAGGACCTGGACAGCCTGGCCCTAGAGGAAGGACGGGGCGGGGAGGTGTAGGGAAGAGGTCAAAGTTTGCAAAGAAGAGTTTCTTAGACACACTGGGACTGGAAGATGGAGGGGGTTTGGGAGTGGAGGAAGAGGTAGTGGTTGTAGGAGGTGTACGTTTGCTGAATTTGGGTGAAGGTGCCTGGGCAAGAGGCTGTTGTGCGGTGGATGGCTGTTGGGTGGGTGTGTGCCTGCGTTTGTGTACTTTGGGAGGAGGGCTCACAGACACACTGGGAGAGGACACAGGGGATGTGTGAATGGCAGTGGGGGTGGTGAGTGCATGTGAGCGGTGTGTGGTGATGGGCGTGCTGGTGATGGAGGTAGTGGATGAAGATGTAGTGCATGCAGGTGTGAGTGGAGACAAGACAGGGAGGGAGGAGGAGGACATGGAGGAGAGGGACACAGTGGAGGCAGTGGATGTTGGTGTGTATGTATGGGGATGGTGCTTGTGGGATGTATGGTCCTTATGTTTGCCATGTCCACTCTTGCGTGTTGATGAGTGTGCATGCTGGTCTGATGGTGTGCTTGGGATAGGCTGAGGTACAGGGGATTGGGTCTGGGTAGAGGAAGTTGGAAGGGGGAGGCTGGACACAGGGACAATGGCTGCCATCAGTGCTGAGGCCAGAGCCTGAAATGCTCTCTGTTGGACCGTCATGCCAGAATTAATGCCCTCCAGGTATGCATTTGTTTGCTGCAAATGCCTCTCAACACCCTGGATGGCATTCAAAATGGTTGATTGCCCAATAGTGAGGGATCTCAGGAGGTCAATGGCCTTCTCACTGAGGGCAGCAGGGCTGACTGGGGCAGGGGCTGAGGTACCTGAGGCGAAGGAGATGCCCATCCTCCTGGGTGAGCGGGCATGGGAAACTCGATGAGGGGCTGATGGGAGGGCAGTGCTGGTAGGGGGGGTGGCGGCTGTACCTGTTGATGCGGTGGGCACAGAGGTGCCCGCCACCGCAAGGGAGCTCCTATCAGAGGAGGAGTCGCTGTCACTGGTGTCTGCTCATGTCCCCATCGTGGAGCTCCCCTCGCCCTCCCTCCCACTGGTGCCTTCGGACTCCGTTACTTCACCCTCCAGGGCCATGTGGGATGCAGATCCCTCCTGTTCTGGTGCCACTGCTCCGAGCCAGATTATGCTAATGCAAGCAAGGACAGGGTGACAAAACAAAAAGGGAGGGGAAAGACAGAAGAGACACATGGTCAATGCCTGCAACAACACTACTGTTGGCGGACACAACACACAGGGAGCAGCCCTATGCACTAAGCCATGCACGGACAGGACAGGGTAAAAGCACATGCACATAGGGGACTCTGTCGAGAACCATATTATGCACTGCTGTAAGCCATAGGAGCCTGACTAGGTGTAGAGGGCAAATACCACCTTTGGGGTTGGACAGGGAATCAGGCTGCAAATCAATGGATCTACCTTTGCACATGTGCCCTGGCCTAGGGGAACCCACAGCCCACCTCCCCCACCCAGAAACCTCGTAATGCACGCAGAGTCAGCTGAATGAGAGTGTACTCACCCCCTTGTGGCTGCTGTGATGCCCTCAAGCACCCATCCAACTCCGGATATGCCACCGCCAGGAACCGGTACATCAGGGGGGTCATGGTGCGACGGGCACCCCTTCTGGGTTGGGAGGCCATCCGCAGCTGGACCTCCGCCGTCTTCTTCGCCCAGCAGCACAGGTCCTCCCATCTTTTCCGGCAGTGGGTGCTCCGTCTATGGTAGACCCGCACTTCCTTGGCGATGGCACGCCAAATCCCCTTCTTCTGGTGGGTGCTGACCTAGAGGAAAAGTGAACTTAAAATGGATGTTACTCTCACATACAGTTCTTCTCCCACATTGGCCACAAACCTCCCACCCTGGCCCAGAAATACATACACACACCATCCTCACATGCTGGCCTGTCCCCCCCCGTCCCTTCCATCCATGACACTCCATACAATCATGTGCCATACACCATGCACACAGTTTACTCACCTGTTTGTTTGGAGGACCGTACAGTTGCATGTACTGGGGGAGGACCCCATCCACCAGTTTCTCCAACTCCTCTGCAGTGAAGGCAGGGGCCCTTTCTCCAGACACTGTAGCCATTGTCGCTTCCAGACACAGGTCACAGCAGCACTTGCAGTGTAGGTCCTCTCCTGTTGAAGGTCAGGTATCAAGTGAGGGAACTGATAGAAAATGGCGGTCACGTCCGTGGCAGTGCGTACCGCCACTGCTGGCCTACATCGTCATTGGCTCCTGGAACCTATAGGGCCCAATGATAACCAATGCTGAATTGCGCCGCAGTCTACGACCGCCTACCGCGACAGTGTACAACGCCAGTGCAGTTACCTCATTTTCCCTTGTCCCACCTTACAGGTCAGGCAGCGCCATTTCAGGGGGCCACATGGCAGGCCAAATAACTGCATCACACCTATTTAGGCCAGGAATACGGACAGACAAAGGCACATAGAGAAAATGTAATGGGCGTGCTAAACAGCCTTGTGAAACCTATGTGTTGTATGACCCTCTGTTCACCATTCTCCTCCATAGGGCACGTCCGCTGGGGCAGGTGATGAAATGGCAGCATCCTCCAGTGTACAGATTCCTGGTGGACCTGTCGACAATGGAAGACAGACACATAATTATCACTTACAGACTTGATCGGGCAACAATCCAGGAACTGTGTGCCCAGTTGGAGCCTGACCTGATGTCAGCTATCCGCCATCCCACAGGAATACCCCCTCTAGTGCAGGTCCTGTCAGTACTCCATTTCCTGGCCAGTGGGTCTTTTCAAACAACAGTAGCCATGGCATCAGGGATGTCCCAGCCAATGTTCTCTAACGTTTGTCCAGAGTGTTATCTGCCCTGTTGAAACACATGCGCAACTACATCGTTTTCCCTCAGGTGGAGGATTTGCGCACAGTGAAAGGTGACTTTTATGCTCCCGGACATATCCCCAACATCATTGGTGCCATTGATGGTACACATGTGGCATTTGTCCCCCCCCCCCAGGAATGAACAGGGGTACAGAAAGCGCAAAAGCTACCATTCAATGAATGTGCAGATGGTGTGTTTGGCAGACCAGTACATCTCCCATGTGAATGGCAAGTATCTTGGCTCAGTGCATGACGCTTACATTTTGAGGAATAGCAACATTCCTTATGTGATGGGGCAACTCCAGAGGCACTGTGTGTGGCTAATAGGTGAGCCTAAAGTCCCCACATAGTTTCATTTGGTGTCTGGGTATGGGAGGTTCCCTAATGTTTGGAGTATGTCTAACAGTTGCCCCTCGATATTTGCAGGTGACTCTGGTTACCCCAAACTGTCATGGCTAATGACCCCAGTAAGGAATCCCAGGACAAGAGCAAAGGAACGTTACAATGAGGCACATGGGCGAACTAGGAGGATAATAGAGCACACCTTCGGCCTCCTGAAGGCCATATTCTGGTGCCTCCATCTGACAGGTGGATCCCTATACTACTCACCGAAGAAGGTGTACCAGATCATCGTGGCCTGCTGTATGTTGCACAACCTGGCTTTGCGACGCCAGGTGCCTTTTCTGCAGGAGGATGGGCGTGATGGTGGTCTTGTGGCAGCTGTGGAGCCTGTGGACAGTGAGGAAGAGGAGGCAGAAGAAGAAGATGTAGACAACCGAAACAACATCATCATGCAATACTTCCAGTGAGGACTGGTAAGAGGATGGAACTGCTTCCCACATCTCATACTATTGTAGGACCTAGCATAAATCTGCCTTTTAACCTCTGTGTATGGACCCTGACTTGTCAGTTTGACTTTCCATTTCACAGATCTGGGTCCCAATTTGTGTCCTCTGCTATGTTTACTCCTGGCCTACAGCTGTGTAACATTGGTATGTGAACAAGTACATTGACATTGCTATATTTCAGAGATGTTGCAATTACACATTTGTGAAAGCACAGACTGACTCCAGATTGTTTTATGATTCAAGGGTGTTTATTTCTGTGCTAATAAGTGGAGGGGGTGTGCAATGGGCTGGGGTGATGGTGGAGGAATGTCCGTGGCAGAGTCCAGTCTCTTGGTCTCACAGATACATTGTCCAATGGGGCATAGGAAGGGGAACAATGGCAGTTTAAGGTGGACAGGGTGACAAAGTGGGACAGAAGGGTGACATTCAGGAGGGTCTTATTTCCTGGAGGGGGTCTTGGCAATGTTCTTGTCTTGTTCCTGGGACTCAGGGACCGTTTGCGGAGTGGTTCTCCTTCTGCAGGGGGTGGGGTGCTGGTGGCCTGTTGGTCCTGTGGCGGTGCCTCCTGTCCACTAGCGCTGAAAGAGGTGGAGGGCTGTTCATCGTCCAGGCTAGTGTCAGGGGCCCGTTTGTGTCCCACTGTGTCCCTCATGGTGTTGACAAGGTCTGCCAGCACCCCTGCAATGGTGACCAGGGTGGTGTTAATGGACTTCAAGTCCTCCCTGATCCCCAGGTAGTGTTCCTCCTGCAGCCGCTGGGTCTCCTGAAACTTGGCCAGTACCGTGCCCAGGGTCTCCAGGGAATGGTGGTATGCTCCCATGATGTTGGAGAGTGCCTCGTGGAGTGTCGGTTCCCTGGGCCTGTCCTCCCCCTGTCGAACAGCAGTCCTCCCAGCTTCCCTGTTATCCTATGCCTCTGTCCCCTTAACCGTGTGCCCACTGCCACTGACCCCAGGTCCCTGATTTTCTTGGGTTGGTGGGTTTGCATAGGTTCCCTGTAGTGGTGGACACACTGCTGATTGAAGTGTCCTGGGGACAAAGGGATGGGCCCGCTGGGTGGGTGCTGTGGTGGTGTTTCCTGAGGGGGGAGGGTCTGTGGTGGCTTGTGACAGTGGCAGGGGAACCAACTGTCCAGAGGTCCCTGATGGGCCGGGCTGGTCATCTTGATCCAGGCGTGCAGAGCTGCTGTCATCACTGTGGGCCTCTTCTGTGGGGGGACTGAATATGACTGGCACCTCCTGTCCGGTGACGTTGGGTATGGGTCCTGTTGGGGTGTAAATGCATAGTTTTAGTATCTGTGTGTGCCATCTTGTGCATTGTGTGAGATGCCCTCTACTCCTGTGCTTGCATAATTGTGTTTGCCCTTTTGTGATAGTTGGTTTGGGGTCTGTGTGGGTATCTGTACTGGACATGCTTTGGTGACGGTGTTCCATGCATAGGTGTTGCATGCAGGGCCTTGGTATTAAGACGTGTGGGTTGTGATAGTGGGACATATGTGAGATGATGGAGTGATGGGAGTGAGGCTAAGGGTGGGGGTATGTGATGGCATGCAGGTGGGGTGGTGGATATCATAGTAAAGATATGACTTACCAGAGTCCAGTCCTCCTGCTACTCCTGCTAGGCCCTCAGGATGCAGTATTGCCAAAACTTGCTCCTCCCATGTTGTTAGTTGTGGGGGAGGAGGTGGGGGTCCACCGCCAGTCCTCTGTACAGCAATCTGGTGTCTTGATACCATGGAACGCACCTTCCCCCGTAGGTCGTTGCACCTCTTCCTGATGTCATCTCGTGTTCTGTGGTACTATCCCACTGCGTTGACCCTGTCGACGATTCTCCGCCATAGCTCCATCTTCCTTGCAATGGAGGTGTGCTGTACCTGTGATCCGAAAAGCTGTGGCTCTCCCCGGATGATTTCCTCCACCATGACCCTGAGCTCCTCCTCAGAAAACCTGGGGTGTATTTGAGGTGCTATGATGTGGTGTGGGTGATGTGTGAGGTGCTGTCTGTTGTGATGTGTGGGGGGATGTGTTGGTGTGTGTTGTTTGCGGTGCGTGGATATTGTATGAGTGATGGTGTTGTGTGTCTGTGGATTCTGGTTTTGTGCTTGATAAGCTCTCTCTCTGGGCTTCTTCCAAATTGGTTTGTTGTAAGGGTTTGTGGGTAATGTGGGTGTGTGTTTTATAGTGTTGTGGGGGTGTGGTGTGTGTATATGTATCAAGTGTGTGTATTTTGAATTGTCCAATGTGGTTGTGGTTTGTAAATGTGTGTGTATTTTGAGTGCGGCTGTGTGTACTGCCAATGGATTACCGCGGTTGAAAGACTGCTGTGTTGATTCATGGGTCATGTTAGTGTGGGTGTACTCTTGTTGGCGTGACGGTGTAGGTTTTGGTATTGCCAGTTTATCACTGACCTTTGGTGTGGCGGACTTTTGTGGGTGTCTGTACTGTGGCGGATTCCAAGATGTGGGTCGTAATACCTGTAGCGGAATTCCGCCGCCGCAACGGTATGTTGCCGGTCTTCAGCTCAGTGGAAAGCGGGATTTACCACCAAGGTTGTTACTTACCTCAAAAACTGTACTTTATTTTCTTCCCCCAGGATCTGTTGAAAATGTCAGTGTCTACTTTTAAAATCGTTTTTTTGCCATTTTAAAGAAAGCTGTATGTACTGTCGATTTGATTCAAAGTCCTGAACCTACCTGTGCAAAGTACCTTTCATTTAATTTACTTACCTGCAAACTGAATCTTGTGGTTCTAGAAATAAAAGTTATTTTTCTATATAAAATCCTATTGTTCTGGAGTTAAGTCTTTGCATGTGTGTTTCTTCTATTGCTTGTGTGTGTACAACAAATGCTTAGCACTACCCTCTGATAAGCCTAACTGCTCGACCACACTACCATAAATAGAGCATTAGTATTATCTATTATTGCCTCTGTCAAACCCTCGGGGAACCCCTGGACTCTGTGCACACTATATCTCACTTCGATATAGTATATACAGAGGCAGTTTCCTACAACAATTTTTGGGAAAATTTCTGTAAAGATTCAGTATACGGTGCCAAGCCCCGCTCCCAACCTGCTGTGTTTGGACACTGGCCAAGTGCAGTAGCGAAGGACTGAATACTTATTTTTCAATTTTTTTAAACAATATTTGCGAATCCTGAAGACTAATGCAGCCTTAAGGAGGATGTGGAATTTATGAATGTAGCATAGAATTGACAGGTACTCTGATAAGAATAGTTGTGGTAATATTCCTTCTATTCTCAATGAGGCCCCTTCATGGGCCTGATGGTTAGGGTAGATTCATCCTGTCCACCTACTGTCCTTTTTCTTTTTCCAGGTATAGTGCTTAGTACAGCATAGTAATGGCGGTCACAAAATATATTTTTCTGAAATGGCTAGCAAATCAGAATGTGGAGGATCCACGAATCTGCAGCCAGTTTTGAAAATACAGGACGTACTCTCTAGTACAGTGATGTGCTTTTACTTTAAGTGAATTTGCTAATCCCAAATTAACTATCCAAATATCTCTAGAAGGTAACCTCTTCATGCCAGACCGGAACACCAATAAAACTTCTGGAAAATATCAAAAGATACACACAAAACCAAGTAAAAGGCACTTCGTTCAGTAAAGTCCTATAAATATGTTATGCCATTTCTTTCAACCATTTTTTATTGCACCAGAAAACAAAAACTATGATAGTTAATATGGGAAATGTCACTTCTCTCCACCTCCTATTTTTAGGGCCTTAATGAAGAGGACTGTACACAGCCTAAACTGGATGTACTTGTTTTGGAAAGTTTTGGAAAGTTTAGTGCAGATTTGTCCAACTGTGCGGATATTATTAGCAATATTATTGCATACATTTTGAAATAATTATTGCGAACAGAAGTACATATTACTTCTTTTGTAACAAATGAATCTATAATGACACATATTTTCTACTACACATTAGTCATACCTTAAATGGAGTAATATAGACTCCCAAGCTTGAGACATCACCAGTTCTATTCAACAGATTTTCTTGAGGAATTCTAACTTTGTGAAACATGGCAAAGCTGTAAAAATCACAATAAAATTCAGAGTTAATTGACAAATGCTTAGTGAAAAAGTAGAACAATGAAATCAAACTTTTTTTTTTACCTATGTATCACTTCCATCCTAATTGTCATGCTAAACCTATGAAGTAGTTATGTAAATATGAAAGTGATCTAACCCAAATTTCTAGCATACTTTTCCAGCATTCTAATGTTTTCGTTGAGAAGAAAAAGTATAGTTTTACTTCGTTTCAATTCTGCTACTAACACTGCGAGCATTAACAATGCACGGAATTATACACAGATAAATCAAATATACTACTACATAGTGAAAAACTAAAAAATGAGTTCAGATAAATACTTATTCTTATATCTTTCCCAGTCTCGTCTTGTGGGTTACTAGCCACCAATGTGGAACTGAAAGCTTCCTCTATTTCTGTAAAATCAGAATGTGTATCTGGCATTATGCACACATGGAATAGAAATAATAGAAGTCCTGATGATGAATCGGCCATCACGGGTGATTGAAAACTCATTCAATCGTTTTGCGAACTCAATGAAATTTGTATCTTAAGAACTTTCACTATATCCCATTTGTGTGCCATTCTTCTGAGCACCGAGCACAGACACTTTTGTACCTTACTGTACATCATGATTTATTGGTGGACGAGAGATTAAAAAATTGTAAATATATACCATTATTTTATTTTTTTAAATGACTATTTTCAGCTCAGGTGACATACTGCAATGCTCAGTTCTTAAGATGTGCAGTATATCACCTACAATCTGCAGCAGCGGATCTGCATAACCATAGGTCTGTGTCTCTTGCTCACATTGACCCTAGTGCAGTTCCCAGACACCAGTTACAGAGGGGGTCATTATGACTTCAGTGGACAGAAAAGCCCGCCTGCCGAAGACCCGACGGGCAGGTTGCTGCCTGTGTGGCTGCCTTCCCGCGGGCCCCATTACGAGTTTCTGTCTGGGTCAGCGGGTGGAAACAGAATTTCTGCCACTGGCCCAGAAGGAAAAGGCCTACAGCATTGTCTCTGGCAATAGAGCCAGCAGCAATGCTGTAGTGCGTAGAGTGCACCAGCACCTGACGCGATGCTCACCATCGCGACAGGGCTGGCCAGGGGGGGCCCTGCAGTGCCCACGGCCCCTGGGGCCCAATGCACCCTGTCTCTACCTACCGTTTCATGGCAGTGCTACTGCCATGAAACCGTTGGCAGAGAAGGGAGTCTTAATCCCCAAGGCAGCGCTGCTAGAAGCGCTAGCCTGGCACATTAGGACAGCCAGGCCCGCCACCCTGTCCTGTGGTGGTAGAGTGGCAGTCTGACCGCGGCGCTACCACCGAGGTCATAATGTGGCGGTCAGACCGCCACCTCGACTCTGACGATCTTAAGAATGCCAGGGTAGTAATGTCAACTGGCAACATTTTAGTTATCAGTTGCAATCCTGACCCTCATGGACGTCAATTTGTCAATCTCCTGGGTGTTTTACTGATCTTTGTTGTACGTTATGAGATCATGCTCAGCCTGAAATGAGAAGATGTGGTACAAAAACAGATGATGTTATTGTCTTCATGGATACAGAAGGCTGTTCTGCCCATCCTCTGGCAACAGTAACTTAAGTCCTCTAACCTTAAGCTTGAGACTCTGGGGAAACACATTAACTAATCCTACAAGGTCCTCCAGCAGAACAATAGGGTTACTGTCACAGTCAGGCAAGTGGCTTATCAAGTGATAATTATGAGTCCAGTCTTTTGTGGATGGTGAAGGCCCTCAAGTCTTTCAGGGTTTGAGGATCATTTCACAACACAACCCTTGCTCTACTCTCCACTTTCTCGCTGAAACAGAATTCAAGAAAAGATGATTCAGAGGGAAGATATAAGCATCTCTCCAATTTCAGCAAATGGTAAGTAGTTTAAATGACTTCCCCAGGGACAATCACTTTTCTCTGCGCTATTTCTGGATGCACTATTCCACTCCAGAGGGGCAGGGCTTTATCTCTAATATCACCAGATAACCACAGATATACAAGTTCTTTCATTGGTGAATGGCTATACTTTATGGCTTGTCTCAATGCCACTATCAAGCTAATTCAGCCCCAGTCACCATCCCACAAACGCACATACAAGGTGCACAGTGATGCTCCTTGTAGAAGTTAGAACTGGTCCCACAAAGGACAGGGGATGCTACAGCCAATATTTTTTTTTAATACAAAATGAGGCCTCCTTTCTTTTTTAGACCCCAACAGTCTAAACCACTTACTGCAACTGTATATGTTCGACATTTGGACTTGTTAAGGTCTTGACAGCTGTTTACAGAATGTGTTCAGACAACATAGAAGACATTTACTCCAAAACATAGAACATACTTCCATTTATGGTGTCAAAAACTACAAGAAAAAAGCTCATGGGTCTTTAACTCATAGCTATCCTTTCTGTGGCAACTGGAGTTCCACAATTAAGGACACATAGACAGTTGCCTCGTCCGGTCAGTGTTAAGGAAGGAGGAAAAATCCTGAGCAATCCTAGATTCCAAACTGGCAAATTCTTTCCAACCTACATATGGGCCATCAGTTAAATGGTGGGACACTTTATGAGCAAGGGACCATGTCAGTCTGGTATTCTCAGGGACTCCTGGAAACGCATGCCTTTCATGTGTTACCTGCAACTGTCTGTGGTGAAACACTACATCTTGTTGAACATTGGAATCCACTGCTTGATGACCAGTTCAAACCCATCAAAGTTCAGCCACCCTTCATTCAGAATGTATTACAGTGGATACATAGCCCTGCTCTCATAGAGAATGTCCCTTCTACCATACAGGGCCACAGCTTGAGGTTACTACTGACTCCCGAAAGTATAGGTGGGAGAATGTATCATGGGAACATCCCCATCAGTGGTTTATGGAACAACAAAGATTTGACCCTCTGCCAAACATATTGCAGCTGAAGGCAATCCTCTGTGCATTAAAACCATTCTTTCCTGTGGTACAATCCCTGACAATGATGATCCACACAGATAATACCGCAAGTCATCTTCGATGTGAGGAAGACAGATGGAATGCACACTTCACACTTATGCCAGCTGAAAAGGATTCTGTCAGAATGGGTTTTGCAGCTTAGCATATCCCTGCTAGTCTCCCATACTGCAGGGATCAGGATGTAGGGTCATTCAACTATACACATATGTGACAATCACCTGAACAGATGAGTCAGTTGTCTGCTAGATTGTCAGGAGACCAGGTACCATAGGAAACATGATATTGGACTGCACAGTGGTGTTCTTGTATGCCTTTCTGCCAATTCCCAGATCCAGAGCATCTTTCAGAAGATTCAGGAGAAGTTTATACATGTAGTCATTATAATGGCCTTGGACTAGCCTAATCAATTTTGTTTTTGGAACCAACTCCAGCTGCTTCATCCACAGAAAAAAAAACTTTGCATACACAGGTACTTAATTAGGTCCTAGTGACAGACAGAACTTTCAACTAGACTACAGTGCAGGCACTGTTTGATACTGCCATTGTTTGATACTTTTTGACACCTTGCACAAAAAAAGAGGGCTGTTCGCAGTCAAGCTAAGATGTTATTGCGGGTGTATTGTGATTGGTTGATTTGTTTCTGATACTACTATTTCAATCCCATTAGCTGGTACTCTCCGTCTGATGGGATTTGTAGTTTTTTCTGTTTGTTATCTTAACTGCTGCTATTAAATTTGCAAGAATTGAGAAAGTATACTACTCACCTCTGTGCTTTAATAAAAATAAGACTTTCCTTCATAACTTAGCAGGAAAATGTAATTTGCAAATAATTCCAAAGCAAATGTCACCATGATTAGCTCCTCTTTCTGAGCATCTTTGCGGATAGAAAACAACTTGTTACTGACATTCACAGCATAGAGGAATGAAACGTCACTTCACTAATGACCATAGATGAATCATAATGTCCCGATAGAGCAGTGATGAAATGAAACAACTGAAGCCTCCACTTTAAAAGTGAAAGACATGCACTGGTGTGCAGAAACCTACTGTTAATAATATGTTATTTTTTAAGGCACTACACATTTTAAGAATTATATCTGAAAGAAAATAAACATCACAGGATACAAATAGTTAATTAACAGATCTGTAAATTAAATTAAATTTGGTAATGGGACAAATATTCAACGTCTAGTGCGGTAAAGAGTTGAAAAGGGTTCTCCAGGTTTCTTGGGAACAAAACAGCCCCCCAGCTATCAGGGGATGGATACAGATATCAGTTAAACGATTGAACAAGCGGGACAAGAAAGGCTTTGGAGGAGTGAGTTATACTTCCTCGTATTTAGAAAACTAGCACTTCGCCAAGCAGCAAAGGTGTCCTGATGTCACTACAACTGACACTAATGTATTTTATTGATTTATGTTGCCTGCTGCTCTCTTGCAAATGGATGTTTGGCTCCTTTTCAGAAAATATTATGACCTGGTGACCCTTAAGGGAACGAATAAGGGAACACAGAGTGAGCTTAATATACCCAGCGCAGAGTAAAAGCGATTCAAATCACTTGGGATTTGTGTTAATTACGTCTACTTTATCCAGTGAATGTTTGTTTAAATTATTAAAAGTCGTTTGTAGCCCTAATGAACACTCTGGCGAAAGCATCTACTTTAAAAGCATGAACATCTTTTTTTTTAGCCATGACATTCAAGAGAATAATTCAGTAATGACTACAACCGTGAAGGCTCTGGGTACCAGAACAGCATAAAACGTCAGTGTGCCCTGCATCATCACATCTGTGTTCCATGAAAAAGTCTGGATTAGCATGGACAGTCACACACAAATACATGCGTACCGGGCACATTCCTGCAGCCACATAGCTAGAAAATGTGATTATCAAAAGCAGGGAACACTGAATACATTCATGGGAGCTGCCCAAGCGTGCTGTTTTCAAAGAGAGGAACCACCTTATTGCTTTACGACTGACATTACAATGAAATTGTATTTATAAACGCTCCCATCCTTCTTTCCAAACAGCTTTTAAGAGTGAATCGTACAGCCAGTGTTAATTGGCATTCTAGGAACCAAGCGAAGCAAAACAAACAGGATATAAGACGCGTTCATGTGCGATACATGTTGGTTAAATGAAAACCAGAAACAAGCATGGCAACGCCAACCTGTCTGGTCTTAACAACTTAAATGCTGAGGCTTTTCTACCCCAGTGCTGAGCCCTTTTGGCTATTTGGGGGTACTTTGCGCTTAGGCCTCCACAACTTCTTTCCAAATATGTTATTCGCACCAAATTGTCCTCTTGTTTTTTCCCAGCATCATCGAGATTCCCATGGTACACAGGATTTTAAATATCTATGGGGAGTGTGTGTGTGAGGGAGGTGAGAAAATAGCCACAATATTGCTAAATTTTGGACGAAAGTAGGAAAAAAGTGCTGTGGATGACGTCAATTAAAGGTTTACTGTGATAAAATTACAAGCTTCCCAGCTGCCAGGAACACAGAGAGCTGAATCAAAAAACCAGCATCTTCTTACCAGTTTTGGCATTTTTCTAACAGCTAGCCCATTTTTCCTAATTTGCTTTCAACTTATTTCCAGCTGGTGGTGTGAAACCCGTGGGTGATCCTGGAAAGCTATACATTCTGAAAAGTAGACAAAATCTTGAATTCAGCAATGGGTCATTTGTGGAGAACCCTTTAAGTTTCCCCAAGGAAACTAACTGAAAAGAAAACATATTGAAATTGATTAGGAAAACTAGCCATTTGTGACAATGTTTTCATCTGTAATTTCTTGTCACAATGGCAATTTACAAAAACAGTATACTTTCTGGTCGTGGGGACGGACAGGGTTTATAGGTTCTCCAAGAAATTGAGGTACCCAGAGCGAACTGAGCAGCATCTTACAATGGTTTTTCATTGCATACAGAGTAATTCATATGGTAAAATGGGAGGTTCACAAGAATTCCTATTGATCCAGGTTTCATCCGTTCATGTTATGTGCACTAGGTACAACCACAAAAGTGGAGGAGTATTTTTCATCAGGACAACTAAGGGAACGCTGGGTAGTATGAATTTTGTGGAGCCCGGCAGATTCCAAAAGTTTAAGTCACAAAAATGCAAGGAAAATGTGTGATTTTAGGCAAAGTTTGAGGTTCCCAAGGGCATTGTGGCAAAGAAACTGTTGTGGGATCCACGTGAGGCACACCAACCTGTACTCCCCCGAATGTCTAGTTTTCAGAAATTTCTGGGTTTGGTGGGTTTCCTGCAGGGCCTATCCAGCCCGGGCCTACATACCTCGACTACCCAAAATTACCCTTACAAGTGAGGCAACACTGGGTGGCAGGGAAATTGTGTTTTCTCACAGATTCTGGACCTTTCCTTCACAGAAATGTGAGGGAAATGCATAGTTTGATGTTTGCAGGGTATTGTGGGGAAGGAAAATGTGTGGGATCAGTGCAAGGCACATCACTTTGGACTCCTTTGGGTGTAATTTTTTTTAACTGGCTGGGTTTAGTTGGTTTCCCTGGGTGGCAGAACAATAGTGCAACTAATCACTATGGTTAGTAGGAGGAAGTTTGGATTTATTCATTCTCTGACGGTCCGTATGTCAAGACTATGGGCAAAAGAATCACATTATCCTCTTGCTTGCCACAGGATGGGATTCAGGGCCCTAGGTGAGCCCAAAAAAACTGTTGGAGTTTTAGGACTGGAAATTAGGCCAAACATTACAGTAGTCTACCCACACACAGTATTTTTGTTCTACAACAATAAAATATATATATTTTGTATAGCAGCCTTTCTGCCTTACCCGAGGGAGGTTGGGGGAAGCACCCCATTAGCCCCGCAGCAGCGGCAGAAAGACTAACTAGGCCTGGGACGGTAGAGCAGCAGAGGCCCATGGCCCTGGGGTTGCTTCCCTCTCCCAAAAAATCATCCAATGTAAAAACATCCCTGGTGTCTGGTGGGATTGGTGCCTCCTTCCATGGGAGGTAGATGGGGGAAATTTGATTCCCGATTCTTGTCAGTATATCACCCTCAGGCTCACCTCTTATTTCACCGGGAGTGAGCATTTAGGTGCAGTAAGGAGTGTGTAGCTTTCTGGAAAGGGTAGAAATAATTGGTAGCAGGGGCCTTTTAGGGTTCAGGGAAAGGGAGCCATATGTAGTAAAGAATTAGAAAAACTATTCTCTACAGGAGTGCCATGTTAAGGTATTCCTGAAGTTGATGATGGAAAGGGAAGAGGAGAGGTGGCTGGGACTGCAATGCTTCAACACATTCCACCTGACTGCTGTCCTCCCAGATGCCAGAGTAAAACAAACAACATAATTATCTAATTATGTAGGCAACATGTATGATTGCAGGTGCATCTGTTTAAACTAAAGGCCAAGCTCTGTTGTAACACAACAGCTAGGCATAATACAGAGCCCAGACTCACCCAAAAGAATACACTAAAGATTAGAGCTCATGGAGCGTAGGCACTTTTTGGGAGGAGTCAAAGCTCCTCTCGGTAGCACTCCTGAAAGCTCATTTTCAGGTTGATCACATAAAGTCTGCGTAAAAAGGTGAATAATTAATTGGGGTGGATGGCAGTCCACTACACATAATAATGTCACTATCCTTTTAGATCTAGGTTTTGATAATTCAAACCTGAGTTTAATACCTGGTAGCTATGGCACTGAGCAGACATACTTAACAGAAATGATTTGTAAAGCATTTAGAAGTATCAAAATGCAGTCTTAGACCCCACCGCTGATCCACCAATGTAGGAAGCTGGCTCTGTATATACTATATCAAAATGAGATATAGTGTGCATAGAGTCAAGGGGGTTCCCCAAGAGGCTTGACAGAGGCAATATTAGATAATACTAATGCTCTATTTGTGGTAGTGTGGTCAAGCAGTTAGGCTTATCAAACGGTAGTGTTAAGCATTTGTTGTACACACACAAGCAATAGAAGAAACACACACTCAATGACTTAACTCCAGGCCAATAGGTTCTTATATAGAAAAATATTCTTGTGTTAATTTATTTTTTAGAACCACAAGATTCAGATTACAGGTAAGTACATTAAATGTAAGGTACTTTGCATAGGTATAATTAGAACTTTGAACCAAAACAGTAATGTACACAGTTTTTCAAAAAATGGCAATAAGCTATTTTAAAAGTGGACACAGTGCAGAATTCAACAGTTTTAGGGGGGGGGGCTAGTACAGTTTGATTAATACGATATGTAAAGCACTTACAAGTTCAGTCTCCAGGGCATAGGTAGCCCACCGTTGGGGGTTCAAGTCAACCCCAAACACCCAGCACCAGCAACACAGGGCCGGTCAGGTGCAGAGGTCAAAGAGGAGCCAAAATAACATTGGTGCCTATGGAGACAGGGGGTGCTCCGGTTCTGGTCTGCTGGCAGGTAAGTACCCACGTCCTCGGGGGCAGACCAGGTGGGTTTAGTAGAGCACTGGGGGGGCCTAGGTAGGCACACAAAACACACCCTCAGCAGCACAGCGACGGCCGGGTGCAGTGGGCAAACAGGGCATCAGGTTTGCAATAGGATTCTTTGAGGGACCCGGGGGGTCACTCAGACATAGCAGGCAGGGCACAGGGGGGCTTCTCGGGCCAGCCACCGACTGGGCAAGGGTGAGGGCCACCTGCTGGTCACTGCTGTACCGGTGATCGGTTTCTCACAGGTCTGGGGACTGTGGGTGCGGTGCTTCTCCAGGCGTCGGATATCTTTGTCCAGAGCAGTCGCATTAAGGGGAGTCCTCTGGATTCCCTCTGCAGGCGTAGTTATGGGGGTGCAGAGAGGTCAGCCCAGGGGGGACCTGTCGTTGGAGTTGCCTGGGGATCCTTTCTGGGTCGTTGGTTTCTCTGGACACGGGCCAGGGGTGTTGGATGCAGAGTGTTGGGGAATCACACGTCTGGAGTGAGGTGAGAGTCCCTTTAAAGATGGTTTCTTCTTTTTGGGTTGGACAGGTCCGCTGTCCACAGGAGTTCTTGATCCTTTGTAGTTGCAGGGCAGTCCTCTGAGTCGGCAGAGGTCACTGGGCCTGCAGGATGCGTCACTGGTGCAGGTTCTCTGAAGTTGGAGACAGGCCGGTAGGGCTGGGGACAAAGCAGTTGTCGTCTTCCTTCTTCTCTGCTGGGTTTTTCAGTTAGGCAGTCCTTCTTCTTTGTAGGTGGTTAGGAATCTAAAATCCTGGGTTCAGGGTCGCCCCTGAATACTGAATTTAGGGGTGTGTTAGGGTCACAGGGCAGTAGCCAATGGCTACTGTCCTTGAGGGTGGCTACACGCTCCTTGTGCTCCCTCCCTTTGGGGAGGGGAGCACATCCCTATCCCTATTGGGCTAAATCCTCCAAAACAAGATGGAGGATTTTCCAAGGAGGGAGTCACTTCAGATCTGGTCATCTTAGGGGCGGACCTGGCTGAGGGGGTTGCTCCTCCTTGTTTTTCTCATTATCTCCCCTGACTTGCCGTCAAAAGTGGGGACTGTGTATGGGGGCGGGCATCTCCCGTAGCTGGAGTGCCCTGGTGCATTGTAACACAAAGCCTGAGCCTTTGAGTCTCAATGCTAGGTGTTACAGTTCCTGCAGGGGGAAGGTGTGAAGCACTTCCACCCAGTGCAGGCTTTGTTTCTGGCCCCAGACAGCACAAAGGCTCTCACCCCAGGGGGTCAGAAACTCATCTCTCAGTGGCAGGCTGGCACAGACCAGTAAGTCCTGCACTGAAGGATTGGGTAAAATACAGGAGGCATCTCTAAGAAGCCCTCTGTGTGTATTGTTTTAATAAATCCAGCACTAGCATCAGTGTGGGTTTATTATTCTGAGAAGTTTGATACCAAACTTCCCAGTGTTCAGTGTAGCCATTATGGAACTGTGCAGTTCGTTTTGACAAACTCCCAGACCATATACGTAATATGGCAACATTGTACTTACAATGTCTAAGAATGGACTTAGACACTGTAGGGGCATATTGCTCATGCAGCTATGCCCTCACCTGTGGTATAGTGCACCCTGCCTTATGGCTTTAAGGCCTGCTGGAGGGGTGACTTACCTATCCCACAGGCAGTATTTTGTGTGCATGGCATCCTGAGGGGGATGCCATGCCGACTTTGCTCTTTTCTCCCCACCAGCACACACAATCTGAAATGGCAGTGTGCATGTGTTAGGTGAGGGGTCCCTTAGGGTGGCACAACACATGCTGCAGCCCTTAGGGACCTTCCCTGGTCACAGGGCCCTTGGCACCACTGGTACCTTTTACAAGGGACTTATCTGGGTGCCAGGGGTGTGTCAATTGTGGAAACAATGGGGCCTGGTTAACAGGGTCCCAGCACATTCTCAGTCAAGTCAGCATCAATATCAGGCAAAAAGTGGGGAGGGGGAAAGGGGTGGTAACTGTAAAAAGGAGCCATTTTCCTACACACTACAATTTATAAAAATAGAGGAAAATGGCAAAAAATAATAAGGGGAACTATAGATAAGAAATTTAGAAGACATAAGATAAAAACCACCAAGACAAAAGTAAAGCACCAAGGATAGTCTATAATTATGGTTGACCATGACCTTGAGCGTTTTCAGGCCGACCGTAATGGAGCGCTGGTCAGATACACCAATCAGGTTCGTACTGTGAGTCAGTCTCAGAATTGGAAGTCAAAATCCTCCAGCAGTACCAGAGAGTAGACTGTATCCGAGAAACTCCTCTTACATTTAATAAACACAGTTAGAAGTCCCACAGAAGATATTGGTTTTGGTGGCAAACATTCACATTTTGCACTCAGGGAAGCTCTCTCTATATATGTATGTACGAGCTCGATCTGAATTTGATTAATTAAAAATTATGGTAATTTAATTTTTGTAAGGTTATATAACCTACTGATGGTATTAATTCATGTCAATTCATGCAATTTCATTTTATGATCTATCAATTACGATGTATACAGGGATCATTATGCTTAAAGCTGAAAAACATGTTTAAAGATGGCCGCCATGATTAGGACTGTAGAAGGTAGCTTGCGGAGCCCATCGTCTATGTTGATAGTTTTTGTATTCAAGTATGTAAATAAAAAGAAATGAAGGTATGGACAATGTGATACCCGTGAACAAGGGAACAGTGTTTTCAGTGACAATAATACAGATTACGTGCAGTGGTACCATTTAAACTGCCAGTGTGGAGAGATGCGTATCAGTGAAGTAAACTGACCGTGATTGACACGAACAGGGAACGCACCAGTCAGAGGACGGATGTTGAACCCTGCATTTCCGGTGTAAGGGGGAGTGTTTCCCTGCGCTATCACTAATATTCTGGGGCCAACAGAGAGCACCTCAATAATAACTTGTTGAGGTTTCGTAATGTCTGGAGTAATACATAAGTATTTATAATGGCAATGGAGAAAGACTCAAAACGGCGTGTAGCAGCCGAGCAGCTGTTTGATAATTTAATTTCACAAGAGACAGCAAGAAATGATGGTAAAGACACCAGTATGAAAGAGATTGGTAAAACTGGAAAAAGAATTGTGGGACATGTTATGGAAATATTGAAAAAAGGAACAATTGATTTTTGTAGTACCCACTTCAGAGAATCGAGAACTGTTAGTAGAATGAATGATAAACAATCATCAATGCAGCATAAATATGCTGAAAATAATGACAAAATATGCGTGGAAGGAACGGAAAAGGTTTGTTATAGAAATTGAAAAGGTCTCCAATAAATTAAAGGAAAAGTGCTCATTGGACGAGTATGGAAAAGAGATGGAGAGAGTAGATCAAAAGCTGAATAAACCAGAAGAAATACTTAAATCTAAAAAGCAACAGTCATTTTTGAGAGATTTGAAGGAGTATGAGAAAGGACAGATTCTCACATTTGGAAGGAAATATGATCAATTTAGGAAAAAATCTCTTGGAAAAGAAAAGATTAATAGATCTATAAACAAACCTAATGGTATGACGACCAATAACAACGGAAGGAGACAAGATGATTCTTGAAAAGATCTGAGAGGAATTGAAGATAGTGAGAGTGATGCATCCTTACAGTCTGATAGCAGTAGGGTAAAAGACAATATTTTAAAGGAAGTCGATCTCACAGCCCAGGTAAGACTAATGGGGCAAGTGGTAAGAAGAAACGAGCCTCATCGATGTCAAGGAAGATGAAGAAGTACAAGAAGAGGAGTGCGAGATTCAAAGGCACAATGGGAATGTGAACAAGAGGCCAGCTGACATCAAAATGATAGAGAAAATGACTGTGGTCAATCTCTCTGATACTTGTATAACGGAACCAGAGAAAGAGGTATTATCTTTAGGATTATTCTTTTGTCCTGTGGCACAATTTGAATATACCCAGAGTCTAATTGATTTGTTTAATTTTACTAGGAAATTAAAACTGAAAAAGTGACTTGCAACTCAAAATAAAGAACAAAGTACTGTTACGGACCTGATACCTTCCAACTTACAGATAAAGGATATAGAGGTACTGCACACAATGTGTGAGTTAGATGAAAATATTGAGGCAATTCCCGACCCAGTTTTAAATCTAACGCCAGTGGGAATTGACATAGAGAAACAATGTCCTAGTGGTTTTAGACCAAAGTCAACTTTTCCTTCCCCTGTTAATAGTGATGCTATCAATGTTTTTGAGAGAGGTGTCACTAAAGATAAGAAGAAACTATGATATGCAAAAAGATCTAATTTTGATAATCTGAATTCAAAACATAGAGAAGTGATTAAATCATTACAAGACAATAAAACTATTGTAATACAAAATATGGGTGGAAATGTAGTGGTATTATCCAAAGATATGTATATTAGGGGAGGATTGAGACAACTACAGGATGAGAATAATTAAATGATCTCAAATAAAGGAGAGATGTTGCACGCGAAAAGTAATTTTTTTGTAAAACTTGATGAGTGGAGAGGGATGGGACTTATTAAATGGGAGGAATATCAATTCTTTAAAGCTCAATTTCCCAAAACTCCAGCCATCTATTTTTTACCTAAATTGCATAAGAATGCAAATAATCCTCCGGGAAGGCCTATTGTATCATCTATGGGCAGCTTATTGGAGAATACTTAAAAATATGTTGATTTTTTTCTTACGTCCATTTGTGAAGGCATTACCTTCATATATCAAGAACACTGGAGATTTTCTGAGGATTATTAATGGAGTTATGTGGGAAGAGGATTTCCTCTTGATGAGTTTGGATGTTAACAGCTTCCCATGAAAACAGGATTAGTGCAGTAAGAAATTTTTGGAGGACCTGGTCATTGTCATATCTCCTTCATACTGAGATGTTGCTGGATTTGATCTACACAAGTTTGACAAACAACTTTTTCATCTTTGAGAAAACGCTGTACCGTCAAACCCAGGGGACTGCGATGGGCGCCTGTTTTTCGCCCCCAGGTATGCTGGTTTTTAACCTCGGCTTGTGGGGGGAACAGATGGTCGGGAACATCGCTGATTTTGAAGATCACGTAGGCTTCTAGGCGAGGTACATCAATGAACTTTTTTGTATTTGGAAAGGCAGCACAGAATCTTCAGTACAATTTGTGACTGTTTTGAATGATAATTCTTTAAAATTGAAATTCAGTGGGGAAATCCATTCAAATGGGATTGAATTTCTTGATGTAAAGATCAGTGTTTTGAATGGTAAATTGGAATGTGCTCTATATAGAAAGGAAACAGCTTTCTTCATGCCAAAAGTAATCATCCTAGAAACTTGGTTCAGAGTATCCCATATGGAGAATTATTGCGAGCAAGGAGAAATTACAGTTCGGATGCTGCTTTTGAGGAAGAAATTGAGATTATGATTAAACACTCTAAAGAAAGAGGATACTCGTTAAGTACTAAAGAGAAAACACCGACAAAAGTTAGGCAAGTCAATAGAGATAATTTACTAGTAACCGGATCAGCAAGTGACACTAAAAAGGATGAGTCTATGAGATTCATTACAACATTTCACAATAAGACAGGAAAAATAAAGAGGATATTTAAAAAGTGTTGGCCAGTGCTGAAAACAGATGAAAATATAGCTGAAGCACTGGAAGAATATCCAAAATGTACCTTTAGAAGAAGTAGATCATTGAAAGATTCTCTAAGCCAATGCCTATTTTCAAAGATAGAAACCAATAAACCTATCAATGTTTTTTTCATTTGTGGGAAATGTAAGGCTTGTAAGTATAGCGAGAATTGTAAGGAAATTAGATTTCCGGGGATCTCAAGACCATTCAGTATTAGAAAACATGTAACTTGCATCTCTGATTATTGTATATATGCCTGTGTACCCACCCCAGAGGTATGGCCAGGGAAACACTTTAAACTACTTCCTCTCCACTGGGATTGAAGCCACTCATGGAGCAGCGGAAAGGTCTTGCCCAGAATTCAGCTAATATTGCAAATGACAAGGAAGTCTCTTTGAAGTCCTCTTTGAGGTTAATCAAGTTCTTGGGCCCAGCCCACTTGTCAACCTGTCTAGGAAACAACACCTCCTTATACCTAAGGTATTTGTCTATTCATTGGGAGAAATCTTTACACCTCATCAAGGCTTGAGCACTCAGAATGCTGCAGCTAGAGATTAATACACATTAGCCTCTAGAGGCTTCAGGGAGGGAAGGGGTAACTTTCTAAAATGTCCCTGTAATAAAGTTTATGTGGGAAGTACCATCCATGCAGCTAAGAAAAGAATATTGGAGCATATGAGGGCCATTAAGAATGAAGACAAATCATATCCAGGAGCAAGACATTTCAAACAATCATATGATCAAAATACCAATAAATTGAAATTTGTCTTAAACAAGATTGTACTAACTGAGAGAGAAGGAAACAGGACACTTGAATTGAGAAAATTAGAATCTCGTCTGATTACTGGTCTAAATACTAAGCACCCTATAGGATTAAATAAGGATGAGGAAATAGCCATTCATTTGATAAGCTAATAACTGTTTTTAGAGCAATATGAACAATAGGCTGATAAGCTAATATCTGTCTTCTATGAATTACACACTGTATAAAGTTAGTCTTGTATTTAATGTCTAGCTGAATTTTTTGAATAAACATATTTTTGTTTTAATGTTTTTTTAGGTGGATGTGGTAATAGTAAATGGGCCTAGTAAAAGAAGACACCAGTGGATTCAAATAGATAAGAAGCAAATGAGCTACTATATCCTTTATAACTCTCGGTGAGAGATGTAGAGCATTAAGGAAATATAATATAACCCACTTGGGTGTTGTGAGTTACACTTGTTATGAATCTTCATATAGAGGATTATTTAGACATGATTAAAGGTGTGATTTATACCCAATGGGGTACTACATAGCAAATGGTAATAAAAAATAAAAATAAAAAATGGGGGAAGAAATAAACCCCAGTATACATAGACTATCATGTAATTTATATTTTGCAAATGTTAAATGTATGATAATGGAAAGATAGATGATTGAACTATAAATATACAAGTTTGATCTGAATTTGATGAATTAAAAATTATGGTCACTGAATTTTTGTAAGGTTATATAACCTACTGATGATATTAATTAATGTCAATTAATGCAATTTCATTTTATGATCTATTAATTACGATGTATACTTAGATCATTATGCTTAATCAAAGTTGGAAAAACATGTTTAAAGATGGCCACCATGATTAGGTAAGTAGAAGATAGCTTGCGGAGCCCATTGTCTATGTTTTTGCATTCAAGTATGTAAATATAAAGAAATTAAGGTATGGACAATGTGATGTCCATGAACAAGGGAACAATGTTTTCCCAAACATGTCAGGTGTATGTATATTTTCTGCCAGAGTAAAGAAAACGGATTTATTATAACCCAAGAAGATTGTGACCAAGGCGTTTTTTTCTTGATCTAAGGACGTAAGTCTTTGGATAAGAGGAACAGTGATATATATTTCATGTGATAATAAACACAGATCAAGTGTGAAAAAGTGAATTGATGGTGAGGACAACGCACTGTGTTCAGATATTACAGAGAAATACAAACAATATTTACAAAAACAACACTGTACAATCCCCAATGGTTGTCTAAATAAAACAAAGAAATTGGCTTTGCAATCATTAGCAGAAGATTCTAATGTAGTTAATAAACCCTCTGATAAGGTTGGAAATGTAGTCTTATGGGATGTGCAGGAATATTTGAAGGAAGCTGATAGCTTATGAGATCAAGAGACTATGAGATCTTATCATTCGAAACTTATAAGCAGTCTATAGGATGTTACCATGGTAAACTTGGAGATTGGAGGGAACAAGGACTTCTCAATACAGAATAATTTCAGTTCCTATATGTACACAAACCGGTGGCACACTGTTTTTATATGCTTCCAAAAATCCATAAATGTAAGACCAATCCCCCAGGGAAGCTGATTATTTTGGCAAATGGTAGTCTTTTGGAACCTTCTTCCATTTATTTGGATTTCTTCCTGTTACCTTATGTGTTGAACCTTCCTTCCTACTGCAGGGACAGTGCAGATGTCATCTCTAGAACTGAGGAAATACCTTGACAGTCCACGTATCTTTTGGTTACCATAGGTGTTGAGGTTTTATACACATGCATTGATCATGCATTGGGAATTGGAGCATGTAAACATTTTTTGTGACAAGGCTATCCATATGGAGGATCATACCATGATGTTATTGGATATGTTGGATTTTTGTCTTAGTCACAATTTTTTTTGTCTTCAGCAACAAATGGTATAGACAGGTTACCGGGACTGCCATGGGTGCTGCTTTGCTCCAAGTTTCGCTGGCATCTTTATGGGCTGGTGGGAACAACAACATGTTTGGACAGATGAGAACGTGCACTGGACGAGTCATATAGTCCTTTGGACAAGGTACATTGATGACATTTTTGTCATCTGGGATGGTTCTGCCTGTCTTTTGCTTGATTTGTTTAAATTCATATTGAGTAATGAGATAAATACAGCTTTTACTCACCATTTCTACAGAAGTGCAATTGACTTTCTGGATCTGCACGTGGAGATTCAGGGAGGCAAGGTGTGAACTGGCCTTCATCGCAGAGAGCCAGCAGGTAACAGTCTCCTGCATGCACAAAGTCATCATCCGACCAATTTGAAGTGGAGCATTGCATATGGCGAATTAATGAGGGCCAGGCGTAATTGTAGTGATGTGCATGCATATGAGAAAGAAGAGGCCATCATGTTACATAAATTCCAAGTGAGAGGATATTCACATCGGGTCCTTATGGTGGCTAGAGATAGAGCAAGAAGTGTCCCTAGAAAGGATCTCTTGATAGAGAAATCTAGATTTTCCAATGATGAGGGTAAGGTGAGACTCATTACCTCTTACAATTCCGAATCACAAGAGATCAGAAGGATGATCTCAAAACTTGGCATGTGGTAAAATCAGATAGTGTAATTGGTGGTAAGGTCCCGCCTTCCCCTTTGATCACTTATCGTAAAGCAAGATCAGTGAGAGACTTTCTGGTCCACAGTGACATGAAGAAGGCTCCCAAACAGGGCAGTTGGCTGACTGAACAGAAGGGCTTTTATAAGTGTGGCAATTGCAAAGCCTGCAAGAACAGTGCCAATATTAGGACATATTCAATGCCAAATGGACAGGAGAGAAAGATTGACAAGGTAATCACATGTAATAGTGATTTCTGTGTATATGTTTCGGAATGCCCATGTGGCTTACGATACATTGGAAGTACCATTTTTTCTGTCAAGAATAGTATCCTGGAGCATTTGAGAGTGATTAGAAATTGTGCTAATAATTATCCAGTGTGAGACATTGGGAACAAGAACATGCCAAAAATGCTGATACTCTTTCCTTTTTTGGTATTGACAGGGTGGAGGTAGTGACAAGAGGAGGCAACAGAGAGAGGAAACTCCGGATCTTGGAGTCTGAATATATTGTGCGTCTTAACAGTAAGGCCCCAATGGGCCTGAATCTTGAGGAGGAGCTTTCGGTCCATATAGGTTGATAGTGTTCATAATATGGGACAATTAGTATTAGCTTTCTCATTGTTTGCATTGTGGTTATGGTTGGATTCATGGGAGTCAGTGGTTAGGGGCATCTCTACATGGCAGAGGTCTCCAAACTTTTTAATGCCGCGCCCCCCAAATTGAAAAATAAAAATCATTGGGCCCCCCTCAGAATTTTTCACAATTATTTTATAAACATGCCAATGTTTAAATATGCCTAAACCTATTTAAACATTGCAGTTAATTACTGTTACCTTTTTAAAACTGCAATATCATGCTTCTGCTTAAAACAAAGGCCTGTTATCTGTATAATGTTTATTTTGTCCAGAGTCTGGGGCCCCCCCTGGGATCACTTGAGGCCCCCCTAGGGGGGCCCGCCCCCCAGTTTGAAGACCTCTGCTATATGGTATGCTTTTTTGTTTTTTCATTTTGTTATGGTAGGATAATAGGTAGAAGTCGTTTCTGTACTCGCCTTAGTTTACATATTTACGTATTTTTTTATGTGGGGGTACAGGGTTGTTTTTTGGTAGAAGATTGACATGAGAAAATAAAATAAAATGACATTTTATTGGGTTAGTGTGGAAGATGAGCATCTAATCTTTACAGTGAGATCTAGGAGGGGCTACAAGTGTATGGTCAGATAAATCATGTGTTAGAGATTATGATATGTTGTATGGCCACTTGGCCAGAATATAGGGTACTGATATTTGTATAATGGATTTAGAGAATGATAAAATATGATCGCATTTTACAATTTTATAATTGAGGTAATGCAATACAAAATTAATAGTCTGATGTGCAATATTGCCAACTGGCCAAAATACATGATTTGTGTATGTACACAATAGTAACAGAACCTGACAAAAATGTGGTTGTACAAATTGATAGTTATATCATGAATGTGAATAGTGGTTGATTATTTATATATACACTAATCTGTCTTTCTTCTTGCACTTTGTCAATGGCTCATAGTCTTTCTACTATGTTAAAGGTATTTCAACTGATTTTAAGGGAGGTGGTGCACTTTGTTTTTATTGGCTGTGAGGAAGATCTCTGGGAGATCGAAAAGCGTTGCCATTAAATCTCCTTATCACATAGCAACAAGCCTCTGGAGTGCGTCTTTTAAGTACCGGTGACGGTGGTACTTGGACTAATTTTTATATATCTATCTATATATACATATATACATATATATTTTCATGTGATAATAAACACAGATTAAGTGTGAAAAAGTGAATTGATGGTGAGAATGACGCAGTCTTCACATATTACAGAGAAATACAAACAATATTTACAAAAAAACACTGTACAATCCCCAATGGTTGTATAAATAAAAATTTGACAGCCAGTTGTGCTCTATAGGTAAAGGGGCCTTCTCGCAGCTTGTTATGTGCCTGTAACTTAACAGCAGGTCAGCCAACTACCCCTGGGAGTTCATTTCTTTGTACTGGGTACAAGCAGGTGCAGACCCGTCAGTTTTCTTCATGGGTCTCAACAAAAGTTGCAGGCCTCCTTTTGTCTCTTACAGGTCCAATAAGATTCTGAATAAGGTATTGAGGGGTGTTACATTTGTGCCTAGCTTTAGCTTGTGGGTGGGGAGACTCCTGGCTCCTTAACCAAAAGAGAAAAAGTTCCCTGGGGTGAACCTACCCACTTGTGCAGCAGTTCCCATGTGCACTAATAAAAACAATCCCATGGTGCCACTCTCTGTCCAAAACTATGTTAGTGAAATCCATCTCCCCTTGTGCAAAGGATGTGTGCCCACTGCAGAGGAGTAGTCAAGGAAAAGAGCAGCCCCTCCTCTGTGGTCATTTCAAAACAGTTCTGGGGGCAGCTCCACTCCTAGTAGGACTGGTGCCTGCCTGACTGGGGGAACAAATAAGGGTCTTACCTAGGTGTTAGCTAACATTTGCCTGTGAAATGGTAGAACTCTTTGAGGTTGATCAAGCTATTGGACAATAGTCACCCTGCTGGAAAAACAGCAACACCCCCCTACACCTAAGGCCTTTGTCCAGCTCTCGGAACAGTTTTCATACCTCATCAAAAGGACTATTCAGTTAACAGTTGAAGCTCATGCAAAAAGGCCTCCTTTACAGAAAAAGGTAACTTTCTTAAAGTATCTTTTTCTTTTCTTAACGGTTATTACAAATTTAATGTTTACAATTAAATTAGATTTGCAGTAACTATTTTAAAAAGTCAAAAATTTATACCTAGTGTTTCCTAAGCACCTTTAGCATCATTAAAAGTAATATTGTAATTTAGAGCTTTCCTATTGGATAGCCATACTTGTTACACTGAAAATACATTAACTCTCCACATGTCCTACATTTAAATACCATTGACCTTGCCTAATGGGCAGTAAGGCCTCTAAGGAGGATTTAGATGTGGCTTTTTTATAGTTCTAAAACTGCACAGGTAAGTTGCAGTGGTAGGACTGCAGTCATGTTTACACTGTCACTGTGTAGTGAGTGCCACAATAGGTATTGCAGCTAACTAGCGGCATTAAATTAATCCAACCATCCTGGGTACACTTTGTACTATACACGAGGGACTTATAGGTAAATTACGTTTGCCAATTGGGAGTATAGCCAATTTCTACATGTTTTAGTGGTCAAAGCACATGCAGCAGGACCTGGGTAGCAGGGTCTTAATACACAGAGTAAAAGAACCAGCAGCATCAATCTAAAACAATAGGAATGATCAGCAAAAAGAGATATTTTTCTACGTGAAATAGTCTATGGCTACTAATACTGTTGCACACCGTTGTAATAGAGGTAAGTCCACAAAGAAAATCCATGGAAATTGTGTTCTACGGCATTTGAGGATGGGCAGAGGTTGTAACTATCTTGGAGTGGAATAGTGGGATGCTTAAGCACATATGGAGCACCTAGTGATATGGCTTTTAATAGTCTTATACCAGGGCAACAAAATTGTTGAGTTATGAGTTTGGTCATCTTCTTCTGACCGGGGTGCCCTGGAGCAGGATAGTCATGATAACATTTATGACATTTAGACTGTGGGCCTCATTTAGATATCGGAGGAGGGAAATACTCCATCACAAATATGACCATAAGGTCATATTTGTGATGGAGTGTATGAGGGATATCCAGTCTGCCGTATTATGGTCTATTTAATCCTATGGAGATCGTAATATGGCGGACAGAATATTCAACATGTTTGTGATGGAGTATTCCATCTGCTGAGATCTAAATCAGGCCCTGTATCATTTTACTCGGAAGGTACAAGGCACCATCACAATACAACAAAAATTGTGAACGGACTGTTGTAGTGGTCCATTTCAGTCAACTGAAGTACGAGGATTTCCTTTTGACTAAATAAATCCTAAAAAACTGCAGGAGGCAAGGCATAAAGGGCAAGTATATAGGGTGTCTGTTCTTTAGCCTCATGTTCAGAGTCTATTTGAAGCAACAGCGCATTTGCTTTTTGATGTTGTTTGAAAGAGAACAAAGCACTTCTGGCAGGGTGAGAGTTAGCATACAATCGATGACAACCTCCTTAGTGTTAAACCTTGACTTTTTCCACTCAGAGCTTGTTGGAAATGGGGTCTTTGGTTTGCAGTCAGGTTACCCCATGTCCAAGCAAGGACCTTCACTCTAGTCAGGGTAAGTCACACACAATCCAAATTATCCTGTGACAACCCTGTGGTAGCCTGGCACTGAGATGTCAGGCTTAACTTAGAAGGCAATGTGTAAAGTATTTGTGCAATAAATCATACAATACCACAATATAACACCACAAAAATACACCACACAGTGTTTTGAAAAATATATAATATTTATCTGAATAAATGCAGGTCAAAACGATTAAAGATGAAATAAGTAAATGAAGGGATAACACTGAAAGTGATATCAAGTGTCTTTAGAGTTAAAAGATTACTGTAAAAGCAATATAAAGTGTCTTAAGTTCTCCTAGAAACAACAAGTGTCTCTTGAATGGCAAAGTACCTGGTTTGCGTTGAAAAATCCTCGCAAGGGACCGCGGAGGAGATGTGTGGAAAACGGTGAGTGTGCGTCGGTTCCCCCCCTTCACACACGGACTTGCGTTGTTACTTTTCACGCAGGGAAGACGTTGCGTCGATTTCCAGTGCACGGACTTGGATCCTCTTCGTGTTGCAGGGTTTTCAGACACCCCGGGGACGATGCGTGGAATCCTGGGCTTGCGGAGCAAAGTCACAGCGGCTAGGTCGATTCTGGTAGGCGATGTGGGGAATTTTCTTCTGCACGGCAGGCGCTGCGTCGATTCCTCTCAGGAAGTCGGGTGGCGTCATTCTGAGTCGGCTTGCGTCGATCCGGAAGGGCTGTGGGTTGAAGTTCCGGTCGCGTCGTTGACGCTGCGTCGATCTTCTGTTGCGAAGTCGGGCTGCGTTGTTCCAGACTCGGCGTGCGGTGAATTTTTCACCGGGAGCAGGCTGTGCGTCGTTCTTGGCAGGAGGTGCGTCGAATTTTCACCGCACGGGGATTTCAGCTGCAGGAGAGAAGTCTTTTTGGTCCTGAGACTTCAGGGAACAGGAGGCAAGCTCTATATAAGCCCTTGGAGAGCACTTCTGCAGCAAGGCAAGAGAGCAGCAGGACAGCAGGGCAACAGCAGGGCAGCAGTCCTCTTTAGAAGGCAGCCAGGCAGTTCTTCTTCTCAGGGTGCAGGTTCTGGTTCAGGTTTCGTCTCCAGGAAGTGTCTGAGGTGGTAGGGCAGAGGACCTGTTTCTATACCCAAATGTGCCTTTGAAATGGGGGAGACTTCAAAGAGTGGCTTAGAAGTGCACCAGGTCCCCTTTCAGTTCAATCCTGTCTGCTAGGGTCCCAGTAGGGGGTGTGGCAGTCTTTTGTGTGAAAGCAGGCCCTCCACCCTCCCAGCCCAGGAAGATCCATTCAAAATGCAGATGTATACAAGTGAGGCTGAGTATCCTGTGTTTGGGGTGTGTCTGAGTGAATGCACAAGGAGCTGTCAACTAAACCCAGCCAGACGTGGATTGTAAGGCACAGAAAGATTTAAGTGCAGAGTAATACTCACTTTCTAAAAGTGGCATTTCTAAAATAGTAATATTAAATCCAACTTCACCAGTCAGCAGGCTTTTGTATTACCCTTCTGGCCATACTAAATATGACCTTCCTACTCCTTTCAGATCAGCAGCTACCACTCAAACCATGTATGAGGGCAACCCCAATGTTAGCCTATGAAGGGAGCAGGCCTCACAGTAGTGTAGAAACGCATTTAGGAGTTTTACACTACCAGGACATGTATACTAAACAAGTACATGTCCTGCCTTTTACCTACACAGCACCCTGCCCTAGGGGTTACCTAGGGAACATCTTAGGGGTGACTTATATGTGGAAAAAGGGGAGTTTTAGGCTTGGCAAGTACTTTTAAATGCCAAGTCGAATCGACAGTAAAACTTCACACACATGCCTTGCAATGGCAGGCCTGAGACAAGGTTAAGGGGCTACTGAAGTGGGTGGCACAATCAGTTCTGCAGGCCCACTAGTAGCTTTTAATCTACAGGCCCTGGGCACATATAGTACATTCTACTAGGGACTTATAAGTAAATTAAATAGCCCAATTGGGTGTGATCCGTTGTTACCATGTTTAAAGGGAGAGAGCATATGGTTAGTCTAAAAAACAGCAAAAACAGTATCTCAAAAGTGGAGGGAGGCAGGCAAAAAGTTAGGGGTGACCACCCTAAGGCTGTCAGGTCTAACAGAGCTTTATTCATCTTCTTCGACTGCCTCACCGAGACTTCCATTCCAATTTGCACACAACATGGTCAAAAGCAGCAGAAAAGTCCACAAAACATGCAAACAATGGCAGTCTTAAAGGAATTGAGGCACAGTGTGCTACATATGACAGGACGACAATTTTGTCAATAGTGAATTAATGCTGTCTGAATCTTGTTTGATAGAGGAGTACAATATTTGCTTCAGTCACCCATGCCTCTAATTTGAAGGTAATAATTTTGGCATAAATACCTCCATATCCAGCAACGTGATTAGCATGAAGTTCCCTGGTTTGTTGTTGCTTACCATTTTGTGGATTGGGTGAAGGATTGATCCCTTCCAGGATTCTGGCACCTTAGTGCTTTCAAAACAGTCAGCGAAGAGAGGCGTGGGGCAAACAACCCAGAAACTATTTCAGATTTAAAAAGTGCACTTGAGAGGTTGTTAGGACCACAGGCTCCATTAGTTCTCATGGCCTTAATAGCTGTAGACACAGACTCTCAGTTGAATATTGAAGAATTGGTTGTCACTTCTGCCTTGTCAGGATCTAATTCCTTCTTCCTGTTAGCTGCCCTATGACGAGCCGTGGAGCCTGCATCTGTGTACAGGTTCTGCACATATTCTACCCATTTCATTTCTGGCACTACATTCCCTACCTCTGTAGGCAGATTTGATATTTAATGGGATGACGTAAAACCAAAACTAGTCCTGGATTTTACAGGACATAAGACAGAATAACTAAATCCCTTCTGTTTGCTTTGCTTTGCTTTTGACTTCCACAACAAGGTACAATTAGGTTTTCTGTTTTCGAGTAATTCATGTGAAGCACTCTACTTGCTTTTATCCTTCCTGTACCTTCTAGTGGCAGCATTCAGTGCCGTATTTACTAATCTTAGCTTGTTTAAGAACAAGGAGGCATTCTTCAGACTGGATTCCTTAGTACTTATTGGGTCAAGATCGCTGAACACTGCATCAATGATTAGATCCCAATCATCTTGCAGATTTCCTGAATTGGGAAGCACTGTTGGCAGGGTCATCTTCTGCATGGTAAATGTGGCTAACTGCATTTTTCCCCAATTTAAGCACCTGACCAGCGAGACGTGGACGTTAGTTCACGCAGGCTGCAGTGGCACGCCTGTGTAAGAATTGTCAGAGCTTCCTATGGGTGGCAAAAGAAATGCTGCAGCCCATAGGGATCTCCTGGAACCCCAATACCCTGGGCACCTCAGTACCATATACTAGGGAATTAAATGGGTGTACCAGTATGCCAATGTGAATTGGTAAATTTAGTCACTAGCCTGTTAGTGACAAATTTGGAAAGCAGAGAGATCATAACCACTGAGGTTCTGGTTAGCAGAGCCTCAGTGAGACAGTTAGGCATCACACAGGGAACACATACAGGGCACATGCCTGGCAGGGTCCCAGTGACACATAGACTAAAACAACATATATACAGTTAAATATGGGGGTAACATGCCAGGCAAGATGGTACTCCTCCCCCCCCCCCCCAAACGAAGGACAATAAGACTAGCCATGACCTGATGAGTCTTCATTGTCTAAGTGGAAATATCTGGAGAGTCCATCTGCATTGGAGTGGGTACTCCCAGGTCTATGTTCCACTGTATAGTCCATTCCCTGTAGAGATACGGACCACCTCAACAATTTAGGGTTTTCACCTTTCATTTGTTTTAGCCAAAGTAGAGGTTTGTGGTCTGTCTGAACAATAAAGTGAGTACCAAACAAGTATGGCCTCAACTTTTTCAGAGCCCAGACCACAGCAAATGCCTCCCTCTCAATGGCAGACCAATACTTTTCTCTAGGGGTCAACCTTCTGCTGATAAAAGCAACTGGTTGATCCTGGCCCTCAGAATTCAGTTGTGATAAGACTGTCCCTACCCCTAATTCAGATGCATCAGTTTGAACAATGAATTTCTTGGAGTACCATGGGCTTTTTAGGACAGGTGCAGAGCACATGGCCTGTTTGAGCTCCTCAAAAGCTTTCTGACAGCTAGCTGTCCACAATACCTTTTTAGGCATCTTCTTACTTGTGAGATCATTAAGTGGGGCTGCTATGGAGCCATAGTTTTTAATGAATTTCCTGTAATACCCAGTGAGGCCTAAGAAGGCTCTCACCTGGGTCTGTGTTGTAGGGGGAACCCAATCCATGATTGTCTGGATTTTCCCCTGTAGTGGTGCAATCTCTTCTCCACCTACCAGGTGTCCTAGATAAACCACCTTTCCCTGCCATATCTGGCAATTTGAGGCCTTGATAGTGAGGCCCGCCTTTTGCAGGGCCTCCAAAACTTTCCAAAGGTGGACCAGGTGCTCATCCCAAGTGGAGCTAAAGACAGCTATATCATCTAGATATGCTGCACTAAAAGCCTCCAACCCTTGCAGGACTCTGTTCACCAACCTCTGAAAAGTGGCAGGTGCATTTTTCAAACCAAAGGGCATCACTATAAATTGGTAGTGCCCTCCTATAGTTGAAAATGCAGTTTTAGGTTTAGCATCCTCAGCCAATTTGATCTGCCAATACCCTGCAGTCAAATCAAAGGTGCTTAGATACTTGGCAGGTGCCAGTGTATCTATGAGCTCATCTGCCCTGGGTATAGGGTGAGCATCAGTTTTTGTTACCTGATTGAGACCTCTGTAGTCTACACAAAACCTCATCTCCCTTTTTCCATCTTTTGAGTGAGGCTTTGATACAAGCACCACAGGACTCACCCATGGGCTTTCAGAAGGTTCAACCACTCCTAGATCAAGCATTTTCTGAACCTCTTGTTTTATGCAGTCTCTGACATGGTCAGGCTGCCTATAGATTTTACTTTTGACAGGCATGCTGTCTCCAGTATCAATTGTGTGTTCACACCAAGATGTGGTGCCTGGCACAGTTGAAAAGAGTTCAGAAAATTGTCCAAGGAGATTTATGCAGTTGTCTTTCTGTTCTGCAGTCAGACAATCTGCCAAAACTACTCCCTCCACTAAAGCATCATTTTCAGTGGTGGAAAAGAGATCAGGGAGAGGGTCACTCTCTTCTTCCTGTCCCTCATCTGTTGCCATGAGCAGGGTGAGATCAGCCCTGTCATAGTAGGGTTTTAGGCGGTTGACATGAATCACCCTAAGGGGACTCCTGGCAGTGTCCAGGTCTACCAGATAGGTAACCTCACCCTTTTTCTCAACAATTAGATGGGGTCCACTCCATTTGTCTTGGACTGCTCTTGGGGCCACAGGCTCCAATACCCACACCTTCTGTCCTAATTAGTACTGGATCAGAACAGCCTTCTGGTCATGCCATTGCTTCTGGAGCTCTTAGCTGGCCTGAGTGTTTTTACTGGCCTTTTTCATGTACTCGGACATTCTGGATCTTAGGCCAAGTACATAGTCCACTATGTCCTGTTTGGGAGCTTTTCAAGGTTGTTCCCAACCCTCCTTCACAAGTGTTAGTGGACCTCTTACAGGGTGTCCAAAGAGGAGGTCAAATGGGCTGAAGCCCACTCCTTTCTGGGGTACCTCCCTGTAAGCAAAAAGGAGGCAAGGTAACAGGACATCCCATCTCCTCTTGAGTTTTTCAGGGAGTCCCATTATCATACCTTTGAGAGTTTTATTAAACCTCTCTACCAGTCCATTAGTCTGTGGATGATAAGGAGTGGTGAATTTGTAGGTTACACCACATTCCTTCCACATTGCTTTCAAGTATGCAGACATAAAGTTGCTACCCCTGTCTGATACAACCTCTTTAGGAAAACCCACCCTGGAAAAGATTCCCAGGAGGGCCTTTGCCACTGCAGGAGCTGTAGTGGTCCTTAGAGGAATTGCTTCAGGATATCTTGTGGCATGGTCCACAACCACCAAGATAAACCTATTGCCTGAAGCAGTAGGAGGGTCAAGGGGGCCAACTATGTCAACCTCTACCCTTTCAAAGGGGACCACAACCACAGGTAGTAGAATAAGGGGAGCCTTTGGTGTGCCACCAGTCTTGCCACTGGCTTGGCAGGTCACACAAGACTTGCAAAGATCTTTAGTGTCATCTGACATCCTAGGCCAGTGAAACAGGGGGACAAGCCTTTCCCATGTTTTAATCTGGCCCAAATGCCCAGCCAAAGGAATGTCATGTGCAAGAGTTAGGAGGAACTCTCTGTACTGTAGGGGAATGACCAATCTCCTGGCTGCTCCAGGTTTTGGGTCCCCTGCCTCGGTGTACAAGAGGTGGTCCTCCCAGTAAACTCTATGTGAGTCATTGACATCCCCATTTTGCTGCTTGACAGCTTGCTGTCTGAGACCCTCTAATATGGGACAGGTTTGCTGTGCCACACTCAGCTCTTCCCTGCCAGGCCCCCCTCCACCCAAAAGCTTAGCAGTGTCTGCTGCCAGCTCATCTGGTGAAGGTTCTGCACAGGGAGGAAATTCTTCTCCTCAGAAGGAGAATCATCTGTAGAGGGAGGGATAGTGGGTAGGGACTTGCTACCCCTAGCTTTAGGGAGCACTTGGTCCATTGTTCCAGGATCCAAGTTACCCTGTCCTTTTTGCTTTTTGGCCTGAGCCCTTGTCAAAGCAAAAATATGCCCAGGAACGCCCTGCATTGCTGCGTGAGCCTCCAACTCCACTTCTGCCCAAGCTGATGTCTCTAAATCGTTCCCTAGTAGACAGTCTACAGGTAAATCTGAGGCAACCACAACTTTCTTTGGACCAGTAAGCCCCCCCCCCCGTTGAGATTCACAACAGCCATGGGGTGGCTAAGAGTGTTGTTATGAGCGTCTGTCACTTGGTACTGCTGACCAAGTAGGTGTTGTTCAGGATGCACCAGTTTCTCTATCACCATGGTAACAGTGGCACCTGTGTCCCCGTAGGCCTGAACCTCAACACCATTTATTAGGGGAAGTTGCTTGTACTTATCCATATTAAGGGGACAAGCAACCAAGGTGGCCAAATCAATGGCACCTTCAGAGACTAACACAGCCTCTGTGGTCTCCCTAACAAGACTAACCCCAACTAAATTACCAAAAGTGAGCCCAGCTACTCCTTTGGATTGGCTATTCGTAGGTTTGCTCCCACCACCACTGCTATTACTAGGGGCACTAGAATTTGCAGTAGGGGTTGTGGTAGTGGGAGGTTTGGTGTTTTTCTTTGGACAGCTGGCATCAGTTGTCAAATGGACTTTGACTTTACAAAAATAACACCAAGTTTTTTTTTAGGTTGATTTGAAGAGGATTTGGACCCACCACCCCCACCAGAGGATTTTTGTGGGCCTGATGAAGACTCATTTTTACTTTTGTCCCCACCCTTGTCAGAAGACTTACCACCCTTCTTCTTGCCATCCTTGTCACCCCCTGTATGAACTTTTCTGTTCACTCTTGTTCTGACCCATTTGTCTGCCTTCTTTCCCAATTCTTGGGGAGAGGTCAGATCTGAGCCCACTAGATATTGGTGTAACAAGTCAGACACACAGTTATTCAGAATATGCTCTCTCAGAATAGGATTATACAGGCTTTCATAGTCAGAAACTTTCTGCCATGTAACCACCCTTCCAGGGCCTTCACTGAACAGTCAACAAAGTCTGTCCAGTCTTGTGAGGACTCTTTTCTGGTGTCTCTGAACGTAATCCTGTATTGTTCAGTGGTTAAGCCAAATCCATCCAAGAGTGCATCCTTCAAAACTGCAAAATTGTTAGCATCACTTTCCCTAACAGTAAGGAGCCTATCCCTACCCTTTCCAGTGAAAGATAGCCACAATATAGCAGCCCACTGCCTTTGAGGGACCCCCTGTAACATACAGGCCCTCTCAAGTGCAGCAAACCACTTGTTGATGTCATCCCCCTCCTTTTAAGGGGGGACTATCTTGTGCAGATTCCTGGAATCATGCTCTCTAACAGGATTACTATCAGGAATACTGCTATTGCTGCCACCATGGGGTCCAAACCCCAATCTCTGTCTCTCCTTCTCCAGGTCTAAGGATTCCCTATCTAAGGCCAGCTGTTGCTGTTTAAGCTTCAGTCTGGTCTCTTCAACTCTCAACTTTTTGAGTTCCCTTTCCAACATGTTGTCTTCAGGGTGGGTGGGTTGGCAATGCTTGGACACAGAAGATAAATTGGAAACAACAGAGGGGAATCTGTCCCTAACTGACTGAACCCTAGCAACTTGGCCTCTAGGAATAAAGACTTCCCTACTGTGATGGGAACCTCCATTACTACCATTACTGGGTGTCTTGTTAGAGGGCAAATCCTGATCAGAACCCTCCCTACCTCCCTCAAGGAGATCCCCTGAGTCAGACCGGGAACTTTCTATTAACCTCTCATTTGAAGTGCCTGCTTGGGACTCATCATTCACAATAAGCATGTTAAATAGAAATTCTTTGATAGGGTTCTTTCCTATCACTAAACCTCTCTCTAAGCAGAGACTCCTTAGGCTCTTGTAATTCAAATTGTCATAAGTTGTATTGACCATTTTAAGAGCTGACTCGACATCAGACATGATAGTAAAAGGTTTAGAAATAGTGAGAATGAAGACAAACTAACTTTTTAGAAACTTTTAGAAGTTTTAGAATACTTTTCAGCACCTTGTAAAAAGTTTAAGAGGAGAAAAGCAAAACTTTTTGGTTAGGTGTACATACACTGAACTTGTTTTGTATATTATTCTCTTATGAAAAGTACACAATGACAAAGTGGTAAGTAGTTACAAGTACTTATCCCACTGCTACACAACCAATGTAGGAGGCTGGCCTGGCTTGTAGTGGGTACCAGAGGTACTTACACCTTGTGCCAGGTCCAGTTATCCCTTATTAGTGTAGAAGAGGTGTTTCTAGCAGCTTAGGCTGATAGAAGGTAGCTATGGCCAAGCAGCTTAGGCTGAACTAGGAGACATACAAAGCTCCTACTAAACCACTGGTGTCATATGCACAATATCATAAGAAAACACAATACACAGAAGTACTACAAATAAAAGTACTTTATTTTTATGACAATATGCCAAAAGTATCTCAGTGAGTACCCTCAGTATGAGGATAAGTTATATACACAAGATATATGTACACAAACCAAAATTATGCAGGTAATAGCAAGAAAATAGCAAGAAAAGTAATGCAAGCAGTGTAAAATTACAGTAGATTGCAATAGGAGCACATAGGTATAGGGGCAACACAAACCATATACTCCAAAAGTGGAATGCGAACAACGAATGGACCGCAAACCTATGTGAGCTTGTAGAGGGTCGCTGGGACTGTAAGAAAACAGTAAGGGTTAGAAAAATAGCCCACCCCAAGACCCTGAAAGGTAGGTGTAAAGTGCACCTACTACCCCCAGAGAGCACAGAAGTAGTGATAGGGGATTCTGCAGGAAGAACAAACACCAGCAATGCAACAACAGTGGATTTCCAGACCTGAGTACCTGTAAGACAAGGGGACCAAGTCCAATAGTCGCGACAGTGTCGAGAGTGGGCAGGAGCCCAGGAAATGCCAGCTGAGGGTGCAAGGAAGCTGCCACCTGTTGGAAGAAGCTTGGAGTTCTGCAAGAAAGAAGAGGACTAGGAACTTCTCCTTTGGAGGATGGATGTCCCACGTCGCGATGAAGCTTGCAGAGGTGTTCCCACGCAGAAAGACTGCAAACAAGCCTTGCTAGCTGCAAGGGTCGCGGTAGAGGTTTTTGGGTGCTGTGGGGCCCAGGAGGGACCAGGATGTCGCCACTTGGAGGAGGAGACAGAGGGGGCGCCCAGCAAGTCAGGGAGCCCTCACAGAAGCAGGCAGCACCCGCAGAAGTACGTGAACAGGCACTTGGAAGAAAAGTGAACCGGAGTCCACCCGAAGTCACAAAAGGGAGTCCCACGACGCCGCAGGACAACTCAGAAGGTTGTGCACTGCAGGAAGGAGTGTCGGGGACCCAGGCTTGGCTGTGCACAAAGGAAATCCTGGAAGAGTGCACAGGAGCTGGAGCAGCTGCAAATCACGCAGTACCCAGCAATGCTGTCTAGCGTGGGAAGGCAAGGACTTACCCCCACCAAACTTGGACTGAGGAGTCACTGGACTGTGGGAGTCACTTGGACAGAGTTGCTGAGTTCCAGGGACCACGCTCGTCGTGCTGAGAGGGGACCCAGAGGACAAGTCATGCAGTCTTTTGGTGCATGCGGTTGCAGGGGGAATATTCCGTTGACGCACAGGAGATTTCTTCAGAGCTCCTGGTGCTGAGAGGAGGCAGACTACCCCCAGAGCATGCACCACCTGGAAACAGTCGAGAAAGCCGGCAGGATGAAGCGATACAAGGTTGCTAGTAGTCGTCTTGCTACTTTGTTGCGGTTTTGCAGGCGTTCTGAGCAGTCAGCGGTCGATCCTTTGGCAGAAGGTAAAGAGGGAGATGCAGAGGAACTCTGGTGAGCTCTTGCATTCGTTATCTGGTGAGATCCCCAAAGCAGAGACCCTAAATAGCCAGAAAAGGAGGTTTGGCTACCTAGGAAGGAGGATTGGCTACCAAGAGAGGTAAGAGCCTATCAGAAGGAGCCCCTGACGTCACCTGCTGGCACTGGCCACTCAGAGCAGTCCAGTGTGCCACAAACACCTCTGTTTCCAAGATGGCAGAGGTCTGCGACACACTGGAGGAGCTCTGGGCACCTCCCCTGGGAGGTGCAGGTCAGGGGAGTGGTCACTCCCCTTTCCTTTGTCCAGTTTCGCGCCAGAGCAGGGCTGGGGGATCCCTGAACCGATGTAGAATGGCTTATGCAGAGATGGGCACCATCTGTGCCCATCAAAGCATTTCCAGAGGCTGGGGGAGGCTACTCCTCCCCAGCCTTCACACCTATTTCCAAAGGGAGAGGGTGTTACACCCTCTCTCAGAGGAAGTCCTTTGTTCTGCCTTCCTGGGCCAGGGCTGCCTGGACCCCAGGAGGGCAGAAACCTGTCTGAGAGGATGGCAGCAGCAGCTGCAGTGGAGACCCCGGAAAGGCAGTTTGGCAGTACCAGGGTTCTGTGCTAGAGACCCGGGGGATCATGGAATTGTCCCCCCAATGCCAGACATGCTTAGACATGTTACATGGCCATGTTCGGAGTTACCATTGTGACGCTGTACATAGGTGCTGACCTATGTACAGTGCACGCGTGTAATGGTGTCCCCGCAATCACAAAGTCCGGGGAATTTGCCCTGAACGATGTGGGGGCACCTTGGCTAGTGCCAGGGTTCCCACACACTAAGTAACTTTGCACCCAACCTTCACCAGGTGAAGGTTAGGCATATAGGTGACTTATAAGTTACTTAAGTGCAGAGGTAAATGGCTGTGAAATAACGTGGACGTTATTTCACGCAGGCTGCAGTGGCAGGCCTGTGTAAGAATTGTCCGAGCTCCCTATGGGTAGCAAAAGAAATGCTGCAGCCCATAGGGATCTCCTGGAACCCCAATACCCTGGGTACCTCAGTACCATATACTAGGGAATTATATGGGTGTACCAGTATGCCAATGTGAATTGGTAAATTTAGTCACTAGCCTGTTAGTGACAAATTTGGAAAGCAGAGAGAGCATAACCACTGAGGTTCTGGTTAGCAGAGCCTCGGTGAGACAGTTAGGCATCACACAGGGACACATACAGGGCACATACTTGTGAGCACTGCGGCCCTGCCTGGCAGGGTCCCAGTGACACATAGACTAAGACAACATATATACAGTGAAATATGGGGGTAACATGCCAGGCAAGATGGTACTTTCCTACAGTAAGTATGAACCTACCACTGGCAAAAAGGCCACTAATCAAATATCGGTTCAGTAAAGATCTCTGTAAGTTAGCCCCTTGCTCAACCCTTGGTAGCTGTAACTTAGCTGGCAGGCCTAACCTAGGAGACAAGAGTGTAAAGCATTCAAAACACCAATACAGTAAAAAAGTGAAACACAACACACAATAAAAATCCCACACCAATTTATGAAAATTGGTTTTGTTTTTATGAGTAAATAGACACCAAAATGACAAAACTCCAATGTAGGGAAGATATGAATTATTAGAGAATAAGCACTTTATAGTCCTTAGTAATACAAAGCGCCAACATTACCAAAATTCCCCAAACTTCAGGAGGTGTTTCATGAAGTCCTCCTTGCAGATACAAAGTGTCCAAAACACAAATCCAAGGGTCGGGAATCTCCTAGAAGGTCCTTGGAAAAGATGGACCACAATTCCCACAATGCACCTGCCCAAATCCTTAAAAGTCCACTGGATACACTCCAGGCTGGGGACTCTTGCTGAAGATGATGCAGGTAAAGCTCTGTTAACCTGTAGCTGTAGGGAGGTCCACTCATGAGTCCTTATTGAATCAAGGTACCGTCCCCATGGCTGTAGTACCAGACTGTGTAGCAGGCGTAGTTCACTCATAAGTGCAGGCCAAGGGTGCAGATCCAGATTCCAGCAGGGCAGTTCTTCTTCCTCTTGTAGTTTCAGTCAGCAGATCTGAGAGGTTATGTGCCTCTCATTTATTTATTTATTTACAGATCCTGGGCATCAGGAAGGGGGGCACCCCTGACCAATAGACCTGGGCATCAGGAAGGGGGGTACCCCTCCCCTTGCTCTGGCATTCCTGTGTAGCTGCAAAGTTGCACTTCACCAGATGGTCTCTCTCCTGGACACCACTTATCACCTAATCAAAGCAGATCTGCTAATCCTGTTAGCACTGACCAATCAGAGGGGACCTTCAGAAGGCTGGATTTTGGTTTACAGAAAGAAAAGCCTTGTAACGTATTTTCTGTACAAGTTATGATAAATCCACAAATGCCAAATTGCTGGATTTATCAAAGCAAATGTTTCAAGTCCTTGAATGACTTTCCACGATTTTCCTTACTATATTTACAATAAAATACAATATTGCAAAAATAGCCTTTCCCCCACTATCTACAATGGGGGAAAATGAAATTATCAGTTTTTCCCTCACCAAGGTTTATAAAACATCTTTTATAAGGCCCCTGTTTATAGTTACATGACCCTCCACCCCTGGGACACATAGGGAGCCCCTGGGGTACCTAATATGTGAAAATAAGGTAGATCATCACATTTAAAGTGCCCGTACCACCAAAGTCAAATGTGGGCACCATTTCCATTTAAATGCAGTCTGTAGAGTCAGGCTGCATTTAAAAATGACAAAAAACCTCCAGCAGTGCCCACATGCAAAAGGCAGCAATTATGCTGGGCCTCTACTTCCATGCGCTCTTACGTACTAAGATCTTATATGTAGTTGGCACCCCCTTGCCATATTATTTACTAGGGATCTATAGGGCTGTCGTGCAAATGGTATGAATTTAGCTTGTAAAGACAGTCTGCAAGTTAAGCATGCATTTAAAAGGACAGAAAGCACACAGCAGTGCACATGTGCAAGTGAAGTAATTCTGCTGGGCATCTAATCTCCATACCCTAATATAAACTAGGGGCTATAGGCAGATTGTACCCCCTTGCCCTATTATATACTTGGGACTTGCAGGGTCTGTCACGCCAATTGGAAGGGTACTCTAATACCTAGTGTACTCTACTATATGTATGTGTTTTACCATAGCACTGGCCTGGGTCTGGCTACCATCAGCACCAGTCAGCAACAAAAATTTGAGTGAACAGGGCAAAAAGATGGATTTCCAACATTGAGAGACAAGAGTTCATGTGTTTTTTAGGCCAGGAGGATACGTCTCAGATTGAAGAGAGGCTAGACTCATGGTGCAGCTCTACCGTGCAATCTAAATTGTGTTTTTTAAAATGACCTGTTATGATCTCATAAGTGGGAAATTTACAGACTAGATCAGTAAGTGCTGAGCAGAGGGGCAAGATCAATACAGTTCTGCTACGTCTATGAATGTTTAGGTACAAATTAATTAGTAAATTGAAATCATCCTCGAGTTGAAATTTCGGCCCGCAATAGTAGCTGCCTGGATTGATGGGCAACCTGTTTCAACTGTGGTTGTATTGAGGTTAGCGGTAGTGGCTGTGTAGATTGCCAGCCAACCAATGAGAGTTTGAAGTGATTTGTTTTAATGGCAAGTTTGTGTTGACCATAAAAGCCTGCTATCGGGATTGGCGCCAGGGCCCATGTTTCCTGTAAACATAGAAGGACAACATGCTTAAAAATAGTTTGTACCTCGTCTTATAGTATCATCTGCTTCAAGCCAGCTAAATTTCAAGTGATCATAGTAAAATAGGACTTGTGAGAAACTGGCCCTATATGCAGGCTTTTATTCAAGGTGCTAGGAGCAATGATTCAAATTTTCTGATAGTGATGCAGCAGTCCAGCTCAACTCTGGCATAGGATGTGAGGAGGTTAGTACTGCACATTCCTCCTACCGGCTTTTTGTCTAAGCAGACTTGTACCATGAAGCTGCTGAAGCAGTTAGAGTTTGAGGGTCCGTTTGCGCTCTTTAGATGCTCAATGCTGGTTTACATTTTGGGGAGAGATAGTTACAGATCAAAATATGTGTATACATTTCTGTTCACATTAGACGTATGTCAGTGCCACATGACGGAAAGGATTTTGTTTCCGTAAGAACTTTGGTTGCAATTTGCGGGGATCTCCAAGATTCAATTGTTGATTTGGTGTTCCTGACTGACGGAGATCTGTTAAGCTTGACTCTGCGAATGTCGTTTGATCATCGGTTGGTCAGGGTCAGACATGTTGCAGAAGACGAAGAACGTTGCCCCTATTCAAGATGTCACTCTGACAACGTGATGTATATGTTTGAGTAAAGATTAGGTTTGCAGATGTTAGCTGGTTGTAACCCAGCAAGTTAGATGGTTCTTTCACAGATGAATTATGGGCCTCATTACAACCCTGGAGGTTTTAAGACCGTCAGGGCCGCGGTTGCAGTCGGAGCGCTGCCAATTTGGTGGTCCGACAGCCAGATTATGACTGTGGCGGTTGTGCCATGGCCGGACCGCCAGTACCACCACTTATCCTCCACTGGAGGGGCTGGTGGTACTGGCGGTCCTAATCCCCCAGGGCAGCGCCCCCGCCATGTTCAGGTTGGCAGAGACAGGGTGCAGGATGCCCCGGGGGGGCACTGCACTGCCCATGCACTTGGCATGGGCAGTGCAGGGGCAACTCTGGCCAGCCCCGTCGCAATTTTCACGGTCTGCTTTGCAGACAATGAAAATCGTGATGGGTGCTGGTGCACGTGCACCTTGCGCACTACAGCACTGCCGCCGGCACTATTATGAGCTGGCATCACTGTTGTAGGCTGTTTCCCGCTGGGCCAGTGGAAAACTCTTAATGAGGACCACACAGCCGGTAACCTGACTGCTGGAGTTTGGTGGACAGCCTTTCACGTCCGACAAACTAATAATGACCCCCTAAGTGTTGAGTGTCCTACTCTTGACAGGGTAATCAGAGAGTTGGTGATAGGGCCACTTTGGTTATGACAGTTCTGTAGAGTTGTGTTAGTATGCTGCTGTAATTGGCTGCTGGCAGATGACCTAGAAGAAGGGGTTGTCATGTGCTGGCCTGAGGGCTTATGTGTTCCAGTCTCAAATGACTGTGAGGGATCATTTGCCACAGAGGGCATTGTTTCTAATTGGGTTCACACAAGATTTTCAATCTTAGCACTGATTGTAATGGAGTTTTGATATGGCTGGACGTTTTTGTTAAACTGGCCCGCCAAGGCAATCAGCTGAATGCAAAACCTCCTGCCCCTAGAGAGTGTGACTTCCTGGCTAAGATATGTTGTTAGTTTTAGACTGTCAGAAGATTGGAAACAGTTTGAGCAACAGGTAGGCTGAAGGGGGGTTTCACTGTGTGTCTAAGGCATGGAATTAAAGGCTACATCTATGCCTGCTAGAAGCACCGGTTCTTTGTGTTTTTCTTTAGCCTTTTCTTCTGCCACCTAGATAGGTAAATTGGGGATGGTTCAGTTACCTCTAAGGGCAGGCAGTAGAGACAGTGGCCTTTCCTGATTTGTTTCTGATTTGTTCATACTATTGTACATGGCAACCTTCTGCGGGGGCCCTTCTCTGCAAAAGTGGAGTCTGCATTGGTGAGGTGGTTAAGTTTTAAATTGTCTACCAAGATGGAAAGTAATTCTGGGAGAATACAGAGCTGGTCCACTATGGGAATGCTGGACCATTTGCTTGATGGTATGAGCTAAGCTTGGTGTCCAAGTTTGTTATTTTTGCATCCATACCAATTATTGCAGTTGCCAGAGTTGGGTATTATTTTCACCTGGAATTCCAATTTATGAGCTTGACAAGTTAAGGCAAAAGGGTCAAACTGATAGATAATAGTGCTCACAATGGATGATTGCTCAGTTGCTCCTGTATCCCAGGCAGTAGCAGAAGCATTCCACAAGACCTGATACTGTTGCTGGGAGGTCCTCATGAACCAGTAGTGGGAGCTATGGCGAGGGCAATCCTACCAGAGATGTACCCTTGGTGAATGAGTTTGCAGGTATGTCTTGCAGAGGCCAGCAGCATGGTCCAGGCCTCTGAAGGCTTGTTGTGTCCCTGATCTCAAACAGGACATCAGTCAACTGACCCTTGGAATCACTTCTTGAGACCTGAGTTTAAGGCAAGCAACCACAGTCTAACTTCAGGATCTTTAAAAAGCAAGTCAGATCTTTTTCTGAACTTCAAAGGTCCAGAAGTGTTCTGAGAGGGCTGCTGGGGATGCCGCATTTATGCCTGGTATTAACCTGTTGGTGGCAAAACTCCTGGCCTCTCCCCACCCAATCCAGTAAAGGTACTCCAGGGTGACCCTGACCACTTTTACAGCACTTCCTGTGTGCTTTACTGGAACCTATCAAACAGTGCCCTTCTCTACCTAACCCCGCCACAGCAAAGCAGAACCTTTCTTCCCCTTTCTGTGCCCACCCTATGGTAATGGGCATACCCTGTGCTGTTGTCACCCAAAACTAGTTCTGGAGGAGATTGCATTTGCACTGAATTTGAAGACAAAATAACTAGCAAGACAAAAGGGAGGCAGGCCCATGTATGAGCTACTGCTGCCACTGACAGGGTGGTTATCATTTGAAGTTTAGGAAGCGGCTGCACATAGTTCCCAAGCCATGCTGCTCAAAGTATAAAAATACTTCCCCAAAACCAGCCCCTTTGTCCACTGTCTGGGAGCAATCCACATCACACTATAGGGGAGCCATCAGTCCGGGGACACTGGCAGAAAGACCCTTTTGGCTTAAGGAAGAAAATTACAACTTTCTAAAAGTGTAATTTCTAAAATTCTAATATAGAATCTGACTTAACCATTAAAATGGTTTTCAAATTACAATCAAGATTTTTTTAAATCATTTTCTTAGCTGTTCCCAAACTGAAATTAAGCATTATAAGTTGCTATAATGCAACCCAGTGTTTCCTATGAGAGCCAGCTTTGTCACAGTGAAAAACAATTTTGGAGGTTTTTCACTGCAGGACATGTAAAACATTAAATATACATGTCCTACTTTCTAAATGCCATGCACCCTGCCCTGCAGACTTTTTTGGCCTATCTTAAGGGTGACATAAAAGTATAAAAAGAAAGTTTTCGACCTGGTAAAACGTTTGTTTTAACAGGTCAAATTGGCAGTTTAAGACTGCACACCCAGACTGCAATGGCAGGCCTGGAGACATTTTGTATGGTGCTACTTTAGTAGGTTGCACAATAACTAATGTATCCCACTTATAGCACTTAATTTACAGGCCTTGGGTACATATAGTACCATATACTAGGCATGTTTAGTCAATTAAATGTTCTAATGAAATGTATGGGAATTTTACCACGTTTGAAAAGGAGAGAACATACACTTTACCTCTGGTTGGGAGGAGTCCAGTGAACAAAGTTCTATGGTCAACCAAAAAACAGTTTCAGCAACGGAAGGCACAAATTTGGGGTGACTCTCCAGGAATGGTAAATTTCCAATAGCCTTGAAGACCAAACTCGCAGCACACTTTGTCAGAAATGAATTGATCCAGGATCATAGCTATGATGGGCAGATGATGTCAGTTTTGTAAAGCAAATGCATTCAGTTCTCGATAATATAAGCAAGGCAGATATTCTCCATTTGCCTTTGCCACAAGGGATATTAGTAACTCCTGCTGGAAAGGTGGTATGTCAAATGAAGCCTTTGTCTCAGTTGATCTGAAGGCACTGTCAAAAAAATGAATTTTCTTTCATGATCTTTCCATGTTTAATGGGCTGTCAAATAAACGGATAAGTTGGGCAGTCACACTCTATGAGGTGGAACAGTGTCAACACCTTTTTTACTAAATTCAAGCCATTGTGCAGGAATGATCTCCACATCCTGCCCTTCAAAGTTATCTCTGAGGAATATGGCTGCATTACAAAGTATGTCAGCGACAGAATTTTGTCTGTAGTTATCTTGGGAAACAATGGGTATCACAAAACGGCGAGTTAAAAGTGGCCTCTTGGCTATTCCAGTCTAATCGGAGGTTATGTTTTTTGAGGGATAGAGTGTTATTTTTAAAAATGGATTTGACTATCTTTGCAGTGTCCTATAAGAGTAGCCATAAATAATGGAACCGGCTCAAAACGTACTGCTCCCGAAGTGAGAGCCGTCCAACGATTTCTTGTATTTCTTCCTTAAAAGTCTTCTCCTTGATGAGGATCTGATGTATTGCTTGAAAGTGGTTATTCATAAGGTATCTGGATGCCCTGGAATCTAGCAAGTTAAGACCCATCACAGGTCCTCAACAAGTAGCAATCATAACTTGCAGGAAATAATTTGCTCGATCAGTAACAGAAACTTCAGTAATGTGTGGGCTCGTCCCGAGTCTGTTATTCATGGACGGGCTGAGCTGATTTCCTGTATCTGATGGCACCAACTGTCCAGTCTTTCCACAGCAGAAACACAATCCTGTCTTTTGTGATTGTCCCTATGGGTTTCTCGGCCTAAGGCATAGAACCGCTGTCGACCTGTACTTTATTTTAACAAGTTTCCGATTTTAATTATAGCATTCAGATCTTTGAAGCTGTTGCTGCATTCATTTGCAGAATGAGGTCAATTAAAGGAACCAATGTGGTTGGTTTATTTACTACGAACAATAAGGCATCTTTAAAATCAACTTGGAGACCTAGGTAAAAGATTATACGACAGAACACCGACTTAAAAACAACTACTAACCTTAACAACGAGGTCGGAACACCGACCTCATTCTTACTACTAATGATTTTACCACGAATGCCTTAACAACGATATTTCGTTGTAAAGGCATTCCTGATAAAACCATTACTAATAGGCACCATTCACCCTACATCCCTCACCCCACCCCCCCAACCCCACCACAAAACCTAAAACCCCCTAACCCCCACCCCCTCCCCAAAACCAAAAATACCCCACCCCCCAACCCCACCCCAAAACCTAAAACCCCCTAACCCCCACCCCCTCCCCAAAACCAAAAACGCCCCACCCCCCCATCCCCACCCCAAAACCTAAAAACCCCCACCCCCTCCCCAAAACCAAAAACGCCCCACCCCCCAACACCTAAAACCCTGTAACCCCCACCCCCTCCCCAAAACCAAAAACCACCCACCCCCACCACCCCACCCCAAAACCTAAAACCCCCTAACCCCCACCCCCTCCCCAAAACCAAAAATGCACCACTTACCTTAGTCAACCCCTTGTCACCTGCGTCGTCCTCCTTCGCCAACTCCCTTCTTTGTACCTTAACCACACATGTTCGTTGTTCAGAACATACGTAGTTAAGGCACAAAATAACGGAGTCGTGGTTAAAAAAAGCGTTGTTGCGCTTTCGTTAACCACGACTTTCGTAAAAAAAAAGTCATAAAAAAGGATGTTTCCCTAGGTAAAAGAGTGCAGCGGTGGACTCATCTGTTCACACCACATTAAACACAAGCAGTTGGTAGTGAGTAATTTAATTCACTAAATCCTGATTTCCCTTTTTAGCATTATTACACCAGCATAGGCGATTGGGTGATAGGTTTCTGAACAAGGATGACAGAAAACTGAGCAAAGAATTTGATTCAACTGGACAATAATGGACTTTGATTTTATATTAACAGCGTAGCCACATCAAGAAGTCCCTCATAAGGAATTAAATTACAAATGTAACTTTAGTAGTGTTATCATTAATGATTAAGGGTTTCACTAAGAAGTGCATCTAACACTGGGTCACAAAGTTTTGAAACTTATGAGGATCCACACTAAATTTCGCCATAGGTGCTAACACCAAGTTAGAGAAAATATTTACACTTCACTACATTCCTACACTGCTACAATCCTAGTCTGCTACCCTCAGTATTGAAAGTGATTGTAACCATTGTTATGGGGTTATCATACCGTGACAAGGAAGTCGTATTGCAACCCCTGGAGCTTGATCTGACCACCTCCCAGGTGCAAGAGACCCTGCAGTTAGATGCCCTGGTGGTGAACAGGACAAAGAATGCAGACCCCCACACGACTACACAGATAACACTGAAACCTCCTCCACATGCCCTTCTTGTTTTGCTTATATATCAGATTCCCGGTTTGCAGGAAAAGCTTAAAGCAGAATTTCCTCAACACTCACGTCTGCAAATGACCTTTTTCCCAAATCTACTAAACCGTTTGTCAGCAAAGTTTGCAAAGTCAGTTTCACCCTCCCTCCACCCACAACAGTAAACATTCCAGGCCATGGGAAAATGCAAAGGCCTCCTGTGAGGATTAGTAGCAGATGGGAAATCCTGTCTGGACCAGAGGGGTGACAGAACTGGTAATGATGGTGGGTTCTAATGGCAGTCCAGGACAGGAAAGTCATTTTGTGTCTGCAATGTTAATTTTCCCACATCAGAGGCACAGCAGGTGGCGTTAATTAAGTTAGCCTGCAGAGGCTAATATGTGGAGAATGCAATGTCTATTCTTCACCATCACTTCATTCTCGACTGCCACAATGGAAGAAGTGATTGTGATTCTGGAGGAAGGTGCATGTCAGATGTGTTTATTGCCCCCTACTGTCTTTTCTTTATACCTTAATGGCTGGGTAGAGTATTTGTCGGAATGCTCTGTGGATGCTCCTCCTTCAGCCAATGCCAAAATTCTAAACCCTTTCAATCTCAAAAAGTCAGAGGGGCCTGCAACAACTTCTTAAGAAATTTGGTGTTTTGTTTCCTGCCAGGACTGTGGCTTAGAAATAAATGTAGTCAAAACCAAATTTATGGTATTTACACATCACAAAAATTCCAAGGGCAGGCTAACCTTAGGGGCAAAGTCTTAGAGAGGGTTGATTTGTTAAACTACTCGGGGATTAAACGTTAACCAATCATGTCATAGTGCCCACATATCAACATGGCCTTGTTGAAACATATGAAGATTGCTGGTGCTATTTTAAAAGAACATAGTGTTTCTTTTACTAAACCAATAGCCCTGTTCGTCAGGTCTATGTGGCCAATGTCAGGCCAATGCCAGGTCAATGTGGCCAAGGCCCTTGGTGGCTATGGCCCCTTGGCGTAGCGCTTTATGGTGCTGAGCTGTGGGGTTTTTGTGATTGTTGGACTTTTTTTTTCCTTTGCAGGGTCACCTCCAATCTTTTTGCCTCCTCCTTCCTATTTTTCTGACCTGTTTTTGTTGGCTTTTGAACTCTGAGCACTTTACCATTGCTAACCAGTGCTAAACTGCACATTCTCTTGGTGTCAAATGTATGTGTAATTAGATTTCCATGATTGGCATATTTGATTTACCGGTAAGTCCCTAGTACAGTGCACTAGAGGTGCCCAGGGCCTGTAAATCAAATGCTACTAGTGGGCCTGCAGCACTGGTTGTGCCACCCACATTAGTAGCCTTTTAAACATGGCTCAGGCCTGCCACTGCAGTGTCTGTGTGTGCAGATTTTAACTGCCAATTCGACTTTGCAAGTGTACCCACTTGCCAGGCCTAAACCTTCCCTTTTCTTACATTTAAGACACCCCTAAGGTAGGCCCTATGAAGCCCCATGGGCAGGGTGCAGTGTATGTTTAAGGTAGGACATATACTGATGTGTTTTATATGTCCTGACAGTGAAATACTGCCAAATTCGGTTTTCACTGTTGCAAGACCTATCTCTCTCACAGGTTAACACGGGGCTACCATTAAAAATTATTAAATCATAGATTCCCTTTGGGAGCAGGTGGACATGTGGAGTTTGGGGTCTCTGAACTCACAATTTAAAAATACATCTTTTAGTAAAGTTGGTTTTGAGATTGTGTGTTTGAAAATGCCACTTTTAGCATTAGGCATTTTCTTGCTTAAACCACTCTGTGACTCTGCCTGTTTGAGGATTCCCTGTCTGGGTCAGTTTGACAGTTGGCCAGTTTGCACCTCTCTTTAGACAGTGACACAAAGGGAGCTGGGGTGTGGCCTGCATATCCTGATGAGCCATCTGTGCTAGGAGGGAGCAGAGGAGTGCTCACTTACACCTGAAAGGGCTGTGCCTGCCCTCACACAATGCAGTCTCCAACCCTCTGGTGTGTGTCTGGGGCCTGGCCTGGGCAAAGCAGGATTTCACAAACAAGAGAGACTTTCCTTTGAAGTAAGCCTACTTCAAAGGCCAAAATGGGAATAAGAAGAGCACCCAAAACCACAGACTTTAGATCACTTCTGGAAATCAAGAGGAACCTCTGCCTGGAGAAGAGCTGAGGAGAAGTGCTGCCCTGCCTGTGACTGTGCTTTGTGGAGCTATCCTGCAGTTGCTGCTTCTGCCTGTGCAAGGGGACAAAGACTGCATTGTTGTGCATTCCTGCTTGTAAGGAAATCTCCAAGGGCTTGTCCTGAGCTTGCCTCCTGTTGTTGAAGTCTCATGGCCATCAAAGACTTTCCCTGCCAGTACCTGGACTCTCTGCTTAGAATCCTGCCCTGCCAAGTGGTGCCCTATCCAGTTCCTGGGGCCTTGGAAGGTGAAGCTGACAGACCAAGACTGTAAATCCACGCACAGCCCGCCGTGTGGGGAAAATATCGATTCACCTTCCGAGACGCTGTTGAGAAACGGCGCGCCCCCGGTTTTGCGGCAGAAATCAACGCTCCTCCAGCATCCCGGCTGGAAGATCAACGCACGCAGCTGGAGAAACGACACGCAACACTCGCTGACGGAGGCTGATAATGTCGCAACCCACACTGCGTGGTTTTGCTTACACCGTGCGGCAGGATTTTCAACGCAAACCTTGCTGGGCACGGAAAAACAACGCAAAGCCTGCCCGGATGCGAGTGCTTGCCCGGATCGATCGACGATGCAGGGAGGAAAAATGACGCATACCGAACGGAGGAGGAGAAACAATGCGCAGTCTCGCCTGCGGGTGAGAAATCGACACATCGCTAGCCTTTTCTGACGCACACTCACCCGTGTGTGTGTTTTTTTACGCTACCCAGGTACTTTTCAATGCTAACAGTGTTTTTACTGTTTTCTTAAGGATTTAAGACTCTTTTGCTTTTAAAATGAATAACCTGACTTGTGTATGTTGGAATTTTGTTGTTTCGGTCTTGTTTTGTTTAGATAAATATTTCCTATTTTTCTAAACCTGCGTTGTGTCATTTTGTAGTGTTTTCAGTAAGTTACTGTGTGTGTTGGTACAAAAACTTTACACCTAGACTCTGAAGTTAAGCCTGCCTGCTTGTGCCAAGGGGGCTAGCGGGGGCTAACTGAGGGTGATTCTCCTTTACCCTGACTAGAGTGAGGGTCCTTGCTTAGACAGGGGGTAACCTGACTGCCAACCAAAGACCCCATTTCTAACAGTGATGTTTCCATTCTGGAGCGATCCGAGAATAGATTTCTAAGATCACTAGTCTCTCTCCCTTATAGCACTCCTTTGCATCAACTATATTTGGATATGGGTATCAAAAAGGTAGCCCTAAAAGCTTCTTTATGCCCTTCACTTTTTGTGGTGAAGAGTACGGATCACCCCAGAGTTGGCACACTATGCTGCGGCCCTACAAGATCTCATCAGGGTAGACATTCAATAAAATCCCATAGTTGAGAGCTATACAAAACTTTTCTCTAAGCCTTGGTGATTGTTGGTTACATCTTTCTGTTGCCCACGTGCCATCCAAGGGTGCTTTGAAGAAACAGTACTAGGGCCCTCATTATGAACACGGCGGTCGAAACCGCCGTGTTCATGCTGGCGGTCAAACCACCGACCGCCAGCATCCTCGGATCCCTGCCGGCCGTATAATGTACATTCCTGTGGGCCGGCAGGCTGAAACATTGTTTCTGCCTGCCAGCCCACAAGAATGCCTGGCCGGGGCATTGACGGTGGCTCCATCTGGAGCCACCGCCAATGCCTCTGTGCGGCGGGTGCAGCTGCACCCGTCGCGCAGATCACTGCCACTGCCCATGCCAAGTGCATGGGCAGTGCAGGGTCTCCAGGGGGCACCCCTTCCGCCAGCCTTTCCCTGGCGGGGAACCCCACCAGGGAAAGACTGGAGGCTGAGGAATCATTATCCAAGCGGCAGCACCGCTGCCCTGTTGGATAATGATTCCGACCGCCGCCAGGCTGCCTGATGGAGCCAGCCTGGCGGTGAGTGTGTTGTTTATGTGGCGGTGTGGCCTGCCATGCCGGCTGGCAGGTTTACCCGCCACCGTCGGCATGGCGGGCCACACCGCCAAGTTCCAAATGACCACCTAGGTATTTTTAATAAGCAGGGAGGAGCAAAAAGCAGCAGGTACACTGACTGGATTTTTAAAATTTCAAATCGATGTATGGCCTAGCAAAACACTGGGACATGATTACCATCCCATTAGACAGGAAACTCTATCATCAGTTCTGAGTGGGGCCACTTCCCCTTAGGTCTTTTACTGTAAAATGGGCTGGATCTGAGTCTGTAGTGTGTCCCTTTTGTAGCCACCACGTTGAGTCTGTACCGCATGTGCTGATCGTATGTCCTGCATATGCCCAGTTCCGTTCGGTATGGCTGGCACCTATCTGCAGACAACTGGTTACTACCAGCCAATCCGTTGCTTTGAGGCTTTTGAGAACGGACCATTGTACCCTGCACGCTTGCTGGGTAGCTACATTTTCAAGATTAATGTGGGCGAAAAGAAGATCTGATACCAAATGATTAAGACTTTAGTAGGTCTTCAATTATGGGTTATATTGGATTGATTGCCAATTTTAGCTGGCTTTTTTTAAATTGTAGTGTTTTTATTTTTATAATTTATGCTGCTATTTGTGTCACTTACTCAATGAAACGAGTTGGTTTTTATTACTATTTTTAAATTTATATCACATATTTATTGGATGTCACTGGAACTTGTATGGCTCTGGCCGAAATAAAGTTACTTCTGTCTTGACTTGATTCTGTCAGGGGTAGTTTCAGTATTGGCAGGATGCAGTTTTGTAATCAACAGGTGCTGTCAATCAATAAGGTCCGTTTGGAGGCAGTTGAAAGTGACATGCTGGTTGTACAAAGAGGAAGTTCCACGGCACACGAGTGACCCTCGGTTTCACGTCGCTTCCGGAGTTTGCGCAGACCGAGTGGATGAACACTGCCTGCGGTGATATCAGGCCAAGTGTGGGTCCTACCGTCCTACCTAAGTGAACTCCACAGCACACATTTAACCTCCTCATAATCTGGTTACTTTTGACATGATCTGTGATTAGCAGAGCCAGGTATAAATTACGGAAATTCCAGGCGGATGGCCCGGGTGTCGAAAACAGTAGGGCTGCAGAATAAACCTACCAGAAGGAAATATGACCCCTTTGCTAGGGGAATGGTGTTAATACATGTCACTTTGGCTAACACGACAAAATACAGCCTTGAATGGTCAGTGCCACCAATTAACGAGCGAATATGGATTAACAGAGAAAGGCTGAGGTGTCATAATGCACTGAAAGTCACTTAAAAAAGGCAAGCATTTTAAATTCATTCAGAAGTTAGTAATTTCTGCATGTCCGAATTTAACATGGTAAACCGTAAAACTCATTTTTATTTAATTTTCTTTTAACCTTTTTAACAATTCAAATGTGCTGCCTGCTCGTGTAAGTAAATTCAAAACATATTCAGCATTTGGTCACAGTTTTTCTCTTTTTGTTAGTATGCATACAAACACTCCCATTCTGCATTCGTTGCTTTATGGTTTCTATATGTTTTGATGATTTCTTAAACATCTTGGCTAAATCCCTGCTCTTTTTCTTTGAGCCTACCCAGACACCCTAACTCGGCTGTGACTCAGTGCTGACTGGCAATGATGAAACTCCCCGTTGAAGATCTTAATCTTAGCACAAACAATAGCGAAGCAATCCATCAGATAAATGGATTATCATTTCAAGTAGAAAGTATTGTGAAATACAGTAGAGACGTCCAAATATTTCAACAACTGTTTTATAAATGTTTATGTAATTGTAGGGAATTTCAATAAATCGTGATGTATGTTTAAAAAAGTAAACCACGAACATCAGAAACTTTATACAGACAATTACAGATTACATTTCGAGGAAAAATAACACCAATTCCACCTGGAGACTGCTGATAGGAAAAACATTTAGCTTTTTAGCAAGATGCTCCTCTTATAGAAGGAGAAATCGAAAAAACGGGTTCGTGGGGCTCTAGGGATGCTTCAGCCCCAAAAGAGAACAGGTGTTAAGGTAGAGATGAACAAATACCACTGGCTGTAGCAGGAACCTCATATCACTACAAAAGGGTTCACTAATGGTCCAAATATTGGTCCAGATGGGTGGTTAAAAGGTTTTAAAAGCTGGCATGTGCTTGAAAGAAGCCAAAGGTAACCATGTTACTCGCTGGAAAAGAAATCAGGACAGTATCACAATGTGCACAACCATGGGACGAGGAAGAGCTTAACTTGTATGAATACAATGAATGTGTGGGTCATGCCATTAAGATGATGAGTTTCAGATCAGTTACCATTTGACGGGCCTCCCAACATAGACCGGGCTCTTTAAATCATTGTGAAAGTAAGACATTTGGAAATCCTTTTTTGACTCCAAGCTCCACCCCCAGGTGAAAGCAGTAACCCAGAATCTTTATTTCACTTCTCCTGTTGAGAGCCGTGGTGAAGGCACACCTACATTATTGTAACATGATCTACACAGGTCTTCTGTATAAACTCACTAGTGCTCTGCAGAGGGCCCAAAACAAAACTGACAGAATGTGTCTGAACTTTCAGTGAACTAACTATATTGAATAGTACTGAAAGCACTTTACTGGCTCCATTAGAGGGGAGAACGAAATTTAAGGATGCAAAGCACACAATGCATACTGTGACAAATGTGTTATCCTCATTATTACCCACCCAGGACTCTATGCTCAATAAATAAACCTTGTTCACACAAAAAGACTTTTGCGTCTCTCGTCCCAAATTGTTCAATGCACTTACACTGTATTTCATTCTCTTGGGAGTTGTGATGAAGATTATGAGATTAGAGCAGTGGTTCCCAACCTGTGGTCCGGGGACCTCTGGGGGTCCGTGACTGCTTAGAAAATTCAATTATATAAATAGATTACGTACCCAGCTTTCAGTAATGACTCATCTGGGGGTCTTCGGATTTCAATAATGATTCAGTGGAGTTCGCCTGATTGCATTAATGATAAAGTGGAGGTCCTCAGAAGGCAAAAGGTTGGGAAGCACTGGATTAGAGTGTTGTGTTACTGACTCGATGATGACCTCCCAACATAGAATTCCTTATTAAACAAGAAAATAAATTAACACTGGACGCTGCACACACCTGGATGTCCCAGAAATGCTAGGACCTGCAGAAAACCAGAGGTGTATCGTGCTATGCATGATATGTCAAGAACAAAGAGGACGATAGCAAAGATATATCAATAACAAATTCTCAATTTTATGAGAACTGGCATGTTGTACCCAGCATAAGGGCAACAATAAGTAGCAGCTCTAAAACACTGACATTATCTCCATTTGAACAAAAGCATGTGGACATGGCAGCAGTTTACTACCAGATACTATAGACTATGTTTGGAAAGTTTACCTGTGGGCCCTGGATGTGAGAAGACACTGGTGGTGACCCATGTAGTAGGAGAGACTGTTGTGTGTCACAGCAGTGAAAGGTATGTACCAACTGTGAACCTCTCAGGGGCAACTATTCACCCTTAGGCTCATGTTCAGAATGTTGAACTGACGGGCACAGTGCAGTTGCACTGCTGGCAGTCCCAAATGCCAGATGTACTGGCCATGAGCAAAAGTGCACATGAGCATACTTACAATTGTTAAATCTGCTGGATAGCATTCTACACATCTTCCATTTACATCTTTACACCAACACGCAGAAACCTGTAACATGCATACATGCCACTGTAGTATGCAGTCTCCAAACAAAGAGAAGACAAATCAAAATAGCACCATATATATAGTGTGCTCGCTTGTCAATCTGCTCTAGACACATCTATGATTTCCCTGTACACAGCGTGACCTTTAATATCTATTTGTCCTAAGGCTCCACCCTTTGAGTTCTGACAATGATCTCACATTTGTACAGGATCGACACATCGTCGACGTGGTGCAGACCCTTTATGAACATTTTGCATTGGAGATTAACAAGCCTTGCTGTTCGTGTATATTTTATACACACAATGATCACTCATCAGATGTGTATCACGTTTGAGAGAGCACCGAGCACATTTCACACTGGCATCTACTGCGTCATTGTAATATAATTTTTGGTTTGATCAAAATCCATTTGGCTATGTTACCTATTTGTTAGACCTGACATCCTTGGCATGGTATTCCCCAAAATTTTGCCTTCGCCCCTTCTGTTTTGGTGGATTTACTTCTGTTGGCTTTAGTCCTCTGTGAATTTACTATTGCTATCCAGTGCTGACGTGCTTGTGTCCTCTCCCTAAAACATGAAAAAATTGGCTTACACCTACACTAATTGGCACATTTAATTTACTTGTAAGTCCCTACAAAACTGTACTACATGTTTTTGGGTCCTTTAAATTAAATCCTACTAGTGGGCGTGCAGCATGCATTATGCCACCCACTAAAATAGTCTTTCAGAAACATGTCTCTGGCCTGCCACTGCAGTCTGTAGGGCAGTTGTAAACTTCCTTTTTCAACCAGGCAAAATAAACCTTTTGCCAGGCCTAAACCCTCCCTTTGAATACTTATAAGTCATGCCTAGGGTAAGCCCTAAAAGCTTATGAGACAGGGTGCACTTTATTAGAAAGGTAGGGCATGCCTACTTAAGTTTTACATGACCTGGCAGGGAAAATCTCCTAAAGAAATCTCTCCCCTTGACTAACACTGGGGTGTCTCAATACATTTCATAAGCACTATTTCTGGGTTGGGAACAGATAGGAAGCAGATAGAGATATGCTGTTTAGACTCAAATGAGTTGTAATTTAAAATCCTCTTCAAGGCTAAAGTCAGATTTTAAGCCACAGTTCTGAAAATACCACTTTTAGAAATGTTGCCTTTCTTGTTTTAATCACTGGTGCCTCCTACGAGGTCACATAACTATGAATGGCTCTGCTGTTCAGGTTTGTGTATTCCTCACAAACAGTGACACAAAGGGGATTAGGCATGGACATGATGGGCCATCCTGCAAGGATGGCTGGGGGTGGAGCTGTGCCTTGCCCCACATATGCTTCAAAGGGCTTCTCCAGCACAGACAAAGGAACTTAATACCAGCCTTTTGTCACCTCAGACAGTTTCGAGCCTTGACAGGGGAATGGATGAAGTTTCCAGAACCAGATGTGGGGGTAGGATAGGATGCTCCCCACACACAAAAGCCGGGACTAGGTATAAATTCTGAAGCTCCACAGCCACTTAAGAACACTTATGGACATGTGGACATTATAGAAGAAGAGCTGCCCTGCTGCTGAGGACTGCCTTGCTGTCTGAGGAAAAAGACTGGACCTGCTTACCCTCATCCCAGGCTAACCCAGAGTGACCCCCAAGGGTCAATTAGCTGTCTTCCTGTGTGAGCTACAGGGACACCACAAGCTCCAGAGGCCTCCCTGCAACCGCCCAGCTGGCCTGCTACAACTGGGCCTACCAGAGCCCTGCTGGCCTCTGCTGGAGTGAGTCCCAATCCTCAACAGGTTCCTCGTCAGGTCACAGACCCTTGGCTGATATCAGAGTGCATTCATCAAAAAAAAGGTGACAATCTTGAAGCCTGGGCTCCTCAAGACCGTGCCCGTCTGTGTCAAGACTTTACCACCCACACCAACCACCAAAACAAAGCTCTGCTCAGACCTGCTTGTTGTGTCAGCATCGATGACCGGCAATGCAAGAGCTACACTGCACGCTACAGCAACACCTACCTGCAGTGGTTGCCAACGCGAGGCTCCAGCAACAACTGCCAGCAAAGCCCGGTCTGCCCTTCGCGCTACACCCATGACCATTCGCAATGCTCACTCTGCTCCTCGCACCCTCCTCCACAGTGAACAGAACTGTTTGTGCCGGACCCACAAGGTAACTTTTTAGTGGGACTATCCTAGTCCTTGCATCCAACACATGCTCCATCGTGGTCAACCTAAACTTTACCTCCCAGTCTAGTGTGACCAAATGACCGTGAGTGGAACTTTGTGCTTTTAAGAGCTATATTTATAAAACAAACATTGAAACTGCAAAGCTACGGTTCTACTGATTGGATTTTTGTTGTTCTGTTGTCAGTTTATTCATTAAAACGTTCTCTATTTTTCTAAACTGGTTTGGGGTGTTTTCACTTTATTACTGTTTGTGTGCTGCATAAATACTTTGCACAATGCCCCTAACATAAGCCGAGTTGCCAAGCTACCGGAGGGTTAAACACAAGTTAATTTAGATACTTTTGTGGTTCATCCTAACAAGGATTGTGGTTGGTGCCTGAGTTGAGCTTCCATCCTGCTCAACCAATAACCCACTTTCTTACACTATTGTTTTCCATTGATATATCAGGGACAACTGTTCCTGTACTAGCTACAATTACTTCTAGACACTAGGCCGTGGTCCATGAATGTCAAAAGCTGACCAGCTATCTCCACAGGTAAACAAAACATACTGACTGATCCCAAATCCAAAAAACATGGCATTGCATTGATTCTAGTGTCTAATATCTCACCTACAGAACCGAAAAAAGTAAGAAAGAAGAATGGGTTGGCACAGACATAGCAACATCAAGACCTATTTCTGAACCCAACTCACATGATGCTACAAAAAAATCCATTCAGGAAAAATAGTGTAGTCATCCTTATACATAATAATCCTCCAGTCAGAATACATAAAATGTGGAAAGATCTCTACGGTCCATATGTCTTCACCTAACTTTCAAACTATGATCTAATGCTAGCGTTTGGATCCATTTATGCTCCAACTGTGGCAAAGATTATGTTTTTTACTCTATTGAATAGGATGCTTACGGAAATCCTATCCTCAACTGTAATGATAAGTAGAGATTGGAACCTCAACCATACCATAACACCAGAGGATTCCTCAAAGACCTCGTTTCGGATCATTCCTTGGTGGATCCTTACTGTATGCATTTACCTGACCACGAAAGAAAACACATTTCTTTTATGTCCACACAACATTGAAACTTGAATTGACTATTTTCTGATTCATGGTAACCACTTGCTGAAAATATCTAGCTGTGGGATAAAACCTAGCTCGATTTCCAGTCATGCCTTGGTTTCTGAGTCGTGATCTACAAATACAACGACCGTCACGTAAACAATAGAGAATGAACGCTTTGCATTATCAATCAGCAGAAAAGAAAAGAAATCCTGAGGTTCACTTCACAGACTGAATTAAAAGCCATTCACCTCAAAACAGACCCGTTGGGTGACCAGCAAGCCTCATATGAGAGACATAAGGAACTCATCGGCACTAAACGGACAATACAAATGTCATCTTATTGTCATTAACTTGAAAAACCTAACCCTGGAAAAATATTAGCAATCAAGACGCAGGTAATTGCTTCCGGAACCAGCTACCAATTTCCACTTTGACTCCAGAACAACAGAACACGTTTAATGAGGAGATCACTGATGAAGAAATAGGGGCAGCGCTGAAAGACATGCGCACAAGTAAAGCCCCTGGGAAGATTGATTCCCAATCAAATTTCATATGACGACAGCGAAACAAACCATTCCTTTGCTAGGGTAACTGTTTCAGGAGGCAGCATCAGTTGGTGTATTAAAAGCTGACTTTAAGCGCTCATCATTCCAAAGCCGGGGAAGGAGCCCCTTCATTGTGGTAATCAACCGATATTAACCAACTGCAATACAAAAATTCTTGCTAAGGTCTTGGCAAAGAGGCTTAAAAAGATGATCTCACATCTCATTCATAAAAATAAGGTACGATTTGTCCTGGGTCACTCCTCACTAAATTACAAGTGTACCTTTTTCCATTTTCTTTGAAACTCCTGACTGAGGACAGACACAAGATGGCCTTTACCTTGATGTCAAAAGGCTTTTGATCGTGTGTAGTGGGACTTCCTATTCAGAATCATGATCAGAATGAAAATAGATTCACAGTTTATTGCAATGACGAAGTGGTTATATGTTGAACAGTAATTGTGTTCACTCAAGCAATATCTTAGTCGAACGAGGGACTCCGCAGGGATGCCCTATCTACACTCTTCTTTCTACTGGCATTGGAACCTCTGGCTGTAGACATCTGAACAGCTGCCACATGAAAGGCATACTCACACCTGCAGGAATCCTCAAGCTAATGCTTTATTCCGATGACATTCTAATGACTTTTTCTTCACCTGAAACATCTACACTGGGACTTAAAGAGACAATTACCACCTTTCCATCTTTCTCAGGGTACAAAATAATTGGGGCAAAAGTGACGAAATGCACCACAGCTGCCTCATTAAATAACCTTTCATTTCAATGGAGACCCCACCAGATGAGGTACCTAAGGATAGAGATCAGTCACAATTTCCAGACTATGATTGTATGTAACATTTCCGCAATGACTGATCTGATGCAACACGAGTTTGCCGAGTGGCACGCATGCATTTATCAGTCTGGGGTTGAGTACAAACAGTGAAGATGTTAGTGGCTCCATGCTTCAAATCTGTGATGGGAATGTCACCTACTGCAGTTCCACACCACAGGCAACAGTAGATTGGCAGCAAGAAAGACCCAGCCTAGCAATTTCAATTCTATGTACAAAAACAAACGCAGGAGGCTTCAGACTTCCAAACATCACAATGTACTTTTATGCTCAACACTTGTCACAAATGGCCTATTACTTTTGTAACGATTTTGACGTATCCAACTGGGTGATAATTAATAAAGCTTGCAATAGCAACATAGTTATGCAACCGCTTTACCTTAAAAACAGGCCTGACAGAACACCAGGCAACCCTGTCCTTGTCAACAAAATACAAGTTTGGGGAAGGCAAATACAAGCTCCGTCTTCAAGATGGATTCTTGCAGTCTGAAACACACATCTGGAACAATGCTTAATTACAAATAGGAGATGAACCATTTCATTGGCCGTAACGGCAAAGACAAGGGCTAATTACAGTAACAGAGTCTATCTGAAGATAGCATCCAACCCTTTCAAGAGCTGCCTGCTGAATATCAGACTTTATCTAACTTCTTCAGTATCAGGAGTTGCACAGCTGTGTAACCAATGCCCCCTGACAGAGAAAGACAGGACTAAGGGACTCCACAATTACAACATGAGGGCAAAAGTGGGGGAAGAATAAAAAAATAGTTCCAGGAATATACAGTGTAATAATCGAAGATGTAGACTCCGAAAGCTTCAGCAGAAATATTGCAACTGAGATCGAAACCGTGCCTGCATTCCAAAGACCTATTGTCTACCTACGACCGTAGCCACACAGAAGCGCGGATCAAATTCAGTCATTTCAAAGTAATTCATGATTTCCACTGGTCGCCATATAAATTACCTAGACCTAGGCTTTTTGTAGGTGCAAGGCACAGAGAGAGGGTATCATCCATATTCTGTGGTCCTGCACTATAATACAACAATTAAGAACAGCATCCTAAAGATAAATGAGCTTGGTAAACGACTTAAACATGCAGACTTCATTGGGCCTTGCCCTGCTCCACTTCAGCCAAGTTATGCCTGATGTAAAACATCACAAGAAGAGACTGCTAAATTCGGCGATGACAACTGCAAAACTGTGTGTCAGGAGACAATGGAAAACTGACTTCGGCCTCTTTAGAAGAGTGGAGTAAGGCTATGGCAATAATGGCTTCCCATGAGAGACCTCTGTACAAACTTAATGGTAAGTTTATTTGCTATCTTTTGAGACCAACCGTTTTAGCATGAATGGGAATTTTACCAGTGTCTTATTTACTATATCCTAAGAACTTGTACATAGAGAATCATTGGACTCAGCTTTTTTATTTTGTAGAAAAGAAACTCACCTGTATTCACCTGGATCAGCATTACGTGCTACGTTTTTCTGGGTTGGATAGTTTAATACAAACACATTGGGTTTCATAACAAGTCATGTAGCAACTTTCTATGACGCCACATACACGATATAAACTTTACATCGTGGTTTGAGGGAAATTATGTTCTGGAATGTATAAAATATACTCCCATAAAATAATTATATGAACAAATAAGAGTATTGGAGCTACGTGGATGAACTCAATTTGGAACATAGTTTGAAAAGCAATTTGTTTTGAAATAAACAATTGGTAATCACATTCCTGCAGGCAGAATGTTTACTGATGAACCACAGTCCTACTGGTAGTCAATTTCATAAATACGGGGCTGAATGAGAAAAAAATGATGCTTCCTGGCGCCTAGCACTTTGAAGAGACCTATGATTAACGGGAGCAGGGAATTAGAATTAAGACCTCAAACTCAAACTTCACTTTACAGCTTCACAAATGTTAAAAGGGAACCTGGTGGATAGAAACCATAGTGTGTGATGCAGAGAGCTTCAAACCTTATTCAGTGATCCACAGGTAGGACGTGCAGTGTCTCTCCATGGGAGATTTATGACTGCACTACTTTTTAGTAGATAACAGCCAACCAACCAGCTGTATTCATGAGTTAGAGCTCCCTCCCCCACCAACCAATGAAGATTACATCCACAATTCGAACTATCATAGTCTAATCGCAAGTAAATAGTTGCTGAAACTACCACCCTCCGGGTTTTTAGGTTTCGGAGAAGGCGGGGAAAACAATGATTAACAATGCGAGTGTCCTGTGAAACAAGAGCTAAAATGAGATCCCTTTTCAAATCTAACTTCCCCAGTCGTGCTCACCGTGCCACGCGACTGAAACTTTACCTCAGTGATTAGGACTAAGTACGGTGAAACCAGTCAGGCGTTGTTGGTGGTAATGTCTCGAGGAGACCTGTCCTGACACTTAAGACTGGACTGTTCATAACGTAGCAGGCCTGAGGTTGATTTGTATATGACAGGTCTCTGTCTGGAGTAGTATAGTGGGTGAAATACAATAGACTGAAATGTGGCTCGAGCGTTGTCAGTGGCAGAGATTAATTCAAGCAATCCTTCCATCAGCGTTGTTGCTTAAGTTAGCCATCCATGCACAGGGTAGCAGAAACTGAACACAAAGCATGGGCCACACTCAGACTTCACCATCTTGCTTTTATTAATCATGCCAAAAACTTAGGGCCAGATGTATCAAAGGGTTTTTCCGATTCTGTGTCAATGGGAAAATGTGTTCCTACATATGGCCCTTAATCTTTAACAGATGTGACCCGTCATTAATGCCTTGATATGAATGAAGGCATGAATGACTGACTTACAGGGTGAGCGGCTACTAAATCGAGTGTTCCAGGGCTGGACCGCAAAAGGTCTGTCCAACACAACCACCCGAACCCAAGGCAGAAAGATGGATTTTTAGTGGCTTCCTAAACAGGGATTCCTGGGAGCTAGCCCTCACTGAGAATGAAAGCTGCTTCCACTCCTTACTCACCAGAACTGAAAAAATTATGCCACTGCACCCAACTCTACTAAATCTTGGCACATTGACCTGTACAGCGTATGCAGAATGAAGAGTGTGAGTACAGTAATGTTGGATCCTATTGATACAGTACTGTGGGCAACCCTTGCCAAGGCCCGATGTATGAAAACAAGAGCCCTGAAAAGTCTCATCTTAAAAGGTAGCCTGCACAAATGTTCTATGGTCCGCCTGAGGAAGAAGCTCAATAAATTTCCCTACAGAGTGCATCAAAGCAAAGCAGATTACAGCCACAGACAGATTCTGGGGAAGGAGGGCACTTATCATTGATCCTGACACCCAGGTTCCTGGCTACTGCGGTGGACGAAGAAGATAGGTCCTAGGGCCAGCAGGCTTTAACCCAAAACTCATGCGCTTCCCCAAATCAAAGAATCAACATTTTTTTTCTGCATTGCATTGTTGATTACTCTCCCGGAGTCAGTGCAGTACGTTTACCAGGCACAAACAGAAAGCAGTGCATATATCTGAAGAAGAAGGGTCGAAAGTAAGGAGCAGCTGGGAATTGTCACGTAAGAGATGGTGACCACCTCATAAGACTCAATGAGTTTAGCTAGAAAGGGCCATACATATGTTAAATAGTGTTGGTCTGAAAGAAAAGCCCTGTGGCACCCTGAACGCTAACTGCTTGTTAGATAAAACATATTGGATCAGACAAGAGTCCTGCTCTCTTCCTTCCAAAAAAGATTTCAGCCATCGACAGGCCGGACCTTCAAACTCCAGCTCTGTCAAGCACTGAAGCAGAATTGGATGGGAGCTAATACTGAACTCTGAAGATAGATCAAGCAAGATGAATGCAGCGCCTCTTCCTGCATCCAGGGTGAACTTGATAATCTCCACTACCTCTAGCAGGGCAGGACATCTATGCTGTGGGCGAAATCCATACTGTGTACAGTGGAAGAGATTATTCTCCACAAAATAGCTGTATATCCCAAAGAAAAGTTGCTCTAGCAAACAGAGCACAATCGGTTTTGTCTATGTCCGTAATTACTGTTGGGTGAGAAAAAAGTTTCTGATTTAGAAAGTTCTCTTAAATTAGATTTACATTCTGTGCAAAGAGCTCAGTCAGCTAAAAGCAGATAAGCTCCTGGTTATGTATATTTTTGGTCTAATTGATCCTGTCCTCTATTGAGTTCGGGTTGGTTTCTTGGTAGCCTGGGTAATCTTTGAAGTGGACAGTGCGTCTGCAGCTTTAAAGACAAGTTTGTGGTTGCAAGATGACTTACAGCCTTCTTGTTCTCTGCATTGGGCTGTCAGTCCCCCCTTCTGGACTCTGTCTTGGGAAGCAGTGTAGAAAAAACTGGCAAATAACTATCATCTTTGATCCTAACCTAGCCGCTCAGGGCAGAAGTGCTGAAATGTTACTCTGTAGGTCAATGGGCTGTATACTATCAGAGGAGCCAGTTTTCTAAAGATAAATATCAGTCAGGACCATAAATATTAATTGTGCATACGTTTTACTTTAACTCCAACAATCTTTAGTCTTTCTTTCAAGTAAGTTTCCTGCCAGAAAAAAATCTGACAGCAGAGAATATTTAGCTTTCACTGTGTAACTTGCATCAAGGGGTAGATCAAAACTGCTGTTCAATCAATTAAACAAATTATGAAATCCATAACATTACGTCATCATCCTTCTTCATTGCCAAAGTCCTGACACAATATTTTACCCCTTTGTAGATCTCTTCAATAGAGAAGCTTTATATGTCTGTCGCAGGCCTGTCGTTGCCAAAGCATAGAATACACTGAATGTGGCTTTTGGTCAGCTATGCACTGAGTCAGTAGTTTATTTCTTTTTGGCGTCTTTTGTGTATCCATTAACTCAAAGTAACTCGGAGTTAGTGTAGGGTTTGCTGACACCAAAGCTCGGGGACACAGGGCAGTAATTCCCTCTCAGTGTTTCCGAGCTCTGCTGTCAGTAAAACATGCACTGATTCTGAGATAGTTAATGTATGTGATCAAGACACCGAAAAGGAATGCATAGACCACTTCTGTGTCAGCACGGGGCGTGGAGTAGAACCATGATACAGCCTCTGATTGGATGGCTGTTTTGTCTATCTCAGGTTTCCAAGGCTTTCCTTCCTATTCTATTGTTTATCCAGCCCAGGCGTCATTTTGGTCTGACAGTGTTCGAACTGGATGAGTAGTATCCTTCCACTGTAGACTTGAGAGGACTATTTATCTCGTTCCTACTTCCAATGGAAGTGCATCTTTTTAAACAGGGTCCTGACAGGTCTAGAGTGATGCCTGGAAACTTGCTTCTTTAGTTTGTGCTGCAGTGCACATTCCTCTTAAGTTTTACCTTAACATAAATAAAGGTCTGTCAGCCATGTCGGGTAGTAAATAAAAACATAAACTTGCACAACAGCCACTGGTGGTTCACCAACGTCATTTTGGCACTAGCTACTGCTAAAGAAAATATAATTTACCTATGTAACCTATTGACTTTGACAATGCTTGTTTATCCATTGCCCTTCCACAATGGTAGGACTCACCAGTACAACCTCCAATTTTGGGCACGTCTCGCTGGAAAGAGAGTTGCAGTGCTCCTGAGTGATAGGCAAGCAAAAATGAATCTTTTTGTAAGTAATAATTTTGCGATTTATCTTCCCCAAATGGTATGGAACTTGAACGTAGTCCTGGGTATTTTCTTGTGCAAAGTTCCCCCGAGGGGTGAATGGCAAAGTTTACTGCGACTGTGCTTTTAGAAAAGTACTGTATGGGAGGTGTGACTTTTAAAACACACCATCCACCTTTCCTCCTCCTCCTCCACTTCTAAGATTTTATTACACATCCAACATTGACTGGGTTGTTGTTGCTAGAAAAACTAAGGGGTACAACTCACACTCTTGATCACAATAGGACCAAGTCCTGCAGGTAGCAAGACGTCATTCCAATTGTTTTTTCCATGGCTCCCAGGAAAGTATTCATTCTCCAATTATGACAGCAATCTAAAATGGAGGGAAGCACTATGTTGACTGAAGACAGTCACAGGCTGGTGCTCCTTCCTCTCTAGGGAAAAGAAGGATTAATGAGGAGCATGATGGCTCCCTCAATCTATGCTGCCCAATCACTAGGACTTGGAAGAATATGGCAGAGCATCCTTCTAACCTACACTTGTGCCTATCATGAGCATTTTCAAGTTATTATTGAGATTGTATATCCCCACAGGGAACTACTGTTTTTATAATTGGTTTCTACTATTACACACTTATGCTCAACTCCAAGATCAAATCGAAACCAACCATCTCCTGTATGAGTAACAGCCTGGCATCAGATCACGCTGCAGCACAGAGACAGCTATCTTACACATTGTAGATGACACCCTCCTGGCCACATTTGAACATGCTATCTGTCTGCTGATACTGCTGCCTTTAAGCCACTGTCAAAATCAATTAAATAAATGATGAACTCCATAACATTACTTCATCATCCTTCTTCATTGTAAAAGTCCTGACACAATATTTTTAACCTCATCCACACCTTGAAGTCTTGAATGGGATTTACGGCCAACGTTCTTCACTAGTTCTCCTCCTACATGTGCAATTGACACCAGTACATTTATTGGGCAGAATGAGCAGAAGTATATACAAAGGGTCTTTGGTAATTAAACATATTGTATGCTTCTTGTTTGGATAGCTATCTTTTTATTTGCCCCCATGGTATATAACTATTCGCCTTTCTCTTTCCTTCAATTGGTGTGTCTTTCTGAAAGGCAAGATGGTGGAATACCTACAGAGGAAACATCATACTTTGTCCTCAATTTCAAGAAAAGACACCAGCAAGGAGTAAGAAAACATGGCTACCAAAGATCTTGGTCGCCCCCGGTTTCTGGGAAAGACCTTCATGAAATAACCATATCCCTATCTGAAGTCCATAGTCTGCAGCAGAATAGGGGCCCTCTGGTATCTTCGGAGGGATTCTCATCTTCCTAATGTTGACCTTGGGCATCTCCTAATTAAGAGGAGGAATAATTTTGGCTTCCTGGTGACCTTTCTGCTACAAGGATGAAATATATTTTGAAGGAAGATCTCAAGTTTATAATTTTTATATTTTTAATCCAATCTACAGCTTCTTCTAGAAGATGAGCTTCCTCGTACAAGTGGAACATGGTTTCGGTAATTTCAAAGACCATCCATCCCTAAAGTTCCTGTTATTGCTACTGTCCAGGGCATGCTCAAGTGTACATGGAGGAATACAGACAGGGTATCAATATCAAGATTTATGGGCAAACTGTTTACCCTGGCAAAGAATGAAATTGAGCTTCCTCAGTCCCTGATTATTAGTCCTCTTTTGGAAAATCTTGTTGGTAAACCTTTCTTCCTCACTGACAGAGGATACTGTGGGGGCAGCCCCAGTTGAGAAAAAGGTGGAGGGAGCTTGAAAACAGCCCAATCTGAGCTTTGCCTTACAATGCGTTTGGAGATCTTGGAGATCTATGTTGCATATGCCTCCCAGTACCTTGTTAAAGAATTTTGGACTTTGTCATCTAACATCCAGGAGAGGAAGGATTGCTCACAATTATTGGGACACATGGAAATTCAAGGCTAAATTCTATTGGAGTCTGTCTTTGATAATTGGAGAGCTAATGCAATGGCTTCAGCTGGTGTAGTTACAGCAAGATGTCATTTACATTTGAGAGGTTTGAAGGTGGATGCAGCTCAAAACAATTGTATTTTGCTGATGCCCTTTTCTGACAACATACTTTTTGATGAGGAATTATGGACGTTCCTTGCAAATTGTTTAAGAGCCGAAAATACAATCAACCTTTCAGCCACAATCCAAAATCATGGTAGGGAAGTAAAAAGGGATTTGATCATAAGAGAAAAAGATAGTATTTCTATCACAATAGGTCTAGGTTTTAGCCAAAGGGGTCACAATCAAAACTTTCCTTTTGTCAGCCTTAAAGGGAAAAGGGTAACCCCAAGCAGAACCCCTGACTATAGTGATGCTCTTTCCGGTCCAGTTGGAGGTCATCAGGACCTGTTTTAGAAGGACTGCAAAACACGTATGTAAGGAAATGCCTCCTTGGCATGGTTGCCCCCTGACTTTTTGCCTTTGCTGATGCTATGTTTACAATTGAAAGTGTGCTGAGGCCTGCTAACCAGGCCCCAGCACCAGTGTTCTTTCCCTAACCTGTACTTTTGTATCCACAATTGGCAGACCCTGGCATCCAGATAAGTCCCTTGTAACTGGTACTTCTAGTACCAAGGGCCCTGATGCCAAGGAAGGTCTCTAAGGGCTGCAGCATGTCTTATGCCACCCTGGAGACCTCTCACTCAGCACAGACACACTGCTTGCCAGCTTGTGTGTGCTAGTGAGGACAAAACGAGTAAGTCGACATGGCACTCCCCTCAGGGTGCCATGCCAGCCTCTCACTGCCTATGCACTATAGGTAAGACACCCCTCTAGCAGGCCTTACAGCCCTAAGGCAGGGTGTACTATACCATAGGTGAGGGTACCAGTGCATGAGCATGGTACCCCTACAGTGTCTAAACAAAACCTTAGACATTGTAAGTGCAGGGTAGCCATAAGAGTATATGGTCTGGGAGTTTGTCAAACACGAACTCCACAGCACCATAATGGCTACACTGAAAACTGGGAAGTTTGGTATCAAACTTCTCAGCACAATAAATGCACACTGATGCCAGTGTACATTTTATTGCAAAATACACCCCAGAGGGCACCTTAGAGGGGCCCCCTGAAACTTAACCGACTATCTGTGTAGGCTGACTAGTTCCAGCAGCCTGCCACACTAGAGACATGTTGCTGGCCCCATGGGGAGAGTGCCTTTGTCACTCTGAGGCCAGTAACAAAGCCTGCACTGGGTGGAGATGCTAACACCTCCCCCAGGCAGGAGCTGTAGCACCTGGCGGTGAGCCTCAAAGGCTCACCCCTTTGTCACAGCACCGCAGGACACTCCAGCTAGTGGAGTTGCCCACCCCCTCCGGCCCGGCCCCCACTTTTGGCGGCAAGGCCGGAGAAAATAATGAGAATAACAAGGAGGAGTCACTGGCCAGTCAGGACAGCCCCTAAGGTGTCCTGAGCTGAGGTGACTCTAACTTTTAGAAATCCTCCATCTTGCAGATGGAGGATTCCCCCAATAGGGTTAGGATTGTGACCCCCTCCCCTTGGGAGGAGGCACAAAGAGGGTGTACCCACCCTCAGGGCTAGTAGCCATTGGCTACTAACCCCCCAGACCTAAACACGCCCTTAAATTTAGTATTTAAGGGCTACCCTGAACCCTAGAAAATTAGATTCCTGCGACAACAAGAAGAAGGACTGCCCAGCTGAAAACCCCTGCAGAGGAAGACCAGAAGACGACAACTGCCTTGGCTCCAGAAACTCACCGGCCTGTCTCCTGCCTTCCAAAGAACTCTGCTCCAGCGACGCCTTCCAAAGGGACCAGCGACCTCTGAATCCTCTGAGGACTGCCCTGCTTCGACGACGACCAGAAACTCCCGAGGACAGCGGACCTGCTCCAAAAAGACTGCAACTTTGTTTCAAGGAGCAGCTTTAAAGACCCTGCAATCTCCCCGCAAGAAGCGTGAGACTTGCAACACTGCACCCGGCGACCCCGACTCGGCTGGTGGAGAACCAATACCTCAGGGAGGACCCCCGGACTACTCTACGACTGTGAGTACCAAAACCTGTCCCCCCTGAGCCCCCACAGCGCCGCCTGCAGAGGGAATCCCGAGGCTTCCCCTGACCGCGACTCTCTGAAACCTAAGTCCCGACGCCTGGAAAAGACCCTGCACCCGCAGCCCCCAGGACCTGAAGGACCGGACTTTCACTGGAGAAGTGACCCCCAGGAGTCCCTCTCCCTCGCCCAAGTGGAGGTTTCCCCGAGGAAGCCCCCCCTTGCCTGCCTGCAGCGCTGAAGAGATCCGTTGATCTCTCATAGACTAACATTGCGAACCCGACGCTTGTTTCTACACTGCACCCGGCCGCCCCCGCGCTGCTGAGGGTGAAATTTCTGTGTGGGCTTGTGTCCGCCCCGGTGCCCTACAAAACCCCCCTGGTCTGCCCTCCGAAGACGCGGGTACTTACCTGCAAGCAGACCGGAACCGGGGCACCCCCTTCTCTCCATTCTAGCCTATGCGTTTTGGGCACCACTTTGAACTCTGCACCTGACCGGCCCTGAGCTGCTGGTGTGGTGACTTTGGGGTTGCTCTGAACCCCCAACGGTGGGCTACCTTGGACCAAGAACTGAACCCTGTAAGTGTCTTACTTACCTGGTAAAACTAACAAAAACTTACCTCCCCCAGGAACTGTGAAAATTGCACTGTGTCCACTTTTAAAGTAGCTATTTGCCAATAACTTGAAAAGTATACATGCAATTGAAATGATTCAAAGTTCCTAATGTACTTACCTGCAATACCTTTCAAACAAGATATTACATGTTAAATTTGAACCTGTGGTTCTTAAAATAAACTAAGAAAAGATATTTTTCTATAACAAAACCTATTGGCTGGATTTGTCTCTGAGTGTGTGTACCTCATTTATTGTCTATGTGTATGTACAACAAATGCTTAACACTACTCCTTGGATAAGCCTACTGCTCGACCACACTACCACAAAATAGAGCATTAGTATTATCTATTTTTACCACTATTTTACCTCTAAGGGGAACCCTTGGACTCTGTGCATGCTATTCCTTACTTTGAAATAGCACATACAGAGCCAACTTCCTACATTGGTGGATCAGCGGTGGGGTACAAGACTTTGCATTTGCTGGACTACTCAGCCAATACCTGATCACACGACAAATTCCAAAATTGTCATTAGAAATTGATTTTTGCAATTTGAAAAGTTTTCTAAATTCTTAAAAGACCTGCTAGGGCCTTGTGTTAGATCCTGTTTAGCATTTCTTTTAGAGTTTAAAAGTTTGTAAAAGTTTGAATTATATTCTAGAACCAGTTGTAGATTCTTAAAAAGTATTCCAACTTTTAGAAGCAAAATGTCTAGCACAGATGTGACAGTGGTGGAACTCGACACCACACCTTACCTCCATCTTAAGATGAGGGAGCTAAGGTCACTCTGTAAAATAAAGAAAATAACAATAGGCCCCAAACCTACCAAAATACAGCTCCAGGAGCTTCTGGCAGAGTTTGAAAAGGCCAACCCCTCTGAGGGTGGCAACTCAGAGGAAGAGGATAGTGACTTGGAGGAAAATTCCCCCCTACCAGTCCTATCTAGGGAGAACAGGGTCTCTCAAACCCTGACTCCAAAAATAATAGTCAGAGATGCTGGTTCCCTCACAGGAGAGACCAACACCTCTGAAATCACTGAGGATAACTCCAGTGAAGAGGACATCCAGTTAGCCAGGATGGCCAAAAGATTGGCTTTGGAAAGACAGATCCTAGCCATAGAGAGGGAAAGACAAGAGATGGGCCTAGGACCCATCAATGGTGGCAGCAACATAAATAGGGTCAGAGATTCTCCCGACATGTTGAAAATCCCTAAAGGGATTGTAACTAAATATGAAGATGGTGATGACATCACCAAATGGTTCACAGCTTTTGAGAGGGCTTGTGTAACCAGAAAAGTGAACAGATCTCACTGGGGTGCTCTCCTTTGGGAAATGTTCACAGGAAAGTGTAGGGATAGACTCCTCACACTCTCTGGACAAGATGCAGAATCTTATGACCTCATGAAGGGTACCCTGATTGAGGGCTTTGGATTCTCCACTGAGGAGTATAGGATTAGATTCAGGGGGGCTCAAAAATCCTCGAGCCAGACCTGGGTTGACTTTGTAGACTACTCAGTAAAAACACTAGATGGTTGGATTCAAGGCAGTGGTGTAAGTAATTACGATGGGCTGTACAATTTATTTGTGAAAGAACACCTGTTAAGTAATTGTTTCAATGATAAACTACATCAGCATCTGGTAGACCTAGGACCAATTTCTCCCCAAGAATTGGGAAAGAAGGCGGACCATTGGGTCAAGACTAGGGTGTCCAAAACTTCCACAGGGGGTGACCAAAAGAAAGGGGTCACAAAACCTCCCCAGGGGAAAGGTGGTGAGACAGCCAAAAATAAAAATAGTCAAGAGTCTTCTAAAGGCCCCCAAAAACCTGCACAGGAGGGTGGGCCCAGAGCCTCTTCACAAAACAATCCTGGGTACAAGGGTAAAAACTTTGATCCCAAAAAGGCCTGGTGTCGAAACTGTAGTCAGTCTGGACACCAAACTGGAGACAAGGCCTGTCCCAAGAAAAGTTCCACTCCAAACTCCAATCCAGGTAACACTGGAATGGCTAGTCTCCAAGTGGGATCAACAGTGTGCCCAGAGCAAATCAGGGTCCACACTGAAGCTACTCTAGTCTCTGAGGGTGGGGTGGATTTAGCCACACTAGCTGCCTGGCCCCCTAACATGCAAAAATACAGGCAGCAGCTCTTTATTAATGGGACAAGTGTAGAGGGCCTGAGGGATACAGGTGCCAGTGTCACCATGGTGACAGAGAAACTGATTTCCCCTGGCCAATACCTGACTGGAAAAACTTATACAGTCACCAATGCTGACAATCAAACTAAAGCACATCCCATGGCAATGGTAACTTTAGAATGGGGAGGGGTCAATGGCCTGAAACAGGTGGTGGTCTCCTCAAACATCCCAGTAGACTGTCTGCTTGGAAATGACCTGGAGTCCTCAGCATGGGCTGAGGTAGAGCTAAAGACCCATGCAGCCATGCTGGGTATCCCTGAACTGGTGTGTGTAAAAACAAGAGCACAATGCAAGGCACAGGGTGAAAAAGTAGAGCTGGAGTCTGGAAAAATGGCCCAGCCTACCAAGAGAAAAGGAAAGTCAGTTGGGAAACCAACTGCAACACAGTCAGAAAAAGGGAACCTCTCTTCTCAGGAAGATGTTCTGCCCTCTGAGGGAACTGAGCCTTTGGAACTTGAACCTTATCAGGTTGAGCTCTTAGGCCCAGGGGGACCCTCAAGGGAGGAGCTGTGTAAGGGACAAGAAACCTGTCCCTCTCTTGAAGGCCTTAGGCAGCAAGCTGCTGAAGAGTCCAAGGGCAAGAAAAATGGAACACATAGGGTCTATTGGGAAGATGGACTCCTGTACACTGAGGCCAGAGACCACAAACCTGGTGCCACTAGGAGAGTGGTAGTGCCTCAGTCGTTCAGAGAGTTTATTCTGACCTTAGCCCATGATATTCCCCTTGCTGGGCATTTGGGACAAACCAAGACGTGGGAGAGGTTAGTCAACCACTTCTACTGGCCCAATATGTCCCAGAAGGTTAAGGAGTTTTGCCTCTCCTGCCCCACCTGTCAATCCAGTGGTAAGACAGGTGGGCACCCAAAGGCCCCCCTCATTCCACTTCCAGTGGTGGGGGTCCCCTTTGAAAGAGTGGGTGTGGACATAGTTGGTCCACTGGAACCTCCCACAGCCTCAGGAAATATGTACATCCTAGTAGTAGTGGATCATGCTACTAGGTATCCTGAAGCTATTCCCCTTAGGTCGACTACTGCCCCTGCAGTAGCCAAGGCCCTCATTGGTATCTTTACCAGAGTGGGTTTCCCTAAGGAGGTGGTGTCTGACAGAGGTACCAACTTCATGTCAGCATACCTAAAACACATGTGGAATGAGTGTGGAGTGACTTACAAATTCACTACACCATACCATCCACAAACTAATGGCTTAGTTGAGAGATTCAACAAGACATTAAAAGGCATGATCATGGGGCTCCCAGAAAAACTCAAAAGGAGATGGGATGTCCTCTTGCCATGTCTGCTTTTCGCTTACAGAGAGGTGCCACAGAAGGGAGTAGGATTCTCACCCTTTGAACTTCTGTTTGGCCACCCTGTAAGGGGACCACTTGCTCTTGTTAAAGAAGGCTGGGAGAGACCTCTTCATGAGCCTAAACAGGACATAGTGGACTATGTACTTGGCCTTCGCTCTAGAATGGCAGAGTACATGGAAAAGGCAACCAAAAACCTTGAGGCCAGCCAACAGCTCCAGAAGTTTTGGTATGACCAAAAGGCTGCACTGGTTGAGTTCCAACCAGGACAGAAAGTCTGGGTTCTGGAGCCTGTGGCTCCCAGGGCACTCCAGGACAAATGGAGTGGCCCTTACCCAGTGCTAGAAAGGAAGAGTCAGGTCACCTACCTGGTGGACCTGGGCACAAGCAGGAGCCCCAAGAGGGTGATCCATGTGAACCGCCTTAAGCTCTTCCATGACAGGGCTGATGTGAATCTGTTGATGGTAACAGATGAGGATCAGGAGGCAGAGAGTGAACCTCTCCCTGATCTTCTGTCATCAGACCCAAAAGATGGCACAGTAGATGGAGTGATCTACTCAGACACCCTCTCTGGCCAACAGCAAGCTGATTGTAGGAGAGTCCTACAACAGTTTCCTGAACTCTTCTCCTTAACCCCTGGTCAGACACACCTGTGTACCCATGATGTGGACACAGGAGACAGCATGCCTGTCAAAAACAAAATCTTTAGACAGTCTGACCATGTTAAGGAAAGCATCAAGGTGGAAGTCCACAAGATGCTGGAATTGGGAGTAATTGAGCGCTCTGACAGCCCCTGGGCTAGCCCAGTGGTCTTAGTCCCCAAACCTCACACCAAAGATGGAAAGAAAGAGAGGAGGTTTTGTGTGGACTACAGAGGGCTCAATTCTGTCACCAAGACAGATGCTCATCCAATTCCTAGAGCTGATGAGCTCATAGATAAATTAGGTGCTGCCAAATTCCTAAGTACCTTTGACTTGACAGCAGGGTACTGGCAAATAAAAATGGCACCTGGAGCAAAAGAGAAAACAGCATTCTCCACACCTGATGGGCATTATCAGTTTACTGTTATGCCCTTTGGTTTAAAGAATGCCCCTGCCACCTTCCAAAGGTTGGTGAATCAAGTCCTTGCTGGCTTGGAGTCCTTTAGCACAGCTTATCTTGATGATATTGCTGTCTTTAGCTCCACCTGGCAGGATCACCTGGTCCACCTGAAGAAGGTTTTGAAGGCTCTGCAATCTGCAGGCCTCTCTATCAAGGCATCCAAATGCCAGATAGGGCAGGGAACTGTGGTTTACTTGGGCCACCTTGTAGGTGGAGGCCAAGTTCAGCCACTCCAACCCAAGATCCAGACTATTCTGGACTGGGTAGCTCCAAAAACCCAGACTCAAGTCAGGGCATTCCTTGGCTTGACTGGGTATTACAGGAGGTTTGTGAAGGGATATGGATCCATTGTGACAGCCCTCACTGAACTCACCTCCAAGAAAATGCCCAAGAAAGTGAACTGGACTGTGGAATGCCAACAGGCCTTTGACACCCTGAAACAAGCAATGTGCTCAGCACCAGTTCTAAAAGCTCCAGATTATTCTAAGCAGTTCATTGTGCAGACAGATGCCTCTGAACATGGGATAGGGGCAGTTTTGTCCCAAACAAATGATGATGGCCTTGACCAGCCTGTTGCTTTCATTAGCAGGAGGTTACTCCCCAGGGAGCAGCGTTGGAGTGCCATTGAGAGGGAGGCCTTTGCTGTGGTTTGGTCCCTGAAGAAGCTGAGACCATACCTCTTTGGGACTCACTTCCTAGTTCAAACTGACCACAGACCTCTCAAATGGCTGATGCAAATGAAAGGTGAAAATCCTAAACTGTTGAGGTGGTCCATCTCCCTACAGGGAATGGACTTTATAGTGGAACACAGACCTGGGACTGCCCATGCCAATGCAGATGGCCTTTCCAGGTTCTTCCACTTAGAAAATGAAGACTCTCTTGGGAAAGGTTAGTCTCATCCTCTTTCGTTTGGGGGGGGGGGTTGTGTAAGGAAATGCCTCCTTGGCATGGTTGCCCCCTGACTTTTTGCCTTTGCTGATGCTATGTTTACAATTGAAAGTGTGCTGAGGCCTGCTAACCAGGCCCCAGCACCAGTGTTCTTTCCCTAACCTGTACTTTTGTATCCACAATTGGCAGACCCTGGCATCCAGATAAGTCCCTTGTAACTGGTACTTCTAGTACCAAGGGCCCTGATGCCAAGGAAGGTCTCTAAGGGCTGCAGCATGTCTTATGCCACCCTGGAGACCTCTCACTCAGCACAGACACACTGCTTGCCAGCTTGTGTGTGCTAGTGAGGACAAAACGAGTAAGTCGACATGGCACTCCCCTCAGGGTGCCATGCCAGCCTCTCACTGCCTATGCAGTATAGGTAAGACACCCCTCTAGCAGGCCTTACAGCCCTAAGGCAGGGTGCACTATACCATAGGTGAGGGTACCAGTGCATGAGCATGGTACCCCTACAGTGTCTAAACAAAACCTTAGACATTGTAAGTGCAGGGTAGCCATAAGAGTATATGGTCTGGGAGTTTGTCAAACACGAACTCCACAGCACCATAATGGCTACACTGAAAACTGGGAAGTTTGGTATCAAACTTCTCAGCACAATAAATGCACACTGATGCCAGTGTACATTTTATTGCAAAATACACCCCAGAGGGCACCTTAGAGGTGCCCCCTGAAACTTAACCGACTATCTGTGTAGGCTGACTAGTTCCAGCAGCCTGCCACACTAGAGACATGTTGCTGGCCCCATGGGGAGAGTGCCTTTGTCACTCTGAGGCCAGTAACAAAGCCTGCACTGGGTGGAGATGCTAACACCTCCCCCAGGCAGGAGCTGTAGCACCTGGCGGTGAGCCTCAAAGGCTCACCCCTTTGTCACAGCACCGCAGGACACTCCAGCTAGTGGAGTTGCCCGCCCCCTCCGGCCCGGCCCCCACTTTTGGCGGCAAGGCCGGAGAAAATAATGAGAATAACAAGGAGGAGTCACTGGCCAGTCAGGACAGCCCCTAAGGTGTCCTGAGGTGAGGTGACTCTAACTTTTAGAAATCCTCCATCTTGCAGATGGAGGATTCCCCCAATAGGGTTAGGATTGTGACCCCCTCCCCTTGGGAGGAGGCACAAAGAGGGTGTACCCACCCTCAGGGCTAGTAGCCATTGGCTACTAACCCCCCAGACCTAAACACGCCCTTAAATTTAGTATTTAAGGGCTACCCTGAACCCTAGAAAATTAGATTCCTGCGACAACAAGAAGAAGGACTGCCCAGCTGAAAACCCCTGCAGAGGAAGACCAGAAGACGACAACTGCCTTGGCTCCAGAAACTCACCGGCCTGTCTCCTGCCTTCCAAAGAACTCTGCTCCAGCGACGCCTTCCAAAGGGACCAGCGACCTCTGAATCCTCTGAGGACTGCCCTGCTTCGACGACGACCAGAAACTCCCGAGGACAGCGGACCTGCTCCAAAAAGACTGCAACTTTGTTTCAAGGAGCAGCTTTAAAGACCCTGCAATCTCCCCGCAAGAAGCGTGAGACTTGCAACACTGCACCCGGCGACCCCGACTCGGCTGGTGGAGAACCAATACCTCAGGGAGGACCCCCGGACTACTCTACGACTGTGAGTACCAAAACCTGTCCCCCCTGAGCCCCCACAGCGCCGCCTGCAGAGGGAATCCCGAGGCTTCCCCTGACCGCGACTCTCTGAAACCTAAGTCCCGACGCCTGGAAAAGACCCTGCACCCGCAGCCCCCAGGACCTGAAGGACCGGACTTTCACTGGAGAAGTGACCCCCAGGAGTCCCTCTCCCTCGCCCAAGTGGAGGTTTCCCCGAGGAAGCCCCCCCTTGCCTGCCTGCAGCGCTGAAGAGATCCGTTGATCTCTCATAGACTAACATTGCGAACCCGACGCTTGTTTCTACACTGCACCCGGCCGCCCCCGCGCTGCTGAGGGTGAAATTTCTGTGTGGGCTTGTGTCCCCCCCGGTGCCCTACAAAACCCCCCTGGTCTGCCCTCCGAAGACGCGGGTACTTACCTGCAAGCAGACCGGAACCGGGGCACCCCCTTCTCTCCATTCTAGCCTATGCGTTTTGGGCACCACTTTGAACTCTGCACCTGACCGGCCCTGAGCTGCTGGTGTGGTGACTTTGGGGTTGCTCTGAACCCCCAACGGTGGGCTACCTTGGACCAAGAACTGAACCCTGTAAGTGTCTTACTTACCTGGTAAAACTAACAAAAACTTACCTCCCCCAGGAACTGTGAAAATTGCACTAAGTGTCCACTTTTAAAGTAGCTATTTGCCAATAACTTGAAAAGTATACATGCAATTGAAATGATTCAAAGTTCCTAATGTACTTACCTGCAATACCTTTCAAACAAGATATTACATGTTAAATTTGAACCTGTGGTTCTTAAAATAAACTAAGAAAATATATTTTTCTATAACAAAACCTATTGGCTGGATTTGTCTCGGAGTGTGTGTACCTCATTTATTGTCTATGTGTATGTACAACAAATGCTTAACACTACTCCTTGGATAAGCCTACTGCTCGACCACACTACCACAAAATAGAGCATTAGTATTATCTATTTTTACCACTATTTTACCTCTAAGGGGAACCCTTGGACTCTGTGCATGCTATTCCTTACTTTGAAATAGCACATACAGAGCCAACTTCCTACAACGTATTTCAGGAACCTCATTTCATTCAAACCCCATGGTCAAACAAAGGAATAGAGAAGAGAGACAACATTAATACGAAAGAAGGCCATTCTTCCTATTACTTTTCAAGAAAGAGGGACAGGAGGTTACTCCATGCTGATTGCGGTAAAGAAATGTCCATGGGAATTCCGAATGATTATCGACCCAAAATTCCTCAATACGTTCATTCCAATGGTTCATTTTAATATGGATACACTACAGCAGGTGATTCATCTCTTTTCAGAGGAGGATTTCCTAACCAAGTCCAATTTGCAAGATGCATATCTTCACGTAACTGATTGGCCTCTCTCACTAAAGAGTTCCAAAGTTTGCAATTGCAAATCAATATTGTCAGTCTTGGGTTCTGCCTTCAGGACTAAAAGCAGCTCACAGAGCCATCACAAATGTTTTAGCTTCTGTGTTGGGACTACCTCACATTTGAGAAGTAAGAATCTACCCTTGCCTTAACAATCTTTTGATTCATTCTCCCTCACAGAAGCAAACTAAAAGGACATCAGTGAGGTCATTCAAATCCTTCAGAGATCTGAGTTTGCAAATCAATTGGACAGAATCTCAAATTACTCTATCCCAGAGACTGGAATACATAAGCATTATTCTACGCATTCTTGGAGAACCTGTTTTTCCTATAGCCAAGGAAAATAAGGATCAGAGAGCACCCTGAGAGTCAACTGACAAAGACAAAAGCCACAGCAAGAAAATGACTGAGTACAAGGAGACATGGTAATATTATATTGGGTTTCCTTTTTATCCTCTTACTAAAGAAGGACAGGTCTCTTAGTATCTCTGTCTTTTGATCTTGTAGTATGCAAAACCTTTCCTCATGCTACAGTTAATCTCTACCTATGGCAGGTGGTGCAACATATTCGGAGTAATTGGATGCTGAGCCAGGAGAGATACAAGCATCTAATTCGTTGAGTTGATTTGAGAACACTTATCTTGGTGCATGATTCGCTCAATCTTGAAGCAGGGATCAATGTGCTCCTATCCTAATCCAGTGATCTTAACCACAGATGCCAGGAGCCTGGAATGGGGGTCTTTTTTAGGTTGCCAGACAATTCAGGGACTCTTGATGGGTGGAGAGGAAGCCGGGTCCTCCACGAGGTAGGTGCTAATGACTGAAGGCAATCTAGTTTATTTCCAACCATCTGAGGGGAAAGGATTTACTGATACGTATAGACAATATGGCAGCTGTAAGAAATATGGTTATTAGTTGAGACGTTAAGTACTTACCTTAAGAGACAATCACAGTCTTTGTCAGAGTGAACCACAAAAGTGGCTACATACACCTGACCTCAACCCCAGGTATTTATGGCACAAAGCAGACAGGCAATGTGTAAAGTACTTATGCAGTACTAAAACAGTAATAAAGTTATAATGCAAAACAATAAAAATCCCAAACCAAATTAGAAAAATTGAGTAAAATATGTAAAACAAAATAACACTAACATTACAAAAATCCAAAAAGGGAAACCTTAGATACAATTTTTTTAAGTTTCAAATAGAAATAGTGCAAATAACTATAAAGTGCCAATGATAGTCAATGCTTGTGGTAGAACAAGACCAAGATGCAATTTGACACTGAAGACGAAGGAGTGAGGCTCGGATACAATAACTAGATTTGTCCTGGTGAAAGCTTTTACCTTCTGACTTTAGTCCTTTAAGTCCCAATCCACTATAGGAGTATACTTCTAAAGCCACTCAGGAGCTCAGGGAAGGCACTTAAGAGCCTCATAGGGTTGCAGGCAGAGGCCAGAAGGAGAGCACAGCTCAGGTCCAGTTGCCAATGGTCAGCTTGGCATTTTCACGAAAAGTCATGTCATAGCTTGTTATATCCCTGTAGCTTTAACATGAGGTCAGCCTTATGACCCTTGGAGTTCACTTCTTTATCCTGGGTACAAGAGGAAGAGCAAATCCAGTCTTCTAGGCCCTTCTCAGGTCTCAGACAGCAGGTTCAGTCCTCTTCTGATCTTCTACAAGTCCAAGAGTGTTCTCAAGTGGGTCCCCGGAGATACCACATATGTGCCGACATGAGCTAGTGGGTGGGACTGACCCCTGGGGATGCCCTACCAATGGGGTGAATGGTCCCAGAGCTAACATTACCCACTTTGGGCATTCTCAAGATGGCTGAAGTCTTCAACCACACTAACCTTAGGCTCTGAGGGCTGGCAGTGTGTGTGGGGAATGCATTATGGTAATCATAGTGTCCTCTCACAGCTAACATCAAATTCCAGTTTGAGGCAGCCCCTGCACCCACAACAACCTTAGAGACAGAATTAAGGTAGAACAAACATGGGTTTTCAGCAACCAGACATGTGAAACTCAAGAACTGTTTTGGCATCCTGCCTTTCCCTTTGAAGTGCTCCCCAAATGTTATATGAAAAACCCCTCAGCAGATCTGTCAAGCAGGATGTGACATTTAAACAGAACTTGACATCTTAATGTCACAAAGGATCCTCCCAGCCCTTCCTGCATATTCGGTCAGGTTCAGGTGAGTCATCTCTGCCCATTCAGGTCAGCCTGATGTTTCCTCTTGGGAGCAAGACTACACTTCATTCACACCTATTCATATACTATTTATTGGGTGGCCGAAGTGGGACAGCAAACTGCAGATTTTGCTTTCAGGCACTTCCGGCACGGAAAACGTAACTTTCTAAAAGTTACTTTCCTTCAATATTTGGGAACAACTGACATCACCATTCAATTGGATTCTTAATAGCTAATAAAAATCTGTCTCAAATTATTTTTCTAGCTACATGCATTCCCACAATACAGTATTAGTATTTAATATTGCATGCAAGTGTTTTCCTGTGGAACAGCCAATCTTGCTGCAGGGAAATAGCTTTGAGGTATTAGTCACAGTAAGGACATAGTTAGCATTAAACTGTTACATGTTCTTCTTTTAAATTCCACACACCCTGCCTTATGTGTAGTAAACCGTACTTAGGGATGACATAAATATTTAAAAGGAAGGTTTAAGCTTATCAAAAGAGGTCATTTTTACAGGCCACATTTGCAGTTTAATTTTGCACAGTTGTGCTACGCATGGCAGGCCTGCAGTCATGTTTGCCTTGTCAAAGCAGTTTGTAGCACAATGAGTGCTGCAGCCTGCTGGTGACTTTTAACTGACAGACCCTGGTTACAGTTTGGGTACTATAAAATACGGACTTATAGGTAAATTAATTATGCCAAATAGGGCTATGCCAATTTCATAATGTAGAGAGGAGGAGCACAAGCACTTTACTACTGGTTAGCAGGGACAAAGTGTGCAGAGTTCTAAAGCCAGGAAAAGTAGGTCCAGCAAAAAGGCAAACAAATTCAGGGTGACCCTTCAGAAAGGGCAAATTTCCAGCAGTAGCAAAGAATACTAAAATTACCAGTTTGGCACATGATCCCGAGCTCCCTACCTATTAACTCACAAGACAGGTTCTCAGGACTTTATTTGTATTCCCTTTTTCTTTTAGTTGATATGCCCGAGGAGGAGTGTTATACTTTTCTGCAACTCATCGAAACTCTGAACTCATGGAGTTAGCAATGGGAGTGAATGCATTTACCAATTAATGGCTAAGTGGCCTTCTTTAGCCCTTCCCACTCATTCCTTTGATTCTGAGTAATGACAATATTCCAGAGGGAGTCAGCGGAAATATTTATAAAGCTCCAGGCAAGAAGGTCTTGGTTTCCTATCCTTCTGGTTCTAGCCATGAGTCAGGAATGGATCATTCTTTTGTCTCTGCCTCTCACCCTCTTCTGTCTTTTGCCGCCCTAGGCTGTCTGAAGGTATCAAGATGGAGGTTGAGAGAGAGAGAGGGTTTATTGAGTAACAGAGTTTGCCAGAGGACAGTCTTCAATTTCTTCAAGTTGGCTTCACCATGAATTTCTCTTTATCCACTCTTAAATTGCAATGGTTTTTTACTAGAGTAGTTCCCCCAGAATGGCCTTCGTTCAAATGGGCCACTGATTACAAAGCATTACAGGAGATTCAAACTATTAAGGCATATGATTAAATTCCCTTACCATCTCAGGAATTTACATATGTTTTTAACAGTTCTTGTTCTTTTGTACTCTTGAAGAAGTTTTCTGAAAAATGTCTTACGGCCAGGGTGTTTTGTCTAGTAGCCCAAACTGTACTGCAGTAACACTGTTGGAAGCTGTGTGCCCTTGTGTGTCGCCATCCCTTTTTTAAAAGTTTTGATGATCGTATTACTCTGTCTTTAAGTCCAAAATTTCTGCCTAAAGTAAATACAGCCTTCCACAAAAATCAGGAAAGAATTCCTCCTTCCTTGGAAGCAAGCACATCCTCAGATGTGGATCCTTTAATTAATCTCCTGGATATTGTGAGAGCTGCAGAAAGGTATGAAAAGAGAGCAGAAGACTTGGGGAGATCAGAAAGGTTGTTTATAAATTTTGGCCCTGCCAAAAGATCTGAGAACCCATTTAACTCAATTTCGGGTAGATGAATAAAGTCAGTCATTTCTTCACCATATCAAGATTTTGGTAATGACCTCTCCACGTGCAGTTACAGTTCATCCCAACTAGGGGGATGACAGCTTCTTGAGCAGAATGGGTTGTGAATCTATGGAAGATATCTGCAGAGCTGATACCTGGGCTTCCAATTAAACATTAATTTTGCATTATAAGCTTAAAGTACCTTAGGCTTCTGAGTTACTTTTTTGGGTCAGGAATTCTTGTGAAAACAATGTCTGCATAAGCAAAAGTTCCATCTTGGTTTCTTTCTATTTTCTGTGCTAACTGGAATAAGGTTTTGCATTTTCCTTTTGCTTATCACACCTGTTGGCAGTAGGCATGAAGGTTGGCTGTCTGTGTTCTGCACTTTGATTTTAATGTATTCTTTTTATTTCTATCAACTACTGATAAAGGCATACTGAGTGATCAAAAGTGTAAATGAGACACAATTAGTCACTGAATTAAGTAGTGGGATGAGGAAGGAAGACTTGGAGTAATGAAGAATACTCCAGGTAACATTTTAGACTACAAATACATTTCTAAGAGGGTTTTGAATAACTTAATCACTTTCATTTACAGAGACAAAAATGAAGCATTTGAAAAGCATATGTTCTGCATGCATGAGTTGATTGCAAAGATATGTTTTTACATGGATATTTTTTTATCTGGTTTAATATTTCCACATAAACTATACAGTCATCAAACCAGTGCATCAGACAAGTTTCTGTGTAGTGAAAGGTAAATAAACACTGGCAAAGTCAAAGGGTGTGACGTGTGTGTGTTGTGAGGATCAGGTATGGACTTTTGTAACTACTGGGCAATCAATGTACTATCTATCCAGGTTTGTGCCTCACATTTACAGATATGTCTAATGGTATAATCTTATAAACATACTGTTGGAAAGGCAATGGATTATATCTTTAAAATGTTGCACACAACACTTTTCATTCAAACGTTTTAAATTACCCTCTATCAATACCATTATCAATGTAATTGAAACATGTTAACTTACCCATTATCAATACCATTCAGCCCAAGTTTCTTGCCCATGTCTCCAACCATCACACCTGGCATGGAAAGAAGTGTTTTGGGATCTCTGATCTATGAACAACAAAAAACAATTTAAGATTAAGTGTGGGCAAAATAATTGCAAAAGTTGCCAATTACACATACCAGTTAATTCAAATTACTTTTCATGTATACTTGTGTCATTTTACGTTTTTATCACTAAATACAAGCAACTGAAGAATTAAGGCCCGATGAAGATCTTGGGGAAATCGAATACTCCATAACAAACGTGACAGATACTCCGTCCGCCGTATTACGATTGCTATAGGATATAATGGAATTTTAATACGGCAGACGGGATATCTATCACGTTTGTGACGGAGTAAGTCCGTCCGTCAAGATCGTAATCAGGCTCTAGGTCTCCAGAAAGTATATGAAAGATAAAAAAAAATCTATTCACACAATAATCTTTACTGTATTTCACAGAGTTACAACAGAATTCACAGAGTTACAATAGAATTCAATAATGTGTGCAACTCAAAATATTCAAACCACTGATACACCACTGGCCAGATTTACGTATATAAACAGGACTTCGCTACAACTTGAGGAAGACTTCTGCCTGATTGGAAGATGTCACATTTTCAGTACCCATCTGGATGGCCACAGAGCAGACAGGGGCTCCTTGGCAGAATACTAATAGCTGAACTTGTTTGCCAACGAGGTCCTGGGGTTCACACTACTCTTGCTTTGAAAAATGGGGCAAGTACAACTCTTTTCCACATTTACTTCTTAGGAGAGCGAGGATGAGCAGTCTAAGGTGTCTCATGAAGGTAGCGTGAGGTACAACTTGGGGGCAATGGAGTCAGTTACTGTGAGATTTGCAAGCAATGTCATTGGTTTAGGACAAGGCTAAATTCCCACCTGTCACATTCTGTGTGTGTCTCTATTATGCCCAAGTGATGGGGAGAGTATTGTTGGTTAGACAGCACCACTTTCTGCTGTTCTATGGTTACATTAAAGGCATCTGAGTTGTTGCATGGTGTAGCCTAGGTAATTATCTGCGTGGTCAGTGTCTTGTGAGCCTGTGCACAGCATGGCACGGTCCAGCAACATGACTCAGGAGAGAGGGGCAAAATACAACACAGCAGTCTTCTTAACACCACTGCCTCCATTCGACACAAAGAAACAGAATAATGGCGCTAGATAGGCCACGTGGATTGAAACATTTGGAGACTTTATTGATGTTCTAGAAGAAGAGGATGATAGGAAAATCATCAAGTATCTCAAGAAGCTGGTTGGGGATGGGGTCAAGGGCGTGTTTGACAATAGCTCTCTCTGAAGGGTCGCCCTAAACCTTTTGCCTTTCTCCTCCTCTTTTCTTTTTCTGACCTAGTTTCTGCTGGTTTTAGGACTCTGAGCAATTCACCACTCCTAACTAGTGCTGAAGTGCATGTGCTCTCTGTCTAAAACATGGTATGACTGGTACATACCTAATTGGCATATTTAGTTTACTTAATCGCCCCTAGTAAAGTGCACTACATGTGCCCAATTAAATGCTACTAGTGGCCCTGCAGCACTGATTGTGCCACTCACTTATTGAGCACTTTAAAATACATCTCAGGACGGCCAAAGCTGAGCCCGTGTGAGCAGTTTACACTGCCATGTCGACTTGGCATTTGAAACCTCTTGCCAAACCTTAAACTCCCATTTTATTACAAATGTGACCCCTAAGGTAGTCCTTACATAACCCACAGGACAGGGTGCCAGATAAATAAAAGGTAGGACACAAATTTTTAAGTTTTAGATGTCCTGGTAATGAAAAATTCCCAAAGTCGTTTTTCTCTACTGTGAGGCCTATCCCTCTCATAGGTTGCACTTTTAACACTGGGGATTCCTTATTATTACATTTAATAAGCTGTAATTCCTAATTGAGAGGGGCAAGGCACCAGGCTGGATCTAAAGACGGGGTCATCGATAATGGAAAGATGCTGGACGAAGGCACAGTGAAATTGATGATGAAGGTGGGAAAAGTCAAGGTTTCACACCGAGGAGGCTGTCATCAATGGATTGCTGCTTGACATCAGGGCCAGTGAAGATTTCTACCATTGGACTTGGACGTTTTTTTCTGGTGCTCAGATTTCCTCAGTGGGGCAAGATTATGGGCTGTAGATGAAGAGGGCTCCAGGAGGCCAGATACCATTGTCGGGAGGTTCGCCCTGAACTGGATTTGCTGTGGAGAAGAACCGTGGATCGGCTTGCAGGCAGGTCCGGTCCCCTGAAGAAATTTGCAGAAAAGTTTCAAAGTCCCAACCTTTAGGTAGGGTTAGGTAGGAAGAGAACACTCTGCCACCAATCCAGGGGTCCAGGACCTGGAGTCAGGACTCACTACAACAAAGGTCAGCAGACAGGGTCCAGAGCAGGGCCAATAGAAACTGGTCTGCCAGGCAGTAGAAGGCAGAGTACCTCTGGAAGCTTGTTGTGTACCTGTAGCTCATACAGCATGACAGCCAACTGATCCTTGGAGTCATTTGTGGGGACCTGGGTTCAAGTCCAGTCTCTCTTTAGGTCCAGGAGTGTTCTAAGGAGAGGTCTGTGGGGTCTACTTTTATGTCCAGAGCCAGCCTGTAGTTAAGGCATCAGCCTTTATCCAACCCCTAAACCACTTCTGGTCAGTTCCTCTAACCCCACTGGGTTTGGTGCAAGCCTGACTAGAGAGACAATGAGGAATCAGACCTAAGTGTAAGCTTCATCTGCCAATGACAAGGTAGGCTTCATCTGATGCTCAGGAATAAGTCGGTACAGACACCATGCCTATTTTGTCAAGGGAGAAGTCACCTTACCCATTGCCAGGGCCCTTTGTCTAGTGTCTGGGAGTAATACATACCTCACCACAGGAAAGCGATAAGGGTCATGTGACAGCTGGACACTGGTAGGAAGAGTTTTAGTTTTAGACAGGAAAATGACAACTTTATAAAAGTATAATTTCCAAAATATTCATATAAAATCTGACCTGACCATTAACGTGGATTTTAAATTGCTATTAAAATGAGTCGGGAAATCATCTTTCTAGCAACTCCCAAATGAAAGTTGATCAGTATAAGTTGTTATAGTGTAACCCAGTGGCTTTCTATGGGAAAGTCAGCCTTGTCATACTGAAACAAGACTTTGAAGGTTTTTTAATGCCTAGACATGTAACACTTTAAATATCCATGCCCTATGTTTTCAATACATGCCCGCTACCCTACAGGCATTCAAGGTCTACGTTTGAGTTGCCTTAAAAGTATAAAAAAGAAAGGTTTCAGCTTGACAAAAGGTTTAGTTTTCAGGTTGACATGGCAGTTTAAAACTACAAACCAGGCTGCAGGGAAAGGTCTAGAGACATGCTTAGTAGGAGACACAATGAGTACTGCAGTCCACTAGTAGCATTTAATTTACATGCCCTTGGTACATGTAGTAGTATATATTAGGGAAATATAAGTGAAATAAATGTGCCAATTAGGTATATGGCAATTTTACCATTTTTACAAAGGTGAGCACAAGCACTATACCCCTGCTTAGCAGGGGTAGAGTGCCCAGTCCTATGGTCAACAAAAATGGGTTAGTTACGGAACAAATCTGGGGAATTACCACACAAAAGATGGTTATATTTAACAGTAACCCATACCCAAAGTTTGGAAAATCAACTGTGTCAACAGATCTGTAAAGGAAATGCAGAGAGGCTGTCTTTTAAAAAGCACATATTTGTAAACTCAGATTATACAGGACATGTGCTCGACCTACTGTCCCTGATACTGCTTTTTAAACAAATTAGACTTAAATGACAATATCACACACAGGTGTTTAGTCTAGACAATATTTACTTGCTTAAAGTTTCCACAAATTCACCGGGACAAAAATCTGACTAACATTTGCTAGGCAGTTTAGCTCTACTTAACTTTGTGCCCCTCCCTTAGGTGCAGATTTCATTTTGTTGTGTATTTATAAACTGGTGTCATTACATGTACAGTTTGTTATGCATGGATGGATGACGTATTTGCTCTTACGCCTATGGTTGTAAGAAGGCCCTGGCATGCACAAGATACTATATTTATTCATGCATTGCATACATATTACTCATTTTTGTAACTCCATAGCCAGGGATTCCTTCTGTATTGCTGTATTTATATTTCTTGATAAACTCCAATAAAAACATTTTACAAAAAAACATTTGCTAGGCACATAGATTCTAGCTTTTTAATGATATAGGCCCTCATTCAGAGTTTGCCGCCCGCCATACTCTTTGGGCCACAAAACCGCCACTCCGGTTTTCTGCCCGCTGGCCCTATTACGTGTTTCCAGCTGGGCTAGATGCGGAAATAGCGTTTCCGCCCGCTGGCCCAGCGGGAAACAGGCCACAACATTGAAGCTGGCTCGTAATTAAGCTGGCAGCATTGTTGCAGTGCGTTGGGTGCGACAACACCCGTCATGCTTTTCACTGCCTGTAATTCAGGCAATAAAAAGCGCAACAGGGCTGTCCATGGGGCCCCTGCACTGCCCATGCCCATGCCAAGTGCATGGGCAGTGCAGGGGCCCCATGGGGCCCCCGGCACCCTGTCTCCGCCAGCCTTTGCATGGCAGTGGAACCACCATGCAAAGGCAGCGGAGAGGGGACTCATAATCCCCAGGGTAGCGCTGCTTGCAGCACTGCCCGGGCGGATTAATACCGTTGGCACCACCAGGCTGTTGACCGGCGGCAAACTGGCGGTTGGACCAGTACAGGCTGCTATTTAGCTAATTGCTAATTGAATAATGGCGTTTCTTTGCTCCTTGGTCAATGTAGTTAACACTTGCTAAATAGTCAGGAGCAGGGTAAATAGAGAAGTTTGTCTGCTATTTCGAAGAGTGTCACTCAAATAGTCTATAGTGCCTGCTATTTAACCAGCAGCTGCATAAATAATGATGTTTATTAGCTATCTGCACAACTGCTAGCTAAATAGTACATCATGTGTGCTATTTAGTTGTCAGCAAGGCAAATAATAAATAACAATAATAAAGTTTGCTTGCCATTTACAAGGTTTCCGTCTAAATAGTACATAATGGCCCTCATTACAACATTGGCGGCAAAAGCAGCTTACCGCCGTGCAGAAGACCGCCAACACACCGCGGCGGCCGCGGAATTCCGCCACAGCTATTATGACCCACAGCATGGAATCCGCCAAAATTCAGACACCCACAAAAGTCCGCCACACCAAAGGTCAGTGATAAACTGGCAATAACAAAACCGACACCGTCACGCCAACAGAAATCCGCCCACCCTATCACGACACACGAATCCATGCAGCGGTCTTTCAACCGCGGTATTCCATTGGCGGTACACACCGCCGCGCTCAAAATACACACACTCTTACAAAACACTACCACATTGGACAATTCGAAATACACACACCTGATACACATACACACACCACTCCCACACACCCATTACAATATAAAACACACACCCACATCACCCACAAACCCCCAAGACCACAAATTCAGCAAGAACAACAGCATCCAGGGGCACACAACACCATCACCCACAGAACTTCCACGCACCTCACACAACACCCCACTACATATCAGCACACTTATCACCACACACATCACCTACACCACCCCATGGCACGGCAAAGACACCCCAGGTTCTCGGAGGAGGAGCTCAGGGTCATGGTCAAGTAGACAGGACGCCCCGCCACAGGACCACCACACCAGCACCCCGCCCCCTGCAGAGGGAGAACCACCCCGCAAACGGTCCTGAGATCCAGAACAAAGACAGAGCACGATGCCAAGACCCCCGCCAAGAAGTGAGATCACCCTGATTGTCATCCTACTGTCCCACTTTGTCACCCTGTCCATCCTTAAACTGCCCCAGCTCCACTTCCTATGCCCATTTGGGCAATGCACCTGTGAGACTGATAGACTGGACTCTGCCATGGACATTCATCTGCCATCACCCCTGACCATTTCACTACCCCCTCCAATATTGAGCACTAAAATAAACACACTTAAAGCACAAAACAATCTGGAGTCTGTCTGTGATTTCGAAATAGTGTATTATCAATTGCAGTGACAAAATGCTCTTTCAATTATAATGTCAACATACCTATGTCACACAGCTCTAGTCCATGAGGAATCTAAGCAGATGTCACACAGTGGGACCCACATCTGTGAAATTGTAAGGGAAAGTGACAACTCAGTGACCATACACTGGGTGAAAACGACAGTAGAGAGGTAGTAGTGTTAATGTACATGTAGTAGGCAGGTCTGTACTCTTACCTGTGTCTCACTGGAAATATTGCTGGATCACTGAGTCCCTGTTGTTCATGTCTTCTTCCTCTGCTTCCTCGTCTTCACTGTCCACAGGCTCCACAGCTCCAACAACACCACCCTCTGGATCATCCTCCTGCAGAAAAGGCACCTGTCATCGCAAAGCCAAGTTGTGAAGCATACAGCAGGCCACGATGATCTGGCACACCTTCTTTGGTGAGTAGAATAGGGATCCACCTGTCATATGGAGGCACCTGAACCTGGCCTTCAGGAGGCCGAAGTTCCGCTCGATCTCCCTCCTAGTTCACCCATGGGCCTCATTGTAGCGTTCCTCTGCCCTTGTCCTGGGATTCCTCACTGGGATCAGTAGCCATGACAGGTTGGGGTAACCAGAGTCACCTGCAAATGGTGAGGGACAACTGTTAGACACGCACTAACCTGGAGGGATATCCCCAGACAACCATTCCCACTGACTTGCCTCCAGGTGCTCACCTAATAGCCACACATGGTACCTCTGGAGTTGACCCATCACATAAGGGATGCTGCTATTCCGCAGGATGTAGGCGTCATGCACTGAGCCAGGGAACTTGGCATTCACATGGGAGATGTACTGGTCTGCCAAACATACCATCTGTACATTCATAGAATTATAACTCTTCCGGTTTCTGTACACCTGTTCACTCCTGTGGGGGGGCACCAAAGCCACATGGGTCACATCAATGGCACCTATGATGTTGGGGATGTGTCCCAGGGCATAGAAATCAGCTTTCACTGTAGGCAAATCCTCCACCTGAGAGAAAACGATGTAGCTCTGCATATGTTTTAGAAGGGCAGACAACACTCTGGACAATACGTTGGAAAACATAGGCTGGGACATCCTTGATACTATGGCCACTGTTGTTTGAAATTACCCACTTGCAAGGAAATGGAGCACTGACAGCACCTGCACTTGAGGGGGGATTCCTGTGGGATGGCGGATTGCTGACAACAGGTCTGGCTCCAACTGGGTACACAGTTCCTGGATTGTGGCACAGTCAAGCCTGTATGTTATAATCACATGTCGCTCCTCCATTGTCGACAGGTCCACCAACGGTCGGTACACCGGAGGATGCCGCCATCTCCTCACATGTCCCAGCGGACGGTGCCTATGAAGGACAACAGCGAGCACAGAGTCAAGCAACTCAGAGGTATGTACCCACAGTTTACCCAGAACACAAATCATACACAAAAGGTGGCCTGTATGTGTGTTGAGTCTAGGCCTAGGTATGTGTGACGCAGTTGGAAATGAAGCCATGTGGGCCCCTGAAATGGCGGCTGCCTGACCTCTAAAGTGGGACAATGGGATGTGAGGTAACTGTGCTGGCGTTCTACACTGTCGCAGTAGGTGGTCGAAGATCGCGGCGCAATGCTGCATTGGTTAACATTGTACCCTATGGGTCCCAGGAGCCAATGACGACGTACGCCGGCGGTGACGGTACGCACCGCCGCTGACGTGACTGCCATTTTCTATCTGTTCAATCACTCGATACCTGATATTCGACAGGAGAGGACCTACACTGCAAGTGCTGCTGTGACCTTGGTCTGGAAGAAACAATGGCTCGAGTGTCTGGGGAAAGGGCCCCTGCCTTCACATCGGAGGAGTTGGAGAAGTTCGTGGATGGGGTCTTCCTCCAGTACACGCTACTCTACGGTCCTCCAGACAAACAGGTAAATACACTGGGGGCATGCTGTATGGCTAAGCCTGTGTGGAGTGGGGTGGATGTAAGAATGGGGGGGAGATTGCGGCGTGCATGAAACGACGGTGAGTGCATGTGCCACATGGCAAAGGTGGGGATGGGGGCCAATCACTTTGACGGTGCAGCTGGTAATAACTTCTCTTTTTCCCCTGTACATTTCATGTAGGTCAGCGCCCACCTGAAAAAAGATATTTGGCGTGCCATCGCCAAGGACCCCCTGGAGGTCTACCACAGATGGAGCACCCACTGCCGAAAAAGATGAGAGGATATTCGCCGCGGGGCAAGAAGACGGCGGAGGCTCAGCTGGGGATGGCCTCCCAACGTAGGAGGGGTGCCCGTCGCACTATGACCCCCCCTGATGTTCAGGATCCTGGCGGTGGCCTACCCGGAGTTGGATGGGCGCTTGAGGGCATCACAGCAGCCACAAAGGGGTGAGTTTACTCTCATTCTGGTGACTTTGCGCGCAGTGGAGGTGTCTGGGTGGGGGAGGTGGGCTGTGGGTTTCCCTAGGCCAGGGCGAGTTCCGTAGGCAAGGCCCCTCCGTAAGGCAGGCCATGTGGCACCCCACCCCACCTCTGTAGAGTGCCAAGTACATCTAGTCATGGCCCTGTGTCATCTATGTGTGCAGATGTCGTCCATAGCCTTGTAGGCCATTTCCCAGGAATTCGACAGTGGAGCCCAAGAGCGCGGCGTAGTGCAGGGGGCTTCTGTGTCTGTCGTGTCCATCAACAGTAGCGGTAATGCATGCACTCAACATGTCTTTCTTCTGTCTTCCCCCCCCCTTTTTGTGGTCTCCCGGTTCTTGTGTGCATTAGCATCATCAGGCGGAGGAGCAGTGGCACCGGAGCACGAGGGAGCTGCATCCCACATGGCCCTGGAGGGCGAGACTACGAACTCAGAGTTCACCAGTGGGACGGAGGGCGAGGGGAGCTCCACAGCGGGGACAGGAGCTGACACCAGCGACACGGACTCGTCCTCTGATGGGAGCTCCCTTGTGGTGGCGGCAACATCTGTGCCCCCGCATCTCCAGGTACAGCCGCCACCCCCCCTACCAGCACCGCCCTCCCAGCAGCCCCTCAGCCTTTGCCCCTTGCCCGCTCACTCAGGAGGGTGGGCATCACCTTCGCCCCAGGCACCTCAGGCCCTGCTCCAGTCACACCTGCTGCCCTCAGTGAGGAGGCCATTGACCTCCTCAGGTCCCTCACTGTTGGGCAGTCTACCATTTTGAATGCCATCCAGGGTGTAGAGAGGCAGTTGCAACAAACAAATGCATTCCTGGAGGGCATTCATTCTGGTCAGGCGGCCCTTCAGCAAGCTTTTCAGAATCTGGCCTCAGCACTGATGGCAGCCATTGTCCCCGTCTCTAGCCTCCCCCCTCCAACTTCCTCCACCCAGACCCAATCCCCTGTACCTCAGCCTATTCCAAGCACACCTACAGACCAACATGCACACACGTCAACACACAAGGGAAGCTCAGGCACACATAAGCACCACACATCCAACAGGCACTCACGCAAGCATCACACACATGCAGACACACCAACATCCACTGCCTCCACTGTGTCCCCCTCTTCGTCGTCTCCCTCCTCCCTCCCAGTCTCGTCTACACACACACCTGCATGCACTACCACTACAGCCACTACTGCCATCGTCAGCACACCCACCACCACACCCCGCTCATGTGCAGTCACCACCCCCACTACCATTCACACATCCCCTGTGTCCTCTCCCAGTGTGTCTGTGACGCCCCCTCCCAAGATACACAAACGCAGGCAAACACTCACCCAACAGCCATCCACCTCACGGCAGCCTCCAGCGCATGCACCTTCACCCAAAGTCACCAAACGTACACCTCCTACAACCACTACCTTTTCCTCCACTCCCAAACCCCCTCCATCTACCTGTCCCAGTGTGTCCCAAAAATTTTTTCCTGTCCAACCTTGAACTCTTTCCAACACCTCCCCCACCCCGTCCGTCTCATAGGTCCCGAACTAGCACCTCAGCCACAACATCTCCGGGACCAGTGGTGCCTGTAGTCACCGGAATCTGGAGTGCACCGGCCACCAGGACTGCCGTCTCAAGCACCGCTGAAGAGGGCACCGCCGTCTCATGCACCGCTGAACAGGGCACCGCCATAAACAGGGCACCGCCATCTCAAGCACCGCTGCACAGGGCACCGCCGTCTCAAGCACCGCTGCACAGGGCACCGCCGTCTCAAGCACCGCTGAACAGGGCACCCCTGTCACAAGCACCACTGCACAGGGCACAGCCGTCTCAAGCACCGCTGAACAGGGCACCGCCGTCTCGAGGAACGCTGAACAGGGCACCGCCGTCTCGAGGAACGCTGAACAGGGCACCGCCGTCTCATGCACCGCTGAACAGGGCACTGCCGTCTCAAGCACCGCTGCACAGGGCACCGCCATCTCAAGCACCGCTGAACAGGGCACCGCCGTCTCAAGCACCGCTGAACAGGGCACCGCCGTCTCAAGCACCGCTGCACAGGGCACCGCCATCTCAAGCACCGCTGAACAGGGCACCGCCATCTCAAGCACCGCTGAACAGGGCACCGCCATCTCAAGCACCGCTGGCCCATGAGCGGCAAGGGCACTGACGCAACTGAGTCCGTCACGGGGTGAATGATGCACTCTGGGCACCAAGCCCCCTCCAGAACCAGTGGAGATTTACATCCACTACCCCAATCCTTGGCAGGATGAAGCACTCTGGGCACAAAGCCCCCTCCAGAACCAGTGGAGATTTACATCCACTACCCCAATCCTTGGCAGGATGAAGCACTCTGGGCACCAAGCCCCCTCCAGAACCAGTGGAGATTTACATCCACTACCCCAATCCTTGGCAGGATGAAGCACTCTGGGCACCATGCCCCCTCCAGAACCAGTGGAGACTGTCATCCACTTGTGAGACTGTGGCTTTGCACTTCCCAGGATATGGCAGTGGGCAACCCACCCACTGTAGAGACTTGAGAGACTGTGGCTTTGCACTCCCCAGGATATGGAAGTGGGCAACCCACCCACTGTAGAGACTTGAGAGACTGTGGCTTTGCACTCCCCAGGATTGAACAGTGGACAACCAACCCACTGTAGAGACTTGAGAGACTGTGGCTTTGCACTACCCAGGATATGGCAGTGGGCAACCCACCCACTGTAGAGACTTGAGAGACTGTGGCTTTGCACTCCCCAGGATTGAACAGTGGGCAACCCACCCACTGTAGAGACTTGAGAGACTGTGGCTTTGCACTCCCCAGGATTGAACAGTGGGCAACCCACCCACTGTAGAGACTTGAGAGACTGTGGCTTTGCACTCCCCAGGATATGGCAGTGGGCAACCCACCCACTTGTGAAACTTGAGAGACTGTGGCTTTGCACTCCCCAGGATTGAACTGTGGGCATGTGGCCCCCTCATGGATTTGGCTTTGTGCACTCAACCGGCTGAGGTGCCCCCCCTTTCCCTCCCCCTGAGGTGCCTGTTTAGTTGCTCTCTGATGCCCCTGCAGTGTTCTCTCCGTCATGGTCGGGGATCTTGTGTGGGCCTCGCCCATACCGTGTGGTCCCAGTGTTCCACAGACTTTCTTAGTGCACTACCTGGACTACTATGCTTGGTATATATTATGTACATGGTGTATATATATTTCTGCCTACTTGCTTTTAATAGATTATAATGGTTACACTCATTTTCTATTGTCTTTGCATTCTTCCAGGGGATTTGGGGGGTGTAACTGTGATGTATTGATATGCATTAGTGTGTGTGGTGTAGTGGGTGGGGGTGTTGCGTGTTGTGTGTCCCTGTTTTTTGCCTCCCTCCTCCCCTGTGTCGTAGGTGCAGTACTCACCGTAGTCTTCGCCGCCGGCGTTCGTGCTCCTGGTAGAGGAGCAGGAAGTCTATCGCAGGGAGAATTTGGAGTTCCGGGTCCATGGCGTCCTCGTTCCTCCTGGGGTGTGTAGAGGTGAGCGTTTTCCCTTCGGGATTCCAGTTTCCGCCATGTTTTTATCCGCGGTGAATCCGCCCCGGAAAAGGTGGCAGATTGGCCTGTCATAATAGTGTGGGTGGTACACTGTCTTCCGCCTGTCTGTTGGCGGTGACCGCTGTGCTGTTTGTTTGTACCGCCGTGGCGGTCGGAGTGTTAAAGTGGCTGTCTTTTTTGGCGGTTTCCGCCACGGTCGTAATTGCACATTTTTTACCGCCGGCCTGTTGGCGGTCTTACCGCCGCTTTAACACCGACCGCCAGGGTTGTAATGACTAACCAAGTCTCTATTAAGCCAACAGTAAATGGTTTTTGGGATTTGCAAGACCACCGGCCAAATAGCACATATTTCTGCTGTAAAGCCAATAATATTGGAAATAATGAATATTACTTACTATTTGGCCACTGGGCAAACAGTGCATAATGTTTGCTATTTAACTACAAGCAAGGTGACTATTGAAGTTTCTTTGCTATTAGCTCGACCTCTGATCAAATAGTACATACTCTCTGCTATTTAGCAACAGGTAGGGTAAACAGTAAAGTTTCTTTACTATTTGCATTGTGTGGGAAACAATACATAACGCCTGCTATTTATCCAGCAGCCCGGTAAATAGTTTAGTTTGCTAAACTATTACTGAGTTGGTGACTAGAATAAGAGGCCTAGGCACCTGCTTCTAATTTGAAAATATTGCCAAAAAGCAAAAATTCTCTAGTATTTAGCTAGGGCCGGCCAAATAACCGAGAAAATTCACTATGTACTGGCTGCCTCTTATGCATTATGATAACAGTACTTTTCATTTAATTTCACAAGACAATTTCTTAAGTAGGATGAAGTGTGCTGAAACCCTGTGAAACGGCTACAGCGGTTTGAAAGCAGCAAACCCAATGTTGGCAGACTGGAGCACTTTTGAGAGCTGACACAAGATTGGGGAAAAGTCAGAAGCTCAACAGTAACGCTCTTCTGATTGGAGACTCAAATAATAAGCAGCCGGTATATGGCTCAGTCACTTAATTGCTGTGTTTTTCAGGGCATGAGTTTGAAATACGGCCAAAATCTATCGGGCCTTCCACTCTTTCTAGGACGATAAATTGAGCCCCATTATCTCAGCTAACGTAGTATTTATTGGTAGCATAACATCTTGCTTAGCCATTTAATTGGTAATGAGCACTATATTTTTCAGTTTTTCAGAACACAGACTAAAAGTATTAAGTGCGTGGCAGACTGTATGTAGAATTATTTCATGTGTAACAGAAATAAATATTTGACAAGCCATAATCAGAACAGAAATGAGCAAAAACGCTGCTCCCTGAAATAGCACGCATTACAAAACTTCGAAGAGGAGCACACGTTTGGATGCAGAGAAAGAGCTACTTTAATGTCTATCTTCCTTTGAACATACCTTCTTGTACTTCTACTACATCATTATTATTATGAATTATGATATCCATTGATATGCCACAGCTGGACTCCAAAAGAAACCATTCAGTAACTCATCAAATAACACTGAAATGATGCTTTAGTTCTTTAGAATTTAATGTGACGTACACATAAATGCAAACTACAGCACCATCTTGTGGCATTTACTGATAGCACATTGATATTGTAGAAAACTACCAAAATAAAACTGGCATTGTATATAGCCCATAAAAACGACGTTTTGCAATAAAAACCTATGAAGTGTGTGAAGCAGGGAACAAACAGACTACAAGGAGGTATAAAGGCAACCTTGACTCCAGATGTTAACCTATCTTTTGTGATCACTCACAAAAGTAGGCCTGGGTGGAACCCTTGGAGTTTCACACAGCAGAATTCCGCAGTTACCCAAAAACGTTCTGCTAGCAGGCAGAATAGGGCACTTAGCACTGCTCGCACTGATTTTTAGCACTGGAAGCTTCTTCCGTGCTGTAAAATCATAATGAATGGCAGCACGCGATGCGCCCGAGGGCCCTGCTTTTTTTCTGCCGCTTGAGTAGATTTTCTACTTGAACGGCAGATTTTTCAAAGCGAATGGTCATGAACTACTGTGACCACCCGCATTCAGAAATCTCAACAAGAAGCGCTCTATGCCTAAAAATCACGCTAAGGGGTGCAAATTGTCGCTTGCCAACTTAGCGTTGGCAAGTCGCACACAAGAAATAATTCCTCCATGTGGTGGTTGCTGGAGTTTTGCCAGAACTCCACCCTCCAAGCAGAACATGGAGTGGGCAAAACTCTGCAATCTCCACAGACGGAGCAGAATTTTTCGCCCACCCAGGGCAAAATTGAGTGGCAAATCACACCATTGCCTTCACTTGTATCATTGGTGCAATGGAGTTCAAATGTTTATTGATAATGTTGGAAATGGGGCCTCTAGTTGGCAGTCAGTTTGCACCCTGTCCAAGTAGGAACCTTCACTCTAGTTAGGGTAAGGGAGTCACACTCCTAAAATGGCCCTTGCTCACCCCCTTGGTAGCCTGGCACAAGCAGTCAGGCTTATCTCAGAGGCAATGTGCCGAGTATTTGTTCCAACACACAGTAACACAGTGAAAACACTACAAATGGACACCACACCAGTTTAGAAAAAAATGGTCAATATTTATCGAAGTAAAACAAGACCAACACAACTAAAATCCAAGATACATAAGCAAAGATATGAATTGTAAAAGATTAAATCTTAATAAAAGTGCGTAGAAACACCATCGCTCCAAATGGTGCTACCACGGAGTCATGACGGAGTTGTTCCCAACAGTCGGACGCCACTCGCGAGGGACGGCGGTGACGGTCACAGAGTCGCACGGGCCCCAGACACACTACCCTAGAAACGAGGCAGGGTCAAAGACATGGCACGGAGTCAGGGAGGTGAGGCTTCGATGGAATCAGTGCAGCATCAGTTCCGTACTACTACTGGGGAGGTAAGGCATTGGTTCCTTACTGCTACTTACAGGAGGTGAGGCGTCGGTTCTTTATGGGCGGCGGTGGTGAGGTGGCATCGGCGGCCAAGCAGCAGTTCCTTATGATCTTGCGGGATCAATGAGTCTAGTGGGTCAAGACGCAATGAGGCGACTTCACATTGTTGCGGTCACACCATGGAGCCACAGGTGATGTGGCGGAGTCAGGTGTCACGGACATCGGTGACACGGCACTCTGGACACGATGTTGCAGGAATTCATAAGTGTTGCAGCAGCACTGGTTCTGCGGTGTCAATCGCTGTTGTCGCACTTCAGCAGGTACCACATACTTGGGTGCAGGCAGCAGCGAAGGTTCTGGAGCCTTCTGGAGTTGGTGTGCCTGTTTCTTCTTGTTTCATGCCAGACTTCACTGCTAAGGGCCCAGGAACTGGAGTGGGCACCTCTTGGAAAGTCAGGTTCCTCAGCAATAGAAGCTAGGGGCTGGCAGGTGAAGTCTTTGATGTCCTTGAGACTTCGTAACAGGAGGCGAGCTCAGTCCAAGCCCTTGGAGAAACTTAACAAGCACAATGCACACTCGCCCCAATTTGGTGGGCAAGTGAGATTGTCACTGGTGTCTCTCCGCCTGCCCCGTAGTCCCTGCCGATCGCAGGCCCCACGGGGGTGGTTGAAGCACAGTTCCGCCCCCAATGAGAAGGAGAGGACCGGGAGCTAGAAAGAAGCACGAGGGACTGCAGCGGGAGCCTGCTGGCGGTAGGTGGTGAGCCAGAGGGCCCGCAATTGTGCGGCTCTCAAGAGGGCAGCCTGGAGTGCGCACGAGGAGGAGCGCAGCAGAGGCCGGCAAGGAGGGCCCTCCCGAGTAACAGAGCACACGTGGGCACACGGGTGCTGCGGCACAGTGGAACAGGGAGGGCTGACTGAGGCCCCCACCTTTAAAGTTGGACCAGCAGGCACAAAGGACACCACAAAGCCACAGGACAGGGTGGTAGCCCACAGGAAAGGAGGGGTGCTGGGGCCCCCAGACCTGCCACCCACAGAGGCCACAGAGAGGCCCTGACTAGGCAAGGATGGCAGAGACACAAGGAAGCAGCCCTGACCGAGGCAACCCTCGAAGGGTGTAGAGGCAACTTACACCTTGGTGGCGAACCCCCCTGTGGGGTGAGAAGACAGAGGCCGGGCGACGAAGAGGTAAAGGAGGACCCACCAGGGGCGAAAGAGGAATCCATGAACTAGCCACAGAAAGAGCAGCGGGGGACGGGAGAAGCAGTCTCCGGTCCTGGGACCTAGCCTGCCCCATAGTACGCCCTCCACGGGAGACCTAAAGGGCTTGGGAGTGGCCAGGTTACTAGCCCGGACCTCACCAGAGCCCGAGAACAGCTACGAGGGAGGGGGACACCCAACACAACGCCAGACCAGCGGTGAGTTGCTGTTGGAGGTCCCAGGCGGGGAGGTGACGTCAGAGAGAGGGGGCCGGCCGACATCCAACAGAGGGAGAGGTGCGCAATGGCCTCGGCTCACCCTAAAAAAGATAGATCAGTTAAAGACATATTGGCCAAGACGCCAAGACCATAAAGGGTAAAAAGGAGGGAGACACCCCCACTACCGCTCGGTGAGAGGGCGATGAGGATGGAGAAGGCCCAATCACACGGTCCTTCCTCAAAGGGCTATTCCTATTTGTGAAAGAAGACCTACAGGTGGTAATGCGTGACTTGTCCCGGGACCTGAAGGACGTGAGACAAGAGCTAGAAGCATTCGGAGAGATAGTGGCCACCCTGGAGGACAATGAACACAACCACAATAAGGAGGTAGAACTCCAGCAAGAAGTCATCCACCTACAGGAGCAACGAATAATGCTCCAAGCACACACGGAGGACTTGGAGAACCGCTCGAGGCGGAATAACATTTGGCTGAAGAGGGCGATATCGGCCAGTACCTTGGTTCCCTCTTTCGCCAGATTATGGGGGAGGACTTGGATAAGGAGGTACAAATGGACAGAGTACACAGAGGGGACCCACCGAGACCGGCCCATGTACCCCCAGTGGACATTTTGGTATGTGTCCACGATTTCCCCCCTAAGGAGCGTATCGTCCGGCTAGCGAGGGAGCAACACCCGCTGAGGTTTCGGGGCCATTCACTGCTCCTCCACCAGGACTTGGCAAAAATCACCATACAAAAGAGGAGAGACTTCAGGCCGATCACCTCATCTCTCAGGGACAAAGGGGTTTCCTACTCCTGGGGACACCACTTTTGTTTGGTCTTTCGATGGGAAGGCAAACTCCACCAAATGAGTTCACTGAAGGAGGCCTGTGGTCTGTTGCAATTGGAGATGCCTTTGGAGAATCACCCGCACTCGCTGAGACCCAACAGCGGGCGCTGGAAGCACAATCAATGGTAGACAGTCCCGTCGAGGAGTACCAAACCGGATCCAGAGACAATAGCCTCAGAGAGAAGGGCAGTCCTGGAGTCCCTCACTAGGGACTCAGCGACAATTGATGGGGGGGGTAATGAGTGCAAGACACAGTGTGACAGGGTGGGGGTACAAAGGGGGGGGGCATAGAGGCACTTAGTGGTGGAGTGGAAACTGGGGTGCTCTACTCACAGACCATGGACCATCTTTCTGGACTATGCCGGAAGAACCTGCTCCCCCTGACGAGGTTGTTAAGAATGTTGTTGTTTAAGGGATTTATTTCTGGGGAAGGTCCTACAAAGCCCACACATAGGCATACAAAGCTCAATGGTCGGAGAGAGGCCCCCAAATGCATTAGCCACATCAGGGGAGTGGGACCTAGTGAATGGGCAGAGGCCTACTGGCCCATGCCTTTGTACCTGCACAACCCCAAGCACATTTAAAGTTGTAATGCTCAATGGTAAGGGTCTGAACAACCCAACCAAGTGCTGGCCCGTCCTTTCCTACCTGGAAAATACCAGGGCGGACCTGTGACTTCTGCAGGTGACCCATCTACATCCCGCAAATCATCACAGACTACGATTGCGGGCCTTCCCAATACAGTACTTTTCCTCACAAGAGAACAAGGTAGCGGAAGTGGCACTTTTAGTTTCACGATTCTTCCACGGGAAGGCGGTAGACAAAATTGCAGAAATACCGGGTCGGCTACTGGCCTTTAGGCTACACCTAGGGGACTTCCAGGTCATCGTGGCATCCATTTATGCGTCCAATGAGAAGCAGGAGGGGTTCATAAGTTGCGTGCTGGGCAAGGTTACGACCACGCAGGACAGACAGGTACTCATAGGGGGTGACTTTAATATTGGGACTGGGACAGGTCGGCCTCCAGATACGGGGTGGGAGCTGTGTCACCGAGAGGGACTGCAGAGAATCGAGAAGCTAGGCCTGAGTGACTTGTGGAGGAATAGTCACCCCACAACCAGGGACTAAACCTTTTACTTCCATGCACATAAAACCTACGCCCGCATCAACTTCTTCTTGGGTACTAAAGACATCCAACAGACTTTGAAGGAGATAGGCATAGAACCATGTGCCCTGTTGGATCACGCAGTCTCCCTTACACCATTCCTACTCAACCCAGGGCCCCTGGACCTTGGCGGCTCAGGACCATTCTATTGTCAAGGCCCGAGATAGTGACCCAGATTTAGAAGGCCATCTCAAGCTTTTTAGATATTAACGACATCGCCGATACTGCAATTTCCCTATTGTGGAAAACTGTGAAGGCGGTCATGAGGGGGAGTTCATTGCATTCTCAGCAGCAGACAACAAGAGTCGATGAGAGAAGAGAGACCGGCAACAGCTGGAGGTGTTGAAACTTGAGAGTATTCACAAATGTACTGAAGCCCCGAGGGACCAGGCAAAGCTTAGAGCAGCCAGGGCTCAGCTAGCAAGGCTAGACATTGATAGGGCAGAGTACGCAGCACTCCTGCTGTGTCATTCCTTTTACGTGTAGGGGAAACAAATGCAGACGCCTCATGGCCAACCGACTCCGCGCCCAGAGGCAAGCCATGTTGGTGGAAGTCAGGGGATGGTATAGAGGCGGTCAGTGACATGCAGATAGCTGTGGCATTCTGAGATTTCTACCAGGATCTGCATACTCCCCAACAGTCGAACATAGACGCCACTTGGCAGTATCTCAATGGCGCGCACACGACACAACTTTCGGCGGACGACACAGCCCCAAATGAGGCTCCCATATGAATTGAGGAGGTTATATCAGCAATAGCCAGGCTGGAAGCTCTGAACTCCCAGGGAACAGATGGCTTCCAGAGACTGTTTTATAAAACCTTCTGTGGTGAGCTTTCCCCGCTATGGACTCGCCGTTTTAACGCTGTCTCCGGACCGGACACAATACCAACATCCATGTCCCAACGCAGCCATTGTGGTCATCTCAAAACCTGGGAAGGACCCTACCCATTGCTGGTCTTACAGACCCATTTCCCTACTCAATGTTGACATTAAACTGCTCCTGGGCATCCTGGCTTCCCGCCTAATTTTGCTGATGCCCAGCCTGATGAATCCGGATCAGGAGTGCTTCATACCACACAGACAGTACGGGGACAATACCAAACGGATCATGCACATCATAGACAAAGGTCAGTGCTTGGGGAGAGAACAAATGCTGCTCAAAATTGATGCTGAAAAGGCATTCGACCAGGTGCACTGGCCACATCTACAGGCAACGATGGAGCACTTCAGGCTGGGGCCCTGGTTCCGAACATGGATAACTAGTTTGTATAGTCACCCAAAGTCCTCAGTTAGAGTCAGCGGGATAGCATCTGCCTCATTCCCGGTGGGTGGGGGAACCCGGCAGGGGTGCCTGGTTTACCCCTGCTGTTCTCTCTTTACATGAAGCCCTTCGCGCAGGGCATAAGGGACAATCCAGAGATTACGGGGGCCACTTTCAGAGGGGAACAACACGTAATAGCACTTTACACAATGTGGTGGTGGCTCTGGATGACCCACTGAGGGCCCTGCCGGCATTTCTGAAGGAGGTGGAGACCTTTGGGGAGGTGTCTGGTTTTAAGATGAACCTCTCAAACTCAAAGGTTCTTAGCCTCACGCTTCCAAAGGAAACGGTGGAGTTGCTGGCCCAGTTGTATCTGTTTCACTGGCAACCGCAAACCATTCCATATTTAGGCATTCAGATAGCTAGGACAGTTGCGGAGTCCTCACGTTTGAATTATCAGCACCTCCTTCAGAGTGTCAAGCGAGGTTTGTACCCCTCCCCTATCACCAGAGCAACCATGAAGACATGGGACCAAGTGGCATACACTAAGGATCCTACTACCTTCCCATCTCCTCTGACCCCCATAGTGGGGAACCCAGAACTCACGCCAGGCCTGAGTCAGGGCTCTTACCGGTTCTGGTTCACCCCACAATGTCACTTCATCAGACACTTGTTTGACGTAGAGGGCATAATGTCCTTTGATAGCTTAAGGAAGGCACATTCATTACCTGAGACCGAGAGAATGCGATATCTCCAGATACGTTACTAGGTGATTAACCCAACGACGTGCGAGGGAGCATCTCAACCCCTTCTGAAGTTGGAGAGATGGTTATTGACTATGACAACAGGTAAACAAATAATTTTGGACCTGTACGATCTGCTATAGACCGCAGCCCCTAAATCTAGAATCCCGAGCCAGATGAGATGGGAGACAAAACTGGGAAGATGTTTCAGACCTGTGGAGTGGGAGGAAATCTACTACAGGGCTAGACACACGGCACACAGCTCAGCAGGCATGGAGACCACAGTGAAAATAGCTACGTATTGGGTACCTCATACCGGCTCTGCTCCATAGGAGCAACAGCTCGCATTCACCTCTGTGCTGGAGAGGATGCGGAGACCCAGGTACACTGACACACCTCCTCTGGGAATGTCCAAAAATGGCCCATACTAGGAGGGTATCCTGGACGAAATAGACCGTCAAATGACCACTCAACTTCTGAGATTCTGGCCTACATCGTTCTGGGCCTTCCGAACCCATGGACATTTCACTTAAATCACTAAAGGGACACCGGATTCGCACTAGGAGCAGCACTGCAGAATATTTTGACACACTGGGGTTCCCCACAAGTCCCCACAGAGTTGGGCTGTCTACATCAGTTATGGCAGATCCTGGGGATGGAATGGCTTACTCTTACCCTTAAGGCACAGGGCCACTCATATAGAGTACTATTGCACCCCTTTCTGACTCTACTTGCTGGGGAATTTTCAGAGCTGACCTGCCCTAAATACTTAAGACTCCTGCATCTCACAGAAGAGGACAGCCCCCAGAGAAACCAGAGACAGTAGGACACCATGATAGTACTGCACACAATCTTCAAAGCTCACTGGCCATAGAGATACCTTGGGGGGGAGGGCATCGGAGGGGTTAGGGGATTTATAGGGGTACCAGCCGAGGTCTGTTTTCTCTCCTTTTGTTTCTCATTGTTTGAATGGCATAACTCTGCCCTTGTTTATATTGCCTGTTGAAGCTCAATAAAGAAATTTGAACCACAAGCACGATGCACAGCAAAGTCCAGTCTTTGTCCTCTCCAAAGCAGAGGTAGCAACTTAAGGCCATCCCAGCAAATCACACACACCAATGGGGCAGTACTCCTCCCCACAGCTCTTATCCTTGGCAGAGTCACCTCTTAATCCAGAAGTGTTCTAAAAGTCTGGGGTTTTGTGTCCAATACTTTATAGTCACTTCAGCTTTTGAAGTAGGCAAACTTCAAAGGAAAGTATTTGTAGTGCACAAGACCCTGCCTTTCCTGCCCTAGTCTCAGACACACTCTAAGGGGTTGGAGAATGTATTGTGGAAGGTCAGGCACAGTCCTGTTCAGGTGCAAGTGTCAACTCCTCCCACCACTCTAGCTGGGCACACTTCAGCTCCCTTTGCATGACTGTCTAGAGTGAATTCACACACAGCCCAAATGTCATCCTGACCCAGACATGTATTACACAACTAGACAGAGGCACAGAATGGTTAAGCAAGAAAATGCCCACTTTTTAAAAGTGGCATTTTCAAACTTACAATTTAAAAACCATCTTCACCAAAAGATGTACTTTTAAATTGTGAGTTTAGAGACCCCAATCTATATCTGCTACCAATGGATAATTGCACTTAAAAGATATTCCAAGGAAATCCCCATGTTAACCTATATGCCTTGCAATAGTGAAAACTTAATTTAGCAGTATTTCACTCTCAGGACATGTAAAACACACTAGTACATATCCTACCTTTTAAATACATTGCACCCTGCCCATTGGGCTGCCTTGGACCTACTTAGGGGCGACTTACATGTAGTAAAAGGGAAGGTTTGGGCCTCGCAAGTGGGTGCACTTGCCAGGTCAAACTGGCAGTTCAAAACTGCACACACAGACACTGCAGTGGCAGGTCTGCGACATGTTTACAGGGCTACTCCTGTGGGTGGCACATAAGTGCTGCAGGCCCACTAGTTGCATTTGATTTACAGGCCCTGGGCACATGTGGTGCACTATACTAGGGACTTACTAGTAAATCAAATATGTCAATCATGTATAAACCTATCACCAATACATTTTAGAAAGAAAGCATATGCACTTTAGCATTGGCTAGCAGTGGTAAAGTGCCCAGAGTCCTAAAGCCAACAAAAAACAGGTCAGGAAAAATAAGAGGAAGAAGGCAAAAAGTTTGGGATAACCCTGCAAAAAGGGCCAGGTCAAACAGTGCCACAATGTTTGATAGGAATGCAGCCCGGGTCCTGAGCACTAGTTTGTCAGGGAAGAAGGTTGTATATGGTTGCTGTACCGACAGGGCTTGCAATATAGTCATGTTAGGTGCTAAAGTTTTCACTTTGATGAAAACTGTCTTAAGGGTTTTAAAGCTATGCACCTGCTCAAATGCAGCGCACATCAAGAATGTTAGGACCAAATTAAAGTCTCACTGTGGCATGGGTTAGCCCCTTCAAACAAAGCATAACAGATTATATGAATAACAATGGTTGATCAGGTAACTTTAGAAAGGATGAAGGGCTGATAAATAACCTTTAGCAGTAGTCACAGCTAGTCCTTGCTGTGCTAGTGAAAGAGCAAGCAATAACATAATGAAATGCTGGGCCTATAAAGGTTAGATGTTACAAGACGTACATCAAATGACAAACCTTTCTCACTGTCCAGTGTAGATGGCTTTGGTGGATGGACACCTTGCTGGCAAAATTACATCTATTACCTTAGGAGGGAGTTCAAAAGAATTCAAATGTCACCACTCAATCTGCATGCATAGAGGTGTACAGGCTCACATGCTGGACACTGCCCTTGTGCTGTGACAAAAGATCTTCTTAAAGCGGCAGCCCAATCAGACGACATATGGTCATTGCCAGTCTTTTGAGATATCACACTCTCCTGGCCCAATCCAGGAACACTAAGACGACTTTGGCCTTGTCCTTCCTGATCTTCTTCAGAACTTTGGACAGGGGAGGTATATGTGGAAAGACATACATAAGTCATGAGCTCTTTTCCAGTCGAAAGGCGTTGCAGAGGGAGAACCTCCTTGGGAACTCCAACATGCAAAAGCTTGGATATTATATTCTCTCGGTAGTGGCAAAAAAGATTGAGGCACGCTGCTCCCCATTGCTGGAAGAAGCACCGCTTTACATTTGAATGTAATCACCATTCATGATCCGCTGAGCAACTCCGACTGAGTTTGATGGCCCTGGCATCTACAGCCAGGTTAATATCCAGATGACTCAGCCACTTCCAAAGGTTTAAAGCCTCCTGGCACAGTGGCCAAGACTCAATCCCATCTTGCTTGTAGCAGTGCCACATAGAAGTAGTGTTGTCTGTGAGGACCTGCACCCATTATGCCTTGATGGATGGAAGGAAGGTTTTAGTGCTATCCGAACCACTCCCAACTGCAGCAAATTCATGTAGAGCCGTGTGTCTGTTGGGCGACAGACTCTTCTGATCTCCACCTCTCCCAGATGGCCTCCCTATTCCAGCAACAATACATCTATCCTGACCAGCAGCTCTGGGAAGAGCTGAGAGAGTGGTCAGCCACTGATCCAGAGGGTTTTAGCAGCCACCACTGTAGATCTTTTGCAGCCCCACATATGTCACCTGGGGTGGTCCACTAACAGGATGAAGGTGGTCAAGAAGCCATGAAGTCTCAGAGCCACCCACACAGAGAACCAGGCCAAAGGTTGACACATCGGCATAATGGCCAGCATGTTCCAGACTTGTTAAGGTGGGGAGAAGGCTTGAAACTGCATTGTATCCAGATTGGTTATGATGAATGGAATTTTTTAGAAAGTAGTCAGCTGTGACTTCAGCAGGTTGGTCAAAAACCACATAGAAGTTCGGAGGTTTACCATTGTTTAATGGTAGCCTGCGACTGACTGTGGCAAGCCTGCCTTCAACAGCCAGTTGTGGAGGTATGGGTAGACTGGTATTCCCAGTCTCTGAGGATATGTAATGATCACTACCATCACTTTCTTAAACACCCGAGTGGCACTGGTGAGGCTGAAGGGGAGCACCAAGAACTATAAATACTCGTGGCCCACTTGCAACTGCAGACAACTTCTGTGGGACTGTAGGATGAGGATGAGGAAAAAGGTAGCCTGTAAAAACACCACCATCCAGTCGCCTGTATCCAGGGCAGACAGAACTTAGACAAGGGTGCGCATCTGGAACTTGCCCTTTTTGAGGAAGATGTTTAGAGTGCAAAGCTCTAGCTCTAAAATAGAACGTACTCTATCATTCCATTTCTGAAGCTGGTACCGCTTGATGGCTCCCTTGTCCAAAAGAGCCTGGACTTCCCTTTGTAGGATGGACAAGTGGACTGCAGGATGTGTTGTAGATGGCATATGTGGTGAGGTGGACAGGAAAGGTAAAGTGTACTTGTGAGGGTGATAAGGTGTCTTGCTTCTAACATAGTGGTAAGCTCACAGGGCTCAGGAAGGGTGGTGGGCAAGAGAGAGACTTGGTACTGCATTGCCCGTGAAGGATGAGGCGTTGCTGGCTGGATCCCCATCCTCTACCTAAAAAGGATTGGGAGGTCTGTTGTTGCAAAGGCAGGCCTTGGCTCTCCTGGATGCCCCTTCTGAAGCCTTGAAAATGACAGTACTATTAGGGATAGTGCTGCATATGCCAAGGGCCAAGAAAGGCCAAGAGAGCATGCTATGGCTCTGCTTCTTTAAAGTGCTCTGAGGCAAATTGGCTTTGTCCTTAAAGAAACGGGTGCCCTCAAGTGCCATGTCTACTACTGACACCTGGACATCACTGGAAAAGTCTGTGGTTCTTACCCAGGTGTGACGGCGAGGCACCATGCTGGGACCAACTGGCCTACCCCAGGAATCTGTGAAGTGCAGCTCCAATCGGATGACATACTTGCCCATATTGTATGAGCTGGACTAAATTGGTGAAAAACTAATCGGGCGCCATGTTAAAGATTTCACTCACCATGTCCCGCAAGCATGCGAGTAACGTCTTCAAATGACCATGTTTCATTTTGGACTGTTTCATGTCATGGGTGCTAGGGCCACCCACACAAGCAGGATACAATTTTTATCAGGAGACATGAGGGAATGCTGGGTTGCAGGATATTTGTTGAAACCTACAAATTCTGGAACTCTCCCTCATAGAAATGTGAGGAAATTGTGTATTTTTAGCCAACATGTGGTAACAAAATGTGATGATAAACACACAGGTCACACCACCCTCGACTCTGCCAGGTGTCTAGTTTTTAGAAATGCCTGGGCATGGTAGGTTTCCTTGGGCAACAGCTGAGCTTAGGCCCAAAATCTGCTGCAACCCACAATGTAAAAAAACCCCAAAAAAAACACATTTATATTACTAGGTGAAACATGAGGTCTTCAGGTCATGTTTTGAGGCAATTTGTGTAGCAGGAGCTAGGCTTAGCCATACAAGTGAGGCACCATTTTTATCAAGAGAGATGTGGGAATACAGAATAATAGAATGATTCTTATTAGCATTCGGATTTCTCTGCATTTGTGGCTTCCAAATGTAGGCCAGTTTGCAAGAAAGAAGACATTTTGGAAAAAAGCTCTCCTAATCTCAATAGTATGGGTAACCACAAATTCAGAGATATACAAATAAATACTGTATCTTATGGACATAGGTTTCCTACAGACTCATGTTTCATTTTTATAATTCTGCCATATGAACTTCAGTATGGTCGGTACACAATGAAAATTCATTGTAAGGTGCCGCTCAGTTGTTGGCTCTGGGTATACAAACCCTATAAATCACTGCGGCCAGAAGGGTCAGCTGAACTTGCTTATGAAATCAGCCTTTGTGACAAGAAGGTACAGACAATTAAGATGTCATAAATGGCTCTTTTTTCCTACTCCTTTTCATTAAGTTTTTATTTTAAAAGTTAGTTTCTTTCGGTAAAGCTGGAAGGATGTACATAATGGCCACTTACTGAATTTCGATGTTTTCTACTTTTCAGAAATATGCAACTTTCTGGAATCACACACAGGTTTCCACCACAAACAGCAAGAAGGCTGAAACCTCAAAAAATAGCAAAAATGGACTACCTTTTAGAAAAAATGCAGAAACTGGTAAAAACCTGTTTGTGATACAACTCTGCTTGTTCCTGAGAGCTTGGAAGATGGTGGTACTAGCATAGTATACTTTTAGTTGAAGTCATTTTCAGAAAATAAAATCCTTCTTGCACAGAACCTTTCCTATTTCTCCACAAACACATAATTTAGCTGTCTTGTGTCCATTTTCTCATTTACCATTAAGAGAATCTATAAAATTCTTGGCATCTTTAAGACCCCAGGAAGTTGAGAAAAAAAGGTTACAAATTTGGTGTATATACCTTTTGTGGGAAAAAAGCCCTAGCAGTCAAGAGATTTGCTTTGGCTAAGCTTCGTCAAGGATGCCTGATGAATTGCTTCAAACGTGTTGTACAGTAACCAATAAACAACATTTTGGTAAACTATTAAAAGATAGCGAACAATGTTTACACACACAGGCAGGTTTCTTTCAATGTGTTTAGCATATCTCTACCATTCCAAGATGGCAGCTGCATTTCTTCTAAACTAACTGATCATATTGCCAGAAATATGTAAAACAAATACTACTGAATACATTGTAATGTATTATGTGAATTATAAACCAGACCTTCCTGCAAAACTCTACTCAGGAAGTCTACAATTTGCTAAATAGAAATAGCAAATTAATATTTCCACAACTGTAATTTGCTGTTTTACCTGTACTACAAAGGAATGAAGTCCATGACACTGTCCATCTGGAGTATAAAGCTGGGCGTACACAACAGCATGAGTGGCAGTCTTGCCCATGTTACCAACCCAGAACTTGGCAGCTTCAAAGTCTGGTGAGTTAATTATGAATTCCTGCAACAAGTAAAGGAATTATTCTCTACAAACATTGACAAGTTCAAGTTCACAATTTCTAAATCTAATTTGGCCCACTCAGCATTCCATAACTTTGAAATTAAATGCAATTAATTGTAAATAACTGAATTACATATATACACGTTACTATTATGCAGATCCACATAAAGACATACTGCAACTACATTTTACATACAAAGTGATAGCAGGTCAACAGGCCCAATATGTCCCTAGAGTTAAACACTTGGAAGTTATATTTAGGTTGCAAATTAATTACTGTTGGAAACTGGCTCTTTATATAGTAAAAGAGGTACACAGTGTTAAGTGTCCAGGTATCCCCTTAGAAGTGGACAGGGTTTTATTTGTGCTCTATTTGTGGTAGGGTGGTCAAGCAGCTCAGGCTACTCAAAGGGGAGTGTTAGACGTCTGCTGCATACGCAATAAATGACACACACACTCAATAAAGGAGATCTACACCAATTTAGAAAAATAACATATTTCGTTAGATTTTTTAGCACCAAGAACTTCATTATTGGGTAAGTACTTTTTAAGTTATCAGTGTAGGAAGTTGGCTCTGTATATACTATCTCAAAGTGAGAGATAGTGTGCACAAATTCCAAGAGTTCCCCTTAGAGATAATTCTAATGCTCTATTTTGTGGTAGTGTGGTTGAGCAGTAGGCTTATCAGAGGGTAGTGTTAAGCATTTGTTGTACACACGCAGGCAATAAATGAGGAATACACACTCAAAGACTTAACTCCAGGCCAATATTTTTATATAGAAAAATATATTTTCTTAATTTGTTTTGGGACCACAAGATTCAAGATTTGAAGTAAATGCATAAAATGCAAGGTACTCCACACAAGTAAGTAAGGAACTTTGAATTAAAGCAGTAGTACACACAGTATAGGTTAAAATGGCAATAACCTATTTTAAAAGTAGACACACTGCAAAAATCAACAGTTCCTGGAGGAGGTAAGTAAGGTTAAGTTTCTGAGTTAAGTAAGGCACTTACAAGTTCAGTTTCCTGGGCATAGGCAGCCCACCGTTAGGGGTTCAAGGCAACCCCAAAGACACCGCACCAGCAACACAGGGCCGGTCAGGCGCAGAGGTCAAAGGAGGGCCCAAAACACATAGGGGCCTATGGAGAACAGGGGTGCTCCAGTTCCAGTCTGCCAACAGGTAAGTACCTGCGTCTTCGGAGGGCAGACCAGGGGGGTTTTGTAGAGCTCTGGGGGGGACACAAACAGGCACACAAAACACACCCTCAGCAGCACAAGGGCGGCCGGGTGCAGTGTGCAAAGTTGGCGTTGGGTTTGCTATTCAAAGCAATGGAGGGACCCGGGAGTCACTTTAGGCGATGCAGGCAGGGCACAGGGGGGCTTCTCGGGCCAGCCACCGACTGGGCTAGGCAGAGGGCCGCCTGATGGTCAGCTGTGGTCTCTGCAGGGCTTTCAGGTCATCAGTCCTTCTTCTTTGTGTTGGTTGCAGTAATCTGATTTCCTGGGTTCTGGGTTGCCCCTAAAAACTGAATTTAGGGGTGTGTTTAGGTCAGGAGGGCAGTAGCCAATGGCTACTGTCCTGCAGGGTGGCTACAACCTCTTTGTACTTCTTCCCTGTGGGGAGGCGGGCGCATCCCTAATCCTATTGGGGGAATCCTCCAATCTCAAGATGGAGGATTTCTAAAGGCAGGGGTCACCTCAGCTCAGGGCACCGTAGGGGCAGTCCTGACCGGTGGGTGACTCCTCCTTGTTTTTCTCATTATCTCCTCCAGCCTTGCCGCCAAAAGTGGGGGCAGTGGCCGGAGGGCGGGCATCTCCACTAGCTTGGATGCCCTCGGGTGCTGTAACAAAAGGCATGAGCCTTTGAGGCTCACTGCCAGGTGTTACAGTTCCTGCAGGGGAAAGTGAGAAGCACCTCCAGTCAGTACAGGCTTTGTTCCTGGCCACAGAGTGGCAAAGGCACTTTCCCCATGTGGCCAGAAACTCGTCTGGTTGTGGCAGGCTGGCAGAAACTGGTCAGCTTAGCACTAGGAGCCAACTCCTGGTATTCAGGGGACATCTCTAAGATGCCCTCTGGGTGCATTTTACAGTAAATCCCACACTGGCATCAGTGTGCATTTATCGTGCTGAGAAGTTTGATACCAAACTTCCCAGAGTTCAGTGTAGCCATTATGGAACTGTGGTGGTAATGCCTGACAAACTCCCAGACCATGTACTCTTATGGCTACCCTGCACTTACAATATCTAAGGTTTTGCTTAGATACTGTAGGGGCATAGTGCTCATGCACATATGCCCTCACCTGTGGTATAGTGCACCCTGCCTTAGGCTGTAAGGCCTGCTAGATGGGTGACTTACCTATGCCACAGCCAGTGTGAGGTTGGCATGGCACTCTGAGGGGAGTGCCATGTCGACTTAGTCATTTTCTCCCCACCAGCACACACAAGCTGGCAAGCAGTGTGCATGTGCTGAGTGAGGGGTCCCTAGGGTGGCATAAGACATGCTGCAGCCCTTAGAGACCTTCCCTGGCATCAGGGCCCTTGGTGCCAGGGGTACCAGTTACAAGGGGCTTACCTGGGTGCCAGGGTTGTGCTAATTGTGGAGACAAAGGTACAGTTTAGGGAAAGAACACTGGTGCTGGGGCCTGGTTAGCAGGGTCCCAACACACTTTCAAATCATAACTTGGCATCAGCAAAGGCAAAACGTCAGGGGGTAACCATGCCAAGGAGGCATTTCCTTACAATATACATAACGAGAGAGCGAGAGATACACTCTCCCTAGATATATGTGTGTGCATATGTGTATATATCTATATCTATATATACATATATTTCCACACCAGCATGACACTTCTGTCAACGACGCGGCACTCACAGGATTTTCATAATATCTTCACTTAATAAGTAAAAATGATACCACATAAACAAACACCAACGCGTTTCGACCTTCACGGTCTTGATCACGGTAATCATCCAATCCATTAAGTGCTCTACTTATACTCTCCATCTCATTTATGCCTTTATGTGGCATTCTGGGATATGTCGTTTTTAAAAGTGTAAATACAACATTTAATTCTAATAAATCAAATTTTCTCTCACCAAACCCCACAATTCCTATAAACCCATTAAATTATCAAACCAACAAAAACACAAACATATATATTACAAAACTTAAAAGCACAGATCATTCTACATATTTCTCAAATTATACACGCTTGCCAATGTTACCGAACTAAATTTGAATACCACAAGTATCTATATATATTGTTGTTACATCTTTATCAATTTATCAGTCCACATGTATAATAGTGACTTATGTATTTTTATACTTCCTAGTAGGACTCATAACCCAATTTTTTATTTGTTCATTTTTTAATTCTCTACATGTAGTACTCGCATTGCTTTATATATTTATTAACTGGTTTTAGATCTAAATTCATTTTATATTTACAAATGGCAGTCACAGTTGATCTCAAATGGGATCTTAGTTTTTAATCTGATGATATACCTAGACTCTAAACGCCTCAGCTTTTGGACTCTGTCACCTCCTCGTTCATGTTTCGCTATTGTCGCAATACCATAATATTTCATGTTTAACCAATTTGATTCTGAGTGAGTCTTTAGGTGTTTGGTCATGGCATAGGTATTGTCATCATTTTGTACTGCTCTGTGTTCAAAGTTCAAGAATACGCTTTTTCAGATGACATATGGTACTACCAACATACCTAAGACCACACCAACACTCTATAACATAAACCACGAAAGTTGTTTCACATGTGATTCTATCTCTAATTACAATTTCTTTGCCCTGAAAGTCTGTTATTGCTTTTTTGTTGCAACCAATTTTGCACGCTTTGCACTTTCTGCAACTAAAAAAGCCCCTGTTTGCATCAACTAGCCAATTTGCCATATTTGTGGTCTCAAAATGACTTCTCACTAGCATGGCACTTTCCTATATGTAATTAAAGGATAGGTACCTACTCGCTGTCCAATGTCATTATCTTTTTGAATCAGATGCCAATATTTCTATAGTATATTGATTATCTGTTGATTCTCTTTACTAAAATCCATGATAAATCTTAACTCTATATATATATATATATACACACATATACAGACACACACACACATACCACTGGTTGTCTTGCAACATGCATATTCAAAGAAATGCACATGCTCCAACTGACGTGTTTCGATCCTAGCTTTTAGGCAGCAACAAAAATGTCAGTATAACTCTTGTGATTATGTTCCTGTTAGAGAAAGAGCTCAGACTTTTGTCTAGTGGCAGTTTTGATGTCATAAAGTAGCACAGAAGGTTTATATGCCTGCTGAATCTGTATTTGATGTGAATAGCTGAGTGGATTACTAAAGACATCCATTATCTATGCTTAAAAACACATGAAATGTATGTGCAACGGGGACTATGGAGAGATGAAGGGCACGTTTGCTGGGTGGTAATGAGGGAATCTGAGGAGGAGGTCATTGGAGTCAAAGCACCAAAAATGAATGTCGGACTATGTGCCACAGGTGCTAAAGACAGTGATGATGGGCTTGTGGCAAGGTGAAGTAATAGTGAGTCTTTTTTGTTTTTTTCAGTGTCTTCAGAGAACCTGCTGATTGAGGGAAGAAGCAAAGGTAAGGTGACTGACATTTACTGTTGCACACATCTCACACACACAAACATCCACCAGCAATTTTGTGACCATCTACGTAGGCTAGTCTTTTAGAGGGACAGATTTGCCAGTAGCAGAGATGGGGTCTTGCTGGATGACTGCTGCTCAAGCCCTAACTAGGGTTATAGAGGACAGCTTTAACACAGGATCAGAGACTGAGACAGCAGATATTGAGACAGTATCGGACGGACAGGACAGATTCCAGAATGTTTCAGCACCAAAATATGAGGAAAAATAATAGAACAGGTGTTATTGCCAATTGTCTACATTTTTGCCTTCCAAATGTAAGACAAGGTGTAAGAAAGAAGTCATTTTGAGAAACGCCCTGTAATTCACATGCTAGTATGGGGAACTCCGAATTCAAGGATGTGCAAATAACCACTGTTTCTAAACTCCTTATCTTTTGCCCATTTCGGAAATACATAGGTTTCCTCGACACCTATTTTTCACTCTCTATATTTAATCAAATGGATTGCTCTATACCCAGTACACAATGAAATTCCATTGCAAGATGCACCTCAATTATTGGCTCTAGGGACCTTGGGATCTGGAAGAACCTACAACACCCATTTATTCCTGCAACTTGAAGGGTCCAGCAGATGTAACGATATATCGCTTTCAAAAATCAATCATAGTTGGAAAAAGTTACGGAAGAAATGTAGACAGAAATTGCTGTTTCTTTCAACTCAATTTCAATATTTTTTTATTTTAACTGTTACTTTCTGTAGGAAAATTTTGAGGGCTCGATGCAAATGACCCCTTGCTGAATTCAGAATTGTCTCTACTCTTTGGAAATGTTTAGCTGTCTGGGATCCACCGTTGGTTTTACACCCATTTCTGTCAGTAACTGGAAGGAGGCTGAAAGCATAAAGAATAGTAAAAATGGGTTATGTCCCAGTAAAATGCCTAAACTGTGTTGAGAAATGTGGTTTTCTGATTCAAGTGTGCCCGTTCCTGAAAGCTGGGAAGATTGTGATTTTAGCACCACAAACCCTTTGTTGATGCCATTTGCAGAGAAAAAAAACAGATGCTTTCTTCTGCAGCACCCTTTTCCCATTTTTCCACAAATAAAAATAGCTGTATTTTGGCTAATTTCTTGGTCTCCTCCAGGGGAACCCATAAACTCTGGGTACCTTTACAATCCCCATTAAGTTCTCTTTCAGCATAATAGCACACTGTCACTCACAGATGCTAAAATATTGCAATAGTTTGGCTTTCTGTCGGTGCATAGGACATTTATATAGTTGGCCTCAAATACTTATTGGCTTTTACACTCTACATGTCCAGCCATAACAAAAACAAAGCAAATAATTTAGAATAGAATTTAGAATATTAGAGGTTTAACCACTAGAAGCTATGATCAAGATCGCTGTTGGAGCTGGGAGCACAACTCTGCAACTGACTGTGGCAAAACGTCAGGAATCTTCCTAATCAGACAGACAGCGATGCTGGGCCGCCACAAACATGGATCGTTCCACATCATTTCTTTGCCCAGAAAAGGAATTCGCTTGTTCAAGAAATTCTTTATCAGACTCAATGGTGCTACAAAGTGACTTTCATTTCAAGCCTTTGCTTTACTAAAAATACCTAACCATATTTCCCTGTAGGTCATGCTGCCATTTTTAGAGGAAATAGAAGTACACAGGATGCGTTTAGTAACATGAGGTTATGCTAACATTTCGGATATGGCCAAATGGAAGAAGCAACGTTTTAATTTTTACCATCAAACAACCTTGGCAGAAACATATAGTCAGGGTCATGATAGCACCTACCTATGCAATGTTTGTATAAAATGGTTTAATTTTTGCAATTTGCATTATATGAAAGAAACGGGACTATTTCTAAAGGTGGAACATTATGAAGTACTCGAACATGTGCAGCATACACACCTTCCACACTTATATATGAGCAGTGCATCCCTAATTAATAGCTCTTATACAGCTGCATAAATACAATTAATATATAAATAACATTATGGCATTATTACATCACACCAAGTGCTCTAACGTGCTTTGAAAAGCACACAACTGACCTGAGAAAGATGCAACGATAGGGATAGATGTGTGAGATTTCATTTTGTTACACAGCGTCTGTGGACAGATGTCTTTCAATACAAATCTTGGTCCCTAATAGTCAATAGGCTACTTTTAAGATTTCAAAATTAGATGTCATCTAGAATATTCCAAACAACTAGCGATAGTAATGGTGAAAAGAGAAAAGGGACTAACCTTAGTGGTGGCATCATAATGGGCAGTTGTCCTGATTGCCTTGGTATTACTTCCATGACTTATCTCAGTCAAAGCAAAACTTCCAAAGATCTAAACATTCAAACAATAGTATAATAATTCAGTCATATCACACTGCATAGTTGAATGCAAAATTTTAAAAGTGTAACCTTTTTTTGTTTCAGAAAACAGGTTTGTTGAGTAACAATATGGTCTGCAATAAGGCAAAAGTGTTCTAAGTCCCCAGCTTTTGAAATAATTACTTTTTTAGACAGGACTGCAAACTTGCATCTCCACCATGCTGTTTTATAATAAAGGATAACATCCCTAATGTCTGTGCCATTAGACTTCTCCCAAAAAGAAAAAAACGTGCTGGAAAATATATATATCTGCTCAAAATCCTTCAGAAAAGCCATATTTACAACCATTATCTATGGATCTTGGCATAGGTGGCATTTTGTGTTGAAACTCTGAATAAAACTACACTTAGCTATAACTCTACATAGATATCGATATATATTTCTCAACAAAGACACACGTTGCAAAATGTTTTAGCAAACAATTCTAACTTTATTTTACATTTAAATAGATATGTTTGAGGATACTGAACATCTTCCCTTGACAACTTAATGATTAAATCTCTGAATACTGAGCATTAACTAGGAGCCTCGGGACTAGTGGGTGTGATTAGGCAAGCCTATCTCCCAAATGGCCTGGGGCTACTGACTGTACAGCAGGCAAAGGACACCCATCTGATATCTTCTGTCCGGAGTTCATCCAGGTCATAATAAAAAAAAAACTTACATACATTTTGTTTTTACTATCTTGATTTGTGGATTTTTCTTTATGTTTTTTTGACTTTTAAGATGTGTTGGTGTTTCTTACATACTTTACTCGCCCTTTTCTGGGGTAGGTCAGCCTCTTGAGTTATGGCCTGCCTTGGGTGAGCCCATGGTTCCTCTTTGAGGTCTGCTTTTACATAACAAGGCACAGTGATCCGATTTCTCCCACAGAGAATACATGGAAAGCACTATTTTCACCTTTAAGGCCACTACTTGCACGGTTTCCTTGCCCACATCATTTGGGTGCTTTGAATGACTATTGGTAACAGTCAAGACCCTGGATGCTCCAGGTACTGCTGTCCTCAGTTTTGCCTTCAGTGGCAGAAGAGACAACCAAGAACGACAAAAGCAACCTTTGATGGGGAAGGCTAAGAGTCACGATGTTTGTAGATGAAGAATGATCAATGCTCACAACCCCAGAATAAGGATCTTGCGCATTCATATGCATATCCAGTAATCTGAAAGTAGAAGCTGTGGCTATTTTCAGCCAAGTGTAAGCGTGTTTTAGCTGCTGGTCTTGAGCTACTGATCTGTAACTTGCAGGGATTTTCAACCCTCCTCCTGGACATCCATAAAAACACATTCATGGATTTAGAATATCCGTCCATTCAGAGGTTAGGAAGCCTTTCTACAACGCTTACAGCAGACATCATGGCAAGTAAGTAATCTATTTTTATGCAGGAGAACAAATTAGACACTTTTCATACCTCCATACTTTTTATTTGCTTTACAAATTTACTGTGTCTCTCGGAGCCAGTGTTCTGAACAGCACCAGTGAAAACCTGAAAATGTAAAGCAGAAACCTTAATAAACATCGGAACATCATATATACAAGCAAAATTATGAGTCATACTTTTACCATTGAAAACGGAGTCAAGGCAAGAAGTGCTGATTGATTGGAATCGCCTTTCAAAACATCTAAATAATGGGTTACGCCAAACCTGCCTCTCCACTCTGCGTAGACTCAGCCAGGCTCAAGCAGAGAACATTTCTTCACTTCGGAGGGGAGTGTCCACCCAGATCACGTCAGGCAAGGGAGGACTGGCACTCAAAGAGAGGAGAAGGTATCTTGAGGAGGGTTCTGCTGGGAGATCACAAGGAAAAACAATCTGCTCCTGGACAGGGCTGTGGGCAACTAAAAGTTGCAGCCAGCCTACCACTATGCACCTCTCCTAGCCCATAGAAATCATTGTAGGAGAAGTGCAAGAATGTGTAAGCAATATATAACCACAGAAAGAATGACCCAGGTCCGAAAATGCTGGTATTTACCCATTGTAATCTGCAGCTAATGGTAAATGCATATAACCTGTAGGGCTAGCTGCAGAGATATACAGCAGAGCTAAAGCGCTACACGAGCACTATATTGCAAATTTTTAAAATCTATTTAAGCCTGCCTTATATTTGCAATAAAAAGATCAATTTATGTGAGATTTCAACATGTAATGGGTTCATATTTCTGAAAAAATGGCATTTATGGAAATGGAATTAGTCAATTTCCACAGGAAAGCTGAAACTATATCACATTCCACTGAGGCATGTTTTGTAAAGAGGAGCTGAACCAAGCAGTCTCCCATATGAGGTGCTATAAGTGTCTTTATTTACACGACAAAAAGAACAACTTACTCGCCATAATGAAGACGCTTCTCATAGCATATGGGGCATACTTCTTGCTTGGCGAGGGACCGGAACCACCTGTCAAAGTACTGAGAAATAGCTGTGTAGCACATGGGCATGTGCTCTCTTGACCACGGTAATATCCACTTCTGCTTGTAACCCAGCCTCAACCCCCATGTCCTCCTTCTCCTTCCTCTGAGCACATTCCTTTCTTTCTGATTACTCGGAAGGCATGCATATGTACACTCAGCAAGTGGTTTACTTAAATAGAGGGTATGGAACCAGAAGAAACAGGCCATGTAACGTAAAGCTGCCTATTTGCAATCTTAGGTGGTTAGGGAAGAGGTAAATATGTCTGGGTATCCTGGTACCAAATTAATTCAGTAGAATGGCTCATTTAAAGCAATGTTATAAAGATAAATTCATTAATCTCACAGCACGAAGCAAAGTGGGATTTAGCCTGGCCTCACTCCACAAGGGGGTTAGTCACAGTGCGGGAACAATAGATGACGTGGAGTCTGCCAAATGGATCAAGGAATCTACTGTTGAAGTCAATGTTCAGGGTCCTCCTGGGTTCATAAAATTACCTATGAAACAGTGGACTGTGTTCTCAGACCAAATACCTATGGAAGGCACTTTCGAAGGGTTTAGCAGCTCCCTGAGGAATAGGGCTAGTGGGAACACATTTATCAGGTTATCTCGCGAGTTGTCATAGAAAATTAAAAACTATATTCTAAAAGAAGTATTTTCAGCATCTGACACAATTTACAGAGTTCAGAGAAAAATACTTCGTACTTTACCATTGAGGTGGCAATGGTTGCTCAACTGTTAATGGTTCTTGGTCCAACCAACATCATGGACTGACAAGAACAATGTACATGTTACAAGGTACAGTGGAAACACTGTAAAGATATAGGTCACGTTTACAATTATTTTGGCAAATAGTCAAAGGTAATACATTTGTGCGGCTATTCATAGAACTTTCCATGTATTACAAAATCCGACAATTATTTTATGACAGTATGAGATATATATCACAGCTTTCATAAGAAATAACAAAAAATCCTGGCAAGCAGCTTTAGCAAATGTAGTGCACACAGTTAGCATTACAGACCCGGAGAACCTAGCATTTGAGCATGGGTCAAAGCAAAGGTACTATATGGAACAGGAAAAATACTTTAATAGGAAGGTGTTTGAGACAAGTAATCAAAACAATGTCTGTACACTAGCCCTCCAAGCCCTTGTTGGAAAGAGAGGGGTGAGACCCTAAACATAGCGACTGTTCAACTAAGGAACAGGAGTTACGCATTTCCTAATGGGCCGTAATCACACTGACTATGTGAAACGAATATAGCACTAAAACAACCTAAATGGAATCATTGTAATATTAACGCAAAAGTCTTAATTAGAAAATATTAATGAATGTTCATGTATTTTGAATAAAGAGATTGGTAGAAAATGATTAACATAGAAAATTAATGTGCACGTTTGAAATTGTGACCTCGGAGAAGGGCCGCCAGAATTCAGAAATTGTATTAAATGAGTGATTAACATATATAAAATATTGAAAATGTATTAGATTAATGTAGAATTATGTCATATTGAGAGATATAACCTACGTTTTGCAATAATTGTAGGCCTTAACTTAGCGAGTATCTTGGCCTAGTCTTGCCAGTCCTCATGCGGAAGCTGTATTTCTTAAACGTTCAATGGAAAAGTGCTGACAAAATGAACTAACCTTGAACTGCTCATTGTTTAATAAAATTTGCTTAGCTGAAGCTTCCATGTGAACCGACAGACAGGAGATGATGGAACTAGAATTGTATCGACTGGTGTGTAAAGCGCACTGGGTGTACTTTCCCAGGACTCAAACAATGAACACGCTGACTGCAGAAGAAGATGCAAGATTTTCGATACCTGACAAGCTGGATGATGAGGACATGGTAAAGTGAACCAATCAACGACATGTGAACTGTGAAATATTAGAATTGATAGATTTGATTTACAGACTTTATTGGTTAGGGAAAAAACGTACGACTAGTTGACCAATTAGAAATTGGGGGATAGTCTGGGTGACTCTGATATAACAACGTGACAGAGGAAAAAAAGTTCAGATGATGCTGTTAGGGGAGCGAAACTGTGAGATCGAAGAGGTGATTCAAGATTCTGTCATTGGGCTCATACTCAAAGAGGAGAGCCTGATGTGATGCTGATCGACTGATGACGAAGACTGACTCTGTTGCTGACCCATACCGAGGATATGTAGATATGACAATGTGACTGAATTATATTTTTGTGCTTTTCCTTTCTAGGTACCAACTGCGCTGTCTAAATAGTATTCTTAGCTAGATGTTTTCTAAATTCTTGTTTCCAAAAATTGTTTTGCATGAAATCCCAAATGCTGATTCTAATCTGGGCCAGGTGAGGGTTTCCTTTACACAACGTCTGACAGATTACAGAGACAAATGGTTGATGGACTAATTTGCTGAACTCCATGACACAAAATGACTTATCACCTTTGATTCATTTGCTGAACTATGCTAATGTTTTAAAATGTACTCTGATACAAGTTTTGATGAAGTTATGTTTTTGTTACCTTCTAATGAATTGATGCCGGATTTAGCTTGAATTGAATTGAGTTGAAATAATCTCATGACTTAGTATTGTAACTAATAGGGAAATAAATTACTAAAACGTATACTGTGTTGTGGTTATTCACGGCTGAAGAGTCATGGTGTGTTGCTATTGTCTTTATTGATTATTGATTAATGATTTGTTTTAATGGTTATTGAATTTTGTGCTTTGATTACTGGAAAACATCGGTCATACCATAGCTAGGATACTTCATGCGAATCAAAAGGTTCATCGACTTACGCGCGCCGCCTTGTAAGTTTACTTATTAAGGACCGGCACAACTACAGTTTTGGTAGCAGTCTGATGGTTAGTTTCAATGGCAAACTAGTTATGTGGTGACTGATGGTTATGGTGGTAGTTTAAGATAGGCCAGTTATTCATCATTACTGACATTTGGATTTTATTTTTCGACATGGCAATTGTAGGAAGAATGATGTCCCCTTAAGCCTAGAAATGACTTTCCCAGATCCTGGATCCTGCTAGTAAAGTTGAGTATATTTTCGGCGTTCTAGTGATAGTGAGAGAGAGATAGGTTGCGCTTGCACAGCTTCTGCGAATTTCAGGTGAATTGTGACGTATGTGAGGGAAATTAGGGAGTCTGCGTACTCCAGATGACGTTTTAGTAGGAGTATGCGTACTCCGCAGTATGAGAGTAGGGAAATCATTGAACTTCACATGTTTGGCGATTTGTGCTCAAAAATTGTCCAAGTGGTTGTTGATGTACGGACCCTGCGTGGTCTAAGACTCCGGAGTATATTGACAAGTGTAGGAGACACTTGGTTACATGTTGTAATCTGTCTGGTTTAGTAGGTTGATCAGGCGTGGTCAACAAGTCAGTGTGTGAGTTAAAGTGGGTGAGAGAAACTTTTGAATGAGATTTGGTGACTCCTATGTGCACCAGGACAGACTCATTGATCAGTTGAGAGTAAAATTTGTGGGTTGAATTTTGCTTGCGAATCTGGGAGACTGAGAACGAGGAATAGCTGCATGAGCGAAAGGGCTATCAGTGAAAATCCGTAAGGTCTCTGAAGCGATTGTGTTCCCTTCCTGTAGTAAACCAGCAGATTTGTTTTGGGGGTTTTGGATTTTGGTTAGTGCTCGCAATATTTCGCATTCGTTTTTGAGGTTCAGAGTTCTAGGAGGACGAGTCCCAAGACTCTGTCAGTCGCAGCATGTGTGAGTGTGATGTCAGTGGAGCCGCACTGGGATAGGTTGGTTAGTGAGAAGGGTCACGCACTAATTGGCAGCTGTCCGTGAGAGGCAATTGGTTGAGAACGTGGGTGAAAGTAATTTCCTGATTTGATTTGAATACACAAAAAGTAGAGAAGATGAAGTTTTTCAAAGTGTTTAAGAGTGTCCTGAAGGGAGATACATACATTAAGGCGACAGTGGGGGAGCCTACCCCACCGGAAAATTCTCCGGCTTACATTGCGATGGAGGAGCGAGGTGTCGCGCCATGTCTTTGGTTAAAGCAATGGTGCAAATTGACAAAGAAACAGGGAGTTTTAGCGTTTCCTGAGCATGGGACGTTTAATTTGAGAATTTTGGATCTGTTGCGAATGGCGCTGTATGACACAAGGCCCCTTCCGAGGCCAGCACACTTCGAAGCATTAGCAGTTTGGGAACTGATAACGAGACAGCAGCAGGAAATAAAATTTCAAAAGAGAAAAAGAAAGGTAGAGAAATCTCTAGTGGAAGCGAGATGGGATTGGGAACAGAAGAAGTCGAGAACAGTGACATTGCAGGATGTTAAATTGTTTCCTGCTATCACAGAGGAAGATGAGACGGAAGGGGAAAAGGAGACTAGCAAAAGTGATGAGTTTGTATAGGAATAAAGAGGCAAAAAAGGCTTCCATAGTAGAAGAAAACTCAGATGACAAGGAACTTATTACTCAGATACTGAGGGACCGCCCTCCTTCATATGCGGTGCATGAAAGGGGCCCGATTACTAGTTCTGCTCCAACTGCCCCGGCACAGGCAAGGGGGACAGCGAGTCCAGTACAGGTTGATAATGGACAGGTGCAAGGTGGGGTGCAGAGTACTCCTAACGTGTTGACTGCTTCGGTAGTCCAGGCACAGTTGCATCCACCACTGATACAGAGGATTTATCTTGAAATACAGATTCTCAAGATAACTTCGAACTTAGTGGTGCCTGTGGAGCAAGTGGTTCCGAGACCATTGCTAGTACAGACTGAGCTGACTCCGATATGGATGCCCCAAGCACAGCCACAGGGTATGCTGAGGTTTACACCAATGACAGGGACATAGTCATATTTGACTCCGGTACTGAATCAGAGTATGGGAGTAACTCTTCCACAGAATGAAGGACCTAGAGCAGCCCCAGATGCAATATCGCTGCCATTTACTGTTGGTCCAGCGGTACCATTGTTTGCACAGAAGAAATCAATCACAGGAGAACAGGGTGAGATGTTGCAAAGCCTCGTGAGGAGGGGGTTGAGAGAGCATGTGCAGGTAGTGTCCTCCATGGGTCAGACCTTTGATGGATCACCAATGGATCTCAGTCCACTTGTTGCACTTCCCGATGCTGTAAATGCCCCGAGTGTAAGTCAGAGCTTGAAGCTCTTGACACCCCAACCTCCAGGTGCAGTGGAACAGCAGGTGCTATCACTGAATGCGAGTAACATTACGTTACAGGGATTGACGGTAAAGCAGCTTAATGAGTGGTTAGACAGTTTCAACACCCCACAGAATATGTCTAAAAGTGAAGAGCTGATTGATGGTGTTAGGTTGAGAAGGGAAATAACTGAACTGTTCGAAGGATCAATGGGGATGAGCAGGTTGGAATCTTATACGGTGGAGGAGCTGAGATACTTGTGTCCGAGAATCAGGAGAGAGGTGGGCAAGATACATCAGAGATTGGCAGACTTGGCAGAAAAACATGATATACAAATAGGGAAAACAAAGCATTTAAAAAGAAGCTGCGGGTAAGATTTTGAGGCAAAAGAATTTGAACACATGACATCAGCCAGAATGAAACGCATCTTAAAGAATTATTGCAGAGTGCTCAGATTTGGGGAGCATCAGAAAAGTGGGAAGGCAGATGGGCAAAGAAGAAGGATAAATGATAACGAGATTCACAAGAAGGGTCCGAAAGTGTACAGAAAGATAAGGATCCGCTAAAATTTTTACCAATGAGGAAGATTCCAGGAGGGCTGTTTGTTTATGTTCCTTGGCACAGGAGTGATATTCTGTCATTCACAAATGATTATCCAAAATTGAGGGAGAAACCGGTCGAATGGGACCAGCAGACAGATGGGTTTGTGAAGTTTTCTTAATGTCTGTGGGAAGACCTGAATACCCTGTTGGAGATAGTGGTTCTAGCTGATTCGTGGGTTGAGTGTAAGAGAGCAGCAGATTGGCTGACAAGTGAACCAGAAAGGGATAGAACTACAGGTGCACCATCACCTGAAGTAATGAAGCATTATTATAAGGTGATTGAATTCCTGAAGACGAGAATTTCGCCTTAAAATATTGATTGGCAGAGAATTGACAGGACAGTGCATGAGGTAAAGGAGTCGATACATGCATACTGTGAGATTGTTGAAGGCGTTCAAGGAGTACAGTGGCAAGGAAGCGATCGAGCCGAGGACATGTTGCATTTTGTGTTCAGGTTTGTGGAAGGACTGAGACCTGAAATAGGTCAGATGATTAAGAGTCATTTGATTTGTTGGCAAGCGAAGCCGATTGATGAAGTGTTGCAGTATGCGAAATACTGTAGTGATGAAATTGAGTTGAACACAAAAATCTGAAGAAGGCGATGGTGATGCAGATCAAGGCAGCTCAAACAGGAGTGTAGGGAACTTTTGAGCAGCAGATACCGCAGCAACAGGGAACTGTCATGTTCCAGCCTCAGATGAGAGGTAGTGGTCGTGGAGTCAATATGAATCGCGGACCGGATCGGAGTACTGCAGTGGTTCAGAATGATGTGCAAGGGATGAAGAAGATGTTACTGTGTCACATTTGCAGAGCTGTGGGACATTGGAAGCGGGAGTGTCCGACAATGGTGCAGGAACGTGTTGTTTAGCAAAGTGGTGATGTCAATACATTTCAAAATGTAAGAGTACCAAGAATAAGAGGTCCTGAATTTTCAGAATAACATGAATCAGAGGCAAAATTGTCAACCCATGCTGCAGGAGCAAATGCCTTGTGCACAAATGACGCAGTTGCAACTAGTGCAGCAGCAGGTTCCTATGGTACCTAGTCAGCAAATGTAGATACCGCAAGCCCCGATGGAGCAGCAACAGATGATACTTACTTAACAGGTCATGGGTCAGAGACAAGACAGAAGTAGTGACACAGTGCACCAATTTCCATTACACAGTGAGAATGAAGTAAATGGTGAATGGATGAGTGATAGTTCAGACGAGGAGCCATGTATGCTTGCAGCCTCCTTAGAGGTAGATCAGAGAGGACCCTTTGTGAGAGGGAAGGTGATGGGTCACAAGGTCTCATTTTTGGTGGACACAGGAGCTACGCGCTCTACAGTGAGAAGTGCAGAAGTTTCAAACTAACCTCTTTCAGGAAGAACAGTTCAGGTTGTGGGAGTAGCAAATAAGCATTTGACACATCCGATCACAGATCCAGTGCAAGTCAAGATTGAAAATTTCCAGGGACTGCATAAGTTTGTAGTCTGTGATTCAAGTCCAGTATCCCTACAGGGAAGGGACTTATTGTGCAAAACCAACTGTTTGATTACTTGTTCAACTGCTGGAATAGTGATTCATACAATAGCAATGACGAGGAAGACCCAGTTCCTGAAACTGAGTGTGAAACTACCAATGAGGAGTACCCATTGATAGAGTTTTTCCCGATGTTTACGGTAAAAGAGCTTCATTCTGATTTGCAGGGAACGGTACAGGAAACCGTATGGGATCTAACAGGTAAAGAAGTGGGTTTGATCAAGGGAGTGGAGCTGATTAAGGTTACTTTGAAGCTGAATGTAGTGTTTCCGCTGCTTCCACAGTACAATATGGCACAAGATGTCTTAACGAAAGTGGCGCAGATAATTGGAGATTTTGTGAAGCAGGGAGTCTTCAAAGAAGTGCTGAGCAGCACATGTAATTCACCGATAATGGGTTTGAAGAAGCCATGTGGGAAGGTGCAAATTGTACAGGATTTGAGAAAAGTAAATGACATGATGGTCAAGTGTTGTCCTGTGGTGCCGAATCCAGCAGTAATAATGTTCCAGATTCCATGTGATGCAGAATGGGTCACAGTGGTTGATTTGTCACAAGCTTTTCTTTTCTGTGCCTCTTCATGAGAATAGTCAGTTTCTCTTTAGTTTCAAATTCATAGACAGAGTCTACAGCTGGTGCAGACTTCCTCAAGGGTACACGGAGTCACCATCCTTGTTTAACCAGATCTTGAAAAAGAACTTGGAGTCATTGGAATTGCCGTTTCAATTGACTCTGGTATTATACATTGATGACTGGCTGATTGCATCCAAAACAAGGGACAAGTATAAGTACGACTCGATTGCCCTATTGAATAACTTGGGAAAGTTTGGTCATAAGGTATCACCATTGAAGTTGCAGTACTGTCAGAAGGTAGTGAAATATTTGGGTCACCAAATTGAGAAAGGGTCAAGAAGGATTTCCAGAGAAAGGATTACAATGATATTGCAGAGAAGTCCCCCGACTTCACAGAGAGATGTCAGGATGTTCCAGGGAATGGTAGGTTATTGTCGTCAGTGGATTCCGAATTTTGCTGAGATTTCAAAGCCATTGCAGCAGCTGACACATAAGGATGTCACCGACCCCATAACATTAGACCAGGAACAGATGAAAGCGTTCACTGAGTTGAAGAAGCCTTACTGGGTTGTTTGTGTGCAGTTGCCGCAGTTGGTCAAAGTCTTTCACAATGTGAGGGAGTAGAGATGAGATATCCCCTGACGGTAATGGTACCTCACTAAGTTGAGATTTTACTGACAAGGACGAAAACTAAATTTTTTACTGGTGCCAGACTGACAAGGTATGAGACGAGCCTTTTAAGTGCTCCAAATGTAACACTGAAAAGATGTACAGTGTTGAACCCAGCAGCGTTACTTCCAAGTGATACTGTTGAAGTTGAAAAAGAGGAAGACATTGAGCATTATTGTCTTGAGGTAACTGAGTTGTGCACAAAACCGAGACCTGACATTAGAGATACTCGATTGAAAGAAAATGACCAAATCGTCTTTGTTGATGGTTCATGTCTCAGAGATGGTACAGGGCCATTGAAAGCAGGATAAGCCGTGTGCACAATTACAGGTACTTTAGAAGCTTCTTGGCTTTGAGGAGTATATTCTGCACAAGTAGCAGAATTGGTTGCTCTTACTAGAACGTGCGATGTGTCTGCTAGACTGAGAGTCACTAGCTATACAGATAGGCAATAAGGATTTGGAATTGTTCATGATTTTGGGCAATTGTGGTCTCTGAGAGGTTTCCTGACCTCTACTGGTTCCCCAGTGAGAAATGGCGAAAGAATAAAAGAGTTGCTGAATGCAATACAATCACCTGAAGAAATTGCCGTGGTGAAATGCAACCCCAAGTTTAGACAAGCAGCAGAAGCAGTATGCCATCGCTGTGTTATTTGTCAGCAATTAAATGAGGGGAAAAAGACCGTGGTGAACTTGAGCCACATTGGAAGAGCAATAGGTCAATTCAGCAGAATGCAATTGGATTTTATTGAAATGCCTGCGAGTGGAGGTTTGAAATATGTGTTGGTGATTGTGTGCATTTTTAGTCATTGGATTGAAGCGTACCACACAAGAAGGAACAATAGCCTCACAGTAGCAAAGCTGTTGCTTAGAGAATTGATACCACGTTTCGGATTTCCGATATCTTTAGAATCAGATAGGGGAACGCACTTCAATAACGAAAAGTGATTAATCTTTTGTGTGCATCACTAAACATTGAGCAGAAGTTGCATTGTAGTTATTGCCCTTAAGCATCAGGACAAGTAGAGCAGATGGATGGTACTTTGAAATCAAGAATTGCCAAGATGTGCGCATTGAAAATTAAATGGCCAGATGCATTGCCTTTGGTTTTGAAGTCAATGAGGAATACACCTGACAGGAAGACGGGACTGTTACCCCACGAGATTCTTATGGGCAGAGCAATGAGGTTGCCAGCAGTTCCAGCCAACGCACTAGTCAATATTACAGATGATATGTTGTTGGAGTACTGCAAGGGTCTGGCTGGTGTGGTTCGCTCTTTCTCTCAGCAGGTAGAGGCTGCCACACTGCCACCATTTCACGATCCTGGGCACAACCTGAGAGCCAGCGACTGGGTTGTTGCCCGAAAACAGGTTCACAGGACGTGTTTGGAGCCACTTTGGAAAGGACCTTACCAGGTTATCTTGACAACTACGACAGCTGTGAAGTGTGCAGGAATCCTGAACTGGATTCACGCAAGTCACACGAAGAAAGTGGCATGTCCACTGGATCATGAAGAAGCGTTGTTGAGAGCACAAACAACTACGAAGCAAGTTGCAGCACCTGACCCAGAAAAGGAACAAAGAGAACCTGAAATCGAACAAGAGCTTTTGGAAGATGGTTCTATCACCCCTGTAAGAGACAAAAGTGAGGGATTACAGGAGGGTGCTGGAGAATCAATCTTGACGGATGCACCAGGAGAGCCTAGCACAGCAGGGGTTCACGTAGAAGTAGACGATTCTGAGAGACAAACAGAGCAGGTGCCAGACCAAGAAGAGGAGGGAGTAGAGCTGGATCAACGTCAAAGTGATCTGACTCCTCCTGAGCCTGTTGCAGGTCCATCAAGAGAAAACACAGAGTCAAATCCTGAAGAAAATATTGACAAAAGGATCAAGAAAAGGAGATAACTGGCCTGAGTCACAAGTAGAGAAAAGGAAGGAAGTGGTTGTCGGTCAAACAATAGAGGAATAAGTAGATACTACGAGAAAGGAAGAATTAAGTGAAGGCGAGTTGAGTGGTGATCGAAAGTTGAAGAGAAAGAGAATAGCAAGGCAAAGATACGCAGGTCCTGAATGGGCATATGCAACTACAAACGAATGGCAACACAAGTTTATGTCTTTTTGTCTTGATAGGGAAGTTCTGAGTCAATATTTTGATGTAACCTGAAAGTGATCAAGGAGCTGAATTGTTGAACCAAATTTGAAAATATTCTAAGAAAAGAGACTGTTGAAAATAAACTGGAAAAGACATTGATAACCTGATTTGACATTGAAAACCGATGTGTCAAGCTGCTAATCGATTTTTACAAGGAGAAGGGTTCCTGGATGTGAAACTGAACTGCTGAAAGAAGAATTTCTATTTTTGATTTTGATACACTTTTCTAAAGCTACTTCTGCTTTCTGATTCTTTACAGATCATGGCTGAGTTCAAGAATCAGGTTAGAGATGCTAAGTGCTGTAAATATATGAGAATTGGTTTGCCGATTATGTGTGGGATTTTGTTTATAGTGGTGATTGTGGGTATGTCTGTTCTTGATACGAAAGGAGCCAACCATACTTCTGCTTCTGAGACTACTGCACTAATGGCCTTGGAGAAGTTTAAGTTAGATGAGAAATATTTGCATGAATATACTAATGCTCAAGGAGAACTTTCTTTTAATGTCTTCTATCGCTTACTGAGTGAGTATGTTGAGACAATGGATGCAAGGGATTGTCTTGTGTGTACGCAAATTCCTTCGTCAGTCGAGGAAGGAGTTACATACCATAGTCTTCCACTAACTTACGGGATAAGTTGTAGTCTGCTACTAACAAGGTTTTATGACCAGGAATATATTCAATATTTTTATTCAAATCATGATGTAGTTTTTTCGTTTGTTCCTATTATTAGGTATTTGAGTACAGTAGCTAAGGATCATGACATGGTACTGGTTAGAGGATTCTTTGAGCCTACACTAACATTTGGGGCGGCTTATGCCCATAAAACCAATCTAACATGCTTGCTTGCACCTTTAGAGAAGAGCTTCTTAGGTCATACTGACGATAGGAGAAAAGCATTAAAAGAGAAATTAGAAAAAGGCTCAGAGAAAAGGACTTACAAGAATGATTATGCTTACACTGCAATTAAAGCACAAGGGAAATTAGCTTTGGATGCATTACACATAGGGAAACTTTGTATATACAGGCCAAAATCGCACACTGACACTTTGTTTGTGGGTACGAGTGAATGTAGGCATGTGTTTTTGTTTCAGAGAAAATAGACTTTTATGTTGAATGGTCAGGACCCTGCGATTCCGGGTATCTACTATATTTGTGGACTTAATGCTTATTACCGTCTTCCAAGAGGATGGTATGGAACATGTTATTTGGGGATAGTATTCCCAAAGATTTACCAGATAGAAGACTTTAAAAAGTTTCCGAAATTGACTGAATTACATCATCGGCGACAGAGGAGGGAATCCTCTTCTGCGGTAGTGGGAGATATATTTGGGGTGGTGATTCCATCACTGGGAGTCATCCTGAACTCAATCAAGATACAAAAGTTGTCTACTATTGTGGATAACAAGGTGACAAATTTTACAGGGGCAATACTCCTGATAGATACTGACTTGGCTGCGGATAGAGCTATGACTCTTCAAAATTGTCTTGCTTTAGACATCCTTCTAGCGAAGGACGGGGGAGTCTGTAAAAAGATTAACTCTAGGCATTGTTGTTCGTACATACCTAATAAAAGTAAGGAGATAAGAGACTTACTTACTAACCTGACTAACTCAAGTAGTGATTTGAAGGAATTGAAAGAACCAGGTGTTTGGAAAAATGTTGGAAAAGGATTTGCTTCAGTGGTAAATTGGCTTAGTAATATTTGGAATGGGGTGCTATTAAAAATCATACAGGGAATATTGATTGTAATTGCTTGCATATTAGGAATATGCATTATGTAAATTGTGTCAAAAGATTAAAATGAAACGGTCTAAAAATAATCAGAGGAGGGAAGAACGAAACAGGGAAAGAATCTATAGAGAAGATTTGGGAAGAAGACAAAATGCTGAGGAAATCGAATTATGAAACTGTCAATAGGGAAAAAGTAGTATGATGACATATTTAGTCATCAGAGGAGGGATTGTTAACGCAAAAGTCTTAATTAGAAAATATTAATGAATGTTCATGTATTTTGAATAATGAGATTGGTAGAAAATTATTAACGTAGAAAATTAATGTGCACGTTTGAAATTGTGACCTCGGAGTATGGCCACCAGGATTCACAAATTATATTAAATGAGTGATTAACATAAATGAAATATTGAAAACGTATTAGACTAATGTAGTATTATGTCATATTGAGAGATATAACCTATGTTTTGCAATAACTGTAGGCCTTAACTTAGCGAGTGTCTTGGCCTAGTCTTGCCAGGCCTTCAATGGAAAAGTGCTGACAAAATGAACTAACCGTGAACTGCTCACTGTTTGATAAAATTTGCTCAGCTGAAGCTTCCATGTGAACCGACGAACAGGAGATGATGGAACTAGAATTGTATTGACTGTTGTGTAAAGCGCACTCGGTGTACTTTCCCAGGACTTGAACAATGAAGACACTGACTGCAGAAGAAGATGCAACATTTTCGATACCTATCAAGCCGGATAATGAGGACATTGTAAAGTGAACCAATCAACGACATGTGAACTGTGAAATATTAGAATTCATAGATTTGATTTACAGACTTTATTGGTTAGGGAAAAAACTTATGACTAGTTGACCAATTAGAAATTGGGGGATAGTCTGGGTGACTTTACTATAACAACATGACATAGGGAAAAGGGTTCAGATGATGGTGTTAGGGGAGCGAAACTGTGAGATCGAAGAGGTGATTCAAGATTCTGTAATTGGGCTCATACTCAAAGAGGAGAGCTTGATGTGATGCTGATCGACTGATGACCTGAGGACGAAGACTGACTCTGTTGCTGACCCATACAGGGGATATGTAGATATGACAACGTGACTGAATTATATTTTTGTGCTTTTCCTTTCTAGGTACCAACTGCGCTGTCTAAATAGTATTCTTAGCTAGATGTTTTCTAAATTCTTGTTTTAAAAAATTGTTTTGCATGAAGTCCCACATGCTGATTCTAATCTGGGCTAGGTGCGGGTTTCCTTTACACAATGTCTGACAGATTACAGAGACAAATGGTTGACGGACTAATTTGCTGAACTCCATGACACAAAATGACTTATTACCTTTGATTCATTTGTTGACCTATGCTAATGCTTTAAAATGTACTCTGATGCAAGTTTTGATTAGGTTATGTTGTTGGCGCCTTCTGAGGAATTAATGCCGGATTTTGCTTGAATTGAATGAATTAAGTTGAACTAATCTCATGACTTAGTATTGTAACTAATAGGGAAATAAATTACAAAAACGTATACCGAGTTGTGGTTATTCATGGATGTAGAGTCATGGTGTGTTGCTATTGTCTTTATTGATTATTGATTTGTTTTAATGGTTATTGAATTTTGTGCATTGATTATTGGGAAACATCGTCATACCATAGCTAGGATACTTCATGCAGATCAAAAGGTTCATCAACCTATGCGCGTCCCCTTGTAAGTTTACTTATTAAGGACCGGCACGCCAACAGTAGTTTGAAAGCAGAAAGGTGTAGTCTAAGAACTACTTAAGTTGGAGAAAGTCATCAATTCACGTACAAGGACTCATTCTTATAATTCAGGGAAGACAAATGTGCAAAGTTGGAATGCATTTAGATAAATGTGTTCATTTATGATACAGCCTGAATGACACTGGAAAATCTGAAACAGAAAATGTATGTACTTTTTTGGTACCCACCAGTGCTTAGTTTGTAAATAAAAATGTGCTCTTAAACACGCTGCTGCTGCAATTAAGTGTGTGCACACAGAATACTGAGGCAGCGTAATCCTGAAGCCATCTGGGGTCTTTGTAATCCATTTACAGCCACTTCTTGTCCCTTCAGCTCAAGCTTTCTGATTTCTCCCATTGTGACGTTTTTCCGTCTTTCTGTTCCTCCGTTTTTCCCAGATGCGCCTTTTGCACGCAGTAAATGCTTGAGGCAGAAAAATATGTGCCGGCCCTCAAAAATAAGTGACAGTGCTTTGCACCATAAACAACAAACACAAATTAAGCACTGTTTCCCACCCAAAAAAAAAACAGTAAATAAAGAATATAAAACAATACATAAATTTGACTTGAAAAGAGATTCTATGTGGGTTCAGAAAATGGTGGGAGCAGGTTTTTGTAATATAGCACATATTACCAGGTGATCCACACAAACCAATTCCACCATCTCAACCAACCACAGTAGAAAATGATGACCTAGCCAAAGATGGAGACAAGTCCCAAAGACTGCCTCCTCTTAATAAACAGACTCTTTTGAAGCCATATAGGCAGGTATGTCCAAATACTTGCAGACAAGTGAGAAGAGGAGTCCTAGTCTCTATGATAATGGCTTTGGAACCATGAGGGCCGGGCTTTAAGCCATAAAACAGAATTGTGAAAACTTCTGGCACTCGTTTTATGGACTTCTGCCTCATTTGCCTTACGAAACAACTATCAGATAAACTAGAAAAAGGTACAAACCCAACAGTAAGCCATGTATAAAAATATGACATTTGGGTAGTTGTAGGTGGTTGTAGAGACATGATTAAGAGCATGATGCTATTATAAGCAGGGCTCCGGTTTTATGCATTTATATGTTTAACATGTACTTATGTATGTATCCATATTTATTTTGCAGCCTTCTTATTCGTATTTATTTTGTGTTTTGTGAATAGAAGAGGTGATAACTCTTATATTTCCGTATTTATTTAATGGATAAACATGCACTCCTACTTTTATGCCTGTCAGACAAAAATAATAATATAATAAAACCACATGAAAAAATTGCATAATAGCACAAATATGTGTTGAGATATGTAGTAACTTAAGCAAATCTCATTTAACTTTGTAACTCCCCATGGTGCCAATATGTACAGCTATTGGCCTGAACTTCGTTAATTCCAGCATGGAGAGTCACTCAAAAGAAGACAAATTATCTGTATTTCTCTACTTTTAAAAATAAATATAGACAGAAAAGACGTTTTCTGTCTGTATTCATCTGTAAAAATCAGTAAAAACAGAAAACAGGGAGTCCTAATTATAAGTCACAATACTACAAGAAGAGATCCGAATATGACGATCACATCAAAACAAAATATACCTTTCACAATCACTTACTTGTGCATTTAGGATATGCTTGGCTCCCAAAGACCAATCGTACATGCCAAGGCAGTTTAGCAGGGCACGGATTTTTAAGGGCTGCTCCAACATCTCATCCTCTGTCAAGAAATCATATTCGAAGATTCTTTTGATTTGCAAAAATGTGAGTTCACGGTACTGCTCCAACGATAAGTCTTTACCAGAGTGCTGAGCAAATAAAGGATCGCTTTCTAGAGCCGAGAAGATTTTGTTCTATAGAGGAAAATAAAAATAAAAACAGATTATATTGCAGCTGCCTAAAAACTCACAGATATTGGTGATTCGTTCGGGGAGGGAAAGGTATAGGACTGTGTATGAACGGAACAAGAGGCCCTGGCTTCTGAGCTGAAAATGTTGACACTTAAGTCCACTCAAGTGTAAGACGCCCAACAAATAACTTGTCTAAACGTTTTTAAAAGGTGGAAAAAATGAGTCAATGAGGGTTGAAACACAAGCTGGCCTTGTATTATTTCTCATGTGGGTGTGTCCCCACACATGGAGAAGGAAGTACACCTTTCCATCCTACCAACCTAAAAGTATTATGAGATGGTATGAGCAGTGGCACGGTCGGAGAGTTTCATTATTTAAGAAACCTAATGTCTCTGTTGTTCTGTTAACTGTGACATCCAACTAGGTACTCATTGGCAAAACTAATCGAACTATCTACCATTGCCTTGATCCAGCATAGTCTTACTGAACTCCATCCACTTCACTCCATCTGTAAAAGAGGACCGTGTAAATCCACAGAAATATAACATAAGCAAATTAACATATCAGAGGTATAGGCAACGCAGTAAGAGTGCGGTATTGCAGCATATCACACCTAATTAAGAAATCTTTACCTGTAGCTAAGCTAGGTTATGTAATATGGCGAAAAATGTTGCACCCTATTTCATTTGACCTACTGGTACAGCACAGAAAAAATAAAAACGTACATTATCCCTACCTAGTAAGATGAATGGCGTGCTGATGCACATAGAACTCAAGCATGTGTATAAAAGCCTGGCTACCCTATTTTCCCGCCCCAGGTAAAAGGTCAACATATATTAGTAGAAAACCACAGGGAAATGGAGAGTTAAACCAGAGGTATAATGCTAATTTTTTTAAGGTTTTAAACTCCAATAAAAACACACAAAGAATATATAAAAAACGAAGGTATGTTTTATATCACCTCTAAACGGTTTAAAACATAATTATTAGTTAAAATTATGGGAACAAGTTAATCAAATATTCGTCACTAATGTTACTTTCTCTCTTTCCATAGATACATGTGTGTGTATGTGTATATTACCTAGTGGCGATCACCGCTAGGTAGTTATAGTTAGGTCTGCTTTTCCATAGACCGTCTTTTGGTTTGCTAATAACTTTTCCCCCAAAAAAATAATATTAAAGTTCCTCCACCTCAGCTCCTTCTTGGAAGGTTTTAGGGTGATTTGTCAAGCGGGGGCTGAGAAAAAAGGAGGGTCGTAAAACCCCATGCATTTTCCATAGATTTCTTTAAGCAGGGCAACATCCAAAAAAAACGGAATTACACCAAATTCAACAGGATGCTAGATCTTGGTCCGCAGATTGTATTTTTGTGATTTGGTGTAGATCCGTTCAATAGTTTTGTGAAAAAAAAGGTAAAAAATAATTGTACATTTTGGCAGTTGGGCTTGCGAGAGTCTCCAAGATTCTTGCAGGAGCACCAACTTAAGAAACAGGGCATTCTGATTGGCCCAGAGAGCTTTATTTCCCTCGGACCTTCTCGCTCCCACAGGAGTGAGACTCTCACAAGAGCGAGCACTCTGACTGGCTGCAAGCAATATGAGAAAAATGTTGTGGGCAGCCACTGCAACACTCAGGGAATTAGGGCCATATGTACGAACACATTTGCCCATAGACACAGAATGGGTAAAACCCTTTGATACATCTGGCCCTTAGTACCCAGTCCTGAAGTTACAAAAAAAAGATAGTATAAGGGTGAAGGGTAGGGAAACCCTAACCCCATAAGCCCCATGGGGAATATCTAGAGCCCTCCACCAGAGCTAAAAAAAGGAAAGAAAAACAGCAAAAAAATGCCACAATCCTACTAGAGTCTTGCAGAATCAAAAAAAAAAAAAAATCAGGCCGCATTTATTTATTATAAGCCCCTGGGAGCCTACCCCTGTGGCTGTGTTTAGAAAGGAGAGGGATGTGTGTGCCCCACCCCCCCCAAGAGCCACTGGAGGCCCCGGGGGAGACCACTCTCAGGGGGATCTCACTATGAGGTCTGCTACTAGCTGGTGGAGGCTTCAAGAAAGCTCCCACCTGCTGGGAGCGGACTTTAGATCCGTTTCCCTTCCCCAGTGATGCGGACAGGGAAACAGATCTAAATATTGCTCCCACCCATAGGGAGCAGCATTATTAGCTGCTCCCTTTGGGCAGGTGCAACGGTAGCTTCCGCTGGATGTGGGGGGGCTGGCTGGGGTACCAGGGGCGTTGGGGCTCCCCATTCAGCCCCAACGATAGTGTGGTTGGTGCCTTGGGTAGGCATCAGGGCAGCCACCTTTCATTGTGCTGTGCCCTAGGAGATGGCGTCCCTGGGGACGAAATCAGCTCGAGGAGGGGGGCTGCATGCCCATAATAATCTCAATTAATGCCAGTTCCTACAGTTTGAGTGCAACATTTGAAGGCTTGGAAAGGGTAATTTGCTTTGTTTGCAGAACATCTAAAGGTGAAGAGAACTGTTTTTTGGTCACTGAAAAAGAGGTTCTTGCATGTTGGTTGGGTATGCAGCATTCCAGGATATACTTGTAGGGTGTGAGCCTTGAGTTTGGTACTGATCACAAACCATTGGCAGATGATATCATGATGAAGGGGCGAGTCATGCTACTCCAAGGACTGTTAAGTGGTTATAGCAATAGCAAGAATACACATTTGTGGTTATGGGCATACTTGGATTGAAGAATGTCAATGTTGTCCTACGAAGGAGAAAAAGGTGAGGTGGGAGGAAGGTATTGTCACACATGGGTCACTGGTTATGAGAGAGGCTATATCAGAGAAGGAATGATTAGTGCACTGCAAAGGAGTTGAAGGTAATGAGAAAGTAAATTGAGAAGTTTAGAAGTGCAGTGTGTTTTGGCTCCCTGTGGCCCCCCCATATTACGGCAAATGTCCACCAGCACCAAAGGTCCAGGCTGTTGGGTCCCATGGAGCTCTGCAGAATGCACCAGCACTACTGCATCAATGCTGCTGTGCCTCAACATCAGGGATGGTGTACTATCATTACTCCATGAATGAACCACAACCAGTACTCATGCTACTGTGCCCAGAAAGCTGGTGGCTCTCTGCAGCACTTTCAATCTGCTCCCATCTGCCAGGTCCTAAAAGTCAGGCCAGATGTTGTTGCACAACAAGGTTTTGCAACCCAGAAAACCATGCTACCATACAGTATCACCCTGCTGCTATATAGCTGCCATCAAACACAAACATAACGGCAACAATAACTACTATTGAGTTTTATTACAAGCACAAAGTACTGCACCTGCACTTTTAGTACTAGGACAAACGTCATGAAGCAGCCTCTGTACCTTATATTACAGATTGCTTATTCCACAACTATTGGCACAAATACAATGCTAGTCTGTTGGAACGGGGATAAGGATATCTGGTGTACTATGTGTGCTACTTTTCATCTCCCTAAGTAGTGGCCATAACCTGAGCCGTGGCTCCACACAGAGGCCCTCAAGACATTTTCAAACACAGATCTTTCATCAGCATATGCAGCTGTTTTAATTTTAATTTGTATTAAGAATATGTATATAGTACAGAAAAGCCATATGGCCAAGGGGATACTTTACAGTAAAAGATAACATGACATTATTGTGGGTTACACTAACTGCACTGAGCACAGTAATCGCAAAAAGAGGACAAATATTGTGAAAAGTAGAAAGCACACAAAGTCTTAAAAATACAGTTTGAGTAGGTGGATCTTCAGCTTTCTCCTTAGGAACAGCAGAGGTTTGTTCAACCTGAAACCTTGACTAAAATGTTTTAGAACCAAGGAGTTTGACTCAATAAGTTTTTAGTAAGTAAGTCATTTTTTTATTGCCAGTTAATAAAAATCATTGCAATGTAAACAAGCAATAATAACATTTGTGTTAGATAGATGATGACAATGATTATGTTAAAACATGAAGAAAAGCCCAAGAAATGGGTAGCAGCAAATCAAGTTAATATTGATTGATTACATTAAAATTAGTTACAGAATATTCATTGCGGGGTGCTCATGGTAGGGCCAAGGCTGCAGTTGGCTAAAAGCAGTCAAAAGATTTGGTTTAGGGGAGCTGGTGTTTGCTGTGTGAGCAGCCTTGCTACATGAGTCAAAACCTGGTAGCCCTGCAGGATAACTGTACACTGTGACCATTCAAAAGGAAAATAACTGCGGGCTGCATGACCTGATCTGAGGGGCCCTTAAAGCCAGATGCAGCAAGTTCCATCTCAGGGGTAGGATGATGGGGCACACACACAAAGAATGAAGTAAGCTTTCTTGACTTTGACCACACAGGCAACATTGGCTGTCTGGCTGCACTGCTTCCAGGAGGGAACCAAGTCCTTTCATGGAAAAGTGCCCAATCTAAATAATAACAATTAGTATTGTGCGGGTGCTGCAATGTGGGTCATCAGATATGGTTGCGGTCTCCAGATGTAAGAGTGCAAGACTGCCCACGCATGCCGTTTCTGAGCCAGCTCTGCTTTATCAATCACCTGAGATTGTAGGTTTGCAGCCTTGTTGGGTTTTTCTTTTAAATGTGGGGAAATCCAGATTCGAATTCCAGGCATTGGCAAGGTTTAGATTCCTTTTGGCCTGTTGAAGAACCGTTGGCCACAAGTTTGTATGGTTGGACTGCCTCTTTTCCAACCAACACATGGTGGCCAGTTAGGCTTGTAGAGCTGCCTTAAGCTTCCACAAAAAATGTATAAGTTTTATAAGGGTGGCGTTCCTGACCAGGCTTTGATGAAACAGGCCAAACTCCAGTTTGACCTCTGATTGGGATGTGTGTTGTGGAAGCCGGAAGAGGCTTTTGAAGAGGGACGATTGAAGCAATTTTAAGGTGGTAGAATTGCTCCCCTTTAATACCTCAGAACCATACAAAAGTGATGGAAGGCCTTTTGCCTTAATGACCTGTAAAAAGTAATACTGGTAAGTACTGCCAATCTTCTATTGTAGAATATTGAAAACAAATTGAAGTGAGAGAGCGTAGCTTATATACTTAGAAATTAATATGAAATGTTTACGAACAAATGCATAATAATGCCGCATAGAAAATGTATTAATGTATTTTGCTAAAACATGCGTTTGAAATGTGCTCACGGGGAGTGGCCGCCGATATATACAATGACTAATGAACCTGATTAATAATGATGAAATGTTATGTTAGAATATGATTTTGCACTAATAATAAAAGGTTATATGTTAAAGTTCTGCTAATAAATCAGTAGGCCTTAGTTAGCATGAGTCGAGGCCTAGCTGCCTGGTTTCATATTAAATGTGTTTTTCTAATGTGCAGTGTGCTGACTTGCTGAAAGATATGAACTCGTGTTTTTCCAAAGCTAGAAGATGAATGTAATTGTAGTAGATCCGTTCTCATGAAATTTGACTTGCTTAGCGAAACATTCTTGCTGAATGCAACAGTGTAGACTACTCGCAGGTACAAGGTCGCCTAAACCGGTACAGAGAATGGAACCACTGACTAAAGATGCGAAGAGGACCACGAGAGTATGAAATCATACCGGACATTCTACACGCTGAAGACGTCAATCATAAGGACCAATAAACTACGTGAGAACTGTTATGGGGTGCCAAATTTAATGAAGTCATTGAAACTTTACTGGAGGGAGATAGTGGGGTACTGGCCCCCAACCAATTACATTTTAGGGGATTGTACAACAGAAAAGGGATAAAAACCCTTGACACAAGGAAGTAAATCAGAATAGGAGACTAGGAGATAGATGAGAGGGAGATGCTGTTGCGTTTTGCTATGACCCAGACACTTTGTCACTCTGCATAGAGACTTTGCTGTTTGGTTCTTAAAACCCTCCTTGCCTTATATTGCCCGTTTATACTTTACCTCCTTATGAGGGAAGTGCCCCTTTACCCGACTTGCTGAATTCCTGGCAGATGGCGAATCAACTGATGTCCTGAGGACGAAGACCAAACCTGAATGCTGACCCAATACGGAGGGTAACTATATGACAATGAAATTATAATTGTCTGTTTGGTTTTCCTTTCTAGGTACCAACTGCTTCCTTTTGACAAAGACCATAGTTAGATGTTTTCTAAATTGGTGTTGCTAAATTATTTTGCATGAAGCCCAACATGCCAATTCTAATTCGAGGTTAGATGAGGGGATCACTAAACCGACGCAAATAGACAAATGACTGAATCTATGCTTTGTTGAATAATATGATAATGATTCTCTGCTAAGGATAACCTATGTTGACATTGTGCTATATTCTAATATTCGTGATTCTTGCCTTGATGAAATCTTATCAGAGTTGCCATATTGTGACTATGCTAATGTGCTTCTTGGTTTTGAGACTAATAAACTTATAAGTATAATTGTAGTCAATAGGGAATAAACTTCATATAATAGTACTAAACTGGTATGGTTATTCATGACTGCAAGGTCATGGTGGTTTCTGAGTTTTATTAATGTCTTTGACTAATCTGAATTGTCTTATTATGGTAAATATTGACAACGTTATTGACATATTGATTGACATGCTGATTAGTTATCTTGTCCTAAGGTGTCTTCAATCAGGGTCAAAAGATTCATTGGCCTAAAACGAGTCCCAAAGTGAGTAAATTAATCATAAAGGGACACGTTAGCAGTTCTGGCAGAAGAGCGACGGTTTAGGCCCTTTGGGGCCATAGGGCGAGGGAACATTGTTTAAAAGTGTTTATCGAAATAATGCAAATTGGAGGTATGATGCGTTTCTAAATTCCCCATGACTTTTCCCGGAATCTCGGAGCTCGCCTAAGTGAGTTAGGTATGTTCTCAGCGGTCTAGCATGTGTGGTGTAGAATTTGCGCTTGCTCAGCTTATGCATATTGCAGGTGATTTGTGAAGTTTGTGTGAATTTAGGTCAGGTAACGTTGTTTTAGTAGGAGTGGGTATACTCCTCAGTATGAGAGTAGGGAAGTCAGCGAACTTCATGTGAGTGTGGCGCTTTGTGCTAAAAAAATTATCCACGTGGTTGTTGGTGATGTACGGACCCATCGCAGTCTAAGACTCCGGAGTATATTGAAAAGTGTAGGAGACACTTGGGTTTATGTTGTAATTTGTGCGGTTTAATGGGTCAATCGGGCGTGGTTGACAAGTCGAGTTTGAGTCAAATGGTGTGAGTGAAACCTTCGATGGAGATTTGGCAAGTTCTAAAGTGCACTAGAACAAACCATTGACAAGTGGAGAGTAGGATTTGCGGGTCGAATTCTGCTTGCGAGTGCGGGAGCTGAGAAGAAGAGAGTAGCGGCCGAGGCTTCAAGTGAAATCTCCGTAAAGTTCTGAAGCGATTGTGTTACCCTTCCTGTAGTAAACCGGCAAATTTGTTTTTTTGTTGTTAAAGGTGCTCGCAATATATTGCATTAGTTTTGTGTGAGGAGGACAAACCGTAAGACTTTGTCAGCTGCAGTGTGTGTGAGTGGGACATCATTTGAGCTGCGCTGGGACAGGTCAGTTGCTGAGAGAGGTCACGCACGGATTGGCAGCCGTCCGTGAGAGGCAATAGTTTGAGAAAGGTGGGTTAAGAGTGTTCTGGGAATTAAAGTCACTTCCTGATTAGATTCTAAAGCAGATTAAAATACGCAAAAATGAAGTTTTTCAAGGCTCTAAAGAGTGCTTTGAGGGGAGATACATTTATTACAGCGAGTGTGGGGGAGCCTACACCGCCTGAGGGTACTCCAGCATATATTGTAATGGAGGAGAAGGGAGTCGCGCCATGTCTTTGGATAAGAAAATTGTGCAAATTGACAGAGAAGGAGGGTTGTTTAGCGTTTCCGGAATACGGGACGTTTAATGTAAGAATTCTGGAGAATTTGCAAGTGATGTTAAGCGTGCAAAAACTGCCTCCGAGACCAGCTCAGTATGAGGCATTAACAATCTGGAATTTGATGGCCATACGACAGAGACAGCAGAAATTTGAAAGGAGAATGAAAAGAGCAGAAAAGACTTTAGCTGAGGCTAGATGGGATAATGAGAGCAAGATGTGGAGAAGGGGAGTAGTTGACGGACTTAAAATGTTTCCGGCAATAACACAAGAAGACGAGACACAGGGAAAGAAAGCCACTTGTGAGACAAAGGCTCTAGTAAGCCAAAGGAGACTCAGAGGTCTTGGGCAGACGCAGATGATTCAGACGATGAAGAGTTTCTTAATCAGTTGTTACATGATCGCCCGCCACCATATGCCATAAATGATAACGTACAGAGCACTAGTGTGGGTTCTGAAGACCCGGCACAAAATAAGGGCATTACGAGTACAGTGCAGACAAGTGATACAGTTTTGATACAGCATGGTGTCAGTGTACCCACTGCGCCAGACACACAGATACAGTTGCAGCCACCACAGATTCAAAGGATTTATCCTGATGTTCCAGTGTTGGAAACAACTACAAGTCTGATGGTGCCACCTGATCCGGTATACACGAGATCAAAGTTAGTGCAGATTGAGCCAACTCCGCAATTGCCGCCCCAGCAACAGCTGGTTCCAAGTTACACTTCAATTGCAAGACCACAGTCAGTAGCTACAGCACCTATGATGAATCAAGCTATGGGAGTTAATGCACCACAGGGTTTGGGACCTGGTCAGACACCAGCTGCCATATCATTGCCAATTACTGTTGGTCCACCAGTACCGCTGTATGCCCAGGGTAGGCCTGGTGGATGTGATCAGGGAGTAATGACCCAAGAGGCAATAAGAGGAGGGTCCACAGGATACTTGCAGGGAGAACAGACAGTCAAAAGGTCTAAATCCCAGTTAGACTTTAGTCCGATTGGGGTTCCTTTGGAGACAATGAGACAAGCAGGGTTGGGAACGCTAACCCCACAGGTAATGAGTATAAATACGACACAGACACCAATGGTGCAGTCTGGAAATATTTCGTTGCAAGGCTTAACAGTGCAACAATTGAACGAGTGGTTAGACAAACTCAACACTCCGCAGACTACTACTGTGACCACAGAGAGGTCAGAAAGGGAAGAATACCTGAATTTTGTGAGAATAGGTGTAGAAGCCATGGAACTAGTGGAAGGAACAATGGGGGTGAACAGACCAGAGTCATACACGGAAGCAGACTTGAGGTATCTGTGCCCCAAAATAACTAGAGAAGTGAGCAAGGTGCATCAGAGGTTGGCAAACCTGGCAGATAAATACAACATTGACATTGAGAGTACTAAACATTTGAAAAGAAGTTACAGATTAGACTTCGAGCCTAAAGACTTCGAGCACATGAGGTCTACCGGAATGAAAACACATCTTAAAGAAATACTGCAGAGTGCTCAAATTTGGGGAGCCTTAGAGAAATGGGAAGGCAGATGGGCAAATAAAAGAGATAAAGAGAAAGGTGTTGGTCCGGAACGAAAGCAGGCTAAAGCTGCACCGGACATGGGGACAATAAAAATGTTACCCATGAGAGAGACAGCCGGAGGGGTTCTAGTCCATGTACCGATGTCTAGAGGTGACAGCCTGTCATTCACAAATGATTATCCCAGGTTGAGGGAGAAGCCAATAGAATGGTACCAGCAGACGGACAGATTTGTGAAGCTTGCGAAATGTCTCTGGGAGGACTTGAATACCCTGTTTGAGATTATAGTTCCACCTGACTTACGGCTTGAGTGCAAGAGGGGTGTAGATTGGCCGACAGAGGAACCAGCAAGGGATAAGGTTACTGGAGCACCATCTGCAGAAGTGATGAGGTATTATCATAAAGTGATTGAGTTTTTGAAGCAGAAAGTGTCGCCGAAAGTGACTGATTGGCAGAAAATCGATCGAACATCACAGGAGGCCAAAGAGTCGATTCATGCTTACTATGAGAGATTGTTGAAAGCATTCAAACATTACAGTGGCACTGAGGTCATTGTGCCGAAAGACATGAATCATCTTGTGTTCAGGTTTGTTGAAGGGCTGAGACCAGAAATTAGCCAGATGATTAAAAATCATTTGATCTGTTGGCAAGCAAAGCTGATTGATGAGGTGTTGCAGTATGCGAAATACTGTAGTGACGAGATCGAGTTGAAACAAAGAAAGTTGAAAGAGAAGGTGATGGTGATGCAGATTAAGGCAGCACAAGCAGGGATGCAGAGAAATGGAATACAGCAGGTGATACAGCAGCAAACGCAGGGGAATGGGGTGTTTCAGGCACAACCCAGAGGTCGAGGACGGGGAGGTTTTGTGAACCGTGGTCCAGACTTGAATACTGTTGTGCTTCAAAATGATGTGCAGGGGATGAAAAAGGTGTCACCATGTCACGCATGCGGGGGCGCGGGGCATTGGAAGCGGGAATGCCCAATGGTGGTGCAGGATGGTGTTGTTCAACAAAGCAATGATGTTGGTACATTTCAAAATGTAAGGGGTTCACAAATGAGGGGTCAAAATCTGAATTTTCAGAATAACATGGTGCAGATGCAGGGTCTCCAACCCGTGAAACAAATGCAAATGCCACGTGTTTAACCAGCACAAATGCAGCAGGCACAACAGCGGATTCCCATGGTACCTAGACAGCAAATGCAGATACCATTAGCTCCAATGGGACAGCAATAGGTGATGCTTTCTCTACAGGTCACAGGTCAAACAATGAGTCAAAATAACACAGTACAAGAGTTCCCATTGCGTGGTGAGGATGGAATAAACAATGAATGGTCGGATGATTGTTCAGACAGTGAGGAGTGCAGGCTTGCAGCTTCCCTAGAAGTAGACCAGAGGGGACCCTATGTAGAAGGAAAGGTGATGGGTCATAAGGTCTCGTTCCTAGTTGATACAGGAGCTACACACTCTACAGTTAGAAGTGCAGAGGTTCCGAAATTACCACTTTCGGGGCGTACCATAAGGGTGGCAGGAGTAGCAAATCAGTTCCTGACAAATCCAATTATAGATCCGGTCCAAATTGAGATTGGTAATTTCCAGGGATTACACAAATTTGTAGTCTGTGACTCGAGTACTGTATCCTTACTGGGAAGAGACTTACTGAGCAAAACAAGGTGTTTGATTACCTGTTCCAATGAAGGGATGGAGGTGCAGACAAACAGCGATGATGAAGGGGACGATGGTCAGTTTCCAGAGTTAGAGACGGAGATCGCAAATGAGGAATACCCTTTGATAACCCTATTCCCGATGCTTCCAGTGACTGACTTACCACCTGAGTTGCAGGGAACAGTGACAGAGAAAGTGTGGGACCTGACAAGAAAGGAAGTGGGGCTAATAAAAGGAGTAGAACCGGTTAAAGTAGAGATAAAGCCAAATGCAGTGTTTCCTCAGGTACCACAGTACCACATGGCACAAGATGTCCTAATTCAAGTAGCGCAAATAATTGCGGAGTTTGTGAAGCAAGGGGTTCTGAAAGAAGTGCTGAGTAGCCCGTGTAATTCACCAATAATGGGTCTGAAAAAGCCTTGTGGGAAAGTTTGAATTGTTCAAGACCTGAGGAAAATAAATGAGATTGTGGTAAAGTGTTGCCCCATATTGCCAAATCCAGCTGTGATCATGTTTCAGGTTCCGTGTGATGCAGAGTGGTTCACAGTTGTGGACCTGTCTCAAGCATTCTTTTCGTTGCCTCTTCATGAGGATAGCCAATTTCTCTTCAGTTTCAAATTCCTGGATAAGGTTTACAATTGGTGCAGAATTCCTCAAGGGTTTTCTGAGTCACCTTCCATCTACAATCAGATACTGAAGAAGGACTTGGAGTCATTAGAACTGCCTTTCAGTTCGACATTAGTGCAATATATTGATGATTTGTTTATTGCGTCCAGAACAAAAGATGACTGCAGGTATGACACAATTGCCTTACTGAACCATTTGGGAAAGAATGGACATAAAGTGTTCCCAAAGAAGCTGCAATACTGTCAGAGAGAGGTGAAGTACTTAGGTCACCTGATTGAGAAAGGGTCAAGAAAAATATCCAAGGAAAGGGTGACAGCCATACTGCAGATGAATCCCCCGACAACAAAAAGAGACGTTAGGATGCTTTTGGGAATGGTGGGCTACAGTCGCCAGTGGATTCCCAACTTCTCCATTATCTCTAAACCTTTGGTGAGACTTACTGTTAAATAAGTTCAGGATGGCCCGGGTGCCATAACCATGTCCGAAAAGGAGATGAAGGCATTCATGGAATTGAGGGAAAGTATGTGCAGGGCACCAGCTTTAGGTATGCCTGATTACACAAAGCCTTTTGTACTGTTTTGTCATGAACGTGATGCTTGTTCTTTGTCTGTCCTGACACAGGTCCATTGAGGTGCAAACCGCCCAGTAGCATATTTTTCAGCTACTTTGGACCCAGTTGCAGCAGCCTTACCGGGTTGTTTGCATGCAGTTGCAGCAGTTGGTCATAGCCTCACCCAGTGTGAAGGAATAGTGATGGAGCATCCTTTAACAGTAATGGTCCCACATTCAGTTGAAATTCTGTTAGCCTGAACCAAGATGCAGCATATGACAAATGCGAGGTTGACAAAGTATGAGGCAATTATACTGGGGTCACCTAATGTATCCCTTAAGAGATGTACTGTATTGAACCTGGCAACTTTACTTCCTATTGAAAATGCAGACATTGATGATGCCGAGGAGGTGGAACATGATTGTTTTGAGGTAACAGATCTGTGCACCAAACCAAGGCCTGATATTAAAGATACCCAACTGGAAGAAAATGATGACATCATTTTTGTTGATGGTTCATGCTTGAGAGACGCAGTAGGAGTGCTGAGAGCTGGATATGCCGTGTGTACAATCACTGGTATCTTAGAAGCTTCCCTGCTTGAAAGAGTGTACTCTGCTCAAGTGGCTGAATTAATTGCTCTTAATAGGGCATGCCACGCAGCTGAAAACCTGAATGTCACTTTCTATACTGACAGCAGATAAGGATTTGGAATTGTACATGATTTTGGCCAGTTGTGGTCACAGAGAGGTTTCATGACCTCTTCGGGTTCTCCAGTGAAAAATGGTGAAAAGATTAAGGATTTGTTGCACACGATTCAGTTACCTCTTGGAATTGCTGTGGTGAAATGCAATGCTCATGTGAAGTCATAAGATTTTGTGTCAATGGGAAATGGATATGCAGATCCAGTTGCAAGGTTTTGTGCATTGAACTGTATATCGTTTCGAGATCAGTGGGAATTGTTACCTGAAACTGAAAACGAAACATGCTTAAACTTTGCATTAAGGGTAGTTGACACATTAGATGAGCTAAAATCACTGCAAGGACGTGCTAGCAAAGAGGAGAAACGTTCCTGGCAGAGAATGCAATGCGTACAGAGATCTGATGACTTATGGGTTTCAGAAGAGGGAAAAATGGTTTTGACAAAGTCTTTTGTCATAGTTTGCGAGGTTTTACCATGGTCAAGCACATGTTGGGAGAGACGCAATGATTAGGTTATTCAAAATTGATTGGTTCAATACAAAATTCAGACAAGCTGCAGAAGTCATCTGTCACAGGTGCATCAGCTGTCAGCAGATGAATGCAGGAAAAGGGACTGTGGTGAATTTGAGCCAAGTTGGGAGAGCTGGAGGTCCATTTAGCAGGATGCAGATGGATTTTACTGAGATGCCTGTGTGTGGAGGATTGAGGTACGTGTTGGTAATTGTGTGCATTTTCATCCACTGGATTGAAGCTTACCCTACACGTAGGAATGATAGTCTCACAGTAGCAAAGCTGCTGCTTAGGGAGTTGATACCACGTTTCGGGTTCCCGATCTGTTTAGAATCAGATAGGGGCAGACACTTCGACAATGAGGTGATTAAGCTCTTGTGCACCGCATTAAACATTGAGCAGAAGCTGCATTGTAGTTATCGCCCTGAAGCATCAGGACTAGTGGAGCAGATGAATAGTACCTTGAAGTCAAGAATGGCAAAAATGTGCGCAGCTACCAATTTGAAGTGGCCAGATGCATTGCCCTTAGTATTGATGTCAATGAGAAACACACCTGACAAGAAAACAGGACTGTCTCCTCATGAAATTCTCATGGGCTGAGCTATGCGATTGCCCGCAGTACCTGCAAATGCTCTTGTGAATATCACGGATGATATGGTGTTGGACTACTGCAAGGGTCTGGCTGACGTGGTCCGCTCTTTTTCTCACCAGGTGGAGGCAACCACATTGCCGCCGATAAGTGATCCAGGTCACACCCTGAAAGCCAGTGACTGGGTGGTTGTCAAGAAACACGTGAGGAAATTGTGTTTGGAGTCACATTGGAAGGGGCCGTATCAAGTGATACTGACAACTACTACTGCTGTGAAATGTGCAGGTCTTCCAAATTGGATACATTCCAGTCACACAAAGAAGGTGACATGTCCGACTGATGAGGAACCTGAAGTGTCCAAAACAACAGCTGCAGAGAAGGAAGTCACAGGGCCGGACAGTATTCAAAGGGGAACTGAGACTGAAGGAGAGCCCGCTGAGGACGGCTTAATCACTCAAACCGTAAACGAGATCCAGAGGAGTGACAGTGAGCCTATCTCAGCTGAGGCATCAGGGGAACAGACACACAGAGAGAGGTTCTCACAGAGCAGACGGATTCGGGTTTGGAATTGAGCCCATAACTGACCCTGAAGGCGAAGGGAGTGAGGCAGAAGGAAGTCAAGGTGTTCCGACTCCTCTTGAGCCACTTGCAGAGCCATCAAGAGAAAACACCATAGCACAAGAGGAGGGTGCTGTTCACCGTCCTGAAAGGCCAAGCAGAAAGAAAACACTTAAAGGAGATAATTGGCCGGAGCCACAAGCTGCAGGAGAGAAACTGATCCCTAATTAAACAATAGAGGAAGAAGTTGACACAACCAGGAAAGAATATCTTAGTGAAGGAGAGTTGCAGGGTGATCGCAAACTGAAAAGAAAAAGAGTTGCAAACAGAAGGTATGCAGGTCCTGAATGGGCATATGCAACATCAGCTGAATGGCAACAAGAATACTTGGCGTTCTGTTTTGATCGAGAGGTTCCAGGTCAATACTACGGCACCTGAATTAAACTTTGGAAAGAGACTGTGTAAAATTGAAATTGAAATTGAAAGCTGAAAAGCTGAGAAAAGAGACTGATAAATTACCAAATGTGACACTGTTAACCTGAATTGACTCTGGAAAACTGATTATGACAAGCTGCTAACCTGATATGACAAAGGGGTCCTGGAGTGAGTGAAACGCTGTAAATACTTGCAGAGAGAGAGAGAGAGAGAGACTTTGCACAGGAATAAAAAAAAAAAAAAAAAGAGCTTTTATATCGTCCTCACATTGATTGTTTCCTTTGTATTATTCTGCTACCTGATTCTTTACAGATCATGAGTTACACTAGAGATAATAGTAATAAGGGTAGGATGTGTGGTTGGTTGAGTGCTATTCTGGGTATTGTGTGTGCAACAATAATTATAGGTGTGATTGTGGGAATGCCATTGATGGATAAGAAAGTGACTAACAATGCTTCAAATCCTGAGACTGCTACACTAACACCATGGGAGAAGTTTGAGCAGGATGCAAAATACTTGCATGAGGGATGTTCATAATTCAAAAGGGGAACTACCTACTAATGTCTTCTAACGCTTGCTGAATGAGTATATTGACACAATGGATGCAAATAATTGCTATGTGTGCACAAATATACCTTCATCAGTACAAGAAGGGGTTACTTATCATAGTCTGTCACTACATACGGGATAACATACGGGATAAGCTGTAGTTTACTGTTAACAAGATTCTATGATCAAGAACATGTTCAATACTTCTATTCTGACTTAGATGTAGTATTTTCCTTCATGCCTGTGATTGAGTTTCTAAATAAATTAGCTAAAGAACACAGCATAAAATTAATTAGGGGTTTCTTTGAGCCGACACTGACATTTGGGACAGCTTATGCGCACCGCAATAATCTAACCTGCCTACTAACACCTGTAGAAAAGAGCTTCTTAGATCACACAGATGATAGATGGAAAGCATTAAAGGAAAGGTTGGAAAAGGGATTAGAAAAGCGCACGCTTGCAAATGATTATGCTTACACTGCAATAAAGACACAGGGCAAGTTAGCTATAGATGCATTACATGTAGGAAGGCTCTGTATATCTGAGCATGACACTTTATTTGTGGGAACGAGTGAATGCAGGCATGTGTTTTTGTTTCAGAGTAAATGGAAGTTCCTGTTAAATGGACAGGATCCAGCGATCCCAGGGATCTATTATATATGTGGTCTTAATGCTTATTACCGTCTTCCAAAGGGATGGTATGGGACATGTTATTTGGGAATAGGATTTCCCAAGATCTACCAGATTGATGACTTAAAACAAATTCCTAAAATGTCTGAATTACAACCTACTAGACAAAAGAGAGAGACAGCGGCTGCTGTCGTTGGTGACATATTTGGAGCCATAATTCCTTCAGTAGAGGTTATCTTAAACTCCATAAAGATTTGAAAGTTGTCTACTATTATGGTTAACATGCTGACAAACTTCACAGGGGCTATACTCATGATGGATACTGAACTTGCTGCGGAAAGAGCTATGACTCTTCAAAACAGGCTTGCTTTAGACATTCTTTTAGCAAAGAGTGGCGTAGTCTGTAAAATGCTTAATGAGCGCCATTGTTGTGCATTCATTCCTGATAGTAGTAGAAAGATTAGAGGTATGCTTACTAACCTAACAAGAGATAGTGCAGATTTGAAAGAGCTGAAGGAACCTGGAGTTTTGGAAAAAGTGGGAAAAGGAATTACTAAAGTAGGGAATTAGTTTAGTAGTATTTGGAATGGGGCTTTTGCAAAAATATTAGGGGGTATGTTGATCGTCCTGATTTGTCTATTTGGACTATGGTTATCATGCAAAATTAATAAAAGAATTAAAAGAGATTTGGCAAAACGTAATAAAAGAAAAGAAGAAAAAGAAAAAGAGAAAATGTTCAAAGAAATTTGGGAAAGATCACATAGGGAGGAAGAAATTGAGATGTGCAATCTAAAGAAAATGAAAGGTTGTGAAGGGAAAGGTTTTGTGTGATAACAAGTGTCATCAGAGGAGTGACTGAGAGAGCGTAGCTTATATACTTAGAAATGAATATGAAATGTTTATGAACTAATGCATAATAATGCCGCATAGAAAATGTATTAATGTATTTAGCTAAACCATGAGTTTGAAATGTACCCACGGGGAGTGGCCGCCGATATATAAAATGACTAATGAAACTGATTAATAATGATGAAATATTATGTTAGAATATGATTTTGCACTAATAATAAAAGGTTACATGTTAAAGTTCTGCTAATAAATCATTAGGCCTTAGTTAGCATGAGTCGAGGCATGGCTGCCTGGTTTCATATTAAATGTGTTTTTCTAACGTGCAGTGTGCTGACTTGCTGAAGGACAAGAACTCGTGTTTTTCCAAAGTTAGAAGATGAATGTAACTGTAGTAGATCCGTTCTCATGAAATTTGACTTGCTTAGTGAAACATTCTTGCTGAATGCAACAGTGTAGACTACTCGCAGGTACAAGGTCGCCTAAACCGGTACAGAGAATGGAACCACTGACTAAAGATGCGAAAAGGACCACGAGAGTATGAAATCATACCGGACATTCTACACTCTGAAGACGTCAATCATAAGGACCAATAAACTACGTGAGAACTGTTATGGGATGACAAATTTAATGAAGTCATTTAAACTTTATTGGAGGGAGATAGTGGGGTACTGACCCCGAACCAATTACATTTTAGGGGATTGTACAACAGAAAAGGGATAAAAACCCTTGACACAAGGAAGTAAATCAGAATAGGAGACTAGGAGATAGATGAGAGGGAGATGCTGTTGCGTTTTGCTATGACCCAGACACTTTGTCACTCTGCATAGAGACTTTGCTGTTTGGTTCTTAAAACCCTCCTTGCCTTATATTGCTGTTTCTACTTTACCTCCTTATGAGGGAAGTGCCCCTTTACCCGACTTGCTAAATTCCTGGCAGATGGCGAATCAACTGATGTCCTGAGGACGAAGACCGAACCTGAATGCTGACCCAATACGGAGGGTAACTATATGACAATGAAATTGTAATTGTCTATTTGCTTTTCCTTTCTAGGTACCAACTGCTTCCTTTTGACAGAGACCATAGCCAGAGCTCTGTGGGAGTTCAAGTGACACAACATGGTGCGACCATACACAGCTCTCAATCGACCATCATCTGGAGATCTTGTTTATCACACAAAATGACCATTTACCTCCCATAACGTACTGCGTGCACTGTAATATAATGATCAGTGACACATAATTAGCATAGAAAATATATGCTGCGCCGTTTTGTATTTTAAAACAACAAAAAAAGTGTACTTACAAAAATAAAAACAATGAATACATATTATGCTAGTTCTCCTCGGCTTGAAAGGCTCAAGGGCAAATAGAAGAGAACAATCACCGTTCGTTCGTGGGAGTGAGGAAAACAGATGTGTCATGGCTATTCATGTAACGTGCGCTGCCTCGGCAAGACTCGTACAAGTCATTGCGGTGCGCAGCGCTCTAAATGTGAGGTGTTCGTTGAGTTGTAAACGACAGTTGGGCTGCAGAGCCGTTGGATTAGGAGTGACGAATACTGCGCTCCAACGCGGCACCTGTTACGCAAATAAATGTACATTTTAATTTTTAAACGATGCTCAGTGTTTTCCCTACAATTTTATTGGCGCCGAGCTGACAGGTGCCAGAGAACCTGCGCATCCGTTTTTTTTTCCTTTTGATGATCTACGCTCTTGCATCACATCGATTGGGACCTTTTCCGTTTACCTGTAGACGATGGCTTCAAGAGTCCGACTTCACACAGGAGATCTTCACAGCTCGGGACGACGAGATGTGATATAATTTGAAAAGGAGTCCTCACATTTGTAAACCTGTTATGTGGGGTGTGTCGTGGGTGTGATTGACAGAGCTGTCAGCTAGACCTACGGAGGCCATGTTAATGTGCGAGTGAAGCACTTTCCTGCAGCCTTGATGGGAAGTTCAGCCTAATGACTTTGAAGCTGTGTATCTCCTGTGGAATTAACCTTTCTCACGGTGATACGCACACCAATAATTTGTTTAGAACCTATTTGATTCTGACTGAATATTGAAACTGCCTATCTTCGTATGGCATTAATCTCTTCTCATGGTGATATGCACACCAAGTATTTGAAAATAACAAGATTGTTTATGACACAAATTGCGCATCTCCATGTTAAATTTACCTTTTATTACGGTGATACGCACATCATATAATTTAATTTAACTATTTTGATACGGATTCCATGTGGTTCACATGTTGAGTAGTGCAATTTCACGATTTTGGCGATAATGTTTCACAGTGTGGATTTAATGAATGCTCACGGTGATGTGCACACCAATGACAATTCAGCTATCATATATATGCATTCTTGTAGAGGTAGTTGCATATACTGAGTTCATAAAGGGAAGTTTTGTCAAGCAATTGTAAAGTTCATTTGTTTATTCAAAAGTACAAAGAAAGAAAGATTCAACCTGCCGAATTGTTAGGTTGATATTATAAACACTTATTTTCAGGATGCAATCAGTAACATCACCTCCACCTTTTCTGGAAGTACCCAGTTTTCCACCTGTGCGGTGGAAAAATTGGTTTGACCTTTTGTCACATATTTGGGGGCCATAGGTGCCTCGCGTTTTAGGGAAGAAAGAAGAAAATGCATGTTGTTACATTCATTAGGATTTGAAGGCAGGTCTATTTTTAAACATCTACCACCTTTGGTAAGGAACAATGATGAAGAAGAAGAGTTAGATGAATATTTTGAAGCAGTCAAAAAATTAGAAGCACGTTTCGACATTCAGCCAAGCATTGTTGTCATAAGACATATATTTTTCAAAAGAGAACAAAGAACTGGGAAGGATGTAGACTCTTTCATATCGGCCCTGAGGAAGCTGAGTGCTGACTGTCAATTTGAAGCCTTCACTGACCAACTAGCAATGGACCAATACATTTGCAAGTGCTCTGACAAAACAATACACCAGAAGTTGCTTTCCATGGGTAATCCTTCGCTTGAGTAGACTATTCGAACAGCAAAGAGCATTGAACTATCCAAAGTATCTCTTAAGGAGTTAGAAGAGAAAACTACTGAAGTGGTAGGGGCTGTTAGATTTAAAAAATCTAAGAAAATTTCACAACTGAGAAATGACAGTATGCCATTCTTCAAACAAGTCAACATCTGTTTTCAGTGTGGGAATGCAGCACATAATAAAAGCTCAAGGCCTGTCCTGCAAGGATGGTGACCTGCAGAACGTGTGGCAAAGTTGGCCACTTTGCTAAAGTGTGGCAAAGTGGGAAGCATCTTGGAGGAAGTGGGCAAATGTATAAAACACATAACAAAACTATTGATGTAGCTAATATTTCTGAATCTGTATTTGATGACATGGATAACATTCAGAAAATCCAAGATGATTTGAGAGAAATAGTGATGGTGGTGGGTGTTCACCCTATTGTCACTGGGGATATCTCTTAGTATATTGACCCTTACGTTGAAGTGGGCATTGGCGAGAAGAGGGCTAGTTTGTTAGTGGACTCTGATGCGAGGGTAACTATGATCACTCAAAAATTGTGTAGGGATTTATGGGAAAATAGACCATTAAAACCCCCAGAAAGAGCACCAGTTTCTTACGAAGGACATAGGATAGATCTGGCTAAATTCTTTGAAGATGTTTTGCAATTCAAAGGCAGGGAAATATTTGGGAAAGTTAATGTTGCAATCAAGGGTTTGTCCATTCTTGGATGGTTTCACCAGGGACTTTTCCAAATGGTTCTTAGACCAGGGACAAAGGAACAAGTATCTGTAGTAGAGTCTACTGATTTCACGGAGAACATTTTGAGCCAGTTTCCTGAACTGTTCGGTGAACATTTTGGCACAATCAAGGGGTTTGCTCACCAAATCAGGGTTAAGGATAATGCTATTCATGCTAAGCACAAGTTGAGGAGCGTACCTTTTAGTGTCAGCAATTAGAGAAAGAACTGAATGAACTGTGTGCTAAGGGTGTAATTAAATCCATTGATTCAGCGCTCTGGCTTTCTCTTTTGGTGGTGGCTACAAAACAAATGGGGACTTACGTGTGTGTGTGTGTGGACCTTCACAGTCTCAATAAAAACATATGGGTAGATTCCCAACCCCTACCAAAACTTTTAGAATTATTGAATAAAATTAGTTGTTCCAAATGGTTCACAAAACTGGATTTGGCGTCTGCCTACCACCAAGTCATACTTGACCCATCATAAAGACACTTCACAGCATTTGTCTCTCCAATTGGTACGTTCCAGTATTGTAGGATGCCTTTTGGATTGGTATCAGCTGCAGCAGTTTTTCAGAGGGTTATGTTCAACATGTTGAAGGATATCAGTGGGGTTTTAGTGTTCCAAGGTGATGTTTTAATTTTTGGTGACACTATAGAGGAACATGATGAAACGTTGTTTCAGGTTGTTAGAACATTACAAGAAAAAGGTGTGGTCCTCAAGAGTGAGAAACGTCCTTTCCTAAAAAATAAGGTGGAGTTTTTGGGGCATATAGTTTCTGAGCAGGGTGTGGAGCCTAGACCAGGGTTGGTCAATGCCTGCTGCAAAAACCTCATCTTTCTTCCTTGGAGTTAATTATTGAAGGATATTTGAAAACCACAGTAATACAGTTCATAGGGAATCTCTTGGCACTAAATAAGATGTGGTAAGTTTTTAGCTTCTTTTAAATGTAGCGCTGGGGTTTATTATGTTTGGAGGTACAGCAGGCTTATATAAGTGTTGTACAACATGACTCAAACTTGCTAATTTTATCTATAAGAAATTGAGTTGTTGTTTGACTGGGGTGTGAAAGTTAGTAAAGCAGCAACCACAAGCCTTGTCAGGATAAGATACAAGCAAACCCCAAATTAACCTGACCCACTGGAGGCTTGGCACAGAGCAGTCAGGCTTAACTTAGAGGCAACGTGAAAAGTATTTGTTCAATACTTCAAACTGTAACACAGAGAAAACACACCACAAAAGGAGCCCGCAGCAGAGTTAAAAAACAAGAGTAGATTTCAATAAATTCAACAAGACCAAAACAACAAGAATATAATTAGTAGAACCGGAAATATCGGATTTTGTAGTTTTAAGTAAAACTAGTGCCAAAAAGCACAAATCTCTATTGGGAAACCATGGTCGCGCCAGACCAGGACAAATTCATAAGTTCAAGCCGACTGCGATGAAGTATGGGCCAGCTACAGGGACCTATTTAGACCAGCTGAACAAAGTACCTTTAATCCTGGTTACGGAGCATTGCGTTGATCCGTGTCGAAGAAGCGGCGCGGAACCAAGGCAATGTGTTGTTTCCTAGATGAAGAGAGGCTGAGGAGCGAGATCTGGTTTCGTCGACATTGAGGATCTGGTCGACAAGGTTTGCGATCCCTAGGCTGTTATCGGGGATGCATTGCGCAATTGAGTTGATGTGCCGATTCCGAAAAGTGGTGAAGCTATGATGCAGATGTTCAGCATTGTCGTCGAAGGTACGTCGACAAGATATGCAAAGACCTGCTCCAAGGAACACAGTTGTGGTTTGAAATACAATGCGTTAGACTCAAGATGCAGTGGCAATGAAAGTCGTTTGCGAAGGGTCCAATCCACACAGCAGGGGGCATGCATAGGTTCTGCTTGGGAATGTGCCCCCTCAGCCAAGGAGCTACTTCGGTTCTGCTCAGGGATGTGTCACTCAGCAGAGAGGATATGTTGGTTCAATTGGCACGCTACTTAGGCCCACTTAAAAGGGTCCAGGACTTGGGTGGTAGCACTTGCCAGGGTAGACTCTCAGATGGCAGGGTCAAGAGATACAGGTCCAGTTCTTCTCACCCAGGTAAAAGGGCAGCAGGCCCAGGTCAGCACAGTAAAGCTGGAGTCAAGCATTACAGTCCAGCAGAGTGGCAGTCTTTCAGCAGCACAGCAGTCCTTCTTCCTGGCAGAGTATCCACAGCTCCAGAAGTGTACTGAAGTGGTGGTGTCTAAGGTCCAGTACTTATACCTTGCTTTCCTGGTTCTGGAAGGTGGGAGAAACTTCTAGACTGTGGCTTTAAAGTGCAGGGAATTCCCTGCCTCTCCTCTCCTAGCTCCAAGCTGGTCGGAGTGACAATATAGGGTTGTTACGCTCTTTATGTAAGTACAGGACACAGCCTATTCAGATGTAAGTGAGGCTGTGTCCAGCTCCTCTCTTACATCCTGTCCTACATGGCCTATTAGGTCACATCCGAAACTCCCATTTTGTTTGGCTGTCTAGGAGGAATACATAAAGCCCAACTGCCAACTATGTGTGATCAGAGACAGGCTGCAGGCACCAAACGGCTAAGGCTAGAAAATCCCAACATTCTAATAGTGGCATTTCCAGAATTGCTATTTAAAATCCAACTTCAGTATAGGTTTGGGATTTTAAATTGTGATTCCAGAAACATGAAGGAATTTTGCTTCACATTAGGAATTTACACTTATAGAATGTATCAAGTCAACTCCAATGTTATCCACTACTAGGACATATAAAGTTTAAAGTACATGTCCTACTTTTTAAATACATTGCACCCTGCCCTGTGGGCTGTCCAGGCCGTGCCCTGGTGACTTATATGTATTAAAAAGCAAGGTTTAGGCCTTGCAAGAGGGTTACTTAACTAGGTGAATGGCGGTTGAAACGGCACTTACAGGTTCTGCAATGACAGTCCTGAGACAGGTTTAAAGGGCTACGTAAGTAGGTGGCACACTCAGTGTGCTGCAGGCCGACTAGTAGCATTTAATTTACAGGCCCTGGGCACATGTAGTGCACTTTACTAGGAACTTAAAGTAAATGAAATATGCCAATTGGGGATAAGCCAATATTACTATGGTTAGAGAAGATAATACAAGCAATTTAGCACTGGTTTCCAAGGCCCAAAAAATTGAGGAGGAGGGCAAAACGTTGGGGAGAAGACCAACCTAGGGCTGACAGGTCTAACATCCTAGTTACTCTTTACATTTTACATGGTTGATTTTGACCTTGAGCAGGACAGACAAAGTATTCTCTGGCTATTGCCTGCACAGGCAACCCTTAAAAACTTAAAGTATGGTTTCAGAGTCAAGGATTCAAAAACTAAACTGGCATGTCCCTTTGGTAAAAATTCCAGATGACCAGCTGCAAATGGTTCCTACTGGATCTAGTCACTGTTGTATGAGCACTTGGACATCTTATGAACTACTATCCTAAAATTATTCTTGATTCCAGTTGTATCTCGGAAACAAATGTGGTTCTATGTATCTAATTTGCACCGTAGGCAATCAATTGTTATCTCAGCTGGACATATAGGTCCTTATTTCCAGGAACACATGTGAGCTCATTCACAGAGCTGTAGTAATCCCAATTTAGGAGCAAGGTGGTGTTTGTACGTCTAAATCAGAAGTACAACATAAGCCATACTACCACACATCTTACCTGTACAAATTTAACCAGGCTAATATGCTATTTTAGGAGCAGAAAACAGAGAATAACAGGTAGAGGTGCAGGACAGCTTAACATAAACAGAATTAATGAAAAACATATTCAAAACGTTAATACTTAATTTATGTGTTCATACCTTGAAGTGAATGATATCTTCATCATCAAGAAACAGTGCCAGCTCTCTCCAATTAAAAGACGCCTTTTCTCTGTACACACTCAACGGACCCTTTGGGAAATCTGGCAGCAAAGGGTCAGGAGTATCTTGGGAGGAGTTTGCTTCATTTCTACTGCTGAAAGATGAAGGATTCATTTTGAGACCAACGTCTTCTCCCACCTACAAAGATAAGACAAAACAAATGTGAAGAAATAAGGTAGCAAACAGAAAACTAGCTACAGATATATGAAGAGTATTATCACCACAACACATGCATGACAGACTACATAACCTAGATGGTGCGGGTTCTCCAGGGCAAGATAGTGGCATGGACACTCTGCAAGAGAATGTGTTATGCCTGAACTCTTGTTTGGTCACCCAGGTGCTGCAGTAGGTGAGTCCCTTCAGACTGGATTCAGCTGTTTGTGACAGAGGGTGGATTGATAAAAACCGTCCAATAATTCAGGCACTGTTGTGCTTCTTCCAAAATTACGAAGGGTTATGTTGACCTAAGCACTGAGTTGTGGCGAAGAAAGATCCTTTGGCTTGCTGTGTCTTAGATGCATTCTGGATTGCCCTACAGCCTGGAAAGCTCTCGACTGGCAGGAAATGGAAGGCGTGGAAGGAAGTGATTGGGAAGCTGCTGGAAATGGTGCCATTCCTTGATAGTGCCTCACAAGTTAAAGCAACAATGTTGCAGGGGGTGAACGTGAATAGCATAGCTCTTTGGAAACAACTGAGGGTCTCAGAAGAGGCAACATTTTTTACATCTCCCCTTTGCTTGAATTAACTTTCTACAGTTTCTAAGCTTTTTTACCACTGCCACAAGAAAGTGGTGAGGAGGTGGCTATTTGTCAAATTTGAAGGCTTTTTAAAGATTGGAGGTTTGACGAAAAGGTAAAGTTTTGACGCTTCTCCTGTCTTGATTAATCTGTTATAAAGCAGACAGCAGAGGGGAAGAAGAGAGGATGTTGCCTTCTTTTGTAAGCATAGATTGATGAGCCCAGAGTTTAGTCAGCTGGCAGACTCAAAAAGCCTGAGCACTAGTGAACCTGAACATCCTAAACAGAAATTAGTTTCCATGGGCACTTGTGCCCTTCAAATCAAGTGATAGAGACTGTAAGTACAGGTATGCTGACAAGGAAAACAAGAGCCAAAAGAGACAGCCCCGATGACCCTCCCTGGAAGCAATGTTGCAGCTATAACTGCTGATGGTGGAAACTCCTGTCTTCTGTCTCTAGTTTGTATAAGATGAGTATGATGGATGTGGACAGGGTCTAATCAGAGAAAGAGCTGGACTCTGTGCTGGGGCCGAAAAAAAGAGCTTATACGATTAACTGGGCTACTACTGAAGGTATCTAATTCCAAGACAGGTGCCCAGCCACAACAGGAAATGAGACAAGCTAAACAAGCCAGGCTTATAGAAGTGGCTGACACTCAGCACACTGAAATGTTGCACCAGCTGTAGATGACTCTAATAAAACAGGGTCAAAAGGCCATATGCAGGACAGGATTCTCGGGTGTATCATTAATGCAGGCTGCATGTAGTTGGGTGACAGCCCCGCTCTCCTGGGTATGCAAAAATGGCTTAACAATGCCATAACCAAAGCAGTCAATAATGGCTGTACAGAAATGTTAATCAAAGTCTACCTCCATGGAAGGGCTGTCTGTGGAGGCTAAATACTGTACTTCAGTTAGATCTGCAAGTCGTTACTTAGAAGGAGGAGAGATCCTAAATGAGGGACTGACAGCTCTTGAAGACCAATTGCTGCAAATTTGATCCCCAATCACCCTAATAAGAATGCACCTCTCAATATTGAGGACCTGCTGCAGGACATTCCATACCTTTTGAGGCACTGGAATTGAGAGAAGAAGGTACAATGTTAAGTAGTCAACAAGCCCATGTGAATGGTCAAGAAACTGCTGCAGCAGGCATGCTGCAGCCCATCCCACTACTGAATGAATGAACAACCTCTGAACCTACTTCACTCTTAGGCAGGGGTGGGGAAGAAAGTGAAGGGGAGGCAGGCACAGAGGTAGATGTAGAAGATGAATATGAAGATGTTGTGGATTGCAATGTGGATCAGCCACAGCCTTCTAATGGACAGAAAGGCTTTTTGCAATTGATACTGAAAGATACTAAACATAATCAGAAGACAATGGTGACAGAAGTACATGGCATAAGGGCCACACTGGAAGCAGTTGATTAAAGAATAGCACTGTTTCGCAGTAGTCTGGTACAGTTAGAAAGGGAAGCAAGCAAAAATGTAGATTTGATGAGATTACACTGGCCACAGCCAAGCTTCAGAGAAAGAAAGAAGACCTTGCGAACAGGCCATTGCTCTGCAATTTAAGAATTGCAGGCATATCAGAAGGAACAGAATTTAAGTCTTCTCTTACGTACATTATGAATGCATTGATCAACAAGGTGGTCCTGCACAATGATATACATCAAAATATGACTATTATTGAAATGCATCGAGTGAGTGCCATTCCAGATCAATCAAAATAAATCTGAACCTTGCACGTTTTAGCCTGCTGTTCAGATTATCTGATAAAAGAGAAGATTCTTACAATGACATAAAACTAACACAGTCTTTAAAGCTATGGCTGGGTTCATGTTTTCAATTTTTTGGTATATGCTATTTGAGACTGCACAGTGCATTATCCGTACTTTAGTTCCTGAAATTAGGTCACTGTGGGGACAGGCACAAATTATTCAACTGGATCACTTGAAGGTTTTGTGGAAGAGGAGGTATATACTGATGCATACAGCAAATGAAGCATAGACTTCTGTTTTGCTTGCACAATGAAGGAAGGTTGATGGCTGGGCAGGCAGTAGTCATTTAAGGAGCCTGATGGGTGCTTAAACAAAGCACTTGTGCCTGGGTATGACCGTATGCATGTCACTGCATCAGTCGAAGGGAGGAATGGGTGACTCACCTCCCACTCGGATGGGGGACAAGGCCCAGAGTCTGGAGGCGGACAGGAGGGACCTCAGAAGGGGCAGGGTGGAGGGCTGGGAGGGGGAGGACAGGGGAAGGGAAGGGAGAGGGACAAAAGAGAACACTGAGATAATAAGAATTAGTTCCCTCTGGTAAAAGTCTACAATAAGATCACTTTCAGTCACATTTATATGGCAGTTGTTCTTTGGGTCACAATTAGGGATGGCATCACTTAATATTCTTCACTGGAATGTCAATGGTTTAAATACATGTAGCAAACATCAGCAGATCAGATTTGAACTGGACACATTTCCATGTAATGTTATCTGTCTACAAGAGACACACCTATCATATGCAGACAGTGCTTGGTTTCAGCAGTTGGGTCTGACTTCAGTTAGATAAGAGAGTCACTACAGATGTCCTTAGGAAAAGTTCACAAGGTAGAGGACTTGGAAAAACCTCTGGATAAAAATATTTTTTTTTGCCTTGGAATTGGCAAGTTGGCTGAAGTAATATATATTGTGCAGTGATATTCATTGCCTGTCAGTTAATAACCCTTCTTGACACAATCGGCTTCCCAAGTTCAGAATCTCTGTTAGGGTCCAGGGATTATAAGATGTGTGGGTGTTTAACCACAAAGGAGCAATCATTGATGGCTTAACATTTTACTCCCACCCATATCTGCAGTATACTCTTATTGATTCTTTTTTCGCCTCATAGAATACTATTAATCAATATAATATACAATGACAAATTAGCATATTCACTGATCACTCCCTCCTGCAGCTGTCTATAACATAGAGGTCAACAAACAGAGTAAGTTGATGGACGTTTCCTTGCCATTTGTTGCTTGAAGAAGAATTCAGGTCTTTCATGAAGTATAGGATTTAAGAATTTATAAAGTTCAATCAATATACATCTAATCCTGGGATACTGAGGAACACTTTTAAGGTCACATTATGGGTAGCAATTACTAGCTATATGATTAGACAACAGAGGAAGATTAAAGAGACAAGGGCTATATCAGAACAAGAGATGGCTCTGTTACGTTGTAAATTTGTTAAGGCAAAACAGAATCATTTACCAGAGGCTTTTTCTATTACTTTACAAACACTGCAAGTTAAGACCCATTTAGTTAGGGCATGGAGGCAGACAAATACACAGCAATACCTGAAACATCCCACTTCTACGTATGAGTACAGTAAAACAGTTGGACAAATACTAGTTTATAAGATCAGAGAGCGTCAATGGGGGATGAATAATCAAGGGATGGTGGCGGCAGAGCTGGATGCTATTTAGAAGTCTTTCAGCAGTTTTATAAGAAACTATGCTTAGGGTTGACAGTAGCCATACACGGGCTATTTGGAGAATATACTGTTTCTATGTTTCTAGAGCAGAATAACAAACTGATGTTTTAGGATCTGGAAAAAATGCACTGAGAAATACTCCTGGGGTCTCAATTTAGAGTAAGATTTAATCACAGCTCAGACGTACCTTCTTCGCGTGAGGGTGTTTTTATCTGCTGTCAGGAATAGGATCTGGACTGAGGCATTTATTGCTTTATTGAATGCTAGTTTTCCCATGCTGGTGGCGCAAGCGTCTTGCATACCTAATTCCTTTATGGCCTGGCTTAAGTATTCTCCCCATGCACCTTTCATGTTGCTAAATTGTTGTTTTTCAATTTCCAGCTAGCATAGGTTGTTGATGGAACCCCTCTCAGAGGCCCGCAGCCTCCAGCATAATTTAATAAAAGCACTCTTGCTATCAAAAGATTGATTTTTTAGACCAAACTCAAGTCGTACCTGGGTAGTTGAGGCCAATTTTGGGATGCTAAACACTGCTTTATATATTTTTTTTTAATTTCGATTGGCTAGCAGTTAAATGATGTTTACCAGTCATTCAGTGTTCCAAATAGACTCCAAGATATTTATATGTAGTGACCACCTCCACATTTTTGCCTTCTATAAACCAAGTATGTGACTTGAATTTGGAATCCACCAGCCTGACCACTTTTGTTTTGTTTAGATTTAACTCTAGGCCTTGGACGTCCATATACTTTTTCAAAGCATTCATACTGTGTTGCAGGCCTCATTGTTTTCTGGCTCAGTAAAACAATATCGTCCACATATTGTAAACACCCTACTTTCTCTGAGGCCAAAATTGGCAAGTTAAATTAGGAGATGGTAGTAGAGTTACAAACAAAATAGCCACGAAGAACGGTCTAAAGCAGAGATGTGTTTTGGCTGTAAGACTGTTTAATTTATATCTGGCAGATCTTGCTGGAGCCCTAACGCAGGACAAGCTTGTATATAGGGCTTAATAGCTTTCTTGGGATTCCTCATTTGTCCAGTTTTGACCACAGGCTACCTAGATGGACTCGATCAAAGGCCGACTTGAGGTCTACAAAACATGCAAACAGCTGTGATTTTCTTTGCTTAGCCTTCTCTACTAGGAGACTGAGAACTGTTAGGTCCGTTGCCTGCTCTAAACCCTGTTTGTATTTGTGGAATCAGGCTATTTTTCGACTCACGTTTGTAAGTGCTGGAGCAGGCACCATGCATAAAGCTTAGTTTTTACGTCAACACAATAAGCCTGTAAATTGTTGGTATAGCTGGGTTTCCACTCTTGTAGATTGTTTGACAGATGTTACCTTTCCAAGACTCAGGAATGTGGTTGGTATGGAAAGGATCATTGAAAAGTGGTGCAAAGTAATAGGCCCAGTAAATTACATCTCCCTTAAAAAGGGCATTTGGGAAACCGTTTGGGCCCTCAGCCCCTTCTGGCTTAATTTTCTTTAATAGTTTTGTTAGTTGTTCTGGGTCCACAGCTAATACTTCCTTGCTTTGCTGGTGAATAGAGGGCATGTCCTTTCTCTCCTGCTGCAGCTGATCACCATTCTATACTATAGCTAATTGTGTTACTTTTACGGGCTGGCATTCACCCTCCTCCTTAGTTTCAGGAGCTCCATACATTGTCCTAATATCGGATTTCCATATGCCCCCCTAAATGTCCCCATTATGATGTCTTGACTTTCAAAGTGTTAGTCCATTGACCAATTGCCAGAATTGTTTGCTGTTGGGTTCTTTACTTGACAATAGAACCTTATTCCACAAGCTCTCCTGGTAACTTCTTTTTTTCTCTCCAACAGTCTTTCTGGTATTTCGTGATGTAGATTTGTTTATGCTCTGGCCTTCATTTATCACCTTTGCCACTTTCCTTGTTACCTTAGCTATCTGCGATTTTTGATTACCTAACCCTTTACTATACCAGACTTGCCTTCCTCGGCCCTTATTTTTATTTGTGCTGTTTATGATTCTTAGCGGCTGAGTCTTAACTGGAAATTTTGTCAGCAGTCTTAATTAACTTTGCCCAGGAATTTTCTAGCTCTCTTGTTTAAATTTTTCCTTTTTCTTGAGTTATGCGTGACTGAGGCAGCTATTACTTCATTTGTTACCTGCAGCTAATTGGTCCTGCGTGTGATACAGAAAGTTTAGGGGAAGTGATCACTCTCTGTTCTGGGCCAGATTCAGAATTGGCACACCTGTGACAAGGCTGAGTGACTTATCAATGTGTGATCCCTTGTTGAGCTTTTCCTGGCAATTAGAAAAGTGATTGATGCTGGTTTATCCTCCTTAGAGTTCCTATTTAGGAGCCTTAAACCCAGTTTTTCCAGCTGCATTCTAAATTTACTTCTGCAGTGATGATTACCTCTTTTTTTGCTACCATTGCAAAGATCTGAATTAAAATCCCCTGATATAATGAAGGTGGCTTGATGATACTGCTTCCGCAACATTTTTATTATTTTACACAAAGTTTCCATTTTCCCTCCTTTATTATCTTTGCTTATACATTTATAAGTAGCACTGCATTTTGAGTAGGGCCACCCTGCTTGGGGTCAAATTCTATTACTTGAATCCAGTTTTCCCCTACGTCCATTTCTTCTGTGACCCAAATGAATTTCGCAGAGCAGCATGTAGACAGGTCCCTCCTTGGAATGTAAGTATTTTGACGTTTTTCTTGCCGGAAGCTGGCGCTCTGTATATCGTACCACTGGGGTTGGCTCTGACCTCCAGGTTTCCTAGGCCAAGATAATGTCAAATTTCTGGAGAAACTCCCTTGCATCCCCCTTTTGTAACAGGCTCTCAAGCCCATTGGTATTCCATGAGCAAATATTAAACACGATCCCACTCTGTTTCCATTTTACTTATTTCCTTGTCAGGACCAATTAGTGCCTTGGTTTTTAAGGGGCCCAGGTATTTCCTGAGTTTTGAGGGCCCAGAAATCTCGGTACTCCTGCTGCACCTGGCCCGGATAGACCTTGCCTGGGAGTTTCACTACTATTAGTTTCTCAAAATTCCTTGGGTTCATTACTGTTTCAGACGCATCTCTAAGAACTGAGCTCCCTCATATTTTTATGGCCAGCAACAGCCCTGGGTAACAGGAGGTTCTATTTTTCTTTTTGTAGCTCTATTCCCAACGCACTAAAGATGGCCTGATGAGTTTGTATTTGCTCTACTAGATCCGGTGAGGCCCAAGTTGTTGCCATTCCCTCTTGGTTACTTATGTAGGGATGAGTGTTAAATTCTATCGACGTCAGATTAGCCAACAAAATATGTGGGAGCTCCTCAGTCCCCCTTATCAACTTTAAGATGATTCCTCTATTTAAGATGCAAAGCACACCAAGTGAGGTATAATTTGGAATTGATAGCAATTGATTTGTCATGGACCCTGTGTCGATACCTCCAGCTCAGCTGGATTTGTCCTAGGGAACTCTTGGGTTTGAGCCTGATGGCCCTCATCCGGCTGATGGATTTGCCCATGGTTATGGGTTCGCCATGCTGTTTCGTCTTTACATACTTTACTGTTTCTCTTCCCTTCATTCACAATCGGATGTTCCAGGCTTAAAAGACGATTTTGCTGCTCCTTGTCGCATGGCACAAACCTGGCATCCTTAAGATTTTCAAGAGTGATATCTGTGTGCTTAACGCCTTCTTCATCCTGATGTATTTTTTATATTTCACAGTTGTCCGTTGATCTTTGATCTTTATCGTCTCCTGTTGGGGACTGGGCTGAAACGTTTGGCGGGGAGGTGATTGACTTACTTGAGGGGCTTACAGCTGTAATCACTCCTTGTATTTCCTCCTGTAATATTTCATATGCCTCAAGACTTTCCTTTTTTGCTTCTCTAGTTCCAGAGACCACGGTATTTCTGCGCTGTGAAAATAATTGCAGTATGCTTTGCTGCTGCACCATTTTACTATTCTCCTGTGCCTTTCTTTGCCTTTTTCCCCTTTTGGTAGGTGCCGGTTCCCCTACTCCCCTATCCTCTGATGCATGGTTCGTCTTTTCCAGGTTGCTATGTACTGCCTTGCAGGGCTTGCTTCACTGCTAATCACTGGTTGCCTACTTGTCCTGGGAAAAGTGGAGTTTGTTGGCCCATTAAGGTCCTTGCATACGTACGTGCCATTTGGATACAGTAAGTTTTTTGCGTGCATTTTAGGATCAGGAGTCTTTCCAATGGTCATGCTGCTTGGGCCCTAACCTCCAACATGATGTCATTAAGAATCAAGAAGAAGGTCTGAAAGTGCGCACTAACACGTGAGTTGCTGTGTGTACTTATGTTTTTGAGCTCTGTGTATCAAATCATTGAGTGCTTGCAGCTTCATGTCTATGCCCACTATATTTTCAACCATTATGCTGAGAAGGTCTACTATAAGCTCTTGTTTGTTGGCTTGGTGGCGGATTGCTGTGGACATTGCAACCATAGTCAACAGGAGCACCCCCGACATGCAGGCAAGGACCACGGGGTCTGTTGTTCCTAAAATTTCCTCTGCTTTTTTGTTCTGCTTTGCAGGCCTTGTCGCTCCACCTGGCTTTGCTGAGTCAGTGGCGGAAGGTGCCACATGCTGAGGATTCTTCCTTGAACTTGATAAAAATGTGAATTCGATATTTGGTTTTTCCTTTACCGGTTATTGCTGCTGCAAGCTAAGAACGGGCTTAGACTGGTTGTGGCTGACTGTGGTGTTATCCATTTGACTCAATGCCTCTTGCCACAGGGCAAATAACGGTACCAGCGGATTTCTGATCTGGAATACACTGTCTTCGTACATGACTGAGTCAGTTTCCTGAAGTTCAATTAAAGGTTGATCCTGTTTTTTAGGGAAATCCGCCTGTACAGAGTGAATGCCTTGTTCTGGTTTTAGGCTTAAATAGCCCCAGTTACTAAAGTTTAAGGGAGAAAATGACTCCTGTGTTCTGAACTTTCATCTGCATTATACCTGGCGTTGCTGCAGCTGAGCGCTGGGACTTTGCCTTGGTATCCAACTCCTCTTGCTTATTTCCTTCAGCAGTGAGGGTATTTACACTTCCTACTACAGATGACATATCTCCTTTCACTGGGGCTGGACTGGCACTCAAGGAGTTTGCTAGCTCTGCATTTTGTATCACTAGAAAATCTGTGAATTTGTATCCCTCTTTTTTTGCTGTGGCTATAATTCTGCCTTTCTCAAATGTCTGCAGTTGCACAGGAGATTTTAAGTCTTTGACGGCATCATCCAAACATATCACGGAGTCATTGTTTGGAGCTCTTAGCCTTGATCTTTTTTGTAGCTTTTTACTTCCCCAGCTTGGGGCCCCCCTTGGCTTTCCAGACAACATTGCAATTGCCTGAATTTGCTGGTAGCACAGTCCCTGCGGTTTGGTGATTGAGCTTCTCCCCCATATCCCTTACCAGTCAGTTGGCAGCTGATAATGCTGTGTATAGTTTGCGTTTCGCTGTTCTTTTTAATGTTTGTGTTTGGCTGGCTATTTCGCTCTTTGATGCACTATCTTGCGCTGGGGCCCCGTCTTCCTGCTAGCCACCTGTGTACCTATGCCTTTAACTGGGTGGCCAATTCAGGAAGGCATTAGTTAACCCCTAGAGGGCATAACCACATGAAAAGAAAACGGTAGAAAGTAATGCAGTGCAACCATATAGTAAGCCCCTAAAGGACATAGGTGGTCATTACAACCTCGGCGGTCTTTTAACAAGACCGCCAAGACCGCGAGGGACCGCCGTGCGGAAGACCGCCAGTAGTGGTGGTTTGCCGCTCGGCGTATTATGACCGTTGGCTGCCCTCTGTCGTTTTTTCCAATGGAGAGCCGCCAACAGCCATACTTGCAGGCGGCGGGGAAGTGGAGGTTGCTCCACCTCCACCGCCACGCCAACAGAACACCGCCCAGCTAATCACGTCCTGTGATTCTGCGCGGCGGTGTTCTGTTGGCGGTGTGGTGTCGGCAGAGCTGCCCCCATGGCACCCGTCCCCTCCCGGCGGATCGACGAAACAGGTAAGTCGATCGTCCGTGAGGGGAGGGGGGAGGGGGAGTGTTGTGTGTTGTGTGCGTGCATGGGGGTGCGTGTGTGTGTATGTAGAGTGGGTGTGTGAGTGCGTGTATGCTTGCGGGGGTGTCGTGTGTATGGGAATGAGTGCGTGTATGTCTGTGGGTATGTCTGTATGGATGTGTGCGTGTATGTTTGAATGTGGGTGTACGTGTCTGACTGTGTGTGTGGATGTTGGCATGTATGTCGGTGTGTGTGCGTGTATGTGTGTTGGTGGTGCCTGCGTGCATGTCGGGTGTGTATTTGTAAAGTAATGTAGGGGGTCGGGGTGGGGGGGTGGCAGGGATGGTGGTGGGTGTAGGGGAGGGAGTCGGGGTGGGGGAGACCCCTATCAGTGCCAGGGAAGGAATTCCATGGCACTGATAGTGCTTACCGCCATGGATTTCATGGCGGTTCCTACCGCTGGAAATCCACGGCGGTAAGCCGGGTCAAAATACCGGCAGCGGGATTGTCACAGCCGCCAGGCTTGAGACCCAGGTCTTCCGCCCTGGCGGGCGGAACGGAGAAGCAGGGGATGAACATAATACCCAAAAAAAGACCGCCAGCTTTAACACCGTCCGCCAGGGTTGTAATGACCCCCATAGTGCTTTACACATTTTCTGAGAGAACAGGCCTACTGCAACAATATTACAAACAAGCCTCTTAAAACACAAACTACTCCCATCTGTAAAATAAAAGTTTCAGCCATGAGAGAGCTTAAACAGACACTGAATGGTGGGAGGGGTTATTATTTTGGGATCCCCACTAACCTAGTGTGGGGACCCAGCGATGGTGTAGACAGAAAGAAAACATTGCTGGGAACATTTCTGTGGTGCTCCTATCGTCCTAGGACCACCACAGGCTGAGTTATGAGCAAAAATGTTTTCTAAAGGTAATGGCCTGCAAAGCATTATGGGTCAAGCTTCCTGATTGCAGTGAATATTGTAGTATCAGCTTTCCCACTGTGTCAGGTGAGATGCTTTGATGATTTCTGTGTTTTTTACGTAAAGCATTTATCAATTACATTTGCTTTTGTTAAAGCTTTGGAGCGTGAAAGGATGGGCTAAAAGAAATGACTAATTAGGTAACAGTGTGAATAATGTGACCAGCACTTCAATACAGCCAATGGAGTTCACACTGTTCTGTGCTGTTCGTGCTGTAAGCGCCATGGAGCACAAAGATGAGAGACAAAAGAAAAAAATTGTTCGCCCACGCTGAATTATATTGGCAATTTTTTCTTTTGTCTCTCCTCTTTGTGCTCCATGTCGGCCATGTAGACTGACCATGTTACATGTTAACAAAAACTGTGCCAAAGCAGGACTAAAGTAAAGCATTTACCAATGACATCAAGGGATTTTTGAAAGGAAAGCCCATGAACGAGTGAAAGTGATGGACATGAGATGGGCATTGCTAAAAGCCCACAGAATATTTACAAAAGGACGAAAAGTCTGCTTGATCTAAACGGTACTTTTAGAAAGTGTGAATTTTCTTGTTCTCATTTGGTGCCTGTAGCCTGTCTCCTGCGCCACATGACTACATGTGGTGGCAGTTGGTCTTTGTGTTTTGCTTCCAGACAATGAGACAAAGGATGAATAGGTGTTGTCAGGATGGGCCACCTCTGTACTTACTACACTTGTACATCACAAAGACTTGGCCTCAGCACACTCACAAAGGGTTTCACTCTAGTGTTGTGTGCCCCCAGACAAGCTGGGGACAGGACAGGGAGGAAGGAAGGAAATTCCAGACACCTTTGAGGGTGGAAAACTCTAGAAGCTTCTCCAACTTCAAAGCACGCACCAAGTATAAATACTGGATCCTGAGATCAAACTCTTCAGATCACTTCTGGACCTGCAGAACAGTCAGAAGAAGGCCTACTGTGCTGCTCTGCCGCAGGAAAGACTGCTCTGCTGCCCTGCTAAACTGCTACCTGAGTGAGAAAGACTGGACCTACACCTTGAACCCCAGATCACCAGGGTGACTCCAAGGGCTAGTTGGCTGGCCTCCTGATCAGAGCATCAGGGACAGGAAAGACTACAACCATGCTGAACCCTGCACCTGGACTCTGCCTGCTTTGAGTCCTAACCACCTCCATTCCTGGTTCCTTGTGAGCGGGGTATAAGGTGCTTTACCAGCCCAGAACTGCTTTGCTTTGCCAGTCTCACCAGAACTGGTGCAGCGCAACTCAAAAGCAACGCAGCTCTTCAAAGCCTCTAGTCGGAACTGACCCAGCGCAACGTAACCTCAATTCAAGACCTCATGAGAGCCCTTGCAACTCACCAGAACTACTGCTACATGACATACCTTCAATACAGACCTTGCATTACTTCTTGAAACTGCCGCTGCACAGAGCAACGCTCCACAACTAGGATTTAAGGTACAGTGAGACTAACTTGGCCCCTGTATCCGGCCCATGCTCCTTCGAGGTCGGCCTGAATTTGTGACTTTGTCCTGGCGTGACCAGATGGCCACAGTTGGCGTTTTGTGCTTTTAAGCAGTATTTGAAGCAGTATAACCTTTGAAATTGCTTGTCCCCGGTTCTACTGATTGGATGTTTGTAATTTTGGTGTCAAATCAGCTAATAAATTGTACTCTGTTGTGGTGTGAGATGCTTCTTGTATTATGTTCCACTGTATTACTGTTTGTGTGCTGCATAAACACTTAACACATTGACTCTTCTAAGTTAAACCTGACTGCTTTTGTGCAATCTACCATAGGATTAAGTACAGCTTGTCTTTCACCCCGACAAGGATTGCCATTGGTGCTTGACCAGGTTTTCACCCCCCTCAACCAGTAACCCAATTTCCTACATGCAGAAAGGCTAGTGTGTGGTAGTAAATGAGATTGTGTTAAATTCTAAAACAGGTATCATGTACATAGGAGAGGAAACTATATTCCTTATCTCTTGGGTGTAGTAAGTGCCAGTGGTCTCCTATGCCATGATCTTTCAGTAAAGTTTCTTAATATTTCTCTATATTTTGTGTTTAGTGTGTCCAGCGGACCAGACCTGTTATATATGGGTCCCAGGCAATGTTCCAAGCTTCACCCATCACCACTTTAGTGTGACTGATTTCCATAAACCGCCTTGAGAGATGTGAAAAAAGGTTGCCTTGCCACGATTAGGGGCATAGATGGAGCCCACTGTCATTGTGGTTTCCATGGTCTTTAACTTCACAAAGACATATCTGCACATTGGCTCTGGCCAAACTTTGCCTATGGCATATGAAAGTGATGTCCAAAAGAGAACAGCCACCCCACAATTTTTAGTGACGAGACTGCGGCCTGGAAAGAGTTAGCATTCCCATCAAGAAGGATGCCACTATTCTACCAACTAGTCTCTCCTAAGCTTGTCTGATTTAGTTGTAGATAGATGGGTCAGTCTCCGGGAGGAGGGCAATATTAAGTGTTTATTGACTAGTTAGGTAAGGATTTTTTTTTCACTTAATGTAATGTGTCAGTCCATTGACATTAGGGTAAACAATGCAAAGGTTTTTGGGGGTGATATTCTCATCAGTGTGAGGACCATTTTGGGAGTCACTAGTGGGCAATGCAAGTGCAGGAATTGACCAAAGCAGGGAAAGGGAGCATGAGAATATATGTCTGGACTTAGCACCCCATTGATGTAGGTCATCTGAAAAAGATGCACTGTTGTATGAATGGTCACACTGACTAAAGCGAAGTCGAGTGCCTTTACCTTCTCAAGAGAAACGAAACAGGGTGTCCACTTCCCCCTCTTACTCTCATAGCACTAGAACCACTTGCAGAGGCTATTCGGCAATGTGAGCAAATTCATGGCATTCATGCGGCTGCCGGCTACATTAAACTCTTACTCTAGGCTGATGACATCCTTCTCACACTCCGTGACCCTGAAGCCTCGACCCCCTAACTAATAACCCTAATTTCGGGGTTTTCCAACCTCCTCTGGATATAATATCAACTGTTCGAAGAGCGAAGCATTGCAATCACAAAATGCCTGAGTAGAAGATCCCATTCTGACTTTTTGATACTTAGGTATCCAGGTCACAACAAGCCTGGAGGGGATGGTGGAGGCCAATTTACAGCTGCTGGTGGCACAAATGGACCGCAACTTCCACAGTGGTCCTTCTTACACCTCTGCTTGTGGGGTAGAACCCAAGTGGTAAAAATTGTAGCAGCTTCCAGATTCAATGGTGGGATAGTATATGTACTATCTTGCTTACCACCTCTATCAGTTGGGATACTTTATGTCCCCAGCTGTCAATCAACCCCCTTCACCAGGGAGCACCACTCTGGTCTAACACAACCCTTAGAAGAGGCCATGACACTTTCTACTGGCAACAATGAGCTAAGAGAAGGATCGTGACAATAAAGGACATTTACGATACAACTACCAATAAGATGAAGACCCTTGAAGCCCTCTGTAGGGACTTTTCCCTAAGGTCGGTACACTATTGGAAATACTGCCAATTGCGCCATTGCTTACACAATGTGCTCAGTGTTGGCCCAGGGGCCCTGTAAGAGCCCTTATTAGGAAGTACTTACTTAAGTGGGTCACCTTCAGGGCTGCAACCTCCAACTTATAACAGATTATATTTGACTCACTATATTCTCATAGTATTAGCACTGAGGCAGGGCAGCACTGGCAGGCCTACGTGTTGAATATACTGATAAAGTTTGGTCGGACTTGCTTGATAATCCAGAGGGAGGCATGATTGAAGTTTTCCTATTTTATAATTGTACATGACTGGTACTGGTCCCCGTACAATTTGAAAAGGGCTCATCTACTGTTCCATGACAACTGCTGGCAGTGCCAGCAACCTAGCTGTGACCTTCTCCAAAAACTGTGGTCCTATACCTAATTACCGTGCTACTGGACAGATGTATGGAAGATACAGTGAAATACTAGCACCGCTCACTTTATTGCATCAGCCAAATTTTCTGTCTTACAAGATGTTCTAGAGGTAAATTACAGTTTTATTCATTGGAGGAGGTGGATATCGACGGCTTTAATGGTCGTCAAGGTGTGCATCCTCGGGCACTGGCATCTGAGACACTTTCAAAACACCAAGAATGGACAACCAAACTCTTTTGTTTAGCCACCTACGAGGTGCATATATAAACTTCAGGACAAACTTACCCAGTTTGAAGATGTGTGGGCTACGTTCATAAGATTAAACAAACCCTACCCCCTATTCTTTGAGGGTAAAGGACAGTTGTCAGCTTACTCAGTATGGTCTTTTTAATGTGTCTTCACACCCCATCCGCATTACTGGGACTCAAAAGGAGAAACAGATTTAAGAATGACAGACCGTTTCCACAAAACACAGACTAGTGTTTTGATGGACTGACTATGGAGGAAGTGATGGGATGAGGAGGGGCATTGGTCTTTGTTCTTGACTTATTGCTGTGTGCTAAATGCTCTTTACTATTTACTCCTTGCTCTTTACCTTTTATTGTTCACACTCTAAAACCTGTATTAGTATTGACATATACTCTTCCAACTATCCTTCTTTATATTATGTTTTACCACCCATCTTCTGCTTTTGTTTTTCTCTTATTATCAAGCACTTATGTGCACAGTTCTTGGTAAACATGTGTAAGGAAATGCCTCCTTGGCATGGTTACCCCCTGACTTTTTGCCTTTGCTGATGCAAAGTTATGATTTGAAAGTGTGCTGGGACCCTGCTAACCAGGCCCCAGCACCAGTGTTCTTTCCCTAAACTGTACTTTTCCACAATTGGCACAACCCTGGCACCCAGGTAAGTCCCTTGTAACTGGTACCCCTGGTACCAAGGGCCCTGATGCCAGGGAAGGTCTCTAAGGGCTGCAGCATGTCTATACCACCCTAGGGACCCCTCACTCAGCACATGCATACTGCCTCTCAGCTTGTGTGTGCTGGTGGGGAGAAAATGACTAAGTCGACATGGCACTCCCCTCAGAGTGCCATGCCAACCTCACACTGCCTGTGGCATAGGTAAGACACCCCTCTAGCAGGCCTTACAGCCCTAAGGCAGGGTGCACTATACCACAGGTGAGGGCATATGTGCATGAGCACTATGCCCCTACAGTGTCTAAGCAAAACCTTAGACATTGTAAGTGCAGGGTAGCCATAAGAGTATATGGTCTGGGAGTTTGTCAAACACGAACTCCACAGTACCATAATGGCTACGCTGAAAACTGGGAAGTTTGGTATCAAACTTCTCAGTACAATAAATGCCCACTGATGCCAGTGTACAATTTATTGTAAGATACACCAAGAGGGCATCTTAGAGATGCCCCCTGAAAACATACCCGACTCCCAGTGTAGGCTGACCAGTTCCTGCCAGCCATGTTGCTGGCCACATGTGGAGAGTGCCTATGTCACTCTGTGGTCAGGAACAAAGCCTGTACAGGGTGGAGGTGCTTCTCACCTCCCCCTGCAGGAACTGTAACACCTGGCGGTGAGCCTCAAAGGCTCACCCCTTTTGTTACAGCACCCCAGGGCATCCCAGCTAGTGGAGATGCCCGCCCATCCGGCCACTGCCCCCACTTTTGGCGGCAAGGCTGGAGGAGATAATGAGAAAAACAAGGAGGAGTCACCCACCAGTCAGGACAGCCACTAAGGTGTCCTGAGCTGAGGTGACCCCTGCCTTGAGAAATCCTCCATCTTGAGTTTGGAGGATTCCCCCAATAGGATTAGGGATGTGCCCCTCCTCCGCACAGGGAGGAGGCACAAAGAGGGTGTAGCCACCCTCAAGGACGGTAGCCATTGGCTACTACCCTCCCAGACCTAGACACACCCCTAAATTCAGTATTTAGGGGCACCCCAGAACCTAGGAAACTAGATTCCTGCAACCTTAACAAGAAGAAGGACTGCTGACCTGAAGCCCTGCAGTGAAGACGACAACTGCTTTGGCCCCAGCCCTACCGGCCTGTCTCCGAACTTCGAAGAAAACTGCAACAGCGACGCATCCAACAGGGACCAGCGACCTCTGAAGCCTCAGAGGACTGCCATGCAACCAAGTACCAAGAAACTCCCATGAACAGCGGCCCTGTTCAACAACCTGAAACTTTCTTGCAACAAAGAAACAACTTTAAAGACTTCACGTTTCCCGCCGGAAGCGTGAGACTTTCCATTCTGCATCCGACATCCCCGGCTCGACCTGCGGAAAAACAACACTACAGGGAGGACTCCCCGGCGACTGCGAGCCCGTGAGTAGCCAGAGACGACCCCCCTGAGCCCCCACAACGATGCCTGCAGAGGAAATCCAGAGGCTCCCCTTGACCGCGACTGCCTGTAACAAGGGACCCGACGCCTGGAACCAACACTGCACCCGCAGCCCCCAGGGCCTGAAGCAACCGAACTCCAGTGCAGGAGCGACCCCCAGGCGACCCTCTGCCTAGCCCAGGTGGTGGCTACCCCGAGGAGCCCCCACTGTGCCTGCCTGCATTGTTGAAGTGACCCCTGGGTCCTTCCATTACTTCCTATACAAAACCCGACGCCTGTTTGCCCACTGCACCTGGCCGCCCCTGTGCCGCTGAGGGTGTACTTTCTGTGCCTTCTTGTCCCGTCCCCCCTGGTGCCCTACAAAACCCCCCTGGTCTGCCCACTGAAGACGCGGGTACTTACCTGTTGGTAGACTGGAACCAGGGCACCCCTGTTCTCCATTGAAGACTATGCGTTTTGGGCACCTCTTTGACCTCTGCACCTGACCGGCCCTGAGCTGCTGGTGTGCTAACTTTGGGGTTGCCTTGAACCCCCAACGGTGGGCTACCTTGGCCCCAACTTTGAGACTTGTAAGTGTTTTACTTACCTGCAAACTTAACCTTTACTTACCTCCCCCAGAAACTGTTGATTTTTGCACTGTGTCGACTTTGAAAATAGCTTATTGCCATTTTTACAAAGACTGTATATGATATTGCTTTTATTCACATTCCTAAAATATCTAAGTGAAGTACCCTACACTTAAAGTATTACTTGTAAATCTTGAACCTGTGGTTCTTAAAATAAACTAAGAAAATATATTTTTCAATATAAAAACCTATTGGCCTGGAGTAAGTCTTTGAGTGTGTGTTCCTCATTTATTGCCTGTGTGTGTACAACAAATGCTTAACGCTACCCTCTGATAAGCCTACTGCTCGACCACACTACCACAAAATAGAGCATTAGAATGATCTACTTTTGCCACTATTTTACCTCTAAGGGGAACCCTTGGATTCTGTGCACACTATTTCTTACTTTGAAATAGTATATACAGAGCCAACTTCCTACAACATGCTATGTTTCTTACATCTATTATGAGTATATACAGTTATGGCCTGGTCTATTGTTATGAACATCTTGCATTATGAAATAATAAAGAATGATTACAACAAAAAAAACAGACTGTGTATCGACTTCCTTATACTCCTAGCCATCTGAACATCTCAAACTACAATATAAACTCCAAATGCTCCCGATGTTCGATAAACAATGTTGATTACTTACATATGTTTGTGACTTGCAATGGATTAAGGACATTCTTGAATGACATTGCATCTAAACTATCTTAAGCACATAAAAGTACATAATACTGACCCCTATTCTGTTAATGTCATGAGTCTTAGCTATTGGATTCTGTTGGATTGGGCCCTTTTTGCAGGGCCATCCCCAAAGGTCTTGCCTCCTCCCTATTTTTTATGAGCTGTTTTTGTTGGCTTTAGGACTCTGGGCCTCTGCTGACCAGTGCTGAAGTGCAAGTACTCTCTGTCTAAATTTTATTTGTGACTGGTTTATCCATGATTGGCACATCTGATCTACTTGTAAGTCCATAGTAAAGTGCACCAGAGGTGCCCAGGGCCTGTAAAGCAAATGCTATTAGTGGGCCTGCAGCACTGATTGTGCCACCCACATGAGTAGCCCTGTAAACATGCCTCAGACCTGCCAATGCAGTGTCTGTATGTGCCATTTTTACTGCCAGTTCAACCAAACCTTCCCTTTTACTACATGTAAGTCACCCCTAAGGTAGGTCCAAGGAAGCCCCATGGGTACAGTGCAGTGTATTTAAAAGGTAGGAAATTATTATTAGCTTGTTTTACATGTCCTGATAATGAAATACTGCTAAATTTGGACGTAAACACGTGTTGGCTGTTTGATGTTGTTGTGATGACCACATATGGAATCTTTCTGATGTGATGAACATTTATGAAAACCTCGCACAAGAATAAAGAGACTGAACTCTGTTTGGATTATATATTGATTCTCTGAAGACCAAGAACCTAACTGTACAGACTCTTATCTTATTTCATACGAGTGCCCTGGCCTTTTGAATCATATTACTGCATTAGTCTAACATACATTCAACACTTCCTAATATTTAGTCATTGATTACTACATTTCATTAACATTGGTGGCCATTCTTCGTAATCACATTTTCAAATGCGTGCATTATTTTTCTACATTATTTTATTTTCTACATGAACTTATTATTCAAAATACATAAACACTCATTAATAATTTTTATTAAGACACCTGCGCTAGCACAGACTAGACAGTGATGAATTGAAATGATTAAGGATCCAATAGCTCTAGAATGGTCTATGCTTGTTTTCTTGAATGGACCATGACTAACCATAGCTTCGGTTTTAGAGATAGATTTGCCTTATTCGTGTCAAGGTGTAACCATGATCGCATTTTGGTGCAATACACTGAAAGCCAGGGGCAGCAAGGGTGAAATTTATGCCTCTTAGCATTATGCACCTTGTAATGTGTGTCAAAGGTTACCAGTTTCCAAGGCAAAAGAAATCATGTATCACCCCAGACATATTCTCGGCCTATTAACTTCTGAATATTGATTGCTGTCAGTTACCAAGAGGCTGGGAGAAACAGCATTCCCAGGACAGGTGCATTTCCCCTGACCAAAATGTGTTATGCTTCAGGAAATAAAACACAGAAACCTCTCTGAAGGTAAATGTGCAGTGCGCATACATGTCTATCTCGTTCTCACTGTATCTCTGTATACATGTAACTACGTGTTTAAGTACGTGCTTGCCTTGATATACTCACTGTATCAGTGGTCTCTGGATCCATAAATCTTCATGATGTGTGTATGTGGTTATGTATGTATGTTTGTCAAATGCACATATTTGCAGATACTTACAAATGCATTTACAAAGGAGTTTTTGACACGGAGAGCCGGAGTGAAAAATCAATGACCAAAGGTCTGTTTATTTTTGCTGCAGCAAAGAGGACAGGTTTACCACTGGCATCCCAGCCCCGAAGTAAAGTGTGCTTGTGTAAGGAAATGCCTCCTTGGCATGGTTGCCCCCTGACTTTTTGCCTTTGCTGATGCTATGTTTACAATTGAAAGTGTGCTGAGGCCTGCTAACCAGGCCCCAGCACCAGTGTTCTTTCCCTAACCTGTACTTTTGTATCCGCAATTGGCAGACCCTGGCATCCAGATAAGTCCCTTGTAACTGGTACTTCTAGTACCAAGGGCCCTGATGCCAAGGAAGGTCTCTAAGGGCTGCAGCATGTCTTATGCCACCCTGGAGACCTCTCACTCAGCACAGACACACTGCTTACCAGCTTGTGTGTGCTAGTGAGGACAAAACGAGTAAGTCGACATGGCACTCCCCTCAGGGTGCCATGCCAGCCTCTCACTGCCTATGCAGTATAGGTAAGACACCCCTCTAGCAGGCCTTACAGCCCTAAGGCAGGGTGCACTATACCATAGGTGAGGGTACCAGTGCATGAGCATGGTACCCCTACAGTGTCTAAACAAAACCTTGGACATTGTAAGTGCAGGGTAGCCATAAGAGTATATGGTCTGGGAGTCTGTCAAACACGAACTCCACAGCACCATAATGGCTACACTGAAAACTGGGAAGTTTGGTATCAAACTTCTCAGCACAATAAATGCACACTGATGCCAGTGTACATTTTATTGTAAAATACACCACAGAGGGCACCTTAGAGGTGCCCCCTGAAACTTAACCGACTATCTGTGTAGGCTGACTAGTTTTAGCAGCCTGCCACAAACCGAGACATGTTGCTGGCCCCATGGGGAGAGTGCCTTTGTCACTCTGAGGCCAGTAACAAAGCCTGCACTGGGTGGAGATGCTAACACCTCTCCCAGGCAGGAATTGTCACACCTGGCGGTGAGCCTCAAAGGCTCACCTCCTTTGTGCCAACCCAGCAGGACACTCCAGCTAGTGGAGTTGCCCGCCCCCTCCGGCCAGGCCCCACTTTTGGCGGCAAGGCCGGAGAAAATAATGAGAATAACAAGGAGGAGTCACTGGCCAGTCAGGACAGCCCCTAAGGTGTCCTGAGCTGAGGTGACTCTAACTTTTAGAAATCCTCCATCTTGCAGATGGAGGATTCCCCCAATAGGGTTAGGATTGTGACCCCCTCCCCTTGGGAGGAGGCACAAAGAGGGTGTACCCACCCTCAGGGCTAGTAGCCATTGGCTACTAACCCCCCAGACCTAAACACGCCCTTAAATTTAGTATTTAAGGGCTACCCTGAACCCTAGAAAATTAGATTCCTGCAACAAGAAGAAGGACTGCCCAGCTGAAAACCCCTGCAGCGGAAGACCAGAAGACGACAACTGCCTTGGCTCCAGAAACTCACCGGCCTGTCTCCTGCCTTCCAAAGATCCTGCTCCAGCGACGCCTTCCGAAGGGACCAGCGACCTCGACACCCTCTGAGGACTGCCCCTGCTTCGAAAAGACAAGAAACTCCCGAGGACAGCGGACCTGCTCCAAGAAAAGCTGCAACTTTGTTTCCAGCAGCTTTAAAGAACCCTGCAAGCTCCCCGCAAGAAGCGTGAGACTTGCAACACTGCACCCGGCGACCCCGACTCGACTGGTGGAGATCCGACGCCTCAGGAGGGACCCCAGGACTACTCTGATACTGTGAGTACCAAAACCTGTCCCCCCTGAGCCCCCAAAGCGCCGCCTGCAGAGGGAATCCCGAGGCTTCCCCTGACCGCGACTCTTTGAACCTAAAGTCCCGACGCCTGGGAGAGACCCTGCACCCGCAGCCCCCAGGACCTGAAGGACCGGACTTTCACTGGAGAAGTGACCCCCAGGAGTCCCTCTCCCTTGCCCAAGTGGAGGTTTCCCCGAGGAATCCCCCCCTTGCCTGCCTGCAGCGCTGAAGAGATCCCGAGATCTCTCATAGACTAACATTGCGAACCCGACGCTTGTTTCTACACTGCACCCGGCCGCCCCCGCGCCGCTGAGGGTGAAATTTCTGTGTGGACTCGTGTCCCCCCCGGTGCCCTACAAAACCCCCCTGGTCTGCCCTCCGAAGACGCGGGTACTTACCTGCAAGCAGACCGGAACCGGGGCACCCCCTTCTCTCCATTCTAGCCTATGTGTTTTGGGCACCACTTTGAACTCTGCACCTGACCGGCCCTGAGCTGCTGGTGTGGTGACTTTGGGGTTGCTCTGAACCCCCAACGGTGGGCTACCTTGGACCAAGAACTGAACCCTGTAAGTGTCTTACTTACCTGGTAAAACTAATCAAAACTTACCTCCCCTAGGAACTGTGAAAATTGCACTAAGTGTCCACTTTTAAAACAGCTATTTGTCAATAACTTGAAAAGTATACATGCAATTTTGATGATTTGAAGTTCCTAAAGTACTTACCTGCAATACCTTTCGAATGAGATATTATATGTAGAATTTGAACCTGTGGTTCTTAAAATAAACTAAGAAAAGATATTTTTCTATATAAAAACCTATTGGCTGGATTTGTCTCTGAGTGTGTGTACCTCATTTATTGTCTATGTGTATGTACAACAAATGCTTAACACTACTCCTTGGATAAGCCTACTGCTCGACCACACTACCACAAAATAGAGCATTAGTATTATCTATTTTTACCACTATTTTACCTCTAAGGGGAACCCTTGGACTCTGTGCATGCTATTCCTCACTTTGAAATAGCACATACAGAGCAAACTTCCTACATTGGTGGATCAGCGGTGGGGTACAAGACTTTGCATTTGCTGGACTACTCAGCCAATACCTGATCACACGACAAATTCCAAAATTGTCATTAGAAATTGATTTTTGCAATTTGAAAAGTTTTCTAAATTCTTAAAAGACCTGCTAGGGCCTTGTGTTAGATCCTGTTTAGCATTTCTTTTAGAGTTTAAAAGTTTGTAAAAGTTTGAATTAGATTCTAGAACCAGTTTTAGTTTCTTAAAAAGTATTCCAACTTTTAGAAGCATAATGTCTAGCACAGATGTGAATGTGGTGGAACTCGACACCACACCTTACCTCCATCTACAGATGAGAGAGCTAAGGTCACTCTGTAAACTAAAGAAAATAGCAATGGGCCCCAAACCTACCAAAGTACAGCTCCAGGAGCTTTTGGCAGAGTTTGAAAAGGCCAACCCCTCTGAGGATGGCAACTCAGAGGATGAAGATAGTGACTTGGAGGGAAATTCCCCCCCTCCAGTCCTACTTAGGGAGAGCAGGGCTTCTCAAGCCCTGACTCCACAAATAATAGTCAGAGATGCTGGTTCCCTCACAGGAGGGACCAACAACTCTGAAATCACTGAGGATAACTCCAGTGAAGAGGACATCCAGTTAGCCAGGATGGCCAAAAGATTGGCTTTGGAAAGACAGATCCTAGCCATAGAGAGGGAAAGACAAGAGATGGGCCTAGGACCCATCAATGGTGGCAGCAACATAAATAGGGTCAGAGATTCTCCTGACATGTTGAAAATCCCCAAAGGGATTGTAACTAAATATGAAGATGGTGATGACATCACCAAATGGTTCACAGCTTTTGAGAGGGCTTGTGTAACCAGAAAAGTGAACAGATCTCACTGGGGTGCTCTCCTTTGGGAAATGTTCACAGGAAAGTGTAGGGATAGACTCCTCACACTCTCTGGACAAGATGCAGAATCTTATGACCTCATGAAGGGTACCCTGATTGAGGGCTTTGGATTCTCCACTGAGGAGTACAGGATTAGGTTCAGGGGGGCTCAAAAATCCTCGAGCCAGACCTGGGTTGACTTTGTTGACTACTCAGTGAAAACACTAGATGGTTGGATTCAAGGCAGTGGTGTAAGTAATTATGATGGGCTGTACAATTTATTTGTGAAAGAACACCTGTTAAGTAATTGTTTCAATGATAAACTGCATCAGCATCTGGTAGACCTAGGACCAATTTCTCCCCAAGAATTGGGAAAGAAGGCGGACCATTGGGTCAAGACAAGGGTGTCCAAGACTTCAACAGGGGGTGACCAAAAGAAAGGGGTCACAAAGACTCCCCAGCAGAAGGGTGATGAGACAACCAAAACTAAAAATAGTAAAGAGTCTTCTACAGGCCCCCAAAAACCTGCACAGGAGGGTGGGCCCAGAGCCTCTTCACAAAACAATGGGTACAAGGGTAAAAACTTTGATCCCAAAAAGGCCTGGTGTCATAGCTGTAAACAGCATGGACACCAAACTGGAGACAAGGCCTGTCCCAAGAAAGGTTCCACTCCAAACTCCCATCCAGGTAACACTGGTATGGCTAGTCTCCAAGTGGGATCAACAGTGTGCCCAGAGCAAATCAGGGTCCACACTGAAGCTACTCTAGTTTCTGAGGGTGGGGTGGATTTAGCCACACTAGCTGTCTGGCCGCCTAACATGCAAAAATACAGACAGCAACTCTTAATTAATGGGACTAGAATAGAGGGCCTGAGGGATACAGGTGCCAGTGTCACCATGGTGACAGAGAAACTGGTTTCCCCTGGCCAATACCTGACTGGAAAAACTTACACAGTCACCAACGCTGACAATCAGAGAAAAGTACATCCCATGGCAATGGTTACTTTAGAATGGGGAGGGGTCAATGGCCTGAAACAGGTGGTGGTCTCCTCAAATATCCCAGTGGACTGTCTGCTTGGAAATGACCTGGAGTCCTCAGCATGGGCTGAGGTAGAGCTAAAAACCCATGCAGCCATGCTGGGTATCCCTGAACTGGTGTGTGTGAAAACAAGAGCACAGTGCAAGGCACAGGGTGAAAAAGTAGAGCTGGAGTCTGGAAAAATGGCCCAGCCTACCAAGAGAACAGGAAAGTCAGTTGGGAAACCAACTGCAACACAGCAAAAGAAAGGGAACCTCTCTTCTCAGGAAGAAGTTCTGCCCTCTGAGGGAACTGAGCCTTTGGAACTTGAACCTTATCAGGTTGAGCTCTTAGGCCCAGGGGGACCCTCAAGGGAAGAGCTGTGTAAGGGACAAGAAACCTGTCCCTCTCTTGAAGGCCTTAGGCAGCAAGCTGCTGAAGAGTCCAAAGGCAAGAAAAATGGAACACATAGGGTCTATTGGGAAGATGGGCTCCTGTACACTGAGGCCAGAGACCCCAAACCTGGTGCCACTAGGAGAGTGGTAGTGCCTCAGCTGTTCAGAGAGTTCATCCTAACATTGGCCCATGACATTCCCCTTGCTGGACATTTGGGACAAACCAAGACGTGGGAGAGGTTAGTCAACCACTTCTACTGGCCCAATATGTCCAACATGGTTAAGGAGTTTTGCCTCTCCTGCCCCACCTGTCAAGCCAGTGGTAAGACAGGTGGGCACCCAAAGGCCCCCCTCATTCCACTTCCAGTGGTGGGGGTGCCCTTTGAAAGAGTGGGTGTGGACATAGTTGGTCCACTGGAACCTCCCACAGCCTCAGGAAATATGTATATCCTGGTAGTAGTGGATCATGCTACCAGGTATCCTGAAGCTATTCCCCTTAGGTCGACTACTGCCCCTGCAGTAGCCAAGGCCCTCATTGGTATCTTTACCAGAGTGGGTTTCCCTAAGGAGGTGGTGTCTGACAGAGGTACCAACTTCATGTCAGCATACCTAAAGCACATGTGGAATGAGTGTGGAGTGACTTATAAATTCACTACACCTTACCATCCACAAACTAATGGCTTAGTTGAGAGATTCAACAAGACATTAAAAGGCATGATCATGGGGCTCCCAGAAAAACTCAAAAGGAGATGGGATGTCCTCCTGCCATGTCTGCTTTTCGCTTACAGGGAGGTACCACAGAAGGGAGTAGGGTTCTCACCCTTTGAACTTCTGTTTGGTCATCCTGTAAGGGGACCACTTGCCCTTGTTAAAGAAGGCTGGGAGAGACCTCTCCATGAGCCTAAACAGGACATAGTGGACTATGTACTTGGCCTTCGCTCTAGAATGGCAGAGTACATGGAAAAGGCAACCAAAAACCTTGAGGCCAGCCAACAGCTCCAGAAGTTTTGGTATGACCAAAAGGCTGCACTGGTTGAGTTCCAACCAGGGCAGAAAGTCTGGGTTCTGGAGCCTGTGGCTCCCAGGGCACTCCAGGACAAATGGAGTGGCCCTTACCCAGTACTAGAGAGGAAGAGTCAGGTCACCTACTTGGTGGACCTGGGCACAAGCAGGAGCCCCAAAAGGGTGATCCATGTAAACCGCCTTAAGCTCTTCCACGACAGAGCTGATGTCAATCTGTTGATGGTAACAGATGAGGATCAGGAGGCAGAGAGTGAACCTCTCCCTGATCTTCTGTCATCAGACCCAAAAGATGGTACAGTAGATGGAGTGATCTACTCAGACACCCTCTCTGGCCAACAGCAAGCTGATTGTAGGAGAGTCCTACAACAGTTTCCTGAACTCTTCTCCTTAACCCCTGGTCAGACACACCTGTGTACCCATGATGTGGACACAGGAGACAGCATGCCTGTCAAGAACAAAATCTTTAGACAGTCTGACCATGTTAAGGAAAGCATCAAGGTGGAAGTCCACAAGATGCTGGAATTGGGAGTCATTGAGCGCTCTGACAGCCCCTGGGCTAGCCCAGTGGTCTTAGTCCCCAAACCTCACACCACAGATGGAAAGAAAGAGATGAGGTTTTGTGTGGACTACAGAGGGCTCAATTCTGTCACCAAGACAGATGCTCATCCAATTCCAAGAGCTGATGAGCTCATTGATAAATTAGGTGCTGCCAAATTCCTAAGTACCTTTGACTTGACAGCAGGGTACTGGCAAATAAAAATGGCACCTGGAGCAAAAGAAAAGACAGCATTCTCCACACCTGATGGGCATTATCAGTTTACTGTTATGCCCTTTGGTTTAAAGAATGCCCCTGCCACCTTCCAAAGGTTGGTGAATCAAGTCCTTGCTGGCTTGGAGTCCTTTAGCACAGCTTATCTTGATGATATTGCTGTCTTTAGCTCCACCTGGCAGGATCACCTGGTCCACCTGAGGAAGGTTTTGAAGGCTCTGCAATCTGCAGGCCTCTCTATCAAGGCATCCAAATGCCAGATAGGGCAGGGAACTGTGGTTTACTTGGGACACCTTGTAGGTGGAGGCCAAGTTCAGCCACTCCAACCCAAGATCCAGACTATTCTGGACTGGGTAGCTCCAAAAACCCAGACTCAAGTCAGGGCATTCCTTGGCTTGACTGGGTACTACCGGAGGTTTGTGAAGGGATATGGATCCATTGTGACAGCCCTCACTGAGCTCACCTCCAAGAAAATGCCCAAGAAAGTGAACTGGACTGTGGACTGCCAACAGGCCTTTGACACCCTGAAACAGGCAATGTGCTCAGCACCAGTTCTCAAAGCTCCAGATTATTCTAAGCAGTTCATTGTGCAGACTGATGCCTCTGAACATGGGATAGGGGCAGTTTTGTCCCAAACAAATGATGATGGCCTTGACCAGCCTGTTGCTTTCATTAGCAGGAGGTTACTCCCCAGGGAGCAGCGTTGGAGTGCCATTGAGAGGGAGGCCTTTGCTGTGGTCTGGTCCCTGAAGAAGCTGAGACCATACCTCTTTGGGACTCACTTCCTAGTTCAAACTGACCACAGACCTCTCAAATGGCTGATGCAAATGAAAGGTGAAAATCCTAAACTGTTGAGGTGGTCCATCTCCCTACAGGGAATGGACTTTATAGTGGAACACAGACCTGGGACTGCCCATGCCAATGCAGATGGCCTTTCCAGGTTCTTCCACTTAGAAAATGAAGACTCTCTTGGGAAAGGTTAGTCTCATCCTCTTTCGTTTGGGGGGGGGTTGTGTAAGGAAATGCCTCCTTGGCATGGTTGCCCCCTGACTTTTTGCCTTTGCTGATGCTATGTTTACAATTGAAAGTGTGCTGAGGCCTGCTAACCAGGCCCCAGCACCAGTGTTCTTTCCCTAACCTGTACTTTTGTATCCGCAATTGGCAGACCCTGGCATCCAGATAAGTCCCTTGTAACTGGTACTTCTAGTACCAAGGGCCCTGATGCCAAGGAAGGTCTCTAAGGGCTGCAGCATGTCTTATGCCACCCTGGAGACCTCTCACTCAGCACAGACACACTGCTTACCAGCTTGTGTGTGCTAGTGAGGACAAAACGAGTAAGTCGACATGGCACTCCCCTCAGGGTGCCATGCCAGCCTCTCACTGCCTATGCAGTATAGGTAAGACACCCCTCTAGCAGGCCTTACAGCCCTAAGGCAGGGTGCACTATACCATAGGTGAGGGTACCAGTGCATGAGCATGGTACCCCTACAGTGTCTAAACAAAACCTTGGACATTGTAACTGCAGGGTAGCCATAAGAGTATATGGTCTGGGAGTCTGTCAAACACGAACTCCACAGCACCATAATGGCTACACTGAAAACTGGGAAGTTTGGTATCAAACTTCTCAGCACAATAAATGCACACTGATGCCAGTGTACATTTTATTGTAAAATACACCACAGAGGGCACCTTAGAGGTGCCCCCTGAAACTTAACCGACTATCTGTGTAGGCTGACTAGTTTTAGCAGCCTGCCACAAACCGAGACATGTTGCTGGCCCCATGGGGAGAGTGCCTTTGTCACTCTGAGGCCAGTAACAAAGCCTGCACTGGGTGGAGATGCTAACACCTCTCCCAGGCAGGAATTGTCACACCTGGCGGTGAGCCTCAAAGGCTCACCTCCTTTGTGCCAACCCAGCAGGACACTCCAGCTAGTGGAGTTGCCCGCCCCCTCCGGCCAGGCCCCACTTTTGGCGGCAAGGCCGGAGAAAATAATGAGAATAACAAGGAGGAGTCACTGGCCAGTCAGGACAGCCCCTAAGGTGTCCTGAGCTGAGGTGACTCTAACTTTTAGAAATCCTCCATCTTGCAGATGGAGGATTCCCCCAATAGGGTTAGGATTGTGACCCCCTCCCCTTGGGAGGAGGCACAAAGAGGGTGTACCCACCCTCAGGGCTAGTAGCCATTGGCTACTAACCCCCCAGACCTAAACACGCCCTTAAATTTAGTATTTAAGGGCTACCCTGAACCCTAGAAAATTAGATTCCTGCAACAAGAAGAAGGACTGCCCAGCTGAAAACCCCTGCAGCGGAAGACCAGAAGACGACAACTGCCTTGGCTCCAGAAACTCACCGGCCTGTCTCCTGCCTTCCAAAGATCCTGCTCCAGCGACGCCTTCCGAAGGGACCAGCGACCTCGACACCCTCTGAGGACTGCCCCTGCTTCGAAAAGACAAGAAACTCCCGAGGACAGCGGACCTGCTCCAAGAAAAGCTGCAACTTTGTTTCCAGCAGCTTTAAAGAACCCTGCAAGCTCCCCGCAAGAAGCGTGAGACTTGCAACACTGCACCCGGCGACCCCGACTCGACTGGTGGAGATCCGACGCCTCAGGAGGGACCCCAGGACTACTCTGATACTGTGAGTACCAAAACCTGTCCCCCCTGAGCCCCCACAGCGCCGCCTGCAGAGGGAATCCCGAGGCTTCCCCTGACCGCGACTCTTTGAACCTAAAGTCCCGACGCCTGGGAGAGACCCTGCACCCGCAGCCCCCAGGACCTGAAGGACCGGACTTTCACTGGAGAAGTGACCCCCAGGAGTCCCTCTCCCTTGCCCAAGTGGAGGTTTCCCCGAGGAATCCCCCCCTTGCCTGCCTGCAGCGCTGAAGAGATCCCGAGATCTCTCATAGACTAACATTGCGAACCCGACGCTTGTTTCTACACTGCACCCGGCCGCCCCCGCGCCGCTGAGGGTGAAATTTCTGTGTGGACTCGTGTCCCCCCCGGTGCCCTACAAAACCCCCCTGGTCTGCCCTCCGAAGACGCGGGTACTTACCTGCAAGCAGACCGGAACCGGGGCACCCCCTTCTCTCCATTCTAGCCTATGTGTTTTGGGCACCACTTTGAACTCTGCACCTGACCGGCCCTGAGCTGCTGGTGTGGTGACTTTGGGGTTGCTCTGAACCCCCAACGGTGGGCTACCTTGGACCAAGAACTGAACCCTGTAAGTGTCTTACTTACCTGGTAAACCTAATCAAAACTTACCTCCCCTAGGAACTGTGAAAATTGCACTAAGTGTCCACTTTTAAAACAGCTATTTGTCAATAACTTGAAAAGTATACATGCAATTTTGATGATTTGAAGTTCCTAAAGTACTTACCTGCAATACCTTTCGAATGAGATATTATATGTAGAATTTGAACCTGTGGTTCTTAAAATAAACTAAGAAAAGATATTTTTCTATATAAAAACCTATTGGCTGGATTTGTCTCTGAGTGTGTGTACCTCATTTATTGTCTATGTGCATGTACAACAAATGCTTAACACTACTCCTTGGATAAGCCTACTGCTCGACCACACTACCACAAAATAGAGCATTAGTATTATCTATTTTTACCACTATTTTACCTCTAAGGGGAACCCTTGGACTCTGTGCATGCTATTCCTCACTTTGAAATAGCACATACAGAGCCAACTTCCTACAGCTAGCATGAAGCGTTTAACAGTGATATTTATACTCATACATCAAAGGATACATAAAATGTGTAAATAATGATATATGTCATACAGATATTTTAAGGAGTTAATCAGTTTCCACACACCGGTTCCATTCCCAGCTTTGTCCTTGCCTCCCCTCTGCAGCTGCCTGACTCCCCACATTCTTGAGACCCTTCAAAGGATTACGTGGTTCAAAGGTATAGATATCAGCCTTTCCCTCCCCAAAATACCACAGCCGAGGTCAGTTAGTTATTTTTAACACACAATTATAATGAGTACAGTGCCCCAGTTAGGGAAAGAAACCAGCTGCAAGCCTATGGTGTGGAACCAGGCTTATTTTACTTAAACAAATATACATAAGATAACATATGTGATAGACAGTGCGTTCAGAGACAACAAAAGCTCAAACTTACACGTGTAAAAGAAACGAAGCAATTCAAAATGGATTCTAACATGTTATCCCCTAGAAGGATACAATACAGTGCTTGGTATAAATTACAAAGGACCAACTGTGAATGAATGAATGAAGCATAATTTGTATAGCGCGCAGCTGCTTCACCAGAAGCGTCTCAGCGCTCAAGGCTAGTAAAGTTAAAAGATTATCAGAGTTCTCTGAAGAGATGAGTTTTTAAGAAAGCTTTAAGCATTTTCAGTGTCCAGTTCTCTTAGTGCTTTAGAAAGCAGGTTCCAGTTTTTCCTGTGAAATAAACAAATGAGTGCATCCCCCTTCTCCTCTTGTATCTTCAGGATCCACACTAATTCCTGGTTGAAGGAACAACAAGTTCTGCTAGGAACATTCTGTTTAAATCTCCTTTGTAAATAGTGGGAACCAGAAAGATATAGGGCCCTGTAGGTAAAAGGGAGCGGCTTAAACAGTATCCTCTGTTTATACGGGGAGCCAATGTAAGGTCTTCAAGTTGATGAATAGAGGATTGTCTTTTAGAACACTTCAAAATAATATGAGCGGCAGAATTATGAACCAATTGCAATTAATCAAAAAGTTCTCTGGGAAATCCCAAATACCATTTCATTGCACAACCTAGTTAGGTTGTGATCATCGCATGGATTACTGTCTTGTGTGAGTGGTCTGGCAAGAATACTAGGATCTTCTTTAAAGATTTCAACAGGAAAAAATATGATGCTGTAATCTTTCTCACCTGAGGGCTGAAAGATAGCAGGTTGTCAAAATCGACACCAAAGGTTCCAAACCTCTTCTTTAGGAACTGGAGGGGGACAAGGCTGTCTGGCCACAAAGATATATCTGCAGGAGCGCGTGAGGCTATGAAAAACTATTTCAGATTTACTTGAATGTAGATTCAGGTAATTCTGTTTCGTCCATTTCGCAATGACAGCTGTACACTTTCCACCAGCTTGTTGTCCATTTGATGTAAGGAGAGCATCAACTGTGAATCATCAGCGTAAGAAACTAAATTAAAGCCCCAGTTCTCCACTAACTTGCCCAAAGGGGCAAGATAGATATTGAATAGAGAGGGGCTCAGGGCAGAACCTTGATGTACCCCACAACACATTTTGTTAAATTCCGAAACAAAATGGGAAAAGATGTACAGCACGTTCTCTGTCCAATAGAAAAGATTTGAGCCATTTTTTTGCCATCTTGTTAATGCCAGCAACTCTCAGCCAATCCAGCAGAATCACATGAGAGACAGTGTCGAACACAGCAAAGAGATACAGCAGAGAACTACTGCTTGTCTGCCTGAGTCTCGATCAATTTTGACAAATTCTGTCACTTCAAGCTACGCAACTTCCATACTGAATCCCTTATGAAAGCCAGATGGAGACGGGTGTAATGAGTCATTTGCTTCAATAAAGTGTGAAATCTGGCTGAGGCCTGTGTTTCACAGGTTTCCGTCATATCAAAATATCCTTTCATTTATTGATATAGCAATTTATGGCATTCCTTTTTCCACTTAAAAAAATGAAAGGCAAGGTCTCAGTTCCAGGCTTGCAACCTGCTAGCGTCAGGTTTCACATATCTTTGTAGCAGAAACATTAGTCTACTGAGCCATCTTAGTAAAAAAAAGACACAAAGACATATTGATCATGAATACAGCATGCACATATTATTTTGGCTAGGTATTCCAAGTACCTAACTCAGTGGTATTCATGGCATGGACCTTGAAAGAATTAAAGATTGAGTTGGCCCTTCAGGGATTGAAACTTGAGGCTTTAAGTTACAAACAGTTTTATGCAGTGGGTGCATTAGTCTATGAAGCGGTCTTACTGGAACTAAATCCCGTAGCTTGATGTTACACACAGTTCATTGTAGCAGTCTTTTAAAAAGATAGATTCTGTGCTTTACATGATGTAAATTGGATCTCTAGGGGGACTGCATTAACCCAGTCAACTTTCTCAGTAGGTGAGGGAACTATCACTACTTAGCAACTAATGTATACTCATTCCATCACGTTTGCTCACTGTGCCACTAGAGACATGGGCCAACCATGTGGATACTACCATTATTTCTGCTCCAGTAGGAAGAGTTTAGCGTCAACTGCCAGGACAGAGTTAGGCAAATATACGGATCTGGAGCTAACTGCACCCTGTGACTCAAACTGCATCTCATTGATGATGCCCGAAAAGGTTGGAATTGGTCGGGGTGCATGTGCTCCTATTCAGGTGAGAAATGATGGCCTAGTAATTCGGGTTGAGATGTGACACAGGGCCTAGTGGTTTGGCATGGAATGTCCCTCATTCGCCCTTGATTTGCACACAGAACATATTCACCCTCCCAGAGTTCCGGAGTCATCTTTAATATAATAAACATTGCTGTAGTGTGGTAAAATGAGAAAATTGTGAATTAATATTTAAGATCGGTATCACCCACCTCAAGGAATAATGGCCATACTGTGTGTGATTATGCAGGATAAAACATCAAATAAACATTTTATGACTATGAAGAAGCACTTTAGACCACGTAGCGAATGAGTAGGATGATAAACTTAAGAATTTAGTAGGCTATTTTACCTATAATCTGACTAGCTGTTTTGACATAGTTAAGTTTAATTGATTCTTGAATGCTGATAAAAAACTTTCTAGTTTGAAGTAGGAGAGGTTAATCTTACTCAGAAAGCCTCATCTCATTCTCCTACTTGTGTCTCCTACCTGAAGTTCGGAGGACATGGTCACATCCATGAAATTACAGTTTGATAAATCTATAACTGTGATCAATATGTTTTCTTCAAAAGTGGGGATGAAGCCCTTAAAATAAATGTTTGCTATCTATCAGGCTTAATGCGTTGCACTGGCCACATATTGGGCAGACGTCTGAGGTTTTATCAACCTAACAAACTTGCAGCTAGTTGAAAATGCACGCTTACAATAGTATCTTTAATTTCCAGTTATGTCTGTCATGAGGAGATGGGTTTCCGTTTTTCAGAAGATCTTATCAGGGTTCATCTGAGCTTACCATAGCATAAAATTTGAGCACAACTGAAGGCACTTCTGAATAGACTGATAATACATGATTGCATATATCTGGACTATGCTGAGAATATCCAATGGATTGGGAATAATAAGGCTTTCAGTAGCAGGTTAGGAAGAATGCAACTCTTCAGTAATCCAGCTTCCCTACATAAAGTAAGCAACATGGAAATAAAATCTGTCTCAACAAATTTGTTGGAGGAAGAAATACTCAACAAAGAATGAGGGAAGCTTAGTGTCTTATTTCATGAAATACTGATAATTGATCATGGTATTCAATTCTATTTGGTGCATGTGCACAATATGCAACATAGATTTGTTTTAACGGGGTTCAGATGAAACATTATCCATCACCTTGTGTCATTCCCAAAGGTGCACGATTGGTCTTCTGTACTTGATAAGCGCCCTTGTGATGGTGTTCCAGAACAATGCACATTGCACCTTCTACCTTTTTGTAATTTACATGACTTGCCTAGAAAACAAATGCTAATACCTATCTCACGAAAGCATAAATTCAGACAATGCAAGCTATCTCTGATTTCTCTCCAACAACTACATACCCTAGAAATCTATTTAGCTGTTACTTCATTTTTATGGCATGCTGTTTCTATAAGCAAGAAGCTTGGCGGGTAGTACATTGATGAAAAAATGTATTTAGTGACAACATTTTATGGAGCTATTTGCAATTGTGTAATTATGAAATATTTGTATATGTAATACCATTATGATATGTACTGATGGGCGGTGCTTTTATGGTTCTGTTAAAGAAATCGAATACAGCTTTTTTTAGTTGAATTTATATCCAATTTCCCACAAAATAAAGAATATTCCACCTGGCAAGATCTAACAAGAGTGGAGGTGAAATGGAAAACATCTACACAAAACTCATTACTGTAATAACCAAGGAATTCCAAGATCTCACAGTGGACATTACATTTAAACCTGCTTGGAAAACAAATAATAAAGTACTTGACTCCATGATTCCCTCCATTCTGAATGTAAAATGTCTTGTAACTGCCCCCTTGTTCTATTAAACATCTACACTAAATATTTAGCTGAGATGTTAAAAAAATGCTATTACGAAAATCAAGCAAAAATATAAAAAGGAAATGAAAAAACGATCTCTTTCAATCTTAATTTTGTTTGCAAGAAGAAGCTTACAGCCAATTAAGAAGCAGACTAAATACTTTTTCATTAATACCAGGAGAATGCTCTAAACAGATCTAGAAAGATGTTTAAAATCAAACACAGCAGACCCAAGACACAATGACACCAACTACAGATCCAGATTGTGAGAAACAAACCCAACACCTTACATACAAAAATCAGAATATCAGAAAATACACTGACCACCTCCTTTCTACGACCAGGAAAATGTCCTTCTGCCACATGGGAATGCTTCAGTCTTCTCTCAATGGAAAGGTTAAGAACTAATTTTATTCCTCAGACTTTTTGTCTCCATCATGGAAAATAACATGCAGATGCTTCCTGTCAATGCATCTTGACATCAACTCCTCCCTTGCTCAAGCTATTTTTCTAAACTCTCGATAAGTATATGTCCTACTGTTCCTTAAAAAAACGCTAAGTTCAACATTATAGATGACTCCTATTCAATGTTTAATAAAGGAAACATTGCATGCTGGTACTCCTTGACCTGTCAGCTGCCTTTGATACTATTGCCCACAACATCCTCTTCTATTAAATCATCTAAATCTCTTGGTTTCTGTTTGGATTGCCATCTCAATATTGACATGCACATTAATGAAACTGCGGTAAAGGCATGTTTGGTAACCCGCATTGAGAATGGAAACACTCTACTCGCCGCATTACGGAAAACTTGCCTTACCTACCTCAAAGCCATCCTCCACTCCTCAGCTAGTCTGGTCACAGGCACAAGAAAAACTGATGGAAAAACACCCGCCCTCGGATCTCTAAAAGGTCACACCTTTGAAGCTCACTCACACTACAAGACTTCAGGTCTGTTTATAAAGTTTGCATCTAAATTCCCCTCCATACCTCACTCAAAAACTAGAACTAGCTGAAAAAAATGGCCCTTAGAAGTTCAAACTCTCTCAACGCACAGCAATTAAACAATATGTTAATCCTCAAATGCACTTTCTCAGGGAATGCTCCTACAATATCGAATATGCTGCCCGAGGATACAAGACTTACCCCTTACTACCAATCTACGAACCCAAGCTTACAGGTCATTTATTGAATCTGGCCAAATGCATGTATGTATTCCTTTTAATTCAATTATATACATATTTGTTCACGCACTGAAAACCTTTTGTAAATATATGTAGATCAATGTTCTTGTCCCATTTTCCCATGCAATTCTATTTAGCCTTTTCGTCTGTTCTCTGATGTACTATGCCAATTGACTTTGTGTAAACCGCCCATGGTACAGAGTACTGTCACACTTACGGGATCTAGCAGCTCTATAATAAGAACTACAAATTTTATGACAAGACCGGTGGCTCCTATTATGCTTTTTCTTTTCTTTTAATTTAAACAGCAGCTGCAGTCAAGAAGCAAAAAACTACAGAACCCATAAGGCGAAACAACCATAGCCAATGGGAAACAAAGTGTAGTCTGACATAATGCACCAATCACCAACGAGCAGTCCCAATAATACCGATCTTGACTGAGAACAGCCGTCTTTTTTCTTGCTGCTCGCAGTCAAGATAAGTATTATTTTTTCTGCTTTACATGTGTATATTAGTTGCTAAGGCGGTATTGTGTTTGTATTTCATGCGTTTTGTACATAACACGTTTATTATCAATCCAGTCGGCTTGCAGCCGCATTGCTGCCTCGAGCGCCGCGCGCTATCCGCATATTTTACCGTTTTCTTCCCCTCAACGGGCAGTCGCCATTTTAACTGGCTGTTGAGGGGAAACGAGTTACCAGCAAATCCTTCTTTCAAGTTGCCGTGTGTTTTACCTTCTGCTTTTCGCTTCAAGCTTCCTGCAGCGTCCTGTGTGCTTCGTTTCCCCCGAGCTCCTCAGCTTTGTGTCTGGTGTGTTTCCCCACCCCTAGACGGAGCCTGGCCTTCTCCTTAACTTTCTGTGAGGAGATTAACCCCTTCCTCACCATTCACTTTCAATATCCTCCTGCATATCGTTTCCCTCTCACAATGGACAGTTCCCCTGTTTCCCAGTTTGTAAATGAGGAGGAGGAAGAAGTCATTAAAGATAATTTGAATGAATTCATTCAATTGTCGGTTGAGCAAGCTGTTTCAGCTTCATAGGAAAAATTATCAAAAAATATGGAGAATTCTGTTGTCAAGTTGGTTTCTAAAACCATGCTGGCCCAGTCTGTTGGGGATAGCAGAAAGCGTCCTGACCCTTCAAAAAATTCTAAAGCGACGCTATTGAGAGGTGAGAATTTCTCACACAGGACAGAGGATGTGGCTCCTCAAAGGCCTCCTTTAAAGGAGGGGTTATTATTATCTAGACCTACAAAAACATGCGTGGCCAAATCAAAACATATCTCCTCCCCTATTATTATCTCCAAGATACTTGACACAGATGATGAGATGCATGACCATCACTCGGATTCGGATAATTCCGATAAGGACAATGGAGATGTTTTCTCCCCTTCTCCTCCCAAAAGAGCCAAATCTGAAAACCAGGAACTTTCAGGGTCATGCAAAGTCATGGATGCACAAGGAGTTCCAATGTTTGACCCAAATAACATTCAACATCCGCATTCTACCGAGTGGGTTTCCTGCAGACCATATAGTGGAACACATAACGTCTAGATTGCGTACTCCTTTGGACAAACAAGTAAGGGCAAAACTTAAGTCAGAATGTCCCTGTCCAGCTTTACCTTCAAAAATAGCGACAACACCTACTATTGATACGTCCCTGATAACTTTCTTTACTAAGTTTGGTAAAGACCCTCGCAAAGGGGTAGATAAGGCTTGGTCTACCTGCCAAGACAAGCTTTTGGACATTGTGGGGCCCTTAACCCGTATTTTTGACATGGCTGAAACAGCCCGTTTAGAACACGCCACGGTTGGTCCAATGGATTTATCTTTGTGGGCTCAAAGGGCCTTATGTCTACTTGGGAATGCTAACTCTGCCATTAACCATGAACGCAGGACGGGACTCCTGCTGAAGCTTGACCCTAAGTTGGTAAACCTCGCCGTCTCAGACCCAGGCATTAAGGCTGAAGGTTCACTTTTTGGTGACTCTTACATTAAAGAGCTTAGCAAATATGTTGCAGCGTTTGCCCACTGGATAAGGCACAACAATTGTTGAAAAATATGTTTTTATCTCGGGTTTTCTCCAGGGCCGGCAGAGGCAGGAACCGCTTTGCCGGCCATGCCTATAACAACCAAGGTTCCCGCGGCTACTACAGTACCAACTCAACACCAGGAGTACAGGCCGCAATTTTATCCCCAAAGGAACAGCGGTTTCAGAAACAAAGGCAATCGCAATTCCAGGTTCTCATCACAACCCGGTAAGTCAACTTTCTTCTCTTCCTGTTGTAGGAGGTCGTATTTCTCTGCTCCTTCCAAAATGGCAAGATGTCACAGCAGATCCTTGGGTTTTAAACACAGTTCAGGGATATGCTATCAAGCTCTACTCAGAGCCTTTTCAATCAATTTTCCCCATCCTCCTCAGTTTTCTGGTCAAATGACAAACTTAATCACTTTAAAAATTCAATCTCTTCTGCAAAAACAGGCAATTGTCCCTTGTTTTCTAGACCCTGCGGGTTTCGTCAGCTCAGTTTTTCTAGTCCAAAAGAAGAACAAAAAGATGTGTCCCGTTATCAATCTAAAACAGTTCAACCAATTTGTTGAATATCGCAACTTCTAGATGGAAACTATTCTACATCTCAGGGATTCTTTGCTTCAAGGAGACTGGATGGTGCGGCTAGATCTACAGGATACGTACCTCACAGTTCCTATGCATCCAGATTCACAGAAATGTCTTCAATTCCAATGGCTCAATCAGACATTTCACTTCACTTCCCTACCTTTTGGTCTGTTGTCTGCTCCATGGTGCTTCACAAAACGAATGAAACCGGTAGTGGCCTTTCTCAGAGCTCGAGGGATCAGGCTGATCATTTACTTGGACGATATCCTTATCATGAACCAGAATCGTACGTTCCTTCTTACTCACATTCATCTACTTTGCATTCTTCTCTCAGATCTCGGTTTTATTATCAACTACGAAAAGTCTTCATTAATTCCAGCTCAAAAAATTGAAAAAAAATCAATATCGAGCTTTTAGGGTTTCTAGTGGATTCAATTTCAGCCACTCTTCTCCTTCCGTCAGCAAAAATAAAATCCAGCAAATCAGAAATCCTTCTGATCTTACGCAGTTCTCTTCTGTCCCTCAGATCCCTAGCAAGGATTGTAGGCCTCCTTTCCTCATCGAGCTAAGCCATTTTTCCAGGTCATTTACATTATCTGGCCCTGCAGAGGCTGAAAATTCATCATCTCCAAAAAGGTCTCATTACTCAGATACCATTGTGCTAGACCAGGACTTTCGATCAGAGCTCCAATGGTGGATAGACCATTTAGGTGCCTGGAACGGCATCAGCCCCAGATCTTGTATTAGAATCAGATGCAAGTCTGCTGGCTTGGGGAGCCCGTTGTGGTCCAATCTCAGCTGGAGGCACATAGTCTCTAGAGGAGTCAAGGTTGCACATCAACTGTTTAGAGATGCTTGCCGGCTCCTTTGCAATCAAAAGTCTTGCAAGAGACAGAGCTTGTTGTTCGGTTCTTCTCAGAATGGACAACATTTCTGCAGTTCGTTACATCAACCATCTGGGAGGCTCAAAGTCCAAACCTTTAGCAGAATCAGCGAAAGGGTTCTGGGAGTTTTGTCTTCAAAACTGAATTTCAGTCCAAGCAGAGTACCTACCAGGAAATCTCAATTCGGTAGCAGATTGGCATTCTCGCCATTTCCGAGACTCCAGCCATTGGAAGCTCCACACCGAGGTCTTCACAACTATACATCACAAATGGGGCCCCTTTCACATAGATCATTTTGCGTCCCATCTCAATACACAACTTCCACAGTTCTTCAGCTGGCGTCCGGATCCATTAGCACAAGCCTTCGGTTCTTTCTCTCAGGATTGGTCAACCTCCCTCAATTTTGCCTTCCCTCCTTTCATTATGATCTCCAGGTTGCTAGCTGAAGTGAGACACCAACAGGCCACGTTAGTCCCCATAGTTCCATTCTGGCATTCCCAGGTGTGGTTCCCCACTCTCCTGGAACTTTCAATAGATGCTCCTTTCCTAATTCCCTCCTTTCCAGATCGCTTGACCAACCCCCTCGGCCTCTGCCACAGTCTGATGCTACAGAATCTCCTCACCCTTTCGACCTGGAAAATATCAGGGAATTCCAATCTCTCCCACCTATTTTGACAGAAGCTTCAAACTTCATTGATCTGGCCCGGGCTCCAGGAATGAAAAAAGCGTATAGATCAGCTTGGTCTCTCTGGCATAGCTGGTGTGTGGGAAAACATGTTGATCCCTTTGCAACAGATATAACTTTATTGTCAATTTCTTTGCAGCAGAAGCCAGTAAAGGTAAGTTATTTTGTACTATTAACCTGTACAGATCTGCGATTTAATCTTCTCACACTTACATCAATGAAAAACCGGTTGGAGAACATCCGTTGGTCTGCAGTCTCTTAAAAGGAGTAAAATTTTCTAATCCTCCGAAACCCAAATAGAGGTCTTTGTGGGATGTAAATGCGGTTTTAAACCTTTTTGTTTCCTGGCCAGACAATCCAATGCTTTCCTTGAAACAATTATCTGCTAAACGTACCATGTTATTATGCCTCGTTTCTTTCAAACGTTTATCTGATGTTAGAGCGTTAGATATTACGGCTCGTCATTTTAACCCAATAGGTGTTCCTTTTAATGTGCATAGACATACTAAAACTAGTCTTTCATCAGTTTTCTACCCCTTTTTCCCTGATCACCCTAAGTTATGTGTAGGCCAGTGCTTGAAAGTTTATGAACAGACAGCTGATTTGAGAAACACCTCTGCATCCCACCTCCTCATTTCCTTCAGGAAACCTTTTAATCCTGTGTCCTCTCCCACCTTGGCTCGTTTGGTCCGTTGGATCATGTCGCTTGCTGGTATAGATACCTCCGCTTTTGGTGCCCACTCAGCTAGAGGAGCTATGGCTTCTAGAGCTTTCTGGGCTGGCTTTTGTCTTGAGGACATTCTCAGATCGGCTGACTGGTCTAATGATAATGTTTTCAGAGTGTTTTATTGTAAGCCAATACAACATGCTTCATTAAATGTTATTGATTCGCTTTAAAATAGCATAATAGGAGCCTCCGGTCTTGTCATAAAATGTAAATTTTCCTAGTAATTTATGAACGAAAGTCTTAATTTTATTAAAGCCACGGAGGCGAGTATTATCCCGCCTCTACAAATTCTTATGTTTTGTTTTATTCCCTCCCTAACAGCATCTTCAACGCCTCAGCAGACCTCTTCTTAGAGATCCCTTCTTCAATCCTCGCCTTACAGGAGTATCGACCTCACCTACTCTCTGGAACATCCATCTTTCAGATCCACAGAGACTTCTGAATTTTGTTTCTGGACTTCTTTTGGTTCTACAGTAACTTTTATTGGTTCTCATGGTAATATGTATTTGTTGTACCATTATTCCGTTATTTGTTACTTATTGGTCTCGCACAAGAAAAGAGAGCTGTTCTCAGTCAAGATAGGTAATATTGGGACTGCTCGTTGGTTATTGGTGCATTATGTCAGACTACACTTTGTTTCCTATTTGCTACGGTTGTTTCGCCATATGGGTTCTGTAGATTTTTTCTTCTTGACTGCAGCTGCTGTTTCAATTAAAAGAAAAGAAAAAGCATAATACTCGCCTTTGTGTCTTTAATAAAATTAAGACTTTCCTTCATAAATTAATAGGAGAATCAACATTAACAAATTAATGCATTTGCACGTTAAAGCCCGAGAGTTCAAATCAGTGCAAAGTCCAAGAACTTATGTGGCGCTGAGTCGTCTACCTGAATCTCTGCACAAAATGTGAGTTCTGAAGGAAGGTCGGAGAAGGTAACAGAGGTCTTGCAAATAATAATGACTCACCATAAAAGGGGAAAGGATTACTCGTGTTGAATACGCTCCTGTTTTTTGCAAGAAAAAAACACAAAGGAAAACATAGCAAGAGTTCTACCTATGTCCCCAATAAATCACTCATACCAAACAAACATAAAACTCTCAAACCATAGTTTCTCTGTTGGCAGGCAGGAGTTTAAAAAAAAACCACTCTTTTGCTGCTTTCAAATCTACTTTGTCGGTGTTCTCATACGTTTCCAAGAACTAAGTAACCTTTGCCTCCAGATAGTAGAGATGGCACGGCAACGTCATCTTTAGGTGCAAAGTCAATTTTTACCATCACATCAACTACTTTGTAATATTTAAGGACAACAACTTAAGGAACCACAATTTTGTAACATAACTGCTTATAAGAAATTAGGGACTCGCTGGGAACTAGTCGACTAGTATCGACTTGTTAAATTCTGTTTTACGTTTGCAAACATTACATTTGGGTGGCTATTAATGACGTTGTAAACCGGGACAGTATGAACGTTTGTATCGCAAGGAATTCAGAATCACAAATATTTATGGACTGCAATATAGAAAATGAATATACGTAAGTAAATTTCCAGTTTAAGCTGCCACTGTACAAAGTGCAATCGCCTCGACAGGCTGGTGACAGGACTTTCCCAGGGCAATTACAACCTATTCTATAAAAGAAATTATGTGTACAAAAGATACGACTATTACCTTACACTCAAGCCGACGCCGCGTTGCTGAGCTGCCTGCACTGCAACTCCCTTGACAGCTTCAAGCACAGCTACATTCAATACAAGGTCCGCCAGTGTAGTGGCCCATTGATGAGCTAAACATAGACAACGGACTCAACACATGCCTATAATTCAGGAAGTAAACAGAGTAACATTAATGATAGGGACTAAGGAAGCTGTGTACTCAACATTACGTTGCGAGAATTTTTCAGTAATTACAGCCCTTGATAAATCTGTAGATGAAAGACGTCATTAAATATTAGACAAATGAAGAAAAGTATACATGGTTTTTAATTAAAAAGGTGACTGTTTACGCCAAAAAGAACACGCTATTTTATTTTTTTAATTCACATAGAAGTAGAAAGGACAAACTTTACTGTTTGTTTCTTTCTAAAGAGCAGTTTTTCCCGTCACTACGATCAGGTGAGACACATTTCACACCGCCCAAGATGGCTTCAACATTCAAAGAGTTACGAGGCAAAATTTCAGCACTTGTCCCTTTTTAGTTTCCATTCATATTCCAAAAAAGTCGAGCGCAATTGAAAAGGCTGGTATGAAATAATCTGCCCAAAGAGATACGGAAGACTAAGTTGTTTCTTGGTTCGACGGGAAATGTATGCGTTCATCTCACCTGCTCAATATTAGTACGGTTTGTCTATACAACACACAGACCAAAAACGTAGCCTGGTTCTAAGATGTCTGCTTTTGTGATAGGTTGTTGAAATACATTTTTATTTGCACGCCTGTATCTGAACGACAATACTCTTGACGCCGCTGGACTTGAGTTGTGAAGAAAAGGATGGTGATTCTAGGGCAGTGCTCGGTGAGCGGAAGTCTCTCGGTGCTACCCGCTGGCTTTTGGGCTGCAGTGGATGTGTGGGTACAGAAGCCACAAGTGGTGAACAGGAGGCTGTGTGGCTCCCAGAGCCATCAGGATGCAGATAGCGACCCCCTGTTGGCCTCGTTAAGGAAGGATCTCTGCCAGGCGTGGGGCAGCGAGGAGGACGTGGAAATTCTCCACAGCATTGCTGAGCAGGGTGATCTTGCGGAAGTGCTGCTGAGGACTCTTATCCCAAAGGCAAACCCACACTACTCTTCAGAGCCCAGCAGTGAGCTGGTAATTAAAGGTATCTTGTATGAAGCAAACATGTGTCCTGCATTTTTTGCAGTTGTTATTCACAACATTTGTAAATTTAAATGTGCCAGATGATACAGTAGCAGTGTTAGCGCGTCTGACCTTATTTGGCTTCTTATCTTTAATTTATAAGGGGACATGTTAGAGGTTTGATGGACCTTTTGACTGCGCTTAGAGTAAATCCCACAATGGGACTCAATTTCAATACCAATCAATAACAATATCAATCAGTAGAATCAGTCATCTTTGGAGTCAGTAATTTCCACGCACCATGACCCCTTTGGCCGTGAATAACCACACCTTTATGAAAAAAGTAGAAGGTTTATTTCCCTACATTAACAATGCTAATATCACAGAACTTAGTCTCCAAATCTGTATGATACACATACATAAACAACACTAGTTGCCCAAATCTTCTAAAGAATCTCAATTTAAATAAGGCATGCATGGTTACGCATTCTAGGATTACAGTACAAATCGTTAACAAGAATAACTGCACAATAGAAATAGCATACATTTAGATTCAGCAAAGAACCTACATCAACTGTTGTTAATAATTAGCAAACATTTCTGTGAGTCTCCTAGTTAACCTTGTGATTAGAATAGCATGTTTTTGCTTCATGCAAAACAATTTAGTCAACACAAATTTGGAAAAACATCTAGCTATGGCCCTATAGAAATTAGCAGTTGGTACCTAGGAAGCAAAAGACAAATTACATCAAACAATAACATTTGATTAGTACCTCTTCTCGGTATGGATCAGCAAGCTGCGACTGTCTTCTTCAATTGGTCATCTGTTCGGTCAGCATCAGCATTGGACCATGAAAGGAAACAGTTCAGAACAGGGGGCTCTAAGCTATCCGAACCATTGGTAAAGCATAGTCTAAGGATCAGCATTCAGCATCATAAGTCTAAGCAATAAAGTTAAAGCTAGAATTCTCTAAGTAGCGGAATCAAGGCGAGTACACCTTATTGGTGAAGAAGGAAAACGGGAAAAAGCCTCAAAGATGAGGATAATCGGAATAGCGCACTTCCCTCTGTGCAGTCGGGCTAAGTTAAAATCCTCTAAAACTCTTCACACGTTGCCATTGGTCAAAGGATCGTACATTTACATTTAGTCCAATGAAAGTAGAACTTCAAATCTAGGATATAACTAAACTGTCTTTCACATGTCGATGATTGGCTCCTCTTCTCCTCTTCCCATCGTCGGACTCGTCAGGTAACAATCTTGTAACTCTCTGTCCTTCAGTCAGTGCATCCATTGTTAGCTCTTGGGAACATCACTTTCACACACACTAAACTTTACATTGTAACAATAGCTAATACAGCATATTCTAGCAAGCAGTTCTCATGGGAAAAGAAAGCATTTACTAGAGTTTGGTCAACACAGCGAAACAATACAAGTATTCAGTTCTCTAAACAGCCATTTTATGTGAATTATTTAAGCAGTGCAACTAGGCTCAAGACCTCACTAACTTAAGGCCTACAATTAATAAAGCAAATACATAATACGTAATCATTAATATAACTTACTACTACATTAATCTAGAGATGAGCACGTCATTTCATGTGAATAAGCAATTATTAAGGATACTTTGTGATACTTGAAGGCCACTCAGGTAGGCACATTTTCCAAGTCGTGCATTATTTTCTATACTAAGTCAAATTCTATGCAGATCCAACACTCAGAATACATGAATATTTATTAGTAAACATTCAGCGTTCACAGTAGCAAGTTCCTCACTTTAGCATGCAAGATCCACCCACAAGGTCTATGGTTTTCACTGGTTACCGCATCTAATGTCCGCAGTAAAACGATGCCAAACAACACATGACACAAAAACGTAATTGTTTCTAGTATAAGGTAGTAGAGAATAAAATTAGCTACCAATTGATGCTTCAAGGGGTGCGTTGAGATTGTTATGCTCATTGGAAATACCCAATATTGAGGAGCTGGTGATTCACCTACGAGAATAAATTATTGTATTCCAATAAACCCCCCTTACTAATTCCTTTTTTTAGTACGCTAAAATCCATAAACTGAAATTAAAACATTAAGGAGTGTCATAATGAGGCAAGTAACTCATGGGTTGCAGATGCATTACGCCACAATCAACATGATCCACCACATTTCTAGGTTCATCAACTCTTTCACTGCTTCAATAGAGTTAAAATGGTCTACCTTTTGGCAACCTACTTTGGGCACAAGAGTGCAGATAAGAAGACTGGGAACTCTCCTTGGGCCAGGTCATTGATTGGAAATAATTTACTCTTTGTTGATGAATGAGAGTTTACCCCTTGTGCCTTTCTACTGGGCCCCTTATGTCTCGGTGCATGTGTTCTGATGCTAACTCCAGTCACTTACTTCTTAATTCAAGCCCGGTTGTGAACACTAGGACTGGGGAACAACATAGCTAAGCGTAGAGGAAAACAAACTGCTAATGCACATAATTCACAAAAGAAGAAAAGAGCCAGAATTCTGCCTCAGCTAATTGCAATGACTGAAGTACTTGCTCTGAGTAGGGTACAAAGAAGTCTACATTGTTAGTGGGAAACATACTGTAGGGAAGCTGCACCATCTACTAGACGAATGCAGCAGAACGTGAGGCCTGAGGCAACAGGCCCATGTAGGGTCTGGCAAGTTCTGACAGAAACAGGATCATGATTCACACTGATGTACATTGTAGACTACCTTTTTACAAAAGGAGCATCCAGATAATGAGTTGACTATGACCATTGATAGGCTAGGAATTAAATGGCAGAGATAATAACGGACGGGGGCACTGTATCCTCATGTTATGCGAGCTGCAATCAGACCAGCACGGTGAAGTTCTCGGCCGGTGCCCCTCCTGGCATATTGGTTTGTGGCCCACTTCTGCACAGAGTCTAATGTTCTTACCACACAGCAGTCTTTTCACGGCACCCCCTCCTGGCATATTGGGTTGCCGCTCCCCACTACACACACAGACTCAGGGCTCATCAGCACAGCAATGCATACAGCTCAATTCATACTAGCTCTTCTTTGGCATACAGTGGTCGCCAACTTCGTCCTGCACACGGGCAAAGACCCGATCAGTGCAGCAGCAGTCTCCTCACACCACACAAAGGGAGTCCATTCGACAGGGCTCCCCACTGTTCCTTGTGTCCCCCCAATCCTCCCCCCCACCAACTCTCTCCACTTCCTCACAGGGCACTTTGGTCTTGATAAGCAGGCAGCCACTGGTGCTACAGGCTACAGGTCAGGTGGTCTTGGATTCCCTGGATAATGCCCCCTCACCCAGCAGGGAGACGAGGAGGTTTGCCCCTCAATCCTGATCACAGGCAGAACTCTTGCAGAGCTTCCCTTCCTCCCACATGTTTTAGGTCTTAAGCTCCCTGTTAAACCTGACAGCCTTACTGTGGTCTTCCCTCAACGTTTTGCCTCATCTCATTTTTGCTGGTTTTAGGACTCTGCACACTTTACCACTGCTGAGCAGTTCTTAAGTGCTTGTGGCCTCTCCTCTAAACATGGTAACCTTGGCTCATACCTAATTGGCATATTTAATTTACCTATAAGTTCCCAGTAAATTGCACTAGATGTGTCCAGGGCCTGTAAATTAGATGCTACTAGTGGACCCACAGCACTGGTTTTGCCACCCACATTAGTAGCCCCCTAACCATGTCCCCCGTCTGCCATTGCTAGGCCTGTGTGTGCATTTCCACTGCTACTTCGATTTGGCATTTAAAACTACTTGGCAAGCCTTAAATTCCCCTTTTCTCCCATATGTCACTTCTAAGGTAGGCCCTATGTAACTTATAGGGCAGGGTGCTATGTAACTAACAGTCAGGACATGTACTCATAAGTTTTACCTGTCCTGGTAGTGAAAAACTCCCAAAGTTGTTTTTTTTCACTACTGTGAAGCCTGCTCCTCTCCTAGGCCAGCATTAGAGATCCCCGTATATGCTTTAAAGTGGTAATTTCTGATCTGAGAGGAATAGATTGTCATATTTGGTATGGTTGGAATGGTAGTAAAAAAAATCCTACTTACTGTTGAAGTTGGATTTTACTTTACTATTTCAAAAATGGCACTTTTATAAAGTAGCCATTTCTCTGCACTTGATGCCATCTGTGCCTGACAGCCTGTCTCCAATCCACGTTCGGTCTCTGCTGGTTGACAGCGCCCCTTTGCATTCCACCCAGACAGCCATAAACACAGGACACTCAGATGCATCTGCTTGCAGATGGATTTCTCTGGGCAGGACGGGTGGAGGGGCTTTCCCTTACACATCAAAGGCCAGTGGCCTGCCCTCACACAAAGGACTGATAACGCCCCCACAGGGCTCCTGGCAGACAGGGCTGGTTGAAAGGGGAACTTGTGGACTTCAAAACCACTCTTTGAAGTTTCCTCACTTCAAAGTGACTTTTAGGTTTATATACTGAGTCTGTGACTCCACCAAATCAGCCACTTCTGGATCTACAACTGGACTCTGTCAGAAGGACTGCTGAGATGCCCAGAGTACTCATCTGGACTGCTTTTCTAGAAGGACAGCTGTCCTGCTTGTGGCCCTGCTGCCTGCTGCTCCCTGACTGCTGGAAGGACTCCACAAGTGCTCCCCAAGGGCTTGGATTGAGCTTGCCTTCTGTTCTGAAGTCTCAGTGGCAACAAAGACTTCATCTGCTAGCTCCTAGTTGGTTCACCGACTTCAGCAACTCCAGAACCGGCGCCACTGTCAGATGCCAGCCATGCTGCTGCCTGCTCAGTGGTCCTCGCTGAATGCAGTGACGTGGCCTGCAATGTAAGCCCGACGTTGCCGCTGAAGTCCTGCGGTGTGATTGTGACACTGCAAAGTCGATATATCCTGTCTTGACCTGCTGTACTCATCAACCTCGCCGGGTCACAAGGGATTGACGCCTCAGCCACAGGTGCCGCATCACCTGCCCTGCAACTGGACCAAACCAATGCTTCGCCTTCTCTGCGCAGCAGTAAAGAACTGACGCCTCACTGTCCCATCCGCAGCCAGGAACCGTCTCCACATCGCACCCAGCGGCGCCTCATCTCTCCAACTCCGTGCTATGTCTTCGTTTCCTTGTTTACCAAAGGTACTGTGTGTGGTTTCCGTGCGACTCTGTGAACAGGCTGCACTCCCCTGTGAGTGTATCCGCCTGTTGGGAACAACTCGATCGTGACGTCATAATAGCCCCAGTTGGAGTTATTGTGTTTCTAAGCGCTATAATAGCATTTAATCTTACAACATGCATAACCTTACTTGTGGACATTGGATTCTTGATATTTTGGTCTTATTGCATTCAGATAAATATTATCTATTTTCCTAATCTGGTGTGGAGTACTTTTTGTGGTGTTTTCGCTGTGTCACTTTATGAGTTATTGCACACATACTTTACACATTGCCTTTTTAGTTAAGCCTGCCTGCTATGTGCCAAGCTACCAGAGGGTGAGCACTGGATAGTTTAGGTTGTGTAGTGAATTACCCTGGCTAGGATTTTGGTCTCTACTTAGACAAGGGTGTATACCTCTGCCAACTATAGACTCTATGTCTAACACTCCATTTGTAATAGTCCATTTCCAGACACCCAATGTGATTTAGAGTCTGATTCTTTTAAGCTTGTGTTGGGTGTCCCCTTCTTTTGAAGCACTCAATTGTTTGCTCTCTTCTTTCTCCTGAAAGGAGTCTGTCACAGCAAATACTACTCTAAAGCTGATAGCTCCACAACAGAGGCCATGAAAGTGACTGGAGTTCACACCTGGATGTCAGCCACCGTGATATTGTATATAAAGTTGAGCCCAGGGGGCCCCAGTTCTAATCTTTATGATTCTTTTATCAGCCCCCTCTCCTTCTAGAGATATGCATAGGCCCCTTCCTAGCGACCTCCCACTGAAATAAAGAGCACCCTATGAAGTATACAGGGGAAGCCAAACCCTCCTCTCTCCAATGTGTGTCCTAACCAGTTTACAGAAATGCAGCAATAAACAAATGTGTCTAGGGGGATTTCGCTACTTCCTTTCCATCTATGCAGGCCTGTGTCTCCCAAAGTGGAACCCAGGGCTCTCCATGTTTCATACCATTAACAGGCATACATAAATACATTGCAGGGTGTGTATACAGTGTACATACATTGTACAGCACTGCACCCGTCGTGGACTGTACCTTTCATAGGCACGCATACATCCAGCACATGCATTTACCATGCATACTCTGCTCAGCGCTGTATCCTTCGAGTACTGTACAAATCACAGGCTCAAAAACATCCAGCACATGCTTTTAACATGCACACACTGCACAACACTACATCCTCCATGCATTGTACCACTCATAGACACACATACACCCAGCACATGCTCTCACCAGGCACGCATTGCTTAGTAATGTATTATTCCTATATTGTAACCTTCCAAGGCACACGTACGTCTAGCGCAGCTACACCAGTCATGTGCTGCACAGCACTACACACCAAATCGAAGTTGGCCAGGGGTGAGTTAAGCGCACACCAGCAGAACTTTAAAATTGAGTAAGCCTGTAGTCCTCATTCTGGTGACACCTGTTAAAAAGAACTTGTTCACTTCTACTCATCACAACACGGTATGCTACCATCACCGCGCTTATGCTTCTTCATGCCTAGTGAAGGCAGAAACCTCTCACCACCATGAGGCTTGCACTTTGGGAGCCCCTCCCGGTTCAGCAAGATCGCAATCTGTGAGACGAGCCTATTTCATGATGCACATACTGTCAGCGTTTTCTTATGACAACAAAAATCAGCATTAGGGATCTAGAAATTAGTACAGTTGGGCTGTCAGAGCAGGAGTGGACATGCATTGCCGTTCAGAAGTCTTTTACCATCCCAACAGACAACTTACAGGCAACGTCTCCCCCCGCCTCCTCACACTGCAACCCAGAGCGTCAAATTGTAAAGTATGTTGCACTCTCAGCTGTTTAGCACATAGATTTACTTCAGTGAAGTCACTATGGATGTAAAGGACACAATATAGGTAGATGGATAAGAAAATTGTTTCAGGACTCTAATGTTGAATTGTTGCATATGTCAGAGCACCTTGGTTATGTAGAACATGCAAGTGCTCTAAATTCCTAGGCTAGGAAGTTAATACATGGTCCCTATGTTTCTCAAATTGTCAATTTGTACATTCTGATTTGGCTGAAAGCATTTCCATCCCAAAACCTCAAACAGTCTTGTTGCCGGTAGATTTACTGTGGGATTGACTGTTCCTCACAGAGCTGTGATAGCTTGTTCAGCAACACAAAGGGCCTGTGTTATTACTCTACCTTTCCTGGAATGCACAGGGTATTTTTGGTTATTATGGAAATGAAGGAGAATGTGAGCAAGCAATTGTGGTGCATATGTGTCGAAAGCTGCTCAAAACAGTCAAGTGCCTTGGTGTTATAGAAGTCTCCTATTCGCTTGCAGTTGGCTTTGCCTGTTGTAGCACGGTGGAAAGGCTGGGTTACCTATTATGGAAATCGATGGGAAAGGCATGCACATGAGGCTCTTCGACATGGCCATCTTGTTCCATGCACCAAGAGTGGCTCTTCTGACTAGGCAGTAATAGATGCCTCACGACCTGTGGTTCTTAGTCAGCCAGGAGACCTTCCAGATGCGCATTCCTGCTATATGCTAATCCATAAAACTCTAGTGTTTCTCAGAGACTGTTCTATTCTACTTCAGAATATATTTTATTAGGCCAGCCAAATAATAATTCATGAAGTTGAGAATACTGAGGCTGCCTTCTTGTGGTAGGGAGGCAGGCCTGTTTCTTGGCATGTTGGAGTTCTTAACCTTTCAAATAAAGCTGTTTATTAACTTGTGGTGTGTGTCTACCATCTGCAGGGGAAGCTAAGTGGCAGGTTTGGCAGGACAGTCATTTTAAGCACAACTATCCTTCCTAGCCAGGACAGGCCACCCTCCCAAACTTGGAAACTATTAAACAAAGGTTGGGTTCATTAGGTAGCTTAACAAGTGGACAAGTACGCTTTGCAGTCACAGGTCTACCCTGTGCTTCTTCCTCTGTCCCATACGTAGGAACATTTTTTGTGATGTGTTGGGCCCACTACCTGCCCACTGTGCTTACCATGAGATAGGATCAGTCCTGTGTAGAACTGGCCAAGGATCACATTCATTTGGACGCTGCGGCGGTTACTGAGGACTTTGGTCAGGCTGCATAGCGACCAAAGACCCCTCATTCGGTCTCCTCACCCTGGAACTTATCGATGATCAATCTTCGTTAAAGCCTCCTTACGTCTGGAGAGGGTCTGAGGGAGGATTTCTTAAATGGTATAATTTCTCCCGCTGACTTTTGAGGCCATCTCTACATGGTTGTCAGGAGGGAGAAGCAGAGGCCTCCTCTGGAGCTTCAGATAGGCTGAACAGTTGTGCCTTATACGGGGGTGTAGATAATGTGGGCCTCGCCATTTGTAGTTGATGCCTTTCCCCTTGAGAAAGATGGTAACTTGTCAAAGCAGTTGACGTTTTGGCAGTGTGCTCAGGGACAATTTTTAGTATACATTCACAGTGTCGTGCCATCAAAGGAGATCAGCCCTTTTAAACGAGCTTCCATCACAGTTGCCTCCTTGTGTCCGAAATAGTGTACAAAGGTCAATATTTCTTCCGGATTGTCTTGGTTCTTCGTCAGGTGGCCTGCACTGTATGTTTTATCAATAACTATATCTGCTTCTGAGAGATCCGGCAGGATGTGCATAAATAGAAGCTTAACATAGTGGTCAGTATCCTCTTTCTTTGCTTTGTGTGGGGCACTTCTTATGCTGATACTTAACCATTGTGATCTGCTTTCCAGGTCTTTGAGGTGACATTGCAGGTCAATAGTCTGTTCTCGTATCTTCACCAAGGCATCTTGTCTTTACTGAAGTCCTGTTTCTTGTCAGCAGACTTGGTCAGCATGGCTTCCAGGGTTTTATTCCTCCTGTTTTTGTGAACTGGTATTTTGGGACTTAAAAGTTGCAGAGAGTCTTTAGGCAGCTAGATGAGAGGAAAGAGGCTTTCAGCCCCCTGCAGAGGCCAAGTTGTCACCCACAGATCTCTTGTTAGCGGGTGGGTAGCTTATGAGAGTTTAGCTGGGTTAGTACATGGTTCCATATCTGGTACAGTTAAATGGGCCCAGGGGACTGTGCACTGTTAAGAGTAATCTAGTGCAGCATGTGTTGCATTAGGCTCAAGGGGAACCCCAGCCCCTCTCCTTGATGCAGGCCTAGGAGCCCAACAGAAGGAATGAGTCATAGCCGTGTGCAGGGGACTATCATGTGGCTGTTGTAGGCTGGAGGGCTGAACAGCTGACCACTCTGCTCTCTAAATCCCCAGGCAGAATTCAAGAGAGACTCTTGTTCCATTAAATCTTTACCAATAGTTTGTCTCCAGTCCGGTGGGGGTTGAGCTGCTTACTTGGCTCTCCGCAGCCTCTAAGCATGCACCAGGCCTTGTGTACTTCCCTATCAGAAGTGTGTTAGATTACTTAATTTACGCATGTTAGGGAGGCAGCCTAGGCTCACCTATGGATACCTCCTGTTTGTTGGTTATGGCTTGCCCTCTGGGGTCCAGGGACTGATCTCACTTAAGATATCTAGCTGCTCGCTGGACCCCACAGAGTGATCCTCGCTTCCCCAGATATGTGCTCGTAACCTCTGAGGGGAAAACCCTTGCTTCTAGGCCTGGGAATTTTGTCCGGCTATATAGGCCCTCTTGTGGCCTCCTGTGTCCAGGGAGCTTTGCCTGATATGGTGGCATGCAGAACTGTGATATGAATGCTTGTTTCACTCAGGAGAGGTTCTCATTTGGTGGTCGTTTAACTCTGGGAGATGATCACGGACTAGTAGGGCTGATTGCCACCACCATAATGGAGAGGTTGGAAAGCCGCTTCTGTTCACCATTTTAGGCACCAGCAAGCCAAACTGACCGGTGTGAACCCCAGAGACTTCTTCTGGTGTTGTGGGGGGTGGAGGGGGGGGGGAAGGCAGTTGTGACAGTCAGCCTTTGCATAATTCAGAAGTGGGTGGAAGGCATGGATGCAGTTGGGCTGGGAGTGGAACTTCAGAGCATCACTCTCACTTCGTTGTGATCATCAGTTATCATTTTAAGCAGGTTTTGAAAATGTTGTTGACACGCTTAATTTATAATAGCTGTTCTGGATTTTCAAGCAGATGATCCAGTGACCCCAGTTTTTAGTATACGTCAGGCTTGTGGATACTGTCTATCCTTCAAGAGAGAGACAAATCTTGTAACTTGTATTTGCATTAGCACTAGGCAGCTGTCGGGGATCTCCTCTCCCTCTATTACTTTTTTTTCCTGCCCATTGAGCCTCTTACAACTTGGATCCATTGGGGCAGGTTTGTGCAGAGCCCTTACTGGGATGATTATTTGGTGACTGTGACTCCATCTACACTAATGATGTGCTGCTGTTAGCATGATATCTGCGAATAATCATTCAAAGGTTGATGGAACTCTTACATTTATTTAGTAACACCTTGTGATCACTTGTAATAAATATATGCTATATCCTGCTAAAGGGGAAGGTGAGCTGGCACTTGATAGGCTATCCCAATTACACATACCCAATGATTGCTTCAAATACTAAGGATGCCTGTTACACTGAATTCTCACAATAAGAATTTAGCGTGGTGCCTCTACTAAACTTCCGACATAAGGATCTGCAGATGAGGGTCTCTTCCAATCTGGGTTTTATGGTTTAAAATGTCACCATTACCCAACTATTGCTTGTCCTTCAAAATTACCTCTTTGAGGTCCCCCTGTAGTTCTTCAAGAAGGTGCATGAATACTCCTGTGCCTTTATCTGGAGAGATGGCGTCAGCCATTTTTAGATGTGTCCGTTTGGTATAAGATGGAGGATTGGCCATGGCAGATATTCACTTATAGTACTGGGTTTCTTTGCTTATCATAATCAAAGAGTGGCACTTCAGGCAAAGGGCAGACCCTGCTATTCATTTGGAGTTCGTACAGTTGTCGACTCATTTCTACTATCTATGATGTATGGAGACCATTATACTAGAGCTGATTTCCTCCCGTCACTGGAGCTATCCTGAGTTGCTCACCTAGTGGACTCCATTGAATGAGCTGGGACTCCAGGTTGACACAGGAGACTCATTAAGGGTGTGGGACATGAGTGATACATACAACCAGGCTTCCTGTTTGCAGTGAAATCTCCCAGGTTATAGCAAAAGTAGGAGATGCTCAGGAGCAAGGTGATGTAAGGTCCTTCCAGTCATTAGCTGATGAGTTTATTAACACAAATACCAATTCTATAACTGCGAAACACCCTTGAAGTTGGCTACCCTCCTTGATTGCAACCCACTTAGGGCGAAACCCTGCAGCATCAACTCAGAATAAGGGAATAGTTTCCCAGGTGTATCACACCATGGATTTCAGTAGCCTGGGCAAGTTCACTGAACTGCAGTCATATTAGGAAAGGGACCTGAGCTCTTTCGATGAGGATGCAGGGTATAAGATTAAGGCAGCTTTGTGCAAACTGCCCATTTCTGCTGCTCTGTGCTTGATCCCATTGCATTTCTTCTAAAGTTCTTCTACAGGGTGTATTGCTTGCCTATCTTTTAATATGGGCAAGAGCATGTCTCAGACTGCCGTAGGATACAAACACAGCTTCTTCCATATTAGTTGGTAATTTGTTGTGATCAGAAGATACTGGGTTAGGGTGGATTGGTCTATCACCTAAATTGGGATTAACCTCTGTTCTGGTACTATGTTTTCTTGATTATTCTCCAGAGCACAGCCCAGGACTCGACTTTCTAGACAACCTGGTACTAATGACTTTGTGAATGTGCCAGACCGAAACATAAAGCCAGTTGGGCAGCAGCCACCTAGCCACCCACTGAGTACTATGCAAATGGTATTCTTTTTAGGTAACAGTAATTCGTAGGAGATATCTCAAGGGCAATTGGTGGAACTCAAACCCTCTTTAATAATGGAAAGGCACATTCAAAAACACAAGGAGACCAGAAATATAAATTCAAAGATTTATTTTAAAAATCTAAATCCCGTCGTAGTAATTTCAAGTTAAAAGATGGCACACGTCCTCTGAACAATGGAAACAATGTTCATTACAATAGCAGGTGTGCTATTGTCATATAAATCGAAAAGCCTTCCTGAAAAGCTCACAGAGTGAAAGCTAAATGTGCCTCCTGGTAGCCTTCAGCCAAGGAAGGTTATACAATCCTTTGTGGCCTTTGTCTCGGGCCTGACACTAAGTTCCTCTCTGTATGTTCACACTCTCCTCAGTTTATGTAATGTGTCTGTTCATTGTTCAACCTTTCAGAAAAACAATTAGCAGAAAATTCCTTAGGTCAAATTTACTTACTTACATTCTGTGGTACCAAACTATAAATGAGAAAGGAAATTACCAGCTTCCATGAAATCGTGTTCACCATTCTAAAGATTTATGAGATGATAGAATCTGATTTATCCCAAATATCCTGAATATATTCAAGCAGGCCTACTGATCACATTCCAATTAATAATGACATGAATAAAAGTGCATTTTATATTTCATCATTCATATCTAATAAACAACATATGTTATTTCTTAAAGGGGAATACCTAAAAGGAAACAGCATGATAATTATATCATCCCTGGAATGATAAAAAAAAGTATATGTGATTAATATGTTTATAGTTATGCATATATGCACAATGGTAAATGAAAGAACCTGGGCAATTATAATGGATTATGGCTATTACTGTTTAAAAGGTGGAAAGAACAATTAAAAGTAAAACGTGTCTAGTATATAATGTTATTTTATAGACATGATGATTTCTTTATCATGAACATGAAAGTGACCAAACACCTTTGCGTTTCAGTGCATTTGCATCAGTTTTCTCCTCTATGATGTACAGCTGGCCTTTTCACAAAATAAGTAGGTTGAAATCAAAGCTAAAAATGATGTTATTGAAGGTGAAGCTGTGATAGCTTGCAAAACAGCACCAATTGGGTGTAACTTTGGAGACTCTGTTGATGTTGAAGATAAAGCTTGTGCATCTTGCAGGGTAACAGCAGCTCAGTCAGAAAATGCAGATACTGTTAGTTGTCCTACTCTCACCAGTCAGCATCAGTGGTGATGGTGCACGTGGTGTTGGCACTCGTGAATTGTCATATATGGCCTGCCCAACGATTGTTAACTGCATTGCAATAGAATATGCTTGATGCATTTTGATTGATAAAGTCACTTCTCTCATGTTAAATGCTACTATTGGTAGTTGCTTTAGCGACACATCCAAGTAAATAATTTCAAAGCAGTTGATACTCCAGAAATTAGGTCTCGCACAAGGAGCTTGAAACTGTGGAATGACAAAGTCCAGTTCTCAATTGATCAATAATTGGACTCCAAAGTAGAAGGTCATTGTTTCACAACATTACTCTTCAGTCAGGTAGACATGATTTCTATTTATATTCACATTCAGACTGGATTTCTTTTTTAGAAAGAAAAGGAGAATCGCATAACCAACTACCAGAAGTGTAGGTGAAATTCCAAGTTTGTGATATTGGACCATTGGTTTATAATACAAGTGATTTTGTCAAGAAAGGCAATAGAGTGATGAGATATTGACAACATTTTGCAATCAGCAGTAAGAATAAAGTATATTTTTTAAGAACAAGAAGCACTGATTTATGTCATCAATGTATTATTACCACTGACCTGTACAAATAAATAAATAAATATTTGCGATCTGCCACTGCCCACCATCATCTACTCTTTCAGAAATACTTGTGTGGAGTGGAAAGGTGTAACTTTTTAAAGGAACCACTTTACAAAGCCAGCGGATGTCTTAAGTATTTATTCCAGGTTTTGAGATCTCTGTTGCTTAACATTTCCAAATTCCTATTTGGTTAGTAAGAGAGGATATGTTAGTGTTTTCTCTGACTTACTAAAAAGCCACATTATAAGTGGGTGTATTTAGATTATTGCACATACATGCTTCATAACCCGTATTGTAATTGGCATGTTGTGCTCCATATACATATCAGGTGTCATGGGAAGGTCAAAACATATATTGCAATTCTCATTTGACAGTGAGTGCATTTCGTACATAATTTTCCATTGTTAAGACCATGGTCACAAACCTTACCCCTGTTACAAAGAAAGAAACCAATGAGAAAGACCAATAACCAGCAGGCCTCTTTTTTTTTTTTTTTTTTTTACACTCAAACCTATTACTAATGGTTACTATTTCCAAAACTGATTAATAATCCTGTATGTGACTAATGGTTTAGTGCCTATCCATTTGTGCAGTTATGTATCCTTCAATGAATCCCTTTAGCTTTTTCCAGGTTGTTTTATAAATTGAATTGTTAGGTTAGCATTTCATTGTGTAGCACAGAAATCCTCATATCCTAAAATTCCATAGTAGGTATGTCAGACTCATGCTTATATTTACAGTTCACCTCATTACAATGGAATATTTTAAGAAACTCTTCTGATTCACTTGTATCTGAACCTCAAAATATCCACATATTCAGTTGCATGATTGTGCCACCGCTCAGGTTGTCAGCCCCTGGAACTGTCCACTCCCTGAATGCCTTCAATTAATTAGCGTTGTTGGGCGCAGGGCAGCAGCCCTTAGCCATTTTCACAACTTGTAGAAGAACGTTACAATTTAAGACAAAAAAGATTGTGATGCACTCTAAATTCAGTCGTCCCAAGGTGCATTTGGCAATGCTGCATTTCATTGACATCCTGGTGGTCAATAAGTTTACATCTATCATAGCCAATTTGGAAGAGTGTCTGGGTCCTGTTCAAGACACCCTTCATATTTCGCACATAGGAAGGCTGTCCTTTTCATACTGAAACAAAAATGTGTTCACAACTGTGGGTAACTTAAGTAGCGTACCTGAAGGATATCCAGAAAAAAACAAACACATAAAACTTACATTTCTGTTTCTAAGTGTATTGCAGAATATGTTATCTGTTAAATAGCGGCTCCATAAAAAGTTCAATCAAATAAATTAAAACTCAAAGTAAAGCCCAAATCAATCAATAAAAAGATGCAGTTTTGGATTTTTATTTGGCTTTTTTCATTTGAGGTAAACCCAAAAAGAAAATATTAATTAGCCGATATTAGGTCTCAAAATAATGAACTGTTTTGGTGAGAGTAGTGAATTATAAACAAAACAACTGGCTTGTACTGAGATTCACATATCTCAGTGCTGTGTTCTGTTATGTCTGTTTGTAAAGCACACTATCACACAGGAGGGGATCCTGGCGCTGAGCAGGTGTAGGTCTAGGCCAGCCTGGGGCCTATTGGGACCACTCAAAAAGCCAGGACTTCAAATTCTTGTGGAATTAAGGAAGCGAGGAGGAGGCTGCTCAGATGTGTAGCAGTATGTGTTCTATGTTTTAGGAGGGATGTTGGCGAAGGCTCAATTGCCAGATCTGGACCTCTGTATGTGAGAAATGTGTGCCAGTAGGCATCTGGCCGAGTGGAGGTGTCTGGATGGAAGCAGATGTAGTTATTGAGGTTTGCTGGGCCAGTGTTATGTAGTGCCGTGAAAGTGTAGGTAAATTATGTTAGAGTGTGGATGGAGAACCAGTAAAGTTCGTTGCGGTTTGATGTAAGTGCAGTGGGAGAGGTTATGAGTGATTCTGGCTGCTGAGTACTGAATGGTTTGCAGCATCCTGATGAGTTGCTTGTTGATCCCGGCATAGACGGCATTGAATTATAAAATGTCAGTTTTTGCATACTAATGAGTAAAACAAGAGTCTCTTATTTATATTTGGGTAATGCAAATCAATGTTTGTTGAAACACGCTGTTCTGCAAACATTTGAACATTTAACTGGTAATACAACTCTGCTTAGGTGCTTGCTAATGACATATGATGAACCTTGAAGCCACACTTTCATATCAATGACGGGCTTCATCTGTCTGAAGTCAATAATCTGAGCACCAATCAATTGTGTCAGATTGCCTATTTACAATACTTACAAATGGAAAAAGTGTTGTAGCACAGGCTACCTAAAATGTAAATTATTTGTTAAAGTTGTTTACATGATGCTAGAAGTATGAAACTGCAACATATCAAAATAGCCTGTAAGGAGTATGATGAAATATCCTGCTTTTGACTTTGCAAACTAATTTCAGATATTTCTAATGGGGTTGTGACATTTATACCCTTCAAGAAAGTGGAAGAAGAAAATGTTCAGGTGAACAGAAGCAATGTTTATCAAATTCGTCTTGTACATTTCAAGGATGATAAATGGTAAGTTTCTATTTAAGTATTTATCTATTTCCTGTTCACAACCTATGGAACAGACTTTCGGCACATATCAGACCCTAAATACTGGCAAACAAGACCACTGGGAACCTGTGGTATAGACATGGAACATTTTCATCTACTCTAATCTTGTCTAATTCTTTTATCTAATTAACGTATTTTTTAAAGTTTCGCTATTAATACTGACACCACCGTGTGTACAGATTCCTGCTCTCATTTAGGTCATCACTGATTTCTGGTCCTGTCATAGTTACACTAGTTTCACAGGAACCTGTTTGCCAACTTACTCACTTAGCATTGAAAAGGAGAACCTTTGGGAGAGAGTTTGTTTTCCTGGGAGGACTGGTAAGGCGTATGAATGATGTACTCTTGGTTGATTACAGTTTGAAATAGATTAAAATGCATTTCCTAAGGAATATTGACACCAACATTGTTATTTCTGGCATTTTATATGCAGAGGGCCAACACATTGGTAGATAATTGTGTCAAATGGGCTGTGGAGGTGTACTGTTGTAAAATGTGGTTAGATTGATATTTTGATGTATCACAGTGCATCTCATAGTCTCACTAGATAAGAAGAGCAGTCCTGGGGGGGGGGGAAGCAATTTCCCTTCCATCAATGACCGGGGTTGGGGGTGGAAGGCCTACGGGGAGAGCGCGGGGAAAAAGTGTATTTAATTATTTGATAACTTGTTCTACGTCAGTAAATGCAACCCTTTCACAACAACAAAATAGTATGTGTATATCTTGCCATATTCCAAGGAACATAATGGCAATCTTAAGCATCATGCCAAAACATGAAAACAAAGCATTCTTTGCTGGTATACGCAACCGTGTTAAAGATATTGTTTTACCGAATACAAGTGATCAAGGCTATCCCTTGATACTCAATTGTTATCTGCTACAACATTAATTTTAAATTGTTCATAACGATCTTTCATAATACAGGCAATCCCAGATATTGTAGAGTAAGTGGGGTGCTACCATTGCCCCTTCCTCACTATGTTTTTTCACTACTGCAAAATAACTGAATGCAAAGCTATTTGTTTATAGAATAAATGGATATCTTACAAGCTCCCGGTGGGTAAATAGGATGTTTGTTGCTTTTTAGTTATTGAATTGTAACTATGTATAAAAAGGAAGTCTTAAATGCTTCTGAACCAGCCCATATCAGGAGCAGAAGATTACTCCTTTTTTTTTTATTGTTTAAAGAAAAAAAGAAATTAATATGATGCAGTTAATGGCCACCTTCTAATTGCCTTTTCTTTTCTTTTTTCTTTTTAAGGTTTATTTCTGTTTTAGTTTTGTGTTCAGATTGTTGGAAACCGGATGGAGTTGTTTACCCAAAACCAGAGTGGCTGGTAAATGAACTTCTGCCAAAACTGGCTAAATGGTCTTCTGAGCCCAAGAAAAGTGATTTCAAAAGCACCTTGTCCCTCATTTCTGTGATACGATACAGCAAGCTTTATCAGGAGCTGAAAGAAAAGTATAAAGAAATGGTTAAGGTAAATGTGGAAAGCATGTTTGACATAACTACTTGCCCTTGGTTGTAGCCTGTTATATTGAGTAGGAAATATTATCCTCCCATAATATTGGAGGCAAAATGTAGAGCACAAACTATGGAATTCGTAATATGGCATATAGGTAAGTATAGATTTCCTATTAACTCCACATCTACATATCTTGACGATGTATATATTGTCATGGGACATATTTGTGGACTTGAGTATAATTAATCTTTGTCCTCTGTATAGTGTCTATGGTACTATTGTCTGACAATATTTCCTACTATTTATTCAGTATTTTCATGCTTGCCCTGTCTTCAAATAAGCGCAGGTTACAGGTTCTCAGGTTGAGTAGGTTTATTCCTCAATACAGGCTCTACCCACAGCACTATCCAACTCCAACAGCATCTCAACCTCAACTGACTTATTGACGTTCCATAATGCATCCCTAAACATCAAACGAACCTTACTTATTTCACATTCCACATTCCAGCACTCAACCCAAGATACTACACATCTCCTTCCCTTTCACTAAAAATTACAACATAAACTTATAACCGAAACCAAAAAAAATATACATCAAACTAAAGGTTAATCCCAATATTATCACATAACATACTCCTTAAATTTTACTGGAAGCATCCAATTGCGGCTCACATTACTCCGTTGTTCTTTAGTCTTATCTTCACTTCTTTTGCTCAAAGCATCACCTTGCTTTAAATGTTCTTCCTTTTGTGGTATTGAACCACCTTTTCCCTGATTCTCCTTGGACATTTTAACCACTCTGTTACTATTCCAGATTGTGGCCACCTTCGGTTTTTAATCCATTTCCAAACGTCTTGACTTCTTTCATAGGGCAACTGTATTTGGAAACCACTTCATGTGTGACAAGAGCTTTAACTTTAACAATGTCTCCCACCTTTACCAACACTGTTTTAGAAGCTTTTCTCTTATCTGTATTTAATTTCCTCTCCATCATTTTTTCCATCACCCTTTCTTAGCATCCATCATCCTTATCACTTTCATCATCTCCTGTACAGTTTTTAATTCATGCTGGGGCCAATATCGAATTGCCCCCATCCCCTTCCTCTAAATAATTCAAAAGGAGTCCTTCCTGTGGTACCTTGTGGTGTCAACCTATATACTTCCTCCCATTTACTTAGTTCAGATATCCACTCTTTCCCAGAACCTCTAGCTAATTGTATAGCCTTCTTAGTGGTACGAATCATCCTTTCCACTGTACCATTGGTTTCTGTATGATATAACGCAGATTTTTAATGTTTGCCTCTGTTATTCAGAAACTCTTCCATTTATATCGAAACAGATTGAAAACCATTGTCCGTCAACAATGATTCAGGGACCCCTTCTCTTGCAAACACTTGTGATAAAAATTCTGTCACCTTCTGTGAAGTGACCTCACTCACAACTATCAATTCAGGCCACCTTGAATAAAGATCTAATAATACTGTTATACATTTTTTTTGTCCTTTGTTGTTAAGTGATCCTATAATGTCCAGTGACACTTCATCCCATGCCTTCTTAGGTAAACTCTTTACAACTATGGCTTGTTCCCTTGTTTTACACAACTTATCACTTAGACATCACTCTATGCACTCCCTTACTTCTCTGCCTACCTCTTTGTCCATAGATGGCCACCAATAATATGTTTGCACACACTACTTAGATCTGGAAATTCCTTGATATCCCTCATGAGACATGGTCGCCAACTTCCTTCTCACTGATTACACTTCATACAGTCATACATTCCTCCACTTCTGTGTTAACCATCCTGGACAAACCATCCTCGACCATATTGCTTTTCCCAGGGATATGAACAGCTCTAAAATCGTATTCTTGAAACACCATTTAGCAATCGTACTAGATACATTATGTACAGTTTTCGTCAAAAAAACTTTCTTTTTAATCCGTTCTTAAAGTTCCTACCCCATAGAAAACTGTTCAGTTTTCTTACGTAAGCATGACAGACAACAATGTGCAAATGGATGAGTAACAAAACAATTAGAGGTATTTTCTGAAAATAAATGCAGTGTTGGGACAATGTTAAAGTGCAGACTAGAACACTGACCGAACATTAGTCCAACAGTTCAGGTCATACCCATACGAACATGTGTGCCACAGCGTTAGCTCTTAGAGCTGTGGCTATTTGGAATGTGTCACCCAAAAAAAAAAAAAAAAAAAGAAGACAAGTAGCCTGGTGCAATGTATTGAGCTGCGCGGTGAGAGAACTTGATGTCTTGAGTGGCTGGTTGAGTGTCTTGAGCAGCCTGGTGGAGGGTACTAGCACCTCCAGGATGTAGTTCATGCCCCGTACACTGTGAAAGTGAAAACAAAGTACAAAGGGAAACAATGTGGTTAACTTAAGGGGCTGACCAATAACCAATGGCAGAGACCAGAAGGAGTACTTGGTCCAGAATCCAGCCGACGTCATGGACGACAGGACAGTAAAGCAGCAGAGAGCAGGAAGTGAAAGCAAACAGCGTGCTGGCCAATCAGAATGAGATCGACTCTGGACTAAGCCATTGGTAAGTCCAGCTAAGTAAGGGGCTGGTTCCAATCCACTTTTAAGATTTCTTTTTATTCACAAAAGATTTCGCAAGCACAGAGCGCTAGCGCACGCTGGCTAAACCTAAAAAGGGCATTTTATACATATACTAACATTTAAATGTTCTATATTGCAGCTAATAAGAAAATGATTAGAAATAATTCTGATCTGCACCATAAGGGCAGACTATTTTAGGCCACCGACAGAGACAAGATGATTTTTAAAAACTCATGCTTTCTCATTTTGTGCACTGCTTACATGCATTCCAGATTGTACTCTAGTTCTAGATTCTGAATAAACTGTTACTGAGCCACTTGGAGCCAGCATTGCAGTGCAGAGGTCTAGCACTCAGCTGGCATGTGTGGTAGCCAGATTCCAACAGCTGAAAGAGGGTCTAATGTGTGTGCTAGCCTCTCAGGCCTAACGTATTGATTGCCCTGTGGGTTGGACAGTCACCTTCCTCCCCACAGTACCAATATCTGCCTACCCCTTTAAAGGCTGTGGATTTGTAAACCTGTGTTGACAGGAACCAAAGACCATGAGATATCCACTTTTCAGGGAGATGTGGTTAGATTTCTAGGTCTGTACCTCAACTGTGAACATGGAGACTCTTGATTTGACTATCTTAGAACTTTGCTTTCCCTCAATATAGGCTAAACCACTTGTATTCTAAGGTTTCGCAAGATATATGGTGATCTCAATCAGGCCACAAACTCTACCAAGAATCACTGTGTTTTGGTGACAGTTGTGATCCTCCGTCTTTCCTATAATTTATAAACAGGTCAGTGTAAATAATCAATTAGCTCTTGCAAACAGTGTTGCAACTTCATTTGTGTTATTTTGTCGCTTTATTTGCTTTATCTAATTTTCATTGTTTGGTTAGTATTTTCTATGGGCACGCATACTATGGTTAAAGTATCCTTTTTCATAAAATACCATCACTTTTATTGTGCTGAGCCTTTACTGCTCGGTCGAGCTGCCCAGAATGTCAAGGCTTGGGAAGCCAACTTTCCACATTACACAGATGTTAGAAATGGGGTTTTTGGTTGGCAATCAAGTTACCCTCTGTCCAAGCAAGAACCCTCACTCTAGTCAGGGTAAGTCACACACAATCCAAATTATCCTGTGCCCACCCTCTGGTAGCTTGGCACGAGCAGTCAGGCTTAACTTAGAAGGCAATGTGTAAAGCGTTTGTGCAATAAATTATACAATAACACAATATAGCACCACAAAAATATACCACACAGTGTTTAGAAAAATATATAATATTTATCTGGGTATTTGCAGGTCAAAACGATCAAAGATGCAATATGAATTTGTAAAGATATCACTAAAAAGTGATATAAAGTGTCTTAAGTCTTTAAAAAGCAAACAAAGGCGGTCATTCCTACCCTGGCGGTCCGAGACCGCCAGGGTAGGTTACCGCGGATGCGCCGCCAACAGGCTGGCGGTGCATCCAGGGCAATTCTGTACCGCCGCGGTCAGAAACGGGAAACTGGCGGTGGGAACAGGATGGCGGTATGGGGTGTTGTGGGGCCCCTGGGGGCCCCTGCAGTGCCCATGCCAATGGCATGGGCACTGCAGGGGCCCCCGTAAGAGGGCCCCACTTTGAATTTCAGTGTCTGCTTAGCAGACACTGAAATTCTCGATGGGTGCTACTGCACCCGTCGCACCCCTTCCACTCCGCCGGCTCGATTCGGAGCCGGCTTCCTCGTGGAAGGGTGTTTCCCACTGGGCTGGCGGGCGGCCTTTTGGCGGTCGCCCGCCAGCCCAGTGGGAAACCCAGAATGACCGCTGCGGTCTTTTGACCGCGGTACGGTCTTCTGGCGGTTTCCGCTTGGCGGGCGGCTCCCGCCGCCCGCCAAGCTTGGAATCAGAGCCAAAGTCTCTTTCAAAAACAAAGTACCTGGTTTGGAGTGGAAAATCTCCGCAGAGGGCCGCAGAAGAGGAGATGTGTGGAAAAATGGTGTGTGCGTCGGTTACGCCCCTTCACACACGGACTTGCGTCGTTATTTTTCACTCGGGGAAGACGTGCGTCATTTTCCGGCACGCGGACCGTCTCCTTCTATGGATCGTGGGATTACCAGATGTCCCAGGGTCTGTGCATGGATTCCTCGGCTTGTTATCTGGCTGCGCGTCATTCCGAGAGGCTGTGCGTGGAATTTTCTTTCTCACGGCAGGCGTCGCGTTGATTTCCCCTCTGGAAATCGGGCGGCGTTGTCCATGCGAGGCCGTGCGTCGAAGTTCCTGTTGCACCGCAGGCGTTGAGCGGCGTCTTTCTGGATCGGCGTGCAGTGAATTTTTCACCGCAGAACAAGCTGTGCGTCAAAATGTTCAGCGCACGAAGAGTCCAAATGAAAAAGAGAAGTCTTTTTGGTCCTGAGACTTCAGGGAACAGGAGGCAAGCTCTATCCAAGCCCTTGGAGAGCACTTTTACAGCCAGACAAGAGTTCAGCAAGGCAGCAGGCCAACAGCAAGGCAGCAGTCCTTTGGAGAAAGCAGACAGGTGAGTCCTTTGAGCAGCCAGGCAGTTCTTCTTGGCAGGATGTAGGTTCTGGTTCAGGTTTCTTCTCCAGCATGTGTCTGATGAGGTAGGGCAGAGGCCCTGTTTTATACTAAATTGTGCCTTTGAAGTGGGGGTGACTTCAAAGAGTGGCTAAGAAATGCACCAGGTCCCCATTCAGTTCAATCCTGTCTGCCAGGGTCCCAGTAGGAGGTGTGGCAGTCCTTTGTGTGAGGGCAGGCCCTCCACCCTCCCAGCCCAGGAAGATCCATTCAAAATGCAGATGTATGCAAGTGAGGCTGAGTACCCTGTGTTTGGGGTGTGTCTGAGTGAATGCACAAGGAACTGTCAACTAAACCTAGCCAGACGTGGATTGTAAGGCACAGAAAGATTTAAGTGCAAAGAAATGCTCACTTTCTAAAAGTGGCATTTCTAGAATAGTAATATTAAATCCGACTTCACCAGTCAGCAGGATTTTGTATTACCATTCTGGCCATACTAAATATGACCTTCCTGCTCCTTTCAGATCAGCAGCTGCCACTGCAACAATGTATGAGGGCAGCCCCAATGTTAGCCTATGAAGGGAGCAGGCCTCACAGTAGTGTAAAAACGAATTTAGGAGTTTTACACTACCAGGACATATAAACTACACAGGTACATGTCCTGCCTTTTACCCACACAGCACCATGCTCTAGGGGTTACCTAGGGCACACATTAGGGGTGACTTATATGTAGAAAAAGGGGAGTTTTAGGCTTGGCAAGTACTTTTAATTGCCAAGTCGAAGTGGCAGTGAAAGTGCACAAACAGGCCTTGCAGTGGCAGGCCTGAGACAAGGTGAAGTGGCTACTTAAGTGGGTGGCACAACCAGTGCTGCAGGCCCACTAGTAGCATTTAATCTACAGGCTCTAGCCACATATAGTGCACTCTACTAGGGTCTTACAAGTAAATCAAATAGCCAGTCATGGATAAACCAATCAACAGTACAATTTACACAGAGAGCATATGCACTTTAGCACTGGTTAGCAGTGGTAAAGTGCCCAGAGTTCAAAAGCCAACAACAACAGGTCAGAAAAAATAGGACTAAGGAGCCAAAAAGTTTCGGGATGACCCTATCAAAAAAGCCAGGTCCAACAACAGAGCACCGAGAGGCCTATTTAGAAGGGCGAAGACATCCGATCTCACCTGCGATACAATCGGGTTGGCCCTGCGACTGCAAACATCTAGGAAGAAGGTTGACAAATATATATTCATTTTTTTAAAGAGCTCTGGGAAAAACATATTATACCACTTAAAGTAAATAAGACAAAATGTTTACTTAGTTCCATGTTTGGGCTTTTGATCATAAGCCCTAAACAACATTATTAAACTTACATGAGCAGGCTGGGGAAAGCGAGCAACTACTTTTTGTCCCATACAGTCATTAATTCTTATATCCAAATAGACAAGCTTTGTAAAATATTGCTCACTGTACTGCTCTTGTCCAATTTGTAAAACACGCACTTGTGAATGTAGACCAGAACAGGGTAAGAGTGAAAGTACTGAATATCTATATGGTATCTTGGGCTAAGTGCTGGAATGTGTAGTAAGGAATGTTCTATGGATATTTATGGATGAATTGTGGAATGCTGATAAGTCAGTTGGGGTTGAGACACTGTTGGAATTGGAGAGTGCTGTGGATAGAGCCTGTATTGAGGATTAAACATACTCCAGTAGGAACCTTTGTCTTGTGCTTGTTTGAAGACAACTTATTTTGGCACCGACGGAAACCTTTACTTGGATACCTGTACAGGCTTTAATTCAGCATCATATTTCAACTACAGACTTTCATTTGGAACTCTCTGCTTCGCTATTGACATTGGGATTGCTCCTGTTAAGTGCCGGACTGGACCAAGGGAACTACATTTCGTTTATGGACTTTCATGTTTTTGAACTTTATTTCAACATAAGTGCCAACCTTGGGCAAGTTGGCAGTTACCAGCGCAGATTCAACAGTGTGGGGCAGTGTCACTAGCCACACTATCGAGCCGCATTCTCAAGGCCTGTTCCAATTGCTTGCTGTGTCCCAAGGTCTGTTGAGTCAGCAGTTATCAGTGGTAATTTAACAGCATGGCACAGTCTTGAGTCAAATTCGAGAGCCGCCTTCTTGAGGGCTGTTCCTATCACATGAGGTCGCAGAGTAAGTGCACTCATGTTCTTCTTTCATTCAGCGTTTGTCATTTTTGAGACTTAAGTCTGCCTGTCTTCCTACGTTAGTTACGCCAAGAGGAGGTGCAGCGTCTGTCATTTTGGACACAAGTTAATCTCTTCAAGTTAAAGAAGCATTGTGCTTGTCAATGCTTAGACGGGTTGCATCTTACAGACGTTCATCAACCTATGGTGAGAGAAATATTAAACATGCTTTAGACACATATTATCTTGTCACAGTGGGAGTTACTGCAGATTGTACTCTTTTGAGGTACCGTGATTCGCACACCTTGTTCCAAGCCTGTTTCAGATATTTCCTCATTGGATCCTACAGACAGTTGTAATTCAGCGGTGATTCGCACACCTTGTTTCTTAACTGTGCAGACACAAGTATGTTATGGTGATCTGAACACTATTTTGGTGATTCAGTTAAAATGAGGTCATTGGGATGATATTTTCAGTGACACTTCACTGGTGATTCGCACACCCGGTTTTAATGTTGCACACCTTCTAACATTACGTAAAGCGAATCGTACCTGTGAATTTCATAAGTGATTCATACACTTTGTTTTACTGCTGTACATCTTATAACATTACTTAAAGTGATTCGCTCATTGGAATTTTAGTCTTGTGGGTCAGGAGATAGGACTTTTCGGGTGACACATTCCAAATAACCACAGCTCTAAGAGCTAGCGCTGTGGCACACATGTTTGTATGGGTATGACCTGAACTGTTTGACTAATGTTCTGTCAGTGTTCTAGTCTGCACTTTAATATTGCCCCAACAATGCATTTATTTTCAGAAAACGCCTCTTATTGTTTTGTTACTCATCCATTTGCACATTGTTGTCTGTCATGCTTCCTTTTACAATACGGTGCTGCACGCCCACTCTCCAAGATGTATCCCAGTCCACCGTCATACCAGCAGTTGAACAAAAAAACACTATTATTTGGCCATCCACACCTGAGCGACTTGGTTAAACACATTGACAAAGCCAGTAGTTCGCATAGGCGAAACGTGGGCTTTGACAGTGCTTGTTATTGTTGGTCCTCCTTGAAAATACACATATTTCACATATGTTTTTTTGAAAAGTCTCTAAAGTTACAGACATGGGAGTAGCAGTATAGTTGTAACAGAAAACAAGTGACTCGTACCAGACCTTTAATGATCACCATGCTTATTAAGGTAATGCAAAAGTTGGGGTTTGTGGATATCTGGTGAACAAGTAATTTGGCACAGAGGACATATACCTGTTACTCCGCCACGCCCAATACACACAGTAGACTGGATACTGGTGGCAGAATTACTGCAGATGGAAGATATTGCAGTGACTCATTTGGCGCGCTTCCTGTCGGACCATTCCCCTGTAAGCTGTGCCATGCAGTGGGGCGGAAGTCAGTAGCATTCTTGATCACATTGCCGCTATCACTGAAGGGCAGAGTGGCTTTGTCGAAAATGGTGGTGTTGCAGTAATGCCTGTATACATGTGCAGAACTCTCTCTGCAGTGCAGGTAGACATCTGATCACACACCCTTATAGGACAATGAGAGAGGACCTTTCTGGTTCACCGCCCACAACATGTGCTGCATGAGAGTCTGTCTTGGACTCGCCGTTTGATGACCTTGCATGGCCAAGTATCTGCGAGCTCACACGCATGGTGTCTTCTAACGCCCGCTTTAAGCTAGTGCACTATAATTTCCTCCATAGGACATATATAACCTCTACGAGTCTGCACCGCATATCTCCGCCAGGCCGGATAGTTGCCCGATCTGCAATGCCAGCGGGGCAGATTTCATACACCTGGCTTGGAGATGCCGGACAGTGCATGGCTTCTGGGGACAGGTAGTTACAGACCTTCAGCAGGCCACACACTTGCAAATTGACCATATACCATTAAACTGATTGCTGGGCTATGTTAAGAGGCCAAAGGGTCGTAAAATGATCTACGAATTCCTATAACTGACACTAGTTCTGGTCAGACGTAGAGTGGCCATCACCTGGATGGGTCGAGGTACATATGAAGTTGAGTCGGGGGTGATAAACTGGAAGATGACATCATGGTGTGGAGGGATGTGTGCAACACTTTCTTAGATTTTGAGATGACACTGAATCTGCTAACAGTGATGACATGCATGTGAGTGTGGGTGATGACACAAATTCAGTTTGGGAGGAGGTCTAACGGCAGCAAGTTAGGGCGTTCATACCACCTGTTTCGTGTGTAACTGGGCAAAGTGGTGAGATGAAGAAAGGCCGAACGAGCATTTGTTATTTGGACAGTAATCCTTTCCATCATGACCTGCTGTGTACTGTGTATAATGCTGCTCATACTGCTGTCTGTTCTTTCAAAATGAAAAATAAAGGGTTCAAAAATAAATATATATATATATATATATATATTTATATATATATATATATATATTTCCTAAATTAATACATTTATGATTAATAACGCTGATGATGTCATGAAAGTCACAAGAGACAAGGAGCTAGCTTAAATGATCGTGAATTAAAACAGCAAATAGACATAAGCAAATAGAAAACGTTTTGTGCAGATGGATTTGTCAATTAATTTTATAAGCAAAATAAGGAACCGCTCAACTAGTGTTATTAGAAAGAAGTACAGAAACTAAGTTTAATTGAGAAAGCTTGAAAAGGGCGAACATGCTTCTTTTCGAATCGGTCAATTGCTCTTACTAATGTAGGTTCTAAAAATGTAACATGTCTGCTTTCCCACGCGCACATTTTGGTTTTTCATATTTCTTGCATTCTTCCTTTCAGCCTTACTTGTTCATTTTTATACTGTTTCTATCAGTCATCGATAAGAACACCTGGAGCCTGTGAATAAGTGAATGTTACTTACAGCAGTGCCTGCACTCCTAACCGAATCTCTCGTTCTAAGATGACCCATGTAGGAAGTTAGCTCTGTATATACTATGTCAAAGTGAGAGATAGTGTGCAAAGAGTCAAAGGGTTCCCCTTAGAGGTTGATAGTGGCAAAATATACTAATGGTCTATTTTGTGGCAGTGTGGTCGAGCAGTATGTTTATCAGAGGGTATTGTTAAGGATTTGTTGAACACACACAGGCAATAAATGAGGAACACACACTCAAAGACTTAACTCCAGGCCAATAGTTTTTATATAGAAAAATATATTTTCTTAATTTATTTTAGAACCACAGCATTCAAGATTTGAGGTAAGTACAAAAATGAAAGGTACTTCACACAGGTAAGTATGGAACTTTGATTTAAAACAGTAGTACACACAGTTTAAGTTTAAATTGCAATACGCTATTATAAAAGTGGACTTTGCAAAGATCAACAGTTCCAGGGGGAGGTAAGTTTGGTTAGGTTTCTCAGGTAAGTAAAGCACTTACAAAGTCAGTCTTCTGGGCATAGGCAGCCCACCGTTGGGGGTTCAAGGCAACCCCAAAGTCACTGCACCAGCAACACAGGGCCGGTCAGGTGCAGAGGTCAAAGGAGGGCGGCCGGTCAGGTGCAGAGGTCAAAGGAGGGCCCAAAACACATATGGAGAACAGGGGTGCTCCGGTACTAGTCTGCTTACAGGTAAGTACCTGCATCCTCGGGGAGCAGAACAGGGGGGTTTCGTAGAGCACTGGGGGGGGGGGACACACACAAGCCCACATATCACACCGTCAGCGGCACAGGGGCGGTCGGGTGCAGTAGGCGAAGTAGGCATCAGGTTTGCTATTGAAAGCAACGGAGGGACCGGGGGGGCACTTAGGCGATGCAGGCAGGGCACAGGGTGGCTTCTCGGGTCAGCCACTGAATGGGCTAGGATGAGGGCCGCCTACTGGTCACTCCTGCACTGGAAGGTGGTTCCTCTCGGCCCTGGGGGCTGCGGGTGCAGTGCTTGGTCCAGGCGTCGGGTTCCTTGTTACCAGGCAGTTGCGGTCGGGGGGATCCTCTCTGGAGGCATTGCTGCGAGGGTGCAGGAGGGTCGACTCAGGTTACCCACGTCGTCGTAGTCGCCTGGGAGTCTTCTCTGCAGTGTTTGCACCTGATGCCCCCGGCTCGAGTACAAGAGAACAGAGTGTGAAGTCTCACGCTTCTGGCGGGAAGAGAGAGATCTTTGAAAGTTGCTTTAAAGTTGCAAAGTTGCTGCAGTTTTTGAACAGTGCAGCTGTTCTTGGGAGTTTCTGGTCCTTCGTGTTCAGGGCAGTCCTCTGAGTCCTCTGAGGTCGCTGGTCCCTGTCGGATGCATCGCTGTGCAGGTTCTTTGAGTCTGGAGGCAAGCCGGTAGGGCTGGGGCCAAGTCAGTTTTCGTCTCTGCGGGGCTTTCAGGTCAGCAGTCCTTCTTCTTGTTGTAGGTTGCAGGAATCCGATTTCCTGGGTTCAGGGTCTCCCCTAAACTTTAGGTCTGGGGGGCAGTAGCCAATGGCTACTGTCCTGGAGGGTGGATAACACCCTATTCCTATTAAGGGAATCCTCCAAACTCAAGATGGAGGATTTCTAAAGGCAGGAGTCACATCAGCTCAGGGCACTTTAGGGGCTGTCCTGACTGGTAGGTGGCTCCTCTTTGTTTTCCTCATTATCTCCTCCAGCCTTGCTGCCAAAAGTGGGGGCCGTGGCCGTAGGGGCAGGCATCTCCACTAGCTGGGATGCCCAGGGGTGCTGTAACAAAAGGCATGAGCCTTTGAGGCTCACCGCCAGGTGTTACAGTTCCTGCAGGGGGAGGTGAGAAGCACCTCCACCCAGTACAGGCTTTGTTCCTGGCCACAAAGTGACAAAGGCACTCACCCCTTGTGGCTAGAAACTTGTCTGGTTGTGACAGGCTGGCAGAAACTGGTCAGCCTAGCACTAGGAGTCGGACTGGTATTCAGGGGGCATCTCTAAGATGCCCTCTGGGTGTATTTTACTATAAATTCCACACTGGCATAAGTGTGCATTTACTGTGCTGGGAAGTTTGATACCAGATTTCAGTGTAGCCATTATGGAACTGTGGAGTTCGTAATTGACAGACTCCCAGACCATATACTCTTTATTGCTACCCTGCACTTACAATGTCTACGGTTTTGCTTAGACACTGTAGGGGCATAGTACTCATGCACCTATGCCCTTACCTGTGGTATAATGCACCCTTCCTTAGGGCTGTAGGGCCTGCTAAAGGAGTGACTTACCTATGCCACAGGCAGTGAGAGGTGGGCATGGCACCCGGAGGGGAGGCCATGTAGACTTAGTCATTTGCTGCCCTCCAGCACACACAAGCTGTGAGGCAGTGTGCATGTGCTGAGTGAGGGGTCCTCGGGGTGGCATAAGACATGCTGCAGCCCTTGGAGACTGTCCCTGGTCACAGGGCCCTTGGTACCAGGGGTACCATTTACAAGGGACTTATCTCTGTGCCAGGGCTGTGCCAATTGTGGGAACAAAGGTACAGTTTAGGGAAAGAACACTGGTGCTGGGGCCTGGCTAGCAGGGTCCCAGCACACTTTCAATCATAATTGGCATCAACAAAAGGCAAGAAGTCAGGTGGTAACCATGCCAATGAAGGCATTTCCTTACAACCCTTCCATCCTTAGTCTTAGGTATGACCAGAGGGAAAAAGAACTGAAGATTGACAATCCTGATGACCATGTTGTGGTGGATGGGATTTTGAACTAGCGGATTTGGGGACGAACCTGGACATGCTTAGTTATCATTCTAAAATCCTGTGCTTATGTCTTTAATATGGTCTTTCAATTTTAAACAAGCTTTAAGGTGTCAAGTTCATCCATAGGAAGAACAGGGTGACTTGGACATTCTTTGCTGAGATCCCTACAGTTTTACTTCCACTGTTTCAGGTGCGGATAAGTTTGTAAGATGCAGATGTTTACACCATTTTGACACCATTTCTGACCTTTAAAACTACAAATATCAGGTATTTGTTACGCAAGCAAGATCACTGTAAGCTTGATGTATGCTATGTAACGTTACATTCTTGTGTATTCTGGTTGAGGAAGGTTGTGAACAGGTGAATAGTGGCAGATTTTCAGAGAAAGCATTGACAATAGAAATGTTCTGTATGGAAGACTAGTAAAATATCTGTTTCTGCATGCATTGAAACTTACATCTTTGCCCTTTAATTGGCAAACATGCAAAATGATCCAATGTGTCTCTAGAGTGTTAGAATAACCAGATGTACCTGCAGAGCTTTCCGTTTTAGTTTCTATCTGCCTTTTCGTCTTAAACCTTTGTAGCGCCCTGTACGTTTCATAATAATGTTACCACCTACTGTGAAAGTAATATCGGAAGACTGATTGTGCTTTTAACATCTTTTTACAAAGGTGTGGCCCGAAGTAACCGATCCTGAGAAATTTGTTTATGAAGATGTTGCCATTGCTACCTACTTGTTGGTAAGATACAAATGTGAATGCATTGAAGGCTGATTGGTAACAAATCTCGCCATGTTTGCCCACTCTTTTTACCTAGGTTTTGGTCTTTCATGAAGCCATCTACTATGTAGAAGCCTCATCTAGTTATAGAATAGCGTAACCTCTATGGAATAAACTTACGAAAAAAACATCTACAATAGTGTGGTTGCATTTGCTTTCCCAAGTTACCCATGCCCATTATCAGCACTGTGGTTTCTTGGATTCTCTTCCACCTTACCTCATGCTTTATCCTAGGACTGTTATCTTAAAATAACTGCACTTGTAACAGTTCCAGACTGTTGGTTGCTCTTCAATTTCTATCAAGCCAGCTGGGTCTGAACAGGTAGTTGTTATTATGGTCGATACTTAATACTAAAAGAAGTTTGTTTATGACTCAACATCTTCATGATAGACGCTTATGTGATGGATAATGATTACTATTGTTTAGTACATAGGTATTAGTGGTAAATTGATGGACCTCTCAGATCCACATATTCTCCAGTATTGGGGTATCTTTCATAGATTCACATGCTTGAATCATTCCCCGTCGTCGAAGTGGGAGTCCCACGGTACATAGGAGGCAGTAGAAAAGAATCTCCTCTTTTTTTTTTTTTTTTCATTGTACTCAATGGTAAAAATACATTATTTTTCATTGCTTATTAGTTTCATTAGAAAAGACCCAAAGTCCAGCCAATCAGGCAAGACCACCCCTTTAGAAACCTCAGCGCAGAAGCTCCGATTTTCTACTGCACATCGTGTGTAAGGGAGTCTCCCTGAGCTCTGCTCAGTTTACCTTCTCTTCAGGAGAATTTTTTCCAGATATTTCATTATAACTTATCAGCTGTACTTTGTCAGCATGTCTACAGCTAAGAAAGGTTTATTTAGACCTTGCAGCACCTGTGGTAAGCTAAGGCTTCATTGTGAGGACCCCCACAAGGACTGCATATACTGTCTTCACCCAGAGCATAAGGTGAAAGACTGCAAGATCTGTAGAACATTTTCCAGCAAGACTCCCAGAGATAGAGAAGCCAGGCTCCTTCTTTGGCTCCAGAAACGCAAGTCCAGAGAATCTCTCTCTGAAGAGGAAGATAGTGATACCTCAGTGGCCTCAAAGAAGAGGAAGAGATCTGTGGAGAGTTTTTCAAAAACCAGTAAGTCAGCCAAGAGACTACGTTCTTTTAGGGAAAGAGCTGATGAATGTCCCTCAACTTCAAAGGAACATGGTGGTAAGGTTCGCTTTGAGCTTTCCACTCCAGCTACCACCTCCAAGACGATTAGGAAATCATCAAGCTCCCTGCCACTGTCTGCATCTATGATCTCGACATTGTCGACGGCACCGTCGATGAGCGCGTTGTCGACAGCAGGTTTCGCATCAGCGATGGCGACATTTACAGCTCCATTGTTGTCCATTATCATAACTTCATCACAGTTGTCATCAACAACTATAATATCGGTGAGTCTGAAGTATGGCTCTTCAGCTACCCAAACTATAAAGATTTCAAAGAGACCGTTGACAGAAAAGAAAGTAAGATCTCTGTCGTCGACGCGCACACCGTCAACATCAGCATCTACGAGTAAGCTGCAAAGAACTTCATTGACGACGATTCCACTGACTGCAGTATCGACGATGACACGAAGATCTGCTTCGTCGTCGTCAACGACGTTCCTGCTGTCGACGATGGCACCATCGACAATATCACTGTCAATGACCACGCCGTCAACCACGCCATCAACGGCACCTTGCCATCGACAGCACCACCATCGACAGGTCAGGTCAGATTTCTGAGTCCACACCTATAGAGTCTGGAGGATCTTCTTTCTTGCCTTTGAGAATTCTGGCAATAAGACGAAAGTCCAGTCAACAGACTCTTTTACCCTCTCATACGTCACCTAGTAAGGTATCACCGGCACCTCCACAACATCTTTTTGATAACGTGGAGGGAGATATATACTCGGATGATGGTCTGTGTTCGGTCGCACGTAGCCCTTCTGACCTGGGAATAAAATGCCAAGTTAAAGATGATGAGGCAGAGATTGAACAGCTATATATACAACACTCGTTGCAGGAGCAGAGGCAACCAGGAGCTCAAGAGTTGCAAGAAGAGCGAACTATCCAAATGCCAGTATCATTGATTGCCAACCTTCAACATATGATGCAGGATTATTATTCTAAGTTCCCTCCACCGGGTTCAACCACTTCTGTGCAACCTCCGCTAATAGCGTTGAGCCCTCCCAGTCAGCCATCAGAGTCTGCAGGACCTAATCCAGTCCCATCGTCAGGTCAGGATAACGATCCACCCTCGTTGGATGACGAACAAGAAGAGGGCGAGACACAGGACACAGAATCGCTTCCCCATGAATGGGACAAGTATCAAACTCAGACGCCATCCCCTTCTACACCACCACCGGTTGATTCTCCACCACAAGACATTGGTGGTTTCCATAGTGTAATGGAGAGAGCAGCAAAGAGGTTCCAACTGCCCATAACGTCTAAGCAGTCAGATTGTTTCCTCAATGATTTTAAGCAGGACACTAGGAAATCGGTTCGAGCAATACCGATTGTTGACTTTATTTGGGAGAAGGGCCTTAAAGTCATGCAGAACCCATCTTCAGTCCCAGCAGTGCTGCCAAGGCTGGACAAGAAATTCAAAGCGCCAGACAACTCACCAGCCTGCTTAATTGGTCACCCTAAACCAGACTCAGTGATATCTCAGGCAGCGCAGCGTAGGTCCAGGAATCCGTCTTCCCCACTTGTTGCACCCCCATATAGGGAAGGGTGGTGGTTAGATTCCATTGGAAAGAAGTTTTCGACTATGGCCACCACCACAGTCAGATCGGCGAACTACCTGGCAGTCCTGGGAAGATACAACCGTCATATGTGGGCGAATATACCCCAGTTCATCGACCTCCTGCCTGAAGATAATAGAGCTGAAGCACGTAAAATACTACAAGAAGGTGAGAAGATCTCTGCAGAGATTATAGACTGTGCTATCGATGTCTCATCTACAGGTTTCCGCCAGTTATCCGGGGCTGCTGTATTGAGACGTCAGGGGTGGCTGAAAACTACATCTTTTCGGCCGAAAGTGCAACTGAGGATCCTAGGTATGCCTTATGACGGAGAACTATTATTCGGCAAGCACGCCGATGACGCCCTGCATTCGATAAAGGCAGACAAAGAAACAGCTAGAACCCTGGGTACGCTACAATTTAAAAGGCAGCCCTTTCGAGGAGCAATAAGAAGGGGGCTTTATTCTTACAGGGGCGGATTACATCAGTATCGGCAGTATCTGCCCTACCAAAGTCAAGTTTGCACCACCATTGGTCAACAGCAGCTGCACGCCTATCGGCAACCGTCATCTGCATCCTTCCGTCAAACCACAAGGGGGAAATCCTCTTATAAGAGCAAGGACGCTGTGAGAAAGCACTGACCTCCATCAGTTGCCTGCACCCAACCCCTATCCCAGCACTCTGACAGGGGACAGAATTTCCAACTTCCACCAATGGTCCCTGATCACATCAGACAGATGGGTCTTCAATATTGTCAGCAAGGGACACACACTAGAGTTTCATCAGCCTCCTCCAGAAGTGCCACCAGGAGGACCCCCACCTGCCTGTCTAAAAGAACTCCTAGTACAGATTGCATCTTGATAGACAAGGGAGCAATAGAGATCGTACCGAATGCTCAGAGAGGAACAGGCTTCTACTCTCGCTTCTTCCTCATGCGTAAAAAGACAGGAGACTGGTGACCTATTTTAGACCTCTGAACAAATTCTTGAAAAAACAATTGTTTCCTATGATCACCCTTCAAGATGTGCTACGATTACTCAACCAAGGAGATTTCATGATGTCCTCAGATCGGCCCGAAGAGTTTTCACCAAGGTTCTGGCCCCAGTCGCAGCCTACCTCAGGCAGTTGGGAATCCATGTTTTCCCGTACTTGGACGACTGGCTTATAAAGGCACTGTAAGGAAATGCCTCCTTGGCATGGTTACCCCCTATCTTTTTGCCTTTGCTGATGCTAAGTTATGATTTGAAAGTGTGCTGGGACCCTGCTAACCAGGCCCCAGCACCAGTGTTCTTTCCCTAAACTGTACCTTTGTCTCCACAATTGGCACAACCCTGACACTCAGGTAAGTCCCTTCTAACTGGTACCATGGGCCCTGATGCCAGGGAAGGTATCTAAGGGCTGCAGCATGTCTTATGCCACCCTAGGGACCCCTCACTCAGCACATGCACACTGCTTCACAGCTTGTGTGTGCTGGTGGGGAGAAAATGATTAAGTCAACATGGCATTCCCCTCAGTGTGCCATGCCAACCTCACACTGCCTGTGGCATAGGTAAGTCACCCCTCTAGCAGGCCTTACAGCCCTAAGGCAGGGTGCACTATACCACAGGTGAGGGCAAATGTGCATGAGCACTATGCCCCTACAGTGTCTAAGTCTATTCTTAGACATTGTAAGTACAGTTGTGGCCATATTAAGTATATGGTCTGGGAGTTTGTCAGACACAAACTCCACAGTTCCATAATGGCTACACTGAAAACTGGGAAGTTCGGTATCAAACTTCTCAGCACAATAAATGCACACTGATGCCAGTGTGCAATTTATTGTAAAATACACCCCGAGGGCATCTTAGAGATGCCCCCTGAAAACATACCCGACTTCTAGTGAAGGCTGACCAGCTCCTGCCAACCTGCCACACACCAGACATGTTGCCCGCCACATGGGGAGAGTGCCTTTGTCACGCTGTGGCCAGGAACAAAGCCTGTACTGGGTGGAGGTGCTTCTCACCTCCCCCTGCAGGAACTGTAACACCTGGCGGTGAGCTTCAAAGGCTTACCCCTTTTGTTACAGCGCCTCAGGGCATCCCAGCTAGTGGAGATGCCCACCCCTCCGGCCACTGCCCCCACTTTTGGTGGCAAAGCTGGAGGAGATAATGAGAAAAACAAGGAGGAGTCACCCACCAGTCATGACAGCCCCTAAGGTGACCCCTGCCTTGAGAAATCCTCCATCTTGAGTTTGGAGGATACCCCCAATAGGATTAGGGATGTGCCCCCCTCCCCACAGGGAGGAGGCACAAAGAGGGTGTAGCATCCCTCAAGGACACCCAGACCTAAACACCCCCCTAAATTCAGTATTTACGGGCTCCCCAGATCCCACAAAATCGGATTCCTGCAACCTGAAGAAGGACTGCTGACCTACAAGCCTGCAGAGAAGGAGGAAGACGACAACTGATTTGGCCCCAGCCCTACCGGCCTGTCTCCAACTTCGAAAACCTGCTCCAGCGACGCATCTGACAGGGACCAGCGACCTCTGAAGCCTCAGAGGACTGCCCTGGACTACAGGACCAAGAAGCTCCCATGAACAGCGACCTGTTAAAAACCTGCAACTTCTTTGCAACAAAGAAGCAACTTCCAAAGACTTCACGTTTCCCGCCTGAAGCGCAAGACTTCACACTCTGCACCCAATGCCCCAGGCTCGAACTGCAGAAAACCAACACCTCAGGGAGGACCCCCCGGCGACTGCGAGCCCACTCTGCACCCGATGCCCCAGGCTCGACCTGCAGAAAACCAACACCTCAGGTAGGACCCCCCGGCGACTGCGAGCCCATGAGTAACCAGAGACGACCCCCCCTGAGCCCCCACAGCAATGCCTGCAGAGAGAATCCAGAGGCTGCACCCGCAGCCCCCAAGACCTGAAGGAACCGAACTTCAGTGCAAGAGCGACCCCCAGACGACCCTCTGCTTAGCCCAGGTGGTGGCTTTCCCGAGAAGCCCCCCCTGTGCCTGCCTGCAACGCTAGAGTGACCCCCTGGTCCCTCCATTGTTTTCAATCTAAAACCTGAAGCCTGCTTTGCTCACTGCACCCGGCCGCCCCTGTGCCGCTGAGGGTGTACTTTGTGTGCCTTCTCGTGTCCCCACCCAGTGCTCCACAAATCCCCCTGGTCTGCCCCCCGAGGACGCAAGTACTTACCTGCTGGCAGACTGGAACCGGAGCACCCCTGTTCTCCATAGGCGCCTATGTGTTTTGGGCATCTCTTTGACCTCTGCACCTGACCAGCTGCTGGTGTAGTAACTTTGGGGTTACCTTCAACCCCCAATGGTGGGCTGCTTATGCCCCAAACTTGAGACTTGTAAGTGTTTTACTTACCTTCAAAACTAACCTTTAGTTACCTCCCCCAGGAACTGTTGATTTTTGCACTGTGTCCACTTTGAAAATAGCTTATTGCCATTTTTACAAAGACTGTACATGATCTTGTTTTCGTTCAAAGTTCCTAATGTATCGAAGTGAAGTACCTTACATTTAAAGTATTAACTGTAAATCTTTAACCTATGGTTCTTAAAATAAACTAAGAAAATATATTTTTCAATATATAAACCTATTTACCTGGAGTAGGTCTTTGAGTGTGTGTTCCTCATTTATTGCCTGTGAGTGTACAACAAATGCTTAACACTACCCTCTGATAAGCCTACTGCTCGACCACACTGCCACAAAATAGAGCATTAGAATTATCTACTTTTGCCACTATCTTACCTCTAAGGGGAACCCTTGGACTCTGTGCACACTATTTCTTACTTTGAAATAGTATATACAGAGCCAACTTCCTACAGGCACTAACAGTGTCCAAGGCAGCCAGAGACACAGAAAAATGCTTGTCCCTCTTCAAGGCGTTGGGACTAACAGTCAACTACCCATAGTCTCTCCTAGATCTGTCTAACAACATCACCTTTCTAGGGGCTGTTTTGGACACGCAGCAGGCAAGAGCTTTTGCTTCTCAGGACAGACGGCAAAAACTTCTAAACCTAGTGAGCCGTCTCAGCCGAAGAAAGTCCACTTCTTTCCGGACTTACAAATCTTTTCAGGGTATGCTCTCTTCGTGCATTCCGTTGATAGCAAACTGTCGCCTTCACATGAGAACACTTCAACAATTGGACATTCAGTGGAAATAAATAAACAGATCTTTCGACGATATTGTCCAAATAACCTTACCAGCGAGACAAGCCTTGAATTGGTGGAAAAACACCCCTCTCATCTCAGGCCTCTCCTTCCTGAAGGACAAACCAGTGCACATTCCAACAACAGATGCGTCTCTAGAGGGATGGGGCGCACAGTTTACAGGACCTATCAGTGAGAGGGAGATGGTCCTTACAGGAGTCAGCACTCCACATCAACATATTGGAATTAAAGGCAGTTTTCCTGGCGCTCAAGGCCTTCCTCGCCAAGATCAGAGGTTCCTCTGTGTTGATAAGAACTGACAACACCACAGTCATGCATTACCTCAACAAGCAAGGGGGTAAAAGATCACAGGCGCTGTCTCTTCAGGCACAGGAGCTGTGGCATTGGGTTCTACACCATCGTATAACAATCAGAGCGGAACACCTCCCAGGAGTATCCAACACTTTGGCAGATGCACTAAACAGAACACGGACGACCTGTCACGAATGGGAGCTCAACCAGGCGACTCTCGACCGCCTCTTTCTTCGTTGGGGCAAACCCAGTCTAGATCTGTTTGTGACAAGGCAGAACAGAAAATGCCAACACTTCGCAAGCTGGAAACAGCAAAAAGGGTCAAAGGGGAATGAGTTTTTGATCAAATGGTCAGGGATTTATGCCTATGCTTTTCCCCCGCTCCCACTCATCCCGAGACTTCTTCAAAAGATGAAGAGAGAACCTTGCCGACTACTATTGATCGCTCCCAGATGGACGTGCCAGTTTTGGTTCACGGAGCTGCTGCTCCTCTCGGAGCAACCTCACATTCGATTGAGACCAACACTAGACTTGCTAACGATGACTCAGGGGCAGGTCCATCATCCCAACCCGACTTCTCTTCGATTATCGGCCTGGCTCCTGAATTCTGAGTTTGGCAGTCTAGATATCCCTTCAGACTGTAGATAGGTGCTCCCCTGTGCCAGAGCCCAGTCTACGAATAAGACGTACAGACTTGAGTGGAAAAGATTCTGCATATGATGCAAAACCTTCAATATTCATCCTCTAAAGTCTTCTCCAGAGCAGATACTTCTGTATCTTTTGCAATTAGCGAAATCAGGTCTTTCCCATTCATCGATCAAAGTTCACATAGCTGCCATTTCTCGTTTCCGCCGTACGGCAGTTTTGCCATCTTTATGGTCATCCAGGATAATAAAGCAATTTCTAAAAGGCTTGTTCAGGATGTTTCCTCCAATTCAGCATCCTCCTCCTACCTGTCATCTTAATATTGTGCTGTCCCAATCGATGAGGCATCTCTTCAAGCCTATTCACAAAGCTGACCTGAAATATAGTTCTTGGACGACGGCACTTTTCTGGCGCTTCCTTCCTCGAAGAGGGTTAGTGACATACAGGCATTCACAATCTCACCACCTTTTCTTCAATTTAAATCAGATATGGTCATTCTGAGGACCAACCCACAATTCATTCCTAAAGTTCCCTCGAACTTTCATTTGAACAAGCCACTGATTTTAAAGACTTTCTTTCCGAACCCTCGAACTCCAGCAGAGCGAGCACTTCATTCCCTAGATCTCAAAAGGTGTCTGAAATTCTACATCCAGAGGACTAGCAGCTTTCATAAAGCTGACCAATTGTTCATTAGTTATGGTCAACTCACTAAGGGGAATGCGGTTACCAAGCAATCCATAGCCCGGTGGATCTCCTCCGCTATACAATTCTGACACCAGCCAACGTCAAGGCGCACTCCACTAGAGCGGTATCTATTTCAGCAGCTCTCTTCGCAGGAGTGCCTTTAAACCAGATTTTCAGAGCAGCAACGTGGACTCGCAGCCACACCTTTACTCAACACTACTGCCTGGATGCTGCTGACAGGATGGATGCAGCGGTAGGACAAACAGTTTTGTGTAATTTATTTGCATAAGGTGAGCCAATAATCTTCATTACCCACCATCCCCGAATGCTAATATTTCCAGACTGATATTTATCTTATATATATATAAAGATAAAGCATATATATAGATATTGATAAGTATATCTAACTATATCTGTATTTTATTATGTATGTATATATAGATATATATATATATATAAGGATACATTCAGAATGATGTTTCTTCATGCATATAGATGTTAACATCTTCTTGTACTGCTGATTATTCTGATTCAAGCATGTGAATCTATGAAAGATACCCCAATACTGGAGAAGATAAGTTACTTACCTGTAACTGTGGTTCTCCAGTATTGGATTCTTTCATAGATTCACATGCGACCCACCCTTCTCTCCATAGAGGCTCAGCTCTTTCATCTCTATCTTGAAATTACTGGTGCTGGAAAATCTGAGATACTGAGCCTCTGTGCTGAGGGTTCTAAAGGGGTGGTCTCGCCTGGTTAGCTGGACTTTGGGTCTTATCTAATGAAGCTAATAAGCTATGAAAGTGAATGCATTTTTACCATTGACTACAATGAAAAAAAAAAAAGAGATTTTTTTTACTGCTTTCTATGTACCGTGGGACTCCCACTTCGATGACGGGGATTGATTCAAGCATGTGAATCTATGAAAGATACCAATACTGGAGAACCACAGTTACAGATAAGTAACTTATCTTCTTATGGCACATGTACTGATTAATCGCTTCCCTTGAACCTATAATTGAAACTATCACCTAATTCGTTAGATAACCACATTGTTACTGCTTCTCTATCAATGTTCTTAAAAATTTAAGTTAGGCGTTTTGCTGCTCTTTTCAGCGCTTCATTGCTTTCCAGCTGGTAGTACACTATACAAATGCCCCTACATAATTAAAATACATAAAAACTGTTATTTTCACATTAAATCAGCTAACTCAAAGTTTTAGTAAAGTTGTCCTGATATTAGTAGAGAAATGTATCTGCCACCAAATGCCAAATAAACTAGCTGAATAATGTAATTTAAAACATTCCATCATCAAAGAAAAAAGAAGAGAACCCGAGCCTCACCAAGACAGCTTATAAAATTTGGAAGACACTTTAAAAGTGCTTAGGTTCTATTTTAAAATAATTTTAAGTTCTTGTGGATCCACTTTGTACTTAACTATGCAGCTCCTGTGACACTGAGGCAGTACGATCATGGGCTTTGAGAACACAAGACGTAATATGGCGCATAGTAAAAAAACAGTTTTCCAGGCAGTTAATCAAACTCATAGGTTAGTAACAAATGTTATTTGGTCACTTAACAAGAGGAATGAACTAAGCTCCTATTTGGAGACCCACAGGGTCTCAGTTTTTGATTTTGTTTCAGTCATGATGAGATTCAAACAGCATTAAACAAGGGCTTGATCATGGGACACGAGTACTGAGTCACAGAAATTTGCACTGCCAAGAGCCGGCAAGTTACAAGTTACCAGTTCTGTAAAAAGTCTCTCTGGGAACTAATAATGAACAACCTGGGTGAGGTCCTTTAAGGAGGGTAATTTGTTACTTAAAACAAGCAGAGGTTGCTGGAAGCCCTCATTTTTTTAATCGCCTTTCTGCTTTAAGATTTATTTTTGTAAACGCACCATTGTGAATGCTGTGCAACTAATGCTTTCTAAATGCAAGAAGAGATGTCCTTCTCTCTAATGGACTTTGACTACACTGTTGTTAGGATCCAAACTGATTCACTACTACTTTGTACAATGTAACTTTTGGGACGTATTTACACAGGTCATAGAAGACAAAGCCTAACAAAGGCTAATGCAGCTATCCTACTGCTAAATTGCACTGAGCTTATGCTAGTAGGCACTTAACAGGTTATACCAGTCTTACATACTTAAACCTCAATAGTGATAATATCATAGAAGATCATGAAATAAGAACCATATGAGTAAATGTTATCTGGTACCGCAAGGAACTTGATTTCAGCTGCCTTCTTTCTGATTGAGAGCTTAGGGTCTGCACTCCAGCCCTTTAGCTCCTCACTCAGGACTTGTCTTCTGCCTGAGCTCTCTACCCTCAGTTCAGTGTCATCCTTGTTAGAACCAAACGGCCCCAAAGGTGAGTATCCTCCCTACCTACACCCTTCAAACTCCAGGACGTCTTATCCAGTTGCAAGGTGCCTGGATGTTATCAGGAGTCAGAAGGTCCCCCATTTGGAGGTTGCCTACGTACAATACCAGTCCACAGAAGTTCCAGGGGAAACCTCCAGGGTCCTCCTTAGCAGGTGCAGCCAAATACCGTTTCCAGAATCTGCAGGGGCTTGGGGCAGCACCATTGGCCATAGATAAACAAATCGTAGTCTCTGGGTGCCAGCTGAAGCCCTTGAGTCCATCTCAGCGGCAGTCATTTGTTTTCTCTCCTCTGTTTCCCTTCAGGTGCAGTTTCGTCCAGGGTAGACAGTCCCACAAGGTGGGCAGCTCTGCTCAATACTAAAATGACACATTATCACTCCAACCCTATACTATATCTGTATTTTATTATCTATGCATATATATATATATATATATATATATATATATAGATACGTAAAGAATGATGTTTCTTCATGCATATAGATGTTAACATCTTCTTGTACTGCTGATTTTTCTGATTCATCGTGCACACCATTTTGGTACTGTGAGAGCCTGAAGCCACACCCTAACTCCACAGCTGCCTAGTTCACTCCACCTAAAACTTCAAAAGGGATCCCCTTCTGTAACTGGTTCCAGGGGTCTGGCTACCTTCGTTTGTTTCTGAGGGGCTGAGGGAAGGTGCAATGTGAAAATGTTATCAGCATATGCATATTCTGTCCCCATCCTTTCCTCTACCACAAAGAGTCGTAATCACTGTCAAATTGTCCTATTGTGTGTCAAAGCCTTTGCTTATCCGGTTGGCTAGCAGAGTATTTGACTTGGCCAAGCAGGATGATTCAAAGCCAGAATCTAGGAGCTTAGTCAGACAACAATGATAAATACTGAAATGCCGGAAGGATTGTAGATGTACGGTAACTAATGTCATGTTTGCATTCAGGATCCTTGCCTACCGTTAAATTGGCGCGCCATCCTAGTCTCTAATCCTAACTAGGGCAAACTGTGCTTTGGTGTAGCTTTTTCCATAGTGTGAAATATGGTTAGAGGCACACTTTTCAGTGAAGCACTACAGATGTAAACGCTCCCCCGATGAATGTTGACTCATGTTATAAAGCCTGTAGAGCTGAGCACCTTTCCATGAAGGATGCACTCTGCAACAGGTCATACATATGCACAGATACCGAGATTTGAGTTATACCGTGTTCTCACTCAGTCTAGTGCCTCTTACCTTAACTGCAGAGATGCAAATCATATTTTAAAATGCACCCGCTGTTTACTCCTTCCAATCAATTTTAATCAAGATTACAATCTGTCAGACTCATTCGCATTGGCGTTCCAAAAACTGTGTAGGCCAAAAAGCAAAAGTTAATAATTACTTTTCAAGACTGTTGTTCCTTTGACACCCCCTTGAGAACAATTCAGTTTTTGGAGGCCACAAGTCCCCATGCGAGCCCTCAGATTTCTTATTCGCATTTACACACATACAAACACAGGAACCCACTTATTCACAGATGCTCACTCACTTGGAAGCATTCAAGCACTAGCCCCCTTCCTCAGCTGTATCTTCGACAGTGGCCTCTGGTAATTCCCGATCACTTCTCTCCTGACTCCATGGTTTAGGTGGGTGCGAGCATCAGCAGAAGTCAATGGTGCAATGAGGGAGCTGTGGGTCGGTGATAGAAGCCACATGATGCTAGACCTCAGCAGCTTTCAGGACGTGGGCAGGAGCTTCTGATTACATCCCTCTGCCTCCTGAACATGGCTGAGGATTGAGCATCAACCAGAAGTAGGATGAATGCTCACAAAAGAGACTTGAGGGTATGTGGAAGATTAAAATATAAGAGGACAGAGAAGGCCTGAAATGGCGACAGCAGAGATGCAGAAGAAACAATGTCTTTCTGATGTTCTGTCCTGCAACCTCCTCTCATTGGATTGCTGTCCGAAGAGTCATCCAGTGAGAGGAGAAAGTAAGATCTTTCCATAAATAAATCAACCTCTCTTTTTCCTTCTTCCTCTCCCTCCTCTTCCTTTTCCACTTCTTCTGCTCCATTCTCTCCCACAAACCTCCTCCTCTCGGATCTCTCCCACCACTCATCCTCTTTCTCCTTTACCACCTCTCCCTATTAGGCCACTAGATTGGGTTTGATTGGAAGGTGCTCACTCTTGTAAACCCAAAGTAGGTTTGTACACATCTCTACAGTTCTACCAAATTTGTCATTGGGGAACTGCAGCCCATTGTGTCAGTACTTCTTCAGAGCATCTTGCATTTTACCTGAAAAACATCTACTGTGCCTAATACAGTTTAAGACTGTGATGCTCAAAGTGCGGCCCTCCTGACATTTACGTGGGGCTTCCGAGGCAGCAGCAGCAATGGCCTGCTTTTTACTCGACTTAGCACTAACATTTAAAAAATATTAACGAAACAAGCTAGCATTCATTTACAGGTTAATTTAAGTTTTAAAAAAAAGATAAGATGTAACTAGGTTGTCCTACACCACTTAACTTTGGGAACACTTTCGTTTTTTAAATACACATTGCAGCAAAAGTGAAGGGTTTTTTGGATAATGTAAACATGAATTTGGAAACATTCATTCTTCCCCATCCTTAACAACTGTGCTAATAGTAAACTAAGAGGCAATTCGGTTGTTATGCGACCCCTTTGGTGGCCTGGTTTCCTATTATACATGAACAGCATTATGGCGTATCAAATCAAACACAGGAGAATGTTTAGTACAGCGCGCGCCCTGAAGTCCTGTATTTCAAGTCCTCACGTATGTGATAATGGAGGGAAAGTGGAATAAAATTATTGTGTAGGATCACACAGTCTTGTAAAGTTGGGAAGCTGGGAATAATCCCAGATTTTATGGTTTCACATTGTGCAATTCAGCCACTAAATGTATATGCTTCACTTCCCCTAAACCTACCTTACCTCCAACACACCCCAAACCACTCCACCCCAACCACAACCACCATCCTGTTGGCATCAGTACAGTATCATAGACCAACATTTTGCCCCCTGGGGAAAATCTTTGCGAGTACCCATATTTTAAAATGTATAGCTTTAGTAGGGGATATTCAGATTGTTCAACTGGAGGCTAATTTTTTGTATCACGTGTACCATTTCTTTAGTCTCCTGTTGGTAATGTTTGCAATTGTCCTCATTGGTGCCTGCTTGGGAAGTAAATGGTGAAATATAATATTTAATGGCAATGTCTGTTACTGTGCAAGGCATACAGTGGAGACTGTGTGTCATCTTGCATAATTAGGTTGGGATACGGGGGGCCGGGGTGCAAGATATGAACTCCCAAAAAGTTTGTAATCCGTGCCTTCTTACGTAAATACTCCTTTTTGTTTTTTATTATTAGGCATCGCAAAGCCCTTCCCTTTACCGCTCACTTTAAAATACTTGGCTGGGCACCCACGCGCCTCATAAACCAGCTTCTCTTCCTGGGCACACCAGTCCCCTCCTCTTCTTTATCAGGGCAGTGTAGGGGCTTTTTCCATTCTCCAATTGGCAGCAATATCTCGCTTTACTATCAGGAACATAGTCCCCAGGAAGGTGCGGTCAGCCCTGCTGCTCCCCACTCCCTCAAGAACACCCATCAGGATTGGCAATGAAGCCATCGCCACCTCCACGGTCAACACACTGGAGAGTTCCACAGTCATCACCCGTCAGTAACTCTCTACGAGTAGGCAGGCTGACACCATATGGAAAAATTCTGCGTTGGGCCACGAGCAGAGTAGGTCTGAAGACCCGCCCTCGGCATTCTGTCGGAGGTAAGGTATGCAGTGTGTAAATAGTATGTCTGGACCAAACGGAGGCGAGAAGCTATGGTTTGGTCCCTCAGGGCTATCAAGGCACCCCGCCATTCCTTCTCCTCCATCTGCCCCAGCCAGCCCTCCCATCTCTCTCTAAGGCTCATGAGCGGCCCTATAGTGTTAATGATCAGGGTATGATGTATTTGGGACACCCCGCCCCTGCCCAGGCCACACATCAGAACCTTCACTTCCACCGGGCTAAACCCAGGGAGGACCGTGCCAGTCTGAATGTGGACCCTAAGGCGTTTCCAAGTTGCAGGTATTTGTGGAATTGTGTATTTGAGAGAGAATACTGTTGTTTCAGCTTATGAAATGATAACATATGCCCCCCCAGGCATCCTCCTGAAGCAAAGGGCCTTTATTGTCCTATTTGTGAAACCCCTCCAGAGCGGAGACCTCCTAGAGCCAGGTCCCCCTTCACGGGGGGGTCTGTTGGGTGAGTTTTGCCCACCAACTCGTTTCACGCTGGGCTACTCTCCACCCCAAAAACACCATCCTTGTCAGTTCAGGAATCGCTCTGGGTAGGAGAGCACCATAAGAGCTTGGAAAAACCCAGGGTCAGGAGTTCAAGCTGGTACGCAAGGTCTGACCACCCGCCTCCCAACCAGTCATTTTTTACCAATAGTTGTGTGGCTAAATAATAAAGGTATAGATTGGACATCTCAAGTCCGCCCTCATAAATGTTGCTCTGACAGATGTGAAATGCATTTCAGGGGCGCAAGTTATACCACAGAAATTGCCTTGCCACCGAGTCCATCTTGCCGAACCATCATTTGGTAAGCTGATGGGGAAAGTTCTAGAGGAGGTAAAGAAGGCGGGCAGTATCATCATTTTACACAAGACTATTTTTCCCATCACCTTAAGGGGCAGGGTTTGCCTTCTCTTGATGTCTTTCTTAATCTTCCGGGTGAGCAGCGTGATGTTGAGGGACCATGCCAGGTCAGGCCTCAGGGCAACAGTGATACACAGGTACTGGAAGATATTGTGCGAAATTGGGATATTGTCTTGCCAATCATAGCATAGCATAACGGGACCACCACAGACTTGCCCGGGTTAAGAGGCTGGCCCGAAACTTCTGAGAATAGATTAATAACATGTAAACACTGGGGTCCACTACTGGCCATGTTGGCCAAGTAGAGGAGCACATCGTCAGCATAAAAGGCGATGCAGTCTTCCCTCCCGGTGGGCTAGGCCCAACCACTAATCAACAGATCATCTCTTTTTGCTAATGGTTCAATCGCTAAGGCAAAGAGGAGCGGGGATAAAGAACACCCCTGGTGGGTCCTGCGCCAGATGGGGAAGGAGTCTGAGACTACTCTATTCACTTGCACCTGAGCCAATGGATTTCAGTCGAGGAGTTGCCTCCGATATTTAGGGCCAAACCCTGCTTTTGTTAATACTTGAAAAAGGTACGACCAATCGACCGTATCTAATGCTTTTAGAAATCTATGAGAAGCAGCACCAGTTGTGGGGACAAAGAATGGCGGTAGGTTAAGGCTGCATGAATCCGTCTGAGGCAGTGTCTGATACTTCTGGCGGGCATGAACCCGCATTCATCTGAGTGGATGAGGGAATAGAGCACAGCATGCAACAGGGTGACCAGTATAGTGGCAAATTTTTATTTCACTTTTGAGGAGTGAGATGGGGGCGATAGACGGAGGAGGACACTGTGGGTGGTCGCGACTTCGCTTGCCGGGCTCGGGTGTCCCGAATCATCAATGGGGTGCTAGTAGCATTGAAGTCACCCCCTAAAAGTGTTAGGCCCGGAGGGAGTTGTGATATAACTTCTTGGCGAACCTCCAAAAACAGCTCCAACGCGCCCGGGGAGTATAAATAATCGAGAGGTTAATCAGTTGGTGGTTCAGTGTCCCAGATATGGCCACATAACAACCCTGTGGGTCTAGTTTGGTCATAGTGGTCGCCAAGGAGGTTGTGTGATGTAGCAGTATTGCCAATCCCCTAGATCCCCTGGAAAAGCCCACATGGTATACCTTATTATAGCCACTACGCATTAGCATGGGGCACGAGTGAAGCAGCAGTATAGAAGGGGTAAGGCGACGGGCGGCACTAAATACTGCCAAGCGTTTGATCTTATATAATAGGCCCTTGACGTTCCAGGAGATTACTGTATTAGGGAGCCCAGGAGTGTGCGAGGGTACAGTGTTCGGTTGCATTTGGAACTTATGTGCCTGGCTTCACAGGGTGGTGCAGCTGTGGGCCGGGAACCCATTGATGAGAGTCGTGCATATAAAGGAAGCCTAATTGCATAATGTGACCTCCTGAAAGAAAAGGGTAGGTACACAAAAAACATGACTGTAATTTACGATCCAAACAAACCCCTCAACTTCCCCCACCCCATACTTCCATCCCTGAAACTTCTGTCTCCCAGAAAAACAACACCAAAACCATGGTGGACCCCTCCAGGAAGCTGGATTTCTGCAATAAAGCCCTCATCATGACCCCATTGTCAGCTATGCGATCTCACCCCATCTCCTCTGCATAGTTAGAGAATCATTGTTAGTAGTCCACATCAGAGGAGGGGAGAGGGTTCAGCTAAGGCGTTCTCTTGTTTGATCGGAAAAAGGTTTTCCCCCTCAGAAAAGGCCAGGGGGGGCGAGGGCCTGAAGGGGTCCGGCCCTGGCAACTTAGCCCACCGTTTTGCTTTCTCCGGTGGGATCGGGTGTGGCCCCGTCTGCACCTCGGGCCCTGTGAGCCACCTCGCCTGGACCGCAGAGCCACCCCCAGGACAGAGGGGTACCCCCCTCGGCCCACATGACACTCCTTGGTGAGCCAGTCCCAAGCAGTCTCTGGTGAGTGAAAGAAAAAAGATATCCCATCCAGTAAGACCTTGAGACATGCAGGGAACAAAAGAATATAGGATAGCTGCATCGCTCTGAGCTTTTGTTTGACTGCATCTTATCAGCAGTGTTTATTCTGTACCTCACGTGTATAGTCCGGAAAGATGAGAATTTTAGAGTTTTCCCACAGAAGGGCAGACTGCGTTCTCACTTCTTTCAGGGTGACATCTTGGTTTTTAAAGTTGAGGAACCTGGCAATCATCGGTCCCCTGAGGTCTAGGCGCAAGTGCTCTGTGGGCCTGCTCAATTATGACCCAGGGGGACAAATTATAAGCCGGCAACCAGGTTCTGAGCCACTTTTCTAAAAACTCGGCAGGCTGGGTCTTCTCCGCTCCCTCCAGTAATCCTACGAAGCACAGATTATTGCCCCTGGAGCGATTTTCTGTGTCCTCTGCCCTATGATGAAGTTCGCCTATGCGAGTCAGCAGCTGGGATTCTTTACATTTAAGTTCTGTAACATCGTCCTCTACTGTGGAAACACAGTCTTCCACCTCTTTGATTCGGCCCACTGCTGTCCGCAGATCTTGCCACGACAGGCCCACGTCTTCACACACCTCTCCAATATTGGTCTCTACAGCCTATTGCGAGGATTGGATAGCTTGTAGGATTGTGTCCAGTCCCTCTTTCGCAGGAGCCCCTTGTGCCGAGGTGCAAGGTCCCTGAGGGCGCATTTAAGTAGTAAACAGGTCAATACGCTACTGGGACGCAGGTGGCTGCTTACTCAGCCTCTCCTTCCCCATTGGTGGCTGAATGAACCTGGGAGCACTGGACTCTGGTTCGCTGTCCTTCCGTCGCTGCACGATCAGCAAGCAAATCCGCCTCCAATTACCAGGGAAGGCTCAGGTCACCCCACCCCGGTCTAGCTACTCACTTATCGCTACCTATGGAGCCCTGTACGGAAGAATGTGTCACGCTCAGGGGGCCGCACCCCTAATTGGGGATCTTATGCCTTCATGCACTAGTGAGAGGATATTGAGGTGGGTGGGGCCAGGATCATCCCCTGCCATTCACCTCCTGGTGGCCTCCCCCTCTCGCACAAGCAGCTCCTTCAGGGCTCCCAAAGGGCATACAAGTTGGTGCACTGGACCTCTATGGTTCTCCCCTTCAATGCACTCAGGCTCCACTCTGCCCAGCACACGTGTTCTGGTCTTGGCTGGCCCCTGCCACTCACAAACAGATCAAATGGGTGTCAGTTCATATGCCCTCCAGTCGATATTGCCGCGGCCGACCTCGGCGGCTCCGCAAACCAGGCTGCCGCATTAGGAGGCGACACACGGCCCTGCCGTACGATGCTCTGCTTGATGCCACTTCATTCTCTGACGTGGGGCGCCATTGCGGCCTTGCACCACCCCCGTGCCAGGGCAGCCTGTCTTCTGCCTCCACGCAGTCATCCGCGAGGTCAGGCCACGCTCCCGCTCAGATCCTGGCCTGCAGGGCATGTCTGGTGCCGCCAGGAAAGGCATCCCGGGCCATTGGCTGTCGACCCGCTGGCCACCTCTCTGATGCAGATCCTCACTGCCAGCCGCACTTCTCTCCTTCACCGCCTCCTCTTCCCAGGGGCTGAGGTAGCCGCAAGCAGACAGGGAAGGCGTCCATGGCGATGGGCCTTCGACCTGCAGGCCGCCTCTCCACCGCAGAGCCTCACCACCACCCGCACTTCTCTCCTCCCCCGTCTCCTCTTCCCAGGGACGGAGGTAGCCGCAAGAAGGTACACTTAAGGCAAGTGGCTGATCCCACTCGGTCGCCTCTTGAACAGCCGAGTCTCGTTGCGCAGGCTGCAGCGCCTCACTTCCCGGCCGGGCCCATCTCACCAGGCATGGGTCCTCGAGTGGGGCTCCAACGCCCAGATTTTGGGCTCCCCCAATGCCACAGTCCCCCACCGGGGCAATCAGAGGGGATTCAGCCTCATTGTCTAGGACGTTGGATGCAGAATACTGGGGCTAGTGGCGGTGGATGACGTAGGGGTCCCGAGCACTCTCAAAGTGCGACTGCCATCTTGACGCCCTAAGCCACGCCCCTCTTAAATACTCTTTTAGTGATAAAACCTGTACTTACTCCTGATAACTATGGCTCAAAACAATATGTTTTTCCTCAGAGATATGCTATTAAAGTAATTCAGCAATATAAAAACGGTCATTAAAGTAAAAACATAAGTCTATTTTCAAACCAGTTTAGTGAAAAACAGGAACACTAACAAATAGACAAAAATCTGAAAATCGGATCAGAAGATCTGATATTTGAGGTAAAAAAGCTTGTAGGAAATAATGTGACTGTTAGAAAGTTAGTCGATGTGCACCGCCAAAAGCAACATCTGATGAGACGGTTGTGCTTAAATTGAAAAACTATCAGCAGCAAACTACAAATCTTCATACAGGCCGAGAGAGCAGGGGCAAGGTTAGTTTCTGTCCGAGTTCCTAGCCTCAGCTGCGAATGCAAATGCACGAAGCTTATCTTGAGGAACTCGGGCATGGATCCAAGGAAAGACAGGCTTCTCCCTATGCATCAGGTCTACAGACAAAAGTCAGTTCTTTACTGTTCAGGTTGCTGAGTATCTTTCTCCTGGTCAGTTCTTAAGTTCCCATACTGCAAGATACAACTTATTTGATATCAGGGCACAGATGCCAGTGGAAATACAGACTCAACTACTCTCTTGAGCCAGGGCTACAGCAGACGATCCTTTCACCACTAGACTGCTGAATTAGTGATGAAAATATGCCATTCCTGTCACTTACGGCCCTGGGCCACAAGAGGTTAGCAGGTCTGATGTTTGAGAGGCCAAAGCTTGGATGCAAGCAAAGGCAGCATCTAAGAGTGAAATCCATGCCATGGGCAGACACAGGAACAAGATTCTTCCTCGTATACAGCTGATTGCACTTTTGAATCCTATTCCTGTAGAGACATACCATTTCGATATATTTGCCATGGCTCCATTATCCACATATGAACGCCGGTCTTGTGGACTAAGGCACTACATATGGGTGACTTAGCTAATGTTGAAGATATGCTTTTCAGCGTATCAGATACAGTTTACTTTGATACATGTTGGCTACAGCATTTGCTTTCAGCAACGTTGGTTTGCAGAAACAGCCCCGATGTCATATTTTTAGAATCATTCATTTAGTTGATTTACAACTACACTGCAGCCCATATGTGACCTGTATGCTGCTGGTGCACTTTCGGCACCGTGTCACTGTGGCTCTACAGAAAGATTAATCCAGCCAAATTGAAATAGCCATGTGGCACCATATTTAAACTGCGGAGAACATGCACTGGGAGATGTTTAGGTGTCACCCAGAGTCAAATATGCCAGTGAATCCAGTAAGCCAGTGGCATTTCAGTATACACAAATACTGCTTGATAAATGTGTCTCAGAAGAAGAAAGCAAAATTGCGTGTTAGAAATATTGAAAGCAACATTCACTTCTTTCATTTCTGAATGCATTCCATAAATAAAAAAAATATCACTTTGATGAGTGCGTTGTAGCAGTTTGTTTCATCACTGAAACTTACATGGCCCAGCACCACTTCTTAGAACAAACCATAATTCATTGCATTTTTTTAAAGAAAACTGTCTAGTGTAATTACATGTTATTTGTAATGGTAACTCCTGCTTGTTTCTTATTCACCTTGATAAGTTACTTGCCACCTTGCCTCATTGATTACAGACGTGAACTATAGATGGTAGGACTGAGCTGTGTGCTTTGTATTGTGTGAAGAAGCTTGGACATTTTGTTTGCAATGAACTGTAGGTGTTGGCTCCCAGTCTTTGATTACATGACTGTTATTGACTGACATGCGTTGCTACACATACCTATCTAGTGCAGTGTCTCTCAAGCGAGTAAATGTTTCATCCTTAGGTGATGGATTCTTTTAATGTCTGATTCCTCTTCTTGTGATGCTCCCCAGTCACCATACTGGATCCTGAAACTAATGGAATAGCTCATGTGTGCCAACTGGCGGTGTCACTGGCCTAGTTGCAACTATGGCCCACCTCCAGACATTGACATTGAGCCCCATAAAGGTGCCACCCCTCTGTGGTGATATCAGCTCTTCAGTTGCACACACAAAGATGTGGATCTAGAGCTCTGTTCCTATTGATTTCATTTTTTCACCAAATTCTTCATTTCTTGATTTTAGCAGTGTACATAGATGTCGCCCCTGAAACCTGCAGATTTTAGGCGTGCTTGGCATGTCAAAAGCAGATGTTGATGACCGACCTACATGACGCTTGATAAGGGTGCCTCTGGACCAAGAATACCTGCAAGCCACGTGACAAGTGTTTCTTGGTGCAACGAAAGGCCATCGTGCAGGGAGAGTCCAAGCTTTCTGTTGAGGAACACAAGAAGTAAAGTTGGTCTTGGCTGCCCTCGACAGATAGGTGTAAGGTGTAGTTGACAGAGGGTCCAAAGACAAGCCGAGGAAGAAGCACCAGAAGCACACCCAATGCTCCTTGATGTCCAGTTGCTCCAACTCCAGAGCAAGGACATGCAGTTGTCAGTCACAGCACACTCTTGGGTGTTTGACTTGGAGCCTATGCCAAACCTGCAACTGATGTCCTGAAGACCCCAGGTCATCAAATCTATTCGGCAGTAGGATGCAGCCTTCAAGAAGGGCATGCTTCAGATTTTTAAGTTCACTTTGGCTCCTTTCTGTGCTTCTTTTGACCCCTCGGGCATGTTAAACCATCAGTGTAATTCCTGCCAGCAGGTCCTTCCCCTGAGATGTGTGACCTTAGGCAAAGTCAGACAATAGAGACATGCCATGCCTCTACCTCTACCGCTATGCCGCAATCCCGGCCTTTTGCTCTTCCATGGGTGCCAGCAGTGCTAGCTTAGATCTGCCATCAGCTAGGATCTCAGAATCGGAATCAGCTAGTGCTCATCTAATATAGAGTTACACAATTATCAAAGCAAATGCTGCAGATGATGAGGGTTCTGCTATAGTACATCTGTCTCTTCAACAGTACTTCTGCAGATTTAAGAATTTGGGGTTGATTTGGAGGCCTCCAACGTCACGCTTGATGGGTATAGCTATGAGGAGACAGATAATTTGCTTCCTTTTCACTTAATGGGTACCTTACCACTGTCTGTCCTGGCCCCCTACAGTTGAAAGTCCCTGCTTTGCTGTAATGTTTCTCAGGGCTGCGGAAATCCTTGAAATTTTGCTGCCCTCAGAGGAGACTAAAGGTTTGACCTACAGTTTGGCAGACAGGTTTTTCTGTCACAAATATGACAGGTATATCGGACGACTTATTGTAAGTGCATTATGTCCAGTGGCATGTGCAATAAGGCAGGCCTGATCTTTGTCAGGTTTGTGTCAATTAATTAATTCGCTAAGCTCCAAATCTAGCTGTTGGAAATGGCCTTTCTGCAGGGTCACCTCCAGACTTTTTGATCCTACCAACTCAGACACTTCTGGACCTGACCCTGCAACCTGTCGAGAGGAACTGCCTAGCTGCCCAAAGGACTCACATAACTACTTTTCTGCAAAGGACTGCTGCCCTGCTGTTGTCCTGCTGCCTTGCTGCCCTCTGGCTCAGCTGAGAAGTGCTCTCCAAGGGCTTGCATTGAGCTTGTTTTCTGAAGTCTCAAGGCCAAAAAGACTTCATCTCTGCAAAGAACTCCTTGTGCTGTGAAATTTCGACACACAGCCTGCATTGCGGTGAGAAAATCACTGCACGCCGAACCGGAACGACAAAGCCTGGCTCCCCTAGTGGAGATCACTGAATCGACGCATAGCCGAGCCAGAACGACACAGTCCGACTCCCTGTGAGAAGAATCAACGCGCGCCTGCCGTGCAACAGAGATTTCCCCACATTGCCCGTCGGATTGACGCAGCTCCTGTGACTTCGTCCTGCACGCTCAGGATTTCTCCGCATCATCACCGGGGTGTCCAAATACCCCGCAACCCTAAGAGGACCCAAGTCTGCGCACCAGAAATCAATGCAAGGCCCTGGCTGCGTGAAAAATATCGACTCATCGTCTGTGTGCGCCCGGAGAAACCAACGCACACCTCCCCATTTTCCACGCATCTCCTCCTCTGCAGTCCCGTGCGGATAATTTAGACGCAAACCTGGTACTTTGTGCTTGCAAGAGACACTTTTAGTTTTTTTAAGAACTAAAGACTCTATTATTACCAAAGTGATATTTCAACTTGTACTTATCAAATCTTGATCGCTTTGACCTTATTTTAACCAGATAAATATTCTATATTTTTCTAAACCTGTTTTATGTATTTTTGTGGTGTTATTGTATGATTTATTGCACAAATACTTTACACATTGCCTTCTAAGTTAGACCTGACTGCTCAGTGCCAAGCTACCAGAGGGTGGGCACAGGATCATTTGGATTGCGTGTGACTTACTCTGACTAGACAGAGGGTCCTTGCTTGGACAGGGGGTAACCTGACTGCCAACCAAAGACCCCATTTCTAACACTGGCCCTAAGACTAACCTTGTCACAGATATTTGGCATCTTGGGCCATCAACCTCTGAGACATTGTTGTCTTTTAGTGATTATTGACCTCGTCCTGGTTGGTCTAAGCTTTTTTTCAGGTCCGGTTATAAGTCTCTCGGTTGTGAGGCGTCATAGGCCAGCCCCAGGGAATCTAAAAACGTTGACACAATATCCAACACCTGAAAGGCTTATAGTACAGGCATCCATGTTTAGAGTAAACCAGAATTCTTTTCCTACCTTTTCACAAGGCATAGAGTCAAAAGAATTGATGCTGTGAACAACAAAAAGTATTTTCTTCTGCTGTTTTGACTGTACTCTCCAAGAATGCAGTTGGTCTCTTGGGGTGTTGGGAACATACCCTTTGGGTAATGGAACGCAAGATGTTGCCAGCTTTGCTAGAGGACCTGTGCAGCTCCTTTGTTAGTACATGATGGTCAAGTTGCTGTAAGGATGTTCTTTGTTCTAGTCTGGGCACTGTGGATTTTTTTCCTGTTACAGGCACCAGAATCAAGATTAGTTGACATGCCTGGAAGGCTACCAATGGATTCTCAGACAATATCTAGGTTTTCCTAATGGATATGCCATTTGGTGGATCTAGGGTTTTGGCATGGAGGGTGATGCTGCCTTAGAGAAATTTAAATGCTGCAGATCAACAGCTAGCTTACTGTGGTTACTTTCCCCTTGATGCCAGTTCCTCAGCAATTTTGGAAGTGTAAAAGAAACTTCAGAGGACTTGCATATCACCATCCATAACCCTCTCAGTCTGTACAGCCCCATTCAGCACACATTGCATAATGGTAGGGATAGAGGAGTCTCCTGAGGACAAGGACAAGTACAGCAACAACACCCCTCATCTTCCTTTTGCAAGGTACTGCTGCCAAGCTTCTTTAGTTTGTGCTCCTAATGTTTAGGCTAGTAGCAAGCAAAATCCAACAGGGTCCTGAAGAAAATCATATGGATCCAAGCACAATTGATTTTGGTGGCCCTTCGATTGGCACATGTGAGTTTGGTAATATAAACTGCTGACCATGAGCATCAGCCTTTCACTTTGGCTTTCTTTTGAAATGACCTGCTTACCAACTGCAAGGCAGGGCTCTGCACCCGCACCTCCACAATCTACACTTTCATGTGTAGAAATTGAGCTGAACCAGCTGAAGGGGTATGATCTGTGAATGATGTGATCCATCTGCACAGGAAGTGACATCACTGTTTTCCCACCAAAATCTTCTTTAAAACAAGAAGCCAAGCAAGAAGGCTTAATTTCCCATCATCTGTCTCCACGGGAAATGACATCCATGCAATTCCCGTACTCCAGCTACATAGGAAGCAACATCACTTTCTTCCTTCTCCCTACTTCAAGTAACTCTTCAGGGTGTCCCATCCCCTAGTTGTCCCCAGAAAAGGGTGGACATGGACAAGAGTATCTCCTCTTTGGGTTATTAGGGCCAGGAAGGACCTTGGGCTAAAATCCCTCTTCCACTGAAACTTGCAAGGTAAGATAAAATCATGTGCCTCACATAAGACCTCATACTGCCAATCTCTACAGTTTCACCCATATGTAGGCTGCCTGGATAGTCACATAGCAATGGCACCAGACACAGACCCCAACCGTATTCACATCCCACTAACTACCAGATATCTTTAAACTACAGAACACATATCCCAGCTCAGCTAATCAGTGCCCGAGGCTGAAGATCCAGTAGCATATCAACAAACTCAAGCCTGCTTCAGTTCTTACATCCACCTCCTTCCATAGAATCCCACAGTGGTCAGCCTTCAAAGCCTTATCTTTCAGGAATCTCGCTGACATACTCCTTCAAAGCTACATCTTATGAAGATGATGTCTTACCATTGTCCTTCAACAAAGCTCTGTCTGGAAATGCTCTTGTATTTCTGCTTACCATTGTCAATGCTTTGATGAATGAAGCATCTTCCCAGATGCTCTCAAGACAGGGCCGATCCTCTCACTCCTAAAGAAACCTACACTAGACCCTGATGACCTCGCCAACTAATGTCGCATCCACTCACTTTCCAGTCATTGGCAGGATCATTGGAAAAGCAGTCTGTATTCAACTCTAAGACCACATCTGTGCTAACCAGCTCCTCCATGGCTACCATTTAGGCTTCAGGTCATGCTGCAGCATGGAAACTTCTACCCTGCACATCATAGATGATGGACTCTTGACCGCATATGAAGATGACCCTCCCCCTGCTTTCTGATATTGCTGGACCTGTCAGTTGCCTTCAAGACAGTAGGCCATCCCACCCTCAAACGCACCCTCGAGTCTCGAATGGGGTTTGCCAGCATTGTCCTTCACTGGTTCTCCTCCCACTTTTACACTCAAGGCCAGTTTCTTCACCTGGGCACAAAATAATCCTGTCACTTGTGGAGTATCTCATGGCTCCATACTTTCTCCTGTTATCTTCAACCTATACATGGAGCAGCTTGGTGCGCAGAATCAAGAGTCATCAATATGCAGATGATACACAACTCTACTTGAAAGTCTCCTCTTCTTCTTACATCCAACACCTGAAACACTGCTTGCATATGATCCAGACTTGGACATCCAGTACCTGAAGCTCTACCCAACCAAGACAGAATTCCTTTTATTTGCTAAGAACAATAAACAAGACGCAAACTAAAGCGGGATCAATGACATGAACCTTTATGGTTTCAAAGTCCAACTTTCACCAAATGACAAGTTACTTGGATTCACCTTCAACACCAACACCAACCTCATCCTCAAGGAGCACATTGCCAAAAAAAACAAGATGGTCTGGTACCAGTTCTCTTTTCTAAAGAAAACCAAACCATTTCTTCCAGAAAGTGACTTCAGAACTACTGTTCAATCCTCCGTACTCCTGCATCTGAATCATGGTAATGCCCTACTCCCTGGCCTCCCAGGCTCCACACTGGCACCCCATAGGGGCATTTCCTATATGCTGCAGTATGTCCCATCGAGGGCCTGAAGAAATATGATAATATCACAGTTTCGGCGGAGAATAATATATATATATATTTTTTTAAACTTACCGCCACGCCGCTGATGCTCCATCCATCTCAGCAGTAGGCTTATCAGAGGGTAGTGTTAAGCATTTGTAGTCCACACACAGGCAATAAATGAGGAACACACACTCAAAGACTGATTCCAGGCCAATAGGTTTTTATATAGAAAAATATATTTTCTTAGTTTATTTTAAGAACCACAGGTTCAAGATCTACAAGTAATACTTCAAATGAAAGGTATTTCACTCAGGTATTCTAGTAACTTTGAATAATCACAATAGCATGTACAGTTTTGACAAAAATGGAAATAAGCTAATTTAAAAGTGGACAGTGTGCAAAAATCAACAGTTCCTGGGGGAGGTAAGTAATTGTTAAGTTCACAGGTAAGTAAAATACTTACAGGGTTCAAAGTTGGGTCCAAGGTAGCCCACCGTTGGGGGTTCAAGGCAACCCCAAAGTTACCACACCAGCAGCTCAGGGCAGGTCAGGTGCAGAGGTCAAAGAGGTGCCCAAAACACATAGGCTTCAATAGAAACAGGGGTGCCCCGGTTCCAGTCTGCCGGCAGGTAAGTACCCGCGTCCTCAGGGGGCAGAGCAGGGGGGGGGTTTTGTAGGGCACCGGGGGGACACAAGCAGGCACAGAAAGTACTCCCTCAGCGGCACAGGGGCAGCCGGGTGCAGAGTGCAAACAAGCGTTGGGTTTCTGAAAGGAATTAATGGCCTAGACCCGGGGGTCTCTTCAACGATGCTGGCAGGCACAGAGGGGGCTCCTCGGGGTAGCCACCACCTGGGCTAGGCAGAGGGTCGCCTGGGGGTCGCTCCTGCCCTGGAGTTAGGTTCCTTCAGGTTCCTTCAGGTCCTGGGGGCTGCGGATGCAGTGCTGGTTCCAGGCGTCGGGTTCCTTGTTACAGGCAGTCGCGGTCAGGGGGAGCCTCTGGATGTCCTCTGCAGGTGTCGCTGTGGGGGCTCAGGGGTGTCAACTCTGGCTACTCACGGACTCGCAGTCGCTGGGGAGTCCTCCCTGTAGTGTTAGTTTTCCGCAGGTTGAGCCGGGGGCGTCTGGTGCAGAGTGGAAAGTCTCACGCTTCCGGTAGGAAACGTGTGGTCTTTAAATGTTGCTTCTTTGTTGCAGAAAGTTGCAATTTCTTGAACAGGGCCGCTGTTCTCGGGAGCTTCTTGGTCCTTTAGATGCAGGGTAGTCCTCTGAGGCTTCAGAGGTCGCTGGACCCTGTTGGATGCGTCGCTGTTGCAGTTTTCTTTGAAGTAGGGAGACAGGCCGGTGGGGCTGGGGCCAAATCAGTTGTCGTCTCCGTCTTCACTGCATGGCTTCAGGTTAGCCCTTCTTCTTCTTTAGGTTGCAGGAATCTATCTTCCTCGGTTCTGGGGGGCCCTAAATACTGGATTTAGGGGTGTGTTTAGGTCTGGGAGGGCGGTAGCCAATGGCTACTGTCCTTGAGGGTGGCTACACCCTCTTTGTGGGGAGGGGGGCACATCCCTATTCCTATTGGGGGAATCTTCCAAAATCAAGATGGAGGATTTCTAAAGGCAGGGATCACCTCAGCTCAGGACACCTTAGGGGCTGTCCTGATTGGCGGGTGACTCCTTGTTTTTTTCGTTATCTCCCCTGGACTTGTCGCCAAAAGTGGGGGCTGTGTCCAGGGGGCAAGCATCTCCACTAGCTGGAGTGCCCTGGGGCATTGTAACACGAAGCCTGAGCCTTTGAGGCTCACTGCTAGGTGTTACAGTTCCTGCAAGGGGGAGGTGTGAAGCACCTCCCCCCAGAGCAGGCTTTTGTTTCTGTCCTGAGAGAGCACAAAGCCATGGGGTCAGAAACTCGTCTCAGCAGCAGGCTGGCACAGACCAGTCAGTCCTGCACTGAACAATTGGGTAAAATATAGGGGGAATCTCTAAGATGCCCTCTGTGTGCATTTTTTAATAAATCCAACACTGGCATCAGTGTGGGTTTATTATTCTGAGAAGTTTGATACCAAACTTCCCAGCATTCAGTGTAGCCATTATGGAGCTGTGGAGTTCGTTTTTGACAAACTCCCAGGCCATATAATTAATATAGCCACAACTGTACTTACAATGTCTAAGAATAGACATAGACACTGTAGGGGCATATTGTTCATGCAGCTATGCCCTCACCTGTGGTATAGTGCACCCTGCCTTAGGGCTGTAAGGCCTGCTGGAGGGGTGACTTACCTATGCCACAGGCAGTATTTTGTGTGCATGGCATCCTGAAGGGGATGCCATGTCGACTTTGCCTTTTTCTCCCCCCAACACACACAATCTGCAATGGCAGTGTGCATGTGTTAGGTGAGGGGTCCCTTAGGGTGGCACAACACATGCTGCAGCCCTTAGGGACCTTCCCTGGTCACAGGGCCCTTGGGACCACTGGTACCTTTTACAAGGGACTTATCTCTGTGCCAGGGGTGTGACAATTGTGGAAACAATGGTACATTTTAGGTGAAAGAACACTGGTGCTGGGGCCTGGTTAGCAGGGTCCCCGCACACTTCTCAGTCAAGTCAGCATCAGTATCAGGCAAAAAGTGGGGGGTAACTGCAACAGGGAGCCATTTCCTTACAATCATCTTCAAAGCTAGCTGCATCATTTACAAAGCTGTCACACCCTGCACCTCCATTTACCGTGCAGACAAGCCTACGAGCTCTGGTGATCTCGGCACACCCTCACTTTGGACATCATCTGTCTGCAAACTACGAATTGTAAAAAATAAAAAGACAGCAGACCTTTTGAATCAATGCACCAAAGAACTTGAACAACATCTCTGTATCCATTAGGGCCTCCTCAATCCTGCTCCAATGTAGGAAAGAGAGAAAGACTCCCCTCTTTAAAGAACACTACATCACAATGCATTAACCTTTCACATCCTAGCTTCCTCTTTTCTTTTACTTATTGACGTTTTGCTTCCCTTTGACCATGTACAGCTCTCTGCTTCATTTTCTCTGTGTTTGCCCTACAAAAATACAATACAATATACATACACACATAAATCTATTGTCAGGTCATTGATGTTGATTGGGTTGTGCGCGGCTTTTCCACCAAATCAGTTTATTCAGCCCACAGGTACACAAAAAAACAAGAGGTTTTTTTTCCCTACTGCAGTCACTTTTGCCTTGCGCTTCAGTGGGCTGCATGCTTTGTCATTTTAGCTTCTATATACCAACTTTTTCCCTGACAAACTGGTTCTTTGATCTCCTGTATTGTTTCTTCTGAACATGGTGTGGCCCTTCCATGTGGGGCAGTCCTTCACATTCACAGAGTTCTATTCTCACTCACATACATCCAAGAATGAAGATCACTTTTCTTAATGGATGTGCTCTTAGTTTTAATATCGATAGAACTGTGGAGTACCAGAACGATGATCAACTACTTACTGAATTCTCTTGCACAAGAAAGGGAAATCCTGTCCAAAAGCAAACCTTAGTCCAATGGGTTCTCTGTTGCATCATTGCATTCAAATGTTTTATGCCTTGGCTAAAAAAAAAACTTCCATTCAGGCTTTAGCACTCATTACCTCAGAGCAAAGACTGCCACTACTGTTTTATCTCCAGGTAGTGAGATTTTGGACATCGTCCAAGCAGCCATGTAGGCATCTGCCCATACCTTTAGCATACATTGCTGTACTGATTCGAAGGTCTGCAAAGAGGGACATTTGGTCTGCTCAGTTCAGTAGATTCACATCAGACCCACCTCCTTGGAGCAGGAGCATTGCTGTTGTAATGATCTTGAAGGTGAAGAATCTGTGATTAGACGGATCCATCAGAAGAATAAGTTACATACCTCTGGTTAAGCTTTTTCTGGTGGATTCGCCATCCAAGTGCAGATTTCTCACTGCCCATCTAGCTACGGTTTCTGTAGTTTGGACATTGGGGTATTCAAAAGGTCACAAGTGAGCTTTCACACACAACCAGTGAAAGATCACTCCTGTTAACTATGATCCATGTTCTTGATCATGGAATTTCTGCTAATTGAACTGTTATCAGCATGCATGGTCTGCATCCTTATGCAGCTCTGTATTAAACAAAAATGTGAAGGGTCACATCCTGGACTTAATCTATGACACTGATAGTTACCAGACCACATCCTAGGCCATCCTTTTTCTGCGACTTTGTGGTGTAATTTCCAGAGGCAGAGTGGAGGTGAAATGGAGGTTGGTGGTGGTGCCAGCTGTTGACACATTAGCTATTGCAAGTGCTTCCAGATCCAGTCTGATGCCTGGGGAGATTCACAAGGTGAGCAATATGCGGTTGAGTATCCACCGGAAATAGCCTTACATAAGCAATGTATTCTTTTGGCATATGATAGAGAAATACTTTTTTAATGGCAACCTTAAGGGCCTATACATAATGTCTTCATTAGGATCCAGAATCCCCTCTAATTTCACACCCTTTCAGATTTCTCAGGCTACACACCCAGTGTAAAGTGAGCTAAGTGTATCAATAGCTGGGACTCACTACTGGATCCTAAGTACATGAACAATACTAAAAGAGATAGGTGCAATCAAACCGAATCAAATTGTGACATAGATATATTCTTTGAAAGCACAAATATTACGTGTCTTGAGAAAATCTTGCAGTGCTTTTTTGAATCACAATAAAATCAGGTTGCATGCTACTGACTTTCAAGATAAACATTACCAAAAGTCATCATAAAACTCATTAGCACCCAGTAGCGAATGAGCTGGACAGCCAATCTGAATGCTCCTTTTGTTGGCTATATTTACTAATATATCCCCCAAAAGGAGCATTCTGTATGTGCGCGCTCCTCAGTTCTACCTTGTGCTGGTGTGGAGCACCCCAGCCTTCACACAATTAACAACTAGTGTAAGTTGCCAGCATTGAAGAATGGCTCCTTTCTGCTGCAGAAGCAACAGCTCACTAATCTAACCTGCTCTCGCTGCCGCTCTCTACTGGGTCCTCCAATTCATTGTTAAAGGGGAAATGTATGCCACAGCAACCACAGGAACTAAAAGAAAATGGAAGCCTGCAGGTTCGTTGTTTTTACAGTTCTTTGGCATTTGGGCTCACTTTCTATCTTTAAGAAGGAGAGTAAGGCGCTGACATAGAGTGGTAGTAAATATTGCATCAAACCATAGAGCAGCCATTTCACCCTCAAGTACATTGAGTTAAAGCGACTGCTCATGAGGCGGCGGTGTCAATAGCCTTACTAACTCTTTTCACTCAGCTGTTAATGTCAACACGTGCGAGAAGTGCCTTTTAAGTAAGCATCTACAATACTCCGCTATCGATTCCTTTCAAGATTGTTTTCATATATTGACAGCCCTAGTGAAGAGATGAATAGTAAGCCTCTTGCCAAATAATTACGCCTGGGGGAGTTCCACCGCACTCTAGGGAAAGGAATGGTGTGGTAATTCCCATTTACTAAACTGTCTTTGCACTAGAAATCTATGGAGAACTGTGTTTGGATTTTAAAATGTTGTTGTCTTCAAACATTGGCATTTACAATATTTATATGAAGGTTGATTTTTTTCGATCCCTTTTAATTATATTTTGTGAATACTTTGCTTTTTTTAGATCCTTTGGGAAGATGAACGAACAAAGAAAAGATTGACCAGAAAACAGTCTTTTGTAGACTTAGGTTGTGGGAACGGTCTGCTGGTTCATATTTTGAGCAACGAAGGGGTAAGTTCCTGTTAATTTTAAAAATAAAAAAATATTTATTATCTTAATATTAGGAGTTTGACAAGGAATGATGTAGGATTTTTAAAATAGTAGGTATCCTTTCAAATCCCGTTTACATCAGGTAGTGTTGTGGGATCAAAGGGCAGATAGGTACCACTGGGCCCCAGCTGTAATGGTTGAGGTTGTTTGCCACTGGGATCGGTCCTGTTATGCTTCTGCAAAGTGAGCCATGTAAACCTTTTCCACTTTTGACCACCAGGGTACCGAGAGAAAGCAGTCACAGGCTTCTCGGGGATGTAGTGTGGTGAAAAAGAGCTTAGAACTCGGTCGACTAACAGATTCAATGGTGTATTGTGTAGCCCAGTGCTTACATTTTAAGTTAAAGAAAATATTGTAATTTCACAGCAGAATGAATACTAAAGAGTTCAGCAGGACTGTAATGTAAGTCACTTTTATCAGTTATGTGCTACACACCCCTGTCCTGGTATTGTCTCTCCCCGCTATGATGAGCATCCCATGACTACAGTCTCTACGGATCCAGATAAGGCACAGGTCCAGATGGTGTCAAACACTTTCATTAGTGAGTTGGGTAACTCTGTTGAATTTCTTTTACCCCTTGCATTTACTCTGGCGAACTTTTAGGTTTTAGTCATCTGCCACGCACTGGTGTCAGTGCTAGTTGCAGGCTAAACCCTATGTTTACCTGCTGGTTATCCTTGCATTTTTAGCAGTGCAGCCGGCGCGGTTCGTGCTCCCACCCTCAAGTAATGACTCCTCTGCCGCGGGATTACGAGGGCAATTTTGCGTTGGAAAAGAGAGTCAGATGATGTCTGCAAGGAAGGCCTGCGCTGCAACACTTGCCTTCTTACCTAGCTGTCTTCCTTGCCGGTTACAGGCAGGTAATCAGATTCTGCAGTTGCAGCTTGCAGGCCGGGTCACTCATGCTGGTACATTTTCTCAGTTTTGGACTCCAGATTGATCATCGCTTCATGCTTCAGCAGCAATGCCTTGTCACTTCTCGACATTGGCAGTATCAGTCGAGCCCACAGCAACACTGTGGTACTTGGCATTGAAATGTGTTAATGCAGCTCACACAGGAACCACTCAGAGACTGTGGGGGGGAGGGGTGCGCACTTCATGTCGACGGACAGGGTAGTAAGCGCTATATAAATACAATTACATTTTCCAGACAAGGATTGAAGATCTACCGTCTAAGTTTTAAGAACTGGTTTGAGTTGGTTGTATTTCAAATGTAATTTTCAGATTGCTCCTCGACACAGCCTTTGTGCAAGGTCAAGGTTCTTAAAACAGGTTACAACAGGAATGGCTCCCAGCAGGAATATCCAGACAACCAAGAGCATCCAAAACATTGGCACAATGAAGAATGACATCTCTGTACCTGGCTGTTTTCAGTCTTTCATTGGTAATAATTAGAGACAAATAAAAGGTCAGGCCCTGCCTACAAATTTCCTTACCTTGAACATCAGTAATTTCAGTTCTACTACTCATCCCTACCACTTGAAAAATGTCACTGCTCGGGAAGTAGTAAACAGCAGCCTTTGGCTTACAAGGTCCTCATTGAATTTCTAAATGAAGCCCCTTCTCCATCTTTCTTTCAGTATCTGGGTGTCAACTCTGTTACCTCAGAACTGCAGGTAATGCATGTTCACTATCTGGGAAAGATGTACTCATGCACATCTAGTGCCATGCTAAACCATGGGCATCTAAAATGGATCCCAGTGGCCTGGGTACCTAGACACAGAGCAAATGGATCCCTACTACAGTACATGTGCTTCACAATCACTGCATACATACACATGCAACATGTACATGAGATATTAGCACAAGGTTCTGGATTTCACATAACAGCTGATCTTTGTTATGTTATTTGAATTATAATGTGTCAAATCACTCCCCAACAAGTATCCTGATTCAGGACTCTGACCACTCAGGTGTCAAAACCGGAAAAATCGAAAATATTACACAGAGGGTTCTTTAGTCTGTGACTCATGAAACAAAGGTCTGGTTACAGTAACGATTCACAAAGCATAATAGTGCAGGGATAACAGTCCAGTGCCCTCTAGGAGAGAATATGTGGGTCTCGCATTATGAGGGACAAGCTTGGGACTCAAGTTAGATTAGTTTGACCCCAGTGCCACAATACTCGCTTCACATGCAGTCCGGCACTCAAGCCAGGGTCCCAAAAGATGCACCTCACCTAGTATCAGACCAACTGCAACCTTACTCCACCACTGTAGAAGTCCATTAGTTGGATTAGTAAAAGTGACAGAAATATCCATCTGCTTTTCCCTCAATCACTGTGGTTTTGTGCTCTCCTGTGAAATCTAGAACCAATAACAAGTTAGACCATCTAAGCTATTTGGAATTTGAAACCACTTTAGCAGTTTGTGGTCTGTGTGGATCATAAACTTTGTGCCAAACAAATAATGCTGAAACCACCTCATCCAGTTCTGGTTCCTAGGAAGCAGTCTGTGGCTAATGATGGCATTCAACACTCTCTATCCTTGTCATCAGTTTGATCCACTACCACTCAAATGAGAATTTAGTCTATCAAATGAAGGGCTGACCATAGACAGGTGCCTTCAACACGTGTATATTACAAGGAGCTGCCTTCAGGTCCTCAAAGTGCTTCTCACACTCCATAGTCCAAATCACTTTCCTAAATTCCTTTATGAGTGTCAGGGCTGCCAATGGCGCAATTATAGTCCAATGGTTGGGAACAGAGTTCCAGTGGTATGTAGGAAGTCCCATGAAGGCTCTCACTTAAGCCGGTTTGATGGAAATCACCTACTCCAGCACTTTTGATCTTGTCACCTAACAGGCAAATCTTTCTGTTGTCCCTCTGAATACCAAAGCTGTGTAGCCTTCAGTTCACTTCAGGCCTTTTTTAATTCACCACCAGACACCCCCTGCTCCTTTATCTCACGCTTGCCGGTTTCTGCTTTCTCCCTTTGTGGTGTTTCTCCATTTTTTTCTCTTCCTCCATCTTTCTGATTTGTGTGTTTTCCCTCTTTTACTCTTGGTAAATATTTCAAGGAAAAGTGAGTGGGAATTCATGATATGGAGATGCACTTTGGATGTTTCAGGAGAACGCTTGTTACAAAGGGCTAATGGCCAGACTTACAAAGATATTGTTTCAAAAAGTGTTTGCAATTTGCGGCCAGTCTTTTTGTGACCAGCATCTAATTGTTTGAACCGCCCTGTGTACTAATAGATTGGTTCATAAAATTCAGAATCAGAGTGTGTTCTTGTTCGACCCACCTGATTAATACTCATTAGGTAAGCCCAAATTGCAACTCACTCCAATAGGCCAAAAACACATGGTGGTTGATCTGTAAGGGTGAGTGCTTTAATAAAACCATTTTCTTTAAAGCAGCCCTACTTTGTTAACGAAAATGGACTGCTTTAAAAATAAATAAATAAAAATAAATAAAAAAAATCTTTCTTTTATGTTTTTTTTAAGTTCCATTGAGAGTTGGCAGTGGTTCACTGGGCCACTGCTTGCTTCTACTGAAAGTTGTACCCTAATTCGCAAAGGGAAACGGGTTCCAAAGGGACCCCTTTCCTCTTACAAATAAGTTAAGACCCCAGCGTGGGATTTGGTAACTTTCAATGGTTTGCAGACAGATTTCTGGTCGCAAACTATTGATATATGTGGTACTCTATTTGGTAGGGACGCCAGAGACATGCTCAAACATCTTGTTTAAGTATGGCATCAATATGCAGCTGTAATCAATCAATCAATCAATCAAAGCATTTGTAAAGCGCCCTACTCACCTGTGAAGGTCTCAAAGTACCGAGGGGGGGCTGCTACTGTTCAAACAGCCAAGTCTTGAGGTGTGTGTCTCCTGAAGGTAAGTAGGTCCTGTGTCTGTCGCAGGTGGGTGGGAAGAGTGTTCCACGTCTTGGTGGCGAGGTGGGAGAACAATCTGCCACTGGCGGTCGTTCTGTGGATGCGTGGGACGGTGGCGAGGGCAATGTCAGCAGAGCAAAGCTGTCGGGTCGGGTGTAGAAGGAGAGACGTCTTTTGGGGTATTCTGGTCCGGTGTTGTGGAGTGCCCTGTGAGCGTGGGTGAGGAGTTTGAACATGATTCTCTTGTTGATGGGGAGCCAGTGCAGGTGTCTCAGGTGGGCTGTGATGTGGCTGTGGCGGGGATGTCCAGGATGAGGCATGCGGAGGCATTCTGTATGTGTTGCAGTCTTTTCGGGAGCTGGAGCTTGGCCGTGGTTCCTGCATAGAGGGCGCTGCCGTAGTCCAGTTTGCTTCATACGAGGGCTTGGGTGACGGTCCTTCTGGTTTCAGTGGGGATCCATTTGTAGATCTTCCGAAGCATGCAGAGGGTGTTGAGGGGAGGAAGACATGGCGTTGACTTGCTGGGTCATTGATAGTGATGAGTCCAGGATGAATCCTAGGTTGCGTGCGTGGTCGGTGGGTGTCGGCGTGGTTCCCAGTATGCCAGGCCACCAGGAGTCGTCTCATGCGGAGGGGGTGGAGTCGAGGATGAGGACCCCAGTTTTGTCAGAATTCAGTTTCAGGCAGCTGTTCTTCAACCATTCGGCGATGGCCTTCATTCCTTCGTGGAGGTTGGTTTTGGCGGTGGCGGGGTCTTTGGTGAGGGAGAGAATCAGCTGGGTGTCATTGGCGTATGAGACGATGTTGAGGTTGTGAGATCGGGCGATGTTTGCGAGAGGAGCCATGTAGATGTTAAAGAGGGTCGGGCTGAGGGACAATCCCTGGGGTACGCTGCAGATGATTTTGGTGGCTTCAGAGCGGAATGGAGGGAGGTGGAATCTCTGAGTTCTGCCAGTGAGGAAGGAGGTGATCCAGTCCAGGGCTCTGTCGCGGATCCCTGCGTCGTTGAGGCGTGTGCGTAGGGTTTGGTGGCAGACGGTGTTGAACGCAGCCGAGAGGTCCAGGAGGGTGAGGGCCGCAGTTTCGCCATTGTCAAGTATGGTCCTGATATCGTTGGTGGCGGCGATGAGGGCGGTTTCAGTGCTGTGGTTGCTGTGGAATCCAGATTGGGACGGGTCCAGAGTGTTGTTCTCCTCGAGGAAACGGGTCAGTTGTTTGTTGACAATTTTCTCGATTACTTTTGCCAGGAAGCGAGCAGGAAGTTGGGCTGGAAGGTCTTGAGGTCCTTTGGGTCCGCCTTGGGTTTCTTGAGGAGGGTCTGTTTTAGGAGCCAGTAAAACTTGACCAACTCTTAAAATGGGTTTGGTACATGGTCACACACTTCTTTGGGGTTGTAAGCTCTGAATTGTTTGATTGGGGGAAAGTTTTGTACATCTTTCCTTAAGAGAGCCTCCCACCACAGCTCTCCCTCTTTGGGTTGCTAACATGGTACTCTCCCCAGAGTCTCTGCAATCCATTGCAGTTTCTTCTCTACTGCCCAGTTTATCTAACTTGTCATTACAAAACCTAAAAGGGTCTTCCTGCCCTTTTTCCTGGCATCCTTTGACCCTCTCCTCAAACACTATTCCCTCACCTGATCTAAGAAACATTTGTCAAGGTCGCTCCCACTAACCTTGTATCTCTCGTTGTACAGTGCAGGTAATGCTACGTTTAAGTTCAAATTATTTTTCGGCTGACTTTGAACTCCCACCCGCTCTAATAATTGCCAGGGAGGCAAGAGAGAGATCATAGTACAGAGAATGAGTGTAGAAGTAGAATGTCGGACAAGAGTGGGAGAGAAAACACTGTGACAGGAGAAAAGAGCACAATATGAAAACTATTAGTGGAGGAGCCTGCCGGGCAAGAGGGAAGAGAGAGATAAAGAGCACAGTATGGAGAGTGAGGTAGGAAGCACAATGCAGGAAAGGAGTGAGGGGAAGCTCAAGAAGAGAGAGTAGACATCCGAGACTTGGGAGTAGGCCTCAGAGGGAACGAGTTCACAAGCAAAGACTTGAGAGAGAAAAAAAGAGAGCAGAGCACTGAGATAAATGCTGGAGATGTGTACTGCAGTCACTAGCAGAAGAGGTGGTAACTATACACACGCTGACACAATGGGGGTGAGATGTTTGTACTGGCCAAGGACAACAGAACGACGCATACAAAATCTGCCTGGCAGGACAGAGATACCTATGGGGTCAGTGCCTGAGGTGGCTGAGGGCAAAAGCAGGTGGTACACAGTGATAGAGGGATATAGGTATGCACAGGCACTCTCTAGGGATGGAGATAGATGTTGGAACACTATGAACCACACACGAGGGCACAAGTTGCCTGGCATTGGTGTGCTTTCAAAAACTGAACTACAGGCATCTGCTTTGACACAGTTACATGGATATATGTGTGAAGGCAATGTGTACATTAACTGTGTGCCACAGACACGTCAGAAAGTACCAGTAAAAAAAAAAGGCCAAATTTGAAAAGCCGTGGCTGCGCTTGTAAGTGAACTTATATGACAGGATGTCAGTTCATGGTAAAAAATCTGAATCTTATTTGTGTTTCAGCTTTAATTATTAAATGCCCATTCATCAGCATTTAAATGTGTTACAATAAAGTGCATTGAGTACGATCTTCGCTTTCGTGGGAGCTTTTGGAGTCAGGCATCAGTAGAGGATGAGCACTTTTGACAGGCATTGAGAGGGTCATCTCACTTCCTGAAGCAGCAGGGGTGTTATGATAGGTCCTGTAGCTCAGGAGAGAACCCCCACACTTCATTTAGCAAGAGTGGAGCAAAGAGGGAGGAGGAAAAACAGATTGGAATTGGGGGGGTAAAGATTGCAGGGGTAAGAAGGGCAAACAAGCATTTGCAATGCAACGGGTCTCGCGTTTGCTCATGTTAGAGCTGATCGCGTTGTAAACTCCTAACCTGACTTTTCATCTATCGGCAAAATTGCTTTTATGTACGTAAACCGAAAAAGTGAAATTAACTGTGTAAAGCGCTCGACTTCTGCCAAGCAAAATCGCGCTAGGAAAATAGAGAAAAAGTAGTCCACGATCCGACAGAAAACAGCGAGCCTCGCATGTTTTCTGTACTTGGTCACTGCGCTCGAGGAGGGCTAACCACCGGAAAAGGCATGACGTGTGCATGCCTTCCACTAATGAAAGCAAGCAGATTTTACTAGGCAAGCCCACCAACCAATCAAACACACTAACGTGACGTCAACAGGGCTCCGAGCCCTTTTCTAATAACTAAAGCGTCTCGCTGCGATACGCATGCGCGAGCGCATGCAACGCAGACTCGACCCTAAAAATCAGACTAGGCACACACGCGCACCCATACAAATAAACACCCACATTCACACACACAAATGACACTTTAGCTGCCAGCAAAGCCTCACTGCCTTAGTGAACCCCACTACACACCACCCACCCTGGAAAAAGAAGTAGCACAATTTAAATAGCACAACAGTTGCTCTCACGGTGTCTTGAGCGTGTGGCTGGCAGGAAGACTGGGTCAGGTTTCACTTGGGGAGAAAATGAATCCAGAGCCATTCTGTACCAGCCACACACCTGTTATAATCTGCTATGCGTGTGATGCATTCTGTACACACCTCCATTGTTCTCTGCTCAGCCAGTGTGTGATGCCATGGAATATATTGGTGAGTGACTGCAGAATTGTGACAGAGTGGTCTGAGCAGAGAGGATGCTGCTTCTTGTGGGGTTTCCTTATTACGGAACTTGTAATTTATCCTGTAATCTTTTAAATACATCTTCAAACTCTATCCTAATTGAACTGGCTGCCTGACTCCTACTTACCAGGAAGGATCTTTGAGTACAACAACAGGCCGAGAGGTTGTTGGAGCTGCTATGAGCCGCAATCGTAGCGCAGACACACCTTGAGTTGGTGACGTCTCAAATGGCTTTCTGCATCAGTACGATTGCTCCCTTGCGGGAGGAAGGGTTTGAGAGCGTGAGTCCCATATCCCAGTATACGGGTGGGAACAAAACAGCTGACAGCATGCACAGCCCTGCCCAACCCACACTCTTGTTACATGTAATGATGCGTGTATGTTAATTTGTTATACCTTTAATGAATAGAACGTCTATAATGTATTTCACAAGAAATAGAACCTTTAGCACCCGTGGTTCTGTCCGAGTCAGTTGATTGTGCGGCTGGCGAAAGGGAGGATCTCGTTCGCCAGGTGCAGAATAACTATAATCGTATTTTTCAGCTTTCGCCGTGTGCCAAGGTCATTACTTCAGAGCACCCAGCATGGAATCATCCCTGTGTATAGGTTGATTGAAGCATGGCGCTGGAGCCTGGCTTCTTTGCCGCTCGCTGTTCTTTGCAGAGCCACATAAAGGGGACCCATCATGCTCGCAGAGATGGGTGTGATATCTGACAGTGAACTGAACCTTATCCGCCTCTCCCCCACCAAGTGCATAAATCAGCTTTCTACTCCTTGCAACTCATAGGGGTTTCCACATTTCTAAAAAAAAAATATTTAAAGAAAAATCACACTATTCCTCGTACTGGCAGTATCGAATTTAGATTATTGTAATGGTGTCTATACTGAACTTGAAAAATCAGTATGCCAGCCTTCCCATGTGTGATCTGAGACACAATGACTCCCTCAACCCCGGACGAACAGCCAGCCACCTGCTACCAAGCCAGCCCTAAACATACTCATGGACCCTTCACCTGTCAAGCCTGCAAGTACACATTTCACCGAGCCTGCAGACCTCCTACCGTCCCTCGCACCAACAACCACCTCAAGTGCATCCTCCTCAACACACACTCCGTCCACAAGCACGCCATCGAACTATGGGACCTCCTGGACACAACAGCACCAGACGTCGCCTTCATCACAGAAACCTGGATGAACGCCTCCTCGGCTCCTGACATCGCCATAGCTACAAGATCGCCCGGAAGGACCGCATCAACCAAACCGGTGGAGGAATCACCATCATCTACAGGAACTCCATCAACATCACGACCACCACCGAAGACACCCCCCTCGCCGCCGAACATGTACACTTCCAGATCCACACCGACCCCAGAACCACCCTCAGAGGAACTCTCGTCTACAGGCCCCCGGGCCCACGCGCCCAATTCAGCGAAACCATCACAGATTTCATCAGCCCGCACGCCCTGCCTCTCCAGACTACATCCTCCTCGGGGACCTGAACTTCCACCTGGAGAAAAACAATGACAACAACACCGCCACCCTGCTCGCCAACCTCGGACTCAAGCAACTGGTGAACACCCCCACCCACACCACTGGCCACACGCTCGACCCCATCTTCTCCGCCAGCAACCACATATCCTTTAGCCACTCCTCTGAACTACACTGGACCGACCACAGATGCGTTCACTTCACCTTCAAACGGGAGACCCACCACCATCGCACACAACAAATCCCCCGCAGACACTGGAGCAAAATCTCCACAGAGCAGCTCCTCTCAACACTGAACCAAGACCCACCAGCCATCACCACTGACACCAACAACGCAGCCCTCAGCCCCACACAGTGGATCACCAACTGTGCCGAAAACCTCGCTCCACTTAAAAGCCACCCAAGCGGGACCAGCATCAGGAAACCCCCGTGGTTCACGGACACCCTCAAAGAATCCAAGAAATCCTGCTGTACCCTTGAAAAAACCTGGCGCAGAGAACGCACCACAGAAAACATGTAAGCCCTCAAGATTGCCACCCGTGAACACCACCAGTTGATCCGCTCCACCAAAAGGACATCATTCAAAGAGCGACTAGACAACAACACCCACAACAGCAAAGAACTCTTCAACATCGTCAAAGAGCTCTCCAACCCCAGCGCCAGCTCCAACGTCATCACGCCCTCACAAGAACTTTGTGGCTCCCTCGCTACGTTCTTCCACCGAAAGATCGCAGACCTACACGACAGCTTCGGACCCCGCCGCCCACCACCGAACCAACAGCCCCCACCACTACACTCAACGCCTGGACCCCCATCAGCTCTGAGGAGACCAGAATCACCATGAACACCATCCACTCCGGCTCCCCCTCGGCCCCGTGCCCCCATCACATCTTCAACAAAGCCGACTCCATCATCGCCCCCTATCTCCAGAGCATCATCAACAGCTCATTCTCATCTGCCACCTTCTCCGAGAGCTGGAAACACGCGGAAGTCAACGCCCTCCTGAAAAAACCCACGGCTGACCCCAATGACCTGAAGAACTTCCGCCCCATCTCTCTTCTCTCCTTCCCGGCCAAGGTCATCGAGAAGACCGTCAACAAGCAGCTGACCAATTTTCTTGAAACTAACAACTCGCTCGACCCTTCCCAATAGGATTTTGGGCCAACCACAGCACAGAAACCGCCCTGATCGCAGTCACCGATGACATCAGAACTCTGATGGACAACGGAGAAACAACCGCCCTCATCCTCCTGGACCTCTCGGCTGCCTTCGACACCGTGTGCCATCGCACCCTAATAACCCGCCTCCGCTCCACTGGAATCCTAGGACAGGCCCTTGACTGGATCATCTCGTTCCTCTCCGACAGAACCCAAAGAGTCTACCTCCCGCCTTTCCGCTCAGAACCCACCGAGATCATCTGCGGCGTACCCCAAGGTTCCTCGCTCAGCCCAACCCTCTTCAATATCTACATGAGCCCCCTCGCCGACATCGCACGCAAACACAACATCAACATCATCTCCTACGCCGACGACACCCAGCTGATACTCTCCCTCACCAAAGACCCAACCACCGCCAAAATCAACCTACAGGAAGGAATGAAAGACGTCGCGGAATGGATGAAGCTCAGCTGCCTAAAGCTGAACTCAGACAAGACGGCGGTCCTCATCCTCGGACAATCCCCTTCCGTCTGGGACGACTCCTGGTGGCCCACGGCTCTGGGCACCGCACTAACCCCCTCAGACCACGCACCAACCTCTGATTCATCCTGGACCCCCTCCTCACTATGACCAAGCAAGTCAACGCCGCCTCGTCATCATGCTTCAACACCCTACGCATGCTCTGAAAAATCTTCCGATGGATCCCCGCCGAAACCAGAAAGACAGTTACCCATGCCCTCGTCACAAGCCGTCTGGACTACGGAAACACCCTATACGCAGGGACCACCGCAAAGCTACGGAGACGTCTCCAACGCATACAGAACGCCTCCGCACGCCTCATCCTCGACATCCCTCGCCACAGCCACATATCCGCCCACCTGAAACACCTGCACTGGCTCCCCGTCAACAAGAGGATCACCTTCAGGCTCCTCACCCACGCACACAAAGCTCTCCACAACATGGGCCCCGAATACCTCAACAGCCGCCTCTTGTTCTACACGCCCACCTGTCAGCTTCGCTCAGCCAGCCTCGCCACTGTCCCACGTATCCGCAGAACCACCGCAGGAGGAAAATGCTTCACATACCTGGCAGCCAAAGCATGGAACTCCCTCCCCGCACACCTAACAACTACCCAGGACCATCTCGCCTTCAGGAAGCGCCTCAAGACATGGCTTTTCGAGCAGCAGAACCCCCCCCCCCCCCCCCTCCTTCCCAGCGCCTTGAGACCCTCTCGGGTGAGTAGCGCGCTCTATAAATGCATTGATTGATTGATTGATTGATTGAATTACCATATTATACTGGTACTAAAGGTGCTCCCAGTACAAGAAAGATCACACTTCAGACGCTGAGTCTCATTTCAGTGCTTTACTGGGATGTGCACCAAGATGCATTACGAGGTTTACTGGAAGGGGGCATACTAATATCATAGCAACATTATTTGCCCACTGGTAATTGTAGGTCATGACAGCGGCTATTTTTGTTGGAGGTCTATACAAAGGTTTTTTCTTATAAAATGTATCTGATTCTTAGTCTGTGCATATGCTGCCATCTAGAGGTGGCACCTGGAAATTAATATTGGCTTTTCTCAACAAATATTTTCCGAGCAGTGTGTATCACTTAGTTGAAGTCTAAAGTAGTAACGTGAGTAAATCCACGTTTATAAGCCTTGCACTTAATCTAGCTTTACTCATTTTTATCAATTCCCGCAATCCCTGGAAACGTCCAATCGCCATTGGTTTATTGGCGTACAGCTGCATCGTGGCGAACAGTCTGTGGGAGTACAGGCCGGCCATGTGGAGAAGTTGTCTTTTTTTTACTTATCGAAGAACGCAACAAATCCCTTTCTCCACACACCAGTCAGAAAAGGAGCGGTATAATGTTCTTTCTCAAATCGGAGCGGAATTCATTACTGTTATTAGGAGAAGCAACCTAAAAGATGATTTTGAATAAACAAGCTTTAGTTTTCTATTTGTTTCTGCGAGAATGACAGCGCGAGGACTGTCCTCGTACCAAAGTGCCGTTCACAGACATAATTGTTTGTGGATCTTGTGATACGGAATTTCCACCCGCAAGCTATGTTACTGTGCCGAAAGGTGAAACTTATGTCCAAAGATCTATCTTTTAATGCAGAAAATCTTTAGGATTATGGCAAGAGCGTGGATCAGAATCTCACGGAAGGTCTAAATGGATGTCTGCTTCCTTTCTACCAGGATCGGCGCTAGGCATGGGAAGTGTAGGCCGCTGCTCAGGGCCACGCGCTTGCTCACACTCATGGGGGCCTAGCAGCATTGTGCCACGTTTTCAGGACTACAGTGTTAACGGCCCAGGGGACAGGCATAGCCACTCCCCTGGTTAAGTGCCGCGAGGCCCCTTCCCTGCGCTACAGCGCCGAGAGAAAGGGCTTCAGGTGCGGATTGGGGTGGGCTCAGCTGGGCTGCTCACTGGTATTCTTATCCAGTTCTATTGAGTAGCTTTCTGTCGCCTCACTGAGAGACATTTCACCTCAACAACTTTAGATTTTTTACAGTTTTTTATGACCTCCTGCTGGCCCCTCTCTCTGGGCCTAATTGCTAAATTTGCATAATAACAGCGATTCATTAGACAGGTACTCAAAGTGCGTTCAAGTGTTAAGTGCTCCCTGCCTGTGCATTAATGAAATGTAGGGGTAACCTGCAGGGCTCACAGTCGCAACAAAGAATGATGCTCCATGACATTGGGCACTGCTCACCAAGGATGAAAGGAAAAGGAGTAACGGAAGAGTTGATTACAGAATTGGTGAGACAATTGTGAAATCGTGTGAGAAGTGGGGAGAGCTGTTAGATGACACTTCAGTAGGAAAGATAGGCAGACTCATCAAAGAAGAGGAGGTGGGTGAATTGAAGGAGATGGATGAAATAGGCAGAATCAGTGAGGGAAGGGAAGAGGCCGAGGGAGAGCATTGGCGTAGCAAGGATGGCATGGGCCCTGCTGCAAGCAAGGGCAATTGCCCCTTTGACTTCCGTTGGGTTTGTAAAATATGGCAATTATTAGGGCTCGGGGTGAGGGGGGTACTTAGGGCTCTGGGGTCCTGTGCCACTGAATCTGCTGCACCAAATGTTAGTTACGTCCCTGGGAGAAAGATAAGATGAAGGGTATAACATGCAAAAGAGAGGGATGTGACAGGAGGAGAATCTGCTAAAAAAGGTATGACGATTAGGGAGGACGGAAGGGGGGAGGTGGATATAAAGGAAGAGAACAAGTTAAGTGAGGTAAGAGGCTGGGGGAGAAAAGTGGTGAAGATCAGCACACTTAGGGGAGATGTGGATGTTATATGTACAGAACCAGCGAGAGCATGGTACAGCGGAGAGAGATAAAATATAAGAGCATGGAGGCAAGAGGTGATGTAGGGGGAGCTGGTCTGGCCACAAGCGCGATGGCCACTTGTTGAACGGGCTCCGCGCGCCGGAGAATTAGTAGAGGACGGCAGCACAGACAAAGGAGTGGGAAGGGATGACACAGGCTCCCTCGTGTGTACAGCGGCACAGCTAGACTGGAGGAGTGACAGCTGCCCTCCACACATCACCCAAGCCCCAGACGGCGAGTGGGCTGTGGAGGCCCCGATAGACTCAGACTACAAATGGGTCTCCGCTCACTCCGCACTATAGACCTGTGTTCCCGGTCTGGAGGGTATTGTGCCTGCAGCCCTCTGGGGACCACGCCTGCTACTGCAACTGCCCATTTGTGTGCAGCTGCTGTCTCTGTCCACCACCGGCATCATGCTCTCCCTTCATTGACTGGGAGCAATGGCCCTGCACCCTCCATGCTTTGGGGGGGTATGGGCTCCGTCCCTTGGGGGTCCATCCTGTTGCCCACGGACCATCCTGCAGGCGGGCCGGTGACTCGCCCTTCCCTACCGGACATCGCTGCTGCCCTCCTTCAAGGTCACTTTGATGTTGGCATTTAAGGGGCGCTAAGCGGCCTGGAGGCGGGGGAAGACATATAACGGCGCCTCCTCCGTACTCTGGTCCTGTCTCCTGCATCAATGGTAAGGGATTGACTGTCCATTTCTTCCCACCTCAATACCCTAGAATGCCGCTGCACTGATTGCAGGGCCTTGCGACTTCTGTGCTGTCCACCGCCATTTGGCGCATATCCTCTACTGTGTGCCTGCAATTCCCCCAAGGCAGATGTTAATAGAATCCGGAGACCGCCAGCAAGCCCTCACCCCAACACCAGCTATACGCAGACCGTCAAAGTTACTTGTTGGAAGAAGTTTTATTAAAATTTTTTTATGATATTCTACTACACATCTAAATCGTAAATCACTTGAAGTAAACTTCAGTCATATTTACAAAACATAAATCACATCCATGAGATACAATTTAGTAACCATAAATCATTTTCTTCTGACAGGATCCCTTCCTGTCCTGAACCACCTTTGGACCACACAAGTGAACCGTACCTCACCTGTATCCCTAGGAGGGGCGGTTGCCCTGACTACACCGTTCTTTGTCCACACGCTCAGGGTTCCGGCCCCCCTCCAAACACCAATATGCCTAGGGGTGTAAAGAGGCGGCCAGGAGCGGGAGCCCCATTGTCCCCCCAGCGATCTGGGCTCCCTTACCCCTTAATCTGGTGTGTACATCCGAAGGTTGGCTCAGGACTTCAGGATCCTATCTCTGGTGTTGTCCCAGGGTCCCAGCCTTGGGGACCCCTCTGTTGTTTCTGGTTACTTTAATACCTCACTTTCCACCACGAGGGTGACCAGGGCCCCAAAGGTCCTTCGCTCTCCCCACCCGCAAAAATACTACGAGCGAAAAACCACATGTCGTAAATGAACTGGTCATTATCGGCGTCAGACAAGTGCACCATATATTTGTGAAACATGCTAGGGCCCTTCAAAAATCTGTGCGGAATGTTCCATAAGCGCCCTGGACCTGGGCATAGTTTTGCCATTTCTGCATTGAGTCGACGTACCGAGACATTCATTTTTCTTGATTTAATTCCTGAGCCCCACTTGCGGCTAGGCACCATGTGAGACCAAGCAATAGCCGTGTTCGGGTATTGTTTTGCCAACTTCATGATTTCCATAAATTTCGATTCTCTCAGTGCCTTGCGGCCCATTCGCAACAAATCATTGCCTCCTCGGTGAATAACGATGAGATCCGGGAACTGGAGTCCCTCGAATCCTCCGGCCAACGCGATGAGTTGTTGAAGTTGTGCGATTCCCATTCCACCAACCCCGCACCATCGGAAAGCCACGCATTGGACCGCCGCCGGATTCGGCTCACGGAGCTGTTGCACCCTGTAGGCCGCCCGTCGAACAAACAAATGCCCCAAGACCCATACTACATGTGGTGTCATTGAACTGAAATGAAAGAAAAATTGCATGAGGAGACCATACTTAAGTAACAAGCTTAACAAGGAATTATTGCTTAGACCAATTCCGGCCTGATGTACCGCCTATAACAATTAGATGACCAGCGACCAATGCACTTCACCTCGGCCACTGGCAACCCAGCGCTGCCTGCTAACGTAGCTTCCCCAATCCGAAAAGAATGGGGTGAGTATCCTCGTGGGTCCACCCCCACTGCCCTAAGCGATACCTTGAAAACCTCAGAGAATTGGTAGCGTGAAAGACATTCCCCGTTAGTGTGAATAAACAATGCGGAAGACTCTGCCAGCGGCCGGACAGACAGGTAGGTCCTTACCAGTTTCACCAGACAAAGGGTGGACCCATTAGCTGCGCTGAGTGTGATGCGAGCTCCTTTCTTAAGCTGGTCAGTTTTAGACTTGCGCACCACTATTGAAAAAAACTCTGGACTGACCAACACGTCTCCCCGCTGCAGCCCCCCTGCGTGATCGCTCCTGAAAGAGCCCACTAGTTCACCTATGCGGAATGCACCATAGAAGGCTACCGCGAATGCTGCCACAAATAGAGCTGACTCAACCTGAGAGGAACACACTACGGGGAGACAGCGGAGAAGGTTCTCTAATAATACTGCTGTTATCGGGCGCCTTGAGTCTGTCTTAGCATTGTCCCCCCTGGCCCAACCGGCTACTGCCCGCTTAATAATAAAGGTGTTTAGCTGAGACTCCATGTTCCTGAGTCTAGTGAAAAAACGGATCGCGGCCAGGTAAGCTTTTGCGCAAGAGACTGGTCTACCCCTGTCCCTCAAATGCTGCAAAAAGGCACATACATGCGATTCTGAAAACAAGACTGAAATTTGTTGTGCCTTCAAGAACAGCCTGTACTGGTGAAAAGCTTTCTCATATGCCCCTTTGGTACGCGCTGCCAGAGATGTTGCTACTAAGACTGGGAGGGCGGGACACCAATCTTCCACAGAGATGCTGGGAACTCCGTCATCTTCTCCTCTTCCTGAGGGTGATACCGCAGAAAGTCCTGCATCAACGAGCGAAATAGGGCATCAGCGGCATTGTTATATATCCCCGGTACATGCTTAGCACGAAATGTAATGTTGCACTTTAAGCAGGTTAAAATCAAGTGTTTAAGGAGGCGGAGTACCAGTCGGCATGTAGCCCTTTGTCTATTGATGGCCTCCACCACAGCCATGTTGTCTGACCAGAAGATTACTGACCTATCCTTACATTTCTCAGCCCAGATGGTGACTGCAACAATAATATTGAAGAGTTCCAAAAAGGCTATATTCTTTGTAAAGCCCTTGTTAACCCACTCGATTGGCCAATCCACCCTGCACCAAAGTGGCCCCAAACTTGCATCAAAACCCATGCTTCCAGCTGCGTCTGTAAAAAAAAAAAACCCAGAGTGGGGATGGAAACCATATTACTGCCTGTTAAAGTCCTGCAGAAAAACTTCCCACAACTTTAAGTCATCCCTGACTTCAACAGACAACCGGGTGTGATGGTGTTTCTCGGACAACCCAGCCATTGATCTAGCGATGGACCTTGAAAAAGGGTGAGCCATGGGAATAATTCTTAGAGCGAAATTCAGCTGTCACACCAGAACCTGCAACTGGAGCAGGGTGACTTTTCTCTGAGATAACACAACTTTAATTGAATCCTTGAATACCGCAGCTTATCCCTAGGCAGGCGACATTCCCCAGCCACAGAGTCAATCTCAATCCCTAGGAAAGTGATGCAAGTGGGGGCCCTTTTGTTTTGTCAGGAGCCAGTGGGACCCCGAAGTCCTTAAACATCGTGGTCAAGTCCTGGAAGGCCCACCTGAATTTCCGCGACCTAGGCGGGCCCAATACCAAGAAATCATCCAAATAATGTATGACATTCAGGTGCCCAGTGCGCTTTGAAAATATCCACTGCAGGAAGGTGCTAAACTGCTCAAAATAGCTGCATGACACACTCTGTGTCGGACCCTTTTCCCATTTAACGCTGGACACAACAAGGTTGTCCGTTATCGCCGTTATTGTTCCTATTGGCTATGGAACAGCTGGCCGCTGCTATCCTTAATACCCAGACGATATCGAGGGTCCCCCTTCCGGGTGGCATCTCTACCATCTATTTATACGCGGACGACTTTCTGCTCACAGTCACGGACTTCTACACTCCATCCTGAGCCTGCGAAGCATCCTTGAGGTCTTTGTTACTCTCCCAGGGTATAAGGTGAACTGAGATAAGAGCGAGGTGCTGCCTCATATAACCACTAAGGTGGCCATAGCAGATTTGCTGTTCTGCTGGATGTCCTCCCGCCTCAAGTATCTTGAGATATACCTCAACAGAGGACTGAACTGCATGATTGCAGATAGCCTCGACCCACTGCTCACACGCACCCACCTGGATTTTGCCAAATGGTCCCAATTGGGCCTCTCCCTGTGGGGGAGAGTACAGGCGATCCACATGGCGACACTGCCCGCTTCACGTTTATCTTAGGAATGCTTCCCTTGCTCGTCCCCTTTTTTATGCTCCATCAACAGGCCTATCATTCCTTCACCATTCCTTCATCGTGGGATCCTCCCGACCTTGCCTGACCACTGCCAAACTGTTGGCCCACCGTTCTTGTGGTGGCCTCTGTCTGCCTTCAGTGGAAATGTACGCATTATTGTTACACCTTTCACAGCTCACGTATACACTCCCCGGAATGAGTGACCCTCTGCAATGGATATGCGTGGAAGGAATCTTACTACATTGTCCCCAGGGATCAACCTCACTCTATGGGGACGGGAAAACTGGCACGCTACCTGTCAATCCCATGGTACAAGCAATGGTTAAATCCTGGTGGCGTGCCAACATTTTGCTTGGAGTGCACACCCATTATCACGATTATTCCCCCCTATGGGATAACACAAAGCTGCGGATTTTGGGAGTAATGCTAGACTGTAGAGTTTTGCGAGCAGCGGGCATCACCAAAATGGGCCAGGTGATAGCGTAAACCCTTTGTCATGCTCCGCGACCAATATGATCTCTCCTCTCAACAAGTCTGGAGATACGCCCAGGTGTGACACTGCCTTACCCGTCCTTGGTCCCTACAGCCCTCGCCGATTGTCTCCTATCTTCGAACCTGAGGCCACTTTCATGGGGTAATGTCACGCCTGCACACCCTTATGATTTGCAAACTTTAGTCCCTGCCTCTCCTCCACAATCTCCACCTCTCCTGGCAATTAAAGTTACAGGTGGAAATAGAGCAAGAAGAATGGGCTGACCTCTTGGAAGCCCTGGACCGAGGGGCGCAGGAAGCGCAGATGAAATTCTGTCTTTTTAAGACGCTCCATAACTGATATAGCACACCAGTCAGACTGCAGACGGCAGGACTTTTACATCACACACGATGCTGGCGCTGCCTGAATGCCCGCTGTGACCTTCTGCAAATCCTGTGCGATTGTCCTTCTGTCACGCCCTCCTGGGAAGTGGTTGGGCGTATGCTACAGGAAACTCTACCTTTACCGACTCCGCTCCCTCGTCTGCTTATTTTTCTTCATGACTCCACCGACGCCCTGGACTTGACAGATCCCCAGACCCGTCCTCTGCACCACCGCACTTACCACGGCCAAACTCTGCATACTCAGGCACTGGCGTTCCTCCGCGCCTCCCTTGCACGATGAGTGGCTCTCGGCCATGTACCAAACGGTGTCGTTCGAACATGTCATTTACAACCTGCAGGACAAGACTGATGTATTTCTACAGACTTAGGCACCTTCTCTTCGAAATGGAGTAGATGGCAAATTAATCTCCTCCCCAGGCATTATTGCTATCTTCCCATGACTATCCCCCTCCCCACCACTCCCTCGGTCACATACATGTGCACATAAGCGTGCTTATCTTGCCCCCCTCTCTGCCAGCCTTGGCACTTCCTCATGGACGTCACTCTTCCTCCCAATCCTCTATGCCCCCTGTTCACTCTTACCTCCTGCATGTCGCTCCCCAGCCTCAGTCTTTCCTTTTCCTACCTATCCTCACCAGTCAGGTCCCTGATGTCCTGGACCCTCCTTCCCCACTACCCCCGTTGTGTCCTGTTTCTTCTTGCCAGAATTGGGCTCTCCCCAGATGCGATCGGGTCCCCTCCCCTATTATAACACACCATGTCAGCCACTCTCATTCATTGCTTGCCCTACTTAGCACCTATACTACTACTTGACCTGGTAGACCAGACCCCGTGACATCTCGTTCTCTGCTCAACTATGCCCATCATCCCCCATCCTGGTGAGATTACATATTAGCCCACCTTCCATTCCGCTATCTTATCCCCATCCCTTCCAAGCCATGAGTCACCCATCCGGTTAGCAATGTAATGTTTATCCATATATAATGACACAGTGACCCCCATTTTTTCGCTTCCCAGCCTCACTGTCTCTATGGGGCAGGGCTTTCAAGGCCTGCATTTGCCACGTCTGAGTCGAGTTGTACACTGCCCACCCTCCCTCAAATAGCCCATCCCATCTTCTCACTACATGGCACCCCCTGGGTCTCAAGACTTCTGTCTGCTTTGTTCCTCTTTAAGGACAATGTTATGGTGGTTTTATGGCTTGTTGTTATGCTTGTATTCTCTTTGCTCATGTGGTATTTTGCATCCTCCCCTTCCCTCCTGCTGATTTCTCTAATAAAAAATTGCAAAACAAACAAAGAGGTGATGTAAAGGGGGCAGAACCAGTGACAAATGTTGAGGCTGGTGGGAAAGATAAAAACTGAAAGGTATAGTTTGTATCGGAGAGGGAGGATCATAAGGAGAATGTAAGTGGTGGGGAGGGAGAGAATGGTGAGAGGTAAATAGATGTAAGAGGACAAGTCCACCAAGAACAGGTAAGCGGCTACGGGAGAGAGGCAGGGGAGAGATAGATGTAAAAGGGGCAAAACCAACAAGAGAATGTTAGAGGCTGGAAAAGGATGAGAGGTGAGCAGACAGAAGAGAGAGGTGGTTTTAAGAGGACCAGAATCAATGCGGAAGGTAAGAACAGCGCTTATTTTGAGCCGGTGGTTGTTGATGGGGGGGTGCCAGCACTTATTTTTCCACAGCAAGCATTTACAGAGACCAAGGGATGGGGAAACACACTAACAGGAAAAGAGAAAGATAGAAAAGCAGTCACCAGGTGAGAAAGGAATAAGATAAAAAGCGTTGGCAGAATCAAGCAATGGATAAATGGAGCTTGAGGTAGATTCAGAACTATACAGCCCTGGTGTTCGGTACATTGATATTTCATAGCGCTCACCACGGGTTTCTGAACAGCGCTTGGGGCACTGGCCATCACTATTTTACAAATTAAAGTAAGAGGCAGGAGGAGTTCAATATCTGTGGGACAGGACCAGTAAAGGAAGGAACGAAGGTTAGAGAGAGGGGAGAGATGGATGTAGGAGGCATAGAATGCTCAAGATAAGTTAAGAGTCTGAGGAGAGATGAGAAGAAGGGCAGAGTATGGAGGGGAGGGGAGTGTAATAATCCATGAAGAAAGATAAGACGCTTCAAGAAGATGGAAGGGGAGAGGTGAGTGTAAATGTGGTAGAACCAGTGAAAGAAGATATGAGACTTGGAGGGATAAGGGGTTAGGGGTAGTGAATGGATTAGAACTGTGGATATAAGAGAAGCAGATCCATCTAGAGAACATAAGCAGAGTGGACAGGACAGAAAAGGCATAACCATCAAGAGCAGATAAATTAAAAGGGAAAAGGAAAATGGAAGATGGATAGGTGGATTTAGGAGGGTAGAACCAGCAGAAAAGGGAAAAAGCTGATGGAGAGTTGGGACGTGAAGAGTTGGGCAGGGAAGGGAGATTTGGATGTAAGAGGGGTAGGACCAGCAACAGAAGTTGGGTGGCTTGACGGATAACTGGGAGGTAAAGGATAGATCATGGCCCAAGGAGAGGGGCTAGGCCCATACCGGCAACGAGCCAGAAAATCCAAAGTTGACTGATGGGTCTATGGCTGGGGCCAGCTGGTGGGACAGTTGTTTTTATTTCTGTGGATAAACTGGCCCCTGGCCTGTATTGGCTTGGTCATTGATCCTCAGTGTAAGAAGGCTGCTGCAGACTTCTTACAGAGCGATTTTGACACTGCCATCCAGCTCATCGTCATGTTCGGAGTGACAATGGGGTGTCCTGGACAGGCACAGTATGGGTGTGCCTCCTCCTACAACAAAGAATGCCAAAACCTCAGGGAGCTGCAGCTCAGTTAGCAATGGCCTTGCATGGGAGGTGAGGTAAAGGAGGGTTAGCATATGAGGAGGGCAAGCTGAAGAGTGGGAGGGCATTCCATATAGTACATCAAAGCACACAGAGTTATCTGCTAATCATTGAGCCTATACGAGGTGTCCAGAAGGCTCAAGGAGGCAGATCTTGCATTGGAGGTTGGAAGGACCAAAACCGGTTTGGTTAGGAACCTTGGCACATGGCCAGAGTGACTTGTGGATGGTTAAAGGAGTCCTGCAAGAGTTTTGCATTGTTATCTTTTTAAGCAAAATCGATGTGCAATTTGGTTATTAAATATTAGACTAAATATGAGTTGAGAAGCTTGGGACTTAACCTTTTGCATTTTGGTAAGTGTCTTCCCTTTTCTTTTTAAAATTGTAAATCTCTGGATTTTGGTAGCTTTATCGTGCAAGTCACACACCACCTCCCCCAACCTATACATATTCCACCATGCTGGATTTCCTATACTTATAGATGTAAACTGCACAGAATCTACTATATTAAGCCCGGTTTGTCTTGTTGCTCTAATTTAGTACTTGGCTGCTTAGTGAATCGCTCAGTATAACGTGTGGTCTTTGTTTTACTAATGGCAAATTGTTGTTCATTTTCACCCACTTCTTCTTTATATCTTACAGTTAGTCCAGTTCTTTGAACTGTTAAAATGCAGTTTGATAGTAACTGGTGTGTTTATGGGCTCAGTGTGTTGCTGTGGTCCAACACGTGGTGCTTTTGCCTTATAATGTAGCAACCACCCCACCTTTGTAAGTCATCTGTGCTGTCTCCTCCTTTTATCTCAGGCAATCTGTGCTATCTGTTCTTTGCTTCAGCATTTGCAAGTCACTCACCTCATCTCATCTGGCACGTATCTCTTTGTGCTGATCCCCCTTGTTGGCTGAAACCCAAAATGCCTATTCCATCGATTTAACTGGCATAAGGGGATGTTTGGGGTAGCACTTGAAGATCTGCTGTATATCTCTGGGACAATCTGTGTTGGAATTGTAATCATGCTCTAATCTGGAAACAATCAGTAAACATTGCAGTAATTATATGAGTTTTGGAGAGATGTAGGCCTAACTTTTCTCCGAGTTTAATTAATGTAATGTATTTCTACTTACCAGAGCTTTAGATTATTTGTTCTAGTTTTATTAGGATTATTATTTATATTTTTAGCCATTTTACTGTTATCCACACTAGGTAAGTAGCTTCTTTCAAATTTGCTTCAGCAATGCCAGAGAATTAAGTGTTAATTGATGTCACTTCCTGTGATGACACTTTCTGGGACGTAGGGGCCTCCTGTTCCTATTTTACCCAGGGCCCCAAAAATCCTAGGACCGGCCCTGCTTGCTACATGCAACATGACATTGCGAATCCGTCCAAAGTAAACTTTTTTTGTAGTTTGTTTTTACCGTGGCCAGCATCTGCAGGCACAGCTAGTTCCTACCCTTGCTTCAACGTCCGAGGACCTTCCCTGCTGCTGCTTCTCTTCCTCCAGGTGATTTTCCATCGGTGTGGGAAATCTTATTCTGTTTTGTGACAGGGAGGTGTGGTGCTGCTGCTGCTTGTTGGGGAAAGCGGTTCAGTACGGACCAGCTAAATATAAGTTGGTGGAGCTCTGAAGTATGCCTGCAGTAGCTAGGGCCCAGCAGAGAGGTTGGTGTACTCCGATGTTATTATCTTTGACACGTCGGACTGGGCCGTTGATGGTGGAAATAAAACTTTGTATCACAGCATTAGACCTAGGACACAGAGACGTTATCTGTCCATGTCTTACGGCGAGGTATTTATCTCTGAAAAGAGGGCTCTTGTCCCTCTTCACCGTAGTGGACTACTTCAAGCTTTACTTATAGAAGGTTCTGGGCCGGCTTTAGTGCTGGTGGTGCCCTGTGCGACAGTCTTTTTTGGCACCCTCCACCCCGTGGCCACCTCCTCGAATTACCTCACTACCACCAGGCAAATGTGCCCCTCATGTCTTGATAGCTGCATTTCACATACATACATTTCTTTTAAAGCTCTTGTAAAGGCTGGCTTTACTAATCCACTCAGCTATCCACATAAAATACAGTTCTGTTCTGTGCAGCAGGCATATTAACCCTCTACCCTATATTATGGCGAGTCAAAGCTGTCCCGAGACAAAACTCCCATCTCTCTCTCTCTCTTTCAGGAACATTAATCACAAGAGGTATCTCTACATTTTAATTGCTTTCTAAAAGACTGGACACACAAGGAACTTTTCAGCAGGTGCTTTTAAATCTCAATTTTCGTAAATCATTGCTAAACACAGCACCCCCCCAATCAAAATCAGCATCCGAGAAGGTTGTATCCAGAGCCAGAAATGCACTGCCAGGAGATCCACACGTTCTTGAGTAATTTCGACGTTTTTCTGGGAAAGGTACCTTGCTTGTATTTTAACACGTGGCTTATTTTTCTGTGTCGATGTCTGCAACGCCATTTAGCAACGGTAACCACACCTTCTTTTGGATAACTTTTTTTGTGGCTGCTTTCCCTTGGTGGCGTTCGTGTGCAGTATGACAACTTGTTGACAGAATGTTTCATGTGTGACAGTGCGAATTACTCACAATACTGCGGCCGAGAAAGACAATTCTCACATATTTGACCCCCAAGGCCCCTGGCAGACATCTCCTGCATTGTCTCTGCCCTTTGTCTAACTTGATTTCACAAACTTAGAGGTCACTGGCTTTCTGTTCTTGGTGTTGTTAATTGATGTTGTGTTTGGTTTTTTCAGTGGGCAGATGATTTTCCACAAAATACTTAGAAAAATTGGACAATAAAAGGTGTTCCTCTTCACGTTAGTTCAGCGCAATGTATGACAAATGTAATGCTTGAAAGTGCAGTCACGGAACACACCTAGTAACCATGAGTATAAACTGCTACATATGTGACTGATACTTTTCTGTTGTATTATGTAGGGATAGTTATCCCTGAATTTCTCCTGTAGTAATACAATTTGTTACACATTTTAGCATCGTGGTAAGGGACTGGATGTAAGAAGAAGAAAAATCTGGGACCTGTATGGAGAACGAACTAACCTGGAGGTAAATTATTAACGGGTCGTGATATAGTTCACTTTCTTGTAATATTTTGGTTCTCTGTAAGTAGCTTCTGTAACATATTTTTCTTCCAAATCTTGTACATTCCAAAAATATAGTACATAATTTTGTATTCAATATAATTGTTGACTATATTACATCCATAATCGGCTAATACGCCGCCAGAGAGAACAAGGTGTTCATGTCAGTAGGTACAAAGAAAACGGGCTTTGGCAGTGCCAGTTTTTTAGATTTTGTATTGTGAAAAGTTTTTCCCAGTCGTCAGTACGGCACAGACAACAAGCACCACATCATAGAACAGGTAAGGAATGAGCAACAGTAACGCGAGCTCTCACACATACAAAGCCGGTGCAGCATGACCAACAGCATCGCAAAATTCACACAAACACACACACTCTATATAATAGAGGCCGTTTTAGTGCTAGCCCCTCCACAATCAGACAAGCACCTAGTTAGCAGGCGTGGCATAGACAGCATCGATGGAAGCTTCACGAGGACACACAGAACAAATATATTCTGTACCATATCAGTTCAAGATTCACAAGCTCAATTTATGTTATGTTATGTTATCTGGTTTTATAGAGCTACAACTACCCAGAGGGCTCGTAGCGCTGATAGAGACCACCCAGAGACAAACAAGCCAGAGCCGAATCATGAGATATTAGAAAAGCCAGGTTTTAATAGCTTTCCGAAAATTGCACTCCTGACTGATAGACCGAATGTAGTGTGGAAGAGAATTCCAAAGTTTAGCTCCCTGATACCTCAACATGTTGCTGCCCCATCTCGCTTTCTTAACTCTAGGGTGAGCTAATAAGGCTTTGGAAGCCGATCTAAGGGCTCTAGGCTGCTGGTAGAAAGATGCCAGCGATTTCAACTGGTGTGGGCCCCTGTTATGTAAAGCTCGGTGAATGATACATAGGGATTTAAACTTCACCCACTGTTCTACCAGGAGCCAATGCAGAGTAACCAGCGCCCGCTTGGCAGATGTGTACCTAGGAATATTAAGCAGAAGGCGAGCAGACGCATTCTGTACTGTCTGTAGTTTATTGACAACATATTTGGGTGAACCTAAGAAAAGACTATTGCCGTAGTCGAGTCTGGCTAAAATTAGTGCTTGTACCGTCAGCCTTCTTGCCAAAGGCGGAAGTAGACCAAGTACCTTTCTTAGGAGTCTTATTAAACCAAAACAGGTTGCCGAGACCCTCCTGGCCTGGTATTCTAGAGTCAGGTTAGTATCTAACCAAATTCAAAGGCTCTTAATATAGTCCATCGGTGGTGGCAGAGACTCCAAGGGGAGCACAGGCAGAAATTTATTAACAAGATTGGATTGGTTTCCCAGAGTCATTATTTCTGTCTTTTCTCCATTCAGCTGGAGCCTACTATTAGTCATCCGGCTCGAGACTGCCTGTAAACATAACAGCAGTACCGAGCTATCTGACCCCTCCGTCGTAGAAAAGAATACCACCAGCTGCGTATCATCAGCATACGAAACCAGGGATAAACCAAAAGGCTCCACTAGGTATACCAACGGGGCAATATATATATATATATTTATATATATATTAAAGAGAGTCAGGGTCAATGATCAGCCCTGTGGGACCCCACATTGCAGCTTATACTGTTCTGAGAGAAGGGAACGATCCAGAACCTGAAAGGTTCTGTTTTGAAGAAATGAGGTCATCCATCTAAGTGCTAAACCTTTAATTCCTGCTGTCCCCATTCTTTGGATTAAGAGGCCATGATCCATAGTGTCAAAGGCGGCACTTAAATCCAGCATTATAATTGCTGTCACCTGGCCCTGATCCATACGTTTTCTGGCCTCTTCTGTGACCGCTATCATAGCAGATTCCGTACTGTGAGAAGGTCTAAAGCCCATCTGAGTGGGGTGAAGGATGTTGTTCTCTTCCAAGAATGTAGAGATTTGGGAATTGATGTTTGCCCAGAATTTTAGCCATGTCCGGGAGTAAGGATATGGGCCTGTAGTTCTTAAACTCGCTGGTATCTAAATTGGGTTTTTTCAACAGGGGCTTGACTAATGCTTGCTTCCATTGTTCAGGGACACAGCCACTTTGCAAGGAAGAGTTTAAGAGTTCCATAATGACAGGTACCGTAACAGGGGATCCTGATTTAAGCTTGCAGAGGAGAGATAAAGTAAGTTCCTGTGAAATAAGGGAGAAGCAAGATAATATATTCGTTGTGCGAGGTTTCGCCTGGTCTTGAAAACCATTCTCAACCTCAGGGAGATTTAGATAAATGGAGTCAATCTTCTGTAGGAAGAACCTAGCCAAATTATTGCTATGCTCTTCCGAAGCTTCCGTGGGGTCTGGGGCTGTGGGAGAATGGAGTACTTCCTTCAGCACCTGAAAAATCTCCTTGGGGGATCCCGCTGTCTGTTCTATCCTGTCAGCATAGTATAAGGACTGGGCTCGCCTTATTTCGGCATGATAGTGCATAATCGAATGTCTATACTCTTCCCTAGCTCCAGATTTTATGGAGTTCCTCCATTTCCTCTCTAAACATCTACACTTCCTCTTCAGAGTTGCCTAGTGCGGAGTATGCCACTGGGCTTTGGCTCTTCTCAAGTGCCATGACAGAATCTTATGAGGAAGTAGGGTGTTGAGACATTCAGTGATCCATTCATTAAAAGGTGCCGTGCCTATGTGGTTGCCTTTCAGAAAAGACTCCTTTCAGTTATCTAAAAGCTTAATCCACTCATCTGGGTTGAGGCAATGCCACCTCCTAACATGCCGGACCGTAGCCTGCGGAGGGCCTGTCTCCCGTGAAATCTCTAGTTTTAATGGGATTAAGAAGTGATCAGACCATGCCAACGGGGAAGAGGACATGGTACAGAGCGAGGTTGAATTACTAAAAACTAAATCAGTAGTATGGCCCCTCTCATGCTTAGGACCTTTGACTAATCGTTTCAATCCAAGAGCTTCCAGATCGATCAACAGGCGTTTGGATGCTATATGGTCTAAATTGTCTATTTGAATATTAAAATCGCCTAACACTGTTAGGTTGGGTTTATTGCTAATTAAATCAGCTACATGGTCTGGAAAAGTATTAAGAAAATCATCATGAGGCCTAGGCGGCCGGTAAAGCAATACTCCCGTAAATGTAAAGGTGGGATTCAGAGTTAAAGAAAAACACATACCCTCGCATCCCGCCCACTGAAGCGGACATGAGCTAAACGGAAGTTCTTGTTTGTAAATCACCGCAATTCCTCCTCCTCTTGAAGTAGCTCTGTCTAACCTTGTTATAGCATACCCTGTGGAAAGGGCTAGGGCTATGACAGGACCCGACCCATCGTGTAACCACGTCTCAGTGAGAAAAAAGGCGTAGGGCTGCATCGCTTAATAGGAGATTTATATCAAGCTTATGTGCCGGTAAAGAACGACAGTTTACCAGCTGAAGGTCCAAATGAGGTTTGGAGTGCAGAGGACCCAAAGATCCTAAGTCCTGTGGGGTCCATTTACATGAAGGGCAGGCCCATAAAATGTCCCTAAGTCTGGACATAACTGGCAGGTGTCAGTCAAGCCTCTTCTGAGATCCTTCAACTTCTCCGAGGTATAGGAACCGACCATATTCCTCGGAGAATTAGGGGGGGTGGCCCCTGGGCCCTGTCTGGCACGGAAGGGTGCAGACGGGCTTGCCTTAGGCGCGCTGACGGCGAGCCCGCTGCGCGCGTTGGCTGCGCGACCGCAGCATCCGGCAATATGAAAATCCCGATGCCGAATAACTGGACCCGCACCCTCCCAAAATGGCGGCTGAAAAACGTGCCACCAGTTAGGGGAAAATATGGAGGACCGGGTATGCCCCGTGGGTGTAAAAATATCAATTGAAACTGGCTGGCCACTGAACACGGGCCCAGGCAACTAAAATATTAAAAGTAGACAAGTGTCCGATAAAATCCAATATAAAATTGGAATAAATTCCCCAAAACACTTTACCTCTCTCCCCCCCCCACAACATCTATTAGAAAATTCCTTCCACTTTACCCTGGGCTAGTCTCTAGCAGTTAGCTGCGCGACCGCAGCATCCAGCAATATGAAAATCCCGATGCCGAACAACTGGACCCGCACCCTCACAAAATGGCGGCCGAAAAACGTGCCACCAGTTAGTGGAAAAAAATGGAGGACCGGGGATGCCCCGTGGGTGTAAAAATATAAATTGGAACTGTCTGGCCACTGAACACGGGTCCAGGCCACTAAAATATTAAAAGTAGACAAGCGTCCGATAAAATCCAATAAAAAATTGGCATAAATTCCCCAAAACACTTTACCTCTCCCCCCTCCACAACATCTATTAGAAAATTCCTTCCACTTTACCCTGGGCTACTCTCTAGCAGTTAGCTGCACGACCGCAGCATCCGGCAATATGAAAATCCCGATGCCGAACAACTGGACCCGCACCCTCCCAAAATGGCAGCCGAAAAACGTGCCACCAGTTAGTGAAAAAAATGGAGGACTGGGGATGCCCCATGGGTGTAAAAATATAAATTGGAACTGGCTGGCCACTGAACACGGGCCCAGACCACTAAAATATTAAAAATAGACAAGTGTCCGATAAAATCCAATAAAAAATTGGCATAAATTCCCCAAAACACTTTACCTCTCCCCCCTCCACAACATCTATTAGAAAATTCCTTCCACTTTACCCTGGGCTAGTCTCTAGCAGTTAGCTGCGTGACCGCAGCATCCGGCAGTATGAAAATCCCGATGCCAAACAACGGGACCCGCACCCTCCCAAAATGGCAGCCGAAAAACGTGCCACCAGTTAGTGGAAAATATGGAGGACCGGGGATGCCCCGTGGGTGTAAAAATATAAATTGGAACTGGCTGGCCACTGAACACGGGCCCAGACCACTAAAATATAAAAAGTAGACAAGTGTCCGATAAAATTCAATAAAAAATTGGCATAAACTCCCCAAAACACTTTACCTCTCTCCCCCCCCCCCCCCCACAACATCTATTAGAAAATTCCTTCCACTTTACCCTGGGCTAGTCTCTAGCAGTTAGCTGCGCGACCGCAGCATCCAGCAGTATGAAAATCCCGATGACGAACAACTGGACCCGCACCCTCACAAAATGGCGGCCGAAAAACGTGCCACCAGTTAGTGGAAAAAAATGGAGGACCGGGGATGCCCCGTGGGTGTAAAAATATAAATTGGAACTGTCTGGCCACTGAACACGGGTCCAGGCCACTAAAATATTAAAAGTAGACAAGCGTCCGATAAAATCCAATAAAAAATTGGCATAAATTCCCCAAAACACTTTACCTCTCCCCCCTCCACAACATCTATTAGAAAATTCCTTCCACTTTACCCTGGGCTACTCTCTAGCAGTTAGCTGCGCGACCGCAGCATCCGGCAATATGAAAATCCCGATTCCAAACAACTGGACCCGCACCCTCCCAAAATGGCAGCCGAAAAACGTGCCACCAGTTAGAGGAAAAAATGGAGGACTGGGGATGCCCCATGGGTGTAAAAATATAAATAGGAACTGGCTGGCCACTGAACACGGGCCCAGACCACTAAAATATGAAAAATAGACAAGTGTCCGATAAAATCCAATAAAAAATTGGCATAAATTCCCCAAAACACTTTACCTCTCCCCCCTCCACAACATCTATTAGAAAATTCCTTCCACTTTACCCTGGGCTAGTCTCTAGCAGTTAGCTGCGCGACCGCAGCATCCGGCAGTATGAAAATCCCGATGCCAAACAACGGGACCCGCACCCTCCCAAAATGGCAGCCGAAAAACGTGCCACCAGTTAGTGGAAAATATGGAGGACCGGGGATGCCCCGTGGGTGTAAAAATATAAATTGGAACTTGCTGGCCACTGAACACGGGCCCAGACCACTAAAATATTAAAAGTAGACAAGTGTCCGATAAAATTAAATAAAAAATTGGCATAAACTCCCCAAAACACTTTACCTCTCTCCCCTCCACAACATCTATTAGAAAATTCCTTCCACTTTACCATGGGCTAGTCTCTAGCAGTTAGCTGCGCGACCGCAGCATCCGGCAGTATGAAAATCCCGATGCCAAACAACTGGACCCGCACCCTCCCAAAATGGCAGCCGAAAAACGTGCCACCAGTTAGTGGAAAGTATGGAGGACCGGGGATGCCCCGTGGGTGTAAACCTATAAATTGGAACTGGCTGGCCACTGAACACGGGCCCAGACCACTAAAATATTAAAAGTAGACAAGTGTCCGATAAAATTCAATAAAATATTGGCATAAACTCCCCAAAACACTTTACCTCTCCCCCCTCCACAACATCTATTAGAAAATTCCTTCCACTTTACCCTGGACTAGTCTAGCAGTTAGCTCCGCAACCGCAGCATCCGGCAATATGAAAATCCCGATGCCGAACTACTGGACCCGCACCCTCCCAAAATGGCAGCCGAAAAACGTGCCACCAGTTAGTGGAAAAAATGGAGGACTGGGGATGCTCCATGGGTGTAAAAATATAAATAGGAACTGGCTGGCCACTGAACACGGGCCCAGACCACTAAAATATTAAAAATAGACAAGTGTCCGATAAAATCCAATAAAAAATTGGCATAAATTCCCCAAAACACTTTACCTCTCCCCCCTCCACAACATCTCTTAGAAAATTCCTTCCACTTTACCCTGGGCTAGTCTCTAGCAGTTAGCTGCGCGACCACAGCATCCGGCAATATGAACATCCCGATGCCAAACAACTGGACCCGCACCCTCCCAAAATGGCAGCCGAAAAATGTGCCACCAGTTATTGGAAAATATGGAGGACCGGGGATGACCCGTGGGTGTAAAAATATAAATTGGAACTGGCTGGCCACTGAACACTGGCCCAGACCACTAAAATATTAAACATAGACAAGTGTCCGATAAAAATCAATAAAAAATTGGCATAAATTCCCCAAAACACTTTACCTCTCCCCCTCCACAACATGTATTAGAAAATTCCTTCGACTTTACCCTGGGCTAGTGTCTAGCAGTTAGCTGCGCGACCGCAGCATCTGGCAATATGAAAATTCCGATGCTGAACAACTGGACCCGCACGCTCCCAAAATGGCAGCCGAAAAATGTGCCACCAGTTTGGGGAAAAAATGGAGGACCGGGGATGCCCTGTGGGTGTAAAAATATAAATTATATACTTTGGGGCCGTTTGATGAATCTTCATAAAACTTAAAAAATATGATGCTCACTTCAAACGGCCCCAAAGGTATTAGCAAAACAAAAATCACTTTTTCTATAGAAACTAGGTCCTAACTATACCTAGTGGTAAGCACCAACCCTGTGGGAATTAACATGACAAAAACGTGTTTTGGGACTGCTCCTTTTTCTCAGCTCCCGCATAACGGATCAACTCAAAACTTTCCAGGCAGCAGCTGAAGTGAGCATCAGATTTTTTAGAAAGATTCATCAACTGGAGCCAAAGATGTAGGCAAGTCAAAAAATGATTTTCCTATGGAAACTAGGTCCTAACTATAACTACCTGGAGGCAACAGCCATTAGGTGATATATATATATCCATATCCAGTGCTTTAAATGAGCCGGTACTCACCGGTACTGAGTACAGGCATTTTCGAATTTTTCCCCCTTGAGTACTGAAACTTCTCCTTTGCCAGGGAGAGTGCCTGTACTCTGAGGGCCAGTAGCCAGTTTCATATTACAAACGTTTTTTCATAATAAATGCACTGACTGCAGTAACTGCAAATGTGTATGTTAGGTCTGAGAATGCCAATTGTTTGAGAGGAGTCTGTGTGAAAGAGCACCTTAATTCAAGTGCCAGTATTTCAAGGGGTCAGTGTAGTTGCCAGGGTTCAAAAGAACTCATACCCTTCACCAAAAAAGACAAATAACTGTGACCTCTGTCTTGTCCTCCTAAGGTACTTGGGTATCGGATAGGTAAATGTATATATATATAAATTGTATGCTGTGTCCTTCGAAAAGCTGGCATGTAAACACATCCCTGATTCTGCTCCTCGGGCTGGGTTCTCCCCATATGGTATTTTGGTGCATGTGTCTGTGAAGTAATACACACACAGTATGTATTTTGCATCAACATTCACAGATGTATTCTGAGAATATCTTAATCCCATTGGATGCTAGCACCTTAGCCCTGCTCCTAGCCCCACCCAAAGGCCCTCCCATGACCACAGCTTAATGTGATGAGTACCTGCACTCATTTTGTTCTCATTCAAAGCACTGTATCTAACTGATGTAAAAATCAAAGGTTCAGGATAAGTTATAGTTAGGAAAAATATATTCATAATTTTCATACAGAACCACCTTAAACTACACAAAGATTAGAAATTTGAAAGTTATGGTTATACCATTAATTTATAATCTGTCCCCCACCCAAAACATAGTATGAATCGTGCACCTCTGTACACAATGTTGTGAACTCGCTAGCCAGACTACATGAACTATAACTTATCCAAAATATTTTTTTCTGATTGAAATGTAATTTAAAAAAAATATATATGTTTCAGATTGTGGAGTGTTGTCGAATGAGGTGTTGTAGAGTACAGTGGCAGAGAGTTTGATGTGGAGTGAAGTGGCATTTCATAGATTGAAGTGGCGGGTCATACAGTGGAGTAGAGTGAAGGGGCTTAGAGTGGACTATCATATAGTGAAGTGTCGTAGAGTGTTGTGGTGTAGAATGGAAGGCATGTCATAGAGTGGAGTGGCATAGAGTGTAGTGGCGTGTCATAGATTAGAGTGGAGTAGCGTGTTACAGAGTGGATGGTGTAGAATCTCTTACATTGGAGGGATGTAAAATGGAGTGTCATAGAGTTGAGGGGCAAGTCATAGTGTGAAGTTCCATGTTTTAGAGTGGAGTGGAGTGGTGTGTTGTGGAGTGGTGTGTCACGTGGTATAGAGTGTCAAAGAGTGGAGTGCAGTGGCATGTCACACAGTGGAATGTGGTAGAGTAGAGTGGAGTTGTGTCATGGAGTGGCATGTCATATAAAGGAGTACAGTGGTGTGATGTAGAATGGAGTGGCATGTCATAATGTAGTGTGGACTGCTGTCTTAGAGTGGAGTTGTGTTACACTGAGCATTGTACAGTGTAGTAGTGTGTCATAGAGTGGAGTAAAGTAGGGTGGAGTGGTGTAGAGGGAATTACATAAAATGGAGTACAGTGTTGTGGATTGGCATGCAGTAGAATGCCGTAGTGGAAGGGTATATAGTGTTAAAGAGTGGAGTAGAGGTGAGTGGCATAACGTGGAATAGAGTAAAGTGTTGTGTAGTAGAGTGGACTGGCATAACATGGAGTGGCATGTCATACAGTGGGCTGGAGTGTCGTAGAGTGGAGTGTTGTAGAGTGAATGGCCGTGTCATAGAGTAGAGTGGCGTAGAGTGGAATAGCTTGGCGTAGAGTAGTGTGAAGTAGCTTGTCATAGAGTGGTGTGTCATAGAGTTTGTTAGAGTTGAGGGGCATAGAGTGGAGTGGCATGGTGTTGAGCGGAGTGGAATAGGGTGTTGTCAATTGGCGTGTCATGAAGTGGTTAGAGTGGAGGGACACAGAGCGAAGTAGAATGTTGTGGAGTGGCGTGTCATGCACTGTCTTAGAGTGGAGTGGCATAGAGAGAAGTAGTGTCTCATAGACTAGGGAAGAGTAAAGTAGCATGAGTGAGTTCCGTAGTGTGGCATAGAGTGGAGTAGAAAGTTGTCGAGTGGCATGGCATAGAGTGGATTGGAATGGAGTAGAGGGTTGGGTGGCATAGTGTAGATAGAATGGAGTAAAGTGTCATACAGTGGATTGGTGTGTCATTGAGTGGAGTAGATTTTTGGAGATTGGAGTGGCTTGTTAGAGTATTTGAGTGGAGTGGCATGTAATTTTGTAGAGTGCTGTGTTGTGTCATAGAGTGGAATGGCGTGTTGTAGAGTGGAGTGGTGTAGAGTGACATGTCATACAGTGGAGTGGCATGGAATGACGTAGAATGAAGTGGCGTGTCCTATAGTGAAGTGGGGCATTGAAGGCAGTAGCAGCGTGTCGTGGGGATGTGTGTCATAGTATCTTTTGTCAAATGTGAATTTGTTTTTTATTCAATAGGTACAGCAGTAATATATATATATATACTCAAACACACAGCAATAAAAATAAATGTGACCCAATAACATTCAGAGCAACTGTACTAATACACACATATTGACATATTTATTACTACAGTGCATATGCCAAATTAAATGTTATTACCAAGGTGGCATTAGAATTTTTGTCTTTAAATCATCTCAGGTTGCATTGTGTATTTGACTCATGGATGCAACTCTCCTAATAGTGGCAGGGCAACTTTGAAGTGATTATATCTTACTGCACAAAAATTAACCCTTTGAATCCTGGTTTTGGTTAAATATATATTTTTTAAATAAAATAAACACATTAAAAAAATTCATGTCACAAACCATATATGCAGATGCCCACCTTGTAAACCACTTTTTTTTGCCATTGTTGAGAGAGGGACATCGTAACCCACTCCAGGCTTTGGGTTTCGTAAGTCTTGGCCCCTCCCAATGTTCAACAATGGTAATAAATGGTATGTTACACTATGCAACTGCAGGGGCTGGCACCCATCCTGTCTTCAGCTGTCAGAAGCGATGTTTGACTGTAGGATCGGACTTTTGATCAGTACCTTAAGTTAAACTCTCTGCGGGTGAGCAGTCTCCACTGTGCATGGTCTTTGACCATCCACAACAGGAGTTGAGTATGGGAGCTGACCTGCATCAAGCCTGTATTTCTCTGTGCCTCGTCGTTGGAGCCTTCTGTCTGGTGCATTGGCAACTATGCGCTCAGTTGGTGGAACCTTGCCTGGAGACAAGGTTCATCTGGCTGGATTGCTGTCAGCCTAAGAGCCTCAATGGTGCAGCTTGAGCCGGCAATGTGTCACGAGCTGAGAGAAGTTGCGAGAACACCACAGGGACGCAGTCTCTCTGGTATTGCCTCTGCATGATTGGCTCAACCATTGGAGGTTATTTGTCGTCTAGTATGTCAACAGGAAATTGTTATCACGTCCGGCACGAGGGCCATCTTAAATTAGAAAGTAACGCACAATAGCCTATGAATATTAACTGTTGTAACGGCACTCCTCAAAACCAAGTAGACTTCTACCCTCATATAGCCAGTTGATGTGGAGCATTTATTGGAATAACACACTGACAGCAATTTGTATATGGTATGTTTATAAACCATATGTTTGTGTTTCATTATTTCCCTAGAGACCAGTTATAAAATATTGCTAACTTTTTTAGTTATTCTAACTTTTTAAAAGGCAAAAAAACAAAAACATGAATTTGTAGAAAAACGTGGTTCAGAGCCCCCTTTCTTGCCACAACCAAGGAAGTCAGCAGTACCTTGGAAAATATGGTTTTGCTCTTTTCAGAATCACTTAGTGGCACTAGATGCTGAAAGGTTTGCACCAAAAAGGAAAGCTGCCCTTCTCTTTAGTCATCATGGACAGAAGGGTCAGCAAATGTTTGATAATTGACCCAAAATTGTTCCAGCAGATGAATTCGAACATTGAGCTGAATATATTGAAGTAGTAACTAGGCTGTCAAGCAAATTTGCAGAACAACCAAGCGTTTTATTGGATAGGTTTAACCTTTTCAAAAGAAAACAAAACCAGGAAGAAACAGTTGAAGAATGCATCTCTGCATTAATAAATTGGCTTCCACATGTAACATTGGGATTGCTTTGGATATATACATTAGAGGTCAGTTTGTGCATAGTTGCAACTCAAGGGAAATTCAGGGTTGTTGTGATCCAACTCTGTCTGAAATTACAGACATTGCTAACAGTACTGAGTGAACTATTATCTCTAGCAAATATATAGCAAGTGAGACTGTTATTGCTTCTATTAATACCATGCACAGTATTGATTCACTAAATGCTTTATCTCTCAAAGTCAGACCAACGAAAGGTTTAACAAAATAATTACAGCAGTGTTTTTTAAATGTGGATTAAATCGTATGTTAGCAGCAACTCTTCATGTCTTGCATTAGGTAAATGCTGCAATAAGTGTCATAAGGTAGGGCATTTTCAGAGTGTTTATGAGTAGTAAGAACCACATACAAATAAGCAGCGTTGATGTTGACACTAAGGAATATACTCATGATCTTTCAAAGCTTGTCCTCACATTTGACACTGATTCATCTGTTCCAAAACTTGTAAAAGGTCCACTTAGCGATGTGATAATTGGTTAAATGTATCTAAATGTGATGGCTGATTCAGATATCCCGATAATGATCATTTCGGATGTCTTATACGAGCAAATATGGTTGAGAAATCCCTCAGCCCAACGGATATGCTTTCCAAAGCCTATTACGATCAAGACATTTACATGTTGGGGTTTTTTATGGGTAGCTTGGTGTGTCTTGGAAGACAAACAATCATCAAAATATATGTAGGCATTAAAGGGAAAAACATTGATGGATGGCAGCATTTAAACCAAATTAGAATTAATGCTAATCCCAGGATCTGACACTCTGGTGATGTTCAACACTACACATGGCTGAAGATAAAGCAAGCAAAAGTATTAATTAAATCATTAGATTTATTCAGTGGGAAAATAGGTACCCTAAAGAGATTTGTACACCTAATTAGGCTAAAGAAGAATACTGTGAAAGTTGTTTACAAACTTATGGTAACTCAAGTGCAAAACAAGATTTTAAAAAGCTTTTAGACATACTAACAGATGAATGAGTCATTTCAAGGACTGATTCCTCCAAGTTGTTTAGTCTCAAGTGTACAAAACTAATCAGACAACATTAGTCTTTTTGCAGATTTGGGCACACTCAATAAGGACATATTTGTGGATTGTCACCCCTTGTCTATGATACATGAATTGTTAGCTAATATTGGAACAGCAAAATATTTTTTCCTGGTAGATCTGATATCTGCATACCACCAAATACCACCCACTAAGGATTTGCAAGAATTAACCAACATTTATAACACCGTTTGGGGCATATAAAGTCTTGCAGCTGCCATTTGGCTTGGCATCTGCAGCAAGTATTTTTCAGAAGTTAATGGACAGCAGTTAATAGTTGTCAGTGGGGTACAAGCCTACCAAGATGATGTGTTGGTTTTCACGCAAACAATAGATGAGCATAACAAAATGCGTCCATTACTTACGTTAATGGCATTACTCCTAGTCCTACTCCCTCGCCTTCCTTTAGACCAATGAGGCTCCCTGTCTCCCCATAGACCCTCCCTTCCCCTTAAACCCCCCCCCACTACCTCCTGTACAAAAACAAGCCCAAGCAGCAACTCAGGCGGTCCGTACCGGGAGGGCCGGAGGGAATGGAAAGGAAGGCGAGGGAGTAGACTAGGAGTAATGCCATTAACGTAAGTAATGGACGCATTACCTCCCGTCCCTCCCTCGCCTTCCTTTAGACCAATGAGACATAGCAATAGAAAACAGGAGACGGACACTGAGTTGCAATAAGTTTAATCACAACCAAGAAATACCACCTAGTCCCCACCCCCCCTATTACATCATAGAGGACAAGACACGGTGACCCAACACCGACTCCAAATTGCCCAAGTCCGCTAGTCTGTAATGACGAACAAAGGTCGAAGGTGAGGCCCAAGTCGCGGCCCTGCAAATTTCCACCACAGAAGCACCCTGAAGCTCCGCCACCGTAGCCGCCATACCCCTGGTAGAACGGCCCTGAATTCCTTGGGGTGGAACCACCCCTTTCAAAGAATAAGCCAACAGTATCAGCGAGCGAACCCACTGACTTAAGGAAGCCGTGGATGGCTCCTCACCTTTCCGAGCCGGACCGAAATTCACAAATAGAGAATCACCCTTATGGAAAAGAGCAACTACCTGTAGATATTCCAACAAGGCCCGACGCACATCTAAAGAATGCAACCAAACCTCCTCATCCGAGGAAGGATCCGGACAAAATGAAGGAAGAATGACCTCCTGGCGAGCTTGGAAAGACGAATTCACCTTAGGAACAAATGAAGGAACCGGAACAAGCACCACACGATCCGGAAAAACCTTACAAAAAGGAAACGAGCAGGTCAAGGCCCCCAATTCCCCTATACGGCGGGCCGAAGTAATGGCCACCAGAAAAAACGTTTTCAAAGAAAGATGACGCAAGTCACAGGTCCCCAGAGGTTCAAAGGGAGCAACCGTCAAAGCATCCAATACCAATGAAAGATCCCAGGAAGGAAAGGATCGCACCGGGCGAGGACACAAGTTAAGAAGACCCTAGAAAAATCGAGGCATCAAACGACCCTCATCAGACAGATTACGCCATGTACCCCTAAAAGCCTGAATCGCCACCCACTGCACCCGTAGAGAAGCCACCGACAAACCCAACTGGGCACCATCTTGTAAAAACTGCATCACATCGAAAAGAAAAGCAGACGTAGGATCCAACTTATGCCGGAAACACCAAGAAGAAAAAACTTTCCACTGCCGACCATAAGACAGCAAAGTGGAATGCCGTTGGGAAGCCAGTAAAGTAGAACTCAAAGCTACCGGAACTCTCAAACCCCGCCGTTCAACTTCTAGGCCATCAAGTGCAACCGCCTCAATGACCCCATCGAGAGGCAAGGAAACTCCAGAGGCGACGGACAGAGCGGAAGAGACCACACGTGATCCAATGCCATCAACCGAAGCAACGGAAACCAATTTGCCCTCGGTCAATGGGGCGCAATCAAAAGAACCCTGGCTTTCAAAAGACGCACCCTCAACAGAAACGCACTGAGCAACTGAAAAGGCAGGAAAGCGTACAAAAGACCCTGAGGCCAAGGACACGACATCCCGTCCACCGCCCAAACCTGAGGACAACGAAACTGGGAGTAAAAGCGACTGAGTTTCGCATTCTCTGGAGACGCAAACACATCCACCACCTGAAGACCCCACAGGGGAACCAGATGATGAAACAGAGAACACCGGAGGGAGAAAAGCTGAGAGGAAGGAATCACCCAGCTCAGAAGATCCACCCGAACATTGACCACCCCCCGAATGTAGGTGGCCCGCAGGGAAAGAACCCATTCCTGAGCCCAAACAAAAATCTTCCTGGCAAGGCGGAACAGAGCCCACGCCCTGGTCGCCCCCTGCCGGTTCACGTAAGCTTTAGTCACCAAGTTGTCTGTCCGAATAAGAACCGCTACACCTTTCAGGGAGTCCTGAAAATGAATCAGAGCTAGAAGCACCGCCTTCAACTCCCGCCAATTCGAGGAACGTCTGGCTTCCAGAGGTGACCAAAACCCCTGAATCTGAGCCGACCCCATCCAAGCCCCCCAACCTGAGAGGCTGGCATCGGTCATCACTACCACCGGGAGAGGAGGAGATAAAGACACCCCTACCCAAAGATGAGCTGGCACCAGCCACCAACCCAACTCCCTGCGAACCAACCCTGACACCGGAATCTGTGCCAGAAGAGAACTTGACCCTGGAGACCAATGAACCAGGAACCAGTTCATCAGGCAAAGAAGATGGAACCGCGCCCAGGGTACTAGAAAAATCACCGACGCCAAATGACCCTGCAGACGCAACCACTGAAGGGCCATGGGAGCAGGCTGCGACAAGATCGACCTCACCAGAGACTGGAGGACCAACAACCGCTTCTCCGACACAGTCACCAAGCCTTGAAGAGTCAGAAACCGAGCCCCGAGAAAAACTAGATCTTGGGAAGGAACCAAATCTGACTTCCCCCAGTTGACCAAAAACCCGTGGTTTTGCAGGACCACCAGAACCCGGGCCACATGCCTCCGCAACAGCTCTTGAGAGGACGCTTGGATTAGAATATCGTCCAGATAAGGATGAATAAATACCCCTTCTAAATGTAGAAGTGCCACCAGAGGGGCCAGCACCTTGGTGAAAATGCGGGGAGAGGACTTGAGGCTGAATGGTAGAACACAAAACTGATAATGGTCCAGGCCCACCGCAAAGCGTAGGAATCGCTGAGAAGACCGAGCCACTGGAACATGTAGGTACGCATACTGCAGATCCAGAGATGCCAGGAAATCCCCCGGACTGACCAGAGGAAATATACTCTGAATGGACAGCATACGGAAATGTACAGTCCTGATCCAGGAATTCACCCCTTTCAGATTGAGGACAGGCTGAAAACCCCCTGACACCTTCTGAACCAGAAACAAGATGGAATAAGTGCCCAGACCTCTCTCTCCCACAGGAACCTGGGAGATGGCCCCTTTGAGAAGCAAGTCCCGGACCCCCTCCAACAACGCCTGGGCCCCGACTGCAGGCAGAGGAGTATGACGCACCCCGGAATCTGGAGGCACCACTTCGTATGGCGTAGCCATTGTCCACAATGTCCAGCACCCAACGATCGCTGACACTCTCCTGCCACACTGAAAGAAAGTGCCTCAGTTGTCCCCCAACCGCCCCTATGCCAGGCCCACAATGATTGTCAGGACCCCTTCTTGAACCCACCCCGACTCAAAAGGGCAGACTTCTTAGGAGAAAAACGGGGCTGAAAACGACGTTTCCTGAAAGAAAAATCTTTGGAATCCATTTTGGGAGATGAGCGCGAATGCTTCCTCCACCCTTTGCCAGAAGAAGAACCACCTTTGTAAGGCAAGGCATGTTTCCTCTCCTTAAAGGCCTTGGAAAGCATGGAAGGCAACTGATCACCAAATAAATTACGCCCTTAAAAGGCAGTCTCAGGAGAGCAGATTTCTCCCCAAGATCTGCCTTCCACAACCTCAACCAGAGGGACCGACGAGCCCCAATCAAAGCTCCCGATGCCAGAGCCGAAGTACGGACCACATCAGAAGACCGCCACCTGGCCTGTTGCTCCATAACAGCCAGAAGTTCTGAGCACTCTGAACCTTCCTGAACAGCCACTGCCAGCTTGTCAAAATCCTGCACCAAAGATTGTGCAGAATAAGCAGAATATATACCCGCTCTGAGGGACAAATTCTCCGCCGCAAATGCCCTCTTAAGACCAGAATCCACCTTACGGTCAGTGGCATCCGCAGGAACACAATTCTCCGGATTGACCACCGTCTTGCCAATCAGGGTCGCCAGAATGGAATCCAGTTTAATTGAGGGTGGTAACACATCCTCCCCTTCCAGCAAGTACAGTTTCTGAAGGAACCGTGGCACCTGAGACTTATCCACATCCTTCCACTCCCGGAGTACCATATCCTTCACAGGGCCCTGAAAAGGCATGGCAAACCTCGAAGGTGTTTGATACTGAGGGAACAAATGCGAATCCGTCCCTGTAGGCTGAAACACAGGCAAACCTAAATTGTCCCGAACATGAGACATCACCTCCCACATCTCTTCCCTGGAGACATATTTCCCACCAGAAGAAGTATATGGAGCGTCATCATCATCATCCCCAGAAGAGGACCTCTCCGCAGTCCCAGGAGGACGGGCCGCCGGAGAACGACCAGGCCTGGCCACCCCTGCTTGGAGAGCCAGAGAGACAGCCACCTCAATCATGTCCTGAGCCTCTTCTCTGGACATGAGAGGCGCAGAAGCCCCCACCGGAACCTGGCGACCCCCAGGCGTGGAGAGGGGAACCTCAACATCCTCCACTGATGAAGAGGAAGAGGAAACAATCCTACGTCTTTTAGCAGGTACCTTCGGCATGATACAAACAAGAAATGCCAGCCATAGGACCCCAAACCCCTTAAATAAAGGAGAAAACGAACAGCAAATGGAAATGCATAGACAATTAGCCAAAACCTTCAAAAACGCGGGCAGAACGCCCGTCCTACTGTCAAAAATGCAGAAAATCCAAACCGGCACATCCGCTCGTCCCTGCGAGCCGAAGATCCGGAAGTTGTAGCCCCAGCCGCAAAGAGCCGACCGACCTCGTCAGCCGACTCCCAGGACACGTCTCCTAGGCAGCCACGCCTGCCTTCCGAAGATGCGACCGCCAGGAACCCTCCCCGAGGAGCTCTGCTCCTCGAGGAGAGCAAAGTCGAAGACCCCCAGGCCCCGCCGTGGAGGACGAAGAAGAAGGTAAGTCTAGCGGGGCTAGACAAAAAAGAACAGGAGGTAGTGGGGGTGGGGGGGGGGGTTTAAGGGGAAGGGAGGGTCTATGGGGAGGCAGGGAGCCTCATTGGTCTAAAGGAAGGCGAGGGAGGGACGGGAGATAATGCTAGAGATGATTTTGAGAATTTTCAAAGCAATTTGTATAACCCTAAAAAGTCAAAAATGCCAGTTTGTAACTGAATAATTTCATTATTTAGGTCATTGCATAACCCCACTGGATATCAAACCGAAATTCTCAGTAATTCAGGCAATAAAAGATGTTGCACTACCAAGGATAAAGATACTTTGAGATCCTTTTTATGAATGAGTGAATATTATTCTAGGTTCATTCAAGGTTAAGCCCTTGTAGTTCAACCGCTGTTCAATTTGTTAAATAAAGGTGTGGAGTTCGATTGGAAAGACTCTGTTAATGCAGCTTTTGAAAAATCAAACAACTTATTGTTGTAGAACCTGCTCTTTCAGTTTAACTGTAGAAGCCAGTCAAATCGGGTTAGGTGCTGTTCTGTCGTAATGAGTGAACAATAGAAAGCAGACCATTGCCATTGTTAAAAACAAGCTGAACTACATTACAGCACGATTGACCAGGAGGCATTGGCCTGTTCCTGGGCTGTAGAAAAATGTAAAACCTTTCTTTGAGGTTCACACTTTGAAATATTTACTGACTCTAAACTATTAATTCATATGTTAAATGTGTACCAGTTCTGGTAAGGACTCCGCTAGATTGGTAAGACTTTTGTCACGATTACAAATACATCCCTGGAGGAAAAAATGTGAGGATAGTTTTACTTTCAAGAATGTCTCTGAACATATCTCCTCAAGATGAAATAGTTGACGATGTGGATTGCATGTTAGCTTTGGTTTAGGATGTATTTGATTCTTCTGGCCCCATCTCGTTAAAGGAATGGTTGAAAGCAGCAGAGAAAGATGATGTTTTACTTGCTGCTGTGGAGTTTGTTAGAAAAGGCTGGCTCCAAGAAAGATCTTTAGTGTCGTCCTTGAAACTTTTTGCGCAAGTAGGGAGTGAGCTTTCTGTTGAAAAAGGGGTTTCGCTACACAGTGATTTGTGTGTTCCACCTGTCTTGGTTCGTGAGACACCTATTAAAGCAGCACCTGACTGACATCTTGGGATAGGAGGAATGTGCAACGAACTTGAAGCAATATTTTTGGTGGCCTACAATGGATGCCCAGGTTTCTAGATGTTTAGACAAATGTAATGTGTCTCATGTCTGATAAGCTTTGGAAAACATCTCACACTCAGTTGCATACAGTGTCTTTCCCTGATGATGTTTGGTCTGAGTTAGCTTTGGACTTTGCTGGTCCTTTTGATATGCTTACAAGTGAAAGTACTTATTAGTTTTAATATACTATTTCACATAGTGGGTGAACTTTGAGTTCACAGCAGCACCCACCACTTCTTTTGTGATCCAATATTTATGCAGTGTGTTTGAAATTGAATGTCCTCTTAAAGAGTTAGTCACAGATAATGGGACACATTTCACATCAACTTAGATTAGGGATTTCATTGATTTGCATCATGTTAAACATTTGAGGGTGGCATTATATTCTCCAACCTCAAATGGTTTGGTTGAGAGGATGTAGAAGTTTATGAAAGAAGGCATTCAGTGAGCTATTGCTGTTGGAGCACCAACTTCTTAAAAGCGAACTTGTGGACATATTTTAACCACGCCACATAATACAACGGGTATTTCACCTTTTTCATTTCTTAGAAAGGGGCCTAAAGTCTGTCCTGATTGGGTTAGAAGTTGGATTTCTAAAGATGACGCAGGTATCTGTAAAGAACATCAAGAAGTTGCTCAGAGAGTTCTAAACAACAGGGGTTTCATAAAACGTATTCTGACAATAAACATCTTGTAAAGGACAGACACTTTAAAATTAGATGTTGGGTTTTAATGAAAAAACGCAAACAAAGTTAAGAAAGGTGAGTCTGTATATACTGCACCAATACAGATAGTCAAGTTTCCAAAGGTTCTGTTTTGCTCAATATGAAAGGATGGTGAAGCAAAAGATGTTTAGTTAAATTATCCTTAGAGCAAGTGAGTAGAATCATGAAATATAAAGGTGGCTGAGTGATGAATCTAGCCAAGCTTCTGTTTGGATGACAGGTAGTGTTAGTCAGGCTGAGACTACTGCTTCTGACTCACTTGCTGTAAATTTAGGATCCAGTAACTATAATGTTTCTATTGTGACAGACAACCATAATGATTCTATTGTGTCAGACTCACCTTCTTCTGACTCAGAGTAAAGTGAAAGTTCAAATGAACAAAGTAATGCGTCTTCTTTGTTGGATGTGTCTGATGCTGCTGGGTTGGGGAAATCACTTCCACTGAACAGTTCAACTTTACTGGATCAGAATGAAGTGCCTGAGTCCCAAGGAATGTTTCCATGTCGGTGAAGTTTAATCCCTTTGCTGTGGGTGTGGGTCAATGGCTGGCACCTGAACACCCTCCCCAGTGCAGGTGTCGACCATTGGCTGACACTAGGGAAGGTTAGAAAGGGCCCTCTGGTGCTTTGCACCAGAGGGTTTCCTTTTATTTTGCTGAGGCTCGGGCTGCTCTGGAAGAGCTTCCCGAGCTTTTATTTTGTTTGGGATGACGATCGGTGCTCAGGGCACACTGACTGTATTATGAAGAAAAGTTAAATCGTGTTTCACTTTCACTAAACAATTGCTTTGGAGGCTATCTCATGCCCCCAAGCACTGATTCTTATGGTAGGAATATCATTGGAAAGTGGGGAATCACTCCTTTCCAGTGGTACATCTGCCCGGTGGATCCCTGCTTGGGGATCACCAAATGAGAGCGATCCCCAAGCAGCAATCCATGCACTAAACACCAGGAATAAGGGGAGCGGCCCCAGGGGCAAGGGCTTGTGCTCTCACTTGATTACTTTTTTTTATTTGTCTTTCAAACCCCCTCCACCAGGTGGTGCAAATGGGATCAATAACCCCCAATCTGAAAGCCCACCACCTACCAGGAATTATATTTTGTATTAAATTATAGAGGCGGGTGCTGCCCAGCATAGGCATGACAAAGCACTACCCCTAAAAAATGGGGACACAGTCTTAGTGCCCCCCCACAAGGGACAGATGGGGGTAATTAGCCCTGATCTGCCCTCTGAAGGGGCAGAAAGCTCACTTGGCACCAGGGATTCTTTTTTTTTTTTTTTAAAGGGTGGGGGCTGACCACCGTGGGCATAGCCATGACCCACGACAAATAAATGGGGACACATTCTTCCTGTGCCCCCCTCCACCCCTGGGCGGGATGGTAGGGTTAATTACTCCTGACCTGCCGGGGAGCTGGGGGCATAACGCCCACAAGACGCTAGGGAATGATATCAGAAAAAAGAGGGCTGGAGACTGCCCACCATGGGCATGGTTATGCTCCCACCCCAAATGAACAGGGAAACAGTCTTTCTTCCTCCAGCCTGGGGGCTAGATTGGGGTAATTACCCCACAATCTGCCCCCCTGCCCCTGGGGGGGAGGGAGGTCATGGGGCAGAAAGCCCACTAGTTGGCAGGGAATTATTTTTAGGATTGGAAATGTGGATTGGCTGCCCGGCATGTGCATGGCCATGCCCCTCCAAGTAAATGGGGCAGCAGTCTTTCTGCCCCCCCCCATCCCTCCTGCCCTTGTGTGGTAATTACCCCCCCGGGTTGGACAGAAATCCCACTGTATGGCAACAATATATATTGTTAATAAAATGGGGTGGGTCTTTACCATCGTAACATCAGGCCCCAGCCTCACCCCTAACACCTCAACAGTCTTTCTGCTCCCATGCGGACTAAAGCATCCTATCCCAATGGCAAGCAAGAGGACATTTGATTCTTTTGGGTGTTGACTTTACTTATAGGCCAGGGAGGTTTGGCTAACTCCCAGTATCATTCCACTTGCAATGGTGAAAGGCTGCACTTTTTGGGCTTGGGTAGGCTGCCACCTGGAAAAACCTACCAGACCCAGACAGTTCTGAAAACCAGGCGCCAGGGGGATTCCAGGGTGCTGTGCTTCGCATGCATACTACATCATTTTCTTACCCACAATGCCCTGCAAACGTCAAACGTTGATTAAAAATACACATTTCCTAACATTTCTGTGAGGAAAAACGCCTGGAATCTGCGGATAGCCACAATTTCCTACCACAAAGCATCCCCCCCCAATAAAAATGGTACCTCATTTGTGTGGGTGGCCAAGACACCTTGACACAAAAGGCCCTAAAGAGCCACATGGAGAGATCAACAATAGGGGTAAAATGCAGGATATGGGGCCATGCTAGGCTGCCACCAGTAGAAGCCTTACAACCACAGACATTCTTATAAAGTAGAGGACATGGGGATTCCAGGGTGGTGTGTCTTTTGTGAATGATGGAAACTTCCTTGTGATGGAAACTTCAGGAATCTACAAACATTCTACAACCCAGCATTGCTTCACTTGTGCCGATAAAAATGCTGTACCACTTGTGTGGTTGGGCGTGGTGTCAGCGCCAGGAACAAATCAAACGGAGGTCAATAGGAGTCCCTTAGCAACGGCTCCCTTTCACCTTGATTTTGCTCTGTTCTTGTTGTGGGAATTAGGCCCAGCCACAAAAGTAAGGCAGCGTTTTTCTTTCTGGCACAGCTGGGGTAATGGTGGGTGGTAGGAATTTTGTGGATTCCTGCAGGTTCTGGAAGTTTTCATCACAGAAATGTAAGGAAAATGCATGATTTCAGCTAAAGTTTGAGGTTTGCAGGGCATTTTTGGGTAAAAGAAATTACTAATGGGATCCACATGTCACCCCATCCTGGATTCCCCTAGGCATCTGGTTTTTAAAAATGTGCAAATTTGCTATTGCTAGGTTTCACTAGGTACTGGCTGAGCTAGGACCTACTTTGCCAAAAAAAGGTCTGTTTTGAGTGGAAATTTTTTATTTACCCATGTTGCGTTCCTGAGCCTAGACCTACCTACACAAGTGAGGTACCATTCGTATCGAAAGACATGTGGGAGAAAAGAATAGTAGGATAATTTTTATTAGCAATTGGATTTCACTGCTTTTGTGTCTTCCACATGTAAGCCAGCATGTAAGAAAGAAGACATTTTGAAAAATATCCTCCATGTCATATGTCCCTATGATGTTGTGCTTTACAGCTCACTAAGCCAAAATACACACCCTGAGAGGAGTCATAAAGATTCTCTGGAATGCACCTCTTAATCTGAAGAAGACATTTATTATATCTTTTTGCAGGGCTCGTGAAGGAAGGCCTGTATAGCCCAAAGTGTACTTTTAAAATGTGTAGCAATGAAGTAAGACCATGTGCAAAGACCATGTTCTCTCACAGGAAATATATCAGGCATCCTGATTGAGGTCTCTGAATCTCCCACTATCGACCTGGGTCTCTTTTATACCTTAAACGAGGAAACAGCTTTCTGGAACACCCTTCCCCCCGCTCTGTAAGAAGTATTAAAAAATGCTGGCTATTTTAGGTCCGGGTTGAAAGAAACAGGTTGGAACTAGCAGTGTTTCCCAAGGTGTCCCTCCCAAACCTAAGCCGTTCCCTGCTGTACCATAAACATAATTCTAGTACATCCTTATCTTGCTGACTGACTGACTCCTCCACGTTATCTCCTAGCCCTTTGGTGAGAAAAGAACAAGCAGACATGTAGAATAGAAAACACGTTGCATAACATGTTTTGTACGGAAAGATACTCGCACTTTTAAAGCAGTGGTGACGCTTAGGCTATGCTGAATACAAAATGGAGTCTGTAACTTGTGACTTTTAATGAGACGGTGGACAGCTAAGCCAAGTGCAAAGCGGTACGACACAAAGACAGTGGTCAACACACAGATATCACTCCATCCGGGTGACCACAAATTCAGAGATTTATAAATAACCACTGCTGCTTAATTCCATATCTTGTGCCTTTTTCAGAAAGGCAGGTTATTTTGATACCTATTTTTCACTCTACATATTTCACCATATGGATTGGTCTACTATACTCCGAACACAATGAAAAACCATTGTATGGTGCAGCTCAGTTGTTGGCTGTAGGTACCTCGGGTTCTTGGAGAATGCACAATCCCTATATATCCTCACTACCAAAAGGGTCTAGCAGACATAATGGTACACTGCTTTTGTAAATCGCCCATTTTGACAAAAAGTTACAGATGAAAACATTGTCACAAATGGCTGTTTTTTTCCTGTTCATTTTCATTATTGATATATTTTAACCCTTGGTTTCTTTGGGAAAATCTTGAGGGATCTACACATATGTCCCCTTGCTGAATTGAGTCTACGTTTAAGAAATATATGGCTTTGCTGGATCCCCTATGGGTTTCACACTGGTTACCACCGAAACTGATAGTAGAAAAATAAATAAAAAATTGACTACCTGTTTGAAAAAATGAAAAAACTGTGGTTCAAAAAGTAGTTTTTTTGATTCAGCTCTGCATGTTCCTGCAAGATGGGAAGAGGGCAAACCATTTGTTTATGCCATCTTTATGAAAAAACAGACACTTTTATACAGAGCACTTTTTCCTATTTTTCCCCAAAAACTCAAAATGTAGCTATATTTTTCTATGTCCCCTTCAGAGGAATCCACAAACTCTGTGTGGGTAATGCCCAGCAGCTAAGTGATGAAGGATTTTTATTTATATTAATTGTTATCCATGGTTGTATGGTTGTATGATATATCAGTTTGATATTTCTTCAAGGTCACAGAACTTAGCTTTTATGCTTTGTGTTTTCGTTTGTTTTACATTCCATGTTCGGGACATGCTCTCTGTGGCTTCCATCTGGAACTGGACAAACTTTAACCCCTTCTGTGCCCAAGATGTAATGGTTACTTCCTGAGGCACAGTGCTTGTGTGCCCAGGACGTAACCATTACGTCCTCGGCACAGAGCCCAGAGGGAGCGATGGCGCTCCCTCTGAGGAGTCCCCCCCCCAACCCCCAAGGCAGGGACCCCGACCCCGGCCCCCTCCCAGTGACATCGATTGTCACAAGGCCTCCTGAGCTTCCAGCGCGATCGGAAAAGAAATGCAAAGCATTTCTCTTCCGATAACGTGGAGGAGGCCGGGAGAGGCTTCAAAGGGAAGGAAATGAATTGCAAGCAATCCAGCTTCTAAAATGCCCACTAGACACCAGGGATTTAATTTTGTTGAAGGAAATTGGCATAAGGGAGCGACCCCTTGGGCAAGGGTCGCTCCCGGGGGGGTGGGGGGTATTTTTTTAAGGCCTTTTCTGCCCCCCCTGGGGGAGAAACCTCTAGGCACCAGGGATCTTTTTTTTTTTTTTTTTTTTGGAGGTGGAGAGCGACCCCTTAGGCAAGGGTCGCTCCCATAGAGGGCAAATTATATCTAGGCCATTATTGCCCCCCCCCACACTCCCCCCCCCCCCACTGGGGCCGGCTAAGCTACAGGCCAAAATCCACAGGTAGGCACTTTGCAAAAAACACCTCTGATTTCTGTGAAAAAATGTGATGTGTCCATGTTGTGTTTTGGGCCATTTTCTTTCGTGGGTGCTAGGCCTACCCACACAAGTGAGGTACCATCTTTATCGGGAGACTTGGGGGAACGCTGGGTGGAAGGAAATTTGTGGCTCCTCTCAGATTCCAGAACTTTCTGTCACCAAAATGAGAGGAAAATGTGTTTTTTTGGTCAAATTTTGAGGTTTGCAAAGGATTCTGGGTAACAGAACCTGGTCAGAGCCCCACAAGTCACCCCATCTTGGATTCCCCTAGGTGTCTAGTTTTCAAAAATGCGCTGGTTTGCTAGGTTTCCCCAGGTGCCGGCTGAGCTAGAGGCCAAAATCCACAGCTAGGCACTTTGCAAAAAACACCTCTGTTTTCTGTGAAAAAATGTGATGTGTCCACGTTGTGTTTTGAGCCATTTCCTTTCGTGGGCGCTAGGCCTACCCACACAAGTGAGGTACCATTTTTATCGGGAGACTTGGGGGAACACAGAATAGCAAAACAAGTATTTTTGCCCCTTGTCTTTCTCTACATTTTTTCCTTCCAAATGTAAGGCAGTGTCTAAAAAAGACGTCTATTTGAGAAATGCCCTGTAATTCATGCTAGAATGGGCACCCCGGAATTCAGAGATGTCCAAATAACCACTGCTTCGCAACACCTTATCTTGTGGCCATTTTGGAAATACAAAGGTTTTCTTGATACCTATTTTTCACTTTTTATATTTCAGCAAATGAATTGCTGTATACCCGGTATAGAATAAAAACCTATTGCAAGGTGCAGCTCATTTATTGGCTCTGGGTACCTAGAGTTCTTGATGAACCTACAAGCCCTATATATCCCCGCAACCAGAAGAGTCCAGCTGACGTAACGGTATATTGCTTTCAAAAATCTGACATCGCAGGAAAAAGTTACAGAGTAGGACGTGGAGAAAAATTTCAGTTTTTTTCACCTCAATTTCAATATTTTTTTATTTCAGCTGTTATTTTCTGTAGGAAACACTTGTAGGATGTACACAGATGACCCCTTGCTGAAATCAGAATTTTGTCTACTTTACAGAAATGTTTAGCTTTCTGGGATCCAGCATTGGTTTCTCACCCATTTTGGTTACTAACTGGAAGGAGGCTGAAAGCACAAAAAATAGTAAAAATTGGGTATGTCCCAGTAAAATGTCAAAATTGTATTGAAAAATTGGTTTTTCCAATTCAAGTCTGCCTGTTCCTGAAAGCTGGGAAGATGGTGATCTTGCCACCGCAAACCCTTTGTTGATGCCATTTTCAGGGGAAAAACCACGAGCTGCCTTCTGCAGCCCTTTTTTCCATTTTTTTTTTTTAAAACAAACTTTTCACTGTATTTTGGCTAATTTCTTGGTCTCCTTTAGGGGAACCCACAAAGTCTGGGTACCTCTAGAATCCCTAGGATGTTGGAAAAAAAGGACACAAATTTGGCACGGGTAGCTTATGTGAACAAAAAGTTATGAGGGCCTAAGCGCGAACTGCCCCAAATAACCAAAAAAAGGCTCGGCACAGAAAAGGCCTGGCAGCGAAGGGGTTAAGTTTCCCCAGGAGCTATAGTTGAGTGTACTTCTCGCCGTGATAATTTTCCATGCCTAACCATGGAACTGTATGCCTCTATTTCTGGGTCTGTTAAAACCATCTCTCGACTTGATCCAGTACCTCTAATGTACTAGAAACTGGCACAATCAGCACTCCTCCAACCTTTGCTGGACGTGTGTAATGGCTCAATCATTAATGCTTTTGAACTCTAGAAGACTCTTATTGTTCCCCTGTTGAAGATACCTAATTCTGACCAATCCATATTCTCTAACTTTCATCCTACTTTTTTGTTACCTTTTGTGGTTAAAATCTTACAGAAATATGCCAGTCTACAGATCTCCAGCCTTCTGGAGCAGAACCATCTATTAGACCATGTTCAGTTTCCAACTTGGTCACAGCACTGAAAATGTATTGGTTTTGGTTTTGGATGATCTAAGGATGCTAACAGATGAGGCTCATCCAGTTGCCTTAGTTCTACTTGACTTGTCCGCAGCTTTTGATAGTGTTTCCCGTTTCATCCTTCTAACCATACTGGTGTTGATCTGGAGTTCATTACAATGGTGCAGAGTCTACATTGAGAGTAGGGATAAAGCAGTGTTTCTTCCTATTATGGGCATAGCCATGACTCATCACAAATAAATGGGGACACACTCTTCCTGCCCACCCCTCGTACCCCCACCCCTGAGGGCAGATAGGGATAATTACTCCTGATCTGCCCAGTGGCGGGGGCAAAAAGCCCATAAGATGCCAGGGATTTATTTTTTTTTTTAAAGAGGGGTGGAGGCTGCCCACCATGGGCATGGTTATGCTCCTACCCCCAAATGAACATGCCAACAGTCTTTCTTCCCACCGCCTGGGGGGAAGAAAAATAGATTACAGCACACACAGATAGATTACAACACGTCAGAGCACTTGCACGCTCGACCTAGAAAGAGCTATGACCTGTCCAGCGTGGTCTGCGTCATAGCGCATAAATAGTACCTGAAACACAGAACGAGCAGCAGATGGATAGCGGAAGGGTACTAATCAATCTGATATAATGTCTTCAAACATTTGCAAAATTCCAATAAATAGGGTTGGGATTTCCCATGAGGCATTACCTCGGCCCATCTTTAAAGTGCCCAAGAGTTAAAAGTGATGGAGAGGTTGTAGAGGCCACAATGTATTGAGGGGTCTGCGGTAAATATTGGAAATGTGGCCCTATTATCAAAATGCATTTGCTTAAACATTGTAACAAATACATATACCCAGCCAGTTTTGTCTGTGGGACTAATGAACCCCTGTGGCTGATGCAAAGGCGTCCTGAACAGAAACACACTGGTCTGGCTGCCAGATGCATGGTATTTCAACGTTCACCAAAGAATATGACCTTGGGCTGAGGGAAACAATGAAGACAGACTCTGAAGCAGTATAACGGAGCAGGTCAACTGTTGGCCTTTATCTGCACATACAGATGAGGAAAGAGGTTTCAGCAGTTTCTATACAACCGAAAATGTTTATCATTAAAAGTACAGGAAATAAAATACTTGGCAAAACTAAGCCTTATTAAAGACCTTCGCTGAAAGCAAGATTTCAAACACTTTGCACTTTCTAGGTTCGGTAGTAGGGTAAGTAATTAAAATATCACAAAATACATTTCAAATACCTACCTCATCAGACTGTGAAAAGTGAGGGCAGGAGTAAAAGAGTCACCATCACCCGGAACAATAATAGAAATATTCCTGCATTTGGTGAGTGATCGTTTGTTTTACTTTAAGAACGTGAACCTAGAAATCGCCCCACGGTAAGACTGTTGGTTTATTTCAGCTTGGTTGCTGTTCCGTGTGCACCGTTCATAGAAAGTGAAATGAGGAGGGAATTTAAGGCACGCGCTATAGAGCACTGAGGCAGAAGATGCCAAAGTCCTCAGCGCGTGTAGGGCGTGAGTTAAAGGATGCACCCTATCGCCTTCAGTGCAAGGACAAGCGAGCCTGCAGCCTGGCACACCTCTAATGCTAATTTGGCCAAGCACGAAGGAAAGGAAACTACAGAAAAGGTGCGCTGCTGGCGAGTGTGGTGAGGAAGCACTGCTCTTTCCAGTTGTTTTATGGGCGGAAAACAACAATGGCCAAACCCTAGACAGTTGAATATGTCTCATGTGTTAATACAGTAGCAAGATAGTAATACTACAAAAGTAAACCAACACAAACAAATAAGGCGAGAAAAAATAGAGCAGAAGAATATAAAGTGACCATCCTCGCACCAGTGTCTGCAGCAAATCTAAACACAACTGAAAGAAAAAAAGGACTACAAAATAATTGTACAAATTGAATTTTCAAGATTAAAGAACAGGAAAAAGACTTTGCATCAACACCATTAACTAGTTTGTTGTGGTAGTCAGAGTTTATTGTATTAGATCATTATTTTAGCCCATTTTGTTAAATACTTATTTTTATTTTATTAATTTGAAATTGAACGGCAGGAGGCAGAGCATGGCATAAAACCACCACCTGCATTTCTTCCCACTCCCGGGGAGCCTACTGTTACTTGGAATCAATGAAAGAAAATATTTTTGACATATGTCCTGGCCATCTGGGCTGATACGTATAGTCCTATAAGGAAGAACACAAGCAAGTACTATTATACCATTAGGGAATTGAAAGCAGGAGAGTTTAGAGGTAGGATATGGCCAACCCAACAGCATATATAATATATAATTACAAAATGTTAGAAGAAGGCTTCACACCAAAAGCGAATGTTGTATTTGAGAGACAAGTGAAGACAATGTGGCAACTTTAAGGGGGCTATCTTTATTTAGTTACTCTTATTTTCACTTTTATTTTTTCAAAAGTTTTGTTGAGCGCGGACACAACCCGTAGGTATAAGAGCACTGTACATGAACCCAACACTTGTTGTATCATGGTATTTATAGTGTGAAATGTCTGTGAATATCCATATTAATTATATAAGAATACATAGAGTATAAAGTCTTCGGTGGTAGTGGTAGGACCATTTATTCTGTTTCTTTATATATATATATATATATATATATTTCTTTTATTGGCTTTTAAACAGTTAAACACTAACCGTAAAGAGGCAGGACATAGGAAAAGAGAAGGGAGGAGGGGAAAGAGTACATGCCTTGGAAAATAGTAACTCAGTACATCAACGATAATAAAATACAATGGAGCGGTACACAAAGGAACATTTGGAATCAACGAAGTGCAAGCAGGAAACATGAAGGTCATAGTGGTGAGCGAGCTCAACAGGAGGGAGTCTCCTCCAAGCCCGAGGAAGGCTCAGCAGGCAGCACACATGTATGTGGGGTGTAATCAGTCGCATGTTCCATAGCTTCATCTATATCCCTCAGCAATAGGTGTGCAACCAGCAGGCCCTAGATGTCTTTTGGTTGTGACTGAACCGGCATAAGGTCCTAAAAGTTAGCCAGCTGTTCCTGACAATATGCAGCATCTCGTAACCAGTCTTTGACCTGGGGCCGGGTCACCATCTTCATAACCCAACAGTGCAACCCGTGGCGCCCTCAAAGGAAGATGGCCAGTGATCTGGGCCACTTCTCTGAAGACATCAATCCAGAAATACGCAAGAGCAGGTCATTCCCTGGCCAAATGGAGAATTGTGGCTGTTGAAGCAGCGCACCTCAAACAGTGGGCATCATCCATTAGCTCCTTCCGATTGAGTTGGGCGGGGTACTATAAAATCTGTGCAGGAATTTAAAGTGGATACGTTGGAGTATGTAATTCAGGGTGAGGGCACTGGATTAGGAGCAACAAAAGCTCCACTGGGTCTCTGTAATAGGGGGTGCAGTATTTAACTCCCATGCTGCCCAAGCCCCTGGGACAGTCGCTGGAGCCTTCTCCTGCAACAAGTTCGCAGACGGGCAGTAGGCTTCTTAGAGGAGGGATTGGGTAGCAGATGTTCTAGAGCTTGGGGTGGGGGGCGGGAGTCAGGCAGCACGGATTTGATGTTATAACAGGGTGTCAAATGAAGAAGGTGGAGGATGTATCCCCAAGCCTTGGACTGAGAAAAAGTGCTCAGCTGGGTAAAGGTTGTGAAGTGTCTGTAGCCCTAAGCTGCGAGCCCTCCTACACACGCCCTCATGGGCCAGCACAGGGAGCGAGGGGTGCTTAGCTAGCCGAATATTGAATGCATACAAACAGGAAAGATCAGCACACTTTCACAGGCTGTCCCATGGCCACTTAGCGCAGGCCACCCTATCTAGCTCAGACTGAGCTAATCTGTTTTTCTGATAAAGGGCGGTAACCAGGCAGCATGGAGCCACTTGGTGAGTCTACCGCAGTGTGTGCTGGAAGGGAGTAGGTTGTAACCAGAAATGCATGAATTGAGCTTGTGCACAGTAAGAGTAGAGGCGCATATCTGGGGCGATGAGGCCTTCCTGCTGGAATGGCAGCATTAAAGTCCCCCAGGCAACTTGCGGTTGCTTACCTGCCGTCGCCAGTGTGAATGGGACTGGTATATTGATGAAAAAGTAGAGAAACCTGAGGAGCACAAACATCTTGGCGATGGCGATACTACTGGCAATGGACAGTGGCAGCCGAGACCAGATTTGTATGCGCTCTTTGAGCCAGGTCATGGCATGCCCATAGTTTGCCTTCCACAACTTATTCGCATCTCTACTGAGCCATATGCCCAGATAAAGAGTCGGTTCTGTTGCCCCCTGAAGTAGGAATTCCAGTTAGAAATGCTCTGTGGCAGCAGTTAGGCGGAATAAGATACATTTATTAATGAGGATGCAAGAGTATCCATTTAACCTGATGACTTCTTTAATGATGGGGGATAAGTTGACACCAAGACTCATCACCCAGAAATTGAGGCCCTGTGCAGCATGATGTTGTCACAGGCAGCCAAGGGCTCCATCGCTATTACAAATAGGATTGGGGATAACAGGCAGCCTTTCCGGTGCCTCTGGTTACTGCTAATGGGGCGGAAGTGGTGCCATTGAGGTGTGATCTCAGCACGGGAGGGATGTAAAGAAGGTAAATCGGGCACAGAATTGAGGGCTGAAACCGAGGCAGAATAGGTGTGGCCACTCCAATGAATCAAATGCCTATCGTGGTGTTAAGCAGGACCACAGCTGCCTCCAGTTGAGGATCTAGGACCTCACTACAGGGTCCTTCCATGTCGATCACCCTCTCCATAATGCCTAGCCATCTCCTCCTTGTGGAGAAAGTGGGTTGATCTGGTTGCCTCCTCCTCATATTCTGCAAGCTTTTCTTGGAGTGCTGTGAGCATCTATAGGTTATTAGACACAAATAAGTCTAAGGCATGTATATCAGTTTGAGGGTGGCAAGTTGTCTGCGGATTGCCTTTAATATGTCGGACTGCTTTGCAATGCATACTTTCCACATGACAACCTTGAAAGCCTCCCATAGCATGGACTTAGAGGCCACCGAACCTTCATTATGAACAAATAAGTCAACGATCGCTGTCCTCATTTCAACCCGGATGACTGCATCCAGCAGAGCGTGGGGAATCTGTCTCCAGGCGAAGGTCTTAGGCAGGGCACACAAGAGAACAAACTTCAACAGTACTGGTGTGTGATCAGAGAAAGTTCAAGGAGAATGAGTAACATTAGTGATCAGTGTGTGTGTGCATCCTGGGTAGTCAGCCAGTAATCAATGCGTGACCAAATGTTGTGGGAAGAAGTGATGCAGATGCCCTCTGTACAGTCGATGTGTTGCAAGCGGCAGACATTGTGAAGGCAGTTATTGTGGGACAGTGTATGTAACTGAGCAGCAGCAGCCAGGTGGGGCCGTCGAGTGCTGCTAGATCTGTCAGTGTAATGGTCCAGAATATCATTAAACTGCCTTCCCCAGAATATAGTGCCAGAGCCCATTGTGAACACTAAGCGCCAGAGCTCTGCAAAAATTCCAGGCAGTCAACATTGGGACTGTAGATTGAAGCCAGGGTCGTAGACAGGTTGTGAACTTCACTACCCACTAACCAAAGAGTATCCCTTATGGAGTACAGACACCTCCACGAGGAAGAAGAGGGGGGAATTCTGTTATGTGCCACACCTGTGCACCACTCCTACTGGGGTGGGGAAGGGAAAGAAACTCTTTTCCTTATATAACCATAACCCATGCTTCATCATCGGGTTCACCCTAATTTCTTAAGGTCAGGGTGGGCTCTACCATATTTCAGGGAGCTCTTATGAAGAAAATTATATAGGGGCGTAACTTTGAAGATAAAAATTCCTCATCCACTTCCAAGGAATCCCTTTATTAGTGGGGTGGATGGGAAGGTTAAAAATAGACTATGTAGGGGTATTTAGGATATACTGGTCTCCTCCTGCGGGATACCGGAGTACAGTGGCTCAATGTCAAAGCAGACCAGAGTTTCTTTTAACGGGTCATACCTGTCCTCTTTCAGTAGATTCAACAAATGTTTGGTGTCCTTAATGTAGGACCTCATTTGTGTTACCAGGGGGTCTTAGGAACCAATCCATGTATTGCGATAGCGATTTAGCGACAGAATTTGTCCCCGATACAATTGGTCTACCTGGAGGGGGCATCTGGCCTTTGTGAATTTTCAGGATGGTGTAAAATTGGGGCATCCTGGGTTCAGTTGTAACAAGGTAGTCCTATTCATTCTTGGAGATCCAACCATTGTCCATGGCTCCTCTACCAATTTCATAATTTTCTCTTGCACACGACCTGTCGGGTCAAGCTGGAGTACCACATAGTTTCTGGTGTCATGTAGTAGGGTGAGGCATGCCTCTGTGTAATCTTTCCTCTTCATTACAATTGCTCCTCCTTTGTCCGCTGGTTTTATCACCAGGTGACTGTTCCTACTAAGCGTCTCCAACACCGTATTCTCCTTTATAAACAGTGTTGCAGTTAGATATACATTATATGTGCACATCTGTAGGCGGATACGAGGCTCATAATATAAACCCCTGATGGGATTGTTAATGATGGTCAGTTATTTCTCTAAGAAAATTGCATGTCTTTCAATGGGAGGATTTTATGGAAGAGAGATGCATACACTTTAACTTGTCACAAGAGGTGTCATTGTGTTGTAATGTCATAATATGCCTTGTTATTCATCATAGGTCTTGTTTTTGACAGGCATGTGCATGCGACTTAACAAAACACAAATGAGTGTAAAAGGAATTTGTGCACGTTCTACAGTATGCGAATTCTGCCCACTAAGAGAGGTTAATGCGTGTCATTGATTATGAATCACATCATGGCTTTTATCCTTAAGCCATGTAAATTCTTTATTTACGGGCGAACCCGGAGTGCTAAGTATTTCGCACTTTGTGCATTCTTTGAGTATGTTGCATTCTGCATGAATAAGATACGTAACACACATCATTGGGGGAGTGACATACTTACGAATCCACCCTGACAAAAGCCCAGGACCTGTTTAGGCCGTGAGTATAGGGCTGAAACATGTTGGTGATTGAAGGACATAGGACCAATATATTCTGAAACCCCTACATAGTCTTTGTTTTTAACCTTCCCATCCACCCCACTAATAAAGGGATACCTAGACAGTGGATGAGGAATTTGTATCTTTAAAGTTAGACCTCCTATATAATGTTCTTCATAAGAGTTCCCTGGAATATGATAGAGCCCACCCTGGCCTTTAGGAGTCAGGGTGAACTTGATGATGAAGTATGCCCCTATTAGAGTTAGTTAGCGTTATATAAAGAAAAGAGCTTCTCTCACTTTCCCACCCCAGTAGGAGTGGTGAATAGGTGTGGCATGCAACAGAATTCCCCTCTCTTCTTCCTTGTGGAGACATCTGTACTCCCGAAGGATACTCTTTGGTTGGTGGTATTGATGGCGTATCCCCTCATCCTCATTTGAGAGGACCTCTCTACCCTTTAGGCTTCTCCTTTACATTAGTCTGGACTGACTATTTTTTTTATTAAGTTTCAGACTACTAATACTTTGAGTTGTGATAAAACGAGTTTTGTCAGCAGAGTTAAAACCAGACACAGGCATAAATGTGGAATCTTTCTCTAAAGAATTTACGTTTACTCCATCTGAAGAAGTAACAGATCCGAACGAAGCCTCAGAGGAATTTCATAATGCCTTAACCATGGCCTTTGATCAAATACCCCTTTACAAAAGAGCTCTAAAACTAGGCTCAGAACACACATCACATGGTATTCCCAAAGTTACGTAAATTGAAAGCACTTTTTAAAACAAACTAGAACGACGTTAGCGCCTTAGTAAGGACCCCTTCGATAAATTAACATTCAAATTTGCCCTCAGTGTTTACCATAGGAATATCAAACTAGCCCACAAAGCCTCCATTTTGCAGCAAATTGATCCAGCTGGAAATCCTTTGGAGGCATTATTTAAAGTCCTCAATGAGTTCACCAACCCACAAGCCTGCAATCCAGCTCTACCTGAGTCACAATACTTATGTAACTCATTAGCAGACTTTTTTAAAACAGAAAATGAATCACATATATGACAATTTTCCAAAATTTACTGACTCCAAGGCTCATGATATACCTTCAGTTCTCTGTCCCCATACTAATTTTGAGGGTCTATCAGATTTCACTGTGTTTACTCTGGAGGAATTTGCAAAGGCTCTTAAAAAAGGAAAGTCGGGCTCTCCTGGCATCTGCCCTCCCCCCCCCCTTAGAATTAAGGCATCACTTGCAGAGCCGTTGGCACCGGCAGTTTGGTCTCTAGTCAATCAAACAATTACCACCAGGAAACTTCCCCAGTTGTGGAAAAAGCCTCTGTTAGGCCCTTTAAAAAAAAGGCTCCTCTCACAGCGTCTGACTTCGCTAACTATAGGCCCATCTCTCTTCTTCCCCTGCTAAGCTAAGTTTTGGAGGACTACATCAATAACCAGCTAATCAGCTACCTTGAGAAAAATCGTATACTAGACCCCTTGCAATCCGGGTTTCGCTTGGCCGATAGAATGGAAACGGCCTTAGCGGCTGTAATAGATCACATCAGATTAGTCCTGTATTATGACACACCAGCAATGCTAAATGTATCTGCTGCCTTTGACACAGCGTCACATAAGAAGCTATTACAGGGATTGCAAGACTGCAGTATTCAAGGGATGGCTCTTAACTAGTTTAGAGACTACCTAAGAAATAGAACTCAAACTATCTCATTAGGTCCCTTTAAATCTCCAACAAAGTTGATTACAAGGGGGTGCCTCAGGGCTCCTATCTAAGCCCTACACTTTTCAACATTTACATTCCCCCATTAGCAAACACTGTTAGAGCGTATGGCTTGGAGATTCAGTCATACGCAGATGACATGCAGCTAATTATCTAATTTAATAAAGACCCAGCAAATAGGAAGCAATGTTTCCTATCAGTTATGAAAGCAATAGGAGCTTGGATGTCCTTCAACTACCTTCAACTGAATGCTGCCAAGACAGAGATAATGCTGTTCTGGAAAGCCCAACAGTATTAGGCAGACGACTGGTGGCCAGCTGATCTGGGCCTTGCGCCCACCCCTAAACAAACAAAGAAAAATCGTAGTTTTCGTCTGGACCTTGCGTTGACCATGAAAAACCAGGCAGTAGCAACGACCAGCTCTTGTTTCCACTTATTGCATATGCAAAGGAAAGCCCTCCCTTTCCTACCTGTGTCAGCTAGGAAAACATTGGTATTGGGGATCATAATTGGCAGGTTGGACTAATGGAATGCCCTGTTAGCCTCCGCAAATGAGTTTACTTACTAAACCTCAATCAGTTAAAAATACAGCTCTCCGTCTTATTTGTAACTGTCATACGGGACAACCTCCTTTCAAAATCATTACGTTGGCTGCTGATCTGAAAAGGAGATATTTTAAAAATCTTTTGTCTCACCCATAAAGCTCTAAAGGGTATTGGCCTGCTGTATCTTTTCCAGAAGCTTATGCCTTTCTGCCTGGTGGGGTCTTTGTGATCCATTGAAAAAGCGCTCTTGACTATTTGGCAGAGCCTTTTCTCACCTGGCCCCTTTTTATTGGAATACATTTCCATACAAAATCTATACATGTATGCATTATAAGCACTTTAGGAAATTGCTCAAGACCACACTGTTTTAGCTTGTAATTCCAGTCGCTACACCTAAGAGCACCAAGATACTCCTTCCCGGGTGATTCGTTCGCTATACCAAATTAATTTAACATAACATAACAAGGGGCTGTGAAGTTCTTTGAACCTCCAGAATTCAATATAATGAGAGGTTGTGAGGCTCACCATGCACAATAATGAACCTACCATCTTTGTTACAGATGGATTGGAGTGTGTGGCATCGGAGCTCCGTACGGAGTATGACTACATTGTCACGGGCATAGTTAGAGTATAGGGAAGTATCAGTTTCAGCCAAGCACCCTGCTTGCAGGCGGTGTATGGTCGCTGAAGTCAAATAAAGTTATTGGAGGAAGTATATATCTATATGATGTCTTTTAAGGTACGTGTACCATGCAAACCTTGGCCAATCGTTGAACCAACAGATGTTCCAGGTTAAGCATTTAACGGAGGCCATCTGCTATCAAGGGGAAGAATGGTGACCATGCTGCTATTTTATAGTGCATGGATCCGGTATGCCCAGCTGTAACTAAAGCAGTCCTCTGAGCAAATCACAAGGCATGTAGGGGAAAACATAAAAACTACATGAGGACCTAACCCACTGCCACCCACTTCAACCCACACAACTGGTTAAAAACCCTCACCCCACAACCCACAGTTAAGTCCCTTGTAAAAGGTACCCATGGTACAAAGGGGCCTGTGGCCAGGGAAGGTCTCTAAGGGCTGTAGCATGTATTATGCCACCCTAGGGGACGCCTCACCAAGCACATACACACTGCCTTGCAGCTTGTGTGTGCCATTGAGGAGAAAAAGACAAAGTCGACATGGTACCCCTCTCAGGGTGCCATGCCCACAAATCACTGCCTCTGGCATAGGTAAGTCACCCCTCTAGCAGGCCTTACAGCTCTAAGGCAGAGTGCACTATACCACAGGTGAGGGCATAGCTGCATGAGAAATATGCCCATACAGTGTCTAAGTCCCTTCTTAGACATTGTAAGTGCAGTGTAGCCATATTGAGTATATGGTCTGGGATTTTGTCATTATGAACTCCACAGCTCCATAAACGCTTCACTGAATACTGGGAAGTTTGGTATCAAACTTCTCAGCACAATAAACCCACACTGATGTCAGTGTGGAATGTATTGAAAAATACACACATAGGACATCTTAGAGATGTGCCCTGTATATTAGCCAACTGCTAGTGTAGGACTGACCGGTCTGTGCCAGCCTGCCACTTTCAGACAAGTTTCTGACCACATGGTGTGGGTGCCTTTGTGCACTCTGTGGTCAGAAACAAAACCTGTCCTGGGTGGAGGTGCTTCACACATCCCCCCTGCAGGAACTGTAACACCTGGCAGAGAGCCTCAAAGGCTCAAGCCTCTGATTACAGTGCCCCAGGGCACTCCAGCTAGTGGAGGTGCCCACCCACCGGACAAAGCCCCACTTTTGGCAGCACTCCCTGCAGAATCCTCCATCTTGGTTTGGAGGACAGGGACCAATAGAATTAGGTTTGTGCCCCCTCCCCAAAGGGAGTGGGCACAAGGAGGGTGTAGCCACCCTCAGGGACAGTAGCCATTGGCTACTGCCCTCTGACCCCCTAAAACTCCCCTAAATCTAGGATTTAAGGGCCTCCCAGAACTCAGCTCACCAGATTCCTTGTAACCTACAAGAAGAAGAAAGACTGCTTAGCTGAATCCCCCAGCAGAGAAGAAGATGACAACTGCTTTGGCCCGAGCCCTACCGGCCTGTCTCCTGCTTCAAATAACCTGCAATAGACCAGCGACGCATCCAGCTGGACCAGCGACCTCTGCACAACACCAGAGGACTGCCCTGCACCCAAAAGGAACAAGCACTCCAGAGGACAGCTGCTCTATCTAAGAAAACCTACAACTAGGGACTCCCACCTCACTCGGGATGCGTGAGTCTTGACCCCTGTGCACCTGACTCCCACAACTCGTGTCCAGGTGGTCCACCCAGCAAGAGAGGGTCCCCAGGCAATTGCGAGCAAGTGCCCACCCTGGGTTGACCTCTCCACCCCTCCACGCCTGCAGAGGGAATCCCGATGCCCTACCCCTGATTGTGACGCTCCGGACGAAGATATCCGACGCCTAATGACACACTGCACCCGCAGCCCACAGGCCTTGGAGAAACCGACACCCGGTGCAGCTACGTTCAGTAGGCGGCCCTCGCCCCTGTCCGACCAGTGGTGTGCCCGAGACACCCCCCCTGGACCTCGCCTGCAGCCTCTGAGTGACCCCCAGGGTATCCCCATAGACCAGCATTGGAAACCCAACATCCTGTTTGCACCCTGCACCCACCCCCGTGCCGCTGAGGGTGTGTGTCATCCAGTGCTCTTTCAGTCCCCCCCCCTGGTCTGCCCTATGGGCCATGGGTACTTACCTGCAGGCAGGCCTGATTCTGAGTACTCCCTGTCTCCGTAGGAGCCCACATTAAATTTGCTCAACTTTGAGCTCTCCACCTGGCCGGCCCCCTATTGCTGGTGGTGGGTGTTTGGGGTTAACTTGAACCCCAACCGGTGGACTTCCTAAAGCCCGGAGACTGAAACTGTAAGTATTGTAGTTACCTGTAAAGCGATCTAACAGTTCTTCCCTCAGGAACTGTTTCTGAAAATTGCACTGTTGATACCTGTGTGAAATACAAAACTTTTAAGGTTCTTACCTGCGACTTGAATCTTGTGGTTCTAAAAATAAATTAAGAAAAATTATTTTTGCTTTATGAAAACCATTGTCTGGAGTTAAGTAATTGAGTGTGTGCTTATTCTATTGTCTGTGTGTGTACAATAAATGCTTTGCACTACCATCTGATAAGCCTAACTTGCTCGACCACACTACCACAAAAGAGAGCATTAGAATCATCTACTTTACCATCTTTGTAACCCCTGGGCTCTGTGCACACTATATCTCACTTTGATATAATATATACAAAGCCAGCTTCCTACAGTAAAGTTGTGCTGTTTGCAATCGATTATAATTCGCACCTTGGCGGGGTATAGATGAGAGTATGCACCCACGGATTTCTGAAGTGGACTTTTCAGTGGCAAAAACTCCTTGTGGGCTGCCTGCACAGCAACAGTGAAATCAGAATAGAAGGACCTTGTGTTCCCTGATGGTAGATAGTTTGGTGTTCCTTGGCCAGATGCTAAATGGTGTCCCTGATGCTAAATCATGTTCCTGTCTCTATAATTGAGAAATCGGACCTGTTCGACCTGACAGCCTTAGGGTGGTCATCCCCCAACTTTTTGCCTGCCTCCCTCCACTTTTCTGACACTGTTTTTTCTGCTTTTAGGACTCTGCGTACTTTGCCACTGCTAACCATTGCTAAAGTGCATATCTCTCCCTTAAACATGGTAACCTTGGTTCATTCCCAATTTTCATGTTTAATCTACTTGTAAGTCCCTAGTAAAGTGCACTACATGTGCCCAGACCCTGTAAATTGAATGCTACTGGTGGGCCTGCAGCACTGGTTGTGCCACCCACATAGGTTGCCCCTTAACCATGTCTCAGGCCTGCCATTGCAAGGCCTGTGTGTGTGCAGTTTCACTGCCACTTTGACTTGGCATTTAAAAGTACTTGCCAAGCCCTAAACTCCCTTTTTTCTACATATGTCACCACTAACGTAGGCCTTAGGTAACCCATAGGGTAGAGTGCTATGTAGGTAAAAGGCAGGACATGTACATGTGTGTTTCGTATGTCCTGGTAGTAGAAAACTCCTAATTTCGTTTTCAACTACTGTGAGGCCTGCTCCTTTCATAGGATAGCATTAGGGATACCCTCATATACTGTTTGAGTGGTAGATTGTGATCAGAGAGGGGTAACCAGGTCATATTTAGCATGGCCAGAATGGTAATAGAAAATCCTGCTTATTGGTGATGTTGGATTTTATATTACTATTTTAGAAATGCCACTTTTAAAAAGTGAGCATTTCTCTGCACTTAAAATCCACCTGTGCTTTACAGGCTGTCTCCAATCAACATCTGGGCTGGGCTGGTTGACAGCTTCCTTGTGCATTTCACCCAGACAACCACAAACACAGGATACTTAGTCACACCTGCACTCATCTGCATACTGAAAGGGTCTTCCTGGGGTGGAAGGGTGGAGGCCTGACCCTTACATTTCAAAGGTTAGTGGCCTGCCCTAACGCAATGGACTGACAAACCCTCTACTTGAACCCTGGCAGCCAGCCCCCCCCCCCCACTTCAAAGGCATTTTTGGGTATATAAACTGGGTCCCTGAGCCCACCAACTCAGACACTTCTGGACCTGAACCTGCAACCTGTCAAGAAGAACTGGCAGGCTGCCCAGAGGACTCATCTGGACTGCTTTGCTGAGACTGTTGCCCTGCTGCCCCCTGACTTTGCTGAGAAGTGCTCTCCAAGGGCTTGGATTGAGCTTGCCTCCTGTTTTCTGAAGTCCCAGGGTAAAAAGACTTTGGGCCTGATTACAACTTTGGAGGAAGGTGTTAATCCGTCCCAAATGTGACGGATATACCACCAGCCGTATTACGAGTCCATTATATCCTATGGAACTTGTAATACGGCTAGTGGTATATCCGTCACATTTGGGACGGATTAACACCTCCTCCAAAGTTGTAATCAGGCTCTTTATCTCTTCAGGAAACTCCTTGTGCGCTGAAAATCGACAAACAGCCTGCCAGAAACGACGCACAGCCTGCCTTGTGACAAGAAAATCGGCGCACAGCCCTACCGGATCAACGCACAGCCGAACCGAAACTATGCAGCCCGACTTCCCGAGTGAAAAATCGACACAGCGCCTGCCGTGCAACAGAAAATTCGACGCATCCCCATACTGAATCCACACAACGCCTGTGACTTTGTCCCGCACACCCAGGATTTCCCCTCATCATAAAAATCCCCGCATCGCAGTGAGGAACCAAGACTGCGCACTGGAAATTGATGCAAAGCCCCTTGCAGCGTGGAAAGAAACAACGCATCGTCTGTGCTGCACTGGAAATTACGACAACCAGGTACTTTGTGCAAACAAGAGATACCTGTTGATTTCTAAGATTTACGACTCTTTTTAATCTTGAAAAAGTGATATCTCAAATTGTGATTATTGAATCTTTATCTTTTTTACCTTAATTTAATCAGATAAATATATATTTTTCTAAAACTGTGTGGTGTGTTTTTGTGGTGTTTTCACTCTGTTACTGTATGGGTATTGCACAAATACTTTACACATTGACTTTTAAGTTAATCCTGACTGCTCAGTGCCAAGCTTTCAGAGGGTAGGCACAGTATAATTTGGATTGTGTGTGGCTTACCCTGACTAGGATTGTGGTCCATACTTGAACAAAGGTGTATACCTCTGCCAACTAGAGACTCCATTTCTAACAGGGCCACTGTGGGTTTTGCTGGTGCAGTGGGTGGAGGGCGCAGGCCCAAAGCGCATTGTGCACATTTGACAATGGAAACCAGCGAAAGGGTTTCCCCAAATAAGAAACAAGCATCTGTTCCACATAGGATTCCATTTGGTCAATATTTATAGATTTAGGGACACCCAATATGTGAAGGTTATTGCTCCTGGAGCATGCTTCCAAATCCTTGTTCTTGAGTTTGACAGTCTCCAACACCTTCTCCATTCAAAGCAGCTTGCTAGTGGTGGCATGAGAGTCTTCAACATCAGAGGTGCAATTTTTGAGGTGGTGAGGGGAGTCAGATGTTTATCTACCCTCTCTTTGATCCAGTCAATCCTGCTAGTGAGCAGATCAGTTTTGGCATCAATGGTTTGCAGGCTGTTTTTCAGATCAATGAACATTTCTTCGATGTTGGGTCTTGCAAATGTCCCCGGTGCTGGAACAGCAGGGTCACGAGAACACTGATCAGGGTCCACCTCACGTGTCTGGCGCTTGCCATTAAAGGCCAATTGTTTTTGCATGGTGTTCTGTTTGCCCATGGTGAGGGTCCATGGTGGTGCGCAGAAGACTACGACGTCCCTTCATACCCCATACTCCACCCACCTAGAGACAGGGAGGTGCAAGCAGTTATCAGTCCAGACGACAGCAGAGGTGACTGTGTATCCCGCAGCTCTTTGTCCGGCAGCACGGGCACTGCTCCACAGGAGGCGGTGACTTCAGCCCGCAAGAGGCAACACCTGAGGGCGCAGCAGGTATAGGAGGCTTCAAGTAGTCCCCTGGCTACCAAGGTCCTGCCTCACCCCAGGCCCTAGTAGTGGGGGCAAAAGCAGACCAATGGGGCATGATGGAGAGAAAACTTGGGCCCCCAGGCCAGGGTGACTCACTCTCTTCTGTGTCAGGGCCCTGGAAGACGAGAGCCCCAAGCTCTCCCTGTTGCACACTTACCCCAATGAGTAGGCACCCAACCAGACCTCTGTGGGGATACCGCATCCTGGGCTGCTAGCGCCCCAGGGGGGCGAGGTGCCGTAGAACAGTCCTCCGGAGCCCACCATTTACCTCTGCCGCAGATGGGCTCCATGTGAATCCAGGAAGGGCTCAGGTGCGGCTACGCAGTGAGGCCCAGCTACCACTAGGCCTGGCCCAGCAAATTCCACACGGGGGCACCTGTTATGCCCCAGCCACTGCCCTGGGTGAAGCCTACCACTGCTGCTCCACAGCCAGGCAACCCGCAGTTCAACGTGCCGATCGCCGACCCGCCAGATTGGACCAGCCATCTTCGCCCTGAGCCCTTCAAACAGAGGAATAAAGAACACGGCCACCCCCCAGGTCCAGGTGCTGCATCAGGGGGTGGCTTTAGGGTTCTCCTCTGTCCTGTGACTGCAGATACAAGAAGGATGGCATGATCGCCCGGCAGAGCCTTGCTGTGCGATGGCCATCTTGCTGCCGGGCTATCTCAGTTGGCCTGGTAAGCCCATTAGTCTTCAGTGTATGAGGGTATACAAGTCATATCCTCAATTGCTTGTTGCACATTTCTTTCCTTTTTGGTGTTCTATAATCAATTTGAAATGTTTAAGCAGGGTATCTGGTTAGGTCATATCATAATGTGCTGAGAGTGGTTCAGATGATGGTGAGTATTTTGCAAGTAGCAGTGCCTTGACTTTTGAAAGCAGATTTGGAGGGAGTACCTTGGGAATTTGCAGTGTTCTCAGACTGTTTAAAAAGGATGTAAATTGCAAGGTGCACAAATAATAAACAAAAATGTAGATTTTCCTAGTAATTTATGATGGAAAGTCTTAATTTTATTAAAGACACAGAGGCGAATATTATGCGTTCTTTTCTTACTTTATTTTAAACAGCAGCAGTCAAGAAACTACAGCTCCCAGGAGGATTAGCGTCAGACTAACCAATGGGAGTGAAACAGTAACTAAGAACTAAGCCAATCAGCATAAACCATCAACCATAGAGAGTACCCTTGACTGCAAACAGCCCTCTTTTCTTGAGCGAGTAAGTTAGATAGAATCATAAAACAACGGGTAAATAAGTCCGACAATTGCCAATGCCAAGGAAACGGAACAAAACTCTTGGACCACAGCGATGAGACGAGATGCGGGTGAAGGAGGCAGAAGGTCCTGCGAAGGTTGCGATGATGCATCCGGAGATTTCCTCTTGAAGGGAGAAAGTGAGGAGCCAGCGGCATTATCCGGAAGCTGGAGGAAGTGCTGGAGTCGCTGGGAGGGAGAAAAAAGTACATATTAATAGAAGTACTTGTGGTGGGATAATATTCGCCTCCGTGTGTTTAATAAAATTAAGACTTTCCGTCATAAATTACTAGGAAAATCTACATTTTATGACAAGACCGGAGGCTGTATTATGCAAGTTTAAAGCTTATCAATAACAATTGAAGAAGCAGATCTAACAGGTTTACAATAGAAAGTTTTAAACACATTGTCATTGGACCAATCTGCGGACCTGAGAATGTCCTCTAAACTGGAACCCAAGGCAAACGCCTTGGAGGCCATGGCTCCCCTGGACGAATGTGCTCCAAAAACTGAGATATCAATTCCCGCCAAGGACATGATCCATTTAACCCAACGGGCTAGAGTTGCCGATGACACCGGCTTGTGAGGTTTGCGAAAGGAGATCAACAGTTGATTGGAAGAGGACGTTCTCAGGTCTACAGTTCTTTTCTCGTATTCTTTTAAACAAAGGCCCACACATAGTTTTGGTTTGTCGGGGAAGAAGGGGTAGAAGACAGAATGTAAATTAGTTTTCGTACGTTTGGAAATGTGGAACAAAACCCCAGAGGGTAGGAATTGGCGGGCAGAGACGTCAAGGGACTTAACGTCCGACGTCCTTTTGATAGAGATTAAGCATAGTAACATGGTAAGCCTGGCCGAAAGCATTTTAAGCGAAAGACTTGAATTATCCGACCAAGAAAGAAGAAGGTTCAACACTAGGGAAACGTCCCAGAGGTGAGAATATTTGGCAGAAGGGGGTCTGGAGAGTTTCACGCCTTTTAAAAGGCGACAAATCAAAGGATGGATCCCGATAGGGTTGCCATCTATAAGGGAGTGATTCATGGATATAGCAGACCTGTAGAGATTTATTGTCCGATAGGACTTGCCTAGACCCGCCTGGGCGGCTAGAAAGTTGATAATTAAGTTTAGGTCTGTTGAAAAGGGATTGGCACATTTTCCCACACACCAGCTTGACCAAAGAGTCCAAGCTGACGTGTACGCTCGCCTTGTACCGGGCGCCCATGCGTTATTAATGAACTCTGAAGCCTCTGACGAAATAGCGAAGGATTGTTGGGTAGACCGGAAATGTACCAGGCTGACAGGGTTAATGATTTGTTGAGAATCAGGTTGTGGGGACACCCGAAAGGGTCTAGGAGAAGAGATGGAAAATTCGGGAGAAGGATTGGGAAGTCCACTGCGAGTTCGAGAAGGGGTGGAAACCAAACCTGTGATTGCCAAAAGGGGGCCAACAGAACGAGGGACGCCTTTTGACGTCTGACCTGATTTAAGACTCTGTTGATTAGGATAAATGGAGGGAAGGCATAGTTGAGCGATCGAGACCAGTTTTGGAGGAACGCGTCTGTAGCTACAGCGAGAGGATCCGGACGCCAGCTGAAAAAGTGGGGAAGTTGAGCGTTGAGTCTGGACGCGAAGAGGTCTATCTGGAAAGGGCCCCATTTCCTTTCTAATTGGCGAAAGACTGAATGGTGTAATTTCCAATCGCTGGAATCGGATAAATGGCGTGAATGCCTGTCTGCATTGGAGTTCAAGGAGCCTGGGAGATATTCGGCTATGAGGGAAAATTTGCGGGACAGACAAAATTCCCAAAGGCTCTTGGCCAGTAGCGCAAGAGGCTTGGATCTGGTGCCTCCTAGATGGTTGATGTAACGTACCGCTGAAATATTGTCCATGCGGAGCAGGATAGAACATCGTGCTCTGTTCTTTGTAAAGCTTCTGATCGCAAAGGAGCCTGCAAGAAGCTCTAAACAATTTATGTGCAATCTGGACTCCTCTGCGGACCATGTACCGCCAGTCGAACCACAGCGGGCGCCCCAGCCTGTGAGACTTGCATCTGATTCTAACACAAGATCGGGCACAGAGGGGAAGATGGATCTGCCGTTACAGGCCTCTAAATGGGATATCCACCATTGGATTTCCATTTGGGATTCTTGATCTAGAGCTACGAGATCGGAGAAGGCCAAACCTCGCCGGAGGTGAAGAATTTTGAGGCGTTGGAGAGCGCGGTAATGAAGGGGTCCTGGGAAGATGGCCTGAATCGAAGAAGAGAGGAGACCTACGACCCTTGCGAGCGCTCTGAGAGAAATAGAGTCTTTTTGAAGAGTTAAAATCAGCTCTTTTTTGATCGCAGAAATTTTGGAATGAGGAAGAAGCAGAGAGGCCGACACCGAATCTATCTGGAAACCTAAAAACTCTATCTGTTGTGAAGGGAGGACCACAGATTTTTCGTGGTTTATAAGGAAACCTAGTTCTGTGAGAAGGGTGGATGTTAAGTGAAGGTGGTTCAGAAGGGAGGACTTGTTCTGGTGCATGATCAGAATATCGTCGAGATAGATAATAAGTCTGATGCCCAGAGATCTGAGATAGGTCACGACAGGTTTCAATAGTTTTGTAAAGCACCAGGGAGCGGAAGACAGGCCAAAAGGGAGAGAGGAAAAATGAAATGTTTTTGAATTCCAGTGAAATTGTAAAAACTTCCTGTGAGAAGGGTGGATAGGAATGGTTAGATATGCGTCTTGCAAGTCTAGTCTGACTAGCCAATCGAATTGGAGTAAAATATCCCTGAGATGGATAATGGTTTCCATCTTGAAATGGCGATAGACAACGAATTGATTGAAAGATTTTAGATTGATTACTGGTCTTAACTTTTTGTTCTTTTTGTGAACGAGGAAGATAGAGCTGACGAAACCTGAAGGATCCGGAGCGCAATAGTGGATAGCCTCTTTTCCTAAAAGGGATTGGATCTCTGAAGAGATTAGAGAGGACATTTTGAGAGAAAACTTTGGGAGGGGGGGAAGATAGGATTGGAAGGGGGGTGAAAGAAGTTCGATCTGGTATCCCCGAACAGTGGAAAGGACCCATGGGTCTGTTGAGATTGACTTCCATTTTTGGAGAAAGAAGCGAAGACGACCTCCTACGGGAGGGCCAGAAAGTTGGCTTACCTTGATTATTGGACGATCTGGAGAAGTGTTGGCCACAGTTGCGGAAGCCCTTTGATCTTTGTGGGTAAAATTGGGGTTTGAATTCCTGAGGATAGGTGCTGTAGGCGTTTGAGTATCCTCTTGAGCCTTGATTTCTGTAAGAGCGGCCGGTAAAGCGGCTCCTACCTCTACCGGCCCGGGCAAAAACACGTTGGTTGAAGACCTTTTTTATTGATTGTTGGGCTTTGTCTATAGATGAGAAGGTCGAAACGAAACGGCTAAGGTCCTTAATGAATGTAGCACCGAAGAGGTTGCCGTCGGCCTGGATGCCGGGGTCCCGAGTGGCTAGATTAGCCAGCTTAGGGTCCATCCTAAGAAGAAGGCCTTTGCGTCTCTCATGGATAATGGCCGAATCCATTGATGCTTTTAAAGCACTTTTCCCTGAGGATTGAATAAAATCACTTAAATCTTGTTTAAAGGATTCCTCATCATCACCAGAGTCTGACCTTGAAGGTGAATTGTAATCCATAATGGAAAGAATTCTTTATATGTGAAATTCCAGTTAGGAAGGTGTTTGGGGAACTAAGGGTTAATGAAGGAGCAGGACGCTCCCTGAGGCACAATATGATACTCCCCCAGAGGCGGGGACAAAGGAAAGAGACGGAGGAGGAGTCCAAAGTGAAGCGAGACGTCGGGAAGAGAAGCCGTGTAAATGCGTGAGACGTCGGGACTCTGAAGCTGCCGAAACCCTGAGGCCGAAGACGCGAAGTAAGCTCCTGTCAGGCGCGCGTTTGAAATGCAGCGCGCGCTGGCTCAACGGAGTCGAGAGGAGCAGATAGAACGCGGCGGTTGGCGCGCGCTAGGAGCGAACGGCCGCACGACGGAGGGGGGGGGGTGTAATAAATATATATGCCGAAACGGCAGAGTCAACAGAATACAAAGAAACCACTTAGATATGAACGATACCGGATTATAACATAAGAACATTTGAAACAAAACATTAGAAAATACGAACGACCAAAAGAGAGTACTTATCTTGACTGCGAGCAGCAAGAAAAGAGGGCTGTTTGCAGTCAAGGGTAATCTCTATGATTGATGGTTTATGCTGATTGGCTTAGTTCTTAGTTACTGTTTCACTCCCATTGGTTAGACTGACGCTAATCCTCCTGGGAGCTGTAGTTTCTTGACTGCTGCTGTTTAAAATAAAGTAAGAAAAGAACGCATAATAGAGCCTCCGGTCTTGTCATAAAATGTAAAAATAAAATTAAAAAAAACTATTCACAAAGGGTTCAGGCCTGCATAAGCAATACAAATTGTGAGAGGGTTGGAGCATGGCTGAAAGAAATTGATCCTCCAAAAGGAGTGTAGTCAGAAAAGGAAGAGTTGAGTTAGAGAGTGAATGAGAAGTAAAGAAAATGAAACAATAGAAAACAATTAGAAATCAGGAGAATGTGTGAAATTTGATTTAAAAAAAGTGGAGCCTGGAATGTATTCTCAGAAATTGTGGAAGAAAGGGTCACTTTGTTAAGAGGTGCAAAACAAAAGGGAAAGTACAAGGGATTAATACGGTCATGGATGATTTGCAGGACAACTTGCTTACCTTCATTAAACTCTTTCTGATAGAGACTCTTATCTAAACACCAGACTCCTCACCACCCCTCTCCATTCTCCCTGTTCTGTTAACTGGACTCTTCTAATTTTTAAAACGGTCCCAATTATAGATCTGCACACTAGTCAGTGCTGATCTGTGAATTAGACTCCTCATCTGAGGACGTGGACTGACAGGAAGCAACTGACATCAGCCCGCAAGGGTGCTGCCTATTTAGGACCCGTGGTGTCGCAGGGCAACTTCAGTGCAAAGCCGCATGATGCAGCCTGTCAGTGTGAAGGGGTACTGCTTGAGATTTTCCAGAGCCAGTGTCACACCTGGGGAATATTCAACAGATGAGGAATCTGCAGTTACCTAGAGTCTCTACCAGAAAGAGTGTTACCTAAGAAAAGTAACTCATTATTCAACACTACTGACGATTTCGAAGGTGAGAAACAAAGTGGTGACTCTTGAGAACAGAAAACATGGCGTGCTGGCAGAGTGTATGTAAGGTGTTGAATCTGTTTTGAATTTCTCTATATGTGGCTTGAATATATACCTGTGGCTAACTAGTCACATCTGAGAGTAATATATAATATGTTATTTGTCAGATGTGTTACTACATGTCAGTATTGTGTATGGATGTGATTAGTTATTGTTTTGTTCATCTTCTGAGGAAAAAACATTAATCTTTCTTATCGTACAATAAATAGAAAACAAATGATAATCGTAAGGAGAAGATATGTAGCGTTGCAGCCTTAGGGGATGGTGCTGAGTCTGGCTGTCAAGGAAGGGGTGGATTGAAAGAGTGTCTCAGCATTGTTTCAGTGGAGATAGAGAGAGGACTAAAGTGCCTTTGCAGTGATTCAGTGTAGGGGGGAGGAGTGAAGTGGCTCTGGCAAAGGGGTGGATGGGGGGAAATTTAGGTACACCAGATGCAGTTGTGGCACTGATAGTTCCTGCCAGCTGAAGAACGTCTAGCTCTGCAGCTCTGCTGTAACTTCTTATTTGGTGGAAGGATTACTTTTCTTTTTTCCCGATTTTCGTTATACTAACTGCGGGGTATCTTTTTTTAGTCTCATTGCATGCTTTAGCTGTCTACTGGAGGCACCACTGTAATCAATATTATAAAATATTTTTCGAGTGGGTTTTGGGACTGTCCCTTGTTCATAATTAGATGGCTTGGTTGTCTCAGCTTGTTTCAGCTCCCTGCTGGAGATTCAGTGGCTCCCTATTCTTGTGTTTGTCTCACCCAAAGGAGCATTTTGGTGTTATCCTTCCACAGCTGGCATCAGGGAGTTAACTTCCTCTTTCGTATGTTTGGCCATCCCTCACCTGCCACCTGCTCTTACTCTTTTCCCATACCCATGCCTCATACCCGCCTCACATCCTCTTTGTGGGCCAAGGCAGTATGAGGTGCTCATCCACCCCTCCCTGCCATCCCTGTGCCTAGGCTCCAAGTTGGAGCCTGGGGACAGACAAAATCTTTATGCCACAGGACTCGAGCTCTCTGAATTATAAGGCCTACGTTGGCCGAAATTCGTCTAGAGTGCTTGCGCTTCTGTCTGGAGGGGACCTGGTCAGGCAGTTTGGATGGTCTTTTCCCAACGGGACGACAAGGTCTGATTAGCATATTGTTGGTCACTTTCTAATGTGACATAATGGGTTAAAACCCACAGACTGTAATGCAACCCTGATCGATCACCAGTAGCCGAGATAAATAGACATTTTCTTTCCATTACAGTATTTCTTTTAGTAAATGTTATAAGTGTAATGAATATGCCATGATGTGAGTTCTTTGCTCAGTTTGCCACAGGACTCAAACTATACCACACTGTTGGGTTCTATGGAGGCCAAAACAATATCTGGGATGTTTGTGTTTTCATCTGAGGCAGCCTGCTGTGGCTGTTCGGGCTGAACTGAGTAGCATAGTGGGTTAAAAACAATGGATTGGAATGCGGCCGGAGTGATTGTACCTTGCAGAGACTAATTAATTTAAGCATCCCTTCCATTACTTTGCTGTCTTTTGCAGGAGACACCCTAAGTGGGACATGTATGCCCGGACATGGGTGCTTTGTTCACTGTGCCATAGGACTTAAGCTATTCCTCAGTGGTGAGGCGTCAGTAGTCAGTAGAAACTGATTGCAGGTTGTTTATTTTTCCTAATGGACTAGAATTTGTCCAGAGAAATCATTAGTTGTTCAGATTAATTCAGACATTTTATCAATCACTTTATTTCTTACAGGCACGTTACATTTAGACAGCAAGGAAATGAGCTGTCTAGATGCCACATGACATCATGATGGAATGGTATAGTAATAAAGCAGAGTAAATAATGTAGGATGTTCTGGCCAAGCTATTGCCTTTGCCCATACTTGTGCAGCAAACAAGCATTGCCAAAGCCGTTACCTGGTATTAGCAAAGCTAATTGTGAAGTAAGACCGATTGGCTTTGTTACACTTATAATGATGGTGGAAAGTATGGTAACATGATAGAAAGAAGAAAAAATGAAGCTTACAATGCACACCTCTTCCCAAATTTGTGTTTTTCTGGAATGAAATGCGCTCATAAATGTGTCTCCTTCCCTTAGCCTTTTTTTTCCTCTGAAGCGAAGAGTGGCTAAAAAGTCTGTTATCCACTCAACACACCATTCCTTTGCAGCACAAAGAGAAAAATAGCTTTGTCCTTTATTAGATGACGGTGGAGATGTTTGTGTTTTTGCACCAGCCATGTGGTTTTGGTAAAACTATTATTACAAATATAATTTCTAGATGACTGTGTAAGCATGAGTTTGCATGGGATGGATATTTTTTTGTGTGTGGGATAAAGGACGATGGAATAATATTTATGAGCGATAAAATGTTAGGTGAAAATTACACTATCATGGCAGACATAAACATCCATATAGGTTAATGACCGACCCGCCTCTATCTAGTTATCTAAGACACTCTAATAGCATTACATTGTCTTGTGTGTGGCCTGAAAGTTCAAGCTGAGGCAGCTGGATAAATAAACAAAAGGATTACAGCTGTGTGGAGGGCAATCAAACATCTACTCCTGGCTCCCAACATGTGGGCGGAGCCAAGTCCCTTTTTAGTGATGCTCACATAATTGTCGGATGACAACTGCATGTTACAGGGAGAATAAAAACACCCTTGAGACTCAGAAATGACCATGTAGACTCTTCTTGGCAATCCAGAGACAGTATTTACTAACTGTTGCAACAGGGAGAAAAAACACAGCGCACTGTAACTCAGCCCTGTATGACCTGACTGTACATTTTTTGTCAAATGCCTGTTCACAGACAGGCCTTTTTATACACATCAGTGCAATACTTTACTACACATGATAAATAATAGATATCTTGCAAGTTTACAGATTAAAATGGAAAAACCCTCAAAAATATGTGACCCTCATAACTCCAGATTCCTAGGCTAAGTCATTACTCGCTCTTTATTATACGTTTGACAAAGACTTAAGACTGAGCATTTTTTGAGCTATGAATGCGTACATGCTTTTTTGTAAATTTAGTTTATTTGAAGTCTGGGTTGATAGCATTGTGTGTCCGGGACTTCTGAGTGTAAGTCGTGCCCCTATGTGCTTTGGGCTAATTCAATGATGTACCCATTGTCTAATCTGTCTGCAATCTGTTTGTAGGGACAGAGAGTGTGCTGGGGACTCATGTGCTGATGTCCTAAATACTTGCAGGTTGGTTAGACATGAGTTTGTCTTTAACAGATGACCCTTTCATGCTCTTTATTCCACTACATCTTTGAATGAACCTATCACCTTGCTCAAGTTCAAGTCAGTGTTGGGGTTATGCCTAAACTATTTTTTGATTGTGAACAGCAGTGTAGTTTTTACTTGTGCTTGATGTTGTGCGATGTTTTAAAATTTCATATTTATGGTAGTGTGCTTATATTTTACATTTCCTATAGCACTCCCCCACTAGTTGATATTTCAACTACCTTATCTAGATCTTGGTCTGCCTTTCCTACTATGTGATGATACATGTTGCTTTGGGAATCCACTATTTCTGTTGGTGTCCTAATTGAAGACATCCCTCCCGCCTTAGTGGCCATTCTCCTAACACATGCTAGTCTTGCCTGCATTACGCAGTTTATTAGTAGTAAGATCACAGTCATTGGTAACAGAGCCCCCAACTGTTCTGACATCCAGGATGGCAGTTGTCTGAAGATTACCCATTAAATCAAACTTCCACAGGAGCAGATGCCTTTTACCCAACTTCCTCCAACAGATGCATGCTCAGACTTTAACTGATTATCTGAACCCTGCATCTGCTAGGGGGAAAGGGAAATGGGAATGGAAAAAGAGAGACCGTCTCCAAATCCAGCTCCAGCCTGTGTTTTCCACTTGAAAATAGGATATTCAGTGTGTGTCTCTGAAAAGCTGCACCTTTCTTCTTATTGGGATTTCTTTAAAGGAAGGACCTGCAGTCGGGTGACAAGAGCATAGATAAGTACATTCCTGCTGCGCATTCAGCTGTTCAGCCATTCACATTCACCCAATTCTTTCGTTCTCCTAACCAGGATCTTTTGGGAGACTAGCCTCTCTCTAAGAGAACAATGTTAACTTAATATCTTCTTTTCTCCAGGAGTCAGAGGTTTCCAAGGTTCTCTGGAGAACAGTTCAAAAGTTCACAAATATAAAAACTACTAATGTCTTTTACACAAAACAAAAAAATCCTTCTCAAGGTTCAGTTTTCTCAGTCACAGTCTCTAGGAATTAGTCTGAGTACTGAGGTTTGTCTTTAAGACTGACAAGTCTGCAAAGCAAAAAGTTATTGAATATATATGTACATATATATATATATGTATATTGGCAAGTCTGGAAATCATACAAAAGGATTCCTTACTGCAGTTGCGTGAAGTTCTGTTAAGCCAGAACAAATTCTCCTCAGAAAGCCGATAGCCGGTTGTTTGAAGAAGAAAAAAATTCAGCTTCTTCAAAATGGAAAAAGTAGCTGGTGTGTACACCATAACAAGAAAAATTATTCATTACTCAAACTGGAAGAATTATTTATGAAACAAATGCACCTCAGGTACACTGCTCATTCTCCTCAGGATGACAGTTGAAGTGCAGGGCCCCAAGAGAGAAACATCTGGAAGGAAGCTTCAGCGCGAGATTAAGGTAGAAACACTAGAGCGCTGACTTTCACAAGGATTTGCAGCCACCATCTTGAGTGCCAGTTAAACCTGAAGAAGCTAGTTCTAAGAACAGCCTCCACAAGAACCACCGGGAGTGAGGACGCCACTGCACAACCAGCGTGGGTACAAGGAAAAGGGGAATCGTTTTTTGCTGACTGAAGAACTTAACAATGCTGGCAATAGTTTTTCTGACCGCATTGATGAAAAACACTCTCCTTTCATGGCCGTTGTAAGGTCCAGTACATAACGGTGTTGCTGCACCATTATCCTTAGGGCACTCAGTTCTTCCTTTATAACATTGAAGCCCTCATTTGTGGAGTTAATAACCTTGACGAGTTCCCACCCTGTGTTCTGGAGCCAATAAGCTGTTGCCTTAGCTTGGACAAATGGCAGGATGCTCCTGAAGAAACGTTCAGTGTCATTGAACAAACGGTACACTTGAGGGATTTCATTCAATTTGCACTAGTTCTTGTGCCAAAGTGTTCCGAAGTACTCTTCCTTCTGCTGTGAAATAGCAAGGTTGTTGGACGGCTCTTGGGGTTCCAATGCAAAGCGGATATGTTTATTCAAGGTGTTACTAAAACTGGAGTGTGCAAAGTTACTGTGGAACAAATTCCTCCCCAATTAGGCGATAACTGGGCATACAGTAGTTCTCCATACTGCCAGAAGAAATCCATAAGGCTGGAGGTGCCCCCCCGCATGTCGGCATGGAAGACTGTGACTTTGCAACCAATATTCTGCCTACATCAATGGTCCCATTTCCCCTGAAACATAAGGAGACAGAAATCAATTTAATGACCGTCTGAGGACTTACAGTGCTATCTACCCAGTTATAGTGTGTGATATTTTTGTCCCAGACGGGTGTGCATTTCCTTATTGCATCCTGGCTAACATCAGTGCCATTCCATAAAGACATAGCCCTACAGGAAAATTCAGTGTTGGGATGCACCGGTTATGAGCAAAGACTAACCCTCTTACTCTGAACTATGGACTACGGACGCAGTTGGGGGTAAGGGGCTTGCATGATAGCTGTTTCATTCGGTTGGTGGGCGTGTTACTCCTAGGAAACCTAGATCCAGGACCATCTAGGTCCAATCTACAGTGGTGGGCCATCCTGGCTTTTTCATGTATGTTATTGCATCTCTGATTTTCTGTCTATCTGTGAGGATGTATAATACTTCTGGTAAGGTGTCGTATCTTGTGGCATTGAGTAGGAAGCATACTACTTCGACATGCATCAACTGCATTTGGGCCTTTATTCTACACAAGTACAAGTGTAATAGGCAGTGAGCTGTTGTGTCTGGTGGTACTTCCTTCGTGGAATCTAGTCTATCTGATTCAGTAGCATGGGGAATTAAGGAGCACACAAAGCATGACTTATTCGTGGTCTCTGCACCTATTTCTGACATGTGCTGATACCACATATTGTCTGGAAATTTAACATGGGCGATATGGTTTACAGTGTTATGAGAGCGCTCTCTCCAGACATAAAAGATATTCAAATTTGGGGGTACTTTGCCAGCAAAGAGAAGAAAGAATAGAGATAAGAGACAAAAGGGAAATACAAAATCAAAAGTACATATCTTTTGTAATGTCCATTAAAAAAATAGTCCAAAAGTATATTTGGAGGAAGGCCCTTTGAGGTGACAATCTTCGTCCCCCCTCTTGTCCCATTTGTACTGTCCATTATTTTTGACGAACAGCTGGGTCAAGACGCACATGGCTGTGATGAATCCAGGGGTTCTTGCCATCCACTTTGAGAGTTGTTGGTGTAACTATGGTGACAGTGTAGGGGCTCCCGAAAGGTTTCTCCTTCCATTTGCGTACAAAATTGCGCATGAACACTCGATCTCCTATTTTCACTTCAGGGAGGTTGACCTTGGCGTTGGCGCGCTTCTCTTTTCCTTTGGTTATCAGTTTGGCGATAAACCTTGCACATTTTGGTAATTCACACAAATACATATGCATTTCATCATTCACAGCTTAGGACAAACTTTCTGCCTGAATTTTACTTCCCGTGGCAGGGGCTTGGACATTTATGGATCTCCCTGTCTCTATTTGGTGAGGAGTCAAGTGATGGTCTGAGCTTGCGGTATTCCTCAGGGAAAATAGTGCTATTGTCAAGTAGTATAACAACTTATTAGTCAGGGTTCTGCACAACTTGTGATCTTGCTCTTCAAGAGGCCATTCAGGCGCTCTACTACTTGATTACTTTGTGGATGGTACACAGAGGACAGCTTGTGCTTTAACCCTAACAGTGCTGCTTCAATATTGTACTAGAAAAATGAGTGCCATTGTCGCATCTTATGGCTTCTGGGATCCCCTATCGGGGAATCACTTCCCAAAGTAGGAATGTGTCTGCTGACTTAGTATCGCAGTGGATGCATGGTCCTGCCTCAATCCAGCTACAGAATAGGTAGGCCACCTCTATGGGGTAACTGTAGTTGGTGCACCTGTCAATCATATCTACAAAGTCCAAATGCAGGGCTTTCAAGGGACCTTGTGGTCATTGAATGAGGGAGCTTATCACTTTTAGAGTGGGATTAGGGGAATACTTCTAACAAATCACGTAGCTACATGGTTATTGTGTCATGCAAATTGGGAACAAATCAGTCTTGCTGTATTTGTGTTGCTTAATGATCCTTGGAAGTTTGAGGTGGTAAATGAATCTGATCCAGGGCGACTGCAAGCAAAGCTTGTGGCATTACTGGCTTTCCTGTAGATAGCTGTCTATACACTAGGTCATCCCCTGACTGGATGCACCCTCTATTTCCCATAACTATTGTTGGTGTAATGAAGCAGCTTCTTGTAGTTCCCTCAAGTGTAACATTGCTGACTAGGTGTAATGAGGTTTGTCCTTGTCTATTGAGTTTTTGCTTCAGGCTCCATTGGTGAGGCAGTCTGAGCCACCTGGACAGGGGCAGGTTGTGGGTCTGATGGTACTTTTGGGGGTGTATGTCTGGCTGCATCCTTAGCTGCTTGATCTGCCTGCGCATTACCCCGGGACACAAAATTCTGTCCAATTTGTGTGCGCTGCACATTTCACAACCCACACTGCCTGTGGTAGTGGAGTACCTCTGTTAGAGCCTTTAAGAGCTTTCTATGCATTACAGGTCTACCATCTGATTTAAGGAAACCTTGCCTACTCCATCACATGATACTGGAGTGTACAGTGGTGTTAAGTATGCTGAATCTGAGTATATTGTAATTATCTCTCCTGATTTAAGGGCTGCTATTAATGCTGTCAGCCCTGCTGCCTATGCTGAATAATGTGCGGGCAATGTCAATTGTTCTATGACTTGTAGTGTATCCAAGGAACCGTGTAGCTGAGCCCTTACTACCGCTGCCCCCGTATGTCTGATTCCTGTCTCTTGGTCAATCGCGGATGAACTGTCAACAAAATAGACAACTCTGTCTGATATAGGGCCCTCTGTGACTGGACTGTATTTGTTGAGACTATGTGTTGCACAGTCGTGGTCATCCTCTTCAGGGTTTGATATTGAGTGGGCAAAGAATGTCACAGGATTGACCATATGACACTTCACAACCTTCAAGGACGGTAGTGACAGTATCACCTCATATCCTGGCACTCTCTGATTAGTCAGAGTGGTCTTGGCCTTCTGGATAATTGCGAACACTGCATGCTCTGCATGGAGTGTCAATGGTGCCCCATAACTAGCAGTGCTCTTCTGTACTATAAATGCTGCAGAGGCCAGAGCTTGATCACAGGGATGGTCCTTTCTTGACTGAGCCCAGCAGCCCACTGAAGTACACAATTGGTTTGTTCCCTAGCGGATACTTCTGTGTGAGGACAGCTGTCATGACCTGACCGTTGCATTGGCAGAATAGGTAGAACTTTTTGGTGTAATCTGGAGTTCACAGAACTGGATCATTTGTTATCTCATCCTTCAGTTTCTGAAAAGTTTCCCTAATCTCTGATGTCCATGTTATCTTGTCCTCCCTATCTCTTGCCTGTTCGATAGCCACCAACAGTGGGGCTATTAGAGTTCTATAAGCAAATACACACTGTCTCACGAAGTTACAGAGGCCAAGAGACTTGTGCATTCCTCTGACAGAATGGAGGCTGCCCTTTCAGGTGTTACACACCTACTAGATGCTGATAGTAATTGCCCTAAATATTGGACTTCTTCCTGACAGTACAGACTTTTTCCCTTCTCCACTTTGTATCCCCCAGAGTGGTTAGAAGAGATATTCGCCCACATTACTAGCCTGACTGCCACTAGACCACCAGGCTTGCGGATGGCGATCCGAGCACCATATTTCAACTCTGGCCGTCCAGCAGCGGTGGGACTGCCAGGATCAGAGATCCCAGTGGTCTGGTGATTTCGGCGGTCCTAATCCACAAGAGGTTACAACCTCGTTCTCCCCTAGCCTTTTCATGGAGGTAGCACTGCCATGAAAAGGCTGGTTGAGAACGGGTGCAGGGGGGCCAGGTGGGGCCCTGCACTTCCCATGCACATGGCATGGGCAGTGCAGGGGTCCCCCTGACCTGCACCATGCAAGGCAGACAGTGAACATTGCGAGGGTGCTTGTGCACCCTTCATCCTACAGCATTGCCGCCAGCTCAGTTACGAGGCGGGGACAATGCTGTAGGCTGATTCCCACTAGGCCAGAGGGTGGAAACTCTTAACGGGCCCGGCAGGGAGGTAGCCAGTATGGTGGCAACCTCCCCATCAGAAGTTCAGCGGATCATCTGCCACACTCATAATCAGGCCCATAGTGTCTCTTCTACACTGTTGCTCAGTAGGACTACAAACCATCAGCAGATTGCAACAGAGTGCTGTCACACTGAAAATTTGACAGATCATTTTTCATTGCTCTGTTGAACACACTGGGGGACTCGCAATAGCCTTGGTGCAAACAAGAGTACAGATATTGAGTTCCATGATATGAGAACTGATGTACCTGGCCCCTTTTGCAGGGCCATCCTCAATCTTTTTGCCTCCTTCCTCCTATTTTTTCTGACCTGTTTTTGTTGGCTTTAGGACTCTGGGCACTTTACCACTGTTAATCAGTGCTAAAGTGCATATGCTCTCTGTGTAAATTGTATTGTTGATTGGCTTATCCATGATATGCCAATCATATTTGATTTACTAGTAAGTCCCTAGTAAAGTGTACTAGAGGTGCCCAAGGTCTGTAAATCAAATGCTACTAGTGGGTCTGCAGCACTGCTTGTGCCACCCACATTAGTAGCCCTACAAACATGGCTCAGACCTGCCATTGCAGTGTCTGTGTGTGCAGTTTTAAACTGCCAATTCGACTTGGCAAGTGTACCCACTTGCCAGGCCTAAACCTTTCATTTCCATACATGTAAGGCACCCCTAAGGTAGGCCCTAGGTAGCCCCATGGGCAGGGTGCAGTGTATGTTAAAGGTGGGACATGTACTTATGTGTTGTACATATCCTTACAGTGAAATACTGCCAAATTCAGTTTTCACTGTTGCAAGGCCTATCTCTCTCATAGGTTAATATGGGGGCTGCCATTAAAAGTTATTAAAGTGCAGATTCCCTTTGGGAGCAAATGGAAATGTGGAGTTTAGGGTCTCTGAGCTCACAATTTAAAAATACATATTATATTGAAGTTGGTTTTTAGATTGTGTGTTTGAAAATCCCTCTTTTAGAAAGTAGGCATTGTCTTGCTTAAACCATTCTGTGACTCTGCCTGTTTGTGGATTCCCTGTCTGGGTCAGTTTGACAGTTGGGCTTGTTTGCACCTCTCTAGACAGTAACACAAAGGGAGCTGGGTTGTAACCTGCATATCCTGATGAGCCACCTGTGCTAGGAAGGAGGGGAGGATTGGTCACTTACACCTGAAAGGGCTGTGCCTGCCCTCACACAGTGCAGTCTTCAACCCCCTGGTGTGTGTCTGGGACCTGGCCTGGGCAAGGCAGGATCTCACAAACAAGAGAGACTTTCCTTTGAAGTAGGCCTACTTCAAAGGCCAAAATGGGTATAAGAAGGGCACCCAAACCCTGAAAAATTAGATCACTATCCTGCAGTTGCTGCTTCTGCCTGTGCAAGGGGGCAAAGACTAGACTTTGTTGTGTATTCCTGCTTGTGGAGAAATCTCATAGGACTTGTCCTGAGCGTGCCTCCTGTTGTTAAAAACTCAAGGCCATCAAAGACTTCCCCTGGCAGCACCAGGACGCTCTGCTGTGACTCCTGCCCTGCCAAGTGGTGCCCTATCCAGTTCCTGGGGCCTAGGAAGGTGAAGCTAGCAGACCAAGACAAAAAATCTACACACAGACCGCTGCACGGGGAAAATTTCAACACACCTTCCGAGACGTGGCTGAGAAATGACGTGCCGCTGGTTTCGCAGCTGGAATCAACGCTCCACCTGCATTGCGACTGGAAGATCGACGCACGCGGCTGGAGAAAGGATGCACAACCCCTGCTGACGGAGGCTGATAACGTCGCAATCCACATAGCGCGGTTTTGCTGATACCGTGCAGCAGGATTTCCGACGCAAACCTCCCTGGGGCGCGGAAAAACAACGCAAGGCCTGCCCGGTCTGAGGTGCCTGTCCAGATCGACGCATCGCTCTCCTGCAGAGAGGAAAAACGACCCACGCCGACCCGACCTGAGGAGGAACGATGCAGGTCTCGCTTGCGAGTGAGAAATCGACGCATCACTGGCCCTTTTCAGATGCACACTCACCTGTACGGTGTTATTTTGACGCAACACATGTACTTTTTCACTCCAACAGCGTTAGCACTTTTTTTCTAAGGATGTAAGACTCTTTTTGCTTTTTAATTCATAACTTGACTTGTGTATGGTGGATTTTTGTTGTTCTTGTTTTGTTTAGATAAATATTACCTATTTTTCTAAACCTGTGTCGAGTCATTTTGTAGTGTTTTCACTGAGTTACTGTGTGTGTTAGTACAAATACTTTACACCTAGACTCTGAAGTTAAGCGTGCCTGCTTGTGCTAAGCTACCAAGGGGATGAGCGGGGGTTAACTGAGGGTGATTCTCTTTTACCCTGACTAGAGTGAGAGTCCTTGCTTGGACAGGGGGTAACCTGGCTGCCAACCAAAGACCCCATTTCTAACAAGAACGATGTAATATAATGACTATCTGGATAGAGAGGAATGCTGAAGAAGGCATTCGTAAGATCAATGACTGAAAACTACTTGGTGCCATATGGGATGTTTGTCAAGATGATGAAGGGTCTTGGACATTTGGGAATTCTGGTAACATAATATTGTTCAAAGGGTGCAGGTCTTGAACTATGTGCCAAGTATTGCCCTTAGCTTTCTTAACTGGGTAGATAGGGGTGTCAAAAGGTGACACTCCTAGGTAAATTTCTCCCTGTTCCAGTAATGCCTGTATAGTGGGGACGGTGCCCTCATCTGTTTCCTTGGACAAGGGGTATTGTTTTACTCTGGGTAAGATGGCACCTTTTTTCAATGTAATCCAGAATGGTGCAGCAGTGCAGATGAGGCCGACATTGTGATGGGCTTTATTTCACAGGGTATCTGGCAGCTGTGACAGATCGGCTTCATTTACTGAGTCAAAAGCTCTTCTGGTGTTGGCATTCTGACTTCTAGCAGAGTCCTCATTTGTATGTCATTCTGGAGAAGTATAATCCTTTTCTTGAGACTATCATCAAATAGCTAGTTGTCCAGTATCTCCCTAATTGTCTTTCCTGGCTCCCGGAAGATTACACATGCCCGCAAAGCACCATTATGGTCGCTGGCTGTCAAGGCGTCTTAGGTAGGTGTTAAAGCCTCTATCTGCAGTATTACCCCCGCCTCTGATAGTCCGGAGTCCTGGCCTTGCTGCCTAAAATGGAATTCTTTGGGCAATTGAACTTCCCTCCCCAATAGTTCTGATGTCTCTGCTATGATGGTATATACCGCTGCAGTAAATGCCCCCACATCAGCGGTGCGTGCTCTAGTCTGGTCACTGCTGGAGGAGTCCACTGTTAGTACCATGATACTAGAAGGTGGAACTCAGGGTGTGGAACAAATCATGCTACCATCTGGCTTAAAATGAGTGCTCATATTCAATTTTGCCATCAGGTCTCTTCCTAACAAATTAGCTGGGGCAGCAGGTGAGAATAGTAAGCAGCTGCCAACATGTCTCCTCCTACTTCTATCTCTACTGGCTTGGTGAAAGGAACCCTTATAATTTCCCCAGAGAATCCCTGTTTGTCCATGGATGTGTTGGAAATCAGAAAGCGTCTCTCTAATACAGGATTTTGTTGCTCCTGTATCTATGAGGAATTAATATCTTTTGTCATTGATGGACACGTCACAGTGAATTCCTTATCTGGCCTGCGCGTCACTGAGAAGACTGGACAAATAGAAATCCTCTGTGGGCACCCACATTGTGTGTATCCTCCTGCACGATTCGCCTGGAAATCATTTCCCCACCCTCACAGCTACCCCTCCTTGTCTATTTTGGGGTGGGATTTCTGTGGAGGGTACTTGATAGTTCTGCTGAGACAGTCCTTGGCTGCGCTTGAGTGATTCCTGGTGACTGCACATTTTGCTAGGGTGTCTGGGACATGTATGTGATCTGTGGATTTTGCTGTGTCTGTGCTGTCATATTTCCGGGTGGACCGTAAATTCTCATTATTCCATTTTGCTCATCCCATCTATTCACGTTACAGTCTCTAATCAGATGCCCAAACCTCTGACAATAATAAAATGCCTTATTCCTTCTTGGAGGACCCATCCTACTTCTTTCTACTCCTCCTCTACTATTTCCTTGTGTCCTTATATTATCCTGCTGCTGAGGGTATTGTTGGGTGACCCCTGGGACCGTTCCCGCAGATATTGCAGTCATCTGAGTGGCTGCTGCCACATAGCACCTTCTATTGCTCTCTTCTTCGCTAACTTATGTGGTGCAAACTTGGCTGCTGCTTTCTCTGCTACTTCCTGTTTAGTTTTCTCCTTTTCCTGCTTCTTCTTGCAAAAATGGATGATGTTTTGCTTGAATTTCAGTCCAGGGCTTGGCTTCCAGTGCCGTTATGTTATCTAAACTATGCTGTACGTCAGGAGGCAGTTCTTTCCTTACTACAGTATAGAACAGTACAGCATTATCTCCTGTCACTTCCCAGCCCCTGCCCACTTCCTGTGTCCATTTTACTTTCATTTTATTGATGTATTGTGTGGGATCCTCATTTGATTGCATAGACTTAGTCATGAGAGATGCGTTCTCTGGTCTATCGGGGTACATTTTCCTCAGCTGATCCAACACTACAGATCTGACCAGATTAAATGACGATCCATCACACCTGGTCTCAGTGAGGGTCACATTTCTAACTCCAGCCTTTTGAAATATTGTGTCTGTTTGGTCCCCTATGAGGGAACTAAGCAGGCCTACTGTCGGGGTGATATCTGCAGTTTGCTTCTCAAATGCCCTGAGCCATTTCCCTGCTCCCTCTGTAAGCAGTTGCAACAGTTTTCTGAGTTTTTCCTTGTCCATTTGTGGCGAAGAAACATAAAGTGGTGCCCTAGGGCCCTTACGTATGAGGGGCTTTTGATGTAAAGGGGTGGTGGTGCGCTGGAGATGGTGCTGTCTGGCGTACTTCTGCCACATACACAGACATTTCCTCATGTAAGGGTAGTCCCAATCTGGATCACCCTCACCATACAGAAAGCAGTCTTTAGCATTTGCCATGCCATGTGGCTCAAAGGACCCCTCTTGTGGCCAGGGGCTCATTTGTGGAGCTAACCACTCAGTCCAGTCTACTAAGTTTTCTGGCACAACGAAACCCCAGCTATCCTCTCCGTCAGCGACGGTCTCACTAGGGGTGAGGCCTGTGCTGTGCAAATTTGCTTGGGCACTCATTTGCTGAACGGGTCTGTTGTGGAGGGTCACCCATCCCCTAACCTCGCCTGATACCATTCCGGGGTCTGTCTGGCCATAGGTCCCTTCCTCGAGATTCAGGTTGTCCAGTCATATCGACAGTCCTATGTACATAGTTGCTCCAACCTGCACCCCCTGCATTCCTTTGCTGTGGAGTGGACACTTGTTTCTTAATTACTCTACCTGAAGTGTCCCTTTTCTGAAGCAACTGTGATGTTGCTGATGAAATATGCGATTGGTTGCCGCTATCCCCTGAACTCTGCTCTTTGCCCTTCTCCAATTGGGGAAGGGTAAGGTCTAGATGCACTACGAACTGTGCCTGTAATTGCCTTGAAAACTGTGGATCCCCTATTTTAGTTTGCTGTTTAGGAGTGCTTGCCCTCTTTGGTTTTGATACTCATGGGGTTACCTTGGGGGTCGCTGTGGGGAAGTGTGAAGGGGTTTCAATTTCAGGGTTTTCGAATCCTACTGCGGCCTCTTGCAACTGCATTAGTGGGTAGAGACTGGATATTGTGGGTGCAGTGCTCGTAGGGTCATATAGGGGTGGGGGAACAGATGGGGTACTCTCGGTATCTCCCTGTGAGGAATCTTTTGAATCTTTACAAAATATTCTCCATAACGCTATGGTGTCTTCTCTTTTCTTTAATTTGGCTCCTATCCTTCAACAACAAAAAAACTAATCGCATGCGGTGCCCTTTTAGCCTTTTCTGACAAATTCACATATACATATATTTCTGTTGATTGTGCAACGCACATACACGATCCTTCAGCAATAAAAAAACAAATCACATGTGGTACCCTACTGGCCTTCTACGACGAATTTACAACTGCATATGTTTCAGTTGATTTTGCAATACACATACACAATCCTTCACCAAAAAAACTGATTGCATGCGGTGCCCTTCTGGCTTTCTCTGACAAATTCACAAATACATATATTTCCATTGATTGTGCAGCGCACGTACACAATCTTTTAACAATAAAAAACTAATCGCATGCCTGCTACATTACACTTACATCTTCATTTAGTATTGCCAAGAGGAGCACGCTTATGTAGAACGAGGATGGCGATTTACTTTGTCCTCACCTTTAAGGCCTTCCCAACCCCTTGCACAGGCAGAACTTCATCTAACCCGGCTTCTGCTCACCTCATCAGATTTGTTTGCACTAGTCTCTCTGCAGAGGGGGCAGGCAGTTTTCTGCTACCAGCCATCAGGTGGGGGCACGAAGGAACCTCCTACGGTGGCTTGCCAACTGTTACAGGCTGAACAAAAATGCTTTCGAGACTCAAAAATGACCACGCCATCTCTTCTTGGCAATCCAAAGACAGTATTTACTACCTGTTGCGACGGAGAAAAAACACTGCAGACTGCACCTCAGCCCTGCAGGACCTGCCTCTATGTGTGCCTCAAATGCCTTTTCAAAGACAGGCCTTTTCATACACATCAGTACAATATTTTATTACACATGATCAATAATAGATAACTTGCAAGTTTACAGATTAAGATGGAAAAACACTCAAACATGTGACCTCTTAACCCCGAATTCCTAGGCTATGTAATTACTCGTTCTCTATTATACGTTCAACAGCTGTTTATGACCAAGCATCCTTTGACCTATGAATGCGTACGCGCTGTTGTGTAAATGTCATTTATTTGAAGCGTGTGCTGATTGAATTGTGTGCCTGAGACGTATGTTCGGAATTCAGTTTCTTCCCTGCACCCATTGTAAGTCGTGCACCTTTGTGCTTTGGGCTAATTCAATTATGTACCCATTGTCTGATCAGTCTTCAATCTTTGTAGGCACAGAGAATGTGCCGGGGACTTGTGTGCTGATGTCCTAAATACTTGCAGACTTGTTAGACATGAGTTGGCTTTTAACAGATGACTCTTGTTCATTATTCCACTACATTCTGGAATAAAACTTTCATCTTGCTTGTGTCAGTGTGGGGCTTAGGCCTAAACAGTTTTTTTGATTGTGAACAGCGTTGTTGTTTCTACTTGTGCTTAATGTTGCGTGATGTTTTCACATTTCATATTTACGGTAGTGCTCTTACTTTTTAAGTTTCCTACAACATGCTTTGTCAAGCCGGACCATAACTAGCAACCCATGCATCCACGTCGCCACCCTCATTGGCAGGCATTTTGGAATGCCTTTTGCTTCCGTAAAGAGAAAAAATATGCATTCAACACCATGCATGAATAAAGAAGCAAGAGGCCCAGTAGCTGTGTGTGTGGTGCTGCCCGGCCCTCAGAAAAAAAAGTAAATAAAATATAATTGTGGGGAAAAAACATTGACCTGTGAGCCATGATGCTATTTTCTGTGTGGACGATGATATTATGCACAGACAGATTGCAGTCAGTCACATAGAATGGGAACAGTGGCTGAAGTTATCTGACCCATTGTTTCAACCTGTATGCTCTGATGCATAACCAAAATATTTCATTGAGGATTTAACATCCTAATGGATGAAGATCACCGACCAAAAGCCCCTGTGTTATGACATATACTTTGAGGTTGCCAAATACCACTAAGGCTCTCTCTAAAGGCCAGACCTCAAAATAGGATACAAAAATGTAGGTCAAACAGAAGCCAGGGTGGTATCATTTGGTTATCTTCATTAAATTAATTCCTTAGTGTGGGACCTGGCTTTTTGACAGGGACATCCCCAAACTTTTTGCCTCCTTCCTCCTATTTTTTCTGACCTGTTGTTGTTGGCTTTTGACCTCTGGGCACTTTACCACTGCTAACCAGTGCTAAAGTGCATATGCTCTCTGTGTAAATTGTACTACTGATTGGTTTATCCATGATTGACTATTTAATTTACTTATAAGTCCCTGGTAGAGTGCAGTACATGTGCCTAGGGCAGGTAGATTAAATGCTACTAGTGGGCCTGCAGCACTGGTTGTGCCACCCACCTCAGTAGCCCCTTAACCTTGTCTCAGGCCTGCCATTGCAATGCCTGTGTGTGCAGTTTCACTGCCACTTCGACTTGGCATTTAAAGGTACTTGCCAAGCCTAGAACTCCCCTTTTTCTATACATAAGTCACCCCTAATGTGTGCCCTAGGTAACCCCTAGAGCAGGGTGCTGTGTGAGTAAAAGGCAGGACATGTACTTGTGTGGTTATATGTCATGGTAGTGTAAAACTCCTAAATTCGTTTTTACACTACTGTGAGGCCTGCTCCCTTCATAGGCTAACATTGGGGCTGCTCTCATACATTGTTGAAGTGGCAGCTGCTGATCTGAAAGGAGCAGGAAGGTCATATTTAGTATGGCCGGAATGGTAATATAAAATCCTGCTGACTGGTGAAGTCGGATTTAATATTACTATTCTAGAAATGGCACTTTTAGAAAGTGAGCATTTCTTTGCACTAAAACCTTGTTGTGCCCTTCAATCCACGTCTGGCTAGGTTTAGTTGACAGCTCCTTGTGCATTCACTCAGACACACCCCAAACACAGGGTACTCAGCCTCACTTGCATACATCTGTATTTTGAATGGGTCTTCCTGGGCTGGGAGGGTGGAGGGCCTGCCCTCACACAAAGGACTGCCACACCCCCTACTGGGACTCTGGCAGACAGGATTGAACTGAAAGGGGGCTTGGTGCCTTTCTTAGACACTCTTTGAAGTCACCCCCACTTCAAAGGCACAACTTAGTATAAAACAGGGCCTCTGCCCTACCTCATCAGACACTTGCTGGAGAAGAGACCTGAACCAGAAACTACATCCTGCCAAGAAGAACTGCCTGGCTGCTCAAAGGACTCACCAGTCTGCTTTTCTACAAAGGACTGCTGCCTTGCTGTTGGCCTGCTGCCTTGCTGAACTGCCTGGCTGCTCAAAGGACTCACCTGTCTGCTTTTCTACAAAGGACTGCTGCCTTGCTGTTGGCCTGCTGCCTTGCTGAACTCTTGTCTGGCTGTAAAAGTGCTCTCCAAGGGCTTGGATAGAGCTTGCCTCCTGTTCCCTGAAGTCTCAGGACCAAAAAGACTTCTCTCTTCCTCTTGGACGCTTCGTGCGCCGAAATTTTCGACGCACAGCTTGTTCCGCAGCAAGAAAAACGCCACACACCGACGCTGATCGACGCAACGCCTTCGGGACGACCGAAACTTTGACGCACGGCCTCGCAAGGACAACGCCGCCCGACTTCCCGGGAGAAATCGACGCGACGCCTGCCGTGAGATCGAAACTTCGACGCGTAGCCCCGCAGAACGACGCACAGCCGGAAAACAAGCAGGAAAATCCACGCACAGACCCGGGACATCTGGTACTCCCCGCGAACCACAGAAAGAGACTGTCAGCGCGCCGGAAAACGACGCAGGACTCCCCGCGTGGAAAATAACGACGCAAGTCCGTGTGTGCTGAGGAGAAATCGACACACACACCAGTTTTCCACGTACCTCTTCTCCTGTGGCCCTCTGAGGAGATTTTCCACCAGAAACCAGGTACTTTGTGTTTGAAAGAGACTTTGTTTACTTTCTAAAGACTTAAGACACTTTATATCACTTTTCAGTGATATCTTTACAAATTCATATTGCAACTTTGATCGTTTTGACCTGAAGATACCCAGATAAATATTATATATTTTTCTAAACACTGTGTGGTGTATTTTTGTGGTGTTATGCTATGGTGTTGTATGATTTATTGCACAAATGCATTACACATTGCCTTCTAAGTTAAGCCTGACTGCTCGTGCCAAGCTACCAGAGGGTGGGCACAGGCTGATTTTGGATTGTGTGTGACTTACCCTGACTAGAGTGAGGGTTCTTGCTTGGACAGAGCAACCTGACTGCCAACCAAAAACCCCATTTCTAACATTGGTGATCAGCGGTGAGGATAGGACTTGTGTTTGTGCAGTGACATACAGTAGCTAAGTATTTCACTACCTACCCACAGTTGAAGGTCAACTTGATTTTTCATCTTTTTTGGCTTTTGATTCTCTGATGTCCTCCTGGATATACTATTGATATTTTGGACTTTGGATTTTGTTTTTTGCTGGTAAGATCTTATCAGAATGGGATTGCTTACCTACTCATTCTTTGTTCGTACTGACCACCTCACTAAGGCTGACCTAAGGAAGCTTTGCAGAAAATGGGACCTTCCTGTAGCAAGGAGATCTACTAAAGCGGAGATGTGACATAACTACATAGTCTGGGGGGAGGAAAGATGGGCAGAGAGACAGGCAGCAAGAAACCAAATGACTAAGTACCCCTCAGATGAGGAGGAGGACTACGCACATGAGGAGGAAGACTGCTCACATGAGGAGGAAGACTACTCAGATGAGGAAATACCCAGAGATAGATGAATGGCTCCGAGGTCAAAAGCGACAGGAGCAACAATTAGAGGAGTATCTTGCAAGGGTTGAGGCAAAAAGACTCTTAGCCCTGGAAGAAGAAAAGATTGCAGCTCAAGAGCTGAGCTGTAAAGAGCTGAAACTGGAGCCCGGAAGGGCTGAGTCCAGTTCAGATGGTGGCAGCAAAAATCTTGCATCTAGTACTGCTGAAGAAGGGCACAAGCCCAGAGATGTGGTGCCCAACTTGAAGAAGGGAGTTGACACACCCCAGGCGATTCAAGGGTATGAGGTAGTTCCCGTTATGCACAGGGTCCCTGAGAAGGATTGGGGAACTGGCACAGGGAGTCATATTCCTACTGGGGGGAGGGACACTTTACTGACTCTAGCATAGAGTGACAGAGAAAAGGGTTCCCCCCTGGTGGACGTCCTGGATATAGAGTGTAGAGACATCCCAGAAGAGTATGGGTTGAGTGTCAGGGACAGACAGATACTGTCTCACCAGTCTCAGGAGGGTGAGGTAGAGTGCTTTTCCAAGGTTGAGTTACTGGGTGGTTGGGTGAAGGGTACTGTGGTTAATACATGTGAAGGGCAGAGTGATGTAATTGCTGGAGAGCATATGTCTGGTCCTTATTTTCCAGAGCTACGCCAACACCAGGTGGAGTGTGAGTTCTCTGACCCCAGGGAACTTACAATGGAGGCAGACTTCTGGGTGAGTACCAGAGAGTCTGAAGAGGCATTTGGGGGTGCTCCTGAAGGGAGTGGTCTAGGTGGTTCCCAACCGAGTGAGGTGGGAAAGGATTGTAGTGTCCCAGGTAGGTCCCGGGTCCTAGAGGGTTCCATGAGGGAACACCAGGAGGGAAGCCTAGCCTGTACCGTAGGGCCACCTTTTGAGGGAAGCCCCGCAGTGTCAGAAGAACTTGGGGGGGTGACTGTAGCCAGCATCCCAACAGTTCTGGTGTCTGGCAGTACCCCTCCTAGTGAGGGGGTGCAGAAGTCCAGACATAGGGTTGAGAGGGGGTTGCAGACCCCAGTGGAGGACCTTGAGAGTAAGGGGACAGCTCTGAGAGCAGAGCCCCCCAGGAATGACCCAGGTGAAACCGTTTCTGGTTTGGGGGAAACCCAGACTCTGCCGGATGGGCAGAGGTCGGGAGACCTGCGCCAACCAGACTCTTGTGTGGCCCTTGGGGACGGTGTGTCCCTTGTGTGGGGTGAGAGTGCCCCCCAGGAAGTCCTGGCATGCCAGGCAAAGATTCAACCTCAGGGTGGTGACTCTGGGTTGGATACCCAGGTTCAGAGGTTAAACTCTGACCTGGTGGGGGGTAGGTGTGCCCCCCAGAAAGTCCTGGCGTGCCGGGCAATTGCCCAACCTCAGGGTGGTGACCCTGGGTTGGGGAACCAGGCTCAGAGGTTAAACTCTGACCTTGTGGGAGGTAGGTGTGCCTCCCTGGAAGTCCTGGCCTGCCAGGCAATGGTTCAACCTCAGGGTGGTGACTCTGGTTTGGCTAACCAGGTCCAGAGGATAAACTCTGACCTGTTGGGGGGTAGGTGTGCCCCCCAGAAAGTCCTGGTATGCCAGGCAATGGTTCAACCTCAGGGTGGTGACTCTTGGTTGGATACCCAGGTTCGGAGGTTAACCTCTGACCTGGTGGGAGGTAGGTGTGCCTCCCAGGAAGTCCTGCTATGCCAGGCAGTTGTCCAACCTCAGGGTGTTGACTCTGGGTTGGATAACCGGGTTCAGAGGTTAAACTCTGACCTGGTGGGGGGTACTAGTGCCCCCCAGAAAGTCCTGGTGTACCAGGCAGTTGTCCAACCTCAGGGTGCTGACTCTGGGTTGGATAACCGGGTTCAGAGGTTAAACTCTGACCTAGTGGGGGGTAGGTGTGCCCCCCAGAAAGTCCTGGCGTGCCAGGCAATTGTTCAACCTCAGGGTGGTGACCCTGGGTTGGAGAACCAGGTTCAGAGGTTAACCACTGACCTGGTGGGAGGTAGGTGTGCCTCCCAGAAAGTCCTGGTGTGCCAGGCAGTTGCCCAACCTCAGGGTGGTGACCCTAGGTTGGAGAACCAGGTTCAGAGGTTAAACTCTGACCTGGTGGAGGGTCAGTGTGCCCTCCAGGAAGTCCTGGCGTGCCAGGCAATTGTTCAACTTCAGGGTGGTGACTCTGAGTTGAATGGTCAGGTGCAGAGGTTAAACTCTGACCTGGTGGGGGGTAGGTGTGCCTCCCAGAAAGTCCTGGTTTGCCAGGCAGTGATCGAGTCTGAGGGTACAGACCCTGGGCTAGAAGACCAGGTTCAGGGTGTCCCCCCGGACCTGGAGGGAGGGGCTACTGATAACAGTGCCCCTACCATGTTGTCTTCTGAGGAGGCCACTCCTAGTTGGAGGGTGCTGGACCCCAGAAGGGAGGGCAGGGGTAGGGAAGCCTCACCCCGGGCCCTAGTCCAACCTGAAGGTACAGACCCCAGGTTGGAGGGCCAGTTGCAGGTTAACAGCCCTGCATTGGTGGAGGAATGGTACAGGGCGACTTCTGTAAGCACCCTGACCATGTTGGACTCTGGGGGTACCGCTCCAGGAGGGAGGGTACAGAGCCCCAGAGGGGAGGACCAGGTTCAGGCTGTCATCCCTGACCTGGTGGAAGGGAGAGTGGTTAAAGGGTGCCCAGCACCTGGGGCTACCGCCCCCCACTCTCCACAGCCACAGTGGTGGGAGAGCTTTGAGAGGCCTGGGGCCTGGCTCTCATCCCTGGCAGCTGTCAGTAATCACTGTGGCTTGCTGTCCGGGTGGACAGAGTTACCCCTGGGGAGGGGACAAGTGTCACACCCCGGGGGTAGAGTGGGCAACACCACTGTGTTGGTCATGCTGGTACCATCCTGCTCCTGGGATACATCTGTGAGCAAAGTAAGGTTAGGTGCTGCACAGATGGGATCCGCAGGTTAGGAGAAAGGTTCCCCATGGGTTGGCTTAGTGGGCCCTGAGAGTATGGACAGAGGGTTCCAATTGAAGTCAGGAAGGCGAAGAACTGGAGCATGCCCCTGCTGTTGTGGGCCTGGGTCCTTGTTCTGTCGCCTCAAACAGGGAAGTACATCAGGATAGTGATTGTTCTCCCCTGGCTTTAGGCTGGTAGGGGGTCATGTTGGACCTGGCTTTTTGACAGGGACATCCCCAAACTTTTTGCCTCCTTCCTCCTATTTTTTCTGACCTGTTGTTGTTGGCTTTTGACCTCTGGGCACTTTACCACTGCTAACCAGTGCTAAAGTGCATATGCTCTCTGTGTAAATTGTACTACTGATTGGTTTATCCATGATTGACTATTTAATTTACTTATAAGTCCCTGGTAGAGTGCAGTACATGTGCCTAGGGCAGGTAGATTAAATGCTACTAGTGGGCCTGCAGCACTGGTTGTGCCACCCACCTCAGTAGCCCCTTAACCTTGTCTCAGGCCTGCCATTGCAAGGCCTGTGTGTGCAGTTTCACTGCCACTTCGACTTGGCATTTAAAGGTACTTGCCAAGCCTAGAACTCCCCTTTTTCTATACATACGTCACCCCTAATGTGTGCCCTAGGTAACCCCTAGAGCAGGGTGCTGTGTGGGTAAAAGGCAGGACATGTACTTGTGTGGTTATATGTCCTGGTAGTGTAAAACTCCTAAATTCGTTTTTACACTACTGAGAGGCCTGCTCCCTTCATAGGCTAACATTGGGGCTGCTCTCATACATTGTTGAAGTGGCAGCTGCTGATCTGAAAGGAGCAGGAAGGTCATATTTAGTATGGCCAGAATGGTAATATAAAATCCTGCTGACTGGTGAAGTCGGATTTAATATTACTATTCTAGAAATGCCACTTTTAGAAAGTGAGCATTTCTTTGCACTAAAACCTTGTTGTGCCCTTCAATCCACATCTGGCTAGGTTTAGTTGACAGCTCCTTGTGCATTCACTCAGACACACCCCAAACACAGGGTACTCAGCCTCACTTGCATACATCTGCATTTTGAATGGGTCTTCCTGGGCTGGGAGGGTGGAGGGCCTGCCCTCACACAAAGGACTGCCACACCCCCTACTGGGACTCTGGCAGACAGGATTGAACTGAAAGGGGGCTTGGTGCCTTTCTTAGACACTCTTTGAAGTCACCCCCACTTCAAAGGCACAACTTAGTATAAAACAGGGCCTCTGCCCTACCTCATCAGACACTTGCTGGAGAAGAGACCTGAACCAGAACCTACACCCTGCCAAGAAGAACTGCCTGGCTGCTCAAAGGACTCACCTGTCTGCTTTTCTACAAAGGACTGCTGCCTTGCTGTTGGCCTGCTGCCTTGCTGAACTGCCTGGCTGCTCAAAGGACTCACCTGTCTGCTTTTCTACAAAGGACTGCTGCTTTGCTGTTGGCCTGCTGCCTTGCTGAACTCTTGTCTGGCTGTAAAAGTGCTCTCCAAGGGCTTGGAAAGAACTTGCCTCCTGTTCCCTGAAGTCTCAGGACCAAAAAGACTTCTCTCTTCCTCTTGGACGCTCCGTGCGCCGAAATTTTCGACGCACAGCTTGTTCCGCGGCAAGAAAAACGCTGCACACCGACGCTGATTGACGCGACGCCTTCGGGACGACCGAAACTTTGACGCACGGCCTCGCAAGGACAACGCCGCCCGACTTCCCGGGAGAAATGTTGACGCACGGCCTCGTAAGAACAACGCCGCCCGACTTCCCAGGAGAAATCGACGCAACGCCTGCCGTGAGATCGAAACTTTGACGCACGGCCTCGCAAGGACAACGCCGCCCGACTCCCCGGGAGAAATCGACACGACGCCTGCCGTGAGATCGAAACTTCGACGCGCAGCCGCGCAGAACGACGCGCAGCCGGAAAACAAGCATGAAAATCCACGCACAGACCCGGGACATCTGGTACTCCCCGCGAACCACAGAAAGAGACTGTCCGCGCGCCGAAAAACGACGCAGGACTCCCCGCGTGGAAAATAACTACGCAAGTCCGTGTGTGCTGAGGAGAAATCGACGCACACACCAGTTTTCCACGTACCTCTTCTCCTGTGGCCCTCTGAGGAGATTTTCCACCAGAAACCAGGTACTTTGTGTTTGAAAGAGACTTTGTTTACTTTCTAAAGACTTAAGACACTTTATATCACTTTTCAGTGATATCTTTACAAATTCATATTGCAACTTTGATCGTTTTGACCTGAAGATACCCAGATAAATATTATATATTTTTCTAAACACTGTGTGGTGTATTTTTGTGGTGTTATGCTATGGTGTTGTATGATTTATTGCACAAATGCTTTACACATTGCCTTCTAAGTTAAGCCTGACTGCTTGTGCCAAGCTACCAGAGGGTGGGCACAGGCTGATTTTGGATTGTGTGTGACTTACCCTGACTAGAGTGAGGGTTCTTGCTTGGACAGAGGGCAACCTGACTGCCAACCAAAAACCCCATTTCTAACACTTAGTATGTTTGTTCTCCTCACAGAAAAATGCTTGTCCTTTTAGGAATTGATTTAAAACAGCCTTTGCTGTTTCACCAGACCGTTGTTTTCCCAGAAAATGAATACACAATATACATACATAATATCCATAAGTACAGGGGCTTATGATCTGTAGCCTTTATCCAATTGTCTGTTAAATTGTCCTTCACAGTTTATTTCCGTCCACCACACCATACACAGTGGAGCAATACATAATCGCCCTTACCCATTAGCCCCCTTCCCTTCAAGTGACTGCACAAAGAGTGCACATATTGTTTGCACCCATCTAAAAATATACCCTTTCTTTGTAGTGATAAAACTGATTAGAATTCTAATTTATAAGTTTGGTTATTTTTTTTATATAATTTAAATAGTGGCTGTTTATTCTACCTGCATGTCATTTGAGTGTGTAGTTAGACTGATATATTTTCTGTCTCTTTAAATTCCGAAATTGTTTAATTGACATTGCAGCTTCGAAGTAGCCTGCGATGTAAAGTATTGTTTGGGTGGTGATTTATTCTTTTCTCATTCACAAATAAATACTAGTAAAAGGACTACTTTAGTGAATGTTTTTAAATAAACAAAATGTGTAATCCACGCATATAGAGGCCACGTTTAGATGGCTACATAGTTTTTTTTTTTCCTTTTTCTTTGTGGCACATTCTCGCTATAAACTTAACAGACAACCACCACACTAGTCTGCCAAGACCAGACCTTTTGGCTTTGTGAATGCTTGTTTATTTTGTATTTCCAGCTAGTCTCCGCTGCAGAGCAGTAATGATTAGTAGACTTATGTACTAAATTTCTAATCTTTTAATCGTTGTAGGGTTCTTTTAAGTATATACCTTCATTGCTGAATTAATTTGTTGTCCTTTAGTTTCCCCCTGACGGATGAGCGGTGAAGTGGAAGCGCCAGGATACAAATCGATCTTTCAGGGTTTAAGACAGGAGAGACAAGGGTGAAGTTAGGTAGTCATCATTTGCCATGTTTTTCAATTGTACTTCTTTCTGAGACCGTCGTGCACTGCATAATTGTGATTTCTTTCTTTTATAATTACCTGCCTATGCAGAGGTTTTCAATTGTGAGATTTGATCTGAAAATGGATTGACTGCAGCTGTATCTTGCTGCGCTCCATCTCTTCCAAGAACTGCCTTCGGCAGGCTCTTCTGAGTAAATGACTCACTGAATGAAAGATAATAGTTGTAAGCTAAACTTCAAAGAGGTTTTGTATTAGAATGTTAGTATTTACAGTGCATCTCATGGGACCTAGCGTGGTATCTACTATTTGATTTTCATTAGTATCCATCTCTTAGTTGCTCAAATCTGCCCATAAAGTATATTTTTGACTATGATTATACTGACTCTGAATGAGTTGAAGTGCTATAATGGATTAAGTGGAACATTTGGGCCAGGAGTGAAGACTTGCAGATTCATTGGTGCATTCCAGCCTGCTGATATCATGCTGAGATGTACGTGTGCTTGTTTTTATTCTACTAGAAAATGGATCATTACTGCTGCTTTTCATTTGGAAGCAGGTGCTGAATTGAGAAATGAATAGGAAAGCAACAATCAGCAGTGCACCTTTCTTGTATAGGCCTACTTTCTCTACTGGCAACCTGTAGCATTGAATATTTCTAACTGGACGCCTTGAATCAGAGGCACCTTAGGGTGTCAGTGTGATTAAATTCTATACACTGATAACTAAAAAAATGCTTCCATTTGCACATGCCACAGTACACCTAAAGTGGCTTCAAAGGAATGTCCTATTGTCAAGTAGTCTGTGCATTCCAATTATTGCTTAGGCTTGAAGTTGAAAGTATTGCTCAGTGTTTTCACTTCACAATAATTAAGAAAGTCCCTTCAGGAATCATTGTTGAAGCAACCATTATTTGATTTGAAACGAGCAATCAAACCCCTTGCCCATAACTCCCTTAAATCTGGCATCTATCCAGTGTTTTTCAAGTCTGCATGACACTGCCTTTATTAAAATGTAAAAAGAATACAACTCTCCCTTACCTTCTAGCTACTGCCCATTGTCACAGCCACTTTCTTTACCATTACTTGAATGTTAATTTGCAATTTCCTTAGCCTATAGTCCCCCCTCAGATAACCTGCTGAGACCCTTCTGATGGGCTTTTCTTGCTTTACTCTCATTACGACAAGCCCAAATTTTTCCCACCCATGGGAGTATTGGTAACTCCTGGGGCGGTGAAAGTCGGCTCATTTAAAGTGAGTCCCTCAGTGTCCCCTTAGAAATGAGGAATTACCAGGGTGATTTGTAATTATGTGATTTGATTCACTGTTCACCATTTCCTTTAAATCTTCACACACAAATTTAGGTGAGTTTCAGTAAACTAAATCTCCCTGTAAAAGTAAACTGATCAATGGAAACAACACAGATCTGATCATTTTGAGTGGGCTGGTAATTGCTGTTACCAGCTCCATCAAAACTGATGCTTCTCGTATTGAGGGCCTACAATTCTTTCACATATTTGTGACTTCATCATCTCAGCACTTCAGAATCAACTCTCATCCATATTTGTACCCTCAAATCTATCTGCTTCTCTTAACACTGTTGTTCACGTTCTTTGTTATCCTGGCTATAACTGGGGGCATCATGGATCAGCCCCTAAAGAGTTCTACTCGGACTTCTCTTACCTTTCTTTAGCTGTTGCTTACAACTGTAAGTTATGTTCACCCTCCCCAGTAATAGAAGATGTCTTCAAGGCTCAGTCATGGGTGCCTGCATGACATTATTTCTTTATATGTTTTTTCATACCCACTTCATGTGAAGGGAACAACAAATATTCTCACTTCCCACTTCTCACTCCTTCTTTAGATGGATATCCAGTTGTGTTATGGCCATTAGTTATTGGATGGGTTTTCAGTCGCGCACGTTGCACTAATCCTTGATAGAAGTTGTTGGACTTGGCCCTTTCGTCAGGGTCATTCCCAAAATTTTTGCCTTTGCCTTCCTGTTTATTTTGTTGGCTTTTAGGTCTCTGTACACTTTACCACTGCCAATCAGTGCTAAGGTGCTTGTGCTGTCTCGTTAAAACAAGGTAGAATTGTCTTATACCCAATTATTTAATTTACTTGTAAGTCCCTCATAAAATAGCACTACCTGTTACCCAGGGCCTGTAAATTAAAATCTACTAGTGGGCCTGCAGCACTGATTGTGCCTCCCACTTACGTAGCACTTTAAATATGTCTCAGTCCTCTCATTGCAGCCTGTGTGTGCAGTTTTTAAACTGCCCATTTCTACCTGCCAAAATAAACCTTTCACTAGACCCAAATCTTCCTTTTTAATACAGAGGGCAGGGTGCAGTGTATTTAAAAGGCTGGACATGTAGTTTTAAGTCCTACGTGTCCTGGTAGTAAAATAAAACTCTTACATTTGTTTTTCACTACTTCAAGGCCTACCACCCCCATAGGATAACAGTGGAGTTACCTTATTACATTTAATAAGCTGTAATTTCCAAATGGGAACAGGTAACCAATTCATGTTTGATGTCTTTGAAATTGTAATGAAAACTCCTAACTTATGGTGAAGTTATATTTTTTAAATTACAGTTTTGAAAATGCCACTTTTAGAAAGTTGATGTTTTCCTCCCTTGGCCATTTAGTCACTGTAGCCTGTCTCTGGTCACATAACTAGATGTAGCTGACAGTTGGACTTTGTGTATTCCTCCTAGACATCCACACACAATAACGTGTTTGGGTGTGCCTGGATGAGCCATCGCTGGAAGGATGTGAGGGTGGAGCTGAGCACAGCCCTACTTACACTTGATTAGGCTGTGTCCAGCCTCCACACAAAGGGCTGCAAACCACCTCTAGTTAGTTTGGAGTCAGGGCAGGGAAATCAGGATGCTGGGAACTTCAAAGGGAAATCTCTAGAAGCTTCTTCCACATTGAAGAGGCAAGGCACCAGGTGTAAATATAGAACCTCAGACACCAGCCCTTCTGTACGCTCTGGACCTGGGGATACTGTGCCAGGAAGGACTGCTGTGCTGCTGAAAGCAATGCCACTCTGCTGGACTGTTGCTTAAGGACTGCTGCCATGCTGTGCTTACCGGCTACCTGCTGCTCTCTTGCCTGAGTGAGAAGGACTGGACCGGCATCTGTTAAACCCAGGACTCCAAAGTGACTCAAAGGGCTAGTTGGCTGGCCTCCTGACTAGAGCCTCAGGGACAGAAGACTCCAATAACCTTAAACCCAGCACCTGGACTCTGCCATCTGTAAATCCTACAGTGCCAAGTGGTGCCACACCAGTCCTGGACCCTTGGAAGTGGGCCTGAAGGTGCTGTGCCAACTCAGCTGTGGATCCAGCAGAACTGACATATATCCTCTGCAGCAAGGGATCTGATAAAGCAAAGGACTCCACATCAACCCCACAGCCACATCACAACTGACGCCTGTGTGAAGGTTTCTGATGCAGGCTCTCGCTTCTCATAGAAGGCAGCCTCGGCCACAGACTCCGCATCACAGCTCCTTAGAACCGATGTATTAACCTGACTGCGCAACGCATCCTCGACGTCTGACTTCGCATTGCAAGTCCTTGTTGGTGAGATCCTCGATGACAACACAGCACCTCACATTGCAGATATACCACTCCACAGAATTTTTGCATCTCCTTGGCTGCGCAACGCATCCTTGGTGCAGGACCTCTAAATGCTCCACAAACCAGCATTTAAGGTACTCTTGTTCAGTGGGCCTAACTGGGTCCTTGTAGGCGGCCCACACTCCATCATGGTCTGCGTGAACTTATGACTTGGTCACGGTCCGGCGTGACCAGATACCCACAGTTTCCGCTTTGTGCATTTTGGTGCTGTTTTCACTGAAATCTTTAAAACTGCATATCTCTGGTTCTACTGATTGGATTTTTGTAGCTCTCGTCTTGTTTAATTTATTAAAACATACTCTATTGTTCAAATCTGGTGTGGGAAGTTGCAGAAGTACTTTACCCATTGCCTCTAAGTTAAGACTGACTGCTTTGTGCCAAGCTACCAGAGGGTTGAACACAGGCCAATTTAGAGTTGACTTGTGCATCAGTGTGACAAGGATTGTGGTTGCTGCTTGACCAGGGCTCACACCCCAGTCATCCATCAATCCAATTTCTCCCAGAAGTCCTGTACTCCCTTCTTCATCTGTTAAAGTCTCCTTACCTTAACCATTACATTTTCACTAAAATACACCATGCTCTACCTAGGGTATCATCTGAAACTGTGGGCCATTCTCAACATTACAGTACTGAGGTTTGATTGCGCCAATAGCCATTTCACAAAAATTATGAAGGTTCCAAATCACTGCAGCAAGATTAGTACTTCACCTCCATCCAAGATGACACATTACTTTAGTGCTTCAAGCATTACAATGGCTACCTATAGCAAGACGCTCATCTTTTAAAGCGGTCTGTATCATCCACAAAACACTCCATGGAGAAGGCACATAGAATCTGCAATGAAAGTTCCAATAAGGTTTCCAGAACAGAACACTGAGCTTCAGATTACACCTCAATTGGTTGGTCCTGCTTATAAGAAAAAGTCCATCGGAAGATCCTGATTCTCATTACAAGCAACAATACTTTTCAATTCCTTGCTAGCCAAATCACAAAACATACACGATCACCTAAAATTCAGGAAGAATGTGAAAATATAGCTCCTCCTGAGTTAAAGAAATTGGAAATTGAATTTCTAGAATCAACATTATGTAATAATATTATGTAATAAAATTGATCATTACACCTGGTAAATTACATTGTGTCCTTCTGCTGTGTGAATGCCATAAATACAGCATGAACAACAATCGCACAAAAAACGATTAGAAGCGTTGGCAATATATGACTGCATTAGAACCCTCTCGGGCCAGAACCCTGTAGCACACAAACTTCAAAGGAACCGTTACCACCCACCACAATCCAGAACAGCTATTAGGCACACTACAGCATAGTAAGTCGTTTATCAAACCAGCTTCAGGAGTCACTATGTACCCGAATTTGAATAAGCACCTTAGGACCATAGAGATCTGCAGCATGTAGCTGGCTCCCCGGATTTCTCTAATATAGTCCATCCAGCTGGTCCCAACCTCAGTGATGTCATATATCAATACCGACACCGTACAGTTACATAATGACGGTAACACAGTCCACCCTCACAGAACTCCACCTCTCTCTTTTCTCTCCCGCTACTGTGTTCCCATTTTCTTCCCTCCAGGATTTACATCGCCCACCAACTCTCCAGCCCAGATGCTGCAGTCACTGTGGGGCATACATTTGTCAAAAACAACTAAATCACAAACTTAACTCAGGACTTGTAAAGTAAAACATACCCCCCATCTGTTTACAGTTACATCTATGTGCATCTGTCTCTTACTATTGTTTCCTCTATCACAGTGCTAGCCGCAAGACAAGAAAAGCGCTCCTTTCCTGCAACATGTGCAGGACACTGAAATACTTTCCTTTTAGACTCACAGCAAGAAATAAAACACCTTTCCAGCCATGCGCCCCCAACTAAGTAGCACGCTGCCCATCTTAGAATGGTGTTCGGGGCGCCCACAATAGGTTATGAAGAGTATGAAACTTTATATAAGTACTAAGCTATAACACAACCACAACAGTGTGAGTTCGGGTATTAAATGTGTGAAAATCTAACAGTTTATTCAACTCCACACAGCCGAAGCCCTGATAAGCTCACTAGTACTTGGTTAACTGGACTACTTCTGTACTATTCGGATTTCCCCAGTATTCCTTCTCCCTGCTAGACATCATCTTAAAAGTCACCATCACAAACGTATACTGTTTTCTAAGGCACAATTCTCTTTTATCCTATTGTCGTGAAGTTGGCTGGCTGTCAACGAAACAAGAACCTTATACAAGCTATTGACTCTAGTACTTAAAAATGCTTATAGCATGTTTCCTATCTGTCTCATAACCTAAGTCTTCTGCTAGCTGAGGACAGACAATTCATTTCTCATCTAGTGAATAAGTATATAAATGTGTGCTTGCGTCCTTATTACACATAGCTGTGTATTAAAAGGATTTTCTTTGTCCCCTGTTAACGTTCACACAGCAGCGCCTATGTTCCATGCTACGACCACTCTCTTTGGTTTTATTAATCACTTCATGACCCACTGTCTTTTCATACAGATTTTCTGCACAAACCGTTGTTTTCTAATTAAAATAAAGAAAATATGGTCAAGGAAGCAAACATTTCCATGCATACCCTTCTGTTAGGCAGGTTAATGCCACTGTCATTGTAATGTGCTTCAGGCTACATCTTCAACACGAGTTTGGCTGTTACATTTCCTTGCTCATAATGTACACTCAGATGCATTCTTAACTTTAAGAAAAGGAGGAGAAAGAACTGGTGATGTGCACAGAATTACTCATGCTGCAAGTAGAACCATAAACACTGGGGTGTCTAGGCAAAGACTGGCCGTTTTAAACTCATAACCACCTGAGCTCAGAGTCTCTGTACACCTTGGGTCACCAGCAATCCCAGTTATCCCAAAACGTGTTCACCTCAAGACTCTCGGCATCTTTCCATCCTATTGATCTCATTAAAGTGGAGGACAATATTTTGGCCCAAGCTCTTGCCAACAGGCCAGCGAAGGTAGTCCCTTCCCTAGTTTATTCAGTCATGAATGGTTATGTGCACAATTAGGTGACTGCAGCTGCTATTGGTTGGCACATGAGTTGCCAGGACTCAGTGCTGAGACTTTGAAAATGATTTGTTCTCATTGGAGTGAGAACTACCTATTTGAGAATCTTCACATGATAAATGTAGGCCCTTGCTTCTTGTATATGAAGGTCGTTTTGATGGACACATTGTCCTGGTCAAGGTGATTTGGGGCCTTTCTGCCCCTTTCAAATTTAATATGTTACTTACCTGGAATGCCCCCTCTCACCAGTACTCTTGACACTGGAAATAAATATTTTAGCAGCATGGATTACCTAAAATGGCCTACTTGAGTTTGGAGTGGACTGGTGCCTAACATCTATTTCTGTATGCAGACAACATACTTCTGTATGAAATAAATCCACATCGACAGACCAGCATTTTATGGAGCTACCATCCAAATCTGGCAAGTTGTTGCACCGTACTACCAGTCGAAAAAAAAAGTCCATCATTCTTAACGAATTGAGAGGAAGAGTTGCTGTTGGCTGGCAGAATATTGAGAGGCATAGTTTCAAAAGTACCTGGGTATGTTACGATTGGCCCTTAGTTGAGGTGAGCATTTAATATGGCACTCCTGCTGATAGCCCTGTGTAAGAATCTGCAAACTTGGAACTCAGTCCCTACATTTATTCTCTGAACGGTAGCAAAGTGTAAGATGGTAGCACACCCCATCTGTTAAATGTCCTTCTTAACTACACCTTTGATGTATCATCAGAGTTTTCCCTAAGCTAAGTGAGTATTCCCATGCTGCGTGCCCCAGAGAGCATCGGATAAATGTATACAATCAGTATGTGATAGAGAGCTCAGTACAAGACCTAAATAGTGAACTTTGGAAAGAGCACATTACTTTGGCACTCCACCAGGTTGCCAATAGAGCTAAGACTGACACCCACCCACGCCAAAAACCTCCGGTTCATCATTGACAGCAAACTTGACATGACCACCAACTAAATTACACTTAAGCATACCTCAACAATCACATCTGTTTTCACAAACCTTCTAGACACCCCCGCTCATCCAGACTCCTACTTGCACAAGTCCCATGCATACGGAAAACCAGATCTGGCAGTCAAGCCTTCTCCTGCATTGCTCCTAAAGCATGGAATGACCTGCCGCTACACATACGAGCCCCCTACTTCTTGAATTCCGCAAGATGTTAAAGACTAGGTTTTCGAGTAGACACACACCCGCTTAGTGCCAGGATACCCTCCTGGGTAATAGTGTGCTCTACAAATCTGCACAACATAACAGTATAGTCAACAAGCAACTGTACTATAGGGCAGACCAAGGTAGAGAATCATTTTTTGGAAATAGTGAGGATCCTGCTTTGAAACTGGAGCTCGATTTGTTTGAGAATACCAATTGTATAGGTCTGCTTTATGGGAAGCCAGTTCCCATGACCTTCCCTACTGTTAAAAACTCTAGTACGGGAGTTTTGGTTGCAGGTGTTAACTCTGAATTTGGTGTGATCAGTGGTTGACCCAAAGAAACATCTCCATTTTATTCACCCACAAAGCCTCTCTATCTTGTTCACCCAGAAAGCCTACCTTTCCGTATTCAAACCCTGGGACCTGGTTGAAAGAACACAGGGGGATGCATGGGTGCCAGGGGCTAACAGTGCGGAGTGACCTACACAAGTTCTCATATTTCAGGCACCCCAACTTTGTCACACCACGGTGTTTGATTATCCACAGTAGGCAAATTTCAAGAAATTCAATCGACTTGAGGTTAAACTTTCAGTTGGCTTGTGCAAAACGTTTTACCCAGGTATACTGCACCCTTGTATGTGATGCCTCAGACTTATTTGTAGATCTCCGTTCCCAATGAAAGAACGTCCTGGGGGCTCTCCCACTGGCTAAATTACAAGTAATCTAGTTTAAATATCTCCACAGTGTATATTACACATCCGAGCGTCTGTGGAAGATGGGGGCGAGGTCATCCGCCAGCTGCTATAGGTGCGGTACACTTACTAGAGTCTTCTTGCCCTCAGTCTAGGAATGCTCAGTCATTCTGGACTTCTGGCGAAATATTACAATCACCTTAATTGAAATGGTGTGCCAGCTCAGCTGGCATTCCTTGGAATGATGGAGCAACTGCGCTACACTAGGATCATTCATTCTTTGGGAATTGATTCATCTTAGCTAAAACTAGAGATTGCTAGGCATTTAACATTCAGTCACACTATCCCTGATGGGGAGGGGATGGAAGGTTTGGCTAAGAGGAAGTGATATACCGTGCTAGAGGATGTCCAAAGGAACATGTCATTGTCTGCGTCCTTGGTAGGACTACTTTCACATGTCCGTGGGATAATCAGGTACTCATTACGTTGTTGGAAACCATGAGAGGGAAAACTATGTCAACCTGCAGCCCTTGTTAAAGCTACACTTTATTTCAGAGATTTGTAATGTACACAGCTAAGTCATTTTGAGCCGCATTGTGAATGCTGTTTCCCAAACTTGATTATAAAAAAAGTTTGATGTCAGTGGCTCTCTAAACGCAGGAGGCTGGGCATGTACCACTTTCGTATTTATGTCCCACTACAGTAAGCTCTAAATAAGGCCCTTAGTTTGGGAATGAAATAAGGGTTAATCAGGATTAATGTGCGGAGCCCCCCACACCTCAGGTGGAAAGAAAAAAATATCAGGACCCCCCCCCCTTAAAAATATGTCTAGACTTATTTAAACATTGCAGTTAAGTTATGTTACCTTTTTTAAAATGCAATACATTTTTTTCCGCTTAAAACAAAGCACTGTTATCTGCATAATGTCTCTTTTGACCAGAGCCTGGCCCCCCCACCATTCACTCCCCCCACCTCCCCCCCCAAGATCGTTTGAGCCCAAGGATGATGGTAATCATGCACTGGGCGCCGTGTAAGAAATAGCACCTAGAATGGATGAATTGGCATGCCACATCCAGCAGATGTCAGCAGCTGCGCGCCTCAGAGAGGCCTAAGAAACATAGTGAAATGAATAATGAGTTTATCTCACCAGTCCAGTGATGGAGACGCACGTGAACGTGTCCCAGGAACCAAAGGGAAAGTGACCCCCCCCCTCCCCCCCCATGTTTTCTGCAGTGATTATCCATTGAGGCTAGCACAGTGAAGGTAGGTGCGGTATCTACAAGCCAGCCTGCAACCAGCACAGTTCGGCAGCAGTGATCAGTCTTTAGGTCGAGCACCAGGGGAAACATTATCTTGGGAACGATAGTGTCCAATTTCTTTCCTGTGGCTGCGGGATGAGCTGATCCTGACTGCACCACTCACTGATCAACACAACTAATGCAGCAGAGGTAGACGCAAAAGAGTCAAGCTAGTGCAGGCCTGCACCGAGCACCGTTCTGCTGCCTCTGTCTCTATTTCTCCCAAATGAATCATCAATATCTGCTTTATTCAAGTGTGAATAAAGAGATCCAAAATTAACAACCTCATTCATCCCTCTGTCATCAGGTAAATCTCACAGCTAAGTCATTCTGTATTTTCACTTGTCAGCGTTATTTTTGTGGAAGGCCATTTTTCACAACGTTTTCTTTGTTTTTTTGCACGCTTCTCCCATATGGTTAACACGCACTGGTCGAGTCCACATAGTGTTGTTAGTACTTATGTACACACCTACCTAAGAGCACCCAGCACCACTCCTGCAAACATACTGGTTTTAAATACTTTGCCCAATGTTCAGTGTGTTCTTTAAGTACTGCGATAGATAACACGCTTTTAAGATGAGGATTATGAACAAACTGTTTCTTTTATATGCGATGGTTATTGGTGGGACACACTAGACTATCTCATATTAATGAATCTCACAAATTTCAAACGCGCCTGTGTTTGCCATTCCACCCACTAATGTCACATAACGTACTTTTTAATCCCACCTATTACAATCATGCAAGACATTTTGGAGCGCTAAGACCACATTTATTTTCTGCCCAGAACGTTTAAGGATAGCACCTCTTGTAGCTCCTTCATCGGACTGACCTATTTCTCCATCAGACTTTCGCTGACTTTGCTTCCTAAGCGACACCCAACTTTATTTATGAGGAGGCGTAAGCTTCTCAGTGGCTATTAATCAGGGTTCGGATAACTTTACCAGTGTTTCCATGTCAGCGCAAGTAAACCTACAGCATGTAAAAACATCGTAGACTGTTGCATGCAGTGCTGGGAACGGTAGCCTCTAAGGGCGTTTACCGCCTCCCTTTCCTCTACCAGTTCATTCCCGGAAAACTCGGTGCTTCCGTTCACCCAATGCAGTGAAGTCTGTGTCAGTCTTCGGCAACTCAGAGCCAACTTGTGTCTCGACTCAGTACTTTTTCGAGCCCTTGGTATAACGAGACTTGAGGCCCCCACCTGCGGGGTACATGGAGATGCCCACTTTCTAGACTCGCTAAGGCCAGGGTAGTGTGCTGAGAGGATGGTGGGGGGTGGGGGGAAGCCTGGAGCTCGGATCCCTCCGCACCGGGACGGATGCGGAAGCCTTTGTTACGCCACTGCCCTATTCATGCATGAAAACTGCATTTATGTCACTCCACCTATTCCTCTGATGCCGCCAGTGCTTAATTTGCAAATAAAAAGGCGCGGGTGCTCAAAGCTCTCCTCTTAAACACGCGGCTCCTGCAATTAAAAGTGCAAGCTCATAAATCTGAGGCAGTGTAACCCTGAAGCCACCTCGGGCCTCTTCAGGCCATTTATAGCCACTCCATGCCCCTTCAGCTCACTCTGTCAGCGTCATGCTTTTCCCCTTTCTGACGCTTTTTCGTTTTTCTCTTCCTCCGTCTTTACCACGTGTCTTTTGCTCGCAGTAAATGCTTGAGACTGAAAATTAAGCGCCGGCCCTCAGAAATAAGTGCCGATGCTCCGCACTGGAAACATAAAGCACAAATTAAGCACTGGAAGTCTTAGCGTGAGCCCACTGACCTGCATGGAAACAATCAGTACTGCAAACACTGTAATGTGCCTTGGAAGTTTTCACCAGAGTCCGCTTGTAGCATTTGCAACAATAGGAACGTCTCCTTCTTGCACCCTGGTGCACAGAACAAACCAAGGAGCCCATTAATAAAGCCCAAAAGGCGACCTAGCCCTGCTGTCCTCAGTACCAAACAATTAGGGGTGATGTGCTGAGCACTGCCCCATTTTCACCACCGGTAACGCCTACTTAGAGAAGAACAGATGGCAGGTTACCGCAGCTTGTACACTGGCTCACACAGCGCCTCGGTAGAAGGTCCTATGGGAGATGGGGCTCAGGTGCCCCTTCCACAGCGGGGCTAAAATCTCATCCCAAGTGAAAAATGAAAACTCCGAGGTGAAGTGAGAACATGTTTATTCGTTTTACAGAATATACGTCATCAGTGTTTCAAGAAAATGGACGAGTGTTTCCAATTGGTAATAAAGCAAACTCTCCATTGATAGGACTGCAATTGCAGATATTGTCTTGCGTTAACTTAGAAATAAACAACACCCGTATAAACACATTATACACCAAACCATAAAAATGCAGATTTCACGTAGATCAGTAAACGCGCGATTAGGCTGCAGGTACTCCATCCGGATATATCCTGTCAATCTATTTAAAAGGAGTAGTTTCTTTCCATGTAGGGTGCAACTTGCAAATGGAGTACGTCACACCGCTTTCTTCATAAATCCGGCCTTTTTTGTAGCCATTAAATGGCTTGCTTTATAAAAATTTAAATAATGTAGTACTTGGCCGTGACCAGCCCTGATATGCGATTCTAAAAAACCTGATAAATGAATACATTTACTAAACCAAATACAATAAATGTTTTCCGGAACCCAATTACACTATGAAATTGTGCTTTTTCTAGGAGTCTTAGCATACCATTTCCTTTTCTTTTTGAATGTATTATTGTGACATTTATTGCTGTATCAAAACATATACACACGCTTTATGACGCATCTGTAAGCTATTTAGTTTCATTTAATACATCAATGTTATAAAAGCCCATCGCGGTGAGCTTTTGGTGCTGCTCTATGATTCCCTAGCTTATATAATACAGTTCTGTTTACTAGTATGTTCCCCATTTCTTATTTTCCATTGTAATTTATTTCACACTGATTACTCCACAAACGTCCACTTTCATCTGTATGGGTCGGGATCTTTCGGCCCCTTTTGCACAAAACTAATGAAACCTACTTTTCAACAACTGCGTTTCCTGTTTGCCACAATGTACATGAGGCAGCAGCTGCCTGCTGATCGTCTTACCTCTATGTAGTGTTATTTGGTATTTATTTAATAAAAAAAAAAGTTCCTTTTTTTTTTTTTTTTTTTTTTAGGAATGTGCAATTACACCAAATGATGACTTTCTATTTCCAGATGTTGACTGGATAATTGGGAATCACTCTGATGAGCTAACGCCATGGATACCAGTGATTGCCGCCAGGTATGTGAAATAATAGTTCCCTGCGGAAAATAAAATTTACTTATATATATATATATATATATATATATATATATATATGATTGCATTTCATCACAACATACATTACCATCACATTTTCATGTTCAACACATTTATGACTAAATTGTTTATTGCTTCCCCAACTCCCTCCCTACGACTGCTCTCTGTTTGCGCCAGTAAAATGTTCTACACTCCTCAGTAATTGGCACCTTTCTACATAGAGGGTCTCCCCATTCGTCCAAAACGCATGGATAATGCTCCCTACTGATATTGTCAAAGTACCTGCTCTGTCGATCGGGGGACTCCCAGCCCGTTACTACCCCCTTGTGCAATAGGACATTCTATGTACTCTAGCCTATGTCGTTCAATTGTTGTACCTTTAAGGAGGCTGTGGGTCCCTTAGTGCATCCAGCATAGATCATCTTCCACCTTATTGTCGGGCCTGGTCTGCTTCATATGGACTTACTGAGTCTCCGCCCACTCCAATATTTCCCTAAGCCTGTGATGTGTTGGGGGTGTGAAAGGCCGTGTTGGACTTGTTCAGGAGAAAACCTTCCTGTCTGCCTCCTGGGTTGTTAGACGTTGTATTTGGGAAAAGTGGCAAATTCTGTACGAAGACAAGCTTGTGTGCTGAATCTATGACGTCAGTACAGGTGTCTATAAATATTGTAAAGTGCAAGTAGGGAGATGAGTATTACGATGCTTAGTGATGAAGAGGCACCTTAGGGGATGTTTTTTTAATAGACGTGTTTGAGAAATGTTGATGTGAGGACTGTGATTTATTTTATCATCAGTGATTCAGCCAACAGAGGCTTTGTAAATGTGGAAGTACTGGACATTGGGAATGACCTAGAGAAAGACCATCGCCTTTAGAGAGTAGGGGTGATGGAAGAAGAAAGGATTTAATATTGGAGGTTAAGGAAAACTCCAGAAGTGACCCTTTGCCAATGTTCATGGTTCTTTCAGGATTTTAAGAATCTAGCTATCTTGGATCTTACTGTTTATTTCCCCAGGACACTGGGACAAAAGCATTGGTGCTGCCCCATCAGGATGCTTTCTGTTAGTCTGTGGTATCTGGACTGCATCTACAATCGGAAGTAAAGACAGTGCTGTCAAATTACATTCCTAAACTGGAATTGTTCTAGCTCCACCAAAAGTTGTTCTTAACTTTGTGCTCTTTGTGTTCCTTGCCCCGCTCCTCTAGAGCAGAAACTAGGGGTAACTTCCACAAGCTCAAACCCCTCAACTTTGAGGAGACTTAGGAAAGGTTGTTTTGAGTAGATTTGTCAATTGCAGACTCAACCTGCTTTCTGCCCCCACTTGGTTCCCTGCGGTCTTATGTTGCATTAGTTGCTCTCTACTTTCCTGTGAAATTTTGCCCCCCCCTGACAGGGTGAGGCAGTGTGCTCCCTTTTTTCTTTTTGTCCAATGACTGCTCCCTTGAGCTAACGAGCTGACGAGCTCTGGAGAGGCACCTGTGCGCCAGTGAGTGGTACATAAACCCGAGAAGACTTTTGGCGGCATTTCAAGTAACCCCACAGACTTGGCTGCTCTCTGCTGATGACGGGCTAAACCTAGAAACACGTGTCCAGAGATACACAGCACTTGCTGCACCTACTTAGGTGAAAGACTTTTGATTACTTTTTCAGCACAAAACGAAGTGACTGCATTTACCATGATGCATTGGGGCTAACCTTTTGCTTGAGTGTGAGGCAGTGTGCTCCCTTTTTTCTTTTTGTCCAATGACTGCTCCCTTGAGCTAACGAGCTGACGAGCTCTGGAGAGGCACCTGTGCGCCAGTGAGTGGTACATAAACCCGAGAAGACTTTTGGCGGCATTTCAAGCAACCCCACAGACTTGGCTGCTCTCTGCTGATGACGGGCTAAACCTAGAAACACGTGTCCAGAGATACACAGCACTTGCTGCACTTACTTAGGTGAAAGACTTTTGATTACTTTTTCAGCACAAAACGAAGTGACTGCATTTACCATGATGCATTGGGGCTAACCTTTTGCTTGAGTGTGAGGCAGTGTGCTCCCTTTTTTCTTTTTGTCCAATGACTGCTCCCTTGAGCTAACGAGCTGACGAGCTCTGGAGAGGCACCTGTGCGCCAGTGAGTGGTACATAAACCCGAGAAGACTTTTGGCGGCATTTCAAGCAACCCCACAGACTTGGCTGCTCTCTGCTGATGACGGGCTAAACCTAGAAACACGTGTCCAGAGATACACAGCACTTGCTGCACCTACTTAGGTGAAAGACTTTTGATTACTTTTTCAGCACAAAACGAAGTGACTGCATTTACCATGATGCATTGGGGCTAACCTTTTGCTTGAGTGTGAGGCAGTGTGCTCCCTTTTTTCTTTTTGTCCAATGACTGCTCCCTTGAGCTAACGAGCTGACGAGCTCTGGAGAGGCACCTGTGCGCCAGTGAGTGGTACATAAACCCGAGAAGACTTTTGGCGGCATTTCAAGAAACCCCACAGACTTGGCTGCTCTCTGCTGATGACGGGCTAAACCTAGAAACACGTGTCCAGAGATACACAGCACTTGCTGCACCTACTTAGATGAAAGACTTTTGATTACTTTTTCAGCACAAAACGAAGTGACTGCATTTACCATGATGCATTGGGGCTAACCTTTTGCTTGAGTGTGAGGCAGTGTGCTCCCTTTTTTCTTTTTGTCCAATGACTGCTCCCTTGAGCTAACGAGCTGACGAGCTCTGGAGAGGCACCTGTGCGCCAGTGAGTGGTACATAAACCCGAGAAGACTTTTGGCGGCATTTCAAGCAACCCCACAGACTTGGCTGCTCTCTGCTGATGACGGGCTAAACCTAGAAACACGTGTCCAGAGATACACAGCACTTGCTGCACCTACTTAGGTGAAAGACTTTTGATTACTTTTTCAGCACAAAACGAAGTGACTGCATTTACCATGATGCATTGGGGCTAACCTTTTGCTTGAGTGTGAGGCAGTGTGCTCCCTTTTTTCTTTTTGTCCATATATATATATATGATTGCATTTCATCACAACATACATTACCATCACATTTTCATGTTCAACACATTTATGACTAAATTGTTTATTGCTTCCCCAACTCCCTCCCTACGACTGCTCTCTGTTTGCGCCAGTAAAATGTTCTACACTCCTCAGTAATTGGCACCTTTCTACATAGAGGGTCTCCCCATTCGTCCAAAACGCATGGATAATGCTCCCTACTGATATTGTCAAAGTACCTGCTCTGTCGATCGGGGGACTCCCAGCCCGTTACTACCCCCTTGTGCAATAGGACATTCTATGTACTCTAGCCTATATCGTTCAATTGTTGTACCTTTAAGGAGGCTGTGGGTCCCTTAGTGCATCCAGCATAGATCATCTTCCACCTTATTGTCGGGCCTGGTCTGCTTCATATGGACTTACTGAGTCTCCACCCACTCCAATATTTCCCTAAGCCTGTGATGTGTTGGGGGTGTGAAAGGCCGTGTTGGACTTGTTCAGGAGAAAACCTTCCTGTCTGCCTCCTGGGTTGTTAGACGTTGTATTTGGGAAAAGTGGCAAATTCTGTACGAAGACAAGCTTGTGTGCTGAATCTATGACGTCAGTACAGGTGTCTATAAATATTGTAAAGTGCAAGTAGGGAGATGAGTATTACGATGCTTAGTGATGAAGAGGCACCTTAGGGGATGTTTTTTGAATAGACGTGTTTGAGAAATGTTGATGTGAGGACTGTGATTTATTTTATCATCAGTGATTCAGCCAACAGAGGCTTTGTAAATGTGGAAGTACTGGACATTGGGAATGACCTAGAGAAAGACCATCGCCTTTAGAGAGTAGGGGTGATGGAAGAAGAAAGGATTTAATATTGGAGGTTAAGGAAAACTCCAGAAGTGACCCTTTGCCAATGTTCATGGTTCTTTCAGGATTTTAAGAATCTAGCTATCTTGGATCTTACTGTTTATTTCCCCAGGACACTGGGACAAAAGCATTGGTGCTGCCCCATCAGGATGCTTTCTGTTAGTCTGTGGTATCTGGACTGCATCTACAATCGGAAGTAAAGACAGTGCTGTCAAATTACATTCCTAAACTGGAATTGTTCTAGCTCCACCAAAAGTTGTTCTTAACTTTGTGCTCTTTGTGTTCCTTGCCCCGCTCCTCTAGAGCAGAAACTAGGGGTAACTTCCACAAGCTCAAACCCCTCAACTTTGAGGAGACTTAGGAAAGGTTGTTTTGAGTAGATTTGTCAATTGCAGACTCAACCTGCTTTCTGCCCCCACTTGGTTCCCTGCGGTCTTATGTTGCATTAGTTGCTCTCTACTTTCCTGTGAAATTTTGCCCCCCCCTGACATAAGTAAGGACATAAGGTGAAGGTAATTCAGTATTTAGAGCTCAGAAAAATATGGAGCTTCCTGCACTAAAGCTCACTTTTTGGGTCTGTAGCAGCTAAATACCTACGTTAAGAGCCTCGTGTAATTTCTAATGTGTGGCTCTCTGTCATTCTCCCATATGGATTGATCTGGGTGTGTGATTGTTGAACACCGCGGGGTCTGAAGTGGTGTACTTAGTATTGCAGGTGTCCTATTTGCTCATCTAGTGGCTAGTGGAGACGATTGTAGGGGATATTTCCCGGGGTTTCATTTGTGATGTGTTTACTCATTAGTATCGTCTGACAAACTGAACTAGATGTATTACTAGTGGGCTTGTTGATGGCAGTGTTGTGTGTTTTTTGCGTGGTGTGAGGGTCATTTCCAGTTGGGAGTCAGTGAATGTCTTTATCCCGTAGGGGTGATGTTTCAGGTTCCATTCGATTATATCTGACTCATCTAGTGAGATCGTGTCAAATCTCTGATCTTCTCCATTGGTCAGTGTAATCGTGTTGGGAGGGGTGTGGCAGAAAGGTAATGGCAGGACTATGTAGCCTGGAGTTTGACTGGGATCCTTAATAGTTCCTGTCGTTTTGTGGATCGGTTATCTGTAATTCGAATGGAGTAGTTGGGATGGTCAGTGTCAGGTGGGTTTGGGTATTGGTCTGTTGTGTTGCTGATCAGGTGTAGCTGCTATGTAATAGGCAATCTTGGAGAGTGGAGCTGTTCATTTTAGTTGAATTTGGACCTACTTTAATTTCTGTCAAGTGGAGAATTCTTCTGTCTCGAATACTCGTTTTACTCTTTAAATGATAAGCACATGAGAGAGTTTAAAGATGTCATGTATGCCTCGTTCTGTGGAAGGAGAGAAGTCCTTCCATAGTTTTTAGTCCTCCAAGTAGAGTAGTTCTTGCATAGTTTTCAGTCTTAGTCCTCTAAGGAGACTAGTCCTACCACAGTTTTAGTTTCTGGTAGCAGAGGGGAGGATCACAGCCAAAAGAGGGAAATGTGAGTAGGTCTTCCACAGTTTTTGTTACAAAAAAGGACAGTCGCCTTCTGCTATTTTTAGACATTCTGTAGAGAAGGGAGGCTCAAAGATCACTGTTCCCTGCCTGAATGTAGAGAGAGCGACTCTGCTGGGTGGCGGGGAGGAAGGGGTATTGAGGTAATTGCCTGTACATGTGCCCAGAATCTCCCTGCCTCTCCCATCAGGGAACAGAAACGTAAGAAGCAGAAAACGATGGGTAGGTAGGACTCGCAGCTAGTTCCACGGGCTTCTGAGTATGCCAGCACAGCTGTGTCTCCACCACTTCGCACAGGGCTGGGACTTCAATCAGGTCCAAGCCCCATCGCCATAGTGACTCACCACTCTGCGCTGCTACCTAGCATTACTAGCCATCGGGTGTTCGCTCCAGGAATGCAGACTTTCTCTCACCATAACACCTGCTGCTAGTCTCACTCCATGCCCCGAAAAATCATAAAAATGATACCAGACCTGCAAGTCTAGTGATTAAAATAATCTACTCGACCTAACTGTAATGCTCTTGCCCATAAACTTGTTTCAAATTATGTATTCCTAGCCAAATATTTTAATTTACTGAGCTGCCATTTTCTTCATTATCACATATGATAGCGCCTTTAAATATGTTAGTGCACCATGTCTGCTGTACAAAAACTCTTGTTTAATATATTAAGTGTTTGCTCCATATAGAATACAAATCTAGCTGCATATAAGATACACATGAACCGTGATTTGCCTCTTAGTCAGGGCCGCTGAAATTATGGGATTGTGGGGCTGCGATGATTTTCACATAAGTATAGGTTTGCCGCATTTGTCACATAATCAATCATCTGCAGCATAATCTGCAGATTAAAAAAAATAGTTTCTAGTTCAAATAGTTCAAAAGTTACTAAATATGTAATGACACATGTTGACATGCAGTGAAAGGCCCTTTACAAAGCTGGACTGGTCACCTTCTTGTTGTTTATTTCTATATTTGGGTGTTAAATTGGTACTAATGAGGTGCACCCAATGCCCAGAGTATGTTACCAAGTTTAAAAAAGATAAAATAATGAGGTAGTATTATAGCACAATGCAGCACATTATGCTGCATAATTTGCCTTATCTTGCCACATAATTTACTTAACCCTGCCTCATAATTTAGACCTCTCCTACTGCATAATACCAGTGGCCCTGCTCTTAGTCCATTGACAGCACTGTCAACTGGGCGGGGCAAGAATGATTCTCTAATCATGGTTCAAAACTATTTCTTTTAATGAATCTATAACTAAAGCATAAAGTGGAGAGTGCTGTCAATTCCATTCAGCACATTTTCCATTGAAATAGTCACAAAATGTCCAAGTGACATGCAATTTTACTGCTAAAACTATAAAGAGTACAAACAGTAATGTTAGGAAATCGATTTTCTGCACGTATTTGTGATTCGGACATGACCATGTAAAGTGTTCTGATTTGTTTTGCTCCAATTTAAATCTTTGTGTCACACTTCTGAATTACAAAAAAATGCATTAGTAATTCCTGGAGTATTTTATTTGCAAGCTAGATAAAAATTGTTGGTTAGAAAAAAACTGACATCCCACAGCCTTTTGTTTTACAATGATAGTCAGAAAGCTCACTTTACAAAATTGTGTAAGAGAAAAATTAACACAATTTTTAAGGATAAGATAAGCAGCACTTAAAAGACAATTTGACATTTGACCTCCGTCCTTGAACAGACATCAAATGTGTCAAGATAAAACAAGATAAAACAAGATTTAAAGACATCTTTATAGCTCATTCATTTTCTGAATGAGCAGAAGACCTGTTCCCTTCCAGCTCAAGTTCACTCGCCAGAACGGACCAGTAGGTCCTAAAACTAGCTCAACCTGATACAATCTCACTCTCCATACTGCGTATACGAGTAGATTTCTTGAGGCCGCCACTCCTCTCACCACACTATTGACCAGGTGAGTCTCCGCACTGGGACCAGCTCAGTCGCCACCTCCTCATGTCACACCGAGGGGCTGTAGTGTTGTAGCACAGAGTGATGGGGTTGCTGGGTGGAATCTGGCTGCTCCCCCCCCACTCTTTCTTGTCCTCTCCTTTAGTCCTTGCCCAAAGTCTTTGTGTCCTCAAGTCCTACAATTGTCTGTTTTGGTAAGATGGGATGGTAGGTCAGGACAGGAATATTCATCAGATTGTCTAACCAGACTCTGGAGCTCCATCACAAGAGGTCCGTCAATCGGCCATTTTGCTTTGTATTCCTGTCAAATGAAATGGTTACACAAGAGATCACTGACAAATTAACAAAACCATAATGTGGACAGAATATCGTTTAACAAAATACTGAGGACCATAATATTGAGAAGGGAGAAGGTAAGTGCAAATAGGTGAGTATAGATTTACTGTTCCCAAATCTACATCTACGTATCTTGAAGAATATAAATATATATATAAAAAACAAAGGTTACAGAGACATTATAGTTAGGAGTTAGGTTCTGAATTTACTCGTACAAAACCATAGAAATTCAGAAGTTATAGTTAAAGTTTTTTCAAGTAAATATAACTCGCGCCCTCGCCATGCACAGTCGTCTCATCAATAATTTTATTGCAAATGTTGCAGGTAGATTATGAAAGATGGCATAGAATATTTAATCAGTGATATAACGTGGAGTAATTAGCTATACATGGCGAAGGCGCAAGTTAGTTACCTTATGGTGAGAGTTTTCAGTTACTTGAGGGAACTTTAACTACAACTGCTGAATTTCTGGTTTTATATGAGTAAATTCAGACCTTAACTATAACGTCCCTGTCACCTTTGTTTATTTTAGTGAATTTCTATGTTTTTTTAACATATAGTAATTTTTATTGCCATACGTGAATCCAATTACCGACGCGCACGACCGGTGGCCATGCGCTGCTGCAGTTGGCCACAGGGCCAACGCCCTATAGGCACCCAAACTTGCACCGCCTTCTCCTGTGTGCAGTAGGGGTTGCCCGGAAGGGCTGGCCTGTAGTCAGTCCCTGCGGCCAACCACCCAACCCAATGCCGAGCACAGCCCTTTGTGCGTGCACGGCAGAAGTTGTCTGTGGACTCTTTGGGTGTGAGACTAGGTAAGAGTGGCTGTCAGAGTGTCTGTTTGGGTGTGAGAGTGCATACATCAGTGTTTTAGTGGGTGCATCAGTATGTGCGCAGGTCTGTCAGTGGTTGCATCAGCGTGTCAGTGGGGCTGTTATCGAGTGCATGAAGGTCTGAGTGGGTCTGTGATTGGGTGCGTGAGTGTCTGAGTGGATCTGTGAGTTGGGTTCATGAGTGTCTGAGTTGGTCTGTGAGTGGGTGCATAAGTGTCTGAGTGGGTGTCTGAGTGAGAGAATTGATTGAAAGAGAGACAGAAAAAGCTAAAGAAAGTGGGAGGGAGAGAGACCATTTTTAAGCTTTGATGTCTGATATACTTAGAATAAGTTATTTGTTTCCAATTTAAAATAAAAAATCTATCATAACAAAACAAAAAAATAGCTGAACGGAGTCCAGCTGGTCTCGAACCCCCAAAGCTCAGTGTGAAGATCTGGGACCTTCACACTGAGCTACGGGGTTTGCATTTTTTTGTTTATATTTTTGTTAGCCTTTTATGGGCTATCCAGGACCGTGAGGGAGCCCTCAAGGGCCCCCACACGGTCCCTATTTATTTTTTAATGAATTATTATTATTGTTTGTTTTTAAGAAAATCGCCCTTTATAGGCTACCTGGCACTGTGGGGGGAAGCCTTAAGGCTTTCCTTGCAGTGCCGTTGCTTCAGCAAACACTGAGCTCCTTTGACAGCAGCTCCCTGCTTGCTGGAGCATTTCATCTCTGTCCCTTGCACGTGTGCAGGGGACAGAGATGAAAACTTCGGATTTTGACAGGTCCCGCTGTCAAAACCTGAAGTGTTTCCTGTGGCTTGGCTGCAGCCAAGCCACAGCAAACAGCTATGTCCCTGGGGTGGGCACCCTGGGACATAGCAGGAGCCGGCCTGGGGAGTGGCAGTCCCCAGGACCATCTGTGGTTCCTTGAGGGGGCCACGGTGCTCCCCCCTACTCCCAAGGAGTTGGTGGGCCCGGGACTTTGGGTTCCCAAATGGACCCCCTTTCCTCTTTAAAATATTTGCTCTGGGTAGGTGGCGGTCCCCAGGGCTGTAGGGGCCACAGCCCACCCCACATCTATAAAAATGAAAGGCATGGGCCCCCTGCATTTTAAAAAACAAAAGCCTCAGGGAGGTGGTGGTCCCTGGGGATGTGCAGGGGCCGGGAGGCCCCCACTCACACAAAATCTTTAATGCCCCTAGGAACTGGCCCACTCGGGGGCCTGTAAAAAGCCACATTTTCTGCTGGGAAATCATGAATATCGGGATTTTGTGGCAAAAAAATAATACAATTTTCTTTTTTTTGTTGCTTTGGGCGGGGGTCCCTCTGGAACCTCTATCAGTGCTAAGGGGGCAGGGTGTCACTAACCTGGCCCCTTTTATTTTATTTTAACTTTTTTTCTGGGACTTGGCTCGGTCCCAAGACCGGTTGCCAACACTTCCTGGTTGAATTGTTGGTATCCAGTCAGAGCTGTGCATTTCTCTGCACAAGCTTGTCTTTGCGAATACTTCGCAGCCAGAGATATACAAATTTGAATTTCTCTACATTTCACAAAAACTACTAAACAAATTTACACCAGTTAACAGAAAGCACAATCTGTTTACCGACAGCTAGTTTTTGGACAAATTTTGAGTAATTCCGTACAGCGTTTTGGGCTTTAGACATGTTGACAGACCCTATGGGAAATAAAATGAGAAATGTAACGTTTTTTTTAACCCCCTTTTTCTCTGCCCCTTCTTGATGGATCACCCTGAAACTTACCATGCACACCAAGAATCACCAGGCCACTTTTTTGTTGGAAAAGTTTGTGAAGATTCCTCAAACGGTGCCAAAGACAAAGGCAAGTCAAAAAGCGCTTTTCTATGGAAACATGGCCCCAACTATAACTACCTACCGGCGACCTCCAGTTGGTAAAATATACATATATATATGGCATGTGTAGCTGCAGATACATATGCTATGCATATCTCTTCCGACATCTAGTGTTGGGCTCAGAGTGTTACAAGTTGTTTTTCTTTGGAGAAGTGTTTTCGGAGTCACGGAATCGAGTGACTCCTCCTCTCGGTTACAGAGCGCATGGGCATCGACTCCATAGTTAGATTGTTTTCTTTCCACTGTCTGGTTCGGACATGTTTCCTCTTGCTCCGAGATTTCGAATCGGAAAACCTAGTTATTCGTTGGTATTGTTTCCATAGGGTTTCCCATCTAGCATCGAACCGGTAGTACCGTCGGAATCTAAATTTCGCCCTTCAGGGTTCATGCCCCCGATTCAGGCCTGTTCGGGTTTACCACGTGGAAAGCCTGATGGATCAGACTCCATTTCGGTTCTGCCCTTAGTGCCACGCAAAGTACCCACATACAGACCAACACCTGGTTTGTAATTTGTGCCTTTCTCCGGACTCTCAGGAGGAAGACTGCGAAGCCTGTTGATCGTTTCGATCGAAGAAGACCTTAAGAGATCCCAGGCCCCGAAGATTAGAAATGGCGTCCAAGAGCACCGAACATCTCGACGTGATGGAGGAAGAGCAGGCGCAGACAGCAGTCTCCATCTGAGACACCGACTCCGAACAAGAAACGGAAGATGATAGACCCATCACGGCTGGCCAGCATGTGAGTATGTCTGCCCAATGCCCTCATATAAAAAACAACCCAAGGCCTTGGCTACACCACTTCCGGAAGGCCATGGTTTAACCTGAAAACAGACTGTGGGCGACCGACCTTCCAGATTGGCGCCGAAAAAGGACACTCCTCCATGCACTTCGGAGTCGAGCAGGTCGGTTAAAACTTTCACCTCTGACTCCAGCAAACACCCTCACTCTTCGGAGTCAAAAATTTGACACCCTGCTTTGGGTCTGAAACAACTGACTTCTTATTTGGGACCGAAAAAGATCCAAACTTCGGAGCCGAAAAAAATCCTCAGACACAGAGGAACAAGGACCTTAGAGAAAATTAAAGCAAATCTCAAAGCCGATACAAGAATCTCACAAAGCTTTAGAAGAAGAGACTGAGATTGAGCCAATGTTGGAGGCCATGGATGAAAGATAATCGAGAATATACATAAGGAGACTGGTTGAATCCTCACTGCACCTCCTTTAAAGACTATAAGAAAGCTGGCCTTTGAAGAAGAGTTAGATTCTGCTCAACCACCAGCAAAAGTGCAGAAAAAAAGGAGAAACCAGCACCTCTCCCTACTTCTCCTCCTCATTCTCCACAACTTTCTTTTTCACCTCACAATAGTCCACCACCACTGCCTTCTCCGACACACTCATTATACTCGCATGGAGATACAGTGGACCTATGGGATCTCTATGACCCTGATCCCATTCCAAATAATGATCCTGACCTCTACCCCTCAAAACTTTCACCACTAGAAGATACTACTGCCTACACTCAGGTAGGCTCTAGAGCAGCAGCTTATCATGGGGTGCTTATGTATTCTGAATCCCTGTAAGAAAATTTTCTCTTCAACACTCTGTCTTCCACTCACTCCAGATACCAATGTCTCTCAATGTTGCCTGGAATGGTTAAACATGCTGAACACATTTTTAGTGAACCTGTCAAAGCTAGGGTCATTACCCCTAGAATTGACAAAAAATCTAAACCTGCCCCTACGGACACCAGGTTCCTTCAGACTCTGTGGTAGTTAGCGCAACCAGAAAAAGAGCTAACAGCCAATCATTGGGAGATGCTCCTCCTCCTGATAAAGAAAGCAGAAAATGTGATGCTGCTGCAAAAGAGAAGCCACACAAGCAGCTAACCAATGGAGAATTGCCAATTCCCATGCACTGCTGGCTAGATATGATAGAGCCCATTGGGATGAGATGCAAGATATTATTCAGCACCTCGCAGAAGAGCATCAGAAAAGGACGCAACAGGTGGTAGAAGAGGGACAGGCTATAAGTAATAACCAAATAAGGTCTGCCCTCGATGCTGCTGATACAGCTGCAAGAAGCATCAACATTGCCATTACAATTAGAAGGCATGCATGGCTGCGCTCCTCTGGTTTTAAACCTGAAATACAACAGGGAGTACTTAGCATGCCTTTTGATAAGAAACATCTATTTGGCCCTGAAGTAGGCACCACTATAGAGAAACTGAGAAAAGACTCAGACACTGCTAAGGCAATGGGGGCATTATATACCACACCATATAGAGGCTCCTTACGCAGACCACAGTTTAGAGGAGGATTTAAGCTGCAATCCTCTGATGCATCTACCTCCCAGACAAAGCAGGGACACCAAACTCAATATCAAAGAGGGTGATTTAGAGGGTCCTACAGAGGACAATATTTCGGAAACAGACAAGTTCCAGGCCTCAAAAAAACCACTACACCATCTAAGCAGTGACTTTCTTCTCACCCCTCCACTCCACACATCTCCTGTGGGGGGAGGACTACAGCAATTCCACTCTCATTGGCAAACTATCACCAAAGACAATTGGGTGTTATCAATTATCCGCAGTGGTTATTGCCTAGAAATAATGTCCACCCCTCCAAACATACCACCACGTCACCACAAATTGTCCCCAGAAAACAACATTCTGCTGCAAGAAGAGGTACAATCTCTAATATTGAAACAAGCAATAGAATTGGTTTCATATTCTCAACAGGAAACAGGAGTACATTCACTATACTTTCCCAAAAAAGATGGCACCCTCAGGCTCATCTTTGACCTCAGGTCTCTCAATCTATACATGCTGTCAGAACATTTTCACATGGTAACTCCTGCGGTATGTCATTCCACTACTGCAAAAACAAGATTACATGACTGTTTTAGACCTCAAAGATGCGTATTTCCACAAACCCATCCAGCCAGCTCACAGAAAATACCTTAGGTCCGTCATAGCAGGCAAGCATTACCAATTCAAAGGTCTGCCGTTCGGCATAGCAACAACTCCAAAAGGGTTCAGCAAGTTTATAGCAGTAGTTGCAGCTTACTTAAGAAGACAACACATTCATGTCTTTCCATATCTAGAAGACTGGCTAATAAAATCAAGCAATTTTACACAAAGCCAAGAACACACTCAATATGTGATACAAACCCTACGTACACTAGGGCTCACTCTCAATTACCTAAAATCACACCTTCAACCAGCACAAGTACAACCTTACCTAGGTGCTATTCTGAATACTCAGAAAGCCCTTGCATATCCAAATACACAAAGGATACAAGCTTTCCAAAATCTCATACCACAAATACATCCAAATCAACAATATAGTGTGAGATTCAGCATGAAAATTCTAGCGTTGATGGCATCTTGCATAGCTATAGTTCCACGTGCAAGACTAAACATGAGTCCCTTACAACAGTGCCTCTCTACAACAATGGTGTCAGGCACACGGCCAACTTCAAGATCTAGTGTTGGTAGACCAGCAAACACATATGTCCCTTCAGTAGTGGAATCTCAGCAATATAATGAAGGGGCGGTCATTTCAAGACCATGTACCTCCAACCATAATCACAACAGACGTACCCATCAAAGGTTGGGCAGCTCATCTCAACAATCATACCATTCAAGGGGAAAGGGATACCAAACAGAAAAAGTTTCACATAAACCATCTAGAATTATTAGCTGTATTTCTTGCCCTTAAAGCGTTTCAACCTCTTCTCAAACAGAAGACTGCTCTAATAAAAACAGACAACATGACAACCATGTATTACCTCAACAAACAGGGCGGGACACATTCATCTCAACTATCCCTATTAGCCCAAACAATATGGAAATGGGCAATTCACAATCACATTCATCTGTTAGCACAATACATTCCAGGGATAGACAATCAGCTGGCACATCTCTTAAGCAGGAATCGCCAATAAACTCACGAATGGGAGATTCACCCCCAAGTACTTCAAGAGTACTTTCAAAAGTGGGGGACACCAGAAATAGACCTATTCGCAACAAGCGAAAATGCAAAATGCCAAAACTTTGCATCCAGACACCCAAATCACCTATCCAAGGGCAATGCTCTATGGATCAATTGGTCAGGGATATTTGCTTATGCTTTTCCCCCTCTCCCACTCCTTCCCTTTCTGGTCAGCAAACTACGTCAAACATCACTCACCATGATACTCATAGCCCCAACGTGGGCATGTCAGCATTGGTACACAACACTCCTAGATCTGTCTGTAGTACCTCACTCCAAACTCCCATACAGACCAGCCTTGTTAACACAGAACAAAGGTCAAATAAGGGACCCAAACCCCAATGCTCTCAATCTGGCGATTTGGCTCCTGTAGTCTTAGAATTTGGTTACCTAAAGCTTCCATCAGAATGTATGGAAGTAATTAAACAAGCACGTAAACCTAATACTAGACAGTGTTACGCAAACAAGTAGAAAAGATTTGCCTAACTACTGCCAATCTGATAACACTGAACCATTTACAGCATCTATACAAGATATTCTATGGTATTTACTTCATTTGCAGGAATCAAATTTAGCTTTGTCATCCATCAAAATCCACCTTACTCCAATATCGGCTTATTTACAAGCTATTCAACACACTTCCCTATTCTGAGTTCTTGTTATTAAAGCCTTCATGGAAGGATTAAAACGCATTAGTCCACCTAGAACACCACCTGTTCCTTCCTGGAATTTAAATATCGTACTTACCAGACTTATGGGCCCACCTTTTGAACCCATGCACTCTTGCCAAATTCAATTTTTAACATGGAAAGTTGCCTTCCTTGCAGCTATTACTTCTTTACGAAGAGTTAGTGAAATACAGGCGTTCACTCTTGAAGAACCTTTCTTCCAAGTACACAAGGCTTAGCTAGATGGATTGTTAGATGCATCCAAACATGCTACATCAAAGCTAAGAGAAAACGTTTAATCACTCCTAGAGCACTTTCTACAAGAAAGAAAGGTGCATCAATGGCATTTTTAGGAAACATACCAATGGCTGATATATGTAAAGCTGCCACATGGTCAACTCCTCATACATTTACAAAACACTATTGTGTTGATGTTTTCTCACAGCAACAGGCTACTGTAGGCAAGGCTGTATTAAGAACACTATTTCAAACAACTTCAACTCCTACAGGCTAGCCACCGCTTTTTTTGTTGGGAGGACTAACTGTTTTTTTTGTCTATGCATAGCATGTGCATCTGAAGCTACACATGCCATCAAACGGAAAATGTCACTTACCCAGTGTACATCTGTTCGTGGCATGTAGTGTTGCAGATTCACATGCACCCTCTCTCCTCCCTGGAAGCCTGTAGTCGTTTAAGTCTAACATTTGTACATATGTATATACATTTACAGTTGCATGGACATCTCTTTATCTTCTTATACTCTATCACTCCTTCCTTCACCCTTTGTGGGAAAACAATCTAACTACGGAGTTAATGCCCATGCGCACTGTACCCGAGAGGAGGAGTCACTCTATCCTGTGACTCCGAAAAGACTTCTTCAAAGAAAAACAACTTGTAACACTCCGAGCCCAACACTAGATGTCGGAAGAGATATGCATAGCATGTGAATCTGCAGCACTATTTGCCACGAACAGATGTACACTGGGTAATCAGAGTATACATATATGTGGAGTTATATGTAGTAAACCTTTGCTTAGCTATAGAAACTTAACCTTCACAATATTTCTGTCCTCAGTATTATTGACACAGTATTTTGTCCCACAATATTTCAGAAACTCTGTCTGAACATCGCGCAAGAGCTGTCCTAAAGAGACACAATCTGACTTCATACTGGTACACCCAGCTGAACAGGCTTAAACACAAAATCCAAAAAATGAATGAGGAATTAAAAATTGCCAATATCAAGACAACTTTACTAGCCTTCCAAGAAATGAAGCCTTACGTGCAAGATGTGTTAACACCAAAGGATAACAACCTCTCCCACTCAAACATAAGCTTTGTCACTCACCCTTGGCCATCCACACCTGCACCTTATGATGCACTTCAGCCCAAACGAGCACTTAGTCATCTATCCAAGACAGATATTGAAGCCTTGCTTCCAGCCTCACCACCAATCTACAAGATACCGACTGTTAGCATCAAGACAATTCGCAGCCCACGGGGCAAAAGGCAGAATGCAAACCATGAGAACCTAATTGTGCACCCGCTTTCAACAAATCGTAATCCCATGTGCCACTCAAAACTGACTTTAAAATGCATGATATTCAACTGCACATCTGCGATCAACTTGCTGCAGACATTGCCAAAACTATCCTTCATCATGAATTAGACATTCTATTCCTGACAAAAACCTGGTTAAATCAATGGTCCGCACCCCTTTTTGACATCCTATTTCCTCCAAACTACACCATTCTGCGTCTAGACCAACTGCAACAACATGGAGGAGTGATCACAATCATTCATTAGAATTCTCTACTAGTCATGACTTTCCCAGTGGACAGTCACATCCTGTAAACACATGGGTGCAGAAATCTCTACAGCAAAGAGATTACTAGCTAGAGTGCACCTCATTTACCAACCTCCAGGAGACAACCAGCGTTGTAGTGAACATTTAATGGAAACAATTGCAATACACTTCAAGCAACATCTCATTGCCATCTTTCTTGGAGATTTCAATCTATACTGGAATAACAGGGATGATATGCATGTCTCTACTCCGAAACAATTCCTCTCAGATCAAAACCTGACCCAATCCAGCACAAGCTCAATGCATAACAAAGGATTAAGTCTCGACCTAATCATAACCAGAGAAGGAGCGCTGACAATTGACTCAGTCACTCCCAACACTGGTCCATCATCACTCAATCATATTTCATATAAATGTGCACATACAGAAAACTAAAGAGCCAGAAATCAAGCATATATGCTGGGCGAGAGACACCAAAAACATGAACAGGATAGAACTGACCTTGCTTTGCCTGAGAATCCTCATTCAGAACAAAAATGCAAAACATTCTCAAATTAACAGAGCACTACAACCAAACGATGTCAAACATGATGTAGTTAGAAGCCCCAATAAATCTCAAAGGACAAAAAATCAAATCATCCCACCCTTAGTATAATCAAAACCTAAATGATGAAAGGAGGCATCTTAGACACGCGACGTGTCGATGGAGACATGAACCTTTGACACTTCATTTAATAAAACTATGTGAACGAGGGAATAGCTAGAAAAAACACAATTGTAACACAAAAAAAACTTACTTCGGATCCCAATTCGACATTGCAAGGAACCGCCCAGAGAGACTTTTCAAAATTGTCAATCATCAAACAGAGACAAAGAATGTAACCAGGATTAGTAACATCTCAGTGGAAACTGTGAAGCTTTCTCTCTCTTGAAAAAATCTTAGATATCAAAAAAATCAATCATGAGTGACAGAGAAAGGTTATGAGCCACTGTAAGCAGCGAACACTATTTGTGAATCGCCATCCGTCCCGAGTTGAGGATCAAACTACAAACAACCCACCTGAGACTAAATATCAAGCAATCTGGAGGGAGTTCAAAACATTAAATGAGGATGAGGTTCACAAGACCTTACTATCCATTAATCCAATTACACATTTCAACAACCCTATCCCATCTACAATACTGACAGAACTTAGTGACCTTTTCTCCCCCATACTGATGAAGACTGTAAATTTGTCGCTTAGACAAGGCATTGTCCCGGGCTGCCTGAAGATTAGGCAAGTGACATCCCTCTTGGAAAAAGCTGGTGCAGACCATACAGCACTGAATAACTTTAATCAGTTGTGGAACATTCCCTTTCTGGCCAAATTGTTGGAAAAATGTGTACACAACCAAGTGTGTCAACATATTGATCAGTTCAACCTAGTCAACAAATTTCAATCAGGATTTAGACCAACTCACAGCAAAGAACAGCTAACTTATGCATCATGGGTTATGTCCTTAAGATGCTAGACCACAACGATTCCTACCTCCTCATCCTCCTAGACCTCTCATTGGTGTTTGACACTGTCAGTCACAACAGCCTACTAGAAATGCTAGGTTTATCTGGGAATGTATATTCCTAGTTTGCATCCTATTTGCAGAACCACTCACATTGAATCATATTAGGCAGCTCACTTTCAAATGCTTCACCAGTGCGATGTGAAGTCCCACAAGGGTCAAACATTCCTTCCACACTCCTTAAACTCTTCATGGACCCATTAACGGAAAGCCTCATATACCTTGTATACCACACATACGCAGATGATACACAGTTATACTTAAAAATATCCTCCCTAGAGGATGTCATTCATCTAAATAACACTTTAGTTAAAACACAGACCTGGCTGTCTCAAAACAACCTTATGCTGAACTCTCCAGAAACAGAATTGCTACTTATCTCTCCTCATACTGCGCACACATGAAGGATTGGTTTAATTACCTAGACACCCTCAACTGCAAACCTATCATAATAGAATCCACCAAATCCCTTGGAATAACACTGGATACGAATCTTAATATGCAAGCACGTCAGTGCAACCACGAGCAGTTTGTTATTCTAATTCAACCCACTGAAGAAAGTGAAATCGTTCCTGCCACCACCAGGTTTCAACCTAGCAGTATAATCACTAGTGGTCTCCAGACTAGAATATAGCTGTGTGACCCTTACAGGTCTCCCAAAGTTGAGAACGACTCCCCTTAAAGTGACCCTCAACGTAGCATCAAAATTGGTAACAGACATAAGACGTTTTTGCCACATTACCCCTTCTCTTAGGTCTCTCCGCTGGTTCCCTCTCAAAGCCAGAACTCAGCTGAAAATTGCTTAGGTCACTCTCAGAGCCTTGCATTATAACGATCCCAGGTACCTGGCAGAAAAGATTCGACTCTCGAAGGGCAGCCTCTCCTTCAGAAGTCTAAACTCCATCAGGCTAGAACTCCCCCAGATTCAGAAAAAAAACCTACACACTCCTTTTCAGGATCGACTCCGAGGATATGGAATTCCCTGCCACCCGAAATTCGGACAAACCCATCGACCCACATTTTCAAAATAGAGGTGAAAAGGATCCTAATGAACAGATTCCTCGCACAAAGACTCTGTTACCCTGTGTACAAGGGCACGACAACAATACTAATAGGGCTGATGCACATCCATCCCAGTAGAACTGCACACAAACACTGATCCCCCAGGGGACCTGGAACTGAGCTGATTCAGCTCAGGCCCCAGAAAGCCATCTTCTTGGAGAATTAGCCTACTGCTTCCTAACTCAATGGTGGATGTTTAATAATAGCTCGGATTCAACATATATCTTGTTTAAGTTTTGTTAGGTGTTTATATGTTTCACGTCTTTGATTCTGTTTCCAATTGTATGTACTCTTGGGTCATGGTTATGCTCACACTTTAAATAAAATAAAATAAGTGTCCTTGGTTAAGTGTGTATCGGATTTAGAGAAACCGTACAGGGACTGCTGCACAGGCTGACACAAAAGTAGTCGGACAGGATCACACTGTTAACATCAGCGGACACGCTCATTAGTGGCAACTACTGGCAGCGGGTAAGACTCACCCCTTCGCACTCCACGATGCCAACCTATTACGTCACTTTGCTGTACGCTGTCTTTCTCCAGCTTAGAACCACGTGCAACTGTGATGGTAATCCCCTCTTGTAAAACGGCCAGTCTGTCATGACGTTGGAACGCGAGGGGAATCCACTTATCTGAGATAACCACCGCATCTTGGTGTGGACATGCAGCCATGTTGCATGAGGATACTCCTAACGCAGCACTTTGGAACTCTGGTTCTGAGAGGAATCTTCAATGTAGGACCCGCTGTGTCACAGACCTCGGGTCTGAGGTAAACAACTGGAGCGCAGAGGGAGCCACAGCTTCTCTTGGAACCACACGTTCTACTCTTTCCTTATTTATCAGAACTCCGTGGCATACAGCCTGCTTTGTACAGTAGTTGCATTCCAGCAATTAGGCACAGCATATAGAAATGCCCACAGTACTCTGCACGATAATATTTCCGTGTTTTATTCTGTTTAAAATACAACAGATTTAACCTTTTAAGCACTACATAATTTGCAAAAATGTATTTTTCTTTTTAATATTCTAGTTTTGCTGTGTTCTGTGAATTGACTCATATTGGAGTGATCTTATGTTACTTTGAAGTAGTGTCGCAGAAATATATTTCACTAATGTAACACTTCTTACTTGTGTGTTTGCTGCGCTAGCTTGTGAGGACGTCGAAAGCAGAAACTCACAGTCTCGATCTCAGGCTGAGGGCCAAAGACCTGCTCCGAGTCTGCTTCTCCTCCTCGGGCCCGGCCTCTGCACCCAGCCTTAAAATCTGCCTCAGCATGTCACTGACACTCACACTGCTTCCTACTTCTGCTCCCACTGTTGGAGCTGTTCTTTACTCATTCAGTGCGGTACATGGCTCTGCTGTGTAATGTAAAATTACTATGCTGCAGTGCAGTGCACCACAGTGCTACCCAATGCATCAATTCTGTGCATTGTAATACTGTGCAGTGCAACAATGCTATACTATACAGGATTGTAAAATACTATTACATGCAGCAATACTATGCAAAGCACTACCTTGTAATGTAATGCATTACAACGTTTTGCAGGCTGGTACAGGACAAGCTGCTGTTCGAGGCCTCTGCCTGTAAAGTTTGTGGAACCTATCTGTAGTTACCAATCCGCTTGTGATGTTTCCCATTCATCCACTTAGCACTGATCCAGCTGCATATTCTTTTATTAAGTTTTCTTGTACTCATCCGTCATCTGGTGACACATTGTTATATTCACCCGCTAGCCCAGCGTCACACAAACTTGCCAACAAATTAAGAGCCACTTCCATTAACAAATGAGACATACCTTTTGGCTTTATTAGTGCTTGTTTACCCTGGCTACGCTGTAAATTATTGTAGGACGCTGGCCTGGTGTGTGGTGAGAACCTATGTTGTTATTACCCTGTACCAGGCCCAGGTATCCCCATTAGTTAGGTGTAGTCAGTGTCTAGGAAGCCAGGCTCTTTAGAAGTAGCTGTGGATGAGCAGCTAAGGCTCATCTAAGAGACATGCAAAGCTCATGCAATACCACACATGAAAGAACCACACAGAGTTACAAAAATAAAGGTACTTTATTTTAGTGACACAAATACTAAAATACCGTATAGACTATACTCTACTAGCAGGTGAGTAAACACACTATTATGTACACCTTGGTAATCAGGAATGGGCATAGAAAGCAATAGAAAACTGTGAAATACCAGTAAACAATAAAGACCCTGGTGGAGACCAAAACCGTATACTAAAAAAAATGAAATGCAACCCAGGTAATTGGAATCTGTAGAGGGAAGCTGGAGGAACTAAGAACCCCAAAATGTAACTACCAGAGTGCCCCCTAGCGACCAGGAGAGAAGAGGTAAGTACCTGTTTTTTCCCAAAACCACAGAGACACATTGTAAAATGAATGTGCAAGACCCAAGCAAGACTGGGAGAAACAGCAGATGGATCCAGACAGAAGAGGACCTGCAAATGAAGGAGACCAAGTCCAGTTGTAGTGTCCAGTTGGGGAGGAGCCACTACCCACCCTTCTGGAGATGCAGGACCAGGTCGATAGTGAAGATAAGTAATCGGCTATGCAGCACAGGAGCAGAGGAGAAGTTCCAGAAACGATGCAGCCAATGTCCCACATTGGAAGAACAGTTGTAGTCCGTAAGTAGTGGTGGAAAAACCACCAACAAGCCTTGGCAGAGGCAAGAGTCGCTGAAGAGAAGTTGCAGAGCTGCTGTGGAACAGGAAAGTCCAAAGGGACTCAACCCAAGGAGGGGAGTCCCAGGTGACCCTCAGCAGTGAGGAGAGCCAGAAGTCGAGGATGCAGCCCCCACAGGCGACTCACAGGCAGCAGCCACAGGAGTCACAGTGAAACCCACTCAGCACACCTGGAAAGGGGTCCCATGTCGCTGGAGCAGCAGGCAGCAGGCTACGCATTGCAGAGAAGAGTTCTGGGGTAGAGGTTACACAGAGCCTGAAGATTCTGTAGAAGAAGAGCCAACAAGCCTTGATAGCTGCAAGAGTCACGATGCACAGGGTGACTGTCCTGCAAGGAGAGACAAAGACTCACCACCTCCAAATTTGGACATCTGGTAGAGAAGACCAAGGGGACCACTCAAGACCACCACCTGTGTTGCAGGATCCACGCAGAGTTGCAGGAGAGAGGACCCACGCAGCCGGTCGTCGTTGCAGTTGGAGATTCCTTCTTGCGTCTTGGTGAAGACTAAAGACTTGCCACCCTCAGAGGATGACCAGCCGGGGAAATGTTGCAGTTGCTGGAAGGAGCCAGGGAAAAAATGTTGCAGATCGAAGTTGTCACTGGAGCTGCAGATTGTATAGTCCTGTGGAGTCCAGTTGTGGTCCCAGTGGCCAGAAGTCAAAGTAAATGCTGCAGAGGTGTCCTGCTGGAATATTTCACGTCAAATCTAAGGACCCATCCAAGAGGGAGACCCTAAATAGCCCTGTAAGGGGTATTGGTCACCTAGGAAGGTGACCACCTATCAGGAGGAGGTTGTGACGTCACCTGTCTGACCTGGCCACTCAGATGCTCCCACAGGCCTCTGCCCACCTTAGATTCAAGATGGCAGAATCAAGTGGCCACCTGGAGGAGCTCTGGGCACCACCCTGGGGTGGTGATGGACAGGGGAGTGGGTACTCCCCTTACCATTGTCCAGTTTCGCGCCAGAGCAGGGATTTGAGGTCCCTGAACTGGTGCAGACTGGTTTATGCAAGGAGGGCACCAAATGTGCCCTTCAAAGGATATCAGTGCCTTGGGGAGGCTACCTCCCCAAGCCATGTAACACCTATTTCCAAAGGGAGAGGGGGTTGCCTCCCTCTCCCAAAGGAAATCCTTTGTTCTGGCTTACTGGGCTTGAGTTGCTCAAGCAGCAGGAGGGCAGAAACCCAGCTTTAGGATGGCAGCAGCGCAGGCTGCCTGGGAAAACCCTACAAACTAAAAGGACAAAGCTGGGGGTTTTCTAAGGAGCCACCAGAGTGCATGGAATCATACAACCAATATTGGCAACAGTATTGGGGCATGATTGCTACATGTTTGATACCAAACATGCCTAGGTTCAGAGTTACCATTATGTAGCTGGACAAAGGTAGTGACCTATGTCCAGTACATGGGTACAATGGCTTACCCGCGCTCACGTTCAAGAAATTGGAGCTGGAGTTCGAGGGGGCAGCTCTGCTCATGTACTGGTGCCATCACACACAGATACGTGCACCCTGCCCTCTGGGCTGGGAGGGCTTGCCTTAGGGGTGACTTACAGTGACCTGGTGCAGTGATCTGCAGTAAAAGGGTGCATGCACCTTTTCACACAGCCTGCAATGGCAGGCCTGCAGACACATTTTGCATGGGCTCCCATGGGTGGCATAACACATGCTGCAGCCCTTGGGGAACCCCTGGTGCCCCAATGCCCTGAGTGCCTAGGTACCATATACTAGTGACTTACGTGGGGGTATCAGTATGCCAATTGTGGGGTGCACAAACTCAGGGACAACCACATTTAGGGGGATAGAGCACAGTCCTGGTTAGCAGGATCCCAGTGAACACAGTCAAGACACACCGACAGCAGGCGTAAAGTGGGTTAACCATGCCAAAAAGAGGATTCTTTCCTACAATTGTTTCATTTTTGTTTATTGGTGTGCAAGATACAAAAGGATTGTAGCTCTTGAATGAGCAAACTTGTTTCTCTTAGCTGTAGATTTCTTAGAAAAAATGTTGCAATGAAAAACGTTGTTTAAAAACAAACACCGTTATGTAGAGCCAACTGTAACTCAGTAACCTAAGTGTAGTTTGAATTAGAGGGTTTGCAATAACAAAATCTCTACAAGGAATTCCTTGTCTGTTTGGGATAGTTCTAATAATGAAAATACACATATTGAGAAGCAGAAATGTGTTGTGGCTCAGCTCTACCTTGGAAACGATGTGTGTTAGAACTACTTGTATCATGTTTTTTTTCTTTATTAGTGAGGATGCCTTCGGTTAGGTTTCTTTATAGTTGCAGAATCCTTTCCTCAGCAGTACTTCCCTGAGATCTGGAATGACCTTCCTGCAGACTTTGCACTGCGGGTTGAGAAGAAAAATGTGTTTGGGCCTCATGAAAATAAAATCCTGTCCCTTTTCCCGAATATCATCTCCGTGACTATTCTCTTTGATCTTTTTCCTGCCTGCTTAGCCTCATCATATGCGAAGGGACCCTTGTCAAACTCTGCTTTCTTTTTCTTCCTGTCATGGGGAGCTCTCTGTTCATGCACAGCTCCATCAGAGGTCTGTCTTGAAAACTTAGCAAAGTGCTCAAGTAAAACTAGCATTTGCCACAATGTTGGTAGTATCAACTCTTTTCTTTGTGTGTTATTTCTTTACTGCAATGCTGAAGCACTCCACAGTACCAATGCGAGGAAGTGATTAGCCACATACGTGAAAGAGTGAACTCTTCTGTCCATATCTACAAGAAGACAGATAAGTGCCAAGTGCTCTTGCTTTAGTGTCTGCTGGCCTTCGAGGAGTACCTGTGCATAGGGTACCGAGGGTATAAGAACAACCCTCCCAATGAAACCCTTAAGAAACTAAGGACAAAAGCTATGCAAAATATATTGTGAATACTTCAACTGCTTGACAGTTATCATGGAAAGAAATTAATGTAACAAGTTTATGATAAGCTTAGCGTCGAATCAAAAATTAAGTTTAGAGCCCTCGAATAAAGGTTGATTGGAAGAGATCATTTAAGTCTATGACGCTAATCATTGTGCGTCGTCTTTGGCATTACTTGGATCAAAGGGCAGGGTGGTATACACAAAAGTATGGGCTTGCTGAAAGAAGTCACCTTCGCACTTAGAGACGTTCTAACCCATGGGTACTCACAAACATTTTCCCAGGGGCCAAAAAGTTTGGTCTGTAACATGCTTGGGGGCCGCATTGATGCCAGGGCGGTGGCGGTCAGGTGGGGTAACTAGGGGGATTGGTGGCAAGGTAGGTTAAAGGCAAAGGATATACATCCAGTGGCTGAAATAAACAATGGGAAACCAGAAAACCTGGAATTTATCCTGGCTTACCCACTTTTCCAAATTGTGTGATCCTGGGCAATTGTTTAGTGTCACTTTCCCTCCTTTTTCTGCATTATCACATTTAAGATGACCTTGAAATACATGATTCATGGTGTGCACTGCACAAAACCTGCTTCTATGTTTGATTTAATAAACTATAATGTTGTTAATTGTATGATAGGAACCCAGGCCACCCATAAAGTGCACATACCAAGTGACTTGCCTCTTTAATTTACTATTGGTGGTGTTCTCAGGGTAAGGGAAATAATTAATGTTTCCAAATGTATGTTTGAAAACTATCACTTTAAAGGAATACATCTCAATGCACTGATGAAATAAATTGTACTAAGGCGAAAAGGTTCTGCATGTTAACTAAATACACAATTAATTTTGAAGAGACTGTCTTAGTTTTACATTTATTCTGCAAGATGTCTTTAAAAATGAAGGCGTTTTTAAAGTTAAGTGCAGAAGTCCCTAGTTACTTCCTTTCTTTAGCACCAGTTAAGTTTGAAATAAATGATTTTGTGTGTAAATATTTTTGCTAGTGCGGAGTCGAGCAAACAGCTGCCCAGTTCTCCTGTTGCCCAAGGGGCCGCATGTAAAGGTGAGAGGGGGGGCCGCATGAGGCCCGCGGGCCGTACTTTGAGTATCCCTGTTCTAACCCATTGACAAAGTGGGCGATTGCCCAGGGCTCCCTGGAAAAGTGCACTTTCTAGTTGACATCTGTCCATTCTATTTTGCTACCAAAACTTCTCTCTCTACCTTTACTTTTGACTTTGTCTCCTGCTACCCAGTGTCATCTTAAGGTCCTCTGGGGTACAGGCAAGACATATTTAAACAAAGTTTAATATGGAATTTAATGTTGTTGGCATCATATAGGCTTGAATCAGCAGGATCTTGCTATTAAAATGCAAAGTTTTACTAAACAAAGGCCCCTAAAGTATGTCTTGTCCATGGCCGCCAAAATCCTTAGGATGACACTGTTATAAACAATCCTGATTCTGAAATTACTTAATTAGGAACAGGTTGAATGTTATGTTTGAGACTGTGACATCCTTGGTTAAGTTTCGTGGGCTAAGTAAACATCGGTTCAAGAATATGCAGTAGGCGGAAACAGTCACTGCGGGGGCGAAGCAAGTGACACTATCTTGTCAATCATCTGACCAATGAGCTGGCCTCGTGACAGGCGAACCTCTTGTGGATGCCCTGGAGTAACGCAGAGCATGCTGGTGCCAGGAGTGTCTGACAAAGATACAGACCTGTAAACACTTGAAATGTTTTCACCATGTGAGGAAGGGAAAGGACTATGCTCTGAGACTCCGAAGCACATCTACCCTGTCTCCTCCAAAAATAAAAAATAAAAAAGCTTCACAGTCTGCTGCCAGTATTATGTGGACATTTAAAACCCCTAATAGAGATCAGCTTGCAGGTCATCCAAACACAAGCTGGAAACCAATTCCGAGCAAGGGGTTTGTCAGCTCACCTTGTGTTCATCATTCGACTACTGCTCCTCACCAGGACTTCGTGAAGAGAGCCAGTATCATGTCACGCAGTGTGTTGTCACACCTCCCATTAGGTTGTGCGCACAAGTGTCTCTTTAGGAAAAAATATTTTAGAAAGCATAAATTCTTTCATATCTTCTTTCATTGTGAGGAAGGCTCTGCCCCACCATCTCTGTATTTGTAATAAAAACAAGAATTAAGTACAAGAAAAATTGGACCCGATTTAGTTAAAAAAAAAAAAAAAAAAAGTAAATATATTTGCTTACACTTCTTGTGGGAGTAAATTTATGATTTATTACGAATTTACTAAGGTCTCCAGGTGTGCTCCTGGAAACTGCGATTTTTACGGTTCTGTATATATGTATTTTGTGGTGCAAAAATCCTCAAGCAAGCACAGATGCTCTTGCAAATTTGTTTTTCCCTCCTGTTGCTTTTTTTCACTGATAAATTACATCCCCACCCGTGTTTAATTTGTAAAAGAATTAGTTCTGATGCTAAAAGCTATGCCCAGAAGCTCACGACCGTCGCGATTACATGTCGCCACGACGAATACCAATGCGGTGTAATCTAGAATCCACCGCATGCTTTTTAAATGACTACCCGACGCTCCCTGCCCCTTTATCTCACTCCTGCAGTGCAGACCCCTCCCGACTCCCTTTGTGACGGGTTTTCCGTCTTTCTCTTTCTGCTTCTTTCCCCGTTGTGTTTTTTCTGGTCTTTCTCTCTGGTAATGTCAGATGAAGAACAATAAGTGGTGGTCCCCAAAAATGAGTGTCATTGGGCGCCACCAGCATCCTGGCCCTTCCTGGGAGGTGATTTACTCACGCTAACATCATTGCATGAGTTAATACTTTTACTAGTATGTAAATATATTTGTGACTGTCAGACTTGGTTTTATTCTCATAAAAGAGGCCACCGGCACATAAAAGCTACGTTTACATATCCAAATAGTTTGGTGAATTGAGTCCTCACTGATTGGGATTAACCGAGAATTGGATTTGGGAAATAGGCTGGGACAGTGCACGCTGAAAGGCCAAAGCATCAAAGGATTCATGATCCTCATTGTGCAGTGTCCGAAAATGTAATGCTAAGTCATTCATTGCTTTTAAAAGTATGAGCTTGGGACCTCACGAGAAAGCACTTAATGGACGTAATGAGGCAGTATTGTCTAAGCTATCACAGTAGGGAATTTAACTATTGGTAGAATTTTTAATATAGTTGGCTGTTCTCAGATTCCTCTGTTACTAACTGCTTCATGCGTTCATCGTTCAGGTCAACGTTTCTCAGTTTATAGATGTATGTAGGTTATTCCTGCATATATGATATGCATACACATGTACATCTTGTATATTTTCTGTTAGTATCCTAATACTTAAAGGTGACAATGGTTAGTGAGCCCTGATTGTAGGTTTTGTAAATGTGTTTTGCCTCAGCAGGACAAGGGCAACGCGTGAACGAATTTGGGCTCCATTCAGTGCTCTGCTCATGTGTTTTACTCAGTGTCGATGTAAAGTTGGGGTCACAGACAAAATTACACTATTGTCATTTGGGTGCTCCAGTCACTATGCAAGAAAATCATTTATTGACCTATGGCGCTCTCTCGTTGTGGTGCTGTAGGGCAGCTGCCTATAGTGACCATAATGAAGTACCATTCCAAGTGTTAATTGGTAATGGATTTTAGATTGCGTTCTCCTTTGTCTCATCCTGATCTGTTTTTGCCAGTGGTTTTCTTAATTGAAGTATTCATCTGATAACTGTATATAAAATGTAACACATTCCACCACTCTGTTGGCACAGGCTATTCTCAAGCTTTGCTTACAGGTGAGTGACTATAGCATATTAAGTACTCCCTCTCCACTCCTTTTCAGTTCTTCTAGTGTTCTGTGTTTTAGGCCTTTAGTGTTTTCTGTTACATTTGCTGTAATTGCTTCAATCAATATGGTTAACAAAGCTATGCCCTGTTAAAGAGCCTTACCTTTTTCTTAAACCCTGAATGATTTTTTCTATGCAACCGTGATTCTACTTTTCTAATGTCTCACAGGAAATGCTAAAGCCAAACATATGTGTTTTCTGGCCTTCTAGTGGTACCATGGAATGTCACTGACATTGGAACAGTCCTCACTAAACCTGTTTCAGGTTTCCGCTGCACAGCACTTGTGCTGTGCTTGCGAAATAAATCTCTTGTGACAAAAAAAAAATCTTTAAAGGGGCTTAGAGCCTTCCCATTACTTACCTTTGCTTACCATTGGTTGTCTCCCACCTCACTCAAGTTTTGTTGCCTCTATTGGTGAAGGCCTCCTCCTCGCTTCTTGACCTCCATCTAGGCTTCAGTCTTCATCCCTGCCATGGAGCATGGCGCATGAACTGCTTCCTCTGACCACTGTTCTTCTACTGGCCACAGGCTACTTTAGGTACTCTTTTATTTCCTTTTCACACAACCCCTCTTCGCTGTCATTCTCTTTAACCCACTCACCCCACCGCCTTTTTCCTCCCACCCTCTTGTTTCTTTTTTTTTCTTATTTTCTTGCAGGTTTATATAGCTGAAGCTCGACCCAAAGGTATTGTAGCAGGGCTGTGGGAGATAAAGTGATATGCCCAGAATTACAGAATGATGAGCCAACGCTGAGACTAGAACCTGGGTCACCAGTAGGTAGCTCGGGCTTCCACTCCTCATAGGAGAAGGTTGCTTGCCACCCCGAACCCACCCACATGCTGTTTTCTGCTGTAATGGAATGGATTCTGGGGCCATAAAGATGCAGGCAGTAGGGTATAAAAGGGTGCAAATGTTATTTGCTCCTGTCTTAACATTAGCACTTAATAGGAGCTGGTGTTATTATTTTCATGCCTTTAGCTGCTGGTAAATATCCACACAAACTAATTGTTAGAAATGGGGTCTCTAATTGGTAGAGGTATACACCTTTGTCCAAGTAGGGACCACAATCCTAGTCAGGGTAAGTCACACACAATCCAAATTATCCTGTTCCCACCCTCTGGTAGCTTGGCACTGAGCAGTCAGGCTTAACTTAGAAGGCAATGTGTAAAGCATTTGTGCAATAAATAATACAGTAAAACAGTGAAAACTCCACAAAAATACACTACACAGGATTAGAAAAATAGATATTTATCTGAATAAAATAAGGTAAAAACGATAAAGATTCAATAAGCACAAGTTGAAATATCACTTTTACAAGTTTAAAAAGAGTCTTCAATCTTAGAAATCAACAGTTGTTTCTTGATTACACAAAGTACCTGGTTTGTGTAAAAAATAACACGCACATAGACTGCAGAGGAGGAGATATGTGGAAAAATAGGGTGTGCATCGGATTTTCCAATGTGGCACAGACAATGTGTCATTTCTTTCCACGCTACAAGGGGCTTCTGTCGTTTTCTGTGCACAGTCTTTTTGACGCCCAGAGACGATGTGGGGAAGTCCTAGGCACGCCCGAAGAAGTCACAGGCGTTGCGTCAATCTGATTTTCTACTCAGGGAATCGGCTGCGTCGTTCCGGATTGGCTGGGCGTTGATCCAGTAGGGCGGTGCGTTAAATTTTCAGTTGCAATGCAGACGCTGCATCAAATGTCCACTCGGTAAGTCGGGCTGCGTCATTCCGGTTTGGCTGTGGAGCGATTTCTCGGTCGCAAGGCAGGCTGTGCAGCGTTTCCGACGATTTTCGGCGTACATGGAATTTCCTAAAGAGATGAAGTCTTTTTGACTCTGAGACTTTAGACAACAGGAAGCAAGCTCAATCCAGGCTCTTGGAGAGCACTTCTGAGCAAAGTCAGAGGCCATCATGGCAGCAGGGCAACAGCAGAGCAGCAGTTCTTCTCAGCAAAGCAGTCCAGATGACACCTTTAGGCAGCCAGGCAGTTCCTCTTGACAGGTTCAGGTCCAGAAGTGTCTGAGTTGGAGGGGTCAGGGACCCAGTTTATATACCCCAAAATGCCTTTGAAGTGGGGGAGACTTCAAAGAGTGGTTTTGAAATGCACAAGTTCCCCTTTCAGTTTAGGTCTGTCTGACAGGGTCCCAGTAGGGGGTTTGGCAGTCCATTGTGTGAGGGAAGGCCACTAGCCTTTGATATGTAAGTGTCAGGCCCTCCTCCCTTCCAGCCCAGGAAGACTCATTCAGTATGTAGATGAGTGCAGGTGTGACTGAGTGTCATGTGTTTGTGGTTGTCTGGGCGAAATGCACAAGGAAGCTGTCAACCAGCCCAGACATTGATTGGAGACAGGCTGTAAGGCACAGATGTTTTTTTAAGTGAAGTGAAATGCTCACTTTCTAAAAGTGGCATTTCTGAAATGGTAATATAAAATCCAACCTCACCCCACCAATAAGCAGGATTTTCTATTACCATTCTGGCCATGCTAATTATGACCTGGGTACCCCTTTCTGATCAGAATCTACCACTTAAACAGTATATGAGGGTAGTCCTAATGCTATCCTATGAAAGGAGCAGGCCTCACAGTAGTGGAAAATGAATTTAGGAGTTTTCCACTACCGGGACATATAAAACACACATGCATATGCCCTGCCTTTTACCTACTTAACACCCTGCCCTGAGGGTTACCTACAGCCCACCTTAGGGGTGACTTGTATGTAAAAAAAGGGGACTTCATGACTTGGCTAGTACTTTTAGATGCCAAGTCAAAGTGGCAGTGAAACTGCACATAGAGGCCTTGCACTGGCAGGCTTGAGACATGGTTAAGGGGCTACATATGTGGGTGGCAAAATCAGTTCTGCAGCCCACTAGTAGCATTTAATTTACAGGCTATGGGCACATGTAGTGCACATTACTAGGGACTTACAAGTAAATCAGATATGCCAATTGGGAATGAACCGATGTTACCATGTTTAAGGGAGAGAGCATATGCAGTTTAGCAATGGTTAGCAGTGGTAAAGTGCACAAAGTCCTAAAACCAGCAAAAACAGTGTCAGAAAAGTGGAAGGAGGCAGGCAAAAAGTTGGGGGATGACCACCCTAAAGCTGTCAGGTCTAACAGTATTAATGTAAGCAAAGTGTGCACATACACATTAGCAGGGTTTTTGGCAGGGGCATATTATAATTTACCCAGAATCACAGGATGTTGAGTCGACATTGAGCCTCAAACCTGGGTCCCCAGTCAGCAGCTGTGGCCTTCATGCCAGCGGCAGCTCCTCCATTAGAAAGGAGAAGGGTCACCCCCCTGCTAGCAGCAGCCACTGTAAATCCTTAAACAAACGAAACAATAATAAACCAAGTTTCTTATCATTTAGTTTGTTAAAGGGGCGGGGCATTGGAGATGATGAGGGGAGTGAGGTGAGTGCACTGTGCACTCCCCTCAGTGTGCATGTATATTTGGCTGGCCGTCTCGGGCCGGCCAAACACACATGCGCAGTAGGCTCTCTGCAGCCTGTCACTGTGTTGCCGGGCTGGCGAGCAGGCACAGGCTTCCAGTCTGCCTAGGAGTGCCCTGGCTGGGCGCTCCCAGCCAATCGTAACGCTGCTCTAAGCAGCGTCAGGATTGGTCGCAGGGCAGGCTGGGAGCCTGCGACCAGGAAGACAGAGCAGCGGGGCGACAAAGCGAGAAAGGTAAGTTAAAAAAAAAAAAATAATCATTTTATGTGTATACACTAGCCCCGCCACCCGCGTGCGCCATCCCGCCCCTTTACAGCGATGTGAGCCGCGACTTTGTCACGCCACATCCTCTCCCCAGAGGAGACGGTTGCTTGCCACCCCCAGCACCCTTCTCTGTTTTAAGGTATATTGCACAGCGGCACGGGCTGCTGTGCAAAATGTCTTCAAGTAAATAAAAGTAAAGCAGTCAGTGCTGGCCACACCATAGCGCTTTGTTTTCATTTACTTGAAGTCATGTTGCACAGCAGCTTGATTTAGTACGCAACATCTTTAGAAAACATAAACAAAGCCAAATAGCACGTGTAGAGCTATTTCTCTGTGTTAATGTTTTTAAAGATGTTGCAGTGCAGCACAGGCTGCGTGCAATATGACTTAAAAAAAAAAAAAAAGCGCTTTGATACAGTGCTTCTCTCAAATATCTGTAAAAACATCAACAGTGTAAGTAGGACTCACGCAGGTGAAACCTATTAGTTTTTTCCAAAATTTGTTTGTCTTGTGTTTTTCTAAATTAGATATCTATTCAGTAGAGGAAAAAAAGGCAAAATGACTGTACTTAAAGTCTAGGGACCCATGAAACAGGAAAGGCTTCTGAGTGTACTTATCACTGCGTCCTCTTCACTTTCTGAGTAGCTCCCCCGCCCATCTTAGGCTAAGCTAGACCCTCCTGCTCAGCACCGGGGTACTCCCCCAGGGGATTGTGCGCTGTCCAAATAATCATAATATAACCCTGCAGAAGCTCTTTATTTCTGTGATGTAGGTTGAATTGTACTATACGTTGCCTTTCAGGCTCTTTTCAAAATGTTGCTTAAATCGTGTGATCTTGTATTGTGGGCAGTAATTATCTACTTGTGTGTACTTGTTCTGTACAGAACAGAAAAATATGGGTTTTAAGTTTGCATAATAGAGCAAGTTTAAATAGTACACTCCTACTGTGAATAACAAAAGAGTCTTCATGTATTTTAATTTAAACATCTACTGCACTTTTACAGCTAAGAGCACGCTTACGAGTAGCCCGTTAATAGCTAACTCAGCGTGTTTCTGTTTCTCACAAACCTGTATTTAAATTGTGTTGCAGGTCTTCGTATTCTTGCTGTTACTTTGTACTGCCGTGTTGCTTCTTTAATTTCTATGGAAAGTATAGCCGGAGGGAAAGCAAAAAAACGCAGTACAGGGAGTACCTCGATTTTATCACTGAGGTGGGACTTGCTTGTGGATTTGATGTAGAAGAAGACTGTCTCAGGATTCCTTCAACTAAACGGGTATGTCACTGACCACACACAGCTTTTTTTATTTTCTTTATATGGACTGATATTTCTGAATCTCTTTGAGCGCTTTTGTTCAGAGTTTCTGGTTATGACAGATTATTCTGGTGACAAGTTGTAAGAATGTAAGTCCACGTCGCATTGTGCAGATGTAAAGTCCCTGCCATTTTCTCTTTGCCTAGGGGCTGGCACTCATCAGGGGCATCCTTGGTGTGTCCTGAGTTGGGGAGGACCTCCTTTGTTTTGCTGACTTTTAGTCCCAAGGTTGTTGCTCATCCCATGGTTGCCTTGGCACAGGCCCTGCCTGGCGGCAGCGGTGTACACTTTAGGTTTCAATAGATGTACCCAGAGAAGATACCTACTAGCCCTCCTCGCCTTCTAAATCAAGACCAGTGGTATATGGTAGATGTGGTCTCTTTATGGTTGCTTTTTTAATGTGTGAGGATGTTTTCTAACATTATGTGGATAGGTTTTGCAATAATGATCAGACATCAGAGCAACATGTGTGCGTGGGTGATAGTTTGATACCACAAAGTGTGCACATTTCCTTGAGATTAACCTTAGCTTGTACTTTGAATAGTGCCTCTGCCTAGTGAGTAGACCCCCACCCTGTGCCACCTTTGTAGGTTTTTCCTCCTTTTTTTGGTGATTTTTTTTTTTACTGTGTATTTGAGTGCAGAGGTTCAGCACCCCTTTTGGCCTATGTGCTATGTGGCTTGATAAGTGCCCGAGTACATCAGTGTGTGGCCCTTCTTTCCTGTGGGCACATGCACTGTTGTCACTGTCGATGAAACTGTGTTCTGCCAGCCTAAATCATCAAAGTTGGACCCCTTTGAGTATAGAATTTCTGATGCATAATCTCTAATTACCACAGGTCACGTGATATCTCTAATTAAAGGGACTGCAAGCACCTAACCCTAAAAGGAGAATTAAGTTAATTGTCCTGATCATTTTTTTGTACTATATTACACCCTGAGACACTTGGGGGGTCATTCCTACCCTGGCGGTCCGAGACCGCCAGGGTAGGGGACCGCGGGAGCACCGCCAACAGGCTGGCGGTGCTCCTAAGGGCATTCTGACCGCGGCGGTATGGCCGCGGTCAGAAAGGGAAAACCGGCGGTGTCCTGCCGGTTTTCCCCTGCCCTGAGGAATCCCCCATGGCGGCGCAGCTTGCTGCGCCGCCATGGGCGATTCCGACCCCCTCACCGCCATCCTGTTCCTGGTGGTTTTGACCGCCAGGAACAGGATGGCGGTGAGGGGTGTCGTGGGCCCCCGTAAGAGGGCCCCACTTTGAATTTCAGTGTCTGCATAGCAGACACTGAAATTCGCGACGGGTGCAACTGCACCCGTCGCACCCCTTCCACTCCGCCGGCTCCATTCGGAGCCGGCTTCCTCGTGGAAGGGTGTTTCCCACTGGGCTGGCGGGCGGCCTTTTGGCGGTCGCCCGCCAGCCCAGTGGGAAACCCAGAATGACCGTCTTCTGGCGGTTCCCGCTTGGCGGGCGGCTCCTGCCGCCCGCCAAGCTAGGAATCAGCCCCGTTGTGTCCTGCAGAGCTACTGTTGCATTGAGTTGCTGTCTGCCACTGCTTTCTGTTTTACTCTTCAGTAAGATTTGCGGGTGCTCTGTTAGCTAGAAGATTGCCATCTTCAAGTGCAGTTTGCAGTTGAGTACTGACTACAAATGCTACATGTTTACGAAAATTGCATGCTCCATGTGACCATTTTTATAGTTACTGTATTTATGTTGGTTTCCTTCACATTTTTAGATCGTCAAAGTGTTAACGATTTTAGGCAATTGGGTTACTGGTTGAGGAGAGTAAAATATTACCCAAGCAGCAACTACAGTCCTTTTCAGGGTGGAACACAAGTAAACCTCTAATTAACCTGTGCTTAACCCTGTGGTAGCTTGGCGCAAAAGCAGTCAGGCTTAACTTAGAAGCAGTGTGTAAAGTACTTATGCAACATACAACCCATAGTTACTTGAAAGCACAACACCAGAGGAAACACCACATCAATTTAGTTAAATAGAGTAAATTGTAATACATTATTTGACACCAAAACAACAAAAATCGAAAAGAAGTCCTGAAGATATGCAGTTTGAAAGATTTTGTTGAATATAATGCTTAAAAGTAAAAAAAAAACAAAAAAACTGCAACAATGGTTATCTGGTTGTGTCGAACCGGGACAAACTTACAAGTTCAGGTCAACTGTGATGGAGCCTTATACAGGGGCCAAGTTAGGCCCGTTGAGCAAAGTACCTTAAATCCTGGTTGCAGACCATTGTGAGGTTTAGTTTTGAGGATTTGCCACACAGCTGCAGTTGCGAGGGGCCGTGATGCGAGGTCCTATGTTGAGATTGCGTTGCACAGCAGTGGTTATGAGGAGTTGCAACACTGTGATACAGTCCTCGTCAAGGATGTGTTGCATAGTGGCAGTTCAGAGGAGCTGCGAGGTCCTGTGTCAGGGATTCAGTGGCGGTTCCGATGCAAGTTCTGATTCAGAGCTGCAAGGTGATGGGTCGCGCTACATCGGTCCTGTTGGGAGCACAGTTGGGCTGGCAGAGCAACTTCAGGCCCACTTCTAAGGGTCTTGGACTGGGATGGCATCACTTGGGGATAGTACTCACAGCAGGTAGAGTCCAGGTGCAGGTTCAAGGTAGTTGGAGCCTTTTCCGTCCTTGAGGCTCTGATCAAGGAGCCAATCAACTAGCCCTTGGAGTCACTCTAGTGGTCATGGGTTCAAAATGCAGATCCAGTCCTTCTTGCTCAGGCATTAGGGCAGCAGAGTGACAGTCCTCCTTGCAGCACGGCAGTCCTGAGTCTTTCACAGGCCAAGATGTGTATTGAAGAGTTGGATCTCAGAGTCCAATGTTTATACTTGGTTTCAGCTTTGAAATAGGGGGCACTTCTAGAGACCAACCCCTACAAAAGTGTCTGCCTTCCTGCCATGCTTCAGTTTGTCTGGGGGCACAGAAGACTACTGTCAAACCCGTTGTGAGTGTGCTGCTACAGAGTCTTTGTGATGTGCAAGCATGGTAGGTGACAGCTCCTACCCCTATCAAATAGGAGATGGCCCATCTTGACAACACCTTTCCCCCTTTGTCCCACTGTCTGGGAGTAATACACAAAGGTGAGCTGACAGCTACACTGAGTTATGTGACTTAGGATACAGACTGCAGCCTCCAAATGATGAGGACAATGAAATGGCAACTTTCTGAAAGTGGAATTTTCAGAATTGTAACTTAAAATCCAACTTTACCATTGAAGAGGGCTTTAAATTATAATTCTTCAGACACAAATCTCGACATTCCTTCTTGCTCCCCATTGAAAGTTATCACTTATTAAATGTAATAAGGTAACCGAATGTCATCCTATGGGAGAGGTAGTGAAAAACGAATTGAGAGTTTTTCACTACCACACCATGTAACAGTACATGTCCAGCTTTTAAATACACAGCACCATGTCCTCTGTGCTTTTTAGGCCTTCCTTTTGGGGGACTTCTTGGTATTTAAAGGGAAGATTTGGGCCTGGCAAAAGATTTAATTTGCCAGGTCCAAATTGCAGTGTAAACCTCATACACAGGCTGCAATGGCAGGCCTGGGACATGTTTAAAGGGCTACTGTAAGAAATTGGGTCACTGTTTGAGGAGGTGAAAGTCTTCTCCAGCAGCAACCACGATTTTTCTCAGGGTGAAGAGTCAAGCGAACCCTAAATTAACCTGTGTTTACCCCTCAACAAAAATCCAACCAGTATCACCAGAGATTTTAGCACCCGCTTCATTGTTGCAGACCTTGCTTATCATTGACCACTTGGAATTTGGACACAGGACTTCTTTTGGTGTGCCCTGGTATTGCATATTTAAGTATCACCAGAGATATTCAGTTTCAAAGATTTTAGAAACAATAGTGTCAAAAGGCAAAAAGCGCTAGCTGTGGATATCTGGTCGCACCGGACCGGGACAAAGTCACATGTTCAGACCGACCACGGTGGAGCTTGCTGGTCTATTGCCTTGCTGGACTGCTGCCTTGCTGTGCATTGGCTAACTCCTAATTGGCATGGATTATCTTCACAGTAAGGCCATAGTATACAGTACTGGACATACAAGAGTGGCAAGGAAACAGTTAAATGTGAATTGTGGACTGTAGCCTCTTTTGCGCCATCCACTAGGACAACAAAGAGAACATGGCTTCCGGCCTACCTGTGTATCCTGACTCCTGCAGCTTTCAACCTTTAAAAGTTAAACTTTGTGTTCCTGAACCTCCAGTAGGCTAAATAGCATGAGCCTGCCTGCAGTTTCCCCTTAATGATGTGGGAAAACGTCTCACAATATTAAAACAGTGACTCAGGCCTTTGGCAGGAATACCTGGGAGTGATGTAGGTGATTTCTATCTGCTCAGGACTGTGGGTGGGGAGAATTGAAGAATTTCATTAACCCCTTAGCTGCTGGGCCTCCCCCCCCCACCCCCCCACCCCCCCACCCCCCCAGTGCTGAACCCTTTTTGGCTATTTGGGGCAGTTTGTACCTTCATAACATTTTGTCCACGTAAGCTATCCATGCCAAATTTGTGTCCTTTGTTTCCAACATCCTAGGGATTTTAAAGGTACGCAGAGTTTGTGGGCTCCCCTGGAGGAGACCAAGAAATTAGCCAAAATACAGGGGGAAAAGTCGTTTTTAAAAAAGAAATGGGAAAAAAGGGCTGCCAAAGAAGGCTTGTGGTTTTTTTCCCTGAAAATGGCATCAACAAAGGGTTTGCAGTGCTAAAATCAAAATTTTCCCAGCTTTCAGGAATAGGCAGACTTGAATTAGAAAACTGCATTTTTCAACACAATTTTGGCATTTTACTGGGACATACCCATATTTACTATTTTTTGTGCTTTCAGCCTCCTTCCAGTAGTGACAGGAATGGGTATGAAACCAATGCTGGATCCCTGAAAGCTAAACATTTCTGAAAAGTAGACGAAATTCTGAATTCAGAAAGGGGTCATTTGTGTAGATCCTACAACGTTTTCCTAAAGAAAATAGCTGAAGTTAAAAAATATTGAAATTGAGCTGAAAAAAACAGCCATTTTTCTCCATGTTTTACTCTGTAACTTCTTCCTGCGGTCAGATTTTTTTAAAGCCATATACTGTTACGTCTGCTGGACTCTTCTGGTTGTGGGGATCTATAGGGCTTGTAGGTTCATCAAGATCCCTAGGTACCCAGAGCCAATAAATGAGCTGCACCTTGCAATGGGTTTTCATTCTGTACTGGGTATACAGCAATCCATTTGCTGAAATATAAAGAGTAAAAAATAGGTATCAAGAAACCCTTTGTATTTCCAAAATGGGAACAAGATAAAGTGTTGGAGGGGGCGGGGGTGCAGGAAAGGCCTTTAAAAAAAATGCCCCCCTGGGGGTTACCCTTCCCCAAGGGGTCGCTCCCTTATGACAGTTTCATTTAAAAAAAAATAAACATCCCTGGTGTCTAGTGGGTGTTTTGACAGTCGGATTGCTTGCAATCCGGCTGCCAAAACGCTGAGAGAGACTTCAAATGGAAGGAAATAACTTTCCTTCCCTTTGAAGTCTCTCGGCCTCCTCCACGTGATCGGAAGAGAAATGCTTTTGCATTTCTCTTCCGATCGCGCTGGAAGCTGAGCTTCCAGCACGATGGGAGGAGGCCTTGTGACAAACAGCGGGGGGGGGGGTGAGAGGAGTCGGGGGTGGAAGGGGAAGGTCTTCCCCTTCCATCCCTGCCTTGGGGGGCAACCCCACAGAGGGAGCGCTAGCGCTCCATCTGAGCTCTGTGCCCAGGACGTAATGGTTACGTCCTGGGCACACGAGCACTGTGCCACAGGACGTAACCATTACGTCCGCGGCACAGAAGGGGTTAAACACAATCTATTCCTTAAAAGGTATTCAAAGCAGGGAGGAGGAAATATGTAGCCCTCCCCCTTTTCCTATGGGAACTCACATCCGCCCCTCCTACTTGTCCTTCTACCCTCCAATTCCAGATTCTTCTATTCTTACTCATTCCACCAGTCCTCAAGCCTCTCTCCACATGCAGCAAGTGTTGCTGCCCGTTTGCCCCCTCAAGGCACAAGTTTACCTGTCCCTTTCCCCACTGTGGCAGTGGTCCTTCTGTCCCCAGCTGCTATTACAACTCTTTCCCTGCTTCCCCTAGGCCACCCAAGCCTGTGCCCCCTCCCCTTGAAGCACCTGTTGCTACAGTGAAATTCACAGTGATGAAGAAAGCTGTTACTTTAGCCCCGTCCACCAGCCTGCCTCCTTGAATTAAGATGGGAGGAGGGGGCTACAGTAACAGCTACCTCTCCACTGTGTGTTCCACATTGGTAAGAAATGTGTCCAGTTGGTGTCAGAAAACAGCACTTTCTTTGGCACAAGACATCCCTCTGTACAGCTCTCTCCTGCTGCCCGTAGGGGGCTTGTTTGCTGGCTTTGCACTTGAGCCACAGTATTTTTGTACCAGTCATGTTTTGTGCTTGTCGCAAAAATACCACAACTTTTCGTTTTTTCGTCTGCAGTTTTTTAGGGTTGAGGCTGCGAGAACATGCACTAGTGCATGTGTCTCGCTAGTGAGTCTCTGTTGTTATATAGAAAGGTCTTGTAGCCCACTTATTCCTTACAATTTGTTGGCTTGCTTGGTACTCTTCTTTACAGCCTCGTAATTCATCACTGCTGGCCAAGCATCATTTCCGTTGCGGTCTGTGGAGCAAGGACCAAGCACTGATTGATTCAAACAGTGCCCGGCCTCTGCTCCCAATGTGATTGAGGTACTTCTTTTTAACTTCTAGGGCCCCCTAAACAGAAGGCGTGTGGCTGAGAAAAATGTGCAGCAGGACAAACAAATTTCCAAATTTATATTTTCTATAGTTCACTCTTTTCGTTTATCTTACCAAGTCTTCTTTTCTCACTTTGTACTCATGTTTTGTTTTGTTTTTGTTCATGCACACTGTTCTCAAATGAGGACGATTATCTTGTTCTAAATTTTGCAAAGCAACATTGTTTCTTTCTTATAATTTTCTGAAATTTTGCTCTAACATATAATCGTGCAGTACACCCCAGTCTACCCGGCTCCAGTCCAATCCATCCCACTCCAATCCTAACCAGTCCATCTCACAGCAATCCACCCCACTCAATCCAGTTGACCCCAGAACAATCCAGTAGACCCCACTCCAAACCAAACCACTCACCCAAATCCATTCCAATCCTCCTAACCTAGCCCACTCCATTCTGCTCCACTTCAATAAAAAACAATCTGCCCGACTCCAATCCAGAACACCTTGCCCCACTCCAATAAAAACAATCTGCCACACACCAACACAAATCAATCTGTACAACTCCTTTCTAAAACAGTCTGCCCTATACTAATCTGCCCGGCTCCAATATAAAACAATCTACCCCACTCCAATCTGCCCCACTCCATAACAATCTGCCCCACTAAAATCCAAAACGAATCTGCTCCACTCCAATCTCTCCTACCCCAATACATAACAATCTGCCCGCTGCAATGCAAAAAAATCTGAACCACTCCAATCTTCTCCCCTCGAATGCACAGCAATCTGCCCCACACCAGTCTGTCCCAATCCAAAACAATTTGTCCCACTCCATTCTAAAACAATCAGCCCCACTAAAATCCCAAACAATTTGCCCCTCTCCTATCCAAAAAAATCTGCCCCACTCCAATCTAAATCAATTTGTCCCACACCAGTCTTCCCCACGTCAGTCCAAAACAATCTGCCCCACTCCAGGCCATCAAAAAAATCTGCCCACTCAAGTCAAACAGTCTGCCTCTCTCCTGTCTGCCCCACTCGGCGAGGTGGCAGGTCTACTTAACTTCGGATGCCTTCCGGCAGGGTAAGGATGCAACAAATTACCAAAGGTAGCGAGTTAAGCCTAAAATGGTTAAAAGGAGTACCCCCACAGGAAAGGACAAACGCCAGTGCCAAGACTCATTGTACTCAAAGCCAAATTGTTTGATTTATAGCTGGGTAGTTTACAGTCTTCCTACCTATATAAATGTCGGAACGATTTATGTTAGGCCTGCCAACAGATGATTTATGTCCCCATGTGGCTTATAAATGTCAAAGTGATTTATGATAGGCTTAAATGATTTATGACCCTAATAAAGAAAAACGGGACTCGTCTAGCTATCAGTCAATGTAAATAAACTGCGGCCAATGTATTTCCAAACTACATAAAGACTATGTGTATCATTGCATTGTTTCAGTAGTAGCCCCCATGCCGGGGTTTTAATGTTATTCATAATATCGGCAGGGGTGGCGGTCTCGCAGGAGACACCACCCCTCACCCAGTGCTGCTAGAGGGCATGCTTTTCCAGTGGAGGAACTACATTCTGAGTGATGCGCTTCTTTGAATCTCAGCTCTTCCCTTTGGTTGTTTGATCTTGTACATGTCTTGTTTTCTAAGTGAACACTTACATCCAGTGCATTCTTTGCTTTCACATTGAATTATTATAGTCCGACAAAATGCCTGTAACTGAACTGTTTGTGTGATATGTCCTGCTCTATGCACCCCTCATATGCACGGAAAGGTTTATGTGTTAGCCACATGCACCACTAGATCCCAGAACATGCTTGCATCTGACTGCATACATGCCTGAGACATACAAAGGTCGCCCAGGAGCATGAGCTGCTGTATAACATGACTTAAAGTGAATAAAAACAAAGTGCAGTGGCGGGGTCAGTGCTGGTCTTGCCTTAGTGTTTTGCTTTTATGTACTTAAAACTATGTGTTTCTGTGTAACACCTTTAAAAGACACTGACCACATAAATAGGTCTCGCATAGGCGAAACCTGTTGGCTGTGTCAAATCTTGTTTACTATTTAGTGAAGTACAAAAACTGTCAAGTCGAACAGTACCAAACCACTCTTTTTCTAGCTGTTGTGTACCCAAGTGAGAATAAGTGGAAAATATTGGGTACCCTCATTGAATAACAGACCAAGAAAACTGAATGTTGTTGGCGAAGACTAAGGACGTAGATTGCAAAACTCTTTAAGCGTACAATTAGAAGAGAGTTTCTCTAACACAGATAGCCAATTACCAAAATTATAACCATGCATGAGGAAGACAGGACATCTGTTAACATTAATTGAGTATGGAATGCCATAGTGAACCATGAAGGGAAGGTCACCATATTGAGGGTAGGACCAAGGGCAGGGAGGCAAATAATATTGGAACCTGCAGAGTAAAGTACTGTTTGAAATATCAGAAGGCAGTGATATGTCATAATAAAAAATCACAAAAAAATTAGGCAAATTGTAGAAACGCAACAGGGCTGAAGAATAAGCAAAGAGTTGTGAATGTAAAATCCGTTTAATTTTAAATACACTTGTGATGTATTGTCAGATGTGACCGAGACGGCTTACTGGCCAGGGCATACGTTACATCTTTTTATTGACAGTGGATATATCTTGTTAATGAATGATACACTGGTAGGGACGCTAATGGGATTCGAGGAGTGAGCAGTGAAGGGGTTCCTTAATAGCCCTCAAACTCATTGATGAGATGTGTCTCCAATCTTTCTTGAAATGCTGGAGCAACAGGACTTTGTATTTCTTTCTTTTCTACTTCTTTTACCTACCCATCTTTTAGTTAGATGTTCTAGTTTTCACATGCTCACCTGCTGTATTTTACAACTGTGAAACAGTAAGCACATATGCTCTTTAGATAGTTAGGACATAATGGTAAAGATGTAGCTGCTTTTCCTAAATGTATTACCTCTCATGTTTGATATCAAGGTCATCGACTTAAACTAAACAAAAAACAATTACATTATATTTATCTTTCTGCCTAAAGGTATGCCTCATTGGAAAATCAAGGACATATCAACTAAGAGACGAAGCTTTAATTGATGAACAGAGAAAAGAGTATATTAGGAAACAACAGTGTGATGTAATCACAAAAAAGGATTTTCCTGCATGCAGCACAACAGACTGTATGCAGGTATCTAACCAATGTTCTCACAGTGATGCCGCCAACAGTGATGAAAAAGAACATCAACAGTGTCCCTATCCAGAAGACAATAGGAAAACCTCTGAAAGTAGAGACTGGATATCTGGCTTTTTACCAAGAGAAAAAAACGAGCAAACCAGAAACTGTGCAACACTCCCGCGGGATTTCATTGACCAGGTTGTTCTGCAAGTAGCCAGTTTACTTTTAGATACTGCCAAAGAAGACCAGGTTGAATGTGTTTCTGAAGAAAATGCAAAATCTTGGAATAGTGGAAGTAAGTCTTTGCTTCTCAGTTTGCATAAATGGTCTGTTTTCCTGCTCAAGGTTATCTCTTTGCTCTATGTTGTTGTCTTGTTCTCTGTATTTAGTCCACCTCACAGTAAGACTTTAGGGATCTTTGAGTCTAAAAAAAAAACCAATTGCCTTCTGATCTCATATGGTGTTTCCTTTTTGTTACTGATGAACAAGCATCTGTGCTGCCCTAGTTGATTGCAGAGTGTGATTTTTCCGACATTTGGTTTCCTATCAAAGCCACGCTGGGTTGTATCAGTACAGCAGACTCATTTTATTACGATGGATTCCATGCCAGCCCAGTGGACTTTCAGAGGAATGAGACCGCCATGGACTTTTAGGTCAGTAATCATTTGCGTTGGATTTAGGAATCACGGTTATTGTGATGTGGAGTAGGTAGATTGAATTAGTGACTGAATTAATGCAAAAATAATCTGGCTGAAGCTGATGATTTTTAAAACATGATACTCTCTTTAACTGCCAACTCTGATTGGATTCTCCTTTTAATCTCACTCATGATCTCATGCTCTCTCACTTTTGAGTAGCAACAAGTGCAAGCTGAGTTGCCCCCTCAGGGTAATAATATTGGCAGCTATGAATCAGACTCGGGGAGAAAAGTGGTTTGCCTGGAATTATACGTTTCGTCAAGGGAGAAAACTGAGATCAAAATAAAGTTCTGTTGGTTCTATAGTTGGCAACTTAAACACTAAAGCATATATGCAGTGATTAATATGTAAAAACATTCATGCGGTGCCTAGAGCTCTGCTAAGGAGCCTGGGGCAGGTGCTGTTCAAGGTTGGCGTGCCAAATGCAGAGGCTACATACCCCTAAAAAGAGCTCATGTCTCTTTAATCCACTATCAGACACTCCCTAGTCCTTTATCCCACTTTTGCCGGTCCCTGCTTTCTCCCTTTGTAATGGTTGTAAGTCTTTCTCTTCCTTCTTCTTTTCCCTTTGTTTGTTTTCCTTTTCTTGCTGCTGGTTGATACATTGAAATATCACGCTGTAAGAAATAAAAGAGGGGTTGAACACAGAGTGAATTTTTGTAATTCGTAGAACTTCACCAGACACACATTGTTCCTGTTCCTGTCTTCTCCCTCTGCTTCTCTGCCCTCCTCCTCTTGCCTCCAACGTTGTTCTCTTCCACACGTCCTCACACTCCTATGAGTGAGCGTGCTCTCATTGTATAGCACACCCTTCAAGTGAACCTCCTCTGAGCACTCACAGTTTGACAGACCAGAGAATAGAATGATGACAAGGGGGAAATGGCTTATTTAGGCTCACATAACTGTGGGGAGCCATGATTATAATTCATGTCTGTTGTTTGTAATTTAGCAACTAGACCACATCGCCTCTTCTTTAGTCCTCTCTTTTTCTCTCCCTCTATGAAACCTCTTTTGTCTACTTGTCTTGCCTTCCTCCCCGTTTCTCTTTTTTTCCCTTTCTCTCTTTTTTTGCTATACTTCATTCCATTCCAACTCATTCTTACTGTTTGCTATCTCATTTCCTTTTTCACATCCTCTTCTTTTGTCTCCTTATTGTACCTTCTTCCTTACCAGTTTACTTTCTTTCAATCCCTCCTTTCCAAACTGCGCACCTCAGAAAAAAATGATATGCGTGGACAATTTCTGATTAGCTGATTGTGCAACGGTCGGGTCCTTCCCTACACTCAAACATCTCTCTTTGGACAGAGAACTCCGGTAAATTGTGTCATTAGCTCTTTAAAATTGAAGAAACACTCCCCAAGTGACTTATTTGTCATTATCTTACCTGATTTTAAAAGAAAATTGTGGCACTGATTAGAAAATGGAAAGAAGCCCTTCACAAACCTGCTAATCTTACAAGATCCCTATTCCTTCACTTTGTAAAATGAGTTAATGTGTTTGATACTGGTTTAGGGTAGATTAGAAATGTTTTATAGAGCATTGCTATTGCCAGCTCAGACCTGCCTCCTGGTTCACCGCACAGCGTGCTCTTAAGCTACTGCCCCATCTATCGGCTGATTGGCACAGTCTGAATAACCAAATTAGGCACCAAATAAACTTTTGAAAATTGTTTTGTTATAATTGGCAAACTAGCCACATCTTGAGGACAGTGTTAGACCAGGAGACTGGATAGCAGCACACTAGAGACAGAACATTTTCCCATTGTAAGGGAAAAAACAGAAGGTACATCTTCTCTGTTCATGCTCCCAGTATCTGGGACAGTATCCTTATCGACATCAGATCAGCACCATCTCTCCTCTATTCATAAAACAGCACAAGAAACACCACTTCAAAGAGCACTGGACCTGACTCAACAGCCTACCCCTGATCTTCCCCCAACAATTGTATCTTCCCAGGAGCCATGCCACGTGTTCAGCTTTTCATTGCTATCAAGCTAGGTTCTTTCTTTACAAATACGAACACATGTATACATTCAAATTCAATAAAACTTTATTCGGAGGCATTGTAGCATCCATAAAAACATCACACAATATAAACAGATACAATTCAAAATATGCATAAATAAATATATACCTAACAATACAAGAGACATAATCAAAATAACAATAATAATAGCTGTGAATTTAGAACAGCATGGTTTTATGAATCCTTAAGCAGATTTAAAAAAAGACCAAACATGCATCACCGCTTCCTCATTATTTTATCCTAATAAAAATCTAACTGCGGGTCTACATTGAACAATGTTGCAACGGTACTTTAAAAAAAATTGAATTAAGAATAGTCTGGTATACCTTACATAAAATTTACAAACAAAACATGAAATGAAGCATGGATTGGCCAGAGACATGGCTTGGCTTCCAAATTTTTTACAAAACCCAAGTGGAAGCAAATCAGATATTTCATTGTGTCTGATATAAAACGAAAAAGCAGAGAACGTTCCCAATGCCTGCGGGTACACCAAATATAATCAGTGGCACAATTGGATTAGCTCAAATTAAAATATCTGATCACATTAGGCTGCCCCTCCAAGTCCCTTAGCCGCAGAGACCTCAAAATTAAAAAAAAAAAAAATAATAAAAAAAAAAAAGAAAATTGGCCACAGTCCTCTTATTTACACTAACACAGGATGATGGATTCATAAAAATAGGATGTAGCCTAATTTTGAAATATTCGGCCTTCACATATGCAGTCCATATAATTAATAACCCTCTGTTCAAGGAGAGACAGTCCATTGTAATGTCTCTAGACAAGGCGGCCTCAGGAGTTCGCCAGATTGAGAGCTGCATTAAGATTGGCCATGCCCTAATCAGATCTACTATATAAGGGAGCCCAAGTTCTTTCTGATAAATAAAATGTGACGCTGATATGGGAAAGATAAGAGCTTTCTACAAAATCTGTTCTCTTCACGCTGGATAGCCGAACAGTCAGAGATCCCCCACACCTTAGCCCCATACAAAGCAATTGGCAAACATTGCGACTTGTATATTTGTAGCATATACATAAATGTTATTATTATTGACATTATTTTATTATTGTGAACTGCTAGGCAGTGCTTACTCATGATATTATTATTCTATTGGTGTAGTTATTATCTGTGGCTCCAATTTAGTAGGTATGTTGACTTCCCAGTCAAAGATAAGAGCTTCTGGTTCTAAGTTAATTAGTTTGCTTTTTGGAAGGTAAAAGTAAAACTTGTCATGGAGAATGCTCAAACATCTGCCTGCTACTTCTTCAACTTCCAAAATTCCCATTGCAAACATTATTTGTAGATATAGGTGCTAGCAATATGTGCAACATTTCTTCGTCCTCAGTATTTATGTCTAGCTTTAGCCTCATCATCAATTCTTCAAAAATGTACAATATCATGAGGGAGAGACATAAAAGTGAGCTTGGAGTCAGTCAGTGGCTTTCAGGTGTTTATCATGTTTAGATGTGCTGTCCTTCAAAGTCACAGAGTTTCATGGATGGCTTCTTTGTCTCTTTTGTACAACCCTAGGTTCTGATGATGGGGCATTAAGTAGTCATTTTGTTGGACTCCAGATGAAACATGAACCTGCAGCTTGTGAATGAGAGCCAGTGTGTGTTCTAAAGGGTTTTATGTTCAGGAAGTGTATGCTCTTTGAATGGCTTCACCCGTTATAAAGACACTATGCTATTTGCTAATCAGTTGTCCTTGAATGTTTATTTGTTCTCACAGGAAAGGCATGCACACGCAGAGGCTTATGTACAAATGCAACTGTTAGACCTGTCAGATCTTGTCATGGTTTCATCTGTCTTTTTGCTTCTGACCACCTGTTTTTGATCCTGTGCTGAATTTTATTTTTGCTGGTTTTAGGGCTCTGGGCACTCTACCCCTGCTGAACAGTGCTAGAGTGCAAGTGATCCCTGTCTGAATTGTAATAGTGATTGGTTTATCCATGATTGGCATAATTGATTTACTAATAAGTCCCTAATATTGTGCACCAGAGGTGCCTAGGGCCAGTAAATCAAATGCTATTAATAGGCCTGCAGCACTGATTGTGCCACACACTCAGTAATCCTTTAACCATGCCCCAGGCCTGCCAATACAGTGTCTGTGAGTGCAGTTTCAAACTGTCATTTCGACCTTTCAAGTGCACCCACTTGCCAGCCCCACACCGTTTATTACCTGTAAGTTACCCCTAAGTGTAGGCCCAGGGTAGCCTCGTGGGCAGGGTAGAGGATATTTAAAAGGTAGGACATGCAATGGTGTGTTGTACATGTCTTGACAATAGTTTTGTTTTTTACTATTGCAATACCTATCTCTCCCACAGGATGACATGGGAATTGCCTTGAAATATCTTTAAAGTGTAATTTCTCATTGGGAGCAGATAGAGATATGGAGTTTGGGGCCTGCTAACTCACAATATAAAACAACATCATTTGGTGAAGTTGTTTTTTGAATTGTAAGTTTGAAAATGCCACTTTTAGAAAGTGGGCATTTTCTTTCTTAACCATTCTGTGCATCTGCCTGTCTGCTGAATACACATCTGGGTCAGGGTGACAGTTTGGCTGCTTGTGCATTCACTCTAGACAGTCACACAGAGGTTGCGGAGGTGTGCCATGCATATCCTGATGGCCCATCACCAGGCTGATGGGTCTCCCTGAGCTAGAGTGATGAGAGGCTGAATAGGGCTGCACCTGTCTTCACACAAAGCAGTTTCGACCCCCAAGCCCCTGGGCCAGGCCAGGGAAAGGCAGGGTCTTGTGTACTACAAAGACTTTGCTTTGAAGTTTGACTACTTCAAAGACAGAAAGGGGTATAAGTACTGGTCCTCTGACACCACATCATTCGAATCTTTCCGGACTGAGGAAATTCTGCCGGGAAGAAAAGCTGGATGCTGTAGAAGGGACTGCTACTCTGCCTTTTGCTTTGTTGTGCTGGCCTGCTGCTTGCCACTTCTGTCCTGGGAGTGAAAGGACTGGATATTTCTTTCTACATCCTGCTTTCCAAGGTTCTCTAAGGTCTTGAACTGAGCTTGCCTCTTGTTAAGTCTCAGGGCCACAAAAGACTTCATCTGCCAGTGCCTGGGCTGTCTTGCTGAGAGTCCCGATTTGCGATGTGGTGCAAAATCTAGTTCCTGGCCACTTTGGAGTGCCTTCAGGTGCAACAAGGGAGAAACTAGTACATCAACTTCCAGAATGACTTAAGAAACAGTGCCGCTGTCCGACCCCACACACTACCTGCACTGGAGCAGTGGTGCCCGCAGAGTGCAATGACAGCGACCTACAACGAAGGGCCCGACTTTACTACAGGATCTTCGAAGTTCCATCACAGTATGGCAGAGTGCAATGTCCCCGCCGTCGTGGCATCTGCTTCCGACTTCACCGCAGCAGCTGTGGCCCTGTGGTGTGAGCGCGAGAACGCAAAGTTGACACCGTGCATCTTGACCTGTTGGATTCCTCCACCCAGCCTCACAGGTGGCGCTGGACTGTTGGAAACAACTCTGTCAAGCTGTTGTGATAGCCCCAGTTGGAGCTATTGTGTTTCTAAGTGCTATAACACATTTAGGCCCTCATTACAACCCTGGCGGTCAAAGACCGCCAGGGCTGTTTTGATGGAAGCACCGCCAACAGGCTGGCGCCGCGGTCGCACTGCTGGGACTGGCGGTTTCCCACCACATTGGTCCCGGCGGTTGTAATCCCCCAGGGCAGCGCTGCTTGCAGCGCTGCCCAGGGGATTACGAGTCCCCCTCCCGCCAGCCTTTTCATGGCGGTATGAACCGCCATGAAAAGGCTGGCGGAAAGGGGAGTCATGGGGGCCCTGGGGGCCCCTGCACTGACCATACCTCTGGCATGGGCAGTGCAGGGGCCCCAAGCCACGGCCCCATGGAGCTTTTCACTGTCTGCATAGCAGACAGTGAAAAGCGCTACGGGTGCAACTCCATTTGGAGCCGGCTCCCGTGTTGCGGCCCAGCATGGATCTCCAAATAGACACTGCGGGAGTGCGGCCGCGCAGCGGTTTCTACTTGGCGCTTGAGGGCCTTAAACTTTGAAAATTTGTATCTTTGCTTGTGTAGGTTGGATGTTCGTTCTTTTGGTCTTGTTTTACACAGATAAATATTGGGTATTTTTCTGACCTGGTGTGAAGTACTTTTGTGGTGTTTTTCTTGTGTCACTCTGTGTGTGTGTGTGTGTGTGTGTGTGTGTGTGTGTGTATACTATTACTTTACACATTGCCTCTGAGATATGCGTAACTGCTTGAGCCAAGCTACCGAGGGGGTGAGCAGGGGTTATCTTAGGTGTGTGACTCCCTTACCCTGACTAAAGTGAGGGTCCCTACTTGGACAGGATGTAAACCACTGCAAGCTAGAGACCTCATTTCTAACAGCAACTGAAACCAAAAGTACCTATTGTAGAATATTTAGCTTTGTATGCTTTTAAGTTCACAACTTTTTAGGATTTTCTTTTTAGGGCTGCTGCGACAAAAACATACACAAAGTTGCCTGATTATTCCAAAACACTTCACTTAATAAAAAGACAGATGTCTTGGCTTTTCCAGCGCTAGTTCCTTCTTGAGCTGTTTTTATGAAGCATGAAAACAATGTTGATTTATCTTTATGTAAATGGTTTTGTGAACACATTTCTAAAAAATTCAAATAGCCTCCCATCAATTGTTTTCAGGCAGTCTTCCTTTGAAGGAAGTGGCTGAATATTTAGACAGAGAAACTCTACAAAGATTGAAGAATGAATGTGGAGGGCTACAGACTCTTCTCAGGAACAATCATCAAGTTTTTGAAGGTACCAAAAAAGTATTCTATGTAAATTCTTATTTTATTATATAGATTTATGTGTGTGTGTATGTCACAAATCGCTCCCTGGGCTCTTGCGCCCATCACCAGGGGGCCAAGTTATGGGACTTTGCAATGTTGTAATAAGCCAGACCTTCCCCTGCATTCATATACTGACTTCCAACCACTTGGACGCTATTGCAGATTACAATCCATACTCAATCCATGCTGGGTTTTGTGGAGCCAGTCTGCTCATGCTTGGAACTCCATTACCTTGAATCCCCCACTCACTGCTTCGTCGCCAACCCTGCAGACCAAGGATGGATGGAGGAATTCAGCACACCCTTGGCTGGCAGCTGCTAGCCTGCTCACCCCTGATACATGTGATTACTGTGAGCCTTTTTTAAGCCTCAGCCCCCTTCAGCCCAGTGTTGGTCATTGTAGCTGTTTTCTGGTGGGACCGACCCTTGTTTCCTGAAGTTTCTGAGCCATAGTTATTCATTGTTCCTGAGCTGTAGTTATTCCTTGTTCCTAAACTAGCCTTCCTGTTCCTGAGCTGTAGTTATTCCTTGTTCCTAAACTAGCCTCCCTGCAGTGCTATTTGACTCCAGAGCCACAGCTCTTCCTTGTTCCTTGAGTTATTTCTGCCTGCTGTTTCCTTGATTCCTGCACCAGCACTTCTTGTGGTCCCTTGAAGCCTCTTCTGTATTTTCCTTTTCCCAGTCCTTGCCTTTGTTTCCATTTCTTTGTTCCAGTTCCAAGTTTGCTGTTTTCCTGCTATCTTGCTTCTTCTTTCCTTGTACATTTGTTGCTTGCTTTCTGTCTAGTGTGCCCTTTGTTTTCCCTTCTTTCCTGTTAAGCACTCCTGTTGCTAGCTCCTTGTCTATAGTGATGGTATTTAGTTTTACACCCTTGCGATTACAACTGTACGTGTTCATGTTTGATCGTCAGGTTTTGGGGGCTCAGCAGACAACCTAGGTGGTGTTTCTTGTCCACTATACTGTCTTTCAGTTACTTTTTATAACATCACCATAGGGGTCAGCTCCACAGACCCTGTCTTTGCATGCATATCCAGTATATGCAGTCGGAATCTGTAACAGCAATTGTGGGCGAAGAACTTACTGAGCTTCAGCCTTTCCATATGGAGCTCCCGACTGCTTTACCCTACATTCCTTTTATTCTTAATAATGTGGCTATATAGATAGATATCTTGCATGTTCGTCCCGGGGTGTTAGTCTGGATGTTGCATTGCCTCTTGAATGCCTTATCTCTCTTATTCCCTTAAATAGAGCTTCCCTTTTGGATCCCCTCTTTCCTCTGACTCTCTATGTGATCTTGAGCAGCTCTGTACCCAGTATTCTGTCTACTTCCCTGCCATCACTCCTAGCCAGCACTCCCGACAGTCCCTGACATATATATAAATATATGACTTATATATATATATATATATATATATATGTATATATATATATATATATATATATACAATATCATATAGTAAGTAAGTATACATTTTCTAAAGCATGCAAATGCCGAGGCATCTTGGTGCTAACGTCCTACAACTGAGTTGACAAAGAGAAAAAACTATTTGATGCCATAAACAAAAAGACAGGTCTTCAAACATTTCCTAAAAATAACCCAATTTTGTTTGAGATCTTATAGAGACATCTAGTTGCAGATTCCTTACCTTAGAATTTCCTGAGGCGTCAGTCTAGATCCATAAATTATTCTCGAGCAGTACCCCTATGCGCTGTTATCTGGCGTCGATCGGCTCGGTCATCGGCAACGTCTACACCGGATATAACGTTGTGGGTCCTATTTAGGCACCACCTCAGCAGACCAACGTCAGTTCTTTTCTTTCTGCGCCAGCCAGCACTGATCCGAAGAAAGAGCTACCCCTCAGTCTCTTTGTGACTGGTCTTTTTCAACTTTTGTCACAACTTTTGTGAGTATTTCACTCCTGGTGCATCAAGGGATGTCTTCTTGCAAGACCATTTTCAAGCCCTGTGGATCCTATCATTGGGCTATGCCCATTCTAGATCAGCACCTTGTGTGCCATTGGTGTTTGGACCACGACCCGAACTCGTGCTCCGATTGCCAGACCAAGAATCTGAAAGCTTTGAGAGAGGTCCCTAAAGTTCATGGCGGCCGGGCGCTCGGCTCTGTGTAAGTCCCGATCTCGGTTGAAAGGAAGGTCCAGTCCACTCTTATGGACATGCCCTTTGATGGCATCTGTGTATTTTTAGAGAAAGCACACTCGGTGCTCAAGTACTTCAAGGATTCTAATGCTATGGCGAGGTCACTCGGCCTTGCTGCAGCCCCTTGTCCACATCAGTCTTCTTTTTGCCCCTTTTGTGGCTACCGAAGGGAGGCCCAGTCACGTCCATTCCCATCCAGCCACCGTGCTACACATGCTGGCCAGCATCTGCGTGAACGGGGACATGGGATCCACTGTCCTCGTGGATCAGGGAGCCAGCTGTCTGGCCAGTCCACCACTCCGCCTCTGCAGCTGTCTCCAAACCTTTCTAGTCTGAAGATTCCCCACCAGGGTCCATTCGGAGGCAGGATCTGCTATCACCTGCACCTGCTCCTCCGGCAATCCTTCACGTCACACATGTGGGTTTTGCAGATAGTCCAAAGGGGCTACTCCCTCACCTTGGAGACTACCCCTTCATCAATGCCACCATCCTACAATCGAATGATGGAGGATCAAGTGGCACTTCTCTGAGAGGAAGATATGGCTCTCCTGTCCAAGGGAGCCATAAAGAAGGTCCCTGTGCCAGAAGTAGGTCACGGTTGTTATTCCCACTACTTTCTAGTGCCCAGAAAGTACAAGGGCCTCCGCCTTATCCTAGATCTTAGGTCCTTCAATCTCTTCCACAAGAAGAAGTTCAAAATGGCCTTACAAGCGCCCCTTGGGTGTTCACCAAGGTGATGGCGATGGTCGCTGCTCATCTGCGCATGTCAGGGGTTTCAGTCTACCTCTAGCTCGACGAGTGGTTGTTGAATAAACACAAAAGATAGCATACACAGTCTAAGCTCCCAGTCCAAATATAAGTCTCAGAACTCAGATAGTGAGGATGCATAGACACGAGATGAAGTCTGAATATTTCATTGGTGTGTGGTGCAATCAATTCTTCCAAATTTACAGATTCTTTCCACAACAGCCAACACGTTTTGTCACGTCTGTTCCTTTTTCAACACTGTGAAGATATGACAAAAAAAACATACATTTTAAACACTACTGGATGACAGGGCTCAAACTCAAAAAGTAGGCATGCTTTAGCAAAATGCAACATAAACAAAATCTCAAAAGAAGAAAACTAAGAAAAAAGTCCAAACACACCATGACAAGAGTAGAGTGAAGCTCAAAGACTCAATTCTAAAAATGACCTCCACATCACTGTGCCAAATAATTGTGAAAGCAAGACAATGAGTGGGTAGACATAGGTCTGTTAAATAAACAAACGGAAAAGTACAAAGCCCCATGTGAACAAGTGGCACAAAAAGAAGGCAAGTGGAGTATAATATAAAGGATAGAAACAGAGGCAAACTGACCTAGTACAATGTAAAATAAAAAAGCAGTCCAATCCTTAATGAAGCGTTCAAATAGCCAATAATGGATGCCTGAAACCATGAAATGCAAAGTAAGCATTAGACAAGGGGACGTATTGAGAAGCTCAAAGCAACGTTCCATAGCATAGTACTGTAGGCAACCTACCTAATAGGATGTTGTACATACCAGGATTAAAATAATGAAATGCTCCTTTGAATAAGTAAACAATGTCTGTGTCCAGCAATCAAAGTCAGAAATCTAATTACAGCCTGTAATTACAAATGTAAAAATAAAACAAAAACGTGTTCTGAGTCACAAACGGTCAGAGAAAAGATTAAGAGGTATTTTAGAATTTGATGAAAACAACCACTGAAACATACCCTCATTTGCCGGTAGTTGCACATATAAGTTAATAAAGGTCAAGGTTTATGAAAACATCAGGATCGGGATAAGTCCTCCATCTAAATTGAGCAAAAAAAAGAGAGAGAAGAAAATAATCAATGAGTCAGCTAGAGCGTGGCAATAAATGTTATAAAACACAACCTAATGTCCTGCTGAGTAAATATCAGCGGGATGTCAAATGCTTTAAAAAAGTAGTCAGAAATGGTCACAAGTGACAGCCCTACTATCCAACTATCTATTGGATAAAACGTTTATGGCACAAATATCAAATAACCTATTTTAAACTGTCAAAAATATAACCACCCGCAGTGGTGAACAGTATTAACACTAGAAACAAACAGAACCCAGAGCAGCAGTAGTAAACTGAATAGTACGCGACCCAACCGCTAATGCTATAAGGCACCAGAAAATATATAGTAGAAAGGCACCCTGTATAGTCAACGTAACAGCCCAACAATCGTGTTTTATACATGTACTGCCCTAAAGACGCAGAGTCCCTGTAAAAGTAGAGAGCTCGTACACCGTGCAGCAATGGGGAGAGCCAAGGCAGCAATCCCTGGGTGACACTTTTCGTCTTGAGTGGAACTCAAGAAGCCCCCTGTATGCCTTTTCACCCATACCACTTCAGTCCAGAGTTCTCAAGAACATCAAAAACGACCTGGTCCAAGTAATCCTTATGGCTCGGGACTGGGCACAAAGAGTCTAGTATTCCAAGCTATTGACCTTGGCAATCGATCCTCCTATCATACTGCCCCTTTGGGAGGATCTTCTGTTGCAGCAGCAGAGGAGGGTACTCCGCTAGAACCTGTCCAGATTACGCCTTCTTCCGTGGAGATTTAGCGGCTGCAGTTGACAGCTTTTGACCTTCCGCCCGAAGTCTGTAATGTAATCTTAGCAGCCAGGAGTCCGTCCACAAAATGGTATACACCTGTCGTTGGAAGAAATTTGGGGCGTGGTGCACAGACAAGCCGGTTGATCCCCTTTCTGCCCCTCTTTCTGAGGTTTTGTTTATCCTTTCTCTGGCCCAGCAGGGCTTTGCTGTGGCACTCTCAAAGGTTATCTGTCTGCCATTTCTTTTTTTTTTTTGTGATTGCTTGATCAACCTTTTTTGCTTAAATCTCCAGTTGTAAATAGATTCCTTAAAGGCCTAACTCATATGTTTCCTCCATCTACATTCATTATGCCCCAATGGAACTTGAATTTAGTTTTGACATTTCTGATGTGCGCTCCTTTCAAGCCTTTCCACAATTGTCCTCTCTGGCTTCTCACTCTGAAGACAGCCTACCTTGTGGCACTTACATCTGCTGCCAGGGTGAGTGAGCAACAGGCAATTTCATCTAAGCTGCCCTACCTTTCCATCTATCTTGACAAAGTGGTGCTTTGCACTAGGGCCTCTTTTCTACAAAACGGGGTTATGCCCTTTCATGTAGGCCAATCCATCACCTTGCCTACTTTATATGCGCCCCCATACCCTTCTAAGGAAGAAGAGAGACTCCACCGTTTTGACCCAAAAAAAGCATTGGTATTGTACCTTGATCGTACCAAAGAGTTACGGGTGGATATTCAACTCTTTGTTGGTTACGTGGGTGCGAAGAAAGGTCAGGCAGTACAGAAAAGAGCCATCTCCAGATGGGTCAAGCGCTGCATTAAAATGTGCGCCGTACTGGCTAAGAAGCAACCCCCTGAGAACTTGCATGCTCATTCTACCAGAGCTAAAGCTTCAACCACTGCGTTAGCATGCAGACTTCCAGTCCTTGACATCTGTCAGGTGGCAACGTGGGCTTCTCTGCCCACGTTTACCAAGTCAGGTTCATAGGGACGGGCAATTTGCCTGTTTCTTCTTGCAGGACTTTCTAGTATGAACTTGTTTCGCATGGTTTGGGGATGGTATTTCTTGGGTATCTATTCTAAGTTAAGGAATCTGCAACTAGATGTCTCTATCAGATGGACAAGTTACTTACCTTTGGAAACGCCTTATCTGGTAAAGAAAATATCTAGTTGCAGAGTCCTTACCAGCCCACCCATCCTACCCGCTCTGCAAACTGATTTCTAAGGACAAGAACTCCCTTTCAAGGCCCTAGTTTTGAACCAACAGTGGTCAGTGTTCTTCATGGCTCTGCGATTCTGGCGAGGAAATTCATGAATAGAAACTGACATCAGTGCTCCAGGGTGGTGCCTGTATAGGACCCACAACGTCATAACCGGCGCGGATGCTGATGACGACGGACGTGGAGCCGATCAACGCCACCTAACACAGTGCAGAGGTACTGCTCAAGAAAAAATTCCAGATCTAGACTGACACCTGAGTAAATTCTAAGGAAAGGAATCTGCAACTAGATATTCTCTCTACTAGAAAAGGCATTACCAAAGGTAAGTAACTTGTGTACATATATATATATATATATATATATATATATATATATATAGATATATCTTGAGATATATCTAGAGATATATCTATATATATCATATATATACAGGGAGTGCAGAATTATTAGGCAAGTTGTATTTTTGAGGATTAATTTTATTATTGAACAACAACCATGTTCTCAATTAACCCAAAAAACTCATTAATATCAAAGCTGAATATTTTTGGAAGTAGTTTTTAGTTTGTTTTTAGTTTTAGCTATGTTAGGGGGATATCTGTGTGTGCAGGTGACTATTACTGTGCATAATTATTAGGCAACTTAACAAAAAAAAATATATACCCATTTCAATTATTTATTATTACCAGTGAAACCAATATAACATCTCAACATTCACAAATATACATTTCTGACATTCAAAAACAAAACAAAAACAAATCAGTGACCAATATAGCCACCTTTCTTTGCAAGGACACTCAAAAGCCTGCCATCCATGGATTCTGTCAGTGTTTTGATCTGTTCACCATCAACATTGCGTGCAGCAGCAACCACAGCCTCCCAGACACTGTTCAGAGAGGTGTACTGTTTTCCCTCCTTGTAAATCTCACATTTGATGATGGACCACAGGTTCTCAATGGGGTTCAGATCAGGTGAACAAGGAGGCCATGTCGTTAGATTTCCTTCTTTTATACCCTTTCTTGCCAGCCACGCTGTGGAGTACTTGGACGCGTGTGATGGAGCATTGTCCTGCATGAAAATCATGTTTTTCTTGAAGGATGCAGACTTCTTCCTGTACCACTGCTTGAAGAAGGTGTCTTCCAGGAACTGGCAGTAGGACTGGGAGTTGAGCTTGACTCCATCCTCACCCCGAAAAGGCCCCACAAGCTCATCTTTGATGATACCAGCCCAAACCAGTACTCCACCTCCACCTTGCTGGCGTCTGAGTCGGACTGGAGCTCTCTGCCCTTTACCAATCCAGCCACGGGCCCATCCATCTGGCCCATCAAGACTCACTCTCATTTCATCAGTCCATAAAACCTTAGAAAAATCAGTCTTGAGATATTTCTTGGCCCAGTCTTGACGTTTCAGCTTGTGTGTCTTGTTCAGTGGTGGTCGTCTTTCAGCCTTTCTTACCTTGGCCATGTCTCTGAGTATTGCACACCTTGTGCTTTTGGGCACTCCAGTGATGTTGCAGCTCTGAAATATGGCCAAACTGGTGGCAAGTGGCATCGTGGCAGCTGCACGCTTGACTTTTCTCAGTTCATGGGCAGTTATTTTGCGCCTTGGTTTTTCCACACGCTTCTTGCGACCCTGTTGACTATTTTGAATGAAACGCTTGATTGTTCGATGATCACGCTTCAGAAGCTTTGCAATTTTAAGAGTGCTGCATCCCTCTGCAAGATATCTCACTATTTTTGACTTTTCTGAGCCTGTCAAGTCCTTCTTTTGACCCATTTTGCCAAAGGAAAGGAAGTTGCCTAATAATTATGCACACCTGATATAGGGTGTTGATGTCATTAGACCACACCCCTTCTCATTACAGAGATGCACATCACCTAATATGCTTAATTGGTAGTAGGCTTTCGAGCCTATACAGCTTGGAGTCAGACAACATGCATAAAGAGGATGATGTGGTCAAAATACTAATTTGCCTAATAATTCTGCACTCCCTGTATATATATATAGATATATATATATATAAATAATTGTTTTTAAGTTACTGGGTACATTGTGAAAATCATCCTGCTACCATGTGTTTATGAGTCATTGGGTGGGACGGGGTATTTTTACCCATTAGAGGAAAAAACATTGAATGAGATTCGACTGTTGCTGCAACCAAAGCCTTAATGCTTTATGCAGTGTTTCCAGCCTGAATTGCCAGCCGGGAAAATTGTGTCCGGTTCTCCCACACCTAATAAAAACGAATATGCAAAAACCTAAGAACTCCTAATCAGGTGGAGCGACATTAATACATAAAAACTTGTTCATTGTGCTGTGCCTAACTTGTAATTAGGCCTTAGAGCAGAGGTCTCCAAACTTTTTGATGCAGAGACCCCCCTGTCAAAATATTTTAGGTGTAAGGACCCCCTCTTGACGACATTTTTTAGATCCTGGTACTCCTCCTCATGGACAACCATAAATGCCCCCAATTCCCCCAGCAAATCTTTTTTTCGGTAGAGGAATAATATTAGCCAGTGTTTAGCAAACCATAGTTTTGTGAGTGACTCCTAGCCTGCTGCTGATTTTGGCTTCAATCATGTTTGGGGGAGACGGGGCCATGAGAGTCCAAACACGGAGAACCATGTGATAGCTCTTCCCGACCCCGTGGTATAATCATCCTGTGCTGTGCCCCTGTGCACCATAGGGCTTAATTAATGTGTGCTCCTGCGACACACTGATTTACTTTTCTGCTTCTGCCTGGGAGTGAGAGCTGACAGGGGTGCAGCCATATGCTGAGGCAGGCATTGTCTGGGTGGGAGAGCAGCTGTGGCAGCAGCTAGCACAGTACTGTAGGACAGTGCACGACTGTGCCCCCCACATTAAAAAAACACATATGCATGGTTCAATTTAGCCCAAAATTAAGTCCGTTTTTCCACATTGTCATTGAGGCATGCACCAAACTGGAGGCACAGGCAGCAACGTGAAAAATAAATCTAACTGCCGCTTGCTGCCCAGGCTGAGTGAGTCTCAGCTGTGGTCAGACTGCTGCAGCCAGCGCAGCTGCGCCCCAGGCAGCGCAACCAGTGCCTGCTATATTGTGATGAGTGAACTGTACTCACTGATGCGTCAGTGCTATGTGCAGTGCAGTGCTCCAGTTCTTGTCAAACTTCCACCATCTGCACAGGAATGGGCAGCCAGGCCAACCAGCTGTCGAACTGCATTAAAAAAAGTATGTCAACTGAGATGTTGCATGCAATAGGGATGATGTCAGTGAGCGTGAGGGTAGAATCCAGGGTGTGGCCAAAAACAAAATATTCTGTACGTTTTTTTTAGGTCTCTCACCGTCGGGTAGCTTCTTATAAAATAGCACACAGTTTAAAAGAAAATTAAATTAAAAAAAGTTGTTACTCATTAGATAATGCAGAATAGTACATTATAGGTCTGTGTGACCAGAGAGCCATACAATTAAATCTTGGGTGGTGCAGTGGACAATAATGATTTGTGTATGTTTAGAGCTACAAAGTCACAACCTGTGACAGAAAGCACTGTGAAAATGCAAGTCATTATTTTAAACTTGCATTACACACAGTATGACATATACTGCTTCAAAATGCATTAAAGGTTTTACAATAAAATGATGCTTCTAAAATATAGATTTTAGCAATACCCAGACAGTGTAATGAATCTTTTTTAGATACCTGGACCTTCAACACCTATTTGTGGTAGTAAGCGCTATGTAAATATAATTAAAATTAAAAGCACTCATATCACATCTCATTTGTTAACTGCACTACCACTCAAAAAAAAAAAACTTTGTTATCACAAAGATTCGATCAATTAAAGCCCGTACTGGCTCTCAAGCATCCTTTACATTTGCATATTACCTTTTTCAAATGCAGACCAATTCTTAGGGCACATTTGTATTTCTTTCAGGTAGCACACACCCTGGCAGGAAGTTGTTTATCTGTCTGCCCGGCTTTGGTTTCACAACGCGGAACACTCCCTGAATGTCACTTTAACTGAAGCATTTTTCATATATCTGAATTAATCATTATGTTGTGACATACAAAGATTTTTAAACTCCCATACATCTGATAGAGCTGAAACTAGTTCCAAAAATAAATTGCAAATTCAGTTTATAATTCATTGATTTCCTATCATCTATATAAATGACACAATTCATACAAAATGAACAAGAGAGAACAAGAAAAAATATACAAAACATGAAAAACGATTCCATATTTCCTTATGTTATTATGATCTAAAACCTAGACTCTCAAAAGTGCAAATTGCATTCTACAGTTTGTAACCACATGCCTCTTAATGTATACACGCCACGATACATTCTTTCTTAAAGTTGATGTTATGCAGAAGATTTATTGAGAAATTAACTAAAAATGCAGATTGTAAATATTATGCAATGAAGTACTAGAATTTATCGCTATGCATAACTTGCAATATACAACTTAAAGTGCTACTTGACATCTAGAGCACTCAGGATTCCCTTCTGCAACAATAGTTTTTTTTGTTTTGTTTTTTTGCAAAAGCAATTAAATAAATTACAATAAATTAAAATGATCCCAATATCTATATCAAAAGTGGAAGCATCCTGGATACCGCAGACATTAATCAACATATATCATTCAATAGCTCCCCAAAGGAGCAATCATGTGCAAAACAGCAGTGTAGAGCTCATTGAATGCATCAATCCATACTATACTATGTGCAAAGAACTGCAATGAATACTGAGTTTATCTACTAATTCCATCCCAGACGTTTTGCTTAACCCATATACATGTTTAGCAAGAACTTAAATTTAGATTAAATTCTACGTAATAATTCAGACAGTGTAAACCCATTGTATTACCAAGACACCCAATTATTGTTAATTCTCTTAAGTCAATAGACAATTCTATCTAAATCCAGCCATTTTGGTCCTAGGAAAGAAAAGGTATCATCCTTTGCTGCCTGCTTTTCATCCAAGAGCAGAAGTATCTGTGCATGCATTTGCCGAGAACCTGAAGAGTCTTTCAGCTGTCAGTTCAAACACGTAATGTAAAGCAATTAGACAATACCCTCTAACCCTTTTGACCCGGGCAATAGACAAAAGTTAATGTTGTATGGTCAATGCAAGGGGGAAGTAATCCTAGACTTCCATTGTGAGATATCTATTTGTCAATTAAATATATCCAATCTTTATTGTATTAATTGATATGTATTTTATTTCTTTATCATAACTTGTTAAATTTTTTAAAAATTTACAACATATATTGCACATTGTTAAAGATTTATAAAGTTACTTATGATTCTAGGTGCTCCTAATTCTTAAAACACAGTGAAGGTGAATATTGTGAAGGGGAGTGGTAGTGTTATATACAATATATACAGAAGGTGGTTAAGAACACTCCCCTTCAATGCTTTGTTTTATGTCTAGGACTGGTGATGCTTAAGCAGTGGAGCCCCAGGGGGTTGAGCGCTGAGGATCAGACCTGGATTTAATTTACACTGGTGTGAGCACAATTGACCCACGCTACTTAGGTATTGGTTATTATATTAGACCATGATGACTTAAACGAGCTACACTGAAGGCCAGAGCACTTCACCTCCGAGGTACCAGTTTTTCCCAATTAAGAGCAGACATCCAGATTCTGGTGCCTCGAAGATGGAAGCAGTAGCTACAGACTTGCAGAGCAAGACAGGTAGAAATAGGTATTCCCCATAGGACTGGGTAACCTAAACTGTAAAGCACACAATGTTTATGGAGGAATCTTTTACATACAAATATTTCAGTGATATTAAATACTATTAATGTTGTAATTAACCATAAATCTAATTCCATAAATGAATAAATCTTCAAACAGCGTATTATTTGTTTCTGCAAAAATGAAGAATTTTTACATATCCACTAATAATATATTCATCAATATAGCAAAACAACAAAGAGAATTTGTTGTGTTTTTATGCAACGCACTGCTGACCCCTTTAGTCCACAATCCCTTTACATCCAAGGGAAAGAAGGAGAGCACCAACCATTCTGACTCTCCAACCACAAAAGGTTTGAGTCCTATATGGCGTCTTTCAAACAATCAGAAATCTCTCCTAATGGACTGCAGCAGCTCAAGTAAAGAATTACGTCATGGAGAGTATAAGGTTGCCGTTTCGGTCTCCCACGGCTCAAACCGTGGGGGCACCAGTGTGTTTGTATAAAAATACTAACAATTCTCTTTGTTGGTTTGCTATATTAGTGAATATATAAAAATCCTTCATTTTTCCAGAAACGAATTACACGCTGTTTGAAGATTTATTCATTTATGGAATTTGATTTATGGTTAATTACAACATTAATAGTATGTAATATAGCTGAAATATTTGTATGTAAATGATTCCTCCATGAACATTGTGTGCTTTACTTTTAGAATGTTGGCATTTCTTTACTTTAACCATTCTGTGCCTCTGCTGGTCTCTGAATATACGTCTGGGATGGATGATAGCTGGGCTTTGTGCAGTCCCACTAGACCTTCAAACTTTTTGAGACCAGGACCCCCTCTTACAAAAGTTTAGGTGTAAGGACCCCCTTCTGATAAAAACGTGTAGAACCTAGTACTCCTCATCATCAACAATAATAAGCGTCCCCATTTCCCACAGCAAATCATTTTTTCTGTCAGGAAATAATATTAAACAGTGTTTAGCAAACCAAAGGTCGGTGAGTGTGGGGGCGGGGTCAAGGGTGTGGCTAAAAGCAAATGTCCTCATTTATGAGGAATTGACGTGGGGGAGCGCCGCAAGTCTTCTTGCCACACTGCCCCACGTCAATACAAAAGGGCAGGAATCGACCGTATTTATGAAATACAGTGCATTTCTGTCCTTTTCCCCTGCGCTGGCGCACAAATGTTGCCTAGTGCCAGCATAGGCAGGATTGTATTTTTGCAGGAAGGGGCACATTCCAACAAAAAAAAAAAACAATCCAGAGAGGCATTGTACCTATTTCTAAATGTGCGGCAGAATGCAACACACATGGAAAGAGAAAAATACAAGGAAAAATTAAAACATTTCTCCTCATTATGCCTGCTCTGGGGAGGCATAAGGTTTTGGTACTGCTCCAATTTACATGATTTTGTAAATCAGGGGCAGCGTCAAAATCCATCTGTGTTGCATGGGAACACCCACCCACCACAACGCCCATGGAATGCCTCCTTGACGCAAAGTAAGGCAATGCAGCGGATTGCACTGCTTTGCCTTACTCCATATCTACAAAGCCATTCAAAGCCTCTCAGGGTGGCTTTGCGTCACCTCAGAGGTCTGATTTAGAGGCTCGTGCTGCCCGACCGTCAACAAAAGTGATGCTCCAGCAGCACAAGCCTCTCATAAATAAACCCAAAATATGCTCTACGTTTCTTTTTTTTAAGTCTTTCACTGTCAGGTAGATATAAAATAACAGCCAGCTTAAATGAAAAATAAATAAAAGAAAGTTGTTACTCATTGGGAAATGCACTGTAGTGCATTATGAAACCTCTATTAGTTAATCTGCAGAGGTCTGTGTGTAACCGGAGAGTGACAGAACTAAATCTTGGTTAGTGCAGTTGAGAATAGTGACTTGTGTATTTTTAGTGCCATGAGGTCACAGCCTGTGACAGAAAGCACTGCAAATATGTAAGGCATTATTTTATACTTGCATTACACACAGTATAAGATAGGCCACTACAAAAAGGTTTAAGATAAAACTGTGCTTCCAAAATGTAGATTTTATTAATATCAGAGTATATGCAATACCTTTTTTATTTAATAGCTGTCCCTTCAACACCTCCAGGTGAAGTAAGCGCTGTGGAAATACAATTACAATTAAAAGCACTCACTTCACAGCACAGTTGTTAACTCTTTGCACTACCCCTCAAAAAGCATAAATGTTTGTCCTCACAAAGCTTTGAGTGATTCAATCATTTAAAGCTGCTCCCAAGCACCCTTTACATTTGCAGATTAGCTTGTAGAGAACATTTGCATTTCATTCAGGAAGCAGACTTCCTGGGATGAAGGTCTCCTTAGCTGTCTGTGCGGTTTTCACAGCACAGGAGACTCAAATTAAAGTTCAGCTGAGGCATTTTAAGGATTGGCTGGGGGAACGTGCGACCCCCTTTCCAGGACTCCACAGCCCCCCTGGGGGTCGCAACCCCCAGATTGAAGACCTCTGCTCTAGACAGTCACACACATTGGGATCTGGGGTTTGACATTCACATCCTGAAGGCCCATTACCAGGCTGCTTGTTATTCTTGGGCTAGAAGGGAGAGAGGAGCTGACACACCTGAATAAGGCTGTGCCTCTCCTCAAACAAAGTGTCTGGAGCAAGGGAAGGAAGGGAAGGGACTTTGTGATCTTCAGAGTCCTCTTTGAAGACTCCCCCGATTCAAAGGCTCATTTTGGTATAAGTACTGGAATCCAAACCTCAACAAATCAGAACCTTACTGGAACCAAGGACACTTTGCCAGCAAGGACTGCTGTGCTGTCAGAAGGGATAGCCACTCTGCTAATTACATTGCTGTGTTGGCCTACTGCTTACTCTGTTCTGTGCTGTAGGAAGGACTACCACTTTTCTACCTGCTTTGCTTTGTTGGCCTGCTGCCAACACAGCTTTTCGTACCTGGAGTGAGAAGGAGTGGGTGTGTCCTCTACATCCCTGAACCCAAGATTCTCCAAAGGCTTGTTGGCTTGCCTCCTGTTTTGCAATCTCAGGGACATCAAAGGCTGCCTTCAACTCTACTGGTGCTGCTGGACTCTGCCTTCTGTGAGTCCTATACTTTCCTGAGGTGCCCTCTATAGTCCTGGGATTCAAAAGTGGATTTTGCAGCTGCTTTCCTAAAAAACTCAACACATCAAGGTTGCTGCATCACTCAGAACTGACACAGTGCCCTCCGACGCATTGGCACTTCAACAACGACAGAGGATCCAACTGCGAGGTTCAACGACAGTGCAGCACCAATTAGAGGACATTGCTGCGCAGCTGGACAAAGATGCATCCCATGAATCTCCACGGAGCTCGACGCTGACGCAGGACCCGACTGCGAGGCTTGACAACGACGAATCTACCTGAGTAAGCAGATCGGAACCAACACATCGATCCTTCGGCGCTTGCTCCATCCAAAGTACTTTTTCTGCTGGCTCTGCATTAGTCCTGTAGCCAGCCTGCCTGTCATCACAGTCAGTCTGAACTTTGGATTAACCCGGGGGTAGGAGACCTCACGTAAACGTTTAGCGCTATTGACTTCTAAGCACTGTTTTTGGATTTAATCTTTAAAAATTCATTTTAGTCTTGTTTCACTCAAATATCCACTGTTTTTCTAAATTTGTGTGGAGCCTTTTTGTGGTGTTGTCATTGTCTTACTGTAATTAACGTGGTGCACAAATACTTTACACTTTGCCTCCTAAGATAAACCTGTGCTCTGTGCAAGACTTTCCCTGACTACGATTGTGGTCCCTATTGAAACAGGACACATACCTCTGCCAACTAGAGACCTAATTTCTAACAATGCCATTTTTGTTGTTTGAGTAGCAATGTTTATTTACTAGTAGGTACAAGTGAAAGGTTTATCTAGTAGCTGTGTAAAATATTGTGATAAGTGCAAAAACTGGTTCATAACGAACTGAAAAATGGAACCCATCCACTATTGATTCTTCTCAACAGTGAACGCTTGCTTAATACAATATATATTTTATAGAAGGTGAAATTCAGTTGTAAAATGCCAGTGGCCAATTGACCTAAGCCACTACCATTGAAAATCGTTACACTACTTTTGAAGAGTGCTGTCTTGTTGAAGTATTTGTGTTGAGGTATATGTATTAGCCATTTGGAAAAAAAACTATGCAGAATGCACTCTGTTCTCGATTGTGCTTGGTATATTATATATATATATTTTTTTACTTTGGCGAGATTTTTCATTATATTATATTAAATTTAGAATATAAAAATGTTCTTATTAGTCTCTCAGTCTTTATCCAGTTAACTTCTTATGATGCGAGTTTGCCTTTAAACATTTCAGTTATGTTTATGCATTCCTAGTTTATGCATGCTAGCTACTCCCACTCACATTGCATATTGCATAGGTCAGTGGTTCATATCCTTATGACTTCTGTTGACCCCCACTGACTCATTATTGGAATCCGGGGAGACCCCACTAAGTCAATACTGAAAGCTGGGATCCTAATCTTTTAATTGTTTTTTAATTGTCTAAGCAGTAGCGGACCCCCTGAGAAGGCTTCGCATGCCCAGGGGTCCCCGGACCACAGGTTGGGAACCACTGGCATAGGTTATTCTTGTAACTGACATCACGCCTGCTGATATTACTTTTGTGATTGCCATTCGTTCAGGTACGACTTTTGCTTTTTGTCCCCATAGTTCATGAAGCAAGAGTTCACATTCGCGACTGGAGAAAAGAGAAAGCTGCCAAGCGAGCTAAGCTGGAATTCAGAAGAAAACCTCCCTCTGACCTTTTGAAAACACGTCTCTGCTGGTTTTTCATGAATCATCCAGATGGTTGTCCTTTACTTTCTGAATTCTGTATGTTTGCTCATGGGGCTAACGAACTTAGACAGCCACAAGTCGCCAAAACGAAAAGGCAAATACATTAAAATACTTTGTTATTTCTCTTGGTCATTTATTAAATGCATGTTTTGACTATAAGACTTGAATATCTTGGGCTTGCTGTGTTGTCCATTTCGAAGTTGGAGTTTAAGAAGTTTTAAACAAGAAATGGTCTCTAAAGAAGTCGGATTCTGTGTGTGAAGCCCTTCAAGTTTGGACTATGGAACGTATTTACTGGAACCTGAAAGACTGTAAAAATGCAACGAAATTCTTATTAGGATTTTCGTTCCAGGGCAGCTTGGGGGAAGCATTCTCAAAGATGCCTGACGATTCTCAAACGATTCGCCAGTGCTGAAGTATGAAATAACTGGTGACATTTTAATGCACACTTTTTAAAGAGCTTTCAGGAAGACATGTAGGTTATTTGGTTGGCAACCCTAAATGTCTTGAATTTATATTTTGTCCACCAGTTTCTCGAATTAACTTGCTGAGTTCGTTTGCCTAATATTTCTTAAAGGCTAGTGTCAGCCTGGAGTAAAGATTGCCTGAAGAAAGAAAATCATTCTCTGAGCATGGTTAAATGAAACCAGCACTATTCTGTTTTTAAGAAAGGATGACCTGTGTCCACGGGCTTTTTTTTTGGTTCCTGGTTTTGCATTGTGCCTTTACACTTAGAGGTTGGTGGCTGCCCTTTCCCGGGATGTGAAGGAGGAATTGCCCTTGCATTCTTTGTAGCTTGGCAATTGATATTAAGCCTCCCATGCTCTGAAATATTATCTAGGAGATATTGTGTGTTAGGATGCAAACTTAGAGAGCAAGTGAAAGTGACATTACAGCCAACGTTATTTCCCTCAGACGTTTGTGTTTCGTAACATAGAACTGTGATATAGTTCCACACATTCTGGTCTTCTCAAGCTTATGTTGGCATTGCTGCATTGGCTTAGTGTGAAAAGGTGACATACTCCTAAAAGAAATGTGGATCTATCTGAACAGTTGAGTAAAATGTAGTACATTTATTATAATACATCATAACGCCTCATCCAACAACTTACAGCACAGCTGTATCTTCCAAATGCCATGGCACAGATCTTTTAGCCCTAACATTCCATATTCTAGAACTCGACCAAGGAAGTTTCTAGAACACTTAGGAAAACGGGCCATTAATGAAGGTTGTCACACACCTCCGATTCTGAAATAAAGTGAACAGCCTGGTAACACCAAAACAAGATAAAATATGTGTAAGCTATACTCTTATGTTACAAATGATTAAAACATGACTAAAGCCTTTCAGGTGAAGAAGTATCTTTCAGAGTCTGCCCGAAGATCTGCTCAACATCTTGCTTTCTCTGCACAGATGTTCGCCTTGGTCCTTGTCAGGGCAGGTAGATGGCTCGCCAGAGGCTATGTTATGGAAGGAACCCCTGTTTAAGTTTAAAACCACCGATCTTGGGTTTTGTCAGCATTTTGGAAGAGTTTCCTCACTTGCACTGGTTGCACATTTTTTGACCCATTAGCTTGATTCTGTGGCATTCTCACATTGATCAAGAATCCCACATGCACTCTGGTTGTCGCCACAGTTTTGTGTGCTTCAAAAATTATCTTTCCCATTGTTTATTAATCTCTCTCTTCCTGCAGCCATCACCATTCAACTCACCATCTCTTGAGCCTACTCCACTTCTTACCTCATCGATTCAACAAAGACACACCATGGCATAAGCCTCATGGGCTTTGAACAGTTTAAACTTGTTTTTTCCAGTGGTTGCATGTGGATCTAAGTGATTTATTTTCCCCTGGACGTCTCCCTTCAACTTCTACCTCCAGCTTTTGCTGTCATTAATCACCTCCTTAAGCATTTTTTTTAAATACCTCCATCTATATAGAGGCCAGTTGTACAACATTCTCAGTCAAAATGCTTTTCGGCTGCATCTCTCAGGAAGAATTGTTCTAGAAACTTAATGAGGCTTTTGGTTGACAATTCTCCCACCACAGCCACTTCTGGCTACTTGGTAAAGATGTCCATAGCTGCAGTCAAGTACTGAGGAATTATCTCCCCATGGATTGGACCTACAGTGTCGAATGAAATTTCATCCCAAGGCTTTCCACGAAGTCTCCTGTAATCCAGGGTAGAGGTTAGCTCTTAATTTCGACACCTTTTCACTGCACACACTATCCATATACTCTTCCCTCTCAACTATGAAGACCATCTCTGTCACCAAAAATATTTTCCCTGCCTCTCCTTCGCCCTCGCCATGCCTAAATGTCCTTTGTGATGGTACTAAACAAGTTCACCTGAGTAACAAGCCCTTTCCTTCAGTCCCTTACTTTTCAGAAAATATTGACATCCACCCTGCCCAATTTTCCATCCTTTCTTTTCTTTCTTCTACCTTTTAATCCTTTCCTATTTCTCCTCCTCTTGCGATACAGTACCCTGGGTGACCATACCCACTTTAATATCTCCTGGGCTACTCATAATTTCCTTGCTGTGGTCTCCATTTTGCCTGTACTAACAGTCTGGCACTTTATTGTCCTCTCCATGGATGCACTGTCCCATGAAATTAGAATCTTGCAGACCAATGACCCACCTACAAAGTCTGAACGATACAAGATCAGGTCCTTATTCAGTAACATTTGGTTCTGTGGTTTATGATCAGTGTCCATGTTCTATATATTACCTCTATACAATATCCTTGATATTATATTTTTCTAAGAGCTCCAGACACAGCCAGAGCTCCTGTTTTTTTTTTAAGTAACGCACTTCTGTGCCCTTAAGTGCTCAAGAGTTGAGCTCAATGGTCCTATATCTGCACTCAATGTTTTGCATTATTACTGTTCCCAAGCCATCTAGTAACTATGCTGTACAATCTTCCCACAGTAAAGGTGCACAAACCGAAAGATACTTTCATGCAAATCGAAATATTTAAATTATGGCTAAAATTGTGTGTTTCTATGGCTTTTTTTTTTAGCAGATATGTTAGTACCACTGTCGTATTTAAAATCCTTGTCTGCTATAGAATTCAACCATTCTCTAAAAAGTGCTGATCTATTTTTTTCCCATGTCAAGGCATACGCATTAACAAGTTCCTTCTTAAACATCACACCATTCTTTTAAAAGAATTGTTTTAAATAACCAGTTAGACCCCACAGACTTAGGGAGGTCCTCCCCCCAACATTTTGACTGCCTCCACCACTTATCTGACCTCGATTTTGCTGGTATTAGAACTGTGCACTTTACAATGACTAACTAGTGTTAAAGTGCGTGTGCTCTCACCTCTAAACATGGTAGCACTGGCTTAGCCCCAATTGGCAGATTTTATATACTTCTAAATCCCTAGTAAAGAGCACTACAAATGCCCAGGGCCTGTACATTAGATGCTATTAATGGGCCTGCAGCACTGATTGTGCCACCAACTTAAGTAGCCCTCTAACCATGGCTCCTGCCTATCACTGCACAGCCTGTATGTGCATGTTGACCTGGCAAAATACCCCTTTTGCCAGGCACAAACCTTCCTTTTTAATACAGATAGGTCACCCCTAGGGTAGACCCGGGACTTCCCAGAGTGAAGCAGGACATGTATGTTTAAAGTTTTACATATCCTGGTAGTGGGAAACTCTTAGCTATTCGCTACTGCAGGGGATGTCTCTCCCATTGGTTAACATTGGAGTAGCCTTATTAGAATTTATATGTGTAATTTCCAAAAGGGAAGAGATAATTATTTCAAGTTTGGTGTCTCTGGAGTCACAATTTAAAATCCTACCTTATTGTGAAGTTGTATTTTAAATTGTAATTCTGAAAATGACACTTTTAGAAAGTTGCCATTTTCTTACTTTAGACTTTTGGTGCCTGCTGCCTTTCTCTGATCACATGTCTGCAGTGGGTAACAGCAGTGCTTCATGTATTCCCCCTAGACAGCAACACATAATGGGAGCTTAGGTATGACTTGATGGTCCATCCTAGCAGGATGGGAGAGAGGAGCTGGACCCAGCCTACCTAACACCTGACTAGGCTGTGTCCTGTCACCACACAAAGGGCTGCCTGCCTCCTGCAGTGAGCCTGGAGGAAGGGCAGTGCCTCTGTGCACTTCAAAGGCTTGTCTTTGAAGCCTCCTCCACTTTATAGGCACCACTGGGTATAAGTACTGGACCTCAGACAGCACAATTTCTGTACACTTGTGGTCCTATGGATACACTGCCAGGAAGAAGGACTTCTGTGCTGCTAAAGGACTGCCACTCTGCTGGACTTCTGCTTTGCTGACCTCTGCCTGGGTAAGAAAGACTAGGGGCCTGATTACAACTTTGGAGGAGGTGTTAATCCGTCCCAAATGTGACGGATATACCACCAGCCGTATTACGAGTTCCATAGGATATAATGGACTCGTAATACAGCTGGTGGTATCAGTCACATTTGGGACGGATTAACACCTTCCTCCAAAGTTGTAATCAGGCCCTAGGTCTGCATCACTTGAGCCCTCAGTAACTCCACGGGCTAGTTTGCTGCTGCCTGATCTGAAGTCTCAGGGACATAAGTCTTCCAACCATCCTGCTTCTCACCTGGACTGTGCCATCAGTTAGTTTACCCTACAATGTGCTGCCACCCTAGACCTGGTCCCTTGGAGGTTGGCCTAAGGTGCTTACCCGTGGAACCAATGTATCCTGTCTGCTAAGCAAGTGATCCCCGAGTAGAACCAACGCATCTCCTTGGCTGAGCAGCGCATCCTCAAGCAAAACCGATGCGTCACTGCTGCTGCACGGAAAACCAATGCATCACTGATGCAGCATGGATTGGACCCACTGTAAAAGACTTGCAGAACCATCGCATCTCTGCATCTTGGGTTCAACTCATCACTTTCAGAACCGTTGCCGCCCAACTTTTCCTGCACAAGCTCTTCGCATATCACGCCGACAGCAGCCTCCAATGATGCCAAAACTTTTCAGCTTCACCGTTCATTGGAACCAATGCGTCGCCTTGACTGCGCCAGCCATGCTTTGAGACCGGCCTTCGTATCACAAGACCCGTCAATAGAATACTCGACGTAGATGCAACATGTCTTCGTGCCGCAGCCTCGCCACATCTCATAACTGACACATTGCCTTAGCTGCGCAATGTATCCTTGAAGCGGATTCGGACAACACTCTGCAACTAGTATTTAAGGTACTTTGGTCAGATGGCCTAACCTAGCCTGTAGCTGGCCCGTGCTCCATCGTAGTTGGCCTGGACTTGTGACTTTGTCCCGGTCCGGCATGACCAGTTATCTCCAATAGCGCTTTGTGCTTCTTGGTGCTATTTTCACTTAAAACTTTGAGATTTAATATCTGTAGTTCTGTTTATTGTATTTTTGTTGTTTTAGCCTTGTTTTCTTAATTTAATTTTGAACTGTTTTTCTAAGCCTGCTGTGGCATCCTTTTGATGGTGTTTTCATTGTTTTACTGTTTGAAGTGTTGCACAAATACCTTACACGCTGCCAATTGGCATATTTAATTTACTTCTAAGCCTGACTGCTCTGTGCCAATCTACTAGAGGGTAAGCAAAGATTAATTTAGATCTTATCTGTCCTTAGTCTGACTAGGATTGTCTTTCCCGCTTGATCAGGGCTAATACCCCAGTCAACCAACAACCCAATTTAACAACTAATTTATTCCTTTTTGAACAAGAATTTATTCCATTTAAGAGTGAAATCCACAACCTTTCAAGATTATCAGCCACTTCCTAACCATCTCATCATGTTCCGCCTCAGTCTCTGCAAACACTGATAGGTCATCCTTAAAGCACTGAAAACACAGTAGCATCTGCTAACGTGATGACCATCTCTGTGATATTTGTTAGTGGATATTTTTCAACCAGCACACATCTATTGAATTCTTTCAAGTTTCTGCAGAGCTTACCCTTACCAATATGCTTGCCAGTCACTATGTTGCAGCCAACATCTTATTGGCCTCTGCTGGTTAAATTATACCTACCCTTTCCAGTCTCTGCAATTCTTTTTGCACCTCGCCTAACATTCAAGGGTGTGTGTCTCATTTACTGACTGCTGATTAGATTTTGTAGATTTTGTGGATATATCCCCTAAGACAACCACATTTCTCCTCTGAAAATGGCTGGATCCTCCTTCAGAAACTTGATTGAATCCAATTCTAAGCTATTAATATGTACTAGAAGGACTGCATTGAGATTCAGTAGAACTCCGAAAACTTTTGATGAAACCATCTAAGGATGCGGTCCCCCTTAGCTGTTACATAACATTTTCCTACAATACGCCATCCTGTTAACTCAGTTTCAAACCCAAAATGACCTCTCACCTGAGTTAACTTGCCTCTGTAGGCATATGGCATCACATCAGCCTGTTTCAGAACTATCTTGTCCATGAATTTGTAATCAAAAGGTTTGAAATATCCATGTTAAAAAGACCCCAGAATCAATTGTCCTGTCCACCCATGCCACAATCTAGCACACACCTATCTGCGAGAATTCCACTGCCTGCACCACTCCCAGTTCTGCACACTTGCAAATTCTTTTCTCACACCCGGCTTTCATATATCCTCACTGCTCCTTTACCACTCCTTCACCACCTGGACAAATGCCCCTTTTTGTTATAATTTCCTCATGTGGCACTAATTGTGGGTCTTTGTTGTTGGTCAAGTTCTCTGCCTACCCACATCAGTACGAAACCCCTTTGAATTTAGATACTTCTATGTTCATGCCATTACCTTTATAATCTATGGCTTGCACATGGATCTTTTCTGTTACTACCGTTCTTTCTTTACACATGCTGCCAAATACCCAGTTCCCTATAGCAACTGGTAAAGTCTCATTCAAGCCAGGATCATCCTTTATCCAAAGTTCAGTGTGTGCTTAATCACAGTTGCACATGAATTGATCTCTCTTCCGCATTCGTACTAAAGTTACGTGTTTTTTATGATTTCCTCAGTGTAGTCACATAATCCTCAACAGTCATCCCCTACTGCTGCACCCTCATTGTAGAAGAGTACATTTCAAGTACTGTGCTCTCCTTCGGGCGCTAGTGTGTATCAAGTATTGCAACATACATAAATTCAATCAACCCTTCATCATAGGTCTGGTGGGTTGTGGAAGACTTCCTATTTACATAGAAGCCTTCTGTGAGAAATTAGGTTGTTGGTTGACTGATATGAGCTCTGGTCAAGAAACAGCCACAATCCCTTGCAGGCTGAACCTTAAGAAGTCACTAAATTGACCTATGGTTAACCCTGGGTAGTTTGGCATAAAAGGCAGTCAGGCTTTAGTTAGAGGGAATGTGTAAAGTATTTATGCAGCACACAAACAGTAATAAAGTGAAAACACATCACACAAGAAAAATCCAAAACAAATTTCGAAAAATCAAGTAAATTGTAATTAATTATTTGACACCAAAACAACAAAAATCCAATCAGTAGAACCGTAGTTATGAATTTTAAAATTTTAAGGTTCAAAATAGCACCTAGAAGCTAAAAACGCAGACCACAGACATCTGGTCACATTTAGCACCACAACCAAGGGTCCAGGAGTGTACTGAGACCTCTTGAGGGTTCAGGACTCACTTAGGCTGGGTCCAGATGCAGGTTCAAGATGGTGAGACCAGATATGTCCATGTCGATCTGAACAGGATGTCAGCAAACTAGACCTTGGAGTCACTTCTTGAAATCCTGGGTGCAGACATAGATGCAGGGCTCATCAACAGGGCTAGGCTCTGTGAGTTCAAGGCAGGCTCCAGGCAGCAAAGCAGTCCTTCCAGGTACAGCAGCAGTCTGACAGAATGCACAGAAAATCACAGTAGCAGGCCTTCCTCTGAGAGTCTTTCAGCAGATCAGGTGGTGAACTGAAGTGGTGGTGTCTGAGGTCCAGTTCTTACACCTAGTGGTGCCTTTGGTGTGGGGGAGACTTTAAAGACATGCATTTGAAGTGTACAGAAGTCCTGCCCTTCCTGCCCTGGCTCCTGACTCACTACAGAGGGCTATGCAGACCTTTGTGTGTGGACAGGACATAGCGTATTCAGATGTAATTGAGACTGTGTCCAGCTCCTCCCTCCCATCCTGCCCAGCAGGACACAAGTGGCCCATCATTAGTCACACATAAGCTCCCTCTGTGTGTGGCTGTCTAAGGGAGATACACAAAGCAGAGCAGTCCTCCACCCCAGATGTGTGATTAGAGTCAGGCAGCAGGCACCAAATGGCTAAGGGCAGGAAAATGACAACTTTTTAAAAGTGGCATTTTCAGAATTGCAATGAAAAATCTGACTTTACTATTAAATAGGGTTTATCATTACAACTTCATAGGTACAAGACTTGCCATATCTACCTCCTCTCTTTTAGGAAATTACAGCTTATTAAAGGTAATAAATAATCTCCAATGTTATCCTATGGGAGGGGTAGGCTTCACAGTAGTGAAAAACAGATTTGGGAGCTTTTCACTATCAGGACACGTAAAACTTAAAGGTACATGTCCAACCTTTCAGTTACACTGCACCCTGCCCTATGGCCTACCTAGGGTCTACCTTAGGGGTGACATATGTAATAAAAGAAGGGTTCAAGGCTTTGCAAGGGGGTTTAAATGTCAAGTTGACATGGCACTTGTGGCACTGCATTCAGCCTGCAATGGCAGTCCTGGGACATGTTCTAAAGTGCTATTTAAGTGGGTGACACAAAAAGTGCTGCAGGCCCACTGGTAGCATTTACTTTACAGGCCATGGGTATAAGATATACCACCCTACAAGGGACTTACCCAGGAGCCTGCAGCACTGTTTGTGCCACCCACACAAGTAGCCCTTTAAACATAATTCAGGCCTGCCACTACAGGGCCTGTGTGTGCAGTTTACTGCCACTTCGACTTGGCATTTAAAATCATTTGCCAAACCTTAAACTCCTTTTTTTATTACACATAAGTCAACCCTAAGCGGGCCCTTAGGTAGCTCAAAGGGCAGCGTGCTATGTAACTAAAAGGTAGGGCATGTACCTTTCGGTTTTACTTGTCCTGGTAGTGAAAAACTCCCAAAGTTGTTTTTCACTACTGTGAGGCCTACCCCTCTCAAAGGTTAACACTGAGAAATCTTTATTACATTTTTAAGTTGTAATTCCTTATTGAAAAGGAGTAGTGTTAGAAATGGGGTCTGTAGTTGGCAGAGGTATACACCCTTGTTCAATTGGGGACCACAATCCTAGTCAGGGTAAGTTACACACAATCCAAATAATCCTGTGCCCAGCCTCTGGTAGCATGGCGCACTGAGCAATCAGGCTTAACATAGAAGGCAATCAATGTGTAAAGCATTTGTGCAATAAACCATACAGTAATACAGTGAAAACACCACAAAAATATACCACACTGGTTTAGAAAAATATGAGATATTTATCTGGTAAATTAAGGTCAAAACGCTAAAGATTCAATGAGCACATGTTGAGATATCACTTTTGCACATTTAAAAAGAGTCTTAAATCTTAGAAATCAACAGTTGTCTCTTGTTTGTACAAAGTAACTGGTTTGCGTCAAAATTACCACGCATGGAGACCGCAGAGGAGGAGATGCGTGGAAAAATGAGGTGTGCGTCTAATTTCCCGACGCAGCACAGACGATGCGCCGTTCCATTCCATGCAGCAAAGGGCTTTGCGTCGATTTCTGGCACTCAGTCTTTTTTCCTCACTGCAATGCGGGGACCTTTGGACACCCAGAAATGATGCAGTGAAAATCCTGAGTGTGCGGGAAGAAGTCACTGGCGTTGCGTCGATCCGGTAGGCGATGCGTCAAATTTTCTGTTGCACGGCAGGCACTGCGTCGATCTTCACTGGGGAAGTTGGGCTACGTCATTCCGGTTTGGCTGTGCGGCGATTTTCTCATTGCAGGGCAGGCTGTGCATCATTTCTGGCAGGCTGTGCGTCGATTTTCGGCGCACAAGGAGTTTCTTTGAAGAGGTGAAGTATTTTTGGCCCTGAGACTTCAGAAAACAAGAGGCAAGCTCAATCCAAGACCTTGGACAGCACCTTTCAGCAAAATCAGAGGGCAGCAGGGCAGCAATCCCTCACAACAAAACAGTTGAGATGAGTCCTTTGGGCGGCCAGGTAGGTCCTCTTGACAGGTTTCAGGTTCAGGTCCAGAAGTGTCTGATTTGGTAGGGTCAGGGACCCAGTTTATATACCCAAAAATGCCTTTGAAGTGGGGGAGACTTCAAAGAGTGGTTTTGAAGTGCACAAGGACCCCTTTCAGTACAGGTCTGTCTACCAGCCCATGAGGGGGTTAGGCAGCCCATTGTGTGAGGGCAGGCCACTAGCCTCTGAAATGTAAGTGTCAGGCCCTTGACCCTTCAAGTCCAGGAAGACCAATTCAGTATGCAGATGTGTGCAGGTGTGACTGAGTATCTTGTGTTTGTGGCTGTCTGAGTGAAATGCACAAGTGAGCTGTCAACCAGCCTAGACGTGGATTGGAGACAGGCTGTAAGGCACAAATGGATTTTAAGTGCCGAGAAATGCTCACTTTCTAAAAGCGGCATTTATAAAATAGTAATCTAAAAGCCAACTTCACCAATATGCTGGATTTTCTTTTACTATTCTGGCCATACAAAATATGACCTGGTTTCTCCTTTTCGATCAGAATCTAACACTCAAGAAGTATATGAGGGTAGCCCTAATGCTAGTCTATGAAAGGAGCAGGCCTCACAGCAGTGGAAAACGAATGTAGGAATTTTTCACTACCAGGGTGTATAAAACACATAGGTACATGTCCTGCCTCTTACCTACATTGCACCCTGCCCTACGGGTTACCTGGGTCCTACCGTAGGGGTGACTTAGAAAAAGGGGAGTTTACGGTTGGGCAAGTACTTTTAAATGGCAAGTCAAAGTGGCAGTGAAACTGCACACAGAGGCCTTGCAATGGTAGGCCAGAGACATGGTTAAGGGGCTACTTATGTGAGTGTGACAACCAGTGCTTCAGACCCGCCAGTAGCATTCAATTTACAGGCCCTGGGCACATTTAGTGTACTTTACTGGGGACTTACAAGTAAATTAATTATGCCAATTGGGTATGAGCCTATGTTACCATGTTTTTAGGGACAGAGCACATGCACTTTAGCACTAGTTAGCAGTCGTAAAGTGTCCCGAGTCCTAAAGCCAGCAAAAATGAGGTCAGAAAAAGAAAAGGAGGAAGGCAAAACGTTTGGGGGTGACCCTGCAGAGAGGCCGTTTTCCAACTAGTTGCTATATCATGTTTCATGTAATTGGAATGGTAATAACAAATCCACCTTTCTGGTAAAGTTAGATTTAACATTACTATTTTAGAAATGGCACTTTGCTCTGTATGCCTGCAGCCTATCTAAAATGCACATCTGAGGTGGGTGACAGCTACACTTTGTGCATTCCCTTTAGACAGCCACAAACACAGGAAGGCTAGATGTGATGTGTCTGAGTGCCCATCTGCATTCTGAAGGCTCTTCCTAGGCAGGAATGGTTGGTGTAATGACATACCTGAATAGGCAGTGCCTGTCCCCACATAGAGAGCTGATTACCCCCTGATAGACTTGAGCCAGGGATAAGAAGAAATGACCTCTTTTACTTCAAAGACCCTTCATTGAAATCACCCCCACTTCAAAGGCACAACTAAGTATAATTATTGGGTCTCAACTGGACACTGTCAGAAGTGCTGCAACAAGGCCTGTTACTCTGCTGACCTGGAAGGACTGGTGTGCTGTTCTGCTGCTCTCTGACCCTGCTGAGGGAGAGCTGGACTCTGCCTTGCAACCCAAAGTGATCTCCAAGAGCTCATTGACTTGCCTTCTGTTACCATAGACTCAGGGATATCAAAGTCTCTACCCCTGCTCCTGTGCCTGTTTCACTGGAAATAGACCCAGATATTTGCTTCAATGAAAACAAGCATCAGCCGAGACATAGGCCCTGTTGCAGGAGTAAAATCAGTGCATCACATTTGGGGCCAGAGCAGCACCTCCGGAACCACTGCGTCAACCAACTCATCCCCTTCCTGCTGGAATTGGACTCAGCACTGACGCAGCACTGAAACCACTGCATCGCCGCCATCGCCTCCACAGCATGGAGAAACTTGGTGCATCAGCTTCAGAATTAATGCTTTGCACCTTCAATGCTTGTCTTCAGTAACCAACGCCTCACCAACGCATGTGAAAAATCAAGACATCCCTTGATTGCGGGAGGGACATTGACGCATCTACTGACGCATAAGCTCTGCATCTCGTGTTTGCGACCAGGACCAGGGTACTCTATTCCATGGGCCTGCATGGCTCCTGTACCCAGCCCATGCTCCAGCATGGTCGCTTGCACTTCTGACTTTGTCCCGCGCAACCTAAAGTACCCCCTAAAGTCATATTTGCTCCTACGTGCTATTTTTACACTTATTCTTCTAAAATTCATAACTTGACTTCTACTCATTGGACTTTTTGTCATTTTGGTTGTGATTTATTTATAAAGTGCCTATTTTTCTAAATCTGTATTGTCTTTTTGTGAAGCTTTGTATTGCTATGTGTTGTTCTTTAGACAAGGCTGACTGCTCTGTGACAAGCTACCAAAGGGTGAGACCAAGTTATTTTTTAGTGGGTATCTGACTTACCCTGACTAGAGTAGGGGTCCTTACTTCTGCTGCGTGTATACCCCTGCCAACTAGAGACCCAATTTCTAACAGAAACCTTCTGGGTATTCAATTTATTCCACAGAATGCAGATGAAAAAAGTTCAGGACCATCCAAACGTTAGGTGTATTAGGATGACCAAATAAATAAGTATTACATTGTTCAGTTGCCATACAGAAAGCTAGCTTTTACTTTTGTGCAAACAGAACAGATTGATGTCTCCTGACAGATTGTTAAGTAGCCTTTATGATAGACTCTTCATCATAAAGCATAAGTAAAAAAAAGAAGTATCACCATTCTCACATTGTTTGGCCTCCCAAATGTCCATGGCATGTAAACTCAATGGAGACATCTATTGCCGCTACCCAATTCAGTGAGCCGATGGGCAAAGCAGCATAGGTTCCATGGTCTTGTCACAGAGCCGTGCAGTGGAGTGTTCCTTCTGAGTCAACAGCACCTACGGATTTGCTGCATCAGCACTGGCTCTTGGGAGACACAAATAGGCATCCTGTGTCAGTGCTAACTCCACACATCGAAACTGTGGCATTCATCTTCTGTATGTGATACCCTGAACAGCCTTCCAGACACATCCTGACAGTGACACATAAAGATAGGTCTGGACACTCACCTGTGCCAGTTACAAACAATGTGGTAATCGAAGCAGCCTTCAACTTCACTGAAAAAGCACCCAAATCACACAATGATAAAAACACTTTTCAAGAAGCAGGTTGCTGTAGAGGCCCAATTCACCCATCACCAGTTTGAAAACGTGACACACTTCTAAAGAAGTGCATTCTTGAAGGTAACATGTGCTAAATGTATTATAATACAATACTGTGCTCCATTCATCAACTTCTACAATAGAGATATCTTCCGACTGCCAAAACTCAGATATTGTAAGCATGCATTGCATGTTCCAGAATTAGACCTTAATAACTTCTGAAATATTAAAAGAAAAGGTAACGTGACGCATAGTAAATTTTGGGAGAGGGAGCAAGTCATGGAGTGGATATAAAAAAATGTGTCACACATTGGCACTAGAGAAACTCTCCTCTGACCTGTTCCACCAAGAGGTGTAATTTTTAAATGGTGTGGCGCTCTCTGATAGTCCATTTATAGAAGCTGAAAAAAGAGAGTTTGGACTAGCCAAGGCTTAAAGTGCTTCATCTCTTTTTTTAATAGCACTGGTTGTCGGGTCAGTTGTTATCTGTCAGTTGGAGAGTGTACTGTTCATTGTGGTAGAGTATGTAATTCATAGCTCTTACTGCCGCAAGTTTGTGTTTGCAGCATGTTCTACTTTTGATCGCAAGCTCTGCACACTTCTCCCTTCTAGTGGTGGGTAATGACTTCTTTCTAAGATGTTTTCCATCTCAAGAGATCCTGTGATCCTTTCCTGAACTCCTATGTTACAATTTCGGTTGTTGGTTGGGGGTGGGGGGTAAGAGGGGTGTTAACCCTTCTCAAGCAACAACCACAATCCTTGTCAGGGTGAACCACAAAAGTCACTAAATTAATCTGTGCTTAATCCTCCAAGAAAAATACCACACCAATTAAGAAAACATTAATAAATTGACACCATAACAAAAATCCTTTCGTTGGAATATGAGTCATGAATTAAAGTTTTTAGCAAACAACTAGCACCTAAAATATCAAAAACATAAATGCAGACATCTAGTCATGTGAGACCAAGGCAAAGCTGAAAGCTATGACCAACTGTAAAGAGTGTAAGTCAGATACATGAAGAAGATTTGGCCCAGTCTCAGCTTACCTTTAGACTTAGGAAAAAAAAATATTCATCAGTGGGGCAAGGCAACCAGGAATGTCTGAGGAGGAGGATCTGCTGGACACAGTCACAGTGAAGATTTCTAAGTTCATGCTTTGTCACTTTTTTGGAAGACAAAATCTCCAGTGGGGTGCAGCTGCTGTCTGTAGCCGATGAGGGGTCCACCAGGTGGGATAACCCTTCTATGAGGAACAGCTGAACAGTATTTTCTGCTGGTAAGGAGAAGGTAGCAGGAACTACCACAAAGTCAGGGTGACCTTGGGTGGATCGGCCAGCAGGGCAGTACCAGTCTGTCAGTTCTCAGAGCACTTGATGGCTGAAAATGTGTTTAGTTCCACCTTTTGGCTGTTTGCACACCTTTACAACCATTTCCAAGGTCCCTGGATTGAGTGGGCACTCAGGTGGGTCCAGATCAGAGTTCACATTGTTGGAGCTTTTTGTGTTGCCGTAGTTCAGAACAGAAGGCCAGCCAACCTACACTTCGAGTCACTCTGATAGTTCTGGGTTCAAGCATGAAGGCACTACTAAAGCAGCAGGGCAGCCCTCTGAATTACAAAGCAGGCCTCACGCAGCAGGTCAATCGTCTGAATTACTAGGCAGGCCTTCTGAGTGTCCTCCGCAGGTCCAGGAGTGAATTGCAAAATGGGTTGAAGGGTCCAGTTTTTATACCTGGTGCCAGCCTTGAAGTGGAAAAAACTTCTAGAGTCCTAACCTCTCCCCAGCTTACCCCCCCCCCCCCCCCCACTCCCCACGGATGGCTGTGTAATTTCCTTCCTCTCTGCACAGGCTCCAAGATGTCTAGGGTGACAAAAGACTGGTGTAAAATTATTCCTGAGTATGCTGAGGCAGCTCCTTTGAAATGTAAGTGGGGCAGCAATTAACTCAGCTTCTCCCATCCTGCCATCCAGTTTGTTTCTTGGTCTGAGAGGAATACACAAACACCAACATTGCCCAGGACACAAGCTGCAGACACCATATGGTCTGGACAAGAAAATGCCAATTTCTAAAAGTGGCATTTTCCGAACTGTAACTTACAATCTGACTTTACCAGTGAAGAGAATTTTAAATTACAATTCTTTAGGGAACAAACATGACATTGCTACCTGTTCCCAAAGATAAGTTATCACTTAAATGTAATCAGTTAACCAATATCATCCTATGGCAGAGGAGATTGGCCTCACAGTAGTGAAAAACAAATGTATGGGTTTTTCACTACCAAGTCACGTATAACTTAAAAGTACATGTCCAACTTTTTAAATGTGCTACACCCTATCATAGCGGCTTTTACTGTCCTACCTTAGGGGTGAACTATATGTATTAAAAGGGAGTTTTAGGCCTGGAAAAAGGGTCAGTTTGCATAGACAGTTTAAAACTGCACACAGGCTGCAATGGCAGACCTGGGACGTTTTCAAAGGCTACTTAAATTGGTGCACAAAAAGTGCGGCAGGCCCACTAGTAGCATTTAATTTACATGCCCTGAGTACATGTTTTACCACTTTATTAGGGACTTCTAAGCAAATTAAAGGTGCAAATCATGCGCAGGCCAATGTGACCATGTTTTAATGAGTGGGCACAAGCACTTTAGCACTGGTTACTAATTGTAAAGAGCACAAAATCCTAAAGCCAACAAAAACTAATCTCAGCAAACAGGAGTGTAGGCAAAAAAGTATGAGGGAGGATCACCCTAAGGCCGACATGATGCACTGTTGTAACGATTTCTCAACAGATTTTTTTTCTGGCAATAGGTTCAGACATTCATGTCAAGCTCCTGGACATTCCATCAAAAATCGTTGTCCGTTCAACTTAAGTGATCTGATTTCTCAGCTACAGCATCGAAGAACTCCTCTTCCCTATTACTTCAAATTCAAGTGTTCTGGCATTAGGGCGTTTGCAAATAGATTCATCTCCTAATAGAGAACCTACTAGGGGTGGACAATGGCTTCACAAACCTGCAAAGGAGGAAGTATGAATAATTACACAAGTGAGAGCTAGATCCTCAAGTACTTCATCATTATTTCCAGTACTTTGAACACCCACAATCAATGTTTGCCCCTGCAGAAAATAGAAAATGTCCACGTTTGTCTCTAGTACCACACTCACAGTTAACGGGCAATGCACTATGTATGAACTGGTCAAGGATATCTGCTTACACTTTTCCCCCCACTGTGTTGTGGTCAAGGATATCTGCCTACACCTCCCCCCCCCCCCCCACTGTATTGTTCCCATATTGTGTAGTGATGAAACTGAATCATCCGTCTACGTACCTCTTTCTAGTAGCACCAATATGGGCATAGCAGCCCTCATACTTGGGAACACGAAAATCTGCTCATCAAAACCGATCCCCTAACACAGCGTTAGTCTCAACTATGACATCCACACTTAAGGAAAATGAACCAAGCGATTTTGCGCATGAAGTTCCAGAGTTTGGGTACCTCAGACTACCTAGGGAGTGCATGCTAATATGATGTGAGGCACGTAAGCCCACCATGTTATTCAACAAAGAGGGAACATTTTGTCTATTACTGTAAAAACAAATATAACTTCTAAAACATTGGTTCAAGACATTTATTTGTTATTTTCTTCACTTTCAAAAAGGCGGAGGTAACCATACACATCCATTCAACCACATTTAGTGGCAGTGGTGCTTACTTGCAGAACATACAGCACATCTCTGTTCAGAATTCAAGACATCAAGGTATTCACGGAGGGACTTAAGCATTGCATAAGGGCACTTAAGTCAATGGCAAACTAGTACAATTCTTGATAGTACAGGTCTGATTATAGTCAAGATGTATTGAAACTTACAAGGAGCACATCCTTTCTCCTTCATATCAATGTATTCCTGTTCATTGGCTAGGATACCTCATCCCTCCCAACTTTCTTGATTTATGTCAGTGATTACATTGGGATGCCATGGCCGACTAATTATATGTTTACTCCATCTCTCCTAAAATTATTATGGCATCCTGAAACGTTTATTTCTTCATTGTACATTAACATTTTCTTTTTATTACACATTTACTACTATGTCGAATGAACACTTTAAAAGCTGATTGCCTTGGTATATTTGTGCTAGTCAAAAGTGGGCTCACAGTGGATACATACTATTGAACAGACCGAATAGCTGAAGGTTGCACTGTGAGCACTGGCTTGAGAGTAAAAATAGAGAAAATCGCCATCATTAATCCTAATGTGATCACTATCCTCATAACTGCTGTTCTTTTCATCCACGGCACTCAGCTGTAAACCCATCCACAAGCACTTGGCCAAGTTATTAAACCATTTTAATGTGGTATGTGGCAACCTGGTCGTGTTCCTCCTTTACCTGCAATTTACGGTGCATTGTAGCTGCTCAAAGGAAGGGTTGATAGCCTTGTAAATGTAAATAGTTTGGTAAATAACCTTGTAAATAGTAAATGTGTAGGTAAATCTTTACAAACGCATGGCAGCGCACGATCTTTTTAATAATGTAAACGCCTTAAGCGTTTTCCCTCCTCGAGTTGTAAACATTTATCCACAATAGGCTCCACCATTAGTACTCTTAAATCCCAATCAAGTTGATTATTTAGAATTGTTGATTATTTTAGAACTGTGAAGAATGAGCAGCTGGAAGTTCATAGTAAGTTTTCAAATGGTCCTTTCGACCTGGATCACACACCTGGGCTTGTCTATTGACTACTAATCACTTTTTTTCAAATCGAGTGTCTTCTAAATGAAGTTGCAAAGTAGCCACTTTCTGCAACAGTTGCAAAGTAAAGCATTGCCACAGTAAAGTGCATGATTTTGATTCCTTTCATACCTAAAATGCCACCTGAATATGTGTGGAACTTCAAATCTTAGGGTAACTATCACTGGATTTCATGAAACAGAATGTGTTACTCTGGTGTTTTTTAGAGCGTCTGTGGGCTCTGTTACAAAGAGAGACTCACAGATATTACTGAGAAAATCTATAAATGCAATGGAGAAAAGAAGACTTTTAATGAGATTTGGTGGTATGCCTGTAAGAATTGTTAGGAATGTGTAACCCAAATCACACACTGAGGGATTAGTCAATCTTCTTCGAATAGTTTACCAAATGGGGATGCGACAGTCAAGTCCTCATGGTTGTTGGCTCTATTTAATTTAGACACTTCATAGAAACAGATGTTTGGGAGTTTTTTGAATTAGTGGAAAACGGTAAGAATGGCACTTAAAGCAGTTAGTATTTTGGTGTTTTCTCAGCAGTCAAATGTGCACCTGTAATTAAGACAAAATGTCTATAATTTGAAAATACATCTGGGTAGTGGATAAGGCAAGAAACAACTGTTTATATGTATTATATAGAAGTGCTAAGTGGAGGGATGCAGACACATTATGACAGTATTCGGAATAAGATGAAGTATCTCTGCTGGACAGCCAGTTTACTTTAAGCATACCGTTTGTTAAAGGTCCTTGTTATAGGGCCTCATTCTGGGATATTTCCGTATTGTGGCGAACTTTTACATTCCTAGAAATAAAACCTTGTCAGCCAAATGTTGATTGATGATTTTTGTGACTTCTTTCTAGCTTTAAAAATTTCTTTTTGGCTAATGCCAAGGCACACAGCCAATATCTTTGCCTCAATGTGTACATGTCATGGTTTACTATGTAATTCAAGGTAGCAAAACCAGTATTGTAATGTCAATAAAGCTGTAAATACAAGTGTTCTTTAAGAAAAGCTAAATAGTCGAATTTTTATGAGTCAAGACTAATTGTTGTCATTATTCTTTTTCTCACATTTCCTTTTTTCCTTGCAAAGTACTGTTAAATCGAGTTCTCATTCATCGTGTGTCTCACGGTGATGAATATATTTTTTATTTTTACATCATGAAAGGCCCCTAGCACACCAGTGTTTATTTTGTCTATGAATAAACTACAGATTTGGAGCTCCCTTCGTTGTTTCTTAGGGGCCTGTGAAATTTTTCCAGTATGCAAAGGGTTCCTCACAAACCCCCAAACTACAGGCCTCAAGCCAGGTAGGGACTGTTGTAAACAGTTGTGTGTGACGGATCCCCACCAGGTATGCATGTGGTGCCCGAGGTCGAGCCACAACTCCAAGACCTGAACCAATTGCATGTTGATGAACCTGAAGACTTTCAGGAAACGCAAGGTGTAGCTCTACATTACCAAGCATAAGAAGCCGCCAAGTCGGGCTGCTCCGAACCCCGGTCTGTGTCAAAGGTTCACCCCATTCCCAGAGTCGTCAGAGCATCTTGAGAGGCTAGTCTTAATCACACTCCGAATTTCAGGTAAATCTAAAAAGAAACACAAGCAGTCCAAAATGGGATTCCACTCCCTCGCTCTACTTACATTCCTCTGAGCAAGCGTGGGGGCAGTGCCACATCCCAATTTCACTCCCTAAGTCAGCCAGTTTTCGGAGTTGATCCCCTAACTTGTGTCTGCAGAAGCTGAGTTTCTGGGGGCAAATGCCTACCATGTCAGATTGAAGAATTCTGTGCAGCCATTCTTCAGCTTTTTGGTCTCCTTATGACTCCCTCTGACATGCCTTCGGACCTCAAGGAGCAGCGAGGCCCATCTGGGATTATACTAGTGGGTTCGTCCTCTGCACCATTTAGACCCTCTGAGCCCCTATTGCCTCCGACCCTGCTTCCGGCACCAAGGCCTGTGTCAGCCCCAGGTTTCTCAATGCCCATGCTGACTCCCTCTATGCTGGAGGAGGAGAAACCAATTATTCTCTCAGAATTCGAGTGAGTGCCGGTCCAACATCGGTCCACATTGTGCCCGAATCCAGCTGCGACACCACTTTCTCTAATGGATGTTCAAGTTCCTCAACGGAGGCAGCCCTCCTTCCACTCACTTTTTGGCTCAGTTTCTGACGATTATGACCAGGGTGATGAGTTCACTTAGCCTTAAACCGGTTACAGTTGGTATGAGAACTTGCATGAGGCTCTTCTCCCCTGACAGCCTTTTTTAACTTCTCCAGCCCGCCACAGAGGCATCCGTTTCCTATGCAATGGTTAGGCATAGTGGGCCTGAAATGCTTGACCTCCTCCTCTGCACCATGAAGGTCTAAACTAATGTTCTAACTGAGGTCTTACAACTTGGACACACTTCTGCTGAACCTCTCCTCATTTAACATGGCTTTGACAGACACTTTAATAGGGTCCTGAAACAAACTTTGCTTTGGGTCCTGTCAGCTGATAAGTTGTCAAGCGTTATTGTCCTGCTCTGGGTGACCCTGCTTTTCTCTTGCAGCATCCTTCACAAAATCGTTCTTATTGTTTAGGCCTCTGCAAATCAGTCTAATCCAACCACATTTCCCACCACTCCTCCTGAAAGGGAATCTAAATGCGTGGAAACATTTAGCAACAGAGTTTTTTCTTCCACCAGCCTAGACCTCTGCTTTGCCCATGGCAGCTACTTGTTGGGCCATTATTTCCTTAGATTTGTGGATTCAGTGGCTCAAGCTCTTGTTCCTGCCAACTTTGCCATGTCATGGTCAAGGCAGTTCAAGATGGTTGTTATGTGGCCAAGTTCACAATTTGTTGTGGCTTGGACACCACCAATTCCATTGTGCAAGGTATCAGCACCAATATGGCCATTCGCCAACACGCATTGCTGCTATCTACTGGGTTCTCTGGCGATGTTCAGTCCTCCCTGATGGACATGCATTTAGATGGGACATGCCTGTTCTGGGAAAAGGCTGTTTCCGCTGTCAAGTGTTTTGAAGAGCACCAGTTTCAGTGTTCCTTTCATGATTTCGGGTGCTGGGTCTTTTGGGACTCAGCAATTGTGCAGTCGTAGCCGGGGTGCCCACCGCCCATGTAGCCAAGGTTAGCGCGCCACACAGTCCACCAGGCCTGCCCTCCTCCCCACCACCCCACCTGCCAAACCTCTTGAGTGTGCTCTTGATGTACCACAGTCACCCGAAGGGAGGCAGAATCCAAAGATTCTTTGTGGGTTGGCACAACATCACTTCGAATAGCAAGGTCCTTCAGATAGTTTGCAAAGGATATGCTCTCCTATTCCTTTCTTCCCCACTGCACATTCCACCGTCCCCTCCAACTACTGATGGAGGACCATCTCTCCATTTTGCTACTGGAAGTTTAAGCACTTTTGGCCAAAGGGGCTATCGAAAGGCTACTGGTGCCAGAAGTAGGATGTGATTGCTATTCCTGCTTCTTTTTTCTGCCCAAGAAGGATGGAGGCCTCTGGTCTATATTAGAACTGTGCTCTCCTAATGCCATTGTACAAAAAGACAAGTTCAAAATGCTCACCCTGGCCCAGGTCTTGTCTGCTGTTGACCCTGGAGACTGGATGGTGGCGTTGGACCTGCATAATGGCAATTTTCATATATCTGTCCTGTCAGCCCATCTATGCTACCTGTGGTTCGTGGAGGGACAGGAGCATTTCCAGTTCTCCCCTTTGGTGTCTCCAGCGTCCCGCAATTGATGTTATGGCCGCTGCTCATCTTTGGAGGTCTGGGGTACAAGTCTTCCCCTTCCTTGGTGACTGGCTGTTGAAGGAGAGCTCATCCCTGGCAGTTGTCAGCCACCTCCAGACTATGGCAAACCTCCTGTCATGTTTTGGGTTCACTATTAATGTGTCAAAGGTGCTGTCATTCATAGGAGCCATTTGGTTTTGTGCCTTTCTCCTGGGAAAGATAGTCCGGAATATTCAAGTTATGATCCTGATCTTTCAGCCTCAGTCATGTATTTCAGTGAGGTTGACTCCGTGGGTGCAGGGTCTGTTGGCCTCCTGTATCCTGCTGGCCGAGCACACCAGGTGGCATATGCAAGGTCTGTAATGGGATGAGAAGTCCAGTAGACCTAACATCAAGGGGACCTCTCTGACTGTGGTCTTCCCCCAAACATTTTGCCTTATTTTTCTGATCTCATTTTTCTGCACCAGGGCCTGTAAATCAAATGCTACTGGAGGGTCTTCAGCACTTATTGTGGCACCCACTCAAGTAGCTCCGAAAACATGTCTCAGGCCTGCCATTGCAGCCTGTGTGTGCAGTTAAACTGCCATTTCAACCTGACAAAACACTGTTTGCCAGGTTGAAACCTCCTTTTTTAATACATCTATGTCAGCCGTAGGGTAGGCCCTAAACAGCCCATAGGGCAGGGTGCAATGTATTTAAAAAGGAGGACATGTAGTTTTAAGTTTTACATGTCCTGGTAGTGAGAAGACTAAGGTCCTGATTTAGATGTTGGAGGTAACAGTCAAGCATTTGACTTTTCAACTGAAAAACCCATGCGCCACAATGACAGTCTTCCCACCATATTTAGATGTTGGTGGTCCCATAGATGAAAGCCTGCATTGGAACCACTGCCTCTGGCAAGAAACACCACCAGTGTCAATGACAGGAGAGGGAAAAGTGACTGCCGGTAGTACCCCAGCCACCCTTCCCGCTGTACAGATTTGGATGTTGCTTACCACCAAGAATAAAGTGGCGGTCCAATCTCCATGTCTGATTTGGCAGATTGGGGGGGGGAATGGGTGTAAATTCACCTTTTTTTTCCCCATTCCACCCTGTGCTCGAGTGGACATGACAGGACAACCCCTGTCGTCATTGCTGCCCTTGACCCCTTGGGAAGACACAACCCTCCACCGCCATCTCTACCCCTCCCAGTCACCAGACTCGAAGGTAAGGATGCCGCATTGCCAAGGTACAGGACCACTGTAGACCCATCCATATCACAATGCTGTTTTAAAGTCACTGTGACATGAAGGATGTCACACATGGCTGGGGACACACTGACACAACACTCATATCGCACACATACACAACTGTCATTGTGGTGTCATTTATTTATTGCCAGATGAATGCTGGCACCACATTGATAGTACACACACACTGGACAACGGTGTCTGTGTGTGCACATTGTAAGGGGACCTGTACTGGTAGCTTTGTGCAACCTGTTGTACATGTGAGTCAGTATGTATGTGTGTGTGTGGGTGTTTGAATTGGCTGGTTGAGGTGGAGGGAGCTGAAGTGAATGATAATGGTTGTGTCTGTGTGTTACTTGCATGCTTGCATGTTAGATCAATGTTGTGTGTGTTGTGTTGCTGTGTGACACATTCATGTGAGTTTGGCAGATGTGATGTGTGTAGTTGTTCATGTGTGTGAGTGTTTTTTTTGTAGCTGTGTTGGTTGATGTCATTGTTTCGTGTGTGGGTGCAGTGTCAATGGTGTATGAATGTTGTGTCATAAGTGTATGTCAATGTGTGTTATCAGCATGTACGCGTTGTGTTGGAATTCTAATGGATGATGGTGTGTATGTGGTGTGTATGTCACCTAAGGCCAAGGGACAGTGTGTGTGTGCTCTACCAGAAAGAGCGTTACCAAAGGTAAGTAACTTGTTCTTCTCTGCCACTATTCCCACTACTGGCACTGCCTTGTTATTCCCTTTCATCTCTGTTTTCTGTGCAAGACCAATTTCCTTTAAAAAAAAAAAAGCAACCTGGACAGCCCATTTGTAGTGCAATATATGCAACACTGTTGATACCTATTTCTAAAGATTTGCCATCTTTTTGTGCATTTACACTGACTTAAAGAGTGAGTGATTCGTTGATTTTCTCCTGCATCATGATGAAATTTATGAGTTTCTTGTTTAATTTGGACTTGTGGAAATTCACCTTACCAAATGCATATCAAATGATGAAAAAAAGAAAAGTATTCTGAATTTCAGCTATGCCTATTGACCCTCTTTAATTTTGAATAAAACTAGAAAAATGTCCCTCTCATTAGTTCTAAATAATAATTTATGAAAGGTAGACAATAACTAATTAAAATAAACAGACATGTTCACTATTAATTATTTAGGGTATAAAGGGTTGCTATAGTTACACCCATTCTTTGTTCTTACTCCTAAAGGGAACAATGGAAGCAGTTTTCCCCCACTAAAATTGTTGGTTTAAGTAATCGTACACATTTAGTTTCAACAATGTAGTGTCAGATGGGAATTTGACTTTACAGCCATTTTTCCTTCCCACTCCTATGGGAGTAATGAATTCTGTTTTCCTCGCTAAAGCTAAATATGGTAGAGGTAAGGGCAAAGCCAAATTAAAACCAAATGTTTTTTTTCTCCAAAAAATAGAATCTTAAAATCCGTAGCAGTTAAATATTAGAAGTCAAAGACCTGTGAATATGCATGACTATGCTCATAGTACACACATCATTTGAGACTGAAAAACAAAGCCATTCAAGTCTGTCACAATTATTAGTCTCATATCTCATGTAAAATATCTTTTGAAATATAGATTTTTGCAAATTGTCCATGTACTTCCGGTACCAGTCTGCTCGTGGACTTTATAACATCACTATCAATTTACCACTCATCAAGGCGGTAACAGTGCGAATTTCCATGAGCTTATAACCCAGAAGGCCTATGGCAAAAGAAGGGGAAATGGATACAAAATAAATCCAACTCTGCTCCACTGATTTTTCTACAAACCCTCACGCCTTCCTTACATAATTCCCAATTAAACTGTTGTAAGAACAGTAACTGGACTTGCTGCTTCTTTCCAAAAATGCATATTGATGTGCCCCTCATCCTTTTTTTATGACAATGTACTTTTTGAAATGATCTAGAGAGTACAATATCTTATTTGGGAAGAGTGGGGGATAATTTCTAGTGAAAAATCCTCTTTTGGATAAACCCTCAGTTGAAACAGCATGTGAGTCTGCTGGTGACAGCATTCCACTTCCTTCTTATAGCAGAAGGTTCCAGACCACTTCAGACATTTACATTTGGTCACTGGAAAGATGTGTTCAACAGGGTTGTATGATACAACCACGCATGCCTTAACAACGTGGCCTGAATAACAACTCCGTCTTTACACCACATGCCTTTACAACAAATTGAGTTGTGAAAGCATACTTGGCAAACGAGAATGCGTGGTAAATTCCCCCCCTGCCATGCACACCAACACCCGATACCCTAGCCCTGCAATCCACCCTGCCCTGCTCAAAACTACCCCAAACCCGGCACTCCTGCCCTGAGCCCTAAACCCGTCCTCACCCCTGAAAACTGGCCCTTCACCCTGCCCTGAAACCTAAAACCCTGCCCCAGCCCTTACAACTACGCTCACCCCTCTGCCCTGAGCCCTAAAGCCCTCCTCCCTGCCCAAGAATCTAACCCAACCTACCGGCTGCCCTGAGCCCTAAAACATCTCCCCACCCCTAAAAACTAACCCCCTGCCCAAACCCAGCCCCTAAAAACCTGCTCCCTGCCCAAAAAACAAACCCGACCTCCCCTACTTCAAAAAAACTAAGCCGACCTTCCCCCTGTCCTTAGCCCTAAAACAGCCCCACCTCTAAAAACTACCACTCCAAACGCGGCCCCAGCCCTTAAAAACTTGCTTACTGCCCAAAAAAGCTAACCTGCCCTCCCGCCTGTCAAAAAAACTACCCTGAACTCCCCGCTCACTCTTAGCCCTAAAACAGCATCCCACTCCTGAAAAATAACCCCCAAATCCAGCCCCAGCCCGTTAAAAACCTGCTACTTGCCCAAAAACGTAATCCGACCCCATCCAAAAAACTAACCCGATCTTCCTCCCCCCTATGCCCTGAGCCCTAAAACCAGCCCCCACCCCTAAAAACTACCCCCCTAAACCCAGCCCAGCCCCACTTACCTCTCCCCAGTGGTGGCTGGTGACATTAGAAAGTGGTGGAGCATAAAAGTTGGGTATGACTTCTAAGTAGCGAGTGAAGCGAGCATGCCTAATGGACAAACATAGAGCCCAGGGTGGGTCCTCATCTCAAGAAAACAATGAAAAAAGATGGACAAATGGTGTATTTGAAAGCAAATGAAGGTAGTGAGAAAGCAAGGTTCATAAAGCTGTGATGAATGTATAGCCTTGAAATATTAAACACATTGAAAACTGCCCCATATCTTACTGCAATAATAAGTTCAACAGTTAGTTTTATTGTACAGTGTGACAACTTCAGACCCTTTGAAGAGTTGGCTTGCCCAGTGTCTTGCACTGCATGCAGCATCGACTTTGGAAGAAAATGTTCTAACCAGGCATCGGGAAGCACCCACAGATGCTGGCTGCAATCAGTCATTCAGAAATGTGTGCAGACAGGCCTATAAGTGAAATGGAAAAAAGTGTGGGCTCTCTAAAAGGGACCATTAAATTAAATGACTGTGATTCCCTTAGTGTGCCACCTGACGTGTATTTTGATTTCTCTCTGAGATGTTACTGCCTCCTAAAATATAACACAACAACGGACATACACCTAAAACGTGTCAATCATTTTGACTTGGTCAATGGTTGTTATCTGTTTAAGATAAATGAGCAACAACAATGATTTATAATAAATAATTAACATTGGAAATGTTTCAATTCTGAAATTGTAAGACTATGAATTAAATATTATTGAGGCCAGTGGAAGGAGTATGGCCTTCAGTAATGTGTGCTTTATGTTAAATAACGCCTTTTTCTCTGCACATCTCATCCATCTGCACGTTTTCAATCTCCTCTCTTTCATCTTCAGCACCCTGTTTTCACTCTCGCCTGAAGGCACTTCCTCGCATCACCCTCATTTTACCATCCTAAGCATACACTGCACTCATACACATTTAAGCACTTTATTTCCCTTTGCCTTAAAATATTTTGAACTATTTGCACAGCCTCCTCACACATTTACACTGAATTTCAATTATAACTGGAATACATGACCATTGTTCTGTGTGCTCTACAGGGGCGCCAACACACTGACGGGCACTGTGCTTTGCCAGCTCAGTGCCAGCGTGCTCAATCAAAGCCCTTCATAAACACCTGGCACAAGTCAAAGTATGCACTATACAAAAGTAATAAGGTGCACGAAAAAATACAGAAACACAACATGATGAAACAGCTAACTCCTGGGGTATGCAACATTGGGAAAAATGTGAAAAAAGCGACGAACACAATCAGTGACACGCATTACCTTAACGTTTTTAACATTCATTGTTCACAAATCAATCCATGTTTTGGCATTAATGTTAAGGGCATGAAAATAGGGCCAGTTTTAATGCCATACAGCGGATAACTGCCTTTCCTGTAAGCACATATTTCTCCCTTTGAGTTTGACTCTGATATGTGGATAAACTTTGCAAGGGAAATCAGAACCCATCTCCTCTTTTGGAACAATTTAACAGAGGAACAAATACAGCACCTCCACTTCTAAAGGGGCCAGCGATCTGCAGCCAGGGCCTGGGGTGTCAAAGTGGGGAGGTTAAGGTGACAAGGGGTCTCAGCACAATATAGAAAATCCAAGATTAGCATTATAACTCTCACCATTACTGACAACAAGGCACTAAACGAGACATGCTTGCATTCACTTCTACTGTGTGACAGATGGGAAAGGGTGGGATCCCTGCCTGTGAATGACAAGCGACTGCCCTCATGCAGGGATGAAGACTCCAACTCCTGAAATCATGATGCTAAAAGCGTCACTGGCCTACAGTGGATACCATCAATGACCACGGTAGAACCTAAGGGCTTTAGAAAGCTAAGCCTTGCGTCGTGCTCCACAGTGCAGAAAAGTTGATTTACTGCCTGGCTTCCGTCTAGTACTTCAAAGCGAGGGGGGCAGGCAGCCTAGAAATGACAGCCCAGAGTTAAATACATTGATTTGTTTAGAGATACGATCATATCTCTAAACAAATTGATCTGTTTAAATATGTAGATGTGAGGAATTCCAGAAGGGCGTAGCCCCTTAGCCCTAAATGAGAAACTGCCCCTGCCTCGCCTGTTGCTTCCTCTTCCTGCTCCTGACAGCTAGACCGCATGCTCTGCCTTAACCACGCACATGCGTGATTAAGGCAAGCATGGTTTTGCTTGCGTGGAAATGGCACGCGTGGCTCAGCCCTTGTTGTTAAGGCCGTTTTCTGTTTAACAGCGTAGTCTGCTGTGTTATGTTTGCATGCTGGTTTTTAGATCTCGCTGCACACAGTTTTAGCCGTCTAGCAAGACAGCTTGTCAGCCCACAACACACACACACTTTCATATAACATACAGAAAGGGGGAGGGGTAGCACTCTTCAGGCGTTTGTTTATTTACCTCAGCATTCTTCGAGCCCTAGCTCGATGGGTTGCTAAACAGTTATATCACTGCATATCGCGGACGCTTACAAGAAAATAGTAATTCTGTGTTTTTGGTTTTGTTTTATGTTCACTTTTCAAGCCAATGTGGCATGCACTGGTGGGTGTCACCTACCCAGCTCTACCTTTAAATGACCGCAGCTCATACAGTCACAGATGCTGATACCATCACAGAGCCATGATTAGTGATCCCGGGTACTAGAGTATGGCCTCCAGGCATGTTCATTGACTGAGTAGAGCTTCTTGCTGGTCGTTTTCAATCCAGGCAAAGTAAAATGTGCAGGTTTGGTGGCCATTCGGAAATGGGCTCTAAAGCTGTGTGCACCATTGACACTTATTACTAGGGACTTGGACCCTTGCCAGATGTTGTTGTATGAGTGCTAGTAGTCCCGTTCCTTTCACTTAATAAATAGTGATTTGGTAGTGGCAAAAGTGGTAGGTTGCACACTTGTGCCCCATCCAATAACATGTGGCGTGCCTCCCCGCCTCTCGCTACTTGCAGAAAAACACAGGGGTGCGGAAAATCTTATTTACACCCCACTCTAAGTAACTGCCCTTTCCAAAGTGTCTGCCTCTGATTCGTGTTAACTAGATCAAAAGGATTAATACGAGCAGCCGTTGTTTTCTACTGCGTCCATCGGTGTAGTGGGCGCACACGCCGCCCTCTCATTGGCCCTGGAATGTACTGCTATTTCAAGTTTCTTGCACTGAAAGTGCCAGGCTGCTTCATAAGATCACCTCTGACTAACTCCATGCTTTCATCTGAGACGGCCTCACTTTCCAGGCACTTCTTGTCAGAATAAAAATACTAGCGCTCACCAATATTCTATACTACATAATAAAATGTTAGATGGACAGTTTAGAGGTCCAGCCAATTGGATTAATGTGCCAATTTTAGACTGTACAACTCGTTTGACAATAACATGTTGCTTATGTCTGTTTTTCGCTTCTGACTGAGATAACTTATCCTTAATTTTGTCAGCTTTGATTGCTTTGGAATGGCTACGTTTTAGTGAAACAGATCGTTACACCAGGCAGTGTTATTTAAAGCAGCACAGAATAATTACACAAGAATTGCGCTAATTAGGTGTAGGAAAGTACCATCTTGCCTGACCTGTTACCCCCATTTTCACTGTATGTATGTTTTTGCCCATGTGTCACTGGGACCCTGCCAGGCAGGGCCCCAGTGCTCATAATGTATGTCCTGTCTGTGTTCCCTGTGTGGTGCCTAACTGTATCACTGAGGCTCTGCTAACCAGAACCTCAGTATTTATGCTCTCTCTGCTTTCTAAAATTGTCACTGCAGGCTAGTGACTAAATTTACCAATTTTCATTGGCACACTGGAACACCCATATAATTCCCTTGTATATGGTACCTAGGTACCCAGGGTATTGGGGTTCCAGGAGATCCCTGTGGGCTGCAGCATTTATTTTGCCACCCATAGGGAGCTCAGACAATTCTTACACAGGACTGCCACTGCAGCCTGAGTGAAATAACGTCCACGTTATTTCACAGACATTTTTCACTGCACATAAGTAACTTATAAGTCACCTGTATGTCTAACCCTCACTTGGTGAAGGTTAGGTGCCAAGTTACTTAGTGTGTGGGCACCCTGGCACTAGCCAAGGTGCCCCCACATCGTTCAGGGCAAATTCCCCGCACTTTGTGAATGCGGGGACACCATTACACGCGTGCACTACACATAGTTCACTACCTATGTGTAGCTTCACAATGGTAACTCCGAACATGGCCATGTAACATGTCTAAGATCATGGAATTGTCCCCCCAATACCATTTTGGTATTGGGGGGACAATTCCATGATCCTCCGGGACTCTAGCACAGAACCAGGGTACTGCCAAACTGCCTTTCTGGGGTTTCCACTGCATCTGCTGCTGTTGCCAACCCCTCAGACAGGTTTCTGCCCCCTGGGGTCTGGGCAGCCCAGGAAATAGGTGTGAAGGGCTGGGGAGGAGTAGCCTCCCCCAGCCTCTGGAAATGCTTTGATGGGCACAGATGGTGCCCATCTCTGCATAAGCGAGTCTACACCGGTTCAGGGATCCCCCAGCCCTGATCTGGCGCGAAACTGGACAATGGAAAGGGGAGTGACCACTCCTCTGACCAGTACCTCCCAGGGGAGGTGCCCAGAGCTCCTCCAGTGTGTCCCAGACCTCTGCCATCTTGGATTCAGAGGTATTAGGGCACAATGGACTGCTCTGAGTGGTCAGTGCCAGCAGGTGACGTCAGAGACCCCTCCTGATAGGCGCTTACGTCTTTCAGTAGCCAAGCCTCCTTTCTTAGTAGCTAAACCTCCTTTTCTGGCTATTTAGGGTCTCTCCTCTGGGCTATTCCTCAGATAACGAATGCAAGAGCTCACCAGAGTTCCTCTGCACTTCCCTTTTCAACTTCTGCCAAGGATCGACCGCTGACTGCTCCAGGACGCCTGCAAAACTGCAACCAAGTAGCAAGACGACTACCAGCAACATTGTAGCGCCTCATCCTGCCGGCTTTCTTGACTGTTTCCTGGTGGAGCATGCTCTGAGGGCTGTCTGCCTTCACCCTGCACTGGAAGCCAAGAAGAAATCTCCCGTGGGTTGACGGAATCTTCCCCCTGCCAACGCAGGCACCAAACTTCTGCATCACCGGTCCTCTGGGTCCCCTCTCATCCTGACAAGCGTGGTCCCTGGAGCACAGGAGCTGGGTCCAAGTGTCTCCCACAGTCCAGTGGCCCTTCTGTCCAAATTTGGTGGAGGTAAGTCCTTGCCTCCCGACGCCAGACAGCAAACCTGTGTAATGCGTGATTTGCAGCTGCTCTGGCTTCTGTGCACTTCTCCAAGGATTCCTTTGTGCACAGCCTAGCCTGGGTCCCCAGCACTCCGTCCTGCATTGCTCAACTCGCTGAGTTGGACTCAGACGTTGTGGGACCCTCCTTTTGTGACTCTGAGTTCACAGATCTAAGTGCCTGTTCCCGTACTTCTGCGGGTGCTGCCTGCTTCTGCTGGGGCTCTCTAAGTTGCTGAGTGCCCCCCTGCCTCCTCGTCCAAGGGGCGACATCCTGGTCGTTCCTGGTCCCCAGCAGCACCAAAAATCCTCAAATGCGACTCTTGCAGCTAGCAAGGCTTGTTTGCGGTATTTCTGCCCGGAAACACTTCTGCAACATCCAGCACACCGTGGGACATCTTCCATCCAAAGGAGAGGTTCCTAGCCCTTTTCGTTGTTGCAGAATCTTCAGCTTCTCCCACCCAGAGGCATCCCTTTTGCACCTTCATCCTGGGTTTAGTGGGCACCTGCCCCCCCTGGACACTTTTGTGCCTCTTGGACTTGGTCCCCTTCCATTACAGGTCCTCAGGTCCAGGAATCCGTCTCCAGTGTTTGCTGGTGCTTGTGGTTCTTGCAGAATCCCCTATCAAGACTATTGTGTCTTTCTGGGGTAGTAGGGTAACTTTACTCCTACTTTTCAGGGTCTTGGGGTGGGGTATTTTGGACACCCTTAATGTTTCCTCACAGTCCCAGCGACTCTCTACAATCTCCCATAGGCCTGGGGTCCATTTGTGATTCGCATTCCACTTTTGGAGTATATGGTTTGTGTTGCCCCTAGGCCTATGTCTACCTATTGCATCCTATTGTGATTCTACATTGTTTGCACTACTTTTCTTACTGTTACATACCTGTTTTGGGTTTGTGTACATATAATCTGTGTATATTACTTACTTCCTAAGTGAGGGTATCCTCTGAGATACTTTTGGCATATTGTCACTAAAATAAAGTACCTTTATTTTTAGTAACTCTGAGAATTGTGTTTTCTTGTGATATTGTGCTATATGATATAAGTGGTATAGTAGGAGCTTTGCATGTCTCCTAGTTCAGCCTAAGCTGCTTTGCCATAGCTACCTCTAACAGCCTTAGCTGCTAGAAACACCTCTATTCTACTAATAAGGGATAACTGGACTTGGCACGAGGTGCAAGTACCACAGGGTACCCACTATAAGCCAGGCCAGCCTCCTACATTAGGGCCCAGATTTACAAAGACTTTGTGTCAGGTTTGTGGAACTTTTGTAACTCAGACCCAACACAAAGTGTACTGTTGGGATTTACACTCCAAAGCAATTCATGATTTGCTTTGGATTGTAACCCAAAGTAACGCAATTCAGGGCAATGTGTTGCCTTACATTACTTTGCACCCAGGGGGGCTTTCCATGGGTGGTGCATGCCATGCATCCATCCTCGGGTGTTGGAGCTAATCCCTAAGGGTACCTGTGTTGGTGCATGGTTTGAAAAGAGCACCAACGCAGAGAGAAAACAGAACTGTGCCACATTTTAGTAGATATGGCACAGTTCTACTCTCTCCTATGCACACAATGCAGTGCAGCAACTTTACTTGCTGTACTGCATGAACTCTTTGTAAATGTGTACCTTGGTTCATACTATAGCTTCAGTGATCACTGCACCTAATTGCTGATTGGTTAATAAATCAATTTCCCATAGTTTATATTTTGAGGTTAGCCTGATTTCACAACACAGTGATGGAAAGGGAGGGATGCAAGGGTGCATAGCTGTAAGGCTAGTTGGCTGCATTTATTTCTATATAGAGGCTGAATATGAGAGCCCATGTTTAAAGTAGATGTCTCCCCTTTGTTTAGCATGTACCAAGTTATTTTATTTTGTCAGTGAAGTTACTCACTGTCATCCACTCACACAAACCTAGACTCGAAGGGATACTCAAAGTGCAGCCCTTCTGAGTGTATTTAATTGTATGAAAGTAGTTGCGAAGGATGTGAGTCCTTAAGAAGTAATAGATCCAAAATTGCATCCTTACTGGGAAAAAGTACCTCATTGTACCACTTGACTCTTGCGGGGTGGTGAAGCAGAGTAGTCCAAGACTTAGTCAGGGAATGGTGACATGGGCTAGCAATCTCAATACGCTGGATGCAACGACACTACTCAAGAAATAATTGGCCAGTCAGTGTTTGTCTTTTATAAGGGGAAAGTATTTTATAACACACACACTACTAAATTGTATGCATTAAATTACAAATATGTACACCAGATTGATGGGAATACCTTTGTTGACATCATCATAAACATTTCACCCTCAGTGGGTCCTGAACCCCATAAACACGATACCCTCCCATCTATACCAGATGGAAGATCACAATATAATTGTGTTAGACATAAATTAAGAATATTGGCTTTCCCTTGGTGTCACCCATTATTAATAAAATAGACACAATATGTTTTATTGCATCTTTAGAATTAATAGAAACCATATAAGGATTCAAACGTCTTCATTACAAATATCATTGCATTATTCATCACTACTATTAATAAAGTGGCTTATTTCAAAACAACTACAACCATGTTTGTCAGAGTCTTTCTTTATTTTACAGGCAACATAATGCAGCCATAGGACCAACCAAAAGGGGTCTCCACAATCAAGAGCCTGAGAGCAAAAGCCCCAGCTCTGAGAATGCTTCTATAACAAGGTAACCCTCTCCCAGGTTCAAGCACTTAGGGCCTGATTTATACTTTTTTTTAGCGCCGCATTTGTGTAATTTTTTTACTCAAAAGTGGGGCAAATTTACAAAATCGAATTGAATTTTGTAAGTTTGCGCCGTTTTTGTATCAAAAAATTACGCAAATGCTGCGCTAAAAAAGTATAAATGAGGTCCTTAATTCTTTCACACAGATAGGGAGACATTTCAGAAAATCCTTCTGGCGCTGTTGTACTCCATTCAGTCCCCACACAACACTTGTACAAGATGTTAGTGGTTCCTTCCTTAGAGTACCAGAGAGAGAGAGTATGCAAATTTATCCCCATCTTGGGTCATTATGGGGTCTCCTTGCACAGAGCGGTACATACTTAATGTGGGACAAGCCACTATGAGCCTGTGGACTTGCTCCATTGTATTCTTGTTCTATTTTCATGCTGCAGTCCCCCGGGGCACCCACAAATTTCAGGACTCATTAGGGTTGCAGGGGGAGCCCCAGGCTCCCCCAACCTTGCTAGCTCTTGTGTGTGGTACATTCTCCTGGTGCTGCCTGGGAGCTAGCAATATGACTCTTCCCCCTCGCAGGCGGGAGCATCAGAGCTATGCTCAGTCCCCTTTCCACAAGATGTGCAGGTAGGAATATAAGAGATTGGAATGCACGCCCCCCAGACACAGGCACAGGGAGTCGCAACGCATCCAGCTGGTGGTTCTTCTGACCTTCAATGTCCTGCAGATGGGATCACCGGAGCATCTATGATCCTGCTGGAACTCAGCGTATGGGGGTCATAGGGCCAAAATGAGCCTCTGTGAAGGGTCCCCCGATGCCAAAAATGGAAATGGGCCACCCCCAGAAGGAATCTTCAAAAATACAGCGGAGCGCCACATGCTCAGTTTTCACATTTCTTTCTTTTTTAAATGGCAAATATTTGAAGTAGCAAATTTCTCTCTTCTGTTGAGCTGATTTTCTTCTTCTTTAGCTTGTGTTACTCCTGGTGGCCAGGCCTACCCTTCCAGAGGATTTTCCTCAGGCCTTCTAGTCTCTAAAAGGGCACATTTTGTGGGGAGCTGTATGTTTGAGCTTTCTGCGCCAGACCTAGCTCCTGCCTTGCTCTTGGTGCTCCTCTCTTGCTGCGGGGGGGAATCTTGCAGAGCTCCCCTGCAACTAGCCAAAACAACACCCTTGTTGCTGTGCTCCCTAGGCACCAGAGACTCCTGACATCTTGAAGGGCACTCGGTGGAGGTAGAGTCCAGGTCCTTTTCTGCAGCTGATCCCCAGGAGGCATAGGTGGTCCAGTGCTACTGGCCCTGGAGAGACCCATCCTAACCCTAACAGTCAACTGGACTCAATGTCCTTAGTTTATTCTTATACGTCATCAGATGACTTCTCCTTCCAGCTGGGCATCCTTTTGCTGTTGTCACTCCCAGGTCAAGGGTTTTCTCAACTGTCTTTCCCTTATGCAAGAGCTTTTTCAAGTTGGGGTGGAATGTTCTAGATGTCAGGCAGCGAATACTAGGATGCCACATCATCCCCCCCACACCTATCCAAGCTCACCTGAACAGCATTCTGGGACAATCTAAGATGGTGACTTCAAGTTGTCTCTGCTCATCCCTAGCTGACACAGTTGCCTGATCCCTTCCCACCAAAACATTAAAGATGAGCCCAGAGGTCTGTACTTCCTTCTTTATTCCTGTGGGCCAGGAATGTCCCTGCCCAGAACAGTGTGACAAGTTAATTAACACCCCTCATGTTGACCACTTCTGTTGATGCTAAGGATTGGTATGCTTCAAAACAACATCAGACTTAGTTTTTAATCTTATACGCACCCATTATTCCACATTAAAGAACGCCCTTCAGGTATAGGAGGTAATTTTATGATTGCACGGATCCCACCCATATCGTTCACCAGACACTCTCTCTCCATTTGGAGGCGTTAATCACCAGGAGAAGCGAGTACCCAGGTGCGGAACCCAATAATGACGCTACCCACTAAAGCCACTCCAGTGGAGATGATATACACTGCTGGCGCCATTTAAGAGTTGAGAGTTTCAGGGATAACAACCATGAGACTGTGGCATTGAAAACGGTATGTTTCACTCTTCTTGGATTTTATGGAAATGTGTACATGGAAATGCTGCACAAATTTTCCCGGGTTCTGAGATTCAGACCACAGAAGAATCTGGGGAGATGCTTGGGATTGCTGCATTATCTGATAGTGTGAATTTAGCAATTGGGACGTTAAACTTTGTGTTTTCAGTATTTAAAATGAAACTTATCACTACGACGGTTTGTAACGAATAGTACCCAGGTCATCGACCTCAGAAGGATGAAAGGTTTAGTCATTCTTGATTTGAACTAGTGACCTGCCAATCGCAGCATGTCACAGTAGCGAGCTTTGAACTCCGAACTATCCGCTATGGTGAAATTAACCATTTTCACAGAACTTGTACCGAGATGCTTCTGAGGGGATTATTGTGGTCGAAATGGCTTTAACAGCACCTTAAATAACTTTGACATAAATGCCATAGTCCTTCAGCATCTTTTCTTTTTGTCATTTGTGTACGATTAAGGGCTCCATACCTAATTTGGTATTCTGCACCTCTTTTTGTCTTTTCTGCAGTAGTCTGGGACACACGGCTCCGAATACCTGTGTCACGATGACTGTATGATGGACCCAGTGTCCTTGCGAATGTGAGACCGCTGCCCCCTGCCTTGTTAACTGCGGGTGACGAACCATTCAACAAATGGCTTCCAATTAAAAAAAATCTTCCCTTTCAGCTTGAAAGGGGTCAGGGGAAGTATGCATCCCTCTCTTTCCCTTTCATCGAAATGTTAGCGTCATAAATAAATAATCTAGTTGGAGGTGTTTTTTCCTCGGAAAGAAATGCTCATTTTCAGTTGCATTTTTCTGAAGCTCGGAGTACTCGGGATGTCATTTTGACCGGGAGTCAACACGTCAATTCTGCAGTCGCAGTTTCAGATTACATGTGGCCTGCTCACAAAAATGGCCAATTTGCCAGTACAGCGAACCGTCTCCTCACGTGCCCTTTTTCAAATCCATATTTTCCTCTTTGATTACCCATAAACAGAAGGTATATGCAGCGTTTAAAGTGACCTGATTTTAAGCCTATTTATTTTTGCTAAGATATGCCACTTGAAGAGCTTACTTAGCAGGATTGCAATCATGGACGTCATTTAGGGGTCGCATCTGCAACCCCTGGGTTTCCCCCTGCGACCCCTGGCACTGATTTTGCGACCCCTGGCCCCAGAGGTGACAACATCATTGCCAGGAACAAAGAGGCAACTCGTGCTTAGTCCTTGGGGCTGCGCTCTGTTGTCCTTTATTTTTCTTATTACACTAATAGTGAATAATATTTCATTATTCACTATTAGTGTAATAAAATGATGTACGATTAGCTGGGGTGTGACCTTCCCTGGCCGTTGTGGTAAGTAAAAAAAACATGCTTTTAAATGGATGTTGTGTGCATGCTTGCGGGTGAGTGTGTATTTACACGGGAGATAGTGGGTGTAAGTGTAAATGTGTGTGTATGTGTAAGCATGTTAGTGTGATTGAAACTGAAGTTCAAAGGACGTGTGATGTCACTTCCACTACCCCTGGCACTTTGATGAATTAACTTTCATGATTGCAATATAAACTTAAAATTATGTACCTGCTTTCTATGGAGTGGATATTAGAGGGAAAAGACGCTTTGCACTATCCAGGTCATCTAAGAGCATCAGCGCCATCCCCCAATTCACAAGAATTCCAGTGGTATTGGAAATGGTGATTCGCACCGCTTGGCCTCCTATGACATCAAAGGGTTCCCTCTTTGTCCTACCTTAGCTCTCAGCCGCCTCCAATTTGTTGTTGAGACAATACAGGGAGGAGGTCTACGGAAATTAAGGAGGGCTTCCTGGTCGTTGTTCTGCCTTCAAGGCGCTGAGGGTACGGGGTGGTAATGGCAGTATCACTGTTAACAAGGGGCGAGCTAGGGTTAGCAGCTCTAATGCTTGGCAGGGCTTAATTGACATCCATAAGTCAATATTCAATAAATAAGTAGTTATAAAAGTGAGGTTGGTTGTAAAGAAAGGGGCGCACAAAAGACAGTTATGTGCATAACTTCCAAATATGTGTATCTGGAGATGTGAGATCTGTTTTGCAAATTGTGCTAAATGAAACACAGCTAACCTTTCATTAATTTATGTCAATTTTGTTCTGTCATCCAACCTGAATGGAACATCGTAGAACACCACAAGACCATTGCTGTTATTATTGTTTGTTGTAATGAAGGATGCTAGGCTTGGTATGAAGAGTAATGCTTTCCCAGCTGAACTGAACAAAATGTACTTTCCCAAGGCCAACCCAACTGCCTCAGACTGAATAACATACTATGTAACAAGTTATGTCACGTGTACAGACTCTAGGACAGGCTCTCCAGTGTGCTGCTCAGCCTACTAAATTAGAAGCTTTAGCATTTGAGACCTTAATGTGTGTATTTTCAGAACTCCTATTTTCCCAAGCGTATTTAAAGCTGATATTTGAGTGTTAAAACATCCGATGTAGGGAGAGTTATTGCTAATCTTATCTTGGTGCCAAGTTCATTGCAGCTATGGCTGCTACCTATTACCCATGTAGAGGCATTCCAAATTGACAAAGCCTTTTTTGCATTACTTCTGGGAACTGCACTGTGGTGATCACTAATGTAATCTTGCCTGATGTGGTCACTATTACAAGACTAGTAATATTAGTGGCACAGGATGATTTTAATGGAACATGAGTAGCTGTTACTACTGAAAAAGGTTGAAGACCCCTGCTCTAGGAACACTTGAGTATGATATATAGTAGAATGTGAGAGAATCCCTGAATATAGTATTTTATAAATGTTTCCTTTTGCTTATTTCTCATTGGTTAAGAACCTGTGAACCATGCACTCATGTAATAAACACATGAAGTCCATTGTTTAAGGACTTAGAAAAGGATGTGATTCCTTCACAATAAAACACACTTTTTCCCTCAGGAGAATCTATGCTGGATTTCTAGTAAAACTTTACTGAGTTCCTCTTTGTATTCCTTATGATTTCTACTCTTTTGTGCAATTTTTTTAATGACTTAGCTTATGCATTTCTGTAATTGGTATTCATTGAGTAAACCCTTCAGCTTTGTTTTTTGTCTGTCGTTCTTAAATCATAAAGGCTTTTATCCTAATATTAAATGTGAAAGATTTAATTAACAAGAGAGACCACCTCTCCCGGACCAAGCCGGTGGGAGCACACAAGAAGGTAAACAAGAGGGTGAATAAGGTACAGGGTGTGCATCAACAGAGATTCACGACTTTGGGTTTTTGTATGCCACAAATCTCATCTATGTTTTAGGTATGAACAGTGGTGCTCGCAAGGCAGGATAGGGATCTCAGTTTTCTAATTGGCTTCTTGGTCAGCACCTAATTCTTTGATAATAACACGCGTTGCCAAAGCCAACAGGTATAGCTTTAATGTGCTAGTGCATGAAAACTGCCTTTTCGCATGCATTTGTTGGCATACGTTAGCTCACTGAAGCCAACCTGTAGATATTAGTAATGCTTTTTTTTTGTGTACTATCCATAACTGTTACTGATAGTAACATGAATCTGGCCCAAGGCATATACCTTGAAACCGATTGTTCTTCCTGGCAAGTGTGTTTAATGTTCCTGACATGATTCTAATTATGACGGTATCAGGCAACCATCATTTATTCTGTAGAAAGATTTAAGAGTTTCTGGTGCCGTTAATCTTCACATAAATAGTCTACTGTGGCCCATATAACCACGTTTTCTTCACCGTTTTTAAATCATTTCTAGTAGCCTAACATCAAATAGCAACTATTTAGGATTGCTGAATTTAAATAGAAAGCTCAACTGAAAGACTTTATCATGCACATAATGAATACCAGAAATATTTGTAGGGCCCTTTATGTGGGTAAAACACAATAAGTTTAAAAGCTTGTGATTGATACTCCCAGTTGCAGATTCCTTGCCTTCAGAATATTCCGAAGCATCCAACTGGACCTGGAAATCTTAAAGCAATAGCTTCTGCATAGTGGTCCTATCTGACTCCGCAACAGCCTCACATCGTACCGGAAGTGACAGAGCCGAGCCACATATAGACACCATACTTGTGGGTTATTCAGTTCCTTTCTTTCTGTGTCCTTTTACATAGATCCAGAGCTCCGCTCCCAACTTTGTCGTAAACCTAACTGCTCCAAATTTCAGAACTGAGTTCCAGGCATACATGCTAAGTTTTCAGTTTGCATATCTGTGACAATACCATAGTTTAAGTGTCCTTATGAGTGGCATCCCATGCCTGCTGTGTGACACAAGTGAAACTTAATCGTGATTAAAAGCAAACAGAAAAATCTCGATAATAAGATGCCTATCAGAAAGTATCCCTATGGTGCAAAATAAAGCTCTAGAAGTAAGGGCCTGATTTATGAAAAGTTTGTGCCTCATTTTTTGACACAAAAGCGGCGCAAACTTACAAAATACAATTATATTTTGTAAATTTGCGCCGCCTTTGCGTAAAAAAATGATGCAAAAGCTGTGCAAATGTTTCATAAATCAGGCCTTTAGTGTCACTTTCTTTTCGTTCAAATGGCAGCAGACTGACATTGAATATAAAGTTATCGGCAACAGCAGGGAGTGGGGACTCCCCATCTTTAGCTTTGTAAAACACTCCGCACTATTTAGAGGTGTAACCATGACAAAAGTTAAGCTTTCCTCGACCCATTATCAGATATTCTGGCTACAGACATTTATATCAGCTGCACTGACAAATAAATAACTTGTTCCATTGGATGACAAAGAACAGCTGCTACTGAGATTAGGATGACCACCTGGCATTGAGGCAAATTCTAGACAGGACTGTAAAAAATTCCGGACGAAGGGTCAAAATTCAGGACAAAAGGTCAAAATTCAGGACACAAATTCAAGAACAAACCTCAGTTCTACAGACACACGCAAGAGAGGCCATGCCTCACTATGTTGTGAGTGCATTTATTTACTCTTTTTTTAACATAGCACTATTTATTCACTGTAGCCTTTTTGTGATTACCTCCTGGTATGCTACATTCAGGTGTCACATTACGTCCTTGTTCAGTAGTAAATTAATGCCCTCTAGTACTGCGGTAAGGCCATCACCCCTACCCAAATCTACCCAATCTTTCTTGAAGAGAAAGTAACAGCAACATTTTGATTATGTTTCCGAACATTTTAAAACCCCTAGCAAACAGTTTGGGAAACATTAAGGTAATTAACCTTATGCTAGTTTAAACAAATTGAACAAAAACATCTGGCTTGCCCCAATCACCCATGGACTTTCACCCTAGAAGAAAATTAAAGAGGCAGGGCAGATGGTGTGGGCGACAGTCTCACACCTAATGTCAGGATGTGAGGTACCCACAACTTGTCGTAGTCTCACAGCACTAGAGTGTACGTCTGGGACTCTACATTTATTTCAGAAATGGGAGCCCGGACTGCCAATCAAAGATAATAAAAGAGGAGGATGAAATCGAGATCAAATGGGAGATCCACAGCAAGTGATTCAAAGGGTTGTTGCTTAGAACTGGATAAATAAGGAAGAGAAGAACAAGGTGGGACAATTCCTAAAATCAGACAAGATGGGTCCACCAAGACTAACGAAAGGTATTGGTTACCTGGGGAATTGTCTCTGCACACAGGAGAGAAACAAAAGAGGCACTGTCAATTGGTTGAACAAGCAATACTCATCCACTGTGGCAAACTCTTCTGGTGCAATGGTCCGCTGTTCCTGCTTGTGAAGGGTGAGCAGGGGCCAGACCCCTTGCAAGGTTGTACAAGGCAATTGCCCGCTTTGTCCATGTTTCTAAATGGTTTTGAAATTGAGCAAAAGCCAAACTAGTGATCTGGGTTATCCCTAAGTGTCAAGTACACATAGAATCTTCAAAATATTTGGAATGTAAATTGCATGTACAAAATGTAAGAATTTTAAAATGTAATAAGTGTTTCTTTAACGTATGGCACTGTTTTCCCGTTTAGATACAATTAGATCTCCGATTGAACTGGGAACCAGTTACCTTTTGATACCTAGTGATTATTATCGGCCATTCTCCCACTGATTTGCAGGATTGAAATCTCGGCAGAGCACCACTGTCCCTCCAAGCCCAGTTTGCTTTTTGGTCTTCTCTTCTGATTTCTGTAGTGGGCCACGTGGCACTAGTGAAGAAGGTGTGCAACCCCAGTGATAGTATTATTTTGCAAACCTTCCCCTGCTTGTCCTTCATTCCTTCTTCAGACATGCCACACTTCTGATTTGGTCGCTGTGGCGCTGTCTGGTAGCTTTTTCCAATCTAAAACTACCCATGTCTGTGGGTGGATTAGGTCTTCTGGACTTAGAATGCTCTTTTTCAGCTGCACAGGTCCAATGGGTGGCTCGCTGGCTTTCTCCCCACCTCCCTGCATGAGATGGGGTTTACTAGTAAATAATTTTAAGGAAGGCTTAGTGCACTGCTCATTGTTTCCTACTGACCATTCTACGGATCACCATCCAGGATTATCCTGCACAGCTTTCTCTTGTCTTGCTAGAACCTGTAAACTCATTGACACGAAGAAACCCTGTGCTCCTGCACTACCTTTGTTAAGTCTTCCCACTCGCTCAGGACGGCTGTCCTCAGAGCAACTCCATCAGTGGCATGCTGCAGACATCTTAAAATGGGGGGATTTGTTTCTGGACGGCGAACTACTAAATTCCCAAACCCCTGTGGCAGACTACCATCTTCACCCCGGTCAAATCCTTACTTACAACCACCTTAAATAATCAATAAATGCCCTATTTCATGTCTGCCACCTAGCACTAACCATACAAGAGGTGTGACAGAAGCTCTACACCATAGTAACTGGTGGCAAACTGATAGTATGGGTGTACAGACCTTTTCTGCAACATGGAAACTACTCCAGGTCTTCTCGTCATACTACGTGGGTGATTGATGCGGCCAAACCTCTGCAAGATATGAACTAGACTAAAATACTAGACTTTCCCCACAAAGTATCCCACGGCTGTCACTTTAAGTACATTCAATAGTGCTTCCTTGTGAATGCATTCCACCCGTTGCTTGCCATTGGCCTTGTGGTTTGTAACTCACATTTTGTTGCTTTTAATTTGCTGGCTTTATTTGTTTTAGGCTATGCAGCTTGAGTTCGTCCCTTCCCTTGCCAAAACCTTATTTGCAGTATCCTTCTGAGCGCTCCCTTTCTGTAAACAGGCCTGTAAATCTTGTTCTTATCTCATCACATTTGCTGTGCATTAAAAGAACAAAGTCTAATGCCAGGCTCTGTCTTAGTGGGAACTTAGTGTTTACTTTTCTTTCACTGACTTCAGGATTTATGCAACAATCTTGCTGGATACTGGGGTTTGGAAACAGTTTTTTCTATTACATGACAACATTTAAATAAACTTCAGAATATATCAGAAATAGGAGTACAAACGAAGCACATTTTTGATAATTCTGAACTGTGCTGGAAACACATACCTTTATTTGATTAAAACAAATCTTTGCATTAGGTGATGCAATTTCCACACATCATCGTCTGTGCACAGTATAGTTGGATTTGAAAAACTGTATATTTGTGCAAATGTAATGATCATTTTAATCAAAAATGTGTTGTCTGTAATGGCAGTGTGTTACCACACCATGCATACTCCACTCTGCTCTGCACCACACCACTCCACACCACTGCACCCTACTCTGTATCACCCCACTTTACGCCACTCCATGCAACTGCACTGCACTCTTCTCCATTCTGAACCACACCACTTTATGCCACTGCACTCTATGCTACTTCACGCTATGTCTCTCTACTCCACTCTGTACCACTCTACTCTATGCCAATGCACTTTACACCTGTCTACACCTCTGCACTCTGCTCCTCTGCACGCTATACCACTTCAGTCTAGGCAACTCCAATCTAGTCTGCACAACTCCACTTTTTGCCACTCTGCAACACTGCACTGTACGCCACTGCACTCTAAGCTACTACACTCTATGCTAGTGCACTTTACTCTGTAACACTCAACTCTATGCCCCTGCACTCTACATCAATACACTGTACGTCACTCTAATCTACTCTGCACCTCTGCACTCCATGCCACGGCACTCTACACCACTTTACTCTATGCCATCACACTTTATGCCACTCAATGCAACTCCACTCTACCCTGCACTTCTCCACTCTAAGCCACTTCACTCTACTGTGAAACAATCTCCTTTATGCCACTGCATTCGATGCCACTGCACTCTTCCCTGCACCTCTCTAGTTCAATGCACTCTAAACCACTGCACGCTGACACTACTCTGCAACGCTGCACTGACCGCCACTACAGTATACTCTACACCACTCTACTCTGTACTACTACATTCTGCACCAGTACACTCTATTCCACTGTACTCCATGTCACTCTACTCTGCCCCATGCAACTCTATGCCACTGCACTCTACACCAGTGCACTCTAAACAACTGTATGCCACTGCCCTTTACTCTTCACCACTGTACTCTATGCCACTGTTCTCTGTACCACTCTACACCACTGTACTGACACTCTACTCTGCAACACTGCACTCTACACCACTCTACTCTGTACTACTGCATTCTGTGCCACTGCACTCTATGCCACTGCAATGTGGATCACTGCACTCTATGCCACTGCACTCTAGGCACTGCACCACTCTACAATACTCCACTCTGCACCACTATACACCACTGCACTCTATGCCACATGAGTCTACTCTGCACTCTATGACACTGCACCACTTTGCATTACTGCACTCTCTGCCACTCTGTTGTATGCCACTCTGCTCCACTGCACTCATGCTACTCTACCCCATGCCACTCTATGCCACTGCACTCTGCACCAATGCACTCTAAACAGCTGCACTGTACACCACTGCCCTGTACTCTGCACCACTGTACTCTACACCACAGCTCTCTGTGCCACTCTACTCCACTCTACATCACTGCACTGACACTCTACTCTGCAACATTGCACTGCCCACCACTATACTGTACACCAATCTACTCTGTACTACTGCACTCTATGCCACTGCACTCTGTGCCACTCTAATCTACATCACTCCACTCTATGCAACTGCACTCTACAGCATTATACTTTACTCTGCACCATGCTACACTACGCCACTACACTTTCTGCTACGCGAGTCTACTCCGCACACTATGTCACTGCACCACTCTAAACTACTGCACTCTCTTTCACTCTATTGTATGCCACTCTACTCCACTGCTCCTTATGCCACTCTACTCTGTCCCACGCCACTACATGCCACTGCACTCTAAACCACTACACTCTACGACAATACACACTAAACAACTGCACTGTACCCCACTGCACTCTACTCTGCACCACTGGGCTCTACACCACTGCTCCTATGCCTCTCTACTGCACCCCACACCACTAACATTTAGCCATGCTGAACAGCAGCCACTCTGGTGTATAACATGGCTAAAACACATTGGCAAAGCCAATAACTCTTGCATAGACGAGACCTATTGGCTTTGCAAATGTTTGTTAGTAGTATGAGGTTCCGAGGGTCCCTAAAAGAACTGTGAATATGCAAGTCCTTATTTTAAACATGCATTTGATGCCTCATCAGGGGTAGTAAGTGCTATATCAATACAATTACATCAGAATATAGGCTGCTACAAAATGCACAAATACATTTTGGTTAAATAAAAAAGGTGCTTCTCAAATACAGATTTGAATAAGATACAGTTTATACCTAGTACTAACAATTTTTATAACACTCCATTAAAACCACACACTCCACAGCTCACCTTGGAACACCATTACAGTACTTCTCTAAAAGAAAATATTGTTGCTATCAGAAGGCTTCAAGTGGCTCCTTTGGTTAAAGGCAATGCAGGTTTTCAAGCCCCTTTGCATTTGCAGATTTACTAGTGATAGCGCGTCCAGCCCTTATAAATTACTTGTACTTGGACACGCTGGAGGTCGGTGAACCTTTTAACCGAGTTGGGCTCTCCTCATCCTAGAATAGTCGGATCACTTAAATCAATAATCAACAACTATTGTAATCAATACCCAATATTTAATTAATAGATCAAAATAACACATTAGGAATCAATAACAGTCGGTATTTTGACGCACCATGACCTTTCAGTCATGAATAACCACACCAGTTTATTAAAAGTTAGTGAGTTTATTTCCCTATATTAACAAAGTTAATACAATATATATAAGTCTCAAAACCAAATGATATATGTATACGAACATTACTAGCTGTCCATAGCGGCGGAAGAAACGCAATCTACGCAAAATCTGGATTATAATGCACTCGGTTATAGCAATGCAAATCACTAATATAAGCAATTGAATTTGGCTAATTGCATACATCGGTCAGCATAACAAGATTTCAATTTAGCATGGTGCATCAAGTGAATATCTCAACTAACCTCTAATTAGCATTGGCATGTGGGGCTTCATGCAAAACAAATTTAGTCAACACAAATTTAGAAAACTCCTAGCTTGGGCCCTATCGAAATAAGCAGTTGGTACCTAGGAAGGAAAACACAATGCATAATACAATTTTTCATAATTACCAAATACAATCAGCATTCAAGAAAAGTCTTCGTCCTTCAGGTACCAGTTCGATCAGCATGGGGCAGATTTCAAAAGGGGCAGGGTTAAGGCAAGTTTCCTTGCAGCAGCAAGAAAATGGGGCAAAAGTTACTGCATGGATGAGAGGGGGCAAAATTAAAGTTAAAGTCTCGAGGGTGTGAATTCTTAAAGTCTCTTTCTCTGCGACAGAGAAAAGGTATCAAAGGGCTCGTTCCAAAATGGCTTCTTGAATCTTGCTTCAAAATGGCATCAAGGAAAATGGCTGACTTCTCTTTGCCCGGTGGGTTTAAGTAAGAAACATTCCAGATTCTTCAGGCTCTTCCATTGGAGGGTCCATAGGGTGGCTTCAATTTGACCAATGAATAGTGCCTTTCTACTAGTACTCATTTATACATAAGGTGTCCTTGGAGCCTTGGAACACAAGTTGCAACAAAGTTTGCCAATTAATTTTATCTTAGTGCCTTTATTGTCTGCACCTGCAGAAACTGACCTTGCTTCAAAGAGGATGAAACCAGCCTAGCACGAAACCTTGAGATAAGTGTATTAGTCATTTCTACTGGAAAAATACAACCTTAAAGTAAAAGAATATGTCTTTGTTAATACAAGTGAAAACCACGCAGTTAAATTCGAGACCAGGCAACCAGGCCAAAGCCTCTGCTAAATTTAAGCTAAGCACAAAACAGTTTTGACAAGAAAATCATAGAATACATTTGCAATTATGACGGATTACTACATTTGTCAATTCTTCATGATTAATTAAGTCCGTTTTCAATAATGGCGAACTTCCCCTTGGGCACAATTTCCCACATACATTATTTTTCTTTGCTAAAATCACACTACCGTATACGATTTTGTTACATGATATATGAATATATGTTAGTCTTTCTTTTTCTGCGTCATCAATTCCTCCTCTGATGACTAATTATGTCATCACATCAAATCTTCCATCACAAATTTTATTTCATTTAAATTCTGGTTTAGTAATTTAGCACTTCAGTCAATTCCCTCTTTCTTTTGGTTCCCTTTGATTTTTCTCTGTATATTTCTACCATTTCTATTTTGTTCTCTCTCTTCTCTTCTCCTTTTGTTTCTTGTTTTCAATATTTTAATAGCTTTCCATATTCCCCAAATACCTAATAAGCAAATTAATATTATTACTATACCTTTTACTATTTTCAGTAATAGTCCGTTCTAAATGTTGCTGAGCCAATTTCCTATGGAAGCAAATCCTTTTCCAACCTTTTCCCATACTCCTGGTTCTTTCAATTCTTTAAAATCTGTACTTTCGTTAGTTAAATTTGTAAGCATTTTTCTAATTTGCCCACTGTTGTCTGGAATATAAGAACAACAGCGACGTGCACTAAGCATTTTACAAACGCCTCCATTCTTTGCTTAAAGAATGTCTAAAGCAAGCTGATTTTGAAGAGTCATAGCCCTTTCTGCAGCGAGTTCAGCATCAATCAGGATCATGGCTCCTGAAAATTTTGTCAGAATGTTATCCACAATAGTAGACAACTTTCGTATTTTGATTGAATTCAATATGACTCCTATAGAAGGAATCATTGCTCCAAATATATCTCCTACCACACCAGAAGCTGTCTCCCTTTTCTGAACGTGATGTGATTCAGACAGCTTTGGAATTTTTTTTAAGTCGTCCACTTGATAAATCTTTGGAAATACTATTCCCAAATAACATCTCCCATACCATCCTTTTGGAAGACGATAATAGGCATTGAGTCCACAGATATAATATACTCCTGGAATAGCTGGATCTAGGCCATTTAACATGAACGTCCATTTAGCTTGAAACAAAAACACATGTTTACATTCACTCGTTCCTACAAAGATTGTGTCATAGTATGATTTAGGTCTATATATACAAAGCCTCCCTACGTGTATTGCATCTAAAGCTAGTTTCCCTTGTGTCTTTATCGCGGCAAAAGCATAGTTATCTACAGCTGTCCTTTTGTGTAATTCCCTTTCTAATTTTTCCTTCCCCACATTCCTCCTATCGTCAGTGTGATCTAAAAAACTTTTCTCTATCGGTGAAAGCAAGCATGTAAGCTTTTCTCTGTGAGCGTAAGCTGTGGAAAAAGGTGACAATGGCTCAAAGAAACCCCTAACTAACTTTATATAATAATCTCTTGCTACTTTACTCAGGTACTCAATTATGGGGACATATGAAAATACAACATCATGATTGGAATAAAAGTAGTGAATATACTCCTGGCCATAAAATCTGGTTAGTAATAAACTACATGTTATTCCATACGTGAAAGGCATGCTATGATATGTCACTCCTTCTATTACTGAGGTAGGTATTTGTGTGCACACATAACAATCTTTCGCATCCATTGTCTCAACATACTCATTCAGCAAGCGATAGAAGACGTTAGAGGATAGTTCCTTCTTGTCGTGTAAATATTTCTTATCTTGTTCGAGTATCTGCAAAGGGGTTAATTCAGTAGTAGGTTCAGGAGTAGAAGCATCATTCGCGTCTCTTTCATTCCCTCCATGCATTCCAAGAATTATTGCCATAACTATTAATACCCATGCAGTTATTAGACATATACACATATATTTACAATATTTCATCTTATGTCCCTGTGTAGTGTAGCCTGTCATGATCTATATAGGATCAGAAAGTTGAAGACACTTTATCAAATCAAATTGCAGATATATATATAAAGCTGAACGAGTTCAATGTTCACACGGTTTTCTTTAGTAGCTTAGGGCCAGATGTAGCAAAGGATTTGCGCGTCGCAAACTGCGAAAATCGCCGTTTGCGAGGCGCAAATGCCTCTTTGCCATGCAGAAATGCATATTGCAATATGCATTTCAGAATCGCAGGGGTGTTCCCTTCCTATTTGCGATTCGGAGTGGTATGCAATACCATTTGCGACCGCATATGCGGTCGCAAATGGTGTCACAGTTACCATCCACTTCAAGTGGATGGTAACCCACTCGCAAATTGGAAGGGGTCCCCATGGGACCCCTTCCCCTTTGTGAATGGACCACAAATTATTTTTTCAGGGTAGGTAGTGGTCCACTACCTGCCCTGAAAAAATACAGAAACTAAAGGTTTTTTTTTTTTTTTTAAGTGCAGCTCGTTTTCCTTTAAGGAAAACGGGCTACACTTAAAAAAAAAAAACTGCTTTATTGAAAAGCAGTCACGAACATGGAGGTCTGCTGACTACAGCAGGCCTCCATATTGGCGAGTGCCTATAGTCGCTATGGGGCCGCAATTTGCGACCCACCTCATTAATATTAATGAGGTGGGTCTTTGCGACCCCATAGCGACTCGCAGACGGTGTCTGAGACACCGTTCTGCATTGGAAATTGCGACTTGCAATTTGCGAGTCGCTCCGACTCGCAAATTGCAAGTCGGAATTTCCAACTTTGCTACATCTGGCCCTTAGTTTCTTATCGGTTTAGCAGCTTTGTCGCAAGGTCGGTTTCAAAGTCAATCAAGTTATTAATGATCTTATCCGGTTCAGAGTCAATCAGGTTGTCAATGTCTTATTCGGTAATGTTCATGCAATTTTCATTTCTCAAGTAGCAAAGTGTCGTTCTGCTTCTTCGTTTTCAAGACTGAGAGATAGAAATTCGTCTGACCAATCATTAGTGGCTGTGTATGCCCACTCAGGACCAGAATATCTTCTGCTCGGTATTCTTTTCCTCTTCAATTTTGCATCACCTTTTGATTTTCTCTCGCTGATGTCTTGTTCTTTGGCTTTGTCTTTTTCTTCACTCGGTGATGTTATTACGATAGACACTTCCTTTCTTTTCTCCCTCAACTTTGGCCCTTCACTTTCTTTTAATATTTCCTTAGTCTTTGATTTCACTGGCGATATGCTTTGTCTCCTTTTCGCACTGTTTTCACCTGACGGACCTGCAACCGGTTCTGGAAGAATTTGAATTATTTCACTCTGTCCTGTCTTGTCTTCTCCCCCTAGGAGGTCAATCAGGTTTTCTTTTTCTTTTCCTGTATCGTCTGTTTCTGGGAAAGCCCTCCTCTGATCAGGCTCTCCTGCTTCTTCACCTGTCGCAGGCTCTTTGTCACCTTCAGGATCTTCGTCACTCCCTGAGGCTCCTCCTCGGTTCTCCTCAAATGGATCAGCTGTTTCTTCCTCAGAAAGTATTTCCCCTTCCTCTATTTCTGCTTGTTCACCTCCAGGTTCTCTTTGTCCTGTCTTGGTGCCTGGTACTCTCTTGTCAGTCACTGGTGATTTCAGCGCTTCAACTTCCTCTTCTGTGGGGCACGTCACCCTTTTCGTGTGACTGGCGTGAATCCAGTTGGGAACTCCCGCACATTTCACAGCAGTGGTAGTTGTCAGAATCACTTGGAAAGGTCCTTTCCAACAGGGTTCCAGACATGATTTCCTCACGTGCTTCTTTATCACGACCCAGTCACCTGCTTTCAGGGCGTGTCCTGGATCTTGGATCGGTGACAAGGTGGTTGCCTCCACCTGGTGAGAAAAAGAGCGTACCACATCAGCTAGACCTTTGCAGTAGTCCAACACCATATCATCAGTAATATTTACAAGAGCATTTGCAGGAACTGCTGGAAGTCTCATGGCTCTGCCCATGAGAATTTCATGCGGTGACGGTCCAGTTTTTCTATCAGGTGTGTTTCTCATTGACATTAACACCAAGGGCAATGCGTCAGGCCATTTCAAGTTTGTTGATGCACATATTTTCGCCATCCTCGATTTCAATGTGCCATTCATTTGCTCCACTAGTCCTGATGCTTCAGGGCGGTAGCTACAATGCAACTTTTGTTCAATGTTCAATGCTGCACACAGTAATTTGATTACTTCGTTATTGAAGTGACTTCCCCTATCTGATTCTAAAGAGATCGGGAATCCGAAACGTGGTATTAGTTCTCTCAAGAGTAGTTTTGCAATTGTAAGGCTGTCATTTCTACATGTGGGGTATGCTTCAATCCAATGACTAAAAATGCACACAATCACCAACACATATTTCAAGCCTCCATGCACAATCATCTCAATAAAATCCATTTGCATCCTGCTAAATGGCCCACCTGCTCTTCCAAAGTTGCTCAAATTTACTACTGTTCCCTTCCCTGCGTTCATTTGTTGGCAAATGACGCAACAATGGCAAGCTGCTTCAGCAATTTGATGGAATTTGGGATTAAACCAATCGATTTTTAATAATCTAATCATGGCATCCCTTCCAAGGTGGGCTTGTCCATGATACAATCTGGCTAACTGCATCAAAAGACTGTCTGGCAGAACCAATCTCCCTTCACTTGAGACCCACAAATCATCTGGTTTCTTTACGCATTGTAATTTGCTCCATGAGAGTTTCTCATCTTTACTGACATTATTGCGTAGGAATTTAAATTCTTCGATTGTATCTACAACTTTTAGAGCAAAGGCTTCACTTGGTTCAATTTGTGGCTCATTTATTAAGTTCCATTCATCTCTGAGCAATATACAGTTCAATGCGCAAAACCTTGCGACTTGATCTGCATATCCATTTCCCAAAGAAACGAAGTCTTGTGATTTTGAGTGTGCACTGCATTTTACCACTGCCACTTCTCCTGGCAACTGGATAGCGTGTAACAGTTCTCTTAGTCTTTCACCATTTTTCACTGGTGACCCTGAAGAGGTCAAGAAGCCTCTTTGTGACCACAATTGTCCAAAATCATGCACTATTCCAAATCCGTACTGACTGTCAGTGTAAATGGTGACTTTCATTAACGCGGAAAGTTGGCAAGCTCTAGTAAGGGCTACTAGTTCCGCTACCTGTGCAGAGTAAACTCCTTGAAGCCAAGATGCTTCCAGAACACCTGTTATTGTACACAAAGCATATCCTGCTTTCAATATTCCTAGTGCATCTCTTAAACATGAACCATCAACAAAAATAACTTGATCGTTTTCTTCCAATCGGGTGTCTTTGATATCAGGTCTTGGTTTTGTACAAAATTCAGTCACCTGAAGACAGTCGTGCTTGATGTCTTCAGCATTCTCAGTTTCGACATTTTCACTGGGAAACAAGGTTGCTGGATCCAACGTAGTGCACCTTTTCAGCTGCACATTAGGTGATCCCAGAATTATTGTCTCGTACCTTGTAAGTCTAGCACCGGTCATGTGCTGCGTTCGGGAACGTGTCAAAAGTATTTCAACTGAGTGAGGGACCATAACTGTTAAGGGATGCCCCATCACTATTCCTTCACTCTGATTTAGGCTTATACCAACTGCTGCTACAGCACGCAGGCATCCCGGTAAGGCTGCTGCGACTGGATCCAAAGTAGCTAAAAAATATGCTACTGGCCTGTTTATGCCACCATGGGCTTGAGTCAAGACAGACAAGGAACATGCATCACGTTCATGACAAAACAATGTAAAAGGCTTTGTGTAATCAGGCATACCTAAATCTGGAGCTCTGCACATGCATTCCTTTAATTCAATAAAAGCATCCATTTCATCTCTTTTCAGCACTATTTCATCCAGCGCATCTTTCTGGGTCAGTTTCAGTAAAGGTTTGGCCAGAGCCGAGAAATTGGGAATCCATTGGTGGCAATAGCTCACCATTCCCAAAAACTTTCTCACGTCCCTCCTCGTTTTGGGTGGACTCATTTGAAGTACACTTGTTATTCTTTCTTTCATAATTTTTCTCTACCCTTTCTCTATCTGGTGACCCAAATATTTCACTTTCTTCTGGCAGAATTGTAATTTCGAAGGGGACACTTTGTGTCCATTCCTTCCCAAATGGTTCAACAGAGCAATAGTGTCAACCGTACAGTCATTTTCTGTCAATATACTGTACCAAGGTTGATTCAAAAGGTAATTCCAATAATTCCAAATCTTTCTTTTGAATCTGGTTGAAAATTGATGGTGACTCCGAAAACCCTTGAGGAATTTGACACCAACTGTAGACTCTGTCCAGGAATTTGAAGCAAAAGAGAAATTGGCTGTCCTCGTGAAGAGGCACAGAAAAGAATGCTTGTGCAAGTCGATGACTGAGAACCACTCTGCATCACAGGGAATTTGAAACATTATCACAGCTGGATATGGTACCACGGGGCAACATTTGACTATTATGTCATTTATTTTTCTCAAATCTCGAACAATTCGGACCTTTCCACTCGGTTTTATTAACCCCATGATTGGCGAATTACATGGACTACTTAACACTTCTCTCAGTACTCCCTGTTTCACAAACTCATCAATGAGTTGGGTGACCTTTATGAGAGTGTCTTGTGACATATGGTATTGTGGAGTTTGGGGAAAATGTACATTGGGTTTTACAGTCACTTTCACTGGTTCTACTCCTTTAACCAATACTACTTCTTTCCCTGTCATATCCCACACTTCCTTTTCAACCGTTTCCTGTAACTCAACAGGAATATCTGCTTCAGTGAGTATTGGATAAAGAGTAATCAGGGGATATTATTCATCGACAGTTTCCACCTCGTCTCCTCCTAAACTGTCCTCCTCTTCCTCATCACTGTTTGTCTGAATTTTAATTCCATCATTTGAGCACATAATCGAGCATCCCAATTTGCACAATAAATCTCTCCCTTATAGTGATATTGGGCTCGAGTCACACACCACAAATTTATGTGAACCTTGATAGTTACCAATTCTGACTTGCACTGGATCTGTGATTGGGTTTGTCAAATACCTATTTGCTACTCCCACTACTTGAACTGTTCTCCCAGAAAGTGGCAAATTTGGTACTTTGATACTTCTGACGGTAGAGCGTGTAGCTCCGGTGTCAACCAAGAACTAAACACTATGACCCATAACTTGTCCTTCCACATACGGTCCCTTTTGATCAACTTCCAAAGATGCTGCAAGCATACAATTTCCCTCCTCATCTGAACTTTCGCTCTCCCACACATCGTTTATCCCATTCTCACTGTGTAACGGGAATTGGTGTACTGTGTCATTTTGATTCATTCCTTGACCCGTGACCTGTTGAGGAAGCATTACTTGTTGCTGATTCATTGGTGCTAAGGGTATTTGCATTTGCTGATTAGGTACCATAGGAAACTGCTGTTGCATTGGCTGCAACTGTGCCATTTGTACACGGGGCATTTGCACCTGCTTTTGTTGTATGGGTTGTAAACCCTGCATCTGATTTACATTATTTTGGAAATTTGGATTTGGACCTCTCAATTTCGGTCCTCTCATATTCTGAAATGTATTGACATCATTGTTTTGCTGACCTACACCTTCCTGCACCAACATTGGGCACTCCCGTTTCCAATGCCCGACGATTCCGCACGTGTGACATGGCATCACCTTCTTCATTGCCTGTATACCATTTGGAATCACAACAGTATTTAAATCAGGACCATTATTCACAAAACCTCCTCGGCCTCTGCCTCTCATTTGTGGCTGAAACATAGCATTTCCCTGCTGTTGCTGCTGCGGCAACTGTTGTTGGATACCTTGCAAACCTTGCAAACCTGTCTGAGCTGCTCTAATCTGCATCACCATCATTTTTTCTATCAACCTTTTCTGTTTTGTCTCAATCTCATCACTGCAGTAGTTTGCATAGTTCAACACCTCATCGATCGACTTTGACTGCCAACAAATCAAACGCATTTTAATCATCTGGCTAATCTCGGGTCTCAACCCTTCCACAAATCTGAACACAAAATGGAGCATGTCCTTTGCCTCAATCGTTTCCGTGCCACTGTAATTTTTAAATGCTTTCAACAATCTCTCATAGTATGCATGTATCGACTCTTTAACTTCTTGTGCTGTTCTGTCAATCCTCTGCCAATCCACATTTTTCGACGCAACCTTTGTTTTCAAGTGCTCAATCACCTAATGGTATAAACTCATTACCGTAGGTGATGGTGCACCTGTGTCCCTATCTCTTTCTGGTTCACTTGTTGGCCAACCTACAGCCCTTTTACAATCTTCCCACAAATCTGCCGGAACCACAATTTCGAATAAAGTATTCAGGTCTTCCCAAACACATTTTGCGAGTTTCACAAACCTATCTGTTTGTTGATAACATTCGATCGGTTTCTCTCTTAATTTAGGGAAATCATCCGTAAAGGATTGGATATCGCAGCTGTGCCACGGTACATGTACAAGTTTTCCCCCTGCTGTTTCTCTCATTGGCAACATGGTTATCTTGTCCTTTTTCTTAACCCACCTGCTCTCCCATTTGTCTAAACATCTCCAGACCTGCGCGCTTTGCAGTATCTCTTTAAGGTGTGTTTTCATCCCTGCAGATCTCATGTGTTCAAAATCTTTTGTCTCAAAGTCTAGCCTGTAACTTCTGCTCAAGTGTTTAGTCTTACCTATGTCGATCTTGTTTCTGTCTGCAATTTCTTGTAACTTCTTATGTATGCTGCTTACTTCTCTTGTAATCCTAGGGCAAATGTATCTCAGCTCTTCTTCTGTGTATGATTCTAACCTGTTCAGACCCATCGTTCCCTCTACTAGTTCATCTGCTTCCATGCCCAATCTTATTTTATTCAAATATTCTTCTCCTTTCCCGCTGGGTGTACTCTGTGGGGAGTTCAGGCTATTCAACCATTGTGTTAATTGCTGTGCATCTAGTCCCATCAATGTAGCACTTACATCGACTGCTACTGATGGTTTCTGTAACGCTTCTGTTTTTGAAGTTAGCGGTACTATTAGTGGTGAACCTGACCTTACCACAGTTGATGGAACACAAGCTGGAATTGGACTGAATTCCAACAAGGACCCAGATCTATTTAGCAGTGTTCCTACCGGAGTCATTTTCTATGCATCTCCTTCCCGTCTCATTTTGTGTTATTACCCCTTGGTCGCACACATTTGGGTTTGCCTGTATATACAATGGCACTGGCGGGCCTACAGTGATAAGCAGAGATATTGCATCTGGATTCTGTTTGTTACCCGAATTCTGTGGCATGTTAATTCCCACATTATGGTTCATCATTGCTGGCATACCTAACTGGTTTTCTGCTATTTCAATGTATTTCGGCACTTCTTGCATCTGCTTTTGAGGCATCATAATTTGTGTTGATTCGGCTTGAATCAATGTCGGTCTTTGATAATTCTGTCCTCCCTGTGCCATTAAACTAGAAGTCATTTTCAAATTATGCCCATCACAATGGCGTCTTTGAGCCTGTGGCTGATAATCATTGACAGGTTTCAATTTAGGCACATCAGGATATATTCTCTGAACTTGTGGTATTTCTGGTGTAAAAGGCATATTGGAACTGCTTTGCCTCTGTGATATTCTCAAATTCGGTGTTACATTACTCTGTATTGGTTCTGGAGGGGCAGTACTGGTGGTTGAACCATTTTCGCTTTCCACATATGGTGGCGGGCAATCGTTTAGCAATTGCATGATGAACTCCTCATCGTCTGACTCGTCTGACCTTTTCGAATTTCTGTTATTTTCTCTATCTCTGGACTGACTCCTGTTTGTTTTATAGGTAGCTTTCCTTCCTTCCGTCTCTGCCTCGTCAGTAATTGCTGGAAACAATTTAATTCCCTGCAATACGTCTGATCTCCAAACCTTTTGAGTACTATCCCATCTAGCATCCGCTAGAGTCTTTTCTACTTTTCTCACTCTTGTTTCAAATTTCTTTTGTTGTTGGTTTCTAGCCATTAGCTCCCAAATTGCTAATGCTTCAAATTGTGCTGGTCTTGGAAGGTACTTTCATGTCGTATAGTGCGAATCTTAGATTCTCCAAAACTTTCAGATTAAACGACCCATGGATGGGGAACGCTACACATCCATGCTTTTCTGTTAATTTGCACCATTGCTTTAGCCAAAGACATGGTGTGACACCCTTTTCTTCAATCACGATGTAAGCTGGTGTACCCTCAGGTGGTGTTTCTTCTCCTACATTTGCTTTAATATATACATCTCCCCTCAAGGCACTCTTAAATGCTTTGAAAAATTTCATCTTTCCGTCTTTTATTTTCCTTAAAAAATGTAATCAATAAGTGACTTTAATTCCCAGAATACTCTTCGCTTGCCTTTCCCCACCACTCGTGCTTCACGGACTGCGTCCAATCTGTGCGCGACCCTTCTCATCAACCAACCTATCCCAGCGCGGCTCCTAGTGACGTCACACTCACACACTGCGGCTGACAAGGTCTTTTGGCTTGTCCTCCTTCATTCAGCTTCACTCAAAACTAATTTCTGCAATATATCACGAGCACTAACCAAAAAGAAGAAAACAAATCTGTCGGTTTACTGCAGGAAGGGTAATACAATCGCTTCAGAAACCTTAGGGATTTTTCACTAGCCTCAGCAGTTATTCCATCTTTCTCGGTTTCCCACTTCTGCAAGCAAAATTTGACCCGCAAACTTTACTCTCAACTGATCAATGAACTATTCTAGCACGCCTTAGAATTAGTCAAATCTCAAAGTCGGAAATGTTCTTTCATTCCTCAATATTTATACTGACTCGTTGACCACGCCTGATCAACCTATTAAACCGAACAGATTACAACATCAATCAAGTGTCTCATACACTTTTCAACATACTCCGTAATCTCTTGACCTCGCAGGGCCCGTCTCAACATCAACAACCACGTGGACAATTTTTTTCCTGCACAAAGCGCTACACACATATGAAGTTCGACGACTTCCCTACTCTCACACTTTGAAGTATCACTCCTCTAAAATTTTGATTGGAGTTCGTAACCCCCTAAAAATCCTCACAAACTTCACAATTCATGTGCAGCATAAGCTGTGCAAGCGCGAAACCCTAACTTCACTCATACTGTCACTAGAAACGCCGAAAACATTCTCACACCTCCATTTCTTCCATTCGCAAGCTCCGAGATTCTGGGAAAGTCATTGGGGATTTAGGGCATCATCATCTCTCCAACTTGTTTTATCAAAGAAAATTCTAACTTGACTCCGCCTATTGTTCGGATGGGGTCCCAAAGGGCGAAACCATAAATCTCTGCTACCATCTACTGATAGCGCGTCCAGCCCTTATAAATTACTTGTACTTGGACACGCTGGAGGTAGGTTGGGCTCTCCTCATCCTAGAATAGTCTGATCACTCAAATCAATAATCAACAACTATTGTAATCGATACCCAATATTTAATTAATAGATCAAAATAACACATTAGGAATCAATAACAGTCGGTATTTTGACGCACCATGACCTTTCAGTCATGAATAACCACACCAGTTTATTAAAAGTTAGTGAGTTTATTTCCCTATATTAACAAAGTTAATACAATATATATAAGTCTCAAAACCAAATGATATATGTATACGAACATTACTAGCTGTCCATAGCGCCGGAAGAAACGCAATCTACGCAAAATCTGGATTATAATGCACTCGGTTATAGCAATGCAAATCACTAATATAAGCAATTGAATTTGGCTAATTGCATACATCTGTCAGCATAACAAGATTTCAATTTAGCATGGTGCATCAAGTGAATACCTCAACTAACCTCTAATTAGCATTGGCATGTGGGGCTTCATGCAAAACAAATTTAGTCAACACAAATTTAGAAAACTCCTAGCTTGGGCCCTATCATAATAAGCAGTTGGTACCTAGGAAGGAAAACACAATGCATAATACAATTTTTCATAATTACCAAATACAATCAGCATTCAAGAAAAGTCTTCGTCCTTCAGGTACCGGTTCGATCAGCATGGGGCAGATTTCAAAGGGGGCAGGGTTAAGGCAAGTTTCCTTGCAGCAGCAAGAAAATGGGGCAAAAGTTACTGCATGGACGAGACGGGGCAAAATTAAAGTTAAAGTCTCTAGGGTGAGAATTCTTAAAGTCTCTTTCTCTGCGACAGAGAAAAGGTATCAAAGGGCTCATTCCAAAATGGCTTCTTGAATCTTGCTTCAAAATGGCATCAAGGAAAATGGCTGACTTCTCTTTGCTCGGTGGGTTTAAGTAAGAAACATTCCAGATTCTTCAGGGTCTTCCATTGGAGGGTCCATAGGGTGGCTTCAATTTGACCAATGAATAGTGTCTTTCTCCTAGTACTCCTTAATGCATAAGGTGTCCTTGGAGCCTTGGAACACAAGTTGCAACAAAGTTTGCCAATTAATTTTATCTTAGTGCCTTTATTGTCTGCACCTGCAGAAACTGACTTTGCTTCAAAGAGGATGAAACCAGCCTAGCACGAAACCTTGAGATAAGTGTATTAGTCATTTCTACTGGAAAAATACAACCTTAAAGTAAAAGAATATGTCTTTGTTAATACAAGTGAAAACCACGCAGTTAAATTCGAGACCAGGCAACTAGGCCAAAGCCTCTGCTAAATTTAAGCTAAGCACAAAACAGTCTTGACAAGAAAATCATAGAATACATTTGCAATTATGACGGATTACTACATTTGTCAATTCTTCATGATTAATTAAGTCCGTTTACAATAATGACGAACTACCCCATGGGCACAATTTCCCACATACATTATTTTTCTTTGCTAAAATCACACTACCTTATACGATTTTGTTACATAATATATGAATATATGTTAGTCCTTCTTTTTCTGCGTCATCACTAGTTGCCCACATTTGCATTTCTTTAGGGAAGGAGACACCCTGGCAAGAAGGTCTGTTTCTTATCTGTCTGCCTCTCCCTTCCTCAGAGTACAGGAGACTCCCTGCCTTTCAGTCCAGCTGGGGAAACTAATTTGCCCGTAATTGCGCCCTGCCATCTGTTGTCCTTTTGGTAAAAGGCTAAAATTACAGACAAATGCAGTCCGTTAAGCCTTTCATCACTGACAACGGATGGCAGGGCGAAATTACGGGCAGTCCGTGAAATTTACGGACAGGTGGTCACCTAGCTGAGCTCAATGGAGCCCTCAAATTTGTGTGACAGTGTTCCAGTGTTGGAGTGATTACTGATTGTGTTAGTCTGACCATTGATGCAAGGCATTTGGCAGGGCTGGGCAGGGCAGAATTATGTCCGCCCCCAAAACATTGAAGCCGTGCTGCATCTGCAGGAGAAATATGTTGGCATGAATGCCCACAATGTGTCTCTGGTGCCTGGGCTCTGGCCAGAACTCAAAGTCATGTGACAAGTGTGCTCTGATACACATGAAGGCTAACAAAGTGTGGGGAATAAAGTTATATGTAACAAAGCACAGTAAGATGTTGCGTTCAAAGCAGAGAGTGACTGGGTCTATTCTGCTCCAGATTATGGGACTACTCTCATGCCTAATTCTGGTCCCACTTGAAGTCATCAGGCAAGTCAAATTCCAAGACTCGTAACAATTACAAGAAGGCCAAGCAGGATTCAACCTCCTCTCTCAACCTCCTCAGGTGAGAAGCAGTGAAGGTCGCACTCTAAAAGTCCATCTCCTCTGGCATACTCTGGCTCAGAGCACCTTCTGAGGCTGGCCCTGTTGTACCTCATGTTACTTTGGCAATGATCGACACTGTAGCAAACAGAAATAAGTCTTTGATTTCCTCTAACTGCTTTCAGGCCCTATAGAGCTGCAGGGTCAACCAGTCACATTTCCACCTGAGAGTCTGTCCCTGGCACAAACTGACCCCTCCATACTCACTCCTAAACCCTTGTAGATGCCATTCCAGGCTCCTACCCTAGCCTCAATGTTCATGCCTGTGCCAGAACCAACCCTGATGCCGTTGCCTATGAACTAGCCAAGGCACAACCAATTTTACTGGAACCCAGCCCTCAGCCTCTTGTACGGTGTCAATACTATTCAAAGCTGGAGCTCATGCGGTCCAAGGGCTTCAAACTATATATTCCCCATGACTATGATGAGCTGGTGTTCAAATTACCATCTCTCTCATTACACAGAGGCAGGACTCTTTTTGGACCTACAAAATGCTAGTGAGTTGGAAAACTCTTCCTAAAAGGAATTGGAATGCTCCACCAGCTGAAGAAAACGCTTCCTTTGTAGTGGTAATTTGCAGGGCAGTGAAAGTCCTTGACCGGCAACTGCCCACTGTAGAAACACAATCCTATTTATGGAAAATCTTTAGTCGGGGTCATCCTGTGCAGAGCTTTGATGGCCACTTGGGTGTAGCCCTACAGACCTCGATGACCTCTGTGACGAAGCCCTGCTGAGCTACTCCAGTCAGATGACCTGTCACTAGGCTACTAAGTCCAGCCTTGCCTCTGGGCAAGGAATATGTTAGAAATTGGGTTGTTGTTTGAGGGGGGGTACTCAAGCAATAGTCACAATCTTTGTCAGGGTGAACTAATAAGTCAGTAAAATAGTCTGTGCTTAACCCTCTGGTAGGTTGGCACAAAAGCAGTCAGGCTTAACTAAGAGGCAATATGTAAAGTGTTTATGCAGCAGACAAACAGTAATAAAGTGAAAACACAACAGAAGAAAAATCTCAATTTAAAAAATTGAGCACATTTTAATCATATTTTTGACACCAAAATGACAAAAATCGAATCAGTACAACTGGACATATGCAATTTTAAAGATTTAAGGTAAGTAAAATGCCTGAAAGTGCAAAGGGCCTCTTGTGCCTATTTGGCCGGCCAAGCCTGGGTGAAGTCACAAGTTCAGACTGGCTACGATGGAGTGCGGGCTCAACAGAGGAACCACGTTAGTCCCCCTTAAAAAATTACCTTCTCAATGTCTTCATGAAGAGTTCTGCTTGTAGTGGAGGAGGCCGCGTCAAGGAGGGAGAGCATCACAGATGGTCGACACTGCATCACATAGATACTGTCAGGCATTGTGGGCAGTCATTGCTGGAGGTTCACGTTGGTGGTCACTGCGAGCTATTGATGTTGTAGCGCGTAAATCAGGTCTCCTATTGCCGGTCATTGCTGGCGGTCACTGTAAAGAGTTGGGTGCCCTGGAGCTTTGTGTTGGTAGGCGGCTCAGGCGGCAATATCTTGCCACAAAGAGGCACGCTCGTAGCACAAAGATCCCACAACTTCAGGATTTCTTCTTTTCTTCCCTAGAAGTGCACCCGATGTCACACCAAGGGAACAGGATCCGAGGAGTAACTTTTAGGGATCAGGACCTCACTCCAGCGGAGGCCAGCAGGGGTCAGGCAGGTCTAGTTCCAGGTCTAGCCTGCAGGTCAGATGGACAGATGCAGCGAGACCTCTGGTACTTGTTATGTCCCTACAGCTCCAATGGGAGGTCAGTCAGCTGATGCTTGGAGTCACTTCAGGCTATGATGAAGGATGCAAGTCTAGTCTTCTTTCTCAGCAAGCATGACAGGCCACAAGCAGCAAAGCAGCAGGGCATCCTTCTTCTTGTGTAGTATTCAGATGTCCAAGAGTGTACGGAAGAGTTCGGGCTGAGGGTCCAATATTTATACCTGGTGCCAGCTTTGAAGTGGGAGAGGCTTGCGGCGTTTCCCCCACAGAGGTGTCTGAAATTTCCTGTCTCCCTGCTGTGTATCTAGTCTACCTTGGAGCACAATAGGCTAGTGTAAAGTCCATTGTGTGTTATCTGAGCCAGTGCCTTTGACGTGCAAGTGTGGTAGGTGACAGCTCCACTCCCCCAACAAGTCAGAGATGGTCCATCCTGCCAACATACAGACCCACAAGGCCAAATGCTAACTACACATAGTCACAGGACCAAGGAATAGGAAGCAGGCACCAAGTGTTATGAAAAACAAAAGTCAACTTTCTAAAAGTGACATTTTCAGAATTGTGACCTAAAATCTGACTTTACCATTAAAGGGTGTTAAAGTACAGTTCCTCAGACACCAAACATGACTTTCCTTCCTGCTCCCAATCAAAAACTATCACTTATTCAATGTAATAAGGTAACCCAATGTTATCCTATGAGACGGGTAGGCCTCACAGTAGTGAAAAACAAATGTAGGAGTCTTTCACTACCAGGACATGTAAAACTTAAACACACATATCCAACCTTTTAAATACTCTGCACCTTGAACTGTGGCTGTTTAGGGCATACCCTAGAGATGACATATGCATTAAAAAGGGAGATTTATCCCTGGCAAAATGTTTGTTTTGCTAGGTCAAAACAGCAATTTAAAACTGCACACACAGGCTGCAATGGCAGGCCTGCGACATATTTGAAAGGGTTTCTTGAGTGGGTGGCACAACCAGTGCTGCAGGCCCACTAGCTGCCTAATTTACAGGACTTGGATACCACCTTGCTTAAGGCATACAAGTAAATTAAATGTGGCAATTGGGTGTAAGCTAATGTTATCATGTTTAAAGAAGAGAGCACAAGCATGTTAGCACTGGTTAGCAGTGGTAAAGTGCACAGAGTCCTAAAAGCCAAACAAATGGGTTCAGAAAACAGGTGGGTGCAAGCAAAAAGTGAGGGGATGACCCTGCAGAGAAGGCCAAATCAAACGAAATCCAAGCACATTGACATATTTGGAAAGAAATTATTCCCTTCAGCTAGCCTAGCCATGCAAACTCTGAATGTAGTATGTCTTCTGGGCTGATTCACACCCTGAACAACATGGCCATTGTTAGACTTGTCATCATTGGCATGGTCTCCCCTAACTTTTTGTCTCTACTTCCCAGGTTGCTTCTGTGTGCTGGACTCTGTTGTTGCTGTTTTAGTTTGCTCTGGACACCTTACCACCGTTGACCATTGCTATTGGGTAAGTGTTCCATGTATAAACTGTGTGTGTACATTGGGTTATCCATGATTCGCATATTTGATTTACTAGTAGGTCCCTAGTAACGTGCACTAGAGGTGCACAGGGTCTGTAAATCAAATGCTACTAGTGGGTCTGCGGCACTTGTTGTGCCACCCACATTAGTAGCCCTGTAAACATGGCTCAGACCTGCCACTGCAGTGTCTGTCTGTGTAGTTTTAAACTGCCAACTCGACTTGGCAAGTGTACCCTCTTTCCGGGCCCAAACCTTCCCTTTTTATACATGTAAGGCACCCCTAAGGTAGGCCCTAGGTAGCCCCATGGGCAGGGTGGAGTGTATGTTAAATTTGGTACATGTACTTTAGTGTTGTACATGTCCTGACAGTGAAATACTGCCAAATTCAGTATTCACTGTTGCAAGGCTTATCTCTCTCATAGGTTAAGATGGGGGCTGCCTTTAAATATTAATAATGCACAGATTCCCTTTGGGACGAGATAGACATGTGGACTTTGGGGTCTCTGAAATCACAATTTAAGAATACATCTTTTAGTGAAGTTGGGTTTTAGATTGTGTTTGAAAACGCCACTTTTAGAAAGTAGGCATTTTCTTGCTTAAACCACTCTGTGACTCTGCCTGTTTGTGGATTCCCTGTCTTGGTCAGTATGACAGTTGGGCTGTTTGTACCTCTCCTCTAGACAGTGGCACAAAGGGAGCTAGGGTGCAGCCTGCATATCCTGATGGGCCACTTGGGCTGAGGGTGGAGTGGTCACTTACACCTGAATGGGCAGTGCCTCATCTCACACAATGTAGTCTCCAACCCCCTGGTGTGTGTCTGGGGCCTGGCCTGGAATAGGCAGGATCTTGAAAACAATGGAGATTTCTATTTGAAGTAGGACTACTTCAAAGGCAGAAAGGGGTAACAGAAGAGCACCCAAAACCCCTGAAAATCAAATTACTTCTGGAACCAAGAGGAACCTCTGCCAGGAAGAAGAGCTGGAGAAGCTGGAGGAGGAGTACTGCCCCTTTGCCTCTGACTGTGCTTTGCTGGGTTGGCCTGCAGTAGCTGATTCTACCTGAGAGAGAACAAAGACTGACATTTGTGTGACTTCCCACTGGTGAAAAATCTCCAAGGGCTTGAACTGAGCTTGCCTCTTGTTGTTGAAGTCTCAGGGACAACAAAGACTTCTCAAAGGCTTTCTGCTGAGAGTCCTGCCTGTCAAGTGGTGCCCTAACTTTTCTCTGGGCCCTTGAAAGGTGAAGCTGGTAGAAAAGGACAGAAATCCATGCAAAGACCGCCCTGCGGGGAAACTTTCAATGCACCACCCACCCCGCGGCTGATAAATGACTTGCCGCCGGCCTCGTGGCTAAGCTCGACGCTCCACCCGCATCACGGCTGTGAGATCGATGCAACGTGACTGGAGAAACGATGTGCAAAATCTGCAGCGGCTGCTGTTAATGACGCAAGCCCCCACACAGGGCAGTTTCTTGACACCTTGCGACTGGACTTCAATGCAAAATCTCTGGGTGCAGAAAATCACTGCAAAGCCTGCCCAGACCCGAGGTGCCCGTCCGGATCGACACATCGCTGTCTTGCGGGAGAGAAGAAACAACGCACGCCGACCGGAGGAGGAACGATGCACGTTCACTCTTGCGAGTGAGAAATCAACGCATCGCTGGCCTTTTCTGACACACGCTTGCCCGTGCAGCTTTATTTTGACGCTACCCAGGTACTTTTGTGCAATAACAGCATTCTCACTGTTTTCTAAGGACTAAGGGCCCGATGTAGGAAGCCTTTTGCGCCTCGCAAACGGCGAAAAATGCAGTTTGCGAGGCGCAAAAGGCTGAACGCGATGCAGAATCACATTTTGCGAGTCGATACCGACTCGCAAAATGTGATTCCGACTCGCAAATAGGAAGGGGTGTTCCCTTCCTATTTGCGACCGCATCGCGATGTAGAGTTGCTTTGTGACCGCGAAAGCGGTCGCAAACCAACTCGCAGTTACCATCCACTTGAAGTGGATGGTAACTCATTCGCAAAAGAGACGGGGTACCCATGGGACCGCTTCCCCTCTGTGAATGCCCACAAAAATATTTTTTTGTCCTGTGGACCACTGCCTACTCTGAAAAAACCGAAACCAAATGGTTTCGGAATTTTTTCTTTTTGCAGCTCGTTTTCCTTTAAGGAAAACGGGCTGCAAAGAGAAAAAAAAACTGCTTTATTAAAAAAGCAGTCACGGACATGGTGGTCTGCTGTCTCCAGCAGGCCACCATCCCTGTGAGTACCTAGACTCGCTATGGGGTCGCAAACTGCGACCAACCTCATGAATATTCATGAGGTGGGTCTTTGCGACCCCATAGCGAATCACAGAAGGTGTCTGAGACACCTTTCTGCATCTCGGATTGCGAGTTGCAATTTGCGAGTCGCTATGACTCGCAAATTGCAAGTTGCAATCGGATACCTACCTACATCTGGTCCTAAGACTCTTATTCTTTTTAAAATTCATAACTTGACTTGTGTACGTCGGATTTTGATCATTTTGTTCTTGTTTTGTTTAGATAAATATTTTCTATTGTTCTAAACCTGTGTTGTGTCATTTTGTAGTGGGTTCACTGGGTTACTGTGTGTGGTGGTACAAATACTTTACACATTGCTTCTGAAGTTAAGCCTGCCTGCCAAACTATCAAGGGGGTGAGCAGGGTGATTCTCCTTTACCCTGACTAGAGTGAGGGTCCTTGCTTGGACAGGGGGTAACCTGACTGCCAACCAAAGACCCCATTTCTAACGGCCATTTCAGAAGACCTCAGGACAATATTTGCCCAGACAGTCCAAGATGGACAGAATGCAGCAAAGTATGTCATGCTTGCTGGCCTTGATATGACAGACTATGCAGTTTGTATTATGGGCAACAGCCTGGTGCTCTGGCAGCACACTTGGATAAATGCAAGTGAATGTTTGTAGGTTACTTGTGTCCCTGATGGACATGGCCATATGCCTCTAGAAGTCCAACTTGGCGCTGGAGAAATTTAAAGACAGCTAAGCCAAAGCCTGTTTGCTAGGGTTGCTCTTGCCAACCTGCCAATTCAATAAACAATATAGAAAGTTCTGGGCTACTCATGGGGCCTGGCATACAGACAATGGCACTCTTACAGCAGGTTCAACAGCCAACTGAAGTCTTTTGTGGCCCCAGAGGATGTGGTGATGGACAGAGGTGTTCATATCAACAAAGTAAACAATTTTTCCACCTCCATTTCCCTAGCTGAAGTGGCCACCAAGCTGCTCTGATGTTACCTTTCAGAACTACACCACATCCAGATTTTCCTACCTTGCTGAAAATCTATACCTTAGATAGATGGTTTTACAGATTGTTCAAAAGGACTATAGCCTACATTTCATTTCAACACCCCTCACATTGCTGATTCATCCTGTCACATGGGCTCTCATTATCTTAATGAGGCTGCTGGATTTGGGCAGCAGCATCACCTGACTTGTGGGGAACCCCATGTGACAACTGTCGGCCAATCCGTTTCCGGCCAACTAGCAGCACCTCATCTCTGCCTAAGAGCAGGGATGATTTGTGGCAACTGGGCACATGACAAGATGACTTCCCAGGGAAATCGTGGTAGATCAGATCTCATCCTTTTCTCTCAGTTGCATTAGTCTCACACACTTAAAGACCGAGACAGAAAATGGTTCAATAAGATTTATTGAATCAGCTGCATCTTAGATAAAATGGCATGAAATGCAATAATGAGAATGATGAAACATGCTAGATGCAAAATGGTGACAGGGAAAGTGAAACACAGGAAAAGTCCCACCTTACTGTCACTATGCACAATATATATAATTCCTATCTAAGCTATGTTAGAGCACAGCATGACAAGGCCTAATCTGCCCTTCACAATTCCCCCCCTGGAAGACATCATCCCGCATAATTAAGTATGCCTGTTGTCTTTAGAGATACTATCCCCAAGTAGGCCAGGGAACCAGTGGTCTCGGCAAGCAGCTGTAACGAAGTCAGTCAGCATGCAGTGGTGGTTGTCTGGCTGGAACCTACCTCTAATGTGCGTGGGACAGGGAAATGTTTTTATAAGAAAACAGCTGGTGTTCTGAGAAATGTCCCTATTAAAACTACGTGTGTCTGTGAATGTTAGAGACACAGTGTATCGCTTATGCCAACAAACCTATCTTGCTGCAGCCTTCAGGAAAACGAGCTGAAAATGTAATGCTTTCCTAGGCGAAAGGATGACTAGATAAAGAAAATAAAACATCACCAGGAATGTGGCAGATTCTAAAATAATGAACATGAAGCAGAATAAAAATGTTACTAGGCTAAAGAAATGCACATTAATAAAATGGCTATACAACAGTCCTTGTACCCAAGAAGAATGGATGTTAGAGACCCATATTTGACCTCTAGCTCTGAATGCCTTCATATGGAAAGACAAGTTCAAAATAGTCAGGATGGTGTCCTTGGACTTGCAGGACATGTATTGTCATATATACATCAGGAAATCCTACAGACATTAGCTGCAATCATAATGGTGTTAGAACACTTCCAATTTACTGTCCTACCCTTCGTTCTCACTTTGGCCCTTCGATGTTTACAAATGTAATGGTGGTACTCACCGCTTATCTTATCAGTTCAGGGATACATGTATCTCCGTACATCATCGCCTGGCTGCTCAAGACAGGCTCACCAAAGACAATTGCGGATCACCTCTGGACAAAGGTTTCCCACCTGTCATCCCAGGGTTTTTCCATTAGGGTACTGAATTCCAACCAGATGCTTGTATGGAGGATTCCCTTTATAGGGACTATCCTGGGCATGGTGTTGTTCACGGGCTTTCCACCTCCACAACAAGTTTGGGACACTTGGGATATGACCCTGATGTTTCAATCTCAAACCTGAATCTCAGTGACGAAGAATCTTAGACTTCTTGGGCTCCTAGTCTCATGTATCCTCCTTGTTCCATGTGCTAGCTGGTACATGAAGGCCTGCCTTACAGAGTGCCAGTGAACACTAACCTGACTTGTGACAAGTTCCTTTCCTTGCCTCACCCAGATCTCATAGTAGTAATAGATGCCTTGTGCCAGGGTTGGGGGTGGGGAGTGGTCCCCTGGAAGATATGTAAATCAGGGTTCTGTGGTTTCCAGTGGACGGGCAATACCATATCAACCTATTAGAGTTTTGAGCTATCTGACTAGCCCTGCAAGTCTTTCTGCCAACCAATAAAGGGAGACTGGTGCAGCATAAAATGGTACTGCAACAAAAAGGGTGAAGTGAGGCGTTAAATCCAGTGCCAGGACAACCATTGCCGTTGAAGATGGCTGGATTAGCAGGGAATTTTTCTAGTGAAACAATGTTCAAAAACTACCCTCTCTGAAGGATCACCCCAAAGGTTTTGCCTTCCTCCTCCTCTTTTTCTGATTTCATTTTTGTTGGCTTTTGGACTCGGGGCACTTTACCACTGCTAATCAGTGCTAAAGTGCTTGTGCTCTCTCCCTAAAACATGGTAAAATTGGCATATTTAATTTACTTGTAAGTCCCTAGTAAAGTACACTACATGTGCCATTGGCCTATACATGAAATGCTACTAATGGGCCTGCAGAACTGATTGTGCCACCCACATAGGTAGCCCCTTAACCATGTCTCAGGCCTGCCATTGCAAGGCATGTGTGTGCAGTTTCACTGCCAATTTACATGGTATTTAAAACTACTTGCTAAGGCTTAAACCCCCCTTTTATTACATATAAGTCACCCCTAAGGGAGGTCATATGTAGCTTATAGGGTACTGTGCTATGTAAGTAAAAGGCAGGACATGTACTTGCAAGTTGTAAATGTCCTGTTAGTGAAAAACACCCAAAGTCTTTTTTCACTATTGTGAAGCCTGCTCCTCTCATAGGCCAGCATTGGAAATTCCCTTATATACTTTTAAGTGGTAATTTCTGATCTGAAGGGCGTGGAATTTCATGTGTGGTATGGACAGAATGGCATTGGGAAATCCTGCTTACTGGTGAAGTTGGATTTAACATTACTATTATCCTGTGCTCACCATCTGGTAGCTTGGCACTGAGCATTGAGGCTTAACTTAGAAGGCAATGTGTAAAATATTTGTGCAATAACTCATACAGTAACACAGTGAAAACACAACAAAAACACACCACACAGGTTTAGAAAAATAGATAATAATTATCTGAATAAAATATATTTAAAGCGATGAAAATCCAAAGTACACATGCAAAGTTATGCATTTTTAAAGATTAAAGATAAGCAAAGGGTTTTTCCCATTCTGTGTCAATGGGAAAATGTGTTTGTACATATGGCCCTTAATCCCACGGAAGCACTTAGTAACACAATAGCACCAACTGAGGCTATCACAGCTTCCTGTCACAGAGTTGTTCCCAATAGAATTATGCCACAGGTGCTGGTCACGGAGTCGCACGGACCCTCAGGCACAATACCTTTGTAAACGAAGAAACAAAGGCGTTGCACGGAGCCTGGGAGGTGAGGCTTTGCTGGAGGTGGTGCTGTGTCAGTCCCTTATGGTGTCCTGGGAGGTGAGGCATCTGTTCCATACTGTGAGGCAGGGGAGGGGAGGCGTCGGTTCCGTCCGGTTGCAGGGGGAGCTGGTGCGGCATCGGTGGCAAGTCATCGCTTCCTGGTGACTCAGTGGGGTCGATGGATCCAGTTGATCAAGACGTGATGTGTCAACTTCATAGTGTTGCGATAACACTGCAGACATCAGCGGCATCGCGGCAACATCAGACGTGGGTTGCAGGCCATGGTCATTGAGTGCAGCGAGGAGCCAGAGCAGGCTGCGGCATTGGTGCTAGCGTTGCCGAAGTCGTTAAGGGCATTGCTGAAGTCGGAGAACTAGCTAGAAGCTAGTCGATTAAGTCTTTGTTGGCCCTGAGACTTCAGAGCATGAAGCAAGCTCAATCCAAGGCCTTGGACAGCACTTTTGGGGAAGGCAGAGTACTTCCAGCACAGTCAGAAGCCAGTAGGCTGCAGGGCAACAAGCGGGGCAGCAGTCCTTCTCAGCAAAGCAGCCCAGATGAGTCCTAAGGGCAGCCAGGCAGTTCCTCTTAGAGAGTTCAGGTGTAGATCAGGAAGTGTATGATTTGGTGGGGTCAGATACCCAGTTTATATAATCAAAAATGCCTTTGAAATGGGGGAAACATCAAAGAGTGGTTTTGAAGTGCACAAGTTCCCCTTTCAGCCTAGTCCTGTCTTCCAGGATCCCCGTGGGGGGTTATCAGTCCCTTGTGTGAGGGCAGGCCACTGTCCTTTGAGATGTAGGAGTGAGCTCCTCTACCCTTCCTGCCCAGGGAGGCCCATTCAGTATGCAGATGAATGCAGATGTGACTGAGTGTCCTGTGTTTATAGCTGTCTGGGTGGACTACACAAGGGGAGCTGTCAACCAGCATAGACCAGATGTGAGTTGGAGACAGGCTATAAGGCACAGATGGCAGTAAGTGCAGAGAAATGCTCACTTTCTAAAAATGGCATTTCTAAAATAGTAATATTACATCCAACTTCACCAATAAGCAGGATTTTCTATTACCATTCAGGCCATACTAAACATGACAGAGCTACTTCTTCCAGATCGGAATCCACCACTTAAAAGTATATGAGGGCAGTTCTAATGCTAGTCTATGAGAGGAGTTGGCCTCACAGTACTGAAAAACGAATTTGTGGGGTTTTCACTACCAGGACATGTAAAACACATAAGTACATGTTCTCCTTTTTGCCTACATAGCACCCTGCTCTATGGGTTACCTAGGGCCTACCTTAGGGGTGACTTACATGAAGAAAAAGGGGAATTTAAGGCTTGGCAAGTAGTTTAAAATTCTGAGTCAAAGTGGAAGTTCTTTCTCTAACTGAAAAGTGAGAGGATTTTGTAAAGTGAACTATGTGACAAGGTTCTTGGTGTAGGAAAGTTTGGAAGTAAAAGCTGTAGGGCATCAATTGTTTATTAACATACAACAACACATAAATACGTTCAAATGAATTATGCAAATATTTCAAAACATATCAGCTCTTAGAGAAGTACAAATGAAGCACCTTTTTTGTAATTTTGTATTCATATTGCTTGGGATCACCGCCTCCTTCTGATCATGCTGTAAGTACCATGGATACTGTAAAAACCAAATTACTGTACAAATACACAGTGCAACAGACCACTAGTCAACCGATAAAGTGACAGTGCAATAGCATTCTCAACAATTTCAGCTTCTGACCGACAGTTAGTAAATTGAAATATGGATACACAGTACGACAAACCATTAATAAACCAATGAAGTGACAGTGGAATAACAATTTCAACAATATTTGGCGTCTATCCGGCAATTCATAAAATAATCTGTGCCAGGCAGGATTCCCCCTCCATTTCAGAATATATAACCAAGTAAAGTGACAATACAACCCATGCTAAATTTTGCAACAATCCAGGAGCCCACAAATAAATGCAGTTTAAACCCTAAGAAAGGGCGTCCCCCCAATTAACCAGAAATATGAAGTGGCAATGCAGATCAATTGACAGTGCCAACCAAAAGTGTACAGCATAAGGCCTAATGCTGTCAGGAAGAATGGGCATCCTCCCAATTAATTAGTATTTTATAGTGACAATGCAAAAAAAGTGACAGTGCCGACCAAAGTGTATAGCATAATATCTAATGCCGTCAAGACGAAACGAAGTTAATAACTGACAGTGCCAAGAAAAAACATGGACTGTTGATATAAAGGGGCATATTTACAAGAAAGTGGCTCCTAATGTGCAACTTTTCTTGCGTCACCCTGCCCCACCTAACAACACCATGGTTGCACCTTATTTACAATAGGGTGCACCATGGATGTCGTTAGGACAACAGTGCCAACATTTTTTATGCTATTGTGGTGCTTTGCTCCACTAGCATAAAACAATTTGACGTTAGTGCAGCAAAGCACAAGGAGACCCATTGATAAAAGTGGGAGCGTCATTAAATGACGAAAAAAATAGTGCAATGAAATGGTGTAAATTTCACAACACCATTTTTTTGGGGCCCCCTGCGACGGATCTCCCCCCTTGCATACATTATGCCTGATGCAGGCATAATGTGGCGAAGGGGTAGCAAAGTGGCGCAATGCAAGCATTGTGCTACTTTGTAAATACGGCGCAGGGGAAAAGCCACCTTAGCCCAACCTTAGCGTAAAATAAATTACGCTATGGCGGCACAAGGTGGCACTCGGGGCTTGTAAATATGCCCTCAAGTGCATATGCAGTGATGAGTTGGATTATTTCCATTACCTTTACAGCTAAGTGGAAACATGGTAAGGATATGGATCACTGTATCTACAGGTTCAGCGACCGACCGCATGTGCAAACCAAAATATAAAAAAAATGCTAAAAAGTCTAAACAGAGATTTTTTTCAATTTTCGTTCCCTTCATCTTTCACCTCTTCCCCAAGAAAAAGCCCCTAAATTCTTTTATACTGATCTAATTTATTCAGGCAAGCAAAATACCATTGTTCTCTTCTTCTAATTTTCCTTATTTTCTTTACCCATTCCTCGAATGTAGGTTTCCATTGAGACTTCTAGTGGCTCACAACTATAGACCAAACTACCAGAAAAGAGACATTAATAAATTTCGCCCTGTTCCTCAGCCTGTGAAGAAAGAATGAGGCCAAATAGGATAGTACTGGGTGTGGGTTTGAACTCATAGCCAAGCTTCAGTGAGAGGTGTTTAAAAATCTGCAGCCAGAACCTGGAAATGACTTTACAGGTCATAAACATATAAAAAACTAAGACACCAATGACTTTATTTAGCTGCACATCCCTACAGTTGGCTTAAATCATTACTGGTGCTTAAACACTAAAACACATCTGTTGCCAAGGTGTGTAAACTGGAATTGGAAACCTAAACCAGTTAATATCAGAACAAAAACATATAGTGGAGCACACACACTCTCAGTTTGTTAAACATCTACAATTCAATCTAATATTTAGCGTAACCCAAAAATGTCTAATCAAATAACAATTTTTTTAACCAAAACAAAACACAATCGATATCTCATATCACTATATGGACATAAGGGTGTGTATCAGTTTGTTCCTTTTCTTAAATTGATTTATTTAACAAAAAGTACTCATTACAAAATTCAAATTCCTCATTTCCCAAAATTCTCATTTAAATAGATTTACATTTTAATATATGGCCCCATAAGTATATGTAAAAACAGAAGAAAACAAGCTAACAGATTCTACACAAATATATTATTCCATAGCTGAAGATTTGTTGTTGTTCAGCATTCAAATGTATTCCAACAGTTAATGATAAAGATTCCGTCTGCAGGTACTTCCGCAAATGATGATAAGATTCAGCCGACACGTGTTTCGTCCCATTACAGGACATTCTCAAGGCTGACTGAATTTCAACACATAGACATAATATTAAACATAACATTAAACAACCTGTCCAATATATCAACCTTTTCAGAAATAATATTAAGAACTTCAATATTGACACCACTAATAAGTTAAAAAGAATATTTTTTTTATTATGAAAAAGTGACTAAAGAAACACCACGTGCCCCAAAATCACCATACCTTAACCATGACTTAAAATTTGATATATTATTATAAAAAAAATGTGCAAATTATAATCCACACCATCACCCTAATGTCCAATTAAAACATGGAAATTTTGCCGCGGTCGTAATCCCCAGAATTTCACCGCCAGCCTGTTGGTGGTGAAACCCATCAGTTGTAATGACCCCCTAAGACTCTATAACGTCTGGCTATCTGAAAAATAAATAATGTAACGTTCCAAGGAATGTATAACCAATACATATCTAACCAATATACACCTCTATCACCCAATACAGTTCATATTAACTACTTCCATTTTTTACTTTTTTAAAAATGAATTCACCCATACTTCTATCTTTTAATCACTTCAATCACCTAGACTTATGGTATAGTTCATTATGCTCAAATCAATCTTGTGCGGTACTTCCTACCACTTGAACGCTAATGAGAGATAGGTCATATTGCCTTTTTCAACTGATAGATTTTACAGCCAGTACTTGACTCTTATGCAAATAATTATAGGTGCATTAGCGGTATTGGATGTAAATAAACTCTTGTTGTAATCAATATCAATAATACTCAAATCAATCATGTTCTAGTCATTATCAATAATGCTCGAATCAATCTCGTAGGGCACTCCCTGTCATATATACTCTGGTGAGCAATATATCATTTATCATTATGAAGCGATTAATTCCACATTCGATGTTAGTTAACACGTGTTTTAATCGATATTACTCAAATCAGTCTTGTACGGCACATCCTGTGAAGTATATGTTATTAAGTGTTAAGTCATTTGTCATTTGGAACCGGTTACGTTCACAGACCGTACTTGACTCTTATACAAATAGCTTTACCTTCATACTCGGTGTCCGATGTTGAGTTAGACCTGACGTCCACGGCACCCGCCGACCAACCCGGACTAATCAAAGCAACCTCTTTTTAAAGGGCAGAGAATTCAAGCAAAATACAATTCGTACGTCACCGACGGGAGCCCAAATTAACCCAAAACATCGGTTCCCATGTTGAAAAGGCATAGACCATAAGTAAATCATCTCTATTTCTTCTACTATAAGCACATTTCAGAGAAATTTTGAATTTCATTGTAAAAGAGGATATAAATACATAAAATACTGTAGTCTTCGACCTTGCAATACGACAAAAATTCATCATTCCGAAAATTCATGAATGGCTTACACAAAGTATATTACCTGTATTATTTGTCATTCTGTGCAAGACTTAGCTGCACATAACTCCAAGGCCATATCCAAGACCGGAGGCTCTATTATGCATTCTTTTCTTACTTTATTTTCAATAGCAGCAGTCAAGAACTACAGCTCCCAAAAGGACTAGCAACAGGCTAGCCAATGGGAGCAAACAGAATCAAACGTTAGAACAATAAGGGAACCCCTCCAGACCATAGAGACTACCCTTGACTGCAAGCAGCCCTCTTTTCTTGCTGCTCCCAGTCAAGATAAGTACTCTTTCATGGTTTTTCCCTTATTTACTGTGGAAATTCTATTGTTTAACTGTATACATTAGCTCTTATTACTTTGATACTTCATTTATATCTGTAACTCTGTTTTTGCTTTTATTTTATTTCTGGCCCCCACCCTTTCCTCCCTTTTACCTCGTTCTCGTGCTGCGTGCGTTTCAACCGCCTCGCGTTCCATTCAGCCGCCTTTCTTCGGTCCCTGTCAGCGCACTGTTTGCCTCGCGCATCTGACCTCGGGGACGGTTTTGTTGTGCTTTGTTCTTCTTCAGAAGTCATCGCCCGAGTAAACGGCTTCTTTAAGCTTCCTCCATAGTTCTGGGCACCGGCTTCGCTCCGCTCGTCGCGCTGCTCTTTCTGACTAGCAGCGAAGTACTGGGGCCGCGATTTATCTCTCGCCGGCTTCCTGGTGCTGCCCCGCCCTCAGGGAGTGGTTTTCTTCTCCGGAGAGCTTGGTGTGGATACATTTAACCCCTGCCTGCCCAGGTTTGCATATAGACTCCAGTTTATTCATTTTTTGCTGTGTTTTCTTGTGTTTGGGCTAATTTTTGCCAATGGATCCTGACAGTTCCCCTACTGTGCCTGATATTAATGAGGATGAGGAAGTTTTTAAACAGGATTTAAACATGTTTATTCAAACATCAGTGAAACATGCTTTACAAGCATCTATGGACAAAATGTCAAAAAACATTGAAAATACTGTGAAGTCCATGGTGTTCAATTCTCAGGCCCATTCTGCGGGGGAAAGCAGAAAATGCAAATTAGCTGCCACTAAACCTGGTAAAGGTGCGCAATTGGAAGGTGAGCCTGCCTCACAACAGACTGAGGTCTTGATTCCTCCCAGGCCTCCTACGAAGGAGGGGAATATTGCTAAAAAACGTTTGTCTTCTCATTTAAATTGTAAATTCAAATCAAAGCATATTAACGCGCCAAAAAAGATTGTTGACTCAAAAATCTTGGACACAGATGAGGAAGACATGGACGATTTGTCCCACTCTGATAATCCTGATGATTTCTTTCCTCCATCCTTTCCTCCTCCTAAACGTTCCAAACTCTCTTTTAGTGATCCTTCTCCCTGTATTGTCGATTCAGAGAGTGTCCCGATGTTCGATCCATCTCTGATCCAACACCCTAATTCCACTGAGTGGCTTCCTTTGGATCACATGGGTGATTACATAGCTTCTCGGTTGCGTCTTCCTTTGGACAAACAAACACGATCGAAACTGAGATCAGAATGCCCTAGACCTTCTTTGGATTCCAACATAACAGCCACTCCAACTATTGACCAGTCGCTTATAACGTTTTTCACAAAATTCGGCAAAGATCCCCGTAAAGGGGTGGACAAGGCCTGGATGAAGTGCCAGGACAAACTCCTGGCTGTAGTGGGACCCCTCGCTAGAATCTTCGACCTAGCCGAATCAGCCAGACTGGAAGATTCTCCGATCGACCCTTTGGATCTCTCTCTTTGGACTCAAAGAGCCTTCTGCTTCTTGGGAAATGCCAATTCGGCAATCATTCATGAGAGACGGAAGGGTCTCCTACCAAAGATGGATCCTAAACTAGCTAACCTTGCCACTTTGGATCCCGGCATCCAGGCTGATGGCAAACCTTTCGGCGATTCTTTCATTAAAGACCTCAGCCGTTTTGTCTCCACTTTTTCCTCTTTGGACAAAGCCCAACAGTCGTTAAAAAAGGTCTTTAATCAGTGAGTTTTTGCGCGGGCCGGTAGAGGCAGGAGCCCCTTTATCGGCCGGGCATATCGAAACCAAGGCTCAAGAGGCTCGTCCAACTCCTTCAATACCTACGGTCAGGAGTTTAAACCCCAGTTTTACCCACAAAGATCAAGGGGCTTCCGCAACCGTGGACACCGCTACACCTGATCTACCAGTACTCAAGGTAAGCCAACTTTCTGGTCTTTTCCGTGGGAGACTGGTTACGTTTTTTCCTTCCAAAGTGGAGGTCGATTTCTTCAGACCCTTGGGTTCTAAGCACCGTTCAGGGTTCCTATATTGAGTTCCTTTCTCCTCCTTTCTAGTCCCATCTTCCCCCTCCTCCAAGATTTTCCCTCTCAATGTCCTCTCTCATTTCTTCAGAAATTCTGTCACTTTTAGACAAAAACGGGATTCAACCTTGTGCTCCAGATTCTTCCGGTTTCATCAGTTCCCTTTTTCTCATCCACAAAAACAACAAGAAACTAAGACCGGTAATCAATCTGAAATCATTCAACCAGTTTGTGGTCTACCGACATTTCAAGATGCAAACCATCATCCATCTCAGAGATGTTCTTCTTCAATATGATTGGTTGGTCAGATTGGATATGCAGGATGCTTATCTTACCATTCCTATTCATCCTACTCACAGAATTTTTTTACAGTTCCAATGGAAGTCAAAAACGTATCAGTGTTCCTCCCTTCTTTTTGGCCTGTCATCGACACCGTGGTGCTTCACAAAACCTGTTGTGGCCTATCTTCAGTCATTGGGCATCAGACTTATAATTTACCACGACGATATCCTTATCATGCATCAGAACGTATCTTCCCTTCTGTCTCATCTACATACAACAACTACACTCCTTACAGAGCTCGGTTTCCTTATAAATCACGAGAAATCCATGGTGGTTCCTTCCCAACAAATAGAGTTTCTAGGATTTCAAATAGACTCTGTTTCAGCCACTCTTCTCCTCCCTTCTTCCAAGGTCGCTGCAATCAAAAGAGAACTGACTCTTACGCTCCAAAAAGACCTAATTTCCCTCAGGTCTCTCGCGAGGGTAGTAGGTCTTCTCTCCTCTTCAATCCAGGCCATCTTTCCGGGGCCGCTTCATTTTCGCACTTTACGACGTCTCAAAATCCTTCATCTTCGACGAGGTTTGGCCTTCTCCGACCTCGTATCTCTAAACAAAGAATCTCAAATGGATATTCAGTGGTGGATATCCCATTTAGATGCCTGGAACGGCAGATCCAACTTCCCCTCTGTGCCTGATCTTGTGTTAGAATCAGATGCAAGTCGCACAGGCTGGGGCGCCCGCTGTGGTTCGATATCGACTAGCGATATATGGTCCACAGAGGAGTCAAAATTGCACGTAAATTGTTTAGAGCTTCTTGCAGGCTCCTTTGCGATCAAAAGCTTTACAAAAAACAGAGTTCGATGCTCCATCCTTTTCCGTATGGACAACATATTTGTGGTAAGATACATCAACCATCTTGGAGGCACCAGGTCCAGACCCCTCGCCCTTCTGGCCAAGAGCCTTTGGGAGTTCTGTCTGTCCCTCAAATTTTCCCTTCTAGCCGAGTATCTCCCAGGGTCATTGAATTCCACTGCAGTTTGGCATTCCCGCCATCTCACGGACTCCAGCATTTGGAAACTGCACCAGTCAGTTTTCCAACAACTCGTAAGAAAATGGGGTCCTTTTCACATAGATCTCTTCGCGTCGAGACTCAATTCTCAAATTCCACTCTTCTTCAGCTGGCGTCCTGATCCTCTGGCCATCGCTACGGACGCTTTTCTCCAGGATTGGTCCCAGTCGCTCAACTATGCCTTTCCTCCTTTTATCTTAATCAACAGAGTTCTGAACCAGGTCAGGCGTCAGAAAGCATCTCTGGTCCTGATAGTTCCCTTTTGGCAATCCCAGGTTTGGTTTCCTCCTCTACTCGAGTTATCGGTAGACTTCCCCATTCTGCTTCCAGTGTTTCCGTCTCTTCTCATAGACCCTTCCAACCTAATTCTCGCCAATTCTCTAACCCTTTCAGCTTGGAAGATCTCTGGCTTCCCCAGCAGGTCTTCCCTATTTCGACAGAAGCTTCGGAACTCATTAGTAATGCCTGGGCGCCTGGTACAAGACGAGCTTACAGATCAGCCTGGCCTCTTTGGTCAGGCTGGTGTCTGGGAAAATGTACCGATCCCTTTCCAAAGGATCTGAATTTAATTATTAATTTCTTAGCTGCCCAAGATGGTACACGTAAATCTTATCGAACTATAAACCTTTACAGATGTGCTATATCTATGCACCATTCGAATATTGACGGCAGGCCGATCGGGGAACATCCTTTAATTTGTCGACTTTTAAAGGGTGTGAAACTGTCGAAACCTCTGACTGCCAAGTATTCCCATATTTGGGATGTTTCTCTAGTCTTAAATTTCTTTCTTTCTTGGCCGGACAATTCAAGTCTTTCTCTTAAAATGCTTTCTGCCAAACTAACTATGTTGTTGTGTTTGATTTCTATCAAACGAGTATCGGATGTTAAATCTCTAGACGTTTCCGCCTGGCAGTTCTTACCTACGGGTGTTTTATTTCATATTTCCAAACGTACCAAAAACAATCTAAATTCTGTTTTCTATCCTTTCTTTCCTGACAAACCAAAGCTGTGCGTGCGTCTCCGTTTAAAGGAACATGAAAAAAGAACCTGTAAACTGAGAACGTCCTCTGCTAACCAACTTTTGATTATCTTTCGTAAGCCCCACAAATCGGTTCCTTCAGCCACTTTGGCCCGCTGGATTAAATGGATAATGTCCTTTGCGGGTATAGATATTTCCGTTTTTGGAGACCATTCTTCTTGGGAAGCAATGGCGTCCGAGGCATTCTCCCTGGGGTCGAGTTTGGAGGACATTCTCAGGTCGGCAGATTGGTCTAATGACAATGTTTTTAAAACCTTTTATTGCAAACCTGTTAGAACTGCATCTTTGTTAGTTGTTGACAAGCTTTAAACTTGCATAATAGAGCCTCCGGTCTTGACATAAAATGTAGATTTTCCTATTAACTTATGACGGAAAGTCTTAATTTTATTGAAGACACGGAGGCGAATATTATCCCACCACGGTTTCTATTAACATGTATTTTTCTTTTTCCCTCCCAGAGACTCCAGCATTACATCCGGCTTCAGGATAGTGCCAGTTTCTCCATCTCCTCCATCGTCAAAGGAAATCCTCTGGATTCTTTTCACCAAACTCTTCAGGATCTCCATCCTTCATCAACGGTTTCCTGGTTTATTGCCTGTGTTCAGGACTTCTGTTCCGCTTCCCTCGCTCTAGCAATTATTGGACTCCTTTACCCTTTGTTTTATGACTCTGTTTGATATGCTCCCTCAAGAAAAGAGGGCTGCTTGCAGTCAAGGGTAGTCTCTATGGTTTGGAGGGGTTCCCTTATTGGTCTAACGTTTGATTCTGTTTGCTCCCATTGGCTAGCCTGTTGCTAGTCCTTTTGGGAGCTGTAGTTCTTGACTGCTGCTATTGAAAATAAAGTAAGAAAAGAATGCATAATATTCGCCTCTGTGTCGTTAATAAAATTAGGACTTCCCGTGATAAGTTACTAGGAAAATTTACATTGCAACGAGGCTCCCGGACCTCCAGTCAAAGTAAAAATTGAAAAGGTATCATCATAAATTCGGTTGCCATATTGGAATGGACAAGACCAGTCCAAACACCCAGCAATAAATCATGGCTAGTCCCGATTCAACATCCCAAAATGATATTAGCCAGTCTCCAAACACAAATAATGCAGGAACAACGAGATCCTGTAAACGTATCAATCAAACACTCATTTCACATTACCTTACAAAATGAAATTAAGTCTTCACAATAAGTCAAACATCACTGTTTACAACATCGTATCACAAATTCAGTAACCACCTCTATATTACTTAATGGGCAAAATGTAATCCTAATGTAAATGTATTTTATAACTAATCCAGAACATGATTTGTAGTATCACAATCTCCGAAATATGGAGAATAAAGAAGAAAAGAAACAAAAGAAAAATTATATGAGAAGATTTAAAATAAATAACTCATTAAGTAAACATAAGGAGGTGTCATACAAAAACAAATATACATATTTACTAGACTAGAGCACACTTCAATATATTTTCTTATGATCTTTCAAGGATCTTTGCATCTCCATTATTCATAATTATAACACAATTTCATAATGCTAGTAACCATTGATTTCAAGAACACTGATACATTTTATCTATGCCAATACATTAATCCTGTCAGTAACATCACCAGAAATATATTTAAAATTGTCTAAAGTATTTAATTCATATGTGCTCACTAATTCTATGATTATAAGAAATGATGCATCTCATGATCTAAATTCATGCCCAATTCTGTAGTCTCAAGTCTAATTATCCATCTGGGAACCGCATGGTGTCGTTCCCGCTGATTTTACAGCACAGGCCAAACACCTGGTGCTAAAAATCAACACGAACAGCACAACCTCATGCACTCCCGTAGAGTGGCAGTGTTTTTTAGTCACTTTGCGGAATTCTATGTAGCAGAACTCCGCCCAGGCCTACTTGTCACAGGATGGTGCGCAATCAGCAATTCTTGCTGACCACACTACACCCCGTAATAACCTAGGAAAGAGGTGTGGCTCATACGGCCCCTGGTGCAGCTTCTTACTCGAGTTCCAGGCTGCAGACGCTTCTCACCATGTTAAAAGGCAAGAGTCCAGGCTAGCGTGTACTCCCTACATTTTCGCCAGCTGGCACAGCAGTTTACAGGAGCTGCACAGAAAAGGCAATTAAGGTGGGAGGTTGTCAGTGTGCAATATTTTTATTTTACAGTGATCTAGAAATCTAGCTCAGGAGATTGAGCGCCTGCTGCAATAATCATGCTATTACCTGCTTCAAGTCATCAGTAAGAACCATAACCTGACTAAAAGTGTTTCTTCAATATTGCTTATGGTTGACACGATTTCTGCACATTGAAGAGTTTGCCATTCTGTTCTGCTAAGGCCCAAAACTCGCCCCAGTGATGGGTTAAGTTTTGTCTCTGGCTTTGAAATAATTTTCTCCCCATTAATTTCTGTTTCCCTGCTAGACGGAAAATATTGTAATGGCTTGCCACACTCATGAGCTATAGAGTGACAATTATGTGTCAAGAAAAAGAAAATCGTTCAGCGCAACAGGACACATTTTGTGATAGTATTTATTACTTCATTTTAAAATAATTTTTACACTTGTTAACACTTTGGTTTCAGCCCATTAGTCCAGTTTAACACCCAAATATAGTAATAAGCATCAGAAAGGTGGCCAGTCAACCTCTTCAAATTCGATTTTGTTAAAATCTACAGATTATGGCACAGGTGATGAGTCATATGACTTATGAGGCAAATCTATAATTACGTGAAAAACACAGCTACTGTACCCTGTGACCCTGACCTATTCAGAGGGAATGCATTTCTCCTGGTTTTACACTTTAATCTGCATGCCAACAGATAGACTATTCAAGCAGTGGGGGTTTCTCCTCGAGGGTGGGGGAGTGTAGCCCCGCCCGGTGCATGCCACACAGGGAAATATAAAATGGTAAGGAAAAGTTTTCATTGTCAATTGATTTTTACCAGCAGCCTGAACCTGGCGACATTCTGGGCGTGCCCTCTGCTGCGTGATTGTCCATAGAGGACAGAAACAGGACTGACTGGACACTTCAAAGTACGCATGTCAATTTGGCTTGCTGTTTTGTGCCGACCAAAGTGACACGAGCACTTTAAAGCTCTCCACTCAGCTGTTTTAAGACAGCTGGGTGGAGACCAAGCACAGGCCTCCAGGCCCTGAAGGAGCATCCAGCCAGCCCACTCCATCCAATCCAGGTGCTTCTCTCATGCTGCTTAACAGCATGAGAGCAGTGTCTGGATTAGTTAGGGAAGCTCTTATAATAAGTTCTTAGGAAGGAAAGGGCTAAGTCCCCCTCTGTCTTGGGAAGTTGGGGTATTTTTAAGCTGACCCTGGGAGATTTATTGCCCCATATAAATGATGAAAGACTACTCTCCAGCTTGCAGAAAAAAACTTCCATTAATTTGCAGGGAACTTGTATTAAAGGAAGCAGTAAAAGGGGTAGAACCGACATCTTTATAAGTGATATCCGCCTGATCAGCGAAATGGAAAGTGATTTCCAAATAGCAAATAAAGTTTGGATCTTGGACAGAAGGGGGGCAAAATCTAAACAATGATTATCCAAGAACGTATTGGAATAAAATATCCTCAGGTATGTTTTTGGATGTAAATTATAGTTTTGCCTAACCGCCAGGGGTAATATCTGAGCAGAGGTGTTAAACAGAAGTGATTCAGATTTTGATTCATTTATTTTATAGCCTCCCAGAAAGGTGTGCCTCTGAATCTTTTGCAAAGCTATGAATATATTCAATCTATCTTGGCATAAGTATAGGGCCACGTTGTCGGCATAAAAGTTTAATATTTGTCACACCCAGGAAAGGGGGCTGGATGGCCCATGTGATCGTATGTTTTGAGCCAGGGGTTCTATGAATGAGGTGAAAAGTGTTGGAGAGAGGGGACAACCCTGCCGGGTCCCCTGACTGAGCAACACCGTCCCCACACTGGCATTATTTATTATTATTTGGGCAGGCTTGCCTCTGCACAGTATGGCTATTGACCCCGAGAACTGGGGCGGAAAACTGAATTTCTCTTGGATGTTGAACAGAAATTCCCAGCTCACAAGGTCAAAAGCCTTCTCTGCATCTAGCATGATTAGTGCTGCAGGAATATTAGCGGTGGTAACAAGGTCTATAAATTCCAACAGATAGTGTTTGTGCTCAAACTACAGCCTTTTATAAAACCACACTGATCAGGATGAATTAATACCCTCATTACTACATTGATACGATCAGATAAACATTTTGGGAAATGGGCCTATATAATGATGTGGCAAACCTTTCTTTAAAAAAAATCCTAAACTCCTTTCTTGAAAGAGGGTGAAATAGAGGCCCCAGTTAAGATAGAACTAAGCATCAGCGAGAGGATCACCTAATAAAGTTCAAAAGTGCTTATAAAATTCTGCCGCAATACATATTCCCCAAGGAGCTTTGACCACCGAAGCTCACTTTTGGCTGCTTTCATTTGCTGCAGGGATGATTGGATGAGTCATCAGAGCCACAGCTTCGCTGTTTAACTCTCGAAGATGAACTTCCTGCAAAAACGTAACTGCCAGAGCTGGGTCCCATGAGCCAGTGTCCTCCTTATAAAATGATTCATAGTGACGTAGAAATATTTGCCCAATCTTCCCATTATCCCTTTCTATCTCTTTCAAGTCCAAATCCCTTATTCCAGTATTTACATTTTGGTAATTCTTTTCCTTGTTCATCCAGGCCAGGAAGGGACCCATTTTCCTCTCCTCATCATAAACCTGGTAATAATAAGGGTGGCTATTACGAGTAGGGAAGTAGCATCTTTCTGACATAGTTACCCCCACTTTTTGTCTGGTGTCAGTATGTTTAGACTGTCATGCACTATGATCCTGCTAACCAGGGCCCCAGTGTCAGTGTTCTCTCCCATAAATTTAGTTGGTAAGTAACTTTAATACCTTACAATTGCATACTAAACCACCAAGTATATGGTTCTTAGGTACCTAGCCCATTCATACTCCAAGGGTCCCCCAGGGGATGCAGCATGTATTGTGCCACCTATGGGGGCCCATGCAAACTATGACTAAAGGTGATGCACCTTTCATCCCAGAAATAAGGTTTACCTTATATCATGGTCACTGCACTCTGACCCTGTAAGTCATCCATAAGGTAGGCCCTTCAGCCCAAGGCTGCATGGTTCTAAGTGTGAGGGCCCTCCAGCTTGTGCAGCTGTCCAGCTACATAATGGCTTCACCAAAACTAGTCATGTTTGGTATCAAACATGTTGAAATCATGCAAGTATGCTGATTCCAGTGCTAGTTGCATGATACTATGAACTCTGGGGATTTCCTAGGGGAACCCCATGTCTGCCTGTACAGCATTGCAGAGTCTGCATGCTAGCCTGTGCTGCTACTAACCCCAGACACTGTTCTGCCCTCTTGCTTCTGAGCCTAACTCGAGCAGGGGAAGGCCAAACAAAGGCTTTACTGTACAGGAAAGGTATTACTACCTCTTGTGTTTCTTGACTGGGGTGGCGGGCCTCTGAGAGGCCTCTGAGCATCAACAGACTGCTTTGAAGGGCACATTTGGTGACCACCCCACTGTCCAGCTCCTCCCCCACGGAGGTGCCCAGAGCTCTGCTAGGTTTCCTCTTGATTCTGCCATATTGGAAATGAAATGATCAGAGGCCCCTGGGAGCATGTGACTGATTAGTCTAGCTGGGTGATGTCCCTGCCCCACCGATAGGCGGGTCTCTGCAATAAGTGTACAACCCCCTTCCTGGGTTACTTAAGGGCTCCCCAACGGGTGGGACCCTAGATTCATCTGTGGATTCATCTGAGGACTCTACTGCAAGGGACTTCTGCAACCTGCATACTGGAACCGCTGCTGGATTTCACTGGAACCCAAGACAAGATTGCACCATGTAGGACGGCTCCTACCGGAACTATTCCCCTGTGCATTGCAAGGACTCTGCAACCTCCATGGCTGTGCATCCTCCAGTGTCACAGTGACTCTGCCTGCACTTAGATAAGTAAGAAAAAAAAATCTCCCTTGGAGTTAAGGATCACTCCCCTTCATCCGCAGGCACCTCAACGTCGATGATGGGTTTGTGGATCCTGGTGTCCCACTGATTCTCCAAGGCTCTACAACACAGGTTGTGGTTCTGTGGCTCACAGAGATCTGACCTGTCTTCTTGGCAACCGAGTAGTCAGAGGTTCCTTGCTGGAGCTGCCTGGCTGGAACCTTTGTGGACCACATCGGTTTGTTGTTGTCAAGGCTTGTTGGCTCTTTAGTCCAAAGACATCCTAGCTCCAAGAAGCCTCAGCCCCTAGCATTGCACAGCTCCAAGAACAATGTCCTATCTGCAACTCCTACGACATGGGCACCCCTCTTTCTTGTGTTGCTGAGGCCTCTCTGCTACTCCCTGTGCCTGCTGCCAGAGGGTCCTGCTGGGGACTCCAAAGATTCCTTCTGGCTCTTTTGCTTGCTGAGGGCTGGCCCTGACTTACCTGTAAAGGCAGAGTTTCCTGGGCCTTGCTGGTCTCCAAAATTCTGCAACAATCCATGCAACGCTTTCTTGCATTTGCCAAGGCTTGTTGGTGGTTCTGTTGACCACTAACCCTTCTGCATTCCAACCACCCACTTGGAACAACTCATGGTTGACTCCTGGGCTCATCGCTTGGGCTCCACAGCTGCACTTCTTTGACTACCATCCAACAGTAAAGCATCTCCCACAAGGGTTGGCAATGCCCCCTGCACCGCCTGGGCACCCCTGGGTGGTCTGTACTGTGTCTTCTCTTTTCTTAGCTTCTCTTCTTCCCAAATCTACCCTGGGTTCCACCAACCTGGTCCATGGGTCACGACAGCAGCTGGGCAACCGAGGTCCCCATTGACTTCAAAGGGAGGTTAGGACAAAGCTTCAACCCAAGGCACCTGGTGTAGGTACTCCATTTCTCTGGGTATCCACAGGTGGGGGCACTCTTGGACCTCCCATGTCCCAATGGGTTTCCTCTGGGTCCTCTGGGAAGGGTCCTAGAACATGAAAACTCTAACCACGACTTCCCAATGTTATCCTATGTACACTCACCCAGGGTTAAAACTCTGCACACAGGCACCTGGGGAATCTTATCTTTGTTGTTTTAGTGCTTCTCCAGTCCTAAGGATCCTTGGGTACTAGTCTTAGTTATTAGCAACTTTCACATTCCATTTCTTTAGTATATGGTTTACAAATAGGGGCCTGTGTTAGTTTATGTTTTTACTTACCTTTTTCTGAGTATATTTTTGTATGTTCATATCTCCTGTCAGGAGATATACCAAAGTTAGTTTAGTGTTTGTGTTATAATAAAGAGTACTTTATTTTCCTAACACTGGTGTGGTTCTTTCCTGTGCGTAAATCACTTACTGACCTGTGTGGTGTCTGCAACTGCATTACACCCTCCTGTATGAGCCTTAGCTGCTCTCCACAGCTACCCTTTGAGAGCTCTGGTTATTTAGAACCTCTTACACTATCAGTAAGGGCTGTTGGGACTCAGTACAGGGTGCCTCACTTATAGGTGTACACTGTATACTGAGCCAGCCTCCTACATTAAGGATTTCACTCTCTAAAAAAAGTCCTTCAAATCTTCTCTCTTCTCCTGAGTAGATGAAAAAAATTGGAGAACGGTTTTGTGGAATCTTCGAAAAGAGCCTCAATGGCCTCTCTTTTCAATTTCTCCAGCCTTTCTTTATCCTTCTTCCTTTGAGAGGCATCAGGAAGATAATAAACCCCCGAATCATGGCTTCGAAAGGCTCCTCAAATGATCACATCTTCAGCACTATGGGCATTAGTTGAGAAGGTGTATTCAACCTCTAAGGCCAGAGACCGGGCGTATGAGACCTGAGTCAACAAGGGCTTATCTATGACCCATCTTCTCTGTACTTTAGGACGAAAAGTAGAGAATTCTAAAAAAAGCACTGAGTGATCGGAAAAGGCCACTGCCTGATAATGTGAAGAAGTATTTGAGATGGTTAAATGGGCTAAATGAAGATCAATCCATGAAGTGGATCAATACTTCTTTGAGTAACAGGAAGAAACCCTCACTGTGGGATTCATTTTCTTTAAAAATTATTTTCCAAGATCCAGCATAATAACATGGCCAATTTCAAATACACAGCTTGCCCCATATAGGTGAAGCAAAATAGTTACAAAACATTTCCATAGCCATCACAACCATGTATTGTGTTCAACTTAAAAGCCATCAAATATTTTTTACCCATGCGTAGGTGTAGTTACTATCGATCATCAAAAAAATCTGCCCCAGGTCTGGGAGAACTTCTTAAGCCCTCCCGTTCTCATTGCGTATTTCCATTCCTGTTTTCTTACAAGAGCCATTTTACTCAACCATTCTGCAGCAGTTGGGATCTGCGCAGAACGTCAGTTTTTCAGTAAAAAAGACCTAGCAAGTGGGGTGGTAATAAAAACAAATTTTACCCACGTAGGTGGGAAGTTTGACCCTGGGTCATAACCCAAGGCCAACAACTAAATACTAGGGTTTATGTAAATTTGCAGGGTTGTTGTTAAAAACGTAAACACCCTGTCCCAGTATTCTTGAAAAAGCCGACACATGCAGATCAGATGCGTCCAATTTGCTGTGGCCTTCGCTTGGCAACGAAAGCAGAGGTCAGGGCAGCTAGGATTAATCCAGGACAAGGCTTGCGGGGTACGATAAAGCAGCAATTTATTGCAAAATATAATTTGATGCCAATTTGCACCGCTAAGTGCCATGAAATTTAATCGATTCAGTTTCTCCCAGCTATCCATAGACAGTTTCAAACCCTCATCCCGCTCCCATTTCCTTGCAGCTTTTGCCCAGAGGTCGGGTTTTTCCCCTCCACGAGTAACCTTCTCCATTCGCCTGCCCGCCTATCCCCAGAGGAGTCTACCAACTATTTCACTTTTTTCTGAGTGCCGAGAATTAGATCAGTTTCCAAATCAGCAAAGCAATGAAGCATATTACTGTATGATCACAGCAGCAGAAAATAATTTTGCACCGCTACCCCAATGTTTGAGAACGTTTCCCATCTGTCACTAACAAAAAATTCTCAAATTTTTGCTAAAACCACTGTGTTCCCACTTCCTAACTGTCTCCAAATTAAGCTTAGAGCCGGACCGCATTGTTAACTGCGAGAGAGTGGTAAAGAAGTTCATATATGGAATTGTGCATCTTCAGTAGAAATCTGACCTCTTTTTTGCCAGTTAAAAATCTTATAACAAACTGTTTTTTGAGATTTTACCAATAATGCAAGATCCCTTATATGATGTTCCCTGCAAATTGGTTCATGGAAGTCCTGAAAAAATAGGCTATCTGCGGACAATGTGGTTTTAAAATTAGTCATATATTGTGCAAAGAATGCGAAATAGTAATCTTTCAGGTTCGGTAGTGCCAGCCCACCCTTTTATCCATCTACAAATAATGTGCTTAGTGCAATATGTGCCTTTTTATGGTGCCAAACAAATGAGCCAACCAGTCCAGTTTCTTTCAGAATGCGGACATTAGCACGCAAGCAATAACTGAGAATAAAAAGTTAAACAGTGGCAAAATTGACATTTTAATCAGTGCAACTCTACCTAGAAAAGATAGGGGAAATGACCCCCACTGAGCAAGGAGTGCCTGGGTTTTAAGGAGCAAGGGAGCGTAATTGACATCATACAGATCTCCTATATCAGATGAAAAACTAATCCCAAGATATCGCTTAGGCGAGTTCACACAGGGCACCAATTCAGAAATCTATCGGGAGTGCTGCCACAAAGTATGATTTCAGTTTTATTTCTATTAATCTTATACCCCCTGATTTGCTCAAATTTGGCAAAAACCTTACAAAACCTCCTCCTGGGAGCTTTGATCATCATCAAGGAACATGATAATATCATCTGTATACAGTTTGATCTTCCCCATCGACTTGACTGGAGGGTGGATCCACTTATTTTGTCTAATTGTGATAGCTAAAGGTTTGATGAAAAGGGCAAACAGAATAGATGGGAGGGGCACCCTTGATAGGTCCCCTGGCGAACTTGTAGCTTACCTACGTTTACAGAGTTAATTATGATATTGGCTTCAGGTTTTTGATACTTTCTTTGAATTAGCCCTGAGACCTGGAGGGGGAAACCCCAAATCTAGATAATATATCAAACAGCGTATCCCACACCACTAAATCAAAGGCTTTTTCTGCATGCAATAAGAGGTTGATGGCAGGGATTTTACTAGAGGCAAATAGTCCAACGCCTCAGCCATAAAATGTGTGTTAGTTGCGAATTGTCGTCCGGCAATGAACCCACTTTTGTCGGTATGCACCAAAGTGGTGACCACCCCGTTGAATCGATTGGCAAGGAGTTTTATATGATTTTATAATCCGTGTTTAAAAGTGTGGTTGGGCGATATGAATTTGGGTCTTCTTTATCCTTATTTTGTTGGGGAAAAATAACAACATTCCCCATATGACAAGAGTTTGGGATCATACCGCCCGTTAACATATTATTAATTAAAATCAAGAAATCGTCTGCCAATACATCAATGAAGATTTTATAAAATTCAGCCAGAAGACCATCTGGGCTGCAGGCTTTCCCATTCGAGAGGTTTTTAACCACCTCCACCAGTTCTGACTTGGTGAATGGCCGCGAGAGAGCATCCCCATCTTCCCTAGACAGAGTGGAAATGTTTAATTTCCCCAGAAAATCTCTAATAGCCTCGGGATCGATATACTGGGTTTGTCTATATATTCGGCTATAGTGTTCTAACATAACTTCTCCCACTGTTCTAGACTTGGTTTATCTTTGCCCCATAATTGGGCATCTCAAGGCATGTATAATATTGCTAGCCACTTGATTCAATGTTTGCCAGGCTAAGAATCTACCTGTGACATTACTTTCTTCATAGACTTTCTGCCTGTGAGCCTAGTACCCTTTATCGGCCTTCTCCACACTCTGATCTGACAGAGCCTGCTTGGCCAGCTCAATGGTTTTATATTACTTTCCATAGCAGACCGAAGATAGTTATCTAACCTCCCCTGAACTGCTTCTTCCAGGGCCCAACTTTGTTGCTTCTCATAGAGTCTATCTGCCACATCATTTGCAATTACGGTGCCTCTGAAATAAACCTTGAATGTGTCCCAGACCGTGGACGGTATAGCGGAATCCCAATTATATTAAAAAAATTCCCCGACATCAGGTCTACAAGCCTGCACCCACCCTTCCTCTGGGAGAAGCTGCTGGTTGAAAACCCACGTTTTGGGCTGCAGCGAATATCATTCAGGTGATAATAGTGCTTCCAAAATAAGTGTAGCATGCTCCAAGAGACCTCAATGTAATACAGACTGATTCTTAAAGTGCAATGTTTTGGATAATAAAAAAAAATCGATGTGGGACGCACTTTTAAATCGGCTTGAGACACATGTATATTCTCTTTTATTTGGCGCATTCGATCTCCAAGGGTCACATAACATCAATACCCTTACGTAGTCTTTGAAAACCTTAGCCACCTCAAGTTTATATTATTTTTTACCTTTTACTGAAGAGTCAATGTATGGGTCTTGAAGAAAATTGAAGTCCCCGCCGATAATGATTTTACCTGAGAGTTGTAAAAGAGATTGAAAGAGCTCCTCATGCAGTCCGGGATCATCTCTCAAAGGGGCATAGAAGCTCACAAAGGTGAACCTTTCCGTCGCAATTTTACAGTGCACCCAACACCACCATCTGTTATTATCACTGGAAAAATCAAGGACCGAGCCCCCAGGTTTTTGGCTAGGATGACATCAGTACCACTATGAGCAGCTTGGGCCATTATTACCCCTTGATAGTTTACCCATTTTTTAAACATTACGAAGCCCCCTATTTTTTTTTGCTGGAATATGGGTTTCTTGTGGTAAGATTACAGAGGGATTGAATTGCGCCCTTCTTCCTCCTATTACCTAGCCCATTGGCATTCGAAGTAACAATTCTTAATAAAGGGTTTAGTCCTACCATTGAGTTATTTTAGTATACTGCCGGAGATATATAGGGCTAGTCCTGCTGGAAGTTTCGGCCCTGCCCTACACTTTGTTCTATCATCAGAATTATATATCTTGCTGCACCTGTTTCTACATGGTTGAATTCTTTTATTCTGTGATAAGATCTCGTTCCCCTTACTTCCCCTGCTGCCCCCTCCGCTTACACCCCTCCTCCCCTAGTGGCCAACACTTGGGGCCCTCCCATCTGGGCAATCTGGGAGCACCCCGGCCTCTTTCTCCCCCAGTCAGGCGCCTTGACATGGCACCCTAATCACCGGGAGCCGCAGAGGGAATTATTAGAAAGTGGCAATGTAGTGAGCTAAGTTTTACATGAACAATTCAAACATCCCTGTGAGAGTCACCACCCTGATTACAGTGTCCATGTTTCATCCCATCCCTTCTGTATTTTGTATTGAGTGAAGAAGAGTTTTGGCTGTGTCAACTGTATGAACTATGTTCGAATGACCCTTCAAAAGAACTTTAAGTTTTAATTGTTGAACAAGTCATGCCGGGGTGCCTGCTGCTTTCAGTGCCCTCTGCCGACGAGTGGCAGCAGCAGGCATATCTGAAAACATTTTGAAAGTAAAGTCTCCAGAGATCTGATGTACTTTACTCTTGATCGCATGGTGCAAGACACATTCTTTAATGTGGAAGTCACCAAAGTTCACCAATATAGTTTGGGGATATTTTGCATTAAGAAGTTGAACTGCAGGCAATCGATGAGCCCGTATAATGGAGAGACCTAGGTGTCTGTCCGTTGGTACTGGGAGAACATATTGCGTAATAAGATCTATAATCCAGTCTGTGACAGTCTGCCATTTTCGCGCCCTTTCGGCACCCCTGTAAATCTTAGATTGGTTCTCTGTGTTGTCCATCCAAATCTGCAAATCCAAAAGATCAGTTTAACATTTTGCAACTGATAGCTCCAAGTGTGACCGAACATCCTCCAGAACTGAAACTGGCTGCTCTCTACATCCTTGATGTGAGAATTGAGTTGCTACTGTGTTTCCATTCTCTGATTTGCCTCTTCTTGTGAGATCTTCAAGGATTTTAATTTGCTTAATATTTTGAGGAGCAGAGTTTCTGTGGGGATGCCAATGCCTCCTTTGGTGCTTTCATCCGGGAGCTGAGGGTCTCGCTGCAATCTTTCCTGCTCCTGCTCCAGCTGATAAGACCCACTTGCCAAATCACACGTGGGAGATCCAGTTGTTGTCTCTTCCCCAAGGATGCAAGAGTTTGAGTTGTACTGAGTGACTAAGGGAAGATTGTCTTCCGAGGGGGCATGGTTGCAACCATTTAGGAGCCCAGTGGGAGCTTCTTTGGACCCCCTGCCGGCCCCACCGCTAAATAGCAGCTATAGCTGTCTGTGTCCCAGGCCAATCTCCTGGGTCTCACCGCTATTGACTACTTGGCTAGGGCTTGGTTCCGGCTGGTTGGAAGCTTGACTTGATCTATTGACTATACCAATGTCCCGCGCTTCACGGTCCCAAGCTACAGCCCTTTCTGATGTAATACTATAATGAGGATCTGATTTACCTGGCATTAAAGAAGTCGAGCTCAAGATCTGTAAAGGACTGAGGGTCGAGCCGTTAACTGCCGGGGGAGGGAGGATGTTTGTACTTGGATCCATATTCGCCATTTTGTCAGAGTACTGGGCACTTACACCTAGCGTTCTGAGATAGTTTAGCAGTTCTTGCTGCAAAGCGGCCCTTGCTCTGCAGATCCAGAGGGAATTGCTTCATTATTGGCTAAGTGCTGCCCTCTACGGTGTGTGCCATATACCGTGTGCCCTTTTCTGTATTTAGCCATAAAACCCGAGGGCCACAAGCCGCACCCATGGCTGTACAGGCTGCTTCTGTGGTTACCCAGGTGTGTTCTGGCAATATTGCCGGGAGGTCTGGTGCTGCTTATTTAAACACCTTTATAGTTCTTTAGAAAACAGAATTATGTTGAAAAGCTTGATATTCCACTATATGGCAGTGTATGGCAGGGGGCAAATGACACCCCACAAAGGGATTTAATAAATGTTCAGTCAAAAAATGACACCTTTTTTATTTTTTTGCAGTGGGGGGGCAGGTCTTAAGTCATTGTGGGAGGATGCTCCTTTTCCCCTAAGGATCAACTCGTTTTTAAACCACCGGCGCCTCACCCCCCTTCTTCCTGACTGAGCTACTGGCTCACCGTGCTTCCAACGAGGGCATTGCTTTGTCCAAAAGACAGTCAGTAAGCGTCTCCTAGCTCCACCTCGCTTGGACCCCCGCCTTAATCTCCAAGTCCGCTCCTTATTGCACACACAGGGGGCAGCCGGGTTGCACACGCCGCACGTCTCCGCCGAATCTCGACGATACGAGCTTCCTTCCCTCTAACGGACCAGAGAGCAACAGCTCCTTGGAATGCGTCTACCCTCTGCGTGGCCAGATGATTCAGCCGCGGAGCATGACAGGAGCTCATATGCGGCACTCTGGGTTTCAGATCACGCCAGACATCTTGAAATCCTAATCTGGACCATATATCAAGAATGATCCTCTCTATATTGCGCCTATGTTGGCCCTGATTAGGAATTTGAAAAATCCATTCCTGGTGTAGGAAGAATATGAAAATTGCCCCCTGTAATCAGTATCCCCAGAAGTTTATATAACTACCACAACAATAACTGAAGGGGATAAATATTATCTGAAATAGGCCCATAAAATGAAATAATGTTGTATTGCATTTTAAGTATCGTAGTAGGAACTATAACCCAATAACCCGCCACATCGTCACAGGGGAAAGACATCTGCTTTAGTTTTGTGACTAAACACCATCTTGAAGTGATTAAGGTATTTTCTATGTAGGAAATGATAGAATTCCACACCAACACAAGTTAGATTCTTCTTCCATGAACTTTATTCCAGAATAAGGTAGCAGGATACAGAAACTTCACCCACACCAGAAGCAGGCTCTCTCCACCAACTGCCAAATGGAACCTCAAACCAGTGTTCCAGGCAAGACCCAAGAGAGCCCACAAGGGGGGCAGGAGCATACCATAATGACACAAGTAAAGATACAAAATTACAATAGAAGGGAAATGAGACTGAAACAAATAAACACTATAGAAAAGGAAGGAAAATAATACACTACCTTCCTTTCCTCAAAAAAACAACAAAAAATAATATTTAAGAAGAATAATCATTGAAGTTTAACAACTTTATTGAGATTCCAAAATGACCATTGTCAACCTTAACAGACCCCTTGAACACTTTAATAACCTTGAACACTTTACTAAAATGAGAAGCTCCAGCATTTGTTTTTCCGGTAACTTAATCTTGACCAAATCCCCAACTTGCACATCAAACTCTATTACCGATTTATAACAGTCAAACTTTTTCTTCCTTCTACTCTGAAGATATTTGTCTTTTTCAAAAGCTACTGTCTTCTGAAATTCATGATCAAAATCTTCCTTAATACACTTTTTCACCCAGGGAGGACACACTTTAGTGTGTGGAACACGCTTCCTGAACGAAAGAAAAGGGGATTGGCTCGTACTTGAGTGTGGAGTGAATCTATATTCTTCCACTTTGGACTTAATGATCATCTCCCAATTAGCACCCATTTGTTTGGCTAACTGTATAGTTTTCTTGAAAGTTCTGTTAAAGCGTTCCACCATTCAGTTTGATTCTGGATGATATAAAGCACATTTTTTTATGAACAAGCCCTCTTGCAGACAGGAAATCACACATGAGCTTAGAGGTAAATTGAACCCCATTATCTGTAAGAATGAATCTTGGATTTCCTACCCTGCCAAACACCTCAGAAAGGAAGTTCACAACAGTCTTAGATGTAATCTCAGTAGGTATTAAAATCTCAGGCCAACAGGATAACATATCCATAAGGACTAAAACATACTTGGAAACGGCCCCACAGGATATCGGACCCATGATATCAATTGACACTTCTTCCCACACCTCCTTTGGGATTTCCTTTAGAACCAAAGGTTGCGTTCTAAGCTTCAGAGTCTTATACGATAACTTGCAATCAACACAATCCCTTACCTTCCTTTCCAAAAGAACCTCCATCCCAGGACACCATTAAGTACATTTCATCCTCTCTTTGGTCTTACATATCCCCTGATGACCTGAATGTGCAAGATTTATCAGCTGTTCTCGTAAAGTAGACAGAGGTATTAGCCTAGATCCTCTCAACAATAAACCGTTCTGAACAGAAAGTTCCCCCCAAACCTTCCTAAAAGCCATTACATCCTTTGCATAATTAGTTATTACCTTGTCAGACAACAGTAGGTTCTTAACTTTCAATAATTCCTCATCCTTATTCAATTCACCCAGTCACTCCTTTTCGGAGATATAACCATGTAATCTGTTACAACACAAACTTTAACCTCATCATCAGTCCACCATGAATCATCATTAACATCATCATCAGCAACTACCGAATCCATTCTGGACAAGCAATCCGCTGTCCTGTTTTCACATCCAGGAACATATTTAACTTCAAAATGAAAATCTTGTAAGCCTACGACCCATTTACAAATGCGAGATGAGATATTATCAAGTCCCTTTTTCTCAAAGACTCCTCACAACGGTTTATGATCTGTATACACTTGGAAACGTACTCCCCAAAGAAATTGCTTGAACTTTTTGACAGCCCAAAATATGGCTAATGCTTTTTTCCCTATTGAAGAATATCTGAACTCTGCACCAGGCAGACTACTTGAAGCAAACACTATAGTATTCTCTTTGCAATTGTTGAACTGTTTCAGAACACAACCTAATCCTTTCTCGGAAGCATCTATAACAAGACAACAAGGTAAACCCGGCTGGAAACTACTAAGAGACTGAGCAAAAGACAATGCTTCCTTCAAGTCTATAAATTCTTCCTCACATTCACTTGTCCACAGAAATTTAGAACCCTTCGTCAGAAGATTTCTAATAGAGCATGACCCTTTAGCAAAATTCGGAACATACCTGGCATAAAATTCTGCCATGCCCCAAAAAACTTGTATATCTTCTTTTTTTTCTGGAGTAGATAAATTCACAATAGCCTTGACCAACTCTTCCTTAGGTTTGACACCACTACCAGATATTACATGCTCAGAGTACACAATTTCCGACCTTAGAAATTTGCACTTTTCCCTTTTCAAAGTCACACCTTTAGATCTAAACACTGGAAGAACTTCTCTGACCTTTTTCTCATGTTGTTCATGTGTCTTGGTGAATACCAGAACATTGTCTTGAAAACAAAAAACCCCATTTAAGTCTCCAAGAATATAATTCATCAATCTTTGAAAAACAGCAGCTGCAGAGCAAAGACCAAACAGCATTCTGTTGAATTTATAAACACCGAACGGTGTGATGAAGTAAGTAAGCAATTTGGATTCCTCACACAGTTGCACTTGATGATAAGCAGAAGTTAAATCAAGTGTGGTAAAAAACTTTGCATTACCTAAAGAACTGACCATTTCAATAATATTAGGCAATGCAAATTTATCTTCAATAATTTCCTTATTTAGATTGTGTAAATAAACACACAGCCTAATATCACCTGATTTTTTAGTAGCAACGACTATTGGAGCAATCCATTGTGCTGCTTCCACTTCCTCAATTATGCCTTTGGCCTGTAACTTTTGAAGTTCAGTTTTAACCTTGTCTCGTACACTTATAGGAACATTCCTGACTTTGCAAGCAATAGGTCTGGCATCACTCTTCAAAACAATGCAATGCTTATACCCCTTGACACATCTCACCTTGGTGCTAAAAACATCAGGAAACTCCCCCATCAAATCATTTTCAAAATCAGAAACTCTCTGAACCCGACCATGCAGGTCAGATTCAGAAATCTTCTGAACCTGAACTTGTGGCTCAGAATTAGGGTTCAAAATGATACCCAGCTGCTTTTGATGCGGCCAGCTCAAAATGGTATCGCCAACAACAGGAACATATATCTTGCCAAACATCTTATTACCTTTGAATTGAATAGATGCTTCAAAATAACCTTTCAACTCTATAGCTTTTTCCCCCATAGCTATACCGAATAACATCGGGGTCATGAAGAGTGACTTTGCCCTTGAACAGCAACTTGTCATCTTCCTCTGACACCAGTGATAATTTGGCCCCCGAGTCCATCATCATTTGAACACCTACTCCATTCAGTTCAACAAGATCTGAAGGATAGTCACAGCAAACTAATGAAGCACATTTAACATAATTAACCTGTAAAGTCACACTCAACTTCATTCACTTTAACATTAGTCTTCAAAGATACCTTACAGTATTTTGCAAAGTGCCTCTTTTTCCCCACATCTATTACAAGTGGCTACAAGAGCAGGACAAACTTTGTTATTAGCTAAATGTGAAGGAGAACAACACCTAAAACATAACAATGTAGCTCTCACATTAACATTTTGTTTATTTTTTGGTTTTGTGTCTAATTTTTGTACAGATGAAGATGTTGTCTTGGATTTCGATGCAAACCTCCAAATGCCCAATTTGCTTAGCAATCAGCAACACTTCATCTAACGTAGGGTCGCTCTTAGACCAGAACGCTTCTCTTATTTTATCACTCTTACATTCGAGCATGAACTGGTCACAAATACGTTCATCAACACTTTCACCAAAATTGCAAAGAGCAGCAAGTTTCCGTAGGTTGGTGACAAAATCTTCAACTGATTCCTCATTGTTCTGTTTACGTTTACCAAAATAGAATCTTTGTAGTATAATAGAAATTTTCTGCAAATAATGTCTGTCTAGCTTTAATAATGGGATTTCAAACTCATTCAAAGAAGTGTCTCCTTCAACACCGTCAGAAAAGGTAATCACAGGTAGAGTCTCCAAAACCTCCTGACCTTCTGCACCAAGGCAATGCTGAAGCACAGACATCTTCCTTTCCACCGACAAATTGCTGCCACAAACTTTCAAAAAAACCTTTTTCCATTTAGGCCAAGCAAAAGGAGGATCATCAGGAACAGAAAGAAAGAAAGGTGGAGGTGTAATGTTCGTCATATAAAAAAAAATTCCAGAGGATAAACACAAACAAATACGGAGCTCCAAAATAAAATTGTAGAGATCGACCTATAAACTTTGTGATTGTTGACCACAAGTACAAGAAACACACAAAAAATCAACCTGAAAAGAAAATTCATATACGAGTCTCCAAATTGCAAAATAACACTGTTACAATACAGATACATGAGGTTTTATAATATCAAAACAATTTGAAACGCAAACCAGGAATATGAGTCAGAAAACACGATGTGCAACTTGATAAATGCGTGAGAAGCTAATACAAAATAACGCGATTCTCTGAAGAAAAAAAAACAAAGTACTAGTCAGCACAAAACAGTACCTCAATATATAGGTGTGTTGAAGTTTCTGATATTCCAAATACTCAGAATCCGGTTCCCAGTACACTCTTCGCCAAAATGAAGTGATGAAGGTATTTTCTATGCAGGCAATGATATAATTCCAGAGCAGCACCAGTTAGATTCTTCTTCCATGAACTTTATTCCAGAATAAGGTAGCAGGATACAGAAACTTCACCCACACCAGAAGCAGGCTCTCTCCACCAACTGCCAAATGGAACCTCAAACCAGTGTTCCAGGCAAGAGCCAAGAGAGCCCACAAGGGGGGGGAGGAGCATTCCACAATGACACAAGTAAAGATACAAAATTACAATAGAAGGGAAATGAGACTGAAACAAATAAACACTATAGAAAAGGAAGGAAAATACTACACATCTCTATCGTACTGAGAGCTGGATCTGCTAAGAAAAAGAAACACTGGCTCACCTAGGGATAGCAAAGTTTATTGCTCCCTTTCTCTCTGACAAAATGAATCTTTTGTAAGTGTATAAGTGAAGGAGCATATTGCTATAAACCTTTTAAAAACTATCCAGTGTATGTCTATTATTTAGCCTGTTTACATTATAACATTTACAAAATCCATACCTTTGTTCACCCTCTATTATCTGAATGCGTAACCTCCTCTAGAGTACTACAAATCTTTTCTCTATTTGACCCTGAAAAAGTATCCAAGCTGTGCCCAGCTGCTGTACTTAAGAGCAGTGCCATTATCAACCAATAACAAAGGTGCTCCCTCCACCAATGAAACCAACCAATAAAGCAGACCATTATATACCCAAAGCTCCAACTCAGTGATGCCCCACTAACCCCTGACCAACCCTCATCTCTTCAGCCCCTCCTACAAATGGCTCCTAAACTCTCCTGACACCCTAGTACTGTGCCCAGCCACCCCGCCCCGCCCCTCACCCCCATGACCCTCCTGCAAAATAATGAAAAAAAAGACAGAGTTAAATTATAACAGATAAATCAACAGAATTATTCCCTACGCAAAACAGTTAATTCAGCCATTTTGCAAAACCTTCAATTTGCCTGGATGAAGAATAGTGGCTTGAGCCCCAGCTTGGCATAACAGAAGGAGCATGGCTTTAAACTCTTTCCTATGATGGGCAGAAGCCATGGCGGTATGTGTTATTTGTAAATGACAGTGCACTGCCACACATTGTGTGAGAAGGTGGGTTGCTGGTTGACAGGGGTGTGAGCCCTAGTCAAGCAACAATCACAATTCTGGTCAGGGTTATGCACATGCACACCCCAAATTAACCTGTGCTCACTCTCTGGTAGCTTGGCAGAGAGCACTCAGGCTTAAATTAAAGGCAATGTGTAAAGTATTTGTGAAACACTTCAAAGAGTAAAACAGTGAAAACACAACACAAAAAGGATCCCACACCAAGTTAAAGAAATAGAACTTAATGTAATGAATAAAACAAGATAGAAACGACATAAATCCAATAAGTAGAACTTGCGTTATCAGCTTTTAGGAATAAATGGTAAGATAGGAATTAGAAGTCAAAAGCGTCAACAGGTGATCAGACTGGGACAAAGTCAAAAGTTCAGGCCCATGTGATGGTGCGTGGCTGGCTACAGGGACCCCTTTTGGCCCGCTGAACAAAAGTACCTTCTATGTGGGTTGAGGAGCAATGCATCGGGTCAGAACCAGTAGAAGGGATGCACGCTTTTTCCCACAATAACAGCAGCAAAGTGACAGTTCCGAGATGTGGTGAACCTGCGGTCTGAGTTCCTATCATTTTGCCATCAAGGAGCTGGTTTGCAGGTGAGGCAATGCATCGGTTCCGATGAGTACCGAGGTTGAGTTGTGGAGTTTCAGCACTGGTATTGAATCTGTTGTCAACGCAGATGTGAGGATCTTGCACCAAGACAAGTGCTACAATGCTGGTTATAAGAGCAATGCACTGGTGTTGAGATACAAGGTACAACAGCAATGTGATCCTGGTTGTGCTGGCTCCAACCAACACAGTAGGGGTGATGCATCGCTTTTCTCTAAACACCAGCTGTGATACATTGTTTCTGCTCCCGCAGCAGGTGATGCATCGGTTTGGCTGGAGCAAGTACCTTAAGACCACTTTCAAGGGTCCAGTAATGGGGTTGCATCACTTGTTACAGCAGATTCACAGATGGCAGAGCCCAAGCACAGGAGGAGAGTGTTTGGAAGTCAGTTATGTCCCTGAGACTTTAGATCAGGAGGCCAGCCGACTAGCCCTTTTAATCACTATGGGTTCTGGGTTAGAGAGATGCAGGTCCAGTTCTTCTCACTTCCAGGCAAGAGGGCAGCAAGCACAGGTCAGCACAGCAAAATAGGAGTCCAGCAAACAGCAGCGCTGCAGAATGGCAATCCTTCAGTAGCACAGCAGTCCTTCTTTCTGGCAGAGTTTCCACAGGTCCAGAAATGTACTTAAGTGGGGATGTATGAGGTCCCGTACTTATACATTTTTGGGCCTTTGAAGTGGGGGAGACTTCAAGGACATGCTTTAGAAGTGCAAAGTATTCCTGCCATTCCTGCACTGGCTCCATGCTTACTACAGGGAGCTATGCAGCCCTTTGTGTGTGGGCATGACACAGCCTATTCAGGTGTACGTAAGGCTGTACTCAGCTACTCCCTCCAATATTGCCCAGGATGGTCCATCAAGGCTCATCATGTCGCACCTATGCTTCTATTGTGTGTGGCTGTCTAGGAGGAATACATAAAGCCCAGCTATCTCCCCACCCCAGACATGTGATAAGAAACAGGAAGTAGGCATCAAATGGCTAAACTAAGGAAATGCAAACTTTCTAAAAGTGGCATTTTCAGAATTACAATTTAAAATCTGACTTCACCATGAGTTGTGATTTTAAATTGTGATTCTAGAGACACCAAACTTGAAAAGTCCATCTCTTGCAGATTGTGAATTATACTTATAAACTATAATAAATTAATCCCAATGTTAACTGAAATGAATATTAGGCCTTGCGGTAGTGAAAAACAAATGTATGGTCTTTTCACTTTTAGGACATGTAAAATTTACAAGTATATGTCCAACTTTTTAAATACACTGCAGCCTGTCTTGGGGGCTGTCCGAGGCCTACCTTAAGGGTGACATATGCATTAAAAAAGAAGGTTTGGGCCTGGCAAAAGGTTTACTTTGCCAGGTCGACAAGGCAGTTTAAAATTGCACTCACAAGCTCCGCAGTGGCAGGCCTGAGACATGTTTAAGGAGCTACTTAGATGGGTGGCACAATCAGTGCTGCGGGCTCACTAGCAGCTTTTAATTTACAGTCCCTGGGCACATGTAGTGCACACTACTAGGGACTAATAAGTAACCTAAATATGCCGATTGGGTAAAAGCAATGTTTTAAGGGAAGAGTACAAGCACCTTAGCACTGGTTAGCATTGGTAAAGTGTACAGAATCCTAAGGCCAGCAACAAAATAGTGAGCAAAACAGGAGGTCTGAGCAAAAGGTTAAGGGAAACCACGCCAAAGATGCCAGGTTTAACACCTTGCATTAGCAATATATTTGCAACAGTGTGCTCCAAAATGCACCACTTGCTACATACTGCATCCTTACCACTTTCCTGTCTCATTTGCTACACTTGTTCTTTGTATAATGCCTACAACAATTATGGCTTCAGTGATGTGATGTAACATTGATGGTAGCACCCCTACTCAGAAACATTTTCCAGCATCAGTGACATAGTGGGGTTTCAAAACCAGGAACTGTGCTACGAATGATGGGCTGTGAACATATTAGAAGTGCTTTGATAGTGGCTTGACATACCACTTAATTAGAAAGTGTAATTTGATTATCCCCTAAATATAGCACTGAAAACCATCACCCTTCTCCTCAACATTGTCGGTGCCGGAGTCGAGAGAGCCAGTGAATGGTGAATGTGCCAGAATATTCATAAATCAAATTCGCGAAAATGAATTGCCCCTGCTCTCTTTGGATTGTATTTGAAATGCATTATAGAATTAAGTTGTTTCATTCCAACACAGTGTTGTTGGAGGGTTTTTTCGAATGCCTAATGCCTAGAAAATGCTGACACATTTTAAGGCATACGAAAAGGGTCCATCACCCCCCCTGTCGATTTCTCTGTCAGGACGTCTCTTCCTCTCTCCACTTCTGACTGTGTTTCTCCTGGACAAGACATATTTCAACTGCTTGTGTTAGAAAGCTTAAGTATACTTCAATATTGTTTGACATCATGTAGACGTGACTTAGCAGAAATTAGGTAATACAGTTCGAAATTGTACGGAACAGAGGGCCCCCAAAAACTTCTTGCCTGAGACACAAAAAATCCTTACGATGACACTGAGGTTTACAGTTACAGTTTAGCAAAAGCTTATTCTAAGCAACAACAGCATTCTATAATGAAAATCATTGAGACTCTGTAACAAGTTGATCTTGGTAACATTGATATACTGCTTGACATTCTTAAATATGATAATGCCTTAAAATGGCAGGCAGTGTCCATTGAAGCATCATTGTCACCCACAGTGTAGTGTTTTGCACCATTTGCAGTTTTTGTTTTTATTGAAAATGTCATACTGAGCTTTACAATCTAAAACGTAGGTGATCATTTTCAGCTTCAGACTGGTAATTTAAAAAGAGAGCAACCCCATCTCCAATGCCTCTCATGATTGAGAAAATGTATTTCACAGGATATTATCGTAAACGCTTTTATAGAGCACTAATACGGAAATGGACTTCTAAGTGCGCATGTGTGTTTGGCCACCCATCTTTGGTCGGTCAAACACACATGCGCACTTAGGTTTCTCCAACCCAGCTGTGCTAAACAGCCGGGTTAGAGAAGCTGCACAGGCTCCAGTGCACTGTCTGAGCAGCAGAACAAGCCTCTCAGAACAATTCTGGTGCTGCTCTCATGCTTTTGAATTAGTGGTATGTCAAGCTGCCAGCATGAGAGCAGCACCAGGATTGCTGGGGAGCCAGTGCTGGTGTCCCAGTGAATGCTAGAACACCAGAAGAAGAGCAGAGGAGCATGGCGACAGGTTGCTGTGGCACTGGGAACAGGTACATTTAAAAAACAAAATTGTGGTGGCCGCCACTCTTAAGACCTCGAATCCTCTGTGGTTGACATAGCAAAGGGTAAGGGCTAACTACGAGCAAACATTAATCAAACCCAACTAGTTTGAGCATTCTAGAGTTTCTGGCCAATCTCTTTGGCCATCCACATGTATAGTGAATGATTAATCCTGGTGAGTTCCATCATAAGGGGCACTAAGGAAAGAAGACAATGATGAATTCTCCTCTGTACGTCAGAAAAGACAATCTCCCCAAAGTCTGTTTACTAGGGTTGCTCTCGCCAGCCTGCCAATTCAGGCCACAATATTGGAGGTTTAGGGGCTATTCATGGCCCCTCGCATACACACAGTGTCAGAACCCATTTGCAACACATATGTAGAGCACTCTGATACTTAAATGGCTTGCAAGAGCTATAGTAATGCTCATTAAATGAATAAATAAATATGTTCATTTGTGTACCTTATTCACTGATCATAATAGTATCAGTGTTTGTCCTGATTCAGTGTGCATGTTATATTAGTAGCCCTCTAGAATTTTCTTTTTAATGAATTAGTTTGCTGCCATATTTGAACCACTGGGCAGTAAGATAATGCTAAAAACCTTCCCTTTGTATGTGTTTTACTTGTAAAAATATGGGACCATAATGCCAAACACCAAGTGGCATATCTGACTCTAATCTAAGTTCACACCATAAATGCACAAACCTGTGCAAGTGGAGTGAATGTCAAATGCCCAGTGTGGAATGCAGTATAGCATTACACCACCCAAATGTGAGATTATAAAAAATGCCAGAAGCCCTGACACTGACACACAGCCATGCAAGCCAGACAGGAGGCACTTCAGGTAAAGTTGCAGCATTAACAATGCAGAATAAATAGTTTAACATGAATACTTTTACAAGGTTAATGAATCCCTCATCTCTGATACCTTCATGTATGCCTGGAAACACACCACCATCCTGCTGCTAGTGAAAAACCCTACAGCACTACAAAAATAACAAATACATCTCCTTGCCATCCTATATAGCGAACATCTGGGAGAAACTCATCAACAAGAGACTAGCAAAATAGCTTTACTACAACCGCCTCCTGGAAACATTTCAGTAGGATTTTGACCTAACCACAACATGAGACTGCCCCCATCGCTGCCACTGATTACCACAAGGCCATCATGGACAAAGGCAACATTGCCTCCCTCATCCTTCTTGACCTCTCTGTGGCTTTGACACCATTTCCTCCTTGATCCTCATCGAAAGTCTATGCTAAACAGGGATTTGCACACCGGCTCTTTGATGGATCAACTCCTTCTTCACAGGGCGTGCACAGAAGATCAGCCTAGCCCCCTATATGTCTGAATCCTCCAATCTGATCTAGGGCATCACTCAGGGATCATCCATTAGCCTCATGATCTTCAATGTTTACATTGCCCACTCGCCAACATTGTCGAAACCCATGGGCTCAACATCATCTAATTTGCAGACAGCACATAACTCATCCTCTCCTTCTTCAAGGATACCACCAACACCCAAGTGAAGTTTATCAGCTGTATGGCAGAAGGCACCTTCTGCATGAAATCCAACTGCCTGATGCTTACCTCAGATAAAACAGACATGATACCCCTTGGAATAGACACTACACTGAGGTCTAATGCCTGGTGGCCATCCAAACTGGGACCAACACCAACCTCATTCACCACAGCCAGAAACCTCGGGAATTGTGATTGACAACCATATATCAATGCCCTGCCAGGTCAATCTGACAACCCCCTCCAGCTTCCATACCCTAAAGATCCCCAGCAAGGTCTTCAGATGACTCCTCAACATTTGGCAAACTATTACTCAACCCTTAATAACCAGCAAGCAAGACCATGAGAATGCACTCTACGCTGGAATCTCTATTCAACGCATCAAGAGGCTACAAATCTTCCAGAATGCATTGGACAGACTCACACTCAAACTCCCACCCTGCACCCACCAATACACTCTTGTGAAGGACCTCCATTGGCTCACCATTCACAAGTGCACGCAGTTCATAATACTCATTTATACAACACACTGCACAACCTAGATCCCACCTACTGAACAACCACATTAGCATTATAATCACCACCCAACACCTTTGATCCACCAACCCTCTTCTTGCCTCTGTCTTATGCAAAGAGCAAGAGCTGACAGCTGTGCCTTCTTGTATCTATATCCTAAAGCCTGGAATGAACTCCCCCTTCACATTGGAGCCACCAGCTCATGCCTAGAGTTCTGAAAGAAACTGAAAACTTGGCTCTTCCAAAAGGCCAGAGCCATGGCAGCACCCCTTCACACCTGGGTAATATGCATACTCTACAAGTAAACATACTATAATATAACATAGAATAGCACAAATAACCTAATATAACATGATATAATATAGCATAGCACAACATAACAAAACATAGCATAGCATAGTCCTTGGCTTTGAAAGCAGCAGCTTTTTCGGTGCAGAAGCCCATTGTGAAGAAGGTGTTCTTTGTGTTTCCTGTTTGACACAACTTCAATTTGTGGCAAAACATTCGAAATAAAGTGATTAAGACATTGGAGGAATTTCATCATTCCCCACTGTGGTATCAACTAAGAAAAGAAGAGACCTCAAACTCTGGGCCTGATTTCGATTTTGCCGGGTATGGTCCTGCCATCGCTTTTCCGTCGGAAAATCTGACTCTCTACATGGCGATCCGTCCGCTGGGTTTAGATGCTGGCTGGCCCATGGATGATAGTCCTTCCGCATCCCACCGTCTCTGCGAGAAATAGACACCTGTGTTGACAGTGTCATAGGCAAAAGCGACTGTCGAAGGGAGTATAATCAGTTTGTCTGTCTGGCCAATCACGATGTGCCTTCCTGCTGATGTAACTGTGGCGGGGAAACCTCGACACCCAAGTTGGCGGTTTCGAAGGTACATAAGATCGAAACTTATCTTTTTTCCCTTTTGCACTTCTGTTTCCATCATGAACCTGATCATCTAAGCCCTGCCTTTGATGCTGCTACTTGATCACAAAGCAAACCAACCCCATTGTTGCCGGAATCAAAGGTAAGCTTCTTTTTTACTTGTCACCTTTTGAATAGTGTGTTTACATTAACTCCAGATTCATACACTTTTTAAATTTAATTTAAAAGCAATTTATGACAAATGTGTAATGCATATGTGTGTAATGTTGTTGTTTAAGAAATCTAAAGAAACACATCTGAAATAAAATAGTTGCATTATTGTCAAATTTGGTGCAAAGTTCCTTCATGATTCTGGACACTGGCTGAAAAGATGACAGTCAGCAAAAGTCATACTGTGTAAATACAGGTGTATTTAGGTATAAGTGTCCATCATCATGATGAAGGCTTGCACCAAAAAATATGATGTCCATCAAACTCCTTTATTAAACAGTGTATGGAATTTATAAATGTTAGACTTGGCATCCTTGGTGTGGTCTCCCCTAACTTTTTGCCTCTTTTTCCCAGTTTGTTGATGTGTGCTGGACTCTGTTTTTGCTGTTTTTGTTACTCTGGGCACTTTACCACTGCTATCCATTGCTAAAGTGCAAGTGCTCCTATATAAAATGTGTATGTAATAGGCTTTCCATGATTGGCATATTTGATTTACTGGTAAGTCCTTAGTAAAGTGCACTACATGCGCCCAGGGCCTGCAAATTAAATGCTACTAGTGGGCCTGCCACCCACATAAGTAGCCCCTTAACCATGTCTCAGGCCTGCCATTGCAAGGTCTGTGTGTGGAGTTCACTGCCACTTCGACTTGGTTTTTAAAAGAACTTGCCAGGCCTCAAACTCCTCTTTTTCTACATATGTCACCCCTAAGGTAGGCCCTAGGTAACCCATAGGGTAGGGTGCTATGTAGGTAAAAGGCAGGACATGTACATATGTGTTTTATATGTCCTGGTAATGAAAAACCCCTACATTTGTTTTCCACTACTGTGAGGCCTGCTCCTTTCATAGACTAACATTGGGACTGCCCTCATATACTTTGTGAGTGGTAGATTCTGATCAAAAAGGGGTAACCAGGTCATATTTTGTATGGGCAGAATGGTAATAGAAAATCCTGCCTATTGGTGAGGTTGGATTTTATATTTCTATTTTAGAAATGCCACTTTTAGAAAGTGAGCATTTCTCTGCATTTGTGACTTACAGCCTGTCTCCAAGCAACATCTGGGCTGGGCTGGTTGACAGCTTCCTTATGCATTTCACCCAGAGAACCACAAACACAGGGCACTCAGTCACACCTACACTCATCTGCATACTGAATGGGTCTTCCTGGGCTGGAAGGGTTGAGTGCCTGACACTCACATTTCAAAGGCTAGTGGCCTGCACTCACACAATGGACTGCCAAACCACTCACTGGGACTCTGGCAGACATGCCTGTACTGAAATGGTAACTTGTGCACTTCAAAACCACTCTTTGAAGTCTTCCCCACTTCAAAGGCATTTTTTGGGTATATAAACTGGGTCTCTGACCCCACCAGCTCAGACACTTCTGGACCTGCACCCACAACCTGTCAAGCGGAACTGCCTGGCTTCCCTAAGGACTCATTTTGACTGTTTTGCTGAGAAGGACTGCTGTCCTTCTGGCCTCTGACTGTGCTGAGAAGGACTCTGCCGTCCCCAAATGTGCTCTCCAAGGGCTTGGATTGAGCTTCCCCAAAAAAATGTAATCTCTTCAGGAAACTTCTTTTGCACAGAAAATTGTTGCACGGCCTGCTGGAAACGATGCACAGCCTGCCCTGCGACTGCAAAATCGACACACATCTGAACGGGAATGACGCAGCCTTACTTCCCGAGTGGAAATTTGAAGCATTGCCTGCCTTACGATGCAAAAATTTGACACATCGCCTACCGGATCAATGTAACCCCTGTGCCTTCTTCCTGTGCTTCAGGGATTTCCCCGCATCGTCCCTGGGTGTCAAAAAGATCCCTGCATCGCAGTAAGGAATCAAGACTGTGCTCCGAAAAAAGATGCAAGCCCCTTGCAGCGTGGAAAGAAATGATGCAACATCTGTGCCATGTTCGAAAATCTGATGCATAACTTATTTTTCCAGGCATCTCATCCTCTGCGGTCTCTGCGCCTGTTATTTTTCATGCAAACCAGGTACTTTGTGTATCCATGAGACAACTGATGATTTCTAAAATTTAAGACTCTTTTAAAACTTGTAAAAGTGATATTTCATCTTGTGCTCATTGAATCTTTGTCGTTTTTGACCGTATATTATTCAGGTAAATGTTATCTATTTTTCTAAACCTGTGTGGTGTATTTTTGTGGTGTTTTCACTGTGTTACTGTATGATTTAGTGCAGAAATATTTTACACATTGCCTTCTAAGTTAAGCCTGACTGCTCAGTGCCAAGCTACCAGAGGGTGGGCACAGGATAATTTGGATTGTGTGTGACTTACCCTAGGATTGTGGTCTGTACTTGTGGTCCGTACTTGGACAACGGTGTATACCTATGCCAACTAGAGACCCCATTTTCAACATCGCACATATGCACAAATGTGACCTGTGTGGAGAAACGATGATGGTGAATTATAGACTTTATGATATGAGGTCATCTCACTTACTTGCTCCTCTGGTGAGCCATAGAGCAGGCCATACTAGAGAAGGACCTGATCAAACAGCTGCTTCAGTTCATCTGGTGTGAAGCCAGGTTGAGCCCGTGACTCATTCATCATCGGTAACAGCACAGTTCCTCAACTGATGTAACAACTGCAACCGGACGGAGCCTGGCTTCTTGGTAAGTGTCATGCATAACTACTTTTTACATTCAATGTCTACTGGTATGACCATTAAGTGTGTGACTCATTGTGTCTTTAAGGTCTCATCCCATACAGAAGACTCAGCCTATCCCAACCGTCTTTGGTTGTTGACACCCCTGAGGAACCCAAGAACGCCAGGTAATGTCCACTTCAATGAGGCCCATGGCAGGACAAGGGGGCACATGGAGCGGACTTTTAGGCTCCTGAAGGCAAGGTTATGTTGTCTTGACCGGACTGGTGGAGCCTTCTGCTACTCAACCAGGAAGGTTTGTCAGATCACTGTGGCATGCTGTATGCTCCACAACATTGCAGTGCAAAGGCTAATCCCTTACAATGTGGAGGACAATGAGCCTGATGGGCCCCAGGTGAGAACCCTGACCTGGCACATGATGATGATTATGATCGAGATAGTGGTGAAGAGGAAAGAGTAGACGTGCATCAAGATCTCATCAATACCTACTTCTAATGAATGTAAGTAGCTCAAGATTGTCCAGTAAAGTGCGCATGTCAGGCTGGCCGTCACAAGCCGGCCGGCCAAAGGGACATCCACTTTTTAAACAAGTGCACAGATCCCTGCTGCCACTCAGCAGCAATTGCTTTGCCCCATCCTGACACCCGGTTCAGGACGTGGTGCTGAAAAATAATATGGTAATAAAAAGAGTTTATTACCATTTTATTTTTCTTTTATGGGGGCATTTTTTTGGCAGGGCGACGCTCCTCCGCTCAAATGGAGGGGCCGTCCCTGCATGTACATCATTCCTGGTAACCTTTGATGTTTAGTTTTCTGCAAAGTTCTTGTAGGTATCACATTACTTTGCCAAGGCTGGAAATATGTGGCTGGACAAATTTTGTTTTCCGAAGTGTTCAAATATGGTATGATAAAACGCCTATAGCACATCATATGAGTTTGATGGGGGCAATACGTTTGCTGTATACACACTAGAAAGTGTTATTCTTGTGATGAATCAGAGTCATGTGGCCAATTGATATGTTCATATTTGATATGCATTGTGATTGTGCTGTAGATTTGGGCATGAGGACTATTTCAGAGATGCTATAACAATTAAACATTTTGGCTGCTGTAAAGATTGATGTGTCCTGTATACATTCCTACAATGGCCAATGGCCCTGTACCTAGATGCGTGTCAACATACATGACATGGTTTTGACAGGTGGGTTCTCCTATGATCTTGACATGTTGTTGGTCTTTTAGCTTAGCAATTATGATTGCAACTCCTTGTCAACAAGTGTATTGCATGACTATCATGGCCTACACACTGGCTGCTTGCCACATTTCCCTCCTAGACATGTGTACAGGACTTACATGATGTCAGACATATGGTTGTGTAGCTGTACATTTCAGTTTTGCAGTTACAGACATGAGACAATGTTGTTTTAGTGAAAATGTTTATTTGAGTGAACGAAAATTTGAACATGATAAGTGGAAAAGGATGTCATGGGGGTGTCATAAGGGGAAAAGGGTATCATAAGAAAGGTGAACGGGAGAGTCATAGTTAATGAAATCATATGGGTAGATGCCACAACATCTGGAGTTCATAGTCCTCCTCCCATCTGAAATGGAATGTGGTTCAGGTATAGTGCACAAGGTGAATATGGCAACACAAAAGAAGACATCAAGAATGATGTTTTTTGCTGGTTATGGTGGGTGTCTTGCCATCGCAACTCCCGAACGTTTACAAAGACGTCCTAGCCTGTGTTGGTGGGCGGGAGGATCAGCTTCTGCAGAGGCAAGGGTGTCTTCAGGCCTGGCCTCCCTCTCTGTGGCTGCTGCAGATGTGGTTGGGCTAGATGGAGGTGCCACACAGGGAGTGGTGGATATTGTCAGTGGAGGCCTGCTCTGGGATGTGAGACTGTCCCTCAGTACCCCTGTTAGGTAGGCCAAGTTTACATTGAGGGCCTATCACTGCTGTTCTTTGTGTCTGTGATAGTCCCTCTGCATCTGCTTCATCTCCGGAAGTTCTCTCAATAACTGCCCCATCATGCCTTGGGACTCTTGATAGAGCCCCACAACGTGCCTGATGGGCTCCTCATCAGGGGTGGGCAGAGTGACCTGCCTCTGTTAGCCCACAGGATTCCTCCTACAGACCTTCCCCCCTCCGGTCTGTCCCCTTAATACAGTGTGCTCTCCTCCACTGGTTCCTGGATCCTCAGAATCAGGAGTGGTGTTCTGTCCCTCAGAATCCAGGAATAGAGGGCACAAGATGGTGGTACCTGTGCTAGGTACAAAGGTTGGGGTGTAGATATCGATGCTACTGGGCTGGGAGTTGCTGCTGTGGTGAAAGTGGTCCACGCTGTTTATGCCTGACAGGATAGACCTGATGGGCCAGCTTAGTCTTCCACGTCCACAAGTCCATGAGTTTCTTCATCACGGAGGGATTACTCTGGAGGTGAGTTGGCGGTCTGGTCGGTTGCTGATGTCTGGGTGTTTGATGTTCCAGATAAACCTGTTGAGAGCTGGTAGATATTGTGTTAATTTGAAGTGCTGTTACCACATACACAAGCCTTATTCACAGTCAGCATTTTCTCAGTCCATTTGTTGTAGTGCTACTGATCCAATGGCATTGGAGTTATACACTTGACAAGTGACGAGCTTGGCATGCCTATTTCACTGAATCTGCACATTAGTTGTGCTATTGATTTCCACTCTGGATGGAGATACAGACATGTGAACTTTCAACATAATTGTGACCAATACTGTAGGATCAACATGTATATCTGGCCATTCCATGGCCTAGGTTTGTTAGCTAGAGGCAAATACCCAAATTTGAAGTGGGGATAGTTGTCTTGTTTGCTCAGTGGATTTTGAATGAGCCTGTTGCCATGTAATCTGATGAGACATCTCCAATGCCTTAGATGTACTAGTTGTGTCCACTTGCTAAGGTGTCATGTGTGTCCTTTACACATTCCTTTGGGCTAACAAGTACAGGGACATGGTAGCAAGACATGTCAGTTGAATAATTAAGTCTCATATATTGAGTAGCTACTCCCATTTGATAGGGCATGTGTGGTGAGAGGACATGGAGGTGTTTGACTAGCAATGGAGTGTGGCATGTTGATTTCTAGTTAGTGATACAACTCCAACTGCAGGTATTGCCCGATGACTGTCTGTGTCCTTCCCACTACCCCAGTATTCTCCTCTCAGAGGGGGCTAGATGACTTGAGAGAAAGCAGAGAGGTCTTTGACTAGCAATGCAATATGGCCTGTTGGTTTTGACTTACAGGGACAAGGCCTCCTGATAGTTGTAGTCATATCACCCTCTCCATTTCCCCCACTAAAGAGATGTTTGTTTGTATGACATCTCATTAGGCACACAGTAGTTGGGTGGGGCAAGAAGTCTTGGCTTGACTTTGTAAACGTTCTACCTTTACAACCCCCATTGCAACCTTTGACATTTCTTTTGGATGGTTACATGTGGTGCAATATAGCACACTTTACATTTCTGTGACAACATCTCTGCTAGTTTGCCTATTGCATAACAGTTACATGATTGTACCACACAGTGACAAAACTTGAGTGGTGGGCATTCAGGTTATGACACATTCTTGACAGTGTTTGTGTTGTGACTTACCAGACTGCACTCCTCCAGGTATTCCTGTCAATCCCTCAGGATGTATGATAGCCAAGACCTTCTCCTCCCAGGGTAATAATTTTGTTTGGGGAGTGGGAGGGCTACCACCAGTCCTCTGGGCCTCCATGTGTTGCCTGGTGACCAGGGAACGTACTTTGCCCCTGAGGTCATTCCACCTCTTTCTGATATCCTCCTTTGTGCACACGTGTTTCCTAAGGCTTTCACCCTGTCAACTATCCTTTGCCACTTTTCCATTTTCCTACTGAGAAAAGTGCTGTGGACTTTTGCTCCAAACAATTGTGGTTCTACTCTAAGGATTTCTTCTACCATTACTTTTAATTAAACTTCTGAGAAATGTTTTTTTTTTTACGTCAGGACATTGTGAAAAAACAAAAGGGGATGGTGCTGATGTGTAGAAGAAATGGATGGTGCAAGGGAAAACTAGATAACTGGTATGGTGTGTGTGGCTTGTCTTGTGAATAGATGAGAAGCTATCTTTTAATTGGAATGCTGCAATGCAAGTGTATGGTCTGGCTCTGCTGCAGTTGGGAATCCAAAGGGTCATGGTCTGGGTTTTGGTATGTTTTATAGTGTGCTGCTCAGATGTGTCCACTGGCCCAATATGTGTCAGCTGTGTTGGTTTTTAAACTATCCAATGGGCAATTGTCTTCTGCTTTACTGGCTGCAAACCTCTGTGGTCAACTGCCACTATCTAATGGCCGCCGTCGACCCCCATTGGATAACTTCTGCTGGGAGTTCATTGCATGGCCAGTATCATTGTAATATTGTCAGAGGTTCCCCAAGGTCAATGGCAGTGTCAGAGTGCCAACTGCCACAGTTTTTGGCCTCCACTCTGCTGACGTGACAGCTCTTGGCTTGACATGTTGGAGTTCAGGCTGCTTACATTATAATATGGTGGTCTATTGGCGGCAGCCGCGGGGGTCTTTTCGGACCTCCGCCATGGTTCTTTGACGGTCTGACTGTGAAACTCATAATCGGGCCCTTAATGTTTTAGTTCCTTGCATAATTGTAAGTACAAATATGTAGATCACATTTTCAACATAAACATTTATATGAATCAATAAATTGTAAAAGAAAAATAATGTTCGGACCAACTTTGTCACATTAAAATATTTTAATAAATGAGATATGTCTCTCATCACTAATTATTGATAAGTGAAAAAAGAAATATCCAGCAAAAGGCTTCAAACAGGATCTGAGCTCGTGAATTTGTTGCCCAAACTTGCTTCCTATATACACTGCCAAACTGTAACATCCTCAGGAAGGGGCATCTAGTGGGTACGCACAACACAGGCATCTTAAGGACCCTTCTTGGGAGGGGTGGATTGGATATGACCATGGTTAAGGAGAGGTAGGATATGAATTCCGGAGGAGGGGAACTGGTAGGAGGGGTGAGAAAGGTTTGGGGATTGGAGGTAGAGTGAGCTGGATTGGGTGAGGTACGTGTGTCTGTATGTTTGGGTGTTCCATGTGGGTCTGGTGTATGTTGTGGATGTGTGCTTTGTTGCAGGTGTCTAGTGTTTGGTTGAGTGTGAGCTTTTGGTTCTGAGTGGTATTGTTTTGCATGTTGGTGTGCATTTGTGTTGTTTTGGATGAGTGTGCTGTTGGGGTGGGTGTAGGGGTTGTGGGTGTGGTGGTGGTTGTGGATGTTGTGATAATTGTTGTGGCCGTGAGTTTAGTGTCAATAGTTTGTTTATGTTGTTTGAGTTTATGTGTGTTAGTGACTGTGTTGCTTGTGTCTATTGGAGTGGATACCTGCATAGAAGTGTGCATACAAGTGTGCTTGGGATTGGGGTAGGATTTGAGATTTGGGGTGCGGATGGAACTGAAGTTGGGGCAGTAGGCCCCAGTCAGTGAGGAGGCTATTTTTGCAAGAGATCTCTGCATGCCTGAAACTGTGAATGGCATCCAGAAATGCAACCATTTGTTGCATTTGGCAACTAAGGCCCTGGATGCCATTCACAATCATTATCTGGCCTCCAGAGATCCTGCTTAAGGGGTCAAAAGCCGACTCACTCAGCAGCAGGGCAGGGTGCTTGCTACGTAGGAAACCCCAGCCTTTTTTCGGGGTTGGTTTTGGTCAACTCAGGAGGTGGAGGATAATATGGAGAGTGGAGATGGGTCTCTGGGTGGTAAACAGGTCCACCACCACTAGGGACTAGGTGCTTGTGGAGGCCTCCGAAGCTGATGATCAGCTGGTGGCCTTTGATCTAGTCCCCTCTCCCTCCATGCCACTGTGTCCATTGATCACAAAGGTTTTACCACCTGAAATACAGTTGCCTTCCCATCTTCTTAGCCAATGTACCCTTCACCTGCTCTTCAAGATGCTGTAAAGATATATATAATAGTTTTGTTGTATCTGTGTAAATATAACTGACATTTCAAGATTTTACAATTTTCATCTGCTTCAACTAGAGAACTAATGTTACCAATTTTTAGGTCAAACAAAAAAAACACATTGTACATTGTCTGCACAACGTGAAACAGGCTGACCAGACATTTCAATTAGAAGATTTCAATTTTCAATCAATGTGCTTTAATATTTACTGTAATGTTGTACCAATATTTTGTTAAGTTGAAAGGCTGTATTATTTTATAGGCCATTTGACAATGGGAATACTTACTTTAATTGGCCTATTTTTTTTTTTTAGTATTTCTAAATAATTTTTTCAATCTTGTACTGAAGTTGCTTATTAATGTATCTCGTCCTACGTATTTACTTATGTGGTTGAAGAAATGTAAAAAATATACTTTATTTTTAATGCTGCAGAGGTAAATACTTTGTTTACTTCAACAGCATAAATAAATACATAGGGCTTCACACATTAGTGCAGATAGAAATATTTTAAAACGTTTCTCTGAAATATCTTTGTTTTATGTTATTTTTCAAAAGAATGTGACATATCTTAAAAAATAAAAATCTGCTTTTCAGGTTAGTTATATATCGGTGCAACATTACAGTAAGAATTAACACACATTGATTCATATGAATTTGAAATGCAAAAGTACACTCAAAATTAAATGTAACATATTTAAAATGTTTACTTTGATGCATTTTCAAAAATTTCAGAATGAGTCATTTTTTGTGCCTGATTTGGAGTTTTGCAGATACAATACTCCAATATTTACATAATGGAATTTCACTCCCTCAAAGTCCAAGTGCATTGTAAAATATTGACCTTGGAATAGCTAGGACAAAATTTCTGTTTTCTATGTGATGGAACATTCCATCTGCAAAAGTCCCTTTAAGAAATCTTGTATCATTAATGGTAATTATACTGGATATAGGAAAGGACATTTGATAAATATGTTTAGGCAACATGTAACCCTGTCACAAATGTGTTTACATTTCTGTCAGTCATTTTGAAAAATGTATGCCTATAATATACATTTTTCTAAAAACAGACTGGCTTACGAACACATTAGTGAATGAGTCAGATATCATGGAAAATTGCCACATTCAACATAAATTGACATTTTTTCATAACTATAAACATATTTTTAATATGCGAATAACCAATTTAGAAACCATTTTTTGGGATGTTTTTGGACATTTTGGCTCACTTGTTTAATACTGATTGTTCAAAATACTGAATCTCAATTGTAATTTTTTAAACAGTCACTGTATCATAGGTGCATGTGATGCTATCACTTGTAATGAGGGAACGTAGCAACCTTCACAATTTTGAAGGAATATCACACCTGACACAAAATAGATCATTTCCGTGTTTTGTACAACTGTCTGTTATAAAATGTCACAAAAGAGTGTTACATTTATTTTCAGTAGGCATGTGTCTGCTCAAATAAATCCTTTATCTGAAGGAAATATGGTGTCCTTTTTAACAATTTATTGCACAAAACACATTATGATACACCTTCTCGAAAAACTACACCTTGAAAAGACAATTAAAAAGTAAACTTACATCCTTTATGCTGCTATCTGGACTTCAAATGCTCATCAAGGCGTGGATAGGCCACTGCAAGTATGCGGCCCATTTTGCATGTTGGGAGGACTGGCTGAGCTGGATGTCTGCTGATTTCTTGGACCAGCGTGTAGCTCCTCCCATTGCTGCAACAGTGGAAGCTGTGCAGCTTATAGACCTCCAGGGTCTGCACCTTCTTCACAATGGTCTACCACATGTCTTTCTTTTGATTAGCGTTGACCTGTATGAATACAAAAAAGGAACAAAAAATAGTTTTTCGACTTTGTGTTTAATTGTATTGATGTAACACAATTTAGAGACATCAATCACAAACTTATTTACAAAGTTACAACAGCATTTAAAAAGAAATTGCTGTAACCTGCTGACTACCCTTATCCTTTGTCATGTGCCTAGTTTACTAATCCAGGCCAGTGACATCATCTAGGCTGAGTTATTTGTCGGATAATATTAAGAGCAAAAAACATTGTATGTGGCATGTAAAGAAATATAGACATAAATGGTAATGTGTATCAAATATATGATATATTTTCTAAATTTAGATAATGTGAATTTTATAGACTTCACTTGAATTAATTAAATATGCATATTATATATATGGAAATACACATCCAAAAAATACAGATAGGGCGTCAAACACACAACACATACTAATTGTGTGGTGTTGTCTAATTAAAATGTGTTTAAAAATATATACCATATTTTTTCAGTGTTACTTAGAATGAACAGACACATCAGTTCAATCGCTACAATTCACTCAGGAACGAAAGGGAACAATCTACCCTGTGCTAAAAATCAAAAGGTTAGTCAGGATCATATTTTAATTTTAAACATGTACCTGTTCCTCTGATGAGCCAAACAGCTGGCTGTCGAGGGACAGGACCTCCATAGCCAGCAAATCCAGCTCCTCTGACGAGACGTTGGGGGCCCTGTCTCCTGCTTTTCTTGGCATCGTAGCTCCCGAGGGTCAGAAACAGAAGCAAAAGTTGAGGAGGTGTTGTTGATTGTAGTGTTAGGAGGCAAGTGAGCTTTTTTGCAACACCGCATACATTTGCATGACGTACTCAATCAATGACAGACATGGACACATCCATTTGCTTTTGTACATTGCTTTCATATATGTTAGCCTATGGCTGTGTCTGTCGTGGAGTTTCCAACCCACTACGTGGTCAACTTCCGATGACTTACATATACGTCCAAATGCCCTGATTGCGAGGTCAGGTGCCTGCCATTTTAGATAGTCAAATAGGTAATTTGTGAATGTTAAGTGCATAACCACCACTCAAAATGGTGGCTAGTTTGTTTACATATAGGAAATGCTAATGCTACAGTTGTGCTGTTTTCTTTATACTGCGGTTGACAGATCTTTTTTTTTTTTTTTATTAAAAAATAATTTGTAAATAATACATTTAAAATGTACTATCTACACATTACTATCAAAAATTAATAGACATGACAAAAATGTTTTTTTAATGAGAAACTCGAAGGAATGTTGTCCTAAATTATGTACAGACACCAAATATATTGTTTAACAAACAAGAAATTTGTGCTATGATTTATGTCTTTAGCTGGAGCCAAATCTTCTGCCTCACAATAGGATTCCCACATCAAAAACCTCAAGTCAAAATAATGGCAGTACTTCTTGTTGTGGCCACAGGATCATTCCAATACACTGTCACAGTATCTGGTGGAATGTCACAGCCAACTTTCAATGGTGTGCTACAAGACATTCTTGCTCTGTAGAGTTTCCTCAAAATTAGGATTTTGCCAGTGTGAAGGGAGGTTTTTATGCTTTGGCTCATCTTCCACATGTGATTGGAGCAATTGATGGCACACGTATTGCCTTGGTGCACCACAGGACAGAGAACAAGTCTACTGCAATTGAAAGAACTTCCATTCAATCAATGTGCAAGATGTGTTCTTACTAAATTTGTACATCACAGGTGTCTGTGTGACTTTTCCAGGATCAACACATGATTACTTTGTACTATGGAACAGCACTGTACACCTGCAAATGTCATAACTTGGACCTGAGAGGGCCTGGCTTGTTGGTAAGTACAATCTGTCAGTTTGAATTCTGGTTAATTTCATGTTTTATGAACTAAAATAGTATTATATTTTTAGGGTCATTTTTATTATTTTATTCATATAGGAGACTCAGGTTATCCTAACCGACAATGGTTGTTAGCACTGCTGAGGAATCCAACAACGCCACGGGACGTCCACTTCAATGAGTCCCATGGAAGAACACGGAGGCCAGTAGAGCGGGCTTTTGGGCACCTAAAGGGCAGATTTTGCTGTCTGGATAAGACTTGTGGAGCCCACCTCTACTCACCTGGCAAGCTGTGCAAAATCACCATGGCATGCTGCATGTTACACCAAACATAGCCCTGCAACGTAACATTCCATACATTGCAGAGGAGGACGACCTTAACGAGCCACCAGGTTAGGATGTTGAAATGGCAAATGACGATGATAGCGGTGAAAAGGAAGGCATAGAATTATGTTAAGATGTTATTGACAATTCCTTCTCACATGTTTAAGTATATATTTACATATAACCCAGTTCTTGGGAAGTAACGACGATTTGCATCCAAGCCAATCTGGCTTTCACCCCAGTTTCAGCATGAAGACATGCTAGTGGAAGTGGTAGACAACATTAGGGGTAACTTGGATGTTGGGGACAGGGCTGTGCTGATTATGCTGGATCTATCATCAGCCTTCGACACAGTATCCCACTCCACTTTATTGGAATCAGAGGGTTTACTTGGGACTGGTTAGCTCTATTCGAGAGTGAAGAAGTCAGGAGGTCTGGTGTCCACTGTGCTCCTCAGGATCTTATGAGTTGCAAGTGGGTGCGCCACAAGGGTCTCCGCTGGGCCTGACTCTTTTTAATATCTATCTCACACTCCTTGCTCTTTAAGAAGAGGCCATGGGAGCAAAAATGATTTTCTATGCTGGTGACACCCAGTAATTATTCTCATGGGGCAGGGTTGGACTGCTTCTAGGTGAAAAAAATTAGAGCCTGTCCCACAGCCATCTTTCAGTGGCTGACACACCATCAGCTCAATTGTAATGCTGAAATGGCAGTGATACTCTTCTTTCGTATTGGCAGGTGGATGCCTCCCCTCCACTACACCAGGCTAGTCTGGTTAAGATTTAGGCATCAAGTTTGATGGAAGCTCTCTTTTTTACTTCAGGTCAGTGCTGTGGTAGGAACATGTTTTGGTCTACTGCATTTGTTAAGAAAGTTTCATCACTTTCTCTCTTTTATCAAGGAAACAGGTAGTCCAGGCTCCAATAATATGTAGACTAGATTACAGTAACACTCTCTACTTAGGTTTTCCTGGTTATCAAATTGCAGGTGGTCTAAAACACAGCAGCCTGGACCCTCCTTGGCTTGCCTTTTAGAACACATTTCCCCATATATAAGGGAACTACACTAGCTTTCCATAAGAAAGAGGATCCTTTTTAAAACCTTGCTGCTTATACACAAGGCTCTGGCGCTGGCTGTCTTACAGCAAGAATTTGCTTCCATGTACCAGCTAGACGCCGCCATTCTGCCAACCTGTTTTTGGCTGAAGTACCTAGGATTCGGTAGGCCAGGGCAGGGGGCAGGTGCTTTTAATTCTTAGGTCCATCACCATGAAACAAACTCCCTCTGGAGTTACAGAACATTTCTGCCACTGCTCAGTTCCAGAAAAAATTGAAAAATTGGTGTTTTAATGAGTACATAATTGTGAGTCCCCTTCTGATCGCGCTCACCTGTGATGCCCTCTCTTGTGATGCATAGTGCCTAGACACTCCCAGTGTGCTTTTAAAATGCCTGTTACATTATATTGCATTACATTAAATGTTAAACCAACTTTTAATCTAATGAGGATAAAAGCCTGTGCTGAATATTTTTTCAAAAGGGCAAGTTAACAAAAAGCCAGGGCAAAGATGGTTGTGGATCAAAGTTTTGGCACATCGAGTACTGTGTTCATTTACATTGTTTACCTTTGGTTGTTCTTAGAAACTGGCTTAAAATATTTTTTGTAATGTGTTTATTTTATAATGTAATAAATAAAAAAATTGTTTTGATCTTTTCTAAGTTCCTTCCCCAGGTCATCTTCAGTTGGACATTTCAAAGTTGTGACATTTGCAGTTATATGCTGCTGTTGCAAAGTACAAAAGGAACATGGGTTGATCTTGTGAAAGACACACACACACACACTTTGGCTGTATATATCTTGTGGAAAGGCAACTTGCACAGTGATTGAATTGAAGGATTTAAAATTGCATTAGAATTGTCTTCTGTTGAATGTTGCCAACATGTGCTGCTTAAATCACTCTAATCACATGTGGTATTCAACCTAAAGCATACTAATCTCCCTTCACATTGCCAAAATCCTCATTTTGTTGTACGTGTATTAGGCTGGTTATGTAGCTCATCATTGTAGAAATAACTTCTTGTAGCACACCTTTTAAGGTTGGCTGTGACATTCCACCTGTAACTGCAACAGTATATTGGAATGAACCTGTGGCCACAAAATGGAGTACTGCCATGCTTTTGACTGTTGGTGTCATTTCTGTGGGATTCTTATGGTAAGGCAGAAGATTTGGCTCCAGTTGATGACATAAATCAGTAATAGATAACCTATGTAACCAGATTTTTTTTTATTATATCCCATTCTTGCATGGCTGCAAGGTCTGGAACTGTACATGAAAAAATGGCATTAAGTATCTGTCTTATACATGGGTTGTAGTGTATATGAGAAATATTACAAAAAATATCCTTCTTACATTTTAACAAAATACTAGTTTTAGTTTGTGGTGTTTGTACTTTTTTGTCATTTACTCAACGTGTGAAAAACATTACCTGCATGGAATTTAATTATGAGTTAGTAATCTTTCTATTTTTTTTACACTTGCAAATGACAAAAGAAAAAAAACACATTGACAAATGTAATACAACACCAGTCTTGGACTTTGTTAGTTTTGATTTTATTTAACAAACCAATTAATGTAAAACAGAATGAAAACTGAAAACCAGAGAAAAAGAAATCAATGATGGTGAATGAAACTATTATAGAAGAGCCACAAAATTGTTTGAAATCCAATCTTCAAAATACAACCAGCATCAAAAAGGTAAATTTGTCCAGAACATAGTCCACAGAGTGAATGGGAGTCAAACACTGGACTGATGGATATACAGTTGTAGGGACTGAGGTGGGTGCAAGTATTTCCTCTTGTGGCAAGGCCTCCCTTTTTGTTGCTGGGGCAGATGTAGTTAGCCGAGATGTTGTTGGAGCACAGAAAGGGGACGATGTTGCTGGAAAAGCCCTGCATATATCGGTAAAACAATCATGCAGCACCCCGATCATGGTGCCCAAATTGGAGTTTAGATTCTCCTTCTTTACATTGTGCTTCCTCTACCACTGCTTCATCTCCTGGAGCTCTGTAAGGCTCTGGGCCATCATGTCTTGGGACTGATGGAGGGATCCCAAGACTTGATCGATGGTGGCCTGGGTGATAATTAACTCAGTGGCCTTGCTTTGGTGGGCCACAGATTGCCTCCCTCAAACCCTACCCCCACTACCCTGTGCCCTTGATCCAGTGTGGCCCATCCCATTGGGTCCTGGCTGAAATGGAGGCGGTGGTGGTGGTTTTGGATGAACAGCAGCCAGGACTGGGGGGAGCACAAGACTCGGGTGATTATTCTTTTGAACACAGGAAGTGGAGATATCCTGACGCTGAGGTGTGGTAACAGCTGGGGTGGGAGGTGTAGGTGTGGGGTGAGGGAGTTTCCCTAGAGCTGTCTGCCCGAGCAGACCAGATGGACCAGGCTGCTTCTCATCATCTGGACTTGCAGGAGTGGAGTTCTCACTGAAGGCTTGTTCCTGGTCTGGAGAGGAGGTATCCTCAGTAGTGGTGGTAGATTGTTGTCTACATACTCTGGCTGATGGACCTATTATCAACTACAAAATAAAAATCTTTATAACACATAAAATGAGTTTGAAGGAAAAAAGGATCCAACCCAAATGGAAAATGAAAATTAATATGATGACTATACCTTTCCTTGGTATTATTATAAATTACACAAATATTTTAAATTACATACAAACTTCAGAAAAGCAGGTTAAAATGTATCCTGAAAGGAAAAATATAACTATAAAGTGTAGATAAAATATGCAAAACATGCAAAACAATACAGTAGAGAGGAGAAATGTAGAATAAACCATTCCAAAGTGGAGCAAGCTAAAATTCTGACAATTAATCAACGTGGAAGGATAAATAGCATTAGTTTTCATATCCACATTGCAAAATGCATTTCTTACCAATACAACTTATAATCAGTGTCAACATGACATACATTCAATTTTTGAAGTGAGAGCATACAATATTAAACTAAAATATGAGATTTTTGAACATAGCATAAAATCGAGATTGAACATTACATAACTCTTTAACATTTGTGAAAATATGAGGGAAAAGAGAGAATATACAACATCACATTGCAGTATTATTTTCACAAAATAAAAAACCAAGACATCACGATAGCTGTATTAATTTCAATTTGCCATTAACAACACTTGCGAAATGGTAAGTTGAACATACCTAGTAAAAAGTATGCAGTAGAAAAGAACAGACATTTTCAAAATTAAACAAATCTGTGTAATATGTTACTAGGTGAACCAACAGTTACAAGCACCATAACTGCATGTGACATTAAATGGAAATTGAAACCTGTAATCTTAAATACAATAAAAAAACAGAATAGGCAAATACAACAAATAATACATGAAGAAAAAGCACATATTGACATCACATATTGACCATTGGTAAAATGAGAGATACAACAATGATGTTACAAATTTCCTTTAATAAATGTATATGTAAAAAAGTTACATACCATGTTAGCAACAGCTAAATTAAGCGCAAAATCGACATTTAGGTTTAGTGACACATTCAAAAATCTAACTTATCAGTTACCAGTTCACCAGAGATTCCTGAATTCCTTCAGGATGTAGGATCTGCATAACCTTCTTCTCCCAGGGATAAAGTTGGAAGTGATGCTGGGAAACCTACTGCCAGTCCTCTGGCCCTCCAGGTGATGCATGGAGGCCAGGGAACACACGCTCCCTCGCAGGTCATTCTACCTCCTGTGTGCGCAGGTTGTTTGTTACAGCATTCACTCAGTCAACTATTCTGGACCACATTTGCTTTTTCTGAGCTATAGTTATATTTTGTACTTGTGCTCAAAACCACTGTGGCTTTACTCTAATAATTTCATCCACCGCGACTGACAATTCTCCCCTTATAAAATGTGGATTTCTCCTCTGTCAATATATGGAAATTAAACTAAATTATTTTGGGTATTCACAAGTATAATAAAAAAGAAATGTTAAATAAACAAGAAACAGAGGGAGCAAAAAAAGACCTGTATTTCCTGACAAAACGTCTCCAGGAAAATGTTGTGCTGTGGTGTAATGGCAAAGGAGCATGGTTGAAATGGAGTGTGTTTTGTAGTGTAGTATGCAGATAAAAACAATTAGCCAAGACACATTAGGGGTGTGCTGTTAGCATCCATCCAAATGTCACAAGGGTTCTGCTACGGAACAACACCAGCACAGCTGCAAAATCTAAATGTGCTCGGCGTAATCCCACCACCTTGATGGCAACGGAATAAAGTTAGCCAGCAGAGGAGTCCACCATGTCACCCGTGGCTTGCTGCTTCGCGATTGAAAACACTCTGTCAATGAAGATAGAGGTTCAGCAGGCATGCATCTAAATAGGGCAAGTGGGAATTTGTCAGCTTGGCGGAGTACTTGTAAACTCCACCATTGAGGAACGATGGGATGCCCGCTAAGGTCTAACTCAGGCCCTCTGTCTGTTTGTGTTTGTGTCCCTATAATAGATTCAGTGTTGATTTGGGTAAGTGGGTAAAATTCTGACACAGTGTCTGGGTAGGGTACCTGAGAGTGAGGTTAAAACAACCAGTTTAGCAGGCACTATGTTGTTCATTGTTCTGGTAGACACTTTAGGGGTCATTACGAGTTTGGCAGTCTCAGGACTGCCATGTTGGCGGCAGCGGTGGTCATACCACCGACGGCTAGGCGGTAAAGACCTCCAAGTAATGACCATGGCGGTGTTCCCAACAAAGCACATTCAAACTACCGCCAGTTCCACCAGCGCAGTCAGGCTGCCGTGGACGGTGGTAGGTGCCTTCAGACAGGCGGAGACCATGTTACTGCCTGACACATTATGAGGCTGCAAACCACCAAGGTTGCACCATGACGAAAACCCTGGTGGAAACCAAATCTGTAAAATTAAACACTCACATTCAGGAACTCATACCTGCCCAGAGCCGCCATGGAACCCGAACTGGAAGTTCTCCCATTACTTCTGCTCCGCACCGCGACGCGGGACCAACAGCAGCAACAAAGACAACAACCGTAAATAGACACACCTACCAGACACTGGAGGGAAAGGCATCAGTGCTCACACACAACATCCACAGCCGGGATGGCTTGCAAGGGCCACACACCCATATGAACACACACACACCTACATACACACAAGCACACACATATCATGCATACCCGTACTACACACACCACGGCCAACACACTTGTGCCATACACACACCAATCCGCACACACACAGCACCGACACTGTCTAACACAGGCTTCTCCAACGAGTATCTGTGAGCTACTGGTAGCTCACCAGCTACCTGTATGTAGCTCTCCTGTGTGGAACCCATTGCACTAAATTAGAAGCTTTCACTTGGTTGAATTAATGTACATATACCAAAATGGAAAAGTATATATTTTGAACTAAGATGTCTGTAAATATATGAAGCCAGTATTTGAGTAATAAAAATCAAGCAATGTTGACAAGGATATTACTAATATTATTACTATGATGCTGGGGCACTGTAGCTATGGCTGCTATGTATGTAGAAGCATCTCACATTGACAAAGCATTTTTTTACACTGTGGATGGCAAGTGTGCCTGATGAACAAAGGTGATCACTGCTAGTAATCCTGCAAATGCTGGCCACTAACGTAACCTTGTCTGATGTGGTTAGTACTACATCTCCAATAATATTTGTAGCTCTGGAGGATTTTTGTCGGACAGAAGTAACTGTTATTACAGAAAAGGCTGGAGACCCCTGGTCTAACACAATCATACACAACACCACTGAGTCACACAACAACACTACAACAGCAACTACTGAAATGCTATGCCAAGCAATCTGACTGCACACCTCCACACGACAACACATACTTACAACACGTAATAACACCAGACAACCAATCAACACAATCACACTGCCATACAAAGAAGCATATGTCACAGTACGCCCACACCACATGTAATGCATATGACATAGCCACCACCACACACATGGATGCACACACAACAACCACACAAGGGCACACAACTCCACCATTACACATCTCTCCTCAAACAATACACAATTCATATACATACATGCATGTAACAAACACAAACATATCCTACACACAATACACAGTAATGGCAGCGGGACAAATGGCAGAGCCACACACACAAATGCAGGCCCGGTACAACAGTTAGCACAACCCTCACACACACGTCACACACACAAACCAAAGCCCACAAACACCAAACTGCCATGTAGAAAGTAAGGCAGGGCAAGTATGTTACCATCAAACCCAACACCAGGTTGGCCCAGATGTGTTAATAATGTGAAATGGAAACCATAAAATAACTATGTACAATAATGAGGCCATTGGCCAGTCCAAAGTTCAACATGCCAAACGCACTAATGGCACTTCACTGTACCCCTACTTGACTCCTGACTGCAAAATGACATCAACAGGGTAGATGCATCAAGGGCGTAGGCAGGTGCCTCAGGGATGAGGTGGGGATGGAGGGGGTGGTTTGGACTTGGGAGGGGGTCCTTGGGCTTGGGTTTGGGCTTGAGAGGTGGGGTCCTTGGCCTTGGGAGGGGTAGACTTCTTGGTAGTGGGAGGGGCATGGGCACTACCGGGGGAAGGGGAGGACTTGAGGTGGAAGGGCTGGACTTGGGGAGACACATAGGCCGATTGGGGGTATCACAGGGTAGGAGAGGGGTAGGGAACAGGGAAAACTCTGAGAGGAAATGTTTCTTAGACACACGGGGTGGTCATGGCAAAAGGGCTTGGGAGCCAAGGGAGAGAGAGTGGTTGTGTGATTTGTCTTTGAGGATGTCTTAGGTACAAGGGCGTGCATGCGTGGAATGCATGTGGGTGCATGGTGTCTGTTGGGTGGGTTAGTGTGGGCATTTAGGTGTCTTGGGAGGAGCGGGAGGAGGCACCGGGAGAATCCGTGGTGGATTGGTGACTGTCTATTGGGGTGGTGTCTGCAGCTATGGTACATGTGCTGCATGTGGAGGTGTTGGTGGTTGTGGTGGCTACGGATGTGGTGACTGAGGTGGATGTCTGCTGGTCTACTGTTGTGCTGACTGTGGGTAAGATAGGACTGGTGGCTGGATCAGTGAATGATGGTGTGGTGGCTGAAGGTGTGTCTGGTGTAGTGTCTGTGAAAGAGGGGGTGGTGAGGGAGTCAGTGCAGGGAGTGGATGTTGGTGTGTCTGCAGGTGGGTGTTGCTTGTGTGCATGCCAGTGGTGGGTCTTGTAGTGCTTGTGTTTGTCTGAGCTACCCTTGTCTGTTGAGGTAGATGCATGCCTGTCTGTACATGTGCTTTGGATGGATATGGGAAGAGGGGTTTGGGATTGGGAAGAGGTAGTAGGAAGGGGGACAGGAGACAAAGGGAAACTGGCTGTGTCAGAGTGGAGGTCAGAGCCTGAAAGGATCTCTGTAGGCCAGCCATGGCACTGTGAATGCCCTCCAGGAACGCATTGCTCTGTTGGACTTGAGCTGCCAGTCCCTGGATGGCAATCATGATGGTGGACTGACCAACAGAGGTGGACCTCAGGAGGTCACTAGCCTCCTCACTGAGGGCAGTAGGGCTGACTGGGGCAGGGAAAGAGGCGCCTGCTGCGAAGGAGACTCCCACCCTCTTTGGTGAGCAGGCACGGCAACTGGGTAGGGAGCAGCAGGGAGTGGTTGTAAGGGGGGTGGACAAAGATGGTGCTGGGTTAGTCCCAGATGGGTCCTCCACCACCAGGAGTGTCCACCTGAGGATTCCCAAGAAGAGGTGGTAGACCTGGTCTCCCCATTGGCACTCCCTTTGTCCTTCACCCTTCTCCCTCCATCCCACTGGGTCCTTCGCTCTCACTGGTGGCAGCTTCCTGGATCCCGTGGGCTGCTGATTCCCCACTCACCTGTGCCCCTTCTCCTTTGCCAGACAATGCTGAAGCACACAAAGAGAGAGCGAGGGAGGTGGAGAGAGACAGATAGGGGGGATAAGGATCAACACATACCTCCCACAGACACAGCTAAACATGTTAATCTCTGACAATACACATCATAGCTAACCATTACATACATCATGTTATTACATGTCACTACTACCCACACCTGTATGCCAAACCTCACACGTACATCAATACCTAAGTAGGGCAGCACTACTGGAGTCATCCCCATGATTCCAACCAAAGCCCTTTTAGCTGTCACAGCATGCCCTGGATGCAGTATCAATAGTATTTCTGAACACACATCTTACCTCTCCATAGCCCTTTCACCCATTGGGTTTGCAACTGACTGAACACAACACTTCAGGCCACTACAGTAACAAAACCTGACTAGTCCATGTCCTTTGTAACATGTCAATCACAGTGCACACAACTCCACTCACAGACCACACTGTACCTACCTGTCATAATACATGGCTGGCCACTCTGTGTAGTGATGCCATTATGGAGAACAACTCTGATTTAGCCAATACAAGTCAGACACCTGAACAGTTCATATCTGATGTGTACTATGTGAACCTGTGGTATAGTCATGTGATCAGTCAGACCCTATCACAGAGCCAGTGCAGCTGGCACCCAAAACATATATCACTACTCAGCATACTACTAAGTGCATATACAGTGGGCCATGTACCACATATAACATATCCAAACACATCCACTGAGTAAAGTGTCACAACAGATGTTCCACTGGAACACAAATATCACATCATGGACCACTTCCAATGCCACCACACATGCAGGTACACCAGTTTGACTTTGAACCATGACAACTCCAGCCACACACACACCATTCCACAAATAGCAAAACCTGTCACAGAGCCCAGGCGACACACATCTCAGAGGGGAAATATTTGCATTCATTAGGCACACATGGACAAACACCACTGGCTGTATACCAATTACACATCCCACTACCACATAAGGCAGCCTGAAGAAACTGAATCCAAATATTGAATCACATCAACATACCATGGCCCCCATTACATCCCTGGCGGTCGGTGTTAAAGCAGCGGTAATACCGCCAACAGGCTGGCGGGAAAAAAATGAAATCACGACCATGGCGGAAACCACCAACATAGACAGCCACTTTAATACTCCGACCGCCACAGCAGTAGAAACAAACACCGCGGCGGTAACCGCCAACAGACAGGCGGAGGATAAAGTACCGCCCACCGTGTAACAACAGGCCTATCCGCCACCTTTTCCGGGGCTGAACCAACGCTATCAAAAGCACAGCGGAAACAGTACACAGAAGGGAAACCACTCACCTCTCGACACCCAACGAGGAACCAGGACGCCATGGAGCCCGAACTACAAGTCCTGCCCATGCTGGTCTTCCTCCTGCTCTATCAGGAGCAGGACAGATGCCGTCGACGACCACGGTGAGTACAGTACCTACAACACAGAGGAGTGGGGGAGGTAAAAGAGAGTGACACACACACGCAACACGCAATACCCCCACCCTCACCCACAACACCATACACACAAATACATGCAGCAACATTACATATACACCGCCCCACCCCCTGGAAGAACGCAAGGACAAAATTAAATGATTGTAACGATTGTAATCATGAAAAATCTGATAGTGAAAGTTCAAAATTCAGTATATACAAATATGTACACCAACTACACAAGTCCGGATAGTGTACCAATCATTGTCCGTGGACCAGTGGTCCCAAAATGCATGGGCAAAGCCCACACAAGATACCTGACTCAAAACGGAGAGAACACTGCAGGGCATCAGATTGAAATTAAACAGGCACCTCAGGGGGAAGGGGAGGGGGGCACCTCAGCCGGATGAACGCAGGACGCCACTGCTACATGAGGGGACTCCATGCCCATTGCTGTATCCTGGAGAGTGCAAAGCCACAGTCTCTCAAGTCTTTCCAGTGGGTGGTTTGCCCACTGCTGTATCCTGGGGAGTGCAAAGCCACAGTCTCTTAAGTCTCTCAAGTGGGTGGTTCGCCCACTGCTGTATCCTGGGGAGTGCAAAGCCACAGTCTCTCAAGTCTCTTAAGTGGGTGGTTTGCCCACTGCTGTATCCTGGGGAGTGCAAAGCCACAGTCTCTCAAGAGGCTGGTTTGCCTACTGCTGTATCCTGGGGAGTTCAAAACCAGTCTCTCAAGTCTTTCCAGTGGGTGGTTTGCCCACTGCTTTATCCTGTGGAGTGCAAAGCCACAGTCTCTCAAGTGGATAACATTCTCCACTGGTTCAGGAGGGAGCATTGTGCCCAGAGTGCTTCATCCTGCCAAGGACTGAGGTAGTGGATGTGATTCTCCACTGGTTCTGGAGGGGGCATTGTGCCCAGAGTGCTTCATCCTGCCAAGGACTGAGGTAGTGGATGTGATTCTCCACTGGTTCTGGAGGGGGTATTGTGCCCAGAGTGCTTCATCCTGCCAAGGACTGAGGTAGTGGATGTGATTCTCCACTGGTTCTGGAGGGGGCATTGTGCACAGAGTGCTTCAACCTGCCAAGGACTGAGGTAGTGGATGTGATTCTCCACTGGTTCTGGAGGGGGCCTTGTGCCCAGAGTGCTCCACATGCAGTGTGGCTGGTCCCATTCCCTCACCTGGGTGTGTGTGCCACGAGATTGCCTAGGAACAGGTAGCATGATACGCCATGGAGGCAGAGACATACCACACACTGCTGCGGCTTCGCCTTCTACCTGCAGGTGCAAACAGTGATGAACGTCATGCCTCATGGAAGCTGGGCAGGGTCCAGGTAGTCTCCTCCATCCTCGGACGGCTGACCACTGGGGATGGTAGCCTTGTCAGCGGTGGTGCCACTGTCTGAGCACGTCGCAGGGCTGGTGGCGGGGCTTGCGGCGGTGTCTGTGGCGGCGGTGCTGGCGGTGGTGCATGTGTCAGCACCTGTTGATGGACACAGCAGGACGTCTCCTGCAGTCTCGGACGGCTTCCCACTGGGGAAGTTGCGGGGGACTGTTGCTGAGGCTGCAGACGTGCCGGTGCAGGTGGCGGTGCAGGTGGCGGTGCAGGTGGCAGTGCTGGTGGCGGTGCAGGTGGCAGTGCAGGTGGCGGTGCAGGTGGCGGTGCTGGTGGCGGTGCAGGTGGCGTTGCAGGTGGCGGTGCTGGTGGCGAGGCAGGTTGCGGTGTTCACCGCCGTACAGACTGGTGTAGTCGTGGACAGAAGGGGTGACACTAGTCCCTCAGTCGGTGCCACCGTGCCCTGTCCTGACCTGCTCTTCTGCTTTTGTCCCTTCCCCACCTTTGATGGTGCCCCAGGTGTCTTGCCACTGTCCCCTTTTGTTTTGGCAGAGCCCTTGGTGGCTGGTAGGTGCGGCTTCTCCCTCTGGGATGTGGGCACCTTCTTCACCTTGGCAGGTGGTGGAAAGTCCTTGGCCTTGCAAGGTGGCACACTGGCAGCCCTGATGGGTGGCGCACTCGATGCCCCCTCAGTTGCTGGCACCATTGTGCCTGGGGATTTGGTGGCTGAGGTGCTGGGCTGGGACCTGGAAAGCCTTGCCCTAGGGGAAGGACGGGGGGGGGAGGTGAAGGGAAGAGGTCAAAATTTGCCAGGAAAAGTTTTTTAGACACACTGGGATGGGAAGTTGGAGGGGGTTTGGGAGTGGAGGAAGAGGTAGTGGTTGTAGGAGGTGTACGTTTGCTGAATTTGCGTGAAGGTGCATGGACCGGAGGCTGTTGTGAGGTGGATGGCTGTTGGGTGGGTGTGTGCCTGCGTTTGTGTACTTTGGGAGGAGGGCTCACAGACACACTGGGAGAGGACACTGGGGATATGTGCATGGTAGTGGGGGAGTGGGGGTGGTGATTGCACGTGAGTGGTGTGTGGTGATGGGCGTGCTGGTGATGGAGGTAGTGGCTGAGGATGTAGTGCATGCAGGTGTGAGTGGAGATGAGACAGGGAGGGAGGAGGAGGGCGTGGAGGAGGGGGACACAGTGGAGGCAGTGGATGTTGCTGTGTCTACATGGGGATGGTGCTTGCGTGAGTGCTTGTGGGATGTGTGGTGCTTATGTTTGCCATGTCCACTCTTGTGTGTTGATGAGTGTGCATGCTGGTCTGATGGTGTGCTTGGGATAGGCTGAGGTACAGGGGATTGGGTCTGGGTTGAGGATGGTGGAGGGGTGAGGCTGGACACAGGGACAATGGCTACCATCAGTGTTGAGGCCAGAGCCTGAAATGGTCTCTGTTGGGCCGCCTGCCAGAATGAATGCCCTCCAGGTATGCATTTGTTTGTTGCAAATGCCTCGCAACACCCTAGATGGCATTCAAAATGTTAGATTGCCCAACAGTGAGGGATCTCAGGAGGTCAATAGCCTCCTCACTGAGGGCAGCAGGGCTGACTGGGGCAGGGGCTGAGGTGTCTGGGGTGAAGGAGGTTGCTATCTTCCTGGGTGAGCGGGCACAGGACAAACGCAGAGGGGCTGCTGGAAGGGCGGTGCTGGTAGGGGGGTGATGGCTGTACCTGTTGATGCGGTGGGCACAGAGGTGCTCAACACCGCAAGGGAGCTCCCATCAGAGGAGGAGTCGCTGTCGCTGGTGTATGCTCCTGTCCCTGTCGTGGAACTCCCCTCGCCCTCTGTCCCACTGGTGGCTTCAGACTCCTTTGCTTCACCCTCCAGGGCCAAGTGGGTTGCAGCTCCCTCCTGCTCCGGTGACACTGCTCCTCTGCCGGATGATGCTATTGCACACAAGAACAGGGAGACAAAACAAAAAGGTTGGGGAAAGACAGAAGAAACACATGTTCAGTGCATGCAACACCACTACCGTTGGCGGACACAACACACAGGGAGCAGCCCTCTGCACTAAGCCATGCACTAACAGTTCCTAGCAAATTCACATGCCCATGGGGGACGAGGCCTAAGCCCAATTGCTGCACACCTTGAAGTCACAGGAGCCTGACTAGCTGTAGATGGCTATTACCAGTAGTGGGGTTGGGGTGCCACAGAGCCTTCCTAGCAAGGGACCTTGCATACCAAGTTCGCCCTGGCCTAGGGGAACCCACAGCCCACCTCCCCCACCCAGACACCTCGTAATGCGCGCAGTCAGCTGAATGAGAGTGTACTCACACCCTTGTGGCTGCTGTGAAGCCCTCAAGTGCCCATCCAACTCTGGATTGGCCACCGCCAGGATCCAGTACATCAGGGGGGTCATGGTGCGACGGGCACCCCTTCCATGTTGGGAGGCCATACCCAGCTGGGCCTCCGCAGTCTTCTTGCTGCAGCGGCTCAGGTCCTCCCATCTTTTACAGCAGTGGGTGCTCCGTCGATGGTAGACCCCCCAGGGTCCAGACGTCCTTGGCGATGGCACACCAAATACACTTCTTCTGGTGGGCACTGACCTAGAGGAAAAGTGAAGTAAAAATGGATGTTTCTAGCTGGTACATTTCATCTCATGCATTGCCAAACACCTCCCACACTGGCCCTGCCATACATACACACACAATCCAGACATGTTGGCCTGTCCCCCTTCCCACCCTCTTCCATCCACGACACTCCATACACTCCGGTGCCATCCACCTTGCTCACAGTGTACTCACCTGTTTGTCTGGAGGACCATACAGTTGCGTGTACCAGGGGAGGACCCCATCCACCAGTTTCTACAACTCCTCCGAAGTGAAGGCAGGGGCCCTTTCCCCAGACACTGTAGTCATTGTCGCTTCCAGACACAAGTCACAGCAGCACTTGCAGTGTAGGTCCTCTCCTGTTGAAGGTCAGGTTTGAGGGAACAGTAAGAAAGTGGCGGTCACGTCTGCAGTGGTGCGTACCGTCACCGCGGGCGTACATCGTCATTGGCTCCTGGGACCCATAGGGCCCAATGTTAACCAATGCTGAATGGTGCTGCGGTCTTCGACTGCCCACCGCGACGGTGTGCAATGCCAGCGCAGTTACCTCATTTCCCCTTGTCCCACCTTACAGGTCAGGCAGCCGCCATTTCAGGGGGCAACATGGGACGGATAAAAACTGCATCACACCTATCTAGGCCGGAATACAGACAGGTACCGGCACATAGCTATTTTCCAACATTTCAGCAAATAACACATTGTGATACCTCAGTGTTGGATGACCCTCTGCTCGCTGTTCTCCTCCATAGGGCACGTCTGCTGGGGCAGGTGATGAGATGGCGGCATGCTCCAGTGTACCATGACCTCTGGTGGACCTGTCGACAGTTGAAGAGAGACACATCATTATCACATACAGACTTGATCGTGCAATAATCACGGAACTGTGTACCCATTTGGAGCCAGACCTGATTTCAGCTATCCGCCATCCCACAGGAATCCCACCTATAGCGCAGGTTGTGTCTGTACTCCATTTCCTGGCCAGTGGGTCTTTTCAAACAACAGTGGCCATGGCATCAGGGATGTCCCAGTCAATGTTCTCTAACATGTTGTCCAGAGTGTTATCTGCCCTGCTGAAACACATGCGCAGCTGCATCGTTTTCCCTCAGGTGGAGGATTTGCCCACAGTGAAAGGTGACTTCTATGCCCTGGGACATATCCCCAACATCATTGGTGCCATTGATGGTACACATGTGGCATTGGTCCCCCCCTGCAGGAATGAACAGGTGTACAGAAACCGGAAAAGCTACCATTCGATGAATGTGCAGATGGTGTGTTTGGCAGACCAGTACATCTCCCATGTGAATGCCAAGTATCCTGGCTCTGTGCATGACGTTTACATTTTGAGGAATAGCAGCATCCCTTATGTGATGGGGCAACTCCTGAGGCACTGCGTGTGGCTAATAGGTGAGGCCAAGGTCCCATCACAGTTGACATAAGTGTCTGGGTATGAGGTTGTCCCTAAGGGTTAGTGTGTGCCTAACAGTTGTCCCTCGACATTTGCAGGTGACTCTGGTTACCCCAACCTGTCATGGCTACTGACCCCAGTGAGGAATCCCAGGACAAGGGCAGAGGAATGCTACAATGAGGCACATGGGCGTACTTGGAGGATTATAGAACGCGCTTTCGACCTCCTGAAGGCCAGATTCCGGTGCCTCCATCTGACAGGTGGCTCCCTATACTACTCACCGAAGAAGGTGTGCCAGATAATCGTGGCCTGCTGTATGCTGCACAACCTGGCTTTGCGATGCCAGCTGCCTTTTCTGCAGGAGGATGGGCCAGATGGTGGTCTTGTGGCAGCTGTGGAGCCTGTGGACAGTGAAGAAGAGGAGGCAGAAGAAGAAGATGTCGACAACCGAAACAACATCATCATGCAAAACTTCCAGTGAGACACAGGTAAGAAGATGTAACTGCTTCCCACATCTCATACTATTGTTGGAGCTAGCATAAGTCTGTCATTTTCACTCAGTGTATGAACCCTGACTTGCTACTTTGCCTTACCATTTCACAGATCTGGGTCCCACTTTGTGCCCTCTGCTATGCTTACTGCTGGCCTACAGCTGTGTTAAATTGGTATGTGAACAAGTACATTGACTTTGCTATATTCCAGAGGTTTTGCAATTACACATTTGTGAAAGCACAGACAGACTCCAGATTGTTTTGTGATTCAAGTGTGTTTATTTCTGTGCAAATAAGTGGAGGGGTGTGTGAAATGGACTGGGTGATGGTGGAGGAATGTCCATGGCAGAGTCCAGTCTATTTGTTTCACAGGTGCATTATCCCAGGAGGCATAGGAAGTGGAGCAATGGCAGTTTAAGGTGGACAGGGTGACAAAGTGGGACAGAAGGGTGACATTCGGGGGGTCTTATTTCCTGGCGGGGGTCTTGGCAATGTTCTCTGTCTTGTTCCTGGATCTCAGGGACGGTTTGCGGGGTGGTTCTCCATCTGCAGGGGGTGGGGTGCTGGTAGCCTGTTGACCCTGTGGCAGTGCCACCTGTCCACTAGCACCGGCGGAGGTGGAGGGCTGTTCATCATCCAGGCTAGTGTCAGGGGCCCGTTGGTGTTGAGAAGGTCTGCCAGCACCCCTGCAATGGTGACCAGGGTGGTGTTGTTGGACTTCAAGTCCTCCCTGATTCCCAGGTAGTGTTCCTCCTGCAGCCGCTAGGTCTCCTGAAACTTGGTCAGTACCATGCCCATGGTCTCCTGGGAATGGTGGTAAGCTCCCATGATGTTGGAGAGTGCCTCGTGGAGAGTGGGTTCCCTGGGCCTGTCCTCCCTCTGTTGCACAGCAGTCCTCCCAGCTTCCCTGTTATCCTGTGCCTCTGTCCCCTGAACCGTGTGCCCACTGCCACTGCCCCCAGGTCCCTGATCATCCTGTGTTAGTGGGGTTGCCTGGGTTCCCTGTAGTGGTGGACACACTGATGATTGACGTGTCCTGGGGACAGAGGGATGAGCCCGCTGGGTGGGTGTTGTGGTGGTGTTTCCTGAGGGGGGAGGTTCAGTGGTGGTTTGTGACTCTGGCAGGGGAATCAACTTTCCCGAAGTTCCTGATGGGCCGGACTAGTCATCTTGATCCAGGCGTGCAGAGCTGCTGTCGTCACTGTGGGCCTCTTCTGGGGGGGACTGGATATGTCTGGCACCTCCTGTCCGGTGACGTTGGGTAAGGGTCCTGTTGGAGTTTAAATGCATAGTTTTTGTATCTGTGTGTGCCATCTTGTGCAATGGGTGAGTTACCCTCTCCTCCTGTGCTTGCATTATTGCCGTGGCCCTTGTGTGATTGGTGATTTTGGGGCATGAGTGAGTCTCTCTACTGGACATGCTTTGGTGATGGGTGTCCATGCATTGGTGTTACATGCAGGGCTTGATATTGGAATGTGTGGGTTGTGCTAGTGGGATACCTGTGGGTTGAGGGGGTGATGGGTGTGAGGGTGAGGGTGGGAGTATGTGATGGCATTCAGGTGGGGTGGGGGATAAAGTAGTACAGATTTGCCTTACCAGAGTCCAGTCCTCCTGCTACTCCTGGGAGGCCCTCAGGATGCATGATCGCCAAGACTTGCTCCTCCCATGTTGTTAGTTGTGGTGGAGGAGGTGGGGGTCCACCGCCAGTCCTCTGTACAGCAATCTGGTGTCTGTATATCACGGAACGCACCTTCCCCGTAGGTCGTTCCACCTCTTCCTGATGTCATAATGTGTTCTTGGATGCTGTCCCACTGCGTTAACCCTGTCGACAATTCTCTGCCATAGCTCCATCTTCCTTGCAATGAATGTCTGCTGCACCTGTGATCCGAATAGCTGTGGCTCTACCCGGACGATTTCCTCCCCCATGACCCTGAGCTCCTCCTCAGAGAACCTGGGGTGTCTTTGAGGTGCCATGATGTGGTGTGGGTGATGTGTGAGGTGGAGTCTGTTGTGATGTGTGAGGGGATGTGTTGGTGTGTGTTGTTTGAGGTGCGTGGATGTTGTATGAGTGATGGTGTTGTGTGTCTGTGGATGCTGGTGTTGTGTTAGGTAGTCTCTCTCTCTGGCCTTCTTTCTGAATTTTGGTTGTAAGGGTTTGTGGGTGATGTGGGTGTGTGTTTTATATTGGATTGGGTGTGTGGGTGTGGTGTGTGTATGTGTATCAGGTGTCTATTTTGATTTGTCCAATGTGGTTGTGCTTTGTAAATGTGTGTGTATTTTGAGCGTGGCAGTGTGTACCGCCAATGGAATACCGCGGTTGAAAGACTGCCGCATTGATTTGTGGGTCATGATAGTGTGGGTGTATTCCTGTTGGCGTAATGGTGTAGGTTTTGGTATCGCCAGTTTATCACTGACCTTTGATGTGGCGGACTTGTGTGGGTGTCTGTATTGTGGCGGATTCCGAGCTGTGAGTCGTAATATCTGTAGCGGAATTCCGCTGCCGCAACGGTATGTTGGCAGTCTTCTGCACAGTGGAAAGCGGGATTTACCGCCAGGGTTGCAATGAGGGCCCATGTGTCATGCAATACCCAAACCACTCCTAATCTGCCACTACCTATTGGCCAAGTCAAGCTGTAATAGTCACAGGCCATCAGATGTGCACCAAAAGTTCTGTGATGACATGATGTAGGCAGTTACTCAGCATTGCAGCATAGAAATTGCTAGGGCTTTGTCATACATGCCATGTAAACACCATGGTGACAAATAAGGGATTTCCCAGGGCACTTACCACCTCTAGTACTATCCCATAGGTTCAAAGGTCACATCCCCCCAGGTATAGCTCCAAGTAAGGCATGATCTGTGCAATCAGGCCTCATAAATTCAACATGTTTCGGTATCCCAGTTTGGCTACCTACGCATACCCTACAGTCAGCAGATGACCTATATATCCCTAGTCAGCTATCTGGGCAATACTCATGTCCAATTAGGGCCATTTATGTAGTGGAACTGTAATACAAGCCCCACAATCTGTCAATACCAGATACAGTACATGATGTACATAGTCCCAGTGATAAAAGGAGAGTCACACAGTAGCATATACAGGTAGACTACATAGATGGTAGTGGACTGACACCTCAGAGCCACTAATGTAGATGGATGGAGGTGGTCATATACAATACTTGGGGTGATCCAAACACTCACATACCTTGTTTGGCCAGGATGGATCAGACATGTGCCTATGTCATCAGTGCATCTCAACATTATAGATATGGAGAGGTATGGAAATGTGAAATGTACATCCACTGACATTAAAGCATGGAAACACATCTACTAAAGATACTCTGCCAGGGTGCCTTATACCCAATTCCCAATGTCACGTTGCCTGCAGTGAAGCACCCAATCCCATTTAGGGTTAGCCAAGTCCCAGGAATCAGTCAGCACTCACCCCCTTGTGGCTGCTGTGCTGCCCTCAAATGCCCATCCACCTCAGGGTAGGGCCACTGCCAAAATGTGGACCATTAGTGGGTTCAAGTTCCGATGGGCACCCTCCCTCATTGGGAGGACATCCTCAGCTGGGCCTTCTGGGGACAGCATCTCAGGTCCTCTCACTGCTTGCGACAATGGGTGCTCTGCTGGGTATGGACCCAAGGGTCTGACTTGCTTGACGATGGCACGCCATATCCCCTTCTTTTGATGGGTGTTTACCTGCATGGGTGACACAGACAGAAGGAGAAAGTCAAGTAGACTGGCACCATACCAACAGCAGTGGACTATAAACATCAGACTCACCAAATGCCCACACTTACCCATTGTGACAGTTCACACGACTTAACTCCATGCCCCCTGCACGCATGTACTCCCTGACTAGTACACCTACGCCATTCACCCTCACACCCACCCCTATCACACATGACTTTGGCATTAGGCTCACCAGCTTATCCAGCTCTTCTTGGGTGAAGGATGGGGTCCTATCACCTGCAGAACGTGGCATGATGGCTGCTAGAGACAGTACACAGCAGCTCATGTCGTGGAGGTCTTGCTTGCAACAGTGTCAGGTGTCAGGGGAGGAAGGCTGCAGAAAATGGCAGTCATGGACGCCACATACAGGACTGTCACCGCCGGCGGTGATCGCCATTGGCCCCAGTCACCCATCGGCAGCAATGTTAACCAATGAGAAGTTGCACTGTGGTTGCGACCGCCATGACGACATACACTGGCGGACTTAGGTCACTTCCAACTGTCCAGTGCTGCAGGACAGACAGCTGCCCTTTTATGCACATATCATGCCTTGCTGCAGCTAAATAAGTGCGCCATACATATTTTGTTATCACAATGCGGAGCAGGCCTATGTTGTGCCATTATGATTAGGCTGATACATGTGACATGCATGACACAGTGACCTCATGTGGCTGGTTGTCAGATGACGTGCATGTCCAGATACTTGGAGCCTCATAAGCGGTGTAACCATAGGGGTATATAGCATGACAACATACGTGCTCAGTGCAGGGTAGCTCAGTGTACCACATATGGAACATTACACATGTGATGTGTGTCACAAACTATTGATCAGGGCTAGCAATGAGCAGCAAGGATGGCACCCTTGCTGCTTCAGCACGCTCAATATAGTGTGTGTCAGCAGTGCGAGGCATGTCTACAGTGTTAGGCATGTACGATAAGGACATGTTCAGCTAACATGTGTGGAATGCTCATCACTTTGTACATTCTCTCTTTTCTATCCTAGACGCCCTGTCAGGAGGAAATTGAGACATGCACCAGTGTACCATCCGCTAGTCGACCTTGCAGCCCTGGAGGACAGGCATTTCATCCTGAACTATCATCTGAATCGTCGGACCATCATGGGTCTATGTACCCAGTTTGAGCCAGATCTATTGCCTGCCACTTGGTATCCCTATGCAATCACTTCCACAGTCCAAGTCCTGTGAGTGCTACACTTTCTTGCCACAGGCTCCTTTCAAAATACAGTGTCCTTGGCAGCAGGGATGTCACAGCCCATGTTCAGTCTTGAGTTGAAGGATGTACTCTGTGCTTTCTTGAAATACCTGGACAGCTACATCAGATTCCCCCAGTATGTGGATTTGGCCTATGTGAAGGCAGACTATGATATGGGAGACATCCCTCATGTGATAGGGGCCATAGATGGAATCCGTATAGCTTTGGTCCCTCCTAGTGCCAATGAACAGATGTATAGCAACAGGAAAAACTACCACTCCATCAATGTTCAGGTGGTGTGTGTGGTAGACCAGTACATCCCCCAAGTGACAGCCAAGTTTCCAGGATCTGTGCATGACTCCTACATTATGAGAAACAGCAATGTTCCCCACATGATGGCACATCTACAGAGAGAGAGGGCTTTGCTCATTGGTATGTATGCATTTAGATGTGCGTTTCTGCTATGGCTCCTGTCATCACATTCTTCCCTGTGTCTGTACCTGTATTGTAACAGGTCCCACCTCTGTGCACACAGGTGACTCTGGCTATTCTAACCTTCCCTGGCTGTTGACACCAGTGACGTACCCTGCCACAGAAGGGGAACTCCGTTTCAATGAGGCCCACAGCAGGACGAGGCATGTAATTGAAAGGACATATGGCCTACTGAAGGCCAGATTTAGGTGCCTGGACATCTCTAGAGGTGCCCTCCTCTGCAGTCCCCAAAAGGTATGCCAGACCATAGTTGTCTGCTGCATGCTCCACAATCTAGCCTGAGACATCAGATACCATTACTAGCTGATGATGAGGAGGTAGCTGGCCCAGTGGCTGGTGATGCAGACATGGAAAGTGATGAGGAGGAAGATGAGGAAAGTGCAACTGACTCTAGAACAGAGCTCATCAATCAGTACTTCCAGTAACATACAGGTATGTTATGTGTGTATATGCAAGTGTTGTAGTTCCACATTGATTGGTGTCAATGGTCCTGATTTGGATCATCAGTGGTGATGTCATTTGGTCCTATCCCCATGAGTGTGTTGTGAGAGGTGACTGATTGCATGTAAGGTGCAGAATTAAATGCCTCACCTCTAACATGCGTACTCTCTGCAGCTTGCAAATATCACATCTCCCATGTGTACTGTGAATCTTTCCCTCTCCTACCTATTGCCTGAGGCATTCATATTCATTAGCCTTTGGTTACTGTTTACAAAGTAGAGTTATGCCCATGACTGATGCCAGCTACTGTGTTTTGTTATGTATTTCCTGAGACTGGTGATGTAGAAGTGACATCTGTTGTGCCCTGTTTAGTTGCCAATCCACACTGGGCACGGCAACTATGAATTTCATATGTGCTTTGTACGCCACAGTGCTTACTATCCGGATCAAAGTCTCTATCACGGTCTTTTTGCAGGTTAGGTAAGTGGATATACTCTAGTGTGTGGCTGGACTAGTGACTCCCTTACATCTGCCCTGGGACCTGTCTGTTGTACTCTGTCTCCTGCAGATAATGCCTCCCTCTGTTGTTGATTACACTGCCTGTTGGTTTAGGAGGCCATACCAACACAACATTTTGCTGAACAAACATTTGTACATGTAAAAATAAAGACACGTGCATTTGATGAGATCTACAGTGTTTATTGTTCACTAATTGTCCAACAGGTGATGAGTGGGGTCATGGTGGATGCCATCATCAGAGTAGGTGGCACAGCTGTAGGTAGCACAGGTTGAGTGTCCAAGGGCCATGGGAAAATGAAGAAATGTAATTGGACAGTCAACAGGTTGTCTCAGTGGCAGTGGGTTTTGTCGTGGCATCTGCTACAGCCATATGTCTGGATGGACGGGGTGTTCTTCAGCTACAGAGGGAGGGGTGCCTGAGGGCGATGGTTCCCATGGCAGGGCCTCCATTCCACTAGCTGCTGCAAATGTTGAGGGCTCACATGTGATGTGGCTAGTGGAAGGGGCAGGCTGGTGGGTATAGGAAGCACGCCGGGTGGTGTTTATGTCCCTGAGCACCCCTGCAATGAAGGCCATGTGGGCCTGCCACTGTTGCATTACCTCCTGGTAGTATTCCCTCTGCAACCTTTGGTTTTCCCCCAACACATTAATGATCTGGCCCATCCTGTCCTGGGATTGTTGATATGCTCCCAGGACCTGGGAGATGGCTTCCTGGCCAGGTGACTACTTTGGGTACCCCATCCTCTGGCCCAGAGGTTCCCTCACATGCCCTCTGCCCCATGTGCCTCTGCCCCTGGCACAGTGTGCCCACACCCAGTGTCAGAAGGACCTTCATTGTCTTGGGTGTGAGGGGGTCAACTTAGGTCCCTGTACTGTTGGGCACACTATAGTTTGAACAGTCCTTGGGACACAGGTTTGGGGAAGAAGGGTTGGCTGTTATGTTGGTGCCACGGGGTGGGAGTAGGGGTTTGATGTGGGCAGGTTGAGGCAGGGAGTCATAGACTGACCAGGGGTCCCAAATGGGTCAGGTAGGTCATCACTGTCCAGACATCCAGCGGCGTTGTCCTCACTGGGGCCTTCATCCTGAGGAGGGCTGGCAGTCTCTGGTATCCTCTCCATGGTGGCACTGACAGGGGTACCTGCCACAGGCTCCTTTCCACAGGCTCCTTTCAAAATACAGTGTCCTTGGCGGCAGGGATGACACAGCCCATGTTCAGTCTTGAGTTGAAGGATTTACTGTGTGCTTTCTTGAAACACCTGGACAGCTACATCAGGTTCCCCCAGTATGTGGATTTGGCCTATGTGAAGGCAGACTATGATATGGGACACATCCCTCATGTGATAGGTGCCACAGATGGTACCCGTATAGCTTTGGTCCCTCCCATTGCCAATGAACAGATATATAGGAACACGAAAAACTACCACTCCATCAATGTTCAGGTGGTGTGTGTGGCAGACCAGTACATCTCCCATGTGACAGCAAAGTTTCCAGGATCTGTGCATGACTCCTACATTCTGAGAAACAGCAATGTCCCCCACATGATAGCACGTCTACAGGGAAAGAAGGCTTGGCTCATTGATATGTATGCATTTAGATGTGTGTTTCTGCTGTGGCACCTGTCATCAAATTCTTTCCTGTGTCTGTACCTGTATTGTAACACGTCTCACCTCTGTGCACACAGGTGATTCTGGCTATCCTAACCTTCCCCGGCTGTTGAGACTAGTGACGTACCCTGCCACAGAAAGGGAACTCCGTTTCAATGAGGCCCACAGCAGGACGAGGCATGTAATTGAAAGGACATTTGGCCTACTGAAGGCCAGATTTAGGTGCCTGGACGTCTCTAGAGGTGCCCTCCTCTACAGTCCCCAAAAGGTATGCCAGACCATGGTTGTCTGCTGCATGCTCCACAATCTAGCCTGAGACATCAGATACCATTACTAGCTGATGATGAGGAGGTAGCTGGTTCAGTGGCTGGTGATGCAGACATGGAAAGTGATGAGGAGGCAGATGAGGAAGGTGCAACTGACTCTAGGACAGAGCTCATCAATCAGTACTTCCAGTAACATACAGGTATGTTATGTGTGTATATGCAAGTGTTGTATTTCCACATTGATTGGTGTCAATGGTCCTCCTGATTTGGATCATCCGTGGTAATGTAATTTGGTCCTATCCCTATGTGTGTTGTGGGAGGTGACTGATTGCATGTAATGTGCAGAGTTAAATGCCTCACCTCTAACATGTGTACTCTCTGCAGCTTGAAAATATCACATCTCCCATGTGTACTGTGAATTTTTGCCTCTCCTACCTATTGCCTGAGGCATTCATGTTCATCAGCCTTTGGTTACTGTTCACAGAGTAGAGTTTCGCCCAAGACTTATGCCAGCTACAGTGTTTTGTGATGTATTTCCTGAGACTGGTGATGTAGAAGTGACATCTGTTGTGCCCTGTTTAGTTGCCAATTCACACTGGGCACGACAACTATGAATTTCATATGTGCCTTGTATGCCACAATGCCGACTATCCGGATCAATTTCTCTGACTTGGTCTTTTTGCAGGTTGGGTAAGTGGATATATGTAGTGTGTGGCTGGACTAGTGACTCCCTTGCATCTGCCCTGGGACCTGTCTGTTGTACTCTGTCTCCTGCAGATAAAGCCTCCCTCTGTTGTTGATTACACTGCCTGTTGGTTTAGGAGGCCATACCCACACAGTATTTTGCTGAACAAACATTTGTACATGTACAAATAAAGACTCATATGCATTTGCTGAGATCTACAGTGTTTATTGTTCGCTAATCGTCCAACAGGTGATGAGTGGGATCATGGTGGATGCCATCATCAGAGTAGGTGGCACAGCTGTAGGTAGCACAGGTCGAGTGTCCAAGGGCCATGGGAAAATGGAGAAATGTAATTGAACAGTCAACATGTTTCCTCAGTGGCAGTGGGTTTTGTCGTGGCATCTGCTACAGCCATACGTCTGGATGGACGGGGGTTCTTCAGCTACAGAGGGAGGGGTTCCTGAGGGTTATTGTTCCCTTGGCAGGGCCACTATTCCACTAGCTGCTTCAAATGTTGAGGGCTCACATGTGATGTGGCTAGTGGAAGGGGCATGCTGGTGGGTAGAGGAAGCACGCAGGGTGCTGTTTATGTCCCTGAGCACCCCTGCAATGGAGGCCATGGTAGCATTGTCGGCCTGCCACTGTTGCATTACCTCCTGGTAGTATTCCCTCTGCAACCTTTGGTTTCCTGCCAACATGTTAATGATTTGGCCCATCCAGTCCTGAGATTGCTGATATGCTCCCAGGACCTGGGAGATGGCTTCCTGGCCAGGTGACTACCTTGGGTACCCCATCCTCTGGCCCAGAGGTTCCCTCCCATGCCCTCTCCCCTCATGTGCCTGTGCCCCTGGCACGGTGTGCCCACACTCAGTTTCCGCAGGACCTTCATTGTCTTGGGTGTGAGGGGGTTGACTCAGGTCCCCATACTGTGGGGCATACTATAGTTTGAACAGTCCATGGGACAAACGTTTGGGAAAGAAGGGTTGGCTGTGATGTTGGTGTCACAGGGTGGGGGTAGGGGTTTGATGTGGGCAGATTGAGGCAGGTACTCGTAGACTGACCAGGGGTCCCAAATGGGCCAGGTAGGTCATCACTGTCCACGCATCCAGCTGCATTGTCCCCACTGGGGCCTTCATCCTGAGGAGGGCTGGCAGTCTCTGGTATCCTCTCCATGGTGACACTGGCAGGGGTACCTGTGGATGGAGTGAGAGTGGGTTAAATTGTGGAGGTGTGAATAGTTCCATCTTTGTCTGATGCATACAGTGGCTTGACTTGATTCCCAGCAATGGCAATGACTGGTGCAGCACTGCTGACATAGTCTGTGGATGGTGGATTGTGACATATGTATCATGCTCCACAGGGGTTGTTTCAGTCGGGCTAGGTAAGTTTAGCTCGGTGGGTAGGTGCTGTTCCTGTGTGATAGTTCTCATGACAGGTGTGCCCTGTTAGCAGATGGCAATTCAGGCTTGCTAGTTGTGAATGGGTATGGGGTGAGGAGGTGGGGTCCCACCACCAGTCTTCAGCAGCACAGCAATTTGGTCTCGATGTCATTGAATGCACCTTCCCCCGTAGGTTGTTTCACCTCTTCCTGATGTCCTCCCTTGGGCGTGGATGGTTACCCACTGAGTTGAACCTGTCGACTATTCTCTGCCATAACTCAATTTTCCTGGCAATGGGTGTTTGCTGTACCTGTGCTCCAAACAGTTGTAGCTCTACCCTGATTATTTCATCTCCCATGATCCTCAACTCCTCGTCTATGAAGTGTGGGTGTTTTTTACGGGACATGGTGGTTGTGTTGTGGTGGGGGTGGGTTTTGTGTGTGTAAGGGTGCAGAGTAGGGTGCTTGGTGGGGTGGGGTGTTTGGTTGTGTGTGCTGGTTGGTTGTGGTGTTTGTGAGCAGTAGTGATGTGTATATAGTATTGATCATGCAGTTGTGTGGTGTGTGCTGAGTGTGAAGTGTATATGTTCCAATGGTGTACAAGTGCTGAGTTGTTCCGTTGTGGCTCCTCTCTGTCTGTGAATGTCGTTTTGCTACAAAGGATTGTGGGTTGTGTGGGGGTGTGTTATGTAGTGCTGTGTGTAGGTGTGTCTGGTGTGTGTATGTGTGTCAGGTGTGGGGTATTCAAACTGTCCAATGTGGTGGTGTGTTCTGTCTGAGGTGAGTTTTTGAGTGTAGCGGTTTGTGTTGCTTTCACTAAGCTGACAAAATAATCTCTGAAATGTACTTCTTAGTTCAAAGAAGACTTTCATTATTACTTCACCACGAGGTTCCTAAGATATGAAGGCGATCAGTAGGTCGAAAGCACACGTTTAAAAATAGTCACAGCAATGAAAGAAAAATATATCAAAATGATTCTCAACTGCAATGTACACAGCAAATATATGTGATTATATTATAGCATAATTGCAAAGCAAAGGAAAAAGTAAAAATTCATCACCGTAGGGCCTGCCAACTATTCATCTTTCTCATGCCAGCAAGAAGATGACCCCATTCAACTGCGAGAAAGAGATATCCACCCTCACGGTCCAAGTGTCTGTGTCAGGCATTCGACGTCTAATCCTGACTGAGGTCCTGGAAATTCCCTCGCTACTGAGCAGGGCCATCTTTATATACCTTTAAAAAAATGAAAGGACTTCCTGGTGAAAACCCCTCCTCTCAAATGGAAATATTCAAACATGCTGGCTACTGTAGGTCAGAGTTGGAAGAAAAACGTTGAAAACTGGCCAGCCTTTCAAGGCTCTCCTTCCAAGGATGACCTGTTCCCTGCACTGAAGAAAACAAAAAATATATGGTTTCTTATCATGAACTGTTTGTGTTTGGTGACGAAAAAAAATACGAAGAAACAGGCTTAGTTTAACATGTGGAAAAACACAGCTCAACTGCAATGTCTAATGCCTCGATAAAGCCAATAGGCATCTAAACTACTACAAAATGTAACTTGCAACTGGTGAACACTGAACAACAAATATGCAAAGTGGTGCAACACAAAGTCAGTGGTCAAAAACATCTATTTTCATTACACGGTTCGGACCGCCAATGGTTTTCTGCCATGAAAGAACCGCTGTGGTAATTTGTACGTTGTAATCTGGTGGGTGGTAGGTTGTCAGGCTGGCGATGCTGGTGGTGGAACCACCTTTTTCCCACCCTCCTGGTGGTCTCGAATTTGTGACTGTTTTTTGGCGGCCTTCACTGTGTGACTCTCAATACGGCGGTGGGAATACCGCCAAACTGGCGGTCTTTTAGCGGCTGCCACTGCATCAAAGTTTTAATGAGGCCCTTTATCTTGATGAAAGCTGACAATTTTATAACAGATCTCATGGGAATGTAGGGATGGAGGTGTATTGCTCCTCAGTGTCAAATGACTCAACAGTAGTAAAGAGTTTCTCACTAGTGTTTGGGGATTTCAGAATTTTTCAATCAAAGACTTCAGCCATGGCCGTCTAAAGACATTATGGCATATTCTCAAATTATCTTTATAGTTTACTCTGTGTTGATTTACTTTCTTTTCAATTTTGCCTCTAGTCAGTGTGCTTCTTTGTTTTTCTCCCTACCATAAACTAATAAAGTCAATGTGTATTTTTCTGTGCTCCTTCATTCTAGGGTTGACTTTACCCTGGAAATAATTACAGGTATCCTCTAAAAGCACTACCTGATTTTAAATTAGAAGCTAATCCACTATCTTTTTAAAAATTTGATAATGGGGGTGTTAGACCTGGCATCCTTGACCTGGTCTCCCCTAAAATTTTGCCTCTACTTCCCAGGTTGCTTCTGTGTGTTAGATTCTGTTTTTGCTGTTTTTGTTACTCTGGGCACTTTACCACTGCTGACCAGTGCTAAAGTGCAAGTGCTCCCTATGTGAAATTGTACGTATTGGCTTTTCTATGATTGGCATATTTGATCTACCAGTAAGTCCCTAGTAAAGTGCACTAGAGGTGCCCAGGGCCTGTAAATCAAATGCTACTAGTGGGTCTGCAGCAATTGTAGTACCACCCACGAGTAGTCCTGTAAACGTGGCTCAGATCTGTCACTGCAGTGTGAGCAGTTTTAATTGCCAATTCAATGTGGCAAGGTACCTACTTGCCAGGCCCAAAACCTCCTTTTTTATACATGCAAGGCACCCCTAAAGTAGATCCTAGGTAGCCCCAGGGGCAGGGTGCAGAGAATGTTAAAGGTGGGATATGTACTGATGTGTTTACATGGCCTAACAGTGAAATACTGCCAACTTCGGTTTTCACTGTTGCAAGGCCTATCTCTTTCATAGGTTAACATGGGGGCTGCCTTTAAATATTTTTAAAGTACAGTCCATTTGAGAGCAGATAGAAATTTGGGGTTTGGTGTCTCTGAACTCACAATTTAAAAATACATCTTTTGGTAAAGTTGATTTTTAAATTGTTAGTTTGAAAATGCCACTATTAGAAAGTAGGCATTTTCTTGCTTTAACCATTCCGTGACTCTGCCTGTTTGTGGATTCCGTGTCTGGGTCAGACTGACAGGTGGACTGTTTGTGAATCTCCTCTAGACAGTGACACAAAAGGAGCTGGGGTGTGGCCTGCATATCCTGATGAGCCATCTGAGCTGGAGTGGAGGGAGGAGTGGTCACTTACACCTGAATGGGCTGTGCCTGCTCTCACACAATGAATTCTCCAACCCCATGGTATGCGTCTGCGGTCTGGCCAGGGCAAGGCAGGATCTTGTGAACAACAGAGACTTTCCTTTGAAGCTTGCCTACTTCAAAGGCACAAAGGGGTATAAGTAGTGGATCCCAAACTTCAGACTTTAGATTACTTCTGGATTCAAGAGGAACCTCTGCCAAGGAGAAGAGCTGAAGAGCTGAGGAGAAGTGCTGCCCCCGCCTGTGACTGTTTTGTTGGGCTATCCTTCAGTTGCTGCTTCTGCCTGTAAAAGGGGACAAAGACTGGACTTTGTGGTATATTCCTGCTTGAGAAGAATATCAAAGGGTTTGGACTGAGCTTGCCCCCAGTTCTGAAGTCTCAGGGCCATCAAAGATATCCTCTGCCAGCACCTGCACTCTCTGCTGAGACTCCTGCCCTGCCATGTGGTGCCTAATCCAGTCCCTAAGAGCTAAAAGAAGAAGCTGGTGGAAAACCAAGAAGATCCAATAAAACCGACTTCGGACGACTCCAGACTGACACTGCTGCCGAATCTCGTGACGCCGCCTGTGGTCCTCACTGGTTTGCAACGACCTCGCAGGCCCGATGCTGCTGCAGCCTCACTGAAGTCTGCGACTCTGTGTTAGTCACCACACCACGTCATGACCTCCGGACAGCGACTCTGCCAGAAGTGCACGGATCCAACATTTCTCACTGACGCTGCCTCACCTACACCGCTTTGCAGCAAGGACCAGATGCCTCTTTGTGATGCCTCCTCTCCGCAACACCGGAACTCACGCCGCCTCAGATTCAGCAACGCCACGATCCCCGACTCCGTGCACCGGATTGTTTCCCCATTTTCACAAGGTACTGTACCTGGGTGTCTGCGTAACTCCGTGACCTGCGCCATTGCTGGGAACGACTCTGTCACAACGTCTTGATATCACCTAATTGAAGCATTTGTTTTTCTAAATGCTAATTTTGTGTCTAATCTTTAAAAATTCATAACTTAACTTGTGTATGATGGATTTTTGTCATTTTGTTGTGATAAATATTGGCTATTTTTCTAGCTTGGTGTTGAGTCATTTTATAGTGTTTTCACTGTATTATTGTGTGTTTGGTACAAATACTTTACACATTGTTTCTGGGATAAGCCCGAGTTAAGCTACCAACTGGGTAAGCGGGGGTGAACCAGGTGTTTTTCTCCCTTGCCCTGACTAGAGTGAAGGTCCTTGCTTGGACAGGGGGTAACCTGACTGCCAACCAAAGACCCCATTTCTAACAGGGGGTATATGTTGGATATTGTTAACCCTTTATTTCCCCATACGTAACGGAAGTCCATTACGATTTTTACATTGCTACAATGCAGATATGGGCCCTCATTCTGACCTTGGCGGTCGGCGGAGAGGCGGCGGTCGGACCGCGAACAGACCGGCGGTATTAAAAATGGCATTCTGACCGCGGCGGTCACCGCCGCGACCGACCGCCACTTCCCCACTCCGACAGCCACGGCGGTCATGACCGACGGGCTGGAGTCTGCGCACTCCGGTCCGGCGGTCGACCCAAGACCGCCAACGCTATCATGACCCTGCTTACCGCCGCGGTTTCTTGCGTTCGGGAACCGCCATGCGAACCATGGCGGTAGGCACTATCGGGGCCAGAGAATTCCTTCCCTGGCACTGATAGGGGTCTCCCCCACCCCCCACTGCCCCCCCGAGTCCTCCCCCCACACCCTCCACCCCCCTGCCACCCCCCAGAGGTGGTACGAACCCCCTCCCCACCCCCACCCCGACATGCACATACACGCACCCCGACATGCACACACCCCCAACATGCACATATACACACCCCCTACACACACACATACACAACGGGGACACATACCCGCACACATACATGCCGACATGCGCACCCGCCGAACTACACACATTGCCCATAGGCACAGCAGCAATCCCCGCCCGCATGCACGCACTCACACACCCCCTCTACACACTCACACGCACACCCCCATGCACGCACACATCACACAACACCCCCCCACCCCCTCCCCTCACGGACAATCAACTTACCTTGTGCGTTGGTCCTCCGGGAGGCGACGGGAGCCATAGGGACGTGACCGCCAACAGAAGACCGCCAACAGAAGACCGCCACACAGAAATGTGGGTCGTAATTCTGGGGGCGGTGTTCTGCTGGCGTGGCGGTGGAGGTTGACCAGTCTCCACTTTCCCGCCGACCGCCAGTGTGGCTGCTGGCGGTATTCCGGCGGAACGCTCCCAGCGGTCGGAATACGCGCAGCGGCATACCGCCGCGGTCGGCGGTCTTTACCGCGGCGGTAACTCGGCGGTCTTGCGAAAAGACCGCCAAGGTCAGAATGAGGGCCATGGTGTCTCCCTGGGATGGAGGGCATGATGTTAGTATGAAGTGTGTTGTATATATATTATACTTAGGAAGGTAGAAAATAGAATGTGGAGTGGGGTTTATAGTGTTAGAACTGAGAATGTTAAGCAGTTGGCTCAAAACGTGGAGAGAGCGAGGAGCGGTATTGATGAGCCTTATCGTAATGTTATTATCTTATTAATAAACCAGTATTAAGTTTAATATATTTGTCAGTATGTCCATCTTTTCCCCACAACAAAGTGATCAAGTCGAAGGGGATATAATTTCATGGTGTTGGAGATTTTTACCACATAGTAACCACCCTCCCCATCTTGACTATGGTTTCCCTTCTGAAACCGGCATGTCATGATCATTATTGTGCAACACAGTCTTCCCTGGTGTGTAACATTAAATTTCAGGGACCCTGTTTGTGGCTTGTGACCTATCTCTATGACTTACTCAATATTTCATGATGTTCCCAGTTATGTAATCTGGTAACTAAGGGGCATATTTATACTCTGTTTGCGCCGGATTTGCGTGTTTTTTTTTTACGCAAATCCGATGCAAAACTAACTCCATATTTATACTTTGGCGTTAGACCCGTCTAGCGCCAAAGATTTTGGAGTTTGCGTAATTTTTTTGCGTGGACACCTTCCTTGCGTTAATGATATGCAAGGTAGGTGTTCCCGTCTAAAAAATGACTCCGAGGCATGTGTGCCGTATTTATACTCCTGGGCAAAAATGACGCCCGGGAGTGGGCGGGTCAAAAAAAATGACGTCCAGCCGCTTTAGCGTCATTTTTTAGCTCCTGGTCAGGGCAGGCGTTAAGGGACCTGTGGGCTCGGAAGGAGCCCAGAGGTGCCCTCCCATGCCCCCAGGGACACCCCCTGCCACCCATGCCCACCCCAGGAGGACGCCCAAGGATGGAGGGACCCATCCCAGGGAACTTAAGGTAAGTTCAGGTAAGTATATATATTTTTTTTTTGTGGCATAGGGGGGCCTGATTTGTGCCCCCCTACATGCCACTATGCCCAATGACCATGCCCAGGGGGACAGAAGTCCCCTGGGCATGGCCATTGGGCAAGGGGGCATGACTCCTGTCTTTGCTAAGACAGGAGTCATGTCAATGGAGGGTGGGAGTAAAACAAAATGACGCAAATCGGGTTGAGGCAGATTTTTTGCCTCAGACCGACTTGCCCCATTTTTTTACGCCCAAGCTCCATTTTCCCCTACGCCGGCGCTGCCTGGTGTGGGTCATTTTTTTTTACGCACACCAGTCAGCTCCGCCGGCTAACGTCATTCCATAAATAAGGCGCCCGCATGGCGCTTTGGAATGGCGTTAGCCGGCGTTAAATTTTTTGACGCACTACTGCGTTGGCGCAGTTGTGCGCAAAAAAGTATAAATACGGCCCTAAGTGCCCTTGTCAAAATAGGCATTACTAAAAAAGTCTCTCAATTGTGTTAGATGAAGACAGCAATTGGTCTCAAAAGATTCATCAAGTGGTAAGGGATTGTTACCTTGTTGCATAAAACTGAGAAATATCATCCCAAAAATAATCAACATTTGGTAATAAGGCAGGCTATCATAATAATTAGCCTCCACACTGTTTCCTTTTCCTTTTCCCTGTTAGAACTAGCCATTCTATAGAAATGAGTGAACATGGCTCTCACCACAAACTCACTATTTCATTTAAGACAGAACTGTAAAATATAAGGGTCCTCCATCAGAAATTGCTCTGAAGTGACAGGAAAATGTTATGCCAGCGTGTACAAAACACCTATGATAAATAAATAAATAATTTAAAGGCAGCACCCCCTTGTTGTGTTCAGCAAATTCTTTGATTTTCCCATTGCATAAGATACTGGATCAATCTTCACCCTGGCTGCACCCTACATCATCCTTTAAGACCAGGATCAATGGTATCCCTCTAGATATCATCCTGCTCAGGTTTACCACAGATCTCAACTGGCAGATGGTATATTTTAGGAACTAAGGGCCATATGTACAAACACGTTTTCCCATAAACACAGAATGGGGAAAAACCTTTGCTACATCTGGCCCCAAGTCAAGGTTCCATTTGAAATAGCGGGCATATCTATCCTGTGGTCACGTTGAAAGAATGCTTTGCAAATTTTGTCCCTCTACACTTGGTTACCACACTCCTACTCCATCTATCTTAAGAGAAGTATACTTAAAAATCCTCTCTGGCACACAGTACTCACCTTTTTCTGACGGAGCAGTCCAAACAATAGACATCCATCTTATCTTTCATTTCCTTCCTCTAAAAGATTACACACTGGGTGAACGATCCATTTATGATGCCCCTGGCCTCATGCAATGGATGACAAATCTTGATGAGAGATGAAGTCATCTTATATTGCCTCTGAGAAGTGTACCTTGCCTACCTAGCTGACAGGGGCCAAAATAAGCAAATGTACATTACTGAGCATAACCTTTGCAAAACAGGACTGGCATTTCTAATGGAGAAATTCCATGCCATTTATAACAAGCAGATGGTTGTCAATAAATGTGGCTTCTGAATAAAAGTGAGTTTTATGTTCCAGATGGGTTGAGACACTCAGTAGGCCATCATGCATGTATTGTGTCAGTCATCCTTGCACTCATGCATCCATTCATCCCTCAACTGACTCATTGTTACATTCACCCTCTGACACAATTTCAATAAAATCCAGAAAGGTGAACCATTATACCATGCAATACATTGTCATAGATGGAAGCAGAGTGTACATGGCACTCAGACAGACCAATGGCAGAAGAGAGCTGATCCAACCAATAAGCCCTCTAGCCTTTTCCAATGGCTTGACACCATGTACAGCATAGGCCTACTGAACTGTACACAAACTGGCACCCATCAATCATACAGTTGTAAAGTTGCAATTATGTACAAAATTACATTTGGCAAAACAACATATAGCCCCTCGCAATAGGGCCGAACAAGAATCACCACAGTCAAATTCTGCTTCCAAAACCCTTGACTATTATGGCAATCTGTAATTTTATGTAACCAAATACCTTTGTATGAACTGTAACATAGTGTGCCAACAATCTACTGCCAGAGACCTATCAAATTGACCATATGTTTTCCACAATAAATAAGCCACATCTATTGCCTTTGTAATACTTTTTCATAATATACAAGCTAGACGTATGGCATCTGACATAACATTTCCCTGCCCACCAATTAAGACTATTGCTGATACCATAGACTTATCACCGTAACCAACTCAGGCCTTCTGGGCTGAGTGTAAGCTTTCCCACTGGGCAACCATCAGGCATACAGTAATGAAATTGTAAATTTAATCAAGATTATATTTGGCAAAGCAAAACACTATCTGTCCCATCAAAGCTAAACAAAGTTTCTCACAGTACAATTTTTCTAAACTCATGGTTTGTAAGCGAGGGTGAGGCTGATGAATACCAAAACCTTTGCCTAGTAAGAACATTTGTGAGATTCCATACTACAAAATATAAATGCAAAATACTTATCTGTCCATTCTGAATAGTAAGCCACACGTAAAAAACATGTTTTTCACAATCAATTTACCAGACCTACTGACTATATTGAACTTTTTATAATAAAAAACAGGTCTATAGCCTTTTTCATTGGCATGATACCACAACCAACTCAAGCCTACTGTGCTGAGAGTAAGCTTTCTACAAGGCAACCATCTGGCATACAGTCATAAAAGTTCAAATGTATTCGAAATTACAGTTAGCAAAGCCCAATACTATTGCTCCTAAGAGAGTCTAATAAGGATTATTGTAGTGCATAGCTTCTATCCCCATGGTTTGTTGAGCTGAATTACCAACACAAAAACCTTTGTCTGGTATGATGATCTGTGAAATTCAATATCACATAATACCTGCCTACAGAGGTTAGCACAGTATAATAACTATCCATACTTAAAAGCCTGTTGTCTTTATCACATGCCTTTTCACAATGGGTAAGTCAGGCTTACTGGCTTTGTTATTCTATCTCATAATAAACAGCTCAAACATATGAAATCTTGCATGACGTTTCCCAATGAACAATAGAGCCTTTACCTTTTACCATTCTCTTTACACCTTTCACAAAAATGGCCTATTCCTTCATGTGTACATAATCTGGCATCTATTATGCATACAGTTATGAAATTACAGATATGTATTAAAATACAGCTTTCAGAAAAATATACAACTCCTCTCAACAGGACCTCACAAGAATCATCACCATGAATACCCCCAGGGTTTGTCAGAGTGGGAGGCCAACGCCAAAACCTATGCCTACTTCAGTAATATGCGAGATTACATGTAACAAAATATGTGCCTCTAGCCTGTCACAGAATGTGATAACAATCAACACTTAAAGGATTATTGATGTTAAAGAAGAAAGCTAGGGTGTTCTGCACCACTGAACTTTAGGAACATCTCAATTTTTAAAGACATCTTTCAGCAAATGAGTAAAATATGATAAAGTCTGATTCAAAATTAAAAAGGATTATTTCATTAACACACAGAGCCGGTTTCACCTTACATCAGATTTTATCAGTGAATTGAGAAGTATGTTTTTTTAAAGTGATAGTTTTCAAACATGATTTAGGAACATTCATGCTCCCCCCACCCTTGCAACTATGCCAATAGTTACCTATGAGGCAAGCCAGTTGTTAAGTGCACCCTTTGGGTGGCCTGGGTTTCTATTGTACATGAACAACATCATAGTTTATTAATTTAAACACAAGAGAAACTGTTGTAAGGCACACATCCTGAAGTCTTTTATTTTGAAGTCCTCTTATATGTGATAATGGAGGAAAAGGAGGAAGAGTGAAATAAAACAGTTGCACTGGGGAAGCTGGGATTGATCCAAGGTTTCACGTTGTGTATTTCAGCCAATAGATGTTCATGATTCCCTACACCCACCTTAACTCACTAGCCCGTCTATTGAATTTACCATTTGTTTTTCACAATAAATAAGCCACACCTATTGCCTTTGTATTACTTTTTCATAACAGACAACACAGACGTATAGCATCTGACATAACATTTCCCTGCACGACCATCACCCTGCTGGCATCAATGTGGCCCTCGGTAATACCACAGACCAAGCATTTGGCCTCTAGTAAATTGCTTGCAAGTACTAATGAGCTAGACCAACTGCCTTTGTCATAATGGTTCATAAAGCACAGACCAGACCTATGGAATTCAACATAACATTTCCCAGTGCACAACCAGGCCCATAACTTGGAAGTAACCATCTCAGGCCTACAGGTTTGAACAGAAACTTCTCCTCAAGGCAACCATTAGACACACAGTCATAAAATTAGAAAGGAATAGAAAATTGCAGCTGGCTAGGCACAATACTATCTCTTCTATTAGGGCCTATCTAGGATTCTTACAGAGCAATCTTTTAATATTCATGGTTTGCCAAACTTGGTAATCCAAACCAAAACCATTATCTACTACTGTAATATGTGAGATTCTATGTAGTAAAATACCAATCAGTAGGCTTCAATAAAGAGTAATACCAATCAACACTTAAACACCTATTGACCTTAACGTATGCTTTTCAACATAAATATGTAAGGCATAGTGTCTTTATCAAACTATTTCATAAACAAATCAGGGCTATAGCCATGATCATTGGCTTTCCATCATTACCAACTAAGCCTTCATTATGACATTGGCGATGACTGTTAAAGTGGTGGTAATACCACCAACAGCCTGGCAGTAATTACCACCAAATTATGACCATGGCGGTGATACCTCCCATAGACAGCCATTGTATCACATCAACCGCCAGGGCGTAAACACCACTGACCACAGTGGTAGCCATCAACAGCCTGGTGGAAGTCGAGGTATCGCCCACCATATTATGACACAGCAAACCGCCAAGATTTCCGGGGTGGTACCAACACCATCAAAAGCCTCATGGAAACACAGTACAGAAAACGAAAGACTCGCCATCAGGGACACAGAGGTCCCCGCCGTTGCCATGGAACCGGAACTCCAAGTCTTCCTGATGCTCCACCATGCCAGTGTAAAACGAATGTCACAGGGCCCATGTGAAAATAATGCAAGAACAACAATTCTGGTGTACGAACACTGTAATTTGCTGCCAACATCCACCCTGATGAAACCTTAAGGGGGTCATTACGACCCCGGTGGTCGGTGCAATAGTGGACCTATTACCGCCTACAGGCTGGCGGGACATACCTCTACTATTATGACATTGGCGGTTTGGAAACCATGGAGGTAGCCACTATCAGTGCAGGAAATTCCTTCCCTGGCACTGACAGGGGTCTCCTCTCCCCCACCCCCTCCCCAGAGTCCTCTTTCACTCTCCCACCCCCCCACATATACACACATAAACGCACATACATACACACCCATACACACACGCATACATACATTCACCCACACATGCGTACATTCATACACACTCACAGCAACACTCATGAACATACATCCAGGCACACACGCAATCACACAACACAACATGCACATACACACACACACCCATTCATGTACACACGCATTACACACACATACACACAGTCACACAACCCCCCACACACGCACACAACACCCCCACCCCCTCTCCTGTCGGAGAACCTCACTTACCTGCTTGCAGGGGGTCCTCCGGCAGGAGACAGGACGCTGCGCTCCTGCCAGCAACAGTGTCCGCCAGCAAAATACAGCCAGGCCGTATCATGGAACATGATACGGTAGGCGGTGTTTTGCTGGCATGGCGCTGCTGCTGACTGCAGCACCACTTTACTGCCGTCCACCAACATGACCGTCGTCGGAATTCCACCAGCCTTCTGCAGTCATAATTCCATGGACGATCGGTAGCCATGGCGATGGTATGTTGGCGGCCGTCGCCATGGTGGTAGGCGGCATTTGCTGGCAATATCATAATGAGATTCTAAATATTAATGCAGGTATCAATGTCCAGATTGGGCCAATGGCTAGTCCAAAGTACCAAAGGGCCACATGGCCACAGGTCACAGTCCAAGGCCAAGGCCCAACTTGACCCCTGACATAATCCGGACTCCACTGTTCTGGGGCTTCATGTTGGAAATGGACAGGCACCTCAGGGGGAGGAGAGTGTGGGGACAACTCAGCTGAAGTGGGTAACATGCCCACTGGTTCTGAAGGGGGCTCCTTGCCCAAAAGTCTCTGGAGGGGAGTGAAAGGCCACAGTCTCTGGAGTGGGTAACATGCCCACTGGTTCTGGAGGGGGCTCCTTGCCTAACAGTCTCTGGAGGGTGGGCTACATGCCCTCAGCTGGTGTCAGGAGCTCCTTGAGCGCCTCTGCTGGTGGAGAGGGCTCCTTTCCCTTTGCTTGTAGAGGAGGCTTCTTGGGTGCCTCTGCTGGTGGAGAGGGCTCCTTGGTTTTCTTTGGTGGTGGAGGCGGATCCTTGGCTTTCTTTGGTCGGGAGGAGGATCCATGTGTTCCTTCTTGTGATAGGCCCCCTTTGCCTTTGACATGTGACTGGTGCCCTTGCCTCCAGGCCTAGGAGGTGCCTCCACTGACCCCATCCTCTGTCTCTTGGGTTTCGCCACCCTAGTCCTCCCTTTTTGGTGGGAGGAGTGGCAGACTGTTTGGCTGAGGTGCTGGGCTGGGTCGATGGGACCCAGCACTTACGGGCAGGACAGTGGAGGGTGGAGGGGAGGAAGAGGTCAAGTTGGGCAAGGAAAAGCTTCTTAGGGACGTTGGGGTGGGATGTGGGAGGAGGGATGGGCGTGGAGGTAGAGGGGGCAGCTGTAGGAGGTGTATGTTTGCTGGACTTGGGTGCAGGTGCATGGACAGTCTGCATGTGTGAGGTGGATGGCTGTTGGGTGTCTGAGTGGGAGCGTTTGTGTCTCTTAGGAGGGGGCAGACAGGGTGGGAGAGGACAAACAGGACGTGTGGATGGATGTTGTGGAGGTGTTTGCAAGTGAGCTGTGTGTGCTGCATGATGTGGTGATGGTGGTGTTGGCTGTTGCTCCAGTGCATGCAGGTGTGAGTGCGCACGTGACTGTGAGGGAGGAGGAGGAGGCAGTAGATGTTGTTGTGTGTGCAACTGTGTGTTGTTTGTGTGAGTACTTGTGGCTTGAAGTGTGCTGCCTGTGTTTGTCTGTGTCACTTTTGCGTGATGTTTTGTGTGAATGCTTGTCTGTATGTGTGCATGGGATGGGTTGGGGTTGAGGAGACTGGGATTGAGAAGTGGTAGTTGAGGGGATGGTAGGACCAGGGACACTGACTGCCATCTGAGAGGAGGCCAGAGCCTGAAAGGATCTCTGTAGGGCTGCCAACCCACAGTTGATGCCCTCCATGTAGGCATTGCATTACTGCATTTGGGATGCCAGCCCCTGGATGGCATTCACTATGCTTGACCGCCGTACAGAGATGGATCTCAGGAGTTCAATGGCCTCCTCACTGAGGGCAGCAGGGCTGAATGTGGCAGAGCCTGAGGTGCCTGGGGCGAAGGAGATGCCCACCCTTCTGGGTGAGCGAACACGCAACTCAGTGGGGGTCTACTGGGAGGGCGGTGCTGGTATGGGGGGTGGAGGCTGCACCTGTAGCTGGGGTGGTTTCAGAGGTGTCCACCACCACCAGGGAGTTTCCATTGTAGAAGGAATCAGAGTCAGTGTTGTCACATCCTGTCCCTGCCCTGGTGCTCCCCTGGCCCTCAGTCCCACTGGTCCCCTAGGCGTTGGTGTACTCTGCCTCCTGGGTCCCGTGGGCTGCAGATCCCCCATTAGGATTAGGGATGTGCCCCCCTCCCACAGGGAGGAGGCACAAAGAGGGTGTAGCCACCCTCCAGGACAGTAGCCATTGGCTACTGCCCTCCCACACCTAAACATACCCCTAAATCTAGTATTTAGGGGCACCCCAGAACCCAGGACAACAGATTCCTGCAACCTGAACTACAAAGAAGGACTGCTGACCTACAAGCCTGCAGGAGCGACGGACGACGACAACTGCTTTGGCCCCAGCCCTACCAGACTGCCTCCAGAGTCAAAAACCTGCAACCAGTGACGCATCCAACAGGGACCAGTGACCTCTGAAGCCTCAGAGAACTGCCCTAACCCCCAGGACCAAGAAACTCCAGTGAGCAGCGGCTCTGCTCAAAAACAGCTATATCTTTGCAACAAAGAAGTAACTTCCAAAGGACTCACTCTTCCCGCCGGAAGTGTGAGACTTCACACTCTGCACCCGACGCCCCCGGCTCGAGATCCAGCGAACCAACACCACAGGGAGGACTCCCCGGCAACTGCGACCTCGTGAGTAGCCCGAGACGACTCCCCTGGACTCCTACAGCGACGTCTGCAGAGAGAATCCAGAGGCTCCCCCTGACTGCGACTGCCTGTAACAAGGGACCTGATGCCTGCACCAAGCACTGCACCCCCAGCCCCTAGTACCTTAAGGAACCAAACCTCAGTGCAGGAGTGACCCCCAGGTGACCCTCTGCCTAGCCAAGGTGGTGGCTGTCCCGAGAAGCCCCCCTGTGCCTGCCTGCACTGCTAGAGTGACCCCCGGGTCCCTCCATTGTTTCCTATCTAAAACCCGATGCCTGCTTTGCACACTGCACGCAGCCGCCCCCGTGCCACAGAGAGTGTTTTTTGTGTGCCTACTTGTGTCCCCCCCAGTGCTCTACAAAACCCCCTTGGTCAGCCCCCCGAGGACGCGGGTACTTACCTGCTGGCAGACGGGAACCGGAGCACCCCTGTTCTCCAAAGGTGCCTATGTGTTTTGGACACCCCTTTGACCTCTGCACCTGACCTGCCCTGAGCTGCTGGTGTGGTGACTTTGGGGTTGCCCTGAACCCCCAACGGTGGGCTGCCTATACCCAGGAACTGAGACTTGTAAGTGTCTTACTTACCTCACAAACTAACCATTACTTACCTCCCCCAGGAACTGTTGATTTTTGCAGTGTGTCCACTTTTAAAATAGATTACTGCCTTTTTAACAAAGACTGTATATGTTATTGCTCTAATTCAAAGTTCCTAACTAACCTGTGTGGAGTACCTTGCATCTTATGTATTTACTTCAAATCTTGAACCTGTGGTTCTTAAAATAAACTAAGAAAATATATTTTTCTAAATAAAAACCTATTGGCCTGGAGTAAGTCTTTGAGTGTGTGTTCCTCATTTATGACCTGTGTGTGTACAACAAATGCTTAACACTACCCTCTGATAAGCCTACTGCTTGACCACACTACCACAAAATAGAGCATTAGAATTATCAAATTTTGCCACTATCTTACCCCTAAGGGGAACCCTTGGACTCTCTGTACACTATCTCTCACCTTGAGATAGTATATACAGAGCCAACTTCCTACATTGGTGGATCAGCTGTGGGGTCTAAGACTTTGCATTTGCTGGACTACTCAGCCAATACCTGATCACACGACTAAATTCCAAAAATTGTCTTTAGAAACTGATTTTTGAAATTTGAGCTATTTTCCTAAATTTTTAAAAGTCCTGCTAGGGCCTTGTGTAAGTCCCTGTTAGCATTTCTTTTAGAGTTTAAAAGTTTGTAAAAGTTTGGATTTAAGTTCTTGAAGTCGTTTTTAGATTCTTAAAAAGTTATCCCAACTTTTAGAGAAATAATGTCTAGCACTGATGAGATGGTTGTGGAACTCAACCTCACCCCTTACCTGCATCTAGGGATGTCAGAGTTAAGGACTCTCTGTAAGCTAAGAAATATAAAAACTGGGTCCAACCCTGCCAAAGTTAAGCTCCAGGAGCTTTTGGCAGAGTTTGCAAAGGACCACCCCTCTGAGGCTAATCCTACAGAGGGGGAAGCTAGTGACCAGGAGGATGATTCCCTCCCTCCTGTCATAGTTAGGGAGAACAGGGTCCCTCAAACCCTGACTCCACAAGTGATAGTCAAAGATACTGGTTCTTCCACTGGGGAGGCCAGTAACTCTGGAAGCATTGAGGGCAGCCTCAATGAAGATGACCTCCTGTTAGCCAGGATGGCCAAAAGATTGGCTTTGGAGAGACAGCTCCTAGCCATAGAGAGGGAAAGACAAGAGATGGGTTTAGCACCCATCAATGGTGGCAGCAACATAAATAGGGTCAGAGAAAGGACTGGCATGCTAAAAATCCCCAGAGAGATTGTAACAAAATATGGTTATCACCAAGTGGTTCACAGCTTTTGAGAGGGCGTGTGCAACCAGAAAAGCAAACAAATCTCACTGGGGTGCTCTCCTTTGGGAAATATTCACTGGAAAGTGTAGGGATAGTCTCCTCACACTCCTATGACCTCATGAAGGCTACCCTGATTGAGGGCTTTGGATTCTCAACTGAGGAGTACAGGGTTAGGTTCAGGGGGGCTCAAAAATCCTCAAGCCAAACCTGGGTTGGATTTGTTGACTTCTCAGTCAAAACACTAGATGGTTGGATAAAAGGCAGTGGTGTAAATGATTATGATGGGCAGTATAACTTGTTTATGAAATAACATCTTTTAAGTAATTGTTTCTATTATAAACTGCATCAGCATCTGGTAGACCTAGGTCCAATTTCTCCCCAAGAATTGGGAAAGAAGGCAGACCACTGGGTCAAGACAAGGGTGACCAAGACTTCCACAGGGGGTGACCAAAAGAAAGGGGTCACAAAGCCTACCCAGGGGAAGAGTGTTGAGACATCCAAGGGAAAAAGTAAAGAGTCTTCTACCGGGCCCCAAAAACCTGCTCAGGATGGTAGGTCCAAATCGTCTTCACAGTCCTCATTTGGGTATAAGGGTAAAAACTTTGATCCCAAAAAGGCCTGGTTTCGCATCTGTACTCAGCATGGACACCAAACTGGAGACAAGTCCTGTCCCAAGAAAGGTTCCACAACAAATACTACTCCAGTTAGCACTGTACTAGCCAGTCTCCAGGTGGGATCAACAGTGTGCCCAGAGCAAATCAGGGTTCACACTGAAGCTATATTAGTCTCAGAGGGTGGGGTGGACCTAGCCACACTTGCTGCCTGGCCACCTAACATGCAAAAATACAGGCAGAAGCTCTTAAACAATGGGACTAGAGTAGAAGCCCTGAGGGATACAGGTGCCAGTGTCACTATGGTGACAGACAAACTGGTTTCCCTAGGACAATACCTGACTGGACAGACATATCCAGTCACCAATGCTGACAATCAGACTAAAGCCCATCCCATGGCAAAGGTAACTTCATAATGGGGAGGGGTCACTGGCCTGAAACAGGTAGTAGTCTCTTCTGCTATACCAGTAGAATGTCTGCTTGGAAATGATCTGGAGTCCTCAGCATGGGCTGAGGTAGAACTCAAAACCCATGCAGCCATGCTGGGTATCCCTGAACTGGTGTGTGTCAAGACAAGGGCACATTGCAGGGATCAGGGTGAAAAAGAAGTGTTGGAGTCTGGAATAATGGCCCAAACTTCCAAGAGAAAAGGAAAGGAAACTGGGGAACCAGCTTCAGCACAGAACAAGAAACAGAACCTCTCTTCCCAGGAAGAAGTTCTATCCCCTGAGGGAACTGAAACCACGGAGCTGGAACCTTACCAGGTTGAGCTCATGGGCCCAGGGGGGCCCTCAAGGGAACAGCTGTGCAAGGGGCAAGAAACTTGTCCCTCTCTTGAAGGCCTAAGACAGCAAGCAGCTGAGCAAGAAAAAGGAAATGTCAGTGGAACACACAGGGTCTATTGAGAAGATGGACTCCTTTACCCTGAGGCAAGAGATCCCAAACCTGGTGCCACTAGGAGAGTGGTAGTGCCTCAGGAGTTTGGGGAGTTCATTCTGACCTTAGCCCATGGCATTCCCCTTGCTGGGCATTTGGGACAAACCAAGACATGGGAGAGGTTAGTCAACCATTTCTATTGGCCCAATATATCCCAGAAGGGAAATGAGTTTTGCACCTCCTGTGTCACTTGTCAAGTCAGTGGTAAGACAGGTGGCAATCCAAAGGACCCCCTCATTCCTCTTCCAGTGGTGGGGGTTCCCTTTGAAAGAGTGGCAGTGGATATAGTGGGTCCACTTGAACCTCCCACAGCATCAGGGAACCAATACATCCTAGTAGTAGTGGATCATGCTACTAGGTACCCTTGTCACGTAGGCTCTCATTATCTTAATAAGACTACTGGATTTTGAGCAGCAAGATCGTCCACAATGTGGGGGACTGAGTCTGACCCACGGTGGATGACGCTTGTCACTCCAAATCCGGGTTTTTCTCTGGCTAACTAGCAGTGCCTCATCTCTCCCAAATGGCAGACAATTGAGCAGCCGAGCGCATGACATATCAGTACTTCTCAGGGAAGTCGTAGTCACTCAGGTCACAACCGGTTCTCTCTTACACAATGCGGTCTCATATATAAATGTAAATAAAGGCAGTATAAGTTTTAAAGATTGGTTTAATAAAATAAACTGCATTTTGGATAGCAAAGCGAGAGCTGCAATAACCAGAACTACACAACACAGTAATATTAAAATAGTGACTATGAGAGTGAAACACAAGAATAAGGCTATCATGGTGCTACTATTTCATTCTCTCTCTAAGCCTGCCTTTCAGGTTCCCCCGGGAGGACATCAAACCCTCATACCTGAGCAAAGGCCTGTAATCTGCATCAGCATCTGCAACGGGGCATTCAGCATACAGTTGTGGTTCCCTGGCTGGAATCTCCCTCTTAACGTGTACTAGGACTAGAAAGTGTATTTATAACTAACACGCAGATGTTCTAAGAAAATGTCCCTACGTAAGAATGTGTATTTTCTACGAATGCTGGAGACTAAACTTCTACCACGTTTACCGGCAATGTACCAGACTGTAGCCTTGACTGAAGCACAGGGCGATCAAGAATGCATTATGTGAGAACACAGTGCTGAACTAAGCTAAACAGTGTGATAGAAGAAATTAAAACAAGACTGTTAAAACTGGTTATTGTAAAATAACAATGTGAAGCTGAATAAAATATATCTAAGGCAAAGTGCACAGCGGCCTAGTATGTTAAACTAACGTGCATGGAGCTATATATAAAATGGCTACACAACACCCTGAGGCAATTCCCCTTAGGTCCACTACTGCCCCTGCAGTAGCCAAGGAACTCATTGGTATTTTTACCAGAGTGGGATTTCCTGAGGAGGTGATTTCTGACAGAGGTACCAACTTCATGTCAGCTTACCTGAAACATAAGTGGAATGAGTGTGGGGTGACTTGCAAATTCACCACACCATACCATCCACAAACCAATGGTGTTGTTGAGAGATTTAACAAGACATTGAAGGGCATGATCATGGGGCTCCCTGAAAAACTCAAAAGGAGATGGGATGTCCTCTTGCCATGCCTGCTTTTCACCTACAGAGAGGTGCCTCAGAAGGGAGTAGGGTTTTCCCCCTTTGAACTTCTGTTTGGCCATCCTGTTAGGGGGCCACTAGCTCTTGTAAAAGAAGTCTCGGAGAGACCTCTCCATGAGCCTAAACAAGATGTGGTGGACTATGTACGAGGCCTACGTTCAAGGATAGCAGAGTACCTGTAAAAGGCAAGCAAAAATCTTGAGGCCAGCGAACAACTCCAGAAGATGTGGTATGACCAAAAGGCTGCTATGGTTGAGTTTCAGCCAGGGCAGAAAGTCTGGGTTCCAGAGCCTGTGGCTCCCAGGGCACTTCAGGGCAAATGGAGTGACCATTACCCAGTGCTAGAAAAGAAGAGTTAGGTCACCTACCTGGTGGACCTAGGCACTAGCAGGACCCCCAAGAGGGTGATCCATGTTAATCGCCTCAAATTCTTCCATGATAGGGCAGATGGAAATATGTTGATGGTTACAGATGAGAACCAGGAAGCAGAGAGTGAACCTCTCCCTGATCTCCTCTCCACTGACCCTAAGGATGGCACAGTAGATGGAGTGATCTATTCAGACACCCTCTCTGGCCAACAGCAGGCTGACTGCAGGCAAGTCCTCCAGCAGTTTGCTGAGCTCTTTTCTTTAACCCCTGGTCAGACACACCTGTGTACCCATGATGTGGACACAGGAGACAGCGTGCCTGTCAAAAACAAAATATTTAGACAGTCTGCTCAAGTTAAAGAAACCATCAAAGTGGAAGTCCACAAGATGCTGGAGTTGGGAGTTATTGAGCACTCTGACAGTCCCTGGGCAAGCCCAGTGGCCTTGGTCCCCAAACCTCACACAAAAGATGGCAAGAGAGAGATGAAGTTTTGTGTGGACTACAGAGGGCTTAACTCTGTCACCAAGACAGATGCTCACCCCATTCCAAGAGCAGATGAACTTATAGACAAATTGGGTGCTGCCAAATACTTAAGTACCTTTGACTTAACTGCAGGGTAGTGGAAAATAAGAATGGCACCAGGAGCAAAAGAGAAAACAGCATTCTCTACACCTGATGGTCACTACCAGTTTACTGTGATGCCCTTAGGCTTAAAAATGCCCCTGCCACCTTCCAAAGGTTGGTGAATCAAGTCCTTGCTGGCTTGGAGTCCTTTAGTGCAGCTTACCTAGATGATATTGCTGTCTTTAGCTCCAGCTGGCAGGATCACCTGGTCCACCTGAAGAAGGTTTGCAGGCCCTGCAAGCAGCAGGCCTCTCTGTCAAGGCATCTAAATGTCAGATAGGGCAGGGTACTGTGGTTTAGTTGGGTCACCTTGTAGGTGGAGGCCATTCTGGACTGGGTAGCTCCAAAAACCCAGACTCAAGTCAGTGCATTAATTGGCTTGACTGGGTACTATAGGAGGTTTGTGAAGGGTTATGGATCAATAGTGACACCCCTCACAGAACTTACCTCCAAGAAAATGCCCAAAAAAGTGAACTGGACCGTGGACTGTCAATGGCCTTTGACACCCTGAAGCAAGCAATGTGCACAGCACCAGTTTTGAAAGCTCCAGATTACTCTAAGCAGTTAATTGTGCAGACAGATGCCTCTGAACATGGGATAGGAGCAGTCCCGTCCCAAACAAATGATGATGGCCTTGACCAGCCTGTTGCTTTTATTAGAAGGGAGGAGCGTTGGAGTGCCATTGAGAGGGAGGCCTTTGCTGTGGTCTGGTCCCTGAAGAAGTTGAGACCATACCTTTTTGGTACTCACTTCATAGTTCAAACTGAACGCAGACCTCTCAGATGGCTAATGCAAATGAAAGGAGAAAGCCCTAAACTGTTGAGGTGGTCCATATCCCTACAGGGAATGGACTTTCTAGTGTAACACAGACCTGGGACTTCCCATGCCAATGCTGATGGCCTTTCTAGGTTCTTCCACTTAGAAAATGAAGACTCTCTTGGGAAAGGTTAGTCTCATCCTCTTTCGTTTGGGGGGGAGGTTGTGTAAGGAAATGCTACCTTGGCATGGTTACCCCCTGTCTTTTTGCCTTTGCTGATGCTAAGTTTTGATTGAAAGTGTGCTGGGACCCTGCTAACCAGGACGCAGCACCGGTGTTCTTTCCCTAAACTGTACCATTGCTTCCACAATTGGCACACCCCTGGCACTCAGATCTGTCCCTTGTAACTGGTATCCCTGGTATCAAGGGCCCTGATGCCAGGGAAGGTCTCTAAGGGCTGCAGCATGTCTTATGCCACCCTGGACCACCTCAACAGGCCAGGGGGTGGCATTGCCATCCTACAATGGGACACCATCAAAGTCACCACCAGCTCCCAAGACACTACTGACAACACAGAACACATGCACTTCCTAATCCACATTAACAACAACTCCACCCTCAGAGGTACACTAATCTACAGACCGCCAGGACCACGCCCCGCCTTCTGCAACACCATCGCCAACACCATCAGCTTGCACGCCCTCACCTCCACAGACTACATACTCCTCGGTGATTTCAACTTTCACTTGGAGAACCTACAAGACCACAACTCATCATCCCTCATAGACAACCTCGGGCTCAAACAACTAGTCACTGCACCCACCCACTCAGCAGGACACACGCTCAATGCAATTTTCACCTCAAGCCAACACATAGCCTACACCCACACCACCAAACTCCTCTGGACTGACCACCACTGCGTCCACTTCTCCTTCGCCAAACCCCCCACACACCACCATCAACACACCACACCCTACCGCATGTGGGACAAGATCCCCACAGAACGCCTGAACTCCCAACTGGCTCACAACCCCCCCCCCACACCAACGACCCCAACGCAGGAGCCCACAACCTCTCAAAATGGATCACCACCTGCGCAGACACACTAGCCCCCCTCAGAAAACTCATCGCCACCCGCAACATCAAGAACGCCCCATGGTTCACCCCCGAACTCCAAGACTCCAAGCGCAAATGCCGCCAAGCAGAGAAAATATGGCGACAAGAACCCTCCACAACCAACTTCTCCACCCTCAAAGCCACCATTCGAACCCATCACCAACTCATACGCACCGCCAAAAGAGACCACTACAAGACACACCTTGACAACAACGCTCAAAACAGCAAAGAACTCTTCACCATCATTAATGAACTAGCCAAACCCAAAGCCAGCAACATAGACCCTTCACACACACAGCCCCTATGTGACGCCCTCTCCAACCACTTCCACCACAAAATCCTGGACATCCACAACAGCTTCATACCACACCCACCCACCACACACACCCGTCACTCACCCAACTCAACCCCCACTTCTGACCCCCTCACCATACTCACAACCTGGGCACCCACCACACAAGAAGAAACCAAAAAAACCATGAACTCCATCCGCTCCGGATCCCCCTCTGACCCCTGCCCACATCACATCTACAACAAAGCCAGCCCAACCATCGCCCCCATACTCCGCGACATAATCAACTCCTCCTTCGACGACGCCACCTACCCAGACCCCTGGAAGCACGCGGAAATCACCGCTCTCCTAAAAAAAACTAAAGTCGACTCAGAGATCCTCTCCAACTATCGCCCCATCTCCCTCCTCCCCTTCCCTGCCAAGGTCGCCAAGAAACTAGTCAACACCCGCCTATCCCACTACCTCAAAGAAAACAACACTCTTGACCCCTCACAATCCGGGTTCCGCAAGAACCACAGCACGGAAACCGCCCTCATCGCATGCACTGTGACATTAGGACTAAAGTCGACAAAGGCGAGACCATCGCACTCATCCTTCTAGACCTCTCGGCAGCCTTTGACACTGTCTGCCACCACACACTACGCACACGCCTCCACAACATAGGAATTCGCCACAAAGCCTTAGACTGGCTCACCTCCTTCCTCACTGACCGGACCAAGAGAGTCCGCCTCCCACCATCCCATTCCACCACCACCAAGTTTATCTGCGGAGTCCCCCAAGGGTCCTCTCTCAGCCCCACACTCTTCAACATTTACATAATCCCCCTAGGCAACATCCTCCGATCACACGGAATCACTATCCTCTCCTACGCAGATGACACCCAACTCATCCTCTCCCTCACCCGCAACCCCACCACCGCCAAAACCAACCTACACGCACCTCTCCTTGACACCGCCAACTGGATGACAACTAACCACCTGTAGGAAAGTACCATCTTGCCTGGCATGTTACCCCCATTTTTCACTGTATATATGTTGTTTTAGTTGTATGTGTCACTGGGACCCTGTCATCCAGGGCCCCAGTGCTCATAAGTGTGCCTGAATGTGTTACCTGTGTAGTGACTAACTGTCTCACTGAGGCTCTGCTAATCAGAACCTCAGTGGTTATGCTCTCTCATTTCTTTCCAAATTGTCACTAACAGGCTAGTGACCAATTTTACCAATTTACATTGGCTTACTGGAACACCCTTATAATTCCCTAGTATATGGTACTGAGGTACCCAGGGTATTGGGGTTCCAGGAGATCCCTATGGGCTGCAGCATTCCTTTTGCCACCCATAGGGAGCTCTGACAATTCTTACACAGGCCTGCCACTGCAGCCTGAGTGAAATAACGTCCACGTTATTTCACAGCCATTTTACACTGCACTTAAGTAACTTATAAGTCACCTATATGTCTAACCTTTACCTGGTAAAGGTTAGGTGCAAAGTTACTTAGTGTGAGGGCACCCTGGCACTAGCCAAGGTGCCCCCACATTGTTCAGGGCCAATTCCCCGGACTTTGTGAGTGCGGGGACACCATTACACGCGTGCACTACATATAGGTCACTACCTATATGTAGCTTCACAATGGTAACTCCGAATATGGCCATGTAACATGTCTATGATCATGGAATTGCCCCCTCTATGCCATCCTGGCATAGTTGGCACAATCCCATGATCCCAGTGGTCTGTAGCACAGACCCTGGGACTGCCAAACTGCCTTTCCTGGGGTTTCACTGCAGCTGCTGCTGCTGCCAACCCCTCAGACAGGCTTCTGACCTCCTGGGGTCCAGCCATGCCTGGCCCAGGATGGCAGAACAAAGGACTTCCTCTGAGAGAGGGTGTTACACCCTCTCCCTTTGGAAAATGGTGTGAAGGCAGGGGAGGAGTAGCCTCCCCCAGAATCTGGAAATGCTTTCATGGGCACATTTGGTGCCCATTTCTGCATAAGCCAGTCTACACCGGTTCAGGGACCCCTTAGCCCTGCTCTGGCGCGAAACTGGACAAAGGAAAGGGGAGTGACCACTCCCCTGACCTGTACCTCCCCTGGGAGGTGCCCAGAGCTCCTCCAGTGTGCTCCAGATCTCTGCCATCTTGGAAACAGAGGTGCTGCTGGCACACTGGACTGCTCTGAGTGGCCAGTGCCACCAGGTGACGTCAGAGACTCCTTCTGATAGGCTCCTTCAGGTGTTACTAGCCTATCCTCTCTCCTAGGTAGCCAAACCCTCTTTTCTGGCTATTTAGGGTCTCTGTCTCTGGGGAAACTTTAGATAACGAATGCAAGAGCTCCTCCGAGTTCCTCTGCATCTCTCTCTTCACCTTCTGCCAAGGAATCGACTGCGGACCGCGCTGGAAGCCTGCAAAACTGCAACATAGTAGCAAAGACGACTACTGCAACTCTGTAACGCTGATCCTGCCGCCTTCTCGACTGTTTTCCTGGTGGTGCATGCTGTGGGGGTAGTCTGCCTCCTCTCTGCACTAGAAGCTCCGAAGAAATCTCCCGTGGGTCGACGGAATCGTCCCCCTGCAACCGCAGGCACCAAAGAACTGCTTCACTGGTCCCCTGGTTCTCCTCTCAGCACGACGAGCGAGGTCCCTTGAATCCAGCAACTCTGTCCAAGTGACTCCCACAGTCCAGTGACTCTTCAGTCCAAGTTTGGTGGAGGTAAGTCCTTGCCTCCCCACGCCAGACTGCATTGCTGGGAACCGCGACTTTTGCAGCTACTCCGGCCTCCGTGCACTTCCGGCGGAAATCCTTTGTGCACAGTCCAGCCTGGGTCCACGGCACTCTAACCTGCATTGCACGACCTCCTAAGTTGTTCTCTGGCGACGTGGGACTCCTTTGTGCGACTTCGGGTGAGCACCATTTCACGCATCCTTGTAGTGCCTGTTTCTGGCACTTCTCTGGGTGCTACCTGCTGCTGAGAGGGCTCCTTGTCTTGCTCGATGTCCCCTCTGTCTCCTGACGCAATTTGCGACATCCTGGTCCCTCCTGGGCCACAGCAGCGTCCACAAACCCTAACCGCACGATTTGCAGCTAGCAAGGATTGTTGGCGGTCTTTTGGCGGGAAAACACTTCTGCATGACTCTCTACGGCGTGAGGGATCCGTCCTTCAAAGGGGAAGTCTCTAGCCCTTGTTGTTCCTGCAGAAACCTAAGCTTCTACAGTCCAGTAGTAGCTTCTTTGCACCCGCAGCTGGCATTTCCTGGGCATCTGCCCATCTCCGACTTGCTTGTGACTTTTGGACTTGGTCCCCTTGTTCCACAGGTACCCTCGACTGGAAATCCATCGTTGTTGCATTGCTGGTTTGTGTCTTTCCTGCAGAATTCCCCTATCACGACTTCTATGTCCTTTGGGGAACTTTAGTGCACTTTGCACTCACTTTTCAGGGTCTTGGGGTGGGCTATTTTTCTAACCCTTACTATTTTCTAATAGTCCCAGCGACCCTCTACAAGGTCACATAGGTTTGGGGTCCATTCGTGGTTCGTATTCTACTTTTGGAGTATATGGTTTGTGTTGCCCCTATCCCTATGTGTCCCCATTGCATCCTATTGTAACTATACATTGTTTGCACTGTTTTCTAAGACTATACTGCATATTTTTGGTATTGTGTATATATATCTTGTGTATATTTCCTATCCTCTCACTGAGGGTACACTCTGAGATACTTTGGCATATTGTCATAAAAATAAAGTACCTTTATTTTTAGTATAACTGTGTATTGTGTTTTCTTATGATATTGTGCATATGACACTAAGTGGTACTGTAGGAGCTTCACTCGTCTCCTAGTTCAGCCTAAGCTGCTCTGCTAAGCTACCATTATCTATCAGCCTATGCTGCTAGACACCCTATACACTAATAAGGGATAACTGGGCCTGGTGCAAGGTGCAAGTACCCCTAGGTACTCACTACAAGCCAGTCCAGCCTCCTACATTGGAAGCAGCGACGGGATAAGTGGTTTGAGATTACTTACCACTCTTGTCATTGTACTTTTCATAAGAGAAAAATATACAAAACAAGTTCAGTGTATATACACATAACCAAAAAGTTTTGCATTTCCTCTTTTCACTCTTTTCTAAGTGCTGAAAAGTACTTCTAACTTTCTAAAAAGTTCTAAAAAGTTTAAAAAGTTTTTTTCTCTGTCTTTCTAAAAGCTCTGACAAACTTTTTTCTCTTTTTCTATCACTTTAACTCTCTCTAAAAATGTCTGGCACAGGCCAAAATGTTGATCTGTCCAAACTTGCATATGATCACCTTAGCTGGAAAGGAGCAAGGAGACTCTGCATAGAGAGAGGTTTGAGTGTAGGGAAGAATCCTTCCTTGGAATTGTTACTTAACATGCTTAGAGAACAAGATAAGGCTAAAAGTGCCCCATCTGTTGAAAAAGTAGCTAATGGTTCCCAATCTGATTCAGGGACTCCCCCAGGAAAAGATTCAGGAAAGAAACTTTCTAGCCTGCCCATTACTAGACAGTTTAGCATAGTTGGTACTGAGGTGGAGTCACATCATACAGATGGTGTGCTCTCACATTACACTGTCAGCCAAGCTGTTAGGGTGCCCTCTGTAAGGGACAGGTCTCCTTCTGTCCATTCTCATCATACTTCTGTATCTAGAAATGTCCCTCCCACCAATCCTGATGACAGAATGTTAGAAAGGGAACTCAATAAGTTGAGGGTGGAACAAACCAGACTGAAGCTTAAAAAGCAACAGCTGGATTTGGATAGACAGTCTTTAGAACTAGAGAAGGAAAGACAGAAGTTGGGTTTTGAAACCCATGGTGGGAGCAGCAGTATTCCCCATAGTCATCCTGCAAAAGAGCATGATTCCAGGAATCTGCATAAGATAGTTCCCCCTTATAAGGAGGGGGATGACATTAACAAGTGGTTTGCTGCACTTGAGAGGGCCTGTGTTGTACAGGATGTCCCTCAAAGGCAGTGGGCTGCTATCCTATGGCTATCATTTAGTGGAAAAGGTAGGGATAGGCTCCTTACTGTGAAAGAAAATGAAGCTAATGATTACAAAGTTCTTAAGAATGCACTCCTGGATGGTTATGGCTTAACCACTGAACAATACAGGATAAAGTTCAGAGAGACCAAAAAGGAGTCTTCACAAGACTGGGTTGATTTCATTGGCCATTCAGTGAAGGCCTTGGAGGGGTGGTTACATGGCAGTAAAGTTACTGATTATGACAGCCTGTATAACTTGATCCTGAGAGAGCATATTCTTAATAATTGTGTGTCTGATTTGTTGCACCAGTACTTGGTGGACTCTGATCTGACCTCTCCCCAAGAATTGGGAAAGAAGGCAGACAAATGGGTCAGAACAAGGGTGAACAGAAAAGTTCATACAGGGGGTGACAAAGATGGCAAGAAGAAGGATGGTAAGTCTTCTGACAAGGGTGGGGACAAATCTAAAAATGAGTCTTCATCAGGCCCACAAAAACACTCTGGTGGGGGTGGTGGGCCCAAATCCTCTTCTAATCAAAACAAGGAAAAGAAACCATGGTGCTATTTATGTAAAATAAAAGGCCATTGGACAACAGATCCCAGTTGTCCAAAGAAAAGCACCAAGCCTCCTACCACTACAACCCCTACTGCTACACCTAGTGTCCCTACTAATAGCAGTGGTGGTGGGAGAAAACCTACTAATAGCCAATCCAAGGGAGTAGCTGGGCTCACTATTGGTAACTTAGTTGGGGTTGGTCTTGTTAGGGAGACCACAGAGGCTATATTAGTCTCTGAGGGGGCTATTGATTTAGCCACCTTAGTTGCTTGTCCCCTTAATATGGATAAGTACAAGCAGCTACCCCTAATAAATGGTGTTGAGGTTCAGGCCTACAGGGACACTGGAGCCAGTGTGACTATGGTCATAGAGATTGTGGTCCACCCTGAACAACACCTACTTGGTCACCAGTACCAAGTAACCGATGCTCACAACAACACACTTAGCCACCCCATGGCTGTTGTAAATCTCAACTGGGGGGGGGGTTACTGGTCCAAAGAAAGTTGTGGTAGCCACAGATTTACCTGTAGACTGTCTACTAGGAAATGATTTGGAGACATCAGCTTGGTCAGATGTGGAGTTAGAGGCCCATGCAGCAATGCTGGGCATATTTTTGCTTTAACCAGGGCTCAGGCCAAAAAGCAAAAAGGACAGGGAAGCTTGGATCCTGGAACAATGGACCAAGTGCTCCCTAAAGCTAGGGCTAGTAGAAGTAAAACACTTCCTACTATCCCTCCCTCTACAGTGGATTCTACTTCTGAGGAAGAAGAATTTCCACCCTGTGCAGAACCTACACCAGAGGAGCTGGAAGCAGACACTGCTGAGCTTTTGGATGAAGGGGGGCCCGCCAGGGAGGAGCTGAGTGTGGCACAGCAAACCTGTCCCACACTAGAGGGTCTAAGACAGCAAGCTGTCAAACAGGCTAATGGGGATGTCAGTGACTCTCACAGAGTTTCTGGGAAGACAACCTCTTGTACACTGAAGCAAGGGATCCTAAACCTGGAACTGCCAGGAGGTTAGTGATTCCTCAGGAGTACAGAAAGTTCCTCCTAACTCTAGCCCACGACATTCCCCTAGCTGGACATCTGGGGCAAATGAAAACTTGGGACAGGCTTGTTCCCCTGTTTCATTGGCCTAGGATGTCTGAGGACACAAAGGAATTTTGTAAGTCCTGTGAAACCTGTCAAGCCAGCGGCAAGACAGGTGGCACTCCAAAGGCACCCCTTATTCTACTGCCTATGGTTGGAGTTCCCTTTGAAAGGGTAGGGGTTGACATAGTTGGCCCCCTTGACCCCCCTACTGCTTCAGGCAATAGGTTTATCTTGGTGGTAGTGGACCATGCCACAAGATATCCTGAAGCAATTCCTTTAAGGACCACTACAGCACCTGCAGTGGCAAAGGCCCTCCTGGGAATATTTTCCAGGGTGGGCTTCCCAAAGGAAGTAGTATCAGACAGGGGAAGCAATTTCATGTCTGCTTACTTAAAGGCCATGTGAAAGGAGTGTGGTGTGACTTACAAGTTCACTACACCCTATCATCCACAAACAAATGGACTGGTGGAGAGATTTAACAAAACTCTCAAAGGCATGATTATGGGTCTCCCTGAAAAACTCCGCAGGAGATGGGATATCCTGTTACCATACCTCCTTTTTGCCTACAGGGAGGTACCCCAGAAAGGAGTGGGCTTCAGCCCCTTTGAACTCCTCTTTGGTCACCCTGTTAGGGGTCCACTAACACTTGTCAAGGAGGGTTGGGAACAACCTTTAAAAGCTCCAAAGCAAGATATTGTGGATTATGTACTTGGCCTCAGATCAAGGATGGCTGAGTATATGAAAAAGGCCAGTAAAAACCTTCAGGCCAGCCAAGAGCTCCAAAAGCAATGGCCTGACCAGAAGGCTGTTTTGGTTCAGTACAAACCAGGGCAGAAAGAGTGGGTCTTGGAGCCTGTGGCCCCAAGAGCACTCCAAGATAAATGGAGTGGACCCCACACAATTGTTGAGAAAAAGGGTGAAGTCACCTATTTAGTTGACTTAGGCACTGCCAGGAGTCCCCTTAGGGTGCTCCATGTCAACCGCCTGAAACCCTACTATGACAGGGCTGATCTTACCCTGCCCTACCCTTACCCTTACCCACAACATAGGAATTCGCCACAAAGCCTTAGACTGGCTCACCTCCTTCCTCACTGACCGGACCAAGAGAGTCCGCCTCCCACCATCCCATTCCACCACCACCAAGTTTATCTGCGGAGTCCCCCAAGGGTCCTCTCTCAGCCCCACACTCTTCAACATTTACATAATCCCCCTAGGCAACATCCTCCGATCACACGGAATCACTATCCTCTCCTACGCAGATGACACCCAACTCATCCTCTCCCTCACCCGCAACCCCACCACCGCCAAAACCAACCTACACGCACCTCTCCTTGACACCGCCAACTGGATGACAACTAACCACCTGTAGGAAAGTACCATCTTGCCTGGCATGTTACCCCCATTTTTCACTGTATATATGTTGTTTTAGTTGTATGTGTCACTGGGACCCTGTCATCCAGGGCCCCAGTGCTCATAAGTGTGCCTGAATGTGTTACCTGTGTAGTGACTAACTGTCTCACTGAGGCTCTGCTAATCAGAACCTCAGTGGTTATGCTCTCTCATTTCTTTCCAAATTGTCACTAACAGGCTAGTGACCAATTTTACCAATTTACATTGGCTTACTGGAACACCCTTATAATTCCCTAGTATATGGTACTGAGGTACCCAGGGTATTGGGGTTCCAGGAGATCCCTATGGGCTGCAGCATTCCTTTTGCCACCCATAGGGAGCTCTGACAATTCTTACACAGGCCTGCCACTGCAGCCTGAGTGAAATAACGTCCACGTTATTTCACAGCCATTTTACACTGCACTTAAGTAACTTATAAGTCACCTATATGTCTAACCTTTACCTGGTAAAGGTTAGGTGCAAAGTTACTTAGTGTGAGGGCACCCTGGCACTAGCCAAGGTGCCCCCACATTGTTCAGGGCCAATTCCCCGGACTTTGTGAGTGCGGGGACACCATTACACGCGTGCACTACATATAGGTCACTACCTATATGTAGCTTCACAATGGTAACTCCGAATATGGCCATGTAACATGTCTATGATCATGGAATTGCCCCCTCTATGCCATCCTGGCATAGTTGGCACAATCCCATGATCCCAGTGGTCTGTAGCACAGACCCTGGGACTGCCAAACTGCCTTTCCTGGGGTTTCACTGCAGCTGCTGCTGCTGCCAACCCCTCAGACAGGCTTCTGACCTCCTGGGGTCCAGCCATGCCTGGCCCAGGATGGCAGAACAAAGGACTTCCTCTGAGAGAGGGTGTTACACCCTCTCCCTTTGGAAAATGGTGTGAAGGCAGGGGAGGAGTAGCCTCCCCCAGAATCTGGAAATGCTTTCATGGGCACATTTGGTGCCCATTTCTGCATAAGCCAGTCTACACCGGTTCAGGGACCCCTTAGCCCTGCTCTGGCGCGAAACTGGACAAAGGAAAGGGGAGTGACCACTCCCCTGACCTGTACCTCCCCTGGGAGGTGCCCAGAGCTCCTCCAGTGTGCTCCAGATCTCTGCCATCTTGGAAACAGAGGTGCTGCTGGCACACTGGACTGCTCTGAGTGGCCAGTGCCACCAGGTGACGTCAGAGACTCCTTCTGATAGGCTCCTTCAGGTGTTACTAGCCTATCCTCTCTCCTAGGTAGCCAAACCCTCTTTTCTGGCTATTTAGGGTCTCTGTCTCTGGGGAAACTTTAGATAACGAATGCAAGAGCTCCTCCGAGTTCCTCTGCATCTCTCTCTTCACCTTCTGCCAAGGAATCGACTGCGGACCGCGCTGGAAGCCTGCAAAACTGCAACATAGTAGCAAAGACGACTACTGCAACTCTGTAACGCTGATCCTGCCGCCTTCTCGACTGTTTTCCTGGTGGTGCATGCTGTGGGGGTAGTCTGCCTCCTCTCTGCACTAGAAGCTCCGAAGAAATCTCCCGTGGGTCGACGGAATCGTCCCCCTGCAACCGCAGGCACCAAAGAACTGCTTCACTGGTCCCCTGGTTCTCCTCTCAGCACGACGAGCGAGGTCCCTTGAATCCAGCAACTCTGTCCAAGTGACTCCCACAGTCCAGTGACTCTTCAGTCCAAGTTTGGTGGAGGTAAGTCCTTGCCTCCCCACGCCAGACTGCATTGCTGGGAACCGCGACTTTTGCAGCTACTCCGGCCTCCGTGCACTTCCGGCGGAAATCCTTTGTGCACAGTCCAGCCTGGGTCCACGGCACTCTAACCTGCATTGCACGACCTCCTAAGTTGTTCTCTGGCGACGTGGGACTCCTTTGTGCGACTTCGGGTGAGCACCATTTCACGCATCCTTGTAGTGCCTGTTTCTGGCACTTCTCTGGGTGCTACCTGCTGCTGAGAGGGCTCCTTGTCTTGCTCGATGTCCCCTCTGTCTCCTGACGCAATTTGCGACATCCTGGTCCCTCCTGGGCCACAGCAGCGTCCACAAACCCTAACCGCACGATTTGCAGCTAGCAAGGATTGTTGGCGGTCTTTTGGCGGGAAAACACTTCTGCATGACTCTCTACGGCGTGAGGGATCCGTCCTTCAAAGGGGAAGTCTCTAGCCCTTGTTGTTCCTGCAGAAACCTAAGCTTCTACAGTCCAGTAGTAGCTTCTTTGCACCCGCAGCTGGCATTTCCTGGGCATCTGCCCATCTCCGACTTGCTTGTGACTTTTGGACTTGGTCCCCTTGTTCCACAGGTACCCTCGACTGGAAATCCATCGTTGTTGCATTGCTGGTTTGTGTCTTTCCTGCAGAATTCCCCTATCACGACTTCTATGTCCTTTGGGGAACTTTAGTGCACTTTGCACTCACTTTTCAGGGTCTTGGGGTGGGCTATTTTTCTAACCCTTACTATTTTCTAATAGTCCCAGCGACCCTCTACAAGGTCACATAGGTTTGGGGTCCATTCGTGGTTCGTATTCTACTTTTGGAGTATATGGTTTGTGTTGCCCCTATCCCTATGTGTCCCCATTGCATCCTATTGTAACTATACATTGTTTGCACTGTTTTCTAAGACTATACTGCATATTTTTGGTATTGTGTATATATATCTTGTGTATATTTCCTATCCTCTCACTGAGGGTACACTCTGAGATACTTTGGCATATTGTCATAAAAATAAAGTACCTTTATTTTTAGTATAACTGTGTATTGTGTTTTCTTATGATATTGTGCATATGACACTAAGTGGTACTGTAGGAGCTTCACTCGTCTCCTAGTTCAGCCTAAGCTGCTCTGCTAAGCTACCATTATCTATCAGCCTATGCTGCTAGACACCCTATACACTAATAAGGGATAACTGGGCCTGGTGCAAGGTGCAAGTACCCCTAGGTACTCACTACAAGCCAGTCCAGCCTCCTACATTGGAAGCAGCGACGGGATAAGTGGTTTGAGATTACTTACCACTCTTGTCATTGTACTTTTCATAAGAGAAAAATATACAAAACAAGTTCAGTGTATATACACATAACCAAAAAGTTTTGCATTTCCTCTTTTCACTCTTTTCTAAGTGCTGAAAAGTACTTCTAACTTTCTAAAAAGTTCTAAAAAGTTTAAAAAGTTTTTTTCTCTGTCTTTCTAAAAGCTCTGACAAACTTTTTTCTCTTTTTCTATCACTTTAACTCTCTCTAAAAATGTCTGGCACAGGCCAAAATGTTGATCTGTCCAAACTTGCATATGATCACCTTAGCTGGAAAGGAGCAAGGAGACTCTGCATAGAGAGAGGTTTGAGTGTAGGGAAGAATCCTTCCTTGGAATTGTTACTTAACATGCTTAGAGAACAAGATAAGGCTAAAAGTGCCCCATCTGTTGAAAAAGTAGCTAATGGTTCCCAATCTGATTCAGGGACTCCCCCAGGAAAAGATTCAGGAAAGAAACTTTCTAGCCTGCCCATTACTAGACAGTTTAGCATAGTTGGTACTGAGGTGGAGTCACATCATACAGATGGTGTGCTCTCACATTACACTGTCAGCCAAGCTGTTAGGGTGCCCTCTGTAAGGGACAGGTCTCCTTCTGTCCATTCTCATCATACTTCTGTATCTAGAAATGTCCCTCCCACCAATCCTGATGACAGAATGTTAGAAAGGGAACTCAATAAGTTGAGGGTGGAACAAACCAGACTGAAGCTTAAAAAGCAACAGCTGGATTTGGATAGACAGTCTTTACAACTAGAGAAGGAAAGACAGAAGTTGGGTTTTGAAACCCATGGTGGGAGCAGCAGTATTCCCCATAGTCATCCTGCAAAAGAGCATGATTCCAGGAATCTGCATAAGATAGTTCCCCCTTATAAGGAGGGGGATGACATTAACAAGTGGTTTGCTGCACTTGAGAGGGCCTGTGTTGTACAGGATGTCCCTCAAAGGCAGTGGGCTGCTATCCTATGGCTATCATTTAGTGGAAAAGGTAGGGATAGGCTCCTTACTGTGAAAGAAAATGAAGCTAATGATTACAAAGTTCTTAAGAATGCACTCCTGGATGGTTATGGCTTAACCACTGAACAATACAGGATAAAGTTCAGAGAGACCAAAAAGGAGTCTTCACAAGACTGGGTTGATTTCATTGGCCATTCAGTGAAGGCCTTGGAGGGGTGGTTACATGGCAGTAAAGTTACTGATTATGACAGCCTGTATAACTTGATCCTGAGAGAGCATATTCTTAATAATTGTGTGTCTGATTTGTTGCACCAGTACTTGGTGGACTCTGATCTGACCTCTCCCCAAGAATTGGGAAAGAAGGCAGACAAATGGGTCAGAACAAGGGTGAACAGAAAAGTTCATACAGGGGGTGACAAAGATGGCAAGAAGAAGGATGGTAAGTCTTCTGACAAGGGTGGGGACAAATCTAAAAATGAGTCTTCATCAGGCCCACAAAAACACTCTGGTGGGGGTGGTGGGCCCAAATCCTCTTCTAATCAAAACAAGGAAAAGAAACCATGGTGCTATTTATGTAAAATAAAAGGCCATTGGACAACAGATCCCAGTTGTCCAAAGAAAAGCACCAAGCCTCCTACCACTACAACCCCTACTGCTACACCTAGTGTCCCTACTAATAGCAGTGGTGGTGGGAGAAAACCTACTAATAGCCAATCCAAGGGAGTAGCTGGGCTCACTATTGGTAACTTAGTTGGGGTTGGTCTTGTTAGGGAGACCACAGAGGCTATATTAGTCTCTGAGGGGGCTATTGATTTAGCCACCTTAGTTGCTTGTCCCCTTAATATGGATAAGTACAAGCAGCTACCCCTAATAAATGGTGTTGAGGTTCAGGCCTACAGGGACACTGGAGCCAGTGTGACTATGGTCATAGAGATTGTGGTCCACCCTGAACAACACCTACTTGGTCACCAGTACCAAGTAACCGATGCTCACAACAACACACTTAGCCACCCCATGGCTGTTGTAAATCTCAACTGGGGGGGGGGTTACTGGTCCAAAGAAAGTTGTGGTAGCCACAGATTTACCTGTAGACTGTCTACTAGGAAATGATTTGGAGACATCAGCTTGGTCAGATGTGGAGTTAGAGGCCCATGCAGCAATGCTGGGCATATTTTTGCTTTAACCAGGGCTCAGGCCAAAAAGCAAAAAGGACAGGGAAGCTTGGATCCTGGAACAATGGACCAAGTGCTCCCTAAAGCTAGGGCTAGTAGAAGTAAAACACTTCCTACTATCCCTCCCTCTACAGTGGATTCTACTTCTGAGGAAGAAGAATTTCCACCCTGTGCAGAACCTACACCAGAGGAGCTGGAAGCAGACACTGCTGAGCTTTTGGATGAAGGGGGGCCCGCCAGGGAGGAGCTGAGTGTGGCACAGCAAACCTGTCCCACACTAGAGGGTCTAAGACAGCAAGCTGTCAAACAGGCTAATGGGGATGTCAGTGACTCTCACAGAGTTTCTGGGAAGACAACCTCTTGTACACTGAAGCAAGGGATCCTAAACCTGGAACTGCCAGGAGGTTAGTGATTCCTCAGGAGTACAGAAAGTTCCTCCTAACTCTAGCCCACGACATTCCCCTAGCTGGACATCTGGGGCAAATGAAAACTTGGGACAGGCTTGTTCCCCTGTTTCATTGGCCTAGGATGTCTGAGGACACAAAGGAATTTTGTAAGTCCTGTGAAACCTGTCAAGCCAGCGGCAAGACAGGTGGCACTCCAAAGGCACCCCTTATTCTACTGCCTATGGTTGGAGTTCCCTTTGAAAGGGTAGGGGTTGACATAGTTGGCCCCCTTGACCCCCCTACTGCTTCAGGCAATAGGTTTATCTTGGTGGTAGTGGACCATGCCACAAGATATCCTGAAGCAATTCCTTTAAGGACCACTACAGCACCTGCAGTGGCAAAGGCCCTCCTGGGAATATTTTCCAGGGTGGGCTTCCCAAAGGAAGTAGTATCAGACAGGGGAAGCAATTTCATGTCTGCTTACTTAAAGGCCATGTGAAAGGAGTGTGGTGTGACTTACAAGTTCACTACACCCTATCATCCACAAACAAATGGACTGGTGGAGAGATTTAACAAAACTCTCAAAGGCATGATTATGGGTCTCCCTGAAAAACTCCGCAGGAGATGGGATATCCTGTTACCATACCTCCTTTTTGCCTACAGGGAGGTACCCCAGAAAGGAGTGGGCTTCAGCCCCTTTGAACTCCTCTTTGGTCACCCTGTTAGGGGTCCACTAACACTTGTCAAGGAGGGTTGGGAACAACCTTTAAAAGCTCCAAAGCAAGATATTGTGGATTATGTACTTGGCCTCAGATCAAGGATGGCTGAGTATATGAAAAAGGCCAGTAAAAACCTTCAGGCCAGCCAAGAGCTCCAAAAGCAATGGCCTGACCAGAAGGCTGTTTTGGTTCAGTACAAACCAGGGCAGAAAGAGTGGGTCTTGGAGCCTGTGGCCCCAAGAGCACTCCAAGATAAATGGAGTGGACCCCACACAATTGTTGAGAAAAAGGGTGAAGTCACCTATTTAGTTGACTTAGGCACTGCCAGGAGTCCCCTTAGGGTGCTCCATGTCAACCGCCTGAAACCCTACTATGACAGGGCTGATCTTACCCTGCTCATGGCAACTGATGAGGGACAGGAAGAGGACAGTGATCCTCTACCTGATCTCTTCTCTTCCACAGAACAAAATGCTCTGGTGGAAGGTGTAGTTTTGGCTGATTGTCTTACTGCTGAGCAGAAAGACCATTGCATAAATCTCCTGGGTCAGTTTTCTGAACTCTTCTCTACTGTGCCAGGTACCACTTCTTGGTGTGAGCACACTATAGATACTGGAGACAGTTTACCTGTCAAAAGTAAGATATATAGGCAGCCTGACCATGTCAGGGACTGCATAAAGCAAGAGGTGCAGAAAATGCTAGAACTGGGAGTGGTTGAGCACTCTGAAAGTCCATGGGCTTCTCCTGTGGTACTTGTACCAAAACCCCATTCCAAAGACGGAAAGAAGGAAATGCGGTTTTGTGTAGACTACAGAGGTCTCAACCAGGTAACCAAAACTGATGCTCACCGTATACCCAGGGCCGATGAGCTCATAGATACACTGGCATCTGCCAAGTATCTAAGCACTTTTGATTTGACTGCAGGGTATTGGCAGATCAAATTATCAGAAGATGCTAAACCTAAAACTGCATTTTCAACCATTGGAGGCCATTACCAGTTCAAAATGCACCTGCCACTTTTCAGAGGTTGGTGAACACAGTCCTGCAAGGGCTGGAAGCTTTCAGTGCAGCATAGTTGGACGATATAGCTGTCTTTAGCTCCAGCTGGGATGATCACCTGGTCCACCTATGGAAAGTTTTGGAGGCCCTGCAAAAGGCAGGCCTCACTATCAAGGCTTCAAAGTGCCAGATAGGGCAGGGGAAGGTGGTTTATCTGGGACACCTTGTTGGTGGGGAACAGATTGCACCACTTCAGGGGAAAATCCAAACTATTATAGATTGGGTTCCCCCTACTACTCAGACTCAGGTGAGAGCCTTCCTAGGCCTCACTGGGTATTACAGGAGGTTCATTAAGAACTATGGCTCCATTGCAGCCCCTCTTAATGACCTCACATCCAAGAAAATGCCTAAAAAGGTATTATGGACAGCAAACTGTCAGAAAGCTTTTGAGGAGCTGAAGCAGGCCATGTGCTCTGCACCTGTCCTGAAAAGCCCTTGTTACTCTAAACAATTCTATGTCCAAACTGATGCATCTGAATTAGGAGTAGGGGCAGTCCTATCACAACTTAATTCTGAGGGCCAGGATCAACCTGTTGCTTTTATTAGTAGGAGGTTGACCCCTAGAGAAAAGCGTTGGTCTGCCATAGAGAGGGAGGCCTTTGCTGTGGTCTGGGCTCTGAAGAAGTTGAGGCCATACCTGTTTGGCACTCACTTCATTGTTCAGACAGACCACAAACCTCTACTTTGGCTAAAACAAATGAAAGGTGAAAATCCTAAATTATTGAGGTGGTCCATATCCCTACAGGGAATGGACTATACAGTGGAACATAGACCTGGGAGTAGCCACTCCAATGCAGATGGACTCTCCAGATATTTCCACTTAGACAATGAAGACTCATCAGGTCATGGTTAGCCTTATTGTCCTTCGTTTGGGGGGGGGGGGGTTGTGTAGGAAAGTACCATCTTGCCTGGCATGTTACCCCCATTTTTCACTGTATATATGTTGTTTTAGTTGTATGTGTCACTGGGACCCTGTCATCCAGGGCCCCAGTGCTCATAAGTGTGCCTGAATGTGTTACCTGTGTTATGACTAACTCTCTCACTGAGGCTCTGCTAATCAGAACCTCAGTGGTTATGCTCTCTCATTTCTTTCCAAATTGTCACTAACAGGCTAGTGACCAATTTTACCAATTTACATTGGCTTACTGGAACACCCTTATAATTCCCTAGTATATGGTACTGAGGTACCCAGGGTATTGGGGTTCCAGGAGATCCCTATGGGCTGCAGCATTCCTTTTGCCACCCATAGGGAGCTCTGACAATTCTTACACAGGCCTGCCACTGCAGCCTGAGTGAAATAACGTCCACGTTATTTCACAGCCATTTTACACTGCACTTAAGTAACTTATAAGTCACCTATATGTCTAACCTTTACCTGGTAAAGGTTAGGTGCAAAGTTACTTAGTGTGAGGGCACCCTGGCACTAGCCAAGGTGCCCCCACATTGTTCAGGGCCAATTCCCTGGACTTTGTGAGTGCGGGGACACCATTACACGCGTGCACTACATATAGGTCACTACCTATATGTAGCTTCACAATGGTAACTCCGAATATGGCCATGTAACATGTCTATGATCATGGAATTGCCCCCTCTATGCCATCCTGGCATAGTTGGCACAATCCCATGATCCCAGTGGTCTGTAGCACAGACCCTGGTACTGCCAAACTGCCTTTCCTGGGGTTTCACTGCAGCTGCTGCTGCTGCCAACCCCTCAGACAGGCTTCTGCCCTCCTGGGGTCCAGCCAGGCCTGGCCCAGGATGGCAGAACAAAGGACTTCCTCTGAGAGAGGGTGTTACACCCTCTCCCTTTGGAAAATGGTGTGAAGGCAGGGGAGGAGTAGCCTCCCCCAGAATCTGGAAATGCTTTCATGGGCACATTTGGTGCCCATTTCTGCATAAGCCAGTCTACACCGGTTCAGGGACCCCTTAGCCCTGCTCTGGCGCGAAACTGGACAAAGGAAAGGGGAGTGACCACTCCCCTGACTTGTACCTCCCCTGGGAGGTGCCCAGAGCTCCTCCAGTGTGCTCCAGACCTCTGCCATCTTGGAAACAGAGGTGCTGCTGGCACACTGGACTGCTCTGAGTGGCCAGTGCCACCAGGTGACGTCAGAGACTCCTTCTGATAGGCTCCTTCAGGTGTTGCTAGCCTATCCTCTCTCCTAGGTAGCCAAACCCTCTTTTCTGGCTATTTAGGGTCTCTGTCTCTGGGGAAACTTTAGATAACGAATGCAAGAGCTCATCCGAGTTCCTCTGCATCTCTCTCTTCACCTTCTGCCAAGGAATCGGCTGCTGACCGCGCTGAAAGCCTGCAAAACTGCAACATAGTAGCAAAGACGACTACTGCAACTCTGTAACGCTGATCCTGCTGCCTTCTCAACTGTTTTCCTGGTGGTGCATGCTGTGGGGGTAGTCTGCCTCCTCTCTGCACTAGAAGCTCCGAAGAAATCTCCCGTGGGTCGACGGAATCGTCCCCCTGCAACCACAGGCACCAAAGAACTGCATCACTGGTCCCCTGGGTCTCCTCTCAGCATGACGAGCGAGGTCCCTTGAATCCAGCAACTCTGTCCAAGTGACTCCCACAGTCCAGTGACTCTTCAGTCCAAGTTTGGTGGAGGTAAGTCCTTGCCTCCCCACGCCAGACTGCATTGCTGGGAAGCGCGACTTTTGCAGCTACTCCGGCCTCCATGCACTTCCGGCGGAAATCCTTTGTGCACAGTCCAGCCTGGGTCCACGGCACTCTAACCTGCATTGCACGACCTCCTAAGTTGTTCTCCGGCGACGTGGGACTCCTTTGTGCGACTTCGGGTGAGCACCATTTCATGCATCCTCGTAGTGCCTGTTTCTGGCACTTCTCCGGGTGCTACCTGCTGCTGAGAGGGCTCCTTGTCTTGCTCGATGTCCCCTCTGTCTCCTGACACAATTTGCGACATCCTGGTCCCTCCTGGGCCACAGCAGTGTCCAAAAACCCTTACAGCACGATTTGCAACTAGCAAGGATTGTTGGCGGTCTTTCGGCGGGAAAACACTTCTGCACGACTCTCCACAGCGTGTGGGATCCGTCCTCCAAAGGGGAAGTCTCTAGCCCTTGTCGTTCCTGCAGAAACCTAAGCTTCTACAGTCCAGTAGCAGCTTCTTTGCACCCGCAGCTGGCATTTCCTGGGCATCTGCCCATCTCCGACTTGCTTGTGACTTTTGGACTTGGTCCCCTTGTTCCACAGGTACCCTCGACTGGAAATCCATCGTTGTTGCATTGCTGGTTTGTGTCTTTCCTGCAGAATTCCCCTATCACGACTTCTATGTCCTTTGGGGAACTTTAGTGCACTTTGCACTCACTTTTCAGGGTCTTGGGGTGGGCTATTTTTCTAACCCTTACTATTTTCTAATAGTCGCAGCGACCCTCTACAAGGTCACATAGGTTTGGGGTCCATTCGTGGTTCGCATTCCACTTTTGGAGTATATGGTTTGTGTTGCCCCTATCCCTATGTGTCCCCATTGCATCCTATTGTAACTATACATTGTTTGCACTGTTTTCTAAGACTATACTGCATATTTTTGGTATTGTGTATATATATCTTGTGTATATTTCCTATCCTCTCACTGAGGGTACACTCTGAGATACTTTGGCATATTGTCATAAAAATAAAGTACCTTTATTTTTAGTATAACTGTGTATTGTGTTTTCTTATGATATTGTGCATATGACACTAAGTGGTACTGTAGGAGCTTCACTCGTCTCCTAGTTCAGCCTAAGCTGCTCTGCTAAGCTACCATTATCTATCAGCCTATGCTGCTAGACACCCTATACACTAATAAGGGATAACTGGGCCTGGTGCAAGGTGCAAGTACCCCTAGGTACTCACTACAAGCCAGTCCAGCCTCCTACACCACCTAAAGCTTAACTCCAACAAAACCGAGATCATCATTTTTGGCCCCAACAAAACCATATGGGACGACTCCTTGTGGCCCACCGCCCTAGGACCCACACCCACCCCCGCAAACCATGCACGCAACCTCGGCATCATCCTGGACCCCTCCCTCTCCATGACACAGCAAATCAATGTTCTTACCTCCTCCTGCTTCCTCACACTCCGCACTCTAAAAAAAATCCTTCAAATGGATTCCCCCAGAGACCAGGAAGACAGTCACCCATGCACTCATCAGCAGCAAACTAGACTACGGTAACGCCTTCTACACCGGCACCACACTCAAACTCACACGCAAACTCCAGAGAATCCAGAACACAGCCGCGCGCCTCGTCCTTGGCCTCCCCCGCCACGAAAGAATATCACCACACCTCAAAACCCTTCACTGGCTCCCCATAAACAAGAGAATCACATTCAAGATCCTCATCCACGCACACAAATCCCTCCACACCACCGGCCCGACATACCTCAACGAAAGAGTGAGCTTTCACATTCCCACCCGCAACCTCCGATCAGCCAACCTCGCCCTAACCACAGTCCCCCGCATCCAACGAACCACCACAGGAGGCAGGTCCTTCTCCTACCTCGCCCCCAAAACCTGGAACTCCCTCCCCACCCACCTCCGCAAAACTAAAGACCTCCTGCTCTTCAGAAAAACCTCAAAACATGGCTGTTCGAACAGTGACCCTCCTCCCCCCCCCCCACCAAGGGCCTTGAGTCCCTCACGGGTGAGTAGCGCGCTATATACATTTTTTGATTGATTGATTGATTGGGGACCCCTCACTCAGCACATGCACACTGCCTCACAGCTTGTGTGTGCTGGTGGGGAGAAAATCACCAAATCGACATGGCACTCCCCTCAGAGTGCCATGCCAACCTCACACTGCCTGTGGCATAGGTAAGTCACCCCTCTAGCAGGCCTTACAGCCCTTAGGCAGGGTGCACTATACCACAGGTGAGGGCATATGTGCATGAGCACTATGCCCCTACAGTGTCTAAGCAAAAGCTTAGACATTGTAAGTGCAGGGTAGCCATAAGAGTATATGGTCTGGGAGTTTGCCAAACACGAACTCCACAGTTCCATAATGTCTACACTGAAATCTGGGAAGTTTGGTATCAAACTTCTCAGCACAATAAATGCACACTGATGCCAGTGTACAATTTATTGTAACATGCACCCAGAGGGCATCTTGATGTCCCCTGAATACCAATCCGACTTCTAGTGTGGGAATGACCAGTTTATGCCAGCCTGCCACAACCAGATGAGTTGCTGGCCACATGGGGAGAGTGCCTTTGCCACTCTGTGGCCAGGAACAAAGCCTGCACTGGGTAGAGGTGCACAAAAAAAGGGATGCACACTGCCTCACACTCCAGCATAAAATAGCCCCAATCCATCATGGTAAATGCAGTCATTTGATTTAAAGATAGAGACATTTTTCAAAAAGTCTTTCACCTTAAGTAGGTGCAGCAAGTGCCGTATCTCTGGACACGTGTTTCTGGCTTTCGGCCGTCATCAGCAGAGAGATATTATATCTGAAGGGGTTGCTTGAAATGCCGCCGAACGTCTTCACAGGTTTTTGTACCACTCAATAGGCAAACAGGTGCATCACCAGAGCTAGTCAGCTCGTAGGGTCACGGGAGCCATCAATTAGACACACAAAAAAAGGGAGCACACTGCCTTACACTCCAGCATAAAATAGCCCCAATCCATCATGGTAAATGCAGTCATTTGATTTACAGAAAGAGACATTTTTCAAAAAGTCTTTCACCTTAAGTAGGTGCAGCAAGTGCTGTATCTCTGGACACGTGTTTCTGGCTTTCGGCCATCATCAGCAGAGAGAAATTATATCTGAAGGGGTTGCTTGAAATGCCGCAGAACGTCTTCACAGGTTTTTGTACCAATCAGTAGGCAAACAGGTGCATCACTAGAGCTCGTCAGCTCGTAGGCTCACGGGAGCCATCAATTAGACACACAAAAAAACGGGAGCACACTGCCTCACACTCCAGCATAAAATAGCCCCAATGCATCATGGTAAATGCAGTCATTTTATTTAAAGATAGAGACATTTTTCAAAAAGTTTTTCACCTTAAGTAGGTGCAGCAAGTGCCGTATCCCTGGACACGTGTTTCTGGCTTTCGGCCGTCATCAGCAGAGAGAAATTATATCTGAAGGGGTTGCTTGAAATGCCACCAAACGTCTTCACAGGTTTTTGTACCACTCAGTAGGCGAACAGGTGCATCACCAGAGCCCGTCAGCTCGTAGGCTCACGGGTGCCGTCAATCAAACACACAAAAAAAGGGAGCACACTGCCTCACACTCCAGCATAAAATAGCCCCAATGCATCATGGTAAATGCAGTCATTTGATTGAAAGAAAGAGAAATGTTTCAAAAAGTCTTTCACCTTAAGTAGGTGCAGCAAGTGGCGTATCTCTGGACACGTGTTTCGAAAACCTGCAACCAGCGACCTCAGAAGCCTCAGAGGACTGCCCTGACCCCCAGGACCAAGAAACTCCTGTGAGCAGCGGCTCTTCTAAAAAATAGCTACATCTTTGCAACAAAGAAGCAACTTCCAAAGAACTCACTCTTCCTGCCGTAAGCGTGAGACTTCACACTCTGCACCTGACACCCCGGCTCGAGATCCAGAGAATCAACACCACAGGGAGGACTCCACCGGCGACTGCAACCCTGTAAGTAGCCTGAGACGACCCCCATGGATCCCCACAGCGACGCCTGCAGAGAGAATCCAGAGGCTCCCCCTGACCGCGACTGCCTGTAACAACGGACCCGATGCCTGGACCAAGCACTGCACCCCCAGCCCCCAGGACTTGAAGGAACTGAACCTCAGTGCAGGAGTGACCCCCAGGCGACCCTCTGCCTAGCCCAGGTGGTGGCTGTCCCGAGAAGCCCCCGTGCCTGCCTGCACTGCTAGAGTGACCCCCCGGGTCCCTCCATTGTTTCCTATCTAAAACCCGACGCCTGCTTTGCACACTGTACCCGGACGCCTCTGTGCCTCTGAGGGTGTGTTTTGTGTGCCTACTTGTGTCCCCCCCAGTGCTCTACAACACCCCCCTGGTCTGCCCCCTGAGGACACGGGTACCTACCTGCTGGCAGACTGGAACTGGAGCATCCCTGTTCTCTATAGACGTCTATGTGTTTTGGGCACCTCTTTGACCTCTGCACCTGACCATCCCTGAGCTGCTGGTGTGGTAACTTTGGAGTTGCCCTGAACCCCCAATGGTGGGCTGCCTATACCAAGGAACTGAGACTTGTAAGTGTCTTATTTACCTCACAAACTAACCATTACTTACCTCCCCCAGGAACTATTGATTTTTGCAGTGTCCACTTTTAAAATAGCTTATTGCCATTTTAACAAACACTGTATATGTTATTGCTCTAATTCAAACTTCCTAATTTACCTGTGTGGAGTACCTTGCATTTTATGTATTTACTTAGAATCTTGAACCTGTGGTTCTTAAAATAAACTAAGAAAATATATTTTTTCTATATAAAAACCTATTAGCCTGGAGTAAGTCTTTGAGTGTGTGTTCCTCATTTATCGCCTGTGTATACTCTGTGCACACTATCTCTCACTTTGAGATAGTATATACAGAGCCAACTTCCTACAGGATCTCTTCCCAAAAAACTCGGTCTCTCAGCGCTCCACCAGGCAGCCATCACATAAATGCACGGCTGTACCCGCCAGGTAATTGCAACTCTAACAAAACCGGGGAGTGATCCGAAAGAGTACGAGGCATATGTTCAACACACGTCATCCATAATTGTACATCTGTGGTACCCAGCCACCTATCTAGTCTGGACCAGCTGCCATGCGCATAATTAACACACTTACCCTGCCTGTCTCCCCCATGTCAGGCCCGCCACAAGTCCACCAAAGCATTGTCATCCATGATGTGCGTCAAAGCCCTCGCAGCCACCAAATGCTGAGGTCTTGCCCGGCTCTTGCGATCCGCCACCGGGTCCAAGACCACATTGAAATCCCAACCCCACAAAATGGAGCCCGGGCCCAGAGGACTGATCCAGCACCAGACTTCTCCAAAAAATCTGGATCATCAGCATTAGGCCCATAGAGAGACATCAAACAGAAAGGTCTATCATACAAGGTCCCCTGAGCATGACATATCTCCCTCCAGGGTCAAACACCACTCCACAAGTGCACCACAGCAGACCCTTCCGAATCAGAATCGCAACTCCTCGTGCATATCCTGAGTACATCGCCATATGGTTCTCGCCTATCCAGCCAGCTCTCACTCTCGCTTTTGTGCCCTCATGCAGTGGGTCTCCTGCAGCATGCAAATATCAATCGCGTGGCACTGCACATAAGCAAGTGCATCTTGCGACCATCATTGAGCCCCCTAACATTCCAAGTGAAACATCTAACAGCTGTGGCATAGGAAGTCATCTCCCCAAAAGCCATCCAGACGTATGCCCTCCACAACTATTCCGCACAACGCAGCAGCTGCTAAGGAAAGAGAAAGAAAAAGAGGGGGAAAAAATTAATACAGCAACAACCCCTGCAACCAGTATTTCACCACCCCACCCACGCTGGGCCCCCCAATCGGGCCAGGCCGACAAACCCACCCTCACCCAAACATAAAACCCAAGTCAACACAATGCTCGGTTTAAGAGGACTCATCCAAGGGGGCATCAGCAAAGCCACCTGGAAACCTCCACAAGAGGGGTGGATGGGCTAGAGCATCAAAATAATGTATAAAGTCCGGGACCAACACTGCAAGCCAGTCAGAGCAATTTAGATCAGCTCCATCACCCCAGCGGAGGGGTGACCCAGACCTCAGCAGCAGAGCCAAGGTCAATCAGTATCCCTACCAGCAGGGGACTCCACCTCCACTCTCTCCGCCGGCACACTGGCCGGGGGCGCTTTTTTAGGAATAGTCTTGGCATATTTGGCAGCCAGTTTTGGGTCCGTAAAGAAGTACAGTTTGCCCTTATATAATACTCACAGCCTGGCTGAATAAATGAGGGAAAACCTTGCATCTGTCTGGCTCAAAGTGCGCTTTAATGAAAGAAACGTCCTATGTGCGGCCTGCACCCCTGGGGTGGAGTCCGGAAAAAAGTTAAGTTCTATGTTATTGTATATCACTGGGTACCGTTCACGAGCCAGCCGGAGTATTGTATGTCTATCTTGGTAGTTCAAGATACGCACAACGATAGGATGCGCCAGAGCCCCCGACAGAGGCCGGGGGCCAAGCAGCCGGTGTGCCCGCTCCACCACCAGCACCTGAGAGAGCTCACCAGGAAATAACGATGCAAACATAGGCCCTCATTACCACCCTGATAGTCGGTGATAAAGTGGCGGTAAGACTGCCAACAGGCCGGCGGTGATATCTGCGAAATTATGACCACGGCGGGAACAGCTCAGACAGACAGCCACTTTAACACACCGACCGCCAGGGCGGAATCAACAGGCACCACGGCGGTAACCGCATACAGCCAGGCGGAAGACAATGTTCCGCCCACCGTATTATGACACACCAATCCGCCACCTTTTCCAGGGCAGTACCAACAACATCAAGAGCCTGGCGGAAACACTACACAGAAGGGAAACAACTCACCTGTGGAGACTCTGGGAATAACCACTCCGCTATGGATCCCGAGTTGCATGTCTTCCCCATGCTCTTCTATGTGGGTCTCCTGCAGCATGCAAATATCAATCGCGTGGCACTGCACATAAGCAAGTGCATCTTGCGACCATCATTGAGCCCCCTAACATTCCAAGTGAAACATCTAACAGCTGTGGCATAGGAAGTCATCTCCCCAAAAGCCATCCAGACGTATGCCCTCCACAACTATTCCGCACAACGCAGCAGCTGCTAAGGAAAGAGAAAGAAAAAGAGGGGGAAAAAATTAATACAGCAACAACCCCTGCAACCAGTATTTCACCACCCCACCCACGCTGGGCCCCCCAATCGGGCCAGGCCGACAAACCCACCCTCACCCAAACATAAAACCCAAGTCAACACAATGCTCGGTTTAAGAGGACTCATCCAAGGGGGCATCAGCAAAGCCACCTGGAAACCTCCACAAGAGGGGTGGATGGGCTAGAGCATCAAAATAATGTATAAAGTCCGGGACCAACACTGCAAGCCAGTCAGAGCAATTTAGATCAGCTCCATCACCCCAGCGGAGGGGTGACCCAGACCTCAGCAGCAGAGCCAAGGTCAATCAGTATCCCTACCAGCAGGGGACTCCACCTCCACTCTCTCCGCCGGCACACTGGCCGGGGGCGCTTTTTTAGGAATAGTCTTGGCATATTTGGCAGCCAGTTTTGGGTCCGTAAAGAAGTACAGTTTGCCCTTATATAATACTCACAGCCTGGCTGAATAAATGAGGGAAAACCTTGCATCTGTCTGGCTCAAAGTGCGCTTTAATGAAAGAAACGTCCTATGTGCGGCCTGCACCCCTGGGGTGTAGTCCGGAAAAAAGTTAAGTTCTATGTTATTGTATATCACTGGGTACCGTTCACGAGCCAGCCAGAGTATTGTATGTCTATCTTGGTAGTTCAAGATACGCACAACGATAGGATGCGCCAGAGCCCCCGACAGAGGCCGGGGGCCAAGCAGCCGGTGTGCCCGCTCCACCACCAGCACCTGAGATAGCTCACCAGGAAATAACGATGCAAACATAGGCCCTCATTACCACCCTGATAGTCGGTGATAAAGTGGCGGTAAGACTGCCAACAGGCCGGCGGTGATATCTGCGAAATTATGACCACGGCGGGAACAGCTCAGACAGACAGCCACTTTAACACACCGACCGCCAGGGCGGAATCAACAGGCACCACGGCGGTAACCGCATACAGCCAGGCGGAAGACAATGTTCCGCCCACCGTATTATGACACACCAATCCGCCACCTTTTCCAGGGCAGTACCAACAACATCAAGAGCCTGGCGGAAACACTACACAGAAGGGAAACAACTCACCTGTGGAGACTCTGGGAATAACCACTCCGCTATGGATCCCGAGTTGCATGTCTTCCCCATGCTCTTCTATGTGCTGCTCCACTACGAACACCAACAACGGCGAAGATGACCACGGTGAGTACTGCAGCCTAGAACACAGGGGAGGGTGGAGGAAAAAGAAAGTGACACACACATGCAACACGCAACACCCCCACCCCCAACATCATACACACAAGCAGATCAGATGCAGTAACATAACATATACACCCCGTACCCCTCAGGAATAATGCAAGGACAACTACAATAAAGTAAAAAGTGTAATAAGATAAATATAGCAGTAATATGTGCATCCAAATCAAAAAGTATATACATTTTACAAATCAAGGGACACTGCCCAGGCCTCAATGTTTGTGGGCCACAGGGTCACATCACAAAGTCCAAGGTCCCACCTTACTCCTGCAACAACACGGAGAGTGCACTGCAGGGGCATCAGGTCAAAAATAGCCAGGCACCTCAGGGGGATGGGGAATGGGGGGGGTCACCTCAGCCAGAAGATGGTACAACGCCATTGGTCCTGGAGGGGGCAACATGCCCATTGATCTGTCGTGGGGAGTGCAAGGCCACAGTCTCTCAAGTGGGTGACTTGCACCAGTGTTCTTTCCCTAAACTGTAACTTTGCTTCCACAATTGGCACAGCCCTGGCACTCAGATAAGTCCCTTGTAAATGGTACCCCTGGAACCAAGGGCCCGGATGCCAGGGAAGGTCTCTAAGGGCTGCAGCATGTCTTATGCCACCCTGGGGACCCCTCACTCAGCACATGCACACTGCCTCACAGCTTGTGTGTGCTGGTGGGGAGAAAATGACTAAGTCAACATGGCACATCCCTCAGATTGCCATGCCAACCTCACACTGCCTGTGACATAGGTAAGTCACCCCTCTAGCAGGCCTCACAGCCCTAAGGCAGGGTGCACTATACCACAGGTGAGGGCATATGTGCATGAGCACTATGCCCCTACAGTGTCTAAGCAAAACCTTAGGCATTGTAAGTGCAGGGTAGCCATAAAGAATATATGGTCTGGGAGTTTGTCAAACACGAACTCCACAGTTCCATAATGGCTGCACTGAAATCTAGGAAGTTTGGTATCAAACTTCTCAGCACAATAAATGCACACTGATGCCAGTGTGGAATTTATTGTAAAATACACCCAGAGGGCATCTTAGAGATGCCCCCTGAATTCCAGTCCGACTCCTAGTGCTAGGCTGACCAGTTCCTGCCAGCCTGCCACAACCAGATGAGTTGCTGGCCACATGCAGAGAGTCCCTTTGCCCCTCTGTGGCAGGTGCAAAGCCTGTACTGGGTGGAGGTGCTTCTCACCTCCCCCTGCAGGAACTGTGACACCTGGCGGTGAGCCTCAAAGGCTCACCCCTTTTGTTACAGCGCCCCAGGGCATCCCAGCTAGTGGAGATGCCCGCCCCTCCGGCCACTACCCCCACTTTTGGCGGCAAGCCTGGAGGAGATAATGAGAAAAACAAGGAGGAGTCACCCACCAGTCAGGACAGCCCCTAAGGTGTCCTTAGCTGAGGTGACCCCTGCCTTTAGAAATCCTCCATCTTAAGTTTGGAGGATTCCCTCAATAGGATTAGCGATGTGCCCCCCTCCCCTCAGGGAGGAGGCACAAAGAGGGTGTAGCCACCCTCCAGGACAGTAGCCATAGGCCCCCCAGACCTAAACACCCCTAAATTTAGTATTTAGGGGCACCCAAGAACCCAGGAAATCAGATTCCTGCAACCTGAAACAAGAAGAAGGACTGCTGACCTGAAAGCCCTGCAGAGACGACGGAAGACGACAACTGTTTTGGCCCCAGCCCTACCGGCCTGACTCCTGACTCGAAAAACTGCAACAGCGACGCATCCAACAGGGACCAGTGACCTCTGAAGCCTCAGGGGACTGCCCTGAACCTAAGGACCAAGAAACTCCTGAGAGCAGTGGCTCTGCTCAACAAACAGCAACAATATTGCAACTTTTCTGCAGCTTTCAAAGACTTCACTCTTCCTGTCGGAAGCGTGAGACTTCACCCTCTGCACCTGACGCCCCTGGCTCGAGCTCCAGAGAACCAATACCACAGGGAGGACTCCCAGGCGACTGCGACCTCGTGAGTAGCTCGAGACGACCCCCCCTGGACCCCCACAGCGCCGAATGCAGAGAGAATCCAGAGGCTCCCCCTGACCATTACTGCCTGGAACAAGGAACCCGACGCCTGGACCAAGAACTGCACCCGCAGCCCACAAGACCTGAAGGAACCGAACCTCAGTGCAGGAATGACCCCCAGACGACCCTCTGCCTAGCCCAGTTGGTGGCTGGCCCGAGAAGCCCCCCTGTGTCCTGCCTGCACCGCTAGAATCCAATACAAAACCTGATGCCTGCTTTGCACACTGCACCTGGCTGCCCCTGTGCCGCTGAGGGTGTGTTTTGTGTGCCTACTTGTGTCCCCCCCAGTGCTCTACAAAACCCCCGTGGTCTACCCTCCGAAGACACGGGTACTTACCTGTAGGCAGACTGGAACCGGAGCACCCCTGTTCTTCATAGGCACCTATGTGTTTTTGACACCTCTTTGACCTCTGCACCTGACCGGCCCGGAGCTGCTGGTGTGGTAACTTTGAGGTTGCCTTGAACCCCCAACGGTGGGCTACCTAGGCCCAGAAACTTAGACTTGTAAGTCTCTTACTTACCTGACAACTAACTATTACTTACCTCCCCCAGGAACTGTTGATTTTTGCACGCTGTCCACTTTTAAAATAGCTTATGGCCATTTTTACTAAAACTGTGTATTCTATTGCTCTAATTCAAAGTTCATAACTTACCTGTGTGGAGTACCTTGCATTTTATGTATTTACTTAAAATATTGAATCTGTGGTTCTAAAAATAAATTAGGAAAATGCATTTTTCTATATGAAAACTATTGACCTGGAGTTGTCTTTGAGTGTGTGTTCCTCATTTATTGCCTGTGTGTCTACAACAAATGCTTAACACTACCCTCTGATACGACTACTGCTCGACCACACCACAAAAAATAGAGCATTAGAATTATCTAATTTTGCTACTATCTTACCTCTAAGGGGAACCCTTGGACCCTGTGCACACTATCTCTCACTTTGAGATAGTATATACAGAGCAAACTTCCTACACATGGCCAACAGTATGCCGGAGGAAGTGGCACACCAGCAGGCCCCTGACACTAGCCAGACTACTGAACAGCCCTCCACCTCCGCTATTGTAGACAGGAGGCCCTGCCATAGGATCAACAGGCCACCAGCACCCCCCCTGCAGAAGGAGAACCATCCCACAAACGCTCCCTCTGATCCAGGCAGAAGCCAGGGACTATTGCCAAAACGCCCGCCAGGAAATAAGACTCTCCTGATTGTCACTGTTGTGTCCCACTCTGTCAACCTGTCCACCTTGAACTGCCATTGCTCCCCTTCCTGGTATGGTGTATGTCAAATGTTTTCAAAATGTATTTGTTTAACCAGGTCCAAACATTGCAATTCAACTGTACAATGTTTACATAGGAAAGACCTGTAGTTGGCTGCACTGAACACACCAGGAGCAATAGTGGGGCATCAACATGTGAAAAAAGAGATGCTAAAGGGTACAGTGAGTGGACATAGAAGTAGGAATTCACAGCCTGCCAGTGATAATGTCACACATCAAACTGTCAATTATATGTGAAATACCACTGTCTTACCTGTGTCTCATTGGAAGTATTGACGAATAACTGCACTTCTGTTGTCCTCATCCTCATCCTCTGCCTCCTAATCTTCACTGTTCACAGGGTCCACTGCTGCCACACGGCCATCTCCAGCCTCCTCCTCCTCCTGCAGAAAAGGCACATGGTGGCGCACGGCAAGGTTGTGCAACATACAGCATGTCACGATGATCTGGCAGACCTACTTGGGTGAGTAGCACAGAGATCCACCTGTTAGATGGAGGCACCGAAACCTGCCCTTCAGGAGGCCGAAGGTCCTCTCTATAATCCTTCTTGTTCACCCACGTGCCTCATTGTAACGTTCCTCTGCTCTTGTCCTCGCATTCCTCACAGGGATCAGTAGCCATGAGAGGTTGGGGTAACCAGAGTCACCTACAAATATCGAGGGGCAGCTGTTAGCTACACACTCACCCTTAGGGCCCAACACATACCCATACACCAACATCCACTGGGTGGGACCAGGGCTCACCTATTAGCCACACCCTGTGCCTCTGGAGTTGGGCCATCACTTTAGGGATGCTGCTATTCCTCAGGATAAAGGCATCATGCACAGAGCCAGGATACTTGGCATTGACGTTGGAGATGTACTGGTCCGCCAGGCACACCATCTAGACATTCATAGAGTAAAAACTCTTTCAATTTCTGCTCATTTCGCCGGGGGTGGGGGGGCAAATGTAATATGTGTTCCATCTATTGCCCCAATGATGTTGGGGATACGTCCCATTGCATAGAAGTCAGCTTTCACTGTGGCCAAATCCTCCACCTGGGGGAAAATGATGTAGCTGCACATGTGTTTAATCAGGGCAGCCAACACTCTGGTCAGCACTAATGAGAACATTGGCTGTGACATTCCTGCTGCCAAGCCCACTGTCACTTGGAAAGAACCAGTTTCCAGGAAATGGAGCACTGATAGGACTTGCACAAGAGGGGGGATCCCGGTGTGGTGACGGATAGCAGATATTAGGTCAGGCTCCAATTGGGCACACAGCTCAGTGATTGTGGCCCTGTCAAGTCTATAAGTGAGGATAATGTGCCTGTGCTCCATTGTTGCCAAGTCCACCAGGGGTCTGTACATGGGGGGATGTCTCCATCTCCTATTCATCCGCAACGGTTGCAATCTATGGGGCAAAAGAGTGAGCAGCTGGTCATTATCTGTACATTCTAACCACTACAGTTCAATGCATTATGTGATTGTAACATTATTTTGATGGGATATGTCCAAAATGTAAATTTGTGCTCCACAACCGCCGTGCAACTCCTCATTGGTTATCATTGGGCCCTATGGGGTACAGTGGGCAATGATGATGTACGCCGGCGGTGACTGTACGCACCGCCGCGGACGTGACCGCCAATTTCTATCTGTTGACTCACTTACTAGCTAACCTTCAACAGGAGAGGACCTACAGTGCATGTGCTGCTGTGACCTGTGTCTGGAACCGACCATGGCTCGTGTTACTGGGGAAAGGGCCCCTGCCTTCACCTCGGTGGAGTTGGAGTGATTGGTGGATGAGGTCCTACCCCAGTACAACGCATCCAGAACGCATCCGCCCGCCTGATCCTCAACATACCCCGCCGATGTCACATCTCCCCCCACCTGAAGGACCTCCACTGGCTCCCTGTGGATAAAAGGATCACCTTCAAACTCCTCACCCACGCACACAAGGCACTACACAACACCGGACCCACCTACCTGAACACCAGACTCAACTTCTACGTCCCCACACATCAACTCCGCTCTGCCAACCTCGCCCTCGCCATTGTCCCCCGAATCCAGCGCAAGACCTCTGGCGGCAGATCCTTCTCCTTCCTCGCCGCCAAGACCTGGAACTCTCTCCCCACCTCACTACGCCAGACCCAAGACCTCCTCACCTTCAGGAGACTCCTCAAGACATGGCTCTTCGAACGCTAGCAGCACCCCCCCCCCAGCGCCTAGAAACCCTGTCGGGTACATAGCGCGCTTTATAAATTCACTGATTGATTGATTGATTGAGTACAGACTGCTGTATGGGCCTCCAGACCAACAGGTGAGTACACCGTGAGTACGATGCATGGGGCGTGAATACATGGAGTGCTGTGTGTGAAGGCCTCATGTAGGGGGATGGGCCCTGGACAGCGTGCAGCATGTATGCTGGGTCATGTTTGTGCTAATGGAGATGGGAAGGGGCATGGTGGGATATAAGTGTAACAGCCAGGACGATCGGACTAATACCTTTCCCTGTGTCTAATTCCCTGCAGGTCAGCGCCCATCAAAAGAAGGGTATATGGCGTGCCATCACCAAGGACGTGCAGACCCTGGGGATCTACGGCAGGCGGAGCACCCACTGTCGCAAATGGTGGGAGGACCTGAGCCGCTGGGCACGGAAGATGATGGAGGCCCAGCTGGGGATGGCCTCCCAACAAGGAAGGGGTGCCCGTCGAACCCTGACCCCCCTGATGGCCCGCATACTGGCGGTGGCCTATCCAGAGATGATGGGCGCTTGTGGGCATCACAGCAGCAACAAGGGGGTGAGTATAGTGCCCTACATTACAACTTACACCTGGTGGGGTGGTATCCGGATGGGGGGGGTGGGCCCTGTGGGTGCCCCTAGGTCAGGCCTGGCATTGCAGAGTAGGTCCCATGTTGGGCAGGGTTCTGATGTGAAAGTCCTCCAACCAAGCTAGTAGGCATCAACTACTGGGCAGTATTCTGGGGTCTCAGGTATGCTGCAATTTGAGATAGGTGTCCCTATCCCTGGGCTGGTGACTAGCACTGTGACTGGTAGTGCATTGCCTAATGCATAGGGCTGTTCCCTGTGTGTGAGTGTGTCATTTACACCAACTGTAGTGTTGGTGCTGCCATTGACCAAGTGTATCCTTTGTCTCTACCCCCCTTTTTTGTTTTGTCACCCTGTCCTTATGTGCATTAGCATCATCTGGAGGAGGAGCAGAGGCAACGGAGGGAGCTGCATCCCACAGGACCCAGGAGGCTGAATACACCGATGGTGAGGGCACCAGTGGGACAGAGGACATGGGGAGCACCACGACGGAGACTAGAGGGGACAGTTCGGACACGGATACCTCCACCGATGGAAGCTCCCTGGTGGTGGCAGACACTTTTGTGCCCACCCCAGCTACAGGTACAGCCGCCACCCCAGTACCAGCACCGACCTCCAAGCAGCCCATCAACGAGTTTCCTGTGCCCACTCGCCCAGGAGGGTGGGCATCTCCTTCACCCCAGGCACCTTAGGCCCTGCCTGTTAGCCCTGTTGCACTGAGTGAGGAGGCTATTAACCTGCTGTGATCCATCTCTGTTGGGCAGTCAACCATTGTGAATGTCATCCAGGGGCTGGCAGCCCAAATGCAACAGTCCAATGAATTTCTGGAGGACATTCACACTAGCTTGGCGGCCCAACAGAGATCAATCCAGGCTCTGGCCTCCTCTCTGATGGCAGCCATTGTCCCTGTTTCCACCCTCCAACTTCCTCTTCCCAATCCCATTCCCCTCAACCCCAACATATCCCAAGCACACAGTGAGAAGATGAGACACCTCTGACAAAACACAAGAGTGGACATGGCAAACACAAGCACCACACTTCATCCCACAGGCACTCACACAAACACCAGACAGAAGCATACCAACATCCACTGCCTCCACTGTGGCCCCTCCTCCTCCTCGTCCACCTCCCTCCTACTAGTGTCTCCACTCACACATGCATGCACTACATATTCAGCCACTACCACCACCACCAGCAGGAGGCGGTCGAGAACCGCAGTGGAACTTCTCATTGGTTATCATTGGGCCCTATGGGTTCGAGTAGCCAATGGTGATGAACGCCGGTGGTGACGGTATGCACCGTCACAGACGTGACCGCCATTTTCTATCTGTTCACTCACTTGCTACCTGACCTTCAACAGGAGAGGACAACACTGCAAGTGCTGCTGTGACCTGGGTCTGGAAGTGGCAATGGCTCGAGTCTCAGGGGAAAGGGCCCCAGCCTTCATTTCGGAGGAGTTGGAGAGACTGGTGGATGGGGTCCTACCCCAGTACTGATTGCTATATGGGCCTCCAGACCAACAAGGGAGTACACTGTGTGCACGATGAATGGGGCATGAATGCATGGAGTGCTATATGTGAAGGCCTCGCGTAAGGGGGGGTTGAAGGGGTCCTGAGCAGCATGCTGCATGTATGGTGGGCAATGTATGTGCGTAAGGGGATGGGAGGGATATGGTGGGCCATGAGTGTAACAGGCCGGATGGTATGACTGATAGCATTATTCTATGTTTATTTGTCTGTAGGTCAGTGCCCATCAGAAAAAGGGTATATGGCATGCCATCGCCAAGGATGTGCGGACCCTGGGGGTCTACAAGTGGAGCACCCACTGTCGCAAACGGTGGGAGGACCTGAGACGCTGGGCAAGGAAGATGGCGGAGGCCCAACTAGGGATGGCCTCCCAACGAGGAAAGGGTGCCCGTCGAACCATGATCCCCCTGATGTTCCACATACTGGCGGTGGCCTATCCGGAGTTGGATGGGCACTTGAGGGCATTGCAGCAGCCACAAGGGGGTGAGTACAGTTTCCAAATCTGCAAATTGCGCATGGTGTACTACATCCTCATCCACTACCTCCATCACCATCACGCCTATCAGTACACAGCCCTCACTGGCAGTCACCACCCCTACATCTATGCACACGTCCCCTGTGTCCTCTCCCATTGTGTTGGGGGAAGGTGCGTTCCATTGCAGCAAGACACCAACTCGCTGTACAGAGGACTGGCGGTGGACCCCCTCCTCCTCCCCCACAACTAACAACATGGGAGGAGCAAGTCTTGGCAATCATGCATCCTGAGGGCTGGCTGGAGTAGAAGGAGGACAGGACTCTAGTAAGACAACTCTCTATTATTATCACCCCCCTACCTGCATGCCATCACATACCCCCACCCACGCTCTCACTACCATCACTCCACCACCTCCCACACACCCCATCATCACAACCCACTCATCCCAATGCCAAGCTCTGCATGCTCTACCAATGCATGGACACCACTCACAGACCTGCATGGACACCATTCACCACAGCATGCACGCTAGAGAGAATCACCCAGCCCACCAAATAACAACTCACACAAGGCAAAGCTGCCAGGGTAATAACAACCATAGAGGGCAAGACACCCATGCACAATATGTTGCACGCAGAAACAATAACACTGTATTTACATACCAACAGGTAACCCAGCCAATGTCACCGGCGATGAGATGCAAGCAACATCCAGTCCCCCCTCAGAAGAGTCCCACAGTGATGACAACAGCTCTGCTCGACTGGATCTGGATGACCAACCTGGCCCATCAGGAGCCTCTGGACAGTTACCCAGCCACAGTTTCACACCACCACAGAGCCACCCCCTCAGGAAACACCACCACAGCACCCACCCAGCAAGCCCATCCCTCTGTCCCCAGGACATGTCAATCAGCAGTATATCCACCACTACAGGCGAGAAGGAGGACAGAGGGCGCCAACAATCACCCCAGGCGCCCAGGGCCAAGCCCCCCAACCCATAGACCCCAGCGGAACACAGCACCCCGCTGTTGAAATGAGGCAGGGTGACCCCCGGTGTGAAGCACCAAGGCCCACTAACATAGGCATCACCCTCTGCTCTAGCAGCGTCCGCTAGAGCCACAGCCCGGTGTCACAAGCTACAGGTGTCGTCCCAATAGGCGACAACAGGGGGCCCACCCAGAGGCATCAGGCAGGGCCCCAGGGTAGGTAAAAAAAAAACAAAAAGAGGGGGGGGGGTCACAAGCCGACCACTCCCCCATGCAACAGACCTCAGCCGGAATAGGACTGGATGGGCCCAGGCCCACCAATGCGCTTGGCCCTGCCGTCAGCCACAGGCACTCCTCATGTAGGCCACAGCAGGAGGCCACCCCGAGGCGTCAGACGGGGGCCCCAAGAATATGCCATCCCAAAAAAATATGGGCGGGTAGCCTTCCACACGTGCCCCCCCACAGCCTGCCGTGGCACTGCCACGGGCACAATCATACACCCTATCCCTTCTAGGGAGCGCAGAGCCTTTACCCTAGGCCGCAGGTACCAAAGTAGCCCCGCCCACCAGCCCAGGCCGTCAACGTCCACAGTTTAACTCCAGAGGGGCCTGTGGGCCAATGAACCCGCCGATGCGGCTCCTCGGGCTCACCAGCAAGGGTCCCTGCGGTGCTGTCCAGAAGCCGCAGGGCTGACAAGCAAGGGAACACGGGGAGGTTGAGAATCGCTCCTGCCCAGTGGAGCCTCACAAAGTGGCAGCCATTCGTGGGATGGCCAAGCCACGCCCCTCTACTAAGCCCTGTCTGACATGGAATGCCACCTAGCTAGTTAACAAGATTTTTCCATTTACCCTGAGCTGGACCACGCAGCAATATCTGAGCTGGCATTAAGGGGAACCCACTAACTGAAACCTACCACCAGGATCCCATGCCAGGCAACAAAGATGGTTGTTACACACACTGTACTCACCCCCTTGTGGCTGCTGTGCTGCCCTCAAGTGCCCATCCAGCTCTGGGTAGGCCACCGCCAGTATGCAGGCCATCAGGGGGGTCAGGTTACGACGGGCACCCCTCCCTCGTTGGGAAGCCATCCCCAACTGGACCTCCGTGGTCTTTCCGGGCCCAACATCTCAGGTATTCCCAGCGTTTCCTGCTGTGGGTGCTCAGCCTGCTACAGACCCCCAGGGTCTGCACGTCCTTGGTGATGGACGCCACAATCCCTTCTTCAGATGGGCACTGACCTGCAGAGGAAATACAGACCAGAGGACCCCATTAACCATACAATCCATCCTGTCACACATATGGCCCACAAATACCATTTCCCCTCTAATGGCACACACATCACCCAGAGCCCTGCATGTACACTACTACAAGCCATACCCCCCACCCAAATTACACACTGCCAGTACACACACATCTCCATGCAACCTTGTCACATGCATCGTTCCCATGATGTACTTACCTGGAGGCCCATACAGCTGTTCATACAGGGGTAGGACCCCATCCACCAGGTGCTTCAACTCCTCTGAAGTGAAGGCAGGGGCCCTTTCGCCTGTCATACTGGCCTTGCAGGTTCCAGACTCAGGTCACAGCAGGACACGCAGTGGATGTGTTGTCCTGTTGAAAGTCAGGAATTAAGTGAGGTCATAGACAGAAAATGATGGTCACATCTGCGGCGATGTACACCATCACTGCCGCCGGTGATCCTCATTGGACACTGTACTCCATAGAGCCCCATGAAAACCAATGAGGAATAGCACGGGTGCAAGACCGTCTTCCGCCATGATGCCCAACGCCGGCGGAGTTACATCACTTCCACCTGTCTCTACATACAGGACAGGTGGTCGCCATTTTATGGTGCTGGTCAACATTCTAAAATTGAAAACTGCGTCATTGCTGTGAATTGTACATACATTGCCATTTACAGAGTCCAATTACATACCAGCTCAATGTACACTGAGGTGGTGGTTCCATTGTCCAGTTTGTCACTCCCTTCTCACTCTTGTGTCCCTTAGGTACCTACCACTGTGGAGGAATAGGAGTAGGAGGAGGCAAGCTCCCGTGTACAGACCCCTTGTGGACTTGGCTGCACTGGAGGACTGGCACATAATACTCACTTATAGACTGGACAGGGCCACAATCACAGAACTGTGTGCTCAATTGGAGCCTGATCTGATATCTGCTATTCGTCATCCCACAGGGATCCCCCCTCTTATGCAGCTTCTATCTGTGCTCCATTTCCTGGCAACTGGCCCTTTCCAAGTGACAGTGGGCTTGGCAGCAGGAATGTCACAGCCAATGTTCTCAATAGTGCTGACAAGAGTGTTGTCTGCCCTGATTAAACACATGCTTAGCTACATCGCTTTCCTTATTCTAAATATTATTGGGGCCACTGACAGAACACATATAGCGTTTGTTCCCCCCCCCCCAGCAAAATGAACAGGTGTTCAGGAATCGGAAGAGTTTCCACTTACTCGATGTGCAAATGGTGTGCCAGGCTGACCAGTACATCTCCCACGTCAGTGCCAAGTATCCTGGGTCAGTGCATGACGCCTTCATTTTGAGGAATAGCAGCATCCCTAATGTGATCGCACAACTACAGAGGCACAGGGTGTGGCTAATAGGTGACCCTGAGTCCCCACCCAACGCATGTCAGTGTATGCCTTCCAAAGCAATCCCCCATACCATTGTGCAAGGCTAATGTTTGTTCCTCAATTCTTGCAGGTGACTCTGGCTACCCAAACCTGTTGTGGCTCTTGACCCCTGTAAGGAATGCCAGGACAGGGGCTGAGAATAGGTATAATGATGCTCAGGGGCAAACCAGGAGAATAATTGAGCGTAACTTCGGCCTCCTGAAGGCCAGGTTCAGATGCCTCCATCTGACAGGTGGATCCCTCTGCCACTCCCCTGAGAAGGTCTGCCAGATTGTTGTTGCATGCTGTATGTTGCACAACCTGGCCATCTGATGACATGTGCCCTATTTGCAGGAGGAGGAGGGTGAAAATGCTCCTGTGGCATCAGTGGACCCTCAGGACAGTGAGGATGAGGAGGCAGAAGATGAGAATGTGGATAACAGGACATCAGTCATACGTCAGTACTTCCAACAACACACAGGTAAGACAGTGGAACTGACCATTCCTCTGATTATTTATCTTTTCAGTGTGGCTGTAGCATGATGGCAGTCACTGCCTTACCATCTCAACTGACTGTTACCTATGCCTTCTCATTTTGCAGATGTGGGTGTGGTTACAACTGTGTACTGATGTGATGACTACAGACAGCTAAAGGCCTTTATTCATATGGAATCACAAAGTTTGATGGTGGTCTTGGTCTTGGCAAGTGTCTCTGGCATCTGTCTGGGTCACAGGAAACGTTTACGGGGTGGTTCACCTTCTGCAGAGGGATGGGTGCTGGTGGCCAGTGAGTCCTGTGGCAGGGCCACCTGTCCACTAGCTGTAGCAGATGTGGAGGGCTGTTCAGTTGACTGGCTAGTGGAAATGGCCCACTGGTGTGCGGTGTATTCTCTCATGATGTTGGCCATATCACCCAGCACCCCTGCAATGGAGACCATGGTGGTGTTGACGGCATGCAAATATTTCCTGATCTCCTGGTGGTGTTTCCCCTGCAGCCACTGGTTCTACTGCATGATGTTTAACATCTGACCCATCTTGTCCTGGGATTGTTGGTAAGCCCCAGGACATTGGTGCGTGCCTCCTGGGCATTCGGTTCCCTGGTCCTGTCCTCCCCCTCGTGCAAAGCTGTCCTCCGTGTGTCCCTGTCCCCCTGTGCCTGTGTCCTCTGAACGGTGTGCCCACTGCCACTGACCCCAGAAACCTGATTGTCTTTGCTGTGAGGTGTGGACTGGGGTCTCTGTAAAGGTGGGCACACTTCTGATTGACTTGTCCAGGGGATAGAGTTGTGGGGCTGTTGCCTGGCTGCTGTGGTGTTGGATACTGAAGGGGGAGGCTCTGTGGTGGAGTGGATGCTGGCTGGGGTGGCCGACAGACCAGTGGTCCCTGATGGGTCAGGAAGTTCATCCAGATCCAGAAGTCCAGAGTTACTGTCATCACTGGGGGCATCTTCTAATGGGGGACTGGGTAGCCGTGGCACCTCCTCGCCGCTGAGATTGGCTGGTGCCCCTGTGGGGATGTAAGTGGCGTATTATGCTACATGTCTCTACATCTTCTATATCCCTAGCTTCCCCTATGTTGTTGCTGTTGCCCTGCAACCTTTGTTTGTGTATGGTGATGTCTTGTGGGATTGTTAGTTCTCCATGCTGTGCATGTATTGGTGGTGGGTGTACATACAGGGCTTGGCCTTCAGGTTAGTCAATTGTGGTGGTGCACTGTGTGGAATGGAGTGGAGTGATGGGTGTCAGGGTGAGGGGTGGTGGTGGCATGCAGATATGTGGGGGGATAGGGAGTAAATATTGATTCACCAGTGTCCAGTCCTCCTGCAACTCCAGTGAGTCCCTCAGGATGCAGTATTGCCAAGACTTGCTCCTCCCATGCTGTCAGCTGTGGGGGAGGAGGTGGGGGTTCACTGCCAGTTCTCTGGATGGCAAGCTGGTGCCTTGCTGCCATGGAACGTACCTTGCCCTGTAGATCGTCCCGAACACCATGCTGTCCGATGGTGTTCACCCTGTCTACAATTCTCCATCATAGTTCCATCTTCCTGGCAATGGAGATTCGCAGTACCTGTGCTCCAAACAGCTGTGGCTCTAGCCTGACTACTTCCTCCACCATGACCCACAACTCCTCTTCTGTAAAACGGGGGTGCCTTTGTAGGGACATGGGTGTTGTGTGTTGTGTGGTGTGTGTTGTGCAGTGGGTGTTGAGTAATGTGGTGAGGTGTGGGGTGCGTGACAGATGGATGGGTGATTGTGGTGTGTGTGTGTAGTTGTGTCTCTGATTTGTGTGGTTATCTCTTGGCTATTTTCCGAGTTTGTAAAGGGTGGTGGGAAATGCGTGTGTGTGTTTTATAGTGCTCTGGGTGCGTGTGTGTCATGTGTGTAACAGTGTCAGGTGTGTGATTTTAGCTTTGGCCAGTGTTGTTTTGTTATATATTTGGGTGGCCATTCTGACCGTGCCGGTGTGTACCACAAATGGTTTACCGCCATTGAAGGTCCGCCGTGGTGATTCGTGGGTCATATTGTGGAGGGCGTTGTTTTGTTGGCGTTACGTTATGGGTTTTCGGACTGAAAGTTTACCACTAACTTTTGGTCTGGCTGATATGTGTTTGTGGCAGTATTCTGTCAGTTTAGTGTGTGTGTGTCATAATATGTCGAATGGATGTTCACCTCCGCGACGGTATGTTGGCGGCCATCACCGCGACGGTAACCAGGATTCACCACATATTTCATAATGAGGGCCCAAGTCTTGTATCAAGTATAGGTTTCACCACAAACCAAAAAGTTCAATACAAGCAGTCTTTTTAGTGAAAGCACACAAATTTGATGCCATCAAAAACTGTACTCATGGAAACCAATATGAAGATAGAGCCTAAGCCCCTCTCTCAGTCCTACATTTTTTGTTAATTGCATAAGTTCAGGTGACAATTGCACTGTCAATCCAGTATCCATGTAGATTGGTTTAGCTCTGAGCATCCCATACTGCACTGAAACTCAAATCTCCAATCTACAGTTAATAATAGAAGGAAGAGGAGGCTGCTGAGACTGCAATACATTCCTCATGTCTGCCCTCCTACCATCTGCGCTACTTTCGCAGAAAGACAAGCAACATAAATGATATATAAGACACTTTAATATCATTACAGTGCCATGTGTGTGCCCCTGAAAGGTCAAGCACAGGCAGCTGGAAAAATGAACAAAATGATCACAGCTGCTGATGGCAGGCACTTTTTTCTGGAAGCACACAACTTCTGGCAAATCAAAATATACACTTCTAGCTACCGACATGTAGGTGGAGCCAAAACCCCTTTCTAATGATAATCATATAATTGTCTGCGAAAGCTGCGCTGTCAAGCCAGACCATAAAAAGGAGCATTAAGATAAGCAGAAGTGGGACAAATGCAAGTCTTTCAGACCAAGAGGAATTGGACAGGTGTCCAGTTTTCTCTCTGCAGCAACACTGCTCTTGAATCAATTATTCTCTGTCTGACACCCCAAGAAGATCAGTGGGATTCAAGAAGGCTGTCCTCAGCTAACACCCACTGCGTACTACAACATGGTTTCAATAATATGTTAGTCCTTTTGAAACCTTTTATTATGGCCAAGTTACTGTTTTCAAAGAAAGACTGTATCATATCATAACACAAATCTTAACATAAGATTGCATAACAAGAACATTTACATTTATTAATCCACCCCAGGTTGTCATGGGATTGTGCAGTTGTAGGAAGCTGGCCTGGTGTGTGGTGGGTAGCTCAGGTACTTACACCTTATACCAGGTCCAGATATTCCCTATTAGTGTAGTGTAGGCAGTGTCTAGAAGTCAGGCTCTCTAGAGGTAGCTGTGGAAGAGCAGCCAAGGCTTATCTAGGAGACATGCAAAGCTCATGCTATACCACTATAGTCATACAGCACTTACAAACATGAAAGAAAACACTCAGCGTTACAAAAATAAAGGTACTTCATTTTAGTGACACAATACCAAAAATTACTAGAGAGGCAACCCTCCAATAGAAGGTAAGTAGCACACTAGATATATACACTAGTTACCAGAAATAGGCACAGAAAGTGATAGAAAACAGTGCAAATGCAATTAGACAATAGTGACCCTAGGGGGAGCCCAAAGCATAGTCTAAAGAAATAGAATGCGAACACAGGGCCCCCACCTCGGTAAGTGGAATGTGTAGAGGGGAGCGGGGGGTACTAGGAAACCCCAAAGGTAAGTACCACTGTGTCCCCTATCGACCAGGAGAAAAGGAGTAAGTTAGTTGATTTTCCCCAAACCACCCAAAAGGAAAGAAAAGAAGAAAATGCAACACCCAGGCAATACTGCAAGAAACCAGCAGTGGATTTCTGAAGAGGAAGACCTGTGGAAGAAGAGGACCAAGTCCATAAGCCACAGAAGAGTCCAGGAGGAGTAAGAGCTACTGTAGTGTGGCCATTTTATTATAGCTTTATGCGCGTTAGCTTAACGTATTAGGCCTCTGTGCACTTTGCCCTAGATGCATTTTATTTAGCCTTGCACTGTTATTTTACAATAACCAGTTTCATGGTCTTGTTTTATTTCCTTCTATCACACTGTTTAGCTTACTTCAGCGCTGTGTTCGCAAACAATACATTCTTGCTCACTCTGTGCTTCAGTCAAGGATACAGTCTGGTACATTGCCGATAGACGTGGTAGAAGTTTAGGCCCATATTTATACTTTTTGATGCAAAACTGTGCCGGCGCAGTTTTGCGTCAAAAATATTACCGCCGGCTAACGCCATTTTGGTGCGCCGTGCGGGCGTCATATTTATACTTTGACGCACTGCGGCGCAAACAACAGGTGGGAGACATTATTTTTGATGCACACCGCGGCGTCAAGTCATAAAGGAAAACGACGTTAACGCGGCGGAAATGACTGTGGGTCGATTTACGACACCGCAAACCGGATATGCGCCGTTTTTTTTGACGCAATAGCGTCAAAAAACACAGCGAACACAGCCATTTCACCAGAGGAGAGCCAAAATGGATCCCAGATGCCACTACAGACCCCAGGAAGATGACAGCAGACCAGGAACCAGCCAGGAGGACCCACACAAGAACCAGGACACTTTTAAGAAGAAAAGAAAGTGTTGCTTCAGTGCAGAGGAGCAGGAAATTCTGGTTAAAGAGGTGACGGAACACCAGCACCAACTGTTTGTCACATCAAAGTTGCCAATCAGTAGGAGAGAGGCTATATGGCAACAAATTGTCGACAAGATTAACAGTGTGGCTGAAGTACGCAGAACAGTCATTGAGTGCAAGAAACGCTGGCATGACTGCAAACGCAGGACCAAGGAAAAGATGGCCAGGAACAGGAAGGCAGCACTGCAGACTGGAGGGGGAGTCCAGCACACCAAGAGGCCCTGGACCACATGGAGGAGATGGTCGCAGCCGTCATCCCTGAGGAGATCGTCACAGGGATTCAAGGACAGGACAGCGCAGACTACCAGGAGACAACGCACATGCAGGGTAAGTCGCATGGGGAATTGAAATGCACTAATGTCAACTGCAACCGGGGGGGGAATACCTACTACACATTGCATGTAATGTATCATATACATGGAGTGGCATGGGTAAAGGGGCATGGCATTGGGGCATGGCCCGTTCTGAGAAGACTTGGGGCACACCATTACACAACACCAACAACAGTCCCATGGGGGCATGCTGTCATGCCAACGATGGAGCAAAGGGAAAGCCACGACAGGAGGGAAGGCCACTACGTCAAACTTACATCCTGGCACTCGTCAGCCAACATACCTCCTACATCAACTAGGGCCCTAATAGCAATCCTCTAGCCAAACCGAAAACTGCAATGTAACTGTGACAACAGTTGCCACTACCACCTCTGATCTGTGTGCAGCTCAAGTAGCCAATGGCAGTAACCTTCCCATGGAACCTACATACCTAACTTAGGGGGTGAGGATGACATCTGCAACAATCTCCTGAAACAAGACAAAGGCCCCAGTACACTCAAATGTCAATTCCCATAGTTGTCACAAACATCAGCCAAAGTAAACAACAATAGGAGCGACACAGCACTAAGGACACACCCATGCTGCATATGTCAGGGTCCATCCTGTGCCTTGGTAACAAGTCAACATCACAAATGTCATACTGCTCCAACAACAGCATTGAGGAGGGGACACATGTAACTGGTCACTGAAATACACCTGCACAGTTAGAGGACGAAATAGGACACTGATACGACTATCAGGGCAATCCAATGTTACACACATTACCCAACATCAGCAGGACCCATTAACAATGTCAACATCCATAACAGATCATAACATTGCCATGCATAGGACATGCAACATGTCAATTACATTTAAGTCGATGTAAACAATCAGGGATTGGGGCAGGTCCTGATAGTTAAGTGTGCTGCCAGGGCCATCAGAACACCCACAGCCAGTGAAAGGTCTCACCATGAGAATGGATATACACGGAGGGTCGAGTAGGACAAGAAGGTGGCAATTCTCTATTTGGCATAAAGCAACACCCAGAGGCAATGAGGCTGACAAGTCTGATAACTCAATAACATACATGTGTCACACAGGTGGGCCATAGGCCTGAAACAATGCCCATCTGAAGGACTTCAGATATTAATACAAAACAAGATCACAAAGTGAATTCATCAAAAGGCAGGCACGTCACGTCAAAATTGTCACAACACAGACACACTAATTGTACCCTGTTTCATTGCAGAGGAAGATGTATCTCCTGCCGATATGCCTGTCCCAGATTTCACTGATGACATGGATGACGAGCTGATAAACATTCCCCAGGAGACTATCCCAAAGGTCCTTGAAACCCTTCTGACCCCACCTTCAGTCACAAGGAAGAGCACAGAACAAGCAGCCATCGCAGAGGATCCACCCACCACCCGAATTGTAAGACCTGCCAGCTCCAATACAGCTGAGGACTGAGACGACACTGGCATCAGCTGGCATCAGCTTTGAGAGAACTGTAGTTGGAGTACAGCGGGAGCTGGCCAAGGAGGTGTGGGTGGTGATGCAAAATATGGCAGCCAGCCTTGAGGGGATGCGTTCGTGCATGATGTCATCTGCAGATCAGGCAGCAGCTATGCAAGCCCTAACATCTATCTTGCAGGAACTGCAGAAAACCCAGAAGGAAATCAGCACAGCTATAATACAGTTGACCCAACACCTACAACAGCAATCCTGTCAACGCGTACACGAATGCAACATGGAACCCCTCAGGGCCGACCTGGCTGCCTACCATCGTGATGTGGCTGCTATTCTCAAGAACCAGCAGGCCCTCCTTGCAGCAGTACTGCCCTTAAGACCTTCACAGGGACCAGCGACCGGGATGTCTGACTCCACGTCTTCTAACACTGAGGTGTGTGTTGCCCCTTCACAACCAACAACAACAAGGACAAAGCAGGCAACACACACATCTGAAGAAGAAGACATGGAACAGATCACATTCACAAGGAAAAGTACCCGGAAGCACTAGTCCCTGCCACATAGCCAACTATTACCAAAGTCCTGCACTTTGTAACTTTCCAGTCTTGCAACAACTGTACTCAAGCACTGTTCTGCAAACCACTGTATATCTTGTCACCCAGCCCAGTGATTGTCTCTCGCCTACTCATTGCCAAATCCTGTCCCTCTGCACTGTCTGAAACAGCAACCCCAGCATGACAAAAGCATTTTGGTAAACCCTTGTGTTGGATCACAATGGAAGATATCACTATTATGGACTCACAATCATGGACAATGTACATATAGCACTACAGCACTTTTCAATAAATAGCACTTACACAACAAATCTCTTTCTGGGTAATGTGACATATCAACTGCGCAGTAGATGATTGAAATGTCCCTACTGTCAAATAACGTAGCTTGTCAATACAACTGTCCAGATATTATGTAGTTAGAGAAATCTGCACAGTGATACTCTGCCCATCCTGAGGGAATAAACTGATGAAGTGAGAAACCATACACCACCATGCTGTGTTGGACAGAAGAATGCTTCCTCAGGGGATAACTAAGTCATGAAATAGTGCCCGCTAAATGTTGTCAACATGCAAAAATAACACAATAAACATGCCACACTAATCTAAGTAAACACTAAAAAAACTGCAGAAATGAAGGTGTCTGAGTTAACACACAAATAGGTAATCATGCCGAACTGTGTCACAAATGATGTATGAGGGTCATGAAGACAAGAATACAAGATTGCCAATGAGAACTCATCTTATAAGGGTGTGCATGATCATCACACTGAAGTCAGACCTAAAACTGTTTCCCCAATATCAAGTCTGGAAGCACTGTTAGTGACTTTGAAAACACACTTATCAACAGAAACAGATTGTCATCCATATTAACTGTGATTGGTGGTTGCAACAAAGGGTAGACACTTTGCAAGGTAGCTCTGGGTTAGCTGCCAATCGTACAGCTCAGTTGGGATTTGTTTGTAGCATTGGACACAGATGTTATAGTACAAAAGAGATGTACACGGAATCCAAACCCACGATTAAGTACCATTCAACACATACTATTAAGGGGTAACCAAATATTTAGTAAAAGCTAACCATAGATGAGGAAACTGCGGGAAAAATCTTAACTATCCTAATCTACCCTGACTACTCATTACCCACAACTGTCCCTATCTAACCTAAGCTACACTTACTTATCACATGTAACAAAACGTTCTAAACATCTACCCCCCACCCCCCTTATGAGGCGGGACACATGGAGGACAACACATACTAACCTAAACACATACTATACTATCCTATACAAATATATGTTTGTTTGGTAAATGGTTTTTTTCATGTTTTTTGTTTTTTGTGTTTTTTAACACACAAGAACACCAACATAGCCCCCACCCACCCACCCACCCACACATGTAATAAGTCAAAAAAGAAAGAAGCAGGACCCCTTACCTCCACCCACTAACACTGACTAAACTAACAGCCTATACTAACCTAACACTAAGCCCCCTAAGCCCACTAAGTATAAGAACAAGGAAAGAGGAGGGAGGGGAGGGTATCATGTCCATCTATTCAACTGTCTAGAGGTTGGCCCTCCGGAGGGTCCTCTTGATATCCTTGACCCGCCGTTTAATGTGCCGCACGTCCCGGCTCAGGTGGCTCACCTTGCGCAGCACTTTGTCCATCTTGTTTTCAAGTCTATTGAAGGCTGCAGGGTCAACAGCTGGAGCAGTGGCAGTCTGGGTACCGGTGGAGGAGGTCTGTGTGGGCTGTCCTGCACCGGTGGCAATGCTGGGGCCAGGAAGTCCAGCAGATGTAGATTGAACAGAGGCAGCTGTGGGTAGGGCCACCTGGCTCAGATTGGTGGTTGTTTCTGTGGTGGCTGTGGTGGGCACAGTAGGCCCACCCTGTGGGAAGGCCCGCCATGCCCCGGAGGCACGTTCATGGCGATATCGCCGGGCCATCCTCCGGAACCCCGACTCCACCAGCAGGATGTGCTGGTATCGCATGGCCCGACGCTGAAATTCACGGACCTGGTCTGGAGTCATGTTAGCCGCTGTGAAAACAAATGCAGATATGCCACATTAGTAACTGCATTGTGTGAAACAGCACAGCAAGTTAATCAGACAATACATCTACTGTACTTCTAACAGCTCATATCACGATACAGAGCATCGAATGTCCCTGAGGAAGTACATGGCAGGCCAGACAACAAATGTCACATCACACAAAGCACATTCATAACCTACAAGATGGGTAACAACTGGCCTTGACTTGCAATCTGAGTTCTGACAGTTAACATCTAAGAATCATGCTGCATATCCTCCACCAAGAGCTGGGCTACAAATGTCAGTGTACGGAAAGCAAAACTAAAGCCACATGGTCTGCAAGTTGTAACTGGACTTTCCAGTATGGTACCAAGTGCCAAACCTGAGTGTGTATACTACTATGCAACCAAACCGTCACTTCTTCACAGGTATGCGTAACATACTGGTAGCATCAATACTAGGTACCCCATTCACAAACCCATGGCCGTGTTTGAGGGGGGGCGGTGGATACACAACTATAATTTGCCAACAACATGTTCACCGAGGAGTGTATAGGCTATTCCACACATGTTTGTCTCTACAGACACACCACAGGTAAGGTCTATCTACATTTTGGAGTCAGCAAACCAGAGAGCACTCATAGGGTCAGACATGTCAGGAAAATCAGAACTTAGTACACAACATATACTTCCAGTGAGGGCTGACTTACATCAGACACAGAGTTGCTAGAACACCCATGATCATGAATTGCATGCACACCTAGGCCATTACACTCAGGTTCCACAGACTTGATGTACTACATGTGGAAGTACATGATGCTAGGAGGTTCTACCTACTGTTTCAAAATTACGTAGGTAAATAGTGAAGCAGATGTCTATTGGGAAGCTATTAGCTCCACCAATCTTAGAGAATGTGGGTCTGACAGGCTGACTTGATAGGGGCTGACTTCCATTGCGACTCTTGGTGATACAAGTGTCAGAGACATGACTATCCCCTGTACTCACAGTAGGGCCTACAGGGATGTCCTACAAACCCTACATGATACCATTGGATACGCATTGGCTAACTCAAAACATGTGAAAACTGCATTCCCACTCATGGAACAAGTGAAAAACTTGCCCACAGCATTACACCTTGCTATTCGTCCAACTCACACAAGTCCATAACCAGCAAACACAACACATAACAGACATATCAACACTTACTGTAGTGGTCAGGGTCCTCAAATGTCGCCACCTCTCCCACAGTGTAGGGCGCCGGTCCACCTGTAAGGTATGGAAGGAAGAAATGTGCTCAAAATCTGTGCACAGTGCAACATTTTCAGTATCATTTACAATGTGTAGGCTGAATAAGGAAATGGCAGCCATTCAGACATGATGGTACTACAACTGATATTTCACGGCCAACTTGTACATAGCATGGGTCTCCTGTGACAGTTACACACATATCTGCACACATACATTGGCCCTAACTATCATGTGGTTGCAAACTTGCCCCATAATTGGTGAGCACTAAAAAATATGGAGTGTAATCGTCTTATCATGTGCATCCAAGAGAAACATCCAACGCCTGGTTACTTGAGGACCGCATTACCAGTCAAACATGCCTTGTGGCCATGACACATTTAGTGCACATAGGCCCAATGTACAGAGGGAGGGGCATGGACTCCTGTAAGACATCCTGTTGTTACAGTATAGTCAATTGATGTGGCCCAGCTATGGTGATTTGCACCAACCATGGAGATGTAAAGCCATGTGCATACACTTGGACTGCCATCCATATTTGGATTGTGGCTCAAATGATTCCAACAAACATCTTACGATGTTAGCTGAGGGCACCTTACACCTTTACACAATGTATTCAATTCATGAACTGACATTTATCCTAAAAGATTAAGAAACACAATAATCCCACACATTCATAGTACTTCTGTGAACGCTTTCCTTCCACACTCACCAGACTCACATGAGACCAATGTTTGAGCCACTTTGCTATTATAAATTGTCGTGAAGGCAGCACTCATTTTCAGCATCATGTAGTGATTCTAAAGTCAGTCTAGCAATTGCGTCAACAGAGTTGGCCTAAATGTTGGTACATCCGTAATTCTCTGTCAATAATACCCTATATAGACATGATTGGCTCCTATTTTGCTAGCTGTGCTGACAGAAAGGCAGCACCAATTTCCTTCATGGTAAAGATACCTGTAAGTTTGCTGAGCACGTGCTACCTGACAGCTAGCAATTGTGATCCTTGCCATAGTGCATCAATGATCCCCTTATATGTCCCCAAAATTACACACAGTCATCAAGTTAGCTGGCAGACATTGCACTAATCCACTGATGTCACTACAGAGCTTTCATTTGTGCACAATAACAATAGTCGTACTCACCAACAGTGCCACCAATCATGATTCCCAGGTGGTCCTAGAGATCCTGCTCCCTGGTGATGAGGTCAGCCCACCGGTGCTTCAGCTGGTGGTCGCTCCTCTGGCTGGCATACACACGCTGCAGGTGATGCAGCACCTTTCCCCACCGGATTCTGCACGCCTCTGTCGGGTAGCCCTGTATGACCCTGCCCCCTGCCTGGATCATGAGCGGCAAGAAATGTGTCACCAGCCAGATGAAGCCCCCCAACTCCTCTTCCCCCATCCTGCCAAGACGTGGCCTACCAGACATACTCATAATTGAAGAGAAGAAATAGGGGTAAAAGAAATAGAAAGGGGAAATGGGTGAAAATAGGGGTAAAAAGACAGAAAAAAAGTAAACCTAAACACTATAAGAGCCCAACTATCCCCAAACTAACACTACCCACAACAGACTCCCACAAACAAGAAATACACAAGATAAATGGACAAATGTAGACAAAGCACAGTACTACTGTATACACAAACAAAATTTATTTCACAAAAGCACTTTACAGATAGCACACAGGACAAAAACAGCACAAAATCTCTGGACAACACTCTCTACACAGCCACACAGTCTAGAAGGATCATAGACTGCAAAGTGAAAGTGAAAGTACACCCACTGTACATGATCTGTAAACAGGATATCCTATTACATCACTTCCTGTATGAAAAGTCCCGCCTTTTTTGCGTTATGCGTAATTTTTTGTTGCACAAAACTGTATTTGCGTCATTTTTTTTGACGCACAGACGTGAATATTAACCCGCATCCACATAATGATACTTGGACTGTACAAATATCTGGATGTGGGCTATATTTCACTCCTGTGCGTAAAAAAAAAATGACGCAAATACAGTTTTGGTAAACAAAAAATGACGCACACTGCTAGGGACGTCAAAATTACAGTGCCTTAACTGGTTTGGGGCATTTTTACTTGTTTTTTTGGTTATTTTACATTTGGAACACATCAGAGATTGGCTAATTGAAGACAGTATGGTGTTGATGGTGTATGTTCACATGTGTGACATCATACTGCAGCGGAACATCATCCACTACACCCTTCACAGTATGTTTACAGTTGGCTGACGTCATAGATGGTCATAAGTGTGGCCTACATATATGTGTGGCACAAATTGTGCATGTTTACCATAAGGAGAGGATAGCAATGTGACGCACATATGTACAATACCTATTTGCCTTTGGCTCAAAGTGTGTGCTTTGACAACTAATTTGTCGGTTGACCAGGTGTGTGTGTACATCACATGAAGCATTATTGTACATTTGGTTGTATGAATGTGACGTCCATGTGTCCAACCCTAAGATGCAAGTAAAAATTGGAATGAGCAAGGGCATGTGTTAGTCATACATGTAACAAAACCCTCAAAGTATACTTCCAAGTTTTAGGGTCACGTAGACACCACATGTGACATAGCATGTTCCAGATGGATGGCAGACACATGTTCATGTCAAAGGTCCACAATTTGTACATCCTATGTCCTAGAGTATTGGTAAGAGCTTCCTAGGCACTAGTTGATGAATCCCACAGTGAGTCATACACATGCATTGAGGAAGTGGGTACCATGTTGTTTGCACAGACAGACAAGGGTCAATCTCATATGTATGATGACACCACAGTTGAGGCCATAGAAGTGAGCCCCAACTATCAAGTGGCTGTGGTGGACCAGCATACAAGACAGCACGTGTCCACATATTTCCAGTGATCAATTGCACACAGGTGTCTTGTTCATGTGTGTGGTCCAATGATGATCCTGTAGATTTTTTGGGATGTAATTTGTCACAGTTCGGACCAGGACTCATCATGAGTTAGTGGAAGCTATTCCTGTAACTACTGAGTATCCTTTGTTGATTAATGTGAGTAAAGTAGATGTGGACATGTGAACCAACATGTGGATGGTCCCACCCTGTCACTAAAGACGTGTAATGAGACAGTCAACAGGGCAACCTTGGTGTGCTGAGTGAGATAATGTCTCAATTGTCATGTTCCAGTAGGTGTCATTACAACATTTGTACACAGGTTTGCCTCTGCACTTCCCACTGCATCTGGGAACATCATAGCCTCTGTGCTGTTTATTCTCGCAGCTATTCACCACACACGGCCCATCACTATGTTGTGCGCCCAGTGATGCTGTGTGTGAACTGTCATGGTTCTGACATTTGTGTATTAGTCATGTACATTATCAGAGGTTGCTGGTTGTGCTGAAAGCCCCGTACCCAATCCCTGCCTATGACCCTGGGACACTGTCACACTTTGTCATTCATGCATAAATGCAACCCAGAAAAGGGATGGGTCATGATTTTTGCATTTCCAAGAGGATTTAACTCAAATGGTACAGTTAAAAGGCAGATGATGCTATACAATGTATTTGTGTATGCATGGTAGAAGCCCATGCCCAATGCCCCCTGATGAATGGCAGGTTTGCTAACGCAAGTGAGGTACATATGTAGACACAGGGATACTTTAGTGTGACGCACAGACAGTTGCCAGTCAGGCTAACAGAATGCAAGATGATTCAGGAGCCAGCTACTGGACAAGCTACATAATCAGTGGTCTGACTGAGACTGTTTGGAGGACAAACTAGACAGTTGACATGTCAATCTGTGTATGTTCTGTGTTTTTGAAGGTGACAAATGAACCCAAGGGCTGTGTTACACGGCTTAATTACTATCAATGCTTGACGATGTATTTGACATAATGGCAACTCCTATGCTGTTCCAGGCATCATCAGGGGCAGTGCTTTTTGTAATGGGTGGTGTGCATGGAGGTGATCACAGGTGTGGGCTGCATCTGTTTCTCACCAGTCCTGTAGGTGAGACTTGCATTCTAAGGGCCAACAGACATTTTCACAAGGGGAAGCAATCTACATGTGCTAACAGGGCTTTGAAACTAGAAGACAGTGTATAAATTGACCTGACGTCCATGCAGTCAGATGTTCTTTGACAATGGCATACCATAGGAAAGGGTGTAGCACACTGGTTTGCTAATGTTGGTCTGTGTTTGTATAGGAGGTATTATCAGGGTACACATCTTAGTATTCCAGGGACCTCTTCCGACAGGTGGGTTGTGACCAGGTGCATGGGTGTGTCAGGAGTTAGGAAATGGGCTGACATGTACATGGAATGTCATGTGCGCAATGCATGTCATATGTGTGGCACTTGTGCTGTCTATGTTCTGCTTCTATGGAATTCTAGTCACAGATATTCCTTGCAAATATTGGATGCAGTTGGACTAACTGCTGTCAAGGGTCTTGTCAGACATTCCTGTTAGTGATGCCAAAGCACATTGACTGCCTCATGTATGAGGCTTGTTTTCCCCTTATTGAGTGATGGTGTCATAGTTGTGTGCCATATGCTGCGTTGGACCTTGATTTCAACATGTATGTGTGAAATAGTTGTGGTCCTCTGCTATAGGCCTTCAAAGGAGATATGTACATGATATATGTCATTAAGAGTGTGTGTGTATGTGACCATTGTATGTTAGGCATCACATAAGCTCTGGGATGTTCCGTGTCCTACTCAGTATCTCAGCAATGCTCCATGAGGCAACACTCTTATTCTGATAAGTAGAGATGAAGGTGTGTAAAAAGGAATAGCCAGACCATGATATGATGATTATAATAGGTGTTTATTTAGATTTGTTAACTAAAGTGGTGAAGGTGATCATATTCAGAAGAAATTATTTACAATCTGTTACCGCCTGCGTTTACCAGCAGCTGTGTTCTGTAGTTCCCCCTCCTGTTGCAGGCCATCATCCTCCTCTTCCTCCTCTTCAGGCATGTGTGGCTCTGGTTCCAGGAGGGGAATGTTTCTTCTGATACAAATTTTGTGCAATATTGCACATGTGAGGATGATCCTACAGACCATCTCGGGGGATTATAGGAGGCTACCACCAGTGATGTCGAGGCAGCGGAACCTTGACTTGAGGATGCCGAAGGTCCGCTCGACAATGCTGCATGTCCTCCTATGGGCCTCGTTGTATGCACGCTCTGCAGCTGTACTCGGGTTGCCAAATGGTGTCATAATCCATGGCTGGATGCCATACCCCTGATCAGCTGCAAGAGAAAATGAATGGGATCATGTTGATGTAGCTGGCACTATTGAAAAGACCTTTAATGGCAGTAGCTGTCTTGTGTTGTCTGTGACTCTTTTGTGTACTAATGTGACATCCTATGCTTTTAGGCTATACCATCTGCATTGTGTTGTTCCCTTGGCTGAACAAGTGTTTGTCTGCTAACCGTTTGTCAGCAGTATGTTTTGGGATTTTCAGTACAGTGTGCCCTCCCTAGCATTGTGACTTGTGATACAGGTGTCCGTGTGTCTTCACTGGGGGTGAGATGATAGTTCCATGCACAGTTAAAATTGAAAGTGTTGTTAACACGTTCATATGAAAGTACCCTGGACATCCCATACCTTGACACTTATGCAATGTATTAATGTAAAGGTCATTGGGATACTTACAATTTGCAAGGTGACATTTAGGCAACCACACTCATTGACGTCTTCACATTAGGCTGTACAGTAAATTCCGATGTGTGACAGGTTCAATGGTGACTTAAGAAACATGGCTAGTGATGTCAGGACCTCAGTGTGTTCCTGTTGACATGTTGCTGTTGTGGTGTATGTGTTGTGTGTCCTAGAGGGTTGCTGTGCAGTGTGTATATAAGTAGGTTTTTGTACTTACCAACAAGTAGTCCATTGCCATACCGTCTATCCTGGAAGTGTTCATTGATGGTTCAGTGACGGAAGATGTATGAGTCATGGACACTCCCAGGATATTTAGCCACGATGTTGGTGATCAATCCTTGGTGATCGACTATGGCCTGCACATTGATGGAATGTGTGTGCTTCCTGTTGCGGTAGAGGTGTTCAGTTGAAGCAGGTGGCACAAGGCGTACATGTGTGCAGTCGATTGCACCAAGGAAGTGTGGGAAGCCACTGATTGCGTAGAACCCCTGTTTTGTTTCCTGCTGCTTCTGCAGTGTGTTAGGGAAGCAGATGTGGCGGGGTGTCAGTCGAATGATGGCGTCCAGTACTTTGGGCAAAAAGGTGGAGAATGATGGTTGTGATATTCCGCCAACCAGGGCACCAGTTGTTTGAAAAGAGCCACTTGCCAGCATGTGAAGTACGGCAAGCAGCTTTGTTTCTGTTGGGATGGTGCAGGGTGTTACCAAAGTGGGGGCCAACTGCTGTTCAATGTTTCGCAGCAGCTGCTGAATGGCCTGCCAATTCAACCGGTACCTCTGTATGATGTTGTGTTCCCTGAGGCCCTGAAGGGTTGTTCTTGGGCGGAATATCCTCTCCTGCCTTCTGTGCTGCCTTTGGGGTCCCTGCTGGTGTTGTTGTAGCTGCTGTTGTTGCTGCTGGGCTCTGTGTCTGCGTGCATGCTGGATTAGAATCACCTCCATGGCTCCCTGTTGCTGCTCTGCTGCTCTGCTGTTTGTTCTGTGTGTTCTGATTAAATACAGGTGTGTTTGCCCCATTTTAACGCCTGCCCTGACCCAGGCGTTAATTTGTTACGCAAATCGGGCTGTGCGTCATTTTCTGGCTCCGCCTCCTGGCCGTGCGTCATTTTTGCCCGAAAGCATAAATACGACGCACTGCCCTTTAAGCCATTTTTTGGACGGGAACGCCTACCTTGCATATGATTAACACAAGGCGGGTTGCCACATCCAAAAAATGACTCACACGGCGGGATTTTGACGTCCGCGGGCTCGGACGTCAAAGTTTAAATACGGGGCAACGTTTGCGCTGATTGTGCGTCAAAAATTTGCCCCTTAGTCTTTATGGTTCATAGACAGTACACATTCTTACGCAGGAACATTAGGGTGTTAGTTCACATCAATAGTATAAAAACACTTTCTAGTCCCAGTACATGTAAGAGGGAGATTCCGACCAGGAACCCACAACTAGATGCTGACTGCCCTGTTGCAGATGCTGATCCAGATCGCAGGCTTTTGCTTAGGTATGAGGGTTGATGTCCTCCCGGGAGAACCTGAAAGTCAGGCTTAGAGCTTAACATGCTGTGCTCCAAATATAACTTAGAGAGAGAATGTAACCTAGTTGCAATATGATAGCACTATTCTTATGTTTCACTCTCCTCGTTACTATTTCAATCCTACTGTGTTGTATGGTTCTGGTTATTGCAGCTCACTCCTTGTTATCTAAAATGCAGTCGTTTTATTAAACCAATCTTTAAAACTCAAACTGCCTTTGTCATTTATATATGAGACCGCACTGTGTATGAGAGAACTGGTTGTGACCTGAGTGACCACGACTTCCCTGGGAAGCACTAAGATGTCATCCGCTCGGCTGCCCAATTGTCTCTTCCCTTTGGAAAAGATAAGGCACTGATAGGTAGCCGGAGCTTACCCCGGATTCGGGGTGACAAGGGTCCTTCGCCGAGGGTCAGGCTTAGTCCCCCACATGAACGATCTTGCCGCCAAAAAATCCAGTAGTCTCATTAGGATAATGAGAACCTACGCGACACTACTACCCACCCAGCTGTGGATGCAGGAGTTGGTCGATGATGATGTAAAAAAGGTCCACACTGCAGTCCTGTAGTTGGTGAAGAGTTCCAGGGGGATGCAGACAACATCCTACACTGGAAGAGGCATTGCAGTCGGGTGTTGGTGAAGGAATTCCACCAACAAGCCTTGGCAAAGGCAAATGTTGCAGTTGGCAAAAAGTGGAGCTACTGGTGCCCAGCAAGGACCAGGAGGACTCAACCCAGGAGGGGAAGTCAGAGGGGACCCTCAGCAATACAGAGAGCCTACAGGAGCAAAGGCAGCACCCACAGGAGTCCCACAGGATGGGGACACAGGAGTTGCAGAAGAGCCCATGCAGCACGACTGAAGAAGGGTCCCACACTGCAGGAAAACCACATAGAGGGCTGTGCGTCACAGGAAGGAGTGCTGGGGGCTAGAGCTACATGTACCTGAAGATCCCTTGGAGTTGAGGCAAACAAGCCTTGGCAGCTGCAAGAGATGCAGTGCATGGGGGTACTGTCCTGCATGGGTAGTCAAGGGCTTACCACCACCAAAGTTGGACAGCTGGCAGAGGGGACCAAGCGGACTACTCTAGACTACCAACCCGTGATGCAGAATTAATGTAGCTCAGGATGAGAGAAGATCAATGCAGCCAGTCGTTGTTGCAGTAGGTACCTGCAGATGCAGAGGAGTGACTCCTTCACTCCAAGGGGGACTCCTTCTTCCTTCTCATGCAGACTGAAGACTTGTGACCCTCAGAGGATGCACAGCTGGGAACATGTTGCAGAAGCTGGAAGGAGCTGTGGAAACAATGTTGCAGGAAGAGCCTTCTTCATGGATGCAGATTGTTGGTTCCTGGAGTGTCCAGTCATGGTTCCAGTGGCTAGAAGTCGAAGTAAGGTTGCAGAGGAGTCCTGCTGAAATCCTGCAAGCCGAATCTGAGGACCCACCCAAGAGTGAGACCCTAGATAGCCCTGAAAGGGGGATCGGTCACCTAGCCAGGTGACCACCTATCAGGAGGGGCCCTGACATCACCTCCCTGGCCTAGCCACTCAGATGCTCCCAGAGGTACCTGTCAAACTTGGATTCAAGGTTGGCGGAAACCAGGGACCCTCTGGAGGAGCTCTGGCACCAACCCTGGGGTAGTGACGGACAGGGGAGTGGTCACTCCCCTTTCCACTGTCTAGTTTCATGCAAGAGCAGGTCCTTGAACTGGTGTAAACAGGTTTATGCACGGAGGGCACCAAATGTGCCCTTCAAAGCGTGTCAGTGGATTTGGGAGGCTACCCCTCCCAAGCTCATCACACATATTTCTATAGGGAGAGGGTATTACCCCCCTCTCCCAAATTAAACCCTTCTGCCTTCCTGGGCTTGAGCTGTTCAAGAAGCAGGAGGGCAGAAACCTTGGGCTTAGGCTGCCTGGAAAACCATGGACGACTGATAGGAGGAATGCTGAAGATCCTCTAAGGAGCCCCCAGAGTGCATGGAATCAAACTTCAACTACTGGCAACAGTATTGGGTTATGATTCTGACATGTTTGATAGCAAACATGCCTAGGTTCAGGGTTACTATTATGTAGCTGGACATAGGTAGTAACCTATGTCCAGTACACGCATAAAATGGAGTCCCCATATTCACGAAGTCCATGAAAACGGCATTGGAGTTCGTGGGGGTGCCCCTGCTAGTGCAGGGGTGCCTTCACACACAGGTGCTTGCAACCTGCCCTCTGGGCCAGGAGGACCTGCTATAGGGGTGACTTACAGTGACCTGGTGCAATGACCTCTAGTGAAAAAGGGTGCATGCACCCTTTCACACAGGCTGCAATGGCAGGACTTCAGAACACTCTGCATGGGCTCCCTATGGGTGGCATAATGCATGCTGCAGCCCTTGGGGATCCCCTGGTACGCCAATGCCCTGGGTACCAGTTTACCATTTACTAGGGACTTACATGAGGGCACCAGTATGCCAGATATGGGGTGAAAATGGTACAAGTTACCAAGTTAGAAAGGAGAGAGCATAATCACTGAGGTCCTGGTTAGCAGGATCCCAGTGACCACAATCAAATACACTGAAATAGACAGAAAATGGGGGTAACCATGCCAAGAAAGAGGGTACTTTCCACAGCAGTTATGAGAAAAAGGACTGAGAGAGATAAACAGCACTGCATGTGTATTTGTAAAGCTCGCTTTCTCACCTTGATGCAGTATGTCTCTGAATAACAGATGTTTGTTGTGCCACTTCCAACCACATAATTTGCTCCAAGCCAAAGCAGTTACCCTCACTCCGTGCTCCCTCCCTCCCTCTCTAGAGGTCAAGCACCACAACCAACACTTCCTCTTAATGTCACTGTTTGCAGGAAAGCACACAGACATTAGGACCCTGTGGACTGCCAAGGACCAACCATAGGATGATGATTACTTCCTCCAAGAGTGGGCAGGAAGTGGGAAGGTGTGCTAGTCAGAGGGTCAGTATCTAGGTGGATAGAGTGTTGGGATAGTTCTGCCATTCGTGAAGGAACACAAGTAGCAAGCGCATCCCAAATAAAGCATATTTAGCGTACACGTTGGTGTCAGCCTTTTCATTTTCTGTTGTGCCGTGTGGAGCAGATAGGACAATGCTATGCTTCTTGGCCAGGTGATCTCCTACTCCCAATTTAATTATCCCTCCTCGATAGGTTAATGCTCTGGTATTTTGCTGCTAGGTTTGCACTATAGAAATATCAATACATACATATGCACAAAGGCCACGACTCATTTTTTTCATAGGTCCTGATGGCAAGTGCCCCGGAGATTTTGGAGATAAGTATTGCATCTTGGGAAATCCAAAACCACAGGGTTTGGTATTTGCTGGTGCGAACATTACTTACAAATATAGGTTTACTTTGTTCAAATGGATTTCACTATTTTCATCTGTTTACTGGAGCTTTTCGCCATTAACTTTCTGCAACTTTGATCTGCCATAATTTAGCTCTGAGGGGCAGACTTTTTCACACTAGAAGACTATGAACACTTCCAAATCAGTGGAGAGTCTGAAAGTACGGATTCAGCCTCTAGAGTGTTTTCTCAGCAAGAAACACTAACTGAAGCACAGCAGTTTTGCTGGGATGTGTCTGCGCAATTCTCTGCATCTTCTATTCCCTCCTTTTCTCTCCTTTTTACAGATGGGCCTAACGGTGGGTTTGTAGCTTTGAAGATGTTATTTATTGCACCTGGTATATAACGATACTGTGGAGTATGTTATTTATCTGATGTGATAAATAGCACCTATTCTGAGGTTTTCAGGAATAACGAGCCAGATGTATCAAACTTTTTTGCATTCGCAAACAGTGCTAATCGCAAAATTCGGCTGTTTGCGATATATGAAAGGCATTCGCAGTGCAAATAGAAGGAATCACTAAAATAACGATTCCTTGCAACTGCGACATGAATCTGCATGTCGCAATCTGCGTATCGCAAATAGCGACATGATTTAGCGAATCGCTATCTGCCTAATGCAAATTGCGACCAAGATTTGCGAATCGCGGATAGCGATCCGCAAATTCATGTCGCTATTTGCGATACGCAGATAGCGACATGCAACTTCCGTCTCGCAGTGCTATGCATCAAAAAATCTCAAATACCGAATATTCGCAGAATGGCCTTTTGCACATACAATTTACCACAAATTGAAATCAGGTGGCAACCAGGTGCAACCTATATAAAGAGGCCCAGAATGATTCTGCCTCTTTTCCACAATGGTTGCACTGTGCGTGATGGCGAGGAGGATGAGGATCCTGGCAGGTTTGAGTAGAGGGAAAAGGAGACAGGAGCGCATTTTTAAAAGTGCGCAGAACCCTTTTTGACCAGACAGAGGAGGAGATATATGAGAAGTACAGGTTAAGCTCAGCCATGATACTTGACCTGATAGCTGATCTACAACCCATATTGCAGTGCACCACACACAGGACCAATAGTATACTCACCCATCTACACCTATTAGCCTCAGGGAGCTTTCAAGGGGTTAGAGCAGCAGCAGGAGGGGTCTCACAGAGTTCCCTCTCATGATTTTTCAATGCATTTCTCAATGCCATGCTGAGCAAAATTCAACAGCACATAAGATTCCTCAACACCCCACACGAATTACAACAGACAAAAATCGATTTCTACCAGATTGTCTAATTCCCACATGTCATAGGTGCCATCAATGGGACGCATGTAGCTATCTGTCCACCATCGGCCAAAGAGTATGTTTATCAGAACAGTAAAAATTCACATTCCATTAACATAGAAGTAATTAGCAATGCCTCCAACATCATAACCAATCTCGTGCCCAGATATCCAGGTATCACACAGGACTCCTACATCTTTAGCCACAGTGGAATTTACACGAGACTACTAGCTGGGGAGTTTGGTGAAGGATATCTACTGGGTAATGTAATAGTTGACAATGTTGCATTGATGTAAACATGACGTAAAATATAAGTACTAATTTTACTCTCATTTCATTCCAGGAGACAGTGCCTACGCAGTGCGGTCCTTTATACTGACGCCCTACCTGAGTCCTGCAGCGCCAGCCGAGATGAGGTACAATGCTGTTCACACGACAACCTGCAGTGTTGTGGAGAGGACCTTCAGACTGCTGAAGAGCCACTTCAGATGCATCCACAAGAGTGGTGGTGCACTACAATACAACCCTGAAACAACTTGCAAAATCGTGGCTACATATGCTATGTTGCACAACATTGCTACAACAAGGGGCATACATGTGGTACCCAGTGAGCCGGACTCAGATGAGGATGGTGATTCCTTACCACCCCTTCACCTAGTAGACAGGAGCAGTGCATCAGAGGGCAGACAAAGACGTGCTAACATCATGTGCAACCCTTTCTGAAGTAAGTAATGACAATACCACGTCTATTTTATGTATTGCTGTAGGTAGCATCTTTATTACCTTGACTTCAAGTAACATATGTGTGAATAGGACATAGCTATGCACTATAGACAAACAGGTGCGAGTAACATTGTCACACTATCAGCATCATAGTATAACTGTATTGCTACATATTAAGCTAGTCCCCTGTACCCCTCAACATTAATCCCTATGTCCACGCACTCCACTTGAGTGCTCAGTGGCTTGGCTGGCACATCTTGTAGCGGGTTCGAAGACAGTACTGTGTCTGGTACTGTGACGCCTAGGATCCATCAGAAGGGCTGTGAGACTGCTGAGGCTAGAGAGCTCCTCACTATCGCCACCACCCAGTTCGCTGTTTGTAGCACTCCGTGCTGTCTGCATTGCATCCAGAACATTGGTGATTGCACCAATCCCTGTGCAACGTTCCGACTGCAATGTGCCATCTCCACCTCTATGCCCACAGCACGTAGTGATATCAAGGCAGTTGAGCTAGCGAGCCGATTGACCGATCTGCAGAAGCCATCCAACCTGCCCATAAATTGGTGATGGTTCCTACGGTGGCTGACACGCTCCTGCTGAATATCAGTGCAGAGTTCCCTAATGGCGTTTATCATCTCCTTTGTGTTTTCTGCTGCTGTTTAAGACAGTGTGTGTATTAGTGAATGTGTGTTTGTGTAAGCATGTGTGTGTGCATAAAAGTAAAGATGAAATGGGTCTGATGTCACTTCTGCTACCTCTGGCATTTTGGTGAATTGAGTCCATGATTTCATGGTGCATAAATCTGAATTTCAGGCTGTTTGAGAAGAGGATCCTTGTCAGGTTTAACCCACTGTAAACCAGTGGGTAAAAACCACAGGTTACACAATCTGCACATGGGTAACTAACGTGCGTTTAGTGCAAGGTGAAATGGTATCGTACTTTGCGATATATTATACGCTTCTATATTATTCATGTATCTATAGAATTTGTGATGTAACATGCCTGGAGTGAGCTTGGATTATCCCTAAAATGTGAAACCGCAAAGACTGTAAAGCGTTGACAAACTAGCAGTCTGACCTCCTCAAGGGCATTAACATATGGCACACATTTCTCAAAAAGGATGAAAACGCCATATTCAGGACTCTGCTGCATAAATAGCATTCCGGGAGCCCAACTCTGTGACATATCTGGGACATACTCGAGTACTTCTACACAAATGACTGATGACTGCTTCAAAGAAGTAAAATGCTGTCAGTGAATAAATACACTGCATGTTTGGCACCCAGGCCCAATGACAGCCAAGGTGGTGCCTGACATGCCCGACCTTGTTGTTGCTGCTGCCCTAGTGATGGAAATAGAGTTTCATGTATTCATTAACAGTATTGAAAATACTTAGCTCAAATATTGTTCTAAAGAATGAACTATAGTTTGTACTGCAAAGGCCTTGTCATGAAAATTACATGTCTAGTCCATAAGCGAGCCAATGTAACTACAACTCCGCTACCAAATGATTGTGTAAATGCTATTTTCACAAATGAATGGCCAGGGGTCAAATGTAACCATACCTCATGCCATCCAACTTAACTCTCTCAGAAACGCCTAGAAGAAATTGAGGTCTGCGGTATAAACCATACAAAACAATAAACATTGGTGTCATTTTAAGGAATGGCTCCGTTCTATTGTTAAAAAATACTTTTTAAATCAGAGATTTTATTATGTCTATACCAATGCAAAATAATTATATGTATTATCTGTTGAGATAAATTCAATGAATCAACTCATACAGCACAGCAAAAGTAGAGAACATAGAGCCAGATGTATCAAACTATTTTGAATTTGCAAACAGTGGAAATCACAAAATTTTACCTTTTGCGAATGCAAAATAGCGTGTCACAATGTATGAAAAGTATCACAGTCCCATTTTAGGGAATCACAATTTTTAGTGACTCCCTAAAATTGCGTCTCCGAATAGGGAATCGAAATGTGCAACTCCCTAAATAGGAAATCACAAATAGAAAATTCCTACTTGCAATTCCCTATGTACATGTATCAAGTATTTCCTATGTGCAACTGACCATTTAGGCAATGCAATTACCGCCAACTCCAAGTTGGTGGTAACCATGTGCAATTAAAACAAAAAGCATTAAAAATGCATTTTTTAAGTGCCATGTAGCACACACATGCCCCTGGGGCATGTGTGCACTTTAAATGTGCACAATTATTTGGGGGGGTATTTCAAAGGGGGCCTTAGGCCCTCAGCCTCCTTTTTTTTGCATTTCCGAAATTGCCAATTCCTGAATTGAATTTGCAAGTTAAGAAATGCAGAACCATACGCACCTATGGGCCTTCGGGCCCAGAGGAACCAATGGAGTCTCCTTCCCTAATAACGATTGCAAATGTAAAAACATTGCTATTAGGGAATTGCTATTTTGTTACATTCCATTTTGCATTACCTAAATAGGGATTACCTAAAATGCGCTATTTAGGTAATGCAAAATGGAACTTGGATACATTTGGCCCATAATTAATTGGAGCCACACACCCTTGTCCTAGAGGAAATATTAATTTAACGTTTAACTTTTTATTGATTCAGAGCAATGGCTGTCAGAGACGTCAGAAGGATACTCGTCAGCAATCGTCCTATAAGTGTTCTGTAAGTACTCAAAAATCATAAAAGATATTTTCAATTGGTCCCGCGTCTAATTGTCAGGTTGGGATTTCTTGTGTCTGCTATTATATTTTATTGTGTTATTACTGTCCTACTACATGATACAAGTTTAATGGCCCTTTGCTACCGATCTTGAACCTGGGAACTAGCTTTGAGTCCTGGTCACGGCTCAACAGCCTGTGATTTTCAGCTAGTCATGTAATCTCCCTATGTCCTAATTTAAACAACATGTGTAAAGTAATCTGGTTCTCCTTTAAAGTGCTCTAATGCTGGTCATGCTAAGAATGATGTATTTTAAGCATATCATATGCATTCTATAAGGAGAGTCTAGGCAATTTATACAAAAATTACAGGAAGCTCATTTACATGTAGAATTACAAATCAGAGCACTCCAGTGAATCACATATCTGTCCAGGGTATGCTATTACAGCTGTACAAAAAAAATATTCTCCATAGAGACACATGAACTAGAAATTATAATTTCTCATGCCCCCTCAAAAGGTGCACTAATTGTACAGCAGCTTAATAGAGGTGCACCTCCCAACAGTCTATTTGCCCCTCCACCTTCGTCGGTAATACACCATATTCTCCCATTAAATGAAGAGACTCCCCTTGAAATCACATTAATTGTACAGCAGCTTAACAGAGGTGCATGGTAACTGCACCTCCCAACAGTCTATTTGCCCCTCCACCTTCATCGGTAATACATCATATTCTCCCATTAAACAAAGAGACTCCCCTTCAAATCACACATCTTGAAAATTTGAGGCCATATAAAAGAAGTTGTCCTCATGTGTCTTGAATCCTTCTGTAATGCAGCAGGGTCAGGGTTAAAAAAATGGGTGCAAACACCTTTGTGCTCAGGGTACACTTTCATAACTCCTCTGAACTCTTGATTTACACACTGTATTTCGAGTTTACTGCCTGAGATGTCTGGTGAGCAAGCCTCAAATAGGTGCATTGTTTTAAATTGGAAACTAGGAGTCAGAGCCGGTTTTAGCGCTGGTGGCGGCTGGTGCAGCAATCTTTTTTAGCTCCTCCCCAACCCATAACCACCTCCTCAGATTCTCTCACTACTACGCGGCAAAAGTGCCCCTCATCACTTCATAGCCCCTCTCACATACATTTAATTTGTTTTGAAGTGCTTGTAAAGGCTGGCTTTACTAACCCACTCAGCTATCCACATAAAATATAGTTTTATTCTTTACAGTAGGCATATTAACCCTCTGCAGCACATTATGGTGAGTCAAAACTGCTACTGGACAAAACGCTGATATCTCTCTCTCTCTCGTTAGTAAGAACAATAATCACAAGAGTTATCTTGACATTTTAATTGCTTCCCGAAGGACAGACGCACAAAGAACTTTTCAGCAGGTGCTTTTAAATTGCATGTTTCGTAAGTTATTGCTAAACACAGCACCCCCTCATCAAGGTCAGCACCCAATGCATCCGCACTGGTCACACCACCCTAAAGCTTACCCTGCAAGAAGTCACTGTAACAGGAGACAGGTTTGACACACTTGGTCAGGGCAGGCATTAAACCTCAACAGTTTTTCAGAACTAAAGTATTGTAAACCTGTCAGGAAATGGTCAATGCTCTATCTCTGAAATCTTGATCCTATACTATATTGGAGAGGACTGCACTCATAAAAAAAACTAGAACATATGCGTCAAAGATTTTTCTGATATATTGAGTGACAAATTATTTGGGCGAATTAGTAATTTTAATGATGCATGTGACTGTAAACGATGAGATGAAGTAATGACTTTGATTTTAGAACAATATAATTATTTCATTTAGAAATGTGATTAATAATCTAGTCTAGCTGTGTCACATTTTCCATGCGAGAAACCAATATTCTTTAAAATGAATGTGGCTTTTGATGTTCTGCTTATCTTGCTCCTGCTCATTCCCTCCTCACAATCAGTTACCCACTGCAAGTCTTCTCGCCCTACAGTTTCTGCAGAACACAAAGAACAATGATTAATGGACTAAAGTGTTAGAAAGCATGCATTGTGAATGAAACCTTCCATCATGTACCTGATGTATTATTTTGAAGGATTCCCGCTGCTAGTTCTGATATAGGTATACACAAAAACATAATTCTATGAGCTATTTTTAAGAACATGTATCATATTGTGTAGTACATATCCAAAGTGCAGTTGCTGAGGAAGCAAACAGAAGATTTCTCTTACTTTAAGAAATGGGTTAGTATTAACTTTTCAGGTTTACAGAATTGTTTTTGATTTGCCATTGTGACATAATCATGATCATGCCATGCTGAGTTTATAGCTTTATTAACTAATAAGCATGAATTGTCTACAAATAGACCTAGTTTTGAAAGGGTGTCTTTTCATTTTCCCCCTGAAAAGTTGGTAGAGTATTTTGAGATTTTCCTCACTTAGGATGCTGCCATTACTCTTACAAGTTTGACACTTAGAATTTTCAGAGATACTTATTGACTAACTACAGTTTCTGTTATGATCTGTGATTCTATAATCTGTATCTGGACCCTCATGGCAAAAATGCCAAATCTATGTGTAATGCTAATTTTGACAATTCAATATTAAACCTTTTAAACTTACGTGTGATGTAGAACTCAGTTCTTGAGTGGTCTCAATTTCTAATTATGGTTCTACTTTGCAACGTTGTGCTATTGGTGGGCAGGGTAGACTCTTGCCACTAAATCAATGAGAAGGCTCGGGGGGCTGAACTGCATAACGTAAATATTGGGGTTTAACAAAATTGGGGTTAAGGAGTTTATTGGGGTTTGGCTCCTACATATGTATCTTTGAACTCTGAAGACATCTAGCATTGAGATGTTACTTTAAGGTGAAAACAATAATCAAGGCTTTTGTCATTAGAATGAGTATTCAAATTCTTTCCAAAATATTTGTTTGTTTAATGTTAGAGCTGTTTGATACTCAATAGAAGAACTCTGGAATAGATTGCTCGATATGTACAGCACTAGGTATCTCATCAGCAGATGAGTGAAAGTTAAATTTAGAGAAAAGTCTGTGACAGGAGATAGTTTGTCAAACTCAGCACTTCAGATTCAATCACGCATATAAGAATACCTACAGGTTTACTCTCAGAGCTTGACCCTTGAAAGAAAATCTGATCTTTTGAGGACCTGCTGAAAAAAAATAGATAATGTGTTAACAACATCAAAAATATGCAACCATACCTGCAGATAGTGATAATTGTGATCTGCTGTTTTAAGCTTATCATCTCAGATTGACAAACAATTCTCCTTTATAATATATGGCATTCTTCAATCCCTGTATTGAAATCCTGTCTTTATTTAGTTTATAATACATGGGATTCAGTAATCCTTGTACAAATTGCAGTCTCTGATTTCTTTATAATTGCGACTTGTGATGCACTCAGTCGCTGATTATAAAGAAAAGGCATAGGAACTTGACTATGATAAGTTATTCATAATGATGTTCTGATGTCACATTGCCTGCTGCCGGTGCCAGCAGCTGAGGCGAAAGGCAGGTCAGGTCATGGAGCATAATTAAAGCAGCTGTTTAAACTGCGATAACATGTTGATTTTCTTTCTTCTGATCTGTACAATGACAATATGAAAGGAGAGATTTATGGCAACATGTTTATTTCTTGCACTCCTAAGGCAGTTATAGAAATTATTTCTGTATGCTTCGATGTGTTTTTTTTAATGACTTAAACTGATTATATTATACTTTTTTGCAACAGTTCTCTAACAGTTTTTTTAAGTGTTTCATTTTGCACTAGACGTTCTATGATTCTTTTGTTTTTCTTTATGTTTACAAACATGCTTTCTTTTATATGAAAGAGCTACAAACCAAATGTTTAAGTGGTTTTTGGGTGTGATGAGGGCGTGAGCATGTATCATAAGTAATAAAGTACCCCCTGCCGTACATTATAAGGATATTGCAAGTCACCTCGGAGTTATAAAGTCATGGAACTCCTCTGTGACTTGCAGTAGCATTATAATGCATGGCAGGGAGTACTTTAGCCCAAATAATAATAATAATAACAATAGTAATAATAATAATAATGAGAAGAACTCTGCAAATTCCATAACCCAACCTCAAAAACATCACCATGTATGCCTAGGCCACAACTCCCACTTACCTTGGACTGGTCAGCTGACCATGCTAAGCACCTCCTGTACCTGGGCGTCATGACCGAAGCTCACCTCTCTGTGCTCTATCGTTCTTGTCTGTATGTCCCCATGCTCTGTGCCCTGTGAGTGTCCTCTTTGCTGCTCAATCTTTTTGCCTTTTGTGCCTGTTTTTTGTACTCGTTGTCATCCCATTTTGTCTCTGTGTCCGTTTTGCCTCTTTTTTAGGTTTCACCTGCACAGTGCTTGTGTTGTGCTTGCGAAGTCTCATGTTACTGAAAAAATCTTTAAAGGGACTTTGAACCTGCCCCTACTCTGCCCCTTACTTACCTGAACTTCTTGTTTGGTTACTGAAACATCGATCCAACGTCGTTTGAATTTACTTGCTGTTTATTAACTAGCAGGTCACTTCTTTCTCTTCTGCTTTCTGTTCTGCTTTTGTTATCACTGGAGCATGCCTGAAGTACACCTTTTGGTTTTTGGTGATTGGATACTTGTTAGTGTTTGTACGCGAAAAGATGAACTGAATTCAGGTCAATTCACGTTGAACTGTGTGTAAACATGTCGGCAATCTTGCAATGGAGTATCGAGTGTAGCAAGCAGCGAGTGGACTCATTATGTTTTGTTTTTCATTACTTAATAAATCCATTTCTGGTGAATAACAGTTGAAAATATTAAACATATTTGTCTTTTTGTTTCTTAGATTACGTCATTCATTTAAAAAAAAGTAATTTGTATAATTTGTTGATGTTTTATTTTGAACTGTTATACTCGCAGTGACTTATTAACAGGCAGTCACAATTGCAGTTCTCTTGCAGGCATCAGGGTCATGCTTTGAAGGGTGTAGCCATTGCAGTGGCACTAGGGCCAAAAGTTGTCAGAACTCTCTAAACACCAGATATTGCTACATTTTAATACTAAACAAGAGACAGCCCTTCTAGCAATCAACAGATATCATTCATCTAATCACGGGCAGAAGAGAAACCACTGCTCTCATCCTGCTTGACCTCTTGGCAGCGGGACACAATGGGTCAGACTTTCCTCTTTCATCTCCAAACCCTAGAAACTCATCTGTGGAGTCCTCCAGGGTTCCTTCCTCAGCCCGACAATATTCAAAGTTTACGTTGCAATTGCCCACATCATAAGAACCCACAAAATCAACATTGTTTCCAACATGACAACAGACAACTCACCTATCCTTTGCTGACAAGAACAACACCACCAGGAACAATTTCAGCGCCTGCATGTCCTACATAGCAAACTGGATGCTAGAGAACTGCCACAAAGTCAACATGGATCAAGCAGATGTCCTGATCTTCAGAAACGTGGACTTTCCCTTGAACTCCTCTTGATGGCCACCTGACCTGGGTCCTACACTAACTCTCACAGACCATGCCGAAAACCTCTGCAACATTCTCAATGGCAAGGTCTTGATGAACAAACAAGTGAACACCGTGATATCATCCTGCTGCCACATCCTCAGAATGCTTTGCAAAATCGTCAAATACCTCCCTGTTAGAAATGGGTTTTTTGGTTGGCAGGCAGGTTACCCCCTGTCCAAGCAAGAACCCTCACTCTAGTCAGGGTAAGTCACACACAATCCAAAATTATCCTGTGCCCACCCTCTGGTAGCTAGGCACGAGCAATCAGGCTTAACTTAGAAGGCAATGTGTAAAGTATTTGTGCAATAAATCATACAATAACACAATATAGCACCACAAAAATACACCACACAGGGTTTAGAAAAATATATAATATTTATCTGGATAATTGCAGGTCAAAACGAGTAAAGATACAATATGAAATTGTAGAGATATCACTGAAAAGTGATATAAAGTGTCTGACGAAAGCACCGCCAACAGGCTGGCGGTGCTTCCTGGGCCATTCTGACCGCGGCAGTAAAGCCGCGGTCAGAAAACTGGGTCCGGCGGTTTCCCGCCGGATTTCCCCCGGTTGCCCAAATCCTCCATGGCGGCGCTGCAAGCAGCGCCGCCATGGGGATTCTGATCCCTTTCCCGTCACCCTGTTCCTGGTGGTTTTTACCGCCAGGAACAGGATGGCGGGAACGGGTGTCCTGGGGCCCCTGGGGGCCCCTGCACTGCCCATGCCAATGGCATGGGCAGTGCAGGGGCCCCCTAACAGGGCCCCAGCATGCTTTTCACTGTCTGCCTAGCAGACAGTGAAAAACGCGACGGGTGCAACTGCACCCGTCGCACACCTGCAACACCGCCGGCTCCATTCAGAGCCGGCTTCAGTGTTGCAGGCCCCTTTCCCGCTGGGCCGGCTGGCGCTACCTTAGGTAGCGCCCGCCGGCCCAGCGGGAAAGTAAGAATGGCCCCAGCGGTCTTTTGACCCCCAAAGTCTCTTTCAAGCACAAAGTACTTGGTTTAAAGTGGAAAATCTCCGCAAAGGGCCGCAGAAGAAGAGATACGTGGAAAAATGGTGTGTGCGTCGATTTCTCCCCAGCACACACAGACTTGCGTCGTTATTTTTCACACTGGGAAGTCGGGCGTCGTTTTCCGGCACGCGGACAGTCTCTTTCTGTGGTTCGCGGGATTACCAGATGTACCGGGGTCTGTGCGTGGAATCCTAGGCTTGTTTTCCGGCTGCACGTTGTTCCGGTGGGCTGTGCGTGGAATTTTCTCCCTCACGGCAGGTGTTGCGTCGATTTCCTTTCTGAAGTCGGGCGGCGTTTGTCCAGGCGAGGCCCTGCGTCGAAGTTCCGGTCGCCCCGCAGGCGTCGCGTCAAGCGTCTTTCCGGATCAGCGTGAGGTGAATTTTTCACAACGGAACAAGCTGTGCGTTGAAGTTTTCGGCGCACAAGGCGTCCAAATGAAAAAGAGAAGTCTTTTTGGTACTGAGACTTCAGGGAACAGGAGGCAAGCTCTATCCAAACCCTTGGAGAGCACTTCAGCAGCAAGGCAAGAGTTCAGCAAGGCAGCAGGGCAACAGCAAGGCAGCAGTCCTTTGTAGAAAGCAGTCAGGTGAGTCCTTTAGGTAGCCAGGCAGTTCTTCTTGGCAGGATGCAGGTTCTGGTTCAGGTTTCTTCTCCAGCAAGTGTCTGATGAGGTAGGGCAAAGGCCCTGTTTTATACCCAAATGTGCCTTTGAAGTGGGGGAAACTTCAAAGAGTGGCTAAGAAGTGCACAAGGTCCCCTTTCAGTTCAATCCTGTCTGCCAGGGTCCCAGTAGGGGGTGTGGCAGTCCTTTGTGTGAGAGCAGGTCCTCCACCCTCCCAGCCCAGGAAGACCCATTCAAAATGCTGATGTATGCAAGTGAGGCTGAGTACCTTGTCTTTGGGGTGTGTCTGAGTGAATGCACAAGGAGCTGTCAACCAAGCCCAGCCAGACGTGGATTGTAAGGCACAGAAAGATTTAAGTGCAAAGAAATGCTCACTTTCTAAAAGTGGCATTTCTAGAATAGTAATATTAAATCCAACTTCACCAGTCAGCAGGATTTGGTATTACCATTCTTGCCATACTAAATATGACCTTCCTACTCCTTTCAGATCAGCAGCTACCACTTCAGTACTGTATGAGGGCAGCCCCAATGTTAGCCTATGAAGGGAGCAGGCCTCACAGTAGTGCAAAAACGAATTTAGGAGTTTTACACTACCAGGACATGTAAACTACACAGGTACATGTCCTGCCTTTCACCCACACAGCACCCTGCTCTAGGGGTTACCTAGGGCACACATTAGAGGTGACTTATATGTGGAGAAAGGGGAGGTTTAGGCTTGGCAAGTACTTTTAAATGCCAAGTCGAGGTGACAGTGAAACTGCACACACAGGCCTTGCAATGGCAGGCCTGAGACAAGGTAAAGGGGCTACTGAAGTGGGTGGCACAACCAGTGCTGCAGGCCCACAAGTAGCATTTAATCTACAGGCCCTAGGCACATATAGTGCACATTACTAGGGACGTATAAGTAAATTAAATAGTCCAATCAGGTATGATCCAAGGTTACCATGTTTAAAGGGAGAGAGCATATGCACTTTAGCACTGGTTAGCAGTGATAAAGTGCGCAGAGTCTAAAATCCAGCAAAAAAAAAGTACAAAAAGTGGAGGGAGGCAGGCAAAAAGTTAGGGGTGACCACCCTAAGGCTGTCAGGTCTAACACTCCCCACAGACACTTACCAACAGTCACCCAAGCCCCCATCACCAGCCGACTCGACTATGGCAATGCACTATATTTTGCCATCTCCAGCCACATCACTTAAACACTCCAAACCATCCAGAATACACCTGCCAGACTCATCCTAGACATTCCCAGAAGGGCACACATCATGCCCTACCTCACAGAAGTGCATTGGCTACCCATCCAGAAATGCTACAAATTCAAGCTCCTCACTCATGCCTACAAAGACCCATATTACACAAGACCAGCTTACCTTAACAACCAACTCCAACTCTACCAACCCTCCAGACACCTATGCTCCACTTCTCTCAGCCTCACACAAATCCCCTGTATCTGCGGAAGCAAGACAGGAGGTTGCTCTTTCTCCTTTAGAGCGATCAAAAGTTAGAACAACTTCCCTCTACATATCTGGACCAATACCCCACTCCTCAATGCAGACCTCGATGCTCAACTAGGAGCATCTCCAGACCTGCGCTCCTGCTCTGGCACCTGGATACCCACACTTGTGATAACCTGTGCCTTACAAATCTATATAACACAACAACATAAAATCATAATACACATGCACACACACACACGTTCTACAGTTATTTAGAATGAGTTATAATAGTAATAGCTACTTATTTTTATACAACATCTTACTTCATTCTATCACTGACCAACAAAAATGTCTCTTTTTCCCGATAACTGTTCCTCATTCACTTCAAATCACAGTGCCCAGTAGCCAAACTGCATTATCAAAATTGCAGCCCTACATCATCTACATTTCATGCCACACTTGCTTTTACAGCAAGTTCATATCCACACGTCGACATTTCCTTATTTGAATGGTGACATCCAAATTGTTTGACAACATATATGCTGCCATTACAGAAGAATGTGCACAACCTGGCCTATTTATTCAGATGTGCACTGAATAGCTACAGACATTCAGTGTTCCCACAAAGATGGAGCATGAAAGGTATTCCCTTACGCTGTTGGTATACTCATCTACCACCTGGAGAAATAGAGCTGCACATGCTCACATACAACTGGTGTGGCTACTGCAAGAGGATATACACGTGCTCAACCTAGATTCTCCTTCCAGAGGGGACTGGCTGAGTGCCCCCATCATGAGACTGTACCCACCTTTGCCCATCGCTCTGTCATTGTCTGCAAGGTACTTTCCTGCTCGCATGTTAACAAGGACTATTATCATATGTGCAAGACACAATACATTGTATAGATAGAATTGCAAAGTCCAAGGCTGCACAAGAGACATCCAGTATGTGTCATTGTGTGCGCGTACCAACATGTGTGCCATTTACACCAGTACAGGCCCTGATTTTTTCCATTTCCACCAATGATGCAGCATTGCATGCTAGACTTTTTTATCCTATTTTCTTCATAGTATTCTCTTAAAAATATTACTATGTCATACTATTTGTCTTCGACCTATGCTGGTGATTTCTTGGCCTATGTAACACTAGTCATGTAAAGAAAACCTTGGTTATTGTTATCCCGGTAAAAAAGTTAGATATATAACACATCACTGAATACCTCCATTGGCTAAAGCTTTGGAGAATATAGTTCCTAATGGATCATATTTTTCATGACGATCCTGACATTACCAGCTTTTGAAGTTAGAAGAGCTAGTAACAAAGGTCAGTAAAATAAGTGATCTGTACTGTGATATGTGTGTGATATGGAAGTCACAGGTTTGAATTGTGACTAAAAGTGTGTCCCTTCCTGCACAAAAACAATCTCCCCCGCAACACAGCCATCCTTGCACCATGGATTCATTGGCGCTTGGCAGCTAATTTTGCGCAGCTGCAGGGAGAAACACAGAGGTGCGCTGTATTGTATTAAATACAGTGCATCCCTGCATTTTAGAAGTGACGCAGTGCGGCGCTGCCATTTTTGGTGCAGCAGCCGCGCTGCACCACGTCAAGTAAATATGCCCCTAAATTTCTACTACCTACAACCCATTTACAATTTTAACAAAAGAAAGATATTTTGGCTATGTTCAGTTTAGGTGCAGTCCAAAATGTATGCATGATTGTGTCTGTGATCACTCGTTATTCCAGCCGATCTTGTGTTTGTCTCTATGAGCTAGATGCCGCCTCATTGTCTAGGATGAGAGAGAGGAAGACATGGCTGTAAATTGGGCCATCTGTGTGTGAGTCTTTTGCTGATGCACCATTTCCATTCAAGGAAGTGGTCCCTTCTCTGTGAAGCAAAGGACTACAGGCTGCCTGGACCTATCTTTTTTCTGGTGGAGTAAGTTTCCCATCTAAGGCTCAGCTGGGAGGATTTAAGAGCACTTTAGGGGTAAAGGAGAAAGAGGTGAGAAAGGAAATAACCATTTTGATTATATTATGCATTGAACACTAGATGGAAAACATGCAACAGGAAGCCTGTGATATTTATAAGGGTTGGCAGAGCCAGCCGAGTGGTTTTTGCACTCTGAGCTGATTGACAGGGCAGGAAGTTTGGGCCTCCAGCTGAGGATCTTAGCCAATGTATCTGTCCTTGTGAAGTCTTTCTTAGTTAGATCTCCCTGAATTGCCCTGCTGAAGTATTTTCCAAAAAGGTTTCAGCATAACCAACCACAAATTGATACGCATGCACCGTCCCTTTCAGATGACCCAAAGAGAGTCCTTAAATACACTTCCTGGGATACAATATTTTCCACCTTTCTTAGTATTTTCAGTGGGTACAATAAACAATTTTACACTGTTATTTTGGTTCCCTAAGGGGCAATTTTTAGTTTCATTAAATTTGACCCCAATGTAATATTGCATCCATGTATCTGGGTTGAAACTTTTCAGTTGTTTATTTCCTAATTGTGTTGAGGGTTTGACTAGTTGTTGCATCCATCCCTTATGTGCATATTTTCTCAGGAAATCTTTGCTGCTTGTGCCACACCAACAGGCTGAGCCAAGGATTACTCAGAAAAAACAGTTTACCCTTCTAGGTGAGATTGTTTTGGCCTTGTGGAAGATTAGTCACATATCACAACAAAATCGGTGCACCTCTCCAGGTACTCTAACACTCCCCACTCATTACACTTGAACTAAAGTAGCTTGCAGTGTAAATAGGGAATACATGTATGTGAATAAATAACTTTTCTTATCATGTACTTCCATGTGGTTACTGTATTCCGCTGCCTTTTGGCTTCGTTTGTGCTATAGAAATACCACATAAGTATATGTTTTTCTTGCACGCTATCATTGTTTATTGTGTTCTTAAAAGTAAGCCATCCTCATAATGTGTAAACACTGTTATAAATTACTATCTGAAACAAACCAAAATGGTGACTGAATCCTCGAATAAATCTTAGCAACCAGTAATCAGACTGGGCTGCATTCAGGCCGATCATGTCTTTGCTGACTGGCCTACTACAAATACAAAGCAACTATATGTACATCAGCCATGGTCCTACACTAGTAGGAACAGTCCAGGCTGCATCTCTCTGAACTGAACTACCAACTAACATGAGATAGTAATGGGAAATATCTTATCAGTGGTTTTATATAACTATGGGGAAAGAGTAGCTTTGTAATGAGTTTTCTGCTACTGATTTAAGTATCCCCTTATTCTGAAAGGGAAACAGCATTATTACTGAAGGCAGAACAACGAAAGTCTTTACAACAAAGGCTTCAGAACAAAAATATCCTTTACAACTACAGTATGCCTTTATCACTGATGCCTTTACAACAAGTTTCGGCATACTCATGGTAAAAAATGCCCATCTATTTGTAAGTATTTTGCAGGCATATATAAATATATATATATATGTGTGTGTGTATATATATATATATATATATATATACATATATATATATATATATATATATATATATATATATATATATATATATACATATATATATATATGTGAATATATATATATATAATAATTCACAAAAAAAACCAAGGTTAAAGGGACGTTATAGTTAGGTTCTGAATTTACTCGCACAAAACCAGCAGCTGTTATAATTGGAGTATTAGAGAATTAGAGTTATGTCAGGGAACTATAACCCGTGCGCTAAGGTAACTATAATTCGCTTTTAACAGCCCCGGGGACCAAAACCAGGGCAGATTTTTGCCCCAGAACTCCTACCCTCAGGATCTGCCCATGTCCTTCTGGGTGCCCTCACCCCATCCAGGGTACCCACTTTTCCAAGATGGGGAACGCTGGGGAGCCTAAAGGTCCCCGTGGTCCCAGCCAGCTCCCTGCATCCTGCAGGAGCCGGCATTGCTCCCACATGCAAGGAGCTGCTCGAAATGTGGCTCCCTGCATGCAGGAGCAATAGTATAATCTGTTTCAGACTGTTTCAGCTGTTTGACAGCTGCCGCTTGCTGAAAGCAGAGTTAGTGTTTGCTCTCGCTTGGCTGGAGCTGACAGCTCCCACCAAGCGAAAGCCAACAGCTATCTCCTGAGCCTTAAATGGCTCCTCTGTTGTGAATGGGCCAGCACTGAGGAGGTGGTGGTCCCCAAGGCTGTATATGCCCTGGGAGGGGGGACACACAGCCCCCTCCCTCTTCTTAAAACTTAAATGGCCCCAAGGAGGTGGTGGTCCCTGGAGTCTGGGAGGTCCATGCGCCCCCCACACATACTTTTCTTTAGCCCTGGGAAAGTTTTGGTCACCGGGCTTCCAACAGTCCTAGTAGGGGGGTCCATACGGCCCCCCTCCATTAGTTAAATAAAGCCCCAGGGAGGTAGTGGTCCACGGCGTTCATTTGAGCCCATGGAGGGGGGTCCATGCGCCCCCCCTCCACAATAATTATAAAGCCCCGTGGAGGTGGTGGCCCCAGAGCTCTTAAGATCCCAAGGGGGGGACCATACACCCCTTCCTTCCATTTTTTAAATTTGAGTATGTCCCCGGGACCTGGCCCAACTGAGGGCTTTCTTTGAAAACAAGCATGGGAGCCTGCGCTTTAAAAGAAAAAATAATTTGCTGTGAATTTCCTGCGACTTAATGGCAATTTGTTTTAAAACAAAATGCTTTTTTGCCTTGATGGGGGCTCAGGGAAAGCCCAGTGTTAGACCTGACAGCCTTAGGGTAGTCATCCCCCAACTTTTTGCCTGCCTCCCTCCACTTTTCTGACACTGTTTTTGCTGGTTTTAAGACTCTGCGCACTTTACCACTGCTAACCAGTGCTAAATTGCATATGCCCTCTCCCTTAAACATGGCAACATTAGTTCATCCCCAATTGGCATATTTGATTTACTTGTAAGTACCTAGTAAAGTGCGCTGCAGGTGCCCAGGGCCTGTAAATTGAATGCTACTAGTGGGCCTGCAGCACTGGTTATGCCCACCACATAAGTAGCCCCTTAACCATGTCTCAGGGTTGCCCTTGCAAGGCCAGTGTGTGCAGTTTCACTGCTACTTAGACCTGGTATTTAAGAGTACTTGCCAAGCCTTAAACTCCCCTTTTTCTACATATAAGCCACCCTGAAGGTAGGCCCTAGGAAACCCATAGGGCAGGGTGCTATGTAGGTAAAAGGCAGGACATGCCAACTAGAGACCCCATTTCTAACATTGGTGATCATTGGTGAGGATAGGACTTGTGTTTGTGCAGTGACATACAATAGCTACGTGTACACTACCTACCCACAGTTAAATTTGTTTTTTTTCTTTTTGCTGCAATTTATTTTCCTGATTGACATTTTAATCAAATCCTAAACAACATGTCTCTAGCTGGGTCTCAAGGAGGAGCTGGACAGTTTGACCTAGCTAAGGTGGATACATACACTGTCAGCCAACTGAAAGGGTCCTGCAAGGGGCGAGGGAGAACCTACCCGGGGTACCTCCAGGAAGGATAAGTACCAAAAGGCGCTGAGGGCCTGGGCAGAAGCCCGTTCACAAGATGATGTTGAGGTCAAGGGGCCAGAGGATTGGTCCCCAGAGGATTTGCCAACAGCAGTGGGGGTGACACCCCTGGATTTGTGCCCCCTGCTAAACCAGGGAGCAGTTTCTCAAGTCACGGCATGACCACAGAGGAAAGGAGGGAGAAGAGAGAGTTTCAACTGCAATTGGTCAGATCAAACATGGAGGCAGAGGAGAGGAGAGCTGAAAGAGCAGCTGAGAGGACCTTGGCTGAAAAAAAAATACTTTTGGCTCAAGAGCTTAGTCTAAAAGAACTGGACCTCAAGTCTAAACAGTCTGAGTCCAGCAGTGATGGTGGCAGCATGCATACAGGACCTGCTGGAAACAATAAGGTTTGTACACCCAGAGATGTGTTACCAATTAAGACAAAAAGGCTTGCATACCCAGAGATGTGTTACCAATTATGTGGTGGAAGATGACATTGACAAGTGGTTTGATGCTGATGAAGTTGCACTAGGGCATATGGGGTTTCTGAAGAGCAATGGGGGGCAGGCTTGTCAAAACATGTACCAGTAATTGGGAGGGACACACTGATCACATTAGAACTAGAGGACCGTAACAAATACCTGCTCATGAAAACCATTTTAATTGCCAAGTTCGGAATGACCCCTGAAAAGCATTGCCAAAAATTCAGGGACAGTACCAAACTTTCCCACTAAACTTGGGTAGACTTTTATGATTCTTCTAGCAAGGCACTGAATGGATGAGTGCTAGGCAGTAAAGTAAATGATTATGTGGGGTTACATAATTTAATCCTGAGAGAGCATATGCTCAGTATTTGCTTTACGGAGTTGCGTCAGCACCTGACTGACAGTAAGCTGACTGATCCCAGGAAGCTTGCTGAGGAGGCGGACCTCTGGACTAGCACTAGAGTGTCCAAAAAGGTATCTGGGGGGGACACCCACAAAGGTAGTCAGGGTTCCCACCAGAAGAAAGAGGGGGGAGAAAAATAAAAAAATAAGGAGTTCTCAAAAGTTCCCCAAAATAATCCCCAAGGGGACAGTGGTAGCCAGTCCCAAACTTATTCTAAAAAGAAACCAGGGTTCTTTGATCAAAAGAAAGGGAGGTTTGTACCCCAATTCACAGAGTGCACTAAGTATGGTCACTCTAAGGATGACTCCGAGTGTCCCAAGAGGGCACAGCCCCCCACTGGAGGGTAGACACTTGGGTTGGCTAATGTAGCGCTCTGGGAGGAGATAGTCCAAGAGAGCTTTGGGGAACAGATAGAGGTGACCCTAGTGTCCCTGGGGGATGCAGAGATGGTGCCAAAAGCCCACATGCCTGCAAATACTTCCAAGTATAGGCAGTGGGTCACCATCAATGGGCAACAGGTGGAGGCTCTGAGTGACACGGGAGCCAGCATGACAACTGTCAGAGGTCAGCTGGTGTCAGCAGAGCAGGTCCTCCCAAATACATTCCACCAAGTTATAGTCGCTGACAATCACGAGAGCCACCTACCGGTAGCTCTGGTTACCTTTGAGTGTGGGGGGTCTCTGGTACTCTAAAAGTAGCTGTGAGTCCTGCCATGCCTGTGGATTGTCTGTTAGGTTACGACCTTGAGCACACTACCTGGACAGAGGTAGAGATAAGGTCTCACTTGGAAATATTGAGATTGCCTGAGTGGGTTTGCATGACCACAAGGTCCATGGCTGCCTGGGAGGGGAGTCAAGGGCATCTGGAGCCTGGAAGAATGGCCCAGACAGCTCCAAGGAGAGGAGCAAGGGGCATGGGAAACCGGTCCCAGAAGTTCCCGCTGTGGGTGACGGGGCTCCTGAGGAGGAGGCCACTGAGTCAACCGAGGAGGACATTGCTGCCGTAGGTGACCTGCCCGAGCTTGCTGGCTGGCAAGCTGACGGTGGTCCCACCAGGGAAGAATTCTGCAAAGGGCAGAAAGAGTGCCCTACTCTTGAGGGTTTAAGGCAACAGGCCTCAGCTCAAACAGCAGGTGAAGCCTATGGTGATCACCTTATATATTGGAAGAATGATCTCCCTTACAGTGAGCCTAAGGCACCGGAGGCTGGGGCAGCATATGTGCTGGTGGTCCCCCAGTGTTACCAGACCTTACTACTGGGCCTGACTCACAACATTCCCCTGGCCGGACATTTAGGGTAAGACAAGACCTTTGCCAGGCTTGTCACCCACTTTTATTGGCCCCGAATGCGGACATCCTCAGATGCATTCTGTAGGTCCTGTCCGACCTGCCAGGCCAGTGGGAAGACAGGGAAAAGGCTCCAGGCCCCCTGATCCCACTCCCTGGCATTGGCATCCCCTTTGAAAGGGTGATCATCAACATCATTGGTCCATTGGATCCCAAAACTGCCCTAGGCAACAGGTTTATTCTGGTTTTGGTGGACCATGCCACCCGCTTCCCAGAGGCAATTCCTCTGAGGACGGTAACTGCACCGGTGGTGACCAGAGCTGTGATGGGGATATTTGCCCATGTCGGATTCCCAAAGGAGATTGTGTCTGACAGAGGCACAAACTTTATGTCTGCATAGATGAAATCCATGTGGGATGAGTGTGGGGTGACCTACAAGTTCACCACGCCCTATCATCCTCAATCCAATGGTCTTGTGGAGAGATTCAACAAGACCTTGAAAGGCATGATCACAGGCTTCCCTAAGGCAATGAGGCGTAAGTGGGATGCCCTCTTGCCATGCCTTCTCTTTGCTTACAGAGAGGTACTCCAGAAGGGGGCAGGGTTCAGTCCCTTTGAGCTTCTCTGTGGGTACCCTGTCAGGGGACCCTTAAGCATTGTAAAAGATGGTTGGGAGAAAGCTCCCAAGGCACATCCTCAGGATGTGGTTAGGTACATCCTAGCCCTCTGCAACCAGATGCAATGCTTCTGCAAGAAGGCCAAGAGCAACCTCGAGGCCAGTCAAGAGGTTATGAAACGCTGGTATGACCAGAAGGCCACCCTGGTGGAGTTTCAGCCTGGTGACAAAATGTGGGTAATGGAGCCAGTAGAACCTAGGGCTCTCCAAGACCGCTGGACTGGCCGATTTGAGATAAAGGAGAGTAAAGGGGAGGTCACATTCTTAGGGGAGCTCCAGTCCCCTAGGAACACCTTAAAGGTGCTCCATGTCAACCGTCTCAAGCCTCATTTTGAGAGGACTGAGGTCAACATGCTTCTGGTGACAGATGAAGGTGTGGAGGAGGAGAGTGAACCTCTCGCCGACCTCCTCTCTGCCAAGCAAGGTGATGGGTCAGTGGAGGGTGCCAATCTCTCTGACTCCCTGACCCTGGGCCAGCGAGTGGACTGCTACCAGTTAATGGAACAGTAGTCCTCCCTGTTTTCCCTCACCCCTGGACTCACACACTTGTGTGTCCATGATATTGACATTGGAGACAGTCCACCTCTACAGGCCAAAATTTACAGGTTGTCAGACTGGGTGAAGGCCAGCATCAAGGAGGGAGTTGCCCAGATGCTGGTTCTTGGGGTAATTGAGAAGTCCAGCAGTCCCTGGTCCAGCCCTGTGGTGCAGGTTCCCAAGGCTGCCGCACTCAGTGCTAAGCTAGAACTTAGGTTCTGCATGGACTACCGGGGTCTCAATTCTGTCACAAAGACAGGTGCTCACCCCATCCCCCGAGATGATGAGCTTGTAGACAGGCTAGGCACTGCCAAATTCCTCAGTACTTTTGATCTCACATCAGGGTACTGGCAGATCGCCTTGACTGAGGGGGCTAAAGAGAGATACGCTTTTTCTACTCCTGAGGGACAATACCAGTTCAGAGTAATGCCCTTGGATTGAAAAATGCCCGCTACCTTCCAATGTTTGATTAAAGGAGTCCTAGCTAGTAAGGATGCGTTCTGCGCTGCCTACCTATATGACATTGTCGTCTACAGTTCCAGCTGGGAGGTACACCTGCTCCACATCCAAGAGGTGTTCCAGGCCTTGCAACAGGCAGACCTGACAATCAAAGCCAGTAAGTGCCAGATTGGGCAGGGTTTCTTGGTGTACTTGGCAAGTTGCACCCCCTCCAGGCCACGATTGAGACAATCATGGCCTGGCAACCACCTCATCCCAAGCAGAAGTAAAAGCATTTTTAGGCCTCACTGGATACTACCATAGGTTTGTCAAGGGTTAGGGCTCCACAGTGACCCCCTTGACAGAAGTAACATCCAAAAAGCAACCTAGGTTGGTGAATTGGACCGAGGCTTGTCAGAAAGCCTTTGACTCTCTAAAGGAAGCCATGTGCACAGCACCTGTGCACAGGGCCCCTGACTACTCCAAGGAGTTCATTGTGAAGACAGACGCTTTAGAGCATGGCATAAGGGCAGTTCTAGCACAGCTGAATGAGAAGGGCCTAGACCAACCAGTAGTCTTTATTAGCAGAAGGCTGTTACCACGGGACCAGAGGTGGAGTGTCATAGAAAGAGAAGCATTTGCTGTGGTCTGGGCACTGAAGAAGCTGAGACCCTACCTGTTTGAGACTCACTTCCGGGTCAGACGGACCACAGGCCCCTCAGATGGGGGGTGAAAATCCAAAACTCTTGAGGTGGTCCATTTCCCTACAGGGGATGGACTTTATGGTGGAGCATCGCCCAGGGACTGACCGCGCCAATGCTGATGGTCTCTCCTGATACTTCTGCCCTGGTGATGAGAGCTTCCAAAGGGTTGGGTAAATCTCTCCCCTTTCAGTTGGGGGGAAACCATGTTAGACTTGACAGCTTAGGGTGTTCGTCCCCCAACTTTTTGACTGCCTCCTTCCACTTTTCTGACATTGTCAAAGTCAAGTCAAAAATAACTTTATTCGGATTATCAAAAACCATAAAAGTATACAGAAAATAAATAATCAGTTAAAAATCATACAACATTACAATTTTGTGATTTGTTCAGTAGGCATCAACCAGCGTAACCTGACCAAAACTTAAAATATATTTCTAGTACCAAAATGTCATCCAGTTAATTCTCTGTAAATACAACATTCATTAAACAGTATATCAATAAAAAACATTCATATCATAAAATTACAGGCATACTGTGTAAAATATTAAAACCCCTCTAAAGGGCATGGACATATATTATTCTAATTTTGCCGTCTATTTCAAATTTAGCAATTATCAAAACCAGCCTAGATTAAATCTCTCAGCTCAGCTAGGGGACGTAACCGCATAAAAGTGCAGATATATAATTAGTGAATCATTAAAAGTCTGATAGGGAGTCTAATGATAGGCAATAACATACAATAAGATTGGAAATTGAGCTATGCTACTTAATACCCTACTAGTTGTCCCCCATTGTTCTCCTACTGCGGATAGCATGTTTACAAAAACTACACACCCCAGTACAAACATCTGTATTATCTAACAGATGAAGAAAAATTAGAGTCTATTTACACATTCGAATAGCGGATTTTCTTAGTAAGGGTTTAAGGTATGTCTGGAAAAATCTCCTGTAAAAACCACAGAAAAACATAAAATGGAATAGGGATTGTTTTGCGCTGCCATAGCACAGACAAGGCGGCAACAAAGTACCCCATACATCATTTCCATCATTAAAACAGAGTAGTCGCCATACGGTACCTGACCTGAATCTAAAAAGTATGGATCTCTCCCATCTAGATAACTCTAATGTAAGATACAAGGGAGTATCACCAACCGCCAGGGTGACATAAAAGTTGCAGATGCTTGGTTTACTAAGAGCATCATGAATCCTCTGTTGGGTGGTGTACTCCTCAAATCTCCACCTCACCACCATTTTATCTGATTTGACAATCACATCAGGGTTGGTAAACAAGTCTGGGATGCCAATGTTGGTCAGGGAATTAGCTATGTACTTAAGCCAAGGAGTGGGCCTTTTATCCCATTTCAAACAATCCCTAATTATTTCTCTATTAAGGCTCACCTTATTAATGCACCACACGCTAACCCAAAGCAGGAGAGGAGCCCGCTTTATCACATCCGTAATGTATTCCATGTTCAATTAAGAGTGTGGAATAAAACTGGCACTTGAAGGCGAGAGGTTCAGTAAACGCTGTAGGATTCTATTTTCTTCCACCTGAATTGCTGTGGGATTTTGATAGCCCCATACTCCTGCGCCATCAGTCGCAGTTGGATTACATTGCATTTTGAAGATTTTCATAAATGGTGTGATTGTGGACCTTCCATCTTTCCTTAATAAATTAAGTGGAGAACCAGCAGATCTACCCAATTTCCAACGAGCTACAGATACCAGATTTGACCAGGTATTGTTTGTAGAAAAATCCAGTCCCAGATAACAAAAGTTCCTGACAACGCTGAGGGATTTTCCCCCAACCTCAAGGCCACTGCTGATCTTTTTCCATGTCCAATGGTCATAATATGTGATTTATTCAAATTAGTGGTCATGTGTAGGTTATGCATAAAGGTCACAAAAGCATCAACTAAAATTTGTAAGGTGCGCGGCGTTCTAGCCAACAAAACCGCATCGACGGCATACAACAAAGCTGGCACAGGGAGATTATCAATTGTTGGTATGTCCCACGCGGAGCTAGAGAGGCAGGCATTTAAGTCATTGAAATAAAGAACAAAAAGGAGAGGTGCTAAGACACACCCCTGCTGGACACCGCTTTCTAAAGAAAAGGTGTCCGATAATTCACCCTGCCGGCCATAACGCACCTTAGCATCTAAATTGTCATGTAAACCATACGGAAAGTTCACAAGGTCGACATCCACTCCTAAGTTGATTAACATCATCCAGAGCTTACTTCTATTTACCCTGTCAAATGCTGTAGACAGATCCATAAATTCCAGGTACATTGGGCCACACTTAGCAACAGTATATTTACTTACAATAAGATGTAAATTCCAGCACTGCTCTACAGTTCCAAGACCTGGTCGAAAACCATATTGACAGAGAGACAATACTTTATTCTCTGCGGTCCAAGCCTGCAAATGATTAAAAATTACTTTCCCAATTATCTTAACAGAGCTGTCAACTAAAGAATTGGGCCTGTAACATTTAGATGATCCCCTGTCTCCTTTTTAAAAAATTGGGACAATTGTAGTGAGTGACCATGACTCAGGTATCTTATTGCATAATGAATTATTGAATACGTTCGCAAGTAGGGGTCCCCAGAAACCCGGATGACATCTGAATAGATCCATAGGGATCCCATCCGGACCTGGTGCCTTTCCACCTGTGCTGAAAACAATAGCCGTCTCAACCTCCTGGACTGTTACTTGCAGCTGCAAGTGCTTTCCACAGCACGGTCTCTAACTCTCTGTCTGCTACCTGTGAGTAAACATTTTTAAAGTGTACTACCCAATCATGACCTAAGATACTGCTGCTTAGATGGTTTGTTTGTAGCATGTCCCTTTGATAGAGGCTGTTGACTTTCTCCCAAAAAACCTTACCTTACCTTACTATTACTTTGAGCAGCAGCCTATTCCAACATTTCCCAGTCCTTATTAAACAGAAAGTGCTTCCTTTCTTTTATGGCCACATTGTAAAAGTGTTGTGGCTTCTGAACCTCTTTTTTATCTCTGGGGAGCTTCACTAAAGCTAATCTCAAACGGCGATTAGCCATAGAACACTTTGCATAAAACCAACGGGGACTATTTATTTCGGGTTTAAAAGGTTGTGATAACATATTCTTGACTGCTTCACACAATAGCATATAGCTCTGGAATAACTCAGCCCCAGGGCCTTCCTCTAAACATCCCAGAATAATTGAGCGATTCTCTCTTATAAAGCCCGTTAGAGTTGCTATGGGGTCTTTTAAGTGCCACACTACCTACCCTTAAGCCATCCCTCGTGTGTTTATTAATGCCATCAGACACTTTTGGGTTGGCGTCCTTATTCAAGGGAAAACAAACATCTAGATGGATGGCATTATGATCACTCTATGAAGTTTCTAACACCATACTATTTTTAAACCACTGAAGACAGTTTTTAATGGCAAATATATAATCAATAACGGAGCCATGTCCTTCTCCTCTGTATGTTGTGTATGTTGTGTTTTCTGGACCAGAGCCTTGAAAGAAATGAACTACATCTGTCAAATCATATTGACCTACTAGGTTCTGCAGATACAATCCTCTTGTGGCACAGGGCACTTTTTCCATAACACAAAATCTGAATTATCAATGCCCATTTTGGCATTAAAATCACCACAGATTAAAATGCTTGAATGCTGAGTGATACTCTTCCCACAAAGCTTTAGACTTCTAATAAAGCTAAATAGATCCTCAAACAGGTCTCTATGAGTGCTTGAAAAGTTGTTGTTCTAAAAATGTACTAAATGTAAGCTGAACGCTTGCTTGATCTGTATCTATAACTGTAACAGTATTCTGATACTAATCTTTACCAGATAGCAAGACCGCCCCTAGCTCTTCTAAATTGAACAGCAACAACAGGGCAAGAATAACAAGAAAAACCATTCAGAACCGCAGAAGTGGTATCCCAAGTTTCTTGGAATACAATAAAATCATAACCTTCAATAAAGGAAATCCACACTGGGTTGGCAATTTTGCTTCTGAAGCCAGCCACATTCCAGCTTAACAGGGAAAAGTGACTATCTCTGACCTGGCCATTACAGTACATCTCACTTCCTTAGCCCCTTTCCCTCGATAAAGTATTAAACACAGGCAAAGAAGTGATGGAAGAGAATGGTTCTAAAGCAGACTCGTCATGACGTGAAGACACACTATGATAAGAAACTGGTCTAAAGGGAACATTCCCGTCCGATTCCCTATCTCTGACACAAGGAGCTACCCTTTGCAGGCCCTTATACTGTCAGTCGATCTCGTTAAGATCTACTAATAGGTCAAAACGTTTTTTACACGTAACATTGGAAACACCTAGAGAGGGCTGTGCTAGGCAAGTCAGAGAAGGAATCTCATTGAGATCTACCAATGGATCAAAACGGTTTTTACATAACACTAGTAGCACCTAAAAGAGGCTGTGCTAGGCAAGTCAAGGAAGGAATCATGGGCTTTCGTGGGTTATTTGGTCTGTAGAAAAAATCAAGAGGTAAAACTCTAATTTTACCCGAATTGGCAAGAGTCTCAGAAGGCTGGGAGGTAATTTTATTTGCCAGATGTTGTGGCCTAAAGATAACAATAATGCAGTCACCATGGATACATTTTCCAGAGGGACCGACTCAAGCAACCCGTCAAGTGATCAAGATATTACCATAATCGCGGATATCAAACTTAAAATGGTTAACTAACCAATGACAGACCTTGTTTTGCAATTGAAATGCAGATTCTAAATGTGAGTTTAGCACAGAAGGAACACTAGCCAGAACAACAACATATGGACACCAAGCAGGAGGGAGGTTAATCACTGGTATGTATGAAGATGATGCAACAGCTAAAGATTCTTGTAGCGCCGCATCAGGGACACTTGGATTACCTATAGAAGCTAAAATGGGTGCAGGTCGCTTATCATGTAAACATAAGCCAGGGCACAACCAACTGCTTCCTGCTATCTCTTCCTGTCTGGTATTTGCAGGGGGAGGCACTCAATAGAGAAGGGTGTCCCGAAGGGATCTTCTCAGGATTGTTTGTAGTATCTATAGGCTCCCTCGGTGACAGACTTTGTTGACTTTGACATAATCCTAAAACTTTTTCTATTGCTACTTCTAATTTCCCCAATCTATCTCTCAGGGGGGTTAAACACTCATTCAGGGAAATTATGAGCTTTTGGGCAACTATATCCTAATCCGCTATTTGTACCATACCCTGATTGACGGTTTCACCATGCTCTCCTGCAGTTGACCCTCTTAGAGAAGGTGAAAGGGCGTTGATGGTCTTAGCTTTCTTCTTGCGCTTAGTGGTAGATGAAGCTGTAGTTATAGATCCATTTGGGTGCTCCACATGAGAATTAAGTACCCTACTACTGACCATAGGGGCATCTGAGCTAATTACAGGGATAGAGCTGTTTAAGGCACTATTAGCCTGGCCTCCTATCTCAGTTTCTACATCGGGCGTCCCTATAATATCAGTATGGGGGGAACCTGCCCAACCCAAAGACAACCTCCTCTCTGCCACATCAATCTCCTTGGAGACAACACTAACTGCTCTCGCCAAAAAGGAATTGATGGTTGTAGAATTGCACCCTATGGATGTTTTATTGCAGGCTACCCTCTTCTTGCCCATGACTGCTTTCTAGTCTGCTATAGCCCGCTACCAATGAACATAAACTTGTATTAGCCCTATAACAATCCTTTTTGTGCACCCTACTTTACTCACCACTTTCTATACTATATGAGTCAGCATTCAATGTCTATGCATTAAAAAACATGAAAATGAAAGAAACAGAAAAACTGAGAGAGCAGGCTCAGCCCAGCCTATTCCGGCCACTGACGGGCGCAGATGGGCCTGCCCTTGGCAGGGCTTAGACCAGGCACAGCCCACTCTGCGGTAATCTGGCCGCACTTTTATAGCGCTCGTTGGTGGGCTCTAGCGTGAGCGGCTGGCTCCCAAAATGGCCACCTCCTGGGGCCAAGAGCAGTCTGGGATATGTAATCCTCCACAGGTAAATTAGCGTGTCCGGCGCTGCGGTGATCAGGCCGTGCTTTTATAGCGCTCATTAGTGGGCTGCAGCGTAAGCAGCTGGTCCCCAAAATGGCCGCCTCCTGGGGCCAAGAGGAGTCTGGGATGTGTAGGTCCCCACAGGCAGATTAGCACGTCCCGCGCTGTGGTGATCAGGCCGTGCTTTTATAGTGCTCGTTGGTGGACTCTAGCGTGAGCAGATGATCACCAAAATGGCCGCTTCCTGGGGCCAAGAGGAGTTTGGGATATGTAGTGCCGCACAGGTAGATTAGCGCATCCCCTGACACTGTTTTTGTTGGTTTTAGGACTCCTCACACTTTACCACTGCTAACCAGTGCTAAAGCACATATGCTCTCTCCCTTAAACATGGTAGCATTGGTTCATCCCCAATTGGCATATTTGTTTTACTTGTAAGTCCCTAGTAAAGTGCACTACAGGAGTCCAGGGCCTGTAAATTGAATGCTACTAGAGGGCCTGCAGCACTGGTTGTGCCACACACATAACTAGCCCCAAAACCATGTCTCAGGCCTGGCCTTGCAAGCCCTGTGTGTGCAGTTTCAGTGCCACTCTGACCTGGCATTTAAAAGTACTTGCCAAGCCTTAAACTCCCCTTTTTCTACATAGAAGTCACCTGTAAGGTAGCCCTAGGTGCCCAATAGGGCAGGGTGCTATGTAGGTAAAAGGCAAGACATGGACATGTGTGGCTTATATGTCCTGGTAGTGGAAAACTCCTAAATTTGTTTTCCAATACTGTGAGGCCTGCTCCTTTCATAGGATAGCATTAGGGCTACCCTCATATACTGTTTGAGTGGTAGATTCTGATCAGAAAAGGGGTAACCAGGTCATATTTAGTATGGCCAGAATGGTAATACAAAATCCTGCTTATTGGTGAGATTGGATTTTATATTACTATTTTAGAAATGCACTTTTAGAAAGTGAGCATTTCTCTGCACTGAAAATCCATCTGGACAGGGCTGGTTGACAGCTTCCTTGTGCATTTCATCCAGACAACTACAAACACAGGATACTCAGTTACACCTGCACTCATCTGCAAACTGAATGGGTCTTCCTGGGATGGAAGGGTGGAGGGCCTGACACTTATATTTCAAAGGTTAATGGCCTGCCCTCACACAATGACTGTCAAACCCCCTACTGGGACCCTGGCAGGTCCCGCCCGCCAAAGTTCCCCCAACAGAATACTGCTACGCGGTCAGAAGACCGCAGCGGTTATTCTGTGTTTCCCGCTGGGCTGGCGGGCGACCGCCAGAAGGCCGCCCGCCAGCCCAGCGGGAAACCCCTTCCCACGAGGAAGCCGGCTCCGAATGGAGCCGGCGGAGTGGGAAGGGTGCGACGGGTGCAGTAGCACTCGTCGCGATTTTCAGTGTCTGCATGTCAGACACTGAAAATCTTTTAGGGGCCCTCTTATGGGGGCCCCTGCAGTGCCCATGCCATTGGCATGGGCACTGCAGGGGCCCCCAGGGGCCCCACGACACCCCTCACCGCCATCCTGTTCCTGGCAGTCACAACTGCCAGGAACAGGATGGCGGTGAGGGGGTCGGAATCCCCATGGCGGCGCAGCAAGCTGCGCCGCCATGGAGGATTCCTCAGGGCAGTGGAAAACCGGCGGGAGACCGCCGGTTTTCCGTTTCTGACCGCGGCCATACCGCCGCGGTCAGAATGCCCTTGGGAGCACCGCCAGCCTGTTGGCGGTGCTCCCGCGGTCGTTGACCCTGGCGGTCAATGACCGCCAGGGTCAGAATGACCCCCTTCATCTCTTCAAGGAACTCCTTGTGCACTGAAAATCGATGCACAGCCTGCTGGAAATGCTGCACAGCCGAACTAGAACAACGCAGTCCGACTTCCCGAGTAAAGAATCGACGCAGTGCCTGCCTTGCGACTGAAAATTCGACGTATAGGTGTACCGGATCGACGCACAGCCGAACCGGAACAACGCAACACGACTTCCCGGGTGACAAATCGATGCAACGCCTGCTCTGTGACAGAAAATTTGACGCATCATCTACCGGATCGACGCAACGCCTGTGACTTTGTCCCACACGCCCAGGATTTCCACGCATCATCCATGGGCATCAAAAAGATTCCCACACCGCAGTGAGGAACCAAGCCTGCATACCAGAAATCGATGCAAAGCCCCTTGCAGCGCGGAAAGAAACAACGCATCGTCTGTGCTGCGCCGGAAATTCAAACTCACACCCTATTTTTCCATGCATCTCCTCCTTTGTGGTCTCCGTGTGTGTTATATTTTGAGGCAAACCAGGTACTTTGGGTAAACAAGAGACAACTGTTGATTTCTATGATTTAAGACTCTTTTTAATCCTTCAAAAGTGATATCTCAACTTGTGCTTATTGAATCTTTATCGTTTTGACCTTAATTGAACCAGAAAAATATAATTTATTTTTCTAAAGCTGTGTGGTGTATTTTTGTGGTGTTCTCACTGTGTTACTGTAAAATGTATTGCACAAATACTTTACACATTGCCTCCTGAGTAAAGCCTAACTGCTCAGTGCCAAGCTACCAGATAGTGGGCACAGGATAAGTTGGATTGTGTGTGGCCTACCCTGACGAGGATTGTGGTCCCGATCTGGACAAATGTGAATACCTCTACCTACTAGAGAACCCATTTCTAACATCCAGCATCAAGACTGGGTAGTTAGGATATATATACCCTGCCCCCTTTTCCTTAGTTTTATGTTTTTGTTTGGGACTCTGCTGAGTTCGAGTCCCAAATTGGCTGCTAACACTTCCTATTCAAAGTGTTTTGACAGCCAATCCAATCTCTGCACAAGCTGGGGAGTACTTACAAATTCGTCACTACCCTAGATGTACAAATTTTAATTTCCTTTACTTCCTCAAAAACTACTGAACAGATTTATACCAAATAACAAAAAGTGTGCTTTCTGGACCAAGAATTATCTTTTTGCCAATCTTGGTGTTATTCCGTTCAGTGGATCAGCTGTAGTTGTGTCTAAAATCTCGATTGGAATTAACATGGGAGACACACTTTTTTTGCTTCACCCCATTTTTCTCAGCCCCCTCTTCACAGATCACCCTGAAACCTTCCATGCAGAAAAAACCCTAGAGGACACTTTCTGTGGAAAATTTCAGGAAGATTTGTCAAAACAGTGCCAAAGATATAGCTAAGACAAAAAACTATTTTCATATGTCTTCTAGCTCCTAATTACAACTACCTACTGGATATATATATATATATGTGTATATATATATATATATATATATATATATTAGGGTTTAGGGTGGGTACAGGTTTTGAGATGGCAAGGGTATTTTTAGGTTTTAGGGTGGGTATGTGTTTGGGGTGGCAAAGGTATTTTTAGGGTTGGGGAGAATAGGTTTTGGGATGGCAAGGGTATTTCTAGGATTTAGAGTGGGTATAGGCTTTTGGTGGCAAGGGTCAATTTAAGGTTTAGGGAGGGTATGGGTTTTTGAGTGGCAAGGGTATTTTTAGGGTTTAGAGTGGGTATGGGTTTTGGGAGTGCAAGGGTATTTTTAGGGGCCATGGTGGGAATGGGTTTTTGGGTGACAAGGGTAATTTAGGGTTCAGGGTGGGTATGGGTTTTTAGACGGCAAGGGTATTTTAAAAGTTTAGGGTGGGTATGGGGTTTTGGGTGGTAATGGTAAATTTGAGGTTCATGGTGGGTATAGTTTTTTGGGTGGTGAGGGTATTTTTATGATTTAGGGAGGGTATGTTTTTGTGAGTGGTATGGGTAGTTTTAGGGTTTAAGGTGTTTATGGTTTTTGGGTGGTAAGGCTATTTTTAGGGTTTAGGAGGGGTATGGGTTTTGGAATGGCAATGATATTTTTAGGGTTTAGCGGTTGCAGGTTAAGAGGGTGTTACAAGGGAAATGTAAGTATTTATTTTATAAGTAAGTAAAAACACATTACACGTGAGGGGATTATAACTGTATGGGTTCTCCTTTTTAATTGTATGGGTTCTCCTTCCTAACAGGTTGAATTTGTTTTTTAATTATTTTTTATAACTCTGTGAGTTAGGGTGCCAGATTTATGTTTTATTTTCTGTTTTGACAACATTCAAGCTCAGATCAGTTGGCATAGCTAACTCGTCCCACACTATTGTAGGTGGAGATTTTAACGCCAAACTGGGGACTAACATCACCCTACAGGAACCATTTGCGGTAGGGGATAGGTTCTTGTATACCCAGGTAGCTGATTGCAGAGATCTAAAACCTTTAGAGGCCATTTTATTGAGACCGATACCCACCTTTGTAGGTCGGAGTCAGGGTACAACTATCAATTATATTTTTGTTTCTGGGGAATTGAGCCACTATGTATCTGCGAGGGAGGAGTTAAGTATCATGAGCATAGTGACCACAGCCCTGTATAATTGTCCCTTGGGGTATCCGGCTGTAGGCAACTGCATAAACCTTCAGGGCTGACAGATTTGGGTGTTAAACATAATGGACTTAGGATGTGTTGGAGAACAGCCCATATTCCAAATGTGTTAACTGCTTTTGTGAGATCCAACCGTGAACCGATTTTGGATTGTATATTGGCAAATAACTTGTCCCCACATGATGTTTTATCACCTCTTGGAAAACTGAATAATTCTGTCAGGGACCTGATCAATGACAATCACAGACCTGCAAGGAGTCCTTACCCAAGTTGGTTTGACAGCTCATGTAGAGTTGCCAGTGAAAAGTTGAGCCTGGCTCTTGGTTGTACACCAAGGAAGAGGGCAACAGTGACAGCTGCTAGGCTTGACTACAAGCAATACATCAGAAATAGGAAATCAAGGGTTAAGAAGGAAATGTGGGAGAATTTAGTGGGGCTCAAAAAAGGATATGAAAAAATGTTGGGATATAGTAAAGAAAGGAAATTAACCACACTGGGGTAAAGTTTCAATATTAGCCGATAATGTTGGCTAGAACACTCCAGGCAGATTTACTCTTTTGGGAATATTGTGGGGAATGATGAAATGGCTGTAGCTCCCCATTTCCTCTGCAAATTAGCTTTCAACGTGAAGAAGTGGTAATGGCCATCAAGGACAGTCCATTCAATAAGGCGCTTGGTCCTGACGGGGTGCCAATAAATGTCTACAAAGAAAATATCCCCCCTGGGCATCCGTTATTACTAATGTTCTCAATGCTGCTGTCTCCCACGAAATACCTGCCTCCTGTCAATCAGCTTGTATAGTACCTGTTTTTAAGAAAGGCAACAGGATGGATCTCCTATGTTATAGACCAATCTCATTGGTGGATTCGGTGGTCAAGATTGTGGGGCATGATATTCCACAAAGAACTGCAGATTGGGCCCAATAAAATAAACATTTTGTGCAAAATGATTTCCAGGCAGGGCTGGGTGCACAAGTGCAGTGTTTAAACTTACATCTTTTAATAGGGAAATGCACGTTTGCTAAAAAGGGTGCGCTGTACCTAGCTTTTGTGGACCTCAGCAGTGCCTTTGATTCTTACAGGAGTTGCATGAGGGGTCAGGGCATCAGTCAGATATGGTGTGGAGGGGGAGTGCACCAAATCTTTTAATCTTTTTAGGGGTGTTCGGCAGGGATGTGTCTTGGGGCCAGATGTAGCAAATAATTGCGAGTCGCAAATGGGCCGATTCGCTATTTGCGACAATGCAAAATCAGAAATGGGATTCAAAAACCCCATTTCCGACTTGCAAAAAGCGATGGGAGCCGTTTGCGAGTCGCAACAGTTGCGACCCCATTTTGCGACCCGCAAATAGCAAGTCGCAATTTGCGAGTCGCAAAGCTTATGCAATTGCAACTCGCAAATTGCGACTAGTCGCAAAAAGCCCAGTTTGCTTGTCCCATTTACCACTAACTCAGAGCAGGTGGTAACCATAACCAAAGCATAAAAGGAGACCCAGAAAGCATCTGGGTTACTCAAGATGGCGGAGATATACCTGATAGCAGTGAGGAGGAGAGTCCACGCCGCACAGCAGAGGAGGAGGAGGGGCCACAGACAGGAGAAGATATATAGAACAAGGCAGACTCTTTTCCAGCAAACTGAGGATGAGATATACGATAAATACCGCCTTAGCAGCGCAGCCATACTAGAATTAATTGATTTACTGAAACCACAGCTAGAACACCAGACTCTGCGTGGCTGCGCCTTCCCTACGCACGTGCAAGTGCTATGCTCACTGCACCTCTTGGCCTCAGGGAGCTATCAGGGGGTCATTGCTGTGGCAGGTGGGGTATCCCAAAGTGCAGTGTCAAGGTTCCTCAGGGCCTTCCTAGATGCCTTAGTCACACACATGTCTCACTTCATATACCTACCAAGGAATGAGGCAGAAATTAACAGCACCAAGCTGGACTTTTACCGCATTGCCAACTTTCCCCATGTCATAAGATGTGTAGGTGGGACACACATTCAAATATGCCCCCCTGCAAACCTGGAACATATTTTCCGCAACAGAAAGTGTACCCACTCACTGAATATTCAGGTAGTTTGTGACGCCCATTATGTCATCACTGACATTGTAGCTAAGTTTCCAGGCAGTACCCATGACTCATACATTTTTAGGCACAGTGGGATACATCAACGCCTGGAACGTGGGGAATTTGGAGACGGATACCTTCTAGGTAGAGCTACATACACCTTGCAGACATACACACAGGTCACTGTGCACAACAATCAGGACTTCCTAACAGTGTACATTTTGTGCCCAACAGGTGACAGTGCATATGCCCTAAGGCCATGGATTCTAACTCCGTTTTTAACACCCAGCAATGAATGTGAGAGGCGATACAACAATGCACATAAGAGGACCAGGAACATGATAGAGCGCACCTTCGGACTCCTGAAAGCAAGATTCAGATGCCTCCACCGCAGTGGAGGTGCCCTCCAGTATACCCCCATTACAGCATTCAAAATTGTGGTCGCATGTGCCATCCTCCACAACATAGCCACCCGACGTGGGCTACCTCTCACCCCTGCAGAGCCAGATCATGATGATGAAGAGCAAGAACAACCACATCACCATCATGGGGATCGGAGTATAGCTAATCAAGGCAGACTGAGACGGGAACACATCGCAAACCAATACTTTAGAAGGTACGTGTCAACTCCAACCATACTCACCTATTGACCAAAAACACCATTCGTTAAGTGGAACAAAAATAACTATTTAATTAGTGCAGAAATTGAACTATATACAAGTAATGAATGTCCATGGGCATGAAAATGCAAACCAGGCATGTGGCACATTGACGTCATGTGCCACTTCTACAGGACCAGGGTAATGTCTATGACCTTCTGCCCCTCCTGCCAGCCTGGCTGGTCCCTGGTGCTTCTGCTGTGCTCTGCCTGGTACTCCTGAGCACCCTACTGTCAGTGGCAGAGACACTGCTCACTGTCCAGCCCTCCTCACTGTCCTGGGGTGTTTCCCCTGTGCCCCTAGACAGATGCTGTGCCTCCATCAAGTCAATGATGTGGGTGAGACGTCCCAGGCCCCTAGCCACATCCCCAGCGAAATGGCCCATTTCCACCTGCAGCCCAACTGTCCTCCTCGACAGGCCTGTGGTGTTCATGTCGAGCCTGCCGATGGATGTGGCCATCCTGTCTAGTCTGTGCAGGAGCTGACGGTCCCTGCGCTGCCCACCCTCGGCCTGGGCCAGTAGTCCTCCCACCAATTCCCTCATGGCTAGGGCAAGGTCCCCAGTGTTCGTGCATATCATGTCCATCCTGGAGTTCAGTTGCTGCATGCTGGCCTGGTTATTGCGCACGAAGCGGTGCAGCACACCACTAATCCTCCCTAAAATTCTATTTTGTAGGCGCTGACCATGCAGCAGCTGTGACTCACTGGTGCTGGGAGGTTGTTGGCCGGACTGCAGCCCTGATGTCCTGGACCTACGTCACCTGCGCAGCGGTGGCTGCCCTGTGAGTTCCACTGTCTCACTCCTGCCTGTTGCTGGCGCAGCCTCTTGGGATACAGTTGCAGCAGGTGTGGATACTGCAGGGATGCTGTTGGCCGTGCAGGTGGGAGTGCTGGCGGGTCCTGAGGTGTCCTCATGGGGCTGGCTGATTGGAGTAGTGGTGGTGTCTTGTTGGAGACCTGTGGGACATGGGGAACAGACTGTCAGTGTCTACTATCTGTTGCACACTTCCTAACGAACATTTGACTATGAACTGCCTACTTGACTACATTTCCCATAATGCATCATTCTGGCGTTTGCTACCCTGAAATGGAGCTATCTTGGTTGAGCATGCCCCTGTGTACATGGTGGGTGGGGGTATGGCATTGATAGGGGTACAGGCATGTCACATGCTACTCCCCGGTTGATGTGCTGGGCTGTGAGGTGTCCAGGTCCCCAAATCCAGAGACTGCCTCCTGCTCCAGGGTTTCCTCCACCCTTTCTTCCAGGGATGTGGGTGGTGGCACAGACGATGGTCCCCCTCCTGTGCCTCTCATCTCCCGGAGCCTTTCTGCCACCCTCTCCTTGGTCCGGGAGCGGAGGTCATACCACCTTTTTTTGATGTCATCAATGCTCCTGTGGCTCACCCCCAGGGAATTTATTTTGTCCTGGATGTCCTGCCACAGCTGTTTCTTGGTGGCTTCAGGCACATTTAGGGCTGATTTCCCAAACAAATTGTCATAGTGCTGACAGCATTCGTCTGTCAGCACCTCCAGCTCCCTCTCAGAGAACTTCAGCTTTCTCTTCCTTGGAGTTCCTTCCATGGCAGCTGCTGTTTCTCCTGTGTGCAGTTCAGCAGTTATAAAAGGGTGTGGTCCTCCCTCCTCCCAGGTGTATTAGTAAACTTCCTGGCTCTGATGTCATCATCCTGTGCCAGGAAGTGTTTCCAGAGTGTTCTGGAGTGGTTTCTGGAGTGTTCTGCAGCACCTGTAATCAATTAACAAGCTAATCGAAATTTGCAACTACCACTCGCTAATTGCGAGTTCGTTTTTTGCACAGTCGCAAAAAGCGAACTCGCAATCGGCGGACTCGCACACTGCGTTGCGAGTCCGGGTGCGAGTCGCAATTTCGGCACTGTTGTTTTGCCTGCATCTCGTTTTGCGACTTGCATTTTGCGAGTCGCATGAACTCGCAAAATGCGAGTCGCAATTTTTAAGTTTGCTACATCTGGCCCCTAGCTCCTATTTTTTTTTTCTTTTGTTCATTAATGGTTTGTACCTTCTTTTGGCCTCACAAGGGAAGGATCTCTCGAAAGTAAAAGCAAAATTTGGGCCAGCTCTGCCATATATGGATGACATGGTCCTGCGTACACATACACCTAATGGAATGCAGGCCTTATTGACGCTTTTGTTAAGTATATGGATGATTTAGATCTTGAAGTTAACATGTCTAAAACTCTTTATATGGTGAGTGGAAAACCACAGTGAACAACCAGGCGTTTAAAGATAAAGGGACAAACATCAGGTGAGTGAATGAGTTCTACCTAGGGGTAACTTTTGACTCTCTGAGTAGTTGGCCACCATGTCTAGTGAAGCACTGTTCAAGCTTTAATACCTCAGAGGGGACCATATTTGGGCTGGTATCTAGAGTAGGTAATAAACCAATCCTGCCCTTACTTGAAGTGTACACACGTAAGTGCTTACCCGGGGATTCAGTATGGGGTACCAAGACTGCCACAGCTTACAAAAGGAAGAGAACTGGTTTTGCAGATGACTGCTTGGTGTTAGTCCTGGCAGCCCCCATTTCTTTTTACATAAGGAATTGGGCTTGGGTCTTGTGGAAGATCGAACCAAGTCTGCAAGCTTGCGCCATTTCTTCTCTGAATAACACACTGAATTCAATAGAGAGATTATCTCTGATTGTTTGGCATGTGACCTAGGACATAAAATCCCATGGTTAGGGTACATTAGAAGGACTGATTAAGGTTTAGGAAGGCCGGAGCTGGTTTTGTCTCCTCACTCATTGAAGAAAATGGGGTCAGGCTCAGTTATATAGTAATCCTTGAGATGGGCGTCTGCTGCTACAGAGGTAAGGGAACTACAGAAACCCTTAATGAGGGTTTACATTATGTTTAAGACATGTCAGGGCATTGGACTCTATCTCTCGCAGGTCAGTAATGTTTGGGGAAGAACACTTTTGTCCAGGTTCCGGCTAGGTTCTTTCAGATACAATCTCTGTTTCCCCTTAGGACAGTTTGACACAAAAAGTATCCTTATAAGCCCCTTTGATGATACTTCCTGTCAGACAATATGCACTCATGAGCAGCTCATGATGCTAAAGAGGAGCGGGGTGGTGCGTGCGTGGGTGGGGAGGATGACATGGGTGAATTAATAAAAAAAACTTACCTGCATCATCCCCACCGCTGTCGCAGCCACCACTGCGCTCTACTCTCCTGCGCAGACAGGCTGCAGGCACAGGCTCCCAGCCTGCCCTGCGGCCAATCCTGACGCTGCTCAGAGCAGCATTAGGATTGGCAGGGAGCACCCAGCCAGGGCGCTCCCAGGCAGACTGTGAGCCTGTGCCTGCTCTATCAAGCCCGGCAACACAGTGCCTGGCTGGAGAGAGCCTACTGCACATGTATGTTTAGCCGGCCCATGATGGCCGGCCAAACATATATGCACAGTGAGGGGGAGTGCTGTGCACTCCCCCGCAGTGCTCGTCACAGTCTGTGGCCCCACCCCTTTTACCAAAAACTGATAATAAACCTGGTTTATTATCGTTTTTTGGTAAAAAGTTTGCAGGTGCTGCTGCTGGTGGGGTGGGGGGGCGACACTCATCCGCCCTAGTGGAGGAGCTGCGCCTGTAGGCACTTTACCCTCTTTTGTAAGTATTATAAACCTTTTAGACGCAGACTGGTATTACCTATTTTAAGAGCCCAGGGCTTTCAACAGTGCAAGCAATCAGTTTCTTACCTTTGTCTATTACCTGACCCTGATGTGTGTTTTTCTGTGATGGCCTTTTGAAAAAATGCACTACTCTGGTGTACTTTTGTACACCTCATACTGGGGATGCCATCTTGGTTGCTGGAGCAGTGCCCATTTAACACAGAAAACTGGGTTAGGTTGCTGGACCTCCTTAATTTCCCTAAGCTAGTTACAATTTTTGTGGACGGGGACAAAACTTGGTCATACCTGTACAATCCAGCTGTTCGGGAACTGTGCCTCCTCTTCCTCGTCCCACCCATCCTGTCCACTTTCCTTATCCTCAGTTGTGATGTCCGGTTCTTGGCAGGCTCCGAGTTGGGTTCAGAATCCAGTGTCATGGCGAGAGACCTCATATGGCTCATAAGCTGAAACAGTTGTCAATGTGGTCACGTGGTTAGGTTTAAACCAGGATACCTGTGTTGCAAGCCACCATCACATTTGACCTGGATATACGCATTTCCATGTGCTTCAAATAATTACAGTATATAATTATCTACAGTGTGCGTTACTTAGGGCCAGATGCAGGAAACAAATAGCGAGTCGCAAACGGCAAAAATTGCCGTTTGCGACTCGCTATTCGCGTTTCCCAATGCAGAAATGCATATTGCGAGTCGGTACCGACTCGCAATATGCATTTCAGAATCGCAAATAGGAAGGGGTGTTCCCTTCCTATTTGTGATTCTGAGTCGTATGCAATACCATTTGCGACCGCATATGCGGTCGCAAATGGTGTCACAGTTACCATCCACTTCAAGTGGATGGTAACCCACTCGCAAATTGGAAGGGGTCCCCATGGGACCCCTTCCACTTTGTGAATGGAATGGAACCAAAAATATTTTTTCAAAGGGACCACTACCTGCCCTGAAAAAAACCCGAAACTAAAGGTTTCATTTTTTTTTTTTAAGTGCAGCTCGTTTTCCTTTAAGGAAAACGGGCTACACTTAAAAAAAAAAAATGCTTTATTTAAAGCAGTCACGAACATGGAGGTCTGCTGACGACAGCAGGCCTCCATGTTTGCGAGTGCCTAGACTCGCTATGGGGCTGCAATTAGCGACCCACCTCATGAATATTAATGAGGTGGATCATTGCGACCCCATAGCGAGTCGCAGACGGTGTCTGAGACACCGTACTGCATACCAATTTGCGAGTTGCAAATTGCGAGTCGCAAGGACTCGCAATTTGCAAGTCGCAAATTAGCATTTTGCTACATCTGGCCCTTAATACTGTTCCAAAAGCATGTTCCAACGCACAAGTGCACCACACATACTGGTTCCTGTACGAGATTCTAAGTGGGGCCCGACATGCCACATCCCAATATGTACAGCACTTCCTGCTCCTGTACTATAGAAATGTTCTACACCCTGTATTCCACTGATGATTGGAACTTGACCTCTCCTATATCAGATACTATGAAAGTAAAGAAAACATGCAATGTTTCTATATTTCAGGCATATTGCACACAGTAAGTGTCACTGTTAAGTGTGTAGCAATTATTTACTGCCAGCATTCAACAGGCTAAATAGCATGACTGGTCTCATTGTAGATGATACAAGTGTTCATATATGCTCTATGGTTGGATGAATGGTTTCATGGTGATAGTAGCACACCTCTTTCCCCTTCTCTTACGTATCGCATCGGTTTACAGATGCTCGCTATTTTAATATAGTCATGTCAGGTTAGGTTAGGAGTGCCTACATTTTCGGTGCATATTTCGGGGGCGGTTTGAGCTTCTGGTTTGGTATATTTTGCATCAGCTCTTTTAGTGTTCTGAGCCACGCCCACTGATGCACATTGTGGCATGCAGCTTGTAAACCCCTGCACACTTTTTGATAATTTCTTGCAGATTTAAAGTAACGTATTTGTCAGACACATTTTGCGAAATTTAATTGGTCAGGGAAAAGTGATTTAGGGCCACATGTAGCAAGGCATTAGCGCCTCGCAAACGGCGAAAAACGCAGTTTGCGAGGCGCTAATGCCCGCACGCGATGCAGAAACACATTTTGCGAGTCGGAACCGACTCGCAAAATGCGTTTCCGACTCGCAAATAGGAAGGGGTGTTCCCTTCCTATTTGCGACTCGCACCGCGATGTAAGTTGATTTGCGACCGCAAAAGCGGTCGCAAATCAACTCGCAGTTACCATCCACTTGAAGTGGATGGTAACTCATTCTCAAACGGGAAGGGGTCCCCATGGGACCCCTTCCCCTTTGTGAATGATCACAAAATTAGTTTTTTCAGAGCAGGCAGTGGTCCTATGGACCACTGCCTACTCTGAAAAAAAAAAAAAAAAAAGGTTTCGTTATTTTTTTCTATGTGCAGCTCGTTTTCCTGTAAGGAAAACTGGCTGCAGATAGAAAAAAAAAAATGCTTTATTTAAAAGCAGTCACGGACATGGTGGTCTGCTGTCTCCAGCAGGCCACCATCCCCGTGAATGCCCAGACTCGCTATGGGGTCGCAAACTGCGACCCACCTCATTAATATTAATGAGGTGGGTCTTTGCGACCCCATAGCGAGTCGCAGAAGGTGTCTGAGACACCTTTCTGCATAGCAAATTGCGAGTTGCAATTTGCTGTCTACCTACATCTGGCCCTTACTGTCTTAGGTTGTTCTGCAACTGAGCTTCTCTATAATGCAGTATTTACACACTGATTTCTAAAGAACATTTTACATGAAAGCATATTATTTGAAGTGTACTTCCGACGGCTGTATGTATTTTTAAAAACACGTTTTGTCTTTACAAAATCAGTTTCCTTATTCGTTCCCACTACTCGAGTAAGTAACACTGTCTATTCCTTCTCTTAAATTAGCTTTTTTATATATACATTTGAGCATGAACTGTTTTAGCCACTTCTATAAAAAGAATCTACCACGAGGCGTGCCTAGCTGCCTCTGCTGAGCACGTTTCAGCATTAAATAAAGCCTTTCTAATTACTAATTTGTATTTTCTGAAGCATGCGACTACAAGCGCCACAATCAGTTTAAGAACAGCTGTTAATTGACATCTTAATTACCACCCACTTTATCGTGCATAATTTATAATCCAGCAGCATTCCTGGTGATACATTGTTTTCTTTAGAATTCATTAAACGACACTTTATGAAATTTAAATTATGACGATCATTTACGAATTGCGCACCACTGGTACATTTCTATCTTTTAAAGTGTTTGCTCCAGTTCCTCTCCTAAGGTAACCTGCTATTTATTGGTTTGTTTGAGTCACGCCAAGACTGCGTTTTTGCCAACTCCTGATGCTGTACGTATATTCATTCTATGTTGTTATTTAAAATGCAGAAAAAATATTTATTAATACATGATTATTTCATTCCAGTATATTGCGATTCCCATTATGTATGTACCACAAAAGGAATCTCTTTGCCACTTTGCTGACAGTAGTGATCTTCACAGGCATTATCATAATGAGGTTTGTGCGTTGCAGTACTGCTGGCTGTAGGTAAACATCACTGACTAGGCTTAATAAGTAGGAACATTGGGGCACATACCATCAGAAGATGAGATAGCAACTGGGATCAGTTCAGCGCCAGTAAATACAATGTAAAACTGCTAACAGATGACAATATCTGTCAGTTCACAAAGTTTATTAAAGGCAGATCCTTGGAGAACCTCAGGATCTGAGAAAACATTGTAACCACACAGTGTATACATAACCAGGACACAGACAGCACAAGAGCAGTGCTAAAGCAGACAGACCATTTCAGGAAATGCTGCATATCTGTCCACTACTCTGCAGGCCACAGGAGATGTATCAGGGTAGCTGAGCTTCAGCCTCTCTTTCCATTTAAGTTGCTTTTTCTGGATTCCATTTGCCGAATCTTAAGCAAAGTTTGCATACTGCTTACGAAAGTACTTAAGGTTTGGCATGCCACGTTTAATGGAGATCTGTCAAGGGGCTAAACAAAAAAAACGTTCCATTCAAGTCCCCATAGGACAGTTTGGTCTCTGCTGCAGCAAAAACTGAAAATGGTTTTACTCCAAATGTAAATTGACCTCCACTCAGAAAAAAATGCTATTTTGAAGTGGTGTAAATTCGTTCAGTTTCTGAGGTATTTATTATTGTTTAGAAAAATCTATTAGGCAGGATTTGGGGGTTTCAGATTTAGAGATACTTCGGCTATTAAAACTTGTATGCTACAAACCTGCAGGTTCTGCCATACACATCTGATTTTTTTCAAAAGTGATTTTCTATTAGCTTGACATTTTCTTGACCATCTAAAGACGTGGGCATTTGGCAAAATTAATGAATTCTGCGATGCGAAAAATAATTCAGAGAGTCTGATGACAGGTTGTAAGCACTAGGGAGGGGGTAGAAATAATCAGGGAGGCATAAACAAGTTATAAGGAAATTAGGGCCAGATGTAGGAAAGGATTTGCAACTCGCAAACGGCAAAAACTGCCGTTTGCGAGTTGCAAATCGCATTTTCCTATGCAGAAATGCATTCTGCGAGTCAGACCGACTCGCAAAATGCATTTCAGAATCGCAAATAAGAAGGGGTGTTCCCTTCCTATTTGCGATTCCTAGTGGTATGCAATACCATTTGCGACCGCATATGCGGTCGCAAATGGTGTTGCAGTTACCATCCACTTCAAGTGGATGGTAACCCACTCGCAAATTGGAAGGGGTCCCCATGGGACCCCTTCCAGTTTGTGACTGGACCCAAAAACATTTTTTCAGGGCAGGGAGTGGTCCAAAGGACCACTCCCTGCCCCGAAAAAATACCGAAAATAAAGGTTTCGTTTTTTTTTTTAAGTGCAGCTCGTTTTCCTTTAAGGAAAACGGGCTACACTTAAAAAAAAAAAACTGCTTTATTTAAAGCAGTCACGAACACGGAGGTCTGCTGACTACAGCAGGCCTCCATGTTTGCGAGTGCCCATAGTCGGTATGGGGCCGCAATTTGCGACCCACCTCATTAATATTAATGAGGTGGGTCATTGCGACCCCATACCGACTCGCAGACGGTGTCTGAGACACCGTTCTGCATAACATTTTGCGAGTTGCAAATAGCGAGTCGCTAAGACTCGCTATTTGCAACTCGCAAAATGCTTCTTTACGACATCTGGCCCTTAGTCCTAAATGCAGTACGTGGGTGGTGAATTTGTGAATTTCTTAACGTTTACAAACACTTTTTCACCTTTTGTATTTTGGAAATGGGCATTATTTATGATCACAGATGCATGACAAGATTGTAAGACAAGCAGTAAAAATGCACTTACCATATGATGAATTTGTGAATTTAATTATATTTTCAAGCACACAGCCACCATTTTGTATTTGGAAATGGACATCATTGTATCGAATTCATACATTTACAGAAGTTCAGGGTTTTAAAATGTTGGAAACTGGGTTAATGGCTGAGGGGGGCAAAACCCTACTCAAGCAGCAACCACAATTCTTGTGAGGGTGAAACACACACAAAATAAATTTACCTGTGCCTAACCCTCGGGTAGCTTGGCACAAAAGTATTCAATCAGTAGAACCAGATATATTGAATGTCAGAGGAGTAAAGCTCCTAAAAGCACAAAACACCACCCGTAATTATCTGGTTGTGTGAGACTGAGAGAAAGTCACACGTTCAGGATGACCACAATGAAGCACAATGAAGCACAGTCCGGATATAGGGACCAGTTTAGTCCTGTTGAAAGAGTTACCTACAAAGAGGTCGGTTTACGCTGGAAGGGGCCAAGGGGAGCAGGGAAAACATCGCAGATGCTTGCCAATGTTGTGCGAAGAGCTGGCTGGGTGTCGCGGACAGTTGTTGCTGAAGGTTCACGTTGGCAGTCACCATGAGCTGTTGACACTGTAGTAAGAAGAGCAGATTACCCGTTGCTGGGCGTCATTGGTGGTCGATGTGGCACAAAGAGTCTGGTTCACCAGAACTTTATGTTGATGGGCAGATAGATCTTGGAACAAGCTGGAGGTCAAATGATGCTGCACAAAGGGTCTAGATGCTGAGGGGCACCAGCAAGGGGTCAGGACCTCACTCCAGAGGCCAGCAGGGCTCAGGTACTTCACTCCAGAGGCCAGCAAGGCTCAGGTAAGTCCAGTTGCAGGTCCATCCAATAGGTCAGCTGGGCAGATGTGGGAAGCATATGGAGCTTGTTATGTCCCTGTAGCTCAGAACAGGAGGTCAGTAATCTGACCGTTTGAGTCACTTCAGCCTAGGGTGAAGGGTGCAAGTCAAGTCTTCCTTAATAGCAAGCAGGGTAGCAGGCATCTGGGCAGCAAAGTAGCAGGGAAGAAGGTTAAAGGTCCTTCTGGCAGCAGATCAGCACAACAGTCCTTCTTCTGTTGTAACCACGAGTCCAAAGGTGTACTGAAGAGCTGTGCCCAATGCTTATACTTGGTGCCAGTTTTGAAGTAGAAGACGTTTCAAGAGAATTCCCTTCAAAGTCCTTGATGTTTCCTGCCTAACCTGCTGGCTACATGAATAATGCAGTAGTGGCACAAGCAAATCCCAAATTATACTGTGCTCAGTCCTCTAATAGCTTGGCACAAAAGCTGTTAGGCTTAACTTAGAGGCAACGTCCAAAGTATTTATGCAGCACTACAAACAGCAATAAAGTGGAAACACAATACAAGTAAAATCCCACACCAATTTAGAAGAATGTATTGCACATTTTAAAAATGAAACCAAGACCAAACAACAAAAGATCCAATCAGTAGAATCAGAGATATGCAAGTTTATAGATTTCAGTGAAAATATCGCAAAAAAGCACTATGTGCCAACAGAGGTTAGCTGGTCCCTATAGATAGGGACAAAGTCACAAGTTGAGGCCAACCGCAATGGAGACTGGACCGACTACAGGGACTCACTTAGGTCCACTGAACACAGTATCTTAATCTTGGTTGCGAAGAGATGCAGAATCCTGTGTTAAGGATGTCTAGTGCAGCAGTGGCAACGTGAGGTCCTGGCAAGGAGATGTGTCAGCCAGGAGAAGCTCCAGGGAGTTGCAAAGAATGATGCAATGTCCTTGCATGGGAGGTGTCATGCAGCAGTGCTTCTGATGGGCTGCATGGGGTGAGGTGATGTCCTTGTGTGGAGATACATCACACAGCAGTGGTTCCAATGGGCTGCTACAGGCAATGTGAAATCTTTGCGTTGGCCAAGTCCATGCAACTGAGGCAATGTGGTGGTTCCAAGGGCAATTCATTGGGCAGCAGAAGGATATGCTAGTGGTGTGGCAGATGCACTGTGGAGAAGATGTGTTGGTTCTACTGTATCTACAAATGGCCTAGCAGAGCACCTTGAGGTCCACCTTCAAGGGTCCAATACTGGGGTTGCACCACTTGGGAGGACAGAACTCATAGATGGCATAGTCCAGGTGCTGGGTTCATAGTCCTCTTCAAGCCTGTTCTCTCCCTGAGACTTCTGATCATGAGGCCAGCATGCTAGCTCTTGAAATCACTCTGGGGGCCTTGGTTTAGAGTAGTAGGTTCAGTCCTGCTCACACAGGCAAGAGGGCAGCTGGGCAATAGGTCAGCACAGTGCAGCAGTCCTTCTGGGCAACAGTCCAGCAGAGTGGCAGATCTTTCAGCAGCACAGCAGTCCTTCTTCCTGGTAGAGTCCACAGGTCCAGAAGTGTACCAAAGAGTTGGGCCTAAAGGCCAATATTTATACCTGTTGCCCACTTTGAAGTAGAGGAAGCTGATAGAGGTTTCTACCTCACTAAGGTGTCAGTCATCCCCTCCTTTTCTGTCTTTGCCCCAGTTTGTTTGAGGCCAAAAAAGATCAGTGTCAAACCCCTTTGTGAGAGTGCTCAGGTAGAGCCTTTGTGATGTGTAAGTGTGGTATGGGACAGCTTCTTCTACTCATCAACTCAGAGTGGTCCATACTGCCAACACTTAGCTTTCTCTTGTCTCATAGTCTGGGAGCAATACACAAAGACCAACAGCCAGCTACACCAGGGGCCAGATGTAGCAAAGTGTTTGCGCCTCGCAAACAGCGAAAATCGCCGTTTGCGAGGCTCAAAAGCCACTTTGCCATTCAGAAATGCATTTTGCGAGTCGGCTCCGACTCGCAAAATGCATTTCCGACTCGCAAATAGGAAGGGGTGTTCCCTTCCTATTTGCGACTCGCAGTGGGATGCAATTCCATTTGCGACCGCGTACGCGGTCGCAAATGGAGTCGCAGTTACCATCCACTTCAAGTGGATGGTAACCCACTCGCAAATTGGAAGGGGTCCCCATGGGACCCCTTCCAGTTTGTGACTGGACCCCAAATTATTTTTTCAGGGCAGGGAGTGGTCCAAGGGACCACTCCCTGCCCTGAAAAAAACCCGAAACTAAAGGTTTCGTTTTTTTTGAAGTGCAGCTCGTTTTCCTGTTAGGAAAACGGACTACACTTCAAAAAAAAAAAACTGCTTTATTGAAAAGCAGGTCGCGAACATGGAGGTCTGCTGACGACAGCAGGCCTCCATGTTAGCGAGTGCCTATACTCGCAATGGGGCCGCAATTTGCGACCCACCTCATGAATATTCATGAGGTGGGTCATTGCGACCCCATTGCGAGTCGCAGTCGGTGTCTGAGACACCGTACTGCATAGCAATTTGCGACTTGCAAATTGCGAGTCGCAGGGACTCGCAATTTGCAAGTCGAAAATTGCCGACTTGCTACATCTGGCCCCTAGTCCTGTGCCCCAGAAACAGGCTGCAAGGAACAAATGGTTAGAACACGACAACTCTAACTTTCTTAAAATGGCATTTTCATATTTGTGTCTAAATATCTAAAATTACAATTAAAGAAGGCTTTTAATTACAATTGGTAAGGGCTCCCAATTGAAGCTATATTTTTTTTTAAAAAGGAATAAGGTAACCCATTGTTATCCTGTGGGGAGAGGATGACCATGTAGTGGTGAAAAGCAAATTTTGGAGTTTTTTGCTATCAAGATGTAAAATTTAAAGGTACATGTCTAAATGTTTATATTCACTGCACACTGCCCTCTGGGCTGTTCAGGACCTACCCTAGGAGTGGCTTACATGTATTAAAAAGGAAGGTTTATTTTGCTAGGTTGAAATTGCAGTTTAAAACTGCACACACAGGCTGTAATGGCAACCCTCAGAAATGTTTTAAAGGGTTTCTTAAATGGGTGGCACAATCAATGGGGCAGACCCACTTGTAGCATTTAATTTAAAGACCCTGGGCACACATAGTTCCACTTTACTAGGCAATTACACGTTAATTAAATGGACCAATTGGGTGTAAGTTAAATGTACCATGGTTTAAGGAGAGAGCACAAGCACTTTAGTACTGGTGAAAAGTGGTAATGTGTGCAATCCGAAAAAACGGTTTTGGAAAACAGGATGGTAAAGGCATCAAGTCATGTGACCCAGTAAAAGGCTGCAGGTACCAAATAAGGTAGGACTATGACAACTTTCGAAAAGTGGTATTTTCAAAATTGTAACTTAGAATCCAACCTTACCATTAAATAGGATTTATAATTACAATTCGCCAGACATCAAACAGGACATTCCAATCTACTCCCATTTTAAAGTTATAACTTATTAAATGTATTATGGTAGCCGAATTTTGTCCTGTGAGAGATGTAGGCTTTACAGTAGTGAAAAACAAATTCAAGAGTAAGTCACTACTAGGACATGTAATAATTAAAAGTACATGTCTAATGTTTTAAATGCACTGCACCCTTCCCTATGGGCTATGTAGGTCTTACCCTAAGGTTTAGGCCTGGCACAAAATATTTTTACCAGGTTAAAATGGTAGTTTAAAACTGCACACACAGGCTCCAATGGCAGACCTGAGGCATGTTTAAAGGGCTACTTAAGTGGGTGGCACAATCAGTGCTGCAGGCTGGCTAGTAGCATTTAAGTTACAGTTCCTGGGTACATGTTGTCCCACCTTACTAGGGACTTACAGGTAAATGAAATGTGTGATTTGGGTGCAAGCCAAGTTTACCATGTTTAGAGGAAAAAGCACAAGTACTTTAGTACTGAGTAGCAGTGGTAAAGTGTGCAAAGTCCTAGAAGTCACCAAAACATGTGCAGAAAACATGCGGGTAAAGGCCAAAAGTTTGGGGATGACCCTGCAGAAAAGGACAAGTCCAACATAAAGTTTAACAGTTTTTATTGAGATAAAATAATAATATTTACAATCACCTGTACAAAAAATTTAGAAAGTGTTTAACAATTTATAAATTGCAATATGACATATGATAAATTACATGGAACATCAAAGAACTGCAGTAGTTATTACATTTCATTACATGTGAGATTTAGGATTGTAAAGATTCACAATTATATTGCCATGCATTATTAGAAAGAAATGATGCTTTATAAAATAAAAAGGAAAAGAAAACAACAATAAAATAGGAGAATAGAAGAGGAGATAAAAATGAAGATATACAAATGGTACAATAGTTGAGGGAAAGATAAACTGATATACAATTACATGATTTATTGTTATTGATAAAGAAATATTTTTTATAATGGAAAAGATAACAAAATGATTAATGCCAATAAAGCAAACCACAGTAGAAACATAAAAGGATAACGATTAGACATAGAACTGTAGTAGCATTGAAGGAAGAAGTCGCAACTTTTTATAAATATTTCACCAAAGAAGACATTTTATCATCTTTGTAAACATTTGAGCAGAGTTCTACCTACATTTTGAGATAATTTGATCAACAGATTTCCAGAAGAGGGGTTGGGAGGACACTGTTTCACATCCCAGTACAGTTCGCCCCTTCCCATTGTGGTAAATGCAGTACACAGTTAGCGCTTACTTCAAATTTGACTATAGTTTTTCTACCAAAGTTGGTGCAGATTGTGGTGTATATCTCTGACATTCATATGATCCTTCTCCTTCTTAGAAGCCCAGACATGGAACACATTGCCCCTCAATCTCAGGCAGACTGCATCTCTGAAGCAGGTCAGGAAGGACCTCAAGACCTGGGTTTTCGACTGAGCAGCACACCTACAGTTATCACCTTGAGACCCTATGAGTAATTAGCCACACTTTACAAATACATGATTGATTGATTGATTGATTGATTGATATGTTTCTGTATTTCGTCGTTCCTCTGTAGAGAGCAGAAATATTTCATCTGGGGTATGCTGCCAAAATCATCACATGTCACAGTATCATTCACAGGCACACAGGTTTATCTCCTAAGCTCATCAGCTTGCTGGCTCAAGAGAGCTTTTTAAACAGAAAGGGGGTTGGGAGCACACTGTTTTAAATCCCAGTACAGCTTTCCAACTGGAAGCTACAACTTGTAGTGGCAATCGAAATATGGATGCGTTTGCCCAGCAATGTATTATAGTTTAAGAAACTTATAGTCCGACCAAGAAAAGCATTACTAAGAGTGAAATGAATAGAGATTCCACCTAGTCTATTTGTTCACCACAAAGCCAACACTTATGATGGCTTAAGAGTTGTATCATATGCATATATATTCTGGGGTTTAGTACAATCTGTAATAAAAGAAGAAAAGGGGTTGAGTCATGCTAGTAAACCTAGAGGTGGAATGAATCTTTGACCATACTTTAGCAATGAGCAGAGAATTATTCAAGCCGGTTTCCCCATGTATACATCTCTATTTAAATCATGCCTTTCTAAGAAATTATTTATGATGGAAGCCCTAGAAGGAACTATTTAAAATATTAATGCATTGAGACTGGACAGTGTATTTGAGGTTAGTAAACTGTATTGTGCTAAGTCATCCTCAAGAGAAGAAATTAGCTTCTTACAGTGAGGAAAGGCATTTTTATGAAGCCTGTACATATATGTTGAATTAGCGCAAGCAATTATCCCTTCATTTTTCATGAGTTTTGAAGCTAAGAGGATCCCTTTGGATAACCATTTTTCCAGACAACCACATTGCCATTTATTTAGATGAAGTTTTATATCAATTGGGAATCATTTTTAATTGGTTTAGTAGGAAATGTTATCAACAAAGTAAGTCTTAATCAATCAGATTACTTTTGAATTTTTAGAGGAAAATCCAAATCTTAGGAGTTATTGGCATGCATAAGAAATAAAAACGAAAATCAAAATAAAGGTGTGTTTCAACTAATACAGCAATCTATTATAATTTGTGTCCTGGTCAATGATATAGAGAATTATTTGTTTCAAGCCAAACGCACTGTGATGCCTAACAAAATATGGAAAATTAACTCTTCCATTTCATTTTGTTTTCTTAAGTTTATTAAGAGATATCTTTGCATTTTTGTTACTCCATGAGAATTTAGAACATATTCCGTCTGTTTTGGAAAAGAAAAGGTTTTTGTATTTTAATTGCCAACATTGTAAAGAAAAATCAGGTAAAATCCTTATCTTGATTGTGTCCATTCCACCCTTTGATCCCCATGTCTGGAAGGAATACACAACGATGCACAGGTGAGCCAAGCACAGTCATGTGACCTCAGGACAGTGGCAGAAAGGCACGTTTGTTTAGGTCAAAAAATGCCAACTTTATAAAAGTGGCATTTTCAGAATAGTAACTCAAAATCCAACTTTACAATTAAAGAGGATTTGAAATTACAAATCAGATGAGTGGAAGAAGCTTTTATCTATATGTTTCTAAACTGAAGTTATTACTTATTAAGTGTATTAAAGTAACCCAGTGCTAGTGTAGTGGAGAGATAGCCTTGCTGCAGCGAAAAATGACTTTAGGAGGAATAAAACATAAGTACAAATGCCCTTCTTTTAAAATATTGTGCACTCTACCCCAGGAGGTGTTAAGGCTTCACTTAGGGGTGACTTATACGTATTGAACAGGAAGATTTAGACCGGGCAAAAGGTTTATTTCACCAGGTCAAAATGGCAGTTTAGAACTGCACTGTAAGCTGCAGTGACGGGTCTGAAACATGTTTTACAGTGTTACTTTAGTGGTTGGCACAATGAGTGCTACAGCCCACTAGTAGTATGTAAGTTACAGACTCTGGGCACATGTAGTACTGTTTACTAGGGACTTATAAGTAAATTAAATTGACCATTTAGGTGTATGCCAATTTTACCATGCTTAAGGGAGAGGATACAAGCACTTTACGACTGGTTCAAAAAAAGATGTAAAGTGCACAGAGGCGTAATTCGAACAAAAATGAGTTGAGCAAAAATAGAGTTGTTAAGGCAAATATCTTTGGGGACTACCACAGCAAAAGGAGCAGGTCTAACACGTTCATCCTTTTTTTTTCAGGTGTTCCACTGAGGATTTGTTAAGAACATCTTGTAAGAAATTAGAACATTATTTTTGATGGGTGACTACTCACCACAAGGAACATTCACAACCCTTGTAAGAATGAACCCTCAATCACTAAATTAATCTAAGCTCAACCCCACAGGTAGATATGACACAGAGCAGACAGACTTACGCTTAGGACATTGTGTAAAGTATTTATGCAGTACCAAAACAGTAATAAAGTTAAAATGCAACACAATAAAAATCTCAAAGCAAATTAGAAAAATAGAGAAATGATTAATGAACAAAATTGCACCAAAATGACAAACAACATCAATGAGTCGAACCAGAGAAATGAATTGTTAAAGTTTTAAGTAGGAATAGATTCAAGAGGCATAACGTGCCAATGATAGTCAATAGTTGAAGGACCAGGACCTAAGTGCAATTTGACGCTGGCACTGATGGAGCACAGGTCAAATATACCAATCAGGTGTGTCCAGATCAATGATATTAGTTCTTTATGTCCCAATTCCCCACATATAGAAATGTGTAAAGCCCCATAGGACATCAGGAAAGGTCTTTAGAGACTCATAGGATGTTGGGTCGAGGCCAAACAGCAGGGTTCACTTCAGGTCCAGTTGCCACTTGTCAGCTTGGCAGTTGCAGGAAAAGTAATATTGTAGCTTATTGAATCCTTATTGCTTTAATAGGAGGTCAGACTTATGACCCTTGGAGTCCAATGCTTTACTCTGGATGCAAAAAAGTGTAGGTCCAATTCTCTCAGGGCTCTTCTTAGGTAGCAGACAGCAGGTTCAGACCTCTAATGATCTTCCTCAGGTTCATTAGTGTTTTGAAAAGGATCCTTGGAGATGCCACATTTATGCTGAACATGCCGTAACCAATGAGGTAAAAGTGCTTAGGAAAACCCTACCTATTTTGGGCAGTGAAACCCTATTAGACTTGGGTTCTGAGGGCCAGGTGTATATGGTCTGTACAATGGTAGTCCTAGTGTCTTTCCATGTCTAACACTGAAATCAAGTTTGGGGCCGTCATTGTACCCACAATAAGCCAAGAGACACTAGTCTAGTAGAACAAAGCAGGGTTTCCAGCACCCAAACAGTGGATACACAACAACTGTTTTGGCATCCTGTTGAACCCCAAGTGTTATATATTAAAAGCCCAGCAGATCTTTCAAGCTGGATATTACATTAAATCAAGATTTGATACTGTAATGTCAATAGCAATGCTCACCCCCCCCCTGCATATTCTGTCAAGTTCAAAGGAATCATATCTGCCTGCTCAGGTCAGCCTATATTTGCTTCTGGGAGGCATTTCATACCCATTCACACCTATTCAAAAGCTAATTACTGGCTGGCAGAAATAAGAAAGCAACTAACTGTTTTCTTACTGTATCAGAATTATTAAATGTATTATTGTAACCCAGTGTTTTCATATGGAACGACCAACCTTACTACAGTGAAAATAATGAAATAAATTGGGACTTTTTCACTGTAGGGACATGTTTAACATTAAATTCAGATAGGTTCTACATTTAAATACCATGCATCCTGCCTGATGGACAATTTGGCCTACGTAGGGGTGAATGATAAATATTTGAAAGGAAGGTTTTGATCAGTCAAAAGGGGTTATTTTGACAGAAAAGCTACAAATAGTAGGCCTGCTGGCACTGTTGCACTATCACTATAGTGGGCGCCACAATGGGTTTTGCAGTCCTCTCATGACAGGCGCTGGGTAAACTACGAACCATGTACTAGCAATTTAAATGTGAGCTAAACATTCTAATTTTCTGTATACTAATTCCATCATGTTGAAAGGGGTGCATAGGCACTTTCCCCTAGTTGGTAGGAGTAAAATGCACAGAGTTTTACATCCAGCAAAACAGGTAAGGGAAAAATCTGGGGGTACACCCGCAGAAGATGGCCATTTCCTAAAAGTATAATCTATTCCAGTCAAGGATTTATGTACTAGATGGAAAAATATTTTTTTTAAGGTCAGGATTAACAGTTCTTCATGCATCAGCCCTCTCTGCAAAACAACGCTTTGAAGGACTGGTGCTTCTTATTTGAAACATAGCTAACATTTGCATTCTTCCTATAATGTAAAGGATCCATAAGCTTGGTTACAGTCACCACCTAGAAGAAAATTGTCATCCGGATATTACATGTTGCTGTATCTATGTGGTTGGGTCTATGGACATTTGCGGTTAGATATATGGATATTCTATCAGCAAAAGTGCATAGCATCAATTTTAATGTGGGCCAGAACTCACCTCTTTACCATATCAAACTCATGAGAAATGTGAAACACCCTAACATTTTAAATAAAATAGCAACTCCATTCATACTGTTTAGTATGGAAAAGAGAGATACCTCACCAATCTATTGTTTTTTGAGTTTGCTAATATCTTCAAAAGGAAAATAGGTTTCTGGTAGCAAACAATTCGACCCTATAGTCTAGCCAGCTGAGCCAATTCAAGTTGTCCTTTGATATTCTATGAAAGAAAATTAGGCATGAAACAAAGAAAAATGCATTTAATGTAAAGCATCTTCTCAAATATTGTAAAACTAAGTACTGTTTAGAAAAAAAAGTAAAGGAAGATGAGAAAAAGAATGAAAGAATAAAAAATGAGATGGGAAATCTGCCCTGAGAAATCATTTTCAGTTGTATAAGGTCAACAAAGAGAACCAAATCCCTAGTCAAAAAAGGATAAAGAATTAAAAAGAGGTAATCCCAAAAAGGGAAGACTGTGGTGTAATGCTTAGCTAGAAGATGGGCAAGAATGCACTCCAAAGAACCTGAAACAGAAAAGTAGCAAACTATATGCAATGTAAATTTGTAAAATGGAACAAGAAAGGTGTCAATTTGTGGTGAAGGTTGTAGTTAAGTTTCCAATTAGCCGTTCAGATTCGGTTTAGTGCCGAGCCAGTGTGATTGTCATGGATGCATGGTCAGAGAGGGCTTTATGACCTACAGTGTAGTCTGTAGCTTGTGACATTAAGCACCTTTCCCAATTGTATTTATCTAGTATCATGTAAGGTCAAGGTAAATGGGACTACTATGTGAAGTAAATGGGACTACTATGTGATCTTGTCCCTTGCTCTTTTATGTGGGCCTGAACTGCAATATTGCATCGGAAACCCTTGGACTTTAAACTTGTCGAAGTAGGTGTTGGAATGGGATGGAAAAGTCCTCTGCTTGTTTGAACACATGTGCCCCTGCCATAAGTGCTCAGCTGTACTTTTGTCTGTATCCCTCCTGCTGATGTTTTTGTCATACACCAACATGGGTCATTCCTGTCTCATGGATTGCGGTTATTTTGGATCAAGAGGGGCACCAAAGCACTCCCCTAATAGTAGTTTAAGGCTACCACCTTCACCAGGAGTTAAGCAGCACAAGCTCTGTGGTGGCAGCATACTGTGTAATGATCAGTAGTAATGAACAGGATCTTTTACCACTAGTGGTATCACTCACTCCAGTGATACCACTTTATCAATAGAGTGAGGTGTATAGGCTCACTTGGCTTTTAAAGTTCTGCTGATGTGTGCTTAACTCAGCCCATGGCCTACATTGGGTAGATGTGAAGTGCTGCACAGTGACTCTGCGCTGGTTGTATGTTTGCCTAGGAAGGGTACAGTACAAGGAGAGACTAGGCTGTGCAGTATGTGTGCGGTTAGTTCATGTACTAGGTGTGTTTATGTCTGTAAGGAATAGATGACACAAGAGATGTAGTATTGTGCAGTGCATGTGCAATGAGAGGATGTGCTGGGTGTATGTGTTCTTGTGTGAAGTACAATACGTAAAGGGTGAAGTGTTGTGCAGCGTGCACATGGTAATTGTGTGTGCTGGCAGCATGCATGTTTGTAAAAAGAACACCCTGGTTAAATACAGAAAAGCTTCAGTGCTGAACAGTGTGTGTAGACTGAGGTGGTCATTATGAATTTGGTGGTCAAAGGACCGCCATGCTGGTGGCAGCGGTTGTACCACCAACGGCCGGGCTTGTGAAGAATGCCAAATTATGAGCATGGCAGTCTTTCCAACAGAACATAGCCAAGCAACCGCCAGTATTGCCAGTGGGGGCCATGTTTCTGCGGGACATATTACAAGGCTGAACACAGCCAAGGTTTCTGCCGTGGATGCACCACCACGAAAATCCTGGCAGAAACCAATTCTATAAAAGGAGACACTCACCTCCATGAACACATACTTGACGCAGCTGCTATGGAACCTGAACTGGAAGCCCTCCCACTGCTCCTGCTTGTACAACGACTCTGTAACCAGCCATAGTGATGAAGACAACAACCGTGAGTACACACACCTACTTCACACTGGAGGGTAAACCCAAACTACACATGCACACACAAAATACACATCTGGGACGGCAGGTGATGGTGACACACACATGTAACCACACACCCTTATACACATACACACACACTGACATACACACACACATACCCATACTACACACATGCACACCCTTACTATACACACCACGGCCAAAGCACATGTGCCAAACACCAACCAGCACACACAGCACCGCCACTGTCTCACACAACCATACACAACAGCACCATATGCACAATGACAACACCACTACACAACTACACATATGCTACGCCAAGCAATGTCATTGCACACCTCCACATGACTACACCTACTGACATCAACACATAACAACACCAGACAACCAAGTAACACATTTACAATGGCATACAACAAAGCAGACATCACAACACGCTAACACCGCACACAACACATATGACATAGCCATCATCACACACACAAATACACACAAAACAACCACACAAGGGTACACAACACGACCAGTACATATCTCTACACAAACAAGACACAATTCAGCAACATACCTGCATGTTACTACACAATCATATCTTACACACATTACACAGCAATGACAGTGGGACAAATGGCACACCCACATATGCAGCCCAGACACAACAGATGACACATCCAACACACACACATCACACATGCACAAACCAAAGGCCACAAACACCAAGATGCCATGTAGAAAGAAAGGTAGGACAAGTATGTAAACATTGAATTGAACAACATGTTGGTCCAGATGCATGACTGCAAAATGACCTGCACATAGTAGGGGCATCAAGGGGCAAGCAGGCACCTCAGGGATTGGGGGGATTGAAGGGGTTTGGGCTTCGGTTTGGGAGGGGTGGATCCTTGGGCCTGGGTTTGGGAGGGGTGTCCTTGGGCTTGGGCTTGGGTTTGGGAGGGGAGTGTTTGGGCCTCAGCTTGGGAGGGTTAGACTTCTTGGCAGGGGAGGGACATGGGCACTAACAGTGGGGACAGGGGAGGACTTGGAGGTAGAAGGGCTAGACTTGGGGAAGGAGGAGGTATCATGGGGTGGTAAAGGAGTAGGGAACAAGGAAAACTCCATGAGGAAACTGTTTTTGACACACAGGGGTGTCCATGGCAAAAGGGTTTGGGAGTGGAGGGAGTGGTTGCAAGATCTGTCGGTTTGGATGTTTTAGGTGCAAGTATGTGCGTGGAATGCTTGTGGTTGCTGGGTGTCTGTTGGGTGGGTGAGTGCAGGTGTTTAGGGGCCAGATGTAGGAAACGATTTGCGACTCGCAAACGGCAAAAATTGCCGTTTGCGAGTCGCAAATGTGAGTTTCCTATGCAGAAATGCATTTTGCGAGTCGGGACCGACTCGCAAAATGCATTTCCGACTCGCAAATAGGAAGGGGTGTTCCCTTCCTATTTGCGACTCGCAGTGGGATGCAATTCCATTTGCGACCGTGTACGCGGTCGCAAATGGAGTCGCAGTTACCATCCACTTGAAGTGGATGGTAACCCACTCGCAAATTAGAAGGGGTCCCCATGGGACCCCTTCCACTTTGTGAATGGACCCAAAAATATTTTTTCAGGGCAGGGAGTGGTCCAAGGGACCACTCCCTGCCCTGAAAAAATACCGAAACTAAAGGTTTCATTTTTTTTTTAAGTGCAGCTCATTTTCCTTTAAGGAAAACGGGCTACACTCAAAAAAAAAAAACTGCTTTATTTAAAGCAGTCACGAACACGGAGGTCTGCTGACTACAGAAAGGCCTCCATGTTTGCGAGTGCCTTGACTCGCTATGGGGCCGCAATTTGCGACCCACCTCATGAATATTCATGAGGTGGGTCATTGCGACCCCATAGCGAGTCGCAGTCGGTGTCTGAGACACCGTACTGCATAACATTTTGCGAGTTGCAAATAGCGAGTCGCTATGACTCGCTATTTGCAAGTCGCAAAATGTTTCTTTTCTACATCTGGCCCTAGGTGTGTTGAGGGGGGGAGGAGGTGCAGGGAGATGCCATGCTGGATGGTTGACTATCCGTGGGGGTGGTGTCTGCAGGTATGGTACATGTGCTGCATGTAGGGGTGTTGGTGGTTGTGGTGGGTGTGGATGTGGTGACTGGGTGGATGTCTGCAGGTGTGATATTGTGGTGACTGTAGGTAAGACAGGTTTTGTGACTGGATCTGCGAATGATGGTGTGGTGGCTGCAGGTGTGTTAGGTGTAGTGCCTGTGAAGGAGGGGGTGATGGGGGAGTCAGTATAGGTAGTGGATGTTGTTGCGACTGCAGGTGGGTGTTGTTTGTGTGCATGCCGGTGTTGGGTCTTGTAGTGCTTGTGCTTGTCAGTGGTAACCTTGTCTGTTGAGGTGGATGCATGCCTGTGTGTATGTGTGCTTTGGATGGGTTTGGGGAGAGGGGTTTAGGATTGGAAAGAGGTACGTGGAGGGGAGACGGTAGAAAAAAGGGACACTGGCTGCCATTGGTAAGGAGGCCAGAGCCTGCCAGGATCTCTGGAATCCAGCCAGGGCACTTTGACTTCCTTCCAAGAAAGCATTGCTCTGTTGGACTTGAGCTGCCAATCCCTGGATGGCATTCACAATGGTGGACTGACCCACAGAGATGGACATCAGGAGATCAATAGTCTCCTCACTGAGTGTAGCAAGACTGACTGGGGCAGGGGCAGAGGTGCCTGTGGCTCTGGAGATGCCCACCCTCCTGGGTGAGTGGGCACAGGAAACTGGGTGGGTAGCTACGGGGAGGGTGGACAACGATGGGTCCACCACTGCCAGGGAGTGTCCACTGGAGGAGGATTCTGAAGAAGAGGTGGTAGATCATGTCTCCCCTGTGGCACTCCCCTCGCCCTCCATCCCACTGGGTCCCTTAGCCTCGCTGGTTCCAGCTTCCTGAATACCGTGCTGCTTCCCCACTCGCCTGTGCCCCTTCTCCTTCACCTGATGATGCTGACGCACACAAATAGAAAGAGAGGGAGGGGAATACAAGGAGAGGATAGGGCGAAAATGGGTTAATATATACCTCTCATATACACTGGTTAACAAGCACTTCTGTGACAATACATATCCTGGCTAGGACATCGCAGGTGCCATTATACATTACCTACATCATGTCACAACATGTCCCTACTACCCATACCTGTATTGCAACCCTCCCTCCTACATCAATACCTAAGTAGGACAGCACAACTCGAGTCATCCACATGATTAGCAAAGCCATTTCTGCTGTCGTCACAGCATGCCCTTGCTGGACAATCAATAGTATGCCTGTATACACATCATACCTCTCCATGCCCCTATCAGCCATTGGATGTCCAGCTGACTTGACAAAACACCTCTGGCCACTACTGTAACAACACATGGTCAGACCATGCCCTCCGTAACATATCCATAATGTGGAAGACCACACTGCACCTACTTGTCAAATTACATGCCAGACCAAGCACTCTGTATAGTGATGCCAATTTGCAAATCAACAATGATTTGGTCATTACAAGTCAGACACCCAGACAGTTGACATCTGATGTGTAAAATGAGAGTCTGTGGTATAGCCATTAGAATAGTCTGATCTAATCATACAGCCAGATCAGCAGACACAAAACACATATATATCACAATTAATCATATTGCTAAGTGCATCTAAAAATTCCCATATAGCACATATGACACATCCATAATCACTGAGTGCAGTGCCACACCAGATGTACTTCAGGAACACACATATTACATCATGGTCCGCTTACAATGCACCCACACATGAAGTCCCACCAGACAGACTATAGTGAATCCTACTTCGTTTTTAATGGGATAACAGGAGTTAGATTAGCCTTTGGCTTGCAGACTCGTGCCCCCGTCACCTAGTGACTTTTAACCTACTTAGCTTGCTCTGTCTTAGCCCATTTAATTATTTATTTCTTCTAAGATGGCTGCCTTGTTTATAGTTAGGCCACTTGTTATGAGTTACATTATCAGTGTCACCACGCTAAGGCGTCAAGATCAAGCAACAAAGACAAACAAACAGTAGGTGTTCACACTTAGGGATTTTCCCTCTCTATACTTTTGAGGGATTGTTCATATTAATTGCCGTCCCAAGCATGTCTGTTATCTATTGTTTGGGAACACACCTACGTCAGGGGTCGTTGTAGATCTGTATAAATATATCGCACTTTAGACAGATAATCAGAGGGATTCCGACCAGAGGGCATCACCACCATCGCTGATATCGATGCTAGACGTCGTCTTGATGCTGACCCAGTCTTCGTGTCCCCGCGGAGTCTGAGAAAGAGCCCTTATTCCAAGGTAACAAGGGATGAGGGCTCCTCTCATGGAAATGGCATTGGCAGATTAGGTTTAGCAAACCCAGCTCTCCTTTAGGTAGGAGGTTAGGCCTTTCACATTAGGGTATTAGGGCATATTACATCTCATATGTCTTTTCTATGCATTGCAAGATGGTGGGGGTCTTTATATAATGACTCTTGTCTTCACAATTCTGTTTCTTGCATTATTCATTATCCTAATCATTGCAGCCCATGCAACGTATCGCAAATTGCACTTATGCTAAATAAAAACGATTGAAACTTTACTGCATATTTGTCATTGCCTGTGTTTGTATGAGACATGATATATCTGTGAGAAAGGGGTAATCTCCGTTTAACCACAACACTCCCTGAGATGTCTTACTCTCGAGTTCATGCGTAAAGGCTACCACAAATCACCTTTTACTATTGTGCTTCTGGTGAGGTGCTGCTAGTGAGCCGGTAAGGTTGGGACAACAGTTGCGATTTGTTGTAGGAAAGGCATAGTCGCCTACGGCCAAAAGTACTGTCATCCTTTAACCAGCAATCTTGCCCAGAGCAAGAGTCCAAACCATGACAGGACTGATGACTCCACCTTCAGATACCATTCCAGAAATGACAATACTTATCGCAGAGGTCAGACAACACACATCTTAGACGGTAAATGTCAGGATGCATTAGGCACAAATGGACCAATACTACTGCCTGTATACCACGTACACATCCCACTACTACGTGAGCCAGCCAGGGGAGTCTAAATGCAATATTTGAATCACATCTACATGCCAGCCTTTCCTAATCTGCCACTTCAGCTTGGCCAAGGCAAGCAGAAAAGTCCCATTCCATCAGATGTGCCCCCAACTTACCATTAGGACACGATTTACACAGTAACTCTGCAATGTAGCACATCAATTGCTAGGCCATTGTCATCCATCCCATAAGCATACCAGGGTGTCGCTAGGGGCCTGTAAATATGCCCCTCAGTTTACTAATTTCATTGTATTAGGTGATTTCAGTTTACACATGGATTTATGTGCAAAGCCAAATTGTTCCTCAATACTCTTGCAAACCTTGGACTTTTTGAAGATATTGTAGCACCTTTTCATTGCAAAAGTCACACGTTGGATCTCATATTTTCTCCTACCAACTCGACCTTGGTTCATAGCATTACCCCTCTCGTTTGGTGGGATAACTCTGTCATTTTTATTTCTCGTCAGTCATCGCTTCATATTCCTCAGGCATGTGCGTTGGTCTCTAAACTATTAAGCAGATGGGCGTCTAGCTTTTCAACCAGTTTGGTAGCTGAATCACTTAAAAATTCAAAAAGATCCCCACATCATGACGGCTGATCATGAGTATAGTGTTACAGTCTTCAATGATTAGATGAGCAAGGTGCTTGACTCTTCCATATCCCTTACACCTTCATATTGCAAGTGTCTTTACCACTCCACCTTTTGCTTTTCTTCTTCTCTGAGTGAAGCAGAAACACCCTGCAAACAATTGGGCCAAGATTTATACATTTTTTAATGCGAAACTGCACTAATGCAGTTTTGTGTGAAAAAGTTCCAAGCACCATTCCAAGACGCCGGCCGGGAGTCATATTTATGGAATGACGGTAGCCAGAGGTAAGGCCCTACTAGTGTCATAAAAAAGGACGCTAGTTGGGTGGGGGAGGCATAGGGTGAACAGGAGGTTGTGCGTCAAAGGATGACACTAGTCTGGTTAGAGGAATAAAAATGCCTCTAAATGGACTAGTGACATTTTTTATTGATGTACAACCCCATGGACATGACTTCTCACTTAGACCAAGCAAAGGGGTCGCTGTGGAACTTCCAACAGGGCCATGTCCAGACCTCCTGCAACCTCAAGTCGAAGGCGCGTCAAAGGCTCAAAGGCAAGCCTGTCTGTGCCCATCCATGCGATACTGCGTCCAGCGCCATGGACCCTGGTTCCTGCACCATCCATCGATACAACGTCAGTGCCCTGCACACCCTCAATACCAGAGGCTCCACCTCCTTCCACTGCGCCTTGCCCAAGGTCACTCATGGCCCATTCTCCTACTGCAACTGCACCTTCACCTGTCCTCCTACACTAATCCCCCCCTCTGCTGGACCACCCGGATACCTCAGAATTATATTACTCAACTCCCACTCCCCCATCAAGCACACAATAGAAGCTTGGGACCTCCTCGACTCCATCACCCCTGACATCTTCACGGAGACCTGGATTACCACCTCCTCAGCACCGTACATCGTCACTGCCATCCGCAATGGGTAAAAGATCATACATCAAGACTGCATCAACCGACCAGGTGGAGGTGTCGCCATTGTTCACAAAAACTCACTCCGCCGCATGACCAGCGTCGATGTCCAGACCCCCATCGCCGAACACCTGCACTTTCAAATCCAGACAGATCCAAACCCCATCCTCTATGGCACCCTCATCTACAGACCCCATGGACCCCGCTCACCCTTTAGCAAAGCCATGGCCGATTTCATGACCCCCAGGCCCTCACCTCAACAGTCTACATACTCCTCGGCGATCTCAACTTTCACCTTGACAACCACTGCATCCTGAACACTTCAACCCTCATGGAAAACCTCGTCACCCTCGAGCTCAAGCAACTGGTCAACCTCCCCATGCACTCAGAAGGACATACCCTCAATTCCTTCTTCTCCGCCGGAAACCACATCTCCTTCTCACACACCTCCCAACTCCACTGGACCGACCACCACTGCGTCCATTTCTCCTTCACCAAGACAGTCGAAAGGCACCACACTCACCACCCTCTCCCAGGAACTGGACCAAGTTCAACTCGGCCCAGCTCTCTGTTGCTCCCCGCCACTCCCCACCACCAGACCCCATGGATGCCAACACCTTGGCCCACAACCTCCACCCATGGATCGCCGACTGTGCCAACACCCTAGCCCCCCTAAGGAAATCCGCTGGTAATCAACACCACAACAGACCCAGCTGGTTCTAACCCCGTCCTCCAAGAATCCAAGAGGTCATGCAGATGACTCGAGACAAAAAGGGAGAAGCAGTAAGAGCTTAACAGACCACAAAGCCTTCAAAGATGCCATCCCATCACACCACTGGCTCATCAGATCAGCTAGAAAATCAGCCATTCAGGAGCGAATCAACACTAACGAACACAACATCAAAGAACTATTCACCATAGTCATCCCACCCTCCCAAGACCTCTGCAACAGCATCGCCACCTTCTTCGATCGGAAAATTCAGGACATCTACAAAGGATTCGCAAGCAAATGGCTGCCCCCGCGCACTAGCACCACCACGGATTCAAACCACCAACCGATTGTGAACCACTGGACCCTCCTCATGCTAGAAGACACCCAGAAGCTCATGAATACCATCCTGTCTGCTGCACCCTCAGACCCATGCCCCCAAGACATGTTCAATCAAGCCGGTGCCGTCATTGCATCAGAACTATGCCGTATCAACCACTCCACTGAGATTATCATCTTCCTGGACGCCTGGAAACACGCAGAGATAAACCAAACCCCCTTCTGAGAAGCCCTCCGCAGACCCAAAAGAGTTGAGAAAATACAGATTAATCGCACTGCTCCCTTTTTCAGCCAAGGTAATCGAAAAAGTGATCAATGCACAGCTCACAGAGTTCATTTAGACCAACCACATCCTCGACCCCTCCACATCCGGATTCAGGAGCAACCACAGCACCAAAACCATATTCCCTGCAGCCACGAGTGACATCCACACCCTACTGGACCACGGCTAAACAGCTGCCATCATCTCTGTCGCCTACGACACCGTCTCCCACAACACCTAGTGCACCACACTACATGACACCAGCATCTGCGATAAAGTACTAGAGTGGATCTGCTCCTTCCTCACCGGCTGAACCCAGAGAGTCAGGCTCCCACCTTCCACATCGAAGCTGATGGATACCAGATGCGGAGTTCCCCAGGGATCTTCCCTGAGCCTCACTCTCTTCAATGTCTAGATGACCCCGCTCGCCATATCATCAGACATCATGGGCTCAACATCGTCTCATACCCCAATGACACACAGCTCATTCTTTCTCTCACCAAAGAACCATCAACAGCCAACAAGAACTTTTACTACAGAATGAAGGTAGTCACCGACTGGATGAGAGACAGCTGCCTCAAGCTCAACTCGAACAAGACAGAGATCCTAATCCTGGGCCCCACCACTACCTCCTGGGATGACTCCTGGTGGCCCACTGCCCTCAGATCTGCCCCATCTCCTTTTCACCACGCATGCAACATCAGCGTCATTCTCGACTCATCACTGTCCATGGCCCGCCATGTCCACACTCTCTGCCTGCTCCAGAAGATCTTCAGGTGAATCCCCATTGATGCAAGAAGAACAGTCACCCAGGCACTCGTCAGCAGTAAACCTGACTGTGGCAACACACTCTATGCCAGAATCAACCAAAAACTCATGCCACTCTCTTTTGCTCATCACTGTTTCTTGCAACATGGCATTGTGCTACCCTCATCTCCTAGACTCTCTTGACCAGGTGTCTCACTGTGACGTGCACTTTACAGAAACTTCCCATGTCACATCCTGTTCATAGGACTCAAATGCAGGCCTGTCAATAGGACATGTATTTTCTGATGGATCTATCATGGGTCCTGTCCCTCCTCTGGGACCTTCTTGATGCACCGCTGCATGACTGGAGGGTCATCTGTTTCCTTTTTTCTTGTCTTCACTAGAGGGCATAGTGCTTGCTTCTTGAAACTGCGCTGTCACGGCGCTTGCTCCTGCCTCCATTTAGGTTTTCTTGCCAGGGTCAGTCACTCAACGTGATGTGCTCAATGGTGGGCCAATGGTGGCCATCCGGCGCTGGGGGAGTGGCTGGCTGGTGCAGCCTCTGTCGTGTGACCTTTCTTCTTGTCCTTTGGGGCTCTCTCTCTCCCAGGCTCCTGCATGTGCTGCCAGGTTCCCTGGGGTGGCCCTCTGCGCACCTCTGACTTCACGCTCTTGGCCCTTCTTCATGGGCGTCCTCTGCTGGTGCTTTGCATGCCCGTTCTCCTGGCTTGCAGTGGTGGTAGTTCACCACTGGGGCTCTTTCTCTTTTTGGGAAACTCTTCTTCTTGTCGTGGGACTCTACTCTCAGGCCAACGCTCTCTCAGCCTTCCCAAGTGACACAGGACTCAGAAAGTACTTACAGGCTGATGAGCAGGGCCTTGCATGGTTGACCACTGACTTCTGCTGCTCTGCTTCTTTTCGTTGTTGCAGGTGCTGCCTTTGGTTTCAATCAGTTTGCTTTACTGTCCTCCTGGCAGCTTTCTTTGTGGGGGGCAGCATTGGGATACTGATGGGGGTCGACAGTCTCTCCATACAGGGATTCACGATCTCTCTCCTTTTTAAACAAATTGCAGCGAATAGCGGCTGTGTGGCACCCTTAGACTGTTCCTGTCATGCAGGGCCTCTTCACCTGCAGCTCGCAGCAGTCTCTACAGGCCACACTGCAGCTCTGCCATCATTGCTGCCTGGTCTCTGGTGCCAGGGATGAGGCGCAACATGTGACCGCTAGGTGTTTCTCTGGTCACTGAAGGAGCCTCACCAGATTTTTTGTGGCCATAAGCTTCATTGCTCCCTCAGGTGCTGCAGAGGAAGGCGTACAGCAGTCAATACATCAGGGTGGCCTCGAGTTGCCATGCTACCCTCCCAACTGATGTGCAAGTTTTATCTCCCTTGCTAGAGGTTTGCTGTTTGCCGAAGTGCCTCTTAGCAGGCCGCTGCACATTTTTATGCACTGCATGGTGCCCAAAAGGTGCATGGTGTAGAGAGCCACCCGGCCTCTTCTATACTTTGTAGCTGGTTCCGCGTATCCGGACGGAAGGTGGAACCGAGGTAGTTTAATAAATAAGGAACTGCGCTGATGCAGTTTCCCTGCAGACGGAGTACAGTGTGCATGCGTCTTATTTATCCTCCGGGCCGGGCCGGGCCTGGCCCACTAGCAAACTTACAGTGGCGACGAGCGGGCCAGCTGACACCCCGCGTCGTCTCCAGAAGAGGAGAAGAAACGATCTGGAGCTCCACGCCCAGCGGCGCTGGTAGCGTCGGACCTCCAGCAGGCAAGTGACACGGGGCGCTCTAAGTTGTGAGGCGTGCCCCGCCTCCTTGCCGCGAGGGACATTTGGCGTCCCGTACTCTGTTGAGTGACTGTGCTGTCGCCCGGAAGGCACGCACTGCACAAAGAAGCTGCGAGGCAGCTAAAAGAAAAAAAAAATCAACGTGTTCAGAAACGGGACTGGAGGCAGCGCCCCGGCAGCCCAGTAACACCACGTGGGGCGTGTGCTATCCAGGGCACACGCACCCCCACCTTCAGGTCGCTTGGGCTGTGCTCCCCAGAGAGGGGAACACAGCATAAGAGCCAGAGGGGCAGGAGCGCCCCCCCCCACCAAAAAAAACAAAAAACGGGCAAAGCTACAGAAAACGAAACAGTACAGTGGGGAGGAAGCCTTAGAGAGAAGAAAAAAAAAAACCTGTAAATAAATAAATAAATAAATAGTTGGAAAACAAACATATAAAGGAGTAGGGGCACAAGAAACCAAAGCACACCATGAGTGCCCCACCGCAGGAGAACCCCCAGGCGCCTGTGCAAGCGAGCCCCAGTGCCCACCCGTCAGTAACCGCACTGCCACCATTTAGCCAACTGATTGACCCAGCCACTGCTTCGCCAAGATGGCGCCTATGGCTGAACCGACTGGAGAATTACTTCTGCGCCACGAGAGAGACAGACGGGGCCGTGCGCAGGTCTCTCATGCTGTTAATGGGAGGGGATGAGCTGCAAGAACTGTTTGATGCGCTCCCCAACACAGGTGATAAGTCGGACTTTAATGAGGCGGTCGAAGCTCTCAATAAACACTTTGACCCACAACTAAATTCAGACTTTGAGCGTTTTAAACTTCGGCAGGCTCACCAAACTGATGTTGAATCAATGGACATGTTCTATGCCCGATTAAGAAAACTAGCAAGCTCATGCGTAGGCCTGGATCAACAAGAGGAGATCAGGGTGCAGATTATTCAAGGATGTCGGTCAAATGCACTAAGGAAACTCATCCTACGCCAGCAGGGTATGCCCCTTGATGACATTCTGGTGCTAGCGCGTTCACATGAGTTATCAGCAGTGAGAGCAGACGCCATGGCGGCAGTAAGGGGGCAGTCCCTGGCAGCTGCGTCAACTGCACCCCCGTCCCGGTGAAGGAAGAGCAAGTGGAGGCCATCCAAACGCGTCAACCGTCAGGACGAAAGGTAAACTTTGGCGGACGAAATGCTCGCACCTGCTGAAGCTGTGGGTATGACCACAAACCACCCATGGTGTGCCCCGCCAAAGGAAAACAATGTGACAAGTGTGGCAAGGATAACCATTTTGCGAGAGTATGCAGGTCTGGAGAAAACTGGCCAGGGAACCGGAGAGGAGGAGACACCAAGGTCAGAAGTGTGACCACCGAAGCTAATAATTCTAGCGAGATGATGTCTCAGAAAAAACCCATCTTCGAAGAGGATGAAGACAAAGACATCTTTGTCATGTCGTTCACTGGTGAGAGGCAACTGAAAAGGCGACCTTCACCCATGAGCAAGGTCCACATCAATGGCAAGCCAGCGACAGTGCTTATAGACACAGGCGCATCAGTGAATGTCATGGATGAGACTCTCTTCAGGCAGCTAACCCCGCACCAGTGCTCTCCCCAACCACCACCAAAATCTACAATTATGGCGGCAGAGGACCGCTCCCTCTGAAGGGCACGGTGGAGGTGTCAGTATCCAGCGAACAAGCGGTGGCACTGTCAAGGTTCCACGTGGTAGCTGGAGACCGAGGTACGCTGTTGGGGTGCCACACCGCGGAGGAGCTTGAACTAGTATTTTTCGCGCGACAAATATATGACTCTCACGCTGAACGGTTAGTTAACGAGTTTCCGCAGCTCTTCGAAGGCCTAGGGCGACTCAAAGGCAAAAGTGTTAAGCTACATATAGATCACAGCGTGACACCTGTTGCTCTCAGGCATAGACGAGTTCCGTTTCACCTACGACCCGCCGTGGAAAAGGAACTACAACTACTCGAAGATCAAGGAGTGATCGAGAAGGTAGAAGGGCCCACACCGTGGGTGTCGCCGTTGGTAATAGCGCCGAAACCTAAGCAACCTGGTGCTATCCGTCTATGTGTCGACATGCGCTTACCCAACAAGGCGATCAAAAGGGAGCGGCACATAACACCTACAATGGACGACATCATAGCAGATCTGAATGGTGCACAGTGTTTCTCGAAGCTAGACCTCAATGCTGGGTATCACCAGCTGGAACTGGAGCCTGACAGTAGAAATATCACCACCTTTTCAACACATGTGGGACTCAGGCGATACAAAAGACTAAGCTTTGGGGTATCCTCGGCCGCCGAAGTCTTTCAAAACATGATAAGGGAGACGCTCTCAGGACTGCAAGGGGTAATCAACTTGAGCGATGACATCCTCATATACTCCAAAACCAGAGAAGAACATCATCAACACCTAAGAGCTACACTGCAAAGGTTATCAGAGGCAGGTTTAACACTCATAAAAAGAAATGTGCGTTCTATCAGACATCAGTAGAGTTTTTTGGCTATGTCTTTTCAAAGAACGGTCTGCAAGTTGACCCTCATAAAGCGGATGCTATCCGTCAGGCACCGATTCCGAGGAACACCACAGAAGTAAGAAGCTTCCTGGGCATGGCAACATATTGTGGTAGGTTCATTCCGCAGCTTGCGACCATGGCTGAACCCCTCAGACAACTCACAAAGACTGGACATCGGTGGGAATGGAGTCCAATGGCGGACAAAGCGTTTGCTGACATCAAGACAGCGCTACTCGACAAGTCAACGATGGCATACTTCAACCCTCACCGGCGAACCGAGGTCATGGTAGATGCTATTCCAGTAGGGCTAGGTGCTGTTCTTCTGCAAGAGCAAAACCCACAGGAGTGGGTTCCAGTTGCATATGCCAGTAGAGCTCTGTCGTCAGTAGAAACACGCTATGCCCAAATAGAACGGGAGGCCCTGGCGATCCCGTGGGCTTGTAAACATTTCCATTTATACCTGTATGGCCAAGAGTTCCGGGTAGTGACTGATCACAAGCCTTTGGCCGCATTGTTTGCTGGCTGTCCTCGTCTGGCGCCTCCACGGATAGAACGGTGGACTGTTCTATTGCAACCCTACCGATTTACAGTTGTCTATCGGCCAGGAGTGAATAACCCTGCAGATTAATTGTCTCGTCACCCGTCACTGGTCACATCCGATGACTCTCAGGAGAATGATGAGGAGAGTACAGAGATATTTGTCAACATGGTGGTGCAATCGGCGTGTCCTAAGGCCTTGAGTGTAGGGGACATTGTAGACGCCTCCAAAGTGGACGCAACCCTCAACCAGGTTAAAGAAGCGCTCCAACACGAAGAATGGAAGTTGTTCCTGGAAAGAACCAAAGCAGCCAATCAGGAGTACAAAGCAGCCATGCAAGGAATGTGGAGGGTGCGAGATGAATTGTCCAAGGATGGACAAGGACTGGTCCTGAGAGGAAGGAGAATCGTGCTGCCCCAGAGTCTGTGGGCCAAAGTAGTGGAGCTAGCACACCAAGGCCATCAAGGCGCTGCAAAGGCTAAAGCAAGATTGCGGGCCAAGGTATGGTTCCCCGGCATGGACAGCCAGGTGGATGAACTGGTGGGAAAGTGCCATTCCTGTATCATCACCTCCAGGGACCCACCCTGTTGCCCCATGGTCACTGAGCCGGCGAGTGTGAAGCCATGGACAAAAGTCAGCATGGACTTTGGGAGCTTCCCCGATGGGCGGCTGACAATCGTCATTATTGACTCGTGCACCAAGTTCCCTGTCGTCGACGTTGTGTCCTCCACAGCGTTTGAGAATGTGAGGCCGGTACTTCAGAAAACATTTGCCATGTTTGGCCTCCCCGACGAAGTCAGGACAGATAACGGCCCGCCTTTCCACGGACAGGAATTTCGGTCTTACCTTGAGGGTTTGGCCATACGTCATCGTAAGGTTATGCCCTACTGGCTGCAAGCAAATGGCGATGTGGAAAGGTTTATGCGAACTTTAAACCGAGCTCTCAGAATAGGCGTCGAACAAAGAGAAGACAGTGAGAAATATCTATACGAATTTTTGAGTGCTTATCGCCAGACCCCCCACAGTACTACAGGGTGTGCCCCGGCCACACTGATGTTCAAGGTCCCTCCCAGGGATTGCATTCCGTCTGGTCCCCAGTGGGTCGCACCCGAGCTCGATGTTGAAGCCACGCAACAACGTAGGGAGCGTACTAATCGCAAAGCCACCGAGCGAAGGCGAAGTAAATATCGAGGGTTTCAAAAGGGAGACCAAGTGGTGGTAAGGAATTGACGGCCAGGAGGAAAATTCCAGACTCCGTTTGAGCCCGAACCCTTGCAAGTTGTAAGTGTACGGGGTGCCATGGTGACCGCAGCGCGAGGCAGTAAGAGGGTCACCAGAAATGTATCGTACTTTAGGAGTGCCGGAACTCCCATTATAAATCAGGAAGAAGAGGTCAATGACTCCACGTTGGAGTCTGTGGCTGAGGAGGCCAGGAATTCGGGACGCTCCGGTGGCGACGCCAAGTGCCCGACATCATCCAGGTGAAGACGGCATTGGGGAGGGATCCCCAAGTAGGGGCGGACGTTATAGTCTACGCCCCAATCCTGTCCCTAACAGTCGGCTCCGAGACTTTGTATGTTCACTGAGTCCATAGGGATCCGTGTGTGTGTTACTGGCTGCCTTGTAATCAGAAGAGTTTCGTTCTCAGATGCGGCATGCACCCTATTAGGTGTTTTTGACATTTTGTGTGTAGTCACATGTATACATTTGTGTTTTCGTTTGTTTTGGGTTATTTCCCCTTTTCTGTGTGAAGTAAAACATGGGAGGGATGTAGAGAGCCACCCGGCCTCTTCTATACTTTGTAGCTGGTTTCACGTATCCGGACGGAACGCAGAACCAAGGTAGTTTAATAAATAAGGGACTGCACTGACGCAGTTTCCCTGCAGACGGAGTACAGTGTGCACGCGTCTTCTTTATCCTCCAGGCCGGGCGTGGCCCACTAGCAAACTTACATATGGCAGCCGCTGTGCAATGCTTTAAGAATGCTGGTCTCCTTTATGTGCCCATGCTGCCAAACCTATCGTGTGATGGCAGGGGGATCAGCACTCCCCAAAGAGAAAGCTCGGGCCGATCTATGCTTTTCTTGGCTGCGGGTCAAGGATCTACCACTAGGTGGCACTGCAGTCCTACTCCTGCTAGCAGTCTCTCTTCAGGCAGCGGCAGTTACCTGGCTACTAGAGGCCTCACCAGACATTGGAGATGTCCTGCTGAAGGGGAACCCTCACCTCAAGATGCAATTGGTGGCTGCATCAGGCTCCTATCCCCTCCTGGGTACTTCGGCCGCCTTAGTGATGGCACAGTTTGCCTTTTGGGAGGGCGCTTCTCCGTCCCTTCCTTGCTGGGATCAAACGGAGGCAATCGGGGCAGCAGGTGAGCTCCACAGCAGTTAGGGGCGGTTTCAGGTCTGGTGGGGGGGGGGGGGTGGTTACATTCTATGTGCTGTGCCGGGTGCCACAAACGTTGAGGGTGCCTGGTGACCACTGGAGCCCTCCACCCCCTTGCACTGATCAATTTGCTACCCAGTCTCACACAGCCCAAACTCACTTCTCTTGGTCCGCCACTGCCCCACTGGGTCGTGGCAGCAGGACCTTGGGCAAATTGTCCTCTTCTCCTTGACTCTCGGGTCAAAAGCAGTCAGTGCATCCGCAATGGCTCACAGCCGGTGGGCTGCCACAGGGGCATTAATATGTGGAAAGCAGGTGCGGGGGCACTTGGAGCATTTTCCCTCAAGGAGCGACAGAGCTTCAGCTGGCTCACATGTGGGGCAGATCCACTCATCGCCATTGTGGTGGCCTGGGCTCTGATGCTGTAACAAATGACTACACAGACACGTAGACACACTGTCAAGAACTGGCCCAGGACACGTGCTCCCAGACCCTTTTCTTAGAGTCACCTGACCGGTGACACCTGTGAAAGATGGGTGTGGGGTGAGTGTGTAAGCCACCCTTCAAGGAGAGGCTGGTGAAAACACATTACTACAGAAACACTAGACCGTGACCAGCCGGTCACTATAGCCAGTAAAACTATCATCTGCTCGTCTTCCTATTTCATTTGCTAAGAATCTAGGGGTTATCTTTGACTCTAATCTCTTACTCTTGTGTTTCACATTTCTAAGCTTAATTCCTGTTTTGTTCCACCAGAAAATGTTAGGAAAACCTCTTCCTTTAGAATATCACAAACCATTCATTATTCATCAGCTTACCCATATATCTTTGTAGTCATCTTCAGATGGTATATAAGAAAGCAGCTCGCCTCATTCATGACATTGGAAATTCTATTCCATTTCACATTTATTTTCTAACTTGGGAAAAACTCTTGCATTTTTAGACACTATGCATGTGTCATAATGGCACTGACTAATCTGACCAAATGTTCAAGCAAAACCTCTTATTGCTATGGTCACGAAATGTGTCCTTGCTTTCCAGTCTGTTACTGCTGAAGCATGGAATACCCTACCTCCTTTTTCTGTGAGTTGCTACATCACATAATAGTTTTGGTAAATTTAATAAAACTCACTGTTACATCTAGTAGTATCTGTTTCCCTCTGCTTCGATCTAATTGTGTTTGTAGCTCTATCTCCTGGACTTCCATTATTGGGTAACAATGTGCTCTACAAAAATGCAATTAATTCATTCCTTTATCCATGTCACTTTCACTTATTAATGTCATCTAATCAATTCATCCAGGAGTAAGATAGCTTGAAAAGTAGTTTCAACCATGATCAAGACAGTCAGCGGTCATTGGTGGAGGAAGGAACAGGACAACTATTGAGTTTCACAGTTTGGCAAGTTCACCGCCGACTTTTGACATTGTGCTGCCTCTCCATAGTGTATTAGCATTGCAATTAAGTGTGTGCTTGTCGTCACAGGATGCAGTGTTGCTTGTACAATTCTGCCCCCCCGTTGCTCACTGGTGGAGGTGTAGAAGAGAAAGACAGTCTTTCTTTGTTCTCCAGTGCCATTCAGATGATTTTCCCATTTTTCTAAGTTACTCTTAGTGCAGTTCATAGGTAAGGATCATCATTACCATCATCATCATCATTCACTGCAGTAGTTCTTCATCTTGGGGTCCTCACTGATTGGTGTGCTTCCTTTGTAGGGCTCTCCTTAAGATAGCACTCACTGTTTTGGCTCACCATCTTGCCCAAGCGTGTCTCCTTGCTAACCGCAAATTTCTTCTGACATCATTTCAGCAGCAGAGGAGTGCTGCAGTGCCAATTCACTCCAGCTAGACCTTATAAGATGGCAACCAGTGCAGCCTCCTTCTCAGGATTGTGGGGCTCTTCCTAATCTGCTTATGTGCTTCTCTTATCTCTGTGGTTCTGCTCAGCTTTTCTGAGGACCTCAGGATGGTAAGGGTTGGAGTTTGGTGCCGCTGCTACAGCTGCTGCAGGCAGGTCCACTGGGGTGTCTTTCCATCGGCCAGTACATCAATATGGCACCAGATGCTGGGCTTCAGTTTACAACAGGACTGCAGTTAAATCCAGTTCTAGTAGGCTCTCCAGCCTGCATTACATTTTGCTGTTCTGCCCTGCATTTCAGGCTTCTGTAGTCATAGTGGGACAGCAATGCAAGCCACTGTCAGTGAAGTCAGAGTAGATCACACAGGATTCACACCTACTCCATTCCCCAGCGTGACATGCCGACTATCTATTTTTTTACTCAAATGCATGTGAACAACACCACAACATAAACCATACATGCAGATGCACAGAGTCCAATGAGCTATTTATTAATGTTATTGAGGCAAATGAGGGGTGTCCTGTCTCAATCAAAGCTTCCTCTCTTGTGAATCATGTCCCTTAGACTCAGTTGCCAATGGTAATAATTAGTAACCTACACGCTGACCATATGAATATAAATTAAATGGGAAAATCAAAGTTTAAAAGGAAATTATGATTGTTTTTGTTATTACACCTTAACACATGTTTAAATCAAACTTCAGAAGTTTGCCTAAAAAAACGAAGTTAAAAAAGTGCATTATGGTCATGCATTTAAACATAAAAAACACACAATTTAAAAGTTATGGTTAGGACCACAATCTGTAACCACAGCCTTGCAAGCCATCATTTACACACCAGATGCGATACTCAAGACTGTACCTTTATGAAGCTGATGCAAATACAAATATTGTAATTACATATCACATTACCCATACCACTTTGATAGAGACGACTATGAATGTAGTAATATTTATTGGTTTCATGTTTGTTGTTATTTAATTAAATTTGTATTTAGATGTGGTTATTCATATATATAAATGTTCTTAGTCATGGACATTACATTTAGTGCACAAGTTATATCCTGATCAATGGGCCAGAATCTTCTTGATTTTTTAAATTTGTTTGTGGGTCCAAAACTAGGACCCACAGACCCATGGCAAGCTTCCAGGTTGGTCTCGAAGACTCATGCAAGCTTCACTTGCCGGTTCCTATTTGGTGCTTTGGATCCAGAACCAGCAAGTGAAGATTGACGGATCGGTGACACCAGCCAAGAACGATTTACTAAGCTTTATTGAAGTTCAAACTGTATGCCAAAATTGGTGTAATTCCATTCAACCATTTTGAAGAGCACTTCATTCCATGAAAATTAAAAGAATAATGGAATTTTTGGGACTCCTATTTTTCTTGGCACCTGCTGGGCAGATCTGCATGAAACTTACCATGCAGAATCAAAGTAGATGTATGTTTTTTGTAAAGTTTCATGCATATATTTTAAACAGCACCAACAAAACAAAAAATGCTTTTTTTGTTAAAACCCAGACTCAACTGTTAATCTATCTATCTATCTATCTATCTATCTATCTATCTATCTATCTATCTATCTATCTATCTATCTATCTGTCTGTCTATCTATCGATGTGCGGTAGGCAAAAAGCGAGAGGAGGTACAACCAAAAGAGGCAGGGTGGCAAAATCCACAGAAATAAAAGAATATGGAAAAACAAAGCAAGGAGGAGAAAAGACAAATAAAGAGAATGAAATCAATAAACAACGACAATGAGAACTTGGTTATTAATCTCTCTTCTAAACTTCTCACAGATCAATACAAAGTACTGAATAAAGGTTTAACATTATGTTTAGAAGCAAACTTAGAACTTGTCAACATTAGAATAGATCAGTACCATTTTTCAAGGAACTTACATCTGAAAACATATTTTTTCACCATAAGAGAACTGCTAATGAGAGAGATAAAACATCTACATCCATTCTGACAACAAAGAACATACCATATTTTTTTTTTAAAACAGATGAGCTTGGAAGGGAAATCTCATGTGAATTCTACTGAGGAACTTCTTCAAATGAGCTCAGACAATTTTTCAAAGAGATGGGTCTAACCATGGGAACATATGGGAGGTGTGGATATAAACCTCACTCATTTTCCTGCCCACAAAATGCCTACTGGCAATAAAATGTATCTCTTTCATAAACTTATGGTGGAAGAAATTAATTGAATGGATAATAGAAGACCAGATTGAAGGAAAGGTAATATGGCTACTAAAAAATGGCAGGCTATAAGGGATCTACAAGAAGACCAGCAAGTCATTATCAAGGCCTCTGATGAAAGGGCAATATAGTGATTCAAGATCAACCTAGATACATATTAGAAGCTGAAAGAAAATGTGGAACGAGCAGCACTATATCAAGCTGACAAAGAATCCAACTAATGAAGTCACTACTGAATACCATCACAAACTTATCAGATGGGCGAAACTGGAACTTATTGATGAGGAAGAATATAAATATTTGAAGATAGATTATTCACTCACATCAGTGATATATTTTCTTCCTAAAGTGCATAAAAAGATCAAAGACCAACTGGGGCGCCCAATTGTCAGCACTATAGGTTGCTTATAGGATTTCATGATTTGTTGATATTTTTATCCTCCAATATGTGATAGCATTGCCTTCATAATTTAGAGATTCAAATGATTTCCCATTCATTACCTACCCTTTAATGATATCTACATAATGGCAACCATAGAAATGATATCTCTATGCATGTTCATCCATCACTAAGATGGCCTAAATGCATGCAAGTATTTTCTTAGAGCCAGGTCAGTGAGCTATATATAACAGTCTAATCTGCTGCTAGAAATGCTTGAATTCTGCCTAACTCACAACATTTTTATCTTCATTAGTACTCTCTACTTGCAAAAACAAGGTACAGCAATGGGGACCTCCTTTGCCACAACATATGCAAATTTGATGATAGATTGGTGGGAAGCAGAAGTTGTGTGAATAGAGAGAAATCTAACCTTACTGGAACATGTCAGGTTGTGGACTCAATTTATTGATTACCTATTCATTATTCAGGGAGTAGATAAGGAAGAGTCTGGAATTCTTCATTTCTTCCCTAAATGATAATGAATATATTTTGAAAGTCAATCACACTATCAGTGCTGACAAAATTCACTTTTTGGACATTTTAGTTTATATTAGAAATAACAGAATCTGCAGTAAAGTTAATCACAGGACCACATCTTGTGACAATATAATGCATGCCAACAGTGGGAACCCTAAAGCCTTAAAAATGAAGTTTGCCATTTGGAGAGCTATTTTTTTTTTGATAAAGAGATTTTATTAAATTTTGCATAGAACAAATATAAATACAGTACAACCTGAAGCCAACGGGCCTCAAAACAATAATGGTCCAGTCCTTGGTCCCTGCCGCTTTCATTACTAATGTTACTCACCCTCCCCTCTTAAAGGCCCGCTACATCCTCCCATTTCCCCCATATCTTCTTGTGTTTGTGTAAGCAACCTCTGACCTCGTACACAAGTTTCTCTCGCTGCGCACACCAATCCACTCCCCGTCTCCACTTAGCCAGTGCCGGAGCCACCCTGGCCTTCCAGTCTGCCATTATGTCCCTTTTGGCCACCAGACATGCCACCCCTAAGAAGGACCGATCTGCTCTTCGTAGCTCTGTATCACCCATCACCCCGAGAAGTAGGGGCAATGGCGACCTCTTTACCTCCTTCTGTAGGGCCTCAGATATCTCTTGCACCACCCTTTCCCAATAGGCCACTATAATCGGGCATGTCCATACCATGTGGTAGAAATCCGCTGTATGATACCTGCAGCGGGGGCATTCCGCTGTGGGGCGGAGGCATGCCTTATGTAACATAGCGGGTGTGAGGTATGCGGCGTGAAGGAAATAGGATTGTATTAAACGGAAGCGTGTGGCCATTGTCAGGGAGCGTGGGGCCATTAGTGCTTCTGTCCAGTCCGCTTCCTCCATGGGTCCCACCCAGCTCTCCCACCTTTGGTGAAGCTCTCTCAGGGGTCCCCAGGGGCAGTGATTAAGGTGCGGTAAATCTGAGAAACCCCTCCCCTTCCCAGAACTCCCATCAGTGCCTTGGCTTCCATGGGGCTGTGCTCGGGTATGCTGTCTCCTGTCTGTAGGTGGACTAGTAGGGCATGACGTAGTTGGAGATATCGGTGGAATTGTGTTTTATTTAAGGAATATTGTTTCTGGAGGTCTTGAAAAGATCGTATATGTGTCCCTCTCCAAATATCTCCCAGTGTGGAGATCCCTATGGTGTCCCATTTCTGGAAGCCCTCCAGACCTGCTACATGTATCAGCTGCTTCCCCTGCCATAGCGGGGTTTGTTGGGTTAGGCGTCCCCACCACCCCGTCACTTTCTGGGCTGTACGCCATCCCAGAAGTACCATTTTGGTCACATCTGGAGTATCCCGGGGTATCGGGCTCCCGTATAGCATGTCAAGGATCTGTGGGTAGCCCATCGTCTGCAATTCTAGTTGATATGCGGGGTCTGTCCATCCACCTCCCATCCAGTATTTAATTACAAGTATGTGCATCGCTAGATAATAGTATTGAATATTCGACATACCCAGTCCACCCTCATAAACATCCCTCTGACAGGTTTTTAGCGACAGTCTTGTACGTGAGCCACTCCATATGAATTGGCGTGCTAAAGAGTCCATCTCCCTGAACCATCTCACGGGGAAGGGATGTGGAAAATTCTGCAGGAGGTATAAGATCCTGGGGAGAATCATCATCTTGTACAGCGCTATTCTACCAAGTAGATTCAGGGGGAGGGTCCTCCAGCGCAGAAGGTCAGTTTTGATTTTCTTTGAAAGCGGCGTGACATTGAGTTCCCACGCTAGCTCGGGGAGAAGTGAGATATGTATCCCGAGATATTTAAAACTGTTTCTCCGTATCAGGATATTCCGTTGCCAATCTATACATTTGTGTGAGCGATGAAGGGGGATCAGTAAAGATTTGGCAGGGTTCAGGGTCAGCCCTGAGGCTTCCGCGAAAAGTCTAAGGATCTCTAGGACGCGTGGGCCGCTTTTGGATGGATTGGAGATATACAGGAGCACATCATCTGCGTACAAAGCTACTCTGTCTTCCGAGCCAGAGGGCCAGTGCCAGCCCTCGATCAGTGGGTCGCCTCTCATTAGTATCGCCAGTGGCTCTATCACTAGTGCGAAGAGCAGGGGAGATAACGGGCATCCCTGTCGAGTCCCACGACCAATGGGGATTGGGTCGGAGACTACTCCGTTCACCCTGATTCGAGCCGTCGGATTAGAGTATAGGAGTTTTACCAGTCCCCGGAATTTAGGTCCGAGCCCGTTTTTATATAAGACTTGATTGAGGAAGGACCAGTCTACCGTATCAAAGGCTTTTTCGAAGTCGAGTAAAAGCAGTGCCAACTGCTTATGCAATAGCACTTTGCGGTGCGCCAAAGCAAGGTGTAATCGTCTGATGCAGTGCCTTGTGCTACGAGTGGGCATAAAACCACACTGGTCAGGGTGCACCAGCGTGGGCATTACCTCCCTCAGTCTGGAAGCAAGGATCGAAGAGAGTACCTTGACTTCCACATTTAGGAGCGAGATAGGCCGGTACGCTGAACATTGTCGCGATGGGGGTTGAGTTTTGGGGATCACCACAATAGTGGCTTGATCAATCTCTGTTGGGAAGCGGCCTTGATTTTCCACTTCTTCGTACATGCTGAGCAGGTGGGGACCCAGAATATCGCTACATTTACTATAAAATTCCGCTGGAAAGCCGTCGGGACCTGGTGTTTTGCCTGAAGCCAGTCCCGATATTGCGCTGCAGACTTCCTCAAGACCGATGGCCTCGTCCAGTCTGTCTCTCGCCTCTGGAGTTACCCCGGGAAGGGTAATCTCATTTAGTAGGGGGGACTCTCTCTCAACAGCAGGGCATGGATGCCTGGCGTATAGACGGGTGTAGTAAGAGGCAAAGCTATGTGCGATTCCCACTGCTGTTTTGACAAGGGTGTCTGAGTCATCTAAGATCTCCGGTATAATACTGTTAGCCATGGGGCGGGTGGCCAGCCAATGCAGTAGTTTCCCGTTTTTATCCCCACATCCATAAATTCGGCTTGCTGAGGCTCTCCACATGTGCTTGGCCGAATCTAGCATTATATGTTTAATAACTTCTCTTACCCTGGTCAGTTTCCTCATGTTCGTGGCCGATGCCAAGTTTATATGTTGGCATTCGAGTCTCCGGGCCTTGTTCTCTAGCTCGGTGATTTGGGAATTATGATCTCGTTCACGGGACCGGAGAATGCTTCTGGCATGTCCTCTAATAGTGGCCTTGCAAGCAGCCCATAGCATTCCTGGGGATCGAACCGAGCCTTCATTTAATTCGAAATATTGGTCGAGGTGCAACCTGATCTCTTGGGTGTATTCTGTATCTTGTAAGTGCCACGCGTTCAAGCGCCACATAGGCCGTCTGGTAGGGTCTGCTCTACCCAGCCGGATCCGTATTGGCGCATGATCGGAGACCCCCCGTGGAAGAATCTCAGCCCCTGCTACTTTTAAGAAATCTAGGGCGGGCATAAACACCAGGTCTATTCTGGATTGCGTCTGGTGGGCTGCCGAGGTATGTGTGTACTGGCGCTCCCTGGGATGCCAGGTGCGCCACACCTCACACAAGCCCAGGCTTTCCGCCCAACTACTTAGGGCTGAGGCCCGCTTGGATCTCTGTATGGTAGCTTCCCCAGAAATGTCCAGCCTTGGGTCAAGGACCGCGTTAAAGTCGCCTCCCAGCAGGGTAGTTCCCTGGGGTAATCCTGAGGTTACTCGGTGGAGCGAAAGTAAGAAGGAGTCGTGATTTGCTGGGGGCGCATAAGCGCACACCAAGTTTAGCGGTTGTCCGTGAAGAGTCCCCGTGACCACCATGAATCTACCTTGTGAGTCAGATTGCGTGGAAGAGATTACCATGGGCAGAGATCGGTGGAGCAGAATGGCAACTCCTCTAGAGCCTCTGGAAAACCCTGCGTGATATACCCTATCGTATCCTCCTCTCGCAAGCATAGGGCATCTGGACCCAAGAAGATGGGTCTCTTGTAGTAAAACTACTGCGGGGGAATACCTGCGGAGGGTGTTAAATACTGCCGATCTTTTGATCTTGTCTAACAGGCCGTTTACATTCCAGGAGAGGACCTGGGTTACTGAGGGCCAAGCGTGAGGTATGACACTGTTGGGCATGTTTGGATGTGCGGGAGCAAGCCCAGGGATGACCGTTTCGGACATGACCGTAAAATTTTAAATCTACAAACCAGGCTAACCAACTTGTCGCCTCCTAAACCTAACTTAAACTTCCCCTCCCCCCTAAACTCCCCCCCTCCCCATACTCCCCCCCCGGAAGCATCTGTCTCCCATGTACCCAACCAAAACCAGACAGCCAGTAAAACTGTCATTGGGGTGGAGTGGTGGACCCCTCCTTTCTTTCGGATCAGTTGCAATTAGTAGTCACAAAACAAGCGTTCCACACCATACTCTAGGAAGCCCCCGGAGACATCGATGTTAATCTCGCTAGGGGTCGCCCGAGAGGGTCAGACGAAGCCCGAATCCCCTTACGTCTCACGCAGGGGTCCCACATCTCCTGTCAGCCGAGTACCGGAGACTGACTCAATCGCCCATCCTCGGCGGGTTGGGACGGTGTTTGGGACACCGGAAGAGTCTCAGTGTTAGATTTAGTATGAGGACCAGAGTCCCGGGCTGCTTCGTCCTCTGCAGGAGCGATCGTGTCTTTCTGTCTGCCTCTCCGGGATCTGGTGCGCCGCCTGCTCCTCCGGGGCCCCTCTGATGGTGAGGGCCCGACATATGGGGTTCTTCCAGTGGTCCCGGGGGGACCCTTTCGGGCTCCAATGCCCTCCTCCATCAGCCAGTCCCAAGCTTCCTCCGGGGAATGAAAAAAGTAAGCTTTCCCAGCCATGAGGACTTTGAGGCAAGCGGGGAAAAGGAGCATGTACGAGAGCTGCATTGCCCTTAGTTTTTGCTTAACCTGTTCGTATGACCTACGGCGGGTCTGGACTTCTCTGGTGTAGTCCGGGAAAATTAGGATTTTGTGGTTTTCCCACTGCGTACCATCTTGCCGCCTCGCTTCCCTGAGGATATTGTCTCTGTCCTTAAAGTTAAGGAATCGCGCGATCATCGGGCGCTTCGGACCGCCCGGAGGTGGGCGAGGCGCGAGCGCCCTGTGGGCTCTTTCAATTGCAAACAAGGGCGAGAAGGATTGGTAAGGCATCCAAGATTTGATCCACGTCTCCAGGAATTCGGCGGCCTTATCCTCCTCTATGCCCTCCGGGAAACCTATGAAGCGTAGGTTGTTGCGCCTGGCCCGGTTTTCCACATCTTCTGCACGACGGTGAAGCTCGCCGGTTCGGGACTGCAGCTGGGCTACTTTGGCTTTGAGGTCGGACAAATCGGTTTCGGTTTGGGAGACTCGGGTTTCCACTTCCGTAATTCGGGTTACAGCATTTCTAAGGTCCTGTCTGATGAGGCCCACGTCCACTCGCACCTCACCGATTTTCGTTTCCACGGCTATCTGCGATGATTGAATAGCTTGGAGAATGGCACTTACCCCATCAGGGGTTGAACCCCCACCAGCCACTTCTCCCCCTCCTCGTTGGCCCGTCGCAGTCGTGAACTGGTCGATTTTTTGTTGGGAGGGCGGAGGTTGTTTGTTCGTTTTATCCTTCCCCATCATGGCACTTGAGGCGGGCGTCAGGTGGGCCACCCCTTTCTTAACGCGGTTTCAAGCCTGAGAATTTAGTGCGTTGTTAAGTACCATGGACTGTGGGGGGGTTCGCTGTGTCTGATCACGTAAGGACGGCCGGCGATGACACCGTTGGCCCCTTCTTTTCAGCTCCCTTCCTCGCTCTCTCCACCAGTTGGGGGGGACCCGTCCGAGACCCTGACCCAGGTCTCTCCACCTTAAGGGCTCTGCGCCTCCATTGTAGGCCTCGCGCCGTCGCGATCGCGCTCTCAATCTCTCGTGTCGTTCCGACCAGGGTCTAAAGTCAACCAAGCACGACCCGGAACCCAGGATATCCACTTGCCTCAAGGTGTTGCCTTTCACCGCTCAACTCGCAGTCCAGATGTTGCCGCAGTCCAGCTCGCTCGATTCACTTCCCTGCCCCCCCGGGGCACCACTCTGCTTTTCAGCCGGGTCCTGGTCCTCAGCACGCCATCAAATTTAAATTCTCCCCAGCAGGGGGATCTCGGGGCCAGGGCCTCCGCCACGGCCCCAGCCCGGCACCGCAAGCCGCCCAGGCGGTCAGGGAGGGCTCCCGGTCCTCCGGGTCACACTCGCGCCTCTCGCGCCGGCGCGGCGCCGCTCACCCCGCGTCCTCCTCTACGACAGGAGGGGGGGGGCGCCGGCGCCCACGCGGCAGGGATCCATCCCCGGGGCGCGCCCCAGCCCTCACCGGGCCTCTCGCCTCCAAATTTAAATTCCCCCCAGCAGGAGGATCTCGGGGGCCAGGGCCTCCGCCACGGCCCCAGCCCGGCACCGCAAGCCGCCCAGGCGGTCAGGGAGGGCTCCCGGTCCTCCGGGTCACACTTGCGCTTCGCGCGCCGGTGCGGCGCCGCTCACCCCGCGCCCTCTTCCACGACAGGAGGGGGGGGGCCGCCGGCGCCCCCGCGGCAGGGATCCACCCACGGGGCGCGCCCCAGCTCTCACCAGGCCTCTCGCCGCCCCTCGACCCGCGGCAGACGACTTCGTCGGGGCCCCAAAGCCCACCTCAGATCCGCCGGGCACAGCTCGCAGCGGCCGCCATCTTGAGCTCCTCTTCACGGGAGCAGCCGGGTCATCGTATGAGGGTGAGCCGCCGGCTTTTCATCAATTCGTCCTGCCAGACTTCTCTACAGGTCCACGGGACACCGGGGCGCCATGTATAGCGCTTTCCGCTCCCTTGGACCACGGTAATTAAGGGCGGATGACGGAGGGGTCCAGAGCACTCTCAAAGTGCGACCGCCATCTTGACGCCCGAAGCCACGCCCCCCTGGAGAGCTATTTTATGCTACGAGAGACTGCTTGGAAATAGATGACTTTGACGTCTGTGCAAAGGAAATGATGGCTTGCTTTCTGCAAAGAGGTTATCCATTTGCTGTCTTTCAGAATGCTTTACAAAGAGGTCATGTCAAGTCATGGGAGAGATTGCTAATAACTTAAAATAAGGCATCTAAAGAGGAAAATAGTGTTTGGTTCATCATGGATTACAATTTTAAGCACTCTGAATTAAAAAAAATAACGAGGAAGAATTGGACATTTTTGAAAATGGATGAACATTTCAAAGGAGTTCTCACTGACCATCCTCAAATCATCTATAGGAAAGTAGCATCTTTGAGTGATTTATTGCTGCATAGCCGCAGACCATCTTTAAAATCAACAAAAACATTTGGCTTACCAAAGAAAAGATTGTTTTCTGGAAATATTCAAAATGCAGAGCCTGTGAATATGGGGAGAATAAATCAGTTTATAAATTGTATAATAATCAACAACAGAAAATCAAGGAATTCATTACATGTGAAACAAATTATGTTGTTTATGTGCTGCAATTGACCTGCAACAAGAGTTACGTAGGTAGTACAACGAAGAAAGTAAAACTTAGGATTCTTCATGAAATAAAGAACAGGGACTTCACATACCCCACAGCAAAGAGTTTCTGGGAGGAGCACAAAAGTAACTGCAAAGAACTAAGAGCCTGATTTAGATATTGTCAGATAGATTACTACGTCAAAACGGTGATGGATATCCTGTCAGCTGAAATCTAAATCCCATAGGAAATAATGGGATTTTGGTTTCAGCAGATGGGATGTCCGTCACCATTGTGACGGAGTAACCCATCTGCTAATATTGAAATCAGGCTCCAAGGTATTTTGGAATCAAACACATAAAGAAGGGAGAAAGAGTCAAGGCTAACTAGGTTAATGGAAACTGAGGCACCTTTGGACCACTTTAGGAATGCAGAATTGCATGTTAATTTATAGGACGATTGCATCAAGTATGGAATAGACATTTCTCTTTTTTTGATGTGACTGATGAGATTGATTGGCATGTCACACATAAAATAATGTATTGTAATTTTTCAGAATGTAATTGTTGGATTTTTTGTATTGGAGATGATTGGTACATTTAGTTTTTTAGAATATAATTGATTGGCACATGTACTGAGGCTTAACATGCACTTTCGTGCTAAAAGCACTTTAGCATTGGCATTTTTTGATAATGAGAAACTTTATGTCAGTAATGTTGTGACCAAGATGTGATGGTTTGGATATTCGTTTGCACTAAAAAAATATGTGGGTGCACATGTAAACATGCACCCTTTCTTTTGTTCCAGCACTTTATTATTGCCCATGTATAAATCAAATTACAGCTCATTTCAAGATGCTGAAATCATATACTTTCATTAAGAAATTTTTAATAATACTTGAATTTCTATAATTCGTTACACTAAATGGGCATATTCCAATTAATTTAATGGTTGTCTATATCACGCATTATGGACGCCTCACTATCTCACCTGTTCATGTAGTAAAAAAGAAAAAAAGAACATGGAAACGGAAAATTACATGAAACTGTCTGTCTTAGTCTAAGCTCCCTTCCCGTTGTTGCTCTATTTTTTTTTTTTTTTTTAACAAATATGACCTGTAAATATTGTTTGGTGTTTATTAGGCACAATATGTTAGAATGGATTATCCTATCAAAGAGGCATGCAGTTAATTAAGTACTTTATAGTGATTATATTTGTCTCCTGAATAGATTTCAATTTATACCTCATTTGTTTAATTTTGCTAATTTTGTTCATTATTGTGCTTGGAGCTTAAAAATGTAAAACATAATGAGAAGTAAGATTTGCTCATGCTCCATAAAGATTCTCTTGTAACAGTGAAAAAGTGAGTAAGGTAAAGTGAAACTATTGCAGTGGAGGCTGGAGATGGACAAAGTTTGCATTAATATAAAGCATTCTAATTGTTTTAAGAAACTGTGAAAGGACTTTGAAGCACTTTGTCACTTTAAATTGAGTGTTTGTAGTAAAGGCCTCTATGGTCCAGTTGAAGGCAAACGTGTCAACAGTTTGATGCAGATCCTTAACTGGTTTGTTGCAAAGACAGCTCTGTGGTGTCCTTCGAACCAGTCCTTGTGTGTTAAGGGCGGCTCCAGGCAGTCCTCACACTGGAGTGATTTCTTTTGACTTAATATAGCCTTGGGAGCTGGGGAAGAGCTTCCCACCACCTGAGGCTTTTTTTTTTCTTTGAAACACACATGGCACACTAACATCATTACAGAGAAAATCACTACAGAGAAAACGAAAGTGAAGTGAGCCGATCAACTCATTTCACTTTCACTACATCATACTCGGGGAGATATCTCAGTCAACGACCACTGATTCAGACTGGAGAGGCATCATTGGAAAGGGGAGTATCTTCCTATCAAATGATACCATTGGCTAATGGATCCCTGCTTGGAAGTTGCTGCAGGAGGGCGATCCCCAAGCAGGGATCCACCTACTAGAACACAAAGGACCAGTTTTTGAGGGGGGCTTGCAATGGGGTAGTGCACCCCCCTCTTCCAGGCCCAATAAGTCTTTTTGCCCACCCCAGGAGCAGAATGGAGGATGTTACTTCCAATATGCCTTAAGGGGGCAGAAAGTCCACTAGACACCATGGAATTGTTTTGTTCCTATGGTGGAGGTAGCCCTCCTAGGCATTTTGGCCTAGGTCCCACCCACTAAATAAATCTCAGCAGTCTTTCTGCCCCCATCGGGGACAGATAAGAGGCATTTTTTGCTCTAATCTACCCCCAGAGGAGAGGCAGAAAGCTAACTAGACACTAGGGAGGTTTTTTTATTACTGCAACATGTGGGGTTACACATCAGGCATGAGCTCCACTTCCAATATTATTACCAACAGTCTCTCCCTGGTGACTAAAGCAGCCCCATCTTTTTGGCAAGAAGGGACATTTTGATTTTGGGTGATTTTTTTTTCTATACTTCCGGGTAGCAGATTTAGACTAAGTTCCAATATCTTCCTTCTTCAATGTCGAGTGGCTGCACTTTTCAAGCTCGGGTCAGCTGCCACCTGGGGAAACCTACCAAACCCAGATAATTATGGGAGCTAGGCAACCGAGGGAGTTCAGGGTGATATGCCTTGCTTGAATACCATAACTTTTTCATCCCTTTAATGCCATGAAAACCATTAAAGTTTACTTAAAATTGTGCATTTACCTTGGATTTCTGTAACGTAGTCCTCTGGATTCATCAGGAATCCACAAAATTTGTGCCTTCCACGAGACTCCCATTGACCTTGGTTTGATGCTTGCCTGTCGAGTGTGGCCCAGCCACACAAGTGGGGTAGCATTTTTATAAGGACAAGTGGAGGAATGGCAAGAGGTAGGAACTTTGTGGCTCCCTGCAGATTCCAGAACTTTCCATCACAGAAATGTGAGGACTTAAGTCAAACCATCCAGGATTCCCCAAGGAGTCTAGTGTTAAAAAATGTACAGGTTTGCTGGGTTTCCCTAGGTGCCAGCTGAGCTAGCGTCCAAACTCCACAGCTATCCACTTTCCAAAACACAGGTAAGTTTTGAGTGGAAAATTGTGATGTATCCATGTTACATTTCCTGTTGTGGGCACCAGGCCCACCCACAGAAGTGAGGTACCATTTTTATCAGAAGACTTAGGGGAATGCTGGGTGGAAGGATGTTAATGGCTCCCCACAGATTTCAAACCTTTTCATCACAGAAATATGAGGAACATTTGCTTTTAGTAAACAGTAAACAGTTTGAGGTTTGCAATGGATTATGGGTAATACAACCTGGTAAGAGAAATGCAAATCACCCCATCCTGGGTTCTTTTAGGTGTTTTGTTTTAAAAAATGTATAGGTTTTCTAGGCTTCCTTAGTTTCCAGCGACCTAAGGTCAAAAAAATTGGTCAATTTTGAGTGGAAAAAGGTGATGTATCCATGTTGCATTTTGGGCTGCTTCCTGTTGCCGGCACTGGGCTTATCCGCACAAGTGATGTACCATTTTTATCAGAAAACATGTGGTAGCATAGAAGTGGGATGTTTATTATTACCAATTGGGTGTCGCTGCATTTGTGCCTTCTAAATGAAAGCCAGATACAAATAACCACTGCTCCTAAAATCCATATCTTGTACCCATTTCAGAAATGCACAGGTACCTTGATACCTATTTGTCACTCTACATATTTCACCATATGAACTGGTCTCTAATCAGTGCCCAATCAAGGCCTATTGTATGGTGCAAACCCATGGGTTTCATGCTAGTTTGCACCACAAACAGTAAGTAGGTTGAAAGCACAAAAAATGGGGAAATGGGCTACCTCTTTGAAAAATGCCATAACTGTGGTAAAAAAAATTGTTTTTTTATTTAGCTCTGCATGTTTCTGAAAGCTGAGAAAATGGTGACTTTAGCACTTTAAACTAATCGTTGATACCATTTTAAAGAAATGAAACAGACAAGGGAGTAACCAGAAAATGAAAATACCCTTCACTTTGAACCAAAGCTCTGATGGCACCAAGCAAGCAAAGCGAGCCATCTCGACCCTCCTCAGAAGATCGTACTTGTCTCTTAGATCCAAGCATCTATTGATTCATTTTTTCATCCTTCCATCTGCCCGCTGATGTCCTTAATTTCACCTTTGCATTCTGTCATACATTCAGTCTTTCATCCAACATTCAGGGCCTCATTCTGACCCTGGCGGTCTATGACCGCCAGGGTGGAGGCTGGCTGAAGCACCGCCAACAGGCTGGCAGTGCTTCATATTGTATTCCGACCGCGGTCGCCCAGCCGGGTCCGGCGGTTTCCCGCCGGATTTCCCCCGGCTGGGGGAATCCTCCACGGGGGCGCTGCTTGCAGCGCCGCCATGGGGATTCCGACCCCCTTCCCGCCATCCTGTTCCTGGCGGTTTTTACCGCCAGGAACAGGATGGCGGGAACGGGTGTCGTGGGGCCCCTGCGGGCCCCTGCACTGGCCATGCCACTGGCATGGGCAGTGCAGGGGCCCCCTAACAGGGCCCCACAAGGATTTTCACTGTCTGCATTGCAGACAGTGAAAATCGCGACGGGTGCAACTGCACCCGTCGCACCCCTGCAACTCCGCCGGCTCCATTCGGAGCCGGCTTCATTGTTGCAGGGCCTTTCCCGCTGGGCCGGCGGGCGATCTTTTGGCGGTCGCCCGCCGGCCCAGCGGGAAAGTCGAAATGACCCCGCGGTCTTTTGACCGCGGAGCGGTCTTTCGACGGGGTTACTTTGGCGGGCGGCGTCCACTGCCCGCCAAAGTTAGAATGACCCCCTCAGTCTGTTACCATTCTGTCCATCCATCTGCCCATCCATTTAGAAAGCTATCCATCTACCTTCAAACATATCCATCAATCATATCCATCCTTTCACTCAAATATCCAACCTTTCACTTATCCATTCCCCCTTTCATCCATTCATCCATCAGTCTTTTCAGTCATATAGCCATCTATTCCTTTCACTCATCCATCCACCCTTTTAATCATCCGTCCAACCTTTCACTCCATACACCCATCCATTCTCCCTTTCAGTCCTCCACCCAAACATACGTTTACTCAGCCATCCATCCTTTCACTCATCCATCCACTCTTCAACCCATCCATCCACTCTTATATCCGTCCATCCTTTCACTCATCCATCTGTCTACCCTTTCATCCACCCATCCATCTACCCTCCCTTTCAACCATCATCCATGCTTTAATTCATCCATCCCTACATCCATCCTTTCAATCAGTTATCCATCATTCTTACATCCTTCCTTACACTCATCCATCCATCCACCCTTTTTACTCAGTCCAATGAGCCGGCTATCCTTCCACTCATTATTCCATCCATTTGTCCTTTCACAAATCGATCCATCCTTTCACTCATCCATTAATCCTATCTCCCATCCATCCATCCACCTCAACATTCATCTGTCCATCCACTCATCCATCCATACATCCTTCCTCCCTTTCACTCATCCATCCTTGCATCCAGCCTTTCATTTATTGATCCATGCATCAATCCATCCGTCTTTTTATTCACCATCCATCCACCATTTCATTCACACATGCATCCATCGATCTATCCATCCACCTTTTCACTCATCTATCTATCCTTTCACTCATTCATCCATCTACTCCTTCACACTTTCACTCATTCATCCATCCACCCTTTCGTCCAGCCATCTATCTATCCTCACTTTCACTCATTCATTCATCCTTTCACTCATCCGTTCTTACATCAATCATATCACTCAGCCATCCATCTTTCCACTCATCCTCCCATCCACCCTGTCAACCCACCTATCCACCGATCCATCCATCCATTCATCCATCCATTTAGTATCCATGTTACTCTTTCACTCTATCGTCCATCTATCCTTTCTCTCATCATCCATCTACCCTTTCACACATAAATCTATTCATCCATCCTTCCTCCCTTTCACTCATCAATCTTTTCACTCATTAATGTATTCATCTATCTATCCACTCCTTCACTCACCCATCCACCCTTTCACTCACACATCCATCCATTCGGTCACTCACCTTCCTACCCTTTCCCATAAAATTCTGAGCCTTTGTCTGCTCAGTTGCAGGCAGTAAAGGCTCATAAAAATCTCACCCCTACTGTAGCTGCTGAAGTAGGTGGTTGATGATGCCCCTGAAACGAGAGCCCTTTTTTCTATTTTTCCATAAAAGACAAAATGGCTATATTCTGGCTATGTTCTCAGTACTTTCCAGGAGAATTTACAAACCCTGGGTAGCTTTAGAATCCCCAGGATATTGGAAAAGAAGGATACACATTTTGCATGGTTAACTTATGTGGACAAAACGTTATTAAGGTTTATGCACAAACTTCCCCACATAGACTAAAAAAGGTTTTGCACTCGGGGGGAGGGCCTAGCAGCGAAAGGGTTACAATAACATAAATTACTTTATGACTCATGTTGGTTGTACTGTCGCCTCTCCTTTTTGGTACAGCTATAGAAAGGAGACTCAGGGCCATAGTATGAGTTTGGCAGTCCTGGAAGTCCGCCATGGGGGCAGTACAACTGCCGCAGTGTTGGTGGTTCAACCACCATATGACGACACATGTGGGTGTCAAATCGTCCATGCTGGAGCTTCGATAAATCTCTTTTAGCAGATGAAGGATGAGTACAGATTCTTAAAACTTCGGTCACTGATTTTTTAAAGATCAACAAAGACTCTGCATCCTTATTCTCCATTTGGGAATCACCTAAGGGTCACATAAGAGGTGAAACAATATCTTATAAATCTTATATGGTCAAACTAGCTAAGGAAAAGGTAAAGAGCTCCAATAGGTGCTTAATCAAGCACAAAGAGCCCTCCAGACCGCTCATGATTCAAAGGCAATCATAAGACTGAGTGAGGCACAGGCTAAGTTTGTATCTCGCAAGATAGTTAATCAACATACAAGCTTGCATAGATTTTATGAGGAGAGCGAACACGTAGGTAAATTTATGTCCGGGTCTGTGAAAAAAATAAAATCTAATAAAGACATTATTAAAACTATTTTTGATGAGGTACAAGGTATACACATCAATCACCCTGAAGATATTGAAAGGGTCTTTTTATTCCACTATTTAAAAATCTATACTTCCTCTCTTCCAAACAATGTCCAGCTGATTCATCAATACCTTGATGCATTAAACTTACCAATATTAGACGAGATATCTAGGGTAAAACTTGTATAACCTATCTCACTTCTTGAAGTTAAGGAGGCCATGATGGATTCATCGAATGGGAAGGCTTGTGGGGAAGATGGCCTCCTGGCTGAAGTCTACAAAGCTCTTGTAGGCTAATTAGATGGGTGCTTGGTTTCTCGGTTCAATAATATTTTCCAGGGGTCAGAGATTCCAGCATCTTTTACAAAGGCTACCGTTATCAGCTTACTAAAAACGATAGGCCATCTCAAAAACCCGACCCTCATCGTCCGATTAGTTTACTTAATTTTGATTATAAACTTTTAGCAAAGATCTTGGCACAAAGAATTACCTCAGTAGCAAAAGGCTTAATTCATGAAGATCAGTGTGGTTTTCTGCCGGGTAGGCCGCTAGCGACAAATACTAACTTCCTAATTCAGGCTATTGATTATTATTCCCACAATAACAAACTGACTTCCATTGCAGCGCCGCCATGGGGATTCCGACCCCCTTCCCGCCATCCTGTTCCTGGCGGTTTTTACCGCCAGGAACAGGATGGCGGGAACGGGTGTTGTGGGGCCCCTGGGGGCCCCTGCACTGGCCATGCCACTGGCATGGGCAGTGCAGGGGCCCCCTAACAGGGCCCCACAAGGATTTTCACTGTCTGCATTGCAGACAGTGAAAATCGCGACGGGTGCAACTGCACCCGTCGCACCCCTGCAACTCCGCCGGCTCCATTCGGAGCCGGCTTCATTGTTGCAGGGCCTTTCCCGCTGGGCCGGCGGGCGATCTTTTGGCGGTCGCCCGCCGGCCCAGCGGGAAAGTCGAAATGACCCCGCGGTCTTTTGACCGCGGAGCGGTCTTTCGACGGGGTTACTTTGGCGGGCGGCGTCCACTGCCCGCCAAAGTTAGAATGACCCCCTCAGTCTGTTACCATTCTGTCCATCCATCTGCCCATCCATTTAGAAAGCTATCCATCTACCTTCAAACATATCCATCAATCATATCCATCCTTTCACTCAAATATCCAACCTTTCACTTATCCATTCCCCCTTTCATCCATTCATCCATCAGTCTTTTCAGTCATATAGCCATCTATTCCTTTCACTCATCCATCCACCCTTTTAATCATCCGTCCAACCTTTCACTCCATACACCCATCCATTCTCCCTTTCAGTCCTCCACCCAAACATACGTTTACTCAGCCATCCATCCTTTCACTCATCCATCCACTCTTCAACCCATCCATCCACTCTTATATCCGTCCATCCTTTCACTCATCCATCTGTCTACCCTTTCATCCACCCATCCATCTACCCTCCCTTTCAACCATCATCCATGCTTTAATTCATCCATCCCTACATCCATCCTTTCAATCAGTTATCCATCATTCTTACATCCTTCCTTACACTCATCCATCCATCCACCCTTTTTACTCAGTCCAATGAGCCGGCTATCCTTCCACTCATTATTCCATCCATTTGTCCTTTCACAAATCGATCCATCCTTTCACTCATCCATTAATCCTATCTCCCATCCATCCATCCACCTCAACATTCATCTGTCCATCCACTCATCCATCCATACATCCTTCCTCCCTTTCACTCATCCATCCTTGCATCCAGCCTTTCATTTATTGATCCATGCATCAATCCATCCGTCTTTTTATTCACCATCCATCCACCATTTCATTCACACAGGCATCCATCGATCTATCCATCCACCTTTTCACTCATCTATCTATCCTTTCAATCATTCATCCATCTACTCCTTCACACTTTCACTCATTCATCCATCCACCCTTTCGTCCAGCCATCTATCTATCCTCACTTTCACTCATTCATTCATCCTTTCACTCATCCGTTCTTACATCAATCATATCACTCAGCCATCCATCTTTCCACTCATCCTCCCATCCACCCTGTCAACCCACCTATCCACCGATCCATCCATCCATTCATCCATCCATTTAGTATCCATGTTACTCTTTCACTCTATCGTCCATCTATCCTTTCTCTCATCATCCATCTACCCTTTCACACATAAATCTATTCATCCATCCTTCCTCCCTTTCACTCATCAATCTTTTCACTCATTAATGTATTCATCTATCTATCCACTCCTTCACTCACCCATCCACCCTTTCACTCACACATCCATCCATTCGGTCACTCACCTTCCTACCCTTTCCCATAAAATTCTGAGCCTTTGTCTGCTCAGTTGCAGGCAGTAAAGGCTCATAAAAATCTCACCCCTACTGTAGCTGCTGAAGTAGGTTGTTGATGATGCCCCTGAAACGAGAGCCCTTTTTTCTATTTTTCCATAAAAGACAAAATGGCTATATTCTGGCTATTTTCTCAGTACTTTCCAGGAGAATTTACAAACCCTGGGTAGCTTTAGAATCCCCAGGATATTGGAAAAGAAGGATACACATTTTGCATGGTTAGCTTATGTGGACAAAACGTTATTAAGGTCTATGCACAAACTTCCCCACATAGACTAAAAAAGGTTTTGCACTCGGGGGGAGGGCCTAGCAGCGAAAGGGTTACAATAACATAAATTACTTTATGACTCATGTTGGTTGTACTGTCGCCTCTCCTTTTTGGTACAGCTATAGAAAGGAGACTGAGGGCCATAGTATGAGTTTGGCAGTCCTGGAAGTCCGCCATGGGGGCAGTACAACTGCCGCAGTGTTGGTGGTTCAACCACCATATGACGACACATGTGGGTGTCAAATCGTCCATGCTGGAGCTTCGATAAATCTCTTTTAGCAGATGAAGGATGAGTACAGATTCTTAAAACTTCGGTCACTGATTTTTTAAAGATCAACAAAGACTCTGCATCCTTATTCTCCATTTGGGAATCACCTAAGGGTCACATAAGAGGTGAAACAATATCTTATAAATCTTATATGGTCAAACTAGCTAAGGAAAAGGTAAAGAGCTCCAATAGGTGCTTAATCAAGCACAAAGAGCCCTCCAGACCGCTCATGATTCAAAGGCAATCATAAGACTGAGTGAGGCACAGGCTAAGTTTGTATCTCGCAAGATAGTTAATCAACATACAAGCTTGCATAGATTTTATGAGGAGAGCGAACACGTAGGTAAATTTATGTCCGGGTCTGTGAAAAAAATAAAATCTAATAAAGACATTATTAAAACTATTTTTGATGAGGTACAAGGTATACACATCAATCACCCTGAAGATATTGAAAGGGTCTTTTTATTCCACTATTTAAAAATCTATACTTCCTCTCTTCCAAACAATGTCCAGCTGATTCATCAATACCTTGATGCATTAAACTTACCAATATTAGACGAGATATCTAGGGTAAAACTTGTATAACCTATCTCACTTCTTGAAGTTAAGGAGGCCATGATGGATTCATCGAATGGGAAGGCTTGTGGGGAAGATGGCCTCCTGGCTGAAGTCTACAAAGCTCTTGTAGGCTAATTAGATGGGTGCTTGGTTTCTCTGTTCAATAATATTTTCCAGGGGTCAGAGATTCCAGCATCTTTTACAAAGGCTACCGTTATCAGCTTACTAAAAACGATAGGCCATTTCAAAAACCCGACCCTCATCGTCCGATTAGTTTACTTAATTTTGATTATAAACTTTTAGCAAAGATCTTGGCACAAAGAATTACCTCAGTAGCAAAAGGCTTAATTCATGAAGATCAGTGTGGTTTTCTGCCGGGTAGGCCGCTAGCGACAAATACTAACTTCCTAATTCAGGCTATTGATTATTATTCCCACAATAACAAACTGACTTCCATTATCATGCTGGACGCTGTGAAAGCGTTTGATTTAGTTCAAGATCCTAGCAAAGTTTAATTTTCCTAGGTAGTTTATCCAGGTACTGCGAAATCTTTGTTCTGTGAAAAATTCTGGTTAATACGCATGTAGCAGGAACTTTACAAGTTCATTGCGGCACCGTCAGGGATGCGCCCTTTTCAGGTGCTTTCCACGCTGTACATTGAGCCTCTAACAGCAGCACAGTGCCAAGATAATTCTATTCTCCTGCCCGTTCCTCAGGCACTAAAATTTAAACTGTTTGCTGATCATAAGATTTTTTATCTGGGGGATATAGGATTAATCATTCTAAGTCAGAAACTCTGTAATTTAATACCACTGATAATATTCTTTCTTTGGATATATGGGCCTGTTGGACCTGGCTTTTTGACAGGGTCATCCCCGAACTGTTTGCCTCCTTCCTCCTATTGTTTCTCACCTGTTGTTGTTGGCTTTTGACCTCCGGGCACTTAACCACTGCTAACCAGTGCTAAAGTGCATATGCTCTCTGTGTAAATTATACTATTGATTGGTTTATCCATGATTGGCTATTTAATTTACTTATAAGTCCCTAGTAGAGTGCACTATATGTGCCTAGGGCCTGTAGATTAAATGCTACTAGTGGGCCTGCAGCACTGGTTGTGCCACCCACTTCAGTAGCCCCTTGACCTTGTCTCAGGCCTGCAAATGCAAGGCCTGTGTGTGCAGTTTCACTGCCACTTCGACTTGGCATTTAACAGTACTTGCCAAGCCTAGAACTCCCCTATTTCTACATATAAGTCACCCCTAATGTGTGCCCTAGGTAACCCCTATAGCAGGGTGCTGTGTGGGTAAAAGGCAGGACAGGTACCTGTGTAGTTATGTGTCCTGGTAGTGTAAAACTCCTAAATTCGTTTTCACACTACTGTGAGGCCTGCTCCCTTCATAGGCTAACATTGGGGCTGCTCTCATACATTGTTGAAGTGGCAGCTGCTGATCTGAAAGGAGCAGGAAGGTCATATTTAGTATGGCCAGAATGGTAATACAAAATCCTGCTGAATGGTGAAGTCGGATTTAATATTACTATTCTAGAAATGCCACTTTTAGAAAGTGAGCATTTCTTTGCACTTAAATCTTTCTGTGCCTTTCAATCCACGTCTGGCTAGGTTTAGTTGACAGCTCCTTGTGCATTCACTCAGACACACCCCAAACACAGGGTACTCAGCCTCACTTGCATACATCTGCATTTTGGATGGGTCTTCCTGGGCTGGGAGGGTGGAGGGCCTGCCCTCACACAAAGGACTACCACACCCCCTACTGGGACCCTGGCAGACAGGATTGAACTGAAAGGGGACCTGGTGCATTTCTTAGACACTCTTTGAAGTCACCCCCACTTCAAAGGCACAATTTAGTATAAAACAGGGCCTCTGCCCTACCTCCTCAGACACTTGCTGGAGAAGAAACCTGAACCAGAACCTGCATCCTGCCAGGAAGAACTGCCTGGCTGCCTAAAGGACTCACCTGACTGCTTTCTACAAAGGACTGCTGCCTTGCTGTTGCCCTGCTGCCTTGCTGAACTCTTGTCTGGCTGTAAAAGAGCTCTCCAAGGGCTTGGATAGAGCTTGCCTCCTGTTCCCTGAAGTCCGAGGACCAAAAAGACTTCTCTTTTTCATTTGGACTCTTCGTGCACCAAAGATTTCGACGCACAGCTTGCTCTGCGGCGAGAAAAACGCCACACACCGACGCTGATCGATGTGACGCCTTCTTGGCGACCGGAACTTCGATGCACGGCCTCGCAAGGACAACGCCGCCCGACTTCCAGAGGGGAAATCGACACGACGCCTGGCGTTAGAGCGAAACTTCAACGCACAGCCCAGCGGAACGACGCGCAGCTGGAAAACAAGCAGGCGAATCCACGCACAGACCCCGCGACATCTGGTAATCCTGCGACCCACAGAAAGAGACTGTCCGCGCGCCGGAAAACTACACACGACTTCCCCGCGTGAAAAACTAACGACGCAAGTCCGTGTGTGCTGGGGAGAAATCGACGCACACACCATTTTTCCACGTATCTCTTCTTCTGCGGCCCTTTGCGGAGATTTTCCACTCCCAACCATGTACTTTGTGCTTGAAAGAGACTTTGGGCCTGATTACAACTTTGGAGGAGGCGTTAATCCGTCCCAAAAGTGACGGTGGTAAAGTGACGGATATACCACCAGCCGTATTACGAGTCCATTATATCCTATGGAACTCGTAATACGGCTGGTGGTATATCCGTCACATTTGGGACGGATTAACACCTCCTCTAAAGTTGTAATCAGGCCTTTTGTTTGCTTTTTAAAGACTTAAGACACTTTGGGGGTCATTCCGACCCTGGTGGTCCATGACCGCCAGGGCCGGGGACCGCGGAAGCACCGCCAACGGGCTGGCGGTGCTTCCTGGGCCATTCTGACGGCGGCGGTAATGCCGCGGTCAGAAAAGGGCAACCGGCGGTTTCCCGCCGGTTTTCCCCTGGCCCAGGAAATCCTCCATGGCGGCGCTGCTTGCAGCGCCGCCATGGGGATTCCGACCCCCTTCCCGCCATCCCGTTCCTGGCGGTTTTTACCGCTAGGAACAGGATGGCGGAAACGGGTGTCGTAGGGCCCCTGGGGCCCCTGCACTGCCCATGCCAGTGGCATGGGCAGTGCAGGGGCCCCCTAACAGGGCCCCATAATGATTTTCAGTGTCTGCTTTGCAGACACTGAGAATCGCGACGGGTGCCACTGCACCCGTCGCACCCCAGCAACTCCGCCGGCTCCATACGGAGCCAGCTTCATCGTTGCTGGGTCTTTCCCGCTGGGCCGGCGGGCGGCCTTTTGGCGGTCGCCCGCCGGCCCAGCGGGAAAGCCAGAATGACCGCCGCGGTCTTTTGACCGCGGTGCGGTCATTCGGCGGTTCCCGCCAGGTGGGCGGCTACCGCCGCCCGCCGCGGTTGGAATGACTGCCTTTATATCACTTTTAAGTGATATCTCTACAATTTCACATTGCATCTTTATTCGTTTTGACCTGCAATTATCCAGATAAATATTATATATTTTTCTAAACACTGTGTGGTGTATTTTTGTGGTGATATATGGTGTTATTGTATGATTTATTGCACAAATACTTTACACATTGCCTTCTAAGTTAAGCCTGACTGCTCGTGCCAAGCTACCAGAGGGTGGGCACAGGATAATTTTGGATTGTGTGTGACTTACCCTGACTAGAGTGAGGGTTCTTGCTTGGACAGAGGGTAACCTGACTGCCAACCAAAAACCCAATTTCTAACAGGGCCCAGTTCCATTTCTCTTGTCCCATTAGATATTTATGTATATATGTATCTCACAACTTTTCGGAACTTTTTTGTTTAAACTATATATCTATCTTTAAGAAAGTACAATGGTTTTTACAGAAATGGCAAGCTTCTTGACTGTCAATTATTGGACATGTGGCATTGGTCAAAATGATGATTCTTCCTCTTTCTTTGTTCATCATTTCTAGTGTGATTATGAAAATCCCTCAAAAAAATGTCTAACATTTTAATATGATTAATCATCAGTTTATATGGGTCAACAGAAACCCACAGGCGCAGCTTGAAGTCTTAGCCCTTTCTGTCGAAGATGGAGGGCTATCCCCGCTGCATTTTAAGATGTATTATGAGGCTTTTCTTATGGATTGGGGCACCAGAGCTGCTTTATCTACAAATCTCAAATTGTATTTGAAATCTATGCTAGCAGAGCACAGCTTTCAGCTTGCACCATATTTTTTAAGTGTCCACGACAGCCCAAACTTACTAGATATAAAGTACCTACTTCAATTTGTGCTAGGCTCTCACAATTTCTAGAGAAATATCAAGTCCCCATTTTCCACCCAGCAGTCTTGCTTGTTGATTAAGGGATGATGGGGCTAAAGTTGATTCCATCCCATGTTAATCAATGGACAAAACTGGGTTTCACTAGATTTGCTTATTTTTTACCTGGGCACAATGCCATGGTGGAGTACCTATTACAGATATTCTTAGATTTTCCTATCTCCATATGTTGCATTTTTTACTTCCATGCGTCCCAAAAGTTGACCTTTCTCCTCCTCTAATTTCTCAGGTGTTTTATGGGCACCAGAAGGGGATAGCCAATTGGTACCAGATTCTGAGCTCCCAGGAAGCATTTTGAATAGTCCCTCGTTTCTGACAAAGATCTAAAACACCGCTGTGTGCAAAATAGATCTACAAACATGGAGGAACCTCAATAGTATATCTTATAAGGCAAATTTCAAGAGAATGTTTTTTTTTTCAAAATGGATGTTATATTTCACCCCAGCACAAATCTGAAAAGCATACCTGTCCGCTTCAGGTTTTTGTCCGCAATGCAATAATACTCAAGGGGAGTGGCTTCATTTACGTTTCACCTGTCCAAAGCTGGTACAGCACTGGGATAAATATTTTCAGTGGATTAACTTGGAGGTGCGGGTTGTACTTATTCTTGATGCTATGGGAGCCCTGTTTGGCACCTCTTGTCATTCTGAGTTAACTATTCGGGCGAAACTGATTTTATTTATAGCATAGCTGATTGCCAAATCTCTAATCTTACAAGCCTGGAAATCGCCTATTCCTCCTTCATATGTGGCTTGGGAGGCAAAAATTTAAGTTGTGCACTTAAGGAAAACTTTATGGGCAACAAATAGGTGCAGTTTGTAAGTTTAAGGGTATATGGTGACCGATTCCTGAAGTATAATGTTAGAAATGGGGTTTCTGGTTGGCTAGGGTATGCACCTCAGCCAGGCAGAACTTACCCACTCTAGTCAGGGCAAGGGAGTTACACGTCCAAGATAACCCCTCCTCACCCCCTTGGTAGCTTGGCACGAGCAGTCAGGCTTAACCCAGAGGCAATGTGTAAAGCGTTTGCACAACACACACAACACATGTGACGCAATATCCCCACCACAAAAGAAACACAACAACAAATTATATGAAAATATACTGTATTGTACACAAGGCAATTATCAGACCAAACATCACATATCAGTACTATCCTGCTACCTTAGCAGTTGTCAGAACGTTAGACTTACTCTGCAACCTAGCAGTAGTCACACATTACATACAGGTTACTCAGTATTCTGCAACATAAGCAGTAGTCAGGAAAACACGTTATTACATCACAGCACTTGTCATAAGAATATCATAAAATGCCCAAAGTAGGAACATTAGAAAACATATGGCAAGTTAGAAAAACATATTAGCAAGCATGTCCATAAAAGGAACATTTGCATACACACATGTAAAAACATCAAACGCAGGTAGGTAATATATGAATCAAACAAAAGTCTGTAGAAAGAACTTTGGATTGCAACTATATTGGTCCTTTAAACAGTACCTGGTTGGATGAAGGCACCTCGAGTGCCTAGATGGCGAACAATGGGCCCCCCGGCGCTCCTATGCGCAAAACGGGGGCCTCCCTTATACTCTGGGGTCAGAGGAGGGCGACATACACCTCCCCTCTTTTTTATATAAACAGGCCCCTCAGGGGACCGCGATTGCTGGGGGCCCCCCAGGGCCTCAACTGACGCTCACGAGGGGGGCCAAAGCCAGCAAAAACAACGTAGGGCAGGAGTGGGGCACCACGCACCCCCTCCAGTTTAATGACAGGACCCTCCCAGGACCCGTGATCTCTGGGGGGCCCCCCCGGGCCTCCACTGACCCTTCCACCAAGGGGGGGCCCACAATAATGCCCGCTTTACCTAACAGCAGAAAAGGAGCGTCCTGCTCCTAACCCAGAGGCCAGGGGGCACTTCCTGCGCCTTCCCCTGGTCCTGCCGTGAAGCCACAAGAAGATCAGACCACTCCTGGGGCCCGAGCAGACACTCGCCTGCACCCGATGCGGCGCGCGAGTGTTCTTCCAGCTTTCCGGGCCGCTGCGGCCAGGAGCCTCTGAGCTCCCAAGGCTCCATAAGCGCACTGCAAACCACAGAGAAGCACCCCTCGTGAAGAAATGGATGCAGGGGTCAGGGGCCACAGCACCCTGCCCCTGGGGAGCAGAATCTTAAGACAAGGTCCTCAGGTGGAGGGCCCAACTACAGGCCAGCACAAGGGAAAGTCAGCAAGAGGCAAGTCCTTCACAGTGACCAGGCAGGTCACAGGTCAGCACAGCAGCAGCAGTCCATGGCGGTTCCTGGTGAGTCCTTTTAGCCTTTGGTGTCCAGTTCCAAGATGATTCCAAGAGTCTCCAAATTGTGGGGAAAACTCCCCTGTACTTATAGTCAGTTCTTACAGTGTTTTACAATGGTAGGGAGAGGAGGTTCCAGACAGTTACAACTGGTTCTGGGAGTGCCCCCTCTCTCCTTTCAGCACAGGCTCCAAACATCATTGGGGGGTTAACAACCCTATTGTGTGAGGCCAGGGCACAGTCTTTACAAATGTAGGTGTGCCCCGCCTCTCCCTTCTCTCAGCCCAGGAAGACTATTCAGTATGCAGATGCACCTCTGTGACACCTCCACCCTCCCTGTGTACAGGCTGTCTGAAAAGTATGCACAAAGCCCCAACTGTCACTCTGCCCAGACGTGGATTGGAGTCAAGCTGCAAAACACCAGAGTCATAAGCACAGATAAATGTACACTTTCTAGAAGTGGCATTTCTGTGATAGTAATAAAAAATACACCCACACCAGTAAGCAGCATTTATTATCACCATCACAACCATACCAAACAAGCCTACGCTACCCCTCATAAAACAGACAATAACCCTTACACATAAGGCAGGGCATTTCTAATGCAATCCTATGAGAAGGCAGCACTCACAGCAGTGAAACACCAGTTAGGCTGTTTGTCACTACCAGGACAGGCCACGCAACTTGGCACATGTCCTGCCTTTTTACATACATGGCACCCTGCCCATAGGGATAGCTAGGGCGTACCTTAGGGGTGACTTACATGTAGTAAAAGGTGAGTTCTGGGCCTGGCAAGTAAGTTTAGATGCCAGGTCCCTGTGGCAGAAAACTGCGCACACAGGCCCTGCGCTAGCAGGCCTGAGACAGGTTTTGAATGTCTACTTCAGTGGGTGGCGCAAGCAGAGCTGCAGGCCCACTAGTAGTATTTAATTTACAGGCCCTGGGTATAGAGATACCACTGTACAAGGGACTTATAGGTAAACTAAATATGCCAATTAGGTATAAGCCAATCATACCAACTTTAGATGGGAGAGCACCTGCACTTTAGCACTGGTCAGCAGTGATAAAGTGCTCAGAGTCCTAGAGCCAACAGCGAGAGGTCGGAAAAACCAGGAGGAAGGAGGCAAAAAGAATGGGGATGACCCTGCATAAGGCAAAAAGTCCAACATATAACATTCGGATATGGTGCTGTAAGAAGCTAAAATGAGCACTTTTAGGTGCTTTTTGCTGTCTAATAAGATGTTGGTCTGGGTAATAATTCAGAAAATAGTTTCACAATAGTGTATGGTTGTAAGGAATTTTCGTTGTTTTTTTTTTCTCTGTATGTCTGTTTCATCTACCCAACTTTGTCAATTTTCATTCAATGTTTCATCCTGTTTAGCTATCACGGTTATATTTGCTAAAAAAAAAAAGCAAAAAACCCACCAAAAAAACATGTGGGTGTCAAACTTTCAAGTGTTTCCATTTGGTGGTGTGGTCTGAAAATCAGGTAACAATGGCTTATTTGAAGAATCAAGGAGATATTTGTTCCCGGTCCCTCAATGCTGCGGTGCTACTGTTGTTTTACTGGGGGGGAGTTGCACCATCTCTCACTCAGAGCTGTGTATATTGGGGGAGTGAAGAATGGGGTGGTGGATTCCCTCAGTAAGATTTTTCCTTCTGCCCAGGAGCTATCTCTCTTGGGCCATGCTTCCCCAGGTGTGCAGGAGGTTTGGTGTTCCCTTCTTGGACCTATTTGCTTCCCGGCTCAATGCACAGGTTACTCATGTTTGTGACTGGTTTCTGCAGGATTGGGCATGGGGCGGTGGATGCCCTGTAAATCCCCTGGCCAAATTGTTTGATGGATGCCTTTTCTCTGGTAGCCCTGATTGCAGGGTTTCTGACTTAGTTAAGGAGGGAGGATCAAGTGGTGATTTGGGTGGTCCCTTTTTGGCCCAGGAGATCATGATTTCCCACTCTCAATTGATTGGCAGTCAATGAGCTGTGGTTGATTTCGTCTTCTCCATTTCCTCTCTGGACCTTATGAGGCTGCGGCTGTCGGTGTGGAAATTGAGAGGTGGGGTCTCTTTTTTGGAACAGGGGCCTGCCACGGGGCTGTGCAGTGCTCCAGAAAAACTTCTACTCTGAAGACTTATAATTGTCACTGGGGTAATTTTCAAAAGTGGTGCTGACCTGGTGGGGGTATTTCTCTTCGATTGTTCTCTACTGGTGGTCCTCCAGTTTATGTGGGTGGGTTTTGAGGAAAGGTTTGGCTGTATCCATCTTGCGTGCGCAGTGGGCTGTGATCAAGGCTTTTCAGTCTCCTTGGGTAAATCTGCAGGATGTGGATGATTTGGTGATTTGCTTGCTCAGGAGTTTGTTCACTAGAGCGTCCTGTGAAGAAACCTTCTTTTCCTTTTTAGGATTTGCCTATGGCTTTGGTTTTGGCTAATTTTGAGCCTCTGGAGAGGGCTGATATTAAACTTGTCACTTTTAACATGGTTTTCTTGGTGGCTGTGACTTCAGCTGGGCGTCTTGGGGAACGGAGTGCCCTCATGGCCAGGGAGCCTTTCTTGTCCTTCACAGAGGATGGGGTAGTTTTGCATGTGGACTCTTCCTTTATTCCTAAAGTTTCTTCCCAGTTTCATTGTTCACAGAAGGTGATTTGGCATGCTTTGGCATCTGAGGTGGGGGAGGACTCTGAGTTGGATTGGTCTTTGCTGGATGTGAAGAGAACTTTGAGTTTGTATTTGGTTCGTACTGAGGAATTCCAGAAATCTGAATCTCTCTTTGTTTCTTTTGGGGCTGCATCTCTGTCTCTATTGGCTGTTGGATCAAGCAGTCTATTGAGCTTCCTTAGCCTGTGGCTGGTGTTCCTTCTCCTGCTGGGGTACAGAGTAGGTCTATAAGGAAATAACTATCTCCATGACAGAAAAAAGAACACAAGGAACGCTGGGTACTCTATATCCCAGTAGTACATAAACTGTGCCTACCCAGCTTTACGCCTGGACTACCAAGCCCCAGAACAGAAGGCCGGCCACACAGGAGAGAGGGTGGGATGTGATAAATGGGATGAGGACAACAGGACCAGGAGCAATGAAGATTACCAGTAAGTAATAGGGCATTATACCCTTGGTCCCCCAATCCTCGTCCTTTTCATTAAAGGATTCAACAAAACTGGCCTTCTGAGAACCGGACCACTGAAAAAAACACCCCAAAAAAGGGAGACCATGCCAGAAATTCAACAACCCAAAAACGTGGTTTATTCAGGAAAACACACACACAAAGAAAGTAAAAAACAAACTGTTCTCAGAACCCCCTGGCCAAAGTTAGTGCCATTACTAGGCACACATCACGCAACACAATGGTTATTTGTACACTGAGTACAGGGCTCCACAATCCACAACCTGTACATCCTATGTATGGACCACAGATTGTGACAACAGGCACCCAAAAAACTCACTGGAACTCAGAGGCATATTGTAGCCTGTGAGGAAGGAAAGGATGGTGTTGAACAGAGTCAAATAGTTACCTGCTCCTCTGGTGAGCCCATAGAGCTACCCATTCAGGGGAAGTCCTCTTTCACAAGCCTCTCCAGCTCAAAAGCAGGGGCCCTTTCACCTGCTTTGCCTGGCATGATTGCTCCCAGCAGCTGAAGTGGTGGAGGTGTTGATGGCAGCAGTGTCAGGAGGCAAGTGAGTTATTTGCCAAACCGCAGTGTTCATGTATGCCTTGTACACGGTCGTCACCGCAGATGGGAAAAACCATTGGACTGCAACTGTCACAGTCAACAACGGTAGCCTATTGCTGTGTCTGCCATAGTTGAAACCCCCCACCATGAGGCCAGGCATCTGCCATTTTGGCAGTTGAAACTACAATTTTGGTGACTATTAAATGTGTAGTAACATCTCAACATATGTAAAGCTCCCTTGATATGTGGATTCTCTTATACAATCATCAGTGTAGAGCTTTGCTGGCTGACGTTAGAACACACGTTTCTTCACCATCTTTATTCTCGGCTCACTTTTCCGAGGCGTGAGACCTACCATGGTCTCATACAACTTTGACCCTCTCTATATACTACTATAAGCGAGTTACCCAACATACTTTTTAGGCATATTGCACCTACCTTTCTCACGTTTCTGGAACTCTATGACCATGCTTTCTCCTAGAGCCTTGAAAATGTCACCTGTTGTGACGAAACACGTGTTGGCTTGCTTTGTAACGATGTTCATCCAATGAATATAATGGCTGTGGTTATGGTAAGATGACCATTCGATGGACTTAATGTCGATGTCTTTCAATAAAAGAACCTACCGCAACTGAACTTAACTGAAGGACTTATTTTTCTACAACTCCTTTGAGTGCTGCGATGTCTGGAACAGATTTAGGGGGTTATTACAACTTTGGAGGAGGTGTTAATCCGTCCCAAAAGTGACGGTAATGTGACGGATATACCATCAGCCGTATTACGAGTTCCATAGGATATAATGGACTCGTAATACGGCTGGTGGTATATCCGTCACTTTACCGTCACTTTTGGGACGGATTAACACCTCCTCCAAAGTTGTAATAACCCCCTTACTGCTTTGCTGGTCACAAATCCCAAATAACCATGGTGCACTCTACCCCACCTGTGACAGTATTTCTGGTCGTCGGAACATACTTTACAATACTAAGGGGCACAAGAGAAGCAGATAGGTGTATTGTGTGCACATATATGTTGTAGACACATGTGGGGATCATAGCTGGACCTTGAGTAGTAAACAGTTTTAGGCTCAGTAAATTTTACATTGATCTCATACGACATTTTGCCAAGGCCTGATCTGGGCTAACAACATCCTCAACTGACTCAAATGTTGGGAAGCACCAGATTCTTACTTAACATTAAAAGACCTGGAAATGTACTGAAAAAACAAAGGTTACAGGTATGTTAATAGTTAGGAAATAGATAAAAAAGTCTTTAAAAATCCACTAAGAACCTAAAGGTTACAGGGATGTTATAGTTAGGTTCAAATTGCACACGTACAAAGCCATAGAAATTCAGCTATTATAGTGAGAGTTATTTCAAGTAACTATAACTCATGCCCTCAAGTAACTATAACTCGCACCCTCGCCATGCACTGCTAATTTCCCCAGATATTACATCACTCAGGGCATCTTCTATGACATCATTGATAATATCACTGTAATATTTGTAATAAAATTATTGATGAGAAAACTGTGCAAGGTGTGGACGCAAGTTATAATTACCTTAGGCCCCAAATAGGTGTAAAACATTTGGGCTGCCTGCTGTACGCATACGAACTTCGTGTGACCGGGACCAAAGTAGACCTTCCACGCCTGCTAAATGTCCTCCAAATGCACACTGTTAAGAACCATCTTGTAGTGGATCTATAAATGATCAAAATGATGATTATAGGAAACAAAATCAAAATCAAAATCATGTCAACATGATCTCCAAAGATAACACCTTTGGAAAATTGGCAAAGCACATGTCTGGGACCTCATCGAAACCACTTATAAATGTAATCAGGGCAAAAATGATCCCAACCATCTCTTATGGTTCAGAAGCCCTGCGTTGCAGAGACACAAAGTTTCTGAATACTATGGTTTCAAGCACATACAGGAAGGTCCTCAGCTTACCTCACAGCGCATCCTCGTCCCAAATCTGTTTGGACTTTAGACTTGTTAGTCAAATTGATATGCGCCTGGGGTTGCATGTAAAACTCAGCCACAAACTGCGCTGCTCAATCCTCACACCCTAAACCAGCGTTTATGCTCAGAAATCGAGGTCCAGGGACCATCATCCCTGGCCCGCATTTACATCGAACAGGCAGTCACACCCTCACAACTAGGGTGACCTTGGGCATTTAGCAGCTTTCTTGTTAACTTTCAAAATCGCAACCATCCGGCGTCTCTCCTCCAGCAAGGACAAGAACACACTAGGAAGGCGATCTCACACCTCCCTTGTTCTTAACAGCTATAACCCTATTTAGTAGCCGACCTGTCTTCCACAGCCACACGCCAGCTTACCATGTATCGACTTGGCAAGCTGATGACTTTAGACCTGGCTCAGAGCTGGCACAATTCCGATGGCAGAAAACAATGCAGGTTATGAAAGCATCCACAGGACACAATAGACCATAAAGCATGCATCAGTCAGGCTATTCAAATAGCACGTAGATATTAGCTAAAAACAATCTTTACACTAAGAGGATCTGCACCTGTAGAAGAGCAGTGATGGAGTCACTGACTACAGACTAACTGCCAGTTTCGTTAAGTAGTTGACTTGTGCAGCAAATCAACTCAATGCCCCTTCAGCATCATCTCCTTAGAACATCTCATGCAAGTCTGACAGCCAAGTAAGCTTGTAATTGGTTAATCATTTTGCCAACTTATTTTGCACTTTTGTTGTTATAAAAAACTTTAATATCCAATAAAATGATCACATAAAAAAATGAACAAACTTGAAGCCTTTTATGATTACTATTTTATGTGAATTAATTGATTTTATGATACTGTATGTAAAGGATTTTACTAACTGAGCTTTTATAAATACATAATAATATTAATACCCATGACATAATTTGATCAAAACATGAAATCCGACTAAACACGCGCCTATTGCAATTAAATCTGCGTGCACGGAATACTGAGGGGGCGTGGTCTTGAAGCCATCTCGGGCCTCTTCAATCCATTCCTTGCCCCTTCAGGTCACTCCTGCCGCTTTCTTCTCTCTCCGTTTGTAACACTTTTTCGTTTTTCCCTTCCTCCGTCTTTCCCATATGTCTCATTTGCTCCAGCAAATGCTTGAGACAGAAGAATAAGCCCCGGCCCTCAAAAATAAGTGCTGGTGCTCAGCACCGGAAACAACAAGCACAAATTAAGCACTGCATTTAGCATGTTGGAAACATGAGGCAACCTATTACTTATAAGCAGTAGATCTTAATTCATTGAGTTGGTAGAAGCATCACCAGCCTTCCTGAGGCTGCAGCTGCCTATACCTAAAATGTAATCATGCAAATTTGAGAAAGTGGTAAAAAAAAGCAGTATTTTCCATTTTAATTCGCATTGGAATAATTATTTTCTGCTACACTGGGGCTGAGTCTGTGAACCCCTAAACAAAACTCTTAGGTTTGAAAACCATTCTCCTGCATCCACGGACTCCATGAGATGACTCTTAGATCCTTATTCGCCCCTCAGATTTGTGGACACTGGTGCTAAAGTCCAACAAGGAGCCACAAGTCGTCCTTAAGGGTGTAACTTGTAAATAGCCAGTGAAATTTCATGAACAATCATAAAATACCACCAAATTAGCACATGATCACCCCACCCCCGTTTAACAGTGACCCATGACAAATTAACAGGAACTGCTAACTATCAAGACTAAGGGGGTCATTACAACCCTGGCGGACGGTGTTAAAGGTGCGGTAATACCGCAAACAGGCTGGCGGACAAAAAAAGGGAATCATGACCGTGGCGGAATCCGCCAACATAGACAGCCACTTTAACACTCCGACCGCCACGGCGGCACAGACAAGCAGCGTGGTGGTCACCGCCAACAGACAGGCGGAGGACAATGTACCGCCCACAGTATCACAACCCGCCAATCCGCCACCTTTTCCGGGGCGGATTCACCGTGGATAAAAACACAGCGGAAACAGCTTCTGCAATGGGAAAACTCTCACCTTCTACACATCCCACAAGGAAGGAGGACACCATGGAGCCAGAATTACAAATCCTATCTGCCCTTGTCTTCCTGCTCATTTACGAACACCAGCAACTGCGGCGGCGAAGACAACGGCGAGTACTGCACCTACGACATAGGGGAGGGGGGAGGCAAAAGTCAGGGGGACACACACGCAACACCCCCACCCCCACCCTCACCCTCGCACATTACAACACACACACCAATGCATTTAAAAACATCACAGTAACAACCCACAACCCCCCTGAAGAATGCAAAGACAAAAGGAAATGAGTTCAAAAATTGTAATGTATCAAAATACAGTTACCAAATATATACAGATATATATATACACATTCAAAAGTATATACATTACAAGAAGTAGTGCAGGTATGCACATATCAATGTCCGTGCACCACTGGTCCAAAAATGCATGGGCGAGGCCCACAATAGATACCTGTCCACAAACGGAGAGAACACTGCTGGGGCATCAGATAGAAATACAACAGGCTCCTCAGGGGGAAGGGAAGGGGAGGCACCTCAGCCGGATTACAGCACCACGCCAGATGCACGACGGGGCTCCATGCCCATTGATGTATCCTGGGGAGTGCAAAGCCACAGTCTCTCAAGTCCATACAGTGGGTGGTTTGCCCACTGTTCCATCCTGGGGAGTGCAAAGCCACAGTCTCTCAAGTCCATACAGTGGGTGGTTTGCCCACTGTTCCATCCTGGGGAGTGCAAAGCCACAGTCACTCAAGTCTCTACAGTGGGTGGGTTGCCCACTGTTCCATCCTGGGGAGTGCAAAACCACAGTCTCTCAAGTCTCTACAGTGGGTGGGTTGCCCACTGTTCCATCCTGGGGAGTGCAAAGCCACAGTCACTCAAGTGGATAACAGTCTCCACTGGTTCTGGAGGGGGAATGGTGCCCACACTGCATTAGGCTCTCCGTGACGGTTCCTGTTCCGTCACAGTCCCAGCTGTACATGGGATATCGATGCTTGATGTGGCGGTGTTTCCTTGTTCAGCGGTGCTTTGCCCTGTTCAGCGGTCTTCACCATGTCGGTGATTCTCTTGTTCAGCGGTGCTTTGCCATGGCGGTCTCTGCCCTGTTCACCGGTTCTCTGCCCTGTTCAGCGGTGCTTTGCCTTGTTCAGCGGTCTTCACCATTGCGGTGATTCTCTTGTTCAGCGGTGCTTTGCCATGCCGGTCTCTGCCCTGTTCACCGGTTCTCTGCCCTGTTCAGCAGTGCTTTGCCCTGTTCAGCGGTCTTCACCACGGCGGTGATTCTTTTGTTCAGCGGTGCTTTGCCATGGCGGTCTCTGCCCTGTTCACCGGTTCTCTGCCCTGTTCAGCGGTGCTTTGCCCTGTTCAGCGGTCTTCACCACGGCGGTTATTCTCTTGTTCAGCGGTTCTGTGTCATGGCGGTCTTTGCCCTGTTCACCGGTTCTCTGCCCTGTTCAGCGGTCTTCACCATCGCAGTAATTCTCTTGTTCTGCGGTGCTTCGCCATGGCGGTCTCTGCCCTGTTCAGCGGTTCTCTGCCCTGTTCAGGGGTGCTTTGCCCTGTTCAGCGGTCTTCACCATGGCAGTGATTCTCTTGTTCTGCGGTGCTTTGCCATGGCGGTCTCTGACCTGTGCATTGGTGTGTGGCATGACGGTCCCTCATTGCCCAGCGGGGCTGTGGCAGCCGGGCCCTCCTGGGCACTGACTCCGGCGGTGGTCTCCTGACCAGTGAAGATGCTTCAGCCCTCCTGGGCAATGACTCCGGCGGTGGTCTCCTGACCAGTGACAATACTTCTGCCCTCCTGGGCAATGACTCCGACTGTGGTCTCCTGACCAGTGATGACGGTGCTGGCGGTGGCGTCCCGGCCGCCAGGGAGGATGGCGCCCTTCTCCGCCGTGCTGCTCTCACCAGACTGTGCAGACTTCTTCTAGCACTTCACCACCTTTGGAGGAGTCACAGCTGACTCTGCAATCCCCCTGGGACCCTTGTGAGCAGTTTTGCCGCCAGGAGTCTTCACCCTGTCCCGCCGACCACTTTCCCACTTGAGATGCTTTACAGGGGGTGGACTGGCAGTGCTTTGGCTCCGTGTCACACTGCCTGCCCTGGTGGCCGGTGCACTCCACACACCTGTTACACGCACCACTGGTACTGAAGTCTTTTTGGCTGAGGCGCTACCACGGGACTTATGAATTGGAGGGGTGGGGATGGGGGCAAAGAGGTCAACGTTGCTGAGGGAGAGTTTCTGACGAACACTGGGATGGGTAGTTGGAGGGGGTCTGGGAGTGGAGGAAGAGGAGGTGGTTGTAGGAGGTGTCACTTTAGGTGTTTTGGGTGCAGGTGCAGGTACTGGAGGCTGTCGTGAGGTGGATGGATGTTGGGTGTGTGGGTGCCCGCGTTTGTGTACTTTGGGAGGGGGCATCACAGACACACTGGGAGAGGACACAGGGGATGTGCAAATGGGAGTAGGGGTGGTGAGTGCAGGTGAGCGGGGTGTGGTGCTGGGTGTTCTGGTGCGAGTCCTAGTGCCTGTAGATGTAGTGCATGCAGGTGAGAGTGTAGACGACACTGGGAGTTAGGAGGGAGACGACGACGAGGGGGACACAGTGGAGGCAGTGGATGTTGCTGTGTCTGGATGTGTGTGATGCTTGTGTGAGTGCCTGTGGGATGTGTGGTGCCTGTGTTTGCCTGAGCTACTTTGGGGTTTTGAGGTGTATGCATGCTTGTCTGATGGTGTGCTTGGGATGGGCTGGGGTACATGGGATTGGGTCTGGGTGGAGGAAGTTGGAGGGGGGAGGCTAGACACAGGGACAATGGCTGCCATCAGTGCTGAGGCCAGAGATTGCAGGGTTCGATGAAGGGCAGCCTGACCAGAATGAATGCCCTCCAGGAATGCATTACCGTGTTGCAACTCCCTTTCTACACCCTGGATGGCATTCACAATGGTAGACTGCCCAACAGTGAGTGACCTGAGGAGGTCAATGGCCTCATCACTGAGGGCAGCAGGGGTGACAGGGGCAGGGGCTGAGGTGCCTGGGGCGAAGGTGATGCCCACCCTCCTGGGTGAGCGGGCACGGGGCGAACGCTGAGGGGCTGCTGGGAGGGTGGTGCTGGTAGGGGAGGTGGCGGCTGTACCTGTAGAAGTGGGGGGCACAGATGGTGCCGCCACCACAAGGGAGCTCCCATCGGCGGACGAGTCTGTGTCGCTGGTTGGTGATCCGGTGACCGACGTGTAGCTTCCCTCGCCCTCCGTCCCACTGGTGCATTCTGAGTTTGTGTTGTGGCCCTCCATGGCCATGTGGGATGCAGCTCTCTCGTGCTCCGGTGCCACTGTACCTCCGCCTGATGATGCTGATGCACAAAAGAACAGGGAGAACAGAAAAAGGGGACGATGACAGAAGAAAGACAGGTTGAGTGCATGGCTCACCGCTACCGTTGCAGACAATACAGACACAGCAGCCCCCTGCACTACGCCGTGCTCTTGGCCTTTACAGATGCAATTCCTGGGATATGGCCTACATTGCTATGGTGGACATCTGCACACATGGATGCCACAGGGGCATGTATACCTGTACTTGGCACTCTACTGCGGTGGGGTGGAGTGGCACATGGCCTGCATTACGGAGGGGCCTAGCCTATGGAAGTCGCCCTGGCCTAGGGAAACCCACAGCCCTCCTCCCACACCCAGACCCCTCAACTGCACGCAAAGTCCCCAGAATGAGGGTGTACTCACCCCCTTGTGTCTGCTGTGATGCCCTAAAGCGCCCATTCGACTCAGTGTAGGCCACTGCCAGGATCCGGAACATCAGGGGGGTCATGGGGCGACGGGCACCTCTCCCACGTTGGGAGGCCATCCCCAGCTGAGCCTCCGCCGTCTTCTTGCTCCAGCGGCGAATGTCCTCCCATTTTTCCGGCAGTGGGTGCCCCGTATCTGGTGGACCCCCAGGGTCCGGACGTCCTTGGCGATGGCACGCCAAATGTCCTTTTTCTGGTGGGCGCTGACCTACATGACATGCACAGGGGAAGAAGAGAAGTCATTAGCAAGAGCACCGTCGAAGTGAGTGGCCCACATCCCTGCCCTTGCCATGTGGCACATGCATTCACAGTCCTTCATGTTCATTGCACTCTGCCCCCTTCCCTCTTACAACCAGCCCTCTCCACCCAGGCATAGCCCATACAACGTGCTCCCTGTGTACTTACCTGTTGGTCTGGAGGACCGTAGAGTAGCGTGTACTGGGGGAGGACCCCGTCCACGAGCTTCTCCAAATCCTGAGCAGTGGAGGCAGGGGCCCTTTCCCCAGATGCAGAAGCCATTGTCTCTTCCAGACCGAGGTCACAGCAGCACTTGCAGTGTAGGTCCTCTCCTGTCGAAGATCAGGTATCGAGTGATTGAACAGATAGAAAATGGCGGTCACGTCCGCTGTGGAGACGTCCGCGGCGGTGCGTCTCATCACCGCCGGCGCACTTCATCATTGGCTCCTGGGACCCATAGGGTCCAATGTTAACCAATGCAGCATTGCGCCGCGGTCTTCGACAGCCTAGCGCGACGGTGTACAACGCCAGCGCAGTTACCTCACATCCCATTGTCCCAGTTTAGAGGTCAGGCAGCCGCCATTTCAGAGGCCCACATGGCTTCATTTACAACTGCGTCACACATACCTAGGCCTACACTCGACACACATACAGGAAGATTTTTGTCTTTGGTGTCGTGTTCTGTGTATCTGTGGGTACATACCTGGGATTTTGTTGACTCTGTGGTCGCTGTTGTCCTTCCTAGGCACCGTCAGCTGGGACATTTGAGAAGATGGAGGAATCCTCCGGTGTACCGACCGCTGGTGGACCTGTTGACAATGGAGGAGCGACATTTACTCATCACCTACAGGTTTGACCGTGCCACTAACCAGGAACTATGTACCCAGTTGGAGCCAGACCTGATGTCACCAATCCGCCATCCCACAGGAATCCCCCCTCAAGTGCAGTTGCTATCAGTGCTCCATTTCCTTGCAAGTGGATCTTTTCAGACAACAGTGGCCATGGCATCAGGGATGTCCCAGCCTATGTTTTCCAACGTGTTGTCCAGAGTGTTGTCTGACCTGCTGAAACACGTAAGGAGCTACATCGTTTTCCTTCAGGTGGAGGATTTGGCTACAGTGAAAGGTGACTTCTATGCCCTTGGTATCCCCAACATCATAGGTGCTATTGATGGCACCCATGTAGCTCTGGTCCCCCCCACAGGAGTGAACAGGTGTACAGGAACAGGAAGAGTTATCATTCGATGAATGTACAGATGGTATGTTTGGCAGACCAGTACATCTCCCAGGTAAATGCTATGTTCCCTGGCTCAGTGCATGACGCCTACATCCTGCCCAATAGCAGCATCCCTTCTATGATGGGTCAACTCCAGAGGCACCGGGTGTGGCTATTGGGGGAGTCTGGTTACCCCAACCTGTCCTGGCTATTGACCCCAGTGAGGAATCCCAGGACCAGGGCAGAGGTACGCTACAATGAGGCCCATGGGCGGACTAGGAGGGTGATTGAACGCACCTTCGGCCTCCTGAAGGCCAGGTTCAGGTGCCTCCATATGACAGGTGGTTCCCTATTCTACTCACCGAAGAAGGTGTGCCAGATCATCATTGCCTGCTCGATGCTTCACAATCTTGCTTTGCGATGCCAGGTGCCTTTTCTGCAGGAGGATGGTCCAGATGGCGGTGTTGTGGCAGCTGTGGAGCCTGTGGACAGTGATGAGGAGGACGCTGAGGAAGAAGACATAGACAACAGGGAGTCAGTCATACAGCAATATTTCCAGTGACACACAGGTGAGAACAGTTTTCTTTTTAGCATTACATTCACTTTCACACTTCTACCTCTATCCTGTCTGTCATTTCATAGCAGTATTTCGTCACTGAGTTGTACCTTTCCATTACGGCTCCACAGGTGTGGTTAGCAACGTGTGTTATCTGCTTGTATCCTTCAAGGACTTGTGATGTGTGACATAGGTATGTTGTCTTTACAATTGGAAACGCATGTTGACACTGTCATTAATTATACATATTTACCAAATCACAGACTGACTCCAGATTGTTTTGTGGTTCAAGGGTGTTTATTTAAGTGCTCAAAAATGGAGGGGGGTAGTAATATGGTGATGAGGGACGGTGGAGGAATGTCCATGGCAGAGTCCAGTCCATTAGTCACACAGGTGCACTGCCCATATGGGCATAGGAAGTGGAGCTGGGGCAGTTGCAATCTGGACAGGGTAACAAAGTGAGACAGTGGGAGGACAATCAGGGTGGTCTCATTTCCTGGCGGGGGTCTTGCCATCTTGCTCTGTCCTGTTCCTGGATCTCAGGGACCGCTTGCGTGGTGGTTCTCCGTCTGCAGGGGGTGGGGTGCTGGTGTGGTGGTCCTGTGGCGGGGTGTCCTGTCCACTAGCGCCGGCGGAGGTGGTGGGCAGTTCATCGTCCATGCTAGTGTCAGGGGCCCCTTGGAGTGCCACGGTGTCCCTCATGGTTTTTTGTATGTCCTTCAGCACCCCTACAATGGTGCCCAGGGCGGAGCTGATGGTTCTGAGTTGCTCCCTGAAGCCCAAATACTGTTCGTCCTTCAGGCGCTGGGTCTCCTGAAACTTGGCCAGGACGTCGCCATCATCTCCTGGGAGTGGTGGTATGCTCCCATGATGGAGGAGACGGCCTCGTGGAGGGTGGGTTCCCTTGGCCTGTCCGCCCCCTGTCGCACAGCAGCCCTCCCAGTTCCCCTGTGTTCCTGTGCCTCCGTCCCCTGGACTGTGTGCCCACTACCACTGCCCCCAGGTCCCTGTTGTTGTTGGGGTGGTGGGTTATCCTGGGTTCCCTGTAGTGGTGGACACACCGCTGATTGATGTGTCCTGGGTACAGAGGAATGGGCCTGCTGGGTGGGCACTGTGCTGGTGTTTCCAGAGGGGGGAAGGTCAGTGTTGGGCTGTGCCTGTGCAAGGGGGACTTTTTTGCTTATGCAGTGTCATCCCCAATCTTTTTGCCTCCTGCCTCCTATTTTTTCTGATCTGTTGCTGTTGGTTTTTTAACTTTGAGCACTTTACCACTGCTAACCAGTGCTAAAGTGCATATGCTCTCTGTGTAAATTGTATTGTTGATTGGTTTATCCATGATTGGCATATTTGATTTATTAGTAAGTCCCTAGTAAAGTGCACTAGAGGTGCCAGGGCCTGTAAATCAAATGTTACTAGTGGGCCTGCAGCACTGGTTGTGCCACCCACACAAGTAACCCTGTAATCATGTCTCAGACCTGCCACTGCAGTGTCTGTGTGTGTATTTTTACACTGTAAATTCGACTTGGCAAGTGTACTCACTTGCCAGGCCCAAAGCTTCCCTTTTCTTACATGTAAGGCACCCCTAAGGTAGGCCCTAGGTAGCCCCAAGGGCAGGGTGCAGTGTATGGATAAGGTAGGACATATAGGCGGTCATTCTGACCGCGGCTGGCGGCGGTCGCCGCCCGCCATGCGGTCACCGCCGAATGACCGCACCGCGGTCAAAAGACCGCGGCGGCCATTCTGGCTTTCCCGCTGGGCCGGCGGGTGCCCGCCAAAGGAGCGCCCGCCGGCCCAGCGGAAAAGACCCTGCAACGAGGAAGCCGGCTCCGAATGGAGCCGGCGGAGTTGCAGGGGTGTGACGGGTGCAGTAGCACCCGTCGCGATTTTCACTGTCTGCTAAGCAGACAGTGAAAATCTTTGTGGGGCCCTGTTAGGGGGCCCCTGCAATGCCCATGCCAGTGGCATGGGCAGTGCAGGGGCCCCCAGGGGCCCCACGACACCCGTTCCCGCCATCCTGGTCCTGGCGGTGTAAACCGCCAGAAACAGGGTGGCGGGAAGGGGGTCGGAATCCCCATGGCGGCGCTGCAAGCAGCGCCGCCATGGAGGATTCCCTGGGCCAGGGGTAAACCGGCGGGAAACCGCTGGTTCCCCTTTTCTGACCGCGGCTTTACCGCCGCGGTCAGAATAGCCCAGGAAGCACCGCCAGCCTGTTGGCGGTGCTTCCGTTGCCCTCCACCCTGGCGGTTTCAAACCGCCAGGGTCAGAATGAGGGCCATAGTAATGTGGTTTATATGTCCTGACAGTGAAATACTGCCAACTTCGTTTTTCACTGTTGCAAGGCCTGTCTCTCTCATAGGATAACATGGGGGCTACCTTTAAATATGATTAAAGTGTAGATTTCCCTAGAGAGTAGATGGACATATGGAGTTTGGGGTCCCTGAACTCACAATTTAAAAATACATATTTTTGTAAAGTTGATTTTGAGATTGTGCGTTTGAAAATGCCACTTTTAGAAAGTGAGCAATTTCTTGCTTAAACCATTCTGTGACTCTGCTGTGTTTGTGGATTCCCTGTCTGGGTCAGTTTGACAGTTGGGTTGTTTTTCACCTCACACCAGACAGTGACACAAAGGGAGCTGGGGTGTAACCTGCATTTCCTGATTAGCCATCTCTGCTAGGAGGGAGGGGTGGAGTGGTCACTCTCATCTGAAAGGACTGTGCCTGCCTCTGACAATGCCGGCTCCAACCCCCTGGTGTGTGTCTGAGGCCTTGCCTGGGCAAGGCTGGATTTCACAAGTAGGTGTGAGTCCCCTTTGAAGAAAGGTGACTTCAAAGACTAAAATGGGTATAAGAAGGGCACCCAAATCTACAGACTTGAGAAACACTTTTGGAACCAAGAGGAACCTGTGCCTGGAGAAGAGCTGATAGCTCTGCCCTGCCTGTGACTGTGCTTTGTGGAGCTTTCCTGCAGTGCTGCTTCTGCCAGAGTAAGAGTTCAAAGACTGGAATTTGTGTGCCTTCCATCTTGTGAAGAAATCTCCAAGGGCTTGAGATAGAGCTTGCCTCCTGTTGTTTGAAGTCTCAGGGACAGCAAAGACTTCTCTCTGCCAGCACCTGGAGTCTCTGGAGAGACTCCTGCTCTGACAAGGGGTGCCCTATCCAGTCCCTGGGCCCTTGAAAGGAAAGCTGGTGGAAATCCAAGGAAATCGACTTCGGACGACTCCGGACCGACACCGCTGCCGAATCCGGTAACGCCGCCTGCACCCGACGCTGTGACCCTCGCTGGAACGCGCCGCTCTTCACAGGCCCGACGCCGCTGCAGCCCCGCTGAAGTCCGCGACTCCGTGGAAGTCGCCACACCACGTCGTGACCGACTCCGCTCGAAGTGCACGGATTCAACGTTTCGCGCAGACGCTGCGATCCCCGACATCGCGCATCGGCTTGTTTTCACTCTTCACCAAAGGTACTGTACTTGGGGGTCTACACGACTCCGTGTCCGGCGCCGCTATGTCGGCTTGTTGGGAACGACTCCGTCATGACGCCGTGTTAACATCTCATCGAAGCATTTTTGTTTCTAATCGCTATTTTTTAGCTTAATCTCTAAAAATTCATAACTTGACTTGTGTATGTTGGATGTTTGTCGTTTTGGTCTTGTTTTGTTTAGATAAATATTTCCTATTATTCTAAACCGGTGTTGTGTCATTTTGTAGTGTTTTCATTAAGTTACTGTGTGTGTTGGTATAAATACTTTACACCTAGCGCTCTGAAGTTAAGTCTACTGCTCTGCCAAGCTACCAAGGGGGTAAGCAGGGGTTAGCTGAGGGTGATTCTCTTTTACCCTGACTAGAGTGAGGGTCCTTGCTTGAACAGGGAGTAACCTGACTGTCAACCAAAGACCCCATTTTTAACAGGAACCGACTGTCCCGAGGCCCACGATGGTCCGGGCTGGTCATCAGGATCCAGTAGGGCAGAGCTGCTGTTGTCACTGTGGGCCTCTTCTGTGGGTGCAGTGGAGTTGTCTGGACCCTCCGGTGTGGTGACGTTCCGTAGTGGTCCTGCAGGGATATGAGAGCATGATTATTGCATGTGTGTGTGTAATGGTGTGCAATGGGTGGGTGTTTGTGTACCCCAGTGCATTCATTCCTGTGTGTGGGTTTGTGTGATGTTGGTTAGGGGGTTGTTCTGGGTATGTGCAGTGAGCATGCTTTGGTGAGGGGTGACCATGCTTTGTTTTTGCATGCGGGGCTTGGTGTTGGGATGGGTGGTTTGTGTTATGTGTACATTAGTGAGGAGTTGGAGTAATAGGGGAGGGGGTGAGGGTGGGGGTGTGTGATGGCATGCAGGTAGGGTGGGGGATATGATAGTTGAGATTTAACTTACCAGTGTCTATTCCTCCACCGACTCCTCCGAGGCCCTCTGGATGCATGATGGTCAAGACTTGCTCCTCCCATGTTGTTAGTTGTGGGGGAGGAGGTGGGGGGTCCACCGCCAGTCCGCTGTACCGCGATGTGCCTGGAGACCACTGAACGCACCTTCCCCCGTAGGTCGTTCCACCTCTTCCTGATGTTCTCCCGATTTCTTGGATGCTGTCCACAGCGTTGACCCTGTCCACGATTCTTTGCCATAGCTCCATCTTCCTAGCTATGGATGTGTGCTGCACCTGTGAGCCAAATAGCTGTGGCTCTACCCGTAGGATTTCCTCCACCATGACCCTGAGCTCCTCCTCTGAAAACCGGGGGTGTCTTTGGCGTGACATGGGGTGGTGTGGGTGATGTGTGGGGTGGTGTCAGTGTTGATGTGTGTGTTGATGTGTAGTGGTGTGTGGTGTTTTGTGCGTGTAATGTTGTATGGGTGATGATGTTGTGTGCCTCTGTGTGGTGGGGTTCTCAGTTGCTGTGCTCTCTGTCTATCTGGCCTTCATCCGTGAATTGTGGTCGTAGGGGTTTGTGGGTGATATGGGTGTGTGTTTTATATTGAATTGGGTTTGTGGGAGTGTTGTTTGTATGTGTATCAGGTGTGTGTATTTTGAATTGTCCAATGTGGCGCTGTTTTGGAGATGTGTGTGTATTTTTAGCGCGGCGTTGTGTACCGCCAATGGAATACCGCGGTTGAAAGACCGCCGCGTGGATTCGTGGGTCGTGATAGCATGGGCGTATTTCTGTTGGCGTGACGGTGGAGGTTTTGTTTTCGCCAGTTTATCACTGACCTTTGGTGTGGCGGTCTTGTGTGGGTGTCTGAATTTCGGCGGATTCCCAGATGTGGGTCATAATAGCTGTGGTGGAATTCTGCGGACGCGGCGGTGTTTTGCCAGTCTTCTGCACGGCGGTAAGCGCCTTTTACCGCCAATGTTGTAATGACCCCCTAAGTAAACCATGTTAGGAGCCTCATTTACAAGGCCTCAGTGGCACACTGCGCCATCGGAGCATCATTCTTGGTGACGCTCCAGTGGCTGGCCCATATTTACATGACCATGCGAAGCAACTTTGCGTGGCTTTTCATGACCTTGTAAAAATGGACCAATTTCCACGCATAACACTGCATGAAATGGGTATTCCATGGGGGCTGTTGTGGTTGTTCCCACAGCAACACCCATGGAATCCAATAAAATCTGATGCATTCCCAGATTTATAAGTCTGGGAATGCGTCAGATTCCTACGCCAACTCAGGGGCGACGTTAAAGTGGGGCAATGGGGGGAAATAACATTATTTCTTCCCATTTTTTCCTCTATGTGTGCTGCATTCTTCAGCATACATAGTAAGAGTAAAAAGCAATTAATTATTGTTTATGTGCAAGAAGGTGCCCCTTCCTGCACATAAACAATCATCCCTGCAATGCAGACAATCTTGCACCATGGTGCAAGGACGCCTGCATTGGCTCTACGCAGCGATTTGTGCACCAGTGCAGGGGACAAGGACAGGAATGTGTTATATCTTGTAGATATTGCACATTCCTGCCCTTAAGTTTTGACTCAGGGTGGGTCAGCAAAAAGGCTTGCCACACTGTCCTGCGCCCTGACTTAGTAAATGAGGCCCTACGTGTCTGCCAGTGCTCATACAAATCCATGAATCTGTGCAAAGATTATTAGGAAATCAAAGATTTATTGTCTCCCTCTTCCCCCTTCAATTTCACCTGCCCTTGTTGATTCAGTATTAACCGTGAGATTCCTGCACTGGGTGTAAGTTTCTAACAGCTTGCTAATTTTAATGCATATTCATTAAATGTGTCAAAGTTATTGGCACATATAATCGCTTTTGCCCTTACTCCTGAACTCTAAGCCACCTTTTATGGATCTACATAAAACTTGACATATTAACCAAAAACAAAACATTCTAAATGGCTGTTAGACACCACAACCCCTGCTACTTTTTTGATCCACATCACTAAACTTTCCCCTCCTTGATGGATCTGCACACATTTAAAAATGCAAAGCGTATTTTAAACATACTAAGAGTTTGGCAAATGTAATGCAAATTCGTCAAATGGCCCTAAAGTTATGGGCACATTAAAAACACCCTATTTAACAGTCAAGATATCTTTAAATTGCAACTCTTCTATGCCTGTCGACGGAGTCCCACATATTTTTCATAGACTAATATCTCTAAAACTACTGAAAGGATGCTTGTTATTTCATGCAATGTTTGTTTATAAAAACACTAAATATATTGCTAAAGTGTTTTTCCAAACCTTCACTTCAGAGAACAGTACACTCAACTGATTACTGCATGGCTCACTTAGAAAAACTGTTGAATTTTCTCATTAAGCTGATCAAATTGCAAAAAAATTTACGTTGGTAAAGCTTTAATGTCTGTTATTTTAAGAAGGTGATATTTTAGTTTATCTAGGAGGAAATAATTAATTCCGCATTCTAGAAACAAGTGAGTCAGTCTGCAAGCGGGCAATAATTAGTTTCAAGGTAATTTATTTGCTAATGACAAAATGCCCAGCTATGCAGTGGAACAGTGTTCTCTGGGTCATGCTTTGGGTTTGCTCGTAACTTTAACATGAAAATAAATGTCTTCAGGAGCATGGGTTGGAGATGACAGGCCCAGTTCACAAAGGTAATGCTACAATAAACCTATGTCCAGGTTTAAAAAATGTCTGAATTTATTTATGCTAGATAACATTCCCTCTTGGGAATGACATGCGATGTTTTCACTCATTTGTCCCGACCCAAAGCTGCACTCAGTGCTGTAATCTTTATTATTGTCTCTGTAATCAAAATGTTCAAGCAAGACATTGTTCCTAATGATAATAAACAGTTCCATTCATTGAGTCAATCATATCACTCTATTGTGACTATTCACATTTGTTTCCTTTTCTTAAAATCGATGTCTCTGTCTTTTTATCTTCACAGCTCTCGGACTGTAAAAATTGATAATTATGCAATTATCTGCACTTCGTTCACCTCAGTTCTCTTCAGCCATTGTTCCTCTTTCATTAGGAGTAATCAATATATATTTTTCAAGGCCATACACGATCTAAATCAGAAATACTTCGGGGAGTCTCTCAATATCTCAGGTAGCAACAAAAACGTGAGAAGCGTTGACAAGTTAAGACTAGAAAACGTTGCCCCCATAAGGATTCGGAAGGAAGTGTTCCCCAAATGTACTTAGCTGCCACAGGCTGTTAGTAAATTTTAATATGGGAAAACTTTTCAAGGTTGCCCAGACATTTAGTTTTTTTTGCCTGCCTTGACTGGTTGCAGCCTAAGATGTTACAGGGATCATTTTCAATAAATGAATTGAATTATCCTCTACTTCTGTTTTCACTGACTTAGAGTGTGTCCACTCATTTGCAGCATAGGTGGCACGAGATTAGCTGCGAATGACAGTTAATGGACATCTGTGGAAGGAAAGTGGTCTCAAGTTTTCTGGGCCACCAAGTTGTGCAGTTACTATCTCCCATCATAACTGGAACATACGACCGACTCTTAACAAAATTAACTAATTTCACTTCCCTCGGTTTCATATTTCCCCTTATGTACTATTAGGGTGGCACTTCACTCAAGGTCATTACGAAAACTCTCTCCAGTCCTAAACTTTTGACATACAAAGCATTGATTTCTGACTCCCTGGTGCGATTTAATGAACCACGTTTGAGACACAACTATTTTCTGTATTGAATTTCTGAGAGAGGTTATAGAAGGTGCTCCAGAAGCTAGAATGAGAGCATATTTTCTGTCAATTCACACTATCTTCCTCAGCTATGTGAAATCAAAGTCTGACATTCTGAGTAAAACATATACTTCCGACAGCAGCAGCCTGTCAGTTGATTCCACTACGTTATACTCAGTCTTACTAGATTTTGAGGCCCGTCCCAAGCCCATCATTGGGAGGGGTCTAAAGTTTGAGCCCAAATTCAGCCGAAGGCAGACCAGTTTCACCCCAAAAATCAGCCCAAAGTTGCAGCCCTCAATAAATGCAAAAGCAGCATTCAGAAAACATCTTAAGCTTTAAGCATACTTCTAATTTCTATTCAATGTGCATATAGTGGGAGGAGGTTCATTGGGCACCTATGCGCTTCTGCATTCATGTCCCAGTTTTATTAGTAATTAATGATTTTTGAAGATCGGAGATCACTGATAAAATATCAAGGACAAATATTTCATTTGGACAGAATATTGTGCCAAAAATACAGAAGCTCAAAATATTGAGATGGTAAGTGTAAATAGGTAAGTATAGATTTACTATTCTTAATTTCACATCTATGTACCTTGAAGATACATACATTGTCAAGGTACATATTAGAAATTGGGTCTCTAGTTGGCAGAGGTATACACCTTGTCCAAGTAGGGACCACAGTCCTAGTATGCGTACATCAGATACACACCCTAAGTTAAACTGTGCTCACTCCCTGGAAGCCTGGTACAGAGCAGTCAGGCTTAACTTAAAAGGCATTGTGTAAAGTATTTTTGCAACACCTATATTACAGTAACACAGTGAAAACACCACAAAAATGCTCCAGTTTAGAAAATTAGAGCATATTTTTATTAGTGAAACAAGACCAAAATGACAAAAATCCAATTGGTTGATCCTGAGATATGCCATTTTAAAGATTTAGGTGAAAATAGTGCATAAAAGTACAAAGTGCCAACAGTGGTAATTTGGGGACAAGGTCAAGAGTGTGGGCGGAATATAGGGATCCACTTAGGCCTGCTGAACACAGTAGCTAAAATCCTGGTGAGCATTTTGTGTGGTGTTGCTTTACAAGACTTCATAGTGATTCCGGTGAGGGCCACAGAAAGAAGTCTTTTGTGTCTGTGAGACTTCAGAAAACAGGAGGCACTCTAGGTCCTGGGTTGTAGAGATGCAGGTCTAGTCCTTCTTACTCCGAGACAAGAGGGCAGCAGTCACAGGTCAACACAGCAATGCAAGAATCCAGCAAAGTAGCAGTCCAGCAGAGAGGCAGTCCTTTCAGCTGCACAGTAGTCCTTCTTCCTAGCAGAGTATCCATAGGTGCAGAAGTAGACTGAAGAGGTGGTGTCTGAGTATTTATACTTTGGAGCCCTGGTTCTGTAAGGTGGGAGAGGCATCTAGAGGCATTCCATTGAAGTATACGGGTGCCCTGCTTCCCCTGTCCTGGCTCCAAGCTGACTGGAGTGACAAAGCCCCACTGTGGGTAGACAGGACTAGCCTATTCAGGTGTAAGTGAGGCAGTGTTAAGCTCTGCGCTCCCCATCAAGCCAGTTAATGACCCATTAATGCCCATGAAGTCATACCTAAAATCCTTGATTGTGTGTGGCTGTGTAGAGGGAATGCACAAGGCCCAGCTGTCACCCACCCCAGATGTGTATTGGAGACAGGAATCAGGCGACACAGGGCTGAGAGCAGAAACATGCCAACTTTCTCAAAGTGCCAATTTTTGAAATGGTAATGATAAATTTGATTTTACCATTAAAGATGATTTCTCACTGCAATTTCATAGGTTCTAAACATGATATCTTTACATCCTTCCAATCAGGAATTACACTTAATAAATGTATTAAGTAATCCCAAATGTTATCCTATGAGAGGGGTAGGACTACAGTAGTGAAAAACACATTTAGGAGTTTTTCACTACCAGGACATGAAAACTAAATAGTATGTGTCCAGCCTTTTACTTGCACTGCACCCTGCCCTATGGGCTACCTAATGTCTACCTTAGGAGTGTATTTTGTGTGATGAAAGTGGAGCTGACGGCTTGGAAAGGGGTTTTAAATGCCAAGTCTTTCTCTCGCAGAAGTACCCCGCGTCAGGAAGACCAGAACAGGAGGACTCTCCTTTTCCTACCTCGCAGCCACCGCCTGGAACACTCTTCCTCTCCACATCAGACAAACCACCTCCCTCCTCAGCTTCACAACAGAACTGAAGACATGGCTTTTCTAATAACCACCTCACCGGTATATGCTACTCTTGCCCCCTACCCCCGGCACCTTGAGACCCTAATGGGTGAGTAGTTGTGCTTTACAAGCACTGATTAATTGATTGATTGATTGAAGTCAACATGGCAGGCCTGAGACATGTTTAAGGGGCTCCTTAAGTGAGTGGCATAATCAGTGCTGCAAATCCACTTTTATCATTTAATTTACAGGCCCTGGCACCTGTAGTGCACTTTACTAGGGACTCATAAGTAAATAAAATATGCCAATTGTGAATCAGCCAATGTTACCATGTTTTAGAGAATGAAAATATGCACTTGAGCACTGGTTAGTAGTGGTAAAGTGCCCAGAGTCCTAAAGCAAACAAAAACAAATTCAGCAGAAAGGGGAGGAGGAAGGCAAAAGGTTTGGGGGTGACCCTGTAGAAAGGACAACTTCCAACAGCACATATTTGTGGGATTAAGTATAGTAAAGCTTTGCATGTTATTGTTATGTTATGTTATTGAGACTTATATAGCGCCAGCTACCTGGAGGCCTCGTAGCGCTGATCAGTTTGAAAAGTTTAGAACATACTGGAGGAATCTCAAACTTCCCTAGAGGGGGGGGACTTAGAAGAATTTAGAATAGCCAGGTTTTAATGGCCTTCCAAAATTCTGTCTCCTGATTCATCATGCGAATATTCGTGGGTAGGGAGTTCCAAAGTCTGGCTCCCTGGTACTTCAGGGATCTTCCTCCCCATGATGTTCTCTTTACTTTGGGTACCACTACCAGGGCTTTAGAGGCCGATCTCAAAACTCTTGTGGGTGTATATAGTGAAATTAATGATTTTAGATAATGAGGATCTTTTTTATATAGAGCTCTGTGGAAGAAGCAAAGAGCCTTAAACTTTATGCTTTTTGCCACTGGAAGCCAGTGCAGTTCAATCAGAGCTTTTTTAGCTTATGTGGTCCTAGTCAGATTAAAGAGCAGACGTGATGCAGCATTTTGTACCACCTGTAGTTTGTTAACCACATAACCTGGAGATCCCAAAAAGAGGCTGTTTCCATAATCTAATCTAGATAAAATCAGGGCTTGTATGGCCAATCTTTTGGCCAATGGCGGAAGCAGACCAATAATCTTCCTTAGTAGCTTAAGAATCCCAAAACAGGTAGCTGACGTTCTCTTGGCTTGATGTTCCATGGTGAGTTTGGGATCCAACCAAACTCCCAAGGCTTTAATCTGAGCTTTGGGGGCGGGGGGGTAAGTAATCTAAATGTATTACTGGTCCTATATTTTTTGCAGGGTTGGCCAGTTTTCCTAAAAACATAATTTCTGTCTTTTCTTCGTTGAGTTGCAGCCTGCTTTCTGTCATCCAGGCAGCAATCGCTTGGAGACAGGCAGACAAAGCCGAGTTGTCTGCCTCCTTATTGGGGGAGAAGGAAACCACCAGCTGTGTGTCGTCCACATACGACAACAGGGATACCCCAAAGGGTTCTATGACTTCTGCTAGGGGGGACATGTAAGTGTTGAACAGAGTGGGACTCAAAAATGAGCCCTGCGGAACTCCGCATAAAAGTTTCAACTGGGCTGAGAAAAAAAAACGATCCAGGACTTGAAAGGTTCTATTTTGTAAGAACGAGCTTAAACATTTAAGCGCCCTTCCTTTAATCCCACTATTTCCCATTCTTTGAATGAGTAGATCATGATTGACCATATCAAATGCCGCGCTCAAATCTAGCATTATTATTACAGTTGCCTGACCTTGGTCCATTCGTTTTCTCGCTTCTTCCGTAACCGCAATCATGGCAGATTCAGTGCTGTAGCCCGGTCTAAAGCCCATTTGAGTTATATGCATACAAATAGAAACATACCTTCACGATATTCTTGTCTTGAATATTCTTGACAAAACATTTTGTCAAAGGGATATTTTGTACGTGATATTTTGTCCAAACTCCCAGTGATACACATATAAGGAAACAACCCTGGCGTTAGAGCAATTCCAGCACAACTTGTTTAGCAAGCTGCGACTAGAAGCCCACTCCCTCCCATTAAAATGTACAAACGTCAAAAAGGAGATAGTTACTTACTCTGAATAGTCCTCTGCCTTCTACTCCAGAGTCCTTCACAATGACCACCTACTGTGACACTAAGGCCCTCATTACAACCCTGGCGGTTGGTGTTAAAGTGGCGATCATACCGCCAACAGGCTGGCGGTAACTATGCCAAATTATGACCATGGCTGAAAGATCTCTGAAAGACAGCCAATGTACCACACCGACTGCCAGGGCGGAAACAACAGCCACCACGGCGGTAGCCGCCTACAGCAAGGTAGAAGTCAATGTTCCACCCACCCTATTAAGATCCTGGAAACTACCACCTTTTCCGAGGTGGTACCAACGACACCAAAAGCCTGGTGGAAACTGAGCTCAGAACGATTTTGAAAAAGTGAATGTAATGCGATCAACACAGCATGAAAAATAAGTCAGGCAAGATAATAGATATGCACATATGTACAGAAAAAGGGACACAGCCCAGTCCACAGTGTTCGAAGGCCACATGGCCACAGGCCAAAATGCAAGGCCATCCATGTCACCGGCTTCAACACAGAGAGAACACTGCAGGGGCATCAGTTGGTAAATGGGCAGACACCTCAGGGGGACATCTCAGACAGGAGATGTAACAAGACCACTTGTTTTGGAGGGGGCAACGTGCCCTGTGCTTGGCCCTAGGAGTGCAAGGCCACAGTCTCTCGAGTGGGTGACTTGCCCACTTGCTCTGGAGGGGGCAACATGCCCTGTGCTTGGTCCTGGGGAGTGCAAGCCCACAGTCTCTCAAGTGGGTGACTTGCCCACTTGCTCTGGAGGAGGCAACATGCCCTGTGCTTGGTCCTGGGGAGTACAAGGCCACAGTCTCTCTAGTGGGTGACTTGCCCACTGGTTCTGTAGGGGGCCTCGTGCCCTGTGCTTTTGATCCTGGGGAGTGTTGGGCATGTGGGTGTCTTCCCCACTGGTTCTGGAGGGGGCTTGTGCTCTGTGCTCTTGATTCTTGGGAGTGTTGGGCATGTGGTCTTGATCCTGGGGAGTGTTGGGCATGTGGGTGTCTTACCCACTGGTTCTGGAGGGGGCCTCGTGCCCTGTGCTCTTGATCCTGGGGAGTGTTGGGCATGTGGGTGTCTTACCCACTGGTTCTGGAGGAGGCCTTGTACCCTGTGCTCTTGATCCTGGGGCGTGCTGGGCATTTGGGTGTCTTACCCAATGGTTCTGGAGAGGGCATTGTGCCCTGTGCTCTTGATCCTGGGAAGTGAAAGGTCACAGTCTCTCAGGTGGGTGTCATACCCACTGGAATTGCAGGGGGCAGGCCGCACAGCAGCCATGGAGGCAGGATTACATACCGTCCACCAGCGGTGACGGCTGCTCCATGGTGGTGGTGCTGCTGGTGAGGGGAGGCTCCTGTCCATCCCCTGCAAACTAGGACGGCTGCACAACCATGGTTGGTGGTGGGGGCTCTGTCACAGTTCCTGCCCCTTGGTCTTCCTGCTTGTGGGGCAGGCTCCTTGCTCTTCCTGGCAGCTGGGGCAGGCTCCTTTCCCTTCTTGTCTGCTGGTGCAGGCTCCTTTGTTTTCCTGGCAGCTGGGGCAGGCTCCTTTCCCTTCTTGCCTGCTGGGGCAGGCACCTTGGTCTTTCTGGCAGCTGGGGCAGGCTCCTTCCCCTTGAGGCTGACTGGTGCAAGCTCCTCCACCTTCAGGACATGTGGCCTGGATGTTTTTCCACCATGAGTGGGTGTGGTGACGACTGACCCTGTGGAATGGGTGGCTGAGGTGCTTGGCTGGGTTCTTCCAAAACTGCCCATATGTGCAGGATGGGGGGTAGGGAAGAGGTCAATAGTGGATAGGAACAGTTTTTTAGGGACATTGGGGTGGCAAGAGGGAGAAGGAATGGAGGAAGAGGGAGTGGTTGTTGGAGGTGTCTGTCTGCTGCTTTTGGGTGCAGGTGCATGGCCTGTATGCTGTTGTGAGGTGGATGGCTGTTGGGTGTCTGAGTGCTTGCGCTTGTGTACCTTAGGAGGTGGGGGGACAGACACAGTGGGAGAGGACACAGGGGACATGTGCATGGCTGTTGTGGAGGTGTCTGCCAGTGAGGTGTGTGTTCTGCTTGGTGTGGTGATGATGCTGGTAGTGGATGATCATGTAGTACATGCAGTTGTGAGTGTAGACTGAACTGGGAGGGAGGAAATAGTGGATGCTGGTGTGTCTGCATTTGGATAGTGTTTGTGTGAGTGCCTGTGGGATGAAGTGTGGTACTTGTGTTTGCCTGTACCACTCTTGTGTGTTGTCTTGTGTGCATGCTCGTCTGGCTGTGTGCTTGGGATGGGTTGGGGTTGTGGAGAATGGGACTGGGAAGAGGAAGATAGAGGGGGGAGGGTAGAAACAGGGACAATGGCTGCCATCAGAGAGGAAGCCACAACCTGGATCGATCTCTGTTTGGCCGCCAATCCAGTGTGAATGCCCTCCAGGAATGCATTAGTCTGTTGCATCTGGGCAATTTGCTGAGGAATTGCTGGGAGGGTGGTGCTGGTACGGGGGTGGCCCTGTAGCTGGGGTGGTCACTGAAGTGTCCGCCACTACCAGGGAGCTTCCATCGAAGGAGGTATCTGTGTCAGAACTGTCCCCTCCAGTCTCCGCCGTGGTGCTCCCCTCGCCCTCCGTCCAACTGGTGCCCTCACCATCGGTGGACTCTGGCTCCAGGGTCCTGTGTGATGCAGCTCCCTCTGTCGCCGGTGCCTCTGCCTATCCGCCAGATGATGCTAATGGACATAAGGACAGGATGACAAAACAAAAAGGGGGGAAGAGACAAGGATACACTTAGTCAATGGCTGCACCAACACCACTGTTTGTGTACACAGCACTCTCACACACAGGGAACAGGACTACGCAATATACCATAGCACTAACAGAGAAATAGTTAGCAGCCAAGGCATGAGGAGGGGCACACACCACCAAATGCAGCACACCTGGGACCCATGCAGCCCTGGCCAGTAGTGGATGCCTACGAGCTAGGTAGCAAGATTTTCCCTTCTGAACCCTAGCCACCAGGGGACCTGTGCTGCAATGTCAGGCCTGGCTTAGGGGCACCTACTGACACACACCTCCCACCTGGATACCACCCTACCATGCGTAAGTTGTATGGACGGGCACTGTGCTCACTACCTTGTGGCTGCTGTGATGCCCCAGACCGTCCATCCAGCTCTGGAGAGGCCACCACCAGTATGCGGGCAATCGGGAGGGTCAGGGTTTGACGGGCACCCCTTCCTCGTTGGGAAGCCATCCCCAGCTGGGCTTCCGTGGTCTTCCATGCCCAGCGTCTTAGGTCCTCCCTCAGTTTGCGACAGTATGTGCACCGCCTGCCATGGACCCCCAGGCTCCTCACCTCCCTGGTGATGGCACGCCATATACCCTTATTTTGATGGGTGCTGACCTGCAAAGGTAATACACACAGGAAAATACCAAGAGACAAACAGTCCTGCCTATTACACTAAGGCCCACCATACCCCTTCACATCACCATTTACACACACATGGCCCAGCACACAACCTATACGCCGCCCAGAGGACATCCACCCACCCCCTTTACACGAGGCCTTCACACACACCACTCCATGCATTCATGCCACATGCATCGTGCTCACCGTGTACTCACCTGTTGGTCTGGAGGCCCATACAGCAGTCCGTACTGGGGTAGGACCCCATCCACCAGTCTCTCCAACTCCTCTGAAGTGAAGGCTGGGGCCCTTTCCCCAGTCACACGGGCCATGGTAGATTTCATACATAGGTCACAGCAGCACATGCAGTGTAGGTCCTCTCCTGTAGAAGATCAGATAGCAAGTGAGGAATCAGGTAGAAGATGGCAGTCATGTCCGCAGCGGTGCATACCATCACCGCCGGCGTAGATCAACATTGGCCACTGAAACCCATAGGGCCCAATGTTAACCAATGAGGAATTGCACAGTGATTCCCGACCGCCTCCCGCAGCGGCGCACAACGTCAGCGGAATTACCTCACTTCCACCTGTCCCTCCACACAGGACAGGCATACGCCAATTCGGTAAATACGCCAATTCGGGGGGGAGGCCCTGGAAAATTACTGCGTCACTGGTGAAATTAGGACATACTGGACAAATAACATTGACCCATTACAAGTTAACAGCATGCAAAGTTCTGTTGTAGCTCCATTGTTCAGTTTGTGACAGGCTTCTCACCCTTTTGCCCCATAGGTTCCTGCTGCTGCAGATGAATAGAAGATGGAGACATATCCCTCTTTACCGACCCCTGGTGGACTTGGCAACAATGAAGAACAAGCACATTATCATCACCTATAGACTGGATAGGGCCACAATCACAGAGCTGTGTGCCCAATTGGAGCTTGACCTTATATCTGCTATCCGTCACCCCACTGGGATCCCCCCTCATGTGCAAGTTCTATCAGTGCTCCATTTCCTGGCAACTGGTTCTTTCCAAGTGACAGTGGGCTTGGCAGCAGGAATGTTACAGCCAATGTTCTCAATAGTGCTGACAACAGTGTTGTCTGCACTGATTAAACACATGTGCAGCTACATTGTATTTCCCCAGGTTGAAGAGCTGTCCACAGTGAAGGCCGAGTTTTATGCAATGGGACATATCCCCAACACAATTGGGGCGATTGATGGAACAGATATTGCATTTGTCCTCCCGTCAGAATGAACAGGTGTTCAGAAATTGGAAGAGTTTCCACTCTATGAATGTACAGATGGTGTGCTTGGTGGACCAGTACGTCTCCCGTCTAAGTATCCTGGGTCGGTGCATGATGCCTTTGTCCTGAGGAATAGCAGCATCCCAAATGTGATCGGCCAACTACAGAGGCTAATATGTGAGCCATGGTTCCCACCCAGTATATGTTGGTGTATGGGTTTGGTGTGGGCCATATGTGGCTAAATGTTGTCACTCAATATTTGCAGGTGACTCTGGTTACCCAAACCTATCATGGCTGCTGACCCCTGTGAGGAATGCCAGGAGAAGGGCAGAAGAATGTTATAATGAGGCACATGGACAAACCAGAAGGATAATTGAAAGGACCTTTGGCCTCCTAAAGGCCAGGTTCCGGTGCCTCCATCTAACATGTGGATCCCTGTGCTACTCACCCAAGAAGGTCTGCAAGATAGTAGTGGCATGCTGAATGTCGCACAACCTGGCCCTGAGACGCCATATGTCTTTTCTGCAGGAGGAGGAGGCTGGAGATGCCCGTGTGCCGGCAGTGGACCCTGTGGACAGTGAGGATGAGGAGGCAGATGATGAGGATGAGGATGAGGACAACAGAACATCAGTGATCAGACAATACTTCCAATGAAACACAGGTAGGACAGTGTTACTTCACATTTAAATGAACTTTGTTTGAATTTCTGTGGCACTGGCATGCTGATATTTCCAACTTCTATGCCCACTTACTGTTCCCTCTGGCAATTCATTTTGCAGATGTTGGTGACCTCACATATACTTCTGGTGTGATCACTGCAGCCAGCTACAGGTCATTAATGTATGCTCATTTTCTGTACAGCTGAATTGCAATGTTTGTACCTGTTTCAATAAATACATAATTGAAAAATATGACATACTCCAAACCGTTTTTTGTTTTTCAAGAGTGTTTATTGAAGTGCTAAAATATTGAGGGGCAAGTGCAAGCGGATGGGGTGATGATGCAGGAGAGTCCAGGGTATTGTCCCAGTCTGTTTGTAGCACAGGTGCATTGTCCAAGGGGACATAGGAAGGGGACAATGGCAGTTCAAGGTGGACAGGGTGACTGAGTGGGACACAAGGGGGCCAATCAGGAGAGTCTCATTTCCTGGCGGGGATCTTGGCAAGTGTCTCCTGCTTCTGTCTGGATCGCAGGGAACGATTGTGGGGTGGTTCCCCTTTTGCAGGGTGCGGGGTGCTGGTGGCCTATGAGTCCTGTGGAGGGGCCTCCTGGCCACTAGAGGAGGTAGAGGGCTGTTCAGATGACTGGCTAGTGGCAGGAGCCCGCTTTTGTGTGACTGCATCCCTCATAATGTTGGCCATGTCTGCCAGCACCCCTGCTAGGGAGATCAGGGTGTTGTTGATGGCCTGCAAGTCTTCCCTGACCCCCTGGTACTGTCCCTCTTGTAGCCACCTGTTTTCCTGCACATTGTCCAGGATCTGGCCCATCGTGTCCTGGGAATGTTGATAGGCTCCCAGGATCTCTGCAAGTGCCTCCTGGAGAGTCGGTTCCTTGGGCCTATCCTCCCCATGGCGCACAGCAGTCCTCCCAGTTTCCCTGTTGGCCTGTGCCTCTGTCCCCTGAACCGTGTGCCCACTGCCACTGACCCCAGGTCCCTGATTGTCTTGGGTATGACGTATGGCCTGGAATCCCTGAAGAGGTGGACACACTGCTGAATGATGTGTCCTGGGGACAGAGGTGTGGGTATTCTGGGTGGATGCTGTGGTGGTGTTTCCTGATGGGGGAGGCTCTGTGGTGGTGTGTGACTGGCCCTGGGTAACCGGCTGTCCAGAGGTCCCTGATGGGCCAGGTTGGTCATCCAGATCCTGAAGACCAGAGTTGCAGTCATCACTGTGGGCCTCTTCAGTTGGGGGACTGGATATTGCTGGCACCTCTTCTCCGCTGACATTGGTTGGGATACCTGTGGGGATGTAAATGATGCGTTTTGGTTTCTATGTCTGACATATTGTGCATCCATGGCTTGCCCTCCTTGGTTGGATTTGCCCTGGCAGCTTTCCCTTGTGTAATCTGGTGTATGGTGGTGTGTGTATGGGTGTCAGGTGTGTGTTGTTCGAATTGTCCAATGTGGTGTTGTTTTGTTTGTGTCCATTTTGAGCATGGCAGTATATACGCCAATGGTTTACTGCCATTGAATGTCCGCCGTGGTGTTTTGTGGGTCATAATGTGGTGGGCGTTGTTCTGTTGGCGTAACGGTGTGGGTTTGGATACCGCCAGTTTATCACTGACCTTTGGTGTGGCGGATTTGTGTGAGTGGCTGAATACTGATGGATTGGTGTGTGTGTGTCATAATATGGTGAATGGATATCCGCGGCGGCAAGTTGGCGGCAGTCAGCGTGGTGGTAAGTGGGATTTACCACCAATGTCATAATGAGGGCCTTTATGTTATACAGTACCTACGTTATTGCCTTCGTCTTTCAGCAAAAGCTAGACTAAAGCTCCCAGTTTTGGCAAGAAGCGGATGGGTTTGTTTGGGTTCAAATAAAAACTATTGGGGGGGAAAAGAAATAGACCCCTTTCCAAAACCTTGGGCGTTTCCCTTCCCGAACATATCAACACTAACTTTCCCTCAAGTCTGATGACACTGTCATCACTCCACTTGTCTCCTTCAATTCCATTCTCCTCCAATCGTTGCCCTCTCTACAGAACACACAGAATGGTTGTCACTTGTAAATTATACTTGTACAGCCAGAATCAAGGTTAAAGCCCGTTACATTAGACCATCTAGGCAAGGTGAGGCCCTTTTTCTCCCACACATCTTTCTGAAATCTTCCATCTGCACATCTCATGTAATCGCTTTCCTCTTCAGCACCAGGCTTTCACTCTCTCCTTGTTTATAAAGTCCATGTCACCAGTGCAGAAACTGATGGTGGCCCAGCCACGGCCAGTAGCATTAATTGACCCAGGTCTGGCCAAGAGATAGTGGAATATGCTGAATTTGTCCTGGTGCAACTTGCAGACACTAAGGGACATAATACAAAAAAGTATAAATATGGGCCTAAGGATCATTCAGCAGCACCCACAACTTATCTGTTTTCCTTTCAGAAAAGCAACCTGTAGACTATAAGATGGGTTTCTTATTTTCACTTCCCTCTGGGGCCAACCAAAAGACCTTACTTCTATGGCCACCAGCCCTCCTTTTGTTGGTATCTCATCCCAAATGGAAGCAATCTGAACTCCAAAAGCTAGATGCCAAAGCAATGGAGAGGAATAAGCACCCATTTTGTACGATTTTGAGAAAGGATTTTGGCTTTATTCAACCTCTGTTTGTAAGATTTGCAGGCGCTAATAGAATGTCTGTAATTGCTTAAGTAATAATTTAAAATGTACGTTTTTATTTATTTTGCTATGTGGAGTTCTACTCATCCCAGAGCAAGGGTATGTGTCAGAGCACTTTATATTAAACACATATTACACAATCAAGTATAGGCAAATGTAAGTCAATGTACAAGGAATGTTACATAAGAGAATGAAGGTTACAAGGGGTAGGCGTCACATACTATTCATCCAGTAGCTGTTGTGTGTTAATAGTGCTTGGTGTAGAGAAGACACAAAGGCCCTCATTCTGACCTTGGCGGGCGGCGGAGGCCGCCCGCCAAAGTCCCGCCGTCAGATTACCGTTCCGCGGTCGAAAGACCGCGGCGGTAATTCTGACTTTCCCGCTGGGCTGGCGGGCGGTCGCCTTCAGACCGCCCGCCAGCCCAGCGGGAAAGAGGCTTCCACGATGAAGCCGGCTCGGAATCAAGCCGGCGGAGTGGAAGCTGTGCGACGGGTGCAGTTGCACCCGTCGCGTATTTCACTGTCTGCACAGCAGACAGTGAAATACATGTAGGGGCCCTCTTACGGGGGCCCCTGCAATGCCCATGCCAGTGGCATGGGCACTGCAGGGGCCCCCAGGGGCCCCGCGACCCCCCCTACCGCCATCCGGATCCCAGCGGTCGGACCGCCGGGATCTGGATGGCGGTAGGGGGGGTCGGAATCCCCGCGGCGGTGCAGCAAGCTGCGCCGCCGTGGAGGATTCAATGGGGCGGCGGTACACTGGCGGGAGCCCGCCAGTGGTGCCGGTCCGACCGCGGCTTTACCGCCGCGGTCGGAATCCCCATTGGAGCACCGCCGGCCTGTCGGCGGTGCTCCCGCGGTCCTCCGCCCTGGCGGTCAAAGACCGCCAGGGTCAGAATGAGGGCCAAAGTCTGACTTTAACATATACTTCAATAGTTAGGGTTGTCTACAGACAAAATACACTATTGCTATCCAAATGAAGCCTTTTTAGCAATGCTAGAATAACAAAAGGTTGGAAAAACTATAATGTTCTAAACCTATGCCTTGCAGTGTGCATGCAGATCCTTAATTCCAGTTCTTACTTCACTGCACTATATCAGCAGGATGGTAAATTAAAAACTTGACATTATAAGAGGTGTGCTCTTCAGCAGGCCCATTAACCCTGTCCTACTTTATGGTCAGTCAATTCTGTTATATGACAAAACACAAATCTTTACTCAAGGTGGATTAACAAACAGATTTAACTTACTGCTGTTTGTAGTATTCTTCTTTCATCTCATACTGGGTCTCAAGCACGATGTGGGACAATGTGGGACATAAAAGAGGAGGAGAGGAGACTTCCTATCTAAGGCCCGGTTGCTGCAAAACTTGACTCTCTTAGTGAGCAGAGGTCACTCCGTTACTTAAGGACTGGACACACACTGTGAAGGATTCCTTTCAAGCATTGTCATTATTGGAAGTGTTTTCACATATCGAAGGAGAATAGTGACCCTGCCATGAAACACCACTGGGGGATTGTGCCAAGAACAAAATGAGTAGTTACATTAAGATACACAGGTGGTCATTCTGACCCTGGCGGTCTTTGACCGCCAGGGCGGAGGACCGCGGGAGCACCGCCGACAGGCCGGCGGTGCTCCAATGGGGATTCCGACCGCGGCGGTAAAGCCGCGGTCGGACCGGCACCACTGGCGGGGTCCCGCCAGTGTACCGCGGCCCCATTGAATCCTCCGCGGCGGCGCAGCTTGCTGCACCGCCGCGGGGATTCCGACCCCCCCTACCGCCATCCAGATCCCGGCGGTCGGACCGCCGAGATCCGGATGGCGGTAGGGGGGGGTCGCGGGGCCCCTGGGGGCCCCTGCAGTGCCCATGCCACTGGCATGGGCATTGCAGGGGCCCCCGTAAGAGGGCCCCTACATGTATTTCACTGTCTGCTGCGCAGACAGTGAAATACGCGACGGGTGCAACTGCACCCGTCGCACAGCTTCCACTCCGCCGGCTCGATTCCGAGCCGGCTTCATCATGGAAGCCTCTTTCCCGCTGGGCTGGCTGGCGGTCTGAAGGCGACCGCCCGCCAGCCCAGCGGGAAAGTCAGAATTACCGCCGCGGTCTTTCGACCGCGGAACGGTAACCTGACGGCGGGACTTTGGCGGGCGGCCTCCGCCGCCCGCCAAGGTCAGAATGAGGGCCACAATGTCTCCTCACACCTTAATGTATCTGCTTGTGTCATTATTGCAACTTTGTCTGTGATAGGCTGCTGCCCCACAGTTTGGGGTAAGGGAGGGGTTTGGCTTGTGAGAGGGGAGGGCAGGCTGAGGAGGACTTGAGCCTGCAGGCAGACAGTGCAAGGAAAGCACCCAGCTGTGCTCGGGAGGCAGTGTGCACACTGAGAGCACTGTGCAACAAGAGACATTGATGAGGCACCGCATCATAAGGAAAAAGGTGCATAGTGCAGCCCGAAAATCTGACTTCCACTAGCTGTCGTTTTTCCTCACACAAATGGGAAAAATGTTGCCCATTTGTGTGGAAAATAGCCCAATCATACAATGCTGGCTCTACTGCAGCCTCCCAGAGTGTTCTCAAAACAACTAGAGCACTAACAGTCTTACTTATGACAAAAGTGTGGCAGTCCTAAAGCCATCTTTATTGAATTAAACTGATGATCCTTAAAACATTTCCTGTAGCAAAGAGGCAAAACGAGGGGGTTCCACTTTGTCATAGAAATTATGTTTAGTGCTGTAGAAAGCAAAATTATGACACATTTTAAACAAGTTATCAAATATCTTCCTCGTCTAATTCATTAATACATTCTTACATTCAGAATGAAAAATGCAATCACAACACCAGCAGCAGACTGCCAGTTAACTCCCTGGTAATCAACTTCAGCTTTACCACAATGATCTAATGAGCAACCACATTGCTAACATTCTGCATTTATGACAATAGTGTGGCACATCTGAACCTCACCTCTATGGAATTGAGAATGAAAAACTGAAAGCATTTTCTACTGAGGCTAATGAAGTAAAATAAGAAATTAAGGAGCTTCTTAGCAAAACGTCTCCAAATATGGCCACCAAGAAAAAGAGCACAAATATAGCCCAAACACCTAAACGTAGCCCAAGTATAGCCCAATGCCAGCAATAGCAGTGTGCACAAAGCTTGAGGTTTTATTTTGCAGTTTTTAATAGCGGAGATGTGCTTCAAAGGTATTGGAGTGTTTTACATGAGCATGAGTTCCATCACACAAGGACACTGCTAATGCAATTGTCTTAATTAGAAATTATTAATGAATGTTTATGTATTTTGAATAATGACTTATGTAGAAAAATGAATAACGTAGAAAAATAATGTGCATGTTTGAAATTGTGACCTCGAAGAATGGCCACCAGTTTTCACGAAATGTACTAAAATATAATTAATCCAACTGAAATATTGAAAATGTATTAGATTAATGTAGTAATATGTTATATTAAGGACTATGAATTATTCTCATTCTTATTAATTGTAGGCCTTAACTTAGCGATTGTCTTGGCCTAGTTTTGCCAGGCCTCATGCAAAAGCCGTATTTATTAGCGTTTAATGAAAAATGCTGACAGAGTGAACTGACTGTGAAACGCTCATTGTTTTAATAAAATGCTTAGCAGAGGCTTTCTATGGGAACCGACGGACAGGAGATGAGGTCTCTTGTAAAGTAACTATATGTGTGTAAAGTGTGCAAAGGGTTCTTTCCCAGGATGCAAACAATGAAGACACTGACTGAAGATGAAGATGCAACTAAATTGATACCTGACTAGCCGGATGATGAGAAAATCGTAAGGCGGACCAATCAACGACATGAGAACTGTGAAATATTAGAATTCATAGATTTGGTAAAAGGACTTTATTGGGTAGAGTAATAAGGTTTGATTAATTGACCAATTGGAAATTGGGGGATGGTTTGAGCAACTTTTATATAACAACGTGACAGAGAGAGACTTATTCAGATTTGCTGCGATATTGAGAAGAAGAGATTCGAGATTCTGTCACTGGGCTCATACTTTCTGACTGAGAGCCTGATGCGTTGCTGATCAATTGATGACCTGAAGATGAAGACTGATTCTGCTTGCTGACCCATACCGTGGATAGGTAGATATGACAATGACTGCATTGCATTTTCATGCCTTATCTTCTAAGTACCAACTGCGCTGACTAGTTTTCTTAGGTAGATGTTTTCCAAATTTGTGTTCTAAATTTGTTTTGCATGACACCCCACATGCTGATGCTAATTGGAGTTAGTTAAGGTTACTCACGTGATGACTGACAAAATATAGGGACAAATGGTTTGACGGACTAACTTGCTGAACTTAATGGATGTCATAGTTTTACTGAATTGGGTTTTATTAATGTCTTATGTTGATGCATTAGAATGTCTTTTGATTCAAGCTTTGATTAGGTCACGTCTTCTGTGACTTGCTGATTAACAAGTGTTATTAGAATTGTTTTGATTAAGAGTTGATGAATAAAAATTCATGACTTAGGATTGTTAATGAATTGGGAATAAACGTACTGAATTTATAATCAAGGTGTGGTTATTCATGACTGAAAAGTCATGGTGAGTGACAATTACTGACTCCACTGATTGTTGAATTGACTAATGGTTAGTGACTATTGTGTATTGATTTCTGATTCTGTGTCGAAACTACGGTAAGAACACCCTATACGAATCAAATGTTTCATCTACCTATATGCGTTCCCTTGTAAGTTTCCTTATTAAGGACCGACACCACAGCAGTTATGTTAGAAGACTGATGGTTTGTTCCTATAGGGGCTTGCCATAGGTGTTCGATATAGAGTGATGGGTATTGACCACTGATGGAGATTGATGGACAGGTGTTTCTAGTTATGGTAATAGTTTAAAGATTGATCCGTTCAAGAATTCAGTATTATTGAAATTTGGATTTTGTTCTTCAAAATGGCATTTGTAGAGGGAATGATGTTCCCCTAACCCAGAAATGACTTTCCCAGATCTTGGATCCTGCTTGTAGTGTTGGGTATGTTCCTGGTATTCCAGAGACAGAGTGGGAGAGATAGATTGCGCTTTCACGACTTATGCAAATCGCAGGTGAATTGTGACGTATGTGAGGGAATTTAGGGAGTCTGCGTATTCCAGATGAAGTTTAAGTAGGAGTGTGCGTACTCCATAGTATGAGAGTAGGGAAGTCGTTGAACTTCATATGTGTGTGACGCTTTGTGCTAAAAAATTGTCCACATGGTTGTTGATGCGCGGATCCCGCATGGTCTAGGACTCTGGAGTATATTGAAAAAGTGTATGCGACACTTGGTTATATCTTGCAATCTGTCTGGTTTAGCAGGTTGATCGGGCGTGGTCAACAAGTCAGTGTTTGAGTTAAAGTGGGCGAGAGGCAAATTTAGATTGAAATTTGGAGAGTCCTATGTGCACCTGGACAGACCCATTGATCAGTTGAGAGTACAATTTGCGTGTTGAATTTTGCTTCAGAACCCGGGATACCAAGAAAGAGGAATAGCTGGATGAGTGAAAGGGCCATCATTGAAAATCTGTAAGATTTCTGAAGCGATTGAGTCACCTTCCTGTAGTAAACCAGCAGATTTGTTTTTGGTTATTGGGTTTTGGTTAGTGCTCGCAGTAATTTGCATTAGTTGTGTGAATTGGAGTTTAGGAGGATGAGCCGTAAGGCTTTGTCAGCTGCAGTGTGTGTGAGTGTGACCTCATTGGAGCCGCGCTGGGATAGGTCGGTTAGAGTGAAGGGTCACGCACGGAGGATTGGCTGCCATCCGTGAGAGGCAATTGGTTGAGAACGTGGGTGAAACGAATCTTAGGAGTAAAAGTAATTTCTTGATTTGATTTGAATAAACAAAAGGTAGAAAAGATGAAGTTTTTCAAGGCATTAAAGAGTGCCTTAAAGGGAGATACTTACATTAAAGAGAGTGTAAGAGATCCTGCACCACCAGAGAATACTCCGACTTACATTGTAATGTAGGAGCGAGGTGTCACGCTATGTCTTTGGTTGAAGCAGTGGTGCAAGTTGACAGAGAAAAATGGAAGCTTAGCATTTCCTGAGAAAGGGACATTCAATTTGAAAATTTTAGAGCAGTTGCGGATGGCGCTATATGAATTGAAGCCCCTTCTGAGACCAGCATAGTTTGAGGCATTAGCAGTTTGGGAAATGGTAGCTAGACAGCAACAGCAAATGAAATTTTAGCGCAGAGTGAGAAAGGTAGAGAAGTCACTAGCAGAGGCAAGATGGGATTGGGAGCAGCAGAAATGGAGAGCAGTGACATTGCAGGATGTTAAGTTATTTCCAGTGATTACGCAGGAAGATGAGATGGAAGGAAAGAAATCAACTAGAAAGTCAAATAAGGGTTTGTCTGAAAGTAAGGAAGCAAGAAAGCCTTCTATATTAGAGGATGACTCTGATACTGAGGACCTTGTTAAACAGATACTGAGAGACAGACCACCACCGTATACGGTGCATGATAATGGTCCGAATACTAGTGCTGATCCAACAGCCCAGCACAGGCAATGGGGACAGTGAGTCTGATACAGGTTAATACTAGCCAGACACAGGGTGTGGTGCAAGGATCTAATGTGTTGACTACTCCAGTACTTCAGGCACAGATGCATCTGCCACACATACAGAGAATCTATCCTGAAGTGCCTGTTTTAGAGACAACTTCGAACTTAGTGGTACCTACGGAGCAAGTGGTTCCAAGACCACTGTTGGTTCAGACTGCACCGACTATGATTTTGTTGCCCCAGGTACAGCCGCAGGAGATGCCGAGGTTTACGCCTATGACAGGGACACAGTCGGACTTGACACCAATTATGAATCAGAGCATGGGAATTACACTCCCACAATGTTCGGGGGGTAGAACAGCCCCAGATGCAATATCGCTGCCGAATACTGTTGGTCCAGTGGTACCATTACTTACGCAGAAGAAACTGGACGTGAGTTAGCAAGGGGAGATGTCCCAGAGTCTAGTGAGGAGGGGAACCAATGAGCAAATTCAAGTAGTCTCTTCCATGGGTCAAACCTTTGATGGGTCAAGATCATTGTTAGATCTCAGGCCACGTGTTGCACTTCAAGATACTATGAATGGACCTGGTGCAGATCAGAGCTTGAAATGATTGACACCGCAGGCATCAAGTGCAGTGGTACAGCAGGTACCACAGATGAACGCGAGTAACATTTTGTTACAAGGACTGACAGCTTAGCAGCTGACCGAATGGTTGGACAAGCTGAATACTCTGCAGAATGCTTCCAAAGGTGAAGAGCAGATCAATTGTGTCAGACTAAGCATGGAAGTGAATGAACTAGTTGAGGGAACAATGGGGTGAATAGATTAGAGTCAGACACAGTGGCAGAATTGAGATACTTATGCGTGAGAATTACAAGAAGAGTGAGCAAGGTACATCAGAGGTTAGCAGACTTGGCAGAGAAGCAGACATAGAAATTGAGAAGATGAAGCATCTAAAGAGAAGCTACAGATTGGATTTTGAGGCAAAGGATTTTGAACACATGATGACAGCTGGAATGAAGACACACCATAAAGAATTGCTGCAGAGTGCTCAGGTTTGGGGAGCATTAGAAAAGTAGGAAGGCAGATGGGCAAAGAAGAAGGATAAAAGTAAACAAGACTCTATTGAGGCGACTGAGAATGTACAACAGGGCAAGAATCCAGTAAAGATTTTACAGATGAGAAAGATTCCAGGGTGACAGTTTGTTCATGTCCCTTGGCATAGGAGTGATATTCTGTTGTTCGCAAATGATTACCCAAAGCTGAGGGAAAAGCCGGTAGAATGGTATCAGCAGGCGGACAGATTTGTGAAGCTCTCAAAATCTTTGTGGGAAGATTGAAATACCTTACTGGAGATAGTGGTTCCAGCAGACTTGTGGGTCGAGTGTAAAAGAGCCGTAGACTGGCTGACAAGGGATAAGAATACGGGTGCACCATCACCTGAGGTGATGAAACATTATTATAAGGTGATTGAGTTCCTGAAGAAGAGGATTTCATCCCAAAACATTGATTGGCAGAGAATCAAAAGGACAGTGCAGGAGGTGAAGGAATCAATACATGCGTACTATGAGAGATTGTTGAAAGCATTCAAGGAGTTTAGTGGCAAGTAAGCAATTGAGACAAAAGACATGCTGCATTTCAAGTTTTGGTTTGTGGAGAGACCTGACATAGGTCAAATGATTAAGAGTCATTTGATTTGTTAGCAAACGAAGCCAATTGATGAGATGTTGCAGTATGCAAAATACTGTAGTGATGAGATTGAGTTAAAGCAGAAAAAGTTGAAAGAGAAGGCAATGGTGATGCAGATTAAGGCAGCTCAAACAGGAGTACAGGTGACCTATGTGCAACAAATGCCACAGCAGCAGGGAAATGTCATGTTCCAGCCTCAAATGAGAGGTTGAGGTCACGGAGACAATATGATTTGTGGTCCAGATTTAAATACTGTAGAGGTTCGGAGTGATGTGCAGGGAATGAAGAAGTTATTGCTGTGTCACATCTGTGGCGCTGTGGGACATCTGGAAGAGGGAGTGTCCGAAGATGGTGCAGTAGGGTGTTGTTCAGCAAAATAATTACGTCAATGCATTTCAGACTATGAGAGGACCGAGATTGAGGGGTCCTAATCCACATTTCCAGAATAATGTAAATCAAATGCAGAATTTTCAGCCTATGCAACAGGTGCAAATGCCCCGTGCACAAGTGTCACAGTTGCAGCCGATGCAGCAGCAGGTCACCATGGTACCTAGACAGCAAATGCAGATACCTCAAGCCCCGGTAGAGCAGCAACAGATGATGCTTACACAACAGGTCACAGGTCAGAAACAAGACAGAAGTAGTAATGCAGTACACCAGTTCCCGTTACACAGTGAGAATTAATTAATTGGTGATTGGGTGAATGATAGTTCGGATGATGAGACAGGTATGCTTGCAGCTTCCTTAGAAGTGGACCAGAGAGGACCCTATGTGAGAGGAAAGGTTATGGGTCATAGAGTTTTATTTTTGGTAGACACAAGAGCTACACACACTACAGTGCAGAAGTTCTAAATTTGCCCCTTTCAGGTCGAACAGTTAAGGTTGTAGGGGTAGCAAATCAGTATTTGACAAACCCGATTACAGATCCAGTGCAAGTTGAGATTAGCAATTTCCAGGGACTGCATACGTTCGTAGTCTGTGATTCCAGCCCGGTATCCCTACTGGGAAGTGACTTGTTGTGTAAAACTAGGTGTCTGATTACTTGTTCAACTGATGGAATTGAGATCCAGACAAATAGCAATGGAGGATCCAGCTCCAGAACCTGAGTGTGACTACAAATGAAGAGTATTCCCTGATTAAATTTTTCCCCATGTTCACAGTAAAAGAGCATTCTGGTTTGCAGGGAACGGTTCAAGAAAATGTTTGGGATTTGACAGGGAAAGAATGGGTTTAATCAAAGGAGTGAAACCGATTAAGGTTACCTAAAGCCGAATGCAGAGTTTTCGCATCTTCCTCAGTATATTATTACACAAGATGTACTGATGAAGGTGGCTCAGATAATTGCAGATTTCGTGAAGCAGGGAGTTTTGAAACAGGTGTTGAGCAGCCCATGTAATTCACCAATAATGGGGTTGAAGAAGCCATGTGGGAAAGTCCAAATTGTTCAGAATTCAAGAAAAATAAATGACATAGTGGTCAAGTGTTGTCCCGTAATGCCCAACCCAGCTGTAATGATGTTCAAGATTCCATGCAATGCAGAGTGGTTCACAGAAGTTGATTTGTCACAAGCATTCTTTTCTGTGCCTCTTCATGAGGATAGTCAATTTCTCTTCAGTTTCAAATTCTTAGATCATGTCTACTGTTGGTGTAGACTTCCTCAAGTATACACAGAGTCACCATCCTTGTTTATTTAGATCTTGAAAAAGACTTTGGACTCATTAGAATTACCTTTCCAATCGACTCTGGTGCAGTATATTGATGATTTATTGATTGTATTCAGGCCAAGGGACGAGTGTAAGTATGACTCGATTGCCCTATTGAATCATTTGGGAAAGTTTGGTCATAAAGTGTCACCATTGAAGTTGCAGTACTGCCAGAAGGTAGTGAAGTACTTGGGTCACCAGATTGAAAAAGGGATTGAGGAAAATATCCAGAGAAAGGATCACAATGATACTGCAGATGAACCCCTCCGACTTCACAGAGAGATGTCAGGATGTTCCTGGGAATGGTGGGTTATTGTCGCCAATGGATCCTGAATTTTGCGGAAATCTCAAAACCATTGCAGAAGCTGACTCATAAGGATGTCACAGATCCCATAGCGTTAGATGAAGATCAGGTGAAAGCGTTCACTGAATTGAGAGAGAGTTTGTGCAGAGCTCCAGCCTTGGGTATGCCTAACTACACAAAGCCATTCACATTGTTTTGTCATGAGCGTGATGTTGGTTCATTGTCTGTCTAGACGCAGGTCCATGCAGGTGCTCATCGCCCAGTAGCATGTTTTTCAGCTACCTTGGACCCAGTTGCAGCAGCTTACCGGGTTGTTTGCGAGCCGTTGCCGGGGTTGGTCAGAGTCTTTCACTGCGTGAAGGAGTAGTGATGGGATATCCCCTGACTGTAATGGTCCCTCACTCGTTTGAGATTTTACTGACAAGGACGAAAACCCAATACTTGACTGGTGCTAGACTGACAAGATATGAGACGAGTATTTTGGGTGCTCCAAATGTGACACTGATAAGATGTACAGTGCTGAAGCCGGCAACTTTACTTCCAAGTAATACTACTGAAATTGAGAAAGAGGAATATGTTGAACATGATTGTCTCAAAGTAACTGAGTTGTGCACGAAACCGAGACCTGACCTTAGAGATACCAGATTGAATAAAATGACCAAATTGTTTCTGTCAATGGTTCTTGTCTAAGAGACAGTACAGGGACACTGAGAGCAGGATATGCAGTGTGCACAATTACAGGTACCTTAGAAGCTTCCTGGCTTCAAGGAGTGTATTCTGCTCAGGTAGTGGAATTGGTCGCTCTTACTAGAGCGTGCCATGTCTCTGCTCAATTGAGAGTTACTATCTATACAGATAGCCTGTACGGATTTGGAATAGTTCATGATTTTGGTCAATTGTGGTCACAGAGGTTTGTTGACCTCTACTGGGTCACCAGTGAAAAATGGTGAGAGAATAAAGGATTTGTTATGTGCAATTCAACTGCCTGAAGAAATTGCCGCGGTGAAATGCAGTGCACATATAAAGTCACAGGACTACGGCCCACATTACAACCCTGGCGGTCGGTGTTAAAGCGGCGGTAAGACCACCAACAGGCCGGTGAAAAAAAAAATGGAATCACGACCTTGGTGGAAACCGCCAACATAGACAGCCACTTTAACACTCAGACCGCCGCGGCGGTACAAACAAACAGCACGGCGGTCACAGCCAACAGACAGGCGGAAGACAATGTACCGCCCACACTATTATGAGAGGTCAATCCACCACCCTTTCTGGGGCGGAACCAACATGAACAAAAACACAGCGGAAACAGGACTTAGAAGGGAAAACACTCACCTCTCCACACCCCACGAGGAACCAGGACGCCATGGAGCCAGAACTATAAATACTCCCTGCGATGGTATTCCCGCTCCTCTATCAGGAGCAACAAAGACGGCGGCGATGACCACAGTGAGTACTGCACCTACAACACAGGGGAGGGGGGAGGGAAAAGAGAGTGACACACACATGTAACACGCAACACCCCCATCCCCACCCTCACCCACAACACCATACACACAAATACATGCTGCAACATTACATTAATCCCCCGCACCCCCCTTTCAAGAACGCAAGGACAAAAGAAAATGAGTTGAATGATTGTAATCATGAAAAAAACAGTAGTCAAAACTCGAAATACAGTATACACAATTATGTACACCAACTACACAAGTCCGGATAGTGCACCATTAATTGTCCGTGGACCACTGGGCCAAAAATGCATGGGCGAGGCCCACACTCTATACCAGACTTCAAACGCAGAGAACACTGCAGGGGCATCAGATCGAAATGAAACAGGCACCTCAGGGGGAAGGGCAGGGGGGGCACCTCAGCCGGATGAGTGCATGACGTCACTGCTCCAGTGCAAAGCCACAGTCTCTCAAGTCTCTCCAGTGGGTTGTTTGCCCACTGCATTATCCTGGGGAGTGCAAAGTCACAGTCTCTCAAGTCTCTCCAGTGGGTGGGTTGCCCACTGCTGCATCCTGGGGAGTGCAAAGCCACAGTCTCTCAAGTCTCTCCAGTGGGTGGTTTGCCCACTGCTTTATCCTGGGGAGTGCAAAGCCACAGTCTCTCAAGTCTGTCCAGTGGGTGTTTTGCCCACTGCATTATCCTGGGGAGTACAAAGCCACAGTCTCTCAAGTGGATAACAGTCTCCACTGGTTCTGGAGGGGGCTTTGTGCCCAGAGTGCTTCATCCTGCCAAGGACAGAGGTAGTGGATGCCTTTCTCCACTGGTTCAGGAGGGGGCTTTGTGCCCAGAGTACTTCATCCTGCCAAGGACAGAGGTAGTGGATGTGATACTCCACTGGTTCTGGAGGGGGCTTTGTGCCCAGAGTGCTTCATCCTGCCAAGGACAAAGGTAGTGGATGGCTTTCTCCACTGGTTCTTTAGGGGGCTTTGTGCCCAGAGTGCTTCATCCTGCCAAGGACAGAGGTAGTGGATGCCCTTCTCCACTGGTTCTGGAGGGGGCTTTGTGCCCAGAGTGCATCATCCTGCCAAGGACAGAGATAGTGGATGCCTTTCTCCACTGAAGGTGTTGCATCATGGAAGCTGCCCAGGCTTCTGGAATTGACCACCAGGCTCGGTCCACTGACCACTGGGATTGGCAGCCATGTCTGTGGTGGTGCCATTGGCTCAGGACGTCGCAGGGTCGCTGGCGGTGCTTGCGGCGGTGTCAATAGCGCCAGTGCTTGCTGCAGCCTCTGTGGCATCGGTGCTGGCGGCGGACTCTGTGGCAGCGGTGCTTGTGGCGGCCTCTGTGGCATCGGTGCTGGCGGCGGACTCTGTGGCAGCGGTGCTTGCGGCGGCCTCCGTGGCATCGGTACTGGCGGCGGGCTCTGTGGTGGCGGTGCTGGTGGCGGACTCTGTGGTGGCGGTGCTGGTGGCGGACTCTGTGGTGGCGGTGCTGGTGGGGGGCTCAGTGACTGCGGTGCTGGTGGTGGGGTCAGGGACTGCGGTGCTGGTGGCGGGCTCAGGGACTGCAGTGCTGGTGGCAGTGCATGTGGCGGTGCAGGTGGTGGTCTTCTCCTCCGTACCGGTTGACGTGGACAGAAGGTGTGATACTGGTCCCATAGCCGGTGCCACCATGCCCTTGATTTTCTGACCCTTCCCCACCTTGGATGGTGCACAGCTGTCTTGCCACTATCCCCTTTTGTTTTCCCTGAGCCCTTGGTGGCAGGTGTTTTCGCCTTCTCCCTCCGGGATGTGGGCAACTTTTTTACTTTTGCAGGTGGCGGAATGTCCTTGCCCTCGGTCCGTGGCACACTGGCTGCCCTGATGCTTGGTGCACTCCAAAAGCCGGCTGTTGCTGGGACCACTGTGCCCTGTGATGTGGTGACTGAGGTGCTGGGTTGGGACCTGGAAAGCCTGGCCCTAAGAGACGGATGGGGGGAGGTGTAGGGAAGAGGTCAGTTACACACACTGGGATGGATAGATGGAGTGGGTTTGGGAGTGGAGGAAGAGGTAGTGGTTGTAGGAGGTGTACGATTGCTGAATTTGGGTGAAGGTGCATGGGCTGGAGGCTGTTGTGAGGTGGATGGCTGTTGGGTGAGTGTGTGCCTGCATTTGTGCACTTTGGGAGGAGGGCTCACAGACACACTGGGAGAGGACACAGGGGATGTGTGAATGGTAGTGGGGGTGGTGAGTGCACGTGAACGGTGTGTGGTGATGGCCGTGCGGGTGATGGAGGTTGTGGCGGAAGATGTTGTGCATGCAGGTGTGAGTGGAGACGAGACAAAGAGGGAGGAGGACGATGTGGAGGAGGGGGACACAGTGGAGGCAGTGGATGTTGGTATGTCTGCATGGGAATGATGCTTGTGTGAGTGCCTGTGGGATGTGTGTTGCTTATGTTTGCCAGAGCCACCCTTGTGTGATGAGGTGTGTGCATGCTGGTCTGATGGTGTGCTTGGGATAGGCTGAGGTACAGGTGATTGGGTCTGGGTGGAGGAAGTTGGAGGGGGGAGGCTGGACACAGGGACAATGGCTGCCATCAGTGCTGAGGCCAGAGCCTGAAATGCTCTCTGTTGGGCTGCCTGGCCAGAATGAATGCCCTCCAGGTGTGCATTTGTTTGTTGCAAATGCCTCTCGACATCCTGGATGGCATTCACAATGATAGATTGCCCAACAGTGAGGGATCTCAGGAGGTCAATAGCCTCCTCACTGAGGGCAGCAGGGCTGACTGCGGCAGAGCCTGAGGTGCCTGGGGCGAAGGAGATGCCCACACTCCTGGGTGAGCGACCACGGGACACACACCAAGGGGCTGCTGTGAGGGCGGCACTGGTAGGGGGGTGGCAGCTATACCTGTAGATGCGGGGGGCACAGAGGGGCCCGCCACCGCAAGAGAGCTCCCATCAGAGGAGGAGTCGCTGTCGCTGATGTCACCTCCTGTCCCCGCCGTGGAGCTCCCCTCAATCTCCGTCCCACTGGTGGCTTCAGACTCTGTTGTCTCGCCCTCCAGGGCCAAGTGGGATGCAGCTCCCTCCTGCTCCGGTGCCACTGCTCCTCTGCCTGATGATGCTATTGCACACAAGAACAAGGAGACCACAAAAAGGGTGGGGGAAAGGCAGAAGAAAGGCATGTTCAGTGCATGCAATACCACTACCATTGGCAGACACCACAGACACAGCAGCCCTCTGCAGTACACCATGCACTTAGTGTTCCTAGATTAATCACATGTCCATGCGGTACAAGGCCTATGCCCGATTACTGAACACATGGAAGTCACAGGAGCCTGGCTAGGTGTAGATGGCTCTTACCACTGGTGGGGTTAGGGTGCCACATAGCCTGCCTCACAAAGGACCCTTGCCTACAAAGCCCGCCCTGGCCTAGGGTAACCCACTTCCCACCTCCCCCACCCAGACACCTCGTGATGCGCGCAGAGTCAGATGCTCACCCCCTTGTGGCTGCTGTGATGCCCTCAAGCGCCCATCCAACTCCGGATACACCACAGCCAGGATCCAGAACATCAGGGGGGTCATGGTGGGACGGGCACCCCTCCTATGTTGGGAGGCCATCCCCAGGTGGAACTCCGCTGTCTTCTTCGTCCAGCGGCAAATGTCCTCCCATCTTTTACGGCAGTGGGTGGTCCGTCTATGGTGGACCCCCAGGGTCCAGGCATCCTTGGCGATGGCACGCCAAATATCCTTCTTCTGGTGGGCGCTGACCTAGAGGAATAATACAGGGGAAAAGGAAAAACATCAACCGTCCGGACCGTCACAATTATTGACCCACGTTCCCACCCTTGCCCTGACGCACATACACTCACCGTCCGCACATGCAGGCCTCAGTCCCCCCCATGCATCTTCTATCCACACCATTCCAAACAGGCATTGCCCATGCAGCATGCTCACAGTGTACTCACCTGTTTGTCTGGAGGACCGTAGAGTAGCGTGTACTGGGGGAGGACCCCATCCACTAACTTCTCCAACTCCTCCGAAGTGAAGGCAGGGGCCCTTTCCCCAGACACATGAGCCATTGTCGCTTCCAGACTTAGGTCACAGCAGCACTTGCAGTGTAGGTCCTTTCCTGTCGAAGGTCAGGTATCAAGTGAGTGAACAGACAGAAAATGGCAGTCACGTCGGCGGCGGTGCATACCGTCACCGCCGGCGTACATCATCATTGGCTCCTGGGACCCATAGGGTCCAATGTTAACCAATGCAGGATTGCGCTGCCTACTGCGACGGTGTAGAACGCCAGCGCAGTTACCTCATATCCCCTTGTCCCACCTTACAGGTCAGGTAGCTGCCATTTCTGGGGGCCACATGGCATTTATATTAACTGTGTCACACCTACCTAGGCCTTGCATACACACAGTAACAGGCACATTGCGGATTTCCAAATATTTGCTAATGACATGTAGTAATACCTCAGTGTTGGCTGACTCTCTGCTTGTGTTTTCCTCCATAAGGCACGTCCGCTGGGGCAGATGGTGAGATGGCGTCATCCTCCGGTGTACAGACCGCTGGTGGACCTGTCGACAATGGAAGAGAGACACGTAATAGTCACCTACAGACTTGATCGTGCAACAATCCATGAACTGTGTGCCCAGTTGGAGCCAGACCTGATGTCAGCAATCCGCCATCCCACAGGAATCCCCCCTCTAGTGCAGGTCCTGTCAGTACTCCATTTCCTGGCAAGTGGGTCTTTTCAAGCAACAGTGGCCATTGCATCAGGGATGTCCCAGCCTATGTTCTCAAACGTGTTTTCCAGAGTGTTGTCTGCCCTCCTTAAACACATGGGCAGCTACAGCGTTTTCCCTCAGGTGGAGGATTTGCCTACAGTGAAAGGTGACTTCTATGCCCTGGGATATATCCCCAACATCATAGGTGCCATTGATGGGACACATGTGGCCTTGGTACCCCCCGCAGGAGTGAACAGGTGTACAGAAACCAGAAGAGCTACCATTCAATGAATGTGCAGATGGTGTGTTTGGCCGACCAGTATGTCTCCCATGTGAATGCCAAGTTTCCTGGATCAGTGCATGACGCTTACATTCTAAGGAATAGCATCATCCCTTATGTGATGGGGCAACTCCAGAGGCACAGTTTGTGGCTAATAGGTGAGGACAAGGACCCTATACCCTGTGAATAGTTGTCTGGGTTGGGGTTGTCCCTAAGGGTTAGAGTGTGTCTAACAGTTGTCCCTCGACATTTGCAGGTGCCTCTGGGTACCCCAACCTGTCATGGCTACTGACCCCAGTGAGAAATCCCAGGACAAGGGCAGAGGAACGCAATGAGGCACATGGGCGAACTAGGAGAGTGATCGAAAGGACCTTCGGCCTTCTGAAGGCCAGGTTCCGGTGCCTCCATATGACAGGTGGTTCTCTCTACTACTCACCAAAAAAGATGTGCCAGATCATCGTGGCCTGCTGTATGCTGCACAACCCAGCTTTGCGATGACAGGTGCCTTTTCTGCAGGAGGATGGTCCAGATGGGGGTCCTGTGGCAGCTGTGGAGCCTGTGGACAGTGAAGAAGAGGAGGCAGAAGAAGAGGATATCGACAACAGAAACAATGTTATCCAGCAATACTTCCAGTGAGACACAGGTAAGAAGATGTCACTGCCTCACACCTCTCATACAATTGTTAGACCCATCATATGTCTGTCACTTTCACCCAGTGTATGGACCTTGACTTGTCACTTTGCCTTTCCATTTCACAGATGTGGGTCCCACTGTGTGACCTCTGCTATATTACCTCATGGACTAGAGCTGTTTACATCGGTATGTTGACAATACAATTGACATTGCCATATTCCATAATTATTGCAAATACACATTTGTGAAAGCACAGACTGACTCCAGCTTGATTTGTGATTCAAGGGTGTTTATTTCAGTGCAAAATATTGGAGGGGGTTGTAAAATGGGCAGGGGTGATGGTGAAGGATTGTCCATGGCAGAGTCCAGTCTATTTGTTTCACAGGTGCATTGTCCAAAGGGGCATAGGAAGTGGAGCTAGGGCAGTTGATGGATGGACAGGGTGATGAAGTGGGACAGAATGATGACATTCAGGGGGTCTCATTTCCTGTCGGGGGTCTTGGCATTGTTCTCTGTCTTTGTCCTGGATCTCAGGGACTGTTTGCGGGGTGGTTCTCCATCTGCAGGGGGTGGGGTGCTGGTGTCGTGGTCCTGTGGCGGTGCATCCTGTCCACTAGCGCCGCGGAGGTGGTGGGCTGTTCATCATCCAGGCTAGTGTCAGGGGCCCCTTGTTGTGCCACAGTGTCCCTCCTGGTGTTCACAAGGTCCTTCAGCACCCCTACAATGGTGACCAGGGTGGTGTTGATGGACGTAAGTTCTTCCCTGATCCCCAGATACTGTTCCTCCTGCAGCCGCTGGGTCTCCTGAAACTTGGCCAGTACCGTTGCCATTGTCTCCTGGGAATGATGGTACGCTCCCATGATGTTGGAGAGGGCCTCGTGGAGAGTGGGTTCCCTGGGCCTGTCCTCCCCCTGTCGCACAGTAGTCCTCCCAGTTCCCCTGTTTTCCTGTGCCTCTGTCCCCTGAACCGTGTGCCCACTGCCACTGCCCTGGGTCCCTGATTTTCTTGGGGTGGTGGGTTTGCCTGGGTTTCCTGCAGTGGTGGACACACTGCTGCTTGACGTGTCCTGGGGACAGAGGGATGGGCCCACTGCGTGGGTGCTGTGCTGGTGTTTCTCTGTGGTGGCTTGTGCCAGTGTCAGGGGAACCGACTGTCCCGAGGTCCCAGATGGGCCGGGCTGGTCATCTTGATCCAGTTGGACAGAGCTGCTGTCATCACTGTGGGCCTCTTCTGTGGGGGGATTGGACATGTCTGGAACCTCCTGTCAGGTGATGTTGGGTAGGGGTCCTGCAGGGGTGTAAAGGCATGATTATTGCATCTGTGTGTGCCATCGTGCGCAATGGGTGGGTGACCCTGTACTCCAGTGCTTGCATTCTTGTGTAGGACCTTGTGTGATAATTGGTTTGGGGATCTGTGTGGGTATCTGTAGTGGACATGCTTTGGCGATGGCTGTCCATGCTTTGGTGTTACATGCAGGGCTTGGTGTTGGGATGTGCGGGTTGTGATAGTGGGACATTTGTGAGGTGTTGGAGTGATGGGGGTGAGGGTGAGGGTGAGGGTGGGGTATGTGATGGCATGCAGGTAGGGTGGGGGATGTAATAGTTAAGATTTGACTTACCAGAGTCCATTCCTCCTGCTACTCCTGCGAGGCCCTCAGGATGCAGGATAGCCAAGACCTGCTCTTCCCATGTTGTTAGTTGTGGGGGAGGAGGTGGGGGTCCGCCGCCAGTCCTCTGAACTGCAATCTGGTGTCTTGAGACCACGAAACACACCTTTCTCCATAGGCTGTTCCACCTCTTCCTGATGTCATCCCTAGATCTTGGATGCTGTCCCACTGCGTTGACCTTGTTTACGATTCTGCGCCATATCTCCATCTTCCTAGCTATGGAGGTGTGCTGCACCTGTGATCCAAATAGCTTTGGCTCTACCCGGACGATTTCCTCCACCATGACTCTGAGCTCCTCCTCAGAGAACTTGGTGTGTCTTTGCAGTGCCATGGTGTGGTGTGGGTGATGTGTGAGGTGGTGTGTGTTGTGATGTGTGGGGGGATGTGTTTGTGTGTTGCAGCGGTGTGTTGGTGGTCTTCTGCACGGCGTTAAGCGGTATTTACTGCCAATGTTGTAATGAGGGCCTATATGTCCTTGGGAAATGGCTATGTGGATCAAATCGCAAGGTTTTGCTCATTGAACTGTATATCATTCAAGGACAAGTGGGAATTGATGTCTGAAGAAGGCAATACATGTACGAGCTCTGCATTAAAAGTGATCGATACATTAGAAGAGTTAAAAACTTTGCAGAGTAATGTTGACAAAGAAGAGAAAAGGTCATGGATCAAAATGAAATGTGTTCAAAGACAAGATGAGCTGTGGGTATCTGAAGAGGGTCAGATGGTTTTGCCAAATAGCTTGTTGTCCCAGATGTCGAGGTATTATCATGGTCAGGCACACAGTGGGAGGGACGCCATGGTTTGTTTGTTCAAAATTGACTGGTTTAATCCCAAATTTAGACAAGCAGCTGAAACAGTATGCCATTGATGTGTCATTAGTCAGCAATTAAATGTGGGGAAAGGGACCGTGGTGAATTTGAGCAACATTGGAAGTGCGGGAGGTCCATTCAGCAGAATGCAATTGGATTTCATTGAGATGCCTGCATGTAGAGGTCTGAAATATGTGTTGGTGATTGTGTGCATTTTTAGTCATTGGATTGAAGCGTACCCTACAAGGAGAAATGATAGTCCCACAGTAGCAAAGTTATTGCTTAGGGAACTGATACCACATTTCGGATTTCCGATCTCTTTAGAATCAGATGAGGGAACGCACTTCAAAAACAAAGTGATTAAACTGTTGTGTGCAGCATTGAACATTGAGCAGAAGTTGCATTGTAGTTACTGCCCTGAAGCATCAGGACTAGTGGAGCAAATGAATGGTACCTTGAAATCAAGAATTGCAAAAATGTGTGCAGCCACAAATATGAAATGGCCAGATGCTTTGCCTTTGGTTTTGATGTCAATGAGAAACACACCTGACAGGAAGACAGGATTGTCACCCCATGAGATTCTCATGGGCAGAGCAATGAGGTTGCCAGCAGTTCCAGCCAATGCACTTGTCAACATAACAGATGAAATGGTGATGGATTACTGCACAGGTCTGGCTGATGTGGTTTGCTCTTTCTCTCAGCAGGTAGAGGCCACCACACTGTCGCCAATCCACGATCCAAAGCACAACCTGAGGGCCGGTGACTGGGTTGTTGTCCGCAAGCACGTGCACAAGACGTGTTTGGAGCCTCGTAGGCAGGCACCATACCAGGTGATCTTAACAATTACGACAGCTGTGAAGTGTGCAGGGATTCCGAACTGGAATCACGCGAGTCACACAAAGAAAGTGGCCTGTCCACTGGATCATGAAGAAGCATTGTTGAGAGTAGCAACAACTGTGAGACAAATTACAGCACCAGAGCCAGAAAAGGAGCAAGAAAGAACTGAAGCTGAACCTGAGCTCGTTGAGGACGGTTCTATCACCCCTGTGAGAGATGAAAGTGAAGACCTCCAGGAGGATGCAGAGGAACCTATTGCAACTGAACGAGCAGGAGAGTCAAGTATTGAGAGGGCTCTCCCAAAAGCAGAGAACTCCGAGAGAAAAACAGAGCAAGTGCCAGACCAAGAAGGGGAAGGAGTTGAGCGGGATCAAATTCAAAGTGATCTGACTCCTCCTGAACCTGTTGCAGGTCCATCAAGAGAAAACACCACAGAGAAGGAAAAGGGTGCTAGTCCAATCCTGAAGAGAATACTAACAGAAGGTACACGAAAAGGAAATAAGTGGCCGAATTCGTAAGTGGAGAAAAGGAAAGAGGTGATTGTCGATCAAATTATAGAGGAAGAAGTAGATACTACGAGAAAAGAAGAACTGAGTGAAGGAGAGCTGAGTGGTGATTGAAAGTTGAAAAGAAAGAGAATAGCAAGTCGAAGATACGCAGGTCCTGAATGGGCATATGCAACTGCAAACGAATGGTAACACAAGTTTATGTCTTTTTGTTTTGATAGGGAAGTTCTGAGTCAGTATTTTGAAGTGACTTGAAGAAGATTGATGAACTCAACTGTTGAAACAATCTGAGAAAAACTTCTGAGAAAAAGAGTGATGAAATAACCGGAAAAGACCTGATATGACATTTGAAAACGGATTTTGACAAAGCTGCTAACCGATTATCAAAAGGAGAAGGGTTCCTGGAAGTGAAACTGAACTGCTGAAAGAATTTGTCTACTTTTGATTTTGCTGCACTTCCCTAAGTTACTCCTGCTTTCTGATTCTTTACAGATCATGGCTGATGTAGATAAGCAGATTATGGATGTTAGGTGCTGTAAATATATGAGCATTGGTTTGGCAATTATGTGTGAGATATTGTTTATAATGTTGATTGTGGGTATGTATGTTCTTGACGCAAAAGGAGCCAACCATACTTCTGCTTTTGAGACTACTACATTAACGTTTTTAGAAAGATTTAAGTTAGATGAGAAGTATTTGCATGACTTTACTAATGTTCAAGGAGAGCTTTCTTCTAATGTTTTCTATCGCTTATTGAGGGAGTATGTTGAGATGATGGATGCAAGGATTGTCTTGTGTGTACAGAGATTCTTTCATCAGCCGAGGAAGGAGTCACTTACCATAGCCTTCCACTAACCTATGGGATAAGTTGTAGTCTGTTACTAAAAAGATTCTAAAATCAAGAGTACATTCAATATTTTTATTACAATCACGACCTTGTGTCTTCATTTGTCCCAATTATTATTAGGTATTTGAGTAGCTAAGGATAATAACATAGAATTAGTTAGAGGATTCTTTGAACCTACACTAATGTTTGGGACCGCTTATGCTCATAAGAATAACCTCACATTCTTGCTTACACCTTTAGGGAAGAGCTTCTTAGATCACACTGATGACAGGAGAAAGGCACTTAAAGAAAGATTAAAGAAAGGATTAGAGAAAAGGACTTATTAAATGATCATGCTTATACTGCAATTAAAACACAAAGAAAATTAGCTTTAGATGCATTACACGTAGGGAAGCTTTGTATACATAGGCCTAAATCACTCACTGACACTTTGTTTGTGGGTTCGAGTGAATGTAGGCATGTGTTTTGTTTCAGAGTAAATGGACATTTGTGTTGAATGGAGTGGGCCCTGTAATTCCGGGGATCTACTATATTTGTGGACTTAATGCTTATTACTGTCTTCCAACAGGATGGTATGGGACATGTTATTTGAGGATAGTATTCACAAAGATTTACCAGATGGAGGACAAAATTACATCGTAAAAGACAGAGGAGGGAAACCTCTTCTGCGATAGTGGGAGATATATTTGGTGCAGTGATTCCTTCAGTGGGAGTCATCCTAAATTCAATCAAGATTCGAAAGTTGTCTACTATTGTGGATAACATGCTGAAAACATTTTCAGGGGCTATACTCCTGATAGATAATGAATTGGCTGCAGATAGAGCTGTGACTCTTCAAAATTGTCTAGCTTTAGACATTCATTTAACGACAAATAGCAGTCTGTAAAATGATTAACTCTAGGCATTGCTGCTCGTATATTCCTATCAATAGTAAAAAGATAAGAGACTTACCTACTAATCTGACTAACACAAGTAGTGATTTGAAGGAATTGAAAGAACCAGGTGTTTGGGAAAAGGTTGGTAAGGGGTTTGCTTCAGTGGGAAATTGGCTTAGTAGTATTTGGAATAGGGTGCTATTGAAAATCATACAGGGAATATTAATTGTCACAGTTCACTTATTCAGAATACGAGGATTATGTAAATTATGCAAAAGAATTAGGTTAAAAAAGTTTACAAATAATCAGAGGAGGGAAAAAAGAAATAGGGAAAGAATCTTCAGGGAAAATTCAAGGAGAAGACAAAGGGGGTCATTCCGACCCCGGCGGTCAAGGACCGCCGGGGCCGGGGTCGGCGGGAGCACCGCCACCAGGCTGGCGGTGCCCCGCAGGGCATTCTGACCGTGGCGGTTTGGCCGCGGTCAGAAGAGGAAAACCGGCGGTCTCCCGCCGGTTTTCCGCTGCCCTCTGGAATCCTCCATGGCGACGCAGCTTGCCCGCCAGGAACAGGATGGCGGTATGGGGTGTCGTGGGGCCCCCGTAAGAGGGCCCCACAAAGAATTTCAGTGTCTGCTGAGCAGACACTGAAATTCGCGACAGGAAGGGGTTTCCCGCTGGGCTGGCGGGCGGCCTCCTGGCGGTCGCCCGCCAGCCCAGCGGGAAACACAGAATCACCGCAGCGGTCTTCAGACCGCGGAGCGGTGTTCTGTCGGGGGAACTCTGGCGGGCGGCCTCCGCCGCCCGCCAGAGTTAGAATGACCCCCAAAATGTTGAAGAGATAGAATTGTAAAATTGTGGGTGGCAAATTTGGTGTGATGACATATTTAGTCATCAGAGGAGGGATTGCTAACACAAATGTCTTAATTAGAACTTATTAATGAATGTTTATGTATTTTGAATAATGACTTATGTAGAAAAATGAATAACGTAGAAAGATAATGTGCACGTTTGAAATTGTGACCTCGAAGAATGGCCACCAGTATTCACTAAATGTACTAAAATATAATTAATCCACCTGAAATATTGAAAATGTGTTGGATTAATGTAGTAATATGTTATATTAAGGACAATGAATTATTCTCATTCTTATTAATTGTAGGCCTTAACTTAGCGAGTGCCTTGGCCTAGTTTTGCCAGGCCTCTTGCAAAAGCTGTATTTATTAGCGTTTAATGAAAAATGCTGACAGAGTGAACTGACTGTGAAACGCTCATTGTTTTAATAAAATGCTTAGCAGAGGCTTTCTATGGGAACCGACGGACAGGAGATGAGGTCTCTTGTAAAGTAACTATATGTGTGCAAAGTGTGCAAAGGGTTCTTTCCCAGGACGCAAACAATGAAGACACTGACTGAAGACAAAGATGCAACAAAATTGATACCTGACGAGCCGGATGATGAGAACATTGTAAGGCGGACCAATCAAAGACATGAGAACTGTGAAATAATAGAATTCATAGATTTGGTAAAAGGACTTTATTGGGTAGAGTAATAACATACGATTAATTGACCCATTGGAAATTGGGGGATGGTTTGGGGAACTTTGATATAACGACGTGACAGAGAGAGACTTATTCAGATTTTTCTGCGATATTGAGAAGTAGAGATTCGAGATTCTGTCATTGGGCTCATACTCTTTGACTGAGAGCCTGATGCGTTGCTGATTGACTGATGACCTGAAGACGAAGACTGATTCTGCTTGCTGACCAATACCGTGGATAGGTAGATATGACAATGAATGCATTGCATTTTCATGCCTTTTCTTTCTAGGTACCAACCTCGCTGCCTTACTACCTTTCTTACGTAGATGTTTTCCAAATTTGTGTTCTAAATTTGTTTTGTTGGACACCCCACATGGTGATGCTAATTTGAGTTAGTTAAGGTTACTCATGTGACAACTGACAAAATATAGGGACAAATGGTTTGAAGGACTATCTTGCTGAACTTAATGGATGTCATAGTTTTACTGAATTGGGTTTCATTAATGTCTCATTTTGATGCACTAGAATGTCTTTTGATTCAAGCTTTGATTAGGTCACATCTTCTGTGACTTGCTGATCAACAAGTGTTATTAGAATTGTTTTGATTAAGAGTTGATGATTAAAAATTCATGACTTAGTATTGTTAACGAATAGGGAATAAACGTACTAAACTTATAATCAAGATGTTGTAATTCATGACTGAAAAGTCATGGTGAGTGAAAATTACTGACTCCATTGATTGTTGAATTGACTAATGGTTAATGACTATTGTGTATTGATTTCTGATTCTGTGAAGAAAGTATGGTAAGAGCACCTATACGAATCAAAGGGTTTATCGACCTATATGCGTCACCTTGTAAGTTTACTTATTAAGGACCAACGCGACAGCAACACATTCATTTTGGTTTTCGACACAGAGAGATTCAATGATTTGCCCATAATCTCCATAATCACAGGATGTTGAGCAGAGGATAAAACCAAACCTGGTTCCCCAGTTCCAAAATCAGCAGCTCTAGGCTGTAACACCACATCCTCTCTATTAGAATTTGGGTTACTGGTTGACTGGGGCATGAGCCCTGATCAAGCAGTAGCCACAATCCTAGGCAAGAGGAAACTCCTAATTAACCTTTGCTCAGAGCAGTTAGGCTTAACTTAGAAACAATGGGTATGTGTACAAACAGTGAAAACACCAGACAAAAAGATCACACTCCAGGATAGGACAATAAAGCGTAATTTAATCAACACAACAAGACCAAAACAACACAAATCCAATCAGTAGAACCGGAGTTATGAATTTTTAAAGAAAACTACAAAATAGCGCCTCAAAACATGAAGCGCCACTTTTGGGCCAGGTACTTTCTAAAAATGGGTTCAGGAGCTGTTGGGGAGCTTGTTATGTCCCTAAGGCTCAGATTAGGAGGCCAGCAGACTAGCCCATTGAGTCACGCTAGGGTACTGAGTTCAAAATAGTGCTTGCAAGGCAAGCTCTTCTTCCCCAGGCAAGAGAGAAGTAGGTCAGCACAACAGGGCAGAAGTTATATTAGAGCAAGTTAAAAATACACACACAGGTTATACAATGGCAGGACTTACATTTGTTTAAAGAGCAAGTTAAGTAGGTGACAACATCAGTGATTCAGGCCCACTGGTAGCATTTATTTTCCAGGTCCTGGGCATATGTAGTGCACTTTACTATGGAATTATGAGTAAATTAAATATGTCAAATTGGCATAGGCCAATGTTACCTTGTTTCAGGGAAAAAGCACAAGCACTTCAGCACTGGTTAGCAGTGGTAAAGTGGGCAGAGTCCTAAGGCTCGCAAAAACAAATTCAGCAAGAGAAATAGGTCTGAAGGCCAAACGTCACATGGAAACCATGCCAAGGATACCAAGTCTAACATGCTCCCCTGAATGCAACAAATATTCAAGTGATCAACTGGACAAATAATTTAAAAACTAGCAAATGATATCAAAATTGCTTTGTTGATATTTGAATAACTAAAAAAATGTGTCTTTATATTAGATTTTTAGAGCACTAACCATAATTTAATATGGGGGAAAAAGACCCCCTCATTTTTGTCCTTTCTAAATGAAATGCTTTAAGTGTAACAGTTTTGATTCTAGCAAGATGACTTTAGGTGTGTTGGTGCGCAAACCTGTGCCTCATTTACTTTTCCAATGTGCGCTAACGGCTTGGACCGGGCATATGGTAGTCCCTATCGGACTTTGGTGCTCCCCAGTAAACCCATCTCTGCTTGGTTTAAATCAATTCAGATGTAAGCATTTGTATAAGAATGACTGACAAGGACTAGGTTTAATAGTTTACACACAAATATCAGCAAAGGAATGCATAAGCTGACCATCAATCAATTAGTATAGCTAATGGGAATGGCAGTAGCAGCACAAAGGACCATGGAGGGCAGGGGCAAGGGGGGCTGGGGCAGCAAACCAACCATGCAGAACAGGCAAAGAGGCTGTGGCAACACAACGGGCAATTGAGGGAAGGAGGGAGAGGAAGCAGCAGTACAATCATACAAGCCAACAGATCACAATCAGATGGGAGACTCATGATTTTTTTAAGCCCAAAAGAGCTTTATTTTTTAAGTCTCCCGCCTAAAATCTCCTTTTTTTAAAGTTAAGTCAATAGAAAAAATCAATTCCCCCAATTGTTTTTTCAAAATCTCACTTTTACGAAGTTCAAATTATTGGCATGCATGGCACAAAGAACAATGGGGGGTGAGGAAGAATGGGGTAGAGACATGGACTTAGACAATAGAGGGCAGGAGGGAGGTGGCAGAGGCACCAAACTGACCTTACAGGGCAGGTACCAGATGTCGCAGCAGCATTAGACACCATATAGACAAGCCAAGTGGGAGGGCAGTGCAGCACAACATACCATGTAAAACAATATGGAGGAGAGAGGGGCATGCATAAGGACAAAAGAGGATGGAGCAAGGATACATGGGCAGCAAACTGACCATACAAGACAGACAGGAGGGGCAATTGCAATGGACCATGGAGGGCAGGATGGAGAGGGCAGGGGCACGCGAATGGCCATGGAAGGCAGGAGAGAGGGGATAGAGCCCACACATGGACAGTACTAGGCAGGTGGAGGGCAACAGGGAGGCTATAAGGGCATACACACGGACAATGGAGGAAAGGAGAGAGGGGTTCAAGGACAGCAAGCTGACACATAGGGCTGGTGGGATGAGGCAGAGGCAGCTTAAAAGATTGTGCAGTTCAGGCAGAGGTGTTAGTGGAAGCTTAGCAGACCATTGTGGGCAAGAGGGAAGTGAAGGGGCATGCACGAAGAACCATGGAGGGTGGGCGGATAGGGGCTGGAAACAGACAAAAGATGAAGGGAGCAGGAGCTCCACAACAGACCATGCACGGCAGGCAGGAGAGACAGTCACAGCACAAAAGAGCATGGAGGGCAGGAAGGAGATGCAGCAAAATAGACCATGAAGGGCACGGAGCAGGGTTTAGGGGCCTGGGCTCAGATAATGGAAGGTGAGGTTGAGGGGGCAGGGGCAGCAACATGACCATGTTGGGCAGGCGGTAGGAGCAGTGCAGCGCAAAGGAACATGGTGGGCAAATGAGAGGGAGCAGGGGCATGCACACAGACATCGGAGGGCAAGAGAAGCAGGGTAGGAACAGCAAGCTAAGCACAAAGTCTAAGCAGGAGGGTAGTGAGAGAGGCATAGACTCGGGCAGTGGAGGGCAGAAGGAGTGGGCAGGGACAGCAAGTTGACCATGGAGGGCAGTGGCAGCACATCGGACATGCGGGGTTGAAAGGAGGGGGCAGGTGCATGGACACCGGGTACAGAGGGTAGAGAGGAGGTGGGTAGGGCAGCCAGCTAACCATGGAGGGCAGTGGGAAGGGCAGTGGCAGAACAACAGCCAAACTTGGCTGGATTGAGGGGCCAGGGACATGGAATCGAACAATTAAGGGCAAGGAGGAGTAGAGGCAGGGGCAGCAAGCTTGTGCGAGGACAGCACAATGCAACAGACAATGTCAGGCCCTGTGTCCAACTTCCTTGCTGTGCACTGCAATGGCTATCTTTCCTTTTGTAAAAAAAATCCCCTAGAAATTCACTGAAAAAAACAAAGGTTAAAGTGATGTTTTAGTTAGGAATTATAAGAATATCTAACTTTACCTAAAAAAAAAAAACCTTCAAAATTCACTGAAAAAAGGTTAGGGGTGTGGCACAATGGTTAGAGAGGCAGACCCTGATGCAGAGATCCAGCCTGGGACCAGGGTGCAGTTCCCTCCTTGGTGGGTCTTGGCCTCAATTCCCTTGGACCAGATAATTCTCGCCTCAGTGCCTAATCTAATGAATGAGTGTAACTCTGGGCAATAGCTTGCTTAATCTCCACAACAGCCCTGACATCACTTGGATGCCTGGCTTCACCCTGGGGGTTGCTCAGGAGTGGGCACCTCACAGGGAAAAGCCAAGAGGGGTTTCACACTGGTATGTGTAGTTTAGTTTAGTTTATGGACTTATAAAGCGCATAGTTACCCTAAGGCATCCCAGCGCTAACATAACATGACTACTGCCAGAGACAAGGAAGATCCAGAGAAATTAGCTACAAAAAAGGATAGGGGCATATTTATACTCCGTTTGCGCCGGAATTGCGTAGTTTTTTTTGACGCAATTTCGACGCAAAACTAACTCCATATTTATACTTTGGCGTTAGACGCGTCTAGCGCCAAAGTCCATGGAGTTAGCGTCATTTTTTTGCGTGGACACCTACTTTGCGTTAATTATATGCAAGGTAGGCGTTCCCGTCTAAAAAATCGACTCCGAGGCATGTGCGTTGGATTTATACTCCCGGGCAAAATTCACGCCCGGGAGTGGGCGGGTCAAACAAAATGACGTACGGCCGCTTTTGCGCCGTTTTTTAGCGCCTGCAAAAGGCAGGCGTAAAGGGACCTGTGGGCTCTGAAGGAGCCCAGAGGTGCCCTCCCATGCCCCCAGGGACACCCCCTGTCACCCTTGCCCACCCCAGGAGGACAGCCAAGGCTGGAGGGACCCATCCCAGGGACATTAAGGTAAGTTCAGGTAAGTGTTTTAAAAAAAAAAAAATTGTGGCATAGGGGGGCCTGATTTGTGCCCCCCTACATGCCACTATGCCCAATGACCATGCCCAGGGGACGGAAGTCCCCTGGGCATGGCCATTGGGCAAGGGGGCATGACTCCTGTCTTTGCTAAGACAGGAGTCATTTCTATGGGGGTTGGGAGTGAAAAAAAATGGCGCAAATCGGGTTGAGGCGAAACAATTGCCTCAACCTGACTTGCCCCATTTCTTGACGCCCAAGCCCCATATCCCCCTACGCCGGCACTGCCTGGTGTATGTCGTTTTTTTCCACGCACACCAGGCAGCGCCGGCGGCTAACGCCGGCTAACGTCATTGAATAAATATGGCACCCGCATGGTGCTTCAGAATGGCGTTAGCCGGCGCTAATTTTTTTGACGCAAAACTGCGTTAGCGCAGTTTTGCGTCAAAAAGTATAAATATGGCCCAATAGTTTTTAGTTTCTTCCTAAAAAGCTGCTCTGAGGGTTCATGACGGAGCTCGGAGGGAAGAGCATTCCAAAGGCGGGTGGCCTTAGTGGAAAAGGAATTCGCTCCCCAGGCTCTCTTGAACCGAAAGATATTAACATGTCGGAAGGAAGAAGATCTCAGACTTCGGGAGGGGGCATAGATAAGGATCCGTTTTCTAAAGACCATCGGACCCTTATCATGGAGGGCCCTGTGAACAATGCACAGGGCTTTAAAATGAGTGCGCTGCTTGATAGGGAGCCAGTGGAGTATTGAAAGAACCGGCTTCGCAGACAGATGTCTGGGAAGATCAGTAAGAAGCCTGGCTGCTGCATTCTGTACTGTCTGCAACTTCTTTATCACATAGGCCGGGGAACTAAAAAACAGAGAGTTCCCGTAGTCAAGGCGGGAAAGAATCAGAGTTTGAACAAGGACTCTTCTGGCCGTGGAGGGTAGAAAGTTAAAAACCTTCCTAAGGACTCTTAAGATACCAAAACATGTAGAAGAGACTTTTTTTGCTTGAAAATCCATAGTCAAACGAGAATCCAACCAAAAACCAAGGCTTTTTACCTGAGCCTTGGGAGGAGGAAGGTTGTTAAAAACCTCTGAATGCAATGAGAGGGGGGAGGCTGGGGAACCGTTACCCAAAACAATAACTTCTGATTTTCCATCATTAAATTTAAGCTTAGATTGAATCATCCAGTCTCCAATTTCCTTCATACATCAAGAAAGATTGGCCGCGGATGAATCCCCAGAACTAGATAGTGATACCACAAGCTGGGTATCGTCGGCATAGGTGACCAAGGAAAAGTTATAAGGAACAATCACTTTAGCCAGTGGGGATAGATAAACATTGAAAAGAGTCGGACTCAGGGAGGAGCCCTGAGGGACTCCACAAGTCAATGGAGAAATCTCAGAGAAAAAGGCTTGATCCAAAACTTGAAAGGATCTTCCTTTAAGGAAGGCAGAGAGCCAAGACAGGGCTAAACCTCCTATCCCTAATTCAGAGAGCCTACAGCAGAGAAGATTATGGTCCACCGTTTCAAAAGCTGCGCTGAGATCAAGTAGAATGACGGCCATGTAAGCCCCTTGATCGAAAAAGTTGACGGGCTGACTCCCTCACCATAAGGAGAGCTGACTCCGTACTATGATGAGCTCTAAAGCCCATTTGAGTAGGGTGGAGGAGCTAGTGGCTCTCCAGGTAACTGGTTAATTGATAGTTAACATGTTTCTCCAGGATTTTTGCTGAGATGGGAAGAAGAGCAATAGGTCTATAATTCTCCAATAAAGAAGGATCCAGCTTAGGCTTTTTTAGAAGAGGCTTAATAATGGCGTGCTTGAAGGATGAAGGGAGAGAACCTGAAGACAAGGAGTGATTCAGTATTTTTGTGAGAGGAGGGACAACAGTATCTGAAACCCGCGAAAGAATGGCTGGGTGAGCGGGGTCAAGGGGAGAGCCCGATTTAATTTTGAGGAGGAGGTTGGCTGTTACGGTATCCATAAGAGGTGCAAAAGCAGTTAGTGAAATTCCAGAAAAGGCGGGGTCCATAGCTTGATCTTCTAAGGACTCCTGGGGAAGAGAGGAAGAGAACCCAGATTATATCTTGATGACTTTATCATGGAAATAAGATGCCAAACAGTTACTATATTCAATTGAGGCCTCTGTGGGTGGGGCTGGCATAGGGGTTATGATGAGTTCTTTAAAGATCTGAAAAATTTCCTTCTGTGAGCAGGAAGAGTTTTCTATTTTAGTTCCATAGTAAGTGGACTGGGCGGCTTTGATATTTTGGTGATAGAGTCTGATGGATTGCCTATAAACCTCTCTGTTGGAGGGGCTGTAATTCTTTCTCCAGATTCTTTCTAATTTTTTACATTTCTTTTTCAATTCTAATAAGAAAGGAGAGAACCAGGGTTTAGCCTTGTGGGATAGTTTATTTACTTTTGATTTAATAGGCAGAATACCATCCAAGGAGGAGGAAATCCACTCATCAAACGAATCTGCAGAGGCAGGAAAGCTATTGAACCTAAGGGAGGCTTGAAGAGCAGCGCGCCACTCACTGGAAACCAGCTTTGACCAGATGCGTCCGGAGGTTAAAGAGCTAGATTGCAGATCTCTCATGACATTATAGGGGAAAGAAAAAGATAGGAGGGAGTGATCTGTCCAAGTTAGAGGCAAAGGAGCCAGGGCAGTAAGATCAGGGGAATTGCTGAATATAAGGTCCAAAGTATGGCCTTTGATGTGAGTGGATCCAATTCCATGTTGAGTTAAATCAAGCGCAGTGAGAGAAGCTAATAGTGATTTAGCTTGAGGACAGTCTTCATTATCAAGATGGATATTGAAATCCCCAAGGATAGTACAATTAGGGGATTTACAAATGAGACTGGCTACAACCTCAGGTAAAGTGTCTAAAAAGCGAGTAGCAGGTCCCGGAGGCCGATAGAGAAGCATTCCAGAGAAAGTAAAAGTGGGCGACAGATAAAGAGCGAAAGTTAAACTTTCACAGTCTGGAATGTCGAAGGATGATGTGACGCACCTAAAGGTGTTTTTATAAATAATGTCTATACCGCCACCTCTTGCAGGGGGTCGATCCACGTGTGCCATAGAGTAAGTAGAGGGTAAAGAGTTGTAGATGTCCACTGCAGAGTCATCACCCAACCAAGTTTCAGTAAGAAACAGGGCATCAGGAGAAAGGTCTTCTAAAAGGGTATAAATATGTAAGGAGTGAGCTGGCAGAGAGCGACAGTTAAGCAACAGCATTTTGCCCATTTGGGGAGAAGGGGTGCCAGAGGGTAAGGAGACCATGGGAGGCCAAGAACAGCCAGAGCAAAAAGGAAAGGCGTGGGGCCCAGAGGTACCTAAAAGGGATGGACAAAACCCTGTACTTCTCAGTGCCTGGAGCTGCGAGGAAGAATAAACTAACCTATTTATAGTGGAAAGAGCAGCATCTCTGGGCTCTGGGCACTTCGGGGCGCAGACGGGCTTGCCTTCTGTGTACAGCGCCTTGAGACCCTAAAGGGTGAGTAGTGTGCTATACAAGTGTGAAGTTTTACAGTTTTTTAAAGGGACGTTATAGTTAAGTGAAAATGTCACTTAAAGCATGCCATTTGAAACTAACAAAACTGGTATTCACCATGTAAAGTTATCGCAAGTAACTATAACTCGTGCCCTAAAGTAACAATAACTTGCACCCTTTCCATGCACTGCTTTTACCCTTGCATATTAAATCACTCATGACATATTCATTGACTACATTTATAATATCCCTACTCACAAGTGGAATGCTATCTTTTGTGACAACACTGTGCATGGGGGATGGGAGTTATTGTTACTTTATGGCACGAGAATTGGATGCTTTTTAAAAATTATGTAATTAACTAATATTGTTAAGTTGCAGTGATTTATAAATTGAATAGGTGGATAGTATTTGAAATAAAATTATGATAGTGATTGATTCATGTATTATTTAATCAAATTGGAAATTGTTTATGTGTTTCACTAATTGTAAATTATTTAACCTTTCTATGGTTTGTGAGTTGGGTAGTGTAAATGAATTATTGTTATTTCTTCAATAGTCAATGTATTTTGTTTTTTGTATTTTGTATTGTTTATTTCATTTGATATTCTTATTTATTTGTTTACATATTGTATAATTTTACAATTATTTATAAAGAATGACTTTATTTTTGATTAATAAGTAAAATATGTAAAATGTAAAAATTGCCAATTACTTTTTTGGTTGTGAAAATAATTTGTCATCATCAAAAGCAGATTTATTGTTTTTCTTTTAGGTTTATGTGTTTTTCTGTGGGGTGTAAGGGATGCTGTTTATTAAAAATGGTTTGAACATTTTTTTAAATACTAGAGTTATGATAAATTTGTATTTGAACATGTTTTTCAAATTTTACGATATGTCTATAAGCATATTTTATTGTTTTTTAAAGCATAGGTACAAGAGGGGAAAGTACAATGCCATCATATCACCCCACCAACACTCAAGCTCTCAGGCAGGTTAAATAGAACCACCAACTGTGAGGGTTTGTGCCCCCAGACAGAATTAGTAGACCCAGTAGTCTCTCTATTAGGCCCATATCTTAGTGAAATTACAGGCGCAGCCCTCGGCAATATAAATTCCAAACAGTCTTCATGTTTGGCATACTAGTCTATGCCAGTCCTCCATTCCGTTTGCATTGGATGATGTTGACATTTCCACTTGCACATAATGTCACTTTTAGCAACTATTGCACATAGGCCCATAAACATTCTATCCCCTCGGGCCAATCTCATGTAGGAGGCCCAGCACAGCCAACTTGGGTGTCAGCTCAATCAATCTATCTAGTAATTTGATCTTTAAGCTACCAATAGTGCGCCACAGAAGGGCACTGCCACACCATGTGAAAAAAACTGCTTTTGGAAGTGAGCAGCGGGTGCAGTGAGGTTTTGAGACAATGTCTGTGTGCCAGAGCCACTGTGGTGTGAAGTATGTTGTGTGCAGATAATGCAGATTTACCAGTTGCTGGCGCTTTGGAATAGCAACTTCACGATGTGCCATGCAGGCCTCACGCCATTCAGTATCCTGGATTCTGCTCAAACACTGCTCCCACTTGTACCGGAGCTTCTTGAGCACCTTTGGTGCATTACAGACCAGGAAGCTTCAAATCTGAGAAATGCTGCCACAGCCCAGGAATCCCATGATTTATTTATTTTCCCTTTAGTGGGCTCAATTCAGGTAGATCAATGAGCTGAGTGGTGCACATGTCAGAGTTGTAAATATTTATGTAATTGTGAATGCAAAAGCTTAAAAGCTATCTGTATGTTCTGAAATGAGATGCTGCGCGATCTGTTCCAAATATCTCCTAATGTAACCCCAATCAAGTCCTAACCTCAAAAGCCTCCAGTGACCGTTTATGACTGAGCCAGCAACCTCTCCAGAGGGATGTCTGTTGGGTTAGCATTTTGTGCCAGCCGTGAGCCTACTGGCTGCCCGCCAAACAAGAAAGACCGTCTTAGTGACATCTGCAGTGTGAGAGGGTTTGGGCAGGCTGTAGAGAATGTGCATCACGTTATCAAGACCAAAGTGGGCCAGTTCAAGCTGGTATGCTGGGGCACTCCAGCCCCCAGTCAACCAGTCATTGATAACAAGGAGATGGGATGCCCAGTGATAAAGATAGATGTCTGCGCCCTTAGCCCCCATCCTAATCTGACCTGTGCCACTTATTAAAGGCTATATTAGGGGCACAACACCTACAAAGAAAGGAGTGGAGGAGCACTGGGACCTCATTGAACCAGGGGTTAGAGATGTCCAGCGGGAAATTTGGAACAGACACAGAAAGTGCAGGAGCATCATAATTTTGACAAGTGCTACTTGTCCGAACATGTTTAGGGGGAGTTTACTCTAGCTGTGCAAGTGGGCTTTGGTAGTAGTCAATAGAGGAGTGAGATTTAGGCTACGTGTTATCTCCGGCACCGTAGTAATGTCAGCACAAAGATATTTAAAGCTAAGATGACAGATCGGGATACCCGGTTTCCTAAAAAGTGTGGCATAGGCACTGCCTTTTGGTATGAGTAGTGATGTGTTTCAATTTGTGTGGAGGCCCTTCAAACACTCCAAGGAAGTCTAGTACCCGAGGGCCAGACACTTGGGGGTCCACAAGAAAAATAACATTATCCATCTTCCAGTGACCCACCCCAGCTCCATCCCATCACCCAAGCATCACAACTGATAACCCTGGCTAAAGGCTTCATGGTGAGAGCAAAGACGAGTGGGGAAAGAGGGCACCCCTGCCTAGTTCTGCTCCTAATTGCGAAGGTGCGAGACAACACTTCATTAATGAGGACTTGCATTGAGGACGCCTGATAGAGGAACCTAATATACTCATGGAAAATATGGCCAAAACTCATACGCTGGAGTACTAGAGCTAAATAGCTCCAATCGACCGAGTCAAAGACCTTTTTGAAATCTATGAGCAGGAGTGCCGTCGAGTTAGGTATTTTATGAATGTGCGCCAGTGCAATGTGAACTTATCTGATACAATGCTGAGTACTGTGATGGGGCATGAAGCCACACTGTTCTGGATGTACATGGGGACCCATAAGCCAATGGAAGATGGTGGCCAACGCCTCTTTATAGCTGTGTTAATCAACGATATGGGAAAAATGAGGCACAGCAATCCAAAGAGTGTTCTGCTTCAGGGAGGACTGCTATGATGGCTAAGTCCAGGATGCTGGGAAGGAGCTGACCCATGCTGCTTCAATGTAGAGTTTAAGCAGATGGGGAAAGAGGATGTCATGGGATTTACACTAGTATTCAAGGGTTAGCCCATCCGGGCCAGGGGTTTTCATGGGATTCAGTGAATGGATCCCCACACATATCTCATCTTCAGTGAGAGGGGACCTCAGATCCTCCCATTTAGACCTTGCAAATGCAGAAGAGGTACAGCCTCAAGGAATGGATTAGCCATTTCCTGAGCAGGCTGTGATTGATGAGCATAGAGCCAATCGTAAAAGTCTCTGAAAGCATTGGTTATTGCAACTGTGATTGATGAGCATAGAGCCAATCGTAAAAGTCTCTGAAAGCATTGGTTATTGCAACTGGGCATTTAAAGGGCAGCCCCCAGGGTCTGTAACGGAAGGGGTCAGGTTGGGGCTTGCATCTCTGGTAGAAAGCCAATAGGAGAGCTTACTGCTCTTATTGACATCCATATACATGTGACGGATAGATTCTCTCCAACACTGATGGGTTGTGTTGAAAGCCAGCTGCTGTGGGGATATCCGGTCAAGCTTGAGCTGTCTATGCAGGATTTTGGATATGTCAATAGGCAGCTTTAGTCTCCTGACACAATATGTGGAATTCAAGCTCTGCGATGCAGCTAAATTTGTTCCACTCAGCATGTTTAAGATACGTCTTGCCCACAGCACTAACTGTAGCCTTTTACGCCCCCCCAGTATTGATATCAAATTTAGAGTGAAGTTCTATATGTATATGCTTCACAAACTGGTCATCGGCAAAGAACCAGGCATTAAAGCACCAGAGGGGTTGTTTTTATGGCACAGGAGCCCCCATGTGAAGCATAAGAGGTGAGTTATTACCGATCCCATGGGGAAGAATGTCTGCAGCAGACGTTTGTATCAAATAGATGATGGGGAAGAGTAGGAAATCAATGCAAGAAAGGACTTTAGTCTCTGTGGATTTCCGAGGATTCAGGTAAGTACTTGTGTGGACTATGGCCCATCAGAATTGGGTCCACTAGCTTGGTCTGGACAGTGCAGAGACAGACGGCAACAGGTGGCAACATGTCTTCATTGGAGGCCATGCCTGGAGGATCATGACACTTGAGTGCCCTCTTTTCAGGCATCCACTTCCAGGCCTCCTCTGGTTTATCAAAACAGAAGCAGGACTTTTATATCACTTTCCGTTTGGCTGGGGAAAGCAACATATCTTGAGGGCTACTGCCTTCAGTTTTACTTTCACCACCTCAAATGATTACTACTGCTTCTGGATGGCCCTTGCATAATCAGGAAAGATCATAATGGGAGTTGATGGAAAAGTGGGCTTCTTGTGGGTGCACTCATTATGAAGGATGACGTCCATGTCTTTATAGAATTTTTTCGATGATGGGTTGCAAGGGTGCAGAGAACATCCTCTGGGAAGCAAGACTTAACCAAGTTTTCCATAAAAAGTTCTGGTCTGGGGGATTCTGCGTCCTTGGGGATCCTCACAAAGATAAGATTGTTACACCGAGAGCAGTTTTCACCGTCTTCCACCCTTGCCTTCAAGATGTGGGTAGCAGAGTCAGCGCGGTCACTTTTGCCATGAGATCCATGGTATCATCCTCCATGGTAGGGACTCTACCCTCCACCTCAGTGACTCTCACTGCCACATTGCATAGATGTTGACAGAGGAGGGCAACCTCTACCTACCCTTCACCAATTTGATCTCAAGTGCTTCACAGGAGGTTTGAATGGCCTGCGAAATTTGGGCCAACTCCATGAGAGCTGGGGATTTAGAGGCCGGTGGTCAGCGGGCTGGTGCCTGGTGGCCAATGGGGGAGGCAGGTGGTAAATTTGTAAATTTTTGGCTGAGCATCCGGGGACTGGCCCTAATCTTTACCCATGACAGCGGCAAGCACTGTAGGTGAAGGCTCCACCTGGCGTCAGTGAGAGGTGGGCTGCCAGGCCACAGTAGGCAGCACAGGCACAGTCACTACCCCATGCATATCATTCCCCTATGGGGAGGTCACAAGGGTATTATATCTCCCATTGGCTCGCTTGTCTCTGGATTCACAGAGGCAGCACAAGCAGCCAGGAGTCCACGCCCAGAGGCTGGCCTCATGGTGTGGAGAAAGTCAGTCTTTGTGTTCCTGTTGAGTGCTCTGGTCACACAACCCTATGGAGGAGCACCCACAGCTCCAAGCCATACAAGACATTTCTCGCCAGAGGGGTCCAACAGCAGCTCCAGTCTGGGTGGGTGGACCCAGGAAGTAGGGCAAAATGAATTGGCCCCCACATGCCCATTCCCAATGCAATTGCAAAAGGCAGCTCAAGCAACCAGGGTGACTGCCTCAGTGAACCTTGTATTTTTAACAGTTCCAGGGAGGAGCCAACAGCACCAGTAGGCCACACTGTCAAGCACTAACCTGTTTTCCCTACAGAGACACAATGTTGACCAAACTGCTTATTCCCAATTCCTTCTAGACGTTACATTCCTCCCACTTAAATGCACATGATCTTCATCAGAACGCCCCGGGGGAAAGGGGATGGATGAAAGAAAGAGAGAGAGCCACTAGAGCCACAGGTCCGGATCTGAACGATTGGTCATGGTCCTTGAAAATCGTCTATTTCCTATGACAAATTACGTATCAGTCAAACAGCTCATAACCATTTTCATACCAGTCTCTGACTACTATGTGCAAGCTAGGTGTACCAGTTAGGTTCCCCTGTCCCGCTTTAGATGGCTCTCCTTCTCTCTAGGAATTTTCAGGAAATTATGTGGATTACCTGTAATTAAATAAGAACCTTGTACCTCCTATAATATCTATGACTACTCCCACTATGACCCCAGATTGATCCCATGTCATCTTAATTAATGCCTACCTAAATGTACTTGAAGTGCTGTGGATATCTTGTTTGATGACCTTGCTAAGATTTCCTAAGATGCTGACTCACTCAACTCCATAGACATTTAATTAGGTAACAAATTCTCAGGTAATTAGGTTTGCAGACATTCATGGGTTAATTTACGCACTGTACTTAGAATTCCAAGGAACACACATTTGGTGTCTTTCGATCACACTGAAAACATAAGGTTAATATCAAAGATTACAGTGCAAAGTTTGCATCACTCTGGAAACATAAGGGTAATACCAGAAGATCACAGTGCAATGTTTGCACCACTCTATGATCATAGGGTTAATATCAAAAGATCAGAGTACAATGTTTGTAACACTCTGGGAACATAGGGTTAATATCAATGACACAAGCAATCATTTCTATCACTTGTACATCACAGCATAAGTTGAGTATAGAAATGAAACTTTCAGACCATTCACAGAATGTTCCGTATCACCAGCACCAATTATGCAAATGTCATATTAAACTTAGCAATAACAAACATATTCACAATATATAGGCCCTCATTACAACCCAGGCGGTCGATGTTAAAGCGGCGGTAATACCACCAACAGGCTGTCCGTAACAAAAATGGAATCACGATCACGTCGGAAACTGCCAACACAGACAGCCACTTTAACACTCCGATCACCACCGTGGTGGCAACAAACACCACAGCAGTAACCTCCAACAGCCAGGCGGAAGACAATGTACCACCCACCCCATTACAACCCGCCCATCCGCCAGCTTATCCGGGGCGGTACCAACGCCATCAAAAGCACGGCGGAAACAGTACACAGAAGGGAAACCACTCACCTCTCGACAGCCAAGGAAGAACCAGGATGCCATGGAGCCCAAGCTACAGGTATTATCCATGTTGGTGTATCTTCTCATCTACCAGGAGTACAAACTGCGGCAGCGGCGATGACCACAGTGAGTACTGCACCTAGCACACAGGGGAGGGGGGAGGAAAAAGAGAGTGACACACACAAGCAACATGCAATACCCCCACCCCCACCCTCACCCTCACCCCCAACACCACACACACAAACACATGCATCAACATTACATATACACCCTGTAACCCTCTGGAAGAACGCAAGGGCAAAAGGAATGGAGTCAAATGAGTGTCATATTAGAAATAGTCAGATATACGTTACAAATTCAAAAACAGTATTTATAATATATACAGTACATTGTCCATTCAAAATGTCCGTAGCCCACAGGGCCAAAACGCATAGGCCAAGCCCACACTTGACTCCTGCCTCAATACAGAGAGAACACTGCAGGAGCATCAGGTCGAAAACACACAGGCATCTCAGGGGGACGGCGAAGGGGGGGGGCACCTCAGCCAGAACATGGGACAACGCCACTGCTCCTGGAGGGGGCTCCATGCCCACAGCGATGTCCTGGGGAGTGCAAGGCCACAGTCTCTCAAGTGGGTGGTTTGCCCACTGCTTGGGCCTGGGGAGTGCAAAGCCACAGTCTCTCAAGTCTCTCAAGTGGGTGGTTTGCCCACTGCTTGGTCCTGGAAAGAGCAAGGCCACAGTCTCTCAAGTCTCTCAAGTGGGTGGTTTGCCCACTGCTTGGTCCTGGAGAGTGCAAAGGCAAAGTCTCTCAAGTGGGTGGTTTGCCCACTGCTTGGTCCTGGGGAGTGCAAAGCCACAGTCCCTCAAGTCTCTCAAGTGGATGGTTTGCCTACTGCTTGGTCCTGGGGAGTGCAAGGCCACAGTCTCTCAAGTGGCTGGTTTGCCCACTGCTTGGTCCTGGGGAGTGCAAGGCCACAGTCTCTCTAGTGAGTGGTTTGCCCACTGCTTGGTCCTGGGGAGTGCAAAGCCACAGTTTCTCAAGTGGGTGGGGTGCCCACTGCCTGGTCCTGGGGAGTGCGAGACCACAGTCTCTCAAGTGGATGCCTTTCTCCACTGGTTCTGGAGGGGGCTTTGTTCCCAGTGTGCTTCATCCTGACAAGGATAGGGTGAGTGGATGCCTTTCTCCACTGGTTCTGGAGGGGGCTTTGTGCCCAGTGTGCTTCATCCTGCCAAGGATAGGGTGAGTGAATGCCTTTCTCCACTGATTCTGGAGGGGGCTTTGTGCCCAGTGTGCTTCATCCTGCCAAGGATAGAGTGAGTGGATTCATTTCTTCACTAGTTCTGGAGGGGGCTTTGTGCCCAGAGATGCAACACTTGGGGGGTGGCAGTTCACAGTCCCTCACCTGGGTGTCTGAGCCACGAGATTTGCAGTGACCAGGATAGATGATAGCCATTGGAGGCAGGGCTAGAGTCCATCCGGCGGCGGCTACGGCTGCACAGTGGTGGTAGTGCCGGTGCTGGTGGGGGTGCTGCAAGTGGTGGAGGGAGGCTCCAGCCCCACCCCTGCAGCCTCGGACAGCTGCCCACTCTGGCTGCTGCTGCTGGCAGTGGTGCTTTTGTGTAGCCATTTTAGCTATAGCCCCATGCACATTATTTTAACACACTAGGCAAGCCGATGTGCACCTTAACCTAGATATATTTTATTCAGCTTTATTTTATTATTGTTACAATAGCCACTTTTACCGTATTGTTTTATTTTCTGTTTATCTAACTGTTTCTGCCTAGGCCAGCACTCTGTTCTCAAACAAGACATTCTAGCTCACTCTGTACTTCTTCCAAGGCTACAGCACGGTACATTGCCGGTGAACATGGTAGAAGTTTAGTCTCCAACATTCGTAGAAAACACACATCCTTAAGTAGGGACATTTTCTCAGAACATCAGCTGTGTTGTTATAAAAACATTTCCTTGTCCCTTACACGTGAGAGGGAGATTCCAGCCAGAGAACCACGACTGTAAGCTGATTGCAGAATGCTTTGCTACAGATGCTATCGCAGACAGCAGGCCTTTGCTCAGGCATGGGGGATGATGCTTTCCCAGGGGAACCTGAAGGGCAGAATTGGAGCTTAACATGCTATGCTCTATTATAGCCTAGGTAGGAGTTAGCCTATTGACAATAGTGACAATATGATAGCGTTATTTCTATGCTTCACTCTCCTCGTCACCGTTTTCATACTGTCATATTGTGTCGTCCTGGTTATTGCATCTCACGCTTTGATATCTAAGATGCACTCGTTTTATCAAAATCATTACTGAAACATATACTGCCTCTGTTTGTCATTTATATATGAGACTAAGGTAACTGAGAGAAACGGATGAGACCTGAGTGACCATGGCTTCCCTGAGTGACCAAGTATCTCATGCGCTCAGCTGCCCAGTCATCCCTATCCTTTGGTAGAGATGAGGCGCTGCAGTTAGCCAGAGCAAAACCCAGATTGGAGCGACAGGTGTCACCCGCAGTGGGTTAGACTTAGTCTCCCACACCGTGGGCGATTCTTCCACTCAAAATCCAGTAGTCTCATTAGAATAATGAAAGCTTACGCGATATGGCACCGCCAACGTGTGGTCAGGCTCTAATTTGTGGGTCCTCCGGAGTATCTCTGTCTCATTATATGCAATGATACCTCAATACTGTATACGGAGACGTCCGTGGTACTGAGGATTTCCACTCCAGCTAGGTAGGCTATCCTATTTGAGGCTGGAGGTTGTTCAAGCTTGAACTTTAAAAGGAAAAACCCCATTTGGGTTGCCTTCTCTGAACATTTCTTCGATCTAGTATGGCGAATCCACAGCAGATAACAACAGCAGTCAATATGAGACAACCTCTGACTGCACACTTACTAGTAAATGGCCTAACGGCCCGGGGGGGTCCAGCCACATTTGTGGTGGACGCCCACCCAGCTTATAGAACAGAACTCTTCTATTCTTGGGTCACATTTCCAGCAGTTAATGGCAACACAAACACATTTCATCATTATAAACTTGCAAACGAACCTCGACAATACAGGGCATATGCATATTTAGAAATACCATTATCTTATCAAGAACATAATAATTGGCTTGATGGCGCCCTACCCCACACAATATTACCAGTAAGGTTAGGCCTTTATTGGCCACCTATACACCACATCCTGTAGTAGCGACTTTAGCAGAAGCTGAGGTTCGTTGCTTGTATACTGAATTAACAGCGACATATAGACGAATAGTACAGTTTGTGATGCAAACATTAAATACAAACCCAGCACGTGCTGCTCCAGCACAACCACATGCAGTCATACCAGGTATAAACCCTGCAACTGTACATTCGATCATGGGTAAAGTACCCGCCAAACCAGAGGAAACTCCGTTTTGGTTAGCACAAAAAATAAATGCATTGAAAGCACTATTTCCCCATATCGGACCTCAGGATAAACATAGAATTCTAACGATGTGCTTGCCATTTGATGTGGTCCCTACAGTAGATAACTGTAATACTTGGGGCACGGAATTTGCTGCGCTCTATACAACCGCACACGGTACACCGACACTTGCCAATTTGCTGGAAGTGTTGAAACAAATTCAAGATGAATATGGGGCTGCCCCGGCCCTGGACTTGGGGATGCAACTAATGGACAATTTTGCCACAGTATCCTCAATTATATTAAGTAATCTTAAAGGGGAAGCAGTCGCACTAGCAGTGCGCATGAGGCTCCGTGACGTTCCTCAACAGGATCAGGAACGTGAGCTGCCTAAGATTATCGCAGAGACCTATTCTAGCATTAGTCGAGATAGTTTAGGGGCCAGACCAACAAAAAACACAATTTCGGGGCAAATCTAACAAAGAGTTTTCCAAACAAGTTCCTGAGGGTAATAAGAAATGCTGGGGTAAAAAACAACAAACTCCTTAAAAAGAGAGGGGAAAATCTTCACGTATGGTGACCCCACAGAATAGATATAATCTCAGAAATAGAGATGATATAAAAACACCTGATAGATATCAATATACAGGTACACGCCAATCTTGTTCCTTTCAGGACGATCGGAGCGAAGATCAGAGTACATGAAACTGAGACAGGAATCACAACGCTCATCTGAGGTTTCTGTTAAAAAGGAAGAGAAACCTGCCCAACAAAAACACCAATTCAAAAATACAAAAGTGGCAGCAGTCGCAGTCCGACATGCCACTCAGGAAGAGGGTCTTCTTGAAGAACAGGAACTGGGCACTAGCACTGCTAGACAGTGCAGCAGATGTCACAATAGTTCACCGGAGTCTTCTAGAGCATCTGGAGGTGAAAGCAACTGATGACTTTATACAAGTAGAAACTGCGGACATGCGTGTCTCCACGTCTGATAGGGTGTATAACGTAACGCTACAGTTAGGAGTCATTGAGCGCATAATAGATGCAATCTTTTGGGATCACGTAGTAAGCATATATGATGTTTTGTTGGCCGAACAAGATTGGCCACCTGAACTTGTCCGTACCTGCCCATATGGAGAAGACGTTATTAAACATTCTTTACTTGCCTCTTGTTCCAAAGGAACTCACTGAATCCAATGCCATTGATTGGGCTTTGGCACAGGCACCTGCGTTATATCATAATCACGTAGGATGGGATAAAGAATCCCCCTACCATGTAATTCCTATTAAAAATCAACACCAACCACAAGCTCAGTATCCAATAAAACATGATGCTAAAAACCTGTGAGGGAAATACTCACACAACTAGAATACCAGGGCGTAATTGAAACCTGTGTCTTCCCAGTGAATAATCCATTATTCCCAGTAGCTAAACCTGACCATTCATACAGAATAGTCTTAGACTACAGACACTTAAACAGTCACACACACACATATGCTATACAAAACTCTCATAGCACAGCACTAATGAACAATATAGTGCGTAAAAAATACAAAACAACATTGGATATTTCCAATGGTTTCTTCTGCCAGAATATAGCACCTGAGAGTAGAGACTTAACAAGTTTCAGTGCACAAGGCTCCCAGACACAATTCTGTTGTTTACCCCAAGGGTATAAGAACAGCCCAGGACTGTTCGCAGCTCATGTTACTGCAATTTTACACGAGATTGACCCTGAAGCATTGTCCTACGTAGATGATATTTATCTTACGGATGATGAATTACTACAACATTTAAGACGGGTAGCCGGCATTGTTGTTGGATTTGCTGAATTTGGCTACAAATTCAACTTTAAAAAAAATAAAATTGCCTTCCTCAGTGTCCTGTTCCTGGGATATGAACTGTCAAGTGAAGGAAAGAGCCTAGCACCACAATTTTAGAACAATGCGCACAACTACAACCTCCAAACACGATCAAAAAACTCCAATCCCTATTGGGTTTCCTAAATTTTGGCAGAACTTACATTCCAGATTGTGCTTCACCTATAAAACCTTTATATGATTTGATACGTCCTGATTTTTCAAGTATATTTTGGACAATTGAACACACACGCATTCTCAGAGAACTGCAGACAGACATGCTTGCTGCACAACATTTACACACAAGGGACAACAAAACACATTTGGTCATCAGAGTAATTGCTGGTGCCATCGGTTTCACCTATGTGACATTTAATGAAGGTGAGACAGTCCCGATTGCATACAAATCACACTTGTACTCAGCAGCAGAACAACGCTTTGCTCCAACTGAGAAAATACTCACTGCTGTACAGATGGCGGTCATTAAAGAACAACCTCTAGCCCAGGGCAAACGCATAATTGTTGTTTCCCCAATTCCAGCCCTAGAGGCTGCTACAAAAGTCAGTGTTCCAAACGCAAAATCATTACATCCATGCTGGATACAATGGGCCAGGTCTTTGACAGCCACTGATGTAGACTACATTTCTGACCCAAAATTACAAACTCAAGAATTTTTGCAGTATGAACTAGAATACCCAGTTCCAGCAAACACACTGCCTATCGAACAATATCATAGAATCATGTACACTGATGGCTTTGCACAACCTGCAACTGGCACAAAGCGCCAATATTCTGCTGCTTGTGCTGTCGTAAGCAGCTATATGGAGGACAATACATTTTGTCCCCTACATACATTTACGCAAACCCTAGGGGATTGCACAGCACAATTGGCAGATCTAAAGGCTCTGTTGATGGCACTGGCACATACGGATCCTGCACAGCCAACGCTGATTGTTTGTGATTCGTACTATTGTGTCCAGTCCTTTAATGAATACCTGCATTACTGGTGCCAGAATGGGTTCAGAGATTCTGAAGGCAACACCATTAAACACAGATTACTGTGGGGGAAAGTACCATATCTGAAGGAAACGCTACTAAATGTCCATGTTGTAACCACACACGGACACCAGCGTGTTGGAATACATGTTGCTGGGAATACATTGGCTGATGAAGCCGCAAAGTCAGCAGTGGCTGCTGTTGCTGCAGTAACTCGTTTGAGTTAAAAACCGGACACAGACATATGGGCTGCCGTGACAGCTACGGCGGATGGTACGCCCTATCCAGAAGGGTTTCCTGACAAATGTTCCTACCGAATGGGAGGTATGCTAAACGCTGAGTTTAAGATACCAGGCGTAGGGGTATGAGATATTCCCAACAGAGATATAAGATCACAATTAATTAAAGCAGCACATGAAGGGGTGGCATCTGCCCATGCTGGTGTGGCGGCTACAATCTTAATCTTACAAGCCCGCTATTGGTGGCCAGACCTCTACAAAGAGACCAAGCAGAATGTCCTTTGCTGTGACATCTGCCAACAAATTAAAGTTTCCACTGCCAAACGACTGACGCAGACACCCCTCTTGATTTCAAATAAACCATTACAATGTGTGCACTTGGACCATTGCGGCCCCCTAACACCGGATAGTGCATGCAAGTATATATTAGTCTCTGTTGATTCTTGCTCCAGATTTTTATGGGTGTGGCCACAACGCTCGGCTGACGCTCAGACTGTTATTAAAGATTTGCGAGTCTTCATCGGTACATATGCGGTTGCGGCTTTCCACTCAGACCAGGGCCCTGCTTTCGCCTCAAGGGCATTCAGGGACGCCATGGCTTCGTTGGGGGTCCAACTCCAGTACTCGTCTCCATTTCATCCAGAGGGAAATAGTGTTGTGGTGACTGTCAGTGTGGGGTGTGTAGTGATGGGTGTGCTGGGGATGGTTGTAGTGGATGAGGATGTAGTGCATGCAGATGTGAGTAGAGACGCTACTGAGAGGTAGGTGGACAAGGAGGAGGAGGAGGGCACAGTGGAGGCAGTGGATGTTGGTGTGTCTGCATCTAGATGGTGCTTGTGTGAGTGGCTGTGAGCTGAAGTGTGGTGCTTGTGTTTGCCTGAGCCACTTTTGTGTGTTGATTTGGGTGAATGCTGGTCTGGAGGTCTGCTTGGGATAGGCTGGGGTTGAGGGGATTGGGACTGGGTAGAGGAAGTTGGAGGGGGGAGGCTAGAAACAGGGACAATGGCTACAAACAGTGCGGAGGCCAGAGCCTGAAATGCTCTCTGTTGGGCCGCCACGCCAGAGTGAATGCCCTCCAGGTATGCATTTGTTTGCTGCAAATGCCTCTCGACACCCTGGATGGCATTCAGAATGGTTGACTGCCCAACAGTGAGGGATCTCAGGAGGTCAATAGCCTCCTCACTGAGGGCAGCAGGGCTGACTGGGGCCCGGCCTGAGGTGCCTGGGGTGAAGGAGATGCCCACCCTCCTGGGTGAGTGGGCACGGGAAACACACTAAGGGGCTGCTGGGAGGGCGGTGCTGGGGGGGGGGGTGGCGGCTGTATCTGTTGTTGGGGTGGCCACAGAGGTGTCCGGCACTGCCAGGGAGCTCCCATCGGAGGAGGAGACACTGTCTGTGGTGTCCTCTTCCGTCCCCGTTGTGGTGCTCCCCTCGCCCTCCGTCCCACCGGTAACCTCACCGTCGGTGGATTCAGCCTCCAGGCCCATGTGGGATGCAGCTCCCTCCATCGCCGGTGCCTCTCCTCCTCCGCCAGATTATGCTAATGCATACAAGGACAGGGTGACAAAACAAAAAGGGGGGGACTTGGTCAATGTCAGCAACACCGCTACCGTTGGCGTACACAACTCACAGGGAACAGCCCTATGCACTATTCCATGCACTGCCAGTTACAATGATAGTCACCAGCCCATGGGGTACAATGCCTAACACCATCAGCTGCACACCTGAAAGAAACAGGGCCCTGACCAGTAGTAGATGCCCACTAACACTATAGGGGTTGGAGTGATTCAGACCCTGCCCAACAAGGGACCTACCCTGCCATGTTCTCACTGGCCTAGGGGCACCCACAGTCCCCATCCCCAACCAAGTAAAACCTTAACGCGCGCAAAGTAATGAATCAGATTTTGTACTCACCCCCTTGTGGCTGCTGTGATGCCCTCAAGTGCCCATCCAACTCTGGATAGGCCACCGCCAGGATGCAGAACATCAGGGGGGGCAGGGTGCGACGGGCACCCCTTCCTCGATGGGAGGCCAGCCCCAGCTGGGCCTCCGCCGTATTCCTTGCCCAGCGGCGCAGGTCCTCCCACTGTTTGTGGCAGTGGGTGCTCCGCCTGTCAAAGACCCCCAGGGTCCGCACCTCCGTGGCGATGGCACGCCAAATACCCTTTTTCTGATGGGTGCTGACTTGCAGGAAAAAGACAGCAGAAAAGGGAATTAGTTAACTGTCCGGACCGTCACACTCATGGTCCACCATATCCCTCCCATCCCCTGACGCACATACATTGACCACCATACATGCAGCACTCTAGCCCGGACGCCTCAGCCCACCCACATGTGGCTTAAACACACAGCACCCCATACATTCATGGCCCACTCATCATGCTCACAGTGTACTCACCTGTTTGTCTGGAGGACCGTAGAGTAAAGTGTACTGGGGTAGGACCCCATCCACCAGTCTCTCCAACTCCTCTGCAGTGAAGGCAGGAGCCCTTTCCCCAGACACATGAGCCATTGTCGCTTCCAGACACAGGTCACAGCAGCACTTGCAGTGTAGGTCCTCTCCTGTTGAAGGTTAGGTAGCAAGTGATTGAACAGATGGAAAATGCGGTCACGTCCACGGGGGTGCGTCCCGTCACCACCGGCGTACATCAAAACTGTGTGCCCAATTGGAGCCAGACCTGATGTTAACTATCCGCCAGCCCACAGGTATCCCCCAGCTAGTGCAGGTCTTGTCAGTGCTCCATTTTCTAGCAAGTGATTCTTTCCAAACAACAGTGGCCATGGCATGAGTGATGTCTCAGCCAATGTTTTCCAACGTGTTGACCAGAGTGTTGTCAGTCCTGCTGAAACACATGCACAGCTACATTATATTCCCCCAGGTGGAGGATTTGGCCACAGTGAAAGCTGACTTTTATGCCTTGGGACATATCCCCAACATCATTGGTGCCATTGATGGTACACATGTAGCATTTGTTCCCCCCCGGAGAAATGAACAAGTGCTCAGGAATAGAAAAAGCTATCACTCTATGAATGTGCAGATGGTGTATTTGGCGGACCAGTACATCACCCATGTCAATGCCAAGTATCCTGGTTCTGTGCATGACGCCTTTATCTTGAGGAATAGCAGAATCCCATATGTGATGGGCCAACTCCAGAGGCACCGGGTGTGGCTAATAGGTGAGCCAAAGGTCCCCACACAGTATATGTTGATGTCTGGGTATGGGATTGCCACTAAGCGTTAGAGTGTGGCTAACAGTTGTCACCCTATATTTACAGGTGACTCTGGTTACCCCAACCTCTCATGACTACTGACCCCAGTGAGGAATGCCAGGACAAGGGCAGAGGAATGTTACAATGAGGCACAAGGGCGAACAAGGAGGATTAGTGAGTGGACCTTCGGCCTCCTGAAGGCCAGGTTCCGGTGCCTCCATCTGAGAGGTGTATCCCTGTACTACTCACCCAAGAAGATGTGCTAGATCATCATTGCATGTTGCATGTTGCATGTTGCACAACCTGGCCTTGAGACGGCAGGTGCCCTTTCTGCAGGAGGATGAGCCTGGAGATGGTCTTGTGGCAGCGTTGGAACCTGTGGACAGTGAGGAAGAGGAGGCAGAGGAAGAAGATGTGGACAACAGAAGTAATATCATACAGCAGTACTTCCAGTGACCCACAGGCAAGACACTGCAACTTCACTTTACTTTTCAGTTTTCTGTTTGACATTGTACATGGCAGCCTGATTTCCCTATGTCTAAGGGCACTTACTGTACCCTTTGGCATCTCTATTTTAAGATCTCTGTGGCCCACTCTGGCTTCTGGTATGTTTACTGCTGCCCACTAAAGGTCATACCAATGTATATATAACTGTACTTATGACTTGCAATGTTTTCAGAATGTTGTACTAAAACATATTTCAATCATTTGACAGACTCCAGATTTGTATTTGTTTCAAGGGTGTTTATTTAAGTGCTTATATGTAAGGGGGGATCTGCAATGGGCTGGGTAATGGTGGAGGAATGTCCAGTCAGAGTCCAGTCTCTTGGTATCACAGGTGCATTGTGCAATGGGCATAGGAAGGGGAGCAATGGCAGTTCAAGGTGGACAGGGTGACAGAGTGGGACACAAGGGTGACAATCAGGTGAGTCTTATTTCCTGGCGGGGGTCTTGGCAATGTTCTCTGGCTTCTGCCTGGATTGCAGGGACCGTTTGCGGGGTGGTTCTCCTTCTGCAGTGGATGGGGTTCTGTTGGCCTGTTGGTCCTGTGGCGGTGCCTCCTGTCCACTAGCGCCGGCAGAGGTGGAGGGCTGTTCTTCGGTGTGGCTAGTGTCAGGGGCCCGTTGGTATGTCACTGCCTCCCTCAAGGTGTTAGCCATGTCAGCCAGGACCCCTGCAATGGTGACCACGATGGTGGAGATGTGTTTGAGGTCCTCCCTGATCCCCAGGTACTGTCCCTCCTGCAGCCTCCGGGTCTCCTGCAGCTTGGCCAGTATCAGTCGCGTGACCTCGGGTAGGCTAATAGCAGACCACCAAACGGAGTACAATGAACTCACCTTGGTTATGAGGTTTTACTCGTCCCTATGATGCCCTGTCTTTACCTGGGATGGGCGACTATCAATTAGACTGACTGTGACGACTGGTCCATAGACTGTAAGTGACCTCCCAGCATTTACGGTCTCTGTTTTTGTTTTTTGTTTTTTGTATATTAAGGAGAAGTTACAACTTATCGGTCCTGATGAAGCGCCAGTGGATCAATCCCTGACCGAGTAGGCGCGAAACATGTCGACCCAGTGTTAGGAGTGCAGATTCTTCCCTCCTTCCCCTTTTTTAGGAGTATAGGAGACATTATTCCCTTGATACCCCTACTTGTTTTTAATCTTGGCCTGACCCTTACTACAAGCATTAAATTTAGTTATCAGGTGCTCAGAGCTAATTTTATATACTCTTCACTCTCCTTTTCTCCTCTGTCAGTACGTCCTCCGGACTTATTTTGATCTGCAGGATCATCTTCCGGATGAAGAGCCACCACCTCTTGTGTGGTGGCCCGTCAGACGTTGCAGTACCGGTCTGGCGAGGAGTTAGCCCGATGATGATGCCTAGCATCCTATTGTGATGCTTGAGGGCACTCCTACAATACCTTCTTTTAGTCTTCTTTTCATCCTCTTTGACAATATTCTTGCTTTGGAACAGTGTACACATTTTTTGCTATAGGTTCATAAGGGAGTAAGTACACTGGACCAGATTAATCTCCCTGTCCTCCTCGTATAGCTTGCACCTCTCCTCTAGACAGTGACACAAAGGGAGCTGGGGTGTAGCCTGCATATCCTGTTGAACCATCTGTGCTGGGGGGAGGGGAGGAGTGGTCACTCACACCTGAAAAGGCTGTGCCTGCCGTCACACAATGCAGTCTCCAACCCCGTGGTGTGTTTTTGGGGCCTGGCCTGGGCAAGGCAGGATCTTACAAACAAGAGAGACTTTCCTTTGAAGTTTGCCTACTTCAAAGGCTGAAAGGGGTATAAGTAGTGGACCCAAAACCCCTGGAAATTAGATCACTTCTGGAATCAAGAGGAACCTCTGCCAAGGAGAAGAGCAGAAGAGATGAGGAGAAATGCTGCCCCTGCCTGTGACTGTACTTTGTTGGGTTATCCTGCAGTTGCTGCTTCTGCCTCTGAAAGGGGACAAAGACTAGACTTTGTTGTGCATTCCTGCTTGAGAAGAATGTCCAAGGGCTTGAACTGAGCTTGCCTCCTGTTGTTGAAGTCTCAGGGCCATCAAAGACTTCCTCTGCCAGCACCTGGACTCTCTTCTGAGACTCCTGCCCTGCCAAGTTGTGCCCTATCTAGTCCCTGGGCCCTTAAAAAGTGAAGTTGGCAGAAAGGAACTGAAAATCCACGCACAGAACGCCGTGCAGGGACATTTTCGACACACCTTCTGCAACGCTGAAGGGTCATGGCTTAAATCAATGCTCCACCTGCATCGCGGCTGGGAGATCGAAGCATTGCAGCTGGAGAAACGATGCCTAACACCCGCTTAAGGAGGCTAATAATGACGCAAACACCACGCAGCGCGGTTTTCTGATACCATGAAATAGACTTCTCGCTATCTTCTGAGGGAGAAAAATGACTCATCACTGACCTGATTGGAGAAGGAAATGACGTATGGCCTCACTTGCAAGTAAGGAATCAACGCATCGCTACCCTTTTGCATTGCACGCTTGCCTGTGCACATTTATATTTGACGCTAACCAGGTACTTTGTGTAACAACAGCATTCTCACTGTTTAGGGATTAAGACTAACTATTCTTTGGAAAACTCATATTTTGACTTGTGTATGTTGGATTTTTGTCATTTTGGTCTTGTCTGATTTAGATAAATATTACCTATTTTTCTAAACTGGTGTGGTGTCCATTTTGTAGTGTTTTTACTTTAGTACTGTGTGTGTTGGTACAAACACTTTACATATTGCTTCTGTAAACCTGCTACCTTGCTACCTGCTCGTGTCAAGCTACCAAAGGGGTGAGCGGGGGGTGGCTGAGTATGATTCTCCTTTACCCTGACTAGAGTGCGGGTCCTTGCTTGGACAAGGGGTAACTTGACTGCCAACCAAGGACCGCAGTTCTAACACTGGTGATCAGCTGTGAGAATTTGACTTGTATTTCTCCTTGACATACAGTGATTAAGTGTGCGCTACTGTTTTCAATGCAGACCATTACATGACCACATACAGCTTGTTTTGCTTTTTCTCTTTTTGGATTGTTTCCCCACTTCCATATTTTTGCTGATCTTTGATTGATTTTTTAACTTCATTGGGAACTTTTTTTCCACCTTTGAACTTTGCACGTTTGTTGATTCCTCATCATGTCTCAATCTGGAGATGCATTAGCTGGAGCTGCTTTTGACTTAGGGAAACTGGAGAGCTACACAGTTGTTCAGTTGAGGCAGTTCTGCAAGAATCTTGTCTGTTCCATTAAGGGCTCCACCAGGAAGGAGGAGCTGCAGAAGGCACTGAGGGCCTGGGTGACAGCCAAGGAAGCTTAGGGGCACACAGAGGAGGAGGAGGAGAATGAGGCGGAGGAGGATGAGGAGGTGCAATCCATACACAATGGAATAGTGGGTGGGCCTGTTATGTCAAGGTAGAAAGTCTCCAGGGCAGGTAGCAGTGTGTCATCCAAGGGCCTCACTCCTGAAGAGTCACAGAAGGTCGCAGAGAGGGCTCACCAGTTGGAGTTGGAAAAGTTTAGGATCCAAGAAAGGAGGATGGCTATAGAGGAAAAAAGTTACTGCTGGTTCATGAGCTCAGCTTGAGGGAGCTGGATCATAGGAGCCAGTCCAGTAGGGGTGGTGGCAGCAATATCACAGTGCAGCATGAGAGAAGGGTGCACATTCCTAAAGACCTTGTGTAGGATTACAAAAGGGAGGATGACATATTCTTGATGTTCAAGGGGTATGAGTCTGCTCTCCATATGAGTCTGGTACCTGAAGCTCATTGGGGGGCGGGTCTGTGGAAACACTTTGAGGCAGAGGGGAGGGATACTCTGACATCCTTAGTGGATCCTCAGGGTCTCACTTACTCTATCAAGAAGGACACCCTACTCACAAGGTGTGGTCTCACCCCTGAGCAGTGTAAGGACAAGTTTAGGTCCTACAAAAAGAAGGAATCACAAACATGGTTGGAATGTACTGATTCTTTTTACAGGTCACTGGATGGTTAGGTGAAGGACAGTAATGTGACAATGTATGAGGGGCTTTATAATTTAATTGCTTGTGAGCACTTGTACAGTTTATGTTCTTGTGGTTCAAGGGGTATGAGTCTGCTCGCCATATGAGTCTGGTCCCTGAAGCTCATTGGGGGGCGGGTCTGTGGAAGTACTTTGAGACAGAGGGGAGGGATACTCTGACATCCTTAGGCAATCCTCAGGGTCTCACTTACTCTACCATGAAGGACGCCCTACTCTCAAGGTGTGGTCTCACACCTGAGCAGCATAACAACAAGTTTAGGTCCTATAAGAAGAAGGAATCCCAAACATGGTTGGAATGTCTTGATTCTTTTTGCAGGTCACTGGATGGTTGGGTGAAGGGCAGTACAGTGACAATGTATGACCGGCTTTACAATTGAATTGCTTGTGAGCGCTTGTACAGTTTATGTTTTCCAGAGCTGCGCCAGCACCTAACTGACAGCAAGCTGACTGATCCCAGGAAGCGTGTGCAGGAAGGGGACCATTGGGAGAGCACAAGGGTCCAGAAGAGGTGTGGGGGAGACCACAATAGGGGTGAGCAAGGTCCCTCTCAGAAGAAAGGAGGGGTAAGGGTAAACAGGGGTAGTTCTCTAAAGGGCCTGAATCTAATTCCCAGGGTAAAGATTTCCAGCCCCCTGATGAAAAGAAACCATGGTTCTCCAAAGGGAAACCTGTGGAGGGAGGTCTCCCTGCTAGTGTTATGCATGTGACCAAGTAAGTCAGGTGCGAGGGGATCCCAAATGTCCCAAGGGTACACCGGCACCCACTGGGGCTCAGTCACAGGGTTTGGCCAGTGAAGCGCTTGGGAAGAGGTTGGTTCCAGGTGGAGGGGGGGGGGGGCAGCTGAGATGACCCTGGTCTCACTAGGGGACAGTGAGATAGTCCAGAGAACCCTAGTGTCTGAGAACACTACAAATTACAGGCAGTGTGTGACCGGGCAGAGGGAGGAGGCCCTGAGAGACAGGGGAGCCATTGTGACTACAGTGAGGAGTCACCTGGTGTCTGAAGAGCAGATAGAGCCCCATGTACTGCACCAAGTAGTTGCAGTGGACAACTCAGAGCACCTGTGGAGAGTGGCACAGGTTCCCTTTGAATGGCGGGGACTCAGGTTATTTGAAGGTAGCTTTGAGTCCAACCATGCCTGTGGATTGTTTGCTTGGCAATGACCTTGAGGATTCCCCTTGAAAGGAGGTGGCTCACAGGTCACACTTGGAGATGTTGGGTGTGCCTGGATGTGTATGCATATCCACCCGGTCAATGGCAGTGCGTCAGGGTGGCCGGAAGCCCCTGCAGCCTGAAACAGTGGCCCAGGGGACCCCCAAGAAGAGAAAGGTCAAGAGGTGTGGGAACCTGGCCCCAGAATTCCCCACGGTCCGGGAGGAGGCAGAGCCTGAGGGTGATGCCCCGGAGCCTACATGGGAACAGGTGGCTGAGCTTGGAGAGGTCCCTGAGCTGTCACAGTGGCAGCAGGAAGGGGGCCCACCAGGGAGGCATTCTATGAGGGACAGAAGGTATGCCCTACTCTGAAGGCTTTGCGGCAGCAGGCTGCAGGCCTGGCGGCTGGCAAGGAGCCAGGATCTCACCTCATTTATTGGGAGGACAGCCTCCTGTATAGTGAGCCTAGGGCTACTGAACCTGGGTCAGCCCATGTGCTGGTGGTACCCCAGTGCTTCAGAGCCTTCCTACTGAGTCTGGCTCATGAAGTGCCTTTAGCCGGACAGTTGGATGAGGAAAATACCTCCAAATGGCTTGTTACCCACTTTTAATGGCCCCTAATGTTCAGGCACTCGAATGCTCATTGAAGGTCTTGACAAACTTGTTAGGCAAGTGGCAAGGGTGGGGGGAAATGCAAGGCTCCCTTCTAACCTTTTTCAGTGGTTAGTACCCCCTTTGAAAGGGTTGGTATTGACATTGTGGAGCCTCTGGATCCCAAGACAGCCATGGGCAACAGGTTCATACTGGTCTTGGTGGACCATGTCACCCGGTACCCAGAAGCCGTTCCTCTGAGGTCAATCCCCTCCCCGGTGGTGGGTCATGCGTTGGTGTTTTTTTTAACCCGTATGTGGTTCCCTAAGGAAGGGGTATCTGATAGGGGTACCAACTTCATATCTACTTATATGAAGTCTCCATTGCAGGAGCGTGGGGTAACGTATAAGTTCACCACTCCTTACCACCCCCCAAAGCAATGGTCTGGTTGAAAGTTTCAACTGCACCTTAAAAGGCATGATCATGGGCCTGTCAGAGCCCTTGAGGGGAAAGTGGGACATCCTCTTGCCATGCCTTCTGTTCATCTACAGGGAGGTGCCTCAAAAAGGGCATGGATTTAGTCCTTTTGAGTTACTGTATGGCCATCCTGTCAGGGTACCTTTGAGTCTGGTGAAGGAGGGCTTAGAGAAAGCCTCCAGTAAACCTCCCCAGGATGTATTTAGTTACATGCTGGCCTTCAGAAACCAGATTGCCCGCTTCACAGCTCTCGCACAAGAGAACCTATAAGCAAGCCAGGAACAAATGAAATGGTGGTAAGACCAGAATGCCACTCTGGTTGAGTTTCAGCCTGGGCACAAATTGTGGGTAGTGGCACCAGTGGGGCCTAGGGCACTCCAGGACAAGTGGACTGGACCATTTGAAGTGGTGGAGCGTAAGAGCAAAGTCACCTACCTAGTGGACTTGCGGACTTCCAGGAACCCCTTAAGGGTCCTGCATGTGAACCGTCTCAAGCCACACTTTGAGCGGACTGAATTCTCCATGCTCCTAGCGTCAGATGATGGGGTGGAGGAAGAGAGTGAGCCTCTTCCTGACCTCCTATCTGCTGGAGAGAAAGATGGGCCTGTGGAGGGAGTGAATTGCTCCCCCTCCCGTGCCTCAGAACAACAGAGGGACTGTCACCAGGTATTGGGTCAGTTTGCCTCCCTGTTCTCCTTGATCCCAGGGGTCACACACTTGTGTACACATGATGAGGACAGTGGGGACAGTCTACCTATTTAACAGAAGGTTTACAGGGTGACTAATAAGGTCAGGGCTTGCATCAAAGATGAGGTGTCTAAGATGTTAACCCTAGGGGTAATTTAGTTTTCTAGCAGTACTTTGGCAAGCCCTGTGTTCTTGGTCCCAAAGGCTGCTGCTTCAAGTGCCACTCCAGAACTCTGGATCTGTGTGGTCTACCGGGGTTTCAATGGGGTCACTAAAACTGATGCGCACCCCAAACTCCCAGCTGATGAGCTCATCAATAGGTTGGGAGCTGCCAAATACCTCAGCACCATTGATTTGATGCCTGGGTATTGGCAGATTGCCCTAACTGAGGGGGCCAAGGAGAGGTCAGCATTTTCTACCACCGATGGGCACTACCAGTTTAAAGTGAAGCCCTTTGGGATGAAAAATGCCCTTGCCACATTTCAGAGGTTGGTCAACCAGGTATTGACTGGGCTGGATGACTTCAGCGCAGCCTACCTGGATGATATTGCAGTGTTCAGTCCCACTTGGGATGAACACTTTCAGCTCCTCTGCAGAGTGTTGGAGACCCTGCAAAAGGCAGGCCTCACTGTTAAGGCCAGTAAGTGCCAAACATGGCAGGGTTCAGCAGTGTATTCGGAACACCAGGTAGGGAAAGGCCAGGTGGCACCCCTACGGCCAGAAATTGACACCATCCTGGCTTGGAGCCTCCCAAGACCCAGACTGGGATAAGGGGCTTTTTAGACCTCACTGGCTATTATGGGCGATTTGTCAAGGGATATGTCACCATTGTTGCCCCCTTGAATGAGTTGACTTCCAAGAACCAACCAAGAAAGGTGATCTGGACAGAGGCTTGCCAGACCTCTTTTTATGCCCTGAAGACTGCCATATGTGCAGCACCTGTGCTGAAGGCACCTGACTACTCCAAGGGGTTTGTTGTGCACATATACACCTCAGAGCATGGTATAGGAGCAGTACTCACACCCTAATGAAGAGGGCCTAGATCAACTTGTAGCCTTCATTAGCAGGAGATTACTTCCCAGGGAACGTAAGCGGAGTGCATTAGAGCGTGAAGCTTTTGCTGTGGTCCAGGCGCCGAAGAAGCTAAGACCCTACTTGTTTGGGACTCACTTCTGGGTTCAGACCAACCACAGACTCCTCAAAACTGTTGAGGAGGTCCATTTCCCTAGAGGGGATGGACTTTACGGTGGAATACCGCCCTGGTACAGAACACGCCAATGCTGATGGTCTGTCCAGATTCTTCCGCCTTAGTGAAGAGAACTCCCATGAAGTTGGGTAGTTGCTCCCCACTTTCAGCTGGGGGGGACACTTGTTAGACTTGACATCCTTGGTGTGATCTCCCCTAACTTTTTGCCTCTGTTTCCCGGGTTGTTGATGTGTGCTGGACTCTGTTTTTGCTGTTTTTGGTACTCTGGGCACTTTACCACTGCTGTCCAGTGCTAAAGTGCAGGTGCTCCTATGTAAAATGTGTGTGTAATTGACTTTCCATGATTGGCATACTTGATTTACTTTACTAGTAAGTCCCTAGTACAGTGCACTATAGGTGCCCAGGGCCTGTAAATCAAATACTACTAGGGGGCCTGCAGCCCTGGTTGTGCCACCCACATTAGTAGCCCTGTAAACATGGCTCAGACCTGCCACTGCAGTGTCTGTGTGTGCAGTTTTAAACTGTCAATTCGATTTGGCAAGTGTAATTACTTGCCAGGCTTACACCTTCCCTTTTCATACATGTACGGCACCCCTATGGTAGGCCTTAGGTAGCCCCATGGGCAGGGTGCATTGTATGTTTAAGGTAGGACATATACTAGTGTGTTTTATATGTCTTAACAGTGAAATACTGCCAAATTCGTTTTTTACCATGCAAGGCCTATCTCTCTCATAGGTTATCAGGGGGCTGCCTTTAAATAATAGTAAAGTGGAGATTCCTTTTGGGAGCAGATAGAAATGAGGAGTTTAGGGTCTCTGAACTCACAATTTAAAAATGCATCTTTTGGTAAAGGTTGTTTTTAGACTGTGGCCGTCATTACAACCCTGGTGGTCGGTGTTAAAGCGGCAGCAATACTGCAAACAGGCCAGTGGAAAAAAAAATGGGATTACGACTGTGGCGGAAACTGCCAACACAGACAGCCACTTCAACACTCCGACCGCCACGGCGGTAGAAACAAACACCGCAGCGGTCACCGCCAACAGACACGCGGAAGACAAAGTACCGCCCACCATATTTCAAGATGCCTATTTGCCAGCTTTTCCGGGGTGGAACCAACGCGATCAAAAGCACGGCTGAAACAGTACACAGAAGGGAAAACACTCACCTCTCGACACCCAACGAGGAACCAGGACGCCATGGAGCCCGAACTTCATATGTTACCCATGTTGGTTTACCTCCTCTTCTACCAGGAGTACGAACAGTGGCGGGGGTGACTATGGTGAGTACTGCACCTACAACACAGGGGAGGGGGGAGGAAAGAGAGTGACACACACAAGCAACACGCAACACCCCCCCCACCCCCACCCTCACACCCGACAACATACACACAAATACATGCATCAACATTACATATACACCCTCCCACCCCCTGGAAGAACACAAGGACAAAAGGAAATGATTGTAACGATTGTAATCATTAAAAATCCATTAGTCAAAAGTCAAAATGCAGTATATACAAATATGTACACCAACTACACAAGTTCGGATAGTGTACCAATCATTGTCCGTGGCCCACAGGCCCCAAAATGCATGGGCGAAGCCCACATATGATGCCTAACTTGAAACGGAGAGAACACTGCTGGGGCATCGGATTGAAAATACACAGGCACCTCAGGGGGAGGAGGGGCACCTCAGCCTGATGAACGCACGACGCCACTGCTGTACGAGGGGGCTCCATGCCCACTGCTGTATCCTGGGGAGTGCAAAGAAACAGTCTCTCAAGTCTCTTCAGTGGGTGGTTTGCCCACTGCTTTAGCCTGGGGAGTGCAAAGCCACAGTCTCTCAAGTGCATAACAGTCTCCACTGGTTCTGGAGGGGGCCTGGTGCCCAGAGTGCTTCATCCTGCCAAGGACTGAGGTAGTGGATGTCAATCTCCACTGGTTCTGGAGGGGGCCTGGTTCCCAGAGTGCTTTATCCTTCCAAGCACTGAGGTAGTGAACGTCAATCTCCACTGGTTCTGGAGGGGGCATGGTGCCCAGAGTGCTCCACGTGCAGTGTGGCCGGGACAATTCCCTCACCTGGGTGTGCGTGCCACGAGATTGGCGAGGTTCAGGTAGCATGATATGCCATGGAGGCAGCGACATACCCCACATTGCTGCAGCTTTGCATTCCACCTGCAGGTGCAAACAGTGATGGAAGTCATGCCTCATGGAAGCTGCCCAGGGTCCAGGAACTCACCTCCAGCCTCAGACGACTGACCACTGGGGATGGTAGCCACATCAGCGGTGGTGCCAGTATCCGAGGACACCACAGGGCCAGTGGCGGTGCTTGTGGCGGTGTCTGTGGCGGCGGTGCTTGCAGCAGTGTCTGTGGCGGCGGTGCTGGTGGCAGTGTCTGTGGCGGTGGTGCTGGTGGCGGTGCATGGGTCAGCACCTGCTGAGGAACAAAGCAGGACGTCTCCTGCAGCCTCGGATGGCTGCCCACTGCGGAAGAGGCTGGGGACTACCACTGAGGCTGTAGACGTGCCGGGGCGGTGCAGGTGGTGGTGCAGGTGGTTGGGCAGCTAGCGGTGTTCGCCTCCGTACAGGTTTGCGTGGTCGTGGACAGAAGGTGTGACACTGGTCCCTCAGTCATGCCACCATGCCCTCTCCTGACCTGCTCTTCTGCTTTTGGCCCTTCCCCACCTTTGATGGTGCAGCAGTTGTCTTGCCACTATCCCCTTTGGTTTTTGCTGAGCCCTTGGTGGCTGGTAGTTTCGGCTTCTCCCTCCGGGATGTGGGCACCTTGGCAGGTGGCGGAATGTCCTTGCCCTCGCTATGTGGCACACTGGCAGCCCTGATGGGTGGCGCACTCGATGACCCCGCAGTTGCTGGCACCACTGTGCCTGGGGATGTGGTGGCAGATGTGCTGGGCTGGGACCTGGAAAATCTGGCCCTAGGTGAAGGACGGGGGTGTGTGTAGGGAAGAGGTCAATGTTAGCCACGAAAAGTTTTTTAGACACACTGGGATGGGAAGATGGAGGGGGTTTGGGCGTGGAGGTAGAGGTAGTGGTTGTAGGAGGTGTACGTCTCCTGAATTTGGGTGAAGGTGCATGGACCAGAGGCTGTTGTGAGGTGGATGGCTGTTGGGTGGGTGTGTGTCTGCGTTTGTGTACTTTGGGAGGAGGGCTCACTGACACACTGGGAGAGGACACTGGGGATGTGTGAATGGTAGTGGGGGTGGTGAGTGCACGTGAGCGGTGTGTGGAGATGGGCGTGCTGGTGATGGAGGTAGTGGCTGAGGGTATAGTGCATGCAGGTGTTAGTGGAGACGAGACAGGGAGGGAGGAGGAGGACGTGGATGCGGGGGACACAGTGTAGGCAGTGGATGTTGCTGTGTCTGCATGGGGATAGTGCTTGTGTGAGTGCCTGTGGGATGTGCACTCTTGTGTGTTGATGAGTGTGCATGCTGGTCTGATGGTGTGCTTGAGATAGGCTGAGGTACAGGGGATTGGGTCTGGGTGGAGGAAGTTGGAGGGGGAAGGCTGGACACAGGGACAATGGCTGCCATCAGTGTTGAGGCCAGAGCCTGAAATGCTCTCTGTTGGGCTGCCTGCCCAGAATGAATGCCCTACAGGTATGCATTTGTTTGTTGCAAATGCCTCTCTACACCCTGGATGGCATTCACAATGGTAAATTGCCCAACAGTGAGGGATCTCAGGAGGTCAATAGCCTCGTCACTGAGGGCAGCAGGGCTGACTGGGGCAGGGCCTGCGGTGCCTGGGGCGAAGGAGATGCCCACCCTCCGGGGTGAACAGGCACGGGACACACGCTGAGAGGCTGCTGGAAGTGTGGTGCTGGTAGCGGGGGTGGCGGCTGTATCTGTTGATGCGGTGGGCACAGACGTGCCCGCCACCACAAGGGAGCTCCCATCAGAGGAGGAGTCGCTGTCACTGCTGTCTGCCCCTGTCCCTGCCGTGGAGCTCCCCTCGCCCTCCATCCCACTGGTAGCTTCAGACTCCCTTGCTTCATCCTCCAGGGCCAAGTGGGTTGCCGCCTCCCTCCTGCTCCGGTGCCAATGCTGCTCTGCCTGATGATGCTATTGCACACAAGAACAGGGAGACCACAAAAAGGGGGGGAGACAGAAGAAAGACATGTTCAGTGCATGCAACACCACTACCGTTGGCAGACACAACACACATTGAGCCGCCCTCTGCACTACGCCATGCACTGACAGTTCCTAGAAATTTCATCTGCCATGGGGTACGAGGCCTAAGACCAATTGCTGCATACCTGGAAGTCACAGGAGCCTGACTAGGTGTAGATGACTCTTACCACTGGTGGGGTTGGGGTGCCACATAGCCTGCCCACAAGGGACCTTGCCTACCATGTTCGCCCTGGCCTAGGGGAACCCACTGCCCACCTCCCCCACCCAGACACCTCGTAATGCACGCAGAGTCAGCTGAATGAGAGTGTACTCACCCCCTTGTGGCTGCTGTGATGCCCTCAAGTGCCCATCCAACTCCGGATAGGCCACCGTCAGGATCCGGAACATCAGGGGGGTCATGGTGCGACAGGCACCCCTCCCACGTTGGGAGGCCATCCCCAGCTGGGCCTCCGCCATCTTCTTGCTCCAGCGGCGCAGGTCCTCCCATCTTTTACGGCAGTGGGTGCTCCATCTGTGGTAGACCCCCAGGGTCCGGACGTCCTTGGCAATGGCACGCCAAATGCCCTTCTTCTGGTGGGCGCTGACCTAGAGGAATGGTACAGGGGGAAAGGAAATTACTTACCCGTCCGGACAGTCATACTCATTGCCCACCAGTTCGCACCCATGCCCTGACCCACATACACACATACACTCACCATCCGCACATGCAGGCCTCAGCCCCCCATGCATCTTCCATCCACACCACTCTAAACATGCATTGCCCATGCAGCATGCTCACAGTGTACTCACCTGTTTGTCTGGAGGACCATACAGTTGCCTGTACTGGGGGAGGACCCCATCCACTAGTGTCTCCAACTCCTCCGAAGTGAAGGCAGGGGCCCTTTCCCCAGACACTGTAGCCATCATCGCTTCCAGACACAGGTCACAGCAGCACTTGCAGTGTAGGTCCTCTCCTGTTGAAGGTCAGGTATCAAGTGAGGGAACAGACAGAAAATGGCGGTCACTTCCGCAGCAGTGCGTACCCTCACCACCGGCGTACACCATCATTGGCTCCTGGGACCCATAGGGCCCAATGTTAACCAATGCAGTATTGCGCCGCGGTCTTTGACCGCCCACCGCGACGGTGTACAACACCAGCGCAGTTACCTCATATCCCCTTGTCCCACCTTACAGGTCAGGCATCCCCCATTTCAGGAGGCCACATGGGATGAATGTTAACTGTGTCACGCCTATCTGGGCTGGGAATATAGACAGATACCGGCACATTGTGGATTAATAAAGTTTCTCCAAATAACAAATTGTGATACCTTAGTGTTGGATGACTCTCTGCTCGCTGTTCTCCTCCATAGGGCACGCCTGCTGTGGCAGGTGATGAGATGGCAGCATCCTCCGGTGTACAGACCCCTGGGGGACCTGTCAACAATGGAAGAGATCCTAGTCACATACAGGCTTGATTGTGCAACAATCCAGGAACTGTGTGCCCAGTTGGAGCCAGAACTGATTTCATCTATCAGCAATCCCACAGGAATCCCCCCTCTAGTTCAGGTCCTGTCTGTACTCCATTTTCTGGCAAGTGGGTCTTTTCAATCAACAGTGGCCATGGCATCACGCATGGCCTAGCCAATGTTCTCTAACGTGTTGTCCAGAGTGTTGTCTGCCCTGCTGAAACACATGCGCAGCTACATCGTTTTCCCTCAGGTGGAGGATTTGCCCACAGTGAAAGGTGACTTCTATGCCCTGGGACATATCCCCAACATCATTGGTGCCATTGATGGGACACATGTGGCATTTATACCCCCGCAGGAATTAATAGGTGTATAGAAACTGGAAGAGCTACCATTCAATGAATGTGCAGGTGGTGTGTTTGGCAGACCAGTACATCTCCCATGTCAATGCCAAGTATCCTGGCTCTGTGCATGACGCTTACATTTTGAGAAATAGCAGCATCCCTTATGTGATGGGGCAACTCCAGAGGCACCGTGTGTGGCTAATAGGTGAGGGCAAGGTCCCAATACAGTTGACATAGGTGTCTGGGTATGGGGCTGTCCCTAAGGGTTAGTGTGTGTCTAACAGATATCCATCGACATTTGCTGGTGACTCTGGTTACCCCAACCTGTCATGGCTACTGACCCCAGTGAAGAATCCCAGGACAAGGGCAGAGGAACGCTACATTGAGGCACATGGGCGAACTGGGAGGGTGATTGAACGCACCTTCGGCCTACTGAAGGTCAGATTCTGGTGCCTACATCTGACAGGTGGATCCCTATACTACTCACTGATGAAGGTGTGCCAGATAATAGTGGCCTGTTGTATGCTGCACAACCTGGCTTTGCGACAGCAGGTGCCTTTTCTGCAGGAGGATGGGCCAGATGGTGGTCTTGTGGCAGCTCTGGAGCCTGTGGACAGTGAAGAAGAGGAGGCAGAAGAAGAGGATATTGACAACCAAAACAACATCATCATGCAATACTTCCAGTGAGACACAGGTAAGAAGATGTAACTGCTTCCCACATCTCATACTGGTGTTTGAGCAAGCATAAGTCTGTCATTTTAATTCAGTGTATGGACCCTGACTTGTCACTTTGACTTTCCATTTCACAGATCTGGGTCCCACTTTGTGCCCTCTGCTCTGTTTACTCCTGGCCTACAGCTGTGTTACATTGGTATGTGAACAAGTACATTGACATTGCTATATTCCATAGTTATTGCAATTACACATTTGTGAAAGCAGAGACTGACTCCAGATTATTTTGTGTTTGAAGTGTGTTTATTCCTGTGCAAATAAGTGGAGGTGGGTTGCAAAATGGGCAGGGGTGATGGTGAAGGAATGTCCATGGCCATGGCAGAGTCCAGTCTATTTGTTTCACAGGTGGATTGTCAAAAGGGGCATAGGAAGTGGAGCAATGGCAGTTTAAGGATGGACAGGGTGACATAGTGAGACCGAAGGGTGACATTCACTGGGGCCTCATTTCCTGGTGGGGGTCTTGGCAATGTTCTCTGTCATGTTCCTGGATCTCAGGTACCGTTTGCGGGGTGATTCTCCATCTGCAGGGGGTGGGGTGCTGGTGTCCTGTTGTTCCTGTGGCGGTGCTTCCTGCCCACTAGCGCCGGCGGAGGTGGAGGGCTGTTCATCGTCCAGGCTAGTGTCAGGGGCCCCTTGTTGTGCCACTGTGTCCCTCCTGGTGTTGAGAAGGTCTGCCAGCACCCCTGCAATGGTGACCAGGGTGGTGTTAATGGACTTCAAGTCCTCCCTGATACCAAGGTAATATTCCTCCTGCAGCCGCTGGGTCTCCTGAAACTTGGCTAGTACCGTTGTCATGGTCTCCTGGGAATGATGGTACGCCCTCATGATGTTGGAGAGTGCCTCGTGGAGTGTCGGTTCCCTGGGCCTGTCCCCCGTCACACAGCAGTCCTCCCAGTTTCCTTGTTATCCTGTGCCTCTGTCCCCTGAACCGTGTGCCCACTGCCCCCAGGTCCCTGATCGTCCTGTGTTATTGGGTTTGCCTGGGTTCCCTGCAGTGGTGGACACACTGCTGATTGACATGTCCTGGGGACAGAGGGATGGGCCCACTGGGTGGGTGCTGTGCTGGTGTTTCCTAAGGGGGGAGCGTCTGTGGTGGCTTGTGACAGTGGCAGGGTAACCGACTGTCCCGAAGTCCCAGATGGGTCATCTTGATCCAGGCGTGCAGAGCTGCTGTCATCACTGTGGGCCTCCTCTGTGTGGGGACTGAATATGTCTGGCACCTCCTGTCCGGTGATGTTGGGTAGGGGTCCTGATGGGGTGTAAATGCATAGTTATTGTATCTGTGTGTGCCATTGTGTGCAATGGGTGCGTGACCGTCTACTCCAGTGCTTGCATTATTGGCTTGGTCCTAGTGTGATTGGTGATTTTGGGGCATGAGCGAGTCTCTATACTGGCATGCTTGGGTGATGGGTGTCCATGCATTGGTGTTACATGCAGGGCTTGGTTTTGGGATGTATGGGTTGTGTTGGTTGGGTATCTGTGGGTTGTTGGGGTGATGGGTGTGAGGGTAAGGGTCGGAGTATGTATTGGCATGCGGGTGGATGATAAGGTAATAAATATTTGCCTTACCAGAGTCCAGTCCTCCTGCTACTCCTGCGAGGCCCTCAGGATGCATGATCGCCAAGACTTGCTCCTCCCATGTTGTTAGTTGTGGGGGAGGAGGTGGGGGTCCACCGCCAGTCCTCTGTACAGCAATCTGGTGTCTTGAGACCACGGAACGCACCTTCCCCCGTAGGTCGTTCCACCTCTTCCTGATGTCATCCCGTGTTCTTGGATGCTGTCCCACTGCGTTTACCCTGTCGACAATTCTTCTCCACAGCTCCATCTTCCTTGCAATGGATGTCTGCTGCACCTGTGTGCCGAATAGCTGTGGCTCTACCCAAATGATTTCCTCCACCATGATCCTGAGCTCCTCCTTAGAGAACCTGGGGTGTCTTTGAGGTGCCATGATGTGGTGTGGGTGATGTGTGAGGTGGTGTCGGTTGTGATGTGTGAGGGGATTTGTTAGTGTGTGTTGTTTGAGGTGCGTGGATGTTGTGTAAGTGATGGTGTTGTGTGTCTGTGGATGCAGGTGTTGTTTTTGGTAGTGTCTCTCTCTGGCCTGCTTTCAAATTTCTGGTAGTAAGGGTTTGTGGGTAATGTGGGTGTGTGTTTTATATTGGATTGGGTGTGCAGGAGTGGTGTATGTATGTGTACCAGGTGTGTGTAATTTGATTTGTCCAATGTGGTTGTGTTTTGTAAGTGTGTGTGTATTTTGAGCGCGGCGGTGTGTACCGCCAATGGCTTACCACGGTTGAAAGACCGCCGTGTTGATTCGTGGGTCGTGATAGTGTGGACGTATTCTTGTTGGCGTGACAGTGTCGGTTTTGGTATCGCCAGTTTATCACTGACCTTTGGTGTGGCGGACTTGTGTGGGTGTCTGTATTGTGGCGGATTCGGAGCTGTGGGTCGTAATACCTGTAGCGGAATTCCGCGGCCGCAGCAGAATGTTGGCGGTCTTCTGCACGGCGGTAAGAGGGATTTACGGCCAGGGTTGTAATGAGGGCCTGTGTGTTTGAAAATGCCACTTTTAGAAAGTAGTCATTTTCCTGCTTAAACCATTCTGTGACTCTGCCTGTTTGTGGATTCCCAGTCTAGGTCAGTTTGACAGTTGGGCTGTTTGCACCTCTCCTCTAGACAGTGACACAAAGGGAGCTGGGGTGTAGCCTGAATATCCTGTTGAGCCATCTGTGCTGGGGTGAGTGGAGGAGTAGTCACTCACACCTGAAAGGGCTGTGCTTGCCCTCACACAATGCAGTCCCCAACCCCCTGGTGTGTGTCTGGGGCCTGGCCTGGGCCAGGCTGAATCTTACAAACAAGAGAGACTCTCCTTTGAAGTTTTCCTACTTCAAAGGCGGAAAGGGGTGTAAGTAGTGGACCTAAAAAAAACCTGAACCACTTCTGGAATCAAGAGGAACCTCTGCCAAGGAGAAGAGCTGAAGAGCTGAGGAGAAGTGCTGCCCCTGCCTGTGAATGTGCTTTGTTGGGCTATCCTGCAGCTGCTGCTTCTGCCTGTGAAAGGGGACAAAGACTGGACCTTGTTGTGTCTTCCTGCTTGAGAAGAATCTCCAAGGGCTTGAACTGAGCTTGCGTCCTGTTTTTGAAGTCTCAGGGCCATCAAAGACTTCCCCTGCCAGCACCTGGACTCTCTGCTGAGACTCCTACCATGCCAAGTGGTGCTTATGCAGTGCTTGGGCCCTTGAAAGGTGAAGTTGGCAGACAAGAACTGAAAATCCACACACAGTGCGTGGAAATTTTCGAGGCACCTTTCGAAAATGCAGCCGGCTTTGCAGCAGAAATTGATGTCCCACTTGCATCGCAGCTGGGAGATCGACGCATCGTGGCTGGAGAAAGGGCGAGCAACACCCGCGTACTGAGGCTGATAACGATGCAAACCCCACGCAATGCGGTTTTCTGATACTGTGCTACCGGATTTTCCATGCATCGTCCCTGAGCATCAAAGTCAACCTGACTCTGCACGGATCTGAGGTGCCCCATCTGGAAATCGATGCATTGATCTCTTGCGAGGGAGAAAAACGATGTATTGCTGACCTGACCCTAGAAGGAAATGACGCACAGCCTCACTTGCGAGCAAGGAATCAGCATATTGCTACCCTTTTCTGACTCACGCTCGCCCATGCGGCTTTATGTTTGACGCTATCCAGGTACTTTGTGTAACAACAGCATTCTCACTGTTTTCTAAGGGTTAAGACTCTTAAATCCTCATTACAACCCTGGCGGTCGGTGATAAAACGGCAGTAACACCGTCAACAAGCCGGCAGTAAAAAAAATTGAACTATGACCACGGCGGAAACCGCTCACACAGACAGCCACTTTAACACACTGACCGCCAAGGCGGTAGCAACAAGCACCACGGCGGTAACTGCCAACAGCCAGGCAGAAGACAATGTACTGCCCACTGCATTACAACAGGCCTATCCGCCACCTTTTTCCGGGGCGGTACCAACGACATCAAAAGCACGGCGGAAACAGAACACAGAAGGGAAGCGACTCACCTCTGGACACTCATGGAAGAACCACGCCTCCATGGAGCCCGAAGTGCAGGTGTTCCCCATGCTGGTCTACCTCCTCCTACACCATGAATACCAATGCCGGCGAAGATGACCACAGTGAGTACTGCCGCTTTGGTCACAAGGGAAGGGGGAAGAAAAAGAGAGTGACACACACACACAACACGCAACACACTCACCCCCAACACCATACACACAAACCAGGTGCAATAACATTACATATTTACCCCATGCCCCTCCGGGATAATGCAAGGACAAAAGAAAATGATTAAAGTGAGTGCAATAAGATAAAATACTGGAAATATATCCTCAAAAACCAAAACAGTATATACATATATACAAATGGAGGGACACTGCCCAGTCCACAATGTCCTTGGGCCACAGGCCACATCACATAGGCCAAGGCCCCACTTGACTCCTGCATCAACACGGGGAAAATACTGCAGGGGCATCAGTTCAAAAACACACAGGCACCTCAGGGGGACGGGGAAAGGGGGAGCACCTCAGCCGGAAGATGGTACAACACCACTGGTCCTGGAGTGGGCAACATGCTCTGTGCTTGGTCCTGGGGAGTGAAAAGCCACAGTCTCAAGTGGGTGGTTTGCCCACTGCTTGGTCCTGGGGAGTGCAAGGTCACAGTCTCTCAAGTGGATGGCTTCTCCACTCGTTATGGAGGGGGCTTTGTGCCCAGTGTGCTTCATCCTGGCAAGGAGGGGGTTAGTGGATGCCTTCTTCCACTGGTTCTGGAGGGGGTTTTGTGGCCAGTGTGCTTCATCCTGGCAAGGAGGGGGTAAGTGGATGCCTTCTTCCACTGGTTCTGGAGTGGGCTTTGTGCCCAGAGTGCTTCATCCTGGCAAGGATGGGGTGAGTGGATGCCTTATTCTACTGGTTCTGGAGGGGTCTTTGTTCCCAGTGTGCTTCATCCTGGCAAGGATGGGGTGAGTGGATGCCTTCTTCCACTGGTTCTGGAGGGGGCTTTGTGGCCAGTGTGCTTCATCCTGGCAAGAAGGGGGTGAGTGGATCAGGCCTCCTGTCCTTCCTGTCTGCAGGTGCAGGCCCTTTCCCCTTTCCCTTGTAAGCTGGTGGTGCCTTCTTGCCCTTGCCATCTGGTGGTGCTCCTTGCCCTTGCCCTTGACAGCTGGTGTTGCATCCTCACCTTTCCCCTTGGCAGCTGGTGCAGGCACACTGCCAGTGTTGATGGGTGGTTCCTTGGAGCATCTCACACCTGCAGTAGCTGCCAACACTACTGTGGCCGTGGACTGGGTGGCTGAGGTGCTAGCCTGTGTTCTGACCACCCTGGCCTGACATGAAGGACGGGGGAGGGGTAGGGAAGAGGTCAATGGCGGAAAGGAAAAGCTTCTTAGGAACACTGGGGCGGGAGGAGGGTGAAGGATTGAGAGTGGAGGAAGAGGGAGTGGTTGCTGGAGGTGTCTGTCTGCTGTGTTTGGGTGCAGGTGCATGGGCTGGATGCTGTTGTGAGGTGGATGGCTGTTGGGTGTCTGAGTGCTTGTGTTTGTGTACTTTGGGAGGAGGGGGCACAGACACAGTGGGAGAGGACACAGGAGACGTGTGCATGGATGTGGGGATGGTGACTGTCAGTAAGGGATGTGTAGTGATAGGCGTGATGGTGATGGAGGCAGTGGATGAGGATGTAGTGCATGTAGGAGTGAGTGGAGATGCTACTGGGAGGGAGGTGGACGACAAGGAGGAGGGGGACACAGTGGAGGCAGTGGATGTTGGTGTGTCTGCATCTGGATGGTGTTTGTGTGAGTGCTTGTAGGATCATGTGTGGTGCTTGTGTTTGCCTGAACCACTCCTGTGTGTTGTCTTGGGTGCATGCTGGTCTGAATGTGTGTTTGGGATAGGTTGGGGTTCAGGGGAATGGGACTGGGCAGAGGACGTTGGATGGGGGAGGCTAGAGATAGGAACAATGGCTGCCATCAGGGAGGAGGCCAGAGCCCGGATTGATCTCTGTTGGGCCGCCATGCCAGAGTGAATGCCCTCCAGGAATGCATTTGTTTGTTGCAAATGGCCTTCCAGCCTCTGGTTGGCATTCACTATGGCTGACTGCCCAAAAGAGATGGATCGCAGGAGGTCAATAGCCTCCTCACTCAGGGCAGGAGGGCTAACTTGGGCAGGGCCTGAGGTGCCTGGGGAGAAGGAGATGCCCACCCTCTTGGGTGAGCGGGCACAGGAAACTAACTGAGGGGCTGCTGGGAGGGCAGTGCTGGAACGGGGGTGGCAGCTGTACCTGTGGATGGGGTGAGCACAGAGGTGTCCGCCACCACTAGGGATCTTCCATCGGAGGAGGTATCACTGTCAGAACTGTCCCCTCCTGTCTCCACTGTGGTGCTCCCCTTTCCCTCCATTTCACTGGTGCCCTCACGGTCGGTGGATTCAGCCTCATGGGCCCTGTGGCTCCTTCTGTCGCTGGTGCCTCTGCTCCTCCGCCAGATGATGCTAATGCACAGAAGGACAGGGTAACAAAACAAAAAAGGGGGGGGAAGAGACAGAGTATACACTTGGTCAATGGCAGCAAAAACACCACCGTTGGCGTGCACGACACACACACACACAGGCAGCCTCCCTACGCACTAGGCAATGCACTATCAGTCACAACGCTAGTCACCAGACCATGGACAGGAATACCTAACACCAATTGCAGCATATCTGAGACCCACAGAGCCCTGCCCAGTAGCGGATGCCTACTAGCTTGGTTGGAGGTGGTGTTCATCAGCCCCTGCCCAACATTGAACCTACCCTGCAATGTCCGACCTTGCCTAGGGGCACCATCAGGCCCACATCCCTCACCCGAAGAACACTCCACCACGCACAAGTAGTATACTGTGAAACTGTACTCACCCCCTTGTGGCTGATGTGATGCTCTCAAGCGCCCATCCAGCTCCGGATAGGCCACCGCCAGTAAGCGGAACATCAGGGGTCAGGGTTCGACTGGCACCCCTTCCTCTTTGGGAGGCCATCCCTAGCTGGACCTCCACCGTCTTCTTTGCCCAGCGTCTCAGGTCCTCCCACCGTTTGCGACAATGGGTGCTCCGCCTGCCATAGACCCCCAGGGCCCACACATCCTTGGCGATGGCACACCACATACCCTTTTTCTGATAGGCGCTGACCTGCAGAGAAATAAACATAGTAAAAAGGTATCAGTCATACCGTCCAGCCTGTTACACTCATGGCCCACCATACCCCTCCCATCCCCTTATGCACAGACATTGCACACCATACATGCAGCATGCTGCACAGGACCCTGCAACCACCTCCCCCTTACACGAGGCCCTCAGATACAGCACTCCATGCATTCATGCCCCATGCATCGTGCTCACAGTGTACTCACCTGTTGGTCTGGAGGCCCATACAGCATTCGGGACTGGGTTAGGACCCCATCCACCAGTCTCTCCAACTCCGCAGCGGTGAAGGCAGGGGGCCTTTCCCCAGTGACATGAGCCATGGTCGGTTCCAGACACAGGTCACAGCAGCACTTGCAGTGTAGGTCCTCTCCTGTTGAAGGTCAGGTAGCAAGTGAGTGAACTGTTAGAAAATGGCAGTCACGTCTGCGGCGGTGCGTACCGTCACCGCCGGCGAACATCACCATTGGCCACTGTAACCCATAGGGCCCAATTACAACCAATGAGGAGCTGCACGGCGGTACTCGACCGCCTCCCGCAACAGTGCACAACGTCAGTGGCATTACCTCATTTCCTCCTGTCCATCCACATAGGAAAGGCAGACGCCATTTGAGGAGGGGGGCAGGCCATGGCACCCAACTGCATCACAGTACACATAGGCACCATTTGGGCCCATCCAACAACATACTGTTACAATCAAAACATGCAATGCAGTGTAGTGTTTGGAAATGTGGTATACTGACCAGCTGCTTCCCGTTTTGCCCCCTAGATTACAACCACGGTGGATGAATAGGAGATGGAGACATCCCCCGTGTACAGGCCCCTGCTGGACATTATCCTCACCTACAGACTCGATAGGGCCACAATCCAAGAGCTGTGTGCCCAATTGGAGCCAGACCTGATCTCTTCCATCTGCCATCCCACTGGGATCCCCCTCTTGTGCAAGTGCTATCTGTGCTCCATTTCTTGGCAACTGGTTCTTTCCAAGTGCCAGTGGGCTTGGCAGCAGGAGTGTCACAGCCAATATTCTCAATAGTGCTAACAAGAGTGTTGTCGGCCCTGATGAAACACATGCACAGCTACATTGTTTTCCCCCAGGGGGAGGATTTGGCAACAGTGAAAGCTGACTTCTATGCAATGGGACATATCCCCAACATCATTGGGGCAGTTGATGGTACACATATTGCCTTTGACCCCCCCCCCCGGAGAAATGAACAGGTGTTCAGAAATCGAAAGAGCTTTCACTCAATGAATGTGCCGATAGTGTGCCTGGCAGACCAGTACATCGCCCATGTCAATGCAAAGTATCCTGGCTCTGTGCATGATGCCTTTATCCTGAGGAATAGCAGCATCCCATATGTGATGGCTCCACTCCAGAGCCACCGGGTGTGGCTAATAGGTGAGCCCATGGTTCTCACCCAGTATATGTTGGTACATGGGGTTGGCCCTAAGGGTTAGTGTTTGGCTAACAGGTATCCCTCGATATTTGCAGGTGACTCTGGTTACCCCAACCTCTCATAGCTACTGACCCAGTGAGGAATCCCAGGACAAGGGCAGAGGAACATTACAATGAGGCACATGGACGAACAAGAAGAATTATAGAGCGAACATTCCGCCTCCTGAAGGCCAGGTTTCGGTGCCTCCATCTAACAGGTGGTTCCCTGTGCTACTCACCCAAGAAGGTGTGCCAGATGATCCTGGCATGTTGCATGTTGCACAACTTTGCCTTAGGTCACCAGGTGCCTTTTCTGCAGGAGGATGAGGCTGGAAATGGGCATGTGCCAGAGGTGGAGCCTGTGGACAGTGATGAAGAGGAGGGAGAGGATGAGGACAGTAGAACATCAATCATACGACAGTACTTCCAGTGACACACAGGTAAGACACTGTAACTTCACCTTCCATTGACAGTATTGTATTGGATATTGTCACTGGCAGGCTGATATTCCCACTACTATGGCCACTTACTGTTCCCTTTGGTATGTCTATTTACAGATATATCTGCCCCACTCTGGCTCCTGGTGTGTTGACTGCAGCAAACTATAGGTCATTCCTATTTATACATTACTGTACAGTTGAATTGCAATATTTACAGATTGTTAAACAAATACATAGTTCAATCAATTGACAGACTCACTACTTGTATTTTTACAAGGGTGTTTATTTATGTGCTAATAAGTGGATGGGGTGTTGTTATAGGCTGGGGTGGTGGTGGAGGAGAGTCCAGGGAAAAGTTTCATTCTATTTGTATCACAGGTGCACTGTCCAAAGGGTCATAGGAAGTGGAGCAATGGCAGTTCAAGGTGGACACGGTGACAGAGTGGGACACAAGGGTGACATTCAGAAGAGTCTTATTTCCTGGCGGGGGTCTTGGCAATGTTCTCTGGCTTCTCCCTGGATCGCAGGGACCGGTTGTGTGGTGGTTCCCCTTCTGCAGGGGGAGGGGTGCTGATGGCCTGTTGTTCCTGAGGCGGGGCCTCCTGTCCACTAGCGTCAGTGGAGGTGGAGGGCTGTTCATCAGTGTGGCTATTGTCAGGGGCCCGGTGGTGTGGCACTGCCTCCCTCATGGTGTTGGCCATGTCTGCCAGTACCCCTGCAATGGTGACATTCAGAAGAGTCTTATTTCCTGGCGGGGGTCTTGGCAATGTTCTCTGGCTTCTCCCTGGATCGCAGGGACCGGTTGTGTGGTGGTTCCCCTTCTGCAGGGGGAGGGGTGCTGATGGCCTGTTGTTCCTGAGGCGGGGCCTCCTGTCCACTAGCGTCAGTGGAGGTGGAGGGCTGTTCATCAGTGTGGCTAGTGTCAGGGGCCCGGTGGTGTGGCACTGCCTCCCTCATGGTGTTGGCCATGTCTGCCAGTACCCCTGCAATGGTGACCAGGGTGGTGTGAATGTCCCTCAGGTCCTCCCTGATCACCAGGTACTGTCCCTCCTGCAGCCTCTGGGTCTCCTGCAACTTGGCCAGTATCTGGCCCATTGTCGCCTGGGAATGGTCGTATGCTCTCAGGATGTTGCTGAGTGCCTCCTGGAGAGTCGGTTCCCTGGGCTTGTCCTCCCCCTGTCGCACAACAGTCCTCCCAGCTTCCCTGCTGTCCTGTGTCTCTGTCCCCTGAACCGTGTGCCCACTGACACTGACCCCAGGGCCCTCATTGTACCGTGTTTGTGGGGTTGCCTGGGGTCACTGTAGTGGTGGACACACTGCTGATTGACGTGTCCTGAAGACAGAGGTATGGGCCAGCTGGGTGGGTCCTGTGGTGGTGTTTCCTGAGGGGGGAGGCTCTGTGGTGGTATGGGACTGTGCCTTGGTAACCAACTGTCCAGAGGTCCCTGATGGGCAAGGTTGGTCATCCTGATCCAGGCATGTAGAGCTGCTGTCATCACTGTGGGCCTCTTCCGGGGGGGGGACTGGATGTTGCTGGCACCTCCTCTCCGGTGACGCTGTGTGGGGGACCTGTGGGGATGTAAATGCAGTGTTATTGTTTCTGCATGTGACATCTTCTGCATGGGTGTGTCCAGTCATTGGTGTTTGCATGCAGGCCTTGGTAGTGGGAAGGGTGGGTTGTGATGGTGGGGTGTATGTGAGGTGGTGGGGCGATGGGGGTGAGGGTAGGGGTGGGGGTTTGTGATGGCATGCAGGTAGAGGGGGTGATAGTAATAGAGAATTGACTTACCAGAGTCCAGTCCTGCTACTCCTGCCAGGCCCTCAGGATGGAGTAATGCCAAGACTTACTCCTCCCATGTTGTTAGTTGTGGGTTAGGAGGTGGGGGTCCACCGCCAGTCCTCTGTACTGCTATCTGGTGTCTTGCAACCACGGAACGTACCTTCCCCCGTAGGTCGTTCCACCTCTTCCTGATGTCATCCTTTGTTCTGGGGTGCTGTCACATGGCGTTGACCCTGTCCACGATACTCCGCCATATCTCCAACTTCCTGGCAATGGATGTCTGCTGCACCTGTGACCCAAATAGCTGTGGCTTTACCTGGATCATTTCCTCCACCATGACCCTTAGCTCCTCCTCTGAGAACCTGGGGTGTCTTTTAGGTGCCATGAGTGTAGTGTGAGTGGTGTGTATGTGGGTGTGTGGGGTGATGTGTTGGGGTGTGTGCTGTGAGGTGCGTGGATGGTGTATGTGTGATGGTGTTCTGTGGCTCTGGTTCTGTGGGTGCTCTTGGTGTGTCTCTCCCACAGTTATCAATTTTCTTGAGTTGTAAAGGGTTGTGGGTAATGTGTGTGTGTGTTTTATAGTGGTGTGGGTGTGTGGGTGTGGTGTGTGTATGGGTGTCAGGTGTGTGTTATTCAAAAAGTCCAATGTGGTGTTGTTTTGCTATGTTGTGAGTATTTTGAGCGTGGCAGTATGTACCACCAATGGTTTAGCGCCACTGAATGCCCGCCACAGTGATTTGTGGGTCATAATGCTGTGGGTGTAATTCTGTTGGCGTAATGTTGTGGGTTTTGCTACTGCAATGTTATCACTGACCTTTGGTCTGGCGGACTTGTGTGTGTGTCTGTATAGTGACGGATTGCTATGTGTGTGTGTCATAATATGGATAGCGGTAAACCGCAATGGCGGCGGTATGATGGCGGCAGTCGGCATGGCGTTAAGCAGGACTTACTGCCAATGTCATAATGAGGGCCTTATTCTTTTGAAAATACACATCTTGACTTGTGCATGTTGGATTTTGGTCTTGTTTGGTTTAGATAAATATTACCTATTTTTCTAAACTGGTGTGGTGTCCAATTTGTAGTGTTTTCACTGTATTACTGTATGTGGTGGTACAAATACTTTACACATTGCTTCTGAACATAAGCCTACCTGCTCGTGCCAAGCTACCAAGGGGGTGAGTAGGCGTTAACTGAGTGAGATTCTCCTTTACCCTGACTAGAGTGAGGGTCCTTGCATGGACAGGGGTAACCTGACTGCCAACCAAAGATCCAATTTCTAACAGTGTTTATTGACCTTCAGTGCAATTAAACAGTGCCTGATGGGCTGGTCTGAGTGGTCAGTGTGTGGACTGGGTTTTGGGTGTTTGTGGGTCTGTTTTACGGTATGGTGGGACAGTTTTTTCTGTTTGTTTACCTGATTTTGTCTCAAGCATAGCCTGAAGCAAGCACATGTGTATGCAATCTCCACTGCCATGCAAAACACCTATACAGCGTTGTTAGACCTGACAGCCTTAGGGTGGTCACTCCTAACTTTTTGCCTGCCTCCCTCCACTTTTTAGATTCTGTTTTTGCTGGTTTTAAGACTCTGTGCACTTTACCACTGCTAACCAGTGCTAAAGTGCATATTCTCTCTCCCTTTAAACATGATAACATTGGATCATACCCAACTGGACTATTTAATTTACTTATAAGTCCCTAGTAGAGTGCACTATATGTGCCCACGGCCTGTAGATTAAATGCTACTAGTGGGCCTGCAGCACTGATTGTGCCACCCCCTTAAGTAGCCCCTTAACCTTGTCTCAGGCCTGCCATTGCAAGGCCTGTGTGGGCAGTTTCACTGCCAATTCGACTTGACATTTAAAAGTACTTGCCAAGCCTAAAACTCCCCTTTATCTACATATAAGACACCCATAAGGTATGCCCTAGGTAACCCATAGGGCAGGGTGCTCTGTAGGCAAAAGGCAGAACATGTACCTATGTAGTTTACATGTCCTGGTAGTGTAAAACACCTAAATTTGTTTTTACACTGCTGTGAGGCCTGCTCCCTTCATAGGCTAACATTGGGGCTGCCCTTGTACATTGTTTGAGTGGTAGCTGCTGATTTGAAAGGAGTAGGAAGGTCATATTTAGTATGGCCAGAATGGTGATATAAATTCCTGCTGACTGGTGAAGTTGGATTTAATAATACCATTTTAGAAATGACACTTTTAGAAAGTGAGCATTTCTCTGCACTTAAATCTTTCTGTGCCTTACAATCCACGTCTGACTGAGTTTAGTTGACAGCTCCTTGTACATTCACTCAGACACACCCCAAACACAGGATACTCAGCCTCACTTGTGTACATCTGCATTTTGAATGGGTCTTCCTGGGCTGGGAGGGTGGAGGGCCTTCACACAAAGGACTGCCACACCCCCTACTGGGACCCTGGCAGAGAGGATTGAACTGAAAGGGGACCTGGTGCCCTTCTAAGCCACTGTTTGAAGTCTCCCCCGTTTCAAAGGCAAATTTGGGTATATAAACAGGGCCTCTGCCCTTACCAACTCAGACACTTCCTGGAGAAGAAACTTGAACCACAACCTGCATCCTGCCAAGAAGAACTGTCTGCTTTCTGTGAAGGACTGCTGCCTTGCTGCTCTCTGGCTGTGGTGAAGAAGTGCTCTCTAAGGGCTTGGATAGAGCTTGCCTCCTGTTCCCTGAAGTCGCAGGACCAAAAAGACTTCATCTCTACAGGAAGGACTCCTTGTGTGGTGAAATTTGAAGCACAGCCCGCCAGAAACGATGCACAGCCTGCACCGCAGTGAAAATTTCACTGCGTGCCGAACCGGAACGATGCCACCCGACTTCGCAATGAGAAGATCGACGCAGCGGCAGCGCCAGCGTAGCGACTGGAAATTCGATGCATGGCCCACTTGATCGACGCACAGCCGAGGCAGAATGATGCAGCCCGACTTACAGAGAGGAATTGACGCAGCACCGGCTGTGTGGTAGAAAATTCAATGCAACGCCCACCGGATCAACGCAGCTCCATCCTGCCAGCGCAGGAAATCCACGCATCGTCCCTGGGGTGTCTGAAAACCCCGCAACCCGAAGAGGATCCACGTAATTGACGCACAGCTGTCCCTGCGTGAAAACTAAATGACGCATCGCCGTGTGCAGCCTGAAAAATCAACGCACACCCCTTTGTTTCCACACCTCTCTTCCTCTGCGGTTTTTTACAGATATTTTTCACGCAAACCAGGTACTTTGTGCTTGGAGGAGACTTTGGCCCTCATTACAACATTGGCGGCAAAAGCCGCTTACCGCCGTGCAGAAGACCGCCAACACACCACTGCGGCAGCGGAATTCCACCACGGTCATTATGACCCACTGCTCGGAATCCGCCAAAATTCAGACACCCACACAAGTCCGCCACACCAAAGGTCAGTGATAAACTGGCAAAAACAAAACCTCCACCGTCACGCCAACAGGAATACACCCACACTATCATAACACACGAATCCACGCGGCGGTCATTCAACCGCGGTATTCCATTGGCGGTACACACCGCCAAGCTCAAAATACACACACATTTACAAAACACAACCACATTGGACAATTCCAAATACACACACCTGAGACACATACACACACCACTCTCACACACCCATTACAATATAAAACACACACCCACATCACCCACAAACCCCCACGACAAAATTACAGAGAGAAGGCCAGAGAGAGACACTACAAACAACTAACAAGCATCCACAGGCACACAATACCATCACCCACATAACTTCCACGCACCTCACACAACACACCACTAAATTTCACCCCACTTATCACTACACACACCACCCCACACATCACCCACACCACCCCATGGCACGGCAAAGACACCCCAGGTTCTCTGAGGAGGACCTCAGGGTCATGGTGGAGGAAATCGTCCGGGTAGAGCCACAGCTATTCGGATCACAGGTGCAGCACACCTCCATAGCTAGGAAGATGGAGCTATGGCGCAGAATAGTGGACAAGGTCAACGCAGTGGGACAGCACCCAAGAAATAAGGATGACATCAGGAAGAGGTGGAACGACCTACGGGGGAAGGTGCGTTCCGTGGTCTCAAGACACCACATCGCGGTATAGAGGACTGGTGGCGGACCCCCACCTCCTCCCCCACAACTAACAACATGGGAGGAGCAAGTCTTGGCGATTCTGCATCCTGAGGGCATTGCAGGAGTAGATGGAGGAATGGACTCTGGTAAGTCAAATCTTAACTATTACATCCCCCACCCTACTTGCATTCTATCACATTACCCCACCCTCACCCCCATCACTCCAACTCCTCACAAATGTCCCAACATCACAAACCACACATCCCAACACCAAGCCCTGCATGCAGCAACAAAGCATGGACAACCATCACCAAAGCATGGCCACTGCACATACCCATACACCCCCCTAAACCTCCATCACACAAGGACCCACACAGGAATGCAAGCACTGGGGTACAGGGTCACCCACCCATTGCACACCATGGCACACACAGATGTAATAAACATCCTTTTATACCCCTGCAGGACCCCTACCCAACGTCACGGGACAGGAGGGTCCACACATGTCCACACCACCAACAGAAGAGGCCCACAGTGATGACAGCAGCTCTGTCCAACTGGATCTAGATGACCAGCCCGGCCCATCTGGGACCTTTGGACAGTCGGTTCCCCTGACACAGTCACAGGCCACCACAGAGTTTCCCCCCTCTGGAAACACCAGCACAGCACCCACCCAGCGGGCTCATACCTCTGTCCCCAGGACACGTCAAGCAGCAGTGTCTCCACCACTACAGGGAACCCAGGCTAACCCACCACCCTAACAACAACAGGGACCTGGTGGCAGTGGGCACATGGTCCAGGGGACGGAGGCACAGGAACACAGGGGAACTGGGAGGGCTGCTGTGCGACAGGGGGAGGACAGGCTCAGGGAACCCACTCTCCACAAGGCCCTCTCCAACATCATGGGAGCCTACCACCATTCCCAGGAGACGATGGCAACAGTACTGGCCAAGTTTCAGGAGACCCAGTGCTTGCAGGAGGAACAGTATTTGTGCTTCAGTGAGGAACTCAGATCCATCAATTCCACCATGGGCACCATCGTAGGGGTGCTGAAGGAAGTCCTCAACACCAGGAGGGACACTGTGGCACAACAAGGGGCCCCTGACACTAACCTGGACGATGAACTGCCCACCACCTCCACCGGTGATATTGGACAGGAGGCACCGCCACAGGACCACCACACCAGCACCCCACCCCCTGCAGAGGGAGAACCATCCCGCAAACGGTCCCTGAGATCCAGGACAAAGACAGAGAACGATGCCAAGACCCCCGCCAAAAAATGAGACCACCCTGAATGTCATCTTTCTGTCCCACCTTGTCACCCTGTCCATCCTCAAACTGCCCAAGCTCCACTTCCTATGCCCATTTGGGCAATGCACTTATGAGACTAATAGACTGGACTCTGCCATGGACATTCCTCCACCATCACCCCTCACCATTTTACAACCCCCTCCAATATTGAGCACTGAAATAAACACCCTTAAAGCACAAAAAAATCTGGAGTCTGTCTGTGATTTTGAAATAGTGTATTAGCAATTACAGTGACAAAATGCTCTTTCAATTGTAATGTCAACATACCTATGTCACACAGCTCTAGTCCATGAGGAAACAAAGCAGATGTCACACAGTGGGACCCACATCTGTGAAATCGTAAGGGAAAGTGACAACTCAGTGACCATACACTGGGTGAAAACGACAGACAGTAGAGAGGTAGTAGTGTTAAAGTACATGTAGTAAGCATGTTTGTATTCTTACCTGTGTCTCACTGGAAGTATTGCAGGATAACTGAGTTCCTGTTGTCGATGTCCTCTTCTTCTGCTTCCTCGTCTTCACTGTCCACAGGCTCCACAGCTGCCACAATACCGCCATCTGGACCATCCTCCTGCAGAAAAGGCACCTGTTGTCGCAAAGCTAAGTTGGGAAGCATACAGCAGGCCACAATGATCTGGCACACCTTCTTTGGTGAGTAGAATAGGGATCCACCTGTCATATGGAGGCACCTGAACCTCGCCTTCAGGAGGCCGAAGGTCTGCTCTCTAATCCTCTGAGTCTGCCCATGGGCCTCATTGTTGCATTCCTCTGCCCTTGTCCTGGGATTCCTCACTGGGGTCAGTAGCCATGACAGGTTGGGGTAACCAGAGTCACCTGCAAATGGCGAGGGCAACTGTTGGACACACACTAACCTGTAGGGATATCCCCAGACCCAGACAACCATTCCCACTGACTTGCTTCCAGGTGCTCACCTAATAGCCACACACAGTGCCTCTGGAGTTGACCCATCACATAAGGGATGCTGCTATTCCGCAGGATGTAAGCGTCATTCACTGAGCCAGGGAATTTGGCATTCACATGGGAGATGTACTGGTCTGCCAAACACACCATCTGCACATTCATGGAATGATATCTCTTCCGGTTTCTGTGCACCTGTTCACTCCTGTGGGGGGTACCAAAGCCACATGTGTCCCATCAATGGCACCTATGATGTTGGGGATATGTCCCAGGGCATAGAAGTCACCTTTCACTGTAGGCAAATCCTCCACTTGAGGGAAAACAATGTAGCTCCGCATGTGTTTCAGCAGGGCAGAAAACACTCTGGACAACACGTTGGAAAACATAGGCTGGGACATCCCTGATGCTATGGCCACTGTTGTTTGAAATGACCCACTTGCAAGGAAATAGAGTACTGACAGCACCTGCACTAGAGGGGGGGATTCCTGTGGGATGGCGGATGGCTGACATCAGGTCTGGCTCCAGCTGGGCACACAGTTCCTGGATTGTGGCACGATCAAGCCTGTAGGTGATGATCACATGTCTTTCCTCCATTGTCGACAGGTCCACCAGCGGTCTTTACACCGGAGGATGCCGCCATCTCCTCACATGTCCCAGCGTACAGTGCCTAGGAAGGCCAACAACGAGCACAGAGTCAACCAACTCAGAGGTACGTACCCACAGCTTACACAGAACACAAATCATAATCCGAAATTTGGCCTGTATGAGTGTTGAGGCAAAGCCTAGGTATGTGTGACGCAGTTAAATATTAAGCCATGTGGGCCCCTGAAATGGCAGCTGCCTGACCAGTGGGACAATGGGATGTAAGGTAACTGCGCTGGCATTGTACACCGTTGCGGTAGGCGGTCGAAGACCGCTGCGCAATTCTGCATTGGTTGACATTGGACCCTATGGGTCCCAGGAGCCAATGACAATGTACGCCGGCAGTGACGGTACGCACCGCCGCGGACGTGACTGCCATTTTCTATCTGTTCAATCACTCGATTCCTGATCTTGGAGAGGAGAGGACCTACACTGCAAGTGCTGCTGTGACCTCGGTCTGGAAGAGACAATAGCTCATGCGTCTGGGGAAAGGGCCCCTGCCTTCAGCACAGAGGAGTTGGAGAAACTCGTGGATGGGGTCCTCCCAAAGTACATGCTACTCTACGGTCCTCCAGACAAACAGGTAAGTACACTGGGAGCATGCTGTCTGGGCTATGCCTGTGTGGAGTGGGGTGGATGAAAGATGGGGGGGGAGATTGAGGCGTGCATGAAACAACGGTGAGTGCATGTGCCACATGGCAAGGGTAGGGATGGGGGCCAATGACTGTGATGGTGCAGTTGGTAATAACTTTTCTTTTTCCCCTGTACAATTCATGTAGGTCAGCGCCCACCTGAAGAAGGATATTTGGCGTGCCATCGCCAAGTTCATCTGCACCCTGGGGGTCTACCTCAAACGGAGCACCCACTGCCGTAAGAGATGGGAGGACATTCGCCGCTGGAGCAAGAGGATGGCGGAGGCCCAGCTGGGGATGGCCTCCCAACATGGGAGGGGTTCCCGTCGCACCATGACCCCCCTGATGTTCAGGATCCTGACGGTGGCGTACCCGGAGTTGGATGGGCACTTGAGGGCATCACAGCAGCCACAAGGGGGTGAGTACACTCTCATTCTGCTGATTTTGCGTGCAGTAGAGGTGTCTGGGTGGGGGAGGTGGGCTGTGGGTTTCCCTAGGCGAGGGCGAGTGTGCTAGTTAGGTCCCCTTGTTCTGGCAGACCCTGTGGCACCCCACCCCACCTGTGTACAGTGCCAAGTACACCTAGTCAGGCTCCTGTGACATCCATGTGTGCAGATGTCAGCCATCGCCTTGTAGGCCATGTCACAGGGACTGAACAATGGACCCCAAGTGCGCAGCGTAGTGCAGGGGGCTTCGGTGTCTGTCGTGTCCGCCAACGGTAGCAGTAATGCATGCACTCAACATGTCTTTCTTCTGTCGTTCCCCCCCTTTTTGTGGTCTCCCTGTTCTTGTGTGCATTAGCATCATGAGGCGGAGGAGCAGTGGCACCGGAGCAGGAGGGAGCTGCATCCCACATGGCCCTGGAGGGCGACACTACGGACTCGGAATTCACCAGTGGGACGGAGGGCGAGGGGAGCTCCACGGCGGGGACAGGAACTAAAACCAGTGATATAGACTCGTCCAATGATGGGAGCTCCCTTGTGGTGGCGGCCACATCTGTGCCCCCCGCATCTACAGGTACAGCCGCCACCCCCCCTACCAGCACCGCCCTCCCAGCAGCCCCTCAGCCTTTGACCCGTGCCTTCTCACCCAGGAGGGTGGGCATCACCTTCGCCCCAGGCACCTCAGGCCCTGCCCCAGTCACCCCTGCTGCCCTCAGTGAATAGGCCATTGACCTCCTCAGGTCCCTCACTGTTGGGCAGTCTACCATTTTGAATGCCATCCAGGGTGTAGAAAGGCAGTTGCAACAAACAAATGCATTCCTGGAGGGAATTCATTCTGGTCAGGCGGCCCTTCAGCGAGCTTTTCAGACTCTGGCCTCAGCACTGACGGCAGCTATTGTCCCTGTCTCTAGCCTCTCCCCTCCAACTTTCTCCACCCAGACCCAATCCCCTCTACCTCAGCCTATCCCAAGCACACCTTCAGACCAGCATGCACACACGTCAACACACAAGGGAAGCTCAGGCAAATATAAGCACCACACATCCCACAGGCACTCACGCAAGCATCACACACATGCAGACACACCAACATCCACTGCCTCCACTGTGTCCCCCTCCTCCTCGTCTCCCTCCTCCCTCCCAGTCTCGTTTACACTCACACCTGCATGCACTACATCTACAGCCACTACTTCCATCACCAGCACACACACCACCACACCCCGCTCACGTGCAGTCACCACCCCACTACCAATCACACATCCCCTGTGCCCTCTCCCAGTGTGTCTGTGACGCCCCCTCACAAGATACACAAACGCAGCCACACACCCACCCAACAGCCATCCACCTCACGACAGCCTACAGCTCATGCACCTTCACCCAAAGTCACCAAACGAACACCTCCTACAACCACAACCTCTTCCTCCAATCCCAAACCCTCTCCAGCTATCCATCCCAGTGTTCCCAAGAAACTATTCCTGTCCACCCTTGACCTCTTTCCCTCACCTCCCCCACCCCGTCAGTCTCCTAGGGCCCGACTCTCCAGGTCCCAACCTAGCACCTCAGCCACAACATCTCCGGGACCAGTGGTGCCTGTAGTCAACGGAATTTGGAGTGCACCGGGCAGCAGGGCACCCAGTGTGGCACGGAGCCACATCACGGACAGTCTCCCACCTGTCAAGCATCAAAAGTTGGCCAGTGCCCTGCGGGAGAGGGGGAAGACTCCAGCCACCAAAGCCGCTCCCAGGGGTACAGGTGGGAGTGTGGAGTCAGCTGTGACACCTTCCAAGGTGGGGAAGGGGCACAAAAAACTCAGCAAGTCTGGGAAGAGCAGCAGGGCAGAGAAGACCACCATCATTCCCGCTGCCCAGGAGGCCCCGCCATCATCCCCGATGCCCAGGAAGCCACCGCCAGCACCAGCCCTGCTGCCCAGGAGGCCACCGTCATCATCCCCGCTGCCCAGAAGGCCACCGACAGCCCTGCTGCACAGGATGCCACCGCCAGCACCAGCCCTGCTGCACAGGAGGCCACCGCCATCATCCCCGCTGCCCAGGAGGCCACTGCCAGCACCAGCCCTGCTGCACAGAAGGCCAACGCCAGCACCTGCCCAGCTGCCCAGGACAGGACCGCCAGCACCAGCCCAGCTGCCCAGGACAGGACTGCCAGCACCTGCCCCACTGCCCAGGACAGGACCGCCAGCACCAGCCCTGCTGGGCCATAAAGGACCACCAGCACCAGCCCTGCTGGGCCATAAAGGACCACCACCACCAGCCCCGCTAGGCCAGGCAGGACCGCCAGCAGCTGAGTCACTGCAAAGGACCCCGCCACCACAAGCACCGCTGAACAGGACACTGCTGCCACAAGCACCGCTGAACAGGACACTGCCGCCACAAGCACCACTGAACAGGACACCGCAGCCACAAGCACCGCTGAACAGGACACTGCCGCCACAAGCACCGCTGAACAGGACACCGCAGCCACAAGCACCGCTGAACAGGACACTGCCGCCACAAGCACCGCTGCGAAGGACACCGCCGCCACAAGCACCGCTGCGAAGGACACTGCCGCCACAAGCACCGCTGGACAGGACACTGCCGCCACAAGCACCGCTGCCAAGGACACCGCCGCCACAAGCACCGCTGAACAGGACACTGCCGCCACAAGCACCGCTGCCAAGGACACCGCCGCAACAAGCACCGTTGGCCCATGAGCACAAGGGCACTGACGCTACTGAGTCCGTCACGAGCAGGATGAAGCACTCTGGGCCCAAGCCCCCCTCCAGAACCAGTGGAGTAAGGCATCCACTACCTCAGTCCTTGGCAGGGTGAAGCACTCTGGGCACGAGGCCGCCTCCAGAACCAGTGGAAACTGTTATCCACTGGAGAGACTGTGGCTTTGCACTCCCCTGATGGAACAGTGGGCAACCCACCCACTGTAGAGACTTGAGAGACTGTGGCTTTGCACTCCCCAGGATTGAACAGTGGGCAACCCACCCACTGTAGAGACTTGAGAGATTCACTGTAGAGACTTGAGAGACTGTGGCTTTGCACTCCCCAGGATGGAACAGTGGGGAACCCACCCACTGTAGAGACTTGAGAGACTGTGGCTTTGCACGCCCCAAGATTGAACAGTGGACAACCCACCCACTGTAGAGACTTGAGATACTGTGGCTTTGCACTCCCCAGGATGGAACAGTGGGCAACCCACCCACTGTAGAGACTTGTGAGACTGTGGCTTTGCACTCCCAGGATTGAACAGTGGGCATGTGGCCCCCTCGTGGATTTGGCGTTGTGCACTCAACCGGTTGAGGTGCCCCCCCTTCCCTTCCGGCTGAGGTTCCTGTTTTATTGCTATCTGATGCCCCTGCAGTGTTCTCTCCGTCATGTTCGGGGATTGAGTGTGGGCCTCACCCATGCCATGTGGGCCCAGTGTTCCACGTGCTTCAATGGAGCACTACCTGGACTACTATTCTTGGTGTATATATTTGTTGATAGTGTATATATATTTTTGCATACTGGATTTTAATATATTACAATGGTTACACTAATTTCCTTTTGTCTTTGCATTCTTCCAGGGGTGTTGGGGGGTGTAACTGTAATGTATCATGCTGTATTAGTGTGTGTGTTGTAGTGGGTGAGGGTGGGGGTGGGGGTGTTGCGTGTGTGTGTCCCTGTTTTTTCCTCCCCCCTCCCCTGTGTCATAGGTGCAGTACTCACTGTGGTCTTCGCCACCGCCATTCGTGCTCCTGGTAGAGGAGCAAGAAGATAAGGGCTGGCAGGGTCTGGAGCTTGGGTTCCATGGCGTCCGGATTCCTTGTGGGGTGTGTAGAGGTGAGCGTTTTCCCTTCGAAGTCCTGTTTCCGCAGTGTTTTTGTTTGCGGTGAATCCGCCCCTGAAAAGGTGGCGGATTGGTAGGTTGTGATACTGTGGGCGGTACATTGTCCTCCTGTTGTCTGTTGGCGGTGACCGCCATGCTGTTTGTTTGTACTGCCGTGGTGGTCGGAGTGTTAAAGTGGCTGTCTATGTTGGCGGTTTCCGCCACGTCGTGATTCCAATTTTTTCCGCCGGCCTGATGGCGGTCTTGCAGCCGCTTTAACACCGACCGCCAGGGTTGTAATGACCACCTTTGTTTGCTTTTAAAAGACTTAAGGCACTTATATCACTTACAGTGCCCGCATCCTGCCCCAGCACGACAAGCATTGTTTATTTCAGAATGATCTTCAAATCCAGTGGAAAATAGCCACGCATGTGCGGCTGTGTCCACATGTGTATGCACCACGCTCATCTTTGAATTGGCTTCATACTAAATCCAAAATAGAAGCTCATTTCTGAGCATGTAATCACATACAGACACACAGGCAACAATTTTGCACCGTTCTTGTATAACTTTATACACAAAGCTTTTAAAGACATATAATGGCACGTACGCACGAATGGGCATGCACAGACATCCATCCGTGAATATTTTTGCGAAATTTATTAGAAAAACATTCACAAACGGTTGTTTGTGTGTTCTTACATATGTGCATGCATGGGCACTCATTGTTTCATATTTTGTGATAAAGGTTTACAAAAACATAGATAAAGCAAGCATTGGCAAGGCATTGTGGCCAGCAACCATCATCAGACCATTTGGTTTTACCGCTGCTTGTTTTCTATTCTTAGCAGTAAGCAGGGAAAGGCTCAGGTTCAACCCAGTTACAATAGTACATTTTACCTCACCTAGTTTTAACATCAGGAAGTTGAGAGAAAACAGTTTTATTGGGATTAAAAAAAAAATCTTGGGTTGCTTCATCTGCATTTACATGACAAATAGGACTCTAACTGCTTGAGGGTCACTAAGAGGGGCTTCTATTCTGTACCCAAGACAGAGCACTTAGAGGTGTTCACACCTGAAATTATTATTTTCTGAAGAAAACGTTGGCCTTCCTACTACCACTGGTAACATAATTGCGACTAATATGTTAATCTATCACTACCCAAATGCAACGAGGTAATTATTTCCAAATTTATTTTAAATATTTGTTGTCTTGTACTCTCAGCAAGCTACATAGCAGTTGTGCTACCACCTGAGATAAAGACACATCTCTGAGTAGAGACCCCGTGGCGCTTGTCTGCCATTATAGCTCGCAGTCTTATTCCTGCCTTTCTTATTTCTGCGTTTCTTATTTCTGCTTTATGGATTATGTAATATCAAAAATAAAACATAATGAATATTTTTTTAGGGAATGGTATTCTTGGAGTTTAGAAATTCTGCTTTGCAATACAAAACTGCTTCCCGCAACATTCTTGTAAGATTTGAAGTTGTTAGTACAAGCATTGTCACAAATGTGTCGCAGGACACGCCTATATAAAACATGGCTAATTTAGAGCAATTACAGATTGTGAGGTAAAAGAAAAAAGTGCATTTCTGTCAGGAGTGTCATTACTGAACAGTTGGGTTCCTCAGGAGCAGAAGCTAGACCCAACGCCCCTTCACCAATATCCAACCTGACACTGTTGTGAGATAACAACGAGGGGAAAACGGGAAGTGGACAAACATAAGAGAGACTGACTTGCGGGGAATTCTTCACTGCTATGCTCCTCTGGTGCTAAATGTAACAGCTACCTGTAAGGGAAGACAAACATAAACATACCATTTGCATTTAACTAGATGCTAATTTCATGAAACACTATTTCTATTCAATATACTTCAATGTTTCATATTTCCATAGAGCAAGACTTGTGCTCCTCCCTTTCACTTAATTAATTCTGTCGCTAATTAATTAAATTTGACATTTCTACTAACATAATAGAGGATTTACATAACGGCATTATAACAAATTAGTTTTTGTAGTATTTGAGGAAGTGGTAAACTGAAAGTGAGGATATCAATTGCTGTTAAGGTATTTTTCCTTCAGACATAGAAACAATGTCAAATCGCAAAAATATTAGAGTCTTCAATAAAACACATTTTTTGCCAAGACAAATAGAATGTAAAGTTTTCTGTGAATAATTTGCCGTACTGCTGAAAAACTTATGTTCAAACTAATTGTCTCTTGCAAATAGATTTTCTCTTCCTGTCCTTCTAAAGTTATTATATGCTGAGCCGAAACTCGAACTCCCTATAAACTATGAGTGCTGCAAGGTACAGACAAAACTTGTGGTACGATGAACTGCAACACTACTTGGGTATACACGAGCCTCTTGACAAGAACATGCACATAAGTGTTCCTGACGACGGAAGACTTTTCTGTGAGGAAAAAACATGTGCGCTGAAGAGAGGCTACCACCTCCTCAAAAGGTACAGTTGAAGTGTGCCGCTTTCCAAGGCCAGCTCCCGTATCACGTACAGGTATCCAGCTTGCGCTTAAACACTAGACTGCTGACCTCCTTGGGACGTCAGCCATCTTTGAATTCTCAAAATCGAAGCGTGTTGGATACACGTGAAGAATAGCGTCCAACAGTTTTGCGGCTGGCCTTCCATGCCACCACTGGGGATATAACCGGGCTCTTGTCAGTCTTTGGTGTCTTGGACTTCAATACAAGTAAGTTCTAGTTCCTGCTATGGAATTCCTGACAATTATGCTCCTGTTTAATTTTTGTTTTGGGGGATTTAAAAAAGCTTTAAGATGTGTTTAGCTGTGTTTGTTAGCAGAAGTGACTGAGGGCTCTATAGGTCCCTCTTGAAATATTGTTGTGACTTGCAGTTACCATTAAAAGGCACATCCAAAGGGAATGGGTAAGAAGCCATTCTAAGTTCTCGGAAAATACCAATAAGGTGTACAAACGGTAGGCTAGTTGCACGCCCTATGTGTTTTGACCACCCAATATAGTATGCAAGAAGAACAGATGCTGGACAATACAAACATTAACCCCCAGTCATAAAGATCAGGGTTTAATCCATCATTTATTTTCCCACCACACCACCCCCATTTGAACCCAGCCATATGCAAATCAGTCATGACCCTGCTCCCTATGGGAGTCCAGCTGAATTGTCAGGCCAGAAATTCCCTGGACCAGAAACAAGCAAACCTGGGACAGGTTTCGGGGTATCACCCCTCATAAACCAGGCTAGCTTGAATTAAACCCTTCCCACTTAGAGCAAAAAAGGCGAAAAGAACTAATAACGGCCGGGAAGCTGAACAATGCAAACATTCACACCCCAGTCACAAAGATCTGGGTTAATCGCTAATATTTTTACCCACACCAGTTTGGATACAGACATATGCAATCAGGCTTGACAGTCCAGTCTGAACTGCCAGACCAGGTTCTCCCTGGACCGGAAACAAGCATCCTTGGACCAGTTTCGTGGTATCATCCCTCATCGGCCAGGCTAACTTGAATCCGGTCCAGGGAGGACCTGGTCTGGCAGTTTGGGCTGAACTGTTCCCATGGGGAGCTCGGTCACGACTGATTTGCATATGACTGAGTCCAAACTGAAATAGCCTGGGTAGGAAAAAACAATGGATATAGGCCCAGAGCTCTGTACTGGGGGTGAATATTTGGCATAGTTCCGCATTCCGTCCATCACTTGTACTCTTTTCACAATATAGTAGAGCAAAAGTCTGGCACTAACTGTGCAGGAGAACACCACACTTAATTTTGCTCCTCTCCGAGTTGGAGAAAGCATGCACGATCAATTCCTAACGATCAAACACCAGACCAGTGCTGTAAAAATGCACTTTCTAATTATTGCTTCATATTGGCATTAAATTGCACGAAATTTGCGTTTGGATTAGGCCGGTCACGTATGGTGATTTGAGCGTTTGTGGGATGTTCGTATCGTATAACACATTAGGTAATCCTACTCTTCACCCCATATTATTTTACAAGCTTTTGATTGGTCTTCGTAATTGACGTCTTCAGAGGTGGCACGCCACATCTTTTGGTCAGCAGTTCCATTGTCTTCACCGGTTTGAATGACCTTGTACATTACATTAATCTACATTGTTTCAATTCACTTTTAACATTTAGGGCCTGATTCCAACTTTGGAGGAGGGTGTTAATCTGTCCCAAATGTGACGGATATACCACCTGTCGTATTACGAGTTCATTATATCCTAGGGAACTCGTAATACGCTGGGCAGGATATCCGTCACATTTGGGACGGATTAACACACTCCTCCAAAGTTGTAATCAGGCCCTTAGACTGTGGACGAGGGGAGATGGTGAGAATGGATCTAGCATGGTTACATTCATCTTCCAAGTCGAGGAAAAAGAATAAACAGGGTCATGGCCCCTTGTGAGTCAGCACACTGGAAAATAGAAAAATGCATTTAATATGAGAGCCAGGCAGCTAAGCTTCGGCTCATGCTAACTTAAGGCCTATGAGGTTTTCAATACAGATTTAATAACGCAATGTTAGTATAAACTTATTTAAACATAATATAAACATTTTGATTATCATCATTAGTTCGCGTATACATTGGTGGCCAATCATCGTGGTCACTATTCAAGCGCACGTCTAAGCAAAATTGCCATCATTATAGTTTCTATGTAGCATTTTCACATGTTGATTCATAAACATTTCATGTTAATATGTATATTATAAAGCTACGCTCTCTCAGTCCCTCCTCTGATGACGTTCGTCATCACAAACCTTTCCTTTAACCTTTCACTTTAATTTTTCACTTTACGCATAATGCGCATTTCAACATCTTGTCCCTTGTGTGAACTCTCCCAAATTTCATTAAACATTTTCTCCCTTTCACTTTCCCCGTTCCTCTTGCTTCTCTTTGTCCAATTTCTTTTGATTTTATCATTTATTTTGCATGCTCCCCATAATCCTAATAGACAGGCCAGAACAATTAATAGACCCCCTAATATGTTTGCAAGTACCCCATTCCAAATATTGCTTAACCAGCTCCCTACTCTGGCAATTCCCTTTCCAAATTTCTCCCATACTCCAGGTTCCTTCAAATCCTTCAAATCTGCACTATCTTTAGTTAGGTTAGTAAGCATACCTCTAATCTTTTTACTATTGTCCGGTATAGATGAGCAGCAATGACGCTCGTTGAGCATCTTGCAGAACCCCCGCTTTTTGCTAAAACAATGTCTAAAGCAAGCCGATTCTGAAGAGTCATAGCTCTTTCCGCAGCAAGTTCAGTATCCATCAGGAGTATAGCTCCTGTGAAATTAGTCAGCATGTTATCCACAAAAGTAGACAACTTTTGAATCTTTATGGAGTTTAAAATAACCCCTACTGAAGGAATTATAGCTCCAAATATGTCTCCAACGACAGCAGCCCCGGTCTCTCGTTTTTGTCTAGTATGTTGTAATTCAGACGTTTTAGGTATTTGCTTTAAGTCATCAATTTGATAAATCTTTGGGAAAACTATTCCCAAATAACATGTCCCATACCATCCCTTAGGGAGACGGTAGTAAGCATTAAGTCCACAGATATAATAGATCCCAGGGATCGCTGGATCCCGTCCATTTAACATGAATGTCCATTTACTCTGAAACAAAAACACGTCTGCATTCACTTGTTCCCACAAATAAAGTGTCGTGCTCAGATTTTGGCCTATATATACAAAGCCTTCCTACATGTAATGCATCTATAGCTAGTTTGCCTTGCGTCTTTATTGCGGTGTAAGCATAATCATTTGCATATGTGCGTTTTTCTAACCCTTTTTCAAATCTTTCTTTCAGTGCTTTGCATCTATCATCGGTGTGATCTAAAAAGCTTTTCTCTACGGGTGTCAATAAGAAGGTAAGATTGTTGCGGGGTGCATAGGCTGTCCCAAATGTAAGCGTCGGTTCAAAGAAACCTCTAACTAATTTTATACTATGCTCTTTAGCTAGCTTGTTCAGAAACACAATCACAGGTACAAAAGAAAACACAACATTTAGATTTGAATAAAAGTATTGCACATGCTCTTGATTATAGAATCTTGTTAATAGCAAGCTACAGCTTATCCCGTATGTTAGTGGTAGGCTATGGTAGGTGACCCCTTCTTGCACTGATGAGGGAATCTTTGTGCACACATAACAGTTTTTCGCATCCATGGTCTCAACGTACTCATTCAACAGGCGATAGAACACATTAGTGGAAAGTTCCCCCTTTGAGTTAGTTCCCTCATGCAAGTGTTTTGCATCCTGGTCGAACTTTCCCCACGCTATTAGTGTTATAGTTTCAGGTTTTGAAGCATTGTTAGTCACTTTCTTATCCAACCACGGCATTCCCACAATCACTCCCACAATTATTATTGCACATACAATACCTAATATAAGACTCAACTAACCACACACTTTACTTTTCTTGTTACTACCTCTATTATAAGCCATGTCTGTAAAGAATCAGATAGCAGAATAATAACCAACTTGAGGACGATATAAAACTCTTTTTTTTTTCTCTCTTTTTTTTTTCTTCTTTCTTGATTCAAAAGTCTCTTTCTCTTTGCGTGTATTTACAGCGTTTCACTCACTCCAGGACCCCTTTGTATTTACAGCGTTTCACTCACTCCAGGACCCCTCTGTCAAATCAGGTTAGCAGCTTGTCATAATCAGGTTCTCAAAGTCAAATCAGGTTATCAGTGTTGCATTCGGTAATTTATAAGTCTCTTTTCTTTCGTTTTTCAGTTTTCGATTTTTAACAAAGTCTTTTAATTGAGTTACTTCAGGTACCGTAGTATTGGCCTGGTACTTCTCGATCAAAAAAGAACGCTAAAAATTCTTGTTGCCATTCAGATGTTGTTGCATATGCCCATTCAGGACCTGCATACCTTCTGTTTGCGGTTCTTTTCCTTTTCAGTCTGCGTTCACCTTGCAATTCTCCTTCACTCATATCTTCTGTTCTTGTGGTGTTGGTTTCTTCTGTTATTGTTTCACCTGGTATGCTTCTTGCTTTTTCAGCCTGTTTCTCTGGCTAGTTATCTCCCTTATGCGTCTTCTTCCGGTTTATCTTTTCAGGACGCTGAACAGCACCCTCCTCTTGTAATATGGTGTTTTCTCTTGAGGAACCTGCAACTGGCTCAGGGGACGCCGGTAGACTTTGATCTCTTTCTACTATTTCGCCTTCTTCTTACTCTTCTTCTTCTGGATCTGTAACGGGTTCAAGTTCTAACCCGTACCCATCTGCTTCTGGGAGAACCTCTCCTTGACTTAGTTCTCCTGCTGCCTTTACTGAGATAGGCACATTATCACCTCTCTCAAACTCATTTACTATTTGAGGGATAAGGCTGTTCTCAGTGGGCTCTCCTGTAGTCCCAGTTCTCTCTTGGCTATTTTCAGGCTCTGAGACTTCCCTCTCTGGAACTGTTGAGTCAGAAACTTCAAGTTCCTCATCAGTTGGACACGTTACCTTCTTTGTGTGACTAGCATGTATCCAGTTTGGAACGCCTGCACATTTCACAGCAGTGGCTGTTGTCAAGATTACTTGATATGGTCCCTTCCAACGCGGCTCCAAACACGACTTTCTCACGTGCTTCTTGAGAACCACCCAGTCACCTGCTTGCAGGGTGTGACCTCGATCACCGATCGGTGGCAATGTGTTAGCTTCCACCTGGTGAGAAAAAGAGCGAATCACATCAGCCAAGCCTTTGCAGTAGTCCAACACCATATTATCCGTGATATCCACAAGAACATTTGCAGGTACTGCGGGCAGCCTCATAGCTCTACCCATAAGGATTTTGTGTGGTGAGAGTCCTGTCTTCTTATCAGGAGTGTTCCTCATTGACATCAGCACTAAGGGCAATGCATCTGGCCATTTCATATTGTAGCTGCGCACATCTTCGCCATTCTCGATTTTAAAGTACCATTCATTTGCTCTACTAGTCCTGATGCTTCAGGACGGTAGCTACAATGCAGCTTCTGCTCAATGTCTAACGCAGCACACAAGAGCTTAATCACCTCATTGTGGAAGTGTCTGCCCCTATCTGATTCTATAGAGACCGGAAACCCGAAGTTCCCTAAGCAGCAATTTTGCAACTGTGAGACTGTCATTTCTACGTGTGGGGTAAGCTTCAATCCAGTGGCTGAAAACACACACAATCACCAACACGTACTTCAATCCTCCGCAAACAGGCATTTCAATGAAATCCATTTGCATCTTGCTAAATGGACCACCAGCTCTCCCTATGTGGCTCAAAGTTACCACAGTCCCTTTTCCAGCATTCATCTGCTGACAGATGATGCACCTGTGACAAGTAACCTCTGCGGCATGTCTAAACTTTGGGCTAAACCAATCGATTTTGAATGACCTGATCATTGCATCCCTTCCAAGATGAGCCTGTCCATTATAAAGCCTAGCAAATTGTGACAGAAGACTATTTGGAAAAACTAAATTTCCCTCCTCTGAGACCCACAAGTCGTCAGCCCTCTGTACACATTGCATTCTTTGCCAGGAACATTTTTCCTCTTTGCTAGCACGACTCTGTAGTGTCTTTAGCTCATCTAATGTATCGACCACCCTTAATGCAAGGTTCAAGCATGTCATTTTCAGTTTGCGGCATCAATTCCCACTGATCCTTGAACGATATACAGTTCAATGTGCAAAACCTTGCGACTTGATCTGCATAGCCGTTTCCCATGGACACAAAGTCGTGCAACTTAACGTGAGCATTGCATTTCACCACAGCAATTTCAAGAGGTAACTGAATCACATGTAACAAATCCTTGATTTGTTCATCATTTTTCACAGGAGAACCAGAAGAGGTCAGGAAACCACAATTGGCCAAAATCATGTACAATTCCAAATCCGTATCTGCTGTCAGTATAGATAGTGACCCTCAGATTTTCAGCTGCGTGGCATGCCTTACTAAGGGCAATTAGTTCTGCCACTTGTGCGGAATACACTCTCTCGAGCAAGGAAGCTTCGATGATACCGGCTATGGTACATACAGCGTAACCGGCTCTCAGCATTCCGACTGAGTCTCTCAAATAGGATCCATCAGCAAACATAATGCAGTAATTTTCTTTTAACTGCGTATCTTGAATATCAGGTCGGGGCTTGGTACATAGTTCTGTTACCTCAAGACAATCATGCTCCACTTCCTCTTCATTATTAATCTCAGTATTCTCAACAGGACGTAGAGTTGCCGGGTTCAATACAGTACATCGCTTCAATGAAACATTAAGTGACCCCAAGATAATTGTCTCATATCTGGTAAGTCGGGCATTTGTCATGTGCTGGGTTTTGGTTTGAGTTAACAAAATCTCAACTGAATGAGGAACCATTACGGTCAAGGGATGTCCCATCACTATGCCTTCACACTGCGTGAGGCTTTGACCAACTGCTGCAACTGCTTGCAAACAACCCGGTAAGGCTGCTGCGACGGGGTCCAAGGTAGCTGAAAAATATGTTACAGGGCGGTTTGCACCTCCATGGACCTGTGTTAAGACAGACAAAGAACAAGCATCACATTCATGACAAAACAGTAGAAACGGCTTTGTATAATCAGGCATACCTAAAGCTGGTGCTCTGCACATGCACTCTCTCAATTCCATGAATGACTCAAGCTCTTCCTTGGATAAAGCTATAGTATATGCCTCATCCTTAATCTATTTGCCTGTCAGCTTTATCAATGGTTTTGAGATAATCGAGAAGTTGTGTATCCACTGGCGACAGTAGCCCACCATTCCCAAAAACATCCTGAAACCTCTCTTGGTTGTCAGAGGGTTCATTTGTAAAATAGTAGTCACCCTTCCCTTCGATATTCTCCTGGACCCTTTCTCAATCAAGTGTCTTAAGTATTTTACCTCTTTCTGACAGTACTGCAGCTTCTTTGGCGACACCTTATGTCCATTCTTTCCCAAATGATTCAGTAAGGCGATTGTATCATATTTACAATCATCTTTTGTCCTGGACGCAATCAGCAAATCGTCAATGTACTGTACTAGAGTCGAATTGAAAGGCAGTACTAGGGACTCTAAGTCCTTTTTCAATATCTGATTGAAGATGGACGGTGATTCAGAAAACCCTTGAGGAATTCTGCACCAACTGTACACCTTGTCCAGGAATTTGAAACTGAATAAAAACTGGCTGTCTTCATTAAGAGGTATCGAAAAGAAAGCCTGTGACAGGTCTACAACGGTGAACCATTCGGCATCACACGGAACCTGAAACATAATCACTGCTGGATTTGGCACTATGGGGCAACACTTCACTACAATCTCATTTATTTTTCTCAATCCTGTACAAATCGAACCTTCCCACAAGGCTTTTTCAGACCCATTATTGGTGAATTACATGGACTGCTCAATACCTCCTTCAGGACTCCTTGCTTTACAAAGTGTGCAATTATTTGTGCCACTTGGATAAGAACATCTTGTGCCATGTGATATTGTGGCACCTGGGGGAACACTGCATCTGGCTTCACTTGTACTTTAACTGGTTCTACTCCTTTTATCAGTACCACTTCTTTTCCTGTCAAATCCCACACTTTCTCTGTCACCGTTCCCTGTAACTCGGCAGGTAGGTAAATCACTGTAAGCATCGGGAGCAATGTAATCAAAGGGTAATCTTCATTTGCAGTTCCTGTCTTTGTTCCTGTTGCGCTTTTTCAACCTTGGATCTCTCATATTTTGCAATGTACCGACATTAGTGCTTTGTTGAACCACACCATCCTGCACCACATTCGGCCATTCCCGCTTCCAATGCCCCCAGCACGCGTGACATGGTGACATCTTTTACAATCCCTTGCACGTCATTTTGAACTACAACAGTATTCAAGTCTGGACCGCGATTCACAAAACCTCGACCTCGACCTCTCGGTTGTGCCTGAAACACGCCATTCTCTTGCGGTTGCTGCTGTATCATTTGTTGAATTCCATTTCCCTGCATTCCTGCCTGTGCAGCCCTTATCTGCATCACCATCACTTTCTCCTTTAACTTTTTCTGCTTCAGCTCAATTTCATCACTACAGTATTTCGCGTACTGCAACACCTCATCAATCGGCTTCGCTTGTCAACAAATCAAATGATTCTTAATCATCTGGCTAACTTCTGGTCTCAACCCTTCAACAAATCTGAACACAAGATGGTTCATGTCTTTCGGTTCAATGGTCTCAGTACCACTGTAATGTTTGAATGCCTTCAACAATCTCTCATAGTAAGCATGTATTGATTCCTTAACCTCCTGTGAGGTCCGGTCGATTTTCTGCCAATCAGTCACTTTCGGCGACACTTTCTGCTTCAAAAACTCAATCACTTTATGATAGTACTTCATCACCTCCTCAGAGGGTGCTCCGGTCACCTTATCCCTTGCCGTCTCCTTCGTCGGCCAGTCTACCCCTCTCTTGCACTCAAGCCAGAAGTCGGGCGGGACAATAATCTCAAACAGGGTATTCAAGTCTTCCTAGAGACATTTTGCAAGTTTCACAAACCTATCTGTTTGTTGGTACCACTCAATCGATTTCTCCCTCAACCTGGGATAATCATTAGTAAAAGATAGGATGTCTCCTCGGACCACGGTACATGAATTAAAACCCCACCAGCTGTTTCTCTCATTGGTAGTATCTTTACTGATTCTGTATCTGGTGTGGTCTTGGCTTTGCCAGCTCCTGGCCTTTCATCTTTTTCCTTATCTCTTTTCTTAGCCCATCTGCCTTCCCACTTTTCTAACGCTCCCCAGATTTGCGCACTTTGTAGTATTTCCTTTAAATGCGCTTTCATTACGACAGATCTCATATGCTCGAAGTCTTTTGAATCAAAGTCTAACCTGTAACTTCTTTTCAAATGTTTAGTGTTTTCAATATCAATATTGTACTTGTCTGCCAGGTTTTTTAATTTCTGATGTACTTTGCCTACTTCTTTAGTAATCTTAGGGCACAGGTATCTCAATTCTGCTTCTGTGTATGACTCTAGCCTGTTCACCCCCATTGTTCCTTCCACTAATTCAGCAGCTTCCATGCCCAGTCTCACAAAGTTCAGGTAATCATCTTTCTCTGTTGTTACTGCAGCAAGTTGTGAAGGTTTATTATTTCCTAGTCACTCGTTTAGTTGCTGCACAGAAAAACCTTGCAATGAGATATTTCCAGCCTGCATTATTGGAGCCTGTGATGTTTCCACACTCATTGTCTGAGGTGCTAGCACACTTGACCCTACTTGTCTTATCGCCTCGATAGGAGCCCCAATTGGAGTAAGGCTTATCAGAGACCTGAGGTGTTCAGCTGTTTGCGATCTTGGCGATATTGATCGAGGGGTTCAAGTGAGTCCCCCTCTCATCATTTCCTGGGTCCCTATTCCTTGACCACTTGTCTCAGGTTTACCCTGCGCATATAGTGATACAGGTGGACCAACAGTAATTGGCAATTATATGGCGGCTGGTGTCTGACCTGGTCCCAAACCCCGTGGAGCAGCGACTCCAAAGGTCTGATCTTCTGAAGCCGGTGCAGGTATTAATAGGGGTCCAGCTGCTGGGTTATATCCTGGTATCAGTTGTGGCTGCGGCTGGGGCAGCAATTGCGGAGATGGCTCAATCTGCACTAACCTCGATTTTGTATATATCGGGTCTGGCGGCACTACCAGATTTGTAGTAGTCTCTAGTACCGGGACGTCTGGATAGATCCTCTGTATCTGCGGTGGAGGTTGCAATTGTATCTGTATGTCTTGCGCAGTGGGTACACTGACACCATTCTGTATCAAAGCTGTATCACTAGTGTGTGCTGTATCAGTAACTCCCTTCTCCTGTGTCTGGTTCCCAGGACCCGTACTAGTGCTCGGGACATTATTGCTTACTGCATAAGGTGGCAGGCGATCATGTAATATCCGATCCATAAATTCTTCATCGTCTGAATCATCTTCTTCTTCCCAAGATCTCTCAGCTTCTGTAAGCTTACTAGAGTCATTATCTGTTTTACAGGTGGCTTTCTTTCCCTGCGTCTCATCTCCCTGTGTAATAGCTGGGAATAATTTTAACCCATCAACTACTCCCAGTCTCCACATTTTGCTTTCATTATCCCATCTAGCTTCCACATAAGTCTTTTCTGCTCTTTTTATTCTTCTTTGGAATTTCTCTTGTCTCTGCTTAAGGGCCATTAAATGCCAAATCGCTAAAGCCTCATACTGAGCTGGCCTCGGGGGTGGTTTCTGTACACTTAACATCCACCTCAGATTTTCTAGCACTCTCGTATTAAACGTCCCATGTTCTGGGAACGCCAAACATCCTTCTTTTTCTGTCAACTTGCGCCAATGTTTCATCCATAAACAAGGTGCAACACCCATTTCCTCCATAACTATGTAAGTCGGAGTTCTCTCAGGCGGTGTAGGCTCCCCTTCACTCGCCATAATGTATGCATCTCCTTTCAGAGCACTCTTAAAGGCCTTGACAAAATTCATTTTTACATTTTCTCTTATTTGTATTTAATCAGAAAGTGACTTTAGTTCCCAGGACACTCTTCACCCACCTTTCTCAACCTATTGCCTCTCACGGATGGCAGCCAATCCGTGCGCGGCCCCTCTCAACAACTGACCTATCTCAGCGCGGCACCATTGACGTCACACTCACACACTGCAGCTGACAAAGTCTTGCGGCTCGTCTGCCCCTCACTGGATTCACACCAAACTAATGCACAAATTATTGCGAGCACCTTTAACAAAAACACAAATTTGCCGGTTTACTACAGGAAGGGTAACACATTTGCTTCAGAACTTTACAGAGATTTCACTTGAAGCCTCGGCCGCTACTCTCTCCTTCTCAATTCCCACATATGCAAGCAGAATTTGACCCGCAAATCCTACTTTCGACTTGACAATGGTTCGTCCTAGTGCACTTTAGAACTTGCCAAATCTCCAACGAAGGTTTCACCCATACAATTTGACTCAAACTCGACTTGTCAACGACGCCCGATTGACCTATTAAACCGCACAAATTACAACATAAACCCAAGTGTCTCCTACACTTGTCAATATACTCCGGAGTCTTAGACCACGACGGGTCCGTACATAAACAACCAACCATGTGGATAATTTTGAGTACAAAGCGCCACACTCATATGAAGTACGCCGACTTCCCTGCTCTCATACTGCGGAGTACGCCCACTCCTTCTAAAAACAACATTACCTGGCCTAAATACACACAAACTTCACAATTCACCTGCAAAATGCATAAGCTGAGCAAGCGCAAACCCTACACCATATATGCTATGACGCCGAGAACATTCCCAACTCACTTAGGCAGGCTCCGAGATCCCGGGAAAAGTCATGGTGAATTTAGAAACACATCATACCTCCAATTTGCATTATATCAGAAAAACAATTTAAACAATGATTCTCCATCCTAGGGCCCCAAAGGGCCTAACCGTTGCTCTGCTACAAGAACTGCTAACGCGTCCTTTTATGGTATGTATTACACATCAGGACTCGTTTTAGGCCAATGAATCTTTTGACCCAGTTGAGAGACACCGTAGGACGAGATAGCTAATCAATATATCAATCAATACATCAATAATGTCAGCAATATTTATCACAACAATGCATTTCACTTTAGTCAAAGTCATTAATCAATTCAAAGACGCTACCATGACCTTTCAGCCATGAATAATCACACCTTGTTTAATAGAATTTTATGAATTTTTAGTCCCTATTAATTACAGTCTAATAGCAACTGCGTTAATCTCAACACCAAGAAACATAATAGCATAGTCACGATATGGCAACTTTGATACATCAGAACATAACACGGCGTGAACATAGATCAATTTAGCAGAGTGTCAATAACGCGTCAGTTCAACAAAACATAATCTTGGTCGTTTGTCTATTTGCGTTAGTTTGATGAACCCTGTCCTAACCACTGATTAGCATTTGCATGTTGGGCTTCATGCAAAACAATTTAGAACACCAATTTGGAAAACATCTAGCTAAGGTCTCTGTCAAAAGCAAGCAGTTGGTACCTAGAACGGAAAAGCAAACAGACAAATTACAAATGCATTGTCATAATTACCCTCCAAGGATTAGGTCAGCACACAGGTTCAGTCTTCGTCTTGAAGACATCAGTCAAATCGCCATCAGTCAGAACTCAGCTCTGGGGCAAAAAGGCACTTTCCTCATAAGGAGGTAAAGTGTAAAATGGACAATCTAAAGGCAAGGATGGTTTTAAGTAAACCACCAAGTCACCAAACAGAGTGACAGAGTGTCTGGATAAAACCAATAGCATTCCCTACCTAATTCCCAATGACTCCCCGTGACATTGGTTTTTATCCCTTTTTCGATGTACATTCCCCCAAAATTCTATTGGACATTTGCTATACCCCACTATCTTTAACCTATCGTATAACACATTAGGTAATCCTACTCTTCAGTCCATATTATTTTACAAGCTTTTGATTGGTCTTCGTAATTGACGTCTTCAGAGGTGGCCCGTCTGGTGTGACTTCATCCTTTTGTAATTCTTTGCACATCTTTTGGTCAGCAGTTCCATTGTCTTCACCGGTTTGAATGACCTTGTACATTACATTAATCTACATTGTTTCATTTCACTTTTAACATTTAGGGGGTCATTCCGACCCTGGTGGTCATGGACCGCCAGGGCCGGGGACGGAGGAAGCACCGCCAACAGGCTGGCGGTGCTTCAGGGGCAATTGGGAACCGGCGGTTTCCCGCCGGTTTTCCCCTGCCCCAGGGAATCCTCCACGGTGGCGCTGCAAGCAGCGCCGCCATGGGATTCCGACCCCCTTCCCGCCAGTCTGTTCCTGGTGGTTTACACCGCCAGGAAGAGGCTGGCGGGAACGGGTGTCGTGGGGCCCCTGGGGGCCCCTGCAGTGCCCATGGCTTTTTCCTTCCTTGAGATGAACAGACTATTTTCAGTAGAACCTTTAGGCTGTTTATAACTAGGAGAATTTGAAGTTGCATTTTTTTTTTACTTGCAATGTTCCTGTAATTCTCACAAACACTACAGTTAATACTCATTGTTCACAAAGTTTTATTGTATGGGGATTCTTGCATTAAAATCCTGACTTTCACTTGGTTTTTAAATTTTGTCACAAAATGAAATGCCACTGGCATGGGCACTGCAGGGGCCCCCTAACAGGGACACATTCAGATTTTCAGTGTCTGCAAAGCAGACACTGAAAATCACGACGGGTGCCACTGCACCCATCGCACACCAGCAACTCCGCCGGCTCCATTCGGAGCCGGCTTCATCGTTGCTGGGGCTTTCCCACTGGGCGGGCGGGCGGCCTTTTGGCGGTCGCCCGCCCGCCCAGCGGGAAAGTCAGAATGACCGCCGCGGTCATTTGACCGCGGTGCGGTCTTCTGGCGGTCTCCGCCGCCCGCCGGGGTCGGAATGACCCCCTTAGTCTGTGGACGAGGGGAGATGGTGAGAACGGATCTAGCATGGTTACATTCATCTTCCAAGTCGAGGAAAAAGAATAAACAGGGTCATGGCCCCTTGTGAGTCAGCACACTGGAAAATAGAAAAATGCATTTAATATGAGAGCCAGGCAGCTAAGCTTCGGCTCATGCTAACTTAAGGCCTATGAGGTTTTCAATACAGATTTAATAACGCAATGTTAGTATAAACTTATTTAAACATAATATAAACATTTTGATTATCATCTTTAGTTCGCATATACATTGGTGGCCACTCATCGTGGTCACTATTCAAGCGCACGTCTAAGCAAAATTACCATCATTATAGTTTCTATGCAGCATTATCACACGTTGATTCACAAACATTTCATGTTAATATATATATTATAAAGCTACGCTCTCTCAGTACTAAGTGTACTCAAGGCTTGTACATTAAATGTAACTAGTGCACTGCGGTACTCATTGTGCCACAACTACAAAGACAGTGCAAATCATGAGTACAGACCTGCCATCTAGTTTGTCTGTGAAGTTTTCATACTGCAATTTCAACTTGTCAAAATAATCCCTTTTGACAGGAGTAAACCCTCCTTTTAATAGGTCACTTCTAAGTAGCCCTCAAATGCCCATAAAACAGGATTCATGGAATTTAAAAGAAGAGCATGTTAAACATGTCTCACAATGACAAGGCCCTAAGAGCTATTTTAGGCTTAGTAGTTCCATAGGAAGCCATTGTGCTAATTATAAATTGAATAATGTTATGTTTACTTAGGAACCAGCTGCAAAATGTTTTTAAATGTCACTTTTTACCTGCTTAAAGTCTCTAGAAGACCATTTTCACTAGCATCATGCTGTCACCCAGGAGCTGAGTAGCTCATTTGATGAAGTGTGAACTTGCTCCTAGAGCTGAGACCAAAGAGTTGGATGTGGGGAGGTGTTCTGTTCTTTTGACAGGATGAATATCTGGGCAGGGCCTAAGGACCTAATTATCTTCAGAGAGGCAGATGTAGATAACACCTGGGTCTGCCCCCTCCTTTGTCCCTCTAGTTAGCCAGGCACCGATCCCAGTGAGAAAGGATCTTCGCCAGATCCCGTTTTAAGTGACCACAAAGGAGGGGTTGCTCCTTTACCTTGCAAAACCTCTAGGGTGGTTGTGGGAACTCTGCACATGAGAAGAAATGTTCTCCTATGGTGGATTTAGATAGTGAGGGACAATGGGGGAGTGTTTCAGTAGGGCACACAGGAAGTGATGCAAACATAGCTAGGGCTATCCTGGGGAACATTTTCTCTACTGGTTAGGGAGAGGACAGGGTTCACCCCCACCCAGAGGCTAGTACCAGGCATACATTTGGCACCCCTGGGCATTCTCTTCAGAACACTATTGGACCTGTGGGACCCCCTGGAAACATTTTCCCTATGGTTAGGGAAGGGACAGGTGTGACCCCCACCCAAAGGCTACTGTCAGGCATAAATGTGGCACCTCTGTGCACTCTTGTCAGAATACTACTGGACCTGTGGGACACCTCTGGGCCTGTAGAAGAAGGACTGTACCTGCTGTTGATACCTGGAAGGCTAGACCTGTTTTAACTTATAACATAGGCAAAGTGGCTTCAAGGGTCAGTTGGCAGACCTCTTCTTAAGCTACATGGACACAACAAGCTTCAAGAAGCAAGAGCCCAGCTGGCCAGTTCCAGCTGGACCTGAACCCTCTTGGTGACTTCTGCTGGAGTGAGTCTTGACCCCTAAGTGCTGTTCCTGTTTCACTCAGCTGTGTCAAAGCATGCTCCTCCTAACATCCAAGAGAATTCTAGGACCTAGAAGCTTTCTTCAAGCATTTAATCTGGAGAACAATCTGGAGACTGGGACCAATCTGCCCAGGTGATTCGACAAGGGACACTGCTGCTGGATTTGCTTTTGTACTAGCTCCCGCCATAATCTTCTGTCTATGCCAAAGTCTGTAAATGGAGAGCCCTCTTTGGTTTCAGACTGCATCTTCATTGGTGCAGCCATCAAAGGAGAACCATTTGTCACTGGTGACTTCCAGGGTACAAAAACTTAAACTTCTCTGGCTGGAGGAATTCCCACATAGAACTAGTAGTTTTGGCAAGGCTCCATCCCGATGCCAGAATCCTTTGATGTCAAACCCCTTGCCTTGCTGTCTGCACACTGTCTGCTTTCTGTAGGCTGTTGACGTCGGGAGGTAACTTTTCCACATAGATGAACCCACTCTCTTTTTCTGACCCACGCTCATCGTGATCAGCCTACATACTGTTCAAGTGACCACAGTTGGTGCATAAGGTTTTTCAGAGCTATTTGTATTTAAAATTTATTAGATTTATGTTGTTTAGGTGTCATTTTATTCATTAAATTATTCTCAATTTATATCAATTGGAGTGGGATTTTTGTGTTGTGTATTCAACTTTTTAACTGTTTTGGTACTTTTAAATGCGTCAGACATTTTCTTAAGTTAAGCCTGTCTACTCTGTACCATAGTTACTAGGGTTTTAGCTTGATGTCAAATTACTGAAACCTGGACCTAACAAGACCAATGACATTATTACGTGTTGTGGACTACCATCAACCCCAAACATTGATCCACTTTCTCACAAACACAAAATTACGATTAGGTGCAAACGTTGATTGAAGCTATCACTTGCATTACTTTCAGTCATATGAATTCTGTTGCCAGATATTAGTTAATCGTAGCATTAATTTCCTCAAGGAAAATCTAAAGTTATCTGTTGCCCTTTACCTGAGCCTGTGATCATCATTTTAAAGACCTCTTGAGAAGGGTTTTCAATGCAACACTAAAGACATCTCTTTCTCTTTGGTTTGCATCTTTACAGACGAACTAAGCTGAATATTAGTATAGTAATGTACAGTAATGGAGAACCATTTACAAGTGTGGTTTCTATGTCACTTCAGTTTTCTTCTGGCTTTTTCCTTCCTTGAGATGAACAGACTATTTTCAGTAGAACCTTTAGGCTGTTTATAACTAGGAGAATTTGAAGTTGCATTTTTTTTTTACTTGCAATGTTCCTGTAATTCTCACAAACACTACAGTTAATACTCATTGTTCACAAAGTTTTTTTGTATGGGGATTCTTGCATTAAAATCCTGACTTTCACTTGGTTTTTAAATTTTGTCACAAAATGAAATTGCCAACATCGAAGCAGTTTCAAAGTTGTGAAGTACATTGTCTTAATTTAACTCACAGTAAAACAGCATATCGTCCTAGGGTATATATGAAACGAGTTGGTAATTCTTAGGTCTTGACAGAGATAGATTCAGCTCCCTTGACATTCCCATGTAATAATAAATAAATAAAAATAGATGCATATATACTGTGAGCAATCTGTTTGGTGGTTAAGGGAGGTGTGAGTCCTTCTCCAGCTGCAGCCACACTCCTTGTCAGGGTGAACCACAAAAGCCACTAAATTAACATATACTTAACTCTCTGATAGCTTGGCCCAAAAGAAGTCAGGCTTAACCTAAAGCAACGTGTAACATAGTTATGCAGCACTTAAACAGTAATAAAGTGAAAACAGAATACAAGAAAATCCCGCACCAATTTAGAAAAAAAGAGAACATTTTAATACATTATTTGACACCAAAATGTTAAAAATCCAATCAGTAGAACAGGAGATATGCAGTTTTAAAGATTTCTGGTAAGTATTGTGACTAGAAGCACAAAGCACCACTTGCAGCATCTGGTCATGCGAGACCGGGTGAAGTTCAGGCCGACTGCGATGGAGACCAGCCAGGATATATGGACCAGGTCAGTACTGCTGAAAAAGGTACCTTCTAAAGTCCAGCGTGAAGGGTTCTGTTTGTGGTGGAGATCCACATTGTCAGTCACCGTGGGCTGTCAGTGCCGTAGTGCGAAGTGCAGATCTCGTGGTGCGGGTCATCACTGGCGGTTGCTGTAGCGTGAAGAATAGGATTTGTGTTGGCAGCTGGTACCAGCGACTAGATCTTGGCTTGAACAGGTCGTTGGTGTTTGGGAAGAGCACAGTACCTCTGGATTTCTCCTTCTTGAGTCAGAGGAGTGCACTCTGATGCTAGCTAGGGGTCAATGACTTGGGGAGACATGTCTTGGGGCTTAGGGAGTCACTCTTGAAGAGGTCAGTATGTGTCAGGCAGTTCCAGTTGCAGATCGAGGCAGAAGAGCATCTGGGCAGATGCAGGAAGGCCTCTGGATAGCGTGATACATACTTTTAACTCAGAGAGGTTAGTCAGCTGACCCTTGGAGTCACTCAGCCTGGTATGAAGGGAGCACTTCTAATCTTCATTCTCAGAAAGCAGGGCAGGTCTTAAGCAGCAGGGCAACAGGGTGTCCTTCTTCTGTAGTATCCACAGGTCTAAGAGTGCACTGAAGAGTGGGTGTGAGGGTACTATTATTATATCTGGTGCCCCCTTTGAAGAGGAAGAAGCTTCTAGTTTTTTCCTCCCACTGAGGTGTCTAGAATGTTCTGCCTCACCGTGGTTCCAGTCTGTCTGGGGGCATAATAGACTAAAGTTAAGTCCTTGGAGTGTGAGCTAGGTCAGTGTCTTTGCAATTGTGGTTGGTGACAACTCTGTACCACCATTCTGCAAGGGATGGCCCATCCTGCTAACACCCAGACCCTGAATTGTGATGCTTTTTGGGAGGAATACACAATGGCCAACTGCCAAATACACCTAGTCATGTGATGAAGGGTACATGATTCAAGCACCAAATGGTTAGGACAAGAAAATGCTAACTTGCTAAAAGTGTCATCTTCAGAATTGTTACTTAAAATCTGACATTACCAATAAAGAGGGATATTAAATTACAACTCCTCAAACACCATAGATGATTTTTCTACCGGCTCCCAATAAAAAGTTGTCACTTGTTAAGTGCAAAAAGGTAACCTAATGTTATCCTATGGAAGAGGTAGGCCTTTAATATTGAAAAACAAATTTGAGGGTTTTTCACTATCAGAAAATGTAAAACATAAAAGTATGTGTCCAACTTTTTTAATAAAGCACATCCTGCTGTATGGGCTGTTTAGGGCATACCATTAAGGTGACCTACAGTTATTAAACAGGAAGGTTTAGGCCTGGCTAAAGTTATATATTGCCAGGTCTCAACTTCAGTTTAAAACTGCACACACAGGCTGCAATGGCAGGCCAAAGACATAGTTTTAAAGGGCTACTTACATGAATGGCACAATAAGTGCTGCAGGTCCACTAGTAACATTTAATTTATTGGCCCAGATACTTGTAGTGACACTTTACTAGTGACTTAAATATACATTAAATATGTCAGTTGGGGAATAAGCCAATATTACCTTAGAGTCCCAAGGCCATCAAAAATAGTCCAGCAAAATGGAGGAGGAGAAGCAACAATTTCAGGGTAATACCACCCTAAGCCTGACAAGTCTAACACCTCTCGTCCAAGGGAGTTCACTCATTGTCTTGTACTCAAGACTACCAGTCAAGTTCAGTACATAACTAAAGGTTTCTCCTTTACGACGTTTAGAAAAATCAGAAGTACAGACTGTAGCGCTGCCTAAAGCATGTTATTAATATTTTCAGTGGCAATTAAAGTACTGCTTTTATATTATGCCACATACTTTTCCAGTTAACATAACTGAGCACACCAAGAGCATATTCTCTTGAGAGTCTGTAGCTGCTATCTAAATTTTTTCCTTGCATATGTTAGCTCTCAGCAACACACACATATTTTTGAATATTTTGTATTTGGTTACGTCTCATTGCTTTGTATTGTTTCTCTTACAGTTGAAGGTTAGGTGCACTGTACTGGGATGTAATGCTACGGTAAGAGATTACACATCGCGGCACAGAATTCTCCACCAATTATTCTGCCATCTTCAAAGTGTCTGGAGCACAATATTAAATTGCAGCCTGAGATTCTGCATTGTTATTTATGCTCCTTATTTGGGCACAGTCCCAGTATGATGACTCCTTTATAATATCCTTGAATATCGCAGCTGGGCTGTTTGCATGGTGAATTACAACATGTGTGCTCAAGGGAGCGTCACACCGTGGATCCTGGTTTCTTCTAATGGACATAGAGGAAGGTATAATGTTTTTCATTTGAAGGGGCAAATGCGAACACTTGGGGCAGATTTAAGAGCCTCCTTGTACCACATTAGCATCATTTTGTTTTACGCTAATGTGGCCCAATGAGGCCAAAATCTCATCGCCAAATTTACAAAGTGGTGCAAAGCATGCATTTCTCCACTTTGTAACCCTTTCTGCTACATTATGCCTGCACCAGGCATAATGTATGCAAAGGGAGCATTCTCCCATTAGGAGGGCCAAAAAAATGGCACAAACATATCTAAGAGATTTCTTTGTGTCATTTGTTGGCAATTTGAACACCTGCTCAGAGCAGGCGTTAAAAGGAGGCACATCATTGTTTACAATGGGTCTCAATGGGCTTTGCAAAATTAGCGTCATAATTTTTTACGCTAATCCTGCAAAGCTCCAAACTACCATCAGAAATTCTGATGCTAGTTCCCTAACTACCGCCATGGTGCGCCACATCTTAGATAAGGCACACACATTGTGGCATTAGGGGGGCACTAAGGGTTGCAAGAAAAGTGGAGCTGCAGTGGGTGCAGCTCCACTTTTCTTAAATCAGCCCCTAACTGTCTTCTGGTGTCACCTTTCATGAAACTGCCAACAGCAGTCCTTGGGGAGACTGGTGTACTGCTGTTACTGGCAAAATACCATCTGCCCTAAAGTTGTTGGCTTGCAATAGCATGTCTCAATCTGGAGCCTAATTAAGTCTCCTCATAGTTTAATAATTTTGAAGGTAATCTGCAATTCCATACAGAATTTGTAGTTGAATGACAAAGTCATGCATATATATAGACTTGTACTTGCATGGAGATTTGAAGAAACAAGGAATGCAAGTGCCGTGCCAAGAATGCAACCGTTGGAAACAGGGATCACAATTCTAATCTGTGTGGATTTTTCTACATTGATCAATTACAGAGTTGTTTAAAAACACTCATAACAGAAAAAATACTTGGTAATTACGAATGCATTCAAAATTTGCTGTGGTAGGTAACTAAACCTGGTATATATATAGCATTGCTTTAAACACATTAAACACATTGCTGGTAGGCAAATAACTTGTTTTCAGAATCATATACCTGGACTATAAATGTGTTTCAGGGATAACTCCAGTTTAGCTTTGAGGTAAATTGACTGGATGTTGTTATATTTAGGTGCTGTGCTCTGACAATCATTTGCAGCTGGATATACCGTATGCACACCTGAGGTGGAAAAGTGACTTGGGGTTCTAGGTTTTAGGCACTTACCTACCTAATGCTATGCCAGTGGAATTTACTTAGATTCTGAAAAAACACACTATGCTGTTGTGCAGCCATTTTAGTTATTGCTTCATATATGTTATTTTAGCAAACTAGGCCTGTCGCTGTGAAACCCAATAGTGATTGGAGGTTTTTTAATGGCATTTGGCGGTTGTTTATCAATCCAAAGAGAATTATGGAACATGTTTTGCCATAATTAATATGGACACCATTTCATTTACAGAGCCAGTACCCTCAAAACTATTTTTAATTACACACAATGAAAACATTGTCCAACTCCACCACCAGGGAGCTCTAAAATATACTCAGAAAAATGTGCATATTTTTCAGGGCAAAATGTTAAACATGCTGAGTCATATTATTTCAAATTAACATTGATGGAAAATGTATACATATTATTGTCAGACACGAAGTTCACTTATTCAGATTCCTTTGTTTCCTGGTTGGCTATAGAAGATTATGAATATTGGCAGAAGTTGATTGACTTAAAAAGTGTGTGGGGAACAAAAATTGGCAAATAAGGGGAAAGGAATCTTTATTTAGAGCATGCCTGATGCCTGTTCAAATGATATTTTTAAATGAAACTGTACAACAGACAAGCTGTTTAGGCTTAGCAAAAATTAAGGAATGGAATGCGCCCAGTATTCCTGCCCTTGCAAAATTTTATAAATGGCAAAAATACATAAATGCAACTGAAGATCGGCTCGATGAATGGGTCCAGAAAGGCACATTTAATGCTTTACTTTCGCGTCCTGATGGGTGATTATTGTGGCCAATAGATACCAATGGCTGTCATAAACATTTTATAAACTCCAAATGGGGTTTTAGAATAAGTAGGCCTGACCCTCGCTATGTGCCATTTGAACATGCGGGTATAGTTACAACATACAGAGTAGGGAAACTATGCCAACAGTGATTGAAGAGTTCCTCACTAGATGCTGTTAGAGAACACCTCCGTCCCCTGTCTAATAACACTGACTTACAGAATTTCCTGTCAGTCCCCAGAAAACAACACAGAAAGTGCACACTATAATGACATTTGGAAGTTTTCTCAACAAGAAGCTGCTGCCTGATTTGGGCAAATAGATCAGGAACCTTTACAGAAGGCATCAGCTATTGTAGAGAATGCGCTTAATACCCTGTCCGACTGGATATACACCTTAAATAATATTGTTTATTCTGTAATAGATATAATACAAAGTGACATGTCCTCTTTACACCATGGACAGAGTCAACTAAGGTCCATTATGCAGTTAGGTTGGACACTACAAACACTGAAGGAATGGTTGCGTTCCCTGGCAACACATTAGCGCAAGGGAGATTTTTTCCACATTTAACACGACAACAACAACTAATGGCTAAGAAAGAAGCAACTTATGTCATGTAAAATATTGAAAAATTAGAAAAGTTGCCTTTTATTGAGGCTGAAATACCATCTGCTGAGTGGTTAATACATGGGGTCATTAATCTGCCTATTTCAACACTTCAATTCACGTCCTGCTTAAAACACATTCCAGTGGGCAGATATGAAAGGCTAGGAGATAGTTACATCCATGAGGTGTGGGAGCTGCCCTTTTCGTACAAATGTCTCAGTGGCATGAAAGAGGTCTTTCTTAGCGGTTGCAAGTGCAAGACCTCTGTCAGCCATTCGATGGTTTGTAAACAGCTGTCCTTGCATGGGGCGTGGAACACTTCGGCAGGAAACTTGGCTTGTTTTCTGAAGGGAGTTCCAGTCCTCTTGATTAGACCTGCGTTATAGGTGCTCTAGAATGGCTGCTATGTTCTCCTCAATAGTGAAAGCTGTTGTGGGATGCGAGCCAGAATAGTTTATGTAGTTTCAGTCTCTAAGATGACATGCTGTAGGAACGTACTTTTTCCTCCTACACGACAAACGGAATTAGCTGAGATTTGGCCACATATCGCTACTTCAAAAATGAATTTTGACAAGTTGAGCAAACTCAATGCTTTATTGTTTCAAAAACATGTGACGCTCACATCTGCATGCGAGACCTATGCACCTCAGGTTGCAAGGTCATCAGCAGAGATACAGGGGGTCATTACAACATTGGCGGTAGAAGCCGCTTACTGCCGTGCAGAAGACCGCCAATACACCGCGGCGGCGGCGGGAGACCGCCACAGCTATTATGACACACATCACGGAATCCACCGAAATTCAGACACCCACACAAGTCCGCCACACCAAAGGTCAGCGATAAATATGCGGAAACAAATCCTCCACCTCCACGCCAACAAAAGCACGCCCATGCTATTACGACCCACGAATCCACGTGGCGGTCTTTCAACCGCGGTATTCAATTGGAGGGACACACCGCCGCGCTCAAAATACACACACAGCTCCAAAACACCGCCACATTGGACAATTCCAAATACACACACCTGATACACATACACACACCACTCCCACACACCCAACACTATATAAAACACACCCCCACAAACCCCTACGACCACAAATTAGAGACGAAGGCCAGAGAGAGACAGCACAGAATAGATAACACCATCACGCAGAGGCACACTACACCATCACCCACACAACATCCACGCACAAAACACCACATACCACTACACTCACCACACTCATCAACACATACACCACCCCACACATCACACACAACACCCCATGTCACGACAAAGACACCCCCCCTTCTCCGAGGAGGAGCTCAGGGTCATGGTGGAGGAAATCATCAGGGTAGAGCCACAGCTATTTGGCTCACAGGTACAGTACACATCCATAGCCAGGAAGATGGAGCTATGGCAAAGAATAGTTGACAGGGTCAACGCTGTGGGACAGCACCCAAGAAATAGGGAGGACATCAGGAAGAGGTGGAACGACCTACGGGGGAAGGTGCGTTCCACGGTCTCCAGGCACCACATCGCGGTACAGCGGACTGGCGGCGGACCCCCACTTCCTCCCCCACAACTAACAACATGGGAGGAGCAAGTCTTGTCCATCTTGCATCCTGAGGACCTCGAAGGAGTCGTTGGAGGAACGGACACTGGTAAGTCAAATGTTCACTATCATATCCCCCACCCTACCTGCATGCTATCACACACCCCCACCCTCACACCCTCCCCTATCACCCTAACTCCTCACTAATCTACCCATAACACCAACCACCCATCCCAACCCCAAGACCTGCATGACACAACTAAGCATGGACACCCATCACTAAAGCATGCCCACTGCACAGACCCAGAACACTCCCCAACCGTCACCACACAAGCCCCCACACAGGAATGCCTGTACTGGGGTTCACGCACACCCAACCATTGCACACCATGAAACACACACATGCAATAATCATGTACTCATACCCCCGCAGGAACCCGAAGGAACGTCACCACACCAGAGGGTCCAGACAACACCACTCCACCCCCGGAAGAGGCCCACAGTGACGACAGCAGCTATGCCCTACTGGATCTTGATGACCAGCCCGGACCATCGTGGGCCTCAGGACAGTTGGTTCCCCTTGCCCAGCCACAGCCCAACACCGAGCTTCCACCCTCTGGTAACCCCAGCACAGCACCCACCCAGCGGGCCCATACCTCCCTACCCAGGACAGGTCAATCAGCGGTGTGTCCACCACTACAGGGCACCCAGGCTAACCCATCACTCCAACAACAACAGGGACCTGGGGGCAGTGGTAGTGGGCACACGGTCCAGGGGACGGAGGCCCAGGAACACCGGGGAACTGGGAGGGCTGCTGTGCGACAGAGGGAGGACAGGCCAAGGGAACCCACTCTCCAGGAGGCCCTATCCTCCATCATGGAAGCATACCACCACTCCCAGGAGACGATGGCAACGGTCCTGGACAAGTTGCAGGAGACCCTGCGTCTGCAGGAGGAGCAGTATTTGAGGTTCAGGGAGGAGCTCAGGACCATCGGCTCCGCCCTGGGCACCATCGTAGGGGTGCTGACGGACATTCAAAAGACCTTGAGGGACACCGTGGCACTCCAAGGGGCCCCTGACACTAGCCAGGATGATGAAATGCCCACCACCTCCGCCGGCGCTAGTGGACAGGACGACCCGCCACAGGACCACCACACCAGCACCCCACCCCCTGCAGACGGACAACCACCACGAAAGCGGGCCCTGAGATCCAGGAACAGGACAGAGCAAGATGGCAAGACCCCCGTCAGGAAATAAGACCACCCTGATTGTCCCCAACTGTCCCACTTTGTTACCCTATCCAGATTGGAACTGCCCCAGCTCCACTTCCAATGGCCAGATGTGCAATGTACCTGTGAGACTAATAGACTGGACTCTGCCATGGACATTCTTCCACCATTACCTCTCCCCATTTCACAACCCCCCTATACTTTTATGCACTTCAATAAACACCCTTGAAACCTCAATAATATTGGAGTCAGTCAATGATTGTGAACTTTGTATTTTCAATTACAGTGTTAAAAAAGGTTACCCATTGGAAGGTCAACACACCAATGTCACACATCACAAGCCTTTCAAGGGTGCAAGCTGTTGACACGTAGATTACCACATTACTGAAACTGAAATGGAAGGGGACAACTCAGTTACCAAATAGGGAGTGAAATGTAGGTACAGGATAGAGGTAGACGTGTGAAATGTAATATAATGTGAAACATGAAATTGTACTCACCTGTGTCTCATTGAAAATATTGCTGTATGACTGACTCCCTGTTGTCGTTTTCATCTTCTTCAGCTTCCTCCTCATCACTGTCCACAGGCTCCACAGGTTCACCCGCTGCAACAACACCGCCATCTGGATCATCCTCCTACAGAAAAGGCACCTGGCGTCGCAATGCCAAGTTATGGAGCATAGAGCAGGCGAGGATGATGTCGCACACCTTCTTTGGTGAGTAGAATAGGGACCCACCTGTCATATGGAGGCACCTGAACCTGGCCTTCAGGAGGTCGAAGGTACGCTCGATCACCCTCCTAGTCCGCCCATGGGCCTCATTGTACCGTTCCTCAGCCCTGGTCCTGGGATTCCTCACTGGGGTCAGTAGCCAGGACAGGTTGGGGTAACCAGAGTCCCCCAATAGCCATACACGGTGCCTCTGGAGTTCACCCATCATATCAGGGATGCTGCTCTTCCGCAGGATGTAGGCGTCATTCACTGAGCCAGGGAACATAGCATTTACCTGCGAGATGTACTGGTCTGCCAAACAGACCATCTGGACATTCATCGAATGATAACTCTTCCTGTTCCTGTACACCTGTTCATTCCTGCGGGGGGACCAGAGCTACATGGGTCCCATCAATGGCACCTATGACGTTGGGGATATGTCCAAGGGCATAGAAGTCACCTTTCACTGTAGGCAAATCCGCCACCTCAGGGAAAATGATGTATCTCCTTACGTGTTTCAGCAGGGCAGACAACACTCTGGACAAAATGTTGGAAAACATAGGCTGGGACATCCCTGATGCCATGGCCACTGTTGTCTGAAAAGACCCACTTGCAAAGAAATGGAGCACTGACAGCACCTGCACGTCAGGGGGGATTCCAGTCGGATGGCGGATTGGTGACATCAGGTCTGGCTCCTACTGGGTACATAGTTCCCGGATTGTGGCACGGTCAAACCGGTAGGTCACAATGACATGTCGCTCTTCCATTGTCAACAGGTCCACCAGCAGTCGGTACACCGGCAGATTCCGCCATCTTCCAATATGTCCCAACTGACAGTGCCTAAGAAGGGCAACAGCGTAAAAACTGTCAGCATTCCTCCAGGTATGTACCCACAGTCACACACAAGACTACACCAGACAATTAACCCATCCGGGAAAGGTTTTGAGTGTAGGCCTCGGTATGTGTGACGCAGTAGTAATTGAAGCCATGTGGGCCCCTGAAATGGCGGCTGCCTGACCTCTAAACTGGGACAATGGAATTGTGGGGTAACTGCGCTGGCGTTGAACACCGTCGCGGTAGGCGGTCGTAGAGCGCGGCGCAATGCTGCATTGGTTAGCATTGTACCCTATGGGTCCCAGGAGCCAATGAACAGGTGCGCTGGCGGTGATGATGCGCACCGCTGCGGACGTCACCGCCGCGGACGTCACCACCATTTTCTATCTCTTCAATCACTAGATACCTGACCTTTGACAGGAGAGGACCTACACTGCTAGTGCTGCTGTGACCTCGGTCTGGAAGAGAAAATGGCTGCTGCGTCTGGGGAAAGGGCCCCTGCCTTCACTGCACAGGAGTTGGAGAAACTTGTGGATGGGGCCCTCCCCCAGTATACGCTACTCTACGGTCCTCCAGACCAACAGGTTAGTACACAGGGAGCACGTTGTATGGGCTAGGCCTGGGTGGACAGGGCTGGGTGGATGAGGGAAGGGGGCAGAGTACATAGAACAGTCATGCATGGGGATGAATGGGCCACAGGGATAGAGTTGGGAGGGGGCCAATTACAACAACGGTGCTGTAGGTAATGACTGTTCCTCTTTCCTTGTGCATGTCATGTAGGTCAGCGCCCACCAGAAGAGGGACATTTGGCGTGCCATCGCCAAGGAAGTCCGGACCCTGGGGTCCCACCAGAGACGGGGCACCCACTGCCGGAAGAGATGGGAGGACATTCGCTGCTGCAGCAAGAAGATGGCGGAGGCTCAGCTGGGGATGGCCTCCCAACGTGGGAGTGGTGCCCGTCGCACCATGACCCCCCTGATGTTCCGGATCCTGGCGGTGGCCTACCCGGAGTTGGATGGGTGCTTAAGGACATCACAGCAGACACAAGGGGGTGAGTACAACCTCATCCTATGGACTTTGCGTGCAGTGGAGCTGTCTGGGTGGGGGTGGTGGGCTGTGGGTGTCCCTAGGCCAGGGCGAGTTAGGTAGGCAAGGCCCCTCCGTTATGTAGGCCATGTAGCACTCTACCCCAGCTCCAAAAAAAGCCAAATTGATGTATTGTTGCCCCTTTGCCATCCATGTGGGCAGATTTCTACCATTGCCATGTAGGCCATATCCCAGAAATTGCATGTGCAGAGGGCAGGAGCACGGCGTAATGCAGGGGGCTGCTGCGTTTGTCTAGTCCGCCAACGGTAGCGGTATGCCATGCACTAAAACTCTCTTTCTTCTCTCTCCACCCTTTTTCTGCTCTCCCTGTCCTTCTGTACATCAGCATCAACAGGCGGAGGTACAGTGGCACCGGAGCACGAGGGAGCTGCATCCCACATGGCCATGGAGGGCCACACCACAGACTCTGAATTCACCAGTGGGACGGAGGGCGAGGGGAGCTTCACGTCGGCCACAGGATCACCAAACAGCGACACGGACTCTTCCGCCGATGGGAGCTCCCCTGTGGTGGCGGCACCATCTGTGCGCCCCACTTCTACAGGTACAGCCGCCACCTCCCCTACCAGCACCGCCCTCCCAGCAGCCCCTCAGTGTTCGCCCCGTGCCCGCTCATCCAGGAGGGTGGGCATCACCTTCGCCCCAGGCACCTCAGGCCCTGCCCCAGTCACCCCTGCTGTCCTCAGTGAGGAGGCCATTGACCTCCTCAGGTCACTCTCTGTTGGGCAGTCTACCATTGTGAATGCCATCCAGGGTGTAGAACAAGAGTTGAAACACGGTAATGCATTCCTGGAAGGCATTCATTCTGGTCAGGCTGTCCTTCAGCGAACCCTGCAATCTCTGGCCTCAGAACTGATGGCAGCCATTGTCCCTGTGTCCAGCCTCCCCCCTCCAACTTCCTCCACCCAGACCCAATCCCCTGTACCCCAGCCCATCCCAAGCACACCTACAGACCAGCATGCACACAAGTCAACACACACAAGTAGCTCAAGCAAACATAGGCACCACACACACCACAGGCACTCACACAAGCATCAGACCCATACAGACACAGCAACATCCACTGTCTCCACTGTGTCTCCCTCCTCCCTCCCAGTGTCGTCTACACACACACCTGCATGCACCACATCTACAGGCACTAGGACTCGCACCAGGACACCCAGCACCACAAGCCGCTCACCTGCACTCACCACCTCCACTGCCATATACACGTCCCCTGTGTCCTCTCCCAGTGTGTCTGTGACGCCCCCTCTCAAAGTACACAAACGCCGGCAATCACTCACCCAACATCCATCCAGCTCACGACAGCCTCCAGTACCTGCACCCAAAACAGCTAAAGTGACACCTCCTACAACCACCTCCTCTTCCTCCACTCCCAAAGCCCCTCCAGCTACCCATCCCAGTGTACGTCAGAAACTGTCCCTATGTCAAATTGACCTTTTTGCCCCCCCCTCCAATTCATCAGTCCCGTCGTAGCGCCTCAGCCAAAAAGCCTCCAGTACCAGTGGTGCGTGTACCAGGTTTTTGGAGTGCCCCGTCCACCAGGGCAGGCAGTAGGACCCGGAGCCAAGGCACTGTCAGCCCACCCCCTGTAAAGGCTCCGTGTTGGAAAATGGGTTATTGGTAAGGGCAGGTAGGTACCTACACCTAGCAACAAGCCACTAACCTCCACCTAGGTACAGTTAGGTCTCAGTAAATTAATCCCAGCTCAACCCTTGGTAGCTTGGCAACGAGCGTCAAGGCTTAACTTAGGAGACAGTGTGTAAAGCATTCAAATTTCACAAAACAGTAATTAAATAAAACACAGGAAACAGTTTAAAAATCCAAAACCAATTTATAAAAATAGTTTATATTTTTATCTTTAAAATGACACAAAAACGATTAAAATTGGTTCAGGGGAACCGGAGACATGAATTTTTAAAGAATTATATTTTTCCAGCGCTTAGAAACAAAAAGCGCCAATCTGGTCATCTGGTTGCACCTCGACCGGGGCAAAGTCAAAGTTTCAGGCCGACCGCGATGGAGCCCTGCTCGGCTACAAGTCGAGGGAGGCCTCGGTTAAAAAGTTACCTTCTGACTTAGGGCCTGATTCTAACTTTGGAGGACGGTGTTAAACCGTCCCAAAAGTGGCGGATATACCACCTACCGTATTACGAGTCCATTATATCCTATGGAACTCGTAATACGGTAGGTGGTATATCCGCCACTTTTGGGACGGTTTAACACCGTCCTCCAAAGTTAGAATCAGGCCCTTAGTCTTTATTTTGAAGTTTTTCTTGACCGGGACGAACCTGCCAGTTGAATCCGACCTCCTGGAGCCCTTGTCCGGATACGTGATGTGGGTTTCCTCGGTGGAGATTTTTACCTTCGGACTTAGTCGTTTTTTCGAGATGAAAATCCTTCGACCGGGGTAAACCTGGATCTTGATCCGACGTCTGTGGAGCCCTTCTCGGATACGATGGCTGGGAGGTCCCGGTCAACTTTTTACCTTCGGACTTAGGCCCTAATTCTGAGTCTGACGGGCGGCGGAGGCCGCCCGCCAGACTTCCCCCCTCCGAAATACCGCTCCGCGGTCGAAAGACCGCGGAGGGTATTCCGAGTTTTCCCCTGGGCTGGCGGGCGGTCTTCGCAAGACCGCCCGCCAGCCCAGGGGAAAACTCCCTTCCCACGATGACGCCGGCTCGTAATAGAGCCGGCGGAGTGGGAAGGTGCGACGGGTGCAGTTGCACCCGTCGCGTATTTCAGTGTCTGCTTTGCAGACACTGAAATACTTTTAGGGGCCCTCTTACGGGGGCCCCTGCCGTGCCCATGCCATAGGCATGGGCACGGCAGGGGCCCCCAGGGGCCCCGCGACTCCCCCTCCCGCCATCCGGTTCCCGGCGGGAGAACCGCCAGGAACTGGATGGCGGGAGGGGGAGTCGGAATCCTCCATGGCTGCGGAGCGCGCTCCGCAGCCATGGAGGATTCCTACGAGCGGCGGAAAGTCAGCGGGAGACCGCTGGCTTTCCGCGTCTGACCGCGGCTAAACCGCCGCGGTCAGAATGCTCGTAGGAGCACCGCCAGCCTGTTGGCGGTGCTCCCGTGGTCGGTGGCCCTAGCGCCCACCGACCGCCAGGGTCGGAATGACCCGCTTAGTCTCTTTTTCGGAGGTTTTTCTTTACCGGGACGAACCACCAAGTCAGGTCGGGTCGCGGTTGAGGCAAGCCAGCTAGAATTTCCGTGGCGGGTTGGTCCCTCTCTGGAGCTTTTTTTCAAAAATTCTCAAATCTTTTCCAAACTTCTGGGGCTTCACCCAGATGTTCTTTTAAGGTTCTTTTGGGGTCCACAGCTCACCCCAAGGGTCCAGAAGTTCTGTGATGGTCCTTGGGGGGTGCGGACTTCAACTCCCAGAATGCACCTGGCACAAACTCCTTTTTGGCCACTGGACAGTGGTCAGCTGGTCACTTTTCAGGAGTTGGTGCAGGGGGACTCTGGATAGCAATTTTTCACCTGTAGCAAACAGGGAGTCCCTCCTTGAACCAGTTGAAGCCAGGCAAAGTCCTTCTTGTGGTGAAGCCCAAGTGTGCAGCTGGTGCAGTCCTTCTGAGTGCAGGTTCCAGGTGCAGGCCAGGGGTCCAGCAGGGCAGTCCTTCTTCTCCTTTAGTTCCTTCTTCTTGAAATTTGGTGGGGATCTGAGGTGTGGGTGCAGGTCTGCCAGTTTTATCCTTGCTCCTGGGTGAAAAGCAGGGGGGTCCTGGTCCTCCAATCAGGTACAGGGTCGTCCCCCTGTGATGACCACTTCCTGGGAAGTGTGGCAAAAATCCAACCCAAAAGGCAACATTCTCTAAAAATCCAACATGGCTGAATCTGATTTTTGGAGGTTACATCTGGCTGAGCCCACCCACTGGTGTGGCTAAAAATCATAAACACACCCCTCTCCTGCCATCTCCTAATCTAATCAAGGGGGCACCTAGCTGTCTGGGGTTGCAGGATGTGGGGGTGTTGCTGGTTGCTCCAAATGTCCTTCTCTGCCTTTGAAGACCAGTTTGGCAGCCCTCCCCCTTCCTGCCTCTGCATCTGCTGAGGGGAGATTCTCTCCCCCAAGCACATTCCTTTGTGTGAAGCCAGGCCACTTCACACCTCATCAAGGGAGCTTGACTAAGCTGCTGCAGGCTGGCCAATCAGAGCACAGCAGCAAAAACAATGCAGAGCTGAAATTGGCAACTTTTTAGGTAAAGTCTAAACTTTTTACCTGAACAAGTTATATTAAATCCAACAACTGGAAGTTGTGGGATTTATTACAACAATTAATTTGATACCAAATTCTTGGTATGCAACATTTAAGGAGACTTTAAAATTTAAAATAAAGTCTCCCCATTCTAGCCTATGAAGGCCATTTACTTCAATGAGGGAAAAACGAATTTGGCTGTTTTTACCTCACCAGGGCTTATAAATCTATTTTTATAAAGTCCCTGCTTATAGTTACATGGCACCCAGCCCTAGGGGCACATAGGGCACACCCTAGGGGTGACTTATATGTAAAAATAAGGTAGTTTAAGACTTTGGAAGTACTTTTAATTCCAAAGTCGAATTTGCATATAACTTTAATTTAAAAGCAGCCAGCAAGGCAGGCTTGCTTTTAAAATGACACTGGGCACTTCAGCAGTGCACCTAGGTGTGCACCACCTATGCTGTGGTCCCTTAACCTACATGCCCTACCATATACTAGGGACTTATAGGTAGGTTAACTTAGCCAATTATAATTAGCCTAATTTGCATATCCATTTTACACAGAGCACTGGCCCTGGGACTGGTAAGCAGTACCCAGGGCACAGCCAAGAGTCAGTAACCACCAGTACCTATCCAAAAAGTGTGGGGGTGATCAGGCAAAAAAAAAAAGGACTTTCCTACACTCCGAAATTGGAGAGTGGACGACGGGACCGTGTCAAGACTCCTGGTGGGACACACAGTGAAATGGGATCCAAGGCGATTGGTGAGTCATCTGTAACTCAAAAGAAGGTGGGGAAGGTCCCGAGGAAGTCTCCCCAGCCTGTTGTGAGTGTCACGCCGGAGAAGTGCGCCATCATTTCCGGCGGTCCAGACACAACCGCCAGCACTGTCGTCACTGGTCCAGAGACCACCGCCAGAGTCATAGCCCAGGAGGGCCCAAGTATTGTTACTGGTCAGGAGACCACCGCCAGAGTCACAGCCCAGGAGGGCTCAAGTATCGTAACTGGTCAGGAGACCACCGCCAGAGTCATAGCCCAGGAGGGCCCAAGTATCGTTACTGGTCAGGAGACCACCGCCACCGCCGGAGTCACAGCCCAGGAGGGCCCAAGTATTGTTACTGATCAGGAGACCACCGCCAGAGTCATAGCCCAGGAGGGCCCAAGTATCGTTACTGGTCAGGAGACCACCGCCACCGCCGGAGTCACAGCCCAGGAGGGTCCAGAATCCCACAGCCCTGCTGGGCAATGATGGAACGTCAAGCCACACACCAATGTCCAGTGTGGAGTTCGTCATGCCACACACCAATGTCCAGTGTGGAGTTCGTCATGCCACACACCAATGTCCAGTGTGGAGATCGTAATGCCACACACCAATGTCCATTGTGGAGATCGTAATGCCACGCACCAATATCCGTATCAGAACCGCCATGGCAAAGCACCGCTGAACAAGGCCAAGACCGCCATGGTGAAGACCGCTGAACAGGGCAAAGACTGCCATGGCAAAGCACCGCTGAACAGGGCAAAGACCGCCATGGCAAAGCACCGCTGAACAAGGCCAAGACTGCCATGGCAAAGCACCGCTGAACAAGGCCAAGACCGCCATGGTGAAGACTGCTGAACAGGGCAAAGACTGCCATGGCAAAGCACCGCTGAACAGGGCAAAGACCGCCACGGCAAAGCACCGCTGAACAAGGCCAAGACTGCCATGGTGAAGACCGCTGAACAGGGCAAAGACCGCGATGGTGAAGACCGCTGAACAGGGCAAAGACCACCATGGTGAAGACCGCTGAACAGGGCAAAGACCGCCATGGCAAAGCACCGCTGAACAAGGCCAAGACTGCCATGGTGAAGACCGCTGAACAGTCCATAGCCAGCCATGGCAAAGCACCGCTGAACAAGGCCAAGACCGCCATGGTGAAGACCGCTGAACAGGGCAAAGACTGCCATGGCAAAGCACCGCTGAACAGGGCAAAGACCGCCATGGCAAAGCACCGCTGAATAAGGGCAAGACTGCCATGGTGAAGACCGCTGAACAGGGCAAAGACCGCCATGGTGAAGACCGCTGAACAGGGCAAAGACCGCCATGGTGAAGACCGCTGAACAGGGCAAAGACCGCCATGGCAAAGCACCGCTGAACAAGGCCAAGACTGCCATGGTGAAGACCGCTGAACATTCCATAGCCAGCCATGGCAAAGCACCGCTGAGCAAGGCCAAGACCGCCATGGTGAAGACCGCTGAACAGGGCAAAGACTGCTATGGCAAAGCACCGCTGAACAGGGCAAAGACCGCCATGGCAAAGCACCGCTGAACAGGGCAAAGACTGCTATGGCAAAGCACCGCTACACAGGGCAAAGACTGCCATGGCAAAGCACCGCTGAACAGGGCAAAGACCGTGTGGGTATGAATAGTCCGGCACATCAGGCATCGTTCTCCCATGTGCAGCTGGGATTGTGACAGGACATGTACTTTCACGGGGAGACTTATCCAGTCTGGGCACCAGTCCCACCCAGTACCAGTAGAGAACTGCATCTACTTGCGAAGATGTGTCTTTGCACTCCCCAGGATGTCACAGTGGGCAAGCCACCCACTGTAGAGACTTGAGAGACTGTGGCTTTGCACTCCCCAGGATGTAACAGTGGGCAAGCCACCCACTTGTTAGACTTGAGAGACTGTGGCTTAGCACTCCCCAGGATGTAACAGTGGGCAAGCCACCCACTGTAGAGACTTGAGAGACTGTGGCTTTGCACTCCCCAGGATGGCACAGTGGGCAACCCACCCACTGAAGTGACTTGAGAGACTGTGGCTTTGCACTCTCCAGGATACATCACTGGGCATGGAGCCCCGTCGTGGATCTGACTTCGCATTCATCTGGCTGAGGTGCCCCCCCTTCCCTTCCCCCTGAAGACTGTAGTGTTTCTATCTGATGCCCCGGAAGTGTTCTCTCGGATTTTGGTCAGGTATCTATTGTGGGCCTCGCCCATGCATTTTTGGACTGTTGGTACACGGACATTGTTGTGTACATATCTGCACTACTTCTTGTATTGTACATTTATTTTTGACAGATTTCGTGATATATATACCCGTATATTTTTTAATGAGTAGTATATTGGCACAATACAAAGTTTGACCGCTATTCGCTTTGTCTTTGCATTCTTCCAGGGGGATTGTGGGTTGTTACTGTGATTTTTGTAAATGCATTGGTGTGTATGTTGTAATATGCGAGGGTGGGGGTGTTTGGTGGGTGTCCCCGTAACTTTTGCCTCTCCCCTCCCCTGTGTCGTAGGTGCTGTACTCACCGGTATGTTCTGCGCCTACGTCGCTGTTGGTCGTAGATGAGCAGGAATGCAAGGGCAGGGAGTATTTGTAGTTCCGGATCCATGGTGTCCTCGTGGGATGTGTTGAGGTGAGCGTTTTCCCATTGAAATGGCTGTTTCCGACATGTTTTTATCCACAGTGAATCCGCCCCAGAAAAGGTGGCGGATTGGTGTGTTGTGATAGTGTGGGCGGTACATTGTCTTCCGCCTGTCTGTTGGCGGTGACCGCCGCGCTGTTTGTCTGTACCGCTGTGGCGGGCGGTGTGTTAAAGTGGCTGTCTTAGTTGGCGGTTTCCGCCAGGGTTGTAATTCCCTTTTTTTGTCCGCCGGCCTGTGTGCGGTATTACCGCAGCTTTAACACCGTCCGCCAGGGTTGTAATGACCACCACAGTCCCTTTTAAGTACTAACTTTCCAAGACACTTTGGTGAGCTCATGGGACGAATATTTAATGCGTCCAGTACTACTGGAATCGCAAATTTCTTTAAGGCTGTTGGTTCTGGTTTCATTCACACCTTCTCCTCTATATTCGGCTTAATACCTTCAGCCATCCACTCAATATTCTCCAGTATTTTCGAAGGATTTCCAATAACTTTGGCTATAATAGGTGGCATGTTGCTATTGCTACTTTTTCTGGGCAATGGGTGTCCCATTGCAACAAGGAGGACTGAAAGTGCCTCCACCAGCTCAGCTGTGTCGTGAACGCATGATGCAACACTTTGGAGCATTACTCCTGGAGCAATTGGAGTGTGACTGTTCCCTGTCATTCAGACCGGTTTTGCATTATGTGCAGCCCGTGTTTCGATGCCTCTGGTGCACTTTTGAATGTGCACTGATAGTTTGTCTTTCTACGCAGCACTTGCTTTCATTGGACGCTGATCTGTTGATGTTCTCGCTGAGGGCTCATTACCAGACATGCGTGTAGAGGGTGCGTTTGCTACGGGAAGCGGTTTATGAGTTGCCCTCTGTGGATTATGCAGCTCTAAACTCATTTTTGGCCACAACACGGAATGCTGCTGCCTTGACTGGAGCTCAGGCTTTAGAAGATTTCCTGTCTTCAATTTTTCCGGATTCAATTGGTGACTTTCAAAATGACTCTGACTTTTGAAATTCAGCCTTTTTAACGCCACAATTAACATTTTATATTGTCCTTTTTAAAACATGCTTAAGAGTGTTTAAACTTGTCATTATTGACATTCTTTTATATATTCCTTAGGTTGAATTTCAGTAACTTTTATACATAATTAGGCTTTGAACCGACAAAGGGGAAGGTGTTGTGTAGCCATTTTAGTTATAGTTTCATACATGTTATTTTAGCAAACTAGGCCTGCTGTTGTGCACCTTAGCCTAGACATATTTTATTCAGCTTTGTTTTATTATTTTAACAATAGCCACATTTGTGGTCTTGTTTTATTTTTCTCTATCTAGCTGTTCTTTGCCTAGACCAGCATTGCGTTCTTACAAAAGACATTTCTTTCACTCTGTGCTTTTCTCAGGTAGGTTAATGGCAAAAGTGGTACGCTTTGTCTCTAATGTTCAAAGAAACATACACAATCTTCTGTGGGTGTCCTTTCTTGGAACATCAGCTGTTTTATTATAAAAACATTACTTTGACCCATGTAATTAGAGGGAGATTCTAGTCAGATGACCACGACTGTATGCTGATTGCTGAGTGCTTCGCTGCAGCTGCTTATGTAGACTACAGGCCTCTCACTCAGGTATGAGGGGTGATGTCTTCTGAGGGGAACCTGAAGGGCAGACTTAGAGCTTAACATGCTGTGCTCTAACATAGTTTAGGTAGGAACTATTCCTAACGATCGTAGTGACGATATGGTAGCGTTATTTTTATGCTTTACTCCCATTGTCACAATTTTAATCCTGTCATGCTTCATCGTCCTAGTTATTGCAATCCATGCTTTATTATCTAAGATGCAGTTACTTCAATATAACCTCATTGAACTATATTCTGCCTCTGATTGTCCTTGCATATGTGAGACTAATGTAACTAAGAGAAACGGCTAAGATCTGAGTGACCACAATTTCCCTGAGTAGTCAATTGTGTCATGCGCTCGGTTGCCCAATCATCCCTGCTCTTGGGTGGAGATAAGGCACTGCTAGTTAGCCGGAGCAAAACCCGGATTAGGCTGACAGGTGTCACCTGTAGTGGGTTCAGACTCAGTCCCCCACAGTGCAAGTGATTCTGTCACCCAAATCCAGTAGTCTCATTAGGTTCATGAGACCCTACGCGACAATGCCATTCTTCCTAATATAAATGGATCCTGCCTTCGTAATCCTATTTACAATCCCTCTAGTCAGTATCACATTCATGCTATATCTTTTATTAAATTCCTATAAACATTTAGGATTATGGTTCGCTCACACAGCTCCCAGTCAGAAGCCTTGCACACAGTAGGCTATTTTCTAGCAGAGCTTTAAAAGGTCAAAACCCTAGCCTGATTCATTGTAATGACATCTGTATTCCTGTTCTCGCCCCTCTTTCACATTTGTGGGTAAGTGGCAAGCGGTTATTGCATAGAGGTAGTTAGCAAATTGCTCATCATTGTCGTGAGGTAAGAGCCTAACAGAACTAAGGCCCTCATTATGACATTGGTGGTAAGTGCCGCTTACCGCCATGCTGACTGCCGCCAACATCCTGTGACCGCGGCGGTATACCGCAACGGGTATTATGACCCACACACAGAAATCCGCCACTATACAGACACACACAAGTCCGCCAGCCCAAAGGTCAGTGATAAACTGGCGGTACCAAAACCCACACCGTTACGCCAACAGAAATACGCCCACAGCATATTGACCCACAAATCACTGCGACGGTCATTCAACCGCAGCAAACCATTGGCGGTACAGACCTCTGCGCTCAAAATACACACACACCTACAAAACAACACCACATTGGACAATTCAAACTACCCACACCTGACACACATACACACACCACACCCACACCACTATAAAACACACACCCACACTACCTACAACCCTTTACGACCCAAAGAATTTGACAACTGAGAGAGAGACAAGCCAGGAGCACCCACTGAATCTGAGCCCCAAAACACCATCACCCATACACCATCCACACACCTCACAGCATACACCCCAACACATCACCCACACACCCTCACCCACACCACTCACACTACACCCATGGCACCACAACAACACCCCAGATTCTCTGAGGAGGAGCTAAGGGTCATGGTGGAGGAAATAATCCAGGTAGGGCCACAGCTATTCAGGTCAGAGGTGCAGCAGACATCCATTGCTAGGAAGATGGAGATATGGCGGAGAGTCGTGGACAGGGTCAACGCCGTGGGACAGCACCCAAGAACCAGGGATGACATCAGGAGGAGGTAGAACGACCTACGGGGGAAGGTACGTCCCATGGTTGCAAGACACCAGATAGCAGTACAGAGGACTGGCGGTGGACCCCCACCTCCCCCCCACAAGTAACAGCATGGGAGGAGCAATTCTTGGCAATCAAGCATCCTGAGGGCCTGGCAGGAGTAGCAGGAGGACTGGACTCTGGTAGGTCAACTCTTTACTACTTTCAGCCCAACCTGCATGCCATCACATACCCCCACCTCTACCCTCACCCCCATCACCCCACCACCTCACATACACCCCACCATCACAACCCACCCCCTCCCAGTACCCAGCACTGCATGCAACAACAATGCATGAACACCACTCACAGCCCTGCATGGACACCCATCACCACAGCAAGCACAGTAGTGGCAATCATTCAGCTAACCAAATTACAACTCACACAAGCCAAAGCTGCCTTGGTAATAACAACCATAGAGGGAAACACACCCATGCACAAGATGTTACACGCAGTAACAATAACACTGCATTTACATACCCACAGGACCCCCACACAACGTCACCGGAGAGGAGGTGCCAACAACGTCCAGTCCACCCCCCGAAGAGGCCCACAGAGATGACAGATTCTTTGCACGCCTGGATCAGGATGACCAACCTGGCCCATCAGGGACCTCTGGACAGTCAGTGACCCAGCCACAGTCCCAAACCACCACAGAGCCTCCCCCCTCAGGAAACACCAGTCCAGCACCCGCCCAGAGGGCCCATCCCTCTGTCCCCAGGACACGTCAATCAGCAGTGTGTCCACCACTACAGGGACCCCAGGCAACCCCACAAACACTGGACGATCAGGGACCTGGGGTCGGTGGCAGTGGGCACACGGTTCAGGGGACAGAGGCACAGGACAACAGTGAAGCTGGGAGGACTGCTGAGCAAAAGGGAGAGGACAGGCCCAGGGAACCGACTCTCCAGGAGGCAATCACCAACATCCAGGGAGCATACCACCATTCCCAGGAGACCATGGGCCAGATACTGGCCTAGCTGCAGGAGACCCAGCTGTTGCAGGAGGGACAGTACCTGGGGATCAGGGAGGACCTGAGGGACATCCACACCACCCTGGCCACCATTGCAGGGGTGCTGACAGACATGGCCAACACCATGTGGGAGGCAGTGGCACACCAACGGGCCCCTGACACTAGCCACACCGAAGAACAACCCTCCACCTCCGCCGATGCTAGTGGACAGGAGGCCCGCCACAGGAACAACCGGCCACCAGCACACCACCCCCTGCAGAAGGAGAACCACCACGCAAATTGTCCCTGTGATCCAGGCAGAAGCCAGAGCACATTGCCAAGAACCCTGCCAGGAAATAGGTCACCCTTGTGTCCCACTTTGTCACCCTGTCCACCTTTAACTGACATTGCTCCACTTCCTATGCCCCCTTGGACAATGCACCTGTGATACCAATAGACTGGACTCCATCTTGGACATTTCTCCACCATCAACTCAGGCCATTGCAATACCCCCTACACATATTATCACAGAAAATAAACACCCATTGCAATTCAAATATACAGTTATATTTATATAGGTATGACCTGTAGTGGGCAGCAATCAACACACCAGGAGCCAGAGTGGAGTACAGCTATCTGAAAAGAAAGATGCCAAAGGGTACAGTAAGTGGCCATAGAAATAGGGAAATCAGGCTGCCATGCACAATCTCCAACTCAAAACTGCAATGGAAGGTGAAGTTATAGTGTCTTACCTGGGTGTCACTGGAAGTACTGTTGAATTATTGTAGTTCTTTTGTCCACATCTCTTCCTCTGCCTCCTCTTCATCACTGTCCACAGGCTCCACCGCTGCCTCACGACCATCCCCAGGATCATTCTCCTGCAGAAAAGGCACCTGGTGTCTCAAGGCCAGGCTGTACAACATGCAATATGCAACGATGATGTGGCACACCTTCTTGGGTGAGTAGTACAGGGATCCACCTGTCAGATGGAGGCACCTGAATCTGGCCTTCAGGAGGCCAAAGGGGCGCTCAATAATCCTCCTTGTTCGTTCATGTGCCTCATTGTAATGTTCCCCTGCCCTTGTCCTGGCATTCCTCACTGGGGTCAGTAGCCGTGAGAGGTTGGGGTAACCAGAATCACCTGTAAATATCGAGGGATACCTGTTAGCCACACACTCACCCTTAGGGCCAACCCCACACCCATATACCTACATCAAATGGGTGGGGACCATGGGCTCACCTATTAGCCACACCCGGTACCTCTGGAGTTGAGCCATCACAAATGGGATGCTGCTATTCCTCAAGATAAAGGCATCATGCACAGAGCCAGGATACTTTGCATTAACATGGGAAATGTACTGGTTCGCCAAACACACCATCTGCACAATGAGAGAGTGAAAGCTCTTTCGATTTCTGAACACCTGTTCATTTCTCCGGGGTGGGACAAAGGCAATATGTGTACCATCAATGGCACCAATGATGTTGGGGATATGTCCCAGTGCATAGAAGTCAGCCTTCACTGTGGCCTAATCCTCCACCTGGGGGAATACGATGTAGCTGCGCATGTGTTTCATCATGGTAGACAACACTCTGTTCAGCACGTTTGAGAACATAGGCTGTGACATTCCTGATGCCGTGGCCACTGTCGCTTGGAAGGAACCACTTGCCAAGAAATGGAGCACTGGCAGGACCTGCACTTGAGGGGGGATACCTGTGGGTTGGCGGATAGCTGAAATCAGGTCTGGCTCTAATTGGGCACACAGCTCTTGGATTGTGGCCCTATCAAGTCTGTAGGTTAGGATAATGTGCCTGTCCTCCATTGTCGCCAGGTCCACCAGGGGTCTGTACAAGGGGGGATTTCTCCATCTCTTATTCATCCTCAGTGGTTGAACTCTAGGGTGAAAAATGGTGAACAGAAGGTCATATACAAACATATACTCAGGTTAATATGCAATTTTTGTTTTACAGAAACAGTATGTGAACTTGTAAGTCAGTTGTTGTGCCTATGTCTGCTGTGACGCAGTTAGGTGCCATGGTCTGTGCCCCCCTGAAATGGCAGCTGCCTGACCTGTGAGGAGGGACGAGTGGAAATGAGGTAATTCCACTGGTGTTGTGCGCCATTGCGGTCGGCGGTCCATTGGTTATCATTGGGGCCTACGGGTCCCAAGAGCCAATGGTGATGTACGCCGGTGGTAACAGTACGCACCGCCGCGGACGTGACCGCCATTTTGTATCTGTTCACTCACTTGCTACCTGACTTTCAACAGGAGAGGACCTACACTGCAAGTGCTGCTGTGACCTGTGTCTGGCTCGAGTGTCTGGGGAAAGGGCCCCGGCCTTCATTTCCGAGGAGTTGGAGAGACTGGTGGATGGGGTCCTACCCCAGTACCGTTTACTTTCTGGTCGTCCAGACGAATAGGTGAGTACACTGTGAGCATTATGTGTGAGTCATGAATGTATGGAGTGCTGTGTGTGTAAGCCTCGTCTGGGGGGGGGCTGAGGGGTCCTGGGCAGAGTGCTGCATGTATGGTAGTCAATGTCTGTGCGTAAGGGGATGGGAGTGCATCCTGATGTTCTGCATCCTGGCGGTGGCCTATCCAGAGTTGGATGGGCGTTTGAAGGCATCACAGCAGCCCCTGAGAAGGTACTCGCGCTTTGCATCGCGTTATGCGCCTCTATACTGCGATATTATTTTAAAAGCTACCTTTATAACTATTTGTGTTCTTTTTTTGTTGTTTATTGCCCTGATTTTATAGGACTTATTGTAACCCCCTTACCTGCACTCTAATCGGTTCTCCCACCGCTGTTTGGCGGGTCCGGTCTCTGGGGTATTGATTTTGGGTGCCATCTTGGAGTGGTGGTCACTTTGGGCGCCATCTTGGAGTGGTGGTCACTTTGGGCGCCATCTTGGAGTTGTGGTCACTTTGGGCGCCATCTTGGAGTGGTGATCACTCTGGGTGGGGTTGCTGACGAGCGGTCTAGCGCTCCGGCTGAGTGGAGGGACGCCTATTTAAGGCGACCTGCCCTGGGGGCTGCCCTGAGAAGGTACTCGCGCTTTGCATCGCGTTATGCGCCTCTATACTGCGATATTATTTTAAAAGCTACCTTTATAACTATTTGTGTTCTTTTTTAGTTGTTTATTGCCCTGATTTTATAGGACTTATTGTAACCCCCTTACCTGCACTCTAATCGGTTCTCCCACCGCTGTTTGGCGGGTCCGGTCTCTGGGGTATTGATTTTGGGCGCCATCTTGGAGTGGTGGTCACTTTGGGCGCCATCTTGGAGTGGTGGTCACTTTGGGCGCCATCTTGGAGTGGTGGTCACTTTGGGCGCCATCTTGGAGTGGTGATCACTCTGGGTGGGGTTGCTGACGAGCGGTCTAGCGCTCCGGCTGAGTGGAGGGACGCCTATTTAAAGCTCCCCCCAACGCGCAGCGGATACGCGCAGCGGGCGTGCCTTCGCTGTGCCAGAGTCGTGCCAGAGTCGTGCCAGAGTCGTGCCCGTCTGCGTCCGTCCGCGCTAAGGAAGCGCGGCTCGTGGCAGAACTCTGGACCTGGTAATCATGACTGTTCGTTTGAGAACCTATAGTAGGTCCGATTTACTGGCCCTTCGGGGTCAATGTACACGTTGCGAGTGTTCGCCTGTAGGCCCGTTGTGTGGCCCATATCACTGTAGGTGCGGTGTATGGTCATTGGAACCCCCCTCCCTTATACGCTCCTTAGGGCCTGCTGTAAAGAGGATAGGACAACGGGACTTGAGTATCTGGAGCTTAAACGTCAGATCTGTGGTAAAGCACTATCAGGAGATTTACGACCTTCTTGCTGATGGTTCGCCGGATGTGCTTTTTCTGACGGAAACGTGGCTCCAGGACTCTGACTCCTCGATAACTAACTTAGCTTTTCCCCCAGAATATGCTATTTTTACTTTAAATCGTACGACTAGAGGTGGAGGTATTGCGATGGTCACCAAACGGTGTTATCCCTGTCAGTGGAAAGCCGCTGAACTTTTGGGGTGTGAGGGTGCCCTATTTAAAATAGCGTTTAGTCATCAGTTTACCTTCTCTGGGTTATTAATTTACCGGCCTCCGGGCTGTGATTCTGTTTTTAGGGCTACTCTTCCTGAGTATATTAGCATAGAGGCACTAGGATGCGCACATTTTAATGTTGTGGGAGATCTTAATCTCCATTTGGACTGTCCTTCCTTACCTACTATTAGGAGCTTTTTGGCGGATCTTGAGGCTTTACAGCTCTCGCAGATGATTACCTTCCCCACACATAAAGGTGGTCATATTCTTGACCCGTTCTTCACAAATTTAGAAGGTCTCAGAGTTCTTGGTTCCTCTCAGTTGGTCTGGACAGACCACATGCTGGTGAAAATGGCATGCTCTCTGTCTGACTCTCCTTTTGTATCTCAGGATAGATTTGTTCTTAAACGACACTGGAACAAATTAAGGCCCTCATTCTGACCCTGGCGGTCTTTGACCGCCAGGGCGGAGGACCGCGGGAGCACCGCCGACAAGCCGGCGGTGCTCCAATGGGGATTCCGACCGCGGCGGTAAAGCCGCGGTCGGACCGGCACCACTGGCGGGGTCCCGCCAGTGTACCGCGGCCCCATTGAATCCTCCGCGGCGGCGCAGCTTGCTGCACCGCCGCGGGGATTCTGACCCCCCCTACCGCCATCCAGATCCCGGCGGTCGGACCGCCGAGATCCGGATGGCGGTAGGGGGGGCCGCGGGGCCCCTGGGGGCCCCTGCAGTGCCCATGCCACTGGCATGGGCATTGCAGGGGCCCCCGTAAGAGGGCCCCTACATGTATTTCACTGTCTGCTGCGCAGACAGTGAAATACGCGACGGGTGCAACTGCACCCGTCGCACAGCTTCCACTCCGCCGGCTCGATTCCGAGCCGGCTTCATCGTGGAAGCCTCTTTCCCGCTGGGCTGGCTGGCGGTCTGAAGGAGACCGCCCGCCAGCCCAGCGGGAAAGTCAGAATTACCGCCGCGGTCTTTCGACCGCGGAACGGTAACCTGACGGCGGGACTTTGGCGGGCGGCCTCCGCCGCCCGCCAAGGTCAGAATGAGGGCCTAAGTCTGGAGGATTTTTATCATCAGCTCGAGAAGGCTCCTTTAGGTCCGCTCACTGAGGTCGATTGTGGATACGACTCCTTCTGTGAGTGGATTTCTGGTGCCCTCGATTCTCTGATTCCTATGTGTTGGTCTAAGTGTCACCGGAAGGAGCCGAGCCCTTGGTATGACACTTCCTTGGCATCTCTTAAGAGGGTCTGTAGACAGGCCGAAAGATTATGGAGGAAGTCATATGACTCTGATCTGAAAATATGTTATCTTGCTAAAATCAAGATTTATCACAGGGCAGTGTGTCAAACTCGTGCCTCCTTTTATGCTCAACAGTTTCAGAATCCATCGAAACTTATTTTTAAAGTATTAAAGGACCTGATGGCGAAGAGAGTAATTGCAGGGGAAATATGCTCAGATTCACATTGTGAGGGTTTGGCCTCTTTATTTCATGAAAAAGTGCAAGCCATCTATCGCACTTTCCCAACGGGTTCCCTGATGCTAGAGCAGGTTGGTCGCACCTTAGGTGAGGGGGAATGTCTTTCCATCTTACCCCCCTTATCTCTGGAGATGTTTGACTATCTCAGCGCCAAAATTAAGTCTGGCTCTCCGGCTGACCCGTTGAAACCCGCCCAACTTAAGACTCTGGCACCGGTTTGCCGCTCCACGGTACTGTCCTTGATCAACCTGTCTCTTTCTTCTGGAGTGGTTCCCGTTAGATGGAAGCAGGCAGTAGTTACGCCAATTCTGAAGAAGGCGACCCTTGACCCCCTTAAACCTGAAAGCTACCGCCCTATCTCCCTTCTTCCTTGGGCCACGAAAATAGCAGAGGCCCATGTGAATGCCACTCTTACAGACCACCTTGGTAGGTTTAACATTCTTGATCCTACCCAGAACGGGTTCCGCGCGGGTCATAGTACGGAGACGGCCCTCCTCTCGATGGTCGAGCATCTGCGCTCCGTGATGGATTCCGGTCGGACGGCGGCACTGTTGTTATTAGATCTTAGTGCCGCCTTCGACACGGTCTCGCACGGAATTCTGATTCGGCGTCTTGAGGAGGTGGGCGTTTCTGGCTCCGCCTTGCACTGGTTTCGTTCCTTCCTTATGGATAGGTCATTCCAGGTGGCGATCCCGCCCGGTAAGTCGTCACTCTACCCGTTAGACCAGGGAGTCCCACAGGGGTCTTCACTGAGTCCCACCCTTTTCAATCTGTATGTGAGACCGTTGGCTGCGGTCGTCAAGCGGTGGGGCCTAACCATGGTATCCTACGCAGATGATACGCAGCTGGCGGTCACACTGATTGGGGACTCAGACCTGGAGGCTCCCAGGTTTTGTGATGGTCTGTGGGAAGTGGCTAACTGGATGAAATCCAACTGTCTCCAGTTAAACACCAAAAAGACGGAGATTATGGTGGTTGGTAAACAGGTGGTTTTGTGGGATGATAAATGGTGGCCTTCGGAGTTGGGTGTGACTCCCCTCCCAGCGGCAGAGATAAAAAACTTGGGGGTATGGTTTGATTCTTCTCTGAGTTTCATCTGTCATACCAAGAAGGTGGCGGCTTCTTGCTATGGCATTATCAGAGGACTTCGACCTATCCTCAAATTCTTTGATGCACCTACAAGACAGCTGGTGGTTCAAGCATCAGTGCTGTCTAGGTTGGACTATGCCAACTCCCTACTGGCGGGGATAAACCAGTTAGAATTTCGGCGGCTCCAGCGGGTTCAAAACGCTGCGGCCCGACTGGTGACTGGTCTCCCCAGGCGATGTTCGGTGTCCAATACTCTGCGCTCTCTCCACTGGCTCCCTGTGCAGCAGAGGATTAGATTTAAGGTTCTCTGTTTTGCATTTAAAATCTTAAAGGGTACTTCCCCGCAAATCATGGAGAAATTGCTGATTCCTTATGTTCCCTCTCGCACTCTTAGATCGTTAGGCCAGAACTTAGCAGTGGTTCCGCGCTTTAAGCTGAGCAGAATTGGGGGCCGCTCTTTTCGAGTCCTGGCAGCGAGTTGGTGGAATTCTCTGCCTCCACAAATCCGGGCCATTGATGAGCTCCTTCAGTTTAGGCGGGCTATTAAGACCTTTTTATTTGTCTAAGCTTATCTGTTGTGTTTTGTCTTCTTTTGCCCGCTTTTAGTGCTGTGTTGTGTTTATCTTCTCAAAGCGCTGGGACGCCCCTTTGCTGGGGCAGCTGTGCGCGGTACAAATAAAAATAACATAACATAACATAACATAACAAGGGGGTGAGTACAGTTTCAGAATCTTGAAATTGCACGTGTTGAGGTGTTATCTGGGTGGGGGATGTGGGTCTGTGGGTGCCCCTAAGCCAGGACGAACATGGCAGGGCAGGCTCAGATGCACTCCAACCCCAAAAATGCTAGTGGCCATCTACTACTGGGCAGAGTCCTGTGGTTTTCAGGTGTGCTGCTATTGGCGTTAGGCATTGTACCCCATGGCCTGGTGACTAGCATTTTAACTGGTAGTTCATTGCCTACTGCATAGGGCTGTTCCCTGTGTGCTGTGTACTCCAATGGTGGTGTTGTTGCTGGCATTGACCAAGTGTATCCTCTGTCTCTCCCCCCCTTTTTAGTTTTGTCCTTGTTTGCATTAGCATCATCTGGCGGAGGAGCAGAGACACCGGCGACGGAGGGAGCTGCATCCCACATGGCCCATGAGGCCAAATCCACTGACGATGAGGGCACCAGTGGGACGCAGGCGAAGGGAGCACCACGGCGTAGACTGGAGGGGACAGTTCTAACAGCGACACCTCTTCCGATGGAAGCTCCCTGACGGTGGCGGACACCTCTGTGCCCACACCAAATACAGGTACAGCCTCCATCCCCGTACCAGCACCGCCCTCCCAGCAGTCCCTCAGCGTGTTTCCCGGACCTGCTCAACCAGGAGGGTGGGCATCTCCTTCGCCCCAGGCACCTCAGGTCCTGCCCCAGTCAGACCTCCTGAGATCCATCTCTACTGGGTAGTCAACCATACTGAATGCCATCCAGGGGCTGGCAGGGCATTTGCAACAAACAAATGCATTCCTGGAGGGCATTCACTCTGGCGTGGCAGCCCAACAGAGATCATTCCAGGCTCTGGCCAACTCACTGATGGCAGCCATTGTCCCTGTCTCTAGCCTCCCCACTCCAACTTCCTCTACCCAGTCCCAATCCCTTCAACCCCAGCCTATCCCAAGCACACCTTCAGACCAGCATGTACCCAAATCAACACACAGAAGAGGCTTAGGCAAAAACAAGCACCACACTTCATCCCACAGGCACTCACACAAGCACTCCCCAGATGCAGACATACCAACATCTACTGCCTCCATTGTGTCCCCCTCCTCCTCATCGTCCACCTCCCTTCCAGTAGCGTCTCCACTCACAACTGCATGCACTACATCTTCATCCACTACCTCCATCACCAGCACACCGATTACTACACGCCCCTCACTGGCAGTCACCACACCAACATCCATGCACATGTCCCCTGTGTCCTCTCCCACTGTTTCTGTGACCCCTACTTCCAAGGTAGACAAACGCAAGCACTCACACCCAGCAGCCATCCGCCCCGCAACATCATCTAGCCCATGCACCTGCACCCAAACACAGCAGACTGACACCTCCTACAACCACTCCCTCTTCCTCCACTCCCAAACCTTCACCCTCTTCCTGCCCCAGTGTCTCTAAGAAGCTTTTCCTAGCCACCATTGACCTATTCCCTGCCCCTCCCCCGATCCTTCACTTCAGGTCAGGCTGGCCAGAACCCAGCCCAGCACCTCAGCCACCCAGTCCACGGCCACTATGGTTTCTGCAACTACTGCAGGTGTGAGAGGCTCCAAGGAGGCACCTGTCAGCACAGCCCGTGTGCCAGCACCAACTGCTAAGGCCAAGAAGGGGCCGCCACCTAGCAAGGGCAAGAAGGGGACACCAGCCAGCAAGGGGAAGGAGGCACCACCAGCCAGCAAGCGGAAGGAGGCACCACCAGCCAGCAAGGGGAAGGAGGCACAAGCAGTCAGCAAGGGGAAGGAGGCACCACCAGCCAGCAAGGGGAAGGAGGCACCACCAGCAAGCAAGGGAAAGGAGGCACCACCAGCCAGCAAGGGGAAGGAGGCACCACCAGCCAGCAAGGGTAGGAAAAGAACATCAGCTAGCAGAAGCAAGGAGGCACCACCAAGGGCAGGAAGGGACACACAACACCAGCCATGGCACTTCAGACTTCTGAGGCTGCAGGGGAAGGGCTGGAGCTTCCCCCCACCACTGACAGCACTGCCACCTGCACCGCGGCCAGCACCGCCACCTGCTCCGCCAGCAGCACCACTGCCAGCAGCAGTCCCTATGGGCAGCCGTCCGAGGCTGCAGGGGAAGGTCTGGAGCCTCCCCCCACCAATGACAGCACCGCCACCTGCACTGCGGCCAGCACCGCCAACTGCACCACCAGCACCACCATCACCTGCACCACCAGCAGCACCACTGTAAGCAGCAACAGCCCCAGTGGGCAGCCGTCCAAGGCTGCAGGGGAAGGGCTGGAGCGTCCCCCCACCACTGACAGCACCACTACCTGCACGTGGCCAGCACCACCACCTGCACCATCATCTGTACCACTGCCAGAAGCAGCAGCCCCAGTGGGCAGCCGTCCGTGGCTGCAGGGGAAGGGCGGGGGCCTCTCACCACCACTGACAGCACCGCCACCTGCAGCGCAACTGTCATCCACTGAGCAGCCGTCACCGCCGGCGAGCAGTGTGTAGTAGTGACTACATGGGCTGAAGTGCGTCCTGGCCCCTGCAACACTTGTCAGTGTGACACCCTGGTGAGAGACTGTGACCTTGCACCATCCAGGATAAAGCACACTGGGCACAAAGCCCCCTCTAGAACCAGTGGAAGAAGGCATCCCCTCACCCCCTCCTTGGCAGGATAAAGGACACTGGGCACAAATCCCCCTCTACTTGAGAGACTGTGGCTTAGCACTCCCAGGACAAAGCAGTGAGCAAACCACCCATTAGAGAGACTTTTGCTTTGCACTCCCCAGGACCAAGCGGTGGGCAAACCACCCACTTGAGAGACTGTGGCTTTGCACTTCCCAGGACCAAGCGGTGGGCAAACCACCCACTTGAGAGACTGTGGCTTTGCACTCCCCAGGACCAAGCAGTGTGCAAACCACCCACTAGAGAGACTGTGGCTTTGCACTCCCCAGGACCAAGCTGTGGGCAAACCACCCACTTGAGAGACTGTGGCTTTGCGCTCCCCAGGACCAAGCAGTGGGCAAACCACCCACTAGAGAGACTGTGGCTTTGCACTCCCCAGGACCAAGCTGTGGGCAAACCACCCACTTGAGAGACTTTGGCTTTGCACTCCCTAGGACCAAGCAGTGGGCAAACCACCCACTTGAGAGACTGTGGCTTTGCACTCCCCAGGACCAAGCAGTGGGCATGAAGCCCCCTCCAGACCAGTGGTGTTGTACCATCTTCTGGCTGCGGTGCCCCCCCATTCCCCATCCCCCTGAGGTGCCTGCAATGTTCTCTCTGTATTGAGGCAGGAGTCAAGTGTGGCCTTGGCCTATGTGTTATGGCCCTGTGGGCCACAACATTTTGGAGTGGCAATTGTCACTCCTTTTCCATATATTGTACATACTGTTTATTGACTTAAGGACGTATTGATCTAAAATTGTACTATTACACTCATTTTATTCCATTCCTTTTGTCCTTGCATTATTCCTGAGGGTTACGGGGTGTATGTGTAATGTCGTTGCATCTGTTTGTGTGTATGGTGTTGGGGGTGAGGGTGGGGGTGTTGCGTTTGTGTGTGTCAATCGCTTTTTCCTCCCCTCTCCCTTGTGTGCTAGGTGCAGTACTTACCGTGGTCGTCCTCGCTGGCGTTCGTGTTCCTGGTGTATGAGGAGGTACACCGGCATTGGAAAAATGTGCAGCTCGGGCTCCATGGTATCGTGGTTCTTCCTTGAGTGTCGAGAGGTGAGTCGTTTCCCTTCAGTGTACTGTTTCCGCTGTACTTTTGATGGCGTTGGTACCGCCCCGGAAAAGCTGGCGAATAGGCCTGTTGTAATGCTGTGGGCGGTACATTGTCTTCTGCCTGGCTGCTGCCGGTTACTGCCGGGGTGTTTGTTGCTACCGCCGTGACGTTCGGAGTGTTAAAGTGGCTCTCTGTGTTGGCGGTTTCCACTGTGGTCATAATTCAATTTTTTTTACCGCCGGCCTGTTGGCGGTATTACTACTGCTTTATAACCGACCGTCAGGGTTGTAATGAGTGCCTAAATTAGTTACTGATGAAGCTCCCAGACAGCTCAAAGTGGATTTTACAAAGTAATCTTTCTACTCTATTTTGCAAAAAGCTAACTTTACTACTAAACTAAATATTTCATAACTATTAAGATTGAATGTGATTAAACTTTGTTGATTTTTTCCTAACCTGACCTGTGAAAAATTGCCTATTAATTACAAGTATCAATTATACATGGTTGCATATCAGAATATTCTATACATAAATTCAGTTGCATAAATATTGTGTACAAATTATTGTTTGCAAAATGTGTTCTATTGGTGGTAGATTTTAAATTAGAAACTAAAATTGGTGATATTTTTGTAAACAATAGTCAAGAGAAAATAAGTATGTCAGATGTTATACAAACAATAATATTCAGGTAGCAAACCTACACCACAGGAAAAGCCATTGTGAGAAAATGAGTAAAGCACTTTGTAGCTAGTCACTTTAGGGGCATAAAATATTTAATATTTTGTGTGGTTTATTTACGCACATTAAGCCTTCTAGGCTGCAAGGGACACTTATGTGTGATTAAACTGAGTTTTCAAAGTAACAATTTCAGAAATCAGAACATTTTCTTTCAACATGTAGTGCTACACAGTTTAGGCTGCATACTGCCAGCCTATTATGATAGGCCTCCTGAGCTCATGCATTTTACCATACTGTTGTATTGCCTGTAATACATAGGCCTATTAGAATACAGCTCAGATGCACTGGGCTGCTAGATATCAGTCTCCAAGAGAATCAACACGCCAGGCTATCCAGTTAGAAATAAATAGGAGACTATGTAAAAGACTTTCCTGTAGAAATACATTGCATTAGAATTATAGATTCAAATCAAACAATTGTTGTGTAAATATAAACAGGATATTGTCAGAAAGCGGCATATGATTGTAAAAAAAGATTTGCTTGATCTTATTGGGTTGGCAAAGGAAGTAAAAAGCACAGACGAGAATATTATGAAAATTACAAGTAAATGAACAATATAGCTGCAAAAAGAATTCACTTAAACACTATCACATAAGCAAATAAAACAATGTTATTTGTATAAATTCAAAAGAAAATCATAAACTAAGGGGTTACTTTATAGAATAGCGCAAGGGATACTCTGGCCCTCATTACAACCCTGGAGGTCGGTGTTAAAGTGGCGGTAATACCGGCAACAGGCCGGCGGTAAAATAAATGGGATTTGGACCACGGCGGTTGCCGCGATCCAAAACCGCCACTTTAACACACTGACCGCCAGAGTGGTAACGGCCGCTGGGCTGGAGACTTCAGTCTCCAGCCCGACAGGCCGCCACAAAGCCACCCTCGGGATTACGACCCAGCCTATCGTCAAGGTTTTTGTACCAAACATACCGCCACGAAAACAATGGAGGTAGGCACTATCAGTGCCAGGGAATCCATTCCCTGGCACTGATAGGGGTCTCCCCCGGTCCCCTCCCTCTCCCCAGGGTCCTCTCCCACACTTCCCCTCCCGCTCCTGCCCCGTACATATACACACCCACACGCGCACCCATATACACACATGCACACATACATACCCACCACCACCCATGTATGCACACATACATACCCACACACAGCAACACACACCAACATACCTTGTCACACACATGCATTCACAACACACAACACTCATAATCATTAATTAATACACATACGCATGCACGCATATCAATACATACACCCCCCCCCACATACACCCCCCACCCCCCTCTCAGGTCAGAGAACCCGACTTACCTGCTTGCAGGGGGTCCTCCGGCTGGAGACAGTCCGCGGCGCTGCTGTCAGCAGCAGCGTCTGCCAGCAAAACACCACCAGACAGTGTCCTCACTCCTGATACGGTCAGCGGTGTTTTGCTGGCATGGCGGTGCTGCTGTCAGCAGCGCCGCCTTACCGCCGTCCGCCACCATGACTGTCAGCGATGTTCCGTCAGAATTCTGGCAGAATACCGTCGGCGGTCATGATACCGGTAGATGGCTGGTAGCCACGGCAGCAGTATGTTGGCGGCCGTCGCTGTGGCGGTAGGCGGTCGATACCACCAATGTTGAAATGAGGGCCTCTGTCTCAAATGTGATAACTTGCTAAAAGTGGCATATTTAGATACCTGGTCCACCTTATTACAAATGCATTATATACTATGGTAGACTTTTCATCCTTGGTGTCGTCTCCCTTAACTTTTTGCCTCTGTTTTCCAGGTTGTTGATGTGTGCTGGACTCTGATTTTGCTGTTTTTGTTACTTTGGGCACTTTACCACCGCTAACCAGTGCTAAAGTGCAAGTGCTCCTATACAAAAAGTGTATGTAATTGGTTTGTCCATGACTGGCATATTTGATTTACTATTAAGTCCATAGGAAAGTGCACTAGAGGTGCCCAGGGCCTGTAAATCAAATGCTACTAGTGGGCCTGCAGCACCGGTTGTGCCACCCACATAAGTAGCTCTGTAATCACACAGAGTCTGTGTGTGCATTTGTAACTGTCAATTCGACTTGGCAAGTGTACTCACTTGCCAGGCCTAAACCTTCCCTTTTCTTACATGTAAGACACCCCTAAGGTAGGCCCTAGGAAGCCCCAAGGGCAGGGTGCAGTGTTTGGTTAAGGTAGGACATGTAGTAATGTGTCTTATATGTCCTGACAGTGAAATATTTAAAATTTGTTTTTCACTGTTGCAAGGCCTGTCCCTAGCATAGGTTAACATGGGGGCTACCTTTAAATATGATTAAAGTGTAGATTCCCTTTGGGAGCGGATGGACATGTGGAGTTTAAGGTCTCTGAGCTCACAATTTAAGAATACATCTTTTAGTGAAGTTGATTTTAAGATTGTGTGTTTGAAAATGCCACTTTTAGAAAGTGGCCATTTTCTTGCTTAAACAGTTTCTGTGACTCTGCCTTTTTGTGGATTCCCTGTCTGGGTCAGTTTGACAGTTGGGCTGGTTGCACCTCTCACAAGAGAGTGACACAAAGGGAGCGGGGGTGTATTCTGCATTTCCTGATGAGCCATCTGTGCTAGGAGGGAGGGGAGGAGTGGTCACTCACACCTGAAAGGGCTGTATCTGCCCTCACACAATGCGGTCTCCAACCTCCTGGTGAGTGTCTGGGGCCTGGCCTGGGCAAGGCAAGGTTTCACGATCAAGATAGACTTTGCTTTGAAGTAGGCCTACTTCAAAGGAGAAAATGGGTATAAGAAGGGCACCCAAAACCACAGACTTTAGAACACTTCTGGAAACCAAGCGGAACCTCTGCCTGGAGAAGAGCTGAGGAAGAAGATCTGCCCTGCCTGTGACTGTGCTTTGTGGAGCTATCCTGCAGTTGCTGTTTCTGCCTGTGCTAGAAGACAAAGACTGGACTTTGTGTTGCCTTTCTTCTGTGAAGATCTCCAAGGGCTTGATTTACAGCTTGCCTCCTGTTATTTGAAGTCTCAGGAACAGCAAAGACTTCTCTCTGCCAGCACCTTGAGTCGTTGGAGAGACTCTTACTCTGCCAAGTGGTGCCCATCCAGTTCCTGGACCCTGAAAGTAGAAGCTGGCAGCCCAAGAGTGAGAAATCCATGCACAGACCGCTGTGCGGGGAAATGATTGACACAACTCCAATCTGTGGCTGGAAAATCACGCGCCGCCGGCTTCGCGGCTGAAAATCGACGCTCATCTGCAATGTGACCCGAAGATCGATGCCCAGGGCTGGAGAAATGACGCACAGCATCACTGACGAAGGCTGGTGAGATCGGAACCCGAGCTGCTTGGTTTTCGGATCATTGTGCGGCTGGATTTCTGACGCAAACACCGCTGGGCATGTAAAAACTATGCATGGCCCACCCGGACCCGAGAGTGCTGACCGGATCGACGCATCGCTCTCTCCCACCGAGAGAAGCAACAACGCACGCCGACCCAACTAAAGGAAAAACAACGCAAGGTCTTGCTCATGAGTGATAGCAACGCATCCCAAGCCCTTTCTGACGCACACTCGCCCGTGCGGGGTTCTTTTTGACGCAGCCAAGGTACATTTTCACACTAACAGTTGTTAGTGTGTGTTTAAAATTACATAAAGACTATTTTTGCATTTTTTGTGACAACTTGACTTGTGTATTGTGGATGTTTATTTTGGTCTTGTTTTGTTTAGATAACTATTTTCTATTTTTCTAAAGCTGTGTTGTGCCATTTTGTAGTGTTTTCATTGAATTACTGTGTGTGTTGGTACAAATATTGCTCGTGCCAAGCTACTAAGGAGGTAAACAGGGGTTAGCTGAGGGTGTTTCTCTTTTACTGTGACTAGAGTGAGGGTCCTTGCTTGGACAGGGGGTAACCTGACTGCCAACCAAATGACCCAATTTCTAACAAACTATGACACTTGTTATAAGGCAGACTGGATATCCATCACATTTGTGGCAAAGTAGCCATCCGCCAAAGTCTGAGGGCCTAATTACAAGTATGGCGGACCATGGCTTGGGCAATGAAGGGGTCCCCCTGCCCAGCACCCTCATGATGCGCACTGTCTGCTGTGCAGACAGTGCGCATTACGAGGGTGCTGGTGCCCCCTGTGGTTGGCAGCATTGCCGTAATGCTGCTGCCACTTTCCGGCTAAGCTGACCAGCAGAAACCTTGGTTTCCGCCAGTCAGCCCAGTGGGAAAGACTTAATGGGGCAGGCGGGGAGGTAGCCAGCACAGTGGCAACCACCCTGTCGGGAGTTTGGCGGACGGGTGTTCCCATCTGCCAAACTCATAATCGGTCCCAAAATTAGGCCCTAAGACTCAGAATCATTTGATATGAATAGACATGACACAGTGTGTCTTGCTATTTAATTCCAGGAGTAAGCTAGAAGTACTCATGGCTTCTTCCGGGCTTGTACCTGTATTTCAGGTGTAAACCAGAAATACTAAAATATATGTGAAAGCAAAAATATTTGTAATTCAATTTCTTTAATTCTGGTTGTAGATATAGAGGACTACAAGAAGACCATTTTATCACACGAGCGTTTATCAGTCTTGGCAATGTAAGAGGTACAAAAAAATTATAATTTGTACAATAACCATAATTATCAAATTTGAAATAGCTATTCAATTCTTGAAATTTGTAATAAGATACAATTTAAATTGTATGTTTAGAGATTGGTACAAACAGATACAACAGAAGAAACATCCCATGACTCAGGTCAGTTTACACCCTCAAATAATTTCAAAAATTACAGTTTTGATGAAGGATACTACATATTTTCTGACGTTCTTAGTCACAACAGCTAGAGAAGTTGAATTTCACATGAGATTTAGGAGAACCTTACAATAATTGTGACAACTGAGGAGCGAGGCTGGTGATGAGTTACTTCCTGAATTTATTCAGCTCACAAAAATACAAGTCAATATAGGAAGGTGGAATAGGGACTAAAGTACATCAAGAGACAGTAAAGGATTTTTCATAACAAGAGTTGAATGAGTGAAAATCTTTGCCTTGGATCCACCTCCCTGGTCCATTTACAGATGTCAGGTGACAATTAAAACAAAAGGTTCTACAGTATTCACAAAAACATGATGGATTTAGTTTTTCCAGGGTTTCCTTCTGTTTTCCCTTACAAAAGGGATCTTCACTGATTCCAGTTAGTACAGCCTTTGGGTCTCTTCCCTCTCCTGGGTCTATAACACTTTGACTCAGCCCTTCTCCTTATGTCCATGGGTCCCACCTGTCATCCACAAAAGAAGAGAAATAATCAGGTAGGTGATCAGGAAGCTGTGTGTCCGGCTGGAGTCCTGATGGAGCTAAACCCTCTCCCAGTGCCCAGCTACACCTATGAGAGCTGTGATTTGTGATTGGCAGATTCAGGTTTTATATAGCTCTGCCTGGAAGTGTCTAGTGGGTGTTTGTGATCCCGTCTAATGTTAAAAAGCAAGACGCACTCTAATTCCCAGAGTAAGTAACCACACGGTTGATGGTGTCCTCAAACAGGGACATGGTTTCCTTGTGTTCCACATCTTGGATTCCTTGGGTTAAGTTGGTGTGCTGCAGTAAGCCAATTCCAGGTCTTACCTGGACAGTCTTATGCCAATTCTTGAGTCCCAGAGTCACCAAGATTAAAACAGGTCCCCCAGAAATGGGCACTACAGTGCCCTTTATGTCTACAGTTGAGAGGGTGGGCAGATGACCTTATATTCACCCAAAAAGGGCACCCTACAGACTATGGTGGTCATTAAATCAAAAGGGACAAGCTCATGTCTAAGTGGTAAGTGTAGCCCTATAGGTAAGCTTCATTGCGATAAGGCAATGCGGGGCATGGGAATGCTGACAGGAGTTCTGAGTAATATAACAAGTAAAGTGGATTTGAAAGTAACATTTTTAACATTGTTAACACAATTTCTGTTGGGAAAGAGTTTTTTACAGTTAATCCTGTATTGCAATTATTAATGTTACAAAGGTGAGTCCTACTAAAGACATTGGGAATGATCATGGACAGCAACATGATACCTGCATACGCTAATATTAATACAAATGTTCTGAAAGAAAGTATAACATTTCATTACAATTCAATTGAAATGTTGCTGATGGGCCTAATTCTCCTGCCCATTCGCCACAGAGGACACAATCCACACCTCCCAAGCCCTCTGTGACACACTCTCGGACTACTTTCACCACAAGATCACTGACATCTACAGCAGCTTTGACCCCCAGTCCACTGACCTCAGCCACACCCACATTCCAACGCACACCTCCCCACTCCACTGGATTTCTAACTGGAAACAGCTCTCCACCAAAGACACAATTGCTATCATCACCCCCATCCACTCCAGATCCCCTGCTGACCCCTGCCCACACCACTTCTACAACGTAGGATGAGAAGTAATCGGAGCTTACCTCAAACAAATCCTCAGCACCTCCATCTCCACAGCCATTGTGCCTGACGCCTAGAAGCACACCGAGGTCAAGCCCCTTCTGAAAAAGCCTTCAGCTGACCCTAACAGGCTCAAGACTTGCCGCCCCATTTCGCTCCTCCATTCCCCCTCTAAAGTCCTGGAAAAGGGCGTTAACAGCCAGCTCACTGACTTCCTCAAAGACAACAGCTTGCTTGTCCCTTCCCAATCCTGCTTCTGGCCCAGCCCCAACAACCAACACCATCATACACCTCCTCGATCAAGAAGGACCAGCGGCCCACATCCTCCTCGATCTTTCTGCAGCTTTCAGCACTGTCTCCCACAACACCCTCATGACCAGACTTCACAGCATGGGCATCCAAGACAACGCACTCAACTGCATTGCCTCCTTCCTCTCCAGCTGAATGCAGAGGATCCTCTTCCCACCCTTCATCTCTGCACCCAAAGACATCATCTGCAGTGTTCCCCAGGGCTCCTCCCTCAGCTCCACCCTTTGCAAAACTTACATGACTCCAGTGGCTGATATCACACACACCCATGATTTCAACACCATCTGATATTCTGATGACACCTAGCTTGTCCAATCCCTCACTGATGCCTCTAGTACACAAATGAACTTCGAAAACACCATGACTGAAATTGCCACTTGGATGAGCACCAATTGCCTCAAACTAAATTCTGAAAAGACAGAAATCCTCATTTTTGGGAACAAGCTCTCCTCCTAGGACAACACATGGTGGCCTGCCGCCCTTGGCCCCCCTCCCACTCCTACCAACCACGCACACAACCTCAGCATTATCTTTGACACCCAACTCCCCATTAAACAACAAATTGATTCAGTCTTAACTGTCTGCTTCCACATCCTCCGCATGCTCCGCAAGATCTTCCAATGTATCCCCATTGCAATCAGGAAGACAGTCACCAAGGCCCTCATCGCCAGCCGTCTCATCTACGGCAACGCACTATATGCCGGAACCACAAAGCAGCTCATGAACCACCTCCAGACCATGCAGAACATGGCAGAGAGACTCATACTCAACCGCCTCAGAAGTACCAGCATCTCTCCTCCATGATGCCAGACCTGCCTAAATCAACAAAAGCATCACATTCCACTGACCTACCAGAGACCTCCACTCAGCCAACCTCACCCTGGCCTACGTCCACTGCATCCATTGGGAATGCCTCAGAGGCTGCTGCTTCTCCCACCTCACCACCAAGTCCTGGAACAACCTCCCTCTCCACCTTCTCACCACCCCTTCCTTGGAAGACTTCAGAAAGCAGATAAAGACCTGGCTCCTCGACCTCCATCACCAGCCGGTCAAGACATGCAGACTCCCCCCAGCATCTAGAGACCCCCCGGGGTGACAAGTTTGTGCTCTACAAATCCCCATGATTGATTGATAGTTATCCATTCAGTCAACGTCTCAGAGTAAAATGCATAGTATTGGATAGTTATTCATATAAAATGCAAGAGACAGAGATACTTAACAAATATCTTAAAGGAAAAAAAATTCTAGATGTACTTGTAATAAAAGTAAACAGAATGCAACAAGTAGCACATTTGAAAGCACTACATTACAAAGAATAGAAGACATTAGAGGACTATATAGAGTTTGTTATGCTGATAAGTAAGCAGTCATAGGAGAATGAGAATGTTATTGAACAACAGAGGAACATATTACAAATTGGTAAAACTCTAAAACCACGGTGCGGAGAAAGCCCTTAGTGGTGTAATCAAGGGAATATAACTTAAGATATTTACATATCAAGAGGAACAAGTGAGTACATCAGACATTCATCTGTATTAGCTTCACAAAACATAAAAAACGTGTATATTTGACTTGCAGTAATTTAACTAATGTTGTTAAAGGTCAATATACACTCCTCTCTCAAACAGGAAAACCATTAATTTGAGATGTTTTGTAAACTGTGAGATAGCAAGTGTTATGTATTTTATTACATGCCAGTGTAGGCAGGTATATGTAGGACAAAAGTCAAAGAAAGTAAAGCTGAGAATGATTGAGCACAAGTCAACCATCAGAATGAGAGGCATGCATTTTCTGTTGAAACAACCTCAATATGTCACATCTATGGTTTCAGCTGTGTGAAACAGTATGAAAATTAAAACATGGAGTATATGTTATCTCAAATGTATTAAAATGTGAATATTTTTAATGCAATAAGAATGCAGTGTAATGCTTAAATATAGAACATTCTTATATCTTGAATAATAAATAAGATGTCAGTTGCTTTCTGCGAATAGGGTGAAAAATAGTACAGGTTATAAGATGACTGCTATCAAGTTCCACACAGAAGAGAGGTTAGTTTCAGGGGTAAAGTAGAAGTAACACATGATTGGAGGTATGTAAATGATTGAAGAAAAGGGGAACAAATAGGATCTTGTATTAGACTTTTACCAGATTATGGATCAATAAAAATGAAGATAAAGAGATAATATTTATGACTGAAAAGCCAAACCAATTCTTGAATGCTATGATCTTTAATATCATAAAAGAGTAACACTAGCTTAATTTCTTTGTTTAAAGTTTAGGGCAATAATAAACCTACTGGTGAAGAGAACAGTATTTACGTGAAATTTGTAGAGCATATTTTATTGCTACCAAGAACTATTCTTAAAAGTGAATCACATCCAGAGAGAACAATTGGATTCTTTTGATTTACTTTAAAATTTTAACTAAAAATATATATTTTTTCTCAACAGAACGTCTTAATTGGAAGTAAAAATAACTGTGATCTTGTAGGTTTTCATTACCACAATGGTTAATGTGTCCTGAAGTGCACCTGAGGCACTTGTAAATCTAGGTGTACTATACAAATTATTAGATACTTGGGTGGCCCCAGCTGATTTTTCTCACTGAGAAGATAGTGACTGTGATCCATTCCTCCTGACTAGAGTCACAGTGGTTTGATGAAATCTATTTCAGAGTTTATCATGTTATCCAATCTAAGACTTTTCCTCCAAGCAGTGCAATAGTGTCTAATGTGCTGGTGGTGAAGGATGTCATAGCTCTCCGCATGGGCCTAATGCTGTTGTATGGTGTTTTCAAGACATCACTGTGGAATAGAAATTTTTAAATGAATGAGTGATTTCCAAGGTCTTTTGGGTGCACACATTTTGTAAACTGGGGTGTTCTCATGTTTTGCATCAGGAACATAGTTGCTGGTACCAGAACACAACTGAATTATAGAGTTAAGAAATTAAAGTCAAAAGGGACCTGCTATAGAGCAATTAGAGACTATTTTTTAAACTCCTTTCAAAACAGTTGCTGTAGACACTCAGGTGCTCATTGTGAGTCTGGCAGTCCTGGGAACACAAGACTCGCAGTGGTGGTCGTACTGCCGCCAAAGCAGCGGTCCAGCCTCCACATTATGACCCTGGCGGAGCCGCCACGGTCCGACCGCCAGCACTGACAGGTTGCCGCCAGTCGACAGCTTGGCAGTGCCGGCAGTCTTAATCCACTGGCACCACCAGGAGTACTCTTTTGCTCCTCTGGATTTCAGTAGCATAACATTAGTTCTGCCAGATTGATGTGCTAATTTAAATAAACTTCCACCTATGCAGAATGGTAAAGGAATAGCACCATTGAACAGAATAAAATATTGAGAGAAGACATAAAAATATCCCATCCAGAAACTCAGCATAATTTCTAGAAGATTAATGTGTTAGTTGCAGGAGGTACATTGCGTATAGATAATAAGACACAGAATTAACTTTCTCCATCTCCATTGTCTGAAATCTACCCTCAAGTATTTCAAGCAATAGCCTCAATCATTCATTTAGCTCTCCAGAGTGCTTTAGTGGGGATCCTCAAAAGCACAGAAAACCAATCCAAGTTTGCATTCTTATTGTCTTATCTGAGACAGTAATCCAAGAATAATTGATGCAGGTGCCACACAAAATGGGTGTGACATAAAATATGCCTGCAAGATATGAATGCATTTCATAAAGTAGAAAATGTAAGAACCAGTTTGTGCAGTTAATGATACCAACTTGTCTTCCTGACATTTCACCAACAACACTGAACCAATAAGATTGATTGGTTTACATAGTCATCATTAACAAATACAATTCAATGTAATCAATACCTGTAATTTTCAACTGATTTTCTGCCTGCCTTGTTTTACAGAGCACAAGCCATTTATAAATTGAGAAAAAACAACTGCGATGATGAATTCAAGTTATTGCCAAAAGCATTGCTTTTAGACTAAGGTGAAACTACTGAACATTCTCAGGCCACTCTGTTAGCTCAGCAGCCAAAAGTGATCTGTGCTATTGAAACAGTTGAGATTTCCAGCTGAATTTAAATATGTGTGTGTATTATTTGATGAGAAGGATACTGAGAAGGCGTGATATTTGATTCTGATTGTAGGACTGAGTTGGAACCCAGAGCCAATTTGCTCTGTAATTGAATCTATGTTTTGATGAAGGCCGAAAATGTATTTATCAAGTAGTAATTGGACCAGAATTTGAACAATGGATTCATCTGCCCTCCTCAATTCCAGTTTATTTTTTCTCAACAGTTTAAATCCCATGGAATCGGGAGGAACCTTTTTTTGTGGAAGTTGATGCATTGGACCTAGCTATAAGGAGAATTCTCTCCAAACGGCATAAACCTACCCATCATCTCCATCCAGTTGCATACGACTCAGAAACCATCTTCTCATGAAATTAATTATTTCATGACTGACAAAGAATTACTGGCAGCAAAGGATGACTTTCAATAATGGAGGCACTTGCATGTTAGGAGCTCAACATCGTGTTACAATGTTCACTGATCACAGAAGTCTAGAGTTTTAAAATCAGCTCAAACTCTTACCTGTAGACAACTGAAATCTCTATTTTGCAAACTTTTATTTTGTAATCACGTACTGATCTGGATCATCAGATGGAAAAGCAGACGCTCTTTCTAGATTAGGTTCCAATTTAACATCCAAAATGCCAATAGGGGAATCAATCATTCCAGCCAAAACGTTTGACTGCTTAACACAATATTTAGATTTCAGGGATGGACTTCGAAGATATTTGTCTCCTAAAGGAATGCTGGAATGCGATAAGGAGAATCCACAGAGAGATATCAGAGATAAATGTATCTTTATCAGAGGAGTCTTTTATCTTCCCAAAAAAAGAATTACAAGAATTGGTCTTTCAAAATTATCACGAAGACAAATTAGCTGGACATAAGGGAATTCATAAAGAAACTATGCAGGTAAAGAGAGGCTTTTGGTGGCCAACCATGGAACAGTCTTTCTTTTCTTCTACCTCTACTTTCCCCTCTGGCTGGTGCACCTTGACAGAATCATTACAATGCACGTGAAGTGGGAGAGGAGCAATGGGAGTACTCTACTGTTCTTGTGATTTTTCTGGCATAAGGTTAGTTCTGACATCTTATTTCAGGAATGGAATCTTGCATTAGAGAAGGACTATTTGAGCTGTTAGAGCCAGGTTATAGATGTGTTTTTGTGAATAATGCAGGTAAGGTTAAATTGACAGAACAAGTATATTGATTTTCTCTATCATAAGGATGGTGACGTATGTGACAGGGATTTTTCTGATAATGCATACATTTTTCATACAAACCAGGCCTAATTGTATGCCAATCATAAGATGCACTAACTCTCTAGAGGTGCAAGGCTTAGAATTTAGATAACTAATACTTTAAACAGGTATTATAGCTGAGAGAGATGCAAGATTGCCATTTCATTTTAGTGACTGGTTGACGTTAGACATGCTAACAAAAATAAAGGAAGCACAGCAGGGATGAATCTTCCATTCAACTGCATCGAGCGCTTGATGTAGTGATTAGCATTGCAAGACCATGTAACCTCTCATAGAACAAATCTAGAAGGAAGAAGGAAGCAAGGCTGGATACACTTGCTTGACTTTTCACAGTGTGACTGAGACATTGTTCATTCTATACAGTTCAGATGTGAAAGCCTGCACAGCAGCTGCCTCTCACCTCTCCATAGAGAGTCATTGGAGAGAAGGAGATAAAGAGACCTGAGAATTTGGGAGGGACAGAGCAAGAAAACTGAGTACTTCATGGGAGTTGCTGGAGCACCATATAGTACTGCAGGCACAACAGCTTTCTGAGGTATGTGGAGATAAGTATTTGGCTTAGGAAAAGTTAGTCTGGAAATATAACAGTCATACAGCCTATACAATAACCATGGGACAGGAAATACATATAGAGGTAAGTGTTAGGTAGGGATTAGACTTTATGGTTAAAGTTTAAAGAGAAGTGTGATGTAAAATGCTTTGAGTTTTTCTTATGTTCATTTTATTCTACATAATGTCTACTGAGATTACAATAAGAATTTCCATAATTCTTATACACAACACTTATGTACTGATTCTACTTAATAAATAACCTTTTTTTTAAACTACCAACTGCTGTGTGTTTCTATTTTTTCTGGGTTCTGAAGTGAGAGTTCACACATCCACAAATAACCTCAGTGAATATCAATTTCTCTGGCAGGGTTGTCTGACTCATAACACACTGAATCTGAATTACCTTAACTTATCATAGGGAACAGCAAGATCCACCTGTCAGTTGTCCTTTGCTCCAAAGGGGGTGCAACATGCATTACCCCCTTGGGGCTAAAGAAATGTTACTGGGTGTTACATCCCCTCCCTCCACTACAATAGGTTATCTCCAATTGAGGAGCCAAAGTTTTTGTCTTGATGAAGTTGAGAAGATCCTGACAGAGTTGGAGCTTCCACTAGGGGTGTTTTTGAAGGCCCCTATTCCATGATTTCCCCATAGGTCTTGAAATATTTGCTTATCTTGTTTGTCATTCTGATTATTTGTACAAGCTATTGCCCTTTGGTTGCGCTGTGAATAGTTCTATGATATTCCCTCTTGCGTATTTTGTGTCAGTTCTTGGCTTCTTTTGTTTTCATCGTAAACTACTTGCGTTTTAAAGTTGCAGATTATTTTTCGGGGGTAGCAACCTAAGTGAAACCATCTATTCACTTGAGGTGTGTGATTATTTCAGCTGGAGCAACATGGGGTCGCTCAGTGTTCATATGAAGAGGTGTAGTTAACATTTATTGTTCAGTTACTTAAAAACAATTATGTGTGTGACAATTGATAGAAGAAAGCTCGATTAAAAACATGGTTACTGCTTAGTCCTATCTACAACACATAAAAAGTCCTTAATCCCAGGGAGAACATACCAAAACATAGCTTTTTTAAAACCATGACAGCATTCAATTGATAAAAAAAAGTTGCAATCCTTGTGCCTGCTAATGTGCTGCCTCCTCTTAAACAGAATGCCAGTTTGCCACTCACAGCCCTACTATTGTTTTTAATGAATATGGGTTCAGTAACTTTGCTGTTCCATGTAACATGCAAATTAAATGTACCTTATGTACTAGTTTGCAGTTGCCTTTCATTTATAACCGTTGTTATCTTAGTGACACCACTGGCAAATTTGTGTGCCAGGTATTACATTGCAGTTTGGCATTAAATTAAGGAATGTGTAATATATTAGTGCTGTTATACAACACATAAAAGCAGGCAAGAATGGTGCATAAGTGCAGAGCTTCCGTAGATCTTGTGCTTATAAGCACCAAGAGCTATTTTTGCAATGCCTCTTACATTCATTTAGGTTTTTTTGAGTTATGGGCACTTGGGAGGCTGCTACTCATGTGCCCATAATTAAGGAGAAAGCAATTAAATACATTTGGCGATGTGGAGAAGAAATACCCGCCACAACTATATGCCATCTGCATGCAGTGCTGGGTGGAGGAAATGCATGGGAATGGAGCAGCGTAATTGTGGCTTCCCCCCTACATGTTACGGAAGTAATACAAAAATGTAACCAAACTCATATATCCTGTGTGCCTTTACATTATTAATGTCAAGTGAAGCATCAACATGTATTATTGAAGGTGTATTCACTGTAGAAGTTAGTGTTTTATACATGGATGTGTTCTTCAGTTCAGCTTTAACATGAATATTTGTAGTTCTTATTAACATTATGCTTATATTTTGATATGTTGCATTTATTGAAAGCAAGTTGCATATGTAATCATGAATTCATGTATTCATACTTTGCATTTATTCTGACATAATGATGCACCCATAATTGTGTACTAGAAGAACATACTGATAATGATTTATGAAGTTAGCCTAAGCCTCATTTTAACACGAAAATATATTTTTCCATGCAGGTGTGCATTCGTACTTTCTTAGTTAGAGTTTTTTTTTTATGTACGTACGTCTAATTTATTGTATTTTAAGTATGATCATAGTACCAGTTTTTTACTGCAACATTTTTACTTGATTGTTGGCCACCAGCTCCTATCTATACTATGTATGACTGTTATTTTGAATTTTAACGGTATCAACCTACTGTGTAAGACTGCTACTTTTTAGAATTTTAATGGTCTAAATCTTTAGACCGAATGAATAAATAAAAAGAAAGGAGTATTGTGCAGTAGAGATAGAGAGGCTTGCAGAGAAGAAAAACCTTGGCATGCTCTAGACGATTTAATGAGCAGAAGAAGCCTCCTATTTATTGTATATATGGAGTGAAGACATTCAAGGTTAACCTGGTCTTTGAAGCTCTGTGGGAATAGGAAATGTATCCTATGTTGCAAGTGCATTCTGTGAGAAGGAGAAATAATTGGGTTTTTAGTGACACGTTTGGAGACTGGAACTTTCCACTTTAAGGTAGTGCTCCCATTGTTAGAGTTATGTCACATTCCTTTGAACTTGGAAAGGTGCAGACCTCTTCACACTCTTTTTGCCCTTACAGTGTGTAACTTCATGCTTTCTTTTAAGGACTTGTACTGGAGGCTTTATGATGCTGACACCTGCTTTGTTCCGTTCCTGAACCCTTTGAGACCTTTCAGCCTGAATTTCCCCATTTTAGTTAGAACCCAAGCTAGATGATTTTAAATTTGCTCATGCTTAGAAGGAGCAATGTGAATTCCTTAAAAGAAAGCCAATTTCTGTTTCTTAGTATCTGTATTGCTGTGACTGTAATTTCTGCATGCTGTATGCTATTTAGATTGAATTGATCCCGGTGTTTCAGCTTGCTGGTTCTGATTCTGTACTTTACAATTTGATTCTAATCTGCACATATATTGGAGTGATTACTAATTTGTAATAAACCTACTCAATTTTTCCAGATCAATTCCTGGTCCTCATTGTATAGCCAAATGGGTTTGGCGAGTTTTAAGTTGTAAAACTTCTTTGCTCCCCAGTCTACTGCAAGGTCCATGGGATGGAGACCACCTTCTGCTTCCGTGCGTGCTCTCACAGGAAAATCAGAACTTCTGGCATGAAAACAGGCACACTGTCATCATATCCCTCATTTCCACAAAGCCTGGGCTTCACTGCACTACTGGGGTAGAAACAACAGCATTTAAAATAAGATCTTCAAGTCTCCCCGCAACGCAGCCACAGCAGTGTGACTGCACCTCTGAGGCCGTATCATGATGGGCTCCGCTGTGTAGAAAGTAAGCGGAGAGCCATGCGGGCTCTCCTTGTTTGTACAACGTGCTCTGCGTGTCCGGGAGGGGCACGGAGCACGAGTATATAATAAAGAGTGAGCTGCGGTGACACAGTCTCGTGTGTGCCCGCAAGTACACCTGGTCTCTGTGTGTGTCATTAACCGGTACGGTCACGGACCTACAATGGCGACGAGCGGGATGTCGATATCCCACGCATCCAAAGAGTAAAACATTGAGTGAGTGACGAGCTGGAACTGAAAAAAAAAGAAAGAATAAACGTACCAAACATGGTGCGGAGTCGGCCGCCTGTGAAGGGGAAACCGCGGCATAACTTCAACGACGAAGGTGATCGGCGGTCCTGGTTCGGTGGAAACCGACCGCCTGGTGTGGTGCCGGAGAGTGTGCGGCTTGGCCCCCTGCCCGGGGAGGCCGGATACGGTGAGCCACGCCCCGCCCCGCCCCAGAAGGAAAGAAAAAAAAACACGTGGAGCGAAACGCTCCGTTGAGCGCTCCTATCGGGTGCATCCTGGTGCCGGGAGATCCTGCCCCGTAGTGCGAACAACGTGGAGCGACACGCTCCGTCGAGCGCGCCGGCTTCGAGCGTCCTGTTGCCGGGGGAGCAGCAGTGACGCTGCTGCCTTCCTGGTCGGGCGTTCCGCCCCATAGTGTTTGGTCGCTGCGGAAGAGCAGCAAGACGAGTGTTTCCCCTGGAGCTGGGGGAAACGGACATAAGAGAACGTAGGGAAGGCGGGATACCGCCTCATAACAAAAAAATAAAAATAAAATAAAATAAAAAAGAGTGCCTGTGATAATCGGAGGCACAACTGGCAGGCAGAGGCCTGCAAACAAGTAAATAAATAAAAAATAAAAAGAAGACATTTTTTTTTCTTTCTCTCTCTCAGTGGTGAATAACAAGCACAAACAAGTGTGGGTGAGCCAGTATTTAATACAAAGACTATTTCAAATAAAGAAAAAAAATAAAGATAAAACGTTAACTTCTGTGAATCAGTGGAGCGTGAGAGAGTAAGCATGAGTGCCCCACCCCAGGACAATGCCGATCCGCCACCACCACCACCAGGGAATCCCCAACTCCCAGCACAGCTGAATAATAGTATTCACTCCTCAATCACGTCATTACCACCGTTTAGCCAACTGATCGACCCGGCCACTGCTGCGCCCAGATGGCACTTATGGATAAATCGCCTAGAAAACTACTTTTGCGCAACTAGAGAAATGGATGGGGCCGTACGTAGGTCTGTAATGCTGTTGATGGGAGGAGATGAACTGCAGGAGCTGTTTCATTCCCTCCCTGATACAGGAGACAAGTCTGACTTTGATGCCGCGGTAACTGCTTTAAATAGACACTTTGATCCTCAACTTAATTCTGATTATGAACGTTTCAAATTGAGACAGGCGCAACAGACAGAAGTTGAGTCGATGGATATGTTTTACGCCAGGTTGAGAAAGCTGGTGAGCTCGTGCACACGACTCAACCAGCAAGAAGAGATCCGAGCGCAGATCATCCAAGGTTGCCGGTCCAATGCCTTAAGAGAGCTTATTCTTCGACAGCAGGGTATGTCCCTCGACGATATTTTGATTCTTGCACGATCGCATGAACTGTCTGCGGTACGAGCAGACACGATGGCAGCTGTAAGGGGTCAGTCGTTAGCTGCAGCGTCGTCGACTCGTGCTGTCCAGGTCAAGGAGGAACAGGTAGACGCTGTCCAGACACGCCAGGTAGGATCGCGCAAACCGAACCCGGCCAAACCCAGTGATAGGGTTTGTGGAAGCTGTGGCTATGAGCACCGTGCGAACATGGGGTGCCAGGCGAAAGGACAGTCGTGCAACCGCTGTGGCAAGGCAAACCATTTTGCTAAAGTGTGCAGATCCAGAAGGAATAAGCCAGGGGAACAGAAAGGAAAAGATGCTAATGTTAGAGCTGTATCCAAAAGCACGGAAGAAGTAAGGGACCACGTCATGGTGAGTGGCCCGGTTTTCGATGAAGACGAAGAAGAGGACATTTTCGTAATTTCTTTCATGGGAGGGAGACAGCTAAAGAAGAGACCGCCTCCTATGAGCGATGTTCATGTCAATAGCATGCTTGTATCCGTACTCATTGACACAGGGGTGTCTGTTAATGTTATGGATGAAACTCTTTTCCAGAAATTAATACCTGCCCCAATACTTACTCCAACAACTACAAAAATATATAACTATGGAGGACGAGACCCCCTTCCTCTCAAAGGAACAGTGGAGGTAGCTGTGAATAGTGGGGATAAGTCAACAGAGGCAAAGTTCTATGTGGTGGCTGGGGATCGTGGCACTCTACTAGGATGTCACACAGCAGAAGAGTTAGAATTGGTGTTCTTCGCACGTCAAGTCCATGACACTCAGGTGGAACAGCTTCTCAATGAGTTCCTGCAGCTCTTCGAGGGGTTGGGACGGCTGAAAGGAAAGCGCATCAAACTGCACATAGACCACAGTGTGGTTCCAGTGGCGCTAACACATCGTCGAGTGCCGTTCCATTTGCGCCCTGTTGTTGAGAAAGAATTGCAGCTGCTGGAAGACCAAGGAGTCATTGAAAAGGTAGACGGGCCTACACCTTGGGTGTCACCGTTGGTGATCGCGCCAAAGCCTAAGCAACCGGGAGCGATTCGTCTCTGTGTTGATATGCGGTTGCCGAACAAGGCCATTAGAAGAGAGAGACACATAACGCCCACAATGGATGACATTGTTGCGGATTTGAATGGGGCACAGTGGTTCTCGAAACTGGATCTTAATGCGGGGTATCATCAGTTGGAACTAGACCCTGGAAGTAGGAATATTACCACCTTCTCGACACATGTGGGGCTAAGAAGATATAAGAGACTACGTTTTGGGGTATCCTCGGCTGCCGAAGTATTTCAGAATGCAATCAGAGAGACATTGTCTGGATTACCTGGAGTAATCAATTTAAGTGATGACATCTTGATACACTCCCGGACGAGAGAGGAGCATCATCGCAATCTGAGAGCGACGCTGCAAAGGTTAGCTGATGCAGGGTTGACGCTGCACAAAAAGAAGTGTGCGTTTTATCAAACATCTGTAGATTTTTTTGGTTATATCTTTTCGAAAGATGGCCTGCAGGTAGATCCACGGAAAGCTGAAGCAATCCGTCAAGCCCCCGTTCCACAAAGTCCCACGGAAGTTCGTAGTTTTCTAGGAATGGCCACGTATTGTGGAAGGTTCATACCACAACTTGCCACCATGTCTGAACCTCTACGACAGCTCACGAAAGGGCAACATCCCTGGGACTGGACTCAGGAGGCCCACAAGGCGTTTGTGGACATTAAGGCTGCATTGCTAGACAGGTCAACTATGGCTTATTTCAACCCCCGTAGGAGAATGGAAGTGGTGGTGGATGCGAGCCCCGTTGGGCTAGGGGCCGTTCTATTGCAAGAACAGAGACATCAAGAATGGATCCCTGTTGCATATGCCAGTAGGGCTTTGTCAGCGGTAGAAACTAGGTACGCGCAGATTGAGCGCGAAGCGCTAGCCATTCGATGGGCGTGCCGCCATTTTCATCTCTACTTGTATGGGCATGAGTTTCAAGTGGTCACTGATCACAAGCCGTTAGTTTCGTTGTTTGCGGGCAGCCCACGTCTTGTGCCCCCGAGAATTGAACGATGGACCGTTCTGCTTCAGCCTTATCGATTCACGGTCGTTTATCGGCCTGGGGCGAGTAATCCTGCAGACTATCTATCTCGTCAACCTTCTCCGAAGGTATTTGATGCACACCAAGAACAAGATGAAGAAAGTACTGAGGTCTTCGTCAGCATGGTCGTACAATCGGCATGTCCCAATGCTCTTCTTATAGCTGACATTGTCAGTGCTACCCAGGACGATGTGGTACTGAGTCACGTCAAGGAAGCGTTGACTCACAAGAAATGGAAGTGTTTTCTAGAGAAGACCAATGTGTTGTGCCCAGATCATAAGTTGGCTATGCAAGGTATATGGAAGGTACGTGATGAACTGTCTACAGATAATGATGGGTTGGTTCTAAGAGGAAGAAGAATTGTGCTTCCGCAGTGTCTCTGGTCTCGAGTAGTTGAGTTGGCTCATCAAGGACATCAAGGTGCTGGTAAAACTAAAGCAAGGCTACGCGCCAAAGTGTGGTTCCCTGGTATGGATAAGCAAGTTGACGATATGGTGGGGAAGTGTCACTCCTGTATTATCACATCAATGGAACCTCTGAGTTGCCCAGTGGCAACCGAACCGGCCACTTTGAAACCGTGGACAAAGGTGAGCATGGACTTTGGAAGTTTTCCGGATGGAAGATTGACGGCTGTCCTGATCGATTCATGTACAAAATTCCCAGTGGTCGAGTTGGTATCGTCTACGGCGTTTGAAAATGTAAAACCAGTTCTGCAAAAGACGTTTGCGTTGTTTGGTCTGCCTGACGAAATTAGAACAGACAATGGGCCTCCATTCCAGGGGCAAGAGTTTTGCGCGTATCTTGATGGGTTGGCAATTCATCATCGTAAGGTAACGCCCTACTGGCCTCAAGCAAATGGGGACGTTGAAAGGTTTATGCGAACTTTGAATAGGGCCCTCAGAATTGGCATTGAGCAAAAGGAAGACAGTGAACAGTGTTTGTATCAGTTCTTGAGTGCTTATCGTCAAACACCCCATAGCACCACTGGGTGTGCTCCCTCTGCTCTAATGTTCAAGGTGTCTCCGCATGACTGCATTCCAGCAGGTACTAAGTGGAAACCTCCTGCGCTAGATGTCAAGGCCACTCAACGACGACGAGCAATTACTAATCAGAAAGCCAGTATAAAACGAAGAGCCAAGTATCGAGGGTTTCAAGAAGGAGATCGAGTAGTGGTAAGATGTCGGCGAGGAGGAGGGAAGTTTAAGACACCGTTTGAGCCTGAGGTATGGGAGGTCATTGGAGTAAAAGGGTCGAGGATAACTGCGTCCAGAGGAAGACAGAGAGTGACCCGAAATGTGTCACACTTTCGGAGGGCTGGCCTGAGAGAATTGGGTGAAGAAGAAGAATGCGAAATGGATGATACCAATGGTGGTCCCTCTATGACATCTGGAGAGATGGAAAGTACATCTGGACCAGCTGTGACTGAACAAACCCAGCCTGGCTGTGTTCCTGGGCATGGAAATGTGCGCACTAGAAGTGCGAGGTATGACTTACGCCCCAATCCTACACCAAGTAGTCAGCTAAAAGACTTTGGCCCTCATTCTGACCCTGGCGGTCGGCGGAGAGACGGCGGTCGGACCGCGAACAGACCGGCGGTATTAAAAATGGCATTCTGACCGCGGCGGTCCCCGCCGCGACCGACCGCTACTTCTCCACTCCGACCGCCACGGCGGTCATGACCGCGGGGCTGGAGTTTGCGCACTCCGGCCCGGCGGTCGTCCCAAGACCGACAAGGGTATTATGACCCTGCCTACCGCCGCGGTTTCTTGCGAGCGGGAACCGCCGTGCGAACCATGGCGGTAAGCACTATCGGGGCCAGGGAATTCCTTCCCTGGCACTGATAGGGGTCTCCCCCACCCCCCACTACCCACCCGAGTCCTCCCCCCACACCCTCCACCCCCCTGCCACCCCCCAGAGGTGGTACGAACCCCCTCCCCACCCCCACCCCGACATGCACATACATGCACCCCGACATGCACACACCCCCAACATGCACATATACACACCCCCTACACACACATACACAACGGGGACACATACCCGCACACATACATGCCGACATGCGCACCTGCCGAACAGCACACATTACCCATAGACACAGCAGCACCCCCCGCCCGCATACACGCACTCACACACCCCCTCTACACACTCACACGCACACCCCCATGCACGCACACATCACACAACACCCCCCCACCCCCTCCCCTCACGGACGATCAACTTACCTTGTGCGTTGGTCCTCCGGGAGGCGACGGGAGCCATAGGGACGTGACCGCCAACAGAAGACCGCCAACAGAAGACCGCCACACAGAAATGTGGGTCGTAATTCTGTGGGCGGTGTTCTGCTGGCGTGGCGGTGGAGGTTGACCAGTCTCCACTTTCCCGCCGACCGCCAGTGTGGCTGCTGGCGGTTTTCCGGCGGAACGCTCCCAGCGGTCAGAATGCGCACAGCGGCACACCGCCGCGGTCGGCGGTCTTCACCGCGGCGGTAACTCAGCGGTCTTGCGAAAAGACCGCCAAGGTCAGAATGAGGGCCTTTGTCTGTCAAGTTGACTAGTCGTAAACTGCATATCATCATCATCATCTTTTGATGATGGAGCACTGTTGGAGACTGATGGGGACAGTGTGAGAAGGTCTCCGGGCGTCTAAAGAGGACAGTGTGAGAAGATGGGGCGCTGGTTGTCACAGAATTGCACTGTTTGGTTTTTGGTTGTTTAGTTTGTTTTCCTTCAGTTTTCTTCCTTACGGCGGGAGGGCCTGGAGGGTAATGTTAAGTTATTTGTTTAAGTTGTCAGTTAATCCGTCTCCATGTGGAGTAAAACATGGGGGGGATGTAGAAAGTAAGCGGAGAGCCATGTGGGCTCTCCTTGTTTGTACAGCATGCTCTGCGTGTCCGTGAGGGGCACGGAGCACGAGTATATAATAAAGAGTGAGCTGCGGTGACGCAGTCTCGTGTGTGCCCGCAAGTACACCTGGTCTCTGTGTGTGTCATTAACCGGTACGGTCACGAACCTACACGCTGGGGCAAGGCAGAGAACTGCGACTGGTTTTATGTGCCTGCAGTGGTAAAATCAGTTCATTTAGCCTGCTTTTGCTCTGAGTTAGTACATGATTTTAGACATCACAGCTCAGAAACAGAGAGTCAAGCCTTGTTCACCGTTTCACTTATTACGAGCTGCATTGTCTGAAAAAGAAGTCAGAGAAATATCGGGTTAAATGAATTGCCCCATATCTTCTTTAAAAGAGTTTTTGACAATGTCAAAGCTCTATCAAATAGGAAACTGCAGGATTCTAATAGATCTGAAAGACTACTTCATTGTGCTGCACTTGACATTAAAATGTTGCAGAGTAATTAACAGTTCAAAGCAGCTGCTCTGAAATCAAGGAAATAACACAGTAAAAAATGATTCAAGGTTGTAATTAAAATGTTTCTAAACTTTTAATCCGAGAATGTTTGAAGACCTATCACATTATATTGGGAGGTTTATTTTGTCTTTGCACCTTGAAGGCTTTGAACTCTGAATCAGATCTAAAGAACTCATTCCCATTAATATCTGCAATAAAGGTCAGCAGTTGAATCTTCTGAAAAAATAACCAGTAATTACTGGTCAGATTGTTCAAAGACTATCCATGAGAATAATTAGGTTTGTGGGCAGACAGCTCCAAATAGAAGTCTTGCACTATCCGGTTCATTGCAGAATATGTAGACGTGGCGAATTGTTTTATATATCCAGAAAATTCCATACACATATTTTAAAGAGTAATAGGTATTCAAATATGATAGGTGCATTATTACAATGGGGAACAGGGCTCTCAAAGTCGAAAATTGAAACTATAATAATAAGACACTAGGGCCCATATTTATACTTTTTTAGCGCCGCATTTGCATCACTTTTTGACGCAAAAGCGGTGCAAACTTACAAAATACAGGCCCATATTTATACTTTTTTAGCTCTGTATTTGCGCCACTTTTTGACGCAAAAGCGGCGCGAACTTACAAAATACAATTGTATTTTGTAAGTTTGCGCCATTTTTCCATCAAAAAGCAGCGCAAAAATGGCACTAAAAAAGTATAAATATGGGCCACAATTGTATTTTGTAAGTTTGCGCCGCTTTTGCGTCAAAAAGCGGTGCAAATGCGGCACTAAAAAAGTATAAAAATGGGCCTAAGACCACTCTCTCAACTCATTAGATACAGAAATATATTTGTTTATTTTATTTCTTAATCAATTTCAATTTAGGACTTTTTTATGTATTTGGGTGCCAATCTCAAACGTAGTAGAGATACAGAGGCAGCTACTCTTCAAATAGTCAAAGACGCCCTACTCAATGACAGTGTGACCCTTGCTTCATGACCCTTCCCGGCCTTGCTGCATGATAGTAGACATAGTTGACATTCCAGCACTGATTCACACCACGCAAACAGTCATGGGGTTTTGATTTACAGTCTCTCATATTGCGAAATGGCACTAATATTGTGTATTTTTTGCTGTTTTTTTGTAATTGCTGCACACGCTAACCATAACATTAGAGTGCTTTTGAGAGGGATAAGGAGTGGGTGGGGGTACTCAGGCAATTTGTGTGTAGAGTCCTCATACGATTGGGACTGTGTTATTGTAGATTACTTTCTTTCAATACAGCACAGGATTGCCATTACTATGACCTAGGAGAGCAGCACAGAGAATTTTTGTTTGGAAGTTGGGTTGCTTATAGACAAAGATTTAGTTCTTGTATTACAAGTAGTATAGCACCTGTGTCACACTGTTGCTGCACTTTCTATTATAACCACACTGCTCAAAATGTCAAATGAACAGTACTGGAAAGAGTTGAGGACTGGTACAACACAAGTTACCACGTTGATTATTTGGAGATGTAATGACCAAGCTAAGAAACAGTGTACATCAAATTAAGGTCCCACCATTGTGGTCCTTTACAATTGTCAATTAACCAACCACAATCAAGACCTTTGTACACAATATGTATAATGCACTCTGAATGCCTATGGAAATATTATCATATAAACATGGGTTCATAAGTGGTGTCCATCATAATTTCAACCTTAACAAACACATGGTCTCAACCATTGACCACAAACATGTTATTTATGCAATCAGTGTTAATACAACTGCCTAATAAATAACAGTTATAAATACAAATAGACTTCTATTTGCTAATAAATGATGATAACAAAAACCTTTTATGTTTCTTTAACTGAACTAGAAATAATATTACTATCACCATGATTAAGCTCCCATTCTACAAAATGATAATACACAACCCAGAAAAGGATCATGGAAGTGCACACATGAACAAAAAAATAAATATGCTTAAAAAAAGTTTCGATAATCTGTGCCATTAATGCAAAGATTACGAAGAGAATGCAGTAATGAGGATGACTCAAGGAACATTACAGCTCCCATGACTACTCGCGACCAGGTGACACAGGGTTAAACATAACCCATAGGTGCGTGTGCGACATTCACAGATGGGATTTCAGGAAGAAGGGCTGGTGTAGCCTTAACGGATGCTATGCTAGCCCTAACGGATGCTATGGACGTGATCTCCATGCCCATTGCACTCACAACCTAGCCCTATGGACGTGGAGGTCATGTTCAAGCACCTGACATTGGAACAGAAGCTATTGTGTGCTGCTCCAGTGTCACCCCTTGTCAGACACTCCTGTGTGCAGGAGACTTTCCTGCTCTGGCTGAGAGCAATCACATCAGTAAAGCAATCACGTCATTTGAAGCAAAGGCACCAAGAAAAGAGCTTCTTAGTTTCCCAGGTGTTAGAAATTCGGTCTCTAGTTGGCAGAGGTATGCACCCTGTCCAAGTAGGGACCAGAATCCTGGTCAGGATAAGTCACAACCCAACCTAAATTATTAGAGCAGGCAGGCTTAACTTAGAAGGCAATCTGTAAATTATTTGTGCAATAACTCTTTTAGTAACATAATGAAAACACCACAAAAAGTACTCTCACCAGTTTAGAAATATAGATAATATTTATCAGAATAAAATAAGACCAAAACAGCAAGTATCCAATATTCACAAGTCAAACTATCACTTTTTAGGGATCTAAGCAAGTCTTAGGGCCTCATGACGAGTGTGGCTGTCTGAGGACTGCCACACTCACCTTGACAGTCAGACCACCGCACTATGGGCAGTCTGACAGCCCATTTATGACCCTGGTGGGCTGACACACCAGGGGACTGCCGCCCTCCACTGGGAACAATGTTCCTCATGGGCTGACGGCAGTCTTGGTTGTAGTCAGCTAGGGTGGTGCTGAACTCAGCGCCACCTGTCTGATTACAACCTAGTTCTACGCCAGCCTTTTCATGGCGGTTGCCCCACCATGAAAAGGCTGGTGGAGAACAAGTGCAGGGGGCCATGGGGAGCCCTTGCACAGCCCCTTTCGGAATGCACACAGTCTGCAAAGCAGGCAGTGCGCATTCCGAGGGTGCTTGACAGCCTCTTCTGTGCTATGAAATAGCACACTGTTCCCTTAGTGGCCATGGGAATGGTGCCCTCCCCATGAGTTTGGCGGTCCGATGGTGTGGCCTCCAAACTCGTAATGAGGGGCTTAGTTCATAGCAATCAGTGGATGTATCCTGGGATGCCTAAAAAATAATGGAGCAGAGGGCCGCAAGGTAGGTGATGCTTCAGAAAGTGAAGCAATGCGTTGATTTTTCTGGCACGGCAGTGGTGATGCATCGTTTCTTTCATCACGGGCAAGGTGATGCATGGAAAGTCCAAAATGTGCTGCAATAATGAAACAGGGGCTGCATCAATTTGGGAAGCGCTGCAGTGATTTTGCAGCCGCGAGATAGGTGCTGCATTGATTCTGCAGGTGATGCATCAATTTTTGCAGGCATTGCATTGGTTTTCTGGTGCAGTGGATTTTCTCCGTCTGGTGAAGTCTTTAGTGGCCCTGATGCTTCTTAACAGGAGACAAGCTCTGTCCAAGCCTTTGAAGATCACTTGAGGGGGAAGGCAAAGTCCTTCCTGAAAAGCAGTATATATGAGACCTTTGGGCAGCACTGCAGTCCTTCTGACAGAGTCCAGTTGTAGGCCCAGAAATGTCTGATTTGAGGGGGTCATGGACCCAGTATATATACCCAAATGTGCCTTTGAAGTGGGGGAATCTTCAAAGAGCGGTCTTGAAGTGCACCAGTTCCCCTTTGAACTACGTCCTGTCTGCAGGAGATCTGTGGGGGGTTATCATTCCTTTTTGTTGGGTCAGGCCTCTAGCCTTTGAAGGAGAAGTGAGAGACTCTCCACCCTTCCTGCCCAGGAAGATCCATCAGTATGCAGATGAATGCAGACGCAGCTGAGTGTTCTATGTTTATGGCTGTCTGAGTGGAATGCACAAGGCCAGCTGTCAACCAGCACAGACCAGACATGGATTGGAGACAGGCTATAAGGCATAGAGATCAGTAAGTGCAGAGAGATACCTACTTTCTAAAAGTGCCATTTCTAAAATAGTAATGTTAAATCCAACTTCACCATTAAGAAGGATTTATCACTACCAATCCAATCATACCAAACATGACAATGACACTCCTTTAAGATCAGAGGTTACCACTTAGAAGCATATAAGGGGATTTCCAATGTTGGCCATTTGAGAAGAGTAGTCTTCACAATAGATAAAATGACTTTGGGGGTTTTTCACTACTAGGATATGTAAAACTTACAAGTACATGTCCTGCCTTTTAGTTAGATAGCATCCTGCCCTATTGGCTACCTAGGGCCTTCCTTAGGAGCGGCATATGTAATAAAAGTGGAATTGAAGACTTGGCAAGTAAAAGTGCTAATGAAACTGCATACCCAGGCTTTGCAATGACAGGCCTGAGGCATGGTTAAAGGGCTATTTATATGAGTGTCACAATCAGTGCTGCAGGCCCACTATTAGCATTTAATTTACAGGCCCAGGGCACATGTAGTACACTTTACCAGGAACTTATAAGTAAACTAAATATGCCAATTGGGTATGCGCCAGTGTTACCATGTTTTACGGAGAGAGCACATGATTAGCAGTGGTAAATTGCCCAGAGTCCTAAAGCCAACAAAACCAAGGGCAGAAAAAAAGGAGGAGAAAGGCAAAACGTTTGGGGATAACCCTACGGAAAGCGACATTTGCAACAGGTGGTATTTCTATAAAGTGTACCGAGATGTGAGGCAATAGAGTGCACCTCCTGTTTCCACCTCCTGCCATGGGTTAGAACCTGCTTCATGGTCTTTATGTGTACATTTCAGCAAGGTCAGCGGCCAGACTAATGTTAGGATTTATTTTGCCTGACATGGCCCTCTTTTCATGAGTGCATGAATAAGACAGAAAACAGATAAAACATTTTTTCAGATGCTTTGTCACAGTTGTTTACCCAAGGAATTAGGGTGCATGTGTGCGAATACCAATAGCCTAGATCTAAGCACCATATTGAATGTCATAGGCATGAGGCTAACCTGCATAGCACATGTGCTATTTCTCCATAGAAGTGATTTAACAAGCTACTACATTTTTCAGGCACTTCTCTTCCTCTTAATCGGTTAGATGAATGAATATCTGCACATATCAGCTTCTGGGTGCTTCCATTTAATTGACGCCCCACAGCAATACAAACTGGTGATGGTTCTGATCTTGTTTCATGGTGTGCTGGGTGGTTTAATGCAAGGGCGTAGCTGCCAGCAATTCAGCAGGGTTAGTAGAGTGAGGGTGCAGGGCTGTAAGCCCTCTGGACCTCAGTTATCACAGGCATTTTCTTCAAAATTGTGGGAACAAGTCCTATTTTCCTTTGCTTGCTTGAATGAGCACCCATTATATCCTTGCTATGCCACTGATTTATTGATTACACCAAAAAGTGTTCTTAATCTGCACCTGCAGGTTTTAGATCTTACCGTGTAGATTTCCAGCTTCTTTAAAATTCTCAATGTTTTTTAGTTGTGACAGCAAATCTTGAAGATTTGTGGATTCCGATGAACGGTTGAAATGGTTTTGTCTGTTTTCTCATGCACGTATATTTGTGTGTGCACCAGAGCAAATTCATGTTACCTTTTTTTATTTATTTTTTCCTCCACAGATAAATATTTCCCCTTGTGGAGAAATCCCTTCCCCTACACCCCGCCAATATTTAGGTTGTTCCATTCCCCATCTGGAACTGACATTTCCAGCCCTTCACATGTGTAAATCTGCTAGGAAGGGAGTGCCTTACTGGAGTAATCAATGAAATCTACCCAGGATTCATTGGGGAGCTTGTGACTGTTCCTGAATCTTTGGTGATACTTCTCAGGGGTCAGTCCAAATTTGCTCCTGCACAGCTGACGAAAAGGAACAGCCAGTAGTTCCCCAATCCCTCTCCCTACTGGTCAAGAAGTTCCTCTACAAGTTGTAAGCAACAACACTGATACCTCTCCGGTCTTGGGGAGGGTGGAAAATGATCTTGCATTGGATCCACTGACATCAAATAATATGGAAAATACTGAACGATTTGACACAACTTCGACACAGACGGATGGTGATATTTATTCTGTGCCATCATGGGAAACACCAACTCCACCAACAAACATGGCTCCAGTTTTTGCACAAACTGCTTCTGGATACTTTGCCGACATCAACAATGACTTTTCGGACTCATTTGCCTCTTTGACACCTGAACTGTCAAAACCATGTAAGCTGATACATTGGCTTAAAATAACTTACTTCATTCTTCCATGGAACTATCTGTGGCTTTCATTGACTGTACTAGCCGTACAGCTTTGGACTGTGTTTGTCGTCACATTCTTTTTGTTAATACATGGTCATTTTCTTCCTGAAAAATCAACAGTTGAACTGGTGGATGAGGTCCTAAAACCACATTTGTCTTCTCACAAGGTCCGCAGAGACTCATCCTTTGTGAACATTTCCGCTATACCAATTCCTGATGGGATTGGTTGGGATAAAGTAACATTTTATATATACGGCCCTACGGAGGTCATTCAAATACCATATGTGTTTAAACTTTCAATGAACAATATAATCATACCCAGGGTTGTTTCTGATGATTGGGATGTGAAATCAGTTGATTCTATGATGACTGATTTGCAGTATTATACTGTATTTGAAAACGAAGATGTTTATCAATGTAGAGAGAATTATGGTGATATGTTTTGCTATAATTATTATGGACACCATTTCATCCACAGAGCAAGAAGCCCTAATTTTTTTTTTAATTATACACAATGGGAACATTGTCCGACTCCACCACAAGGAAGTTCTAAAACATATTCTGAAAAGTTTACATATTTTTCTGGGCACGATGTGAGTCGCATTCGCATACTATTGACAAATGCGAAATTTGGATATTCGGATTCTTTTGTTTCCTGGTTGACTATAGAAGGCTAGAAATATTGGCTAAAGTTGATTGACTTGAAAAGTTTGTGGGAAACTAGACATTGACAAATACGGGGGAACTATCTGTGGCTTTCATTGACTGTACTAGCCGTACAGCTTTGGACTGTGTTTGTCGTCACATTCTTTTTGTTAATACATGGTCATTTTCTTCCTGAAAAATCAACAGTTGAACTGGTGGATGAGGTCCTAAAACCACATTTGTCTTCTCACAAGGTCCGCAGAGACTCATCCTTTGTGAACATTTCCGCTATACCAATTCCTGATGGGATTGGTTGGGATAAAGTAACATTTGATATATACGGCCCTACGGAGGTCATTCAAATACCATATGTGTTTAAACTTTCAATGAACTATATAATCATACCCAGGGTTGTTTCTGATGATTGGGATGTGAAATCAGTTGATTCTATGATGACTGATTTGCAGTATTATACTGTATTTGAAAACGAAGATGTTTATCAATGTAGAGAGAATTATGGTGATATGTTTTGCTATAATTATTATGGACACCATTTCATCCACAGAGCAAGAAGCCCTAAAAATTTTTTTAATTATACACAATGGGAACATTGTCCGACTCCACCACAAGGAAGTTCTAAAACGTATTCTGAAAAGTTTACATATTTTTCTGGGCACGATGTGAGTCGCATTCGCATACTATTGACAAATGCGAAATTTGGAAATTCGGATTCTTTTGTTTCCTGGTTGACTATAGAAGGCTAGAAATATTGGCTAAAGTTGATTGACTTGAAAAGTTTGTGGGAAACTAGACATTGACAAATACGGGGGAAGGAAGCTTTATTTAGATCATGCGTGATACCAGTTCAAATTGTATTTTTAAATGAAACTGTACAACAAACAAGTTGTTTAGGCTTAGCAAAGATTAAGGAATTGAACACATCCAGTATACCTGCCCCTGCAAAATTTGATAAATGGCAAAAATATATAAATGCAACTGAAGATCAGCTCGATAAATGGATCCAGAATGGCACATTTAATGTTTTACTGACACGTCCTGGAGGGTGCTTATTGTGGCCAATTGATACCAATGGGTGTCACAAACGTTTTATCACCTCCTCGGGGTTTTTTAGAACAAGTAGGCCGGACCCTCCTATATATCGTCCGAACATGCGGGTATAGTAACTGCATACAGTGTAGGGAAACTATGCCGGCAATCATTAAAGAGTTCCTCACTAGATGCGGTTAGAGAACACCCCAGTCTCCTGTCTAATAACACCGACTTACAGGACTTCCTGTTAGGCCCCAGAAAACAACGTAGAAAACGCTTCTTATATGAAGTATATAATGAAATTTGGAAGCTTTCGCCACAAGAAGCTGCTGCCCGGTTAAGGCAAATAGACCAGGAAAATTTAAAGAAGGCATTAGCTGTTGTAGATAATGGGATTCATACCCTGTCTGACTGGATATATACACCTTAAATGACATCCTCTCTTCTGCTATAGACATTTTACAAACAGATATGTCTTCCTTACATCATGGACAGAGTCAGCTAAGGCCCATTATGCAGTTGGGTTGGACACTTCAAACACTGAAGGCGGGTCGCGTTCCCTGGCAATATGTCAGCGCGAGGGAAGTATTTTCTTCTTTTACTTTAACACAACAACAACTACTAATGGCTAAGAAAGAAGCAATTTACGTCATGCTAAACATCGAAAAATTAGAAAAGTTGCCTTTTACTGTGGCTGAAATACCATCTGCTGAGTGTTGGTTCATTAATCTGCCTATTTCTACACTACAATTCACGTCCTGTTTAAAACACATTCCGGTAGGCAGATACAAAAAACTGGGAGATAGTTACATCCATGAGGTGTGGGAGCTACCCTTCGCATACAAATGTATCAGTGGCATGAAAGAAGTGTTTCTTAGCGGTAATCAATCAATCAATCATAGTATTTATAAAGCGCGCTATGTACCCGTCAGGGTTTCGAGGCGCTGAGGGAGGGGGGGTGGTGGGGGGGGGGAGCGCTGCTGATTTAGCGGTCGAAGAGCCAGGTCTTGAGGAGCCTTCTGAATGCGAGGAGGTCCTGGGTCTGGCGAAGAGATGTGGGGAGAGAGTTCCAGGTCTTGGCGGCGAGGAAGGAGAAGGATCTGCCGCCGGATGTCTTGCGCTGGATTCGGGGTACGATGGCGAGGGCGAGGTTGGCGGATCGGAGTTGACGTGTTGGAGTGTAGAAGTTAAGTCTGGTGTTGAGGTTGGAGGGTCCGGTGTTGTGAAGTGCCTTGTGAGCGTGGGTCAGGAGTTTAAAGGTGATCCTCTTGTCTACTGGGAGCCAGTGGAGTTCCTTTAGGTGAGGGGAGATGTGACTTCGGTGGGGTATGTCGAGGATCAGTCGGGCGGAGGCATTTTGGATACGTTGGAGTCGTTTGATGTCTTTGGTTGGGATGCCTGTGTAGAGTGCGTTGCCGTAGTCAAGTCTGCTGCTGACGAGGGCCTGGGTCACCGTCTTTCTGGTTTCTGTTGGAATCCACTTGAAGATTCTGCGGAGCATTGGAAGGGTGTTGAAACAGGAGGAGGAGACGGCGCTGACCTGTTTGGACATGGTGAGGGCGGAGTCCAGGATGAAGCCGAGGTTTCTTGCGTGGCTGGCAGGGGTGGGCGGGGGTCCGAGGACGGAGGGCCACCATGAGTCGTTCCAGGCCGAGGGAGTGCGCCCGAGGATGAGGACTTCCGTCTTGTCGGAGTTGAGTTTCAGGCGACTGTTGTTCATCCAATCGGCGATGGATTTTAGTCCCTCGTGGAGGTTTGTTTTGGCGGTGAGCAGGTCTTTGGTCAGGGAGAGGACGAGCTGGGTGTCGTCGGCGTAGGAGATGATGCTGAGATGATGTTGGCGGGCCAGTTGAGTGAGGGGTGCCATGTAGACGTTGAACAGCGTAGGGCTGAGGGAGGATCCTTGGGGGACGCCGCAGATGAGGTTGGTGGCTTTGGAGCGGAAAGGGGAGAGACGGACTCTCTGCGTTCTGTCGGAGAGGAAGGATGAGATCCAGTGGAGGGCTTTATCTTGGATGCCGGCTTCCTGGAGGCGGGTCAGTAGGGTGCGGTGGCAGACGGTGTCAAAGGCGGCTGATAGGTCGAGGAGGATGAGGGCTGAGGTTTCGCCGTTGTCCATTTGGTGTCTGATGTCATCTGTGGCGGCGAGGAGAGCAGTCTCAGTGCTGTGGTTTCGTCTGAATCCGGATTGTGAGGGGTCCAGGATGGAATTGTCTTCGAGGAAGTGGGTGAGCTGAGTGTTGATGATCTTCTCGATGACTTTCGCTGGAAAAGGGAGGAGAGAGATCGGGCGGAAGTTTTTGAGATCGTTGGGGTCGGCCTTGGGTTTTTTGAGGAGGGGTTGGATTTCTGCGTGTTTCCAGCTGTCCGGGAAGGTGGCAGAAGTGAAGGAGAGGTTGATGATCTTGCGGAGTTCGGGGGCGATGGTGGCGTTGGCTGAGTTGAAAACATGATGGGGGCAGGGGTCCGTGGGGGAGCCTGAGTGGATGGTGTTCATGGTTGTTATGGTTTCTGCCTCGTCCACGTGGGTCCAGGCGGTGAGGCGGCAGTCGCGGGAGGAGACGTCGGGGTGGGGTCTGACGGTGGACCGGTGTTGAAGCTGTCGTGGATGGTAGCGATTTTCTGGTGGAAGAAGGTGGAGAGGTCGTCGCAGATTTTCTGGGAGAGCGGGATGTCGTTGGAGTTGGCTTTTGGGTTGGAGAGTTCCTTCACGATGCCGAAGAGTTCTTTGCAGTCGTGGGCGTTGTTGTTGATGCGTTCGGTGAAGTGGGCGCGCGCGTGAATGCAAGACTTCTGTCAGCCATTCAATGGTTTGTAAACAGTCCTTGCATGGGGGGTGTAACGCGTCTGCAGTGAACTTGGCTTATCAGAAGGGACTTACAGTCCCCTTAATTAGACCTACGTTCCAGGTGCTTTCGAACAGCGGCTATGTTCTCCTCAATGGTGAAGACTGTTGTGGGATGCGAGCCAGAATAGTTTATGTTGTTTCGGTATCTAAGATTGTTACATGCTGCGGGAACGTACTTTTTCCTCCCACTAAAATAAAAGAGGTAGCAGACATTTGGCCTCATATTGCTACTTCTAATGTAAATTTTGACAAGTTGAGCAGACTCAAGGCTTTATTGTTTCAAAAACATGTGGCTCTTACATCTGCGCGTGAGACCTAGGCACTTAATATGGCAAGGTCGTCTGCAGAGATACAGTCCCTTTTAAGTACCAACTTTCCGAGACACTTTGGTGAACTCGTGGGATGGATATTTAATGCGTCCAGTACTACTGGAATCAGACTTTTTTTTTAAGGCTGTTGGTTCTGGTTTCGTTCACACCTTCTCCTCCATATTCGGTTTAATACCATCAGCCATCCTCTCAATATTCTCCAGTATTTTCGGGGGATTTCCAATAACTTTGGCTATAATAGTTGGAGTTTTGCTGTGGCTATTTTTTATGCGCAATGGCTGCCCCACCGCAACAAGAAAGAACGAAAGCACTCCCATCAGTGCAGCTGTGTCGTGAACGCATGATGAAGTATTTCAGAGCAACCCTCCTGGAGCAATTGGAGTGTGACTGGGAACTTTCATTCAGACTGGTTTTACATTGTGTGCAGCCCATGTTTCGGTGTCTCTGGTGCTCTTTGGAATGTGCACTGGAAGTTTGTCTTTCTATGCAGTGCTTGCTTTCTTTGGACGCTGATCTGTTGATGTTCTCGCTGAGGGCTCATTACCAGACTTGCACGTTGAGAGTTGGTTTGCTACGGGAAGCTACATATGAGGTGCCTTTTCTGGAGGATGTGGCTCTTAACTCATCATTGGGCATACCACGGAATGCCGCCTTGGCTGAGACTCAGGCTATAGAACACGACTGCTCCTTGGTCCTTCTCGGCGATGCCTTTCCAACTTTAACACCTGCTGAAGTGGAAGATTTCCTGTCCTCCATTGTCCCGGAATCGATTGAAAATTCTAAAAATAACTCTGACTCTTGAAATTTGGTCCTTTTTATGCCACATATTAATAGTTTTAAATCGTCCTTTCATACGCTCATGTGTCTTTTTAACTTGTCATTATTTACATTTTTACATATATATCTTAGGTTGAGCTTAGTGGCTTTTAAGTATATTTACCACCTTCAATCAACCAGGGGAGGGTGTTTTGTAGCCATTTTAGTTATAGCTTCGGCTTTGCTTTATTATTTTTACAGTAGCCACTTTTACGGTCTTGTTTTATTTTTTCTCTATCTGACTGTTTTTGCCTAGGCCAACACTCTGTTCTCAATGGTGAACGTGGTATAAGTTTAGTCTCTGACATTCATAGAAAATACACATCCTTACGTAGGGACATTTTCTCAGAACATCAGCTGTTTTATTATAAAAACACTTCCCTGTCCCTTACATGTTAGAGGGAGATTCCAGCCAGAGAACCCCAACTGTATGCTGATTGCCGAATGCTTTGCTACAGCTGTCTTTACAGACTTCAGGCCTTTGCTCAGAAATGTGGGATGATGTCTTCCCAGGGGAACCTGAAGGGCAGAATTAGACCTTAACATGCTGTGCTCTATCATAGCTTAGGTAGACATTAGTCTGTTGACTCTAGTGATAATATGGTAGCATTATTTTTATGTTTTACTCTCCTTGTCACAATATTAATCTTGTCATGCTGCATTGTCCTGGTTATTGCAGTCCACGGTTTGCTATCTAAGATGCACTCACTTTATTAAAGCATTATTGAAATATATACTGCCTCTGTTTGTCATTGTGTATGTGAGACTAATGTAACTGAGAGAAGCGGATGAGACCTGAGTGACCACGGCTTCCCTGAGAAACCACTTATGTCATGCGCTCGACTGCCCAATCACCCCTGCCTTTGGTTAGAGATAAGGCACTGTTAGTTAGCCAGATCAGAACCTGGATTGGAGCAACAGGTGTCACCTGTAGTGGGTCAGACTCAGTCTCCCACACCGCAGGTGATTCTGCCACTGGAGATCCAGTAGTCTCATTTGAAGAATGAGAGCCTATGCAACACTACATTGGCACCCTAAATCTGTGACCCTTGTCTGGATCAATCCATGTCCACTTCATAGGTCAGAACAGGCAACAGATACCTGACAATATCACAACTCTGAAGTGCCCACATGAGGATGGAATGGTGAAGGTACATGGTCAAAAACAATACAAGAGGTTTTAGCAGAAAAATTAATACCTATAACCAAAACCTCATATTAAACGTCATTAGATCCACTTATTGCAATGAGACTTACACAGACAAAGCAGACAATCAAGGTAGAGAAATGTTCTAGTCTGGCTTAGCAATCAAACCCTGGCTGTATACTGCAAAGTAGAAGATCCCCTGTCTTTTGGAAAAAACCCTACTCAGCACATTCTGACAACTACGGTTCCTCATAGAGTCACAGTAATCATATCACATTACATTCTCACACTCAAGTAAAGTAGTGATTGATGAGATCTGCCCGCAAGTCTTCACCTTCCTCTCCATCACTGTCATCCTCACTTGGCATTTCAGGATTCTCAACCGGTGGCACTGTTAGCTCCCCCTCATCTGGAATAAATGGAATATCCCTCTGCAGGGCAATGTTGTGGAGCATGCAGCAGGCACAATGATCTTACAAACTTTTTCAGTGAGTAGGGGAGGGCTCCACCTGTCTTGTCCAGACACCTAAGTCTGGCCTTCAGGAACCGAAAAGCCCATTCTACAACACACCGTGTTCTTCCATGGGCATCGTTGAAGCAGACTTCCACTGGCGTAGTTGGGTTCCTCACCAGTGTCAAAAACCATGGATAGTTTTTGAATGCAGAGTCCCGTGTTATGGAATGGGACATATGTGAAACTATGAGCCCATCTCATAACAATGTTAACAGCAGACATTGTACCCAAACAAACAGGACATATGTGACTTACCAACAAGTCAGGCCCTCTCTGGGTACAGTCAAGACATCAGCTGAGGGATAGCGCTGTTTCGCATAATGAAGGCATCATAAACCAGAGCCCCGATAATGGACACAGACCTGTGAAATGTAGAGGGCTGTTAAACAAACAACTTGGACATTGATAGATTGGAAGCTCTTCCTGTTGTGATACACTTGTTCATTGCTATGCGGTGGGACCACGGCAACATGTGTACCATCAATGGCTCCCACCACATGTGGGATGTGTGCCAAACCATAAAACTCAGCCTTCACACATGGGCGAAATCCTTACGTTGAGGGAACCAGCTGTAACTGTCCAGGTGTTTCAACACTGCTGAGAGTACATCCTTCAAAACAAGACTGAACATAGGCTGGGACATCCCAGTAGAAAGGACAACTATATTTTGGAAGGGCCCTGTGGCCAGGAAGTGAAACAGTGCCGTGACTTGTGCAAAGGGTGGTATGCTATTTGGATGGCAAATAACAGGCATCAGATATGGCTCCATCTGACAACATAGATCCATGATTGATTGCTGATTCAGACGGAAGATCTGGATTATGTAGCATTCTTCCATGGTCTGAAGGTCAGGCAGTGGATGATAGACAGGAGGTTGTCTGATCCTCTTCCCTCCCTGGGTATCTATGTATGACAAGAAAAGATTTTGGCCATCATTCAATGTGTCCCTTGCAACATACATGATGCATGTCAATGACAAACTATGACAAGGCATGTTGTAAGTTAAGGACATGATACACAGTGCACATCACAACTGTTAATCACACAGAAGAAATATGTTACCCCCTTGCTTTGCAGCACATGTGAACACATCATCTGCCTGATAATCAACAATTTGTGCATGAAACTTGCCACTCCGACTGTGATTTCATGTCCCAAGCTTTAAAGTGACCTTTGTCGGGGGGGACTCTGCCCCAAAGCAAATTGCCATGTGCCTGTACAAAAATGGTGTCTGAGTCGTAGCAGCTACATGACAGGGCAAGACAGGCACTTATCACTGGAAAAACAACATTTTCCGAATTGTGATGCATTCTTCGGAGGCATATAATGCATTTTAGGCCTCTAAAATGGCAGCTGTCTGACCTATACCACTGGACATTAGGAACTGCCCACAACCGCCAGAGGAAGTTGCAATTGTGGTAGGAGGTTGCAGATGTGCCGTACACAAGCATAGACTAATGTTGTTGCCAGTGGCGGTCACAGGCAAATGGCTGTGTCTGCTGGCAGTGACCGGCATGCTCAGAAAAATCCCTCACTTGACTCCTAACACTGCTGCCAGCAAGACCTCCACTACCTGAGCTGCTGTGCACTGCCTCTGGGAGCACTCATGCCATGTCCAGCAGGTGATAGTGACCCTACCTTCTTCTCAGGGGAGCTGGAGAGGCTGGACACAGAGGTCCTACCACTGTATTAACAGCTTTATGGTGCACCAGAGGAGCAGGCAAGTGCCTCAATTCCCCATTTATTTTTCTGTACTTCACCATATATACCCTGCTTAGAGGCTAGATTGTGCCCCTCTGTGCCAGAATGTAAAGTCAAGGACATGGTGGTGCAGTCGGTGTGACATCAATGAGAGAGTCAATGTGCATATATATGGGTTCAATGCCAGATGTTGAGCCCTAAAACATTGTTGTGTGTGTTTTGAGTGTACCCTCATCTACCTTATCTTAGATGCACAGAACTGGATGAGGTGACATCATTGCCATCCCCATATATCTCTTAACACTTGGATGGTGTCAATGTGAGACAAAATGTATTTGCATGACTTCATGAGCTGTGTATGCATGTTGTATGTTGAGGTGCGTGTAAAGTGAGCTATGTGTATGTTGGCATTGAGATTTCAAACCACATCTGGCCTTTCTGAAATGTCGTTTTGAAGGCATATCTTGACTTACTCTGCCGTTCAGCTTGCCATATACACAAGACATGCCAAATTGCTGTTGGCTACATTTTGTACTGTCTTGCATGGAAGTGATGAGAATGGAGTTTCATGTAGAATCTGTCTGCTCAGCCTGCAGCGACCTAGGACTGTCAATATGGGTCCAAGTCTAGGCTGGTGTTGAGTCACTTTTGCTATGCATCTGTGGCACTGTGCCCACTCCATGTATCCCAGTTGATCCTGTCATGTGAACAAATCTATGCGTTGTGCTGATTTGCAGCTTATCAAGACTCTTTCCTTGATGAAAATGTAAATGTTTTTAGGGAAGAGTTGATGATCTGTGATCATTCTGCACTTGGCATCATTGTCAAAGTGTGTATCTGTCCCCTGACCGGTTCTTGTTAGAAATGGGGTCTTTGGTTGGCAGTCAGGTTACCCCCTGTCCAAGCAAGGACCCTCACTCTAGTCAGGGTAAGTCACACACAATCCACATTATCCTGTGCCCACCCCCTGGTAGCTTGGTACCGAGCAGTCAGGCTGAACTTAAAAGGCAATGTGTAAAGTAGTTGTGCAAGAAATCATGCAATAACACAGTAGAACACCACAAAAATACACCACACAGTGTTTAGAAAAATATATAATATTTATCTGGTAAAATGCAGGTAAAAACGATTAAGATGCAATAAATATATTTTGAAATATCACTGTAAAAATGATACAAATTGTCTTTAATATCTTAAAAGCAATAAATGTCTCTTGCAAACACAAAGGGGGTGATTCTAACTTTAGCGGGCGGCGGAGGCCGCCCGCCAAAGTTCCCCCAACAGAATACCGCTACGCGGTCAGAAGACCGCCGCGGTTATTCTGTGTTTCCCGCTGGGCTGGCGGGCGACCGCCAGAAGGCCGCCCGCCAGCCCAGCGGGAAACCCCTTCCCACGAGGAAGCCGGCTCCGAATGGAGCCGGCGGAGTGGGAAGGGTGCGACGGGTGCAGTAGCACCCGTCGCGATTTTCAGTGTCTGCATGGCAGACACTGAAAATCTTTTAGGGGCCCTCTTACGGGGGCCCCTGCAGTGCCCATGCCATTGGCATGGGCAGCCCCACGACACCCCTCACCGCCATCCTGTTCCTGGCGGTCACAACCGCCAGGAACAGGATGGCGGTGAGGGGGTCGGAATCCCCATGGCGGCGCAGCAAGCAGCGCCGCCATGGAGGATTCCTCAGGGCAGCGGAAAACCGGCGGGAGACCGCCGGTTTTCCATTTCTGACCGCGGCCATACCGCCGCGGTCAGAATGCCCTTGGGAGCACCGCCAGCCTGTTGGCGGTGCTCCCGCGGTCGTTGTCCCTGGCGGTCAATGACCGCCAGGGTCAGAATGACCCCCAAAGTTGCAAACACCTGGTTTGTGTTCAAAATCTCCGCAAGGAACCACAGAGGAGGAGATGCATGGAAAACAGGGAGGTGTGCGTCGATTTCCCAGGCCGTATATGGCGATGCGTTGTTTATTTTTCACACAGGAAAGGCTTTGCATCGATTTCCTGCACTTCGTCTTGAATCCGCTTTGGGTTACGGGGTTTTCGGACACCCCGGGGACGATGCGTCGAAATCTGGCACTGATGAATTCACAGGGGCTGCCGTGATCCGGTGGGCGTTGCATGGAAATTTCTACCACATGGCACGTGCTGCGTTGATTCCTCTCAGGAAGACAGGCTGCGTCGTTTCGGCTCGACTGTGCATCGATCCAGTGGGCCATGTGTCGAATTTCCGATCGCTACGCTGGTGCTGCGTCGATCTTCTCCTTACGAAGTCAGGCTGCCTCCTTCCAGTTCGGTGTGCAGTGAGTTTTCACCGCGATGCAGGCTGTACGTTATTTCTGGTAGGCGGTGTGTCAATTTTTGCCGCAACGGGAGTTCTTTTTGCAGGAATGAGGTCCTTTTGATCCTGAAACTTCAGGGAACAGGAGGCAAGCTCTATCCAAGCCCTTGGCGAGCACCTCTGAGCACAGCCAGAGAGCAGCAGGGCAACAGCAAGGCAGCAGTCCTTTTCAGAAAGCAGTCAGTCCTTTGGGCAGCCAGGCAGTTCTTCTTGGCAGGTTGCAGGTTATGGTTCTTCTCCAGGAAGTGTCTGTGACAAGAGTGTCTTGTCAAGAAGTGTCTAAGTTGGTATGGTCAGTGACCCTGCTTAAATACCCAAATGTGCCTTTGAAGTGGGGAGACTTCACAGAGTGGTTTAGAAGTGCACAAGGTCCCCTTTCAGTTCCATCCTGTCTGCCAGAGTCCCAGTAAGGGGTGTGACAGTCCTTTGTGTGAAGGCAGACTACTATCCTTTGACATGAAAGTGCCAGGCCCTCCACTCTCCCAGCCCAGGAAGACCCATTCAATATGCAGATGTATACAAGTGTGACTGAGCATCCTGTGTTTGGGGTTTGTCTGACAAATGCACAAGGGAGCTATCAACTAAACCTAGCCAGATGTGGATTGGAAGGCACAAAAGGATTTAAGTGTAGAGAAATGCTCACTTTCTAAAAGTAGTATTTCTAAAATAGTAATATAAAATCCAACTTCACCACTAAGCAGGATTTTGTATCACCATTCTGGCCATACTAAATATGACCTGGCTACTCCTTTCAGATCAGGATCTACTACTCAAACATTATATGAGCGTAGCCCGAATGATATCCTATGAAAGGAGCAGTCCTCACAGCAGTGTAAAATGTAAGAGTTTTACACTACCAGGACATATAGAACACACATATTCATATCCTGCCTTTTATCTACATAGCACCCTGCCCTATGGGCTACCTAGGGCCTACCCTAGGGGTAACTTATATGTAGAAAAAGGGGAGTTTAAGGCTTGGAAAGTACTTTTAACTGCCAAGTTGAAGTGGCAGTGAAACTGCACACACAGGCCCTGCAATGGCAGGCCTGAGACATGGTTAGGGGCTACTTACGTGGGTGGCACAACCAGTGCTGCAGCCCACTAGTAGCATTTAATTTACAGGCCCTGAGCACATGTCGTGCACTTGACTAGGGACTTATAAGTAAATTAAATAAGCCAATTGGGTATGAGCCACTGTCACCATGTTTTAAGGAGATAGAACATGCACTTTAGCACTGATTAGCAGTGGTAAAGTGCACAGAGTCCTAAAACCAGCATAAATGAGGTCAGAAAAAGAGAAGGCGGAAGGCAAAATGTTTGGGGGTGACCCTGCAGAAAGGCCATTTCCAACAGTCCCTTACTCACACAGCCCTGTTGTCACCTTCACACGAGTCAAATTAGTCCTGTGGAGGCTTATTTCATAAATGATAGTCCCACAGTGTAGAAAGTGTGTTGATTCTTGGAAACCCATGCTATGTGATTCACTAGGTTAGTCACATGTTGGTAATGGACAATGCGTGCCTTTGTTTGTTGGATGCCATCTCTGTAGGATGGACACATATGTCCAAAAGCATGTTCTGTCATACAAGTACATGACACAATACCCCACCCGCTGAGATGGCATAAGTATGTATTTGTAAGTCCACATGTCCACACATGGACAGGGTGGATACTTTCTGTACCCACCATGCCAGTCCCCTCATTGTTACTCATGTGTAGTGTTCGTGTTTGTGCTCTAGCAGTAGCCTGTATGAACTGTATGCAGAGAATCAATCTCACAGAGTATGAGTGTCTTAATTCATTCATGCATAAGACCTCTACCTTTCAGAATCCACAGAGGTGTAATGTGTCCCATAGTTTCTCAGAACTCAGTCACATTGTTAGAGCATGTCCCACTAGATGTCAGTTGACCTACCTAGTCAGTGAAGGGCCTGAGCAGAGTGGTGGGTTGGTCAGCAGATTGGTATGTGTTTGCAGTCATGTCCCTTTACTCAATGGCTTGAATGTGCCACACTTGGGCAGTTTGGGCAAAAGTGGAATGTTCTTAGCTTTGTGTACTGACATGTTTGTGACTCAGCTATTTAGGATGTAACTTGTGGACATAATTTATTCTCTTGTCTTTTGCATCCACGCAGGTCAATGCCCATCAGAAGAAAGGGCTTTGGAGAGGCTTTGCCAAGAAGGTGCGGACCCTGGGGGTCCACAGCCGGCAGAGCGCTCACTGTTGCAAGAGGTGGGAGGATCAGAGAGGCTGGGCCCGAAGATCGTAAAGGCCCAGCTGGGAAGCTTGATGGGCATTGGAGGGCAGCACAGCAGCCAGAAGGGGGTGAGTACACAGCAAATTCCTGCCTGTCCCATTGCCAGGTGATTGATTGAGGTACTGACTGCTCCCCCAGACAATTAGGGATCAGCCATGTGTCACACAGAAGATGGGAGATTGTTTGTGTTCACATGTCATGTGTATCAAACAGGTGTGTCTTGCCTTTTGGACCTGGAACCTAGTACAAGACTGGGGGGAATCCCCATACCACTTGCTCTGAATGGATCTCAAAAGACTGTGTACAGTGATCAATCATGTACTGTTTGTTGTTGTAGTGGGTCTAGTTTTTAACCTACAGATCACTAACCCCTAAATGTTACAGGCCAAAGGTAGAAAGGTTATGGTACACTGTCCTCTGCCATGTTTCTGGGTATATGCGTATGTGGACATCTGCCACCAAGAACATACATGTATTCAGTATATGATGGGTAGTTGTGCCTCACTGCAGTCTGTGATGTGTAGGTGTCTATCATACATGTGACATGGCTAACATGACTAATTGTTTGCAGATGTAGCAATTTACTTTCCCTTTGTAAGTGGGGGATTGTCCATTGACATGAATTATGTCGCAATACTGTTGCCAGCATTCCTTATGCCTGCATGTCGGCATGTGTCCTTTTCTCTTTAGAAAACATTCTTAATCTGCAATTTCATGCATGTTCTACCTATGTTGATGGGATGATGTCTGTATTCCCTCACATGTATGTGAATGGAAACGTTTTCGTGGAATGGTACAGTTACAATGGTGGTACATTTCATGTTATGCCATAGACAGGAGTGTGTCACCATTGTTTATTGTCTGACAGATACCCTATGCATCATAATATGTCATTTGGCATTTAGAGCTGCAGTAGCAAAGAGGGACTTGACAGTTAGCCTCAGATTATGGAACCACTCTGTGTTTATCTATGCCTTTGATGTGGATTCATGTGTAAACATGCACTGCACATGTTTAATGGGAGGTTTGTGGCCTGACTGTTGGCTTGCGTCATGGAGTGACTTGCAGTAATGTTGACATCACATGTGTTTGGGTACAAGCCTTCATCCACAGACAGTCACTACGGTTGGCATGTCCAAGATGTGGATAGTGATGTTGATCCTCATTGGACAACAAATTCAGGTCATTCTATAAGTCATTGGAAGTTCTGTGTCTCTCCAACATGCAAAGGACAAATGGTTACTACAGATACACTAAGATAATATCATTGTAATGGGTGTCAGACATTACTAGTGACTGTCCTGGGGCTTACTGATTCAGTGTTTTCTGTATTGTGGAGAAATCAATCCCTGGCATATTGAACCTGACATTGAAAGTGTTCCTTAAGGCACATGTGAGGCCTATCTGGGTCACAAAGATACTACCTCCTTGACTCTCCTGGGGCATGTGTCACTTGTTGAAGTGTACATTGTTGGACTGTTTCCAGTGTGACATGGATATTTCCATGTCACCTACTCCAGGATATTGCACTTTTGTAATCAACATAAGAGAATTTCTAATTGTTAGTACATTATGTATGTGTCAAATGGATGTGTGCAAGAGCTTGTATGTGTAATGTGGGAATGGACTTTACAATGCGATACCATTATTTGCCAAAAGTTAACTTAGATCTGCTAAGCTGGGTATTGTAATTTCAAGACTTCGGACATTCAATTGTAGTTGTCTGAGATCCTGTTTTTTCTGTGGCAACTTTAGTAAATCCAGATGGCATGCATGCATATGTTTTGACATATGTGTGTGCCACTTTGGCGTAACTCTTTGCTGGGGCCTACTTGACATGTTTGTATTGTGTCAATCAGAGTTGTGATCAAAGTATGATAATGGACATGTTATAACCCTATTTCCCTTTGTATTTGCAGCATCAGCCCAGAGAGGCAAATGAGACAGGGCCAAGACAAGTGGGGAGGCATCTGGCCATGGGACCTCGAGTCAAGAGACCACCAACACAGAGGGACCCAGTGGCCCGTAGGGCGAGGGGAGTGCCATGGGGGAGACCAGGACATCATCATCATCCTCAGATTCCTCCTCCAGTGGCTACTCCCTAGTGGTGGTAGACCCATCTGGGAAGCCCCCAGTACCTTCCTTGCCTGCCACCCCCTGTTCTGTCACCGCCCCTCTCAGTTGCTTCCCACCCAGTTGGTCATGCCCACACACCCAAGAGGGTGGGCATCTCCTTTGCCGCAGGCACCGCTGTCCCAGCCCGTGTTTCTTCTGCTGCCCTCAGTAAGGAGGCAATTGACCTCCTGAGAATTATATCTGTGGGTCAGACAGCCATTGTGAATGCCATCCAAGGAATTGGCAAGTCAGCTCCAACAGACTAATGCATTTCTGGAAGGCATTCATGATGCAATGGCTGGCCTACAGAGATCTTCCCAGGCTCTCTTCTCCACACTGACGGCAGCCAGTCACCCCCACCCTCCGTACCCCCTCCACCTCCCTCTTCCCAGTCTAAATCCCCTCTTCTCAAACATGGTGATCCCAGCACAGCAAACCTTTCATGTATGTCATTTTTAGAAACAAAACACACTTTCTTGCACAACAATTTTACCTATTTTTCTCAACCAAAGAAAACAAAATTTTACTTTGGGTGGCTATTATCTCTGTTCCTCCAAAGGAATCTACTTGCTCTGTCTACCTTTACAACCCCTAGGATGTTGGAAAAAAGAATGGAAATTTAGTTGGATACCTTTTTAAGATATTTTAATAAGTGATAACTTTTTATTAGGAGCAGGTAGGAAAGTCAAGTTTGTTATCTGAGGAATTGTAGCTGAAAACCATCTTTAATGGTGAAGCTGGATTTGAAGTTTCAATTTAGAAAATGCTACCTGTGGAAATTTGAAATGTCCTTGTCCTACCCATTTGGTACCTGCCAACTGTTCCTGGGTCACCTGACTAGATGCAGTTGGCCTTTGTATATTCGTTTCAGACAGCATCACAATGGAGGGTTTTGATGTTGGCTGGATTGCCCATCCTGGTTTAACAGGGGGCAGGAGCTGTACCACACTTGCACTTCAAAGGCACTGGCCTAGCTGCTCCAGAAAGGACTTCACACTAGACTATTGTGCCCACAGACATTTTGGACCAGGGCAGAGGGACAGGAAATTTCAGACACCTCTGTAGGAGGGAATTCCAGAAGCCTCTACCACTTTAAAGTGGGTACCACCTATCCAAATGGGACCCTAAAGCCCACCATTTAGTACATACCTCGACCTGTCAATACTACACAAGGACACCCTGCTGCTTAAGGCCTGCTCTGCTTGCTAAGAAGGAAGACTGGTCCTGCTCTCTTCATCCTAGGCTGAGTGACTTCAAGGTCAACTGACTGACCTCCTGTTCTGAATTAAAGTTACATAATAAGCTCCAGAGGCCTTCCAGTATTTTCTCAGCTGACCAGCTGCCTGGACATGCAACTGGAACTCCCTGTGACCTGCTGGCCTCTGCAGGAGTGATTTCTTTATCCACAGGAGATACCTCCCTAGGTCCTGGATCCTTGATTGGCATCAGAGTGTACTTGAGACATCCTGAAGTTTTAGAGTCTTGGCAACCACAAACTGGCCTGTTTGTGTGAAGGTTTTGCCATCCATGCTGACCGCCAACACAAAGCTTTGGTGAACCCAACGTTTCGTGCAACAGTGACCTGCAGCAATGACCGACAAAACGAGATCTGTACTTCTCACTACATCGACAGCCCAGGGTGACCACCAACAGGAACCTCCAGCATCGAACGTCTGCGACACCTGACATGATGTGCACCCTCAATGGACAACCATCACTGACAACCGGCCTGCTCTTCGTGCTACAGTGATGGCCATCTGCAACACTTTCCCTGCTCCTCCCAGCCTTCTCCGCTGCAAACTGCACTCTTTGCGGTGAACTTTAGAAGGTAACTTTTCTAGTGGAACTATGCTGCTCCATGTAATCAGCCCACTCTCCATTGCGGTTGGTCCGAGCTTGCGACATTCACCCCGTCTTCCACAACAAGATAACTGCAAGTGGTACTTTGTGCTTTCAGAGATATACTTACCTGAAATCTTTGATATTGCATATTTCCATTTCTACTGATTGCATTGTATTGTTTTGGTATAACTTTATTTATTAAGACGTATTCTATTTTTCAAAATTGGTTTGGAATTTTTCTTATGTTGTCTTTTCACTTTATTACTGTTTGTGTGCTGCACAGTGATTCTAAATTAAGCCTGACTGCTTTTGTGCCAGGCTACCAGAGGGTTAAGCATGGGTTAATTTAGTGGCTTCTGTGGTTCACCCTTGCAAGATTTGTAGCTGTTGCTGGAGTAGAGCTCTAGTGTTTTTTGCCAAAGTTAAAATCCTCTTCTCTCTCTAGACTTCTAATTGTCTAGCCATGACATGAGGACCTATGTCTCCCACTACTACTCTTGTTAAACCCAGAGACCACTAGTTTAGGTGAAGTATAATATAATCCTTCTTTGAACGTCACTAACAAAGTTCAAACTCACTGTATGGTTTGCAGTAACTTCAAGTTTGATGTGGGTAAGTAGAAGAAAGAATAGCCCATTTTGGGTTTTCATGACATAACCACATATGATTGAGTCTGCAAATTGTTTGATCTCAGATTTATTGTCAAGTATAGTGTTTATAGTAATCTGAGCACCAAGACGTACAGGCCACCCTCTCAATACATTACCCACCAGAGTAAGTTAGAACACATTGAGAATAGTCAGAGGGAATGGTTCCTGTAATATTTAGGTAGTTATGAAGGCCCTGTGATCTGACAATACAACAGGATAGGACAGCGACATTTCAACTATAAGATGATTGAGGGAGGTGTTGTGATTCACTTGTGCCCCACTCTAAGGCCCTCATTATAACTTTGACGGTAACTGCTGTCTACCACCATGGCCACCACTGCCAACATACCACCACCGTGGCTACCATCCGTCTACGCGCATTATGACCGCCAACAGTATTCTGTCAGAATGCTGGTGGAATGAGCCGATTGGTCATGGCAGCGGATGGCGGTAAGGCGACGCTGCTGACAGCAGCACCGCCACACCAGCAAAACACCGCCGACTGTATCATGAGAAATGATACAGCCTGGCGGTGTTTTGCTGGCGGACGCTGCTGATGACAGCAGCGCCCCAGACCATCTCCAGCCGGAGGACCCCCTGCAAGCAGGTAAGTCGGGTTCTCCGACAGGAGAGGGGGGTGGGGGGTGTTGTGTGTATGTGGGGGGTGTATGTATGTTTTGGAATGAGTGCATGTGGGTGTGAGTTACGTTGAATGTGTGCACGAATGACTGAATGTGAGTGTATGTTGTGTGTTGTGAATGCATGTGTGTGACAAGGTATGTTGGTGTGTGGGTATGTATGTGTGCATGCTTGGGTGGTGGTGGGTGTGCGTGTGTGCATGTGTGTCTATGGGTCCGCGTGTGGGTGTGTATATGTGCGGGGGCATTAGAGGGTGGGGGAGGCCCTTCGGGAGGGGGGCAGGGGAGATCCCTATCAGTGCCAGGGAAGGAATTCCCTGGCACTGATAGTGCCTACCGCCATGGTTTTCGTGGCGGTAAGTTTGGCACGAAAACTATGGCGGTAGGCCGGGTCATAATCCTGAGGGTGGGATTGTGACGGCCGCCGGCTGGAGACCAAAGTCGCCAGCCCAGTGGCCGTTACCACCCTTGCGGTCGGTGTGTTAAAGTGGCGGTCTTTGATGGCAGTTACCGCCAGGGTCAAAATCCCATTTTTTTACTGCTGGCCTGTTGGCAGTATTAACGCCACTTTAACACCAACCGCTAGGGTCGTAATGAGGGCCTAAGTGTTTTAATCATGTTTAAACAAGAAGGTATATCAATTAACATAACTCTACTCCTTCACTTAATGCACTTTTAGACTAGGCCTTCTCACAAACCTTATGGCCTCATTTACAAAAATCTGAATCTGACGCATTGGCTCTGATGTGACATATTTCTTGTGCTGCCCTGTGACACCCTAACAACGCCATTGATGCACTGTATTTACAATACAGAGCTCCATTGTGCGTATTTTCACAGATGCATTAGAAATTACCTACCTGAACTCAATGTTATTGTCTCCCAAGTGTTGTGTTTCTTTATCTTCAAAGTTAATCACTTACTTTTCCCACTGTCAGTGTCACCCTGTATGAATGTCAGATTTTCCCTGTCTCTGTTACAGATGCCTTTCTGTTTCTGATGTCTGTCACTTGTCACCTATTTCAATGTCTCTCTGTTACTTCTTTTAATACCTTTCCCAATGTCACTGTTCCCTATCTCCACTGTCAGTTACCTGTCACTAAATGTGTGCATATTTGTCTGACTTGTCAGTGTTTCCCTGTCCCTGTTGTTGTTGTTTTCCTTCCTCCTGTATCAGTTATATTTCCCCTCTCACAGTCTTTCTGACTAAAGAGTCAGATAGCGGACCCTACTGTAAGTGTCCTTTTGTCCCTGTGTCATTCTTTCCCTGTCCTCATGGTTAATATTGCTCACGCACTTATGTAAATGTTTCCCTTTCCCTATTGCAGGTGTCTCCCGGGATCAACTGTTAGTTAAGTCCCTGTTGTGTCTATGTGTCTCCTACCTGTCCTCAGTTCAAGTTTTTTTTCCAGTGGTATTTAATTCCCATCCACTTCAAGGCCTTCTCTGTGCCCTGTTATGGCATTTCCCTTTCACTTTGGTGGTCTGTATATCTCTGAATCATCTGGAAAGTCTTTCTTTTTCCCCTTTGTCAGTATTGAAAGTACCTCAGTGTCTTCTTTTATGATGCTTCCCTTCTCATTGAGCTGACCAGTCAATAGTCAGGATATACAGAACCTAATGTCAGTGCCCCCAATCCAACCACTTCTGTCTTGAGTTTATGTTGTGTCTTGTGATCCCATGTGTTTTTGCCAAAGGGTAACAGTGTGGCTGGGTACAGATGCTAAGCAGGAGTCAGAAGGTGGAGGTGCCACTCGGTGCAGATATGGTGCAGGTGCCAGTGAGAAAGGACGTCTCTACATAAATGTTTGGTACAAGTGCCATTGGATAGTGGTGTTGCTGGCTGCAGACGGCTGAGTATGCTAATATAAGTATCTCCATTGGAGGTGCCAACAGGTGGGCATGCAAACCAGATGCATATGCCAGTGGATGAGGGTGGCATTGAGTTCTGGTTTTGTAGTGATTGGGGGTCAAGAATAGAGATGCCTGGAGCTTCTGTGGTGCAGGTGCCTTTGGGTGCTAGTGCCACTGCACTGTGGTGGGAAACAGCCTTAACAACGCAGGCAGTGCCACGCATGCCATTTCCCCGCAAGCGCAACAACGCTTACCTCAACAAAGACTCTGCCTTAACCATGCATGTTCCTGAACCCCACATATGCATGGTTAAGACAGAGAGAGCTGTCTAGCTGTCCGGGCAGAGCAGAAAGGAGCAGAGAGCGGTCTATTTGGAAAGACCAGGAGAGGTAAGTGGGGCTGGGGCCAAAGCCAGGTTGGGAGGTAGTTTATAGTGGTGGGAAGCCATTTTAGGGATCAGGGCAGGTGGGGTAGGTCGGGTAGTTTTACGGGCAGGGTGACATCTGTTTTGGGGATCAGGGTGGGGGCGTTGGGGTAGTTTTAATGACAGTGACCGTTTTTTAAGCCTCAGGGTGGGGAGGTTTGCAGTAGTTTTTTAGGATGGGTGGTTTTAGGGTTCAGGGTAGGGGGTTGGGGTAGTATTAAGGGCAGGGTGGGGTTACTGGCTAGCTGGAAGGAACAGGAGAGGTAAGTGGGGCTTTCTTTGAGGAGGTAGTTTTTAGGGGTGTTTTAGGCCTCAGGACACAGGGGGCCTGGGGAAGTTCTTAGGACAGGGCAGTGTTGGTTTTAGGATTCAGGGCAGTGGGTAGGGTTAGTTTTAAGGGCAGGGAGGGGTTAATTTTGCAGCTCAGGGTGGGGGGTTTTGGGCTTAGAGCAGGGGGTGTAAGGGACAGTTTTAAGGACTGGAGCGGGGTGGATTGCAGGGCAGGGTGATAGGAGGTAAGGCCGGGGGGATTTAGGGGCATATTTATACTCCGTTTGCGCCGAAATTGCGTCGTTTTTTTTTACGCAATTTCGACGCAAAACTAACGCAAACTAACGCCATATTTATACTATGGCGTTAGAGGCGAATAGCGCCAAAGTTCCCGGAATGTGCGTCATTTTTTAGCGTGAACCCCTTCCTTGCGTTAATGATATGCAAGGGAGGCGTTCCCGTCTAAAAAATGACTCCCAGGCCTTTACGTGGTATTTATACTCCCGGGCAAAAGAGACGCCCGGGAGTGGGCGTTGCTAAAAACGGCGCATTTGCGCCGCTTTTTAACGCCTGGGTCAGGCATGGCGTTAAGGGACAAGTGGGCTCAAAATGAGCCCAGAGTGCCCTCCCCTGCCCCCAGGGACCCCCCCTGCCACCCTTGCCCACCCCAGGAGGACACCCAAGGCTGGAGGGACCCACCCCAGGTAAGTTCAGGTAAGTATTTTTTTTTTTTATTTTAATAATTTTTTGTGGCATAGGGGGGCCTGATTTGTGCCCCCCTACATGCCACTATGCCCAATGACCATGCCCAGGGGACAGAAGTCCCCTGGGCATGGCCATTGGGCAAGGGGGCATGACTCCTATCTTTACAATGATAGGAGTCATGTTGATGGGGGATGGGCGTCGAAAATAAATGGCGCAAGTCGGGTTAAGACGATTTTTTCGACGTAACCTGACTTGCCCCATTTTAAGACGCCCATGCGCCATTTTCCCCCTACGCCGGCGCTGTCTGGTCTACGTGGTTTTTTCCCACGCAAACCAGGCAGCGCCGGTCTGATTGCGCCGTCTAACGCCATTCCATAAATACGGCGCCCGCATGGCGCTTCAGAATGGCGTTAGACGGCGCAAAACTTTTTGACGCTAAACTGCGTTAGCGCAGTTTAGCGTCAAAAAGTATAAATATGGGCCTTACTATGCATGTTCCTTCATCAAACATGCTTTAAGAATGAAATCCATTGTAAAGTCATGCATGTTGAGACCGCATTGTTAAGGCATGCGTGGTTTAAGCATGTGTAATTCCATCATACAACCAACCATGGGGTAGCTCAGCTGGCAGTAGGTAGGGGTGTCACTGGTCACATGTGTTGTCAATGTGCCACAGGGTAGAGATTACCCAGAGAACAGATGGAAGGATAAGCCTCCGTTATGATGGCATTCCAATAGGATAACTAAGTTAGAGTCCCTTGTACATTTGGCAAATCAAGAAATCAAGGCTTACTCCAGGAGACCTAAGAGAGTTTGGAACTCAGACACTCTACGAAAGTTACACTCAAAAACACATTGTGCCACCAGTGCTATGTCTATGTTAAAGACTAAAGGGGGCATTTACAATTCGGCAGATCAAGACCTCTACCATAAAATGAAGGCGCTCTCACAACGCCAAACTAACAGTGCCCACACCTCATTGATATGTTAGGGAACCAGCAGGTTTCCAAAATCTGGGTCTCCATTGGCTCTGCTGTCACAAGCCATGATCCTTTCCCAGACCACCACGCAAGGTGTGATGGTCACAGGTAGAGTGAATAAATAGTGGTTGTGTTGCACAGAAAGGAACATCTTTGTACATTAGGGCAATTGTTATTTTGTTTTCCGGAAAACAACCCTTGATATTCTTTGCATTTGTTTCTGAATATGCAAAATAAAAGCAGAGCAAACCAAAAAACATGGCAGACTCCTCTGCATTCCTTGTGAAAGAAAGTGCATCCACCAAAGTGATGGATGCACTTTTGTTATAGAGATCTCCACCAGGCAGGCAGGAATATCTAAAAGTGGAATTCAGTCCTCCACCAGGGAGCTAAGGCTCAGACCTTCACCTGGTGTACCGGGGGACCATTAGCTGATGCCTGAATGACCTTAATGTTCTGTGTACATTTAGGGAAATAATGATATCATAAAATCAGAATTCTGACAAGAACAGACGATCCTAGCACTTTTGGGAGGTAAAATATGCCGCCATTAAATTGTGTTAGCATGCTATGCACTAAAAAATCGAATAATTTTGAACCCTATAGGCAATGTTCTAAAACTGGCAAGCTGGTGCAAAGGCTTGAAACCCTGTATGATGGTTACAGGTTTGTCATAAAGCTTTACTACTGTTATTGAAGCCAAATTGTAGTCAAAGATACAGAGGTGCCTGACAGGGAGGTATAATATATTACACGGAATGCTATATATCTGCTCTGTTCCCTAGTTTACCTCAACAGAGGGTGACAAACTGAACAACTCAGTGGAATTGGGTCATTATATCTGAGTTTCTACAATAAAGGATCCTAGTCACCATAATTTACTTTGGAGCAGGCTCCAACTCAAGCATAAGACATGCTTATGGGTGCCAGGGGTCTCAACCATGGAGGCTTGGTGTTCACTGGTATAACCTAATGGGGATCCGGTAGATAGAAGGAAGATAAAGTGCAGAAACATCAGGGCTCTACTGGTTTAAGTTAGTGCAGTGTTATATGAGGCTAGTATGGAAATAGCATCCACAAGTGTATTCAGACCCACCAAACCTCAGAGCCTATGTCTGATGTTATGATTCAGGCTTTCTGTTGGCAGGGGTACCCACTAGATACAGAGCATCTAGTCTGGAATACATCAGCTGACACTGGGCAAATGGATTTAGTGTCTCAAGCCAACCAAAGCTTTAAACATTTCTTTATCTGCAACTGTAAGTTCTGGTGGAACCAATGAAACCGTTCCAAAATCGGGAAAACACACCAAAGTCAATGTGACACTATTGCAAGCCTTGAAGAGAAGAGAAAAAACACCTCTGTGAGCCACTGACTAATGGCCTAATTACAAGTTTGGCGATCTGTGGTCCGCCATTGCAGTGCTGGCAGTCCAACAAAGACCACCACGGTCCAGCCAGCACTACCAGGCGGCACAGACTGCTGAGGTCATGAGGCAGCTCAAACAGGCGGGTGGAGCCTATGTTGCCGCTGGACACATTTTGAGGCTGCACACTGCAAATGTGACCGTGGCGTCCAACCACCACGCCTCAGCAGGCAGAAATGGGTACTATAAAGGGAGACATTCACCTGCAGGCAGCCTCACATGTCCAGTGCTGCCATGGAGCACATTACACACATCCTGCCGCTGCTGCTGATCATCAATGGAGCACAAAATCCACATCCCCTTGGACGCAACCGATCTTAAGTATACACACCTACCTGTGTCATTAACCTTAACAACGGATCATCACTCTGTCATCCACATTATATGGGGACACGCTACAGGCACCAAGTACATTTGTCATTGTGTCCCTTGTCAGAATGAAACACAATGAAGGACACAATCACAGTCACAAATGCCTCCTTTAAACAGGTCACTCACACAGGACCGCAACACTACACAACACAAAATATACATGTCTGCTCATCTCAGGCACAGAGACAGTGAAGTGTACACAACATCTCATACAACACCAACATCACACCAACATCACAGCTACAAATACAACTCACACACTCACATTGCACATATGCCATGGAGGACTGTTGTCACATTCAAAACATATATGTGTGGATGTGGCCTGGAACACAAAAACCACTACCATCAAACAGCCCTGCAATAGACACAAACATCACCCACATTGGAACACAATGGAAGGACAATGGAATGCACAATAGACAGAGAGACACATATACAAAGATCACTATGCAAACAATACTTGCACAATAGGCATGGGAGCATCTGTAACACTCAGGGAAGGAGGCTGCACTGGGACACATATCACTTGGCACATTCCCCTTAAACAACATTTGCACAGGACCTGGCCCTACATGTATGTCAGGGAAAAGCAATACCAGGCGCAAATGGCATGATTGTCTGTACCATGTAGAAGTGCATGTCAACAAAGCACATACAACTCCAACTTCATGGGACATACCTCTACATGACGTAGCTGCAAGGTGCACACAGCAAACTGGGCACATGCACAGTCAAATACAAACAAAGGTAGTGCAATTGAACACACTCCATGTCTGCACAAACACAACTCAAGCTGCCATACAGTAGATTAATCCATAATCCATATCAGGGGGCAAGTCTAACACCATACCTGCTCACATTGGACAACACAAGATGTAACACTTAGCTTATCAAACAGTACACAATGCCATGACACCACCATTGTATATGCACACACATATTCATACAGTCAACATATACCCTTGTCTTGGGGGGGCACCAACATTGCCCACAAAGGCAGGTACTGCAAACAACAGCAAATTGCTCAGCAAGCAGGCTGAAACACACACAGCTGTAGGCAGACAACACAAGTCACTCAGGAACAACATGAAGGTAGAAAAGGAATTGCAGGACAAATGTATACTCAACTTAAGTCCATGGCCATCGGTCAGTCCAATTGTCCCAGCACATCATGGTGCCGTCACTTGACTCCTAACTGCAAAGGAACCTCCATAGGAAGGGGCATCAAGTTGGCAGGCAGGCACCTCAGGGATCATCTTTGGGGAGGCAGATTTGGGATGGGTGGGTTTGGTCTTGGGTTTGGGAGAGGTGGACTACTTTTTTGGAAGGTTGGCTACCTCTTGGGGGAGGGGTATGGGCACTTGCAGGGGGCAGGTGTGACAAAGGAGGACTAGGAGGTGGAATGGAGGGGTTGGGAGGTAGGTCGAGACTTCTTCAGTTTGGGACAGGAGTGGAGGGAACAGGGGAAAGTTCAAGGTCAAACAGAAAAGCTTTCTTAGGGACACGGGGACGGGCAGCAGAAGGGGGTTGGGATTTTGAGGTTGAAGAAGTAGCTGTCTAATGTGTTGGTGTGGATGTTGTAGGTGTGTGTGTGTGTGTGTGGGAGGTATGCTTGTGTTTGGGTGGTGTCCGTTGTGTGGGTGAGTGTGGATTTGTGTGTCTGGGGGAGTGGGAAGTGGTGGTGCTGGGGGATGGAATATTGGATGTGTGAGTGTCTGTTGGGGTGGTGTCTGCGGCATACTGGTAGTGGTGGATATCTGTGTCTGTTGGGGTGGTGTCTGTGGGTATGGTATGTGATGGATGTCTGTGTGTCTGTTGGAGTGGTATCTACGGGTATGCAGAGTGTGGTGGGTGTGTCCCTGAATGTTGTGGTACCTGTGCCTGTGGACATGCTTTATGTTGTGTATGAGATGGTGGGGGTGTCTGAGGAAGTGGTGACTGATTCTGTGTCTGTAGCTGTCTGTTATTTGCTTGTGTGTGGGGTGTTTTGTATTGCTTGTGTCTGTGTGTGCTGCTCTTGTGTGTTGAGGTGGGTACGTGCGGATTGGTCTGTGTGCTTCACGTTTATAGGGAAATGGGGGATTTGGATTAGGAAGAGGGAGTGGAGGGGGGGACAGAAGGTGGTTGGTGACTGGCTGCCATCAGTGTGGAGGCCAGAGCCTGAAAAGATCTGTGTAGGCCAGATATTGCACCATGAATGCCTCCCAGGAATGCATTTGTCTGCTGGAGTTGGGTTGCCAATCCCTGGATGGCATTCACAATGCCTTTCTGACCCACAGAGATACTACTCAGCAGGTCAATAGCCTCCTCTCTAAGGGCAGCAGGGGTAGCAGGGACTAGGGCAGAGATGCATGTGGCAAAGGAGACGCCCACCCTGTTGGGTGAGCGGGCACAGTCAACTGGGTGGGAGCAACAGGGAGGGCAGTGATAGCATGGGGGATGGCGGTCAAAAATGGTACTGGGGTATGCCCAGATGGATCCATCACCACTTGAGAGTGTCCAATGAAGAAAGATTCCGATGATGAAGGAAATATTCCGGTCTCCCCTGTGCATTCCCCTCAACCTCCGGACCACTGGGTCCCTCTGTGTCCATGGTGTTGTGACCCAAAGTCTTGTAGTCAGATTCGTCCCCACTTGGCTTTGCCCTGTTTCCTTCACTAGCCTGTGCTGATGCTGCAAATACAAAGAGAAATAGGGTGATCACATGTCCACGATCACACTTGAACAACAGCTCTGACTAGCAAACATTACCATGATGTCAAGTAGGCCCCAGCAACAAGCAAGCACCTAAGTGGCCAAACATTTGCCAAACCATATGCATGCATGCCATCTGAAGAGTTAACAGTTGCCCACAGGAAAATCAGAATCTCATACAACTACAATCGCATGGCCAAACTTATGCAATCACAGCAATCATTAAACAAGTAGGAGACCTCATCACCCTCAAAGCTTTGCCACGTGGAGCAGACCTTAGTTACCTGTTGTCATACATATACAGGCTAATGCCAACTACATTCCCACAGATCCCACACAAGGTCATGCACAAATCTATTTCTCACATACATAATGACCCAACGATAAGAAATGTTGCACCAAAATCCTGCTGTGTCGCTAACAAAAGTACAATAGCCTGGAGAAAGTGGCATGTCACATTGGAAGCAGTTTCACAATGCACATTTGGTGCTCATTACATTCTTGGCAGTTCAGACCGCCATGCCGGCGGCACGGAAAAGACCACCACCGGCATGGCGGTCTGAACCGCCATATTATTAACACGGGAAGGGCCTCCTGTGGCAGCCCTCCGCCACTGCCAAGCTACGCCAACAGGCAGCCTGACGATGGCGGATTACAGCGATGCCCTCCGGATAATGTACCCTGTTTCCCCCAGCCTTTCCCTGGCGGGTTCCCCCGCCAGAAGAAGGTTGACGGAAGGGGTGCTGTGGGCCCCTCTGGGGGCCTCTTACTGCCCATGCACTTGGTATGGGCAATGGAGGGGCCCCCTTGCAGTGCACCATCACGCAGGTCACTGCCCGATTTCCGGAGCTGTCGGCAATGTCAAAGCCCTGCATTCTGCTGGGCCGGCGGGGGAAACACTGTTTCCGCTGGCCGGCCCAGCAGAATGTTCTTTATGCGGCCGGCGGGGTCTGAAGGGGGCTGACGGTCTATAGAAAGACCACAAGCATGAACACAGCGGTGTTTACCGCCGTGTTCATAATGAGGGCCTTATCTAGTGATATTTGTCCCAATAGAGTCATGGAGGTAGTACTGATGTTGCTGAGATAGGCCACACATTTAGCATGGAAATGTGCAATGCAAGTCATTGTAGGAGGCTGGCCCTCTATCTAGTGTGCAAAACCAGGCACACTGTGTAGGGGGTCCGAGTGACCACACGTTGATTTACAGAGGTAAAAACTAAACTACCTAATGCTCTAATTTTTATGGTAGCTTGGTCCAGCAGTTAGGCAAATCTTGTAGAAGATACTTTAAATTTTTATACAATTTTTAAGACCAAGATCATCAAAAATGGGTAGGTACTTTTTAAGTTATGAATTTTCAAAGTATGGAAAATGTCTCAGTTCTGTGCCTAATTAACCCCTCGGGTGCCTCAGACGTAACGGTTACGTCCTGGGCAGCATTGCTCAGGTGCCAAGGACGTAACTGTTACATCCAAGCAGGGGTCCTCGGGGCCTCAAACAACCCCCAGGCAGGGATGAAAGGGGAACCGCTACCCCTTACACCCCTACCCCCCAGACCCCCCCCCCCCGGCATCCGATGACGTCAGCTCGTGATTACGCACTGACCTCATCAGAGGTGTAACCCTAGCGCGGATCGGAGGAGAAATGCAAAAGCATTTCTCCTCCAATCACGTGAAGGGGCACAGAGAGGCATCAAAGGAAAGGAAGGGCCTTCCTTTCCTTTGATGTCTCTCTCTGCATTTCCGGTGCCCGATTGTGATGCGATTGGGCAGCAGAAATGCCACTAGACACCAGGGATTTTTAAGGGGAGCTGCCCCTTGGGCAACGGCCTCTCCTCAGGGGGGCAATTTATTTTAGGCCCTTTCTGCCCCCCAGGGGCAGAAACTGCTAGACACCAGGGATCATATTTTATGTGGGGGGCGACCCCTTAGGCAAGGGTCACTCCCGTGGGCACAAAATTACTTTTAGGCCATTTCTGCCCCCCCTTGGTGGCAGATAGGCCTATTTTTATTAAGCCAATCTGCCCCCAAGGGGGGAAGAAACCACTAGACACCAGGAAATTGTTTTATTTATTTATATTTATACATAAGGGGAGTGGCCCCTTGGGCAAGGGCCGCTTCCCAGGGGGCAAAATATTTTTAGGCCTTTTCTGCCCCCCGGGGGCAGATCTGCCTATTATAATTATGTGGGTAGGCCTAGCGCCCGCAACAGGAAATGCCCCAAAACACAACGTGAACACATCACATTCTCCCAAAGAAAACAGACCTGTTTTTTGCAAAGTGCCTAGCTGTGGATTTTGGCTTCTAGCTCAGCCGGCACCTAGGGAAATCTACCAAACCTGCACATTTTTTTTAAAACTAGACACCTAGGGGAATTCAGGATCGGGTGACTTGTGGGGCTCCCACTAGGTTCCGTTACCCAGAATCCTTTGCAAACCTCAAAATTAGGCCAAAAAACACTTTCTTCTCAGATTTCGGTGAAAGAAAGTTCTGGTGTCTGAGATGAGTCACAAATTTCCTTTAACCAAGCATTCCTCTAAGTCTCCCCAAAAAAATGGTACCTCACTTGTGTGGGTAGGCCTAGCGTCCGTGACAGGAAATGCCCCAAAACACAACATGGACACATCACATTTTCCCAAAGAAAACAGAGTTGTTTTTTGCAAAGTGCCAAGCTGTGGATTTTGCCCTTTGGCTCATCCGCACCTAGGGAAACCTACCAAAACTGTGCATTATTTAAAACTAGACACCTGGGGGAATCCAGGATGGGGTGACTTGTGGGGCTCTCACCAGGTTCTGTTACCTAGAATCCTTTGCAAACCTCACAATTTGGTCAAAAAAACACTTTTTCCTCACATTTCGGTGACAGAAAGTTCTGGAATCTGAGAGGAGCCACAAATTTCCTTCCACCCAGCATTTCCCCAAGTCTCCTGACAAAAATGGTACCTCACTTGTGTGGGTAGGCCTAGTACTCGCAACAGGAAATACCCCAAACACAACATCGACACATCACATTTTCCCAAGGAAAACAGAGGTGTTTTTTGCAAAGTGCCAAGCTGTGGATTTTGGCCTCTAGCGCAGCTGGCACCTAGGGAAACCTAACAACCCTGCACATTTTTTAAAACTAGACACCTAGGGGATCCCAGGATGGGGTGACTTGTTTGTCTCTCACCAGGTTCTGTTATCCTTTGCAAACCTCAAAATGTTGCCAAAAAAACACTTTCTCCTCACATTTCGGTGACAGAAAGTTCTGAAATCCGAGAGGAGCCTCAAATTTCCTTTTACCCAGCATTCCCCCAAGTCTCCCAATAAAACCGGTACCTCACTTGTGTAGGTAGGCATTGTGCCTGCAAAAGGAAATGCCCCAAAACACTATGGGGGTCATTCTGACCTCGGCGGTAAAAGGCACTTACCGCCGGTCAGTAGACCGCCATTCTACCGCCGCGGCCGCGGTAACCCGCCACGGTCATTCTGACCCACAACTGCCAAGCCGCCAAAAACCCGACATCCACGGAAGGCCGCCTCATCAGCGGGCAGCGATAAACTGGAGATGACCAAACCTCCACCGCCACGCCAACACAAACACGCCCATGCCATTACGACCCACGAATCCACGCGGCGGTCATTTAACCGCGGTATTCCATTGGCGGTACACACCGCCGCGGTCAAAATACACACCCAGCTCCAAAACACAGCCACATTGGACAATTTGAAATACACACACCTGATACACATATAAACACCACCCCCACACATCCAAGCAACTATAAAACACACACCCACATCACCCACAAACCCCCACTAGTTGGAAATCGGAGAGAAGGCAAGAGAGAGAGAGAGAGAGAACAGCAATCGAAAACCCCAACACACACAGGAACCCAACATCATCAACCACACCACATCTACGCACACATCACCACACACCACCACTCACATCACCACAAACACCACCCCACACCTCATCCACACCACCCCATGGCACCCCAAAGAACTCCGGGTCATGGTGGAGGAAATCATAAGGGTAGAGCCCCAGCTCTTCGGCACACAGGTGCAACACACCATAATAGCCAGGAAGGCGGAGCTATGGCAGAGGATCGTCGACAGGGTCAACGCTGTGGGACAGCATCCCAGAAACCGGGAAGACATCAGAAAGCGCTGGAACGACCTACGGGGGAAGGTACGGTCGATGGTCTCCAGACACAACATCGCTGTGCAGAGGACTGGCGGCGGACCACCACCCACCCCTCCCGAATTCACAGCATGGGAGCAAGAGGTCCTTAACATCCTGCATCCTGCGGGCCTCACTGGACTAGGCGGAGGAATGGACTCTGGTAAGTCTAGTCTCAACTACTCCCCCCCCCAACCACCAGCATGCCAACCCACACCCCCACCCTCACCCCCAACCCCCCAGCACACATCCTCCCTGCCAATGTCTCACCAGCACAACCCACCCAACCCAAAACCAAACCCTGAATGCCAACACAAACCATGGACAACCATCACCTATGCATGACCACTGCACATACCCATACCCCCCACAAACCACCCTCACAACTCCTGCCACAGGGAATGCCAGCACTGGGGGACAAGGGCACCCACAAATTGCACGCCATGGAACACACAGAAGCAATAACCATACTCTTTCACCCCTGCAGGGCCCGAACGCCAACACATCGGCCAGGAGGGTCCAGATATGTCCATTCCACCCCCAGAACAGGCCCGCAGTGAGGACAGCAGCTCTGTCGACCTGGAACCTGACGACCAGCCCAGACCATCGGGGACCTCTGGACAGTCGGTTCCCCACACACAGACACAGGCCACAGCAGACCTAACCCCCTCTGGGAATATCAGCACAGCTCCCACCCAGCGGGCCCATGCCTCTGTCTCCAGGACAGGTCAATCAGCGGTGTGTCCGCCACTACAGGGCACCCAGGCTGACCCAACACCCCAACAACAACAGGGACCTGGGGGCAGTGGTAGTGGGCACACCGTCCAGGGACAGAGGCCTGTGGAAACAGGGCAACTGGGAGGGCTGCAGTGCGACGGGGGGGAGGACAGGCCCAGGGAACCGACTCTCCAAGAGGCCCTCACCACCATCATGGGAGCATACCACCGCTCCCAGGAGACGATGGCGACGGTACTGGCCAGGTTCCAGGAGATCCAGGCACAGCAGGAGGAACGGTACATGGGGTACAGAGAGGAGCTCAGGAACATCGTCCAGGCCCTGAACCTAATAGTCACCACATTGCGGGACCATGTGGCACCCCAAAGGGCCCCTGTCACCAGCCCGGACCAGGAACAGCCTACCACCTCCGCCGGCGCTAGTGGACAGGAGGCCCCCACACAACGACGGGCCACCAGAACCCCACCTCCTGCTGAAGATCAACCACCCTGCAAGAGATCACAAAGGAAGACAGAGTAGGATGCCAAGACCCCCGCCAGCCTAAGATCCCCCCGGATGTCATTCCACTGTCCCACATCGTCACCCTGTCCAACCTTGAACTGCCCCTGCTCCATCCTTCCACAGGCATATGGACAATGCACCTGTGCGACCGAGAACTGGACTCTGCCATGGACATCACTCCACCCCCACCCATCACCGTTTTACTATCATGGACCTATATGTAGCACTTTAAATAAATCACTAATTGCACTTAAAACACTCAGGAGTCTGCTTGTATTCTTAACAAATGTATTACACATAACGGTTCAAAATTGTTCAGTTACATTGTGATGACAACATACCAATGTCAATGTGCTTTACTCCATGGCCGAACAAACCAGAAGTCACGCAGTGGGTCATACAGCTCTGAAAAGCCAAGGGAAAGTCACAATTCAGTTGAAAGGAACTGGGGGGAAACACAGAAAGTAGAGATGCAGGAGGCCAGAAGTAAATGTAAAATGGCGTGGGGGATTCTTACCTGGGTGCTACTGAAAATACTGTTGAATGACTGTGTCCCTGTTGTCCGTGTCGTCCCCGTCGTCTTCCTCCTCTTCACTCTCCACAGGCTCCACAGCTGCCACAACACCACCATCTGGACCATCCTCCTGCAGAAAAGGCACCTGGCGTCGCAATGCAAGATTGTGAAGCATACAGCAGGCCACGATGATCTGGCACACCTTCTTGGGTGAGTACATTAGGGATCCCCCTGTCATATGCAGGCACCTAAACCTGGCCTTCAGGAGGCCGAAGGTCCTTTCTATGATCCTCCTAGATCGCCCATGGGCCTCATTGTACCGTTCCTCTGCCCTGGTCTGGGGATTCCTCACTGGGGTCAGTAGCCAAGGCAGGTTGGGGTAACCAGAGTCACCTATTAGCCACACACGGTGTCTCTGTAGCTGTCCCATCACATAAGGGATGCTGCTATTTCGCATAACATACGCGTCATGCACTGACCCAGGAAACTTGGCATTTACATGGGAGATGTACTGGTCAGCCAAACAGACCACCTGGACATTCATCGAATGGTAACTTTTCCTGTTTCTGTACACCTGCTCGTTGTCTTTTGGGGGTACTAAGGCCACATGGGTCCCATCAATGGCACCAATGATGTTGGGGATATGTCCAAGGGCATAGAAGTCAGCCTTCACAGTGGCCAAATCACCCTCCTCAGGGAAAATAATGTAGCTCCGCATGTATTTCGTCAGGGCAGACAACACTCTGGACAAAATCTTAGAAAACATAGGCTGAGACATCCCTGATGACAATGCCACTGTTGTCTGAAAAGACCCACTTGCCAAAAAATGGAGGACTGACAGAACCTGCACCAGAGGGGGAATTCCTGTGGGTTGGTGGATGGGGGACATCAGTGCTGGCTCCAGCTGGGCACACAGTTCATGTATAGTGGCTCGGTCAAGTCGGTAGCGAAGTATTATATGACGTTCCTCCATTGTCGACAGGTCCACCAGCAGTCGGTACACAGGAGGATTCATCCTTCTCCTCGCAAGTCCCAGTGGACGGTGCCTAGGAAGGACAACATGGAGCACAGAGTCAAGCAACCCACAGTTACGTAACTACAGCTTGCACAGTACACGATTCTCAATGCATTGAATGGCTTGTATGAGTGGCAATGCAAGGCCTAGGCCTGTGTGACGCAGTAGTAATTAAGCCCTGTGGGCCCTTGTAATGGCGGCTGCCTGACCTGAGAAGTGTGACAGTGGGATGTGAGGTCAATGCGCTGGCGTGACACACCGTGGCGGTAGGCGGTCGAAGACCGCGGCGCAAAGCCGCATTGGTTAACATCGAACCCTATGGGTTTCACGAGCCAATGACTAGCTGCGCCGGCGGTCGCTGAACGCACCGCGGCGGTACGCGCCGCGGCGGCCGTGACCGCCATTTTCTATCTGGTTAATCACTCGAGACCTGATCATCCACAGGAGAGGACCTATACTGCAAGTGCTGCTGTGACCTCGGTCTGGGAGATAAAATGGCTGCTGTGACTGGGGAAAGGGCCCCTGCCTTCACTACAGAAGAGTTGGAGAAACTTGTGGATGGGGTCCTGCCCCAGTATGCGTGACTCTACGGTCCTCCAGACCAACAGGTAAGTACACTGTGTGCACGTTGAATGGGCTATGCCTGGGTTGTGTATGGTGGATGTGAAATGGTGGGGTGGGGAGACAATGACGAGTGCAAGGCACGACAGATGAGAGCATGTGCCACATGGCAAGGTTGGGGAGGGGGGGCCAATCGCATCTATCATGCGGAAAATTGATGATATTTCAATTCCCACCCTGTACATGTCAAATAGGTCAGCGCCCATCAGAAAGTCGACATTTGGCGTGCCATCGCCAAGGAAGTCCGGGCCCTGGGGGTCCACAACAGACGGGGCACCCACTGCCGCAAGAGGTGGGAGGACATCCGCCGCGGGACCAGGAAGACCGCCGAGTCACTGCTGGGGATGGCCTCCCAACCTAGGAGGGGTGCCAGTCGTACCCTGACCCCACTGATGTCCCGGATCCTGGCGGTGGGCTACCCCGATTTGGATGGGCGCGTGAGGACATCACAGCAGACACAAGGGGGTGAGTACCAGCACATTCAGCTATCTTTACGCGCAGTGGAGGTGCCTGGGTGGGGGAAGAGGGCTGTGGGTGACATTAGGCCAGGGCGCTTTCTGTAGTGTAGTCCTCTGCTTTAGCCATGTCCCTGTGCCCCCGCCCCCCACCTCTGTAGGGTGACAAGTACAGCTATCCATGGACCTGCATCACCCATGTGCCCGTTTGTTGTCCCTAGACCTGTTGGCCTAGTCACAAGTACGGAGTAGTGTACCCCGATTGCGCGGCTTAGTGCATGAGGCTCTTGTGTCTGTCCTCTCCGCCAACGGTGTTGACAATGCATGCACTCAACCAGTTTTTATGTCTCCCCCCACCCTTTTTCTTTATCTTCTTGTGCATGTGTGCATTAGCATCATCAGGCAGAGGAGAATTGCCACCGGAGCACGAGGGAGCTGCAACTCACCAGGCCCCGGTGGGCCATGGCACAGACACCGAGGCCACCAGTGATACGGAGGGCGAGGGGAGCTTCACAACGGGGAGCCGTGGTGACACCAGCGACACCGACACGTCCTCGGATGGGAGCTCCCTAGCGGTGGCGGCAACATCCGTGCCCCCCGCCTCTACAGGTACAGCCGCCACCCCGCACACCAGCTCTGCCCTCCCAGCAGCCCCTCAGCCTTCGCTCCGTGCCCGCTCGCCCAAGAAGGCGGGCGTCTCCTTCGCCCCAGTCACCTCAGGCCCTGCCCCTGTTACCCCTGCTGCCCTCAGTGAGGAGGTAATTGACCTCCTACAGACCATCATTGTTGGGCAGTCTACCCTTTTGAATGCCATCCAGGGGGTAGAGAGGGAGGTGCATCGTAGCAATGCATACCTGGAGGGCATTCATTCGGGTCAGGCTGCCCATCAACGATCGTTCAATGCTCTGGCCTCAGCACTGACGGCAGCCATTGTCCCTGTTTCCAGCCTCCCGCTTCTAACTGCCTCCAGCCTGTCTCTGTCTCCTGTTCCTCTGCCTATCCCATCCACACCATCAGACCAGCCTGCACACACCTCAACACCCAAGGGCAGCTCATCCAGACATAAGCACCACAGATCACACAAACATTCACCCAAGCAACACCCAGATGCAGACATGCCAACAGCCACTACCACCTCTGTGTCCCCCACCTCCTCGTCTCCCTCCTCCCTCCCTGTGACGTCTCTACTCACACCTGCATGCACACCACCAACAGCCAGTACTTCCATCACCAGCACGCCCTCCAGTCCAGTCCGCACACGTGCAGTCACCACCCCCACTGCCATTTACACGTCCCCTGTGTCCTCTCCCACTGTGTCTGTCACCCCCTCTTCCAAGACACACAAACGCAGGCAGCCACCCACCCAACAGCCAAGCACCTCACGACAGCCTCCAGCCCATGCACCTTCACCCAAGGACAGCACACCTGACTCTCCTACAACCACCTCCTCTTCCTCCACTCCCATAACCACTACACCTACTCTTTACCCTGCTCCTAAAAAACTTTACCTCTCCACTCTTGACCTCTTTCCCTCCCCTGACCCCCCCTCCATCTGCTAAGAGTCCCAGGAGCGCCTCAGCCACCACCAGCCCGGCTTCAAGGGTCACCGTAGTGCATGGCTCTTGGAGTCCCCCCTTTGCCAGCAGTGATACATCGGTCAGCAGCAAGGGGACAGCCAGCCCCCCCCTGGAAAGAGGACCCGTAAAGTAAGGGTACCGCCGCGGGACGACTGACACGGCTGCCCCCAAGGACCAAAGTTCTGCCACTTCACCTGCCACAACATCCAGGGGAGGCAAGGGCCGGAGAGCCAGATCGAAGGAGGGCAAGGGCAACAGGGCGGAGAAGTCAGCCAGCAGGAGCGCGGACCAGGAGGGCCCCACAAGCCCCATCCCGGGTGTGAGGGAGGACACCCAAGGGCCCAGCACACCGTCACCGAAGGGTCCAGCAAATGCACGGTCGGAGGGTGACTGAGCAGGGAGTCGTGGCCAGGTCTGACTCCCTTGACTTACAGAACAAGCACCGCTGAACAGGGCCCTGCCGTGCAGAAAGGCACCGCTGAACAGGGCCCCGCCGTCCAGAAAGGCACCGCTGAACAGGGCCCCGCCGTGCAGAAAGGCACCGCTGAACAGGCACCGCCGTGCAGAAAGGCACCGCTGAACAGGGCCCCGCCGTCCAGAAAGGCACCGCTGAACAGGGCCCCGCCGTGCAGAAAGGCACCGCTGAACAGGGCCCGCCGTGCAGAAAGGCACCGCTGAACAGGGCCCCGCCGTCCAGAAAGGCACCGCTGAACAGGGCCCGCCGTGCAGAAAGGCACCGCTGAACAGGGCCCCGCCGTCCAGAAAGGCACCGCTGAACAGGGCCCCGCCGTCCAGAAAGGCACTGCTGAACAGGGCCCCGCCGTGCAGAAAGGCACCGCTGAACAGGGCCCCGCCGTGCAGAAAGGCACCGCTGAACAGGGCCCCGCCATCCAGAAAGGCACTGCTGAACAGGGCCCCGCCATCCAGAAAGGCACTGCTGAACAGGGCCCCGCCGTGCAGAAAGGCACCGCTGAACAGGGCAACGCCGGGAGGAGCACCGCTGAACAGGGGCCCTTCATCTCAAGCACCGCTCCGCTGGGCCCTTCCTGTCAAGCACCGCCCCGCTGGGCCCTTCCTGTCAAGCACCGCTCCGCTGGGCCCCGCCGTCTCAAGCACTGCTCCGCTGGGCCCTTCCTGTCAAGCACCGCTCCGCTGGGCCCCGCCGTCTCAAGCACCGCTCCGCTGGGCCCTTCCTGTCAAGCACCGCTCCGCTGGGCCCTTCCTGTCAAGCACCGCTCCGCTGGGCCCCGCCGTCTCAAGCACCGCTCCGCTGGGCCCCGCCGTCTCAAGCACCGCTGGCCCATTGACAGTGCCGGTTCTGTGTCGTGCTAATGTTCACGCTGCACTCGGGCCACCCTGCCTCCTCCATTGCCTGTGGAGACTGTTATCCACTTGATGGACTGTGGCTTTGCACTCCCCAGGATATGACAGTGGGCAAGCCACCCACTTGTGAGACTTGAGAGACTGTGGCTTTGCACTCCCCAGGATATGACAGTGGGCAAGCCACCCACTGTAGAGACTTGAGAGACTGTGGCTTTGCACTCGCCAGGATTGAACAGTGGGCATGGTGGCCCCTTCTTGGATCTGGCGTTGTGGACTCATGTGGCTGTGGTGCCTCCCCTTCCCTTCCCCCTGAGGTGCCTGTAGTTTTATCATCTGATGCCCCTGCAGTGTTCTCTCCAACGGACTCAGGTCTCCTGTGTGGGCTTTGCCCATGTGTTGATACACTTTGGCCCACGGACATTTGCAATTTCAGTGACTGTGCGGGACTTTTTGCCTCTATTTATCGGTTACGCAATGTTTACACTTGGATTTTTTTATTTCATTTTCCTATTTTACCATGACTTTAATGAACCTATTTTTTACATAAATGTTGTTTCTCACTTTAATCTTATCTTTTCGTTATTCCGGGGGGTTTGGGTGGGGTCACTTTGACTTGGTGCTCTGCATTGGTGTGTAGATAGTTGGGGGGTGGGTGTAATGCGTATGTGTGTGCCCGTAACCCTTCCTCCTCCCCCCCTCCCCTGTGTCGTAGGTGCGGTACTCACCGTTGTCGTCTGCGCCGGAGTTCGTACTCGTGGTAGATGAGCAGGTAGACGAGAGCAGGTAGGATGTTCAATTCGGGCTCCATGCTGTCCTCCGTCCTCGTGGAGTGTATAGAGGTGAGCGATTTTCCCGTTCGTAGTCTGTTTCCGCCGTGTTTTTATCGGCGGGCCTCCCGCCCCGGAAAAGGTGGCGGGTTGGTGAGTTGTGATAGGGTGGGCGGTACATTGTCTGCCGCCTGCCTGTTGGCGGTGACCGCCGTGCTGTTTGTCTGTCCCGCCGTGGCGGTCGGAGTGTTAAAGTGGCGGGCTGTGTTGGCGGTTCCCGCCAGGGTCAGAATTCCATTTTTTGGACCGCCAGCCTGTTGGCGGATTGGCCGCCGCTTTATCACCGTCCGCCAGGGTCAGAATGACCCCCTATGTGGACACATCACATTTTCCCAAAGAAAACAGAGCGTTTTTTTGCAAAGTGCCAAGCTGTGGATTTTGGCCTCTAGCTCAGCCAGCACCTTTGGAAACCTACCAAACCTGTGCATGTTTTAAAACTAGACACCTAGGGGAATCCAGGATGGGGTGACTTGTGGGGCTCTCACCAGGTTCTGTTACCCTGAATCCTTTGCAAACCTCACAATTTGGCCCATAAAATACTTTTTCCCCACATTTCGGTGACAGAAAGTTCTTGAATCTGAGAAAAGCCACAAATTTCCTTTAACCCAGCATTTACGCAAGTCTCCTGATAAAAATGGTACCTCACTTCTATGGGTAGGCCTAGTGCCCGTGAAAAGAAATGCCCCAAAATACTTTGTGGACACATCATAATTATCAAATACTAAACTACCTGTTTTTGCGGAGATGAAGACCTGCGTTTTTGGTCTTGGGCTCAGCAGCCATATAAGGAAACCTACCAAACCCAAACATTTTTGAAAATTAGACACCCGAGGAAATCAAGGGAGGTGTGACTTGCGTGGATCCCCCAATGTTTTCTTACCCAGAATCCTCGGGCAAACCTCAAAAATCACATTTTTTCCACATTTCTGTGTGGGATCACCGCACCAGGACAAATTTCCTACCACTCAACGTTCCCCTGAGTCTGCTGGTAAAAATGATTCTTCACTTGTGGAGGTGGGCCTAGTGCCTGTGACAGGGAAACATTTTGAAATTGAGGGGGAAACAAAGTGAGGTACCATTTTCATCAGGAGACTTGCGGAATCGCTGGGGGGGGGAGGTAATTTGTGGCTCCTCTCAAATTCCAGAACTTTCTGTCACCGAAATGTGAGGAAAAAGTGTTTTTTTGGCCAAAACTGGAGGTTTGCAAAGGATTCTGGGTAACAGAACCTGGTGAGATCCCCACAAGTCACCCCATCTTGGATTCCCCTAGGTGTTTAGTTTTAAAAAATGCACAGGTTGGTAGGTTTTCCTAGGTGCCGGCTGAGCTAGAGGCCAAAATCCACAGCTAGACACTTTCCAAAAAACACGTCAGTTTTCTTTAGGAAAATGAGATGTGTCCATGTTGCGTTTCCTGCCATGGGCATTAGACCTACCCATGCAAGTGAGGTACCATTTTTATCGGGAGACTTGGGGGAACGCAAAATAGCAGAACAAGTGTCATTGCCCCTTGTGTTTCTCTACATTTTTTCCTTCCCAATGTAAGACAGTGTTTAAAAAAGATGCCTGTAATTCACATACTAGTATGGGGACCCCAGAATTCAGAGATGTGCAAATAACCCCTGATTCTCAACACCTTATCTTGTGCTCATTTTGGAAATACAAAGATTTTCAGGATACCTATTTTTCACTCTTTATATTTCACCAATTGAATTGTTGTATACCAGGTATAGAATGAACACCCATTGCAAGATGCAGCTCATTGATTGGCTCTGGGTACCTAGGGTTCTTGATAAACTTACAAGGCCTATATATCTCCACAACAAGAGGAGTCCAGCAGATGTATCGGTATATTGCTTTCAAAAATCTGACATCGTAGTAAAAAAGTTACAGAGTAAAACATGTTGAAAAATTGCTGTTTTTTTTACCTCAATTTCAATATTTTTTTATTTCAGCTGTTATTTTCTGTAGGAAAACCTTGTAGTAGCTACACAAATGACCCATTGCTGAATTACGAGTTTTGTCTATGTTTCAGAAGTGTTTAGCTTTCCAGGATCCAACATTGGTTTCACACTCATTTCTGTCACTAACTGGAAGGTAGCTAAAAGCACAAAAAATAGTAAAAGTGGTGTATGTCCCAGTAAAATGCCAAAATTGTGTTGAAAAATCTGTTTTTCTGATTCAAGTCTGCCTGTTCTGAAAGCTGGGAAGCTGGTGATTTTAGCACCACAAACCATTTGTTGATGCCATTTTCAGGGTAAAAACCACAAGCCTTCCTCTGGAGCCCTTTTTTCCCTTTTTTTAAAAAAAAAAACATACTTTTTGCTGTAATGTGGCTAATTTCTTGGTACCTCTAGAATCCCTAGGATGTTGGAAAAAAAGGTCTCAAATTTGGCATGGGTAGCTTACATGGATAAAAGGTTATGAGGGCCTAAGCATGAACTGCCCAAATAGTCAAAAAAAGGCCTGGCACCTGAGGGGGGAAAGGCCTGGCAGCCAAGGGGTTAAGCTGGAGAAATACTTTTAAAATGCATATAAAATCAGGCAATGCCTTTACCAATGTCCTCTTTTGCAGGTATGACAAGGTCATCGGTGGACCCTGTGGACCAGCTGAAGAAGTTCAGGTGGCTCCCAGTTTCAGCTGGAGCAGCTGCAGAAAGTTGGTGGAGCTGGTGCAAGACCACTGTGGGGGACCACTTGGAAAAGCACTGCACAGGTGGACTTCAAAGTGAATCTGGCAGGTCCCCTTGAAATGTCGAGGTAGCAAGGGGTGGGAGAGCCTTAGGGCACAGCTGGATCTTCAGTGCAGGGAACAGGGCAGCCGGGTGCAGAGCGAAATGGTGAGCCAGGTGTTCTGCGCAAAGGTGCCCTTGGAAGCAGGAGGTAGGTCGCGTTGAGGGTCGCTTGCAGGTCAGCAGAGGCACTCTGGTGGGGAGTCCTGCTTTTTTCTGAAGTCCCTTGATTGGGCCTTCCAGGGCTTCTTCCTGGTCCTTTTTCAGAGTGGACTGTCCTTCTAGGTGTCCAATGTGAAGTGACCAGTACCCAGGGCTGTTGCACAGTTTGGCCACTGGAGGTTGCAGTACCTCCACAAACTTGCAGGGTTTGTCCTCATGGTCGATCAGGTAGAGTTTAGTCCGACTGTGGTGTCTGGTTCCCCCTCAGCAGCCAGTCAGTGAAGTGAACTTCTGGTCTGTATTGCAGAAGAGTGATGCCTTCACTCTGGAGGGAGATCTTCAGTGATTGTCAGAAGTATGGAGGTCTTCTGGGGGTTTGTAGAGTCTGACCAATGTCCAAGCAACCCCTCAGTGGTGATTGTCGAGTCCTGGGTGCAGCAGGCAGGGTTTGGTGCCTGCCTCTTGATGCAGCAGGGCTTCAGTTCTCGAGCCTTGGATCTTCTTGTCGTTGATCTTCTTTACTCCTTGGAATCTGATTCTCTGGTCTAAGGGTGCCCACTAAATACTGTATTTAGTGGGTGTTTAGGAGATTACTTAGTAGTGACCAATAGGTCATCTACCTTAGGATGGCCACACCCACTAAGTGACCACTTCCTGTGGGCAGATGTCACCTCCCTAAACCTGATTGTCTATTTTCCATCCATGCAAGATGGAGGAAAATGAAATGGACGGGTCACCTTGCATGCCACACCTTAGGGGTTGTGCATGCTGAGACTGACCACTCCTCCTGTCCTTTGTGTGTTTTCCCGCTGTTGCTCCTGCCAAAAGTGGGGGTTTGCAACAGGGTGGCTATCTGCTGCTAGCAGCAGGCTTGGGGGTCGAGTTTCATGTCCGGTAAGCCCTTTGAAGCTCGCTAGCAGTGCAGTGCACATTCATGGGGGGAGATGTGATAGCACCTCTGCCCAGGAAGGGAGCCAGGGATCCAGAGAGCAGGATCTCTCACCCCAGGGATCCAGAATCCGGTCTGGGGATGGCAGGCTGGTTGTGACAGGCCAGCAACCATGCCAGGGTAGTTAGCTGTGTGCCATGTTGAGTTTGCTTTTTAGGATTGCACCAGGACAATTAATGCAATGGCATTTCGGGGTGTATCTAGGTTCATGGCCCTTGAGGGTGACACACTGTGCTGCTGCCCTCAGGAGCCTACCCTTAGTACCCCATGCTTTGGGTACCTACGTACCATTTACTAGGGACTTATAGTGGCAGCTAAAGGTGTTACCAATTGTGCCAATGCATCACAGTTTTTGGAAAGAGATCTGGTCCAGGAAACCTGGTTAGCAGGGGTCCTGGGCACTAACAACTTTGAGACTATATCAAATACCAAGCAAAAACTGTGGGCTAATCATGACAAAATAGGCCTTTTCTGACAGACATCATATGTGATATGTCAGGGAGAGATGACCCCAAAATCCATAATGATCAGCAAGCCCCAGGGTAATCACTACTAATGTCTGGTACCCCTTATAATGATAAACTCTGAGTTCATCAGTAGATGCCATTAGCCCCTTGGATGTTGGAAAGGCCCTGAGATTTGCAAGTACTTGTTGAAGGCCCTCAACATGTTGCCCAATTGAAAGCTACATCATTGTCTCCATTATGGTCAAGCAGACCCAGATGTCTCTCTGTGGACGAGTACTTGTACCCAAACACATGTGATTTTAACACAACTGCAAGTCTCTCCATGATGCATGCCAACAGTCAGGTTACAAACCTTACCGTAAAACATTTGCAGTGCACTTTTGCAAATGCTGCTAGATTGATGACATAGAAATGCACATTGTGGCTCAAAACCCTAGACCTACCTGCCATGTCCCTCATTGCTACTGTAGTTGTACATGCCTAATGACATGCTATGATGCATGAGGAAATGTGTCAGTCAATAAACAATGATGACACACTCCTGTATCCCCATTGTAAATGGCTTATTCCACACACAGGTTGCCAGGGACATAAATGTGAGAGAATATAGACCTCATCCCATCAACACAGGTAGACCATGCATGATCCAGCAGCTTACAAATGTTTTGCTAATGAGAAAGGGGCACATGGTAACATGTAGGCAAAAGGAATGTTGGCAACAGTGATGACACAGAAATCATGTCAAGGGAAAGTGTTGATCTTTAGCTGCACCCAAAGTACAAGGTAGGCTCTATCACATGCATGATGGCCAGACTGCAATGAGGCACCAGCACCTGTCATACGCTGAAGGCAAATAGCTCCTGGCTGACAGATGCCAATATACTCATTTAACCAGACACATGGCTGAGGACAGTGATCCATCATTTCCTTACCTTTGACCTGTAACATTGAGGAGTAGTAGTCTGTTGCATAGAATTTACACACACTACAACATCAGACAGGACTTGATTGATCACTGTACACAGCCCTATGCCATCCCTGGAGAGCAAGTGGTTTGTGAATTGTACACAATTGTGTCCTAGGTCCCTGGGCCAATAGGCAAGACACATCAGTATACAACACATTACATGTCAACACAAACAATCACTCATCTACTGTGTGACAAATAGCTCATCCCTAATTGTCAGGGGGAGCTGTCAGAACACATCCCCTTGGCAATGAGACAGGCAGGAAGCTACCCTGTACTCACCCCCTTGTGGCTGCTGTGCTGTCCTTAAACACCCATCAAGCTCTGCATAGGTTACCGCCAGAATGTGGGCCATTGGGGGGCCATGACACAATGGGCACCCCGCCCACATTGGGATGACAGCCCCAGCTGGACCGCTGCGATTTTTCATGCCCAGTGTCTCAGGTCCTCTCACCTTTTCCTGCAGTGGGCACTCCCCCAGCTGTGGACTCCCAGAGTCCGCACCTTCTTGGCAATGGCTCTCCATAGTGCCTTCTTTTGATGGCCGTTGACTTGCATGGATACAAAAGACAAATCAAGAGATTATAATCATAAATTTCTTCACAAATGGTTGAGTCCCATACATGTCAGTGACATCAAGCTAGGACTTTTCTATTTGTCAATGCTCCCCAAGTTTGAACCACACAAGCCAAAACGTACAGAGACATGACTACAGAGAATTATTCAAATTTCTTTATTTGGTTACAAAATTTGGAACCATAAAAGCAGCAGGAAATACATGCAATAAAAACCTATATAAAGAATAAAAACAAACTGATAAAAATATTGAGAGTATGTAAAAACCTTACTCCAGATTGCCTCTAGTAAGAAAAGCAGCGTTCAAAAATGTGGTCACATTTGCAGTCACCCATGCCCCTGACAACATTTGTAAATATAGCAGTGCAGGCCTTGCCTCTCTAAATCCCTGTCCGTCCTTGGTTCCTGAGAGCAATTACAACCCAACAGGAAATGCAGTGTATCTTAAATAGAAATACCATCACATCTACAAGGCTCAAGTTGATCAGGGTCGTAACCTCTCTTGGAAAATGCGAGGTACAGAAATTGAAAATTTTACCTAACACAGGTCAGCAGACAACTTTCCCTGTTGTTTTACACCTTTAACAATGACAGCTCTATATCCCATGTAGTGGTTATCAGGACATAGAGACAGACTGTCAGCTTATTTAGCTCAGACTCTTCTCTAAGCAGCAATGCCCTCTCCCTAAAAGAATCTTGAACCCATTTTATTTCATTTTTATAATACCGTCCAGGTTAAGAAAGATCCCTTCTTTTCCCAATTTCGTGAGGGAATACTTTAGGTATTTAAATCAAGGAATTTTCATCATGTGGGTCATACCTAAACAATCTTGGACAATTTGACAATTCAACCAAAGCTCCTCGTTACACCAAATCCTGATCCACAGCAACAGTGGTCACAAAGCTATTGTGTCACTCAAGAACTTTGCCCCAATTTCCCCATAGATCGCAAATGACAGCACATTGGGGTATACATAAGAGACATTTTAAGAATTCATTCTCTTCAATGTGTAAATCCTTAGCAGGTAGGTAACCCCAATACTCACTCCCAAACAAAATCTTAGCTTCAGAAACTTTCAGTAGTGCCTTTAGGGGATGGCTACTCAATCTGGCTGCAAAGCTGAAGATGGCCAGTGGACCTCCTAAATTCAATTTTTTTCACTTCAATCAAGGATTTCCAGCTTAATTTAGAATCAAACTAGACCCCTAAATAGCGAAAGCTCTCAACTTTAACTAAAGGGAACCCTTTTAACAGAAAGATCTTATACTTCAAAGGTTTTGGGCCCACCTCCATAATATATGACTTTGTCAGATTTATTGAAAAATCTAACTGCTTCATGAAGCCATCAATGGCATTTAATAACTTCTGTAAACCATTTGCGGTTCTTGCCATCAAGACCGCATCAAGTGCATATAATAGGGCAGGTAAAGAACGAGAGCCAATTAACTCTCTGTTCATGCCAGATCAGCTGTTTACCATACCACTGCATGAGTATCTAAATGGAGGTTGTGTAGAAATACACAATATTGGACCTATATATTGGAATACATAGTCTCGGAGAGGGAGGTAGTGTATTTACTTGTTACCACAAAAAAGATTAAGGCACTGATCAATCATCAACTTGCCCTGCTGGAAACCATATTGACACCCAGCTGTGATACTACTGTCTATTGCCCAAGAGTGAATCTGGTCCAAAATCACCCTCCCATGACTTTTACCATAAGAGAACTAGGCCTGTAACATTTAGGTCTACTCTGGTCCCCTTTCTTAAACACAGCCACTCTAGTGGATAAAGACTATGAAGAAGGGGGACTCATTCAAAAAGCTGCATTCATTACCAATGTTAATATGGGTGCCCAGACCTAAATATATGATACAGGCAGTTCAAAAAAAGGATGCCATCAGGCCCTAGTGCCTCATTCCTAGTCAGACCCATAACGCCCGAAATTACCTTATCTAAGTTAAATTCCAAGTTGGACTTTGTACCGTCCACCTCAGCCACTGTACCAATCCTATCCTGTGTGGGACACTTAAACATCTTCTTATATAAGGCCATCCAGTCATGAGCCGATATATGGCGGCACAGACTGGGGATGTCCTCCTGCACAAAACACAGCTGATTCACAATACTCTAAAACACAGTGCTATTTTGGATTGTACTGGCCTGCACCAAATCATCCCAGGCCCTACTTCTAAGATCCTCTTTCCTCCTTTTGAGTTGTTCACTATAGAGACAATGACGTGCTCTCACCAATTCCGGGTCCCTGGGTGTAGCTTGGAGGGCCTTTTTTAAGTTTTGTGATGCTTTCAAACAAAGGGGTCAAAACATTTCTGAGGCTTTTCGAAGGGCCCAGAAAAGTGCAGGGTAATGAGAGCCTTGATCTTATCTGCAACCACAGCAAATATACTCAAAAGATCTTTATCTGAGGAGGGACACTCCAAACGAACGGCCAGCTCTGGCTCACAACCTTGTACTAAAGAAGACATAAAGGAGTTCTGATCCACTAGAGACCACCTGATTCTTCTCCCTTGACTACAGACATATTTATTTCCATCTACAAACTAACCCACTACCCTGCTCATGGCCTACAATGACTAAGTAAGCTTACTGACATCAGGTAGCCTATGCACTAGCAACTTGTTCTGTAATGTGAGCAACAATGTTGCTTCTGAAGGGTAAATTCCTTAGGCATGAATAGACCAACATGTTCACACTGTGTGAGAATGACTCACTGCATGCAGTCCCTACAGGCAACTGCCAAACTGCCAGAGTACAAACTCCAACATTACACATGAGTAACAAGGAAGGGGTTGGCATTGTGGGAACAAAACATGTCTTTCTTGTCCAAGTGTGGACATGTGGACTAACAAATGCAAACTCATACCACTTCAGGGGTGGGGCTCTGTGCTATGTACCTGTACACAAAACACTCCTTTGGACATATGTGTCCATCCTACAGAGGTGGCAGCCAACAAACAAAGGCATGCATTGTACAGTTTCTGCTATGTGACCAAGCTACCGAGTCACATATCATGGCCTCCCAGGAATCAACACACTATCTGTACTGTGGGACTGTCAGTGATGCAATACCCCTGCAGAGGACAAATGTGACCTGTGTGAAGGTGACAACAGAGCTGTGGAAGTAAGGGACATGGCATGAGTCTAAGACGCACACTGGCAATGATTCTAACTGCATATATAGACTAAATTAATGATTTACCTCTGTACCCATTCCTAATCTAGTCAAAGAAATGAGGCATTCTGGGCAGGTTTTGCCACAAGAACATCATATTGGCCACATGACAGGGTCTACAGGGAGTGGACACAGTGCCAAAGTTGCAAAGCCGCAATGACTCTCCCACAGGCTAGACTAGGTCCCGTAGTGAGAGATACATGTGGCAGGCCCTGGTCTCTGCAGGCCGAGCTGACAGAACCTACATGACACCTCATTCCCATCACTTCCATGCATGACAGCACATCATGGAACCAACAGCAATTTGGCATGTGGTATGTGTGGCAGCCTGAAGGGCAGAGCGACTCATGATATGCCTTCCACACAACAGTTTAGCAAGGGCAGATGTGGGTTTAAAGATCTGTGGCACTGTACACATTGCTCACATGTCTCTGAACTGACTCATACAACATGCATACACAGCTCATCGTGTCATGCACATACCTATTGTTTGACATTTACAACAATCATGGGGAAAGAGACATCAGCGGATGGCATTAATGTATCCTTAGCTGGTTATGTGCATCCACACAAGGATGATCTAGGAACCTAAAAACCTCTCACAGAACAATCTGACTGAACATATGGCACTGGCCACCAATACCTGCACATTGTTCATCCCACTGATGCCACACAGGCTGCATCAACAGGCACATGAGTGGTCTAACTGGCACACATGGGCAGATTCTAGCCTGTGAGGAAGGAAAGCAGAGAAAACTGTGCACATGAGGTACTTACCTGCTCCTCTGGTAGCGATGAAGCTGTCAATACAGGGGTAGGACCTCATTAACTAGCCTCTCCAGCTCCTCTGGAGAGAAGACAGGTGTCCTGTACCTGCTGGACGTAGCATGATTGCTCCCAGAGGTGGCACATAGCAGCTCAGGTCATGGAGGTCTTGCTGGAAGCAGTGTCAGGAGTCAAGTGAGTGAATCTGCAGTACATGGTGGTCACGTCCACCACCTACGTGGTCATCACTACCAGTGGACACAGCCATTGAGCCACGACTGCCAGTGGCAATAATATTAACCTATTGCTGTGTCCACCCCGGTTGCAACTGCCTACTGGCATGACAACTTCCGCCGGCGGTCGCAGGCGGTTGCTAATGTCCAGTCGAGTAGATCAGGCAGCCACCATTTTTACAGCCTGAAATGCGGTACTGGGCTACATAAACTGCGTCACACCTGGGGAAAAGGATTTTTGATCTCACAACCATGTTTATCCTGTCTTGTCATGTAGGTCCTACTACTCAAACACCATTGCAGTATGTTCCAGGGCACAGATGGCATTTAACAGTCCACCTCTGTTGATGCTAATTTTGGCGGTAGAGATAACTAGTCACATTTCGAGGGGCAATTGTGTTGCACACACATGAGTTTGGGCCATATACATCTTGTTACCAAATGTGTGGAAAACCATGATGGGCACAAATGACCCTTGTGTCATTTTCAGTTGTGATGTGTACTGGTTGCCATGTCTATCCATTCAGAAATACCTTGTTACATTATATCATTGACATGCATCATGTATGTTGCTGTGGACACACTGACTAACGTTACATATCATGTCTTGTCATACTTAGGTACCCAGGGAGAGGGAGGATGCACCAACCTCCTGTCTACTGTCCACTGCCAGACCTACAGACAATGGAAGAACGACACATCATCCTGCTGTACCGTCTGAATGGGCAAATGATAGTTGTTAGACCTGTCAACTCTTGGCGTGGTTTCCTCTATCTTTTTGGCTTCTGATCTCCTGTTATAATCTGGTGCTGAACTTCAGTTTTGCTGGCTTTAGGACTCTGGGAACTTTGCCACTGCTGAAGTGCAAGTGCTCTGTCTAAATTGGATTGGTGATTGGTTCCTTCATGATTGGCATTTTTGTTTTACTAGTAATTCCCTAGTGAAAAGCACTATGGGGGTCATTCTAACTTCGGCGGGCGGCGGAGGCCGCCCGCCAAAGTTCCCCCGCCAGAACGCCGCAGCACGATCAAATGACCGCGGCGGTGATTCTGACTTTCCCGCTGGGCAGGCGGGCGACCGCCAAAAGGCCGCCCGCCCGCCCAGCGGGAAAGCACCAGCAACGAGGAAGCTGGCTCCGAATGGAGCCGGCGGAGTTGCTGGTGTGCGACGGGTGCAGTTGCACCCGTCGCGATTTTCAGTGTCTGCCACGCAGACACTGAAAATCAATGTGGGGCCCTATTAGGGGGCCCCTGCAAGGCTCATGCCAGTGGCATGGGCACTGCAGGGGCCCCCAGGGGCCCCACGACACCCGTTCCTGCCAGCCAGGTTCTGGCGGTGAAAACCGCCAGAACCAGGCTGGCGGGAAGGGGGACGGAATCCCCATGGCGGCGCTGCTTGCAGCGCCGCCGTGGAGGATTCCCTGGGGCAGCGGGAAGCCGGCGGGAAACCGCCGGCTTCCCTTTACTGACCGCGGCTTTACCGCCGTGGTCAGAATGCCCCCGGAAGCACCGCCAGCCTGTTGGCGGTGCTTCCTCCGTCACCTACCCTGGCGGTCTATGACCGCCAGGGTAGGAATGACCCCCTATGTGTGCCTAGGGCCTGTAAATCAAATGCTACTAGTGAGCCTACAGCACTGATTGTGTCACCCACATGAGTAGCCCTGGAAACATGTCTCAGACCTGCCACTGCAGTGTCTGTGTGTGCAGATGTAAACTGCCATGTCGACCTGGCAGGTGCACCCACTTGCCAGGCCCAAACCTTCCCTTTTTTCCATGTAACTCACCCCTAAGGTAGGCCCAAGGCAGCGATATGGGCAGGGTGCAGATATAGATAGGAAGTTTTGGGTCTCTGAACTCACAATTTAAAAATACGTCTGCTGGTGAAGTTGGCTTTTAAATTGTAAGTTTGAAAGTACAACTTTTAGAAAGTTGTCATTTTCTTGCTTAACCATTCTGTGCTCCTACCTGGCAGTGGGACACACGTCTGGGTCAGACATACAGTTGGGCTGTTTGTGAATTCACTTAAGACAGTCACACAAAGGGAGCTGAGGTGTGCTCTGCATATCCTGATGAGTCTTCCTGGGATAGAATGGAGGGAGGAGCTGACACTTGCACCTGAATAGGGCTGCGTCAGTCCTTATGCAGTGCAGTCTCCAACCCCCTAGAGTGTGTCTGGGGCCAGGACAGTGAGAGGCAGGGTCTTGTACACTACAAAGACTTCACTTTGAAGTTAGCCTACTTCAAAGGCAGAAATGAGTATAAGTATTGGGCTAAGCTCCCCCTACTTCAGAACACTCCTGGATTAAGGACATTCTGCCATGGAGAAGAGCTGGATGCTTGAGGAGCACCTGCCACTCTGCCTGTTTCTTTGCTGTGCTGAACTGCTGCTGCCGCTTCTGCCCTGGGCGTCAAATCTTCAACATCTATGCATGGACCTGTGGGGAAAGAAACAATTCATCGCCTGCCTGCCTGGTGGGGAAAGAATTGACGCACTGCCTCACTTGAATTGACACATCACTTGCCTTGTGGCTTTAAATTTGATGCTTACCAGGTATTTTGTGCTAAAACAATGCAACCATTGACTTTTATGGATTAAGACTCATCTCATTTTAAACAGTGATATCTTTACTTGTGTGTGTTGGATTTTTGTTGTTTTTATCTTGTTTGATTTAGGTAAATGGTGGCTATTCTTCTAAACTGGTGTAGAGTTTTTTTGTGATGTTTTCACTGTGTTACTGTGTGTGTATAAACACATACTTTACACATTGCCTCTGAGATAAGCCTGACTGCTTGTGCCAAGCTACCAAGGGAGTGAGCATGGGTTATCGGAGTTGTGTATCTCTTTTACCCTGACTAGAGTGAGAGTTTCTACTTGGGCAGGTGTAAACTGACTGCCAACTAGAGACCCCATTTCTGTACAATAGTGGATGTATGTCGGCAGTTGGAGCCAGATCTGATGCCAGCTATTAGTTATCCAACCAGCATACCACCGATTGTACAAGTCATATCAGTATTGCACTTCCTAGCCACAGGTCCTTCCAACATACAGTGGCCCTATCTGCTGGTATGTCCCAAACTATGTTCAGTTTGGTATTGAAGGTTGTCCACTCAGCAATGTTGAAACACCTGGACAGCTATATCCAGTTTCCCTGCTGTGAGGATTTAGCCCATTTGAAGGCTGACTTTTATGGCTTTTCACGCATCCCACATGTGGTGGGGGCCATTGATGGCACACATGTTGGCTTGATCCCACTGCAGGTCAATAAACAAGTATACCGCAGCAGAAAGAACTTCAGTTCCATCAACGTGCAAGTTGTCTGTTTAGAGGATCACTACATTTCACAGGTCTGTGCCCGTTATCCGGGTTTAGCCTATGATTCCTTCATAATGTAGAACAGCACCATGCCCCAGCTGATGTCACAACTGAACCAGAGAGAGCCTGACTGATTGGTAAGTCACATCGGTCCTGTTTGTGTGTGTGTAATGTCAGGTGCTACAATCATCAAGTGAGTAACTCGTTGTTCCATATGTCCCATTACTTAACAGGAGACTCTGCATATTCAAACCGTCCATGGCTGTTGATGCCACTAAGGAATCCAATTATGCTAGGGGAAGTCTGCTTCAATTGTGCCCATAGAAGAACAAGGCAGGTAGTGGAGCGGGTTTTTGGGCTCCTGAAGGCCAGATTTAGGTGTCTTGATTGGACTGGTGGAGCCTTCCTCTACTCACCCAGAAAAGTGGCTCAAGCTGCTGACATTGACCACTTTAATGTTTGCCTATTCTACAGGAAAATGTCTGACAAATTCCTCCTTTCCGTGGCCTGGGGGGCTGTTCCATGGAATATATGTACTCTGCCTCTCTATGAGTCACACATTCTTAGGTCACAAAGGTCCAGATTTATGGACAGCCATTGTGCTTGAATAAAATGTTTGTTGTGGCCAGACACTTGTACTGATATATTTGTGTTTAATGGTTGTAATCCTGAGCAGGACACTGTGTACCCGTGACATATTCCTTCTTGCACAAGTAAGCCATGTCTTCATCATATGTTTCACATGGTCTTACATATCTACATAGCAAAATGTTGAAATTAAGCAAGCAGACAATAAGTTTGTGACAGGTAAATTTATGACAGTGCTGATGCAGTAAATACAATTTGTACAGTAAAAAAGAAAAATAATAAAATGAAGGTGTCAATCATGGTGATTGATATCATTGGGGTAGATGCCACACCATTGTGAGTCCAAAGTCCAGAGTACTCCAACAATGGAGCTGGTGGGTAGCTCAGGATCAGTCGACAGAGTGAATGTGTGGCACACAAAGGAGTTCATTTAGGAACAGGTCACTTGCTGGCAGTGGTAGGTGTCTTGCCATCTGCAACTCTTGGATTCCTTGCCGGACGTCCCCGCTTGCGGGTGTTGGGGGAGCTGCTGCTACAGAGACAGGGGTGTCTAGGGCTTGTTCCTCTGGCAGGGCTTCCCTTCCAGTGGCTGGCACTGATGAAAAAGGGCCTGGTGTTGATGTTTCAAAAGAAGGGGTAGAGTGGAGTTGTCCCTGCTCAGGGTGGTATTAATGTCCCTCAAAACTCCTGTTAGGGAGGCCATATTGGTATTGGGAGCCTCCCACTGTTCACGCATTTCCCTGTGCAGATCCCTCTGTAGCTGCTTCATTTCCTGAGGTTTGGTTACTACCTGGCCCATCACACCTTAGGACTCCTGATAGACCCCCAAGACATGGCTGATGGTGTCCTGGCCACGAGCACCTCCAGTGGCCTCACCCCATTGGCACACAGAATCCCTCCCCTGCACCCTATCCCCACGGGTCTGTGCCTTTGCCACAGGGTGCCCTCTCCCAGTGGGCGCTGGACCCTCATTGTCAGAAGTGTTGTGCTGCAACTTAGGTTCCAGGACTTGGGAGCACGAGATGGTAGGCACTGTGCTCGGGACACAGATTGGGGAGTGAATGGTTGCCTGTGATGTTGAGGCTACCGGGCTGGTAGGTGTTGATGTGGCCACAGTGAGAATCACTTTTGGTGGTCTGACTAGGTTGCCCAGATGGGCCAGAACCGTCCTTCACATCCAGACATCTAGGAATGTCTTCTTCACTGAGGGCTTCATCCAGGCGTGTAGTGGCAGTCTCTTCTGTGGCTTCTTTGTGCCCAGTGGCAGCTCGACAATTTGGTGTGAAAGATACAATGTTACTAGTTGTATTGTGACATCTACTTCCAACTATTTAGTGTTAAATTAAGCATAGACCTTGTACAAGGTTATTTTGCAGTTAATCCTATTGTGGCAAGTAGCCATGATATTGGATGTTTTGAACTGATATTTGCAAGGCATGCCAATGCCATCTAAGTCAAGCAGCTGCTAAAATGTGCAGATCATGAAAGCCCTTGGGAGGATGGCCTGAGAAAGCCATCTTGCCAACAGTGCTTGCAAATCAGTGGCTCAGCAAGATATGTCTTTGGCCATTAGGCCTAAGTGGTTTTTATGCAGGCAGATCCAGGAGTTTGTTGTAAAGGTGACTGGAGTCATGTGCCTAGTGAATTATGAATGTGTCCACTGCCAATATAATAATTCTGGTGATGAATCTTGAGTCCTTTGTGATCATTGTTTTACACACTGGGTAAGCTGTCCTTCCTGTCCTCAATAATTTCATCTTTGGTTAGCTGGTCAAGATGGTGCTAGGTGGCCAGAAACATCTCAGAATTGAGCATGATCTGTATCTTGGTACCTCCCAGGTGAGTAAACTTCAAGTGAGAGTTAGCAGGCAAGGGTATTTGGACTAGGGACCACTGTTCTGGTGTTTTGGAGTTATTACAACAGTGCCTTCTGGGAGTTTAATCATGTCATTGTCCATACTACACACACTTGACAAATGGTATCCTCCCAGGTGAATAAACTTCAATTGAGTGTTCATCGATAGATAGATGTGGCAAGTGAACAATGTTTTTGTGGTTGGAGTAAGAGACACAATGCCTATTGGGCTTAGCCTTCCTGTCACTCTCTCTGCTTCCCACCACCATACAAATGTTATCCACCCAGATGTGTAAACTTCATTTGAGAGTTAAGACACAGGGGTATTTGGGTATGTGACCACTGTGCTGGTGTTTGGAGTTACAGAAATAGTGCCTCCTGTGAGTTGCAGTCAGGTGACTCTCACTACTCCCCAGTACTTAACAAAAGGCCTTCCCCCCGGTGAGTAAACTTCATTTGGGAGTGAGTTGCCAAACAGGGGTCTTTGGACAAGAGAACTCTGAGCTGGTGTTTGGAGTTACAGAAACAGTGCCTCCTAGCCTAAGCAGTCAGGTCAGTCCCTGTACTACACACACTATACAAGTGTTATCCCCCAGGTGAGTACACTTACATTGAGGGTTGCCAAACAGCGGTCTTTCGATGAATGAACACTTTTCTGGTGTTTTGAGTTTCTGAGACAGTGCCTGCTGTGAGTTGCTGTCACACCTTTCCAATGTTATCTCCCAGTTGAGTATACTTCATGTGTGAGTTGACAAACAGGGGCATGGGGGCAAGTGACCACTGGGCTGGTGTTTGGAGTTAGAGAAACTGGATCTGCTGGAAGTTGGAGTCATGTCAGTCCCTGTAATACACACACTATCCAAATATTATCCCCAGGTGATTACACTTCATGTGTGAGTTACCAGACAGGAGTCTTTGGAGGAGAGGACACTGCACTGGTGTTTTGAGTTAATGAAACAGTGCCTCCTGGGAGTTGCAGGCATGTAACTCCATGCACTACACATACTACACAAATATCATCCTCCCAGGCCCAGCGTTGCACGTCCTCCCACTGCTTCCTGCAGTGGGTGCTCCGCCGGTTGTTGACCCCCAGGGTCCGCACCTCCCTGGCGATGGCCTGCCAGAGTCCCCTCTTCTGATGGGCGCTGACCTGTATGGGACACACAGAGAAGAAAAGCAGATGTCAGGATGTGCCCAGTTGATACAGCTGACATATCGTCCCCTATGAGACAGACACTTCACAGGATCATTTTACCACCTAACTCACAGTACTTGCCACACAATCTATGCCTGTACAGTTACAAATCGACCACACATGCATACAGGAATCCGCCACCATCACACACATCCATGCAAGGCAACCGCCAACTTACCTGCTCCTCTGGTCGCCCATATAACTTGGCATACAGGGGTAGGTCCCCATCCACCACCTTCTCCAGCTCCTCCGTGGTGAAGGCCGGGGTCCTTTCCCCTGTGACACGTGCCATAGAAGTAACCAGAGTCAGGGAACAGCAGCACACTCAGTGGAGTACTTTATTGCACTGGATCAGGGAGTCAAGTGAAATTGGGGTGACGATATTGCAGACGCTCCACGGCGGTGTGCACTGTCATCGCCGGCGATGATCAGGATAGGCCCAGATTCCCCATTGACAACCATGTTAACCAATGAATGGGTGCACGGCGAGGAACACTGCCTTCCGCCATGACAACTACCACCAGCAGAATGGTGTCACTTCCACTCCTTCATATCTAGAGGGCAGGAGGCTGCCATTTTGCTAGCACCACGTACAGATTTCCTGGTCATGGGCACCATTCAGGGCCTTCAGGTCCCAGCCCTTTCTCGCCTGCCCACATGAGTGTCTGTTCCTCACATCACTCCAGAGGTATCACTGCATACATGTCCCAAAAGTTGTACATCATACATTGCTTGTGTGTGTCACCAAAGTATTGTACAGCAGTTATTCATACACAACATGTTTTGCATGTGTATGTGTATCCCTCATATGTGTTCTTTCCTCCCAATTAGTACAGACCAATGTGGCGAGGGAGTGCACCATCTGTGTACAAACCTCTTGTTGATTTGGAAACCATGGTGGAACGTCACATCATTGTCACCTACAGACTCAATTGTACAACGATCAATGACCTATGTGCTTTACTGGATCCTGTAGTGAGACCAGCTAATCGGAATCAGCATGCCATCCCTACTGAAGTGCTTGTGCCTTCTGTACTCCATGTATTCGCTACGGGCTCATTTCAGGTGACACTGGGCATGGATGCAGGGTTCTCACAGCCAATGTTTAGCCTTGTCCTATCCAAATTCCTGGATGCATTTGTACAACACCTGCAGATATATGATAGTTTCCCCAAAGGGCTGAGCTCCCTGCCATCAAGTCTGAATTCTAAACCTTTGCTAACATTCCCCAGGTGATAAGGTCATCGATGGCACCCACATAGCTCTCATCCCCCCAAGAGTGAATGAACAGGTGTACAGGAACAGGAACAACTTTCACTCAATAAATATACAATTGGTGTGTGCTGCTGACCAGTACATTTGACATGTAAATGCCATGTTTCCAGGATCAGTTCATGATTTCTTTGTCCTGAGGAACAGCAGTGTGCCACACATGATGGAACAACTACAAAGGGACAAAGGTTGGCTCATAGGTAAGTGTGTATGACACTGGATCAGTACATAGCTGACAGCCTGGCTGTCTGCAAGTAATGGGAGTTTGTTACAGTCCTGTTTCAACCACTTTTGCAGGTGATTCTGGCTACCCCAACTTGCAATGGCTCCTGACACCTGTGAGAATTCACAGGACAGATGCAGAGAAGAATTATAATGAGACCCATGGACATACTAGGAGGGTGATTGAGCACATGATAGGTCTCCTGAAGGCTAGATTTCATTGCCTCCATCTCTCTTGGGGATCCCTGTGCTATGGCCCTGACAAGGTGTGTAGAATAGTGGTAGCCCGCTGCATGCTGCACAAAGTGGCTGTGAGGAGAGCTATCCCCCTACTAGAGGAGGAGGGTTCTGTACATCAAGACCTGCTACCTCTGAGAGGGGGTGAGAGTGATGGTGAGGTTGAAGAGGTGGAAGATGTCCACTCCAGGAACCAGCTGATCCAACTATATTTCCAGTGTATATGAGGTACTGTTCACTGAATGATGTTGTTTGCACTGCATAATGTTTGACTGACTCATTTGTTTGAGGATGTGCTGTCTGTAGTCATTGACACTGTTACCTGAGGAATAAGTTTGCATGTGTCATGAAAACAAACATGGTGAACATTTTGGTTTTCTCCAGACGATGTTGTGCATGGGGTACCATTCCTGCAGTAAAGGTATGAATATGGAATTGATGGCAAATGCATTCACACTTACAAGTGAATATTCATAATGACAGGGGACAAACGAATTGGTGTATCCTTCTGCACCTCATCCCTGGTGTCTAGTGGGCTTCTGGTAAGCGTCACTAGACCCGTGTGCACTGTGCCGCTTTCGCCATATCTGTGAGTGTTTTTATTTTTTCTGCGCCTTGCCTCCTTGCGCTCTTGTCCCCATTTGTTCCCCTTTCTGATTGCTGTACTCCGCTTGTGCATTGTGCCGTTTACCGTATTTTGTTAAGTGCCTTTTGTTTTCAGCATCTGCCTCCTTGTGCTCTTGCCCCCATTTGTGCCTTTTTCTGACTGCTGTATTCCGCTTGTGTTGTGCCGTTTACCGCATCTGTGACTGTATTCCTTAATTTGTGATTGCCTTGTGCTTTTTTTCACTTTTGTGCCTTTTTCCGCTTGTTTTCGCCCCTTGGGCGCTCCCCCTTGCCGTTTCTCCCTGCCGCTGCCTCCCTGCGGCCCGCCCCCCTCGCGCCCCCATTCGCCGCTCCCTCCCGCCTCCCAACTGCTCCTCCCTCCCCCCTCCCTTCTTAATGGCTGGCGCTGCGCGTCGAGGGTGAGCGACCTCTGACCTGTTTTTGGTCAAGAGCTCGCCCCCCACGTCCGCAGCACCACCTTGCTGCCTCGTGTCCCTGATCCCCGCCCACGCTGCTGCTAGCGTGTTCGAGGCCCTCCTCCACCCGCAGGCATCCTCCTGCACCTCATCCCTGGTGTCTAGTGGGCTTCTGGTAAGCGTCGCTAGACCCGTGTGCACTGTGCCACTTTCGCCGTATCTGTGAGTGTTTTTATTTTTTCTGCGCCTTGCCTCCTTGCGCTCTTGCCCCCATTTGTGCCCCTTTCTGATTGCTGTACTCCGCTTTTGCATTGTGCCGTTTACCGTATTTTGTTAAGTGCCTTTTGTTTTCAGCGCCTGCCTTCTTGCGCTCTTGCCCCCATTTGTGCCTTTTTCTGACTGCTGTATTCCGCTTGTGTTGTGCCGTTTACCGCATCTGTGACTGTATTCCATAATTTGTGATTGCCTTGTGCTTTTTTTCACTTTAGTGCCTTTTTTCGCTTGTTTTCGCCCCTTGGGCGCTCCCCCTTGCCGTTTCTCCCTGCCGCTGCCTCCCTGCGGCCCCGCCCCCCTCGCGCCCCCATTCGCCGCTCCCTCCCGCCTCCCAGCTGCTCCTCCCTCCCCCCTCCCTTCTTAATGGCTGGCGCTGCGCGTCGAGGGTGAGCGACCTCTGACCTGTTTTTGGTAAAGAGCTCGCCCCCCACGTCCGCAGCACCACCTTGCTGTCTCGTGTCCCTGATCCCTGCCCACGCTGCTGCTAGTGTGTTCGAGGCCCTCCTCCACCCGCAGGCATCCTCCTGCGCCTCATCCCTGGTGTCTAGTGGGCTTCTGGTAAGCGTCGCTAGACCCGTGTGCACTGTGCCGCTTTCGCCGTATCTGTGAATGATGTGTGCCCCTTTCTGATTGCTGTACTCCGCTTGTGCATTGTGCCGTTTACCGTATTTTGTTAAGTGCCTTTTGTTTTCAGCGCCTGCCTCCTTGCGCTCTTGCCCCCATTTGTGCCTTTTTATGACCGCTGTATTCCGCTTGTGTTGTGCCGTTTACCGCATCTGTGACTGTATTCCGTAATTTGTGATTGCCTTGTGCTTATTTTCACTTTTGTGCCTTTTTCCGCTTGTTTTCGCCCCTTGGGCGCTCCCCCTTGCCATTTCTCCCTGCCGCTGCCTCCCTGCGGCCCCGCCCCTCTCGCGCCCCCATTCGCCGCTCCCTCCTGCCTCCCACCTCCCAGCTGCTCCTCCCTCCCCCCTCCCTTCTTAATGGCTGGCGCTGCGCGTCCGTGCCGCTGGGGCGCCGGAGGCGCGCCAGAGGCAAGCCCGTCTGCACCCGTCCGCACCTGGACCGCGCCCAGCGCCACCCCCCCTGGTCCGCACGCCCCCGCACCACCAGACTACGCTACTCAGCCAGTGAACTCCGCGCCCTCAACCCCGGCTCCTCCACAGCCTGCTTCCAGGCCACTCCGAAACACACCAAAGGCCCCTTCTCCTGCCGCGCCTGCAACTTCACCTGCAACAGAACAAGGAACCCTGCAACAACCAACACCAACCACCTCCACTGCATTCTCCTCAACACACGCTCTGCACGAAAGCACGCCATCGAGCTCTGGGACCTGCTCGACACCACCGCCCCAGACGTAGCCTTCCTGACCGAAACCTGGTGGAACGACTCCTCGGCCCCTGACATCGCCATCGCCATCCCTGACGGCTACAAGATCACCAGAAGAGACCGCACCAACGGAATCGGAATAGCCATCGTCCACAAATCCACCCTCAAGATCCACACCCACACGGACAACACCCTCAAGACAGCTGAACACCTTCACTTCCGGATCCACACGGACCCCAACACCACCCTCAGAGGTACACTCATCTACCGACCACCAGGACCAAGAGCCCCCTTCAGTGACACCATCGCCGACCTTGGGAGCCCCGACGCCCTCGCCTCCACGGACTACATCCTCCTTGGAGACCTCAACTTCCACCTGGAGAACAACAACGATGCCAACACCGCATCACTGACCCTCAACCTCTCCAACCTCGGACTCAGACAACTGGTCAACACACCCACCCACATCGCGGCCACACGCTCAATCCGGTCTTCTCCGCAAGCAACCACGTCACCTTCAGCCACACCTCAGAACTCCACTGGACCGACCACCACTGCGTCCACTTCACATTCAAGAAACACACCGAGCACCACCGCACCCCACTACCTCCTTACCGCCGCTGGAGCAAAGTCTCCGAAGACCAACTAACCAGCACCCTCGCCCAGAATCCGCCTACCGACCCTACCGACCCGGACACCGCCACCGTCAACCTCCATCAGTGGATCCTCAACTGCGCAAACACCCTCGCACCACTCAAGAGGCCCACCGTCGACCAAGAAAAGGAAAAAGCAGCCTGGTTCACAGACGAACTCATCACCTCCAAACGCACCTGCCAGAAACTTAAGAAGAAATGGCTTCTCGAACGCACACCCGACAGCCTGGCAACCCACAAGGAAGCCACCCGCAAGCACCACCATCTAATCCGACTCGCCAAACGATCCCACTTCACAGAACGCCTAAACAACAACGCACACGACAGCAAGTATCTCTTCTGCATCGTGAAGGAGCTCTCCAACCCCAGCGCCAACGTCAACGACGTCCCACCATCGCAGAAACTCTGCGACGCACTCTCCACCTTCTTCTATCAGAAGATCGCCGTCATCCACGACAGCCTCAACACCACACCGCCGCCAGACGCCACCCCGACAACTCCGCCTACGCCAACCGCCTCACCACCTGGACCCACGTAAACGACGCCGAAACTCGCAAGATCATGAACTCCATCCACTCAGGATCCCCGTCAGACCCTTGCCCACACCACGTCTACAACAAAGCCGACTCCACCATCGCCCCCCAACTTCGAAAGATCATCAACCTATCCTTCGAAACCGCGACTTTCCCGGACAGCTGGAAGCACGCCGATATCCAAGCCCTCCTCAAGAAACCCAAGGCCGACCCCAACGACCTCAAAAACTTCCACCCGATCTCCCTCCTCCCCTTCCCAGCGAAGGTCATCGGTAGATCGTCAAAACCCAGCTCACCCACTACCTCGAGGAACACTCCATCCTGGACCCCTCCCAATCCGGCTTCAGATGCAACCACAGCACCGAGACGGTGCTCCTCGCCGCCACAGATGACATCAGACAGCAAATGGACAACGGCGAAACTTCAGCCCTCATCCTCCTGGACCTTTCCGCTGCCTTCGACACAGTCTGCCACCGCACCCTACTAACACACCTCCACGAAGCCGGAATACAAGACAAAGCCCTCAACTGGATCTCCTCATTCCTCTCCGGCAGAACCCAGAGAGTCCGACTCTCACCCTTCCGCTCCGAAGCCACTAACCTCATCTGCGGTGTCCCCCAAGGCTCCTCGCTTAGCCCGACGCTGTTCAACGTCTACATGGCCCCCCTCGCACAACTGGCCCGTCAGCACAATCTCAGCATTCTCTCCTACGCCGACGACACCCAGCTCATCCTCTCCCTCACTAAAGACCCACACACCGCCAAAGCCAACCTCCATGAGGGATTGAAATCCATCGCCGAGTGGATGAGAATCAACCGCCTGAAATTGAATTCCGACAAGACGGAGGTCCTCATCCTCAGACGCACCCCCTCGGCCTGGGACGACTCCTGGTGGCCCACCGCGCTAGGAGCCCCCCCCCAACACCAGCCAACCACGCACGCAACCTCGGCTTCATCCTCGACTCCGCCCTCACCATGTCCAAACAGGTCAACGCAGTTTCATCCTCCTGCTACAACACCCTCCGCATGCTCCGTAGAATCTACAAATGGATCCTGACGGAAACCAGAAAAACGGTAACCCAGGCCCTCGTCAGTAGCAGACTTGACTACGGCAAAGCACTCTACACAGGCATCCCAGCAAAAGACATCCAACAACTGCAACGCATCCAGAACGCCTCCGCCCGCTTGGTCCTCGACGTACCCCGCCGATGCCACATCTCCCACCACCTGAAGGACCTCCACTGGCTCCCCGTGGACAAGAGGATCACCTTTAAGCTCCTCACCCACGCGCACAAGGCACTCCACAACGCCGGACCCGCCTACCTGAACAACAGACTCAACTTCTACGTCCCCTCCCGCCAACTCCGCTCTGCCAACCTCTCCCTCGCCATCGTTCCCCGCTTCCAACGCAAGACTTCCGGCGGCAGATCATTCTCCTACCTCTTTGCCAAAACCTGGAACTCCATCCCGACCACCCTGCGCCAGACTCAGGACCTTCTCACCTTCAGGAGACTCCTCAAGACCTGGCTCTTCGACCAATAGCAGCCCCCCCCCCCCTCAGCGCCTTGAAACCCTAACGGGTACGTAGCACGCTTTATAAGTATCGTGATTGATTGATTGATTGAGTGTAAATGTGTTTTATTTGGTGTCACAATTGCATTGGTGTGCTGTACAGTGATAGGGAGTGGGCTCATGGTGGGTGTCCATACTAGGTACATGGGCTCAGCGATTGTTGGCAGTGGGTATTGGTCCACATGTCCCTTGTAAGTTGTAAAGCTGCTATTGATGGGTGAGGATGGTAGCACAGTGGCACCCTTGGGAGACAGTTGAAGTCAAAGTCACTTCTCAGAGGGGGCATTGGTCTTGGCAGGTGTTCCAGTGCCATATCTGGGTCTGAGGGCCCATTTGAGTCTGGTGCTGGGCTGCACGAGTAGGGGTGCTGGTGTCTTGTGTGTCCTCTGCCAGTGCCATCAGTCCAGTGCTGCTGCTGAAGTAGAGGGCAGGTGTGTGTCCTGGCCAGTGTTAGGGGCTTCAGGTTTGTGGGGGTCTCAGGGTGGGTTGGATAGTGGTGCTGCAGCACCCCTGCAATAGTGGCCATGGTGGCATTGAGTTGTTTTCACTGCTCCATGGTCTCTTGATGTTGGGCTATCTGCAGCCTTTGACTCTGCTCTAGGATGGCCAGGATCTGGCCCATCTTGTATTGTGTATGGTGGTATGCTCCCAGGACCTCAGAGATCACATCCTGGGCTGCAGCAGCATCCATCCTTTGGCCTCCCCCCAGGCCACTGATGCCCTCCCACTGGGCCTAGCCTGTGTCCCATGCACAGGTCTGGCAGTCCCACTTGCACTGGGGCCAACATCAGCCTGCCTGTTAGTTGGTGGTGACTCTGGCCTCTGTACTTGTGGTCCGCCAGTCTGTGGCCTGGAGACACTGGTGTGGGGTCGTTTGGCCAGAGCTGATGTTTGTGGCTGGGTGGTAGGGGTGTCAGTGGTATCCTGGGTAGGGCTACTGGAGGGTGACAGGCCAGGACTGTGTGACGGGCCAGGGTAATCCTCACTGTCCAATTATCCCTCTCCAGTGTCCTGAGTGGGGCCTCTGCCTCCATGTGGGGTGCTGGCACTCCTTGGCCTTTCCGTCAGGGTGGCATGGGTGGTGGTGCCTGTGGGGGGGGGGGAATGGACATGTATGTTACATGTACTAATTCGAATAAAGATGCACAACTCTGCCCCATTTTGTGCTGTTTTTTTCCCCTGTCGGCTATGCAGGGACCTAATGTGTGGTTGTCCTTACATTTTGCATGGGATGTGGAGGTGCATTGTAGGGGCAGTAGTGCTATTGTGATTCCTTGCAGGGGTATGTGGCTGTCCACGGGGGAGGGATGTGGGCCTGTTAGTGGGTTTGTGGGCATGCAGGGTTAATGGATTTAGTGATTGTGGCCTGGGTGAGATAGTGGTCCTGGTGGTAGTTGGAGGGGTGGGGTGGTACATGCATTACAGGTGTGGTGGATATGAAGTAATTGTAGATGACTTACCCGAGACCAGTGTTCCAGTGAGTTCAGTGAGGCTCTCAGGGTGCAGGATAGCCAGTACCTTCGCCTCCCAGTCTGTGTAGTCGGGTTGTAGGTGGGGGTCATCCCCCAGTCTTCTGGTCTGCAATGTTGTGCCTGGATGCCATAGACCTCACCTTCCCCCGCAATTCATTACATCTCTTACAGGTGTCATCCCTTGTGTGTGGATGGTTTCCCACTGCGTTGACCTTGTTTACTATAGTCTGCCATAACTCCATCTTCCTGGCAATGAGTGTGCGCTCGACCTGTGTCCCTAAGATTTGTGGCTTGACCTTCAATATTTCATCCACCATTGTTCTTTGCTCCATTTCTGTGAAGTGGGGGTGCTTAGGGGGTGCCATGGTGTGTGATGTGGGTGGTTTGTTGTAGGATTATTGGTGAGGGAGCTGTTATGTGGTTGGGTGTGTGACTTGTATGATGTTGCGTTCAGTGTCTGCGTGTTGTGTTGTCAATCTCAGTTGTCCTATTGGTGATGCAAAGGATTGTGGGGTCTGTATGTGAGTGTTTTATAGTGTTATGGATGTGTGTCAGGTGTGTGGGTTTCAAACTTGCCAATGTGTGCATTTTTTGCTGTTGGATCCAATTCTTGGCGGTGGCGGTCCGTACTGCCAATGGTCGTTTGACATCCACTAACCGCCGTTGTGATTTGTGCATCATTATTTGGAGGGCGGAGGATTTGTCTGCTTGACAGTGGCAGGGTGGGGTGTGCAGCCTTTCCGCCATCAAGGGCCCTGGCGGTGGCTGGAGGTTGCAGAATTTTTGGAGGTTTCTGGTTTTGGCATCATTATATGGTGGTGTGCTGTTCACCGCCAATGGCGGTCTTCTGTTCACCGTTGCCACGGCGGTCGGCGGTGCTTCCCCCCATGTTCATAATGACTACCTTAGTCCGGTAATACATACCACAGTGCAACATTCATATTGCAATTGTTCAGGAAACGCATATACTGGGCGGGTGAAGATGTCTGGTTACAAAAGCGATGGCCCGGTGTTGGACCCGGCTTTTTGACAGGGTCATCCCCAAACTTTTTGCCTCCTTCCTTCTATTTTTTCTGACCTGTTGTGGTTGGCTTTTGACCTCTGGGCACTTTACCACTGCTAACCAGTGCTAAAGTGCATATGCTCTCTGTGTAAATTGTACTATTGATTGGTTTATCCATGAGTGGCTATTTAATTTACTTATAAGTCCCTAGTAGAGTGCACTATATGTGCCTAGGGCTTGTAGATTAAATGCTACTAGTGGGCCTGCAGCACTGGTTGTGCCACCCACTTCAGTAGCCCCTTAACCTTGTCTCAGGCCTGCCATTGCAAGGCCTGTGTGTGCAGTTGCACTGCCACTCCGACTTGGCATTTAAAAGTACTTGCCAAGCCTAGAAATCCCTTTTTTTCTACATATAAGTCACCCCTAATGTGTGCCCTAGGTAACCCCTAGAGCAGGGTGCTGTGTGGATAAAAGGCAGGACATGTACCTGTGTAGTAACATGCCCTGGTAGTGTAAAACTCCCAAATTCGTTTTTACACTACTGTGAGGCCTGCTCCCTTCATAGGCTAACATTGGGGCTGCCCTCATACACTGTTGAAGTGGCAGCTGCTGATCTGAAAGGAGCAGGAAGGTCATATTTAGTATGGCCAGAATGGTAATATAAAATCCTGCTGACTGGTGAAGTCGGATTTAATATTACTATTCTAGAAATGCCACTTTTAGAAAGTGAGCATTTCTTTGCACTTAAATCTTTCTGTGCCCTTCAATCCACGTCTGGGTAGGTTTAGTTGACAGCTCCATGTGCATTCACTCAGACACACCCCAAACACAGGGTACTCAGCCACACTTGCATACATCTGCATTTTGAATGGGTCTTCCTGGGCTGGGAGGGTGGAGGGCCTGCCCTCACACAAAGGACTGCCACACCCCCTACTGGGACTCTGGCAGACAGGATTGAACTGAAAGGGGGCCTGGTGCATTTCTTAGACACTCTTTGAAGTCACCCCCACTTCAAAGGCACAACTTAGTATAAAACAGGGCCTCTGCCCTACCTCATCAGACACTTGCTGGAGAAGAAACCTGAACCAGAACTACATCCTGCCAAGAAGAACTGCCTGGCTGCTCAAAGGACTCACCTGTCTGCTTTCTCCAAAGGACTGCTGCCTTGCTGTTGGCCTGCTGCCTTGCTGAACTCTTGTCTGGCTGTAAAAGTGCACTCCAAGGGCTTGGATAGAGCTTGCCTCCTGTTCCCTGAAGTCTCAGGACCAAAAAGACTTCTCTTTTTCACTTGGACGCTTCGTGCGCCGAAATTTTCGACGCACAGCTTGTTCAATGCAACGCCTTTGGGACGACCGGAACTTCGACGCACGGCCTCGCAAGGACAACGCCGCCCGACTTCCAGAGGAGAAATCGACGCAACACCTGCCGTGATATCGAAACTTCGACGCACAGCCCCGCGGAAGGACGCTCAGCCGGAAAACAAGCAGGAGAATCCACGCACAGAGCCGGGACATCTGGTAATCCCCATGACCCATAGAAAGAGACTGTCCGCGCGTCGGAAAACGACGCACGACTTCCCCGCGTGAAAAATAACGAAGCAAGTCCGTGTGTGCTGGGGAGAAATCGAAGCACACACCATTTTTCCACGTATCTCTTCTTCTGCGGCCCTTTGCGGAGATTTTCCTCCAGAAACCAGGTACTTTGTGCTTGAAAGAGACTTTGTTTGCTTTTTAAAGACTTAAGACACTTTGGGGGTCATTCTGACTTTGGCGGGCGGCGGACGCCACCCGCCAAAGTAACCCCGTCGTAAGACCGCTCCGCGGTCAAAAGACCGCGGGGGGTCATTTCGACTTTCCCGCTGGGCTGGCGGGTGACCGCCAAAAGGGCGCCCGCCGGCCCAGCGGGAAAGACCCTGCAACAATGAAGCCGGCTCCGAATGGAGCAGGCGGAGTTGCAGGGGTGCGACGGGTGCAGTTGCAAAGCAGACAGTGAAAATCTTTATGGGGCCCTGTTAGGGGGCCCCTGCACTGCCCATGCCAGTGGCCCCACGACACCCGTTCCCGCCATCCTGCGGGAAGGGGGTCGGAATCCCCATGGTGGCGCTGCAAGCAGCGCCGCCATGGAGGATTCTCCAGGCCAGGGGAAATCCGGCGGGAAACCGCTGGATCCCCTTTTCTGACCGCGGCTTTACCTCCGCGGTCAGAATGGCCCTGGAAGCACCGCCAGCCTGTTGGTGGTGCTTCTGTGTCCCTCCACCCTGGCGGTCGATGACCGCCAGGTTTGGAATGAGGGCCTTTATATCACTTTTCAGTGATATCTTTACAAATTCATATTGCATCTTTGATCGTTTTGACCTGCAAATACCCAGATAAATATTATATATTTTTCTAAACACTGTGTGGTGTATTTTTGTGGTGTTATATTATGGTATTGGATGATTTATTGCACAAATACTTTACACATTGCCTTCTAAGTTAAGCCTGACTAATCGTGCTAAGCTACCAGAGGGTGGGCACAGGCTGATTTTGGATTGTGTGTGACTTACCCTGACTAGAGTGAGGGTTCTTGCTTGGACAGAGGGCAACCTGACTTCCAACCAAAAACCCCATTTCTAACACCCGGGCAGTGTTACTACACCTCATATTCTGGGTTTGCTGTGGGGCTTTAATTTGGGTACACCCCGTTGTTCCCTTCAAGTGCACTGCCACAGAAATTGACCTTGAGGGTAGATATGTATTTGTAGAGGGCCAGTTTGATGACCACCCACTCCTTTTGCGAAGCATCTATGCACCCAATATAGATCAGCAATCCATCCCGGCCCCCCTCACAGTTATCATCACAAAGTGGGAGCATATTCCGATGCTCAGTGGCAGAGATTTTAACAGTGTACTTTACACCGCCCTCGAGCGTTCACCCCCCCCCACTGCTGACCTCCCGTTTAGTAGCGGCTGAGGTGGGACATTAGTTGCTTCTGGACAGCTGGTGTGTATTATACCTGGATTTAAAGAACTATTCCTACTATTCCCTGCCCCACGACTTATATGTGAGACTAGATTCTGTGCCACCCAGCCATTTACGTGAGGGTGGAAACAGTAGAATATCTTGGTCAGATCTTTTCTGATCATTACCCATTGCAGTTGCATTAGGGCCGGGGAGTTCCTCGTCCACCTGTCCCTACATGTTAGTTTCAAGGAAAGTGAGTTTTGGGACTCAACCCAGGACGTTTGACTCAATATATGGCAGAGAATTGGGGTGCAACAACGTCCAGGCCCATAGAATGGGAGGCTCTTAAAGTGGTGCATTGGGGACATGACATTAATGCTGTGGTGGAATTGCGGGCTGACGTACACAGAGCACTAATGATCCTGGAGCAGTCCCTCAGCATGCTAGAGACAGAATCTCATGCAACCCCAGCGGGTCGCAGAACTCTTGCAGATGCCAGGGAACGACATGCACAACTAGTAGCCCAACTGTGATGTTTTGGTTTCCGGGCCAATCAAGCTAAGATGTATGCCTAGTGATACAGGTATGGTCGACTAGTAGCCTGGCTGCTATATAATGCGAGCCCAAATTCTCCTCTCACTGTGATTTGTCATCTCTGACCTGCAACGTCATTAGTCAGTCGAATATGCATGTCACTTTCATATCATACTATAGGGCACTCTACCACCTGCCTGATATTGACTGGACTGTTAGCATACAGGCCTTTATAGAGGAAATAGTATTGCCCACTGTAGACCAGTTAGCCTGAAAAGACCTGCATCTCAACCTTACAGAATAGGAGTTTAGAGCATCCATCAGAGGGTCACCCACAGGTAAAACTCCCTGCCTAGATGGCCTTCCTGTTGAGTTTTATGAGACTTATGAAGGCATTCTAGGACCTAAATTACTGGAGTTATATTAGGCGGATCTGGAGGAATGGAGACTACACCCAACACTGCAAATCCCTCCTAGTTTCTTTACCGAAACCTGATAAGGACCCTCTGGAGGTGACATCCTACCATCCCCTGTCCATGTTAGACAAGGACCATAAAATCCTCCTTAAGATCATTGCTGGCCACCTCCTGAAGCATATGCCTCAGCTTGTACACGCCGATCCAAATAGCTTCATCCCTGGTCATTCCACTACTCTTAATATCCGTAGGCTCCACAGGTTGTTGGGACTTGTCCCGCCCCATTAGGCGTATGCTGCTTGTTTGGGGCACAACCTTGAGTGAGCATTTGATACCGTGCACTGGGCCTACATGTTCGCAGTGCTCTCATGGTTTGGCATCCCAGTGCGTTTGCAGCACCTCATTTGCTTATTTTACCCAGCTCCTGTGGCCTGAGTTAAGAGAGGCTAACTCATTTTGGCCCCAAAAGATATAAGCCAGGGCACGCACCAGGGATGCCAACTGTTGCACTCTTATTTGCACTGGCAGTGGAGCCACTGGCCCAGAGCTTGCAACACGATGGGGAGGACTGGGGTATCTGATTAGGGGATGAGTTGCACGCTGTCTCTTTCTATGCAGATGATGTCCTTATTTACATCTGTGACATCAGGCATGGAATTGGAAGAATTGAGATTGCCCTGGCTGAATTTCAAGAAGCTTTGGGAATGGTTGTGAACTGGGCAAAGACATGCCTGTTCCCTGTGCACTCAGATTGCCTGCCACACCATCTAATAGTGTGACCCCTCATAGTGTGATGGGAGCCTCATACATTTTGCTATCTCAGTTTGGTGAAAGAGGGCTTGGAACAAGCTCTTAAGAACCACCCCCAAGATGTATTCAGTTACATGCTGGCCTTTAGGAACCAGACAGCCCGCTTCCGGAAACTCACCCAGGAGAATCTGGAAATTAGTCAGTAGAACATGAAATGCATTTATGACCAGAATTCCACTCTGGCTGAGTTTCAGCCTGGCCAGAAAGTGTAGGTAATGGCCCCAGTAGAGCCCCGTGCTCTCGAAGACCATTGGTCTGGGCCATTTGAGGTTAAGGAGCGCAAGAGTAATGTCATCTACCTGGTTGACATGCAGACTCCTCTGAACCCTTTGAGGGTCCTGCACGTGAACCACCTCAAGCTGCACTCTGAGAGGTCTGAATTGTCCATGCTCTTGGTCATGGATGATGGAGTGGAAGAGGAGAGTGAACCTCTCCCCGACCTCCTGTCTTCCAAAGAGCAGGATGGGTCAGTGGAGGGGGTGAACCTCTCCCCGACCTCCTGTCTTCCAAAGAGCAGGATGGGTCAGTGGATGGGGTGAACCTCTCCCCTACACTAACCATAGAACAGCACAGGGACTGTCACCAGTTACTTGGACAGTTCGCCTCTATGTTCTCGCTCACCACGGGTGTCACCTAATGGTGTACTCATGACATTGACACTGGGGACAGCCTACCTGTTAAGCAGAGGTGTTACAGAGTGACTGATAGAGTGAGGAACAGCATTAAAGAAGAAGTCTCTAAGACTTCTGTTCTGTGTTGACTACTGGGAGATCAAAGCGTAACTAAGACTGGAAAGCACCCTATCCCCTGAGCTGTTGAGCTCATCGACCGGCTGGGGCCTGCCAAGTTCCTCAGCATGCTTGCTCTAATGTTTGCATACTGGCAGATTGCCTTAACTGAGGGGGTCAAGGAGAGGTCGGTGTTCTCAACACCAGAGGGACATTACCAGTTCCTTGTCATGCACTTTGGTTTGAAGAATGCCCGTGCCACATTCCAGAGGTTGGTCAACCAGGTCCTCGCTGAGTTGGAGAATTTCAGGATTGCCTACCTGAACGACATTGCTGTCTTCAGCTCTAGATGGGAGGACCACTTGTACCACTTGTATCACCTCTGGGAAGTGCAGAGTGCAGGCCTCACTATCAAGGACAGTAAGTGCCAGATAGAGCAGTGGTCTGTGGAATATTTCGGGCACCAGGTAGGTAGCGGCCAGGTGGCACCCCTCCAAGCCAAGATTGACACCATTCTGGCTTGGGCACCCTCCCAAGGCCCATGCTGGGATGAGAGCCTTTTTAGATCTCACCGGGTATCACAGGAGATTCGTTAAGGGGTATGGCATCATTGTTGTCCCCTTTAGAGAGCTGACTTCCAAGAATTAGCACCATCAGGTGATATGGACAGAGGAATGCCAGACGGCTTTTGACACCCTGAAAGAAGCAGGAGTAGCTTGTGGGTCTTTGTTGGGGTGGGACAGCGCAGGGGCTGGGCAGGGGGGCGAATTAATAAAAAAAAAATGTTTTAAATCACTTACCTGCTTTGCTGCCGTTGTTGCAGCCGCTGCACCATTCCTCTCCTGCACTGCAGGCACAGTCTCCCCGCCTGCCCTGCAGCCAGTCCTGATGCTGCTCAAAGCAGAGTTCGGATTGGCTTGGAGCGACCAGCCAGGGCGCTCTCAGGCAGATTAGGAGCCTGTGCCTGCTCTCTCCAGTCCGGCTCTGTGCAGTCCTCTCCATAGCTGTCATCCCCAATGCCCCGCCCTATTTACTACAAAACAATAATAAACACAGTTTATTATCGTTTTGTTGTAAAAGATTTGCAGCTGCTATTGCTGGCAGGGGCGACACTCCTCCACCATAGCTGAGGAGCTGCCACTGAAGGGTACACACACCACATTTGTTTCATAAATGGCCATTGTATTGATATTACCTCGACTATATATGATTCTTCACATCACACCAGCGTTTCTAAGCACTGTAAGTAACATATATTACTCTTACTCGAATAAAGGTACTCAAAGGAAGCTTACTTCACTTGGCCACATTCTCACCCAAACATACTTCCGAATGCCCTAAATGTTGTTTAAACATTAAAATACATATAATACAAATGACCAGGTTGTTACCCCGAAGAACATTTCTGTGCACGCGCTGTGGAAATGCTTATAAACACAAGCAAAGAAATTTTGCATAACTGCTGAATTATAGTACGCCCTTGCCATGTGTGGTTTATTAGTATGTGCCAGAAGAGAAAAGCTCTATAGGTGAAACAGCTACAATTCTTCCTAAATAATCAAATTGCAAAGATGTTTAATTGGCACGGAAATTACTAGTCTAATCTTGCATTTGTTTGCCGGGGTTGGATCCTTTCACTCTGCGCCCACCCCATCTCTGTTAAATCGACCAATCAATGTAAGCCGACCGCAGCTGACATCTTGAATGCGAGAAGCATCTGCAGATTGCGTTGTCCTTGTTTCCTGCCCACCTCAGTTCGACTCTGCACTGCATTGATCGAGATCCTTTTGTTAAATGAAAAGCGCTGTAAGCTTTTAAAGCTTTACTGATCTGCAGGTAAAATTGCTTATCTATAATGTTTTTCTTCCTCAATGCTAGAAAGTAAGCCTGACTGCTAAGTAATAGTTTTGGAACTCGTTAATGTTCGCAACGTGATGCTTGACAGAGGATCGATAGGATGCGCGTTTTAGACACCTCATGCTCGCCGGCTTGAGTAAGGCACACCATGTCCTATGTAGCAAACAGAAAACAAACTTGTCTTTCCAAGGGTGGATGGTATTAAACAGCTTTCTTTCAGATTCTATAAATATATCAGGTTTATAAGGATTAATTTATGTTGATATTTTAAAATTACTCATTGCAGTGCTGCAAACATTTAGACGCCTTCATTGTTGGGAAGTAATGAATGAATGAAGCTAACAGGCCACTCCACTGTCCAGCTCATTAAATGTAAAATGTGTCTTAATATCTATAACATACATATGAGGACGTCCTCTCATACTTTTCTGATCCTTCCATGCACTCTTGGGATGTGGGTATAACCATAATACTGAAGGCCAGACCTCAGGGTTACGAAGGGGCAGGTTTACTCATTTTACACTGAGTGCAGCAGCCAGATTTGGCGCGTTGCACTGCACCAGGTGGAAACATGGCACATATCTTCTAAGCCTGGCCTGCTTCTGCTGTCATTCCCTGAACCTGTGCTCAAATTAGGCTGCAATGCGCAATGTTCAACCTTCCATCCTGGTGCAGACATGAGAGTCTATAGGGTTTGTACAGGAAATATATACACATTCGTATACGTAGACACATTTCAGTGCTGAAATACACAGCTCTCGCAAGGTGTGTGCTGTAGACTTTAGGACACATGCAATTCCTGTGCTTTTTGTGGAAAAAAAAAACATTTTACCTTGTTACACCTGCTTCAAGGAGGCCTTCGTTTTTGACTCAAAGCCCAGCATGGCTATCTTAGCAAATCAGGGTTTGAATCTGTGGGAAAGTCATTCTTTTTGCCCTGATCACCACCCATTTTTAGGGTCGAGCCTGCATCGCATGCGCTTGTGCATGCTTTTCGCTTGCGAGACACTTTAGTAAATAGAAGAGGGCTCGGAGCCCTGACCATGTTACGTCAATGTCTTTCATTGGTTCGTGGGCTTGCCTTTCAAAACCTGCTTGCTTTCATTAGTGGAAGACACGCATATGTTATGCCATTTCCGGTGGTTAGCCCTCCTCGAGCGCAGTTACCAAGTACTGAAAACATGCGAGGCTCGCTGTTTCCCATCAGGTTTGTGGACTACTTTTTATCTTTTTTTCACAGCGCGATCTCGCTTGGCTGAAGTCCAGCGCTTTGCATGACATCGACCCTGGTACATAGTTAATTGCTCTTTTGCCGGTTACATACCTAATTGCACTTTTGCCAATAGGTTTCACCACGAGTGAACTGTAGCAGCGCGATGGCGCTCTTTTTTTTTTCTACCTGCATGCTGTCTTCAACTGTCTGTATGAGTGAACTGTAGCAGCACGATTGTGCTGTTTTTTTCATTTAATGTGGCAAGAAAAGTCTGGTTGGGAGTTTACAACTGCTAATAGATTTAACTCGGAGAAATGCGCGACCCTACTGCATTGCAAATGCTTGTTTTGACTGATATTGATGGTTACTGACTCTGAAAGTGCCCTTGTCTCTGCTACCCAGGCCCAGAGCCAGTGCTCTGCCCTTAAACGCATATGATTTTTGGTATAATTTAATTGGTCAAGACACCCTACTGTTAGTCCCTAGTATTCAACAGCACACAGAGATTTAGAGACCAAAGTGGACTTAATGCACGTAAGTGTGCACAGCTGGTGGTGTCTAGTGTTATTTTAAAGTCACACCTGCCTTGCAGGCTGCTTTTAAAATAAAACTATGTCCAAAATCGACTTTGAACAAAGTCCAAAACTTCCATTTTATAACTTATAAGTCACCCCTAAGGTCTGCCATAGGTGTGCTCAGGGTAGGGTGCCTTGCTATAAAAAGCAGGGGCAATATAAAATATGTTATGTATGCCCCGGTTGGGAAAAACAGCCAAATTCATTTTTTCCTACTGAAGTTCTGCTAGCCCCATAGGCTAACATGGGAAGACCTTATTAAACTTTAATAAAGTCTATTTTCCCTTGGGAACTAGCTACCAAGCGTTCAAAGTATCAAAATGATAGATTTAATAAACACAACAACTTTCCAAGGTCTGATTTATTAGAGCTATTGAGGGATAGTAGTTTTAGAACTTACTACCCTGAAGTTACCTAAAACAGCCTAAAGCAACCTCTTCTGATTGGTCAGCCTTTTTACAACCTGGGCCAAACTGCTCCCTGAGTGAGTGTGGAGAGGCCAGGGACTGAAACAATTCAGCCATTTGGTGGGAGGATCTCTGTGTTCTGGAGAGGCAGGAAAGGAAGTGGGCTGGGGAGAAAAAAACTGGACTTCACAGGTAGGAGCACAGATGCCACATGACCCAGACCAGCCCCCACTTCCCTGACACCCAGCCAACTGGGAACACCCATAATTAGATTAGGAGAGGGGCTGGAAGGGGGGTGTAGGGAAAAATTAACCACACCTCTAGGATGGGTTAGCCAGACCTGCGCTGCAAGGAGAGAATTTCTTCATTTTGATTTTTGGAGAACTGTGTATCCTGGGACAAAAATATGTCACACTTACCAAGAAGTGGTCATACCAGAGGGTGGCAACTTGAACCCTATTACTTAGGTTACTCCCCCTCAAGCCAACCTACAATTTGACATAAATATGGGAGAGCTGCAGGAGCCCATGAGATCCCTGCCTGAGACAGATGTAGAAGAAGAACTGCCCTGCTGGACGAGTGGACTGCACAACAGAGGACTACACTCAGAAGGACTGCACCTGCTGCACTATAAAGGCTCCACACAAGAAGGACTTGGTCCGTCTTCAATATAAAGTAGTGGACTCCCTGAGCAGCAACAGGTAGAAAAGTGATGGAAGAATCCACCTACATATCCACTAAGAAAATGTTCTTCAAACCTTTTGATGCCAGCCCACCCCCCAAACACTCCTGCAGTGAAAGAAAAACATTGTGGACTCCCATTCAAATTTTTCACAATTGTTCCATCAAATTGACAATGTTTAAATATGTCTAGACTTATTTAAACATTGCAACTAAGTTCTGTTACTGTTTTGAAAATGCAATCAAATACATGAAGCCAAACATACTAATCCGGTCAGGCAGTGCTTGCTAACATGCAAATGTATCTATAGTGTCATTATTAGAAGTGGGGGTGGAGGTTTTCAAGAGTATTTGGAGTTCCCTTCTTTTAACACATACTCCCAGCTTGGATATAAATGACAACATTTGTTAGTGATGGCCCATTAAGGAGAAGTTTACTGCTGCTTATGTTTTTCAGGCTAAAACAAAGCCCTGTTAGCAACATAATGCTTTTTTTGGACAGAGCCTGGTCCATCCCCCTGGATCATTTGAGGCCCCCGCCTTCCAGTTTGAAGACCTCTGCACTAAGAGTAGGCCGGGGCAGAACTTAATGGAGTTCTACTCCGTGGAATTCCACAGAGTTGGTTAAAAACTTTATGGAAATATGTGGAGTTCCATGTGTGGCATAGTGCCGCCTGGTTACCACCCTAGTCATGCGCCCGATCTCGGAAGCCTGCATTGCCCTTCCGAGATCTGGTACAAGTCTCCACCTACACACTTCCTTTCATCAGCTGCCCTCCCTCACAAACTTGCTACAGAGGGCCAAGCACCCCCCATCTTGCACCGACCTTGCAATTGCTTCCTCTGCACACAGCCTCAGACTGCCCTTTCTTTAGGGCCCAGCAATAGTCAGCAGCAAACCAGCTCACAACCAGGGCCTGGTATTCTCACAAAGGGCCTTACCTTGCTTGCTGCTGGCCTCTAAGGCACTCTCTCAGGCCACACACACATGTACATGTCCTACCTTTCAATTATACCGCATCTTGCCTTATGAGCAACCTAGGGCATAGGCATGGAAAGAGGTTTTAACTGCAAAGTCGACATGGCAGTTTAAACTGCACACCCAAGCTCTGCAAAGGCAGGCCTAAGATATGCTTAAATGGCTACTTAAGTGGGTGGCACAATCAGTGCAGTAGGCCCACTACTAACATTTAATTTACAGGCCCTGGGCACATGTAGTGCACTCTACTAGGGACTTATAAGTAAATTAAACATGCTAATTCGGGATAAGCCAATACTACCATGTTTTAAGGAGTTAACACATGCACTTTAGGGCTGGTTAGCAGTGGTGATGTGCTCAGCCCTATGACCAACAAAAAGAACTTGAGCAGAAAATGGAGTCTGGGGTAAGACCACCCTAAGGCTGACAGGTCTAGCAATAATGTAACATAACATAACATTACATGACATAACATAAAATAACATTACATAACATAACATAATATGACATAACATAACATAACATAACACAACATAACATAACGTTCTCTCATCTTTCCCTTGCAGTTTTCAGCAGGAGCTTTATCTAAATACTTAAGTCCTGTGCCCATAATCATTTACATCAATCTATGAATTGAACTAAGTAATGCACATGCTGTATTTTATGACCATTTACTCAAGTTTTTTGTTCCAAACCAGTATACCTAGATGCTTTACTTTGGCCCTGCAAACCTAACCCAGGTTTGTTCTGCTCCTGGTTTGCCAATGTTTCATAGATGAGGCTTTTCCTGCTTATACCTGTGCCTGGTTGTGCCCTACTTTATCTGAGCTAAATGTTTATATCACAGCTTTTTGTAAAGATATGTTAGATTTTTAGCGAACAGTCTGTACAACCATCTTGACATCTAGATCTGAGATGGGTTTCTTGTAAAGCATGTTGTAGCGTACTTCAAAAACAATTACTTTCCATTCCTGTTGATTCATTGACTATTTTTTCTGGGCCCAGATATAGGACCAGCCCATGCTAATATATATTTCCATGAACTAGCACAGATACTGTTTGAAATAGAAATTGAATACACAGAGATATTGAACTTTCTTGGTTATTACTGTTAGTCTTAATTCCAATAGCTGTACACTATTAGTGGGGTCCACGTGTAGTTTATTTGTAATTTTGACTGCTTTCATTTCTGGTTTGGAAACTTGTTGTCCAATTTACTCATTACTTTGTTATTTTCTTGAGTTTCCTACTAATTAGATGTACAGTATCTGTCCAAGGAACACTACACCATCTAAAACGGGAAGTTCAAAACAATCAAATGACTAGTAACCATCAGTACGCAGTATGTCCAGCAACTGAGAAGAGGGAACTGTTGTTCAGGTATTTGTTTCCACGTTCATCCCTCTTCTTCTCCCTACTTCTTTATTAGAATAAGTTGTGTTGGAGAAATAGCTATAAAACATAGCAAACAATCATAGCCGCCCTCCTAGCCAAAAGAGAATATATATGTCTCCGGACCTCTTCATTACAGAAAGCTGTTCATGTCAGAATTACAGCTCCCCATATAGGACACCTCCTGAAATGTATCGTGTGCTCTACACTTAATATGACACACACCAGAATGAATGTAATATGTTTTAAAATAAATATTATACCTGGCAGAGTAAATCTGAATTGAACCAAAAGAAATATGAAACCGGGCCGAGTGAATATGTTACTAAGTGATTAATATGAATAACACATGCATCCAACTGAATAAGAAATATACTGAACTATATTTCAATCATACTGAAATTAATGTGGCCCTCACTGCAAACAATAAAGCAATCACTGAAACAAATACAATATTCATCCAAAAGAATAGGACATTTCTTGAAATGACTGACATATGTCAAGAGGAATATGACATATATTGAAATGAATATGACAGATTGAAATGAATAAAAGGTACTGAAATAAATATATTATATTCCGAAGAGAAAATAATCACATTGAAAATAATATACACTGAAATGAACATTAAAAATGTTGCAATGAATTTGAATTGCATTGATACCAGACGGCATGAGACATACAGAAGTGAAAAGGAAATGATTTAAAATTAACATCTTGTGTTGAAATTAATGTGAGCTCCACTGAATTGAATTTGATATACCTTCAAATGAGTATGACCAAAGCTGAAATTCTCATGACATTTGTAAAAATGAATATGGCATGCATTGAAATTAATATGGGACATATTCAAATAAATATAATATCTGTTAAAATGGATAAATTGCATCTTAAAATTAATATGACATGTTAATATGAATAAGACACTGATTGAAATAAATATAACATTGAAAGGAAAGGAATTTGTTAAAATAAATATGACATGAGTTGAACTGAATATGACCTTCATTTAAATGAATTTGGCATACTTTAAAATGAATACGAGTAACATTAAAATGAACAACATTTATAACAATGAATACCGCTTGCATTGAAAGTAATATGATAAACATTGACATGATTATGTGTTGCAATGGATATGATTCATGTCAAAATTAACATGTGTTAATTTGAAAGAGACATCTATTGAAAGGAATATGACACATGCTAAGATGAATATGACATGCTTTAAAATGAATATGAGCCCGACTGAAACAAACTCAAAGGCCTTAAACTAAATATGACCAATGTTGAAATTAAATTGAAACTTGTCAAATTGAATATGTTATGCTTTGAAATTAATATAATGCACAACAAAATAAATATTGCATGCATTGAAATGAATAAGACCCATGGATATGACCCATGTTATAATTATTATGACATGTGTTGAGGTGAATATGACATCCATTGCAAAGAATATGACATTCATTGGAAAGAATATGACACATGTTAAGATGAATATGAGGCACTTTGAATGAATATGACACCTGGTGCAATTAATATGGCCTACATCAAAATTCATATGACATTCTGTAACATGATAATATGAATATGACACTATGGGGGTCATTCTGACCCTGGCGGCCGGTGGCCGCCAGGGCCACCGACCACGGGAGCACCGCCAACAGGCTGGCGGTGCTCCCACGAGCATTCTGACCGCGGCGGTTCAGCCGCGGTCAGAAGCGGCAAGTCGGCGGGCTCCCGCCGACTTACCGCTGCTCGGGGGAATCCTTCATGGCGGCGGCGCCATGAGGATTCTGACCCCCCCTACCGCCATCCTGTTCATGGCCAATGGCATGGGCACGGCAGGGGCCCCCGTAAGAGGGCCCCGCAAAGTATTTCAGTGTCTGCCTTGCAGACACTGAAATACGCGACGGGTGCCACTGCACCCGTCGCACCTTCCCACTCCGCCGGCTCGATTACGAGCCGGCATCCTCGTGGGAAGGGAGTTTTTCCCTGGGCTGGCGGGCGGTCTTTTGGAGACCGCCCGCCAGCCCAGGAAAAAACTCATAATACCCTCCGCGGTCTTCTGACCGCGGAGCGGTATAATGGGGGCGGAATTCTGGCAGGCGGCCTCCGCCGCCCGCCAGAATCAGAATCACCCCCTATTTGTAATGAATATGAAACCATGTGAGATACATGTAGCATGCTTTGAAATGAATATTGCACAAATCATAATTAACACAAGCCATGTTTAAATGAATATAACCCTGGTTTAAATGAATATAGCTTGCAATGACTTGCTTTAAATTTCATATTAAATATTGAAATTAATATTACATATTCTGAAAAGATATGATATAGCCTAAAATGAATTAGATAAAATTAATATACCCCACATTTAACAAAGTATAAAACAATGAACCAGCCTTTACCATGCATCTATGACATGCATCCATTTACAACGCAGGATAGTTCTTCTACATTTGTCACACAGTACTTTTTTTTTAGAAAAACATTTATTAGTTTTATTAGCATTTGTCTTAACAATTATACACAGTCTTTGTAAAGAATTAAAGGATAAAACGGGTAATATCCGCCCAAGACATTTTCAATGCAGGGTCTTAGAATGCACTAATAGATTAAACGAACAATACATATAGTTTGTGTCAAGGCAATAAACATTATACAGAATGATTACATAATGATGATGGGAGAAACAGAGCCATGAACTACAGTCTCGCTCCAGAAAGCGAGGCAGGAGTAAGTATACATCATCATCATTATCAATCATGAAAGGTGCCTTCTAACTTTAATTTAACACCCCAACATTTTCCCCTCCCTCCCGCCCTCTTCAAACCCTCCCTGTGTGAGGGTATGGGATCAGATCCCCTCTGAGGGTACTATTAGTTAGTCACTAGACTAGTCTGGTATGAACTACATAAAACCCCTAGCTTTGAGATCCCCTGTGGTCCGGTGGAGCCGGTCTGAGCCACGACACAGTAGTACTGCGCTTAGTCAACACAAGACCCAGAAGAATGCATTTCCTGGATAAGTGTGTGCATGTCGGTGAGGGCAGCATCCCCAGTAGTATCTGGTGAATATCTGTCTTAAGATCCCAACCCGAAACCCCGGAGAGGCATTGAATCACAGATTCCCAGAATCTCGATAGTGCTTGGCAGGACCATATTATGTGCCTGGCAGGTCCATATCATATGCAAGAAATCCTTTCCCAACTATCAAGTCATCTGTGATCAATCAGATGGAGCGTGCGTGGGGTGACGTAAGCCTTGTACTGGAGTATTTTAAAGCAGACGTTAGAAACAAAGTCATTGCACGGAGTCGATTACGTGAGTTGGGTAGGAAAATGCCACTATTGGCATGGCTACCCCCTCACTTTTTGCCTTTTGTTGATGCCAGCTTCGATTGAAAGTGTGCTGGGACCCTACTAACCAGGCCCCAGCACCAGTGTTCTTACCCTAAATATGTACCTTTGTCTCCACAATTGGCATAGCCCTGGCACACAGTTAAGTCCCTTGTAAAAGGTAACCCTGGTACCAAGGGCCCTGTAGCCAGGGAAAGTCTCTCAGGGCTGCAGCATGCATTATACCACCCTGGGGACCCCTCTCTCAGCACATGCACACTTCCTCACAGCTTGTGTGTGCTGGTAGGGAGAAAAATACTAAGTCGACATGGCACTCCCCTCAGAGTGCCATGCCCACAACCCACTGCCTGTGGCATAGGTAAGTCACCCCTCTAGCACGCCTTACATCCCTAAGGCAGGGTGCACTATGCTACAGGTGAAGGCATAGTTGCATGAGCTCTGTGCCCCTACAGTGTCTAAGCCAATTCTTAGACATTGTAAGTGCAGGGTAGCCATATAGAGTATATGATCTGGGAGTTTGTCAAACACGAACTCCACAGTTCCATAATGGCTACACTGAATACTGGGACGTTTGGTATCAAACTGCCATCTTGGAGATGCCCCCTGCATGCCAGCCCAACTGCTAGTGCTAGGCTGACTGGTCTCTGCCAGCCTGCCACTTCCAGACCAGTTTCTGGCCACATGGATTGAGTGCCTTTGTGCACTTTGTGACCAGGAACAACACCTGTTCTGGGTGGAGGTGCTTCGCACCTCCCCCTGCAGGAACTGTAACATCTGGCGGTGAGCCTCAAAGGCTCAAGCCTGGTGTTACAGCACCCCAGGGCACTCCAGCTAGTGGAGATGCCCGCCCCCAGGCACAGCCCCCACTTTTGGCGGCAAGTCCAGGGAGATAATGAGTAAAACAAGGAGGTGTCACCCCCTTAGCCAGGTCTACCCCTCAGGTGACTAGAGCTGAAGGGACCCCTTCCTTAGTTTTGTTTTGGAGGATTTAGCCCAATAGGAATAGGGATGTGCTTTCCTCCCCAAAGGGAGGAGGCACAAGGAGGGTGTAGCCACCTTCAGGGACAGTAGTCATTGGCTACTGCCCTCCAGCCTTAACACACCCCTAAATTTAGTATTTAGGGGCAACCCTGAACCCAGGAAATCAGATTCCTGATTACCTACAAAGAAGAATGACCTGAAAAACCCAGCAGAAAATGAGGAAGACGACAATTGCTTTCACCCCAGCCCTACGTGCCTATCTCCTGATTCAAAGATCCTGCACCAGCAACGCATCCTGCGGGCCCAGTGACGTCTGCCGACACAGAGGACTGCCCTGCAACTACAAAGGACCAAGAACTCCTTAGGACAGCGGATCTGTCTACCTCAAACAAGAAGAAACCATCTTTAAAGGGAATCTCAACTCACTTCAGAAGTGTGAGTCCCCTCCACTCTGCACCCGATGCCCCTGGCCCGTGTCCAGAGAAACCAACTACCCAGAGAGGATCCCCAGGCAACTCTGATGACGTGTCCACCCTGGGCTAACCTCTCTGCACCCCCACAACAACACCTGCAGAGGGAATCCCAAGGACCCCCCGACCGTGACTGCCCTGAAAAAAGAAACCTGACACCTGGAAGAACCACTGCACCCTCAGCCCCCAGCCTTGTGAAGAACCAAGCACTGGTGCAGTAGTGACCAGCAGGTGGTCCTCACCCTTGCCCAGTCAATGGCTGCAGGCAGGGCCCCCCTGCGCCCTGCCTGCAACGTCTAAGTGACCCCAGGGTCTCCCCATTGATTTCATTAAGAAACCCAACGCCTTGTTTGCCCACTGTACTGGGCTGCCCCTGTGCCGCTGAGGGTGTGCTTTGTGTGCCTACTTTGGACCCCCAGTGATCTACTAAACCCCCTTGGTCTGCTCCCCGAGTACGCAGGTACTTACCTGCCAGCAGACTAGAACCGGAGCACCCCCTGTCTCTATATGCTCCTATGTTATTTGGGCCCCTCTTTGACCTCTGCACCTGACCGAGCCTGTGTTGCTGGTGCTGGGTGTTTGGGGGAGACTTGAACCCCCAACGGTGGGCTGCCTATGCCCTGGAGACTGAACTTGTAAGTGCTTTACTTACCACATTAACCTAACTGTACTTACCTCCCCCAGGAACTGTTGAATTTTGCACTGTGTCCACTTTAAAACAAGCTTATTGCCATTTTATGCCAAACTGTGTACATGACTGTTTTGATTCAAAGTCCTATCTATACCTATGCGAAAGTACTTTACATTTAATGTACTTGCCTGCAATTTGAATTGTGTGGTTCTAAAATAAATTAAGAAAATAATATTTTTCTATATAAAAACATATTGGCCTGGAGTTAAGTCATTGAGTGTGTGTTCTCATTTATTGCCTGTGTGTGTACAACAAATGCTTAACACTACCCTCTGATAAGCCTACCTGCTCGACCACACTACCACAAATAGAGCATTAATATTATCTATTATTGCCTCTGTCAACCCCTGGACTCTGTGCACACTATCTCTCACTTTGAGATAGAATATACAGAGCCAGCTTCCTACAAGTAGTCTCTGGAGCCAGTGCGGTGTCGGTTCCCAACTGCTACTGGGAGATGAGGTGTTGGTTCCTTACTGCTAGGCAGACAAGGTGGGGTGTTGGCTCCTAATGGTTGCAGGGGATGTGATTCGGTGATTTGGCAGAGTTGAGTGTCACAGGTGTCAGTGATGCAGCACTCGGGATTCACGCTGTGGTGGGACTTCAGAGGCACTGCAGCGGCATCGGGCCTGCAGAGGCCACCATGGTCATTACACTCAGTGGAAACCACAGCTCTGGTACAGTCAGCAGCATGGAGTCGGGCAGTAGGACTGGTTCCGAAGTCTCTCTGGAGTCGATGTACTTGGTTTCTTCTTGGTTGCACCAGAAATCACTGCCAATGGCCCACAAACTGGATATGGCACCACTTGGCAAGTCAGGAGGCTCAGCAAAAGAGAGCCTTGGTGCTGGTTGATGTCCCTGAGATTTGGAAAGCTTGGTACATGTCCTTGGAGAACCTTTGGAAGCAGCATGTAGAAGGCAAAGTCCAACCTTTTCACTCCCAGAACAGAAGCAGCAAGCAGCAGGCCAGCACAGCAAAGCAACAGACATAGTGGCAGTCCCTACTACAGCATAAAGCTCTTCTTTCTGGCAAAATACCCTCAGACTAGAAGGATTCTAACTTTGGGGGTCAGCGATCCAGTACAGATACCCAGTTCTGCATTATAAGTAGGCAAACTTCAAAGAGAAGTCTTTTTAGTGCACAAGACCTGGCCTTTCCTACCCTGGCCCTAGATACACATGCCAGGGGGTTGGAGACTTCTTTCTGCAAGGACAGACACAGCCCTATTTAAGTGCAAGTGTCAGCTCCTCCAACCACTCTAGCTTGGGAAAACCCATCAGGATCTGCAGGGCACACCTCATCTCCCTTTGTGTGACTGTTTAGAGTGAATTCACAAACAGCCCAACTGTCATCCTGCCCCAGACACGTATTCCACAGACAGGCAGAGGCACAGAATGGTTTAGCACAAAAATGGCCACTTTCTAAAAGTACAATTTAAAAAACAACTTCACCAATAGATGTTTCAGAGACTCCAATCTCCAAATCTCTATCTGCTCGCAGTGGGAAATAACACTTAAAAGATATGTCAAGGAAATTCCCAAGTTACCGTATGGGAGAGATAGGCCTTGCAATAGTGAAAGATGAATTTAGCAATGTTTCACTATCAGTACATGTAAAACACACCAGTACACGTCCTACCTTTTAAATACACTGCACCCTGCCCATGGGACTGCTTTGGGCCTACCTTAGGGGTAACTTACATTTAATAAAGACAAAGGTTTGGGTCTTGCAAGATGGTGCACTTGCCAGATCGAAATGGCAGTTTAAAACTGCCCACACAGAGACTGCAGTGGCAGGTCTGAGACATGTTTAAAGGGCTACTCGTGGATGGCACAATCAGTGCTGCAGGCCCACTAGTAGCAATTGATGTACAGGTCCTGGATACACCTGGTGCCTAAACTAGGGACTTACTGGTAAATCAAATATGCCAATCATGGATAAACCAATGACCAATACCACTTTCACAGAGAACAGATGCACTTTAGCACTGGTCAGCAGTGGTAAAGTGCCTAGAGTTCTAAAGTCAGCAAAATAAGATATTCAGCACAGGATCAAAAACAGGTCAGAAGCAAAATGTTTGGAGATAACGCTGCAAAAAGAGCTATTTCTAACAGGAGTTAATGATGGTTTTATGGCCTAAAGGTGGGTAGAGGTAAAGGGAGGTAAGGATAATTTTGAATATAGGGTTGGGTAGAGGTAAAGGTAAGTAAGGAATAAAAAACACACACTCATATTTATGTGTGTGTGTGTGTGTATATATATATATATATATTGCCACTAGGGAGATATAGTTAGGACCTAGTTTCTATAGAAAAAGTGTCTTGTTGCTTGTCTATATGTTTGCCGCAGGTTGATGAATCTTTACAAAATTTTCCCAAAAGATTTGACGTGCAAGTGAGCTGCTGTCTGGAAATTTTCAGGGTGAGTTAAAAGGGGAGTCCCAAAACACTTTTTCCTCATTCATTTCTGATAAGGATTTCGAACTGCTATAGCACCCAAACCACTTGACGGAATTACACCAAATTTGGCAGGTCCTGGGCATTTTACATGGAGGAGCCACCTGGGCCCCTCTGCAGCCCCAGGGACTGCCACCTCCTTGGGGTACTTATCAAAAGGGATGCCAGGGGGCTGCGTGGCCCCCACAGCCCAGGGACCACCACCTCCCTGGGGCTCAATTTAAATACAGTGTGGGGTTTATGTGCCCCTTGTAGCCTGGGGGACCACCACTTCCCCCGGGCACTTATCAAAATGGATGTGGGGTGGCGCACAGCCACCCGGACCCCTGGGGACCACCACCACACAGGGCCAGATCCTGCTATGTCCCAGGGTGCCTACTCCTGGGACATAGCTGTTTGCTTTTGCTTGGTGGGAGATGACAGCTCCCACCAAGTAAACGCAATCAAAGCCCGTTTTCTGACAGCTGGAGCTGTCAAACAGCCCCCACTGTCAGAAAGTGGAATTTTCATCTGTTTTCCTGCACACAAATATACATGCAGGGAAACAAATGAAAACATTGCTCCCACAAACAGGGAACTGCTATTTAAAGCAGGTTCCTGCTTTTGGGAGCAGTGCCATCTCCCACAGGATGTGGGCAGTCGGCTAGGACCACAGGGGCCTTGAGGCTCCCCGGCGGTCCTGTTACTCCCTTTCTTGATCTTCCATCCCAAAGTGGGATGGAAGAGAGAGAGATTGTCAATCCAATGGTGTAAGAGTTACGTTTGGATGCAGAACAGAACATAGGCCCTCATTCTGACCCTGGCGGTTCTCTACCGCCAGGGCCAACGGGGGCGGGAGCACCGCCGACAGGCCGGCGGTGCTCCCTTGGTCATTCTGACCGCGGCGCTTTGGCCGCGGTCAGAACGGGAAAACCGGCGGTCTCCCGCCGGTTTTCCACTGACCTTAGAATCCTCCAAGGCGGCGCAGCTCGCTGCGCCGCCGAGGGGATTCTGACCCCCCCTACCGCCATCCTGTTCATGGCGGGAAAGCCGCCATGAACAGGATGGCGGTAGGGGGGGGTCGCGGGGCCCCTGGGGGCCCCTGCCATGCCCATGCCAATGGCATGGGCACGGCAGGGGCCCCCGTAAGAGGGCCCCGCAAAGTATTTCAGTGTCTGCCTTGCAGACACTGAAATACGCGACGGGTGCCACTGCACCCGTCGCACCTTCCCACTCCGCCGGCTCGATTACGAGCCGGCATCCTCGTGGGAAGGGAGTTTTTCCCTGGGCTGGCTGGCGGTCTTTTGGAGACCGCCCGCCAGCCCAGGGAAAAACTCATAATACCCTCCGCGGTCTTCTGACCGCGGAGCGGTATAATGGAGGGCGGGATCCTGGCGGGCGGCCTCCGCCGCCCGCCAGGGTCATAATGAGGCCCATAGTCACTTCTAGCTTAATGGTCAAGGTTTTGTGCTGTCACTCAGTAGGCTGAAGGGACAAATCCTAGTTTTGCTTGGCAGTGTCTTTGTTTATCTCCTAGTGTTTTGACTACTAAACCTCCCTAGTGATGAATTGTTAGAAATGGGGTCTTTGGTTGGCAGTCCGGTTACCCCCTGTCAAAGCAAGGACCCGCACTCTAATCAGGGTCAAGGAGAATCCCCCTCAGTTAACCCCTGCTCACCCCCTCGGTAGATTGGCACGAGCAGGCAGGCAGGCTTAACTTCAGAAGCAATGTATAAGGTATTTGAACCAACACACACAGTAACTCGGTGAAAACATTACAAAATGACACAATAAATAGATAATATTTATCTGAACAAAACAAGACCAAAACGATAAAAATATAACACACACAAGTCAAGTTATGAATTGCAAAAGGAAAAAGAGTTTTAAATCCTTTAGAAAACAATGAGAATGCAGTTACCGCTCAAAAGTACCTGGGTAGTGTCAAAATAAAGCCGCACGGGCGAGTGTGCGTCAAAAAGGCCAGTGATGCATCGAGTTCTCATCCTCATGCAAGAATGTGTATCATTCCTCCTTCAGTTGGGTCGGCGTGTGTCATTTCTTTTCTCCCGCAAGACAGCAATGCATCGATCCAGATGGGCACCTCAGATCTGGGCAGGCTTTGAGTTGATTTCCCACGTCCAGCGATGTTGCGTTGAAATTCCGGTCGCACAGTATCACGAAGGTATGCTGTGTGGGATTTGCGTCATTATCAGCCTCCGTTAGCGGGTGTTGCGTTCCGTTTCTCCAGCTTTGTTGCGTTGATCTTCCAGCTGTGATGCAGGTAAAGCATTGATTTCAGCCGGGAAGCCGGCGGCACATCGTTTCTCAGCCACGCCACCAAGGGTACGTTGAAAATTTCCCTGCACTGCGATCTGTGCGTAGAATTTCAGTTCTTGTCTGCCAACTTCACCTTTCAAGGGCCCAGGAACTGGATAGGGCACCACTTGGCAGGGCAGGAGTCTCAGCAGAGAGTCTGGTTGCTGGCAAGGGAAGTCTTTGATGGCCCTGAGGCTTCATCAATAGGAGGCAAGCTTAGATCAAGCCCTTGGAGATTCTTCTCAAGCAGGAATACACAAGAAAGTCCAGTCTTTGTCCCCTTTCACAGGCAGAAGCAGCAACTGCAGGATAACCCAACAAAGCACAGTCACTGGCAGGGGCAGAACTTCTCCTTGGCATAGGTTCCTCTTGATTCCAGAAGTGATCACATTTTTGGGAGTTTTCGGGGCTCTTCTTATACCCCTTTCTGCCTTTGAAGTAGGCCTACTTCAAAGAGAAGTCTCTGTTGTTTTCAGGAACCGGCCTTGCCCAGGACAGGCACCAGACACACACCAGGGGGTTGGAGACTGCATTGTGTGAGGGCAGCACAGCCCTATCAGGTGTGAGTTACCACTCTTCCCCTTCCTCCTAGCACATATGGCTACAACCCAGCTCCCTTTGTGTCACTGTCTAGAGAGAGGTGCAAACAGCCCAACTGTCAAACTGACCTAGACAGGGAATCCACAAACAGGCAGAGTCACAGAATGGTCTAAAAGATGTATTTTTAAATTGTGAGTTCAGAGACCCCAAACTCCACATGTCTATCTGCTACCAAAGGGAATCTGTGGCTTAATAATATTTAAAGGCAGCCCCCATGTTAACCTATGAGAGAGATAGGCCTGCAACAGTGAAAAACAAATTTGGCAGTATTTCACTGTCAGGACAGGTAAAACACATAAGTACATGTCCCACCTTTAACATACAATGCACCCTGCCCATGGGGCTACCTAAGGCCTACCATAGGGGTGCCTTACATGTAAGAAAAGGGAAGGTTTAGGCCTGGCAAGCGGGTACACTGGCCAAGTTGAATTGGCAGTTTAAAACTGCATACACAGACACTGCAGCGGGAGGTCTGAGCCATGTGTACAGGGCTACTAATGTGGGTGGCACAACCAGTTCTGCAGGCCTACTAGTAGCATTTGATTTACAGGCCCTGGGCACCTCTAGTGCATTGTACTAGGGACTTACTAGTAAATCAAATATGCAAATCATTGAAAGCCAATTACACACACATTTTACATGGGTACATGGGAGCACTTGCACTTTAGCACTATATAGCAGTGGTAGTGCCCAGAGAATCAAAATCAGCAAAAACTGAGTCCAGCATACATCAACAACCTGGCAAACAGTCAAAAAGTTAGGGGAGACCACGCCAAGGATGCCAAGTCTAATATGGATCATTCATGTTTCTTGCCAGTCTGATACGTGGTTTGACTGTCATAGGTATGTCTGGAAGCTTCAGAGTAAACAGTCACCTATGGCCTAAAGGTTTAGATCAATAGACTCTCACACTGAAAGTTGAGGATTTTACTCCAGGTGTGCCCGTGGCCATTTTCCTTCTTTAATTTCTTTTACATTAAAAGTTTAAGATTCATACTGTAAGGTGCTCACACTCTTTTGAGTTGACAATTTATTTTTACTTTTCAGTTAGTCCAGAAATATCTAATTTTAAGTATATCATTCATCAAAGCCTAAAAAGCTTTCCATCTCTCTCATCTCTTTCTCCCACTCACATACCCACTCAGACCCCTACGTGCCCATTCACAGACTCACTCACTCATGCATGCACCCACTCACAGACCCACTCAGACCATGTGCATCCAATCAAAGCCCCACTCAGATCCTCATGCGCCCACTCAGAAATCTACTCAGACACTTATGCACCCACTCTCAGACATACTCAGACGCTCACACGTCAACTCACAGACCTACTGAAACCCTCACGCACCCACTCACAGGCCAACACAGACACTCATGCACCCAACCCATTCGGTGCACACCCAAAGGGCCATGTGCAGCGTGGGAGTTGGGTGCGTAGGGGGGTTGGCCGCAGGTCAGGTGTTGCAGGCAACCCGCACCACGCATGGCAGAAGACTGTGCATGACAAATGGTTGGGCGCTTACAGAGGATTGGCGTCAGGGCCTGGCCACAGGCCCTGAAGCCACCCGCCATTGCGTACAGCCAAAGGCCACTCGTCGAGGTGGTTGGATTAAGGGTAGTAATGAAAAATACTATACGTAAAAATAAAAATGTAGAAGTTCACTGACAAAAACAAAGGTTACAGGGATGTTATAATTAGGAAATAGAATTAGAAAAACATATAAATGTACTTAAAAAAACAAAGATTACCGAGACGTTATAGTTAGGCTCACATTTTAAACGTACCAAGCCATGGAAATTCACCTGTTATAGTTAAAGTTATCTATAACTTGTGTCCTAAGGTAAATATAACTTGCGGGGATAAGTACTGAGAGTAGGGCATGATGAGTAAGTAGTAAGAGATGAGGAGTGCTGCATGACGTATGAAGAGCGAGAGATGAGTATTGAAACATGGGAAGCAAAGGATGAGTGATTAGGAGTGAAGGTTGCGAAAGGAAGACTGAAGAGTGAAAACACAAAACCAAAGATGAATGTTGATTGAAGAGGAGTGAGGAATGAGGTGTAAGGGATGAGAGTTAAAGAGTGAGAAATGATGAGATAGAGACTAAGGCCCTCATTATGACATTGGTGGTAAATCCCACTTACCGCCATGCTGACTGCCGCCAGCTTACCGCCGTGGATGTCCGTTCACCATATTAGGACACACACACACCAATCCGTCAGTATTCAGCCACATACACAAATCCGCCAGACCAAAGGTCACTGATAAAGTGGTAAAGTGGTGGTATCAAAACCCACACCATTACGCCAACAGAAAAACGCCCATCACATTATGACCCACGAATCACCACGGCAGACATTCAACCGCGGTAAACCATTGGCAGTACATACCATTGCGCTCAAAATGGACACACACAAACAAAACAATACCACATCGGACAATTCAAACAACACACCTGACACCCATACACATACCACACCCACACCACTATAAAACACACACCCACATTACTCACAACCCTTTACCATTTCAAACCATTGTCAGCAGAGAGACATCAAGACCACTGACACAACTAGAGCCACACACTATTCATACCTATATGTCAACATCAGGGCAGTGCGCGCTTTACGGGCGACCAGAATGCAAAAACCTAATGATTTCCAGCTAACATAATTTATGCATTGTGCTGATATAATGTTGTTTAACCTTTTGCATTGCAGAGTTTCATCCTGAAGACTTATGTTCAGCATGCATATAAATATTGTCCACATGTAATGTACTGCTGCAGGCTTTCAGACTGTGTCAGGGTGTGGTCCCTTTCCAGGGCCTTCTAGAAGATTCTCTGCAGCATGCCTAGGTGTGGTTGGTGGGCTGGGCTAAAACTCTACAAAGGGAGCCAGCCCAGCTCCACGTGCTCACTATTCAGAGGTCCCGGTGCAGAGCAGCAGCAACTTCCTGAGCTCCTTTTTCGGAGGCCTAATTGGATCTTCCAGACCTCGCCCTTTCACTGCGCTTGGTGATTCTTGATCAGGGCGGTAAGACAGAGGTCGGGCTGGGCCCCAGATCCCGTTCTCGAAGGAGTTTGAGTTCTTGGGCCTAATTATCATGATAAAATCTTTTGACTCTCGTGCGTGTGAAAGTGTGCTTGATGTTTATTGGGCATTTACATTCTGGCATTCGAATCGGCAAGATGTGCAATTCCTTACTCGTGTTTAATTCATGTGATTCATTGTGCGTTACCATTTCCAGGCATTCATATGGTAACATTTGAATCGGCAAAACGTGCAGTTCTTTCCTTGTGCTTTAACCCTTGATATTCAATGTGCATTACCATTTCCAGGCATTCATATGGTGACATTCGAATCAGCAAGACGCGCGATTCTTCCCTCGTGCATTAACCCTTGACATTCATTGTGAGTTACCATTTCCAGGCTTTCATATGGTGACATTCGAATTGGCAAGACGTGCGATTCTTCCCTTGTGCTTTAACCCTTGATATTCATTGTGCGTTACCATTTCCAGGCATTCATATGGTGACATCCGAATCGGCAAGACGCGCGATTCGTCCCTCGTGTTTTAAACCTTGATATTCATGGTGCGCTACCATTTCCTGACATTTACATGGTGGCATTCGAATCAGCGAAACGCGCGATTCATTTCTCGTGTGTAACTCATGCTGTTCATTGTGCGCTACCATTTTCTGGCATTTACTTGGTGGCATTCGAATCGGCAAGACGCGCAATTCATTTCTCGTGTGTAATTCATGCAGTTCATTGTGCGCTACCATTTCCTGGCATTTACATGGTGGCATTTAAATAGGCGAGACGTGCGATTTCATTCTTGTGTGTAATTCATGTTATTCATTGTGCGTTAACTTTTTCTGGCATTTTCATGGTGACATCTGAATCGGCAGGAAGCGCGATTCTTTTCTTGTGTTTAATATCACGGTGTTCATAATGTGCTACGTCTTCATGGCATTTACGAGGTGGTTTTCTAGCCAGCAAGACACGTGATTTATTTCTCGAGCCTAGCTTATGTTATTCATGGTGCACAATCATTCTATGGTATTTACAACCTTTGTGAAAGTATACAATGTGCATAATTCATGTTTCCTACAGTTTTTAAAAGAACAAAATGTTAGAGTTCTAGATGTTATGTAGTGTGTATATAATAATGTTTTTCTTTCCCTGATCATCATGCAAAAGATAATGTTTGAATCTGAAAATTGCATTTGACTATTTCTTGATTTCCTCTCAGGTGTCCAGTAGTCTTGAAGCCTAGTTGTTTATGTCCACTCATAGGTTATCTATGAGTTCAGAACGAAAATGCTTAGAGTTATAATCTAGTACTGATTCATATGATATAATCTTGATATTGTGTGTTTTAACCTTTTGCTTCCTACAGGTCTCCTTCCCAGCTGTTCCCTTCCTAATCCCCTTTTTCCCACTTGGACTCTCTTAGACTCTGTGATAATTCTAATCAGAGTATTGGAGCTGTCTTGTGGTGGAAGTGCTGGGAACATGCACAGACCCTGAGGATCTGGTGACTCTGACACTATACACCACTCACGCACCCCACATCACACACCTCAACACATCACCCAACACACCCTCACCAACACACCTCACACAACACCCATGGCACCACAAAGACACATTCCCGTTTCACAGAGGAGAAGCTAAGGGTCATGGTGGAGGAAATTATCAGGGTAGAGCCACAGTTATTTGGAGCATAGGTGCAGCAGATATCATTAGCTAGGAAGATGGAGCTATGGCGGAGAATCGTGGAGAGGTGTCAACTCCGTGGGACAGCCCCCAAGAACTAGGGATGACATCAGGAAGAGGTGGAACGACCTACAGGGGAAGGTATGTTCCATAGCAGCAAGACACTAGCTCTCTGTACAGAGGACAGACGGTGGACCCTCACCTCCTCCCACGCATCTAACAGCATGGGAGGAGCAACTCTTGGCAACCCTGCATCTTGAGGGCCTGGCCGGAGTCGGAGGAGGACTGGACTCTGGTAAGTCAACTCTCTACTACTATCACCCCCCTACCTGCATGCCATCATATACCCCCACCCTCACCCTCACCCCCATCACTCCACCACTTTTCACACACCCCATCATCACATCTCACTCATCTCAATGCCAAGCCCTGCATGCTCTACCAATGCATGGAAACCACTCACAGCCCTTCATGGACACTCATCACTAAAGCATGCACACTGTAGAGAATGAACTATCCCACCATACACCAACGTACACCAGTGAAAGTTGCAAGGGCAAATCCAACTAAAGAGGGTAAGCCACGGATGCACAATATGTCAAACACAGAACCCATAGCACATCATTTACATCCCCCCAGGTACCCCATCCAATGTCAGCAGAGAGGAGGGGGCCAGCAATATCTGGTCCCCCAAATGAAGAGGCCCACAGTGATGACAGCAACTCTGGTCTTCAAGATCTGGATGACATACCTGGCCCATCAGGGACCGCTTGATAGCCGATTACGCAGGCCCAGTCACACACCACCACAGAGCCTCCCCATCAGGAAACACCACCACAGCACCCACCCAGCGTACCCACACCTCTGTCCCCAGGACACGTCAATCAGCAGTGTGTCCACCTCTACAGGGACCCAAGGCCACACCTCATACCCAAGAAGATCAGGGACCTGGGGTCAGTGCAGTTGGCACACAGTTCAGGTGACAGAGGCACAGGCCAACAGGGAAACTGTAAGGAGTGCTGTGCCCATGGAACTGACTCTCCAGGTGGCACTTGCAGAAATCCTGGGAGCCTACCAACATTCCCAGAACACAATGGGCCAGATCCTGGACAACGTGCAGGAGGACAGGCGGCTGCAGGAGGGACAGTACCAGGGGATCAGGGAGGACTTGCAGGCCATCAACAACACCCTAATCTCCATAGCAGGGGTGCTGGAAGACATGACCAATGTTATGAGGGAGGCAGTCTCACACCAGCAGGCCCCTGCCACTAGCCAGACATCTGAACAGCCTTCCACTTCCACTGCCGTTAGTGGCCAGGAGGCCCCGTCATAAGACTCACAGGCTCACAGCACCCCTCTACCTGCAGAAGGTGAACCAACCCACAAACGTTCCCTGTGATCCAGACAGAAGTCAGGGACACTTGCCAAGACCCCCACCAGGAAATGAAACTCTCCTGATTGACACCCTTGTGTCCCACCCTGTCACCCTGTCCTCCTTGAACTGCCATTGATCCCCTTCCTATGTCCCCTTGGACAATGCACATCTGCTACAAACTGCTACAAACAGACTGGACCAATACCCTGAACTTTTCTCCATCATCACCCCATCCCATTGCACCTCCATATTTTAGCACTTCAATAAACACCCTTGGAAAAAAAAGAAGTTTGGAGTATGTCATGTATATCAAATATCTATTCATTGAAACAGGTACACACATTGCAAATCAACTGTACAGAAAATGAGCATAGATTAATGACCTGAAGCTGGCTGCAGTGATCACACCACGAGTATATGTGAGGTCACCAACATCTGCAAAATGAATTGCCAGAGGGAACAGTAAGTGGGCATAGAAGTGGGAAATATCAGCATTCCATTGCCACACAAATTCAAAAAAAGTCATTGAAATGTGAAGTAACACTGTCCTACCTGTGTGTCATTGAAGGTATTTTTGGATCACAGATGTTCTGTTGTCCTCATCCTCATCCTCTGCCTCCTCATCCTCACTGTCCACAGGGTCCACTGCTGGCACACAGGCATCTCCAGCCTTCTCCTCCTGCAGGAATGGGACATGGCGTCTGATGGCCAGGTTATGTAACATGCAGCATGCCACCACTATCTGGCAGACCTTCTTTGGTGAGTAGCACAGTGATCCACCTGTTAGATGGAGGTACCGGAACCTGGGCTTCAGGAGGCCAAAGGTCCTTTCAATTATCCTTCTGGTTCTCCCATGTGCCTTATTATTATATTGTTCTTCTGCCCTTGTTCTGGCATTCCTCACAGGGGTCAGCAGCCATGATAGGTTGGGGTAACCAGAGTCATCTGCAAATATTGAGGGACAAAATTTAGCCACACACTACACATTTGGCCAACACCATACCCATACCCCAATATATACTGGGTGGGAACCAGGGCTCACCTTTTAGCCACACCCTGTGCCTCTGTAGTTGGCCCATCACATTTGGTATGCTGCTATTCCTCAGGACAAAGGCATCATGCACCGACCCAGGATACTTAGCATTGATGTGGGAGATGTACTGGTCCGCAAGGCACACCATCTGTACATTCATAGAGTGGAAACTCTTCCGATTCCTGAACACCTGTTCATTCTGGGGGGGGGGGACAAATGCAATATGTGTTCCATCAATAGCCCCAATTATGTCGGGGATATGTCCCATTGCATAGAACTCAAACTTCACTGTGGCCAAATCTTCAACTTGGGGGAAAACAATGTAGCTGTACATGTGTTTTATCAGGGCAGACAATACTTTTGTCAGCACTATTGAGAACATTGGCTGTGACATTCCTGCTGCCAGCCTACTGTCACTTGGAAAGAACCAGTTGCCAGGAAATGGAGTACAGATAGCACTTGCACAAGAGGGGGGGATCCCAGTGGGGTGACTGATGGCAGATATCAGGTCAGGCTCCAATTGGGCACACATCTCTGTGACTGTGGCCCTGTCCAGTCCATAGGTGAGGATAATGTGCCTGTCCTCCAGTTTTGCCAAGTCCACCAGGGATCTGTACACAGGAGTATGTCTCCAGCTCCTATTCATCCGCAGCGGTAGCAATCTAAGGGACACAAGAGTGAGGATCCGGTCACAAACTGAACAATGGAGCTACAACATAACTTTGCATCCTGTAAACATGTAATGGGTCATTGTGATTTGTCCAGTATGTCCTAATTTCTCGTGTGCACAGCATTATTCCAGGGCCTTCCCCCCCCCCCCCCCCGAAATGGCGTTTGCCTGTCCTGTGTGGAGAGACAAATGGAAATGAGGTAATTCCACTGATGTTGTGCCCCGTTGCGGGAGGCGGTCGGGAACTGTTGTGCAACTCCTCATTGGTTATTGGGCCCTATGGGGTACAGTGGCCAATGGTGATCTACGCCGGTGGTGATGGTATGCACTGCCGTGGACATGACCGCTATTTTCTATCAGATTCCTCACTTGCTACCTGACCTTCCATAGGAGAGGACCTACACTGCATGTGCTGCTGTGACCTGTTTTTGGAACCTACCATGGCCCATGTGACCAGGGAAAGGGCCCCAGCCTTCACTTCGGAGGAGTTTGAGAGACTGGTGGATGGTGTCCTACCCCAGTACGGACTTCTCTATGGGCTTCCAGACCAACCGGTGAGTACACTGTGAGCACGATGCATGTGGCATGAATGCATGGAGTTGTGTGTATGAAGGTCTCGTGTAAGGGGGGTGGGTGGATGTCCTCTGCACGGCATACAGGTTGTGTGCTGGGCCATGTGTGTGTAAATGGTGATGGAAACGGGTATGGTGGGCCATATGTGTAACAGGCTGGACTGTTTGTCTAAATCTATTTTCCTGTGTTTATTGCCTCTACAGGTCAGCGCCCATCAAAAGAAAGGTATATGGTGTGCCATCGCCAAGGAGGTGCGGACCCTGGAGGTCTGTGGCAGGCAGAGCACCCACTGTCGCAAACGGTGGGAGGACCTGAGACTCTGGACACGGAAGACGGTGGAGGCCCAGCTGGGGATGGCCTCCCGATGAGGAAGGGGTGCCCGTCGAACCCTGACCCCCCTGATGGCCTGCATACTGGCAGTGGCTTATCCTTAGCTGGATTGGCGCTTGAGGGAATCACAGCAGCCACAAGGGGGGGAGTACAGTGCCCATCATTACAACTTATGCATGGTAGGGTTGTATCCGGGTGGAGGATGTGTGTCAGTGTGTGCCCCTAGGCCAGGCCTGACATTGCAGTGTAGGTCCCCCTGGTGGCTAGGGTGTAGAAGGGCAAATTTAGCTACCTAGCTCGTAGGCATGCACTAGTGGTCAGGGCTGCGTGGGTCCCAGGTGTGCTGCATTTGGCAGTGTGTGCCCCTCCCCATGCCTTGGACGCTAACTATTTCTTTGGTAGTGCAATGCATATTGCGTAGGGCTGTTCCCTCTGTGTGAGGATGCTTTGCACGCCAGCGTTGGTGTTGGTGCAGCCATTGACCAAGTGTATCCTTTGTCTCTTCCCCCCAGTTTTTGTTTTATCATCCTATCCTTGTGTGCATTAGCATAATCTAGCAGAGGAGCACAGGCACGGAGGGAGCTGCATCCCACAGGACCCAGGAGGCAGAGTCCTCCGGTGAGGGGACCAGTGGGACAGAGGGCAAGGGGAGAACCATGGTGGAGACTGGAGGGAACAGTTCTGACACAGGTACCTCCTCCGATGGAAGCTCCCTGGTGGTGGCAGACACTTCTGTGACCACCCTAGCTACAGCTGTCACCCCTGTACCAGCACCGCCCTCCCAGCAGCCTCTCATCGAGTTGCCTGTGCCCGCTCACCCAGGAGGGTGGGAATCTCCTTCGCCCCAGGCACCTCAGGCCCTGACCCAGTGAGCCCTGCTACCCTGAGTGAGGAGGCTATTGACCTCATGAGATCCATCTCTGTAGGGCAGTCAACCATTGTGAATGCCATCCAGGGGCTGGCAGCCCAGATGCAACAATCTAATGCATTCATGGAGGGCATTCACACTGGATTGGTGGCCCAACAGAGATCGATTCAGGCTCTGACCTCCTCTTTGATGGCAGCCATTGTCCCTGTTACTACCGTCCCCCTCCAACTTCCACTGCCCAGTCCCATTCCCCTCAACCCCAACCTATCCCAAGCACACATACAGACGAGCATGCACACAAGACAACACCCAAGGGTGTCATAGGCAAACACAAGCACCACACTTAATCCCACAGGCACCCACACAAACACCATCCAGTTGCAGGCACACCAACATGCACTATTTCCACTGTCTCCCCCTCTTCCTCCTCCTCCACCTCCCACCCAGTTACGTCCACACTCCCACCTGCATGCACTACATCATCATCCACTACCAGCATCACCACACCAAGCAGAACACACACCTCACTGGCAGAAACCTCCACAACAGCCATGCACACGTCCCCTGTGTCCTCTCCCACTGTGTCTGTACCCCCTCCTAGAATACACAAACGCAAGCACTCAGACAACCAACAGCCATCGACCTCACAACAGTATATAGCCCATGCAACTGTACCCAAAAGCAGCAGGCAGACAATTCCAACAACCACTCCCTCATCCTCCACTCCCATTCCTTCTCCCTCTTTCCACTAAAAGACTGTTCCTATCCACCATTGACCTCTTCCCCCCTTCCCCCCCGGTCCTGCATGTAATGCCAGGGTAGGAAGAACCCAGCCAAGCACCTCAGCCACACAGTCCACTGGCCCAGTAGTCAACTCACCCACTCGTGGTGGAAAGGGATCCAGGCCACATGTCCTGAAGAGGAAGGAGCCTGCACCAGGCAGCCTAAAGGGGAAGGAGACTGCCCCAGCTGGCAAGAATGGAAAGGAGCCTGCACCTGCCACCCTAAAGGCCAACTAGCCTGCACCAGCAGGCAGGAAGACCAAGGAGCCTGTACCAGCAGGAAGGAAGACCAAGGCACCTGCCCCAGCAGGCAGGAAGACCAAGGAGCCTGCCCCAGCAGGCAGGAAGACCAAGGGGCCTGGATCAGGAACTGTTACGGAGCACCCACCACCAACCATGGTTGTGCAGCTATCTGAGGTTGCAGGGGATTGGCAGGAGCCTCCCCCCACCAGCGGCACCACCACTGTGCAGCTGTCCGAGGTTGTAGGGGATGGCAGGAGCCTCCCCTCACCAGCAGCACCAGCACTGTGCAGCCGTCCGAGGTTGCATGGGATGGGCAGGAGCCTCCCCCCACCAGCAGTACCACCACTGCAAGGTTGCACGGGATGGACAGGAGCCTAACCCCACCAGCAGCACCACCACTGTGCAGCCGTCACCGCCAGCGGACAGTATCTAATCCTGCCTCCATTGGCTGCTGTGCAGCCTGCCCCCTCCAATACCAGTGGGCGAGACACCCAGCTGAGAGACTGTGGCCTTGCACTACCCAGGATCAAGCACAGGGCATGTTGCCCCCTCTAGAACAAGTGGGTATGACACCCACATGAGAGACTGTGGCCCATCACTCCCCAGGATCAAGCACAGGGCATGTTGCCCCCTTCAGAACCAGGGGTCTTGTTACATCTCTCGGCTGAGGTGCCACCCGTCCCTCTGAGGTGCCTGCCTATTTACCAAATGATGCCCCTGCAGTGTTCTCTCTGTGTTGAAGCAGGTGACATGTGTGGCCTTGGACTTTGGCCTGTGGCCAGGTGGCCTACGCAAATTGTGGACTGGGCTGTGTCCCTTTTTGTGTCCATATCTATATATCTATTATCTTGCCTTACTTATTTTTCATACTGTGTTGATCTCATTATATTCACTTTTGCGAAATCGTTTTGTCCTTGCATTATTCAGTTGATTTAGGGGGAGTTACTTGCTTTCTTGTGCATCTGGTTGTGTGTATGGGGCGTGTGTATGGGGTGTGTGTTGTGCGTGTGTGAGTCACTCTCGTTTTCCTCCCCCCCTCCCTTGTGTGCTAGGCGTCTGTACTCACCGTTGTCGTCTTCGCTGACGTTGGTGTTCATGGTGGAGCAGAACGTAGAATATCATTGGGAAGACATGCAGTTCAGGTTCCATAGCGTGTTGATGGTATTACCACCACTTTATCACCAACCACCAGGGTCGTAATGAGGGCCTAAAACAGTGGTGTGAAAGGTGATTGAAGGAAAAAAGGTAATGAGTGAGGGATGAAGAGTAAGAGAGGAGAAGTTTAGGACAAGCAGTGGGTGAATAGAGGTTAGGAATGAAGTCTGAGAGTTGAGAGGTGAGGTATGATGACTGAGGGATGAGGCCCGAATAGTGAAGATGTGAAGAGTGACTAAAAAGGAATATACCATGAGAAGTAAGGAGTGAGACATGAGCGATGATGCTGGGTGAAGAAAAGACGAGAAGTGAAGGATGTGGGATGAAGAATGGGAAGCGAAAATTGAGAAATTAGAGTTAAGGACAGGAAGCAAGGAATTAAGAACAATGAGGAAAGAATGACAATCAAGGAATGGGAGTTGACGATTGGGGATGAGAAATCTAAAATAAGGGCTGAACAATAAACAGGTGAAAATGAAAAGAATGTGGAGTGAGAGATGAAGAGTGAAGAATGAGGTGTGGGCGTAGCGGAGTGAGGAATAAATGACTAGGGGGTGAGGAATTAGGATTGATAGCTAAGAATCGAGGGGTGATAAGTGGAGGATGAGTGTTAAGGAGGGAGGTTTGGTGAATGAGGGGTGATCAGTGAATCACGAGGGCAAAGGAAAATGGAAATAAGGATAAGTGATAAGCAATGAGAAATAAGAACAGAGGCATGAGATGTGAGGGATTAGATTATCCATACTTAGATAGGGTGATGTACATTTTAGGACATCTCTGTTAGTCAATTTCACTCATCACACAAAGGCCCATATTTATGAACAAGTGGTACATCAGAGCTGATGTGCCACTTTTTCTGTGCCTCCCTGCCGGCACCTAACGACACCATGTGTGCGCAGTCTTTATGGAACGGCACACCATGGTGCACATTTCACAGAAATTGTGTTGCTAGTTTGGTGCTAATCCTGCAAAGTGAAAGGAGGCCCATTTTAAAATGGGAGCCTCATTTTAACGCCTGCCGTAGGGAGGCTTTAAAAATGACACAAAAAAATAGCGCAGTGGAATCTCATATAGTCCACTGAGCCATTTGTCTGGGCCACCTAACACCGGAACGCCCCCTTGCAAACATTATGCCTGGTGCAGACATAATGTGGCACAAGGGTTTACAAAGTGGCACAATGCATGCATTGCACCACTTTGTAAACATTGTGCTGCGTTTTTGCCAAGCTAACGACACATCAGCGTAAAAAAATGATGCTAATGTGGCGCAAGGTGGAGCCAGGGCCTTCATAAATATGTCCGAAAGTGAGGAGAAATGGTGAACGACAAGAGAGATAGAATGAATGATTAGGGGCAAGATGCAAGGCATAATGATGACAAAGTGAGAAAAGAAGAATGAGTGCTGAGGTGCAAGGTATAAGGACTGACTACTGAGGGATGAGGGATTGGATGTAAGAAATTATAGATGTGTTAAGAAGAATGAGAGTGGCAGATGAGGTTTGAGGAGTGAGGAATGACAGATAATGTTTATGGGATGAGGGCTGAAAAATGAGCGGTGAGGACTGAGGGGTGATGAGTGGTCAATGAAGATGCTTTCAAAAGTAGTACGTTTTTGCATGGTTGAAGGATGAAGAAATGGGAATGATGGAGGAAGAGTGAGAGATGAGAAATCAGGAATAAGAGATGAAGTGTGAGAGCTGAGGACTGAAAGTTGATTGGCAAGGCTACAGTGAGGGATGGAGAATAAGAGAAATGTAAGGTGAAGATTGAGATCTGATGAGGTTTGAGGAGTGAGGAATGACAGATAATGTTTATGGGATGAGGGCTGAAAAATGAGCGGTGAGGACTGAGGGGTGATGAGTGGTCAATGAAGAGGTTATAAAAAGTAATACGTTTTTGCACGGTTGAAGAATGAAGAAATGGGAATGATGGAGGAAGGGTGAGAGATGAGAAATCAGGAATGAGAGATGAAGTGTGAGAGCTGAGGACTGAAAGTTGATTGGCAAGACTACAGTGAGGAATGGAGAATGAGAGAAATGTAAGGTGAAGATTGAGATCTGTCTCATGAGGAGGGAGGGATGAGTATAATCTAATATGGTGAGGGTGGTGGACTCACTGCTGAAGTGAGAGGGAGTGAGCAATGATAGATGAGGGATGTTAAGTAAGAAATCTGGGTAAAGATTGTGTCTAATGAGGGAAAAAGAGTTATGAAGGTGGGTGAGAAAATGAGGGATTAAGTGAGAGGAAAAAGGGATGAGGTTTGAGTGGTGAGGATGAGGAGTGAAGAAGGAGGAAAAGGCTAATGTGGGATGTGAGAAAGGATGAGAATTGAGGACTGAGGAGAGAGACAGGAGGAAGGAGCGATTAAAAGTGAGGGATTAAATATGACAAATGCAAAATGAAGGATGAGGAGTTAGATTTCAGGGCTGAGCATTGAGGAGGGAGAGATGATAATGAGGATTGATGGTTGATTAAAAAAGGACGAGAAGCTAAGAAAGAGGAGTGAGGTCAAGGGGCACGAGTGAGGAATGAGAACTGAGGCATGAGATGTAAAGAGCCAGCATGTCCTAAAATGGATGGTGTGGGATACATTTTAAGCTATTAGCATTGTCCATTTCACTTATTTCTCAGAGTGGGAGGTATGAGAAGTTAGGAATGAAGAAAGACGAATAGGGAGATATGAGGAATTACCTGTGACCAATAACTATAGTAGAGTGAGTAGAAAGGAGTGGGAGATAAAGGGATGGAATAATGGGTACATGAAGCACCCTCGTAGGTGCATTTCAGCTGTGATTAATGCCACTGTACTTCGAAGGTGCCAACCTGATATGCTAAAGGGATTTCTGGGACAAGGGGGACACTGTTGAACTGTTGATGTATTATACGCAGGGCCATTGGAAATATGTGGCAGAGGAGGGACAAATTGTGTGGCAGGGTTGACTAAATTATGTGGCAAACAAGGGCAAATTGTGTGACATAGCGCAGCACATTTTGTTATAGTATTACTGCATTATTATTTGATTTATACCCATGTTATCCTCCTTCAGGACCAACTCCAGCATTCTGCAACTTCATCGCCGACTGCATTGCTCTCCATGCCATAGACTCCAAAAACAACACTTTCCTCAACTTCCATCTTGATGACCACAATGACATCAACACTACCAACCTCCTTGACAGCATGAACAACTTCGGATTCATGCAACTCATCCACGACCCCATGCATACCTTAGAACTCATCTTCACTTCCAGCCACTGCATCAGGTACAGCCACACCACAGAACTCACCTAGACTGATCACTTAATTTTTCACTTCAACATCACCAGCTCACGGACCTCCAGCCCCAGTCTGCACAACGTCCCCTACCACAGCTGGAGCAGAGTCGCAAAGAACACATGGATCAATGCCCTTAACACAACCTATCCAGTCTCCTCCAACAATGTAGCCCAGAACATCAGAAACTTCAACAATTGGATCCCCAACTGCACTGACAGTGTCACTCCCATTGGCAACAACACCCACAGAAGGTCCATCAAGCAGGCTAGCTGGTATACTGAAGACCTCCGAACCACTATACAATACTGTAAACAACTGGAAAGGAGATGGTGCACCAGCAAGGATGCGACAGACAAGATGTCCTTCAAGACAGCCCTCAACCTCTACCACAACCAGTTGAGAGAATCGAAGAAAAAGGCCTGAACCTCACTCATAGAATTAAGCTCCAACAACAGCAAAGAACTCTTCTCCCAGTCGGATTCTGCAGTGTGAGAAAACAGGGGTGATTGCAGAGGCCCCCCTAACTTTTGCCCTCATTTTTCAATTTTTGGGGTTTTCCTGACTCTGATGGTGCCCTGGGCACTGCTAACTAGTCCCAGGGCCTGTGCTCTGTATAAAATAAGTATGCAAATTAGGCTAATTATAATTGCATATGTAAACCTACCTATAAGTTCCTAGTATATGGTAGGGCATGTAGGTTTAGGGACCCCAGTATAGATAGTGCACCAATAGGTGCACTGATGTGGTGCCCAGGGTCATTTTAATGGCAGGCCTGTCTTGCTGGCTGCTTTTAAACTGGAAATTCGACTTTGGAATTAAAAGTACTTCCAAAGTCTTAAACTACCTTATTGTTACATATAAGTCACCCCTAAGGTGTGCCCTATGTGTCCCTAGAGTTGGGTGCCATGTAACTATAATCAGGGACCTTATAAAAATAGTTTTAGAAGCCCTGGTGAGGTAAAACAGCCAAATTAGTTTTCCCCTCATTGTAATGAATGGCCTCCATAGGCTAGAATAGGAAGACTTTATTTTAATTTATAAAGTCCCTCTAAGTGTCAGATATCTCAAGTTTGGTATCAAATTAATTGTTATAATACATCCCACAACTTACAATTGTTGGATTTAGTATATCCTGTTCAGGTAAAGAGTTTTAAACCCTACCTCAAAAGTTGCCAACTTCAGCCCTGCAGTGCTCTGACTGGCCAGCCTCTGGCAGCCTGGCCAGGCTGCCTTGATGAGGTGTGAAGTGGCCTGGGCTGAACACAAAGGGAAGTGCCTGGGGGAGGAGAACTACCTCAGCAGAAAGGGAAGCAGGAAGGAGGGAGGGCTGCCAAACTGGTCTTCAAGGCAGGGAAGGACATTTGTAGCAGCCCAGTACCTCCCTTACATCCTGCAACCCCAGACAATTAGATACCCTCTTGATTAGATTAGGAGAGGGCAGGAGCGGGGTGTGTTTAAGATTTTTAGCCACACTAGTGGGTGGGCTCAGCCAGATGCAACTTCCAAAAATCAGTTTCAGTCAGGATGGATTTTTGAGGAATGTTGCTCCCTGGAATTGATTTTTGCCACACTTGCCAGGAAGTGGTCACCACAGGGGGAAGGACTTTGCCCCTGACTGGAGAACCAGGATCCCCCTGTTTTTCACCCAGGAGCAAGGCTTAAACTAGCAGAGCTGTACCCACACCTCAGATCCCTACCAGATCCCTACAAGTAAGAACTACAGAAGAGAAAGGACTGCCCTGCTGGACCCCTGACCTGCACCTGGACACTGCACTCTGGAGGACTGCACCAGCTGCACACTTGGGCTTCACCACAAAAAGGACTTTGCCTGGCTTCAACTGGTTCAAGGAGGGACCCCCTGTGTGCTACAGGTGAAAAATTGCTAACCAGAGTTCCCTGCACCAACTCCTGAAGAAACTGACCAGCTGACCAGTGGCAAAATTGGAGTTTGCACCAGGTGCATTCTGGGAGTTGTAGTCCGTACCCACAAGAAGCATCTCCCGGAGTTCTGGAATCTTGGTGTGAGCTGTGGACCTCAAAAGAATCTTAAAAGAACATCTGGGAGAAGATCCAGACGTTTGGAGAAATTTGGAGCACTTTTGGAAAAGAGCTCCAAAAAGGGACCGACCCGCTGCAGCATCTCTAGCCGGCTTGTCTCAACCGTGATCCGGCCTGACTTACAGGTTTGTCCCGGTGAAGAAAATCTCAGAAAAAGTGACTAAGTGCGAACGTAGAAAATTGACTGGGACATCCCAGGCAATGTATCCGAAGAGGGCTCCAAGGATGTTGGATCAAGATTCAGGTTTGCCCTGGTCGAAGGATTTTCACCTCAAAAAAATTACTAGGGGCCATATTTATAGGCCCCTAGCAGCACAGGAGTGTCACAAAATGTGAAGCTCCTGTGGTGCTAAGCACAGCCCAGTATTTACAAGGTGGTGTAAAGCCACTTCTTGTGGCTTAACATCACCTTGTAAATACAGCCCCTTCCCAAGCAGCACTGTGCATGGAAGGGATGTGCAATGGGTATTGCTGTGGGCGTGCCACAGCAACACATATTGCATTTTGACGCTGCCTCAGATTTATGACATTTTGTAAACCTGAGGCAGCGCCAAAATCTAAAGCCACCCCAAAGGGTGACGTTAGGAGGGCGCAACAAGGAGGAATACTTTTATTCCTCCTCGTTTTTTGCTTTTTCTATGTGTGCTGCATTCTGCCGCATGCATAGAAAAAGCAAAATGCCAGAAATGATTGTTTATGTGTGGGAAGGTGTCCCTTCATGCACACATAAACAGTCATTTGAAAATGACGCTTTGGCACTTCTGTGTGTGCTGCAGTGTGCAGCACACACAGAGGTGCCAAAGCGCCATTGGTCATTGTTAATGTTCCGAAAGGGACACCTTCCCACACATAAACAATCACACCCCTCAACACAGACATTCGTGCACGATGGTGCAAGGATGCCTGTGTTGGCAGCTAAATTTAGCGCCAGCGCAGGGGGAAACCGTGCTGCACCTCTTTTCTTTAAATCTGGCCCTAAGTCTGAAGGTAAAAATCTCCGCCAAGGGATCCCACAAAGCGTATCCGAGGAAGAGTTCCAGGAGGTCAGACTAAACTGGTAACTTGGTCCTACTGAAGAAAATCTTCAAGGAAATGACTAGGGCCCTCATTACAACCCTGACGGTAAATGCCACTTACCGCCGTGCAGTAGACCGCAACATACCGCTGCGGCAGCGGAATTCCGCTACAGGTATTACGACTCACAGCTTGGAATCCGCCATAATACAGACACCCACACAAGTCCGCCAAACCAAAGGTCAGTGATAAACTGGCGATAACAAAACCGACACCGTCACGCCAACAGGAATACCCCCACACTATCACGACCCACGAATCAACGCGGCGGTCTTTCAACCGTGGTAATCCATTGGCGGTACACACCGCTGCGCTCAAAATACACACACATTTACAAAACACAACCACATTGGACAAATCGAAATACACACACCTGATACACATACACACCACTCCCACACACCCAATCCAATATAAAGCACACACCCACATCACCCACAAACCCTTACTACCAGAATTTTGAAACCACGCCAGAGAGAGACACTACCTTAAACAACACCAGCATCCACAGACACACAACACCATCACTTACACCACATCCACGCAACTCAAACAACACACACCAACACATCCCCTTACACATCATAACTCACACCACCTCACACATCACCCGCACAACATCATGGCACCTCAACGCCACCCAGGTTCTCTGGGGAGGAGCTGAGGGTCATGGTGGAGGAAATTGTCCGGGTAGAGCCACAGCTATTCGGATCACAGGTGCAGCACACCTCCATTGCAAGGAAGATGGAGCTATGGCGCAGAATTGTTGACAGGGTAAACGCAGTGGGACAGCATCTAAGAACACGGGATGACATCAGGAAGAGATGGAACGACCTACGGGGGAAGGTGCGTTCCGTGGTCTCCAGACACCAGATTGCTGTACAGAGGACTGGCGGTGGACCCCCACCTCCTCCCCCACAACTAACAACATGGGATGAGCAAGTCTTGGCAATACTGCATCCTGAGGGGTACGCAGGAGTATCAGGATGTGAGAAAGTAGCCTCTTTCTAGCCTTGTTACCCCCACTTTTGGCCTGTTTGTGAGTATATGTCAGGGTGTTTTCACTGTCTCCCGGGATCCTGCTAGCCAGGGCCCAGTGCTCATATTGAAAACCCTATGTAGTCAGTATGTTTGTTATGTGTCACTGGGACCCTGCTACCCAGGACCCCAGTGCTCATAAGTTTGTGGCCTATATGTATGTGTTCCCTGTGTGATGCCTAACTGTCTCACTGAGGCTCTGCTAACAAGAACCTCAGTGGTTATGCTCTCTCTGCCTTCCAAATTGTCACTAACAGGCTAGTGACCAATTTCACCAATTCACATTGGCATACTGGTACACCCATATAATTCCCTAGTATATGGTACTGAGGTACCCAGAGTATTGGGGTTCCAGGAGATCCCTATGGGCTGCAGCATTTCTTTTGCCACCCATAGGGCGATCTGACAATTCTCACACAGGCCTGCCAGTGCATCCTGAGTGAAATAACGTCCACGTTATTTCACAGCCATTTACCACTGCACTTAAGTAACTTATAAGTCACCTATATGGCTAACCTTCACTTGATGAAGGTTGGGTGCAAAGTTACTTAGTGTGTGGACACCCTGGCACTAGCCAAGGTGCACCCACATTGTTCAGGGCAAATTCCCCGGACTTTGTGAGTGCGGGGACACCATTACATGTGTGCACTATACATAGGTCACTACCTATGTATAGCGTCACAATGGTAACTCCAAACATGGCCATGTAACATGTCTAAGATCATGGAATTGTCACCCCAATGCCATTGGTGTGTGGACAATTCCATGATCCCCCGGGTCTCTAGCACAGAACTCAGGTACTGCCAAACTGCCTTTCCGGGGTCTCCACTGCAGCTGCTGCTGCTGCCACCCCCTCAGACAGGTTTATGCCCCCCTGGGGTCCAGGCAGCCCTGGCCCAGGAAGGCAGAACAAAGGATTTCCTCTGAGAGAGGGTGTAACACCCTCTCCCTTTGGAAATAGGTGTGATGGCTGGGGAGGAGTAGCCTCCCCCAACCTCTGGAAATGCTTTGATGGGCACAGATGCTGCCCATCTCTGCATAAGCCAGTCAACACCGGTTCAGGGATCCCCCAGCCCTGTTCTGGCGTGAAACTGGACAAAGGAAAGAGGAGTGACCACTCCCCTGACCTGCACCTCCCAGGGGAGGTGCCCAGAGCTCCTCCAGTGTGCCCCAGACCTCTGCCATCTTGGAAACAGAGGTGTTGCTGGCACACTGGACTGCTCTGAGTGGCCAGTGCCAGCAGGTGACGTCAGAGACTCCTTCTGATAGGCTCTTACCTCTCTTAGTAGCCAATCCTCCTTCCTAGGTAGCCAAACCTCCTTTTCTGGCTATTTAGGGTCTCTGCTTTGGGGAATTCTTCAGATACCGAATGCAAGAGCTCACCAGAGTTCCTCTGCATCTCCCTCTTCACCTTCTGCCAAAGGATCGACCTCTGACTGCTCAGGACGCCTGCAAAACCACAACAACGTAGCAAAGACGACTTCTGCAACCTTGTATCACTTCATCCTGCCGGCTTTCTCGACTGTTTCCTGGTGGTGCATGCTCTGGGGGTAGCCTGCCTCCTTTCTGCACCAGGAACTCTGAAGAAATCTCCCGTGTGTCGACGGAATCTTCCCCCTGCAACTGCAGGCAACAAAAGACTGCATCACCGGTCCTCTGGGTCCTCTCTCAGCACGACGAGCGTGGTCCCTGGAACTCAGCAACTCTGTCCAAGTGACTCCCACAGTCCATTGACTCTTCAGTCCAAGTCTGGTGGAGGTAAGTCCTTGCCTCCACACGCTAGACTGCATTGCTGGGTACCGCGTGATTTGCAGCTGCTCCGGCTCCTGTGCACTCTTTCAGGATTTCCTTCGTGCACAGCCAAGCCTGGGTCCCCAACACTCTAACCTGCAGTGCACAACCTTCTGAGTTGTCCTCCGGCTTCGTGGGACTCCCTTTTCTGACTTCAGGTGGACTCCGGTTCACTCCTCTTCTAAGTGCCTGATCCGGTACTTCTGTGGGTGCTGCCTGCTTCTGTGAGGGCTCCCTGACTTACTGGGCGCCCCCTCTGTCTCCTCATCCAAGTGGCAACATCCTGGTCCCTCCTGGGCCACAGCAGCATCCAAAAACCCTAACCGTGACCCTTGCAGCTAGCAAGGCTTGTTTGCGGTCTTTCTGCGTGGGAACACCTCTGCAAGCTTCTTCACAACGTGGTATATCCATGCTCCAAAGGGGAAGTTCCTAGTCCTCTTCGGTCTTGCAAAACACCAAGCTTCTTCCATCCGGTGGCAGCTTCCTTGCACCCTCAGCTGGCATTTTCTAGGCTCCTGCCCACTCTCGACACTGTCGCGGCTCTTGGACTTGGTCCCCTTGTCTTACAGGTACTCAGGTCCGGAAATCCACTGTTGTTGCATTGCTGGTGTTGGTTTTCCTTGCAGAATCCCCCTATCACGACTTCTGTGCTCTCTGGGGGTTGTAGGTGCACTTTACACCTACCTTACAGGGTCTTGGGGTGGTCTATTTTTCTAACCCTCACTGTTTTCTTACAGTCCCAGCGACCCTCTAAAAGCTCACATAGGTTTGGGGTCCATTCGTGGTTCGCATTCCACTTTTGGGAGTATATGGTTTGTGTTGCCCCTATACCTATGTGCTCCTATTGCAATCTATTGTAACCCTACACTGCTTGCATTACTTCCTTTTGCTATTACTGCATAATTTTGGTATTGTGTACATATATCTTGTGTATATTTGGCATCCTCATACTGAGGGTACTCACTGAGATACTTTTGGCAAATTGTCATCAAAATAAAGTACCTTTATTTTTAGTATATCTGTGTATTGTATTTTCTTATGATATTGTGCATATGACACCAGTGGTATAGTAGGAGCTTTACATGTCTCCTAGTTCAGCCTAAGCTGCTTTGCCATAGCTACCTTCTATCAGCCTTAGCTGCTAGAAACACCTCTTCTACACTAATAAGGGATAACTGGACCTGGCACAAGGTGTAAGTACCTCTGGTACCCACTACAAGCCAGGCCAGCCTCCTACACAGGAGGAATGGACTCTGGTAAGTCATATCTTAATTACCATATCCCCCACCCCACCTGAATGCCATCACATACCCACACCCTCACCCCCATCACTCCAACACCTCACATACGCCCCACTATCACAATTCAGCAATCCCAATACCAAGCCCTGCATGCAACACCAAAGCATGGACACACATCACCAAAGCATGTCCCGTATAGATACCCACACAGACCCCAAACCAACTAACACACAAGGACCAAGCCAAGAATGCAAGCACTGGAGTACAGGGTCACTCACCCATTGAACACAATGGCACACACAGATGCAATAATTATGCCTTTACATCCCAGCACGACCCCTACCCAACGTCACCGGACAGGAGGTTCCAGACATATCCAGTCCCCCAACAGAAGAGACTTACAGTGATGACAGCAGCTCTGCACAACTGGATCAAGGTGACCAGCCCGGCCCATCAGGGACCTCGGGACAGTCGGTTCCCCTGACACTGGCAAAAGCCACCACAGAGCCTCCCACCTCAGGAAACACCACCACAGCACCCACCCAGCGGGCCCATCCCTTTGAATCCAGGACACGTCAATCAGCAGGGTGTCCACCACTACAGGGAACCCAGGCAACCCCACTAACACAGGACGATCAGGGACCTGGGGGCAGTGGCAATGGGCACTCGGTTCAGGGGACAGAGGCACCGGAAAACAGGGAAGCTGGGAGGACTGCTGTGCGACAGGAAGACGACAGGCCCAGGGAACCCACTCTCCACGAGGCACTCTCCAACATCATGGGAGCTTACCATCATTTCCAGGAGAGGATAGCAACAGTACTGGCCATGTTTCAGGAGACCCAGCGGCTGCAGGAGGAACACTATCTGGGGATCAGGGAGGACCTGAAGTCCATTAACAACACCCTGGTCACCATTGCAGCGGTGCTGCAAGACCTTGTCAACACAAGGAGGGACACAGTGGCACAACAATGGGCCCCTGACACTTGCCTGGACAATAAACAGCCCTCTACCTCCTCTGGCGCTAGTGGACAGGAGGCACCGCCACTAGACCAACAGGACACCAGCACTCCACCCCCTGCAGATGGAGAACCACCCCGCAAACCGTCCCTGAGATCCAGGAACAAGACAGAGAGCATTGCCAAGACCCCCGCCAGGAAATGAGACCCCCATGAATGTCACCCTTTTGTCCCACTTAGTCACCCTGTCCATCCTTAAACTACCATTGCTCCACTCCTTATGCCCCTTTGGACAATGCACCTGTGAAACAAATAGACTGGACTCTGCCATGGACATTTCTCCACCATCCCCCCAGCCCATTTTACAACCCCCTCCACTTATTTGCACAGAAATAAACACACTTCAATCACAAAACAATCTGGAGTCAGTCTGTGCTTTCACAAACGTGTAATAGCAATAACCATGGAATATAGCAATGTCAATTTACCTGTGCACATATCGATGTAACACAGCTGTAGCCCTGGAGGAAATATAGCAGAGGGCTCAAAGTGGGACCCACATCTGTGAAATGGAAAGGCAAAGTGACAAGTCAGGGTCCATACACTAAGCGAAAATGACACACTTATGTTAGCTCCAACAATAGTATGTGATGTGGGAGGCAGTGACATCTTCTTACTGGAAGTATTGCATGATTATGTTGTTTCGGTTGTCAATATCCTCTTCTTCTGCCTCCTCTTCTTCACTGTCCACAGGCTCCACAGCTGCCACAAGACCACCAGCTGGACAATCCTCCTGCAGAAAAGGCACATGCCATCGCAAAACCAGGTTGTGCAGCATACAGCAGGCACATCTTTTGTGAGTAGTAGAGGGAACCACCTGTCATATGGAGGCACTGGAATCTGGCCTTCAGGAGGCCAAATATTCATTCGATCACCCTCCTAGTTCGCCCATGTGCCTCATTGTAGCGTTCCTCTGCCCTTGTCCTGGGATTCCTCACTGGGGTCAGTAGCCATGACAGGTTGGGGTAACCAGAGTCACCTGCAAATATCAAGGGACAACTGTTAGACACACACTAACCCTCAGGGACAACCCCATACCCAGACACCTATTCATACTGTATAGGGTCCTTGGCCTCACCTATTAGCCACACATGGTGCCTCTGGAGTTGCCCCATCACATAAGGGATGATGCTATTCCTCAAAATGTAAGCTTCATGCACTGATCCAGGAAACTTGGCATTCACATGGGAGATGTACTGGTCTGCCAAACACACCACCTGCACATTCATTGAATGGTAGCTCTTCCGGTTTCTGTACACCTGTTCACTCCTGCGGGGGGTACCAATGCCACATGTGTCCCATCAATGGCACCAATGATGTTGGGGATATGTTCCAGGGCATAGAAGTCACCTTTCACTGTGGGCAAATCCTCCACCTGAGGAAACACGATGTAGCTGCACATGTGCTTCAGCAGGGCAGACAACACTCTGGACAACACGTTATAGAACATTGGCTGCGACATCCCTGATGCAATGGCCACTGTTGTTTGAAAGGAACCACTTGCCAGGAAATGGAGTACTGACAGGACTTGCACTATAGGGGGTATGCCTGTGGGATGGCGGATAGCTGACATCAGGTCACACAGTTCCTTGATTGTTGCATGATCAAGTCTGTATGTGACTAATATGTGTCTCTCTTCCATTGTCGACAGGTCCATCAGCGGTCTGTACACCGGAGGATGCCACCATCTCATCACCTGCCCCAGCAGACGTGCCCTATGGAGGAAAACAGCAAGCAGAGAGTCAGCCAACACTGAGGTATCACAAAATGCCATTCGCACACATTTCTTAATCCACAATGTGCTTGTAACTGTGTGTATTCCAGGCCTACATTGGTGTGACGCAGTTATTATTAATGCCATGTGGCCCCCTGAAATGGCGGCTGCCTGACCTGTAAGGTGGGACAAGGGGATATGAAGTAACTGCGCTGGCGTTGTACACGTCGCGGTGGGCGGTCGAAGACCGCGGCGCAATTCTGCATTGGTTAACATTGGGTCCTATGGGTCTGAGGAGCCAATGACGATGTACGCCTGTGGTGACGGTACGCAGCGCCGCGGACGTGACTGCCATTTTCGGTCTGTTCACTCACTTGATACCTGACCTTCAACAGGAGACGACCTACACTGCAAGTGCTGCTGTGACCTGTGTCTGGAAGCAACGATAGCTCATGTGTCTGGGGAAAGGGCCCCTTCCTTCACTTCGGAAGATTTGGAGAAATTAGTGGATGGGGTCCTCCCCCAGTACACACAACTGTACGGTCCTCCAGACAAACAGGTGAGTACACTGTGAGCATGCTGCATGGGCAATCCCTGTTTTGAGTGGAGTGGATGGAAGATACATGGGGGGGGCTGAGGCCTGCATGTGCGTATGTGCGTCAGGGCAAGGGTGGGAACAGGGGGCAATGAGTATGAAGGTCCGGACGGGTAAAGATTTTCCTTTCCCCCTGAACTATTTTCTCTAGGTCAGCGCCCACCAGAAGAAGGCCATTTGGCGTGCCATCGCCAAGGACGTCCGGACCCTGGGGGTCCACCACAGACGGAGCACCCACTGCCGTAAAAGATGGGAGGACCTGTGCCGCTGGAGCAAGAAGATGGCGGAGGCCCAGCTGGGGATGGCCTCCCAACGTGGGAGGGGTGCCCGTCGCACCATGACCCCTCTGATGTTCAGGATCCTTGCGATGGCGTATCCGGAGTTGGATGGGCGCTTGAGGGCATCACAGCAGCCACAAGGGGGATGAGTACACTCTCATTCAGCTGACTCTGCGCGCATTACGAGGTGTTTGGGTGTGGGAAGTGGGCAGTGGATTCCCCTAGTCCAGGGCGATCTTGGTAGGCAAGGTCCCTTGTGAGGCAGGCTATGTGGCACCCCATCCCCACTAGTGGTTAGAGACATCTTCTCCTAGTCAGGCTCCTGTGACTTCCAGGTGTGCAGCAATCGGGCTTAGGCCTTGTACCCCATGGGCATGTGATTAATCCAGGAACTATAAGTGCATGGCGTAGTGCAGAGGGCTGCTGTGTCTGTTGTGTCTTCCAACGGTAGTGGTGTTGCATGCACTGAACATGTCTTTCTTCTGTCTTCCCCCCCCTTTTTGTGGTCTCCCTGTTCTTGTGTGCAATAGCATCATCAGGCGGAGGAGCATTGGCACCGGAGCAGGAGGGAGCTGCATCCCACTTGGCCCTGGAGGGTGAAGCAACGGAGTCTGAAGCCACCAGTGGGACGGAGGGCGAGGGGAGCTTCACGGCGGGGACAGGAGCAGAGACCAGCAACAGCGACTCCTCCTCTGATGGAAGCTCCCTTGCGGTGGCGGGCCCCTCTGTGCCCACTGCATCAACAGGTACAGCCGCCACCCCCCCTGCTAGCACCGCCCTCCCAGCAGCCCCTCAGTGTGTGTCCCGTGCTCACTCACCCAGGAGAGTGGGCATCTCTTTCGCCCCAGGCACCTCAGGCCCTGCCCCAGTCAGCCCTGCTGCCCTCAGTGAGGAGGCTATTGACCTCCTGAGATCCCTCACTGTTGGGCAGTCTACCATTCTGAATGCCACCCAGGGTGTTGAGAGGCATTTGCAACAAACAAATGCATACCTGGAGGTCATTCATTCTGGCCAGACAGCCCAACAGAGAGCATTTCAGGCTCTGGCCTCAGCACTGATGAAAGCCATTGTCCCTGTGTCCAGCCTCCCCCTTCAACCTCCTCCACCCAGACCCAATCCCCTGTACCTTAGCCTATCCCAAGCACACCATCAGGCCAGCATGCACACACATCAACACACAAGAGTGGCTCAGGCAAACATAAGCACCACACATCCCACAGGCACTCACACAAGCATCATACCCATGCACACATACCAACATCCACTGCCTCCACTGTGTCCCCCTCCTCCATGTCTCCCTTCTCCCTCCCTGTCATGTCTCCACTCACACCTGCATGCACTACATCCTCATCCACTACCTCCATCACCAGCACGCCCATCACCACACACCGCTCACGTGCAATCACCACCCCCACTACCATTCACACATCCCCAGTGTCCTCTCCCAGTGTGTCAGTGAGCCCTCCTCACAAAGTACACAAATGCAGGCACACACCCACCCAACAGCCATCCACCTCACAACAGCCTCCAGCCCATACACCTTCACCCAAATTCAGCAGACGTAAACCTCCTACAACCACTATGTCAACACCAGGACAGTGCGTGCTCTACGGGCATCTAGAATGCAAAAACCCAACACTCGCAAGATAATGTAATTTATGCATTGTGATCATATGTTATTGTTTAACCTTTTGAATTGCAGAATTCCATCCAAAAGATTCATTTTTAAGGTGCTTATAAATACTGTACATTTGCAATGTATTGATGCAGACATTAAGAGTGTGTTATGGTGTGGTCCCTTTCCAGGGCCTTCTAGAGACTTTGCCTGCAACAAGCTTGGGAGTGGTTCTAGGCTGGGCCAAGACTCTATAAAAGAGAGTCAGCCCAACTTCCAGTGCTCACTATTCAGAGGTCCCGGTGCAGAGCAGCAGCTTCTTCCTGAGCTCCTGTCCCGGCGGCCTATTTGGATTTTCCAGTCTTCTGCACTCATCTCTCATTGGTGATCACTGTTTCCAGGCGGTAAGACGGTGTTTGGACATTTCCCAACACCGTAATTGAGAATTTTCATATTCTTGATTTTAATTCTTAAATGAATAACAGATTACTTGTGCGCTGCCATTTTTTGACATTTGTATGGTGGTTTGCAAATAGGGAGGACGCACAATTCATTCCATAAAGATTTGACTTCGTTATTATATGGTTGTTCATTCCGAGCTGATATTTCTTGACATTTACATGATGTTTTACGAGTTGGCAAGACGTGCAACTCGTTTCATGAGCATTTAACTTTGTTGTTCATTGCGCGCTACCTTTTCTTGACATTTACATAGTGGCATTCGAATCTGCGAAACGTGCGATTCACTTCTCGTGTGTAATTCATGCTGTTCATTGTGCGCTACCATTTTCTGGCATTTACATGGTGGCATTCGAATCGGCAACACGCGCAATTCTTTCCTTGAGTGTTTTTTCATGTTATTCATTGTGCGCTACCATTTCTTGGCATTTGCATGGTGGCTTTTGAATCGACAAGACGCGCGATTCTTTCCCTGAGTGCTTTTCAGGTTGTTCATTGTGCGCTACCATTTCTTGATATTTGTATGGTGGCATTTGAATCGGCAAGACGCGCAATTCTTTCCTCGTGTATAAATAATGTAAATTACTGTGCGCTACTATTCTAAGACATTTTCTTGGTAACATTTCAAGTTGACACGTTGCGTGATTTATTCCTTGAATCTACGTTGTGTGATTTCATGGTTCACAATCCTTTATGGTGTTTAATACTCATATAAAAATCTGCAATGTGCGCAATTCACTTCCCAATGTTTTTTCTGCGATGAACACAAGAATACCAGAATTCTAGATGTAATGCTGTGTGTTCCTGATATGCATTCTTAAAAGGAGATTCATATGGTTGTTTAGAAATTGCTCAGAGTGTTTCCTGATTCTCATGCTAAAGAAAGTACTCGAATCTGAAAGTCCTATTTAACTTTTCCTGTTTCCTCCTCAGGTATTCGGTCATCTAAAGCCTAGTCAGTTTTAGGACTATTCTAGGGTTGTTCATGTTTTTTGGAAAAGACGAAGCTTAGAGTTGTAGCATGGTACTGAATTCATGAGATGTAATTTTGATGTTGTGTTTTAACCTTTTGCTTCCTACAGGTCTCCTTCCCAGCTGTTCCCGTCCTAATCCCCTTTTCCCCACTTGGACTCTCTTAGACTCTGTGATAAATCTAATCAGAGTATTGGAGCTGTCTTGTGGTGGAAGTGTTGGGAACGTGCACAGACCCCGAGGATCTGGTGACTCTGACAGAATAGTGAGCCCACAAATTATTATCCTCCTGGTTTGTGTATGTTCTCAGCATGGCCACACTGGACGAGCTAGTCAAGGCTATCACCCAGCTCCAGTCAGAAGTGGTATAATCAAAGGATTTGACAAATAGTCTAGCTGAGAGGGTGAGTCAGTTACAGAATAAGGTTGAGAAGAAAGAACAAAGTCCCACAGGTGTGTCTTGGCCAGGTACTTCTTCTCAGACTTCTGGAGGTAATCCGACTAACATTTCCCTCAATGTTCCTTCAGCCATTCCTTTAGCTCCCCCAGAACGCTTCCCAGGTGATCCCTTGAAAGCGCAATCTTTTCTGGTTCAAGTGGAACTTCACTTCACCTGCAGACCACATACTTTCCCCGATGCCCAGTCTAAAGTAGCTTTCTTGTTGTCATATCTGTCTGGAGATGCAGCTACCTGGGCTATTCCTCTTGTGCGTAAAAATAGTCTCCTGTTGTACAACTGGAAGAATTTTGTTCGTGAATTTGAGAGAGTTTTCGATCGTAGAACTGTAACACAGTCAGCAGATCGTGAATTATTTGACTTACGCCAAGGGAATCAGGACTTAGGCGGTCATTCCGCCGCCCGCCATGCGGTTACCGCCGAATGACCGCACCGCGGTCAAAAGACCGTGGCGGCCATTCTGGCTTTCCCGCTGGGCCGGCGGGCGACCGCCAAAAGGCCGCCCGCCGGCCCAGCGGGAAAGGCCCAGCAACGATGAAGCCGGCTCCGAATGGAGCCGGCAGAGTTGCTGGTGTGCGACGGGTGCAGTGGCACCCGTCGCGATTTTCAGTGTCTGCTTTGCAGTGTCGTGGGGCCAGGGGCCCCACGACACCCGTTCCCGCCATCCTGTTCCTGGCGGTATTTACCGCCAGGACCAGGATGGTGGGAAGGGGGTCGGAATCCCCATGGCGGTGCTGCAAGCAGTGCCGCCATGGCGGATTCCTTGGGCCAGGGGTAAACCGGTGGGAAACCGCCGGTTGCCCTTTTCTGACCACGGCTTTACCGCCGCGGTCAGAATGGCCCAGGAAGCACCGCCAGCATGTTGGCGGTGCTTCCGCGGTCCCCGGCCCTGGCGGTCATGGACCGCCAGGGTCGGAATGACCCCCTTAGTGTCATATTTAGCCAACTTTAATCGGCTGGTCGCTGAGACATCCTGGCCTGAAGAAAAACAAGCGACCTTGTTTTACAGGGGACTCAAAGAGGAGCTAAAAGACATCTTAGCGCAAATCGACCCACAAAATGCAAACTGTCAAGATTTAATAAACCTTGTCTTGAGGCTTGATCATCGTTTAAATGAACGAAAAAGAACGCGTAAAAAGACTGAAAAACATTCTTGGCATGCTCATGATAACAAAGACTCAGAACTCCGAGAGAAAGAACGCCGGAACCGATGGAAATTGGAACCATCAGGAGACCTTTGACCAAAGATGAAAAGGACCTACGCAGAAAAAATGGGCAATGTCTCTATTGTGGGTGGAAAGGTCATTTCGCCAAAGATTGTCCAATCAAAACAAAGAGCAAGCGAGACCCAGTTCAGAAAGTTGCAACCAATGCATCAGTCGAGTCGGAAAATCTAAAGCACCCAAGTTACAGAGAAGGGTTGCTCTTGGGTGTCACCGTGGATCCTTCACAATCCAAACATCTAAAATTGGGAATAAGAGTTCAGGTCAAGAAAAAGACCTATTTCAAGAAGGCTCTAGTCGACTCTGGGGCTACCGGAAACTTTATTGACGCCCAATTGGTTCGTGCATGGGGGATCCCATGTATTGAAAAGAAGACCCCAGAAACCATCCAGGCAGTTGATGGAAAACTCTTGACTGGAGGTCCGATAACTCTTCAGACTGTCCCCTTGACAATAATTTGTGAAGGTAAAAATCAAAGAAAGAAACATAAAGAGGAACTCATCCTTGACGTGATCCATGCTCCCCAGTATGGGATCATCCTTGGCTTGCCATGGTTAACTCATCACAATCCAGAGATTAATTGGGCAGAACGAAAGATCGTGTTCTCATCAGTGCTATGTAAAGAACATTGTCTCCAAAGGACTCAAGAATCGGAAGTTCGCCATTCTTACATAGCTACCGCCGCAGAGAAAGAAGTTCAGTTGCCCAAACAGTATTCGTCTTATGAAGATGTATTTGATGAGAAGGAAGCAGAGAACTTACCTCCTCATAGATCTTATGACTGTCAAATTGATCTAGTCCCAGGGGGGATACTTCCCAACTGTCGTGTGTATGCCCTGTCAGAACATGAAAATCAACATTTACGAAAATACTTGGATCAATTCTTAGAGAATGGTTTCATCCACCCCTCTAAGTCTCCCACAGCTTCTCCTTTGCTTTTTGTTTCAAAAGCGAACGGAGAGCTTCGAACTTGTATCGACTATAGGGGCTTGAATAAAATCACCATCAAGAACAAATATCCTTTGCCTCTAATTCCGGTCTTACTGGAACAAGTAAAGAAAGCAAAAATCTACACGAAGCTTGATCTTCGAGGTGCTTACCATTTGGTCAGAATGAGAGAGGGTGACGAATGGAAAACTGCATTCAAAACAAGATATGGCCTTTTTGAATACACCGTCATGCCTTTTGGTCTGTGCAATGCTCCAGCAGCATTTCACTTTTTCTTAAATGACGTTCTTAGAGAGTACCTCGATATCTTTGCCATAGTTTACATTGATGACATTTTGATCTACTCAGACAATGAGAATGAACATGTTCAACATGTCAAGAAAATTTTGGCAGCCCTTCGTAAACACCATTTATATTGCAAGCTAACCAAGTGTGAGTTTCATGTTACCACAGTTGAGTTTTTAGGGGTTATCCTTACCCCTCAAGGTATGGTGATGGCAGAAAGGAAAGGAAAAGCCGTATCTGAATGGCCCATCCCAAAGACTGTTTGTGATGTACAATGTTTCCTGGGCTTTGCAAATTTTTACCGGAGGTTCATCAATCATTTCTCCCAGACAGTGGCTCCAATTACTAAGTTATTAAGAAAGAAAGAAAAATTTGTATGGCCCCCAGAAGCAGACCAAGCCTTTTCAACTTTGAAAGAAGCTTTCTCCACTGCCCCAGTCTTGACTCATCCAGATGCGGATCGACCTTTTATAGTGGAAGCTGATGCTTCAGATGTGGCGATAGGAGCAGTCTTGTCACAACGAAACAAAGACACTGGTCAGCTTCATCCTGTAGCTTACATGTCTCGGAAGTTGAACGAAGCCGAACAGAACTATGTCATTGCTGAAAAAGAGCTTCTGGTGATTCATGACGCCTTTAAAGAATGGAGACATCATTTGTTGGGAGCTAAATATACTGTCACAGTATATACTGATCATCGCAATCTTCAATTCATGAGTTCTGCCGGACTTTTGACTCCTCCGCAATTACGCTGGATGCTGTTTTTTGCAGAGTTTGATTTTGTGGTAACCTTCCGGCCTGGTAAAGATAATCGCAAAGCTGATGCCTTGTCCCGCCAAGAGTCTACCACATTGCCTGCAGTTCAAACCTCCAGAGCTATCATTGCTCCTGACAAGGTCCTATGTATCATAAAAACAGAAGATTTCTTTGAAGACATCCGCAATTCATTCAGTGTTGAAAAATGGCAGGCGTGGGCCCAAGCAGATCCGAAAAGATCAATCAAGCAAGGATTACCCTTTCACGATGCTCGTTTGTTCGTGCCCACTACCAAACTTCGCAAGATAGTGTTTAATTGGTTGTATGTTATACCTACAGCAGGTCACCCTGGTACTCCTAAAACTCTTGAATTAATCCAACGCAATTCACTTCCCAATGTTTTTTCTGAGATGAACACAACAATACCAGAATTCTAGATGTAATGCTGTGTGTTCCTGATATGTATACTTAAAAGGAGATTCATATGGTTGTTTAGAAATTGCTCAGAGTGTTTCCTGATTCTCATGCTCAAGAAAGTACTCGAATCTGAAAGTCCTATTTAACTTTTCCTGTTTCCTCCTCAGGTATTCGATCATCTAAAGCCTAGTCAGTTTTAGGACTATTCTAGGGTTGTTCATGTTTTTTGGAAAAGACGAAGCTTAGAGTTGTAGCATGGTACTGAATTCATGAGATGTAATTTTGATGTTGTGTTTTAACCTTTTGCTTCCTACAGGTCTCCTTCCCAGCTGTTCCCGTCCTAATCCCCTTTTCCCCACTTGGACTCTCTTAGACTCTGTGATAAATCTAATCAGAGTATTGGAGCTGTCTTGTGGTGGAAGTGTTGGGAACGTGCACAGACCCCGAGGATCTGGTGACTCTGACACACTACCTCTGCCTCCACTCCCAAACCCCCTCCATCTACCCGTCCCAGTGTGTCTAAAAAACTTTTCCTGTCAAACCTTGACCTCTTCCCTTCACCTCCCCCCCTCGTCCTTCCCCTAGGGCCAGGCTTTCCAGGTCCCAGCCCAGCACCTCAGCCACCACATCCCCAGGCACAGTGGTGCCAGCAACTGCAGGGTCATGGAGTACACCAACCATCAGGGCTGCCAGTGTGCCACGGAGCGAGGGCAAGGACATTCCGCTGCCTGCCATGGTTAAAAAGGTGCCCACATCCCGGAGGGAGAAGCTGAAACCACCTGCCACCAAGGGGTCAGCAAAAACGAAAGGGGATAGTGGCAAGACAACTGCACCACCATCAAAGGTGGGGAAGGGCAAAAAACTGAAGGGCAGGTCAGGAGAGGGCATGGTGGCACCTACTGAGGACTAGTGTCACACCTTCTGTCCATGTCCACGCCAACCTGTACAGCGGCAAACACCGCCACCTGCACCACCACCTGCACTGCCACCTGCACCGCCACCTGCACTGCCTCAGGCACGTCTACAGCCGCTGCGACAGTCCCCAGCCGTTTCCCCGGTGGGCAGCCGCCCGAGGCTGCAGGAGAGATCCTGCTTTCTCCCTCAGCAGGTGTTGACACATGCTCTGCCGCCACAGACCCCGACGCCAGCACCACCGCCAGCACCACCGCCACAGACCCCGCAGCCAGCACCGCCACCACAGACCCTGCAGCCAGCACCGCCGCCACAGACCCCGTAACCAGCACCGCTGCCACAGACCCCGCAACCAGCACCGCCACGACGGACCCCACAGCCAGCACCGCCATGACTGACACCGCCGCAAGCATCGCCAGCAGCCCTGCGACGTCCTCAGACAGTGGCACCACTGCAGACATGCCTACCATCCCCAGTGGTCTGTCGTCCGACGCTGGTGGTGAGTTCCAGGACCCTGGGCAGCTTCCATGAAGCATTACTGTCATCACAGTTGTCACCTGCATATGGAATGCGAAGCCGCAGCAGTGTGGGGTATGTCTCTGCCTCCTTGGCGTATCATGCTACCTGTACCTCGGCAATCTCGTGGCACACACACCCAGGCGAATGTATTGTACTGGCCACACTGCACTTGGAGCACTCTGGGCACAAAGCCCCCTCCAGAACCAGTGAGGAATCACATCCACTACCTCAGTCCTTGGCAGGATGAAGAACTCTGGGCACAAAGCCCCCTCCAGAACCAGTAGAGAATCACATCCACTACCTCAGTCCTTGGCAGGGTGAAGCACTCTGGGCACAAAGCCCCCTCCAGAACCAGTGGAGAAGGGCATCCACTACCTCAGTCCTTGGCAGGATGAAGCACTCTGAGCACAAAGCCCCCTCCAGAACCAGTGGAGAAAGGTATCCACTTGAGAGACTGTGGCTTTGCACTCCCCAGGATACATCAATGGGCATGGAGCCCTCTCGTGCAGCAGTGGCGTTGTGCGTTCATCTGGCTGAGGTGCCCCCCCTCCCTCCCCCTGAGGTACCTGTTTATTTTCGATCTGATGCCCCTGCAGTGTTCTCTCCATTTGGAGTCAGGTATTTAGTATGGGCTTTGCCCATGCATTTTGGGCCCAGTGGTCCATGGACAATGATTGGTGGACTATCCGGACTTTTGTAGTTGGTGTACATCATTGCGTTTACTGGATTTTGAACTTTTATAATGAGATTTCACATGATTACATTCGTTCAAATCAATTCCTTTTGTCCTTGCGTTCTTCCAGGGGGTGACGGGGTGTATATGTAATGTTGCTGCATGTATTTGTGTGTATGTTGTTGTGGGTGAGGGTGGGGGTGGGGGTGTTGCGTGTTGTGTGTGTGTGTGTCACTCTCTTTTCCCTCCCCCCTCCCCTGTGTTGTAGGTGCAGTACTCACTGTGGTCATCGCCGCCCTCGTTGGAGCGTCTGATAGAAGAGAAGGAAGACCACCATCGGCAGTATCTGCAATTCGGGCTCCATGGCGTCCTGGTTCCTCGTGGGGTGTGGAGGGGTGACTGTTTTCCCTTCTGTGTACTGTTTCCGCCGTCTTTTTGTTCGCGTTGGTTCTGCCCCGGAAAAGGTGGCGGATAGGCATCTTGTGATAGGGTGGACGGTACATTGTGTTCGCCTGTCTGTTGGCGGTGTCTGCCGTGCTGTTTGTTTGTACCGCCGTGGTGGTCAGAGTGTTAAAGTGGCTGTCTATGTTGGCGGTTTCCGCCATGGTCGTAATCCCATTTTTTTCCCCGCTGGCCTGTTTGCGGTATTACTGCCGCTTCAACATCGACCACCAGGGTTGTAATGAGGGCCTAAGTCTGAAGGTAAACTTTTGACCGAAGCCTCCCGCGGGCTGTAGCCGAGCAGGGCTCCATCGTGGTCGGCCTTAAACTTTGACTTTGCCCCGGTCGAGGTTTGACCCGATGACCAGATTGATGCTATTTGTGCTAAGCGCTAAAAAAAGTCTTTAAAATTTCATATCTCCGGTTCCCCTTATCCGATTTTAATCATTTTGGTGTCATTTTAAAGACAAAAAATATAGGGGGTCATTCCGACCCTGGCGGTAAATACCGCCAGGGCCGGGGACCGCGGGAGCACCGCCAACAGGCTGGCGGTGCTCCCTTGGGCATTCTGACCGCAGCGGTTCGGCCGCGGTCAGAACAGGAAAACCGGCGGTCTCCCGCCGGTTTTCCGCTGCCCTGGGAATCCCCCATGGCGGCGCAGCTTGCTGCGCCGCCATGGGGGATTCCGACCCCCTCACCGCCATCCTGTTCCTGGCGGTTCCACCCGCCAGGAACACGATGGCGGTGAGGGGTGTCGTGGGGCCCCCTTAAGAGGGCCCCACTTTGTATTTCAGTGTCTGCATTGCAGACACTGAAATACGCGACGGGTGCCACTGCACCCGTCGCACATCCTCCACTCCGCCGGCTCCATTCGGAGCCGGCATCCTCATGGAGGGCTGTTTCCCACTGGGCTGGCGGGCGGCCTTTTGGCGGTCACCCGCCAGCCCAGTGGGAAACCCAGAATGACCGCTGCGGTCTTTTGACCGCGGTACGGTCTTCTGGCGGTCGGAATGACCCCCATAATCTATTTTTAGAAATTGGTGTTGGATTTTGATGTGTTTTGTGTTTTACTTAGTTACTGTTATGTGATTTTTAAATTCTTTACACATTGTCTCCTAAGTTAAGCCTTGTTGCTTGTTGCCAAGCTACCAATGGTTGAGCTGGGTTTAATTTATTGAGACGGGGGGCGTGGCTAAAATGGCTGCCGGAGCGGACGCTTGAACACAGAGCTCCGCTCTCGGCCCACCGAAAATCTGCCAAAATCCTGTCCCCTGCGATGACTGCGACACCAGTAACATGCAGAGGCCCGACATACGTAGGGGCTATCTAATCCATCTGCGTGTAGGCAGGGGCGAGCTGGATTGATTTGCCTGTGATCGGCGCTGGATGGGCCGGGGCTGCGGACCCTGAGAGGGAGGTGAGCGCGGGCTGCCTTCTGGGCGCGGGCCTCCCGGCTCTCTGATTTGCCCTGTCCCCGCTGGGAGAAGAAGACGGGCCGTCGGCCTGTTAGGGGGCCCCACGACACCCGTTCCCGCCAGCCAGGTTCTGGCGGTGGAAACCGCCAGAACCAGGCTGGCGGGAAGGGGGTCGGAATCCCCATGGCGGCGCTGCTTGCAGCGCCGCCGTGGAGGATTCCCAGGGGCAGCGGGAAACCGGCGGGACACCGCCGGTTTCCCATTTCTGACCGCGGCTGTACCGCCGCGGTCAGAATGCCCATGGAAGCACCGCCAGCCTGTTGGCGGGGCTTCCGCGGTCGTTGGCCCTGGCGGTCAGAATGACCCCCTTAGTCCTTCAACATTTCAGAACCTCAGGCACAGTCGGCCTGGAGAACAGCACTGTCACTGCCTATCCAGACTACACAATGGAAGTACAGTCTAAAAGAGCAGCATATATCAAAATTAAACAACTACTATGTGAACACAATATCACTTACTCACTCATGTTCCCGGTGCGTCTTCGGATAACAGTGGCCGACAAGACTCTGATGTTCCCTACTCCCGAAGATGCATGGACATGGATACACGCCAAGGGCCTAGCTGAACCACCCAATGACGACACAACAAAAGAGCGTTGGATCACCCCTGGCCCCAAGAGAAAGAAAAAGAAAAATACCACAGCGCGCCCAACAAAATCGCAGGTGGCAGCCGCCCAGGCAAAAATAGTAAGAGACACCAGTACATTCGCGCGACCGCTATCAGACACTAAAAGCGAAGTAGACATAAACGACAGCAGATCACAGCACAGCGGCTCCAGCTCCTCCCTCTCCCCACTAAGGGGTGGCCCCGACCTCACCCACGCCTGGCAGACCAGATTTAGGGAATCGCAAACATAACTCTGATTGGGTTTGATGCCCCAGGATAATAAGCTCTCCGCCCCTGCATACGCTGGAAGGACCACACATGGGCACCCCACAACGAAACCAGACCCGTCGCGAGTACCATAGATGGCGAAAATCTAAGACCAGACAAAGCGGTTGCACTCAGCCATCGTAATGGGGAAGGGAAAAAGGAAAGAAAAAAAAAAAACATAGCGGAGGTGGGCCAACAAGGTGTCCGGCCATCGTGATCCACGCCCTCCACCACCTGAACGGTACCCGAATGGAACTGAATTGTACAGACTCAAGTTTAGGCACCAGTTGTGCCACTCCGTTTAAAGTCGGGCATTGCCCTGTATATCCTTTTTCGTTGACTCCTTCACCTTTCTCTTCTTATATCGGGGTCTTTCCCACTTCTCTAAGGTCGACATCACATTGCGCGGGGATCGTGGAGTGGAGGGACAGGGACGGGAGCGGGTGCTTGGGGGAGGGCCACGGTGGGGGCGGGAGTATTGGGTCACTGGCCTTTCAAGCACATCCGGTAGGAAGAGATAACACCACAAAACACAATGTATAAAGAGCCAATATACAACATATTAACCTGGAATGTAAAGGGAATGGCGGGAATGTCCAAACGCAATAGAGTATTCGCACACCTGAAACAGCACCACATTCACATCGCCATACTACAAGAAACACATCTTACACCGGAAGATATTAAACAAATGGAGAAGTAATGGGCAGGACAAATATACGGGTCAGGGACGTCGTCTTTCGCAAGAGGAGTACTGATCTGGATAGCCCCAGGGGTTCCATACACAGTAGAACGCTGCACAACAGACAAAGACGGCAGGTTCATACAATTAAAAGGCTCACTGGATGGTGAAACACTGATAATTAATGGGTTATATGTCACGAATGTCAAGCAGGGCGAATTCCTATGCAGCACGATCTCACAAATAACTACACCCAGTATTTGGGGGGGGACATGAACTGTGTTCTACAAATAGAGATGGACAGATCACACCCCCCATTAGTGGCCGCCCCAGTGAGGAAAAACTCAGAGGCACTACAGTCTTGGATAGCAGACCGACACCTAATAGACGTTTGGAGACACCTACACCCGCTGATGGACGGAATGTAGACCAAATCAAATATTCACCCCCAGTCACAGATCTGGGTTTAATCCATCAGTTTTTTTGCTCACCATGCCGTTCCATTTTGGACCCTAAGTGCGCCGGGTATGCCCAGACGTGGGTCCCGGGCTCACTGTGCCACTGGATTCAAGCTAGCCTGGCTGATGAGGGGTGAAACCCTGAAACCGGTCCCAGGATGCTTGTTTCTGGTCCAGGGAAGACCTGGCCTGGCAGTTCGGGCTGGACTGTTCCCATGGGGAAAAGGGTCAAGACTGATTTGCATATGGCTGGGTCCAAACTGGAACGGCATGGTGAGCAAAAAAACTGATGGATTAAACCCAGATCTGTGACTGGGGGTGAATGTTTGATTTGGTCTACATTCCGTCCATCAACTGTTGTAAGAGCAAAACATAAAGAGGCTCAAGCAGACTGAAACGAGCAGAAAATGAGACTCACAAGAACAGAAATGAGGCACAAAGGGGAGCAAAGGTAGAAAGTCACAAAAAACGGACAGAGACAATCAATAACAAAATCTAAGCACAAAGAGGCACAAAAAGACAGAAATAAGCAAGAAAAAGGGGTACAATAGAGTCAGAAAACAGGGAAAATAGGGTACAGACAAAGGCAAAAACAAAACACACAGAGGCACAAACAAGGGTAAAACATAGTGCAGAGCAAGGCATAAACAAAGGTTGAAATGTGAAGAAAACTGGCATAGAGAGGAGAAAAAACGAATGGAAACAGGCCACAGACAGGGGAAAAAATTAAGTACAAACAAGGGGGAAATTATCCGTTAATGCAATGGGATTTCAAAATGTGCACTGTACAAAAAACGGATTTAGGCACTCTCATGTGTTTATAATGCACTCATCAGTACATACAAGAGCACCTTTGAACACTCACGCTCAGACTGTGAGCCTTACAAAAATGTATGTTTACATTGTACATCATTTAGAGGTCAACCAGAACTCGATCATCTGGTGGCTCGATGTAGTCTTACCTGCTGTGATGGGGAATTCCAGGGGCTCATTTCCACATATAGCCGCTCTGCTCCAGCCTCAAAAGTCTCAAAAGTCTGTAGAGAGTAAGCCTCAGAGCTGCTTGAAGTGGGAGTCTGGAATGGCTTGCTGTGGGGTTACTAGAGAGGCCCTGTGACCCAAAACCCACAGCAGCAAATGCTGTATTACTGGACTGTCTGCGGTTTGCTCTACCTGTCATATCAGCTTGCTCCTGCTCACAACTCTTCCTCTTGCTGAGCAATAGGAAGGCCCCCTCTTCACTTTCTAAATTGGGCTCTGCAACTTACATTGAACTTCACTGTGATTGGCTGTCAGTGTCATGTGCTTTTCAGTGTGTGCTGTACACACTATTCACCATATCCAATTCATTCATATCCTTATGTAGTTCAGTCAATATTTTGTGTACCTCACTGTCTTTCATATCTAATTTCAGGGATGCACATATTCATTTTGAGTGCGGTGTTAGTTACCTCACTGTTATTTCTATCCATCTCAAGATTTGTTATATTTAAATACTTCTGTAACGTAAATTTTAAAAAAATGAGCTTTTATGATATATTAGCTCAATACAAAACAGTACACTTTCCAGTACTAAATCACAGTACAGTACACACGTGGAACAACATATCATATAGTCGGGGCCACTGGAATTGTATGATTCTGCAGCTGCAGCATTTATTTGCATAATTATGGATTTGCCGCATTTGCCACATAATCCACTATCTGCTAAATAATCTGTAGTTTTGAGCAAAAACAATTGTTGTTTCTAGCTCAAATGGACCAAAACCTATGAAAAACATGGCAACGTGTGGTCCTGCTCACTAGAATTCCTTTTGCAAACTTTTTTCATGGTCCTGTTGCTGCATTTGGCATTCATTTGGTAGTAAGAGGATGAAATCTTTTCAACAACAATCAATCAGTAGATTTGTAGAACACTATGTGTTACCCTTGAGGGTATCCAGGTGCTAGCAGGGTCCAGTTGATTAGCTGAATAGCCAGGTCTTCAGGGACTTTTGGAACTCTGGAGGTGAGGGGTTCCATGGATGAAAGGGTAGCTCGTTCTATGACTTTGCTGCAGGTAGAAGAAGAAACAACCTCCACATCTACTGTGTTAGATGCAGAGGGTGAGGGTTAGAGACAGAGACATGGAGTGGAGGTGCCTGGTGGGCTGATTGAAGTTCAGGCGGTGGTTCAAGTAGGCAGGTCCACAGTTGTGTAGGCCTTGTATGCATGGATCAGGAGCTTGAACTGGCATCTTTTTTGTGCAGGGAGCCAGTGGAGTTCCCTAAGAAACGAGGTTTGTCTAGGAAGATCCAGGAGACAAACCTGCCTGCTGCATACTGTATGGCCTGTAATCATCAGAGATGAGCTGAGATCCCTGCATAAAGAGTGTTTCCGTAGTCCAGTCGGCTGGAGATGAGGACCTGGATGATGGTGCATCTTGAGCTTTGGGGTAGCAATTCGACTATCTTATGTAGTGTGCAGAGGATGAAGAAGCAGGAAGAGCAGACAAAGTTAACCTGAGTTGTCATGGTTAGCTTGTTGTCCAGAATGACGGCTAGGTTCCTAGCATGGTCAGTGGGGGGCAGGAGTAGGTCCGAGTTCTGAGGGCCATCAGGATGCATCCCACGGGGAGCTTTTTGTTCTGAAAATCAGTATCTCTGTCTTGTCCATGCTGAACCTTAGACCATTATCCTTCATCCAATTGGTGACATCTGTCATAAAGTTGTGGATGTTAGTCTTGGTGTTAGTGGTGTCTTCGGAGAGGGGATGAGTTGTGTGTTGTTGGCGTAGTATATGATGTTGAGCCCATGGGTTATGGCGCTGCTGGCCAGAGGTGTCATATAAGTGTTGAAGAGGGTGGGGCTCTGCAAGGATCTTTGGGATACTCCACATATGATTTCCTTAGGTTTCAAGGTAAAAAGGGGAAGGTGGACTTTTTGCGTTATTCCGAAGAGTAAAGAGGCGAGTCATCTGAGAGTGACTTCCTGGATGCCTATGTTGTGCAGCCTTGTGATGAATGTGTGGTGGGAGACCACATCAAAGACTGCTGAGGGTCTAGGAAGATTAGAGCTGCAGTCCCTCCTTGGTCGAGTAGGCCTCGAATGTCATTGATAGCTGCGTTGAGAGCTGTCTCGATGCTTTGGTTGCTGCGGAATCCGGATTGGGAGGACTCGAGTAGGAGGTTCCATTCTAGATATGAGGAGAGTTGTTGGTTGACGTTTTTTTCTAATACCTTGACTGGAAACGGGAGCAAGGAGATTGGTGGGTAGTTGTTGAGTTTGAAGGGGTCTACTGATGGTTTCTTTAGTAGGGTGTTGGTTTATGCATGTTTCCAGTCCTTAGGGAAGGTGGCCTTAGCAATTGCGGTGAGGTGGTGAGCACCTGGCTGAAGCACTTGGTTGAATATGTGGTGATGTGGTGAGGACATGGGTAGATTGGGGCTCCTATGAGTGGACCACATTCATGATGGGAGCGGTGTCCTGTGGGCGAGCTGGCTCCATTTGGATAGTCAGATGTCTGTGGTGGTAGCGGGGTCATGGTGTTTTTTGAAGAGTCAGTGGCCTTGGGCTTGAAGTTTCTGTAGATGTTGGCAACCTTGTCATGGAAGAACTTTGCAAAATTGTTTCAGAGTTCATGTGATGGTATAATGTAGATTGTTGTGGCTCAATGGTTGGAGAATTCTTTGACAATGTTGAAGAGTCTCTTACATATACTCTGTGCTCAAATTGCATTAAGGGATGTGTTTATATTCCAACCTGCATCTTTTGCCATTATTTTCTATTCAGATTTGGAATCTAGAATTGTGAGGAGTTTGGAAGTACCTTTCTTTACTTGAGGCAAGTACTGTGCTGTTCTCCAATAAACTACTGGAAAAACTCTTCTGGACCTTATTGCAGGATTTAACACTGGTGACGAGCAGACGTGGTACCTTCTACATCATCTACAGCACAGGAATGATACCAGTCTTGGATTTTTTGGAACCTATGTTATGGACTCAAAATTTGTTTTGTTACTAGGCATTCATTACTTTAAGAAAGGAGGATTTTTAATCTTCTTTCCTGGAAGCTGAGCTGTGAAGAACTGTGTCACTCATCAAGAATGTTATTTTACTTTTGGGCATTTTAACATTTACTAAAGCGTATTGCAATTCCAAAGGATATGAGGCACGCTTGCTATCTTGCGCTTACTCCCACCTGCTGAACAGCCTTGCAGTGAATCCAAGTATCCGTGACAACAGAACTTAGAAGTTGCTAAGGAGTAGAGTTTCCTTCGAGCATTGAGTTATGCTATGTGTTAAAGCTTGTTACAGCATTCAGGGCAACCACGCAACACCGCCTAGAGGAAGCAAGTATCTATGCGTTGTTGCACACACACACAATGATGCCATTTGGATCAAGTGTGCATAAAGATTTCAACACCCATGCACATAGTTTAGATACACTTCATTGCACTCAACAATGCCATCTTGGTAAGACTTCAACCCTGACTCATACAGTTTGGATTACATTGCGTGTCTGGATTTTTAATGGCAACGTGCACAGCTCTTCAATCTCAATCGACACCGATGCTCATGGTTGGTTATGAAATTGATTGCACACAGAATACACTGACAATGGCAAAATTGAGTAAAATTCTACTAATGCACACTGCTATGCAAGTACATTAGGTGTTGCATAATCCATGACTGTTCTCCCCTCAAAAAATGTATTTATCTTTACGCTTTAACAATAACCAGTATTTCTGTCATAACAAGGCAACAAATTTAGATTCTTCCAGCTTGTAATTGTATTTTCATTTGGAATTTTCTTTATTTATAGTTGTAAGAATACAATTTGAACCACCTACATTTTTTTAGAAAAATAAGGGCAACCCTACTATACCATGGGCACGATGGAAGGAGGAGGTTTTGACCCACATGTAAGCCAATGATGGTGATACAATGGGAGCTGAAAGAAAGAAGAACATTTTACTTCAATATTTAGGCTCTGAATGGCAACTGACTTTTGGAACACTGACACGGGTTATCTCACAGGAGGAATGAGATCTTAATGTGTTTGAAGAAACTTTATTGTGAATGGAACATAGAGTTAAACCTACTTACAGTGTAGCACTGAACAGATGCAAGCTCTATACTTGGTCTCAACGTCAAGGAGAATCTCTTGATGAGTTTCTCACAACTTTATGTTCTCTTTTGATGTACTGTAATTTTAGTAATATTGCTGACGAGATGATTAGGGATCAGATAATAGTAGATGTGAAAAGTAAGAAGATAAAAGCGAGATTATGGGAAAACCCAAACTTGCAAGATGCTGTTGCCACTGATAAAGCTATTGAGCACTCTGAGAAATTTATTAAATTTGTGAAAGATAATAATGTAAAAAGTGTGAATGTGACAAATGAGGTGTGTACTGTTGGGGATGGTTCCATTCACAAACAGCTACAAACAGAAAAAAAATATGATAACATTGTTGCATGTTGTAGGTGTGGCAGTGTTGGCCATTTAGCTTTGTCAACTCAATTTTCTGTGATTGGAAAAGAGTGTAATAAATTGGGGTGGATAGGACACTTTGTACAGGTGTGTAAGGATGAAAAAAAGAAAAGTACTTATCCATCCAAGGACAGGGCAGCTTGTGTGAGGGAGATGCCCTGTGTGAAATGTGCTTGTGGTAGAGACACAGTTGTGAAATGGAAGAAGGAGTAGTTTTATCTGTGAACACTCATGAAATGATGGAACAGGATGGGGAGGTTAGTAATCCTCCTAAGTGTATTGTTGAGATTTAGAGCTCATGGCAGATTCGGGGTCTCCTTGTACAATTATTACCAAACAGTACTTCACAGAGAAGTTCAATGATGTCACGACTCAAGATGAAGTGATATTGTCTGACATTGTCTGATATTGACTCTCAGAGTTTTGATGAAACTGTCATTGAAATTAAGGGTTTTACCAAGGTGGATATAGCCTTCCAAGAAAGAGAAGTACATACTAAATTGTATGTAGTGGAGATGGGAGTAAATGTGCTAGAATGGATCAGTGGAAACTGGACGTGATATTAAATCCATGTAGCAAGGAGCATGTGTTACTGGTCATGGAACCTGACAATTGTGCTTTGCTGACTTCTCAGTTTTCTGACATGTTTACTGAGAGACTATACAAATTGGAGGGGTAGACTCACCGCATTATACTTAAGAAAGTGGCACTTCTTGTGAAACAGGAGCTTAGGGAGGTACCCATTAATGTGAGAGATTAAATGAATAGTATATTGGATGAGATGTTGAGTGAGGGAATCATCAAAGAGTTTGACTCCTCTGAATGGGTGTCACCCACGGTTTTAGCATGCAAGGCAGATAAATCTTTGAGATTATGCATCGACCTCAGGGCACTTAATGCTAATTTTGTGGTGGACTGCCATCTGCTGCCTAATATCAATGAGGTAGTGTAGGAAGTTGGCTCTGTATGTACTATTTCAAAGTAAGAAATAGCATGCACAGAGTCCAAGGGTTCCCCTTAGAGGTAAGATAGTGGCAAAAAGAGATAATTCTAATGCTCTGTTTTGTGGTAGTGTGGTCGAGCAGTAGGCTTATCAGAGGGTAGTGTTAAGCATTTGTTGTACATACACACAGGCAATAAATGAGGAACACACACTCAAAGACAATTCCAGGCCAATAGGTTTTTGTATAGAAAAATATCTTTTTAGTTTATTTTAAGAACCACAGGTTCAAGATTTACAAGTAATACTTTAAATGAAAGGTATTTCAATTAGGTAACTTAGGAACTTTGAATCAGCAAAATAGCATGTACAGTTTTCACAAAAATGGCAATAAGCTATTTTAAAACTAGACAGTGCAAATTTCAACAGTTCCTGGGGGAGGTAAGTGTTTGTTAGTTTTGCAGGTAAGTAAACCACCTACAGGGTTCAAAATTGGGTCCAAGGTAGCCTACTGTTGGGGGTTCAGGGCAACCCCAAAGTTACCACACCAGCAGCTCAGGGCCGGTCAGGTGCAGAGGTCAAAGTGGTGCCCAAAACACATAGGCTTCAATGGAGAAGGGGGTGCCCCGGTTCCAGTCTGCCAGCAGGTAAGTACCTGCGTCTTCGGAGGGCAGACCAGGGGGGTTTTGTAGGGCACCGGGTGGGACACAAGTAAGCACAAAACGTACACCCTCAGCGGCACGGGGGCGGCCGGGTGCAGAGTGCAAACAGGCATTGGGTTTGCAATTGGTTTCAATGGGAGACCCAGGGGTCTCTTCAGCAAAGCAGGCAGGCAAGGGGGGGGGGCTGCTCCTCGGGGTAGCCACCACCTGGGCAAGGGAGAGGGCCACCTGGGGGTCACTTCTGCACTGGAGGTCGGATCCTTCAGGTCCTGGGGGCTGCGGGTGCAGTGTCTTTACCAGGCGTCGGGTTCTTAGAAGCAGGCAGTTGCGGTCGGGGAGCCTCTGGATTCCCTCTGCAGGCGTTGCTGGTGGGGCTCAGGGGGGTCAACTCTGGCTACTAATAGGGACGCAGTCGCCGGGGAGTCCTCCCTGTAGTGTTGTTTCTCCGCAGGTCGAGCCGGGGGCGTCGGGTGCAGAGTGCAAACTCTCACGCTTCCGGCGGGAAACGTGGAGTCCTTTTAAAGTTGTTTCTTTGTTGCAAAGTTGTTTCTTCTTTGGAGCAGAGCCGCTGTCCTCGGGAGTTCTTGGTCCTTTTAGATGCAGGGTAGTCCTCTGAGACTTCAAAGGTTGCTGGACCCTGGGGAACGCGTCGCTGTTGCAGTTTTTCTTGAAGTGGGGAGACAGGCCGGTAGGGCTGGGCCAAAGCAGTTGGTGTCTCCATCTTCTCTGCAGGGCTTTCAGGTCAGCAGTCCTTCTTCGTCTTAGGTTGCAGGAATCTATCTTGCTAGGTTCTGGGAGCCCCTAAATACTCAATCTAGGGGTGTATTTAGGCCTGGGGGTTAGTAGCCAATGGCTATTAGCCCTGAGGGTGACTACACCCTCTTTGTGCCTCCTCCCTGAGGGGAGGGGGCACATCCCTAATCCTATTGGGGGAATCCTCCATCTGCAAGATGGAGGATTTCTAAAAGTCAGAGTCACCTCAGCTCAGGACACCTTAGGGGCTGTCCTGACTGGACAGTGACTCCTCCTTGTTTTTCTCATTATCTCCTCCGGCCTTGCCGCCAAAAGTGGGTCCGTGGCCGGAAGGGGTGGGCATCTCCACTAGCTGGAGTGCCCTGGGGCGCTGTAACAAAGGGGGTGAGCCTTTGAGGCTCACCGCCAGGTGTTACAGTTCATGCAGGGGGAGGTGAGAAGCACCTCCACCCAGTACAGGCTTTGTTACTAGCCACAGAGTGACAAAGGCACTCTCCCCATGTGGCCAGCAACATGTCTGGTGTGTGGCAGGCTGGTAAAACTAGTCATCCCACACTGGAAGTCGGGTATGTTTTCAGGGGGCACCTCTAAGATGCCCTCTGGGGTGTATTTCACAATAAAATGTACACTGGCATCAGTGTGCATTGATTGTGTTGAGAAGTTTGATACCAAACTTCCCAGTTTTCAGTGCAGCCATTATGGTGGTGTGGAGTTCGTGTATGACAGACTCCCAGACCCTGTACTCTTATGGCTACCCTGCACTTACAATGTCTAAGGTTTTGCTTAGACACCGTAGGGGCATAGTGCTCATGCACCTATGCCCTCACCTATGGTATAGTGCACCCTGCCTTAGGGCTGTAAGGCCTGCTAGAGGGGTGACTTATCTATGCCATAGGCAGTGTGAGGTTGGCATGGCACCCTCAGGGGAGTGCCATGTCGACTTAGTCATTTTCTCCCCACCAGCACACACAAGCTGGCAAGCAGTGTGTCTGTGCTGAGTGAGGGGTCCTCAGGGTGGCATAAGACATGCTGCAGCCCTTAGAGACCTTCCCTGGCATCAGGGCCCTTGGTACCAGAAGATTCTGAAGTAGTGCCCAGCATAGTAGATCCAGAGAGTTCGAAGGTGTGGATGAAGGAATGTGGGAGGTTGCTGTGGAAGGGGACTCATTGTTTAAAAGTGTTTGGCAAAAAGTGAAGGAAGGATGGCCAAAGAGGTAGGAGATTTCAGAAGAATAAGTTCCTTACTGGAAGATTTTGGGAGAATTTTAAGTGGAAGGTGAGATATTGTTTAAGGATGGGAAGTGTATACCACCCATTTGCGAGATCGCATATTGGCCCTCATTACATACAATGGCGGCAAATGCCGCATACCACCACAGCGACGGCCACCAACATACTGTCGCCGTGGCAACCAACTGTCCGCCAAAATATGACTGTAGCTGGAATTCCAGCAATGGTCATGGCGGCGGACGGCGGTAAGGTGGCGCTGGCTGAACGCCCCCGACCATATCATGAGCCATGATATGGCCTGGCGGTGTTTTGCTGGTGGACGCTGCTGCTGGCAGTAGTGCAGCGTCCCGTCTCCTGCCAGTGGACTCCTGCAAGCAGGGAAGTCGGGTTCTCTGACAGGGGGGGGGGTTGTGTGCATGTGTGTGGGTGTGTGTGACTGTGTTTGAATGTGTGCATGCATGTGTAATGCGTGTGTGCATGAATGGGTGTGAGTGTACGTGCATGTTGTGTTGTGTGATTACGTGTGTGCCTGGATGTATATTAGTGGGTGATGCTGTGAGTGTGTTTGAATGTATTCATGCGTGGGTGAATGTGGATATACGTGTGTGTATGGGTGTGTATGTATGTATGTGTATGTGTGTATATGTCGGGGGTCAGGAGAGGGAGGGTGGGGGATGAACCTGGGAGGGGGAGGGGGCGGAGGAGATCCCTATCAGTGCCGGGGAAGGAATTCCCTGGCACTGATAGTGCCTTCCGCCATGGTTTTCGTGGTGGTACAGAAACCACAAAAACCATGGCGGTGGGCAGGGTCATAATGCCATGGGCGGCCTAGTGACAGCCTCCGGGCTGGAGACTGCAGTCTCCAGCCCGGCGGTCGTTGCCACCATGGCGGTCAGTGTGTTAAATTGGCGGTTTGGCCTTGGCCAAACCGCCAATGTCATAATAGTGGTGGAATGTACCGCCAGCCTGTTGGTGGTACTACGGCCACTATTACACCGACCGCCGGGGTCGTAATGACCCCCATAGTCTTTAGCCCATGAGGAAAATCTAGAGATGTCATCCATGAAGATGTTGATAAGGACAACCTTTTGGTGGCCGGGACTTGATAGGATTTTGGATAGGATTGTAAAGCAGGGTGAGGTGTGTGTTAATAGTGAGAAAATGCTTACAGTGATACTGGCACCTTTAAGTCCTGTTGAATGGACGAATTTTCCATTGCAGAAAGTTGGTTTTGACATTTCTAGTCCTTTAAATTTTTTACTGCAGCAGTGTAGATTTGCAGTGGTGTTGGAGGAGTATCACTCTAAATGGCCCAAAGTAAAATTTGTTTCGCAAGTCAGTACTGCAGCAGTAATTGAGTTTTTCAAGAAGCTGTTTGCTCAGAAAGGTTCTCCTGAGGTCCATTTCACTAATAATGGTGTGCAGTTGAGAACACATAAAATTGAACGTTTTCTACAGATATTGTAGCATTCACCATGTCACCACTGCATTGTACAAACCTCAAGAAAATGGACAGGTTGAAAGGTTTAACCGAGTATTTAAGGAGAGCTTTTTGTGGGTGTATTTTTTAGGAAGATAATTGAAAGACAAACTGAGGGAGAAGTTGTGGTCATACCTGATCACTCCTCATATCACCACAGAAGTTAGTTCATTTAAATTGCTTAAAGGTAGGGATCCTGTTTCCAAATTGTGCCCTTGGTGGTTCAAGAAACACAGTTAGGGAAAGAAAAGATTAAGTAGAGAGAGGAAGTGGCTCTATGAGTGGAAGAGAAACAGTAGAAAGACAAGTGTGCCTATGATGCAAGGTGGAAGGTTAAGAAACCTGACTTTATGATAGGGGATTGGGTCAGGATATGTAAACCATGAGTTATGACCAAAAGTGATTCTCAGTTTGGTAAGGCTATGAGAGTGATGAAGGTCAACAGGAAAAGTGTGGTCACTCAGGATGGCAAAGTCTGAAATGTCAGAAGAGTGGCTAGATGTGAGGGTGACATGCAAAGGACTCAATGTGCAATTCCGGGAGAAGTGGACCCATTGGGCAGTGTGGCTTTAAGGATAAAGCAAACCAACTGTGAGAGGAGGACTCCCTGTAGATTTGTAGATTTTGTTTTGTGTTGTGGTTCATTTTTAAGTGTATGGATGTGTTTCATACAGTCTATTGTGATATTGCTTTAAGGGATGTGTTTATATTCCAACCTGAATCTTTTGCCACTATATGCTATGTAGATTCTGAATCTAGACTTATGAGAAGTTTAGAGTTTGCTGCTTTGACTTGAAGCAGGTACTGTGCTGTTCTTCAATAAACTACTGAAAAAAACTCTTCCGGACTCCTATTTCTAGATTTAACAAAGTTCTTTGCTGGCACTGGAGCTTGATTTGATGTGTGAGGCTAAGGCCTTTTTCTTCGACTCTATCAACTGTCTGTGGTAGAGGCTGAGGCTTGTCTTGAAGGAGGTCTTGTCGAATATGTTCTTTCTGGTGCGCCATCTCCTTTCCAGTTGTTTACAGTGTAATATCATGATTCTGAAGTCTTCAGTGTACTAGCTAGCCTGCTTGGTGGACCTTTTTCGGGTGTTGTTGCCAATGGGATCGACACTGTTGGTTCAGTTGGTGTTCCAGTTGTTGAAGTTTCTGATGTTCTGGTCTAGACTCCAAGGAGGTAAGGTGGGTGGTATTTAGGGGTGTTAATTCATGTGTCCTTTGAGACTTTGCTCCAGGTGCAGGGGGGGTCACTGGGCAGATTGAGGGCGGAGGCCAGTGAGCTGACAACGTTGAACTGAACAATGAAGTGGTCGGTCCAGGTGAGTTCTGTGGTGTGGCTGTCTGTACCTGATACAGTCGCTGGAGGTCAAGATGGGGTCTAGTGTGGCCTGCGGTGTGCATGGGGTCGTTGATGAGTTGGGTGAGTCTGATGTTGTTCATGCTGTCAAGGAGGTTCGTAGTGTTGAAGTCATTGTTTTTGTTGAGACAGAAGTTGAGGCTGCCGAAGAAAGTGTAGTTGTCTCTGGTGATGGGGGCGATGAAGTTGCAGAAGGCCGGAAGTGGTCCTGGAGGATGGTAAAATGGGTATTAATGACAAAATAATAAAGTAATATTATCACAAACTGTGCTGCAGTATGCAGCATAATTTGCCTTTTCTTGCCTCATAATTTAGTCAACCCTGTCACACAATTTGGCCCACCTATGCTGCATAATTCCATTGGCCCTGCATATAATACATCAACAGTCCAGCAGTGTCCCTACTGTTCCAGAAATCCTTTCCTCACATCAGGATGACACCTCCAAAATACAGTTGCATCAACACTTTTCGAAATGGGGCCACAAGGATGTTTCTGGTACCAATACATTTGGAGCTTTTGTCCTGGAACTAGTCTGTATAGACATTCCCATCATTCACCCACCCGCTCTCCATTCTGCATGTTTGTCCCAAGTTTTATCCGGTTTTGATGCCTTTGATGCCATGATTTAACAGATATTGTTGCAATGGACCCATTATGTTTTTGAGTCACAAAGCCTGGAGAATTGTGGAAAAGTAGAATTCTAATTGGTTGTTGCAGCATATTATACAAACAGGTCTTCACTGTGGGTATGCGATCCCCACTACACAAATGGTACATGCCTCTCTACAACCTTACTCCTCATGTATACCCTCTCACTCCTCAGACCTCACTCATCAGTCTTTATCCATATTCATGCTACCTCACTCCTGTCTTTCTTTTTATCCCCCAGCCCTTCCCTTCTTCTTCACTCCTCATTGTTTACTTCTCTGCTATCATGCTTTGCAGACAGAAAACAGTAGTATCTGTCAATGCTTGAAATATCTGTCGGGCCAACAGAAATTTCAAAATTAGACAGTCTGCATTGGCAAAATATAAAGGAGGCCCTAAATGCCCTACTTCCTCCTCTAACCCCGCTGCTTATCCCTCACCATCCATCAGCCATCCTCTATTCCCCATACATAAGTCATCTCTCAATTCTGGTTTCTAATACCCACTTCATATCTCTCACTGCATCAGTCAGTCTACATTTTGTGTTTCATCCCTCACCTCTCAGTTGTTCTTCCACATCTGTCATCCCTTATTTCATCTCTTTATCTCTCACTCTTTTCTACTCACTCTCCATTGCTTATTTGTCATACTTCATTCCTCACCTATCCCTATGGCCCCTTAAGTCTCATGCCTCAGTCATCATTCCTCACTTGTACCCTCTTGACCTCACCCCTCATTCTTCGCTACTCATCCTTTATTAATCAGCCATCCTTCCTTCCCCAGTATCATCCCTCACTCCTCAATGCTCAGCCCTGATAGCTAACTCCTCAGCTTTCATTTCTCATTTGTCATCTGTAATCCCTCACTTTTAATCACTCCTCCCTCCTGCCTAAGTCCTCGATCCTCACTTCTTATCCATTCTCACATCCCACACTCACCTTCTCCTCCTTCCTCACTCCTCCTCCTCCTCAACACTCAAACCTCATGCCTTGTTCCTCTTGCATAATCCCTCACTTTCTCACCCACTTTCCTCGCTCTTCTTCCCTCATTCCACACACTCTTCACCCCTGATTTCTTACTTGACATCCCTCATCTATCACTGCTCACTCCCCCTCACTTCAGCAGTGACAAGGAAACGAGACAAATTATGTTGCCTAAAATTTTCACTACCCTGATCATATTAGGATATCCTCATCACTTCCTTCTCATGACACAGATCTCATTCTCTGCTTTATATTTCTCACTCATCACCCCCACTTTTCCCTCTATCTCCATCCCTCATTTTAGTCTCACCAATCAATCTTTAGTCCTTAGCCCTCACATTCTCATCTCTCACTCCTCATCCATCATTCCTCCTTCTTTATCCTTCAACCGTGCAGTAACTAATTCCTTTTAAAACAACCTCATTGCTCCCTCATCATCCCTCAGTCCTCACCTCTCATTCATCAGCCCTCAACCCTTAAACCTTATTTGTCATTCCTCACTCATCAGTCCTCATATGCCACTCTCATTCCTTATAACCTATCTTTTATTTCTCACTGCCAAACATCCCTCACTAGTCCGTCCTTATCCCTTGCACCACAGCACTCATTCTTCTTCCCTCAATCTCCCATTATTATACCACACAACCCTAATCAATCGTTCTATCTCTCTTGGGGTAATCCCTCATGCCTCATGCATCTGTTCTAATTCCTCATTCCTTATCACTCATCCCTTGTTCCATTTTCCTTTGCCCTTGTGACTCACTGATCATGCTTTTGCTTAATTGGTGTAAATCCGTTAAGAGGGGGCAGAGAAACGGGGGGGGGGTGTCTCAAAACCAATTTTCCCCAAGTTAATTTCCATAGGGATTTTGAACACGACTACAGCCCAAACCGCTGGATGGATTTGCACCAAATTTGGCAGAAAGTTATAGCTCTTGGTCAAGAAAGCGACCTTTTTTGTAATTTGGTGTCAATCCTTTCAGTAGTTTTCTAGTTATTAAATGAAAAACAAATTTGTGTATATAGGGAAATGGATCCTCAGGGGATTGAGTGGAAAAACAAGGCCCTGATTGCCTGGCAGCAACTTGACAGAAAAGTTGTGGCTGACATTTTGTTTCTTGTGTTGCCCGGGGTTGGGAATAAACACAGTGTAAAATCATATAAGAGGTTAGGCTACGGGTATCCTGGCCCCATAGGACACATGGAGGGGTTCCTTGGGGCCTCTCATTGGCACACAAATGTCCCATTTTCTGTTTTTCAGCCAATCAGCAGATTCGAGGATCCTTCTCAGATCCTCCTCGGAACCTATTTGGAGCCTGAAGAAAAGCAATGGCTTGATTGGCTGGTCGCAACCTGACAGGAATATTAACTTGTGTATTAAAACAAACCATAGAAATTCAGCAGCTATAGTTATAGTTATAGTTATACTTATGTGAAGAAACTATAACAATAAGTGTAACTTTAATTGCTGAATTTCTATGGTTTGGTATAAGTAAAACGTCAACCTAGCTATAACGTCTCTGTAACCTTTGGTTTTCTTAGTGACTATATATATTCAAATATCTGCATGTATATGTATGTGTGTGTATATATATATGTATATATATATATTTCTTAAGAGGGAACCCACATTTTTATTCCTTACCTCCCTTTACCTCTACCCACTTCCTAAAACCTAAAATCACCCTTACTTCCCTTTACCTCTACCCATCCCTAAACTCAAAACATACCCTTACCTCCCTTTACCTCTCCCCACCTTTAAACCATAAAAATCATCCTTACCTCCCTTTACCTCTATCCGCACATAAAAAAATTATGTTATTCACAAAAATACTTACCTGTGTGGTAAATACTGTGTGACAAATGTGGAAGTAACTATCTGTGTTGTAAATGGCTGCATGTAATTGATGTGTAGTAAAGGCTGGTTCCTTGTGGTCTATTCTGTTAAAGGGACAGCATATCAATTTTAGTTCATTCATTTTAGTCCATATCATATTCTTTCAGAATCAGTAAAATTAATTTCAATATGTAATTTAAATTTTTAAGCAAATCACCATAAGCTCAATGCAAGCCATATTCATTTAAATAGGGGTCATATTCATTTAAACATGGCCTGTGCTCATTTCGATATGTGCTTTATTCATTCAAAGCATGGTACATTTATCTAGCATAGTTTCATATTCAAAAGTGTCAAATTAATTTTAATGAATGCCATAATAATCTTGATGTGGGCCATAATAATTCCACCAGGTTTCATATTCATTTCAAAGTGGTTCATATTCATTTCAACATGTGCCATATTTCTTTCGATGAATCTCATATGCATTTCAATGGATGCCTTATTCACCCTTACATCTGTCATAATAATTTTAACATGGGTCACATCAGATTTTATCGTAGGTCATATTATTATTTTTTTATTTCAGTGTATGCAATATGCATTTTCATGTGTATCATATTCATTTCAAAGTATAACATGTTCACTTTGACAAGTTTAATTTTAATGTCAGCATTGGTCATATTCATTTTAAGCCATGTTGAATTAATTTCAATGGGGATCATATTCAGTTCCATGCATGTCAGTTTCATCTTAGCATGTGTCATATTCCTTTTTATCAATGTCTCCTTCATATTAACACATCAGATTCATTTTAACATAACATGCATAATATCCATTGAAACACATTTCATAATCATGCCAATGTGATATCATGTTACTTACAATACAGGCTGTATATTTTTGGTAAATGTCATGTTAATTTTAACGTTACCCGTATTCATTTTAAAATATGTCAAATTTATTTCAATGAAGCTCATATTCATTTCAACGCCTGTCATATTTATTTTAACATCTGTTATATTCCTTTCAATCAATTTTATATTTATTGCAATGGATGTCCTATCCCTATTAAGACTTGCTATATTAATTTTAAGATGCAGCTTATCCATCTTAACATATATCATATTCATTGGAATATGTATCATATTAATTTAAATGCATGCCGTATTCATTTTGACAAATGTCATGAGAGTTTCAGCTTTAGTCATACTCATTTGAAGGCATGTCAAATTCTATTCAGTGGGGCTTATATTAATTTCAACTCAAGCCATATTCTTTTTAAATGATCACCTACTTATGTCTGTATATCTAATATTCATTGCAGTCTGGGATATGTAATGTTCATTTCACTGTATAATATGTTATTTTCAATGTGCATTATATTCTTTTCAGAATATAATTTATTCTTTTCAGTAACTTATACTCATTTAAATCTGTCAAATTCATTTCAATGTATGTTATATTCCTTTTGGCATATGTCAGTAATTTCAAGAAATGTCTCATTCTTTTTTATGACTATAGTGTTCGTTTCAGTGATTTCTATATTCTTTACAGTGAGGGCCCTATTTATTTCAGTATGGCCAATATATATTTCAGTATATCTCTTGTTCAATTCGGTGTGTGTGTTATTCTAATAATCACTAAGTAGCACATTTAATCTGCCAGCTTTCATATTTGTTTCAGTTCAATTCAGATTCACTCTGCCAGGTATCATATTTATTTTGACACATAATACATTCATTCTGGTGTGTGTAATATTCATTTTGCAGTACATTATGCATTTCAGGAGATGTCCTGTATGGGTAGCTGTAATTTTGACATGAACAGTTTCTCGTACTTCTTCCTTTTCCATGAGTCAGTGAAGACGCAGAAGACAATGAGCATCTAGAAAACCGTATTGCACAAAAAACAAGATTAGCTTATTTTAAAACTTATTAAAAAAGTGCACTTCTTCTTCATTCATAAAATTTAGAGAAATTAAGCAAAGCCTTGTTATTGCAGCTTTTCTCTTGAAATGCACGTGAAAGTGATCGAGGGCCTTGGGACAAGAGTGTGAACTACCTGTGGGTAAGAATGTAATACCGCTCAAATTGTGAAGCATGGTCTAGTAGCCTGATGCCTTTGATGGCGAGGTGGCTCCCAGCTTGAATGCAGGCTTTTCAATCAGAGCAAATACTAATGCAATGCTAATGCTTATTATTAAAATCTAATTAATTATCATTACCCATAGTTGAAAGTCTGATTACCAGCCCTGCATTAGCGCGGGGAGCCACTTAACCTGAAGAAAGAAAGAGCCCTAATTCAAAGTGCCCCATTTATTTTAATTCACGATAACGATTCAAAATGGTTTTCATTCCACTTACAATCTCTGCAAGGGGAGAGAGAAGCTCACATTAAACTCAGAACCACAATGGCAATGTAGGGTATCTCACAAGTTACATCACATTCCTGCCAAAATTGAGGCACCTGGGGAGAACAGGAGAGGATTTATTGTGCCTTGGTGTATAACAAAAATAGTAAATTAGCAGTAACAGTTGATGCATAATGGGAACCACTGCTTAGCATAAAATTGTTGATTTTGAGTAGCTGCCCAGAGTATGCTTTATGCACAGGGTTGCTGTTGTCTGCTTTCAATTCCTATCTTGAAAATGAAATGTTAAATACAAAAACAATATATATTGTCTAAAGTATCATCTGCCATAGTATAAGGATAAAGCAAGCCACTGAGAAGTTTTGTGACCCTATAGAGGAACGAGCCTGAAGGCTGAGTTCCCTTGTGAGGTCATGGAACTCTGAGGTGAGTTGTGTTAGCTTAATACTGTATGCCATAGGGTATGTTATTTCTCAAAATACATGACCACACTATCACCCTTCTCACAAAATGATTAAAGCCTTGGTGTGTTGCTCTTTCCTCTGATGTTTCTGAACTGGAAGAATAAAATTAGACACACCAGAAAGCAGATAAATGTTTGTTGCAAATAGATATTAGAACCAGTTAAATACAAATAAGATTAAAGAAATACTGGTTTATAATATGTAGAAACATGCAGAAAGAATCTATCTCAACATATTTCCATAAATATCTCCTTTATGCTCACCGATGATCATCTAACAAAACGGAGCAGCAGCGGGAAAAGCCACATTTCATATTCATTTTTTAAACTGAATTTATAATTATACTCTGTGAAGTATCTTTCCACTCAATGGTGAATATGGCAGAAGGTATTATGAGGGTACAACTCAACTGTAAATAGTTATTACACTTTATCCGTTGCTAGCCTATCCCTCTTTTCTTGGTAATGAATAATCAATCATCATTCATGCATAGCCTGGCCTTGAGTTTAGGAGTGACTTAATGATAGTTGCTTATATGACAAGAGAAAAAAATGCTTGGAGTACAAACTCCTGGCTGAAACTGTAGACACAAAACATACTCTATGATGGAATCAAGAAATATGTGGATACTGGATCCTAATTTCACTCCTCGCTCTGTTCTAAAGGATGTATCTCAGTCGCAGGGATGGGGAGAGAATGCCGATCCGGATGCAGCTGCTTGGAGATAAAAGAAAGCCTTGGTTAGTACAGTAGTAAATCAGTCATGGTCCTAGAGACATACCTGGGTTTTTACTTATCTCATTGAGGTGCGATCCCATTCTGTGTGCCTACATATCACATCTAAAGCTACAAGACATCCATTATAGATGTCTTGTCAGCATTGTTAAGTTTGTGGTGCAAATAGGTCACAGGGTGTGTAATGACGCTTTGAGTTGTGCAGACAGCCATTGGAGTCTTCCAGAACCAGAAACATTACAATGTTCATATAAGGCATAACTTTGGAATATACCTGACACATGATAAAATGTTGCATTACATGATGGTCATCGTTGAGTTCCAAAACAAAAAAACATTATGATGCTGATGTTGGGCATAATCCAAGCAATTAGGACTTGTTATGTCTCAACAAAGCTGCAATTCGCTATCTGCTGCTGGACGAGAAAATGTTCAAACATTAACACAAACATTAAGAGACTGATAACCCGTGAAATCTGGTTGACTACTAGAGACACATAAACCTCAAATGTGGATAGACCCAAACCTATAGAATATGTGACAAATTGAAACAAGTATATACAAAATGGATGCTTGGTCTTTATTCATGGCTTTTGATCTTGCCCATTAGATAACTTAGAGGGGTTATACCTTACAACTATTAGTTCATCACCTTGTTCCTCAAATCTTTTGGGAAAGGGACAGTTTCTTCCAACCATAAATGTTGCTCAACTGTTAAATCCTCTCTTAACCCCTTAGCTGCTGGGCCTTTTCCCCCCACAGTGCTGAGCCCTTTTTTGGCTATTTGGGGTAGTTCGCGCTTAGGGCTTCATAATTTTTTGTCCACATAAGCTAACCACGCCAAATTTGCGTCCTTTTTTTCCAACATCCTAAGGATTCTAATGGTACCCAGAGTTTGTGGTTTCCCCTGGAGGAGACCAAGAAAATAGCCAAAATACAGTGAAAATTTCGTTTTTTCCAAAAAAATGGGGACAAAGGGCTGCCGAAGAAGGCTTGTGGTTTTTTCCCTGAAAATGCCATCAACAAAGGGTTTCTGGTGCTGAAATCACTATCTTCCCACCTTTCAGGAACGGGCAGACTTGAATCAGAAAACCACATTTTCCAACACAAATTTGGCATTTTACTGGGACATACCCCATTTTTACTATTTTTGGTGCTTTCAACCTCCTTCCAGTTAGTGACAGGAATGGGTGTGAAACCAATGCTGGATCCCGGAAACCTAAACATTTCTGAAAACTAGACAAAATTCTGAATTCAGCAAGGGGTCATTTGTGTAGATCCTACAAGGTTTTCCTACAGAAAATAACAGCTGAAATAAAAAAATATTGAAATTGAGCTGAAAACAACAGCCATTTTCCTTTATGTTTTACTCTGTAACTTTTTCCTGCGATGTCAGATTTCTGAAAGCAGTATACCGTTTTGTCTGCTGGACTCTTCTGGTTGCGGGGATATAAAGGGCTTGTAGGTTCATCAAGAACCCTAGGTACCCAGAGCCAATAAATGAGCTGCACCCTGCAGTTGGTTTTCATTCTATACTGGGTATACAGCAATTCATTTGCTGAAATATGAAGAGTGAAAAAGATGTATCAAGAAAACCTTTGCATTTCCAAAATGGGATCAAGATAAGGTTTTGAGGAGCAGTGGTTATTTGCACATCTCTGAATTCCGAGGTGCCCATACTAGCATGTGAATTGCAGGGCATTTCTCAAATAGACGCCTTTTTTACACACTCTCTTATATTTGGAAGGAAAAAATGTAGAGAAAGATAAGGGACAATAACACTTGTTTTGCTATTCTATGTTCCCCCAAGTCTCCCGATAAAAATTATACCTTACTTGTGTGGGTAGGCCTAGCGCCCGCGACAAGAAATGCCCCAAAACACAACGTGGGCACATCCCATTTTTTGACAAAATACAGAGCTGTTTTTTGCAAAGTGCCTACCTGTAGATTTTAGCCTCTAGCTCAGCCGGCACATAGGGAAACCTACCAAACCTGTGCATTTTTGAAAACTAGAGACCTAGGGGAATCCAAGATGGGGTGACTCGTTGGGCTCTGACCAGGTTCTGTTACCCAGAATCCTTTGCAAACCTCAAAAAGTGGCTAAAAAAACAAGTTTTCCTCACATTTCGGTGACAGAAAGTTCTGGAATCTGAGAGGAGCCACAAATTTCCTTCCACCCAGCGTTCCCCCAAGTCTCCCAATAAAAATGATACCTCACTTGGGTGGTTAGGCCTAGCGCCCGCGACAGGAAATGCCCCAAAACACAACGTGGACACATCCCATTTTTTGACAAAATACAGAGCTGTTTTTTGCAAAGTGCCTAGCTGTGGATTTTGGCCTCTAGCTCAGCCGGCACCCAGGGGAAACCTACAAAACCTGAGCATTCTTGAAAATTAAACACCTACGGGAATCCAAGATGGGGTGACTTGTGGGGCTCTCACCAGGTTCTGTTACCCAGAATCCTTTGCAAATCTCAAAATTTGGCAAAAAAACACTTTTTCCTCACATTTCGGTGACAGAAAGTTCTGGAATCTGAGAGGAGCCACAAATTTCCTTCCACCCAGCATTCCCCCAAGTCTCCCAATAAAAATGGTACCTCATTTTTGTGGGTAGAGCTAGTGCCCGCGACAGGAAATGCCCCACAACGCTATGCGGACATATCATATTTTCCCAAAGAAAAAAGAGCTGTTTTTTGCAAGTGCCTAGCTGTGGATTTTGCCCTTTAACTCAGCCGGCACCTAGGGAAACCTACCAAACCTGTGCATTTTTTAAAGCTAGACACCTAGGGGAATCCAAGATGGGGTGACTTGTGGGCTCTCACCAGGTTCTGTTACCCAGACTCCATTGCAAACCTCAAAATTTGGCAAAAAAAACATATTTTCCTCGCATTTTGGTGACTGAAATTTCTGGAATCTGAGAGGAGCCACAAACTTCCTTATACCCAGTGTTCTCCCAAGTTTCACGATAAAAATGGTACCTCACTTGCGTGGGTCAGCCTACTGCCTATCACAGGAATTGCAGCAAAACACAACGTGGACACATCATATTTTCGCAAAGAAAACAGAGCTGTTTCTTTGCAAAGTGCCTGGCTGTGGATTTTGGCCTCTAGCTCAGCCGGCACCTAGGGAAGCCTACCAAACCTGTTCATTTTTTGAAACTAGACACCTATGGGAATCAAAGATGGGGTGACTTGTGGGGCTCTCACCAGGTTCTGTTACCCAAAATCCTTTGAAAACCTCAAAATTTGGCCAAAGAATACTTTTTTCTCACATTTCGGTGACAGAAAGTTCTGGAAGGTGAGAGGAGCTACAAATTTCTTTCCACCCAGTGTTCCCACAAGTCTCCCGATAAAAATGGTACCTCACTTGTGTGGGTAGGCCTAGTGCTTGCGACAGGAAATGCCCCAAAACACTATGTGGACACATCATATTTTCCCAAAGAAAACAGAGCTGTTTTTTGCAAAGTGCCTATTTGTGGATTTTGACCTCTAGCTCAGCCGGCACCTAGGGAAACCTACCAAGCCTGTGTATTTTTTAAAACTAGACACCTAGGGGAATCAAAGATGGGGTGATTTGTGGGGCTCTCACCAGGTTCTGTTACCCAGAATCCTTTGCAAACCTCAACATTTGGCAAAGAAAACACTTTTTCCTCAGATTTCGGTGACAGAAAGTTCGGGAATCTGAGAGGAGACACAAAATTCCTTCCACCCAGCGTTCCCCCTAGTCTCCCGATAAAAATGGTACCTCACTTGTGTGGGTAGGCCTAGTGCTCGCGACAAGAAATGCACCAAAAATACAACGTGGACACATCATATTTTCCCAAAGACAACAGAGCTGTTTTTTGCAAAGTGCCTAGCTGTGGATTTTGGCCTCTAGCTCAGCCGGCACCCAGGGGAAACCTACAAAACCTGAGCATTCTTGAAAATTAAACACCTACGGGAATCCAATATGGGGTGACTTGTGGGGCTCTCACCAGGTTCTGTTACCCAGAATCCTTGGCAAATCTCAAAATTTGGCAAAAACAACACTTTTTCCTCACATTTCGGTGACAGAAAGTTCTGGAATCTGAGAGGAGCCACAAATTTCCTTCCACCCAGCACTCCCCCAAGTCTCCCAATAAAAATGGTACCTCATTTTTGTGGTTAGAGCTAGTGCCCGCGTCAGGAAATGCCCCACAATGCTATGCGGACATATCATATTTTCCCAAAGAAAACAGAGCTGTTTTTTGCAAGTGCCTAGCTGTGGATTTTGGCCTTTAACTCAGCCGGCACCTAGGGAAACCTACCAAACCTGTGCATTTTTGAAAATTAAACACCTACGGGAATCCAATATGGGGTGACTTGTGGGGCTCTCACCAGGTTCTGTTACCCAGAATCCTTGGCAAATCTCAAAATTAGGCAAAAACAACACTTTTTCCTCACATTTCGGTGACAGAAAGTTCTGGAATCTGAGAGGAGCCACAAATTTCCTTCCACCCAGCACTCCCCCGAGTCTCCCAATAAAAATGGTACCTCATTTTTGTGGTTAGAGCTAGTGCCCGCGTCAGGAAATGCCCCACAATGCTATGCGGACATATCATATTTTCCCAAAGAAAACAGAGCTGTTTTTTGCAAGTGCCTAGCTGTGGATTTTGGCCTTTAACTCAGCCGGCACCTAGGGAAACCTACCAAACCTGTGCATTTTTTAACGCTAGACACCTAGGGGAATCCAAGATGGGGTGACTTGTGGGCTCTCACCAGGTTCTGTCACCCAGACTCCATTGCAACCCTCAAAATTTGGCAAAAAAAACATCTTTTCCTCGCATTTCGGTGACAGAAATTTCTGGAATCTGAGAAGAGCCACAAACTTCCTTATACCCAGTGTTCCCCCAAGTTTCACGATAAAAATGGTATCTCACTTGCGTGGGTCGGCCTACTGCCTATGACAGGAATTGCAGCAAAACACAACGTGGACACATCATATTTTCGCAAAGAAAACAGAGCTGTTTCTTTGCAAAGTGCCTGGCTGTGGATTTTGGCCTCTAGCTCAGCTGGCACCTAGGGAAACCTACCAAACCCGTGCATTTTTTAAAAGTAGACACCTAAGGGAATTCAAGATGAGGTGACTTGTGGGGCTCTCACCAGGTTCTGTTACCCAAAATCCTTTGAAAACCTCAAAATTTGGCAAAAGAAATACTTTTTCCTCACATTTCGGTGACAGAAAGTTCTGCAATCTGAGAGGAGCTGCAAATTTCCTTCCACCCAGCGTTCCTCCAAGTTTCTCAATAAAAATGGTACCTCACTTGAGTGGGTAGGCCTAGTGCTCACGGCAGGAAATGCACCAGAAACACAATGCGGACACATCACATTTCCCCAAAGAAAACAGAGCTGTTTTTTGCAAAGTGCCTATCTGTGGATTTTGGCCTCTAGCTCAGCCGGCACCCAGGGGAAACCTACAAAACCAGAGCATTCTTGAAAATTAAACACCTACGGGAATCCAAGATGGGGTGACTTGTGGGGCTCTCACCAGGTTCTGTTACCCAGAATCCTTTGCAAATCTCAAAATTTGGCAAAAAAAATACTTTTTCCTCACATTTCGGTGACAGAAAGTTCTGGAATCTGAGAGGAGCCACAAATTTCCTTCCACCCAGCACTCCCCCAAGTCTCCCAATAAAAATGTACCTAATTTTTGTGGGTAGAGCTAGTGCCCGCGTCACGAAATGCCCCACAATGCTATGCGGACATATCATATTTTCCCAAAGAAAACAGAGCTGTTTTTTGCAAGTGCCTAGCTGTGGATTTTGGTCTTTTACTCAGCCGGCACCTAGGGAAACCTACAAACCTGTGCATTTTTTAACGCTAGACACCTAGGGGAATCCAAGATGGGGTGACTTGTGGGCTCTCACCAGGTTCTGTTATCCAGACTCCATTGCAAACCTCAAAATTTGGCAAAAAAAACATATTATCCTCGCATTTCGGTGACAGAAATTTCTGGAATCTGAGAGGAGCCACAAACTTCCTTATACCCAGTGTTCCCCCCAAGTTTCACGATAAAAATGGTACCTCACTTGCGTGGGTCGGCCTACTGCCTATGACAGGAATTGCAGCAAAACACAACGTGGACACATCATATTTTCGCAAAGAAAACAGAGCTGTTTCTTTGCAAAGTGCCTGGCTGTGGATTTTGGCCTCTAGCTCAGCTGGCACCTAGGGAAACCTACCAAACCTGTGCATTTTTTAAAACTAGACACCTAGGGGAATCAAAGATGGGGTGACTTGTGGGGCTCTCACCAGGTTCTGTTACCCAAAATCCTTTGAAAACCTCAAAATGTGGCCAAAGAATACTTTTTCCTCACATTTCGGTGACAGAAAGTTCTGGAAGGTGAGAGGAGCTACAAATTTCTTTCCACCCAGCATTCCCACAAGTCTCCTGATAAAAATGGTACCTCACTTGTGTGGGTAGGCCTAGTGCTCGCGACAGGAAATGCCCCAAAACACTTTGTGGACACATCATATTTTCCCAAAGAAGACAGAGCTGTTTTTTGCAAAGTCTCTATTTGTGGATTTTGAACTCTAGCTCAGCTGGCACCTAGGGAAACCTACCAAACCTGAGCATTTTTTTAAACTAGACACCTAGGGGAATCCATGATGGGGTGTCTTGTGGGGCTCTCATCAGGTTCTGTTACCCAGAATCCTTTTCAAACCTTAAAATGTTGCAAAATAAACACGTTTTCCTCACATTTCGGTGACAGAAAGTTCTGGAATGTGAGAGGAGCTACAACTTTCCTTCCACCCAGCGTTCCCCCAAGTCTCCCAATAAAAATGGTACCTCACTTTTGTGGGTAGACCTAGTGCCTGCAAAAGGAAATGTCCCTCAACCCTATGCTGACACATCAAAATGATCAAATACAAAGCTACCTGTTTTTGCGGGTTCGGGGTCACCTGCGTTTTTGGTCCTGGGATCAGCAGCCATATAGAGAAACCTACCAAACCCAAACATTTCTGAAAACTAGACATCAGAGGGAGTCCAGGGAGGTGTGACTTGCGTGGTTCCCCCAGTGGTTTCTCACCCAGAATCCTGAGCAAACCTCAAAATTTGCCTGCAACAGAAAAAGGCCAAAAACCTGTAGAGATCGAGGGGATAGCACAGCGAGTTGATACGCACATATTTTTCTTTTATAAATCTTTAGGCTTACTCTGCTTTGGTGACCCACACAATTGAGGTATAAATTTACTTGGGAGACTGAGGGGAACGCTGGGTGGTAGGAAAATTGTGCCGGAGCAGTGATCCTACAAAGAAAAGTGAGGAAAATATGCTTTTTGAAGCAAACTTTGAGGTTTACAGAGGAGTCTGGGCAAGAAAATATTGGGGGATCCACACAAGCCACAGCCTCCTGGACTCCTTGGGGTGTCCAGTTTTTAAAAATATCTGGGTTTGGTAGGTTTCCCTAGATGAAGGCTGCACCCGGGACCAAAAACATAAGTGCCCCTCCCCCCAAGCACAGGTAGTTTTGTAATAGATCATTTTGATGTGTCCACGTACTTCTGTGATGTTCCAAACACTAAAATCGTGAAAAGAAATGCACTAAGGTTATTTTAGAAAGACCCCTCACCCACCAACCAAGTTGGTGGCATGCTTCATCATCGGGGTCCCACCTGAGACACCTTGCGTGTCACGGGTGTGCTGCAACGCCTGATTACAGTGGAGTAGGTTTTATTATTTTTACCACACATACTGGTTGGATTTGGCATGACGGTGAGTGATGGTTCAGTAGATCGAATTTTATTGACAAGAGATTTCACAAAAATGAAATGCACTGTTGTAGGAAGTTGTCTCTGTATATACTATCTCAAAGTGAGAGATAGTGTGCACAGAGTCCAAGGTTTCCCCTTAGAGGTTGATAGTGGCAAAATTAGATAATAATACTGCTCTATTTTGTGGTAGTGTGGTCGAGCAGTAGGGTTATCAGAGGGTAGTGTTAAGCATTTGTTGTACACACACGGGCAATAAATTAGAACACAAACTCAAAGACTTAACTCCAGGCCAATAGGTTTTTATATAGAAAAATATTCTTTTCTTAATTTATTTTAGAACCACAAGATTCAGAATTCAAGTAAATACATACATTGTAAGGTACTTGGCATAGGTAATTATGGACCTTTGAAGTAAAACAGTAAGGTACACAGTTTTGGCAAAAATGGCAATAAGCTATTTGAAAAGTGGACACTGCAAAAATCAACAGTTCCTGGGGGAGGTAAGTACACGTTAGTTTAGCAGGTAAGTAAGGCACTTACAAGTTAGCAGGTAAGTAAGGCAGCCCACCGTTGGGTGTTCAAGTTAACCCCAAACACTCAGCACCAGCAACACAGGGTCGGTCAGGTGCAGAGGTCAAAGAGGGGCCCCAATATCATAGTCGCCTATAAAGACTAGGGGGGCTGCGGTTCCAGTCTACTAGCAGGTAAGTACCTGTGTCCTCAGGGAGCAGGCCAGGGGTGTTTTGTAGAGCACTGGGGTGTCACAAACAGACACACAAAATACACCCTCAGCGGCACAGGGGAGGTCAGGTGCAGTGTGCAAAGTAGGTGTCAGGTTTTACATTTAAAGCAATAGAGGGCCAGCCACAGACTGGGCAAAGATGAGGGCTGCCTGCTGGTCACTCCTGCAGCAGTAGTTTGTTTCTCTCGGGGCTGGGGCTGAAGTGCTTGTTCCAGGTGTCGGGTTCTTTGTTACCGGGCAGTCGCGGTCAGGGGGAGCCTCTGGATTCTCTCTGCAGGCGTCGCCGTGGGGGTGCAGGCAGGTCATCTCAGGGCATCCACATCGTGGGAGTTGCCTGGGGGTCCTTGCTGCAGTGTTGGTTTCTCTGGACACGAGCTGAGGGTGTCAGGTGCAGAGTGTTGGGGACTCACGCTTCTGTAGTGAGGCTGGAGTCTCTTTAAAGTTGGTTTCTTCTTTGTTGCTTGGACAGAGCCTCTGTCCACAGGAGTTTCTTGGTCCTTTGGGTTGCAGGACAATCCTCTGAGCCGACGAAGTTCGCTGGTCCCGCTGGATGCATCACTGTTGCAGGTTCTTTGAGTCTGGAGACAGGCTGGCAGGGCTGGGGCCAAGTTAGTTGTTGTCCCAGTCATCTCTGTGGGGCTTTCAGGCCAGCAGTCCTTCTTCATTGTAGATTGTCAGGAAATCTGTCTTCCTAGTTCAGGGTTGCCCCTAAATACTCAATTTAGGTGTGTGTTTAGGGCTGGAGGACAGTAGCATATGGCTACTGTCCCTGAGGGTTGCTACACCCTCCTGGTGCCTCTTCCCTGTGGGGAGGAGGGCACATCCCTAATCCTATTGGGTGGAATCCTCCAAAGCAAGATGAAGGATTTCCTAAGGCAGGGGTCACCGCAGCTCAGGACACCTTAGGGGCTGTCCTGGCTGGAAGGTGACTCCTCCTTGTTTTTCTCATTATCTCCTCCATACTTTTTGCCAAAAGTGGGGGCTGTGTCCTGGGGGGCGAGGGCATCTCCACTAACTGGAGTGCCCTGGGGCGCTGTAACATCAGGCTTGAGCCTTTGAAGCTCACCACCAGGTGTTACAGTTCCTGCAGGGGGAGGTGTGAAGCACCTCCTCCCATTACAGGCTTTGTTTCTGGTCACAGAGTGCACAAAGGCACTCACCCCATGTGGCCAGAAACCCATCTGGATGTGGCAGGCTGGCTGAAACTGGTCAGTAGTTGGGCTGGTATACCGGGGGCACCTCTAAGATGCCCTCTGTGTGCATTTCTCAATAAATCCCACACTGACATCAGTGTGGATTTATTGTGCTGAGAAGTTTGATACCAAACTTCCCAGTATTCAGTGTAGCCATTATGGAACTATGGAGTTCCTGTTTGACAAACTCCCAGACCATATACTCTTCATGGCTACCCTGCACTTAAAATGGCTAAGAATTGGCTTAGACACTGTAGGGGCTCATGCAGCTATGCCCTCACCTGTGGTATAGTGCACCCTGCACTTAGGGCTATAAGGCCGGCTAGAGGGGTGACTTACCTATGCCACAGGCAGTGGGTTGTGGGCATGGAACCCTGAGGGGAGTGCTATGTCGACTTAGGGGCATATTTATACTCTGTTTGCGCCGAATGTGCGGCAAAATTTTTGACGCACAATCGGCGCAAACCCTGCCCCATATTTATACTTTGACGTCCGATCCCGCGGGCGTCAAAGTTCCACCATGTGCGTCATTTTTTGGAAGGGGGAACCAGCCTTGCGTTAATTATATGCAAGGTAGGCGTTCCCTTCCAAAAAATGACTTTAAGGCCTGTGCCCCATATTTATACTCTGACGTCATTTTGACGCACAGGAGGGGGCAGGCCTTTAAAAAACGGCACCCAGCCTGATGGGCGCAGTTTTTTAACGCCTGGGTCAGGGCAGGCGTTAAGGGACCTGTGGGCTCAGAAGGAGCCCAGAGGTGCCCTCCCATGCCCCCAGGGACACCCCCTGCCACCCTTGCCCACCCCAGGAGGACACCCAAGGATGGAGGGACCCATCCCAGGGAAGTTGAGGTAAGTTGGGGTAAGTATTTTTTTTCGTTTTTGTTTGTGGCATAGGGCCCCCTTACATGCCACTATGCCCAATGACCATGCCCAGGGGACATAAGTCCCCTGGGCATGGCCATTGGGCAAGGGGGCATGACTCTTGTCTTTGCTAAGACAGAAGTCATGTCAATGTAGGTTGGGCGTAAAAAAAAATGGCGCAAATCGGGTTGAGGCCTGAATTTTGCCTCAGACCTGACTTGCCCCATTTTTTTACGCCCAACCTCCATTTTCCCCTACGCCGGCGCTGCCTGGTGTGAGTCATTTTTTTTTACGCACACCAGTCCACAGCGCCGGCTAACGTCATTCAATAAATAAGGCGCCCGCATGGCGCTTTGGAATGGCGTTAGCCAGCGGTAAAATTTTTGACGCACAACTGCGTTGGAGCAGTTGTGCGTCAAAAAGTATAAATATGGGCCTTAGTGTTTTTCTCCCCACTAGCACACACAAGCTGTGAGGCAGTGTGCATGTGCTGAGTGAGGGGTCCCTAGGGTGGCATAATACATGCTGCAGCCCTTAGAGACCTTCCCTGGCCACAGGGCCGTTAGTACCAGGGGTACGATTTGCAAGGGACTTATCTGTGTGCCAGGGCTGTGCCAATTGTGGAGACAAACGTACAGTTTTAGGGAACTAACACTTTCAATCATAACTAGCATCAACAAAAGGCAAAAAGTTAGGGAGTAAACATGCCACCAGTGGCATTTTCCTACAACAGTTAATAACTGAAAGGCTAAAAAACAGAACCAATGACTCACAACTTGTGAACTGTAAAGCGACGACAAGGGACCAACCGCTTTACAGTCCATTCACACACCTTTCATACATGACATACACAAGACCATTCACACCGCCAGCCACGGGCTCAGCACATTACAACACTCACATCGACAGACAGCGCCACTCAAGGGACCATCACTTACATACGCCCACATGCCTGATTTAACAATCAGACCAGCTTATGGGAGTGTGTGGATTGACGTTTGGCTGGCACCGACAGCCAAGCACCACTCCACGCACACTGCCAGCCGTGTGCCACCCCATGCACAGCACCAGCCAAGCGACACCCCATGCACACCGCCAGCCAAGCGCCACTCCACGCACACTGCCAGCCAAGTGCCACCCTACTGACATCGCCAGCTAAGCAGCACCCCATGCACACCACCAGCCAGGTGCCACCCCATGCACTCTGCCAGCCAAGTGCCACCTCATGCACACTGCCAGCCAAGTGCCAGCCCACAAACACCACCAGCCAAGCACCATTCCACGCGCACTGCCAGCCAAGCGCAACCCCATGCACACTGCCAGCCAAGTGCCACCCCATGCACACTGCCAGCCAAGCGCCACCCCACGCACACTGCCAGCCAAGCTCCACGCAAATCTCCAGCCAAGCACCACTCCACGCACACTGCCATCACTTTTTTTTTAAACAACAAAAAACCCACTAACTAATTATAAAGAAGTACAAAACAACAAACACAAAAGCTTTAACTGTATACATGACAGAAATGCCAACCGTGAAACTGCACATATGAAAATAATAACAGGCAGTTTACGCTCATTTTTTTTTTTTTGCTGTGGTAACTCCTGAAACAGCTGGCCACACACAGCCCAGGCTTTGAAGGGCAATTGGGGCAGTACATCCAGCTCTCCCTCCGGATAGCTCTTCGGGCACAGACTCTACATTTCTTAGTGGGCAAGTCTTTTTTGGGAGTGGGAGGAATGTGAACAGGAAAGTGGCGATCTTTAAATCTAGCCACATCCTCCACCACTGCTACTCTAGAAACTCTTGCACGTTCCACCACAATAAAGCTCCATATCACTGACTCCTGAAATTTAACAAATTTCATCCATGACGCAGGGGAACAATCCTTGAACACAATAAAAGCATTAAAAGTTACTATATGAAATAGATGTATGGCCAACTTTTTATACCTCAGGTAAGACTCACGAAGAGCAGTGTAAGGTCCCAACCTCTGATCTATTCTCATCAACACCACCCATATTCTTATTGTAGTCCAAAATGCACACAGGTTTGCGCACTTCGGCAACCTGACGCCAAATAGTCACAGGGAAAGTACTCTTATCATGGATGGTAGTTAGCATGTACACATCCCTCCTGTCTGAAAATTTCAGAGCTAGCAGCTCATCATAATGCAAGGCGCTGCACTGTCACCTCTCAAGATTTTTACAGACAAGCTCCTTCGGATAGCCTTTCCGGTTAGAACGGATTGTGCCACAAGCAACAGTGTCCACTCTGAACAACTCCTTGAACAACTGCACTCCAGTGTAGAAATTATCTACGTACAAATGGTGACCTTTGCAAAACAGTCGTCTACCAAGTTCCCACACAATTTTCTCTCTAACTCCAAAAGTGGAAAACAAGGGGGGTCAATAATGTAATATCTACCAGTGTAGACCCAGAAATTACACATGTATCCTGTACTACTTTCTGACAGCATATACAATTTAATTCCATTCTGTGCCCTCTTGCTAGGAATGTACTGCTTAAAAACCAAACGCCCCTTGAACAGGACCAAAGACTCATCTACACTTATTTCTTTGCCTGGAACATACACCTCTGAAAACCGATCTACAAAATTATCAATGACAGGCCTAACCTTAAAAAGATGATCACAATCAGGGTGATCTTGTGGGAAGGCTAAAGCATTGTCAACAAAGTTCAGCATCCGAAGAAGAAGCAAAAAATCGATTACGAGTCATGGTTGCAGGAAATGTAGCCGTTGCCATCAAGAGACTAGTAGACCAATGATGGCTTCCTTATCAACCCCATCAAAAAAGTTAAACCCTAAGAACTTATTCATCTCTTCCAGATTTGTGGGAACCCACTGGGTAGCTCTAGACTGAGACCTAAGTCTGGCAGTGTTGTCCCTCAAATAATGTTCCACATACAAATTAGTCTGCTCAACAATCTCTTCCAAAAATACATTGTCCATTAGCAACTCAAAGAAATTGACAGGCAAAAAGTTTTCCGTATTTGCTCTACACCCTGGGAGACTAGTAAAGGCAGGCCACTGCGGCTGCTCCATGTTTGGGGCAACCCAGGTGTCACGTCTTCCAAAGGGAAACCTTTCAGCCACAGGCTGCTGCACTATTAGTACATCAGTGTCCTCCTCTAAAGCAGGCCCTTCATCTGCACTCAGAGTGGAATCCTCATCAGAAGATTCCTCTCGGACAGAAAACTCACTGCCAGAATCTCTCACTTCCTCCTCTGCCTCAGATGCAGAGCCAGTCTTATAATCATGGTCAAAAGATTACTCTAAATGCATGCCACCATCCTGCTGAGCGGTCTCTCTACTGCTAGCCATGATCCTTTCTAACAACAAATGGATTGCCAACAACAACCAGAACTGTCTAAAACAAGTAATAAACAAAGTGTGGCTTTATCACAAAGAGTTATGTACTAAAAAACTATGGGGGTCATTACAAGCTTGGCGGGAAGCGGTAACCGCCGTGCGGCCGCCAATGCGGCCGCACTCCCGCGGACCCCATTACAACATCCCTGCTGGGCCGGCAGGCGTAAACTAGGTTGGGCCCAGCGGGGATGCGGCCGCAACATAGGAGCCGTGAGACAGTGAAAAGCTGCATGGGGCCCTGTTAGGGGGCCCGGCACTGCCCATACCAGTGGCATGGGCAGTGCAGGGGCCCCCAGGACTCCCCTTACCGCCAGCCTCTTCCTGGCGGTGCAAACCGCCAGAAACAGGCCGGCGGTTGGGGAGTCATAATCCCCAGGGCAGCGCTGCTTGCAGCGCTGCCCTGGCGGATTATCACCTCTGGGGCTAAAACGGTGGGAAACCGCCGGCCCCGGCGGTGCGACCGCGGCGCTACCGCCGCGGTCGTAAGACGGGTCTCCGTACCACCAGCCTGTTGACGGTACGGATGCCACATTACCCCTGGCGGTCGGAGACCGCCAGGGTCGTAATGACCCCCTATATACTGAAAAAGCTGGACTCACCAGCAACTACTCTGCACAGACACAGCAATCACCAATGATATCCCACTAAAAAGAAAAAAGAAAAGCAAATTAGACATAAGACAACACAAATATATTGCGCACAAATCTAAGGACAATTTCACATACAATCCTGCATTTAGTACACCACCTACAAACATGTCATTCATGCATGTCAACAATACTCCTTTGGAATAAATTGCTTTTACTTACCTAAAACATGCAACTACGCAAACCTCAAGTCAACTACTGCCAAAACCGCAAGGATCCATAGCAAAGGAAGCAAAAGCTGTGAACTAGAACAAAAAAAAGAAATAAGCTGTTATAATCACAAATACAAATACTTTGCCAGTTGACAAACACCCCGCCACCAAGAATTTTCAAATTTTCCCTGGTGCCTAAGTGGATTCTGCCCCCACCTTGGGGGCAGATGGGCCTAAAAACAAATAAGCTGATCTTTCTCCAAGGGGGCAGAAATGACCATCAGTAATGTGCCCCCTTTGGGGGAGGGGGGTGACCCATGCTAAAGGGGCTGCCACCCCACAGAAAACACACACACACATACAAGATCTCTGATGCCTATGTGGATTCTGAAAGAACAAGTGATGGACGGAATGCTGAACAATGTCAAACATTCACCTCCAGTACAGAGATCTGGGCCTAAATCCATCATTTTTTTGCTGCCCATGCCATTCCAGTTTGGACCCAGCCATATGCAAATCAGTCTTGACCCTGTTCCCCATGGGAACAGTCCAGCCCGAACTGCCAGGCCAGGTCTTCCCTGGACTGGAAACAAGCATCCTGGGACCGGTTTCGGGGTTTCACTCCTCATCAGCCAGGCTAGCTTGAATCCAGTGTCATGGGAAGCACGGGTCCCACGTCTGGGCATACCCTACCCACTTAGGGCGACAAATTAAAAAAGAACAAGTGATGGACGGAATGCTGAACAATGTCAAACATTCACCCCCAGTACAGAGATCTGGGCCTAAATCCATCGTTTTTTTGCTGCCCATGCCATTCCAGTTTGGACCCAGCCACGTGCAAATCAGTCTTGACCCTGTTCCCCATGGGAACGGTCCAGCCCGAACTGACAGGCCAGGTCTTCCCTGGACTGGAAACAAGCATCCTGGGACCGGTTTAGGGGTTTCACCCCTCATCAGCCAGGCTAGCTTGAATCCAGTGGCATGGGAAGCACGGGACCCACGCCTGGGCATACCCTAAGTGGATTCTGCCCATGGGCCAAAATAAATAGACCGATCTTCCCCCAAGGGGGGCAGAAATGGGCAACAGTTATGTGCACCCTTTGGTTGGGCGACCCTTGCCAAAGCTCGCCTCAGGCACAGTGGGGGATAAGCAGCTATTCTGGAATTGCTGTTGTTCTGTTCATATCACCTGCCCAGATTATTAAAAAAATTCATGAATATATCTTGGAGACCTTGCCCATAGTGTAAAAAAATAATAAGAGTTTGGTTTAGTGGAATGATATGTATATTGTGTTTCAATTCTGTGCATATCCAGATTTACCAGGCTTGGGGCACATGCATATGTAAAGATACAAGGTGAAGTGAGGGTAGTACCGCCAACAGGCAGGTGGTACATACCGCCACATTATGACATTGGCGGGTTGGCTGAAGCTAACCTGCCAATATACCACAACACCTGCCATGGCGGTTGCAGCCGCCGGGCCGGAGATAATAATCTCCAGCCTGGTGGCTGCTAATGTACCGCTTGCAGCATTTTTACCCTGCCTACCGCCATGGTTTCGTGGCGTCATGGCGGTAGGCCCTACCATTGACAGGGAATTCTTTTAACACTCCCAGATGCACCCCCCGACCCCCTCCATCCACGCTCCCCCCTTCCAATCCCCCACCCCATACACACACACTCGCAGACACGCACCACGCATACACACACTCACTTACACAGGCATACACACATTCATACACTCATGCATCCATTCATTCACTCACACATCTGTACCACATTCACACTGAAATGCAGACATGCATTTACATTTCCATTCAAACACGCATTCTCACACTTGCAACACATGCAAACAACACTACACACACATTCACATTCACGCACACACTCACACATTCATGTATACACCCCCACACACATATACAACACCCCCTCCCCCCTACCCCCCTCCCCTGTTGGAAACCCAACTCACCTGCATCCAGCTGGCAGCAGTCTACTGGCGTGGCGCTGCTGGTGGTAGCAGCGCCACCTTAACACCATCCACCAGTATGGCCACAGCTGAATTTCCGCCCTTCTTGTGGTGCAAATCCAGCTGTGGTCATAGTTTGGCAGGTGGATGTTAGCTGCGGCGACGGCCTTTTGGCAGCCATCGCCGCGGCGGTAGGCAGCACACACCGCCAATGTCTTAATGTGTCCCAATGTGTACTCAAATTTGATTTTTTTCTTCATGGTGATAGTTTCACCTGCAAATTGGAGTGATATAAGTTTGATCACTTTCTCAGAATAGCTCTTCAATGGTCTGTGGAGAACGGTCTTATAGGATGCTGGCAAAAGAGCTGGGTTTCTGTAGTAGGATCTAAGGAGATCCCCTCTAGTGTTCATAGCATCTATTTTTCTGTCTTTTAAATTTAATGGAATCCGATGGATGACAGGTCTGAGAAAAGGAAATGATAAATTGTGAGAGAGGTTCTTGGATGGGCACTGTGCTGACACAATAAGTTGGCCTAGTGGTAGTTGCCTGGCTTTGTTTATTTTACTCCAGGATCCATGTGCTGCCTGTTATCACAATATCCACTTCCTGCTTTGGGATCCAGTCTGACAGTGAGGCTTCATTGACCATGGCCTAATTATAAGTTGAAATCGCTCAGTGGGCTCTTGGTTTATCTTCTTGTAGCTGTTCTCATCTTTGAGGAGGCATAACCATTCACCAGGGTAGGATTTGGGCGACTGTAAAAGAATAGCTTCTCCCTTATCTGTAGTTTTTATGGCAACAGAATCATGTGTTGGATCCCTAATAAGATATTGAATTGTAGAAAGTTGTTATTGTTGATTTTAGAAAGTTCTTTGAACATTGCCTTGTCAAACGTATCTACATCTGGAGGGATAGTGTGTAGTCAAAATGGAGACTTCTTCTTTTGACCTATGTTTGTCTCTCCCTATTTGTTCTCAACAATTGAATCAAAGTAAAATCTCAGGTGAATCTTTCAAAAGAAACCAGCTAGCTCTCTCATGGTATTGGAATCACCTCTGTTATGGGTGGGGCTGATGCCAAGGCCCTTATTAAGGACAAGTTCTTGTAAGGGTGTCATGAGGGAGTCACCTGACAATTAAGTCCATTCCTAGCATGTGCTTGTGGCTCCTTGCTCCGGCTATGGAGGGTGATATTATACTAATTGTTGGTCTCTTGTTTTCCCTTTTCTATGTCCTCAACCTCTTCCTAAAAATGCCATTGGTTGCATCAGTATGGTCCTCTCTCTGAATGTTGGTGGATACTGTGGAGACCAGAAATTAATAGTTGTGTAATAGTCTGTTGAGAAAAAAAGGCAGCCAAACTGAAAAATCATTCTTTCGCTAATTGTTACTGCTCCATTCATGAGAACCGAATGATCAGTCTTGGGGTGTTTGTCTATGTCTTAGTGGTCTCAGAGAAACTATTGCAGATGTCAGTCTTGTGCAGTACTCACCAATGTCAGGCTACACTATCAAATGTAAGAAGTCTACCACATTTGTATTCAGCTTTGTGATTTTAAACTGACATAAAGATCCTTTCTATTTAGCCAGGGACTTCTTTATCTCCTATAGTTGTTTCTTATAAATGGTTGCCTGTATTGTGTTTTTCTGGTCTGCTTCTTATGTTTAGATCACATTCATCATTGTATCTGGAATATGCTTGGCTTTATTAAAAATTAGTATTAGCCAATGCTGTGTGAACTGGCCAGAAATCTTTGTCATCAAGAAAGATTCTTGGTTTATGTTGGAAAGAGTATTATTGGTAAGGGGAGTGTTAGACCTGACAGCCTTAGGGTGGTCATCCCTAATGTTATGCCTGCCTCCCTCCACTTTTTAGATGCTGTTTTTGCTGGTTATAAGACTCTGCACACTTTACCACTGCTAAGCAGTGCTAAAGTGCATATGCTCTCTCTCTTTAAATATGGTAACACTGGATCATACTCAACTGGACTATTTAATTTACTTATAAGTCCCTAGTAGAGTGCACTATATGTGCCCAGGGCCTGTTGATTAAATGCTACTAGTGGGCCTGCAGAACTGATTGTGCCACCCACTTAAATAGCCCCATAACCTTGTCTCAGGCCTGCCATTGCAAGGCTTGTGTGTTCAGTGTCACTGCCAATTCGACTTGGCATTTAAAAGTACTTGTCAACCCTAAAATTCCCCTTTTTCTACATATAAGACACTCCTAAGGTATGCCCTAGGTAACCCATAGGGCAGGGTGCTGTGTAGGCAAAAGGCAGGACAGGTACCTGTGTAGTTTACAAGTCCTGGTAGTGTACAACTCCTAAATTCGTTTTTACACTGCTGTGAGGCCTGCTCACTTCATAGGCTAGCATTGGGGCTGCCCTCATACATTGTTTGAGTGGTAGCTGCTGATCGAAAGGAGTAGGAAGGTCATATTTAATATGGCCAGAATGGTGATATAAAATCCTGCTGACTGCTGGATCTAATATTACTATTTTAGAAATGCCCCTTTTACAAAGTGAGCATTTCTCTGCACTTAAATCTTTCTGTGCCTTACAATCCACGTCTGGCTGGGTTTAGTTGACAGCTCCTTCTGCATTCACTCAGACACATCCCAAACACAGGATACTCAGCCTCACTTGCATACATCTGCATTTTGAATGGGTCTTCCTGGACTGGAAGGGTGGAGGGCCTGCCCTCACACAAAGGACTGCCACACCCCCTACTGGGACCCTGGCAGACAGGAATGAAATGAAAGGGGACCTTGTGCACTCCTAAGTCACTCTTTGAAGTCTCCCCCACTTCAAAGGCACAACTAGGTATATAATCAGGGCCTCTGCCCCTACCAACTCAGACACTTCCTGGAGAAGAAAGTGGAACCAGAACCTGCATCCTGCCAAGAAGAACTGCCTGGCTGCCCAAAGGACTCACCTGTCTGCTTTCTGTGAAGGACTGCTGCCTTGCTGTTGCCCTGCTGCCTTGCTGCTCTCCGGCTGTGGTGAAGAAGTGCTCTCCAAGGGCTTGGATGCAGCTTGCCTCCTGGTCCCTGAAGTCTCAGGACAAAAAAGACTTCATCTCTACAAGAGGGACTCCCTGTGTGACAAAAGTTGACGCACAGCCTGCCAGAAACGACGCACAGCCTGTACAGCAGTGAAAATGTCACTGTACGCCGTACCGGAATGACACAGCTCGACTTTGTAACGAGAAGATAGATGCAGCGCCAGCGTAGCGACTGGAAGTTCGATGCACTGCCCACTGGATCGACGCACAGCTGAGCCGGAACGACGCAGCCTGACTTCCAGAGAGAAATTGACGCAGCGCCTGCCGTGCGATAGCAACACCGACCGGATCGACGCAGCTCCTGTGACTGCGTCCTGCCAGTGCAGGAAATCCATGCATCATCCCCCGGGCGTCTGAAAACCCCGCAACCCGAAGAGGATCCACGACCGCGTACCGGAAATCGACGTACAGCCGTCTCTGCATGAAAACTAAATGACGCATCGCCATGTGTGGCCCGAGAAATCGGCGCACACCCCTTTGTTTCCACGCATCTCCTCCTCTGCGGTTCTTTGCGGAGATTTCTTATGCAAACCAGGTACTTTGTGCTTGAAAGAGACTTTGGCCATCATTATGAACACAGCGGTAAACACCGCATCACCGGTGGAGGCGGTAAAAACCGCCAACAGACGTGTGGTCTGGACTGCAAAATAATGAACCAACTGAAACACAGGCATCCTGAAAACCACCCTCCGCCAGCAAAGGAGTGGCGACAACAATGGCAGAGCCCTCCCACAGGCCGACGGAAAGGCACTACCCGCCCGTCAAATAATGAACCACTAGACCGCATCAGTTCCAGGGCGGGAACCACCGCCACGCAAAGCTAGGCGGAAATTAACCAAATATAAGGAAACACTCACTGGAGGATGACACAACACACCGAAGCAGACATGGATAGAGAGCTGCAGATCATGCCAGCCCTTCTCCTTGCCATATACCTCCACGACCGAGACCGCCGACGAAGACGACGACGGTAAGTACCGCAACCTACGTAACAAGGCAAGAAAGGGCACAGTTATAGACCCACCCAATCCACCCTCCCTGCAACGCTCCGACAACCCTTCACAGCAGTGCAAGCCATACACCCCACAGCAAGAAAGATGGACTTACCCGACACAAGGCAAATCCAATCTGTCCAAAGTACATACATGTGCCCCACACCCACAAACAATGAAACAAGAGACCAGGGATCCAGAGTGTACCGCCAAAAACACAGGCCACACATTAACTTTTTATTGTGCTCACTGAGCAACCGAAGTGTATATAAGGCCAATGGCCAGTCCGTCAGAATACCAGTCCGATGGGCCACAATGGCCCCAACCTGACACCCACAAGTGCTACGGTACTCCACCTCAGAGGGGCAACAATGGAGCATCCAGGCACCTCAGGGAACAGGGGCAGGAGGTGGCGGGGGTGGGGATTTACAACGGGGTGGGTCTTAGATTTACGTTTGGAAGGTGGAGGGGGTTTGGCCTTGGAAGGTGGGGGGTGTGCTTGGACCTGGTGGAGGCAGATGGAACAGTCTCAGCACGGGACTTCTTCCTCCCTGGGGAAGGGGCACAGGAATGGGAAGGGCAGACAGGGCGGGCTGTGACATGGAAGGAGTGGATAGGACAAGGAGGTGTGCACGTTTAGGGACGAGACGGGGTGGGCCAGTGGGTTGGAATAGGTCAGCACGGAAGAGAAAAAGTTTCTTTGGTGTAATTAGGTTGGGCCTGGAGGAAGGCGTGGGAGTTGAGGTAGAGGGAGTGGTTGTAAGTGGTTTAGGTGTGCGTGATGTGGGTGCAGGTGACTGGAAAGTATGCTGAGGTGTGGTGGATGTGTGATGGGTGGGTGTTTTGGTGCATTTGAGTGTCTTTGGAGGAGGGGGGTTGGACACAGTGGGACAAGACAGGCTGCCAGTGTGAATGTATGTTGTGTGGGTGTCTGCAAGTCTGGTGAGTGTGCTGCATGTGTCAACTAAAGTAGTTGTGGTGAGTGCAGGTGTGGTGTCTGGGGTGCATGTATGGATGTGTGCTGTTGTGGTGACTGCAGGAATAGGATCAGCAACAGTGAATGAAGGTGAAGTGCCTGGGGGTGTGTATGTAGAGGGGACAGACAGGGAGGCGGAAGAGGTGGGCACACTGGGGGAAGTGGATGTTGTTGTGTGTGCATGTGTATGTTGGCTGTGTGAATGCTTGTGGTGGGAGGTGTGGTGCTTGTGCTTTGAAGTGTGCTTCTTGTGTGTTGAGGTGTGTGCCTGCGTGTCAGAATGTGTGCTTTGGATGGGTGAAGGGAGTGGGGTGCTGGAAGGGGTAGAGGAGGTTGGAGGGGGGACAGAATGACCAGGGACACTGGCTGTCGTCCAAGAGGAGGCCAGAGCCTGAAAAGATCTCTGTAGGCCAGACAGTGAATGCCATCCAGATAGGCATTGGTCTGCTGCATCTCTGATGCTAGCCCCTGGATGGCATTGACAATGGTTGTCTGCCCTACAGAGATGGTTTGCAGGAGGTCAATAGCCTCCTCCGTGAGGGCAGCAGGGCTTCGGACGACTCTGCTTCCGAGGATCCGTGGACCGCTGCATCCCCACTCGCCGGTGCCTCAGCTCCCTTGCCAGATGATGCTGATGTACACAGACGACACAAGAGAACAGGGATGGGAAGTCAAAAAAGCAGAGACACTTGTAAATAGCTGAATGGAGTTAACATAGTGGTTCATACATACACCCACCCAGAAGACCCTCCTACAGGCAGCACCTACCGCTATACCCTTGGCTATGCCCCTTACTAGTGCCCAGAACCCTGCTCTACAGCCATTCCCCAAATAACTTAAGGACACATCTATCAAGGGACAAATAAATGGGTTGTGTACTCACCCCCTTGGACTGCTGTGCAGCCTTCAAGCACCCATCCAGGTCTGGGTACGCCACCGCAAGGATGCATTGCATAAGGGGGGGGTCAGTGCCCGACGGGCACCCCTTCCCCGTTGGGAGAACTTCCCCAGCTGGGCTTTGCAGCTTTTCACGCCCTGTGCCGCAGGTCCTCCTGCAGTGGGTGCTCCGCCGGTTGTAGACCCCCAGGGTCTGCACTTCCTTGGCCATGGCATGCCAAAGTGCCCTCTTCTGGTGCTTACCTAAAAGGGACACACATAAAAGTAACACAGAGGTCAGGCACTGGCCAATCATATACAGCTGGCTATACGTCCACAATGGGACGGACAGCACAAACCGACGAACAGCACATACACACGCAGCATGTCAGGAACCTTGGCCCATCCAGTGTCAGATCTGCACACATGTATGCAGCCAATACCAACCATTACACACATCCATGGCCCCCAATCCTCCTACTCACCTGTACCTCTGGCCGTCCGTAGAGCTTGGCGTACAGGGGCAGGACCCCATCCACAAGCCTCTCCAATTCATATTGTGTGAAGGCCGGGGCCCTTTCCCCTGCAACACGTGCCACTTCCTTGACCAGAGGCAGGACACAGCAGTACACTCAGTGGAGTACCTGCTTGCACGAGATCAGGGAGTCAAGTGAAGTTGGGGTGACAAGTTTGCGTACGCACTGCAGCGGTGTGCACCGTCACCGCTGGCAGCGATCATGATACGCTAGGATTCCCCATTGACATCCATGTTAACCAATGAATTGGCGCACAGCGGTATACTCCGCCTTACACTGGTACGTCAACCGCTAGCGGTATGAGGTCACTTCCACAGCGACAGTAGTGGATTACATGGGGCAGACATTTTGGCACACACTACGCATTTTTAAAACTCACATCTGCACAATGCAGGCCCATTGTTTCCCAAACACCCATAGGCATGTGGCAATTAGCATTGCCATACCTGACAAGCCCTGATCTATCATTGTGGTCAAGTTGCTGTTATGTCATACACACTATGCTTTTGTGTCGACGATAATCATGCCAGCAGTGCTCAATGACTGACAATGTGTGCCGATATATGTGTGTTCCTCACATGTGTTTTCAACTCCTCCTAGGTACAGACCCTTGTGGCGAGGAAGGGCCCCATCATTGTACAGACCACTTGTGGATTTCTGGACCGTGGTGGAGCGTCACATCATTATCAATTACAGACTCACCCATGCAACTATTCTTGAACTTTGTGCATTACTAGATCCTGCACTGACTTCATCGTAATCAGCATGCCATCCCTACTGAAGTGCAGGTGCTTTCTGCACTCCATTTCCTGGCCATGGGCTCATTTCAAGTGACAGTGGGCATGGGTGCAGGTTTTTCACAGCCAATGTTTAGCATTATACTGACAAAATTCCTGAATGCATTTGTACGACACCTGCAGTCCTATGTGAGGTTTCCCCAAAGTGCTGACCTCCCTGCCATCAAGTCGGACTTCTATGCCTTTGCCAACATACCCCATGTGATAGGCGCCATCTATGGCACCCACATTGCTATCATCCCTCCAAGAGTCAGTGAACAGGTGTACAGAAACAGGAAGAACTTTCATTCCATGAACATTCAATAGATGTATCTGCATACCAGTTCATCACACATGTGAATGCCATGTTCCCTAGTTCAGTCCATGATTCATTTGTTCTGAGGAACAGTAGTGTGCCACACAAGATGTAACAACTACAAGAGGAAAGAGGGTGGATTATAGGTAGGTGTTTCTGTCACATGTTGCCACCTAGCACACAGCCTGGCTGATTGCCTCTGAAGCTTGTCATTTAAAGTTGTGTTGTGCACCTTTTTCTAGGCGAATCTGGCTATCCCAACTTGCGTTGGCTCCTGAAACCAGTGAGGAATCCTGGAACAGATGCAGAGAGGAATTACAATGAGGCCCGTGGACGTACTAGGAGGGTGATAGAGCGCACAATAGGTCTCCTGAAGGCTCGATTTTGTTGTCTACATATCTCTGGCAGTTCCCTGGCCTATTGGCCTGAAAAGGTGTGTAGAATAGTGGTGGCCTGATGCATGCTGCACAACGTGGCTGTGAGACATTCTATCCCCCTCTTGGAGGAGGAGGGTGCTGTTTATCCAGACCAGCTTCCTCAGAGAGGGGATGAGAGTGATGGTGATGATGAGGAAGGGGAAGATGTAAATTCCAGGACCCAAGTGATACAACTATACTTCCAGTAACTATGTGGGACAATTGGCTGAGATTGGTGTCTGTGCATTATACTGTCAGTGTGCCTTGTCATCTAGGGGGGTTGGATCAATACTAATTGCCACTGTGACCAGGTCTGCATAGGACAGATTACAATTGATTTCACTATTAATGCGTGTGGTGCTTTTCATGCTACTCGGGCACAATTAAAGGAGTTATCAACCAGTTGCATCCATAATTCACTTTGTTCACACTTGATGACAGGGGACATTGTAAGAGGTGAGAAATGTGTTTTATTTGGTGCAGGGATAATATCATGCAGATTACAGTGATGGGACTGGGTCAATAGTGGTTATCCAAAATGGCAACATGGTGGCAGCATTGTTGGCAGTGTTGGTAGGTCCATCCATGCTTACATAAGTTTTCATTATTTGTTGCACAGTTTGGTGGTTGATTGTGTGGGACACTTGGTGGACTGTTTTTTAGCAGAGACACTTCTTAGAGGGGGCCTTGTTCTTGGCAGGTGTCCCTGTCCCATATCTTGGTCTGAGGGTCCGTTTGGGTGCCTGTTGTTGGCCTGTATGGGTTGAGATGGATGTCCCCTGTATTTCCTCAGAGGGTAGTACATGTGAAGTTGATGCTGATGCTCTTGTTGTCCGGTCTGTATCCTGTGCTGTAGTGGGAGCTTCCTGTTCTGTGTGGGCCTCAGGCTGTGTTTGGACAAGCTGCAGCAACGCACCTGCTATGCTGGCCATTGTGGCATTGTGCAGTTTCCACTGCTCCATGGCCTCTTGGTGGTGTGCTTGCTGCATCCTCTGACTCCGCTCCAGGGTGGATACTATCTGGGCCAATCTGTCCTGGGTATGGTGGTAGGCTCCAAGGACCTCCAAAATCACATCCTGGGCTGCAGCATCCATCCTGTGGCCTCCCCCGGGCCACTTATGCCCTCCCATTGCTAGACCCCTTTGTCTGTGTCCCCTGCACAGGTCTGGCGTACCACTTGTACTGGGGCCATCGTCTTCTTGCCTGTTGGTAGGGGGTGACTGTGGCCTCTGTACTTGTGTTCCACCAGTCTGTGGCCTGGATACACAGGTGTGGGGACGGTTGACCTGGGCTGATGTTATTGGCTGTGTGGTAGGCGTATCAGTAGTATCCTGGGTGGGGCTGCTGGATGGTGACAGTCCAGGACTGTGTGAGTGGCCAGCCTGATCATCAGTGTCCAGGGTTCCATCCCCAGTGTCTTGTGAGGTGCCTCTGTCTCCCTGTGGGGCACTGGCACTCCTTGTCCTGTCCATCAGGGTGGCATCGGTGGTGGTGCCTGTTGGGGGAAATGGACATGTCTGTTACATTAGCATGGTCAGATGGGGTGCAGAGGCCTGGGCAGGTTTGTGCAGCTTACACACTTTGGGGCCATGCAGGATGCTTTGGTGAAGTTGGCATTGCTTTTAGCTTAGGATGTGGAGGTGCATTGTGGGTGTTATAGGCCATTGTGTTTCCTTGCAGGGGTGGGTGGCTGCACACAGGGGGAGGGATGTGGGCCTGTTAGTGGGTTTGTGGGCATACAGTGGGAGTGGATTCAGTGCCTGTGGGCTGGGTGGGGTAGTGGTCCTGGTGGGTGTGGATGGGATGGGGTGGTACATGCATTCCAGGTGTGATGGATATGGGGTAATTGTAGATGTCTTACCCAAGTCCATTCCTCCAGTGAGGCCCTCAGGGTGGAGGATGGACAGTACCTTTTCGTCCCAGTCAGTGTAGTTCGGTGGTGTTGGTGGAGGTCCTCCCCCAGTCTTCTGTACTGCAATGTGGTGCCTAGATGCCATGGCCTTGACCTTCCCCCACAGGTCATTCCATCTCTTGCGGATGTCGTCCCTGGTGCGTGGATGGTGTCCCACTGCATTGACACTGTAGACAATGGTCTGCCATAGCTCCATCTTCCTGGCGATGGGTGTGTGCTGCACCTGAGCCCCAAATAGTTATGGCTCGAACTTCAGGATCTCGTCCACCATGGTCCTTAGCTCCCTTTCTGTGAAGCGTGGGTGTTTGTGGGGTGCCATGGTGAGTGTTGTGAATGGTGTCTGGTGTGGATCTAGGTGAGGGTGCTCTTGTGTGGTTGGGTGTGAGTATCGTGGATTGTGGCGTTCGGTGTCTGCTTATGGTGTTCTCTGTCTTTGTTAGCCTACTTTCATTGCAAAGGATTATGGGGTGTGTCTGTGAGTGTTTTATAGTGTTGTGGATGTGTGTCAGGTGTGTGGGTTTCTAACCTATCCAATGTGTGCACTTCTTACTGTTGGGTCCACTTCCCGCCCGTGGTGGTCTGCTCCGCCAAATGGTCGTTGGGCTTCCACTGACCGCCAAGGTGATTTGTGCATCATTATTTGGAGGGGGAGTGTTGGTGTGCTTGGTGGTGGGTGGTGGGAGGTCCAGCATTTCCGCCGACAATGTCCTGGTGGATGGGTGATTTTTGTCAGAATCTGATTCTTGTATCTTTATATGGCGGGTTTCTGTTCACCGCCAATGGCGGTCTTCTATTCACCGTCACCACTGCGGTCGGCGGTGTTTAGCGCCGTGTTCATAATGAGGGCCTTTGTTTGCTTTTAAAAGACTTAAGATACTTTATATCACTTTTCAGTGATATCTCAGCATTTACTTATCGCATCTTTAATCGTTTTGACTTGCATTTATCCAGATAAATATTATATATTTTTCTAAACACTGTGGTGTATTTTTGTGGTGCTTTATGGTGTTATTGTATGATTTATTGCACAAATACTTTACACATTGCCTTCTAAGTTAAGCCTGACTGCTCAGTGCCACTCTACCAGAGGGTGGGCACAGGATAATTTGGATAGTGTGTGACTTACCCTGACTAGAGTGAGGGTCCTTGCTTGGACAGGGGGTAACCTGGCTGCCAACCAAATACCCCATTTCTAACAGGGAGGTAAGTACCTATGCTTAGCAATAGGCCACAAACAACTACTAGTTTCCAGTCAGGTCTCAATAAATTAATCCCAGATCAACCCCTGGTAGCTTGGCAGCAAGCAGTTAGGCCTAACTTAGGAGACAGGTTTGTAAAGTGTTCAAAAATCACAAAGAGTAAATACGTAAAACATAAAACAAGATGAAAATCCAACTCCAATTTATAAAAATATATTATATTTTATCTTTAAAATGACACTACAATGATAAGAATCCAATAAAGGGAACCGGAGATATCAATTTTTAAAGAAGCGGGAACCGCCAGAAGACCGTACCGCGGTCAAAAGACCGCGGCGGTCATTCTGGGTTTCCCACTGGGCTGGCGGGCGACCGCCGAAAGTCCGCCCGCCCGCCCAGCGGGAAACACCCTTCCCACGAGGACGCCGGCTCAGAATTGAGCCGGCGGAGTGGGAAGGTGCGACGGGTGCAGTTGCACCCGTCGCGAATTTCAGTGTCTGCTAAGCAGACACTGAAATTCTTTTTGGGGCCCTCTTACGGGGGCCCCTGCAGTGCCCATGCCATTGGCATGGGCATGGGCACTGCAGGGGCCCCCAGGGGCCCCGCGGCACCCCCTACCGCCATCCTGTTCCCGGCGGGAGAACCGCCAGGAACAGGATGGCGGTAGGGGGTGTCAGAATCCCCATGGCGGCGGAGCGCGCTCCGCCGCCATGGAGGATTCTCAAGGGCAGCGGAAAGTCGGCGGGACACCGCCGACTTTCCGTTTCTGGCCACGGCTGAACCGCCGCGGTCAGAATGCCCAGCGGTGCACCGCCAGCCTGTTGGCGGTGCTACCGCGGTCGTTCGCCCTGGCGGTTTTTACCGCCAGGGCTAGAATGACCCCCTTAGGCCCTTATTACGAGTTTGGCGGTCTTCAGGCAAGACCGCCGTGGAAAATTCCTCCGTTGTTGGTGGCATAGTGACCACCGTATTTGAAGATACAAACACCAAGCCAATGAAACAGAGCCAGAAATCCAATACCGCCAGTGCCACTGACGGCTAAAGAGCGACTGTCCGCCCGCCGGGCCCGCCATGCTGGCACCATACCAGCCACCATATTATGAGTCAGATTACAGCACAGCGTAACATGCACGGCGGGAAACCATTGGCGGTGTGCACCGCGGCGGGCTAGAAAATCACCGGCAATAGAATTCAACACTAGATTGGACAGTTCAAATACCCCACACCTGAAACACATACACACACTAAACACACCTGTTCACTGCACCATAAAACCCCTCAAACCCTTGTGAATACTACCACAACCCAGAGATACACGACCCACGAACCACTGCACATTGACCACTGAATACACACGGTGCACGCACCCCCACAACATGTCACGCCACAAGCACCCACGCTTCACCGACAATGAGTTGCGGGTCATGGTGGGTGAGATCATCAGAGCAGAGTCACAACTGATGGGAGCACAAGTCCAGCAAACATCAATGGCCAGGAAAACCGAGCTATGGCAGAAGATCGCCGACAGGATGAACGCAGTCGGCAACTACCCATGCACAAGGGAGGACATCAGAAAGAGGTGGAACGACCTCAGGGGGAAGATCCGTTCCATGGTATCCAGGCACAACATCGCCCTCAATAAGACTGACGGTCGACCCCCACCTCCTCCCCTTGACCTGACAACCTGGGAGGAGAAGGTCTTGGACATCATGCATCCTGAGGGCCTGATAGGAATCATTGGAGGGATTGATACTGGTAAGGAACCTACACCTCCCGAGCACTAACCACTACAGTCCTGCATGCCTCCCAAGCACCCACCACTCCCCATCATATCACAAACCACAAGAATGCACCCCCCACTATCACCCCACTTTCCTACTCTGCATGCCACCCCACCCCTCTCCCGCCATCCACACACCCACCCTGCACAATGCACGCTAAACCTTCACTATCTCCTCAACTCCAACTCCAACAATCCATCACTAGGCATGCCGGATATGAGTCACACTAACACCTCACATTGGTGCACCTGCATGGGCATTCCTCCCACAGCCCACACAGACTGCTATCCAATACCACCTCACTACCTATGCCAATTACAGCAATGTCAAACAGGAAACCCACAACTACAATTGATATGAGAAGCATGGCCCAAAGGCCATTCACCATGCTGTGTCAGCATTGCTGCAAATGTCATTGTCATCCCTGGGTAATGATTTCACCCACTGCAAGCGGCACACCATGACTCTACAACAACATTCCCACGTACTAACTCTCACCCTTTCCATCCACAGCTAACCCTGCTACTGCCATCCAGCAGAGGATGCCAGGGTCAGACAGTCCTCCCCAGGATGAAGGCCCCAGTGGATGTCTGGAGGACGACGAATTGCCTGGGCCATATGGGGTGACTGTTCAGTCCACCTCCAGCAGCCCCAACCTAGACACCACGGACTTACCCTCTTGTGTGACTACAACACCAAAGCTAGCTCCTCCTCGCCAAACCTTTGCCTCAGAGACCACTCAATTAGAGTTGGGCCCCACAATACAGGGGCCTGAGTCAAGGGCATCCACCCCAGACAATGAAGGCCTTGGTGCTACTGGGAGTGGGCACAGGGGGCCAGGGATAGTGGGAGGGGATCTGTGGTCCAAGGGAGGGGGCAGCAACAACATCAGACTGGCCAGGAGGCCCCTCATCCAAGTCCTGGGTGTATACCACCAAACCCAGGACACCATGGCCTAGATCCTCACTACCCTGCAGGAGACCCAGAGGCTACACAGGGAGAACCATCAGGAAGCCATGCAGCAGTGGCAGACCCACAATGCCACCATGGCCTCCATAGCAAGGGTGCTGACAGAACTTGCCTCCATCCTGAGTCAGTCCACCTCCCACCAGCAGGCCCCTACCATTAGTAAGATCACATCTGAGCCCTCCAAGTCAGCCGCAACCAATGGAATGGAGGCCCTGCCACAGGAGATGCAGGACACCAGAACCCCTTCCCCTGTAGCTGAGGAGCCCCCATGCAAGCGAGGACGTCCAACCAGGCATCCAGCCTCCACTGATGCCAAGGCCAAGGCCACAGCCAGGAAGTGAGCCACTTCAAAACATACCCCCTTGTGTGTCACAGCGACACCCTGTTGACTGTCCATTGTCATAACACCTTTTTCACATGGCCATCATTCTAGATAACGACTCCCCACATGTGGGCTAAGTACTCTGATTATCCCACTCCCCATGACCCCACTCATTAGCCCTTGCACTTGTATTATAAAAATAAACACCTTTCAGCACAGTTTCTGTCTATGTCTTTATCTACCATGAGTACAAAAACATACAGCCATCACATATGTAACAGGAAGACCATTGACCTTCCAATTTATGTGACAGTGCCAGAAGGGGGGGGGGGGCAATCATTTATAAGTTCTGTAATACAGTTAACAGCACCACATCTAAAGTAATGGGTTCACCCTATACCCACATTGAACACATAACCCTGGTAGCAGCCCTGCACATGGCAGACATTGCTACTGGTTACATAGCATGGCTTTGAACATGCCTGTTTGTCAGTGGAAGTATTGTTGTATCAGCTGTGCTCTGGAATTAGCTGCATCCTCATCATCCTCCTTCTCATCACTTCCCATGTCCCCTTCATCAGCCACTGGCACAGCTGCACCCTCCTCAGCATCCAGTAATAGATATGATGTCTGAGAGCCAAATTGTGTAACATACAGCACACTACAAAGATCTGGCATACTTTTGCTGGTCTGTACAGTAGGGCCCCTCCAGTAAGGAGCAGGCACCTGAATCTGGCTTTCGGCATTCCAAAGATGCATTCGATTACCCGTCGATCCTACCATGGGCCTCATTGAAATGGTTTTCTGCTGCTGTAGTCAGATTCCTAAGAGTAGAGTTTTTACGGTTCCTAAACTCTTGTTCACTCCTCCTGAGTGGCACCAGGGCAATTTAGGTCCCATCAATAGCCCCGATCACATGTGGCACATGTGCTACAGCGTAGAAGGCTGCTTTCACAGTGGGCAGATCATCATGTATAGGGAACCTGATATACCTGCCAATATATTTCAGTAGGGCACATAGGACGTTCTTCAACACGTTGCTGAACATGGGCTGGGACATTTCGACAGCCCAACCCACTGTTATTTGGAAGGGCCATGAGACAAGGAAGTGGAGGACTGCCACCAGGCTACAGACGTGCCTCTCTTCAAGGGTGGCAAGATCGATGAGGGGCCTGTAGACAGGAGTGTTCCTCACCATCATTCTTCCACCGAACCTGGGAAGAGGAAGGAGTGGCAATCATTATGTGCATAAAGGGCTGTGTAGATGCAGTGGAGCTGTGCACAGGTCACTATTAAGCATTCATGACGCACCTCATAAACCCCCTCTGTACGCATTGTAGAAGTAAAATGACAGCCGTCTGTCCTGCATGCACAGGGCAGATGGAAGTGAGCGAATCCCGCCGGCGTAAGATGTCATGGTGATAGGCGGTTGCAACTGCCGTGCAACTCATCATTGGTTAACATGGTTGCCTATGGGAGACATGAGCAAATGCGCTCACCGCCAGCAGTGATGGTGATGTCCACAGCGGCCGTGACCTCCATTTCATGTGCTCATGTTCACTTGACTTCTGGCACTCATGCTGAGAAGACCTCCACTGAGTGTGCTGCTGTGTTCTCCCACTGGTAGCCAAGATGCCACGAGCTGCAGAGGATAGGACCTCAGCCGTTTCTTACAGGAAGAACTTGAGAAGCTTGTGGAGGGTGTCCTACCCTTGTATGCCCAGTTGTATGGGGCACCAGGGCAGCAGGTGAGTGCACTATGATTGTACTGTCTGTGAGTGGTATGAATGTGGATGGGGACCTTGGGACGAGGATGAGTGGCTTGTGGAAGGACCTGGCTGAGGGCTATGAGGACAACAGGAAGGTTGAAATGTGCGTATGTTTAGGGGATATGTTGTGTCCAATGCAGTCCCTAAGATGCCACGCTACATGACTGTCTCCTTTTCTCTGTGTTATCCATGCCGGTGAGCACCCATCAGAAGAAGGGGATCTGGCGTGCCATCACCGAGCAAGAGTGGACCCTGGGGGTCCATACCCGGCGGAGCACCCACTGCAGGAAGCGGTGGGAGGACCTGAGACACTGGGTGAGGAAGACTGATGAGGCCGAGCTGGAGAAGTCCTCCCAACGATCCTGACCCCCCTTATTTCCCGTATTTTGACAGTGGCGTACCCTGAGGTGGATGGGCGCTTGAGGGCAGCACATCAGCCATAAGGGGGTGAGTTCACATTCGTACTTAGGTTATGTAGTGAGTGATAGGTGCAGCCTGTGCAGTGTGTGAAGGCTGTAAGATATGTGCTAGGTAGCTACTGTCTGATTAGGCTTGGGACACGTAGAGGCCGGATGTGCTACATACATGTGTTCATATGCCGTGCAGGATGTGAGTCGAGGTGACTTTACTGCTAAGTGGCATTGATGACAGGGCAACTGTGTAGTACATCAGCAGGGTCTTAGATGTGGACAGGGTTCCTGCTTCTGGAGTTCACACACATTGTACTCCCAACTATCTAATCAGTTTTGCTGGTGCCACATCCCATCTGCTGTCTGCTGGCATGTGGTGTATGTGTAGTCTGCGAAGTCTGAGGTTTCACATCATACAGATATGTGTTTGGGTTAGGTAGCTGTACAAGTATGCCTCCAATTGCTCATAGAGTATTACGTTTGGGTCTAGTGATCTTATAGAGCCATGAGCCAATGTGGTGGGTCAGGCATGTGTTTAGGGTATGGCTTTCATCCTGTACCGGAAACATGTGTGTCATCATGAGTGACTCTCATGTGCATGATTGAGGTGGCATGCATGGGCTGTCATTGCAGTGGCATGTGTGTGTCAAGGCATGGCATGTAATGACATGGCACTAGAGTATGTTGTAGTGACTTGTGTGTGGCTGGTGTGTTGGCATTGCTCACTTGCTCCCTGTTTCTCTTTCTCCCACCCTGTCTCTCACTGTCCCATCCTCCCTCTTCTCCTCTGTCTTTGTGTGCAACAGCATCATCTGGCGAAGGAGAAGGGGCACCAGTGAGTGGAGAAGCTGCATCCCACGGGACCCATGAGGCTGATAACAGCAGATTCTTCCTCTGATGGTGACTCCCTGGTGGTGGTGGAAAATTCAGGCCCTATGCCTGAACTATCCTTGTCCGCCACCCCCCTTACCAGCACCACCCTCCCTGTAACTCCCTACTAAGTTGCCCATGCCTGCTCACCCAGGAGGGCGGGCATCTCTTCGCCCCAGGCACCTCTGTCCGTACCCCAGTCAGCCCTGCTGCCCTCAATGAGGAGGCTATTGACCTCCTTAGGTCCATCTCTGTTGGGCAGACAACCATCGTGAATGCCATCCAGGGACTGGCATTCCAGATGCACGGTGCCCTGTCTGCCCTTCAGAGATCGTTTCAGGCTCTGGCCTCCTCATTGATGGCAGCCAGTGTTCCTTCTTCTTCCGTCCTCCCTCCAACTACCTGTTCCCACTCCCACATCCTCTCCCATTTCCCATCCAAAGCACACTTTCATACCAGCACTCATCCCCTCCAACAGACCCAGAGCGCAAGGACTATCACATGCACCACAAATGCCACCACTGCCATGCACACACCCACCATTCAGACACACACACAACAACATCCACTACCTACCCTGACTCCCCCACCTGCTTCCCCCTCACAGTCACATTGTCACTCACACATGCAGACACCACATCATCAGTCCCAGGTCCAGCCACATGTGCCGTCACTTCCACCGTCACCACACCAGCAGACCCCCATACAGGCACCCCATACAACACATCAACATGTACCACAACAGTCAACACAACCACATGCAGCACATCCACCCTACCTGCACACACCACCTCAACATTCACTCACACATCCACCCTGCCATCTCCCTGTGTCTCCTCCATTCCTCCACTCCTCCTCCCAATACACCTTTACGCCCACACTCATTCACCCAACACACACCTAGCACACACATATCATACACACACGCACCAGTGTGCCCGGGACATTTGGACAATGATGCACTGGCCATTGTGGCATTTTGTAAATAGTTATTATCATGACATTTTTGATATTTCCAATAATATTTATCTACAACGGCACCATTCGTGTCAATGCTACATAGCTTGTCCTGGCTTTCCTTGCGCATGTATGTATGGTGTTCGTGCATGTGTATGTGTACTAATGTCCTTCCCTCCAGTGTGTGCTAGGATGGGGTACTTACCGCTGTTGTCTATATCGGTGTCGCAGTTCCTGGATGTCAATGGCCAGCAGGAGCATTGGAAAGACTTGCAATTTGCATCCCAGGGTGTCTAAGGATGTGCCTGTGTTCCAGAAGGTGGGTGCTTCCTTTTATGTTGTTCTTTCTGCCATGGAAGCCCTGACGGTGTGCAACCTTATAATACAGTGGGTGGAAACTGTCTGACCGCTGGCCTGAAGAGGCCTTTGCCGGCAACAGTGGTCCGTCCACAAGGGCAGTCAGGACAGAAACTTGACTGTGTTCTGCAGGTGCCTTCCCAGTACTCGTAATATGGCAGTCAGGCCCGCGGCGGTGCGACCACCATCTCCACTGCGACGGTCCACTGACCACCAAACTTGAAATGAGGGCCTTAATGTTTTTAGCTCATAGAAACTAAAAGAGTCAATCTTGACATGTGGCCACACTTGACCGTGGCAAAGTCAAAATTTGAGGCTCACCCCGATGGAGCCCTGCTCAGCTACAGTGAGTGGGAGGCCTCCATTAAAGTTTTACCTTCAGAGTTCATCTTTTTCTTGAAGACCTTTTGGACCTGGACGAAGTCACAAGTTGAATCTGACATCCCAGGAGACCTCTTCAGATATGCATCACAGGAGACATCTGTCAAGGATTATGTGTTCAGACTTAGATGATTTTTCATGATGGAAATCTTCATCCGGGACCAACTTGAAAATGAAGCTAACCTCCCTGGAGCTGCCCTCAGATCCACTGCGTGGGAAGCCTTGGTCTTTTTTTGGAGCTTTTTGTCTCTGACGTCGGATGACGCTCCACAGCAAGCCGATTTTGAGTCGACATCATCAGATTGTCTTTCCATGAGCCCTCAGTGAAATCCTGGAAGTTTTGGGGTCTGGAGCATTTCAGCAGGGTGAACCTGCAAGTCAGGCCAGGTTGGGGTTGACGTAAGCCTGCTTGACTCACAATGTTGGGTCGTTCCACTTATGGAGCTTTTTTCCAAAGATGCTACAAACTTCTCCAAACTTCCGGATCTTCTTCCGGAAGGTCTTTGAAGGTCTTTTAGGAGTCCACAACTCACTCCAAGTTTTCAGAAGCTCTGAGATGCTCCTTGAGGGGTAGGACTCCAACTCCCAGAATGCAACTGGCTCAAATCCAAAAAAGATCACTGGTCACTGGTGAGCTGGTCACTTTCTTCAGGGCTTTATTCAGGAGACTCTGGTCAACTTAGTAGCAAACAGGGAGTCCCTTCTTGAAGCAGTAGAAGCCAGGCAAAGTTCTTTTGGTGGTGAAGCACAACTGAGTACAGTGTCCAGGTGCAGGGCAAGGGTCGAGCAGGGCAGTCCTTTTCTACTTCTTATTCAAGTTCCTGTAGGGATCTGAGGTGGGGTGTAGCTCTGCCAATTTTATCCCTGCTCCTGGGGTGGCAAGCAGGGGAGCCTCTGTCCAATAATGTGCAGGCTATCACCCTCTTGAGTGATCACTTCCTGGGAAGTATGGCACAAATCAATCCGAGGAAGTAACATTCTCCCAAAATCCAAGGTGGCAAAAATTCAATCTCAGAGGTTAGGTTAGGCTGAGCCCACCCACTGGTGTGTCTATGTTTCCCTAAACACACTGCTTCCTTGATGTAATCAGGGGGCACATTGCTGTCTGGGGTTGCAGGAAATAGGGGAGGTAGAGTTGCCTTCCCAAATGTCCTTCCCTCCTTTGAAGACCAGTTTGGCTGCTCTCTGCCCATCCTGTTCCACTGTCTGCTGAGGCAAATCCCCTCCCACCAGATGCTTCCTTTGTGTCAGCCCAGGCCACTTCACACCACATCAAAGCAGCCTGGCTCAGGCTGCCAGAGACTGACCAGTCAGAGAAGGGTGCTGCAGAGCTGAAACTGGTGACTTTAGGTAGGGTTCTAAAACTCTTTCTAGGTACAAGGTATATTAAATTCAACAGTGGCAAGTTGTTGGATTTATTAAAACTTTTAATTTGACACAAAATATGCCATATTTAGCTTCTTTCTATGGAAAATAAGGCTTTATGATTTTAAAATAAAGTCTCTCCATGTTAGCCTATGGAGCCAATAAAGTGACGCTCCAGTGGCACTACGGACTTGTAAATATGCCCTAAAGTATTTTAAGTCCTGGTTGCGGAGCGCTGTGAGGTCCTGCATCAAAGATGCATCACACATCAGTAGTTCTGAAGAGCTGGGGGGCTGTGATGTGGGATCCTGCATTGAGGATGCATTGAATAGCAGCATTTTTGAGGCGTTATGGGGCTGAGATACAAGGTCCTGTGTCAAAGGTGCATCGCAAAGTGGCGGCTCTGAGGAGCTGTGGGCCTGTGATGCGTGGTCCTGCATCGAGGATACATTGCGCGTCAGCAGTTCTGAGGAGCTGTGACATCTTGTGCTTGAGATACATTCTGCAGCAGCAGTTCTGATGCAGAGTTGAGAGGAGATGCATCATGCTGCATGGTGCTGCACAAGACCACAGCTGGGCTAGCAGAGCACCTTTGGGGCCACGTCCAAGGGTCCAGGACTGGGGTGTAGGACTCACGGCAGGCAGAGTGCCAGGTTCATTGGACATCAGGTTGGTTGGACCCTTTTCTGTCCCAGAGGATCTGATCAGGAGCCCAGCCAACTAGCCCTTGGAGTCACTCTGGTGGTTCTGAGGTCAAGATGCAGGTCTAGACCTTCTCACTGCAGCAGCAGCAGTCCTTCATGCATCAGAGCAGCACAGCGGCCTTTCTTCTGAGTTTTTCACAGTTCTCAATGTGTACTTAAGAGTTGGATTTGAGGGTCCAATATTTATATGTGGTGTTTGCTTTGAAGTGGGAGAAGCTTCTGGAGTTCACCGCTACAGAGGTGGCTGGAATTTCCTGCCTCCCTTTCCTCACCCTTTTTTGTGTGTGGGAACATAAGACTAATGTGAAACCCTTTGTGAGTTTGCTGAGACAGAGTCTTTGTGATGTGCAGTGTGGTAGGTGACAGCTCCTCCATCTTATCCTGACAGGGATGGCCCAGACTGCCAACACCTGTTTCCCCTTTGTCTCACTCACTTATGATTCTTTGGAGACCAATATCAACTTTCCTACTTATTCCCAATTGAAAGTTAGCAATTATCCTATGGGAGAGGATTACAGTTGGGAAAACACATTTCAGTGTTTTTCACTATATGGTCATGTAGAAGTTAAAATTACATGTCCAACTTTTTAAATACACCACACCCTTCCCTACGGGCTGTTTAGAGCCTACCCTGGGAGTGACTTATAAGTGTTAAAAAGGAAGTTTTAGGGCTGGTAAAATGTTTGTTATGCCTGTTCGAAATGTCAAGTTAAAACTGTACACACAGGCTGAAATGGAAAGCCATGTCTAAAAGTCTACTTACGTGTATGGCACAATATGTACTGCAGGTCCACTATTAGCATTCAATCTGCAGGCCGTGGGTACAGATAGTACCACTTTACTAGTGACTTACAAGTAAATTAAATGTGCCAGATTGGTGTACGCCAATGTTACCATGTTGTAGTGGTTAAGCACATGCACTTTAGCACTAGTCAGCAGTGGTAAAGTGCATAGAGTCTAAAGAAAAAGAAAAATGAAATCAGCAAAAGTAGAGGAGTGAGGCAAAATGTTTAGAGGAAGAAACTCCTAAGGCTGACAGGCCAACATGTGGCTAAAGCCACCCATGCCCCAGCTGAAAGTTGAAAAAAGTACCCAACCTCAAGGGAGTTCTCACTAAGGGGGGAGAACCTTGAAAGACTATCAGCATTGGTATGGCCTGACCCAGGATGGTCTTCCACCATAAATTCTAATCCCTGTAGAAATATGGACTTCCTCAACAGCTTGAGATTTTTACCCTTCTTTTTCATGCGCCATCTGAGCGACCTGTGGTCTCTCTGAACCTGTAAGTGAGTGATTTTTCAGTGCCCAGAAATAGCAAAGCCCTTCCTCTCAGTAGCACTCTTCCTCTGTTCCCTGGAAAGTAACCTCCTAATGAGGCCCTCCTCATTTAACTGTGCTAGAACCTCCCTTACCTTATGCTCTAAAGCATCCATCTGCTCAATAAACTCCTTTGACAAGTTAGGAGCCTTGAATACAGATGCGGTATACATAGCCTTGACGGTATCACAGGCTTAGTGACAGCCCTCTGTCTAGATCACATTTTTGGCCTGCTTCTTGACAGACAGACAGCTCAGTTAAGGGAGCCACAATGGTGCCACACCCCTCAAAAACCTATTGTAGTATCCTGGGTGGCCCAAGAAGGCCGTCACTTCAGTCAGTGGTTTTGGGGGATTGTCAGAATGGTCTCAGTCATGGACTGGAGGGGCTGGACCTTCCCCCCATCCACCGGATGGCCCAGATACACCACTGTTCCCTGCCCTATCTGGTACTTGACTGCCTTGATAGTCAGGCCCACCTGCTGCAGGAGTAGTACTGATGTTCCTCCCAGCTGGAGCTGAAGACAGCTATGTCCTCTTGGAAGGAGGCACAGAATGCCTCCTTCTCACCCAGGACTCTGTTCACCATCCTCTGGAATGTGACAAGGCATTTGTATACAAATGGACATCAGCCGAAACTGGAAGTGGACCTCTATGATTGACAATGCTGAGGCCCCTTCAGTCAGGGCAGTCTGCCAGTGTCTGGATGTAAGGTCAGAGGTACTGAGGATCTTGTCAGCGTTCAGCCTCCCTGTGAACTCATCAAATCAGGGGATGGGGTGAGCATCACACACCCCTACTTTCTCTAATAAATTAGTCTAATCCATACAGCTACATATACCTTGCTGGAAAATGGCCTCTTTGAAGGGTCAGCCCAAACCTTTTGCCTTCCTCCTCTTCTTTTTCTGACCTTATTTTTGGCTTGTTTTTGGACTCTGGCCACTTTACCACTGCTAACCAGTGCTAAAGTGCATGTGCTTTCTCCCTAAAACATGGTAGCATTGGCTCATACCCAATTGGCATCTTTGATTTACTAATAGGTCCCTAGTAAAGAGCACTACTAGTGGGCCTGCAGCATTGATTGTGCCACCCACATACGCAGCCCCTTAACCATGTCTCAGTCCTGCCATTGCAAGGCCTGTGTGTGCAGTTTCACTACCACTTCGACGGCATTTAAAACTAATTGTCAAGCCTTAATCTCCCCTTTTTTTACATATAAGTCACCCCTAAGGTACGCCCTAGGTAACCCATAGTGCAGGGTGATATGTAAGTAAAAGGCGGGACATGTACCTATGTGTTTTACATGTCCTGGTAGTGGAAAACTCACAAAGCCGTTTTCCACTGAGGATCAGGCCTGCTCCTTTCATAGACTAGCATTAGAACTGCCCTCATATACTTTTGAGTGTTAGATTCTGATCTGGAAGGAGTAGCCAGGTGTTATTTAGTATGGCCAGAATGGTAATGACAAATCCTACTTACTGGTGAAGTTGGATTTAATATTACTATTTTAGAAATGCCACTTTTAGAAAGTGGGTATTTCTCTGCACTTACTACCATTTGTCTTCAATCCAAGTCTGGTCTGTGCTGGTTGACAGCTCCCCTTGTGCATTCCACCCAGACAGCAACAAACACAGGGCACTCAGACACATCTGCATTCATCTGCATACTGAATGGGTCTTCCTAGGCTGGAATGGTGGAGGGGGGCTCCCACTTATATTTCAAAGGCCAGTGACCTGCCCTTACACAAAGGACTGATAAACCCCCACAGGGACCCTGACAGGCAGGACTGGGCTGTAAGGGGAATGTGTGCACTTCAAAACCACTCTAAGGTTTCCCCCATTTCAAGGACTCATCTGGACTGCTTTGCTGCTGAGAAGGACTGATGCCCTGCTGTTGTCCTGCTACCTGGTGGCCTCTGACTGTGCTGGAGGGACTCTGCCTTACCCAAGAGTGATCTCAAAGGGCTTGGATTGAGCTTGCGTCCTGTTCTTTAGTCCCAGGGACAGCAGACTTCATCTACTAGCTTTTAGCTAGTTTTCTGACTTCAGCGACACCTAGAACGAATTCAGCGATGCCAACACAGATGCAGTAGCCTGCTCCCACTTCATGGACATTGCTGCACACAACGACTGCAGTCTGCAACGCAAGTCTGACATTGCCGCAACACCGCTGAAGTCATTCAGGGTCATTGCAACACTGCCAAGTCGACACACCACGTCTTGACCGACTGGATCCAGTGACCCTGGCGGGTCACCAGGAATCGACGAATCGCCAATGATGCCGCATCAGCTCTCCATGCACCCAGATGGAACTGACGCCCTGCCCCCACCTGCCTCACAGTGTGGAACCAATGCCTCATCTCCTCGGGGACTGACGCTGCACCTGCTCCAGCAATGCCTCTTCTCCCCGACTCCATGTGATGTCCTTGTTCTTCATTTTCCAAAGGCACTGTACCTGGGGGTCTGTGTGACTCTATGACCACCGACAGTGGTGTTGAATTGTTGGGAACAACTCCGTCATCAATGCTGTGATAGCCCCAGTTGGAGCTATTGTGTTTCTAAGCACTTTAGTGGCACTTAGGTGGTCATTATGACATTGACCGTGACTGTTAAAGTGGCAGTAATATGGGCAACAGGTTGGTGGTAATTACCGCCAAATTATGACCGTGGCGGTGATAACTACCATAGACAGACAATGTACCACACCATCCGGCAGGGCGTAAATACCACGCACCACGGCAGTACCCATCAACAGCAAGGCAGAGGACAAGGTACGGCCCACCACATTATGACACACCACACCGCTACGACTTCCGGGGCGGTACCAACGCCATTAAAAGCATGGCTGAACATCACAGAAGACCAAAGACTCACTAACAGAGACACAGAGAAGCTCAACGCCTCCATGGAACCAGAACTTCAAGTCTTCCCAATGCTGTTCTATGCTATGCTCCACCTGGAACACCAACGCTGACAAAGACGACAACGGTGAGTACAGCCGCCTAGCGCACAAGGGAGGGAGGAAAAAGGAGAGTGAAACACATGCACACAACACACAGCACACACCATACACACACACACCACACACACAACCAGCTGCAGAGGAAAACCAATGGCACACAGCATAATAATACAAGGACTAGAGGTTGGAAGTATTGAAAATGTATTTGCAAGGCAAAAACCACCATATGAACCAATTTAGAACAGATAGACATAAACAATTGTCCAGAAAGGGCCAATGCCCAGGCCAAAGTACATAAGGCCCACATGGCCACAGGGCACAGTCCAAACCCCAACTTGATGCTGACTAACTATGCACAAAACTGTACAGGGGCATCATCACAGATGTGGACAGGCACCTCAGGGGAAAGGGGGTGGGGGGCACCTCAGGTGAAGTCGGAAAGTTGCCCACTGGTTCTGGAGGGTACTCCATGCCCATTTTCCAATGCTGGGGAGTGCAAGGTCACAGTCACTGAGGTGGGGAACTTGCCCACTGATCCTGGAGGGGGCTCCATGACCATTTCTCAATGCTTGGGAGTGCAAGGTCACAGTCACTGAGGTGGGGAACTTGCCCACTGATCCTGGAGGGAGCTACTTGTACAACAGTCCCTGGATGGTGGCCTACATGCCCTCTGCTGGAAGTGAGGGCTACTGTATCTCAGTTGGAGGTGAGGGCTGCATTGTATCTGCTGGGGGAGGTGTCACCTGGGCAGCCTCTGCTGGAGGTGAGGGCTGAATTGTTTCTGCTGGGGGAGGTGTCACCTGGGCAGCCTCTGCTGGAGGTGAGGGTTGCATTGTCTCTGCTGGGGGATGTGTCACCTGGGCAGCCTGTGCTGGAGGTGAGGGCTGCTGTGTCCCAGTTGGTGGAGGTGTCACCTGGGCAGCCTCTGCTGGAGGTGAGGGCTACTGTGTCCCAGCTGGAGGTGAGGTCTTCTTGCCTGTCATTGGTGGTTGAGTGGCAACCTTTTCTTGCATTGGTGGTTGAGTGCGAACCTTGTCTTGCATTGGTGGTTAAGTGGGAACCTTACCTCTCCTGGCTGGTGGAGTGGGATCCTTCCCTTTCCTGGCTGGTGGAGTGGGATCCTTCCCTTTCCTGGCTGATGGAGTGGGATCCTTCACTGTCTTGCCTCCATGACTAGGAGGTTCCTCCACTGTCCCCGTGGACTGTTTGGCTGAGGTGCTGGGCTGGGTCATTGGGAACCTGCTCTTACGGGCAGGACATGGGGGAGGGAAGAGGTCAGGACGTGCAAGGAAAATCTTCTTAGGGGCGTTGGGGCGGGACGTGGGAGGAGGGATGGGATTGGAGGTTGAGAGAGTGGTTTTTGGATGAGTACGTCTGCTTGACTTGGGTACAGGTGCATGGGCAGTGTGCTGATGTGAGGTGGATTGCTGTTGGGTGTCTGAGTGCCTGCATTTGTGTCCTTTAGGAATGGGGGGACAAACAGGGTGGGACAGGGCACAGGGTACTCGAGGATGGATGTTGTGGAGGTGTCTGCTAGTGATGTGTGTGTGCTGCTTGGTGTGGTGATGCTGGGGGTGGATGTTGAAGCAGTGCATGGAGGTGTGAGTGTGGACGTGACTGTGAGGGAGGTGGAGGAGGAGGGGGAGACAGTGGAGGCAGTGGATTTGGATGTGTGTGCAACTGTCTGTTGTTTATCTGAGTGCTTGTGGACTGGAGTGTGGTGCCTGTGTTTGACTGTGCCACTCTTGTGTGATGTCTTGTGTGCATGCTCATCTGTATGTGTGAATGGGATGGGTTGGGGTTGAGGAGACTGGTACTGGGAAGTGGTAGTTGGAGGGGGGACGGTAGGAACAGGGAAAATGGCTGCCATCAGAGAAGAGGCCAGCGCCTGAATCGATCTCTGTTGGGTCACCAATCCATCGTGGATGCACTCCAGGGATGCATTGCATTCACAATGGTTGACTGCCCTTCAGAGATGGATCTCAGGAGGTCAATAGCCTCCTCACTCAGGGCAGCAGGGCTGACTGGGGCAGAGTCTGAGGTGTCTGGGGCGAAAGAGGTGCCCACCCTCCTGGATACCGAGAAGGTATCTGAGCTAGTGTTGTCATCTCCTGTCTCCCCCGTGGTGCCCCCCTTGCCCTCCATCCCACTGGTTCCCTCGGTGTCGGTGGGCTCTGCCTCCTGAGTCTTATGGGATGCAGCTTCCTCTGTCGCCGGTGCCCCTGCTTTTCTGCCAGATTATGCTAATGCACACATGGACAGGATGACAGAAGAAGAAAGGGGGGGAGGGAGAGAAAGGGAGCACTGCATCAATTACAGCAGCAACACCACAGTTGGCATACACAGCACTGTCAAACACAGGGATCAGGATTGAGCACTATGCATTGCACTGGCATTGAATTGGCTAGATGCCACAACAAGATGAGGGCCAAACCCCGCCAATTGCACACCTCCTGGGACCCACAAAGACCTGACTGACATGGAATGCAAATGAGCTAGGTTACCTGCATTTCCCATATACCTATTACCCTTGCGCTGGATCACGCTGCAATGTCTGGCCTGGCATTAAGGGGCACCCACTAACTCACACGCACCACCCGGATCCCATGCCACCTACCAATTATTGTAGTAATGTCCACTGTACTCACCCCCTTGTGGCTGCTGTGATTCCCTGAAGCGCCCATCCAGCTCTGAGTAGGCCACAGCCAGTATGCGGCCCATCCTTGTTGGGAGTCCATCTTTGTGCCCAGCGTCTCAGGTCCTCCCACTGTTTCCTGCAGTGGGTGCTCTGCCTGCTGTAGACCCCCAGGGTCCACACATCCTTGGCAATGGCACACCACAATCCCTTCTTTTGATGGGCGCTGACCTGCGGAGGGAATGCAGACAGAAGGACACCATTACACATACAATACAGTCTGTTGCACATATGGCCCACAAATCCCATTTCCAAATCCATTGGCACACACTTCGCCCGGCGCCCATTCTTGCACACTACCTACAGACATCCCCCCCAAATGACACGATGCCTACACACACATCTCCATGCAACCTTCCCACATGCATCGTGCCCAAGGTGTACTCACCTGTTGGTTTGGAGGCCCACACAGCTGTCCATACTTGGGTAGGACCCCATCCCCTAAGCACTCCAACTCCTCTGAAGTGAAGGCTGGGGCCCTTTCCCCAGTCACACAGGCCATGGTAGATTCCAGACACAGGTCACAACAGCACACGCAGTGCAGGTGTTCTCCTGTGGACAGTCCGGAATCAATTGAGGTTATAGATGGAAAATGGCGGTCACGTCTGCGGCGATGTACACCGTCACCACTGATCCCCGTTGGCCACTGTACTCCATAGGGACCTATATTAGCCAATGAAGAATTGCACGGCGGTGCAAGACAGCCTTCTGCCACGACGCCAAACGTCGGCAGAGTTACCTCACTTCCACCTGTCCCTAGGTACAGGACAGGCGGTCACAATTTTATGGTGGTGGACTACTTAAAGATCTTCCATAACTGCGTCATTGCCGAAAATTGCACATACATTGACATTGCCACTGTCCCATTACATTAATGCAGTATGCACACAGAGGTGGTGGTTCCAATGTTCACATTTTGGCAGTCTATTCACTCTTGTGTCCCTTAGATACCTACCACTGCAGATGAATAGGAGGAGGAGATAAACCCTGTGTACAGATCTCTTGTGGACTTCGCTACACTGGAGGACAGCCACATTATACTCACCTATGGACTGGACAGTGCCACAATCACAGAGCTGTGTGCACAATTGGAGCCTGACCTGACATCAACTACCCATCATCCCACTGGGATCTCCCCTCTTGTGCAGGTTCTATCTGTGCTCCATTTCCTGGCAACTGGTTCTTTCCATGTGACAGTGGGCTTGGCAGCAGGAATTTCAAAGCCAATGTTCTCAATCGTGCTGGCAAGGGTATTGTCTGCTTTGGTGAAACACATGTGCAGCTACATTTCTTTCCCCCAGGTGGAAGATTCGGCCACTGTGAAGGCCGGATTCTATGCAATGGGACATATACCCAATTTTATTGGGGCAATTGGTGGTATACATATTGCATTTGTCCCCACCCTCCCCCAGAATGTATGGGTGTTCAGGAATCGCAAGAGTTTCCTCTCACTGAATGTGGAAATGGTGTGCCCAGCAGACCAGTACATCTCCCACGTCACCGCCAAGTTTCCTGGGTCAGTGCATGACGCCTTCGTTCTGAGGAATGGCAGCACCCCAAATGTTATGGCCCAACTACAGAGGCACAGCGTGTGGCTAGTAGGTGAGCCAGAGTCCCCACCCACTGTATGTCAGTGTATGCCTTCAAGTGTTGTCCCCATAGGATTGTGTAAGGCTAAATTTTGTCCCCACTATTTGCAGGTGACTCTGGCTACCAAAACCTATTGTGGCCCCTGACCCCCTGTGAGGAACGGCAGGACAGGGGCTGAGAACCATTATAATGATGCACATGGGCGAACCAGGAGAATAATCGATAGGACCTTTGGCCACCTAAAGGCCTGGCCAGGATGCCTGCATCTGACAGGTGGATCCCTGTGCTACTCACCCGAGAAGGTCTGCTAGATAGTAGTGGCATGCTGCATGTTGCACAACATGGCCCTCAGACGACATATGCCTTTTCTGCAGGAGGAGGAGACTGGAGATGCCCCTGTGGCAGCAGTGGACCCTGAGGACAGTGAGGATGAGGAAGCAGAGGATGAGGTTGTGGACAACAGAACATCAGTCAATACTTCCAATGACACACAGGTGAGACAGTGCAACTGACCATTACTCTGACAATTGATGTTTTCTGTGTGGTGGTAGCATGAAGGCATTCACGTCCTTTGCATCTCAACTTACTGTCACCTATGGCTTGTCCTTCTACAGATGTTGTTGATATGACAACATTGTCCTCATGTGTTTATTGCAGCAGGTACAGGTCATTATTTGTATGCTATCACAGTGTTCAGATCATTTACACTAGAGGTGACTGTTCCCATAAATGCACATTTTCAACACATAAAATGGTGTCACTCAAATTGTGTTCAAGGTTGTTTATTGTAGTGCAAATAATTTAGGGAAAGGTGCAATGGAATGGGGTGATGGTAGAGGAAAGTCCAGGGTATTGTTCCAGTCTGTTTGTAGCGCAGGTCCAGTGTCCAAGGGGCCATTAGAAGGGAAGCAAAGGCAGTTCAAAGTGGACAAGGTGACAGGGTGGGACACACAGGGGACAATCAGGAGAGTCTCATTTCCTGGTGTTGGTCTTGGTCTTGGCAAGTGTCTCGGGCTTCTGTCTGGGTTGCAGGAAACCTTTGCGTGGTAGTTCACCTTCTGCAGGGGGAGGGGTGCTGGTGGCCTGTTGGTCCTTTGGCGGGGCCTCCTGCCCACTAGCTGCAGCGGAAGTGAGGGGCTGGTCAATAGGCTGGCTAGTGGTAGGGCCCCACTGGTGTGCTGTCCATTCCCTCATGATGTTGGCCATGTCTGCCAGCACCCCTGCTATGGAGATCATGGTGGTGTTGAGAGCCTGCAAGTCCTCCCGGATCTCCTGATGGTGTTCCTCCTGCAGCCGCTTGTTCTCCTGCATGTTGTTAAGGATCTGGCCCATCATGTCCTGGGATTATTGGTAGGTACCCAGGACATTGGTGAGTGCCTCCTGGAGAGTCGGTTTCCTGGGCCTGTCCTCCCCCTGGCGCACAGCAGTCCTGCCACTGTCCCTGGGCAGGGCTTGGCATTGGGGTTAGTCATATGTGTAGGTGCAGCGTGTGGGATGGAGTGGAGTGATGGGAGTGAGGGTGAGGGTGTGAGATAGCATGCATGCATGGGGGGTGATAAGTAGTAAATGTTGACTCACCAGTGTCCAGTTCTCTGGCAACTCCAGTGAGTCCCTCAGGATGCAGTAATGCCAAGACTTGCTCCTCCCATGCTGTGAGCTGTGGGGGAGAAGGTGAGGGTCTACCACCAGTCCTCTGTATGGCGAGCTAATGCCTTGCTGCCACGGAATGCACATTCCTCTGTAGGTCATTCCACCTCTTCCTGATTTTGTCAGTTGTAGGTGGATGCTGTCCCACGGCGTTCTCTCTGTCCATGATTCTCCGCCATAGCTCCATCTTCCTGGCAATGGATATTTGCTGTACGTGTGCTCCAAACAGCTGTGGCTCTACCCCAACTATTTCCTCCACCATGACCCGCAACGCCCCATCTGTGAAACAGGGGTGTGTTTGTGGGGACATCAGTGTTGTGTGGTGTGTGGGTGTTGGGTACTGTGGTTGCATGTGTGAAGTGGGGTGCGTGAGGGATGTCTGGGTGTGTGTGTCTAGTTGCCACAGTTGTCTTTTTATGTCAGTCTGGCGGCAATAATTTGTATTCGTAAAGGGTTGTGGGTGATGTGGGTGTGTGCTTTATAGTGCTGTGGGGGGGTGGGTATGAGTGTCAGGTGTGTGTATTTGGTATTGGCCAATGTTGTGTACTTTAGTTTGTAACGCCAATGGTTTACCTCAATTGAATGTCCGCCATGGTGATTTGTGGGTCATGATGAGATGGGCATTGTTTTGTTGGCGTAACAGTATGGGTGTTGGTAATGCCACTTTAGCACTGACCTTTGGGTTGGCGGATTTGTGTATGTGGCAGTATTCTGTTGATTTGGTGTGTGTGTGTCATAATATGGCAAACGGATATTCTTCAACCCGGCGGTATGTTGCAGGCCGTCACTGTGGCGGTAAGCAGGATGTACCGCCAATGTCTTTATAAGGGTCCTAATCTTTAAAAATTCATAACTTTAATTGTGCACAATGGATTTTCATTGTTTCAACAGTATTTTACTCAGATAAATATTCTCTTTTGTTCTACGTATGTGTGGTGTATTTTTGTGGTGTTTTCACTGTGTTATTGTATAAGTTCTGCATAATTGCTTTAAATATGCTTTAAATATTTCCTTCTAATCTAAGCCTGACTGCTCAGTGCCAAGCTACTGGAGGGTGTTGTGACTTACCATGACTAGGATTGTGGCACCTACTTGGACAAGGGTGCATATCTGTGAATTAGAGACCCCATTGCTATTGCTGACCCATGTAACTACTTTGGCATAATTCTGAAATTTGTGAGGCCTGCAGTCAGATAATAGCTCTCTTGCATTTCCCCTTTAGCAATCGGTCTCTGTGTCTCCCCTTCCCAATTTCCTGACTCTCTTTACTCCTTTTCCCCTAATGATTCTCTTTGGAGAGGTGAAAGGGAGCTTCCTCACAGCCTCTAGTATAAGCAGTTCAGAACATGAACAATGTCTTTGTTAGAGATATGCTCAAAAGGCAAGTAACTGTAACAAATACTGCTTCCTCTTTCCTTCTAAGCTTGTTCCATGTGAGGCTGGATGGCCTCACAGTTCTAATCACTGCACAGAGTCCCCCAAACTGGAGAAATGAACATTCCTTTCTGCTGTGTTTCAACTTTTATAGTTAGCACTATTGATGTTAAGCTGCAGCTACAATTATATGGCACTCTCACAAACTCTGTTAGCTAGCGCCACAACATTTACAATGTCAGTTCCCTGTGCCCTAAACCTTGGACAAATCCACTCGAAAGAGTGGCCTACAATTCCCTTCCCTACCCTTCATGTTGGCGTACAATTAGCCTGGTTTGTATGTAAAATATATCTAATGCCAGGAAAGCCCTGCCATACACAACACCTCAAAAATGAAAAAATCTGACATTGACCTTCAGACATCATTTAATAATGCACAATTCCCAACAATGCGCTGATTATATTACACCTACATAATTCCAAAAATGATTATATTTCCTTTAGAAACAATTTGTGCTCTGGAGTATTATGCAACAACTGAAATAATGTGTCAGTAGATGGAGTGGCCCAAAAAAGTATTGTTATTGTAGACAAATCAGAAGACATAATGGCATCAGAATTTCAGTGCACTAAGTACAAATAAAGGCCAATTGCACCTGTTCTGCAGTAGGATAATGCCTCTCAACACTATCAACATTTGTGATTCTCGACATATTGACTAGGCTTATGCTAAATATTTATTGTATCAGAGGCCAGTTCTAACCAAGCAGAAATTAGTGGCCTATGCTATCTTGGGGTCCTTCTCTAGTGTTTCCATGTTGCTGCAGAACAGCAGGGCATCATGTTTATATATCTTTGTGTTTACAAAGTGTTGTCTGATGTGATAGTCTAGTTTAAAAAAAAATAAACCTCACAGATAGCAATGCTATACAAAACACTGTCCAATGTGGGCAAATCCATTGCAGAGCTTAACCCTATCTTGTAGAGCTAGTGCTGAGCAGCACAATTGCCTATTTGCCGCCACTGCACACTAATCTGAGTTGGTATTTGCAGGTGTCAGCAGGAAGATGAAGATTTCTGAAGTAGAACTGTAATCTGAACTCAACCCTTATGCCCCTGACTGCAACAGATCAACCCAGGGACCATGTGAAGCCAATGTGGTCTTCACATAGCCCCTGGCTTGATCCATTTTTGTTGTGTGCCCTAGGCCTAGTCACGTAAGTGGGGTGCTATTTTTATTGGGAGAGTTGTAGAAACACTGGGTGGTAGGAGTTTTGTGGATCCAGGTAGGTTCGGACGTTTCTTCTGTAGGAATGTGATTGAGGTTTGCAGTGCATTGTGTGTATGAAAATGTTGACAGATTGATACAAGGCACAATCTGTGCACCCCTGGATGTAAAATTTTTAAAAATGTTTGGCAGGTTTCCCTGGGGGGTGGTCAGGCCTGATTAAATACTGAAACTAATCCAATTGCTAACACCCTTTGTGGAAAAAAGGTTATGAAGGATTAAGCGTAAAGCACTCCAAATAAAAAAGAGCTGAGCACCCCGTTTGGAAACACCTCATTAGCTAAGGGGTTTAAACATTGAAAAACGTTAGAAATGATGGTGCTAGAAAATATTTCTTGCAGCTGTGGAATTGAGAAGTTTAAAATACTTTTGCTGTAAGCAATTTGCTTTTGGCAACTTCTAAATTCAAGCAAATGTCACCTAACTTCAAGATACAAAATATCCACACTTTTTAGTGGAAAACATTTGAAGTGATATGTGCCTCTTGGAAGCACACACAGTGTTTGCAAATAAAGTTTTTTCGGAAGGTTAATTCTATTAACATTCGACCCATTATGAACAGACAAAGGGTTGCAGGAGAAATAATTCCGAAGGCCACATTATAACCTTATCTCTTGTGGAAGTCTCTCATGATATTGAATATTGTCATGCTTCATTCGTGTTTCCGTGTGATGATAGATATACATAGCATAAGCCCAGAAAAAGTTTATGTTTATGTTTGGGATTTATAAAGCGCCAGAACCAGGTTGCCAGAGCTCTGTGACTCCAACCAAGTGAACTCTGGGGCAGAAGCTATGACAGCCAGGTTTTAACTGTCTTTAGGTCGAACGCACAAGCACTCTGGCCTGTTGTAATCTATCTGTGGGCTTTTTACCACGCCCACTGCACGCCCATCACTATCACTCGGTCGTGGTCTTGCCTTTCAAAAATCCTTTATCACTGAAAAATGATTTATGTTTGTCCATCTTTGGGGCAGTGTTGTCACCGCCTTGGCCATCGACCTTGTTACATGATAATGGCACTTTTAGCAACACGTTTGACTGCGAGCAAACTTCTTTTTCCTTTTGTGTGTCTCCTTCACACTCATGCTCAAGGTGGTCATGGCACTTTGAATTGGCTCGCTTATGTCAACTGTTTTACTTTTGATTTTCAATTTATGTGGCAAGAAAAGTCCAGTTAGGAATTGACATCGCTCTAACTCGAGCAAACGCGAGACCCATTACATTGCAAATGCTTGTTTAAAATGCATCCTCCGACAGACATTGTCAAATGTACAAAAGCAAGTAGTTCCAGAGTTATGGGGTGATATACCTGAAGAGGAGCCCCTTGGCCAGCAGATTTGATTCTGGGGGTAGCTGCAAGAGGGAGACTGTAGAGCAGAAGGTGCATAGAGGTGTCTGATGAATGGGGTCCTGTTCGGGAAAGAGCACATTTGCTGAATCAGGGAGCCCTAAATTAAGTCCTTTTAGTAATCGGCAGCCAGTGCAGTTTTTAGGTTTGTAGAAACAGAATGATGTCTTGGGACATGGAGTAAGAGGTGGGCTGCAGTGTTCTGGATGACCTATAAGTGTCTGAGTAAGGTCTGGGAAGTAGCTAGATAGCATATATTATCACAATCTAGGCAAGAGATCGACTAGACATAGTTTTTCTGGCTTGAAGAAAGTAGAAGAAGAAGTATTTTCTGAAGGCATCGTAAGAGGCTAAAACAACAAGCAGCAATAATTTTTATATGGTGGACCATGGAGAGCTTACTGTCCACCAAAGTCAAAGTTTTTCACCTCCTTTTTAGGAGTAGGTGAAGGGCCGAATGAGTTGGGTCACAAAATTGGGTACCTCAGTTTGGGCTTGTTACTGATGACATAACTTCAATTTTTCCACCATTCAGATGAAGGCAATTGAGGCACATACATCTTGCTACTAGACAGTTATGAAAATAAGTGGAGTTATTGGTGGATTCACAGGTGAGAGAAACAAGGAACTGGGTGTTGTCATTATGTGTAAGAAGGGCGGTCTAAATGTTAAAAAGCATCAAATAGTCATTGACTGTGGAGATCCATTGATTAGTAGCGTTGTTGGCCTGAGTGATATCGAATATCGAACGTCAAAGTTGGAGCTGAGTTCGAGGGAAGAGGAAAACATTGAAGGTGAATTTTGACAAGTGGCGTGAGGGAGTAGTATCGGAGTGTGAAGGCACAAAAATTGTGTTTGAGTACAGAGCCTGGTGAACAGACCAGATAAGGGGGAGATGAAGATCAGCTCTAGGATTGTGGAGCTTTGCAGAAACATAGTGCAGTATATGAACAGGGTGGGGGATTTAACCAGCTGAGAAAGCTGGATAGATCCCAAGGTATCAATTAGTGTTGTGGCAGTTTATAATTGCACCTCATATAGTTGATTATTTTGAAAACTAGTCACTGGGTTCTTCTGCATCATACACTCACTATATTGTGATTTATTTTGATTGTTTGCCCAGTTGGTGCTCAGTTGAAAGTGAACTGCGGGCACCTTGATAACTATTTAGACCATGTTAGGATTTTACTATACTCTGTTATACTGACTATATGGTGTTTGTGATGCCACTTCCACATTTATAGTGGTCTTGGAGTAGTTCATTTATGGAGCAACAAGATTGCCTTGGTAGACAAAACATGCTTGGGGGCGGTACCATCCAGGGTCAGCACCGGTTTTGGTCTGTAGGGACAGTGGAAGCCGGAGTAGGAGGTAGGGACAGCACTCCACAAGTATGGTGTTTGCTTGTACTTTGCTATCTCCAGGGGAGAAAGTCAGAATAATGACACTGTGATAGCTCATTCCAAAAGTACAGACATGATGTGTTACCAGGTGTTGGAAAATGGGTTATTGGTAAGGGCAGGTAGGTACCTACACTTAGCAATAGGCCACTAACCTCCACTTAGGTCCAGTTAGGTCTCAGTAAATTAAACCCAGCTCAACCCTTGGTAGCTTGGCAACGAGCGTCAAGGCTTAACTTAGGAGACAGAGTGTAAAGCATTCAAATATCACAAAACAGTAATTAAATAAAACACAGGAAACAGTTTAAAAATCAAAAACCAATTTATAAAAATAGATTATATTTTTATCCTTAAAATGACACCAAAACAAATAAAATCGGATAAGGGGAACCGGAGATATTAATTTTTAAAGATTTTTTTTTTTTTTGCGCCTAGAAACAAAAAGCGCCAATCGGGTCATCTGGTTGCACCTCGACCGGGGCAAAGTCAAAGTTTAAGGCCGACCGCAATGGAGCCCTGCTCGGCTACAGGCCGTGGGAGGCCTCGGTTAAAAGTTTACCTTCACACTTAGTCTTTTTTTCGAAGATTTTCTTCAGCGGGACGAACCTGCCATTCCAATCCGACCTCCTGGAGCCCTTCTCCGGATACGCGATGCTGGAATCCTCGGTGGAGATTTTTACCTTCGTTTTTTCGAGGTGAAAATCCTTCGACCGGAGTAAACCTGGATCTTGATCCGACGTCCATGGAGCCCTCCTCGGATTCGCTGGCTGGGAGGTCCCGGTCAACTTTTTACCTTCGGACTTAGTCTCTTTTTCTGAGATTTTCTTTACCGGGACGAACCAGCAAATCAGGCCGGGTCGCGGTTGAGGCAAGCCGGCTAGAGTTGCTGCGGCGGGTTGGTCCCTCTCTGGAGCTTTTTTTCAAAAGTTGTCCAAACTTCTCCAAACTTCTGGGGCTTCTCCCAGATGTCCTTTTAAGGTTCTTTTGAGGTCCACATCTCACCCCAAGGGTCCAGAAGCTCTGAGATGGTCCTTGGGGGTGCGGACTACAACTCCCAGAATGCACCTGGCGCAAACTCCTTTTTAGCCACTGGACAGTGGTCAGCTGGTCGCTTTCTTCAGGAGTTGGTGCAGGGGACTCTGGATAGCAATTTTTCACCTGTAGCAAACAGGGAGTCCCTCCTTGAACCAGTTGAAGCCAGGCATAGTCCTTCTTGTGGTGAAGCCCAAGTGTGCAGCTGGTGCAGTTCTTCTGAGTGCAGGTTCCAGGTGCAGGCCAGGGGTCCAGCAGGGCAGTCCTTCTTCTTCTGTTGTTCTTCGTTGTTGGATGTGGTAGGGAACTGAGGTGTGGGTGCAGGTCTGCCAGTTTTATCCTTGCTCCTGGGTGAAAAGCAGGGGGGTCCTTGTTCTCCAATCAGGTGCAGGGTCCTTCCCCCTGTGATGACCACTTCCTGGGAAGTGTGGCAAAAATCAATCCCAGGAGGCAACATTCTCTAAAAATCCATCATGGCTGAATCTGATTTTTGGAGGTTACATCTGGCTGAGCCCACCCACTGGTGTGGCTAAAAATCATAAACACACCCCTCTCCTAATCTAATCAAGGGGGCACCTAGTTGTCTGGGGTTGCAGGATGTGGGGGTGTTGCTGGTTGCTCCAAATGTCATTCTCTGCATTTGAAGACCAGTTTGGCAGCCCTCCCCCTTCCCGCCTCACCATCTGCTGAGGGGAGATTCCTTCCCACAGGCACATTCCTTTGTGTGAAGCCAGGCCACTTCACACCTCATCAAGGCAGCTTGGCCAAGCTGCTCGAGGCTGGCCAATCAGAGCACAGCAGCAAAAACAATGCAGGGCTGAAACTGGCAACTTTTCAGGTAAAGTTTAAAACTCTTTACCTGAACAAGTTATATTAAATCCAACAACTGGAAGTTGTGGGATGTATTACAACAATTAATTTGATACCAAATTCTTGGTATGCATCATTTAAGGAGACTTTAAAAATTAAAATAAAGTCTCCCCATTCTAGCCTATGAAGGCCATTTACTACAATGAGGGAAAAATGAATTCGGCTGTTTTTCCTCACCAGGGCTTATAAAACTATTTTTATAAAGTCCCTGCTTATAGTTACATGGCACCCAGCCCTAGGGGCACATAGGGCACACCTTAGGGGTGACTTATATGTAAAAATAAGGTAGTTTAAGACTTTGGAACTACTTTTCATTCCAAAGTCGAATTTGCATATAACTTTAACTTAAAAGCAGCCAGCAAGGCAGGCCTGCCTTTAAAATGACACTGGGCACCTCAGCAGTGCACCTATGGGTGCACTACCTATGCTTTGGTCCCTAAACCTACATGCCCTACCATATACTAGGGACTTATAGGTAGGTTAACTTAGCCAATTATAATTAGCCTAATTTGCATATCCATTTTACACAGAGCACAGGCCCTGGGACTGGTTAGCAGTACCCAGGGCACCATCAGAGTCAGGAAAACACCAGCAAAAAGTGGAAAATGGGGGCAAAAAGTTAGGGGGCCTCTGCAATCAGCCCTGTTTTCTCACACCAGGGATTGCTAGTTCCCTTCTTTTTTTCCATCTATCTTTTTGTTCTTTCCTCCTTCTTTGCTACTCCTTATTGGCTTTTTTCATTTCTTTCATTGGGCTTTATTTGGACGTTATTTGGTCAGAAGAAGGTGTAAGAATAAAAGTGTAAGAAGTTCGTGAGGCTTAATTTTGGTCTCTTCTCTACTGGGGATATCAAGGATACACCAACATCATACACAATTCCACCACAGGACCATGTCAGATGTAGCTGTCACAAAGGAAGCAACAGCATAAGCACTTTTAAGAAAATTCATGTGTATTTTAAAGGTATCAGAAAAGAAAATCTCTGCCCATGAGTCCCGGGAACTACAAAGGTGCAGGTTTAGAACAGAAGCAAAGGAGAGGCCCTCACATAAAAAGAGTAGAAGGAGTGGAGGATTGAGGGCAGGGTCTTAATGACGTCAGCAGCAGTGAAGTGAGATTTCCATCTGCTTTAGTTATAAGAGCACTGGTGAGCCGGGCTGTAGCATAGTGGAGGGAGGGATAGAACCGCCACAGAGTTGAAGAAAGGAGAACGCATTCTGACCCTGGTCCCTCTTCTGTGGTGTCACTAGCAGCGACGTGAGGTCACTTGTTGTCTCTTTTTTTCTTGTTGGAGCCTTCTAGCAGACAGGGATAGGTCGATACCATCTACAGGCAAAGGAGCCCCCCGATCATTTGATTTTGTGATGTACATGAGCTAAATCATGTGTTCAGGTACTTAAGGTCATGATATTTTAATCCTATAACTACAATTAATTTATGACTAAGTGAAATACTTTATTGGGAGTCTTCGAAGAAAAATCTGCTTATAGTGTGTATCATGTATTAGTAGCGTAAAACTGGCCAAGAGCTGTCAGGTTTCCTATTGTTATTTCTGTTATTATTCCGTACCAGTGCCTTTGCTTCAGATGGGTTTGTGGGTAATTGGAAAATTGCAAAATAAAATCGAAGATAATGAGCACACAATACTAAAGGAGGGGTTGGCTCTCAATATCTGTCAACAGAACATATCAGCTGGAGCTCAACAAAGAGAGAGAGCTTTTCTACTTCAGAAGAAGCGAGAAATAATGATGTGGGCGTTCTTGAAATTATTTCATTTGAGGCTACATGCAAGCCTCGCTCTCATGTCCTCTGAAGGATTCTAAAAAGGAATTGGAAACATCTTTTGAGTGACTCTAGCGTTGAAACTTGGTTAATTTTAAATCTCAAATGGTTTACAGAGGAGCATGCAATTTGGCTGAAAGACTAACTTCGAACTATATGTCTGCTGCTTATGGAGAAGTGTACTTCATGTGATAAACCATGCGTACAAATTCTGGCAGTCAGTTACAGCTGAGGTTCCGCTATCACTGTCACGGCACATTCAAATGCAAGATTTCTTAATCATCCCACTTACAGGCAAATTTTGCTTTGTTATCGATGTCAATTTAAGATCACAAATTAAATAGCAATTTAGAATTTATTTTTAGTTGATATGTTTCTTCGATGATTTTACAGACTCTGTCTTAGTAGGTTCCATGTGTTTCCAATGATCCGTATTTATTAACTTCTTCATAACGAGATGGTTTACATTTCTCTTGTTTGGAGGTTTGTTGTAGAAAGGAGTTTTGCAAGCTCAAAAAAATCTGATGTTAGGTATAAATTAAATAAATAGCAGGTAATTTCAATAATATTATTGCTATGGTTGAGTGTGGGAAGCCTTCGGCTTCCTCCTGCCCCCCCTCCTCTCAATAATAACTACCAGGATATACAGTGGACATCTACATGTATGATTTACGAAGTGTCATTTTTTGTGTATGTGTATTAACCAAAATTAGGATGCAAGGGGTTAAATATGAGCAGCAAAGTAAAATCACGCTGAAACAAACGACTATTAGGAGAGTTGTTTTCTTGTTTGAAGTAATTATTACATGCAATCTGTGGATCAATAAACACTGTGTTTCTCAAGTCAATTTTGCTGTACCATGGTAATAAAGCTAACTATCATCTTTGCACTGAAGTAATATATGTGTAAATGCGAGTTTATTAGTGCAGTTGCCCACAATAACATATTACAGGGCCACATTTATTTTCACTGCCATTGTGTGTGTACATATATATACATATATGTATGTATATATATATATATATATATATATATATATATATATATAATAATATATCCTTGTTGTGGTTCGGTGATGCCGGTCAGCTCCAGACCGCAAGTGGTGCCTCGTTAGCACTTCGCCGTATGCACCTCATAGTCAAGTCTTCTTTTGCATTAATAAAGTTTCCGGGCACTCAGCATTGAGAGTGAATTCTATGGCAGGACCGGAGGCTCAGATTATGCTTCTCTTTCTTTACTACTCAAATTTTAGCAGCCAATCAAAATACAGAAAAAGTTAACTACATTTCCCAACATGCCTTATACAACATGTCCACCAATCACAAGTGTCCCCGCCCTATTAGAGTCCATAACACTAAGTAGAACTCTTGCTGCTCATCGGCAAGATAAGTACTTACTTTTTCGGCAAGATAAGTACTCACTTTTCGTTTGCCTCTATTATTGGTTCTTGATTACTGGTTCTTAATTTGTCCGTTGGGATTCCTGTGTTGGGGATCTTAGATTGGGCTGCGCGGGCAGTTTTTTGTTGCTGCGGCACCCTTGGTGTTTTGGTTCTTGCCTCTTTGTCAGTTTCCCTCGCAGGTTTTCGATAGCGGACGGGGTCCTGTGTCCACTTGACGCGCCCGCTTCCACGGGCCTCAAAGGTGGGTTTAGTTTTTTATTGGGGGTTCCTTGGTCCTCTGGGGCTTCTGCCCTGTCCAGTTGGGGCTTCAGCGTGTGCCCGGTGCCTTCCCTAGTACGGTCCGGCACGGAGAGCAGAGTCGGATCGCGTAGCACAAATCCAACCAAATCTACTGATTGGGCTACACGCATTCCGTTGTCAGTTTCTCCTCCTTCCGGCCGTTGACAGCACGTCAGAATCGCACGATTTTCGCATTCCTGACATGCCTGTCATCGGTGTAGACGCCGAGCTCTGGCTGAAAGAACGGAGCAAGCCCTGCATTCTTAGCGGTGTGCACGCTTGGTGGAAAGTTAATTTGATGCTGATAGAGGCTCTCCTTGACGCCCTCAGGATTTATTAGGGGGCTGGAATAATTTTGAACAGCGGTGACTGAGTAGCCCTGTTAAGACTTTTTTCTCTTGCACCTGGGGTGGCTCCCCTCTTATTTAGTCCAGTGTCTGACTGGGTTAATATATAGCTGTTTAAGCAGTACATTGTATTGCAATGACCAAGTGGCTGCCCTTTGAGGATGAGAAGTTTGGGCAAGGTTATGAGGAGGCCCTCGGTCCTCAGTTGAGAGAAGGCCTGTCTGAGGTTATTAATGCCTCAGTGCAGCAGTCTCTCAGCAGAACCTTGGTGGTTTCCGTACCGCAAAAAAACAACTAAGCTGTTTTGGCACCTATGAAACCCCTCATGCAGCAATTTGAATGTTTTGTCAAGAAGCAGGTGTTGGTTCCCTTAGCAGACGACAAGTTGACGGAAGAAGGCCCTTCAGTTGCGGCTAAACCAAAACCTCTAACCCCATCGTGGCCTTATGATGGAGCCATGTCGGCCTTGACCCAGTCTTCTTCTTCAGATCATGTGTATTGCTCCCTTCTGTCTACTTCTAAAGGGTCACCTCTGGAGGTTGAAATTTCATCTGTCTCAGACTCAGCTGCTTCCGACTCCTCCCATTCCAGCGGCTCCTTGCGTAAGCGCAAGAGGGCTAGGAAGTCGGGTTCTTCCCACACGAAGGAGAGGTCTGTCTCCTCCCAATCCGTTTCAGTTTAACCCAGAGGATATAATTCATCCTCGATCTGTGGATTGGGCCCCGGCGCAAGCCGTGGCAGATTATCTACAGGATAAATTAAGGAAGGGCTTCGACAAGGAGGTGCATTTAAGGTTGCGGGCTGAGTGCCCTAGGCCAGAAATTCCTGATAAAGTGGCGGAGACGCTGAACATTGACCCTCGTATGCTCACCTTCCTCAAGAACTTCGCCAAGGATCCCAAAAAAGGCATTGACAGGGCTTGGCGCTCGTGTCAAGACAAACTTTGGACCTTTCGGGCCCTTTGGCTAAGATTTTGGAAATGGCCTTAAGAGCTAAGGAAACTGGTGCTCTGATTGACCCTCATACTCTGGCTGAGTGGACGCAGAGGACGATTTGTTTGTTAGGTAATGCTAACTGCGCCATATCTGTGGAAAGAAGGAAGACTCTCCTTATGGGAATTGACACCACCTTGACTGAGCTAGCGGCTGCGGACGCAGGTCCCCTGGTGGAAGGTCGTCTTTTTGGCGACAAGTTTGTCAAGGATATCGCCAAGTATGTGACCACTTTTACTACTTTAGATAAGGCGCAGGTGAACTTAAAAAAGGTATTCCATTCGGGCCTTTATGGACGGGCCAGGCGAGGCAGGGGCCGCTCGTCAGGCAGTTCGAATTTCCAAGGCTCCCAGAGGGGCTCCTTCAGACGAGGCCAGGATTATGCCAAAGGAGGCGCTTTCTTCTCCTCCCGCTCTCGTTTCCTTCATCGACGTGGACAGAGAGGTGGTTCAAGAGCCAACATCCAGTCAAGTTTGTCCACAGGTGAGACTTACAGATTGTTCTCTCATTCAGTTGGGGGGTCGTGTGCAGTATTTTCTCCACAACTGGTCTCGTTTGACTCAGGATCCATGTGTCTTGCAGACTGTTCAGGGTTTCCGTTTGGAGTTCTATCAGACTCCGCAGCAGGAAAGTCTTCCTCCTCCTCTCAATTTTACCCTACAAGACGCCAGTGTGATCAATTCTGAGATTCAGGTTTTGTTCCAGAAAAGAGCTATTGCTTTCTGCGAACCCCATCCTTCCGGGTTCTGCAGCAACATCTTTCTGGTACAAAAAAGGGAAGGAGGGCATCGGTTGGTTTTAAATCTCCAAGAGTTCAACTCATTAATTGTCTACAGGCACTTCAAAATGGAGGGTCTTCATCTGTTACCAGATCTTCTTCAGACGGGAGACTGGTTGATGCAATTGGATCTCAAGGATGCATATCTGACTGTTCCCATTTGGCATCCTCACAGGCATTTCCTCCAGTTCAGGTGGAGGGGCAGTTGGATGGAGTATTCTGTCCTGCCTTTCGGGCTTTCCTTAGCGCCTTGGTGTTTCACCACGCTGCTCAAGCCGGTGGTTCCGCATCTGAGGGAGAAAGGGATACGCCTGATCATATATTTGGACGATATACTGATCATGGCGCAATCACAGGAGTTGCTCAAGCAACACGGTCTCACGATGATCTCCGTTCTTCAGGATCTGTGTTTTGTCATAAACAAGAAGAAATCAATGCTTATTCCATCCAGGACTGTAGAATTCTTAGGTTTTGTGATCGATTCAGAGAGGTCCCTATTGGTCCTTCCCAAGTCCAAGCATTGGGACATCAAGAAGGAGCTTCAGTTAGCATTAACCAAAACCTTGTTGTCCTGAAGGAAAATCGCTCAGATTGTGGGCCTGCTGGCCTCTTCAATTCAGGTGATTTTTCCAGGGCCCCTTCACTACAGGGCATAACAGAGGCTCAAAATCCACCATCTTCAGAGAGGCTTGACCTATTCATATTTGGTTCCTCTGACGGAAGAAGTTCGGTCAGAGCTCAATTGGTGGTTGACGCAGGTCGCTGCATGGAATGGCAGGGCTGTATTCAGCTCCCAGCCAGGGACGGTGATAGAATCGGATGCCAGCCAGGGCTGGGGAGCGAGATGCGGGGACATCTCGACAGGGGGGAGATGGTCACAACAGGAACTTCAGTTGCACATCAATTGCCTGGAGCTGTTAGCGGGGTCTTTTACGATAAAGACTCTATCTCCCAAGAAGGTTTTGTGTTCCATTCTTCTGCGGATGGACAATATCTCGGCAGTCAGATACATAAACAAGTTGGGGGGAACCAGGTCGCCTGCCCTGGCCGAGATAGCCAAAGATTTTTGGCATTACTGTTTGAAACACAGATTTCTGGTACCAGGTACCTCAGGGATTACAGCGATTGGAAACTTCTGCCTCAATTATTCCTTTTGACTCAAAAACTGTGGGGCCACTGCAAGATAGATCTTTTTGTCTGACGTCTGAACAAGCGGATAGAGGATTTTTTCAGTTGGAGGCCGGACTCGTTGGCGAGGACCATGGATGCTTTCCTTCAGGATTGGGCAGGGTCTCTCAATTATACTTTTCCCCCTTTCGCCATGATTCCGAGGGTGGCGACTCAGATCAAGCGGCAGAGAGCAGAGGTAATCCTGATTACTATGGTTTGGAGAGCTCAGCCTTGGTTCCCGTTACTTCTGGAACTGGCGTGCGACTCTCCTCTATATCTTCCTTGGCAGGGCGAGAGACATCCTCTAGTACTGGAGAGGCAGTTGCAGCTGATGGCTTGGAGGCTTTCAGGCAACAGTGGCATTTGCCAGGCATTTCGCGATCGGATGCAGAATTTATCAATAGAGCATGGGAGTTTGGAGGGGTTGGTGCCTGGAACGGCATTTGGATCCCATGGCAGCTGGGATTATCCAAATCGATTTTTTTTTGTCTCAGAAAGGAAAGGAAGGATTGTCGTACAGGTCAGTAAATCATTTTCGGTCGGCCATTTCAGCTGGCCATGTCAAGGTCGATAGCATTCCGGCAGGCATGCACCCAGTGGTGACTAAGCTTCTTAGGGGTGTGAGAGTTTCTAATCCTCCTTCTCCCAAGTATATGTTTCTTTGGGATGTGAACTTAGTTCTTAACTTGTTTGAGAGCTGGTCAGATGATTCAGCTTTGTCAAAGAAGCAATTGTCAGCCAAGTTAGCAATGCTTTTATGCTTGGCAGCCTGTCGAAGATCTTCGGACGTGAAAGCTCTGGATCTTGCAGGTAGAGTTTTTACACTGGAAGGTGTTTCTTTTTCGATCTTTAGGAGGACTAAGACAATGTCTACGAGTACAGAATATTTTACATTCCCGTTTTCTAAAAAGTTGTGTGTTGATGATTGCTTAAAAGAATATGAACAGCCTACTAGATTGCTCAGGCCGAATCTGACGGGTCAATTGCTGATTTCATTGTGTAAGCCTTTTAAGCCTGTCTCTGCAGCTACCATTGCTAGATGGTTGCGCGTTGTAATGGTCGAAGCGGGTATTGACACTCATTTATTTGGAGTGCACTCTGTTACGGTGCAATGGCATCAAAATCTGTGCATTTAGGAGTGTCTGTGCACGATAGTATGAAATCAGCTGATTGGTCCTCGGACTCTACTTTTAAACAGTTTTATTACAAGCCAGTAGGTGATTTTGCATCTAGAGTGTTCCATGTAGCTTTGAACTAGCATAATCTGAGCCTCCGGTCCTACCATAGAATGTAAAATTTGCTAGCATTTGCCCCAAGAATTTTCAATTCTATTAAGGACACGGAAGCGAGGATTATCCCTCCCAAGGATTTATTTGCTGTTTCATGTGCCAATATGTTAATCACGGACTATGATTGGATATGTTTTAATGTGCCCTCCCTGGTTATGAAGTTGGTCTATAGGATTACCATGCTATCATTATTATTTCTCTATTTTTTCTTAGGATCGAAGAAGAAGTAGGAGTAACAGGAAAATCCTTTCCAGCAGAAAATGGTGGGACATGCTATCTGTAGTGAACGATTGTCTTCAAGCAGTTGACTTTCCTTTGTGGATGTTTTCCAAGTTCTTGGTTTATGGTTCATCGTGATGCAGTTTCTTGAAGCAAAGAAAGAGGAGTTCTACTTAGTGTTATGGATTCTAATAGGGTCGGGAGGCTTGTGATTGGTGGACATGTTGTATAAGGCATGATGGGAAATGTAGTTAACTTTTTCTGTATTTTGATTGGCTGCTGAAATTTGAGTAGTAGTATTAGAATCGATGGAAACTACAGAACTCGTTTTGATAATAACGTCTTTCTCAACCTGTCCGTTCCGCCATCTTACTGGTATATAAATCCTTCACCTTTGTGTTTAAATTGCTTACGTCATTAAAAACACTATAAAAATACCATATTAACCTTTTTTCTCATGCTTTTAAAACAACATTAATGTTTAAATAACACACAAAGTTTATGTTACTGAACTCTATTATAAATATTTTCAACATTTCCTCTTTGTGATCCAAAAAGTATTACACTAGAATATTTACATAATCCCGAATCTCACATTCGTTATCTAATCAACACAGGTCTTAATTATCTCCCATTTGAACATGCAATGTTTTTTCATATCGAATTGATCATGCCTCTGTCGATATAATAATCTTTTTGTCTCAATACTATAATTCGACTTGTGTTATGTTGTCCACGTTATTTCCTTCATTATGCCAGAGTTTTCAAACAATCAATCCTTCATTACAGGTAAAATACCTATTGCTATCAATCACTCTTATTTTTTTTCGTTTCCTTTAATTTCATTCATAAAGATATAATAGTCTCCTTTGCTCTTTTAATGGATCGCCTTTTTCCAATTCTGTACCATAAAATACAACTAAAACTTTAAAATTCAATTGGCATAATTTCACATTTAAGCTACAGATGCACATATAATTCCTATCCACTACCTAATTCTTTTAGTTCTTTGCTATCTAGGGCAATAACGTATTTAGACTCTAATATTCTTAGGCCCAAATTTATACTTTTTTAGCGCCGCATTTGCGCCGCTTTTTTACGCACAAGCGGCGCAAACTTACAAAATACAATTGTATTTTGTAAGTTTGCGCCGCTTTTGCGTCAAAAAGTGGCACAAATGCGCCGCTAAAAAAGTATAAATATGGGCCTTAGTCTCTTTGCCCCCACTATTATCGGCCATTATTCAATCAATGACACTATATTTCAAATTGCTCACATCTCCACTGTGTTCTTCTTTGAAGTGTCTAGCAACTGGGTATGTTTTATCCCCATTTTTTATGGCTCTCAGATGTTGGTGAATCCTCTTAAGTGCCTGTAATGTCGTACTGCCTACATACATTTTCAGGCAACTACATTTTAATATATACACTTCATATTCACTTTTGCATGTGAATTGTCCTCTAATTGTATGGATAATTTTGCCTTCACTTTTTAATTCAGTCATACTCTCTCCATTCGTACACGCTTTACACTTGACACATTTCTTGAATCTACCACTTGATTTTAACCAACAATTCTTACTACTTATGTCACTTCTCACTTTCTATATGTTATCATTGGACGTCTTTTGAATTCTGTACCTATTACTGCGTCACTCCTTAAAAAGTGCCAATGCCTCCTCAAAATAGCTCTTACTTCCATTTGCGCCGTATTGTAAGTCGTGATAAATCTATGTTCTCTCTGCTTACCACTTATCTTTTTCTAACCAAATGAAAGTGACTCTCTGTTCTTACTTACTTCCTCATGACACGCTTTTCTCACTGTTTTCTCTTTATAACCTCTGTTCTTTAATCTCAGGACCATGTCTCTTTGCTCCTCCTTATAATCTGCACCAGTATTGCAATTTCTTCAGTTCTTAGGAGTTCACCATATGGAATGCTTTCCTTCAAAGGGATAGGATGAAAACTACTTGCTTGCAATATGCTGTTTCCAGCACTAGGTTCTCGATAGAAAGTGGTATCCAGTCTATTTTCAACCACCTTGATCTTCACATCTAAAAACTCGATCTCTTTCTCATTTATATTACTTGTAAGTTTTAAATTCAAATCATTTTGATTTATTGCTCCCACAAATTGTGGGCACTGTTTTTGTCACCTTTCCATAACACAAAAATGTTGTCTATGAAACACAACCATAATATAATGTGTCTATTCCAATCTTCCAAGGGGTAGCCATTAAGCACCTGCTCTTCCCAAAAGCCCACGTGTAAATTTGCATAGCTGGGGGTGAAGCAGGTGCCCATAGCAGGTCCCTGATGTTATTCATAGATGTCACATTTAAAGAAAAAATGTATTGGCCCACATTTATACTTTTTTAGTGCCGCATTTGCACTGCTTTTTGACGCAAAAGCAGCGCAAACTAACAAAATGCAATTGTATTTTGTTAGTTTGCGCCGCTTTTGCGTCAAAATGTGGCGCAAATGCGGCGCTAAAAAAGTATAAATATGGGCCATTGTGTTTCAGACACTATTCCATCATGCTTACCAGCATTTTGCTATGCTTACAAACCCTTATCAGTTTTGATATAAGAAAATGTTCTGTGGCCCTTAGTCCATCTACATGCCTAATGCTGATATACAGTGTGGTTATGTCAAGTATCATTAGAAGCATATCATCATTCCAACTAATGTTGAACACTCTCCTCACAAAATCTGTTGTATCCTTTAAATATGATACCAATGGGCTATATATAGCAGTTGAAATTAATTTATTTGTGGCTACATGCAAGCCCCGCTCTCATGTCCTTTAAAAGATTCCAAAAAGGAATTGGTAAAATCTTTTGAGTGGCTCTAGCCTTGAAACTTGGCTCATTTTAAGTCTCTAATGGTTTACAGAGGAGCATGCAATTTGGCTGAAAGACTAACTTCCAAGTATATTTCTGCTGCTTATGGAGAAGTATACTTCATGTGATAATGCAGGTGCACAAATTCTGGCAGTCAATTACTGCAGAGGTTTCACTGTCACTCGCATAGCAAATTCAAAACCAAGATTTTGTAATTACCCTACTTAGATGCCAAATTTGCTATCTTTCTTATCGATTGCAACTCACAGACCCATGCAGTGTTTCATACACCCACTCACAGACCCCCTCAGACACTCACACTGCCCCTCACAGACCCACTCAAACTCTCACACACTCACTCACACACCCACACAGACCCTCATAAACCCACTCAGAGACCCACTCAGCGACTCACACACCCACTCTCAAATCTAGAGACACCCTAGCACACCAACATAGACACTCTCACACTCACTCTACAACCAGACAAACCCTCTCACACCTATTCTCAGACTCAGAGAGACAGGTCCTGCAGCCAACCCATGCACAGTTTTCTCATTAATAATTTTACTACAAATGTTACAGTGACAGCAATGATTTCATAGACGATGTCCTGAGTTATGTAATTAGCAGTGCTAGGGCGCGAGTTATGGTTGCCTTAGGGCACAAGTTATAGTTACTTCAAATAACTCTAACTATAACAGCTGAATTTCTATGGTTTTGTGCATGTAAAATCTGAACCTATCTATAACGTCCCTGTAACCTTTGCCTTTTTTTAGTTAACGTCTAAGGTTTTATCAAAATTCTATTACCTAACTATGACGTCCCTGCAACCTAAATTTTTTTCAGTGAATTTTTAGGGTTTTTTCAATGTTAAGTAAAATGCTTATCTCAATGCACAGTGGGGAAGGGGGGTTGGATGCAGGGTCTGGACTGGCATTGTGCTGCCCCTACCCAAGCTTGCTGCGCCTGCCTCCCCCTCCTTCTTGTTGCCTCTGCTCCCTCATTACAGCCCTGTCTGGCCGGTTGTTCTGCCACTGCCCTTCCCACCTGCCCTGGACAACTAGCTTGCTGCTCTATCCACTTTCTCCCTACCCTCTGTTGTCCAAGTCCATGCACCAGCCCCCTCCCTCCTGCCCTGCATGGCCTGATGTGCTGCCACTGCCTTCCATTTAGCTTGATGTTCCTGCCAGCTCCTGTCTTCTGTTGCCCAATTATATGTCCCATCATTGCCCTCCTGATTAGCCTCTGTGCTTAGCTTGCTGTCCCTTCCATCCTTCCCCCTGCCCTCTGATGTTGGTGTGCTTGCCCCTTCTCCCTCCTTTTTGCCCTCCACGTTCCATGGACCTGCCTATCTACTTTGAGTGTTCTGTTGAGCTGCCACTGCCCCTTCCACCTGCCTATCACGGTCAGATGACTGTCGCCTGTCCCTGCCACCTCTACCCTGCCTGTCAGAGGTCCATGCCCATAACCCCTCCCTCCTGTCCTTCATGGTCCATTTTGCTGCCTCTCCCCTCTGCGGGCCGTGCTGTGTTGTAAAGCCCCTTCCCCTGCCCTCTCTAGTATGTGTCCATCCCTTACTCATCCCTTTTGTCCTCAATGGTCCTTTGTGCATGTCCCTACCTCCTCTCTTTTGCCCACCATGGCCATTGTGCTGCCACTAACCCTTCTGCTTGCCATGCATGGCCATCTGTGCTGCTACAGCACCTCCCGCCTGCCCGGTGTGGACAGCTTGCTCTCTCTGACCCCCTTCCATGTTCTCTCTGTTGTTTATGTGTATGCATTTATAGTCTCACTGTTGCCCTCCATGGTGTGTTGTGCTTCCAGTTCCCATCCCACCTGCCCTCCATGGTCAGCTTGCTGCTCCAGCCCTGCCCTCTTGCCCCCTGCCCTCCATTTTCCATATGCAGGCCCCTCTTCTCTCCCTCCTGCCTTATCTGGTCCTTTGTAGTGCCCCTGCCCCAACCTCCTGCCCTTCATGGTCCGTTCTGCTGCAACTGTTCCTCGTGTATGTCCAGTATGGTCCGCTTGCTGTCCTTGCCTCTTTCCTCTGAAATGAAATGAAATGAAAGGGGATTTATAAAGCGCGACTGCTGCCCTAAGGCGTCCAAGCGCTAAGTAGAAAAAACCGGTTCACTGAGGGAGTCAATGGGGAATTAGCTCCTGAACAGGAAAGTTTTTAATTCCTTGCGGAAGGAAGGGAGGATGGGATTGGATCTAAGGGATAGGGGAAGTGAATTCCATAATTTGGCGGCGTTGAGGGTGAATGCCCTGCCTCCTGCTCTTGACCTCTTAATTCTAGGTACGGTGGCTAGAAATGCGTTGGATGAGCGCAGCATTTTCCCGGGGAGATAGGGAGTGAGAAGAGAATGATTGATCTCTGGGTTTGCTCTGTGAAATGCTTGATGGGATATGCATAGGGCTTTGTATTTTATTCTATCCCTCACCGGGAGCCAATGGAGTGATCGAATTCCCGTTTTGGCAGATTCTCTTCTCGGTATCTTAAGTAGCGTACGTGCAGCACAGTTTTGGATTCGCTGTAGTTTTTGCAGCACGAATTCAGGGGATCCCAGATAGAGAGCGTTGTTGAAGTCTATCCGGGACTGGATGAGGCCCTGAATAACCACCTGTTGGGCTTCGAAAGGTAGGAGAAGCAACATTTTCTTCAGCATCCGGATGATGCCGAAACAAGTTGCTGAAGTTTTAGTGGCCTGGGTGTTCAGAGTGAGTGAGTTGTCAAGCCACACTCCCAGGCTTTTAATATTCTCCTTCGGAGTAGATGGAGGGCCTAAACTAGGGGGCCATAGCCGGTCGAAGTCAGTGAGGGTGGAGGGGCCGAGGAGCATGACCTCGGTTTTATCCCCGTTTAATTTTAATGAGGATGCTGTCATCCATTTCCTCACCTCTTCCATGCAGGCCGCCAGATTGTCCCGAGGGGACCCGCTGTTCTTCTGTGCCAGGGAGACCACCAGCTGGGTGTCGTCCGCATAAGAAATGATTTTAATACCATATTGGCGGACAACCCCAGCCAGCGGTCTCATGTACACATTGAACAGCGTGGGGCTTAGGGAGGAGCCCTGGGGCACCCCACAATCCAGGGATCTACTGGTGGAGCAGGAGTCGCCATCGAAGACCTGAAAAGTCCTTCCGCTCAAAAAGGAGCTCAGCCAGTCAAGGGCGGCCCCGGCGAGTCCCAGATGACCCTCTCTGCTCTCTATTGTCCATGCGCATGGCTCTGTCCTCTCCCTATTGCTTTCCGTGGTCGGTTGTGCTGCACTGCCGTCCTGCTCGCCCTGTGTGGTGTACTGTGCTGCTGCAACCCCTGCTGCAACTCCTGATGCCTGCACTGTCAGGTCAATTTGGTGCCCCTGCACCTCTGACTCCTGCCCTCTGTTATCCTACTCCATATCTCTACTCCGTTCCATCTGCCCTCACTGATCCAATATGCCATACTTGGCAACATTTTGAACTTGGTAACAAGGAGATTTTGAAAAAAAAATGTGGTGAATTGATTTTCCCCCTTGACGTACAATGATGAACATTGAAAAAGAGGAGATCTTAGGCAGAAGACAGATAAAATAAAGCCCCTTCGGACTTAAAAACACTGGGAGTCTCCTGTCTGAATTGGGTCTGTAGGCATGTATAGTAATGCTCCCACTGCCTCTTCCATCTGCCCTCAATGGTCTGTTATATTGCCACAGCCTATCTTGCCTTTCCTGAATGGTTGGTTTGTTGTCCCTGCCCTCTTTCCCGTGCCCTCCATGGTCTGTTGTGCTGCCACCGCCCCTTCCACCTGCCCGCGTGGTCAACTTGTGTGTGGAAAGTCTGACGTCATCTAGATGTAATCAAAACTGTAATTCCTAAAGCATTATCTTTAGAAATTATAGAAATTAGAGGGTCTAATTCCCATAGGAATTATGGTTAGTGCTCTAAAAAACTAAAATGAGGACATATTTTCTCAGTTCTGAAATAGTGACTGTTAGCACTTTTAAATGATTTGCCATCTTGATGTTTTTTTTATTCAGTTGATCACTTCATTATATGTTACACTTAGCTGACAGAATGTGGCATTATGGTCAAAGCTGCACTTTCCAATTGGGGAACCGAGTTCGAGTTTCAGCATCAGCTTGACATCCTGTGATTCTGGGCAATTCAGTGAGGCCTGATTTAGGTCTTGGCGGAGGGAATACTCTGTCACAAACGTGATGGATATCCCGTCCGCCATAATATGAACTTCATAGGATAGAATGGGATCGTAATATGATGCCTAAAGCCCAAAAGGAAGGCTGTGCTATATAAAACTGCAAAAAAACAACAACAAAAAAGTGCACACTTCTGTCATTGGGCTACACTAGGGCTACATTTGGGTGATATTTGTGCTACATGTTTTGGAAAATTTCATGAAGATTTGTCAAAAGGTGCCTCAGATATAGCCAACTAAAAAAAACACTTTTTCTTATGGAAACTAGGTCCTAACTGTAACTACCTACTGGCGACTGGTGGAAAAAAAAAAAAAATATATATATATATATATATATATATATATATATATATATATATATATATATATATATGTATATATATACATATATATATATATATATTGCCAGTGTAGGTATAGCTAGGCCTGAACTTTATGTAGAAAAGGGCTATTTTGTTTTTTTAATAACGTTGGCACCATTATACGCATCTACACAAATTTCCCAAAAAATGTTCATTCAATTCAGCTCCTTTGTGGAAAGTTTTGTGCTTATCCATCAAGCAGGTGGCATGAAAAATTTTGATCTCCAATGTCAATTCCCTACAAATGTGACATAAAGTTAGAAGTTCACGCAGAAATCGTCTTTTTTTGTTATTGAAAAAAAATTAAGTCTAAGATGCTAGGGGTGGACAAGCAGAGTATTAATTTCCTGAAAATGTTGGTGAATCTGGGCTCTTAGGTACCGTAGGTCTTCAGCACTACCAAAGTACTTGAGTCCCATACTTGAATCCCATTAATGAAGTCTTTTATCCTGTCAGTCAATGCGGTCTGGCTGTATCTGCGGTAACTTGAAAGCTCAAGAAAATGGTGCAACATTCATTACAGGACTCAGGGGGTAGGTCCGTGTGGTCCAGAAAAGTTTTTAGATAAAGGCATAATGGGGCAGGATAGGAACACCCTGACCTCCCAGGTACTTGTAGGGGAGCACAGAGGGATACCCCCTACCTTCAAGTGAATAACATTAAAAAAAGGTTGCACCAAGAAAACCTACACTATTCCCTGGTACCTTGGGGTGGAGGTTTGTGACAAAAGTATCACCAGAATACTACAGTTCCAAAAACAAACAAAAAATAATAAAAATGGAGAAAACAGTGTAGGTTGGGTGTTGGGTGCAAGTGCCAGCCAAATGTCAGACCTTGCACCGTTTGCTACCCATGGTTGAGGCCACATGCAGTGGGGGTGGGGAGCATGGCCTGGCCGAAGACCCCAATGTGTGGTAGTGGTTAGTCACAAATAGGGGTTGGATGCAGGGCCTGCCCGAAAGCCAGGCCCTGCTGCCAATCCATGCTTTGCATGGACAAAGGCTATGCACACAAGGAGCGTGGCTGCATGAGACGGGCACATTTATAATATGATAAAAAAACAAGGAATTCACTGAAAAAAAACAACAGTTAAAGTGATGTTATACTTAGGTTAGGTTCTAAGAGCTTAACCTACATTAACAAATCCATACATTCAAAGAAATACCTAACGTTAAAGTTAGGTGTTTGAATGAGACATGAGCTAATGTTAAACAAAATTAAAACTGAAATACACCAGTTACAGTTTTAGTTAAAATGCTATTACATACTCTGTTTGACCTCACACCTTGGTGCAGTCCTTCAGGGTGCAGTGTCCAGGTGCAGGTCAGGGGTCCAGCAGGGCAGTCCTTTTTCCTCTGATGTTCTTCCTTGTAGGGATCTAAGGTATGGGTGCAGCTCTGATATATTTATCCTTGCTCCAAGGTGAAAAACAGGGTCATCCTGGTTCTCCAATCAGATGCAGGGTCCTTCCCCCTGTGATGACCGCTTCCTGGGAAGTGTGGCAAAAATCAATTCAAGGGAGCAACATTCTTCAAAAATCCATCATGGCTGAAACTGATTTTTGGAAGTTACATTTGGCTTAGCCCACTCACTGGTGTGGCTAAATATCCTAAACACACCCCTCTCCTAATCTAATCAAGATGACACCTAATTGTCTGGGGTTGCAGGATGTGAGGGAGGTGCTGGGTTGCTCCAACTGTCCTTCCCTGCCTTTGAAGACCAGTTTGTCAGCAAACCCCCTTCCTGCTTCCCCATCTGCTGATGTAGTTCTCCTCCCCCAGGCACTTCCCTTTGTGTTCAGCCCAGGCCACTTCACACCTCATCAAGGCAGCCTGCAACTAATTTAATACCAAACTGGAGGTACCTGACACTTAGGGGGACATTGTTAATTAAAATAAAGTCTCCCTATTTTAGCCTATTGTGGCCATTCACTACAGTGAGGGAAAAACAAATTTGGCTGTTTTACCTCACCAGGGCTTATAAAACTACCTTTATGCTTATAGTTACATGGCACCCAACCCTAGAGACACATAGGGCACACCTTAGGGGTGACTTATATGTAACAATAAGGTGGTCGAAGACTTTGGAAGTACTTTGGAAGTACTTTTAATTCCAAAGCTGAATTTGTATGTAACTTTAGTTTAAAAGCAGCCAACAAGGCAGGCCTCAGATACCTCAGCAGTGCACCTATGGGTGCACTACCTATGCTGGGGTCCCTAAACCTACATGCCTACCATGTACTAGAGACTTATAGGTAGGTTAATGCTGCCAATTATAATTAGCCTAATTTGCATATCCTCTTTACACAGAGCACTGGCCCTGGGAGTGGTAAGCAGTACCCAGGGCACAGCCAAGAGTCAGTAACCACCAGTGTCTGTCCAAAACGTTTGGGAGTGACCAGGGCAAAAAAGAGGACTTTCCTACAGTGCTAAAGGTACCCAGATGGGCAATTGCTAAAACTGAGGACTTAGAAAATATTTGGCCAAAAGGGCTCTGAGAACCAGGAAGAGACCGGGACCAACATGCTTGCCTATCTGCCCAAGGTGCATCACTGTTCGCATTAACTTTGAGGCTTCTTCCTCTAAGTTCTTCTATGCAGCAGCAAATTTGTTACAGAGTTCCTTTGGCAAAGGGGCAACCAACCTTGTGGAACTGTCTTTGGCTACAGCCCTCTATCTCATCACAATGGAGATTTTCAACTTCCATTTTGGTGACTAAGTCCGAACGTAGAAATCTTCACTGCAGCTTTGACCCAAGGGCCATCCGATGATGAAGCTCACTCCTCCTACACCTCCCATAACCTTGCCCCGCTAAACTTTACCTTCTCAGACATGTTTCTTCAAGAATTTTCCCAGGTCCGAAGATAAGCACTGATGAGGCCCAATCCACTTTTTGTATTCAAACCGCACTCTATTGTGGTTGGCCTTAACTTTAAACTTTAACCCGGTCTCGTGCAAGTAGATATCTGTGGTTGGTGCTTTCATATTATAGGCACTGGGTTTCACTTAAATCTTTAAAAATTCATAACTCTGGCTCTGCTGACTACATTTTTGTTGTTATGATATCAAATAATTTATTACAATTTACTCTATTTTTCTGAATTGGTTTGAGATTTTTTTTGTGTTGTCTTGTCACTTTATTACTGCTTGTGTGCTGCATAAATGCCTCTAAATTAAGACTGACTACTTTTTGTGCCAAGCTACTCAAGGTTAATTGATTGACTTTTTTGGTTTACTCTGCAAAGGATTGCGGCTGTTGCTTGACCCGCACACATAGAAAGAGGAAAAAACAAAGACAAATAAAGACATTTCTTCTCGTTGCACCTTACCTAGGGACGCGTAAGGTTTTGGTGCATTCCCAGGTTTACAAACTCTTGTAAATCTGGAGATGCATCAAAATTCATTGGTGTTGTGTGGGAACACCCACTGCAATGCCCATGGAATGCCTCCCTTGCACAGAGTAAGACAACACAGAGATTTGCGCTGCATGCCTTACTCCACATCTATGAGGCCATTCAAAGCCACACAAACTGGCTTTGTGTGGACTCATAAATATGAGTGCAAGGTTTGCTGTGCCGTTGCGTCACAAAATGTGATGCAACGGAGGCGCAAAGGCTCATAAATATGCCCTTTAATCACTGTTGTCTTACTGTCTGGCAGGAAAACACAAACCCCAATAGCAGAGCCATTCACATTCATGTGACAAAGAATACTGTTTGAAGGCACACATGGTTACTTACTACATCCTTGATTAGGCAAAGCAGGGTTAGCAAGTTATCCTCGATATTACTTTTGTTTTAAAGCTGACTTGACACCATGGGATTTTTCTCCTCATTTAAAAGTCTTGTGTAGCACGGCTCTTCCAAATGTAGGAGCGCTATCACTTGATTGTTCCCCAGCATATGCTGACTTCCTTTCTTATGGATTGAGACTAGTAGACTAGACTAGACCCTCGCCAGCTGTCTGGGACTTTGCTGGTATGGAGGCAATCTAAAAAAAGTTCACTTAAATTTGTTGTCCGTAGGGTCAGGTCAGATTCGAGAAGTGCTGCCAGTAGCCCATTGGGGCAGGGTGCACCTGCCGCTCTTAGGGGCATATTTATACTCTGTTTGCACCAAATTTGCATCATTTTATTTAATGCAAATTCAGCGCAAACTTAACTCCATATTCTATTTTGACGCTAGACACGTCGGATGCCTGAACCTACCTTGTGTCAATGAGATGCAAGGTAGGCATTCCCATCCAAAAAACTGTGCTATCCTCATAGCTCCACATTTATTCCCTTTGCAAAAATGACGCGCAGGTAGGATGCAGCCCCAAATAATGGTGCTAAGCTTGGTTAGCGCCATTATTTAATGCCTGGGTCAGACCAGGCGTTAGGGGACCTGTGGACCCGTTTCCATGGTCAAACACCATAGAATGGGCCCAGGAACACCCCCAGCCACGCCAGAGGGACACCACAGGATGGGTAAGTAGAGGTAAATATTAGTTGTTTTTTTTTAAGTGTCTTTTCTAAGACAGGAGTTCTGTTTTAGGATGGTTATGTGCCAGGAAATGACGCAAGGCTGGTTAGCGCAATTTTTTTGCCGCTAACCAGCCTAACGTCATTTTTTGGTGCACAACCTACTCACCCCATACCGCCATCCCCACCCCGGCTAGCGTAATTATTTATGATGCTAGCCCAATCTTAGCAATGGCTTGCGCCATTCCTTAAATATGGTGCCCAGCTGGCACTGTGAAATGGCGCATGCCGGCGCTTATATTTTTGCCGCAAAACTGCATAAGCGCAGTTTTGTGGCAAAAAGGTTAAATATGCCTTTAGTTTGCTTATGGTCCTGCCCATCCTAGATTTGGTGAGCCAAATTGGAACTTTATATTTTGCATATTAAGCCCACTGGCTAATTGGGGAATCTGTTTGTAATCTTCTGTGTGAAAATTAATATTCCAGCACTTTTTCAAAACGGGCTGTCTCCTTCACTAGAGTAGACCACCTTATTACCATTGGCTTACAATAGGATATTTCCCAGTAAATAGTGTTATTATTGTGGATGTACTCCCCTATCTCACACGGTCCCTCAAGCTTTGAATTTGTACCCTCAATGTACTACGGTAAGGAACCAGCAGGGGGGAGCTTCTTCCTTACTGCATAGACGCTGCATAGAATTAGTCCACTGTTTAGCTGATAACCTATTTCCTTGGATCTTTACATTTCAGGGCTGCATGGAGTTTTTCCCCGTTAACCCATCCTTCATTTTTTTATGGGCCTATTTTCACATTCTGTGTGCTTACCTCAGTGCCTTAATTTTTTCTTTCTGCATTTTAGATATATGATTTTTATTACTATATCTATGTAGGGGAATAATTAGCTCCTTTCTTGTCTTCCGTGCTTTCTGATCGCCAGTATGTCAGAATTCTGCAATTCCAATTTTATTTCTTCCCTTCATTGTACATTGTAAGTTCTTGTTACTTTAGAACATAAATGCACCATTTGAAAAGAGAAATTGAAGTAGGAGTCCAATTAGAATGGGAAGAGTAACTATGCCCAACCTTCCTCTTTAGTGACTCCTACTAGTGGGCCTGCGGCATTGATTGTGCCACTCACTTAAGTAGCACTTTACACATGCCTCAGGCCTGCCATTGCAGCCTGTATGTGCAGTTTTCAACTGCCGTTTCGACCTGGCAAAACAAACCTTTTGCCAGGCCCAAACCTTCCTTTTTAATACATATAGGTTACCTGTTGGGTAGGCCCTGGACAGCCCAGAGGGCATGGTGCAAAGTATTTAAAAAGTAGGAAATGTACATTTCAGTTTTTCATGTCCTGGTAGAGAAAAACACTTACATTTGTTTTTCACTATTGCAAGGCCTACCTCTGCCATAGGAGAGCATTGGATGGACATTATTACATGTAATAAGATGTAATTTCCAAACGGGAGCAGGTCACCAGTTCATGTTTGGTGTCTTTGGAATTGTAATGAAAAATCCTAACTTATGCTGAAGCCAGATTTTAAATTACAGTTTTCAAAATACCACGTTTAGAAAGTTGGCATTTTCCTGCCTTAACCATTTGGTACCTACAGCCTGTTTTGGCATTTTCCTGCCTTAGCCATTTGGTACCAACAGCCTGTCCCTGTGTCACCTGACTGGGTGTAGTTGACATTGGGCTTTGTGTATTCCTCCTAAACAGCCACCCACAATAGGGAGCTTAGGTGGACCTAGATGGGCCATCACTGACAAGATGTGAGGGAGAAGCTGGCCTCAGCCTCACTTCCGCTTGAATAGGCCTTGTCCTGCATCGACACAAAGGGCTGCACATCCCCTGTAGTAAGTCTGGAACCAGGACGAGGAATGCAGGACACCTGTGCACTTCAAAGGTCTGTCTCTAGAAACATTTCCCCACTTCAAAGGCATAGCCGGGTATAAATGCTGGACCTCAGACACCAACTCTTCAGTACACTGCTGGACCTGTGGATACTCTGCCAGGAACAAGGACTGCTGGGCGCCTGAAAGGGCTGCCAATCTGCAGGACTGCTGCTCTGTTGTACTCACCTGCTGCATGCTGCCCTCTTGCTTGGATGAGAAGGACTGGACCTGCATTTAATGAACTCAGATTCCCAGAGTGACACCAAGGGCTAGTTGGCTTGCCTCCTGATCTAAAGCCTCAGGGACACAACAGGCTTCGAACAACCTTTCACCTGCACCTAGACTCTGCCATCTGTGAGACTACCCTGTCAAATGATGCCACCCCAGTCTTGGACAGTTGGAAGGGGGCTTAAGGTGCTCTGGCAGCCTCAGTGATCCAGCAGAACCGGTGCATCTCCTCTGTTGCGCAGCACAAACCTAAGCAGAATGTAGACATCAACACTGCTGTGTGGATTGGACCCATTGCAAAGACTTGCATTGCATTGCAGCCTATTGGAACCGCCACTGTGTGATGCATCCTTGGTGCAGGCCCCACATCCCTCATAGATGGCAGTCTTGGTGACAATGATGGATTCTGCATCATAGTCTCGCACCTCTTCAGAACAAACTCATTGCCTCAACTGAGCGATGCATCCTCAACGCCGGACTTCGAATCGCAAACCCTTGTCGACAGGATCCTCAACGATGACGCAGGACCTCGCACTGCAGCCTTGCTGCATCTCAGAACTTACCCTTGCTTCTGCTGTATGACACATCTTCGAAGTGGATCCTCCAAATGCCCTGCAAATCAGGATTTAAGGTACTTTGTTCAGTGGGCCTAAGTGGGTCGCTGAAGCTGGGCCGCGCTCCATCGCAGCCGACTTGAAGTTGTGAATTTGTCCCATTCCCACTCAACCAATAATCCCATTTCTTACACTAGAATTCCCTGAACACTTAGAATTGAGCTTAGGTCTCATGTTAAGCGTGAGAGTGCTTCACAGCCTTGGGCCTTGTGCACCCTGGAATTTCATACGCATCTCATGCTTATGAATGATCCGTGGCTGTTTATGTTGTGCAGAGGCTGTGTAAATAATTCTGGTTGAGTTCTAATGTGATTCCTTCTACAGCACATTTTCTGAGCCTTGGCCTACATAGACAGTATGCATGATGCAGAGAATCCTAAATATGAGCCTTGTCATCACTGGAATCCCTGGGTGATTTTGATGCAGTCAGGGTTTTGTGTTTCTCCAGGTTTAGCCATTTTCTAGCCACTACGTTTGGCAGCCATTGTATCCTTTGTAGTCTGACAATGTAGTTGTTGCCTAGACAAGGAGCCTTGCCAACTTTACTCCACTGACTGATTTGGTTTCAAATTATGGAAAGTCTTTTTGGAGTAGGAAGAGCTGAAGATTGATAACTGTAATTCTTGTGTTGACTTGATAAATCCATAAAAGTTCAGAGTTAAAAAGCATCCTTAGAGTCCTACATATCAGAAACATTGATGAAGATATTCCAGGGCCCTGGGCCAATTCAAAACCCAATAGAAGATATCATGTTTCACCATTGTCAGAATCTCAGCCTTGGCTCTGTTTATGCAAAGATTGCTCTCCATCATCTAGTGGAGCACATGATCCTCACACAAGACAATATTGAGGGATTATCTCATCTATCGTCAAATATTGCCACTCATGGCTCCAACCTTACTAGTGATATTGTGCAAGGGTGTGTGTTTAAGGCTGCTGTGAGGCTGACACCCATATATGTCGTATAAGAATGATATGGTGTTTCTCACAGGTCTGATTACAGACAGATGGTCAAGAATTAGATGGTTTAGTTCTCCATTTTGTTGGAGTTTTCTCCTTTTTCTATGATCTTGTTAAGGAATGGGAGGTTGGAGATGAGTCTTTTGTTCACCAGTATATTCACATCTGTGGATAGGTATTCAGTAGAGGGCAATGATGATGTGTTTTAAAGGGTCAGCAATGACTCCAGAGCTGACTGAGACGTTTAGCAGGTTTCTGTTGTCTGTGACAAGAAAAGACAGGACTGTATTTGCAAGCACAGAAGAGACTACTAGAAGGCAATTGTTAAACTTATATGCAGTGGAACACCCAAACATAAGCATGATGTATTCAATCACACACAATGAACACCATTTTCATACTCAAAGCAAAACACATGAACAATGTCTAACTGTACAAGCCACAAAGTAATATTAAAAGAGGCACTAGCATAGAAGAGTCAAAAACTCTCATAAGACAACCGACATGAGCAACATAAATGAATTACAAACCACATGCATACTCCAAAAATATACATAGTCTAACTAACAACTGGGTGGGCAGAGTAGTGTCTGTGCACTCCAATTCAAATTATAATAACATTTCCCAAAGTCTTTAATATCCTCGATTGTGTGCTCAGCAAAGACAAGGACACTCCAATGCTCCCCATGTAGGAAAAAGCAATTCCCCCTAAAGTTTTAACTGCAATCACAAGAACTCCCCACCATATCTTCAGAGTCTCTTAATCCATTAAACCAATTCTTTAATTTTCAAGTCTTTTTCACAGAGCATATTCTAACCAGCAAAGCTGTGTTTTGTCACTTCATATTAAACCAGTGACTTCATCAGGGCTAGAAAACATATACACAAATATATAATGGGTGCATATGAATCAACAGGATGGGAAGTAAGTATGATCAAACAAGTGTCACCTACCGTGATTTAAAGGACATAAAGAACACAAATTTTGCATGGGATACAATGAGGTAAGACAAATCAACTAAAGAGATAGTTCTCTTTGGACCAAATGCCCAGATGTTATGATGATTACTGTATCATTAGTCAACAAAGCATCATAAACAACAGGAAGACCAAAAGATATCATAAACAGGAAGGTCAGTCTGCACTATGACAAATGACCCCAAAAAGTGCTACTTCTTTAATATTTCGAGACTGACCAATGATAGAGCAGATTTTCCTGTACCTGAAGATTCTCATATTTTTGTTGTACAAGATCCTCCACTGGCCGTATGGACCTCTGGTTTTCAACTGAAAGTGTATGAAAGGAGCTAGCATCAGCAATACATTTCAAGTACAATGAAACCAATTTGCCTCCACAATAACGACAGAGAGCATGTTGTCTAAACCATGAGGGTTCATTAGAAACTTTTAGTCAAATATAACCAACCATTAATTAATGAAATCAATGTAAATAAAAGTAGCTATCCATATAATTCTGCAGTCTGAATTTGTATTTTATATGAAAAAATATGAGAAATATAACATGATATAAAGCACATGATATAAAGTAGATAGGATCCATAAAGGAACTTATATAATCTAAATAAATCTTTGAAAGTGTCAAGAAGAAGTTAAAAGAGAAAGGTGTCAGCATTAGAAGAACCAAATTAAGGTTCTCAAGGGTGAAACAGGCATTCAAGCATGAAGCTTAATACCCTTAGTAAGGGGAATCTGCAGAGTTGAGAGAGGTCTTCTCTTAGCCACATCAGGACAGGGTCTGCTAAATCTTCTAAGAAAACATACAATTAATACACAATAGAAGGTTCTGGAAGTTCTTCCTACCAACTCCCTGTCGATGGCCTAATCAGAAGACGAAGTTCTACAAGAGCAGGTAGACTTTCCAGGTTTCCAGTGTAAGACAAAGAATGCGGAGCTATGTAGCCTTGAAGTGTAGCAATCAATCTTGCCTAGTAAACTCTTTCCCATCCCTATTTGCTACATCTCCATGAACAAAAATTAATTAGACAAGCTAAATCTCACAGACTTCTACAACAAACAATAACTATGTTTTTACTAATAAGCACTCCTCGATAAGGCACTTGCAGAGAAGAGCAGACATGAAACTTGCAATGCACTTATTAAAGACTTGAGTGACTAAGAGCTAGCATGTCATCTAAAAGAATAAAGATGGCAACCTACAGATACAGTTAGCATGATGAATATAATGATTATACTGCAGTTTTATGTTTGGTTCTAACTATGTGTAAATGACATTAATATTAATTGATTAATTTGATGCACACAGATGAACATTGTTATTGGAAATGTGTTAGTATGATAAACAAGTGCATCAAAAGTTAAATTGCACTGCACCACCAACATTGTGAGAGTGAAAATGTTCTTCATAAGAAAGGAGGGAGGGTGTCTGGAAGCTCAGAGAAGAGTGTTATGTAAAAAGTAGAAATGTAATGTGGAAGAAGAACCTTAATCATAACAAATTATGCATGAAAAGTAGACAAGAAGCTCTCATGTCAGAAGTTTAGTAGACAATCTGAAAGTGTAAGAATATATCAGTGGGATACATATTATGAATTTATGCAAAACGTTTGGAGTTGTATGCTGCAATGCTATTTACACATAGGCGTATATTGAGGTCTAGGAAAATTAACTGCTTTTCAAGCTAGATATTGTCACTGTAGAATCCTGGTGAATTGGACATGCACAATGTTAGAAATGGGGTCTTTGGTTGGCAGTCAGTTACCCCCGTCGAAGCAAGGACCCTCACTCAAGACAGGGTACAGGAGAATCACACTCAGTTAAACCCTGCTCACCCCCTTGGTAGCTTGGCATGAGCAGTCAGGCTTAACTTCAGAGACAATATGTTAAGTATTTGTAAAAACACACACAGTAATACAGTGAACCACTACAAAATGACAGAACACAGGTTTAGAAAAATAGTAAATATTTTACCTGAATAAACGACCAAATACAATATAAATTCACAATATACAGTTAAAAATACAAATTTAGCACTTAAAAGCAAGAAAACAGTGCCTTGAGGTAAAAACACTGCAAGTTGGTGAAATGAGGCGTCATATCAGACCCGTTTCATGCAATGCGACGCCAATGGCGCCGTTCACGGAGTCGAATGCCACAGGGCAGGACTGCGGTGTCGAGTCCTCACTACAGGGCACTGGAGGTGAAGCGGCGTCAGATGCGAAGTCGGTCCCTTGGTTCCGGCAGACGCGAAGTCCGGCGGAGTTATGGTGCTTTAGAGCAACCTCACGGGCTCATAATGATGTAATAGGGCCGCAGGCGCTGCAATGGCATTGGATCGTCTTGGACGTTGGACGTACGACACTCAAGTGTCAGTGAAGTCGGGCAGGATCGGCGGTTGCAGCGACGCGGGGGCCTACAGGGCCATTAGACTTCTACAAGGTCCATGGCTTAGAGGCTGGCAGCGCCGCAATTCTGGGGTAGCGGCGTCAGCTCACAGGGTCGTCGGATTCGTGTTCAGTGAGTTCCATGGCTTCAGGGCAAGCGGCTTTGCGGTTCCGGGCAGCAGCGTCCTTTAGGAAGTCACATAGGGGGTGATTCTCACCCTGGCGGGCGGCGGAGGCCGCCCGCCAGAGTTCCCCCCTCCAAAATACCGCTCCGCGGTCGAAAGACCGCTGAGGGTATTTTGGGTTTTGCACTGGGCTGGCGGTCGACCGCCAAAAGGCCGCCCGCCAGCCCAGTGCAAAACAGCCTTCCCACGAGGACCCCGGCTCAGAATTGAGCCGGCGGAGTGGGAAGGTGCGACCGGTGCAGTGGCACCCGTCGCGTATTTCAGTGTCTGCAAAGCAGACACTGAAATACAAAGTGGGGCCCTCTTATGGGGGCCCCTGCAGTGCCAATGCCATAGACATGGGCACTGCAGGGGCCCCCAGGGGCCCCACGACACCCCATACCGCCATCCTGTTCCTGGCGGCAGAGCCGCCAGGAACAGGATGGCGGTATGGGGTGTCAGAATCCGAGCTACGCCGCCATGGAGGATTCTACAGGGCAGCGGAAAACCAGCGGGAGACCGCCGGTTTTCCCTTTCTGGCCGCGGCTGAACCGCCGCGGTCAGAATACCCTGTGGAGCACCGCCAGCCTGTTGGCGGTGCTCCCTCCAACCCTGGCCCCGGCGGTCCATGACCGCCGGGGTTAGAATGACCCCCATAGTGTCGTCCGGTGTCGCTAGACAGGTTTTTCTTCAGGAATTCACTTACAGGGGTCCAGGAACTGGAATGACACCCTCTGGCAAACTAAAGTCCACAGCAAGTAGAGTCAGGTCTGGTTGGTGAAGCCTTTGCTGTCTCTGAGGCTTCAAAACAGGAGGCAAGATCCTCTTTTAGCCCTTGGAGTCACTTCTCAAGCAGAAATGTAACAAAGTCCAGTCTCTGTATCCTAGCACAGGCAGAAGCAGCAACTACATGATAGTCCAACACAGCACAGTCACAGGCCAGGGCAGCACTTCTCCTCAGCTCTTCTTCAAGCAGATGTTCCTCTTGAATCCTTGAAGTAATCTAAAGTCTGGGGTTGTGGGTGCTCTTCTGATACCCCTTTCCGCCTTTGAAGTTGGCAAACTTCAAAGTAAAGTCTCAAGTGTCTGTAAGACCCTTTCTTGTCCAGGCCAGGCCTCAGCCACACACCAGAAGGTGGGAGACTGCTTTGTGTGAGAGCAGGCACAGCCCATTCAGGTGTGAGTGACCACTCCTTCCCTCCCTTCCAGCTCGGATAGCTCATCAGAATAATGGGGCTAAACCCTAGACCCCTTTGTGTCACTGTCTAGAGAGAGGTGCAAAACAACCCAACTGTTAAACTGACCCAGACAGGGAATCCACAAACAGGCAGAGTCACAGAATGGTTTAAGCAAGAAAATGCCTACTTTCTAAAAGAGGGATTTTCAAACACACAATCTAAAAACCAACTTCAATAAAAGATGTATTTTTAAATTGTGAGCTCAGAGACCCTAAACTCCATATTTCCATTTGCTCCCAAAGGGAATCCGCACTTTAATAACTTTTAAAGGCAGCCCCCATATTAACCTATGAGAGAGATAAGCCTTGCAACAGTGAAAACTGAATTTGGCAGTAATTCACTGTTAGGATATGTAAAACACATAAGCACATGTCCCACCTTTAACATACACTGCACCCTGCCCATCGGTCTACGTAGGGCCTACCTTAGAGGTGCCGTACATGTATGAAAATTGAAGGTTTAGGCCTGGCAAGTGGGTACACTTGCCAAGTCGAATTGGCAGTTTAAAACTGCATACACAAACACAGTGGCAGGTCTGAGCAATGTTTACAGGGCTACTAAGGTGGGTGACACAACCAGTGCTGCAGGCCCATTAGTAGCATTTGATTTACAGGGCCTGGTCACCTCTAGTGCACTCTAATAGGGACTTATTATTAAATTAAATATGCCAATCATGAAAAGCCAATTACACATAAATTTTACAGAGGAGCACTTGTACTTTAGCACTCGATAGCACACAGTGATGTTATTATGCTACTGTAACTAGGAAAATGAACTAGAGGGCTCAAATATTCCTATTTAGAACGTAGGGCCTCATTACAAGTGTGACAGTCTGAGGGCCGTCACACTTGTGTTGACGGTCGGACCACCACACTCTGGGCGGTTTGACCACCCAATTACATCCCTGACATGACGGCGGTCAGAGTTGTACCCAGCCAGGGCAGCTCTGAACTTAGTGAACTTAGTGCCGCCTGGCTGATTACAACTCCCCTCACCGCCAGATTGTCCATGGTGATTTTGCCGACATGAAAAGGCTGGTTGTGAGGGTGTGCTGTGGGCCACAAGGGGGCCCTTGCACTGCCCATGCCTATGGGCCCCCCTGCCCAGCACCATCAGAATGTGCACTGTCTGCTGTCCGTCAGGTAATTGTAAAGGTAAATGGTCCAATGTGCATGATGTCAAACCTGTGTTTATTATTTGAAAAAAAAAAAAAAGGACTGTAGTGTCCTACCTGAGGTTAGGTCATAGAAGAAAAGTTAATAGAGATCACTGTAAAGAGAGAGGTGGATTAAAGGCAAGCATATAAGTGTAAAAAGATGACACTCAGAGTAGGGTAAAAATCTGTAAGTTCTAACAGAAAAGCCCAAATTGTATTGTCACATAAGGACAGGTAAATAACCAGTGGTTGTCATGTGGAGGAGCCAATCATTAACATCTGTAGAAACAGAGGATGGTGTTATGCCAGATGACTGGTACTCTGCGGCCACACTCTCAGAGTCCATTTCTCCGAAGAGCATTGAAGAAACACAAACCGTTAGGACAGTTAGAATTACAGTCAACCGATCTCCAAGGAAATACTGAACTTCATGGTCTATATTAGGACCCAACTCAATTGCTCTAAGCTTCATAATTCAGAAAGTCTTTGAACATCATAATCTCAGTTCTCTATTATTTCTGGGGTTAAGACGTGTTCATTGTATGCCATGAGATTTGAATCCTGTTTGATGCCCTTTGAGGCACATGTGGTACAATTAATTGCTATGGGCTTCCCAGTGTTTGTTAAACAGCCCTGGAATGATCTGCCATTCTTTGTTTAAGTGCTCTTAAGGTGCTGCCCACATAGAGTTTGCCACATACATAGATTAATATGTGCATAACATATATTGTAATTACATGTCATATTTGTGTCAATCCTGAATTCTGGACTAAGATTGTATTGGGAAGTTTTTATTTTTGGCCAAAAGGAATTTGCACATAATACAACCTCCACATTTGGAGAACACTTTGCTTACGCCCACAACAGACTTAACAACTAGGTAGCTGGGGCTAATGATGTTTCTAATTGTTTTTTCTCTAGAAAGGTAACACTTGTGTGTTGGTCATCCATTTGGTGGTGGCCTCATCATTAATCGGTAGCTTCCAGAGTCTGTTGAGTATTCTGCTAAATTTGCCAATGTTAGTACTATGGGATGTAATAAGCATGCTTAATGTCACTGGTCCAGCTATGGTTAGTTCTCTTCTTCTTGACCACCAATGTTGTCTATGAAGAGACACCTTGTTAAATTGAAATTTTATCAATTGTTTGTCATAATCTTTGGCTAGGAATCATATCAATTACATATCAACAAGATTCTTGGAGAGATTAGAATCATCACTATGGTTTCTCTTTGCTCTATATTTCCCCATAGGGGATTGTTCTGTGAATTAGAAATTGAACTATTTGCATGTAACAGGGACCTAATTGTAGTCTCTTAATAGAAACACACTGCTCTGTAGTTTGTTATTACCAATATACAGCTTGATATCTAAAAATGTTATCCTCACCATACTGTAATTGATTGTGAAAGTCATGTTCTTAGCATTATGATTCAAATGAGAGAAAAGCTCCCATAATTCAGTATTTGGTCTTGTCCATATCAAAAGAATATAGTCTGTGTATCTTCACCAATGTAGCATCATTCCATTCCAAGCAGAACAACGGGTACCCCAGACATGTTCATCCTAGAAGTAGCCCATGAAAAGGTGAGCATACAAGGGGGCAAATCTGGAACCCACTGATGTTCCACATGTTTGATAAAATCAGTCTCCATTAAAAAGGATGTGTTATTGTATTGAATGATCCAGGTTATTGCCAACAACATATTCTTGTGTTCAGTGAAGTTTGCTGACCTTTTATTAAGAAAGTGTGCAAATGCGTGTGTTCCCCAATTGTGTGTTATGTGCGTATAGGGCACTACTACATCCAGTGTCACGACTATCATTCCTTCCTTCCAGGCCAAGTCACAAATATATTGCGTACATGTTGAGTATCTCAAATATAAAATTGCAAGTTACCAACAAAAGGCCTTAAAAATATGTCAAAATTTCTGCAAAATTTCCCAGTGGGTGAAAATATTACCAGAGATAGTAGGCCTACCCAGTGATAAGGGTGCTTCCATATATATTTTAGTTAATGTGTACGGGCATGGGAACCAGGTCTTATCAACCTTCTAGTACATGGATTTCCCATTGCCAGTGTCTGAAGTTAATTTGTATTTCTCTGACAGTACTGTAGTTAGGGTTGTTGTCCAGCCTCAGGTAGCACGCTGATTCCCAGAGTAGGGATAATATTTCATTGTCATAATTATCAGTCTTGTTTATGACCACAATGTTCCCTTCTTTGTCTATTTATCTTATAATATTATTAGTGTCTTGTCATTACCTGTGAAGCTATCCTCTCTGACTCCGTTAAGTTGGCACTCCCTTGATGGACAGATTATTTGTTTAGATACTTAGATCATTTGTCTGGGTCAAGGGATACAACTTTAAAAAATAATTGCCACTCGTCAATTGTGAAGTAAGCCTAGACTTGGGTTGCACTCCACTAGCCATAATGTACTTACTAATTCATGGCAACACTATTTGAAGGAGAGTCAATAATGACAAACTATAAAATGCAAATACAATATTAGAGACTATATTGGGTGGCAATTGTGGGATATTATAGGGAGTTGGAAAGGAATGGCAAATGATTAATGGGGTGGGCACTAGGCCATTAGATGAGTGCTTGAAAGGTGAAGGAAGGAAGAAGAAGGCAGAGAATACAGAGAGGAGTGAAGGAGAGGGGAGGATAAAACAGGATTCCATTGGAATATCCCATTCAGAAGCAGCTTAGGTAAAAAAGTGGGTGGGTTATCCATTGCTGGTGTGATGGAGGTTGTGTGTACTGAAGCTGCAGTCTTTGTATCTATGGAACCTGAGTGATATATCCAAATTAAAAAAAAGCTAAGAAAATGGAGTATATACACAAGCATGAGATACTCAGAAGGAGTCATTTAAGGCATGGTCAAAGTGGGCGCTAACGTTTAATGCTGAAAAGTGTTACCTAAAAGGTAAAGAGAAGTGAAGACTCAGTAGGGAGTTACTCAGGGAAAGCTTTTAGTAAGTCTACCCAACAGCTATCAATATTGGCAGCTAGGGCTAGCACAACAGATATAGGTGGGGTTACTGAGAAATTACTCACTGAGGGCCTCATTTAGAGTTTGGCAGACAGGCAACTCTGTCACATCTGTGAGGGATAGCCCATCTGCCGTATTATGATCTCCATAGGACTTAATAGGAATGTAATACGGCGGACAGGATATCCGTCACATCTATGACGAAGTTACTCTCTCTACCAAACTCTAAATCAGCCCCTAAGTTCTGAACCAAAAGTAGGTAAATAGATGTCGTTGTCAGTTACTGACAAATTAAAAAGAAAGGTTTAAATTAGAGCAGTACCTCCGAAGTACTGGGGATGTGTCACCACTGGTGAGTACTTCACAGAGGTAGATGAAAGTTACCCTGGATGTACAGCTAAGCAGGTATACCCAGGAGTGGAAAAACAGATGTACCTTATGGTTAGTCAGTTCTTTCCAAGTACTCTGAAAAAAACTGCATAAGACATACCAAAGAGTTGTGTAGCAAATTTGGGGGAGGTCATCAAGAGGCATGCATCTAGTAGTGGTAACTCATAGTTGCTTAGAAAGAGACGGCTAATCTGGACTCCTATGGCAGTGCAGCAGATAAACAGATACTTAGTGAGGTCTACTCACCAGTCTAAAGAGGTGATTGCCAGTTACCGAGGCACACATCAGTATACAAACAACAAAGAGAGATTGTTTACCAAATTACTTGATGGAGCCACCAACAGGAATTGAGGAGTAAAGAAATGCAGAGATCGGAAATAGCCTACGGTGGTTGTAAGACCAGCTTGTGAGCTAGGCAGTTATCAGCAGCAAATTGGTTAGTGAAATCATGCCAAAGAAATTGCATCCTAGAACAATGGGTATTTTAATTAAACAACTGGATTCACTAGTCTTGGTTAAGTTAATGCAGTAAAATCAATCTCATGGTACAATTCTTTATTCAATAGCTAAGAGTGTTTGAGGTGTTTTGACAGAAAGTATGCTGAGTACAGAGGCTTTTTGCAGAACCTTTGGCCAAGACCCTGCTAGACCTGAACCAGGCCAAATCTGGAAGTCATCATTAGGATTTTTCTGTGACCCCAAAGCCAGATACATTGGGAGGGCAGAAATATGATGGCAAATTTCTTTGTCATAAGATCTGATCAGCAAGTTGCAGCTCCAGACTACATCTAAAGATGGCTGTTACACTAAAAAATTAGTGGTGCAGTCAACGCAAATTAATGTTTAGATACTCATACAGCAAGAACTGACTATTGTGTGCAAGACCCAAAAGATCCCATTAGCAGGACTCCTGTAATGCCCAAATAGGTCATATGACACATTTAATAAATCAGAGATGAGGATTATGTTGATTCCTGGTAAATATCACTCATACCAACAATGTTGTCCATTGTACCTTGGGAATAAATGCCTGCAGAATTATGAAGAATACATTCTGGTACCAGCACCAATTCAGGGCACAGTTAGAAAACTATGCCCTGAATCAATACTATCATTGGAAAGGGGGTGGGGGTTAATGATGGTTAGGGCTGTTGTTACCTGAATCATCAGCCGTAAGCCTCGCCTGAGAAGCTCGACCATAAGAAATAGGGAAAATAACACATCATTCATCTGTGCTTTACTGTATTGATTTCCACTGTCCGTTGCCTGTGAAATCTAATTAATCCCAAACTTAGCACTCTGATGTTACCATAACATTGCTGAAGCCAGCAATTTATTCACACCCCAACCTGAACTTCTGGTGGAAATGTTTATTTTTCTGGATTTTGAGAATCGTCTATGCCGTGCAGTTTCTCAATGTTTTCTATACTGAATTGGGTCCTTCAAATGCACTATTTCAATCCTCCATAGACAATAAACATGAATTTGCACCATCCAATTAATACCCAGGTTATTTTACTTGTCAACCTGTCATGTTTCACCCTCACTCATTTAACTGCTCCCCTGTGAACTCCTTGTGGTCCCAACCCACTCCTATACCATTTTCAACCTGATACATCCACAACTCTATCAATTAAAATTTCCATGATGCTCCTTATATCTGTACCTCACTGGTCATTGCTGCATTAGTAGATTGTTAGTGAAGTAAATGCAGCTTTTCTACATGGTTACTGAACAAAAATGGGCTATTCTTTGGAAGGGGTGGATACCCCACTCAGGTAACAGATCACAAGTATTTGTGCAGCACACAAACAGCAATAAAGTAAAAAATTCCCAACCGATTTAAGAAAATAGAAGACATTTTAATAAATAAAACAATACCAGAACAACAGAAATTCCATATATATAACCAGAGATATTGGATTTTAAAGTGTTTAGCAAAAGTAGCAGCAAAAAACAGAAAGCAGCAACTGTGGGGATCTAGTTGTGCTCAACTGGGACAAAATTACAAGTTCAGACCGACCACAATAGGGTGCAGGCCAAATAGAGAACAAGTTAGGCCCGCTGTGGTTGTTCCTTGTGTCCTTGATGCAAGGTCTGAACTGTGCTGTTTGATGAGGCTTGACGTCACTCAACGTCAGTTCCAATGAAGCTTTCAGCTGTGCGATGAGGCCTTGTGGGGCTTTATGTTTCTCAACATCAGTTCCAATGAAGCTTTCAGCTGTGCGGTGAAGCTGTGCAGGGCTTTGAGATGCTCTGCATCAGTTCCGGTGAAGCTTTCAGCTGTGTGGCGAGGCTTTGCAAGGATTTGTGTTGCTCAGCATTGGAACTGGTACAGCTTTCGGATACGATCAGCGCCCCACAAGGCTTTGTGTAGCTCTGTGTTGGTTCAGATGAAGCCTTCGGGTTGGGCGCTGGATGGCTTTGTGGGGCACTGCGTCACTTTGCAACGGATATGATGGGACCTTAAGTTACGGAGGGAGGAGTGCTCCTCGATGCCAGCTAAGGGTCCGGGACCTATAAGACACCTTTTGAGGGTGAGTACTCAGTCCAGCAGAGGTCAGCAGCAGGGCTCAGATGGTGCAGGTCAGCTGGGCAGTTGTACACCTCTGGAAGCTTGCAATGTCAACAGGAGGTCAGCCAACTGACCTTGGATTCACTCTAGTTAGCCTTGGATCAAGGCAAGCAGGCCCAATCTTCTTCAGGCAGCAGTACAGCCCTACATGCAGCAGGGCAGTTCTTCTGGCAGCAGGATAGTCCTTCTTCTGAATCTTTCACAGGTCCAGGAGTATTCTCTTAAGTGGCTCTCAAAGTCCAATATTTATGCCATCCTTTGTGTGGGGAGACTCCCTGTCCTGCCCTTAACACTGGTTCTGGAAAGTTTCCTTTCCCTGGTCAAGGCTTGAAACTGTATGGGGTGCCAAAAGACAGAGCAGACCTGGTGTTAGGTTCCTTTGTGTGTACTGTAGGCAAAGCCATTTGAAGTGTTGGTGGGAATGGGTACAGCTCTTCCCCAGCCTTCCTGTCACAATGGCCCATCCTGTCCACAAGTAAACACCTTTAGTCTTACTGCTTGGAAGCAATACACAAACCCCAAAAGTAGAACCATTCACAGTTATATGACCCAGGACTCTGGCAGAAATACACAGTTTCTTGGGACAAGAAAATGTCAGCTTTCTAAAAGTGGCATTTTCAAAACTGTAACTTAAAATCAAACTTCAGCATTAAAGAGGATTTAAAATTACAATTAATTTGAATGTAAACAGCCAATCTCTACCTGCTCCCAATCTGTAGTTAATGTTTTTTAAATGAAGTAACCCAGTATTAGTCAATGGGAGGGATAGGACTTTTCACAACCTAAAACTACTTTTTGTTTTTTTTTCACTGCCGTGACATGTAAAACTTAAACTCACATGTCCTACATTTTAAATACCATACACCCTACCCTAGCATCTGTTAGGGTCTACATTAGGGGTGCCTTGCAGGTATTAAAAAGGAAGGTTTAGGCAGGGCAAAAGGTTTATTTTGCCAGGTTAAAATTGCAGTTTAAAATCACACAACAGGCTAGAGTGGCAGGCCTGAGACATGTTTTAAAGGGCTATGATAGTAGGTGGCACAATGAGTGCTGCAGCCCACTAGTAGCATTTAATTTACAGGCCAGGGGGACAGATAGTACTATTTATTTAGCTAGCCTTGTCTGGACTTGAACATGTGAAAGAAAAAAGAGCAGTTTAGGCACTACCTCTTTTGATTTGGAGATGCCAAGGGTGGCTTATTCTGGTCATTCCCGGGACTCTCCCACATAGCCAGGCTCCAGTGATTTAAGTGAGTGGCTTAGGAGCTGAAAACAGGCCTATCTGACAGCAGCTTGGTGTCACCATCTTGGAACAGGAACTCCTGGATAATTGTACTGTAAGGCAAAGATGAAATGCCAGAAAATGTGATGGGGTGTCTCAAGAGAATATTTAAAATTAGGTGATAGAATTTTCCCAATCATTTGCAAGTGCACACTATAAATCTGGTTCCTGCACCACCACCTCCTCAGAACATTCTCTGACTCGAGAAGACTCCATCTGAAGAAAAAGGCCCTGCTGGAAGAAGAATCCTAACCTATGACTCTTGATTACTGCTGGAAGAAGATGACTCACACGAGAACTGATGGACTCCTGAATCCTGCTTGCACCCAAGCACAGGCGTTGCTGTGTAAGGTTCAAATGGGTGGGCTTCTCTTTACCTGCTCAGGGACACAAAAACCAGGACTGCTGATTTGATGAGGGACCAGCTGACTTAAAAAGATTGAGCACTGCATGAGACCTGTTTGGAAAGAGGTTTGGTTACCAGAAGCCTACCCGATGAGCAGGAGACTGCAGGAGTGAGTAGAGAAAGCTTTCCCATACAGTGAAGGCTAAATCTGAATGTGTTGAGTGTGTAATCTTTGACCAGGACAACACACCTTATGTATTCAACCTCCACTTCATCGTGGTTAGCCTGAAATTGCACCTAGGTCCTGGTCCACTACGAACTGTTTTTTTTCCATAGTACTTGACTTTTTTAGCCTTTTTCTGATTTTAAAAAATTAAAAAGTTCTGGTACTCCTTATACTTTTCTCTATTTTGTAAATCGTTTTGAGAACGTAATTGTGGTATTAACTTAAACATTGTTACATTGCTTGAACTTAGCATGCACGTCTCAGAAAAATGCCTGCTGCTTGTGCCAGTTGAGATGCTCTCAGAACCGTTTTTGGCCTAACCAGAGTGGGTTTTTGGAATTGGTAGAGGTACCCCCTTACCAAATTAATAACCCCCTTTTCCTAAAATCAACCCCTTGTCAGATAGAAATCCAGCCACTGCCTTACCAAGTTGATCACTGTTCATTTTTTCACAACACATAGATCACCAGTCTTCAACTCCAATGCCTACAATAACCATTGATAGGTTGCTGCCACTTGTTTACCTGCTTGCAGCCACCTGATGTGTCCTTCTGTATTACCCCTGAGTAATCAAAACACATTCGCCCACACCCCACTGGTGCCCCCCACACACTGTATGCCGGCAGCAGCCACAGAGAAATACAGTTGTCTGGCCTTTGTGCTTTTTTGTGGTGTTGGTCATATTATTCCATTTGTCGATATTGCTGGCATGTGGTATCGGAGATGGATCTAAATATAAAAATGATGATAATAGCAAGGATATAATTAGGAAGGCTGCTCCATATGATTCAGTATGCCGGGCTGCAGCCAGGTTAATGGCCCATTTGTTGATGTCAGGGAGGCGGGAAGCAGCATGGTGTCTTCGAGTTTTCAACTAATTGCCTCTCTGAAGCTTATAGGTTACATTTCTGTGTATTTTTCACTAGTTGGTGGCTATTATTGTGTATGATTACCCAGTAGGGGTTTGACGCATGCCTATGGCATCCTGTGTTGCATTCTTTATATTTGCTGTTTTTCAATTTATTTTATATAGAATACTGGCTGCGTATTTACATATGCATTTCATATTTGCTTTTTAGTCACCGTATGAGTAACGTTCTTTATTGTAAGCATTTTTTTGGGTGTGCATCACTTCTTGAAAGGACATCACAAGTCAAATGTTTTACATTTTATGTTATAGATCTTCCACAGTTTGTGGACCCTATGTATCTGTACTTGTCTTGAACATAACAGTTATTAACCTTTGCTCAGCTCAGCCTTTATTCTAAGTGTGCTCTCTGCTACTGAGAATGATGGACTCGAAGATGTTTTGATTTCTATTTTGTTTAGTGTTTAGGCTGCATGTATCCTGCGTGTAGGCATTCGTACATAATTTATGTCACTGACGAACACAATCACTGTCATTCAACCTGGAGAGCGTTTTTCTGACAGTAAAACCTGAGCACCTCATTAAAATAATCATAACTACGAGTATATGTTACCTAGGTCTGATATTATTACCCTGATGCATGCAAAAGTGCATTTGTGCATGTCTTCTTTCCACGAGTTACCATATTAAAGCCAGACCAATTGACAATGACTATGCTTGTTTTGTTTTAAGCAGTTGAACTGTGTGCTCTTATGCATGTGTTTGTGCCTGTGTGCGGTGCGTGTTTATGCATGTATGTGACTCGCACTCGATTCCTGATTAAAGCATTAAAACATCTGTAGATTTAAAGAGATTTAAAGATACACCAAAAATGAATAAGCATGAGGCGAGAAAGTGTACTCCTCTTGGCGGAGCCATAGCCGACTCTATGTATATTGGGAAGTATTTACAGCACTGTGAAACCAGAGATGAAAACGAACCAATATTATAATAACATGGACTTTTCATTGACATTCTATTGACCCATAACAATTAGTAAAACAGGGTCCTGTGAAGATGACTACCCAAATGCTATACACAGAAAAAAATCATTCCTTGATAAATTTGACTTGTTAATGCATCAAAACCTTCCTCACTAGTGATCGATAGTCCAAGGCCGTATTTTAACCTACCTGCAAATTTTAATCCTTGATGAAAGCATTGCAAACAGTACCCATTTTCGCTATTCTCTGAACTGACCTTGGATGGTAAGCCACCCTACAATATGTCAACATGCTCCGAATCACCTTGAGACATTTAGTTGAGATCAAATGGTAACGCAAGAAATTGATAACCCTTCTAATGTACTATGCGGTTCAAGGCTTCGTCAGCTAAACCCACTACTACATCAAAAGTCAGGTGTCTTGGTAGTGTGCTCACCTATAGACAATGGAGCCAATTCACAAATGCATGCCCTGGAGAAAATTAGGAGATGTATGTAGGAACACTGATTTGCAAAAGCAATATTTTAGTGCGTTCACAATATTTTGCATTGAGGAAATCTGAAGATACTTGGATCATCCCTGAAATGACAATAGGCAAATGGATTTTCTCAAAGCATCTAAAAAATATTCTGTTCGTTTTCTGATTATCACCCCTCCATACTGGTGGAGTTTCTGAGAAAGCCCATGGGCCCTTCAGAAGTAGTTGCAGATGTCCATGGCTAGGTAACATGCCGGGGTCAGGATCTCACAAGTGATGCATGCTTGGCGGTTGTACGACGGAACACCGAGTTCCAAAACAACTAGTGCCTTAACAACGAGGTCGGAACACCGACCTCGTTGTTACTACTAATGATTTTACCACAAATGCCTTAACAACGATTTTTGTTGTAAAGGCATTCCTGATAAAAGCATTACTAATAGGCACCATTGACCCTACATCCCTCACCCCACCCCACCAACCCCACCCCAAAACCTAAAACCCCCTGACCCCCACCCCCTCCCCAAAACCAAAAACGCCCCACCCCCCAACCCCGCCCCAAAACCTAAAACCCCCTGACCCCCCACCCCCTCTCCAAAACCAAAAACGCCACACACCCCCAACCCCACCCCAAAACCTAAAACCCCCTGACCCCCCACCCCCTCCCCAAAACCAAAACCAAAAACGCCCCAGCCCCCCAACCCCACCCCAAAACCTAAAATCCCCTGAACCCCCACCCCTCCCCAAAACCAAAAACGCCCCACCCCCCCAACCCCACCCCAAAACCTAAAACCCCCTGACCCCCACCCCCTCCCCAAAACCAAAAACGCCCCACCCCACCCCCCCAACCCCACCCCTAAACCTAAAACCCCCTGACCCCCCACCCCCTCCCCAAAACCTAAAACCCCCCACTTACCTTAGTCGACCCCTTGTCACCTGCGTCGTTCTCCTTCGCCAACTCCCTTCTTTGTACCTTAACCGCACATGTTCATAGTTCAGAATATACAAAATAACGGAGTTGTGGTTAAAAAAAGCGTTGTTGCGCTTTCGTTAACCATGACTTCGTTAATAAGACGTCGTAATAAAGGATGTTTCCCATGCTTGGCAGTTGAGGCCAACAAACATCACACTGTGTTACAAAGTGGCTTGCATTGCAATAGGAAACAGCAGTAATGGTGACCCATAATTCCTTGTAGGAGCTGTGGCATTAGCTTTATAGTGATGCATGAGGTTTTTTGTATAAAGAAAAAAAAAAATCCAGAAAACATTTTCTACCGCACATTTGCCATTTTGGTGCCCTATATGTACAGATCTTACAATTGCCTGACTGAATAGTACTCCCATTATTGTTGTAAGAATGGTGAAATTACTCTGCCATGCTGGGATTTAAATCAGTGGTGAAATGACCATGCAGTGCTGGGATTCAAATCAATGATGAAATGACTATGTAGTGCTGGGATTCAAATCTATGATGTTCCCCTCTCACAGCTGTCATCAGGGAGCACTGACCCAACCTTGGAATGTTCTTGCTTGGTTACAAACTGTATGGAATGAATAAGAAACAATTAGGTAAATAAAACGTTTTTTATTTAATGTCAATCACAAAGAAAGATCAAAAAGAACTCCTCAGGAACAGTACAATATTAGACTTCCAGAGGCACGGTTCTTATTGCTAAATAGTTTCTCATTCTCCAGTTAGTCTACCCACCAACTCTGTCTGCTATGAAAATGGGAACTAGCCTAAACCTTAATCTTAAAATCAGTGTGTCTAGGGATCCATTCACTCAAATCTTAGATGTCCTGCAATAGTGACTTGTCAGATGGAAGGAATCTGTACACTTTAAAGAGGATATTGAAGTGAACCATTGGACAGACTTTGTGAAGGTCTGAGCAATTAGGACTCCCCTCAATATTGCTATAGCAGCATCACACAACAAGTCCAATGTTATCTCTCCATTATTATTGAAATAGTGTTTCAGAGATTACCGTGCTAAACTTTGAGTTCCAAGCATCTAAATACCACTGCACTAATTTACCAGTGTGATGGTTTAGTTTGGTTAGGTGGAGCTATGCCTAGGGTGAGTGTAGCAGGGGCATGGTCTGACAGAGTTTGTGTGTGTCTATAACCATGGATAAATCAGAGGACATAAGGTGCCTGTTAACAAGAAAAAGGTCCTTGTGCTTGCCTTATGCACATTGAAGTAGAAGGTATAATCCCTCTCTCCAGGGTGTTGCATTCTCTAGACATCTAAAAACTTCAGATTTTCAATTCCTTGTGTGAAGGATTGGGGTGCACATTATAGACTGGCAGAGGCAATGCACCTATACTCAAAGGGAGTGAGTAATGTATTGAAATCCCCAAAGAAGCATGCTAACTCTTCTAAAATTGTCTACAGCTAGAAATAATTTTGAGTAACACCATCCTCTCTCCTAGCTAGAACTATATACAGAACAGACGGTCACTATTGTGGAACCTATTGTACCTCTCGCTCTACTTAACATATTGTACCATTCATCTTCCATGTCCCTCCTGGCATTGGCCTTCTGGCTGAAAGGGCACTTACCCAGCACTACGATTGCTCCTCTCTTGGTCTTATTAGGCTCAGGTGAATGATGATGATGCCTCTAAATATGTTTCTTGAATAGTACAATATTCATTTCTTTTAGGTGCAACCAATTTAGTAACACTTTCAGTTCCACTGGAGAGTTCAACCATTTTATACTTTATTTTATCATATTGAAAGGTGTCATATTAATTAATAATGAGCTAATAGTTCCTGACGGCTGCCTGTATTCTCTGGGTTTGTAAGTGCTTTATCACCCATTAGTGTAATTTGGGACGAAAAGTAGTAATGCCTTCTTGCTCTAGCATCCCTAAAATGTATCTTGAGGCTGGAAACCTATATTTATGTGGCCTCCCTCCCATTCATCTCTGTGCATAAACATGTAAATAAAAAATATAATAACCATAAAACTAAATGTAACCAATGTTGGTGGATTTGACTAATATCAAAAGCCAGTCTGCAAAGCGATGCCTAGAAGTACTTTGGTAGTGCAGCAACTGCAAAGACCTCAGAGCCCCCACACCTCCTCCGGCTCAATGAAAACCGATAGTGACCCCATTGGGTGGTCTATGAAGCAAAGTGTCAATTCTATAGTAACTCTATTTATACATGGTGGCGTTTTGTGTTGTTTAGTAAGAGACAGTGACGATTGTTTATTTTTATAGGAGACCTGTGGATGTCTGTATGTAAAATGCAAGAAAGAAAAGGATGTACATAGCCCTCATTTGTTGAGGTGTTCAGTCATATTCCGAAGACCATTAGGTGTCGTTATTCTTTTCTGTTAACTCTGATGTCTAGCCTCGCTCAGTTTTCTTGATGATGGTTACCTCCTCCATCCCCCCTCAAGGCTCTGGGCTGGGATTGTTCTTTTGAGTCTTTGCTGTGGTTCGCAGTTCAAACAAACTCAGGATTCTCTTTGCTTCATCTACTGAGCTGACAGTGTGTTCTCTGTTGCCATATGAGAACGGTCGACAGGAAGTGAAGTCCCACCTATAGGGGATTTTCTCCCTCTGTAGGAAGGCTATGCCTCTCTAAAGTCTCTTCTCCTGATCAGGCTAGAAGGTGGGATGTCTAGAAAAAGTGTTATATTCTCACCTTTACAGTGGGTTTCCCCCATCTGCCTAACTACAACCACTGCTACTTTCATTTTAAAGTAGATGCCTTTTACCTCCTCAGTGATATCACAGGAAGTGACATCACAATGCCTTTAACCTGGTGACATCACAGGAAGTGATATTCTGTAACTGCTGGACTCCCATGAGATCACAGGAAGTGGCAATGCACAACCTTTAGGCCTGGCGCTATCATAGTAAGTGACACATCTGACCTTTGGTTAGTTACATACCACTAGGCTGGAAAATATTTAGCAGATAAAAGCAAATACTCTATAAACAAACATACTTTATTCACAACCTATTGAAAATGCTTCCACGTACATTGTCGCTATCTTCAGATACAGAGTTGAGATAATTTAGTATTGGGTAAGAATCTTTTAATTAGTGTACCACAAAAGAAGCTATTCTGAACAGGTGGAAATCACTCAGTATCAAATAAGTGTTATATAATGGAAGGTCCATGGCATATAATGCACAGCTCAAGTTAATTTTGCCATATGTTTTAGAAACTAAGATAAACAGGTAATGGATGATCAGTCTTGGAATGTAGGTCACAGTGCTATTTATGGCGGGTCAGGCTCTTTGAGCAACCTTTGTTTATAAAATGTGGCATAAATCCTACCTCGGGCGAGTAGACTTTGTACCTTCCTAGGTTTACTTTCATTAATTTATTTTACAGATAAAAATGCACATCACTAGTAGCATACTTGTGTCAATCAATAGTAAGCTTGTTTTTCCATTTAGTTCATTGACCGAATTTTCAGAGTATTAAGAGGAGGATACCAGATTAAGTGGGAACTTTGCTTGTGAGTCATGTAATGCATCTAGCTCTCCTCCCAGTACTCCACAGAAACACTTTCATGATACTTTCCATCACACATTAGAAACATACATTCACTCCCACCTATTTGACTACACAAATAACACACATCTTAAACCGTCTTTAATCCAAAATATTCAATATTTACCAACACCAACAACAGGTACACCAACACAGCAACTCTCATTCACCTGCCTCCCATCCATTGCACAATTTAGAATCTGACCCACATTCTCCACCACCACCACCCCTAACCCGTGCACCTTTCCTCCTAATGAGTCGCAAACAAAATAAACAACATGCCACTCTTCACAACCTCGCATCTATATCTCTATTGCACAACAAGGCTACTTTACAAAAACAACACAACTCACTATTTCACTATCACCACCATGTCTACCACTGACAGGTGCAGACCCAACAAAATGCCTTCTAAGCCTGCTGGACGAGGCATATGATATAGAAAAACAACACTTTTGTGACCCTCTTACAGTGAAACCAGCACTAATGACACACCTGCTACGAGTTCAAAATATATTGCTCATTTGTCTATAAAACAAAGTAACACTACCATCAAAACACATTTCTAAACTGCCTACCAACAAATGCTTGCTAACTCTCTAAAAACAAGCACCACATCTACGACCTACTTACTGACACACAACCTGACTTACTCTTCTTAACTGAATCATGGTTAGGAGATGACATGGACTCCAGTGTTGCATGAAGCCCCTCCTTCAGGCTGCCAAAATATCGCTCAAAATCCTATAGGCAAAAGAGGAGGTGGACTAGTTGATATATTCAAGTCAACAATAAACCTCACCAAAACTGACGTCCTTTCCATACAAGGTTGTGAGGCCCTCATCACCAGATGTAACCCTATACCTACTTCCTCCTGTAAAGTTCTCCTCCCTTACATACCATCACCTAGCAATGCAACATTCTCAGACATATTTTTGGGCACATGGCCTCATTTACAAAGTTTGGCAGAAGGTAGCACAGAAATGATTCTTGCTGTGCAAACCTACATCAAAAGAAAAGGGCAGGAATGCACTGTATCTATGAGATACGATGCATTCCTGTCCTTTTCCTCTGCGCTGGCACACAATGGGCTGCCATGCGCCAACACAGGCACCCTTGTGTTGCAGGGACAATTGTTTTGTGCAGGATGGAGTACCTTCCTGCACAACAACAATCATGAGAAGTTGTTGCACCTCCCTTACTTGGGGACCTAAACATTTTATTTGGTAAACCCAATATGCCCCATCCGAAAACTATCATCACCAGCCCAGTCACACTGAACCTACATCACAGCCTACACAAATCCACACCCATCGCTGGATTCTTCCTAGATGTTATTTTTTGAAATCCAGAACTAGTTACCTTTCAAACAATTACTCCAGTCACATGGTCAGATTACCAACATAAAACACCACAAATCAACACACTCAAGACCACCTTACATGCATCTACCTGTCGACGACAGAACAAACTCAATTTTGAATACTTAAAAAACACTCACAAACAGTCAACATAGATCTAGACAAAATAAATCAGTTTAGCAACTTTATGAGTGGCTACAGGAGGTTTTCCATACCTCTAAGAACAACAAAACTGGACAAAAAAACAAGCACCTTGGAGAGATGCAGAACTAAAAAAGATATAACAACAAATCAGAAGGCTGCAATGAACCTGGCTCAAACAAACAGCAATCAAGACAAACTTCACCTATGCAAACATAACAAAATATACAAATCAACAATCAAAAAAGCTAAAGAAAAGGTACTGCCACGCCAGTAAGAAGAATCATCAACAATTCTTTAACTATAGGAATCTTTCTAGAAGACCTATAAAAGGCATGCATATGCCCATTATTAAAGAAAACAAATCTATACCTGCAAGACCCCAATAACTGTAGACCAATTACAGATGGACCTTTCCTGTGCAAAGTGATAGAACGAGCAGTGTTCACTCAAATGTCAAAATTAATTGAAGATAACTCCATACTTTCAGACTAGCAAATTAGATTCAGCCCAGGAAGAGGCCCAGAATATGCCCTCATTGCCATCTGGGAAAAATACAGTAGACTTCAATGGAGTTCCTGCACTACTTCTCTTGGGCCTCTCAGCTTCCTTTGACACAGTTAACCATGACACCCTAATACAAAGACTTTATGACGCGGGCATAGAGGGGACTGTCTCGACTGGCTCACATCCTACGTTCAAAACAGAACAAATATCATCCATACTCTCCCTTATCATTCAAACTGAACTTCACAAAGTAGCAGTCCCTCAAGGCTCATTCATCTCACCTATACTTTTTAACATCTACATGAGATAATCGCCAGCAATGATCAATGAATTTCAGCTCACGTGCCACAACTATGCAGATAACACACAAACACTCCTTAAAATGGAAATCCCGAAAGACATTGAAAACTCAAAAATCTTCATTTGCCTCAAAGCCGTTGATCAGTGGATGACATGGAGCCATCTCAAAATGAATGCTTCCAAAACAGAAATACTCACATGTGGTGGTTGGAAAAAGTATGACTTACTCTGTGCCTGGCCTGACGATCTGGGACCAGCTCCTAAAGTATCTAAGGAAGTAAGAAACCTTGGTATTACCATGGACTCTAAGGGCCAGATGTAGGTAGGTATAAAATTGCGACTTGCAATTTGCGAGTCATAGCGACTCGCAAATTGCAACTCGCAATACGAAATGCAGAAAGGTGTCTCAGACGCCTTGTGCGACTCGCTATGGGGTCGCAAAGACCCACCTCATGAATATTAATGAGGTGGGTCGCAGTTTGTGACCCCATAGCGAGTCCATGCACTCACAGGGATGGTGGCCTGCTGGAGACATCAGACCACCATGTCTGTGACTGCTTTTTTAATAAAGCAGTTTTTCTTTTTTCTTTTTGCAGTCCGTTTTCCTTAAAGGAAAACGAGCTGCAAAAAGAAAAACTTCTGAAACCATTTGGTTTCGTTTTTTTCAGAGTAGGCAGGGGTCCATAGGACCACTTCCTGCTCTGAAAAAATATTTTTTGGGGCATTCACAAAGGGGAAGGGGTCCCATGGGGACCCCTTCCCTTTTGCGAATATGTTACCATCCACTTTAAGTGGATGGTAACTGCGAGTTGGTTTGCGACCGCATTTGCGGTCACAAACCAACTCAGCATGGCGATGCGGTTGCAAATAGGAAGGGAACACCCCTTCCCATTTGCGAGTCGCAGCCTCAAATTGCGAGTCGGTACCGACTCGCAATTTGAGGTTGTGCATCGCGTTAGGCCTTTTGCACGTCGCAAACTGCGTTTTTCGCAGTTTGCGACGCGCAAAAGTCTTCCTACATCTGGCCCTAATTTACCAATGAAAGCTCAAGTGGACAAATTAGCAAGATAAAGCTTTGCCACCTGGGATTTCCACACAAGGTCCAGGTTACTATCTCTTTTGTACTGTCTAAATTAGATTACAGCAGTGGCCTCTACCACCTGTCATCTCTATCAGCTATGAAAAGACTACAATGGATTTCGATCACTGCTGCCAGACTACTCCTGCATGTCAAGCCACAAGTCCACATCTCCCCTGCCTTGAGGGCCCGATAATTGGTTACTGGTTGCCAGAAGATCTACCTTCAAGCTGCTTTGTATCACTGTTGCCACGCTATGCCAGGAAGATTTTCTCCCTGCTTCTGGTTCATAAACCACACACGCCCAGGTGAGACTCCATCACTATTCTCACTTTCGAGGTCAACTATATCTTTGGACGTGGCGAAGAGTGTAGTAGTCAGAACCTTTCAATCACAAATCAGTGGCATTATACAATAAACAATTCCTCACACCATAAACAATTTAACACTAAATTAAGACTCCAAACTGAATAAAGTTTCAAAGCTTTATTACAATCCCAAAATAATGTCACATCTATGGTATGTAGACCTAAATTATAAACATACATAAAAACCGAGGCTGACCAAAACATCTGAAAAACTTAATCTACTGAACATCAACACTGCTAAACTCTCCAAAAGAATGATGTAGATTAGCAGCAACACAATGTACACATTATTAATATTTTTCAAAGCAGATGAAGGTGACATCACTAAATCATCAAAATACAATTTTAACAATCAATTTTGAATTTCAGGCCTGGGGCATTCCTATCACTAACACAGATCAGGACTTGCATGTGTGGGAGTGGGCTAAAGCATGAGGACAAAAGCAAAAAGAAAAGAAAGACAAAAATAATTTAGAAAACATCTAACTAGGGCAACTCACTATGACGCTGGTGTTAATACCTAACTGAAAAAGGAAACAAAAAAACACATTTAGTTAAACCTCTCCTCATGGGACAGGAGACAATAATAGTTTGTTAGGCAGGACGGCCACTTTCTTCCGGCATCAGTTGACAGCAGCATCAGTACAGTGCAGAACACGGGCTGCACATAGGGCAAATCATCAGTTCAGAATTAGTTTGGCTTATTAGTAGTGAACCTCATGAGAAATAGGAAAATTAGACTGAAATCGAAAAAAACTCATCCGGGGACTTAAGGAATCAAAGGGTGACCGCAAACTTGAACAAGAATAAACAGACTCCGACAGAGTTCTCAACAGCATCGAGGCATGACTGGAACTCACTCTAATTTCCAATCCTCTCGATTGGTCCTTCAGGTGGGTGCACTTCAGACATCAAATTCGGTGTCCAATGGCTGTTGATGGCACCACCAATTCTGCAACTATTCCAAATTTTCTCAGTAAAAGTTCATTGTCATTTCTATGATTTCATACAGTTCCGACAAAATATTACATTCTCTAATAACTTGCAACATTGGGTTCTTCTCTCACGAAACTAAACCTATTTCACATAGAAATCATGGATTTTCTGTCCTGTTCGACGTTTAGAACAAATAAAATAATGCAACATTGTTATCAACAAACATGTTTCTTGCCTTCAATGCAATAGGACATTCAACATCACATTAACATCCTAGGAAATAATTAAAATCAGAGGGAACAGCATAAACAAGAAATTTTCCATTGCTGCCGCAAACTGAATCTTCCAGGCCTAGTCAAGCTAAGAAGACTAATACACATTAATACATTAGTAAACCTATTGCTCTCCTCACAATTCATATCAAACATGCAAATCAAATTATTTAATTGAAAACATTATTCATGACATGTTAGAATTAATTTAAATGTACATTTATTTTTCTGCACACATGTAACCCAAGTTACTAAATTCCATTTAATCAGTATAAGTTTGATTAATTCATATTCATTTACTACTTTAAATTCTTAATCTACATTTTAATAAAAACATTCTTTAAAATTAACTCATGTTAGCACTTAATTTAATATGAATGCAAAACATCTCATGTTAAAACATGGTGCAAAATACGAGGGGCGGCCACATGGTCCACCAAACTTCCAACGTGTACATTTTACTACTCATGCCATTGTCTCTGTTAGGCTTTTAAATGTAGGCTAATTAATCACCATATGCTAACTTCTATGCCATTAATATATTAATAAAATTTGATCTCTCGCATCACCCATGAACCAATACATGAAACAGGACCGTTTTTCATCAGAAATAAACTCACCAAATAGATTCAACAAAGAAACCTCCGCTCGTGAATGGCACCTTGTCTCTAGACCCCGCCGTACAAGAAAATACAATAGGTGGTGCATCATCTCTGTTCAAGAGGCCATACTATGGAATTCATTACCCCCAAATATAAGATCCACAGATAACTATCTTATCTTCAGAAGACTACTCCAGAGTTGGCTTTGTCCTACATAACCACCATACTCATACCGTAATGGACAGCATATCTCTGTGTATGTGAACATTTATAATTGCCTTATATATATATGTACAATACATATATATATATATGTGTGTGTGTATTTTGTTGTACAAATATGCATAATAACTAGGTTCTATAAAAAATATGGAAACTCTTTAGGCCTGCTTAACAAATGTACACTACTAATGGTTAAATACATATATTATTCTATGCTTAATATGTTCATAGGTCATTGCACAGTTTTTTTATATAGGTTGTTTGATTGTTTGATTAGATGCTTATGGGTCTTATTTATCTATGACAATAGGTAAATATTATCATAACTATTTATCTACAAACACTTCACTATTGAAATATTGACAAAAAGATAACATTTTATAAAATGAGCTAAATAAATACACAAATTACCTCAAATACTGCAATACTTGAAGGTCTGAAATTATACACTACAACTTACATTTCAATAGATTATCTTTCTTGTACATACAATCCCTTTCTATGTAATCATGTATCTATATATTTATTACTTTACTCCTACTGTAGAAGAGAAACAATCCCTCTCTCCAATGCACTACTCTTTCCCTAGACCTCTCTCAATCTATCCTCTATCTCCACTCTCTGACTCATCCCACACCCCCTTCTACTATTATGGTCTCCTAAAATAACACTCCTAGACCTTTGCCTCCTCTATCCCTCCTGGCTCACCCTAAAAGTCATTTTACTACTATAATATCACAAACAACCCTAAATTGTAAAATTGTAAAATTGCTAAATTCTCCCCTCATGTATCTCTCCTTTGACTCATCCCAAACCTCATTTTACTACTATAATCTCCCTAATCCCTTTCTATAGATTCTTACTACCACCATCTCTCCTTTTATTCATCCCAACCCTCATCTTACTACTATGATCTTCCACTAGCCCCATCTAGGTTCCTCCCTCCTCTATCCCCCCATTATTCTTTTCAATTTAACTAACAAACTCACATGTCCACTGCTCAAATTAACTTTCCCTATACTAATCCACCACTAATCTTTTTGGGATCCGGAGTAGCGTGCTACTCACCGAAAAGCGCTTTGATGTCTCGTCAAGGATAGTAAGCGCTATATAAATACAATTACAATTAGTTAGCTGGTAAAAAGGTAGATATTACTGACATGGAAAAAGATGCAGGTTGACATGCTGATGATTAGTTGATGTCAAGTCACACTTGGATGACTGGAAATTAAGAGGCTGACTGACTGAGCTTTTCTTATAACACACTGACTAGGCAGTAAACTGTTGCCTGACAAACAGGAAAAAAGAGGCCACGAGTTCACATGCTCTCAGAAAAAATAAGAGTACATTGTCTGCTTTGGGTCGGAGGATGATTGGCCATCCAGCTATGAAGTGGAAGACTCAAAAGGGAAATTGATGCTCATGTATCATGCAATCAAGAAGGGTCAGACAAGGCAGCATATAAGGTTTACATATCTCTAAGTAGGATACTGGTGACTACAAAAGTAGTTAATATGCTAATGCTTGGTAGTCTTAAAGAGTAAAATAACTTTTCTTGGCTGACAGGAAATTCATAGGAGACCGCTGGTGCTTGTTGTGGTAGATGTGGTTTGCATGTCCCTTGATAGGATTCTGGGTACACTGAGGAATGACGGCCCCAATGCTACTTGGTCGTGTCGACAAGAAGGAACTGATTGGATGGCAATTTATTGTACGACTATCAGGAAACAATGAAGAATCTCATTCTATGGGTAAAATGTGAATCCTGTTTACATGTCAATGGACAGGATACTGGATTCTGCTATGAGTTGTTGTGTTAAATATTTTTGACTGGTCACACTGTGAGCTCCCCAGAGCCAGACTTGGAGCCAAAAACATTCCTGGAAAGTTTTCTCACATCAAACCCTATGACGCCTGTAACCAGCGACTTAACTGACCATTGAGACAGATTTAAGGAGAGATCTCCAAATAAAACTGTTTTTAAAAATGGCATAGTTTCCAACACAAATAAAACATCTTAAATGTCAGCAAGCCCTCAATCAGAACTATAGAAATATATGAACGCTATGGAGGAAAGGTCAATTGCTCAGAAGGAAACACATAATTAAATGAGATGGCAGCACAGGCCTGGGAGATGGCAGCACAGGCCTGGGAGCTCACGTAGACATACCTGTCAGGCATATCATGTATCCCTAAGACAGCCACGCACCCAAAACATCCACATGAACACAATATTATACATTTAAAAAAACTATCATGCAGAAGTGAGCAAGCGGTTTAAATTATAGCCATTGAAACATATATTTTAGTCATAAAAACAGCGACTCCAATGAGGATTCATTAGAGCACAGCCCACTCCAATGTCCGCTCTCCTTTTATGAAGACAAAAACCACACTGACTCAGGTGGCTCCTAGTGAGGCAATGTGATAATCATCACACACAGTAGTTCCCTCTGAACATGTCCGCAAACACAGATCCCAAAGACACAAAAACCTTCCTCAGACCACATTCAAGTCTGCACAGAATCCCTGGCTGAGGTGCATAACCTAGCCAATCAGAAACCCCATTTCTAACAGTATGTAAATAAAGTTTGTATTCAACATGCACATTAGCTAACACAACAGGAACATCATGTAATTCTGGGCATAAATCAAATTTAGAAATATCACTAGCAGTACTAGGCCCAACTGTGTTAAAACAACATTAGCAGTATGTACAAATGAGAAGAATAATACTTTCCCTCCCAGCACACTTATGTGGTGCCAAAACATTGTCAGCACAAGGCCCACCCTTGTGATTACCCCCAATTCAATATCACACAGTTATAGGGTAAACTCTGGTTTACAAAAGTAGCAGAAATGTGTACATACAGAGACTTGCAGCACTTTTAAATAGGTCTGCGGCCTGGGCCGCCCAGGTAAAACCGAATGTCAACAGTGATAGTCCTCTGACAAAGAAACAAAGTGTAAAGCAACACCGCCATGCAGTGTAGTCAATCACCGGCAATCACTCCCACTCACTCACTCAACACTGGTAAGTGATGCCACAGATATCAGACAGGATAGTATGACCGCACTTGCACACACTTTCTTCTAGCACCCTAATGCAGTGCACTGATGTCCGGCAGGTTAGTGGTCACTGCGCTCGCAAACCCCTCTGGGTCCAAACCTTTCTCCACCCTCCAACCAGTTCCTATTTCTCCAGGCTCCTATGAGCTGGAGATGAAAGCACCCTTTCCCCAGATGCATGGCCATTCACAGCCGGAATTACACTTATTTAAGACCTCTCGGCAAAGGTGGGGTAAAGAAAGAGATAACGCCAGATCAGGTAACAGTCGACAAATGGAGGTTTGCCCATCACTTGGGAAATTCACTCACTGTCCTCCCATTGTGCTTTCCGACACGGGCCCCGGTGTGCAAAGCACATGGAGAGGGTTGCTTTGGGGCACATGATGTTCACAGTGGCGTCCAGCCCAGCCAGGCACAAATAGTTACCAATTCTCCACCTCCCTGGAAGGGGCACAACATCTGGGGTGCAATGGCTTGAGTTGCCCCAGACAATCTCAGTTGTGCACAAAGAGTTACCAAATCCGCACCTCCCTGGAAGCAGGCACATCATCAGGTGCACGATGACTTGAGTCACACCAGATGATTCCGATCATCCATGAAGAGTTATTGATTTCCGTGCACCCATGGAATGTGGCTCAACATCTGGTGCGCGATGGCTTGGGTCACACCAGATGATTATGATCGCACATGCAGGGTGACCAATGCTCCACCTCCCTTGAATGAGGCACAATATCTGGTGCGCGATGACTTGAGCTGCACCAGACAATTCTGGACAGACACGAAAAGTTCCAATCCTGTACTTCCCTGGAATGAGGCACACCGTCTGGTGCACGATGACTTGAGTCACATCAGACAATTCCAAACGCACATGAATAGTTCCAATCCTGTACTTCCCTGGAATAAGGCACAATGTCTGGTGCACAATGACTTGAGCGCACCAGACAAATCCGAACACAAATGGAAAGTTACCAATCCCATACCTCCCTGAAATGAGGCACAATGTATGGTGTATGATGACTTGAGTCGCACCAGACAATTCTGTTCATACACACGCACAGATGCAGTGTCAGCAGTGCCGCATGAGGTAGAATGTGACACTTCTCTGGGTGAGCCCCCACTTCCGAGGGTCACAACCAGTGAATCGAACACCACACACAATGAGCATGCAGTTAGGTGTTGCACAAAAGAAATGCAGCATGGTCGACAAGAGCAGGCCAGGTAGTGTCCGCGACCAGTAAATCTACTCACTACCAACAAGATGCTGATTTGTGTCGTAGCCCCACAAGGAAGGGCCACACTTTTTGAATGCAGGCAGTACTTTGAAGGATCCTGACCAGGCAAATCCCGTCTCCATAAGCAACACTTAGTTCCACGTCCACTGGTACCAGGTGATGTCCAGCAGATGATGTAAGCATTTCAGAGGGCACCACTCTCCAGATGACACAGGTAGAAGGTGTAGGTCCCTCATGAAAGGTCTTTGATGTCTCTGAGACCTCCACAAGAGAACAGGCCAAGAAGCCCTTGAGGAGGACATGTTAGAGTGCCACACAGCAACAACCGATTTGCCCAGACTAGACATGATGCAGGAAGGGTGCATAGTCCCTTCCTAGGGCAGTAATTACACCTTTCGCACAACAGATTCCTCTGGCAGTGTGCACCACCTTCATGCTAGTGTATCTCTACTTTGCTGCAGTATGACACCTGTAGTGTACCTTTGAAGTTGGGTGAAGTTCAGAGGGTTTCCCTTTGAACCACAGGTGTCTCCTCTAAATTTCAGTCCTGTATGTCATGGGGCTGTGGAATGCATATATTAATGTTTTGTGGGACTATGATCTGGCTCTGAGAGGCTAAGTGTCAGAATCTCTCCCTCCAGTTCTGTGCCCACGTTTTAAAGCTTTCGCTGGGGAATGCACAGATGTGCTCCTCTATCGACCAGTGTGGGTTTGAGTCAAATTAAAAGGCACACAAAGCATTCTAGGGCAGAGAAATGCCCACTTTCTAGAAGTGGCATTTCTGTACGATTCTTGACAAAACCACCTTTACCACAGAAAGAGGTTTGTCAGGATAAATCCAATGATAGTAAACAATGTGAGGCTGCTCTGCTGCAATTCACTGTTGCAGCAAGGAGTAATTGTCACACTTAACCTGTTAACCTACGAGCAGAGCAGCACTCCTTTGCAGTGAAAACACACGTGGGTTTTCTTCACTCCCTGGGCATATGTGCCCTTGCGCACATACAAGCATGCATTAGCAGGCTGGACACATGTTTAAAAATACCATAGGTGTAAGTGCTGAGTCAGGTGGAATACATGTTTAAAGCACCATCGGTGGTAATGCGCACACCAAGGCCTGCTATGACAGTGTGGATACATATTTTTTTTAAACCTAGATGCTAGCGTGCACGCACAGGCCTACTGCAACAGGCTGGAATGCAGGTGTAAAGCACCATAAGTGTTAGTGCACCCACCCAGTCCCAGTGGCGTAATGAAACTTAAGGGGGCCCCCTGCATAGTACAAGGAGGGCCCCCCTCCAGACTCGCTCAGGAGCTTGTCAGCCAGGTTACTATATTGAGGGCCCTCCCTGGAGCTCAGAGGCCCTCCCTGCACCGCAGGTGATGTGGGGGCCTTTGTTACACCACTGCCCAGGCCTGCTATGACCTGGCTGGATACCTATTTAGTTGAAGTAAGGAAGATGTGTTTATTGAGTGGATATTCAAGGGGAACCTTTTTGTTTGATTCAGGACAGTGCTCTGTCCCCTTGTTGTGAGGGGCCCGCGCTCCATTTTTGTCCTACATATTTAAACACACCATAGGGGCAAGTGCACACACAAGCCTGCTATGACAGGCTCAGCACATTTGTCTGCCAGTGGGAATGCACCAACGCCACTTCCTCATATATGTAAGAAGTTGCACCCACTTCCATACTGTATTGACAGTAGGAAGGGGCCCAGGGCCCTAAGGCCACTGAGTAGGGAATCAGCAAAAACCTATGGGAAGATCCCCCCATGTGAGGGTTCTTCTCTACTGGGCATGAAACACCCATGTGTACCTGCCCAACATCCCGTCTACCACCTGCCCCACCCTTCAGGGTGTGCTCTAAGGGTAGCAGAGGGTCCCCTCAGGATTGGCTAGGAAGTTAGAAGTGTCAACCTAAGCCCAAACGTAACTGCGCCTCCACAGGCCTGCATTGGCAGACCTGATACATGCTTCAAAAGATATTCTAGTGAGTGGCACACTCAGTGCAATGTCCCACTAGTACCCAGGGCTGTACTCACCCCGGGGATGTGGTGTACTTTTTTACAGGGCACTCTGAGTTACAGCCCCTAAACCAATCAGGTAAGCGCTCCATCTTAGCATGGGTAGGCAGGGCACACACATTTTCCCATTGCAGTACAGTGGAAAAGAGCCCAGCGTCCTAACGCCACTCAAAGAGAGTGAGCAAAAGACCAGGAGAAAAAAGGAAAACAATTCAGGGAAATCCCCTAAGAAGAGTCATCTCCAACACCATCTTACTGACATCAGATTCCCAACTTTTTCTACATTCACTGGTAGTGCAGGCTGGACTAGTAATTTTCACAATTTTAGGAGAATAGATAAGGCACTGTTCTTACAACAGGTACTTGGTGTAGTGTGGGGTGAGCAGTGAGACAGAGGAACAGCAAGTGTCCTTTTGCACAGCAATCTCTATGGCTTGGCTCCTGAACCGGAAAGCTGTTGTCCAGCATGAGTGCTGGAAACTTATTTTCAAAATAAAATTATGTGTTCTCCCCAAGCTTCATTGGTCAAACATGTCTCTTTAAAGTGTGGTTTGCAGCTCCAGGTACAATGTAGTGTGCTCTGCATATAGGATCTAGAGAGGAGACTGAACAGTGTGGATGTGTGCATGCTATAGCCCTGCTCTGCCAAGCACCAAGAACGTAGCCCATACATAACAGGGGTCGAGACTGGCATGCCCCAACAAAGCAGAGAACCTGGAGGTAGCCTTTTAGGCCAATTAATTTGAGTTGGGATAGAATACCATGGGTCTGTTTGTGACGTTCCACCCTATTCATTTATTTGCGACCAGGAGACAAAAAACATTCTAATCACCTTGCCATTTTATACCACCATTTACAGACCTTCTTCAGTGCTCCCAAACGCACAATAAGCAACCACAGTGTGAATTCAATATCATTCACTACTTTATAGTATGAAAAGGCTAGGGTACTCTTCTCACCGGCAGGCAGTAGGTGCAGGCTGGGGTGAGGAAGGTGGCAGAGGAAATGTAAATCTCTTTATTTACAAAAATGCCTATGACTGGGTCGCTGAACTGGAAGGTCGTTGTCAACCTTGAGTCCCACAAATTTATTTTTAAAATAAAATGATGCATTTTCCCGAAGCACCATTGGTTAAACATGTTTTTCTAGACTCGGTGCGCACGGGAGTGTTCTCTGCACATAGGCTTTGGAGAGGAGACTGAAATGCGTGGATGAGTGCATATTGTAGCCTTTCTCTGCAAGCACCAAGAAACCTCCAAGTAAAGTCCCTCTCATAATTTGATTTGGGTTGAAATATCATGAGTTTGTTTGTGCTTTTCTCCCCTGTTTCCTTATTTGTGACCAGAAGACAACAACCGTTCTATTTGCCTTGTAATTTTGGGCCACTATTTACATACCTTCGAATGCTCCTCAAGAAAGTAATTCTTCAGAGCACCCACACTGTATAGTAAGTGACCACAGTGCAAGTGTACTAGCAGACATTGCTTTCATTGGTATGAATCAAGGTGGAGAGGGGTCTCTAAAAGGGGCGTGGCCAAAGAAGAGTAACCATCTCCTTTTCAAGACGTGTGGCTCGTGTAATGAAAGGTGTAGCTGAAAATATGTGAACTAAAATCCTGTACTCCACACAACAGGTGACCTGGCCCGTATTCTGGGGAACTCTTGTCAGTTTTCGTCTCTGCATCCGTATACGGCAAGAAAGGACCTACGCCTGAAACAAACCAGACCTACTGTTGTTGTTAATGCTTGTCAGCACTATTAAAATGTGTAATAGTAATGATTTTGTTGTGAATTTACAATCAAAGTGTTTCCATTCTTGAAAGTATGACACTGTGAATTAAGCATTACTACGGACTGTGGAAGGGGTAGTGGTCTTCAGAGTGTCTCTATCATTGCTGTTCACTCCCTTACACACTTTTCTCTGCAATCTATCAATCTGTTAACTCTGGCAACCCTTTTCTCCCCACACATTGCATCTGCATATCTTATGTTATCTCTTTCCTCTTCAGCACCATCTTTTCACTCTCTCCTACTGTGCGTATTTTCATCTCCCTACTTCACCATCCCTTACAAACACAATCCACTCATTCACCTCTTGCCACTGCATTTCCTTTTCCTTTGGCATTGTATATATTTCTATAACTGTGTACATCCTTCTCACACTCTCCCACATTTACAATTGAAAAAAATATGACCATGGTTCTGCACAGAGGCCAAAGATTGGATGTGCGTGTGATCAGAATACCTTTGTGATGCACTGACAGGCTCTTTGAAAAAGTAAAGCCTTCAGATTTTGCTCCATTGATTGCTCTCATTTTGACACATGGAGGTGACAGTTCAAAGCGTGCACTGCACAAAAGCCATATGTTTGCATGAAGAAAACCACAGAAACTTAACATCTGTGAAAAAGCAAATGCATTTAAGGAATACAAACTGAATCGAAGCATGTGGTTTGCATGGCTGACATTATTTACCTTAGGGGTTGATCCAGTTATTAAAAAATCAGTCGATCAGTGCTTTCGCCTGTTAAGGATATCAAAACAGGGCCAGAGAGGGACCCGTTTCAAAGTCAACTCACATGAAGTCCTGTTAGCAGACTCCAAGCTTGTCATCTGACTGCAACTGTTCATTGACTACTGATAAAAAGCACTTAATCACTTATGATGGTATGAAGTATGTTCACAGATGCATTTATTGTACAATCTATGGTAGCCTTATTTGGAGAGCTGTCCTCGCCCCTTTCAGAGGGCCACAGGGTGCGCAGAGGTACTGGGCCCAACCGTGGTGTTTGAGGCCATTTTCTCCTGATGTCCAGGGGCCTTACCTACTATGTATCCTGAGCAACTTGACCAAGAACTCCTTTTGCGCTTGACATTCAGTAGTAGCAGTGGAAGAGCAGTCAAAGGCTCCCTCAATGGGAGGAAGGATAGATATAGATCAGTGGATAGGACTCAGAACTCAAAGTGCACTCAGTGAAGTCAGTACAGTAAATAAATGCCCCCTTAAATACCTGCTTTTATATATAAAAAGAAGTACTTTATTTCTAACTATACACATTAAAAATAATAACATGTGTAAGCAATAACACAATCTCCTTGAGGTTGGGCCTCTAATGTTTATCTGGCACATTCCTGTCCAAACCTCTCCTTTGCAATGTGATCAGGGTTAATCCCCATTCACTGGTGGACGCACCCAGGGAATGCTTACTAGTAGGCCTTACTTGAGTCCCCACTGGCAGATGGGGTCACAGTCAAGGCTCACAAAAGTGTTGGCTCTTTGGCTCTGGTGGCCCCTTCTGGCATACAGGGTCACTGGAACGAGGCAGTACGGGCTTTGTGCTCTAACATGGCATGTAATGCATAGCTCAGTCAATGGCAGACCTCTCCTAGCACTGAATCACACCTTCACATTGGAAACAGCGGGGTCAATGCACAGCCGTCTCCTCACACCTCGCCCCAGGAGTCCGCTCAGTAGGGATTGCTACTGGGCCTTTCTCCCTCCAACAGTTTCCTCTTCCTCTCAGGGCACTCTGGTCTTGGTCTCTAGAGCAGCTGGTCTTGGATTCCCTGGGTGATTTCCCCTCACCCAGTAGGGAGGCTAGCTGGCTTTGGCCCCTAGTCCTGGCCACAGGCAGATGTCTTGCAGAGCTACTCCTTCTCACACAGCCCACCTGGCAGCTTGGCAGATGACACATTTTGGGGTCTCAAACTCCAACTATTATAGTCCATTTCCATCCACCAATTGTGATTTAGGGTCTTGGCCTTTGAAGTTTTATGCTGGGGTTCTGCTTCTTTTGAAGTGAATATTCTTCTTTTTGAAAGGCTGTCTGTCACAGCAAGAGAGACTCTGAAGCTGATAGTCCCACAACTTGGGCCATGGAGTGACTAGAGTTCACACCTGAATGTCAGCCACAGTGATATGTGCTTCAAAAGGTTAATCCCAGGTCCCAGCCCTACACTTTATGAGCCCCACCTCCTTCTTTAGATCTGTCCCTGCCCCTTTCTTGTGATCTATCACTGAATCAAAGAGCATTCTTTTGAAGTGTACAGGAGGAGTCTCTCTCTCCCTTCCACCAGTGTGTTCCATCCATCTCATAGGAATGCAATTATACACACATGTTTGGGGGGAATTCAACCATTTCTCATGTCTTCACCAGACAGGCATGGGCTTCCCAAAATGTAACCTAGGGTCCTCTATGTAATATGCCTTTGCAGGCACTCTTGCCCTCAGTGTACATACACAGTATACCTATTGTCCAGCACTGCCACCTCCATGTATTGTGCCACCCAGGTGTACATGCATACGGCACATACAATCACTCTGTGAGCACTACTCAGTACTATATCTTTTCTGTATTGTGCATTGATCTGCTATTTAAAAACAGACACACTGCCAGCACACACATTCATTATGTGCATGCTACACAACAATTCACCGTTCATGTGTTGTACTTCTAGCAAGCACACATTCACCCAGCACATGATTTCACTGCACATACACTGCACTGTGTTACTCCTCCGATATAATGTATTCCTTGTGTTGTAGTTGGACTCTCACTCCTAGGCAAAACTGCTGGTTTAGGGATGACAGCAATTTTGTTTGTAGGCGACTAAGCCAGTCCTACAACAAGCTGCAAGTGTCTGCCCAACCCTCCTGGCTCACAAGCAGTACCTCACCAAAACCCAGACAGTAAAAGGTGATTTATGGCAGCCTTATGCATGGACTCTAGAATGCAACATCTCAGGGGACACGTGGTGGAGTGGGAATTACCCTTTTCTCAAGTTAGCAATAAGTCTCAGTCACACACAAGCAATGAAGGGAATGCAGGAGAGTTTTCAATATATTTATTGAGAAGACCGCAACCTACGGTAAAATGCATGTGCTGCAATGATAATGAATAGTAAAAGAAGCATAACTGTGAAGATGAGAGTCATGAATACAAAGACCTTGTAACTCGTGTGCATATTCCCTGCGCTTATTTCGCCAATGCATAATTCTACATAGTGTACATTTACAAAATACCTGATATGAACCTCTTTTCTTTTTTTCTACATGGGGAAGACATTTTCCATGCAGAGAAACCCATTCCTCTATATCTCCTCTGCGTCTGGAAGGGATCTGTTTCCCTCCCCATCCAAGAATGGGAGTTATTCTACCTTTTCTCATGGTGGAAAAAAGATTGATTCAGAGCTCACGAAGGCCAACAAATGTACATGTTTGTGTTCAGTCACAGTTCTCTTACATAAAAGTCACTACTCCGTATTTCCCTGCACACACGCTGAAGAAATCCTCATTTTAACGAGTGCTGCATACCCTAATTAAAACGATTTATTGCCATGGGTTAAACTGGAATTTGTTACAAAGCTTTGAAAGCTTTTAAAAGGAAAGGAGGTGAAGAAATGCAGTGTTTAATAAATGTATCTGAAATTATGAAACATGGTTTTGCTAAATTTGAGAGTATGAGAATGTTTCAAAAAAGTAGGAAATTAATGAAGTCACTTGTATTTCACAAGACATGACAACGACTGCTTAATTCATTTATAATCCACTGCTACTTTAGAGACAACATGTTAAAATGGATCCATTTATACAGCTGCTTCACAAAATACTCATTGGTGGAATAGGATAATGAGTGATTATTCAACGATGGTAGTGCATATGTCATTTGTAAACAATTATCCACTGCGAATAGGTACAGTGACTATTATTTAAACAGCAAATTTTCTGTGGTTAAAAAAGTAACACAACGTAGGTGTCATTACGTACGGCAACAGTAACACCTGTTGTTTACAATGATTAGGATAGGCAAAAATGGTGTAATAAGCACTCACTTAGAGCATTGGAGTAAAATATCATTCTTGTTATTAACATATTACCCATGTTAATTGTATGCTATATATGGTCCACTCCCAAATCATCTGCTCCTGCTTCCAACATTTACATACGAAAAGAGGAGTCATGGGGTAGCTATATAAAACATAAAAAAGTGGTTAAAAAAAATCACCCCTTGAGATAACTCCCCCAACTCGTTCAAATTAAAAAATAAATACCCAACCTCGTTCAATCCACACCGCAGCACTCTGAAAAGGCATTACCCTTCCCTAATCCGAATTTATAACAAATATCTTGGCATCTTCCATCCTCTGCCCTTTGCAAAACTCTACCCCAAAACTGGACATAATTACCTTGTCTCCTTCCACCCATCCCCAGCATCCTCTGCGAAATCTCACTCCACCCAGGCCAAAGCTTCGCTCCCGCCTCTGAGAGAGTGGCGTGCCAGCACTGCACTGACAGTGGCTGTCTGAGACTTGCTTGCCAGAAAGCTTTATTTTTTAATTCTCAGTGCGGGTGTTAGAAATTGAGTCTCTGGTTGGCAGTCAGTTTGTACTCTGTCCAAGCAGGGACCCCCACTCTAGTCAGGGCAAGGGAGATACTTACTTAAGCTAACCCTGCTCATCCCCTTGGTAGCTTGGCACAAGCAGTCAGGATTATCTCAAAGGCAATGTGTAAAGTATTTGTACAAAAACACACAGTAATACAGTGAAAACATTACAAAATGGACACCACACCAGTTTAGGAAATTAGCCAATATTTATCTAAATCAAAAAAGACCAAAATGACAAAAAACCAACATACACAAGTCAAGATATGAATTTTTTAAAATAATAGGATCTTACTCCAAAGAAAACGTTGTTGTTACATAAAGTGCCTGATTTGCGTCAAAAATAAAGCCGCACAGGCGAGCGTTCATCAGAAAAGCCAGCGATGCGTTGATTCCTTACCGCAAGTGAGGCCCTTTATCGTTACTTCTCCGGTCAGGTATGGGATGCATCTCTCCCGCTTTTCTCTCCCGCAAGAGAGCGGTGTGTCGCTTTCCGGATGGGGCACCTCGGATTCGCGCAGGTTCACATTTTGATGCCCGGAGATGATGCGTGCAGAATCTAGCCACACGGTGATGGAAAACCGTGTTGCATGGGGTTTGCGTCGTCTTTAGCAGCCTCAAACAGGTGTTGCATTGTTTCTCCGCTATGCAAGTGATGCGTCGATTTCCCAGCCATGATGGAGGTGGTGTGTTGATTTCAGCCGCAAGGCGGGTGGCGCGTCGTTTTTCAGATGCGTTGCAGGTGGTGTGTCAAAATATTCCCTGCAAGGCTTCCTGTGCTTGGATTTCAGATCTTGTTCTCCTAGCTTCACCTTTCAAGGGCCCAGGGACTGGAGAGGGCATCACTCGGCAGTGCAGGAGTCTCATCAGACAGTCCAGATGCTGGCAGAAGAAGTCTTTGATGGCCCTGAGACTTCAAAACAGAAGGCAAGCCCAGTCCAAGCCCTTGGAGGCACTTCACAAGCAGGAATGTACCACAACGTCCAGTCTTTGTCCTCTTTCAGGTAGAAGCAGCAACTGCGGGCCAAGAAAGCAAAGCACAGTCACAGCAATGGGCAGTAATCCTCCTCCAGCTCTTCAGCTCTTCTCCTTGGTAGAGGTTCCTCTTGGTTCCAGAAGTGTCCTACATGTATAAATAGGGAAGGTTTGGGCCTGGCAAGTGGGTACACTTGCCAGGTCGAATTGGCAGTTTAAAACTGCACACATAGACACTGCAGTGGCAGGTCTGAGCAATGTTTACAGGGCTATTCAGGTGGTGGCACAATCATTGCTGAAGGCCCACTAGTAGCATTTGATTTACAGGCCCTGGGCACCTCTAGTACACTTTACTAGGGACTTACTAGTAAATAAAATATGCCAATCCTCGAAAAGCTAATTACACATACAATTTACACAGGGAGCACTTGCACTTTAGCACTGGTCAGCAGTGATAAAATGCCCAGAGTACCAAAACCATCAAGAACAGGGTCCAGCACACAGTCAAAACATAGGAAGCAGAGGCAAAAAAGACAGGGGAGACCACGCCAAGGATGCCATGTCTAACAATGTGTTTACACCGACATGTGCTGAAAGAGAGGAGGGAAGTCAGTGTAGGTAATATGCCACCTATATGCTCTTGTCCTCTTCAGGTCTGTGGAGACTCGGGAGAGGTTGGAGAAGGTGTGTGAGCCCTTCCACCATTGCGCGCCAGTCTCTTGAGAACTAGGAGAAGTATCGGAGTAAAGGGGAAGCGAGCATCTCCCTAGTAGATGTCAGTTTGGTTAATCACTATTGTGACGGCACTGTAGTGAATAACTGGACTTCGACCATTCGCAATATGAAATCCATACACAGAACAAATACAGTAAGCATGAGGAGCATGAAAACAGACATCCCTAAGGTTTGATTTAGAGGTCGAGGTAAGGGAAAGAATGCGCATGATTTTTTAAAAAATGTATAATTTTTTTTAATCGGCTTATATATAGCTTCGTGGCTGAAAGCATCCGACAACTAGGCCTGGGTGTGGCCTTAACGTGGCAAGTTTTAAATTGGAATGTTGGTTCAGATTTTTTACTGTAGTGTAACTATTTGTTATATCCCAAATAAACTCCAAAGAGCAATGGAGCCCTTTAGATGGGGGTAGATCATCTCGAGTGGGACAGTGTTGAAAACAGGTTACATGACTCGGGATGCGATGAGGGTGGGCCTGTGATCGTTTTGCTTGAATTACTGCGAAGATGTTCGTTTTAGAATAAATAGACATCATTACCAAATTATTAAAAATGTAGAGGCACTATAATGTTCTTTGCTATTTCCTATTATAATTCGCTGTTTACATCAACACAATTTTAAGATTTGACTTTTAGTATGATTAGTGAACTGAATCTTAAAAATAATTAATCTATAATATATATTTTCAAAAGTTGATTAAAAGGGATAATTGTTCCAAATAAGCAGGGCTGAGAATGCACTGTTGTTGAAAATACCTCCATTCCTTGATCCTTATTTTCTGTTTCAGTAACAAAGAATGAAACATAGCCTTTTGAACCTTTTACAAGATTTGCGACTTTATTAGTACTCTGCATATGGTAGCTATCTTTGCATGGAACACCTTTTAGCCTGAATGCCCATCATGGAAACCTAAGAAATAATTCAGTGTTCATTTTATTTCAAATACTTCTTGCTGGAGCTTGGTGTCTTGAACCCCAATACAAGCATGTTAGAAATTGGGGTTTCTAGTATACACCCTTGTCCAAGTAGGGACTACAATCCTAGTCAGGGTAAGTCACAACACAATTCAAATTATCCTGTGTCCACCTCACTGAGCAGTCAGGATTAACTTAGAAGGCAATGTGTAAAGTAGTTGTGCAATAAATCATATAGTAACAGTGAAAACACCACAAAAATACACCACACAGGTTTAGAAAATTAGATAATATTTATCTGAATAAAATAAGGTAAAAACTATGAAAATCTAATGTTCACAAGCAAAGTTATGAATTTGTAATGATTAAATCCCACTAAAGTGCTTAGAAACACAATAGCTCCAACTGGGGCAACCACGATGTCATTGACGGAGTCCTTCCTAATAGTCAGACCCCACAGGTGCCAGTCATGGAGTTGCACGGACCCCCAGGTACAGTACCTTTGAAAATGAAGATACAAAGACATCACACTGAGTGGTGGAAGTGAGGCGTCGCTGGGGTCCCTTACGGTGGGGAGATGAGGCATTGTTTTCGTCTTGTGAGACAGGGGAGGCGAGGTGTTGGTTCAGTCTTGTTGCAGGGATAGCTGGTGCAACGTCGATGGGGATGTGTCGGTTCCTTGTGACCCAGAGGGGTCAATGGATCCAGTTGCTCAAGACGTGATGAGTCGACTTCACAGTGTTATGATGATACTGCGTGACATCAGCGGTGTAGCAGCAATGTCAGACTTGCATTGCAGGCCGTGGGCGTTGCTTGCAGCAATGTCCATGGAGTGGGAGAAGGCTGCGGTGTCGGGGCTGGCATCGCTGACGTCGGAAGACTAGTTAAAAGCTAATAGATTAAGCCTTTGCTGTCCCTGAGACTTCAGAGTCAGGAGCATGCTCAATCCAAGCCCTTGGAGAGCACTGTTGGAGAAGGCAGATTCCTTCCAGCACAATCACAGGCCAGCATGCAGCAGGGCAACAAGCAGGGCAGCAGTACTTCTCAGTAAAGTAGTCCAGATGAGTCCTTTGGCCAGACAAGCATTTCTTCTGACAGAGTTCAGGTGTAGATCCAGATGTGTCTGACTTGGTGGGGTCAGAGACCCAGTTTATTTACCCCAAAATGCCTTTAAAGTGGAGGAAACTTCAAAGAGTGGTTTTGAAGTGCACAAGTTCCCATTTCAGCTCAGTCTTGTCTACAAGTATCCCTTTGGTAGGTTATCAGTCCTTTGTGTGAGGGCAGGCCCCTGACCTTTGAAATGTAAGTGGGAGCCCCTCTGCCCTTTCTGCCTACGGAGACCCATTCGGTATGCAGATGTATGCTGATGCGACTGAGTGTCCTGTGTTTATTGTTGTCTCAGTGGAATACACAACATAGCTGTCAACCAGAGCAGACCGGACGTGGATTGGAGACAGGCTGTAAGGCACAGACAGCAGTAAGTGCAGAGAAATGCTCACTTTCTAAAAAGTGGTATTTCTAAAATAGTAATGTTAAATCCAACTTCCCCAGTAAGCAGGATCTTCTATTACCATTCTGGCAATACTAAACATGACAGGGCTACTCCTTCCAGATCGGAATCTACCACTACTGTGAGTCAGCCACAGTAGTGAAAAACTACGTTATGTGTTTTTCACTACCAGTGCATGTCCTGCCTTTTATCTACATAGCACCCTACCCTATGGGCTACCTAGAGCCTACCTTAGGGGTGTTATATGTAGAAAAAGGGGAGTTCACGGTTTGGCAAGTAGTTTTAAATGCCAAGTCAAAGTGGCAGTGAAACTGCACACACAGGCCTTGCAATGGCAGGCCTGAGGCAGGGCTACTTGGTGGGTGGCACAATCAGTGCTGCAGGCCCACTAGTAGCATTAATTTACAGGTCCTGGGCATATGAAGTGCACTTTACTTGGAACTTATAGGTGAATCAAATATGCAATTGGGTAGGAATCCATATTTAGGGGAAAGAGAGCATGCACTTTAGCACTGATTAGCAGTGGTAAAGTGCACTGAGTCCTAAAACCAGCAAAAGGGTGGTCAGAAAATTTGAGGGAGCCAGGCACAAAGTTCAGACATTGACCACCCTAGGGCTGTCAGGTCTAACAATGCAGGTTTATTAACAGTAGTTACTTCTGCCATCAAGGGTCCAATGGATAGAGTATCTAACAGCCTAATTCTGGATAAACCATGGTGCAATTGTTTCCTTTCATGTTCCCATCAGTAATAGCCCCAATATCCAAGCTATACTTCGTGTAACAGTGATTCATCACAGATGAAAGATGTATAATGTGTATAGTGTGCCATTAGGTTGCAGTCCAGAATACCTGACTCTTTTTGAATTGGAAAATGTATTTTTGGTGGTGGGTTGTTATTTATGCAGATAAAGAAGCTCACCCCATCCCTGCATAAAAATATGAATCAGATGTGATACTGAGCAATAGTAAACCTGCCTATGTATCCTGTGTAAAGCCTTAGACAGCTGCACCCATGGAGTGTTCTCCAGTCACAAAATACCAAATACCTCCTGACTTCGGACTTGCAAGTTCATGATACTTACCACGGAGCTAACACAGCTTCAGGGTTAGAAGAGGTTTTACTGTGCTAGGTACTGGTGATCCATATATGAACTGGATATATTCGAATCTGAAGAGACACCAGAGTGTAGATGCAAATGTAGAGCCAGCCTTGTAAGGTGGTAGCCTTCCTATAATACCACAAAGTCGTGTGATCTGATAACAGAATGCGACCAAGATGGAGGAGGATGTCTGATGACAGATGGTGATTAATATAATACACTTCTCTCAATAGCTGATCATCTTTCTAAATGACGTATTTAACAATGGAATTCATGCATCAAGAGAAAGAATAGTGCCAAATTTTGATATCTCAGTTATTTGGGCCTTAGGGCTTCTAGGCAGATTCGTATATGCTCTCCTTTCGCTACACACAAAAAGAGTGCCTGGAGTAAATTTTAGTTTTTTGGGTGAGACTACAACCTCATTTGAAGTCAATAAGAGGATCTGACAAGGGTGCTTTCTAGCACTAGTGCGACTACACATAGGGGCTCATTCTGAGCCCGGTGGGCGGCGGGCGCCGCCCGCCTGGCGGGAACCGCCATATGGACGCTCCGCGGTCGAAAGACCGCGGAGGCCATTCTGGCTTTCCCGCTGGGCTGGCGGCTGACCGCCAGAAGGCCACCCGCCAGCCCAGCGGGAAACCCCTTCCCACGAGGAAGCCGGCTCCGAATGGAGCCGGCGGAGTGGGAAGGTGCGACGGGTGCAGTTGCACCTGTCGCGAATTTCAGTGTCTGCAAAGCAGACACTGAAATTCTTTGTGGGGGCCCTCTTACGGGGGCCCCTGCAGTGCCCATGCCATTGGCATGGGCACTGCAGGGGCCCCCAGGGGCCCCACGGCACCCCATACCGCCATCCTGTTCCTGGCGGGCGACCCGCCAGGAACAGGATGGCGGTATGGGGTGTCGGAATCCCCATGGCGGCGCAGCAAGCTGCGCCGCCGTGGAGGATTCCTCAGGGCATCGCAAAACCGGCGGGAGACCGCCGGTTTTCCTGTTCTGACTGCTGCCAAACCGCCGCGGTCAGAATGCCCGGCGTGGCACCGCCAGCCTGTTGGTGGTGCTCCCGCATCCCCGGCCCGCCGGGGTCGGAATGAGCCCCATAGTTATAAATGACTTGGAAGCTACTTTGTCTCTAATGTCACCTGACATCCTTAGACTTCACAGCTTATCAACTCCTCAGTACTAGACCTTGGTTTACGGTTTTCTAGTAAAGGGGACCAGATCATGGAAGTCCAAAGGAATGACTAGGAGCTAGAAGTACTAGCCATTTTGTGGTTGCAAGCCCTGCAATTCACAAAATCACTGGGTTTCCAAGCCCAAAATGGGTCTAAATTCATTTTGCAATTCAGCAAAGGGTTTCTGAAAAGTAAAATGGGATTCAAATGTGCAATTTGGAAGAGGCGTGTTTAGAGCATAGCTTCCAAATTGCAAACTGACATGCAATGTTCAATGATTTGCAACCTTCATTCTGAGTGCAAAGCATTGAAGAGTTACCGATTCCTCAAAGGAGGTTGTAATACATTCATGTTAAAAAACGTTTGTTTGGGAGTAAACAATAATCCAGGGGACCACTGAAATTTTTAAACAAACGTTTTAAAACTCAGTTCTGTTCCTATATTGCGTGGCAAACAGAGACACAGTGGTCTGCTGATCATAATATGCCATCATCGCTATCGAAGTGGACTGCGTCGTAGACTGTGACCTACTTCATGCATATTAATTAGGTATGTCAAATTTCGACCCACTCTGTATCTTTGTAATATGAATTGACTTAATCTATGTTAGTTCTCAAAATCTGATTTCATAGCAAAAAGGCGGTGTGCAATTTAAGATTTTATGACTTTTGTGAACGAAATGTTAATACCCCTGGCCCTTGATTTTTTTGAACACTGCCCACAGCTTGCCAATTTATAATTTTAAAAAGAGGTCTGTTCTCAATGCTTGCCTGTGAGACCTGACATCCTTTGTATGGTATTGCCAAAACTTCTTTGCTTCATTCCTCCTGTTTTCCTAAATTTGTTTTCTTTAGGACTCTGCACAGTTCACCACTGCTAACCAGTGCCAGAGTGCTTGTGTTCTCTCCCTAAAACATGGTTAAATCGGCTTACACCTAATTGACACATTAAATTTAATTCTACTCCCCTATTAAATGGTACTAAATGTACCCAGGGCCTGTAAATTAAATGCTACTAGTGGGCCTGCATCATGCATTGTGCCACCTACTACAGTAGTCATTTAAAAAGTGTCTCAGGCCTGCAATTGCAGCCTGTTGTGCAGTTTAAGACTGCTGTTTTTACCTGGCAAACTAAACCTTTTTCTGAGCCGAAGCCTCCCTTTTTATGTCTTGCCTAACAGTAGGGATGCATTGTTTGTTATAATGGATATTGTTTACAGTAAAGGGCTTGGACCTGCCCTTACTTACCATTGGTTCCCTCTATCTTCACTCTTCAAGCAGCCTTTTAGTTGGTCATCGTAGGCCATTGCCTCAATTCCATTCCTTCAGTGGGGCAACAGGCGAAGTAGAAATTGATTAACCTTAATTAGTGGCCATCCGCTGCTCGCGGTATGATTAAGGTATTATTTATTTTTCCCCCCTCCAGCTCCCCCTTGTGCTTCTTTCCCCTCTAGCATGAACTCGACAAGAAGGTATTGGAGCACTTAACATGAGCTTTAGTTACGTTTCATTCATGTTTTTTATTTTCTTGAAGCAGAGACACATTAAACAACATTACATTCATTTTATTTATATGTTTTGTTTAATCATGGGGCAATTAGGTGATTTGCTCAGACTCAGACGATGTTGAGCTGATGCCGAGAATCAAACCTGGCCGCCAGTGCCATTTTCCGGCATTTAGGCCCTCATTACGACCTTGGCGGGCGGCTTCGGACCACCGGGCGGCGCCAATGCAGCCGCACCCCCGCCGCGGCCATTTGGAGATCCCCGCTGGGCCGGCGGGCGGAAACCTAGGCCCAGCTGGGATCTCGGCCGCAACACAGGAGCCGGCTCCAAATGGAGCCGGCGGTGTTGCGGCCGTGCAACGGGTGCAGTTGCACCCATCGCGCTTTTCACTGTCTGCATAGCAGACAGTGAAAAGCTGCACGGGGCCCTGTCAGGGGGCCACTGCACTGCCCATGCCAATGGCATGGGCAGTGCAGGGGCCCCCAGGGGCGCCACAACTCCCCGTACCGCCAGCCTTTTCCTGGCGGTTCAAACTGCCAGGAAATGGCTGGCGGTAGGGGACTCGTAATCCCCTGGCCAGCGCTGCAAGCAGCGCTGCCCTGGGGGATTAACACCGCCGGGGCAATTGTGGCTTCCGCCCCGGTCGTAATGCCATGGGAAGCACCGCCAGCCTGTTGGCGGTGCTTCCTCCGAAACAGCCCTGGCGGTCTTAGACCGCCAGGGTTGTAATGAGGGCCTTAGTGCTTTGAACTGATTGTTTCACCTGCCCGGTACTTTGTCAGGGAATATATCACTGCTTCCCCCATAGTTGCTTCCTTGTAGTTGTTGCTTGTTCTCTTTAAATGATTCCATCTTCTGCTTTAAGTGAAACATGTCTTTAAAAATTATTGTCAACTACCAAGCAAATTCCTTTATAACTACACTCTTTCACAGTCTATTTTTATTTGTGGTACAAGCCCTGTTTTGTCTTCGGTGAACTCATCAACATCAGCAATTTATTTGTTCCTTTCTATTCAGATTGAACATTACTGTGGTAGCCAAAGGAATGCATTTGTATACTTGTTGTGCATCCTTACTTTCACAGAATGCAGACTTATATGTCTTGCACTGCTGCTTGGAGGAATTATACAGGGGTGTAAGCAGCAGCCAAGATGAGTGTTCACTTCTTCTCCACTTCTCTTGTCTGCTGCATGTGTTAGCATGACACTGAAATGATCAATGTCAGTTGTGAGGACCATTCCTCTTGCCCCCCACACCCTGCCTCTGTACAGACTATAGTGCAGAAGACAACCTTGGGAGAACCGTTTTTCTTGCTATTTTTGGATCAAGGAGAGACAATAGTTGCAATGCTTTCAAGTGCTGCCTGTTATTTACTCTTCTGCTGCCAGACTCAGGCATTGCTACCTTGAGCTCAGGACTGAGCTCGAATGCTAAATCAGAAGATGTTTTTTGCTATGTTTCTAGAACTATTGCTTTGAAACAAAAAGCGCTATGACATGGGCAACCCTGGATGTGTCATAGTGCTTTTTTCACCTTCTCCCTACCCTGTACCTGTTTCTTACTCACCCACCACTCCATTGTCTTCCCTTCCCACTTGCTTCCTCCTGTTTCTTCTCATCCCCTCCCTTCCTGTTTCTTCTTCACCCCCTCTCGCCTACATCTTGTTTCTTCTCCCCCCACCAGCTCACAACCTGTTTTATCTCCCCTGCTGTTGTGTCCTCCTGTCCGTTTCTTCCTCCCCTTCGATCCCTGTTTATTCTGCTTCTTAGTACCCGCCTTCCCGCCTCTGTTTATTCTCCCTCTCCAACACACCTCTTTTTTGAAAAAACAGCGCTGGCCACTTTATAGCACTTTTTAAATCGTCCTATTGCCCATCCCTATCGGTCCCCCCCTTAATTGCCAAAGCCAAAAACTCACCCATGGGCGAGATCTTTTGGCTTTGCCAGTGCCATTTAATGCTTATTAGTCACCCCTAAGGCAGGCCCTAAAAGCTCAAAGGGCAGGGTGCAATGTAGGGACATGGGACATGTGGGTTTAAGGTTTACATGTTCTGGTAGTGAAAAACTCCAAATGTCGTTAGTTACTACTTTAAAGCCTATATCTCCCATTGACTAACATGGGGTTACCACATTACATTTAATAAGTGATAAAATGTGAATGGAGGCAGGTAGAGATATACTGTTTGGATTTAAATAAATTGCAAAAAATCAGTTGTGCCTTCTGCCAGTACCTGGGTCACATGACTAGGATTAGCTTAGCTGTTGGCCTTTGTGTATTCCTCCCAGACAGTGAGACAACAGGCTGGCGGTAACTACCGCCAAATATGACCATGGCAGTGATAGCTCCGATAGACAGCCAATGTACCACACCGACCGCCAGGGTGGAAACAACAGTCACCACGGTGGTAGCTGCCTACAGCCAGGCGGAAGACAAAGCTCTGCCCACCATATTAAGACCCTGCAAACCACCACCTTTTCCGGGGCAGTACCAATGCCAACAAAAGCCTGGTGGAAGCAGAGTGCAAAAGTGAAAGGACTCACCATTGGAGACACAGGGAAGAACCACGCCACCATGGAACCTGAACTGCAAGTTTTCCAGATGATCTTCTACGTTATGCTCCACCTGGAACACCAATGCCGGCGAAGACGACGACGGTGAGTACAGCTGCCTAGCACACAAGGGAGGGAGGGAGGGAGGGAGGAAAACGACAGTGACACTCACACGCACAACACACACCTGACAAACACAAACCATACACACAACCAGCTGCATTACAAAAACAATTTAACCCCGAAAACCTGTAGAATAATGCAAGGACAACAGGTATTTACAAAAGTGATTGTAATCAGTTCATCATCAAAATTAAGAATCCAATTTGGACATGACACAGATATGTACACTTGTATAAAAAAGGGACACTGCCCAGTCCATAGTTCAAAGGGGCCACATGGCCACAGGGCACAGTCCAAGGCCCAACTCCAATCCGGATAGAACACTGCAGGGGCATCAGTTGTCAAATAGGCAGGCACCTCAGGGGGTGGGAGGGCACCTCAGCTGGATGCGGGGACAAGCCCACCGGTTCTGGAGGGGGCAACATGCCCATTGCTTTGTCCTGGGGAGTGTAAGGCCACAGTCTCTTGAGTGGGTGTCTTCCCCACTGGTTCTGGAGGGGGCAACATGCCAATTGCTTTGTCCTGGGGAGTGCAAGGCCACAGTCTCTGGAGTGGGTGTCTTGCCCAGAGGTTCTGGAGGGGGCAACATGCCCATTGATTTGTCCTGGGGAGTGCAAGGCCACAGTCTCTGGAGTGGGTGTCTTGCCCAATGGTTCCGGAGGGGGCAAATACCCATTGCTTTGTCCTGGGGAGTGCAAGGCCACAGTCTCTCGAGTGGGTGTCTTCCCCACTGGTTTTGGAGGGGTAAGCCTGCACAGTAGCCACTGGAGGGTAGACTACATTGCATCCGCCGGCGGTGATGGCTGCATGCTGGTGGTGGTTGTGGAAGGCTCCTGGACAGCCCCTGCACTCTGTGATGGCTGCATGCTGGTGGTGGTTGCGGGAGGCTCCTGGACAGCCCCTGCACTCTGTGATAGCAGTGCATCCACGGTTGGCAGTGGGGGCCCTGTGACAGCTGGTGGTGGTGGCGGTGTTTGGATGACAGCTTCCACTGGCGTAGAGTGCCTCTTCTCCTACTGGTCATGGGTTTGGGCTCCCTTACCCTTCCTGCCAGGGGTGGATGGGCTCTTCCCCCCTCTGCCTGGTGGTGCAGGATCCTTTCCCTTCTTCCCAGTTAGTGCAGGCTCCTTCCCCTTCCTCACAGCTGGTGCCAGACTCCCAGGTTGTGCTGCCTCCTTCCCCTTCAGTGCTGTAGTTCTGGTATCCCTACGACCACAAATGGGTGGTGCTACCACTGTCCCCGTGGACTGTTTGGCTGAGGTGCTGGGCTGTGTCCTTGCTACCCTGCTCATACGTACAGGACATGGGGGAGGGGGAGGGAAGAGGTCAAGTTGGGCAAGGAAAAGCTTTCTAGGGATGTTGGGGCGGGAAGAGGGAGGAGTAAAGGGAGTGGAGGATGAGGGAGTGGTCGTTGGAGGTGTATGTCTGCTGGATTTGGGTGCAGGTGCATGGGCTGTATGCTGTTGTGAGGTGGATGGCTGGTGGGTGTCTGAGTGCTTGCGTTTGTGTCTTTTAGGGGGGACAGACACGGTGGGAGAGGACACAGGGGACGAGTGCATTGATATTGTGGAGGTGTCTGCCAGTGAGGTGTGTGTTCTGCTTGGTGTGGTGATGATGCTGGTAGTGGATATTGATGTAGTGCATGCAGGTGTGAGTATGGACGTAACTGGGTGGGAGGTGGACGAGGAGTAGGAGGGGGAGACAGTGGAGATAGTGGTTGTTGTCGTGTCTGGAATGGTATGGTGTTTGTGTGAGTGCCTGTGGAATTAAATGTGTTGCTTGAGCTTGCCTGTGACACTCTTGGGTGTTGTCTTGTGTGCATGCTCGTCTGTCTGTGTGCTTGGGATGGGTTGGGGTTGAGAAGAATGGGACTGGAAATTGGAAGTTGGAGGGGGACGGTAGAAACATCGACAATGGCTGCCATCAGACAGGTGATCAAAGCCTGAATCGATCTCTGTTGAGCCGCCCATCCACCATGAATGCACTCCAGGAATGCACTGCATTGCTGCATCTGGGATGCCAGCCACTAGATGGCATTCACAATGGTTGACTGCCCTACTGAAATGGATCTCAAGAGGTCAATAGCCTCCTCACTCAGGGCAGCAGGGCTCACTGGGGCAGGGTCTGAGGTGCCTGGAGCAAAGAAGATGTCCACCCTCCTGGGTGAGAAGGCACAGACAACTTGCTGAGGGGTTACTGGGAGGGCGGTGCAGGTACAGGGGGTGGTGGCTGTACCTGCAGCAGGGGTGGTCACAGAGGTGTCTGCCACTACCAGAGAGCTCCTATTGGAGGAGGTATCAGAGTCTGTGTTGTCCCCTCCAGTCTCCGCCTCCCCTCCCTCTCTATCCCACTGATTCCCTCAGCGTCAGTGGATTCTGCCTCCAGGGTCCTGTGGGATGCAGCTCTCTCTGTCACTGGTGCCTCTGTTCCTCAGCCAGATGATGCTAATGCACTTAAGGACAGGATGACAAAGCAAGAAAAGGGGGGAGAGAGATAAAGGATACACTGGGTCAATGACTGCAACACCACCACCGTTGGCATACACAGCACCCTCACACACAGGGAACAGGCCTACGCAATATGCATTGCACTACCAGTGAAATGGCTAGTCACTAAGGAATGAGGAGGGCCACACAATCCGCCAATAGCAGCACAGCTGGGACCCACGCAGCCCTGCCTAGAAGTTAATACTAACAAGCTAGGTAAGCAGTATTTTACATTCAAACCCTTAGCCACCAGCGGACCTACGCTGCTATGCCTGGCCTGGGCTAGGGGAACCAAAGGACACACAATCACCACCCGGATACCACCCCACCAGCTGTAAGTTGTGTGATAGCCACTGTACTCACCCCCTTGTGGCTGCTGTGATGCCCTGAAGCGCCCATCCAGCTCTGGGTAGGCCACCGCCAGTATGCGGGCCATCGGGGTGTCAGGACCCAACGAGCACCCCTTCCTCTTTTGGAGGCCATCCCCAGCTGGGCCCCCATGGTCTTCTGTGCCCAGCGTTTCAGGTCCTCCCCCATTTCCGACAGTGGGTGCTCCGCCTTCCATAGACCCCCAGACGCTATATTCCCAGCTTTTGATGGGCGCTGACCTGCAGAGGTAATATAGACAGGAGAAAACCATTAGACAAACAGTCCAGCCGGTCACACACCATTGGCACACACATAGCCCAGTGCACAAGATGTACACCACCAAGAGGACATCCGCCCACCCCCTTACACAATGCTTTCACACACAACTCCATACATTCATGCCATATGCATCATGCCCACAGTGTACTCACCTGTTGGTCTGGAGGCATATACAGCAGTCTGTACTGGGGTAGGACCCCATCCACCAGTCGGTCCAACTCCTCAGAAGAGAAGGCTGGGGCGCTTTCCCCGGTCACATGGGCCATGGTAGGTTCCAGACACAGGTCACAGCAGCATATGCAGTGTAGGTCCTCTCGTATGGAAGGTCAGGAAACAAATGAGGATTGAGATAAAAAAAAATGGCGGTCACATCTGCGGCGGTGCATACCCTCACCGCGGGCGTAGATCTCCATTGGCCACTGTACCACATAGGGCCCAATATTATCCAAAGAGGAATTGCACGACCGCCTACGCCACAACGTCGGCAGAATTAGCTCACTTCCACCTGTCCCTCCACACAGGAGAGGCGGTTGTCATTTCAGGGGGACGAACAGGCCTATTGATAATTGCTGTGCCCCAGGATAAATAGGCACATACATTATCAATCACACTCTCCCTAAGTATGTTTGCACAATGTGGACTGCTGTTGTGGTATAGTTGTTCAAATTGTGACAGCCTACTCACTCTTGTGTCCCTTAGATACCTACTGCTGCGGATGAATAGAGATGGAGACATACCCAGTGTACAGACCCCTGGTGGACTTGGCTACACTGGAGGACACGCACATTATACTCATCTATAGTCTGGACAGGGCCACAATCACAGAGATGTGTGCCCAGTTGGAATGTTACCTGATCTCAGCTATCTGACATCCCACTGGGATCCCCCCTCTTGTGCAGGTTTTATCAGTGCTCCATTTCCTAGCAACTGGTTCTTTCCAAGTGACAATGGGATTGGCAGCAGGAATGTCGCAGCCAATGTTCCCAATCATGCTAGCAAGAGTCTTGTCTGCCCTGATAAAACACATGTGCAGCTACATTGCTTTCCTCCAGGTGGAGGATTTGGCCACTGTGAAGGCCGGGTTTTATGCAATGGGACATATCCCCAATATAATTGGGGTGATTCACGGAACCCATATTGCATTTGTCCCCCCCCCGCCAGAATGAACAGGTGTACAGGAATCGTAAAAGTTTACACTCCATGAATGTGCAGATGGTATACCTGGCGGACCAGTACATCCCCCGTGTCAATGCTAAGTATCCTGGATCGGTGCATGATGCCTTTGTCCTAAGGAATAGCAGCATCTCAAATGTGATGTCCAAATACAGAGGCACAGGGTGTGGCTAATAGGTGAGCCCTGGTTCACACCCAGTATATGTTGGTAAATGCCTATGGTGTGGGCCATATAGGATAGTGTGTGTCTAAATGTTGTCCCTCAATATTTGCAGATGACTCTGGTTACCCAAACCTATCATGGCTGCTGACCCCTGTGAGGAATGCCAGGACAAGTGCAGAAGAATGTTATAATGAGGGACATGGGCAAACCAGAAGGATCATTGAAAGGACCTTTAGCCTCCTGAAGGCCAGGTTCAGGTGCCTCCATCTGACAGGTGGATCCCTGTGCTACTCACCCAAGAAGGTATGCCAGATAGTAGTGGCATGCTGCATGTTGCACAACCTGGCCCTCAGACGCCATGTACCTTTTCTGCAGGAGGAGGAGACTGGAGATGTCCCTGTGGCAGCAGTGGACCCTGAGGACAGTGAGGATGAGGAGGCAGAGGATGAGGATGTGGACAACAGAACATTGGTGATACGTCAATACTTCCAATGACACACAGGTGAGACAGTGCAACTTCACATTTCTATGACTATTGGTGTATTCTGTGTGGCAGTGGCATGCTGGCATTACCCACTTCTTTCCCATACTTACTGTTACCTATGGATATTAGTTTTTCAGATGTTGGTGATATGACAACATTCTCCTGATGTGATCACAACAACCAGCTACAGATCATGAATTCCATGCTCATGCTATTTACAGTTAATGTGCAATGGTTGTAGCTGTTTCAATCAATACAGATTTGCAATACTTGAAATACTAGTAGTCGAGGTTTATCCAAGGGTGTTTATTGTTGACACCCTTAGATTCTCTAAGTGCCTTCCTCTAGGTTCTGTGGGCCTTATAAATATAGCCTTGTGTTTGTTTGGGCATCAGAAGAAAATTTGGAAACTTTTGAAACATTTTCCTCTAGAGTTCCAGAGCTTCAGTGAGACTTGCCAAAAAATATATCCGACTCACAGATCCACAGCATCAGATTGGTTTTCAGTTTGTGCTACTCAAAGATGCCCACACTTCAAAAAGAAAAAAAAAAGGAAGGGCCTCATTATGAACAAGGCGGACAGTGGTACACTGGCGGTAACACCGCCAACAGGCTGGCGGTGTTCTGCCAGTGTATTATGACTGTGGTGCATTAGCCACGGCCATACCGCCGGCCCCTCCACTTGACCGCCAGGCGGTCGTAATCCCCAACTGCCAGCCTGTGGAAAGGCTGGCTGTAAGGGGGACTCAGGGTGCCCCTGGGGGACCCTGCACTGCCCATGCACTTGGCATGGGCAGTGCAGGGGCCCCAGGCACAGCCCAATCACGCATTTCACTGCCCGAAATTCAGGCAGTGAAATGAGCGACAGGTGCTGCTGCACATCAACATTGCCGCCGGCTCTATTATGAGCCAGCTGCAATGTTGATGTGACTTTTCCGCCAGGCCAGTGGATGGAAACGCTGTTTGCATCCGCCGGCCCAACGGAAATTTCATAATAGGGAGCCACCAATACCGCCGGCACTGGCGGCATAGTGGTGCCTGCGGCTTCAGTGGTCTTTTTGAAAGACCACCGAAGTCGTAATGAGGGCCTAAGTCTTATTGAGCTTTGGGACTTAAAAAAATGTCAGTGAGATATCTCAAAATCTTTATAGAGTGGGAAGAACCAACATCCTTTTCTGTTTACTGATCCATAAGACTATTATTAGTTCAAAAGTGTCAATTTTTTTAAAAAGAGAACCACTGGGTGGGGCTATAAAGTAGGTGCAAGGAATGGGTGAGAGCAAAGAGGGGGAAAGCACTGCATGAGGGAGAGTGCAACACAGGGAAGGAGCATACATGAAAAGAAAAATACAGAGTGTGGGAATGAGAGAGCAAAGAACATGGATTGCAGGGTCAGAAGAGAAGCACTTGGGGAGCAAGGAGCATGCAAAAGTGACAGCAACATGGGAGCAGAGGAGAAGCACACAAGGGCAGGAACAACACCGAGAATGAGGTAGGCAGGGGAAAGATACACAAGAGAGTAACATAAAGTGAGGAAACTGGGCGTTTGTGGGGAGCACATTGGTAAGAAGAGCAAGTTAGAAAAGAGATAGACTTACATAAGCAAAAAGAAAAAAAGGTCCTCTGAAAATGAGCAGTGAATAAGTCAAGCCAGACAGATAGAGATGGTCTAAAGAGGTTGTGCTCCATGGAAGGGAGAAACAAGGGATGGACTAGCTGGGATAAGGAAAGTCATTGAATAAGAAACAAGGAAATGAGAGAGTCAGAAAGCAACCCAATGGCCCCTACAATGTTTTAGTAAGTTCACAAAAGGTGTTGTCAATTGAGAAAGTGTCTGCTGTCTGGTAGGCTCAACCTAAAAACGAGCCTTGATAAAGTGAAAGTACCCACAAAACATGCATCTGCAGAGTTCTCTTAATTTAAGAAACTGTTTTGGTGAAATAAACATTATATATGGTTCAATAAAAAATATAGCAATATTAGATATAATTTTAGTGACTACTAAATTACCAAGCTCCTCAAAATTGATTTGGTGAATGGTATTTCTACAAGCTGTGTGCATTTTTGGCACTATACTATTTCTTCAGACTCTTTGTTTACTGTATGTATTTCAAGTTGTTTGGGCTTCCGTTGTGTTCTAGAGTAGATTCCATTGTGTGTACATCCTGACTGTTAATAACTGCGCCTCTGGTGGGTTGGCTGTGGGCTGTTCACAGGCACTCTGTGGAGCATATAACTTGGTTGTGGTTTCCTGCACTTTCCCATTGGTTGTTGCCCACTATCTCTCCCAGGTTTATCAATACTGCATAGACTCCTCCTCCTATTATCGATGTCTCCAGTGTTGGACCGCTGCTGCTCCTGCATAGACTCTAAAGAAATTTTTTTTTTTTAGTTGTTAGCTGTTCCTTTCTGTGGACCGCTCCTCTGTTACTTCTGGGTGGACTCCGTGTAGCATGTACCATGGCTGTTATTCATTACTCCTCTGATGACTTGAGCGTCTGTTACTATTGGAAGAACAATAGTGCAAAACCCTTGTTGTTTTTTTAGCAGCGCCTTCATATCAGTTGCTCCTCCAATCCTCAGGCTACGCTCTTTCACATTCAAGGGTTGTTTAAACTGAATTATATGGCTCCCTGGCATAACCAAATGGTAAGTAACTGCATACACAACCATGCCTATTATCTCTCATTCTGCTACATTTCATGGTTATGTGCAGCTACCAGTTTGCCATCCAATGTTTAGTGCAATTCTTCAAACCCTACATACCTCCTGCTGCATTACCTTTATAGATCATACTACAACAAATACCATATCAACCATGCATTTTAAAATGATGATCAGCGACTCAATGCAACCTATGTTTATAAAATTTGAAACAGCTAAACACAGGGCTGGTGTACTCAAAGTGCATAGCCAAACAGAATCCTGAAAATAAAAACTCCTGAAAACAGATGTCCCTCACACAAGCCCTTAACTGTTAACTTACAGGATACTGAGATGGTTTACTGTGGTTCAATCAGCCAACTAACTCTCTCAAAAAGATCAGTGGAGCTCTTGGCAGCAACTAGTGACCTGGAATTCTGAAGCAGGAGACCCCTATTTTAGATAAAACAGTAGTTGGCACACAGTAGGTGGATGGGTTCCAATGATTTCCACCTGCTTGGAATGATTGTACCACTCCCTTGTTTCAACGCCCGATGCAGGAAGAAACTTGAGGATGTCTCATCAGGTTGCAATGCATGGCAACTGGTGAGGAAGTGAGGAAGCTTCAGAGAGTCTAATACAGAGAAGGGCTGTAAGAGGTGAACAGACAGGGCTTGATGGAGAAAACCTAATAGCAGCCATGGAGGTCATGAAGCAACCCTGAACTTCTAGTCAGCATCATAATGCGTGGCACTATCACACTACATCAGTGGTTCTCAACCTGTGGTCCGGGGACCCCTGGGGGTCCGTGAAACCTCCTCAGGGGGTCCGCGACTGCTTCGAAAATGAAATAATATTAACATATTATGACCCAAGCTTTCAGTAATTATTTAGTGTGGGGGGTCCCCCGATTCCAATAATGATTTAGTGGGGGTCCCTGGGTTCCAGTAATGATAAAGTGGGGGTCCACAGAAGTCAAAAGGTTGGGAACCACTGCACTACATGAATAAATATTTGCCTTCTCCATGCTTATGGCATCCGGAGATGGTGAAACAAACGAGGTACGTGAACAACAGCAAGATATTACGAATGAATAGGTACAGTGAACTAGCGGAAAGGCCTTGAAGTAACCGTTGTAGTTTTGTGACTGAGCTGTGGAAGATTCATTGAGAACACCATGAACAATGACAATGGGAATTAACAAATAAGATCCTGCATGAGTGCAGTGCTGCAGAAATAAACAGTGAAATGTGCTTGGGGGAAGACAATGGTGGCATCCATTTTGAAAAAGATGATGCTAGGCCTAAATTGAGGCCTAAATAACAACTGTCAGGAAAAAAGCACTTTTACAAAACATAGGAAAATCGTTTTAAAAGCAGTAGTACTATATCAGTATATTCATCTGCAATCAAGTGTTAAACTACAATCTGCAAGTTGTTAATGATACACAAAAACATAGATGCACAAAATTACTCCACACTACCTCCATCATCAAGAAGCAGCCCCACTGGTGCATAAATGGACGTTAGTTTTCTGAGGTGACTGCAAGGTGACATTTTTAGCCACTGATAAATGCACTACCATTTAAGATGGTAGTAACTAGCTGCTTGCCCCTGCTTGCTTAGAGCCAAAGGTTGTTTGCAGATTATTTTTTGCATGTGTTCAGAACTGGACAGTGGTCATTTTGTTGTGATGCTAAGTTGTTAACAGGAGCCAAAGAAGCAGTGGGATGCATCGAGTAAACATATACTGGCCACGTAACAACCTTCCTTGGCTTTTAATATGTATCACTTTCCATAAACCATGATACACCTTAGACCAGCGGCGAGGCTCATTTCTAAATTATATCTGCACTACCTACAAATAATTTCCAAATGTTTACTTTGCCAGGAGGTGAATAAGGGGCTTCCCAAAGAAAATTGTTTTTGTACTGCTACTCTGAAGCCAGACTTTCTGTACAGAAATATGTTCTCGCTCCGTGAAGCGAAAGTTAGCAGTTATTTTCAGACACGTTTCCTGGAGTATAAAGGAGTGACATTTAGAGAGAATGGACCTCAGTGACTCATGCACTGTACGGCGCTGCTGCCCCGCATGGAAAAAATGCAACCTCCCCGTGGTCCCCGCTCATGAGAGATGGCTTTGTGCGAACTTTATTCACAGCGCTGCGATAACTCTGGCCTTTCCGCCCAGTTCACAAATGTTCTTACATTTTACTTTAAAAAATTCACAGGGCTGGACAGAGGAGATAAAGCAGCTGTATATCCTATTTGCCAGTAGATTTGTGACAAGATTGTTCCTCGTAAATGTACTGTCCTCTTGTCCCAGCTTGTATATGGTTTACTTCTAAAACAATCACCACTTCAATGGTCCTTGAATGAATATACCATAGTTATATTTCCTTTGGCAGGTGCGTAGTGTTTTGAGCAGCCGTCTTCCACCGTGGAATGATCGGCGTCACCGGTCAGTGATGTTCCCAGCAAAGAGTATATTAACCTCGTATTTATGCAAGCGGCATCCAGAAGTTTCCAGGCAACAATAACAGTGCCAATTTAACTCTGGTGACTAATGTACCTGCTGGAGACAGAGTTTTGGCTAGTGGCAAGTTTGACTTGTATAAGGTAGCACAGAGAGTTAATATGCATTCTGCATAAAAGTGTACCATGCAGATCTCAGAACAGTATTTTATGTGCATAGCTCAGTGGGTTACTGCTTTTGTCACAGAGACCCTTTTGTTACGTTGCAGTTCATAAATTACAATCGTAATCTAGCGCAGTGAGCTATGTACTGCCACCCAAGAGATGCATGCAAACTGCATAGGACAGGTTAGGAAGTTATGGGGCAGATTTAAGGAAAGTGGCGCTGCACCCAGTGAAGCTCTACTTTCCTTGCGCCCCATAGCGCCCCCTACCGCCACCATGTGTGCTCCGTATCTAAGATAAAGGGCACCATGGTGCAGGGTAGGGGTCAAAAGCGTCAACATTTTGGGTGCTATTGATGTACTGTCAGGGTTGCTGCCAAAATGTTGGCGCTAACCCTGAACAGTACATCGGGGTCCATTGTAAACAATGGTGTTTCCCCTTTTAACGCCTGCTCTGAGCAGGTATTAAATGTGCCCAAAAAAATTGACGCAAAAAATCTCTTAGATCTCTTTGCGCCATTTTTCGGCCTCCCTAACAGGGAAACATCCCCTTTGCATACATTATGCATGGCACATGCATAATGTAGCGCAAAGGGTTACAAAGTGGCGCAATGCATGCATTGTGCCACTTTGTAAATTTTCCGCAAGGAAAAGGCCACCTTAGTATCAACAAAAAGTATGCTAAGGCGGTGCTAAAGTGGCGCTGCACCCTCTTAAATCTGGCCCTATGTGTTGCCCCAGGCTTCCATTATCCTATTGTTGCTAAAAAGGATTTGGGTAGAAATACATTTTTATTAGTAAAGGCAACCCTAACCACTGTGTCATGTTCTGAATCCAGAATTTGCACTTTCCACACCAAGCACTCTTAAAAAATGCCTACTAGTATGCATGACATGTGAATCCTACACCGTATAGTCCCCTTTGTCCTATACAATATTTTCTATATACTGATTTACAAATGGATGATGCATTGTCCCTATATGTGTGCGTGATGCAAAGTATGAGAGGCACTATAAAACAAATCAAATGCATGTGAGAGAGGGGCTATGAGAGGCACTGAAGGAGAGTGGTAGTGTGGGAATCATTGAATAGCCTCACAAGGATTGTTGTATCCTGTTGCACTGTAAGATCATCATTTACTATGCTTTAAAAGCCAATATAATTGAATAGATTATGAAAAATCTGTTTTAGAATCCTCCATTTTTGCCTTTTTTCCAAAATGTTCTTGTGGGTACCACAAGTGTAATTGTCAGGTTCGCTCACTTCACTTGTTATGCACTGTACGGAGACTGGTCTGGCAAAATTTATGGGGGATGCTTTGAGCTCCCAGTCCAGCCCTGGACATGACCTGATGAAAATTAGTTTATAAATACAAATTGTCTTTAGTTACAAATCAAGAAATACATTATTAGCCAGGTGAAATAGAAAGCCTACAAAATGGTACCTTGAACCAAAGTGAGTGTAACTCGATATAAACTCTTGATCATGAGGGTCCTCCACCTAGAGACAACTTGTATATTAGTGCTGTTTTCACACGCTCTCATATCTATTATTTTATTTTTACCCAGTGCTTCAAATCTAATTTCTGCTTTTGTTCCTGTTCTTCTTCAGTGCTGTAAGTAAAACATACTATTATTAATCAAATTATCAACCTCAGAAGGATGGAATGGTGAGTCTGACTTGCCAAGATTCAAAATCATGCCTTCCAGGACATTGCATTTGATAGTGGTGTGCATTCATTTAATTGAACCACCATCCTGACAGATGTTGTTTCATCCCCTGAGACTGCATCCCTTCCAGGAGGTGCCAGTAAGATAAAGCCCAAAGCCCCCATTTACCTATAGATTGGTTCTGCAGCATACGTCATGCTGGCCCTAATGTTAGCATAACAATCCATTACATGACCTTTACACGACCTTCCAGTTTGACATTGTCTGGCTATTGAAATCTTGGTTTAGGACTACTCTATTTAAGCTCTCTCATGACTAGTGGATTACGTTACTGAGTCAGTTGCAAGGGTCTGAGATGTGGGGTATCTGTGATTTTTTTGACTACTGTTACCACTGTAAAAGTGGATTTATATCGAGAGTCAGGTTATTTGTCACGTCTCCCAACGTCCTTGATTGCATTACACCTTGCAACATCTATTTCCTTTTTGCCCTAAATGGGCCGTTGAACGAGACCCAATGGTGTCCTCTACTTCTGTATTTCACTGTCTGAAATTAAACATATGCCTGCCTGTCACGTGCCAGAGCAGGAGCACAATGTCAGCAAAACTGTTACAAAGGGACGAAGGGACGGTTGATACTGTCATTTATTATGTTGTTCCAATGGCTGTGATATTGTTTGATTCCAATTAAATAACCAAGGTTCTCTCTTTGTACACTTGACTCACCACGGAGAGCCAAAGCAAGCAGACAAATTGATGCATACTTCTAACTTTACTTCATCAAGTTTTTTGCTTATGGTGTAGAATAATGGTGATATATAAACTGTTAAATGAATAGTTTGCCTGCTGACTTTAGGAATGCTTTCTCCAGTAAAGGTTCAGTTATCTGTCAAACTTATTCTATTTTACATGTATTAGGCAATGGCCTTATTTACATAGGTTATGCCTTTGTGTGACTTTCTTGGATACCTTCTTACAACACACCTCTTTTAGAGAACCCTGCCTCTTTCATCCCACCTAAAGCACTTCCCTCCATCATCATAACGATTTAGATCGCTGATTTGAGAATGGGAGCATTTTTTGGGAAACAAAACTTCTTCTTCTTAGTTTGACAATTTAGAATTTCCAGATTTATGGAAAACTACATGCAGCATACTGTGAGAAATTCTCTTAATAATCCAAACATTCATCAAATTGACGGTAAATCTACAAGTGAGGAACTTTGCAGCTTCGAACATTCCCCCCATCTGGCCTCTGCAAGTAGTTTAAGGCCAACGCACATTCTAAAATCATGGAAATGGTCTGAATTAATGCATAATAAGTTTTAACAAACTCCTTTTGATGATACCCGCCTTTGAACTTTATTGTTTCATATCATGCTGAAGAATCCTCTACCCGTGGATGTCCTTGCTGGTTTGGTTGTTACTGCATTCTTTTGAGACAATATTGGACATTGTTCTATTGCACACTATCAACTTCCTTTGTGTTAAAAAAAATGAACTGTGAAGGTGGGGCAATCAGGTAGATAACCACTTCCCAAATACAGTTCTAAGAAGCAATCTGATTGAATTATAAAAACATAACACGTTTTACTTGGCAGTTACTGCTGCTGATTTTCAGTTTAGAAGCACTAAATAAACACAACTGACAAGGGCAACCGCTGCACTCTCTATATTGGTATATATGTGAGAAATGTGTGGTGCAAGTAATACCTCTATAATGTGTGTTTGTGCATGAGTGCTGGGAAAGGCTTAGTCAATTGGAGTGTGTGTATGTGTACGCATTTGTGTATGTGCACATGTGTTTGTGTGTGGTATGTTTTGTGTAAGGAGGCCCTGAGCCCATTTAGGTCCTAGAAGATTGAAAGTACACAATTACTTGAAGCTCATGGGAGAAGGTGGCCCACCAAGCCTTTTCAGTGTCTCACAGGTCTCCTGTCACAGTGAGCCTCATCCTGACGCATCTGCATTTCTACAAGGCAACACCAGGGTTGGATTTGGACAGAAAATAGGCCTTGGCACCAAAATAAAAGTGGTACTCATTTGTGAATTGGGTAGTTAAAGAAGTCTTTCTCGTTTATAAATCAAGCACATTTGAACTTTACAAGATATGCTGTCTAGGTGGCCTGTTAGGATACATGACCTCACTCATTTGTGGCTGCTGCAGGAATAGTTTGTGGTAATAATCAGGGAATACAGTAGTTGAATTCACTATGGCCCTCATTATGATCCCGGCGGACGGCGGTATTTTGGAGAAAAGTACTGCCAACATGCTGGCGGTACTCTTCCCCAAAATATGACATTGGCGGTGGGGCTCAAGCCAAACTGCCAATGTACCACTCCGTCCGCCAGGGTTTTTGTGGCTTCCTTACCGCCATGAAAACCATGGCGGTAGGCACTATCAGTGACAGGGAATTCCTTCCCTGTCACTGATAGGGGTCTCCCCCGCCATATTTTCCTGTCTCGCAGTAACACTTTTCCACCTGTGCGCTCCCTGTCTTCCGAATTAAATAATGTGATCAACACGTTCTATGCAATGCTTTGTAGCAAGCACGTTAATATCCAAGATATTTTTTTTATGATTATTCAAACATGTGAGCAGCAGATCACACACAGATATCGTTGACGACTGCTTTAACTAACTGAGCCATACATTGCAAGCATTATACCAAGAGTTGAAGGATGCACAGATCCTCTCTGCAGCAGGTTTCTTAGACTCCTAAACTAGCTAACCAATAGATACAGTATCCTAATGGATAAATCAGGTTACATATCGCAGATATCAATGTTGATGTTGTGGCAAATAGGTGCAAGCATTAAGGGAAACATTTGAATCTTATTGCTACAAACTCTGTCTTGCAATCTTTCAATGATCTAGGGAAGTGGCTCTTAACATTTGGACTTCTGTAGGCCCCCACTTAATCATTACTGGAATCCAGGGACCCTCCACTCCCATGTGATCATTATTGGATTCCAGGACTCCGCACTGAGTCATTATTGGGGGGAAGTGATCCTGGCTAATTTGAAGTGCAAAACAAAGCACAAAAACACAGAAACTAGCAATCATCAAACAAGTATACAAATGATAACATTTTTCATTATTAATAAAAAATAAATAATAATACAATTTCTAGAAAGTCAGTGACTCTGTGGGAAGGCTTTGCAGACCCCAATGGGTCGCCAGACCAGAGATTAAAAGCCACTTTTCAAGGGTGAGTGAAATAAGTAATAAGTTGGGTACTGGTACCTCCTATTGACAATGCCGCTAACTGCATGTGCTTTGTAACAAGTGATAAGTAGGCAAACAAGTTAAGGTAGGCATGTGACTTTGTGTGTCTATGTGTGTGCCTGTATTTGAATTCACTATTATAAGGATGCTGCAAAGGAACATATCACTTTCAGATAAGATGAACCTAAACTCTAGAGTGGTATCAGAAAATCAGGGTCTACTTACTGTTTAACAAAAAAATTGTGCTCAAAATATTGTTTACAAGAATATCACCTCAATGGTGCTAATAACAGAATAGTGACACGCAATGCAGCAACATTTCTGTAAATAATATTTAGGGCACAATATTTATGTCAGACAATATTTTTGCTGTCAATATTCTGACCTAGAATCTAGATTTTACTTGCAGTCGAAGTGACAACCATATGTATGGCAAATCTGACAACATTCTGGAATTATTTAAAAGGTTGCGATATCTCCCACATGGCGCAGCAGTTCTGACAAGTGCTTTATTTCTGTCTCCTGTAAAGGAGGCTGTGGGTGGCGGATGCCATCTGAGAAGACAGAAGACAGAGCACACGGGTGGAAGGCACGGGCCTTCCTTTCACTTTGCCTAGAATTAGACTAGCAACCCTCTCTCATGTAGCAATGAAAACTTTGCAAAATGAGAACTCAGCAAGCAGGGTTTACATTAGAAGCAGCATTCATATCTGGTGTACCTTTATAAAATATGTTGCATCCTCCCCAGTCCATTAGCATGCACAAAAACACACCGAACACAGAGCTCGTCATAAGCCTCTTTACTCATCAGTGTACAACATGTAACTAACTCTCAGTATCCCAGTAACTGTTGCCGACACCCTGAAACCTCTCAGAATGATAATGTAATTTCCTCCATAAGTCCGCCCTTAGTCATGGGGTCCTAGCATGTACAGTTCTAAGATAATACTTTTCCCTCTTTGTTAAATTGAAAGACATAAACAAAGATATGGACAAATAACAGCATCACTGTTAGACTTTTCATCCTTGGCGTGGTCTCCCTTAACTTTTTGCCTCTGTTCCCCAGGTTGTTAATGTGTGCTGGACTCTGATTTTGCTGTTTTTGTTACTCTGGGCACTTTGCCACTGCTAACCAGTGCTAAAGTACAAGTGCTCCTTTACAAAATGTGTATGTAATTGGCTTATCCATGATTTGCATATTTGATTTATTAGTAAGTCCCTAGTACAGTGCACTAGAGATGCCCAGGACCGGTAAATCAAATGCTACTAGTGGGCCTGCAGCACTGGTTGTGCCACCCACAGAAGTAGTTCTGTAATCATATCTCAGACCTGCCACTACAGTGTCTGTGTGTGCAGTTTAAACTGTAAATTCGACTTGGCAAGTGTACCCACTTGCCAGGCCTAAACCTTCCCTTTTCTTACATGTCGGACACTCCTAAGGTAGGCCCAAGGTAGCCCCAAGGGCAGGGTGCAGTGTATGATTAAGGTAGGACATATAGTAATGTGCTTTACATGTCCTGACAGTAAAATATTGCAAAATTTGTTTTTCACTCTTGCAAGGCCTGTCCCTCTCATAGGTTTACATGGTGGCTACCTTTAAATCTGATTAAAGTGTAGATTCCCTTTAGGAGCAGATGGACATGTGGAGTTTGGGTCTCTGAGCTCACAATTTAAAAATACATCTTTTAGTAAAGTTGATTTTAAGATTGTGGGTTTGAAAATGCCACTTTTAGAAAGTGAGCATTTTCTTGCTTATAACAATTCTGTGACTCTGCCTGTTTGTGGATTCCCTGTCTGGGTCAGTTTGACAGTTGGGCTGGTTGCACCTCACACTAGACAGTGACACAAAGGATGCTGGGGTGTAGCCTGCATAGCCTGATGAGCCATCTGTGCTAGGAGGAAGGGGAGGAGTGGTGACTCACACCTGAAAGGGCTGTGCCTGCCATCACACAATGTAGTTTCCAACCCCCTGGTGAGTGTCTGGGGCCTGGCCTGGGCAAGGCAGGATTTCACATTCAAAAGAGACTTTACTTTGAAGTAGGCCTACTGCAAAGGAGAAATTGGGTATAAGAAGGGCATCCTGCAGTTGCTGCTTCTGCCAGAGTAAGATGGCAAAGACTGGACTTTGTGTACCTTCCATCTTGTGAAGATATCCAAGGGCTTGATTTAGAGCTTGCCTCCTGTTGTTTGAAGTCTAAGGGACAGCAAAGACTTCTCTCTGCCAGCACCTGGAGTCTCTGGAGAGACTCCTACTCTGCCCTGTGGTGCCCATCCAGTTCCTGGGACCCTGAAAGGAGAAGCTGGCAGCCTAAGAGGAGTAAATCCACACACAGAGCGCCGTGTAGGGAAAAGATCAACGCGAGTCTGATCTGCGGCTGAAGAAACAACGCGCCGCCGGCTCTGCGGCTGAAAATCGACGCTCGCCAGAAACGCAACAGAAGAATCGACGCACGGAGCTGGAGAAACGATGCATAGCATCACTTACGGAGGCTGGGAGATCGCAACCCGCGCTGCGTGGTTTTCGGATCATCGCGCAGCCGGATTTCTGACGCAAGCATCGCTGGGCGTGTAAAATCAACACAAGGCCTGCCCGGACCCGAGAGTGCTGACCGGATCGATGCATCGCTCTCCTGCGGAGAGAAGAAACAACGTGCCCCGACCCGATGAAAGGAGAAACGACATAAGGTCCCGCTCATGAATGGAATCGACTCATCGCAAGCCCTTTCTGACACACACTCGCCCAGCGGGGTTATTTTTGATGTTCCCAATGTACAATTTCACGTTAACCTTGTGAGTGGGTGTTTTAAACTACAGAAAGACAATTTTTGCTTTTTAATTGATAACTTGACTTGTGTATTTTGGATTTTTGTCATTTTGGTCTTGTTTTGCTTAGATACAATTTTCCTATTTTTCTAAACCTGTGTTGTGTAATTTTGTAGTGTTTTCATTCAGTTACTGTATGTGTTGGTACAAATACTTTACACTTAGTACTCTGAAGTTAAGCCTACTGCTCTGCCAAGCTACCAAGGAGGTAAGCAGGTGTTAGCTGAGGGTTATTCTCTTTTACCCTGACTAGAGTGAAGGTCCTTGCTTGAACAGGGGGTAACCTGACTGTCAACCAAAGACCCCATTTCTAACAATCACATTTCTTTGATCAGGCATTTAGGTTCTCATACAGTTTGGCCAGACCGCGTGGTATCAGGTAGTTGAGCTGTACCCGGGGAGGACCCTAGAGGTACAGGGTCTAATGTTTGATCAGAGTTTTCAGGTGCGGCAGTTTTCTCTGAATCTGTAAGGTATGATTATCTACGAGGCAAATGCCTGAAGTGCGATGAGTCTCTTGTGATGGATATCCCGGGACGCTGTGCCATTATCATATGCCATTTTTGTGTCACAACCTTTAAAAGTTCAACATCAAATGGAGGTTCTGTCTTTTTAAAAAAATTTTTTTATTTGTCCTCATCTCACCAGCCCGTGCCAATAGCGGGAGAATCCAAATTTGCTACCGGTATCCAGCCCCTTAGTATCAGCGGGCCATTCCACCCAGCGCACTTTTCAATGGATCTTATCTCCTTGGCAAGTCGTCCCCTCCTTTGCCAAAAATCCCGATTAGCCAATAGGGCCCGGTACATCCATGAGGGGGGCAGATATAATCATCGGACCTCTTTAATCACTTAAATAGTATTTTACCATTCATTTTCCCATCCCACCCACAAAACATCTCTTTTACTGATCGGCCCAGCTCTATCCAGTTTATACAATCTATCTATTGATATCAGCCACTCCTGTACTGTAGGAGGTTGTGAACTTATCCATTTATAACAGATTTGTCGCCTAGCTGTAAGCATCAAAAGGAATAATAAACGTTGCTGAGATTGATCTCTCATCTCACAAACGCCAAATAACACTAAGCCAAGATTCAAAATTATTTCTTCCCCAAATATCCTATTTAAGACAGTCTGCACATCTTTCCAATATTTAACTAATCCTGGACAATCCCAAAACATGTGCACATCATCCGCCTCAGTACCTTCACATCGTGGACATTTCCTCTGGGTTCCACTTATCCGAGATAGTCTCGCTGGAGTCCAATACACTCTATGCAATGTAAACAGATGATTCTTCCTTATTGCCGCAGATTTCACCGTATTCCAGAGGATATACCATGATTTTTGCCACGTCGCAATTATGTCTATATTTGGGAACACCTCTCCCCATTTCTGGCATGGGAGAGGAGGATCCTCCTCGACTGCCTCCATCAATGCTTTATACCAAACCGCCACTTCTTTCGGTATAGATCTTTGATTTAGTTTCTCCTCCCAGCTGGATCTACCAATTTCTCCTTCGTGTAAAGATTTGATCCAACTGACCAGCTGGTAGTATTTAAATTTAGAAATATTTTCTCCCACTCTCTCCAAAAATGTGGTACCAAATTCACACCCTCTATAATTTGGCCCCATTGTATTATCCGCTAGCTTTTAGTGGATTTGAAAGTTTATCGCACAGACATGCCGGAGTACCTGTTGAATCCCATATTGGAGCTAAGCCTGAATAATAAGCTATCCGCAATAAGTTGCGGATCTGTAGCCAAATTTTACATGCCTGCCACAAAATCTTGAGTCTAACTTTTTTTAAATATTTTGGGTGGCCAAATTTATATAGAAAAAACTCTGCTCCATCCCCCACGTATGCTGTCAATGCTGCCCACATTGGTGTGTAGTCTGATTTTTTGTTTAAGAGAATTCTACTATTCTTAAATTGAAAAGCCAAATAGTACTTATAGAGGTCAGGTGTTGCTAGCCCCCCCCGTTCCTTTCTCTTGCATAGCTTTTTCCACGAAATTCTTATTCCCTTTTGTGCCCAAACAAACGAAGACATATCTCCTTGTAGTTTTATAAACCACTTACTCTTGAATCCCAACGGAATAGTGTTGAATAAAAATGTAAATTTTGGCAAAATAATCATTTTCAGAATATTAGATCTACCTATTAGGGACAGCGGGAGAGCCGCCCATGATCTTAGAAGTCTCTTGGCCTCTAAATATGTTTTCTCAAAGTTTACCCTTGCCACGTCCCCCAATTCTTTTGTGATCAAAACTCCTAAGTACCTAATTTCCTGTTTAATTAGCGGAGATTCATATGCCATATTCCAACACATAATCTCTGTTTTTTCAGCGTTAACTTTATATCCCGACATTCTACCAAAACCTTCTATCGCCAATTTTATTGGAGGAAGTGACAGAGAGAGATCCCTAGTGTAGATCATAAGATCATCCGCATATAATGCGACCTTCTTTTCCCAACTCCTACTCTGAAAGGAGAGGATTTCCCTATTATTTCTAAGCCGTGTCGCAAGTGGCTCAATATATAGATCAAATAACAAAGGAGACAAAGGACAACCCTGCCGCGTCCCTCTGAAAATAGCTACTTCTTGTGAAAGCACATCATTAATCAGAATTCTCGCTGTTGGTGAACTATATAGTTCATTAACTGCTCTGATAAAAATAGTCCCTAGTCCAAACTTTTCCATAACCACCTGCAAAAATAACCAGTTTACTTGATCAAATGCCTTGGCTGCATCAAAGGTTATTATTGCAAGAGGAAGCCTCTCTGCCGAAGCCAGATCCATTGCCGCCAATAAATCATGCACTAACTCATGTAGCTGTCTATCCTTAATAAACCCTTTCTGATCTTGGTGGACCAGTCCCGGTAAAACCTTCCCCAACCTATTAGACAGCAGACTTGTATAAATTTTATAGTCAGAGTTGAGTAATGAAATAGGTCGATAAGAAGAGCACTGTGTTGGGTCCTTATGAGGCTTCAAGATCAAACAAATTACTGTTTCCCTCCAGGAGCTTGGTGCTTGACCCCCCTCTAAAAGCATATGATTAAATAATTTCAATACAACCGGAATGAATTCTTCCCTCAATGCCAGATATAACTCGTTCGGGAGATCATCTGGGCCTGACGCTTTACCTCTCTTCAAGCCCTTAAAAATATCCATTAATTCTGACCCAGTTACCTCTCCTTCTAAAATGTGCAACCCTGAGCTCTCCAGGCGAGGCAGGCTGACCGTAGCCAAGAAATCTCTAACATGCTCCTCAGAGTGCCGCAGCTCATCTGAATACAAATCTTGAAAGAAGGAGACAAAGGCAGCTTCTATTTCTGTACCTTTTACACAAAGCTGACCAGTGATGTTAGACCTGATTGACGCAATATGTTTCTTTGAATGGTCAGATTTTACCTTCCAAGCCAGTAACTTACTGCATCCTTCCCCGTACTCGTAATGGGCATACTGACTAGCTTCCCATTTCTTTCTTCCGCGGACTTCCAATAAATGCTCAAGTTTCAAATGGGCTTCCTCATGTTGTCGTTCTAGCAACCTTAATTGATTCCCGTTCCCCATTCCCTGTGCGGCTTGTATAGAGTCCTGCAGCATCGCTATGCTGGTCTCAAGACTCTGTGTTTTCTCTCTCTCCTCCCTACGCTTAAATATGGCCAAATTAATCAGCCTCCCCCTTATATAGGCTTTATGTGCATCCCAGACTATTTGCAAGCTAGCAGATCCCTGATTCACTTCGAAAAAGTCTATTGTGTCCTTTCTTAGTGTCTCAATAATTAAGTCGTCCAGTAATAATAAACGACTTATTGTACATCGAAACCTAGGAATTTGTGCCGTGAAGGAAAGATACAGCTTAACAGCCGCATGATCTGATAAACGTAGCGGGGCATGTACTATTGAATCCACATTTCCCATCAAGCTATTCTGTACTAGGAAGAAATCTATTCTGGATTTATGCCCGTATTTCTTATTATGAAAGGTAAATCTAGGTCCTACACCCCCCTTAACCTGCCACACATCAACCAGCCCCATATCAGTCATAGCCTGCTTAACCCGTAACCTACATCTAGGGGAATTAGCCGTTCCTCGGGGAGTGGACTTATCCAAGGCCACATTCAATAATATGTTGAAATCCCCACCTAGTACAATCGGGTATTTGGATTTCAGAAGAAGGTTATATAGTTCTATAAACGGGGTGGCGTCATCTATATTGGGTCCATAATAACCTGCGAACGTGAGCCATACTCCAAAAAAAACGACCTCCGCCCCCACCCATCTACCCTTTAAATCAACATGTACCTCGCCAATAACTAACCCCTTCGCTATTCTTTCTTTAAAAAGAATAGCAATGCCCTTAACTGGGCACGACTGCTTAGTCACTATTCCCCTAGATATCCATCTTGTATTCTTGAACACATTTTCCCATTCGTCTTGTAAAAGATGTGTCTCTTGTAATATAATCACCTCCTCCTCCGCCTGCCTAAGAAATTCCAAGATCTTCCTTCTTCTGCCATTAACCCTAAGCCCGTTGATATTCCATGACATTATTTTTAGTGATAGGCCTAGCTGCTTACCAATCCCATCATAGAGAAAAACAAAAGAAAGATTACCTGGCTCTCCCCTTTCTTAACATGTTGAGAACCCATCTTGAGGACTTTTGTTTTATTTTTAACCCTTTTTCCCCTTGTGCTCCCACACCCAAACCCACCAAATCTCCAAATCCCTCCAAAACCCTCTACACCCCTTCAACCCCTGTCTCCTCCACCCATGGGAACCCTCCCTGCTTTACTAGGACAGCCATTGCTTGCCCCTTTGAGCCCTCCGCACCCCCCACACCGGGAATTCTTCAATCACGTCAATACCATTGCACTATTGCGACTTTATCTGTTCTATAAAGGCCTTAACCTCCTCAGGGCTCTTATGTTATGCATTTTATTCTGTCTTTTGCTTTCACTTTTGTTTGATGAGGACCAAATCACCTTAATCAAACATGATGTCTCGCGTTTGACAACATCGATTAGCATACGTCTTCATCTGATGCTTCCAACCAGCATCAGTAGCACAGACCACATTATCATGTACAGTTAGCTCAGGGGTCCACTGTGCTGGTTTGGTTCTCATGGCTCTCTGAGGTAATCAATGATACCGTTTCTTGAAAGTTTAATCCATTTTATTAAGTCAACTGCACTGTGTAGTAAACATTTAATATCATGAAACTCGTTTGAACATTGATCATTCCAGGAGAACTCACTACCCTTCTTCAATAAACTTCTCATGTTCCCTGTTCTCTCAGCAAATTTTGGTACAAATTTATTATAAAATTCAGCCATTCCAAGAAACTTTACTAGTTCCTCTTTGTTTTCTGGAGTTGGCATATTTATGATCGTGTTAACTAAAGCCCATTTAGGGCGAATCCCTTTTCCCGAGATCTCATGTCCCAAATATTCAATAGTAGAGGTGTTAAACTTGCAAATTGTCAAATTTCAGAGTTAGACCTGAGTTTTCCAATCGAAGTCAAACCCTTTCCAAACTCTTATTGTGTTTAGTTAAGTCATTGCCATATACTAAAATATCATCCTGTTAGATCTTAACACCTTCCACCCCTCTTAATACTTTTTCAAGTGCTCTTTGAAATACAGAAGCTGCTGAGACTAAGCCAAAAGGCATCCTGAGATACTTAAAGGTACCAAAAGGGGTAATGAACGTTGTGAGATCTTGAGAAGAAGGATGTAATTCTATTTGATGATATACAGAGGAAAGATCAAGAGTAGAAAAGTGCTTAAGAGAATACAGCATTTCATTAATGTTGGGAAGAGGATGATGATCCACTACCACAGCTTTGTTTAATTCTCTGAGATCCACACAAAGTCTTACTTCTCCATTAGCCTTTTTTGTCATGACTACCGGGGGCTACCCATTCAGAAGCCTCAACTTCTTGAATAATACCATTAGAGAGTAACCTATCTATCTCTTCTTTCATTTTATGTCTAACAGTGAAAGGAACTGACCTTAACTTTGCTACTTTGGGTTGAGTACCAGGTTTCAAACTAATCTCAAGTTGATAATTATTCAGACAGCCAATTTGTTTCTTAAAAACCCCAGGAAATTTGTCTATCCATGTTTTCCCTTGTTCTTCGACTTGGTCAACAGTGAGAGAATCTTTAAGAAGCACTGATGGATCCTCATTCGGGTCAAGATAGACCCGCAAGTCGCGTTGGTGAAACCAGCTTATCAAGGAATCTCCTTTCAATGATACATACACTTTTGCTGGTATTACACGTCCTTTGAACTCAATTGTACCCCAAAAGTACCCAAGTAGTTTGATTGGCACACCACCGTAGCCTTTGGGAGAAATGTCAGGTTTTTGTAAGCTTAGTTTGTTTTTTAAGTGTTGATCATAAAAGCTCTTAGGGACTAAAGTTATTTTAGCACCAGAATCAAACAAAACTTTTACTCTTTCATCATTCACTAAAATCGTTTCAAGGGGACCCTTCAAGGAACTACACTCCTTCTGCAATATATCTACTTCATTCACCAAATCTATTTCATCACTTGTATCTTGATAATCCACTTCACTAACTTCCTTAATACCCATTTTTGACTTGCAACACTTTGTTAAGTGTCCCCTCTTACCACATTTTTTGCACAATACCCTCCAGGCAGGACATTGCTTGTTATTAGCCATATGACCTACATTGTCACACCTAAACATTTACCCTTAAATGCTTTTATCCCTTTAGCATCATTCTTCTCTCTAACATGTTTGAATTCTGTCTTACAATCATGTACAGTTTTAACTGACCCCCTTTCTTCCACATCACAATTAAAGGTGGTTGCATTCTGATTCTTCAAAATTTGGACACAGTTCTTAGAGTGTTCACAGGCTTAAGCCATAGTGAGCACTTCATCCAAGGATGGATTATCTTTTTGCCACATGTTTTCTCTGGCCTTTTCTAAAGAGCAACCACACATGAATTGATCTCTTAGGCGCTCTTCATAGGAAGGACCAAAAGAACAGTTGGTGGCCAGACCACGTAGTGCTGTGATGTATTGTTCAATTGTTTCATCTTGTCGTTGTAATCTCTTTCCAAATTGATAACGTTCTAAAACTGTGCACATTTTCGGTAAATAATGCAAATCAAGTTTTTTGATACAAATTTCATATTCATTGAGTCCAGTGGAGTCACTGACTGATAACTCAGGCAGGTTTTCAAATATTTCTTGTCCCTCTGTGCCTAGACAATGCATTAGTAAGGAAGTCTTCCTCTCAGCACTAAGAGACGTGCCACAGACTTTAGCGTAGTTCATAAACACCTTTTTCCACTTCTGCCATTTGATAGGAGGCTCCCCCGGAGATATCATGAAGAAAAGTGCTGCTGGTACATTTTGCATGTTGAAGTTATACTGGTATGCTGGAGTTGATGTTTAAACAGTAAAAATAAATATTCCAGTATCTGTATCCGATGAATAAAACAATTTCTGAATTAAAGAACCAATGACATATAATTATTTTGTAGTATCCGTGGAATCAAATCATGTTTTTGTAATGAGGGCTGATCTTTGGTACTGAAAATTGCTTTTTTCGATCTCTAAAATTATTTTTGTTTTATCCGTTCTTTAAACACAGCATGCTGGTCTCTGTAGCGTCTACACGCGCTCCTTCATTGTCTTGGAGACGCGTAGAGACGCTGAACACTGTGCGCGCGCTGAACACAGTGCGCGTGCCGCTCTCTGCGGCATCTACATGCGCTTCTTGGTTGTCCTGGAGACACGCAGAGACACCGTGCACACGCAGCTCCCCGTTGTCCTGGAGACGCATCTACACCTCGCGCTTTGTGCGTGAGCACGATTTCCAATATTTGCGTCTCACACTTCGTTTGCAGCGCGGAGTGAAAATAGTAAAACTACAATCCTGGCTTGAAACTCACCCTCAATTTAGAGATTAGATTGTTTACGTCCGTTTCTAGTGTTACGCTGGATCAGGAGCGACTCGCAGGACAAAATCAGGTAAAGAGGCAGCATCCAGTTGAGGCTTGAGGTTCGTGGGTCTTCATAAGCTCTTGTCGCCAAAATGAGGTAATCAAGGATACTTTTTCTTGAAAGTTTAATTCATTTTATTAAGTATAAGTCCTGTATACAGAAGCCTCATCCTGTCAGCAAGACCTTCACCTCCAACTGCCCTAGTTAGGAACCTTGTTAGATTCCTAGCATTCCATGTTCCACATTCTTAGAACAGTCTTGCTCACAGGAATCAGAGTTTCCAATACAAACAAGTATATGCACAGTGCTTATCAACAAGTAACTTAGTACAACAATAAGAATACAATACCACACTCTCCCAAACATCTGAGTGGCTGGACTCTCCCCTACAGTGGAATGAGTGGTTGACCGAAAAGCACGGAGGGCTTGGCATAATGCCTTACTCATATCAAGCCACTCTATTGAGTTACGTTGATTCACCCATTTCAGAGTTCCCATAAATCGTTCCATGACACTGTCTGCTTGAGGCCACAAAGGTGTGCTTTTCTGATGTTTGATGTTAAGACCGACTAGAAATTTCTTGAACTTCTTGCTGTTGATTGGTGCACGATTGTCAAACTTGAGAATGTCCAATATGCCCCACACTGCAAAGATGTTATCTAGCTGCTCAATCACTTTGTCAAGGGTTGTGAATGACATGTTTTCTACCTGAGGAAACACGGAATGTTCGTCAGTGATCAACATGAGGTTATATCCATTGGCCAGAGACCCAAAGAAATAAACAGCAATTCTTTCCCACACATACACAGGGAGACCAGACATTGTCAGGGGATGCTGGGTCATCTTGGGAGACAGGCAGTTGCATAACTTACACTTCTTTATTTCCCTCTCCACTCTCTCGTCCAAGTGAGAGAACCACACGTTATCCCTCAATGCCTTCTTGGTGGCCACAATGCCTCAATGACCTTTGTGGGCAAGTTAACGAACTTGCTGTCTCAAACTCGCAGGTATGACAATCCAGGATCCTTGTAGCACAATTCCTTCTTTAGTGAGAGACAGTTCATCTTGGACATTGCAATATGTATGAAATTCAACATCTTCACTTAAAGGGTAAACACTCCATCTACAGGACTGGGGTGCAAAAATGTCTTTAATGGCACACAGGTCCTTATCAGCATTGGTACAGGCAATGATCTGCTTAATGGACAGAAGTGCAGGCATGCTGGATTTTACAATGAAGTTGATATACTCCACAGATTTTGACACTGAACTGCGACACTGACGGGGTACTCATGAGAAATGATCAGCAGGGTTTTGATTCTTGCCTGGCTTGTGCTCAATTGTATAGCCATACTCTTTTAGACGCAACCCCCACTTCTCGATGCAAGGAGGCAATTTGGCTTTCGGATTTACAAAAATGGTGAGTAACGACTGGTGGTCAGTGACAATCATGAAATGCTTTCTACCCAGGAACACATAAAAATGTTCACAGGCCTATGCCACAACCAAACTCTTATTTTCCGGCTGGGAATAGGCACATTTTCTGTCAGACAAACTTCGACTGGCCTATGCCACAATGTGCCTCTGAGCATTCGGATGTCCACTATGCTGAGCAAGGATCGGACCCAACCCCACCGGGCTTGTATCAACAGTGACCTCCGTGTGCAATTTAGGATCAAAGTAAACCATCTCAGTCCCACTTTCAATTGCATGCTTTCTGTTTTTGAGCGGACTATCGGAACTGGACATTTCATTTTGTCAAATCTCACAAAGGAACACTCACTGTGGCAAAATCACTATTGTACCTTGAAAAATGCCCAAGAAAGACAGCACCATGGTGACATCTTGTGGAGGACTGTTGGCTGATAGTGTGCATACTTTGTCAGGCTCAAGAGTCATGGCTCCCTAATACAATACATGTCAAAGAGCTTGACCTTTGATTTATGAAAGTCACACTTTTCGGAAATTAAGGCGAGGCCTGCATCTGTAAATAATTGCGACACTTGATGAGGACTTTATCATGCTACTTCTGTGTTGCACAAAATACCAGTGTATCACCACTATAGTTGAAGGTATGTGTCAAAGAGTGAGTAATCCTGTGTATAACATCTAGGAATATTTCTGCAGCAGAGGACACTAAAAGCTTAATCTTTTGTATCTGAATAAACCAACATGAGTCTAAAAAGTGGTAATGTTCCTGCAGTTCTCTTCCAGTTCAAGCTGACGGTAGCCCGTTTTCAGGTCAAGGCCGGAAAATATGTTTGCTCCATTGAACTGCATGATCCTATCCCCAATGTGCTGACCAGAATGTCTCTCTCTTAATTGCTTTGTTGGCTTGGCGCATATCCACACAGATGTGCACTGCACCTCCACTGTTTTTTTCGGCACTACCACAATAGGTGACACCCATGATGTGGGGCCAGGAGAGCACTCAATAATGTCATGTTTAAGCAAAACTTCTAGCTCCTTCTCCACCGTTTCATGTAGGTGAAATGCTATCCTGTGGTATCACTGTGCAATAGACCTGACATCTTCATAAATGTAAAGTTGCACCTTCATCATTTTGAGCCTTCCAAGACCATAAAACAGTGGCTGGAATTGACTTGCACTTTCAAGTTGTGCATTTAGATTGTATTTGATGGATATAAGTCCCCGCATGCACTAGATGGAGTACCTTGAAGAACATGAATTGGGGTCTGCACGTCTTCTTATGCCACATGGTCGCTATGAATGTTCCTTGACTCCGCAGTGGTTTGGAAGCAGTCCATGTGTACAACTCCATACTTGACGCTTTGAGTTATGGTACAGGTGATATACTGTGAAACTGTTCAACTGGCAGGATGCTGGTTGATGGACTACTATTGATTACAAAAGTTACTGGGCAACTGTTGACTTTCAGTTTGATTTTGGGGCAATGTCCATATGAGTTCTTTTCCCTTCTCAGCTCACTTGTTTCTGCCCTTTTTTCATCTTCCGCTAAAGTGGCACTTCCCACTTGTGCATGTTGTTACCTTTTATCTATAATCATTGACCATTTACCCTCATCAATGTCGCTCGACTGTGACATCAAAGAACTCTTGAAGGATGGACTTGATAGCAATCGACTTCATTTAGTTTCACCCTGTTGCAGTTGAGGTTGTTTCTTCTCTTTGTGGGTGTGGTGAGACTGCTTCTGGAACATTCTGGCATTCATTTTCTCCACTTGGCGTGATGCACTTGTTTTTTTCTTCGCTTTACAAGTGGTCATAAAGTGGTACTCCTTTATGCAACCTTTACATGTTTGTCCAACGGCTAGGCATTTATTCTTGTGTGGAAATGAAAATCCACATTCTTTTCCTGAGGATATTGACTTACGGGTATCTGCTCGGCACTGGTGTCTACTCTTCATGACTAATGCTGGTTCACCTTTTGCTGTTCCTGCTTTCATGTTGGTGGCTTGCCGATCGGTTTGTTCCTCAGCTCAAGCAGCCATTAATATATTTTCTAGACTGAATGTCTCTTGCAACATGCGTCTTCTGATCGAGTCCAAAAAACAACCCTCAATGGCTATCTCATCATTAAATTTACTAAATTTGCAATGTTTGATGAACACATCAAGTTTTTCAACAAACTCATCCATGGTTTCACGAGCTCGTTGTCTCACTTGATTGAAAATGTACCATTCATAGTTGACATTTGGGATTGGGTTAAACTTGGCTTCTAACTCTTCTTTGATTTGACAGTAAGACATTGTCTCATTCTGTGAGAGTTTCTTTATCACTTCTTTCACTCCGTCACCAGCAAGATTCTTTAAATGTTTTTCTCATATCTGACTTCTTTCAAAGCATCTGTGAAATCATTGAAAGTCCCAATCCACGTGGTCCATCTGGTGCCAATGTGTTTTGGCAGCATTAAATGGTGGCATGGGTTTCAGGAAAGCGGCTGCCATGTACTTCAAAATGTATTTATTCTGACGTTGAGAGTATGTGCTGTTCAAGCAGTGTTCGTCGTGCACCAGAATCCGCACCTTCTGGAAGTACCAGCTCCGTACCTGAGCTTGGGTTGCTGGACCGGAACAGTGGCAGTGTTGCACCTTCTTCAGTTTTGACGGTGAGTGCACTTTCTGTTTCTTGCATGCTCTGGTCTTTCCTTTAGTCTTTTTGTTTTGTTTAAGTCATTTCTTCATGCTAGTGTGGCAACTTTTTCCTTTGGGCCCACCTCATGACTTTAACAGTAGGGTGTGTGTTCGAGCCGTCTTGCTCGAGACGAGATTCAGGATGTAGTAGATGCTACTTGCTACTTTTCACATATCAGCTTCTCCAGCAGGTCTCAACTGGCATGTATGAGGCTTCATTTGTGACCGTTGTCTTACTGGTGAATATTTATTTATTGCTTGTACCTGTTGATGCTGCCTTTTAGCGTTATATCTCTTGTTGCTGCCTTTTTTTGTATCACACTTCATTACTGATTTTTTCACATGAATAACAAATAATGTCAATAATCAGAAAACATTACACAAATACAAAATAACAATGATATACAAAATTATGAATGGAGTAGTAGAAAGCAAAAAAAAAAAAATAGAGGAATATTCTTCTATCATAGTACCATAGCTTCATACATAAATAATCAATTATCTCCAAAATGTGCAAGCCTAAGCAACACGGGTGATAATAAAAGGAAATAGAAAAACTAAGAGTTATATTGACAATAAGATTGAAACTGAAGATAATTCTATATGCATCAATAATAAAAACATACCGAAAGAAGAATCTATCAAGAACCCAAGAATGGACCCCAAATGCAGTCAAAGTTATGCATGTTGTCTTTTAATTTATAACCATTATCAATATTTTTTTCAATTGTAGCCACTTCAAATATATCTCAAGCCAAGAATTAATTGTCAGAATGACATTGGTCTTCCAGAAACCTAATATGTTAACCTTATCTAAAATGAGGGCTGTAGAGTACCATTTAAATACATGAGTGGATTTAGGGGCTAGTTCTGATGTATCATGTAAAAGTGATAGTCGCTTTCTGAGGGAAAGATTAATGGATGAATAGTCTTTTAAATAATCTTCATTCTAATGGCAAAATGGGTGTATGTTTGGATAACCACAATATATGAACTATGTCAGTGTCTGGTGCCTTACATCTCCAGCAGAGGGAGTCAGGACTAAGTTTAGCTGAATGTAATTTACCACGGACCAGTGCCAGCGGTGAAGAATCTTAAAGTAGTTATGTTTTAGATGGGATTCTTTAAATCTTCACTTGTAGTTTTCCAATAATCTGTTCCAATCTTTGTCTGTAAATTCTATATTTAAACACGATGACCACCACAATCGTAAACTGGAAAGAAAAATCTATCATAATTGCATATAGACCTTAAACACATCCTTTGAAGCTTTTCTACTTGTGAAAATAATGGGCTTTAAGTATAATATATAGCCAGATCAGTGTTAGAAAGAAGTAAGGATTGTTCAAGTTTAATCCATAGTGGGATGTTCCTAGGGCTGGTTAACATATAGATAGAGTGAGCTAATTGTTTTGCAATCCAATTGTTTTAAAATGAGTATGTTGTGATTCGTTTTTAGCTGAGGAGGTTTATTGCTACCCCATATAAATGGGGGTATAATGGTAGTCATTTATTTAAAGGAGGATTTTGAAATAGAAAGTGGAATCATTCAAAAAATATAGTTACATTTGGGGATCATATTAATCTTGATAAGTGATAAGTTCAGAAGCAACCAACGTTGAAATTCTCTCTTGGTCTGGTCAACTATTGGATTCAAATTGTCTATGATTATGTCTTTCAAACTGCCATTGAAGTGTATCCCTAAGAAGTTTAATCTTGAGTGTAGCCATTTAAGAGGGAGACCGTTAATAGACCTTATTAATTTTATAACCAGAAAAATTTTAGAATGTATTTAGCTGAGAGACTAAAGAGGTTGCAGACAATTTAGGGTGGGGAGGAGTCAGAAGGATATCATCTGCATAGTAAAATGCTTTGTTTTCTCCCATTGGTGTTTCAATTCCCTTAATATCAGTATTAGACATAATAGCAATAGCTAATGGTTCTAAAGCTAAGAAATACTATAATGGTGAGAATGGACAACCTTGTCTAGTGCCAAGATGACTGCTAAAATATGGAGATGTGAAACCACCACAGGTAACAGTAGGTGAATGATATTTGTCAGTAGTCAGGTAATGAAATCTTTAACAAAACCCATTCTCTCCATAATGCAGAACAATTAACCACATTCTACTCCGTCAAAACCCTTCTCCATGTCTAAAGAGAGAAGGACTTTCTCGTCCTGGTCATTTTGTGAATGCCATAATAGAAGTGCGATAGTGAGAAGATGATTGGTAGAGGAATGACCTGGGACAAATCCAACCTGAGGGGGGTATATTAATGAGGTGATAACCAAGTTAAGGCGATTGGCTAATACCTTAGCTAGGATTTTAATATCCATATTTATTAAGGAAATCAGTCAATAGCTAGCTCAATTAATCCTTACCAGGGTTTTGGTATTACCGTAATACAGGCCCTTAAAAAGTCAGATGGTAAGTGTCCCAATCATAGTGCTTCATTAAAAACAGATTTTAAGATCGGGATGGTGATGTTTTTAGTAATCTTATAAAATCCAGTGGGGAACCCATACTCCCCAGGCGCTTGAACAGTGGTCAGACAATCAATGGCCTTTTTTATTTCATCAGTTGCAATTTCACCTTCAAGTTCCCCTTTCTGCCCCGTGTTAATTTAGGGATATTTATTTTAGATAATAAGTCTTCTTCTGTTTGATCCGAGCAATTTACGGAAGTGTATTATGATTCATAATAATTTTGAAATCTGATGGGTCTATAAGTAGCTCACCTAATGGTGGGAATTACTCTGGAAGATTCTTGTTGTTGTAATTGATAAGCTAAAAGTCTTCCAGGTTTTTCCCCTCCATAATTTCTTTGACGAATACAAAATACAAAATAAGCACAAGAAGTATATAAATTATTAAGGGTAAATTTCACTGAGAGTAATTTCTGTAATATGTCTGACGATCATGTTTGAGACTAAGGGGGTTATTACAACTTTGGAGGAGGTGTTAATCCGTCCCAAAAGTGACGGATATACCACCAGCCATATTACGAGTTCCATAGGATATAATGGACTCGTAATAGGGCTGGTGGTGTATCCGTCACTTTACCGTCACTTTTGGGACGGATTAACACCTCCTCCAAAGTTGTAATAACCCCCAAGTGACTGTAAGAGTTCTGATTTTCTTTTCCATGTTAATCCTAGTAATATTTGCTTGTTTTGTTTTAAGTGCAACATCTTTCATTATCAGACCTCGCAATACTGCTTTTCTGGCATGCCATAGTGTATGAGCGTCACAATCCGAATATTCACGTAAGCACACAACTGAAGCTTTTCTTGAGGGGTCTTATATGAGGAAAGGTTGAGTCTCCAAGGAGGTTTGGAGAGCTGAAGAGTACGAGATCTAAGCAGATTTCAGTGAGGCCATGATCTGAGATACTGCAGGGAATCATATTTCCCCGAGTTATTAGTTGCAGAACAGAGGAAGAGGTAAAAAATAATTTATTCTGGTGCATATTGAATGTGGGCAAGAAGTAAATGTATAGTCTCTCTTATTCAGATGTGATCATCTCCAGGATACTTGTATTGAGTGATCATTAATAAAATCTAAAAGCTTATGTATGTCTCTGTTACTATGTGCATCTGGTTTGCCTGATTTATTGATAAAGGGGTCTATGGTGGTATTTCAGTCTCCCTCTATTAATACCTGAGTGGAGCTGAAGGATGTCAGTAATCTACTAAGCTGAGATCGAAAAGTAAATTTGGCATCCGTTGAAGTCTAAATTGAGCCTATAATTATAAAAGTATCATGAATTTGGAGTTTAGAGAAGACAAAGTGACCCTCTATATCTTCCCAAGTTTGTAAAATTTGATATGGCATGTGTTTGTTAAAAAGAGTGGCAATACCACATTTTCTTTGTGGAGTGGAGTTGATAATGTTCTTTTTAGGAGTAATACTGGCCTGTAGGACATGACCAACCCAATCTTGTTTGTGTTTTTCATATTCCTGGGGACTAAGATGGGTTTCTTGTAGCAATGCAATGTCTGGTTTATTATGACCAATATAGGTGAGCATTTATTTTCTTTTGATGAAGTATGTCCGTCCATGTACATTTACAGAAACAATTTTTAAAGGTTCCAAGCGGGTTTACTGCATGTTTAAAGGAAGAGATTCAAGAGTGAGTGACAATATTAAATAACAAGTATGTATAAAAAAAACTATGTTAATAATGCAAAAAAGCAATAATATTAGTGTGAGACAGTAAGTCTAGATCACAAAATAAAACATAATTAGGTACGTTATGGAAAATGTAGTCTACGAAGAATAAAAAACTATAAAAATATGAACAATGATCAACTATATGTTCAACAATAAGTTTTCAAACAGTGAATAACAGCTTTAAAAGTTTAAACATTAAACTGAATAGGGTAGATGCATATAAGGTTGCATAGAGTAGAGGCCAAGGAGGCCAACATAGTTATGAAAATGACAGAATGATACCCTGTATATTAATTGAACCAAAAAGAGAAAAGCAATTTTTTGTCTGGCATAAAGTATGAGCAATACACAAAAATGCCATTTCACATTAAACAGGAAAAGAAGAAAGGAGGCAAGAGAGATAGATATATCAAATGTAATAATCACAATTTATGGTCTAAAATTAATATAAACGATATTTAAGAGTGGATCAACGTTATGAGGAGAAAAATATTTGAGAAAGAAAGATTAGTACAGAAAAGATAAAAGTAAATATAACAATAAAAATAAAAGTTTATATGCTACTAATCTGCTGAGAAATGCAATAAAAAGGGTCCAGAGGATGTTCATGTTTTCAATGGTGATCTTGATTTGTTTCTCGGCAATGGTCCTTTTCCAGTTTAAAATATGCAACTGTGAGACCGCTTACAAGTGGAGCAATAGTTTTATGTTCCATCTCAGAGTTTTTTTCATCCAAGTCATTCAAGAAAGACTCCAGGTCATGTGGATTAAAGTTTTTCTTTGTTCTTCCTTGATGAGTTATAAGCATATTGGCCGATGCTATGAGGCCATACTTTATTTCCCTCTTTCTCAACCTAGAATGAAGAGCCAGAAATTGTGTCCTTTTGAGGTTAGTTGGATCTAGTGGCCAGTGCTAAGAGGCCATGCTTTATTTCCCTCTTTCTCAACCTAGGATGAAGAGCCAGAAACTGTTTCCTTTTATAGTTAGTGGGAACCAAAACATCTGCAGTAATGATGATCTTTGCTTTTTTTCGCAGGTGGATGGACCATGCTTCCTTGCCTTAAATATACTCTGACAATCTTGTTGATGGTGAATACAAGAAGCTAATATATGATGAGGCTAAGAGGTAAGAACAGAGTTTTTGGAATGGACTGTATGTGCACGTTGAGATTCGAGTTGTGATGTTAACATGATTTTCATCAATGTTGGAATAAAGTTTGCAATGAATTGTAAAATATCACCCTTTTCCATCTGTTCAGGAAAATCTATAATTCTAATAGTGTCCCTTCTACTACGATCTTCCAAATCAATATTTTTTTGGAGATACCAAATGTCCTGGCTATTATCAGGGAGTCGATCAATTCTTGATTCCACCTTGATGAGGCGATTATCCATTATTTGCATTTGTGAAATGAGAAAGGGAGTAAAAAAGAGCTAAATATGGATCACTACTTTATGTTGAGTCCAGATCAAAAACAGATATCTGAGTTTAATCCAGGCCTGTGATTTGTATCAACAAAGCAGTTATTGCAACGGAGTCAGAAAAGATTTCCCTTCAAAGGAACAGACCCTAAAAAATGATGGTTCTCTCGGAATTTGTAACTCTGCCACTAATTTCTTAATGGTATCTCTTTAATGTCCATTAATGAATACCTCTCAAAATATCCATAGTGTCCCCTCAATCTGGTAATTAATGTATCCTCCCTGTTGTATCTCTCGATATTACTAGTAGGTTTTAACTTAATCTATAGTGATGCACACTATCAGGGAAACAATGGGTGGTCAGGGTAGTTCAGCAGCCCATCAAGCCTCAAGACATACTTCAATCCAAAGTACAGCCGTACATTTAGAATATATGGCACATATGAAAGCAGGAGGGGAGGGGAGGGGACACGTTCCCGATCAGCATTCAAATCACTGTGGATGAGTTTAATAAAATGAGTGTGCAGCAAAGAAAGTGTTGAAAATTAGGAGAAGGCTCCAGGAAACTCGTTCCAAGTCCATGATGCACAGGGTAAAATCCCAAATTTACTGTGGTGCAGCTTGTTTTGTACTCCAGTGAAGATTCTGGGTGTTTCCTGGTCGGAGATCACATACACACACACAAAGGGCCACTCCCAGCCTCTTCCTCTGATTCCCCATGCCTGCTGTGAAGCGTACATTTCTAAGACACTACAAAATATATTTATTTGCACTAACTGACTGCATATGGAGCAGATTCTGCCCCCTAGACTCTGGACAGAAAGGAAGAAGTAATTGCTATTTGTATGTAACAGCCATTGAAAAAAGGCAGACAGGTGATGCAGTTTGGGGTAGACAAGCCACGGAAACAGCCTGAGACAGGATGGTTTATTCTGGGGTTGATTTGATTCTATAGAAATAGTGTGGGAGCAGGAGAGGGAAGTTGGAGCAAGTTAAGTTGCCTGTTGCTGCCACAGCTTCTAAGACTTGTATGCATCCCAGGGGGGAAGGCGTGGGAGGTTCATGTTTTGTAGTAACTGGTCCCAGAAAATGGTAAGTAGGAGAAAGAGGGAAGCCACGACTAAAGAATATCTGGCATTGGTAGCAGCTTTGCAAGTAAATAGAACTGCAGAAAGTGATATGATTGTTACACGCCTCCTCTCTCTGACTGCTGGTAAATACTGGGGTCATTTGCAACAGCCCCACTGTAGCTTTTTCTGTCTGTCTTCCATGTGTTGAGATCTCCAACCTCAGTGGCAGGAACACCCTACCCACACTACCCTGAAAGATTGAGTGGGCAGTGAAGCATTTTACCGGTACTCGGCTTCGTTTTCCGTCACAGATTAATAGAAAAAGTACCTTTGACATCCTAAATGATAGTACAAGGTGAGGCGACACGGTGAGAGAGAGCAACAGAAAGAAACAGAAAGATAGGGAGGGAACAAGGGATAGAGGGATAAGGAGACATCTTTGCTATGCCTATGTACATTTCATTTACAATTAATTGCCTCAATATATCTTTATGCTGGCATAGTCTGTCCATTAATAAATGTGCGGGAAGATGATCCCTGTACACTCAAAACATCTTTGAAGAAATTGACACTCTCTGCTTTGCTTGACTCAGCGATCTCTCAACTCACTGAAGAGAACATTGCATTGACCTATATTCCATGACTTCTTCACTCCACATTATCGGATCCCAGTATCTATACTGGTAAGAGCCAATGTAGTTAACTTTTCCACTGAAAGCAAGAAAAAAAACATCTTTCGTCCACCCTAGAACTCTGTATTCCACAGAAACATAAAGCACAACCTTTCAGTTATACACAAATGCTTCTGTACTCACTGTAACCCGGTTAAGGCGTGTAAGGAAATCCATCCTAAAATATCTTAGAAATGTTTTCATGCATGTTAGATACTCTTGTGCTTCACAAATGACCTTTGCAAACTGAAACAGCAAGGCAGGGGACAGCAAAGGCATTGGTGTAAATTGAAGCTATTATCTCATTGTATACCCTGAAGAGCGTAGTATTGGGGCTATACATCAGTTTAGGGCAGAAGTACAAAAAATGCTTGCAAGCCTGGATTACTAAGGTAGGGAGAGAGATCAGAGTTTTGTCTAGAGGCAGTTTTGAATCACCATAGAGTACCGCAGAGGGTTAATATGCCTGCTGCAAAGAACAGATCTGTATGTTACGTAGATAGCTGAGTAGATTAGTAAGGCCAGCCTTTACCTGGCTTTAAAACTCATAAATATATGTGGGAGACAGGATATGGAGAGGTGAGGGGCAATCGAAGGAGATCATGGGGGGGAGGGCGCCAAAAGAGATTGTTGCACCAGGTGACACCAGCCAGTGGAGTAACAAATGCCTTCACAGACCCGGCAGTGACAGGAGGCTCTGAGCTCCATGGTGTCCCTCATCACAGTAGCATGGCCTGAGAGCTTCTGAGTTAGCCTGGAGGGGGGCCTCTCCATGTATTGTGCGGGGGGGGCTCGAGTTTTGTTATGCCACTGCCACCAGCACTAAAGCTGGCCCTGGTTTTAGGCATTTAACCTAACAACTCAGTGAAAGAATAGGGGAAGCCACAGGAAAAGCTAGGCCACACTCTACTTCTGAAAATCGGTTTTAGCGATCTTCTGAATTTGAGAAAGCCAGCTGAAGCAGACTCAACATGACATGATGGTGCTTCATCCATAACCACCAAGCCTGCGCAACCTGTGCACCAAGTGCAACCTACAGTCTCCGACAAATGTATTACATTCATTGTGTAAAGATATTCACAACAGCTCACTCTCTGTTTCTGGTCTCCAGTTGCTGCCCAGAAAAATGGCATCCATATTCATGGTGGTGGCATCTCTGATGTGCGCTGCCCCGGAGCTAGTTTCCCTATAGTCTCCCCCGTCCGAGTGCAAATTGGAGCCAGGAAACTGCTCTGAGACTTCCAGTTCTAGTAGATCACATTCTGTGATACAGCACAATCCCCTAGAGCCCCACGTATATGACGCATGAAACCATAAATGACAGGTGGGGAGATCATTAATATTCATCTTATTTTTAAAATTTATAAAGCACATCATTCACCCGAAGGTCAACACGCACTAAATTCATTATTGACTGCAAATATTGCTATTATAAAATGCTGATCTACAGCACATCGCAGAAAAAAAGATGTGACAGTATCTGTCTGAATATAAAAATTGTATTTTCTTTTCGTAGATCCAAAGGCAGATTAGTCCAACATTTTGGGGTTGCAGAGGAGAAAGTTCTGTCTCCTTAGCTGACTCATCAGGACCTTATGCTCAAGGCATGAATATCTAAAGGTAATTCTTTATGCTACTGGAAGCATGTGCAGAATTGTCAGCACAGATCCAGTTAGCCAAACTTTCTTAACTTCAATATCATTCTAGCTGCAGCATTCTACACTCATTGACGTTTGTGTACCATTTTGCTGGGAATTGTCTAATCTTGATGACACAAACGCATTCATGACCTAATTCTCTTTACTTAAATGTGAACACATTTTTTTAAATCCTTTTCAAGATTAATTACTGAAAAAAACATGATTTAACAATAGAATTCACACGATCTTCCATTGCAAGGTGTTGATCTATGTGAATAACTAAACTTTTCATAGTGCAGTGATTCTGGCTCTTGGTCTAGTGATGATGGCCAAAAAGGATGGCTCCAGACTGTAGTTTGCTGGAAAGGCCCCAAGATTTCTGTCACTAACCCACTTAGCTTAATTAATTTTGTCTCATCCATCTTTATATTGACCATGAGGTATAATATAACATGTATCGTCCTATAGCTTGGGAAGATCATCAACTGGCAGAAAGATCTGCGTATCATCAGCATAGAAAAGCAGTGTGAAACAAATGATTTAATAAACTATGCCAGTGGTGAGGATGATCAAACTCATCCCTTTGGGACCCCTGGGGACCCATATTAACCATCATATATTGCTCAGCTAAAACAAATGTGAAACCAGGATAAGCTTGTCTAGTGATACTGAAGTCCATCTCATGTGCCTTAGAAGCACATGATGGTCCATGCTACTAAAAGATGTAAATATGTTGGATAGCACTAAAGCTACAGGTATATCTGATCAGCACAGCAGCGTAGATCATCTATAACAGATGTCAACACACCTTCCATACTGCAACTAGTAGGAAAGTCAGTTTGTATTACATTGTATTATAACATTTATAGAGCATTTGCTACCCTTACATTGGGCGCTAAAGCACTTGCTTGCATGTGCACTATTCTACTCTGTAGAAGAAGTTTGATTGGAAGTGTGTTGTGTTTGTTTTGATCCTGTGTGGGAAGTGGTTCCATGTTGTGCGTGACGACCACTGAGGTGCGGTTATCGTGTTACGGGACACAGCACTAAGCAGAGTGATGGAAGAACAAGTGTAAGATAGATGCGGAGTTTGTGGTTTTCAGTAAGATTATTTTAACAGTGGGACTACCTGAGCTTTCTTCACATATTTTCGTACAATACCAGGGATTAAGTAAAAATGGCTTGAACATGGGATTGTGAAGCTAATACATTTTTTATGGAATTTGCTGGAACTGGATATAGGGCTCAACCTGCAGCTTCACATATCTTTATCAAGATATGTGCAGTTTCGTTCCTTCATGTAGCGAAATGGATACAGCTATTTTTTATATCAGGATACCCCAAAAAATATGTTAGCAATAGGATCACACATAAGGGAATATTTGATGGCTGGATTTTATTCAGAAAATTAGTAGCGAATACATTGCACTTAAGAACTGACCTAGATTTAGTTTGTTGTATTGCTTTTGATTTAAGCTCATTTATTATGGCACTTAGACAATAGAGACGCCTGGCAGGTCGGTGCTGTAGTGGTTATCAGGTCCTCAGCATTTATTGGCAGTTTGGGCACTGGCACTCAGGTGAGATAGCGCTGTACCGCAGGGAAATGTTCACTTTTTTAAATTGCACTGTGACTTTTTTTTACCACTTCTAACAATTTTTATGAATAAAGGGAAGTGTTTTTTAACCAAACAAGGGGTAGCAGGGAATACCATAGATCTAACTTCCCATGTAGACCATAGAGTTACCTGACAGGTTGGTGCTCTAGTGGTTATCAGGCTCCCAGTATTTAATGGTGGCTGGGGTGCCGGCACGCAGTGGACAGTCACAGTGGGCGTGCTAAAGGCAAGCCCGTCTGCGACCGTCCCCACCTAGATGGGACCAGGGGTCGAGCACTCTACCCTGAGGTCTAATTTTAAGGTAGGATACTCTTTTCTTCAGCTTTACTCACTGAGACCGCTGCCTACTTCTCAGGTGTGTCCTCCCCTAAACCTTAAAAGCAGAGATTAGCACTGCGCATCCTGCATGGATGCCGTAGATAATGCGAAAGAAACATTTCCTGTACCCCCTATGGAAAGCAGATGATGGAATATGTTCCTAGCTAATTGTAGGTCCCTCCCATGCCACAAAATAGATCTATGTATAATTCCAGAGGATGAACAGCCAGTCGTTTTATTCCTCACAGAAACCTAGCTACACAATGACACCTCACCGGATATCATGGCGGCTACGCCTGCTGTATATCATATATGTAGATTAGATCAAGTTCCCTAAATCTGCCTCAGTAAAGGAGGCCATGGCCTCGCTACATTGGCTTCCTTTTGAATCAAGGATAAAATTCCAAAAATTGTACCTGGCATGCAAAGGGCTCAACTCTAAAGGTCCTCCCAATATCAGGACTCTCGTGACCGCCTACAGGTCCCCAGGTTCCTTAGATTCACCACCGGATCACTACTGAATGTGCCTAAAATTCTGAAATCTAGATGGGGTTTCGTACCTTGTTCCTAAACTTTGGAAGTTGCTTCATATTGAATGAAGATGCCTAGATAAGGAGTTCAGATTCAGGAAACTGCTTATAGCATGGCTCTTTTACCACTAATTTCTCCCCGCAGTTGACCTTTTGGTGTGCTGTTATTATTGTTTCATCTTTTCAGCCCTTGGTTAGCCTTGCGCTTTACAAATTCACATAATGTAATGTAATGTAACGTATTACTGAGAAAATTGTCTTTGATATATTTGGGACTGAAAGAATTTTCTGTGAATAGTAAGATGCCTTTCCTCTTTTTAAAGCTTTTTATAAAGTCAATTCAAGCATTAGCCACTGCGGACACATTTTCCATCCTTCATTGGAATCAAATGCACAACAAGGTCGACAAACCTTTGGACCCAGAAAGATGTCTGGTGAACCATCAACAATACTTCAACACCACCACAACAATGTAGACACCATGACCAATGTGGTCAAGATAGGATAATTCCAATCAGGAATGAAGTGAAAAGATGTTTTATAGACACAAGCTCAAAGTCTCATAGACAATGTAAAAGAAAACAGATTATAAAGATGCATAATCACCAGGGGTTGCCCAAGGCGTCAAAATAAATTCAGATGAATTACCATTAAAAAACAAAGCATTCAAGAAGAATAATACATAAAGCCAATAAAAATATCTATGACACAGACATTACATGATGCTCAGAATTCACAATTATGAGTCAATTTGAATTTAGCAGGGTCAATAGTCTTTGGCTGGCCACAGGTCAACCCTACAGCTAACCAAATCAAGGAAATACATGTGTGGGGAGGAACACATGTGCGCAAAAAACAAAAAGTATCAAAAGGACAAAAGTTATTTGGAAAAATATAATCTTGGACTGCAGAATACTAACTAAGGCCCAGCTTTATGGCAAAGTGGCGGAGCGCAGTGCTGTGCCAAAGATAGCAGTACCACACCACTTTTGAAACACAGGGATGCGCCATATTTACAGGAATACGGTGAACCCCTGCATTTGCCCCTGCGCAGGCACTGAATTAAGCTGCCTGCGCCAATGCAGGCATCCTTGCACCATAGTGCAAGGGTGTCTGTGTTGAGGGGATAGATTGTTTATGTGCTGGAAGGTGTCTCTTCTTGCACATAAACAATGTATAATGGTCAAAACGTACCATACACAGAAGTACCATTGGCATGATTGTTTATGTGCAGGAAGGGACACCTTCCTTGCACATAAACAATCATCCATGACATTTTGCTTCTTCTATGTGTGCTGCAGAATGCAGCACACATAGAAAAAGCAAAAAAACGAGGAGGAATAAAAACTTTCCTCCTCGTTTTGCCACGCGCTGCCATAGATTTATGATTTCTTGTAAATCTGTGGTAGCGACAAAAGCAATGGGTGTTGTGATAGGACTTCCACAGCAACACCCATTGCACATCCCTTTGATACAGAAAACTGTGTGGAGGGGCCCATATTTACAAGGAGGCATAATGCCACAAAAAGTGGCGTTAACCCTCCTTGTAAATATGGAGCAGTGGTTAGCGCCACCGGAGCATCATGCAAAGTGACCCTCCGGTGGTGCTATGGGCTCTTAAATCAGCTTGTGAGTTTGGAAAAAGGTAAGTGAAAAGAGAAAGCGTCATCATATCAGAAGTTATACATGACTCTTCTGAAAGGGCAAAATAAAGGATTGCTAAATCTAAAAAGGGCATTTCAGGGGTAAGGGCAAATGACAGAGAAGAACATACCTTTCCAAGGGTACAGCATTCAGGGAATTTTCATCAGCAAGACATCAGGATCAGCAAGGCATTTGAAGGAGTCTGGTTATGCATAGAACAGCTCAGGAAAATACTGCAGACTGACAAAGACTGAGACTGACTAAAATGTGAATGTCCATTGGTATATCAATTTACAACAAATCTTCTTATTTGCCAAAGACGTCAGTTCATATTACGTTGAATAAGCATAATCCAATTATAATTCATCACCAGACTCCAGGTTGCAACATTTCAACAATTTTCCAAATGTCATTGGAACATCTCCTTTTCTTGTGACTCCAGTCAGGTTTAAAACAAATGTACACGATCTCAGTCCATGTTCCTGCAATGTAATGTTTCCAAGGACAAATGGGTACATCTCTCCACATTTAAACAATGAACTTATTAAAAAAAGACTTTACTTCTCATGGGAACAATATCTGAAGGAAGACTTTCTGTTATGAAAAAAGTAATTCAATATTTTTACATGACTGCAAAATGCAAGCTCTTTAAGCCACACTTATGCTAACACAAGGATAAATATAAAATGTATTTAATTAATACATTTTAGTAAAACATATATAATATGTAAACAAATACATTCATCATTAATAATATTTCATCAGTATGAGTAATACATTTCCTAAAAATGGAAAAGCTTTATTATTACATTTCATTAAGTATGACAGAGGACTACATTTTTCTCACTAGCACATAATTATAAACTCATTATTCATTCATTAAAATCAAGAAATACAATATTGTTTCTATTTGACTGTTAGACTAGAGTTCAAATTACAATTTAACATAAATCCTAATCTTCTAACATGAATAAATTCAAAAGGCACCTAAGTCGAACTTTCAAATACCAGCAAATTGCACATTTAAAATGGGTGTCAGTGCAACTTTCTTTGTTAGTTTTTCCACTCTTTTACTTTCATAAACTAAACCTTGTCACAACCTGATGACTTTTGTGACACAAGGGACAGCATTAAAATTCACCCTCGATCACAACTCTAATTTGGCATTTTGAGAGTAATTACGATGCCAAGGCTGTTTTGATTGGCACAATTTTAGTCTCATTAGTCTGAGTTCTTTAGAAAACCAGCTGTTGTGGACTTCTTATGTATATAGGCGTTTAGGCTGCAAAGAAATCCGTTCATTGATGGCCATATTATATTAGAGATTATAATTAGCCAGAAAATATGTAGAATTAGTTGAACCATTAGTGAGAGAGCCTACTGGCTGGAGTTTCTGGACACGTTTGTCTGATGCAATTTAATTCCATTTTCAAATTGGTGTAGTAGAAGCATTTAGGCTAGCCAAACCTTAGTTGCTCAATAGAACTGAGAAATGGTAAAACAGAGACATCTGTCCAGGACACTGAATATGGCTGAATTGTTCTAAGATGATTATTATTAAAGCACACATATAAAAATGAAAAAGGGCAAAAATCTCTCTTAATTTTGTCTGGGCTGCGTACTGTGGACCTCGAAATAAACATTTACAATTTTCATTTTATTTTTGGCTTTATTAGATGACACATTAACTAGATGGGAAGCTAATTGGGAAAGAGTGCCCATGGGATTTCCTCCAGTTGGTAGGTACATAATGTGAAAACGTAAAATGTGGCCAGTACATTTTTCATATACCCTATATAGTACATTATTAACATTCAGATATACAAACAAGAATGAACCAATATTTTATCATCAACTATAGAGGTAATTTGAAGCTTTCTGGGCACTGAGTATACTTCTTAATTTTATTTGCTTTAGTAAGCCTGGCAGCCAGAAGGCTCAGAGTTGTACAGTCGCACATTTCCCAAAAGCACAATCTTGCTTTTGAACATCGCAAGTGGTAGTAGAAGCAGGATTCCAGGAGAATAATGAATCCCTAGCATTGTACATATAAGTGAAATCTTCTCCTCAATGATGTGTAGAACTTCCTCAGGGAGAAAAACCTGAAACCTGCTCTTTAGGTAAGAGTTTGCTGAGAGTAACAAGTTTCTGTCTTGTAATTAATGTCCATTGATTTTTTCTAGACAGGTGCATTGGACACAAACCTCTTCCTAACACATCATCAAAAACTCAAAGCCACTTTGTGTGTCTCCAACAATGTGGAGTAATGCAACAAAGTGCGGATTGCTGCATTGCATTACTCTGCACAAGGGAGGCATTCCATGGGTGTTGCATTGCTGCTCCCACACAACTCCCATGGTTTTTGATGCATTTTCAGATTTGCGAAACCTAGTAAAACTGGGAAACCTCCAAAATGATACGCCTCCCCAGAAGAGGTGTAATGAGGAGAAACAATTTTATTTCTCTTTGTTACTTCCTCTTTCTATGTGTGCTGTATTCTGCAGTACACATAGACAGAGGAATATGCCTCTAAGGATTTGTTTTTGTGCAAGAAGGTATCCCTTTCTGCACACAAACAATCCTACATGCATCAGAGGCACCCTTACACCATTGTGCTAAAGGGCCTGCCTTGGCGGTAGGCAACCCATTGTGCGCTAGTGCAGGGGGAAAGGACATGACTGTGCCGTATGCTTTAAATACAGCACCTTCCTGCCCTTTCCCAGTGACGCAGTGCAGCACAGGTCTTGCTGTGCTGCACAGCACCACTTTCCCATAAATATGGGCTTGAATGTCTAACCTCACACATCTCATTAAGTAAGCCTTGGCTATTTGACATCACTACTCTGTAAGAATCAAGTGCTAATGGGGAGTAATTTGTTATCCAGCTGGTGTGCATCCGAATTGTTGACCTCAGACAACAGTGGCAAGCAGGATAATTAAGGCCTACTACCTTCTGACTCAGGCTGTTTGCAATATTTTTTTGGGGAAATTAATGACCTCATAATCTACTTCACTACTCTTACCTCCAATTGCTTGAACACCTAATAATGCTTGCATCGGTCTCTCATGTCCAACTCATCTATGAATGTACTAATTTGTGGCTTTCTTCTGTGGCCATTTGAGCTGTGAAATTTAGTAAGATAGCTGCCTCATGTGGACTCCTGTGAACATTGGTATACCCCTTACATGTAACAGGCGCTGTAGAGGTCAGCCATAAGGCACTGCTGGAAAGGTTTCAAAGTTAAACCTCTTTCAGTAAAGAAATGGATTTGTCAAACTCACCTGTTTGATGAGCAGGTGCAAAACAAGTCATAAACAGACTCAAGCTGTGGCAATAATGAAAAGTTATTTTGAGGCAAAATGTATAATCTGGCAGGAAGGCAGTGAACTGGAAAACAGAAAAAAAGGCCCAACACTAGAAGAGCAAAAACACATCTAAAAAGATAGAGGATAAATATGCAATGTGGTAAGGAAAGCTAAGACTGTACAATTACTATGACCCAAAAAAAGGTAAAAGGACCAATATTAGAAATCCAAGGCCATTTGTTTAAATAGAGTACAGCACACATGAGCGTACTGCTACATCCAGTCACAGCAATATAAAAATATATGAGATTTTACAAAATAGAGGAATCTCAAAAGATAGAGGATAAATATGCATTGTGAAAAAAAGGGCTCAGGCTTTATAAAATCCTGACGTGCAAAGTTTAATATCCAATAATGAACTTGCAAGACCATTTGCCTAAGAAGAGTACAGCACTGGGGCAGCTCAATCTTGCCAATTACATTTTATGCTGCCCTTCTGCAGATCCAGCTCCAGACCTTTGGATCTTTGGGGTAGTATCTTAGGTAAAATCAGCTGCATTGCAAACTTTATTAGTCACAAGCTAATCCTTATGAGAGTTTATAAGAGTTTTAGGAAAGTTGTAATATGTTTATTTAATCATAAACTATTCATAGTTATTAATTAATAAAATTACAGAGCATTGTATAAAGTGTTTCCTGAATCAGTCCATACTCTATTCACCTTAGTCTATCTGGCAAGAATTTTCTAGTGTCATGAAGAATACAGTAGCATCTGTGTAGTCAGTCAGAAAATGCCTGAGAAAATGTTATTGTGTATTTCAGAAAGTAACTCTTTATCCCGTCTCTAACTCAGTTGTCACAATGTACCCGTGTAGTAAGTTATGGCTTTTGCATTAGTATGTAAAAGTCTATCCAGTTCTCTCTCTCTCTCTCTCTCTCTCTCTTTCTCTCTCTCTATCTATCTCTCTCTCTCTCTGTATCTAAATCTCTTGCTTGCTCTGCTCCCCTTTGCTCCATCCTGCCCTGCTCTCTGCCTTTCGCCCTCGCTGCTCACCGCTCTTGTCTTGCCTCTTCACTTGGACACCTTTTATAATACATTTCATTTGATACAGTCTTTAACAATTTGTGATGAATGTAACTCATTCTTCTTGGGTTTGAATCTGCTCAAGCATAAATCAACTCAGATTCAGAAAGGAATTGCTACTTTTGTCCTGTCTTCCCATGCATACTTTGGATCTGCAAAATGAAATACATACATGATTGTCTGTGGTCATCTCCTTTCTCACAGCTTTCACACTGTAAGCCCACTCATAAGAGATGCAATTTAGTATATAAATTGTGCAGTTTAGTGCATTCCAAAGCAGTTAGTAATACAAAAAGTATAAAATAAGACTGCTTCCATTGTTCTGACGGAAGAAGTTTAGCAACATGCCTAAACCATGGGAAGGTTGGTAATGAAGCATTATTAAACTCCAAAGAATGTGACAGCGTTAACTGTTTTTGCAAGTCGGGCAGCATAGGTCATGCAAAGTTTATGACCACAGAAAGCAGCTTCAGTTAGGCCTAACCTCATTTACTCACTTAGTAATTTCATATTCATTTATTTTTATTGGAAGGTTTCACAGTTTCCCTCCTTTGATGGTTAGGAACCATCACAACCTTACTATAGCAAATTAATTTGTTAAAATGCATTTTCATTTTTATTTTGATCATTGTCAGACACTCATTGTTTCCTTTTCAGTTTTACCCTTTCTTTTATTTTCTTATATTCCCCATTCTCCCTGCCACTAAATTCCAAATTTTCTTCATTCTCTTGTTCATTACCCTTGCTTTCTTCTTTATCAAAATCATCCTAATACCTTTGGATATGCCTCGTGTAGATAGGAAGCAGGCTATTACAATTAATACAGGTATATAGTTTTAAGGATTCCTCTTCCCAATCCTTTCAACCAGGTTGTCACTGTTGCAAAGTCCTTGGAAAAGCCTTATGCTATGCTAAAAGTATCCAAAGGTTTAAGATCAAGCTTTAAGTCACTAATGTTCTTTGCATATTTTCACTTCTTTTTAGAACTTAGGGCCTGTTTTGGAGTTTGGTGGACGGGTTACTCCATCAGAAATGTGATGGTTTTCCTGTCCCCAGTATTACGATTCCCATAGAATATAATGGGATCAGAATACAGTGGAAGGAATGTCTTTCACGCTTGTTATGGAGTAACCTCTTCTCCCAAACTGTAAATCAAGCCCTTAGTCTTTCAGGGAGCCTCTGGCAACTCTTTACTGCAATCAAGTGTGTCAGAAATAAGAACATTCAAGATCTGACTTAGATAGTATTTTCAATCAGGTAATGAAGATCTCTGACAAGATACCTGAGCTCTCTTAGATCTTCTGAGTGTGATTAATTTTTCTTCTGCATTGCTGGTACCACTCACTTGATTCTGCTTCTTTCTTGATTGCTCTAAGTGGTATTGATTCAGTAGGCACACTCAATATTTGTTTCTTTTTGTTACCTTTTCGAGGTCAGCTCTCATCATGCTTGTTTTTGTCAGTACTCAGTCCAATCCAAAATGTGTACTCTCTCCATGGTTTTCAAGTTGTTTTGTCTCTAGAGAGACAGGCATACCATACCTGGGTATTGACTTCTTCAACAGTAACTTTGCTATAGTGAGACTATCGTGCCTCCTTGTTGAGTAGGCTTCCACCCATTGGGGAAAATGCAGACGATCACAAGAACATCCGTCAAACCATTGCGAATGGACATCTCTATGAAATCCTTCTGCATCCAGTTAAAGGGACCCCCCCCCGATCTCCCTACAGGACTCAATGTGACATGCTCATTTGCCAACGTTCATTTGCTTGCACATACCCCCTCTGCTTGTGTTCTGAATTTGGGATTGAACCAAAACTGCCTGAAGGTCTGAACCATTAGCCTCTACCTAGGTGTGCCTGCCCATGAAGGTATTGGGCAAGTGGGACAAGTAAACTGTCTTGCAATATTGCTTTCCCATCCATTGATGCCCAAACATTGCTGTCATCAAGCCCACAACCTGCTCTCAGTTAATCTCATTTCTCTTCATCAGTAGCAATTTATTGTATCCTTCTCAACTCATCCCAATTGTCAACCATTCTTAAGATCATGGCAAGAAGGATTCCTTCATGGTTTTTTATAAGTATGTGACATAGTTGCACAATAACATGCCACTTCATCAGCTTTCCTTTAGCAATTATGACATAGACATTGTCGCTCCTATGTGCACACATTTTACTACAGGAATTTGAGAGTGTTCTTGCAAAGCTTCCAGTAAATCTTTAATTTGTTGCCCATTTCTAATGGTCATGTACCTTCTCTGTGACCACAATTGCCTATAGACATGACCAACACCAAACATCTATTGGCTGTCTGTGAATATAGTCATTCTCATTTTGGTTGTCAAGCTGCAATCTCTGGTAAGGGCAATTAGTTCTGCAACTTGTGCTGAAGAAATACCTTGGAACAACAAAGCCTCAACTATCTCCTGGATGGTGCATCCTGAATAGGCTGCTCTTAAACATCCTTCATTTGTTCTCAAACATGTCCAGAAATAGAACATAATATGGATTTATTAAAGGCTCATCTTTATGTCAGGTCTGAGTTTGGTGCATAAATCCGTGACATCAATGCAATTATGTTCAAAGTAATCAGATCCAGTTTCTTCAGGAATGGGCATCATTTTGCTAGAATTCAGTACTTGACATGTCCCCAAACACAACATTATTTCCTGCCAAGATTTGATGGTCCTATTTCTCAATATGGAATTCTTGAGGTGCTTTGTTTTAGTCTTTGTTAGTAACACTTCAACCTAATGCGGGACCATGACAGTCAATGGAAACCCATCACAATATGTTCATATCTCTCCAGACTCACACTCACTGCAACCACTGCTTTCAGGCATTCTGGCAAAGCAGCCACTACAGGATCAAGAGTCACAGAAAAATAGACTTAAGTGGTCATTACAACCCTGGCGGACCGTGTTAAAACGGCGGTAAGACCGCCAACAGGCCGGCGGTAAAATTTTTGCAATTACGACCGTGGCGGAAACTGCCAACAAAGACAGCCACTTTAACACTCCGACCACCACGGCGGTACAAACAAACAGCGCGGCGGTCACCGCCAACAGACAGGCGGAGGACAATGTACCGCCCACACTATTACAACCCACCAATCCGCCACCTTTTCCGGGGCGGATTTACCGTGGATAAAAACACGGAGGAAACAGGATTCCGAAGGGAAAACGCTCACCTCTACACACCCCATGAGGAACCAGGACACCATGGACCCGGAACTCCAAATTCTCCTTGCGATAGTCTTCCTGCTCCTCTACCAGGAGCAAGAACGCCGGCGGCGAAGACTACGGTGAGTACTGCACCTACGACACAGGGGAAGGGGGGGAAAGAGAGTGACACACACACGCAACACCCCCACCCCCACCCTCACCCACTGCAACACACACGCTAATGCAGATTGATACATCACAGGTACCCCTCCAAACCCCCAGGAAGAATGCAAAGACAACCGAAAATGAGTGTAACCATTGTAATATATTAAAATCAAGTAGGCAAAAAAAATATATACACCATGTACAAAATATATACCAAGCATGGTAGTCCAGGTAGTGCTCCAATTAAGTCCGTGGAACACTGGGCCCACACGGTATGGGCGCGGCCCACACAAGATCCCCGACCATGACGGAGAGAACACTGCACGGGCATCAGAGAGCAACAAAACAGGCACCTCAGGGGGAGGGAAAGGGGGGGGCACCTCAGCTGGTTGAGTGCACAACGCCAATTTCATGAGAGGGCCACATGCCCACTGTTCCATCCTGAGGAGTGCAAAGCCACAGTCTCTCAAGTCTCTACAGTGGGTGGGTTGCCCACTGTTCCATCCTGGGGAGTGCAAAGCCACAGTCTCTCTAGTCTCTACAGTCGGTGGGTTGCCCACTGTTCCATCCCGGGGAGTGCAAAGCCACAGTCTTTCAAGTCTCTACAGTGGGTGGGTTGGCCACTGCCTTATCCTGGGGAGTGCAAAGCCACAGTCTCTCAAGTGAATAACAGTCTCCACTGGTTCTGGAGGGGTGCTTCATCCTGCTAAGGACAGAGGTAGTGGATGGATCTCTCCACCGGTTCTGGAGGGGGCATGGTGCCCAGAGTGCTTCATCCTGCTTAAGACAGAGGTAGTGGATGTATCTCTCAACTGGTTCTGGAGGGGACATGGTGCCCGGAGTGCTTCATCCTGCCCGTGACGGACTCAGTAGCGTCAGTGCCCTTGGCGCTCATGGGCCAGCGGTGCTTGAGGCGGCAGTGCCCTGTTCAGCGGTTCTTGAGGCAGCTGTGCCCTGTTCAGCGGTTCTTGAGGCGGCGGTGCCCTGTTCAGCGGTGCATGAGACGGTGGTGCCCTGTTCAGCGGTTCTTGAGGCGGCGGTGCCCTGTTCAGCGGTGCATGAGACGCCGGTGCCCTGTTCAGCGGTGCATGAGATGGCGGTGCCCTGTTCAGCGGTGCTTGGAGCGGCGGTCTCCATTGCAGTGACTCAGCTGCTGGAGGTCCTTCATGGCCCAGCGGGGCTTGTGCTGGCGGTGGCCTCCTGGGCAGCTGGGCTTGTGCTGGCGGTGGCCTCCTGGGCAGTTGGGCTTTTGCTGGCGGTGGCCTCCTGGGCAGCTGGGCTTGTGCTGGCGGTGGTGTCCTGGGCAGCTGGGCTTGTGCTGGTGGTGGCCTCCTGGGCAGCTGGGCTTGTGCTGGCGGTGGCCTCCTGGGCACCTGGGCTTTTGCTGGTGGTGGCCTCCTGGGCAGCTGGGATGATGGCGGTCTTCTCCGCCGTGCTGCTCTTCCCAGACTTGCTAACTTTCTTGTGCTCCTTCCCCACCTTGGAAGGTGTCGCAGCTGACTCCACACTCCCACCTGTACCCCTGGGAGCGGCTTTGGTGGCTGGAGTCTTCCCCCTCTCACGCCGGGCACTGGCCAACTTCTGATGCTTCACAGGCGGGGGAGTGTCTGTGCTGTGGCTCCGTGCCACACTGGCTGCCCTGGTGTCCGGTGCACTCCAGATTCCGGTGACTACAGGCACCACTGGTCCCGGAGATGTTGTGGCTGAGGTGCTAGTTCGGGACTTAGGAGACGGACGGGGTGGGGGAGGTGTGGGAAAGAGGTCAAGGTTGGACAGGAAAAGTCTTTTTGACACACTGGGATGGGTAGCTGGGGGGGGTTTGGGAGTGGAGGAAGAGGTTGTGGTTGTAGGAGGTGTTCGTTTGCTGACTTTGGGTGAAGGTGCATGGGCTGGAGGCTGTCGTGAGGTGGCTGGCTGTTGGGTGGGTGTGTGCCTGCGTTTGTGTATCTTGGGAGCGGCGTCACAGACACACTGGGAGAGGACATAGGGGACGTGTGAATGAAAGTGGGGGTGGTGAATGCACGTGAGCGGGGTTTGGTGGTGGGTGTGCTGGTGATGGTAGTAGTGGCTGTAGAGTTAGTGCATGCACGTGTGAGTGTAGACGAGACTGGGAGGGAGGAGGGAGATAAGGAGGAGGGAGACACATTGGAGGCAGTGGATGTTGGTGTGTCTGCATGTGTCTGATGCTTGCGTGAGTGCCTGTGGGATGTGTGGTGCTTATGTTTGCCTGAGCTTCCCTTGTGTGTTGACGTGTGTACATTCTGGACTGTAGGTGTGCTTGGGATAGGCTGAGGTACAGGGGATTGGGCCTGGGTGGAGGAAGTTGGAGGGGGGAGGCTATACACAGGGACAATGGCTGCCATCAGTGCTGAGGCCAGAGTCTGAAAAGCTCGCTGAAGGGTCGTCTGACCAGAATGAATGCCCTCCAGGAATGCATTGGTTTGTTGCAACTGCCTTTCTACACCCTGAATGGCATTCAGAAAAAAGGCCCAACACTAGAAGAGCAAAAACACATCTAAAAAGATAGAGGATAAATATGCAATGTGGAAAGGAAAGCTAAGACTGTACAATTACCATGACCCAAAAAAAGGTCAAAGGACCAATATTAGAAATCCAAGGCCATTTGTTTAAGTAGAGTACAGCACACATGAGCGTACTGCTACATCCAGTCACAGCAATATAAAAATATATGAGATTTTACAAAATAGAGGAATTTCAAAAGATAGAGGATAAATATGCATTGTGCAAAAAAGGGCTCAGGCTTTATAAAATCCTGACGTGCAAAGTTTTATATCCAATAATGAACTTGCAAGACCATTTGCCTAAGAAGAGTACAGCACTGGGGCAGCTCAATCTTGCCAATTACATTTTATGCTGCCCTTCTGCAGATCCAGCTCCAGACCTTTGGATCTTTGGGGTAGTATCTTAGGTAAAATCAGCTGCATTGCAAACTTTATTAGTCACAAGCTAATCCATATGAGAGTTTATAAGAGTTTTAGGAAATTTGTAATATGTTTATTTAATCATAAACTATTCATAGTTATTAATCAATAAAATTACAGAGCATTGTATAAAGTGTTTCCTGAATCAGTCCATACTCTACTCACCTTAGTCTATCTGGCAAGAATGTTCTAGTCTCATGAAGAATACAGTAGCATCTGTGTAGTCAGTCAGAAAATGCCTGAGAAAATGTTATTGTGTATTTCAGAAAGTAACTCTTTATCCCGTTTCCAACTCAGTTGTCACAATGTACCCGTGCAGTAAGGTATGGCTTTTGCATTAGTATGTAAAAGTCTATCCAGTTCTCTCTCTCTCTCTCTCTCTCTCTCTCTCTCTCTCTCTCTCTCTCTCTCTCTCTCTTTCTCTATCTCTCTCTCTCTCTGTATCTAAATCTCTTGCTTGCTCTGCTCCCCTTTGCTCCGTCCTGCCCTGCTCTCTGCCTTTCGCCCTCGCTGCTCACCGCTCTTGTCTTGCCTCTTCACTTGGACACCTTTTATAATACATTTCATTTGATACAGTCTTTAACAATTTGTGATGAATGTAACTCATTCTTCTTGGGTTTGAATCTGCTCAAGCATAAATCAACTCAGATTCAGAAAGGAATTGCTACTTTTGTCCTGTCTTCCCATGCATACTTTGGATCTGCAAAATGAAATACATACATGATTGTCTGTGGTCATCTCCTTTCTCACAGCTTTCACACTGTAAGCCCATTCATAAGAGATGCAATTTAGTATATAAATTGTGCAGTTTAGTGCATTCCAAAGCAGTTAGTAAGACAAAAAGTATAAAATAAGACTGCTTCCATTGTTCTGACGGAAGAAGTTTAGCAACATGCCTAAACCATGGGAAGGTTGGTAATGAAGCATTATTAAACTCCAAAGAATGTGACAGCGTTAACTGTTTTTGCAAGTCGGGCAGCATAAGTCATGCAAAGTTCAGAGTAAGTTTATGACCACAGAAAGCAGCTTCAGTTAGGCCTAGCCTCATTTACTCACTTAGTAATTTCATATTCATTTATTTTTATTGGAAGGTTTCACAGTTTCCCTCCTTTGATGGTTAGGAACCATCACAACCTTACTATAGCAAATTAATTTGATAAAATGCATTTTCATTTTTATTTTGATCATTGTCAGACACTCATCGTTTCCTTTTCAGTTTTACCCTTTCTTTTATTTTCTTATATTCCTCATTCTCCCTGTCACTAAATTCAAAATTTTCTTCATTCTCTTGATCATTAACCTTGCTTTCTTCTTTATCAAAATCATCCTAATACCTTTGGATATGCCTCGTGTAGATAGGAAGCAGGTTATTACATTTAATACAGGTATATAGTTTTAAGGATTCCTCTTCCCAATCCTTTCAACCAGGTTGTCACTGTTGCAAAGTCCTTGGAAAAGCCTTATGCTATGCTAAAAGTATCCAAAGGTTTAAGATCAAGCTTTAAGTCACTAATGTTCTTTGCATATTTTCACTTCTTTTTAGAACTTAGGGCCTGTTTTGTAGTTTGGTGGACGGGTTACTCCATCAGAAATGTGATGGTTTTCCTGTCCCCAGTATTACGATTCCCATAGAATATAATGGGATCAGAACACAGTGGAAGGAATGTCTTTCACGCTTGTTATGGAGTAACCTCTTCTCCCAAACTGTAAATCAAGCCCTTAGTCTTTCAGGGAGCCTCTGGCAACTCTTTACTGCAATCAAGTGTGTCAGAAATAAGAACATTCAAGATCTGACTTAGATAGTATTTTCAATCAGGTAATGAAGATCTCTGACAAGATACCTGAGCTCTCTTAGATCTTCTGAGTGTGATTAATTTTTCTTCTGCATTGCTGGTACCACTCACTTGATTCTGCTTCTTTCTTGATTGCTCTAAGTGGTATTGATTCAGTAGGCACACTCAATATTTGTTTCTTTTTGTTACCTTTTCGAGGTCAGCTCTCATCATGCTTGTTTTTGTCAGTACTCAGTCCAATCCAAAATGTGTACTCTCTCCAGGGTTTTCAAGTTGTTTTGTCTCTAGAGAGACAGGCATACCATACCTGGGTATTGACTTCTTCAACAGTAACTTTGCTATAGTGAGACTATCGTGCCTCCTTGTTGAGTAGGCTTCCACCCATTGGGGAAAATGCAGACGATCACAAGAACATCCGTCAAACCATTGCGAATGGACATCTCTATGAAATCCTTCTGCATCCAGTTAAAGGGACCCCCCCCCCGATTTCCCTACAGGACTCAATGTGACATGCTCATTTGCCAACGTTCATTTGCTTGCACATACCCCCTCTGCTTGTGTTCTGAATTTGGGATTGAACCAAAACTGCCTGAAGGTCTGAACCATTAGCCTCTACCTAGGTGTGCCTGCCCATGAAGGCATTGGGCAAGTGGGACAAGTAAACTGTCTTGCAATATTGCTCTCCCATCCATTGATGCCCAAACATTGCTGTCATCAAGCCCACAACCTGCTCTCAGTTAATCTCATTTCTCTTCATCAGTTGCAATTTATTGTATCCTTCTCAACTCATCCCAATTGTCAACCATTCTTAAGATCATGGCAAGAAGGATTCCTTCATGGCTTTTTTATAAGTATGTGACATAGTTGCACAATAACATGCCACTTCATCAGCTTACCTTTAGCAATTATGACATAGACATTGTCGCTCCTATGTGCACACATTTTACTACAGGAATTTGAGAGTGTTCTTGCAAAGCTTCGAGTAAATCTTTAATTTGTTGCCCATTTCTAATGGTCATGTACCTTCTCAGTGACCACAATTGCCTATAGTCATGACCAACACCAAACATCTATTGGCTGTCTGCGAATATAGTAATTCTCATTTTGGTTGTCAAGCTGCAATCTCTGGTAAGGGCAATTAGTTCTGCAACTTGTGCTGAAGAAATACCTTGGAACCACGAAGCCTCAACTATCTCCTGGATGGTGCATCCTGAATAGGCTGCTCTTAAACATCCTTCATTTGTTCTCAAACATGTCCAGAAATAGAACATAATATGGATTTATTAAAGGCTCATCTTTATGTCAGGTCTGAGTTTGGTGCATAAATCCGTGACATCAATGCAATTATGTTCAAAGTAATCAGATCCAGTTTCTTCAGGAATGGGCATCATTTTGCTAGAATTCAGTACTTGACATGTCCCCAAACACAACATTATTTCCTGCCAAGATTTGATGGTCCTAATTCTCAATATGGAATTCTTGAGGTGCTTTGTTTTAGTCTTTGTTAGTAACACTTCAACCTAATGCGGGACCATGACAGTCAATGGAAACCCATCACAATATGTTCATATCTCTCCAGACTCACACTCACTGCAACCACTGCTTTCAGGCACTGCTTTCAGGCATTCTGGCAAAGCAGCCACTACAGGATCAAGAGTCACAGAAAAATGGACTAAGGTGGTCATTACAACCCTGGAGGACCGTGTTAAAACGGCGGTAAGACCGCCAACAAGCCGGCGGTAAAATTTGTGCAATTACGACCGTGGCGGAAACTGCCAACAAAGACAGCCACTTTAACACTACGACCACCACGGCGGTACAAACAAACAGCGCGGCGGTCACCGCCAACAGACAGGCGGAGGACAATGTACCGCCCACACTATTACAACCCACCAATCCGCCACCCTTTCCGGGGCAGATTCACTGCGGATAAAAACACGGAGGAAACAGGATTCCGAAGGGAAAATGCTCACCTCTACACACCCCACGAGGAACCAGGACACCATGGACCCAGAACTCGAAATTCTCCTTGCGATAGTCTTCCTGCTCCTCTACCAGGAGCACGAAGCACCTACGACACAGGGGAAGGGGGGGAAAGAGAGTGACACACACATGCAACACCCCCACCCCCACCCTCACCCACTACAACACACACGCTAATGCAGATTGATACATCACAGTTACCCCTCGAAACCCCCAGGAAGAATGCAAAGACAACCGAAAATGAGTGTAACCATTGTAATATATTAAAATCAAGTATTCAAAACAAATATATACACCATGTACAAAATATATACCAAGCATAGTAGTCCAGGTAGTGCTCCAATTAAGTCCGTGGAACATTGGGCCCACACGGTATGGGCGAGGCCCACACAAGATCCCCGACCATGACGGAGCGAACACTGCACGGGCATCAGAGAGCAACAAAACAGGCACCTCAGGGGGAGGGAAAAGGGGGGGCACCTCAGCCGGTTGAGTGCACAACGCCAATTTCACGAGAGGGCCACATGCCCACTGTTCCATCCTGAGGAGTGCAAAGCCACAGTCTCTCAAGTCTCTACAGTGGGTGGGTTGCCCACTGTTCCATCCTGGGGAGTGCAAAGCCACAGTCTCTCTAGTCTCTACAGTCGGTGGGTTGCCCACTGTTCCATCCTGGGGAGTGCAAAGCCACAGTCTTTCAAGTCTCTACAGTGGGTGGGTTACCCACTGTTCAATCCTGGGGAGTGCAAAGCCATAGTCTCTCTAGTCTCTACAGTGGGTGGGTTGGCCACTGCCTTATCCTGGGGAGTGCAAAGCCACAGTCTCTCAAGTGAATAACAGTCTCCACTGGTTCTGGAGGGGTGCTTCATCCTGCTAAGGACAGAGGTAGTGGATGGATCTCTCCACTGGTTCTGGAGGGGGCATGGTGCCCAGAGTGCTTCATCCTGCTAAAGACAGAGGTAGTGGATGTATCTCTCCACTGGTTCTGGAGGGGACATGGTGCCCGGAGTGCTTCATCCTGCTAAAGACAGAGGTAGTGGATGGATCTCTCCACTGGTTCTGGAGGGGGCATGGTGCCTAGAGTGCTTCATCCTGCTAAGGACAGAGGTAGTGGATGGATCTCTCCACTGGTTCTGGAGGGGGGCATGGTGCCCAGAGTGCTTCATCCTGCCCGTGACGGACTCAGTAGCGTCAGTGCCCTTGGCGCTCATGGGCCAGCGGTGCTTGAGGCGGCAGTGCCCTGTTCAGCGGTTCTTGAGGCAGCTGTGCCCTGTTCAGCGGTTCTTGAGGCGGCGGTGCCCTGTTCAGCGGTGCATGAGATGGCGGTGCCCTGTTCAGCGGTTCTTGAGGCGGCGGTGCCCTGTTCAGCGGTTCTTGAGGCGGCGGTGCCCTGTTCAGCGGTGCATGAGACGCCGGTGCCCTGTTCAGCGGTGCATGAGACGCCGGTGCCCTCTTCAGCGGTGCATGAGACGCCGGTGCCCTGTTCAGCGGTGCTTGGAGCGGCGGTCTCCATTGCAGTGACTCAGCTGCTGGCGGTCCTTCATGGCCCAGCGGGGCTTGTGCTGGCGGTGGCCTCCTGGGCAGCTGGGCTTGTGCTGGCGGTGGCCTCCTGGGCAGTTGGGCTTTTGCTGGCAGTGGCCTCCTGGGCAGCTGGGCTTGTGCTGACGGTGGTGTCCTGGGCAGCTGGGCTTGTGCTGGTGGTGGCCTCCTGGGCAGCTGGGCTTGTGCTGGCGGTGGCCTCCTGGGCAGCTGGGCTTTTGCTGGTGGTGGCCTCCTGGGCAGCTGGGATGATGGCGGTCTTCTCCGCCGTGCTGCTCTTCCCAGACTTGCTAACTTTCTTGTGCCTCTTCCCCACCTTGGAAGGTGTCGCAGCTGACTCCACACTCCCACCTGTACCCCTGGGAGCGGCTTTGGTGGCTGGAGTCTTCCCCCTCTCACACCGGGCACTGGCCAACTTCTGATGCTTCACAGGTGGGGGACTGTCTGTGCTGTGGCTCCGTGCCACACTGGCTGCCCTGGTGTCCGGTGCACTCCAGATTCCGGTGACTACAGGCACCACTGGTCCCGGAGATGTTGTGGCTGAGGTGCTAGTTCGGGACCTAGGAGACGGACGGGGTGGGGGAGGTGTGGGAAAGAGGTCAAGGTTGGACAGGAAAAGTTTTTTTGACACACTGGGATGGGTAGCTGGAGGGGGTTTGGGAGTTGAGGAAGAGGTTGTGGTTGTAGGAGGTGTTCGTTTGCTAACTTTGGGTGAAGGTGCATGGGCTGGAGGCTGTCGTGAGGTGGATGGCTGTTGGGTGGGTGTGTGCCTGCGTTTGTGTATCTTGGGAGGGGCGTCACAGACACACTGAGAGAGGACATAGGGGACGTGTGAATGATAGTGGGGGTGGTGACTGCACGTGAGCGGGGTTTGGTGGTGGGTGTGCTGGTGATGGTAGTAGTGGCTGTAGAGGTAGTGCATGCATGTGTGAGTGTAGACAAGACTGGGAGGGAGGAGGGAGACGAGGAGGAGGACACAGTGAATGCAGTGGATGTTGGTGTGTCTGCATGTGTCTGATGCTTGCGTGAGTGCCTGTGGGATGTGTGGTGCTTATGTTTGCCTGAGCTTCCCTTGTGTGTTGACGTGTGTACATGCTGGACTGTAGGTGTGCTTGGGATAGGCTGAGGTACAGGGGATAGGGCCTGGGTGGAAGAAGTTGGAGGGGGGAGGCTATACACAGGGACAATGGCTGCCATCAGTGCTGAGGCCAGAGTCTGAAAAGCTCGCTGAAGGGCCGTCTGACCAGAATGAATGCCCTCCAGGAATGCATTGGTTTGTTGCAACTGCCTTTCTACACCCTGAATGGCATTCAAAATGGTAGACTGCCCAACAGTGAGGGACCTGAGGAGGTAAATGGCCTCCTCACTGAGGGCAGCAGGGGTGACTGGGGCAGGGCCTGAGGTGCCTGGGACGAAGGTGATGCCCACCCTCCCGGGTGAGCGGGCACGGGGCGAAGGCTGAGGGGCTGCTGGGAGGGCGGTGCTGGTAGGGGGGGTGGCGGCTGTACCTGTAGATGGGGGGGCACAGATGTTGCTGCCACCACAAAGGAGCTCCCATCAGAGGACGAGTCCGTGTTACTGGTCTCAGCTCCTGTCCCCGCCGTGGAGCTCCTCTCGCCCTCCGTCCCACTGGTGAAGTCCGATTCGGTAGTGCGGCCCTTCATGGCCATGTGGGATGCAGCCCCCTCGTGCTCCGGTGCCACTGCTCCTCCGCCTGATGATGCTAACGCACAGAAGAACAGGGAGACCACAAAAAGGGTGGGGGGGAACAGAAGAAAGACATGTTGAGTGCATGCATTACCGCTACCGTCGGACACGACAGACATAGAAGCCCCCTGCGCTATGCTGCGCTCTTGGGCTCCACTGTTCAATTCCTGGGAAATGGCCTACTAGGCTATGGACAACATCTGCACACATGGATGACACAGGGGCATGACTAGGTGTAGTTGGCACTCTACAGAGGTGCGGTGGGGTGCCACATGGCCTGCCTTACGGAGGGACCTTGCCTACGGAACTCGCCCTGGCCTAGGGGAACCCACAGCCCACCTCCCCCACCCAGACACCTCCACTGTGCGCTAAATCAGCAGAATGCGAGTGTACTCACCCCTTTGTTGCTGCTGTGATGCCCTCAAGTGCCCATCCAACTCTGGGTACGCTACCGCCAGGATCCTGAACTTCAGGGGGGTCATGGTGCGACGGGCACCCCTCCACGTTGGGAGGCCATCCCCAGCTGATCCTCTGCCGTCTTCTTGCTCCAGCGGCGAATGTCCTCTCATCTTTTACGGCAGTGGGTGCTCTGTCTGTGGTAGACACCCAGGGTCCGGACGTCCTTGGCGATGGCACGCCAAATATGTTTTTTCTGGTGGGCGCTGACCTACATGATTTGTACAGGGGGAAGAGAAAGTTATTACCAACTGCACCGTCAAAGTGATTGGCCCCCATCCCTAACCTTGCCATGTGGCACATGCAATCACCGTTGTTTCATGGACTCCACACTCTCCCCCCTTCCTTCTTACATCTGCCCCTCTCCACACAGGCATAGCCCATACAGCATGCTCCCAGTGTACTTACCTGTTTGTCTGGAGGACCGTAGAGTAGCGTGTACTGGGGGAGGACCCCATCCACAAGTTTCTCCAACTCCTCCGATGTGAAGGCAGGGGCCCTTTCCCAAGACACTCGAGCCATTGTCTCTTCCTGACCGAGGTCACAGCAGCACTTGCAGTGTAGGTCCTCTTCTGTCGAAGATCAGGTATCGAGTGATTGAACAGATAGAAAATGGCGGTCACGTCCGCGGCGGTGCGTACCGTCACCGCCGGCGTACATCGTCATTGGCTCCTGGGACCCATAGGGTCCAATGTTAACCAATGCAGCACTGCGCCACGGTCTTCGACCGCCTACCGCAACGGTGTACAACGCTAGCGCAATTACCTCAGATCCCATTGTCCCACTTTACAGGTCAGGCAGCTGCCATTTCAGGGGCCCACATGCCTACAATTTAAACTGCGTCACACATACCTGGGCCTAGACTCAATACACATACAGGCCACTTTTTAGATTATGAATGGTGTTCTGTGTATGCTGTGGGTACGTACCTCTGAGTTGTTTGACTCTGTGCCCACTGTTGTCCTTCATAGGCACCGTCCGCCGGGACATGTGAGGAGATGGCGGCATCCTCCGGTGTACCGACCGTTGGTGGACCTGTCGACAATGGAGGAAAGACATGTGATAATCACATACAGGCTTGACCGTGCCACAATCCAGGAACTGTGTACCCAGTTGGAGCCAGACCTGATGTCAGCTATCCGCCATCCCACAGGAATTCCCCCTCAAGTGCAGGTGCTGTCACTGCTCCATTTCCTTGCAAGTGGGTCATTTCAAACAACAGTGGCCATAGCATCAGGGATGTCCCAGCCTATGTTTTCCAACGTGTTGTCCAGAGTGTTGTCTGCCCTGCTGAAACACATGCAGAGCTGCATCGTTTTCCCTCAGGTGGAGGATTTGCCTACAGTGAAAGGTGATTTCTATGCCCTGGGACATATACCCAACATCATAGGTGCCATTGACGGGACACATGTGGCTTTGGTCCCCCCCCCCACAGGAGTGAACAGGTGTACACAAACCGGAAGAGTTATCATTAGATGAAAGTAGGTTTGGCAGTCCAGTACATCTCCCATGTGAAAGCCATGTTCCCTGGCTCAGTGCATGAAGCCTACATCCTGCGGAATAGCAGCATCCCTTATGTGATGGGTCAACTCCAGAGGCACCATGTGTGGCTATTTGGTGAGCACCTGGAAGCTAGTCAGTGGGAATGGTTGTCTGGGGATATCCCTCCAGGTTAGTGTGTGTCTAACAGTTGTCCCTCGCCATTTGCAGGTCACTCTGGTTACCCCAACCTGTCATGGCTACTGACCCCAGTGAGGAATCCCAGGACAAGGGCAGAGGAATGCTACAATGAGGCCAATGGGCAAACTAGGAGGGTGATCGAGCGGACCTTCGGCCTCCTGAAGGCCAGGTTCAGGTGCCTCCATATGACAGGTGGATCCCTATTCTACTCACCAAAGAAGGTGTGCCAGATCATCGTGGCCTGATGTATGCTTCACAACTTGGCTTTGCGACGACAGGTGCCTTTTCTGCTGGAGGATGGTCCAGATGGCGGTGTTGTGGCAGCTGTGGAGCCTGTGGACAGTGAAGACTAGGAAGCAAAGGAAGAAGACATGGACAACAGGGACTCAGTGATCCAGCAATATTTCCAGTGACACACAGTTAAGAATAGAGACCTGCCTACTACATGTACTTAAACACTACTGCCTCTCTACTGTTTGTCGTTTTCACCCAGTGTATGGTCACTGAGTTGTCACTTTCCCTTACGATTTCACAGATGTGGGTCCCACTGTGTGACATCTGCTTTGATTCCTCATGGACTAGAGCTGTGTGACATAGGTATGTACACATTACCAATGAAAAAGCTTTTTGCCACAGTTATTGCTAATACAGTATTCCAAAATCACAGACAGACTCCAGATTGTTTTGTGCTTTAAGGGTGTTTATTGAAGTGCTCAATATTGGAGGGGGTTGTAAAATGGTGAGGGGTGATGGCGGAGGAATGTCCATGGCAGAGTCCAGTCTATTAGCCTCACATGTGCACTGCCCATATGGGCATAGGAAGTGGAGCTGGGGCAGTTTCAGGATGGAGAGGGTGACAAAGTGGGACAGTAGGATGACAATCAGTGTGGTCTCATATCTTGGCGGGGGTCTTGGCATCGTTCTCTGTCTTTGTCCTGGATCTCAGGGACCGTTTGCGAGGTGGTTCTCCCTTTGCAGGGGGTGGGGTGCTGGTGTGGTGGTCCTGTAGCAGGGCGTCCTGTCCACTAGCGTAGGCAGAGGTGGCGGGCAGTTCATCATCCAGGCTAGTGTCAGGGGCCCCTTGTAGTGCCACAGTGTCCCTCCTGGTGTTGAGTACTTCCTTTAGCACCCCTACGATGGTGCCCATGGTGGAATTGATGGTTCTGAGTTCCTCTCTGAAGCCCATATACTGTTCCTCCTGCATGCGCTGGATCTCCTGTAACTTGGACAGTACTGTTGCCATCGTCTCCTGGGAGTGGTGGTAGGCTCCCATGATGGAGGAGAGGGCCTCGTGGAGAATGGGTTCCCTGGGCCTGTTCCCCCCCTGTCGTACAGCAGCCCTCCCAGTTCCCCTGTGTTCCTGGGCCTCCGTCCCCTGGACCGTGTGCCCACTACCACTGCCCCCAGGTCCCTGTTGTTGTTGGGGTGGTGGGTTAGCCTGGGTTCCCTGTAGTGGTGGACACACAGCTGATTGACGTGTCCTGGGGACGGAGGTATGGGCCCGCTGGGTGGGTGCTGTGCTGGTGTTTCCAGAGGGGGGAAGGTCTGTTGTAGCCTGTGACTGTGTGAGGGGAACCGACTGTCCCGAGGTCCCAGATGGGCCGGGCTGGTCATCTAGATCCAGTTGGACAGAGGTGCTGTCATCACTGTGGGCTCTTCTGTTGGTGGTGTGGACATGTGTGGACCCTCCTGTCCGGTGACGTTGGGTAGGGGTCCTGCAGGGGTATAAAAGGATGGTTATTACATCTGTGTGTGTCATGGTGCGCAATGGGTGGGTGACCGTGTACCCCAGTGCTTGCATTCCTGTGTGGGACCTTGTGTCATGGTGGTTTAGGGGGGTGTATTGGTATGTGCAGTGGGCATGCTTTAGTGATGGGTGTCCATGCTTTGTTGTTGCATGCAGGGCTTGGTGTTAGGATGTGTGGTTAGTGATGTTGGGACATTTGTGAGGAGTTAGAGTGATGGGGTGAGGGTGGGGGTATGTGCTGGCATGCAGGTAGGGTGGGGGATGTAATAGTTAAGATTTGACTTGCCAGAGTCCATTCCTCCGCCTACTCCTGCGAGGCTCTCAGGATGCAGAATCGCCAAGACCTGCTCCTTCCATGTTGTTAGTTGTGGGGGAGGAGGTGGGGGTCCGCCGCCAGTCCGCTGAACTGCCAGGTGGTGTTTTGAGACCACGGAACGCACCTTCCCCGTAGGTCGTTCCACCTCTTCCTGATGTCATCCCGATTTCTTGGGTGCTGTCCCACTGCGTTGACCCTGTCCACTATTCTTCGCCATAGCTCCATCTTCCTTGCAATTGAGGTGTGCTGCACCTGTGATCCGAATAGCTTTGGCTCTACCCGGACGATTTCCTCCACCATGACCCTGAGCTTCTCCTCCGAGAACCTGGGGTGTCTTTGCCGTGCCATGGGGTGGTGTAGGTGATGTGTGGGGTGGTGTGTGGGGTGATAAGTGTGATGATATTTAGTGGTGTGTGGTGTGCGGTGCGTGTTAGTTATGTGGGTGATGGTGTTGTGTGCCTGTGGATGCTAGTGTTGTTGATGGTGGTGTCTCTCTCTGGCCTTCGTTCGTGATTTGTTGTAGTAAGGGTTTGTGGGTGATGTGGGTGTGTGTTTTATATTGTATTGGGTGTGTGGGAGTGGTGTGTGTATGTGTATCAGGTGTGTATATTTTGAATTGTCCAATGTGGCTGTGTTTTGGAGATGTGTGTGTATTTTGAGAGGGGCGGTGTGTACCGCCCATGGAATACCGCGGTTGAAAGACCGCTGCGTGGATTCGTGGGTCGTGATAGTGTGGGCGTATTTCTGTTGGCGTGGCGGTGGAGGTTTTGTTTTCACCAGTTTATCACTGACCTTTGGTGTGGCGGACTTGTGTGGGTGTCTGAATTTTGGCGGATTCCGAGCTGTGGGTCATAATAGCTGTGGCGGAATTCCGCGGCCGCAGCGGTGTGTTGGCGGTCTTCTGCACGGCGGTAAGCGGCTTTTACCGCCAATGTTGTAATGACCGTCTGAATGACTTTCGTAGCCTCCATGAACTTGGGTTAGCACTGAGAGAGTGCAGCCCTCTCTCTCACTGCAAGTCAAAAATGAATTATTTTGTTTAATCTGGCATTCCCAGTGTTGGGCCACAACAGAGACTTTCTTTCAGGAATGCTGTCATGCATTTATTGACCCATGGAAGTGGCTCTTTTACATCTTCAGTGTTATGTCATTCTCAGGAAAGGTTTTGCCACCAAGAAAAAGTTGAATAGCCACTGTCTACAGTAGCCACCCGTTCCCAAAAACAGCCTGGCATTTTTCTGTGTTTTCAGGAGGATTTATCTTTAAGATCATCTCTACTCTCTCTGGACACTTTTCTCATTCCTTTTTCAATAATGTGTTATTGCAGTTTTGAAATACTTTGTCCCTGTTTTCAGCCAAATGATTTAGCAGTGCTATGGAATCAACCTGTCAAATATTTTAGTACTTAATGCAAGTAAAAGATCGTCAATGTACTATATCAGAACCAAATGTCCGGGCAATACCAAGTGTTAGACCTGACAGCCTTAGGGTGGTCTTCCCCTAACCTTTTGCCTGCCTCCCTCCACTTTTCTGACACTGTTTTTGCTGGTTTTCTAACTTTGTGCACTTTACCACTGCTAACCAGTGCTAAAGTGCATATGCTCTCTCCCTTAAACATGGTAAGATTGGTTCATTCCCAATTGACATATTTGATTTACTTAGAAGTCCCTAGTAAAGTGCACTACATGTGCCTAGGGCCTGTAAATTGAATGCTACTAGTGGGCCTGCAGCACTGGTTGTGCCACCCACACAAGTAGCACCTTAACCATGTCTCAGGCCTGCCATTGCAATGCAAGGGTGTGCAGTTTCACTGCCACTTCGACTTAGTATTTAAAAGTACTTGCCAAGCCTGAAACAACTCTTTTTCTACATATGTCACCCCTAAGGTAGGCCCTAGGTAAGCAATAGGGCAGAGTGCTATGTAGATAAAAGGCAAGACATGTACATGTGTGGTTTATATGTCCAGGTAGTGGAAAACTCCTACATTTGTTTTCCACTACTGTGAGGCCTGCTCCTCTCATAGGATAGCATTAGGGCTACCCTCATATACTGTTTGAGCAGTGGTAGATTCTGATCAGAAAGGGATAACCAGGTCATATTTAGTATTGCCAGAATGGTAATAGAAAGTCCTACTTATTTGTGAAGTTGGATTGTATATTACTATTTTAGAAATGCCACTTTTAGAAAGTGAGCATTTCTCTGCACTGAAAATCCATCTGTGTCTTACAGCCTGTCTCCAATCAACGTCTGGATGGGGCTGGTTGGCCGCTTCCTTGTGCACCACAAACACAGGACACTCAGTCACACCTGCACTCATCTGCATACTGAATGGGTCTTCCTGGGCTGGAAAGGTGATGGACCTGACACATCTCAAAGGCTAGTGGCCTGCCCTCACATAATGGACTGCCAAACCCCCTACTGGGACCCTGGCAGACAGTCCTGTGCTGTAAGGGGAACTTGTGCACTTCAAAACCACTCTTTGAAGTCATTTTTGGGGATATAAACTGGGTCCCTGACCCCCACCAACTCAGACACTTCTGGACCTGAACCTGCAACCTGTCAAGCGGAACTGCCTGGCTGCCCAAAAGACTCATCTGCACTGTTTTGCTGAGAAGGACTGCTGCCCTGCTGTTGCCCTGCTGCCCTCTGACTTTGCTGAGAAGTGCTCTCCAAGGACTTGGATTGAGCTTGCCTCCTGTTTTCTGAAGTCTCAGGGCCAAAAAGACAACATCTCTTCAGGAAACTCCTTGTATGCCAAAAATATGATGCACAGCCTGCCGGAAATGACGCACAGACGTTTTGCATCCGAGAAATCTCTGCACAGCTGACCCGGAACGACGCAGCCCGACTTCCCCAGTGAAGATTTGATGCAGCGCCTGCCTTGAAACTGGAAATTCGAGGCACACCCCTGCTGGATGGACCCACAGCCAAACCGGAACAATGCAGCTGACTCCCTCAGCGGAAAACCAATGCAGCGCCTGCCGTGCAACAGAAAATTCGACACATTGCCATACTGGACTGACGCAATGCCTGTGACTTCTTCCAGCACTCCCAGTATTTCTCTGCATCGTCCCTGGGTGTCAAAAAGATCTCTGCATCACAGTGAAGAATCAAGACTGTGCACCGAACAATGGCGCAAAGCACCTTTCAGTATGGAAAGAAATGACGCACTGTCTGTGCCGCTTCAGAAAATCCAAGGCAGGCCCTATTTTTCCACGCATCTCCTCCTGTGGTCTCCATGCATGTTATTTTTGCAAAAGTGATATGTCAACTTGTGTTTATTGAAACTTTATCGTTTTGAGCTTAATTTAATTAGATAAATATCATATAGTTTTCTAAACCTGTGTGGTGTATTTTTTGTGGTATTTTCAGTCTGTTACTGTATGATTTATTGCATAAATACTTTACACATTGCCTTCTAAATTAAGCCTGACTGCTCACTGCCAAGCTACCAGAGATTGTGACCTACCCTGACTCGGATTGTGGTCCCTCTTTGGACAAAGGTGTATACCTCTGCCAACTAGAGACTCCATTTCTAGCACCAAGAATTCTAGATTCTTTTTCAGTATCTGATTAAAAAGGCATGGACTCTGTCTACCCTTTATGGACATGACACTACATGAATACCGTCTCTAGAGACATGAAGGAAAGTAAGAATTAACTGTCTTTGTGTAAAGGTTCAGAAAAGAAAAACAGACAATGATTAATCATAGTGAACAATTCACCTGTACATGGAATCTGGTAAAATATGGTTGCTGGATTTGGAGTCACAGGACAACAAGGGACTACAATTTCATTCATTGTATGCCGGCCCTGCACTCTCCTACATTTCCCACTTGATTTTTATAATCCCATAATTGGTGAAGTGCATGGACCTCCAAGTAGCTCCCTCAGAAAGCCTTTCTTGAGCATTTCATTGGTCAAAGGCATAATGGCTTTTATCATTTACGGAGTCATTGTGTAGGGTAGTGTTCTTGGCAAGACTGAATTAGGCTTTAAATTTATTATGACTGGCTAAACTCCCTTGATCAATCCAATATCCATTCCTGTCACATCCCAAACTTCAGGTCTACCTTTTTTGATTAGCTCACTGGGCAAATTATTTATCACCAACATGGGATAGAATTCTGCTGTTTCTTTTGAGTCAAATTTAAACTCAATGTCATCGTTATTTGTTTGAAATTCACTTCTATTTGGTGTACAAAGGCTAGTGCAATTTAACTTGCACAGTAAATCCCTTGATAAAAAAATTAACAGGTCTTGAATAGCACACTACAATTTGATGTATTTCTTCAAAATACTCTATTTTTACAGATACTTCTTCTGAAGTCGGGTTGATAACGTGTTTATTAGCACTCTACAACTTGTATTTCTCTTCCAGAGAGTGGTTGCCATGCCACTTCTGCTGCTGGCCCAGTGGGACGGGTAGCTTCAGTGTCAATAACAAATGGCATTTGGTGGCCTTTCACACTTCCATCTAACTATGATCCATTCTGGACTACCTCTAAGGTTGCACCAAGCATGCAATCTGCCTCCCCCCTCGGGCACCATCATTGTGACATGCCACAATTCGGCATCTCGCTGTTATTAATCATGGAGAATTGTTGAATTGCATTTGAATTTTATGCCTGCATCATATTTTGATTTCTTCTGGGTAACTGATTTTGATAAATGTAGTCTATTTGCTTGTGGCATGGGTAGAGTTTGGTTCTGGTGTTCTAAAGGGACTTGCATTTGTCACATTAGGACATTTGGAATTTGAGCTAGATTCACATCTTGCATCTGATTATTTAGATGTCTATCTAGATTAAATCAACACTCACATTTCCAATGCCCCACCCTATCGTTCATGTAACAGGATTACATTTTTTTCAGCCTTGTACACTCAACACCTGTACAAGGATGCTCTGAAATTCCCCTTCCTTTACCATGTGACATCTTCATTCCTCCCTGCATTCCTGCTTGAACTCCACTTGATGATAATCCCCTCATATCTTAAACTGCACTGGCATTCTCAACAAGTGACTGGTTCTGGAACCATTGTTGCGCAAACTTCATCTGAGCTAGCATAAATTTCTCTTTAATTTTCTGCTGCTTCATCTCTTGCTCATCATTACAATACTGTGCATACTTTAAAATCTCATCCAAAGTCTTTGTCTGCCAACAAATCACATTTTGCTGTGTATTCTGACAAATCTCTGACCTCAAGTCAAGCACAAGCTGTGTAATGAAAAACCCTATGTCTGCTGGATCCAGATGTGTCTGCCCTGTATGCTGTTGGAAAACCTTCATCAATCATTCATACAATTCATGCACAGTTTCTTTGAATTCCTGTTGTATTAATTTCAGCTTCAAATAGTCCAGATCTTTAGGTAGGACTCTAACTTTCAATAACATTATCGCCTTATTGCACGTGGTCATTCCCACAGGCGACAGTGCATTAGTAACAGGGTCACTTGGAGGTTCTGTCTTAGGCCAATGAACAGCAATCTTATATTCTGCTCACAAGTCACTCGGAACCACAATGCCAAATAAGGTATTCCAATCAATCCACAGTACTTTAGACAATTTCACAAATCTCTCATCCCGTGCACACCACTGCACTGGACTTTCTCTCAGTTTTGGAAAATTGTTTGTGAATGTTATAAGGTCTCCCGTGCTCCAAGGGACATGTACATGTACATACCTTACACCTGGTGCTTCCCTTAAAAGATACACTGAAACTAAATACCGCTTTCCTGACTACTCTTCCTGATTTTTTTCCCTTCATCCTCCTCAGCTTTTTTCTTGTCTTTTTTGTGCCATTTAGTTGTATATTTATCCATCTCACTCCATTTATGTACACATTTTCTTAATTAGGTGAGATTAATTTATAACCCTGGAGAGCCCATGTTCTCAATAGATTTATCATCTAGCTGCACTCTGAAGATTCTCTGCAGAGGTACACTTTTAGAAATGTCAACATCTTAATTATTTATTTGCCAATTCAGTTAACTGATCATGTACCATGGCAGCCTTTTTTGTGATTTGTTTACAAAAGTAAACCAATACTTACACCCTTGGTAAGATTTCTTCTTCTTTGACTTGCAATAGTGGCACATCTAAAGATCTTTCTCCCTGAGGAACTGGACTGGTCTGGTCTCTACACTCTTACTGGTGCTCAGCCTTTCTGCATCCTTGACCTTTGTACGGTTTCTGACAGCTTAATCGAACTAAGGAGTAAGTAAACCTACATCAACATCTCCTTCACTTGGAAATATGTGCGTCGTAAAGACAAATCACCCCCTCCCCCTAATGCCTGAATGGTCTGTGGTAGAGTTCACAACAATCTGTGAATTCTGTGAAGTTGAGATAAATGAATTACTGGAGTATCATCAGCTGCTGGTTAAACCACTGTAGTTGGTGTAACCTGTGCAGGTACCATCTGTTGAGTAACTAATCCACTCACCTGTGCAGTTGTGACCATGTTAGCAGGAACGTTTGCTAGAGATATTTTCTGAGATGTTCTAATTTGTGCAGGAGCACTAATAACTGCATGTTGTATCACATGCTGTGCAATTAGAGGCTGTGCTAATACTGGCTGTGGTAAAAGTGGCTGTACCTTTACAGGCATCTCTGTTTGCATCTGACTACTAATCTGCAAGATTTTAGAATCTGCAGGAGATGTGGAAGTAACTACATCAGTTATGGATGTATTTCCATCAGATATTCTAGGTTCCACATATGGTGGTGGACATTTTGATAGCATTTCTTCCAAAATATCATCTCCAGGATCTGAATCTGTGTCAACCTTTTGCTCAACCTTAGTTTCACTCTCACCCATGAATTACTTCCTTGCAGACCTTTCAAAATCTCTTGTTTTATCTGTTTCTTCTTTTGTATACAAGAGGTTCAGTGTACCTCCTTCAGCTAAATCTTTCCTCCATAACTGTGCTATGTGATCCCAGACTGTATCCACATGATCTTTTACAGCACTTTTAATTGCCCTTTCCCATTCACATAGTGTTTCAAACTGCGCAGGTCTAGGAGGTGTCTTCATATCATATTAGACATCTCTCAATTTTCCAATAATTCCCAAATTAAATGATCCCCACCTATGGAATTGCAATGTCTCTTCATTTTCAGTGACCTTACACATTCTCAAAGCCAAAGACATATATGTTACCCTCTCTCAACCATCATATGAAATGCTGGCATACTCTGGAGGCGTCTCCTTGCCTTCTCTAACTGGAATCACTATATCACCTCTTATTATTCTCCTGATAGCCTTTGAAAATTTCATCATTTTGGCTTTAAATGCTTCAAATCAAATGCCAAAATATCAGTGTCTAGGGGCCAGATGTATCAAAGCTTTTTGCATTTGCAAATGGTGCGAATGCACGTTTGCGAATGCAAAAAGCCATTTCAGAATGTATCAAAGTCATTCTGAAAGCAATTTTAAGGAATCGCTAAAATAGCGATTCCTTAAAATTGCGACCCTGTTTAGAGAGTCGCAAGTTACGACTCTCTAAATAAGAAATCACAAATAAGGATTCCTTATTTGCGATTTCTAAAGCACATGTAAGAAGTAATTCCTTAATGTGAATTGGGTATTAAGGAATCGCTATTTACCACCAAGTTGAACTTGGTGGTAACCATGTGCAAATTTTAAAAATGCATTTAAAATGCATTTTTACAATTTACATGTAAAGCACACATGCCCTTTTGGCATGTGTGCACCTTACATGTTCTAAAAAAATATTTTGAGGTGCAGCAGAGGGGATCTAAGGCCCCCAGCACCCTGGACTTTGCATTTCCAAAAATTGCAAAGTCCAGTTAGGAATTCGCAATTTGGGTCATGCAAAATATTCGCAAATATGGGCCGACAGGCCCATAGATGCGAATGGGGGCCGGTATCGCAATTTGCGATTCGGTAATAGCATTTGCGATTTTTAAGAAATCGCTATTACTGAATCGCAAATGTGATACATTGCATTTTGTGAATCAGAAATAACGATTTCTTAAAAATCGCTATTTCCGATTCGCAAAAGGCATTCTTGATACATCTGGCCCTAAGTGTGTAGAATCTGTTCCATATACGTCAGAGCTCTAACCCCCCTTTTATCAAATCACAATACCGTTTAGAAGTACAATCAACCAATAACTATGTGTCACTTGCCGAACTTTAATCAGTCTCAGCTCGACTCCACACAGACTAACAAATATCAGCCAGGCACACTATTACGTCACAACTCATTCATCATATCAGTTCACCCTCCTTTACAATTTTCACCTTGCTAACAGACAAATGAAAATCTTACTGTTAAACAATACAAAAATGATTTCAATTCCTGTCTGCCTAAAGGTAACTTTTCAGATTCTCAGTCATGAAAAAAATCACTATTCACAGCAGTGAGTTCTCAACTTTTGGGAAATCATCTATTTAGTGCTCAGTCACCTTTGTGCATCAGGCTCTCCAACATTGATTCAATATTAGTACAATCACCACAAAGTTTTATTATGTCCCTATTTTTTGTGCAAAGACGACCACATCTCATGACTTATTCTTTCCCTAGCAGACAATTTTTCTTAACTGCACTTATCTGACCTGGCGATCTTAGACTATGTGAAGTCTGATAATCCCTTTATCTTCTCAACAGAGCAACTTACAACATAACACAGCAATTTAAATCCAAATTAGCATAAAACACATTACAATTACACATGTCTATCAAAGCAACAACCCTACTGATAGTCACACCCGTCAAATATTTTTCACCAAGTCTGGGTCCACCAACTGTAACTACTTTGGAAACTGCACCTCATCAGTCTTTGCAATCAGGCTCAGGCACTGACTCCCCACCTTCTTTTTAATTAATGCAGCTTATTTTTCCCTAACACTCATAACCTTCCCTCTGCTACCAGCTTATTGGGGGCAGCTCAACCTTACCAATTATATTTTATGCTGCCCTTGCTGAGCTCTCTCCAGACTTTTGGCTCTTTGGGATGGTATTTAAGGTAATACCAGCTGCAATACAAACTCTATTAGTCACAAGTTGTAGGAGGCTGGACTGGCTTGTAGTGAGTACCAAGGGGTACTTGCACCTTGCACCAGGCCCAGTTATCCCTTATTAGTGTATAGGGTGTCTAGAAGCTTAGGCTGATAGATAATGGTAGCTTAGCAGAGCAGCTTAGGCTGAACTAGGAGACGTGTGAAGCTACTACAGTACCACTTAGTGTCACATGCACAATATCATAAGAAAACACAATACACAGTTATACTAAAAATAAAGGTACTTTATTTTTATGACAATATGCCAAAGTATCTTAGAGTGTACCCTCAGTGAGAGGATAGGAAATATACACAAGATATATATACACAAATAGCAAAAATATGCAGTATAGTCTTAGAAAACAGTGCAAACAATGTATAGTTACAATAGGATGCAATGGGGAAACATAGGGATAGGGGCAACACAAACCATATACTCCAAAAGTGGAATGCGAACCACGAATGGACCCCAAACCTATGTGACCTTGTAGAGGGTCGCTGGGACTATTAGAAAATAGTGAGAGTTAGAAAAATAACCCTCCCCAAGACCCTGAAAAGTGAGTGCAAAGTGCACTAAAATTCCCCTAAGGACAAAGTAGTCGTGTTAGAGGAATAATGCAGGAAAGACACAAACCAGCAATGCAACAACTGTGGATTTCCAATCTAGGGTACCTGTGGAACAAGGGGACCAAGTCCAAAAGTCACAAGCAAGTCGGAGATGGGCAGATGCCCAGGAAATGCCAGCTGCGGGTGCAAAGATGCTTCAACTGGACAGAAGAAGCTGAGGTTTCTGCAGGAACGAAAAGGGCTAGAGACTTTCCCTTTGGTGGAGGGATCCCTCTCACCTTGGAGAGTCGTGCAGAAGTGTTTTCCCGCCGGAAGGACGCCAACAAGCCTTGCTAGACGCAAATCGTGCGTTTGGCGTTTTTGGACGCTGCTGGGGCCCAGGAGGGACCAAGAGGTCGCAAATTGGACCTGAAGAGAGAGGGGACGTCGAGCAAGACAAAGAGCCCTCATTGAAGCAGGTAGCACCCGGAGAAGTGCCAGAAACAGGCACTACGAGGATGCGTGAAACGGTGCTCGGCGAAGTTGCACAAAGGAGTCCCACGTCGCCGGAGACCAACTTAGAAAGTCGTGCAATGCAGGTTAGAGTGCCGTGGACCCAGGCTTGGCTGTGCACAAAGGATTTCCGCCGGAAGTGCACAGGGGCCGGAGTAGCTGCAAAGTCGCGGTTCCCAGCATTGCAGCCCAGCGAGGTGAGGCAAGGAATTACCTCCACCAAACTTGGGCTGAAGAGTCACTGGACTGTGGGGGTCACTTGGACAGAGTCGCTGGATTCGAGGGACCTCGCTCGTCGTGCTGAGAGGAGACCCAAGGGACCGGTAATGCAGCTTTTTGGTGCCTGCGGTTGCAGGGGGAAGATTCCGTCGACCCACGGGAGATTTCTTCTGAGCTTCTGGTGCAGAGAGGAGGCAGGCTACCCCCACAGCATGCACAAGCAGGAAAACAGTCGAGAAGGCGGCAGGATCAGCGTTACAGAGTTGCAGTAGTCGTCTTTGCTACTATGTTGCAGGTTTGCAGGCTTCCAGCGCGGTCAGCGGTCGATTCCTTATCAGAAGGTGAAGAGAGAGATGCAGAGGAACTCGGCTGAGCTCATGCATTCGTTATCTAAAGTTTCCCCAGAGACCGAGACCCTAAATAGCCAGAAAAGAGGGTTTGGCTACCTAGGAGAGAGGATAGGCTAGCAACACCTGAAGGAGCCTATCACAAGGAGTCTCTGACGTCACCTGGTGGCACTGGCCACTCAGAGCAGTCCAGTGTGCCAGCAGCACCTCTGTTTCCAAGATGGCAGAGGTCTGGAGCACACTGGAGGAGCTCTGGACACCTCCCAGGGGAGGTGCAGGTCAGGGGAGTGGTCACTCCCCTTTCCTTTGTCCAGTTTCGCGCCAGAGCAGGGGCTAAGGGGTCCCTGAACCGGTGTAGACTGGTGTATGCAGAATTGGGCACCTCTGTGCCCAACAAAGCATTTCCAGAGGCTGGGGGAGGCTACTCCTCCCCTGCCTTCACACCATTTTCCAAAGGGAGAGGGTGTCACACCCTCTCTCAGAGGAAGTTCTTTGTTCTGCCATCCTGGGCCAGGCCTGGCTGGACCCCAGGAGGGCAGCTGCCTGTCTGAGGGGTTGGCAGCAGCAGCAGCTGCAGTGAAACCCCAGGAAGGGCAGTTTGGCAGTACCAGGGTCTGTGCTACAGACCATTGGGATCATGGGATTGTGCCAACTATGCCAGGATGGTATAGAGGGGGCAATTCCATGATCATAGACATGTTACATGGCCATATTCGGAGTTACCATGGTGAAGCTACATATAGGTAGTGACCTATATGTAGTGCACGCGTGTAATGGTGTCCCCGCACTCACAAAGTTCAGGGAATTGGCTCTGAACAATGTGGGGGCACCTTGGCTAGTGCCAGGGTGCCCTCAAACTAAGTAACTTTGCACCTAACCTTTACCAGGTAAAGGTTAGACATATAGGTGACTTATAAGTTACTTAAGTGCAGTGTAAAATGGCTGTGAAATAACGTGGACGTTATTTCACTCAGGCTGCAGTGGCAGGCCTGTGTAAGAATTGTCAGAGCTCCCTATGGGTGGCAAAAGAAATGCTGCAGCCCATAGGGATCTCCTGGAACCCCAATACCCTGGGTACCTCAGTACCATATACTAGGGAATTATAAGGGTGTTCCAGTAAGCCAATGTAAATTGGTAAAAATGGTCACTAGCCTGTTAGTGACAATTTGGAAAGAAATGAGAGAGCATAACCACTGAGGTTCTGATTAGCAGAGCCTCAGTGAGACAGTTAGTCACTACACAGGTAACACATTCAGGCACACTTATGAGCACTGGGGCCCTGGGTTACCAGGGTCCCAGTGACACATACAACTAAAACAACATATATACAGTGAAAAATGGGGGTAACATGCCAGGCAAGATGGTACTTTCCTACACAACCCCCCCCAAACGAAGGACAATAAGACTAGCCATGACCTGATGAATCTTCATTGTCTAAGTGGAAATATCTGGAGAGTCCATCTGCATTGGAGTGGCTACTCCCAGGTCTATGTTCCACTGTATAGTCCATTCCCTGTAGGGATATGGACCACCTCAACAATTTAGGATTTTCACCTTTCATTTGTTTTAGCCAAAGTAGAGGTTTGTGGTCTGTCTGAACAATGAAGTGAGTGCCAAACAGGTATGGCCTCAACTTCTTCAGAGCCCATACCACAGCAAAGGCCTCCCTCTCAATGGCAGACCAACGCTTTTCTCTAGGGGTCAACCTTCTACTAATAAAAGCAACAGGTTGATCCTGGCCCTCAGAATTAAGTTGTGATAGGACTGCCCCTACTCCTAATTCAGATGCATCAGTTTGGACATAGAATTTTTTAGAGTAACAAGGGCTTTTCAGGACAGGTGCAGAGCACATGGCCTGCTTCAGCTCCTCAAAAGCTTTCTGACAGTTTGCTGTCCATAATACCTTTTTAGGCATTTTCTTGGATGTGAGGTCATTAAGAGGGGCTGCAATGGAGCCATAGTTCTTAATGAACCTCCTGTAATACCCAGTGAGGCCTAGGAAGGCTCTCACCTGAGTCTGAGTGGTAGGGGGAACCCAATCAATAATAGTTTGGATTTTCCCCTGAAGTGGTGCAATCTGTTCCCCACCAACAAGGTGTCGCAGATAAACCACCTTACCCTGCCCTATCTGGCACTTTGAAGCCTTGATAGTGAGGCCTGCCTTTTGCAGGGCCTCCAAAACTTTCCATAGGTGGACCAGGTGATCATCCCAGCTGGAGCTAAAGACAGCTATATCGTCCAAATATGCTGCACTGAAAGCTTCCAGCCCTTGCAGGACTGTGTTCACCAACCTTTGAAAAGTGGCAGGTGCATTTTTCAAACCAAAAGGCATTACAGTAAACTGGTAATGTCCTCCAATGGTAGACAATGCAGTCTTAGGTTTAGCATCTTCTGATAATTTGATCTGCCAATACCCTGCAGTCAAATCAAAAGTGCTTAGATACTTGGCAGATGCCAGTGTATCTATAAGCTCATCTGCCCTGGGTATAGGGTGAGCATCAATTTTGGTTACCAAGTTGAGACCTCTATAGTCTACACAAAACCGCATTTCTTTCTTTCCATCTTTAGAATTGGGTTTTGGTACCAGTACCACAGGAGAAGCCCATGGACTGTCAGAGTGCTCAACCACTCCTAGTTCCAACATTTTCTGAACTTCATGCTTTATGCAGTCCCTGACATGGTCAGGCTGCCTATAGATCTTACTTTTGATAGGTAAACTGTCTCCAGTATCTATAGTGTGCTCACACCAAGAAGTGGTGCCTGGCACAGTAGAGAAGAGTTCTGAAAATTGTCCTAGGAGATTTATGCAATGGTCTTTCTGCTCAGCAGTAAGACAATCTGCCAAAACTACACCTTCCACAAGAGCATCTTGTTCTGTGGAAGAGAAGAGATCAGGTAGAGGATCACTGTCTTCTTCCTGTCCCTCATCAGTTGCCATGAGCAGGGTGAGATCAGCCCTGTCATAGTAGGGTTTCAGGCGGTTGACATGGAGCACCCTAAGGGGACTCCTGGCAGTGCCTAAGTCAACCAAGTAGGTGACTTCACCCTTCTTTTCAACAATTGTGTGGGGTCCACTCCATTTATCTTGGAGTGCTCTTGGGGCCACAGGCTCCAAGACCCACACTTTCTGCCCTGGTTGGTACTGACCCAAAACAGCCTTCTGATCATGCCATTGCTTCTGGAGCTCTTGGCTGGCCTGAAGGTTTTTACTGGCCTTTTTCATGTACTCAGCCATCCTTGATCTGAGGCCAAGTACATAATCCACAATATCCTGCTTAGGAGCTTTTAAAGGTTGTTCCCAACCCTCCTTTACAAGTGTGAGTGGACCCCTAACAGGGTGTCCAAAAAGAAGTTCAAAGGGGCTGAAGCCCACTCCTTTCTGGGGTACCTCCCTGTAGGCAAAAAGGAGGCATGGTAGAAGGATATCCCATCTCCTGCGGAGTTTTTCAGGGAGTCCCATAATCATGCCTTTGAGAGTTTTATTAAATCTCTCCACCAGTCCATTTGTTTGTGGATGATAGGGTGTTGTGAACTTGTACGTTACACCACACTCCTTCCACATGGCCTTTAAGTATGCAGACATGAAATTGCTTCCTCTGTCTGATACTACTTCCTTTGGGAAGCCCACCCTGGAAAATATTCCCAGGAGGGCCTTTGCCACTGCAGGAGCTGTAGTGGTCCTTAAAGGAATTGCTTCAGGGTATCTTGTGGCATGGTCCACTACCACCAAGATAAACCTATTGCCTGAAGCAGTAGGAGGGTCAAGGGGGCCAACTATGTCAACCCCTACCCTTTCAAAGGGAACCCCAACCACAGGCAGTGGGATAAGGGGTGCCTTTGGAGTGCCACCTGTCTTGCCACTGGCTTGACAGGTTTCACAGGACTTACAAAATTCCTTTGTGTCCTCAGACATCCTAGGCCAATGAAACAATGGAACCAATCTGTCCCAAGTTTTCATTTGACCCAGGTGCCCAGCTAGGGGAATGTCATGTGCCAGTGTTAGGAGGAACTTTCTGTACTCCTGGGGAATCACTAATCTCCTGGCAGCTCCAGGTTTAGGATCCCTATGCTCAGTGTACAAGAGGTTGTCCTCCCAGTAAACTCTGTGAGAGTCACTGACATCCCCATTAGCCTGTTTGACAGCTTGCTGTCTGAGACCCTCTAATGTGGGACAGGTTTGCTGTGCCACACTCAGCTCCTCTCTGGCAGGCCCCCCTTCACCCAAAAGCTCAGCAGTGTCTGCTTCCAGCTCCTCTGGTGTAGGTTCTGCACAGGGAGGGAATTCTTCTTCCTCAGAAGTAGAATCTACTGTAGAGGGAGGGATAGTAGGAAGTGGTTTGCTTCTACTACCCCTAGCTTTAGGGAGCACTTGGTCCATTGTTCCAGGATCCAAGCTTCCCTGTCCTTTTTGCTTTTTGGCCTGAGCCCTTGTCAAAGCAAAAATATGCCCTGGGATGCCCAGCATTGCTGCATGGGCCTCCAACTCCACATCTGACCAAGCTGATGTCTCCAAATCATTCCCTAATAGACAGTCTACAGGTAAATCTGAAGCTACCACAACTTTCTTTGGACCAGTTACCCCCCCCCCAGTTGAGATTTACAACAGCCATGGGGTGGCTTTGTGTTATGTTGTGAGCACCGGTTACTTGGTACTGGTGTCCAAGTATGTGTTGTTCAGGGTGCACCAGTTTCTCAATCACCATTGTGACACTGGCACCTGTGTCCCTGTAGGCCTGGACCTCAACACCATTTATTAGGGTTAGTTGCTTGTACTTCTCCAAGTTATGGGGGCAAGCAACCAAAGTGGCTAAATCAATAGCCCCTTCAGAGACTAAAGTAGCCTCTGTGGTCTCCCTAATCAGACCAACCCCAACTAAATTACCAAAAGTGAGCCCAGCTACTCCCTTGGATTGGCTATTAGTAGGTTTGCTCCCACCACTACTGCTATTAGTAGGGACACTAGGTGTAGCAGTAGGGGTTGTAGTGGTAGGAGCTGTGGTGCCTTTCTTTGGACAACTGGGATCTGTTGTCCAATGGCCTTTTATTTTACATAAATAGCACCATGGTTTCTTTTCCTTGTTCTGATTAAAGGAGGATTTGGACCCACCACCCCCACCAGAGTGTTTTTGTGGGCCTGATGAAGACTCATTTTTTGATTTGTCCCCACCCTTGTCAGAAGACTTACCATCCTTCTTTTTGTTGCCATCTTTGTCACCCCCCTGTATGAACTTTTCTGTTCACTCTTGTTCTGACCCATTTGTCTGCCTTCTTTCCCAATTCTTGGGGAGAGGTCAGATCAGAGTCCACCAAGTACTGGTGCAACAAATCAGACACACAATTATTAAGAATATGCTCTCTCAGGATCAAGTTATACAGGCTGTCATAATCAGTAACTTTACTGCCATGTAACCACCCCTCCAAGGCCTTCACTGCCTGGTCAATGAAATCAACCCAGTCTTGTGAAGACTCCTTTTTGGTCTCTCTGAACTTTATCCTGTACTGTTCAGTGGTTAAGCCATAACCATCCAGGAGTGCATTCTTAAGAACTTGGAAATTATTAGCATCATTTTCTTTCACAGTAAGGAGCCTATCCCTACCTTTTCCACTAAATGATAGCCATAGGATAGCAGCCCACTGCCTTTGAGGGACATCCTGTACAACACAGGCCCTCTCAAGTGCAGCAAACCACTTGTTAATGTCATCCCCCTCCTTATAAGGGGGAACTATCTTGTGCAGATTCCTGGAATCATGCTCTTTTGCAGGATGACTATGGGGAATACTGCTGCTGCCACCATGGGTATCTAAACCCAACTTCTGTCTTTCCTTCTCTAATTCAAAAGACTGTCTATCCAAATCCAGCTGTTGCTTTTTAAGCTTCAGTCTGGTTTGTTCCACCCTCAACTTATTGAGTTCCCTCTCTAACATTCTGTCATCAGGGTTGGTGGGAGGGACATTTCTAGAAACAGAGCTATGATGGGAATGAACAGAAGGAGACCTGTCCCTTACAGAAGCCAACTTAACAGCTTGGTTTACAGAAACATTACTACCAATATGGTGAGAATAAATGCTCTTGCTATGATGTGAGACAACACTATTTATTTGGTGTGGCTCATCATCATTACCATCTATGCTAGATTGTCTAGTAATGGGCAGGCTAGGAAGTTTCTTTCCTAAATCTTTTCCTGGGGGAGTCCCTGAATCAGATTGGGAACTATTAGGTACTTTTTCAACAGATGGGGCACCTATGGCCTTATCCTGTTCTCTAAGCATGTTAAGTAACAGTTCCAAGGAAGGATTCTTCCCTACACTCAAACCTCTCTCTATACAGAGACTCCTTGCTCTTTTCCAGCTAAGGTTGTCATATGCAAGTTTGGACAGATCAACACTTTGGCCTGTGCCAGACATTTTTTAGAGAGAGTTAAAGTGATAGAAAAAGAGAAAAAAGTTTTCAGAACTTTTTGGAAAGACAGAAAAAAACTTTTTAAACTTTTAAGAACTTTTTGAAAGTTTAGGAGTACTTTTCAGCACTTAGAAAAGAGTGAAAAGAGGAAATGCAAAACTTTTTGGCTATGTGTATATACACTGACCTTGTTTTGTATATTTTTCTCTTATGAAAAGTACAATGACAAGAGTGGTAAGTAGTCTCAAGCACTTATCCCACCACTGCACAACCAATGTAGGAGGCTGGACTGGCTTGTAGTGAGTACCAAGGGGTACTTGCACCTTGCACCAGGCCCAGTTATCCCTTATTAGTGTATAGGGTGTCTAGCAGCTTAGGCTGATAGATAATGGTAGCTTAGCAGAGCAGCTTAGGCTGAACTAGGAGACGTGTGAAGCTACTACAGTACCACTTAGTGTCACATGCACAATATCATAAGAAAACACAATACACAGTTATACTAAAAATAAAGGTACTTTATTTTTATGACAATATGCCAAAGTATCTTAGAGTGTACCCTCAGTGAGAGGATAGGAAATATACACAAGATATATATACACAAATAGCAAAAATATGCAGTATAGTCTTAGAAAACAGTGCAAACAATGTATAGTTACAATAGGATGCAATGGGGAAACATAGGGATAGGGGCAACACAAACCATATACTCCAAAAGTGGAATGCGAACCACGAATGGACCCCAAACCTATGTGACCTTGTAGAGGGTCACTGGGACTATTAGAAAATAGTGAGAGTTAGAAAAATAACCCTCCCCAAGACCCTGAAAAGTGAGTGCAAAGTGCACTAAAGTTCCCCTAAGGACAAAGTAGTCGTGTTAGAGGAATAATGCAGGAAAGACACAAACCAGCAATGCAACAACTGTGGATTTCCAATCTAGGGTACCTGTGGAACAAGGGAACCAAGTCCAAAAGTCACAAGCAAGTCGGAGATGGGCAGATGCCCAGGAAATGCCAGCTGCGGGTGCAAAGAAGCTTCGACTGGACAGAAGAAGCTGAGGTTTCTGCAGGAACGAAAAGGGCTAGAGACTTCCCCTTTGGTGGACGGATCCCTCTCGCCTTGGAGAGTCGTGCAGAAGTGTTTTCCCGCCGGAAGGACGCCAACAAGCCTTGCTAGACGCAAATCGTGCGTTTGGCGTTTTTGGACGCTGCTGGGGCCCAGGAGGGACCAGGAGGTCGCAAATTGGACCTGAAGAGAGAGGGGACGTCGAGCAAGACAAAGAGCCCTGAAGCAGGTAGCACCCGTAGAAGTGCCAGAAACAGGCACTACGAGGATGCGTGAAACGGTGCTCGCCGAAGTTGCACAAAGGAGTCCCACGTCGCCGGAGACCAACTTAGAAAGTCGTGCAATGCAGGTTAGAGTGCCGTGGACCCAGGCTTGGCTGTGCACAAAGGATTTCCGCCGGAAGTGCACAGGGGCCGGAGTAGCTGCAAAGTCGCGGTTCCCAGCAATGCAGCCCAGCGAGGTGAGGCAAGGACTTACCTCCACCAAACTTGGGCTGAAGAGTCACTGGACTGTGGGGGTCACTTGGACAGAGTCGCTGGATTCGAGGGACCTCGCTCGTCGTGCTGAGAGGAGACCCAAGGGACCGGTAATGCAGCTTTTTGGTGCCTGCGGTTGCAGGGGGAAGATTCCGTCGACCCACGGGAGATTTCTTCTGAGCTTCTGGTGCAGAGAGGAGGCAGGCTACCCCCACAGCATGCACAAGCAGGAAAACAGTCGAGAAGGCGGCAGGATCAGCGTTACAGAGTTGCAGTAGTCGTCTTTGCTACTATGTTGCAGGTTTGCAGGCTTCCAGCGCGGTCAGCGGTCGATTCCTTATCAGAAGGTGAAGAGAGAGATGCAGAGGAACTCGGCTGAGCTCATGCATTCGTTATTTAAAGTTTCCCCAGAGACAGAGACCCTAAATAGCCAGAAAAGAGGGTTTGGCTACCTAGGAGAGAGGATAGGCTAGCAACACCTGAAGGAGCCTATCACAAGGAGTCTCTGATGTCACCTGGTGGCACTGGCCACTCAGAGCAGTCCAGTGTGCCAGCAGCACCTCTGTTTCCAAGATGGCAGAGGTCTGGAGCACACTGGAGGAGCTCTGGACACCTCCCAGGGGAGGTGCAGGTCAGGGGAGTGGTCACTCCCCTTTCCTTTGTCCAGTTTCGCGCCAGAGCAGGGGCTAAGGGGTCCCTGAACCGGTGTAGACTGGTGTATGCAGAATTGGGCACCTCTGTGCCCAACAAAGCATTTCCAGAGGCTGGGGGAGGCTACTCCTCCCCTGCCTTCACACCATTTTCCAAAGGGAGAGGGTGCCACACCCTCTCTCAGAGGAAGTTCTTTGTTCTGCCATCCTGGGCCAGGCCTGGCTGGACCCCAGGAGGACAGCTGCCTGTCTGAGGGGTTGGCAGCAGCAGCAGCTGCAGTGAAACCCCAGGAAGGGCAGTTTGGCAGTACCAGGGTCTGTGCTACAGACCACTGGGATCATGGGATTGTGCCAACTATGCCAGGATGGTATAGAGGGGGCAATTCCATGATCATAGACATGTTACATGGCCATATTCGGAGTTACCATGGTGAAGCTACATATAGGTAGTGACCTATATGTAGTGCACGCGTGTAATGGTGTCCCCGCACTCACAAAGTTCAGGGAATTGGCTCTGAACAATGTGGGGGCACCTTGGCTAGTGCCAGGGTGCCCTCAAACTAAGTAACTTTGCACCTAACCTTTACCAGGTAAAGGTTAGACATATAGGTGACTTATAAGTTACTTAAGTGCAGTGTAAAATGGCTGTGAAATAACGTGGACGTTATTTCACTCAGGCTGCAGTGGCAGGCCTGTGTAAGAATTGTCAGAGCTCCCTATGGGTGGCAAAAGAAATGCTGCAGCCCATAGGGATCTCCTGGAACCCCAATACCCTGGGTACCTCAGTACCATATACTAGGGAATTATAAGGGTGTTCCAGTAAGCCAATGTAAATTGGTAAAAATGGTCACTAGCCTGTTAGTGACAATTTGGAAAGAAATGAGAGAACATAACCACTGAGGTTCGGATTAGCAGAGCCTCAGTGAGACAGTTAGTCACTACACAGGTAACACATTCAGGCACACTTATGAGCACTGGGGCCCTGGGTTACCAGGGTCCCAGTGACACATACAACTAAAACAACATATATACAGTGAAAAATGGGGGTAACATGCCAGGCAAGATGGTACTTTCCTACACAAGTTAATCCTTATGAGACAATAATGTGGGTTTTAGGAAAGCTTTGATATGTTTATTCAATCATAGTCAATGAAATTACAGAACATTGCAAGAAGCGTGCCCCGAATCTGCCCCTACTCTATTTTTGTTAGTGTATTTGGCAATAATTTTCTATTCTCATGAAGAATACAATAGCAGCTTGTTAGAATGAGTCTAGTCAGTCAGAGAAAGTAGGAGAAAATGTTATTGTGAATTTCAGAAGGTAATTCTTTATCCTATCTCTGACTCAATTCTCACAACTTATCAGCTCAGTAAATTATGGCTATTGTATTATTCTGTCACAGTCTATCTAGCTCTCTCTCTCTGTATCTAAATCTCTCACTTGCTCTGCTATCCTTTGCTCTGCCCTTCCCTGCTCTCTGCCTTTCTCATTCTTGGTCGCTGATCTTGTCTTGTCTCTTCCTTCACTCTTTCCCTCGGACACCTTTTATAATACATTTCATTCCATATAGTCTTTAACAATTTTTCATGAATGTAACTCAATCTTTTTGGGTTTGAAACTTCTCAATTCTGAACTCTGATTCAGAAAGGAATCGGCTACATTGACCTATCTTCCCATGTATACTTGGGTTATGAAAAATAAATTACATACATGGTTGACTGTCATCATCTCCTTTATCATAGCTTTTACAATGCAAGCCCATTCATAACAGATGCAATGTAGTATATAAAATGTGCAATTAAGTGTATTCCAAGGCAGATAGTAAGACAAAATCAATCAATCAATGAGGAGTTTGTAAAGCGCACTACTCACCCGTGTGGGTCTCAAGGCTTCTGGGGGGGAGAAGAGGGGAGCTGCTGCTACTGCTTGAACAGCCAGGTCTTGAGAAGTTTCCTGAAGATAAGGAGGTCTTTGGTCTGGCGCAGGTGGGTGGGAAGAGTGTGTCTTGTTTGGCGGCGAGGGGCGAGAATGATCTACCGCCAGTTGTAATTCTGCAGATGCGTGGAACGGTTGCGAGGGCGAGGTCGGCGGAGCGGAGATGCCAGGTCGGGGTGTAGAAGGAGAGCCGTCTGTTGAGGTATTCTGGTCCGATGTTCTGCAGTGCTTTTTGAGTGTGGGTGAGGAGTTTGAAGGTGATTCTCTTGTTGACTGGGAGCCAGTGCAGGTTTCTCAGGTGATCTGTGATGTGGCAGTGGCGGGGGATGTCCAGGGTGGGGCGTGCAGAGGCATTCTGGATGCGTTGCAGCCTCTTCAGGAGTCTGGCCGTGGTTCCTGAGTAGAAGGCATTGCCGTAGTCCACTTTGCTGCTTATAAGGGCTTGGGTGACTGTTCTTCTGGTTTCGGTGGGTATCCATTTGTAGATCTTTCAGATCCTGCGGAGGGTGTTGAAACAGGAGGAGGAGATGGCGTTGACTTGCTGGGTCATAGATAATGAGGAGTCCAAGATGAATCCTAGGTTGCGTGCGTGGTCGGTGGGAGTCGGAGTTGCTCTGAGAGTGGCGGCTACAAGGGGTCATCCCATGCAGAGGGGGTGGAGCCAAAGATGAGGACTTCTGTCTTGTCGGAATTGAGTTTGAGGCAGCTGCTTTTCATCCATTCGGCGATGGCCTTCATTCCTTCGTGGAGGTTGGTCTTGGCGGAGTCCTTGGTGAGGGAGAGGATCAGCTGGGTGTCATCAGCATATGAGATGTTGCTGAGGTTGTGGGATGGGGCGATGTTATTGAGTGGGGCCATGTAGACATTGAAGAGGGTGGGGCTGAAGGACGAACCCTGGGGTACGCAGCAGATGATTTCGGTGGCCTCTGAGCAGAATGGGGGGAGGCAGACTCTCTGGGTTCTGCCAGTGAGAAAGGAAGTGACCCAGTCCAGGGCTCTGTCACGGATTCCTGCATTGCTGAGGCGTGAGCGTAGGGTGTGGTGGCAGACGGTGTCAAACGGGCCGAGATGTCCAGGAGGATGAGGGCCTCGGTTTCGCCGTTGTCCAGTATGGTTCTGATGTCGTCGGTGGTGGCGATGAGGGCTGTTTCGGTACTGTGGTTGCTGCGGAATCCAGATTGGGAAGGGTCCAGGGTGCAGTTCTCCTCGAGTAAGTGGGTTAGTTGTCTGTTAACGGCCTTCTTGATGACTTTTGCTGGGAAGGGGAGCAGGGAGATAGTCCGGAAGTTCTTGAGGTCCTTTTGGCCCGCCTTGGGTTTTTTGAGGAGGGCGTTGATCTTGGCGTGTTTCCAGCTCTCCGGGAAAGTGGTGGACTCAAAGGAGCTGTTGATGATCTTCCATTGGGGTGTGATGACGGAGCTTGCTTTGTTGAGGAAGAGGGGAAGGGCAGGGGTCAGATGGAGAGCTGGAGTGAATAGAATTCATGATTTTGATGGTGTCGTTGTCGGGGTCCAAGGGAGTTGGAGGTTGGTCGGAGGTAATTCTGTGGTGTCGGTGGTTGCTGGGGGGTTCTGGGTGCTGAAGTTGTCGTGCATGTCTGCAATCTTGTGGTGGAAGTAGGAGCCTATGGAGTCGCAGAAATCTTGGGATGGCGGGATGTCATTGGCGTTGAAGCTGGGGTTGGAGAGTTCCTTCATGACGTTGAAGAGCTCCTTGTGGCTGTGTGCGTTGTTGTTGTTTTGGTCTTTGAAGGCGGTTCTCTTGGTGGCTCGAATGAGTTGGTGGTGTCTGCGGATGGTGTTTTTGATGGCTGTGTGGTTGTCCAGAGTCTGATCTTGGCACCACTTTCTTTCGAGTCTTCAGCAGGTTTGCTTAGATTTGTGGAGGTTGGCGGTAAACCAGAAAGCCTTTCTGTCGCTGCATCTGTTGGAGGGATTCCGGATTGGGGCAAGAGTATTGGCACAGGTGTTGACCCATTGCCTGAAGTTGCGGGCAGCTGCATCTGTGTCGGTGGTGTCAATGGGTGGGTTTCCGAGAGAGGGTCGCGATAAGTTGGTCTTCGGTGACCTTGTTCCAACTGCACTGGGGGATCCATTGTGGGTGGTGGTGTGTTTCTTGAAGGAGAAGTGGATGCAGCGGTGATCTATCCAGTGGAGTTCGGTGGTGTGGCTGAAGGAGACGTGATTGGTGGTGGAGAAAATAGGGTCGAGTGTGTGTCCTGCAGAGTGGGTTGGTGTCATGACGAGCTGTTTGAGGCCGAGATTGGAGAGGTTGTTGAGCAGGGTGGCAGTGTTGTTGTCGGTGTTCTCGAGGTGGAAGTTTAGTACAGGATGGCTATTTCGATATCAGGCGTTGAGGAGGGGTTGAACCAGGTCTCGGTCAGGAAAGCGATGTCTGGGAGGCTGAGTCGAGTAGATTCCATAGTTCTACTGCGTGTTTGTGGACGGAGTGGGTGTTGAGGACAAAACATCTGAGATGGTTGTGTCCTACCTTGGTGGGTGGGTCGTTCATTGGCGTGGAGGCTAGTGAAGGTGCAGTTCCGGCAGGAGAAGGGCCGCAGGTGGTCTGGGGGGAGACTTGAAGGCAGGCGGGAAAGCGGCCGGTGTTGAGGGCGCGGAGGGTGGCGGCGTCGTAGTGAAGACATGCGTGTTGGTGGTGGGGGTGTGGGAGCCAGAGGTTCTGGCACTGGGCGCGGTCCTGGCTCGGACGGGTGCAGACGGGCCTGCTGCGAGCATCCGCCCACCATTAAGTAGGGAGGTGGGGGAAGGAGAGGACAGCTGGGAGCAGAGGTAAAAAATGGTGTGAAAAAGGGGTGGGCTGAAAAAAAGGGGGCGGGGCTGCAGGGGCAGCAGCGGCGGAAGTGCAGCGTGAGAGAGAGAGGAGGGGGGCTGCAGGGGCAGCAGCGGCAAAGGAGAGGGAGAGAGGGGGAGAGCAAAAGTGAGAGTGAGAGCGGAGAGAGAGAAAAATGAGGCAGAGTGTAGTGCGAAGCAGAAGGAGCACAAAGGGACAGAAGTGAAGCAGAACAGAGAGCAAAGCAGAGAAAAGGAGGAGAGAGGCAGAAGATAACCTAGTAGGAAAGCAGAGGTTTCCCACTTGACACCAGGGATGAGGCGCTTGCAGTAGCCTGCTGGTGGAGGAGGGCCTTGAACTCCTGATGGGGGTCAGGAGTTCAGAGGAGCCATGGAAAGGGCTCTACTTACAAGGTGGAGCCACAGGAGGCAGAGCAGGGCACTGATAGCATTAGACAACTTTTATTGTTAAGATGGAATACGTTTAGTAAATTCCTAAGCCATGCAGAGGTTGGTAATAAACATTATTAACCTCCAAAGAATGTGTTAGCATTAACAGTTTTTGCAAGTCAAGCGGCATTCAGATCACATTTATGGCTACAGAAAGCGGCTTCAGTAACGCCTAGCCTCATTCACTCGCTTAGTAAGTTCATATTAATTTATTTTCTATTGGAAGCCTTCGCAGCATGTTACATCCAATCAAGATATTGCAAAGTATGGAAACTTAACAAATGCAGGAGCTGCGAGATTGTCTGTAATAGGGAAAAGGGGTAGAAAACTAGCTTTTTTCTAAGACAAATTCTATTTCCCTTGTAGCCTCTCCCATTCCACCAACTTAAGTTCCTTATTCCCAGAGGAGGGGAAATCACGATTTGACGGGTAAAGGAGTTACCAGCCTAATCATAATTCTGAGCTGTGTTGTATTACCACACATGGCAATACCTCATGGCTCACTGTAGATGTATTTGGGAGCTATACCCTGACACAGTAATTTATTTGGGAATTAACTTTGAATATGGATGCAGTGAAACCAATTTCCTCAGTAATTCTTCATTCGATAGGGGACAAAAGCAGGTCAATTTCGCTCTCCAGAATTAATGACTGTAGCAGTATTGGTAATTTCAGGTACCAGATTACCACAGTGCATATTTTATGCTACTTGGCATGAGAGCCACATGTCCCACACCTCTCATAATGAAAGAGCTCCATAGTCCGAGCACAAGAAAATATATTTTATTGGAGAGGATCAGAACTCTGTGTGAATCAACATACTGAACACAGATGTTTGTGACTTTGATTTATGGAAGCAGGGGGAGTTAGACTACAGTCTCACCAAACCATCTCTGAGTTGGGGCAAGTAAAAGAATTGGAAAAGGAAGAGGGCAGATGGCAAATATCCCAGTTCTCAATACAGAATCCAGGCTGCTTGCAGATTAAAAGATATCTGCCACAAGTGGGTGAATGTGACAGAATGAAAGTCTATAGCATGTGGGTGGGAGAACTCACTCTAAGAAAAAATGAAAAAGCAACTGAATTTTCAAATCTGCTGAATACGAGAATTCTAGAAGAGATTTAAAAAGATTGGTAGAATCAAGACAACATCTCCCCCTTGGAAAGTATTTAGTAAGTTATTGTAGGAAATATGTTTGATAAACCTAAAATTGGCAAATTAAAAGAAAAAAAAATACAGGTAACATGACATGGACATGCAGATTTACTTTATAACTAGCTCTTCCTTCATTTGACCCAGGAGAGCATTTCCAACCTCATTTCCCTGCTATTGGCCTTAAATTGGTAATAGAAATGTTGTACTACCTCTTGTTTTTCCTTAGCAAATGTGCAGGGACCTCACTGCACACAGACAAAGTTTACCTGTGGCCATTTGACAAGTCAACTTTCAGTAGTCTTCTTGCAATGTTAGTCCTGCACTCTAGAGAGCCTGTGCAACTTTATCTTAGACAGACCACACTGAAAAGATATGAGTCTCGACTACCTAACTGAGGAAGGATTTGAATGCCTCACACCCCCCACACATTGCAAACTGTCTGGATGCTGATGATATCAAGTTCGGTATGGACTGTCTCTTACAGAAGAAATCTTCTTACCTACAAAGTAGTGCTCTTACTATAGCCCTGACCCTGGCTCTGCCACCCAGAGACAACCCACCACTCACAACCATCTTGTCATGCCATCCCCTTGTACTGGATTCAAGCACTTTTACACAGAACATGGGAAGACCTCTGACCTGCAGTTGGTGAGACTTGAGCTGAGCTGGAGTCTTATGCTCTCTGCTGCACATTCCAGACAGCCACAGGCCACTTGTTAAAGACACCCCATCATGTCTTCTGCCATATTGCCTGGTTTGCCTGATCAGTTTGGAGTTGGGTTGCCATGTTTTCCCTGGCAAAGCCTTTGCTAGATCTGAAAGAGGAAACATTAGACTGAGTACACAAAGAAGGAGAGATAGAATCAGCAAGAAACAAGACTGACATAAAGATTATTCAGTTCTCAAGAGAGGCTGGAGAATGTGGTGCACCAACACCTTGTTGCTGGGTGTGAGAAAACAGGGCTGATTGCAGAGGCCCCCTAACTTTTTGCCCCCATTTTCCACTTTTTGCTGGTGTTTTCCTGACTCTGATGGTGCCCTGGGTACTGCTAACCAGTCCCAGGGCCTGTGCTCTGTGTAAAATGGATATGCAAATTAGGCTAATTATAATTGGCTAAGTTAACCTACCTATAAGTCCCTAGTATATGGTAGGGCATGTAGGTTTAGGGACCACAGCATAGGTGGTGCATCCATAGGTGCACTGCTGAGGTGCCCAGTGTCATTTTAAAGGCAGGCCTGCCTTGCTGGCTGCTTTTGAAATTAAAGTTATCTGCAAATTCGACTTTGGAATTAAAAGTAATTCCAAAGTCTTAAACTACCTTATTTTTACATATAAGTCACCCCTAAGGTGTGCCCTATGTGCAGCTAGGGCTGGGTGCCATGTAACTATAAGCAGGGACTTTATAAAAATAGTGTTATAAGCCCTGGTGAGGTAAAAACAGCCAAATTAGTTTTTCCCTCATTGTAGTAAATGGCCTTCATAGGCTAGAATGGGGAGACTTTATTTTATTTTTTAAAGTCTCCTTAAATTATGCATACCAAGAATTTGGTATCAAATTAATTGTTGTAATAAATCCCACAACTCCCAGTTGTTGGATTTAATATAACTTGTTCAGGTAAAGAGTTTTAAACTTTACCTGAAAAGTTGCCCATTTCAGCCCTGCATTGTTTTTGCTGCTGTGCTCTGATTGGCCAGCCTCTAGCAGCCTGGTCAGGCTGATATGATGATGCGTGAAGTGGCCTGGCTTCACACAAAGAGATGTGCCTGTGGGAGGGAAACTCCCCTCAGCAGATGGTGAGGCAGGAAGGGGGAGGGCTGCCAAACTGGTCTTCAAAGGCAGAGAAGGACATTTGGAGCAACCAGCAACACCCCCACATCCTGCAACCCCAGACAACTAGGTGCCCCCTTGATTAGACTAGGAGAGGGCAGGAGAGGGGTGTGATTATGATTTTTAGCCACACCAGTGGGTGGGCTCAGCCAGATGTAACCTCCAAAAATCAGATTCAGCCATGATGGATTTTTGGAGAATGTTGCCTCCTGGGATTGATCATCACAGGGGGAAGGACCCTGCACCTGATTGGAGAAACAGGACCCCCCTGCTTTTCACCCAGGAGCAAGGATAAAACTGGCAGACCAGCACCCACACCTCAGATCCCCATCAGATTCCAACAAGGAAGAACCAAAGGAGAAGAAGGACTGCCCTGCTGGACCCCTGGCCTGCATCTGGAACCTGCACTCAGAAGGACTGCACCAGCTGCACACTTGGACTTCACCACAAGAAGGACTTTGCCTGGCTTCAACTGGTTCAAGGAGGGACTCCCTGTTTGCTACAGGTGTAAAATTGCTAACCAGAGTCCCCTGCACCAACTCCTGAAGAAATCAACCAGCTGGCCACTGCCCAGTGGCCAAAAAGGAGTTTGCACCAGGTGCATTCTGGGAGTTGTAGTCCGCACCCCAAAGACCATCTCAGAACTTCTGGACCCTTGGGGTGAGCTGTGGACCTCAAGAGAACCTTAAAAGGACATCTGGGAGAAGCCCCAGAAGTTTGGAGAAGTTTAGAGAACTTTTGAATAAAAGCTCCATAGAGGTACCGACCCACTGCGGCGACTCTAGCCGGCTTGCCTCAACCGCGAACCGGCCTGATTTGCTGGTTCGTCCTGGTAAAGAAAATCTCCGAAAAAGAGACTAAGTCCGAAGGTAAAAAGTTGACCGGGACCTCCCAGCCAGCGTAGCCGAGGAGGGCTCCAGGGACATCGGATCAAGATCCAGGTTTACCCCAGTCCGAAGGTCAAAATCTCCACCAAGGATTCCCGCATCGCGTATCCGGAGAAGGGCTCTAGGAGGTCGGATTGGACTGGCAGGTTTGTCCCGCTGAAGAAAATCTTCGAAAAAGAGACTAAGGGGGTCATTCTGACCCTGGCGGTCACTGACCGCCAGGGCCAACGACCACGGAAGCACCGCCAACAGGCTGGCGGTGCTTCCTGGGCCATTCTGACCGCGGCGGTAAAGCTGCGGTCAGAAAAGGGGAAGCGGCGGTTTCCCGCCGGTTTACCCCTGGCACAGGGAATCCCCAAGCAGCGCCGCCATGGGGATTCCGACCCGCTTCCCGCCATCCTGTTCCTGGTGCTTTTTACCGCCAGGAACAGGATGGCGGGAACGGGTGTCGTGGGGCCCTAACAGGGCCCCACAAAGATTTTTAGTGTCTGCTTTGCAGACACTGAAAATCGCGACGGGTGCCACTGCACCCGTCGCACCCCTGCAAATCCGCCGCCTCCATTCGGAGCCGGCTTCCTTTCTGCAGGGGCTTTCCCGCTGGGCCGGCGGGCGATTTTTTGGAGATCGCCCGCCGGGCCAGCGGGAAAGTTAGAATGACCGCCGCGGTCATTTGACCGCGGTGCGGTCTTTTGGCGGTCTCCGCCCGCCGGGGTCGGAATGACCCCCTAAGTGTGAAGGTAAACTTTTAACCGAGGCCTCCCGCGGCCTGTAGCCGAGCTTGGCTTCATCGCGGTCGGCCTTAAACTTTGACTTTGCCCCGGTCGAGGTGCAACCAGATGACCCGATTGGCGCTTTTTGTTTCTAGGCGCTAAAAAACAATAATTCTTTAAAAATTCATATCTCCGGTTCCCCTTATCCGATTTTATTTGTTTTTTGTGTAATTTTAAAGATAAAAATATAATCTATTTGCTAAGTGTAGGTACCTACCTACCCTTACCAATAACCCATTTTCCAACATTTTTGGTGAGCAGTGGTGGGATCCTGTACTTGTGTTTAGTATCACGTTACAGTTTTAATTAAAACAAATTAAAAATCCTTTAAATTGTCCTAGTGCAAAAATTGTTTTTATTTTTTAATTTGGATTCATTTCAATTATTGGATTTTTGTGATTTTTCTAAATTCTTGTTTCCAATTTTTGCAAAAAGTTTTTATTGACACAATACTAGGGAACCATGGAGCTTGATCTGGCTAGCCTACCCACACTGACAGTAGTCCAGCTTAGGGGGTTGTGTACTGAAAGATGGTTGCCTGCAACCACTGACCTCAGGAAGCATGTCCTGATCAAATCCCTGACAGCATGGGCTGAGGCCCAAGAGGTAGACCCAGAGGAAGCTCCAGGGGAGGGAGAAGTAGGGGAGGATGCTAGCTCTAACCACTCAGGGGAGAGAGGGCATCTGAGCCTAAGTGAGGATGAGGAAGACCGGTCCTCATTACATACAGTCACTAGGGGCAGACCCAAAGCTAGTTGGGGAAGGGGGTCCCTTCAGGAGGAGAGAACCTGTCCCTCAGAGAAAGAGAGCTGGAGGCCCAGCTAGCATTCATAGATTTGGAGGCAGAGAAGCTGGCCCTAGAAAAGAAAAAGTGGGCAAAGAGAGAGAAAAGAGATAGTGGCTGCGACAGAGAAGTTGAGGTGTCCATGGGTGGGGGGGTTTGCCCCAGATTACCCAAGGGGGTGGTTCCTGCTTATGTAGAGGGGGATGAAATAGACAAGTGGTTGTAGGCCTTTGAGAGGGCACTCCAAATGAGAAGGGTTAGGCCTCAATACTGGGGTTCCCTTTTGTGGGAGTTGGTCCCCAACTCAGGGAGGGATAGGCTTCTGACCTTAAGGGGGAGGAGGCAGATTCATACCCTAGTATGAAGAGGTGCTTAACCAAGAAGTTTGGTCTGACCCCAGAGCAGTAAAGAATGAAGTTCAGGGACACCCAGAAGTTCAGTACCCAGTCTTGGGTTGACTTTGTAGACACCTCACTTAAGGCACTAGAGGGCTGGATTATTGGTAACAAAGTAAATACTTACGAGGGGTTATACAATCTAATCATGAGAGAGCACATCTTGACCAATTGTACCCAAGAAAGGTTACGCCAGCATCTAGTGGACTCTAAGCTGACCAACCCTAGAGAGCTAGGGGAGGCAGCTGATGAGTGGTTGAGAACCAGGGTGGTTGTCAAGTCCCAGGGGGGAGACTCCAAGAAGGGGGGGTCAGGTCCCCAAAAACCTAAGGAGGGAGGTGGTAAGCCCACCACAGAGACTCCCTCTGTACCCCAGAACCCTAAGAAGGAGGAGAGTAAATCCCACTCCCACTCTGACAAGCAGAGACAGGGAGACCCAGGGTTAAAAAGGCTCTTGGACAGTAAGGCTTGCTTTGACTGTCAGCAGACAGGTCATTTCAGAGGAGATGCAGCCTGTCCAAAGAAGGCGGTTAGCACTGGGCTGTCTAGTGTAGCCATGGAGGAGGACTCCTCAGATGATGAAGTCCTCCTAGCATTGAGCTGGGAGTCAGGACCAGATGGTAAGCTGGTGATCCCTGAGGGTGGGAGTAGGCACTTTCACCCCATTCAGGTGAATGGGATCTCTACCACTGGCCTGAGAGACACCTGTGCCAGTCACACTATAGTGAGTGACCGGTTAGTGACCCCAGACATGTATGTCCCAGGAGAGACCAGGAAAGTCAGGATAGCCACAGGGGAGGTCACCTCCAAACCTGTAGCCATAGGGCCCCTAGAGAGGGAGGGTATCCTTGACTGGTTTAGGGTGGTAGTCAGTGCTGACCTCCCCTAGATTGTATCCTGGGCAATGACCTCCCAGAGGTGAGTCTGGTCCCAGATGGGGCGGTCGCCCAGGGCGCCCCCCCAACCCAAAGTCCAGGGGAGTCAGTCCCTACAGTTAGGAGACAGGGGTCCCAAAGAAAAGGAAAGAAGGAAGGGTAGGCCACTCTTAAAGAGAGTTCCAGGGAGCCAAAGGCCTTCTGCCCCAGTAGGGAGGGAGCCCAGAGTTGGCACTGGTGAGGCCTCACCTGACCCCAAGGAAGTCCTGAGTAGTCAGGCAGCTGTCCAGATTCAGGGTGTTGCCCCTGCACTGACAGAAGGGAGAGTGGTAGGAGGGTGTCTGCCACAGGAGGTGGTAGCCCCCCACTCTAGACAGGAAGACGGGTGCCAGGACCCCACAGTTGCCCCTAAAGCAGCTCAGCCACATGTCAGTGGAGAGCTTAGGGTGTGGTTCTGGGTACTGACCGCTGTCAGTAGCCTCTGCTGGGTGCTAGCCTTCCTGGCAGCACTGCACTTGGCTTGGGAGGCAGACCCCAGGGCCAAAAGAAAAGTAGGCCCCCTGACCCTGTTGGTCATGGTGGGGTTGCTCAAGTGTTGGGTGACCTCTTTGGGTAAGCTAGGTGTTGCCCTAGCAAAGTTAGGAGTAGGGGAGGTGGGCACCTCACTACCCAAGTTGGCAGAGAGAGAGGAGGAAGACCCCCCTAGAGGAAAGTTTCAGTTTGAGATGGGTCCTTTCACTGTTGGGATGGCTTCACTATCCAGAGGGAGTGACCATGGCAGGAGGATGTAAGGCAGAGTAGGCCCTGCAAAGGGACAGACAGTTTTCTTCACTGTTTTCCTCGCCTAACAAGCCAGGAAGACTCTCCCAAGGTTGGGCTGAGTCTCCTGGGCGTGTGGGCCGGGGGTGGGGGGTGGGTGAGAAAACAGGGCTGATTGCAGAGGCCCCCTAACTTTTTGCCCCCCATTTTTCACTTTTTGCTGGTGTTTTCCTGACTCTGATGGTGCCCTGGGTACTGCTACCCAGTCCCAGGGCCTGTGCTCTGTGTAAAATGGATATGCAAATTAGGCTAATTATAATTGGCTAAGTTAACCTACCTATAAGTCCCAAGTATATGGGAGGGCATGTCGGTTTAGGGACCACAGCATAGGTGGTGCACCCATAGGTGCACTGCTGAGGTGCCCAGTGTCATTTTAAAGGCAGGCCTGCCTTGCTGGCTGCTTTTAAATTAAAGTTATATGCAAATTCGACTTTGGAATGAAAAGTAGTTCCAAAGTCTTAAACTACCTTATTTTTACATATAAGTCACCCCTAAGATGTGCCCTATGTGCCCCTAGGGCTGGGTGCCATGTAACTATAAGCAGGGACCTTATAAAATAGTTTTATAAGCCCTGGTGAGGTAAAAACAGCCAAATTCATTTTTCCCTCATTGTAGTCAATGGCCTTCATAGGCTAGAATGGGGAAACTTTATTTTAATTTTTAAAGTCCCCTTAAATGATGGATACCAAGAGTTTGGTATTAAATTAATTGTTATAATATATCCCACAACTTCCAGTTGTTGGATTTTATATAACTTGTTCAGGTAAAGAGTTTTAAACTTTACCTGAAAAGTTGCCAATTTCAGCCCTGCATTGTTTTTGCTGCTGTGCTCTGATTGGCCAGGCTGCCTTGATGAGGTGTGAAGTGGCCTGGCTTCACACAAAGAGATGTGCCTGTGGGAGGGAAACTTCCCTCAGCAGATGGTGAGGCAGGAAGGGGGAGGGCTGTCAAACTGGTCTTCAAAGGCAGAGAAGGACATTTGGAGCAACCAGCAACACCCCCACATCCTGCAACCCCAGACAACTAGGTGCCCCCTTGATTAGATTAGGAGAGGGCAGGAGAGGGGTGCGGTTATGATTTTTAGCCACACCAGTGGGTGGGCTCAGCCAGATGTAACCTGCAAAAATCAGATTCAGCCATGATGGATTTTGGGAGAATGTTGCCTCCTGGGATTGATTTTTGCCACACACCAGGAAGTGGTCATCACAGGGGGAAGGACCCTGCACCTGATTGGAGAACCAGGACCCCCTTGCTTTTCACCCAGGAGCAAGGATACAACTGGCAGACCTGCACCCACACCTCAGATCCCCATCAGATTCCAACAAGGAAGAACCAAAGGAGAAGAAGGAGTGCCCTGCTGGACCCCTGGCCTGCACCTGGAACCTGCACTCAGAAGGACTGCACCAGCTGCACACTTGGGCTTCACCACAAGAAGGACTTTGCCTGGCTTCAACTGGTTCAAAGAGGGACTCCCTGTTTGCTACAGGTGAAAAATTGCTAACCAGAGTCCCCTGCACCAACTCCTGAAGAAATCAGCCAGCTGGCCACTGCCCAGTGGCCAAAAAGGAGTTTGCGCCAGGTGCATTCTGGGAGTTGTAGTCCGCACCCCCAAGGACCATCTCAGAACTTTTGGACCCTTGGGGTGAGCTGTGTACCTCAAAAGAACCTTAAAAGGACATCTGGGAGAAACCCAGAAGTTTGGAGAAGCTTGGAGAACTTTTGAAAAAAAGCTCCATAGAGGGACCGACCCGCCGCGGCAACTCTAGCCGGCTTGCCTCAACTGCGACCCGGCCTGATTTGCTGGTTCGTCCCGGTAAAGAAAATCTCTGAAAAAGAGACTAAGGCGGTCATTCTGACCTTGGCGGACGGCAGAGGCCGTCCGCCAAGGTACCGCCGTCAGAACACCGCACCGCGGTCGAAAGACCGCGCCGGTGATTCTGACATTTGCCCTGGGCTGGCGGGCGGCCGCCAAAAGGCCGCCCGCCAGCCCAGGGCAAATCAACCTTCCCACTAGGATGCCGGCTCAGAATTGAGCCGGCGGAGTGGGAAGGTGCGACGGGTGCAGTTGCACCCGTCGCGTATTTCAGTGTCTGCTGGGCAGACACTGAAATACTTTTTGGGGCCCTCTTACGGGGGCCCCTGCCGTGCCCATGCCATTGGCATGGGCACGGCAGGGGCCCCCAGGGGCCCCGCGGCACCCCCTACCGCCATCCTGTTCATGGCGGGAGAGCCGCCATGAACAGGATGGCGGTAGGGGGTGTCTGAATCCCCATGGCCATGGAGGATTCAGACGGGCAGCGGAAAGTCGGCGGTAGTCCGCCGGCTTTCCGCTTCTGGCCGCGGCTGTACCGCCGCGGTCAGAATGCCCGGCGGAGCACTGCCAGCCTGTTGGCGGTGCTACCGCTGACCTCCGCCCTGGCGGTAATTACTGCCAGGGTGAGAATGAGGTCCTAAGTCCGAAGGTAAAAAGTTGACCGGGACCTCCCAGCCAGCATAGCCGAGGAGGGCTCCAGGGACATCAGATCAAGATCAAGGTTTACCCTGGTCGAAGGATTTTCACCTCGAAAAAACGACTAAGTCTGAAGGTAAAAATCTCCACCAAGGATTCCTGCATCGCGTATCCGGAGAAGGGCTCCAGGAGGTCGGATTGGACTGGCAGGTTCGTCCCGCTGAAGAAAATCTTCTAAAAAGAGATTAGTGTGAAGGTAAACTTTTAACCGAGGCCTCCCGCGGCCTGTAGCCGAGCAGGGCTCCATCGCGGTCGGCCTTAAACTTTGACTTTGCCCTGATCGAGGTCCAACCAGATGACCCGATTGGCGCTTTTTGTTTCTAGGCGCTAAAAAACAATAATTCGTTAAAAATTCATATCTCCGGTTCCCCTTATCCGCTTTTATTCGTTTTTGTGTCATTTTAAAGATAGAAATATAATCTATTTTTATGAATTGGTTTTGGATTTTTAAACTGTTTCCTGTGTTTTATTTAATTACTGTTTTGTGATATTTGAATGCTTTACACTCTGTCTCCTAAGTTAAGCCTTGACGTTCGTTGCCAAGCTACCAAGGGTTGAGCTGGGTTTAATTTAATGAGACCTAACTGGACCTAAGTGGAGGTTAGTGGCCTATTGCTAAGTGTAGGTACCTACCTACCCTTACCAATAACCCATTTTCCAACAGTGCGGGAGACCGCCAACTCGGCAGTGTACTTGGGAAAGCCACCGCGGCGGACTGGCAGTGCTTTAATAAGTAGAGAACTGAATTGACTTCATGCCTATTTAAACTTTGACCCACACACTTGCTATGATGCCAGTCCTTCCGTTAATTGTTTTGATTGGGGGATGCAGAACAATATGATGCAGAGTAGGCAGAAATGTCTCTGAGTGGAACATTGTCTGTTGATTGGTCACTCCATGTGAATAGGACATCAGTTGTGATATGTCAGACAAGTGAGAACATTCATAATCCCATTTTTGTAATGTTTGGGTTGCAAAAACAAGGCTTCATGGTAGTTGTGGTCATTTCAATGTCTACTTGACAACACTTACAAAATGGCTAGTGTAACATTCTTGTTCACAAACTTCATTTAGGTGGCACTTCTAGTTAGCAATTGACACATATATTAGCTCCTAAATTGTGATTTTTTTGTGGGACTATACTTACCGACTACATTGCAACAAGTGGCTTTTTATGGTAATTGATACATATATCCACAAGTCTAACCGCCAAACTCATAATCAGAGCCTTTATCTCCACAAATACCGAGGAGCTCCTCCTGTGATGGAAGACTGTGAGAGTGTTCTGTCTTCTTTCACTTCCATCACCTATTGTCCCTTTTCCCTCTTTCGAATATCATAGAGTTGTGGAGAATCATTTAACTCAAGGGATGTTTGTTCAGGGATTTTGTGGGATTAACTTTTTCATATATAGCACTTCTTTATCTGGCGGGACAGGGACATTCCTAGGACCTATTTATGGCAGACATTCCAGCATAGTTTTTTTCCATTAAATCTGCATTGCTCTTGTTGAGCAAAACCAGGGAAATACCGTGGTCCCTAATTGGAAAACACAGAACTCTCACCCCAAAACTGAGAGAAAACTCCCAGCATGTCAAGGATATTGTTTCTTTGATTTTCAAAAGAAAAATCGTGCTTTGGAGGCTTCTGTTTGTAAAACAAAAACTTTGCTATGCAGGCTCAATGATCCTGGTGCCCCCAGTGCAAAGTTACAGTGTTCCTGTGGTGACGTATGTGGCACAACTTTCCTGATAATGCATACATGTTAAATGAGGTTCAGTTCTAATTGTATGGCAAACATTATATGCACTAACTCTTTAGACTGTGTTTGTGCAAGGTTAACCGCATTGAGAATAGTAAAGAGAGCAAACTGTGCAGATCAGTACATTACTATTTAAGATGAGGTTTGGTATTACTTTCATTAACAAAAATACAGAAACACAGTAGATGAAACTTTCATTCTGCTGTCTAACAAGATCTTTGTAAGGGGTTAACATTTCATGGTCATCCAGCCACGCACAGAACACATTTGCAATGAGGAAAGAAGCAGGGTTGGATTCTTTTGCTTGCCTTTGGAACATGTCTCTGACTGAGACATTATGGGGGTCATTCTGACCTCGGCGGTAAAAGCCGCTTACCGCCGGTCAGAAGGCCGCCACAATACCGCCGCGGCCGCGGTCAGCCGCCACGGACATTCTGACCCACAACTGCAAAACCTCCGAAAATCCGCACTCCACTGCAGTCCGCCACATCAGCGGCCAGCGGTAAACTGGAGAAGACCAAACCTCCACCGCCACGGCAACAGAAATACGCCCATCCCATTATGACCCGCAAATCCACGCGGCGGTCATTCAACCACGGTATTCCATTGGCGGTAGACCCCGCCGCGGTCAAAATACACACACCTTTACAAACCCCTACCACATTGGACAATTTGAAAGGCACACACCTGAAACCCATACACACACCACTCCCACACATCCAATACCATATAAAACACACACCCACATCACCCACAAACCCCTACCAACAAAAACCAGAGACGAAGGAGAGAGAGACACACATCAGAGAATAGATAGCCAGACAAACAGAGGCACACCGCAACATCACACACACCACATAGAAGCACAAAGCACCACACACCAACACACACATCATCACATACACCACCCCACACCTCATACACCCCACCCCATGGCACCACAAAGGCACCCACGCTTTTCGGACCAAGAACTCCGGGTCATGGTGGAGGAGATCATAAGAGTGGAACCCCAGCTCTTCGGCTCACAGGTCCAGCACACCACCATAGCGAGGAAGGCGGAGCTCTGGCAGCGGATCGTGGACAGGGTCAACGCGGTGGGACAGCATCCCAGAAATAGAGAGGACATCCGCAAACGATGGAACGACCTACGGGGGAAGGTGCGCTCGATGGTCTCGCGACACAACATCGCAGTGCAGAAGACTGGTGGGGGACCCCCACCCACTCCACCCGAATTCACAACATGGGAGCAGGAGGTACTCAACATCCTGCATCCTGATGGCCTCGCTGGAGAACACAGAGGAATGGACTCTGGTAAGTACAAGGCCAACCACTTCACCCCACCCCCAGCATACTAACCCCCACCCTCACCCCCAACCCCCCAGCACACATCCTCCCTGAGAATGTCTCCCCAGCACAACCCACCCAACACCAACCCCTGCATGCCACCCCCAAACTATGGACACCCATCACCTAAGCATGACCACTGCACATACCCATCACCCCCCCCCCCCCACAAAACACCCTCACAACACCTCCCCCAAGGGAATGCCAGCACTGGGGGACAAGTGCACCTATAAAACGCAAGCTAATGCACACACAGAAACAATAACCATACCCTCTTACCCCATGCAGGACCCGAACGACAACACACCGGTCAGGAGGGACCAGAAATGTCCATCCCATCCCAGGAACAGGCCACTAGTGATGACAGCAGCTCTGTCGACCTGGAACCTGACGACCAGCCCGGACCATCGGGGACCTCTGGGCAGTCGGTTCCCCTCACCCAGACACAGGCCACTGCAGACCCAACCCCCTCTGGGAACAACCGCACAGCTCCCACCCAGCGGGCCCATGCCTCTGTCTCTAGGACAGGTCAAGCAGCGGTGTGTCTACCACTACAAGGCCCCCAGGGTAACCCACCAACCCAACAACAACAGGGAGCTGGGGGCAGTGGGAGTGGGCACACCGTCCAGGGGACAGAGGCCCAGGGAAACAGGGCAACTTGGAGGGCTGCTGTGCGACAGGGGGGGGAGGAGAGGCCCAGGGAACCCACTCTCCAAGAGGCCCTCACCACCATCATGGCAGCCTACCACCACTCACAAGAGACGATGGCGACGGTACTGGCCAGGTTCCAGGAGATCCAGGCACAGCAGGAGCAACGCTACATGGGGTTCAGCGACCAACTAACCAACATCTCAACCGCTATGGGGAGCATAGTCCAGGCCCTGAACCGCATAGAGGACACGTTTCGGGACCATGTGGCATCACACAGGGCCCCTGTCACTAGCCAGGAACAGGAACAGCCTACCACCTCCGCCGGCGCTAGTGGACAGGAGGCCCCACCACAACGACAGCCCCCCAGAACCCCATCTCCTGCTGAACAACAACCGCCCCGCAAAAGGAGCCTGAGATAAAAAAAAACGACAGAGTAGGATGTCAAGTCCCCCGCCAGCATCACATACCCCCTGAAGTCCTCCCACTGTCCCACATGGCCACCCTGTCAAACCTTGAACTGCCCCTGCTCCATCCTGCCACAGGCGTATGGACAATGCACCTGTGAGACTGAGAACTGGACTCCGCCATGGACATTACTCCACCCCCACCCATCACTGTTTCACCATCATGTATCAATATCTATGCACTAATAATAAATCACACATTGCACTGAAATCAATCAGGACTCAGGCTGTCTTATTTACAAATGTATGACACATTACATATCAATTACGTATTGTGAACATTGTGAATTACACATACCGAGGTAACTTAGCATTAGTCCATGGGCCAACCAAGCCGAGGTCACGCAGTGGCTCATACAGCACAGAAAAGGGAAGGGAAATTCAAACATCATGTCCATAGGTCTGGGGGGAAACCGACAAAGTTGAGATGCAGGAGGCTTTCAGGAAATGTAAAATGGCATGGGTGATCATTACCTGTGTGCTACTGGAAATACTGTGCTATTACTCTGTCCCTGTTGTCCGTGTCGTCCTCTGAGTCTTCCTCCTCTTCACTCTCCGCAGGCTCCACAGCTACTTCAACACCACCATCTGCACCATCCTCCTGCAGGAAAGGGACCTGACGTCGCAATGCCAGATTGTGAAGCATACAGCAGGCCACGATGATGTGGCACACCTTCTTTGGTGAGTACATCAGGGATCCCCCAGTCATATGCAGGCACCTAAACCTGGCCTTCAGGAGGCCAAAGGTCCTTTCGATGATCCTCCTAGTTCGCCCATGGGCCTCATTGTACCGTTCCTCTGCCCTGGTCCGGGGATTCCTTACTGGGGTCAGTAGCCAAGGCAGGTTGGGGTAACCAGAGTCACCTATTAGCCACACACGTTGTCTCTGTAGCTGCTCCATCACATAGGGGATGCTGCTATTTCGCATCACATACGCGTCATGCACTGACCCTGGGAACTTGGCATTTACATGGGAGATGTACTGGTCAGCCAAACAGACCACCTGGACATTCATCGAATGATAACTTTTTCTGTTTCGGTACACCTGCTCATCGTCTTTTGGGGGTACCAAAGCCACATGGGTCCCATCAATGGCACCAATGATGTTGGGGATATGTCCAAGGGCATAGAAATCACCCTTCACTGTAGGCAAGTCACCCTCCTCTGGGAAAATGATGTAGCTCCGCATGAGTTTCATCAGGGCAGACAACACTCTACTCAAAATCTTTGAAAACATAGGCTGAGACATTCCAGATGACATGGCCACTGTGGTCTGGAATGACCCACTTGCCAAAAAATGGAGGACTGACAAAACCTGCACTAGAGGGGGAATCCCTGTGGGTTGGCGGATGAGGGACATCAGGGCTGGCTCCAGCTGGGCACACAGTTCATGGATAGTGGCTCGGTCAAGTCGGTATCGTAGTATGATGTGGCGTTCTTCCATTGTCGACAGGTCCACCAGCGGTCGGTACACGCGAGGATTCCTCCTTCTCATCGCAAGTCCCAGCGGACGGTGCCTAGGAAGGACAACATGGAGCACAGAGTCAGCCAAACCACAGGTACGTACAGACAGCTTGCACAGTTAAAGAATGGCAATGGGTTGAAAGGCGTGTATGTGTGGCAATGCAAGGCCTGTGTGTCGCATTCAAAATTAAGCCATGTAGGCTCTTGAAATGGCGGCAGCCTGACCTGTGAAGTGGACAATGGGATGTGAGGTCAATGCGCTGGCGGGGCACACCGTGGCGGTAGGCGGTCGAAGACCGCGGCGCAAAGCCGCATTGGTTAACATTGAGGCCTATGGGTTTCAGGAGCCAATGACGAAGTGCGCCGGCGGTCGCGGTACGCACCGCCGCGGTACGCACCGCCGCGGGCGTGACCGCCATTTTCTATCTGCTTAATCACTCGAGACCTGATCATCCACAGGAGAGGACCTATACTGCAAGTGCTGCTGTGACCTCGGTCTGGAAGATACAATGGCTGCTGCGACTGGGGAAAGGGCCCCTGCCTTCACGTCTGAAGAGTTGGAGAAGCTCGTGGATGGGGTCCTCCCCCAGTATGCGCTACTCTACGGTCCTCCAGACCAACAAGTGAGTAAACCGGGACATCACAGCAGACACAAGGGGGTCAGTATCAGCACATTCTCCTATCTTTCTGCGCAGTGGAGGCGTCTGGGTGGGGGAGGAGGGCTGTGGGTGACATTAGGCCAGGGCGCTTTCTGTAGTGTAGTCCTCTCCCTTAGGCATGGCCCTGTGCCCCCGGCCCCCACCTCGGTAGGGTGACAAGTACAGCCATTGAAGGTCCAGCATCTCCCATGTGCGCGTTTGACGTCTCTTGGCCTGTTGTCCTAGTCAGTAGTAATGAGTAGTGTACCCCGAATGCGCAGCTTAGTGCATTAGGCTCCTGTGTCTGTCCTCTCCGCCAACGGTGTTGACATTGCATGCACTCAACCTGGTCTTCTTTTTTCTCCCCCCACCCTTTCTCTTCATCTTCTTGTGCATGTGTGCATTAGCATCATCAGGCGGAGGAGATTTGGCATCGGAGCACGAGGGAGCTGCAGGACACAAGGCCCCGGTGGGCCCAGGAACAGACACCGAGGGCACCAGTGATCCGGAGGGCGAGGGGAGCACCACGACGGGGACCGCTGGTGAGAGCAGCGAAAGCGACATGTCCTCGGACGGGAGCTCCCTAGCGGTGGCGGCAACATCCGTGCCCCCCGCCTCTACATGTACAGCCGCCACCCAGCGCACCAGCCCCGCCCTCCCAGCAGCCCCTCAGTCTTCGCTCCGTGCCGGTTCGCCCAGGAAGGCGCGCGTCTCCTTCGCCCCAGGCACCTCAGCCCCTGCCCCTGTTGCCCCTGCTGCCCTCAGTGCGGAGCTCATTGACCTGGTAAGGACGCTCATTGTTGGGCAGACGACCCTTTTGAATGCCATCCAGAGTGTGCAAAGGGAGGTGCAACAGAGCAATGCGTACCTGGAGGGAATTCATTCGGGTCAGGCTGCCCATCAACGAGCGTTCACTGCTCTGGCCTCAGCACTGACGGCAGCCATTGTCCCTGTTTCCAGCCTCCCTCTTCTTACTGCCTCCAGCCTTTCTCTGTCTCCTGTCCCTCAGCCTATCCCATCCACACCATCAGACCAGCCTGCACACACCTCAACACCCAAGAGCAGCTCATCCAAACACAAGCACCACAGATCCCACAAACACTCACCCAAGCAACACCCAGATGCAGACATGCCAACAGCCACTGCCACCCCTGTGTCCCCCTCCTCCTCGTCTCCCTCCTCCCTCCCTGTGACGTCTACACTCACACCTGCATGCACCCCAACATCAGCCAGTGCTTCCATCACCACCTCACCCTCCAGTACAGTCCACACTCGTGCAGTCACCACCCCCACTGCCATTTACACGTCCCCTGTGTCCTCTCCCACTGTGTCTGTCACCCCCTCTTCCAAGACACACAAACGCAGGCAGCCACCCACCCAACAGCCATCCACCTCACGACAGCCTACAGCACCAGCACCTTCACCCAATGACAGCACACCTGACTCTCCTACAACCACCTCCTCTACCTCCACTTCCATCTCCACTTCTCCTACCTTTTACCTTGGCCCTAAAAAACTTTTCCTGGCTAACCTTGACCTCTTTCCCCCCGATGAGCTCCCCCATCCATCTTCAAAGAGTCCCAAGAGCACCGCAGCCACCACCAGCCCAGCTTCGGGTGTCACTGTTGTGCATGGGCTCTGGAGCCCACCCTTTGCCAGCAGTGACACATCCATCAGCAGCAAGGACACGTCCAGCCCCCCCCCCCCCGGCATGAGGACCCGCAAAAACAAGGGCCGCCGTGCGAGGACCGACAGGGCTGCCCCCAAGGAGCAATGTGCGGCCACTTCACCACCCACACCATCTAGGGGAGGCAAGGGCCCGAGAGCCCCATCAAAGGAGCGGAAGGGCAGCAGGAGCGCGGAGAAGGTGGTCCCCACATGCCACATCCCAGCTGGGAAGGAGGACACTAAGGAGGCCAGGAGTCCGTCCCCGAAGGGTCCAGAAACGTCACGGTCCGAGGGCGACTGAGCCGGGAGTCCAGGCCAGGTCTGGCTCCCTTGACCTGCTGGATGAGCACCGCTGAACCGGGCCCGCTGGGCAGAAGAGCACCACTGAACCGGGCCCGCGGGGCAGAAGAGCACCGCTGAACAGGCCCGCGGGGCAGAAGAGCACCGCTGAACAGGGCCCCGCTGTGGAGATAGGCACCGCTGAACAGGGCCCGCGGTGCAGAAGAGCACCGCTGAACAGTGCCCCGCCGTGGAGATAGGCACCGCTGAACAGGGCCCGCGGTGCAGAAGAGCACCGCTGAACAGGGCCCGCGGGGCAGAAGAGCACCGCTGAACAGGGCCCGCGGTGCAGAAGAGCACCGCTGAACAGGGCCCGCGGGGCAGAAGAGCACCGCTGAACAGGGCCCCGCCGTGGAGATAGGCACCGCTGAACAGGGCCCGCGGTGCAGAAGAGCACCGCTGAACAGGGCCCCGCCGTGGAGATAGGCACCGCTGAACAGGGCCCGCGGTGCAGAAGAGCACCGCTGAACAGGGCCCCGCCGTGGAGATAGGCACCGCTGAACAGGGCCCGCGGTGCAGAAGAGCACCGCTGAACAGGGCCCCGCCGTCTCAAGCACCGCTCCGCTGGGCCCTTCATCTCAAGCACCGCTCCGCTGGGCACCGCTGTCTCTCCACCTCTCCGCTGGGCCCTTCATCTCAAGCACCGCTCCGCTGGGCCCTTCCTGTCATGCACCGTTCCGCTGGGCACCGCCGTCTCAAGCACCGCTCCGCTGGGCCCTTCTTCTCAAGCACCGCTCCGCTGGGCCCTTCATCTCAAGCACCGCTCCGCTGGGCCCTTCCTGTCATGCACCGCTCCGCTGGGCACCGCCGTCTCAAGCACCGCTCCGCTGGGCCCTTCATCTCAAGCACCGCTCCGCTGGGCCCTTCATCTCAAGCACCGCTCCGCTGGGCCCTTCCTGTCATGCACCGCTCCGCTGGGCACCGCCGTCTCAAGCACCGCTCCGCTGGGCCCTTCATCTCAAGCACCGCTCCGCTGGGCACCGCTGTCTCTCCACCTCTCCGCTGGGCCCTTCTTCTCAAGCACCGCTCCGCTGGGCACCGCCGTCTCATGCACCGCTCCGCTGGGCCCTTCATCTCAAGCACCGCTCCGCTGGGCCCTTCCTGTCATGCACCGCTCCGCTGGGCACCGCCGTCTCAAGCACCGCTCCGCTGGGCCCTTCTTCTCAAGCACCGCTCCGCTGGGCCCTTCAACTCAAGCACCGCTCCGCTGGGCCCTTCCTGTCATGCACCGCTCCGCTGGGCACCGCCGTCTCAAGCACCGCTCCGCTGGGCCCTTCATCTCAAGCACCGCTCCGCTGGGCCCTTCATCTCAAGCACCGCTCCGCTGGGCCCTTCTTCTCAAGCACCGCTCCGCTGGGCCCTTCCTGTCATGCACCGCTCCGCTGGGCCCTTCATCTCAAGCACCGCTCCGCTGGGCCCTTCATCTCAAGCACCGCTCCGCTGGGCCCTTCCTGTCATGCACCGCTCCGCTGGGCACCGCCGTCTCAAGCACCGCTCCGCTGGGCCCTTCTTCTCAAGCACCGCTCCGCTGGGCACCGCTGTCTCAATCACTGTTTATGGTTCACTGTGCCCACCATGCCTCCTCCTTGACCAGTGGAGACTGTCATCCACCTGATGGACTGTGGCTTTGCACTCCCCAGGATGGTACAGTGGGCAGCCCACCCACTGTAGAGACATTGAGAGACTGTGGCTTTGCACTCCCCAGGATGGTTCAGTGGGCAGCCCACCCACTGTAGAGACATTGAGAGACTGTGGCTTTGCACTCCCCAGGATGGTCCAGTGGGCAGCCCACCCACTGTAGAGACATTGAGAGACTGTGGCTTTGCACTCCCCAGGATGGTACAGTGGGCAGCCCACCCACTGTAGAGACATTGAGAGACTGTGGCTTTGCACTCCCCAGGATGGTCCAGTGGGCAGCCCACCCACTGTAGAGACATTGAGAGACTGTGGCTTTGCACTCCCCAGGATGGTACAGTGGGCAGCCCACCCACTGTAGAGACATTGAGAGACTGTGGCTTTGCACTCCCCAGGATGGTACAGTGGGCAGCCCACCCACTGTAGAGACATTGAGAGACTGTGGCTTTGCACTCCCCAGGATGGTACAGTGGGCATGGTGGCTCCTCGTGGATCTGGCGTCGTGGACTCATGTGGCTGTGGTGCCCCCCCCCTTCCCTTCCCCCTGAGGTGCCTGTAGTTTTTACATCTGATGCCCCTGCAGTGTTCTCTCCAAAGGACTCAGGTCTCCTGTGTGGGCTTTGCCCTTATTTCTCAAGACTTTGGCCCACGGACATGATGAATTCGTAGGATGTGCAGGACTTGGTACTTCAGTTATACACTGATGTGTATGTCATTAGTTTTGTTGTGAATATCTTTCATGGTTGTACGATAATTTTCTGGAGCTTTTTGGTACATAAATATTTATTCCAAATTTGATTATGTCCTAGCATTTTTCAGGGGTGTTTGGGTGGTGTCACTGTGACTTGTTGCTCTGCATTGGTGTGTACATAGTTGGGGGGGGGAGGGTCGCATATGTGTGTGCCCGTAACCTTTCGTCCTCCCCCTCCCGTGTGTCGTAGGTGCAGTACTCACCGTTGTCGTCTGCGCCGGACTTCGTACTCGTGGTAGATGAGAAGGTAGACGAGAGCAGGTAGGATGTTTAATTCGGGTTCCATGCTGTCCTCCTTCCTCCTGGAGTGCGTAGTGGTGAGCGTTTTCCCGTCCGTAGTCTGTTTCCGCCGTGTTTTTATCGGCGGTGCTCCCGCCCCGGAAAAGGTGGCGGATTGGTGAGTTGGAATAGTGTGGGCGGTACATTGGCTGCCGCCTGGCTGTTGGCGGTGACCGCTGCGCTGTTTGTTTGTACTGCCGTGGCGGTCGGAGTGTTAAAGTGGCTGTCTGTGTTGGCGGTTCCCGCCAGGGTCAGAATCCCATATTTTTTACCGCCAGCCTGTTGGCGGGTTGGCCGCCGCTTTAACCACGACCGCCAGGGTTAGAATCACCCCCTATTTGTTCTATATATTGCAGCCAGAAAATCTGCACTTCACCTCTACCTCCATAGGTTATCATTGAAATAAGCATATAAAAAGTTCTGAGATTTTGGGAGAGGTGTACGTGAAGATATACATGAAGACTGGTTGCTTGAGGGGAAATGCTTGTGGGCCATTATCTGGCTTCAGGACTGGTAGCTTTCTGAAGTATTGGGGGACACGTACAAGGCTTGGCATTGGTAAGTAAGAACATTATTAATCATTCAGCACATATAATATTCATGAGTGTGGTAGTGTGTATATACAGGTGTTACGTAGGGATTAGAGTAATTTACTACAACTAATAGGCATGTGTGATATAAAATGATTTGGGATTTTCTAATGTTCAGTTTACTCTATATAGTGACTGCTGAAATCCCCATGATAATTATGATAATTTAATACATAATGTTTCCACACTGATTATACATCATAAATAACCTTTTATTATAAAATAACAGCTGTGAGTGATGACTATCCCAGGGTCCGAGGTGAGGATTCACACATTTACAAGTAGCCCCTGTAAATAAGAGACCCTTTGGCATTGTTACCTGACTCATAACCCTCTGCATCTTGATGAGCCTAACTGGTCACAGGGAATAGTTGGAGACACGTGTATGCTCTACCCTTTTCCGAAGGGGATATGACATGCATTACCCTTTGTGGCTGAGAAGATCTCACTGTGTGTGCCCCACCCCAATTGGGTAGGTTCACGAAAAGCAGGAAGATCTCTGCTAGGCAGGTAGAGACATCTAAATATGGCAGGCTTTTTTCTGCCAGGGTACAGGAGCACACGCTTCTGATGCCCTCGTAGAATGGAGTACTGCCTGCCAGGTTCTAAACAAGGACCAAGGGGTCTTATTTGGACCCTGGCAGTTCAAAACTCTATTTGGCCAGGGCAGCAGAGAGATGTGCTTCGTTAGAGCCTGATAGACTAAAGTCTGCCATATTTAGAGATCTATACCTATCTGGAACAGATCTCTGTGCCTCCAGTGGGTTGATTGACAAAATATCGTGAGCACAAAATTGTTGTGACATGAATATTGTTTCAAAAATATTATTTACCAAAGTATTGGTTTTCTATATTTTAGAAATGACAAAAATATTATGTCTACATCTTTTGGAAGAGCATATCACCAAAAGAAAGGTAAGAATATCTGCTTTTTAAAGCAATTGATTTTAAAGTAATCTATTTAAAGTTTTAAAGTAGCCAATTAATTAAGAACAAAATAATGTTAAGTAAAAAGTTGCCACCATATATTAAATCATGAAAACACTCAAATACACTCCAGGATTTGTTTTGATGCTTTTATTTCGAAAGGCCTTAAATGCACCTTCCATATCCAGAACTCTGCTCGGTGAGAGTTTCAGCTATAGATAGTATGTCACCTGTGTGTCAGATTGCCCAATGTTCATGAGATATATTTCTAACTTTATTAGATTTACAGCTGTAAGGAGCGATAAATGTGATATTTTCCATTTCCTCGTGGTTATTCTGTGTGACTTACTTGTTTGCTAGAAGATTATTTTTCTCTATGGAGTTGAACTTTCGAAATTCATTTGTGATCGTTTTGTAACTGCATGCCCTTTCTTTGAATCTAACAACAATCATTTTTTACTCTACCTCAAAGGATAAGACTGAATTGCAATTCCTCTCACTCAGACTTTGCCTTTGATAATTAAAAAAATAAGTTACTGGACTTTGAAAAGTTTACAATTTATATTCCTGCTTCAAAGTAGGGACAGTCTTGAACTTCAGAAGGCTTCCATATACCATTCCAACTAATAAATATGTTCCTAAAAAGATTGAAATACCTAACAACAATGAATTTGGAAGAGAGGTCAGATTTACTATTCCCACCCCAGACTAAGGGCCTCATTACTAGTTTGGTGGTCCGTGGACCGCCAAGGTGGCGTTGGCAGTTGGGTCATCGTATTACGAGTCATGCAGGCCTATGGAGCAAAGACCACTGCTTTTCCGCAGGCACCACCAGGCTGCACAGACCGCCGTGGTCACAATGCTACACAAACCGGCAGGTGGAGCCTGTGTTGCCACAGGACACATTAAGAGGTTGCACACCGCCAATATGACCGTGGTTGTCCAGCAACCACATCTTTGCAGGTGCAAACGGGGACTATAACGGGAGACACCTGCAGGCAGCCTCACACCTACGGTGCCACCATGGAGCTCATCACACATGTCCTGCCACTGTTGTTGATCATCGATGGAGCACAAAATCCAAGCCGCCATGAGCGCAACCAACCTTAATTACACACACCTACTTGTGTCATTACGAGCAACAATTGTTTGTTGCGCCGTCACCCACATCATATAGGAGTCAGGCTATGGGCACCAAATACACTTGTCATTGTGTCCTGCTTCTAAATCATACAAAAAGAAGGACACATTCACAGTCACAAAATGCCTCCTTTGGCAGGTCACTCACACTGCGCCCCAACACTACACAAAAATAGACATCTGCTTATCTCAGGCACTAGAACACAACATTGACTCACACAACACCAACAACATATCAATATCACATCTACAGATACAACTCATACACTCACATTCCTCACATGCCAGGGACTATCGTCACATTCAACAAACACATGTATGGATGGGGCATTGAACACAAACACTACTCCCTGTAAACATCCCTGCAATGGACACACACACGTCACCCACATTGCAACACAATGGAAGGACAATGGGATGCACAGTAGACAGACAGACAAATATACAAAGGTCATTATGCAAACAATACCTGCACAATAGAGATGGGGCATGAGGAGCACTCAGGGAAGGAGGCTGCACTGGGACACATCACTTTCAAATGCCCCAAAAACAATATTTGCATAGGAACTGGCCCTACATGTACCTCAGGGACAAACAACACCTCACCTAAATGACATGCCTATCTGCACAATGTGGAAGTGCAAGTCAACAAAGCACATACAACTCCAACTTCACGGGACATACCTCTACATGAAGTAGCTGCAAGGTACATACAGCTAAATGGACACATGCACAGTCAAATGCAAAGGATAGACAATTGAACACACTCCATGTCTGCCCAAACAAAACTCAAGCTGCCACCCATTAGATGAACCCATGAGCCATATCAGGTGGACAAGTCTAACAACATACATGCTCACATTGGACAACACAAGATGAAATACTTACCATACAAAAAAAGGGAACAATGCGATGGCACCACCATTCCATTTAAACCCACATATGCATACAGTTAACAAATACCCTTGTCTTGGGGGACACCAACACTGCCCACAAAGTCAGATACCACAAACAATAGCAAATGGATCAGCAAGCATGCTGAAACACACACAACTTTAGTCAGACAACACAAGTCACTCAGGAACAAAATAAGGTAGAAATGGAATTGCAGGACAAATGTATATCCAAAGAAAACCAACTGTTCGAGTTTATTACTGTAAATTTTGTAAAGTCCAAGGCCATTGGCCAGTCCACATGTTGCTGCACAGGCACATCATGGTGCCATTACCTGACTCCTAACTGCCAGGGAACTTCCACAGGAAGGGGCATCAAGTGGGCAGGCAGGGTCCTCAGGGATCATCTTTGGTGGGGGTCAGGTTTGTGATGGGTGGGTTTGAGTTTAGGAGGGTAGGATTGCTTCTTGGGAGGGTTAGGCTTCTTCTTGAGGGGAGGGGTCTGGGTGCTTGCAGGGTGGGCAGGGGTGACAGGAGAGAACTCTGAGGTGGAAGACAGCGGTTGGGAGGTAGGTCAGGGCCTCTTGGGTGTGGGACTGGGATGGAGGGAACAGAGGAAAGGTCAAGGTCAAACAAAAATCTTTCTTCGGTACACAGGGACTGTCATCAGAAGGGGTGGAGATTGGGAGACTGAGGCAGTGGTTGTGTGCTGTGTCAGTGTGGATGTTGTGGGTGCGTGAGTGTGATAGGTATACTTGTGTTTGGGTGGTGTCTGTTGTGTGGGTGAGTGTGTGCATTTGTGTGTCTTGGTGGGCTGAGAGGTGGAGATGCTGGGGATGGAGTGGTGGATGTGTGTATGTCTGCTGGGGTGGTGTCTACAGGTATGCTTGATGTGGTGGATGTCTGTGTTTCTGCTTTGAGTGGTATCTGTGGGTATGCTGGGTGTGGTGGGTGTATCACTGACTATTGTGGTGGCGCCTGTTGGTATACTTGATGTCATGTGTGTTATGGTGGTGGTGGTGGCGGTGTCTGGGGAATGGTAATTAATGTTGTGTCTGTTGTTTGCTTACATGCCGGTGTATTTTGTGGTGCTTGTGTCTGTGTGTGCAGCTCTGTTGAGGTGGGTGCATGCGGATCGGTCTGTGTGCTTTGGGTAGGCAGAGGAATGAGGGATTTGGATTGGAAGGAGGGAGGTGGAGGGGGGACAGAAGGTGGGGGTTGAGTGGCTGCCGTCATTGTGGAGGCCACAGCCTGAAAAGACAATTACTGGATGGAATTCACAATGTCTGACCCACAGAGATACTTCTCAGGAGGTCAATAGCTTCCTCACTGAGGACAGCAGGGGTAACAGAGGATGTGGCGGAGGTGCCTGCGGCAATGGAGATGCCCACCCTCTTTGGTAAGCGGGCACAGCCAACTGGATGGGGAGCATCAGGGAGGGCGGTGATAAAACCGGTGGTGGTGGACAAAGATGGTACAGGGGTATGCCCCAATGGGCCCACCACCACTATGGAGTGTCCACTAGAGGAAGTTTCAGATGATGATAATGATGTTCCAGTCTCCCCCATATCACTCCCTTCGCCATCCGGGCCACTGGGTTCCTTTGTTTCCATGGTGTCTTGCTCTGAGGTCTCATGGCCAGATGTGTCCCCACTTGGCTGTGCCCTGTCTCCTTCACTTGCAGGTGCTGATACTGCAAATACAAAGAGAAATAGGGTCATCACGTGTCCATGATCACACTTGTACAACAGCTCTGATTAGCAAACATTACCATAATGCTAAGTAGGCTCCAGCAACAAACTCCTCCTAAGTGGCCCAGACATATGCCATACCATATGCATGCATGGCATCTGAACTGTGTAGAGGTGCCCACAGGAAAACCGGGATCTCAGAAAACTACAATTGTATGGCTGAGGTTGTGCAACCACAGTAACAATTGAAATAGTAGGAGACCTCATCACCCTCAAAACTTTGCCCCATGGCTCAGACCTCAGTTACCTGTTGTCATACAATAGTAGGACAATGCTATCTGCATTCCTATTGATCCCATACAAGGTCATGCACACATCTATTTGTCACATACATAATGACCCAACAATGAGAAATGATGCTCCAAAATCCTACCATGTTGATGACAAAAGTACAATAGCCTGGAGAAGGTTACTTGGAAATACTCATGTCCTACTGGAAGCAATTCCATAATGCACACTTAACCAAGTGATATTTGTCCCAATAGAGTCATGGTGGTATTACTAATGTTGCTCCGATAGACCAGACATGTGGCACGGAAATGGACACTGTAGACATCATGTACAATATGCCAGAGAGAGGTGACTCCAAAATCCACAACACAATGAATCAGTAAGCCCCAGGATTATCACCACTAATGTCTGGCACCCCTTAAAATAACATACTCTGAGTGCACCTGTAGACTCCATTAACCTTAGGATATTGGAGAGGTCCTGAAATTTACAAGTACTTGTTGAAGGCCCTCAACATGTTGCCCAATATGAAGCTACATCATTGTCTCCATTAGGGTCATACAGACCCAGATGTCTGTTGATGAATGCTTGCACCCAAACATGTGATTTCAACATAACTGCAAGTCACTCCATGATGCACGCCAACAGTCAGGTTACAAACCTTACCCATTACACATGTGCAGTGCACTTTTCTACATGCTGGTGTTTCCATGGCACAGAAATGTACATTGTGGCTCAAACCTCTTGGCTTACCTGTCATGTCCCTCATTGCTAATGCAGTTGCACATACCAAATGACATGCTATGACGCATAAGGGAATGTGTCAGCCAATAAACAATGGTGATGCACTCCTGTATGTGGCTCAACATGAAATGTACCACCATTGTAAATGGCTTACTCCACACACAGCTTGCCATGCACATATATGTGTGGGAATATAGACATCATCCCATCAACACAGGTAGGCCATGCATGAAACAGGAGCTTACAAAAGGGACACATGCTGACATTTAGGCACAAGGAATGTTGGAAATAGTGATGGCACATAAATCATGTCAATGGACATTCCCCACACACCAAGAGAATGTCATGTATGATCTGTCACTTATGATGAGCATCTTCACATTACAGACAATAGAAGTCAAGTAGCCTCTGGGTGGCAGATGCTAAAACACTCATTTTACCAGACACATGGCTGAGGATAGTGACACATCACTTCCTTACCTTTAGCCTGTAATATTAAGGAGTAGTGGTCTGTTGCATAGAATTTACACCCACTACAACTACAGTAAATACCTTATTGATCACTGTACACAGCCATATGTCGTCCCTGGAGAGCAAGTTCTGGATTGTACACAGTTGTGTACTAGGTCTCTGGGAAAATAGGCAAGGCACATCAGTATACAAAACATGACATGTCTATACAAACTATCACTCATCTACAGTGTTACACATGTCTCATCCCTAATCGTCAGATTCACTTGACAATGTGACAGGCAGGAAAATGCTCTGTACTCACCCACTTGTGGCTGCTGTGCTGTCCTCAAACGCCCATCAAGGTCTGGGTAAGCCACTGCCATAATGCGGGCCATTAGGGGAGTCATGGTCCGATAGGCACCCTGCCCACGTTGGGAGGACAGCCCCAGCTGGACTGCTACGATCTTCCTCGTCAAGCATCTTAGGTCCTCCCTCCTTTTACTGCAGTGGGTGCTCTGCCAGCTGTGGACCATCAAGGTCCGCACCTTCTTGGTGATGGCTTTCCATAGTTCCTTTTTTTGATGGGCATTGACCTGCATGGATGCTAAAGACAAATCCAGAGATTAGTATCACACGTTTCTTCACAAATGGTTGAGTCACATACATGTCTGTGATACCAAGCTAGGACTTTTCTATTTGTCAATACTCCCCAAGTGTGAACCACACAAGACAAAAAGTACAGGGACATGACTACAGACATATGTATTTGCTTCTGAAGACTAACCCACTATCCTGCTCATGGCCTACAATGACTAAGGAGGTTACTGACATCTGGTAGTCCATGCACTAGCAAAGTGCACTGTGATGTGAGGCAGTATGAAACACTTCACACCGATGTGGCTTCTGAAGGGTAAACTTCTTAGGCATGAATTGACCAACACATTTACACTCTGTGAGAATGACTCACTGCATGCAGACCCTACAGGCAAGTGCCAGAGTACAAACTTAAAAATTACACATGACTAACAATCAACAGGCTGGCATGGTGGGTAAAGAAAGGGTCTTCCATGTCCATTTGTAGGCATGTGGCCTACCAAATGTAGACTTGTGCCACTCTAGGGGGTGGGTTCTGTGGTATGTACCTGTACCACAGAATACTTCTTCGGACATATGTGTCTATCCTACAGCGATGGCATCCAACAAACAAAGGCATGCATTGTAGAGTTTCTACTATGTGACTAAGCTACTGAGTCACATATCATGACCTTGCAGTAATCAATACACTGTCTGCACTGTTGGACCCCCAGTAATGCAATACACCTGTACAGGGCAAATATGACATGTGTGAAGGTAATAACAGAGCTGTGGGACTAAGCCGCGTGTCATTAGTCTGAGACACACATTGACAATGACGCTAGATGCACATATGGACTAGATTAATGATTTACTCCTGTACCCATTCCTAATGCAGACAAAGGAAAGAGGCATTCAGGGCATATTTTGCCACCAGAGCATCATATAGGCCACATCGCATGATCTTCTGTGGTACAGGGAGTGGAAACAGTGCCACAGCCGCAGCACCATAGTGACTCTCCCACAGCCTAGACTAGGACCCATATTGGGAGAAACATTTGACAGGCCCTGGACTCTGCAGGCTGAGCAGACAGAACCTACATGACACTCCAATACCATCACTTCCATACATGACAGTACATCATGTAGCCAACAGCAATTTGGCATGTGGTGTGTGTGTCAACCTGAAGGGCAAAGTGAATCATGATATGCCTTCCATACAACAGTTTAGCAAGGCCAAATGTTGGTTTAAAGATCTGTGGCACTATACACATTGCTCAATTACCTCTCAAATGACTCATACAACATTCACACACAGGTCATGCTGTCATACACATACATGTTGTCTGACATTTACAAACATCATGAGGAAAGAGATGTCAGTGGATGGCAGTAATGTCTCCTCACTTAGGGCCACATGTAGGTAGCTTTTTGCACCTCGCTGTTAGGGTTTGTGCACAGCAAAGAGCATGTCCCCTCTCACTGCACTAGTGGGTTCTGTAATAGCTCCCTTTTAAACTTACTATTCAAACCCTTTCTTGTTATCTCACCTTCCCCCCCCCTTAGGCTTCTGTGTATGTTGTTTAATGTGCTGTTTTGTTTACACATTGGGCCTTGCTTTTACCAAGGCTTCTTTAAAACACTCCTCCCTAGGCCATGTGTTAATTCAACTCATTTGCATAATAACTGAAACTCTGCACACCTTTCAAGAACATGTGCAGCATGTGAGGACCACACCCAGCCCTTCAAACCACACCCAGCTCTGCTCACCTTTCAAGAACATGTGCAGCATGTGAGGACCACACCCAGCCCTTCAAACCACACCCAGCTCTTCGAACCACACCCAGCCCTGTCTATAAAAGGCAGCCCCCGAGCCTCACCCAGTGCTTGTGCTCGTCTACCTCCCGCTTACCTGAGAACAGATCCCTCGGCGCTGGCACTCCTGCTCTCTACAGACTTTCATTGGCTTCAATGGGCGCAGCTGCTGGCTCTTCCTTCTTCTGGTTTCCGGTTCCTCCTTGCCTCAGCCTCTCTCCTACAAACAACCTGCAAAAGAGAAAGAAGACAAGGTTAGACTGATCAGTATCTCTTGCCAGCAACAAGTAAGTGCAAAACTTTTTATTACCTGAAGGAACTTTGACAACAATTTCTGGATTCGTGTGTGGACGGTTTGAAGCAAGATACCTTCCACGAACATTGTGATTCAGGCTCTTTGTTGCAAGAATACCTTGTGGAGCTTTGTGAAACAAACATTGTTTTTTTTTTTATGGAACTTTTAAGAATCGAACAGTGGAAACCATTAACAGCAAGGCAAACAGTAAATCAAGGACTTGCACAAATTACATGCTGTATTTTGATGTAAAAGTACAGTATTTGTTTTCCAAAAGATTCTGGAGATATGGGAAAAGTGAGTCTGCTATTGGGAATTTAGGCTTTAGTTATATTAAGATGAATGTTTGATATTGGTAATTCTGATAACGGTATTTGTTTAATGTTTTAGAAGCTTTACAGTAATAGAAAGCACATCCCAGAGCAGTAACACATTCCAAACCTGGAAACTCGAGACCAGGATCCAAGAGGTACTTTTAGAAGAGAATTTCTAATAAATAAAGGGATAGTCAGGAACCCATTTAGGAATAGGTTGCACTTATCTGTTCTTTGTTTATGTTTCATTAGGCACCAGTTTCTACAGAAGTCAGAAAGGGCCGCAGATTTGTGCAGCACTTCAACAGTGGAAACGCAAGAACGGTGTTGTCTCTCTTTTTTATTTTATCCACTTCCCCCCTACCCTTGAGCTTCTGTTCTTAGTGCACTGTGTTAAAAACTAGTGTGCTGGAACAAGCAGTTTCAGGGTGGGGTCGGATTGTCTTCAACCTCCATCAGAACTGAACAAGAACTCAGGTGAGCTGGGCTTTGACAGAAGCACAAGCCTTAAAAAATGTCAGTTCTGGTGGACGATGAATACCGGGGAAGAAATAGAGGGCATTGACGTAACGGATATGGCGCAGGCCCTAAATGAGGACTTGGCTCATAATGAATCAGTGTCTGGCATCTTACAACATATGCAAGAGGAAATAGAGAGATTAAAGATGGAGAATACCTCTTTAAAACAGGATTTAAGCAGGTATAAATTTAGGGGATCTCAGTGGAACACAGCTTTTACGCCTTTGTTTAAAACCACCTCAGAGACAGGGGCGCCATCAAAACATACAACTTTGCCTCCCCCAGTTCAGGTTACTGTTAATGTTCCTAATGCTGTGCCCTTAGCAGCACCTGAACGTTTTCATGGAGATAGTAACAAATTCCATGTTTTTATCCATCAATGTCAATTACACTTCGTTTGTAAGCCACAACAGTTCCCTACTGATGCTACGAAAGTGGCATTCGTCTTGTCTTATTTGGGTGGCACAGCAGCCAATTGGTCAATTCCTTTCGTGGATAGAGATGATCCCATCCTCCATAATTGGAATCAATTTAAACGTACCATGACCAGCCTTTTTGCAAAACACACTTTCATGCAGGCAAGTGATAATGAGCTTTTAAATCTTAAACAAGGTAACAAGGATTTATTGACCTATCTCACTAGTTTTAATCGTTTACTCACCGAGACACAGTGGCCAGAAGGAAAGCGTGTCTCCCTTTTTTATAAAGGTTTGAGAGACGAGTTAAAAGACGCGCTGGCTCATATCGTTGATTTGCCAGAAGACTATTCGGACTTTGTAGATTTAGTTGTGAAATTAGAACATAGACTAGGAGAAAGAAAGGGAGATAAATACAAACTGGAATCACGGTTAACTTTTATTAAACACGAGAAGAAAGACACAGATAATAAACTCCCTGAACCTGAGCCTATGCAAATAGGGACACTCAGAGGTCCACTCACATCAGAGGAAAAAGAAAGAAGGAGAAAACTTCAATTATGTTTATATTGTGGCAGGGCAGGTCACTTTGCCAGAGAATGTCCAGTAAAGCCTAAAACTCCACAAAAGGGTGCTGTTTCCTCCACCTCCTCAACTGAATCGGGAAACGATTAAGCTCGACAAGGGGAGAGGTTACTTGTTCGAGAAAACATCTTAATCAAACCTCTAATGCTGCAGCCTTCATGGTACCGCACATACCTAGACATTTCATAATTCAGGTCGTTTTAATTGTTACTACCCAAGTGAGGCATTCTCTCCCTGTCCTACTGGACTCAGGCGCGACAGGAAATTTTGTGGATAATAAGTTAGCTGAAAACTTAGGACTTCCTATGTGCCTAAAGCCTTGTCCAGAAGCAGTATGTGCAGTGGATGGGTCAGAATTGACCTCTGGGTTAATCACAAAACAAACAAGTCCACTTGTTATGGTCTGTCAGAACGGGCACACAGAGGTGATTAGCTTTGATCTGATAGATACTCCTAATTTTGGTTTGATTCTCGGGGTACCCTGGTTAACAACTCATAACCCAAAAATTGACTGGGTGAATAGAACTGTTACTTTGGATTCCTCTTTCTGTAGAACCAATTGCTATCAAGAAGCAGGTACAGAACAGAGCACAGTATTACACTGTGCTAGTGTTACACAAGATGAACCAAGTCTCCCTCCTGAATATTCTGACTTTAAAGACGTCTTTGATCCAGTAAAGGCTAGTGTGCTGCCCCCACATCGGTCTTATGACTGCCGTATAGATCTTATCCCAGGGGCCCCTTTACCTAATAACAGAGTATATGCTTTGACTGACGAAGAAACCAAATACTTAAGAACCTACCTAGATGACCTACTACAGTCTGGGTTCATCCGTCATTCCACATCTCCGGTATCATCTCCACTCTTTTTTATCCCGAAGCCGGATAAATCCCTGCGCGCGTGTATCGATTATAGAGGACTAAATAAGGCTAGAATAAAGAATAAATATCCTCTTCCTCTAATACCTGTGTTGTTGGATCAATTAAGACATTCTACTGTATACACTAAACTAGATCTGCGGGGAGCTTACCACCTGGTCCGAGTAAAAGAGGGGGATGAGTGGAAGACAGCTTTCAAGACAAAGGCCCTCATTCTGACCTTGGCGGTCTTTTCGCAAGACCGCTGAGTTACCGCCGCGGTGAAGACCGCCGACCGCGGCGGTGTGCCGCTGTGCGCATTCTGACCGCTGGGAGCGTTCCGCCGGAAAACCGCCAGCAGCCACACTGGCGGTCGGCGGGAAAGTGGAGACTGGTCAACCTCCACCGCCACGCCAGCAGAACACCGCCCACAGAATTACGACCCACATTTCTGTGTGGCGGTCTTCTGTTGGCGGTCTTCTGTTGGCGGTCACGTCCCTATGGCTCCCGTCGCCTCCCGGAGGACCAACGCACAAGGTAAGTTGATCGTCCGTGAGGGGAGGGGGTGGGGGGGTGTTGTGTGATGTGGGCGTGCATGGGGGTGTGCGTGTGAGTGTGTAGAGGGGGTGTGTGAGTGCGTGTATGCGGGCGGGGGGTGCTGCTGTGTCTATGGGTAATGTGTGCTGTTCGGCAGGTGCGCATGTCGGCATGTATGTGTGCGGGTATGTGTCCCCGTTGTGTATGTGTGTGTAGGGGGTGTGTATATGTGCATGTTGGGGGTGTTTGCATGTCGGGGTACATGTATGTGCATGTCGGGGTGGGGGTGGGGAGGGGGTTCGTACCACCTCTGGGGGGTTGCAGGGGGGTGGAGGGTGTGGGGGGAGGACTCGGGTGGGTAGTGGGGGGTGGGGGAGACCCCTATCAGTGCCAGGGAAGGAATTCCCTGGCCCCGATAGTGCTTACCGCCATGGTTCGCACGGCGGTTCCCGCCCGCAAGAAACCGCGGCGGTAGGCAGGGTCATAATACCCTTGGCGGTCTTGGGACGACCGCCGGGCCGGAGTGCGCAAACTCCAGCCCCGCGGTCATGACCGCCGCGGCGGTCGGAGTGGAGAAGTAGCGGTCGGTCGCGGCGGGGACCGCCGCTGTCAGAATGCCATTTTTAATACCGCCGGTCTGTTCGCGGTCCGACCGCCGTCTCTCCGCCGACCGCCAGGGTCAGAATGAGGGCCAAAGTTTGGTTTATTTGAGTACACAGTAATGCCCTTTGGGTTATGTAATGCCCCTGCGGCCTTTCAGTTCTTTATAAATGAGGTCCTACACGAATTCCTGGACGTTTGTGTCATAGTATACATAGACGACATCCTCATTTACTCTAAGAACTCAGAAGAACATACCCAACATGTTCGTGCAGTATTATCAAAGTTAAAAGAAAATCATCTTTTTGCTAAGTTAGAAAAGTGTACTTTTAATGTCAGCAAGGTGGACTTTTTAGGATACTGCCTGTCACCTCAAGGAATAACTATGGATGTAAAGAAAATCAGTGCTATTGCTGATTGGCCAGAACCATCCTCTGTAAAAGATATTCAGAAATTTCTGGGTTTCGCCAATTTTTATAGGAGGTTTATTGCACATTTTGCAGACATTGCGGCCCCAATAACTACCTTGTTGCGGAAAGGGCAACGATTTCTTTGGACTGATGAGGCGGCACACGCCTTTCAACTCCTAAAACAAAAGTTCACTTCAGCCCCAATTCTGAAACATCCTGATCCTGACTTGCCCTTTTTTGTTGAAGCGGATGCTTCACAAGTAGCTTTAGGAGGAGTTCTCTCTCAACGAGATATAGTAGATTGCCAGTTACATCCTATAGCCTTCTATTCCAAAAAGTTATTACCAGCTGAACAAAATTACACTGTGGCTGAAAGGGAACTACTAGCTATCAAAGTAGCCTTTTCAGAATGGAGGCATCATTTAATGGGAGCCAAGTACCCAGTTACAATCTTTTCTGACCATAAGAACCTACAGTTTTTTTGATCACTTAAAGCACTAACACCACGTCAGATGCGCTGGTTAAATTTTTTTAGCACATTTGACTTTGTTATAACCTATAGACCAGGTGCACAACAAATTCAATCTGATGTGTTATCTAGATACGGACATACCTCAGACATGAAACAAGATAAAATAGGAGAACCCATTATTCCTCCCCAAAAGTTTTTGGCACCAGTACAACAGAAGGATTTCATCACAGATCTATATAATGCACACATGCAAATAGCACCTCAGGATTGGTTAAAGGATTCCCATAACACAATACAACGAGGTTTATTGTATCACGACAACATGCTGTTAGTGCCCACCTCTGAATTACAAACACAGGTGATAATTTGGCATCACGCCTCAGCGTTGGCAGGTCATCCTGGTTGGGTAAAAACCCTGGAAAATGTGCAAAAACACTTTTGGTGGGACACTATAAGAAAGGACATTAAGCAATTTGTCACTACCTGTCCAATTTGTGCAAGACATAAATCTTCTCATAAGGCCCCTGACGGCTTGTTAATACCAATGCCAACACCCAAGCAACCTTGGCACACTGTGAGCGTAGACTTTATTGTAGGCTTACCACCTGTAAAATCCGTCACAACAGTGTTGGTTATAGTGGATTTTTTATCTAAAATGGCACATTTTGTACCATTACGGAAATTACCCACGGCGGCAGAATTTGCCGATATTTTTATAAGGGAAATTGTGCGTTTACATGGTTTGCCAAGCAAAGTGGTGTCAGATCGAGGGAGCCAGTTCAACTCTAGATTTTGGAAAAAATTATGTGAAAAACTGAAAATAGATGTGGCATTATCCACTGCTTTCCACCCAGAGACAGATGGACAGACTGAACGACTGAACCAAACCTTACTTCAAACGCTACGTTGTTTATTGGCTGATTATTCTAGTGAATGGTTGGAAGCTCTCCCTGTAGCGGAGTTTGTTTATAATAATACTGAGCATTCAGCTCTACTTTGCTCACCATTCTATTTCTTGCAGGGGTATCATCCAAGAGCTATACCCATTTTGTTAGAAGAGTCCCTGTTGCCTACAGTAACGGATAGACTAACGAGGTTAGGTGACATACAAGACAAAGCCAGGAAACATTTATTAAAGTACAAGGAAAGCATGAAAAGACAAGCAGACAAACACAGATCTGAGGCCCCAATGTATAAAATTGGTGACAAGGTATGGCTCTCCACAAAGAACCTAAACATAGAGGGATCCCGAAAGCTGCAACCACGTTTCATTGGACCCTTTAGTATAACTGCCATAGTAAACCCTGTAACAGTAAAATTAGATTTACCAAAAGAATATCCAGTACATACTACATTCCATGTGTCCTTGCTTAAGCCGTACAACCCAAAAACCCGACCTGAACCACCACCTCCACCCATACCAATTAAGGGAAATCTAGAATATGAAGTGAAAAGCATAAAAGACTCAAAAAGAATTAGTGGACGTCTGTTTTATTTAGTAGAATGGAAAGGATATGATGAATCTGAGAATTCATGGGAACCAGCATCATATGTACATGCCCCACAGCTGATTAGACGGTTTTATTTAAAAAACCCAGGAAAACCCCGTCCTGTAGGAGGGCCTTTGAGGGGGGCAACTGTTAGGGTTTGTGCACAGCAAAGAGCATGTCCCCTCTCACTGCACTAGTGGGTTCTGTAATAGCTCCCTTTTAAACTTACTATTCAAACCCTTTCTTGTTATCTCACCTTCCCCCCCGCCCTTAGGCTTCTGTGTATGTTGTTTAATGTGCTGTTTTGTTTACACATTGGGCCTTGCTTTTACCAAGGCTTCTTTAAAACACTCCTCCCTAGGCCATGTGTTAATTCAACTCATTTGCATAATAACTGAAACTCTGCACACCTTTCAAGAACATGTGCAGCATGTGAGGACCACACCCAGCCCTTCAAACCACACCCAGCTCTGCTCACCTTTCAAGAACATGTGCAGCATGTGAGGACCACACCCAGCCCTTCAAACCACACCCAGCTCTTCGAACCACACCCAGCCCTGTCTATAATAGGCAGCCCCGAGCCTCACCCAGTGCTTGTGCTCGTCTACCTCCCGCTTACCTGAGAACAGATCCCTCGGCGCTGGCACTCCTGCTCTCTACAGACTTTCATTGGCTTCAATGGGCGCAGCTGCTGGCTCTTCCTTCTTCTGGTTTCCGGTTCCTCCTTGCCTCAGCCTCTCTCCTACAAACAACCTGCAAAAGAGAAAGAAGACAAAGTTAGACTGATCAGTATCTCTTGCCAGCAACAAGTAAGTGCAAAACTTTTTATTACCTGAAGGAACTTTGACAACAATTTCTGGATTCGTGTGTGGACGGTTTGAAGCAAGATACCTTCCACGAACATTGTGATTCAGGCTCTTTGTTGCAAGAATACCTTGCGGAGCTTTGTGAAACAAACATTTTTTTTTTTTTTTATGGAACTTTTAAGAATCGAACAGTGGAAACCATTAACAGCAAGGCAAACAGTAAATCAAGGACTTGCACAAATTACATGCTGTATTTTGATGTAAAAGTACAGTATTTGTTTTCCAAAAGATTCTGGAGATATGGGAAAAGTGAGTCTGCTATTGGGAATTTAGGCTTTAGTTATATTAAGATGAATGTTTGATATTGGTAATTCTGATAACGGTATTTGTTTAATGTTTTAGAAGCTTTACAGTAATAGAAAGCACATCCCAGAGCAGTAACACATTCCAAACCTGAAACTCGAGACCAGGATCCAAGAGGTACTTTTAGAAGAGAATTTCTAATAAATAAAGGGATAGTCAGGAACCCATTTAGGAATAGGTTGCACTTATCTGTTCTTTGTTTATGTTTCATTAGGCACCAGTTTCTACAGAAGTCAGAAAGGGCCGCAGATTTGTGCAGCACTTCAACAGTGGAAACGCAAGAACGGTGTTGTCTCTCTTTTTTATTTTATCCACTTCCCCCCTACCCTTGAGCTTCTGTTCTTAGTGCACTGTGTTAAAAACTAGTGTGCTGGAACAAGCAGTTTCAGGGTGGGGTCGGATTGTCTTCAACCTCCATCAGAACTGAACAAGAACTCAGGTGAGCTGGGCTTTTTACACTCGCAGACAGCGAATTTGGCTGCTTGCGACGTGCAAAAAGCACATCGCAATGCACAAACCCCATTTTGCGATTCGGTAACCTGGAACCTGAAAACGTTTCATTTCTTGTTTGTAATGCATCTAATTTTCCTTTAAGGAAAACGGGCTGCATTACAAAAAAAAAAAGCTGCTTTATTGAGAAGAAGTCACAGACATGGTGGTCTGCTGTCTCCAGCAGGCCACCATCCCTGTGAGGGCCGCCATTCCCAAAGGGGTCGCAGATTGTGACCTACCTCATGAATATTCATGAGGTGGGCATTTGCGACCCCCTTGGGAATCACAAATGGTGTCAAGGACACCATCCAACATTCGGATTTGCGACTCGCAAATTGCGAGTCGCTCTGACTCGCAATTTGCGAGTCGCAAATCTGAACCCATGTACATGTGGCCCCTAGTTATGTGCACCCAACACAAGTGTCTGAACTTAACATATGATACTGCCCACCAATACCTGCACATTCTACATCCCATTGATGCCACACATACTTCAACTACAGGTACACAACAAGTCTAACTGGATGTTATGGTACAGAGAAAATTTTGCACATGTGTGACTTACCTGTTCCTCTGGTGAGCCATAAAGCTGTCTATACAGAGGTAGGATCTCAGAAACCAACCTCTCTAGCTCCTCTGCTGAGAAGGCAGGGGCCCTATAATCTGCAGAATGTGACATAAGTGCTCCCAGAAGTGGTCCACAGCAGCTCAGGTCATGGAGGTGTTCTGGCAGCAGTGTTAGGAGTCAAGTGAGTGAATCTGCAGAACATGTCGGTCATATCTACCAAGTATGCGGTCATCACTGCCGGCGGCACATGTGACCCTTGTATAATTTGCAGCAGTGATGTGTACTGGGTGCCATGTCTATCCAGTCAAGAATGCTTTGTCACATGATATCCTTGACAAACATCTTGGATGTTGCTGTGGACACACTGACTAATGTTAGAAATCATTTCTTGTCTTACAAAGGTACCCACCGAGATGGAGGATGCAACAAGCTCCTATCTACCATCCACTGTCAGACCTTAGACAATGGAGAAAATGCACATCATCTTGTATTACCGCCTGGATAGGCAAACAATAGTGGACTAATGTTGTCAGTTGGAGCCAGATCAGATGCCAGTTATTAGTTATCCAACTAGCATACCACCCATTGTACAAGTCATGTCAGTATTGCACTTCCTAGCCACAGGATCCTCCCAGCATGCAGTGGCCCTATCTGCTGGGATTTTCCAACCTATGTTTAGTGTTGAAGGATGTCCTCTCATCAGCGTTGACAGTTATATACAGTTTCTCCAACGTGAGGATTTAGCCCATGTGAAGACTGACTTTTATTGTTTTGCAGACATCCCACATGTGGTAAGGGCCATTGATGCCACACATCTTGGTTTGGTTCCACCACAGGCCAATGAACAAGAGTATAGCAAGAGAAAGAACTTACATTCCATCAACATGCAAGTTGTCTGTTTGGCAAATCTCTACATTTCACATGTCTGTGCCCATTATCTGGGTTCAGTCCATGATTTCTTTATAATACAGAACAGCACCATACCCCAGTTGATGTCAAAACTGTACCCAGAGAGACCTGGCTGGTTGGTAAGTCACATCTGTCCTGATTGTGCGTGTGCAATGGCAGGTGCTACAATCATGAAGTCAGTGACTCATTGTTGCACATATGTCCTTTTCCTTTACAGGAAACTCCACATATCCAAACCATCCTTGTAACACCAGTAAAGAATCCAACTACACCATGGGAAAGCTGCTTCAAAGAGGCCCATGTAAGAAAACAGCAGGTAGTGGAGTTGGCTTTTGGGCTCCAGAAGGCCAGATTTAGGTGTCTGGACCGGACTGGTGGAACCCTCCTCTACTCACCCTGAAAAGTGTGCCAGATCACTGTGGCATGCTGTATGCTCCACAATATCTTTCTGTTGAGGAATATTCCATACATCCCAGAGGAGGGGGAGCGTGCAGTGCCACCAGGTGAGAATCCTGAAATGCCAAGTGAGGATAACAGTGGTGAAGAGGAAGCAGCTGAGTTGTGGGAAGATCTCATCAAAAATTACTTCTGATGAGTGTACGTATGTCATGTGATATAATGACTGTGACTGTACAATGAACTGTAGTTGTGAGAATGTGTGAAGTATGGTGTATTATCAACAACCTGGGAGCTGATACTCTCAATATTCAGCCAAAGGCTGCTTGAAGAGTTACCCTTTGAAATATCTCCACCTTGATAATGTTGCTTTGTGTCAGTTTCCTTGCAATGTAAGGACAGTTCCAGTTGCTTACTAGGTGATTTGTGTCATAGGTATATTTTCAAGCCTACACTCCTTGTTTGGTCTTTGTACAGGTACCTTCCCCATGACATCCTCATGTGCATATTTCAGAGTTGTGACATTGGCAGGTATCTGATGCTGTCCTGACATAGGAAGTGGACATGGCTTGTTCCAGGTAATGTTGGTCACAGAGTCAGGGTGTTTGAGACCTATGCCAAGGCAGCTTGCACAGTGTTTGGGTGGAACGTCAGAGGTGCAGATTGCACTTGTTTTGTGTGCTGTGGTGGACCGATAGCATCATGTGTGTCATCAAGTGGGCATGAAATATGTAGTCATAGATTGCAAACAAGCCATTCACCCTTCGCAATGGCTAAACACTCCTCTTGTATGACTTGTATGTAGCTGTAGATATGTTTCCTCATTGCAAGCCACAGTGCCTGCACGACATCACTGACATATGTTTGTTTCATACCACCATATGCATGGTCATTGGATTAAGATGGTCCTGTGATCAAGGACTGGTATACTGCCATCTAGCTATATCTTGGATTATGTGATGTAGGACTACTTTGGTCAGGTATGTGATAAGGCTCCAGCTGCTAACATCAACCACTTTAATGTTTGCCTATTCTACAGGACAATGTCTGACAAATCCCTTCCATCCATGGTCTGGGGCGGGTTGTACCTTGGAATGTGCATTAGAACTCAGTATTAGTCCCACAATCTTGTTTTGAAAAGTCTAGACAGATGGACAGCCTATGTGCTGTACACTGGAATAAAATGTTTGGTGTGATCAGACACTTCTACATATGTGTTTGTGTGTGATAGTTTAAATCTGAGCACCTGTAACAAATCCCTCCTTGCACAAATAAGTTCTATCTTCATCACATGATTCACATGGTATTGTTGTGTAGCCATATTAGCTATAGTTTTTTTAGCAAACAAGGTCTGCCGATGTGCTCTTTAACCTAGATATGTGTTATTTTAGCTTTGTTATATTATTTTAACAGTAGCCACATTTGCGGTCTTGTTTTATTTTCTCTATCTAGCTGTTCTTCGCCTAGGTCAGCACTGGGTTCTTAAACAAGATATTTCTTTCACTGTGTGCGGTTCTCAAGGCTGCAGTAAGATAGGTTGCCGGCAAAAGTGGTACGCTTTTTCTCCAATGTTTACAGAAACATACACACTCTTACGTGGGGATCCTTTCTTGGAACATCAGCTGTTTTATTATAAAAACACTACTTTGACCCATGTACTTTAGAGGGAGATTCCAGCCAGATGACCACATATATATGGTGATTGCTGATTGCTTTGCTGCAGCTGCTTATGTAGACTACAGGCCTCTTGCGCAGGTGTGAGGGATGATGTCATCCCAGGGGGAACCTGAAGGGCAGAATTAGAGCTTAACATTCTGTGCTCTAACCTAGCCTAGGTAGGAACTATCCTTAAAAACCTAAGTGATAGCGTTGGTAGCGTTATTCTTGTGTTTTACTCTCCTTGTCACAATTTTAATCCTATTGCGCTTCGTCGTCCTAGTTATTGCAATACATGCCTTATTATCTAGGATGCAGTTACTTCAATAAAACCTCATTGAACTATACTCTGCCTCTGATTGTCCTTGCATATGTGACACTAATGTAACTGAGAGAAACCGATGAGATCTGAGTGACCACGATTCCCCTGAGGAGTCATTTATGTCATGCACCTGGTTGCCCCAATCATCCCTGCTCTTGGGTGGAGATGAGGCACTGCTAGCTAGCTGGACCAAACCCAGATTAGGTCCACAGGTGTCACATGGTGTGGGATCAGAGTCAGTTCCCCACAGTAAAGGTGATTCTGCGGCCCAAATCCAGTAGTCTCATTAGGATAATGAGAACCTACGTGACAGTCTTACATTTCTACATAGCAAAATGTGGAAATTAAGCAGGCAGACAATAAGTTTGTGATGGCTGAATTTATTACAATGCTCATGCAGAAAAATTGAATTTGGATAGAAAAGAAGAAAAAATAAAGTGAAGGTGTCAGTCATGGTGAATGAAATCATTGGAGTAGATACCATACAATTGGTAGTCCAAAGTCCAGAGTACTCCTCTCATTAGAAATGGTATGTGGATGAGCATCAGTTAACAGAGTGAATATGTGGCACACAAAGGAGATGCTTAATGAAGAGGTCACTTGCTGGCAGTGTCTTGCCATCCACACCACCTGGATTCTTTGCTGGACGTCCCCGCTTTCGCTTGCATGAGGGGAGGGATCTTCTGCTACATAGGCATGGGTTTCTGGGGCAGGTTCTTCCACTGACAGGGCCTCCCATCCAGTGGCTGGCACTAATGTAGATGTGCCCGGTGTTGATGGCTGAAAGAAAGGGCTAGAGTGGTGTTGTAGAGCCATGCTTAGGGTTGTGTTATCACTACTTTTAGAGAGGCCATGTTGGAATTGTGGGCCTCCCACTACTCTCACATCTTCAAATGGATTTCCCTCTGTAGCTGCTTGATTTCTTAGAGTTTGATCAAGACCTGGCCCATCACTCCTTGGGAATCCTGAGAGACCCCCATGACGTGGCTGATGGTGTCCTGGCCAGGATCAGCCCCAGTGGCCTCTCCCCGCTGGCCCTCAGCATCCCTCCCATGCACCCTACACCCACAGGCCTGTGCTCTTGCCACAGGGTGCCCTCTCCCACTGTGTCCTGGACCCTGATTGTCAGAAGTGTTGCACTGCAACTCAGGAGACAGGACTGGGGGGACACAATTGTAGACACTGTGCTAGGTACCTAAGTTTAGGGATGAGTGGTTGTCTATGGCAACCGGCCTGGGAGGTGTTAATGTGGCCACAGTGAGAGTCACTGTTGTTGTCTGACCAGGTTTCCCAGGTGGGCCAGAACTGTCCTCCATGTCCAGACTTCCAGGAGTGTCTTCTTCACTGAGGGCTTCATCCAGGGGGTAGTGACAGTCTCGTCTGTGGCCTCTGTGTGCCCAGTGGCAGTTTGACAAGTTGATCTAAAGGACAAAATGTTACAGGTTGTATTGTGACATCTACCTCCAACAATTTAGTGTTACATTAGGCATAGACCTTGTAGAAAGTTAATTTGCAGTTAATCCTATTGTGGCAGGTACCTATGGTATTGGTTATATTGACCTGACGTTTGTGAAGCAGCACAATTCAATTTAAGTCAAGCAGCAGCTGAAATGTGTGGAGCATTAGCTCTTGGGGGATGGCCTGAGAATTCCATCTTGCCACCAGTGCAGGCAAAATAGTGGCTATGCAAGATGTGTCTCTGTCCATTTTGATGCCTAGTTGATTATGATGCAGGCAGACCCAGGAGTTTGTTGTACATATGACTGGAGTCATCATGTGGTCAGTGCATTGTGAATATGTCTGCTGCCAATACCATTCTTGTGATGTATCGAAGCCTTTGGGATCATAGTTCTGCATACTGGGTAATCTGCCCTTCTTGTCCTCAATAGTTTCATGTTGGGTTGGCAGGTCAAGATGTAGCTAGGGAAGCGAGACACATCTCTGAGTTGAGCATGATCTGTACCTTGGTCACTCCCAGGTGAGTGAACTTCAACTGAGAGTTAGTAAGATAGGATATTTGGAAAAATGACCACTGGTCTGGTGTTTGGAGTCACTGAAACAGTGCCTCCTGGGAGTTTCAGTAATGTCACTCACCATGCTACGCACCCTTGACAAAGTTATATCCTCCCATGTGGGTACACTTCAATTGAGAGTTCACAAATAGATTTGTTTGTGCAAGTGAACACTTGTTTTGTGTTTGGAGTGGGGGACACAGGGCCTAATGGGCTTTGCTTCCGAGTAACTCCCTCTACTATCTCCCCATATAAATGTTATCCTCCCAGGTGAGTAAACTTCAATTGAGAGTTAAGACACAGGGGTATGTGGGCAGAGAACACTGGTCTGGTGTTTGGAGTAACAAAAACAGTACCTTTTGTGAGTTGCAGTCAGGTAATTCCATCTAGTTAACACACTTTTCCAATGTTCTCTCCCTAGATATGTGAACGTCATTTGTGAGTTGACAATGGGTGTATATGGGCTGGTGTTTGGAGTTACAGATACAGGGCCTGCTGGCAGTGGCAGTCAGGTCATTCTCTCTAGTACACACACTTTTCCAATATTCTCCCCTCAGGTGAGTGTACTTCATTTGTGAGTTGACACACAGTGGTTTATGGGCAAGTGACCACTGGGCTGGTGTTTGGAGTTACAGACACAAGGTCTGCTTGGAGTTGCAGTCAGGTCACTCTCTCTAGTTCACACCATTTTTCAATGTTCTCTCCCCAGATGAGTACAGTGCAATTGAGAGTTCACTAACATACATATTGTAGCATGTGTACAACTATGTTTTAGGACTGCTAAGAGTTTTAGTCATGTCAGTGCCTATAGTACACTCACTCGGCAAATGATATCTCCTCAGGTGTGACTGTGTGTCCTTAAATTTGTATTTTAGAAACAGGTGTATTTGGACAAGTGACCACTGGTCTGGGCTGGTGTTTGGAGTTATGGAAATAGTGCCTGCTGAGAGATTGGAGTTATATCAGTCCCTGTACTACACACACTATACAAATATCATCTCCCCAGGTTACTACACTTAAATTGAGAGTTTTACAAATAGATGGATTTGTGCAAGTGTACACTGGTTTTGTGTTTGGAGTGGGAGGCACAGGGCCTATTGGGCTTTGCATTCATGCCCCTCCACTTCCCATCACCATTCACATTATCATCCCAGGTGAGTAGACTTCAGTTGAGAGTTAACAAACAAAGGTATTTGTTCCTGTGAACACTGGGCTTGTGTTTGAAGTATCACTCCCTCTACTTCATACACTTGATAGATGTCATCCCCCCTGGTGAGTACACTTCATTTGTGATGTTACAAAGAAGAGTATTTGGAGAAGTGACCACTGGACTGGTGTTTTGAGTGACAGGAGCAGAGCCTCCAAGGAGTTGCAGTCATGTCAGTCCCTGTACTACACACACTAACCAAATGGTATCCTCCCAGGTGAGTCTACTTCAATTGAGAGTTCAGAAAACAATGGTATTTGGACAAGAGAACACTGGGATGATGGTTTTACAGACACAGAGATTTCCTGGCCTTAGTATTCATGTTACTCCCTCTGCTTCCCAAATTTGACAACACACACTCTACAAATGTCATCTCCCCAAATGAGTATACTTCAAATGGGAGTTGCTAAATAGAGGTCTTTGGACTGGTGGACAATGGACTGGGGAGTAGAGTGAAGGTAAAAGTGGCACAATGTGAGCTGTGAGCATGTCTGACATAGCATTTTGGTGACATTTATAGTGTTGTTACTTACCAGATTCCACTCCCCCAGGTTTTCCTGTCAATCCCTAAGGATGTAGAATGGCCTAGACCTTCTCCTCCCAGGGAAAGAGATGTACTGGGGCACTGGGAAGGTCATCACCAGTCTTCTTGTCCTGCATCTGGTGCCTGGAGATCCAACAAAATCAGGAAGTACGCTCACAAATGTTACCTTCTGTTTTGTGCCAGCTGGAAAACGTTGGGCTGTTCCCGGTTTAAGTGGGAGCAGCCTCTGAAGGTCTTGGAGCTGGGGTTCAAAGGAGAAGTGGGCCACTTGGAAACACACTGCAAAGTTGGAATTAAAGGTAAGCCCAGTGGGTCCCCTTGGAGGGTGGAGGTTGCAAGAGGTTAGGGATCCCGAGATTACAGCTGGTCAGGCAGGCCGGATGCAGTGAAAATAGGTCAGCCAGGAGTGGTGAGTCTTGGAGCCCTTGTATTCAGAAGCAGGCAACTTTGAGGATGGATTGCAAGTCAGTAGAGCCACTCTGGGGGTGGTTCTTGGGTGTCTTGAAGTCCCTCAACTGGTGCTTGCTCCTGGGCTTTTGCGAGTTTAGAGTGGGCATGCTTCTGAATGTCTGACTTTGGAATTCTGACACCATGGGTAGCGGTACTCCAGAGCCTTGGCACGTCACAGTGCCACTAAACTTGGCACAGTGGCAGGTCTTGTCCTGAAGGGCTGTTGTACTGAATTTAGCTGGGCTGCTGCGTCAGGGTCATTGGTCAGCAGCTGGTCATTTCACCAGACTTTTCAGGTTCCTTGCCTGTGGGGTACAGGAAATGATAGCTTCACTCAAAGGGAGGTTCATGGTAATTTTCAGAAGGCTGGAGGTGCTCTGGGATTTTTAGAGTCCTTCAGGTTTCCAGGCGACACCTCAGCGGCAATTGTCAAGTCCTTGGAGCATCAAGCAGGGTTTGGCACCTCATTCTTTCTGCAGCAGGGCTTCTGTTCTCTTGCCTTTGGTATTTTTTGTCCTGGTCTTCTTTGTGTTCATCTAATCTGATCTCTTGGTCTAGGAATGCCCTCTAAATATTGCATTGAGGGAGCTTTAAGGGGAGTACCTCTTGGTGGCCAAGCGCTACCTACCTTAGGGTTTCTATACTCACTAAGTGACCACTTCCTGTGTGAAGGGGTCACATCCCTGATTGGCTATTTTCGTACCATCCAAGATGGAGGAAAATGGAGTGGTCAGCTCATCTCCCACACCTGAGGGGTGGTGCAGGCTAGAGATGGCCACTCCTCCTATCTTTGCTAGTGTTTCCCACCGGCTTCCCAACCTAAAGTGGGGACAAAACCATTGTGTGGCCATCTTCTGCTAGCATCATAGGCCAATTCTCCAAGGCGGTAAAGCCTTCAAAGCTGACCCCTGGTGTAGTGTACCTGCCTAGGCGAGGAGGTGTAAAAGCGCCACTTAGGAAATGCTTTGTGTTCTGGTTCCTGAGAGCAAAAAACTCTCACCCCAGGAGTCCAGAATTGAACTGGTGGTGGCAGGTTGGTTAGGACCAGTCAGCAACCATGCCCGGGCTGCTAGGTTTTGCAGGGGGCACCTCTAAGATGCCCTCTGTGTACATCTTATAATAAATCCAACACTGGCATCAATGTGAGTTTATTATTCTGAGTTGTTTGATATTGATACTAAAAAACCCAGGGTTGGGGAGGCCATCATGTAGCTGGGGAACTCGGAACGACCAGTGTCCAGCACATACATTTGCAATGTCTTCCCTGTACACTTACTATGAATCAGCAAAGGCACAGTAGGGGCATTTCTGATCATGCACACATATGCCTTCCCATGCATAATAGTGCAACCTGCCTTAGGGCAGTGAGGCCTGCCAAAGGGGTGACTTACATAGGTAAGTGCCATGTCCAGTTTGCAACTTTGGATATACTTGCAATGGCAGACTGCATGAGGCTGGTGTGGGGCCTTTCAGAGTGGCACAATTGATGCTGCAGCTCTGAGGGGCCCTCATGCCCTAGGTGCCAGGGGTACCATTGACTAGGGACTTAGAAAGGTCGTTGAAGTGACAAACATAGTACAGTTTTGGGGAAAAAGATCTGGCCCTGGGTGTTGTGGCATGGCCACTCATCTGAAAACCAGGGTGTCTGCAGGGGCGATGACTGTTCTCCCGACCTCCTGAGGCCCCTGAATTTCCTTACTTGTTGAGCTTTCCAGTTCAGAATGGACTGTATCTTGTTTTTGTCCATAGCAATCCCATCAGGAGATATCACATATCCCAAAAACTCTATTGTTCTGGCATGAAACACACACTTCTCAAATGTGGCAAATAAGTGGTGTTCGCATAATTTCTGAAGAACTGCCCATACATGTCCCGTTTGTTCCTCTTGGGCAGATGAATAGATCAGAATGTCATCTATGTAAACTATTACACAGACGTCCAGGAACTCACAGACGTCCAGGAACTCTTGTAACACCTCATTTATAAAGGATTGGAAGTCGGCAGGGACATTACACAGGCCAAAGGGCATCACTGTGTATTCAAAGCGCCCAAACTTGGTCCGGAACTCTGTTTTCCATTCATCACCCTCTAAAACATGGATCAAATGATAGGCCCCCTTCTAGTCAAGTTTGGTGTAGATGGTGGAGTTATGCACTTGATCTAAAATAACCGGTATTAGAGGAAGGGAGTAGCGTTTTTTGATTGTCACCTTATTAACTGTGCGATAATCTACACAGGTGTACAAATCGCCATCCTTCTTAGGTACGAAAAACAAAGGTAAAGATACTGGTGATGTAAAGTGGCGGATAAAACTTTTGCCCAATAACTCGTCAAGGTAAGTGCGAAGATATTGAGTTTCTGGCTCAGACAGAGCGTATACTCTGCTGCATGGTAGCGTAGCTCCAGGGATCAAGTCAATACGTCAATCGTAAGATCAGTGTGATCGTAATTGGGTGGCCTGTTGTTCACTGAAGACATCATGAAAGTCCTGGTAAGGACCAGGTAAGGCCTGTGAGTCAGGGACAGAAGCAGCAAGAGTGGATGCGCAGTGCAAGGGTGTCACCATTTGAGGTGGTTCCTGACAGCAGGAATGCCAGCAGTGCTTCGAGTCCAAAATTACCATCATAGCTACCCAATCTATTTTTGGGGTGTGTACCTGGAGCCATGGGATACCTAAAATGGCACCAGAACTGGAGTATCAATGAGATCAAATTGGATCTCCTCAAAATGTTTATTGGCACAGATCATGGTTCAAGGACTAGTCTGATGGTCAATAAGTTAGGAGAATAATTCTGAACCATCAACAGCTCTAACTGGCTCTGGAGTGTCTTTCTTAATCATAGTGATCCCCAAGGTCTTATCAAGACCTATATCCAAAAAATTCCCAGTGGCTCCCAGTGGCTCCTGAGTCAAGTAATATAGGAAGGACCTTTCATACTTGGGCAGACAAAATCAAGGTGACTATTAGGGTAAGGTGAAGAGGTACCTGAGTCATGGTATTAGCTAGGAAATGTGAGACCTTAGTCATAGTGTTGCTTGATAAGAAGGTCCTAGGTTTTACCGAGTCCGGTAGTTTTCTGCCTGCTCTGAAGTTCCTGAATCTGACATAGCTACTGCGCCCACTACTTTCTTAGAAGTTGTGGATTTTTTGGTACATTCTCTAGCAAGGTTTGCCGCAATACAGACAAAGATTCAACTTCCTTCTTTCCTTCCTTCCTTGGATAAGGGTCCTCTCACTCCTCCAATTGTCATGGGTTCTGAGGAGTCGTGATTAGAAGTGGTTGGTTCTGTCCTTTCTGGCTTAACCACCACTATTCGAGTTTCACCTCGTGATTTCTCACCTCTTCTTTCTGCCAAACGATTATCTAAACATACCACCAGGTCAATAAACTCTGAGCTCTCACTGGGCAGGTCGGTTCTCTGGGCTAGAACATCCTTAAGTTTGTTATGAAGTCCTCGATAAAAGATAGAGGTGTGTTTTTCTACAGGCCACTCAGTCTCAGCAATCAGGTGATTAAAAGAGGTGATGTAAGTTAAAAAATCTTTATTACCCTGACATAGACTCAGCAACTCGTTGTCGCTGGCTTGAATAAACCAATGTTTAGTGAAAAGCCTACACATGGATTCCTTAAAACGAGAAAAGACATAGGCGGTCGGCGGTCGCCGCCAGCCAAGCGGTTCCCGCCGAAAGACCGCACCGCGGTCAAAAGACCGCGGCGGCCATTCCGGCTTTCCCGCTGGGCCGGTGGGCGACTGCCAGAAGACCGCCGGCCGGCCCAGCGGGACAGCCCCTTCAACAATGAAGCCAGCTCGGAATGGAGCCGGCGGAGTTGAAGGGGTGCGACGGGTGCAGTGGCACCCGTCGCGATTTTCACTGTCTGCTAAGCAGACAGTGAAAATCTTTGTGGGGCCCTGTTAGGGGGCCCCTGCACTGCCCATGCCAGTGGCATGGGAGGTGCAGGGGCCCCCAGGGGCCCCACGGCACCCGTTCCCACCATCCTGGTTCAAACAGGCTGGCGGGAAGGGGGTCGGAATCCCCATGGCAGTGCTGCAAGCAGCGCCGCCATGGCGGGTTCCCTGGGCCAGCGGGAAACCGGCGGGAAACCGCCGGCTCCCCTTTTCCGACCGCGGCTTTACTGCCGCGGTCGGAATCGCCCAGGAAGCACCGCCAGCCTGTTGGCGGTGCTTCCGCCGCACTCCGCCATGGCGGTCATGGACCGCCAAGGTCAGAATGACCCCCATAGAGCAATGGGACATTCCGTTTCACTAGAGGAACAGACCAGGTTGCAGCATTTCCTCCTAGATAAGGGATTATAAATGCCACCTTGGTGGCATCATTTGGGAAGGCCATTTGGACGGCAGAGGAATTTTAAGTGACATTGGTTCATAAAAGTTCGGTATTTGGCACTGTCACCAAAACATCCCTCAGGTGGAGCTAAGGGAACTGGGATAGGTGTGGTGACGGTGACCTGCATGGGTTGGGTAGAGGTAGATAAACTTGGGTTAGTACTATGGCCGAAAGCGGTATATTGAAAATGAGGTGGATGTTCTTGGCTTGTATCTAGTGGCTTCCCATAAAATATCCTGGGGCCTTTGTGTATGTAACTTGTAACGTACTTCAGTATTTTCAAGTCAAAGGGCTGACACCTCCTGCAGTGATATCTGCCAAAGAAGGAGAGACCTCGTCAGGTGGCAACGCATGCTTAAACGCTTCGGAAGATTCATCCACGGATTCCATCGCCCAGGCAGCCCTGAATTTTGAGGCTTGGCTTTTATGTTGTGGTGCAGACACTCACCTGAAAACCAGGCTGTCTGCAGGGGCGATGACTGTTCTCCTGACTTCCTGAGGTGCCTCTCGGTGCTACTGATTGCAGTAGGAGCCCCAAAACGGAAGGGAATTTGGAAAAAGAGAGAAAGAAACACTGCACTTTTTTTCATCAGGTCCAGCCAGGGGGGGGTTCTTCGGGTTTTGGAGAACTCTCAGTGGAGCCCCCGGAAGTTGCCTTTCTGTGATGAATTACAGTATTGGTGAAGCTATGTGCTATTAAGAGACTGTTTTACAACATTCAATAAAGCATGCACTGGTCTCATTAAACAGCATTCAAAAAGGCATGCACTGATCTAATTAAATTTGTCTAATTTGGTTAACACAGCACATTCACCTGGTAATATCAGCAACTTAACCCTCTCTCTCTTCTCATGGATTAATATATTCAAAAGGTGACAAAATCTGAATGTCTCTAAACAGATTAGCAAGACCTGCAAGTCTCTTTCATGGATCTGAACTTTCACATTAGGTTTTGTATGATAAAACTGCAACATAAAACGAGTTGCAATACCAAAAGCAAGAAAACTCACAGCACTGAATTGCACAATCACTATTAACATAAAATGAATAGCAATACCAAAAGCACGTAAACTTACACGTAAAGTAATCCTAGTACTGAATTGTGTAATCACTATTAGTACAAAAAATAAATAAGTGGAAGATAGTGAAATTCTGTCACAGTTCTCAGTTACAAAACGAAAGTTGTCTAGGCCCCCACAGTAAATCTGTTATTCAAACCTCATCAAGGCCCCCACCCATAAATCATGTCTGTGTTCTTAGAAAAGGCCTCTCAAAGTCTCAAGAAGGCTAGAATGCAATCAGTCTCAGTTTTCAGCTTTCACCAAAAAACAAAGCGACCATAATAAAATTCTACACAAACAGATTCCAGACAGTATGCGTGTTCTTTCCAGAAGATCTCTGCTGAGGCTCTTTGCTGCCAGCCAGAAGGCAGCAGGTGGGGCCTGGAGGGAATTCTAGAGTTCAGAGGGCTTTCCTTGCCAGATAGGAAGAAAGCCAAGCAGAGCCATGTGCAGAGAAAGAGCATTTATAGCCAGAATGACTCATATTTTTGTAAACACCTGCTCCCTGGAGACCTTGGGGGTGTGGTGATTGCCTGGCAACCAATAATCAAGTGAGCCTGACACATTTAGAAACAGGAGGACTTGACATATTGACATGTGCTCAACAAGCATTGGTAAAAACTATATAGTGCAACAAGCATTGGTGAAAACAAATATATAGTGCAACAAGCATTGGTAACATCAAGTACATATCAAACATTGGCAATATCTATCCTGAAATGCAGACAGTATAATAACGTAACAAGCAACCCAGTGGGACTATACACACATGATTAAAACATTGCCTCTGAGGATGTTGACAAATTAGGCAGAGTTGTTGGGTCCTGACACTGGGACCCTGTTTAGCAGGGCCCCAGGGCATAAACAGTGTACACTATGGTAGATTGGTGTCTGCATTGCTGCTAGGTAGCAGTCTGTGTGCCAGCACCTGGTAGAAGTACAAGAATGTGCCAGACCTTCTTTATATGCTGCATACCTGACCTTTTGTTTGGACGCTGCACAGAGCAGCAAAAAGATGTGCAGCACTACCCTGTGACAAAACTTACAAAATGAGGTCTCACACTGCAGAATCCACAAACTACTAAATGAAACGGTAACTCCTACATTATTGCCATACTCCATATAATCTACATATAGCAAACTTTAGATTTAACTTATTTAAACTAAAAACACACTTTAAGTCTTGGAAAGTGTTTAGAAATGGAAAATGAAGTTGGCAGTGGAAACCTATTCTAGTACGGAAAAATCATAGCTTACAAACAACTAGTGCTTTTCAATCTCTCACACAATAAATACCTTACTATACATTTAAATGAGAGTTTTAATACCTGTCAAATCTCTCTCTCAGGCAGTATATATTTTTATCCATCTTATTTACACACACATATGTGAATATACATTTGTTATGAATATATATTCTAATTCACATACCTCTTAAATAGCTTTCGTTGATAGTGAACATGCTCTCACAATATCACTTTAACCCTTTTCTTTGTGTAAGCATGAATTCCCAGCATAAGAATGGTATACAACTCTCACACCAAGGAAACCTCAATGGCAACCTGTTCAACTTTGCTATGAGTGATATGGTGGTGATTAACAAATTAAAAACTGCCTTTCATAGTTATTTTCTATTACCCAACATCTGAATGGTTAGTGGCTGTTAACCCCTTGTTTCACTTCTATAAAAAAGCCCCATTTGGTATTGTATATTACTGGAGTCGCGACTCTGTCATGACACTCAGCACGGCCCCCATGTAACTTTGTGACAGAGTTACAGAGTTATATGCAGATATAATATATACTTATAATACTGAGTTGGAAAAATTATTTTTTACCAACTCATACTCTACCAAAACACTCTTTTCTGAACATTTTAAATCTGCTTGAATGGAACCACCTTCCCCCCCCCCACAGTCTTTCACCTCAGCTGTCGTAGCAACCTCCTTTGGAACACTTCACTGTACCAGTAGTTCAAAAGTTCACAGCATAAGTGTTTGAGTGGCTCTGTCAGTGTGTTAAAGAGTGGCTCAGTGGGTCTGTGAGTGTGTGGATGAGTGTGAGAGTGGGTGTTTAATGTCCGAGTGGGTCTGTGAGTGCGAACATGACTGTGTGAGTGGGTCTGTAGAAGATTGTCTGAGTTGATTTATCAGTGGCTGTAAGAGTGTGTGAGTAAATTTGTGAGTGGGTGCATGGGTGTGTGAGTGGCTGTGTGAGTGGGACCATGACTGTGTGAGGAGGTCTTTAGCTGTGTTGAAGAGTGTCTGAATGTATTTGTGAATGGGTACAGAAATGTGTGAATAGATGTGTTAGTGGTTGCATGAGTGTGTGAGTGGGTGTGTGAGGGGCTGTTTGAGTATCAGAGTGGGTCTGTGAGTGGGAGCATGAGTGCGTGAGTGGGATTGAGAGTGTCTAGAAGATTGTCTGAGCATATCTGTGAGTGGTTAAATAGGCGTGTGAGTGGATTTGTGGGTTAGTGCATGATGGTGTGGGTGGATGTGCGAGTGGCGGTGTGAGTGTCAGTGGGCCTGTGAGTGAGAGCATGAGTGTGTGAGTTGGCCTATCAGTGTGTTAAAGAGTGTCTCAGTGGGTCTGTGAGTGGGTGGATGAGTATGAGAGTGTCTTTGTGGGTGTGTGAGTATCCAAGTGGGTGTGTGAGAGGGAGCATGAGTGGATTTGTAAGTGGGTGCATGACTATGTGAGTGTGTGTGTAAGTGGGAGAATGAGTGTCTGGGAGGGTCTGTGGCTGTGCTGAAGAGTGTCTAAGAGAATTTGTGAGTGGGTGCATGAGTCTCGGACTGGGTCTATAAGTGGGTGTACCAGTGTCTGAGTGGATCTGTCATTGTCTGGATATGTCTGTGAGTGTGTGCATGAGTCTCTGAGTGTGTCTGTGAGTGGGTGTGTCAGTGTCTGAGTGGGTGCATCAATGTGTGAGTGGATGTGTGAGTGGAGGCATGAGTGTGTGAGTGTGTATGTGGGTTTGTTGAAGATTGAGTGGGTCTATGAGTGGGTGCATCATTGTGAATGGGTATGTTAATGGGTGTATGAGTGCATATATAGGTCTGTGCGCGGACGAGTAACAGTCTAAATGTGTCTGTGAGTGCATGCATTAGTTTGTGAGTAAGTGTGAAAATATTTATATTTTTGTCTATCTCTGTCAGAGGTGCAACTCAGTTGCGGCTTTACACGGGGGCATCTTGCTGGGCACCATTACAGAGTCGCAACTCCACAATCGTGGCCAAAAAACAGGTTTTAATCTTTTTTAACCTAATAAGGGGTCCCTCAGACACCCTTGAATAGCCCCCATGTGGTCAGAGTACCTCTACCTTGACCCCTTCTATTTTTCTCAGCCCAGCCTCTATTTCTGTCTCCTGGGACCGTGCCCCAGTTCATCAAACCTAAACAGGTTCTGGCCAGCCAATCACAGTATTTCTTGTGGTGTGAGAGCTTGAGACAGGTCTGGATCCCTAGATATACAAATTTGGATATTCTTTAATTTCTCAGAAACTACTGAACAGATTTACACCAAACAACACAAAGAGCTCGTTCTGGACCAAGAGCTACCTTTCTGCCAAATTTGGTGTAATTCCATCCAGTGGTTTGGGCGCTATCACTGTTCAAAATCCCTATAGGAATGAAGCCCACTTGGACAGAATATTTCTATGTTGCGCACATCATGTATTCACCATTTATATGGATGTAGAAATGTATATGATAACAGAGTATCAAATTCATGTACAAATGGAATGGGTAACAGGTTGCTGAAATTGTTTGCAAAATTTTGTACAGAGCATAATTTAAGTAAGAAAGTGGTTAAATACAGATAAGCAGGCATGGCACAGTGGTGTAACAAAGGCCACCTCAGCCCCTCCGTGTGGGGGGCTCCCGAGCTACAGGGGTCCGCTCAGCACAATGCAGTGTGCATGGGTGGCAGACCCTTGCCTGGGTCCAGGGGCAGGGGAGCCCTACAGGTACTTTGCAGGGGGTCTCCAAACATTTTGTTACTCCACTGACATGACAATGTCAATGCATTTTGCATTTGCATTTTGCATATACTAAGATGGCGGCTACCTTTGGTACAAGGAAGTCCCTTTCACTGGTTTGTGGTCTATTGTTTGTGTGACATACAAAACATAAAAAGGGTGTAGACATTTCCTCAATTTACTGTGATCAAGGCTAAGGCTGAAATGTGTTGGTGAGGACATTTGTATTGCTATTAAAGCTCACTTCACTAAATTCAGGGGGTGTCTGAGACTTCCTTTGGTGCATCTGATGAGCGACAGTGTGATTACGGGGGAACCGGAACCTGACTCCAACCACCACATTATGTAGCCCCTGAACTCCGGTTGTGCTATTTGGAGATATATTTTTTGACTTGCCTATATCTTTGGCACTGTTTGCCTAGTCTTTACTACATTTTCTAAAAAAGGGGACCCTGGTGATTCTTGATGCTCATGGAAAGTTTTGGGGTCATCCATCAAGCGGGTTTGAGGAAAAGGGGGATAAAAAAGTTGTGTTTCCCATGTTAATTCCCATAGGACCTTTCAACAAGGCCATAGCTCAAACCACTGGACGGAATTACACCAAATTCGGAAGCAAGCTAGCTGTCGGTACGCAGGTTGTGCTTTTGGGTGTTCAGTGTCAATCCGTTCAGTAGTTTTTGAAATAATCCGTTCAGTAGTTTTTGAAATAATAGTTTTTGGAGAATTAATTTGTATATCTGAGGTTGTGAATAATTTGTGAATAGTCACAAAGTTTTGCGAATGCGCGCATAAGTAGGAGTGCTGTATTTGGCTGGCCACAACCTGAACACAAAGTTGCAGCTGCCATTTTAAGGTCTTGGCACAGCGTCCTTGGGGCTGAAAAATAAAAACAAAATGAAAAGTAGCATAAAGGGTCAGAGTGGAGGTACCCTGACCCCAAGAGTGTGATATAGGGGTGTTTGAGGGCCAAATTATGGATTTGCAATGACTTTCTTCACCATGCATGATACCCACAGACCCACTCAGACACTGATGCACCCACTCACAGACCCACTCATACCCTCACACACCACTCACAGACCTACTTAGACACCCATACACCCACTGAAAAACACACTCAAACCCTCATACACCCACTCACAGACCCACGCACCCACTCACAGACTCACTGAGACACTGATGAACCCAGTCACAGACTTACTCAGACCCTCATGCACCCAGTCACAGACCCACTCAGATGCTCACGCACCCAATCACAGACCCTCTCAGATCCTCATGGACCCAGTCAGACCCACTGAGACACTAATGCACCCAATCAGACTCTCACACACCCACTCACATACCCACTCAGACACTGACACACCAATTCACAAACCCACTCAGTCCCTCATGCACCCACATAGACACTGACACCCATTCAGACACCCACTCAGACACTCATGCACCCACTCACTAACCCACTCAGACCCTTACGCACTCACAGACCCATTCAAAACCTCATGCACCTACTCACAGACCCACTCAGACCCTCAAGCACCTAGTCACAGACCCACTCAGGCACTTACACACCCACTCACACACCCACTCAGACCCTCATACACCCACTCACAAACCCACTCAGACCCTGACACATCCACTCACAAACCCACTCAGATCCTCACACACCCACTCACAGACCCACTGAGACACTCATGCACCCACTCACAGACCAACTCAGACCCTCATGCACCCACTCACAGACCCACTCAGACACTCATGCACCCACTAACTGACCCCCTCAGATACTCATGCACCCACTTACAGACTCACTCAGACACTGATGCACCCACTCAAACACCCACTCAGGCACTCACACACCTACTCACAGACCCACTCACACACTCACACACCCACTCACAGACCCACTCAGACCCTCATGTACCCACTCACAGACTCCTCAGACACTGACACCCCCACTCACAGATCAACCCAGACCCTCACACACCCACTCACAGACCCACTCAGACACTCATGCTCCCACTCCCAAACCCACTCAGACCCTCATGCACCCACTCACAGACCCACTCAGACACTGATGTATCTATTCACAGACCCACTCAGACACTCAAGCACCCACTTACACACCCACTTAGACCCTCATGCACCCACTCACAGACCCACTCAGACACTCATGCACCCACTCACAATCCCACTCAGACCCTCGTGCATGCACTCACAGACCCACTCAGACACTGATTCTCCAAGTCACAAAGCAACTCAAACACTCACACACCCACTCACAGACCCACTCAGGCCATCATGCACCCACTCACAGAACCACTCAGACACTGACACACCCACTCACAGACCCACTAAGACCATCATGCACCCCTCACAGACCCACTCAGACCCTCACACACCCACTCACAGACCCAGTCAGACACTCATGTGCCCACTCACAGACCCACTCAGACCCTCATGCACCCACTAACAGACCCACTCAGACCCTCATGCACCCACTCACAGACCCACTCAGACACTGACACACCCACTCATAGACCCACTCAGACCCTCATGCACCCACTCTCAAACCACTCCAACCCTCATGCATCCACTTTCACACCCAAGCAGACACTCTTGTACCCGGTGGCACCCTATCACACCTATTCTCACAGGAAGAGAGACAGACTGTTCTTCTGTGCATGGTGCAGGTTAGGTGGTGATAGGGGTTGGCTGCAGGGCCTAGCCACAGGCCAGGCCCTGTGGGCAACCCCCACTGCACATAACCAAAGATACCCCGGACATTACAACAATCATGAGAACGTCCATAACAGCCTTAAAACTATAAATGAAACATTAGCCATCAAAAGAAAAAGCTGTGCATGGCGACGGCGTGAGCTCTAGTTACCTTAGGGCATGAGTTATAGTTACTTGAAAGAATTATAACTATAACTGCTGAATTTTGATGGTTTTGCGTAAGTAAATTCAGAACCTAACTATAACGTCCCTGTAACCTTTGTTTTTGTCAGTTAACAAGGTTTTTTAATTCTATTTCCTAACTATAGCATCCCTGTAACATTTGTTTTTCTCAGTGAAAATATATAAATATATATATATATATATTCACTGAAACCATAGAAATTCAACAGTTCGGAACCCAACTATAACATCCCTATAACCATTGTTTTTTTCAGTGAATATATGTTGCTTCAACTTGGGCATCTGCTTTGCTTATATCTTTAAGTGCTTCTTGTTGAGGCTTAATTTCTGTAAAATTAGCATATAAACAAAGCAGGTGCCCAAGTTGAAGCGTCAATTCTGTGAACTACTAATCATCCTAATTTCTTGAAATGAGCATTGTGCCAGAATTAATTCTATCCTGCCTATTTATCTAACATAAATATTCAGGGCAAGATTCATTCATTTTTTAAATAAAGGTTGGGGACCTCTGGGGGAGCCTCAAGACCCACCAGGTCTCAGCCGGCTTGCCGCTTCCTGTGGGAGACGTCATGCTCCTGCACACAGGGAGCTGCTGGAAGTGCAGTTCCCTGCTTGTGGGAGTAATACGTTCATCTCTTTACTTGCTCTCATGTCTTCAGGCAGGGAAAGAGATGAAAATTCCACTTCCAGCAAGGACGAGCATTTTGACAGCTCCCACTTGCTGCAATCAGAATGTTTGCTTTTGTTTGGTGGGAGCTGTCGAGCTCCCACCAAGCAAAAGCAAACAGCTATCTCTAGAGGGTGGGCACCTCGGCAGAAGGCTGGTGCTGGCCCTGTGGGGTCGTGGTCCCCAGGGCCATATGTGATCCCGGGAAGAGGGCTGCGTGGCCACCTCCTTCCTTTAGCACAGGTCAGCCTTAGGGAGGTGGTGGTCCCCGGGGCTGTAAATGGCCCGGGACAGGGGCTGCCTGGTCCCCTTCCCTTTTGTAAAAAACTAAATGGACCCATGGAAGTGTTGATCCCTGAAGTGTGGAGAGTCTGTGTGGCCCCCGTACTTATTGAGTTTTTAGCCATGGGGAGGTGGTGATCCCTAGGGCCCAGGGGGATCCATGCGGCCCCCTCAGTATATTTATTTTATGTAGCCCAGAGGAGGTGGTGGTCCCCTAGGCTTTTAGGAGCCCTAGGAAGAGGAACCTGTGTGCCTCCCTACATTTCTTTAAATGACGGAAGCCCTCAGGACCTGGCCGACCCAATGGCTGAACAACTAGCGCAGGACACAGCGCTTGTTTTTTTTTTTTTTACATTTTCAGTGGATCCGCAGATTTTGCAGAAAATTTAAAATAAATTGCTTTTTTCCCTTTTGGGGTCCCAGAGGGACCTCAGCACCAATGCTCTGGAGTTAAGGCACTCTTAACTTTTCTTTCTTTTACATTTGCTTTTGGTACCCAGCTGAAGCCAAGTCCCAAAATGGCTGCCAACACCTGGTTGAAGTGTTGGCAGCCAATCATATCTCAGCCTGAGATCTCTGGGATCCACTGAGCCTCTGTGTCTCTAGATATACAAATGTGGATTTCCTTTAATTTCTTCAAAACCACTGAACCTATTTAACCAAATAACAAAAAGGGCACTTTCTGGACCAAGAGCTACCATTCTGCTAAATGTGGTGTAATTCCCTCCAGAGGTTCGGGCTGCAGTCGTGTCTAAAATCTCTATGGGAATTAACATGGGAAATTCACTTTTTTGACACCCCCTTTTTCTCATGCACGCTTGACGGATCACCCTGAAACTTTCTATGTACAACAAAACCCTAGAGGACACTTTCATTTTAACTTTCATGAAGATTCGTCAAACTGTGCAAAAGACATAGCCAAGTCAAAAACGCTTTTTCTGTGGAAACTAGGTCTGAACTATTACTATCTACTGGCGATCGCCAGTAGGTAATATATAAATATATTTAAATCCAGTCTCTGTTCCTCTATCAGATTTATTGCTCAGTCCATTTAACCTTTTGAGATTCTGACCTGCCAACTGCTGTTCAGAAACAATTTGCAGACGGTGGTGCATAACTCACTGAGCAATCTCAGAGGTTTTGAGCACCTTGATTGACAGTCTAGGGGAGGAGATGAGGTTAGTTTAAAAACAATTCAGGTACTATTTGATCCAACGTTTGACCCCTAACACCACCGGCAATAATTTATTTCACCTTTTTATGATTTGTATTTTTTTTCACAGTACTTCAGAAAGACAGTTTCATAGCACCTAATTAATCACACGTACCAGGTGTGAGCATGTTATCTAGCCATTTTATTAGTTCCAGTGCTTTCCACTACAAACACAAAGCTATAAGGAGCACAATCCAAAAGAAAATAGGGCAGTATAATCTACTCATTACTTTAATGCTCAGTTTCAGATGTCTGCCAGACCTCCAACTACTAGAGACACAGTTTACACCAGTCCCCAACCTCTGATAATAAACAAAGATAGGGTACACTAGCCAAATAGCTAGACAATTTGGAGATATAGCACTGAACAAAATTCTATGTCAGGACCGGAGGCTTTGATTAGGCTTTCTCTTTCTTTTACTGGAAGAAACTCAGCAGCCAATCACAAAAAGTAACAAAAAAAATTCAGTACTCATGAGTACACAGAATGTAACCACATAGCCCAATCAACATACAGAACTTTCTTATATATAAGCCATGACCTTTAACATAACTTCCTCTTTTCTTTGCTGCTCGCAGCCAGATAAGGACTTTTTCTAAATCTACCCATTCAATGTGATATATTTGCATTTTCTGATGTTTCCAGTTACGCGATTCCACATGCTTTATTTGCTTTGATATATGCATTTTCGGAAAACGGGTAGCTCACGATAGGCGTTTTTCCTTAAGCCGACTCACATTTCTAGGCAGATTAGTGGAGCAGGAGCATGGAGCGGACTACACTCTTCAGCGTAATCCTTTTTCCATGTGTATCATGTGCGTCGCGCAACGAGCATGCGTTTCTGAATCTCTTTTCCTTCAGAATCCGGCTTGCTGTGGCAGAGCGAGCGCGTGAGAGCCCCCAAGGTGCAAATTCCTTTATTCTGCTCCACAGACAACCTGCTACTTGAATACAGGATTGTAAAATAGATTTAGGCTCTGCATAGAGTGTTTTTTCCTTGGCCAGGCTGCTCCCTCCACACTTTATTGGTCTAGGATAGTGGCCTGGTAGGGGTTTTAAACACTCCCCCGGTGATCTCTCTTGGATTCTTGATTGACAACGAAAAGATTACAGCAAGAGAATGGCTTAATGAGACCCTTATGAGGTGGAAGCAGGGTATTACCCTGAAGACAGCAGTAATCAGCTTTAAATGAATCTGGTTGAAGCCCTAGACTGCATAGTGCAGCAGTCCATTAATTATACCCTGGTCAGGGCATTGGGGCCATTCTCTGGCCAGCTCATGGATTATGCTCGCACCCAAGGTTGGTCGCTGGAACGTCCGGCAGAGGGTGATAGCGCCAACCCTATGGGTAAAGATAAAGCAGCGGATTCTGCGTCTTCCGATGAGCATGCAGAGGCCTTTGACAAACTAATCTGCAAGAGAGCTAGCACGAATAGGGATTCCTTGTTTTTCCCACCCTCTTCACAGAACTCCAAAGCAGGGGAGGCTTCCTCATCCATTTTGGAAGACTCGGATAAACCAGGTCCCAGTAAAAGACTTAAAAAGCGTGCTTCTCCTTCTGATCCCAAAGTCCTCAAATCTGACCCAGCTGAAATAAATAATCTCAGAGCATCTAATTGGCTCCCAACCCCTGAAGTGGTGAAGTATGTGCAATGGCATATCCGTAAAAGTTTTGATAAGGAAGTCTGTGCCCGGCTTCGCACAAAATGCCCCAGACTGGATTTGGAGGGGAAAGCGGCAGACACTCCCGAAATTGATTCCACCATTGTGACATTGATGAAAAAATACTCCAGGGATCCTAAGAAAGGGTTGGATGGAGGGTGGGATAACTGTCAAGACAAATTATTGGACATGTCGGGTCCCTTAACCAAGATCCTGGAACTGGCGTTCCAATCTAAGGAAACTGGTTTGCCTGTAGACACAGATATCTTGATAGGTTGGGCGCAAAGAGTGATTTGTCAGTTACCGAACACCAATTGCGCCATTTCCCCTGAATGCATAAGATCCATTCTAATGCGTATTGATCCTAAATGAAATGACTTAGCCACCTCCGAAGCAGGCCCTGTGGCTGAGGGTTTACTGTTTGAAGCGCCTTTTGTCAAGGAACTCGCAAGGTTTTGCTCCACGTACTCGACAAAGCTAATATGTCCCTCGAAAAAATCCAAAAGAGGCCTTTTTGTCAAGGCCAGACATTACAGGGGTGCGCTCCTGGCCAACGTTCCTTTGCAGGCCCTCAACAATCCTATTATCCTCGAGGGAGAGAAGGCTGGTACGGGGAGCTGGCTGACTCAACCTTCTATCGCACCTGCTCCAGAGGGGGATGCCCCAGGTTTCGCAGAGGTCTCCCTCATGGACAACAGGGAGCAATCCAGGATTCTGGATATTACAGTAAGAATTATCCCCTTTTCAGAGGTAATCTTGGGGGGCACAGTGGGATTGTTTCTCAACAATCGGAAATGGCTTACAGGAGACCTTTGGGTACTAGACACTGTGTTAGGTTTCAAACTGGAGTTTTTCAATACTCCAAAACAGACAAGTCCAGATGTATTTTTCCCAGCAGAACAGTCTTTTATAGCCTTTGAAGTTCAGGCGTTGTTAGACAACCCTCACGCTCACAGGTTTATCAGTTCTATCTTTTTGGTGGACAAAAAGGGAAGAGTTCATTAGTTGGTTTTAAACCTTAAGGATTTCAACCAATGGATCTTGTACAGACATTTTAAGATAGAGGGAATTCACATGTTGAGAGATATCTTGTTGGAAGGCGACTGGATGGTCCGTCTGAACCTCAAGGACGCCTACCTATTTGTCCCCATCTTTCCTCCTCACAGAAGGTTTTTACAATTCTAATGGACAGAACTTTGTCTAGAGATCATGGCTCTCCCGTTCGGGCTGTCCTCAGCCCTGTGGTGCTTCACAAAATTGATGAGACCTGTTGTGGAATCCCTCTGGTCCCGGGGTGTCCGATTGATAATTTACCTGAATGTCCTGCTGCTGATGCATGGGGCCCTCAGACTCTTCAGAGTCATTTATTGTGGACTATTCAACTATTTCAGAAGCTGAGATTCATCATCAATGTGCAGAAGTCACTGTGAAGTCTTTCTCAGTCAATAGATTTTCTGGGTTTTTGGATAGATTCCTTTCTTGCCAAGTTGATAATTCCTTCTAAGAAGATTCACAATATCAAGAGGGAATTGAGGTCTGCATTAGTCAGCTAGACTGTGCCCTTGAGGTTCATTGCCAGGATAGTGGGCTTTCTGGCCTCCTCCATACAAGACATCTTCTCAGTACCCCTTGATTATCGTGCCCTTCAGAGGTTGAAAATTCAACATCTTCAGAAAGGCCTGACTTATCCAGAGCAGATTCCTCTCTCCGAAGAGGTCAAGACGGAGATTCTTTGGTGGCTGGAACACATGGAAGCCTGGAATGGCAGAGCCATTGTCGGGGTTTCCCCAAAGATAGTGATTGAATCGGATGCCAGCCGATGGGGTTGGGGTGTGAGATGCAGCTCTCTTTCCATGAGGGGTCATTGGTTGGAGACAGAACTGGGTCTCCACATAAATTGTCTGGAACTCTTGGCAGGTTCCTTTGCGATAAAGGTTCTTTCTCCTCAGAAGACAGATTGTTGCATTCTATTGAGAATGGACAACATTTCAGCAGTGTGTTATGTGAACAAATTAGGGGGAACGAAATCCAAGAGTCTTGCAGAGATAGCCAAGGAGTTTTGTCATTTTTGTCTCGGTCACCGCCTTATGATTACGGTGGAGTATTTTCCTGGCTCAAAGAATGCCACAGCAGATTGGAACTCCAGGTGTCTGAGGGATTCCAGTGACTGGAGACTGGATCTGATGCTGTTTCCTCAGATACTCTGGGAGTGAGGCCCATGTGAGGTGGATTAAGTTGCATCATGCCTCAATTTTCAGTTACCAAAGATCTTCAGCTGGATCCCGGGCCCCCTGGCTCTGGTGATAGATGCTTTTCTACAGAACTGGACTCAGTTTTGGGGATATGCGTTTCCACCATTCATGATGATTCTGAGGATGGCAGAAGGTGGAGGTGGAGGTGGTACTCCTGACCCCTTTTTAGTGGGCTCAACTGTGGTTCCCAGTAGCCCTGCTGTTAGCTTGCACTCCTTCTCTCCTTCTTCCTCGCCAGAATCTTCTGGTGAACCTGAAGGGTCTGCAGCACCCATTGGGTTTAGCGGGAAATTGCGGTTGATGGCCTGGATAGTTTCAGGGCAAGATGGAATTCCCCAGGCGTTTCGCAACAAGCTGCTATTTTCCTCAAACAACCCTGGGTTACAGGCACCAATAAGCAGTATACCTCAGCTTGGCAGAGATAGAGTAGTTGGTGTGACATACGGAGTCTCGATCCCTTGGGGGTGGACGTTTGCTTGACAGTGAATTATTTGTCTGAACTGGCTGGGTCAGGCTTAGCTTAGAGAACGGTTAACAATTTTGGGTCTGCCATTTCTGCTGGTTATGTGCTAGTTGATGGTAAACCAGATGGAGAGCATCCCTTAGTTTGTAAAGTGATGAAAGTGATTTGCATGTCTGTTCCTCCTAGTTCTAGGTATTCCTCTCTTTGGGATGTGGATATAATTTTGAGATTTTTGGATAAATGGCTGGCTAACCATTATTTGTCTCAAAAAAAATCTCTGAGAAGTTAACCATGTTATCATGTCTCATCTCCTGTAATCGAGTGTCAGATGTGAGAGTGTTAGATTCAGCAGGGACAGTTTTTTCTTCACATGGGGTCACTTTTAATATCACTCGGAGAACAAAAACTAATTGCAGGTTGGTAACTTACTCTATGTTTCCTGAGAGCCCACAATTGTGTGGTGTGCAATGTTTGAAGGCACATGAAATTGTTACTGAAGAGCTAAGACAGGATTTGAGGGGGTCAACTGTTGATTGCTTTACAGAAAACTTTCAGACTTGTATCTCTGGATACTTTAGCCAGATGGGTGAGATGGTGGTTGAGTGAAACTGATATTGATACCTCAGTTTTAGGGGTACATTTGACCAGAGGGGCTATGGCCTCCAAAACTTGTGCTTTAAGTTCTCGTTTGGAAGACATGAAAGCAGCAGACTGGTCTTCTGAGTCTACTTTTTGCAAATTCTACCATAAACCTAATGTAGATGTAGCTTCAGTAGTGGTGGTGTAGTTTTAAACAAGCATAATCAAAGCCTCCGATCCTGACATAGAAAACAACATTTTCTAGCTTACACGCCAAGAATTTGCAGTTCTATTAACTACATGGAGGCAAAGATCATCCCACCCTTCTGATTTATGTGTTAACATTGCATTTATCACATTTGTTATTACTTCTTGTTATTAACATTTATGGTTTTTTACCCACCTCGATTCATGGATATTTTGCATTTCTATGCTGGAGGTTTTTTATTCTCCTACTGAGCATTGCCAATATACTTTTGTCACTTCCAGGCTCCGAACAGAAGACAACTTGAGTGCGGTTCAGCTATCTTATGGCTATATTGTGGGATGATGGACCCTGCGATTCTTGATCTACTTATCACTGGAAATCGAAGTTATTTCTCTGTTCAAGCTCCCGTTGAGTTCAAGGATCGTTGGGACAGTGAGATATGATCGTTGTTTGGTCCTTCTGTATCAGTTATCGAACTGTAAGATATTTTGTTTGTGCTCAAATTCTAGTACTTATGAGACTGTTTTCAAAGAAAGAGGAAGTTATGTTAAAGGTCATGGCTTATATATGAGAAGGTTCTGTTTGTTGATTGGGCCATGTGTTTACATTCTGTGCACTCATGGGCACTGAAGTTTTTTTTTTTTACTTTTTTGTGATTGGCTGCTGAGATTTTCCAGTAAAAGAAAGAGAAAGCATAATCTTCGCCTCCGTGTCCTTAAAAGAATTGAAAATTCTTGACACATAAGCTAATAATTTTTTTATTTATAAAGAAATTATTCTTTGCACAGGCTTGTGTACACTGAATGTGTCATGAGTTTGCAACATGTATATGTATATTAATGCATATGTAAAAGTATGCATCTATTTATGCATGGAAGTAGGTGCACATGCATGTCTTTCTGTATGTATATGTGTTTGGGGGCGTGTGTGTGTGTGTGTGTGTAAAACGTGTGCATTTTGTTATCCAATCGAGAACATAAACCTTTATACATCTAAGTGTAAATGTACGCACACACAGATACATGAATGGGTTTTATCATGCATACATAGGAATTGATTCAGAGTACAAACTAAACACTTCTGCTGTAGTTAATAGGGACCATGCAATTAACCCTTGAGTATTACTTGAGCATCTGTTGGGAAATGCATCATTTTACCCTGCTATTTTACAAAAAGATATTTGGGTTTGTATCCAGCAAGCACTCCTTGATCAGGTTGAGCTAACACTGACATGCTGCACTTTGAGGGGGTGGGGTGTCAATTTACGTCTCACCTCTTCAAACTCCACCAGCCGGCGCTGCTTAGTATTACCTTGAAGATGTGGACAGAAAGCTTGCTTGTAGGCTCTTTGACTGATTTGCTCTTTTATTTTCACTTGGCGCTTTTTAAGTCTTGCTATTTTTACTTGGCATACTGTGTTGATGCATTAAGAGATACAACCCACACTAGAACAGCAGCGACGAGTCATGGCGTAAACTAAGGGACTAATCAGCCAAGCGATGAAAGCACAGTAGCATGGCGGTTCTCAATAAAAAGGAGCAAGTCATGTTTGAATCCTCAAAAAAATAATCTAAACTTTTCTTTTAAAAGAATGAAAGCTACGCAACTTTTAGTGAGGGAATGATGGACGCAATGAAATTATTTGGAGCCGGGGGTCCTAGATCAACCAAAGTATACACATCTATGCATCAGGTAGGTAATAAAAAATGATAAAACTAGCAGCCTTCTTAGAACAAAACTGCTAGCACACAATATTAGGGGTTATATCAAAGCCCGTTTTCCCTGCTACTCTCTGCAATTCCTACAATCAGGGGTGTTGTTTAAGCAGTAAAATCAAGGAATGTAAGCTTCAGATTCCCAAGAATCACGCTGGCATAAAACGTAAAGATGCATTATATGAGAAGCAACACCCAAGGGGGGGCTTAAGAGGCAGTGGAAAGAGAGAGATGTGCGAATTGTTAGGGGTACTTAAACACAACAGTTTTCAAACTACCGAGTTTTACTGCAGAAAAGAGGGAGTGTGTGTGTGTTTTTGTCAGTGTGTGCATGTAAAAGTCCAGGGTGAAATCCAATCTACACCTCACCACATCCAACTGAAAGCTGCTGTACCCAACTATTTACTACAGAATACATGTTTTTGGGGCGTGTAACACCCAAAACACTCCCCCATGAAGCGATGCCCCTGCCTACAATGGTTGCAGGGTAAAAGCAATGAGCCATTAAAATTGATGCATCATACTTTGCATCATCCATACTGCAAACGTTTGGTCTTTGCCTGCTCGCTCATGGGGAAAAAGCAAAGCCTTTATTGAGGCCAGCTAAGACCAGCAGGAATGTAGTAATTGACAACTTCGACACTACCCTCCACTGCCTCTCATTTTGAACAGCAGCAAGAGAGCACCTTTGCTCCTCCCAGAAAGCCAGGAACCTCCAGTGGCAAGCTGGGAGCACAAAAATGGACGCCCATCCACAGGCCGCACAGTGCACATGTACTCTGCACACTTGGGCCCTGATTTATACGTTTTGGTGCAAAACTGCACTAACGCAGTTTTGCACCAAAAAGTTTAGCACCGGCTTGCACCATTTCTGTGCACCAGCCGGGCACCATATTTATGGAATGGTGAAAGCCAGTGCAAAGGGTAGGCTAGTGTAAAAAAAATGACATTAGTCGGGTGGGGCTGGCGGTATGAAAGAAGGGGGTTTTGCACCAAAAAATGACGTTAGACAGGTTAGAGTAAAAGAAAATGACTGACCTGCGTAGAGTCATTTTCTGACGCAAAACCATCCATACCACATGACTCCTGTCTTAGAAAAGACCGGAGCCATGCCTACCACCCCAATGGCCAGCACAGGGGACCAGGGTCCCCTGGGCATGGCCATTGCACCCTGTGCCATGTATGGGGGACCATTTCAGGGCCCCCTATGTCAGTTAAAAAAAAAATATATACTTACCTGTACTAACCTGGGATGGGGTCCCCCATCTACCACTGACCCTCTGGTGTGGGTGGGGGTGTCCCTGGGGCCTGGGAGGGCACCTGTGGGCTTATTCCATGGTGTTCCACCATGGAAATAGGCCCACAGATCCCCTAATGCCTGCCCTCACCCAGGCTTTAAAAAATGGGGCAAAGCAAGCTTTGCACCATTTTTTGACTCCTCCTCCCTCTGTGCACCATTTTTGCACGGGAGGATGAATACGGCGTTAAGGCCATAGAGTCGGTTTTTTTTGCACGGGAACGCCTACCTTGCATCTCATTAAGGCAAGGTAGTTTTCCATGTCCAAAAAATGACTTTAACTCCATAAATTTGGTGCTAGACTGGTCTAGCGCCAAAGTATAAATATGGAGTTAGATTTGCACCGAATTAGAGTTAAAAAAAAATGATGCTAATTCAATGCAAACAGAGTATAAATATGCCTCTTGGGGTGCCTGTAGCTGGGCTTGATAGGTCCAGTCACTCAACCAAACACCATGGCGGTGCCATTTTCTGCGCTGCAGCAGCACAGAAGAGGTCTGTGACTTCTTGTTAGCAAAGAGGCAATTACTGCCATGTGTTTCCGACCCCTCAATCATTCGAATTCATGTGCGTCTGTGCTGGTGTAGAGCGAAAAGGAACATTATGATATGTCTCCTAAAATGGCAGCCACTCAACATGCCTATCTTTGAGTTTCTAAAGAGGTACTAGAATGTTTTAAAAATATACAAACCGTTAAAAATTTCTAAGGGCGTGATAGAATTCATGATGTTTTGCTCAAAATTCCCTAAACTCAAGAAGGAATTTTAATCAAGCTGGAACCTTTGATTGGAACATGTGTAAAATAACTCTGAGCAATCTACACTAACTATAATAAACTTACATGATAATGATAATGAAATATGTTTTAAACAATTCCAACTAGCCACAACTCTTAAAAAATTTATTTAGAACTTTCAGGTAGTGTTGGTTTATTAACTACACATTCACAAAGGCATTGGCACCTTGGCTAATGTGAAATATTTATACTCATCATAAAAACTCCAACAAAACTATTTTTAAAAAATGTGAATCAGTGAACCAATATGTATGCTTTTATGTATGCAGATGACCATGTTCTTTACACTGTTACAACTAAAATTACAGAAACCTACATGTTGTAAATTATGAATTTAATATAGTTCCTTATAACAGTATATTGATACTGCAAATATTATTTTAATCTGATAGATAGGAAATTTGATAACTATGTTCTCTGTTGCGTATCCAGCTTTCACCTCTGAACCTTCTAATTTCCATTTTTCTATAAGCAGCTTACTGCACAAATTCAGCTTTGAGAGCAACATTTCTTTCTTTTTTTTTTTATCACTCAGAATCGAAAAATGATTGACAGGTCTGTTTGAATGCAATTATTTAGAAACTGAATTTGGTGTGTCATTGTACAGAATGGCAGAAAATAGGAAGTTAGTTGACTTTCACAGAGGCTAATTTGCCAAAACATGTTTGCATATTCCAAAATTCTTTCATCTTGGTTTGGAAGAAGCATGTGTAATCTTTTCAGGTCTAGAAAGTGTGTGGATTCTGGCAGTATTTTATTTCTTATTTTATCTTTCAGACAGATAAGTAGCTTCGTTATGAACAAACAATAGGTTTCTGTTTTCTGTAACCTGGAGTGATCTCTCCCTGTATTGTTACATTAAAAGCAAACATGGGAGATGTGGAAGGGAGGCATTTTAGGTTTCTGTTTCAAGAATTGATAGAAAAAGTATAAATAGTAAAAAAGACTTGTCACTATTTAACGGGTCCATTGCTTTTCTTGTTCAGATACTTTCAAACACCCGATTAAAGGTTCCTTTAGGATGTTAATGTCAGGACTGTTAGAAATGTGCCCTTGCATAGAACCGATATGTGCCACTGCGGAAGAGGCAAAATGTCCATGTTCTATCACCTGAGGAAGGAAGCCAATCAAGGTAAAGATTAGTCTGCCCTAGCGTTTGGCCAGGGTGTCTGTTGGAAATGTGCACTTTATGCAGGGTCACCCTGTATTGTTTTGTGTTTTTGCTGAACCCCCGTTGTTGCTGGCTATAGCACTCTGTGCATTTTACCCCTCGGCTAACAAGCGGTGAAGTGATTGCGCTACTCTTTTCAACACAATGAAATTGGTATGCATCGTATTTGCATATTTAACTTACATTTAAATCCCTAGTATATGTTACCAAGATTTACCCAGGGCCTGTAAATTATATGTCACAAGTACAGTGTACCACCCTTTGTGCCATCTGCTACAGTGACAATGTAAACGTGACTGCAGGCCTGCCATCAATAGCCTGGCTGTGCAAGATTTATGTGCAAAACTGACCTGTCAATGTAACCCCTTTTAACAGGCCTAAACCTTCCTTTTGAATATTCATGCCAACCCTATGTAGCAGTGGTGTAACAAAACTTGAGGGGCCCCCCTTGCACTGTGCCTGGAGGGGTTCACCTCTAGACTTAGAAGCTGTCAGGCCAGGGTACTGTGTTGAACGTCCCAGGAGTTTGGGGCCCATTGCATCATGGGGGCTGCATGTGCCTTTGTTATGCCACTGCTAAGTAGGCCTGCTTACCCAGAAGCAGGATGAATGTTTTTTGAATGTATGAATTTTAATTGTTTAAAGTAAAACATGTCAGTACAGTGAAAAATCCATAAAATCTATTTACGCTTTAGCAGGGTTGTCTCTTCCACAGGAAAACATTGGTATGCAATATTAAGTTTGATAAATGTTTTATCTGCCTATGAAATACCCAAAAAATTTTTTTAGACTTTTTGAAATGTTTATTACAAGTCCAATTCACTGGTGAAGTCAGATTTGTAATAAATATTTTACAAAGATGACTTTTAAAAAGTTGCCTTTGCCCTGCCTGATTTCGACTTTGGCAGTTGATATGATCCAACCTCCAAAGCCGCAGGGAGAAGGCTGCTGTCATACCAGCAGCCTCCCCTCCAGTCATATTACAATGTTTCCACTGGGCTGACTGGCGGAAACATTGTATTACGACGTTTCTGCTGGTCAGACTGGTGGAAGCAGTGTCATGGCATTGGCCTTGGCTCCCTTAAGAGACCTGAGGCCAATGCCCTGGCACAAATACACCCTCGGAATGGAGATAGTGCACATTCTGAGGGTGCTGGCAGGGGGATCCCTGCTATGCCCATGCCATGCACATGAACAACCCTGTGGCCCCCCACACAGGCTTTCTGAGGCCTTTTTCATGGCAGGGACCCTGCCATGAAAAGGCTGGCGAAAAGAGGTCTCGGGATCAGCAAGGCGCGGCTGACCATGACTCTGAATGCCACCACCCGCCATGATCCATGATTCGGGCAGTGGTGGTAATCTGGCAGTCTGGCTGCCAGGAGTGATGCTGTCTGACCTTCACCACGGGTTTGGCGGCTGCTAGAAATGGGGTCTTTGGTTGGCAGTCAGGTTCCCCCCTGTCCAAGCAAGGACCCTCACTCTAGTCAGGGCAAAGAAGGAACACACCTGGTTAACTCCCACTCACCCCCTTGGTAGCTTGGCACGAGCAGGAATGATTATCCCAGAAGTAATGTGTCAAGTATTGGTACCAACCCACACAGTAATTCAGTGAAAACACTAGAAAATGTACACCACACCAGTTTAGAGATATAGGCAAAATGTATCTAAATCAAACAAGACCAAAATGACAAAAATCCAACATACACAAGTCAAGGTATGAATTTTCAAAATAATAGGAGACTTATTCCATAGAAGACAAATATTCGAAGTACCTGTGTTGTGTAGCCATTTTTGCTATTGCTCCATGCACGTTAGTTTAATACACTAGGCCGCTGTACACTTTGACCTAGATATATTTTATTCAGCTTTGCATTGTTATTTTTACAATAACCAGTTTTACGTTCTTGTTTTAATTTCTTCTATCTAACTGTTTTGCTTAGCCCAGCACTGTGTTCTCAAACAAGACATTCTTGATCACTTTGTGCTTCAGTCAAGGCTACAGTTTGGTACATTGCCGGTGAACGTGGTAGAAGTTTAGTCTCCAACATTCGTCCCCCAAGGATCCTCCCTCAGCCCTACCTTGTTCAACGTCTACATGGCCCCCCTCGCCAAACTGGCCCGCCAACATCATCTCAGCATCATCTCCTACGCCGACGACACCCAGCTCGTCCTCTCCCTGACCAAAGACCCGCTCACTGCCAAAACAAACCTCCACGAGGGACTAAAAGCCATCGCCGATTGGATGAACAACAGTCGCCTGAAACTCAACTCCGACAAGACGGAAGTCCTCATCCTCGGGCGCACTCCCTCGGCCTGGAACGACTCATGGTGGCCCTCCGACCTCGGACCCCCGCCCACCCCTGCCAACCACGCAAGAAACCTCGGCTTCATCCTGGACTCCGCCCTCACCATGTCCAAACAGGTCAGCGCCGTCTCCTCCTCCTGTTTCAACATCCTTCGAATGCTCCGCAGAATCTTCAAGTGGATTCCAACAGAAACCAGAAAGACGGTGACCCAGGCCCTCGTCAGCAGCAGACTTGACTACGGCAACGCACTCTACACAGGCATCCCAACCAAAGACATCAAACGACTCCAACGTATCCAAAATGCCTCCGCCCGACTGATTCTCGACATACCCCGCCGATGTCACATCTCCCCTCACCTGAAGGAACTCCACTGGCTCCCGGTAGACAAGAGGATCACCTTCAAACTCCTCACCCACGCTCACAAGGTGCTTCACAACACCGGACCCTCCTACCTCAACACCAGACTTAACTTCTACACTCCAACTCGTCAACTCCGATCCGCCAACCTCGCCCTCGCCATCGTACCCCGAATCCAGCGCAAGACCTCCGGCGGCAGATCCTTCTCCTTCCTCGCCGCCAAGACCTGGAACTCTCTCCCCACACCTCTACGCCAGACCCAGGACCTCCTCGCATTCAGAAGGCTCCTCAAGACCTGGCTCTTCGACCGCTAAACAGCAGCGCTCCACGCCCCCTCCCCCTCCCCCCAGCGCCTCGAAACCCTGACGGGTACATAGCGCGCTTTATAAATATTGTGATTGATTGATTGATTGATTAGAAAATACACATCCTTACGTAGGGACATTTTCTTAGAACATTAGCTGTGTTATTATAAAAACACTTCCTAGTCCCATTTCACGTTAAGAGGGAGATTCCAGCCAGGGAACCACAACTGTATGCCGATTACTGAATGCTTCGCTGCAGATGCTAACGCATACTACAGGCCTTTGCTCAGGTATGAGGGTCAATGTCCTCCCGGGGGAACCTGAAAGGCAGAATTAGAGCTTAACATGCTGTGCTCAAATTATGACTCAGATAGAAAGTAGTCCATCAATTCTAGTGGCAATATGATAGCGTTATTCTTATGCTTCACTCTCATCATCACCATTTTAATATTGTCATGTTGTGTCATTCTGGTTATTGCAGCTCATCCTTTGCTATCTAAAATGCAGTTGTTTTATTAAACCAGTCTTTAAAACTCATACTGCTTTTATTGTCATTTATATATGAGACTGAATTACGAATGAGAGAACCACATGCGACCTGAGTGACCACGCCTTCCCTGAGAAGTATGATATGTCATGCGCTTGGCTGCCCAATCATCTCTACCTTTCGGGAGAGATGAGGCACTGCTAGTAACCCAGATTTGGAGCAAACGGGGGTCACCCACTGTGAGTCAGACTCAGTCTCCCACACCGTGGACGATCTTGCTGCTCAAAATCCAGTAGTCTCATTAGAATAATGAGAGCCTACGCGACACCTGGTTTGCATCAAAAATAAGGCTGAATGGACGAGCGTGCGTTGGAAAAGTCAGCAGTGCGTTGATGTCTTTCTCGCAAGTGCGTCATATTCTTCTCCGGTCAGGTCGGCGATGCAATGTTTTTCTACCTCACAAGAGAGGGATGCGCCGATTTCCGGATGGGGCACTTCGGATCCGTGCAGGTTCTCAATTACTTTGATGCCCCGCAACGACGCGTGTGAAATCCGGTCGCACGGTGTTGGAAAACTGAGATGCGTAGGTTTTGCGTCATTATCAGCAGCTGCTAGCGGGTGTTGTGTCGTTTCTCCAGCTGTGCTGCATCGATCTCCCAGCGCGATGCAGGTGGAGCATCGATCTTTACAGTGAATTGGGCGGCATGTTGTTTATCAGTTGCGTTGCAGGTGGTGCATCAAAAATTTCCCCATACGGTGTTCGGTGTGTGGATTTCAGTCCTTTTTATGCCAGCTTCACCTGTCAAGGGCCCAGGGACTAGGTGGGGCACCACATGTCCTGGCATGAGTCTCCGCAGAGGGTCCAGGTGCTGGCAGATGAAGTATTTGATGGCCCTGAGACTTCAGAACAGGGGGCATGCTCAGTCCAAGCCCTTGGAGATTCTTCTCAAGCAGGAATGCACAACAAAGTCCTGTCTTTGTTCCCTTTCACAGGCAGAAGCAGCAACTGCAGGGTAGCCTAATAAAGCACAGTCACAGGCAGGGGTAGCACTTCTCCTCAGCTGTTCAACTCTTCTCCTTGGCAGAGGTTCCTCTTGGTTCCAGAAGTGATCTAAAAGTCTGGGGTTTTGGGTCCAATACTTATTCCCCTTTCTCCCTTTGAAGTAGGCAAACTTCATAGGAAAGTCTCTGTTGTTTACAGGATCCTGCCTTGCCCAGGCCAGGCCCCAGACCCACACCAGGAGGTTGGAGACTGCATTGTGAGAGCGCAGGCACAGGCCATTCAGGTGTAAATGACCACTCCTTCCTCCACTCCAGCCCAGGATATGCAGGCTACATCCCAGCTCCCTTTGTCTCACTGTCTGGAGGAGATTCACAAACAGTCAGTTTGATCCAGACAGAAAATCCATAACCAGGCAGAGTCACTGAATTGTTAAAGCAAGAAAATGCCTACTTTCTAAAAGTGGCAATTTCAAACAAACAATCTAAAAACCAACTTCACTAACAGATATATTTTTAAATTGTGAGTTCAGAGACCCCAAACTCCAATCTCTCAAAGGGAAACTGCACTTTACAAATATGTAAAGGCAGCCCTCATGTTAACCTATGAGAGATAAAGGCTGTGCAACAGTGAAAACCGAATTTGGCAGTATATCACTGTTAGGACATGTAAAACACATCACCTTTAACATACACTGCACCTTGCCCATGGCTACCTAGTGCCTACCTTAGGGGTGCCTTACATGTATAAAAAAGGGAAGGTTTGGGCCTGGCAAGTGAGTACACTTGCCAGTTCCAATTGGCAGTTTAAAACTGCACATACAGACACTGCAGTGGCAGGACTGAGCCATGTTTACAGGGCTACTTATGTGGGTGGCACAATCAGTGCTGCAGGCCCACTAGTAGCATTTGATGTACAGGCCCTAGGCACTCCAAGTGCACTTTACTAGGGACTTACTAGTAAATCAAATATGCCAATCAGGGAAAAAAACATTAAAGATGTAATTTCACATAGGGAGCATTTGCAGTTTTGCAGTGGTAAAGTACCCAGAGTAACAAAAACAGCAAAAACAGAGTCCAGCACACAGCAACAACCTGGGAAGTAGAGGCAAAAGTTTGGGGGACACAACGCTAAGGATGCCAAGTCTAACACGGTTGAAAGTGGGAAGAATAACCCAACCTCATGGGAGTTCTCTTCACTAAGGCAAAAGAATCTGGACAGCCCATCAGCATTGGCTTGTGTTGTTCCGGGTTGGTTTTCCACTGTAAAGTCCATCTCCTGTAGGGAAATGGACATCCTCAACAGTTTTGGATTCTGACCCCTCATCTGCATTAACCATCTGAGGAGCCTGCAGTCGGTTTGAATGCGGAAGTGAGTCCCAAACAAGTAAGGTCTTTGCTTCTTCAGTGCCCATACCACAGCAAAAACGTCATGCTTAATTGCACTCCACCTACGTTCCCGGGCAAATGACCTTCTAATGAAGGCTACAGGCTGGTCTAGGCCCTCTTCATTTAGCTGTGATGACACTGTGATGACACTGCTCCTACACCATGCTCTGAAGCATCAGTCTGCACAACAAATTCTTTGGAGAAGTCATGTGCCTTCACAATGGGCACCATGCACATGGCTGCCTTCAGGTCATCAAAAGCTGTCTGGCAAAACTCAGTGCAGATCACCTTTCTGGGCTGCTTTTTGGAGGTTAACTCAGTCAGGGAAGCAACAATAGTGCCATACCCCTTGACAAACCTCCTATAGTATCCGGTGAGACCTAAAACAGCTCTCACCTCAATCTGGGTCTTGGGAGGCTCCCAAGCCAGAATGGTGTACATTTTTGGCTTTAGGGGTGCCAGCAGGCCACTTCCCAACTGGTGTCCCCAGTACACTACAGAACCCTGCTCTATTTGGCATTTGCTAGCCTTAAAGGTGAGACCTGCCTTCTGCAGGGCCTCTAGCACTTTACAAAAGTGCTGCAAGTGTTCCTCCCAAGTAGAGCTGTACACAGCAATGTCATCCAGGTAGGCTGTACTGAAATCATCCAGTCCAGCCAACACCTGGTTGACCAACCTCTGAAAGGTGTCAGGGGCATTCTTCATCCCAAAGGGCATCACCCTAAATTGGAAGGGCCCATCTAGGGTGGAAAATGCAGACCTCTCCTTGGCCCCCTCAGTCAGGGAAATCTGCCAATATCCAGACATTATGTCAAATGTGTTGAAATAGTTGGCAGCCCCTGACCGATCAATGAGCTCGTCAGCTCGGGGGATGAGGTGCGCGTCAGTCTTAGTGATCACATTGAGCCCCCGGTAATCCACACAGAACCTGATTTCTAGGGTGGCACCAGAAGCAACAGCTGTTGGGACCAAGAGCATGGGGCTGGCCCAAGGGCTATTGGAGAACTCAATTAACCCAAAGGATAACATTTTTGATACCTCATCCTTTATGTTGGCCCTAACCTTGTCAGTCACTCGTTAAACCTTATGTTTAACAGGAGGACTGTCTCTGGAGTCCACTTCATGTGTACACAGATGAGTGACCCCTGGGATCAAGGAAAATAGAGGGGCAAACTATAACAACACTTGGCGACAGTCCCTCTGTTGCTCTGGGGTCAGGGAGGGGGAGAGGTTCACACCCTCTACTGAACCATCTTTCTCTTTGGCGGACAGGTGGCCAGGAAGAGGCTCACTTTCTTCCTCCACCCCATCATCTGTTGCTAGGAGCACTGCTACCTCTGTCCTCTCAAAATGAAGTTTGAGGCGATTGACATGTAGGACCCTCAAAGGGTTCCTGTGAGTCCGTAAGTTCACCAGATAGGTGACATCACTCTTGTGTTTCAACATCTCAAATGATCCAGTCCACTTATGTTGGAGAGCCCTAGGCTCCACTGGGGCCATCACCCAAACCTTTTGGCCAGGCTGGAACTCAACCAGGGTGGCATTCTGGTTGTACTAGCACTTCAGATCTTCTTGGCTTGCTTCCAGATTCTCTTGGGCGAGCTTCCTGAAGCGGGCTGTCTGGTTCCTAAAAGCCAGCATGTAACTGAATACATCCTGGGGGGCTTACTGGAGCCCTTCCCCAAGCCTTCACTAACCAGACTCAAAGGTCCCCTGACAGGGTCAAAAGGGCTAAATCCAAGACGCTTTTGAGGCACCTCCCTGTATGCGAACAGAATGCATGGCAACAGGATGTCCCACTTACGCCTCAAGTGCTCTGACAGGCCCATTATCATGCCTTTCAAGGTACAGTTGAATCTCTCAACTAGACTGTTAAACTTGGCATCCTTGGAGTGGTCTCCTCTAATTTTTTGCCTGTTTTAAAGGTTGTTGATGTGTGCTGGACTCTATTTTTGCTGTTTTGGTTACTATGGGCACTGCTATCCAGTGCTAAAGTGCATGTACTCCTATGTAAAATGTATGTGTAATTCGCTTTCCATGATTGGAATATTTGATTTATTTACTAGAAAGTCCTTAGTACAGTGCACTAGAGGTGCCCAGGGCCTGTAAATCAAATGGTTCTAGTGGGCCTGCAGCACTGGTTGTGCCACCACATTAGTAGCCCTGTAAACATGGTTCAGACCTGCCACTGCAGTGTCTATGTGTGCGGTGTTAAACTGCCAATTCGACTTGGCAAGTGTACCCACTTGTCAGGCCCAACCATTCCCTTTTCTTACATGTAAGGCACCCCTAAGGTAGGCCCTAGGTAGCTCCATGGGCAGGGTTCAGTGTATGTGGGACATATACTTCTGTGTTTTACATATCCCAACAGTGACATACTGCCCAATTAGTTTTTCACTGTTCCAAGGCCTCTCTCTCTCATAGTTTAACATGGGGGCTGCCTTTAAATGTTATAAAAGTGCAGGTTCCCTTTGAGAGAAGATAGACATGTGGAGTTTGGAGTCTCTGAACTCACAATTTAAAAATACATTTTTTAGTGAAGTTGGTTTTTAGATTGGGTGTTTGAAAATGTCACTTTTGGAAAGTAGGCATTTTCTTGCTTAAACCATTCTGTCACTCTGCCTGTTTGTGGACTTCCTGTCTGGGTAAGTTTGACAGTTGAGCTGTTTGAACCTCTCTCTAGACAGTGACACAAAGGGAGCTGGGGTGTAGCCTACATATACTGATGAGCCATCTGTGCTGGGAGGAAAGGGAGGAGTGATCACTCACACCTGAAAGGGCTGTGCCAGCCATCACACAATGCAGTCTCCAACCCCCTGGTGTGTGTCTGGGACCTGGCCTGGGCAGGGCAGGATCTTACAAACAAGAGAGACTTTCCTTTGAAGTTTGCCTACTTCAAAGGCAGAAAGGGGTATAATAAGAACTCCCAAAAACCTTGAAAATTAGATCACTTCTGAAATCAAGAGAAACCTTTGTCAAGGAGAAGAGCTGAAGAGTTGAGGAGAAGTGCTGTCCCTGCCTGTGACTGTGCTTCGTTTTGCCTTTCCTGCAGTTGCTGCTTCTGCCTGTGAAAGGGGGCAAAGACCGGACTTTATTGTGCATTCCTGCTTCAGAAGAATCTCCAAGGGCTTGATCTGTGCTTGCCTCCTGTTGTTGAAGTCTCAGGGCCATCAAAGACTTCCCCTGCTAGCACCTGGACTCTCTGCTGAGACTCCTGCCCTGCCAAGTGGTGTCCTACCCAGTCCCTGGGCCCTTGAGAGGTGAAGCTGGGAGCTAAGAACTGAAAATCCACGCAAAGACCGCTGTGTGGGGAAATCTTCGATCCACCACCCTCCTCCCGGCTGAGAAACGATGCGCCGACAGACTCACAGCTAAAATTGATGCTCCACCTGCATTGCGGCTGGAAGCTGCTGCTGTTAACAACGCGGGGTGGTTTATTGACACCGTGCAACCGGATTTCAACGCAACATCGCTGGGCGCAGAAAATCAATGCAACGTCTGCCTGGACCTGAGGTGCACGTCTGGATCAACGCATGGCTCTCTTGTGGGAGAGAAGAAACGAAGCACGCCGACCCGACCAGAGGAGGAACGATGCATGTTCTCGCTTTTTTGACGCACACTCGCCCGTGCGGCTTTATTTGGATGCTACCGAGGTACTTTTGTGCGCTAACAGTGTTCTCGCTGTTCTCTAAGGATTGAGACTCCTATTCTTTTAAAAATTCATATCTTGACCTGTGTTATGTCATTTTGTAGTGTTTTCACTGAGTTACTGTGTGTGTTGGTACAAATACATTACACATTGCTTCTGAAGTTAACCGTGCCTGCTCTTGCCAAGCTACCAATGGGGTGAGCAGAGGTTAGGTGAGGGTAATTCTCGTTTACCCTGGCTAGAGTGAGAGTCCCTGCTTGGACAGGTGGTAACCAGACTGCAGAGAGGATTAGACTTGTATTTGTACTTGAGATACAGTAATTAAGTGTACACTACTGTTTTCAGTGCAGACCATTACGTGACCATATACTACTTGTCTTTATGATTTTAGCTTTTTCTCTTTTTGGACTCTTTTTGTTCTACTTCCATATGATTCCTGATCTTTGATTGGCTTTTTTAAACTTTATTGGGAACTCGTTTTTCTGCCTTTGTAACTTTGCACTTTTAAGTCTTCATCATGTCTCAGTCTGGAGATGCATTAGATGGAGCTGCATTTGATTTAGCGAAACTGGAGAGCTATAAAGTTGCCCAGTTGAGGCAGTTCTGCAAAACCTTGCTTGTCCCATTAAAGGCTCCACCAGGAAGGAGTTGAAAAAGACACTGAGGGCCTGGGTAACAGCCAAGGAGGCTGAAGGGTACACAGAGTGGGGGGAGGATGAGGGTGAGGAGGTGCAATCCATACACAATGGTATAGAGGGTGGGTCTGTTATGTCCAGGGAGAGAGTCTCCAGGGCAGGTAGCAGTATGTCATCAAAGGGTCTGACTCCTGAAGAATTACAGGACAGACAGTCAGAGAGGGCTCACCAGCTGGAGTTGGAAACGTTTTGGATGCAAAGGGAGATGGGAGAAAGGAGGATGGCCATAGAGGAGAAGAAGATACTGCTGGCTCATGAGCTCAGCTTGAGGGAGCTGGATCAGAGGAGCTAGTCCAGTAGGGATGGTGGCAACAATATGACAGTGCAGCCTGAGAGAAGGATGCACATTCCTAAAGACCTTGTGAAGGATTACAAAAGGGAGGATGACATATTCTTGTGGTTCAAGGGGTATGAGTCTGCTCTTCATAAGAATCTGGTCCCTCAAGCTCACTGGGGGGCAGATCTGTGGAGGTACTTTTAGGTAGAGGGGATTGATATTCTGACATCCTTAGGGGAACCCCAGGGGCTCACATAATCTATCATGAAGGATGCCCTACTCACAAGGTATGGTCTCACACCTGAGCAGTATAAGGATAGGTTTAGGTCCTATAAGAAGAAGGAATCTCAAATATGGTTGGAATGTGTTGATTCTTTTTGCAGGTCACTGGATTGTTGGGAGAAGGCCAGTAAGGGGAGAACATATGAGGGGCTTTACAATTTAATTGCTTGGGAGCACTGTACAGTTTATGTTTTCCAGAACTGCACCATCACCTAATTGACAGCAAGCTGACAGACCCCAGGAAGCTTGTGCAGGAAGCGGACCACTGGGAGAGCAGCAGGGTCCAGAAGAGTTATGGAGGAGACCACACCAAGGGTATGTGTCCCTCTCAGAAGAAAGGGGGTTAAGAGTAAACAAGGGGAGTTCTCTAAAGGGCCCCAACCTAGTTCCCAGGGCAAGGATTCCCAGCCCCCCATTGAAAAGAAGCCATGGTTCTCCAAAGGCAAACCTGTGGAAGGGTGTCCCCCACGTAAGTGTTATGCATGTGACCAGTTGGGTCATGTGAGGGGGGCCCCCAAATTCCCCAGGAGTATACCGGCACCCACTGGTGCTCAGTCCCAGAGATTGACTAGTGTAGCGCTTGGGGAGGAGTTGGTTCCAGGTGGGTGGGAGCCAGCTGAGATGACCCTTGTCTCATTGGGGGACAGTGAGATGGTCCAGAGAACCCTCGTGCCTGAGAACACTAAAAAGTACAGGCAGTGGGTGACCATTAATGGACAGAGGGTGGAGGCTCTGAGAGACTCAGGAGCCAGTGTGACTACAGTGAGGAGTCACCTGGTGTCTGAACAGCAGATAGAGTGGGTGGCATGGTCCACCAAGACCAGGATGAACCTTTTGCCCATGGCTGTCTTGGGATCCAGAGGCCCCACAATGTCAATACCAACACTCTCAAAGGGGGTGCTGACCACAGTAAAAGGTTAAGGGGGAGCCTTACATTCCCCCACTCTTGACACTTGCCTGACAAGTTTGGCAATACCTACAGTGTGCATCTGAGTGCCTGCACATTTGGGGCCAGTAGAAGTGGGTGACAAGCCGTTCAAAGGTCTTGTCTTGCCCCAAATGTCCAGCTAAAGGCACATCATGAGCCAGGCCCAGTAGGAAGGCTCTGATGCACTGGGGTACCACCAGCACACAGGCTGACCCAGGCTCAGCAACCATAGCATCACTATATAGGAGGTCATCCTCCCAGTAGATCAAGTGCTATCCATACTTTTTGCCAAACGATTGGTCTGCAGATTTCTCCCGCAAACCCTCCAGAGTAGGGCATGTCTTCTGTGCCTCACAGAATGCTTCCCTGGTGGGTCCTCCTTCCTGCTGCCATTGAGTCGGCTCAGGGACCTCACCCAGTTCAGCCACTTGTTCTCCTGTAGGCTCCATGGCATCCCCCTCAGGTTCAGTCTCCTCCTGGACCGAGTGGGTTTCACGTGCCCCATACCCATCCTCCTTCTGGCAGACACCTGGGCCACTCTTTCAGGCTCCAGGGTCTTGTGATCACCCTGATAGGCTTTCATCGACTGGGTGGACACACCCACCTACCCAGGCAGACCAAACATCTCCAAGTGAGACCTGCGTTCCACATCCTTCTTTTTTTTAAAAAACAACATTATTTTTGCATTTTTTAACCTTCGGTACATTCAAAAACTTGCACCATAACCACATTTGCACACATAGGCTGGTCCCCCCAACAGTACTTTATGATATGGCATTTCTGAGTTAGTCTGTTTCCCAACGTTCAAAGGTACAAAAAGTGTGCCACATAGAAATTCATCATATTCAAAGTAACTTTGCAAATACTATTTATTGTAGCCAAGGCTGCCCCAGCGCTATTGCTGAGTACTCAAGGAGACATCCTGCCCTGTGTCTTCATGCTCAGCAATACTTGTAACCATCTCTTGCCATGTCAGTATAGTCCCCTCAAGGTGTTCATCTCTCCTAACCTGCCTTAAGTGTATTTCTTCTGCCAACGCCCATTCCTTGACGTCTGTACACCATGTTTGTATGCTTGGCCCCCATGCACTCATCCAAGTAATCGCCACCCTTTGCCTGGCCAACTCCGGTGCCAAATGCACAAATTTCCATTCCATTTTTTTGCCTTTTTTTCTCTTAACATCCCCCAAAAGGCAGTGCATAGGAGTTTGTTCAACTCTCACCGCCCCCACTTCTCCTAAAGTTTGGACCACTGCCTCCCAGAAAGTTTGTACTATGTGACAGTCCCAAGCTAAGTGTAAGAAAGTTGCTGGTCACGCATTGCAGCGGGGGCATCCGCCATCTCTGCTAGGATCGATTCTGTGGAGGAAGGCCGGAGTGACATACGTACAATGTATATAGTTAAAATGTATCAGCTTGAATCTGGCATTACAGGTCCCCCGACGGAGCAAAGCACACAATGCCTTCCACTGCTCCTCCCCCAATGGCTTAGTCAGGTCTCCATCCCATGCCACACGTGCTCGCAAAACAGGCTTGGGTGTATCTGCTATCATGGCTTTATATATGTGTGATATAAGATGACTTCCCATCCCCCCATATTCCAGGAGCAGCCGAAGCAGGACTGATGAGGGCGGGGCCTCCGGGTGAGTGGGCCATATCTCTTGGGTTATATGAAGGATGCTGGCATATGTTAAGAACTGTCCTTGATTCAACCCGAAAGTATCCTGTGCCACCTCGAATGTGAAAAAGGTATCATGGGGCTAGAGGTCTGCAAGAGTCAAGAACCCAGCCTCCTGCCAAAGTTGAGGATCCAGCGTGGCGGCCAAGTGTCTGTATACCGGAAGCTCCCAGAACTCCAAGTCCCGTGCAAAGGGCGTGCGCCGCATGATTACTTTTACCACCCGCATCCCGAACTTTGCTGTGTGTTGCATTAGGTATGGAAGTGATTGTTCCCCTCTATTCCCCGCTTGCAGCAGCTGTGTCAGGGTTTCGAACCGGGTATCATCCCTTTGTAGGGTTTTTTCCCAGTTATCACCCTCCGTTGATCAAAGCCTGCGTATTGTAACTGGGAGGCTAAATAATAGTACTCCAAATTAGGTAATGCCAGCCCCCCCTCCTCGAGGTGGAGCTGAAGAGTCTCCTGATTTACCCTGCAGCGACCCCCCACCCACACCAGGGACACCAGCAATGAGTGGAGACGTTTAAAGACCGAGCAAGGGAGTGTATCAAGCGAATTTTGCAAGGTGTACAAGCATTGAGGTAAAAATACCATCTTTGCAATCACGACTCGTCCCATTATTGATAGTGGGAGGGAGTTCCAAAAGCGCACCGAACTCTCCACGCCCGAGAACACCCTTTCAATGTTGAGCTGATTCCGACACTGAGGCGTGTGGGCCACTATTATCCAGAGATATCAGAAATGGTCAGTCTCCCATCGCAGGGGCATGGTCGGCAGCACTACTGGTGGGATGCGCTTTAAATTCCCCAGAGGGAATATCAGAGACTTGTTTTCATTGATTCATAGCCGAGACAAATGCCCAAAGGTCACTAGCTCCTGCATCAAGACATCCCTCAGATAAAAAAGTGTATCATCGGCATTGAGCGATAGCAGGTGGCATTTCCCACCGAGCCAAATACCCCACCTCTCCATTTCCCACCTAAGCTTGCATGCTAAGGGCGCCAGGGCCATTGCAAAGAGCAGTGGCGACAAAGGACACCCCTGCCGGGTCTCCTTCTGTATCCTGAGACTGTCTGAGCACTGTCCCCCATTCTGACCCTCGCCGACGGTTCGGTGTATAGGATTTCGATCCACCACTGAAATTGAGGTCCCACCCCAAAGGCATCCAGGACCCGGTGGAGGTACGCCCAGTTAACTGTGTCAAACGCTTTGGCTATATCTACCAATACCAGTGGTAAGTCCTCATCACTGTCCTCAACCCCATGAAGGACATGCATAAGCCTATATGAATTCACAGTGGTATTTCGCCCCGGTATGAAGCCACAATGGTCCGAATGGACCAAATGAGTCACCTCGTTAGCAAGTCGCACTGCCAGGATTTTAGACAGGATCTTTACGTTGAGGTTAATCATTGTGGTCGGGCGGGAAGTCGCCGGATCGGAGGCCACCGTCCCCGATTTAGGGATCATTGCTATGAGGCCTTCCTGCATCGAGTCTGGCAACATCTTGGCATTGAACGCCTCATTGTATACAGCCAATAGCCGTGGAGTGAGTAACATCGCAAATGTCTGATAGAATTCTCCTGTGAATCCGTCTGATTTATTTAATGGCCACCATCAGTTCCTCCAGAGTGAAGTCTGCTTCCAGCGTCCCCACTCCTGCTTCACTCAACTGGGGGAGATGCACCTCCGTCAGATATTCCCCTAATCTATCTATGTTTGGGTCTCCAGGGTTCTCGTATACTCCCTCCAGGTGATCCCTAAATATTGTGACTATATCATGTTCTCTGTTCGCTTCTCCACAAAGGGCATTCGTCAGGTGGAGTGCTAAAGTGCATGGCTGTTCCTGCCGGAGGATCTATGCAAGGAGTTTCCCGGAGCCATCACCCTCACGGTGCAGGAATTGTCAATATGATTTTAAAGTGTAATGCTCCAGCCCGTCTCTGGTTTCAATCATCTAACGTAGCAGGTTAACTTCCTCCCCTTGAGTGGTAGGCCCGTGCTGCACCCTGCTGGGATGCTTCCAGGACATCTTCTCTATCAGTCAGTTCTGCCTTGAGACTCTTCCGCACTCCACATGTAAACCCCATACAACCTCCCCGAAGCACTGTCTTACATGCTTCCCATTCTGTCGCGCAGCTGTGCGTGGACTTCCAATATGTTCCATGTATTCTGTTAGTAATTGTGTCAGTGTGTCTCTTCCCACCAGATCCTGAAGTACCTCAGGAGGGAATCTCCAGCTATAGAGAGTAAGAAAGGGACAGCCCCATTAAATGACACATGCCACAGGGGTCTGGTCCGACAAATATCATGTAAGGTGAGATACTTGCTGCACCCTAGGCGTGGTATGTTGAGTGAGCAATATGAGATCGAGCCGACTGAAAGCACCATGAGTATTCAAGTAACAGGCGTATTCCCTACAGTCTGAGTGGGTGTCCCTCCAAATGTCTGTGAGCCCAAGGTGTGACATTGTGGTCTTCAAATCTGCAGTCATTCTTGGCTTGGTCCCCTGTCTGGGGGGTGTCTGTCCAAGTTCCTATCTATAATACAATTGAAGTCCCCCACCCAAAAGACATCAGATCCCATGTGTCTGGACAGCTCACTAGCTATGGCGGGGTAGAATGTGGGGTCATCCGTATTCTGGGCATATGAGTTGAGTATTTCCAATTGGTGACCATCCAAGGTCCCTCTAAGCAGGATGTATCTGCCTTCTAGATCTGGCTCAATTGAGCGCAGTGCAAAAGGGACCCCCGGGGCCAACCAAATGTGTACTCCCCTAGCAAAAGATGAGAAAGTAGATTAGTAGTTCTGCCCCCTCCATTTTTTGCCAGTTTCTGCGCTTTAGCTTCCGTCAGATGAGTTTCTTGGAGGTAGGCTATACTGACTCCTCAGAGTTTAAGCAATGACATCACCCTGTATCGTTTGGAGTCTGTGCCAAGTCCCCTCACATTCCAAACCTGTTTCTTACTCCATCAAGACATCCTGCTGTCTGCTTGCTGTAGCTCTTTGGTCATACCTAAAACCCAGCGTATTATACCAGCATTGCCATACAGTGGTTCATGACCCATCAACCCGGAAAAAATCAGTCCAGTATGACCGCCTGGCACGCTCATGTTCGTCTCTGCGTTGCTGACTCTGCAGTGCAGCAAACTGGCAAGTCCACTCGTCCAGGACCGTGTCTCTCAGCTCTCCAGTAGAACAGTCCCTCGGGTTGCCCCATCTGACATCATCTCCAGGTTGGAGCCCCGGCCGCATGGGGCAGGCTCCCCGGAGGGCTCCGGCTCCCACGACCGGTACGTCCTCCCCCGCGAGCTGGACTGTGACATGTACATAGTATCATCTTCCCGTGTTTGGATCTCGTGTGTGGTTGACGCTTCTCGCCCGCAGGGTCCCCCGCCAGGATTGATAGGAGCTCCTGCTGGTCGCTCGTATCATGTCCTTTTCCCTCTCCTGACCTCTCGGCAGCGGCCCGCGGCCCCTGGTACTCCAATTTCCAACCAGTCCCACACCTCTTGCGACGTCTCGAAGAAGTGTGCCTTGCCATTGTGGATGACTTTCAATTTGGCCGGATATAACAGCATATATGTGAGCCCCATTGCCTTTAATTCCTGTTTCTCTGCCAAGAAGGATTTGCGCTGTTCCTGCACCTGTTTGGTGTAGTTGGGGAATATGGCAATAGTACAATTTTCCATATTGCGGTACTTGCTGTTCATGGGTCGCTCTTAGGATGCAGTCTCTATCCCTGCAGTTGAGGACTTTTGCAATGATGGCTCTAGGGGGGGCCCTCGGAAGGGGCAAAGCCACCAGGGCCCTGTGCGCCCTCTCAATGACAAACAACTCCGTGGGCCTCAGTGATGATCTGATCCACTCTTCCAGAAAACGCTCCGCCGCGGTCCCCTCCGGTTTCTCTGGGAACCCCAACACCCGAATGTTGCTGCTGCGGGAAATGCCCTCTGCATCCTCCACCCGCCTGCCAAGCTCAGCCACCTCTGCGTGTACGGAGATCATCTGTTTTTTCAGTGAGGCCACTTTCCCCTGGAGGGACCCTATGTTAGTTTCCGCTGTGTTGACTTTCTTTGAGACTTTGCAGAGGTCTGTTCTTAGTAAATTAAGATCAATGGATACAGTCTATATCTGTTGTTCCAGCCCTGAGCGGAGACCTTGAATGGTGTATATCAAGTCCACCCTTGTGGGCTCCACTGTGTCTCCCCCCGGAGGATCGTCATCATTTGTGCCGGCACGCATGGCAAGCCGCTGCGTAGATGGTCTTGGGGTAGAGTATTGTATAATGGCCCGTGTTCCAACCGCCTTCGCGGCTTTGTCTTTCCCCATCTCCGCACTCTTTATGTACCCCAGCAGTCTCAGGGCGGGTCCCCCGAGGGGAAAACGTTCTCCTCCCTCCGCAAATGAGCCTCTTCCTCCTCAGGTTGCTGCTTCGGATGGCCCCCAGTCAACCCGGAGCGGGTGTCACTGAGACCAAATCCTCAGGGTACACGCGTTGTTGTCAATAGGCCCACCTCCTGGCAGCTCCATCTCTACAAGCCTTAACAGCGCAGAGTCTTAGAGTGGCCAAGTGGGGGTAGGGAGTTAAGGAAGGGTACAGCGGGGAAGGAGACCTGCAGAAACAAGAATCACAGATACTACACAGAAATATCAATCACAGAACTCTTCGGAATCTGTCAACTATAAATCCAGCAGTAGCTTGGAACAATAGTAAATCATAGCGCCTTTCATAAGTTTCAAGAAATGAAAGGTTAACACGGTATTTACTCAAAGAAATGTTACTTCACCTTTCAAAAACTTTCTAAGATACATGATTTCAGTTTGTGTCCGTATTTTACAATAACCATAATCAAATTATTTCCTTAGCATTTATTCATAACCATTTAAACCTTTTCTGAATAACCGCGTTTATACAATTTATCTCTGTCACTACCGAGTGACTCAACAAGTAAGCAGCTGAACTTGAAAAGTGACCGCGAGAAAGCGGTAACGCTGCAACAGCAAAACATTTGCTTAGTTTGTTATAAATTTAAATATTTACAGCTGAGTGCCAAAGATTACTACTTTCTCCAAAAACAAGAATATCAACCTTTAAACAGTTTTATCAAATAAGAAAACGGATGATGGAAGCTAGAAACCACCATCCGTCTTACTGCCCTGAGTGTCTGCTACTCACTGCTTCAAATGCCTCAACACAGGGAAATCCCAGGTGAACAAGCAGGAACATGGAAACACCCGACTTTAAACAGAAAAGCTCCGGTCCTCACGAGATCCTCAGGATAGTGAGCAGTGAGAACTGGGCGGGGTCACTTAAATAGACTTGTGCCCCGCCCCCAAGTGCAACACCCAGAGTGCCCAGCCCAAGAAGGCTGCCATAAAGATACTTGGGAGCAATGCCATGAAATGAAGACAATGCGCGCACAGTGCGCTGCAGCAGCAACTATACTCTGCAAATGGCAGTCTCTGGACCAAGACTGTGTGGTGGAAACAGTAATGCACGGACTCTGGCATCAGGCGGGCCATAGACCGCGCGGGCAGCCATGGTGTTGACAGCAGGGCCACTGCTCCGAGTCTCCCAGGCTTCACCAGATCACCACCCTGAGGAGGTGCTCCACTGCCTTGGGTCCTGACCCCAAGCCGCGGTCAGGCCACAGTCCACCACTCATCCCAGTGCCCTCAGCCCAGTATGGGCCCGCACCCCCTCTGATGATCTGTCCTCAGAGGGCCCTTTGATGTCTCTTGTGCATGTATAGGGCAAGTGCAACAGTCTCCACCCGGCTTTCTTTCCCTGGAGTCCTCCACGCTCCTCCTTCCCAGCTCCCTGCCGCCAGTTCTCACCTCCGGACCAGTACTCCACTTCAGGCCAGTGCTCCGTAAAATCAAAGGTAGGGGGAGTGCCCCCAGGCAGCACAGGACCTCCGTGCAGCACCCCCAGGATCCTTTCGCCACCTGGGGGGGGACCAGGGACTCTGCTCCTGCAGGGCGCACGACCGCGGCCGCCGAAACAGGCCGCCACTCCCGACAGGGTGGCCCCCCCAAGTGTCAGCCGCCCTGCAGACCACAGAGGCCACCACCGGCCCGTCGGCCCACCAGCCACACCGGATCTCTCCCACAGCTCACCACACCTCGAAGCGGGCTCCTCCCTCCTCCACTCCGGTGGGCCCTCGGGGCGGCCCACCCACTGGCCAATCGCTGCTCCGTTCCTCAATGTGCCTGGAGGGGCGGCAGCACCCCAGGTGACCACCACAGTCATCACCCCCTCTGCCCGATATGGCAGGACTAGCAACGTCTCGGGAAGCAGGCGCGCCGCAGCTTCCTTCCTCCGCCCTTGGCCGCGGCGTGCCGTATGTTAGCCTTGCAGCTCGTGCGGGCCGCGTAGGCCCCCGCCACTCCCTAGGGGCCATAGAGAGCTGTCCCCTGGCACGTCAGGTCCACCAGGGTCCCCACTCCACCTGCGCTCAGGATGTGTAGCAGGATGCCAGGATTAAGCCAAATTAGTGGAGGATTCCTTTGTGGTAGGGGAGAGCATTCGGGGATAACGTCCTTGCGGCCATCTTGTCAGGCCACGTCCCGTTCCACCTCCTTTTAAGGGGAATCCTCCAGGTCATTGCCAAGCAAACAATCTACAGGCATGGTTTGACTCACAGCTACTCTCAAGGCTCCTGAGACCCCCCATTCAAAGGGTACCTGTGTCACTCTGCACAGGCACTCTGAGTTGTCTCCCGTAACTACGTTTTGAAGTACATGGGGATCTATCTGCTCTTCAGACACCAGGTGACTTGTCACTGTAGTCACACTGGCTCCTGTGTCTCTCAGAGCCTCCACCCTCTGTCCATTGATGGTCACCCACTGCCTGTAGTTCTTAGTGTTCTTAGACACAAGGGTTCTCAGGACCATCTCACTGTCCCCTAGTGAGACAAGGGTCATCTCAATTGGCTCCCACCCACCTGGAACCAACTCCTCCCCAAGCGCTACACTGGCCAGACCCTGTGACTGAGCACCAGTGGGTGCCGGTGTCCACTTGGGGCATTTGGCCCCCCCCCCTCACATGGCCCACCTGGTCACATGTATAAAATTTGCTGGAAGCCCCCTCTGCAAATTTCCCTCTTGAAAACCAGGTCTTCTTTTCAACTTGAGTCTGGGATTCCTTACCCTGGAACTAGGTTGGGGCCATTTAAAGAACTCCCCTTGTTAACCCTTACCCCCTTATTCTTCTGAGAGGGACCCTGCCCACCCTTGGCGTGATCTCCCCCATACCTCCTCTGGACCCTGGTGCTTTCCCAACTGTCTGCTTACTGTGCAAGCTTTTTGCTGGTCAGTCATCTTGCTGTCAATCAGGTGTTGGCGCAGCTCTGGAAAACAAAGACTATACATATGCTCCCAAGCAATCAAATTGTACAGCCCCTCAAAAGTTGTTACCTTACTGCCCTTTACCCAACCATCCAGTGACCTGCAAAAAGAGTCAACACATTGTTACCATGTTTGGGATTCCTTCTTTTTGTTGGACCTAAACTTGTCCTTCTACTGCTCAGGGGTGAGACCATACTTTATGAGTAGGGCGTCCTTCATGATAGAGTAAGTGAGCCCGTGAGGATCCCCTAAGGATGTCAGAGTATCCCTCCCCTCTACCTCAAAGTGCTTTCACAGACCCGCCCCCCCCATATGCTTCAGGGACCATGTTCATGTTGAGAGCAGACTCATACCCCTTAAACCACATATGTCATCCTCCCTCTTATAAGCCTTCACTAGGTCTTTAGGAATGTGCACCCTCCTCTCAAGCTGCACTGTGGTACTGCTGCTACCATCTCTGCTAGGTTGGCTCCTCTGGTCCAGCTCCTTTGAGAACTGAGCTCATGAGCCAAGAGCATCTTTCTCTATTCAACGGCTAGCCTTATCTCTTCCATCTTAAGCTTCTCTAATTCAAGTGAGTGCGACCTCTCTGCCTGTCTGTCCTGCAACTCTTCAGGAGTCAGACCCTTATATGACTCACTGCTACCTGCCCTGGAGACCCTCCCTCCAGGCATAACAGGTACATCCACTACACAACTGTGAGCACTCTGCACCTCCTCATCCTCCTTCTCCTCCTCCACCTCCACCTCCTTCTCTGTGTGCCTCCTTGGCTGTCACCCAGGCCCTCAGTTCCTTTTGCAGTTCCTCCTTCCCGGTGAAACAGTTAATGGGACAAGCAAGATCCTTACAGAATTGTTTCAGTTGATCAACTGTGTAACTTTCAAGTTTCCCTAACTCACAAACAGCTCCAGCTGGTGCATCTCCAGATTGAGACATGATGGCAAGTCAAAAGTGCATAGTTCCAAGTCAGAAAAAAAGAGTTCCCAATGAGAAGTTCAAGAATCAACAAAATGATCACCAAAAATATGTACGCAGAAAAAAAGTTCAAAAAGAGAAAAAGCAAAAACAAGTATTATGTGGTCTCATAATGGTCAGCGCTGAAAACAGTAGTGTACACGTCATCACTGTATGTCAAGTACAAATACAAGTCCAGGGAAGGCTTATCCTAGAAGCAATGTGTAAAGTATTTGTACCAACACACACAGTAATACAGTGAAAACACTACAAAATGGACACTACACAAGTTTAGAAAAATAGGCAATATTTATCTAAATCAAACAAGACCAAAACTACAAAAATCCAACATACACAACTCAAGATATGAATTTTCAAAAGACTAAGGGGGTCATTCTGACTTTGGCGGTCGGCGGAGGCCGCCCGCCAAAGTCCCGCCGTCAGAATACCGCTGCGCGGTCAAAATACCGCTGCGGTAATTCTGAGTTTCCCGCTGGGCTGGCGGGCGACTGCCAGAAGGCCGCCCGCCAGCCCAGCGGGAAAACCCCTTCCATGAGGATGCCGGCTCCGAATGGAGCCGGCGGAGTGGAAGGGGTGCGACAGGTGCAGTTGCACCCATCGCGATTTTCAGTGTCTGCTTGGCAGACACTGAAAATCTTGGTGGGGCCCTGTTAGGGGGCCCCTGCAGTGCCCATGCCATTGGCGGCCTGCAGCGCCGCCATGGAGGATTCCCTAGGGCAGCGGGAAACCGGCGGAACACCGCCGGTTTCCCGTTTCTGACCGCGGCTGTACCGCCGCGGTCAGAATGCCGATGGATGCACCGCCAGCCTGTTGGCGGTGCATCCGCGGTCCCCGGCCCTGGCGGTAGTCAACCGCCAGGGTCGGAATGACCCCCTAAGAGTTTTACATCATAGAAACATTGATTTAACACAAAGTACCTCTTTTGCGTCAAAAATAAAGCTGCATGGGCAAGTGTGCGTCAGAAAAGTCAGTGATGTCTCGATTCCTTACTCGCAAGTGAGAAAGTACATTGTTTTCTTCGCCGGTTGGGATGGAGATGCATCGTTTTTCTCCCGCGCAAGAGAGCGATGAGTTGATTTCCAGACGGGGCACCTCGGATCCGTTCAAAGTGCCCAGAGAAAAAAAAATAGCAAAAACAGAGTCCAGCACCCAGCAACAACCTAGGAAGTAGAGGCAAAAAGTTATGGGAGACCATGCCAATGATGCCAGGTCTAACGGCGGTCCTCGGACTGCCAAACTCGTAATAGGGCCATAGATCTACATTTTGTTTTCCCACTTCTGCTAGCTAGTAATTAGCATTTCAGTGGGCAAGAATCAGATGTGAACCTGCACCCAGGAAAGGGACAAAAGTCTTTGGGTGTGAGGAGGTATTGTTGTGCTCCTGACAGCATGGTCTGTGGGCTTGGCCCAAGGGCTTGATTAACTTTAAAGAGGTCTACCCTCTCACAAGCAGATATAGCTAACACTCAGGACTGGGGCCTGCACCCTGTCAGGCTGTCCACCATCACAGTGGACCCTTTGTTGACATTACAGTGTCAGATCCTGCTGGAGTGGTAGGAGCTGATTGATGGGTCTACAATGTTTGTATAAATCATTTGGGATACTCTTCAAAGGAGGGATACATAATGCACAGACTGTTTATGTTTATGCACTGTCTGGTTGCTGAAAGCCCGGCTTTGTTCTACCAGACCTGTGTCTCTGAGTTAGTTGGGGTTATAGGAACTGCTTTAAATTGATTTTAGTGTGAGGTGAGGCATGACACTGGGATTGCCGTGGTACGCTCCCCACACCACCCCAGCTCTCAGAGCCCAAGTTTAGTGTTGCCAAAGACTTCAGTCTTTTCTTAAAAATACCCTGTGTGGGTAGGGTGATCCCCGGAAACCTTTTCCCCATTGCCTAGGGCATCTTCAAAGATTATTCCCACCCATAGTTAATGCCAGGAACAAATGTAGCATCTCCTCACACCCACTTCAGAACACTCCTGGACTTGTAGAAGATCAGAAGGGGAGAGAACGTGCTGTGTGAGTCCTGATAAGAGCCTAGAAGACTGGACCTGCTCTCCATCTTGTATCCAAAGACAAATATGTGGACTCCAAGGGTCATGTGGTTGACCTATTGTTAAATCTACAGGCACTGACAGAGTGAATTGGATACACAGTTAACAAATGCAGAAAAAATAGACCTGTGCACATGTTCTAACAGATTTTTAGCAGTTGACACATTTTATTTTCTGTCATCATAGTTATTTGACAACTTTGAAATTGTCTACAATATATATGGATAGGCTGTGTTTATGCCTTAGATGTGGTGAGGAAAGAGCTGATATCTTGCATATGACCTGGACTTGTGACCAAATGCAAATGTACCAGCAATCTGTAACTAATAAGTTACAAAGGAATGCAGATTTTGCAATAGAACTGTCTATTAAACTCGGTTTACTCAATCTTATTCCTAAACCCAAGAAATCACTGATTACGTTCTACTGTACACTATTGGGCTTGGTGTTGGCAAAATGTCAGATTGCTTTACACTGGCCTAAATTGCGCAGTCTGGCCCTAGTACCCTGGGAGAAAGACGTACTGGAGTGTGCAATTGCAGAAGAACTCAGGTTGGAAATGGTCATGATGGATGGTGAATTAGCTGATGATTTGAATACTTAATGCACAAAGATGTATACATTGATGGAGAGGACTGAAGATGAGTATGGGGTATGGTAGTGTTGCATCTGAGTAATTTGAGTCATGAAAAATGCTGGTACTCATTAAAATGGCATGATGGTCCGTGCTTTTCAAGTGACCCTGGAAAAAATGTTAGGCCTGTTCACACTGTGCCATAGCTAGCAAATGGCTCAGCTGGATAAGTGACATATTATCGATCCAACAAATATCGAGAAACGCAAAAATATCAACTCTGTATACAATAACTATAAAAAATCACTAGTATAGAGCACACAATTATCATTAACAAAAATTATGATTTTTACATATTGATAACAAAAATATCAGGCACACATATATTGTTGCCTATAAATAAACATATGTTATGTCAAAAATATCGATTACCACATTATTGACTACCAAATTATTGTTACAATAACAAATAAAGCCATTAAAAACACCAAAAACCCAATTGTAGGATTAACCAATTACTTCAAATAAATCTTAAACTTACAACAAACATCTATAATTAAATTTAAAAATATTACATCACCCACAAATTAAAGATTCATCCCATAAAAATACACCCGAACAATATACAATCAATACACCAAAAAAATTATCAATAGCTATAAACATTTAAATATCAAAAACAACATAAAGTATAATATCAATACAAATAAATCCATATTTAAGTCAAACAATTATGTATAATACTACTAAAAGAAAACATAACTTAGTGTTCACCAAACAAGGATTTAACTGATTATAACAATAAAATTATACTAAACCAACCAATAAAATAATACTATAAACAACTTTGACCAATAAAATAACTCAAGCAATTGAACAAACAGTATAAAAGGCATACTAATTAAAGTAAACGATTAATCCAAAAGCGAAAAACACTGCAAGAGGAGGAAACTGCTGGATTGTCCCAACAAAGGATTATTCATTAAGCTATACACCTCTGCAGCTGCATATTCAAGTAATTACAACTTATGTTTAAACGAAAAATCAAATGTTAATAAACTAAAAAATTATTAATTAACCAGGTTATATATATAGTACCACACTCTGTAGCTTTTAGCATTTTACACAAACTACCTGAAAGAAAACAAGCAACTGCCAAACCAAGAACCTGATACAAAATCTCATATATAATAAATCACTAATAATACATAATAAAGTAAGAAAATATAAATAATAAATATGAAACTCACCAGACCAGCAAAAATAAACCTAACTCCATAAACCTTGACAAACTAGCAAAAAATACCAATTTATATTACTCTTATATTTTTTCCTCTTTCAACAGAAAACAAACACTACTTCAAAACGAGCTAAAAGAAAAAAATGCACAGCCATGCAAAACATCTCAACAGAACGTGCTAGTAAGTAAATAGAATAAAAATAACTGCATTTTTAAATATATTAATAACTAACATACAAAATTGAACTATAATAAATGTTTATATTATTGAACTACTTACAGATATAATGACAGAAGGTGCCAAATGTATCACTTCACAAAAATGAAAGCAATTATTAAGCCACCGCATGGGCTACACGTACAGACAAGAAAGTGCATTGAGAGAAACTATAAACCAGGAAATGTACTAAATAGTATTCTAATGCATGCTATGGAAATAAACGGTTGTAATTAATGTAAAAGAACACAACCATCCCCCAAATATTACAGAAATAGAAATTAGAGAAATTTCAGAAGACATAAGAGAGGCAATCACTAGTTCTCAGAAACCCACAAGCAAAATCCTTAAAGACATACTACCCAAGGTGCCTGAAAACATAAAAGGCCAACCATCATCTATCCCCACTTGAAAAAATCTAATTACAGGCACTAAAATGGCAACCAGCGTTACCCAACCTGGTCCTAGAAGACACCAGGCCATAGACATACCAGACCATTTAACAATTACAAATAATGCAGAACACTTCCTATTCCACGACAGTCAAAATAATGAAAAAAAAATCCTAATCTTCTCCACTGCAAACAACTTAATATACTTATCCAGTGCCAAACATGGATGATGGATGGGGCCTTCAAAATGTGTCCCATAACATTCACATAGATAGATACCATACATGGTGAATAATAAAACACCAATATCCATTTCATATATGCTTTACTCCCAAATAAACAAAGCAGTACCTACTATGAACTTCTAAACTATACAAAACAGCAAACAAATAACTACTACCCCCAAAAAATAATCATCTACTTTAGACAAGCCATGATTCAAACAGTACTAAGACACCCATACACGGCTGTTACTATCACTTTAATAAAAGTATAAGGGGAACCTCCAAAAATCTACACGAGGGCCTGATTACGAGTTTGGAAGCCTGTGCACGTCCATGGCGGTGTCAGCAGATCCGACCGCCATTGGCTTTTCGGTCGGACCACTGTATTACAATGCTAGAAGTCCCATAGAGGAAAGACGGCTGCAGTCCGACCAGCACCGCCAGGCAGTACCACCGTGGGGAGGCAGGACAAACAGGCCGACGGAGCTAGTGTTTCCACCAGACACATTATGATGTTGCCTACTGCCAATGTGACCATGGTGGTTCAACCACCACGTCACAGAAGATGGAAACGGAAAGCATAAAGGAAGCAATTCACTTGCAAGCAGGGTTACATGTCCTGTGCAGCCATGACGTCCATCACACATGTCCTGCCACTGCTGCTGCTCATCAATGGAGCTCAAAATCCACAAAATCCACACTGCCGTGAATCCAATCGATGGTAAGAACACACAACTACATGTATCATTGAGCTCAACAACAGACTGTTGCACCGTCATCCACATGATATGGGGGGTATGCTTCGGGCACCAAGTACACTTGACATTGTGTCCACAGTCAGAGTCATTCACAAAGAATGAGTCACATTCACAGCTATAAAATGCCACCTTTCAGCAGGTCACTGACACTGCACTGCCACACTCCACAAAAACACAGGTCTGCTCATCTCAGGCACAGGGACAGAGAAGTGTACTGAATACTGTGTCACACAACAGCAACCGCTCAGCAACATCACATCTACCAATTCAACTGACACCCTCATATTGCTCACATGCCTTGGAATGTCATCAGATTGAAGACACATATGTATAGATGTGACATGGAACACAAGTACCCTTCCATGAAACATCCTTGTAATGGACCCGCACATCACTCACATTGCAACACAATGGAAGGTCAGTGGGATGCACAATAGTTTGTGAAACAAATATCCAAAGCTCACAATGCAAACAATACCTGCACAATAGGGATAAGGGCATCAGGAGCACTCCTGCAAGGGTGTTGCTCTGGGACACATTTCACTTTGCACATGCCCCTAAAACACCATTTGCACTGGAACTAGCCCTTCATGTATCTCAGGGTGAAACAAAATGAACACCCTCCATGTGTAGACCAACAAATGTCAAGCCCCCACACATGAGACGAATGTACAATCCATATCAAGAGGACAAGTCTAACACCATACACACTGACATTGGTCAACACAGTGAATTACTTACCATAGCAAACATAACACAACACAATTACACCCCAATTGGATTACCACTCACATATCCATACAGCACTGCCTACAAAGTCAGATATTGCAAACAACAGCAAATGGGTGAAACACACACAACTATATGCATACTAAAAAAGTTAACCAGGAACAACAAAAAGGTAGAAAAGTAGTGGCAGGACAAATGTGTACCCAGAAAAACAACAACTTGGGTTTATTCAGTCCAAATGCTGAAGAGCAAAGGCGATTGGCCAGCCCATATGACTTCACACACAGAATTGTGTCTAATATTGACTCACTGCCAGGGAACCTCCTCAAGTGGGCAGGCAGGCACCTCAGGGATCATCCTGGGGTGGGGTCTGAATTGGGATGGGTGGATTTGGGTTTCAGAAGGGGGCTTTTTCTTTGGAGGGGTGGGCTTCTTCTTGAGACAAGGAGTATGGGTGCTTGCAGAGGGGGCAGGTGTGATGGGAGAGAACCTAGATGTAGAAGGGATAGGTTGGGGTGTGGGTGGGGGCCTCTTGGGTTTGGAGGCAACAGAGGAAAGGGCAAGGTCAAAAAAGAATCTCTCCTTGGGAAAACGGGTAGGTTCATCAGAAGGGGTTAGGGATTTGGAGGTTGAGGGAATGGTGGGCTTGTCTGTGGGTGTAGATGCCTTGGGTGTTTGCAAGTGTGAGGTATGCTTGTGCTTTGGTTATGTCTATTGCGTGTGTGAGTATGGGTGTCTTGTGGGCTGGGAGATAAAGGTGTGGTGGATGTGTGTGAGTCTGTTGAGGTGGTGTCCGTGAGTATGGTGAATGTTGTGGATGTATCTGTGAGTTGGGGTGGTATCTGGGGATATGGTGGATGTGGTGGATATGTCTGTGTGTGCTGGGGTGGTGTCTGGGGGTATGGTTGACGTTGTGGATGTATCTGGGTGTATTGTGCGGGTATCTTGGGGTATGGTGTCTGAAGTGTGTGGGTCTGTGGGTTGTGAGTTGTTGTCTGGGTGTGTGGTGGCTGTGGTGGATGTGCCACTGGGTGCTGTGGTGGTGGCTGTGGGTATGGTGGTTGTGGTGTGTGGGTCAGTGGGAGTGATGGGGGTGTCTGTTGAAATTGTGGCTGATGTGGTGTCTGTGGGTGAATCTTGAGTGCATGCCAGTGTTGATGTGTGCTGCTTGTGTGTGTTGAGGTAGGTTTGTTGGATGTGTCTGTGTGCTTGGAACAGGTAGGGAAATAGGGAATTCGGACTGGGAAGAGGGAGGTGGTGGGGTGAATTGTGGGAGAGGATGGCTGCTGTCAGTGAGGAGGACAGAGTCTGAAAAGATTGCTGTAGGCCATACATGCCACTACAAATGCCTTCTAGGAAAGCATTTGCCTCACTCATGGTAGCAGGGGTAATAGGGGCTGGCTTGAGGTACCTGGGGCAAAGGAGATGCCCACCCTCTTGGGTGAGCCAGCATGGCCAACTGGGTGAGGAGCAACAGGGAAGGTGGCGATAGAACTGGAGATGGCGGACAAGGATGGTGCCGGAGCAGGTCCTGATGGGTCCGCCACCACTTGGGAGTGACCATTTCAGGTCGATTCTGAAGATGATAAAGTTGATCCTGTGTCCTCTGCGGCACTCCACTCACCCTCTGGGCCACTGGGTCCCTCGGTGTTGGTGGAGCCATGACTGGAGGTACCGTGGCCAGATGCTTCCCCACTTGGTTGCACCCTTCCTCTTTTACTTGCCTAGGATGATGCTGCAAATGCAAAGAGGAAAAGGGTCACTACATTTTCCTGATCACACTTGAACAACAGCTGTGATTAGCAAACATTACCATGATGTCAAGTAGGCCCCAGCAACAAACTGCATCAAAGTGGCCTCTACATGTACTATACCATAAGCATGCATGCCACATGAACTGTCAACAGTTGCCCACAGGAACATCAGGGCATCAGACAGCTACAATTGCATGGGAGGAGTTGTGCAATCAGAGTAACCATTAAATAAGTAGGAGACCTCATCACCGTCAATGCTTTGCCTCATGAAGCATACCTCAGTTACATGTTGTCATACAATAGTAGGCCAATGCCAATTTCAGTCTCACAGGTCCCACACAGGGACATGCATACATCTATTTGTCCCATACACAATAACACAACAATAAGAAATGATGCTCCAAAATCTTGCCATGTTACTGACAGCAGTACAATATCCTCAAGGAGGTGTCATGGAAATACAGAAACAATGCACACTTCACCATGTGTAAGTTGTCCTAATGGAGTCATGGAGGTAGTACAAATGTTGCTCAGATATGCTACACGTTTGGCATGGAAATCTACACTGTAGACAAAATGCACAAATTGTCAAGGAGATATGTCTCTAAAATTCACAACACAGTGAATCAGCTATCCCTAGGGAAATCAGCACTGTTGTATGCCACCCATTACAATGACATACTCTGACAGCATCAGTAGAATTCATTAGTCCTTTGTATGTTGGATAGGCCCAGGGATTCGCAAGTACTTGTAGAAGCCCCTCAGCATGTTGCCCATTGGGATCCTACATCCATGTCTCCATTTTGGTCCTGCAAACCCAGATGTCCATGGAAGAATGGTTGTACCCAACCATATGTGATTCCAACATAACTGCAAGTCAATCCATAATGCATGCCAACAGTCAGGTAATGAACTTCCCCATTTCACATGTGCAGAGCCCTTTGCCACATAATGACAGATCAATGGCAAGGAAATGCACATTGTGGGTAAAAACTGTAGTCCTACATTTAATGCCCATCACTGCTACTGCAGTTGTACATGCCAAATGACATGCAATGATGGGTGTGGGTATGTGAGAGCCAACAATCAATGGTGACACACTGCTGTCTGTGGCACCACATGAAATGTAGATCCATTACATTTGTCCAGTTCCTAACACAGGTTGGTATGCACATACATGGGAATACAGAAATCATCCCATGAGCACAGGTAGATCATGCATTAAACAGCATTGTACACATTTTGTTAAAAGAGAAAGGGACAAATGCTAACATGTTGGCACAAGGAATGTTGGCAACAGCAATGGCACATAAATCATGTCAATGAACATTCTTCACTTACCAAGTAAAAGTTTTGATCTGTAGCTGCACCCAAAGTACAATGTTTTCTCTGTCACATGTTTGATGGCTACCTTCACATGACAGGCAGTAGTGAAACACCAGCACTTGTCACACACTGAAGGCAAGTGGCCTCTGGGGGGCAGATTCCGATTTACTCACTTGACCAGACACATGGCTGAGAACAGTGATCCATCACTTCTTTTTCTTTGGGCTGTAACACTGAGGATTGGTGGTCTGTTGCGTCGAATTTAGACCCACTATAACAACAAACATTACTTGTCCCTGGAGAGCAGTTGGTTTTGTGTACTGTATTCGGTTGTGTCCTAGGTCCCTAGGCGAATAGGCAAGGCACATCAGTATGCACCAAATTTCATATCTACATAAACACTTACTCATCTTGTATGTCACACAACGACCATCCCGAATCGTCGGGAGATGTCAAAACCTAACACATCAACTTAGCTACGTGACATGCAGGAATATGCCCAGTACTCACCCCCTGTGGCTACTGCGCTTGCTTCAAATGCCAACCAAGGTCTGGGAACACCACCGCCAGAATGCAAGGTATTAGGGGGGTCATGCTCCAACGTTCTCCCCGCCCACGTTAGGAGGATAGCCCCAACTGGACCACCGCGATCTTCCAGGCCCAGCATCAGCTCCTCCTACCTCTTATGACAGTGGGCGCTCCTCAGGCTATGGACCCACCGGGTCCGCACCATCCAGGTGATGGCTCTCCAAATCTCCTTCTTCTGATGGGTGTTTAAATGTATGGATGCAAGAGATAATTCAAGCAATTATCAACACACATTTTTGCCCAAATGGTTGTGCCACACATATGTCAGAAACACCAAGCAGAAAATGGGCAATTTGTCAACACACCACAAGTGTAATGCACACATGCCAATACATACAGGGACATGACTACGTACTTTTGGAGTCATCAGCAGACAAACCCACAAACCTGCTCATGGCCTACAATTACGAAGCAAGACTACTGACATCAGGTGCCACAGTGAAACACTACACACCAATGTGGCTTCTGAAGGGTAAACTCCTTAGGCTTGACTGGACAAACACATTTATACTCTGCAAGATTGGCTAAATGCATTCAGTCCCTACAGGCAACTACCATAGAACAGACTTCACCCTTATACATGTGTGACAATGAAACTGTTGGCACGGTGGGAAGGGAAAGTGTCTTCCCTGTGTATGTGTGGACATGTGGCCTAACAAAAAACAGACTCATGCCACTTCAGGGTGGTTTTCTGTAGTATGTACCTGTACCACAGAACACACCTTCAACATGCGGTTCTAACCTGCAGAAATGGCATCCAACATAAAAGGTATGTATGGTACAGTTTCTGCTATGTAACTAAGGGCCAGATGTAGGAAAATGCCAATTTGCGACTTGCAAATTGCGAGTCCCTGCGACTCGCAATTTGCAACTCGCAAATTGGTATGCAGAACGGTGTCTCAGACACCGTCTGCGAGTCGCTATGGGGTCGCAATGACCCACCTCATTAATATTAATGAGGTGGGTCGCAAATTGCGGCCCCATAGCGAGTCTAGGCACTCGCAAACATGAGGCCTGCTGTCGTCAGCAGACCTCCATGTTCGTGACTGCTTTATCAATAAAGCAGTTTTTTTTTTTAAGTGTAGCCCGTTTTCCTTAAAGGAAAACGAGCTGCACTTAAAAAAAAAACGAAACCTTTAGTTTCAGTATTTTTTCAGAGCAGGTAGTGGTCCCTTGGACCACTACCTGACCTGAAAAAATGGTTTTGGGTCCATTCGCAAAGGGGAAGGGGTCCCATGGGGACCCCTTCCAATTTGCGAGTGGGTTACCATCCACTTGAAGTGGATGGTAACTGTGATACCATTTGCGACCGCAAATCGCAAATGGTATTGCATGCCACTCCGAATCGCAAATAGGAAGGGAACACCCCTTTCTATTTGCTATTCTGAAATGCATATTGCGAGTCGGTCCCGACTCGCAATATGCATTTCTGCATCGGGAAATGCGATTAGCGAGTCGCAAACGCAATTTTTGCAGTTTGCGACTCGCTAATCGGTTCCTGCATCTGGCCCTAAGTTACTGAGTCATGTGTCATGGCCTCCCAGGAATCTACACACTGTCTGCACTGTGGGTTTGTCATTTGTGCAATAAGCCTGTACAGGAGAAATATGACTTCTGTGATGGTGACAACAGAGCTGTTGTAGTAAGGGACCTGTCATGAGACAAAGACACACATTGACAATGATGCAACATGCACATATGGACCAGTTCAAGGCTTTACCCGTTCCTGATCTAGTCAAGGTTTTGCCACTAGAGCCTCATTTTGGCCACCTGACAGGATCTGTAGGTGTACAGGGAGTGGGCACAGTGCCACAGTTGCATAGCCACAGTGACTCTCCCACAACCTGGACTGTGTCCCATACTGGGAGATACATTTGACCGGCCCTGGTCTCTGCAGGCTGAGCATACAAAATCTCTATGACACACATAGTTCCATCACTTGCATGCATGACAGTCCATCATGTGGCCATCAGCAATGTGGCTTGTGGCTTGTGTGGCAAGCTGAAAGGGAACTGTAAGTCATGATATGCCTTCCAGACAACAGTTTGGCAGTGCCATATGTGAGGTGAAAGATCTGTGGCACAATACACATTGCTTACAAGATTCGCAAATGTCTCAGACAAGATGCACACACAGCTCATGCTGTCATGCACATACGTGTTGTCTAACTTTTAGAACCATCATAAACAAAGAAATATTAATGTATGGCAGGAAAGTCCCCTTGCCTAATTATACGTATCCAACACAAGGAGGATCTAGGGCCCCAAAAACATCACAGAACACAGTGTGAATGAACACAACATATAGTACTGGTCTGCAGTTCCTGCACCATGTCATGTCCATCCCTTTGATGCCACACAAACTGCAACAACAGACACACAAGGAGTCTCATTGTCATACAGGGGCAAATTGAAGCCCGTGAGGAGGGAAAGGATGGCGTTGAACATAGTCATTTTTGCCTATGAGGTACTTACCTGCTCCTCTGGTGAGCCATAGAGCTAACCATACAGGGAAAGAAAGTCGGTCACAAGCCTCTCCGGTTCCTATGGAGAGAAGGCAGGGGCCCTTTCACCTGCTGGACGTGGCATGATTGCTCCCAGAGGCAACACACAGATGCTGAAGTGGTAGAGGTGTTGCTGGCAACAGTGTCAGGAGTCAGGGGACAGATTTAGCACAACACGGCGTACAAGTACTCCACCTATGCAGTCATCACCACTGACAGACACAGCCATTGGTCTGCAATTGCCTCGGGCAATAATGTTAGCCTATGTCTGTGTCTGCGTGGTTGGAACCGCTACTGTGTGGATGAACTCCGCTGGCAGATGTGGGCGGTTCCTGATGTCCAGTGGAGTAGGTGAGGCGTCTGCCATTTTGGCAGTTTAAAAGACTGTGGGGGTCATTACGACCCTGGCGGTCGGTGGTATAGTGGCGGTAGTACTGTCAACAGTCTGGAGGTACAAACCTCCATACCTTCATATAATGACATTGGCTGTTTGGCCAAAGCCAAACCGCCAATGTACCACACCAACCGCCAGGGCGGTAACAAACGCCAGGCTGTAGACTACAGTCTCCAGCCCGGCGGCCGTCACTAGGCTGCCCACGGCATTATGACCCCACCCACCGCCATGGTTTCCGTGGCTTTTGTACCGCCACGAAAGCCATGGCGGTACGCACTATCAGTGCCAGGGAATTCCTTCCCTGGCACTGATAGGGGTCTTCCCCGTCCCTCTTCCCCTCCCCAGAGCCCTCCCCCACCTTCCCCCTACCCCATCCGTTCCCCCAAAATAAACACACATACACACACGGCAAAACACACGCATACCCACATTCACCCACGCATGCATACATCCATGCACACACACCCACACACACTGACATACATACCGGCACACACATTCACACATCACAACATACGCTCACACTCACATTCATTCATGTGCACACACATCACACACGGCCCACACCCGCATGCACACACACAGACACAAACACACACAACACCCCCCACTCCCTCTCCTGATGGAGCACCCAACTTACCTGCTTGCATGGGGTCCTCCTGCAGGAGACGGGACATGGCGCTGCTCCCAGCAGCAATGTCTGCCAGCGGAACACCGCCATGCCGTATCATGTGTCATGATACGGTCGATGGCGTTCTTCTGGCATGGCTCTGCTGCTGGCAGCAGCGCCACCTTACCGCCATCTGCCGCCATGACCGTAGCCAGAATTCCACCAGCCTTTTGGCGGAATTCCGGCTATGGTCATATTATGGTGGATGGTAGGTAGCCACGGCGACGGTCTTGTGGCGGCCGTCGCCATGGCTGTAGGCGGCATTTACTGCCATTACCATAATGAGGGCGTGTATATGGCCCTATTATAAGCTTCACAAAAACCATATAAGTTTAAGATCATCACAAACATCCTCAATTTGTCTTGTTGTGTAGGTCCGACTACACAACTACCAGCATAATGTGTTACAGGACACAGATGGCATATGACAGTGGTGCACACACCACCACCGCTGATGGTACTTTTGCCACTCAGAAAATACTGTCCCATTTCAAGGGGCAATTGTTTAGCAGATAGTTGGGTGTCGCCTGCATCCAAGTTGTGGGCACATGTATTTACAACCATGAGGGTCACATTTGAACCTTGTGTAGTTGCCAGCTGTGATGTGTACTAGGTGTCATCTATATGCAGTCATAAATGCTTTGTCACATGATATTGCCAGCATGCATCATGTATGTTGCTGTTAACACAGTGACTAATGTTCCATATAGGATAGGGAGGATGCAACAACCTCCCGTTTACAATTCATTGCCAGGTACCTTCAGACCATTGAAGAACACCACGTCCTCCAGCTCTGTCATCTGAATAGGCAAGCAATAGTGGATTTATGCCATCAGTTGGAGCCAGATCTGATGCCAGCTGACAGTAATCCATATTGAATACAACCCATTGTTCAAGTTATGTTAATATTGCACTTCCTGGCCACGGGGTCCTTCCAGCATACAGTGGCCCTATCTGGTGTTATATACAATCTATGTTCAGTCTGGTGTTGAGAGTTTTCCTATCAGCAATGTTGCAATACATTAACAGCTATATCAGGATACCCCGGCTTGAGGATTTAGCCAATGTGAAGGCTGACTTCTATGGTTTTGCCTGCATCCCATATGTGTTGGGGCCCATTGATGGCACACATGTTGTCTTGGTGCCACCACAGGCCACTGAGCAAGTCTATTGCAACAGGAAAAAGGTCCATTAAATTAGCATGCAAGTTGCCTGTTTATCTGATCTCTACATTTCAAACATTTGTGCCTGTTTCCCTGGATCATCCCATAATTCCTTCATAATGTGGAAAAGTGTGTCAGATCACTGTGGCATGCTGCATGTTCCACAACATCACCTGCGGAGGAATATCCCAGACATCCCAGTGGAGGGGGAGCCTGCAGTGTTACTGGGTAAGAATCCTGAAATGCCTACTAAAGATGACAGTGGTGAAGATGAAGAGGAAGGAGCTGACATGCAAGAATAGCTCATCCACAGCTACTTCTCATGAAATACGTCATTTGATGACACTACTGTGACTGTACAATGAACTGAACTTGTGAGAATGTGTAGAATTTTGTGTTTTTGAAACAGTGAGCTGATATTGCAAAAATAAGCCAAGGGCTGATTGATAAGATAGCTGTTGGCACATCCCCACCTTGATGATGTTGCTTTGTTTATGTCAGAGTTATTGTAATGCACTTTGTTTTCCAGATGCTTGTTATGTGACTTGTGCCATATGTATTGTTTCAAGCATATACCCCTTGTTTTATTCTTTGTACAGGTACCTTCACCATAACATCTTCATGTGCGCATTTCAGAGATGTGACATTGGCACGAATGTGATGCTATTCTGACATATCAATCAATCAATCAATCAATCAAAACAATTTATAGAGTGCACTACTCACCCATAAGGGTCTCAACGCGCTGGGGGGGGAAGAGGAGAAGGGGGGAGGGGATGCCGATTACTGTTTGAAAAGCCATGTCTAAGAGGTGTTTTCTGAAGAGCAGGAGGTTCTGAGTCTTGCGGAGGTTGGTGGGGAGGGAATTCCAGGTTTTGGGGGTGAGGTAGGAGAAGGATCTGCCTCCGGTGGTGGCGCATTGGATGCAGGGGACTGTGGCGAGTGCGAGGTCGGCAGAGCGGAGGTGGCGAGTGTGGAAGTTCACTCTTTCGTTGAGGTAGGTTGGTCCAGTGTTGTGGAGGGATTTGTGTGCATGGATGAGGATTTTGAAGATGATCCTTTTGTCAATCAGAAGCCAGTGAAGGGATCTGAGGTGAGAGGAGATGTGTTCATGGCGTAGGAGGTCCAGGATGAGGCGGGCGGCTGCGTTCTGGATCCTCTGGAGTTTTCGCTTGAGCTTGACTGTGGAGCCGGCGTAGAGGGCGTTTCCGTAGTCTAGCCTGCTGCTGCTGAGTGCATGGGTGACGGTCTTTCTGGTCTCTATAGGAATCTATTTGAAGGTTTTTCGCAGCATGCGGAGGGTGCTGAAACAGGAGGAGGGGATGGCGTTGATTTGCTGGGTCATGGAGAGAGAAGAATACAAGATGATGCCCAGGTTGTGTGCATGCGTTGCAGGTGTTGGGGGGGATCCGAGGGCAGTGGGCCACCTGGAGTCGTCCCATATAGTTTTGTTGGGGCCGAAGATGATGATTTCAGTTTTGTTGGAGTTTAGCTTGAGGTGATTTGCTGTCATCCATTTGGCGGTGTCAAGGAGTCCGACGTGGAAGTTGGTTTTGGCGGTGGTGGGGTTTCGGGTGAGGGAGATGACGAGCTGGGTGTTGCCATACGAAGTGGCCATGGATTGTTCCAGGTAATGTAGGTCACATAGTTTGGGTGTAGGAGACCTGTACCAAGACAGCTTGCAGTGTTTGGATGTAAGTTCAGAAGTGCCCATTGAAACTGTTTTGTGTCCTGTGGTGGACCTGATGCATCATGTGTGCCATCATGTGGTCATAGAATTTGTAGTCCTAGGTCACAACCAAGTCAGATTCTATTCGCACTGGCTAAACATTCTTTTTGTATGACCTGTGTATAGCCGTAGATGTGTTTCATCATTGTAGGCCACAGTGCCTGTGCCAAAACACTGACATATGTTTGTGTCATACTACTAGATGCATGAGCATTGGATTATAATGGCCCTGTAATCAGGAACTGTTGTACTGCCATCTGTCTGAAGCTTGGATTGTGTAATGTTGGATTACTTTGGTGTGGTATGTGATAAGGCTCAAGCTGGTGGCATCAACCACTTCAATGTTTACATATTCTACAGGACAATGCCTGGTAAATTTCTTCCACCCATGGTCTGGAGGTCTGTACCTGTAAATGTGTTCATTATTAAGTATGAGTCAATCATTTATGATTTCCAGTAGTTCGGACATATTGACAGCCTATGTGCTGAATGCTGTAATATTTTTTTTAGTTGGAGCAGACAATTATATGAATGTGTTTGTGTTGGATGGTTGTAATCCTGAGCTGGAAACTGTATACATGCAACATATCCTATCTTGAACAAGTACCTTGGATCATCATCATGTGGTTCTCATGATCTGACAAATCTATGTGACAAATCTATGTGGATAAATATGAAATCAAAATCAGCAGACAATGAGTCAGTGATGGGTGATTTTATTGTGTGTTACTGTGTGTGTTGGTACAAATACTTTACACCTAGCACTCTGAAATTAAGCATACTGCTCTGCCAAGTTACCAAGGGGGTAAGCAGGGGTTAGCTGAGGGTGATTCTCTTTTACCCTGACTAGAGTGAGGGTCCTTGCTTGAACAGGGGGTAACCTGACTGTCAACCAAAGACCCCATTTCTAACAGGCTGCATTTAGGTTTGAGCATACATTTACATTTTGGGACATACCATGAATTCTGGAATGTGTTTTTGGTATTGTGAGATTTCTAGACTCCATTTCTGTATATGGCATGTGATGGGCCTTGGTAGTTTTGACGTTGAATCAAATTATACAGACTGACATTGTTAAATTTCAGATAATCTGGGTATTGAATGTTGCTCATGCACATGAACAAGACAGAGGTAAAAGCTGAGTTGTGAGCATGCATGACATTGCATTTTTGTGACTGTTTTGTGTTGTAACTTATAAGATTCCACTCCCCCAAGTATTCCTGTCAAGCCCTCAGGATGCCGGATGGCCAAGACCTTCTTCTCTCAGTCTTAATAGGCCATGGGGCTCCACTGCCAGTCTTCTTGGCCTCCAGCTAATTCCTGGAGACCAAGGAACGGACCTTGCGCTGAGGCCATTCCATCTCTTCCTAAGGTCCACCTTTGTGAGCAGGGTGCTGCCTGCAACACTCACTCTGTCGACTATCCTGTCCCACATTTCTATTTTCCTACTGAGAGGAGTGTGCTTGACTTGGGCTCCAAACAAGTTTGGCTCTAATCTAATGAGTTCACCCACCATGACTCTCAACTCATCCTCTGAAAATTGTGGGGTTTTGGACCATGATATGACTGGAAATTAAAGGGGGTAACATTGATTAAGTGAACAAAGACAGGTGAATATGGGGACAAAAAAATAGACGATATGTGTGAATGGTGCAAATTGGGTTAGGAAAAAAGGGGTGCCTTATGAAAAAGAATTGACAAAATGATGTGGGGTCTGTCTTGGTGTGCTGTAGTGGAAATGCAAATGATTGTGGTCTGTGAAGGCTTGTGTTCTATAGTGTCCTTTGCAGGTGTGTCCACTTGGCCAATGTATGTCAGCTGTGGTGTTTTTGAATTCATCCAATGTGCACTTATCTGTTACTTTGCTGAACGGGGACCGATGTGGTCGACCGCTGCAAGGAAACTGCCATGGCAACTGTGTGTTTGTAATAGGCTTGGTGGTTGGCTGTGTCGCTGATGGCATTGGAGGTTAGACCACCTAAATCCAAGCCGCTGGCAGTCTGCCTATTCTTGCTTGGCAGACGGCGGTCCTGCCTGTATCAATTGTAATACAGCGGTCTGGGGCACCACCGGCACAGCTGTCTTTTTGGGATCACCAACATGGCTGTCTGGTGGTCCGACCACCAAACTCGTAACTAGGCCCTGATTGTAAAATATTCCACTAACAGCCTATTTCCCTTCGAAGTAAAAACAAATGATAGTGCTAGCCTAAGTATTTGTCACAGAGGTAGTCACCTACTATAACTTACTAATAGAAAACGCTTTCTATCAACAAAATGAATACAAACTTAGGGCCTCATTATGGGTTTGGCAGTCCGAGGACCCCCATGTTGGCAATCCGACCACCAACAGTCTGGCGGAAAAAACTTTAAATCATAACATTGGCGGTGATGCTTACAGAATCCCGCCAAAGTACCACCAGCACCGCCAGCGCAGTCAGACTGCTGCAGTCGAATGGAGCTACCAAAAGTACGGCAGAGACCATGTTTCTGCCGGACTCATTACAAGGCTGCACACCGCCAACAGAACCGCCACTCACCTGGAGCTGCCATGGCACCACTACTAGACGTCCTCCCGCTGTGCCTGCTGGCAGAAAGACAATGGAATCATCGCTGACGAGGACAACAACAACCGTATGTACACATACGCACCTGTTACATTTGAACTTGGGCATCACATACTTTAGGGAAGGGGTGTGAGGGCTATACTCCCACACATATACAGCACACACACTGCAGCCAGCACACACACACCACACGTCGAGAACACACAGTTACGCATGGCAACACAGCACAGGCCCAGCCTCACAAATACACATACAACATGCGAACTCGTAACAACAACACAACCGCACAAATATAAACACATATCAGACACTCACTACGGACACTGGCCAGAGACTTCACACACATACAACACAATGTGCAATCATCTGTGATGGAACACACACAATTAAACCATCACACAACCTAGCCATCGACACACACATGACACACACACATACAGTACACCAAACCTATCATGCCATGCACAATACATGCAGACTCAAACTGTTTAAACACACAAAGCCACACACAACTGCACAAACACATAGCATCACTAACACAAAACACCACCATGACAATAACATTTCAGCTATATGCACATACCCATCACACAAAACATACTCTCTCCCTGGGAGATAAAAGCACTGCACACAACCTCACAGGCTGCTCAGAAAATACTGGAAGCCTCAAGCCGCATACACACACATATACTGGGACACAACCAATGTCAGCCAGGAACAACTCAAACCAAGGAAAGGAAATGCAGGACAAAGATGTAACCAAAAAAAACAATGACTGATAGGTGAAGTGTATGTAAATTATAGGGATTTAAATCAGTTTGTGCAAGGCCAGAGGCCAGTCCATTGTCCATAATAGAACAGAACCAAAGGCACTAAATGGTGCCCCTACTTCATTCCTGACTGCCAGTAACCTCCACAGGTAGGTGCATCAAGGGGGCAGGCAGGCACCTCAGGGTTTCGTGGTGCGGAAGGGGGCGGTTCAGGCTTAGGCTTAGGAGGGTGGTTAGGCTTTGGCTTGGGAGAGCGTCAGACCTTTTTGGGAGGGCTGGACTTCTTTTTGGCAGGCAGACGGGCATGGGTGCTGGTGGGGGGCTTGGGGAGGCCTTGGAGGTGGATGGGATGGCCTTGGGGAGGGAATGGTTCTTTTAGGGGTGCCACAGGGGGTGGAGTAGAGAAAAGGTCAAGCTCAGCAAGGAAAGTTTTTTTGGGTACACTAGGATGGTCATCGAAGGGTGTTTGGGTGTGGAGGGTGAGGGAGTGATTATATGATATATTGGTGTGGATGTTTTGGGTGCATGTTTGTGGGAGGTGTGCTTGTGGGTGGTGGATGTCTGTTGGGTGGGTGAGTGCGGGTGTTTATGTTTCTTGGGCTGGGGGTGGTGGTGCTGGGGATGCTGTGGTGGGTGGATGTCTGTCTGGTGGGGTGGTGACTGCAGGTATTGTGATGTGCTGCATATATAGGCGTGTCTGCAGGTGTGCTACTGTGACTGGGGTGGATGTCTGAGGGTCTGCTGGGGTGCTGTCTGTGGGTAGTATAGGTGTGGTGACTGGATCTGTTAAAGTTGGTGTGGTGTCTGCCAGTGTGCCAGGTATGTCTGTGATGCTGGTGGTGGTGGGAGTGTCAGGGCAGGTCATGACTGTTGCTGTGTCTGCAGGTGGATGTTGTGTGTGGGTGTGCGTGCGGATGGTGAGTCTTGTGGTGCTTATTTTTGTCAGTGCTACCCTTGGATGTTGAGGTGGACGCATGCCTATCTTGGCTGAGTCAGGGAAGAGGGGATTCAGACTGAGAAGAGGAATGTGCAGGTGGGACGGTGGACAAAGGGTTACTGGCTCCATCCATGTGGAGGCCAGAGCCTGAAATGATCTCTGTAGGCCAGACAGTGCACCGTGAATGCCCTCCAGGAACACATTGCTCTGTTGGATTTCAGTTGCCAGTCCCAGGTTTGCAGTCACAAAGGTTGTCTGACCCACAGAGATTAACTTCAGGAGGTCAATAGCCTCCTTACTAAGGGCAACAGGGCTAACAGGGACTGGTGCCTGCTGAGAAGGAGATGCCCACCCTCTTGGATGGGCGGGCAAGGCCAACTGGATGGGAAGCTACAGGGAGGGTGGTGATAGAATGGTGGTGGTGGACAGAGATGGTCCTAGGGTGGTTCCAGATGGGTAAACCACCTTGAAATAGTGGCCACTGGAGGAGGATTCTGAAGGAGAGGTACTAGATCCGGTCTCCCCAATAGTACTTCCCTCGCCCTCCGGGCCACTGGTTCTTCACTCTCGGTGTTCTCATAACTGGAGGTCCCGAGGCCAGAAGCTTCCCCACTCAGATGTGGCCTGTCTCCTGTGTCTGCAGGTGCTGATGCTGAAAAACAGAAAGTCAGGTATGGTCATCACATTCACAAGATAACACTTCCATCATACAGTCCTCATAAGTCTCATTACATCCTGTTTACCAACACCCCGAGGTAGTGCCAGTTAAGTGCCAACATCATGTCACTACAAAATATGAAGTAGGTTCCTCAGTATAAACATTGGTATACAATAGCTAAGCAACCTAACTGACACCTACAATACCAATAATCAAGTTGAGCAATCACACGACCATGCCACGACAAGGTGACTTTGCCACATTCTACAGATTCTCTATCCCCAACAACATAGTCAAGCACTAATCAAACAATATTTTAGGAATGTCAATTTGCTTACCACTAATCAAAAACACATACTCAACCCAGAAAAATATATTACTCTGATGTAAGATATCAGGCTATGACATGTTATAAAGCAAAGGCAGGCAAGCCTAGTATAGACAAGCCATAACTTCTTCATTTCACATAGTTACAACCATACACCATGGGCATATGGAAACCTGTAACAAGTCAAATTCTCATTCATCCCAATTTTTGGTTAAGGAGTCAGAACACATGGCACACACACATCCATCAATTATACTGTATCAAGTATTGAAATTACAATGTGGACCAAGTCATCCAGCTCATTGGTCTTCTGTAAACAAACTTTATCAGTCAAGTAGGGGCGAAGTAAGCCCAGACCTATGTTCCACACACAACCACAAGATGTCAAAAAGAATGTACCTTATGTGTGGACTACTATATTGTGAAGAAAGATGACAAACAGACCTACCTAATCATGCAATTAGTGCATCAATAGGCCACTGACTGAGACGAAACATAACTACACACACATCAGAAATGGCAAGCCTTACATCTGTTTGTGTAGGATTCTCAGAGCCAAAGCACATGTGATGCTAACAAGACAAGTGCATCTACCATGATGCATGCAAAAAGCCTAGAAACTCTTACAATACAACTCACATGTGGTATGGCAACTTTCACACCTGCGACACTTAGGTGTCATTGCCAACATTAGGTTCCCAAACAGCCAGGCCTCCACTTCCACATCTGTCTTAGCAACAGCATATAGACATACTTATTTCCAATGTTGATTAATTACTGAACCTTTCAAATGACACGTCTGTCAAGAATTTAACCTTGAATAGGCTATCATTGCCTATGAATCATGCCTAGTACAGTATGTCCAAGGACAAAGCAGTGTGGTGACTTTTCACTAACAGAACATTAGCAAGGTAGTAATATACCTAGCCTCTGATACCAATGTATGTGTGCCCATTGAAATGTAGCAACACCTCAATGGTATCCAACATGCATGTTGGGGGATAACCTTGTAACAGATGTGAAGGAGTTAACCTTATATGTCATGTCATATGGCAGGTGGACGTCACAGCCTTGAATGCTGCTGTCACTTATCAGAAAGCAATAGAAACCTAGAGATGCCTAGAATATGTATGACACTATTTTGAACATGGACAAGAATCTCGAGACATTGCAGAGGACAGAAATCAAGGACCTACACAACTTACCACCATGATATTGGGAGGATTGGCCTGTTGTTGGGTATGTACAATCAACATTGTAGGAAATGCAGTATAAAGGTACACATATGACATAGTCATAAGCGCACCATAATATTCTATTGCAATAAGATGACTACATATTTGAGTAAGATGCCTCCAAATACATAGGTATGTGCACACCTGAGTGCTATAGATGGCTACAGTATATCAATGTGTGCAAAGGAGATCTGTGACACTTTGCACTTACCTCATTGTCTGAGCTGACATACTGTTCCCTAACTCAATCACCTGGTAGAGGAACAAACATACATTAGGTCTTTACTTACCCCTTGTGGCTGCTGTGCTGCCTTCAAATGCCCATCCAACTCAGGGTAGGCCACAGCCAAAATGCGGTCCATAAGGGGGGTCATGGTCCGACGGGCACCCGGTCCTCACTGGGTCTCTGAAGTCTTTTGGGCCCACTGTCTCAGGTCATCCCTCCTCTTCCGACGGTGGGTGCCCCGCCGGCTGTGGAACCCTAGGATCCACTCTTTCTTGGCAATGGCACACCTAATCCCCTTCTTCTGATGGGAGTTGACCTGCATGGATGACGTAGAAAAAAATAAAGAATGTCATGTCCACATGTTCCATACTAAAACAGGCAGGGTAGCTAACTAGTCACTACAACTAGCTAAACACTGACTGTCTTGAACAACCCCACCGCTGATAGATGAGCATATGCAGTCAGGCCAAATGTGAGGTGGACACAGGCAGATGACATGCATCTCCTGCAACAGCTTTCATGTTATCACATATGACCAGACAGCAAACACATATGAAAATATGATATTTCAGAAGGAGTCTGGTATACCAACTCCACTAACCTTGTGCAACAGTCACAAGGTCGATCAGGGAACATACATCAAGTACTCTCCACAATGACTCAGGACTCAGTTTCTGTCCCCAAACATTAGTACATGACCAGGAACTCATCCCATTTTATCACAACTTTGGCACCCTGCAGACCTTTAGGACTCAATCAGTAACAATGCCCATCAGCCTTTGCTTAATGTTTCAAAGTATAGTTGGACTAAGGAAATGTTTGTGCACATGGTGCACTTACCTGCTCCTCTGGTGCACCATAGAGCTGTTCATACAGGGGTAGAACCACCTCCAACAGCTTTTCTAGCACCTCAGTTGAGAAGGCCATTGGCCTAAGACCGCCAAAGGCAGCTATGTGTTCCAATGGCAATATCCACCACTGTAGTATCCGCCTACCACCAGGACAATGTGCTCTGCCGGAGGTTGGTCATTTCCTAACGTCTAGTACAGTAGGTCAGGCAGCTAAGGTCCTTAGATGCTCTGAACAGTAAAAGTAAAATGCGTCACTAGGTCAGAAACATATCTACGCCGTAGTTTTCAGTGCTGGGTTTGAACAACTATGTATTTGAAATCAGATTTAATAAACATGTTGTAATGTTCATGCTATGTGAGGAATGTATCATTAGTGGCATAGCCTGCACCCTCATGGCAATTGGATTGATGGTATTAGTGTCTATCATATGTGAAACATGGTAAGGATGTCATTATCACTGAAACTTTCAGTGACGGGTATCCATTTACTAGTCACAATCAAGGTAAGGGCATGACATTGCAGCAGTAAGCCATTATTTCCCTAGTTATGCCCTGTGTACCATGTTTACTTTTTTCATATGCATGTTCAAGCATCATGTGTGACATATGTAGATTCACACTTAAAATAGACACAATGACTGATAGACATACTTTCTTATATTCCATCATCTAGTTACCCTGGAATGAGAAGGGTCAGATAACCTCCACTGTACAGTCCACTAGCAGACCTGCAGACCATGGACGATTGACATATCATTCATATCTACCGCCTGGATAGGAAGGGAATCATGGATATCTTTCATCAGTTGGAGCCACATCTGATGCCTGCCATTTGTCATCCCAATAGCATTCCACCCATTGCACAAATCATGTCAGTGCTGCACGTCCTGGCCACAGGCTCCCCTCAAAATACTGTGGCCCTAACTGCAGGGCTATCACAGCCAATGTTCAGTTTGGTCTTGAAGGATGTCCTCTCAGCACTATTGAAACACCTGGACAGCTGCATCTGGTTTCCACAAACTGAAGATTTGGCCCATGTGAAGGCTAATTTTTTTGCTTTGGCACACATCCCACATGTGGTGGGAGCCATTGATGATACCCAGGTATCCCTGGTTCCCCCACGTGGCAATGAACAGGTGTATCGGACCAGGAAGAACTTCCACTCCATAAATGTCCAAGTAGTATGTTTGGTGGACCTCTACCTTCCCCTTGTGTGTGCAATGTACCTGGGTTCAGTTCATGATGCCTTCATCATGCTGAACAGCAAGATCCCAACTACTGATGATACAACAGTACACAGAGAGGGCCTGGCTGGTTGGTAGGTGATATGTGTGATGTGTCAGTATCTATGTATGCTGCCAAATGTAATCATATCAAAGATTTATGTATGCACACATGTAACAATTCCTTACAGGGGATTCTGGCTACCCGAACCACCCCTGGTTGTTGACACCAGTGAAGTACCCAACCACGCCAGGGGAAGATCGCTTCATTGAGGCCCACAGAAATACAAGGCCTGTTGTGGAGTGGACGTTTGGGCTCCTACAGGCTAGATTTAGTTGATAAGTCTGGTGGACCCCTCCTCTACTCACCAGCCAAAGTGTGTCAAATCATTGCTGCCTGCCACATGCTAGACAAACTCGCCCTGAGGCGTCAGATCCCATGTTTAACAGATGAGGGGGAGCCAGCAGTTCCAACGGGTGAGAATGCAGAAATGCCAAGTGAGGATGACAGTGATGAGGATAAAGGTGGATCAGCCTGGCAGATCTCACCAATCAACACCTCAACTGACTGTAGGTATGTGTTGTTCTGTTAAATACTTGACTCAGTGGGTTACTGGGGGGCTCGGAGATGTTTCAGGAGGAACTTTGTGTGACCATCAGACAGCTCATTAGTTGCTTAGTAGTACATTGCTCAGGTGTGCATGCAAAGTTGTAGTTGGTGTTGTGCTTTTCATGATGCTCTCCTTTGTTAATGGTTGTCATATTACACAATCAGTGTTACCATTGTATTTGGGACATGTCTTTATGGGTCTTCATTACCATTACCTGCCTATACCATTTGTATTACATTTATACTTTGCAGATTTGTTCACAAGGTCATCCTCATGTGGTCAATTCTGAATTTTGTCACAGGCTGTTGGGATTTGCAGGTTTGACATGTGAAGTGAACATGGATAGATCCAGGTACTGTATGGCATCATGTTGGTGGTGTGTGAGTTCCATGCCCAGACTGTCAGGACTGTGGGATGGTAGGCTAGTATACTGTTCCATACATTAGTACTGTGTGCCATGTTATCTAGGTGGAAGGGTGTCATATGTGTGGACTTGGGTATCTAACACGTCATCCTGTGCAATCCATAACCTCAACCTTCTCGTTGGTTTGAAGATGATGCTATTGAGCTTGTATTTAGCTGTCACTGTGTTTCCTCATTGTAGGCCACTGTGCATGTGGGTCAAGGTGAGTAGCATGCCTACAGATACCAGACCATGGTAAGTGGAAGGTTCAATGAATGGGGATAGTTGTACTGACCTCTGTCTGTATTATGGGATGTGGTCATTTGGGAGTTATGGTATGGGTATGTGATAAGGCTTTAGCTGATGACTAATTGAACCAATCTGTTTGCCTATTTGTATAGACCAAGATTGACATGTCCCTAACTTCATTAGTCTGTGGGGTGCTTGTTTTTCACACCTATGCTAAAGCATTACATTATGAAGCTGTACTGCACTGTGTGATAATTGGCATGTTGTCAACCTATGTGCAGGAAAGTGAAACAAACAAATAGGATTAAGAGTGTGTCCATTTGTAAAATTGTACTTATATATAACCCTAATTCAACAGTACAAGTGATATGGAAAAATTAGTCTCAAACATGATATGCGCTTTAGTTGTGTTTAGTTACAAGTGCACAGGAAAATGTAGGGGATGGGATCAAATCATGAATTGCAAACAGTGAAGGGTTCAATCATGGTGAATGGAATCATCAGGATGGCTGCTACAACATTTGAGTCTCACGTCCAGTGCCCTTGTGCCTTTGGAAAATGGAGAGTGGTTGTAACACAGTCAACAGGGGTATCTGTGACACAAAGAGTGGTTGTAACACAGTCAACAGGGTGTATTTGTGATACACAAGGGGAACCAATGAGTAGAGGATCACTTCCTGGCAGTGGTTGAAGCCTTGGCATCTGCTCCTCCTGGATGTCCACATTTGCGGGGGGTTCTTCAGCTACAGAGGCTGGGGTGTCTGAGGCATGTCCTTCCCATTGCAGAGCCTCCGTTCCACTGGCTGCCATAGATGTAGAATGGGCTGATGTCACATGGCCCATGGAAAGGGGTCTGCTGTTGAGAACATAACCTACTCAGGGTGGTATTAATGTCTCTGAGCACCCCTGTTAGGGATGCCATGTTGGAATTGTGGGCCTCACACTTTTACATGACTTCCTGGTGGTTGTCCCTCTGCTGCTGCTTGATCTCCCCCATCATAGCAAGTACCTGGCCCATCACGCCTTGGGACTTTTGGTAGGCTCCCAAAACTTGGGAGATGGGATCCTGGCCAGTTGTATCACCAACAGCCTCAATCCGCTGGCACACACCATCCCTCCCATGCACCCTACCCCCATGTGCCTGTACCTTTGGCACAGTTTGCCCACCCCCACTGGTGCCAATTCCTTCATTGTCTGGGTTCTCTAGTAATGACCCTGGTACCTATACTGGGGGGCACATGATGGTATTAACTGTCCTTGGGACACAGGTTTGGGGGCCAATGGTTGCCAGGAATGGTGAAGCAACAGGGCTGGGAGGAGTCGATGTGGGCAGGGTGAGGCTGACAATTGTAGACTGACTTGGTATCCCAGATGGGCCAGAGTCGTCTTCATTTTCCTCACATCCAGGTGTCTGCGGGTGTGCGACTATGACTGGGATGGATGTCTGAGGGTCTGCTAGGGTAGCATAGGTGTGGTGGCTGGATCTGTGAATGTTGGTGTGAAGTCTGCAGGTGTGCCAGGTGTTGTGTCTGTGATGCTGGTGGTGGTTGTGTCAGGGCAGGTCGTGACTGTTGCCCTGTCTGCAGGTGGATGTTGTCTGTGTGTGTGCCGGTGTTGAGTCTTGTGGTGCTTATGTTTGTCTGAGCTACCCTTGGATGTTGAGGTGGATGCATGCCTGTCTGTTTGTGTGATTTGGCTGGGTCGGGGAAGGGGGGATTGGACTGGGAAGAGGAAGGTGTAATGGGAACGGTAGACAAAGGGTGTCTGGCTGATATCAGTGTGAAGGCCAGAGCCTGGGGGTGATAGCCTGAGGGCTTCATCCAGGGGGTAAGTGTCTGACTCAGGTGTCCGCTCCCTGTCACAGTGGGAACGTGACCTGTTCAAGAAGTGGAACAAACATTACAGGTTGTATGTAACAGGCGTTATCAAACTTTGACTGGTAGATGTGCTTTGAGCCATGTACAGAAATCCCTAGCTTGATTCACTGATATGACAGTGACATCTGCTTTCAAATCTGTGGTACAGCTATATTTGGGATACAGGGAATTCTTATAACATACACCTTGCTACAGGGCACCAGATTAGCTTGTCTTCTGAGTAGCTATATATTGTCCATGTCATCTCCCAGTTAGCAGTAGTTCAGTATTGAGTCACCAGCTGCAGATGGTGAAGTGGGTACTGACCTGCACATCATCTTAGGGCTAACCATTCTACCTGGCCATATATATCAGGTTACACCTAGTACAGCATACTGCAGATATGTGTTTTCCCCCAGGTGAGTAGCTTTCAGTGGATGATGAGAGGTAAAAGGGCCGTTATAGCATGGGACACAGCTGTTGCTGTGTGCTTGTGGTATTGTACTGGCAGATGCCCTAGAGTGTACAATTGTGGATCATTCAGGTTGGTTTAGCCGATTGTGTAGTTGACATGCAAGGCTATTTTAATTATGGTACACTGTTTAGGTTTTCTTAATGGTAGGACAGTGCCTGCTGGGAGTGGTAGTGTTGTCAGTCCCTGTACTACCCACCCCATACACACTGTGCCCCCCAGTGAGTTTAGTTGACATGTGATATGCCAGAGAGGGGTATTTGGACAGTTGGACACGGGGTGGTGAGTGTGATGGCTGCTAAGATGTCAAAAGGTGATCAGTGAGGAGGCAAGATAGAACTTTAGGGTGACATTTTCAGTGTTGTGAATTACCCAACTCCAGTTCCCCAGGTGTTCCTGTCAAGCCCTCAGGATGCAGGATGTCCAAGACCTTCTCCTCCCATGATGTGAAAGTTGGGGGAGGAGGTGGAGGCCCACTGCCAGTGTTGCAGACCGCCAGCTGGTGCCAGGCGGCCATGGAATGTACCTTCCCCCTGAGGTCATTCCACCTCTTTCTGATGCCCTCCCTTGTGCATGGATAGCTGTCTACAGCATTTAGCCTTTTCAACTATATTTTGCCACATCTCAATTTTCCTGGCAATAGAGGTTTGTTAGACTTGTGCTCCCAATAGGTGTGGCTCTACTCTGATGATTTCATCCACCATGACCCTCAACTCATCAACTGTGAAGCAGGGATGTTTTTGTGGACATGTGGTAGTGGTGGATAACTCGATAAGGAAAAGAAAAGGGTGATGAGGTGTGGATGCTATGTTGTGGGTGGGTAACGGTTGGTTTTTGATGTGTAGGGCACTAATTTGTGTGTTGGGTGTGTTGTGCAGGTGTGGTATGAGTAGTTTCGAAGTGTGGAAGTGTGCCTATAATATGGTTCTTTATTTATATTTGTGACCTCTATCCTGTTCTGTGTGGCGTTCTGGTTGCAAAGGATTGTGGCGTGTGAAGGGATGTGTTTTATAGTGCAGTTTGTAGGTATGTCGTGTTTGTGGATGTGTGTCAGCTGTGTGGAATTTGAACTATCTGATGTGGTGTAGTGTATTACTGTGTAGACCGCCGCGGTTGGCACCGCCATTGGTTTACTGCCATAGGAGAACCACTATTCTGTTTTGGGGGACGTGAATGGTCCGGAGGATTTTTGACAGGCTGGCAGTGCTGGTGGTGGAACCACCTCTGTCCAGTCCTCCTGAATCCTGGCAGTGTTGGAATTTTGACTGCATTTCGGCAGTCCTGCCTGTTTAACTCATAATACGGCGGTCTGTATGACTGCCAACATGGCGGTCTTTTGGAGGCCGTCACCGTGGCGGTCTTACCGTCAGACCATCAAACTCGTAATGAGGCCCCCAGACCTCTAATGGACCGTTTTGAAGACACTTCAGTTGGCAGACACTGACCCCGGGCCAAATTCCAGATACCTTGGTGGAATGTTTATGGAGGGACCCTGGCACAGGAAGCCAAAACAAACAACACAGTGGAAGGATGGAATATTGCCTTGCAATCCACACTAGAGAGAGCTCAACCTGCATTATACAGATTTTTTGAAGCATTGCAAAAATGAATGAAACTACCAAGAACTGTGAATGGAACTATCTGTTACCCAAATTGGCCCTAATATTAATAAACAAACTAAAAATAAATGGGCGACATGTTAAAATGTAAAATCAAAAACTTCAGAAACAACAAAGGACTAGACTAATTAGAAAAAGTAGATACATGTTAACCTACCAAAAACCTCAAAAACAACAATATACTCCAACATAGCAAACCAAATATATATTTAAGATGTAATATAAATATTTTATTACATCTGTAAAAACACTATATAGATAATATATATATCTATACATATATATATATATATATATGCACATTTATATATATATATAAAATACTAAACAACTCACCAACTTAAAAACATACTTAATCCATCACATCAAATAAAATCCAACACATAATGCAAACAATAGCACATAGTATTTACATAAACAATAGAAGCCCATATTTATACTCTGTTTGCGCCGGATTTGCGTAATTTTTTTTATGCAAATCCGACGCAAACTTAACTCCATATTTATATTTTGGCGCTAGACATGTCTAGCGCCAAAATATTGGAGTTAAAGTCATTTTTTGCCTGCAGAAAACTACCTTGCATCAATGAAATACAAGGTAGGCGTTCCCTGGCAATAAATGACTCTAAGGCCTCGGCGCCTTCATTAACCTCCCATGCAAAAAACACAGACGGGAGGGAGGTGATCCTAAATAATGGTGCTAAGCTGGCTTAGTGCCATTATTTAACACCTGGGTCAGGGCAGGCATTAGGGGACCTGTGGGCCTATTTCCATGGTGGAACACCATGGAATAAGCCAACAGGTGCCCTCATCAAGCCCCAGGAACACCCCCACCCACACCAAAGTGACAAAGGTGGATGGGGATCCCGATCCCAGGTAAGTAGAAGTAAGTATTTATTTTTTAAAGTGCCATAAGGGGGCCTAACTTGGGCCCCACTACATGGCACTGTGCCCAATGGACATGCTCTGGGGACTTATGTCCTCTGGGCATAGCCATTGGGCTGGGGAACATGACTCCTCTGTTTACTTAGACAGGAGTCATGTCCATGGGGGTTGTGCGTCTAACAATAGTGCAAGTCAGGTAAGAGTCCTTATTTTGACTCTAACCTGACTAGTGCCATTCTTTCACGCATAATCTCCAGTTTTCCCCACGCCTCCCCTACCCAGTTAGCGTCATGTATTTTGATGCTAACTGGGCCTTAAATATGGCACCCGGTTGGCGTCCTGGAATGGCGCTAGCCGGCGATATACTTTTTGACGCAAACCTGCGCTAACACAGGTTTGTGTCAAAAAGTATAAATATGGGGCACAATGTCACTTTTCCCAACCACAACAAAAAAGTAATATAAAACTTAGGGCCCAATTACGAGTAAGGCAGTCCTATGACCGCCATACCTGCGGTGGCAGTCCGACTGCTGCATCCTTGGTGGTCTGATCGCCAGATTATGATGCTGGCAATCGGACCGCCACAAGACCGCTCCCACCACCGTGTCGCGTTGGTGGTGGGGAAAGCCGTGGTCAAGCCTGACAGTGCTGATGTCGGTACCGCCGTGCTGATCAGGACTTGCCTTTCTGCCGGCCTTTTCATGGTGGGGACACTGCCCTAAAAAGGCTGGCGGAAAGGCAGAGGCGGGACAACAGGTGTACCTTACACCGCCCATGCCCATGTCATGGACAGTATAGGGGCCTCCCTGTCAGCACAGTTGGAATGCACACTGTCTGCAATGACAACAGTGCACATTCTGAATGTGCTGGTGGTGTAGACAGTGCAGCAGCATTTGCCTCGGCTCTCCCAATGCTGCTGCACTGTTTCCGCCATCTGGACCAACAGGAACATCATACTACAGTAGTGGGGAGGCCGCCGGCTTAGCCGTCTCCTCCCCACTGCTGTATTGGCGGTCTGGCAGTTAGACCATCAAGTTCCTATTTGGGCACTTACTGTAGCTGATCTCTCACCAAATCCAGGTAACAAAAAATTGGAATCCACCAAAAAACAGGGGAAAACTAGTACAAAAAGCCCAAAATAATGCAAAAGTATTAACAATCCAATCAAAATCCCTCAAAGCAATCCAAAGTCTGTAGGTTCCTTAAAAAAAAAAAACTGCTCCAGGAAACCCTAAAAAATAAAATCTAGTTAAAAACAATTAGTTTATAGTAAACCAAAAACAGATTTCCTTAAAACACATGTAAATTCCAACTTCCCATTGCAATCATTCGTAGAATAAAAACCTGTAAAAGAAAATGTATACACCCACCCATACAATAGATTACAGCTCCAAATATATACATACGTAATATTCTTCATAACATAATTAACATCAAATTTTGTAAATAACGTAATCATACATTAATAATGTGTTTTAAAAAGTGGCATAGTAACATAGTGCAAAACACTAACAAAAACCCATCTAAACATACCAAATACTCTTAACCCCTTAGCTGCTGGGTGCCCCCCCCTTGCTGAGCCCTTTTTTGGCTATTTGGGTTAGCTCACACTTAGGCGTTCATAACGTATTGTCCACATAAGCTATCCATGCCAAACTTGCATCCTTTTTTTCCAACATCCTAGGGATTCTAAAGGTATCCAGAGTGTGTGGGTTCCCCTGGAGGAGACCGAGAAATTAGCCAAAATACAGCTAAAATTTTGTTTTTTTCAGAAAAATAGGAGAAAAGGGCTGCAGAAGAAAGCATAAGATTTTTCCTCTGAGAAAGGCATCAACAAAAGGTTTATGGTGCAAAAATCACCATCTTCTCAGCTTTCAGGAATCGGCAGACTTGAATCGGAAAACCACATTTTTGTAACACAATTGTAGCATTTTACTGGGATATACCCCATTTTTACTATTTTTGTGCTTTTAGCCTCCTTCCAGTTACTGACAGAAAAGGGTGTGAAACCAATGCTGGATCCCAGACAGGTAAACATTTTTGAAAAGGAGACACAATTGTGAATTCAGTAAGGGGTAATTTGTGTAGATCCTACAAGGTTTTCCCACATAAAATAACAGCTGAAATAAAAAAATATTGAAATTGAGGTGAAGAAAACAGCCATTTTCTCCATGTTTTACTCTGTAACATTTTCCTGCGATGTCATATTTTCAAAAGTAATATACCCTTATGTCTGCTGGACTCTTTTGGTTGTGGGTATATATAGGGCTTGTAGGCTCATCAAGAACCCTAGGTACCAGAGCCAATAAAGGAGCTGCATCATGCAATGGGTTTTTATAGTGTACTGTGTGTACTGCAATTCATTTGGTGAAATATAAAGAGTGAAAAATAGGTATCCAGGAAACCTTTGTATTTCCTAAATAGGCATAAGATAATGTGTTGAAGCAGTGGTTATTTGCATATCTCTGAATTCCGGGGTGCCCATACTAGCATGTAACTTACAGGGCATTTTTCAAATAGACGTCTTTTTTACACACGGTCTTAGATTTGGAAGAAAAAAATGAAGAGAAAGACAAGGGGCAATAACACTTGTTCTGCTATTCCGTGTTCCCCTACGTCTCCCAATAAAATTGGTACCTCGCTTGCGAGAGTAAGCCTAATGCCCGCGACAGGAAACGCAACATGGACACATCACATTTTTATATTGAAATCTGACGTGTTTTGTGGAAAGTGCCTAGCTGTGGTCTTAGGCCTCTAGCTCAGCCGCACCCTGGGGAAGCCTAGCAAACCTATAAATTTTTTAAAACTAGACATCTAGGGAAATTCAGAATGGGGTGACTTGTGCGCTCTCACCAGGTTCTGTTACCCAGAATCCTTTGCAAATCTCTCAATTTGGCAAAAAAACACTTTTTCTTCACATTTTGGTGATGGAAAGTTCTGGCATCTGAGAGGAGCCACAAATTTCCTTTCACCCAGCATTCCCCCAAGTCTCCTGATAAACGTGGTACCTCACTTGTGTTGGTAGGCCTAGTGCCCGCGACAGGAAACGCCCCAAAACGCAACATGGACACATCACATTTTTACATTGAAAACTGACAAGTTTTTAGGAAAGTGCCTAGCTGTGGATTTTGGCACCTAGCTCTGCTGGCACCTAAGGAAACCTACCAAACCTGCGCATGTTTGAAAACTAGACACCTAGATGAATCCAGGATGTGGTGACTTGTGGGGCTCTCGCCAGGATCTGTTACCCAGAATCCTTTGCAAACCTCAAAATTTGGCAAAAACTTTTTTCCCTCAGAGTTTGGTGCTGCAAATTTCTGGAATCTGAGAGGAGCCACAAACTTCCTTCTACCCAGCATTCCCCCAAGTCTCCTGATAACAATGGTACCTCACTTGTGTGGGTAAGCCTAGTGCCCGCGAAAGGAAATGCCCCACATCACAAAGTGGACACATCACATTTTTCCAATGAAAACAGATGTGTTTTTTGCAAAGTGCCTAGCTGTGGATTTTGGCCTCTAGTTTAGCCGGCACTTAGGGAAACCTAGCGAACTTACATATTTTTGGAAACTAGACACCTAGAGAAATTCAGAATGGGGGAAGTTGTGGGGCTCCCACCAGATTCTGTTACCAAGAAACCTTTTCAAACCCGAAAATATGGCAAACAGAGTACTTTCCTCTCAGATTTCGGAAATCTGAGGGAAAGTTCTGGAATCTTGCAAAGTTCTGGAATCTGAGAGGACCCACAAACTCTCTTCCACCCAGCATTTCCCCAAGTCTCCCGATAAAAAAGGTACCTCACTTGTGGGTAGGCCTAGTGCCCGCAACAGGAAATGCCCCAAAACACAACATGGACAAATCACATTTTCCCAATGAAAACTAACCTGCTTTTTGCAAAGTGCCTAGCTGTGATCTTTGGCTTCTAGCTCAGCTGGCACCTAGGGAAACCTAGCAAACCTACACATTTTTGTACATTTTTGTACAGACATCTAGGGGAATTCAGAATGGGGTGACTTGTGGGGCTCTCACGAGGCTCTGTTACCCAGAATTCTTTGCAAACCTCAAAATGTGGCAAACAAACACTTTTTCCTCACATTTCGGTGATGGAAAGTTCTGAAATCTGAGAGAAGCCACAAATTTCCTTTCACCCAGCATTCCCCCAAGTCTGTTGATACAAATGGTACTTCACTTGTGTGGGTAGGCCTGGTGCCTGTGTCAGAAACAGATCACACAATGGTCAATGTTGGTTCTTACATGAGGGTAACTGTTGACCATGGGGTGATCAATTACTGACCCAGGCACTAGGTAGAGGCACTCAAGTGGGGTAGTGTTTTTATCAGGACAGGTGGGGAAACACTGGGTGGTAGGAATTTTGTGGATCCCAGCATATTCCTGTAGTTTGTGTGACAGAAATGCAAGAAAAAATTGAGTTTGTATTCAACATTTCACCTCTGCAAGGTATTCTGGGTAAGAAAACATTGGGGAATCCACACATGACACAACTCTGTTGACTCCCCTGGGTGGCTAGTTTCCAGAAATGTCTGGGTTTGGTAGGTTTCCCTATATGGTCGCGAGCTCAGGACCAAAAATGCAGGTGCCTGCCTTACAAAACCGGTTGTTTTGTGATAGATAATTTTGATGTCTCCACAATACGATTTGAGTGGTGGAATTTGTGGCTGAACAAAATTGGGGAGCTCCCAAGAGAGCACTCTCTCTGTGCTTGCCGCCACATGCTCCTACTCCCTGGGTGGGGCTAACCCACTATTGTCCTGCTGCACAGACTGTGCTTGCGAAGGGACAGCAGGACTGTCCTCATCACCTCCCTCATAATCACTGGAAGAGGATTAATAGAATGGGACTCCTCTGACTGAAAAATCACTCCCAGAGTCTGCGCCATTGTCCTATCCCTCAGATGCTGTCTCAGTATCTGCTGTCTCAGCCTCTGATCCTATGTCAGAGCTGTCCTCTATAACCCGGGTGAGGGCTTGAGCCGTAGTCATCCAACGAGATGCCATCTCTGCTACTGGCTAAACTGTTGCTCTAAAACACTAGCCTACATAGACAGTCAAAAAATTGCTGGTGTGTGTGATACCTGCAACAGTAGAGGTCACCTTACCTTCACTTCTTCCCTCGTTCAGCACGCTCTCTCAAGACACTCAAAAAAAGCCACACTATTACTTCACCTTGTCAGATATCAATCATCACAGTCTTTAGCGCCTCTAGCACCCAGTCCAACAATCATTATTGGTGCTCCCACTCCTATTACCTCCTCCTCCGATGACCTCACTACCACCCAGCAAAAGTGCCCTTTATCTGTCCATAGCCCCCCTCGCACATACATTTCATTTGTATTATAGCGCAGGTAATGGCTGGCTTTACTAATCTACTCAGCTATTTACATAAAATACAGATTTGATCTTTGCAGTAGGCATATAAACCTTCTGCGCTACTTTATGGCATCAAAACTGCCACCAGACAAAAGTCAGATCCTTTTGTAGCAGAAACATAATCACAAGACTTTACTTTTTTATTGCTGCCTACAGTTGAAACGCGTCTGTTGAAGTATGTGCATTGCTTTGAAGACACAAGCTGCAACTGCAACAGAACTGGTGGCGAATATATAAATATACATATATATATATATATATATATAGGTAAAGAGATCACACGCGACGCTGACAAAAGTGATCGATTTATATATATCTCTCTTTATCTATATATATCTATAGACATATATGTATATCTATATACATAGATCTATATATAAACATCGATCGCGTCCCCCCAGGGGTAAACCTACCTATTTAAAAAAAGAAATTGCCCCCGGGGTAACTAGTGGGGTTTCCTGGCCCTCTATCGCAGCAAACCGGTTCGGGAAGACCTTGTTTGAAAGGGGCCCATTTTCCCCACCGGAGCAGGAAGCGGCCTGGGGACTGCTTCTTACTCTGGTGGGGATAACAGATAGTAATGGCGCTGACATCACAAAGGGGCGGGGGAGACACTGAAGTTCTTGCGTGTCTGTCAGGGATTTTCTAAATAAAAAAAATCCTCTGGTGCAAGGCACTGGAGGATTTTTTAACCCCCTCCCTGGTGTCGGCCACTGGTCATGACCTGCACCAGGGCGGTAGTGCTGGCATTGGTCAGTGGTTGACACCCACGCTAATGGGTTTAAACTACACTAAACCCAACTTGTAAAAATCCATCCTAAATCCCCCCTATCCTCAAAACCCTTAAAAATCCCTTAAAAGGTGCTTACCTGTTCCAATGAACAGCAGCACCTAACTGCAACTTGGCTCTTGAAAAAAGATTCGAAATAACACCAATAGACTGCAAAATAGAAGCTAGCGGTAAAACAAATGGCCACCAAATGAAACCATAAAAACAGACTCCCCATTGAAATCAATGAGGCACATAGTAAAATATTTAATAAATGTTAAGACAATGTAAACAATTATAAAAAATATTAAACATGTCAAGCATAATTGTAATAAATATAAAAAAAAATTAAAGTATCAATTAAATAATAGTATACAATATATACAAATATTTCATATATACAAATGATAAACATGTTTAACTATGTGTAAACAATGTGTTAAAAAGGTTTTAAAATTATATTGAATGTAAAATAACAGGCTGAAGTGTACATTAAATGTCTGTGTATCAAATCTGATTCATTTATTTTTTGCAATTAAAAAATACATTATTTTATTTATTTCACTTAAAATTGCTGTTATTTTTATTTGTAAAATATATTTGGCAAGATGTCACAGTGTACAATAAATTAAACTTGTCAAAGAATAACATTTAACAAATACATGTGACATCTTTTTATGAAAATAAATTGGGGAAAATCTTAAACACTTATCTAAACCATCTTGGTGAAGATGTTGGACACTAAGGGCCTCCTTATAAGTTTGGCGGTCCATGGACGGCCATGGCGGCGTTGATGGTCGACCACCATTTGATTGCCTGTCGGACGGCCGTATTACAAGCCGTGTTGGCTTATGGAGCAAAGACCGCTGTGGTCCTGCTGGCATCGCCAGGCAGCACAGACAGATGCCGTCACAAGGCTGCAGAAAAAGGTTGGCAGAGCCTATGTTGCCACTGAACACATTATGAGGTTGCACACCATCAATGTGACTGTGGAGGTCCTACCACCACGTCTCAGCAGGCGGAAACGGGGACTATAAAGGGAGACGCTCACCTGCAGGCAGCCTCAGACGTCTGGTTCAGCCATGGAGCCCGTCACACATTCCTCACATGCCATTATCGTCACATTCAACACAAATATGTATGGATGTTTCGTGGAACCAAAACACTACTACCATCAAGCAGCCCTTGAATGGACACATACATCACACACATTGCAACCCAATGGAAGGACAATGGGATGCACAACAGACAAATATACAAAGACCAGTATGCATACAATATCTGCACCAGATGGGGGCATCTGAAACCCTCAGGGAATGAGGCTGCACTGGGACACATATTGCTTTGCACATGCCCCTTAAACAACATTCGCACAGGAACTGGCCCTCCATATCTTGGGGAGAAACAATACTATACTCAAATGACATGCCTATCTGCACAATGTGGAAGTGCAATTCAACAAAGCCCATAAAACTCCAACTACATGGGACATACATCTCTATGAACTAGCTGCAAGGTACACACAGCTGAATGGGCACATGCACACACAAATACAAACAAAAGTGCACAATTTAACACACTCCATGTCTGCCCAAACAAAACTCAAGCTGCCACACATTAGATTAATCCATAAGCCATATCAGCAGGATATCACACCATACATGCTCACATGAGACAACACAAGATGAAGCACTTACCATAACAAACAATATACAATGCCATGACACCACCACTGCATTTGCACCCGCATATCCATACAGTCAACATATATCGTTAACTGGGGAGACACCAGCACTGCCTACAAAGTCAGATACTGCAAACAACAGCAAATGGATCAGCAAGCATGCTGAAAAACACACAACTGTAGACACACAACACAAGTCACTAAGGAACAACAGAAAGGTAGAAAAGGAATTACAGGACAAATGTATAGTGAAAAAAACTCTCTTTGGGTTTATTAAAATAAAACATGAGAAGTCCAAGGCCATTGGCCAGTCCAGTTGTCCCAGCACAGGTACATTATGGTGCCATCACTTGACCCCTGCTAGGGAACCTCCACAGGAAGCGGCATCAAGTGGCAGACAGGCACCTCAAAGGTCATCTTGGGAGGAGGGGTCAGATTTGGTATGGGTGGGTTTCGCCTTGGGTTTGAGAGGGGTTGACTGCTTTTTGGGAGGTGTGGGCTTCTTCTTAGGGGTGGGGATAGGTGCTTGCAGAGGGGCAGATGTGACAGGGGAGGACCAGAAGGAGGAAGGGAGAGTTGGGAGGTGGGTCAGGGCCTCTTGAGTTTAGAACAGGGGGTGGAGGGCACAGGAGAAAGTTCAAGGTCAAACAAAAACATTCTTAGTGACACAGGGATGGTCATCAGAAAGGGATTGGAATTTGGAGGTCGAGGATGTGGTTGTCTGCTGTGTCGGTGTGAATGTCATGGGTGCATGCGTGTGGGAGGTATGTGTCAACATCAGGACAGTGCACGCTCTATGGGCGACGTAATGCAAAAACCCAGTCCTTATGCAGAGGCATATTTCATGCATTGTGTTTCTATGCAGTATGTTAACTTTTTGCATTGCAGAACTTTCATCTTGAAAAGTAATTAATGCTGTTAGTAATTCATTGTCCATTTGCAAGGCTTGTTTGCAGGACTACAGGGTGTGGTCCTTTATTCTAAGACTTTCTAGAAGCCTTACTTGCAGCATGGTTGGCTGTGGCTCGTGGGCGGGGCTCTATATAAGCGAGCCCAGCTCCACGTGCTCACTATTCAGAGGTCCCGGTGCAGAGCAGCAGCATTTCCCAGAGCTCCTGTCCCGGAGGCCTAACCAGTCATTTCCAGGCCTGCTCTTGCTTATTTGGTGATCTTCAGGCAGGGAGATAAGGCGGAAATCGGGTTAGGCCCCCGACTCTGTTTTTCAGTGACATTCGAGTTTTGGGCCTAAACTTGAAATCGCGAGTATGCGATCATTTCATGGCATTTGCATTGTGAATTCTGAATTGGCAACAGTGTGCGCGATTCTTTCGAGGCATTTATTTCTTGGCATTCAGATCGGCAGTGTGTGCGATCATTTCATGGCATTGGCATTGTGAATTCCGAATCGGCAACAGTGTGCGCGATTCATTCCAGGCATTTATTTCTTGGCTTTCAGATTGGCAGTGTGCGCGATCATTTCATGGTCTTTGAATTGTGAATTCTGAACCGGCAACAGTGTGCGTGATTCCTTTCAGGTATTTACTTCTTGGCATTCAGATCGGCAGATTGTGCGATCATTTCATGGCATTTACATTGTGAATTCCGAATCGGCAACAGTTTGCGCGATTCCTTCGAGGCATTTGTTTCTTGGCATTCAGAGCAGCACTGTGCTCGATCATTTCATGGCGTTTACATTGTGAATTCCAAATTCCAAAAATTCCAAATCGCCAACATTGTGTGCGATTCCTTTCAGGCATTTACTTCTTGACAATCAGATCAGCAGTGCCCGCGATCATTTCATGGCATTTACATTGTGAATTCTGAATCGGCAGCAGTGTGCGCGATTCCTTCCAGGCATTTACTTTGTGGCATTCAGATCGGCAGTGTGCGCGATCATTTCATTACATTTGTATTGTGAATTCTCCATCGGCATCACATTGCGCAGTTCTTTTTCCTGTATTTAAATCTTGAATCATAGATCGGCGTTGTGCGTGATTATTTAATTGTATAATAATCTAGATGTTCGAATCAGCAACAGAGTGCGCAATTCTTTCCTGATGTTTAACTTTTGAAATACAGGTCGGCAGAGTGCGCGATCATTTCTAGACATTGAAACTTAGATCATAATATTCTCTGAACATTTACGTCTTGAAACTCTTAATCAGAAAGTGACGTAGAAGTGTTATTCATGGTATTCGTACAGGTCATTCATGTAGAGAAAAAAACATGTGCTCTTTGATTCATGCTACAATGCAGAGAGTGTTCTAAGCAGTATTTTGGAGAGAGATTCTTGAGGCCTAGTTATAATGAAGCCTTAGGCCATTCATGTTTTCAGCACAAGTGTTTTATTTGAAACAAAACTTATTGAAAGTCATTGTGATTAATCTTGCAATTGTGTTGTTTAACTCTTGCTTCCACAGGTCTCCTTCCCCGTTGTTCCCAACCCAAAACCCATTCCCCCACTTGGCCATTCTTTAACTCTGTGCTATATAACTAGTGGAGTTTGGAGCTGCCAAGAGGTGGACATGTTGGGAACATGCTCATGCCCTGAGGATCTGGTCTCCTTGACAGACAGTATGGCAGTGGTTGGCTGGTGTCTGTTGCATGAGTGAGTGTGTACATTTGTAAGTCTTAGAGGGCTGGGAGGTGGAGGTGCTGGGGGATGGAGTGGTGGATGTGTGTGTGTCTGTAGGTATGATGTCTATGGGTAAGCTGGATGTGGTGGATGTGGTAGTGTCTGTTGGGATGGTGTCTGTGTGTATGCTCGGTGTGATGGGTATGATACAGACTGTTTAGACAGTGCCTGTGGTATGCTTGATGTTATGTTAGTTACGCTGGGGATGGTGGTGGTGTCTGGGGAAATGGTGAGTGATGTTGTGTCTACGGGTGTCTGTTGTTTGCTTGCGTGCAGGTGTGTTTTGTGGTGCTTGTGTCTGCTGCTCTTTCATGTTGAGGTGGGTACATGCCGATCTGCCTGTAAACTTTGGGTAGGTCGGGGGAAAGAGGGATTTGGTTTGGGAAGTGGGAGGTGAAGGGGGGACCGAAGGTGGGGAGGTGACTGGCTACTGTCAGTGAGGAGGCCACAGCCTAAAAAATGTCTATAGGCTAGACATTCCACCATGAATGTTTTCCAGGAATGCATTAGTCTGCTTGATGGCATTCACAATGGCTCTCTGACTCCCAGAGATACTTCTCAAGAGGTCAGTAGCCTCCTCACTGAGGGCAGCAAAGGTAGCAGGGGCTGGGGAAGAGGTACCTGCATCAAAGGAGACGCCCACCATCTTAGGTGAGTTTGCACAGCCAGCTACGTGTGGAGCAAAAGGGAAGGCGGTGGTCAAATGGGGGGTGACAGCCAATGGGTCCCTCTGTGTCTGTAGTGTCTTGACTAGGCCTGGGCGGAGTTCACAGAGTGCAGAAAAAACTCCACCGTACTATGCGGAGTTCCTCGAGCAGCGGAATTTGGGTAAGATCCGCTGTTTGCACTGAATTTCAGCAAGGGAGTTTCTCATGCGCTATAAAATCAGTACAAATGGCATCACGTGGCGTGTCAGAGGGCACTAACCTCTTGTTGCCGCTCGTGGAGATTTTCTACTCAAGTGGCAAATTCCTTAACGTGAGTGACAGCTTTCTCATTGTGAGCTGTCGCGGCCTACCTCGACTGCTCCCATTCAGAAATTTCATTTGCGCTCACCAACTTAGCGATTTCTCTCACTTGCGCTCACCAACTTAACATTGGCGACTGCGAACGAGAGTAAAAACTCTGCTCTGCACCACTTCACGAAGTTTTTTGGAACTCTGCGTGAAGTGTAGAATGGGGAAATCTCTGTGAACTCCACTGCTGAAGTGGAATTCTTCACCCACCCCTAGTCTTGACCTAAGGTCCCATGGCCAGAAGTGTCCCACTCGGCCATGCACTGTCTCTTTTGCTTCCTGGTGCTGATGCTGCAAATACAAAGAGAAATAGGATCATCACATATAGGGTCATCACATTTCCCTGATCACACTTGAACAACAGCTCTGATTAGCAAACATTACCATGATGTCAAGTAGGCCTCAGCAAAAAACTCCACCTAAATGGCCCATACATGTCAAACACCATATGCATGCATGCCATTTGAACTGTCAACAGTTGCCCACAGGAAATCAGGATCTCACAATACTACAATTAAATAGCTGAAGTTGTGCACTCACAATAACTATTCAACAAGTAGGAGACCTCATCACCTTCAAAGCTTTGTTACATGGAGCAGACCTCAGTTACCTGTTGTCATACGATAGTAGGCCAATGCTAACTACATTCCCACAGATCACACACAAGATCATGCACATACCTATTTATCGCATACATAATGACCCAACAAAAAGAAATGATGCTTCAAAATCCTGCCATGTTGCCGACAAATGTACAATAGCTTTGAGAATGTGACATTGAAATAGTCATGCCACAACGGAAGCAGCTCCACCATGCACACTTGATTTTTGTCCCAACAGAATCATGGAGGTAGTTCTAATGATGCTCAGATAGGCCACACATGTGGCATGGAAATTGACACTGTAGACATCATGTGCAATATGTCAGAGAGGGATGTCCCCAGAATCCACAACACAATGAATCAGCAGGCCCCAGAGTAATCACTAGCAATGCCTGGCACCCCTTACAATGACATATTACGAGTGTTTCAGTAGATGTCTTTAGCCCCTTGGATGTTGGAGAGGCCCTGAGATTTGCAAGTACTTGTTCAAGGCCCTCAACATGTTTCCCAATTGGAAGCTACACCATTGTCTCCATTAGGGTCATGCAGACCCAGGAGTCTGTCTGTAGATGAATGGTTGTTCCCAAACACATTGATTTCGAAATAACTGCAAGTCACTCCATGATGTGGGTCAACGGTCAGGTCACAACCTTTACCCATTACACATATGCAGTGCACTTTACTACATGCTGCCATATCAGTGGCATAGAAATTCACATTGTGGTTCAAAACGCCAGGCCTACCTGTCATGCCCATCATTGATACTGCAGCTGTACATGCCAAATGATGTGCTATGATGCATGAGGGAATGTGTCAGCCAACATAAATTGTGACACACTCCTGTATGTGGCACAACATGTAATATAGCCAAATTGTAAATGCCTTATTCCACACCCAGGTTGACATGCACATACATGTGAGAGAATACAGACATCATCCCATCAGCACAGGTAGACCATGCATGAAACAGCAGCTTACAAATGTTTGGCTAATGAGAAAGGTTCACATGCTGACATGTAGGCACAAGGAATGTTGGCAAAAGTAATGGCACATAAATCATGTCAATGGACATTCCTCTCTTACCAAGGGAAAGTATTGATCTGTAACTGCACCCAACGTACAATGCATGCTCTGTCACATGTATGATGGCCATCTACTTATTACAGCCTACAGTGAGGCACTAGCACCCTTCACACGCTGAAGACAACTAGACTCTGTTTGGCAGATGTCAATATACTCATTTACCCATACATATGGCTGAGGACAGTGATCCGTCATTTACTTACCTTTGGCCTGTAACACTGAGGAGTAGTTGTCTGTTGCATAGAATTTACACACATTGCAACAACAAACAGTACTTGATTGATAACTATACACAGCCATATGCCATCCCTGGAGAGCAAGTGGTTTGTGGATTGTACACAGTTGTGTCCTAGGTCTCTGGGCCAATTGGCAAGGCACATCAGTATACAATACATGACATGCCTACACAAACAATCAATCATCTACTGTGTGGCACATGGCTCATCCGTAATTATCAGGGGAAGATGTCAGGACCTAACACATTTACTTGGCAATGTGATAGGCACGAATATGCCCTGTATCACCCTCTTGTGGCTGCTGTGTTGTCCTCAAACGCCCATCAAGTTCTGGGTAGGCCACCGCCAGGATGTGAGCAATTAAAGGGATTATGGTCTGACTAGCACTCTGCCCACGTTGGGAGGACATCCCCTGTTGCACCTGAGCCATCTTCCTGGCCCAGCATCTCAGGTCCTCCCACCTTTTCCTGCAATGGGTGCTCTGCCGGCTGTGGACCTCCAGGTTCCACACCTTGCAGGCGATGGCTCTCCATAGTGCCTTCTTTTGATGGGCGTTAATGCATGGATGCAAAGGACTAATTCAGAGATTATAATCATACATTTCGTTACAAATGATTGAGCCACATACATGTCAGTAAAATCAAGTTTGGCCTTATTTATTTGACAATACTCCCCAAATGTGACACATAAGCCAATAAGTATGGGGACATGACTACAGACTTATATATTCCCATCTGCAAACTAACCCACTATCCTGCTCATGGCCCACAATGACTAAGAAAGCTTACTGACATCAGGTAGGCCATGGTCTTACAACCTGTACTGTGATGAGAGCCACTATGAATCACCACACATCAATGTAGCTTCTGAAGGATAAACCCCTTAGGCACGAAGGAACCAATACATTCACACTTTGTGAGAAAGACTCACTGCATGCAGTCCCTACAGGCACTGCCAGAGTACAAAGGCCAACTTTACACACAGTAATAATAAAGAGGGTGGCATGGTGGGCACAGAAAGTGTCTTGCTTGCCCATGTGTGAACATGTGATCTAAAAAATGCATACTCATTCCACTTCAAGGGATGGGGTTCTGTGGTATATACCTGTATCTCAAAACACTCTTTTGAATATATGTGTCCATCCTATAAAGATGGCATCCAACATACATAGGCATGCATTGTACAGTTTCTTCTGTGACCAAGCTACTGACTGATATATCATGGCCTCCTAGGATTCAACACACTGTCTGCGTTGTGGGACTGTCAGTTATGCAATATGGCTGTACAGGACAAATATGACCTGTGGGAAGGTGACAATCAAGCTTTGGGAGTAAGGGACATGTCATGAGCGTAAGATACACACTGACAATGATACTAAGTGCAAATATTGACTAGATTAATGATTTAACCCGTACCTATTCCTAATCTAGTCAAATGAATGAGGCATTCAGGGCAGGTTTTTCCACCAGAGCCTCTTATTGTCCACATGCTGGTGTACTGGGTGGGGGCACAGCGCCATAGTTGTGTAGCCACAGTGAATCTCCCACAGCATAGGCTAGGTCTCATACTGGGAGATAAATGTGCCAGACCCTGGTCTCTGCAGGCTGAGCAGACAGAACCTACATGACAGTCCATTCCATCATTTCCATGCATTTCAGTACATCATGAAGCCAACAGCAATTTGGCATGTGGTGTTTGTGACAACCTGAAGGGCAGAGTGACTCATGACATGCCTTCCACACAACAATTTAGCAAGGGCATGTGTGGGTTGAAAGATCTGTTGCACTATACACATGCTCACATGTCTGTTAACTGACTCATATACACCTCATCCTGTCATGCACATACATGTTGTCTGCAATTTGCAATTCTCTTGAGGAAAGAGATGTCAGTGGATGGCAGTAATGTCTCATTACCTAGTTCTGTGCATCCAAAACAAGGATGATCTAGGACCCCAAAAACCTCACACAACACAATATGACTGACCTTAACATATGGTACTGCCCAGCAATACCTGCACATTCTACATACCATTGATGTCACACAGACTACAACTAGACATATTCTAGACGATGAGGAGGGTGAGTGATTAACTTGCTCCTCTGGTGAGCCATAGAACTGTCCATTCAGGGATGGGACCTCAGACACCAGCCTCTCCAGCTCCTCTTGTGAGAAGGCAGGGGCCTTATCACCTGCAGGACATGGCATGACTGCTCCCAGAGGCGGCACACAGCACCTCAGGTCATGGAGGCGTTGCTGGAAGCAGTGTGAAGAGTCAAGTGAGTAAATCTGCAAATCATGGAAGTCATGTCCACCACGTATGTGGATGTCACCACCAGCGGACGCAGCCATTTTCCCGCGACCGCCACTGGTAATAACATTAGCCTTTGGCTCTGTGAGCCGCGGTTGCAAGTGCCTACCGCCATGACGGCTTCCGCCAGCAGTTGCGGACTGTTCATAGTGTGCAATTGAGTAGGTAAGTCATCTGCCATTTTGGCTGTATTGTGCTTTTAAAACTACATTACACCTGCAAAAAAGGGTTTTCAAGCTCACAAACATCCTTATCCTGTCTTGTGGTGTAGATCCTACTACTCAAACTGCAGTATGTTGAAAGGCACAGATGGCATTTAACAGTGGGGCACAGTCCAACACCACTGACAGTCATTTTGGTGGTCAGGATTAACAGTCACAGTTCGAGGGGAGAATGTGTTGCACATTTCTGAGTTGGGTCCATATCAGTGTTGTATGCACATGTGCGTTAAACCATGGGGGTCACATGTGACCCTTGTGTAATTTACAGCTGTGATGTGTACTGGGGGCCATGTCTATCCAGTCAGGAAAGTTTTGTCACATGATTTCCTTGACATGTATCATGTATTTTGATGTGGACACACTGACTAATATCAGAAATACTTTCTTGTCATACCCAGGGAGAGGCAGGGTGCGACAAGCTTCTGTCCACCATCCACTGCGAGACCTTCAGACCATGGAGCAATGACACATAATAATGTTCTACCACCTGGATAGGCAAACAATTGTGGACATGTGTCCAAGATATCCTTGGTTATTGACACCAGTAAGGAATCCAACTATGCCTGGGGAAATTCCACTTCAGTGTGGTCTATGTAAGGACACAGCAGTTAGTGGAGCGGGCTTTTGGCCTCCTGAAGGCCACATGGAAGGTCAGAGGTGCTGATTCCATTTGTTTTGTGTGCTGTGGCCGGCCGAAAGCATCATGCGTGTCATCATGTGGGCATGAAATATGTTGTCATTGATTGCGATCAAGGCATTCACTCTTCAGATTGGCTAAACACTATTCTTGTATTACCTGTTTGTGCCATACCTCCAGATTCATGGTCATTGGATTAATATGGGCCTGTGATCAGAAACTGTTATACTGCCATGTGTCTGCATCTTGGATTATGTGATATAGGATTACTTTGGTCTTGTATGTCATAAGGCTCCAGCTGCTGACATCAACCACTTTAATGTTTGCCTGTTCTACAAGACCATGTCTGAGAAATCCCTTCTATCCATGGTATGGGATATGTACTTTGACTCAGTATGAGTCACACAATCTTGTTTCAAAAATTCCAGACATGTGGGCAGTCTATGTGCTGTACACTGGAATAAAATGTTTGGTGCGAACAAACATTTGTACATATGTGTTTGTATGTAATGGTTGTAATCCTGAGTAGGACACTGCATACCTGTAACAAATCCCTCCTTGCAAAATAAGTTCCGTCTTCATAATAAGGTTCATATGGTCTTACATCTCTACATAGCAAAACGTGGAAATTAAGCAAGCAGACAATGATTTTGTAATGGGTGAATTTATTACAATGACGATTTGGAGAGAAAAGAAGAAAAAATAAAGTGAAGGTGTCATTTAGAGTAGATGCCAAACCATTGGTAGTCCAAAGTCCAGAGTACTCCTCCCATTGGAATTGGTATGTGGTTGAGGATCAGTCAACATAGAGAATATGTGGCACACAAAGGATTTGCTAAGGTAGAGGTCAGCTCCTTAAAGGAAAACGAGCTGCACTTTAAAAAATACCGAAACCTTTCGTTTCGGTATTTTTTCAGGGCAGGTAGTGGTCCCTTGGACCACTACCTGCCCTGAAAAAATGGTTTTGGGTCCATTCGCAAAGGGGAAGGGGTCCCATGGGGACCCCTTCCAATTTGCGAGTGGGTTACCATCCACTTGAAGTGGATGGTAACTGTGATACCATTTGCGACCGCAAATCGCAAATGGTATTGCATGCCACTCCGAATCGCAAATAGGAAGGGAACACCCCTTCCTATTTGCGATTCTGAAATGCATATTGCGAGTCGGTCCCGATTCGCAATATGCATTTCTGCATCGGGAAATGCGATTAGCGAGTCGCAAACGGCAATTTTTGCAGTTTGCGACTCGCTAGTCGGTTCCTGCATCTGGCCCTAAGTTACTGAGTCATGGCCTCCCAGGAATCTACACACTGTCTGCACTGTGGGTTTGTCATTTGTGCAATAAGCCTGTACAGGAGAAATATGACTTCTGTGATGGTGACAACAGAGCTGTTGGAGTAAGGGACCTGTCATGAGACAAAGACACACATTGACAATGATGCAACATGCACATATGGACCAGTTCAAGGCTTTACCTCAGTACCCGTTCCTGATCTAGTCATGGTTTTGCCACTAGAGCCTCATATTGGCCACCTGACAGGATCTGTAGGTGTACAGGGAGTGGGCACAGTGCCACAGTTGCATAGACACAGTGACTCTCCCACAACCTGGACTGTGTCCCATACTGGGAGATACATTTGACCGGCCCTGGTCTCTGCAGGCTGAGCATACAAAATCTCTATGACACACATAGTTCCATCACTTGCATGCATGACAGTCCATCATGTGGCCATCAGCAATGTGGCTTGTGTGGCAAACTGAAAGCGAACTGTAAGTCATGATATGCCTTCCAGACAACAGTTTGGCAGTGCCATATGTGAGGTGAAAGATCTGTGGCACAATACACATTGCTTACAAGATTCGCAAATGTCTCAGACAAGATGCATACACAACTCATGCTGTCATGCACATACGTGTTGTCTAACTTTTAGAACCCTCAAAAACAAAGAAATATTAATGTATGGCAGGAAAGTCCCCTTGCCTAATTATGCGTATCCAACACAAGGAGGATCTAGGGCCCCAAAAACATCACAGAACACAGTGTGAATGAATACAACATATAGTACTGGTCTGCAGTTCCTGCACCATGTCATGTCCATCCCTTTGATGCCACACAAACTGCAACAACAGAGACACAAGGAGTCTCATTGTCATACAGGGGCAAATTGAAGCCCGTGAGGAGGGAAAGGATGGCGTTGAACATAGTCATTTTTGCCTATGAGGTACTTACCTGCTCCTCTGGTGAGCCATAGAGCTAACCATACAGGGAAAGAAAGTCGGTCACAAGCCTCTCCGGTTCCTATGGAGAGAAGGCAGGGGCCCTATCACCTGCTGGACGTGGCATAATTGCTCCCAGAGGCAACACACAGAAGCTGAAGTGGTAGAGGTGTTGCTGGCGACAGTGTCAGGAGTCAGGGGACAGATTTAGCACAACACGGCGTACAAGTACTCCACCTATGCAGTCATCACCACTGACAGACACAGCCATTGGTCTGCAATTGCCCCGGGCAATAATGTTAGCCTATGTCTGTGTCTGCGTGGTTGGAACCGCTACTGTGTGGATGAACTCCGCTGGCAGATGTGGGCGGTTCCTGATGTCCAGTGGAGTAGGTCAGGCGTCTGCCATTTTGGCAGTTTAAAAGACTATGGGGGTCATTACGACCCTGGCGGTCGGTGGTATAGTGGCGGTAGTACTGTCAACAGTCTGGAGGTACAAACCTCCATATAATGACATTGGCTGTTTGGCCAAAGCCAAACCGCCAATGTACCACACCAACCGCCAGGGCGGTAACAAACGCCAGGCTGTAGACTACAGTCTCCAGCCCGGCGGACGTCACTAGGCCGCCCACGGCATTATGACCCCACCCACCGCCATGGTTTCCGTGGCTTTTGTACCGCCACGAAAACCATGGCGGTAGGCACTATCAGTGCCAGGGAATTCCTTCCCTGGCACTGATAGGGGTCTTCCCCGCCCCTCTTCCCCTCCCCAGAGCCCTCCCCCACCTTCCCCCTACCCCATCCGTTCCCCCAAAATAAACACACATACACACACGGCAAAACACACGCATACCCACATTCACCCACGCATGCATACATCCATGCACACACACCCACACACACTGACATACATACCGGCACACACATTCACACATCACAACATACGCTCACACTCACATTCATTCATGTGCACACACATCACACACGGCCCACACCCGCATGCACACACACAGACACAAACACACACAACACCACCACCCCCTCTCCTGATGGAGCACCCAACTTACCTGCTTGCATGGGGTCCTCCTGCAGGAGACGGGACATGGCGCTGCTCCCAGCAGCAACGTCTGCCAGCGGAACACCGCCATGCCGTATCATGTGTCATGATACGGTCGGTGGCGTTCTTCTGGCATGGCGCTGCTGCTGGCAGCAGCGCCACCTTACCGCCATCTGCCGCCATGACCGTAGCCAGAATTCCACCAGCCTTTTGGTGGAATTCCAGCTATGGTCATATTATGGTGGATGGTAGGTAGCCACGGCGACGGTCTTGTGGCGGCCGTCGCCATGGCTGTAGGCGGCATTTACCGCCATTACCATAATGAGGGCCTGTATATGGCCCTATTATATGCTTCACAAAAACCATATAAGTTTAAGATCATCACAAACATCCTCAATTTGTCTTGTTGTGTAGGTCCGACTACACAACTACCAGCATAATGTGTTACAGGACACAGATGGCATATGACAGTGGTGCACACCCCCCCACCGCTGATGGTATTTTTGCCACTCAGAAAATACTGTCCCATTTCAAGGGGCAATTGTGTAGCAGATAGTTGGGTGTCGCCTGCATCCAAGTTGTGGGCACATGTATTTACAACCATGACGGTCACATTTGAACCTTGTGTAGTTGCCAGCTGTGATGTGTACTAGGTGTCATCTATATGCAGTCATAAATGCTTTGTCACATGATATTGCCATCATGCATCATGTATGTTGCTGTTAACACAGTGACTAATGTTCCATATAAGATAGCTGTTGGCACATCCCCACCTTGATGATATTGCTTTGTTTATGTCAGAGTTATTGTAATGCACTTTGTTTTCCAGATGCTTGTTATGTGACTTGTGCCATATGTATTGTTTCAAGCATATACCCCTTGTTTTATTCTTTGTACAGGTACCTTCACCATAACATCTTCATGTGCGCATTTCAGAGATGTGACATTGGCAGGTATGTGATGCTATTCTGACATATCAATCAATCAATCAATCAAAACAATTTATAGAGTGCACTACTCACCCATGAGGGTCTCAACGCGCTGGGGGGGGGAAGAGGAGAAGGGGGGAGGGGATGCCGATTACTGTTTGAAAAGCCATGTCTCAGAGGTGTTTTCTGAAGAGCAGGAGGTTCTGAGTCTTGCGGAGGTTGGTGGGGAGGGAATTCCAGGTTTTGGGGGTGAGGTAGGAGAAGGATCTGCCTCCGGTGGTGGCGCGTTGGATGCAGGGGACTGTGGCGAGTGCGAGGTCGGCAGAGCGGAGGTGGCGAGTGTGGAAGTTCACTCTTTCGTTGAGGTAGGTTGGTCCAGTGTTGTGGAGGGATTTGTGTGCATGGATGAGGATTTTGAAGATGATCCTTTTGTCGATCAGAAGCCAGTGAAGGGATCTGAGGTGAGAGGAGATGTGTTCATGGCGTAGGAGGTCCAGGATGAGGCGGGCGGCTGCATTCTGGATCCTCTGGAGTTTTCGCTTGAGCTTGACTGTGGAGCCGGCGTAGAGGGCGTTTCCGTAGTCTAGCCTGCTGCTGCTGATGAGTGCATGGGTGACGGTCTTTCTGGTCTCTATAGGAATCCATTTGAAGGTTTTTCGCAGCATGCGGAGGGTGCTGAAACAGGAGGAGGAGATGGCGTTGATTTGCTGGGTCATGGAGAGAGAAGAATACAAGATGATGCCCAGGTTGCGTGCATGCGTTGCGGGTGTTGGGGGGGGATCCGAGGGCAGTGGGCCACCTGGAGTCGTCCCATATAGTTTTGTTGGGGCCGAAGATGATGATTTCAGTTTTGTTGGAGTTTAGCTTGAGGTGATTTGCTGTCATCCATTTGGCGGTGTCAAGGAGTCCGACATGGAAGTTGGTTTTGGCGGTGGTGGGGTTTCGGGTGAGGGAGATGACGAGCTGGGTGTCGCCATACGAAGTGGCCATGGATTGTTCCAGGTAATGTAGGTCACATAGTTTGGGTGTAGGAGACCTGTACCAAGACAGCTTGCAGTGTTTGGATGTAAGTTCAGAAGTGCCCATTGAAACTGTTTTGTGTCCTGTGGTGGACCTGATGCATCATGTGTGCCATCATGTGGTCATAAAATTTGTAGTCCTAGGTCACAACCTAGTCAGATTCTATTCGCACTGGCTAAACATTCTTTTTGTATGACCTGTGTATAGCCGTAGATGTGTTTCATCATTGTAGGCCACAGTGCCTGTGCCAAAACACTGACATATGTTTGTGTCATACTACTAGATGCATGAGCATCTGACACTGACACTCAGTTGGCACTGACATATGTTTGTGTCATACTACTAGATGCATGAGCATTGGATTATAATGGCCCTGTGATCAGGAACTGTTGTACTGCCATCTGTCTGAAGCTTGGATTGTGTAATGTTGGATTACTTTGGTGTGGTGTGTGATAAGGCTCAAGCTGGTGGCATCAACCACTTCAATGTTTACATATTCTACAGGACAATGCCAGGTAAATTTCTTCCACCCATGGTCTGGAGGTCTGTACCTGTAAATGTGTTCATTATTAAGTATGAGTCAATCATTTATGATTTCCAGTAGTTCGGACATATTGACAGCCTATGTGCTGAATGCTGTAATATTTGTTTTAGTTGGAGCAGACAATTATATGAATGTGTTTGTGTTGGATGGTTGTAATCCTGAGCTGGAAACTGTATACATGCAACATATCCTATCTTGAACAAGTACCTTGGATCATCATCATGTGGTTCTCATGATCTGACAAATCTATGTGACAAATCTATGTGGATAAATATGAAATCAAAATCAGCAGACAATGAGTCAGTGATGGGTGATTTTATTGTGTGTTACTGTGTGTGTTGGTACAAATACTTTACACCTAGCACTCTGAAATTAAGCATACTGCTCTGCCAAGTTACCAAGGGGGTAAGCAGGGGTTAGCTGAGGGTGATTCTCTTTTACCCTGACTAGAGTGAGGGTCCTTGCTTGAACAGGGGGTAACCTGACTGTCAACCAAAGACCCCATTTCTAACAGGCTGCATTTAGGTTTGAGCATACATTTACATTTTGGGACATACCATGAATTCTGGAATGTGTTTTTGGTATTGTGAGATTTCTAGACTCCATTTCTGTATATGGCATGTGATGGGCCTTGGTAGTTTTGATGTTGAATCAAATTATACAGACTGACATTGTTAAATTTCAGATAATCTGGGTATTGAATGTTGCTCATGCACATGAACAAGACAGAGGTAAAAGCTGAGTTGTGAGCATGCATGACATTGCATTTTTGTGACTGTTTTGTGTTGTAACTTATAAGATTCCACTCCCCCAAGTATTCCTGTCAAGCCCTCAGGATGCAGGATGGCCAAGACCTTCTTCTCTCAGTCTTAATAGGCCATGGGGCTCCACTGCCAGTCTTATTGGCCTCCAGCTAATTCCTGGAGACCAGGGAACGGACCTTGCGCTGAGGCCATTCCATCTCTTCCTAAGGTCCACCTTTGTGAGCAGGGTGGTTCCTGCAACACTCACTCTGTCGACTATCCTGTCCCACATTTCTATTTTCCTACTGAGAGGAGTGTGCTTGACTTGGGCTCCAAACAAGTCTGGCTCTAATCTAATGAGTTCACCCACAATGACTCTCAACTCATCCTCTGAAAATTGTGGGGTTTTGGACCATGATATGACTGGAAATTAAAGGGGGTAACATTGATTAACTAAACAAAAACAAGTGAATATGGGGACAAAAAAATAGACGATGTGTGTGAATGGTGCAAATTGGGTTAGGAAAAAAGGGGTGTCTTATGAAAAAAAATTGACAAAATGATGTGGTGTGCTGCAGTGGAAATGCAAAGGATTGTGGTCTGTGAAGGCTTGTGTTCTATAGTGTCCTTTGCAGGTGTGTCCACTTGGCCAATGTATGTCAGCTGTGGTGTTTTTGAATTCATCCAATGTGCACTTATCTGTTACTTTGCTGAACGGGGACCGATGTGGTCGACCGCTGCAAGGAAACTGCCATGGCAACTGTGTGTTTGTAATAGGCTTGGTGGTTGGCTGTGTCGCTGATGGCATTGGAGGTTAGACCACCTAAATCCAAGCCGCTGGCAGTCTGCCTATTCTTGCTTGGCAGACGGCGGTCCTGCCTGTATCAATTGTAATACAGCGGTCTGGGGCACCACCGGCACAGCTGTCTTTTTGGGATCACCAACATGGCCGTCTGGTGGTCCGACCACCAAAATCGTAACTAGGCCCTGATTGTAGAATATTCCACTAACAGCCTATTTCCCTTCGAAGTAAAAACAAATGATAGTGCTAGCCTAAGTATTTGTCACAGAGGTAGTCACCTACTATAACTTACTAATAGAAAACGCTTTCTATCAACAAAATGAATACAAACTTAGGGCCTCATTATGGGTTTGGCAGTCCGAGGACTCCCATGTTGGCAGTCCGACCACCAACAGTCTGGCGGAAAAAACTTTAAATCATAACATTGGCGGTGATGCTTACAGAATCCCGTCAAAGTACCACCAGCACCGCCAGCGCAGTCAGACTGCTGCAGTCGAATGGAGCTACCAAAAGTACGGCAGTGACCATGTTTCTGCCGGACTCATTACAAGGCTGCACACCGCCAACAGAACCGCCACTCACCTGGAGCTGCCATGGCACCACTACTAGACGTCCTCCCGCTGTGCCTGCTGGCAGAAAGACAATGGAATCATCGCTGACGAGGACAACAACAACCGTATGTACACATACGCACCTGTTACATTTGTAAAATGTATGAATTTGAACTTGGGCATCACACATACTTTAGGGAAGGGGTGCGAGGGCTATACTCCCACACATATACAGCACACACACTGCAGCCAGCACACACACACCACACGTCGAGAACACACAGTTACGCATGGCAACACAGCACAGGCCCAGCCTCACAAATACACATACAACATGCGAACTCGTAACAACAACACAACCGCACAAATATAAACACATATCAGACACTCACTACGGACACTGGCCAGAGACTTCACACACATACAACACAATGTGCAATCATCTGTGATGGAACACACACAATTAAACCATCACACAACCTAGCCATCGACACACACATGACACACACACATACAGGACACCAAACCTATCATGCCATGCACAATACATAAAGACTCAAACAGTTTAAACACACAAAGCCACACACAACTGCACAAACTCATAGCATCACTAACACAAAACACCACCATGACAATAACATTTCAGCTATATGCACATACCCATCACACAAAACATACTCTCTCCCTGGGAGATAAAAGCACTGCACACAACCTCACAGACTGCTCAGAAAATACTGGAAGCCTCAAGCAGCATACACACACATGTACTGGGACACAACCAATGTCAGCCAGGAACAACTCAAACCAAGGAAAGGAAATGCAGGACAAAGATGTAACCAAAAAAAACAATGACTGATAGGTGAAGTGTATGTAAATTATAGGGATTTAAATCAGTTTGTGCAAGGCCAGAGGCCAGTCCATTGTCCATAATAGAACAGAACCAAAGGCACTAAATGGTGCCCCTACTTCATTCCTGACTGCCAGTAACCTCCACAGGTAGGTACATCAAGGGGGCAGGCAGGCACCTCAGGGTTTCGTGGTGCGGAAGGGGGCCGTTCAGGCTTAGGCTTAGGAGGGTGGTTAGGCTTTGGCTTGGGAGAGCGTCAGACCTTTTTGGGAGGGCTGGACTTCTTTTTGGCAGGCAGACGGGCATGGGTGCTGGTGGGGGGCTTGGGGAGGCCTTGGAGGTGGATGGGATGGCCTTGGGGAGGGAATGGTTCTTTTAGGGGTGCCACAGGGGGTGGAGTAGAGAAAAGGTCAAGCTCAGCAAGGAAAGTTTTTTTGGGTACACTAGGATGGTCATTGAAGGGTGTTTGGGTGTGGAGGGTGAGGGAGTGATTATATGATATATTGGTGTGGATGTTTTGGGTGCATGTTTGTGGGAGGTGTGCTTGTGGGTGGTGGATGTCTGTTGGGTGGGTGAGTGCGGGTGTTTATGTTTCTTGGGCTGGGGTGGTAGTGCTGGGGATGCTGTTGTGGGTGGATATCTGTCTGGTGGGATGGAGACTGCAGGTATTGTGATGTGCTGCATATATAGGCGTGTCTGCAGGTGTGCTACTGTGACTGGGGTGGATGTCTGAGGGTCTGCTGGGGTGCTGTCTGTGGGTAGTATAGGTGTGGTGACTGGGGGGGTCATTCTGACCATGGCGGTAATTACCTCCATGGCGGAGGTCGGCGGTAGCACCGCCAACAGGCTGGCGGTGCACCGCTGGGCATCCTGACCGCGGCGGTTCAGCCGCGGCCAGAAACGGAAAGTCGGCGGTGTACCGCCGACTTTCCGCTGCCCGTCAGAATCCTCCATGGCGGCGGAGCGCGCTCCGCCGCCATGGGGATTCTGACACCCCCTACCGCCATCCTGTTCATGGCGGCTCTCCCGCCATGAACAGGATGGCGGTAGGGGGTGCTGCGGGGCCCCTGGGGGCCCCTGCCGTGCCCATGCCAATGGCATGGGCACGGCAGGGGCCCCCGTAAGAGGGCCCCAAAAAGTATTTCAGTGTCTGCCCAGCAGACACTGAAATACGCGACGGGTGCAACTGCACCCGTCGCACCTTCCCACTCCGCCGGCTCAATTCTGAGCCGGCATCCTGGTGGGAAGGTTGATTTGCCCTGTGCTGGCAGGCGGTCTTTTGGCGGCCGCCCGCCAGCACAGGGCAAATGTCAGAATCACCGCCGCTGTCTTTCGACCGCGGTGCGGTGTTCTGACGGCGGTACCTTGGCGGACGGCCTCCGCCGTCCGCCACGGTCAGAATGACCCCCTGGATCTGTTAAAGTTGGTGTGGTGTCTGCCAGTGTGCCAGGTATGTCTGTGATGCTGGTGGTGGTGGGAGTGTCAGGGCAGGTCATGACTGTTGCTGTGTCTGCAGGTGGATGTTGTGTGTGGGTGTGCGTGCGGATGGTGAGTCTTGTGGTACTTATTTTTGTCAGTGCTACCCTTGGATGTTGAGGTGGACGCATGCCTATCTTGGCTGGGTCAGGGAAGAGGGGATTCAGACTGAGAAGAGGAATGTGGAGGTGGGACGGTGGACAAAGGGTGACTGGCTGCCATCCATGTGGAGGCCAGAGCCTGAAATTATCTCTGTAGGCCAGACAGTGCACCGTGAATGCCCTCCAGGAACACATTGCTCTGTTGGATTTCAGTTGCCAGTCCCAGGTTTGCAGTCACAAAGGTTGTCTGACCCACAGAGATTAACTTCAGGAGGTCAATAGCCTCCTTACTAAGGGCAACAGGGCTAACAGGGACTGGTGCCTGCTGAGAAGGAGATGCCCACCCTCTTGGATGGGCGGGCAAGGCCAACTGGATGGGAAGCTACAGGGAGGGTGGTGATAGAATGGGGGTGGTGGACAGAGATGGTCCTAGGGTGGTTCCAGATGGGTAAACCACCTTGAAGGAGTGGCCACTGGAGGAGGATTCTGAAGGAGAGGTACTAGATCCGGTCTCCCCAATAGTACTTCCCTCGCCCTCCGGGCCAGTGGTTCTTCACTCTCGGTGTTCTCATAACTGGAGGTCCCGAGGCCAGAAGCTTCCCCACTCAGATGTGGCCTGTCTCCTGTGTCTGCAGGTGCTGATGCTGAAAAACAGAAAGTCAGGTATGGTCATCACATTCACAAGATAACACTTCCATCATACAGTCCACATAAATCTCATTACATCCTGTTTACCAACACCCCGAGGTAGTGCCAGTTAAGTGCCAACATCATGTCACTAGAAAATGTGAAGTAGGTTCCTCAGTATAAACATTGGTATACAATAGCTAAGGAACCTAACTGACACCTACAATACCAATAATCAAGTTGAGCAATCACACGACCATGCCACGACAAGGTGACTTTGCCACATTCTACAGATTCTCTATCCCCAACAACATAGTCAAGCACTAATCAAACAATATTTTAGGAATGTCAATTTGCTTACCACTAATCAAAAACACATACTCAACCCAGAAAAATATATTACTCTGATGTAAGATATTAGGCTATGACATGTTATAAAGCAAAGGCAGGCAAGCCTAGTATAGACAAGCCATAACTTCTTCATTTCACATAGTTACAACCATACACCATGGGCATATGGAAACCTGTAACAAGTCAAATTCCCATTCATCCCAATTTTTGGTTAAGGAGTCAGAACACATGGCACACTCACATCCACCAATTATACTGTATCAAGTATTGAAATTACAAGGTGGACCAAGTCATCCAGCTCACTGGTCTTCTGTAAACAAACTTTATCAGTCAAGTAGGGGCGAAGTAAGCCCAGACCTATGTTCCACACACAACCACAAGATGTCAAAAAGAATGTACCTTATGTGTGGACTACTATATTGTGAAGAAAGATAACAAGCAGACCTACCTAATCATGCAATTAGTGCATCAATAGGCCACTGACTGAGACGAAACATAACTACACACACATCAGAAATGGCAAGCCTTACATCTGTTTGTGTAGGATTCTCAGAGCCAAAGCACATGTGATGCTAACAAGACAAGTGCATCTACCATGATGCATGCAAAAAGCCTAGAAACTCTTACAATACAACTCACATGTGGTATGGCAACTTTCACACCTGTGACACTTAGGTGTCATTGCCAACATTAGGTTCCCAAACAGCCAGGCCTCCACTTCCACATCTGTCTTAGCAACAGCATATAGACATACTTATTTCCAATGTTGATTAATTACTGAACCTTTCAAATTACACGTCTGTCAAGAATTTAACCTTGAATAGGCTATCATTGCCTATGAATCATGCCTAGTACAGTATGTCCAAGGACAAAGCAGTGTGGTGACTTTTCACTAACAGAACATTAGCAAGGTAGTAATATACCTAGCCTCTGATACCAATGTATGTGTGCCCATTGAAATGTAGCAACACCTCAATGGTATCCAACATGCATGTTGGGGGATAACCTTGTAACAGATGTGAAGGAGTTAACCTTATATGTCATGTCATATGGCAGGTGGACGTCACAGCCTTGAATGCTGCTGTCACTTATCAGAAAGCAATAGAAACCTAGAGATGCCTAGAATATGTATGACACTATTTTGAACATGGACAAGAATCTCGAGACATTGCAGAGGACAGAAATCAAGGACCTACACAACTTACCACCATGATATTGGGAGGATTGGCCTGTTGTTGGGTATGTACAATCAACATTGTAGGAAATGCAGTATAAAGGTACACATATGACATAGTCATAAGCGCACCATAATATTCTATTGCAATGAGATGACTACATATTTGAGTAAGATGCCTCCAAATACATAGGTATGTGCACACCTGAGTGCTATAGATGGCTACAGTATATCAATGTGTGCAAAGGAGATCTGTGACACTTTGCACTTACCTCATTGTCTGAGCTGACATACTGTTCCCTAACTCAATCACCTGGTAGAGGAACAAACATACATTAGGTCTTTACTTACCCCTTGTGGCTGCTGCGCTGCCTTCAAATGCCCATCCAACTCAGGGTAGGCCACAGCCAAAATGCGGTCCATTAGGGGGGTCATGGTCCGACGGGCACCCGGTCCTCACTGGGTCTCTGAAGTCTTTTGGGCCCACTGTCTCAGGTCATCCCTCCTCTTCCGACGGTGGGTGCTCCGCCGGCTGTGGAACCCTAGGATCCACACTTTCTTGGCAATGTCACACCTAATCCCCTTCTTCTGATGGGAGTTGACCTGCATGGATGACGTAGAAAAAAATAAAGAATGTCATGTCCACATGTTCCATACTAAAACAGGCAGGGTAGCTAACTAGTCACTACAACTAGCTAAACACTGACTGTCTTGAACAACCCCACCGCTGATAGATGAGCATATGCAGTCAGGCCAAATGTGAGGTGGACACAGGCTGATGACATGCATCTCCAGCAACAGCTTTCATGTTATCACATATGACCAGACAGCAAACACATATGAAAATATTATATTTCAGAAGGAGTCTGGTATACCAACTCCACTAACCTTGTGCAACAGTCACAAGGTCGATCAGGGAACATACATCAAGTACTCTCCACAATGACTCAGGACTCAGTTTCTGTCCCCAAACATTAGTACATGACCAGGAACTCATCCCATTTTATCACAACTTTGGCACCCTGCAGACCTTTAGGACTCAATCAGTAACAATGCCCATCAGCCTTTGCTTAATGTTTCAAAGTATAGTTGGCCTAAGGAAATGTTTGTGCACATGGTGCGCTTACCTGCTCCTCTGGTGCACCACAGAGCTATTCATACAGGGGTAGAACCACCTCCAACAGCTTTTCTAGCACCTCGGTTGAGAAGGCCATTGGCCTAAGACCGCCAAAGGCAGCTATGTGTTCCAATGGCAATATCCACCACTGTAGTATCCGCCTACCACCATGACAATGTGCTCTGCCGGAGGTTGGTCATTTCCTAACGTCTAGTACAGTAGGTCAGGCAGCTAAGGTCCTTAGATGCTCTGAACAGTAAAATTAAAATGCGTCACTAGGTCAGAAACATATCTACGCCGTAGTTTTCAGTGCTGGGTTTGAACAACTATGTATTTGAAATCAGATTTAATAAACATGTTGTAATGTTCATGCTATGTGAGGAATGTATCATTAGTGGCATAGCCTGCACCCTCATGGCAATTGGATTGATGGTATTAGTGTCTATCATATGTGAAACATGGTAAGGATGTCATTATCACTGAAACTTTCAGTGACGGGTATCCATTTACTAGTCACAATCAAGGTAAGGGCATGACATTGCAGCAGTAAGCCATTATTTCCCTAGTTATGCCCTGTGTACCATGTTTACTTTTTTCATATACATGTTCAAGCATCATGTGTGACATATGTAGATTCACACTTAAAATAGACACAATGACTGATAGACATACCTTGTTATATTCTATCATCTAGTTACCCTGGAATGAGAAGGGTCAGATAACCTCCACTGTACAGTCGACTAGCAGACCTGCAGACCATGGACGATTGACATATCATTCATATCTACCGCCTGGATAGGAAGGGAATCATGGATATCTTTCATCAGTTGGAGCCACATCTGATGCCTGCCATTTGTCATCCCAATAGCATTCCACCCATTGCACAAATCATGTCAGTGCTGCATGTCCTGGCCACAGGCTCCCCTCAAAATACTGTGGTCCTAACTGCAGGGCTATCACAGCCAATGTTCAGTTTGGTCTTGAAGGATGTCCTCTCAGCACTATTGAAACACCTGGACAGCTGCATCTGGTTTCCACAAACTGAAGATTTGGCCCATGTGAAGGCTCATTTTTATGCTTTGGCACACATCCCACATGTGGTGGGAGCCATTGATGATACCCAGGTGTCCCTGGTTCCCCCACGTGGCAATGAACAGGTGTATCGGACCAGGAAGAACTTCCACTCCATAAATGTCCAAGTAGTATGTTTGGTGGACCTCTACCTTCCCCTTGTGTGTGCAATGTACCTGGGTTCAGTTCATGATGCCTTCATCATGCTGAACAGCAAGATCCCAACTACTGACTGGTTGGTAGGTGATATGTGTGATGTTTGTCAGTATCTATGTATGCTGCCAAATGTAATCATATCAAAGATTTATGTATGCACACATGTAACAATTCCTTACAGGGGATTTTGGCTACCCGAACCACCCCTGGTTGTTGACACCAGTGAAGTACCCAACCACGCCATGGGAAGATCGCTTCATTGAGGCCCACAGAAATACAAGGCCTGTTGTGGAGTGGACGTTTGGGCTCCTACAGGCTAGATTTAGTTGATAAGTCTGGTGGACCCCTCCTCTACTCACCAGCCAAAGTGTGTCAAATCATTGCTGCCTGCCGCATGCTAGACAAACTCGCCCTGAGGTGTCAGATCCCATGTTTACCAGATGAGGGGGAGCCAGCAGTTCCAACGGGTGAGAATGCAGAAATGCCAAGTGAGGATGACAGTGATGAGGATAAAGGTGGATCAGCCTGGCAGATCTCACCAATCAATACCTCAACTGACTGTAGGTATGTGTTGTTCTGTTAAATACTTGACTCAGTGGGTTACTGGGGGGCTCGGAGATGTTTCAGGAGGAACTTTGTGTGACCATCAGACAGCTCATTAGTTGCTTAGTAGTACATTGCTCAGGTGTGCATGCAAAGTTGTAGTTGGTGTTGTGCTTTTCATGATGCTCTCCTTTGTTAATGGTTGTCATATTACACAATCAGTGTTACCATTGTATTTGGGACATGTCTTTATGGGTCTTCATTACCATTACCTGCCTATACCATTTGTATTACATTTATACTTTGCAGATTTGTTCACAAGGTCATCCTCATGTGGTCAATTCTGAATTTTGTCACAGGCTGTTGGGATTTGCAGGTCTGACATGCGAAGTGAACATGGATAGATCCAGGTACTGTATGGCATCATTTTGGTGGTGTGTGAGTTCCATGCCCAGACTGTCAGGACTGTGGGATGGTAGGCTAGTATACTGTTCCATACATTAGTACTGTGTGCCATGTTATCTAGGTTGAAGGGTGTCATATGTGTGGACTTGTGTATCTAACACGTCATCCTGTGCAATCCAAAACCTCAACCTTCTTGTTGGTTTGAAGATGATGCTATTGAGCTTGTATTTAGCTGTCACTGTGTTTCCTCATTGTAGGCCACTGTGCATGTGGGTCAAGGTGAGTAGCATGCCTACAGATACCAGACCATGGTAAGTGGAAGGTTCAATGAATGGGGATAGTTGTGCTGACCTCTGTCTGTATTATGGGATGTGGTCATTGGGAGTTATGGTATGGGTATGTGATAAGGCTTTAGCTGATGACTAATTGAACCAATCTGTTTGCCTATTTGTATAGACCAAGATTGACATGTCCCTAACTTCATTAGTCTGTGGGGTGCTTGTTATTCACACCTATGCTAAAGCATTACATTATGAAGCTGTACTGCACTGTGTGATAATTGGCATGTTGTCAACCTATGCGCAGGAAAGTGAAACAAACAAATAGGATTAAGAGTGTGTCCATTTGTAAAATTGTACTTATATATAACCCTAATTCAACAGTACAAGTGATATGGAAAAATTAGTGTCAAACATGATATGCGCTTTAGTTGTGTTTAGTTACAAGTGCACAGGAAAATGTAGGGGATGGGATCAAATCATGAATTGCAAACAGTGAAGGGTTCAATCATGGTGGATGGAATCATCAGGGTGGCTGCTACAACATTTGAGTCTCACGTCCAGTGCCCTTGTGCCTTTGGAAAATGGAGAGTGGTTGTAACACAGTCAACAGGGGTATCTGTGACACAAAGAGTGGTTGTAACACAGTCAACAGGGTGTATTTGTGATACACAAGGGGAACCAATGAGTAGAGGATCACTTCCTGGCAGTGGTTGAAGTCTTGGCATCTGCTCCTCCTGGATGTCCACATTTGCGGGGGGTTCTTCAGCTACAGAGGCTGGGGTGTCTGAGGCATGTCCTTCCCATTGCAGAGCCTCCGTTCCACTGGCTGCCATAGATGTAGAATGGGCTGATGTCACATGGCCCATGGAAAGGGGTCTGCTGTTGAGAACATAACCTACACAGGGTGGTATTAATGTCTCTGAGCACCCCTGTTAGGGATGCCATGTTGGAATTGTGGGCCTCACACTTTTACATGACTTCCTGGTGGTTGTCCCTCTGCTGCTGCTTGATCTCCCCCATCATAAATGCAGGTGTGCCAGGTGTTGTGTCTGTGATGCTGGTGGTGGTTGTGTCAGGGCAGGTCGTGACTGTTGCCCTGTCTGCAGGTGGATGTTGTCTGTGTGTGTGCCGGTGGTGAGTCTTGTGGTGCTTATGTTTGTCTGAGCTACCCTTGGATGTTGAGGTGGATGCATGCCTGTCTGTTTGTGTGCTTTGGCTGGGTCGGGGAAGGGGGGATTGGACTGGGAAGAGGAAGGTGGAATGGGAACGGTAGACAAAGGGTGTCTGGCTGACATCAGTGTGAAGGCCAGAGCCTGAGGGTGAGAGCCTGAGGGCTTCATCCAGGGGGTAAGTGTCTGACTCAGGTGTCCGCTCCCTGTCACAGTGGGAACGTGACCTGTTCAAGAAGTGGAACAAACATTACAGGTTGTATGTAACAGGCGTTATCAAACTTTAACTGGTAGATGTGCTTTGAGCCATGTACAGAAATCCCTAGCTTGATTCACTGATATGACAGTGACATCTGCTTTCAAATCTGTGGTACAGCTATATTTGGGATACAGGGAATTCTTATAACATACACCTTGCTACAGGGCACCAGATTAGCTTGTCTTCTGAGTAGCTATATATTGTCCATGTCATCTCCCAGTGAGCAGTAGTTCAGTATTGAGTCACCAGCTGCAGATGGTGAAGTGGGTACTGACCTGCACATCAGCTTAGGGCTAACCATTCTACCTGGCCATATATATCAGGTTACACCTAGTACGGCATACTGCAAATATGTGTTTTCCCCCAGGTGAGTAGCTTTCAGTGGATGATGAGAGGTTAAAGGGCCGTTATAGCATGGGACACAGCTGTTGCTGTGTGCTTGTGGTATTGTACTGGCAGATGCCCTAGAGTGTACAATTGTGGATCATTCAGGTTGGTTTAGCCGATTGTGTAGTTGACATGCAAGGCTATTTTAATTATGGTACACTGTTTAGGTTTTCTTAATGGTAGGACAGTGCCTGCTGGGAGTGGTAGTGTTGTCAGTCCCTGTACTACCCACCCCATACACACTGTGCCCCCCAGTGAGTTTAGTTGACATGTGATATGTCAGAGAGGGGTATTTGGACAGTTGGACACGGGGTGGTGAGTGTGATGGCTGCTAAGATGTCAAAAGGTGATCAGTGAGGAGGCAAGATAGAACTTTAGGGTGACATTTTCAGTGTTGTGAATTACCCAACTCCAGTTCCCCAGGTGTTCCTGTCAAGCCCTCAGGATGCAGGATGTCCAAGACCTTCTCCTCCCATGATGTGAAAGTTGGGGGAGGAGGTGGAGGCCCACTGCCAGTCTTGCAGACCGCCAGCTGGTACCAGGCGGCCATGGAATGTACCTTCCCCCTGAGGTCATTCCACCTCTTTCTGATGCCCTCCCTTGTGCATGGATAGCTGTCTACAGCATTTAGCCTTTTCAACTATATTTTGCCACATCTCCATTTTCCTGGCAATAGAGGGTTGTTAGACTTGTGCTCCCAATAGGTGTGGCTCTACTCTGATGATTTCATCCACCATGACCCTCAACTCATCAACTGTGAAGCAGGGATGTTTTTGTGGACATGTGGTAGTGGTGGATAACTCGATAAGGAAAAGAAAAGGGTGATGAGGTGTGGATGCTGTGTTGTGGGTGGGTAACGGTTGGTTTTTGATGTGTAGGGCACTAATTTGTGTGTTGGGTATGTTGTGCAGGTGTGGGATGAGTAGTTTCGAAGTGTGGAAGTGTGCCTATACTATGGTTCTATATTTATATTTGTGACCTCTATCCTGTTCTGTGTGGCGTTCTGGTTGCAAAGGATTGTGGCGTGTGAAGGGATGTGTTTTATAGTGCAGTTTGTAGGTATGTCGTGTTTGTGGATGTGTGTCAGCTGTGTGGAATTTGAACTATCTGATGTGGTGTAGTGTATTACTGTGTAGACCGCCGCGGTTGGCACCGCCATTGGTTTACTGCCATAGGAGAACCACTATTGTGTTTTGGGGGTCGTGATTGGTTCGGAGGATTTTTGACAGGCTGGCAGTGCTGGTGGTGGAACCACCTCTGTCCAGTCCTCCTGAATCCTGGCAGTGTTGGAATTTTGACTGCATTTCGGCAGTCCTGCCTGTTTAACTCATAATACGGCGGTCTGTATGACTGCCAACATGGCGGTCTTTTGGAGGCCGTCACCGTGGCGGTCTTACCCTCAGACCATCAAACTCGTAATGAGGGCCCCAGACCTCTAATGGACCGTTTTGAAGACACTTCAGTTGGCAGACACTGACCCCGGGCCAAATTCAAGATACCTTGGTGGAATGTTTATGGAGGGACCCTGGCACAGGAAGCCTAAACAAACAACACAGTGTAAGGATGGAATATTGCTTTGCAATCCACACTAGAGAGAGCTCAACCTGCATTATACAGATTTTTTGAAGCATTGCAAAAATGAATGAAACTACCAAGAACTGTGAATGGAACTATCTGTTACCCAAATTGGCCCTAAACTTAACAAACAAACTAAAAATAAATGGGCGACATGTTAAAATGTAAAATCAAAAACTTCAGAAACAACAAAGGACTAGACTAATTAGAAAAAGTAGATACATGTTAACCTACCAAAAACCTCAAAAACAACAATATACTCCAACATAGCAAACCAAATATATATTTAAGATGTAATATAAATATTTTATTACATCTGTAAAAACACTATATAGATAATATATATATATATATATATATATATATATATGTACATATATATATATATATATACAATACTAAACAACTCACCAACTTAAAAACATACTTAATCCATCACATCAAATAAAATCCAACACATAATGCAAACAATAGCACATAGTATTTACATAAACAATAGAGGCCCATATTTATACTCTGTTTGCGCCGGATTTGCGTAATTTATTTTATGCAAATCCGACGCAAACTTAACTCCATATTTATATTTTGGCACTAGACATGTCTAGCGCCAAAATATTGGAGTTAAAGTCATTTTTTGCCTGCAGAAAACTACCTTGCATCAATGAAATGCAAGGTAGGCGTTCCCTGGCAATAAATGACTCTAAGGCCCCGGCGCCTTCATTAACCTCCCATGCAAAAAACCCAGACGGGAGGGAGGTGGGCCTAAATAATGGTGCTAAGCTTGCTTAGTGCCATTATTTAACACTTGGGTCAGGGCAGGCATTAGGGGACCTGTGGGCCTATTTCCATGGTGGAACACCATGGAATAAGTCAACAGGTGCCCTCATCAAGCCCCAGGAACACCCCCACCCACACCAAAGTGACAAAGGTGGATGGGGATCCCGATCCCAGGTAAGTAGAGGTAAGTATTTATTTTTTAAAGTGCCAAAAGGGGGCCTAACTTGGGCCCCACTACATGGCACTGTGCCCAATGGACATGCTCAGGGGACTTATGTCCCCTGGGCATAGCCATTGGGCTGGGGAACATGACTCTTCTGTTTACTTAGACAGGAGTCATGTCCATGGGGGTTGTGCGTCTAACAATAGTGCAAGTCAGGTAAGAGTCCTTATTTTGACTCTAACCTGACTAGTGCCATTCTTTCACGCATAATCTCCAGTTTTCCCCACGCCTCCCCTACCCAGTTAGCGTCATGTATTTTGATGCTAACTGGGCCTTAAATATGGCACCCGGTTGGCGTCCTGGAATGGCGCTAGCCGGCGATATACTTTTTGACGCAAACCTGCGCTAACACAGGTTTGTGTCAAAAAGTATAAATATGGGGCACAATGTCACTTTTCCCATCCACAACAAAAAAGTAATATAAAACTTAGGGCCCAATTACGAGTAAGGCAGTCCTATGACCGCCATACCTGCGGTGGCAGTCCGACTGCTGCATCCTTGGTGGTCTGATCGCCAGATTATGATGCTGGCAATCGGACCGCCACAAGACCGCTCCCACCACTGTGTCGCGTTGGTGGTGGGGAAAGCCGTGGTCAAGCATGGCAGTGCTGATGTCGGTACCGCCGTGCTGATCAGGACTTGCCTTTCTGCCGGCCTTTTCATGGTGGGGACACTGCCCTAAAAAGGCTGGCGGAAAGGCAGAGGCAGGACAACAGGTGTACCTTACACCGCCCATGCCCATGTCATGGACAGTCTAGAGGCCTCCCTGTCAGCACAGTTGGAATGCACACTGTCTGCAATGACAACAGTGCACATTCTGAATGTGCTGGTGGTGTAGACAGTACAGCAGCATTTGCCTCGGCTCTCCCAATGCTGCTGCACTGTTTCCGCCATCTGGACCAACAGGAACATCATACTACAGTAGTGGGGAGGCCGCCGGCTTAGCTGTCTCCTCCCCACTGCTGTATTGGCGGTCTGGCAGTTAGACCATCAAGTTCATATTTGGGCACTTACTGTAGCTGATCTCTCACCAAATCCAGGTAACAAAAAATTGGAATCCACCAGAAAACAGGGGAAAACTAGTACAAAAAGCCCAAAATAATGCAAAAGTATTAACAATCCAATCAAAATCCCTCAAAGCAATCCAAAGTCTGTAGGTTCCTTAAAAAAAAAAAAACTGGTTCAGGAAACCCTAAAAAATAAAATCTAGTTAAAAACAATTAGTTTATAGTAAACCAAAAACAGATTTCCTTAAAACACATGTAAATTCCAACTTCCCATTGCAATCATTCGTAGAATAAAAACCTGTAAAAGAAAATGTATACACCCACCCATACAATAGATTACAGCTCCAAATATATACATACGTAATATTCTTCATAACATAATTAACATCACATTTTTTAAATAACGTAATCATACATTAATAATGTGTTTTAAAAAGTGGCACAGTAACATAGTGCAAAACACTAACAAAAACCCATCTAAACATACCAAATACTCTTAACCCCTTAGCTGCTGGGTGCCCCCCCTTGCTGAGCCCTTTTTTGGCTATTTGGGTTAGCTCACACTTAGGCGTTCATAACGTATTGTCCACATAAGCTATCCATGCCAAACTTGCATCCTTTTTTTCCAACATCCTAGGGATTCTAAAGGTATCCAGAGTGTGTGGGTTCCCCTGGAGGAGACCGAGAAATTAGCCAAAATACAGCTAAAATTTAGTTTTTTTCAGAAAAATAAGAGAAAAGGGCTGCAGAAGAAAGCATACGATTTTTCCTCTGAGAAAGGCATCAACAAAAGGTTTATGGTGCAAAAATCACCATCTTCTCAGCTTTTAGGAATCGGCAGACTTGAATCGGAAAACCACATTTTTGTAACACAATTGTAGCATTTTACTGGGATATACCCCATTTTTACTATTTTTGTGCTTTTAGCCTCCTTCCAGTTACTGACAGAAAAGGGTGTGAAACCAATGCTGGATCCCAGACAGGTAAACATTTTTGAAAAGGAGACACAATTGTGAATTCAGTAAGGGGTAATTTGTGTAGATCCTACAAGGTTTTCCCACATAAAATAACAGCTGAAATAAAAAAATATTGAAATTGAGGTGAAGAAAACAGCCATTTTCTCCATGTTTTACTCTGTAACATTTTCCTGCCATGTCATATTTTCAAAAGTAATATACCCTTATGTCTGCTGGACTCTTCTGGTTGTGGGTATATATAGGGCTTGTAGGCTCATCAAGAACCCTAGGTACCAGAGCCAATAAAGGAGCTGCACCATGCAATGGGTTTTTATAGTGTACTGTGTGTACTGCAATTCATTTGGTGAAATATAAAGAGTGAAAAATAGGTATCCAGGAAACCTTTGTATTTCCTAAATAGGCATAAGATAATGTGTTGAAGCAGTGGTTATTTGCATATCTCTGAATTCCGGGGTGCCCATACTAGCATGTGACTTACAGGGCATTTTTCAAATAGACGTCTTTTTTACACATGGTCTTAGATTTGGAAGAAAAAAATGTAGAGAAAGACAAGGGGCAATAACACTTGTTCTGCTATTCCGTGTTCCCCTACGTTTCTCAATAAAATTGGAACCTCGCTTGCGAGGGTAGGCCTAATGCCCGCGACAGGAAACGCAACATGGAAACATCACATTTTTATATTGAAATCTGACGTGTTTTGTGGAAAGTGCCTAGCTGTGGTCTTAGGCCTCTAGCTCAGCCGCACCCTGGGGAAGCCTAGCAAACCTATACATTTTTTAAAACTAGACATCTAGGGAAATTCAGAATGGGGTGACTTGTGCGCTCTCACCAGGATCTGTTACCCAGAATCCTTTGCAAATCTCTCAATTTGGCAAAAAAACACTTTTTCTTCACATTTTGGTGATGGAAAGTTCTGGCATCTGAGAGGAGCCACAAATTTCCTTTCACCCAGCATTCCCCCAAGTCTCCTGATAAACGTGGTACCTCACTTGTGTTGGTAGGCCTAGTGCCAGCGACAGGAAACGCCCCAAAACGCAACATGGACACATCACATTTTTACATTGAAAACTGACAAGTTTTTAGGAAAGTGCCTAGCTGTGGATTTTGGCACCTAGCTCTGCTGGCACCTAAGGAAACCAACCAAACCTGCGCATGTTTGAAAACTAGACACCTAAATGAATCCAGGATGTGGTGACTTGTGGAGCTCTCGCCAGGATCTGTTACCCAGAATACTTTGCAAACCTCAAAATTTGGCAAAAACTTTTTTCCCACAGAGTTTGGTGCTGCAAATTTCTGGAATCTGAGAGGAGCCACAAACTTCCTTCTACCCAGCATTCCCCCAAGTCTCCCGATAAAAATGGTACCTCACTTGTGTGGGTAAGCCTAGTGCCCGCGAAAGGAAATGCCCCACAACACAAAGTGGACACATCACATTTTTCCAATGCAAACAGATGTGTTTTTTGCAAAGTGCCTAGCTGTGGATTTTGGCCTCTAGTTTAGCCGGCACTTACGGAAACCTAGCGAACTTACATATTTTTGGAAACGAGACACCTAGAGAAATTCAGAATGGGGTGAGTTGTGGGGCTCCCACCAGATTCTGTTACCGAGAATCCTTTTCAAACCCGAAAATATGGCAAACAGAGTACTTTCCTCTCAGATTTCGGAAATCTGAGGGAAAGTTCTGGAATCTTGCAAAGTTCTGGAATCTGAGAGGACCCACAAACTCTCTTCCACCCAGCATTTCCCCAAGTCTCCCGATAAAAAAGGTACCTCACTTGTGTGGGTAGGCCTAGTGCCCGCAACAGGAAATGCCCCAAAACACAACATGGACAAATCACATTTTCCTAAAGAAAACTAACCTGCTTTTTGCAAAGTGCCTAGCTGTGATCTTTGGCTTCTAGCTCAGCTGGCACCTAGGGAAACCTAGCAAACCTACACATTTTTGTACATTTTTGTACAGACATCTAGGGGAATTCAGAATGGGGTGACTTGTGGGGCTCTCACGAGGCTCTGTTACCCAGAATTCTTTGCAAACCTCAAAATGTGGCAAACAAACACTTTTTCCTCACATTTCGGTGATGGAAAGTTCTGAAATCTGAGAGAAGCCACAAATTTCCTTTCACCCAGCATTCCCCCAAGTCTGTTGATACAAATGGTACCTCACTTGTGTGGGTAGGCCTGGTGCCTGTGTCAGAAACAGATCACACAATGGTCAATGTTGGTTCTTACATGAGGGTAACTGTTGACCCTGGGGGGGTGATCAATTACTGACCCAGGCACTAGGTAGAGGCACTCAAGTGGGGTAGTGTTTTTATCAGGACAGGTGGGGAAACACTGGGTGGTAGGAATTTTGTGGATCCCAGCATATTCCTGTAGTTTGTGTGACAGAAATGCAAGAATAAATTGAGTTTGTATTCAACATTTCACCTTTGCAAGGTATTCTGGGTAAGAAAACTTTGGGGAATCCACACATGACACAACTCTGTTGACTCCCCTGGGTGGCTAGTTTCCAGAAATGTCTGGGTTTGGTAGGTTTCCCTATATGGTCGCCGAGCTCAGGACCAAAAAGGAAGGTGCCTGCCTTACAAAACCGGTTGTTTTGTGATAGATAATTTTGATGTCTCCACAATACGATTTGAGTGGTGGAATTTGTGACACAACAAAATTGGGGAGCTCCCAAGAGAGCACTCTCTCTGTGCTTGCCGCCACATGCTCCTACTCTCTAGGTTGGGCTAACCCACTATTGTCCCGCTGCACAGACTGTGCTTGCGAAGGGACAGCAGGACTGTCCTCATCACCTCCCTCATAATCACTGGAAGAGGATTAATAGAATGGGACTCCTCTGACTGAAAAATCACTCCCAGAGTCTGCGCCATTGTCCTATCCCTCAGATGCTGTCTCAGTATCTGCTGTCTCAGCCTCTGATCCTATGTCAGAGCTGTCCTCTATAACCCGGGTGAGAGCTTGAGCCGTAGTCATCCAACGAGATGCCATCTCTGCTACTGGCTAAACTGTTGCTCTAAAACACTAGCCTACATAGACAGTCAAAAAATTGCTGGTGTGTGTGTGTGTGATACCTGCAACAGTAGAGGTCACCTTACCTTCACTTCTTCCCTCGTTCAGCACGCTCTCTCAAGACACTAAAAAAAGCCACACTATTACTTCACCTTGTCAGATATCAATCATCACAGTCTTTAGCGCCTCTAGCACCCAGTCCAACAATCATTATTGGTGCTCCCACTCCTATTACCTCCTCCTCCGATGACCTCACTACCACCCAGCAAAAGTGCCCTTTATCTGTCCATAGCCCCCCTCGCACATACATTTCATTTGTATTATAGCGCAGGTAATGGCTGGCTTTACTAATCTACTCAGCTATTTACATAAAATACAGATTTGATCTTTGCAGTAGGCATATAAACCTTCTGCGCTACTTTATGGCATCAAAACTGCCACCAGACAAAAGTCAGATCCTTTTGTAGCAGAAACATAATCACAAGACTTTACTTTTTTATTGCTGCCTACAGTTGAAACGCGTCTGTTAAAGTATGTGCATTGCTTTGAAGACACAAGCTGCAACTGCAACAGAACTGGTGGCGAATATATAAATATACATATATATATATATATATATATATATATATATATAGGTAAAGAGATCACACGCGACGCTGACAAAAGTGATCGATTTATATATATATCTCTTTATCTATATATATCTATAGACATATATGTATATCTATATACATAGATCTATATATAAACATCGATCGAGTCCCCCCAGGGGTAAACCTACCTATTTAAAAAAAGAAATTGCCCCCGGGGTAACTAGTGGGGTTTCCTGGCCCTCTATCGCAGCAAACCGGTTCGGGAAGGCCTTGTTTGAAAGGGGCCCATTTTCCCCACCGGAGCAGGAAGCGGCCTGGGGACTGCTTCTTACTCTGGTGGGGATAACAGATAGTAATGGCGCTGACATCACAAAGGGGCGGGGGGAGACACTGAAGTTCTTGCGTGTCTGTCAGGGATTTTCTAAATAAAAAAAATCCTCTGGTGCAAGGCACTGGAGGATTTTTTAACCCCCTCCCTGGTGTCGGCCACTGGTCATGACCTGCACCAGGGCGGTAGTGCTGGCATTGGTCAGTGGTTGACACCCACGCTAATGGGTTTAAACTACACTAAACCCAACTTGTAAAAATCCATCCTAAATCCCCCCTATCCTCAAAACCCTTAAAAAATCCCTTAAAAGGTGCTTACCTGTTCCAATGAACAGCAGCACCTAACTGCGACTTGGCTCTTGAAAAAAGACCCGAAATAACACCAATAGACTGCAAAATAGAAGCTAGCGGTAAAACAAATGGCCACCAAATGAAACCATAAAAACAGACTCCCCATTGAAATCATTGAGGCACATAGTAAAATATTTAATAAATGTTAAGACAATGTAAACAATTATTAAAAATATTAAACATGTCAAGCATAATTGTAATAAATATTAAAAAAATGTAAAGTATCAATTAAATAATAGTATTCAATATATACAAATATTTCATATATACAAATGATAAACATGTTTAACTATGTGTAAACAATGTGTTAAAAAGGTTTTAAAATTATATTGAATGTAAAATAGGCTGAAGTGTACATTAAATGTATGTGTATCAAATCTGATTCATTTATTTTTTGCAATTAAAAAATACATTATTTTATTTATTTAACTTAAAATTGCTGTTATTTTTATTTGTAAAATATATTTGGCAAGATGTCACAGTGTACAATAAATTAAACTTGTCAAAGAATAACATTTAACAAATACATGTGACATCTTTTTATTAAAATAAATTGGGGAAAATCTTAAACACTTATCTAAACCATCTTGGTGAAGGTGTTGGACACTAAGGGCCTCATTATAAGTTTGGCGGTCCATGGACGTGTTGGCTTATGGAGCAAAGACCGCTGTGGTCCTGCTGGCATCGCCAGGCAGCACAGACAGATGCCGTCACAAGGCTGCAGAAAAAGGTTGGCAGAGCCTATGTTGCCACTGAACACATTATGAGGTTGCACACCGTCAATGTGACTGTGGAGGTCCTACCACCACGTCTCAGCAGGCGGAAACGGGGACTATAAAGGGAGACGCTCACCTGCAGGCAGCCTCAGACGTCTGGTTCAGCCATGGAGCCCGTCACACATTCCTCACATGCCATTATCGTCACATTCAACACAAATATGTATGGATGTTTCGTGGAACCAAAACACTACTACCATCAAGCAGCCCTTGAATGGACACATACATCACACACATTGCCACCCAATGGAAGGACAATGGGATGCACAACAGACAAATATACAAAGACCAGTATGCATACAATATCTGCACCAGATGGGGGCATCTGAAACCCTCAGGGAATGAGGCTGCACTGGGACACATATTGCTTTGCACATGCCCCTTAAACAACATTCACACAGGAACTGGCCCTCCATCTATCTCGGGGAGAAACAATACTATACTCAAATGACATGCCTATCTGCACAATGTGGAAGTGCAATTCAACAAAGCCCATAAAACTCCAACTACATGGGACATACATCTCTATGAACTAGCTGCAAGGTACACACAGCTGAATGGGCACATGCACACACAAATACAAACAAAAGTGCACAATTTAACACACTCCATGTCTGCCCAAACAAAACTCAAGCTGCCACACATTAGATTAATCCATAAGCCATATCAGCAGGATATCACACCATACATGCTCACATGAGACAACACAAGATGAAGCACTTACCATAACAAACAATATACAATGCCATGACACCACCACTGCATTTGCACCCGCATATCCATACAGTCAACATATATCGTTGACTGGGGAGACACCAGCACTGCCTACAAAGTCAGATACTGCAAACAACAGCAAATGGATCAGCAAGCATGCTCAAAAACACACAACTGTAGACACACAACACAAGTCACTAAGGAACAACAGAAAGGTAGAAAAGGAATTACAGGACAAATGTATAGTGAAAAAAACTCTCTTTGGGTTTATTAAAATAAAACGTGAGAAGTCCAAGGCCATTGGCCAGTCCAGTTGTCCCAGCACAGGTACATTATGGTGCCATCACTTGACCCCTGCTAGGGAACCTCCACAGGAAGGGGCATCAAGTGGGCAGACAGGCACCTCAAAGGTCATCTTGGGAGGAGGGGTCAGATTTGGTATGGGTGGGTTTCGCCTTGGGTTTGAGAGGGGTTGACTGCTTTTTGGGAGGTGTGGGCTTCTTCTTAGGGGTGGGGATAGGTGCTTGCAGAGGGGCAGATGTGACAGGGGAGGACCAGAAGGAGGAAGGGAGAGTTGGGAGGTGGGTCAGGGCCTCTTGAGTTTAGAACAGGGGGTGGAGGGAACAGGAGAAAGTTCAAGGTCAAACAAAAACATTCTTAGTGACACAGGGATGGTCATCAGAAGGGGGTTGGAATTTGGAGGTCGAGGATGTGGTTGTCTGCTGTGTCGGTGTGAATGTCATGGGTGCATGCGTGTGGGAGGTATGTGTTAACATCAGGACAGTGCGCGCTCTATGGGCGACGTAATGCAAAAACCCAGTCCTTATGCAGAGGCATATTTCATGCATTGTGTTTCTATGCAGAATGTTAACTTTTTGCATCGCAGAACTTTCACCTTGAAAAGTAATTAATGCTGTTAGTAATTCATTGTCCATTTGCAAGGCTTGTTTGCAGGACTACAGGGTGTGGTCCTTTATTCTAAGACTTTCTAGAAGCCTTACTTGCAGCATGGTTGGCTGTGGCTCGTGGGCGGGGCTTGGCTCTATATAAGGGAGCCCAGCTCCACATGCTCACTATTCAGAGGTCCCGGTGCAGAGCAGCAGCATTTCCCAGAGCTCCTGTCCCGGAGGCCTAACCAGTCATTTCCAGGCCTGCTCTTGCTTATTTGGTGATCTTCAGGCAGGGAGATAAGGCGGAAATCGGGTTAGGCCCCCGACTCTGTTTTTCAGTGACATTCGAGTTTTGGGCCTAAACTTGAAATCGCGAGTATGCAATCATTTCATGGCATTTGCATTGTGAATTCTGAATTGGCAACAGTGTGCGCGATTCTTTCGAGGCATTTATTTCTTGGCATTCAGATCGGCAGTGTGTGCGATCATTTCATGGCATTGGCATTGTGAATTCCGAATCGGCAACTGTGTGCGCGATTCATTCCAGGCATTTATTTCTTGGCTTTCAGATTGGCAGTGTGCGCGATCATTTCATGGTCTTTAAATTGTGAATTTTGAACCGGCAACAGTGTGCGTGATTCCTTTCAGGCATTTACTTCTTGGCATTCTGATCGGCAGATTGTGCGATAATTTCAAGGCATTTACATTGTGAATTCCGAATCGGCAACAGTTTGCGCGATTCCTTCGAGGCATTTGTTTCTTGGCATTCAGAGCAGCACTGTGCTCGATCATTTCATGGCGTTTACATTGTGAATTCCAAATTCCAAAAATTCCAAATCGCCAACATTGTGTGCGATTCCTTACAGGCATTTACTTCTTGACATTCAGATCAGCAGTGCCCGCGATCATTTCATGGCATTTACATTGTGAATTCTGAATCGGCAGCAGTGTGCGCGATTCCTTCCAGGCATTTACTTTGTGGCATTCAGATCGGCAGTGTGCGCGATCATTTCATTACATTTGTATTGTGAATTCTCAATCGGCATCACAGTGCGCAGTTCTTTTTCCTGTATTTAAATCTTGAATCATAGATCGGCGTTGTGCGTGATTATTTCATTGTATAATAATCTAGATGTTCGAATCAGCAACAGAGTGCGCAATTCTTTCCTGATGTTTAACTTTTGAAATACAGGTCGGCAGAGTGCGCGATCATTTCTAGACATTGAAACTTAGATCATAATATTCTCTGAACATTTACGTCTTGAAACTCTTAATCAGAAAGTGACGTAGAAGTGTTATTCATGGTATTGGTACAGGTCATTCATGTAGAGAAAAAAACATGTGCTCTTTGATTCATGCTACAATGCAGAGAGTGTTCTAAGCAGTATTTCGGAGAGAGATTCTTGAGGCCTAGTTATAATGAAGCCTTAGGCCATTCATGTTTTCAGCACAAGTGTTTTATTTGAAACAAAACTTATTGAAAGTCATTGTGATTAATCTTGCAATTGTGTTGTTTAACTCTTGCTTCCACAGGTCTCCTTCCCCGTTGTTCCCAACCCAAAACCCATTCCCCCACTTGGCCATTCTTTAACTCTGTGCTATATAACTAGTGGAGTTTGGAGCTGCCAAGAGGTGGACATGTTGGGAACATGCTCATGCCCTGAGGATCTGGTCTCCTTGACAGACAGTATGGCAGTGGTTGGCTGGTGTCTGTTGCATGAGTGAGTGTGTACATTTGTAAGTCTTAGAGGGCTCGGAGGTGGAGGTGCTGGGGGATGGAGTGGTGGATGTGTGTGTGCCTGTAGGTATGATGTCTCTGGGTAAGCTGGATGTGGTGGATGTGGTAGTGTCTGTTGGGATGGTGTCTGTGGGTATGCTCGGTGTGATGGGTATGATACAGACTGTTTAGACAGTGCCTGTGGTATGCTTGATGTTATGTTAGTTACGTTGGGGATGGTGGTGGTGTCTGGGGAAATGGTGAGTGATGTTGTGTCTACGGGTGTCTGTTGTTTGCTTGCGTGCAGGTGTGTTTTGTGGTGCTTGTGTCTGCTGCTCTTGCATGTTGAGGTGGGTACATGCCGATCTGCCTGTAAACTTTGGGTAGGTCGGGGGAAAGAGGGATTTGGTTTGGGAAGTGGGAGGTGAAGGGGGGACCGAAGGTGGGGAGGTGACTGGCTACTGTCAGTGAGGAGGCCACAGCCTAAAAAATGTCTATAGGCTAGACATTCCACCATGAATGTTTTCCAGGAATGCATTAGTCTGCTTGATGGCATTCACAATGGCTCTCTGACTCCCAGAGATACTTCTCAAGAGGTCAGTAGCCTCCTCACTGAGGGCAGCAAAGGTAGCAGGGGCTGGGGAAGAGGTACCTGCATCAAAGGAGACGCCCACCATCTTAGGTGAGTTTGCACAGCCAGCTACGTGTGGAGCAAAAGGGAAGGCGGTGGTCAAATGGGGGGTGACAGCCAATGGGTCCCTCTGTGTCTGTAGTGTCTTGACTAGGCCTGGGCGGAGTTCACAGAGTGCAGAAAAATCTCCACCGTACTATGCGGAGTTCCTCGAGCAGTGGAATTTGGGTAAGATCCGCTGTTTGCACTGAATTTCAGCGAGGGAGTTTCTCATGCGCTATAAAATCAGTGCAAATGGCATCACGTGGCGTGTCAGAGGGCACTAACCTCTTTTTGCCGCTCGTGGAGATTTTCTACTCAAGTGGCAAATTCCTTAACGTGAGTGACAGCTTTCTCATTGCGAGCTGTCGCGGCCTACCTCGACTGCTCCCATTCAGAAATTTCATTTGCGCTCACCAACTTAGCGATTTCTCTCACTTGCGCTCGCCAACTTAACATTGGCGACTGCGAACGAGAGTAAAAACTCTGCTCTGCACCACTTCACGAAGTTTTTTGGAACTCTGCGTGAAGTGTAGAATGGGGAAATCTCTGTGAACTCCACTGCTGAAGTGGAATTCTTCACCCACCCCTAGTCTTGACCTGAGGTCCCATGGCCAGAAGTGTCCCACTCGGCCATGCACTGTCTCTTTTGCTTCCTGGTGCTGATGCTGCAAATACAAAGAGAAATAGGATCATCACATATAGGGTCATCACATTTCCCTGATCACACTTGAACAACAGCTCTGATTAGCAAACATTATCATGATGTCAAGTAGGCCTCAGCAAAAAACTCCACCTAAATGGCCCATACATGTCAAACACCATATGCATGCATGCCATTTGAACTGTCAACAGTTGCCCACAGGAAATCAGGATCTCACAATACTACAATTAAATAGCTGAAGTTGTGCACTCACAATAACTATTCAACAGGTAGGAGACCTCATCACCTTCAAAGCTTTGTTACATGGAGCAGACCTCAGTTACCTGTTGCCATACAATAGTAGGCCAATTCTAACTACATTCCCACAGATCACACACAAGATCATGCACATACCTATTTATCGCATACATAATGACCCAACAAAAAGAAATGATGCTTCAAAATCCTGCCATGTTGCCGACAAATGTACAATAGCTTTGATACTGTGACATTGAAATAGTCATGCCACAACGGAAGCAGCTCCACCATGCACACTTGATTTTTGTCCCAACAGAATCATGGAGGTAGTTCTAATGATGCTCAGATAGGCCACACATGAGGCATGGAAATTTACACTGTAGACATCATGTGCAATATGTCAGAGAGAGATGTCCCCAGAATCCACAACACAATGAATCAGCAGACCCCAGAGTAATCACTAGCAATGCCTGGCACCCCTTACAATGACATATTACGAGTGTTTCAGTAGATGTCTTTAGCCCCTTGGATGTTGGAGAGGCCCTGAGATTTGCAAGTACTTGTTCAAGGCCCTCAACATGTTTCCCAATTGGAAGCTACACCATTGTCTCCATTAGGGTCATGCAGACCCAGGAGTCTGTCTGTAGATGAATGGTTGTTCCCAAACACATTGATTTCGAAATAACTGCAAGTCACTCCATGATGTGGGTCAACGGTCAGGTCACAACCTTTACCCATTACACATATGCAGTGCACTTTACTACATGCTGCCACATCAGTGGCATAGAAATTCACATTGTGGTTCAAAACGCTAGGCCTACCTGTAATGCCCATCATTGATACTGCAGCTGTACATGCCAAATGATGTGCTATGATGCATGAGGGAATGTGTCAGCCAACAAAAATTGTGACACACTCCTGTATGTGGCACAACATGTAATATAGCCAAATTGTAAATGCCTTATTCCACACCCAGGTTGACATGCACATACATGTGAGAGAATACAGACATCATCCCATCAGCACAGGTAGACCATGCATGAAACAGCAGCTTACAAATGTTTGGCTAATGAGAAAGGTTCACATGCTGACATGTAGGCACAAGGAATGTTGGCAAAAGTAATGGCACATAAATCATGTCAATTGACATTCCTCTCTTACCAAGGGAAAGTATTGATCTGTAACTGCACCCAACGTACAATGCATGCTCTGTCACATGTATGATGGTCATCTACATATTACAGCCAACAGTGAGGCACTAGCACCCTTCACACGCTGAAGACAACTAGACTCTGTTTGGCAGATGTCAATATACTCATTTACCCATACACATGGCTGAGGACAGTGATCCGTCATTTACTTACCTTTGGCCTGTAACACTGAGGAGTAGTTGTCTGTTGCATAGAATTTACACACATTGCAACAACAAACAGTAATTGATTGATAACTATACACAGCCATATGCCATCCCTGGAGAGCAAGTGGTTTGTGGATTGTACACAGTTGTGTCCTAGGTCTCTGGGCCAATTGGCAAGGCACATCAGTATACAATACATGACATGCCTACACAAACAACCAATCATCTACTGTGTGGCACATGGCTCATCCGTAATTATCAGGGGAAGATGTCAGGACCTAACACATTTACTTGGCAATGTGATAGGCACGAATATGCCCTGTATCACCCTCTTGTGGCTGCTGTGTTGTGCTCAAACGCCCATCAAGTTCTGGGTAGGCCACCACCAGGATGTGAGCAATTAAAGGGATTATGGTTTGACTAGCACTCTGCCCACGTTGGGAGGACATCCCCTGTTGCACCTGAGCCATCTTCCTGGCCCAGCATCTCAGGTCCTCCCACCTTTTCCTGCAATGGGTGCTCTGCCGGGTGTGGACCTCCAGGTTCCACACCTTGCAGGCGAGGGCTCTCCATAGTGCTTTCTTTTGATGGGCATTAATGCATGGATGCAAAGGACTAATTCAGAGATTATAATCATACATTTCGTTACAAATGATTGAGCCACATACATGTCAGTAAAATCAAGTTTGGCCTTATTTATTTGACAATACTCCCCAAATGTGACACATAAGCCAATAAGTATGGGGACATGACTACAGACTTATATATTCCCATCTGCAAACTAACCCACTATCCTGCTCATGGCCCACAATGACTAAGAAAGCTTACTGACATCAGGAAGCCCATGGTCTTACAACCTGTACTGTGATGAGAGCCACTATGAATCACCACACATCAATGTAGCTTCTGAAGGATAAACCCCTTAGGCACGAAGGAACCAATACATTCACACTTTGTGAGAAAGACTCACTGCATGCAGTCCCTACAGGCACTGCCAGAGTACAAAGGCCAACTTTACACACAGTAATAATAAAGAGGGTGGCATGGTGGGCACAGAAAGTGTCTTGCTTGCCCATGTGTGAAAATGTGATCTAAAAAATGCATACTCATTCCACTTCAAGGGATGGGGTTCTGTGGTATATACCTGTATCTCAAAACACTCTTTTGAATATATGTGTCCATCCTATAAAGATGGCATCCAACATACATAGGCATGCATTGTACAGTTTCTTCTGTGACCAAGCTACTGACTGATATATCATGGCCTCCTGGGATTCAACACACTGTCTGCGTTGTGGGACTGTCAGTTATGCAATATGCCTGTACAGGACAAATATGACCTGTGGGAAGGTGACAATCAAGCTTTGGGAGTAAGGGACATGTCATGAGGGTAAGATACACACTGACAATGATACTAAGTGCAAATATTGACTAGATTAATGATTTAACCCGTACCTATTCCTAATCTAGTCAAATGAATGAGGCATTCAGGGCAGGTTTTTCCACCAGAGCCTCTTATTGTCCACATGCTGGTGTACTGGGTGGGGACACAGTGCCATAGTTGTGTAGCCACAGTGACTCTCCCACAGCATAGGCTAGGTCTCATACTGGGAGATAAATGTGGCAGACCCTGGTCTCTGCAGGCTGAGCAGAACAGAACCTACATGACACTCCATTCCATCATTTCCATGCATTTCAGTACATCATGAAGCCAACAGCAATTTGGCATGTGGTGTTTGTGACAACCTGAAGGGCAGAGTGACTCATGACATGCCTTCCACACAACAATTTAGCAAGGGCATGTGTGGGTTGAAAGATCTGTTGCACTATACACATGCTCACATGTCTGTTAACTGACTCATATACACCTCATCCTGTCATGCACATATATGTTGTCTGCAATTTGCAATTCTCTTGAGGAAAGAGATGTCAGTGGATGTCTCATTACCTAGTTCTGTGCATCCAAAACAAGGATGATCTAGGACCCCAAAAACCTCACACAACACAATATGACTGACCTTAACATATGGTACTGCCCAGCAATACCTGCACATTCTACATACCATTGATGTCACACAGACTACAACTAGACATATTCTAGACGATGAGGAGGGTGAGTGATTAACTTGCTCCTCTGGTGAGCCATAGAGCTGTCCATTCAGGGATGGGACCTCAGACACCAGCCTCTCCAGCTCCTCTTGTGAGAAGGCAGGGGCCTTATCACCTGCAGGACATGGCATGACTGCTCCCAGAGGCGGCACACAGCACCTCAGGTCATGGAGGTGTTGCTGGAAGCAGTGTGAGGAGTCAAGTGAGTAAATCTGCAAATCATGGCAGTCATGTCCACCACGTATGTGGATGTCACCACCAGCGGACGCAGCCATTTTCCCGCGACCGCCACTGGTAATAACATTAGCCTTTGGCTCTGTGAGCCGCGGTTCCAAGTGCCTACCGCCATGACGGCTTCCGCCAGCAGTTGCGGACTGTTCATAGTGTGCAATTGAGTAGGTAAGTCATCTGCCATTTTGGCTGTATTGTGCTTTTAAAACTACATTACACCTGCAAAAAAGGGTTTTCAAGCTCACAAACATCCTTATCCTGTCTTGTGGTGTAGATCCTACTACTCAAACTGCAGTATGTTGAAAGGCACAGATGGCATTTAACAGTGGGGCACAGTCCAACACCACTGACAGTCATTTTGGTGGTCAGGATTAACAGTCACAGTTCGAGGGGAGAATGTGTTGCACATTTCTGAGTTGGGTCCATATCAGTGTTGTATGCACATGTGCGTTAAACCATGGGGGTCACATGTGACCCTTGTGTAATTTACAGCTGTGATGTGTACTGGGGGCCATGTCTATCCAGTCAGGAAAGTTTTGTCACATGATTTCCTTGACATGTATCATGTATTTTGATGTGGACACACTGACTAATATCAGAAATACTTTCTTGTCATACCCAAGGAGAGGCAGGGTGCGACAAGCTTCTGTCCACCATCCACTGCGAGACCTTCAGACCATGGAGCAATGACACATAATAATGTTCTACCACCTGGATAGGCAAACAATTGTGGACATCCTTGGTTATTGACACCAGTAAGGAATCCAACTATGCCTGGGGACATTCCACTTCAGTGTGGTCTATGTAAGGACACAGCAGTTAGTGGAGCGGGCTTTTGGGCTCCTGAAGGCCACATTTAGGTGCCAGGACCAGACTGGTGGAGCCCTCCTCTACTCACCCCGAAAGGTGGCATGCTGAATACTCCACAACATTTCACTGCAGAGCAATATTCCATACATCTCAGAGGAGGAGGAGCTTGCAGTGCCACCGGGTGGGAATCCTGAAATGCCAAGTGAAGATGACAGTGGTGAAGAGGAAACAGCTGACCTGCAGGAATATCTCAATCACAGATACTTATCATAAGTGTACATTTGTCATCTGATGTAATGACTGCGACTGTACAATGAACTGTAGTTGTAGAGAATATGTGGAGTTTGGTGTATTACAAGAACTAGGGAGCTGATACTCTGCAATGTTCAGCCAAAGGCTGCTTAAAGAGATACCCTTTGAAGTATCTCCACCTTGATGATGTTGCTCTGTTTGTGTCAGTTTCCTCGCAATGTAATGACATTTCCAGTTGTTTGCTATCTGATTTGTGTCATAGGTATATTTTCAAGCCTATGCTCCTTGTTTTGTCTTTGTACAGGTAGCTTCACCATGATATCCTCATGTGCGCATTTTAGAGTTCTGACATTGGCAGGTATCTGATGCTGTTCTGACTTTTGAAGTGGACATGGATTGTTCTAGTCAATGTAGGTCACAGAGGCAGCATGCACAGTGTTTGGGTGGAAGGTCAGAGGTGCAGATTCCACTTGTTTTGTGTGCTGTGGCCGGCCGAAAGCATCATGCGTGTCATCATGTGGGCATGAAATATGTTGTCATTGATTGCGATCAAGGCATTCACTCTTCACATTGGCTAAACACTATTCTTGTATTACCTGTTTGTGCCATACCTCCAGATTCATGGTCATTGGATTAATATGGGCCTGTGATCAGAAACTGTTATACTGCCATGTGTCTGCATCTTGGATTATGTGATATAGGATTACTTTGGTCTGGTATGTCATAAGGCTCCAGCTGCTGACATCAACCACTTAAATGTTTGCCTATTCTACAAGATCATGTCTGAGAAATCCCTTCTATCCATGGTATGGAGGGGTTATACTTTGGGATATGTACTTTGACTCAGTATGAGTCACACAATCTTGTTTCAAAAATTCCAGACATGTGGGCAGTCTATGTGCTGTACACTGGAATAAAATGTTTGGTGCGAACAAACATTTGTACATATGTGTTTGTGTGTAATGGTTGTAATCCTGAGTAGGACACTGCATACCTGTAACAAATCCCTCCTTGCAAAATAAGTTCCGTCTTCATCATAAGGTTCATATGGTCTGACATCTCTACATAGCAAAACGTGGAAATTAAGCAAGCAGACAATGATTTTGTAATGGGTGAATTTATTACAATGACGATTTGGACAGAAAAGAAGAAAAAATAAAGTGAAGGTGTCATTTAGAGTAGATGCCAAACCATTGGTAGTCCAAAGTCCAGAGTACTCCTCCCATTGGAATTGGTATGTGGTTGAGGATCAGTCAACATAGAGAATATGTGGCACACAAAGGATTTGCTAAGGTAGAGGTCCGTTGCTGGCAGTGGTGGGTGTCTTGTCATCCACACCTCCTAGATTCTTTGCTGGATGGCCCCACTTACATGGTGGGGGATCGCCTGCTACAGAGGCAGGAGTGTCTGGGCCGGGTTCTTCCACTGGCAGGGCCTCCCTTCCAGTGGCTGGCACCGATGTAGAGGTGCCTGGTGTTGATGAGCCAAAGGGAGGGGTAGAATGGTGTTGTAGAGCCCTGCTCACTGGAGTGTTTTCCTGTCCCTCAATACCCCTGGTAGGGAGGCCATGTTGGTATTGTGGGCTTCCCACTGCTTTTGCATGTCCCTATGGAATTCTCTCTGTAGCTTCTTGATTTCTCAGAGTTCGATCAAGACCTGGCCCATCGCGCCTTGGGACTCCTGAGACCCCCTAAGACATGGCTGATGGTGTCTTGGTCAGGATCAGCCCCAGTGGCCTCACCCTCCTGGCCCCCAGCATCCCTCCCATGCACCCTACTCTATTGGCGCTGTGCCCTTGCCACAGGGTGCCCTCACCCAATGGGTCCTGTACCCTCATTGTCTGAAGTGTTGTACTTCACTGCAACTCAGGAGCCAGGACTGTGGGACACAAGATGGCAGCCACTGTGCTCAGTACACAGGTTGGGAGGCAAATGGTTGTCTGTGATGTAGAGGCAACCGGGCTGGGGGGTGTTGATGTGGGCACAGTGAGACTCTGTTGTTGTCTGACCAGGTTGCCCAGATGGGCCAGAACCGTCCTCCACGTCCTACAGTCCAGGAGTCTCTTCTTCACAGAGGTCTTCATCCAGGGTGGTAGTGGCAGTTCGACCTGTTGATATGAAAGATACAATGTTAAAGGTTGCATTGTGAGATCCACCTCCAACAATTTAGTGTTACAATAAGCACGGACCTTGTACAAAGTTAATTTCCAGTTAATCCTATTGTGGCAGGCTTCCATGGTATTGGTTATATTGACCTGACATTTGTGCAGCATGCCAAGTCAAGCAGCAGTTGAAATGTGCAGATCTTTAGCCCTTGGAGGGGTGGCTTGAGAATACCATCTTGCCACCAGTGCAGGCAAAACAGTGTCTATTCAAGATACGTCTTCGTCCATTTTGATGCCTAGTTGAATATGATGCAGGCAGACCTATGAGTTTGGAGTCATCATGTGGTCAGTGCATTGTGAGTGTGTCTGCTGCCAATACCATTCTGGTGATGCAAAATGAGGCTTTTGGGATCATAGTTTTGCACACTGGGTAAGCTGTCTTCTAGTTCACTTCCTTTTCTAATGTTCTCCCCCAGGTGAGTTCAGTGCAATTGAGAGTTCAACTGTAGATGTATTGTAGCATATGGACACTGTGATATTGTTTGTTGTTTGTTGTTTGTTGTTTGTTGTTTGAGGACTAGTGCCTGCTGGGAGTTTTAGTCATGTCATTGTCTGTAGTACACACACTTGACAAATGATATTTCCTAGAGTGTTTACCCTTAAATTGTTATTTGACAAACAGGTGTATTTGGACAATTGACCATTGGTATGGTGTTTGGCGTTATGGAAACAGTGCCTGCTGAGAGTTGGAGTCATGTCAGTCCCTGTACTACACACACTATGAAAATGTAATCTCCCCAGGTGAGTACTCTTCAATTGTGAGTTCACAAATAGATGGATTTGTGCAAGTGTACACTGGTTTTTAATGTGGAGTCGGGGACAAGGCATGTTGGGCTTAGCATTCAGATCACTCCCTCTAGTTCCCACCGTCATACAATGTTATCCTACCACATGGGTAAACTTCAATTGAGAGTTAACAGACATGGGTATTTGGGTGCGTGAATACTGGGCTTGTGTTTGTAGTTAGAGAAATAGAGCCTCCTGGCCTTAGCAGTCATGTCACTCCCTCTACTTCATACACTTCATAGATATCACCCAATAGGTGAGTACACATCATTTGTGATGGTACAAACAAGGGCATTTTGAGAAGTGACCACTGGACCGGTGTTTGGAGTGACAGTATCAGAGCCTCCGGGGAGTTGCAGTGATGTCAGTCCCTGTACTACACACACTAAACAAATGGTATCCTCCCAGGTGAGTCCACTTCAATTGAGAGTTCACAAACAATGGTATTTAGATAAGAGAGCACTGGGCTGATGGTTGGTTTTACAGACACAGGGCCTTCCTGACCTTAGCAGTCATGTCACTCCCTCTACTTCTCACATTTGACAAATGGTATCCTTCCAGCTGAGTAAATTTAAATTGTGAGATCCCAGACAGTAGTCTTTAGACAAGTACGCACTGTGCTGGTGTTTGGAGTTGTTTGGGCAGTGTCTCCTGTGAGTTGCAGTCACGTCACTCTCTCTAGTGCACACACTTGACCAATATTCTCCCCCCGGTGGGTACACTTCAATTGAGGGTTCACTAACAGATATGTGACTGCTAGAAATGGGGTCTCCGGTTGGCAGACAGTTTGCACTCTGTCCAAGCAGGGACCCTCACTTTAGTCAGGGCAATGGAGATACACACTCAAGATACCCCCTGCTCACCTCCTTGGTAGCTTGGCACAAGCAGTCAGGCTTATTTCAAAGGCAATGTGTAAAGTACCATCACCCACAGTAATACAGTGAAAACACTACAAAATGGACACCACACCAGTTTAGGAAAATAGGTATTAATTATCTAAATCAAACAAGACCAAAACAACAGAAAACCAACATACAGAAGTAATTCAAGATCTAACTTTTCAAAAGAATAAGTCTTACTCCCTAGAAAACAATGGAACATTGGTTTTACACAAAGTACCTGGTTTACGTAAAAAATAAAGCTGCATGGGTGAGCGTGAGTTGGAAGCCAGTGATGCATCGATTCCTTACTCGCAAGAGCGGCCATCCGTCGCTTCTTCTCTGGTCGGTAGTCAATGCGTTGTTTTTCTCCCCTGCAAGAGGGAGATGCATCAATTTCCAGACAGGGCACCTCGGATCTGCGCAGGCTCACTATAACTTTGACTCCCAGTGACGATGTGTAAGAAATCCAGTTGCACGCTGTTAGAAAGCCACACTGTGTGGGGTTTGCATCCTTATCAGCAGCCGCAAGCGGGTGTTGCGTCATTTCTCCAGACACTATGCATTGATCCCCCAGCCGCGATGCAGGTAGAGCGTTGATTCTAGTCGTGAAGTGGGTGGCGCGTCATTTTTCAGCCACGTTGCAGGTGGTACATCGACAATTTCCCCGCACAGTGTTCTGTGCGTGGATTTCAGTCCTTGTTCTGCCAACTTCACCTTTCATGGGCCCAGGGACTTGATGGGGCACCACTTGGCAGGGCAGGCATCTCAGCAGAGAGTCCAGGTGTTGGCAGAGGAAGTCTTTGATGGTCCTGAGACTTCAAAACAGGAGGCAAGCCCAGTCCGTGCCCTTGGAGCTTCTTCTCAAGCAGGAATGCACAACAATATCCAGTCTTTGTTCCCCTTCACAGGCAGAAGCAGTAATTGCAGACTAGCCCAACAAAGCACAGTGACAGGCAGGGACAATACTTCTCCTCAGCTCTTCAGCTCTTCTCCTTGGCAGAGGTTCCTCTTCAATCCAGAAGTGATCTTGAAGAAATCCAAAGTCTGGGGTTTTGGCTCCAATATTTATACCCCTTTCTGCCTTTGAAGTAGGCAAACTTACAAGGAAAGTCTCTGTTGTTTACAGGATCCTGCCTTGCCCAGGCCAGGCCCACGCACACATCAGGGGGTTGGAGACTGCATTGTGTGAGGGCATGCACAGCTCATTCGGGTGTATGTGACCACTCCTTCCTCTACTCTAGATCAGATGGCTCATCAGGATATGCAGGTTACACCCCAGCACCGTTTGTGTCACCGTCTAGTGGAGATACAAAATCAGCCCAACTGTCAGTCTTACCCAGACAAGGAATCCACAAACAGGCAGAGTCACAGCTGGACACCACACCAGTTTAGGAAAATAGGTAATAATTATCTAAATCAAACAAGACCAAAACAACATAAAATCAACAAACAGAAGTAAATCAAGATAGGACTTTTCAAAAGAATAAGTCTTACTCCCTAGAAAACAATGGAACATTGGTTTTCAACAAACTACCTGGTTTACATAAAAAATAAAGCTGCACGGGTGAGCGTGAGTCGGAAGTCAGTGATGCATCGATTCCTTACTCGCAAGTGAGGCCGTGAGTCATTTCTTCTCTGGTCGGTAGGCAATGCGTTGTTTTTCTCCCCTGCAAGAGAGAGATGCATCAATTTCCAGACAGGGCACCTCGGATCTGCGCAGGTTCACTATGACTTTGACTCCCTGCGATGATGTGTGAGAAATCCAGTTGCACGCTGTTAGAAAACCACACTGTGTGGGGTTTGCATCCTTATCAGCAGCCGCAAGCGGGTGTTGCATCATTTCTACAGACACTATGCATTGATCCCCCAGCCGCGATGCAGGTAGACATTGATTCTAGTCGTGAAGTGGGTGGCGTGTCATTTTTCAGCCGCGTTGCAGGTGGTACGTTGACAATTTCCCCGCACAGTGTTCTGTGCGTAGATTTCAGTCCTTGTTCTGCCAACTTCACCTTTCATGGGCCCAGGGACTTGATGGGGCACCACTTGGCAGGGAAGGCATCTCAACAGAGAGTCCAGGTGATGCATAGGAAGTCTTTGATGGTCCTGAGACTTCAAAACAGGAGGCAAGCCCAGTTCATGCCCTTGGAGCTTCTTCACAAGCAGGAATGCACAACAACATGCAGTCTTTGTTCCCCTTCACAGACAGAAGCAGTAATTGCAGACTAGCCCAACAAAGCACAGTCACAGGCAGGGGCAATACTTCTCCTCAGCTCTTCAGCTCTTCTCCTTGGCAGAGGTTCCTCTTCAATCCAGAAGTGATCTTGAAGAAATCCAAAGTCTGGGGTTTTGGCTCCAATACTTATACCCCTTTCTGCCTTTGAAGTAGGCAAGCTTCAAAGGAAAGTTTCTGTTGTTTACAGGATCCTGCCTTGCCCAGGCCAGGCCCACACACACACCAGGGGGTTGGAGACTGCATTGTGTGAGGGCATGCACAGCTCATTCAGGTGTAAGTGACCACTCCTACCTCTACTCTAGATCAGATGGCTCATCAGGATATGGAGGTTACACCCCAGCACCCTTTGTGTCACCGTCTAGTGGAGATGCAATGACAGCCCAACTGTCAGTCTGACTCAGGCAAGGAATCCGCAAATAGGCAGAGTCACAGAGTGGTTTATGCAAGAAAATGCCCACTTCCTAAAAGTGGCATTTTCAAACTAACAATCTAAAAACCAACTTCACTAAAAGATGTATTTTTAAATTGTGAGTTCAGAGACCCCAAACTTCAGATATCTATCTGCTCTCAAAGGGAATCTACACTTTAAATTGATTTCAAGGCAGCCCCCATGTTAAACTATGAGAGACATGGGCCTTGCAACAGTGAAGACTTAATCTAGCAGTATTTCACTGTTAGGATATGTAACACACATCAGTACATGTCCCGCCTTTAACATACACTGCATCCTGCCCATGGGCCTACCTAGGTCCTACCTTAGGGGTTCCTTACTTGTATAAAAGGGAAAGTTTAGGCCTGGCAAGTGGGTATACTTGTCAAGTCGAATTAACAGTTGAAAACTCCACACACAAACACTGCAGTGGCAGGTCTGAGATATGTTTACAGGGCTACTTATGTGGGTGCCACAAGCAGTGCTGCAGGCTCACTAGTAGCATTTGATTTACAGGCCCCAGGTACCTCTAGTGCACTTTACAAGGGGGACTTACGAGTAAATCAAATATGCCAATCATGGATAAGCCAATTACAAATACAGTTTACATAGAAGCACTTGCACTTTAGCACTGGTTATCAGTGGTAAAGTGCCCAGAGTATCAAAAACAGCAACAACTGAGTCCACCACACATGAACACCCTGGGAAGCAGGGGCAAAAGTTAGGGGAGACCACACCAAGGATGCCAAGTCTAACACCACCCATTGTACAAGTCATGTCAGTGCTGCACTTCCTGGCCACAGGCTCCTTCCAAAATACAATGGCCCTAACTGTAGGTATGTCCTAGGCTATGTTCAATCTGGTCTTGAAGACTGTACTGTCTGCATTGTTAAAATACCTGGAGAGCTGCATCGATTTCCAAAACTTGAGGCTGATTTTTATGTGTTACACACATTCCTCAAGTAGTGGGAGCCATTGCTGGTACCCATGTAGCCTTGGTTCCCCCACATGGCAATGAACAGATCTATCGGAACACGAAGAACTTCCACTCCATAAATGTCCAAGTAGTCTGTTTGGCGGACCTCTACATTTCCCAAATATGTGCACAGTACCCAGGTTCAGTCCATGATGACTTCATCATGCGGAACAGCGCTATCCCACAGCTGATAACACAACTGTATGCAGAGAGGGCCCGGGTGGTTGGTGCGCACACGTATGTCATTTGGGTTAGTATGCTATGTCTGCTGCCAAATGTAACAATGCCCTAGACTAATGTTTGCACACATGTAACAATTACTTACAGGGGACTCTGGCTACCCAAACTGATACTGTTTGTTGACACCAGTGAGGTACCCAACCATGCCAGTGGAAGTCCGCTTCAACGAGGCCCATGGACGGACAAGGCGTGTCATGGAGCTGACTTTTGGGCTCCTGAAGGCAAGATTCTGTAGCATCAATAAGTCTGGTGGAGCCCTCCTCTACTCACCCACCAACGTGTGTGAGATCATTGTGTCCTGCTGCATGCTCCACAACCTCACCCTGAGGCGTCAGATCCCATACATCCCAGATGACAGGAGCCAACAGTTCCATCGGGGAGAATGCAGAAATGCCAAGTGAGGATGACAATGATGAGAATGAAGGTGGAGACTTGCGGGCAGATCTCATCAATCAGTACTTCACCTGAGTGTCAGTATGTGATGGTCTGTAATGTGACTGACTCAGTAACGTAGTGTGGGGGTCAGGAATGTTTGAAGAGGGTCTTTGTGTGACCATCAGACAGGTAATTTGTTGCGTTGCAGTATACAGCTCAGGCTTTCAAGCAAATTAGGACATAGAGTTGTGACTCTCATGATAATCTCCTCTGTTAGTGGCAGTCAAAATGCACAATCTAAGAAACGATTGTATTTAGAACATCTATTTCTAGGTCAGGTTTGCCTTTACCTGTCTAAACTGCTTGTTTGCCACTATTTCCTTCCAGATCTCTTCCCAATGCCATCCTCATGTGGACATTTCTGAATTGTGTCATATGAAGTGGGCATGGATTGATCCAGGTACTGTGTGACAAAATGTTGGTGGTCCCATGCCGTCTGTCAGGACAGTAGGATGGCAGTTTTGTGTTCTACACAATAGACCTGTCTGCATTGTTATCTGGGTCCAATGGTGTCATGCGTGTGATCATGTGTCTTTGAAACATGACTTCCTGTGCAATCCATTCACTCAACCATGTCATTATTTTGTTAATGATACTATGTGACTTCTATGTAGCTGTCACCATGTTTCCTCATTGCAGGCCACAGTGCATGTGTATCAAGACTGACGTGGGTGTGTAGCATGCCTAAAGATACCTGACCGTGGTAAGTGGAAGGTTCCCTGACTAGGGACAGTTGTGCTGACCTATATCTGTATTACAGGGTATGTTCATTTGATTGGCATGGTATAGGTCTTTGATAAGGGTTTAGCTGATGACAATTTCTACCAATCTGTTAACCTATTTGCATGGACAAAGTCTGACATGTGCCTTACTTCAGTGCTCCATGGGATGTTAGTTACTGACACCTATGCAGATGCGAAAAGGTGTAAAGACTCACTCTACTATGAGATCCCTGATAGTTGGTCATACTATGGGCCTCATTACAACCCTGGCGGCCGGTGGTAAGCTGGCAGTAACACCGTCAACAGCCTGGCGATGTTCCGCCAGCTATTATGACGGTGGCGCTACAGCCACGGCCATACTGCCAGTCCCTCCACTATACCGCCAGGCTTTCGCCTGGCGGTCATAATCCCCAGGGCAGCGGTGCAATCACCGCTGCCCTGGGGATTATGAGTCCCTGACCGCCAGCCTGGCCATGGCGGTAAACACTGCCATGGAAAGGCTGGCAGTAAGGTGGACTGGGGGTGCACCTGGGGCCCCTGCACTGCCCATGTACTTGGCATGGGCAGTTCAGGGGCCCCCAGGCCTAGCCCCATCGCGCATTTTACTGCCCAATTTCGGGCAGTGAAATGCGCAATGGGTGCTACCGCACCTGCTGCATATCAGCATTGCCGCCGGCTCTATTACGAGCCGGCAGCAATGTTGATGTGTCTTTTCCACTAGGCCAGCGGAAAAGTCGAAATAGGGTGCCAGGAATACCGCCAGCACTGGTTGTGATGAGGGCCTATGTGTAGCATGGTGCAAAAAATGGGCATTGATGATTCTCCACTTGCTTCATTGTGTTTATATTGAACCCAGGCAGGACAGTACCTGTGACATGTCCCTTCTCACATTTTCTTCATATGAGTCATTCATGTGCATGCAAAATTGTTAAGAGTTAACTGTTCAGCATAGATGACAAATGAATCTCAAACAGAGTTTGTGCTTTAGTTGTGTTTATTTACATCTGCACAGGACATTAGGATGAATGTGAACAAAGAAATAAGGTTAAAACAGTGAAGATTTCAGCCATAGTGGATGTTCTCATTAGGGTTTCTGACACAACATTTTTTAGTCCAGTCCAGTGCCCTACTATTCCTGTAAATCAGACAGTGGTTGTAGAAGAGTCAACAGGGTGCATCTCTGCAAAAAGGGAACCAGTCATTTGAGGATCACTTTCTGGCAGTAGTTGTTGTCTTGGCATCTGCACCTCCTGGTTGTTTGGGTGGACATCCATGCTTGCGGGGGGCGTTCTTCAGCTGCAGAGTTATGGGGGTTTGAGGCCTGGCCTTCCCCTGGAAGTGTCTCCATTCCACTGGCTGCTACATAATACATTAAATACTATTTAACACAAAAAAATGATATTATATCCAACAATATTTACTATATCGATATTTTGAAGGAGGTGGTGTTACTTGGTCACTTGGTCAATGGAAGGGGTGTGGTGTTGTGGACATATCCTGCTCAGGGTGGTGGTGATGTCTCTCAGAACCCCTGTTAGGGAGACCATGTTGGCATTGAGGGCCTCCCACTGTTCCATGGCTATCTGGTGTTTGTCCCTCTGCAGCGGCTTGATTTCCCCTGTTATGGCAAGTACCTGGCCCACCACACCTTGAGATTGTTGGTAGGTTCCCAAGACTTGGAGATGTGTCCTGGCCAGAACAATCCCTAGCAGCCTCAAGCCACTGGCCCACACCATCCCTCCCATGCACCCTACCCCCACGTACCTGTGTCCTTGGCACCTTTGCCTACTGCCACTGGTGCCAGGTCCTTCATTGTCAGAGTTTTCAAGTTGTGACTCTGGTACTTGTACTGTGCGGCACATCATAAATATAACTGTCCTTGGGACACAGGATTGGAGGCGACTTTGCCTGGGATGTAGATGTAACAGGGCTTGGAGGAGTCAATGCAGGCAGGGTGAGGCTTACTGTTGTGGTCTGACCCGGTAGCCCAGATGGGCCACAGCCGTCCTCATTGTCCACACATCCAGGAGTGCTCTTCTCACTGAGGGCTTCATCTCGGGGGGAAGTGGCTGTCTTTGGTGTGCTCATCATGGTTCCAGTGCAAAGTAGACCTGGTGAAGATGTGGAACAAACAGACACAGATTGGCATGTAACATGTGGTACTACTTTTGAAAGGTAGATATGTTTTGGATCATGTACAGATTAGCTTTGCTTGATCCCCTTATATGACAGTGACACCTGCTTTCAATGATGACGACCTGATATATGGGCTCCAGACAATTCCTATTTAAGTCACCTTGCCACAGGATATCAGAGTATCTTGGCAGTTGGATGTCTGTTCATTGACTCATAACTTGGCAGTTGTGTAGCTTTATTTGTTTAATGGCACCTCCAAGTTAGCAGTACTTCATTGTTGAGTTGACAGACAGCTGCACAAAGTCATGTAGACACTGACCTGCCACCAGATTAAGAGCAACCATTCTACCTGGCCATATGTGTCAGGTTACACAAAGAACAGCACACTGCATATATGTGAGATCCCCACAGATGAGTACAGTTCAATAGTTAATGGAGGTAGAAGGGACAGTTTAGCAGAGGACACAGTTGTAGCTGTGTGTTAGTGGTATTGCACTGGCAGATGTCCATAGCATTGCCGTCTTTGCCATAGACTGTGCAATTGTGGAGCATTCAGGTGGGTTCACTCCAGTGTTTAGTTAACATGCATGGCAATTGTCACTGTGGTACACTGTTCTGGTTTTCTTAGTGGTGGAACAGTGCCTGCTGGGAGTTGTAGTGCTATCAGTCCCTGTACTACCCACACCATACACAGATACTGTGCCCCCAGGTGAGTTAAATTCACACGTGAGATGCCAAACTGTGGTATTCAGACAGTTGGACACAGGGGTGGTGAGTGGGTTGACTGTCAAAGTGGCAAAAGGTGATCACTGAGCATGCATGCCAATATATTTTGTTGACAATCTTTTGTGTTGTGACTTACCCAACTCGACACCCCCTGGTCTTCCTGTCAAGCCCTTAGAATGCAGGATGTTCAAGACCTTCTCCTCCCATGATGTGATTGTTGGGGGTGGAGGTGAGGGACCACCGCCAGTCTTCATGACCGCCATCTGGTGCCTGGCGGCCATGGAATGAAACTTCCCCAAAGGTTGTTCCACCTCTTCCTGATATCCTCCCTTGTGCGTGGATAGCTGCTTACAGAATTCACCTTGTCGACTATTCTTTGAAACATTTCCATTTTCCGAGCAATAGTATTTGCTGGACTTGGGCTTTAAATAAGTGAGGCTCTACTCTGATAATTTCGTCCACCATGACCCTTAACTTGTTGTAAGTGAAACGAGGATTTTCTGTGGTGACATGGTGGTAGTCCAGTTCAGTGCCCTACTATTCCTGTAAATCAGACAATGGTTGTAGAAGAGTCAACAGGGTGCATCTCTGCAAAAAGGGAACCAGTCATTTGAGGATCACTTTCTGGCAGTAGTTGTTGTCTTGGCATCTGCACCTCCTGATTGTTTGGGTGGACATCCATGCTTGCGGGGGGCGTTCTTCAGCTGCAGAGTTATGGGGGTTTGAGGCTTGGCCTTCCCCTGGAAGTGTCTCCATTCCACTGGCTGCTACATAATACATTAAATACTATTTAACACAAAAAAATGATATTATATCCAACAATATTTACTATATCGATATTTTGAAGGAGATGGTGTTACTTGGTCACTTGGTCAATGGAAGGGGTATGGTGTTGTGGACATATCCTGCTCAGGGTGGTGGTGATGTCTCTCAGAACCCCTGTTAGGGAGACCATGTTGGCATTGAGGGCCTCCCACTGTTCCATGGCTATCTGGTGTTTGTCCCTCTGCATCGGCTTGATTTCCCCTGTTATGGCAAGTACCTGGCCCACCACACCTTGAGATTGTTGGTAGGTTCCCAAGACTTGGAGATGTGTCCTGGCCAGAACAATCACTAGCAGCCTCAAGCCACTCGCCCACACCATCCCTCCCATGCACCCTACCCCCACGTACCTGTGTCCTTGGCACCTTTGCCTAGTGCCACTGGTGCCAGGTCCTTCATTGTCAGAGTTTTCAAGTTGTGACTCTGGTACCTGTACTGTGCGGCACATCATAAATATAACTGTCCTTGGGACACAGGATTGGAGGCGACTTTGCCTGGGATGTAAATGTAACAGGGCTTGGAGGAGTCGATGCGGGCAGGGTGAGGCTAACTGTTGTGGTCTGACCCGGTAGCCCAGATGGGCCAGAGCCGTCCTCATTGTCCACACATCCAGGAGTGCTCTTCTCACTGAGGGCTTCATCTCGGGGGGAAGTGGCTGTCTTTGGTGTGCTCACCATGGTTCCAGTGGCAAGTAGACCTGTTGAAGATGTGGAACAGACAGACACATATTGGCATGTAACATGTGGTACTACATTTGACAGGTAGATATGTTTTGGATCATGTACAGATTAGCTTTGCTTGATCCCCTTATATGACAGTGACACCTGCTTTCAATGATGACGACCTGATATATGGGCTCCAGACAATTCCTATTTAAGTCACCTTGCCACAGGATATCAGAGTATCTTGGCAGTTGGATGTCTGTTCATTGACTCATAACTTGGCAGTTGTGTAGCTTTATTTGTTTAATGGCACCTCCAAGTTAGCAGTACTTCATTGTTGAGTTGACAGACAGCTGCACAAAGTCATGTAGACACTGACCTGCCACCAGATTAAGAGCAACCATTCTACCTGGCCATATGTGTCAGGTTACACAAAGAACAGCACACTGCATATATGTGAGATCCCCACAGATGAGTACAGTTCAATAGTTAATGGAGGTAGAAGGGACAGTTTAGCAGAGGACACAGTTGTAGCTGTGTGTTAGTGGTATTGCACTGGCAGATGTCCATAGCATTGCCGTCTTTGCCATAGACTGTGCAATTGTGGAGCATTCAGGTGGGTTCACTCCAGTGTTTAGTTAACATGCATGGCAATTGTCACTGTGGTACACTGTTCTGGTTTTCTTAGTGGTGGAACAGTGCCTGCTGGGAGTTGTAGTGCTATCAGTCCCTGTACTACCCACACCATACACAGATACTGTGCCCCCAGGTGAGTTAAATTCACACGTGAGATGCCAAACTGTGGTATTCAGACAGTTGGACACAGGGGTGGTGAGTGGGTTGACTGTCAAAGTGGCAAAAGGTGATCACTGAGCATGCATGCCAATATATTTTGTTGACAATCTTTTGTGTTGTGACTTACCCAACTCGACACCCCCTGGTCTTCCTGTCAAGCCCTTAGAATGCAGGATGTTCAAGACCTTCTCCTCCCATGATGTGATTGTTGGGGGTGGAGGTGAGGGACCACCGCCAGTCTTCATGACCGCCATCTGGTGCCTGGCGGCCATGGAATGAAACTTCCCCAAAGGTTGTTCCACCTCTTCCTGATATCCTCCCTTGTGCGTGGATAGCTGCTTACAGAATTCACCTTGTCGACTATTCTTTGAAACATTTCCATTTTCCGAGCAATAGTATTTGCTGGACTTGGGCTTTAAATAAGTGAGGCTCTACTCTGATAATTTCGTCCACCATGACCCTTAACTTGTTGTAAGTGAAACGAGGATTTTCTGTGGTGACATGGTGGTAGTCCAGTTCAGTGCCCTACTATTCCTGTAAATCAGACAATGGTTGTAGAAGAGTCAACAGGGTGCATCTCTGCAAAAAGGGAACCAGTCATTTGAGGATCACTTTCTGGCAGTAGTTGTTGTCTTGGCATCTGCACCTCCTGATTGTTTGGGTGGACATCCATGCTTGCGGGGGGGCGTTCTTCAGCTGCAGAGTTATGGGGGTTTGAGGCTTGGCCTTCCCCTGGAAGTGTCTCCATTCCACTGGCTGCTACATAATACATTAAATACTATTTAACACAAAAAAATGATATTATATCCAACAATATTTACTATATCGATATTTTGAAGGAGATGGTGTTACTTGGTCACTTGGTCAATGGAAGGGGTATGGTGTTGTGGACATATCCTGCTCAGGGTGGTGGTGATGTCTCTCAGAACCCCTGTTAGGGAGACCATGTTGGCATTGAGGGCCTCCCACTGTTCCATGGCTATCTGGTGTTTGTCCCTCTGCATCGGCTTGATTTCCCCTGTTATGGCAAGTACCTGGCCCACCACACCTTGAGATTGTTGGTAGGTTCCCAAGACTTGGAGATGTGTCCTGGCCAGAACAATCACTAGCAGCCTCAAGCCACTCGCCCACACCATCCCTCCCATGCACCCTACCCCCACGTACCTGTGTCCTTGGCACCTTTGCCTAGTGCCACTGGTGCCAGGTCCTTCATTGTCAGAGTTTTCAAGTTGTGACTCTGGTACCTGTACTGTGCGGCACATCATAAATATAACTGTCCTTGGGACACAGGATTGGAGGCGACTTTGCCTGGGATGTAAATGTAACAGGGCTTGGAGGAGTCGATGCGGGCAGGGTGAGGCTAACTGTTGTGGTCTGACCCGGTAGCCCAGATGGGCCAGAGCCGTCCTCATTGTCCACACATCCAGGAGTGCTCTTCTCACTGAGGGCTTCATCTCGGGGGGAAGTGGCTGTCTTTGGTGTGCTCACCATGGTTCCAGTGGCAAGTAGACCTGTTGAAGATGTGGAACAGACAGACACATATTGGCATGTAACATGTGGTACTACATTTGACAGGTAGATATGTTTTGGATCATGTACAGATTAGCTTTGCTTGATCCCCTTATATGACAGTGACACCTGCTTTCAATGATGACGACCTGATATATGGGCTCCAGACAATTCCTATTTAAGTCACCTTGCCACAGGATATCAGAGTATCTTGGCAGTTGGATGTCTGTTCATTGACTCATAACTTGGCAGTTGTGTAGCTTTATTTGTTTAATGGCACCTCCAAGTTAGCAGTACTTCATTGTTGAGTTGACAGACAGCTGCACAAAGTCATGTAGACACTGACCTGCAACCAGATTAAGAGTAACCATTCTACCTGGCCATATGGGTCAGGTTACACAAAGAACAGCACACTGCATATATGTGAGATCCCCACAGATGAGTACAGTTCAATAGTTAATGGAGGTAGAAGGGACAGTTTAGCAGAGGACACAGTTGTAGCTGTGTGTTAGTGGTATTGTACTGGCAGATGTCCATAGCATTGCCGTCTTTGCCATAGACTGTGCAATTGTGGAGCATTCAGGTGGGTTTACTCCAGTGTTTAGTTAACATGCATGGCAATTGTCACTGTGGTACACTGTTCTGGTTTTCTTAGTGGTGGAACAGTGCCTGCTGGGAGTTGTAGTGCTATCAGTCCCTGTACTACCCACACCATACACAGATACTGTGCCCCCAGGTGAGTTAAATTCACACGTGAGATGCCAAACTGTGGTATTCAGACAGTTGGACACAGGGGTGGTGAGTGGGTTGACTGTCAAAGTGGCAAAAGGTGATCACTGAGCATGCATGCCAATATATTTTGTTGACAATCTTTTGTGTTGTGACTTACCCAACTCGACACCCCCTGGTCTTCCTGTCAAGCCCTTAGAATGCAGGATGTTCAAGACCTTCTCCTCCCATGATGTGATTGTTGGGGGTGGAGGTGAGGGACCACCCCCAGTCTTCATGACCGCCATCTGGTGCCTGGCGGCCATGGAATGAAACTTCCCCAAAGGTTGTTCCACCTCTTCCTGATATCCTCCCTTGTGCGTGGATAGCTGCTTACAGAATTCACCTTGTCGACTATTCTTTGCAACATTTCCATTTTCCGAGCAATAGTATTTGCTGGACTTGGGCTTTAAATAAGTGAGGCTCTACTCTGATAATTTCGTCCACCATGACCCTTAACTTGTTGTCAGTGAAACAAGGATTTTCTGTGGTGACATGGTGGTGGTCAACAACATGGAAAAGTTATTTAAAATGGATGATGAGGTTTTGGGTGCTGCATTGTGAGAGGGTGACGGTTGGTGTGTGATGTGTAGAGGTACTATTTTGTGTGGTTGATGTGTTGTGTAGTTGTGGGATGAGTGGTATGTGAAGTGTGAAGGGAGGCCTAATCTATGGTACTCTGTGTCTCTGCTTTTTGTCTCTGGCTTCTATGTGTGACATTCTTGTTGCAAAGTATTGCGGTGTGTGAAGGGGTGTGTTTTACAGTGCAGTGTGTAGGTGTGTCAAGTGAGTGGATGTGTGGCATCTGTGTGGAATTTGGACTATACAAAGCGGTGTTGTGTGATATGTGGTGACCGCTGACGGCCCCGATTTGCACCCCCATTGGTTGTTCGCCATGGAAGGTTTGTTATTGTGATTTGTTAGTCATAATAGGTTTGGTGGTTGTTTGTGACGGTGCTGGTGGTGGGACCACCTCTTTCCCACCTTCAAGAGTCCTGGGGGTGTCGGTTTTTTGCCTAGGTTTTGGCGGTCCTGCCTGTGTGACTCGCAATTCAGCACTTTATATGACTGCCAACATGGTGGTCTTTTGGTGGCCGCCACCATGGCGGTCTGGCAGTCAGACTGCCAAACTCGTAATGAGGCCCTAAATGGGCGACATTTACTATTCACACTTCAATCTAAACCAATTTGGAGAAGGCGCTGGACTCTAAAAAGGTGAAATTCACTGTTACAACCAAAAATGAACAAATCTGGAAAATATGTTGAAGACTAAAGTGGTGACATTACTATTCCCACTCAAAATTAAATTAATTTACATTAGGTGTTGGATGCTAAATGGGTGAGATTTATTATTGTCACTCCAAAATAAACCAACTCAGGGAAAGTGTTGGACGTTAAAGGGGTGGCAATTTCAACTCCAATGTAAACAAACTTGGGGAAGGTGTTGAAAACTCAAGTGGTGCCATTTACTATTTTTGCTCCAATCTAAACAAATTTGAGAAAGAGGTTGGATACTAAAGGGGGTAACAGACATTTCATGTTCACACTCTAATATAATCCAACCTAGGAAAGGTGTTGGACACTAAAGGGGTGAAATTTACTAACCCCACTCCAATTTAAACCAACTCAGGGAAGATGTTGGACACTAAAGGGGTGACATTTACTATTCCCGCTCCAATCTAAACCAACTTGTGGAAGTGTTGAACACTAAGGGGCTAAAGTTTACTATTCCCACTCCAATCTAAACCAATTTGAAGAAGCTGTTGGACACTAAAGAGGTGACATTTACTATTCCCACTCTAATCTGAATCAATTACAAGAAGGTGTTGGACCCTAAAGGGATGACATTTACTTCTCCCACTCCAATCTAAACCAATTTGAGGAAGTCGTTGGATACTAAAGGGGTAGCATTTACTATTTCCACTCCAATATAAGCCAACAATGGCAAGGTGGCGGGCACTAAAGGGGTGACATTTACTATTCAAACTCCAAACTAAACAAACTTGGGGAAGGTATCTTACACTCATGGGGTGACAATTACTATTCCCACTGCAATATAAACCAGTTTGTGAAAGGTGTTGGGCATCAAAAGGGTGACATTTACTGTTCCTACTCCAATCCAAACCAACTTGGGGATAGTCTTGAACACTAAAGGGGTGAAATGTACTATTCCCACTACAATATAAACCAACTCAGGGAAGGTGCTGGGCACTAAAGTCATGACCTTTACTACTCTCACTGCAATCTAAACACACTTGGGAAGGTGTTTGACACTCATGGGGTAAGGTTTACTGTTCCCTCTCCATTATAAATCAACTCATGGACAGCGTTGGACACTAAAAGGGTGACATTTACTATTCTCACTCCAATATAAGCCATTTTGAGGATTGTCTTGGATTCTTCAGAGGTGATAGTGACTATTTCCTCACCAATCGAAACAAACTTGGGGAAGATGTTGGACACTAAAGGGGTGAAATTTGCTATTTCCACTTCAATCTAAACCAATTTGGTTAAGGCGTTAAACACCAAAGGGGTGAGATTTTCTATTCCCAATCCAATCAAAACAAACACGGGGAAGGTGTAAAAACATCAAAATGCAAATTAAATCAAACTAATTAAAAATAACATTCTAATATTATATTTTAAAAATACACAGTAATACTAAACATTATCATACTTTAGCAAGTTATAAAAAATTCAAAAATATTAAATGATAGCACACTGATTAAACTAATATTTATATAAAAATTAAAACTTTATAAAATTATTTTTTATTTAGTAATAACATTTCCAAAATTGTAGAAACTATTTTCTACCATTCATATATTTTTATAAACAACATTTACATTTGTTTAAAACTTTATAAATACATTTTCACAAAATGTTTAAATTGTTTGAAATTAAAACAGTTTTTATTTTTGTTTTCAAAATATTGTTTGTACAGTTCTTTTATACAATTATAAGAATTTCATAAACATTATACTTTTCATTTAATCATCTAAATAAATACAACTATAATACTTTATAAACATTTTCAAAATTATTTTTAATATTTGTAAATATTTAATATATGTAAAACAATATTAAAATATATCTTCTTTTACATTAAAATTAAAAATAAAATAACCAATAATATATTAACATTAAAAACAATAATATACTAATAATATAATACATTACAATTATTGAACCAGTTGCATATCTTAAACATTTCTAACTTAGAATTAAAAATGAATATACACTTGTCCAATCATATCCCCACTCTTGTCCCTTAATAACCCAACATCCTGCTGCAACAAATCCAATAATTAGAAAACAAATTCAAACAATTAAAAAAATTACAAATAGAACAATTTAATAAATAAGACATTTTCTCAAATATAAACACATAGAATACAAAAAAATACATTACATACTATTTAACACTAAAAAATGATGTCATATCAAACAATATTTACTATAGCGATATTTTTTACATCAATATTAAATATAACACTTAAAACAATATTTTTACCTTCGGCATTCTTGTCCACAATTTATTGGTAATCCAGATATTCTTGACACAATAATTTTGCAGCACAATATTTTCATACCAAATATTTTGCCCAAGCACCGTTGAGCTCAGGTTTATTTACTGGTTTTAGTGATTTTAGTGATTTAGCCTGACAAGAATTGTATTTATTACATAAGGTGAGTACTTCCTACATCAACTAATATCCCAATTTCTCACAAGGAGAAACAGAAAAACAGACAGACCTGGAAATCCCAAGTAACACAGTTGCTATTGTGGAAGCATTTCTAACTTGAGAATGACATCTTTCAAAAAATGCTTGGATACTTTCTGCCTCATCTAATTAAGAAATCTTGTTAAAGTGCTAAAGTTGGAGCCCTCGTCTTGTGGCAGAAATATGTTGTGCTTTAACAATGAAAATCAGAAAACATCTGTTTTGCATAAAAGTTACCAAATGGTGTTCACTGTAATTTAACACAAATTGGCATGGATACATGCCACTAATCAAGGGGTCTCTAACTTTTCCGTAATCAGAGCTACTTCTGATCAATATAATTAATTCTGCGCTCCGAACAAATATAATAACTATGACAATAATTACTACCTCAAACAAGGTCACCAAATTATCATTTACATTAAGCTCACACACTTTCACATCAACTCGTACAGTCCTGCACTCAAGCTACTCTTCTCTTTTTTGCAACCCTATACACAAAAATGCAGTGTGACTAACAGCGTGTTTGCTTTGCGACCAGTCAGCATGTCGCTTTGCCACATGATGATTGGTCAGATTATAAGCTCTGTGCTGTCAGTCACAATGTTTGTCTGTTCAGTTGTGGGGCTTTGCCATTAGTTTTGCTGTCTGCCACTCCAGGGTCTAGAGCTCAGCTGTGCTATATCTTGCCCTATGCAGGAGGCATGATTACGAAGTTCCATAATCTCCAAATCATGTTCCAGGCTGGGATCCATGCCCAGTAGCTACTTATTAACAATTGATGAGCTACTAGTAGTTCCCAAGCTACCCGTGTGAGATTCCTGTGTCTAGTCTCTAGATACTGTAGTGAATCCTAGTTTGTTTTAATGGGATACAGGAGTTAGCTCAGCCTTTGGCTTGCAAACTCGTACCCCCGTCACCTAGTGACTTTTACCCTACTTAGCTTGCTCTGTTTCAGCACATTTATTTAATTAAATCTTTTAAGATGACAGCCTTGTTTTTAGTTAGGCCTATGTTTTAGTTTTGCGGTATCAGTGCCACCGTGCTAAGGCATCAATATCAAGCGACAAAGATAAACAAACTGTATGTGTTCGCATTAGGTACTTTCCCTCTTCACGCTTTCGAGGGAATTGTTTATATAAATTACCGTCCCAAGCATGTCTTGTTATTTGTTGTTTGGGAACGAACCTACGTCAGGGGTCCAAGCAGATCTGTATAAATACTCCTCACTTAGACAGATAGTCAGAGGGATTCCGACCAGATGCCATCACTGCTATCGATGCTGCACGTCCCCATGATGCTGACCCAGTCTTTGTGTCCCTACGGAGTCTGAGTTAGAGACCTCATTCTAAGGTAACGAGGGTTGGGGGCCTCTTCTCATGGATATAGCATTGGCAGATTAGGTTTATCACCCCTAGCTCTCTTTTATGTTAGAGATTAGGTACATGACATTAGGGTATTAGGACATATTTCACATCTCATGTCATTTCATGATATTGCAAGATGGTGGGTGTAAAGAAATGGCTCCCTGTTGCAGTTACCCCCCACTTTTTGCCTGATACTGATGCTGACTTGACTGAGAAGTGTGCTGGGACCCTGCTAACCAGGCCCCAGCACCAGTGTTCTTTCACCTAAAATGTACTGTTGTTTCCACAATTGGCACAACCCTGGCACCCAGGTAAATCCCTTGTAACTGGTACCCCTGGTACCAAGGGCCCTGATGCCAGGTAAGGTCTCTAAGGGCTGCAGCATGTCTTATGCCACCCTAGGGACCCCTCACTCAGCACGGACACACTGCTTGCCAGATTGTGTGTGCTGGTGGGGAGAAAATGACTAAGTCGACATGGCACTCCCCTCAGGGTGCCATGCCAACCTCACACTGCCTGTGGCATAGGTAAGTCACCCCTCTAGCAGGCCTTACAGCCCTAAGGCAGGGTGCACTATACCACAGGTGAGGGCACAGGTGCATGAGCAGTATGCCCCTACAGTGTCTAAGCAAAACCTTAGACATTGTAAGTGCAGGGTAGCCATAAGAATATATGGTCTGGGAGTCTGTCAAAAACGAACTCCACAGCTCCATAATGGCTACACTGAATACTGGAAAGTTTGGTACCAAACTTCTCAGAATAATAAACCCACACTGATGCCAGTGTTGGATTTATTAAAAAATGCACACAGAGGGCATCTTAGAGCTGCCCCCTGTATTTTACCCAATTGTTCAGTGCAGGACTGACTGGTCTGTGCCAGCCTGCTGCTGAGAGACGAGTTTCTGACCTCATGCGGTGAGAGCCTTTGTGCTCTCTGAGGACAGAAACAAAGCCTGCTCTGGGTGGAGGTGCTTCACACCTCCCCCCTGCAGGAACTGTAATACCTAGCAGTGAGCTTCAAAGGCTCAAGCTTCGTGTTACAATGCCCCAGGGCACTCCAGCTAGTGGAGATGCCCGCCCCCTGGACCCAGCCCCCACTTGTGGCGGCAAGTCCAGGAGAGATAATGAGAAAAACAAGGAGGAGTCACTGGCCAGTCAGGACAGCCCCTAAGGTGTCCTGAGCTGAGGTGACTCTGACTTTTAGAAATCCTCCATCTTGTAGAAGGAGGATTCCCCCAATAGGGATAGGAATGTGACCCCCTCCCCTTGGGAGGAGGCACAAAGAGGGTGTACCCACCCTCAGGGCTAGTAGCCATTGGCTACTAACCCCCCAGACCTAAACACGCCCTTAAATTTAGTATTTAAGGGCTCCCCTGAACCTAAGAATTTAGATTCCTGAAACTACAAGAAGAAGACTGCTGAGCTGAAAAACCCCTGCAGAGGAAGAACAGAAGACACCAACTGCTTTGGCCCCAGACTTACCGGCCTGTCTCCTGCCTTCCAAAGAAACCTGCTCCAGCGACGCTTTCCAAGGGACCAGCGACCTCTGAATCCTCTGGGGACTGCCCTGCTTCAAGAAAGACAAGAAACTCCTCAGGACAGCGGCACTGCTCCAAAAGAACTGCAACTTTGTTACAGAGGAGCAGATTTAAAGACCCCTGCAAATCCCCGCAAGAAGCGTGAGACTTGCAACACTGCACCCGGTGACCCCGACTCGACTGGTGGAGAACCAACACCTCAGGGAGGACCCACCGGCGACTCCGAGCCCCCCTGGTGCCCTACAAAACCCCCCCGACAGAATACCGCTGCGCGGTCAGAAGACCGCCGTGGTAATTCTGAGTTTCCCGCTGGGCTGGCGGGCGACCGCCAGAAGGCCGCCCGCTAGCTTAGCGGGAAACCCCTTCCCACGAGGAAGCCGGCTCCGAATGGAGCCGGCGGAGTGGGAAGGGTGCGACGGGTGCAGTAGCACCCGTCGCGATTTTCAGTGTCTGCATGGCAGATACTGAAAATCCAGGTGGGGCCCTGTTAGGGGTGCCCCTGCAGTGCCCATGCCATTGGCATGGGCACTGCAGGGGCCCCCAGGGGCCCCACGACACCCCTTACCGCCATCCTGTTCCTGGCGGCCAAAACCGCCAGGAACAGGATGGCGGTAAGGGGGTCGGAATCCCCATGGCGGCGCAGCTTGGGGGATTCCTCAGGGCAGCGGAAAACCGGCGGTACACCGCCGGTTTTCCGTTTCTGACCGCGGCCGTACCGCCGCGGTCAGAATGCCCTTGGGAGCACCGCCAGCCTGTTGGCGGTGCTTCCGCGGTCGTTGGCCCTGGCGGTCAATGACCGCCAGGGTCAGAATGACCCCCATGGTGTTTATGTGAGAAAGGGGTAATCTCTGTTTAACCACAACACTTCCTGAGATGTCACACTCTTGAGTCCATGCATAAAGGCTGCCACAAATCACCTTTTCCTTTTGGGTTTTTGGTGAGGTGCTGTTTGTGAGCCGGGAGGGTTGGGACGACAGTTGCGATTTGTTGTAGGACAGGCATAGTCGCCTACAAACATAAGTACTGTCAATCTTAAACCAGCAGTCTTGCCTAGAGCAAGAGTCAAACTAGACACCACCAATGATGGTGTTTAGGCACTAATTTACAGATACGCCGACTATCACTGTCTCACATACTTCAGGCACCCTATGTACCATTACACAGAGATGTCCATGGTCTTGGGGAAGATCCTCCTCAGCTGAACAGAGAGCACCTAATTAGGCTGTAGGTTGTTCGAGCTCAAACTCTTAAAAGGACTTTGCTCCCCCTTTGGTGTTCCATCTATTTTACTCATTTCACAACATGGCTAACGCCATAAAAAGTCCTGAGAATGCTAGACAAGCACTAACTCTACACCTAGTAGTGCATGGCTTAAGAGAAGAGGGCGGGAATGTTACATTCATAGTGGAAGCTAGTGAAGCTTACCAAACAGAAACAATTTATTCCTGGGTTCACTTTCCTAAGGAAGACAACACTACATTCACATCCACACATACAGAATTGCAAATGTACCAATACAGTACCAAGCATACCAGTATCATGAAATACCACTTACTTATCAGGAGCATCAGAAATGGTTTGAAGGCGCCCTATCACATGTCATACAACCCATCAGATTAGGTCCCTTAGGTAATGAAAGACCAACATGCCCTATGTTTGTCACATACATACCTCACCCAGGTATACAAAACATGCAGGCAGCAGACCTGTGAAACCTATATCTTGGAATAGTAACACTCTGCAGATGATTTGTTCAGTTCGTAATGCGAACCTTGAACACAACACCAACGCGTCCAGCACCACCAGCACCTGCTGGATATCAATTGGCTACTGGGATTAATCCACAAACAGTACGTACTATCATGGGTAAAGTACCCACAGAACGGGAGAAAATACCGTTCGGAATAGCCCAGAAAACAAATCAGCTGGAAGCTGTGTTTCCCTATACAGGACCACAGGAGAAACATACAATTCTCACAATATGCTTGCCCTTCGGGATGGTTCCCTCGGTGGATGACTGTGCTACATGAAGTACAGTCTTCACTGCAATTTCTACTACCACACATGGTACCCCGACACTTGCCAATTTTCCAGAAGTGTTAAAACAAATGCAGAATGAGCATGGGCTGCATCAGCCCTGGATTTGGGGATTAAATTATTGCGTAACTTCGACGCAGTCTCTTCAATCATACTCAGTAATATCAAAGGGGAAGCAGTAGCACTGGCTATACCCAGTGCCTCTGAGAGATTCCACATTTGGACCGGGAGAAAGAGCTACCGAACATTATTTCAGACACCTATACCAATATAGGACGGGATAGTTTGGGAGCTAAGCCGAAAGAAGCTTGAATTACAGAGTACCACCCCTTAGAAAGGTACTATACAAGCACAGCAGGGTTCTAAGAAGTGCTGGGATAAACAAAAACTATTTAAAGTTAAACGAAATCAGAGAGCAGATTCTCCACATCCGGAGAACTCGAAAAGAGATATTCTCTCAGAAATAGAGAAAATAATAAAGCTCCTGACAGGTGTACTGATTCATGTCCCTCTCGTTCCTTTCAGGATGCTCCGAATAGACGTATCGAGAGAGGGGGACGTCCTGATCAACATCCTGAATCCGTGAAACAGAAGAAAGACTCATCACAGTCTTCAGACAAAAAAGTAGAAAAGTCCCCACAACAAAATCCACAGTTTAAAAAGAAAAAGGTGGCAGCACAGTCAATTAAAAAAGCCAGTACACTTGAGAACATTGCTGAAAACAAGACGTGGGCAGCAACACTGTTAGACAGCACAGCAGATATCACAATATGTCGCCAGAGTCTGAAGATCATCTGGATGCGACAGCAACTAGCGATTGCATTGCAGTTGAGACTGCAGACGGGTATGTTCTCCCACCCAATGGGGTTTATTATTTAAATATCCAAATTGAGGGAGAAGTAGAGCGCACCATTGGCGTGATATTTTGGGATGAACTTAGTTGTGATATACTGCTGGCCAATAGGGACTGGCCACCGTAGCATGTCTGTAGGCTTCCACATGAGGAAGATGTCACTTTGCCTTCTTTCTCTGATCGTGTTCCAGTGGCGGTAAGACAAGCCTACGCTGTCAATTGGGTTTTGGCTCAGGCACCTGCTTTGGACAGCAATCATGTAGGTTGGGACAAGGATTCTCCTTGTCATGTAATACCTATCAGTTCTACACCCCAACCTCAGCAACAATATCCTGTTAAACACAAAGCAAAAGCTCTTGTGAGAGAGATCCTCACTCAGCTCGAATACCAGGTAGTAATTGAGCCCTGTGTCTTTGCATTGAATAACCTGTTATTCCCTGTTGCAAAACCAGACCATTCTTACAGAAAAGTCTTTGATTATAGACACTTAAGCAGTCATACACGTACATAACCTATACAAAATTCACATAACACAGCACTAATTAACAACATAGTACACAAAAAATACAAAACAACATTTGATATTTCGAACAGATTTTTTCTGCCAGAACTTAGCACAAGAAAGTCGAAACCTGAGTGCATTCTCATTTGGCTCACAAAAATGCTTTCACGTTTACCCCAAGGCTGTAGGAAGAGTCCAGGGCTGTTCTCAGCCCGTGTAACATCAATATTACATGATATTGATTCCGAGGCATTGTCCAACGTGGATGACATCTATTTCACAGATGACGACCTCAACATTTATCTTGCCAGGGTCGATCAGATCGTCTTAGGATTCGCAGCCCTTGGCTACAAATTCAATTTTAGAAAAACTAAAATATCCTTTCTCAGCGTACTATTCCTGGGATACGAGCTATCAAACAAGGGAAGGAGCCTGGCCCGCACTTTCTAGAGAAATGTGAACAACTTCAACCACCTAACACTCTGAAGAAACTACAGTCTTACTTGGTTTCTTCAACTTTGGCAGAACATACATTCCAGACTAGGCACAACTTATCAAGCTACTCTATGACTTAATACATCCTGATTTTTCTGGCAGACACTGGACAACATTTTGCATCCAAGGAAATAATTTGAACTCTAGTTCAGATGGCTGTCATTAAGAAGAGGTGACTTGCCCAACGCAAATGCACCATTGTTGTTACCCCGGTGCCATCCTTAGAAGCCATCACCAAAGCAAGCATTCCTAACGCTAAAGCATTATATCCACGCTGGATTCACTGGGCAACCTCCCTGACTGCCACCGATGTTGACTACATCTTCGATCCAAAACTTCAGACACAAGAATTTCTCCAATACGAACAGGAGTACCCCGCTCCTCTAGATATTTTGCCACTTGACAGATACCATACTGTCATTTACACTGATGGTTCAGCACAACCAGCTGTAGGTACCAAACTTCAATATGCAGCCTCTTGCGCAGCCGTGAGTGGAGTGATGAAGGATGGAGTTTTCCATTCTCACAATACCTACACACAGACTCTAGGGGACTGCACAGCTCAGCTGGCTGAACTCAAAGCCCTTATTTTAGTGCTAGAACATACAGAGCCAAGATTTCTGACTTTAATTGTCTGTGACTCGCACTACTACGCCTAATCCTACAATGAGTACCTCAATCATTAGAAGCTGAATGGGTTTAGAGACTCCAAAGGGAACACCATAAACCACAAAACATTGTGGGGGAGGTTGTGTATGTAGTACATACACTGGGCCACCAACGTGTAGGAGTACATGTTATGGGCAACACTTTGGCTGATGAAGCAGCCAAATCCGCAGTAGCTAGGGTTTCTGTGGCTGCAGTGACTCATTCTCAGACGAGATTGGATAATGAAAATTCTGACTGCCGTGAAAGCTTCGGCTGAAGGCAAGTCTCTCCCAAAAGCATACCATACAAAATATGCTTACCACATCAGTGCGCAGAATGTCCAGTTCCTGGAGGTGGAGATCGAGCGATCCCCAATCAAGACAAGTGATTAGATCTAATAAAAGCAGTGCATGAGGCTGTCGCTTCTGCACATGCTGGTATTTCGACCAAAAGTAACACTCTTACGGAAACACTTCTGGTGGCCAGGTCTATACAAACAGACAAAACAATACATCCTTTGTTTTGACATTTATCAGCAGATGAAGGGCTCAAACATCAAACGCCCACCGCAGACATCCCTCTTAGTGTCCAGCAGGTCACTACAATGTGTGTACCTGGACCATTGCGGTCCACTTCAACCTGATGCTGCATACAAATACATCTTTGTCGCTGTAGATTCTTGTTCAAGATTCCTGTGGGTATGACCTCAGCGGTCAGCTGACGCTCAAACTGTTACAAAAGACTTGCTGATCTTTATTGGTTCATATGAGGTTGCAGCATTCCGTGCGGACCAGCGCCCTGCATTTGCCTCTAAGGCATTCAGGGACACCATGGGGACGATGGGTGTTGAACTGCATTACTCCTCACCATACCATCCCGAGGGAAATTTGGTCGTTGAGAGGCGGAACTGTGATCTAAAGCAGTCCTTAACCCCTAGAATATTAGGTTCTGGCTGCAGCTGGCTTCATCACCTATATGGGATCCAGAGAGCACTGAATAATCTGCCGAGACGGTCCTTGAGGGGACGCACTCCAGATGAAGTTCCCTTTGGGATACCTATGTATGTCCCAGATCTTGATGACCCTGGTTTGGTGGCAGCAGACACACATTTTGACATAAATGAACATCTCACTGCTTTACAGGAGCTTCAGCAATTTTGTGATGAAAAATCCTCTGTCAGTGCTGCCACCTTTGGAATAAGGGATTTACCAACAACTTCTACTGGCTGGATTCCTAAAGTCAGAGATCTGGTTCGTGAGAAGATCACTGTGAAGAAGGATTTCAGTCCATCCTACAGAGCACCACTCCCAGTCCTGGGAGTACAAGGTACTAGAACTGTCATCTTACCACGAATGCCTGGTTCCAGATCAAACAGATTAATTTCCATTGATGACGTCAAAGTTCACCATGTGCCCGATCCTGCACAGTAAACCCAGAGGTCCCTTGGGTAGTTCCCGGTTCCCTCTCACTACACGACAGGACATACCTTTTCAAAGTAGAAATAACAACACTACTTCGGACTGCACAACAATGTACAACAATGCTACAAATACCTCCTTGATCGTGGGGAGGATGGAAAATGAGCTCTTGCTGATTCCAGTTAGCATTTCAACGATAACACCTGTCCAAGATTTGGCTGTTTTCTACAATAACACCACACAGACTGATAGCACCTTCTACTATGAGCCTCCACATGAAGTGAATACATCCACCGGTGATGCACCTGCTTCTGCATTTGCTGAATACTGCCTCTGGTTATTTCATCGACATTGATTACATTTCTTCAGACTCATACACTCCAGTAATTGAAAATGTTTCAAAGACACGTAAGCTGTACCTCTGGCTTAAAAATAACTATTTAATTCACCCATGGAACTATTTATGGTTCTGCTTGACATTTTCTGCGTTGTTTCTATGGATTGGTTTTGTGACGGTTTTCTTTTTACTTTTAAGTGGTCATTACCTTCCTGAACGCTCCTCAGTGGAGCTTGTGGATGAAGTCTTAACTCCATATCATTCCTCACATAAGGTCCGACGAGACATGTCCCTTGTAAACATTTCAGCTGTACCAATTCCTGATGGGATTGTGTGAGACAACATTCCATTTGATATACACGGGCCTACTGTGGTTATTTAAATTCCATATGTATTCAAAATTTCTATGACTGATGTAATTACACCTGGTATTGTATCTGATGATTGGGATGTCCAGACAGTTGATTCTATGTTAACTGAAATAAAGGACTATTCAGTGTTTGAAAGGGGTGATGTATATAGACATACAATGAATTATGGGAAAATGTTCTGTTACAAGAACTGGGGACATTACTACCTGCACAGAGCCACTAGACATAGACCAGTACTTAACTACCCACAGTGGGAACACTGTTCAACACCACCTGTGGGGAGCCCAAAACGTTACTTAGATAAATTTACTTATTTTTCTGGGCATGACATAAGACATCCAGAGTCATACTATTTCAAATTACCTCCTTCAAAAATTAGGAAAATCTTTCTAACTGATTCAACGCTGATTTATTTATATTCGTTTGTTTCCGTCTTGCAGTTGAAGGTTACGAATACTGGAGGAACACTGTTGATTTAAAGAGTGTTTGGGGAGCACGAGATTGGCAAATACAGGGTAGGGAAGCTTTATTTAGAGCATGCCTGGTCCCTGTGCAAATAATCTTTTGAAATGATATGATTCAACATCCTGTCTGGGGTTAGCAAAAATAAAAGTAATGAACACGCCCAGTATCCCCACAGCGGCAAAGTTTAATGGTTGGCATTTCTTCCTGAATGTCACTGACGAAGAGCTAGATGCAAAGGTTCAGGCTGGTACCTATAACTTTTCACTTTCCAAACCCGGCGGGTGGTTAATTTGACCAAAATACACAAATGGATGTCTGACACATTTTTTTTAATTCCTCAGGGGGTTTCAAGATTAGCCGGCCAGACCCTTGCTTCATCTCGGGTCAACACACAGGTATAGTTACAACATACAGTGTGGGTAAACTGTGCCAACAATGGGTACAGTCTAACACGTTAGCCACAGTCAAAGAATATCTTAACACTCTTTCTGAAGATATATACTTACAGGACTTTTTGTTTCAGGCAAATAGACAAGGAAAACTTAGAAAAGGCTTTAGCTGTTGTCAATAACGGCATGACAACTCTGTCCTACAGGATTTATTCCCTAACAAACATAGGCCCTCGTTATGACTTTGGCGGTAAGTTCCACTTACCGCCATGCCGACTGCTGCCAACATACCGCGACCGCAGGGGTATACTGCTACCCATATTATGACCCACTCATAGAAATCTGTCACTATACAGACACACACACAAGTCCACCAGCCCAAAGGTCAGTGATAAAATGGCGGTAGCAAAACCCACACCGTTACGCCAACAGAACTACGCCCACAGCATTATGACCCACGAATCACTGCAGCGGACATTCTACCGCGGTAAACCATTGGCGGTACATACTGCTGCTCTCAAAATGCACACACACATACAAAACTGCACCACATTGGACAATTCAAACTACTCACACCTGACACTCATACACACACCACACCCACACACCCACACCACTATAAAACACCCACCCACACCACCCACATCCCTTTACGGCTACAAAATAATTTACAACTGAGAGAGAGAGGCACCAAGAGCACCCACAGAACCAGAGTCACAGAACACCATCACCCATACACCATACACGCACCTCACAGCACACACCCCAAAACATCACACTACACACCCTCACACACACCACTCACACTACACCCATGGCACCACAAAGACACCCTATGGTTCTCTGAGGAGGAACTAAGGGTCATAGTGGAGGAAATCATCTGGATAGAGCCACAGCTATTCGGATCACAGGTGCAACAGACATCCATTGCTAGGAAGATGGAGCTATGGCGGAGGATCTTGGACAGGGTCAACGCCGTGGGACAGCACCAAAGAACAAGGGATGACATCAGGAAGAGGTGGAACGACCTACGGGGGAAGCTATATTCACTGGTTGCAAGATACCAGATAGCTGAACAGAGGACTGGCTGTGGACTCCCACCTCCTCCCCCACAACTAACAACATGGGAGGAGCAAGTCTTGAAAATACTGCATCCTGAGGACCTTGCATGAGTAGCTGGAGGACTGGACTCTGGTAAGTCAAATCTTTACTACTTTCACCCCACTACCTGCATGCCATCTCATACGCCCACCCTCACTCCCATCACTCCACCACTACTCACACACCCCACCATCACAACCCACTCATCCCAATGCCAAGCCCTGCATGATATACCAATGCATGGACACCACTCACAGACCTGCATGGACAACCATCACGACTGCATGCACACTATAGACAATCATCTAACCCACCAAATAACAACTCTCACTAAGGCCAATCTGCCATGGCAATATCAACAATAGAGGGCAACATACCCATGCACAAGATGACACAAGCAGAAACTCTAACACTGCATTTACATCCCCACTGGTCCCCCACACAATGTCACTGGAGAGGAGATGCCATCAACATCCAGCCCCTCCACAGAAGATGCCCACAGTGATGACAACAGCTTTGCACGCCTGGATTAGGATGACCTTCCTGGCCCATCAGGGACCTCCGGACAGTTGGTTACCCAGCCACAGTTCCATACCACCAAAGAGCCTCCCTCCTCAGGAAACACCAGCACAGCACCCACCCAGCGGGCCCATAACTCTGTCCCCAGGACACGTCAATCAGCAGTGCATCTACCACTACAGGGACCCCAGGCACTCCACAAACACAGGACAATCAAGGACCTGGGGTCAGTGGCAGTGGGCACACTGTTCAGGTCCAAGGACCTGGGGATGCAGGGGACAGAGGTACAGGACAACAAGGAAGCTGGGAGGACTGATGCGCGTCAGGGGGAGGATAGGCCCAGGGAACCGACCCTCCACGAGGCACTCAACAACATCCTGGGAGCATACCACCATTCCCAGGAGACGATGGGCCATATACTGGCCAAGTTGCAGGAGACCCAGCGGCAGCAGGAGGGACGGTACCTGGGGATCAGGGAGGACCTGAAGGACATCCACACCACCCTGGTCACCCTCACAGGGGTGCTGGCTGACATGGCCAACACCATGAGGGAGGCAGTGGCACACCAACGGTCCCCTGACACTAGCCACACCGATGAACAGTCCTCCACCTCCACCAACGTGAATGGACAGGAGGCCCTGCCACAGGAACAACAGGCCACCAGCACCCCACCCCCTGCAAAAGGAGAACCACCACGCAAACAGCCTCTGCGATCCAGGCAGAAGCCAGAGAACATTGCCAAGACCCCCACCAGAAAATAAGACTCTCTTGATTGTCACCCTTGTGTCCCACTCTGTCACCCTGTCCACCTTGAACTGCCATTGCTCCACTTCCTAAGCCCCCTTGGACAATGCACCTGTGATGCAAATAGACTGAACTCTATCCTGGGCTTTCCTCCATCATCATCCCAGCCCATTGCACAACCGCAGACACTTCTCAGCACTGAGTTAAACACCCTGTTGAAAAATACAAGTAAGATGTCTTCGTTTAACAATCCGTAGACATTACAATTACACTGTACAGTTATGTATACATGGGTATGACCTGTAATGTGCTGCAGTCAATACACCAGGAGCCAGAGTAGGGCAATACGATCTGTGAATAGACATGTCAAAGGGTACAGTAAGTGGCCAGAGTAGTGGGAACTTCAGCCTGCCTAGAGAAAATTAACTACACAAAACTGCAATGGTAGATGAAGTTACAGTGTCTTACCTGTGTGTCACTGGAAGTACTGTCATATGATAGTTGTTCTGTTGTCCACATCCTCATCCTCTGCCTCCTCTTCGTGACTATCCACAGGCTCCACAGCTGCCACACTCCTATCTCCAGCCCCATCCTCCTGCAGAAAAGGCACCTGACGTCCCACCGCTAGGTTGCGCAACATGCAACATGTCAGGATGATCTGGCACACCTTCTTGGGTGAGTAGCACAGGGATCCACTTGTCAGATGGAGGCATCTGAACCTGGGATTCAGGATGCCAAAGGTGCGCTCAATAATTCTTCTTGTACGCCCATGTGCCTCATTGTAACGTTCCTCTGCCCTTGTCCTAGCATTCCTCACTGGGGTAAGTAGCCATGAGAGGTTGGGGTAACCAGAGTCACCTGCAAATATCGAGGGATACCTGTTAGCCACACACTCACCCTTAGGGCCAACCCCACACCCATATACCAACAGACACTGGGTGGAGACCATGGGCTCACCTATTAGCCACACCCGGTGCCTCTGGAGTTGAGCCATCACATATGGGATGCTGCTGTTCCTCAGGATAAAGGCATCATGTACAGACCCAGTATACTCTGCATTCACATGGGAGATGTACTGGTCTGCAAGGCACACTATCTGCATATTCATAGAATGAAAGCTCTTTCGATTTCTGAACACCTGTTCATTTCGCCGGGGGGGGGGGGGACAAATGCAATATGTGTTCCATCAATAGCCCCAATAATGTTGCAGATATGCCCCATTGCATAGAAGTCAGCCTTCACTGTGTTCATATCCTCCACCTGGGGGAAAATGATGTAGCTGCGCATGTGTTTCACCAGGGCAGACAACACTCTGGTCAGCACGTTTGAGAACATTGGCTGTGACATTCCAGCTGCCATGGCCACTGTCACTTGGAAGGAGCCACTTGCCAAGAAATGTAGCACTGATAGGACTTGCACAAGAGGGGCGATCCCAGTGGGCTGACGGATAGCTGAGATCAGGTCTGGCTCCAATTGGGCACACATCTCTTAGATTGTGCCCCTATAAACTCTATAGGTTAGGATAATGTGCCTGTCCGTCATTGTTGCCAAGTCCACCAGGGGCCTGTACATGGGTGGATGTCTACATCTCCTATTCATCCTCAGTGGTTGTACTCTAGGGGGAAAAACAATGAGCATCTGGTCCGTTTTCAACATTTCCTCATTGTACAATGCATAGCATGTGTGACAGAAATTGTATGTTTATGTTTATTCCCAAAATGTGCTTATGTCGGATGTGACACAGTTAGGTGACATGGCCTGCCGCCACTGAAATGGCGGACGCCTGTCCTGTGTGGAGGGACAGGTGGAAATGAGGTAATTCCGCTGATGTTGTGCGCTGTTGCAGGAGGCGGTCAAGAACCGCAGTGCAACTTCTCCTTGGTTATCATTGGGCCCTATGGGTTCGAGTAGCCAATGGTGATGAACGCAGGCGGTGACCGCCACAGACGTGACCGCCATTTTCTATCTGTTCACTCACTTGCTAACTGATCTTCAACAGGACAACACTGCAAGTGCTGCTGTGACCTGGGTCTGGAAGCGGCAATGGCTCGAGTCTCTGGGGGAAGGGCCCCAGCCTTCACTTCGGAGGAGTTGGAGAGACTGGTGGATGGGGTCCTACCCCAGTACTGATTGCTTTATGGGCCTCCAGACCAACAAGGGAGTACACTGTGTGAACGATGAATGGGGCATGAATGCATGGAGTGCTAAATGTGAATGCCTCGCCTAAGGGGGGGTCGAAGGGGTCCTGAGCAGCATGCTGCATGTATGGTGGGCAATGTATGTGCGTAAGGGGATGGGAGGGATATGGTGGGCTATGAGTGTAACAGGCCGGATGGTATGACTGATAGCATTATTCTATGTTTATTTGTCTGCAGGTCAGCGCCCATCAGAAAAAGGGTATATGGCATGCCATCGCCAAGGATGTGCGGAGCCTGGGGGTCTACGACAGGTGGAGCACCCACTGTTGCAAACTGTGGGAGGACCTGAGACGCTGGGCAAGGAAGATGGCGGAGGGCCAACTGGGGATGGCCTCCCAACGAGGAAAGAGTGCCCGTCGAACCCTGATCCCCCTGATGTTCCACATACTGGCGGTTGCCTATCCGGAGTTGGATGGGCAGTTGAGGGTATCGCAGCAGCCACAAGGGGGTGAGTACAGTTTCCAAATCTTGAAATTGCACATGGTGTACTACATCCTCATCCACTACCTCCATCACCATCACGCCTATCAGTACACAGCCCTCACTGGCAGTCACCACCACCACATCCATGCACACGTCCCCTGTGTCCTCTCTCACTATGTCTGTGCACCCTCCTCCCAAAGTACACAAACGCAAGCACTCAGACACCGAACAGCCATCCACCTCACAACAACATCCAGCCCATGCACCTGCACCCAAACACAGCAGACAGACACCTCCTACAACCGCTCCCTTTTCCTTCAGTCCCAAACCTTCACCCTCTTCCCGCCCCAGTGTCCCTAAAAAGCTTTTCCTCTCCACCCTTGACCTCTTCCCTGCCCCTCCGCCCTGTCCTTCACTTCGGGCAGGGTAGGCAGAATCCAGGCCAGCACCTCAGCCACCCAGTCCACGGCCACTGTAGTTTCTGCAGCTACTGCAGGTGTGAGAGGCTCCAAGGAGACACCCGTCAGCACTGCCAGTGTGCCTGCACCAGCTGGCTAGGGCAAGAAGGGACCACCAGCTACCAAGGGCAAGGAGGCACCACCAGCTGGCAAGGGCAAGAAAGGACCACCAGCTACCAAGGGCAAGGAGGCACCACCAGCTGGCAAGGGCAAGGAGGCACCACCAGGTGGCAAGGGCAAGGAGGCACCACCAGGTGGCAAGGGCAAGGAGGCACCACCAGCTGGAAAGGGCAAGAAGAGACCACAAGCTACCAAGGGCAAGGAGGCACCACCTGCTGGAAAGGGCAAGAAGGGACCACCAGCTGCCAAGGGCAAAGACAAAGGTCCGGCCACTGCAGGCAGAATGGATATGGGGCTTGGTGCTGGAGCTGAATCTGAGCACACAACACAAACCATGGCACTTCAGCCATCTAAGGCTGCAGGGGAAAGGCTGGAGCCTCCCGCCACCACTGCTAGCATCGCCACCAGCACTGCCAGCTGCACCACCACCGGCAGCGCCACGTGCACCACTGTCAGCACCACTGCCAGCAGCAGCCCCAGTGGGCAGCCATCCAAGGCTGCAGGGGAAGGGCTGGAGCCTTCCCCCACCCCTGCCAGCACCACCATCAGCACCGGCATTACCACCACTGTGCAGCCGTCGCAGCCGGCGGATGGACTGTAGTCCTGCCTCCATGGAGTGTCATGCATCCTGCCCACTGCAAATCTCGTGGGTCTACACACATGTGAGGGACTGTGACATGGCACTCCCCAAGTGCTGCATCACTGGGCACAAAGCCCCCTTCAGAACCAGTGGAAGAAGCCACCCAGATGGAAGACTGTGGTTTTGCACTCCCCAGGACCAAGCAGTGGGCAGACCACCCACTTGAGAGACTGTGGCTTTGCACACCCCAGGACCAAGCAGTGGGCAAACCACCCACTAAAGAGACTGTGGCTTTGCATTCCTGAGGACCACTCAGTGGGCAAACCACCGACAGGAGAGACTGTGGCTTTGCACTCCCCAGGACCAGGCAGTGGGCATGTAGCCCCCTCCAGGAGCAGTAGCGTTGTACCATATTTTGACCTGATGCCCCAGCAGTGTTCTCTCTGTATTGAGGCAGGAGTCAAGTGGGGCCTTGGCCTATGTGATATGGCCCTGTGGCCCACGGATATTATGGAATGGGCGGTGTCCCTCCATTTGTATTTTTGTATATACTGTGTTTATTTTTGAGGACGTATACCTGTTATTTTATCTTATTACACTCACTTTAATCAATTCCTTTTGTCCTTGCATTATTCCTGCGGGGTACGGGGTGTATATGTAATGTTACTGCATCTGTTTGTGTGTATGGTGTTGGGGTGGGAGTGCTGCATGTGTGTGTGTCACTCTCTTTTTCTTCCCCCCTCCCCTGTGTGCTAGGGCGGTTCTCACTGTGGTCGTCTTCGCCGGCGTTGGTATTCCTGGTGTAGGAGGAGGTAGACCAGCATGGGTAACACCTGCAGTTCGGGCTCCATGGCGTCGTGGTTGTTCCCTGATTGTCCAGAGGTGAGTCCTTAGCCTTCTGTGTACTGTTTCTGCTGTGCTTTTGATGGCTTTGGTACCGTCCCGGTAAAGGTGGCGGATTGGCCTGTTGTAATAGGGTGGGCGGTACATTGTCTTCTGCCTGGCTGTTGGCGGTTACTGCCGCGGTGCTTGTTGCAACCGCCGTGGCAGTCGATGTGTTAAAGTGACTGTCTGTGTTGGTGGTTTCCGCTGAGGTCATTATTCCATCTTTGTTTACCGCTGGCCTGTTGGCGGTATTACCGCCACTTTATTACCGACCACCAGGGTTGTAATGAGGACCATAGTGTTGTCTGTGATTGATGTCATTCAGACAGACATGTCCCTTTTACATCATGGACAAAGTCAGCTGCGTTCCATCATGCAGTTAGGTTGGACGTTACAGACTTTGAAAAATGGCCAAATTCCATGGAAGTACATTAACGGTAGTGAATTGTTCACCGCCTTTAATTTATCCAGGGAACAACAGACAATGGCTACAAATCAAGCAAGTTTCACCATGCTTTACATAGAGAAGTTGCCTTTCACAGTTGCAGAAAGTCGTATAACAATATGGCTCCTACATGATATCATAAATTTGCCCATTTCCACTTTTTGTTTTTTGAAATGCCTTACACATCTTGCTGTGGGCAGGTACGAGCGACTAGGCTATAGCTATATTAAAGAAGAATGGGAGTTGCCCTTTGAATACAAATATCTGAACGGCAAAACAGAGGTCTTTCTCAGCGGAAGCGAATGCAAGACTACTGTTAGTCATTCAGTTATCTCCAAGCAGGTGTCCCTTCACGGCCTTTGCAATGCAGGGGTCACACATTTCTTTTTCAGAAGGGGACTCCTGTCTCTTTGATTTGACCAGCATTTCATGTACTTTCGAATGGAAGTGATGTGGTGCTGAGCGACCAAAGGTGTTGCAGTATGCGACCAGGAATTGCCTACGCAATTTCAGTCTCTAAGGTCGTTACGTGTTGTGGACAAGCTTTATTCCCTACCCACGCAAGAGGTAAAAGTATCAGAAATGTGGCCTCACATTGATACTGTTCATGTAAATTACGACAAGCTGAGCAGACTAAAGGTACTACTGTTCCGAAAACAAGTCGCATTGACATCAGCTAGAGAGACGTATGCTCTCCAGATTGCGAGATCATCAGCCGAGATACAATCCCTATTAAATACCAACTTCCCAAAGCACTTTGGAGAGCTGGTATCCAGAATTTTCAATGCCTTGACCACTACTGGGATTGTCCACTTCTTTAAGGCTGTTGGGTCTTGATTTGTGTCCATCTTCCAGACTGTCTTGGGAGTCATTCCATCGGCCATCCATTCACTTTTTCCAGTGTGTTTGGCGGCTTTCCTATAATTTTGACATTAATTGGTGAAATACTGCTGCTATTTATTCTGATTCGCAGTGGTTGTGGCTTTCCAGCTAGGCGCGGCAATGGAGCCAATCACACCAGCTCAGCTGTGCCGTGAACACATTGTTCTGGTCTTTAATGCTTCGTTGCTGGAGGAATTGGAGGGTGATTGGTCATTGCCATTCCGACCACTCCTATGGTGCGTGCAACCAGTCTTTTGCTGCGTATGGTGACTCTTCGAACACTTGCCTACAGTGAGTCTTGCTGTTACACCAGTGCCTCCTGTGGACCAAGCACTGCTGATGTTTCCGATGAGGGTTCATTCAAGGTCATGCCCCTTTAGACTAAGGCTGATTCGCGAGGCCATTTATGAGCCCCCCTGGGTGAACGATCTGGCTCTTTTTGGCATTGTAGAGTGCCACTCCTGCAGGTGGACCTGCACAAGAGACTACTACGCACTACTACTCCGTGGATCCGTCTGCCTATCCTGTGATTGATCTAACATCTCATGATGTGGCCTCTTTCCTGATGTCATTTCCATTCAATGGCTTCGAAGATGCTCTTCAAGATCATGACTATTGTTAGAAAGAGTGGATGATAGGCTTATTATACCAATTTCAAAGTTGCATATATTGTCCTTACTTTGGCCTGCCGTGTTTGTCATTATCGACATTATGGCTCTCATTATGACATTGGCGGTAAATGCCACTTACTGCCATGCTGACGGCCGCCAACTTACTGCCGCGCTGGCGAATATCCGTTCACCATACTATGACACACACACACCAATCCAACAGAACACAGCCACATACACAAATCCGCCAGACCAAAGGTCAGTGCAAAAGTGACGGTCCCAAACCCCACACCGTTACGCCAACAGGACAACGCTCATCACATTATGACCCACGAATCACCATGGCGGACATTCAATGGTGGTAAACCATTGATGGTACATACCGCTGCATCCACAATGGACACCCACAGGTAAAACAACACGACATTGGACAATTCAAACAACACATACCTGACACCCACACACACACCACACCCACACCATTATAAAACACACACCCACATTACCCACAACCCTTTACGAATACAAATCATTGCCACCAGACAGACACCAAGACCACTGCCACAACTAGACACACGCACCATCTACATGCATACACCCCTCACGCATTCCACATCACACACCCCACCACATTACCTAACACACCTTCACCAACACACATCACATAACACCCCTGGCACCACAAAGGCACCCCTGTTTCACTGAGGAGGAGTTAAGGGTCATGGAGGAGGAAATCGTCAGGGTAGAGCCACAGCTCTTTGGAGCACAGGTGCAGCAGATTTTAATAGCAAGGAAGATGGAGCTATGGCGGTGAATCGTGTACAGGGTCAATGCCACGGGACAGCACCCAAGGACAAGGGATGACATCAGGAAGAGGTAGAACGACCTACGGGGGAAGGTACATTCCATAGCAGCAAGGCACCAGCTCGCTATCCAGAGGACTGGCTGTGGATCTCACCTCTCCCCCCACAACTCACAGCATGGGAGGAGCAGGTACTGGCAATACTGTATCCTGAGGGCCTGGCCAGAGTTGGAGGAGGTCTAGACACTGGTAAGTCAACTTTTTCACCCCCCAAACCTGCATGCCATCACACACCCACACTCTCACTCCCATTACTCCACTCCATCCCACACACATCACCATCACATCACACCTATCCCACTGCCAAGCCCTGCATGCTGTACCAATGCATGGACACCCCTCCCAGCCCTGCATGGACACTCATCACCAAAGCATGCACAGCATAGGGAAACTAACATAACTACAATATACCAACATACACAAGCAAAAGCTGGCAGGGGAACAACAACCATAGAGGGGAAGCTACACAAGTACAAATGTCAGACACCTGATGCATAATACATCATTTACATCCCCACAGGTACCCCAGCCAATGTCACTGGAGAGGAGGTGCAACCACTATCCAGTCCCCCAACAGAAGAGGCCCACAGTGATGACAGTAACTCTGGACTTCTGGATCTGGACAATCTATCTGGCCAATCAGGGACCACTGGACAGGCGGTCACCCAAGCACAGCCACAGACCACCACAGAGCTTCCCCCAAGAGGAACCAACACCACAGCACCCACCCAGTGTACCCACACCTCTGTCCCCCGGACACGTCAATCAGCAGTGTGCCCACCTGTACAGGGACTCCAGGCCACACCTTGCACACAAGACAATCAGGGACCTGGGGTCAGTGGCAGTGGGCACATGGTTTAGGTAACAGAGGCACAGGCCAACAGGGACACTGGAAGGACTGCTGTGCCCCAGGGGGAGGACAGGACCAGGGAACCGACTTTCCAGGGGGCACTCTCTGAGATCCTGGGAGCCTGCCAACATTCCCAGGACACGATGGGCCAGATCCTAGACAATGCGCAGGAGAACAGGTGCTGCAGGAGAGACAGTATCAGTGGATCAGGGAGGACTTGCAGGCCATCAACGGCACCCTGATCTCCATAGCAGGGGTGCTGCCAGACATGGCCAACATTATGAGGGAGGCAGTGTCACACCAGCGGGCCCCTACCATTAGCCAGTCATCTAAACAGCCATCCACATCTGCTGCCGCTAGTGGCCACGAGGCCTCGCCACAGGACCAACAGGCCAACAGCACCCCTCCCCCTGCAGAAGGTGAACAACCCTGCAAACATTCCCTGTGAACCAGACAGAAGCCAGAGACACTTGCCAAGGCCACCGCCAAAAATGTAGACTCTCCTGATTGTCCCCCTTGTGTCCCACTCAGTCACCTTGTCCACCTTGAACTTCCATTGCTCCCCTTCCTATGTCCCCCATGGACAATGCACCTGTGCTACAAACAGACTGGAACAATACCCTGGACTTTCCTCCATCATTACCCCATCCCATTGCACTTCCCCCTCTGGATTCTAGCACTACAATAAAAACCATTGGATAAAAATCAACTACTAGTAATTCATGTATTACAAATTTGTATTGATAGAAACAGCTACAACCATTGCAAATGAACTGTACATAGAATGTGCATAGAATTAATTACCTGTAGATGGCTGTTGTGATCACACCAGGAGAATGTGTCATATCACCAACACCTGCAAAATTAATATCCAGAGGTAACAGTAAGTAGGGCAAAGATGTTGGTAATGAAAGCATAGCAATTCCACACAGAATATAACAATACTCATAGAAATGTAAAGTTGCACTGTCTCACCTGTGTGTCATTGGAAGTTCTGATGGATCACTGATGTTCTGTTGTCCACATCCTCATCCTCTGCCTCCTCATCCTTACTGTCCTACGGGTCCACTGCTGCTACAGGGGCATCTCCAGTCTCCTCCTCATACAGAAAAGGTATATGGCGTCTGAGGGCCAGGTTGTGCAACATGCAGCATGCCACTACTTTCTGGCAGACCTTCTTGGGTGAGTAGCACAGGATCCACCAGTCAGATGGAGGCACCTGAACCTGGCCTTCAGGAGGCCAAAGGTCCTTTCAATGATCCTTTCTGGTTCGCCCATGTGCCTCATTATAACGTTCTACTGCCCTTGTCCTGGCATTCCCCTCAGGGGTCAGTAGCCATGATAGGTTTGGGTAGCCAGAGTCACCTGCAAATATTGAGGGACAACATTTCGCCACACACTATCCTATATGGCCAACACCATAGGCATACACCAACATATACTGGGTGGGAACCAGGGATCACCTATTAACCACACCCTGTGCCTCTGTAGTTGGGACATCACATTTGAGATGCTGCTATTCTCCAGGACAAAGGCATCATGCACCAACCCTGGATACTTAGCAATGACGTAGGAGATGTACTGGTCCGCCAAGCACACCATCTGCACATTCATAGGTGGAAACTCTAACTATTACTGAATACCTGTTCATTCTGTCAGGGGGGCACAATTGCAATATGTGTTCAATCAATCGCACCTGTTACATTGGGAATATGTCCCATTGGATAGAATCTGACCTTTACAGTGGCCAAATCCTCAACCTGGGGGAATGCAATGTAGCTGCACATGTGTTTTATCAGGGCAGACAAACACTCTTGTTAGCACATTTAAGAACATTGGCTGTGACATTCCTGCTGCCAAGCCCACTGTCACTTGGAAAGAACCTTTTGCCAGGAAATGGAGAACTGATAGCACTTGCACAAGAGGGAGATCCCAATGGGGTGACGGATAGCAGATATCAGGTCAGGATTCAATTGGGCATACAGCTCTGTGATTGTAGGCCTGTCCAGTCTATAGGTGAGTATTATGTGCCTGTCCTCCAGTGTAGCCAAGTCCACCAGGGGTCTGTACATGGGGGTATGTCTCCATCTCCTATTCATCCACAGTGGTAGGTATCTAAGGGACACAAAAGTGAGTAGGCTTTCACAAACTGAACAATGGAGCCACAACAGCAGTCCACAATGTGCAAACATGTAATGGGACAGTGTAATCAGTGAAGTATGTGCCTATTAATCTTGTGATGCAGCAATAATCGATAGGCCTGTTCACCCCCCTGAAATGGAGACTGCCTGTCCTGTGCTTAGGGACAGGTGGAAGTGAGGTAATGCCCCTGACGTTGTGTGCCATGACAGTAGGCGGTCGTGAACCACCATGCAATTCCTCATTGGTTAATATTGGGCTGTATGTGGTACAGTGGCCAAAGGTGACGGTATGCACCGCCGCAGACGTAACTACCATTTTCTATCAGATTCCTCACTTGTTTCCTGACCTTCCATAGGAGAGGACCTACACTGCATGTGCTGCTGTGACCTGTGTCTGGAACCTACCAGGGCTCGTGTGAATGGGGAAAGGGCCCCAGCCTTCACTTCTGAGGAGTTGGAGCGACTGGTGGATGGGGTCCTACCCCAGTACGGACTGCTGTATGGGCCTCCAGACCAACAGGTGAGTACACCGTGTGCACGATACATGTGGCATGAATGGTTGGAGTTGTGTGTGAAGGCCTCATGTAAGGGAGGTGGGTGGATGTCCTCTTGGTGGTGTACATGTTGTGGGCTGGGCTATGTGTGTTCCAATGGTGATGCAAATGGGCATGTTGCGCCATTTGTGTGACAGGCTGGACTGTTTGTCTAATGGTGTTCTCCTGTCTGTATTGCCTCTGAAAGTCAGCACCCATCAAAAGAAGGGAATATGGCGTGCCTTCGCCAAGGAGGTGCGAACCCTGGAGGTCTATGGCAGGTGGAGGACCCACTGTCGCAACGGAGGGAGGACCTGAGACACTGGGCACATAAGACCGCGGAGGCCCAGCTAGGGATGGCCTCCCAATGAGGAAGGGGTGCCCGTCAGACCCTGACCCCCCAAATGTCCCGCATATTGGCGGTGGCTTACCCTGAGCTGAATGGGCGCTTGAGGACAACACAGCAGCCACAAGGGGGTGAGTGCAGTGGCTATCATCACAACTTACGGCTGGTGGGGTGGTATCCGGGTGGTGGTTTTGTGTCGTTGGGTGCCCCTAGGCCAGGCCAGACATAGCAGCATAGGTCCTATGGTGGCTAAGGGTTTGAATGGGAAATACTGTTTACCTAGTTTGTTAGTATTCCCTCTTGGGCGGGGATGCGTGGGTCCCAGGTGTGCTGCAGTTGGCGGTGTGTGCCCCTCCTCAATCCTTGGTAACTAGCACTTTCACTGGTAGTGCCATGCATAGTGCGTAGGGCTGTTCCCTGTGTGTGAGGGTGCTGTGTACACCGACGGTGGTGCTGGTGCAGTCATTGACCCTGTATATCCTTTGTCTCTCTCCCCCCTTTCTTGTTTTGTCATCATGTCCTTATGTGCATTAGCATCATCTGGCAGAGGAACTGAGGCACCAGTGACAGAGGGAGCTGCATCCCACAGGACCCTGGAGGCAGAGTCCACCGACGCTGAGGGCACCAGTAGGACGTAAGGCGAGGGGAGCACCACAGCAGAGACTGGAGGGGACAATACAGACTCTGATACCTCCTCCAATGGGAGATCCCTGCTGGTGGCAGATACCTCTGTGACCACCCCAGTTGCAGGTACAGCCGCCACCTCCATACCAGCACTGCCCTCCCAGTAGCCCCTCAGCAAGTTGCCCGTGCCCACTCACCCAGGAGGGTGGGCATCTCCTTTGCCCTAGGCACCTCAGGCTCTGCCCCAGTGAGCCCTGCTGCCCTGAGTGAGGAGGCTATTGACCTCCTGAGATCCATCTCTGTAGGGCAAACAACGTTTGTGAATGCCATCCAGGGGCTGGCAGCCCAAATGCAGCAATCAAAAGCATTCCTGGAGGTCATTCACAGTGGATTGGCCGCCCAACAGAGATCGATTCAGGCTCTGGCCTCCTCTCTGATGGCAGCCATTGTCCCTGTTTCAACTGTCCCCCCTCCAACTTCCACTTTCAAGTCCCATTCTCCTCAACCCCAACCCATCCCAAGCACACAGGCAAACGAGCATGCACACAAGACAACACCCAAAAGTGTCACAGGCAAACACAAGCACCACACTTCATCCCACAGGCACTCACACAAACACCATTCAGTTGCAGACACAACAACATCCACTATCTCCACTGTCTCCCCCTCCTCCTCCATCTCCACCTCCTACCCAGTTGTGTCTACATTCACACCTGCATGCACCACATCAATATCAACTACCAGCATCATCACCTCACCAAGCAGAACACACATCTCACTGGCAGACACCTCCACAACATCCATGCACGCATCCCCTGTGTCCCCTCTCACCGTGTCTGTCCCCCCTCCTAAAGTACAGACATGCAAGCGCTCAGACACCCAACAGCCTTCCACCTCACAACAGCATACAGCCCATGGACCTGCACCCAAATCCAGCAGACAAACACCTCCAACAACCACTCCCTCAACCTTCACTCCCATTACTCCTCCCTCTTCCAGCCCCTAAAAAGCTTTTCCTTTCCCAGATTGACCACTTCCCTGCCCCTCCCCAAGTCCTGCACGAATGGGCAGGGTAGCGAGGACCCAGCCAAGCACCTTAGTCAAACAGTCCACTTGAGAGACTGTGACCTTCCACTCCCCAGGACAAATATCAATAGGCATGTTGCCCCCTCCAGAACCAGTGGGCTTGTTCCAGCATCCGGCCGAGGCGCACCCCTCCCCTTGAGGTGCCTGCCTATTTGACAACTGATGCCCCTGCAGTGTTCTATCCGGATTGGTGCAGGATTCGAGTGGGGCCTTGGACTGTACCCTGTGGCCATGTGGGCCCTTTGAACTATGAACTGGGCAGTGTCTCTTTTTTATACATGTGTACAGATCTGCATCATGGCCAAATCAGATTTTTCATTTTATTGTTGGACTGATTACAATAATTTTCGTAAATTCTTGTTGCCTTTGCATTATTCTGCAGATTTTTGTGGTCAGATTGTTTTTGTAATGCATATGGTTGTGTGTATGGGGTGTGTATGTCGGGTGTTTGTCACTCTTGTTTTCCTCCCACCCTCCCTTGTGTGCTAGGCATCTGTACTCACCTTTGATGTTTTCGCCGGCGTTGGTGTTCCAGGTGGAGCACAATATAGAAGATCATCGGAAGGACTTGCAATTCGGGTTCCATGGCGGCATGGTTCTTCCATGTGTCTCCAATGGTGAGTCCTTTCTCTTCTGTAATGTGTTTCCGCCAGGCTTTTGATGGCGTTGGTACCGCCCCGGAAAAGGAGGCGGAATCTTGTCTCAAAATATGGTGGGTGAAACTTTGTCTTCCGCCTGGCTGCAGGCAGCTACCGCCGTGGTGACTGTTGTTTCCGCCCTGGCGGTCGGTGTGGTACATTGACTGTCTATCGGAGATATCACCCAAAGGTCATAATTTGGCAGTAATTACCACCAGCCTGTTGGCGGTATTACCACCACTTTATCACCGACCGCCAGGTACCCAATGACGGGCAATATCTCTTTGTATGTTTTTACCTGTTGCTTTTTAACACGTTTTTAAATGTGATTTTTTATCCACTTTTTATGCTTTTAGCTTTTAGTTCAGAGCACTTTTTAGCATTTGGGTTCATTCACCTTTGGGGGCTCCAACTACTGGCGTTATACTTGTTACAGCAATGGGGAGGGTGTAGTGAATCTTAGTTTTAGTGGGATGCAGGAGTTAGCTCAGCCTTTGGCTTGCAGACATGTGCCCCAGTCATTTAGTGACTTTTACCCTATTTAGCTTGCTCTGTTTAAGCACATTTATTTAATTAAATCTTTTAAGATGGCTGCCTTGTTTTTAGTTAGGCCTATGTTTTAGTTTTGCGTTATCAGTGCCACCGTGCTAAGGCGTCAATATCAAGCAACAAAGATAAACAATTTGTAGGTGTTCACATTAGGTACTTTCCCTCTTCACGCTTTCGAGGGAATTGTTTACCATCCCAAGCATTTCTTGTTATCGATTGTTTGGGAACAGACCTACGTCAGGGGTCCAAGCAGATCAGTATAAATACTCCTCACTTAAACAGAGAGTCAGAGGGATTCCGACCACATGCCATCGCTGCTATCAATGCTGCACTTTGCCTTGACGCTGACCCATAGTCTTCGTGTCCCTACAGAGTCTGAGCTAGAGACCTCACTCCAAGGTAACAAGGGTTGGGGGCTCTTCTCATGGAAATGGCATTGGCAGATTAGGTTTATCGCACCTAGCTCTCTTTTAGGTTAGGGTATTAGGACATATTTCACATCTCATGTCATTTCATGATATTGCAAGATGGTGGGGGTCTTTGTATTAATGACTCTTTACCATTCTGTTTCTTACACTGTTCATTATCCTAATCATTGCAGCCTGTGCTACTTATCGCAAATTGCAGTTTTGTTAAATAAAACCTATTGAAACTTTACTGCACCTTCTTCATTGCCTGTGTTTGAATGAGACATGGGGCCTGATTACAACTTTGGAGGAGGTGCTAATCCGTCCCAAAAGTGACGGTAAAGTGACGGATATACCACCAGCCGTATTACGAGTCCATTATATCCTATGGAACTCGTAATACGGCTGGTGGTATATCCATCACATTTGGGACGGATTAACACCTCCTCCAAAGTTGTAATCAGGCCCATGGTGTTTTTGTGAGAAAGGGGTAATCACCGTTTAACCCTCCCTGACCAGGCTTCTTGACATCAGGTCTATCTCCAGTCATATCTCATGCAGGGTTCATTCCTCAGTGGTAAGGAGTCAGGAATCTTTGTGATTTATTTGTCCTTGAAGAAGGCAAACAGAAGATCACCGGCTTGAACTTTGAGCAGTTTTAGTACCTAAGTGCCAACAAGATTCAGAAGTCATTGGGGCCTTGAATGAGATCTCTTTTCTAGCAGGAGTCATGAGTCTTCTTTGGTCAGGGTCTTCTTTTCTTCAAACAGTGATGTTCTGAGGAACAGTGGTTAGTTGAGATACTAGACTTACTCTGTGCACTAGCAATTAAAAGTTGAAATTCTACAATTCAACCCTATATTATTGTACCCTCCCAACTCGATTTGCAGGTCTTCCTCTTTGCTTTACTGTAGAATTATCCAGAAGCCCTTGTTCCAAGATGGTGGATCCTCTCTGAAATTACTGTTCAGATGATCTCTCCTCCTACCTGACCCGGTCAAAACTAGTTTGTTTCCCTTACTGTGAATGGAGTTTGGCTGTATGGGAGAATCTTTGAAATGAATTAAAAGAACCCTCAGTGGCATCCTCTAGTTGATCGAGAAGGGCTCAAGCTGCCCTACTGTTACTGTACATTCTCAGATGGCTATACCCTCCTGCCATGAGGTCAACAGTTAACATCTGTCTGCTTTTCCTAGACTCAGGCATAGGCTATTGTTCTCTCAGACAGAGCCATTTACTTACCAAGCCAATTATTTCATCCCTGGATGGGTGTGCAGCAAAACTGTCTTTAAGGCAGTTTTGGCTAGCATTTAAAAAAGGACTGCTAGCCCTGACATCCTTGGTGTGGTCTTTCCACAAACATTTTGTCTTCAACCCTCCTGTTTGCTGAAATTTGTTTTTGTTAGCTTTAGGACTCTGGACACTTTACCACTGCTAACCATTGCTAATATGCATGTGCTCTCTCCCTAAAGCATGGTAAAATTGGCCTGCACCATATCTGCATATTTAATTTATTTGTGCATCCCTTTTCATATGGTACTGCATGTACCCAGGGCCTGTAAATTAAATGCTACTAACAGGCCTTTTGAACTTATTGTGACACCCGCTAAAGTAGCCCATTAAAACTTGTCTCAGACCTGATACTACAGCCTGCAGTGAAGTTTTAAACTGCCTTCCATTTAATATATATAGGTCACCTCTAAGGTAGGCCATAAAAGCCCTCACGGCAGGGTACAAGGTAATTAAAAAGTGAAAAAATTTGATTGGGGAGCAGGTTGACATGTCATGTTTGGACTCAAATGAATTGTAATTTAAAATCCTCTTTAATTGTAAAAATGGATTTTATGTCACAATTCTGGAAATGACACTTTTAGAAAGTTGACATTTTCCTGCCCTACTTATTTTTGTGCCTCTGCCAGTTTCCTGTGTTCCAAGACTGTCAGTGCTCTGATGTTGGGATTTGTGTACTCCTGCCAGACAGTGAGACAAAGGGGACTGAGTGTAGGCAGTATGGGTCACACAAAAAATATTCCATAGTACAGCACATAGGCTGTCCATCTGTCTGGACTTTTAGAAACAAGACTGTGTAACTCATACTGAGTCATAGTTCAAATCCCAAGGTAGAGGCCCCCGCACCATGGAGAAAAGGGATTTGTCAGACATTGACCTGTAGAATAGGCAAATATGGAAGTGGATGATGTCACCTGCTTGAACCTTAGACATACCAAATCAAAGTTATCCAACACCACATAATCCAAGATACAGACAGATGGCAGTACAACAGTCCCTGATCACAGGCCCGTCATGATCCAGTTACCATGCATCTGGTGGTATGACACACACATATGTCAGTGTTGTTACACAGGCACTGTGGCCTGCAGTGATGAAGCACATCTACAGCTACATACTTGTCATGTAAAACGTATTTAGCCAATGGTAAGGTAAAATGATCTGTTTGCAATCTATGACTAAAAATGTCATGCCCACATGATGACATACATGATGCAAGTGGCCCACCACAGCACACACAGCAAATCCAATGGGCACTTCTGACCTTCCACCCAAACACTGTGCAGGCTGTTTGGCACAGTTCTCGTGCACCCAAACTCTGTGACCTTCATTACCTGGAACAATCCATGTCCACTTCGTCACTCCTGACAGCATCACAAACCTGCCAATGTCACAACTCTGAAATGCCCACATGAGGATGTCATTGTGAAGGTACCTGTACAAAGACAAAACAAGGTCTATAGGCTTGGAATCATACTCATTACACAAATCACATTGCAAGCAACTGGAAAATCTCTTACATTGCAGGGAAACTAACAAACAAAGCAACATCCTCAAGGTGGTGATGTGTCAAACACAACTTTATCAAGCTGCCTTTGTCTGGTCAATGCTGTGTCAGCTCCCTAGCTGTTCCTTAAAAAACAAACTCCACACATTCTAACAACTACAATTCATTGTTAAGTCACAGGCATATCATCACAATACATACTTATACTCATGAAAAGTAGCTGTTGATGAGATCTTCCCGCAACTCAGCTCCTTCCTCTTCACCATTGTCATCCTTACTTGGCATTTCAGGAGTCCCATCCAGTGGCACTGCAGGCTCCCGCTCCTGGGATGTATGGAATGTTCCTACGCAGGTCGAGGTTGTGGAGCATGCAGCATGCCAAAGTGATCTTACACACTTTCTCGGGTTAGTAGGGGAGGGCTCCACCTGTCCAATCAGAACACTGAAATCGAGCCATCGGGAGTACAAAGGCATGCTCCGCAAGCCACCTTGTTCTTCTATGGGCGTCACTGAGGTGGACTTCCCCTGGTTTAGTTGGATTCCTTATTGTTGTCAACAACCAAGGACGGTTTGGATGCGCGGAGTCTCCTGTCAAAGGGGTGGGAAATGTTTGCAGCAATGAGTCCCACACTTCATGATTGTTGCACCTGACATTGCACACACAGAATCAGAACAGACGTGAATTAGCAACCAGCCAGGCCCGTTCTGATTGCAGTTGTGACATCAGCTGGGGTATGGTGCTGTTCTGCATAATGAAGAAATCATGGACTGAACCCGGATAACTGGCACATACATTTGAAATGTAGAGAACTGCCAAACAGGCAACTTGCATGTTGAAGGAGTTGAAGTTCTTCTTGTTCTGATAGACTTGTTAATTGGCATACAGTGGCATCAAGCCAAAATGTGTGCCATCAATGGCTCCCAACACATTTGGGAGGTAGAAAAAAACATAAAAGTCAGCCTTCTCATTGGCTAACTCCTCACATCAGGGAAACCGGATAGAGGTGACAAGGTGTTTGAACATTGCTGAGAGGACATCCCTCAACACCAGACTGAACATAGAATGGGACATACTAGCAGACAGTTCCACTGTATGTTGGAAGGACCCTGTGGCCAGGAAATGCAACACTAACATGACTTGTACAATGGGTGGTATGCTGGTTGGATACCTAATAGCTGGCACCAGATCGCCTCCAACTGACTACATAAGTCAACAATTGTTTGTCTATCCAGACGGTAAAACATGATTATGTGGTGTTGCTTCATGGTCTGCAGGAGTGGCAGTGGATGGTAGACAGGAACCTGTAGCCTCATCCCTCTCCCTGGGTTCCACTATGTGACAAGACATGATTTGTAACATTAGTCAGTGTATTCACAGAGACATACATGATGTATGCCAAGTTTGACATGTGACACAACATTTCAGAATGCAACTACACAAGAATTACATGTGACCCACAAGCGTTCATACACACATGTGTCCACAAAATGGTATTGGACCAAACTAGGTTTTGTGTGACACAATTGCCCCTTGAAACGTGACTGCCTTCCCCAAGTGCAAAAATGACTGTCAGTGTTGGTTGACTATACATTGCTGTTAAATGTCATCAGTGCCCTGCAACATGCTAAAATGTTGGTTGAGTAGAAGGACCTACTTGACAATACAAAATCAGCATGTTTGTGAGCTATGACATATTTTAAGGGTGTGACGCAGTTCAAATAGTCCAGTACAGCATTTCAGGCTGCCAAAATGGTGGTTGCCTGACCTACTGTACTGGACATTAGGAACCACCTGCGACCACTGTTGGAAGTCTTAATGGTGGCAGGCAGTTGCAACCGTGGCGGACATAGCCATAGGCTAACGTTGTTGCCAGTGGCGGCTGCGGATCAATGGCTGTGTCCACTGGTGGTGACGACTGCCTACGTGGCTGGTGTGACCACTATGTTCTGCAGATTCACTCGTATGACTCCTGACACTGCTGCCAGCAACACCTCCAAATCGTGAGCACTGTATGCCGGCTCTGGGAGCAATCATGTTACGTCCAGCAGGCGATAAGGTCCCGGCCTTCTGGTGGATGTGGTCTTACACCTGTATGACCAGCTCTGTGGCTCACGAGAGGAGCAGGTTAGTACCTCATATGCACAATTTTTTCTCTACTTTCCTTTCCCTCCTCACAGGCTGGAATTTTCCCATGTGTGCCGGTTAGATTACTCGTGTACCTGATGTAGCAATCTGTGTGAGATCAATGGAACTGACATTGTGCAGGTATTGGTGGCCAGTGTCATATGTTAAGTTCAGTCCCATTGTGTTGTGTGATGTTATTTGGGATCCTAGATCCTCCTTGTGTTGGATGCACATAACTAAGTTAGAAATAGTTACTGCCATCCACTGCCAATTCTTTCCTCATGATTGTTGTAAATGTCAAGCAACATGTATGTGTATGACAGCATGTGCTGTTTATGCATGTTGTAGGAGTCATTTGATAGTCATGTGAGCAATGTATTTAGTGCCACAGATCTACAAATCTCTTCTGCCCTTGTGAAACTGTTGTGTGAAAGGCATGTCATGGGTCACTCTGTCCATCAGGTTGCCACACATACCACATGAAATGATGTCATGTCATGCATGGTAGTGATGGAAATGGAGTGTCATGTAGGTTCTGTCACCTCAGCCTACAGAGACCAGGGCCTATCAAATGTATCCCCCAGAATGGGACCTAGTCTAGGCTGTGGTTGAATCACTGTGGCTATGCAACTGTGGCATTGTGCCCACTCCCTGTACACCAGCAGATCCTGCCATGTGGCCAATATGAGGCTATTGTGGCAAAATCTGCCCTGAATGCCGCATTTCTTTGACTAGATTAGAAATGGGTTCAGGAGTATATCATTCATGTAGTCCTGTGTGCATTTAGCTTAATTGTCAATGTGTGTCCTAGACTCATGACATGTCAATTACTCCTACAGCTCTGTTGTCACCTTCACACAGGTCAAATTTGTCCTGTACAGGCACATCACGTGCAGAAATGACAGCTCCACAGCGCAGACTGTGTGTTGATTTCTGGGAGGCCATGATATGTCAGTAGTTTGGTCACATTGCAGAAATTGTACAATGCATGCCTTTGTTTTTTGGATGCCATTTCTGTAGGATAGACACATTTAACCAAAGGACTGTATCGTGGTACAGGTACATGCCACAGAGCCCCACCCCCTGAAGTTGAATGAGTCTGCATTTGGTAGGCCACATGTCCACACACGCACAAGGAAGACACTTCCTGTACACACCATGCCAGCCACTTCATTGTTCCTCATGTGTAATGTTGATGTTTGTACTCTGGCAGTTGCCTGTAGGGACTGCATGCAGTGAATCATTCTCACAGAGTGTTAATGGGTTGGTCGATTCATGCCGAAAGAGTTTACCCTTTATGAGCCACATAGGTATGGAGTGTTTCATAGTGGCTCAGATCACAGTACAGGTTGATAGAGCATGCGCTACCTGTTGTCAGTAAGCTTGCTTAGTCATTGTAGGCAATGAGCAGGGTACTAGGTTGGTCTGCAGATGCCAATACAGATGTCAGTGGTCATGTCTCTGTACTTCTTGGCTTGTGTGTTTTATTCTTGGGGAGTACTGAAAAATAGAAAAGCCCTAGCTTGGTGATACTGACATATCTGTGACTAAACCATTTGTGATTAAACTTTTGTATATAGGCCCTCATTATGACATTGGCGGTGAATATAAAAGTGGCGCTAATACCGCCAACAGCCTGGCGGTAATTACCGCCAGATTATGACCATGGTGGTGATACCTCCCATAGACAGGCAATGTACCACACCAACCGCACAACATACACCATTCACACACACACCATACACAGAAGCAGATGCAGAGTAAAACCAATGTCACAGGACCCACGTCTAATTAAAACAAGGACCACATTGAGATTTACCAAACACTGTAATTTGATGCCAACAGCCACCATATTGTCCATTCGAAACCAAATGCAGACGTCAATGTCCAGAAAGTGTCAATGGCCAGTCCATAGTACATTCACTATGGTTGACTGCCCCACAGAGATGGATCTCAGGAGGTCAATAGCCTCCTCACTTAGGGCAGCAGGGCTCACTGGGGCAGGGCCTAGGTGCCTGGGGCGAAGGAGATGCACACTCTCCTGGGTGAGCGGGCACGGGCAACTCGGTGGGGGGCTACTGGGAGGGTGGTGCTGGTACGGGAGTGGTGGCTGTACCTGTAGCTGGGGTGGTTCCAGAGGTGTCTGCCACCACCAGGGAGCTCCTATCGGAGGAGGAATCAGAGTCAATGTTGTCACCTCCTGTCTCTGCCGTGGTGCTCCCCTCACCCTCCATCCCACTGGAGCCCTTAGCATCGGTGGACTCTGCCTCCTGGGTCCTGAGGGATGCAGCTCCCTCAGTAGCCGGTGTCCCTGCTCCTCCGCCAGATGATGCTAATGCACACATGGACAGGGTGAAGAAGTAAATAGGGGGGGAGAAAGGGAGAACTTGGTTAATTACAGCACCAACGCCACAGATGGCATACACATTACCATCATATACAGGGATCAGGATTGAGCACAAAGCATCGCAGTGCATTCCATTGGCTAGGTACCACAGCAAGATGTGAGCCAAACACTACCAAATCCACCCCTCCTGGGACCCACTAAACCCTGTCTGACATGGAATGCCACCTAGCTAGGTTACAAGATTTAGCTATACACACATTTACCTTGAGCTGGACCATGCAGCAATGTCTGAGCTGGCATTAAGGGGCACCCACTAACTGAAACCCACCACCAGGATACCATGCCAGCCAACAAAAATGGTTGTCACGCTCACTGTACTCACCCTCTTGTGGCTGCTGTGCTGCCCTCAAGCACCCATCCAGCTCTGGGTAGGCCACCACCAGTATGCGGGCCATCAGGGGGGTCAGGTTCCAACTGGAACCCTGCCCTCGTTGGGAGGCCATCCCCAGCTGGGCCTCAGCGGTCTTCCTGGCCCAGCATCTCAGGTCCTCCCGCCTTTTCCTGCAGTGGGTGCTCCTCCTGCTATAGACCCCCAAGGTCTGCACATCCTTGGCAATGGCATGCCACAATCCCTTCTTCTGATGGGCGCTGACCTGCAGAGGTAATACAGACAGGAGGACACCATTAACCATACAATCCAGCCTGTGAAAAATATGGCCCACAAATTACATTTCCATCCCCATTGGCACACACAGCACCCAGAGCCCTGCATGTACACTACCACCAGACATACCCCACACCTTGTTGCATGCATCGCACGATTACAGAGGCACGGGGTGTGGCTAATAGGTGAGCCTGAGCCCCAACCCAATATATGTCAGTGTATGCCTTCTAGAATCATCCCCCATACCATTGTGTAAGGCTAATGTTTGTCCCTCAATTCTTGCAGGTGACTCTGGCTACCCAAACCTGTCATGGCTCGTGACTCCTGTGAGGAATGCCAGGACAGGGGCTGAGAATCAGTATAATGATGCACATGAGTGAACCAGGCGGATCATAGAACGTACCTTCAGCCTCCTGAAGGCCATGTTCAGATGCCGTCATCTGACAAGTGGATCCCTGTGCTACTCCCCTGAGAAGGTCTGCCAGATAGTTATAGTATGCTGCATGTTGCACAACCTGGCCCTCAGATGAAATGTGCCTTATCTGCAGGAAGAGGAGATTGGAAATGCCCCTGTGGCAGCAGTGGACCCTGAAGACAGTGAGGATGAGGAGGCAGAGGATGAGGATGTGGACAACAGAACATCAGTAATATGCCGGTACTTCCAATGACACACAGGTAAGACAGTGGAACTCACCATTCCTCTAATAATTTATGTTTTCAGTGTGGCTGTAGCAGGATGGCAGTCACTTCCTTTGCATCTCAACTGAATGTCACCTATGCCTTCTCAATTTGCAGACATTGGCGTTATTACAACTGTGTACTCATGTGATGACTACAAACACTTACAGCTCATTATTTGGATACTATACTAAAGCTCATGTTAATTGCATAATATGTAACTGTTAACATGATTGCACATTTTCATCACATAAAGCACTATCACTCAAGTTGTGTCCAAGGGTGTTTATTGTAGTACCATTTATAGAAGGAATAGTGCAATGGAATGGGGTGATGGTAGAGGTAAGTCCAGGGTATTGGTCCAGACTGTTTGTAGCACAGGCCCAGTGTCCAAGGGGCCATAGGAAGGGGAGCAATGGCAGTTCAAAGTGGACAAGGTCAGACAGTGGAACATTCAAGAGGGTCTCATTTCCTGGCAGTGGTCTTGGTGGCCTTGGTCTTGGCAAGTGTCTTTGGCATCTGTCTGGGCCGCAGGTAACATTTGCGGGGTGGTTCACTTCTGCAGGGAGAGGGGTGCTGGTGGCCTTTGGGTCCTGTGGCAGGGCCTCCTGCCCGCTAGCTGCAGCAGATGTGGTGGGCAGTTGACTGGCTAGTGGAAGGGGCCCACTGGTGTGCTGTATATTCCCTCATGATGTTGGCCATATCAGCCAGCCCCCCTGCTATGGAGACCATGGTGGTGTTTAGGGCCTGCAAAACTTTCCTGATCTCCTGATGGTGTACCTCCTGCAGCTGCTGGTTCTCCTGCATGTTGTTAAGAATCTGGCCCATCTTGCTCTGGGATTGTTGGTAAGCCCCCAGGACATTAGTGAGTGCCTCCTGGACAGTCAGTTCCCTGAGCCTCTCCTCCCCTTGGCGCACAGCTGTCCTCCAAGTGTCCCTGTCCCCCTGTGCCTCTGTCCCCTGAATGGTGTGTCTACAGCCACTGACCTCAGAACTCTGATTGTCTTGGCTGTGAGGTGTGTACTGTGGTCCCTCTACAGGTGGGCACACTGTTGATTGATGTGTCCTGGGGACAGAGGTGTGGGGACGTTGGGTGGGTGCTGTGGTATCGGATACTGAGAGGGGAGGCTCTGTGGTGGACTGGGAGTGGGCTGGGGTGACCGACTGACCAGTGGTTCCTGATGGGCCAGGTAGTTCATCCAGATCCAGAAGTCCAGAATTACTGTAATAAATGGGGTCATCTTGTATTGGGGGACTGGAAAGTCGTAGCACCTCCTCTCCGCTGGGATTGGCTGGTGCACCTGTGGAGATGTAAGTGATGTATTATTCTTCATGTCTGTGACATATTGTACTTACCTAGCTTCCCTTATATCACTGCTGTTGCCCTGCCACCTTTGTTTGTGTATGGTGATGTATTGTGGGATTGTTAGCTCTCCATGCAGTGCATGCATTGGTGGTGGGTGTACATGCAGGGCTGGGAGGGCTGTACAAGCATTGGTATGGCATGCAGGGCTTGCCATTGGGGTTGGTCAAATGTGTAAGTGCACTGTGTGGGATGGAGTGGAGTGATGGGGGTCAGGGTAAGGGGGTGAGATGGCATGCAGATATGGGGGGTGACAGGTAGTAAGCATTGACTCACCAGTGTCCAGTCCTCCGGCTACTCCAGTTAGTCCCTCAGGATGCAGTATTGTAAAGACTTGCTCCTCCCATGCTGTCAGCTGTGGGGAGGAAGTGGGGGACCACCGCCAATCCTCTGGATAGTGAGCTGGTGCCTTGCTGCCATGAAACGTACCTTCCCCCGTAGGTCGTTCCACCTCTTCCTGATGTCGTCCCTTGTTCTTGGATGCTGTCTCACGGCGTTCACCCTGTCCACAATTCTCCGCCATACCTCCATCTTCCTGACTATGGAGATTTACTGTACCTATGCTCCAAACAGCTGTGGCTGACTATTTCCTCCACCATGACCCACAACTCCTCATCTGTGAAATGGGGGTGCCTTTGTGGGGACATGGTGTTGTGTGGTGTGTGTTGTGCAGTGGGTGTTGAATAATGTGGTGGGGTGTGGGGTGCGTGACGGATGGATAGGTGTTTGTGGTGTGTGTAGTTGTTGTGATTTGCGTGGCCATCTCTTGGCTATTTTTCTTGTTCATAAAGGATTGTGGGTAATATGGGTATGTGTTTCATAGTGCTATGGGTGGGTGGTTGTGGTGTGTGGATCAGTGTCAGGTGTGTGATTTTAGTTTTGGCTAATGTTGTGTTGTTTTGTGTTTGGGTAATTGGTGTACCCCCAATGGTTTACCACTGTTGAATGTCCGCCGTGGTGATTCGTGGTTCATAATGTGGTGGGCATCGTTTTGTTGGCGTAACAGTATGGGTGTTCGTACCAACACTTTAACACTAACCATTGGTCTGGTGGATATGTGTTTGTGGCAGTATTCTGTCGGTTTGGTGTGTATGTGTCATAATATGGCGAACGGATGTTCGCCCCCGAGATGGTATGTTCGCTACATCACTGTGGCTCTAAGCGGGATTTACCGCCAATGTCATAATGAGGGCCATAATCTCTTGATTTGTCTTTTGCATCAATGGAGGTCAATGCCCATCAAAAGAGGGCACTTTGGAGAGCCATCGCCAAGAAGGTCATACCTTGGGGATCCGCAGCCAGCAGAGCGCCCACTGAAGTAAAAGGTGTGAGGACCTGGGATGTTGGGGCAGGAAAATCTCTGAAGCTCAGCTGGGGATGTCCTCCCAACAAGGGTGGGGTGCCCATTGGACCATGACCCCCCTAATGGCCCGCATTCAGGTGGTGGCCTATCCAGACCTTGACAGCAAGGCAGCCACATGGGGGGAAGGGCATATTCTTGCCTCTCACATTGCCAAGTGAATGTGTTAGGTTCTGATATCTCCCCCAATGATTAGGGATGAGCCATGTGTGACACAGTGGATGAGTGATTGTTTGTGTAGACATGTCATGTGATGCATACTGATTTGTCTTGCCTATTGGCCCAGGGACCTAGGACACAACTTTGTACATCCACAAACAGCTTGTTCTCCAGGGATGACATGTGGATGTGTAGATTTCTGAATCAAGTACTGATTGTTGTTGTAGAGTGTGTACATTTTATGCAACTGACCACTACTACTCAGTGCTCCAGGCCAAAGGTAAGGAAATGATGGATCAGTGTCCTCAGCCATGTGTCTGGGTAAATGAGTATGTTGGCATGTACCACTCAGAGACTACTTGTCTTCAGCATATAATGGGTGCTGATGCCTCATTACAGTCTGTAATGTGAAGATGGACATTATGCATGTGACAGAGAGTACATTGTACTTGGGTACAGCTACCTTATCAACACTTTCCCTTGGTGAGTGGGGAATGTCCATTGACATGATTTATGCGGCATTGCTATTGCCAACATTCCTTGTGCCTACATGTCAGCATGTGTCCCTTTCTCATTAGCAAAACATTTGTAAGCTGCTGTTTCATGCATGATCTACCTGTGTAGGTGGGATGATGTCTGTATTACCACACATACATTTGCATGGCAACCTGTATGTGGACTAATAGATTTACAATCAGGGTATGTTTTTATGTGGTGCCAAATACAGGAGTGTGTCACCATTGATTTGTGGCAGACACACACCCTCATGTGTTGTAGCATGTCATTTGGCACGTACATCTGCAGTAGCAATGTGGGACCTGACAGGTAGGCCTAGAGTTCTGAGCCACAATGTGCATTCCAATGCATTGATGTGACATCATGTAACAAAGTGCACTGCACATGTGTAATGGGTAAGGTTTATTTGCTGACTGTTAGCATGCATCGTGGACTGCCTAGCAGTTATGTTGAACTCACATGTGTTTGGGTACAAATATTCATCCATAGACATCTTGGTCTGCATGACCATAATAGAGACAATGATGTAGCTTCCAAGTGGGCAACATGTTGTGGGTCTTTAACAAGTACTTGCAATTCGCTTGGCCTATCCAATATACAGCGGACTAATGGCATCTACTGATACACTCAAAGTATGCCATTGTAAGGGGTGCAGACATTAGTGGTGATTTTCCTGGGGCTTGCTGATTTATTGTGTTGGGAATTTTAGAGACATCTCTTCCTGACATGTTGCACATGATGTCTACAGTGTCCATTTCCAGATAAATGTTAGTACTGTCTCCATGACACCATTGGGATAAATATCACTTGGTGAAGTGTGCATTGTGGAACTGCTTTCAATGTGATATGAGCATATCCATATCACCTTCTCCAGGCTATTGTACTTTTTTCAGCAACATAACAGGATTTTGGAGCATCATTTCTTTCTGTTGTGCCATTATGTATGTGACAAACAAATGTGTGCATGCCCTTGTGAGGGATCAGTGGGAATGCATTTCTCATTGGCCCACTATTGTGTGACAACAGGTAACTGAGGCCTGCTCCATGGGCCACAGCTTTGAGGTTAATGAGGTCTCCCACTACTTCAATGGTTACTGTGATTGCCAAAAGTCAGCCATGCAATTGTAGCTGTGTGATGTCCTGATTTTCATTTGGGCAACTGCTGACATTTCATATGGTATGTATGCATATGGTATGTGTAGGAGGCTGATCTGGCTTATAGTGGGTACCTGATGGTACTTACACCTTGTGCCAGGTCCAGTTATCCCTTATTAGTAGATTAGTAGTGTTCTAATAGCTTAGGCTGATAGAGGCAGAGCAGCTTAGGCTGATTTTAGATTTTTGGTGATTTTAGATCTTTTTCCTACCTTTTGCCGTGTGGGGTCCCTCAGGGCTCCTCTTTAAGCCCAACGCTATTTAATGTGTACGTGGCACCACTGGCAGAGCTGGTTCGTTCTTTTGGCTTCTTTCCCACTTCATATGCTGATGACACTCAAATCATTATCCCTATTGATAAAGACCTTGAAGAAGTGGCTATCCGCTTCAATGCTTGTATGACAGCAGTCAATCACTGGATGAAGTCCAACTGGTTGAAACTGAACTGTGAAAAAACGGAGATTTTGTGCTTTGGAATTGAAAGGGTACATTGGTCCTCTAGTTGGTGGCCTGAGGAGTGTGGGACGCTTCCTGTTCCACGGTCTACCTCAAGAAATTTGGGAGTAGTATTTGATGAGCAACTGTCATTCAAACCTCAGGTCAATCTGACAATCAAGTCCTGTCTGTGGACTATGAAGAAATTAAAAAATATATTTCCTTTTATTCCACAGACCTGTAGAACTACCATCGTTCTGGCTCTAGTCATTTCCAGATTGGATTATGGAAATGCGCTCTTACTTAATTTGGATAAAGAATCTTTGCACAGACTTCAGCTGATGCAGAATACTGCTGCCAGGCTGTTATTAAAATTGCCTCGTGGAGCCTCTGTTAAGAGGTGCCTTAAAGATCTACACTGGCTTCCGGTTATCCATCGGCTTTCTTTTAAGGCTCTCTGCATCACTCACAAGGCTGTCCATGGGATTGGGCCTGCAACACTTACCACCAAGTTGCAAAGGTATAGGCCTAATCGGCTGTTGCGCTCGGCTGGTGCCTATCAAATTCAAATATCCCGCACTAAGAAAGTAAAATGGGGAGACAGAGCGTTTACTATTGTAGCTGCTAAAATCTGGAACTCCCTACCACTGAATATAAGGCAAGAACATAATTATTTAACATTTAGGAAACTGGTCAAGACCTGGCTGTTCCCCCAATAAGTTTGGGAATTCTCTGGCCAAGTTCCTCCGCCTCACTCAGTTAGCGCTTCGATGCCCTTGGGCCGGAAGGCGCTTTATAAATACTCAATACAATACAATACAATACAATACAACAAGGAGACATGCAAAGCTCCTACTATACCACTTATATCATATAGGTACTATATCATAAGAAAGACAATCCTCAGAGTTACTAAAAATAAAGGTACTTTATTTTAGTGACAATTGCCCAAAATATCTCAGAGGAGATACTCCCTTAGCAGTAAGTAAAATACACAAACCAAAATCAGGTAAGTAAAACAGTCAGAAAGTAGTGCAAACACTGTAGAATTCAATAGGATGCAATAGGCCTAAGGGGAACACAAACCATTTACTAAGAAAGTGGAATGCGAACCATGAATGGACCCCTAGGCTAGTGTAGTGTGTAGAGGGTCACTGGGAGTGTAAGAAAATACTAAGGGTGTCCAAGATACCCACCCCAAGACCCTGTAAAGTAGGAGTAAAGTACTACTATTTCCCCAGAAACATACTAAACTTGTGATAGAGGATTTTGCAAACACCACAGCAGACTGCAAAGCACTGCAGATGGATTCCTGGACCTGAGGACCTGAAAAGGAAGGGGACCAATTCCAAGAGTCGTGAACGTGTCCAGACAGGAGCCCACTAAACCCCAGATGAAGGTGCAAAATGGCTCCCTCTGGATGGAAGAAGCTGAAGATTCTGCAACATCGAAAGGTGCTAGGAACTTCTCCTTCGTGCAGAAGATGTCCAACGGAGTGCTGGAGAATTCAGAGTTGTTTTTTTGGCAAAAGACTGCAAACAAGCCTTGCTAGCTGCAAGAGTCACAGTTGAAGAAAAAGGGTGCTGCCCGGGTCCATGAATGACCAGGATGTCGCACTTGGGAGAGGAGACAGAGGGGGCCCTCAACAATGTTGAGAGCCCATGCACAAGAATGTAGCACCCACAGAAGCACTTGAACATGGGTTCAAGAATTCTGAACACAGTGGTCATCTCAACACTGCCAAAGAAGGTCCCACGAAGCCAGAAATCAACTCAGGGAGCTGAGCATTGCAGGACAGAGTGCTGGGGACATAGGCTCGGCTGTGCATGAAGGATTTTGTGGAAATGTGCACAAAAGCCCTGGTAGCTGCAGTTCCCATGGTGCACAGGATTACTCTATGGAGAGAGGAGGCAAAGACTTACCTCCCCCAAATTTGGACAGTTGGACCACTGGACAGTCTGGGTCACTTGGGTCCACCACCTGTGTTCCAGGTGCCACGCTCGTCAGGATGAGAGGGGTCCCGGAGTACCGGTGACGCTGAGGTTTGGTGCCTGCTGGAGCAGGGGGAAGATTCCGTCAACCCACGGGAGATTTCTTTGTGGCTTCCAGTACAGGATGAATGCAGGCAGCCCACAAAGCATGCACCACCAGGGAACAGTTGAGAAAGCTGGCAGGATTAGGTGCCACAATGTCGCTGGTAGTCTTCTTGCTACTTTGTTGCAGTTTTGCAGGTGTCCTGGAACAGTCAGCGGTTGATCCTTGGCAGAGGTCAAAGAGAGAGGTGCAGAGGAACTCTGGTGAATTCTTGCAAGTCGTTATCTGAGGAAACTCAGAGAAACTGGAGAGACCCTAAATAGTGCTCAGAGAAGGATTGGCCACCTAGTCAGGTAAGCACCTATCAGGAGGGGTCTCTGACGTCACCTGCTGGCACTGGCCACTCAGAGGCCTCCAGAGTGCTCTCACACCTCTGGATTCAAGATGGCAGAGGTCTGGGACACACTGGAGGAGCTCTGGGCACCACCCCTGGACTGGTGATGGGCAGGGGAGTGGTAACTCCCCTTTCCTTTGTCCAGATTCACGCCAGAGCAGGGACTGGGGGTTCCCTAAACAGGTGTAGACTGGCTTATGCAAGGAGGGCACCATCTGTGCCCTTCAAAGCTTTTCCAGAGGCTGGGAGAGACTACCCCTCCCCAGCCTTTAACACCTATTTCCAAAGGGAGAGGGTTTAACACCCTCTCTCAGAGGAAATTCTTTGTTCTGCCTTCCTGGGACTGGACCTGCACAGACCCCAGGAGGGCAGAACTCTGTCTGTGGGGTGGCAGCAGTGGTAGATGCAGAGAAAACCCCAGAGAGCTGGTTTGGCAGTTCCCGGGATCCATTGTGGAGCCCCGGGGATGCATGAAATTGGCACCCCAATACCAGATTTGGCATGGGGGGACAATTCCATGATCTTTGACATGTTACATGGCCATATTCGGAGTTACCATTGTGAAGCTACATATAGGTAGTGACCTATATGTAGTGCATGCGTGTAATGGTGTCCCCGCACTCACAAAGTCCAGGGAACTTGCCCTGAACTATGTGGAAGCACCTTTGGTAATGCAAGGGTGCCCTCACACTTAGTAACTATGCACCTAACCTTCAGCAAGTGAAGGTTAGACATATAGGTGACTTATAAGTTACTTAAGTGCAGTGAAAATGGCTGTGAAATAACGTGTGCTTTATTTCACTCAGGCTGCAGTGGCAGTCCTGTGTAAAGGTTTGTCTGAGCTCCCTATGGGTGGCAAAAGAAATGCTGCAGCCCATAAGGATCTCCTGGAACCCCAATACCCTGGGTACCTAGATACCATATACTAGGGACTTATAAGAATTGGTGAAAATGGTCACTAGCCTATAGTGACAATTTTAAAAGCAGAGAGATCATAAGCACTGAGGTTCTGATTAGCAGAGCCTCAGTGACACAGTTAGTCACTACACAGGTATACACATTCAGGCCACAAACTATGAGCACTAGAGTCCTGGCTAGCAGGATCCCAGTGAGACAGGCAAAAAACAAACTTACATATATGAAAAAATGGGGGTAACATGCCAGGCAAGATGGTACTTTCCTACAGTATGGCACATGTATAGGCCACTTGGGTGTAGCTTGATGCTGGGGCCTACTTGATATCATGGTGATGTTTACTAATCAGCGTTGTTCAAGTGTGATCATGGACATGTGATTATGACCCAATTCCTCTTTGGCTTTGGAGAATCAGCAACGGGAAGTTAAGGAGACAGGGCACAGCGATTGGGGATGCATATGACCATGGGACCTCGGGTCAAGACACCACAGACACAGAGGGACCCATTGGCCTGGAGGGTGAGAGGAATGCCACGAGAGACACCGGAACATCCTCAACATCATCGGATTCTTCCTCCAGTGGATACTCCCTAGTGTTCGCAGACCCATTGGGGCATACCCCATAACCACAGCCACCAAGCAAACAGACATACAAACATCTACCACTCCATTCCCCAGCACCTCTACCTCTCAGCCCCCCAAGACACACAAACACACACACAGAGTGGGAGAGATGTAAGACTCCCCTCCAACCTTTTCCTGTAGTTAGTACCCCCTTTGAAAGGGTCACTATTGACATTGTGGGGCCTCTGGATCCCAAGACAGCCATGGGTAACAGATTCATCCTGGTCTTGGTGGACCTTACCACCTGCTACCCTGAGATCAATCACTTCCTCTGCAGTGGGTCATGCTTTGATGGGTGTTTTTACCCGCATGGGGTTCCCCAAGGAAGTGGTATCTGACAGGGGTACCAATTTCACATCCACATCTATGAAATCCCTGTGGAAGCAGTGTGGGGTAACTTATAAGTTGACCACTCCTTGCCACCCCTAAAGCAATGGTCTGGTTGAGCGATTCAACCGTACCTTAAAAGGCATGATCATGGGCCTGTCAGAGCCCTTCAGGCGGAAGTGAGGCATCCTCTTGCCATGCCTTCTGTTCGCCTACAGGGAGGTGCCTCAAAAAGTTCTTGGCTTTAGTCCTTTTGAGTTGCTGTATGGCCACCCTGTTAGGGGACCCTTGAGTCTGGTGAAGGACAGCTTAGAGAAAGCTCCCAGTAACCCTCCCCAGGGTGTATTTAGCTACATGCTGGATTTCCGAAACCAGACTGCCTGCTTCAGAGCTCTCGCACAAGAGAAACTGGAAGCCAGCCAGGCAGATTTGAAATGGTGGTATGACCAGAATGCCACTCTGGTCGGGTTTCAGCCTGGGCAAAAAGTGTGGGTGATGGTGCAGTGGAGCCTCGGGTCCTCCAGGACAAGTGGACTAGGCAATTTGAGGTGGTGGAGCGCAAGAGTGAAGTCACCTACCTGGTGAACTTGCAGACTCCCAGGAACTCCTTACGGGTCCTGCATGTGAACCATCACAAACCCCACTTGGAGCGGACTGAATTGTCCATGCTCCTAGCAACAGATGGTGGGGTGGTGGAAGACAGTGAGCCCCTTCCTGACCTCCTGTCTGCAGGAGAGAATGATGGGTCTGTGGAGGCAGGGAACATCTCCCCCTCCCTGACCGCAGAGCAACAGAGGGACTGTCGCCAGCTGTTGGGTCAGTTCGCCTCCATGTCCTCCCTGATCCCAGGGGTCACACTCTTGTGAACACATGGTGTAGACACTGGTGACAGTCCACCCATCAAACAGAAGGTTTACAGGGTGACTGACAAGATCAGGGCCAGCATCAAAGATGAGGAGTCTAAGATGTTAGCGCTAGGGGTGATTGAATTTTCTAGCAGTCCTTGAGCCAGCCCTGTGATCTTGGTCCCAAAGGCTGCTGCTCCTGGTGCCACCCCAGAACTCTGGTTCTGTGGGGGCTACTGGGGTCTCAATGCGGTCACTAAAACGGACTCGCACCCCATCCCCCGAGCTGATGAGCTCATAGATCGGTGGGGAGTGCCAAATACCTCAGCACATTTGATTTGACGTCCGGGTATTGGCAGACTGCTTTAACTGAGGGGGCCAAGGAAAGGTCAGCATTTTCTACTTCAGATGGACACTTCCAGTTTAAAGTGATGCCATATTTCAGAGATTGGCCAACCAGGTGTTGACTGGGCTGGGTGACTTCAGTGCAGCATACCTGGATGACATTACAGTGTTCAGTTCCACTTGGGAGGAACAGTTGCAGCACCTTTGCAGAGTGTTGGAGGCCTTGCAAAAGGCAGGCCTCTTTATTAAGGCAAGCAAGTGCCAAATCGGGCAGGGTTCGGTGGTGTATTTGAGACACCAAGTGGGGAGTAACCAGGTGGCACCCCTACAGCCAAAAATTGAAACCATTCTGGCTTGGGTGCCTCCCAAGACCCAGACTGAGGTGAGAGTCTTTTTAGGTCTCACGAGCTACTATAGGAGGTTTGTTAAGGGATATGGCACCATTGTTGCCCCATTGAATGAGTTGACTTCCAGGAAGCAACCAAAGAAGGTGATCTGGACACAGGCTTGTCAGACCACTTTTGATGCCCTGAAGGCTGCCTGGTGCACAGTACCTGTGCTGAAGGCACCTGACTACTCCAAGGAGTTTATTGTACAGACAGACGCCTCAGAGCATGGTATAGGAGCAGTACTCTCACAGCATAATGAGGAGGGCCTAGACCAACCTGTAGCCTTCATTAGCAGGAGGTTACTTCCCAGGGAACATAGGCAGAGTGCAATTGCGTGTGCAGCTTTTGCTGTGGTCTAGGCACTGAAGAAGCTAAGACCCTACTTTATTGGGACTCACTGCCAGGTTCAGACAGACCACAGGTCCCTCAGATGGCTAATGCAGATGAGGGGTGAAAATCCCAAATTGTTGAGGTGGTCCATTTCCTTAGAGGGGAAGGACTTTACGGTGGAACACCGCCGTAGCACAGAACTTGCCAAAGCTGATGGTCTGTCCAGATTTTTTTGCCCTAGTGATGAGAACTCCCATGAGGTTGAGTAGTTGCTCCCCACTTTCAGCTGGGGGGACACGTGTTAGGCTTGGCATTGTTGGCATGGTCTCCCCTAACATTTTGCCTCTGTTTCCAGGTTGTGTGCTGGACTCTGTTTTTGCTGTTTTTTTGTTACTCTGGGCAATTTGCCACTGCTATCCAGTGCTAAATTGCAAGTGCTTCTATGTAAAATGCATGTGCAATTGACTTTCCCTGATTGGCATATTTGATTTTCTAGTGTTAGAAATGGGGTCTTTGGTTGGCAGTCAGGTTACCCCCTGTCCAAGCAAGGACCCTCACTCCAGTCAGGGTAAGTCACACGCAATCCAAATTATCCTGTGCCCTCCCTGTGGTAGCTTGGCACTGAGCAGTCAGGTTTAACTTAGAAGGCCATGTGTAAAGTATTTGTGCAATAAATCATACAATAACACCATATAGCACCACAAAAATGCACCACACAGTATTTAGAAAGACATGTAATATTTATCTGATAAGATGCAGGTCAAAATGATTAAAATGCAATAAGTATACAGTATGTTCAGGTATCACTGTAAAAGTGATATAAAGTGTCTTAAGTCTTTTAAAAGAAAATAAAGTCTCTGCCAAGCACAAAGCACCTGGTTTTCGTGCAAAATCTCTGCAAAGAACCGTAGAGAAGGAGATGCATGGAAACAAAGGGGTGTGCGTCGATTTCTCGGGACACACACAGTGATGCGTCGTTTAGTTTTCACGCAGGGACAGCTGTACATCGATTTCCGGTGCTCGGTCTTGGATCCTCTTCAGGTTGGTTTTTTTTTGGACACTCCTGGTATGATGCATTAATTTACTGCGCTGGTTGGGTGAAGTCACAGGAGCTGCGACGATTCGGTGGCCGTTGCGTTGAATTTCCTACCGCACGGCAGGCGCTGCGTTGATTCCTCCCTGAAGGTCGTGTTGTGTCGTTCCGGCTGTGCGTCAATCCAGTGGGCTGTGCGTTGAATTTCCGGTTGCTACACTGGCGCTGAATCGATTTTTTCATTGCGAAGTCAGGCTCCATTGTTCCGGTTCGGCGTGCTGTGAAATTTTCACTGCGGTGCAGGCTGTGTGTCGTTTCTAGCAGGCTGTGCGTCGCACAAGGACTCCTTCTTGTAGAGATGAAGTGTTTTTGGTCCTGAGACTTCAGGGAAAAGGAGGCAAGCTCTATCCAAGCCCTTTGAGAGCATTTCTTCACCACAGAATAGCAAGGCAGCAGGGCAACAGCAAGGCAGCAGCCCTTCACAGAAAGCAGACAGGCGAGTCCTTTGGGCAGCCAGGCAGGACCTCTAGCCAGGATGCAGGTTCTGGTTCAGGTTTCTTCTCCAGGAAGTGTCTGAGTTGGTAGGGTCAGAGGCCCTGTTTAAATACTCAAATGTGCCTTGAAGTGGGGGAGACTTCAAAGAGTGGCTTAGAAGTGCACAAGGTCCCATTTCAGCTCAACCCTGTCTGCCAGGGTCCCAGTAGGGGGTGTGGCAGTCCTTTGTGTGAGGGCAGGCTACTGTCCTTTGACGTGCAAGTGTCAGGCCCTCCACCCTCCCAGCCCAGGAAGACCCATTCAAAATGCAGATATATGCAAGTGAGGCTGTGTATCCTGTGTTTGGGGTGTGTCTGAGTGAATGCACAAGGGAACTGTCAACTAAACCCAGCCAGACGAGGATTGTAAGGCGCAGAAGGATTTAAGTGCAGAGAAATGCTCACTTTCTAAAAGTTGCATTTCTAAAATAGTAATATTAAATCCAACTTCTCCAGTCAGCAGGATTTTGTATCACTATTCTGGCCATACTAAATATGACCTTCCTACTCCTTTCAGATCAGCAGCTACCACTCAAACAATGTATGAGGGCAGCCCCAATGTTAGCCCATAAAGGGAGAAGGCCTCACAGCAGTGTAAAGACAAATTTGGGAGTTTTACACTACCAAGACATGTAAACTACACAGGTACATGTCCTACCTTTTGCCTACACAGCACCCTGCCCTATGGGTTACCTAGGGCATACCTTAGGGGTGTCTTATATGTAGAAAAAGGGGATTTTATAGGCTTGGCAAGTACTTTTAAATGCCAAGTCGAATTGGAAGTGAAACTGCACACACAGGCCTTGCAGTGGCAGGCCTGAGACAAGGTTAAGGGGCTACTTAAGTGGTTGGCACAATCAGTGCTGCAGGCCCACTAGTAGCACTTAAGATACAGGTCCTGGGCACATATAGTGCACTCTACTAGGGACTTATAAGTAAATTAAATAGTCCAATTGGGTATTATCCAATGTTACCATGTTTAAAGGGAGAGAGCACATGCACTTTAGCACTGGTTGGCAGTGGTAAGGTGCGCAGAGTCTTAAAACCAGCAAAAACAGTATCTAAAAAGTGGAGGGAGGCAGGCAAAAAGTTAGGGGTAACCACCATAAGGCTGTCAGGTCTAACAACTAGTAAGTCACTAGTACAGTGCACTAGGGGTGCCCAGGGCCTGTAAATCAAATGCTACTAGTGGGCCTGCAGCCCTGGTTGTGCCACCTTCATTAGTAGCCCTATAAACATGGCTCAGACCTGCCACTGCAGTGTCTGTGAGTGCAGTTTTAAACTGCCAATTCGACTTGATAAGTGTACCCACTTGCCAGGCCTAAACCTTCCTTTTTTATACATGTAAGGCACCCCTAAGGTAGCCCCATGGGCAGGGTGCAGTGTATTGTTAAAGGTAGGACATGTACTTATGTGTTTTACATGTCCTGACAGTGAAATACTGCAAAATTCGGTTTTCACTGTTTTCCGGGGGACATGACGGCCGCGTAGCGCCGCGGCCGTGAGCTTCCGGTTCTCCGGCTGATGCACGTTGCAGACGCCGGCGCAGTGCGAACGCCTCTGATGTGCCTATCCCGTGGTCCTACCCCCGGGCACGCTGCAGGGCAGTGCGGGGAGATGAAGAACGCCAGGGAGAGGATCGGTACTTGGGGTATTAAGCCCTGGACAGACGCCACGGGGGTTTTTAGAAGGGGAGACACGGACTGGCTCTCTGCCACTGCCTGGGGGCCCCTGTTTCTACGGCTCTTTTCTGGAGGAGTGAGGCAGTGAGCAGAACCCAGTTTTGGGCCAAAAACTCGGATTGCACGGTAGGAGAGGCTCTGCACATGACGCCAGTGAAGTTAAGGGCCCGGGGAGTCAGCAGTGGCCCATCACTGGCGTCAAAGCAGCAGCCGGATTTTCTTAGGGGGGTAGTTGGCCCCCTTGTGAGGGTCCTGTTGGAACTGCTAAAGTACTTGGTCAGGAGGGGGTTTGTAAGAGAAAAAAGAAGGGGGCCATAAAAGCTAAAAAAGAGTGCTTTTTGGTTCACCCGCAGTGAGAGGCAAAACCGGTGGGCAGGCACTGTAGTAACCCGGGTGACCCTTGTAAGGTTTCTTGTGTTTAAGGCCACCTATCAGGAGCAGTTTGTTTGGTCTCCCCCTTATGCCCTTTTTTAAAAGGACTATACGCGGCTCTGAAATGCAGTCCTTACAGAGCTCTGAATTATCTTCCCCTTCCCCAGTCTCTCTTGCTCCCCTTTCTGGGGAGATGGCAGGTGACAAAGAGGTAACACATCCTTCCCCGTTAGAGTATGGCGGCGCTCAGGGCTCCACATTGATTAAAGTAGTGGAAATGGGTCACCTCCCCAGGATTCCGCGGTACAGAACCTGTTGATATCATTAACAGAGGAGATCAGGGGCAAATTTGAGATATTTGAAAATAACCAGGCAAAAATTAGAGAATCTTGTGCTGCATTGGAATGTAAACTTAATGTGCTGGCGGAGAGGATGAGTAAGCTGGAGACGCCTGTTTCGGAGCAGGAGGCCCGAGTGCTCTCTAACTCCCAAGATATTTCCCAGTTGACACGTAAGGGCGAGATGCTACAGGAAAAGCTGGAATATTTGGGGAATGGTTTACGAACGAATAACCTTAGGTTATCGAGCGTTCCCGAAGGGCTAGAAGGGGATAATATTAAAGATTATGTAATGATGCTGTTTAAGAAATGTTTTCCTTCTATGGATCATTTAAAGACGGAAGAAGATATCCAGATAATTCATCGTGACCCCTTTAGGAGAAAGCCCAATAGGAAGTCTCAGAGGAAAATTCTTGTTAACTTTGGTACTTATATCATTAAGGAGAAAATACTATCAGAGGCCCTAAAGGCGGGCAGTTTCTCAATGGGTCGTTCAAGATATATTCAGACCTTTCTAGGGCAATGCTTGACAGGCAATGGGAGTTGGGGAAGTATATGCAGGAGCTTAGGTCTTTTGGAGCTACGGTTCAAATGAGATTTCCTGCATTTTTGAAGATTATGTGGAACAATACTATGTTTAATATCAGAGACCCTGCGGATGTTCGGGCTTTACTTGATAAGATGAAGTCTTCAGGTTGATGGCTTGCTCTTTTTGTTTTCTTTTTGTCAAAGTCGGCCGGAAATCAAGCTCAAATGGGTGGTTGTATTCACCTAATTAGAATGTATGGGAGGGTTCCCCGTTGGGGGTGGGTGGTTGAGGTTCATGGGGTTTGTTGGTTGGTGGGTTGTTAGCACTAGGAATGTGGGGTGTGGGGTGGGGGGGAGCTTGGGAATTATGCATTTTTTGGAAAAAGTCCTCAAGATGTGGCAAGTGGCTGTGTGAGGGATCTTGTGTTATTTTTTGTGTTTATGATTTTTCTTTTGGTCTCCTTTTTGACTGATGGCTAGTCGAAACAAGGTGTTGATGACATTTTTATCTTGGAATGTTGATGGCCTGCGGGTTCCAGGGAGGAGGAGGAGAATATTTGAGTTTTTGAAAAGGATAGAAGAAGAGGTGATTATTTTACAGGAAACCCACCTATTAGAAGCAGAATGGGAAGAGTATCTCAAATACTTGAATTGGGTGGGATTCTGTGCATGTACCAATCAATCTTGTGTTGTGAAGGGGGTGGCAATTCTCATTAAGAAGTTGGTTACTATGAAAGTAGAAAAAGTTATAAAGGATTCTAAAGGTAGGTGGTTGATTGTGGAGGTTGCCCTATATGGGGTTTTGTTTACTATTGCTGGTTATTATGGGCCCAATATTGATGACTCCGTACCATTTCAAGACCTTGATAGCCATCTTCTGGCTGCTAAGCACCCGATTTTAGTAGGGGGGGACTTTAATATTTTATTAAACCCCACTTTAGATGAATCCACAATAAGAATCACTGTGAATTCACCCAAAACCCGGCAGTGTATAAAACAAGGAATGTTGGATCTTGGCCTGATAGATATTTGGCATCAGAAAGGTAGGGTAGGATCGCGGTTTACATTTAATAACAAAAAGTATGGCCATTACTCCATGATCGATTTCTTTTTATTACAGCAACAGTTGAGGGATATGGTTAGATCAGTAACTCACGCACCAGTGCAACTTTTGGACCATTCAGCTGTCAGAATTCAGGTTTGTTTTGAAATGTTTCCATCCATTCCTAGGTGGACAGTCAATCGTGCTCTTTTCTTGGACACAGTGATAGTAGAGGGCCTGAAGAGGGACACTAGAGAATTTTTTTAATTTAATTATCGATCTACTACACTGCAGCTACAGTGTGATGCTTATAAAGCATTCATTAGAGGTAGGTTAGTTGCTTTGGCTAATTGGTATTATTGGGAAGAGAAGAATCAGCTTAAACAACTAGAGTCTCGGGTCGCCGCCTTGCAGGAGGCTACTCAAAAAGCTGAAGAGAGCCAGTTGGACTCTCTGAATGCTCAGCTGGAGTGGGCTAGAAAGGATTTGGGGTTAAACCTTGAGAAGAAAATTCGAAGGTCGTGGGAATGTAGCAGGTTTGCTCACTATGAGTACGTGGAAGGTTGTGGGAAGCTTTTAGCTTGGAAGACCAAAACAGATCGCCCCAGGAATTTTGTTTCCCCCATTAGATCAGAGGATACTGGAGCCCTAGCTACAACTGAAGCTGAGATAGAGGAGGCATTTATAGGCTTTTTTCAGAACCTTTACACTGAAGACCTGCATGTTTCTGAATTGTTGGTAAGAACTTATTTGGATGCCCTTCATCTTCCTCAGTTGTCAGAAGAGGATCAGATACAAATGGTCAGGGAGATAGATGGTGAGGAAGTGCGGGCTGCAATTCAGAGCTTAAAGAAGGCGAAGGCTCCTGGCCCGGATGGTTTTCCTAATGAATGATATCGTAATTTACATGAGGAGTTAATTCCATTCCTGACAGAATTGTTTAACCTTCTCTTACAGAAAGGGGCTGTCATGCCTAAATCCTGGAATGAGGCGGTTATTACTTTCCTTCTAAAGCCAGGGAAAGATCCAGCTTCTTGCAGCTCAGATAGGCCTATCTCCCTGTTGAATTCGGATTACAAGATCCATACACATATTTTGTCCAAAAGGCTTCAGGATGTGATTTGTAAATTGATGCACGTGGATCAGAAGGGATTCGTTAGAGGTAGAAAATTGCATGAGTTAACCCATGATTTGCTGGGTGCGGTGGATTTGGCGGTCTCTGAAAAAGTTTCCTTATCTGTCCTTACTTTTGATGCCGCCAAAGCTTTTGATCGTGTTAATTGGCGTTTTTTGCAATGCGTTATGGAGGGTTTTAGGCTGGGCTCTAAATTTATTGGGACTATTCAAGCTATATATAAGGCCCGTCGTTCGGCAGCATTTTGATAAATGATGGGATTTCCCCCAGATTTAGGATTGAGAGGAGGACGCGTCAGGGTTGTCCCCTGTCTCCCCTTCTCTTTGATCTATATATTGAGCCTTTGGCTGCTACAATTAGAGCAGACATTGACATACCTTTCTTTAAGTGTCTGGGTTGGGAAAAAAAGGTGGCTTTGTATGCGGACGACCTTATGATTTATACTGTCCATTTGCCACTTGTTTTTCCTAGAATCCTGCAATGTTTAAAAGACGTTGGTGAATTGTCAGGTTATTCTGTTAATTCTGAGAAAACCGAAATTATGTGCTGGAACACCACCTATAATAGCCCTTTAGTCAAGCAGCAGATCAGATATTTGGGGGTTCAAGTTATTTCTGACTTGAATGATCTAGCATATTTCAATTTTGAAAAGATTTGTAAGGAGATCCGTGCTTTGCTTAAGACCTGGGCTGGGCTTCCTTTATCTTTTATAGGGAGAGTTAATGTTCTTAAAATGATTATTTTTCCCAAATTAACTTTTCTGTTTAATGCTATTCCTCTGGAATTCAAGAAAGGTTGGTTTAAAAAGATACAAGCAGATTTAACTTCTTTTGTATGGTCCTCCAGAGGGGTTAGGATCGCTTGGCTTCAGTTATGTAGGCCTATGGGTAAAGGGGGGATTGCGGCTCCAGACTTTTATAAATATTATTTGGCTTTTCATTTGAAGAATGTTCGGTTTTTACTTCGTGACAGTTCAGAATGCACTTTTTTGTGGGCTATATTGACTCAAGAGTTTTCAGCTGCTGGTAGTTTCTTCTTGCATAAGTTTGGTCATCCCAAATTCTTTAAAAAAAATTGTTTGAAACTTCTCAAAGATGCTGCTAGAGTCTGGTGGCTGGCTCGGCAAGCGCTAGGTATTCACTGTTGTAGTTTTTGGGCTTCGATTTGGGAATCGCCTGATACTCCTGAATTTCTTTTAGATAAATTGTCTCTTCCATTGAAGGGTATAATGAGGTGGGGACAAATTATGGAGGAGTCCAGGCTGCTATCCTGGTTTAGGCTCAGGGAGCTAACAGATTACAGGCTTTCCAAGTTTAAATACTTGCAGCTATTGAGTTGGGCGGCTTCCCTTCAAGAGGGGGGGCACTAAGAACTACTGGGAGGAGAGGCTGTTAGGTTTGATTCATAAAGCGATTTCAGTCTGGTATCGGGCGTTGCTTGAAGCTTCGGACTCAGAGGCCTTCCTCCCAGAGAAGAAGTGGGGTAGTGTCTTGCCAGCCCCAGATATAGCGCAGATTTGGGAGTTTTCATTTTCCATGCTTTGGTCAGCTACTAGATCAGTTGCCCTGCAGAAGAACCATCTGTATATAACACACCGGGTTTACTGGACACCCTAGAGGTTAACTGCTTTGGGGAAGGTAGAAAACAAGTGCCCACGTTGTGAGGTGTCTAATGCAGATGATATACACATGTTCTGGAGTTGCCCTAACCTCTTTTCTTTTTGGTCCTCGATTAATGGCTTTCTTAAACAGGCTATTTGCATGGAGGTAGAAGTGACTCCAGTATTAGTGTTTTTCGGGGTTTCTCTGGGTACCTCATAGGACTCTAAGTTGTCTAGATCACATAAGGGTATGATGTTTTTACTGATGTTGCTGGCTAGAAGACAAATATGTTTAAACTGGGTTAAATCTACATCTCTGAATATACGTGACTTGTTTGTATCTGTTAATTATTTTTGTGATTTGGAACGCATGGGCCCGTTGGGTATCAGAGATGAAAGTTGGGCCATTTGGGAGAACTTTGTGCAAACCGTCACCTCAGACATATAGTCCAATGATTATTACCACCTCCTTCTGTCCAGTTTCTTGCCCTGCCCCTCTCTCGTGGCTGGCTGCCGGCTGGTGGTTTTGCAGGTCACGAGTCTTGGTACCATATGTCTGAGGTGACGGTTTGCACAAAGTTCTCCCAAATGGCCCAACTTTCACCCACCTCTCCTCTAGACAGTGACACAAAGGGAGCTGAGGTATAGCCTGCATATCCTGATGGGCCATCTGGGCTTAGGGGAGATGAGGAGTGGTCACTTACACCTGAAAGGGCTGTGCCTGCCCTCACACAATGTAGTCTCCAACCCCCTGGTGTGTGTCTGGAGCCTGGCCTGGGCAAGGCAGGATCTTGAAAACAACAGAGACTTCTCTTTGAATTAGGCCTACTTCAAAGGCAGAAAAGGGTATAAGAAGAGCCCCCAAAACCCCTGAAAATCAGATCACTTTGGGATTCAAGAGGAACCTCTGCCAAGGAGAAGAGCTGAAGAGCTGAGTAGAAGTGCTCTCCCTGCCTGTGACTGTGCTTTGTTGGGCTATCCTGCAGTTGCTGCTTCTTCTTGTGGAAAGGGGGCAAAGACTGGACTTTGCTGTGCATTCCTGCTTGATGAAGAGTCTCCAAGGGCTAGAACTGAGCTTGCCTCCTGTTGTTGAAGTCTCACGGCCATCAAAGACTTCCCCTGCCAGCACCTGGACTCTCTGCTGAGACTCCTACCCTGCCAAATGGTATCCTATCCAGTCCCTGGGCCCTTGAGAGGTGAACCTGGCAGCCAAGAACTGAAAATCCACTCACAGACAGTTGTGCAAGGAAATTTTTTGCGCAGCTTCCAAGTCGCGGCTGATAAAGAGGCGCCGCTGGCTTTGTGGCTGAAATCAACGCTCCACCTGCATCACAACTGGAAGATCAACACAACGCAGCTGAAGAAATGACGCGCAATACCCACTAACGGAGGCTGATAACTACGCAAACCCAACGCAATGCGGTTTTGTGATACCGTGAGACTGGATTTTCAATACAACGGCTCTAGGTGCGGTAAACCAACGCAAAGCGTGCCCGTGACCTGGGGTGCCTGTCCAGATCGACGCATCGTTCTCTTGTGGGAGAGAAGAAGCTACGTACGCCGGCCTAACTGTAGGAGGAATGACTCACGGTCTCGCTTGCGAGTGAGAAATCAACGCATCACTGACCTTTATGGATGCACTCTCACCCGTGCAGTGTAATTTTGATGCTACCCAGGTACTTTTGTGCGCAACAGCATTCTCACTGTTTTCTAAAGGATTTAAGACTCTTAGGTGGTCATTACGACCCTGGCGGATTACTTCCGCCAGGGCCGCGGGACGCGGTGGCACCGCCGACAGGCCGGCGGTGCCCCGCGGGGCATTCTGACCGCGGCGGCTTAGCCGCGGTCAGAGAAGGGAAACCGGCGGTCTCCCGCCGGTTTCCCGCTGCCTGCGCCGGCTTGGGGATTCCGACTCCCCCTCCCGCCATCCAGTTCCTGGCGGTTCTCCCGCCGGGAACCGGATGGCGGGAGGGGGAGTCATGGGGCCCCCGTAAGAGGGCCCCAAAATGTATTTCACTGTCTGCTTTGCAGACAGTGAAATACGCGACGGGTGCAACAGCACCCGTCGCACCTTCCCACTCCGCCGGCTCTATTACGAGCCGGCATCCTCGTGGGAAGGGAGTTTTTCCCTGGGCTGGCGGGCGGTCTTTTGGAGACCGCCCGCCAGCCCAGGGAAAAACTCATAATACCCTCCGCGGTCTTCTGACCGCGGAGCGGTATTATGGAGGGCGGAATTCTGGCGGGCGGCCTCCGCCGCCCGCCGGAATCGTAATCAGGCCCTTATTCTTTTAAAATTCATATCTTGACCAGTGTATGTTGGATTTTTGTTGTTTTGGTCTTGTTTTGTTTAGATAAATATTGCCTGTTTTTCTAAACCTGTGTTGTGTCATTTTGCAGTGTTTTCACTGAGCTACTGTGTGTGTTGGTACAAATACTTTACACATTGCTTCTGAAGTTAAGCCTGCCTGCTTGTGCCAAGGGGGTGAGCTTGAGCTAACTGAGGGTGATTCTCCTTTACCATGACTAGAGTGAGGGTCTTTGCTTGACTACTAACCTGAATACCAACCAAAGACCCCATTCCTAACAGGGGCCAAATGGACGAGCCAATGGCCCTTGACTTACAGACCTTTGTATATAATAAACCCAAACAATTGTGTTGTTTGAGTATACATTTGTCCTGCAATTCCTTTTCTACCTTACTGTTGTTCCTGAGTGACTTGTGTTGTCTGTCCACAGTTGGGAATTCCTGAGACTGCTTGCTGATCAATCTGCTGTTGTTTGCAGCATCTGACTTTGTGTGCAGTGTTGGTGTCCCTCAAGTCAAAGGTATTTGTTGACTGTATGGATATGTGGCCGTAAATACAATGGTGATGTAAACGCATTGTGTACTGTTGGTTATGGTAAGTATTTCATCTTGTGTTTTCCAATGTGAGCATGTATGATGTGAGCCTTGCTTCCCTGATATGGATTATGGCATCATGTGATGTGTGCGAGCTTGAGTTTTGGTGGTGCAGGCATGGAGTGTGTTGAATTGTGCTACCTTTGTTTGCATTCAAGTGTGCATGTGTTCATTTTGCTGATTGTACCTTGCCGCTACTTCATGTAGAAGTATGTCCCATTCAGTTGGAGGTGTATGTGCTTTGTTGACTTGCACTTCCACATTGTGCAGATAGTCATGTCATTTGACTCTAGTTTTGTTTGTCCCTGTGATACATGTAGGGCCAGTTCCAGTGCAAATGTTGTGTTGGACATGTGCAAAATGATATGTGTCCCAGTGCAGCCTCCTTTCCTGAGTGTTCCTGATGCCCCAATCCCTATTGTGCATGGATTCTTTACATAGTGATCTTTGTATATTTGTGTCTTAGACTATTGTTCATCCCATTGTCCTTCCATTGTGTTGCAATATGTGTGTTATGTGTGTCCATTGCAGGGCTGTTTAATGGGAGTGGTGTTTGTGTTTCATGCAACATCCACACATATGTATTTTGAATGTGATGACAATCTATGGCATGTGAGGGATGTGAGTGTGTGAGCTGTATTTGTAGATGTGATGTTGGTGTGTTGTTGGTGTTGTGTGAGACAATGTTGTGTACACTTCACTGTCCCTGTGCCTGTGACGGTCAGCTGTGTGTTTTTGTGTGGTGTTGTGGTGCAAAATGAGTGACCTGCCCAAAGGGGGCTTATTGTGACTCTGCATGCAGGGGCATAGGTAATGGGATGTATGGGGTGCTAGATCCCTGTATTTGTATGTATTTTCTGATAAATATTTGGGTACAGGTGCTCTCAGTTGGGTATGGAGAGGTGTCTGTCAGGTTTCACCAGGAATTTTTACATAAAAACAGACAGCAACGCACACCCACTCTATCCCTTGCTGTTTAGGAAGTCTTCAGAGATGTAGGTTATTTCACAAAACTATTGTGTTTTCTATCAGTACTCCTATCAATCCTTTCCTCCCGTTCCACTGTCCCTTAGGCCCCTGTCATGCATTCTGCTTGTCCTATAATGTATTTCAACATTATATGCCAGCCTGATTGTCGGAAAATCTGAAGGTCTCACCCCCCATAGGTCATTGACCATGCTACGCCTCCTGTGTGCACGTGCCCTTCTTTGGGTAGTATTCTGATGGGGGACACAATGACAAGTGTACTTGGTGCCCATAGCATGACCCCATATGTTGAGGATGACGGTACGACAACCTTTTGTTGCATGACACAGGTAGGTACGTGTGCTTACGGTCGTGGGTGTCCAAGGCGGCTTGGATTTCGGTCTCCTTTGAAGATCAGCAGCAGCAGCAGGACATGTGTGATGGGCTCCATGGCGGCACCGGATGTGTATGGCTTCCTGCAGGAGAATGTCTCCCTTTATAGTCCCCGTTTCCACCTGCCATTACCTCTAGGTTAAGCTGATTGCTGTTGTGCCAAGTAACCAGTGACAAGAATTGTGTTTGTTATCTGAGTAGGGGGTCCAAACCAATGTTCCCTCTAATTATTCTTCCTGATGTGCAGCAATAGAATGTTTGTGTGAACAACCAAGTGATGAGATGTGCAGCTAGGCTTGTCGATCACAACCTCTTAAAGGTAGATAATACGTACTGGCAATCCAATGGGTCTAGCTTTAAAATTAAGGTTACTCCTGATAGCGCGTCCAATCCTTATAAATTACTTATACTTGGACACGTTGGAGGTCGGTGAACCTTTCAACCGGGTTGAGTTCTCCTCATCCAAAAATAATCGGATCCCTCAAATCAATAATTAATAATCCTTTATAATCAATAACCAATACTCAATTAGTAATCAAACAACAATTTAGGAATCAATAGTAATCAGTAATTTGACACACCATGACCTTTCAGTCATGAATAACCACACCTGTTTATTAAAAGTTAATGAGTTTATTTCCCTATATTAACAAAGCTAATACAATATAAGTAAGTCTCAAAATCAAATGGTATACGAACATTACTAGCTGTCCATAGCAACGGAAGAAACGCAATCTACGCAGAATTTGGATTATAATGCATTCAGTTATAGCAATGTAAATCACTAGTAAGAATAACTGAATTTGACTAATTGCATACATCGGTCAGCAGAACAAGATTTCAATTCAGCACGGTGCATCAAATGAATACCTCAACTAACCTCTGATTAGCATTGGCATGTGGGGCTTCATGCAAAACGAATTTAGTCAACATAAATTTAGAAAACTTCTAGCTTGGGCTCTGTCAAAATAAGCAGTTGGTACATAAGAAGGAAAACACAATGCATAATACAATTATCCTTTTATAATTACCAATTACAATCAGCATTCAAGGTAAGTCTTCCTCCTTCAGCTACCGGTTCGATCAGCATGGGGCAGACATCAAAGGGGCAAAGTTTTAGGGCATGTTTTCCTTGCAGCAAATAGGATCATGGGGCAAAAGTTATTGTATGGGCAAGACGGGGTAAAGTTAAAGTTAAAGTCTCTAGGGTGAGAATTCTTAAAGTCTCCTTCTCTCTGGAATAGAGAAAAAGCATCAAAGGGTCATCAAAATGGCTTCTTGAATCTTGCTTCAAAATGGCATCAAAGAAAATGTCTGACTTCTCTTTGTCCGGTGGGTTTCAGTAAGAAACGTTTCATATTCTTCAGGGTCTTCCATTGGAGGGTCCATGGGGTGGTTTCTCTTTGACCAATGAATAGTGTCTTTCCCTTAGTACTCATTTATGCATAAGGTGTCCTTGGAGTTTTGGAACACAAGTGGCAACAAAGTTTGCCAATTGTTTCTGTATCAGTGTCTTTAGTGTCTGCACCCGCAGAAACTGACCTTGCTTCAAAAGGGATGAAACTTGCCTAGCACGAAACCTTGAGATAAGTGTATTAGTCATTCTACTGGAAAAATACAGCCTTAAAGTTTAAAACACATTTTTGTTAATACAAGTGAAAACCACGCAGTTAAATTTGAGACCAGGCAATTAGGCCAAAGCCTCTGCTAAATTTAAGCTAAGCATATAACAGTTTCAACAAGAAAATCATAGAATACATCTGCAATTATGACGGATTACTACATTGTCGATTCTTCATGATTAATTAAGCTCATCTATAATAGTGGCAAACTACTTCGTGGGCACATTTTCCTACATACATTATTTTCTTTGCTAAAATCACATTGCCTTGTACGATTTTGTTACATGATATATGAGTGTTTGTTAGTCTTTCTTTTTCTGCTTCATCAATCCCTCCTCTGATGACTAATTATGTCATCACATTAAATCTTCCATCACAAATTTTATTTCATTAAAATTCTGTTTAATAATCTTGCATTTCAGTCATCTCCCTCTTCCTTTTGTTCCCTTTGATTTTTCCCTGTATATTTCTACTATTTTATTTTGTTCTTTCTTTTCTCTTCTCCTCCTGTTTCTTGATTTCAATATTTTAATAGCTTTCCATATTCCCCAAATAGCTATTAAGCAAATTAATATTATTAATATCCCTTTTACTATTTTCAGTAATATTCTGTTCCAAATGTTGCTTAGCAAATTTCCTACAGAAGCAAATCCTTTTCCAACCTTTTCCCATACTCCTGGTTCTTTCAATTCTTTCAAATCTGCACTATCGTTAGTTAAATTTGCAAGCATATTTCTAATTTGTCTACTGTTGTCTGGTATATATGAACAACAGTGACGTGCACTAAGCATTTTGCAAACGCCGCCATTCTTTGCTAAAAGAATATCTAAAGCAAGCCGATTTTGAAGAGTCATAGCTCTTTCTGCAGCAAGTTCAGCATCAATCAGGATCATGGCTCCTGAGAATTTTGTCAGCATGTTATCCACAATAGTAGACAACTTTCGTATTTTTATTGAATTCAATATAACTCCTACGGAAGGAATCATTGCTCCAAATATATCTCGTACCACACCAGAAGCTGTCTCCCTTTTCTGAATACGATGTAATTCAGACAGCTTTGTAAATTTCTTTAAGTCGTCCAGTTGATAAATCTTTGGAGAAACTATTCCAAAATGACATCTCCCATACCATCCTTTTGGAAGACGATAATAGGCATTGAGTCCACAAATATAGTATACTCCTGGAGTAGCTGGATCTAGGCCATTAAAGATGAACGTCCATTTACTCTGGACTAAAAACACGTGTTTACATTCACTCGTTCCTACAAAGATTGTGTCACAGTATGATTTAGGTCTATATATACAAAGCTTCCCTATAGTGTCTAAAGCCAGTTTCCCTTGTGTCTTTATTGCGGCAAAAGCATAGTTATCTACAGATGCCCTTTTGTGTAATTCTTTTTCTAATTTTTCTTTTACCATTTTCCTTCTATCTTCAGTGTGATCTAAAAAGCTTTTCTCTGCAGGTGAAAGCAAGCATGTAAGGTTTTCTTTATGTGCGTGAACTGTGGAAAAAGGCGATAATGGTTCAAAGAAACCCCTAACTAATTTTATATAATAATCTCTTGCTACTTTACTCAGGTACTCAATTATGGGGACATATGAAAATACAACATCATGATTGGAATAGAAGTATTGAATATACTCCTGACCATAAAATCTTGTTAGTAACAAACTACATGTTATTCCATACGTAAGCGGCATGCTATGATATGTCACTCCTTCTATGACTGAGGTAGGTATTTGTGTGCATAAATAACAATCTTTCGCATCCATTGTGTCAACATACTCATTCAGCAAGCGATAGAAGACATTAGACGAAAGTTCTTTCTTGTCATGTAAATATTTTTCGTCTTGTTTGAGTTTCTTCAAAGGAGTTAGTTCAGTTATAGTTTTAAAGGTAGAAGCATCATTCGCGTCTCTTTCATTCCCTCCATGCATTCCAAGAATTATTGCCATAATTATTAGTACACATGCAGTTAATTAGACCTATACACATCAATCAATCAATCATTTATAGAGCGCGCTACTCACCCGAGCGGGTCTCAAGGCGCTGGAGGGGGGGGGAGTTACTGCTGTTCGAAAAGCCATGTCTTGAGGAGTTTCCTGAAGGCGCGATGGTTCTGGGTAGTTCTTAGGTGTGCGGGGAGGGAGTTCCATGCTTTGGCTGCCAGGTAGGTGAATGATCTTCCTCAGGCGGTGGTTCTGCGGATCCGTGGGACGGTGGCGAGAGCGAGGCTGGCTGAGCGGAGCTGGCGGGTGGGCGTGTAGAACGAGAGGCGGCTGTTGAGGTATTCGAGGCCCATGTCGGTGAGTGCTTTGTGTGCGTAGGTGAGGAGCCTGAAGGTGATCCTCTTGTTGATGGAGAGCCAGTGCAGGTGTTTCAGGTGGGCGGATATATGGCTGTGGCGAGGAATGTCGAGGATGAGGCGTGCGGAGGCGTTCTGTATGCGTTGTAGACGTTTCTGAAGCTTGGCGGTGGTTCCTGCGTATAGAGTGTTTCCGTAGTCCAGTCGGCTTGTGACGAAGGCATGGGTAACTGTCTTTCTGGTTTTGGCGGGAATCCATCGGAAGATTTTCCGATGATGACGAGACAGCGTTAACTTGCTTGGTCATTGTGAGGCGGGGGTCCAGGATGAATCCGAGGTTGCGTGCGCGATCCGAGGGGGTTGGTGGGTGCCCAGCGCCGTGGGCCACCAGGAGTCATCCCAGGCGGATGGGGATTGTCCGAGGATGAGGACCTCCGTCTTGTCTGAGTTCAGTTTTAGGCGGCTGAGCTTCATCCATTCCGCAACGTCTTTCATTCCTACCTGTACGTTGGTTTTGGCGGTGGTTGGGTCTTTGGTGAGGGAGAGTATCAGTTGGGTGTCGTCGGCGTAGGAGATGATGTTGAGTTTGCGTGCGATAGCGGTGAGGGGGCTCATGTAGATATTGAAGAGGGTTGGGCTGAGCGAGGATCCTTGGGGTACGCCGCAGATGATCTCGGTGGGTTCTGAGCGGAAGGGAGAGAGGTGGACTCTCTGGGTTCTGTCGGAGAGGAATGAGATGATCCAGTCTAGAGCCTGTCCTAGGATTCCAGTGGTGCGGAGGCGGGTTATTAGGGTGCGGTGGCACATGGTGTCGAAGGCTGCCGAGAGGTCCAGGAGGATGAGGGCGGTTGTTTCTCCGTTGTCCATCAGGGTCCTGATGTCGTCGGTGACAGCGATGAGGGCGTTTTTTGTGCTGTGGTTGGCTCGAAATCCAGATTGGGATGGGTCGAGTGAGTTGTTAGCCTCAAGAAAGGTGGTCAGCTGCTTATTGACGGTCAGGAAGGGAAGAAGAGAGATGGAGCGGACGTTCTTCAGCTCATTGGGGTCTGCCGTGGGTTTTTTCAGGAGGTCATTGATTTCTGCGTGTTTCCAGCTCTCGGGGAAGGTGGCTGATGCGAACGAGCTGTTGATGATGTTCCGGAGATGGGGTGCGATGACGGTGTCGGCTTTGTTGAAGATGTGATGGGGACAAGGGTCAGAGGGGGAGCCCGAGTGGATGGTGTTCATGGTGCTTCTGGTCTCTTCTGAGCTGATGGGGGTCCAGGAGCTGAGGGTAGTGGTGGGGCTGCTGGTTCCGTGGTAGGGGGCGGGGTCTGGGGTCAGAAGCTGTCGTGTAGATCTGCGATCTTTCGGTGGAAGAACGTAGCGAGGGAGTTGCAGAGTTCTTGTGAAGGTGTGATGTCGTTGGAGCTGGCGCTAGGGTTGGAGAGCTCTTTGACGATGTTGAAGAGTTCCTTGCTGTTGTGGGTGTTGTTGTCTAGTCGCTCTTTGAATGATGTCCTTTTGGTGGAGAGGATCAGCTGGTGGTGCTCACAGGTGGCGATCTTGAGAGCTGTCATGTTTTCTGTGGTTCGTTCCCTGCGCCAGGTTTTTTCGAGGGTTCGGCAGGATTTCTTAGATTCTTTGAGGGCGTCCGTGAACCATGGGGGTTTCCTGATGCTGGTCCCGCCTGGGATTTTTTTAAGTGGTGCGAGGTTTTCGGCACAGTTGGTGATCCACTGTGTGAGGCTGTGGGCTGCATTGTTGGCGTCGTTGATGTTGGCTGGTGGGTTATGGTTCAGTGTTGAGAGGAGCTGCTCTGTGGAGATTTTGTTCCAGCGTCTGCGGGGGATTTGTTGTGTGCAATGGTGGTGAGTCTCCCGTTTGAAGGTGAAGTGGACGCATCTGTGGTCGGTCCAGTGTAGTCCGGAGGAGTGGCTGAAGGAGACGTGGTTGCTGGCGGAGAAGATGGGGTTGAGTGTGTGGCCAGCGGTGTGGGTGGGGGTGCTCACCAGTTGCTTGAGTCTGAGGTTGGCGAGGTTGTCGAGCAGGGTGGTGGTGTTGAGGTCGTTGTTTTTCTCCAGGTGGAAGTTCAGATCCCCGAGGAGGATGTATTCTGGTGAGGCTAGGGCGTGCGGGCTGATGAAGTCTGCGATGGTTTTGCTGAATTGGGTGCGTGGGCCCGGGGGTCTGTAGATGAGTGTTCCTCTGAGGGTGGTTTTGGGGTCGGTGTGAATCTGGAAGTGTACGTGTTCGGCGGCGAGGGGTGTGTCTTCGGTGGTGGTCGTGATGTTGATGGTGTTCCTGTAGATGATGGCGATTCCTCCTCCGATTTGGTTGACGCGGTCCTTCCGGGCGATCTTGTAGCCGTCGGGGATTGCTATGGCGATGTCTGGGGCCGAGGAGGCGTTCAGCCAGGTTTCTGTAATGAAGGCGACGTCTGGTGCTGTTGTGTCCAGGAGGTCCCATAGTTCGATGGCGTGCTTGTGGACGGAGCGTGTGTTGAGGAGGATGCACTTGAGGTGGTTGTTGTTGTTGCGAGGGCCGGTGGGTGGTCTGCAGGTTCGGAGGCATGTGTATTTGCAGGCTCGACAGGTGAAGGGTCCATGGGTTCGTTTTGGGCTGGCTTGGTAGCAGGTGGCTGTTCGTCCGTTGTTGAGGGCGTTGAGGGAGGCGGAGTCGTATCTTAGTCGGGTGCTATGTGTGCGGTGGGGGCCAGGGGTTCTGGCGCTGGGCGCGGTCCAGGCGCGGACGGGCGCAGACGGGCTTGCCTATGGCGCGCCCATAAGAAGGGAGGAAGGGAGGAGGGGTCAGCTGGGAGGCGGGAGGGAAGGTCAGCAAATGGGAGCAGGGGGGGCGGGGCCGCACGGGTGGCAGCGGCGGGAAATGGAAAGCGCACAAGAAAGGGAAAAACAAAAATAGAAAAATGCTAATAAAGGAAACGAACGCAAGATCAACGTGGCAGGGGCCTGGGCAGGCGGAGCTGCAGCAGCGGGGAAGCCACCTACCCAAGGGTCAAGGGTCGCTGTCTCTGCTGCGTAGCGGCCGCCATAAGAAGGGAGGAGAGGAGGAGGGGTCAGCTGGGAGGCGGGAGGGAATGTCAGCAAATGGGAGCAGGGGGGGCGGGGCCGCACGGGTGGCAGCGGCGGGAAATGGAAAGCGCACAAGAAAGGGAAAAACAAAAATAGAAAGATGCCAATAAAGGAAACGAACGCAAGATCAACGTGGCAGGGGCCTGGGCAGACGGAGCTGCAGCGGCGGGGAAGCAACCTACCCAAGGGTCAAGGGTCGCTGTCTCTGCCGCGCAGCGGCCGCCATAAGAAGGGAGGAGGGGTCAGCTGGGAGGCGGGAGGGAAGGTCAGCAAATGGGAGCAGGGGGATGGGGCCGCACGGGTGGCAGCGGCGGGAAATGGAAAGCACACAAGAAAGGGCAAAAAAAAAATAGAAAAATGCCAATAAAGGAAACGAACGCAAGATCAACGTGGCAGGGGCCTGGGCAGGCGGAGCTGCAGCGGCGGGAAGCGAACTACCCAAGGGTCAAGGGTCGCTGTCTCTGCCGCGCAGCGGCCGCCATAAGAAGGGAGCAGGGGAGGAGGGGTCAGCTGGGAGGCGGGAGGGAAGGTCAGCAAATGGGAGCAGGGCGGGGCTGCATGGGTGGCAGCGGCGGGAAATGGAAAGCGCACAAGAAAGGGGAAAACAAAAATAGAAAAATGCCAATAAAGGAAACGAACGCAAGATCAACGTGGCAGGGGCCTGGGCAGGCGGAGCTGCAGCGGCGGGGAAGCGACCTACCCAAGGGTCAAGGTTCGCTCACATCTATTTACAATATTTCATTTTATGTCCTTGTGTAGTGTAGTCTGTCATGATCTATATAGAATCAGAAAGTTGAAGACACCTTATCAAATCAGATTTGCAGATATATAAAGGTTGAACGAGGTCAAAGTACACACAGTTTTCTTTAGCAGCTTAGTCTCTTATCGGTTTAGCAGCATTGTCTCAAAATCGGTTTCAAAAGTCAATCAGGTTATCAATGTCTTATTCGGTAATGTTCATGAAATTTCACTTTTCAAGTACCAAAGTGTTGTTCTGCTTCTTCGTTTTCATGACTGAAAGATAGAAATTTGTCTGACCAATCGTTAGTGGCTGTGTATGCCCATTCTGGGCCAGAATATCTTCTGCTCGGTATTCTTTTCCTTTTCAATTTTGCATCTCCTTTTGATTCTCTTTCGCTTATGTCTTGTTCTTTGGCTGTGTCTTTTTCTTCATTTGATTTGGTTATGATAGACACTTCCTTTCTTTTCTCCTTCAATTTTGGCCATTTGTTTTCGTTCAATGTCTTCTTAGTCTTTGATATGCTTTGTCTTCATTTCGCGTTGTTTTCACCTGATGGACCTGCAACCGGCTCTGGAAGAATTTGAACAATTTCACTCTGCTCTGTCTTGTCTCCTTCCCCTAGGAGGTCAACCAGGTTTTCTCCTTTGTTTTCCTGTATCGTCTGCTTCTGGGAAAGCCCTCCTCTTATTAGGCTCCCCTGCTTCTTCACCTGGGATAGGATCTTTGTCACCTCCAGGATCTTTGTCACTCCCTGAGGCTTCTTCTCTGTTGTCCTCAAAAGGATTGACTTCGTCTTCCTCAGAGAATATTTCATCTGTCCCAATTTCTTCTTGTTCGCTTTCAGGCTCTCTTCGTTCTGTTTCAGTGCCTGGTACTTTCCTGTTAGCTGTTGGTAATTTCAGCGCTTCAATTTCCTCTTCTGTGGGACACGTCACCCTCTTCGTGTGACTGGCGTGAATCCAGTTGGGAACTCCCGCACACTTCACAGCGGTGGTAGTTGTCAGAATCACTTGAAAAGGTCCTTTCCAACGGGGTTCCAGACATGACTTCCTCACGTGCTTCTTTATCACAACCCAGTCACCTGCTTTCAGGGTGTGTCCTGGACCTTGGATCGGTGGCAAGGTGGTTGCCTCCACCTGGTGAGAAAAAGAGCGGACCACATCAGCCAGACCTTTGCAGTAGTCCAATACCATATCATCTGTAATATTTACAAGAGCATTTGCAGGAACTGCTGGAAGTCTCATGGCTATGCCCATGAGAATTTCGTGCGGTGATAGTCCAGTTTTTCATAGTATGCATGTATCGACTCCTTAACCTCCTGTGCTGTCCTGTCAATATTCTGCCAATCTACATTTTTCGACGCAACTTTTGTTTTCAGGTACTCAATCACTTTATGGTACATGCTCATTACCGTAGGCGATGGTGCACCTGTGTCCCTATCTCTTTCTGGTTCACTTGTTGGCCAATCTACAGCCCTTTTACAGTCTTCCCACAAATCTGCCGGAACTACAATTTCAAATAAAGTATTCAGGTCTTTCCAAAGAAATTTTGCGAGTTTCACATTGGTAACATGGTTATAAGATCATCATTCTGTTGTACTTTCTCATTCCGATCTGGGGTACTTTCTTTCTTCTTATCCTTTTTCTTAACCCACCTGCTTTCCCACTTGTCTAGACATCTCCAAACCTGCGCGCTTTGCAGTATCTCTTTAAGGTGTGTTTTCATTCCTGCAGACCTCATGTGTTCAAAATCTTTTGTATCAAAGTCTAACCTGTAACTCCTGCTTAAGTGCTTGGTTCTACTTATGTCTATTTTGTGCCTGTCTGCAATTTCTTGTAACCTCCTATGTATGCTGCTTAATTCTCTAGTAATTCTAGGGCAAATGTATCTCAGCTCTTCTTCTGTGTATGATTCTAACCTGTTCAGACCCATCGTTCCCTCTACTAGTTCATCTGCTTCCATGCCCAATCTTATTTTATTCAAATATTCTTCTCCTTTCCCGCTGGGTGTACTCTGTGGGGAGTTCAGGCTGTTCAACCATTGTGTTAACTGTTGTGCGTTTAGTCCCATTAATGTGGCATTTACGTCTACTGCTACTGATGGTTTCTGTAACATTTCTGTTTTTGAAGTCAGCGGTACTATTAGTGGTGGACTTGACCTTACCACAGTTGACGGAGCACAAATTGGAATTGGACTAAATTCCAACAAAGACCCAGATCTATTTGACAGTGTTCCTACCGGAGTCGTTTCTTGAGTATTTTCTATGTATCTCCTCCCTGTCTCATTTTGTGTCATTACCCCTTGATCGCATACACTTGGCTTTGCCTGTATATATAATGGTAATGGTGGACCTACAGTGATAGGCAAAGATATTGCGTCCGGATTCTGTCTGTTCCCGAAATTCTGTGGCATGTTAATTCCCACATTATGGTTCATCATTGCTGGCATGTCTGACTGGTTTTCTGCTGTTTGAATGTATTTTGGCACTTCTTGCATCTGCTTTTGAGGCATCAAAATTTGTGTTGATTTGGTTTGAATCAATGTCAGTCTTTGGTAATTCTGTCCTCCCTGCACCATTAAATTAGAAGTCATTTCCAAATTATGCTCATCATAATAGCGCCTTTGAACCTGTGGCTGATAATCACTAACAGGTTTCAGTTTAGTTATGTCAGGATACATTCTCTGAACTTGTGGTATTTCTGGTGTATAAGGCATATCGGGACTACTTTGCCTCTGCAATATTCTCAAATTCGGGGCTACAGTACCCTGTATTGGTTCTGGAGGGGCAGTACTAGTGCTTAGGCCATTTTCGTATGGTGGTGGACGCTCATTTAGCAATTGCAGAATGAACTCCTCATCGTCCGATTCATCTGACCTTTTCGGGTTTCTATTGTTTTCTCTATCTCTGGACTGACTCCTGTTTGTTTTATAGGTAGCTTTCTTTCCTTCCATCTCTGCTTCATCAGTAATTGCTGGAAACAATTTAACTCCCTGCAATAAATCTGATCTCCAAACCTTTTGAGTACTATCCCATCTAGCATCCGCTAGTGTCTTTTCTACTTTTCTCACTCTTGTCTCAAATTTCTTTTGTAGTTGCCTTCTAGCCATTTGTTCCCAAATTGCTAATGCTTCAAACTGTGCTGGTCTTGGAGGTATTTTCATGTTGTATAGCGCAAATCTTAGATTCTCCAAAATTCTTAGGTTAAACGTCCCATGGATGGGAAACGCTACACTTCCATGCTTTTCTGTTAATTTACACCATTGCTTTAACCAAATACATGGTGCGACACCCTTTTCTTCAATCACGATGTAAGCTGGTGTACCCTCAGGCTTTGTTTCTTCTCCTACGTTTGCTTTAATATATACATCTCCCCTTAAGGCACTCTTAAGTGCTTTGAAAAATTTCATCTTTCCGTCTTTTATTTTCTTTAAAATGTAATCAATAAGTGACTTTAATTCCCGGAATACTCTTTGCTTGCCTTTCCCCACCAATTGCGCTTCACAGACTGCGTCCAATCCGTGCGCGACCCTTCTCACCAACCAACTTATCCCAGCGCGGCTCCTAGTGACACACCCACACCCACACACGGCGGCTGACAAAGCCTTGCGGCTTGTCCTCCTTCCTTCAGCTTCACTCAAAACTAATTTCTGCAATATATCACGAGCACTAACCAAAAAGTAGAAAACAAATCTGTCGGTTTACTACAGGAAAGGTAATACAATTCCTTCAGAAACCTTAGGGATTTTTCACTAGCCTCTGCAGTTATTCCATCTTTCTTGGTTTCCCACTTTCGCAAGCAAAATTTGACCTGCAAACTTTACTCTCAACTGATCAATGAACTATTCTAGTGCACCTTATAATTCGTCAAATCTCAAAGTCGAAAATGTTCTTTTATTCCTCAACATTCGTACTGACTTGTTGACCACGCTCGATCAACCTATTAAACCGAACAAATTACAACATCAATCAAGTGTCTCATACACTTTTTCAACATACTCCGGAGTCTCTTGACCTCGCAGGGCCCGTCTCAACATCAACAACCACGTGGACAATTTTTCTTGCACAAAGCGCTACACACATGTGAAGTTCAACGACTTCCCTACTCTCACTCTTTGGAGTATCACTCCTCTAAAATTTTGATTGGAGTTCGTAACCCCCTAAAATCCTCGCAAACTTCACAGTTCATCTGCGGCATAAGCTGTGCAAGCGCGAAACCCTAACTTCACTCATACTGTCACTAGAAACGCCGAAAACATTCTCACACCTCTATTTCCTCCATTCGCAAGCTCCGAGATTCCGGGAAAGTCATTGGGGATTTAGGGCATCATCATCTCTCCAACTTGTTTTATCAAAGAAAAATTCTAACTTGAATCCATCTATTGTTCGGATGGGGTCCCAAAGGGCTAAACCATCAAACTCTGCTACCATCTACTGGTAGCGCATCCAATCCTTATAAATTACTTATACTTGGACACGCTGGAGGTCGGTGAACCTTTTAACGGGGTTGAGTTCTCCTCATCCAAAAATAGTCGGATCCCTCAAATCAATAATTAATAATCCTTTAAAATCAATAACCAATACTCAATTAGTAATCAAACAACAACTTAGGAATCAATAGTAATTAGTAATTTGACACACCATGACCTTTTAGTCATGAATAACCACACCTGTTTATTAAAAGTTACTGAGTTTATTTCCCTATATTAACAAAGCTGATACAATATAAGTAAGTCTCAAAATCAAATGATATACGTATACGAACATTACTAGCTGTCCATGGCGACGGAAGAAACGCAATCTACGCAGAATTAGGATTATAATGCATTCAGTTATAGCAATGCAAATCACTAGTAAGAATAACTGAATTTGACTAATTGCATACATCGGTCAGCATAACAAGATTTCAATTCAGCACGGTGCATCAAATAAATACCTCAACTAACCTCTGATTAGCATTGGCATGTGGAGCTTCATGCAAAACGAATTTAGTCAACATAAATTTAGAAAACTTCTAGCTTGGGCTCTTTCAAAATAAGCAGTTGGTAAGAAGGAAAACACAAAGCATAATACAATTATCCTTTTATAATTACCAATTACAATCAGCATTCAAGGTAAGTCTTCGTCCTTCAGCTACTGGTTCGATCAGCATGGGGCAGACATCAAAGGGGCAAAGTTTTAGGGCATGTTTTCCTTGCAGCAAATAGGATCATGGGGCAAAAGTTATCGTATGGGCAAGACGGGGTAAAGTTAAAGTTAAAGTCTCTAGGGTGAGAATTCTTAAAGTCTCTTTCTCTCTGGAATAGAGAAAAAGCATCAAAGGGTCATCAAAATGGCTTCTTGAATCTTGCTTCAAAATGGCATCAAAGAAAATGGCTGACTTCTCTTTGTCCGGTGGGTTTAAGTAAGAAACGTTCCAAATTCTTCAGGGTCTTCCATTGGAGGGTCCATGGGGTGGTTTCTCTTTGACCAATGAATAGTGTCTTTCTCTTAGTACTCATTTATGCATAAGGTGTCCTTGGAGTTTTGGAACACAAGTAGCAACAAAGTTTGCCAATTATTTCTGTATCAGTGTCTTTATTGTCTGCACCTGCAGAAACTGACCTTGCTTCAAAAGGGATGAAACTTGCCTAGCACGAAACCTTGAGATAAGTGTATTAGTCATTCTACTGGAAAAATACAGCCTTAAAGTTTAAAACAAGTTTTTGTTAATACAAGTGAAAACCACGCAGTTAAATTTGAGACCAGGCAACTAGGCCAAAGCCTCTGCTAAATTTAAGCTAAGCATATAACAGTTTCAACAAGAAAATCATAGAATGCATCTGCAATTATGACCGATTACTACATTGTCGATTCTTCATGATTAATTAAGCTCGTCTATAATAGTGGCAAACTACTTCGTGGGCACATTTTCCTACATACATTATTTTCTTTGCTAAAATCACATTGCCTTATACGATTTTGTTACATGATATAGGAATGTTTGTTAGTCTTTCTTTTTCTGCTTCATCACTCCTTAGTAACTGACCAGTTTAAGCACTGAATAGGTCATCATACATGCACTCTTGTCACTCATCCTTGCACTGGTGCACGCACTAATAACTTATTAATTCCTGCATTCGCCCACTTAAACAACCACAATACAATGTTTACACCAGTCAACCCACACATGCAAGATAAATGAAAACAAAAGTAGAAAAAAGAAAACATGCTATTGTTTTAAGATCACACATGTATGCTTGCAATAACACAATTAAACAAAGGAGGTGGAAATCATGCTTGGTATTGTACATAGTGGTGTATAGTTACAGCTGACTCCATGTTAGAACTGTGCTGGACATCCTGCAATACTAAAGACAATGATACAGTATGAATAATATCATTCCATGATAGTCAGCTAATTTAGATGCAGCTGATATGCAGGTTTCAGTACACTGCAGGTAAAGTGGGCGTCAAGCAAGTAGCCAGTTAGGACTACTGTTTTAGGCTGTAGTATGCTTTAAAAATGAAAATAAAATGAGGAGAAGGAAATAAATAAAAGGCACCTATAGGTAAAAAATGGAAAATTAAAAGTCTACCAGCTTTGGCATTGAGGCGCACTCATTTTCAGATGGACGTGCACATCTGATCAGACAAATGCTGTTACTTACAGGGCAAGCGAGCAAATGACTGAAGTGGGTTTACCTGTTGCTCATGCTTTAAGCTGTCATGGTTGGAAGGAGAGTGTAAATTATGCCCGTACAGACCAGTGGGAGAAGAGAGATGGCCAATTTCCCCTTTATTTTTTTGGACTTACATTTATATGTACTTATTTTTTTAGTGATTATTCTTGACAGGAGCCTGGAAGACAATGTAACCTGTCAGCGTTTTGAAGAGATGCTAGCAGGAAGTATTACAGTTCAAATCTTGAACCCTCAACGATTATTAAAAAGCTTAATCAGTACCAAATTCCGTACCTAAAAATTGTAATCTGGGTGATTCCAAGTAACAAAATACATCTGCAGGCTTTAACAGGGTGCAATAACAATCGATCCGTAAAGGCCTATTGACGTTAAGGGGTGTTTCATAGTAAAAAAAAACATGCCTACTGTCTTTGTCAGACCTTTTCATATATGAGACAGATCAGACCTATGACACCTGAACAACTCTTCCCATTGAACCGGTCAGGTCCCTAGCATTTGTCATTGGCTCGTCACCGTAATCAAGTCAGACCATCTATATTGAGTTTAAGCTTTCCTGCAAGGCAACCATCAGGTATACTGCAATAAAATTACAAATATGTACAAAATTATAGTTGTCTACACAAATGCCGAATTTGCATTTTGTGTAATTATGCATTAATTTTGCATAATTTTTCCCAAATTGTGAGAATGTGAATTTTATACACATCTAAGTTTTATTGCATTATGTTTTAGTTTGACACGTTTTTGTGTTCCATTTTTAGGGTGGCTAGGGAGTTTTCTGTTGAACATATTAACCAAATGTTCCCAGTCCGAAGATGGTATCAAATAATTACTAATCGGGTGTAATTTCTAGATAATTATTTGTTATTCTTCTGTGAATAATCTGCTTCATTTTATTTCGTGGTTGAGGTAGAGGCAGTCTGGCTAAGAGATTCACTTTGTTACACTGCTTCAACACTTCTGTGGAATGCATTATTTTAACTCACTGATTTTATGAATCACTCAAACACTTCTACACTAACCTTTTCATACTCTCATTTGCTTACTGACAAGCTTATTTTCTCAGTCACTGCTTTCAGATACCTAGTGCATGTATTTTCAGTCACCAGTTAAAGTGCACTCTGTTACTATCATTCGAAGCACCTGCTGTGGGAGAGGCTAATCATCAACCTTTGACTTGATGCAGGAGCATTAGACGCACATGCACACACACAAGACTGCTCTGCCTCCTCAAATTAAGAAACTCTGAAAACTTGTGTGTCTGAGCTTATATTGTCACCAGGAAGAATGGGGAAACTCGCATACAGGTAGCATGTAATGCTAGTCTGTATCCTCACAAAACTGGTGCACAATGAACTCGCAGCTTGCAAACCCTCCAGTCCAAAAAGAAAACATAAACCTGAGACCCAGGGAGATACTACAAAAAAAACTGAGTGGGTGATGAAATTGCCACACTTCGCCTTGTTGTTCTCTAGGGGTGAGCAGAGGGACATGGCAGACTGGCCTGAGGCTGTAGTGAAAGCTTTGGTGATTCTTTCCTGCTCCTACAGGACTAGCCTCCATTAGCATTTGTAAAGACAAACACACCGTCTTCAAAAATGCATTTAGTAGTGCAGCATCAACATCAGCGGCACTTCAAAGGATCAAATAAAGTACTTAATTGAATCCTTTGTAGTGCGCGCTGATTGTAGGTATGTGCGCCGAAGGAAACCTATGTGTGCGCGCCCGCTCAGGCGCACAGTTTAGAGGGAACTATGGTCCAAACCCCTCAACAATAACCCAATTTCTTTCAAGTATATATTTACAAAGTTCCTCTCCTACTTAATGTATAAATAGTATCTTTTCTCCATCAAATCAGATTTTGAAAATTAATTAAGGAATATATTTGAAGCATAGTTTGCGCATCCGCCCCTCCCCATTACCATTACCTGTGCACTGTCTCCTGCTCTTCTGAAATTGGTGCTTTTTGGCTGAAGGGAGGTGCTCTCCTCCCAAAAACAGCTATGCATGCTGTTTCAAGCATATGCTAGGCCTACAATTCTGTATCCCGAAGCTTGTGTAGGCATAGCTGGATGCTCAGCTTCCTGCTTATGCCCATGCCCAACCAACCTTCTTTGTTGTTGTTACTCTTGCAATTAACTCCATCTTCACCTCCCCTTTTTTCTCCTCACTCTATCATAGACGGGTTTGCCTTGGTCGCTGTCAACCTTGTGACTTCAACCATACATTCAGCTACTGTATCGGTACCCTATCCATGTTGTCATTTTTGTCACAAAAACTAATGAAGACATTTTTTTTAAACCAAACTTGGAAGCATTTTGTCAAGTCAGGATGTAGGAGGAACATGGGAAGGAAAACATGTTGGAGATGGCACCTAGGACAAATGGAAATAACACCATGAGACATGTAACATCTACATTTCCCAGAGACAGAGTTTTCGCAACAAGAGGATCAGCAAACTCAGACCAACTCCCGGGTCAAAAGTGGAAAACAGTGTATATGGGCCTGACTCATACTGAACTCCCTTGCCTGGCAAAATACTCCTTGCTATTGGAGTTAGTTCATATCCTTCTCCTGTAGTGACATGTTATCTGCCTCTTTACCCCTTTGTTTATTTTCTCTTTCCTATCCAGACTTCCTCTATCTTGGTGCTGCCTTTGTCTTCACCGTTGCCTCCTGTGTTGGGTTCGTAGCACACCGGGGACTAGTTACAGCATATCTTCTGCTTGCTACACCAAAGTACCAGTCTGTGGTATTTGTGTTTTTTGCTTCCCTCCTGTTGTATGACCCCTTAGAATCTTGATATGTTTCAACGTGAGGTACTGAGCCTAAGGAATCCAGGCCCGATCTTCCAATAATAGGCAGGCAGGCTATCTTTCTCTCTTTCACTCTCTCTTTCTTTCTCTCTCTCTATCTCAGTTCCCTCACATCTTTGACACTCTTTGTTACCATCCCTGACCTACATCAAGGGAGTGAGTCATCCTCTAGGAGAAGAGGGAGAGATTGCCGTTGACATCCTCATTCTTGCAGTACAGAGTCCATGACACATAGTAAATAAAAGTTATAATCCCATCTAGGTCTGTTCAGGGAAAAGTCTATCAAAGCCTACACGGTGAAATAGCATTTTGTTTCACACTAGCAAGAACACACTAACCACTATTTGTAGCATGCTCTATTTGAAAATATTAGTAAGCATCCTGTCATGTGGGCCTACAAGGGATACTTTAGGAGCTACTTATGAAAACATAAAAATAGGCTTTTCCTACATAACACAGGTATTTTCCTTGCATTGTGCTACTGAAGAGCGTTGATTTGAACTACAGCCCAGCTGATACACAGTGGTGCTACTGGCAGACATATACTTTTGTCATATATAAGGGTGGTATACATACTGTCACCCACAAGACAGTAAATCATAAAATAGGTGCATTTTAAGCACCAACTTCAATGGACTTCCAGAGCACTTAAATAATCCAAACAGGAAGCTCCAATGTAAGTTACTGCCATTTAGCGGTGGTAATGCATATGGACCCATAAATTCAACAATTTGACACACGAAAAATAGAGAGAATGTAATTTCTAATCTATCTATCTATCTAGTTACAGGTAGGACCTACTTTCCATATGAAATGCATGTTTTTGTTTTGCTAATAATTTTGGCATCATTTGATAAATCTTCACAACATTTTCAGAACAAGTTTGTCACACATTTCAGCTGCTGTCTGGAAAGTTTTGGGGTGATTCGTGAAGAGGGGGTGAGGAAATTGTTGCATAGATGAAAGACCGCCGCAGTCCCACCAGCACACCAGCAAATCTAGACCACAGCGTTTTCGTGAGATAAGCCAATACATCTGTTGGAGCGTGGACCAATTAGGAGATGGCTTTCTACTGATGTGACTGTGGTGGTCCAACCTCCACATCTGAGCTGGTGAAAAGGGAGGAAGATAAGGCTGAAACTAACCTGTACTCTGCTTCACACATCCTGTGCCACCATGGAGGAGATTATACATGCACTTCCCTGCTTGAGCTGCTAGATGATGCCCAAAACCGATGATGTTGTAGATGCAACTAATGGTGAGCTAAACACTTACCCATTTCCATCAACTCCACAGCAAATCGATGCCCGCCATGGACCTAGCATGGGGTCTGTGATCCGTGGGACAAACATATTTTGTGCGCCCCTGTTTAGAATTGTACTCAATGTGTGACCCAAACACAACCCTATAATGCCCTCTATGGCCAGGACACTGCACAGCCACACTCTACAATAGTTTATATTTGTGCACATCCCATAATAAAGGATAGTGATGTGTCTATACCATTGTGCCACACAACAGCAACTCCTCATCAATATCACACTTACAAATCTAAGTGACATCCTCACATTGTCCACATGCCATGGCCTGTTGTGATATAAAAGATATATCTGTATTGATGTGTCATTGAACTTAAAACACACCTTCTCTGCTAAATCTCTATAATGGACTCCTACATATCACCCACATTGCAAGATAATATAAGGTAAATGGGATGCAAAATAATTAGTGTCAGAAACATTCAATGGTCACAATGTAAGGAATCCCTACAGAGTAGGTTTGCCTCTACCAGGGAGACCCCTGGAAGCCTGGTGCCCTGGGCCACATTCCACTTTGCACATGCCTCAAAACCACTATTTGCACAGGAACTGAGGCTTGATGTATGTCAGGGACAACCAATAGTATAACCAAGTGCCGTGCATGTGTGGGAAATGGGTAAGTACTAGCCATGAAAGCAAATACAGCAGTAACAGCATGGGTCACACATTTAGATAAAATAGGTGTAAGGTACACACATGAAAATGTCCATTAAAATGTATAGAAAGATATGACAATTGAACACCCTCCATGTGTGGACAAACAAATCTCTAGCATGCACACATTAAACAACTGTCTAACCTACACCATCGGGAGAAATACAACCCAATAGATGTTGACCTTGACCAAGAGAAGATGAAATACTTACCATATGAAATACCACCCAATGCAATGTCAGCCCCAATTGGATTACATCCCACATATTGATCCATTTAACATTTCCCCTTATCCTGGGTGACTCCAGCATTGGTTCCAAGGTCAGATCACACCAACCATATCAAATTGATCATCAATGAGGTTGAAACAAACACAACTGCAGTCATACATCCCAAAGTATTCATGAATATCAAAATGGTAGAAATGTAATTGCAGGACCAATGTGTATGAAAACGAACAACTTATTTTTATTAGAAAAAAATGAAGACATGTAATGAAGGCCAATGGCCAGTCCAATTGTCCAGATTTGATTCAGCACACTGCTGTGCTCCTAAACGTGCCTCACAGAAAACTGCCAAGGGAACCTGCTCAGGAAGGGACATGTAGTGAGCAGTCCAAGCACCTCAATGATGTCCTGTGGGAGGCGTGGGGTCAGTTTTGGGATGGGTAGGTTTGGTTTTAGTAGGAGTAGACCTGACTTTGGGAGGGATGTCATTTTGGGGGGTTTCTTTTGGGTATGGCTGGGTTCAGTGAGGGGATCAGGTGTCACAGGGGAGGACTTGGATGTGGAAGGGATATATTGGGGTGGGGAAGTGGTTCCTTTGCCTTTGGAAGAGTTATTCGTACAGGGGTAAGCACAAGAGCAAACATTAAACTTTCTTTTGGAAAATAGGTAGGGGAAGGGATTAGGGGTTGGGAAGTTGAGAAAGTGGAAGTGGAAGTGGCAGGTGTGTGTGTGTGTGTGTGTTGTTGGTGCTGCTATCTCTGTGCCTGTAGTATTATGATTGTGTGTTGTAGGTGTCTGTTGTGTGGGTGAGTGTGTGCGTTTGTGTTTTTTTCTGGTGTGTGAAGTGAATGTGGTAGGTATACTTGGAGTGCTGGATGTGTATGTTGATGTGGGTGTGGTGTCTGGCGGTATGGTGAGAGTGGTGGATGTGTCTGTTGGTGTGGGTGTGGTGTCTGAGGGGTATAGTGGGAGTGGTGCCTGGGTCTGTGGGTGTGGGTGTAGTGACTGGAGGCATGGTGGGGTGGTGGATGGGGTCTAAAGAGTGTTTTGTGGCATTTCTGTTTACATGTGCTGCTTTGGGCTGTTGAGGTGAGTGTGTGCTTTGGTGTGAGTGTGCTTGGGACAGGTATGGGAATACCGAAATTGGGTAAGTAGTGAGGTGGAAGTATGGGATAGGTGGAAGGCTGTCATAAGGGAGGAGGTCACATACTGAAAAGATCTCTGTAAGACATACATAGAACTGTGGAAGCCTTCCAATTAGGCTACCATCTGTTGCAGATAGCTGCCCTGCCCCAGGATGGCATTCAGAAGTACCATCTGACCCAAAGAGTTGTTTATCAGGAGATCAATAGCCTCCTCACTCAGGGCAGCAGGGGGAACAGGGGCAGGGGGTGAGGTGTCTGAAGTGAAAGAGACGGCTCCCCTCTTGGGAGAGTGGGCCTGGCCAACTGGGTGGGAAGCAACAGGGAGGGTGGAGATTGTAGTGTGGGTTGCAGACAAGGATGGTATAGGAACTAGTCCTGTATGTCCCACCACCACTAGGGAGTATCCACTGGAGCTGGCCTCAGGTGATGATGATGTAGAGTCTGTTTCTTCCTTGCCACTTCCCTCACCCTCTGGGCCACTAGGTCCCTCTGTGTCTGTAGTGTCATGCCTGGAGGTACAGTGGCCAGATGCTTCCCCACAGATGTCAGCCCTGTCTCCTCTGCTTGCCTAGGATGATGCTGAATGACAAATACAAATAGGGTAATTGCATGTGTCAGAACACACTTGACTAACAGATTTGATCACATAACGTTACTATAATGTACAGTAGACCCCAGCTACTATTCCAACAAAGTGACTCCAACATTTGCAAGGCTATTCTCCTGTCTTCGGCTCTTCTACCTCCTCCGTCTTCTTCCCCCGAGCCTGCCCTCCTGCTCCTTCCTCATCCCCCTCCCTCACTCGCCTCCCCCTCTCTCACCCCTAGCTAACCCGTTCGCTATCTACCTCCCTCACTCCTCCTATCTTCCTATCTCTCTAGCTCCCTATCTCACTATCTAACTCCCCCACTCTCCACCTCCTCCTACCTACCTATCTGTCTATCTATCTATTTCCCTATCTATCGACTTCTCTATCTATTTTCTCTATCTATTTCTCTATCTCTTCCCCCCTCCCGCCACCCCCTCTACTACCTATCTCCCTATCCTCTCACTCTACCTCTCTCCCTCACCCACCTCTACAACCCCCCCTCCCCTATCTTCACAACCCTACTCCTATCTCTCTCCCTAATCTCCAAACCTCCTAACACTCACCCTCCTCCACCCTAAACCCCCTCCCCCAGCTCCTCTCACTCTACCTGTCCCCCCCCTCCCTCGCGCTTTCCCGCCGCGACCTCCTGCACGCCCCTGCCCCCCAGCTCCCATTCGCCCCCAGCTGACCCCTCCCCCCCCCTCCTACCTCTTATGGCGCCCGTCCGCGCCTGGCCCGCGCCCAGCGCCACGACCCCTGGTCCCCAGCTCCCCCAAGCCCCGCTGATCTGCTACGACCCCACCACCCTCCACGCCCTCAACCCAGGGCGCTCCAAAACCTGCTTCCTAGCTCACCCCAAACGCACCCATGGACCCTTCGCCTGCAACTCCTGCAAACGCATCTTCCACCACGCAACTACCACGACCACAAGCCCACGCGCCATCAACCACCTCAAGTGCATCCTGGTCAACGCTCGTTCCGTCCACAAGCACGCCGTTGAACTTTGGGACCTCCTGGACTCCACAGCCCCGGACGTCGCCTTCATCACGGAGACATGGATGAACGCCTCCTCTGCTCCAGACATCGCTACCCGCCATCCCCGAAGGCTACAAGATCTCCAGAAAAGACCGCACCAACCAAGTAGGAGGAGGTGTCGCCATCATCTTCAAAGACTCCATCAGCGTCACCACCTCCACCGAAGACCCCCCCCTCGCCGCTGAACACCTGCATTTTCAGATTCGCACCGACCCAAGGACCACCCTCAGAGGATCCCTCGTCTACCGTCCTCCCGGACCTCGCGCCTCTTTCAGCGACGCCATCGCCGACTTCATCTCCCCGCACGCCCTCGCCTCACCGGACTACATCCTCCTAGGCGACCTCAACTTCCATCTGGAACAAAACAACGACCCCAACACCACCACCCTGCTCGACAACCTCGCCAACCTCGGCCTCAAACAACTGGTGAACACCGCCACCCACATCGCCGGACACACGCTCGACCCTATCTTCTCCGCCAGCAAACACGTCTTCTTCAGCCACACCTCTGCCCTACACTGGACCGACCACAGCTGCGTCCACTTCACATTCCGACGCGAGACCTCCCACCTCCGCACTCAACCCATCCCTCGTCGACAGTGGAACAAGATCCCTGAAGAGCAACTCTTCTCCGCTCTCGCCGCCAACCAACCCACCCTCACCACCGACCCCAACGACGCAGCTCTCAACCCCACAAACTGGATCTCCAACTGCGCTGACAACCTTGCTCCCCTCAAACGCACGCATCGACAGACCAACACCAAAAAACCTCTCTGGTTCTCTGACACCCTCAAAGAATCAAAGAAAACTTGTCGTGCCCTTGAGAAGGCCTGGCGCAAGGACCACACCGCTGACAACATGACCGCCCTCAAGAACGCTACACGCGAACACCACCACCTGATCCGCACTGCCAAAAGGAACTTTTTCACCGACAGACTAGACAAAAACAGCCACAACAGCAGAGAACTCTTCAGCATCGTCAAAGAGTTCTCCAACCCCAGCGCCAGCGCCAACGCCGTCACGCCCTCACAGGATTTGTGCGAATCCCTCGCCACTTTCTTCCATCGCAAGATCAGCGACCTCCACGACAGCTTCGGACACCAGACCCAACCATACACCACTGAACCCGCTTCCCCGGACATCACCCTCAACAACTGGACCCACATCAACACGGAAGAAACCAAATCCATCATGAACTCTATCCACTCCGGCGCCCCTTCGGACCCCTGCCCGCACTTCATTTTTAACAAAGCCGACGACATCATCGCCCCGCACCTCCAGACCGTCATCAACTCTTCTTTTTCTTCTGCTACCTTCCCCGAATGCTGGAAGCACGCTGAAGTCAACGCCCTACTAAAGAAACCTACGGCTGACCCAAGCGACCTGAAAAACTTCCGCCCCATCTCTCTTCTACCTTTCCCAGCCAAGGTAATAGAAAAGACCGTCAACAAACAGCTGACCACCTTCCTGGAAGACAACAACCTGCTCGACCCTTCACAAACCGGATTCCGAACCAACCACAGCACGGAAACCGCCCTCATCTCAGTCACAGACGACATCAGAACCCTGATGGACAACGGTGAAACAGTCGCCCTCATTCTCCTCGACCTCTCGGCTGCCTTTGACACCGTCTGTCACCGCACCCTAATCACCCGCCTACGCTCCACCGGGATCCAAGGCCAGGCCCTGGACTGGATCGCCTCCTTCCTCGCTAACCGCTCCCAAAGAGTTTACCTCCCTCCGTTTCGCTCAGAACCCACCAAGATCATCTGCGGCGTACCTCAAGGCTCATCGCTCAGCCCGACACTCTTCAATGTCTACATGAGCCCCCTCGCCGACATCGTACGCAAGCACGACATCATCATCACCTCCTACGCCGACGACACCCAACTTGTACTCTCCCTCACCAAGGACCCCGCCAGCGCCAAGACCAACCTACAAGAGGGTATGAAGGACGTCGCAGATTGGATGAGGCTCAGCCGCCTAAAGCTGAACTCTGAAAAAACGGAAGTCCTCATCCTCGGCAACACCCCGTCCGCCTGGGACGACTCCTGGTGGCCCACGGCCCTCGGCACCGCACCGACCCCCGCAGACCACGCCCGCAACCTCGGCTTCATCTTGGACCCTCTTCTCACCATGACCAAGCAAGTCAACGCCGTGTCCTCCGCCTGCTTCCTCACTCTCCGCATGCTCCGCAAGATCTTCCGCTGGATCCCCGCCGACACCAGAAAAACCGTGACCCATGCCCTTGTCACGAGTCGCCTGGACTACGGCAACACCCTCTACGCCGGGACCACCGCCAAACTCCAAAACCGCCTGCAACGCATCCAAAACGCCTCGGCCCGCCTCATCCTCGACGTACCCCGCAACAGCCACATCTCCGCACACCTGAGACACCTGCATTGGCTCCCAGTCAGCAAAAGGATCACCTTCCGTCTTCTCACCCACGCACACAAAGCCCTCCACAACAAGGGACCGGAATACCTCAACAGACGCCTCAGCTTCTACGTCCCCACCCGCCCCCTCCGCTCCGCTGGACTCGCACTTGCTGCCGTCCCTCGCACCCGCCGCTCCACGGCGGGTGGGAGATCTTTCTCCTTCCTGGCGGCCAAGACCTGGAACTCCCTCCCCACCAGCCTCAGGACCACCCAGGACCACTCCGCTTTCCGGAGACTCCTAAAGACTTGGCTGTTCGAGCAGCGATAACCCCCCCTTTCCCCCCTAGCGCCTTGAGACCCGCACGGGTGAGTAGCGCGCTTTATAAATGTTAATGATTTGATTTATATGCGTGCATGCTACATGATCTGTAAGCAGATGTCCACAGTAGCTAGAATTGCAGACAACTCTAAATGCATGAGTGAAGTTGTGTAATCACAATACCCGTGTATCAAGTAGGAGACCTTGTCACCTTGAATGGTTTGACTCTGGTAACACACCTCAGTAACCTGATGTCATCAAATAGTATGGCACTGCCAAATGTATTCCTGCAGATGCCACACAAGGCTCTGTAATAGCAACTGTTCATATACCTAACACCACATCATGATGAAATGATGGTCAACTAATTCAGGTATGTTGCAGCAAGATGTATAGTAGCCGGAAGAAGGTGGCAAGGTAGAATTCATGACACACTGTAGAAACTTCCCAATGGTAACATCCTAGTATATCCACTGTAAAAATAGTCTCATGAAAGTTGTATTAATGTAGCTTCACTATATGACACATGTTGCTCAGTAAAGAACACTAGAGACAATCTGGATAAAATGATTTGCCTTCAAATATCCACAGCAGAATGAATCAGCTAGGCCTAGGGAAATCACCAGTTGTCTTGAGTGGTACTGGTGAGAACACCATTCTTACATTGCAGAACTAAAAGTCAATAGTCCATTGAATGTTGTTGCAGCTCGGCGAATCACCATTACCTGAAGAGGTGGTTTAACCTGTTTCTCAATGGGAAGGCGCATCACTCACATATGATTCCCACATTTCTGCATGTCACTCCCTGAGGCATGTGAACAATGAGGTAATGGACTTTCACCAATAAACGTGTGTGAATCACTTAGATTAATAATTCCACATCATTGGCAAGGAAATGCACATTGTGAGTAATCAATGTAGGTCTGCCTGTCATGTTCTTCATTACTTCAGCAATTAGATATGGCTAATGACAATGGGTAATGGATTAGGGTATGTGTGACCCACCAACCAATGCTGACACACTACTGTCTGTGGTAACACATGAACTGTATATCCATCACATATAACTATTTTCTAATACATTGTTGCATGCACACATATGTGATTGAATTGGACATCATCCTATGAAGACAGGTTGATAATGTGTGAAACATTAGTGTAAATGATACTGCAAAAGTGAAAGGTACACATTCCAACATGTAGCCACAAATACTGATGGCAACAGTGATGTTCGTCAAGTCATGTAACTGTACATTCCCTACTTATCAAGGGAAACTAATGCTCAGTGACTGCACCCAAAGTGCATTATATGCTATCTCACATATATGAGGGCCACCATCACATGAGACACAATAGTGAGGTATCAGCACTCGACAGACTGAAGACAAGTGGCCTGTTGAGTAACAATGCAAATATACTCTCTTGAGCAAACACATGGTTGAGTACAGTGATCAATCAGCTTATGTTGTTTGATGTTGTGGATAACACATTGAAGACAAGTGGCCTGTTGGGTACAAGTATCACCCACATGATCAGCTGATTGATCACTGTACTCAGCCATGTGCCTGCTCAAGAGAGTATATTGGTAGTGGACTCTACTCTGCTGTGTTCCTGGTCATTAGGACAATAGGTGAGGCACATCAGCATGCACCCACCACCAGAACTACACAAATAATAACTCTTCTTGTGCGTCACACATGGGCCACCTGCAATATTCATGGGGAGATGACTGCCTCTAGCACATAAAGTTGTCAATGTAACATGTATGAATCTGCCCAGGACTCACCCCCTTGTTGCTACTGTGATCCCCTCACCCACCCCTCAGGATCCTGGTAGGCTACCTCCAGTATGTGGGCTATTAGGGAGGGACAGCATCTGGCGTGTGCCTCACCACATTGGGAGGGTAGCCCCAGCTGGACCACCATGATCTTCCGGGCCCAGCGTCTCATGTTCTGCCACCTTTTCCGACAATGGAAGCTGCTCTGGTGATAGACAGCCAGGGTCTGCACCTTCTAGGCGATGGCTGTCTAAATGGCTTGCTTCTGAAGGGCGTTGACCTGTATGGATGCAATAGATGAATGAAGAGCTCATAATTGTACAATATAAGATATTTGTTGGTGAACACACATATTCCTATCACAAGCATTTATAAATTGTTAACACGCTACATGTGTAAATATCACATGCTGATAAGTACAGCGAGATAAATACACACTTTTGTAGTCATCTGCTGACTATCAACAATCCTGGTCATGGACTCCGCTGACTAAGCCAGCCCACCAACATCATGTAGTCCAGGGCTAACTGACATGTACTGTGAATTGAGTCACTATTAAATACAGCATACCATTGTGACCTTCTGAAGGGTAAACTACTTGTGCATGACAGTACAGACACCTTTACAGCCAGGCACATTGACCTGCTGCATACAGACCATACAGGCTACTACCATAGTATAGACTACACCCTTAGACTTAGATGACAATGAAAGGGCTTGCATGGGTGTCACTGAGAGTTTCCTCTCTATGGATGTGTGGACTACCTATTGGAATCTCATGCTACATCTGAACATGACATCTAACAAGTAGTTAAGCCAACACAGTGGAGATGTAACATATGCATTTACCCATTCTAAGGCCTAGTTGTGTAGGATACATGTGAATATACAACTTGGTTGTATAAGTGGCAGTAGACATCATGTGAACAGAGCAGAGTCAATGGATTAACTGCTACTTCCAATTGTCTGAAGCAGCTTCATGCCTTAAAAATGCTTGATGTACACACTTGGTAAGGTGCCATTTATGGCATCAATCATTTCATTTTGGGATACTAGGACAACATCAACCTACGTAGGCAGACATATCTATGAGTTAAGCATGCTATGTAGATTACTCAGTCCATGATGAGTGGACATCAATTGTGACATGGCAAACAAGTGAATATGGACAAGAGTACAATGGCCTCTTGTTTCAGTTTACAATAACAGCACCTCATGGTAGTTGTAGTCCTGCCACTCTTTCTACTTCCAAACAGTACATAAATGATCAATTCCATGATGTGTGAACATCAGTTGTGACATGGTAAACAAGTGTGTTTGGGCAAGAGCACAATAACCACTTGTTTTGAGTTACAGAAACAGGGCCTCATGGTAGTTGTAGTCATGTCACTCTCTCTGCTTCCCAACACTACTCAAATGATAAACTCTATGATGAGTGAACAGCAGTTGTGACATGACAAACATGTGTATTTGGGCAAGAGCACAATGGCCTCTTGTTTTGAGTAATAGAAACAGGGCCTAATGGTAGTTGCCATCATGCCACTCTCTCTACCTCCCAACACTTGACAAATGTTTAGTCTTACATAGCTGTTGCCACACTGCAGTTCGGTTGGACCATACATTTACATGTTGACATATACCATGGGTCCTGGGATGATCTTTTGATGGTTATTCCAACCCTGGCGGTCGGTGTTAAAGCGGCGGCCAAACCGCCAACAGGCTGGCCGTAAAAAAAATGCAATTCCGACCCTGGCGGAAACCGCCAACAGAGACCGCCACTTTAACACACCACCCGCCACGGCGGGACAAACAAACAGCGCGGCGGTCACCGCCAACAGACAGGCGGGAGACAATGTACCGCCCACCCTATCACAACCCACCAATCCGCCACCTTTTCTGGGGCGGTAGCCCCGCCGATAAAAACACGGCGGAAACAGCCATTTCAAACGGAAAACGCTCCCCTCTTACACCCCACGAGGAATCTGGACAGCATGGAACCCGAACTACACATCCTACCAGCCATTGTCTTCCTGCTCCTCTACCAGGAGCACGAACGCCGGCGCAGAAGACAACGGTGAGTACTGCACCTACGACACAGGGGAGGGGGAGGCAAAAAATTACGGGGACACACATGTGCGACACACCCACCCTCACCCTCAACCACTACAACACACACACATCAATGCATAGCAACACATCACAGTTACACCCCCAAACCCCCCGGAAGAATGCAAAGGCAAAAGGAAATGATTATAAATATAGAATTATATTGTAAGACTGAGTATAAAATATATCACACATCTATAACTTTATATACATAAATTGTCCAGTCCGATATGTCTATCAGCCATTGTTCGTGGGCCACTGGGCCAAAACACATGGGCAAAGCCCACACAGGATACCTGCCTCCAACGGAGAGAACACTGCAGGGGCATCAGATAGGAAAACTACAGGCACCTCAGGGGGAAGGGAAGGGGGGGCACCTCAGCCAGATGAGTCCACGACGCCAGATCCACGAGGGGCCTCCATGGCCACTGTGCCATCCTGGGAAGTGCAAAGCCACAGTCTCACAAGTCTCTACAGTGGGTGGGTTGCCCACTGTGCCATCCTGGGGAGTGCAAAGCCACAGTCTTTCAAGTCTCTACAGTGGGTGGGTTGCCCACTCTGCCATCCTGGGGAGTGCAAAGCCACAGTGTCTCAAGTGGATAACAGTCTCCACTGGTACTGGAGGGGGACTAGTGCCCAGAGTGCTTCGTGCAGCCCTGCCTGACACAGATGCGGGCCTGCCCCTTCCGCCAATGGGCCAGCGGTGCTTGAGATGAAGGACCCAGTTCAGCGGTGCTTGAGATGAAGGGCCCAGTTCAGCGGTGCTTGAGACGGCGGTGCCCAACGGAGCAGTGCTTGAAATGAAGGGCCCTGTTCAGCGGTGCTTGAGACGGCGGTGCCCTGTTCAGCGGTGCTTGAGACGGCGGTGCCCAGTTCAGCGGTGCTTGAGAGGGCAGTGCCCAGCGGAGCAGTGCTTGAGACGGCGGTGCCCAGCGGAGCAGTGCTTGAGATGAAGGGCCCAGTTCAGAGGTGCTTGAGATGAAGGGCCCTGTTCAGCGGTGCTTGAGACGGCGGTGCCCTGTTCAGCGGTGCTTGAGATGAAGGGCCCTATTCAGCGGTGCTTGAGACGGCGGTGCCCTGTTCAGCGGTGCTTGAGATGAAGGGCCCAGTTCAGCGGTGCTTGAGATGAAGGGCCCAGTTCAGCGGTGCTTGAGATGAAGGGCCCTGTTCAGCGGTGCTTGAGGCCGCGGTGCCCTGTTCAGCGGTGCTTGAGACGGCGGTGCCCAGTTCAGCGGTGCTTGAGACGGCGGTGCCCAGCGGAGCAGTGCTTGAGATGAAGGGCCCAGTTCAGCGGTGCTTGAGATGAAGGGCCCTGTTCAGCGGTGCTTGAGACGGCGGTGCCCAGCGGAGCAGTGCTTGAGATGAAGGGCCCAGCAGAGCGGTGCTTGAGATGAAGGGCCCAGCAGAGCGGTGCTTGAGATGAAGGGCCCTGTTCAGCGGTGCTTGAGATGAAGGGCCATGTTCAGCAGTGCCTGAGACGGCGGTGCCCTGTTCAGCGGTGCTTGAGACGGCGGTGCCCAGTTCAGCAGTGCTTGAGACGGCGGTGCCCAGTTCAGCGGTGCTTGAGACGGCGGTGCCCTGTTCAGCGGTGCTTGAGACGCCGGTGCCCAGTTCAGCGGTGCTTGAGACGGCGGTGCCCAGCGGAGCAGTGCTTGAGATGAAGGGCCCAGCGGAGCGGTGCTTGAGATGAAGGGCCCAGTTCAGCGGTGCTTGAGACGGCAGTGCCCAGCGGAGCAGTGCTTGAGATGAGTGTCCTGGTCAGCGGATCCGGCCCAGGCATGGATGTCACTCGCCACCTGACATGTGGCTGGCGGGGCCTTCCTGCCCATCTGTCTGGTGGCTTGCGGGGCCCTCCTGGGCTGCAGTTCTCGGCCTGTGGGTGTCCTCCTGCCCACCTGGGACGTGGCTTGCGGGGCCCTCCTGGGCTGCAGTACCGGGCCTGTGTGTGTCCTCCTGCACACCTGGGATGGGGCTGGTGGGGCCCTCCTGGCCAGCTGGCCTGCTGCCGGACTTGTTGGGCGTGCTGCCCTTCCCACCCTTCCCTGCACGCTTGTGGCCCTTTCCCACCTTTGGCGGTGTGCCAGGTGGCACCTGACTTCCTGCCAGAGCCAATGTAGGGATTTTTGTCCCTGGGGTCTTTGGTCGCTCGCGCCGGGCACTGGCAATCTTAGGATGCTTTTCCGGTGGTGGGCTGGCTGTGCCTTGGCTCCTAGCTGAACTGGATGCCCTAGAGGGTGGGGGACTCCACAGTCCATGGACAACAGTCTTCACAGGTCCCGGTTTTGTGGTGGCTGAGGTGCTGATTGGAGTCTTATGAGATGGACGGGGTGGCGGAGTTGTAGGAAAGAGGTCAAGTTTGGAAAAGAAAAGCAATTTGGAAAGCGAGGGACGGGTTGGTGTAGTGGGTATGGGAGTGGAGGAAGAGGATGTGGTTGTAGGAGTGTGAAGTCTGGTGTCTTTGGGTGCAGGTGCTTGGGCTGGAGGCTGTCGTGAGGTGGATGGCTGTTGGGTGGGTGGCTGCCTGCGTTTGTGTAGTTTGGAGGAGGGGGTGACAGACACACTTGGAGAGGACACAGGGGACGTGTAAATGGTAGTGGGGGTGGTGACTGCACGTGTGCGGAGTGTTATGGTGGGTGAGCTGGTGATGGACGTAGTGGCTGAAGATGTTGTGCATGCAAGTGTGAGTGGAGACGTCACAGGGAGGGAGGAGGTAGACGAGGAGGAGGGGGACACAGTGGAGGCAGTGGCTGTTGGTATGTCTGCATGTGGTTGTTGCTTGTGTGAATGCTTGTGTGATGTGTGGTGCTTATGTCTGGATGAGCTTCCCTTGGGTGTTGAGGTGTGTGCAGGCTGGTCTGTAGGTGTATCTGGGATAGGCAGAGGTACAGGGGATTGGGTCTGGGTGGAGGAAGTTGGAGGGGGGAGACTAGAGACATGGACAATTGCTGCCGTCAGTGCTGAGGCCAGAGCGTTGAACGATCGCTGATGGGCAGCCTGACCCGAATGAATGCCCTCCAGGTATGCATTACTCTGGTGCACCTCTCTTTGTACACCCTGGATGGCATTCAAAAGGGTAGACTGCCCAACAATGATGGTCCTTAGGAGGTCAATGACCTCCTCACTGAGGGCAGCAGGGGTGCCTGGGGCGAAGGAGATGCCCACCTTCCTGGGTGAGCGGGCATGGGGCAAACGCTGAGGGGCTGCTGGGAGGGCGGTGCTGGTGCGCTGGGTGGCGGCTGTACCTGTTGTTGTGGGGGCCACGGATGTTGCTGCCACCACAAGGGAGCTCCCTTCAGAGGACGAGTCGCTGTCACTGACATCAGCATGAGTCCCCGCTGTGGAGCTCCCCTCGCCCTCCGTCTCACTGGTGAAATCCGAGTCAGTTGCATGGCCCGCCATGGCCATGTGAGATGCAGCTCCCTCGTGCTCCGATGCCACTTCTCATCCACCTGATGATGCTAATGCGCACATGAATAGGAAGACCACAAAAAAGGGGGGGAGGAGAAATAAAGACATGTTGAGTGCATGGATTACCGCTACGGTTGGCGGACAAGACAGACACAGAAGCCCCCTGCACTACGCCGCGCACTTGGGGTCCACTACGCAATCCGTGGGACATGGCCTACAAGCCTATGGACGACAACTGCACACATAGATGACACAGGGCCATGGATACCTGTACTTGGCACCCTACAGAGGTGGGGGGCGTGGGCACAGGGCCATGCCTTACGGAGGGGCCTAGCCTACAGAAATCGCCCTGGCCTAGGGATACCCACAGCCCTCCTCCCCCACCCAGACACCTCCACTGCGCGCAAAGTCAGCAGAATGTATCTGTACTCACCCCCTTGTGTCTGCTGTGATGTCCTCACGCGCCCATCCAAATCGGGGTAGGCCACCGCCAAGATCCGGGACATCAAGGGGGTCAAATGACGACTGGCACCCCTCCTACGTTGGGAGGCCATCCCCAGCTGAGCCTCCGCCGTCTTCCTGCTCCAGCGTCGGATGTCCTCCCACCTCTTCTGGCAGTGGGTGCCCCGTCTGTTGTGGACCCCCAGGGTCCGGACGTCCTTGGCGATGGCACGCCAAATCGCGACTTTCTGGTGGGCGCTGACCTATGTGACATGAACAGGGAGAGAAAAATTGTCATCACCTTCTGCATGCTCGATGTGAGTGGCCCCCCATCCCCACCCTTGCCATGTGGCACATGCTCTCATCTGTCGTTTGATGCATGCCTCAATCGCTCCCCTCCCCACCATCTTTCATCCACCCCACTCAACCCAGGCATTGCCCACTAAGCATGGTCCCAGTGTACTTACCTGTTGGTCTGGAGGACCGTAGAGTAGCGCATACTGGGGGAGGACCCCATCCACAAGTTTCTCCAACTCCTCCGCAGTGAAGGCAGGGGCCCTTTCCCCAGTCGCATGAGCCATTGTCTCTTCCAGACCGAGGTCACAGCAGCTCTTGCAGTGTAGGTCCTCTCCTGTCGAAGATCAGGTATCGAGTGATTAAGCAGATAGAAAATGGCGGTCACGCCCGCGGTGGTGCGTACCGCGACCGCCGGCGCACATCGTCATTGGCTCCTGAAACCCATAGGGTTCAATGTTAACCAATGCGGCTTAGCGCCGCGGTCTTCGACCGCCTACCGCCGCGGTGTGCCACGCCAGCGCATTGACCTCACATCCCACTGTCGCACTTCACAGGTCAGGCAGCCGCCATTTCAAGGGCCCACATGGCCTAATTACCAACTGCGTCACACATACCTAGGCCATGCACCAACACTCATACAAGCCATTCAATGCATTGGGAATCGTGTTATGTGCAAGCTGTGGTTACGTACCTGTGGGTTGCTTGACTCTGTGCTCGCTGTTGTCCTTCTTAGGCACCGTCCGCTGGGACATGTGAGGAGATGGAGGAATCTTCCCGTGTACAGACCGCTGGTGGACCTGTCGACAATGGAGGAACGACATGTCATACTGACCTACAGGCTTGACCGAGCCACTATACAGGAACTGTGTGCCCAGCTGGAACCAGACCTGATGTCACCCATCCGCCAACCCACAGGGATCCCCCCTCTAGTGCAGGTGCTGTCAGTACTCCATTTCTTAGCAAGTGGGTCATTTCAAACAACAGTGGTCATATCATCAGGGATGTCCCAGCCTATGTTTTCCAAGGTGTTGTCCAGAGTGTTGTCTGCCCTGCTGAAACACATGCGGAGCTACATCGTTTTCCCTGAGGTGGGGGATTTGCCTACAGTGAAGGGTGATTTCTATGCCCTTGGACATATCCCCAACATCATAGGTGCCATTGATGGGACACATGTTGCTTTGGTCCCCCCCTGCAGGAGTGAACAGGTGTACAGGAACCGGAAGAGTTATCATTCCATGAATGTCCAGATGGTGTGTTTGGCTTACCAGTACATCTCCCATGTTAATGCCAAGTTCCCTGGGTCAGTGCATGACGCCTACATCCTGCGGAATAGCAGCATCCCGTATGTGATGGGTCAACTCCAGAGGCACCAGGTGTGGCTATTAGGGGACTCTGGTTATCCCAACCTGTCATGGCTACTGACCCCAGTGAGGAATCCCAGGACAAGGGCAGAGGAACGGTACAATGAGGCCCATGGGCGGACTAGGAGGGTGATCGAGCGAACCTTTGGCCTCCTGAAGGCCAGGTTCAGGTGCCTCCATATGACAGGTGGATCCCTAATGTACTCACCAAAGAAGGTGTGCCAGATCATTGTGGCCTGCTGTATGCTTCACAACCTGGCTTTGCGCCTCCAGGTGCCTTTTCTGCAGGAGGATGGTCCAGATGGTGGTGTTGTAGCAGCTGTGGAGCCTGTGGAGAGTGAAGAGGAGGAAGCCGAAGAGGACGACATAGAGAACAGGAACACAATAATACAGCAGTATTTTCAGTGACAAACAGGTAAGAGTAGACACCGGCATATTACATTTACTTAATGACTCCTACCTCTCTACTGTCTGACTTTTTCCCCCAGTGTATGGTAACTGTGTTGTGACTTTCCCTTCCGTTTTCAGAGATGTGGGCCCCGCTGCGTGACATATGGTTTGTTTCCCCATGGACTACAGCTGTGTGACAGCGGTTTGTTAGCATCACAATGTGAATGAACATTTTGGCACGGTCATGTCTAATACATTTGTTCTAAATCACAGCCAGACTCCAGATTGTTTTGAGCAATAAGTGTTTTTATTCAAGTGCTCTAAATTGGATGGGTGGTTGCAAATCGGTGAGGGGTGATGGTGGAGGATTGTCCATGGCAGAGTCCAGACTATCAGTTTCACAGGTGCATTGTCCAAATGCCTGTGAGAAGTGGAGCAGGGGCAGTTTAAGGTTGGACAGGGTGACAATGTGGGACAGTGGGATGACAATCAGGGCGGTATCCTTTGCTGGCGGGGGTCTTGACATCTTACTCTGTCTTCTTCCTGGATCTCAGGGCCCGCTTGCGGGGTGGTTCTCCTTCTGCAGGGGGTGGGGTTCTGGTGGCCTGTTGGTCTTGTGTCGGGGCCTCCTGTCCACTAGCGCCGACGGAGGTGGTAGGCAGTTCTTGGTGCATGCTAGTGTCAGGGGCCCTTTGAGGTGCCACAGTGTCCCGCAATGTCGTGACTACCTCATTCAGAGCCACTACGATGGTACCCCTGGCGGAACTGATGTTTCTTAGTTCCTCCATGAACCCCCTATACTGTTGCTCCTGCAGAAGCTGGATCTCCTGAAACCTGGCCAGGACCGTCGCCATCGTCTCCTGGGAGCAGTGGTATGCTCCCATGATGGTGGAGAGGGCCTCGTGGAGAGTGGGTTCCCTGGGCCTGTCCCCCCCCTGTCGCACAGCAGCCCTCCCAGTTCCCCTGTTTCCCTGGGCCTCTGTCCCCTGGACCGTGTGCCCACTACCACTGCCCCCAGGTCCCTGTTGTTGTTGGGGTGGTGGGTTAGCCTGGGTTCCCTGTAGTGGTGGACACACCGCTGATTGACGTGTCCTGGGGACAGAGGTATGGGCCCGCTGGGTGGGTGCTGTGCTGGTGTCCCCAGAGGGGGGAAGGTCTACTGTGGCCTGTGGCTGTGTGCGGGGAACCGACTGTCCCGACGTCCCCGATGGACCATCTAGATCCAGGGAGACAGAGCTACTGTCCTCACTGTGGGCCTCTTCTGGGGGTGGAGTGGACATTTGTGGACCCTCCTGCGCGGTGACGTGGCGTTCGAGTCCTGCAGGGGTATAAAAGTATGGTTATTGCTTCTGTGTGTGTCATAGCGTCCAATGGGTGGGTGCCCGTGTTCCCCAGTGCTGGCATTCCTTTGTGGGGGCTGTTGTGACGGTGGTTGGGGGGGGGGTTGTATATGTATGTGCAGTGGGCATGCTTAGGTGATGGGTGTCCATGCTTTGTGGACGCATGCAGGGCTAGGTGTTGGGATGGGTGGGTTGTGATGGTGAGTAGGAGTAGGATGTGAGGGGGGTGAGGGTGAGGGTGGGGGTATGAGTTGGCATGCAGGTGGGGTGGGGGGAAGAAGTAGTTAAGATTTGCCTTACCAGAGTCCATTCCTCCGCCTACTCCAGCGAGGCCCTCAGGATGCAGGATGTTCAAGACTTGCTCCTCCCATGTTGTAAATTCTGGGGGAGGAGGTGGGGGTCCGCCGCCAGTCCGTGCACCGCGATGTTGTGCCTGGATACCATGGAACGCACCTTCCCCCGTAGGTCGTTCCACCGCTTCCTGATGTTTTCCCGATTTCTTGGGTGCTGTCCCACAGCGTTGACCCTGTCCACTATTCTTTGCCATAGCTCCATCTTCCTGGCAATGGTGGTGTGCTGCACCTGTGCCCCGAACAGCTGTGGCTCTACTCGTACAATTTCCTCCACCATGACCCTGAGTTCATCATCAGAGAACCTGGGGTGTCTTTACGGTGCCATGGGGTGGTGTGGGTGATGTGTAGGGTGGATTGTGTGGTGCTAAGTGTGGTGATGTGTATTGTTGTGTTGTGTGAAGTGCGTGCAAATATTGCTGGGTGACAGTGAATTGGGCGTCTGGGTGCTCGGATGTCTTTTCTCGGTGCGTGTTCACGAATCTCTAGGAGTGGAGGTTTGTGGGTGACGTGGGTGTGTATTTTATATTTAATTGGGTGTGTGGGAGTGGTGTGTGTATGTGTCTCAGGTGTGTGTATTTTGAATTGTCCAATGTGGTTGTATTTTGTAAGTGTGTGTGTATTTTGAGCGTGGTGGTGTGTACCGCCAATGGAATACCGCGGTTGAAAGACCGCCGCGTGGATTCGTGTGTCGTGATAGTGTGGGCGTATTTCTGTTGACGTGACGGTGGAGGTTTGGTCATCGCCAGTTTCTCGCTGCCCTTTGGTGTGGCGCACTTTTGTGGATGTCTGTATTTTGGCGGTTTGCCTGTTGTGGGTCAGAATGACCGTGGCGGTTTACCGCGGCCGCGGCGGTGTTATGGCGGTCTTCTGAACGGCGGTAGGCGCCTTTTACCACCGAGGTTGGAATGACCACCTTAAACACTTACAAACCTCTATCCAACATATGGCATGTAATGGAGATTGATACATGAGCTGCTATGTACAGTGATACCTAATCTACCATCTCTAATCGTTTGGGTATTGCATGTTATGAAAGTAAATGAACAACACAGTGGCAAAATTTGAGATGTGAGCATACAGGACATTGAGGTTTTGCAACAGTTTTTGTGGTGTATTTTACCAGACTCTGGCCCCCCCAGCTATTCCTGTCAAGCCCTCAGGACGAAGGATGGCCAAGACCTTCTCCTCCCAGGAAAAGAGTTGTAATGGGATGCTGGGAGGAACACCACCAGTTGCCTGGAGGTCAGGGAATGCACCTTCCCCCTCAGGTCATCCCACCTCTTTCTAATATCCTGCTTTGTGCACAAGGGGATGCCTACAGCATTCAACCTGTTGACTATCTTTTGCCATATTTAAATTTTCCTACTGAGAGGAGTATGTGGACTTGGGCTCCAACCAATTGTGGCTCTACTCTTCTGATTTCATTCACCATGACTCTCAACTCCTCCTCAGAAAAAACTTGAAGTTTTGGGACATGACATGTAAATTAAAGTGTGTGACAGTGACTAACTAAATAAGACAATTGATATTGGGGAAAAAATGAGAAGAAGTCTGTGAAAAGTATTAAATGAGATGGGGAAAAAGGGCTGCCTTTTGTCACAAAAATGAAAAATTATGTGTGGTCTCTGTCTTGCTCTGCTGCAGTGGAGACGCAAGGAACCAGGGTCTGGGATGGCGTGTGTTTTATAATGTGATTTACAGGTGGGTCCACTTGGCCAATGGATGTCAGCTGTGTTACTTTTGTATCCATCTAATGGGCACTTTTCTGGTGCTTTGCTGAGAGCGTACTGTGACGGCCGACCTCTGTCAGCTAACCTCTGTAAGGCGGCTGCCATGTCAACTGTGTTTTTGTAATAGGCTCTGTGGTTGGCCGTGGCCATGACTATGATGAAGTATGCACTGTCTACATTGAAGCCCGCCACTGGTGAGCAGCGCTATGTCGCACGGTCAGCAGTTCAACCTGCATACATTGTAATACGTCAGTTGGAAGACCACTGGTGAAGCTTTCTCATTGGGACTGCCACCAAAGCAGACTGGCAATCCGACTGGCAAACTTGTAATCGGGCTCTATGTCCACTCCCCCCACAGCACCTAACTACAATATGGTGCATGCCCTGGGTGGGCTGCAGGGTACCCAGCCATTATTATCTGGGCCCTAGGGAATGGGGAACCAGGGGCCAGAATCGGCCTGGGGAGGGGGGCTACGTGGCCCCCATCATCCTTTAATAATCAACAAGGTCCAGAGGATGGTGTCCCCATGGCCGAGAGTGGCCTGGGCAGGGGAAATTTTGAAAGGGCCAGTGCCCCAGGGGATGTGGTCCCTGTGGCAAAATTAGTCTGGAGAGGGGGGCTGCGTGCCTTTCACCCTTTATAATATGGCCAGGCCCCAGGAGGTGGGATCCCTGGGGCCAAAAACAGCCAGGGGAGGAGAGCTCTATGTCCCTTTCCCCCTTCAATCCAGCTGTGGCACTGGGGATGCGTTCCCTGAGGTCAAAAAGGTCCCAGGGTGGGGGCTACATGCCCCCACCCCCAAATATATGAGCCAGACCCCAGGGGCTAAAATCAGCACAGGGACTGGGATATGTGCCACCCTGCCATAAAATGTGCCTGGCCTTGGGGTATGGAGTTCCCAGGGCTGAAATTCCCCCAGGGAGGAGGGCAGCGTGGCCCCTCCTGGAATGCCTGCATGCAGGGGGTTGGCAGCATGGAGGTGATGGCTGTAGGGCTTGATGGTAGGCAAGGTCCTAAGGACAGTCCCACGGCGTGCTCAGCTGAAGACCATGTGTGGCGGCGATTAGTTACTTTATCTTTAAAAAAAAAACTAGAAATTCACTGGAAAAAAACAAAGGTTACATGGACATTATTTTAGTTAGGAAATAGCACTAAAAAAGTAGAAATTCAAGAAAGAAACACATGGTTACAGGTACGTTTTAGTTAGGTCCAGAATATACACACACAAAACCATAGAAATTAATTAGTTGTAGTCAAGAAACTATAACTTGTACCCTAATGTAACTTTCACTCACACCCTCACCATTCACTTCTAATTACTCCATACCAGCCATGACATCTTCTATAACTTCATTAATTAATATCACTGCAACATTTCCAATAAAATTATTGATGAGAAAATTGTGCATGGTGGGGACACGAGTCATAGTTACCTTTGGGCATAAGTTATAGTTTCTTGAGGTACGTATAGTTGTAACTGCTGAATTTATCTGACCCACCATCCTAGAGAGCCACAGCTAGATACTAACAATAAAGACAGATTCTAAGAGAACCACATCTAGATACTAACAATGAAGACAGATTCTAAAATACATTAACCAGGGTAAAAATGGAGGCAAAATTGGAAAAAATTAGACTTTGTTTCCATTACGCCAAAGAGAAAAGTAATTATTAGCCATAAATTATGCTGTGGATATATATACAAAATGAAAATACCATAAAACAAAATACAAACATGTAAACTAATTCAATAAATGTTATTGCAAAAACATCTAAATAATTACTGAAAAAAATTTAAAAATAATATGTTAATAGGATTAGTTAATATATCAAAGGATACTTTCACTAAAAATTCATATAAAAGTTGTTAAAAATCGTTTAAAAAGTTACAGGTGAAAACCTAAAGAAAAGTATTAATGTATTTTAAAAATTATATAATGCTTGACTGTTTCTTCATATTAATTACAAATGCAAAACATGCAAAAAAGAACTTTTTAAAGTACCCTGTTTATTGGTGAGGTTAGATTTTATATTTCACTAGTTTACAAATGCCACTTTTAGAAGTTGAGCATTTCATTGCACTTAAAACTATCTGTGCCTTACAGCCTGTCTCCAATCAACGTCTGGTCTGTGCTGGTTGACAGCTCCCTTGTGCATTTCAATGGACAACCGCAAACACACGACACTCAGTCACATCTGCATTCATCTGCATACTGAAGGGGTCTTCCTGGGCTGGAAGGGTGGCGGGCCTGACACTCACATTTCTAAGGCCAGTGGCCTGCTCTCACACAAAGGACTGAAATCCTCCACAGAGACCCTGGCAGGCAGGACTGGGCTGAAAGGTGAACTTGTGCAATTCAAAACCACTCTTTGAAGTCTTACCCACTTCAAAGGGAATTTTGGGTATATAAACTGGGTCTCTGACCCCACCAACTCAGACACTTCTGGACCTGCACCTGAAGACTTGCCTGGCTGCCCAAAGGACTCTCTGGACTGCTTTGCAGAGAAGGACTGCTGCCCTGCTCTTGCCCTGCTGCCCTGCTGGCCTCTAACTGTGCTAGAAGGCCTCTGCCTTCCCCCAAAGTGCTATCCAAGGGCTTGGATTAAGCTTGCCTCCTGTTTTGAAGTCTCAGGGACAGCAAAGACTTTAACTGCTAGGTTTTTGCTACTAACCTACTCCAGTGACTCTGGAAGGACTTCAGTAATGCCAGCAACACCGCAGCCTGCTTCTGCTCCATGGACCTCACTGCACGCAACAACCGCGGCCTGCAACGCAAGTCCGATATCCACTGAGGTCCACTCAGGGTCATCGCACACTGCGAAGTTGACACATCACGCCCTGATGGACCGAAACCAGCGACCCCGCCAGGTCACAAAGAATCGACACATCCCGGACGACCATGCGTCATCTCCGCCTGCATCTGGATGCTTCCAAAAGGTACTGTAGCAGGGGGTCCATGTGACTCCATGACTGGCACCGGTGGTGTTGGATTGTTGGGAACTACTCCGTCAACGACACAGTAATAGCCCCAGTTGGAGCTATTGTGTTTTCTAGGTGCTTTAGTTGGATTTAATCTTTAGAAATTCATACCTCTGCTTGTGCACATTGGATTTTCATCATTTCAACAGTATTGTATTCAGTTAAATATTAGCAATTTTTCTAAACCGGTGTGGCGTATTTTTGTGGTGTTTTCACTGTGTTCCTATATGATTTATTGTACAAATACTTTATACATAGCTTTGTAAGTTAAGCTTGACTGCTCAGTGCCAAGTTACCAGAGGGTGAGCACAGGATAATTTGAACTGTGTTGTGACTCACTCTGACTAGGATTGTGGTCCCTGCTTGGACAAGGATGTATACCTCTGCCAACTAGAGACCCCATTTCTAACAATGATGGATACAAATACTTTAATAGGATCAAACATTTTGAAGACACCTTACTTGGTGATATGCACTTGATAAATAATTGCAGAAACACAATTGTAACATATCATTTGTGAGCTAGGTTTTTATCAGTAAAACTGCATTGCAATGTGAATTTTACAGCCATTTCAATGGAAAATATGCTGTTCATAAATTACATCTTCGTACCACACCATGCCTTAGTAACATAGATGTGATAGTATTCTTGAAAATGCATCACTGGTTACTTACAACACCCTTTCCCCTATCCTGCTGAATGGGCAGAGCTCGATTGCCATACCTATCACATGGCTAAAGACTTCCCAGGTAAGGGAAGTGAAGGAAATCACCGTGAATTCACCTGATATTTTGGCAGTTTCAATTAAACCAAAATTGGGCCCCTTGCTTTTGTGTGTCAACCTCTACAATAGACCAGGTCCATCTAGTAAAATCTCAGAAACTATATCATTGCTAAATACATTTGTGGCTGACCTACTTCCTTCGCATTTTGTCATCATAGCTGGTGACTTTAATGCTTTATTAGAGCCCAGTTCCCTTTTTGCAGAGCTAATCCAGAAAGAGGATGAACTATGGGGAATTCCATCTTTTCCCATGTCGAGAAACAAGCCCAAATCTAGCCTAAGGGTGCTGCAGGTTATTGAGTTAATGCTGCTACTTGGCCTATGGCCAGGAAATGGGCGTTCTCCCTCAGATATTCCAGCACGTTCTACTTTTTTTAGAGGGTCCGATAGTAGCATGATTGACTATCTTCTTATTGATGTTAGGATCTGGCATGAAATTAAGGATATTAAAGTGGGAGACCAATGTTACAGTGATCATTTTCCCCTTTTGTTAGAGTGGGATATGTGGTTTGCTGAAATTGAGCAAAAAAAGCAAGATCAGAGAGTTATGCCCGTCCTGGAGGTGGTCTGCAATCAGCATGTACTAAGATGGGAGACTTTCATGAATAAAGGTGCCTTAGTAGCTCGAAAGTCTGATTTGGTTTCCAGATGTGCAGTCACTCTTGTACCTAATTCCTATTCTGCCGACCAGATCATGGCTAAACATGTCGAGTTCTTTGCTTCCCTGAAGGCCCTCCTTATCAGAGACAACAGGGGAATGGGGAGGTGCAGAGTGTATAAATTAAATCAGGGTTCAACAATGCTTGCAGGAGGGCCAAGAGTGTCCTTTTGGAAGCAGTTAGACAATGGGATAGACTTGCAATAGTAATGGCAAGGCGTGACTATGCTGATGTAATCAAGTCTAGTAAGGCACAGTGGATGGAGGACATATAGCAATAACTGTTGGTAGCAGCCAAGGACTCAAACATAAAGCGTTTTTGGTCCCTGGTTTCCCAAGAAGGTTGGAATTTGAGCTCTAGGCCTGATTGCCATATTCCCTCAAATACCTTGATCTCTTATTTTACCAAACTCTATAGCCAAGACTCTGATTTTCCTGTGGGTATAGAGGATGTATACATGGTTAGGATTGACTGGACAGGTGCTATTGCACCGTTCACTAGGAAAGAAACAGAGATAGCTATTATGGCCCAAAAACCAGGGAAGGCTTCTGGGCTAGATGGGATCCCATCCGATCTATACAAGTCGGACCTGACAATATGGGGCCCTTATGTTAATCAAGTTTCAAATGCTATCTTGGAAAGTAATATATTTCCCCATTCATGGAAGGGTGAAAAAATTGTCCCTATCTACAAAAAAGGGGACAAATCGGCTCTGGGAAACTACAGACCGATAAGCCTCTTAGATAATCTCCAAAAAATGTTCTCCTTTCAGGTTTTGGGTAGGCTTAGAGCCTGGATCGAAGACAATGGGGTCTTAAGCCATTTACAGGTGGGTTTCAGGCGAGGGATTGCCACAGTGAACCAGGTCTTCTGCGTTCTTACAATTAAATGGTATGTGGCGGACCTGGATGATGACAGGCTGTTTGTCGCCTTTGTTGATCTTAGATCTGCTTTCGATCTGGTCTCCGGTCCCAAGCTGTGGGAGACTTTGGCCAAAATTGGAGTCCCAGGCCCATTGCTAAATTTGGTTAGGGAATTGTAGTCAGACAACTTTGTTAGAGTAAGGTTGGGGAAGGACAGAGAATTACCTGATGAGTTTCCCTTACAGAAAAGTGTCAGACAGGGATGCGTTTTGGCCCCAACTCTTTGTGTACTTAAATAAAAGCCTTTATCCCGTATTTGCTAGATAGCCAAAAAGATGCTCCGAAACTGGGTGGTATTAAGACACGATGGGGGTCATTACAACCCTGGCGGACGGTGTTAAAGCTGCGGTAAGACCGCAAACAGGCTGGCGGAAAAAAAAAGGGAAATATGACCGTGGCGGAAACCGCCAACAAAGACAGCGACTTTAACACTCCGACCCCCACGGCGGTACAGACAAGCAGCGCAGCTGTCACCGCCAACAGACAGGCGGGAGACAAAGTACCGCCCACAGTATCACAACCTACCAATCCGCCACCTTTTCCGGGGCGGATTCACCGTGGATAAAAACACAGCGGAAACAGCCATTTCAATGGGAAAACGCTCACCTCTGCACACTCCACGAGGAACGAGGGCACCATGGAGCCGGTACTCCAAATACTCCCTGTGATAGTCTTCCTGCTCCTCTACGATCATCAGCAACACCGGCACCGAAGACAGCGGTGAGTACTGTACCTACGACATAGGGGAGGGGGGAGGCAAAAGTCAGGGACACACACACACAACACCCCCACACCCACCCCGACCCTCACACACTACAACACACACACCAATGCATATCCAAACATCACAGAAACAACCCCCAACCCCCCAGGAAGAATGCAAAGACAAAAGGAAATGAGTTCAACCATTGTAATGTATCAAATTACAGTAAGCTATTATATACAGATATGTATACACATTCAACAAAATTTACATCACGATTAGTAGTGCAGGTATGCACTATTCAATGTCTGTGGACCACTGGGCCCAAAATGCATGGGCGAGGCCCACATCAGATACCTGACCAGAAATGGAGAGAACACTGCTGGGGCATCAGATCGAAATACAACAGGCACCTCAGGGGGAAGGGAAGGGGGGGCACCTCAGTCGGATGACAGCACCACGCCAGATCCACGACGGGGCTCCATGCCCATTGATGTATCCTGGGGAGTGCAAAGCCACAGTCTCTCAAGTCTCTACAGTGGGTGGGTTGCCCACTGTACCATCCTGGGGAGTGCAAAGCCACAGTCTCTCAACTCTCTACAGTGGATGGGTTGCCCACTGTACCATCCTGGGGAGTGCAAAGCCACAGTCTCTCAAGTCTCTACAGTGGGTGGGTTGCCCACTGTACCATCCTGGGGAGTGCAAAGCCACAGTCTCTCAAGTCTCTAAAGTGGCTGGTTTGCCCACTGTACCATCCTGGGGAGTGCAAAGCCACAGTCTCACAAGTCTTTTCAGTGGGTGGTTTGCCCACTGTACCATCCTGGGGAGTGCAAAGCCACAGTCTCTCAAGTGGATGACAGTCTCCACTGGTTCTGGAGGGGGACTGGTGCCCAGAGTACTTCATCCTGTTAAGGACAGAGGTAGTGGATGGATCTCTCCACTGGTTCTGAAGGGGGACTGGTACCCAGAGTGCTTCATCCTGTTAAGGACTGAGGTAGTGGATGCTGTTCTCCACTTGTTCTGGAGGGGGACTGGTGCCCGGAGTGCTTCATCCTGGTAAGGACTGAGGTAGTGGATGCTGTTCTCCACTGGTTCTGGAGGGGGACTGGTGCCCAGAGTGCTTCATCCTGTTAAGGACTGAGGTAGTGGATGCTGTTCTCCACTGGTTCTGGAGGGGGACTAGTGCCCAGAGTGCATCACTCTCCCCTTGACGGTCCCAGTTCCGTCACTGCCCCTGCCGCACATGGGCTACCAGTGCTTGACTTGGCGGTGCTTGCCCTGTTCAGCGGTGCTTGCCATGGCGGTCTTTGCCCTGTTCAGCAGTGATTGCCCTGTTCAGCGGTGCTTGCCATGGCAGTCTTTGCCCTGTTCAGCGGTGCTTGACTTTGCAGTTTCTGACCTGTTCAGCGGTGCTTGCCCTGTTCAGCGGTGCTTTCCATGGCGGTCTTTGCCCTGTTCAGCGGTGCTTGACTTTGCAGTTTCTGACCTGTTCAGGGGTGCTTGCCATGGCGGTCTTTGCCCTGTTCAGCGGTGCTTGACTTTGCAGTTTCTGACCTGTTCAGCTGTGCTTGCCCTGTTCAGCGGTGCTTGCCATGGCGGTCTTTGCCCTGTTTAGCGGTCTTTGCCCTGTTCAGCGGTGCTTGCCCTGTTCAGCGGTGCTTGACTTTGCTGTCTCTGACCTGTGCAGCGGTGTTTGCCATGGCGGTCCCTCATTGCCCAGCGGGGCTGTGGCTGCCGGGGCCCTCCTGGGTACTGACTCTGGCGGTGGTCTCCTGACCAGTGATGATGGGCCTGCCCTCCTGGGCACTGACTCTGGCGGTGGTCTCCTGACCAGTGACGATGGGACTGCCCTCCTGGGCACTGACTCTGGCGGTGGTCTCCTGACCAGTGCTGATCGGGCTGGCGGTGGCCTCCTGGGCAGCGGGGATGATGGCGGCCTTCTCCGCCGTGCTGCTCTTCCCAGACTTTGGCGCTTTCTTCTGCCCCTTCCCCACCTTGGGAGGAGTCACAGCTGAGTCGACACTCCCCCCGGGACCCTTGTGAGCGGCTTTGCCGGCTGGAGTCTTCCCCCTATCCCGTCGGGCACTGTCCAACTTCTGGTGCTTCACAGGGGGGGGACTGGCTGTGCTTTGGCTCCGTGTCACACTGGCTGCCCTGGTGCCCGGTGCACTCCACATACCTCTAACAGGCACCACTGGTACCGGAGATTTTTTGGCTGAGGTGCTAGTACGGGACCTATGAATTGGAGGGGGGGGTGGTGGGAAAAAGGTCAACGTTGCTCAGGAAAAGTTTCTGACGAACACTGGGACGGGTAGCTGGAGGGGGTCTGGGAGTGGAGGAAGAGGAGGTGGCTGTAGGAGGTGTAACTTTTGATGATTTAGGTGCAGGTGCATGTTCTGGAGGCTGTCGTGAGGTGGATGGATGTTGGATGTGTGTGTGCCCGCGTTTGTGTACTTTGGGAGGGGGCGTCACAGACACACTGGGAGAGGACACAGGGGACGTGTAAATGGTAGTGGGGGTGGTGAGTGCAGGTGAGCAGGGTGTGGTGGTGGGTGTGCTGGTGCGAGTCCTAGTGGCTGTAGTGGTAGTGCATGCAGGTGAGAGTGTAGACGACACTGGGAGGGAGGAGGGAGACGACGAGGAGGGGGATACAGTGGAGGCAGTGGATGTTGCTGTGTCTGTATGTGGGTGATGCTTGTGTGAGTGCCTGTGGGATGTGTGGTGCCTATGTTTGCCTGAGCTTCCCTTGTGTGTTGACGTGTGTGCAGGCTGGTCTGATGGTGTGCTTGGGATAGGCAGAGGAACAGGGGATTGGGTCTGGGTGGAGGAAGTTGGAGGGGGGAGGCTATACACAGGGACAATGGCTGCCATCAGTGCTGAGGCCAGAGATTGCAGGGTTCGATGATGGGCAGCCTGACCAGAATGAATGCCCTCCAGGAATGCATTAGTGTGTTGCAACTCCCTTTCTACACCCTGGATGGCATTCACAATTGTATACTGCCCAACAGTGAGTGACCTCAGGAGGTCAATGGCCTCCTCACTGAGGGCAGCAGAGGTGACAGGGAGCTCCCATCGGAGGACGAGTCCATGTCGCTGGTTGCTGATCCGGTGACCGCCGTGAAGCTCCCCTCGCCCTCCATCCCACTGGTGTATTCTGAGTCCGTGGTGTGGCCCTCCATGGCCATGTGGGATGCAGCCCCCTCGTGCTCCGGTGCCACTGTACCTCCGCCTGATGATGCTGATGCACAAAAGAACAGGGAGAGCACAAAAAGGGGGGGGACGACAGAAGAAAGACAGGTTGAGTGCATGGCTTACCGCTACCGCTGGCGGACAATACAGACACAGCAGCCCCCTGCACTACGCCGCGCTGTTGGGCTCTACTGATGCAGTTCCTGGGATATGGCCTACATGGCTATGGTGGACATCTGCACACATAGATGACACAGGGGCATGTATACCTGTACTTGGCACTCTACAGAGGTGGGATGGAGTGGCACATGGCCTGCATTACGGAGGGGCCTAGCCTACGGAACTCGCCCTGACCTAGGGAAACCCACAGCCCTTCTCCCCCACCCAGACCCCTCCACTGCGCGCAAAATCAGCTGAATGAGAGTGTACTCACCCCCTTGTATCTGCTGTGATGCCCTCAAGTGCCCATCCAACTCAGGGTAGGCCACCGCCAGGATCCGGAACATCAGGGGGGTCATGGTGCGACGGGCACCCCTCCCACGTTGGGAGGCCATCCCCTGCTGAGCCTCCGCCGTTTTCTTGCTCCAGCGGCGAATGTCCTCCCATCTTTTACGGCAGTGGGTGCTCCGTCTCTGGTGGACCCCCAGGGTCCGGACGTCCTTGCCAAATATCCTTCTTCTGGTGGGCGCTGACCTACATGACATGTACAGGGGAAGAAGAGAATTCATTACCAACTGCACAATCGAAGTGAGTGGCCAACATCCCTACCCTTGCCATGTGGCACATGCATTCACAGTCCTTCATGCTCGCAGAACTCTGCCCCCTTCCTTCTTACAACCAGCCATATCCACCCAGGCATAGCCCATACAACTTGCACTCTATGTACTCACCTGTTGGTCTTGAGGACCGTAGAGTAGCGTGTACTGGGGGAGGACCCCGTCCACGAGCTTCTCCAACTCCTGTGCAGTGAAGGCAGGGACCCTTTCCACAGACGCACGTGCCATTGTCTCTTCCAGACCGAGGTCACAGCAGCACTTGCAGTATAGGTCCTCTCCTGTCGAAGATCAGGTATCGAGTGATTCAACAGATAGAAAATGGCGGTCACGTCTGCGGCGGTGACGTCCGCAGCGGTGCGTATCATCACCGCTGGCGCACTTCGTCATTGGCTCCTGGGACCCATAGGGTCCAAAGTTAACCAATGCAGCATTGGGCAGCAGTCTTCGACCACCTACCGCGACGGTGTACAACGCCAGCACAGTTACCTCACATCCCATTGCCCCACTTTAGAGGTCAGGCAGCTGCCATTTCAGGGGCCCACATGGCTTCATTTTCAACTGCGTCACACATACCTAGGCCTGGACTCAACACACATACAGACAACTTTTTGGATTATGTTTCATGTTCTGTGTGGCTGTGGGTACATACCTCTGAGTTGCTTGACTCTGTGGTCGCTTTTGTCCTTCCTAGGCACCGTCAGCTGGGACATGTGAGGAGATGGCGGAATCCTCCGGTGTACCGACTGCTGGTGGACCTGTTGACAATGGAGGAGCGACATTTAATCATCACCTACAGGTTTGACTGTGCCACAATCCAGGAACTGTGTACCCAGTTGGAGCCAGACCTGATGTCAGCAATCCGCCATCCCACAGGAATCCCCCCTCAAGTGCAGGTGCTATCAGTGCTCCATTTCCTGGCAAGTGGGTCTTTTCAAACAACAGTGGCCATGGCATCAGGGATGTCCCAGCCTATGTTTTCCAACGTGTTGTCCAGAGTGTTGTCTGCCCTGCTGAAACACATGAGGAGCTACATTGTTTTCCCTCAGGTGGAGGATTTGGCTACTGTTAAAGGTGACTTCTATGCCCTTGGACATATCCCTAACATCATAGGTGCCATTGATGGGACCCATGTAGCTCTGGTCCCCGCCCACAGGAGTGAACAGGTGTACAGGAACCTGAAGAGTTATCATTCCATGAATGTACAGATGGCATGTTTGGCAGACCAGTACATCTCCCAGGTAAATGCTATGTTCCCTGGTTCTGTGCATGACGCCTACATCCTGTGGAATAGCAGCATCCCTTATGTGATGGGTCAACTCCAGAGGCACCGGGTGTGGCTATTAGGGGACTCTGGTTACCCCAACCTGTCATGGCTATTGACCCCAGTGAGGAATCCGAGGACAAGGGCAGAGGAACGCTACAATGAGGCCCATGGGTGGACTAGGAGGGTGATCGAACGCACCTTCGGCCTCCTGAAGGCCAGGTTCAGGTGCCTCCATATGACGGGTGGTTCCCTATTCTACTCACCAAGGAAGGTGTGCCAGATCATCATCGCCTGCTGTATGCTTCACAGACTTGCTTTGCGACACCAGGTGCCTTTTCTGCAAGAGGATGGTCCAGATGACGGTGTTTTGGCAGCTGTGGAGCCTGTGGACAGTGATGAGGAGGAAGCAGAGGAAGAAGACATTGACAACAGGGACTCAGTCATACAGCAATATTTCCAGTGACACACCAGTGAGAACACTTTCTTGACTACTACAAGTACTTTCACACTTCTACCTTTATCCTGTCTGTCAATTTCAAGCAGTATTTGGTAACTGAGTTGTACATTTCCATTACGGTTTCACAGGTGTGGTTACCAACGTGTGTCATCTGCTTGCATCCTTCATGGACTTGTGATGTGTGACATAGGTATGTTGACATTACATTTGAAAACGCATTTTGTCACTGTCATGGCTAATACACATTTTCAAAATCACAGACTGACTCCCGATTGTTTTGTGCTTCAAGGGTGTTTATTGAAGTGCTAATTATTGGAGGGGGTGGTAAAATGGTGATGGGTGATGGTGGAGGAATGTCCATGGCAGAGTCCAGTCTATTAGTCTCACAGGTGCATTGCCCATATGGGCATAGGAAGTGGAGCTGGGCAGTTCCAATATGGACAGGGTTACAAAGTGGGACAGTGGGATGACAATCAGGGCGGTCTCATTTCTTGGCGGGGGTCTTGCCATCGTGCTCTGCCCTGTTCCTGGATCTCAGGGACCGCTTGCGGGGTGGTTCTCCGTCTGCAGGGGGTGGGGTGCTGGTGTGGTGGTCCTGTTGCGGGGCATCCTGTCCACTAGCGCCGGCGGAGGCGGTGGGCAGTTCATCATCCACGCTAGTGTCAGGGGCCCCTTGGAGTGCCACAGTGTCCCTCATGGTGTTCTGTATGTCGTTCAGCACCCCATGATGGTGCCCAGGGCGGAACTGATGGTTCTGAGTTCCTCCCTGAACCCCAAATACTGTTCCTCCTGCAGGCGCTGGGTCTCCTGAAACTTGGCCAGGACCGTAGCCATCGTCTCCTGGGAGTGGTGGTATGCTCCCATGATGGAGGAGAGGGCCTCGTGGAGAGTGGGTTCCCTTGGCCTGTCCGCCCCCTGTCGCACAGCAGCCCTCCCAGTTCCCCTGTGTTCCTGGGCCTCCGTCCCCTGGACCGTGTGCCCACTACCACTGCCCCCAGGTCCCTGTTGTTGTTGGGGTGGTGGGTTATCCTGGGTTCCCTGTAGTGATGGACACACAGCTGATTGACGTGTCCTGGGGATGGAGGTATGGGCCCGCTGGGTGGGTGCTGTACTGGTGTTTCCAGAGGGTGGAAGGTCAGTGTTGGGCTGTGCCTGTGCGAGAGGAACCGACTGTCCCGAGGCCCACGATGGTCCAGGCTGGTCATCTGGATCCAGTTGGCCAGAGCTGCTGTCATCACTGTGGGCCTCGTCTGTGGGTGGGGTAGAGATGTCTGGACCCTCCTGTCTGGTGACATTAGGTAGTGTTCCTGCAGGGGTGTAAAAGCATGATTATTGCATCTGTGTGTGTCATGGTGTGCAATGGGTGGGTGAGCGTGTACCCCAGTGCTAGCATTCCTGTGTGGGGGCTTGTGTGATGATGGTTAGGGGGTGTTATGGGTATGTGCAGTGGCCATGCTTTAGTGAGGGGTGACCATGCTTTGTTGTGTCATGCAGGGCTTGGTGTTGGGATGGGTGATTTGTGTTATTAGTACATTAGTGAGGAGTTGGAGTGATAGGGGAGGGGGTGAGGGTGGGGCTGTGTGATAGTATGCAGGTAGGGTGGGGGATATGATAGTTAAGATTTGACTTACCAGTGCCCATTCCTCCACCGACTCCTCCAAGGCCCTCAGGATGCATAATGGTCAAGACCTGCTCCTCCCATGTTGTTAGTTGTGGGGGAGGAGGTGGGTGTCCGCCGCCAATCCGCTGAACCTCGATGTTGTGCCTGGAGACCACGGAACGCACCTTCCCCCGTAGGTCGTTCCACCTCTTCCTGATGTCCTCCCGATTTCTTGGGTGCTGCCCCAATGCGTTGACCCTGTCCACGATTCTTCTCCATAGCTCCATCTTCCTAGCTATGGAGGTGTGCTGCACCTGTGATCCAAATAGCTGTGGCTCTACCCGTACGATTTCCTCCACCATGACCCTGAGCTCCTCCTCCGAAAACCTGGGGTGTCTTTGCCGTGCCATGGGGTGGTGTAGGTGATGTGTGGGGTGGTGTATGTGGTGATGAGTGTGGTGATGTATAGTGGTGTGGGGTGTTTTGTGCGTGGATGTTGTGTGGGTGATGGTGTTGTGTGCCTCTGTGTGGTGGGTTTGTCTATGCTGTGCTCTTTCTCTCGCCTTCGTCTATAATTTGTGGTCGTAGGGGTTTGTGGGTGATGTGGGTGTGTGTTTTATATAGTATTGATTGGGTGGGAGTGGTGTTTGTATGTGTATCAGGTGTGTGTATTTGGAATTGTCCAATGTGGCGGTGTTTTGGAGATGTGTGTATTTTGAGCGCGGCGGTGTGTACTCCAATGGAATACCGCGGTTGAAAGACCGCTGCGTGGATTCGTGGGTCGTGATAGCATGGGCGTGTTTCTGTTGGCGTGACGGTGGAGGTTTTGTTTTCGTCAGTTTATCACTGACCTTTGGTGTGGCAGACTTGTGTGGGTGTCTGAATTTCAGGGGATTCCGAGATGTGGGTCATATTAGCTGTGGCGGAATTCCGCAGCCGCGGCAGTGTATTGGCGGTCTTCTGCACGGCGGTAAGTGGCTTTTACTGCCAATGTTGTAACGACCCCCCATGTCTGTTGCTTTCTGACGATACCTTGCTCCTATCCCAAAATGCCTCTGGATTATCTAGGCTTCTGGATAAATATTAAAGGTTTTGCAAGGATTATGGATTACAAATAAATAGCACCAAAACCAAATGTATGGTATTTGGTGACCCAAAATTTAGATTAAAAAAAATATAGTCCTTGATGGTGAGGTCCTCGAACGTGTTAGCGATTTTGACTACCTGGGAATTAGGCCAGACAACTCCCATAAATGGACATCACACTTGACAAAGTGTGTTATGTTCCTTAAACAAAAGACAGGGGGCATCTTGAGATCTGCAGCCAAAACGCCCACCTTTCCTATTGCACCTGCAGTGGATATCTATAAAGTGCAGGCTAGAGCGGGCGCTTTATATGGTGATGAGCTGTGGGGCCATGGTAAACTTCATGATATAGAAAGAGCAGAGAATTTTTTTATCAAGGCCCTGCTAAAAGTTCCTTAGAGTTCTCCTACTTTGCTTATCTGAATGGATCTAAATTTGCATTCTATTGCTGATATTGCTGCCTTGAGAACGTTGCAATATTGGATTTGGAAATGGTCCACAGAAGTGTTAGATCCTTACAGAACATGGCTAGTAGCGCTTTTAAGAGACTCTCAGGTTGGGAAAATCCCATGGTGCCAGTATGTAAAAAGAGGTTTCCTTAAACTTGGGTTGGGGTCCTACTGGGCGGACCCTTTGCACCCTCCAAAAAATGCTTCACAGATGTTGAAGGATGCATATTGGGAGAATGTACAAATATTAACTCTAGCAGCTGTTCCGTCGGGTAGCATGACAGATAGCTTTTTATTATTTAAGTGCAAGTATGAGTTTGAGCATTTTTTTTATATCATTACACATCCAGTGGCGCGTGCACTGTACCTAAGATTCAGACTAGAATCCTTACCAGTGCGTGATCTTACCGCCAGATGGAAGCAAACTGTTAGCCTGTCAGATCATTGCCCGTTGGGATGTAATACTAGGGAATCAATTAGCCATCTTTTATTCCGCTGCCTTGCATATAAAAAGCAAAGGGTCCGTTGGATAAGACCCCTTTTTTAATACCATGGGCATTAGGGATCGCAACTCGGCTCTCAGGATTTGCAGTACTAATACCCATGGGCTGGTGGTGTGTGATGTGGCAAGCTTTCTTGCAGCTACTTGGCATTTTAGAGCAGGTTTTATATATTGACACAATATGTATTTGAGGGTAGCGAGTGTGTTTTTAATTGATTTATTATTGTAAATTTTAGACCTTGAATATATGCCTGTATTATACCAGACTTCCTTTTAATATAGGGAGGAAATTCATAGGTTCTAGAAATATGCTCGCTTAAGTTTTATCTTGTTGTTTGCTTGATTTAGAATCCAAGCTTGGTTAATTATTTATGCCACAGGCTCATAAATTTTGAGGGAAACAAGCCACATGTATTTTTGACAGAGATATTTGGTGTGTGATCCTCACACCCAGGACACTGATAATGTGAAATGATTTTTTATCTTGAGGATTTTATTATTATTATATTTTTTAATATGTCCTTTGCGAACTATGGTTTTACATGTGTATTTGTACTGCTTTTATGGTACTTTTTGCAGAAATGAAGCTCTAATGATGATGACTGCCATACTTGTTCTTCAGGTGACACACAGATTTTTTACAATCCCTATGACCTCAGTGATGTAACATTGAGGGCAGCACCCCACTCTGAAAATTGTTCCAACACCACTAAATTCGTGTCTTTTGTTCTGCAATAGTCAGGCTACCTGTCGTTTTTTCTACTGTTAAAAGCATTGGGCAGGGTGGAATATTTAGCAACTATACATAGACAAAAATGTTTTTCGAAATTCAGTTTTGTTTTTTTCATGACACTTGAAGACGTGATTGATTTAGACATATTCCTGTAATTATGTTCCTTGGCTCATCATTAAGGGGCGGAGCGGGCGATGATTGACGGGTCAATTATGTATCTTCTCACCATTTAATGAGGGGATTAATGGAGCAGCTTCCTCTGGAGTGTCAATATCTCATTCTAAGCAGATCCCCGTTGTGCTCCATAATTTTCTTGGCATAAATGCTTATTATCAAATAGATTTGCTTTACTGCGTTGTACCTATGCCATCTACCAAGCCTTGGACAGCATGTTGTGCTTTATAAATAAGTAACAGCATAAAAGGCCAGACCATGCCAAGATAAATGTTCATCGCAAAATTCATTTTTTGTTTACTCCGCAGTCAGTAAATCACAAGCATTCATTCTTCATAAAAAGAGCTGCTCAAGGCCTGGTTCAAGATCTATAATGTCGTTTATTAGAAATACAAGTTTTTAGTTACATATTTTTATTTGACAGAGACTACTACTCGTCATATACACGTTCTCTATTCCTCGTCTTCCGGAAACGTATTTTATTTCCTAATATTTCAGACTTTTCATCTGGAAAATGCCGTTAGAAAGTTAAAACCATTCTAGATCGATTATTTGATAAATTAACACTGTAACCATTTTAGTTCACAATTATTATGCGTTTTGACGCCAAAATCGAATTCAGCTAGAACGTTTGGTGTTCTGCAACATCCTTATTTTCTGTCAGGATACCTAAAAGTTGTATTACTAGGTATCTTATCAGGCAAATCATCAGAAGTGCAGTGGTGAGGCAAACATTTCTAAAATCCCATGGGCCAGATTTAAGAGAAAATGACGGAGCACGATGATGTACTAAATTTGGCAGCGCCCAGTACCGTCATTTTCAAAATGCAGCGATGTGCTGTATTTACTAGAAGATGGCGCACCCCTGTCTTTCCCTCTGCACCAGTGCTAAATCTGCTGCTGTGCGCCAACGCAGGAACCCTTGCATCATAGTGCAACAATGGCTGAATTGAGAGGGAGATTGTAAATGGTGATCCACTCTTCCTGTGTGTGCTCACATAGGAAGAGCAAAAAACAAGGAGAAATGATAGCATTTCTCCTCTCCTCCATGTGGTGGCGTTAGATTTTGGAGCTGCCTCAAGTTTAAGTAAACTCGTAAATCTGAGGCAGCGTCAAAATACAAAGAGTGTTGCTGTGGCACGCTCACAGCAACATCGGTTGCATGCCACTTCCACGCAAAGTGCTGTGTGTGAAGGGGCTGTATTTACAAGGTGGTGTTAATCCACAAAAAGTGGCTTAACGCCATCTTGTAAATACAGAGCTGTGCACAAAAAGTGATGCTCCGGTGGCGCTAGGGGCTCTTAAATACAACCCCATGTTCTGCTTTGCACAGTCACTCATTAGTCGTAAATAGTTAATTCAATATTGCTGTGGTGTATGTGCATGCACACCAGTACTAGTCTTAAGTCGGTATCACTCCATCAACACTGCAACTGCTGAACATCATGCGCACCACAACTATTTTAAAACAATGTAGTAATGTGAGAGCCCCGGACAGAAGCACACAGTGGCATATTTATACTCTGTTTGCGCCTGATTTGAGTAATTTTTTTTACGCAAATCAGCACAAACTTAACTCCATATTTATATTTTGGCGCTAGACATGTCTAGCGCCAAAATTATACAGCTAAGGTCATTTTTTGCCTGCGGAAAACTACCTTGCGTCAATGAGATGCAAGGTAGGCGTTCCCGGGCAAAAAATTACTCTAAGGCCCTAGCGCCTTATTTATCCTCCCATGCAAAAATCACGCACGGGGGGGAGGAGGGGTCAAAAAATGGTGCAAAGCGAGCTTTGCACCATTTTTTAACGCCTGGGTCAGGGCAGGCATTAAGGGACCTGTGGGCCCATTTCAATGGTGGAACACCCTAGAATAATCTCACAGATGCCCTCCCAGGCCCCAGGGACACCCCCACCCACACCAGAGGGACAGCGGAGGATGGGGGACCCCATCCCAGGTAAGTATAGGTAAGTACAGGTAAGCATTTTTTTTTTAAAGTGCCATTGAGGGCCCTGAAATTGCCCCCCCTACATGGCATTGGGTGCAATGGCCATGCCCAGGGGACACTGGTCCCCTATGCTGGCCATTGGGGTGGTGGGTATGACTCCTGTCTTTTCTAAGACAGGAGTCATGTGGTACGGATGGGTTTGAGTCATTTTTGGTGCAAAATCCCCTTCTTCCATCCTGCCAGCCCCACCCAGCTAACTTCATTTTTTTTGTTTACGCTAGCCTACCATTTCCACTGGCTTGCACCATTCCATAAAAATGGTGCCTGGCTGGTGCTCAGAATGGTGCAAGCCGGTGCTAAATTTTTTGGTGCAAAACTGAGTTGGTGCATTTTTGCACCAAAAAGTATAAATCAAGGCCTTAGGGTCTATTCACAGAGGTAAATGTATATGTGTAAATATACTCTTGTGTTGATTTATTCTTGCAATTAGGTGAACACATACATTTAGACTAACATGTCTCAACTCTCTAAATCCAGGGTGTAGAGACCTCCAATAGAAAATATAGTAGTGTAAATTTACTACCGGTCACTTTTCACACATTGGAGGGGGAAGAATGACCATGTGTGGTGCTTGATTTTCTCCAAGGCTGGGCTGAAATACATTGACAACTATATTGTCATCTTTTGGGCTGTGGTAACTTTTAAAGTGTAGTTTGTGAATAGCAATAGATTAAGGCCCTCATTACAACCCTGGCAGTCGGTGTTCAAGTGGGTGGATTGCCCACTGCTTGGTCTTGGGGAGTGCAAGGCCACTGTCTCCAAGTGGATAGCTTCTCCACTGGTTTTGGAGGGGGCTTTGTGCCCAGAGTGCTTCATCCTGCCAAGGACTGTGTTAGTGGATACTTTTCTCCACTGGTTCTGGAGGGGGTTTGGGGCCCAGAGTGCTTCATCCTGCCAAGGACTGTGTTAGTGGATGCTTTTTGCGACTGGTTCTGGAGGGGGCTTTGTGCCCAGTGATGCTGCACCTGGGGTGTGGCAGTTGACTTCGTCTCACCTGGGTGTCTCAGCCACGCAATGTACCTGGAACAAGTTGCATGATACTCCATGGAGGCAGACCCACACTCCATCCTGCGGCGACTTAGGCTGCCAATTGCTGGTTCATGTCAGTGCTGGAGGTGGTGTCTAAAGTGGCGTGTCCAAGGTCCAGGACGTCACCTGCAGACTCTGAACACTGCACACTGGGGATGGAGCTGACTTCTGACAGAGTGGCATCAGCTGTGCACGTGGCGGTGGCGACTGTGGTGCATGTGGCAGAGATCCCTGCTGATTTGTTGGTCACCAGCCCCTCACCAGGTGACATTGTGCCCAGAAGAGATGTTCCCTTTGGCTTATGGCCCTTCCCCCTCTTGACAGTTGCTGCAGGGACCTTGGCACTGTTCACTCGGTGTTTTTGCGAGGCCTTGCTGGGTGGGTGGCGTGACTGTACCCTGCTGGAAGCCGGCACCTTTTTGAACTTTGCAGGTGGTGGAATAGGGTGGTCCTTCTTTTCTGTCGGTGGCACACTGGCAGCTCTGACTGATGCCCCCTTAGACCATACTGGAGTAGCAGGGACCACAGCAGATGCAGATTTGGTGGCTGAGGTGCTGGGCTGGGATCTAGACATCCTGGCCCTAGGGGAAGGATGGGGGGGAGGTGTAGGGAAGAGGTTCAAGTTAGCTAGGAAAAGTTTTTTTAACACACTGGGACGGGAAGATGGAGGTGGTTTGGGAGTGGAGGAAGAGGTAGTGGTTGTAGGAGGTATACGTCTGGTGAGTTTGGGTGAAGGTGCATGAGTTGGAGGCTGTTCTGAGGTGGATGGCTGTTGAGTGGGTGTGTGCCTGCGTTTGTGTACTTCGGGAGGAGGGCTTACTTACACACTGGGAGAGGACACAGGGGACGTGTGAATGGTAGTGGGGGTGGTGATTGCATGTGAGCGGTGTGTAGTGATGGGCGTTCTGGTGATGGAGGTAGTGGCTGAGGATGTAGTGCATGCAGGTGTGAGTGGAGATGAGACTCCGAGGAGGAGGAAGACGTGGAGGAAGGGGACACAGTGGAGGCAGTGGATGTTGGTGTGTCTGCATGAGGATGGTGCTTGTGTGAGTGCCTGTGGGATGTGTGGTGCTTCTGTTTGCTGAGCCACTTTTGTGTGTTGATGTGTGTGCATGCTGGTCTGATGGTGTGCGTGGGATAGGCTGAGGTAGAGGGGGCTGGGTCTGGGTAGTAGAATTTGGAGGGGGGAGGCTGAACACAGGGACAATGGCTGCCATCAGTGCTGAGGCCAGAGCATGAAATGCGCTCTGTTGGGCCGCCACGCCAGAATGAATGCCCTCCAGGTATGCATTTGTTTTCTGCAAATGCCTCTCGGCACCCTGGATGGCATTCAGAATGGTTGACTGCCCATCAGTGAGGGATGTCAGGAGGTCAATAGACTCCTCACTGAGGGCAGCAGGGCTGACTGGGGCAGGGCCTGAGATGCCTGGGGCGAAGGAGATGCCCACCCTCCTGGGTAAGCGGGCACAGGAAACTCTATGAGGGGCTGCCGGGAGGGCGGTACTGGTGGGGGGGTGGTGGCTGTACCTGTTGTTGCGGTGGGCACCGAGGTGCCCACCACTGCAAGGGAGCTCCCATCAGAGGAGGAGTCGCTGTCACTGGTGTCCCCTCCTGTCCCCGTCATGGAGCTCCACTCGTCCTCCGTCCCACTGGTGCCTTCAGAAACCGTAGATTCACCCTTATGGGCCATGTGAGATGCAGCTCCCTCCATTGCTGGTGCCTCTGCTCCTCCACCAGATTATGCTAATGCACACAAGGACAGGGTGACAAAACAAGAAGGGGGGGAAAGACAGAGAAGACACATGGTCAATGCCAGCAACACCACTACCTTTAGTGGACACAACACACAGGGAGCAGCCCTATGCACTAGGCCATGCACTAGCAGTTAGTAGGAAAATCACCTGCCCATGGGGTACTATATCATTTGCTTCACACCTGGACCCCACAGGAGCCTGACTAGTTGTAGATGCCCACTTACACTATTGGGGCTGGGGTGCCTCAGAGTCAGCTGAATGACACTGTACTCACCCCCTTGTGGGTGCTGTGATGCCCTCAAGTGCCCATCCAACTCCAGATATGCCACCGCCAGGATCCGGAACATCAGGGGGGTCATGGTGCAACGGGCACCCCTTCCACATTGGAAGGCCAGCCCCTGCTGGGCCTCCACCGTCTTCTTGATCCAGCGGCGCAGGTCCTCCCATCTTTTGCGGCAGTGGGTGCCCCGTCTATGATAGACCCCCAGGGTCCGCACTTCCTTGGCGATGGCACGCCAAATACCCTTCTTCTGGTGGGCGCTGACCTAGAGGAAAGGTACAGGATGAAAGGAAATTACTCTCCAATCCAGGCCGTCATACTCATTGCCCACCAGTTCCCACCCATGCCCTGATGCACATACACTCACCATCCTCACATGCAGGCCTCAGCCCCCCTCCCATGTATCTTCCATCCACTCCAAACAGGCATTGCCCACGCATCATGCTCACAGTGTACTCACCTGTTTGTCTAGAGGACCGTAGAGTAGCGTGTACTGGGGGAGGACCCCATCCACCAGTTTGTCCAACTCCTCCGCAGTGAAGGCAGGGGCCCTTTCCCCAGACACATGAGCCATTGTCGCTTCCAAAACTGAGGTCATAGCAGCACTTGCTGTGTAGTCCTCTCCTGTTGAAGGTCAGGTATCAAGTGAGTGAGTAGATAGAAAATGGTGATCAGGTCCGCGGCGGTGCGTACCGTCACCGCCGGCGTACATCGTCATTGGCTCCTGGAACCCATAGGGCCCAATGATAAACAATGCTAAATTGCGCAGCGGTCTTCGACCGCCTACCGTGACGCTGCACAATGCCAGCGCAGTTACCTCATTTCCCCTTGTCCCTCCTTACAGGTCAGGCAGCCGCCATTTCAGGGGGGCACATGGCATGGCACCTAACTGCGTCACACCACATTTTGGCAGATATACGGACAAACAACGCCACACACGGATTTACTCACATTACTGAAAACATACTTGTGCAACCTATGTGGTACATGACCCTCAGCTCACCCTTCTCCTCCATAGGGCACATCTGCTGGGGCAGATGATGAGATGGCATCATCCTCCGGTGTACAGACCCCTGGTGGACCTGTCGACAATGGAAGGCAGACACATCATTATCACCGACAGACTTGATCGTTCACAATCCAAGAACTGTGTGCACAACTGGAGCCAGACCTGATGTCAGCTATCCGCCATCCCACAGGAATACCCCCTCTAGTGCAGGTCCTGTAAGTGCTCCATTTCATGGCAAGTGGCTCCTTTTAAACTACAGTGGCCATGGCATCAGGGATGTCTCAGCCAATCTTTTCAAACGTGTTGACCAGAGTGTTGTCAGCCCTGCTAAAACACATGCGCAGCTACATCGTTTTTCCCCAGGTGGAGGATTTGCCCACAGAGAAAGCTGACTTTTATGCCCTGGGACATATCCCCAACATCATTGGTGCCATTGATGGTACACATGTGGCATTTGTCCCCACCGCAGAAATTAAGAAGTGTACAGAAACCGAAAAAGCTACCATTCTATGAATGTGCAGATGGTGTGTTTGGCAGACCAGTACATCTCTCATGTGAATGCCAAGAATCATGGCTCTGTGCAAGACGCTTACATTTTTCTTGAGGAATAGCAGTATCCCTTATGTGATGGGCCAACTCCAGAGGCACCGGGTGTGGCTAATAGATGAGCCCAAGGTCCCCACACAGTAAGAATAGGTGTCTGGGTATGGGGTAGTCCCCAAGGGTTAGTGTGTGTATAACAGATATCCCTCGACATTTGCAGGTGACTCTGGTTACCCCAACCTCTCATGGCTTCTGACCCCAGTGAGGAATGCCAGGACAAGGGCAGAGGAATGCTACAATGAGGCACATGGGTGAACTAGGTGTATTATTGAGAGGGCGTTCGGTCTACTGAATGCCAGATTCCGGTGCCTCCATCTAACAGGTGGCTCCCTATACTACTCACCGAAGAAGATGTGCCAGATAATTGTGGCATCCTGCATGTTGCACAACCTGGCATTGCGGCGCCAGGTGCCTTTTCTGCAGGAGGATGAGCCTGATGATGGTCTTGTGGCAGCTGTGGAGCCTGTGGACAGTGAGGAAGAGGAGGCAGAAGAAGAAGATATTGACAACCGAACGAACATCATCATGCAGTACTTCCAGTGACACACAGATAAGAGACTGGCACTGCTCATCTCATATGTGACTACTGTAGGACAATGTATAAGTCAGCCTCTTAACCTCTGTCTATGGACACTGACAGTTCACTTTGGCTTTCCATTTCACAGATCTGGGTACCTCATTCTGCTATATTTACTGCTGCCCAACAACTGTCATACATTACGTGTTGTAATTATACATTTGTGAAAGAACAGACTGACTCCAGACTGGTTTGTGATTCAAGTGTGTTTATTTATGGGCTAATGTGTATAGGGGTATGTGGAAGGGGCTGGGGTGATGGTGGAGGAAAGTCCAGGGTAGAGTCCAGTCTCTTGGTATCACAGGTGCATTGTCCAAGGGGGCATAGGACAGGGAGCAATAGCAGTTCAAGGTGGACAGGGTAACAGAGTGGGACAGAAGGGTGACAATCAGGAGTCTTATTTCCTGGCGAGGGTCTTGGCAATGTTCTCTGGCTTTGCCTGGATCGCAGGGACCGTTTGCGGGGTGGTTCTCTTTCTGCAGGGGGTGGGGTGCGGTGGCCTGTTGGTCCTGTGGCGGGGCCTCCTGTCCACTAGCACCGAAGGACGTGGAAGGCTGTTCATCGGTTGGGTTTGTGTCAGGGGCCCGGTGGTATGCCACTGTCTCCCTCATGGTGTTGGCCATGTCTGCCAGCACCCCTGCAATGGTGACCAGGGTGCTGTTAATGGACTTCAAGTCCTCCCTGATCCCCAGGTACTGTCCCTCCTGCAGCTGCTGGGTCTCCTGAAACTTGGCCAGTACCGTGCCTATGGTCTTCTGGGAATGGTGGTATGCTCCCATGATGGGTGAGAGTGCCTCGTGGAGAGTGAGTTCCCTGCGCCTGTCCTCCCCCTGTCACTCAGTAGTCCTCCTAGCTTCCCTGTTGTCCTGTGCCTCTGTCCCCTGAACCATGTGCATATTGCTACTGACCCAAGGTCCCTCATCATCCTGGGTTAGTGGGGTTGCCTGGGGTCCCTGTAATGGTGGACACACTGCTGATTGACGTGTCCTTTGGACAGTGGCATGGGCCCGCTGGCTGGGTGCTGTGGTGGTGTTTCCTGAGGGGGGAGGTTCTGTGGTGGCTTGAGACTGTGGCAGGGTAACCGAATGTCCTGAAGTCCCTGATGGGCCGGGCTGGTCATCTTGATCCAGGCGTGCAGAGCTGCTGTCATCACTGTGGGCCTCTTCTGTGGCGGGAATGGGTATGGCTGGCACCACCTGTCCGGTGACGTTGGGTAGGGGTCCTGTTGGGGTGTAAATGCATTGTTATTTTATCTGTATGTGCCATCTTGTGCAATGGGTGTGTTTCCCTCTATTACTGTGCTTGCAATATCGCCTTGGCCCTTGTGTGAGTGGTGATTGTGTGCCCTGGGTGAGTCTCTCCCTTGGACATGCTTTGGTGATGGGTGTCCATGCTGGTCTGTGATGGGTGTCCATGCATTGGTGTAACATGCAGGGCTTGGTATTGGATTGTGTGGGTTGTGATAGTGGGGTATATGTGAGGTGGCGGGGTGATGGGTGTGAGGGTAGGGGTAGGTGTTTGTGATGGCATGCAGGTAGGGCGGGGATATATTATTAAAGATTTGCCTTACCAGAGTCCAGTCCTCCTGCTACTCCTGCGAAGCCCTCAGGATGCATAATTGCTAAGACTTGCTCCTCCCATGTTGTTAGTTGTGGGGGAGGAGGTGGGGGTCCACCGCCAGTCCTCTGTACGGCTACCTGGTGTCTGGATACCACGGAAAGTACCTTCCCCGTAGGTTGTTCCACCTCTTCCTGATGTCATCCCGTATTCTTGGATGCTGTCCCACTGCGTTGACCTTGCCGAGAATTCTCCGCCATAGCTCCATCTTCCTAGCAATGGATGTCTGCTGCACCTGTGATCTGAATAGCTGTGGCTCTACCCGGAAGATTTCCTCCACCATGACCCTGAGATCCTCCTCAGAAAAGCTGGGGTGTCTATGAGGTGTCATGATGTGGTGTGAGTGATGTGTGAGGTGATGTGATGTGTGGGGTGATGTTTTGGGGTGTGTGGTGTTTTGTGCGTGGATGGTGTATGAGTGATGGTGTTGTTGTGTCTTTGGATGCTGGTGTGGTCTTTGCTTTCCTCTCTGCTTCTTCAAAATTTTTCATTGTAAGAGGTTGTGGGTAATGTGGGTGAGTGTGTGGGTGTGGTGTGTGTATGTGTGTCAGATGTGTGTAGTTTGAATTGTCCAATGTGGTTGTGTTTTGTAAGTGTGTGTGTATTTTGAGTGCGGCAGTGTGTACCGCCAATGGTTTCCCACGGTTGAAAGACGGCCGCGTTGATTCGTGGGTCGTGATAGTGTGGGCGTATTCCTGTTGGTGTGACGGTGTGGGTTTTGGTATCACCAGTTTATCACTGACCTTTGGTGTGGCGGACTTGTGTGGGTGTCTATATTGTGGAGGATTTCTCTGTGTGGGTCATAATACCTGTAGCGGATTTCTGCCGCGGACACGGTATGTTGGCGGCCGTCGGCACGGCGGTCAGCGGACCTTACCGCCAGGGTTGTAATGAGGGCCTAGTCTTTTGTGGGTTTGTGTTTCTATTTGTGTGTCTCTCCCTAAGCCCTCTTTACCCCTCTATAAATCCCTCCTTACTCACTACATCGCTCCTATTTAGTAACAAGAATTCCCCATTTTCCAACCACTCCTTGATCCCTCCCACATTTACCACAAAAGTTTATACTTACATGTGCCATTTTAGCAGGATCTCTGCATAGAAAGTTATGAGAGGTGCCTTTTACCTCATCTGAAAATGTAATTAATTTAATGCTCGTTTAAGTGCTGGCTATTGTTATGTGCTAATGATCACCCCATTTCAACAAGCCTGATCCAGAATTCTCTGTCTAGAAAAAACATGTAATGGCTTATCCAGATGAAGAACGCTGCATCTTAAAGTGTTATAGGCTTGACCCACCTGTTGGCTACCCTCAAGCACTCTTGTACCAACCAAACAACCTTCCATATAAGCATATTCCATGTGATAATTTAGTCTAGTATCAATGAAGCGTTTGTTTAACTGGAGAATAATTACTTCGAGTGTTCTTTTACGCAACATAATTCAACAACCGTTTTCCCCTCTGCTTTGTTTCATTTAAATTTTTTCCATTCTGCTCAATTATTTCACAGCAGTGCCCGCTCATGACGTCCAAGGTTGATGCGATTTTTAGGCACTCACCTTAATGTATCTTCAGTGCTTTTTCGAGTGATTTCAAAACTTCCTCAAAAGAACATTCTGCATATGTGTTCATAAGATGTCACCACATAATACCTTTCAAAGATTTCCTTGAAGTGCGGCGTTTGCCACGCTTGCAAAATCACTTACCTCATTGTCACATTGTCTGTGATCGGGAACGATATGTGGTCACACAAAAGGAGCCTCAATTTAGACAATCCGAAGCCTTACAACAAAAACAGCATAAACACACCTTTTAGGAGCCTCCTAGGACGCAGGAGGCTTGCTTTGCTTGACAACCAATCTCTTATTTTCTAATTGTAGTTTTTTACACTCCAGCTTCTATTTTTGTAAAACATTCTTTTACGTTTTTTAGATATTGGGGAGAGAAAATGGGGTACATAGGAAATAAGATACTGATCCATACGGCTGGGACACAGATGATGCCCTTGCCTGAATATAATAAATAGTTAGTACATTTCTGATAGACCATGCTTATTGCGGACAAGGTGCCAGGAGGAAAATAGATATATTCAGACCTTAAACAGGAACAATAACATGTGAATAAATAGGGATAGGAGTGGGGTTTGGGATACCACAACGATGGCAAGCATTGTTATGGAGTGTCAGGGTGTAGCAAGGAGGCGATATGGGTACGTGGACTGCACCCAGGCAACGACTGGGCAGGGTATGTTTCAAGGGTGCTGAGAGGAAGCAGAGCTGTCCAGCAAGAGGTCTTTAATTAACAGTATAAGTCCTCCTAGGATCATATGAGAGGGAAGGTCCCCACTTCTGCATCCCCCTGCACCAAGCCTCTGTTGGGGTGCCTCAGGAGCCTTCTAATGTAGGGTGAGTGTCCGTTTAGCCAAAATTATGGCCAGGCTGGAGAAGCAAGAATGGACAACCTGGCGCTTCTGGTGATTGAAGACACCGAGGGCACAGGCCTCCCAAGAGTTGAGGTCAGTGAGTTCCGTGACTTAGGGTAGTTTGGATTCCACACCAAAAGGCTGTCAGTATAGGGCATGCACACAGAATGTGTCAGGGATCAACGTCACCCGAGCGGCATTTACGGCAGGTCAGGTTTGCAGTGGGAAGTACTTGTTTAGTTGTGATGGGGTTAGGTATGCACGGTGTAGGATGTGAAATTGTATGTTCTTGAAGTACGCATTTCTGGAAACAGTGTGTGGAAATTCCGGTGCTCAAGCCCATTCCTTGTTGTGAAGTGCCCTTTCTACCTCGTCTTCCCATATGGCTAGGAGAAGTGAGTGATATATCGGTGTGACTGTGGAGGCCCTTGTTAAGCTATGTGATAAGACGGCGTCCGTTTTCCATAGTGAGTAGGGTGTGGAGCACAGTGTGAGTGGGTGATTCTTTGTCTCTAATGCCCCACAAGTGAAGACAGGTGTAGTGAAGTCCGTCACATGTGAGGAACTGGAATGAAGGTAAGTTAAAGTCCATGGGGGTTGGGAATGAAAGAAGGTAGCCATCTGAGAACAGGTCCCTGGCCGTGGTAATTGAGCAGTCGTGTCAGCACTGGAGGGTGCCAGTGGAGTAGTGACCTGCGTAACTCGGGAGGTCCAACAAGGGAAAACTCTGGGTTTATGGGGGAGTATGCTTCATAAGAGAAGAAAGTCGACAGAGGCACCTGAGGGCCACAGTCACCTGCAAGGAGCTGGGTAGATCAAGTGTTGACTCTGGGAGGAGAAGACGTCTGATGCAGGCAAGGGGAAGGGGCAGGAATGCTGGCATGTTTCCCCTAGGTTGTGGTTGAGAAGCCACCTGGCGGTCCCTTGCAGCTGGTCAGCCAAAAAGTATAGCGCAAAGGAGGAGGCACCCAGTCTGCTCTCATGAGTCAGCAACTGCAATTTCTTCAGTGCAACTCTGTGATGACCCCTACCCCAGATATGTTTAATAAGTAAGGAATCTAGGGCCAGATGTAGCAAAGGTTTTTACCCATTCTGTGTCTATGGAAAAAAGTGTTCGTACATGTGGCCCCTAATTCCTTAAAGAATGCTCTGGGGGGAATTACTGAGAGGTTAGTAGAGAAATAGAGAAGACGGGGTAGCAACACAATTTGTGAGAGAGCGATTCGTCTCATGGTAGCTTGGGGCAGTTTGACCCAGATGGATACTAAGGGCTTGACCGAAGACAGTACTGGGCATAAGTTACCTTTATAGAAGACTGTTGGGGAAGTTCTCCAGGGGAGGGAGATGCCGTTCATTGTCAAGTCAAGTGGTGGGAGGGCGGCATGGAGTTGATAGATAGATGATTTATCCCAGTTCACCCGAAGGCCTGACACCTCAGCAAAGGACAGCAGGGCACCTCGGACCAGAGTAGGGGTTATCTGAGTTCCACGCAGGTACAGAAGGCAGTCATCCATGTATAGCGACACTGTATGTTCTGTCTGATTAAGTTATACTTAAGCCATATGAAAGCCTGGACCTTATCTATGGGGTTAACCCTCTAGAAAATATCTCTAGGAAACTGATTGGTTTCCTTAGAAATCCCTCACCCACCAGAGTTACCCCTTAGGGACATGATTCATCACTGGGTCCCTTTCGTTCTGCTGTGGAACGAGGTGTGCTACACCCAACAGATTAACTTGCAGCAGTTCATATATGAACTCCTATGATAGTGTGTAATAGGGGTGGGGGGTCATAAAAAGGATTTAAAATACCTGCCTCCCAGGTAAACTAATGTTTTAATAACTGCCCTAGTGGTGGTATGGTTAAATACAGGTGATTGGAAGGGGGGGATATATAATGAACCTTCCTTCCTAATGTGTGGTCTACATGTTTCAAGCTTACCCCTCGGCTTTTCATCAGGACCAAGAGTGTCTCCCTGGTGCCACTCCTTCTATGGGGAATGTGCTAATACACACCCCTAATGTCTTAATATATAACCATACTACAACTTATTATTGGTGAGCTTCAATATTTAACCTGTAATACATAAATGGAGATTTAAACCGCCATCACATGGCAGTGTCTTGCACAATTAGATATAGATGTTGTACCTAGTATAATATAAGATCCATAAAATGTGAAAGTCACATGAATACTATCTGCAGTATTAAAAAGGGTGAAAAGCACACAGTGATGCCTGCACACTGAGACACACTACAGAGAAAAAACATATAGCACATAAAAACACACTACATACATATTAGAGCATAGGATCATATGTCATGGATCCTCTGGGGGTGTGTGTGCTTGTAGTCACAGATAAGCACAAGAGTCATACTGTATCACTCTGTAAAACTCTATGGTAAAAGTCTATTTGTCTTCTGTGCTGCTTAAACCAAAGTGTCACTCCCGCTAATCAACCTGTCTGTCTCATGCCTGAGGTCCAAATGTTATCAGCCTTGGTGAATGTGGCTCATTTGTAAAAACCGAGCGTATGTTATTTGGAGCCAACTATGCGTCCTCTCGCTGTTGGGATTTCACCAAAGCTGGTAGGCAGGAATGGTCCTACTCTGTTTGGCGCTCCAATGGGGGAATACAGTGCTCAACTTCTTCAATCTTTTTGTCTAGTGAACGTCAAATTCCAGCAATCTCCTGTAGGCAATGGCCTCGGGTGAATACTTTGAATGCGTCCGACTCAAGGAATTTGGTGCCGTCATTTATTTTGAAGTAGTCACGTGTAGAATGTGATCAGCTTGGGCATCCTGGAATGCCAGGTCTGCCAAACACTCATGGGTAAGACACCAAGTAGGAGTCGGGGTTGAGGGGTGCCCCAGTGAATTTCAAGGACATGATCCACTCTTCCCAGATAGGTTGCCTTTCGATACTGAGTATGTGGTTGAGAGGATGGAGCCTCGCCAGCGCTTTTGGAGTTGGGGTAGTTCTACAGAAGTCATATGTGTCTCCTGTAGGAAGACTATGTGAGGGTGTTGACGTTTGAGATAGGAATAAATTGACTAGCACTTCTGGGTAGTGTGCATGCCCTTGACATTGAGTATGAGAAAGCAGGTAGTGTTCTTACATGTCATTGGCGGGATGGTAAGTCGTGATAATGCTGGGGAGGAGCACATGTTCACTGGGTGCCTCTGCGACCCTCAGACACAATCCCTGGGGTGCTGAATTGGCATTAGTGCCAGGCAAAGTCATGGTATTAGGATATGAACAGTGTGGGTCAGTGTAGGAAGGGATAGGTGCAAATAAGTAAAACCTTCTGTAACAGCGGGAATGTCCAAACTGATTAACAGTAAGAAATCTCAGTATGTGGGGGGTGGCTATAATGTTTTGGAGAGGTGGAAGTTGGGTTATCCATCCTGTGAGTTGCAGTGTGGCATGTCGTGTTGGGGTCCGGCGGCCTGGGTAGGCCCAGAAAGAATTGACCACCAGCGCATTAGCAAAGGTCACAAGCGGCAGCAGGAACTTATTGCCAATAATACAACAGCAGATAGGGTGTATTGTGTTTAACAAAAACACAAACACAAAGCCCGTCTTAGTCAGCAACTAGATTCAAAGACATTAGATTATTGTTTCTGCTGTCTGAGGGGTCACCAGTGGAAGGGTGAGAGGTGGGTGGACTCTTGGGAGGAAACAGAGGCTCCTTCCGTGGAAAAAATGTAGGGGAGACTGTTGATGTTGGAGAGGGCAGTCTCTGAGTTTAGCTGTGCCACTGCCTCCAGGGCCCGGCAGTTGTTCTCTATAATTTGTTCCATATCAGGAACTGTGGGCAGGTTGGACCCCGTGGTGGAGGAAGGAAGGCTTTTCTGTGAGCGGATTGTGCATCTCCTCTTGGGCCTGGCGGATGTCTTGGCTTTGGAGAGAGGGTCCAATAGTGAGGTACCAAAATATTTGTCGGTCCTGTTCCACACTTCTTTGGGTCCCCAAAGAAGTAGGTCTCGCCCGGGTGCATCATTTTCAGTATAGCTGGGAACAACAGGGAGTACTGGACTCTTAATTGCCGGAGGCGCTTCTTGGCTTCAAGCAATGTGTTGTGGTGGCATGTACTGTGATGGTGTAGTCAGGGAACACTATCACGCAGGAGTTCTCCAGCATGAGGGGCTCCTTCAGGTTAGCCACTCGCAGAATGGCATCACGTCTCTGTAGTGGATGAGTTTTGCCAGCATGGGTTGGGTGGGAGCCCCCAAGAGGCCCTGACGGGCAGGGACTCAGTGAACCCTTTCCAGTGAGTAGAAGGCAGTGACATATGAGTATGAAACAAATGAGAAAAACTTGAGTGAGACTCTGCATCGTCCGCCTGGTTTTTAATGGTGCGAACTCTGTCTTCTAGGTCCTGGATACCCTGTTTATTGTCCGAGGTTTGCAGTTGTAGAGAGGCCAGGGTCCACTCCCCCTCAGCTATGCAGCCCTTGAGTTTCTGATGGTCGTCTCCAAGGAAGGTGAGCTCCGTGACCAATGACCGAAAGACAGTCTGCATGGATTTGAGTGAGTTTTCAATTCCTGCTATATGAGTCTGTGTTATGGGGGCTGCGGAGGGGCAGCAGATGAGTTTGTCCAGAATCGTTGAGGGGGGATCTAGCTGCAGGATTTTTTTTTGTGAGGATATGGAGGCCTTCTGACGTCCTATGACAATCAATGGTGGACAAGGAATAGGTTCCTCCCATGCAATGCCCACCACCTGTGGAATTTGACGGTCTCTCTCAGAGGTGAGAATGATGGACTCTGTCGATGGGTCCATGTTACCAGGGAGGTGTCCAATGCAGAGCAGACAATAGTACAAACAGGTCCCCAAGCTACAAGAGGAGGGTGACATAATTATGCATCTGATGAGGCCGCGGGCAGCACTCCCAGGCCGGCCAGGTGCTCCCAGCTATCCCCCTCTTATGGGAGAGGTGTTGCCAGAATGTAGAACTGTACTGCAAATGAGAGGAGCACTCAGGATACTATCTAGCAGTCTGCGCCTCCCAGTTATCATAGTGCCTGGTAGTGCCCACTGCATGTCTCCAGGGTGGTTAATGAGGTCCTATTGTGGGGGCCAGATGAGCAGAAGGCAGGTAAGTGCAGCATAGAGGGGGGCCAGCAGGGGTCCTAACACAGGGTGCAAGAAGTCAATATGGGGGAGAGCTCCACCATCCAGACCCCCCTTTGTGTCAATCCCTCAAGCTGATCTATAGAGGCAGGAGTTGGGTGAAGGCCCCTCAGTGTAGTCACTTCACAGGCATGAAGCAGTGTAAAATTAAGCAGGGAGAGTAGCCCCAGGATGGGCTGCATCTGGGCTTTGTCTTATCGCCTGAGGTGTGGGCTTACCAGGAGGCGCAGGGCGCGAGACCAGTTTCTGTGGCCCAGGGGGAATGCTTCCAGGCCAGCAGAGTTAGCCCTTAAATGGGGGGAAGGGCTTTCTAGGCCACCAGCACGGCCTAGTTTGCCTCAGTGGTGTCCCGGCCCCTTCAGACCCCGGGGGCAGCGGTAAATTCCTGCACCCGAGGTAGGCAGCAGGTGTGGAGGTGGCTGCCCCTCAGACTGCCACAGTGTTGGGCCATAAGAGCCGTACAGCCGCCCTGCATTTTTATGGCGCAGCCACAGCAATATCAGAGCAGCCGTATCTCTCAGGGCAGCCAGCTGGCCAAAAAAATGCAGCGAGGCTGCCACGGCGGAGCCGATGAGGGACACTGGCAACCTCTCCCCTTTAGACGCTAGGGCCAGATCGGGAGTAGTGAAGTATGACAGGGTTAAAGACACAGAGCATTACAGCAACGCATCTGCCATGCTTGCCTGCTTGGTCACACCCCCCACTCTCACTTGTCATGACTAACAGTCCCAGTAAATGTGTTAAAGTTGGCTTTTAAAGTCACATAATACCCTTGATGAGACAGGGTGAGGCTCTACAGATCCCACCCGTCAGATGTGCTAAGCATATCATGTCACTTCCTAATGCCTAATGAACTCATTTAGTACTTAGAGGATGGGCCTGCCGGGATGCAGAATGCCTACCCTCCATCACCCGCTAAGCCTCCTGCATCCCACACTTGCAGTTCTCTGGAACATCGAAAGTGGTTCCACAAACATGGTAGGACCACTTGCAACAAAAAATTTCAGTGCTTAACGGCCTACCATGTAACTGTTTGTTTAAAAACACATCCAAAGCGAGGTTTGTGAAAAAAGGCTGCAGCTCTGAAGCACTGTGAGTTTTCTCTAGTGTGTCGAAACAATTTTTACTTTTTTCCTGCTTGAGACCCAGTGCCTTAGATGCATGTTGTGGGCAGAAATAAATGGCATCACAAGTTCTAGCTCACATTAGGTGGGCCTTCTGAAGCTGTGAAGCTCTGAAGCTGGCAGGCCTGCAGTGGGTGGATCAATGAAGAATGTTTCGACCTGTTGAGGCGTCTAAGGTCGGTCATCATTCACTTATCAGTCCACCCACAGTATTGCATTGATGCAGCATGGCATTTAAATTTGGACATTTTATCCAACCCAGCAGGAACGTCATCCCTACTAGCTCAGCAACGTATCCACACAGGCACAGTGGACAATATAGTTAGAACAGACAGTTGTATACATACATAGTGCTTCTCGTGTGAGATTACAGTGTGCTGCAATAAAAAACAAATGCTCAGCAGTGTGATTAAATGTAGTCTGGCACCTGTCCATGCCTGGTATGTTTGCATAGAATGCCATTCAGGGAGGCAACAGGTCATATATATCATATTAGATGCACCAATGTATGCACAGGACCAATATTCATGAAGTCTATCAACAATGCTTATGAAGAATCTACATACCGAAGCTACTTATTTTTTTCATTATTTTTTTTTACTTTCCATTAGGAACGAGTAAATATGGTAACAATAAAACACCATGCAGTCACACAGAGGAAACAGTGAATGTAGCCACAGTCCAATGGGATAGCAAAGGATAGGGACTTATATGAAATCTCTTGTCAGCTAGCATGTCAATGAGGTTAATTACACGTATATGGAGAATGACTGAGAGAAGTGGTGGAATTTGGAAACACCAAGCCTGGGATCAGGCATCTGATCAAGATCACTCTGGGCAAAGGAGAAGACATAACTGCCATATGAGCATTCTGCAGTCTTCCAGTAATTGTCTTGGATTCAAAGAGATAAACAATCCATGTGTTTGATCTGTTACTCTGTGAATTAAAGGAGTAATCTTTCTCTTCAGGACAGAGGTAGTGCCATGCATCCTTTAGGCCCTGATCTGTAAATAAGGCCCACATTGATGTAGATGTATCCTTGGCAATTTGTGAGGAGTGTTGTGATCTATCCAGGTCCCACACTATATAATGGTCTCCTCCGAGAACTATATTCTCCATTGCCTACCTCACCTACTCGGGTATTGCATTCCCCAAGAGTTCTTCCTGCTATGTGTTTGGTGCATATATGTTAGTCACTAAGAACTGTTCTCCCTGCTTCTCAATGCTGATGGTCAAATATCTGCCTTTGATATCAGTGCCATGTTTAATGCCATTATTATTATTATATATAAGCAATAGGTCCTGCTTGAAGAGGATGTCCACCTTTACTATTTTAGATCTTGTGGATGCTTCTATTTTTCATGTTGAATTGATCGGCCCTCAGTAGATGCGTTCCTGAATTAAAATATCCAGATCTTGTTGTCTATGATGCTTCCACACTTTGCTCTGTATATTAGGTGAGTTGTTTGATGAGACTAACCAGAATGGTGTTCCAACAAAATATTTTGGAAGTAATATTGTGAGTAACAAACGTTGCGTCTTAAATATTGTGATGTCAAATATATTGTGAGATATTGTGAGTAAGAATATCAATGATCATTTTTCAATTTAAAATTTTTAAATTGGAGGTTTCAATTAGCATGTCATAATGTTTAGTGACTTCTGTTACAGGGAAATATGCTAAAGCTATTAGTTATTTTTAATTCGTATGAAAATTCTAAGTTAATTGTATTTTATATGCTCAGGATAGATTCTTGTTCATGCCTCCACATGCTCAGGTGTAGTGATAGTAGAGTCCCTTATTTGCAGTTTATGGGTAGATTTTAAGTATGGTTAATCCTTGGGCCAGATTTACAAGGACCTAGTGCCTCCATGCGCCACACTAGCATCATTTTGTTTACACAAATGTGGCTCAAGGAGGCAATTTTCGCTGCAGCATATTTACAAAGTGGCGCAATGAAAGCATTGCACCACTTTCCGTCCCCTTGCTCAACATTATACCTGCGGCAGGCATATTATATGCAAGGTGGGGAGTTCCGATGATAGGAGGCCTGCAAAAATGGCGTAGTGAAATCTACAAGATTTCACTGCGTCATGTTTGACGTAATTTTTTACGTCTGCTCACAGCAGGTGTTAAAGTGACGCACCCATTTTAATCAATGGGCCACCTTGCACTTTGCTGCACTAGCATCAAAGTTTTTGAACGAGTGCAGCAAAGCACCAGAATAGCATCAAAAATGTTGATGCTATTGGCCTAATGTGTGCTATGGTGCGCCATATTGTAAATATGGCACAATCATGGTGTTCTTAGCTGGAGCAGGGTCGACACAACTTCTGATGCACCAGTTTCTTCTAAATATGCCCTATTGTGTCTTAAATATTGTGATGTCAAAATATTGTGTCAGAATATCACAGGTAAAATTGTATATTTGTTTATTTTAAATTTAAAAGTAGGGTTTCAATTAGCAAGTAATAATGTTCAGTGACACAGCCCTGTTACAGGCGACATATGCTAAAGCTATTGTTTTTTTATGTTATATGCACATTTTAGGTTAGTTATATATTCTATGCCCAGAGTGGACTTTTGTTGGTGTCTCCATATGCTCAGGTTAAAGTGAATGTAGCACTCCTGAATTGCAGGTTGTGGGTAGGTTTGCAGTATAGCGGGACTGACTGACTTTCAAAATCTATCATTTTTGTAGGCTAAAGTTGTTAGTTCATTTTTATATATGTTAACATTTCATTATAAATTGTAGTTTGCTTCTTCCTAATACACTAATAGAATGCTTGCATTTTGATAGTGGCATATGTGTTTATTCGAGTGAATGCCGGAAGGCATGACTTAACAGGACTTTCCATTATCTATGTGTTACATTGAGTTAAATTTAGTAAATTGTTATTGATATCATATTATAATAGTAAATTATGTTTTTATAGCTTTTTCAGAATGTCACATAGTGAAAAGGTTTATTTTTAATGCATAATTATTAAGTGCTGGGGAATGTCTATATCTTCTTATATATTTTTTAGGTACTGCCAGTGTTTCTTTGGCTGGTCTATAAGTGCTGGTAATGAAACTTTTAGGGCTTGTACGGCAGGCAGTTGGTCTGTTGCTTGTTCAAGAATGCAGTTGGCTTTTGTGAGCGCGTGCTGGCCTATTTTAGGTCCTGTAAAAAAACAGTGATTTCAATTTCAGTAATACTATGGGATATTTAGGGCTCCTAACTCTTTCTAATATTTTATTTTTTGTGGTAGCCCTTCCATAGCATGTGTTTGAATAGTATTTAGTGCAAGTCAAGTGTGATTTGTCACAGGAGGGCTCTTCTTACTATCAGTATATCCTCTATAATTCACTAACTACGCTCCTTTTTGGGATTTGATCTATTGTGCTGTTTTTGTCATTTTATCTGTAGCTTTTACAGAACAGAAAATATACATTAATTTAATAAAAAAACAATACATGCTGTTATATTTATTTTAACATTTTTACATTACAGGTAAGCATTTTGTCCTACTTTCTGGATATTGTCTACTTCATTTTAGCTGCAGAATATTGCTTTTGCAGGTTCATTTGGTGTTGTTTTTGGGACAGTTTTCTTTTGTTGCAGGCTGTTTGGAGGAAACATGTCTTATTTGTGTTGATGCCATTTTAAATCAACAAATTAGTTCATGAGCTGTTTGTTTAATTTTATTTTTCCAATATGTTAAAGTGTTATTTTTAGTTTAATTTTAGTTTTCTGTTTTCTTCTTTGGTTACTATAACTATTTTGAAGAGATTTATTTTTAATTTCAAGTAATTTGATGCCTGTGTCTTTTCAATTTATTGTTTTTCTTTCTTATAGCGGGTACATTTGTAATTTGGAGTGACAGTGACCTGCTATAGCTATTTTTAGGAAGCATTTTGTGTGCATTTTCATGGCCTAATTATACATTTTATGAATTGTAAAATCTTTTCTATTTGTTAGCTGTTTTCAAGTTTAATTTGATTGGTTTGAGAATGTTTGAAATAGAATAGTTTTGCACCATTTATGGTAAATGCTAATTAGTGTTTTCATTTATTATGTAATGAATATTGGCACATATGTTATATATGTATACATGTTATGCATTATCATGTGTTTTATTTAGAATCCTGTTGATCTTGTTTCCTAAGTTTTATCTTCTAGAATATATTTATTTATTTTTCTTTATAACATCGTTCTAGTTTACATAGTGTTCCCAAATTATTTGTGGCTTTAATATTTGTGTGCTACCTGTTTATGTATAGGTTGTAATATTTATTTTGATCCTTTTTGGCAATATTTGTGTATGTTTAAATTGTTTTTCGTGATACAGTTTCATGCTACTACTTAATGTCAGTATTATGTCTGTGTGTCTCTCTTTGCTCCATTTGTATTACACCTCAGCCTAATAAAGTGAGATGTTCTAAGGTCCCTGAAATCCCTTGAACTACTAAATATACCAACTGTCCAAGTGCCCCCCAAATCAAGAGGCTCTAAATGTGTCCTGGTTCATCAAGAATCATCAGCGACTACTTCCACAGTGAGTAACTTTGGCTGTATCAATATGCATCTTATAAGTATTTTACCTTTTGAACACTCTTATGCCCTTCCCTGAATTCTTATTGGTGGAACCAGCATATTTGCTCCATATGCATGGTAAATCTCCATTTTGCATATCATTTCTCGGCCTGGGAGAAATTTTAATTACCGTGGCGTAATCAGAGTAATTTTGTGTGTTTGAGTAATTATGAGCAATTTAGCTCTTCATATAGGGGGCTCCCCTAGTGCCCTCGGAATGCGCACTGTGGCTCCCTGAACTTGTTCTCCGACAGCCTGAAAAGGCTGGCGTAGAACATGGTAGTAATCAGCACGGCGGTGCTGACTTCAGCGCCGCCATGGCTGATTACAACCATGACTGCCATCATCCCATCGGGATTAGAGATCCTGGTGGAGACAGTGTTCTTTTGGCAGTACCAACGGTGAATCTTGTAATATGGAGGTCGGACTACCACAGCTGCAGCAGTCCAACCTCCACCGCAAGTCTGTCAGTCTTCGGACCACTAGACCAGTAATCGGGCCCATAGTTTCTTTTGTCCTTACATTCCTGAGTATCTCTGCAGTCATGCTGGACTCTTCATTTCCTTGTAGTTGACCTGTTTCTCTGAGTTTGCAATAGACAGGAGAGAAAATCATCAGCCCCACTGCTACTTTGTAAGTTCTAGGGCTGATCTTGATTATTCAAATCTTAATCTGACTCCATCCTGTATGCTGAACAAAGGTTTTCCTTCCTCTGGAGTTGAGATTGTGTTTTTTTTTCTTTTGCATCTGCATTTCCTCTAGAAATTACCATGGGTATATATTTGTCAACTGTGTTCATGTACTATTAACTTGTATTATTTACTATTTTGTAAGGTGGCCGGTTCCAGAGCCTGGTAAAGTGTGTCACATTACTTTCATAAAACTAGATCAGCCTTCGTGAATAGGCTAAAATCCTAATTCACTTTTTGAGGGGAAAATTGAGAGCTTAACAATGTTATCTCCTAGACAGTTGTTCAAGTTAACTTGTCTCATGCTCACTTTATTGGCTCGTTCTTTTGCTATTTGATACTGAGATGGTTCTTCAGGATGTTCAGAGAGAGATCCATCACAGGGGCCAGCATAGTCATCTCCTCCTTCTTAAGGTTACAAATTTGCAAGAAAATGTGGATCTTTGTAGATGCCCCTTCCCTCACTTTTTGCCCCCATTTGGACTACTAGATGCTGGTCTTTTGACTCTTACAGCACACTGGAACCTGCTAACCAGGTCCCAGTGACAGTGTTCTCTCCCCAAATTGATTGACGAAATGGTGATTCCCTGATTGGCATGACTTTATTCCCTCATACTCCTCTAGCAAATGGTACCCGGGGCATTGGTGGTAACAAATTGCTAATGGCAGGCCTGCCACTGCAGACTGCCTGAGCAGTGCAAACTGCTTGATTTTGACTGTGGCATCACCATGAGTGGCATGGTCCCATGCACTTCCTTACTCACATGTCAAGCACCCCTATGGTAGGCCTCTGCGACCCAGGAGGCAGGGTGCATTATGTTTAAGGTGCAGGCATATAAGCACAAGCTTATATGTATCTATAGCTTCCTTTCAATTGAGGTACACTATAAGTGCAGGCTGGTCCATAGGATAACATGAAACTTAAGCCAACGCAAACCTGGGCTGCTAGCGCTAATATGGTACCACCTAGATATTTCAAATTTGGGGTCAAACAACATGCTTTCTCTCCTCCAACATGAATCTGGTGCTGAGGGACAGCTGACATGCACCCAGGTGGCACACTATAGGTTGCCCACCTTTTTGCTACCCTTCCTTGTGCTATGGCCAGTCAGCCTGCACTTTTTCCCATGCTTGCTGCTGCCAAGACAGGTTTCTTACCTCCTTTCAGGAAGTGTGAGTGCTCCCACGAATCAGAAATAAAGCACAGTAGGATTCTTATTATACAAACAAGACTGCTGGATTTGGGAGGCAGCACGACCGCTTGTGGGTGACTATGTCACCCAGTTTGTGGCTGCCGGCCCAGCCCTACTGGCTGGCTAGCAGCACGTCACCAAACCCAAGAAGGAAAGGTCAATTGTGGTCACCTATCGCATAATACGCTAGTGACCTCTCAGGGAAGTAACGGTGATCAGACCTCACACCTTTCTCTTGTTGGCAAAAGGTCTCATACACACACACACAGTTAAATGAAAAGATGCAGGATGCTTTTCAATACATTGACTGAAAAGACTGCAATCTATGATAACATATATATAAGCTATAATTATGAGGAAAATGAGGCATAACAAAATTAGGATTGTAATTGCTAGTGAGAAAAAGATGAACAATCCCAACACATTGCAATGAACCTGTATTTGGAATTCTTACCTAATGCCTAGCATCTAGCTTCTAGCGAGAGCACAGTGGTGATATCCCAATCTGTCCATACTCAGTCCATGGGATTAGCACCCACCCCATTACCTTAAAATCAAGGTCTGCCCTTTGTCTCCGTAGCTGGCTTGCAGAGACAGGGCTGAGGTCTTGTCATGCAGCATAGATGGAAATCCTGGCCAGAAGGACCCCTCTCAAACCCCACTTGGCCTACAATGGAGTTCTAAAGAAAAGCATGTTTTTTGTCCTTTGAACATTTTCTCTTCTTCCTCCTTGTTCTGCAAAATATGCCTGACCTGGACATGTGCCTAAGTGTTAGACCGTGTGCGTGCTCTAACGACGACAATACCAAACATTATATTGTGTTTGTCTCATCATGTTACCTGTCAACTTTGGGTCAGATACATGATGAGAAATTTGTGCATAATAATAATAATGCTCCCGCAGAATAGCAGCTGATTCAGAAAGTAAGACATCGTTGCTGAAAGGCAAGATATTCTAATATGATGAAAATTAATAATAGAGTATAGGGTATATTATTTGGTTAAAGGGATACAGGCCGCAGGCCTAAGTGAAGCTAAAATATATGTGCCCGAGGAAGATACCAAAATAAACCCATGACAAAAGGCTGAGGCAGGAAGAGGTCACCACCCCCACCCCCTAGCTGGGCCAGAGAATAGATCTGTTAGAAATTGGGTTTCTGGTTGGCTAGGGTATGTACCTATGCCAGAGAGAACCCACCCACTCTAGTGAGGGCAAGGGAGTTACACGTCCAAGATAACCCCTGCTCACCCCCTTGGTAGCTTGGCACGAGCAGTCAGGCCTAACCTGGAGGCAATGTGTAAAGCGTTTGCACAACACACACAACACATGTGACGCAAAATGTACAAAGTAAACACAACACTGAGCTATGTAAAAATAAACTGTATTGCACAAAACATAATTAGACAAACAATACACGTAAGTAATACCCTGCTACCTTAGCAGGTGTCAGAATGTTACACAAGTTACTAATACTCTGCAAGTATAATCAGTTGTCATATTAGAACACGTAAGTACACAGGATTCTACAACATAACTAGTAGTCAGGAATTACCATAACGAATTCTATGCATTTGTCATGAATACCTCGTAAATACCCATAAAAGGAACATTAGAGAACATATTACAAGTCATAAAAAATACATATCAGCATGTCATGCCCATAAAAGGAACAGCAGCACATATATGTAATGTCACCAAAGCAGGTAGGAAACCTATAAACCCCACAAGGTCCATACTGGGCTCCTGGAGCCAATATCTCCTAAAAAGTACTTGTTTTTGTGAAGAAGAGGCACTCCTTGTGCCTAGAAGAGGAGCATAGGGGTCCCCAGCGCTCCTATGCGCGAAACAGGGGCCACGCGGTGCTCCTGTGGGAGAGGGGTGGACTGCACCCTCTCTATGCGGTAAACGGGCCCCTCCGGGGGCCCGGGATCTTGGTGGGGGCCTTCCTCTGCCTTCTCACACCCTGCACGTAGGGTGGGGGCCAGGCAAGGCCTAACAAGCAGTTATGTGGCGGGAGGAAGGGGGCCTCCATCGAGGTCTCCCTTCCCCGTTTCTAAAGGAAATGTGCCCAGTTTGAAAAGAAATGAGTGTCCTGCTCTGACGGCAGAGACCGGGGGAAGGGGGTGTTCCCCTCACCTTCCCATGTGTCGTGCTGTTGAGGTTTGAAGATCAGACCCCTCCTGGGGCCCGTGAAGGCGCTCGCCTGCTCCCGATATGGTGCGCGAGTGTTCTAACTGGTTCCCAGGCCGCCGCAGTGATCCAGGGAAAGTAGAGGGTGGCTGGTCCCCCGGGGGCGCTCCAAGGAGCAGACCGTGCCCCGGGGGCACCTATAGGAACACGCTTGCCCCGCTTTCCTTTTTCTTGTGCCCCAGGGGCACTAAGAGATGCGCGATCCTCGCGCTTTGGGTGTAGAAGACGCCCGGGTTGCGGCAGTGAATCCAGGCAATGATGGAGCGCTCTCCCAAGCACGAAAGGCACCTAGATTCGGCCCGGCCGTGGCAGTGATCTTTACAGGCACCAAAGAGTGCTCCAAACATCGCTACTCCAGCAAAACAACACTTCTTGTGCTGAAGGAAGTTTTACAGAGGTCAGGGGCCACAGCACCCTGCCTCTGGAGACAAAAGAGTGAAGAAGGGGCACAGGGCTGGCGAACCCAACTACAGGCCAGCACACAAGGGAATGTCAGCAGTGGCAGTTTCTCCTTGTGACCAGGCAGGTCACAGGTCAGCACAGCAGCAGCAGTCCAAGGTGGTCCTGGTGAGTCATCTCTACAGCATCCTGCGTCCAGCTCCAGGTAAGGTTCCTGGAGTTCCAAAAATGTAAAATATTATGTCTAAATTGTGAGGAAGATTCAACTGTACTTATGCTAGGTTTACAGTGTGTTTTACAATGGGGAGGAGAAGGGGTTCAAACCAGTTACAACTGGTTCTGGGAGTGCATTTACTCTCCACCACCACAGGCTCCAAACATCAGTGGGGGGTAAAGGACCCTATTGTGCGAGGCCAGGGCACAGCCTTTACAAATGCAGGTGTGCTCCATCAATACGTAGATGCACCTCTGTGACACCTCCACCCTCCCTGTGTACAGGCTGTCTGAAAAGTATGCACAAAGCACCAACTGTAAAGTCTGGCCAGATGTGGATTGGAGGGAAGCTGCAAAACACCAGAGTCATAAGCACAGATAAATACGCACTTTCTAGAAGTGGCATTTCTGTGATAGTAATAAAAAATACACCTACACCAGTAAGCAGCATTTCTCATCACTATCACAACCATACAAACATGCCTACGTTACCACTCATAAATCAGACAATACCCCTTGCACATAAGGCAGGGCATTTCTAATGCAATCCTATGAGAAGGCAGCACTCACAGCAGTGAGACACCAAGTTAGGCTGTTTGTTACCACCAGGACAGGCCACGCAACCTGGCACATGTCCTGCCTTCTGCATACACTGCACCCTGCCCATAGGGCTAGCTAGGGCATACCTTAGTGGTGTCTTACATGTAGTAAAAGGGGAGTTCTGGGTCAGGCAAGTAAATTTAGATGCCAGGTCCCTGTGGCAGAAAACTGTGCGCACAGGCCTTTCGCTAGCAGGCCTGAGATAGGTTTGACAGGCTGCGTCAGTGGGTGGCACAAGCAGCTCAACAGTGCCACTAGCAGCATTTAATTTACAGGCCCTGGGTATAGGGATACCACTTTACAAGGGACTTATAGGTAAATTAAATATGCCAATTAGGTATAAGCCAATCATCCACATTTTACAAGGGAGAACACATTCACTTTAGCACTGGTTTGCAGTGAAAAAGTGCTCAGAGTCATAACGTCAGCCAACAAAGGTCAGGAAAATAAGGAGGCAAAAGGCAAAAAGTCTGGGGAATGACCCTGTAAAAGGGCCAGGTCCAACAAGATCCATCAGGTTTGTGCACTTCAAAGGCTTCACCGCCCCTGATAACCATCTGTGCTGTTCCCAGGTGGAGGAAACAGCCCAGTGGAGGATAGTGCACTATTAACTCATGGACGGCGGGAAATTAGGTATGCAGGACGGTGCGCACTCCCAGCAGGCTGACCACACCTCTAGGGTTAGCAGTCCGGTCTATGCAATAAATTGTGCACTAAATGGTTCTGGGTAGCTAAAGGTGACCTGTCCCACCAGATGTGGTCACCTCAGGGGTGGATTAGCTGTAGGAGCTAGCTGCCCATTGGCCGCTGATCTCCACACCTCTTACTCCCCTAAATCCAAGATTTAAGGGACACCCCTGGCTCCAGAACCTCAGTTCTGACCGACTAACTTCAAAGAAGGATAAGGAGGAGCTCTGCCTCACTGACAAAAGGACTTTGCCCACTGCACCAAGGCAAAAGAGGGATACTCTGTCCATAAAGCAACAGACTGGGAACTGCATGAACAACCCTCATCCTTGGCTGAAACTCGTTACTCTGGATTACTCCAAACCAGAGAGACCCTTGTGGAAGTCAGAAGTCATGGCCCACCGTGGGACTGATAAAAGCCAGGTGGTCCTGTATCTTCTGGGAGTTGTGGTCCCAACTGCCTCCAAGTTTCAGGCTACTACACCGCTCCCCCGGACCCGGTGAAGTTCCTGAAAGAATTCAGCTCCTTTACCGATACAATGCTTGTTGGTTGCCAGTCTGGTAACTAACCCCCTAAACTCGATGCTGCAGGTGCAGGGCACAGCATGCAGCCTGCATCCAACATTTGCAACCCAGTCCAAGCTGAGATTTTGCATCCCTTTGTCAGCACCATTGTGTAAGTAGTAAAAGCAGCACCAGTGCGAGTCCTGTTCAGCAACACAGACAGCCAGGACAACTCTGCACCTGGACCCCACGGACCAGGTAGAAATGAACTGACTGCTCTGGATTAGTCCCAGGACCCACACAATCTTAACCCATAAAGGGTTCCCCAGAGCTCAACCTCCAAGTGGTTGTTTGTCACTTGGACAATGGGTTATTGGTAGGGCAGGTAGGTACCTACACCTAGCAACAAGCCACTAACCTCCACATAGGTACAGTTAGGTCTCAGTAAATTAATCCCAGCTCAACCCTTGGTAGCTTGGCAACGAGCGTCAAGGCTTAACTTAGGAGACAAAGTGTAAAGCATTAAAACATCACAAAACAGTAATTAAATAAAACACAGGAAACAGTTTAAAAATCCAAAACCAATTTATAAAAATAGTTTATATTTTTATCTTTAAAATGACACAAAAACGATTAAAATCGGTTCAGAGGAACCGGAGATATGAATTTTTAAAGAATTATTACTTTTCTAGCGCTTAGAAACCAAAAGCGCCAATCGGGTCATCTGGTTGCACCTCGACTGGGGCAAAGTCAAACTTTCAGGCCGACCGCGATGGAGCCCTGCTCGGCTACAGGTCGCGGGAGGCCTCGGTTAAAAAGTTACCTTCTGACTTAGTCTTTATTTTGAAGTTTTTCTTCACCGGGACGAACCTGCCAGTTGAATCCGACCTCCTGGAGCCCTTGTCCGGATACGCGATGTGGGTTTCCTCGGTGGAGACTTTTACCTTCGGACTTAGTCGTTTTTTCGAGATGAAAATCCTTCGACCGGGGTAAACCTAGATCTTGATCCGACGTCCATGGAGCCCTTCTCGGATACGATGGCTGGGAGGTCCCGGTCAACTTTTTACGTTCGGACTTAGTCTCTTTTTTGGATGTTTTTCTTTACCGGGACGAACCACGAAGTCAGGCCGGGTCGCGGTTGAGGCAAGCCGGCTAGAATTTCCGCGGCGGGTCGGTCCCTCTCTGGAGCTTTTTTCCAAAAATTCTCAAATATTTTCCAAACTTCTGGGGCTTCACCCAGATGTTCTTTTAAGGTTCTTTTGGGGTCCACAGCTCACCCCAAGGGTCCAGAAGTTCTGTGTTGGTCCTTGGGGGGTGCCGACTTCAACTCCCAGAATGCACCTGGCGCAAACTCCTTTTTGGCCACTGGACAGTGGTCAGCTGGTCGCTTTCTTCAGGAGTTGGTGCAGGGGACTCTGGTTTAGCAATTTTTCACCTGTAGCAAACAGGGAGTCCCTCCTTGAACCAGTTGAAGCCAGGCAAAGTCCTTCTTGTGGTGAAGCCCAAGTGTGCAGCTGGTGCAGTCCTTCTGAGTGCAGGGTCCAGGTGCAGGCCAGGGGTCCAGCAGGGCAGTCCTTCTTCTTCTTTAGTTCCTTTCTTGTTGAATTCTGGAGGGGATCTGAGGTGTGGGGGCAGGTCTGCCAGTTTTATTCTTGCTCCTGGGTGAAAAGCAGGGGGGCCCTGGTTCTCCAATCAGGTACAGGGTCGTCCCCCTGTGATGACCACTTCCTGGGAAGTGTGGCAAAAATCCATCCCAAAAGGCAACAGTCTCTAAAAATCCAACATGGCTGAATCTGATTTTTGGAGGTTACATCTGGCTGAGCCCACCCACTGGTGTGGCTAAAAATCATAAACACACCCCTCTCCTGCCCTCTCCTAATCTAATCAAGGGGGCACCTAATTGTCTGGGGTTGCAGGATGTGGGGGTGTTGCTGGGTGCTGCAAATGTCCTTCTCTGCCTTTGAAGACCAGTTTGGCAGCCCTCCCCCTTCCTGCCTCACCATCTGCTGAGGGGAGATTCACTCCCCCAAGCACATTCCTTTGTGTGAAGCCTGGCCACTTCACATCTCATCAAGGCAGCCTGGCAGAAGCTGCTGCAGGCTGGCCAATCAGAGCACAGCAGCAAAAACAATGCAGAGCTGAAATTGGCAACTTTTTAGGTAAAGTCTAAACTTTTTACCTGAACAAGTTATATTAAATCCCACAACTGGAAGTTGTGGGATTTATTACAACAATTCATTTGATACCAAATTCTTGGTATGTAACATTTAAGGAGACTTTAAAATTTAAAATAAAGTCTGCCCATTCTAGCCTATGAAGGCCATTTACTTCCATGAGGGAAAAACGAATTTGGCTGTTTTTACCTCACCAGGGCTTATAAATCTATTTTTATAAAGTCCCTGCTTATAGTTACATGGCACCCAGCCCTAGGGGCACATAGGGCACACCTTAGGGGTGACTTATATGTAAAAATAAGGTAGTTTAAGACTTTGGAAGTACCTTTAATTCCAAAGTCGAATTTGCATATAACTTTAATTTAAAAGCAGCCAGCAAGGCAGGCTTGCTTTTAAAATGACACTGGGCACCTCAGCAGTGCACCTAGGTGTGCACCACCTATGCTGTGGTCCCTAAACCTACATGCCCTACCATATACTAGGGACTTATAGGTAGGTTAACTTAGCCAATTATATTTAGCCTAATTTGCATATCCATTTTACACAGAGCACAGGCCCTGGGACTGGTTAGCAGTACCCAGGGCACCATCAAAGTCAGGAAAACACCAGCAAAAAGAGGAAAATGGGGGCAAAAAGTTATGGGGCCTCTGCAATCAGCCCTGTTTTCTCACACAACCCCCCCCCAGCCCACACGCCCAGGAGACTCAGCCCAACCCTGGGAGAGTCTTCCTGGCTTGTTAGGCGAGGAAGACAGTGAAGAAAACTGGCTGGCCCTTTGCAGGGCCTACTCTGCCTTATATCCTCCTGTCAGGGTCACTCCCTATGGGTAGTGAAGCCATCCCAACAGTAAAAGGACCCAACTCAAACTGAAACTTTCCTCTAGGGGGGTCTTCCTCCTTTCTCTCTGCCAACTTGGGTAGTGAGGTGCCCACCTCCCCTACTCCAAACTTTGCTAGGGCAACACCTAGCTTACCCAAAGAGGTCACCCAACACTTGAGCAACCCCACCATGACCAATAGGGTCAGGGGGCCTACTTTGCTATTGGCCCTGGGGTCTGCCTCCCAGGCCAAGTACATTGCTGCCAGGAAGGCTAGCACCCAGCAGAGGCTACTGACAGCTGTCAGTACCCAGAACCACACCCTAAGCTCTCCACTGACAGGTGGCTGAGCTGCTTTAGGGGCAACTTTGGGGTCCTGGCACCCCTCTTGCTGTCTAGAGTGGGGGGCTACCACCTCCTGTGGCAGACACCCTCCTTCCACTCTCTCTTCTGTCAGTGCAGGGGCAACACCCTGCATCTGGACAGCTGCCTGACTACTCAGGACTTCCTTGGGGTCAGGTGAGGCCTCACCAGTGCCAACTCTGGGCTCCCCCCTTACTGGGGCAGAAGGCCCTTGGCTCCCTGGAACTCTCTTTAAGAGTGGCCTACCCTTCCTTTTCTTCTTTCCTTTTCTTGGGGACCCCTGTCTCCTAACTGTAGGGACTGACTCCCCAGGACTTTGGGTTGGGGGGGCGCCCTGGGCGACCACCCCATCTGTGACCAGACTCACCTCTGGGAAGTCATTGCCCAGGATACAATCTAGGGGAAGGTCAGCACTGACTACCACCCTAATCCAGTCAAGGATACCCTCCCTCTCTAGGGGCACAATGGCTACAGGTTTGGAGGTGACCTCCCCTGTGGCTATCCTGACTTTCTTTGTCTTTCCTGGGACATGCATGTCTGGGGTCACTAACCGGTCACTCACTATAGTGTGACTGGCACATGTGTCTCTCAGGCCAGTGGTAGGGATCCCATTCACCTGAATGGGTTGGAAGTGCCAACTTCCACCCTCAGGGATCACCAGCTTACCATCTGGTCCAGTCTCCCAGCTCAATGCTAGGAGGACTTCATCATCTGAGGAATCCTCCTCTATGGCTACACTGGACAGCCCAGTGCTAACCACCTTCTTTGGACAGGCTGCATCTCCTCTGAAGTGACCTGTCTGCTGACAGTCAAAGCAAGCCCTACTGTCCAAGAGCTTTTTTAACCCTGGGTCTAACTGTCTCTGCTGGTCAGTGTGGGATTTACTCTCCTCCTTCTTAGGGTTCTGGGGTACAGAGGGAGTCTCTGTGGTGGGCTTACCACCTCCCTCCTTAGGTTTTTGGGGACCTGTCCCCCCCTTCTTGTAGTCTCCCCCCTGGGACTTGACAACCACCCTGGTTCTCAACCACTCATCAGCTGCCTCCCCTAGCTCTCTAGGGTTGGTCTGCTTAGAGTCTACTAGATGCTGGCGTAACCTTTCTTGGATACAATTGGTCAAGATGTGCTCTCTCATGATCAAATTGTATAACCCCTCATAAGTATCTACTTTGTTACCAATAATCCAGCCCTCTAGTGCCTTTAGTGAAATGTCCACAAAGTCAACCCAGACTGGGTACTGACCTTCTGGGTGTCCCTGAACTTCATTCTATATTGCTCTGGGGTCAGACCAAACTTCTTGGCTAAGCACCTCTTCATACTAGGGTATGAATCTGCCTCCTCCCCCCTTAAGGTCAGAAGCCTATCCCTCCCTGAGTTGGGGACCAACTCCCACAAAAGGGAACCCCAGTATTGAGGCCTAACCCTTCTCATTTGGAGTGCCCTCTCAAAGGCCCCCAGCCACTTATCTATGTCATCCCCCTCTACATAAGCAGGAACTACCCCCTTGGGTAATCTGGGGCAAACTCCCCCACCCATGGACACCTCAGCTTCTTTATCGCTGCTTCCATCTCTTTTCTCTTTGTATGCCCACTTTTTCTTTTCTAGGGCCAGCTTCTCTGCTTCCAAAGCTATGTATGCTAGCTGGGCCTCCAGCTCTCTTTCTCTGATGGATGGGTTCTCTCCTCCTGAAAGGACCCCCTTCCCACCACTAGCTTTGGATCTGCCCCTAGTGACTGTGTTTACTGAGGACCGTTCTTCCTCATCCTCACTTGGGCTCAGATGCCTTCCCTCCCCTGAGTGGTTAGAGCTTGCATCCTCCCTTCTTTCTCCCTCCTCTGGAGCTTCTTCTGACTCTACCTCTTGGGCCTCAGCCCATGCTGTCAGGGATGTGATCAGGATTTGCTTCCTGAGATCAGTGGTTGCAGGCAACCCTCTTTCAATACACAACCCCCTAAACTGGACTACTGTCAGTGTGGGTAGGCTAGCCAGATCAAGCTCCATGGTTCCCTAGTTTTGTGTCAACAAAAACTTTTTGCAAAAATTGGAAACAAGAAATTAGAAAAATTACAAAAATTCAATAATTGAAATTAATCCAAATTAAAAATTAAAAACAATTTTTGCACTAGGACAATTTAAAGGATTTTTAATTTGTTTTACCTAAAACTGTAACGTGATATTGAACACAAGTACAGGATCCCGTCGCTGCTTCCAATTATGTTGGAAAATGGGTTATTGGTAGGGCAGGTAGGTACCTACACCTAGCAACAAGCCACTAACCTCCACATAGGTACAGTTAGGTCTCAGTAAATTAATCCCAGCTCAACCCTTGGTAGCTTGGCAACGAGCGTCAAGGCTTAATTTAGGAGACAAAGTGTAAAGCATTCAAATATCACAAAACAGTAATTAAATAAAACACAGGAAACAGTTTAAAAATCCAAAACCAATTTATAAAAATAGTTTATATTTTTATCTTTAAAATGACACAAAAACAATTAAAATCGGTTCAGGGGAACCAGAGATATGAATTTTTAAAGAATTATTACTTTTCTAGCGCTTAGAAACCAAAAGCGCCAATCGGGTCATCTGGTTGCACCTCGACCGGGGCAAAGTCAAACTTTCAGGCCGACCGCGATGGAGCCCTGCTCGGCTACAGGTCGCTGGAGGCCTCGGTTAAAAAGTTACCTTCTGACTTAGTCTTTATTTTGAAGTTTTTCTTCACCGGGACGAACCTGCCAGTTGAATCCGACCTCCTGGAGCCCTTGTCCGGATACGCGATGTGGGTTTCCTCGGTGGAGACTTTTACCTTCGGACTTAGTCGTTTTTTCGAGATAAAAATCCTTCGACCTGGGTAAACCTGGATCTTGATCCGACGTCCATGGAGCCCTTCTCGGATACGATGGCTGGGAGGTCCCGGTCAACTTTTTACGTTCGGACTTAGTCTCTTTTTTGGATGTTTTTCTTTACCGGGACGAACCACGAAGTCAGGCCGGGTCGCGGTTGAGGCAAGCCGGCTAGAATTTCCGCGGCGGGTCGGTCCCTCTCTGGAGCTTTTTTCCAAAAATTCTCAAATCTTTTCCAAACTTCTGGGGCTTCACCCAGATGTTCTTTTAAGGTTCTTTTGGGGTCCACAGCTCACCCCAAGGGTCCAGAAGTTCTGTGATGGTCCTTGGGGGGTGCCGACTTCAACTCCCAGAATGCACCTGGTGCAAACTCCTTTTTGGCCACTGGACAGTGGTCAGCTGGTCGCTTTCTTCAGGAGTTGGTGCAGGGGACTCTGGTTTAGCAATTTTTCACCTGTAGCAAACAGGGAGTCCCTCCTTGAACCAGTTGAAGCCAGGCAAAGTCCTTCTTGTGGTGAAGCCCAAGTGTGCAGCTGGTGCAGTCCTTCTGAGTGCAGGGTCCAGGTGCAGGCCAGGGGTCCAGCAGGGCAGTCCTTCTTCTTCTTTAGTTCCTTTCTTGTTGAATTCTGGAGGGGATCTGAGGTGTGGGGGCAGGTCTGCCAGTTTTATTCTTGCTCCTGGGTGAAAAGCAGGGGGGCCCTGGTTCTCCAATCAGGTACAGGGTCGTCCCCCTGTGATGACCACTTCCTGGGAAGTGTGGCAAAAATCCATCCCAAAAGGCAACAGTCTCTAAAAATCCAACATGGCTGAATCTGATTTTTGGAGGTTACATCTGGCTGAGCCCACCCACTGGTGTGGCTAAAAATCATAAACACACCCCTCTCCTGCCCTCTCCTAATCTAATCAAGGGGGCACCTAATTGTCTGGGGTTGCAGGATGTGGGGGTGTTGCTGGGTGCTGCAAATGTCCTTCTATGCCTTTGAAGACCAGTTTGGCAGCCCTCCCCCTTCCTGCCTCACCATCTGCTGAGGGGAGATTCTCTCCCCCAAGCACATTCCTTTGTGTGAAGCCTGGCCACTTCACACCTCATCAAGGCAGCCTGGCAGAAGCTGCTGCAGGCTGGCCAATCAGAGCACAGCAGCAAAAACAATGCAGAGCTGAAATTGGCAACTTTTTAGGTAAAGTCTAAACTTTTTACCTGAACAAGTTATATTAAATCCAACAACTGGAAGTTGTGGGATTTATTACAACAATTAATTTGATACCAAATTCTTGGTATGTAACATTTAAGGAGACTTTAAAATTTAAAATAAAGTCTGCCCATTCTAGCCTATGAAGGCCATTTACTTCCATGAGGGAAAAACGAATTTGGCTGTTTTTACCTCACCAGGGCTTATAAATCTATTTTTATAAAGTCCCTGCTTATAGTTACATGGCACCCAGCCCTAGGGGCACATAGGGCACACCTTAGGGGTGACTTATATGTAAAAATAAGGTAGTTTAAGACTTTGGAAGTACCTTTAATTCCAAAGTCGAATTTGCATATAACTTTAATTTAAAAGCAGCCAGCAAGGCAGGCTTGCTTTTAAAATGACACTGGGCACCTCAGCAGTGCACCTAAACCTACATGCCCTACCATATACTAGGGACTTATAGGTAGGTTAACTTAGCCAATTATAATTAGCCTAATTTGCATATCCATTTTACACAGAGCACAGGCCCTGGGACTGGTTAGCAGTACCCAGGGCACCATCAAAGTCAGGAAAACACCAGCAAAAAGAGGAAAATGGGGCCAAAAAGTTATGGGGCCTCTGCAATCAGCCCTGTTTTCTCACAGTCACCAGTGGCATCCCTGCCATTGACTTCAAGCTGAGTCCTGTTCAGCATAACGTACAGCCAGGACAACTCTGCACCCAGATGCCATGGGCCAGGTAAAATTGCACTGACTATTGTGACCTGGTCCTAGGGACTGCACAACCTTAACCCCAAAAAGGGTTCCATGCAACTCGCTTTCTATGTACTGTTCTGCAACTAGTGATTTTTCACTATAGACTTCAATGCAATGTTTAAATGCCAGTTCTGCTTTGACTTAGGGGGTCATTCCGACCCCGGCGGTCAAGGACCGCCGGGGCCGGGTTCGGCGGGAGCACCGCCAACAGGCTGGCGGTGCCCCGCAGGGCATTCTGACTGCGGCGGTTTGGCCGCGGTCAGAACAGGAAAACCGGCGGTCTCCCGCCGGTTTTCCTCTGCCCTCTGGAATCCTGCTGCGCCGCCATGGGGATTCCGACACCCCATACCGCCATCCTGTTCCTGGCGGTTCGCCCGCCAGGAACAGGATGGCGGTATGGGGTGTCGTGGGGCCCCTGGGGGCCCCTGCAGTGCCCATGACAATGGCATGGGCACTGCAGAAGCCCCCGTAAGAGGGCCCCACAAAGAATTTCAGTGTCTGCTGAGCAGACACTGAAATTCGCGACGGGTGCAACTGCACCCGTCGCACCTTCCCACTCCGCCGGCTCCATTCGGAGGCGGCTTCCTCGTGGGAAGGGGTTTCCCGCTGGGCTGGCGGGCGGCCTCCTGGCGGTCGCCCGCCAGCCCAGCGGGAAACACAGAATCACCGCGGCGGTCTTCAGACCGCGGAGCGGTGTTCTGTCGGGGAACTCTGGCGGGCGGCCTCCGCCACCCGCCAGAGTTAGAATGACCCCCTTAATTTTGCTTTTAAAATCTAGGGGGTCAGTCTAACTCCGGCGGGCGGCCAGAGTTCCCCCGACAGAACACCGCTCACCTCATGGAGGATTCCAGAGGGCAGCGGAAAACCGGCGGGAGACCGCCGGTTTTCCTGTTCTGACCGCAGCCAAACCGCCGCGGTCAGAATGCCCTGCGGAGCACCGCCAGCCTGTTGGCGGTGCTCCCGCCGACCCCGGCCCCGGCGGTCCTTGACCGCCGGGGTCGGAATGACCCCCCTAATCTGTTCATTTGGGTGTTTAAAGTAAGATAAAAATAAGATCTATATTTTATATATATTGGTGTCAGATTTCTTTTGAGTTGTGTAAATTATTTATCGTCAGTGTTAGTGCTCTGAAATACTTTACACATGTTCCTCTACGTAACGCCCGACTGCTCTTTGCCACACTACCAGGACTTAGCCAAGGATTTACTAGTGTGAATCCAAGGGCCATCTTTGAGTATTGTGAGAGATGGTAAGACTTAACCCAACTCAACATAATACTCCACTTTCCTACAAAATGTATATGTGATCCGGTTGGGATGAATGCTCAAGATCTTTACTTACTCCTCAGTCATTTGGTTTGTGATTCCAGGTGACAGACAGAGTTGGGGTTGAGTTGGTCTTTTTTGGTTTCTGTCCAGGGGTGCGATCTTGAGCCTCTAGTATAGTCCTTACATATAAGCTTTGATCTCTACAATGTCTTTATTTATATAGACCCTCAAAGTGACTAGGTTTTAGTGAAAGATTTCACAAAATCCATTTGAGGTCACCTAGTCAGGCTGTCACATTCTCTTTGAGAAGAGCTCTGGCTGTCCTTACTACCCTATTATCCTCCACTATGTATGTGGAGCAGCCCCTGGCATACAGAGAAGCAGGATTCTCTCAATTTGTTTCAGATAGTGTTGTGGTGCCTTTGTAGTATAAGACCTACTACCAGATGGGTGTTCCTCTATGCACATACAGTGGTCTTCACATCACATAACTTTTGTGTGCTGCTGTGCTGTTAAAGTTCCTTGCTGCTATTGCTAATATCCATTGACCATCCTTGGCAAAGCATGAGTTTCACAGACAATTCAGAACTCCCACCATGCCAGGTAATCCAGTTAAATGTAGAAATGTGATTATTTAACTTCTCACTCCATTTTCTTACCCTATTGGCTGACCAAATGTAATGTAGCTGGGAGTGTCCTTACTGTTCCTTTGAGGGATTTATCATGGAAGTCGGCTTCATAGTGTTGTGACTTTGAGTGGCCAGATGATCGAGGCAGGTGTAGTTCACTTGCAGTGTCAACCTTCAGACCCAGTTGCCTCATGCCTTTGACTGAGCTGCCTGGGTGTGTTTCCAACACATAAACCTTTCGGTGTGTCGTCACTGCAAACACCCCTCAAAGCTCTTAACTCTGGGCCTGATATGAGGTATCAGCACTCCCCCCACCTGTTTAAGTCACGGTAATAAACTGTCTTCCCTTGCCTGCTGGCCTCTCCTTCGCACAGTTTCTCAAATGGCTGGCACAGACTTCCTGGTCATTGTGCCCTGTACCAATGTTTCTCCTCTCAGCTGCTGTTGCACCGCTCTTCCACAGTCGTGGTCTTCCCCATGGCCAGCACCTGAGAATTACCTCACTTTCCAATTGGGTCCTAATAGATTTCCAACACCGTCCTCTGCATTGGCCACTTTTTGGATTTGTGACACTTGGCAGGTAATACTTCTGGAGCATCCTCATGCTGTATGGGGAAAATTAACTTGCTGTAAATTGTGCTGGCCTCTCAGTGTACTTGGGAACAGAAAGCGGTGGAGGTGAGCTGTTTACTATTCTATTCCATCTCATCGTACTGGTGACATATTTCATAAACTACTTGAGGTTGATGTTGAATCTAGTGGTCCTTCCACTTGTTTACTCTTTTTCACTTGCAGTTGTTTATGCTGCTTCTGTTCATTTGAAATATTGTTACTACACCTTAGTTTGATTTGGGAAGCACAGTTGACATTTGCAGAATTATTAACACCAATATCTTGTTACTTCCATTTCCTAGCTTACTCTTTTTGTCCTTTGAATATTTTCTCTTCTTCTTCCTCCTTGTTGAGCAAATTTGCTATGGCTTTCAGGGTATCGGTGTTTGTTTTCACATAATCTGCTATTTGATGTAGAATGTGAAGATGTTTCCTATTTGTGTGTCGAACGCTAGCGCACGAGGAATTATATGCTTTTCCAACATCAACATCATTTTGTAATCCACTTACAAAGGTGGTGATAACAATGTTGCTCTTTAAGTTAACATTGTTCTTTGAATACATCTTTAGACTAGAACACAGCTCACAAACTGATGTTGCTAAAATGTTTCTGTTGATATGTGCTACTCAACTACCTTTACGGGTATTCTATGATTTAGTATATCCAGTAACTAGCGCTGTGCTCCTGTGACCTGTTGTTTGTGATTTTGTGCTTGATGGCTGTTGAACTGGCGCTGATATTGATTTTTAATTTTGGTTGATGGAACTAACAGTTGTCTCACTATAAAATCTCATGTAATGTTCAGCATTGACAATAACTACTAGTTCATCAGAATCGTCCTCACCTTGTGTGCTTACTTGCAAGATTGCCGGCCAATCAGATGGTGTATTGAGTTGAGTTGAACTTCAGTTTCAACTTTCTTGTATTGTTCATGTTGAGTGCCAATATTTGTTCCAGCATCAGTATTCCCAACACTGATTTATTTGTCCAGATTTATTAGGTTTCAAATGCACAGCACTTGGCATGTGTTTGTGAAATCCATTGCATTTAATATAAATCTTAAAAGGTGTTTGGCCCCTCCCTCCTTGCTCTCCTCCTGCATTCATTGTTTCTTGACTTGCCACTTACTTTTCCTCCATTTCTATTGGATGTCACACTATTTTCTTCCATATACCAATGCTTGTTCTCCGTCTGTGTGCCTTTATCAGCATCCCGAGGCCCAAGTATTGTGTTTATCCGCTTTGGTTTCGGCACTCATCAGCCACCCCCCCTCCCCTGGGGGGGCAATGCACTTTCATCAGTGCACCCACACCAATCCCCGGGACTGAAGCAGGCACCCACTCCAGTGCTCCCTAGTTTTGAGGCCAGTGCTTGTGTTATACTGGCTCGACCTTGACTACAGCTGTTTACAGTAAGGTTAGCAGTTCTACTCTTTTGACCAGTAGGGAACACCTCCGTTGGAAAATGGCTGCTGGTCTCCTTAATTGTCCACCAGAAGCTCACACGTTCATATGCGACCGAAAACGCATGAAAATGTAAGGAAGCCCACTGTCAGACATCCCCGAATGACATGATTTGCAGCAAACAAGTGATAACTATTTAGCTGTTTAAAAACAACAATTTGTCAAGAATTTGCATTCTATATTTTTTAATTTTGAAGAGTAAATATCTAAAAGAGTCTTAAAAATTGATAGTATTCGATATTGGTTTGAAGAGGCAAACACTCAGTTTGTCGGTTTTCCCAGGAAGTACTTACTTCATTTATGGACGAAGCTACCATTCAAATATGGCCACTAGGTTTGCACAATGATGAATGTAGGTTTAGATACACTTTAAAGCAGACTAAATGGTCCTGCCCTTGAAGGAGGGAGCTGCACGAACTATGCAGAACATGACTTTTGTTTCTTAAGAAAAGTTACTCCTTTGTGGCTATGAGGCACCTCCAGGCAGCTCGAGTATAGCAGTGCAGGCTTTATGGCTTCAGTGGAAATGAGTCCACGGATGGGAGGCTGCAGGAGTTGAGAGTATTCCTCTTGGAAGCACAGGCAAAGGTTATGACCATTCTGGTTGTTCACAAAGCTGAGATTGTCGACTAGCCACCCTGCTGGGCTTTTTTCGGCAGAACGGACATGGCGGGTTCTGACCCTTATTCAGCCTTGCCACTGGCGGTCGGTTGTTCCTCCTTTAACTTCCCACTTAGAAAGAATGCTGATGCGTGCCCACTACCAAAAGCCTTCTCCCACTCAATTACCAGCCCTTTGCTAATGGCAGAATTAGTCACAAAGGAAATGCGTGGAATTGAGTAAAATATTTTTTACGAGATTTGATAAAACACTTAGGCCCTCATTATGACCCTGGCGGTCTTCTGACTGCCAGGGTTAATGTGGCAGTATCACTGCCAACAGACTGGCTGTGAGACCGCCACATTATGAGTGTGGTGGGTTTGTCACTGGTAACCTGCCACATCTCCACTCATACCGCCATGGCGGTTTGCTTCACCAGGCTGGAGATGTTAGTTTCCGACCCGGCGGGCTACAGAGTACCACCGGCAGTATTATGAGCCCACCTATTGCCGTGGTTTCTGCGGCACTAGCACCGCCGTGAAAACCATGGCGGTAGGGCTACGTATGACAGCAAGCACATGAAACCCCCCCAACAGTCACAGCACCCCCACCCCCTTCAGCCATGTCATTCCTCTCCCCCACCCCCCAACCCGCATACATGCAAGCATTTACAACAACATCCATACACGCATTCACAACTCCATTCATACACTCACTCACAGCTCCGTTCATCCACGCATTCACAACTCCATTCATGCACGCACGTACAACTCCATTCAGACACGCATTCACAACTCCATTCATACACGCATTCATGCACTCATACTCACACCAATCCAAACATGCATACTCACACGCATACACACTTAAAGCAGACACGCACTCACTTCAACATTCATACATGTAAACAGCCACGCATTCAAACATTCATGCACACACGCAGTCACTACACACTCACACACGCACACACAACACCCCTCACCCTACCACTCCCCTCCTCTATCGGACAATCACCTTACCTGTTACTGGGAGGAGGTCGTCTGGCAGGGAACAGGAAGGGGCGCTTCCACCTCCAGCAGCGCCCCGCCACCAGGACACCTCCAGGCCTTATTATGGGCCATAATATGGCAGGCGGTGTCCTACTGGCGGGGCGGTGCAGGTGGTAGCAACGCCAGAGCACCATGGCCCAACAGCATGGCTACTGACTTATATCCAACCACAGTGTGGCGGATATCCCACAGTACCCATAATATGGCGGGCAGATGTTCGCCTCCGTGGCCGTGTGTTGATGGCAGTCAGCATGGCGGTATTCCGAGAATACCGCCAATATCATAATGAGGGCCTTAATCATGATCATCTTGCACGTTGCTCTGCCACAGCATTTTTCTTCTATTTCATTTTACATGTTGTTGACTGATTTAAAATGGACCAAGACTTCAATTCAAAAGACTCAGCTGGAACCATTGCTTTTTTATACAGTGTGCAATGCAAGAGTTCAATTACAAGCCACTTTGGATGCTACGGCCATGCACTAGCTCTTCAGGGGAAGCTGGTTTATATTTAATACTGTAGTCTATTTGGTAAAAAGAACATATTTATAGGCTATTGTGTTATCACCAGACTCACACTATCAACAGCTCGTCAGGGGCAGTACGCGCTATACATGTACAACACAATTTAAATTTTCACACAAGTGGCACACTCCCTCTCCATCCTCGGGAGTGCAGAACGGGGCTTGTGTGTCAGCTGCCTGGCTGAAGGCCTGTGAAAGGGGAAACACATCAGTGTTTACCTAAAGGCTTTGCTTTCATTCTAGGGCTGTGGGAGAACAGTACAAATACTGCACAGGTGCCATCATGTGACACCAGTGGGGGCTTTCTTGTGATTTTTTTTGTGAAGATGGATGCCCCTTTTGAAGTGAACTGCCCCAGCGTATAGCACTGCCTTGCTGTTTCATTGGTAGAGCAATGATTCATGTTGCAGTTTGTAGTGCTTCACTGTGTTACAGTTTACAGACTAGGCGTTTCACACAGTGCCACAAACCTTGGTCCAGCTGTGAGAGAGATCTGGTGAACTTGGGTACTTGTGCTGAATGCTACACCTTTCAGAGTGCATCGCTCTACACTGCCATTGGGTACAAGTAAGCTAAATTAATCCTCCTACATGAAGACAGATGTTGCCTCTCTGTGATGGATTGCTCGGATTCTGGTAACTAAATACAGAGCTTCAAATTGTTCCTTCCTTTAAATATTGGTGTAACAAAAATTCAATTACAATAAAAGTTCAATACATTTGCAATAAAAGTATCTATATTTTGTATTATTTGTATAAACAGCAGTGCTTGTTGAATGATAGAATGCTGTTTACCATAAAAAGTATTTTAAAGATCATTTTGGCGGTCATTCTGACCGCGGCGGGTCGCGGTCGCCGCCCGCCATGCGGTCACCGCCAAATGGCCGCTCCGATGCCATTCTGGCTTTCCCGCTGGGCCGGCGGGTAACCGCCAAAAGGGCGACCGCCGGCCCAGCGGGAAAGGCCCTGCAACGAGGAAGCCGGCTCCGAATGGAGCCGGCGGAGTTGCAGGGGTGCGACGGGTGCAGTTGCACCCGTCGCGATTTTCACTGTCTGCAAAGCAGACAGTGAAAATCTTCATGGGGCCCTGTTAGGGGGCCCCTGCACTGCCCATGCCGGTGGCATGGGCAGTGCAGGGGCCCCCAGGGGCCCCACGACACCCGTTCCTGCCATCCAGTTCCTGGAGGTAAGAACCGCCAGAAACAGGGTGGCGGGAAGGGGGTCGGAATCCCCATGGCGGCGCTGCTTGAGGATTCCCTGGGCCAGGGGAAAACCGGCAGGAAACCGCTGGTTCCCCTTTTCTGACCGCGGCTTTACCGCCGCGGTCAGAATGGCCCTGGAAGCACCGCCAGCCTGTTGGCGGTGCTTCCGTGGTCCCCGGCCCTGGCGGTCATGGACCGCCAGGGTCGGAATTACCCCCTTTGTTTCTTTTGAAGAGTAGTAGTATTAGCATACTTGTCGACCCATAGGAAGATGTTGAGTCATGCTTAGAATTAAAATAAAGGTGTCTCTGTTTAGGCATTAATCCTTTAACATATATTATGCCACATTACATGGCGTATGGCCATTGCTAACAGAAAGCACGTTCAGCTAGAGGCAAGAATGTGTGGGGACCTTGGAATGACTAGGGTTATGTGTCATGATTGACTGCAAAAATGCTAGTTGTACATTTGCTGTGGGTCCAGTGAAGAGAGATGTTTAATTTTTAGGTCTAAGCCTACCAAACAGCGCAGCTGTCTGGCTTCCTAAACACATCTTATGGACATTCAGAAACCTCCCTGGGAATACATCCCACACATTGCTTACCATTGGCTTTGTGATTTGTAAATGGAATTTCCTGGCTTTCTATTTGCTGGCTTTATTTGTTTTATGCTGGCCAGTTTCAGTTCGTCCCTCCCTCAGAGCAAAGCCTTTTCACACTCTCTCATCTTGTGTTCTTCCTTGAGTGCCCCTTTCTGTGAACAGGCCTGTAGATCTTGTCACATTTGCTGGGCATTCAAAGACAGAGGACAAATGTCTGGGTCAGTCTTCCAAGGGAACTTCATGTTTACTTTTATTTCCTTCAACTTCAAAGTGAGAGAATTTATATGACAATCTTTCTGGATAATGGGGGCAAAGGAAAGGGTTTTTTCTACCACACATTTAAGTGAATTCTGAAAGTATGATACACATCAGAATTAGAAAAGCACAAATTGTGTTAATGTTGAGGTGTGTTGAAAACAAATACTTTAATTTGATCAAAACAAATCAGTTTACTGGGTGATGTCATTTCCGCACCTTGTCATTTGTATAAGTAAATCTGTATGTCTATGCAAATGCAATGGTCATTTCAATTGAAAATGTGCTGTCTGTAATGTAAGTGCCCTACCACACCATGCATACTCCACTCAACTCCACTCCACTCTAATCTTCACTGCTCCACTGCACTCTACTCTGCACCACTCCACTTTATGCCAATGCACTCTCCTCTACACCCCCATTCAAAGTCACTCCACTCTATTCTATCCAGTTCCACTCCATGCCACTCTGCACTCTCTTCCCTTGCACTCCATGCCAATACTCTCTACGCCTATGCACTGTACTCTGTCCCACTCCACTCTACACCCCTGCATTCTAAGCCAATTATCTGTACGTGACTCTAATCTGCTCTGCACCACTGCACTCTATGCCACTGCACTCTACTACACTTTATGACATTACCCTGTGCTAGTGCACTGTACTCTGCACCACTCCACTCAATGCCACTTCATTCTACTCTGAAACAATCTATTATATGCCACTCTACTCTACCCCACTCTATGCCACTGCACTCTATGCAACTCCACTCCATGCCAATTCACTCTCTGTGACTGCACCCTACTCTTCACCTTTGTCATCTATGCCACTCGACATCCTGCACTCTACTACAAGGCACTCTACACCCCCTATACTACTGCACTCTACAACACTCTACTCTGCAAAAGTAGACTCTCTGCCACTGAACTCTATGCCACTCTACTCTGCACAGCTGCACTCTCTGCCACTGAACTATATGCCACTGCACTCTACACTACTGAACTCAATGCCATCAATCACCATGCATTGAGGCACTTTCACTCTGCACTCACACACATCAACCTTCCTTTATTTACCGCTCACCATGCACAGAGAGCACTCACAGCATTCTCCCTGCACTCATATACTACTCACACAGCTCTTAACTAATCATTAATCCCATAGGTGATACCTAATGCATTTACCAAGGCTTCTTTTTATTTTGCAATTATATTCTTTGTCCCAAATCTGCCAAAGCTGGAATAGGTAAAGATGACAAATGAAGTACATGGATAAGAAATGAAGACCATATCCGAATTTCAAACATAGCATGTAAAGGAATCCAAGATAAATGTTTAATACATTTTTTTTTAGAGTTGGAGAAATAAAAACAAAAAAGTACAAAAGATTGAACATGAATCGTTCGTTTAATTTGTTCACCGGCAATGAGGAATGGAAGTATGGACAGCTTGAAGCAGTCTCGTATTTATGGTCATGGAATTTTAGTTGACATTTCTATGCAAGCAGTGATGAGATTAGAAACAGGCTACTTCAATGTTATGTGTACTCGTGTACAAAAGTTACACAACAAACCTATCAATGTTTCACTTTAAGAGATTGTAAATTGTTAGAAATGGGGTCTTTGGTTGACAGTCAGGTTACCCCCTGTTCAAGCAAGGACCCTCACTCTAGTCAGGGTAAAAGAGAATCACCCTAAGCTAACCCCTGCTTACCCCCTTGGCAGCTTGGCAGAGCAGTAGGCTTAACTTCAGAGTGCTAGGTGTAAAGTATTTGTACCGACACACACAGTAACTTAATGAAAACACTTCAAAATGACACAACACCAGTTTAGAAAAATAGGAAATATTTATCTAAACAAAACAAGACCAAAACGACAAAAATCCAACATACACAAGTCAAGTTATGAATTTTTAAAGATTAAACTCAAAAATAGCGTTTAGAAACAAAAATGCTTTGATGAGATGTTAACACGGCGTCGTGAGGAGTCGTTCCCAACAAGCCGACACCAGCGGCGCCGGACACGGAGTCATGTAGACCCCCAAGTACAGTACCTTTGGTGAAGAGTGAAAACAAGTCGATGCGCGAAGTCGGGGATCGCGGCGTCTGTGTGAAGCGTTGAATCCGCGCACTTCGAGCGGCGTCGGTCACGACGTGGTGCGGCGACTTCCACGGAGTCGCGAACTTCAGCGGGGCTGCAGCGGCATCGGGCCTGCGAAGAGCGTCACGTTCCAGCGAAGGTTACGCGTCGGGTGCAGGCGGCGTCACCGGAATCAGCAGCGGCGTCGGTCCGGAGTCGTCCGATGTCGATTTCCTTGGATTTCCACCAGCTTTCCTTTCAAGGACTCCAGGTGCTGGAAGAGAGAAGTCTTTGCTGTCCCTGAGACTTCAAACAACAGGAGGCAAACTCTAACTCAAGCCCTTGGAGATTTCTTCACAAGATGGAAGGCACACAAAGTCCAGTCTTTGCCCTCTTACTCTGGCAGAAGCAGCACTGCAGGAAAGCTCCACAAAGCACAGTCACAGGCAGGGCAGAACTTCTTCCTCAGCTATCAGCTCTTCTCCACGCAGAGGTTCCTCATGGTTCCAGAAGTGTTTCTAAAGTCTGTAGATTTGGGTGCCCTTCTTATACCCATTTTAGTCTTTGAAGTCACCTTTCTTCAAAGGGGACTCACACCTACTTGTGAAATCCTGCCTTGCCCAGGCAAGGCCTCAGACACACACCAGGGGGTTGGAGTCTGCATTGTCAGAGGCAGGCACAGTCCTTTCAGATGAGAGTGACCACTCCAGCCCTCCCTCCTAGCAGAGATGGCTAATCAGGAAATGCAGGTTACACCCCAGCTCCCTTTGTGTCACTGTCTAGTGCGAGGTGAAAAACAACCCAACTGTCAAACTGACCCAGACAGGGAATCCACAAACAAGGTAGAGTCACAGAATGGTTTAAGCAAGAAAATGCTCACTTTCTAAAAGTGGCATTTTCAAACGCACAATCTCAAAATCAACTTTACTAAAAGATGTATTTTTAAATTGTGAGTTCAGGGACCCCAAACTCCACATGCCCATCTACTCTCTAGGGGAATCTACGCTTTAATCATATTTAAAGGTAGCCCCCATATTATCCTATGAGAGAAGAATCTGGACAGACCATCAGCATTGGCGTGTTCTGTAGCAGGACGATTTTCCACCGTAAAGTCCATCCCCTGCAGGGAAATGGACCACCTCAACAGTTTTGGATTCTCACCCCTCATCTGCATTAACCATCTGAGGGGCCTGTGGTCGGTCTGAACTCGGAAGTGAGTCCCAAACAAGTAGGGTCTTAGCTTCTTCAGTGCCCAGACCACAGCAAATGCTTCGCGTTCTATGGCACTCCACCTACGTTCCCTGGGTAGTAACCTCCTGCTAATGAAGGCTATGGGTTGATCTAGGCCCTCTTCATTAAGCTGTGAGAGTACTGCTCCAATACCATGCTCTGAGGCGTCTGTTTGCACAACAAACTCCTTGGAGTAGTCAGGTGCCTTCAGCACAGGTGCTGTGCACATGGCAGCCTTCAGGGCATCAAAAGCGTTCTGGCAAGCCTCTGTCCAGATCACTTTCTTGGGTTGCTTCTTAGAAGTCAGCTCAGTTAAGGGGGTAACAATGGTACTATATCCCTTAACAAACCTCCTGTAATATCCTGTGAGACCTAAAAAGGCTCTCACTTCAGTCTGGGTTTTGGGAGGCTCCCAAGCCAGAATCGTGTCACTCTTAGGCTGTAGGGGTGCCACCTGGCCACTCCCCACCTGGTGTCCTAATTACACCACAGAACCCTGCCCTATTTGGCACTTGCTCACCTTAATAGTGAGGCCTGCCTTCTGCAGGGCCTCTAACACTCTCCAGAGGTGTTGCAGGTGTTCCTCCCATGTGGAACTAAACACAGCAATGTCATCCAGGTAGGCGGCACTGAACTCATCCAGTCCTGCCAATACCTGGTTGACCAACCTCTGAAACGTGGCAGGGGCATTCTTCATCCCATAGGACATCACATTGAAGTGGAAGTGCCCATCTGGGGTAGAGAATGCTGACCTCTCCTTTGCCCCCTCAGTTAAGGCAATCTGCCATTACCCAGATGTTAAATCAAACGTACTGAGGTACTTGGCAGCTCCTAACCGATCAATGAGCTCATCAGCTCGGGGGATGGGGTGTGCATCAGTCTTGCTGACCGCATTGAGACCCCGGTAGTCCACACAGAACCTAAGTTCCGGAGTGGCACCAGGAGCAGCAGCCTTTGGGACCAATACCACTGGGCTGGCCCAAGGACTGCTGGAGTGCTCAATAACCCCTAGGGTTAACATTTTGGAGACTTCCGCCTTAATGCAAGCCCTGACCCTGTCAGTCACCCTGTTTAACAGGTGTACTGTCCCCAGTGTCCACATCATGTGTGCACAGGTGTGTGACTCCTGGGATCAGGAAAAACAGCGAGGCGAACTGTCCCAACACGTGGCAACAGTCCCTCTGCTGTTCCTCAGTCAGGGAGGGGGAGAGGATCACTCCCTCCACAGACCCATCTTTCTCTCCTGCAGACAGGAGGTCAGAAAGAGGCTCACTCTCTTCCTCCACCCCGTCATCTGTCGCTAGGAGCATGGATAGCTCAGTTCGCTCAAAGTGTGGCTTGAGGCGGTTGACATGTAGGACCCTCAAAGGGGTCCTGGGGGATTGCAGGAAAAACAGCGAGGCAAGGCAAACTGTCCCAACACGTGGCAACAGTCCCTCTGCTGTTCCTCAGTCAGGGAGGGGGAGAGGATCACTCCCTCCACAGACCCATCTTTCTCTCCTGCAGACAGGAGGTCAGGAAGAGGCTCACTCTCTTCCTCCACCCCGTCATCTGTCGCTAGGAGCATGGATAGCTCAGTTCGTTCAAAGTGTGGTTTGAGGCGGTTGACATGTAGGACCCTCAAAGGGTTCCTGGGGGATTGCAAGTCTACCAGATAGGTGACCTCGCTCTTTCTTTCCACCACCTCAAAAGGCCCAGTCCACTTATCTTGGAGAGCCCTAGGCTCCACTGGTGCCATGACCCACACTTTTTGTCCAGGCTGAAACTCAACCAGAGTGGCATTCTGGTCGTACCACTGTTTCATATCCTCTTGGCTTGCTTCCAGGTTCTCCTGAGCGAGACTCCTGAAGCGGGCAGTCTGGTTTCTTAGTGCCAGCATGTAGCTAAATACATCCTGGGGTGGTTTACTAGGAGCTTTCTCCAAAGCCTCCTTCACCAGACTGAGCGGTCCCCTCACAGGGTGGCCATAGATGAGCTCAAAGGGGCTAAAGCCAAGTCCCTTTTGAGGCACCTCCCTGTAAGCGAACAGAAGGCATGGCAAGAGGGCGTCCCACTTACTCCTCAAGGGCTCTGACAGGCCCTGAATCATGCCTTTCAAGGTGCGGTTGAATCTCTCAACCAGACCATTACCTTGGGGGTGGTAAGGTGTGGTGAACTTGTACGTTACCCCACACACCTTCCACAGAGACTTCATATAAGTGGATATGAAGTTTGTACCTCTATCAGATACCACTTCCTTGGGGAACCCCATGTGGGTAAAAACTCCCATCAAGGCACGTCCCACCACGGGGCAGTGACCGTCCTTAGAGGAATGGCTTCTGGGTACCGAGTGGCATGGTCCACCAAGACCAGGATGAACCTGTTGCCCATGGCTGTCTTGGGATCCAGAGGCCCCACAATGTCAATTCCTACCCTTTCAAAGGGAGTACTAACTACAGGTAAAGGTTGGAGGGGAGCTTTGCATTTCCCCCCACTCTTGCCACTTGCCTGACAAGTCTGACAAGACCTACAATAAGCAGCTGACTGCTTGTGCATCAAGGGCCAGTAAAAGTGGGAGACAAGTCTCTTATAGGTCTTGTCCTGCCCTAGATGTCCTGCCAAAGGCACATCATGAGCCAAACCCAGTAGGAAGGCCCTGAAGCACTGGGGTACCACCAGCATATGAGCTGACCCAGGCTCAGGAACCTTAGGCTCACTATACAGGAGGCCATCCTCCCAATATATCAGGTGAGTACCTGGCGCCTCGCCAGCCGCCTGGGCTGCAGCCTGCTGCCGCAGCCCCTCAAGAGTGGGGCACTCCTTCTGCGCTGTGCAGAATGCTTCCCTGGTGGGTCCCCCTTCCTGCTTCCACTGTGACAGCTCAGGGACCTCCCCCAGTTCAGCCACCTGCTCCCCTGTAGGTTCCGGGGCGTCACCCTCAGGCTCCGCCTCCTCCCGGACCGTGGGAACCTCAGGGGCCGGTTTCCCACGCCCCCTGCCCTTCCTCTTCTTGGCGGTCCCCTGGGCCACTGTTTCAGGCTCCAGGGGCTCTTGACTACCCTGATTGGCTGCCATAGACCAGGTGGATACGCATACCCACCCAGGCAGACCCAACATCTCCAAGTGAGACCTGTGTTCCACCTCCTTCCAAGGGGAATCCTCCAGGTCGTTACCTAGCAAACAATCAACAGGCATGGTTGGACTCACAGCTACTTTCCAGGAACCTAAGACCCCCCGCCCATTCAAAAGGAACCTGCGCCACCCTGCAGAGGCGCTCAGAGTTGTCTACCGCAACTACTTGGTGAAGTACCCGGGGATCAATCTGCTCTTCAGACACCAGGTGACCCCTCACTGTAGTCACACTGGCTCCTGTGTCTCACAGAGCCTCCACCCTCTGTCCATTGATGGTCACCCATTGCCTGTACTTCTTAGTGTTATCAGGCACTAGGTTTCTCTGGACCATCTCACTGTCCCCTAGTGAGACAAGGGTCATTTCTGCTGGTTCCCACCCACCTGAAACCAACTCCTCCCCAAGCGCTACACTGGCCAAACCCTGGGACGGTGCACCAGTGGGTGCCGGTGTACTTTTGGGGCATTTGAGGTCCCACCTCACATGACCCACCTGGTCACATGCATAGCACTTACGTGGGGGACCACCTGCCACTTGCTTCCCTTTGGACAACCATGGCTTCTTTTCACTGGGGGGTTGGGAATCCTTACCCTGGGAATCAGTTTGGGGCCCTTTAGAGAACTCCCTCTGTTTGCCCTTACCCCCCCTTTCTTCTGAGAGGCACCCTGCCCACCCTGGCGTGGTCTCCCCATACTTCTTTTGGACCCTGATGCTCTCCCAGCGGTCCGCTTCCTGCGCAAGCTTCCTGGGGTCAGTCAGCTTGCTGTCAATGAGGTGCTGGCGCAGCTCTGGAAAACATAAACTGTACAAGTGCTGCCAAGCAATTAAATTGTAAAGCCCCTCATACGTGATTACCTTACTGCCCTTCACCCAACCATCCAGTGACCTGCAAAAAGAATCAACACATTCCAACCATGTCTGGGATTCCTTTCTCTTGTAGGATCTAAACTTCTCCTTGTACTGCTCAGAGGTGAGACCATACCTGGTGAGTAAAGCCTCCTTCATGACAGGGTAGGTGAGACTCTGAGCATCCCCTAAGGCTGTCAGTGTGTCCTTCCCCTCTGCCTCAAAATGCTTCCACAGGGCTGCCCCCCAATGAGCTTCAGGGACCAGGTTCATGTGGAGAGCTGACTCATAACCCTTGAACCATAAGTAGATATCATCCTCCCTCTTATAATCCCTCACAAGGTCTTTTGGGATGTGTACACTTCTCTCAGGCTGCACTGTAGGATTGCTGCCACCATCCCTACTGGGCTGACTCCTCTGATCTATCTCTTTTAAACTGAGCTCATGAGCCATTGCTAACTTCCTTTCCTAAATGGCCAGCCTTCTCTGTTCCATCTCTAGACTGAGCTTTTTCAGCTCCAATTGGTACTCCCTCTCTGCCTGTCTGTCCTGTAACTCTTCAGGTGTCAGACCCTTGGAGGACACACTGCTACTTGCCCTGGAGACTCTCTCCCTGGGAATAACAGGTCCCCCCACTATACCATTATGTACTGATTGCCCTACCTCCTCATCCTCATCCTCCTCCTCATCCTCAGTGTGCCCTCCAGTGCTTCTGGTTGTCACCCAGGCCCTCAGCGCCTTTTTCAACTCATCCTGCTTGGAAGAGCTCTTAATGGGACAACCAAAATTTTTACAAAACTGCTTTAGCTGAGCCTTGTTATAGCTATCCAATTGCTTCAGGTCAAAAACAGCTTCAACTGATGCATCTCCAAGTAGAGACATGATGAAAGGTTAAAAGAGTGCAACGTTCCAAATGCAGAAACAAGTTCCCAAATGAAGTTCCAGAAAAGTAAATCACAGGATCAGCGAAAAAAGAGACTGAATGCAGAGCAAAAACAGTCCAAATAGAAAAAAAACAAAAATCACAAGACTAGTAGTATGTGGACACGTAGTGGTCTGAACTCAAACAGTAGTGTACACTTAATTACTGTATGTCAAGTACAAATACAAGTCCAAATCCCAACCGCTGATCACCAATGTTAGAAATGGGGTCTTTGGTTGACAGTCAGGTTACCCCCTGTTCAAGCAAGGACCCTCACTCTAGTCAGGGTAAAAGAGAATCACCCTCAGCTAACCCCTGCTTACCCCCTTGGCAGCTTGGCAGAGCAGTAGGCTTAACTTCAGAGTGCTAGGTGTAAAGTATTTGTATCGACACACACAGTAACTTAATGAAAACACTACAAAATGACACAACAGCAGTTTAGAAAAATAGGAAATATTTATCTAAACAAAACAAGACCAAAACGACAAAAATCCAACATACACAAGTCAAGTTATGAATTTTTAGAGATTAAACTCAAAAATAGCGTTTAGAAACAAAAATGCTTCGATTAGATGTTAACTCGGCGTCGGACACGGAGTCCTGTAGACCCCCAAGTACAGTACCTTTGGTGAAGAGTGAAAACAAGTTGATGCGCGAAGTCGGGGATCGCGGCGTCTGTGTTAGGCGTTGAATCCGCGCACTTCGATTGGCGTTGGTCACGACGTGGTGCGGCGACTTCCACGGAGTCGCGGACTTCAGCTGGGCTGCAGCGGCGTCGGGCCTGCGAAGAGCATCGCGTTCCAGCGAAGGTTACGGCGTCGGGTGCAGGCGGCGTCACCGGATTCAGCAGCGGCGTCGGTCCGGAGTCGTCCGAAGTCGATTTCCTTGGATTTCCACAAGCTTTCCTTTCAAGGGCCCAGGGACTGGATGGGGCACCACTTGTCAGAGCAGGAGTCTCTCCAGAGACTCCAGGTGCTGGCAGAGATAAGTCTTTGCTGTCCCTGAGACTTCAAACAACAGGAGGCACGCTCTAACTCAAGCCCTTGGAGATTTCTCCAGAAGATGGAAGGCACACAAAGTCCAGTCTTTGCCCTCTTACTCTGGCAGAAGCAGCACTGCAGGAAAGCTCCACAAAGCACAGTCACAGGCAGTGCAGCACTTCTTCCTCAGCTATCAGCTCTTCTCCAGGCAGAGGTTCCTCTTAGTTCCAGAAGTGTTTCTAAAGTCTGTAGATTTGGGTGCCCTTCTTATACCCATTTTAGTCTTTGAAGTCACCTTTCTTCAAAGGGGACTCACACCTACTTGTGAAATCCTGCCTTGCCCAGGCAAGGCCTCAGACACACACCAGGCGGTTGGAGTCTGCATTGTCAGAGGCAGGCACAGTCCTTTCAGATGAGAGTGACCACTCCACCCCTCCCTCCTAGCAGAGATGGCTAATCAGGATGTGCAGGTTACACCCCAGCTCCCTCTGTGTCACTGTCTAGTGCGAGGTGAAAAACAACCCAACTGTCAAACTGACCCAGACAGGGAATCCACAAACAAGGCAGAGTCACAAATGGTTTAAGCAAGAAAAGGCTCACTTTCTAAAAGTGGCATTTTCAAACGCACAATCTCAAAATAACATTACTAAAAGATGTATTTTTAAATTGTGAGTTCAGGGACCCCAAACTCCACATGTCCATCTACTCTCTAGGGGAATCTACACTTTAATCATATTTAAAGTTAGCCCCCATATTATCCTATGAGAGAGACAGGCCTTGCAACAGTGAAAAACGAAGTTGGCAGTATTTCACTGTCAGGACATATAAACCACATTACTATATGTCCTACCTTATCCATACACTGCACCCTGCCCTTGGGGCTACCTAGGGCCTACCTTAGGGTTGCCTTACATGTAAGAAAAGGGAAGGTTTAGGCCTGGCAAGTGGGTACACTTGCCAAGTCGAATTTACAGTGTAAAAATACACACACGGACACTGCAGTGGCAGGTCTGAGACATGATTACAGGGTTACTTGTGTGGGTGGCACAACCAGTGCTGCAGGCCCACTAGTAACATTTGATTTACAGGCCCTGGGCACCTCTAGTGCACTTTACTAGGGACTTAACAGTAAAACAAATATGCCAATCATGGAGAACCAATTACGTACACATTTTAAACAGGAGCACTTGCACTTTAGCACTGGTTAGCAGTGGTAAAGTGCCCAGAGTAATAAAAACAGCAAAATCAGAGTCCAGCACACATCAATAACCTGGGGAACAGAGGCAAAAAGTTAAGGGAGACCACGCCAAGGATGAAAAGTCTAACATAAATTAACACAGGCGGTGGTCTCCAGTTTCATAATTTCAAGGGAACCCAATAACAAATAGTTTTGAAAAATTACCTTTGTTTAAAAACAATTCACAGTAACCGCCTGTGCAGATTTGTTTTTAATTGTGTGAGGTATATTAATACAGATATAAGTATGCGTTATTGCTCTAATCTGTGGGCAGTAAGGGCTTGTATAACGCCCCCGCAATTATGGCACCAAGCTACAGAAACGGAAAACACGGCAATTAGCACCGAGCAGTGAATTCAGCGTACCATTCTTAGATGGGACACACTGCTTCTGTCCACTGCAGGAGGAGCCCAGCTCTGCCTATCTTTCATCATTAGCCAGTTCTTGTTTCTCTGTGGCCCCTTTCTTTCTTTCACTAAAGAGGAATGTAAGCCCTAAACTCCATTTAAAAGTAAGCACTTGCTAACTCGTCCCTTTCTGATAATTTATTACACATCAGGACTTGTTTTAGGCCAATGAATCTTTTGACCCATTTGAGAGACACCTTAGGACGAGATAGCTAATCAATATGTCAATCAATATGTCAATAATGTCATCAATATTTATCACAACAATACATTTCACTTTAGTCAAAGTCATTAATCAATTCAAGACGCTACCATGACCTTGCAGCCATGAATAACCACACCGGTTTAGTAGAATTTTATGAGTTTTTTATTCCCTATTACTTACAAATCTAATAGCAGGTGCGTCAATCTCAAAACCAAGAAACATAATAGTATAGTCACAATATGGCAACTTTGGTAAGATTTCAATAATGCGAGAATCACAAACATCAGAACATAACACGGCGTGAACATAGATCAATTTAACAGAGTGTCAATAATGTGTCAGTTCAACAAAGCATAGTCTCGGTCGTTTGTCTATTTGCGTCAGTTTTGGTGAAGACCTGCCGTAACCACTGATTAGCATTAGCATGTTGGGCTTCATGCAAAACAATTTAGAACACTAATTTGGAAAACATCTATCTAAGGTCTCTGTCAAAAGTAGCAGTTGGTACCTAGAAAGGAAAAGCAAACAGACAAATCACAAATGCAGTGTCATAATTACCCTCCAAGGTTTAGATCAGCGCACAGGTTCAGTCTTCGTCTTCAGGACATCAGTCAATTCGCCATCAGTCAAAACTCAGCTCTGGGGCAAAAGGGCACTTTCCTCATAAGGAGGTAAAGTGTAACATGGACAAATCCAAAAGCAAGGATGGTTTCAAGTAAAACCACAAGTCACCAAACAGAGTGACAGAGTTTCTGGATAAAATCAATAGCATTCCCTAACCCACCTAGATGACTCCCCGAGACATGGGTTTTTATCCCTTTTTCGTTGTACCTTCCCCCAAAATTTTATTGGACATTTTCTACACCCCACTATCTTTAACCTATCAGAAAATACATTAGGTAACCTAACTCTTCACCCCATATTATTTTACAAGTCTTTAATTGGTTTTCATAATTGACGTCTTCAGAGGTGGCACGTCCGGTATGATTTCATCTTTCTGTAATTCTTTGCACAACTTTTGGTCAGCAGTTCCATTGTCTTCACCGGTTTGAATGACCTTGTACATTACATTAATCTACACTGTTTCAGTTTGTTTTTAACATTTATTCTGCAAACAATAAAAGGTCTGTGAGAACGGATCTAACATGGTTACATTCGTCTTGAAGGAAAAGAACATGCAGGGTCGTGTCCTTTTATGAGTCAGCGCACTGCAAAATAGGAAAATACATTTAATATGAGAGCCAAGCGACTAAACTTCGGCTCATGCTAACTTAAGGCCTATGAGGATTTCAGCACAGATTCAATAACGCAATCATTAGTATAAACTTATTTAAACACAATATAAACATTTTAGTCATCATTATTAGTCTACGTATACATTGGCGGCCACTTCCCGTGGTCACATTTCAAGTGCACGTTCAAGCAAAAATTATTATTATTGTTTCTATGCAGCATATCACACATTAATTCATAAACAATTCATGTTAATATAGACTATATAAGTTACGCTCTCTCAGTCCCTCCTCTGATGACGTTCGTCATCACACAAACCTTTCCCCTTTGACCTTTCACTTTAATTTTTCACTTTACGCATTATGCGCATTTCAACATCTTGTCCCTTGTGTGAACTCTCCCAAATGTCATTAAACATTTTCTCCCTTTCATTTTCTTCATGCTTTTTACTCCTCCTGGTCCAATTTCTTTTAATGTTGTCATTAATTTTGCAAGCTCCCCATAATCCTAATAGACAGGCCAGAACAATTAATAGACCACATAATATTTTTGGAAGTACCCCATTCCAAATATTGCTAAACCAGCTCCCTACTCTGGCAATTCCTTTCCAAATTTCTCCCACACTCCAGGTTCCTTCAAGTCCTTCAAATTTGCACTATCTTTAGTTAGGTTAGTAAGCATACCTCTAATCTTTTTACTATTGTGAGGTATATATGAGCAACAATGACGCTCGTTGAGCATCTTGCAGACTCCTCCACTCTTTGCTAAAAGAATATCTAAAGCAAGCCGATTTTGAAGAGTCATAGCTCTTTCCGCAGCAAGTTTAGCATTCATCAGGAGTATGGCCCCTGTAAAATTTGTCAGCATGTTATCCACAATAATAGACAATTTTCGAATCTTTATGGAGTTTAAAATAACCTCTACCGAAGGAATTATGGCTCCAAATATGTCACCAATGACAGCAGCCGCTGTTTCTCGTTTTTGTCTAGCATGTTGTAATTCAGACATTTTAGGTACTTGCTTTAAGTCATCTATTTGGTAAATCTTTGGGAAAACTATTCCCAAATAACATGTCCCATACCATCCCTTAGGGAGACGGTAATAAGCATTAAGTCCACAGATATAATAGATCCCAGGGATCGCTGGATCTTGTCCATTTAACATGAATGTCCATTTACTCTGAAACAAAAACACATGCCTGCATTCACTCGTTCCCACAAATAAAGTGTCATGTTCAGATTTCGGCCCATATATACAAAGCCTTCCTACATGTAATGTGTTGGACTTTTTGCCTTACGCAGGGTCATCCTCAGTCTTTTTGCCTCCTTCCTCCTGGTTTTTCTGACCTCTCGCTGTTGGCTCTAGGACTCTGAGCACTTTATCACTGCTGACCAGTGCTAAAGTGCAAGTGCTCTCCCATCTAAAGTTGGTATGATTGGCTTATACCTAATTGTCATATTTAATTTACCTATAAGTCCCTTGTACAGTGGTATCTCTATACCCAGGGCCTGTAAATTAAATACTACTAGTGTGCCTGCAGCGCTGCTTGCCCCACCCACTGAAGTAGACTTTCAAAACCTGTCTCAGGCCTGCTAGCGCAGGGCCTGTGTGCGCAGTTTTCTGCCACAGGGACCTGGCATCTAAATTTACTTGCCAGGCCCAGAACTCCCCTTTTACTACATGTAAGTCTACCCTAAGGTACGCCGTAGCTAGCCCTATGGGCAGGGTGCCATGTATGTAGAAAGGCAGGACATGTGCCATATTGCATGGCCTGTCCTAGTAGTGACAAACAGCCTAACTTGGTGTCTCACTGCTGTGAGTGCTGCCTTCTCATAGGATTGCATTAGAAATGCCCTGCTTTATGTGTAAGGGGTATTGTCTGATTTATGAGGGGTAGCGTAGGGGTGTTTGGTATGGTTGTGATGGTGATAATAAATGCTGCTTACTGGTGTGGGTGTATTTTTTATTACTATCATAGAAATGCCACTTCTAGAAAGTGCACATTTATCTGTGCTTATGACTCTGGTGTTTTGCAGCTTGACTCCAATCCACGTCTGGGCTGAGTGACAGTTGGGGCTTTGTGCATACTTTTCAGACAGCCTGTACACAGGGAGGGTGGAGGTGTCACAGAGGTGAATCTGCATACTGATTAGTCTTCCTGGGCTGAGAGAAGGGAGAGGCGGGGAACACCTACATTTGTAAAGGCTGTGCCCTGGCCTCACACAATAGGGTCGTTAACCCCCCACTGATGTTTGGAGCCTGTGCTGAAAGGAGAGAGGGGGCACTCCCAGAACCAGTTGTAACTGGCTGGAACCTCCTCTCCCTACCATTGTAAAACAATGTAAGAACTGACTATAAGTACAGGGGAATTTTCCCCACAATTTGGAGACTCTTGGAATCATCTTGGAACTGGGCAGCAAAGGCTGAAAGGACTCACCAGGAACCGCAATGGACTGCTGCTGCTGTGCTGACCTGTGACCTGCCTGGTCACTGTGAAGGACTTGCCACTTGCTGCCTTTCCCTTGTGCTGGCCTGTAGCTGGGCCCTCCACCTGAGGACCTTGTCTTAAGATTCTGCTCCCCAGGGGCAGGGTGCTGTGGCCCCTGACCCCTGCATCCATTTCTTCACGAGGGGTGCTTCTCCGTGGTTGCGGCTGCCATATCTCTGATTGCAGCGCGCTTATGGAGCCTTGGGAGCTCGTAGGCTCCTTGCTGCATTGTGCCCCTTTAAATAAGATCACCACAGCAGCCCGGGAAGCTGGAAGAACACTCGCGCACCGCATCGGGTGCAGGCGAGTGTCTGCTCGGGCCCCAGGAGGGGTCTGATCTTCTTGTGGCTTCACGGCAGGACCAGGGGAAGGCGCGGGGAGTGCCCCCTTCCCCCTGGCCTCTGCGTTAGGAGCAGGACGCTCCTTTTCTGCTGTTAGGTAAAACGAGCATTATTGTGCCCCCTCAGCTTGGTGGAAGGACAAGTGGAGGCCCGGGGGGGCCCCCAGAGATCACGGGTCCCGGGAGGGGCCTGTCATTAAACCGGAGGGGGTGCATGGTGCCCCCCTCCTGCCCTAAGTTGTTTTTGCTGGCTTTGGCCCCCCTCATGAGGGCCGGTTGAGGACATGGGGGGCCCCCAGTAATCACAGTCCCCGGTGGGGCCTGTCTATAAAAGAGAGGAGGTGCATGTCGCCCTCCTCTGACCCCAGAGTATAAGGGAGGCCCCCGTTTTGCACATAGGAGCGCCGGGGCCCCATTGTTCGCCTTCTAGGCACTGGAGGTGCCTTCATCCAACCAGGTATTGTTTAAAGGACCAATATAGTTGCAATCCAAAGTTCTTTCTACAGAGTTTTGTTTGATTCATATATTACCTACCTGCGTTTGATGTTTTTACATATGTGTATGCAAATGTTCCTTTTATGGACATGCTTGCTAATATATTTTTCTAACTTGCCATAATTTTTCTAATGTTCCTACTATGGGCATTTTATGATATTCTTATGACAAGTGCTGTGATGTAATAACGTGTTTTCCTGACTACTGCTCATGTTGCAGAAACTAATGTGTAACGTTCTGACAACTGCTAAGGTAGCAGGATAGTACTGATATGTGATGTTTGGTTTGATAATTGCCTTGTGTACAATACAGTATATTTTCATATAATCTAGTGTTGTGTTTCCTTTGTGGTGGGGATATTGCGTCACGTGTTGTGTGTGTGGTGCAAACGCTTTACACATTGCCTCTGGGATAAGCCTGACTGCTCGTGCCAAGCTACCAAGGGGGTGAGCAGGGGTTATCTTGGACGTGTAACTCCCTTGCCCTGACTAGAGTGGGTAAGTTCTGCCTGGCTGAGGTGCATACCCTAGCCAACCAGAAACCCCATTTCTAACATAATGCATCTATAGCTAATTTGCCTTGCGTCTTTATTGCGGTGTAAGCATAATCATTTGCATATGTGTGTTTTTGTAGCCCCTTTTCTAATCTTTCTTTCAATGCTTTGCGTCTATCATCAGTGTGATCTAAGAAGCTTTTCTCTACAGGTGTCAATAAGCAGGTCAGATTGTTGCGGTGTGCATAAGTTGTCCCAAATGTAAGCGTCGGTTCAAAGAAACCTCTAACTAATTTTATACTATGCTACTTGGCTAATTTGTTCAGAAATTCGATCACAGGCACAAAAGAAAACACTACATCCAATTTAGAATAAAAATATTGCACATGCTCCTGATTATAGAATCTTGTTAATAGCAAGCTACAACTTATCCCGAACGTTAATGGAAGGCTATGGTAGGTGACCCCTTCTTGTACTGATGAAGGAATCTTTGTGCACACATAACAGTTTTTCGCATCCATGGTCTCAAAATATTCATTCAGCAAGCGATAGAAGACATTAGTGGAAAGTTCCCCCTTTGAGTTAGTTCCTTCATGCAAGTGTTTTGTATCCTGCTCAAACTTTTCCCACGGTGTTAGTGTTGTAGTCTCAGGTTTTGAAGCATTGTTAGACACTTTCTTATCCAACCACAGCATTCCCACAATCACACCTACAATTATTATTGCACACACAATACCTATTATAAGACTCAACCAACCACACACTTTACCCTTTTTGTTACTACCTCTATCATAAGCCATGTCTGTAAAGAATCAGATAGCAGAACAATAATCAACTCGAGGACGATATAAAACTCTTATTTATTTTTTTTCTTGATGTAAAAGTCTCTTTCTCTCTGCGTATATTTATGGCGTTTCACTCACTCCAGGATCCTTTTGTCAAATCAGGTTAGCAGCTTGTCATAATCGGGTTTTCAAAGTCAATTCAGGTTATCAGTGTCACATCCGGTATTTATAAGTCTCTTTCTCAGTTTTTTCAGCTTTCTATTTTTTTTCCAAATTTCAGTTTTAACACAGTCTCTTTCTTTTAATTGATTTTCAGGTACTGTGGTATTGGCCTGGTACTTCTCGATCAAAAGATAACGCTAAGGACTCTTGTTGCCATTCAGATGTTGTTGCATATGCCCATTCAGGACCTGCGTACCTTCTATTTGCGGTTCTCTTTCTTTTCAATCTGCGTTCGCCTTGCAATTCTCCTTCAATTAGATCCTCTATTCGGGATGTAACAGTTTCTTTTGTTATTGTTTCACCAGGTGCGACCCTTTCTTTCACAGCCTGCTTTTCTGGCCAATTATCTCCTTTACGCGTCTTTTTCCTGCTTGTCCTTTCAGTACGCCGAACAGCACCCTCCTCTTGTGCTATGGTGTTTTCTCTTGATTGACCTGCAACTGGCTCATGGGATGCCGGTGTACTTTGATCTCTCTCTACTATTTCCCCATCTTCTTCTTCTGGATCTGTAACGGGTTCAAGCTCTAACCCGTATCCGTCTGCTTCTGGGAGAACCTCTTCTTGATTTAGTTCTCCTGCTGCCCCTACTGAGATACTGAGGCACATTGTCACCTCTCTCGAACTTGTTTATTGTTTGAGGGACTAGGCTGTTCTCAGTGGGCTCTCCTGCAGTCTCAGTTCCCTCTTGGCTATTTTCAGGCCCTGAGACTTCCCTCTCTGGAACTGTTAAGCCGGAAACTTCAAGTTCCCCATCAGTTGGACACGTTACCTTCTTTGTGTGACTGGCATGTATCCAGTTTGGAACGCCTGCACATTTCACAGCAGTGGTTGTTGTCAATTTTACTTGATATGGCCCCTTCCAGCGCGGTTCCAAACACGACTTTCTCACGTGCTTCTTGACAACCACCCAGTCACCAGCCTGCAGGGTGTGACCTGGTTCACTGATCGGTGGCAATGTGTTGGCTTCCACCTGGTGAGAAAAAGAGCGAACCACATCAGCCAAACCTTTGCAGTAGTCCAACACCATATCATCCGTGATATTCACAAGAGCATTTGCAGGTACTGTGGGCAGCCTCATAGCTCTACCCATAAGGATCTCGTGGGGTGATAGTCCTGTCTTCTTATCAGGGGTGTTCCTCGTCGACATCAGTACTAAGGGCAATGCATCTGGCCATTTCATATTGGTAGCTGCGCACATCTTCGCCATTTTCGGTTTCAAGGTACCATTCATTTGTTCTACTAGTCCTGATGCTTCAGGGTGGTAGCTACAATGTAGCTTCTGTTCAATGTCTAATGCGGCACACAAGAGCTTAATCACCTCATTGTCGAAGTGTCTGCCCCTATCTGATTGCAGGTGCGGGAAATCTGATTCTATTGAGACCGGAAACCCGAACCTGGGTATTATCGTTTCTACGTGTGGGGTAGGCTTCAATCCAGTGGCTGAAAACACACACAATCACCAACATGTACTTCAATCCTCCACAAACAGGCATCTCAATGAAATCCATTTACATTTTGCTAAATGGACCACCAGCTCTCCCTATGTGGCTCAAAGTTACCACAGTCCCTTTTCCAGCATTCATCTGTTGACAGATGATGCACCTGTGACAAGTAACTTCTGCGGCATGTCTGAATTTTGGGTTAAACCAGTCAATCTTGAATGACCTGATCATTGCATCTTTCCCCAGATGTGCCTGTCCATGGTAAAGACTCGTAAATTGTGACAGAAGACTGTTTGGCAAAAACAATTTCTCCTCCTCTGAGACCCACAAGTCATCAGCCCTTTGTACGCATTGCATTCTCTGCCAGGAGCGTTTTTCCTCCTTGCTAGCACGACTCTGTAGTGTTTTTAGCTCATCTAATGTATCAACTACCCTTAATGCAAGGTTCAAACATGTGTCATTTTCGGTTTGCGGTAACAACTCCCACTGATCCTTGAATGATATACAGTTCAATGCACAAAATCTTGCAACTTGATCTGCATAGCTGTTTCCCACGGACACAAAGGGGGTCATTCTGACCTCCGCCGGCGGCGGTAGCCGCCGGCCTGGCTGGGACCGCCAGAAGACCGTCCCGCGGTCAGAAGACCGTCCCGCGGTCAGAAGACCGCGGCGGTCATTCTGGGTTTCCCACTGGGCTGGCGGGCGACCGCCAAAAGGCCGCCCGCCAGCCCAGTGGGAAACACCCTTCCACGAGGAAGCCGGCTCCGAATGGAGCCGGCGGAGTGGAAGGTGTGCGACGGGTGCAGTGGCACCCGTCGCGAATTTCAGTGTCTGCAAGGCAGACACTGAAATTCAAAGTGGGGTCCTCTTACGGGGGCCCCTGCAGTGCCCATGCCATTGGCATGGGCACTGCAGGGGCCCCCAGGGGCCCCACGACACCCCTCACCGCCATCCTGTTCCTGGCGGTCGGAACCGCCAGGAACAGGATGGCGGTGAGGGGGTCGGAATCGCCCATGGCGGCGCAGCAAGCTGCGCCGCCATGGGGGATTCCCAGGGCAGCGGAAAACCGGCGGGACACCGCCGGTTTTCCTGTTCTGACCGCGGCCAAACCGCCGCGGTCAGAATGCCCTGCGGGGCACCGCCAGCCTGTTGGCGGTGCTCCCGCCGACCCCGGCCGGAATGACCCCCAAAGTCTTGTGACTTAACATGAGCATTGCATTTCACCACAGCAATTTCAAGAGGCAACTGAATTGCATGTAACAAATCCTTAATTTGTTCACCATTTTTCACAGGAGAACCAGAAGAGGTCATGAAACCTCTCTGTGACCACAATTGGCCAAAATCATGTACAATTCCAAATCCATATCTGCTGTCGGTATAGATAGTGACTCTCAGATTTTCAGCTGAGTGGCATGCCTTAGTAAGGGCAATTAGCTCTGCCACTTGTGCGGAATGTACTCTCTCGAGCCGGGAAGCTTCAATGATACCAGCTATGGTACATACAGCGTAACCGGCTCTCAGCATTCCGACTGAGTCTCTCAAACAGGATCCATCAACAAACATAATACAGTCATTTTCTTTTAACTGTGTATCTTGAATATCAGGTTGGGGTTTGGTACATAATTCTGTTACCTCAAGACAGTCATTCTCCACTTCCTCTTCATTATTAATCTCGTTACTTTCAACAGGAAGTAGAGTTGCCGGGTTTAATACAGTACATCGCTTCAGTGATACATTAGGCGACCCCAAAATAATTGTCTCATATCTGGTAAGCCGGGCATTTGTCATGTGCTGAGTTTTGGTTCGAGTCAACAAAAACTGAATGCAGAACCATTACTGTCAAGGGATGTCCCATCACTATGCTTTCACACTGCGTGAGGCTTTGACCAACTGCTGCAACTGCGTGCAAACAACCCGGTAAGGCTGCTGAGACAGGGTCCAAGGTAGCTGAAAAATATGCTACAGGGTGATTTGCACTTCCATGGACCTGTTTTAAGACAGACAAAGAACAAGCATCACGTTCATGACAAAACAGTAGAAAAGGTTTCGTGTAATCAGGCATACCCAAAGCTGGTGCCCTGCACATGCACTCTCTCAATTCCATGAATGACTCAAGCTCCTCTTTGGATAGGGTTATGGTGTACGGTTCATCCTTAATTTCTTTGCCTGTCAGCTTTATCAATGGTTTTGAGATAATTGAGAAGTTGGGTATCCACTGGCGACAGTAGCCCACCATTCCCAAAAACATCCTGACATCTCTCTTTGTTGTTGGGGGGTTCATTTGCAGAGCAGCTGTCACTCTTTCCTTCGATATTCTTCTGGACCCTCTCTCAATCAAGTGTCCTAAGTATTTCACCTCTTTCTGACAGTACTGCAGCTTCTTGGGCGACACTTTGGGGGTCATTCTGACCCTGGCGGTCATGGACCGCCAGGGCCAACGACCGCGGGAGCACCGGCAACAGGCTGGCGGTGCTCCCATGGCATTCTGACCGCGGCGGTACAGCCGCGGTCAGATACGGGAAACCGGCGGTGTACCGCCGGTTTCCCGCTGCCCAAGGGAATCCCCCATGGCGGCGCTGCAAGCAGCGCCGCCATGGGGATTCCGACCCCCTTACCGCCAGCCTTGTTCTGGCGGTTTTGACCGCCAGAACCTGGCTGGCGGTAACGGGTGTCGTGGGGCCCCCTAACAGGGCCCCACCAAGATTGTCAGTGTCTGCCACGCAGACACTGAAAATCGCGACGGGTGCAACTGCACCCGTCGCACCCCTTCCACTCCGCCGGCTCCATTCGGAGCCGGCATCCTCATGGAAGGGGGTTTCCCGCTGGGCTGGCGGGCAGCCTTCTGGCGGTCGCCCGCCAGCCCAGCGGGAAACTCAGAATTACCGCGGCGGTCTTTTGACCGCGCAGCGGTATTCTGCCGGCGGGACTTTGGCGGGCAGCCTCCGCCGCCCGCCAAAGTCAGAATGACCCCCTTTATGTCTGTTCTTTCCCAAATGATTCAGTAAGGTAATTGTGTCATACCTACAATCATCTTTCGTCCTGGACGCAATCAGCAAGTCGTCAATGTACTGTACTAGAGTCGAATTGAAAGGCAGTACTAAGGATTCTAGGTCCTTTTTCAATATCTGATTGAAGATGGACGGTGACTCAGAAAACCCTTGAGGAATTCTGCGCCAACTGTAGACCTTGTCCAGGAATTTGAAACTGAATAAAAACTGGCTGTCCTCATGAAGAGGCACCGAAAAGAAGGCTTGTGACAAATCTACAACGGTGAACCATTCAGCATCGCACGGAACCTGAAACCTTATTACTGCTGGATTTGGCACTATGGGGCAACACTTCACCACGATCTCCTTTATTTTCCTTAAGTCCTGCACAATTCGAACCTTCTCACAGGGCTTTTTCAGACCCATTATCAGTGAATTACATGGGCTGCTCAATACTTCTTTCAGGACTCCCTGTTTCACAAAGTCCGCTATTATTTGTGACACCTGAATAAGAACATCTTGTGCCATGTGATATTGTGGCACCTGGGGAAGCACTGCGTTTGGCTTTACTGGTACTTTAACTGGTTCTACTCCTTTTATCAGTCCCACTTCCTGTCCTGTCAAGTCCCACACTTTCTCTGTCACCGTTCCCTGTAATTCGGCAGGTAAGTCAGTCACTGTAAGCATCGGGAACAATGTTATCAAAGGGTAATCTTCATTCGCAGCTTCTGTTTCTGACTCTAAGAACTGACCATCATCCCCTTCATCATCACTGTTTGTCTGCACCTCAATTCCGTCATTGGAACAGGTAATCGAACATTTCGTTTTGCACAAGTCTCTTCCCAGTAGGGACACAGGACTTGAATCACAGACTACAAATTTATGCAGTCCCTGGAAGTTGCCAATCTCAACTTGCACTAGATCTGTAATTGGATTTGTCAAGTACTGGTTTGCTACTCCGCATCTCTTATGGCACGCCCTGAAAGTGGCAATTTCGGAACCTCTGCACTTCTGACCGTGGAGCGTGGAGCTCCGGTATCAACCAAGAATGAAACCTTGTGACCCATTACCTTTCCCTCTACATAGGATCCCCTCTGATCTACTTCTAGGGACGCTGCAAGCCTGCACTCTTCGCTGTCTGAACTGTCATCCAACCACTCCTCATTCATTCCATCTTCACCACGCAATGGGAATTGCTGTACTGTATTATTTTGGCTCATCACTTGACCTGTGACCTGCTGAGGAAGCATCACCTGTTGCTGTCCCATTGGATCCATTGGTAGTTGCATTTGCTGTCTAGGTACCATGGGAACCTGCTGTTGTACTTGCTGCATTTGCGCTGGTTGTACACGCTGCATTTGCATTTGCTGCATGGGCTGTAACCCTTGCATCTGAACCATGTTATTTTGGAAGTTTGGATTTTGATTTCTCAGTTTTGGACCTCTCACATTTTACAATGTACCAACATTAGTGCTTTGTTGAATGACACCATCCTGCACTACATTTGGGCATTCCTGCTTCCAATTCCCCACGCCCCCACACGCGTGACATGGTGACATCTTTTTTATCCCTTGTGCGTCATTTTGAACCACAACAGTATTCAAGTCTGGACCGCGATTCACAAAACCTCGACCTCGACTTCTCAGGTGTGCCTGAAACACACTATTCCCTTGCGGTTGCTGCTGTATTATCTGTTGAATTCCATTTCCCTGCATTCCTGCCTGCGCAGCCCTTATCTGCATAACCATCACTTTCTCCTTCAACTTTTTCTGCTTCAACTCGATCTCGTCACTACAGTATTTTGCATACTGCAATACCTCATCAATCGGCTTCGCTTGCCAACAAATCAAATGATTCTTAATCATCTGGCTAACCTCTGGTCTCAGCCCTTCAACAAATCTGAACACGAGATGGTTCATGTCTTTCGGCTCAATGGTCTCAGTACCACTGTAATGTTTGAATGCCTTCAACAACCTCTCATAGTAAGCATGTATTGATTCCTTAACCTCCTGTGAGGTCCGGTCGATTTTCTGCCAATCAGTCACTTTGGGCGACACTTTCTGCTTCAGAAACTCAATCACCTTGTGACTTCATCACCTCCTCAGAGGGTGCTCCAGTCACCTTATCCCTTGCCGGCTCCTGTGTCGGCCAGTCTACCCCTCTTTTGCACTCAAGCCATAAGTCGGGCAGAACAATGATCTCAAACAAGGTATTCAGGTCTTCCCAGAGACACTTCGCAAGCTTCACGTACCCATCTGTTTGCTGATACCATTCTATCGGCTTCTCCCTTAACCTAGGATAATCATTTGTGAAAGATAGGATGTCTCCCCTGGACCACGGTACATGAATTAGAACCCCACCAGCTGTTTCTCTCATGGGTAACATCTTTACTGATTCCGTGTCTGGTGAAGTTTTAGCTTTACTCGATCCCGGACTGTCATTTTTCTCCTTGTCTCTTTTCTTTACCCATCTGCATTCCCACTTTTCTAAAGCTCCCCAGATTTGCACACTTTGCAGTATTTCCTTTAAATGCGCTTTCATTCCGGCAGACCTCATATGCTCGAAGTCTTTTGAATCAAAGTTTAACCTGTAACTTCTTTTGAAATGTTTAGTATTCTCGATATCAATATTGTATTTATCTGCCAGGTTTGCTAATTTCTGATGTACCTTACCCACTTCTTTAGTAATCTTAGGGCACAGATATCTCAATTCTGCTTCTGTGTATGATTCTAATCTGTTTACCCCCATTGTTCCGTCCACTAGTTCAGCAGCTTCCACACCCAGTCTCACAAAGTTCAGGTAATCATCTTTCTCTGACCCTTCCGGTTCCACTGCAGTTACTGTAGACTTTTGCGTAGTAAAGGTCTTCTCTAACCACTCATTGAACTGTTGTACCGTAAAACCCTGCAATGAAATGTTCCCTGCATGCATCATTGGCGACTGTGAAGCATTCGTACTTATTGCCTGTGGGGTTAGCACTCCTAGCCCTGCCTGTCTCATTGCTTTCAACTGTGCTTCAACTGGGTAACATGGACAAATCTAAAAGCAAGGATGGTTTTAAGTAAAACCACAAGTCACCAAACAGAGTGACAGAGTTTCTGGATAAAATCAATAGCATTCCCTAACCCACCTAGATGACTCCCCGTGACATGGGTTTTTATCCCTTTTTCGCTGTACCTTCCCCAAAAATTTTATTGGACATTTTCTACACCCCACTATCTTTAACCTATCAGAAAATAAATTAGGTAACCTAACTCTTCACCCCATATTATTTTACAAGTCTTTGATTGGTTTTCATAATTGACGTCTTCAGAGGTGGCACGATTTAATCTTTCTGTAATTCTGCAGTTCCATTGTCTTCACCAGTTTGAATGACCTTGAACATTACATTAATCTACACTGTTTCAGTTTGTTTTTAACATTTATTCTGCAAACAAGAAAAGGCTGTGAGAACAGATCGTCTTGAAGGAAAAGAACATGCAGGGTCATGTCCTTTTATGAGTCAGCGCACTGCAAAATAGGAAAATACATTTAATATGAGAGCCAAGCGACTAAGCTTCGGCTCATGCTAACTTAAGGCCTATGAGGATTTCAACACATATTCAATAACGCAATCATTAGTATAAACTTATTTAAACACAATATAAACATTTTAGTCATCATTATTAGTCTACGTATACATAGGCGGCCACTCCCCGTGGTCACGTTTCAAGTGCACGTTCAAGCAAAAATTATTTTGATTGTTTCCATGCAGCATTATCACACATTAATTCATAAACAATTCATGTTAACATAGATTATATAAGTTACGCTCTCTCACACTTTTCAATGGTTATTCGGGCTTACCTTCCCATTTATTGGAGGATATGGACGGACTCTCACAGAGCAACAGAGCGACCAACTTATGATGAAAGGGGAACTGGAGCTAGGATGCTGCAGTGGTGACAGGAGACGTTTATCCACTTGTGGAGTCAGAAATAAATAGAAAGAAAAAGTAAGACGGAGTCATGGAAGGGAGCTGACGGCCAAGGAATGCTCTCTTTGTGGGAGGCAACAGCAGCTGTCTCTCGCAACAGGAGCATTCTGATTGGCTGGTCAGTTCCCTACATTCCACATAGGCTGCTAGTGTTAGTAAATTTCATCTGGGTGTGCTAGCCATGTTAGTACTTGATAGTCATGAATGAGGATGAAGAACATGGGATTTTAATTTTTGACATGTCGATGGAGGAGTCCCGCTTATGGGTTATAACCATCTAAGAGAGCCTTTTCCAGAATATTTTCACCGCATCAAAAATGTTGTCGGGTCTGGGTCATCATATTCGCCTAACATTACTATTTGAACCACTTTTCTCACCTTCAGACGCTCCATGAAAGTCAACTGCTGCCGTAAAAACTTTAATTCTGTCTTTAGGAACCTGTCTAATATATTTTTTCGTGATCCTTTGTTCAGTGAAGACAATCTGCGCAAAGCAATTACAGCGCCACAATAGTGTGCACATCATATTAGAGTGCATTGGAAATTCGCACAGCTGCAGGACTGATGTGGCTTGCTGCTCGCAGACATCATTTACAAAGGGATTTGATTGATTCCTGAGAGTCATTAAGAACAAAGGAAGAGTTTCCCTACTTTAATCATCAAGTGAATGCAGCACACGTTTTTAAATCAAAATATATGCATCTGTTCCCATGCAAGCTCTCACAAATTGGACTGCCCATTCAACTTTTGGTGCATGGGTTATTTGGAGGTGTTGAGCAGAACATAAGCTTTTAGGCATCATTACTTACAATAAATTGTGCTTCAGAAAGTTTAGTTATATTTAGAAAAATCAAATTCTAGGCTTCCTTTTTAAAGAATTATAGAAAAGTAAAGGTCATGGTACATTGCAGCGCATGTCTAAAATGGAGAACAATTTTTCATAAGACAATTATGCAGCTCGAACAATAGAGCATCAGTGTTTTTTTTATAAATTTCCATCGTAATGTATTAATTATGTCACGCTATGTAAACCATAGCTCGCGCATCCAAAAGCACTACAGATGACCACACAAACATCATCACTGATCACATGTGAAGTACCATTCTAGACACTGATGGCATCCTAAATGACATCATAGATATCTTTACTGATGAAATGACATATGACACCAACAAATGAACAAGTATAATTTATGATACTTAGGGCCTCATTTACAAGAAAGTGGTGCAGTGCGGTGGCACAATTGTCAGCGCTGCGTCAATTTAGAAATGTGAGGATGCATCGTATTTATGAAAATACGGCATACCCCATTGTTTTCCCTAGCGCTGGTGCTAAAATTAGCTGCCTAGTGCCAACACAGGCACCCTTTCACCATAGTGGAAAAGCAAAAATGAGGAGAAATAAAAGTATTTCTCCTCTTTGTGCCATGCAAATCTACCCCTGAGAAAACGTTAGTTTTTGGCGCTGCCTCAGGTTTCTGAATTCTCAAATATCTGGGGCAGCGCCAAAATGCAGTGGGTGTTGCAGTAGAACTCCCATAGCAACAAACATTGCATGCCTCTCTGCCGCAGAAAACTGCATTGGGAGGCCCATATTTACAAAGTGGCGTTAAGCCACGCAATGTGGCTTAATGCATCATTGTAAATATGGAAAGGGGCACAGCCCACCGGAGCATCGCTGAAAGTGATGCTCCGTGGCACTAGGGGCTTGTAAAGAAGCCCCTTAGAGTGGATTTGTCAATCCACCATGTGAATAAAGACCACACTGTACAGTGTGAAAGGCAAAATAACTCAACACTCAGTACAGTTAAAACACTGGAGAAGGGTTGTGATTTTACTGTATGTTTGAATGTTATACTGATTATATAATGTACTATGCCCTAATAGGCTGTGTTTCTCTTGGGCACTTAAACCAATGCTGTGCACGCTTAATACAGTGGGAAAGTGCTGACTTCAGAGTGAGACTAAAAGGTGGAATATTTGCATAATATGCACCACACAAAAATATTGCATGTGACAAGATAGTCAAAATTAAAGTATAGAATGGTGAAAACAACAGCAAAGCTGATCTGAGCATGAGTAAGTTCAGTTGATGCAGTTTGAGGAATCCTTTGACGAAATAGTGGCCTTTATTTTAGGATGGTCAATGGGGTCATGGCAAAGATGTGGACTCATGCTAACTTAAGGCCTATGAGGATTTCAACACATATTCAATAACGCAATCATTAGTATAAACTTATTTAAACACAATATAAACATTTTAGTCATCATTATTAGTCTACGTATACATTGGCGGCCACTCCCCGTGGTCACGTTTCAAGTGCACGTTCAAGCAAAAATTATTTTGATTGTTTCCATGCAGCATTATCACACATTAATTCATAAACAATTCATGTTAACATAGATTATATAAGTTACGCTCTCTCACACTTTTCAATGGTTATTCGGGCTTACCTTCCCATTTATTGGAGGATATGGACGGACTCTCACAGAGCAACAGAGCGACCAACTTATGATGAAAGGGGAACTGGAGCTAGGATGCTGCAGTGGTGACAGGAGCCGTTTATCCACTTGTGGAGTCAGAAATAAATAGAAAGAAAAAGTAAGACGGAGTCATGGAAGGGAGCTGACGGACAAGGAATGCTCTCTTTGTGGGAGGCAACAGCAGCTGTCTCTCGCAACAGGAGCATTCTGATTGGCTGGTCAGTTCCCTACATTCCACATAGGCTGCTAGTGTTAGTAAATTTCATCTGGGTGTGCTAGCCATGTTAGTACTTGATAGTCATGAATGAGGATGAAGAACATGGGATTTTAATTTTTGACATGTCGATGGAGGAGTCCCGCTTATGGGTTATAACCATCTAAGAGAGCCTTTTCCAGAATATTTTCACCGCATCAAAAATCCTTTGACGAAATAGTGGCCTTTATTTTAGGATGGTCAATGGGGTCATGGCAAAGATGTGGACTCACTGCAAATCTCGGTCTTTCAAAAGTCTCCCTGGAAGTGATGAGGGGCTCTGATGCTGCACAAAGGAAAGTAAAAGGAGAAAATGGGGAAGGGGAAAAGAGAGACATTGCAGCTGTTCCAGTAGCAGGGTGGCGATAGGAAAGCCTGGACTTGAACGGTGTTATGTCTGGCAAGGTAAGCTGGAGGACCCAGTGGATAGAGAATATGGAGTTCTTTGAATGAAAGGACAAATATGAGAATGTTAGAATAAATAATATCTAGAGCATGAAAGTCTCTAGATATTAGACTACCCTGCTCCATGAGTACACTCTTACCCTGCTCCATGATGGTAGTTGCCAAAAAGGATACTAATACAGATGCCCTGGAAACCAAAGAGCAGGATTCTTGCACGATGAAGGCAACACAAGACAAACCAACAGTTATGAGATAAACTGGGGAACCATTATGAGACAAGAAGGTTAAAAGACGGGTAACCAAGAGGGAACTGACAAGAAATAACAAAACAGAGGGGAAAGTACATAAGTTGGGTGAACAAACTAATCAGAGCATGAAGGCAATGCAAACAAGAGATGTTGCAAGGAAACGAGCAAAGTTCAGAATGAGGTTAAATAAGCTCTTCTGGCTCTAACCCAGAAATGGACCCCACACTAGGAGTTCATCCCCTCGTGTAGGTTAACAGTCTAGCTCTCAACACATGCCACTGGCCTGTCTTCTAGTGTTTCCATCCCTAACCCTGGTGGTAACTGTAACTCTGATATTTCTTCACAGCATCTTACTACAATGCCTCAGGTCTTCTCTGCTCATGCTGCACTGCCTTTCCCAGTAGAATATGTTATGAAATCCTGACAATACCCTGACTCGAAGAATTCTCCCTCCCTGCTTTGACAGGATTTTTGAGGAATTGTTTGTGAAACTGTCTAACCAACCATGGGGCACGTAGACATGTGGCCTGTTCACATGAACCTTCAGAGACCTTTTAACCTTCTCATGCTATCAAATACTGTAATTCTCTATGATTCATTCTTCAAGCTGGTTGATGAGTTCTAGTCTCAGAAATGGGTGTATTTACTCTAGAAATATGTACAACTGGGTGCATCCACCAAATTGCTGAAAGTTCAAGGCTGATTGCTGCTTTTCTACTGATTGCTGCTTGCTAGTGATCTTGAACTGCCCTACAAATCTAGGGTAAATTTACATAGCGAGGTGGAGATGGAAAGATATTTAGTCGACATCCACACTTTATCTCCGGCATTCTAAAAAGGCACAGCCTGTCCTTCAGGTTAAATCCATCTGTTGTTTATATGCAGCTTTCGCCTTTGACGTATACTTCCATGTGGTCTGTTGCCCCTGATGCTGATACTGGTATTAAGTGTGAGACAGATAGATCCTTGGATATTGGAAATAACAAAGGGAACATCTTGGGATGGTAGCCAGAAGGACAGAAAAATGTAGAGGCTCCAAATGAACAGTGTAAGGTGTAGTTATAGCAAAACTCAGCTAGAGTTATCCTTCATTTCCAATCTATATAATATATGGATTGGTTTACTCGCTCAGTTTGCACATCTATCTGTGGGTAACTGCTCTTGGATTTAAATTGTGCAACATCCAAACTCTTCAGTAACTTAGCCCACATAATTACAGTCAATAGTGAAACTCGATCAGTCATTATACTTTGTTGTAGTCCATGTGATCCAAGATGATTTGATCTATCTCAGCAGCTGTAAGAAGTTTGTACCAACACCACAATAACTTCCCTTCTGACTAAACAAAAGAGACAGATGTAAAAACTCTCATAATGGTAGGTTGAGATCAGGACTATTGTGGGAATTTTGAGGGACAAAATATTAAAAGATAAGGTGGTTCTATACCTATACCTATCTCCACATACATGTACCTTGGTGATATATATAAAATATTTGAGGTACATAGATGTGGAATTAAAAATAATAAATTGTACCTCCTTCTGTGCTCTTACCCCTTTGATATTTTGTCCACCAATATTCTGGCCACAATATTGTGTCCATTCGATATTGTTTCCTCAACATTGCCTGCCACACTAAAATGGTGTAAACTTCACCTTACCTGTTCAACATAGACAAATGGATAATGAGCTCCAGAAGTACCCAGAGACCTTCCTCTAGTTCAGGAGCATGAGGAAATGTTGAAGAGTGGCAGGTCTATCTAATGAAGTGGTAATTCAGAGGTAGGTAGGACTAGATCTGTAGAAATATGAATCTCAAAGCTAGGGTACCAGAAGTAAAAGAGAGGAAGAAAGCAACAGTGCTGTCATGCTGCTTAAATTAGACAGCAAACAGTCCTTCCCTTAACCTGATTAGTTGTTTTCTTCCGCTTGACTACTTAGAAGGCCTGGCTACTGCATCTCAGCCCCAGCTGCCTCTGAATCAGTCTCCACAGTCTTCATGACTCAGAATGTTTCCTCTTGGCAGTTCCTCTCACAATTCTTTAATGAGTCATGACAGGAACTTACTGTTATTGCTGTTACCAATTGTCTGCGCCTATGGATCTTTTAGCTTCTGTTTCTCTCGTCAAAAATGAAGATGAGAGTCTGAAGCTATGGTTAGGATGCTTGAAGGTGGATAATTTTTTTGAGGTTTCTCTATTTTCCTCCATTGGGCATCAGCCTTCTCATGTCAATGCCCATTGCGGCAAGTGTAAGAAATTGGGTTATTAGTTGAGAGGGGTGGGGCCCCACTCAAATAATACACAAAATTCTTGCCAAAGTGAACCACAAGTGTTGCTAAATAAACTTGTGTTTGATCCTCTGGTAGCTTGGCACAAGAGCAATCAGGTTTAATTTAGAGGCAATGTATGTGTAAAGTAGTTATGGAGCCCTCAAGCAGTAGAAGTAAAAACACAACCTAAGAAAAATCCCAAACCAACTGAAAAATCAGAGTTAGTTTTTATAAACAAAATGACACAACAACAAAAAAGTTCTAGGTGAAAATAAAGCCAAAAAGCACATAGCGCCACTCGTCTGTATCTGGTCGTGGTGGACTCAAATTCACAAGTTCCTGCCCACTGCGATGGAGCATGGGGCAAATTCAAAGATAAGGTTTGGCCCTATTAAGAGTTAGAGTTCATTTTCTGATAGTCCAAGCCCTTAAGGGGAGCCTCATGTGGAACTTTGCAATGGCAGTGGCCATGACTAATTTGTTGTCAGCATGAGAAATAATCAGTGCCGGAGCTTCAAGTTGGTAGGAGACACGTCAAGTCTCTGTCTGGCACAAAAAGCAGGTTGCCATTGCAACCTCACGCTAACTCAAGGAGCCTGCTTGGCAGTTGTGAAGAACCCCAGACTTCTGAGTTTTTAATTGGAGTGCAGGTTTTGTAGATTTGAAACAGTAGGGGTACACTCTGATGCCGGTAAGGTCTAGGACTGGCGGTGGAGGGGGCACTCTTGGGATCAGGATCACTCCAGCAGAGCCCAGCAACTGGGCTCAGGAAGGTGGTGCCGGTCAACTAGGCAGTTGCAGGGATCCTCTGGAATCTTGTTGTGTCCCTGTAGCTCATACAGGAGGTCAACCAACTGACCTGTGGAGCCTCTTCTGTGGATCCTGGGTTCAACACAAGCATGTCAAGTCTTCCTTCTTTAAACAGCAGGTCAGTCTTTCTTCTGAATCCCCCACAGCTCCAGGAGTATTCTGAGACTGTCATTCTTAAACCTAGTGCCAGCCTGTGGTTGGGGATGCCCTCTTTTTCTAACTTTCCCCCTTTTCTTGGTCTTACTCCAAATTATCTTTGATGTCAAAGGATAGGTAGGCCTAGGTGTGTGCTGCATTTCTTAATAGTAGATCAGTCATCTTCAGAAGTCAGGAAGGGGTTGGGCTTAGCTCTCACTTTACTGATTGAATCTCAATAAGACTGAGTACAGCCTCCCAGGACATCCTGCTTCAGAGAGCAACAACCTGCTCCACACAAAAAGGCTCTTTGTCTCCATGTCTGGAAGAAATACACAACCCACTACAGGAGAGGCATTTGCAGTCATGTGACCCTGGATACTGGTAGAAAGTCACGTTTGGTTAAGGAATAAAAAGGCCAACTCTCTAAAGATGTGATTTCCAGAATAGTTACTAAAAATCCAAATTTCCCATGAAAGATGACTTTAAATTACAATTTAAGGAAGTAATATTTTTCTATATGTTCCCAAGCTGAAATTGTCCCTTAATAAGTGTAATAAGATAACCCTGTGTTAGTCTATGTGGACAATAGCCTTACTACAGTAAAAACCTACCTTAAAAGTTTCAGCACATGTAAAACTTAAACACACATGACCTGTTGTTTAAATAACATGCTCCCTGCCCCCAGACGAATTTATGGCCTGCCACAGGTGTTCCATAAGTATTAAAAAGGAAGTTTTAGGCCTGACAAACAGCTTGTTTTGCCAGGTCACATTGGTAGTTTAAAACTTCACCACAGGTTGTAGTGGCAGGTCTGAGACATGTTTTAAAATTGTACATTAGTGGGTGTCACAATGACCGCTGTAGCCCAATAGTAGCATTTAATTTACAGGCCCTGGTTACATGAAGTACAATTGGCTAGGGACATATAAGCAAATAAAATCTGCAATGAGGGAGAGCACAAGCACTTTACCACTGATTAGCAGGTGTAAATTGCACAGATTCCTAAAAGCTTACAAACACAGGTTCAGTAAAATAAGGCAAAAATCTGGGGTGACCCTGCAGAAAGGGCCTGGTACAACAGTAAGTGATCTCATAATGAAACCTGAAAAAGAAGACTGGCCAACAGACATGCCAAGCATTGGCACATTTCATGGATATCCAATACAGCAGGTTCATACTATCTGTCCCTTTGATGATCCAATATGAAGAATCCTTCACAATAGTGCCCTCGGTATGTGAATGTATCATTAATGGGCAAGAGTTTTCTCTCATAAATTGGATAACTGTGCTCAGTATTGCTTTATGTACAAGAATAGAAAAAAGAAACGCATTTCTTGGTAAATTCAATTATGGAATGAATGATGCTGGACAAATCCTTGATCAGTTGTCTGTTAAAATAAGTGAATCTCCAAAGGCTCTGTGTTTCTTTGACACTTTGGAGACAAGGCCATCTCATACAGCTTACAATTTATATTCATCCACAACAATATCCTTGTCTAACATTTAGAACCCCAAGAAGGTGATCTCATTGACTTCGAAGAGGAATTTCCCATTTCTGCATCGCTGGAAAGTGGTTTATTGGTTAGGGTAGATCGAGGTCTACCACAAATGATGAAGGCCAATAAGAGGGTGCAGTAATTTGACCCAAGCTTGAGAGTCAGTAGCTATGGCACAGAGCAGACAGACTTACCTTAGTGAAAATGTATAAAGTATTAAGTAATAGCAAATGAGGTAAAAGTTCAGAAACACAACACAAATCCCACTCCAATTTATTTAGAGGGAGAATGATTTAATGAACCAAAGGACACCAAAATGATAGAAATTCAATAAGAAGAACCAGAGATATGAATGGTTGAATTTTGAAGCTAAAAAGCTCAAAGCACCAATGACAGTCAAAGGTTGTATTAGACTGGGGCATGGGTGCAAGTTCAGGGCAAGTTCAGGGCAACCGTAACAGATACACTAGCCAGGTTTGACACAGTCAGGGTTCACCTCGAAATTTAGGGGCATCGGCACTTTTCCTGTGCCACCCCTGCACTACCTAACAACACCATGGTTACGCAGTATCTACAATATGGTGCACCATGGCAGTCATTAGGACAATAGTGTCAAAAATTGTTATGCTATTGTGGCGCTTTGCTGCGCTAGCGTCAAAAATGTTGACGCTAGTGCAGCAAAGCACAGGGAGGCCCATTGATTGAAAAAGTGCTTCATTTTAATGCTTGCTCTGAGCAGACGTTAAAAATGATGGATAATGGCGCAGTGAAATATAAATTTGGCTGCAAAAGCTCAGAGCTAGAGAAATTGAAATTACGGGCCCAGGGTAGTCCTCTCACCGGCCGAAAACGTTTGGCACCTTCCTCTGATCATGATTTTTACCTCTGGACTTAGTGTCTTTTTCGGAGCTCAATATCCTGCAGTGGGGCTGTGCCTAAAGAGTGCTCCGCAAGGCTGCATACCTTCTTGATGAAGTCCAGTTGCTGCTGGTCAGCTGGGTACTTCAGAAAAGGCCTCTTTTAGCTTGTTGTGGCATTATAGCTTACATAGGAGGTTAGCCAACTGACCCTCGGAGTCCCCTTCTTTGTTTTGGGCACAATCAGAAGCAGGTCCAGCCCATCAGGTCTCCTCACAGGTCTCAAAAGCAGATGCAGTCCTTCATCTGTTCTTCCACGAGTCCAGTAGTATTCTGAGGAGAGTGACAGAGGTTGCCACATTTATTCCTGCCACTAACTTGTAGGTAAGGAAGGAGGTGATGTCTGCCCCCTGTCCAACCAATATGGGAAATATTCCCAGTGATTACCTTGCTCACTTTTGGTGCAGTTCCTATGTGCTCTGCCACAAACAATCCCTCACTCACTAAATCAAAGATGGAGAAACCCTTCACTCATTGTGCAGAGCCTGTCTGTCCACCCAGAGGTGTCGTAAGAGTAGTGAGCAGCTCCTCCTTTTTGGTCACTCCAAACAAGTTCTGAAGGCTGGTTTACTTCACTGGGTTCTCTGCCTGCCTGACTTGGAGGAAAAAGGAAGAGGCCTACCATGTGTCATTTGAAATCTGTTTGTGACAGGGGAGGACCCTTTGAAGTAAATTACGTTTCTGGGTATATCACAACTTGTCTTCCTTCCAGGAGAACAAACACACCTCTCCACGCCCAGGACATTTTGTCTGCTCTGGGTTCAGTGTTTGCACCTTATCAGGGATGATCACTTGCTGGGTGACAGCTGGAGGGCTAATGAAAATTAGCCCACTGGAGCTTCAGACAGGCAGAAAGGTAGCTGGTCCATAATCTTAAATAACAGAATTAATATTTATTATTGTCCACCCTTTGGCCTCAGTGTTGATAAGGATGTGGAACACTTCACCAGGAATTGAAGGTAGAAGCACCCAGTCCCCATTGTTCCTATAGTTAACAGTAATTCACTTTTCATAAATTAACTCTCAATATTTCTGGACCATTTGGAGTTTTGGGGAGTAGGCCTAGGTGTCTTTATTATTTATCCAAGTGGCCTGAAATAAAGTTTGTGGAGAATATTAGTTTGCATGTCATCATTGAATTCCTTCAAGACGTATTTCTAAATGAAGGTTATCCAGAGGAGTTGGACACTGATAATGTGACCCAATTGGTGTCCAGAGAAATGCAAGAATGTTTTTAAATCAGTGGTGTTAAACATGTTAAAACTTTCCTTTACCATCCTCACAGTAATGGTTTAGCGGAGAGGGTAAACTGGTCAAAGACCGATTGCAGTTGGCATTGATTAATGGTCGGAGGTGCAGCTTTGTTGTCAATGGTATTTTATGGGCCATGAGGACCACTCCACACATCAGTACTGGGATACCACCTTTTACTTTGTCGAGAGAGGTTGCAAATTGAACAAGGATTGGATGGACAGGGAGTATTTTAACACTGATATGTTGGAAGGCGTTATCGACCTCATGTGTGCTGTTTAAAACAAATTTCGTACAATGGGAAAAGAGTACCAGATGTTTCCCATCAAGATGGTTGACTGGGTTAGGAATCAAAGACCAGGCCATGTACATAAAGGGCTTTCATGGTTCTCTGTTCCAACATGTGTCAAGGAAGTCAAAGACCATGTAGTGGTAGTTGTGAATGGAAAAATGTGGAATAATTCTTTCGTGTCTATTCTTCTGGATTAATTGTCTGGGTAGATGCTCAGAAAGTTTAGTATGAGTGAACACAAATGTGAAAAATCCAACAATGTGCCTGGGTCTGGTCCGCATCCTCAAAGGTTTAAGAACAAGTCATCAAGATTTAAAGACTTTGGTGGTCATTCTGACCTCGGCGGTCTTTTTTGTAGACCGCCGAGGGACCGCCGTACGGAAGACCGCCAGTGCTGGCGGTCTTCCGCACGGGCCATTACGACCGTTGGCAGCGCTCCGCCCGTTTCCGGACAAAGAGTCGCCAACAGCCATACTGGCGGCAGGCGGGGAAGTGGAGGTAGCTCCACCTCCACCGCCACGCCAACAGAACACCGCCCAGCGAATCACGACTTGTGATTCGCTGTGGCGGTGTTCTGTTGGCGTGGCGGTGTCGGCGGAGCTGCCACCATGGGTCCCGTTCCCTCCCGGAGGATCACCGGAACAGGTAAGGTGATCGTCCGTTAGGGAAAGGGGGTGGGGGGGGGGTTGTGAGTTGTGTGCGTGCATGGGGTGTGCGTGTGTGTATGTTGAGAGTGCGTGCATGAATGCGGGAGGTGTGTGTATGTGCATGAGTGCGTGCATGAATGCGGAGGGGTGTGTGTATGTGCATGAGTGCGTGCATGAATGCGGGGGGTGTGTGTATGTGCATGAATGCGTGCATGTATGCGTGCGTGTATGTGTGTATGTGTGTGTACATGTTGGGGATCGGGGTGGGAAGGGGGGTCCTGCAACCTTTTGGGGGTGGCAGGGGTGGTGGGGGAGTAGGGTAGGGAGTTGGGTTGGGGGTGGGGGGTGGGGGAGACCCCTATCAGTGCCACGGAAGGGATTCCCTGGCACTGATAGTGCTTACCACCATGGATTTCATGGCGGTCCCAAACCGCATAAAATCCATGGCGGTAAGCCGGGTCAGGTGGGTCGGAATACTGCCGGCGGTATGTGACGACCGCCGGGATGGAGACCCAGGTCTCCAGCCAGGCGGTCGTTACCGCCGTGGCGGTCGGAACGGTGAAGCGGCGGCTGGCCATGGCGGTAACCGCCATGGTCAGAATGTCAGAAAAAAGACCACCAGCCTGTTGGCAGTCTTACCGCCGCTTCACCGCCGACCGCCACGGTCGGAATGACCGCCTTTGTGATGCAATGCATTGATGGATGTAGTCATATTTAGCGTGACTTAAAAAAAATGCTAACAATTTTCTGTCTAGTGCCATTCTTTAATATGTTTCACGCTGTGTAGCATGGCATTTGTTGTGTTTCCGTTATGGCAGTTGCATTGTACCATTTGTATCAGGCAAAACTAAAGGCAACAATATTCATTATTGTTGGAGGTAGGTGGGGAGAACTTTCTGCTTCTCAATTATGATGTTCTTCTTATATGTTTTGATGTATTATGTAGGAAGGGTGGTGTTTGGGTAAGCACTTGTAACGTGGAATGTGAAATGTTAATCCTACAGAGAGCCCCCCCGGGTGTATGTGACCTGGGGGCCAGCGGTTGAGGAAAAATAAACTGATAAATGCACCCCGGTAAATAGTTGCTTTTCAATCTGACTCTGAAATTACTTGGCATATAACAAAGAGGAGAAATGATTTTCAAACAGCACACAAGAGGTTAAATGTAAAACGATCCCAAACTTTTTTAACACTGCATTTTTCCAACTGCATCTGTCAGTTCATTTATATTCTAAGCTGCTCTTTGACCGGCAACCTACCCTTTTATACTTCTTATTCCAAATCCTTTAATTGGCTTTTGTTCCCCTCCCAGTTTTATAATCTTATTCTAGGCGCCACTTGACTCCTATCCAGTGGTCCACATATACTTCACATGCCCACACTCCACCATTACATTCTTTTTATTACAGTGCTAAATTAAGTTTCCTTTTTAATGCATTATTTTCAAAACTGCCTGGCCCAATTATCTAGCTACAGATAGGCAATCGTTCTGTAAAAAAGGTAGTACTCTTTCCAACTGTTTCTCATTAGAAAAGTTACAGTCGAAGCCTATTTTACAAAAAAAAGACTTTGCAGATTATCCTATGCTTCATCGTGTCTCTTTTTGGTTTAAACTCATGGGAAGTCGAGAATTAAACGAATGCACTTGGGTCTAAATGAGGAACATTCATCCGCCAAGAACTTTCACTAAGAAGTGTTTTATGAAAACTGCACAATTGGGCGTAATTTAAACTTTGTCTATAATTCCTTATCACCGTTTTTTTAAATTGCCATGTAATACATCCTGCATACTTCTGTTTATTCACAGCATAGCGCTGCATGTGCCTATGCTATTGTCAATGGGTTTAATTTTCTCAGCAACTCATACTGAGTGTTGCAGTGTGAAATGGGGCGCAAATGTTTCTCTGCCAAATGTTACAGTTATATCACATTGCAGTTTTTGCACAAATTACATTTAGTCCCAGGATTTGCACCAATGTATTTCCCCAGTTCATTGCGGGAGAAGAATACAGAGGTAAAACATTGTTGTAAAGTCACTGCAAAGCACACAAAAGGTTGCAGTGGTGCTCTTTCTATGTTAAAACCCCCTTTCAGAACACATCATTTAAAATTGGGTGCTATACCGTGCATACATGATAATTCACTGGGCGTTTTCCCAACAACTCTATTGCAGCACTCATCACAGTTCAGATATATTTGATCATATAGGGGCGTGTGCATTGATGCTCAACTCCAGCATATCTTTGAAGATATCTAATCAGTTAGGATGCCTCGTGATCTCGAAATAAGTGCCATGAAACTCAAGCAGCAGTCAGACCAGACAACAGAGACATGCCTAAGGCAAACACATCCCCATAGTGTCGAGATAGCTCAAGGCGCTAAACGTCCCCTGTTGGAAAATGGGTTATTGGTAAGGGCAGGTAGGTACCTACACCTAGCAACAAGCCACTAACCTCCCCTTAGGTTTAGTTAGGTCTCAGTAAATTAACCCCAGCTCAACCCTTGGTAGCTTGGCAACGAGCGTCAAGGCTTAACTTAGGAGACAGTGTGTACAGCATTCAAATATCACAAAACAGTAATTAAATAAAACACAGGAAACAGTTTAAAAATCCAAAACCAATTTATAAAAATGGTTTATATTTTTATCTTTAAAATGACACAAAAACGAATAAAATCGGATAAAGGGAACCGGAGATATGAATTTTTAAAGAATTATTATTTTTCTAGCGCTTAGAAACAAAAAGCGCCAATCGGGTCATCTGGTTGCACCTCGACCGGGGCAAAGTCAAACTTTCAGGCCGACCGCAATGGAGCCCTGCTCGGCTACATGTTGCGGGAGGTCTCGGTTAAAAGTTTACCTTCGCACTTAGGTCCAGATGTAGGAAAAAAGCAAATTGCGACTTGCAATTTGCGAGTCTGTGCGACTCGCAAATTGCAAGTCGCAATTTGCTATGCAGAAAGGTGTCTCAGACACCTTCTGCAACTCGCAATGGGGTCGCAAAGACCCACCTCATAAATATTTATGAGGTGGGTCGCAGTTTGCGACCCCATTGCGAGTATGGGCACTCACGGGGATGGTGGCCTGCTGGAGACAGCAGACCACCATGTCCGTGACTGCTTTTTAATAAAGCAGTTTTTTTTTTTCTATCTGCAGCCCGTTTTCCTTAAAGGAAAACGAGCTGCACTTAGAAAAAAACCCGAAACCTTTTGTTTCGGTATTTTTCAGAGCAGGCAGTGGTCCATAGGACCACTACCTGCTCTGAAAAATTGTTTTTGTGATCATTCACAAAGGGGAAGGGGTCCCATGGGGACCCCTTCCCGTTTGCGAATGGGTTACCATCCACTTCAAGTGGATGGTAACAGCGATTTCATTTGCGACCGCTTTCGCGGGCGCAAATGAAATTGCATAGCATTGCGAGTCGCAAATAGGAAGGGAACACCCCTTCCTATTTGCGAGTCGGAAATGCATTTTGCGAGTCGGATCCGACTCACAAAATGCATTTCTGCATAGCAGAGAGGATTTTGCGCCTCGCAAACGGCGTTTTTCGCCATTTGCGAGGCGCAAACCCTTTGCTACATCTGGCCCTTAGTCTTTATTTTGAAGATTTTCTTCAGCGGGACGAACCTGTCAGTCCTGTCCGACCTCCTGGAGCCCTTCTCCGGATACGCGATGCTGGAATCCTCGGTGGAGATTTTTACCTTCGGACTTAGTCGTTTTTTTCGAGGTGAAAATCCTTCGACTGGGATAAACCTGGATCTTGATCCGACGTCCATGGAGCCCTTCTCGGATACGATGGCTGGGAGGTCCCGGTCAACTTTTTAGCTTCGGACTTAGTCTCTTTTTCGGAGATTTTTCTTTACCGGGACGAACCAGCAAATCAGGCCGGGTCGCGGTTGAGGCAAGCCGGCTAGAGTTGCCGCGGCGGGTCGGTCCCTCTATGGAGCTTTTTTACAAAAATTCTCCAAACTTCTCCAAACTTCTGGGGCTTCACCAGATGTCCTTTTAAGGTTCTTTTGGGGTCCACAGCTCACCCCAAGGGTCCAGAAGTTCTGAGATGGTCCTTGGGGGGTGCGGACTACAACTCCCAGAATGCACCTGGCGCAAACTCCTTTTTGGCCACTGGGCAGTGGTCAGCTGGTCGCTTTCTTCAGGAGTTGGTGCAGGGGACTCTGGTTAGCAATTTTTCACCTGTAGCAAACAGGGAGTCCCTCCTTGAACCAGTTGAAGCCAGGCAAAGTCCTTCTTGTGGTGAAGCCCAAGTGTGCAGCTGGTGCAGTCCTTCTGAGTGCAGGTTCCAGGTGCAGGCCAGGGGTCCAGCAGGGCAGTCCTTCTTCTCCTTTAGTTCTTCCTTGTTGGAATCTGGTGGGGATCTGAGGTGTGGGTGCAGGTCTGCCAGTTTTATCCTTGCTCCTGGGTGAAAAGCAGGTGGGTCCTGGTTCTCCAATCAGGTACAGGGTCGTCCCCCTGTGATGACCACTTCCTGGGAAGTGTGGCAAAAATCCATCCCAGTGGGCAACATTCTCTAAAAATCCAACATGGCTGAATCTGATTTTTGGAGGTTACATCCGGCTGAGCCCACCCACTGGTGTGGCTAAAAATCATAAACACACCCTTCTCCTGCCCTCTCCTAATCTAATCAAGGGGGCACCTAGTTGTCTGGGGTTGCAGGATGTGGGGGTGTTGCTGGTTGCTCCAAATGTCCTTCTCTGCCTTTGAAGACCAGTTTGGCAGCCCTCCCCCTTCCTGCCTCACCATCTGCTGAGGGGAAATTCTCTCCCACAGGCACATTCCTTTGTGTGAAGCCAGGCCACTTCACACCTCATCAAGGCAGCTTGCCTAAGCTGCTACAGGCTGGCCAATCAGAGCACAGCAGCAAAAACAATGCAGGGCTGAAATTGGCAACTTTTTAGTTAAAGTCTAAAACTCTTTACCTGAACAAGTTATATTAAATCCAACAACTGGAAGTTGTGGGATTTATTACAACAATTAATTTGATACCAAATTCTTGGTATGCAACATTTAAGGAGACTTTAAAATTTAAAATAAAGTCTCCCCATTCTAGCCTATGAAGGCCATTTACTTCAATGAGGGAAAAACGAATTTGGCTGTTTTTACCTCACCAGGGCTTATAAATCTATTTTTATAAAGTCCCTGCTTATAGTTACATGGCACCCAGCCCTAGGAGCACATAGGGCACACCTTAGGATGACTTATATGTAAAACATAAGGTAGTTTAAGACTTTGGAACTACTTTTAATTCCAAAGTCGAATTTGCATATAACTTTAATTTAAAAGCAGCCAGCAAGGCAGGCCTGCCTTTAAAATGACATTGGGCACCTCAGCAGTGCACCTATGGGTGCACTACCTATGCTGTGGTCCCTAAACCTACATGCCCTACCATATACTAGGGACTTATAGGTAGGTTAACTTAGCCAATTATAATTAGCCTAATTTGCATATTGATTTTACACAGAGCACAGGCCCTGGGACTGGTTAGCAGTACCCAGGGCACCATCGGAGTCAGGAAAACACCAGCATAAAGTGGAAAATGGGGGCAAAAAGTTAGGGGGCCTCTGCAATCAGCCCTGTTTTCTCACACAAGCCCCCCCCAGCCCACACGCCCAGGAGACTCAGCCCAACCCTGGGAGAGTCTTCCTGGCTTGTTAGGCGAGGAAGACAGTGAAGAAAACTGGCTGTCCCTTTGCAGGGCCTACTCTGCCTTACATCCTCCTGTCATGGTCACTCCCTCTGGGTAGTGAAGCCATCCCAACAGTGAAAGGACCCATCTCAAACTGAAACTTCCCTCTAGGGGGGTCTTCCTCCTCTCTCTCTGCCAACTTGGGTAGTGAGGTGCCCACCTCCCCTACTCCTAACTTTGCTAGGGCAACACCTAGCTTACCCAAAGAGGTCACCCAACACTTGAGCAACCCCACCATGACCAACAGGGTCAGGGGGCCTACTTTGCTATTGGCCCTGGGGTCTGCCTCCCAGGCCAAGTACAGTGCTGCCAGGAAGGCTAGCACCCAGCAGAGGCTACTGACAGCTGTCAGTACCCAGAACCACACCCTAAGCTCTCCACTAACAGGTGGCTGAGCTGCTTTAGGGGCAACTTTGGGGTCCTGGCACCCCTCTTGCTGTCTAGAGTGTGGGGCTTCCACCTCCTGTGGCAGACACCCTCCTTCCACTCTCCCTTCTGTCAGTGCAGGGGCAACACCTTGCATCTGGACAGCTGCCTGACTACTCAGGACTTCCTTGGGGTCAGGGGAGGCCTCACCAGTGCCAACTCTGGGCTTCCCCCCTACTGGGGCAGAAGGCCTTTGGCTCCCTGGAACTCTCTTTAAGAGTGGCCTACCCTTACTTTTCTTCTTTCCTTTTCTTGGGGACCCCTGTCTCCTAACTGCAGGGACTGACTCCCCAGGACTTTGGTTTGGGGGGGCGCCCTGGGCGACCGCCCCATCTGGGACCAGACCCACCTCTGGGAGGTCATTGCCCAGGATACAATCTCGGGGGAGGTCAGCACTGACTACCACCCTAAACCAGTCAAGGATACCCTCCCTCTCTAGGGGCACTATGGCTACAGGTTTGGTGGTGACCTCCCCTGTGGCTATCCTGACTTTTCTTGTCTCTCCTGGGACATACATGTCTGGGGTCACTAACCGGTCACTCACTATAGTGTGACTGGCACAGGTGTCTCTCAGGCCAGTGGTAGGGATCCCATTCACCTGAATGGGGTGGAAGTGCCTACTTCCACCCTCAGGGATCACCAGCTTACCATCTGGTCCTGTCTCCCAGCTCAATGCTAGGAGGACTTCATCATCTGAGGAGTCCTCCTCCATGGCTACACTGGACAGCCCAGTGCTAACCACCTTCTTTGGACAGGCTGCATCCCCTCTGAAGTGACCTGTCTGCTGACAGTCAAAGCAAGCCGTACTGTCCAAGAGCTTTTTTAACCCTGGGTCTCCCTGTCTCTGCTTGTCAGAGTGGGAGTGGGATTTACTCTCCTCCTTCTTAGGGTTCTGGGGTACAGAGGGAGTCTCTGTGGTGGGCTTACCACCTCCCTCCTTAGGGTTTTGGGGACCTGACCCCCCCTTCTTGGAGTCTCCCACCTGGGACTTGACAACCACCCTGGTTCTCAACCACTCATCAGCTGCCTCCCCTAGCTCTCCAGGGTTGGTCTGCTTAGAGTCTACTAGATGCTGGCATAACCTTTCTTGGGTACAATTGGTCAAGATGTGCTCTCTCATGATCAGATTGTATAACCCCTCATAAGTATTTACTTTGTTACCAATAATCCAGCCCTCTAGTGCCTTTAGTGAGGTGTCTACAAAGTCAACCCAAGACTGGGTACTGACCTTCTGGGTGTCCCTGAACTTCATTCTATACTGCTCTGGGGTCAGACCAAACTTCTTGGTTAAGCACCTCTTCATACTAGGGTACGAATCTGCCTCCTCCCCCCTTAAGGTCAGAAGCCTATCCCTCCCTGAGTTGGGGACCAACTCCCACAAAAGGGAACCCCAGTATTGAGGCCTAACCCTTCTCATTTGGAGTGCCCTCTCAAAGGCCTCCAACCACTTGTCTATATCATCCCCCTCTACATAAGCAGGAACCACCCCCTTGGGTAATCTGGGGCAAACTCCCCCACCCAGGGACACCTCAGCTTCTTTATCGCTGCCACCATCTCTTTTCTCTTTCTTTGCCCACTTTTTCTTTTCTAGGGCCAGCTTGTCTGCTTCCAAAGCTATGTATGCTAGCTGGGCCTCCAGCTCTCTTTCTCTGATGGATGGGTTCTCTCCTCCTGAAGGGACCCCCTTCCCACCACTAGCTTTGGGTCTGCCCCTAGTGACTGTATGTACTGAGGACCGGTCTTCCTCATCCTCACTTAGGCTCAGATGCCCTCCCTCCCCTGAGTGGTTAGAGCTAGCACCCTCCCCTGTTTCCTCCTCCTCTGGAGCTTCCCCTAGGTCTACCTCTTGGGCCTCAGCCCATGCTGTCAGGGATTTGATCAGGACTTGCTTCCTGAGGTCAGTGGTTGCAGGCAACCCTCTTTCAGTACACAACCCCCTAAGCTGGACTACTGTCAGTGTGGGTAGGCTAGCCAGATCAAGCTCCATGGTTCCCTGGTTTTGTGTCAACAAAAACTTTTTGCAAAAATTGGAAACAATAATTTAGAAAAATTACAAAAATTCAATAATAGAAATTAATCCAAATTAAAAATTAAAAAATTTCTTTTTTTTTTTTCAAACAATTTTTGCACTAAGACAATTTAAAGGATTTTTTATTTGTTTTACTTAAAACTGTAACGTGATACTGAACACAAGTACAAGATCCCACCGCTGCCACCAAAAATGTTGGAAAATGGGTTATTGGTATGGGCAGGTAGGTACCTACACCTAGCAACAAGCCACTAACCTCCACTTAGGTTTAGTTAGGTCTCAGTAAATTAACCCCAGCTCAACCCTTGGTAGCTTGGCAACAAGCGTCAAGGCTTAACTTAGGAGACAGTGTGTAATGCATTCAAATATCACAAAACAGTAATTAAATAACAGTTTAAAAATCCAAAACCAATTACAAAAATAGTTTATATTTTTATCTTTAAAATGACACAAAAACAAATAAAATCGGATAAAGGGAACCGGAGATATGAATTTTTAAAGAATTATTATTTTTCTAGCGCTTAGAAACAAAAAGCGCCAATCGGGTCATCTGGTTGCACCTCGACCGGGGCAAAGTCAAACTTTCAGGCCGACCGCGATGGAGCCCTGCTCGGCTACAGGTCGCAGGAGGCCTTGGTTAAAAGTTTACCTTCACACTTAGTCTTTATTTTGAAGATTTTCTTCAGCGGGACGACCCTGCCAGTCCTGTCCGACCTCCTGGAGCCCTTCTCCAGATACGCGATGCTGGAATCCTCGGTGGAGATTTTTACCTTCGGACTTAGTCGTTTTTTTCGAGGTGAAAATCCTTCGACCGGGGTAAACCTGGATCTTGATCCGACGTCCATGGAGCCCTTCTCGGATATGATGGCTGGGAGGTCCCGGTCAACTTTTTACCTTCGGACTTAGGGCCTGATTCCGACCCCGGCGGCACCGCCAACAGGCTGGCGGTGCTCCCCAGGGTATTCTGACCGCAGCGGTTCAGCCGCGGCCAGAAAGGGAAAACCGGCGGTCTCCCGCCGGTTTTCCGCTGCCCTGTAGAATCCTCCATGGCGGCGCAGCTTGCTACGCCGCCATGGGGATTCTGACCCCCACACCGCCATCCTGTTCCTGGCGGCTCGGCCGCCAGGAACAGGATGGCGGTATGGGGTGTCGTGGGGCGCCTGGGGGCCCCTGCAGTGCCCATGGCAATGGCATGGGCACTGCAGGGGCCCCCGTAAGAGGGCCCCACCCTGAATTTCAGTGTCTGCTTAGCAGACACTGAAATTCACGACGGGTGCTACTGCACCCGTCGCACATCCTCCACTCCGCCGGCTCCATTCGGAGCCGGCATCCTCATGGAGGGGTGTTTCCCACTGGGCTGGCGGGCGGCCTTTTGGCGGTCGCCCGCCAGCCCAGTGGGAAACCCAGAATACCCGCGGCGGTCTTTTGACTGCGCAGCGGTATTCTGGCGGTTCCCTCCTGGCGGGCGGCTCCCGCCGCCCGCCGGGGTCAGAATGACCCCTTAGTCTCTTTTTCTGAGATTTTTCTTTACCGGGACGAACCAGCAAATCAGGCCGGGTCGCGGTTGTGGCAAGCTGGCTAGAGTTGCCGCGGCGGGTCGGTCCCTCTATGGAGCTTTTTTACAAAAATTCTCCAAACTTCTCCAAACTTCTGGGGCTTCACCCAGATGTCCTTTTAAGGTTCTTTTGGGGTCCACAGCTCACCCCAAGGGTCCAGAAGTTCTGAGATGGTCCTTGGGGGGTGCGGACTACAACTCCCAGAATGCACCTGGCGCAAACTCCTTTTTGGCCACTGGGCAGTGGTCAGCTGGTCGCTTTCTTCAGGAGTTGGTGCAGGGGACTCTGGTTAGCAATTTTTCACCTGTAGCAAACAGGGAGTCCCTCCTTGAACCAGTTGAAGCCAGGCAAAGTCCTTCTTGTGGTGAAGCCCAAGTGTGCAGCTGGTGCAGTCCTTCTGAGTGCAGGTTCCAGGTGCAGGCCAGGGGTCCAGCAGGGCAGTCCTTCTTCTCCTTTAGTTCTTCCTTGTTGGAATCTGGTGGGGATCTGAGGTGTGGGTGCAGGTCTGCCAGTTTTATCCTTGCTCCTGGGTGAAAAGCAGGGGGGTCCTGGTTCTCCAATCAGGTACAGGGTTGTCCCCCTGTGATGACCACTTCCTGGGAAGTGTGGCAAAAATCCATCCCAGTGGGCAACATTCTCTAAAAATCCAACATGGCTGAATCTGATTTTTGGAGATTACATCTGGCTGAGCCCACCCACTGGTGTGGCTAAAAATCATAAACACACCCCTCTCCTGCCCTCTCCTAATCTAATCAAGGGGACACCTAGTTGTCTGGGGTTGCAGGATGTGGGGGTGTTGCTGGTTGCTCCAAATGTCCTTCTCTGCCTTTGACGACCAGTTTGGCAGCCCTCCCCCTTCCTGCCTCACCATCTGCTGAGGGGAAATTCTCTCCCACAGGCACATTCCTTTGTGTGAAGCCAGGCCACTTCACACCTCATCAAGGCAGCTTGCCTAAGCTGCTACAGGCTGGCCAATCAGAGCACAGCAGCAAAAACAATGCAGGGCTGAAATTGGCAACTTTTTAGTTAAAGTCTAAAACTCTTTACCTGAACAAGTTATATTAAATCCAACAACTGGAAGTTGTGGGATTTATTACAACAATTAATTTGATACCAAATTCTTGGTATGTAACATTTAAGGAGACTTTAAAATTTAAAATAAAGTCTCCCCATTCTAGCCTATGAAGGCCATTTACTTCAATGAGGGAAAAACGAATTTGGCTGTTTTTACCTCACCAGGGTTTATAAATCTATTTTTATAAAGTCCCTGCTTATAGTTACATGGCACCCAGCCCTAGGGGCACATAGGGCACACCTTAGGGGTGACTTATATGTAAAACATAAGGTAGTTTAAGACTTTGGAACTACTTTTAATTCCAAAGTCGAATTTGCATATAACTTTAATTTAAAAGCAGCCAGCAAGGCAGGCCTGCCTTTAAAATGACACTGGGCACCTCAGCAGTGCACCTATGGGTGCACTACCTATGTTGTGGTCCCTAAACCTACATGCCCTACCATATACTAGGGACTTATAGGTAGGTTAACTTAGCCAATTATAATTAGCCTAATTTGCATATTGATTTTACACAGAGCACAGGCCCTGGGACTGGTTAGCAGTACCCAGGGCACCATCAGAGTCAGGAAAACACCATCATAAAGTGGAAAATGGGGGCAAAAAGTTAGGGGGCCTCTGCAATCAGCCCTGTTTTCTCACACAAGCCCCCCCCCCCCCAGCCCACACGCCCAGGAGACTCAGCCCAACCCTGGGAGAGTCTTCCTGGCTTGTTAGGCGAGGAAGACAGTGAAGAAAACTGGCTGTCCCTTTGCAGGGCCTACTCTGCCTTACATCCTCCTGTCATGGTCACTCCCTCTGGGTAGTGAAGCCATCCCAACAGTGAAAGGACCCATCTCAAACTGAAACTTCCCTCTAGGGGGGTCTTCCTCCTCTCTCTCTGCCAACTTGGGTAGTGAGGTGCCCACCTCCCCTACTCCTAACTTTGCTAGGGCAACACCTAACTTACCCAAAGAGGTCACCCAACACTTGAGCAACCCCACCATGACCAACAGGGTCAGGGGGCCTACTTTGCTATTGGCCCTGGGGTCTGCCTCCCAGGCCAAGTACAGTGCTGCCAGGAAGGCTAGCACCCAGCAGATGCTACTGACAGCTGTCAGTACCCAGAACTACACCCTAAGCTCACCACTGACAGGTGGCTGAGCTGCTTTAGGGGCAACTTTGGGGTCCTGGCACCCCTCTTGCTGTCTATAGTGGGGGGCTACCACCTCCTGTGGCAGACACCCTCCTTCCACTCTCCCTTCTGTCAGTGCAGGGGCAACACCTTGCATCTGGACAGCTGCCTGACTACTCAGGACTTCCTTGGCGTCAGGGGAGGCCTCATCAGTGCCAACTCTGGGCTCCCCCCCTACTGGGGCAGAAGGCCTTTGGCTCCCTGGAACTCTCTTTAAGAGTGGCCTACCCTTCCTTTTCTTCTTTCCTTTTCTTGGGGACCCTTGTCTCCTAACTGTAGGGACTGACTCCCCAGGACTTTGGTTTGGGGGAGCGCCCTGGGCGACCGCCCCATCTGGGACCAGACCCACCTCTGGGAGGTCATTGCCCAGGATACAATCTCGGGGGAGGTCAGCACTGACTACCACCCTAAACCAGTCAAGGATACCCTCCCTCTCTAGGGGCACTATGGCTACAGGTTTGGTGGTGACCTGCCCTGTGGCTATCCTGACTTTCCTTGTCTCTCCTGGGACATACATGTCTGGGGTCACTAACCGGTCACTCACTATAGTGTGACTGGCACAGGTGTCTCTCAGGCCAGTGGTAGGGATCCCATTCACCTGAATGGGGTGGAAGTGCCTACTTCCACCCTCAGGGATCACCAGCTTACCATCTGGTCCTGTCTCCCAGCTCAATGCTAGGAGGACTTCATCATCTGAGGAGTCCTCCTCCATGGCTACACTGGACAGCCCAGTGCTAACCACCTTCTTTGGACAGGCTGCATCCCCTCTGAAGTGACCTGTCTGCTGACAGTCAAAGCAAGCCCTACTGTCCAAGAGCTTTTTTAACCCTGGGTCTCCCTGTCTCTGCTTGTCAGAGTGGGAGTGGGATTTACTCTCCTCCTTCTTAGGGTTCTGGGGTACAGAGGGAGTCTCTGTGGTGGGCTTACCACCTCCCTCCTTAGGGTTTTGGGGACCTGACCCCCCCTTCTTGGAGTCTCCCACCTGGGACTTGACAACCACCCTGGTTCTCAACCACTCATCAGCTGCCTCCCCTAGCTCTCCAGGGTTGGTCTGCTTAGAGTCCACTAGATGCTGGCGTAACCTTTCTTGGGTACAATTGGTCAAGATGTGCTCTCTCATGATCAGATTGTATAACCCCTCATAAGTATTTACTTTGTTACCAATAATCCAGCCCTCTAGTGCCTTTAGTGAGGTGTCTACAAAGTCAACCCAAGACTGGGTACTGACCTTCTGGGTGTCCCTGAACTTCATTCTATACTGCTCTGGGGTCAGACCAAACTTCTTGGTTAAGCACCTCTTCATACTAGGGTACGAATCTGCCTCCTCCCCCCTTAAGGTCAGAAGCCTATCCCTCCCTGAGTTGGGGACCAACTCCCACAAAAGGGAACCCCAGTATTGAGGCCTAACCCTTCTCATTTGGAGTGCCCTCTCAAAGGCCTCCAACCACTTGTCTATATCATCCCCCTCTACATAAGCAGGAACCACCCCCTTGGGTAATCTGGGGCAAACTCCCCCACCCAGGGACACCTCAGCTTCTTTATCGCTGCCACCATCTCTTTTCTCTTTCTTTGCCCACTTTTTCTTTTCTAGGGCCAGCTTGTCTGCTTCCAAAGCTATGTATGCTAGCTGGGCCTCCAGCTCTCTTTCTCTGATGGATGGGTTCTCTCCTCCTGAAGGGACCCCCTTCCCACCACTAGCTTTGGGTCTGCCCCTAGTGACTGTATGTACTGAGGACCGGTCTTCCTCATCCTCACTTAGGCTCAGATGCCCTCCCTCCCCTGAGTGGTTAGAGCTAGCACCCTCCCCTGTTTCCTCCTCCTCTGGAGCTTCCCCTAGGTCTACCTCTTGGGCCTCAGCCCATGCTGTCAGGGATTTGATCAGGACTTGCTTCCTGAGGTCAGTGGTTGCAGGCAACCCTCTTTCAGTACACAACCCCCTAAGCTGGACTACTGTCAGTGTGGGTAGGCTAGCCAGATCAAGCTCCATGGTTCCCTGGTTTTGTGTCAACAAAAACTTTTTGCAAAAATTGGAAACAATAATTTAGAAAAATTACAAAAATTCAATAATAGAAATTAATCCAAATTAAAAATTAAAAAATTTCTTTTTTTTTTTTCAAACAATTTTTGCACTAAGACAATTTAAAGGATTTTTTATTTGTTTTACTTAAAACTGTAACGTGATACTGAACACAAGTACAAGATCCCACCGCTGCCACCAAAAATGTTGGAAAATGGGTTATTGGTAAGGGCAGGTAGGTACCTACACCTAGCAACAAGCCACTAACCTCCACTTAGGTTTAGTTAGGTCTCAGTAAATTAACCCCAGCTCAACCCTTGGTAGCTTGGCAACAAGCGTCAAGGCTTAACTTAGGAGACAGTGTGTAAAGCATTCAAATATCACAAAACAGTAATTAAATAACAGTTTAAAAATCCAAAACCAATTACAAAAATAGTTTATATTTTTATCTTTAAAATGACACAAAAACAAATAAAATCGGATAAAGGGAACCGGAGATATGAATTTTTAAAGAATTATTATTTTTCTAGCGCTTAGAAACAAAAAGCGCCAATCGGGTCATCTGGTTGCACCTCGACCGGGGCAAAGTCAAACTTTCAGGCCGACCGCGATGGAGCCCTGCTCGGCTACAGGTCGCAGGAGGCCTTGGTTAAAAGTTTACCTTCACACTTAGTCTTTATTTTGAAGATTTTCTTCAGCGGGACGACCCTGCCAGTCCTGTCCGACCTCCTGGAGCCCTTCTCCAGATACGCGATGCTGGAATCCTCGGTGGAGATTTTTACCTTCGGACTTAGTCGTTTTTTTCGAGGTGAAAATCCTTCGACCGGGGTAAACCTGGATCTTGATCCGACGTCCATGGAGCCCTTCTCGGATATGATGGCTGGGAGGTCCCGGTCAACTTTTTACCTTCGGACTTAGGGCCTGATTCCGACCCCGGCGGCACCGCCAACAGGCTGGCGGTGCTCCCCAGGGTATTCTGACCGCGGCGGTTCAGCCGCGGCCAGAAAGGGAAAACCGGCGGTCTCCCGCCGGTTTTCCGCTGCCCTGTAGAATCCTCCATGGCGGCGCAGCTTGCTACGCCGCCATGGGGATTCTGACCCCCACACCGCCATCCTATTCCTGGCGGCTCGGCCGCCAGGAACAGGATGGCGGTATGGGGTGTCGTGGGGCGCCTGGGGGCCCCTGCAGTGCCCATGCCGATGGCATGGGCACTGCAGGGGCCCCCGTAAGAGGGCCCCACCCTGAATTTCAGTGTCTGCTTAGCAGACACTGAAATTCACGACGGGTGCTACTGCACCCGTCGCACATCCTCCACTCCGCCGGCTCCATTCGGAGCCGGCATCCTCATGGAGGGGTGTTTCCCACTGGGCTGGCGGGCGGCCTTTTGGCGGTCGCCCGCCAGCCCAGTGGGAAACCCAGAATACCCGCGGCGGTCTTTTGACTGCGCAGCGGTATTCTGGCGGTTCCCTCCTGGCGGGCGGCTCCCGCCGCCCGCCGGGGTCAGAATGACCCCTTAGTCTCTTTTTCTGAGATTTTTCTTTACCGGGACGAACCAGCAAATCAGGCCGGGTCGCGGTTGTGGCAAGCCGGCTAGAGTTGCCGCGGCGGGTCGGTCCCTCTATGGAGCTTTTTTACAAAAATTCTCCAAACTTCTCCAAACTTCTGGGGCTTCACCCAGATGTCCTTTTAAGGTTCTTTTGGGGTCCACAGCTCACCCCAAGGGTCCAGAAGTTCTGAGATGGTCCTTGGGGGGTGCGGACTACAACTCCCAGAATGCACCTGGCGCAAACTCCTTTTTGGCCACTGGGCAGTGGTCAGCTGGTCGCTTTCTTCAGGAGTTGGTGCAGGGGACTCTGGTTAGCAATTTTTCACCTGTAGCAAACAGGGAGTCCCTCCTTGAACCAGTTGAAGCCAGGCAAAGTCCTTCTTGTGGTGAAGCCCAAGTGTGCAGCTGGTGCAGTCCTTCTGAGTGCAGGTTCCAGGTGCAGGCCAGGGGTCCAGCAGGGCAGTCCTTCTTCTCCTTTAGTTCTTCCTTGTTGGAATCTGGTGGGGATCTAAGGTGTGGGTGCAGGTCTGCCAGTTTTATCCTTGCTCCTGGGTGAAAAGCAGGGGGGTCCTGGTTCTCCAATCAGGTACAGGGTTGTCCCCCTGTGATGACCACTTCCTGGGAAGTGTGGCAAAAATCCATCCCAGTGGGCAACATTCTCTAAAAATCCAACATGGCTGAATCTGATTTTTGGAGATTACATCTGGATGAGCCCACCCACTGGTGTGGCTAAAAATCATAAACACACCCCTCTCCTGCCCTCTCCTAATCTAATCAAGGGGACACCTAGTTGTCTGGGGTTGCAGGATGTGGGGGTGTTGCTGGTTGCTCCAAATGTCCTTCTCTGCCTTTGAAGACCAGTTTGGCAGCCCTCCCCCTTCCTGCCTCACCATCTGCTGAGGGGAAATTCTCTCCCACAGGCACATTCCTTTGTGTGAAGCCAGGCCACTTCACACCTCATCAAGGCAGCTTGCCTAAGCTGCTACAGGCTGGCCAATCAGAGCACAGCAGCAAAAACAATGCAGGGCTGAAATTGGCAACTTTTTAGTTAAAGTCTAAAACTCTTTACCTGAACAAGTTATATTAAATCCAACAACTGGAAGTTGTGGGATTTATTACAACAATTAATTTGATACCAAATTCTTGGTATGTAACATTTAAGGAGACTTTAAAATTTAAAATAAAGTCTCCCCATTCTAGCCTATGAAGGCCATTTACTTCAATGAGGGAAAAACGAATTTGGCTGTTTTTACCTCACCAGGGTTTATAAATCTATTTTTATAAAGTCCCTGCTTATAGTTACATGGCACCCAGCCCTAGGGGCACATAGGGCACACCTTAGGGGTGACTTATATGTAAAACATAAGGTAGTTTAAGACTTTGGAACTACTTTTAATTCCAAAGTCGAATTTGCATATAACTTTAATTTAAAAGCAGCCAGCAAGGCAGGCCTGCCTTTAAAATGACACTGGGCACCTCAGCAGTGCACCTATGGGTGCACTACCTATGTTGTGGTCCCTAAACCTACATGCCCTACCATATACTAGGGACTTATAGGTAGGTTAACTTAGCCAATTATAATTAGCCTAATTTGCATATTGATTTTACACAGAGCACAGGCCCTGGGACTGGTTAGCAGTACCCAGGGCACCATCAGAGTCAGGAAAACACCATCATAAAGTGGAAAATGGGGGCAAAAAGTTAGGGGGCCTCTGCAATCAGCCCTGTTTTCTCACACAAGCCCCCCCCCCCCAGCCCACACGCCCAGGAGACTCAGCCCAACCCTGGGAGAGTCTTCCTGGCTTGTTAGGCGAGGAAGACAGTGAAGAAAACTGGCTGTCCCTTTGCAGGGCCTACTCTGCCTTACATCCTCCTGTCATGGTCACTCCCTCTGGGTAGTGAAGCCATCCCAACAGTGAAAGGACCCATCTCAAACTGAAACTTCCCTCTAGGGGGGTCTTCCTCCTCTCTCTCTGCCAACTTGGGTAGTGAGGTGCCCACCTCCCCTACTCCTAACTTTGCTAGGGCAACACCTAACTTACCCAAAGAGGTCACCCAACACTTGAGCAACCCCACCATGACCAACAGGGTCAGGGGGCCTACTTTGCTATTGGCCCTGGGGTCTGCCTCCCAGGCCAAGTACAGTGCTGCCAGGAAGGCTAGCACCCAGCAGATGCTACTGACAGCTGTCAGTACCCAGAACTACACCCTAAGCTCACCACTGACAGGTGGCTGAGCTGCTTTAGGGGCAACTTTGGGGTCCTGGCACCCCTCTTGCTGTCTATAGTGGGGGGCTACCACCTCCTGTGGCAGACACCCTCCTTCCACTCTCCCTTCTGTCAGTGCAGGGGCAACACCTTGCATCTGGACAGCTGCCTGACTACTCAGGACTTCCTTGGCGTCAGGGGAGGCCTCATCAGTGCCAACTCTGGGCTCCCCCCCTACTGGGGCAGAAGGCCTTTGGCTCCCTGGAACTCTCTTTAAGAGTGGCCTACCCTTCCTTTTCTTCTTTCCTTTTCTTGGGGACCCTTGTCTCCTAACTGTAGGGACTGACTCCCCAGGACTTTGGTTTGGGGGAGCGCCCTGGGCGACCGCCCCATCTGGGACCAGACCCACCTCTGGGAGGTCATTGCCCAGGATACAATCTCGGGGGAGGTCAGCACTGACTACCACCCTAAACCAGTCAAGGATACCCTCCCTCTCTAGGGGCACTATGGCTACAGGTTTGGTGGTGACATGCCCTGTGGCTATCCTGACTTTCCTTGTCTCTCCTGGGACATACATGTCTGGGGTCACTAACCGGTCACTCACTATAGTGTGACTGGCACAGGTGTCTCTCAGGCCAGTGGTAGGGATCCCATTCACCTGAATGGGGTGGAAGTGCCTACTTCCACCCTCAGGGATCACCAGCTTACCATCTGGTCCTGTCTCCCAGCTCAATGCTAGGAGGACTTCATCATCTGAGGAGTCCTCCTCCATGGCTACACTGGACAGCCCAGTGCTAACCACCTTCTTTGGACAGGCTGCATCCCCTCTGAAGTGACCTGTCTGCTGACAGTCAAAGCAAGCCCTACTGTCCAAGAGCTTTTTTAACCCTGGGTCTCCCTGTCTCTGCTTGTCAGAGTGGGAGTGGGATTTACTCTCCTCCTTCTTAGGGTTCTGGGGTACAGAGGGAGTCTCTGTGGTGGGCTTACCACCTCCCTCCTTAGGGTTTTGGGGACCTGACCCCCCCTTCTTGGAGTCTCCCACCTGGGACTTGACAACCACCCTGGTTCTCAACCACTCATCAGCTGCCTCCCCTAGCTCTCCAGGGTTGGTCTGCTTAGAGTCCACTAGATGCTGGCGTAACCTTTCTTGGGTACAATTGGTCAAGATGTGCTCTCTCATGATCAGATTGTATAACCCCTCATAAGTATTTACTTTGTTACCAATAATCCAGCCCTCTAGTGCCTTTAGTGAGGTGTCTACAAAGTCAACCCAAGACTGGGTACTGACCTTCTGGGTGTCCCTGAACTTCATTCTATACTGCTCTGGGGTCAGACCAAACTTCTTGGTTAAGCACCTCTTCATACTAGGGTACGAATCTGCCTCCTCCCCCCTTAAGGTCAGAAGCCTATCCCTCCCTGAGTTGGGGACCAACTCCCACAAAAGGGAACCCCAGTATTGAGGCCTAACCCTTCTCATTTGGAGTGCCCTCTCAAAGGCCTCCAACCACTTGTCTATATCATCCCCCTCTACATAAGCAGGAACCACCCCCTTGGGTAATCTGGGGCAAACTCCCCCACCCAGGGACACCTCAGCTTCTTTATCGCTGCCACCATCTCTTTTCTCTTTCTTTGCCCACTTTTTCTTTTCTAGGGCCAGCTTGTCTGCTTCCAAAGCTATGTATGCTAGCTGGGCCTCCAGCTCTCTTTCTCTGATGGATGGGTTCTCTCCTCCTGAAGGGACCCCCTTCCCACCACTAGCTTTGGGTCTGCCCCTAGTGACTGTATGTACTGAGGACCGGTCTTCCTCATCCTCACTTAGGCTCAGATGCCCTCCCTCCCCTGAGTGGTTAGAGCTAGCACCCTCCCCTGTTTCCTCCTCCTCTGGAGCTTCCCCTAGGTCTACCTCTTGGGCCTCAGCCCATGCTGTCAGGGATTTGATCAGGACTTGCTTCCTGAGGTCAGTGGTTGCAGGCAACCCTCTTTCAGTACACAACCCCCTAAGCTGGACTACTGTCAGTGTGGGTAGGCTAGCCAGATCAAGCTCCATGGTTCCCTGGTTTTGTGTCAACAAAAACTTTTTGCAAAAATTGGAAACAATAATTTAGAAAAATTACAAAAATTCAATAATAGAAATTAATCCAAATTAAAAATTAAAAAATTTCTTTTTTTTTTTTCAAACAATTTTTGCACTAAGACAATTTAAAGGATTTTTTATTTGTTTTACTTAAAACTGTAACGTGATACTGAACACAAGTACAAGATCCCACCGCTGCCACCAAAAATGTTGGAAAATGGGTTATTGGTAAGGGCAGGTAGGTACCTACACCTAGCAACAAGCCACTAACCTCCACTTAGGTTTAGTTAGGTCTCAGTAAATTAACCCCAGCTCAACCCTTGGTAGCTTGGCAACAAGCGTCAAGGCTTAACTTAGGAGACAGTGTGTAAAGCATTCAAATATCACAAAACAGTAATTAAATAACAGTTTAAAAATCCAAAACCAATTACAAAAATAGTTTATATTTTTATCTTTAAAATGACACAAAAACAAATAAAATCGGATAAAGGGAACCGGAGATATGAATTTTTAAAGAATTATTATTTTTCTAGCGCTTAGAAACAAAAAGCGCCAATCGGGTCATCTGGTTGCACCTCGACCGGGGCAAAGTCAAACTTTCAGGCCGACCGCGATGGAGCCCTGCTCGGCTACAGGTCGCAGGAGGCCTTGGTTAAAAGTTTACCTTCACACTTAGTCTTTATTTTGAAGATTTTCTTCAGCGGGACGACCCTGCCAGTCCTGTCCGACCTCCTGGAGCCCTTCTCCAGATACGCGATGCTGGAATCCTCGGTGGAGATTTTTACCTTCGGACTTAGTCGTTTTTTTCGAGGTGAAAATCCTTCGACCGGGGTAAACCTGGATCTTGATCCGACGTCCATGGAGCCCTTCTCGGATATGATGGCTGGGAGGTCCCGGTCAACTTTTTACCTTCGGACTTAGGGCCTGATTCCGACCCCGGCGGCACCGCCAACAGGCTGGCGGTGCTCACCAGGGTATTCTGACCGCGGCGGTTCAGCCGCGGCCAGAAAGGGAAAACCGGCGGTCTCCCGCCGGTTTTCCGCTGCCCTGTAGAATCCTCCATGGCGGCGCAGCTTGCTACGCCGCCATGGGGATTCTGACCCCCACACCGCCATCCTGTTCCTGGCGGCTTGGCCGCCAGGAACAGGATGGCGGTATGGGGTGTCGTGGGGCGCCTGGGGGCCCCTGCAGTGCCCATGCCAATGGCATGGGCACTGCAGGGGCCCCCGTAAGAGGGCCCCACCCTGAATTTCAGTGTCTGCTTAGCAGACACTGAAATTCACGACGGGTGCTACTGCACCCGTCGCACATCCTCCACTCCGCCGGCTCCATTCGGAGCCGGCATCCTCATGGAGGGGTGTTTCCCACTGGGCTGGCGGGCGGCCTTTTGGCGGTCGCCCGCCAGCCCAGTGGGAAACCCAGAATACCCGCGGCGGTCTTTTGACTGCGCAGCGGTATTCTGGCGGTTCCCTCCTGGCGGGCGGCTCCCGCCGCCCGCCGGGGTCAGAATGACCCCTTAGTCTCTTTTTCTGAGATTTTTCTTTACCGGGACGAACCAGCAAATCAGGCCGGGTCGCGGTTGTGGCAAGCTGGCTAGAGTTGCCGCGGCGGGTCGGTCCCTCTATGGAGCTTTTTTACAAAAATTCTCCAAACTTCTCCAAACTTCTGGGGCTTCACCCAGATGTCCTTTTAAGGTTCTTTTGGGGTCCACAGCTCACCCCAAGGGTCCAGAAGTTCTGAGATGGTCCTTGGGGGGTGCGGACTACAACTCCCAGAATGCACCTGGCGCAAACTCCTTTTTGGCCACTGGGCAGTGGTCAGCTGGTCGCTTTCTTCAGGAGTTGGTGCAGGGGACTCTGGTTAGCAATTTTTCACCTGTAGCAAACAGGGAGTCCCTCCTTGAACCAGTTGAAGCCAGGCAAAGTCCTTCTTGTGGTGAAGCCCAAGTGTGCAGCTGGTGCAGTCCTTCTGAGTGCAGGTTCCAGGTGCAGGCCAGGGGTCCAGCAGGGCAGTCCTTCTTCTCCTTTAGTTCTTCCTTGTTGGAATCTGGTGGGGATCTGAGGTGTGGGTGCAGGTCTGCCAGTTTTATCCTTGCTCCTGGGTGAAAAGCAGGGGGGTCCTGGTTCTCCAATCAGGTACAGGGTTGTCCCCCTGTGATGACCACTTCCTGGGAAGTGTGGCAAAAATCCATCCCAGTGGGCAACATTCTCTAAAAATCCAACATGGCTGAATCTGATTTTTGGAGATTACATCTGGCTGAGCCCACCCACTGGTGTGGCTAAAAATCATAAACACACCCCTCTCCTGCCCTCTCCTAATCTAATCAAGGGGACACCTAGTTGTCTGGGGTTGCAGGATGTGGGGGTGTTGCTGGTTGCTCCAAATGTCCTTCTCTGCCTTTGACGACCAGTTTGGCAGCCCTCCCCCTTCCTGCCTCACCATCTGCTGAGGGGAAATTCTCTCCCACAGGCACATTCCTTTGTGTGAAGCCAGGCCACTTCACACCTCATCAAGGCAGCTTGCCTAAGCTGCTACAGGCTGGCCAATCAGAGCACAGCAGCAAAAACAATGCAGGGCTGAAATTGGCAACTTTTTAGTTAAAGTCTAAAACTCTTTACCTGAACAAGTTATATTAAATCCAACAACTGGAAGTTGTGGGATTTATTACAACAATTAATTTGATACCAAATTCTTGGTATGTAACATTTAAGGAGACTTTAAAATTTAAAATAAAGTCTCCCCATTCTAGCCTATGAAGGCCATTTACTTCAATGAGGGAAAAACGAATTTGGCTGTTTTTACCTCACCAGGGTTTATAAATCTATTTTTATAAAGTCCCTGCTTATAGTTACATGGCACCCAGCCCTAGGGGCACATAGGGCACACCTTAGGGGTGACTTATATGTAAAACATAAGGTAGTTTAAGACTTTGGAACTACTTTTAATTCCAAAGTCGAATTTGCATATAACTTTAATTTAAAAGCAGCCAGCAAGGCAGGCCTGCCTTTAAAATGACACTGGGCACCTCAGCAGTGCACCTATGGGTGCACTACCTATGTTGTGGTCCCTAAACCTACATGCCCTACCATATACTAGGGACTTATAGGTAGGTTAACTTAGCCAATTATAATTAGCCTAATTTGCATATTGATTTTACACAGAGCACAGGCCCTGGGACTGGTTAGCAGTACCCAGGGCACCATCAGAGTCAGGAAAACACCATCATAAAGTGGAAAATGGGGGCAAAAAGTTAGGGGGCCTCTGCAATCAGCCCTGTTTTCTCACACAAGCCCCCCCCCCCCAGCCCACACGCCCAGGAGACTCAGCCCAACCCTGGGAGAGTCTTCCTGGCTTGTTAGGCGAGGAAGACAGTGAAGAAAACTGGCTGTCCCTTTGCAGGGCCTACTCTGCCTTACATCCTCCTGTCATGGTCACTCCCTCTGGGTAGTGAAGCCATCCCAACAGTGAAAGGACCCATCTCAAACTGAAACTTCCCTCTAGGGGGGTCTTCCTCCTCTCTCTCTGCCAACTTGGGTAGTGAGGTGCCCACCTCCCCTACTCCTAACTTTGCTAGGGCAACACCTAACTTACCCAAAGAGGTCACCCAACACTTGAGCAACCCCACCATGACCAACAGGGTCAGGGGGCCTACTTTGCTATTGGCCCTGGGGTCTGCCTCCCAGGCCAAGTACAGTGCTGCCAGGAAGGCTAGCACCCAGCAGATGCTACTGACAGCTGTCAGTACCCAGAACTACACCCTAAGCTCACCACTGACAGGTGGCTGAGCTGCTTTAGGGGCAACTTTGGGGTCCTGGCACCCCTCTTGCTGTCTATAGTGGGGGGCTACCACCTCCTGTGGCAGACACCCTCCTTCCACTCTCCCTTCTGTCAGTGCAGGGGCAACACCTTGCATCTGGACAGCTGCCTGACTACTCAGGACTTCCTTGGCGTCAGGGGAGGCCTCATCAGTGCCAACTCTGGGCTCCCCCCCTACTGGGGCAGAAGGCCTTTGGCTCCCTGGAACTCTCTTTAAGAGTGGCCTACCCTTCCTTTTCTTCTTTCCTTTTCTTGGGGACCCTTGTCTCCTAACTGTAGGGACTGACTCCCCAGGACTTTGGTTTGGGGGAGCGCCCTGGGCGACCGCCCCATCTGGGACCAGACCCACCTCTGGGAGGTCATTGCCCAGGATACAATCTCGGGGGAGGTCAGCACTGACTACCACCCTAAACCAGTCAAGGATACCCTCCCTCTCTAGGGGCACTATGGCTACAGGTTTGGTGGTGACCTGCCCTGTGGCTATCCTGACTTTCCTTGTCTCTCCTGGGACATACATGTCTGGGGTCACTAACCGGTCACTCACTATAGTGTGACTGGCACAGGTGTCTCTCAGGCCAGTGGTAGGGATCCCATTCACCTGAATGGGGTGGAAGTGCCTACTTCCACCCTCAGGGATCACCAGCTTACCATCTGGTCCTGTCTCCCAGCTCAATGCTAGGAGGACTTCATCATCTGAGGAGTCCTCCTCCATGGCTACACTGGACAGCCCAGTGCTAACCACCTTCTTTGGACAGGCTGCATCCCCTCTGAAGTGACCTGTCTGCTGACAGTCAAAGCAAGCCCTACTGTCCAAGAGCTTTTTTAACCCTGGGTCTCCCTGTCTCTGCTTGTCAGAGTGGGAGTGGGATTTACTCTCCTCCTTCTTAGGGTTCTGGGGTACAGAGGGAGTCTCTGTGGTGGGCTTACCACCTCCCTCCTTAGGGTTTTGGGGACCTGACCCCCCCTTCTTGGAGTCTCCCACCTGGGACTTGACAACCACCCTGGTTCTCAACCACTCATCAGCTGCCTCCCCTAGCTCTCCAGGGTTGGTCTGCTTAGAGTCCACTAGATGCTGGCGTAACCTTTCTTGGGTACAATTGGTCAAGATGTGCTCTCTCATGATCAGATTGTATAACCCCTCATAAGTATTTACTTTGTTACCAATAATCCAGCCCTCTAGTGCCTTTAGTGAGGTGTCTACAAAGTCAACCCAAGACTGGGCACTGACTGGGTAGAACTTCATTCTATACTGCTCTGGGGTCAGACCAAACTTCTTGGTTAAGCAACTCTTCATACTAGGGTACGAATCTGCCTCCTCCCCCCTTAAGGTCAGAAGCCTATCCCTCCCTGAGTTGGGTACCAACTCCCACAAAAGGGAACCCCAGTATTGAGGCCTAACCCTTCTCATTTGGAGTGCCCTCTCAAAGGCCTCCAACCACTTGTCTATATCATCCCCCTCTACATAAGCAGGAACCACCCCCTTGGGTAATCTGGGGCAAACTCCCCCACCCAGGGACACCTCAGCTTCTTTATCGCTGCCACCATCTCTTTTCTCTTTCTTTGCCCACTTTTTCTTTTCTAGGGCCAGCTTGTCTGCTTCCAAAGCTATGTATGCTAGCTGGGCCTCCAGCTCTCTTTCTCTGATGGATGGGTTCTCTCCTCCTGAAGGGACCCCCTTCCCACCACTAGCTTTGGGTCTGCCCCTAGTGACTGTATGTACTGAGGACCGGTCTTCCTCATCCTCACTTAGGCTCAGATGCCCTCCCTCCCCTGAGTGGTTAGAGCTAGCACCCTCCCCTGTTTCTTCCTCCTCTGGAGCTTCCCCTAGGTCTACCTCTTGGGCCTCAGCCCATGCTGTCAGGGATTTGATCAGGACTTGCTTCCTGAGGTCAGTGGTTGCAGGCAACCCTCTTTCAGTACACAACCCCCTAAGCTGGACTACTGTCAGTGTGGGTAGGCTAGCCAGATCAAGCTCCATAGTTCCCTGGTTTTGTGTCAACAAAAACTTTTTGCAAAAATTGGAAACAATAATTTAGAAAAATTACAAAAATTCAATAATAGAAATTAATCCAAATTAAAAAATATTTTTTTTTTTTTGTTTTTTAAACAATTTTTGCACTAAGACAATTTAAAGGATTTTTTATTTGTTTTACTTAAAACTGTAACGTGATACTGAACACAAGTACAAGATCCCACCGCTACCACCAAAAATGTTGGAAAATGGGTTATTGGTAAGGGCAGGTAGGTACCTACACCTAGCAACAAGCCACTAACCTCCACTTAGGTTTAGTTAGGTCTCAGTAAATTAACCCCAGCTCAACCCTTGGTAGCTTGGCAACAAGCGTCAAGGCTTAACTTAGGAGACAGTGTGTAAAGCATTCAAATATCACAAAACAGTAATTAAATAAAACACAGGAAACAGTTTAAAAATCCAAAACCAATTTATAAAAATAGTTTATATTTTTATCTTTAAAATGACACAAAAACGAATAAAATCGGATAAAGGGAACCGGAGATATGAATTTTTAAAGAATTATTATTTTTCTAGCGCTTAGAAACAAAAAGCGCCAATCGGGTCATCTGGTTGCACCTCGACCGGGGCAAAGTCAAACTTTCAGGCCGACCGCGATGGAGCCCTGCTCGGCTACAGGTCGCAGGAGGCCTTGGTTAAAAGTTTACCTTCACACTTAGGGCCTGATTCTAACTTTGGAGGACGGTGTTAAACCGTCCCAAAAGTGGCGGATATACCACCTACCGTATTACGAGTTCCATAGGATATAATGGACTCGTAATACGGTCGGTGGTATATCCGCCACTTTTGGGACGGTTTAACACCGTCCTCCAAAGTTAGAATCAGGCCCTAAGTCTTTATTTTGAAGATTTTCTTCAGCGGGACGACCCTGCCAGTCCTGTCCGACCTCTTGGAGCCCTTCTCCGGATACGCGATGCTGGAATCCTCGGTGGAGATTTTTACCTTCGGACTTAGTCGTTTTTTTCGAGGTGAAAATCCTTCGACCGGGGTAAACCTGGATCTTGATCCGACTTCCATGGAGCCCTTCTCGGATACGATGGCTGTGAGGTCCCGGTCAACTTTTTACCTTCGGACTTAGGGCCTGATTCCGACCCCGGCGGTCAAGGACCGCCGGGGCCGGGGTCGGCGGGAGCACCGCCAACAGGCTGGCGGTGCTCCTCAGGGTATTCTGACCGCGGCGGTTCAGCCGTGGCCAGAAAGGGAAAACCGGCGGTCTCCCGCCGGTTTTCCGCTGCCCTGTAGAATCCTCCATGGCGACGCAGCTTGCCAGTATTGAGGCCTAACCCTTCTCATTTGGAGTGCCCTCTCAAAGGCCTCCAACCACTTGTCTATATCATCCCCCTCTACATAAGCAGGAACCACCCCCTTGGGTAATCTGGGGCAAACTCCCCCACCCAGGGACACCTCAGCTTCTTTATCGCTGCCACCATCTCTTTTCTCTTTCTTTGCCCACTTTTTCTTTTCTAGGGCCAGCTTGTCTGCTTCCAAAGCTATGTATGCTAGCTGGGCCTCCAGCTCTCTTTCTCTGATGGATGGGTTCTCTCCTCCTGAAGGGACCCCCTTCCCACCACTAGCTTTGGGTCTGCCCCTAGTGACTGTATGTACTGAGGACCGGTCTTCCTCATCCTCACTTAGGCTCAGATGCCCTCCCTCCCCTGAGTGGTTAGAGCTAGCACCCTCCCCTGTTTCTTCCTCCTCTGGAGCTTCCCCTAGGTCTACCTCTTGGGCATCAGCCCATGCTGTCAGGGATTTGATCAGGATTTGCTTCCTGAGGTCAGTGGTTGCAGGCAACCCTCTTTCAGTACACAACCCCCTAAGCTGGACTACTGTCAGTGTGGGTAGGCTAGCCAGATCAAGCTCCATAGTTCCCTGGTTTTGTGTCAACAAAAACTTTTTGCAAAAATTGGAAACAATAATTTAGAAAAATTACAAAAATTCAATAATAGAAATTAATCCAAATTAATTTTTTTTTTTTTTTTTGTTTTTTAAACAATTTTTGCACTAAGCCAATTTAAAGGATTTTTTATTTGTTTTACTTAAAACTGTAACGTGATACTGAACACAAGTACAAGATCCCACCGCTGCCACCAAAAATGTTGGAAAATGGGTTATTGGTAAGGGCAGGTAGGTACCTACACCTAGCAACAAGCCACTAACCTCCACTTAGGTTTAGTTAGGTCTCAGTAAATTAACCCCAGCTCAACCCTTGGTAGCTTGGCAACAAGCGTCAAGGCTTAACTTAGGAGACAGTGTGTAAAGCATTCAAATATCACAAAACAGTAATTAAATAAAACACAGGAAACAGTTTAAAAATCCAAAACCAATTTATAAAAATAGTTTATATTTTTATCTTTAAAATGACACAAAAACGAATAAAATCGGATAAAGGGAACCGGAGATATGAATTTTTAAAGAATTATTATTTTTCTAGCGCTTAGAAACAAAAAGCGCCAATCGGGTCATCTGGTTGCACCTCGACCGGGGCAAAGTCAAACTTTCAGGCCGACCGCGATGGAGCCCTGCTCGGCTACAGGTCGCAGGAGGCCTTGGTTAAAAGTTTACCTTCACACTTAGTCTTTATTTTGAAGATTTTCTTCAGCGGGACGACCCTGCCAGTCCTGTCCGACCTCTTGGAGCCCTTCTCCGGATACGCGATGCTGGAATCCTCGGTGGAGATTTTTACCTTCGGACTTAGTCGTTTTTTTCGAGGTGAAAATCCTTCGACCGGGGTAAACCTGGATCTTGATCCGACTTCCATGGAGCCCTTCTCGGATACGATGGCTGGGAGGTCCCGGTCAACTTTTTACCTTCGGACTTAGGGCCTGATTCCGACCCCGGCGGTCAAGGACCGCCGGGGTCGGGGTCGGCGGGAGCACCGCCAACAGGCTGGCGGTGCTCCCCAGGGTATTCTGACCGCGGCGGTTCAGCCGTGGCCAGAAAGGGAAAACCGGCGGTCTCCCGCCGGTTTTCCGCTGCCCTGTAGAATCCTCCATGGCAACGCAGCTTGCTGCGCCGCCATGGGGATTCTGACCCCCATACCGCCATCCTGTTCCTGGCGGCTCGGCCGCCAGGAACAGGATGGCGGTATGGGGTGTCGTGGGGCCCCCGTAAGAGGGCCCCACCCTGAATTTCAGTGTCTGCTTTGCAGACACTGAAATTCACGACGGGTGCTACTGCACCCGTCGCACATCCTCCACTCCGCCGGCTCCATTCGGAGCCGGCATCCTCATGGAGGGGTGTTTCCCACTGGGCTGGCGGGCGGCCTTTTGGCGGTCGCCGGCCAGCCCAGTGGGAAACCCAGAATAGCCGCGGCGGTCTTTTGACTGCGCAGCGGTATTCTGGCGGTTCCTTCCTGGCGGGCGGCTCCCGCCGCCCGCCGGGGTCAGAATGACCCCCTTAGTCTCTTTTTCGGAGATTTTTCTTTACCGGGACGAACCAGCAAATCAGGCCGGGTTGCAGTTGAGGCAAGCCGGCTAGAGTTGCCGCGGCAGGTCGGTCCCTCTATGGAGCTTTTTTACAAAAATTCTCCAAACTTCTGGGGCTTCACCCAGATGTCCTTTTAAGGTTCTTTTGGGGTCCACAGCTCACCCCAAGGGTCCAGAAGTTCTGAGATGGTCCTTGGGGGGTGCGGACTACAACTCCCAGAATGCACCTGGCGCAAACTCCTTTTTGGCCACTGGGCAGTGGTCAGCTGGTCGCTTTCTTCAGGAGTTGGTGCAGGGGACTCTGGTTAGCAATTTTTCACCTGTAGCAAACAGGGAGTCCCTCCTTAAACCAGTTGAAGCCAGGCAAAGTCCTTCTTGTGGTGAAGCCCAAGTGTGCAGCTGGTGCAGTCCTTCTGAGTGCAGGTTCCAGGTGCAGGCCAGGGGTCCAGCAGGGCAGTCCTTCTTCTCCTTTAGTTCTTCCTTGTTGGAATCTGGTGGGGATCTGAGGTGTGGGTGCAGGTCTGCCAGTTTTATCCTTGCTCCTGGGTGAAAAGCAGGGGGGTCCTGGTTCTCCAATCAGGTACAGGGTCGTCCCCCTGTGATGACCACTTCCTGGGAAGTGTGGCAAAAATCCATCCCAGTGGGCAACATTCTCTAAAAATCCAACATGGCTGAATCTGATTTTTGGAGGTTACATCTGGCTGAGCCCACCCACTGGTGTGGCTAAAAATCATAAACACACCCCTCTCCTGCCCTCTCCTAATCTAATCAAGGGGGCACCTAGTTGTCTGGGGTTGCAGGATGTGGGGGTGTTGCTGGTTGCTCCAAATGTCCTTCTCTGCCTTTGAAGACCAGTTTGGCAGCCCTCCCCCTTCCTGCCTCACCATCTGCTGAGGGGAAATTCTCTCCCACAGGCACATTCCTTTGTGTGAAGCCAGGCCACTTCACACCTCATCATGGCAGCTTGCCTAAGCTGCTACAGGCTGGCCAATCAGAGCACAGCAGCAAAAACAATGCAGGGCTGAAATTGGCAACTTTTTAGGTAAAGTCTAAAACTCTTTACCTGAACAAGTTATATTAAATCCAACAACTGGAAGTTGTGGGATTTATTACAACAATTAATTTGATACCAAATTCTTGGTATGCAACATTTAAGGAGACTTTAAAATTTAAAATAAAGTCTCCCCATTCTAGCCTATGAAGGCCATTTACTTCAATGAGGGAAAAACGAATTTGGCTGTTTTTACCTCACCAGGGTTTATAAATCTATTTTTATAAAGTCCCTGCTTATAGTTACATGGCACCCAGCCCTAGGGGCACATAGGGCACACCTTGGGGGTGACTTATATGTAAAACATAAGGTAGTTTAAGACTTTGGAACTACTTTTAATTCCAAAGTCGAATTTGCATATAACTTTAATTTAAAAGCAGCCAGAAAGGCAGGCCTGCCTTTAAAATGACACTGGCCACCTCAGCAGTGCACCTATGGGTGCACTACCTATGCTGTGGTCCCTAAACCTACATGCCCTACCATATACTAGGGACTTATAGGTAGGTTAACTTAGCCAATTATAATTAGCCTAATTTGCATATTGATTATACACAGAGCACAGGCCCTGGGACTGGTTAGCAGTACCCAGGGCACCATCAGAGTCAGGAAAACACCAGCATAAAGTGGAAAATGGGGGCAAAAAGTTAGGGGGCCTCTGCAATCAGCCCTGTTTTCCCACATTCCCTATTTGTGAAAAACTTATAAAAGTATGGACAGAGATTTACATTAGCATTTTTCAATTCTCTAAAACTAGAAGAACGCCTGGAAAGCTGTGGCAGATTATCAGGCATAATTCTGCAAACGTCATGTGACATCTCCCAAAGGTGCCCCACATTTTATTAGCATAGAATTCTACCAGGAGGAAAGGAGAACACTTGTTTTTCTTTTTTCCTTGGGTCATAGCCCTTCAACTACATTCCCAGAAGATGTCAGGATAATCTTTTCCCCTTGCAATGCTGGGATGATAATACTCTAGAGTAACCTCACAGTCACTTATAGGGTGGGAAATGGTTGGATTGCACTTTGAGAATGTCAACAAATGTACATGTTTACGGATGTTCTTGAAATTGCAAGGACAACCACGCCTTACAATGCTCCCTTTCCAACCTTTAAGTGGGATATAGGGGTGCAGATGTCTGCATTCGAGGTGGAGAATTCTGCAGTTGCAAATGCATTACACTTTCCATGAACTCCTAGCAGGTGTAAATGGTGGTAATGTTGGCTGTAAACATGTTTATATCCAAATATACATTTGTCAAAAGGGCCCCTTATCTCATCCCCCCACCCCCCCAGCACTGCTCCAGGCCCGCTACCCCATGGGATACAGGGATCTACATCAACAAGCAAGACAAGCTCCTGCTCAGTTGTTGCAAGGTGGAAACGACTCACATTTATGCCAAAGTAATAGCACTTTACATCACAGCTGTCTATCGTCGATGTGAATCAAGATATGTGATTGTTGTTGCTGTTCTTTGTAAAGGATTTAAAAGGTATTTGGAAAATCAGACACTCAGGTGTAGTACTGTTGTAAGATTGTCTCAAGTTTAGGCTTTGTGTTGTGTTCATGAGAGAAGCACCATTTATGAGCTTTAGCTGTGTCTAAAGTCACAAAAGAAAAGCTTTGTAACTCTGCACATACAACTGTGTGTAGATGTATGGAACTAAGAGTGGCTGTACATGGAAAAGATGCACACAATGGTGGAGCAAATATGGAGGGTCTATTATTCCCAAACAAAAAAAAAAAATGTTGTATAGTTGTTCTGTTAAAATTAACGTTATCCATGGAGGGTCCTGTCGCATTTGTTCATTTCCTGTGTCTTCATTGATCTAAGAAGAGTACTGAAGCACTACAAATCCTGTTTACCAAAAGACATCAGAAATGTTTTTGATCAGCCAAGTGGATCCTAATTACTATATGTTAGACCTGACAGCCTTAGCGTGGTAACCCCTAACTTTTTGCCTGCCTACCTCCACTTTTTGGACTCTGTTTTTGCTGGCTTTTAGACTCTGCACACTTTACCACTGCTAAACAGTGCTAAAGTGTGTATACTCTCTCCCTTTAAACATGGTAACCTTGGATCATACCCAATTGGGCTATTTCATTTACTTATAAGTCCCTAGTGATGTGCACTGTATGTGCCTAGGGCCTGTAGATTAAATGCTACTTGTGGGCCTGAAGCACTGGTTGTGCCACCCACTCAAGTAGCCCCTTTTACCTAGTCTCAGGCCTGCCATTGCAAGGCCTGTGTGTGCAGTTTCACTGTCACTGTGACTTGGCATTTAAAAGTACTTGCCAAGTCTAAACCTCCCCTTTCCCTAAATATAAGTCACCCCTAATGTGTGCCCTAGGTAACCCCTAGAGCCGGGTGCTGTGTGAGTAAAAGGCAGGACATGTACCTGTGTAGTTTACATATCCTGGTAGTGTAAAACCCCTAAATTAGTTTTTACACTACTGTGAGGCCTGCCCCCTTCATAGGCTAACTTTGGGGCTGCCCTTGTTCATTGCTGAAGTGGTAGCTGCTGATCTATAGTGAGTAGGAAGGTCATATTTAGTATGGCCAGAATGGTAATACAAAATCCTGCTGACTGGTGAAGATGGATTTAATATTACTATTTTAGAAATGCCACTTTTAGAAAGTGAGCATTTCTCTGTACTTAAATCTTTTTGTGCCTTACAATCCACGTCTGGCTAGGTTTAGTTGACAGCTCCTTGTGCATTCACTTAGACACACCTCAGCCTCACTTGCATACATCTGCATTTTGAATGGGTCTTTCTGGGCTGGGAGGGTGGAGGGCCTGCTCTGACACAAAGGACTGCCACACCCCCTACTGGGACCCTGGCAGACAGGATTCAACTAAAAGGGGACCTGGTGCACTTCTAAGCCACTCTTTGAAGTCCCCCCACTTCAAAGACACATTTGGGTATAAAACAGGGCCTCTGCCCTACCACCTCAGACACTTGCTGGAGAAGAAACCTGAACCAGAACCTGCATCCTGCCAAGAAGAACTGCCTGGCTGCTCAAAGGACTCACCTGACTGCTTTCTACAAAGGACTGCTGCCTTGCTGTTGGCCTGCTGCCTTGCTGAACTCTTGCCTTGCTGCAGAAGTGCTCTCCAAGGGCTTGAATAGAGCTTGCCTCCTGTTCCCTGAAGTCTCTCATTCAGACTTCTATCTTTCAACTGAACTCCTTGTGCACCGAAAAATTCGACGCACAGCTTGCTCCGCGGTGAAAAATTCACCGCACGCGGATCCGGAAAGACGCCGCTCGACCCCGCAAGGAAAAGATCGAGGCAACGCCTGCAGTGCGACCGGAACTTCGACGCACGGCCCACATGGACAACGCCGCCCGACTTCCAGAGAGGAAATCGATGCGACGTCTGCCGTGAGGGAGAAAAATCTACGCACAGCCCACCGGAACGACGCGCAGCCGGACAACAAGCCCGGAAATCCACACACAGACCCCGGGGCATCTGGGAATACCGCGACCCACAGAGGAGACTATCCGCGCGCCGGAAATCGATGCAACGTCTTCCCCACGTGAAAAATAACGACGCAACTCTGTGTGTGAAGGGGCGAAACCGACGCACACACCATTTTTCCACACATCTCCTCCTTTGCGTCCCTTTGCGGAGATTTTCCACTCCAAACCAGGTACTTTGTGCTTGAAAGAGACTTTGTTTGCTTTTTAAAGACTTAAGACACTTTATATCACTTTTCAGTGATATCTCTACAATTTCATATTGCATCTTTTATCGTTTTGACCTGCAAATATCCAGATAAATATTATATATTTTTCTAAACACTGTGTGGTGTATTTTTGTGGTGCTATATTGTGTTATTGTATGATTTATTGCACAAATACTTTACACATTGCCTTCTAAGTTAAGCCTGACTGCTCAGTGCCAAGCTACCAGAGGGTGGGCACAGGATAATTTGGATTGTGTGTGACTTACCCTGACTAGAGTGAGGGTCCTTGCTTGGACAGGGGGTAACCTGACTGCCAACCAAAGACCCCATTTCTAACACTATACATTATCCAAACGTGCTTTAATGCTTTATTTGTGTTGAATCCTTGATGCATTACGACACATTAGTTATGGTAGGTTGCTTGTCTTGCAGACATGCGCTTAAGATGTTTTGGGTCTCAATTCCTTCCAGTGGGTGCTTTTTCCTGGTGACACAGATCCTGCAAGAGTTGCTAGTGGTTCTTTCAGTTTCTCCATGACCAAGTGAAGTGTCATCTATTTGGTGTGGCATCTGTTACATATACTTCAGGAAGATCCTTATATATTCTACTAATCTCAAGGAACCCAAGACGTAACAATTCCAACTGCGAAGTAGACTTTAGAATTAAATATCAATCACTATTAAAAGTGGCAATATCTCCAGTACCAAAAAATTTGAGATGGATAAAAGGGTTCCAGAATCAGGATGACAGAGTCCACCAATCAGGACTTAGGTCTCACTTTGGGGACATGACGATATGGAACCTTCAGGACACTCTGGATCTGGACTATGAAATGAGGGTGCAGATCTACTAATACATCTTTTCCAGTGCACCTAAAATCAATTAGAACCTTAAGAGGCATTGACCCCTTCTTAAAGTCTAATATCAGCTTGAGCCTTAAAAGTCTTTAGAAACTGTAGAACAATGCACTGTGCATTGGTAAGCAGTCCCAAGAGCCTAATAACGGGTGGCCGCTGTACCTGATCTTTGTAGATTGGAAAGCAGCTTTCGATCTAGTTGATAGGGGCAAACTTTGGAGGTCACTGATAGACGTAGGGTTTGATGCCACCCTGGAAAAGGTCATAGTGACTGGGGTTGATGCAACTCTGGTAATACAACCAGAGTTAGATAAGGTCTGGGCAAGGAGTGTACAGCACCCTTCCCGGAAGAAAACGGTGTCTGGTAAAGGGTGTGTGCTGGCGCCGCTATTTTTTGTCCCTTTCCTGAACAATGTAGCAGACTATTTGCTGGACGAACCAATATATGTTCTCACAGCTGGAAGGAGGGTTTCAATATTACTATTCTCAGATGATTCTGTACTGATTGCGCAAACAGAAAATGCAACCCACAGGCTGCTTAACCGATTTTTAGACTAATCTGGCAAAGAAATCACTGACCATCAATAGTAATAGGACGATGAGTATGGTCCTGCATCCATCCCCTAGTTTCAAGCGAAAGCCATTGGTTGATGGTGTGAAACTGTTGAGCATTTTGATTACTTGGATATTCGGTTTGCCGATAATCTACATTGGGGCAGCCAGGTACAGAAGGCATCTATAGTTCTGAAACAAATGGCTGGGGCAGTACTGAAGTTAAGGCACAAGGTGGGCGCTAGAAATATAAGTATTATTTTGTGAATATATACCCAAAAGGCAGCGGTCACAGAACTTTATGTGGCAGAGCTCTGGGGGTATGCGAATATCAGTGCACTTCAAGTGGCTGAGAATAATTTCTTGAGAGCCCTACTGAGGTTAGGATAAAGAACCCCCCCCCCCAATGGCACTTTATGCAGAGCTTGCCCTTACACCAATATCGGAAATAGCAGCCCTAAGGGCAGTGTTGTACTGGACAAGGCTGCTCCGTAACCCAAGGGCGACAGTATATTTGAGAACTCTAGAAGAAGCCACCTTGAGTGCTGGTTCCCAGGGGTGTTCGTGAGTGTCCCATGTGAGGAAGGTCCTGGGAGAGCTCCAGTTATAAACCTTCTGGACAGAACCTAGTAAAGTAAGGCAGAACACTGTAGAGCAGATTAAGGATTGTTACTGCAAACACAAGTTGATGAGGACACACCTCACGCTTACGGCAGGATCAATTTTAAGCTACTATTTTAACAACGCTTATGGTCCTCCTTGCACTGGTTATCTGGACCTGATATACCCTGTACTTAAGTGAATGCTGTATGTTAAGTGTAGGCTGGGTGTATTACAGACTAGGGACTACCTAACTCATACATGCCGGCTTGGGGCTGGGTTAGAGCATTGTAATTGCAGTTTCAGAGGGATAGACAACCTAGCCCACTCTACCCTGTTTTGCAAAAAATTTGACTTGGCTTGGCGGCAGTGGCTACTGCCACTTTTCAAGTTTGCGGGGTAAAGTGTACTAAAGCTGCATTAGTGCTCCTATGTGATAGCCGGTTGCAGTCTGTCTCACAGGCCTCTACTCGGTAGCCATGTTACGAGCAGTCTTCAGGAGCTGCTTCCTAGGTGGCTGAAGGCAGGGCGTCATCCCAGGTCATCCGAGAACGCGTGTGATGGGGTTCTGTGCACAGCCACTGGGATATAGGGGGTAGAAAACTCTTCACTGCTGAAAGAAGAAAGGGCGAAATACTATCTCTTATAATTTATTTACAGATCTTCAATCCATGAGCAGCGAAAAGGTGACTGCAAAAGTCACGTTTAAAACATCGTCCCTTCAGACCCAGACCATTTCTCTGAACACTTAGCTCAAAAGTGGTATTTTCTCTTTGAAAATATCCATATGTCCCTAAGGCACAGGGTGGTTGGGGAAAGGGGAGGAAAGGGGAAGGTGATGTTTTGCTCATCACAGGTGTTTATTTTTCACTGTACCAAAAAGTGAAAGTTCACATACTGTACACTTAACCTTGCAACCCACTAAATAAAGCCTTCAAAATAACGCGCAACTGTTTAAGTGGAGACTCGGTGCATGGAAACTTGAAAACTGTTGAGTAAAAAAATTGTAATCCAACAAGTCGAATGAGAAAACGGGTTTCTAAAAGCTATGGAGTGCTGGGTACATAAAGCTATTTGAGCAAATTACAAGAACAGCTCAAGGGCATGAATGAAACCAACACTGTAAGTGTCTCCAAAATGAAGGTTTGTGCACGTTTTCTCGCATGAATCAGTATTATATTCAAGGGAAAGCTATACGAGACACCATATATGCTTTCTGGTAAATATTGCCGAGGCACATGTACCATACAGGCGGTTGTGTGTAGGTACCTCGCTTTGTGCATTTCAGACAATGCTGAAAATCAGGAGAGTTAAGCTTTCGGCCTTAAGTGAGAGCAGGTGGCACACTTACCAACCCGTTTAAACTCCTGACCGTAGGCAGACATGATTGCACTGCACTTCAATACAAATGTTTCAGGCTGCTGTAATATCTCGGCTTAATGTCCAACTGAAATGTATTTGAATATTTCCCTTCAGGCCTTGTTGATGTTGCCTTAAAACTAGTGTTTAAATGGAGAAGAAAACAATGCCGCCTTTGCAAAGATAGATCTATCTATCTATCTATCTATCTATCTATCTATCTATCTATCTATCTATCTATCTATCTATCTACGCTCCATGCATTCCAGTAGTTGTTTCCTTTTAACAGCAGTTGTCCTACAATGTGTGAAGCCCACTTTACATTTGTGAGGACTGTTGCTTAGGGACGGGTGCAAGTGGATAAATACCGGGACAGAGGCCGAGATCAGCAAAGCCCTTTTGCCTGTCACAAACACACAACGGAAGCGGGCCGAGGAAGGGAGCCTTTCTCTTTACCTCGCCAAGTTGCCCAGCCAGTTTGAGGCCCTGTTGTTGTCTCCTCCTGTCTGTGCCCACAAACGCTGACCCCCTTCAGGTGTTATGCAGCTGGAGTGCCTAGTTATACAATTAACCCCTTTGTCTCTAGAGCCGGTTGAGTTTAGTGGAGTGAAGCCCTCTTCTTTTGGGACCCAAAGTGTCAAAGTGATTATCCTGGTCTGTATCTGTGGGAAATATGTCAGTACATACATGCCCTGGTTGTTTCGCTGCCTGTTTCTCTCACCATCCCTCTGTTTTCGCTAATGGATAATTGTATATGTTTTAAGATAGAGGAAGAAGGTAAATGGAAGTGCTTTAGTTAAATGCTGGGCCACTGGAATAGTATGGCAGGAAAAGACGAAATTATGAGGCAGGGTTGATGAATTTATGTGCCAAAACAGTCCAGTTATTAATTTACAAGGCCAATAGCTCTATCTCAATAAAATGCAAGACCTATTGCATTGTAAATGCTTGTTTACTTACACATCACATGTTAAAATCCTAATACAGCACATTGAACTATGCACTATCATCAAAGAGATACATGCAAACTGCATGGTGCAGGTTAGAACATAGATTTTTCTTCAGACATTCAGCATTCTAATGTTGCTAAAATGGGTTAATTTGGATAGAAATACAGTCTTATTAGTAAAGCCAACTCCGATCACTATGTTATGTTTTAAATCATAAATCGGTGCTTCTCCAGACTAAACTCTCTTAAAATATACTGCCTGGTAGTAAGGATGACATGTAATTACTGTTTTATGTTACCTTTCCTACTGCTAGATTTACACATGTATGATTCATTGCCTCTGTTTAATGTGTGTGTGATACAAAGTGCTCTGACACCCTACACTGGTATGAGTAGCACCATAAAACAAATGAAATGCATGTGAAATAGGGGCTGTGGAGAGATGAAGAGGACTGTTGGAGAGTGGTAGTGAAGGAATCCGTGGAGAAGGAATTAATGGGAGCCACAAAAAAAGATTGTCTCACAGGGCGCCTCTGGCCCTGGGTGTATGTAATTGCTGTAAAATGTAAAGCAGTGCTACATTGTCTAAAACTGTACTTCCTTACTAGGGGTATACCATTATGTTTCTAAGACTTGCCATTACATTTACAAAAAACAGCAGGTACAGTGTAACTTGATCTGTCAGTCCATCACCGGGACATTTAGTTAATGACCTGTTCCAATCGATCCTCCTTGGGAATGTAACTAGATTATATCTGAATCTAATGAGGTGGAACTTGGGTTGACTGTTAGTATCAAATTCTAAATATTGCTGCAAGACATCAGTGGTTAATAGCACAGATTGTGGCATGGCACTGGGCTTACTTCAGTCAATGTTAAATCTTTCTTCATCTAAGGCCCTCATACACAGGATTTACCGTTCAAGTTCGTGCACACAAACAACAGAGGGATTGCCTTTTTTTGATTTTGATGACACAACTGAAATTACCTTTCCCTTTCCCTTTGGAAGCATGATTTGCATCTTTGGAGTTCTGATTTCAGGTTATAATATGCTATGCAACACCAACATACCATTTAAAGATTCATGTGTACCAGAGTGCACTCTGTCATGCGTAGCAAGCTAAACCCAGCCAGGGCACTCCCAGGCAGACTGGAAGCCTGTGCAGGCTTTCTCCAGCCCAGTAACCATATTGCTGGGCTGGAGAGAGCCCTGTGCGTATGTGTGTTTGGCTGGCCCGGGACGGCTGGCCAAACATACATGTACTCTGAGAGGGACTGCTGAGCACTCCCCCTCATTGCTTGTCACCCCGTGGCCCAGCCCCTTTTCCCCAAAAACAATAATAAACAAAGTTTATTATCGTTTTAGTGGAAAAGGTTTGCAGCTGCTGCTGCTGGCGGGGGTGGTGACGCTCCTCTGCCCTAATGTAGGAGCAGCCCCTGCATAGAGCAAAGAATTATCCTACTTCACGCACTGGCTAACTTTACTTTGAGTGACTGCGTTTACCCCTTTCACAAGGAGCACATCCACACACAAGGTAGTTGCCTTCAGTGCCAGTGTTTCTGTTTTTACTTTATTATTACTTTAGTGTTCACTTTCTTTTTAGAACCTGTTGTGATAGTAGGGCACTTTCTTTTATTTGAGAGTGCCGGGCACATTCCAGCTTTATCAGTTCCAGTCTCCTACTAATGCTGTACAAAAGTCTTTGTTTTTCTGACTGCTACTTTTTCACACCATGCCAGCAGCTGATATGAAGGTTGGATATTAGAAAATGAGGGTGCTCTATTTTTGCAATACTGTCATTCCTTCTTTCTTTCTTTCCTTATTTATTCCCCTTTCTTTCTCTTGCCTTTCTTATTCTTATTTCTTTTTTCTTGTTATTTCTTTTTTCTTTTTTCTTTTTTCTTTTTTCTTTCTTTTTCTTTTTTCTTTTTTCTTTCTTGCCGTCCTCTTTCTTCCTCCCCACTTTCTTTCTTGCTGTCCTCTATATTTCCATTTTCTTACCCCCATTTCCTTTCTTTCTTGCCTTACTCATTGTCTTTACTTCTTTCTTTCCTTCGTTCTTTCCTTCTTTCCTCTTTCTTTCCTTATTTCTTTCTCCCCCTTTCTTTCTTTCTTGCCTTCCTCTTTCTTTCCTTCTTTCTTACTCATTGTTTCTTTCTTGCCTTCCTCTTTCATCTTCTTTCTTTCTTCCTTTCTTTCTTTCGATTTCACTTTCTTTCTTTTTTTTTTTCTTTCTTTCCTACTCATCTCTTCTGCACACGTTCATCATAATACTGAGACTGGTATTCTTAAAAACCCTCCAGTTGTAAGAAAAAGAACTAGGGAATCACTGGCACAGATAATCCAGGTAGTGTATCTTAATATTCTCAGACCTATTAAACACTGTGTAGAAGTTAATGATTCCATAATACACACCACGTCTAACTTAATATTGCTTACTGAGTCATGGCTAATGGAGGATTCCATGCCAGAGTTCCTGGAGGTGGTCCTGAATGGATATTACCTGCCATACAATATTAGAGAAGGAAATAAAAAGGGAGGAGGGATGGCTACTATCATACATAAACTGAAGGTGAGACAAATCTAATGTAAATCAATCGATATGGTGGATATTTTACTTTTCAATATAGAGGTTAATAAAATATTATAGCATGTGTACTTGTTTATCAGTCTCTCTCTTTATGGCCAACTATGAAAAGCAAATGTTTGAAGTCATCTGCCCTCCGCCCTCTTTATATTCACACATGTTGGTTAAAGGCGATTTTTACTTTTGAGTTGACTCATTGGACAAAGACTAGAAAGGCCAGAAATTCATTGACTCAGTGATGGCTCTGTCATTTTTACAGCATGCAACTGAGCCTGCCCATGTAAATGGAGATGTTGAATTTGGTCTGGATGCCAAACATAAAGATAGCTGGTATTAAAATATATCCATGTGCATTGTCAGACTATCAACTAATAGAGTTCATTTGCCCATACAGAACATTTCTTGTAAACATTCATTGGAGGTTATGAATATACGTGAGTGGAAACAGGTTAAGAAAAATGAGTTGACAGAGACAGTTCAACAAGCTGTACTATCACTGAGAAACTCAGTCCTTGAGGTGGAAGGAGAGTACACAGAGTGGGTGACCACAGCTTTTGATCTTCATGTGCCATACAGAGACATCATGTAATGTACAGGGCAAACACAGCACTGTGACTTACGAAGGAATTAAAGGAGGCTAAACATGAACTGAAATAAAATAAAAGTATTTTATTATCCCTTTATTTTTCCACCTTCATGTGGCGGGGTGGGGCCAGACTCCTCCGTTTCAAGAGACCAAGTGCAGTGCCCCACTCTCCCCCTGAGTGGCATTTCTGCCAGCTTAGGCCAATCGCAGCACTTCTTTCATGCTGTGCAACATCATGAAGGAAGCATTGTGATTGGTTGGGGAGAGAAGACAAGGTGGCTGGAGCAGAGCGGCAGGTACTTTCTAAAAGTGGCATTTCTAAAATAAAAATATAAAATCCAACTTCACCAGTAAGCAAGATTTTCTATTACCATTCTGGCCATGCTAAACACTACCACTCTCAGATCAGAAGCTACCACTTAAACGTAGGCCTCACAGTTGTGAAAAACGAATGTGTGAGTTTTTCACTACCAGAACATGTAAACCACATAAGTAAATGTCCTGCCTTTTAACTTCATAGCACCCTGCCGTAGGAGTTAACTAGGGCCTACCTTAGGAGTGACTTATATGTAGAAAAATGGGGGTTTAAGGCTTGGCAAGTAGTTTTAAATGCCAAGTCGAAGTGGCAGTGAAACTGCACACACAGGCCTTGCAATGACAGGTATGAGACATGGGTAAGGTGCCACCTATGTCGGTGGAGCAATCAGTGCTGCAGGTCCACTAGTAGCATTTAATTTACAGGTCCTGGGCACCTCTAGTGCACTTTACTAGGGATTTACAGGTAGATTAAATATGCCAATTGGGTAGGAGCCAATGTTACCATATTCAGCAGAGAGAGCACATACACTTTTGCACTGGTCAGCAGTGGTAAAGTGCGCAAAGTCCTAAAGCAAATAAAAACAGGGTCATAAAAATGGAAGGAGGAAGGCAAAAAGTTGAGGGATGACCACCCTTGGGCTGTCAGGTCTAACAAGGGGTAACAATTTATGGATTTCTCTCACTGTTGCCACAAGTGATCTCCTTGGTATGCAAATGCATGTTCCTGTTGAAAATGCTGAGGAAACTTGCACCACTTGTGCACATTGAAGCATACATGTTGATAGTGATAGCCTCCATCACTTTGAATCTTGATTATACAAATACATTGCCTAATGTACTTAGTATGAAGGAATACATAAAATTCAAGGTGGGTAACATGGTTTTTAAAAGTATAATTGTGTTAGCTCCTAAATGTGTGACCGATAAGATTAACAAATACATCCTCTCACATACTGTGAGATCATCATATGCAAATTGCTTGGAAGTCCCCAAATTTTGAAAGAGTAGTATGTCAGAGATGGGGTCCACCATGAGGAACTTTTTGCCAGTGAATACTTGCCATGTGATGGATTTTAGTTGCTTTCAGAAGTATTTGAAGACCTAGTTGTTTACACAGGCCTATGAGAATTAAGCAGGTCAGCTATGATTCCCTTAGACATAACATCACTCTTTGTGTCAAGAGATCATTGGGGAACGAGTGCTCTATAAACATAACAAAACATAACATAATATAACATAACATATATGGTTGTTTGGTAGCGGTAGACAGTTAACATGGGTGCAGTCATAACCTTGCTGCTCTCCAAGCCCAAAGTGGGGTACGGCAGACTAGGTACTGGCCATCAGTTGCATGTTGTATTGCTTCTTTAGCAGGGTTTTGGTGGTGTTACTGTTTGAAGTTAATTCTGATACTTCCACAGATGTGATCACTTTTCCCATCTGGGCTGGGCTGGTTGACAGCTCCCTCGTGCATTTTACCCAGACATCCACAATCACAGGACACTCAGTCACACCTGCACTCATCTGCATATTGAATGGGTCTTCTTGGGCTGGAAGGGTGGAGGGCCTGACACTTACATGACAAAGCGCATCGGCCTGCCCTCACACAATGAACTGCCAAACCCCCTACTGAGACCCTGGCAGACAGGATTGCACTGAAAGGGGAACTTGTGCAGTTCAAAACCACCCTGTGAAGAAACTTTTAGACCTGCACCCGAACCTGTCAAGAGGAACTGCATGGCTGCCCAAAGGACTCATCTGTTCTGCATTGCTGAGAAGGACTGCTGCGTTGTTGTTGCTCTGCTGAACTGCTGGCCACAAGCTTTGCTGAGAAGGACTCTACCTTCCCCAAAAGTGCTCTCCAAAGGCTTGGCTTGAGCTTGTCTCCTGTTTTGAAGTCTCAGGGGCAACAAACTAGCTTTTTGCTAGTTTCTGACTTCGGCGATGCTGGAATGACTTCAGCGACACCAGCGATGCCGCAGCCTGCTCCCGCTCCATGGACCTCACTGTATGCAACGACTGCAGCCTGCAACGCAAGTCCGACATTGCCACGACTCCACTGATGCCACTCAGGGTCCTCGTGACACTGCAGAGTTGACACATCCCGCCCTGACAGACCAGAACCAGCGACCCCACCGGGTCACAAAGAATCGATGCATCACAGACGATCCCCCCGCATCTGAAGGAACCAACGCCTCACCTCCCCCTGCCTCGCAGCACGGAACCGACACCTCATCTCCTCGCATGCTGCAAGGGACTGATGCTGCACCAACTCCAGCGACACCTCTTTCCGACTCCATGCAACGTCCTCGTTCTTCGTTTTCCAAAGGTACTGTACCTGGGGGTTCGTGTGACTCCGTGACTAGCACCGGTCATGTCGGATTGTTGAGAACAACTCCTTTAATGATGCCGTGATAGCCCCAGTTGGAGCTATTGTGTTTCTAAGCATTTTAGTTGGATTTAATCTTTAAAAATTCATAACTCTGCTTATGTACATTACATTTTCATAATTTTCACCTTATTTTATTCAGATAAATAGTATCCATTTTTCTAAACCTGTGTGGTGTATTTTTGTGGTGTTTTTACTGTGCTACTGAATGATTTATTGCACAAATACTTTACACATTGCCTTCAAAGTTAAGCCAGAGTCCTCTGTGACAAGCTACCAGAGGGTGGGCACAGAATAATTTGGATTGTGTGTGACTTACCCTGACTAGTATTGTGTTCCCTACTTGGACAAGGGTGTATACGTCTGCCAACTAAAGGCCCCGTTTCTATCAAAAATTAATTAAGTGGTAGTCTCTGTGTGTGTGGTCAGACAAAATATTGTCAGTTAGTGTTAGTGCACCTTGCCTTTTTACCTAGCCCAGGTAAGCCTGTAAAATAATGGAAACAGTGGAAGGATAACTTTGAAGCCTATTTAGAATCTATTGGGGGAGATGTCTATATATTGATGAATACACGTTTGGTATTTCAAATCATTATTTAGGTGCAGAAAAAAGAATTATATTATATCATTTAACACCAATAACTATGGATGAAGAAGGTGAAGACTATTTATATGTATATGAAATGGTGCTAAAGCAAATGGATATTCTGTAAACCAAAAAAGTTGATTAAGTGGTATCTATACATACATTCTCGAGTAGAGGTCATAAGCCAAATTAATCCATTGATGTTTTTGTAAATTTATTTGAGAATTTTGACTGTCAAATGCAACTATGTGGCTTTTCATGATCAGATGATATGTGACCAAATGGTACATAAAACAGGTGATGCAAAGTTCGAGGACAAGCTGTTATCTGTAGGAGATCTTACATTAGATAAACCTATTGATATTACCCATTGATTTGAGGAAATTAAATTGGGTATGAAAGAGTTAGCGGTCAAAACTAATTTTAAAATACAATTGGTAAAGAAGGCAATTGGAGAAGAAAAAGTACCCAATAGGAGAGGGAAATCGAAGATTCAAACTCATGCTCAAGGCATGGAACAAAGAATATGCATGTTTTAAGTGTGGATTGTCAGGTCACTTAGGAAATAGCAAGTCAGGTCCAGCAATAGGACACATTTGTAGATATTGTAAAGTGAAAGGACATTATGCCAGAATGTGTAAGAACAAAAACAGGAACAGGGACAGTGGGGCTGAGACACTCAAACAAAAATCTAATTACCTCAAGGATGCCAGCCAAGAATCTGATGGCATGTCAGATGAGCACATCGCAAGGATATATGAGATTAATGAAAAGGAACGTAATGCTTATTTTTGTATCATTGAAATAGGTGGAAAATAAATTGTAGTAATGCCTGACTCCGGTGCTTGACAAAAATGAATTGGTGATGAATGGTTACATGCATTTCCTGAAGTGCAGTTGATATCTCCTGATATTAAGCTTGTAGGCTATGGCAATAAACCAATTGATGTTTTAGGATATTTTGCCCCATCCCCCCTACATTAGGTTACAAAGGTAAAATGAAACATACAAAGATCTATGTAGCCAAGGAAGGATCTTGCCTGCTGTGGTGGCCACAGCAAAGAGATTTATTGATTACACTTGATCCTAATCATTCTGATCAGGTTTCAGGATGCAATTGTTTAATTTCACAAGTTAATGAGGATAAATCAGTGGAATGGGAAACTTTATTTCCCAAAGTGTTTTCACCAAGTTAGAATTGTTAAAAGATTTTGTTCACAAAATGGTATCAAAACGAAATGCAGTACCTAGGGTACATAAAGTAAGAAACATTCCCTTATCAATGAGGAAAGCATTGAAGGAAGAATTGGAAAAGTTGTGCAAACAGGACATAATTGAGCAGATTCAATCTTTGAAATGGTTATCACCTGTGGTAGTAGTGCACAAACCAAATGGGAAAATCAGACTATGGTGGTCATTACAACCAAGGCGGACGGTGTTAAAGCGGTGGTAAGACCGCCAACAGGCCGGCGGTAAAAAAATTGGAATTACGACGGTGGTGGAAACTGCCAACAAAGACAGCCACTTTAACACTCCGACCGCCACGGCGGTACAAACAAACAGCGCGGCGGTCACTGCCAACCGACAGGCGGGAGACAAAGTACCGCCCACTGTATCACAACCTACCAATCCGCCACCTTTTCCGGGGCGGATTCACCGCAGACAAAAACACGGCAGAAACAGGACTTCGAAGGGAAAACGCTCACCTCTACACACCCCACGAGGAACTCGGACGCCATGGAACCAGAACTGCAGATCCTGCCAGCCCTTATCTTCTTGTTCCTCTACCAGGAGCACGAACGCCGGTGGCGAGGACAACGGTGAGTACTGCACCTACGACGCAGGGGAGGGGGGAGGGAAAAAACAGGGACACACACACGCAACACGCAACACCCCCACCCTCACCCACTACAACACACACACCAATATAGCATGATACATTACAGTTACACCCTCCCAACCCCCCCAGAAGAATGCAAAGACAAAAGGAAATGAGTGTAACCATTGTAATATATTAAAATCAAGTACGCAAAAATATATATATACACAATAAACAACATATACACCAAGCTTAGTAGTCCAGGCAGTGGTCCAATGAAGTCCGTGGAACACTGGGCCCACACAAGAACCCCGACCATGATGAGAGAACACTGCAGGGGCGTCAGAGAGCAAGAAAACAGGCGCCTCAGGTAGGAGGGAAAGGGGGGGCACCTCAGCCGGTTAAGTGCACAACGCCAAATCCACGAGTGGGCCACATGACCACTGTTCTATCCTGGGGAGTGCAAAGCCACAGTCTCTATAATCTCTCCAGTGGGTGGGTTGCCCACTGTTCCATCCTGGGGAGTGCAAAGCCACAGTCTCTCAAGTCTCTACAGTGGGTGGGTTGCCCACTGTTCCATCCTGGGGAGTGCAAAGCCACAGTCTCTCAAGTCTCTACAGTGGGTGGGTTGCCCACTGTTCCATCCTGGGGAGTGCAAAGCCACAGTCTCTCAAGTGGATAACAGTCTCCACTGGTTCTGGAGGTGGCATTGTGCCCAGAGTGCTACATCCTGCTAAGGACAGAGGTAGTGGATGACAGTCTACACTGGTTCTGGAGGGGGCATTGTGCCCAGAGTGCTTCATCCTGCTAAGGACAGAGGTAGTGGATGTGATTCTCCACTGGTTCTGGAGGGGGCATTGTGCCCAGAGTGCTTCATCCTGCTAAGGACAGAGGTAGTGGATGTGAATCTTCACTGGTTCTGGAGGGGGCTTGTGCCCAGAGTGCTTCATCCTGCTAAGGACAGAGGTAGTGTATGACAGTCTCCACTGCTTCTAGAGGGGGCATGGTGCCCAGAGTGCTTCATCCTGCTCGTGACGGACTCAGTTGCGTCAGTGCCCTTGGCGCTCATGGGCCAGCGGTGCCTGAGGCGGCGGTGCCCTGTTCAGCGGTGCTTGAGGCAGCGGTGTCCTGTTCATCGGTGCTTGAGGCGGCGTTGCCCTTTTCAGCGGTGCTTGTAGCGGCGGAGCCCTGTTCAGCGGTGCTTGTAGCGGTGGGGCCCTGTTCAGCGGTGCTTGAGGCGGCGGTGTCCTTGGCAGCGGTGCTTGAGGTGGCGGTGCCCTGTTCAGCAGTGCTTGTAGCGGCAGTGCCCTGTTCAGCGGTGCTTAAGGCGGCGGTGCCCTGTTCAACGGTGCTTGAGGCGGCGGTGCCCTGTTCAGCAGTGCTTGAGGTGGCGGTGCCCTTTTCAGCGGTGCTTGTAGCGGCGGGGCCCTGTTCAGCGGTGGTTGTAGCGGCAGGGCCCTGTTCAGCGGTGCTTGAGGCGGCGGTGTCCTTGGCAGCGGCGCTTGAGGCGGCGGTGCCCTGTTCAGCGGTGCTTGTGGCGGCGGGCTCCTTTGCAGTGACTCAGCTGCTGGCCGTCCTCTCTAGCCCAGCGGGGCTTGTGCTGGCGGGCCTCTCTAGCCCAGCGGGGCTTGTGCTGGCGGTGGCCTCCTGGGCAGCAGGGTAGGTGCTGGCTGTGGCCTCTTGGGCAGCAGGGCAGGTGCTGCAGTGGCCTCCTGGGCAGCCGGGATGATGGCGGTGGCCTCCTGGACAGCCGGGATGATGGTGGTCTTCTCCACTGTGCTGCTCTTCCCAGACTTGCCGGGTTTCTTGTGGCCCTTCCCCACCTTGGAAGGTGTCGCAGCTGACTCCACACTCCCACCGGGACCCCTGGGAGCAGATTTGGTGGCTTGAGTCTTCCCCCTCTACCGCCGGGCACTGGCCAACTTTTGATGTTTGACAGGTGGGGGACTGTCCGTGCTGTGGCTCCGTGCCACACTGGCTGCCCTGGTGGCCGGTGCACTCCAGATTCCGGTGACTACAGGCACCACTGGTCCCGGAGATGTTGTGGCTGAGGTGCTAGGTTGGGACCTGGAGAGTCGGGCTCTAGGAGACGGACGGGACGGGGGAACTGTGGGAAAGAGGTCAAGGTTGGACAGGAAATGTTTTTTGGAGACACTGGGACGGGTAGCTGGAGGGGGTTTGGGAGTGGAGGAAGAGGTTGTGGTTGTAGGAGGTGTTCGTTTCGTGACTTTGGGTGAAGGTGCATGAGCTGGAGGCTGTTGTGAGGTGGATGGCTGTTGGGTGGGTGTGTGCCTGCGTTTGTGTATCTTGGGAGGTGGCGTCACAGACACACTGGGAGAGGACACAGGGGACGTGTGAATGGTAGTGGCGGTGGTGACTGCACATGAGCGGGGTGTGGTGGTGTGTGTGCTGGTGATGGCAGTAGTGGCTGTAGATGTAGTGCATGCAGGTGTGAGTGGAGACGAGACTTGGAGGGAGGAGGGAGACGTGGAGGAGGGGGACACAGTGGAGGCAGTGGATGTTGGTGTGTCTGAATGTGTGTGTTGCCTGCGTGAATGCCTGTGGGATGTGTGGTGCTTATGTTTGCCAGAGCTTCCCTTGTGTGTTGAAGTGTGTGCATGCTGGTCTGATGGTGTGCTTGTGATAGGCTGGGGTACAGGGGATTGGGTCTGGGTGGAGGAAGTTGGAGGGGGGTGGCTAGAGACGGGGACAATGGCTGCCATCAGTGCTGAGGCCAGAGTCTGAAAAGCTCGCTGAAGGGCCGCCTGACCAGAATGAATGCCCTCTAGGAATGCATTTGTTTGTTGCAACTGCCTTTCTACACCCTGGATGGCATTCAAAATGGTAGACTGCCCAACAGTGAGGGACCTGAGGAGGTCTATGGCCTCCTCACTGAGGGCAGCAGGGGTGACTGGGGCAGGGCCTGAGGTGCCTGGGGCAAAGTTGATGCCCACCCTCCTGGGTTAGCGGGCACAGGGCAAAGGCTGAGGGGCTGCTGGGAGGGTGGTGCTGGTAGGGGGGGTGGCGGCTGAACCTGTAGATGCGGGGGGCACAGATGTTGCCGCCACCACAAGGGAGCTCCCATCAGAGGACGAGTCCGTGTCACTGGTCTCAGCTCCTGTCCCTGCGGTGGAGCTTCCCTCGCCCTCCGTCCCACTGGTGAACTCCGAGTCTGTAGTCTCGCCCTCCAGGGCCATGTGGGATGCAGCTCCCTCCTGCTCCGGTGCCACTGCTCCTCCGCCTGATGATGCTAATGCACACAAGAACAGGGAGACCACAAAAAGGCGGGGGCGACAGAAGAAAGACATGTTGAGTGCATGCAATACCGCTACCGGTGGCGGACACGACAGACACAGAAGCCCCCTGCACTACGCCACGCTCTTGGGCTCCACTGTTCAATCCCTGGAACATGGCCTACAAGGCTATGGACGACATCTGCACACATGGATGACACAGGGGCATGACTAGGTGTACTTGGCACTCTACAGAGGTGGGGTGGGGTGCCACATGGCCTGCCTTACGGTGGGACCTTGCCTACTAAACTCGCCCTGGCTTAGGGAAACCCACAGCCCACCTCCCCCACCCAGACACCTCCACTGCGCGCAAAATCAGCAGGATGAGAGTGTACTCACCCCCTTGTGGCTGCTGTGATGCCCTCAAGTGCCCATCCAGCTCCGGATATGCCACCGCCAGGATCATGAACATCAGGGGGGTCATGGTGCGACAGGCACCCCTCCAAAGTTGGGAGGCCATCCCCAGCTGAGCCTCCGTCGTCTTCTTGCTCCAGTGGCGAATGTCCTCCCATCTTTTACGGCAGTGGGCGCTCCGTCTGTGGTAGACCCCCAGGGTCCGGACATCCTTGGTGATGGCACGCCAAATTTATTTTTTCTGGTGGGCGCTGACCTACATGAATTGTACAGGGGGAAGATAAATGTTATTACCAACTGCACCATCAGTCATTGGCCCCCATCCCAACCCTTGCCATGTGGCACATGCATTAATCGTCGTTTCATGCACGCCTCATTCTCCCCCCCCCATCTTTCATCCACCCCACTCCACACAGGCATAGCCCATGCAGCATGTTCCCAGTGTACTTACCTGTTTGTCTGGAGGACCGTAGAGTAGCGTGTACTGGGGGAGGACCCCATCCACAAGTTTCTCCAACTCCTCCGATGTGAAGGCAGGGGCCTTTTCCCCAGACACTCGAGCCATTGTCTCTTCCAGACCGAGGTCACAGCAGCACTTGCAGTGTAGGTCCTCTCCTGTCGAAGATCAGGTATCGAGTGATTGAACAGATAGAAAATGGCGGTCACGTCCGCGGCGGTGCGTACCGTCACCGCCGGCGTACATCGTCATTGGCTCCTGGGACCGCCTACCGCGACAGTGTACAACGCCAGCGCAGTTACCTCACATCCCATTGTCCCACTTTAGAGGTCAGGCAGCCGCCATTTCAGGGACCCACATGGCTTAATTTTTAACTGCGTCACACATACCTAGGCCTAGCCTCAACACACATACAGGACACTTTTCGGATTAGGATTCGTGTTCTGTGTAAGCAGTGGGTACGTACCTCTGAGTTGGTTGACTTTGTGCTCGCTGTTGTCCTTCATAGGCACTGTCCGCTGGGACATGTGACGAGATGGCGGCATCCTCCGGTGTACAGACCGCTGGTGGACCTGTTGACAATGGGGGAAAGACATGTGATCATCAGCTACAAGCTTGACCGTGCCACAATCCATGAACTGTGTACCCAGCTGGAGCCAGACCTGATGTCAGCTATCCGCCATCCCACAGGAATCCCACCTCAAGTGCAGGTGCTGTCAGTACTCCATTTCCTGGCAAGTGGGTCATTTCAAACAACAGTGGCCATAGCATCACGGATGTCCCAGCCTATGTTTTCCAACATGTTTTCCAGAGTGTTGTCGGTCCTGCTGAAACACATGCGGAGCTACATAGTTTTCCCCCAGGTGGAGGATTTGCCCACAGTGAAATGTGACTTCTATGCCCTGGGACATATCCCCAACATCATAGGTGCCATTGATGGGACACATGTGGCTTTGGTCCCCCCCCGGCAGGAGTGAACAGGTGTACGTAACCCGGAAGAGTTATCATTCCATGATGGGCAGATGGTGTGTTTGGCCGACCAGTACATCTCCCATGTGAATGCCAAGTTTCCTGGCTCAGTGCATGACGCCTACATCCTGCGGAATAGCAGCATCCCTTATGTGATGGGTCAACTCCAGAGGCACCGTGTGTGGCTATTAGGTGAGCACCTGGAAGCAAGACAGTGGGAATGGTTGTCTGGTTCTGGGGATATCCCTACAGGTTAGTGTGTGTCTAACAGTTGTCCCTCGCCATTTGCAGGTGACTCTGGTTACCCCAACCTGTCATTGCTACTGACCCCAGTGAGGAATCCCAGGACAAGGGCAGAGGAACGCTACAATGAGGCCCATGGGTGAACTCGGCGGATTATAGAACGGACCTTCGGCCTCCTGAAGGCCAGGTTCAGGTGCCTCCATATGACAGGTGGATCCCTATTCTACTCACCAAAGAAGGTGTGCCAGATCATCGTGGCCTGCTGTATGCTTCACAACTTGGCTTTGCGACGACAGGTGCCTTTTCTGCAGGAGGATGGTCCAGATGGCGGTGTTGTTGCAGCTGTGGAGCCTGTGGACAGTGAAGACGAGGAAGCAGAAGAAGAGGACATGGACAACAGGAACTCGGTGATCCTGCAATATTTCCAGTGAGACACAGGTAAGAGTACAGACCTGCCTACTACATGTACTTTAACACTACTACCTCTCTACTGTCTGTCGTTTTCACCCAGTGTATGGTCACTGAGTTGTCACTTTCCCTTACGATTTCACAGATGTGGGTCCCACTGTGTGACATCTGCTTTGTTTCCTCAAGGACTAGAGCTGTGTGACATAGGTATGTTGACATTACAATTGAAAGAGCATTTTGTCACTGTAATTGCTAATACACCATTTTGAAAACACAGACTGTTTTGTGCTTCAAGGGTGTTTATTTAAGTGCTCAATTTGGGAGGGGGTTGCGAAATGGTGAGGGGTGATGGTGGAGGAATGTCCATGGCAGAGTCCAGTCTATTAGTCTCACAGGTGCATTGCCCAAATGGGCATAGTAAGTGGAGCTGGGGCAGTTTGAGGATGGACAGGGTGACAAAGTGGGACAGAAAGATGACATTCAGGGTGGTCTCATTTCTTGGCGGGGTCTTGGCTTCGTTCTCTGTCTTTGTCCTGGATCTCAGGGACCGTTTGCAGGGTGGTTCTCCCTCTGCAGGGGGTGGGGTGCTGGTATGGTGGTCCTGTGGTGGGGCGTCCTGTCCACTAGCGCCGACGGAGGTGGTGGGCAGTTCATCGTCCATGCTAGTGTCAGGGGCCCCTTGTTGTGCCACAGTGTCCCTCCTGGTGTTGTGTACTTCCTTCAGCACCCCTACGATGGTGTCCAGGGTGGAATTGATGGTTCTGAGTTCCTCCCTGAAGCCCAAATACTGTTCCTCCTGCAGGCGCTGGGTCTCCTGAAACTAGGAGACCCATCATTGCCATTGTCTCCTGGGAGTGGTGGTAGGCTCCCATGATGTTGGAGAGGGCCTCGTGGAGAGTGGGTTCCCTTGGCCTGTCCTCCCCCTGTCGCACAGCAGCCCTCCCAGTTCCCCTGTGTTCCTGGGCCTCCGTCCCCTGGACCGTGTGCCCACTACCTCTGCCCCCAGGTCCCTGTTGTTGTTGGGGTGGTGGGTTAGCCTGGGTTCCCTGTAGTGGTGGACACACTGCTGCTTGACGTGGCCTGGGGACAGAGGTATGGGCCCGCTGGGTGGGCACTGTGCTGGTGTTTCCAGAAGAGGGGAAGCTCTGTAGTGACCTGAGACTGGGTGAGGGGAACCGACTGTCCAGAGGTCCCCGATGGGCCGGGCTGGTCATCTAGATCCAGTTGGACAGAGGTGCTGTCATCACTGTGGGCCTCTTCTGTTGGTGGTGTGGACATGTGTGGACCTTCCTGTCCGGTGACGTTGGGTAGGGGTCCTGCAGGGGTATAAAAGGATGTTTATTACATCTGTGTGTGGCATGGTGTGCAATGGGTGGGTGACCGTGTATCCCAGTGCTTGCATTCCTGTGTGGGACCTTGTGTGATGATGGTTTAGGGGGGTTTATGGGTATGTGCAGTGGGCATGCTTTGGTGATGGGTGTCCATGCTTTTTTGTTGCATGCAGGGCTTGGTGTTGGGATGGGTGGTTTGTGATATTGGGACATTTGTGAGGAGTAGGAGTGATGGGTGAGGGTGGGGGTATGTGATGGCATGCAGGTAGGGTGGGGGAATGTAATAGTGAAGCTTTGACTTACCAGAGTCCATTCCTCCATCTACTCCTGTGAGGCCCTCAGGATGCAGAATCGGCAAGACCTGCTCCTCCCATGTTGTTAGTTGTGGGGGAGGAGGTGGGGGTCCGCTGCCAGTCCGCTGATCCGCAAGGTGGTGTCTTGAGACCACGGAACGCACCTTCCCCCGTAGGTCGTTCCACCTCTTCCTGATGTCATCCCTATTTCTTGGGTGCTGTCCCACTGCGTTGACCCTCCTCCTCCGAGAACCTGGGGTGTCTTTGCCGTGCCATGGGGTGGTGTGGGTGATGTCTGGGGTGGTGTGTGTGGTGATAAGTGTGCGGATATGTAGTGGTGTGTTGTGTGATGTGCGTGGAAGTTTAGTTGGTGATGGTATTTTGTGCCTGTGGATGCTTGGTAGTAGTTTGTGGTGTCTCTATCTGGCCTTCTCTCAGTAATTGTGGTCGTAGTGGTTTGTGGGTGATGTGGGTGTGTGTTTTATATTGTAGTGGGTGTGTGGGAGTGGTGTGTGTATGTGTATCAGGTGTGTGTATTTGCAATTGTCCAATGTGGCTGTGTTTTGTAAAAGTGTGTGTATTTTGAGCGCGGCGGTGTGTACCGCCAATGGAATACCGTGGTTGAAAGACCGCCGCGTGGATTCGTGTGTCGTGATAGTGTGGGCGTATTTCTGTTGATGTGACGGTGGAGGTTTTGTTTTTGCCAGTTTATCACTGACCTTTGTTGTGGCGGACTTCTGTGGGTGTCTGAATTTTGGCGGATTTCGTGCTGTGGGTCATAATAGCTGTGGCGGAATTCCGCGGCCGCGGAGGTGTGTTGGCGGTCTTCTGCACGGCGGTAAGCGGCTTTTACCGCCAATGTTGTAATGACCCTCTGTGTGTCAATTTAAGAGATTTGAATGAGCGTGTCTGGGTAGACCATCATCCATTGCCAAATATTGAGAGATGTTTTCAATGTTAAAGGGGGCTACAATATTCTTCATGTTAGATCTATCCAGTGCATGCCATCAGATTGCACTTTATGGAGACTGCAAACGGTATACATCATGTAAAGAACGTCTTATATTTTTAAGACACATTCTTGTTTCAGGAAATACAAAAAAAGAACATGCAGAGACTCTGTGCAAAGTCGTATTCATTTCACCATTTTGCAGAATCATGGGCTGACATTAACCAAGAATAGTTTGAAGTGGCATTTATTGATTATTAGGGCCATAATGTTAGCAAATACGGGCCCATATTTATGGGGAATTGTCGAAGGGCAGCGGCACAAGTCTTCTTGCTGTGCTGCCCTAGGCTAATGTGAAAAAGCAGGAATACACTATATTTCTGAAATACAGTACATTCCTGTTCTTTACCCCTGTACTGGTGAAAAAATTGACTGCCTTGCACCAACACAGGCACTCTTGCACCACGGTGCGAGGGTGCCTGCATTGCATGCAAGATTGTTTTTGTGCAGGAAGGTACACCTTCCTGAACAAAAACAATCCCAATAGGCACTTTCCACTTTCTATGTGTGCTGCAGAATGCAGCACACATGGAAAGAGGAAAAACAAGGAGAAAAGAAAGTCTTTCTCCTCATTATGCCTGCTCTGGGGAAGCATGAGATTTTGGTGCTGCCTCAGGTTTACTTGATTTACATGATTTTATACATCTGGGACATCATCAAAATCCATGGGTGTTTCTTGGGAAAACCCATGCAACACCTCCCTGGCACAGAGTAAGGCAATGCAGTGACTTGAGCTGCTTTGTCTTACTGCATGTCTATGAGGCCATGCAAAGCCACTCAAAGTAGCTTTGCATGGCCTCATAGATATGGTTGAGAGGCTTGTGCCACCGGAGCATCAAAAAAGTGATGCTCTGGTGGCACAAGCCTCTCATAAATATGCCCCCAAGGTGTTTTACCAAAACATAGTTTGGTTAAAGCAATAAAATATGCCCTGGAACCTCAAAACAAGGACCAACTTAGATCATTCCTAAGCTTTGCAGAATATTATGCTTAGTTTATTCCACTATTCTCCAATAAAACAAAAAACATGAGGAATATAATAACAAAACAACAATTTGTATGTGATGAGGAATGTTCAAGTGTTGGAAATGGAAATTGCTTATGCCCCAGCATTGTCAAACTTCAATACTAAATATAATTCCGTTATGATTATAGATGCCAGTTATAATGGTATTGGCACAGTGTTAATGCAAGATCACAAAGGCAAATTGGTTACAATTGCATTTGCCTCAAGACCATTAAGTGGTGCAGAACTAAAGTATTCCACATTGGAGAAAGAAATATTGGCATGTTGGTGGGGATTTGAGAACTTTAGAAAATAGGAATATGGTACTAAATTTAGAGTCAGAACAGACCATCAACTGCTAATAGATTTATTTACCACTAAGGGTTTTAGAAGGGCAACACCCGTGATTGCAAGATGGTAGTGGCAATTGCAGGAATTTCATTCCAGTGTTGAGTATATTCCTGGTGCTAGAAACGTTTTGGGAGACAGTTTATCAAGGTTGCCAGTTGATGAGGACAAAGAAATCAGTATTGTTGACAATGGTATGGAGTGGGTTGTGTCAATTTGTGAGGTATCAGGTGGTTTCATTATGGAAGATCGATGGAAATCAGCTTGTGAAAATGATGAGGAGATTCAGAAAGTTTTGTAATAAAAAAGATCAAAGAAGTTAAAATAAGGAGTCTCTAGATGAGAATTTACTGCCATCCTTTTATGTGGCTGATGAGTTATCAGAACAGAATAATTTGTTGTCACAAGTAGAGAAATTGGTGGTGCCAGAGTGCTTAAGGCAGGCTGTATTAGATATGGATCAGATGAGCAGCTTGAAGAGGAGAATCAAAGGTGAGTTTTGGTGGCCGACGGTTGATAGGTGTATAGAAACCAAACTTAGATCTTGCAGTGAGTGAACCATCAATGATAAAACTCAAAAGGTATTACACTATAAAACAGCACCGATATCTAGACCAGGTAGAGCTTGGGAGAAAGCATCACTTGGCATAGTTGGGCCAATGTGTCAAAAGTTAAACTTTTTGTATTATTTTTATTGATCAACTATCACCAGGGCCAGAAGTTAAATGAGTGCATCTTGTTACTTCTAATGCTGTTATTCAGTTTCTTAAAGAAGTGTTTGAAAAAGAAAGATTTTCTAAATGTCTGGTCACAAATAATGGCGTGTAATTAATATTCACTGAATTGAAAGTATTTCTGAAATAAAATATGATTGAACATATATGCACATCAGTATATGATCCGCAAAGTGCTGGAATTGTTGAAAGGTGGATCAGAGTATTGAATGAAGGTTTGCAACTTGCAATAGTTAATGGGAAGAATTGTTATCAAACTTTTAAGTAGTGTTTATGGAGGTACTGCGTTACACCCAGAACCATGGAAGATGAATGTCCATTTAAAAAAATGAGAGGCAGAAATGATGTGTGCAATTTAAATCCAATGTGGGTGATGGACATAAAAGACAAAGTAGATGGAGATGTGATGAAGAGTAGTGATCAGAGATGGATTGTGATCACAGAGAATGCAAAATCAAAAGATAAACATAATAAGGCTGTACAGCCTCTTAAAAAAGGAGAATGGGTGCGTGTGAGAAAGGGAAGATTGGTGAGGAAAGTGGATTCTAAATTTTCAGAACCCATGAAAATAATCAGAGTGGGAAATCAAGTAGTTGAACTGACGGATGGTAAGGTCTGGAGCATGAGTGAAGGATTAAGATAACCTGCATGTTTGTGGCTAGAGGTTGAAATGAATGGGAACCTTGCTAATGAAAATAAGAAATTTCACACCAAGCTGGATGCCAGTGGTGATGAAAGTAGGATGCAGAGTAGTCATCTACATGATAAAAGAATAAGACAGACACCTGCGTGGTGAAAAGATCACCAAATGTAAAAAATGAAATGAATATATGTTCGTTCATTATTACTGACTGTGTAAATTGTGTGCATAGTAACACCTAGATATTTATTTATGTATACAAGAAGTAAGTTGCATTTCTTTGTGTAGTTGGTGTACATGTTAGATCGTAGACATATGCATTTAATTATATAAGACATAACTTATTTTTAAGATTGGTCATTGAAATAATTAATTGTTGATGATGGGGACTGTGTTATATTTCAGCTTATCTCAGTGGCTGAAATCTGGAACGGATTCCAGTATACTGGGTGATAGGAGATTCCAGCCACCGACAGTTGACCCAGGCTTTTTCCCTAAGGTTTATTGAAGCTCTCTATATATTTATATATTAACTTAACTTAAAGAAACTTGTCGTTTGCAGAGAAGTGATTTCCGAAGAGAACCTAACAATATGCATTCGAGTCACAACTCTTCTTCAACAAGAAATGAAGACAGAGATTGAAATGTAACGGCGTAGTTCATGAAAATTGTTTCCCTAAGCGTGACAGCGCCCTAAGCGTGACAGCGCCTTTCTAATGCTGCAGCTATCAACAGTTTGCTGTAGTTCAGGAGCACTCATCTTTTCACAAAAATTCAACATATTTTGAACTTTCATGTCTCTTCGTGGGGAAAACACATTTTCGCCAAATAAAAATAACCCAGGACACGAGTCTTATTTTAATAACAACGCGCCTTTGTAATAATCCTCCTTTTGTGTTTTTTAGAGGAATCTATAAATATCTTTACTCGTTCCTACTTGAGGGGGGAGGTTTTCTTCAGTAGAGATAAGGAATCGTCCCGCTGCTACTGTTCTGGGACCGTAGGCAGAACTGCAGTATAATCAGGAAACAGCATCCGCCTGTGCTCATTTGTATGCTAATCATTCTGCGGTGTTGTGATCAGTACAGCATTTCTAGATACAGAATGTATTTATAGAATCGGCTCTTTGCTGAGGCCCAGTGAAAATAATCATTAATGCATTTCTCTTCTTTGAAGTTCCTCCCCTAGCTCCTCGAACACAACTATTTTCCCAGGATTTGTGTCTAAATTTGCAATTATACTTTATCCGAAATACTTTTCGGCTTATTTCTTATATTTCCGACTGATGTCTCTTATTTCGCTCATTGTGTTCCAGCTCCATTCATGTTTTGGATGCGAGCACCAATTAAGGCTCTCCCTTACGAATATTCCTTATTTCCCTGTCCTGGAATTACAGTTAGCAGAGGCCACTCACTTATAATTCCGACAGGTCCCATGACTACAGGTATGGACCCCGAGTGAATTATTAGGCCACTTGTGATCAAGGCCTTTCAGTCGATTACACCTATAAAGATCACCAATTTTGAGAGAAAGTGGTGAGTCTTAAATTACAGGATTTTCCATCGATGGAATGGAATTTCAGCTTCAATAGAGATGGTAAGACAGGGTAATGCCACTGACAGATTCATCACCTAAAGAGAATCCTACAGTTAACATACTGCATCCTACACTTCACGCATACAAAAAGCAGCCCTCTGGCTAAAGATATAGCTTTTTGCGGTTCTACTTAGCCGTTTTAGCTATAATATCAGCAATCTCTATGAATATTGCATGGGAAATTTGCATTTTGGCCCTCCCTGTTTTCCTCTGCCCCTACCTGATGGATCACCCTGAAACATTCAAGGAAGGCACTGAGGTAGAATTACATTTTGAAAGTTTTGTCTGGATTCCTCAAACCGCATCAAAGATATTAGCAACCCAAAAAAAAAATACATTTTCTATGATAATGAAGTTCTAAATATCATTATACAATGGGCAGCAACTGTGATAGCCATAACTGTCTATGCCAAGCTGTAAAATGACAAAAGCCTTTCACCGAGCTAATCCACATCTTTAAGGCTTTGCTGTGTAGATGGCAAAAGACTTTGCTCTTTTCTAGCTCAGCATGGACAGCTCTGTGCTAATCCTACACTTAAAAACGTTTCTAGAAAAACAGACATCTGAGGTGACCAAATTTAGAGTATGGCTGGTGCAGCAGAGTGCTTTTTATACTGTATAGGAGCTGCTCTCCACCCAAACTTGGGACCTGTTCAGTTCTCTGTTTCTGTTTTGCATAATTTTTGCAGCACTCTAAGCCTGAAAGTGTATTGTATTGGCTTATGCTGGGTTCTCCCTTGTGTCTGGCTGAAGGTAAACCTCTCTGAAGAGCTGTAATTACAGTGAAACACTTGTCAGAGGGTTGCTCGTTTCTATTCCAGGCTAGCTTGGATGGTATTTTACCAATTGAAATCTGCAATACTGTGCATGGAGTGGTAAACCTGTCATTTTCCAGCTTGACGTGGATAGCACTAGCTAATCATATGCTTAAAGACTTTGCTATATAGATGGCAAAAGACTTTGGGGCCTATTTATGAAAAAGTCACACAATGCAGTGCAGCACGTCACCTTGCTGAACTACACTGCATGACAGGGAAAGGACAGGAATGTGCCGTATTTAGGGCAGTGCAGTGCATTCCTCCCTTTTCCTCTGTGCTGGCACCCATTTGGCAGTTTAGTGCCAAATCAGGCACTCTTGCACCATCGTGCAAGGATGCCTGCTTTGCATGCAGGATTGTTTTTTGTGCAGAAAGGGGCACCTTCCTGCACACAATCAATCCCCTGAGAATTTTTCTTCTTTCTATGTGTGCTGTAGAATTCATAGAAAGAGGAAGAAACACAGAGAAAAACAAATATTTCTCCTCAGAACGCCTCTTCTGGGGAGACGTATGTTTTTGGCACATTCCCAGGTTTACCTGTTCTTGTAAATCTGAGAATGGTTTAAAATCCATGGATGTTGCATGGAAACAACTACACAACACCCATTAAAATGCCTCCCTGGCACAGAGTGATGAAACACAGGGATTTGCACTGCGTTACATTACATAAGGATTTACGAAGCCATGCATTGCCACGCAAGGTGGCCTTGCATGGCTTCATAATTCTCATTTTTCATTGGTTTTGGAGCGATGCAAAGGGGCTCATAAATGTGCCCCTTTGTCCCTTTTTAGCTTGGTGTGGACGGCGCTGTGCTAATTCCATGCTTAAAAAGTTTGCTCGAAAAACAGACATTGGAGGTGAGCAAATTTAGAGTCGCTAGTATTGTATGGTGCGCTACATAGGAGCTGTTCTCCACCTAAACTTGGTACCTACCCAAAGTTCCCTGATTCTTTACACGGGGTAGTATTTGTAAGGTCAGCATTTCCAAGGGGAATGTCTTTTTTGTTAATAACTTTAGTGCTTTATTAGAAATCTTCACAAAGCTTTCACCAATAGTTTTTTTTTGCCTAGTTTGTGCATGGAAAGTTTTGGAGCCCATTCCCAGGACACTGTGGATCCCTGCCTGGTAGAGTACCCTACCCACACACTCCTAGGCAGGGAACTCTAGTTTGCCCCCATCTGGCAGGAGCAGTAGAAAAATGTGAAAATATAAAAGTGTGGTGCTAGCTGGGGAGCTGACTGGGACCAAAATATTGCCCTTTTTTGCCTAGTTTGTGCATGGAAAGTTTTGGGGTGATTTGGTGTGTGGGACAAGAAAGAATAGGGGTCCCAAAAGTTGTATATACTTTATGCAGCACTACCCAATTTAAGAAAATAGAGACTTTTAATTGGACAAGTGTTTTTTTTTTACTCTTGGGCTTTCTTGTATCCGTGGGAGCAAGGCTCTGATTGGCTGCCTGCGACATAAATACAAAATGTTGCAGGCAGCCATTACAGGACTTTGGGACTAAGGGGCATATTTACAAGGAACTGGAGCATTGGCTCCGATGCACCACTTTCCTTGGGTCACCCTGTGCCCCACTAACTACACCATGTTAGCACTGTATTTACAATACAGCACACCATGGCGCACGTTAGGACAATAGCGTCAAAAGCTTTGATGCTATTCTAGCGCTTTGCTGGACTAGCGATTTTGGTGCAACTCTAGCAAAGCACAGGGAGGCCCATAGGCTAACGCACTAGCGTCAATTTAGCGTAGAATGGTACAGTGAATTCTTGTAACTTTCACTGCACCATTGTTTTGCCCCCCCCCATGGGGGGATGCCCCCCTTGCATACATTATACCTGGCACAGGTATAATGTGGCACAAGGGGTTACAAAGTGGCGCAATGCTTGCACTGCACCGATTTGTAAATATGGTGCAAGGTTGGGGACTGGTTTGTGCTGCCTTAGCGTAAAAACAAATGATGCTAAGGCTGCGCTGGGTGCTTGTAAATATGCCCCTAAGTCCCTTGTCTTGTGTCTAATTAAAAAAAAGGCAAGATAGGGATATCCTTCCCCCATCTGGAATCCCTCCAGGCCAAAAAATAAATAAAAAATCGATCCTGTTGGACTCCAGCAGGAGTCCTGCGCATGATAAATTTAAAAACAAATGCCTCACAGCACACTCAATTATATATTCTGAAGGGTAGGGGAGCTTGTTCCCCCCATCTTCACGAGCCACAGATGGACCCTGGGCACCTCATCTCCCGGGGGCAAAATGATTAAAAAGGACCCCATCACCCAGGGTGAGATACCTTACAGTGTCCCAGGGAGCCCACTTGCAAGACACTGTGGATCCCTGTCCGGCAGAGTGTGGGCATACCCTATCCACACTCTCCTGGGCAGGGAACTCTAGTTTGCTCCCGCCCAACAAAAGCAGTAGAAAAATGTGAAATATAAAAATGAGGTGCTTGCTGTGGAGCTGACTGGGGCTGTGGATGTCCTGGGGCTCCCCTCATGGCACCCAAAGTTCTGGTTTGTGTGGACCCTGGGGATGGGACTTTCCGGTGCCTCAAGTCTCTGGGAAGTGGTCTGCGTGCCTCCCTCCTCTTATTTAAAAGAAAAGGGCCCTGGGATAGGGTTCTGGCACCACTAGTGGCTCTGGGAAGGGGGTTATGCACCCCCCACTTAGTTAAAAGAAGAGGTCTCAGGAAATGGGGTTCCTGGGCTACTTGTGGCATGGGGGGCCTAATGACCCAATCCCCTTAATAAAAAAAATATGTCCCTGGGGGATCAGGTCTTTGGGGTTTGCACAGGGTTGGGGAGGGGGCCGCATGCCCCCTCACCTTATAAAACTGAAATATGGATGTCTCGGGTGGGCACAATGACACCTGCAATAACGTTTGTTTTAAAAAGTGAATAACAAATGAGCAGCAGTGGGCCTTCCTGCCAGCGTGCTCAATATGTCTACACAGCTATCTGCAACTAAGAGCACAACCAGTAGGATAATTCTTACCTGACACTATGTAACGTATAAAACAAACTGACACACTCATTGGTTGATGTTATCAGTGATGGCATAAATAATGTCATAGAGCATGTCATGAGTGATGTAATATGTGAGGTTACAAGCAGTGCATGGTGGGGAGGCAGTCATAGGTAGCTCTGTTAACTACAAGTGGTGAATTTCTGTGTATTATTTTAGTTGAAAACATTACTTTGCCACTGAATGTCACCTTAACCTTTGTAGGGTGCTATGTAGATAAAAGGCAGGACATATACCTGTGTAGTTTATATGTCCTGGTAGTGTAAAACTCAAAAAATCATTTTTCACTTCTGTGAGGTCTGCTCCTTTCATAGGCTAACATTAGGGCTACCCTCACATACTGTTTGAGTAGTAGATTCTGATTGAAAGGAGTAACAGGATCATATTTATTATGGCTAGGATGATAATACAAAATCCTGCTGACTGGTGAAGTTGAATTTAATATTAATATTTTAGAAATGGCACTTTTAGACAGTGAGTATTTCTCTGCACTTAAATCCTTCTGTGCCTTACAATCCACGTCTGGCTGGGTTAGTTGACAACCCCAAACACAGGATGCTCAATCACACCTGCATACATCTGCATACTGAATGGGTCTTCCTGGGCTGGGAGGGTGGAGGGACTGACACTTACATGTCAAAGGGCCGTGGCCTGCCCTCACACAATGGACTGCCTAACCCCCTACTGGGACCCTGGCAGACAAGATGGAACTGAAAGGGGACCTTGTGCACTTCTAAGCCACTCTTTGAAGTCTTCCCAACTTCAAAGGCATATTTGGGTATATAAACTGTGTTCCTGCCCTTACCAACTCAGGCACTTCTGGACAAGATATCTACTGGGGAAGAAACTCTGAACCAGAACCTGCAACCTGCCAAGAGAAGCTGCCTGGCTGCTCAAAGGACTCATATGACTGTTTTGCTGTAAAGCACTGCTGCCTTGCTGTTGCCCTGCTGCCTTGCTGCCCTCTGGCTTTGCTGAGAAGTGCTCTCCTAGGTCTTGGATTGAGCTTGCCTCCTGTTTTCTGAAGGCTTAGGGCCAAAAAAACTTCATCTCTGCAAAGAACTCCTTGTGCGGCGAACAATCGACTCACAGCCTGCCAGAATTGACACACAGCCTGCATCGCAGTGAGAAAATCACCACACGCCGAACTGGAATGACGCAACTCAGCTCCCCAAGTGGAAATCGACGCAGCGCCAGCGTTGAGACCTGAACTTCGATGCATGGCCCACAAGATTGATGCATCGCCGACTTGGAACAACGGAGCCCAACTTCCTGCAAGAAGAATCGACGCAGTGCCTGCCATGCGACAGAAATTTCCCAGCATCGCCCACCGGATCAACGCAGCTCCTGTGACTTCGACCTGCATGCCCAGGATTTCTGCGCATCGTCCCCGGGGCGTCCAAATACCCAGCAACCCAAAGAGGATCCAAGTCTGTGCACCAGAAATCAACGCAAAGCCCTTGTTGGGTGAAAAAGCATTGAAGCATCGTCTGTGTGTGCCCAGAGAAACCGACGCACACCTCCCCGTTTTCCATGCATTTTCTCCTCTGCTGTCCCGTGCAGATAATTTCGATGCAAACCAGGTAGTTTGTGCTTGCATGAGACACTTATTGCTTTTAAAGAACTAAAGACTTTATTTATCATTACCAAAGTTATATTTCCACTTGTACTTACCAAATCCTGATCATTGTGACCTTATTTTAACAAGATGACATTTCTATATTTTCCGTAACCTGTGTGGTGTATTTTTGTGGTGTTTAAACTGTGTTATTGCATGATTTATTGCAGAAATACTTTACACATTGCCTTCTAAGTTAAGCCAGACTGCTCAGTGCCAAGGTACCAGAGGGTGAGCACAGGATAATTTGGAGTGTGTGTGTCTTACCCTGACCAGAGAGAGGGTCCTTGCTTGGGCAGGGGGTAACCTGGCTGACAACCAAAGACGCCACTTCTAACACTATCCCTTTCTAAATGTTGCGGTTCCATTACAGTCCTCTCTTGAAAGATGGATGTGTGTAGTAGGGTGTGAACAGAGACTGACCTCTCCACTGAATGCTATCCCCAGGGTACCAGGTATTCATACTAGGGTCTGGGGAGACACTGGTCTCTCTGCTGAGATTTCACAGATGTCAGATGTGTGTAGTAGGATGCAGGGAAGCACTATCCTGTCTGCTGACAACGCTCTCTTAAATGATTGTCTGCATATTAGGTTGAGGGGAAGGACTGACCTCTCCGATCAGACCTCTCTCTTGGATGACAAGTGTGCATAGTAGGATATGGAGGGGGACTGAACTGTCCACTGAGACCTCTGTCTTGGATCACGGATCCAAGACAGAGGTTTCTCCACTGAGGCCTCTCTCTTGGATGACAGATGTGCCAAGTAGAGTTTGTAGACGGACTAGCCTCTCCACTGAGACCTCTCTCTTGAGTGATGGGTGTGCATAGTAGGGTGTGACCTCCCTGCTGAGACCTCTCATTTAGATAATGGGTGTGCATAGTGGGCTGTGGGGAGGGACTGTCCTCTCCACTGAGACCTCTCTCTTGCATGATGAGTGAATGTATTAAGATATGGGGAGGGACTGACCTCTCCACTGAGAACTCTCTCTTGATGAAGAGTGTGTGTAGGTGACTGTGATGATGGGCAGGCCTCTCCACAAATAATTATCTTTTGGGTGACAAGTGTGTATAGTAGGGTGTGGCAAGGGATTGTCCTCTCGCCTGAGACCTCTCTCTTACATGATGAGTGAATGTATTAAGATATGGGGAGGTACTAGCCTCTCCACTGAGACCTCTTTCGTGGATGACAGGTGCACATAGTAAGCTGTGCAGAGAGACTGGTCTCTCTGCTGAGACCTCTCTTTTGGGTGGTTGGTATACATAGTAAAGTGTGCGGAGGAACTGGCTTCTCCACTGAGACCTCTCACTTACATAATGTGTGTATGTAGTAAGGTGTGGAGAGGGACTGACTTCTCTGCTGAGACCTCTCTCTTCCACAACCAGAGAGCATAGTAAAGTGTTCAAAGGTCTGGCTACTCCGCTGAGACCTCTCTCTTGGTTGACAGGTGTTGAAAGTAGGGTGTCTGGAGGGACTTGCTTTTCTACTGAGACTTCTCTCTGGTGAGTTTGGTAGTGAGTGGGAGGGATTGGCCCCTCTGCTAAAACCTCTCTCTTGCATGACCAGTGAGTGTAGTAGATTGTGGGGAAGTATTGGCTTCCCAGCTGAGACCTATCTCTTGGATGACAAGTGTACACTGTAGAGTGGGAGGAGGGACTGAAATTTCTGCTGAGACCTCTGTCTTGAATGACAGGTGTGCTTAATAGGATGTGAGAAGGAGCTAGACTCTACTTAGAGACCTCTTACTCAGATATTGGGTGTACATAGTAGGATGCTGGGATAGACTGTTCTGTTGTCACTAATCCACATGCTGAGAGATGAGCATAGTACAGTGTAATGATTTACTAGCCTCTACACTGAAACTCCCCCGTAGGCTGACAGGTGTGCAAAGTAGAGTGTGGTGAAGATTACCTACCCCTTTCTAGCTTTTACAATCCCACGAGAGTCCTCTCTTGGAAGATGAATGTGTGCAGTAGTGTGTGGACAGAGGCTGTCCTCTCCACTGATAGCCATCTCCAGGGGGTCAGATATGTGTAGATGGGTGTGGAGAGGTACCGGCCTCTGCTGAGACCGTACTCTTTGATGACAGATATTGTAATAGGGTGTGGGGAAGTACTTTCTTGTTCGCTAAGACCTCCTATTTAGAGTATTGGAGTACGCAGCTGGTTGTGGGAAAGGACTTCCCTCTCCAACTAAAAGTTTCTCTTGAATGAAAGGTGTGCGCAGTAGGATGTAGGGAAATACTTTCCTGTCATATGAGATATCTCTCTTACATGACTGTATGCATAATAGGTTGTGGGGAAGGACTGCTATCTCCGATCAGACCTCTCAATTGGATGACAGGTGTGCATAGTAGAATGTGGAGTGGGACTGATCTCTCCACTGAGACCTCTGTCCTTGATCATGAATGTGCCTAGTAAGGTGTGTAGACAGACTAGTATCTCTGCTGAGGCCTCTCTCTTGGATGACACATGTGTGTAGTAGAGTGTGGGGAGGGACTAACCTCTCCACTGAGACCTTTTTCTTAGGTGACAGGTGTGCATAGTAGGATGTGTTCTCTCTGCTGCAACCTCTCACTTTGGTAATAGGTGTGCGTATTAGTGAGTGGCGATGGAATGGCCGCTCCATTGAGACCTCTTTCTTGGAAGACAGATGTATGTAGTGGACTGTGGGGTGGAACTTGCCTCTCCACTGAGACCTCTGTCTTGAATCATGAATGTGCCTAGTGAGGTGTGTGGGCAGACTAGTCTCTCTGCTGAGTCTCTCTCTTGGATGACAGAGGAACTAGCCTTTCCACTGAGACCTCCCTCTTGTGTTATAGATGAGTGTAGTAGAGTGTGTGGAAGTACTGGCCTCTCTGCTGTAACCACTCTTTGGGATCATGGATGTGCGTATTAGGCTGTGCAGAGGGACTGGCCTCGCCACTGACACCTCTCTCTGGGGTGATGGGTGTATGTAATAATGTGTGCAGAGGGACTCCGCTGTGTCTACGCTGAGACCTCTCAATTGGATAATGGGTATGCATAGTAAGGTGTGGAGAAGGACTAGCCTCTCTGCTGTGACCACTCTCTTGGATGACAAGTGTGCAAAGTAGTGCGTGGGATGGGAGTTGCCTCTAAGCTGGGACTTCTCTCTTGGATAATGTCTAAGTGTAGTAGGGTGTGGGTGAGACTGGCCCCTCCATTGAGACCTATCTCTTGCATGACAAGTGAGGGTAGCAGATTGAGGGGACCTTATGGCTTAACCACCTAGACCTCTCTCTTGGATGAGGATTATGCATTGTAGAGTGTGAGGAGGGACAGGAACTTCTGCTGAGACCTCTGTCTTGGATGACAGATGTGATTAATAGGTGTGGGGAGGAAATAGCCTCTACTCTGAGACCTCCTATTTGGATATTGGGAGTATGTAGAAGGATGAGGGAAAGAACTGATCTCTCTGGTGAGACTAATGTACTTGGCGACAGATGAGTGTAGTAGGGTGCAATGATGGACTTGTCCCAACATTGAGACTCCTCCCTAGGCTGACTGGTGTGCATAGAAGAATATAGTGAAAGCTTGCCTACCCCTCATTGGATTTTACGATCCCACAAGCGTCTTCTCTTGGAAGATGGATGTGTGTAGTAGGGTGTGGACAGAGGTTGACCTATCCACTGATAGATATCTCACGGGCATCTGCTATGTGTGGTAGGGTGTGGGGAGGAACTGGCCTTTCTGCTGAGATGTCATTCTTGGATGATGGATGTGTATAGTAGGGTCTGGGGAAGTACTTCTCTGTCTGCTGAGACCTCTCACTTGGATAACAGGTGTACTTAGTGGGATGTAGGGAATAACTGCCCTCTCAGATCAGATAGCTCTCTTGGATGACAGGTGTGCATAGTAGGATGTGTAGAGGGACTGACCTCTGCACTGAGGCCTCTGTCTTGGATCATGGATGTGCCTAGTAGTGTGTTTGAAAAAGACTGGTCTCCTTGCTAAGGCTTCTATTTTGGAGGATAGATGTGCATAGCAGTGTGTGGGGAGGGGCTAGCCTCTCCACTGAGACCTCTTTCTAGCATGATGATTGAGTGTTTTAGGGTGTGGGGAAGGACTGGCCTCTCCACTGATACCTCTTTCTTGGATAACAGGTGTGTGTAGAAGACTATGGGGAGGAACTAGCCTCTCCACTGAGACCTCTCTATTGGGTGACAAGTGTGAATCTGAGGGAGGAGGGGGCTGGCCTCTCCACTGATATCCCTCTCTTGCATTATAAATGAGTGTAGTAGAGTGTAGGGAAGTACTGGACTCTCCGCTGTAACCCCTCATTGAGAAGAGGGATGTGCGTAGTAAGCTGTGCAGATGTGCAGGCCTCTATGCTTAGCCATCACTTGGATGGCAGTAGTGCATAGTAAGCTTTGCAGAGGGACTGGCGTCTCTACTGAGACCTTCCTGTGGGCTGATGGGTGTATTTAGTAAGGTGTGGAGGGAGACTGGCATCTCTGCTGAGACCTCTCTCTTGGATAACAGGTGTGCATAGTAAGGTGTGGAGGGAGACTGGCATCTTTGCTGAGGCCTCTCTCTTGGATGTCAAGTGTGCAAAGTAGGGTGTGGGGCCGGAGCTGCCTCTAAACTGAGACTCTCTTGGATAATAGGTGAGTGTAGTAGGGTATGGGTGTGACTGTCCCCTCCATCTGAGACCTATCTCTTGCATGACAGGTGAGTGTAGTAGAGTGAGAGGATGTTCGGGCTTCTCCGCTGAGATCACTCTTGGATGATACTTGTGCACTGCAGAGTGTGAGGAGGGACTGGACTTTCTGCTGAGACCTCTGACTTGCATGACAGGTGTGTTTAAAATGGTGTGGGGAAGAGCTAACCTCTACTCTGAGTCCTCTCATTTGGATATAGTGTGTACATAGTAGGGTGAGGGGAGGGACTGGTCTCTCCTAGTCCACATAGTTACAGATAAGTGTAGGAGGGAGTAATGATGGACTACTCTCAACACTGAGACTCCACCCAGGCTGACAGGTGTACATAGTAGAGTGTGGTGAAAGCTTACCTAACCCTCTCTGGTTTTTGTGATCCAACAAAAGTCCTCTCTTGGAAGATGGATGTGTATAGTAGGGTGTGGACAGAAGCTCGCCTCTCCACTGACAGCTATCTCAAGGTCATTGCTATGTGTAGTAGCATGTGGGGACGGGACTGGTCTCACTGCTGAGGCCTTTCTCTTGGATGACAGATACTTGTAGTTGGGTGTGGGGAAGTACTTTTCTGTCTGCTGAGACCTCTCTCTTAGATGACTGCTGTGAGTCGCAGGTTGTGGGGAGGACTGCCCTCTCCGCTCAGACCTCTCACTTGGATGGCAGGTGTGCATAGTAGGGTGTAGGGAATGACTGTCCTCTACGATCAAATATCTCTCTTGGATGATAGGTGTTTGTAGTAGCATGTGTAGAGGGAATGACCTCTGCATTGAGACCTCTTTCTTAGGTGATGGGTGTGCATAGTAGGGTGTGGCCTCTCAGCTGAGACCTCTTACTTGGATAACTGATGTGCGTAGTAGTATGTAGGGAGGGACTGGACTAAACACTGATACCTCTCTCTTGCATGATGAGTGAGTGTACTAAGGTATGGGGAGGGAATTGCCTCTCTGCGGAGAACTCTTTCCTTGATGCTGGTTGTGCGTATTAGACTGTGGGGAGGGACTAGCCTCTCCACTGAAAGCTCTGTCTTGGATCACAGGTTTTATTTAGTAGGCTCTGGGGAGAGACTAGGCTCTCCAGTGAGACCTCTGTCATTGGTGATGAGTGTACATAGCAGGTAGTGGGGATGGGCTGCCACCTCCACTGAGTCCTCTCTCTTGCATGATGGTTGAGCATCGTAGAGTGTGAGGAGGTACTGGTCTTTCCGCTGAGACCTCGCTCTTGGATGACAGGTGTGCATAGTAATCTGTGAAAAGGGACTGGCCTTTCTGTCGAGACCTTTCTCTTGGATGACAGGTGTATGTAGTAAGGTTTTGGAGGGACTGGCCTCTCCACTGAGACCTCTCTATATGACAGGTGTGAGTAGTAATGTGTTCAGAGGGACTGCCTTCTCCTCTGAGACCTCTCTCTTGGGTGACAGGTGTATAAAGTAGAGTGTGGGGAGGCACTTACCTGTCCACTGGGACTTCTTTCCTGGATAACAGGTGAGTGTAGTAGGGTGTGGGAGGGACTGACCTCTCCATTGAGACCTCTATCTTGTATGATGGGTGAGTGTAGTAAAGTGTGCATAAGTACTGGCATCTCTGCTGAGACCTCTCCTTTGGATGTCGGGTGTGCATTGTAGAGTGTGAGGAGGGACTGGAACGTCTGCTGACGCCTCTGTCCAAGATGATGGGTGTGAATAATGTGGTGTGAGGAGGGACTAGCATCTACATGGAGACCTCTTACTTTGATATCAGGTGTACATATTAGGGTGCAGGAAGGGACTGGTCTCTCTTTTGAGACTAATCCACAGGGTGAGAGACGAACATGGTAGGGTGTAATAATCAACTAGCTTATACACTGAGACTCCTCCCTAGGCTGACAGGTGTGTATTTCAGAGTGTGATGAAAGATTACCAACGCCTTTCTAGTTTTTATGATCCCGGGAGAGTCCTCTCTTGAAAGATGGATGTGTTCAGTAGGGTGTGGTGAGTAAATGGCCCTTCTTCTGAGACCTCACTCCTGGATGATAGATGTGTATAGTAGGGTGTGGGGAAGTAATTTCCTGTCCGCTGAGACCTCTCTCTTAGATGATTGGTGTGAGTAGTAAGTTGTGGGGAAGGACTGCCCTCTCCACTCAGGTCTCTCTCTTGGGTGACAGAAATGCATAGTCACATGGGGAGAGGGACTGACTTCTCCTCCGAGACCTCTGTCTTGGATCAGGGATGTGCAAAGTAGGGTGTGTGGAGAGAATCCCCTGAGACCTTTTTCTTGGATGACAAGTGTGCATAGTAGAGTGTGGGATGGGACTAGCCTCTCCACTTAGACCTCTCTTTTGGATGATGGGTGTGCAAAGTAGGGTGTGATCTCTCTGCTGAGACATCTTACTTGGATAATGGATTTGCGTAGTAATGTGCGGAAGGGACTGGCTTCTCTGCTGAAACCTCTCACTTGCATGACAGATGAGTGCATTAGAGTGTGGGGAGGGACTGTCATCTCCACTGAGACCTCTCTATTGGGTGATGAATGTGCTTAGTAGGGTGTGGGGAGAGACTGGCCTCTCCGCTGAGACCACACACTTGGATGACTGCTGTCCATAGTAGAGTGTGGGGAAGTATTTTCCTGTCCGCTGAAAACTATTTATTACATGACTGTGTGCATAGTTGGTGGGGAAAGGCTACCCTCTCTGATCAAACCTCTCTCTTGGATCATAGGTTTGCATAGTAGGCTGTGGAGAGGCACATACCTCTCCACTGAGACCTCTGTCTTGGATGACAGATGTGCCTAGTAGTATGTGTAGAAAGACTGCTGGGACGTCTCACTTGGATAATGGGTGTGCATAATAAGGTGTGGGAAGGGACTGGCCTCTCCATTAAGACCACTCTTTTCCATGATGGGAAAGTGTATTAGAGTGTGGGGAGGGACTAGCCTCTCAACTGAGACCTCTCACTTGGATGTCGGGTATTCTTAGTAGACTGTGGGGCAGGACTAGCCTCTCCACTGAGACCTCTCTCTTGCGTGATCAGTGTGCATAACAGGGTGTGGGAAGGGACTGGACTGTCTCTTGCATGATTGGTGAGCAGATTAGAGAATGGGGAGCTACTGGCCTCTCTGCCGAGACCTCTCACTTGGTTGATGGTTGTGCGTAGTAATCTGTGCAGAGGGACTGACCTCTCCACTGTGACCTTTCTCTTGGATGACGAGTGTATGTAGAAAGGTGTGTGAAGGGACAGTCCTCTCTGCTGAAACCTCTCACTTGGATACGGGGGTGAGTGTGGTAGGGTGTGGGTAGGAATTTACACCTCTGCTGACACCTCTCTTTTGGGTGATGTGTGCATCGTACAATGTGGAAGGGATAGGCCTCTTCATTGAGACCTCTCTCTTCCATTATAGGTGAGTGTAGCAGGGCATGGGGAAGTACTGGCTTCTCCGCTTGGATCACTTTTTTGGATGATGGGTCTGCACAGGAGAGTGAAAGGAAGGACTATCTTTTCCACTGAGACCTCTTCCTTCGTTGATAGGTGTGCATATTAAAGTGTGAAGAGGGACTGGAATTTCTGCTGTGACCTCCATCTTGGATAATAAGTGTGCATAATGCGGTGTGGGGAGGGGCTATCCTCTATTCTGAGACCCCTTTCTTGGTTATTGAGTGTACGTAGAAGGATGCTGGGAGCGACTGGCACCCCTGCTGAGACTAATCTACACAGTGACAGATGAGCGCAGTTGGGTATAATGATGGACTAGTCTTTACACTGCAACCTCCTCCCTCGTTTAAAAAGTGTCCATAGGTGAGTGTGGTGAAAGATTATCTACCCCTTTCTAGTTTTTATGAGAGTCCCACAGGATCACAATATTTGTTTTTTTAAAGTATTTACAGTTTCCTTTATCACAGTACTTAAGCCTTGCAGACCTTCTCTAAATTACTAGGGGGTGATAATACATTTATTCTGTCCCCTTATATACGTTTCTATGTTCATTTTCACAAGACCACTATTTTTTGACAATCTCCAGTAATGACGGCCATTTCATTTCTTCTTCTCCAAAATCCAGCCAATCAGAGCACTCGCTCCTGCGATAGTGAGTCAGATGACGGAAAAAAGGGGCCTCTTGACCTATCAGGTTGCTCCATTTTTTCTTGCAAACCTAATATGCACATATGTTTGTCCCTTAATATCTCATAAACGACTCAAAGGTTTTTCCCCAAATCACAAAAAGCACACTTTCTATATCAAGATCTATCTTCCTGTCAAATGTGGTGTAAATCTGTTCAGCAGATTTTGCAATATCACTTTTCAAAAAAGTCTATAGAAAATGCATGTTTTTTTTGTTTTTTAAATTTGGGACCCCTCCTTTTTTCTCAGCCTCTGCTTGACAGGTCTCCCCAATATATTCCATGCACAAATTAGGCAAAAAAGAGAAACATTTTGGAAAGTTTTGTGGAGATTTGTCAAATGGCACCAAAGTTGTTACAAAACAAAAAAGAAATCTCCTATGGACATTCTGACTTAGCTATAGCTGCCCAGTGGTGACTGCTACTGGGGAATATTTATATATTTACATATGTAGTATATAGAATTACCATCTAACTCCAAGTAATTCCCAAGGTATTGCTGTTTCATCCTATTGCTTTGATCAGCAGTGCTTCAGCAAAGTTTTCGTCATACACCTCTTTGCATCTTTAGTTCGGGTAAAAGACAACAACTCAGTGCCAATTTGGTTTATATGGTGCTCAGACCATAAACACTTCCCCATCTACAAGGGTGCTGATTTCTATAGGATGAAAACGTGATAAGAATATGACATTTATTGGTTTAGCTTACCTTCAGATATCCATCTCTTTAACCATGGTGATCAGTGTAAGGTAAACATAGATCTGACTTTTGCATTTCATTATAATGTTCTTTACTGCTTTTTCTCTTGACAAAAAGTAGAATAGCCACGGAAAGTCTTCCTTACGAATACGAACTACAGTTGTGTGACATATAGTTTGTTGACCATTGTCAGTGTTGATTTTCATTCCTGTTATTATCATCTATTTTAGCAGTGATTAATTTATATATAAGCGCAGGGGTCAAAAATGTTTCTTGAATGTCTTCTCTTTGTTCCACCATTGCTACTTTATTTCACTATTGTAGTTTTTTTACAGCCATACCTTCTTCTTTTGTCACCTTTTCATATTTTTCACTGCTCTTTTCTTACTCCCTACAAAAAAAAAGAGTTATTAATTGAGAGGAGTGGAAGCCCCACTGAAATAATAAACGCAATCCTTGTCAGGGTGAACAACAAACAGTCTCTAAATTAACCTGTGCTTAGCCGTCTGGTAGCTTGGCACAAAAGCAGTCAGGCTTACCTTAGAGACAATGTGTGAAGTATTTATGCAGAAATGAAAAAGTGAAAACACAACACAAGAAAATTCCCAAAGAAATTTAGAAAAAATAGAGTGCATTTTAATAAATGAAGTGACACCAAAACAAATTAACTGCAATCAGTAGGACCATACTTATGAGTTTTTAAATTTTCTAGAGTAAACAGCACCGAAAAGCACAAAGAGCCAACTGAGGTTATCTAGTCGTGCTGGACTGGGACGTCATAAGTTCAGGCCGACTGCAATGGAGTTTGGGCTGGGTACAGGACCAAATTTGGCCCGCTTGGAGTTGTACCATTGTTTCCTGAGTGTTGCGAAGCGAGGTCCAGCTCGGTCTGTGCCATGCTGCATCGGTCATGGTGAAGCCGCAAATCAGGAGCTGTGAGGTGCTGCGATGCAAGGTCCTGCATCCAGTTGCATTGCTCTGTGTTAGTTCCGATGAAGCCGCTGGTCAGGAGTTTTCAGGTGTTATGATATTTAGATATAATCCCAGATTTATTGGGTAAAGGTTCATATGCTCATTTTCGTTTTGGGAGTTTACCGAAGATGTCCTTAAAAAGTAGCTAGGGATCAATTCCTACCTCTGATTTATGTCCAGCATGTTGTGGTAGCTCAGAAACTGTTGAACATTTTATGTTTTTTTGCCTTGCCAACTCCTCCCCTCGGTCACAACGGATTCGTAGAAATTGCTGAGAAATGGGCTTGAATCAATGTTGCACAGCAATAAGGGTTTTAAAAAGTGATAGTTCTAATGATTTAATTCTTGCAGTCATCAAGTTTTTAGTGGCAGCATGGCACATACGCAATTGTTTTTAAATCATCTTTTATGATGGACTATGGGTGAAAGTTTTAGATTTGAGAAGTTTAAGATTCTAAGTACTTATTAGTTTTACCTTTATAATTGCACTGGGTTTTAAATATTTTAATCTGGATTTTAAATTGTATTGTGATGCTTTGATGGTTATTTGACCGAATAAAGCTTGTTGTTGTTGTTGATACAAGGTTCTATGTCAGGTTGTGTCGCACTGCGTGGGTTCCAATGAAGATACTGATCAAGAGCTCCGAGGTGCTGAAATGCAAGGCCATGTGTTGAGTTGTGCTGCACTGCGTTGGTTCTGATGAAACCTTCAATTGGTCTGGATAGAGTATACTCTGATTCCAGCCAACTGTCCAGGACCTGGAAGGCACCTCTTGGGGATCAGGACTCAATCCAGCAGTGGCCTGAAGAAGGCATCAGGCAGGTACAGGCAGGTCCAGTTGATGCTTGTCACCTGTGCTTTTGCAGGGCAGCGCTCTGGAGTTTGTTCTGTCCCTGTAGATCATGCCTGAGGCTAGTCAGCTAAATCTTGGAATCACTCTGGTGGTCCGACTCATTATAGCAAGCCCAGTCTTCCTTCCTCTGGCACCAGGGCAGCAGGGCAGTCCTTCTAACAGGAGGGCAGCAGGGCACTACTTTTTCTGAGTCTTCCACAAATCATGAAGTGATCTGATGTGGAGTCTGTGGGTGGGTAATGCCCCCTTTGTATGCCCTTCCTCCTTCCTGAGTTTGTCTCCATACTTGGGTGAAAAAAGTCCAGGGAAAGCCTAGTGTCAGGTTCCTTTTTGTGTATTGTAGACCAAGCCATTTAAAGTGCAAGTGGGGCTGGGTGCAACCCCTAGTCAGCTATCCTGGCAGGATGGATCATCCTGCTCACACCTAGCCCCTTTGTCCCCATATCTGGAATAAATCAACAACACATCACAATAGAGACAGGCACAGTCATATGGGCCTGGTAACTGGCAGAAAGGCACTGTAGGTTTGGCCACAAAAGTGTCAACTTTCTAAAAGTGGCAATTTAAGATTTGTAACTTAACATGCATATTTACCATTAAAGAGGGTTTTAAATTAGAATTCAAAAGAGTCTAAGATGTATTTCTCTATCTGCTCTTTTAAAATGCAATGAGGCAAACCAGTGTTAGTCTATGAGAAAAGCTTGGTCCTACAACAGAGAAAAAGAACTTTAGTTCTTCACTTAAAACTTAATCCCACATGCCCTACTTTTTAAATACCATGTACCCTTCCATAGACATTTGTTATGGTCCACCTTACAGGTGATTTGTAAGCATTAAAAAGGAAGGTTTAGGCCATGCAAAAGGTTTATTTTGCCAGGTCGAATTGGCAGTTTAAAACTGCAGTACAGGCTGCAGTGGCAGGCCCGAGACATGTTTTACAGGGCTACATTAACGGGCGGCCTGCTGAGTACGACAGGCCTACTGGTAGAATTTAATGTACAGCCCTGGGTACATGTAATGCCATTTACTAGGGACTTTTAGGTAAATTAAATGTGCCAATTCTGTGTAGGCCAGTTTTACCGTGTTTTAACAAGGCAGCACAAGCACTTTGGCACCGGTTAGCATTGGTAAAATACACAGAGTCCTAAAGCTAAGAGAAACTAATTTGGAAAAACAGGAGGGGTAAAGGCAAAAAAAACTTTGATGGACTACCACCCAAGGGTGTCATGTCTAAAACTCCCTTTTTAGCCTTTCTCCCTTTTTTACTGTGGGCCAAATGTAAATGGAGACCACCAAATAGTAAACTTACGCCTGAAAAGCCCACCTGCTGTCAGGCATGTCTACCTTAAGCCAAAACCAGGACTAGCCGCATAGCATTAGGGCTCATTGTGCAAGGAATACCCATTAGAAAGTATCATGTCCACTAGAGTTAGGGATTTCTAACCTGCATCCATGCAGATACACTTACTCTTTCACTCACTGAAACACTCATGAAAACACACACACAGACACACACACATGTACACTGTAACAGGTAGTTTGGAAGGACTATGTTAGAGTCTTCAAAGGTGCAGTAACTTTGGGCATAAATGTTGAAAGGTGATCTGCCTCATGCAGCCCCATGTAGGAAATGTATTGATAAGGTTGGGAACATACATACTACCTGTTACTTAGTTTTTCTGTTGTACTGCATTTTTTACAAGAACATTCAACCTTGAAAAGGCGCTAGGCCTAACAGCCTAGCACCTCTCTCTACCTAGATGATTATGGACTTTGAACTCTAGCTACATACTAGCCTGATAATCTTATTAAACATGTGGATGAATAAATTGATCTTCTACAGCCTCTGAACCTATCTGTATGAATGTTTGGAAGCTATAATTATAGTTGAAATGTCGGGTATCTAAAACCCTTAACTCCTTACATGTATGTGTAAGTCTAGCCCCTGCTGAAGCCCAGCACCTTGGTGTGGCAATTGAAAGCTGGTCTCTTTCAGGTGCATGCCCTCCTACTCAGGAGACTACTATTTTATGGTTCAGTCCTTGAGAAAGGAGAGGTGTGCTGGTGTCTCTGAGGGATTCACTGAAGGATATGGTTTGGTGCTAGGTAAGCCCTGGGATCAGGAAGCAAGAAGGTGAAGGTAGCATAACTTTGCCTCCAACTCTGTGCCTAATAGGCTCACTGGAGATCAAGCACCCGGGCAGTTCTGCCTGTTTTTCCTAGGTTGATGCTCTGCAGTCCTTTGTCTGTTTTGATTATCTATTAATCACACCTCCATATGAAGGCCTTCTGATGTATTAAGAAATCTGTTGCTGCCAGTTCTTCCGTGAGCAGTGTCTTTCCCTCTTCTGTGTACCATCTCCACCAGTAACACCTCACCTGGAACACTTCTGTGCAGTTTATTTGACTGTAAGCAGTCCGCCGCATTGCAGCCGCTGCGCCACGCAGTGGCCCTCTTGCGGTGAACTTGGAGTCTCATGAGTCAAGTATGTAGAAATGACTCATAGCCTTCTCTCTCCTCACTCAGTTCAACTTGTCTTTAAGACATTTCCTTTCCCCTTTTAGCCTCCTTACTGCCAGCTACTTTCATTGTGGCCTATCCCCAGTCCCCTGGATATAACATCAATCCACACCTGGTATACATTGATCATTTTGACCTTTTTCCTAATTTACCTGTTACTAGTTGGGGCTCTTATTTACCATTCCCGTTCTCTCCCTTTTATATGGAATCATCTACTACTCACTCCTGTTTCCAATGTGTTGTGCCCAGTTGCAAGTAATATCATAATTGCTGTCTTGTACATATTGATTTTACGAGTTGAAATTTCAGTTTTGGTTTGTACTCTTAATTTCATATTTATGTGTGTTTTCTATTTTTGTGTTTAATTTTAATTCAGTAATGTCTCGGCCCGATATCGACTAGAGTCTTGAAGATTATCCCTTATTTGCAAAAGATTAAAATGTCGTTGACAGATAATACAAGATCCATCTTTATTATATCAAGTTTGAACATAAGGGCTGTGTATATATGCTGGAAATGGTCATTTTGCAAGGTTATCGCCAAAGCTTTTGCCTCTAACCTCCTGTTTTTGACTATGTGCTGCATTTAATTTTTGCTGGCTTTAGGACATTGGGCACTTTACCACTGCTCACCAGTGCTAAAGTGCAAGTGCTCCCTGTCTACATTGTATTGGTGATTGGTTTATCCATGATTGGCATATTTGATTTACTAGTATGACCCTAGTAAAGTGCACTATGTGTAGCCAGGGCCTGTAAATCAAGTACTACTAGTGGGCCTTCAACATTGATTGTGCTACCCACATGAGTAGCCCTGTAAGATGTTTTACACCTACCACTGTAGTGTCTGTGTGTGCAGTATTACACTGCCATTTTGACCTTGCAAGTACACACACTTGCCAGGCCGAAACCTTCCCTTTTAGGGTGCAGTGTATTTAAAAGGTACAACATGTGCTGGTGTGTTTTACATGTCCTGACAGTGAAATACTGATAAATTAGTTTTTTTCACTATTGCACGGCCTATCTCTTCCATAGGGTAACATCTTGATTACCTTGAAATATCTATTAAGCGCAAATTCCCCTTGGAAGCAGATAGAGATGTGGAGTTTGGGGTTTCTGAACTCATAATTTAAAAATATATCTTTTGGTGAAGATAGTTTTTGAATTGTGAGTTTGAAAATGCAAATGCCACTTTTAGAAAGTGGGAATGTTCTTACTTAACCATTCTGTGCCTCTGCATGTTTACTGAATACACGTCAGGATGTCATCTGGTATGTCTGTGCATTCATTCTAGACAGTCACACAAAGAGAGCTGAGGTATGCCCTGCATATCCTGATGACCCATGACAAGGCTGATAGTTCTTCCTGAGCTAGAGTGGTGGGAGGAGCTGACACTTGTACCTGAGTAGGGCTGGGCCTGTCCTCACAAAAAAAAGTCTCCGACCCCCTGGAGTGTGTCTGGGGCCAGGGCAGGGAAAAGTAGGGTCTTCAAAGACTGAAATGGGTATAATTATTGGACCTCTGACCTCACATAGTTAGAATGTGGATAGAGGAAATTCTGCCAGGACAAAGAACTGAATGCTGTAGGAGGGACTGCCACTCTGCCTGTTGTTTTTTGTGCTGGCCTGCTGCTTGTTGTGTCTGTCCTGGGAGGGAAAGGCCTGGACTTGGCTTTCTGCATCCTGCTTCCAAATGTTTTCCAGGGGCTTGGACTGAGCTTGCCTCCCGTTAAGAAGTCTCAGGGACATCAAAGTCTTCATCTGCCAGTGCCTGGGCTCTTCTGCTGAGTGTCCTAACTTACCAAGTGGTGCCATCTCCAGTCCCTGGGCCCCTGGAAGTGCAAGGTGGTGATCTGAAGGAGAAAATCCAAGCATCAATGTGCTGTGCTGGAAGAATTGATGCAGCGCCTGCCTCGCAGTTGAAAAATTGACACAACGCCTTTCTCGTGGATGCAGAATCAACAGAGTGCCTGTTTCACCACAGTCCCACCAACACAGTGCGTCTGTATTTTCCACTCATCGTCCCTGGGTGCCGAATTTTCCTCGACCCCTGCACTGCAGTAAGGAACCAAGGCTGCGTATCCGGAAATTGATTCATCGCCTTTCCTGCGAGGACAGAATCAACGCATCACCTCCCCTGTGCAGTAGGGAACCAATGGATTGCTGTGCTTTTCTGGCACCTCACATCCTCTGAGGCCCGCATCATCTTAGTTTTTTACCCATCCAAGGTACTTTGTGCTAAAGATGGATACATCCCTTGAGTCCTATAGATTAAGACTTGCTTAAACTTTGAACAAGATATTTTGACTGGTGTATGTTGGAGTTTCCGCATTTTGATCTTGTTTTACTCAGATAAATATTGTCTATTTTTCTAAACTGGGATGGAGTCCCTTTGTAGTGTTTTCACTGTGTTTCTGTATGTGTGTGTATAAATAATTGACACATTGCCTCAGAGATAAGCCTGGATGCTTGAGCCAAGCTACCAAGGGAGTGAGCAGGGGTTATCTTAGCTGTGTGTGGCTCTCTTACTCTTACTACAGTGAGGGTCCCTACATGAGATTAGAGACCCCATTTCTAATATTATATTTGATGATACATTATATTTTGTAATTTGTACACTTGTATCAGAAACGTTTGAGCACTGATCACCATATTCACCTCGCTGATCACCACTACTTTTTTTGCTGTGTTTTGTATTGTTTAAGATCAATATATTGAAAAATACAATTATGTTTTTAGGAAATCACTTTGTGCTGCCTATTAATGTTACCATAGGGCCCTCTGTTGCTTATAGATTATCAGATAACACAGGTTCCTATGGATTCCAGGGTCTCCCTAGTTCTGTATAACACTTGAATCCGTAAAGCCAGCCATCTGAGCTCTAGAAGCAAAAATATGACCCTCACTGGGAGACTTAATGGCTTTGGCGTAGAAGGCAATGGCCTTCCTCTGATCCACGGAAGGACAACACGTTGCAATCTGCTGGTCACTTAGGAGGTACTAGCTGTCTGGCAAAGGAGCATAAAGAATATGCAGAACATATGACAGCCTTAGCACTACCTATTTTGACTTAGAAATGTCACTGAGAGCTTCTTCTATTTGTCCCCCGGCTCCTCCTAAAAAGCCTTGCCCCTGCCACTGTTGGGGAGAGAAACAGTTTGGTTCCTGTTAGATGGAAGCAGAGCTTATCCAAATAAAAGAGTTGCCAGGGAGCTGAACCGGGACCTGCCTGGTGGCAGAAGGTGTCTTCCATTTTGAAACAGAGGCTCCTGGGTAATGTTACATTAAGGCAAAGAGGAAGTGCTGCAAAATGACTTTGGCATGGAACAAGAAATTACCCAAACTGGGTGAGAAAAATTCTCCAATCACTGTCTAGTGCACAGGAATTTACTGGCACCTCCTGACCATATCGACAAAACATTTCTCACCATTGGGGAGACTACAATGAGAAATTTGCCGCTGCTACAGGAAAGATGATTCTGGGCTCCAATGGGAAGAAAAGAACGCAAAGACTCATGACTCCTTCTGGCCACCCAAGGTCTAAAACTGGTTTCTGAGGGGCAAGTGGCTGGCCTCACGGTTGGATGCACAGTGACCCAAAAAAGAAGAAGGCCTCCTGACTCCCAGAGGACCCAGCTGACCACAGAGCACTGGGCCATGCAGGAGACCTGGATGGAGATAGACTGGACCCTTCAGGAGACTTGGCTGGAAAGAGAGCTAGTGCCGAAGCCTCTGCCTTGAGATGCTATATATGCATGTATTGCATGGTATATAACAATTTGTTTCTGCTGAGACATTTGCCCTTGTCCTGCCATTCATAGAATTGACACCACTCCCATGTGTTCCGATTCAGATAATTGGCCTATCTAATTGCACCTTGCGCTTCTCTGTACTAGCTGACACTTACAGCTAGCCACTGTTAATCATTTGTATCAAATGTTTGGCCTCCTCCCTTTCGCTCTTTGCCCCAGCAATTTTGCATTCATCCATTCTTCTTTCAAGCAGACTTGACTCCCTGCTCTAATCCTCCCTTGGCACAAATCCCTTCTGCATGCTCAGAGCAAGGTTACCTGTAATATCATTAATTGTATATGGCACATTACAAAATGTAAAAAGACTCTCAGGGGCAGATTCATGAGAAAATGGCACATCGGTCCCAATGCGCCACTTTTCTTGTATCCTCCTTGCCTCCCCTAACGACACAATGGTTGCCCTGTGTTTACAATTGGCGCACCATGGAAGTCATTACAACAACAGTGTCATCATATTTGATTCTGTTATTGCACTTTGCTTCACTAGCATCAAAAATGTTGACGCTCGTACAGCAAAGCACAGAAAGACTCATAGATTATTATGGGTGTGTCACTTTAACGCCTGCCCTGAGCAGGCATTACAAATAATGGAAAAAATGGCGAAGTGAAATCTTGTACATTTCATTGTGCCATTTCTTCAGGCCTCCCTGTGTGGGAATGCCCCTCCTTGCATACATTATGCCTGACACAGGCATAATGTGGCACAAGAGGTTGTAATGTGGTGCAGTGCCTGCATTGCGCCACTTTGTAAATATGGTGCGGGGGAATGGCCACCTTTATGCCGCCTTAGCATCATAAAAATGATGCTAAGGAGGCATTAAGGCAGTGCTAGGGGCTTCTAAACCTGCCCCTTGGTATTAAAATAGCACTTGCACAATGTGTGCTACAGTATGAAGTACCCACCTGGTTGTGCACGGTGCCCTTTGTTATAGTAGCTCTATGTCCCCGACCCCATGACTACTGTAGCTCATCTTCTTTAATTATAAGCTTGTAAATAACAGAGATGTGGTATTGTTTTTAACTTTTGGAGCTCACCTACTTTTCCAACACTATGAGGTTTCTTTTGTTCTCTACTCCTATTTCGGTATGGCCTACCCTATGCTGAAGCGTAATTATAATTAATAAGAGTGTGCTACTAAAAGGAAATTAAATAACGTGTTTAAAATGTGTAATTCTGAAAAGAAGTGTTTTAGAAAAACGTGTGCTTTATAAAACATGAGCACTCTGGTGGTAGCCATAAATCTAGTTTGACAAAAATAATAAATAACTGTCTAAAGAAATCTATATTTTTTGGTTTATTATTAAATGTATTAAAAGATTAATAGTTTGAAAATTATGAAATGTTTAACTATGCATGTTTTAGAATTCATCTTAAAAAGGCCTCATGTTAGAAATAAATGCAGCTGCAATGCTTGTTGTGAAATTATTTTTCAAAGCTCACTGTAGAAAAGTTTTGTTCTTATGTTGCAACATTTGTCTGGTTTCCTGAAGATAACATGTTTCCTGAAAATAACATGTGGTTGTGAAACAAGGGCTTACTGAATTTCTGAATAGGCTTTATGTGTAATCTGCAACATTTATATTTTGCTGCGGAAACTGGTGACTGCATGGAGGAAGGATGAACTAATGGTGAACTCAAAAAATGAAAAGGTTACAGCAGAGAACGTGGAGTGAATTCAATTGGCTTTTGACCCCAACCACCCATAGACTGGCCAATAGACTTTCAGCTAGTTGCTTTCTAGGAGTTTAATATAACAAATTAAGATTATGTAGAGTTTCCGAGTTCTGCTGCTCATGTCAGGGCAGACTTCTTCTGTTCCTGTTTGCCTTGCAGCTCTTAGCTATGTTCAGATGTGCTTTTATTATTGCTAGTGTAACAATATGCAGTGTGTTTTAGCTTTCTGCCACTGACAGTTCAGATACGTGAAGGCCAAACATTACTGAACTGTTTTGTATATTATCACTGACCAATGAAGATGACAGAAGGTGCTCCACTGATGAAGACATTGCTGCCTGCTGATCCATTTAGGAGAGGTATTACCACATTGCACATTTGTCTTTCTTGTTAATTTTTTTATGTGTTCTTTTTAGAAACCCAAACACTGTTTTTGGTTAGTGCCATAGTCAGATCTTTTTCCAAATACATTTTTGTCTTGTTTTCTTTTTGCATGAAGCCCAGACATGTTTATCAGATTAAAGTGATAGCTAAGGATGCACATTCTAAATTTGACTGTTTTGTATAAATTGATTGTAAACAATTCATCTGCAATAACTGAATGTATTCTGTGACTATTATTCATTTGCTATTGTTGTTATTCTGCATGGTGGTTCTTGAATGTCTAATGATAAATATTTTGTCTAGACTGAGATACTTCCAAAGGTTTGGTCAGCCTGTTTTATTCATGTACTTTTATCATTTGGTCTTGCATTTGGTTTACGTGATCTTAGCATTGTTAATCTAAAGGGAAATAATTGTCCGAAATGTAATAAACTGGTGTGGAGATTCATTGCCACATGGGTCATGGTGCGTATAAATGACTGACTCTAGTATGAAAGGTGATGTTTATTGATTTGATTTCATTGTTGTAAACCATCTCACCCCCTATCTGAGTCCAAAGGTCTGTGTCAAACCTCTAAGGTTAATTGATGGTTACCCCATACGTATCACCTTCTAAATAAATTATCAGAAGAAATATAAGGCTAGACATGCCCACAAATCTGGTAGCAGAGGATGGTTATGTCTCAATAGGGGGGTTGGTTATGTCTTAATGGGTGGGTTGGTTACTCAATAGGAGGGTTAGATGTCATTTAGAAAGAATTTGAAGATTTTGTTTCACCATTGCTTGATGAAATTTTGAAATTTGGTTTTGCCAATGCTTGTTTGGATGAAATTTGATGTTGCCAATGCATTGAGAGTAATGTACAGAATATTTATAATTCAAATGCTGAGATGAAGAGACCCAATGTGGGAGTCATGTCTCCTATGAATCAGACTTATGACAAAACAGGTCCACTGATTGATCTGAGTTATTCTAGGACTTCACAGAATTTGGGAAAGTCAGATTTGAATTCGAATTTGTTTCTGATGACTCCTGAGACTCTATGTATTACCCCACTGGGCATATCCAATGTAATGTTCTCAGCGTTCCTAGTGTGATTTATGATTGGGTTAGGGTTTTGCGCTTGCACTGCTTTAGCAAATTGCAGGTGAATTGTGATGTTTGAGAGAAATAGGGAGTTTGCGTACACCAATGTAGTTTGCTAGGGAGTATGCGTACTCCAAAGGGTGTATGTAGGGAGGTCGTCGTACTTCAATTGTGTGTGGCGCTTTGTGCTAAAAAATTGCCTATGTGGTTGTTTGATATACGGACTGTGCGTGGTCTAAGAAGCCAGAATATTGAATATTGTACAAGTGTAGGATAGACTTGGTCGTTGTTGTAACTTGTCTGTTTAGTTAGTGAATCGGGCGTGATTGACAAATAGTATTCCTAGAGAGTGTGGTAAAGGGAGTGCGAGTTTGACTGATATTGGTGATTCCTGAGTGCACAAGGAGGAGCTATTGTTAGTCAAAGGTAGAATTTGCTGGTCGAATTTTACTTGCGAATCAGAGAAAGCCAAGGTCGAATGAGTAGTTGTTACAGCTAAAAGCCGCAGTCGAAAATTCCGTAAGGCTCCCGAAGGGATTTTATTTAGCAGAAAAGTTGATGTGTTGATTTTTCTTCAGTGCTCAGAAAATTTTGTGTTAATTTTTGTGAGAATTGTAATTTGGGGAACATGCCACAAGACTTTGTCAGCCGCTGTGTATGTGAGTGTGACATCACTTAAGGTCCGCGCTGAGATAGGTTAATTGGTGGATTGGTTGACAACCGTGAAGGGCTATTGGTCGAGAGAGGGAAGCATAAAAGATTTTGGGATTTAATTACTTCCTGTTTTGAATTTAAATTGTAGTTTTAAGCCAGGTTAAAGTAAAAATTCAATTTTGCAAAGCGTTGAAGAGCGCGCTTAAGGGAGGTGCTTTGATTCCAGTTAGAGTAGGAGAAATTGCCCCACCAGAAGGTACACCTGCATACATCGTAATTGAAGAGAAAGGTACCGCAGCATGTATTTGGTTAAAAGAATGGTGCAAAATTACAGAGAAGGAAGGGAGCTTAGCGTTTCCTGCCAATGGAACTTTTAATATGATAATTTAAAACTATTTGGGCAGAGTGCTGTATGAGGGAAAACCTCCTCCGACACCAGCACAATTTGAAGCTTTATCCATTTAGGGATTAGTGGCCAGGCAACAAGAGAAATAACATTTTGAGAGGAGAATGAGATATGTTGAAAATACATTATTCGAGGCAAGATGGGATAATGTGCAGAAAATCTGGAGAACTGAAACTTTATAGGAGATTGGATTGTTTCCTGCAATTACACAAGAGAAGGAGAGCAGTGTCAGAAAAAAGCCCAAGAAGAAGAGTCCTTACTCTTCTGAAGAAGATGAGTCGAAGTCAGATGAGGCTAGGAAATCATTGACTTATGATGATGATTCAGATGATGATGAATTTATAGCGCAGTTATTGAGAAGTTGTCCTCCACCATATGTAGCACAAGAGGCAATTCCAGGTACTAGTACTGGTCCAAATGCTCCAGCATCAGTTGTAGTAACACAGAGTCAGGTTGCAACTAGTGTTCCTGCTATCACAGTCACTCAGACACCTATGACTCAGGTTGAGCTGCCTGTAGTTTATCCTACAATTCCTGTTGTAAGATCTCTATACCGAGCATGACAGTACCAGTGGTGCAATCATCACAGATGTCACAGATTTATCAGAAATCAATGAGGGTTCAGGTGGAGTCTACGCCTAATTCAATTGCTCCAGTGCTGGTTCAGACTATGCTGAGGTATACACCTGTAACAATATCACAGTTGAATTCTTCAATGTTGTCAGGTCAGAATTCAGGAGTAATTTATTTGAGAAATCAGAATGTTCAATCAAGTCCAGAACTGGATTCATGTCAGCCACACTCGAAAAGTGCCCCATCCACTGGAAGGTGAAGAAGAGTTGTTGGGAGTACCAACAACTATTGAACAGTCTCAAGGGACAAGAAGAGAGACCGTGGAGACAGAAATAGAGACAGTGAAAACTGGTGAAGATCCAGATACTCCTGTAAGAGACGAGATAAACACACCTCTGAGAGATGAAATAAAGGTACTTGAAGTTGTTCAAGCATCAGCAAATGTAACAGGAGAGTTAAGTCACAGGAGAACTCTTCCAGAAGCAGATGATTGGAAAGATCAGTTGAAACAGATCATGTTTCCTGAAGCAGCTGAGGAGGGTGTTGAGGTCAATCAGTCACGTAGATTTGACTCCTCCTGAATTAGCTAACGGTGCAAGTACATCAAGTCAAGGTAAAAATCCTGCAGAATCAAGAAGAGTTGTAAGTCCAGCTTTTCAAAGAAAAGTGTGAAAGAATACAAGTGGCCTAAATTGCAGACAAGTGAGAGTGTTCCAGCTGTACTGTCAACCATAAATGAAGAGCCAGGCACGACAACAAAAGCAGATACAGATGAAGATCTGAGTGAATGGAGAAGTAAGAACAAATCAGAGATCAAAGAGAAAAAGAGTTGCAAATCAAAGGTGCTCAGGTCCTGCATGGGCGTTTTTGACAAGAGATGAGTGGCAACTTGAATTTGTGTCTTTTTGTTTTGATTGTAAGTGTCCAGATCAATATTTTCAAACTTGAAATTACTTTTGAACTGAAATTTGAAACTACATTGCCAGCTGAACAAGAGGGAAATTACATGCTGCAAGTGATAATCACTGTCCAATAGACTATGTTCTACTGAAAGAGACTTTGGGAACTGATTTTTGACAAGCTGATAAACCGTTTTTTGACAAAAGTTCTGAAGAAAAGTTTGAAAGCTGTAAATAACTGCAAAAGAAGATTGAAGATTATTTGTGTTTTAGATTTTTGGCTGCATGGATAAATATTTTATTTTTCTTCCACTTTCTGATTCTTTATAGGTCATGGATAACAATCATAACCGAGTTAAAAAGAATAGGTATTGCAAGTGTATGTGTTTTGCTTTGGGAGCTGTATGTGTGCTAGTATGTTTGTTGTTGATAGTGAGTATGAGTATTCATCATACACCTGAAAATAGTTGCATTAGATCTTTAGCGACTACTACACTTTCAAAGTTAGAAAAGTTTAGCAGGGTTGAGAAATATTTACACTTAGACAACTCACAAGGATATCTTTCTTCTAATGTTTTCTATCGCTTGTTGTATGAATATGTTGAGACGATGAATGTGAGAGAATGCTATATTTGCACGCATTTTCCTTCATTGGTGCAGGAAGAAGTTACTTAGCATAGCTTGCCACTAACATATGGAATTAGTTGTAGTCTTTTACTAACAAGGATTTGTAATCAAGAGTACATACAATATTTCTATTCTAACCTAGATGTTGTGTTTTCGTTTGTTTAGATTGACCAACATTTGAAAAACATAGTTAAGGAGAAAACTATAGATATTGTAGGTGGTTTCTTTGAGCCTACATTAACATTTGGCACAGCTTACACTCATAGAAATAACCTTACATGCTTTTTACGCCAGTAGAAAAAAAAATTCTAGATCAAACTGATGACAGGAGAAAGGCATTGAAGGAGAAAATAGAGAAAGGGTTACTGAAGAGGACATTTAAAAATGACTATGCATTTAGTGAAACTAAAACCCAAGGGAAGCTCGCTCTAGACGTTAAACATGTGGGAAAACTGTGTATTTAGAGACCTCAATCCAGAACTAATAATAATTTTGTGGGAACAAGTGAGTGCAGACATGTCTTTCTTTTTAAGAATACATGGGACTTTGGCCCTCATTACAACCCTGGCAGTCGGTGTTAAAGCAGCGGTAATAATGCCAACAGGCTGGCGGAAAAAAAAATTGAATCACGACCATGGCGGAAACCGCCAACATACACAGCCACTTTAACACTCCGAACGCCACGGCAGTAGAAACAAACACTGCGGCGGTAACCGCTAACAGACAGGCGGAAGACAAGGTTCCGCCCACTGTATTACAATACGCCTATCCGCCACCTTTTCCGGGGCGGTACCAATGACATCAAAAGCACGGCGGAAACAGGACTTGGAACAGAAACCACTCACCTTTCGACACTTTACAAACAACCAGGACGCCATGGATCGTGAACTACAGGTGCTGCCCATGCTGGTCTACCTTCTCTTGTATCATGAGCAGCAAAGACACTGTTGACGACCACGGTGAGTACTGCACCTAGCACACAGGGGAGGGGGGAGGGAAAAGAGAGTGACACACACACGCAACACGCAACACGCAACACCCCCACCCTCACCCACACAAAAAACACACAAATACATGCAGCAACATTACATATACACCCCGTCACCCCCTGGAAGAACACAAGGCCAAAAGGAAATGATTGTAACGAGTGTAATCAATCAAATATCAGATAGGCCAAAATCAAAAATCAGTATATACAAATATGTACACCATCTACAGAAGTCCGGATATTAATGAAATCATTGTCCGTGGATCAGTGTCCCAAAATGCATGGGCGAAGCCCACACAAGTTACCTGACTCGAAATGGAGAGAATACTGCAGAGGCATCAGATGGAAAATAAACCGGCACCTCAGGGGCAGGGGGGGCACATCAGCCGGATGAATGGACGACGCCACTGCTCCACGAGGGGGCTCCATGCTCACTGAATGGTCCTGGGGAGTGCAAAGCCACAGTCTCTCAAGTCTCTCCAGTGGGTGGTTTGCCCTCTGCTTTATCCTGGGGAGTGCCAAGCCACAGTCTTTCAAGTCTCTCCAGTGTGTGGTTTGCCCACTGCTTTATCCTGATGAGTGCAAAGCCACAGTCTCTCAAGTCTCTCCAGTGGGTGGTTTGCCCACTGCTTTATCCTGGGGAGTGCCAAGCCACAGTCTCTCAAGTCTCTCCAGTGGGTGGTTTGCCCACTGCTTTATCCTGGGGAGTGCAAAGTCACAGTCTCTCAAGTCTCTCCAGTGGGTGGTTTGCCCACTGCTGCATCCTGGGGAGTGCAAAGCCCCAGTCTCTCAAGTGGATGCCTTTCTCCACTGGTTTTGGAGGGGGCTTTGTGCCCAGAGTGCTTCATCCTGCCAAGGACTGAGGTAGTGGATGTGAATCTCCACTGGTTCTGGAGGGGGCTTGGTGCCAAGAGTGCTTCATCCTGCCAAGGACTGAGGTAGTGGATGTGAATCTCCACTGGTTCTGGAGGGGGCTTTGTGCCCAGAGTGCTTCATCCTGCCAAGGACTGAGGTAGTGGATGCCTTTCTTCACTGGTTCTGGAGGGGGCTTGGTGCCCAGAGTGCTTCATCCTGCCAAGCCTGAGGTAGTGGATGCCTTTCTCCACTGGTTCTGGAGGGGCCTTTGTGCCCAGAGTGCTTCATCCTGCCAAGGACTGAGGTAGTGGATGTGAATCTCCACTGGTTCTGGAGGGGGCTTGGTGCCCAAAGTGCTTCATCCTGCCAAGGACTGAGGTAGTGGATGTGAATCTCCACTGGTTCTGGAGGGGGCTTGGTGCCCAGAGTGCTTCACATGCAGTGTGGCAGGTCCCCTTTCCCTCACCTGGGTGTGTGTGCCACGAGATTGCCTGGGAACAGGTAGCATGATACTCCATGAAGGCAGAGACACACTCCACCCTGCTGCGACTTCGCCTGCCACCTGCTGGTACAAACAGTGCTGGGAGTCATGCCTCATGTATGCTGGGCAGGGTCCAGGATGTCTCCTGCAGCCTCAGATGGCTGCCCACTGGGGATGATTGCCATGTCAGCTGTGGTGGCACTGTCTGAGCGTGTTGCAGGGCTGGTGGTGGTCGTTGCGTCTGTGTCTGTGGCGGAGGTGCTGGCAGTGGTGCATGTGCCTGCACCTGTTGAGGGACACAGCAGGACGTCTCCTGCAGCCTCGGACGGCTGTCCACTGGGGATGATGCTGGGGACAGATGCAGAGGCAGCAGACGTGCATGTGGCAGTGCTGGTGGAGGTGCTGGTGGTGGTGCAGGTGGCGGTGCAGGTGGCGGTGTCCACCGCTGTACAGGTTGGTGTTGTGGTTGACAGAAGGGGTGACTGTGGTCCCTCAGCCAGAGCCTCCCTGCCCTGTCCTGACCTGCTCTTCGCCTTGTGTCCCTTCCCCACCTTTGATGTCGCTGCTGGTGCCTTGCCACTGTCCCCTTTTGGCGTATACCGCCAATGGATTACAGCAGTTGTAAGACCGCTGCGTTTATTCGTGGTTCGTGATAGCGTGGTTGTATTCTTGTTGGCGTGACGGTGTAGGTTTTGGTATCGCCAGTTTATCATTGACCTTTGGTGTGGCGGACTTGTGTGGGTGTCTGTATTGTGGTGGTTCCGAGATGTGGGCCGTAATACCTGTAGCGGAATTCCGCCTCCGCAACGGTATATTGGCGGTTTTCAGCACGGTGGAAAGCGGGATTTACCACCAGGGTTGTAATGAGGGCCTTTATGTTAAATGGACAGGACCCTGTCATTCCTCAGGTACATTACATCTGTAGAACGAATGCTTATTATCGTCCCCCAAGGGGATGGTATGGTACTTGTTATTTGGGAGATGTATTCCCGAAAATTTGCCAGATTGACAATATAAATGACACACATAACTCAAATGAATTGCAGAAACCAAGATCAAAAAGAGAAACTTATTCTGAAATAATTGGGGATATATTTGGAGCAATTATTCCTTCTGTAGGAGTTGTTCAGAATGCTCTAAAATTTTGAAAATTGTCTACTATTGTGGATAATGTGATTTTTCTGGGGCTGTAGTTTTAATGGATACTGAAATGGCTGTGGTGAGATCAATGGTTCTTCAGAATCGACTTGCTTGAGATATCCTTTTAGCAAAGGAGGGCGGACTCTGCCAGATGCTAAAATTGAAACATTGTTGTACTTACATTCCAGACAATAGTAAAGGAATTAGAAATTTTGTTTAGAACCTGATAGATTCTAATTCAGATTTAAAAGATCTAGAAGAGCTAGGGGTTTGGGAAAATGTTAGCAAAAGTGTTACAAAAGTGAAAAATTGGCTGAGTAATCTTGGTAAGGGTATTGTGGGAAAAATATTGAAAACATTATTAATTGTGGTTGTATGTGCCACTTATGTGATCAGATTTTACAAATTGTACACACTGATTAAAAGACAAAAGATAAAAAATTAACAGAGGAGGGAAGAAATTAAACTAGAGAAAATGAGAAGCAGATATTTTCATGATTTGGGAAAAAAACAAGAAACACTAGATATTGTAGACAGACCTTTAACTGACACAAGCATTAATATAAATATTGAGTATATTTTGTGACAACACATATAGTCATCAGATGAGGGATTGCAGGAGTGTAAACATCATTAATAAAAGTGTGCTACTAAAACAAAATTAACTTATGTGCTTTAAACGTGTAAAGCTCAAAACAAGTGTTTTAGAAAAACTTGTGCTTTAGAAAACATGAGCACTCTGGTGGTAGCCACAAATCTAGTTAGAGAAAAATAATAAATAACTGTCTAAAGACATTTATTTTTGTTGATTTATTATTAAATATATTAAAAGATTAATAGTTGGAAAAGTTATGAAATGTTTAATTCTGCATGTTTTAGAATTCATTTTAAAAAGGCATCATGTTAGAAATAAATGCAGCGGCAATGTTTAAACTGCTAACGTTGTGAAATTATTTTTCTAAGCTCACGGTAGAAAAGTTATGTTCTTATGTTGCAATATTTGTCTGGTTTTCTGAAGATAACATGTACTCCTGAAATAAAGCCTTACTGAATTTCTGAATATGCTTTATATGTAATCTGCAACATTTGTGTATTGCTGCAGAAACTGGTGACTGCATGGAGAAAGGATGAACTAATGGTGAACACAAAAAATGAAAAGGCTATAGCAGAGAACGTGGAGTGAATTCAATTAGCTTTTGACCCAAACCACCCTATAGATTGACCAATAGAGTTTTAACTAGCTGCTTTCTAGGAGTTTAATATAAAAGAATTAGGTGATGTAGAGTTTCAGAGTTCTGCTGCTCCTGTCAGGACAGGCTTCTTCTGTTCCTGTGTGCCTTGCAGCTCTTTGCTGTGTTCAGATGTGCATTTATTATTGCTAGTGTAATAATATGCTATGTGTTTTAGCATTCTGCCACTTGCAGTTTAGATACATTAAGGCCATACATTACTGAACTGTTTTGTATATTGCCACTGACCAATGAAGATGACCAGAAGGTGCTCCATTGATGAAGACATCGCTGCCTGCTGATCCATTTAGGAGAGGTAAAACCAAATTTCACATTTATATTTCTTGTTAATTTTTTTATATGTTCTCTTTTAGAAACCAACCACTTTTTTTGGTTAGTGCCATAGTCAGATGTTTTTCCAAATTAATTTTTGTCTTCTTTTCTTTTTGCACGAAGCCCAAACATGCTTATCAGATTAGAGCAATAGTTAAGGATGCCACATTCTAAATTTGCCTGTTTTATATAAATTGATTGTAGACCATTCATCTGCAGTAACTAAATGTATTCTGTGACTATCATTCATTTGCTATTGTTGTTATTCTGCATGGTGGTTCTTGAAAGCCTAATGATAAATATTTTGTCTAGACTGAGATTCTTCCAAACGTTTGATCAGCCTGTGTTATTCATGTACTTTTATCATTTGGTCTTGCTTTTGGTTTACGTGATCTTAGCATTGTTAATCTAAAGGGCAATAAATGTTTGAACTTTACTAAACTGGCGTGGTGATTGATGGCCACATGGGACATGGTGCGCATAAATTACTGACTCCAATATGAAAAGTGATGTTTATTGATTTGATTTCATTGTTGTTAAATCTCACCCCTATCTGGGTCCAAAGGTCCATGTCGACCTCTAAGGGTAATTGATGGTTACCCTATACGTGTCACCTTATAAATAAATTATCAAAAGAAATATAAGGCTAGAAACGCCCATACCTATGACTATCTATACCTCTCAGTCTAGGGGAAACTAAATAAAGACTACAGCAGTGTCGAGAGTTTGATTACTCCATGATCAAATTGGTCCATAGTGATAAACATAACCATGTTATACCTAACTTAAATGACTTTTTCTGAAGAGGCAAGGTACCATCAGTAATAAAATCTCTAGAGGTGAGTTGTGGGGGGAAATGTTGCAAGACCCATCGTGACACTAAATATGTTTCTCATTTACCATCCCTGTGAGTTTTTTAAAGTATATCTGAATTAAATACTAGTACATCTAGGGTTATAGTCATGCATGATTACTCCATAGGATCAGTATTAGAATTACTGATATTGTCCAAGCCGGATAGTGCACACATTCAGCTTCTCACAGTTTTTATATCAATGTCAATACTGGCAGTTACATGACCTGGGGGACTACGGAGGTTAACTGAAGCCTAATAATGATTGTTATCCAGGGTCAGTGCTGTTTGAGGGGCAAAAAGAAAGTACACTGAAAGAAAGGGGAGCTGCTCTATGTGCATGAATCTTGACCAGTGTCATTTAGTCTGCATAGTCTTGTCCTTTATGATTTGGTTTATGCATATAGTAGGGCACAATGATTGATTATATTTTGTCAATAGTTCCAGTAGCTCCCAAGCCATACTGTGGCCCTCATTACAAGTTCAGCAGTATTTACCACCGACTGTGCTGGCAGCCACCAACAGACTACCGTGGAGGTGGTAAACATACCACCGTAGTATGAGTAAAAAAAAAAAAACTACCAGAAAACAGACACTTTACTGATACCACCAGGCCAAACAATGGTGGCAAAGAGGCAGTTTGGCAATCACCACGCCCACAAAAAAACACCCTCCAAATTACGACTCACAAATCAACACAGCGGTCTTTCAACTATGGTCTTCCATTGGCGGTACGGACCACTGCGTTCAAAAAATGAACTCCCTTCGAACACCACCCACAATGGACAAATTGAAAACCCCACACCTGATAAACATGCACACACTTCACACACACACCACTATAAAATACACACCCAAAACACCCACGATCCTTTGCAACGCCGACCTGCTGCCACACAACTCACGGCCACCAGGAGGAAAATACCACTCACCCAACATGCACTCTTGCACATCCCAGATGCCCCACAAATCACACAACTCAATAACACACAAGCACGCATCCCACAAGACCACCACACAACACCTCCACCCCTTCCACTAAATCACACACACTCCACTCCTGCAAACAACACCAATACATCCACAGCACTCATATCCACACATAACACACCATGGCACCCCCTAAGCACCCCCGCTTCACTGACAGGGAGTTGCAGACCATGGTGAACAAAATAGTCAGGGTAGAGCCACAGCTGTTCAGTGCACAGGTCCAGAAGACATCCATAGCTAGGAAAATGGAGCTATGGCAGAAAATCGTCAGCAAGGTGAATTCAGTGGGCAGCCATATGTGCACAAGGGACGACATCAGGAAGAGGTGGAACGACCTGCGGGGGAAGGTCCATTCCATGGCATCACGTCACCAGATTGCCATCCAGAAGACTGGGGTGGTCCCGCACCTTCTCCCCCGGATTTCACAGACTGGAAGGAGAAGGTCATGACTATCCTGCATCCGGAAGGCCTCACTGGCCTCACAGGAGGACTGAACTCTGGTAAGTCACTAATACACCCCTCCCACTATGTACACCCATAACGCATGTCTCCCCCTCCCCTTATCGCTACCCCAAAACACCCTATCCCATACCCATCCCACACCCTCAATTACTTATACCCATATCCCCTGAATGCCCACGCCACCCCACTAACACCTAACCAAAGTCTGTGCACACAACCACCACTCCCTGCAAGTAACACTTGAAACTCTACAAGTCCCACAATGCATCACATATCCCTCCATTAACTATGCAGAAACACCCATCCAAAAGGGTGTCATGCATGCAGATGAATGGGGATGAAAGCACAACAAACAGGTGGCAACTGCTGACAGGGACATGTCAATGGCAGGATAGAGACCATCAAGTGAAGGAAAGACATGCCACTGTTAATGTGTGATTGTCAAACACAAAATGAATATCCACTATAGATAACTACCTGACTGTCAATGCCATATCCGCAGAAGCATATGAATACTACAACCACCCAGCTGAAACACATTCAAAACCCTGCAGGACACACAATAAAATGTACTTTCTCTACACAGGTACTACTGCTACTGCCAGCCACCAGGAGGTGCCAGGAAGCCAGTACCCCAGCAGAAGAAGGCCCCAGTGATGACAGTCCATCGAGATGTCTGGATCTGGATGATCACCCTGACCTACTGGGAACCTCTGGTCAGTCACCCTCCAGAAGCCCCACCCAGGTCACCACACAGACCCCTACAACTCAGCCACTACCTACAGCTGTGGCCCATCACTACCAAACTAGTGTCTCCAGGCCATCTGCAGTCTGCCCACCTGTACAGGGACCGGAGTCACCAACAATTACCAGGCAAGGCGATAAAGGTCCTGGTGCAAGTGGGAGTGAGCACACTGTGCTGGAGATACAGGCCCAGGTGGCCAGGACCAGTGGGAGGGCATCTTTGGGCCAGGGGAGGAGCAAACCAGGGAAGCGACTGGCCAGGAGGCCATCTCCAAGGCCCTAGGGGCATACCACCACTCTCAGGACAGGATGGGCCAGATACTGGCCACTTTGCAGGAGAAGCAGAGGCTGCAGAATGAACACCATCAGGAGGCCATGGAGCAATGGCAGGCCTACAATGTCACCATGGCCTCCATCAAAGGGGTGCTACAGGACATGACAGCAGTCCTGCGTGAGTTCTCCACCTGCCTGCAGGCCCCTTCCACTAGCCAGAATACACCCCAGCCCTCTACATCTGTTGCCGCTAGTGGAATGGCGGCTCTAGCAGAGGACACACAAGCCACCAGCTCCCCTCCCTCTGTAGCCCAGGAACCCCCATGCAAATTTGGCCAGCAAGCCAGACATCCGTCAGAGACTGTAGCCAAGACCAAACCCACCGCCAGGAAGTGAGCCTCTCCTGAACTGTCTCCCTTGTGTGCCACTGAGACACCTTGTTGACTTTCTACTGTCATTGCTCCATTTTCCTATGCCCCCATGGACTCTACATCTGCACTACCAACAGCTTTGGACACTAAACTGACTATTTCATTCACCATCTGCCCACTTCTTTGCACTTCTTCGTCCTTTTTTTTGAACCACCAAAGAAAACACTGTGAAATCACAGCCAATGTATTTGTGCTTTATTCACTCTGCATGCATTTTCAGAACAACTTTTTCTATGTGGAAATTTGCATATTAACTTTTCATTGGTTAGTCTGGTAGTATGCAGAGATGTATTTGTTCAAATGTGAAGAAATGGGTTTCCAACACTGTCACCAAGCATGTCAAGGTCCTCCATCAACAAGGCATTGTAAAGGGAATTCCACCATAAAAAGACCTGTGAGTAAGAGAAAAGTACCTCACATTTAGATACATTTTTTCTAATAACATGTACCTGCTTAGTTAGCAAAGTAAAACATTGTCTGAGTACATTTGCATCTTCACTTACAAGTATTTCCTATGTGTAATCTGCACTACACACAACACAGTAACTCTACATGGCAGCTTTGCAGAAATGTACACCTGTAGAGGTCACCTACAACAGTTAAGTTTTGCACCACCCAAAATGTGAGGGACTCCAGGTGGGTTTGCTGGTACTGAGGATATGTTGAGGACAAAACAGTGACTGCAAAACAGAGTCACATTCTTCCTTCCACTCAGCATGTACAAACAGTTCACAGATCAGAAGGCATAGAATCAAAGTGTGGCACACATAACTTGTGTGTAAATAGTTCTTTGAGGAGTACCCAAACACATGAAGCAGTAAAGGTCCAGTGACTGTACAAACATTTTTCCACACAAACACTGCACTACCCTGACCAGTGAGTGTCATATCAGAATAGAGAAGAAACATATGAATGTAAAGGTGGTGAAAACACAGGGCAAATTGCACCTTATACTCATTGGAAGTAGAGCGAGATGAGCTGATTTCTGGAGATAACATCATCCTCCTCCCCTTCTTTATCGCTGTCCTCTGTCCCCTCTGCTTCCTCTGGTGAATTATATCTTCTCTACTCTTCCAATAATGGAACATGCCTTCTCAGTGCCAAATTGTGCAGCATGCAGCAGGCTGCGATGATCTCACAAACCTTGTTTGGGGAGTAGCACAGGGACCCGCCAGATGTAGGCAGGCACCAGAATCTTGCCTTCAGTTGTCCAGATGTCCTCTCAATGACTCTTCATGTCCTGCCATGTGCCTCATTGTAGCGATTGTCACCCTCTGTCCTGGGATATCTCACTGGTGTCAACATCAAGGATAGGTTAAGATAGCCAGAATCGCCTGGGAAGAGTGGGCATGCATAGCACACATCATCGCTGTACAGTTGGTAAAGAGAATGAAAGGCAGGTTGCTATTTACTTTCATATGACATCATATTCACCTACAAGCCAGGATCTCTCTCTTTGTAGTTGTGCCATCATGTGTGGGACACTGCTGTTCCCTAATATGTAGGAGTCATGCACAGATCCTGGGAATTTGGCAGTCACGTTTCTCATTCCTATACACTTGTTCTTTTACCCTGGGTGGAATTAAGGGAATATGGGTGTCATCTATGGCCCCAATTACATGAGGAATGTGTGCAATGGAATAGAAATCAGGTTTCACAGCGGGCAAATCAGCCCTTTGGGGAACTTTTATGTAGCTGTGGAAGTGTTTCAGCAAGGCAATGAGGACATCCCTTAAGACATTACTGAGCATTGGCTGTGATACACCTGCTGCCAAGCCCACTGTCACCTGAAATAACCCATTGGCCAAACAATGTAGCACAGATAGTACATGTACAGTTGGAGGAACAGCATAGGGATTACGTAGAGCTGGTTGTAGATCTGGCTCCAATTGGGCACACAGTTCACAAATTGTCATCTGGTTCAGACGGTAGGTCAGTAAAATGTGGCGCTCCTCTATGGTTGCCAGGTCAAGTAGGGGCAAGTACATCAGTGCATTCCTCAGTTTCCAGATGGGTCGGTTTCTAGAGAGGGCCAAAGCACATTTGTCACCATCACAACACATCTGACTTATGTATTGGCGCACACAACTGCAGTATTTTAGCCTTCAAATAATGGAAGGTTGTTGAAAGCGTACACTGTGACAATCTGTGAGTGAGACATTGTGATTCACCATACATATGCATCCAACTAGTGCCACACATCACATATAACATGTATTGCTTTGTATGACTGATGAACCAATGAGTCACATTACAATACTACAACATGGACAGTGTGTAGATAGTGTAGTTAGAGAAATTTTTCTGCTAAATTGGCAGTTGCCTGTCCTACATGCAGAGGACAGATGAAAGTGCCATCACTCCTCTGGCATTAGTCGTCATGGCGTTAGGCGGTCTGTACCACTGTGCAACTCCTCATTGGTTAACATTGGTGTCTTTGGGGAACAGGGGCCAATCATGATCACCGCCGGTAGTGACAGTGCACACTGCCGCAGTCGTCACCCCCATTTTATGTTCCCCTTGTCACTTAGCTCCTGAACCTCAACACAACCACAACTCCACTGCATGTGCTGCCGTGTCCTGCATCTGGTTGGGACGCTGGCACATGTGACAGGGGATAGGGCCCCAGCCTTCACCCAAGACAAGCTCGCCAAGCTTGTGGACGGGGCCCTACCCCTGTATGCAAATTTGCATGGGTCACCAGAGGAGCAGGTGAGTGGATTAGCAGAGTACTTGAAATGAGAGCGATTGTTGTAGGTGCATGTGTGTGTGAATGTTGGATGACCAAGCAAATAGGAGTAGTGGGATGGGGTATATATGCAATTGTAGCAATATGAGCAATGTATGCTGGAATACTTTCAGTAAGATTGTATCCTATGTCAGTATGAGGTAAGTCTACATAAATGTGTGTTCCTCTGTGTCTCACATGCAGGTTAGCTCCCATCAGAAGAAGGGTCTGTGGTGAGTCATCGCCAAGGAATTGCGGACCCTGGGGGTCCATAGTTGGCAGAGCACCCACTGCAGGAAATGGTGGGAGGACCTGAGACGCTGGGCAAAGAAGACTGTGGAGGTCCAGCCGGAGACGCCCTCACAATGAGGGAGAGGTGCATGTTGGACCCTGACCACCTAATGGGACACATACTGGCGGTGGCCAACGCAGAGTTGGATGGGCATTTGTAGGCAGCACAGCAGCCACAAGGGGATGAGTATTCACACTGTTCCTACTGCCAAATGTAGTGAGTAGGTTGCAGGTGATGGTGAGATGGTATGCTGTTTCAGAGACTCTTAGATGTCAGAGTATGCAGGTGGTCAGCTTAATGTCCGGGTGTTGGACCTGGCCCTTTTACAGGGTCATTCCCAAGACTTTTTGCCTTTTGCCTCCTTATTTTTCTGAAGTTTGTTGGCTGACGTTATGACTCTGAGCACTTTTTAACTGCTAACCAGTGCTAAAGTGCTTGTGCTCTCCCTTGTAAAATTGGTATGATTGGCTTATACCTAACTGGCATATTTAATTTACCTATAAGTCCCTTGTAAAGTGGCATCCCTATGCCTAGGGCCTGTAAATTAAATGCTACCAGTGGGCCTGCAGCACTGCTTGCGCCACCCACTGAAGTAGCCTCTCAAACCTATCTCAGGCCTGCTAGCGCAGGGCCTGTGTGCACAGTTTTCTGCCACAGGGACCTGACATTTAAATTTACTTGCCAGGCCCAGAACTACCTTTTTACTTCATGTAAGTCACCCCTAAGGTAAGCCCTAACTAGCCCTATCGGCAGGGTGCCATGTATGTAGAAGGCAGGACATGTGCCAGGTTGCGTGGCCTGTCCTGGTAGTGACAAACAGCCTAACTTGTTGTCTCACTGCTGTGACTGCTGCCTTCTCATAGTATTGCATTAGAGATGCCCTGCCTTATGTGTAAGGGGTATTGTCTGATTTATGAGGGGTAGCGTCCGCATGTTTCGTATGGTTGTGATAGTGATAAGAAATGCTGCTTACTGGTGTAAGTGTATTTTTTATTACTATTACAGAAATGCCACTTCTAGAAAGTGTGCATTTATCTGTGCTTATGACTCTGGTGTTTTTGCAGCTTGACTCCAATCCATGTCTGGGCAGACTGACAGTTGGGGCATTGCGCATACTTTTCAGCCAGCCTGTACACAGGGAGGGTGGGTGTGTCACAGAGGTGCATCTACATATTGTATGGTTTTCCTGGGCTGAGAGAAGGGAGAGGCAGGGGCACACCTGCATTTGTAAAGGCTGTGCCTTGGCCTCGCACAATAGGGTTGTTTACCCCCCACTGATGTTCGGAGCCTGTGCTGGAGGAGAGAAGAGGCACTCCCAGAACCAGTTGTAGCTGGTTGGAAACCCCTCTCCTCCTCATTGTAAGAGACACTGCAAACTTAATATAAGTACAGGGGAATTTTCCCCACAATGTAGACATTCTTGGGACTCCAGAGTCTTACTAGAAACTGGACACAGGACGCTGCTGAATGAACTTACCAGGACCACCTTGGACTGCTGATGCTGTGCTGACCTGTGACCTGCCTGGTCACTAGGAGGAACTGCCACCATCTGCATCCCTTGTGCTGGCCCGTTGCTACCCTCCCTTTTGTCTCCAGGGGCAGGGTGCTGTGGCCCCTGACCCTTGTAACTATCCCAAGCCCAAGGAGTGCTTCTTGTTTTCACCTTTAGCACCTGGAGAGCACTTGGCTGTGCCCCTCTGCGCTTTCTAAATGCACACGCTGTGAAGAAAATTCACTGCCGTGGCCCGGGCTAAATAATAGTGCCCTCATGATTTGAAAAGCGCTCCCTTGCCGATGAGGATCATCGCCGCGACCTGGTAGACTGCCTTCCATCAGCGCGAGTGTTGCGCTGCCCTTGGGACCCCCGGGGCACTTCTCAGTCATGGAAAGGAGCAAGCGCGCTCCTATTGTGCCCCCCGGGGGAAGCGCGCTTTGAGGAGCACCCCCGGGGCACACGTCAGCACCTGTTTGTGTGCTGCCTTCCTCGCAGATAAGGGAAGGCAGCAGAGCAGCTCGCGCACAGTATCGGGTGCGGCCGCGTGTTTAAACAGAGGGGAAGCCTCATTGGAGAGGCTACCCCCTACTCCCTCAAGCCCTTGGAAGGTGCTGAAAGGCATCCGCTCGCGAACTGGGGAAGGAGAACCTCATTGGAGGTCCCCCAGCCGCTGAGCCCCACTCCCTGGTTACCCGGCCTGGCCTTGATGAAAACAGAGAAGGGAGGCCTCACCGGGGGGCCCTTCCTGTAGCCCCCATTGGTTTGTTGGGCTGCCTTGCCCCTCCTCTTGGTGGCAGGGCCCGTGGAGGCCCGGGGGCCCACAGATATCGCAGGCCCCAGGAGGGCCCCATTAGGAAACCAGAGAGGGTGCCGATCGCCCCTCTCACCTAGGAGTCACGTGTGGCCCCCATTAAGTGCATAGGAGTGCCAGGGGCCCCTACCACGACCTTCAAAGCACTAGGAGTGCCGGGTTCTACCAAATAATGTACTTTTGGGGAAACTGGTAGGGTGGTATGCCCCAGGGTTATCTTCCTAAAGATATAGATTTTCTTTATGTCTTGCCATATGTGCTCTAATGTTCCTTTTAGGGATATGTATGATGTATATATGATAAGTTAATTTATTCACTGTGATTCCTGACTACTGCTTATGTTGCAGAATCCTGAGTACTCACGTGTTCTAATGTGACAACTGCTTATTCCTGCAGAGTGTTAGTAACTTGTGTAACATTCTGACAACTGCTAAAGTAGCAGGGTATTACTGACGTGTAATGTTTGATCTAATTATGTTTTGTGCAATACAGTTTATTTTTACTTACCTCATTGTTGTGTTTACTTTGTGGTGTACATCTTGCATCACGTGTGTTGTGTGTGTTGTGCAAACACTTTACACCTTGCCTCCGGGTTAGGCCTGACTGCTCGTGCCAAGCTACCACGGGGGTGAGCAGGAGTTATCTTGGAGGTGTAACTCCCTTGCCCTGACTAGAGTGGGTGGGTTCTGCCTGGCTTAGGTACATACCACAGCCAACCAGAAACCCCATTTCTAACACCAGGGTTAGTTACTTTGCTGTGTAGGTGGTATGTGTACCCAGGTAATGTCTGGGTAGAGCTGTCATTCAAGTTTTGCCCTTGTTCTCTTGTAAAGTCATGTAGTTTTAGCCCTTTTATCTGAGCATTAAATGGAGTCGTCAGTTGGTAATGCAGGCTATGTCCATATAATTATGAAGTGCAGCATTGTCAGTGTAGTGAACTCCAATGAGGCAGGTGTAATCCCTATCTATGACACATTCCTGTTCTGAGTAGACTTTAGTGAGGTCAGGTGGTAGGCTACAATGTTCTGTATGTGTGCCTTACAGCAGATTGTTTTAAGTTACTTACACCCTGCTCCCTTTCTTTCTCTCCTCCTTCCCTCCCTGTCCTCTTCTGTCCTTGAGTGCATCAGCAACATCAGGCAAAGGAGTAGAGGTACCGGCGAGTGGGGATGCTGCAGCCCACAGGACCCAGGAGGCAGAGTCCACCGAGGGGACCAGTGGGTTGGAGGGTGAGAGGAGCACCACATAGGAGCCTACTACAACTGCAACATCAAACTCTGATTCTTCCTCTAATGGCAGCTCCTTTGTGGTGGCGGACCCCTCTGGGACCGCCCCAGCAAGATCATCTTCCGCCACGCCCATACCAGCACCGCCCTCCCAGTAGCTCCCCACTGAGTTGTCTGTGCCCTTCGCCACAGGCACCTCTGCCCCTGCCCCAGTCAGCCCTGCTGCCCTCAATGAGGAGGCTATTGACCTCCTGAGATCCATCTCTGTCGGGCAGACAACCATCGTGAATGCCATCTAGGGCCTGGCATCCCAGATGCAACAAACCAATGTCTACCTGGAAGGCATTCACAGTGCCTTGTCTGGCCTACAAAGATAGTTACAGGCTCTGGCCTCCTCTTTGACGGCAGCCAGTGTCCCTAGTACTTCAGTTCCCCCTCCAACCACCACTGCCCCATCCAGCACCCCTCTCCCCTCCCTCATCCCAAGTGCACAATCTGACCAGCATGCACCCAGGACAACACACAAGGCACACAAGGACAAACACAGGCACAACAAATCACACCACAGGCATGCACACACTCACCATTCACCTGCAAACACTACAACAGCCACTTCCTCCTCTGTGTCCCCCACAACCACCTCCCTCACAGTGATCTCACCACTCACACCCGCCAGCACTGCATCCTCACTCCCAGATCCTACTCCCATTGCACTCTTTCCCACAGTCACCACAACAGCCGTCACCCAGAAATGCACCCCAGACACCACGCCTGCACTCACCACAAGAACCATTACAGATAAATGCAGCACACACTCCAGACCTGAAGACACCACCCAAACATACATGATCTACCTGTCTTCTCCCATCCTTTCTTCTCCCGTCCTCCCAAAACACGTAAACGCCCCCACTCAGCCACCCGACATTCATCCTCCTCACAGAAGCAGACTGAGCACACACCTGCATCCAAAACCAGCAAACCTACACGTCCTACGACCACTCCCTCTACCCCCACTTTCAAACCTGTTTCCACAGCCCCTCCTCCTGTTCCTAAAAAACATTTCCCTATCCCGTATTGACCTGTTTGAACCTCCTGGACCACCATGTCGTGTCCCAAAGCTTTCCCTTGGCCTCCTCAAAACCAGTCCCTCAACTTCTGTGATCTCCCATAATATCCCTTCCGGTTCCCATGTCCCTTCCCCAGCCAAAAAGAAGAATGTGAAGAAGCCTGATCCCACTCCCCTGTGTAAGCCCACTCCCCCCATCCACATCAAAGCCCAAACCACAACCCCCTCCCAAGCCTAAGGCCACACCCCTTCCTTCCAAATCTTAGTCCCCACCACCACCCACCTCCCTTATGCCCTAAGGTCCCTGCATGCCTCATTAATGCCCCTGCCCTGTGGAGGCAATGGTCATCAGGAGTCAAGTTGGGGCCTTTGTTGGACTGCCAATTGGGCATCTCTTGAACATAGTTTATTTATTTGCCATGTGTTTATTTACTCAAATATATCTGGACAACGTGCACAGTTGGTCCAATTTTCATTTAGTTGTCTTGCCTTTGAATATGGCTGCCTCGTGTACACAGGTAAGTTTATCGTTTTTATGATCTGTGCATGTGTATTGTGATTGTGTAGCAGCACTACATATGTTCATAGCTTTGCCTCTGTCTGTCTGTATTTGTGTGAGGATTGGTGTATGTGAAGTGGTGAGGTTCAGAGGTGCTGCTGATGGTGTGGGTACATGATTGTGATGTGTGTTTAGTTGTGGTACATGGTGGTAGAAGAGTGTATGGTATGGACGAAGGTGTCATGGTATGGTACCTGTGTATGTGTGGATAGCACTTGTGGTAGTGTGCCTGTCTGCTACCTGATGTCTCTGTCGGAAGTGATTTTGTGGTCAATTTGTCTGTGGGCCATGTAGCTGGTTATGAGTGTTGTGGCGTGTTTACGTATGGTATCGTTTGGTGTGTGAGTGATGTGTGTGTTGGGTGTGGTGTGTATTTTGGCGGTCTGCTGACTCGTAATACGGTGGGCGGTAAGGTTCTTTCTGCCGTCCTGAAGTTTGTCTGCACTGGCGGTACTGGCGGTGAAGTGGCTGTGTTACAGATGGTTCACCCCTGTGGTCATAATACGGCGGTCTGCACCGCCGGCCTAGCCACCTATGTGTTGATTCATACATAAGGTCATAAATTTAATTGAGTTGTATAGTGCATTAATGGCAATCTGGATTACGGTTTCTTTTGATTGGATAACTGTGGAAAAGCTATGTTCATAGTTAATTTCTTTAAAATTAATAAATTGCTTTAAACCCAACCTATGCTTGAGCAGAAGTTCTCTGTATACTGCGATGTCTGATGATTTGTATAGGAATGTCTCTGGGGGGGCTCGCACTGATGAGCGTGGCATTGACCTACCACTCTTGGGGCCATATGTATGAATACATTTTCCCATAGACATAGAATGGGTAAGAACCTTTGATACATTTGGCCCTTGGTGACTAACGATAGGATGAAAAGAACTTAGAGCACCTACAAACAAAACAAATTGTAATTGCTGCTCTGAGGCAAAGTAAGCTGAATCTGAGGTCTTTGGGAGATGGGAGAGGTATATGGGTTGGAAGGATGGCCTCCTGCACATTCACTGCCACTGGCCAGGCGAGATCTCCCTCACCCAGGAATAATAAGCAACAGCAGTGATGTCATAGTGGTGGGTGTAGTGGGCTTCATTGTAGTATGGGGTTTAATTTTGGGCATTAACATCAAGAGCTCAGGGTGTGTTTGCATGACTCCATTAAACAAAAAGGCTGCGGGTGGAGCTGGTCAAAAGACTGTGGGTGGAGCTGATCACTGACCTCTGCCCTGCCTACTTCAATTAACCCACCAACTGCTGTTGTTGCTTACTGACAGGTGGACTGGAGGCTGGAGGGAGGAGACCACATGGTTCAAAGAGAAAGTTATTGCATGTTTTTCAGGGCACACAGTTGAGTTCACATGTTCCAGACCTGATCGGATGGAACACATGAAGGAAAGGTCAGAGTTGATCCCTCAGTCTCTGCCAGTTCTAGCACCTCAAGGGTGAGTTCCCAGTTTGGAGGGACTGTGGGTCGAGAACTGCCCAGTAGAGCAGCCTCATGCTAGGTCTGGGTTGTGAGGGCAATAAGGGATGGGTCTCTTGGTGTCTGATCTCCTATCCTACTGTTGTCTGGAATTTGGCTCTGCCTTCTCTGTCACTTATCTAAATGGGGTGCGGACGATGCACTATTTTGAAGTACCACAGCAACCCTCCCTAACTGGCTTTCCCCAGGGTTAAATATTGCCTTTCTTGGCTGCCTTTTTTTGCAGACGTTGCTTGTGTTATTTTGTTTTGTTTTTTATAGTACATTTCCAAGGGGAGGGTAATGCCTTTCCCACTGCATTGGATGCCAGGCCATTAGCTGGAGGGAAGCTCAGCCCTGTGCATCAACACTAGCAACACAATGGCTGCATTTTTATTTTTCATATGCACACTTACACTGCTGCATGAAATCAATAGCATCCGTGAATGGTTTGTCACCCGCAGTTGTAACAAGATTAAAGGCAGAGGTGAGGCAAAAGGATTTGTTGTGGTTTTTTAGGGTGTTTAGAAGTACTTGTGAGGATACGTGCACTCATCAGTCCAAGATAATGGATGTAGGGTTTTCCCATACAGCAAGATGTGTTAATTGCCATTAAGCTCTCTGTAGTCTCCGATTATGCTGGAGAATGGTGTGGACCACTCACGCCCCTAGGGCCAAGGCCCTAGGACCACTGCGTCTGATGCACAAACTTTAGGTACACCACCAAATACTGCGTAGAATTCAAGAAAACCAAGACAAGAATATTTTTCAACCCTTTATCATTTTATTATTGCCACTCAATACAGCTTATGTTTCTGTAACCAATAGCAACAGCATATTTATTTACCAGTCAATGAGTCAGTATTTCATCACTAATTTTGGATTACTAGTTCAAGGTCAGACTGGGACATAAATTCAGCCCAGCACTAAATTAACTGGCCCCAATTAGCAACAATCAGATAGTTAAATAAAGAACAGCAGCTCAAGAAGGGAACCTGCTTGTCACATGGCTGGTTGCAGGTCGGTTACATGTGCCCCATTCAAAGCCTAGAGTGAAACTCTTCAAGATGGGAGAGATGTGGTGTAACAGTCAGAGCTGCCATCTTTAGAAATGGCGAACCAGGTTTGAGTATCAGCGTCAGCTCAACATCCTGTGATTTTGGGAAAATCAAGTCATCTGCACATGCCTAATTACAAACAAATGGATGTATCCTTATGTAAGCGCTCCAATAACTGGGGGTCGAATTTGCGCTACATAAAACTCCAAAAATAGAGCCTCGCAGCTTCCAAATTCTTTCATCTCACCCCTGTGAAAGCCAGCAGCTAAAAGAGGGAAGGTGGAGTGGCATGTTTTTGACAAAAACGAGCCTGGTGGCCCCAAGATTCCTAAATATCTCAGGTAGTGATTCCATTACCTCCTCGTAATCTTCATTAGCCTGATTCGTAGTCCTCCTTGCAGAGTCATAACCATACCAGAGGGCTGCGCGGACCTTTGTTAAGCCACCAACCCCCTCATCTATGTCCTTTTCATGGCAGTCCTAACCAAGTGAGGATGTACCGAGGGGCATATTTATACTCCGTTTGCGCCGAATTTGCGTCGTTTTTTTCGACGCAAATTAGACGCAAAACTAACTCCATATTTATACTTTGCCGTTAGACGCGTCTAGCGCCAAAGTTCATGGAGTTAGCATAATTTTTTGGCGTGAAAACCTTCCTTGCGTTAATGATATGCAAGGTAGGCGTTCCCGTCTTAAAAAATGACTCCGATGCTATTGCGTCGGATTTATACTCCCGGGCAAAAATTACGCCCGGGAGTGGGCGGGTCTAAAAAACCCGCATTTGCGCCGGATTTTAGCGCCTGGGTCAGGGCAGGCGTTAAGGGACCTGTGGGCTCAGAATGAGCCCAGAGGTGCCCTCCCCTGCCCCCAGGGACACCCCCTGCCACCCTTGCCCACCCCAGGAGGACACCCAAGGATGGAGGGACCCACCCCAGGGACATTAAGGTAAGTCCAGGTAAGTATTTTTATTTTTTATTTTTGTGGCATAGGGGGGCCTGATTTGTGCCCCCCTACATGCCACTATGCCCAATGACCATGCCCAGGGGACAGAAGTCCCCTGGGCATGGCCATTGGGCAAGGGGGCATGACTCCTGTCTTTGCTAAGACAGGAGTCATTTCAATGGGGGATGGGCGTCGTAAAAAAATGGCGCAAATCGGGTTGTGGCGATTTTTCTGCCTCAGCCTGACTTGCACCATTTCTGGACGTCCATACGCCATTTTCCCCCTACGCCGGCGCTGCGTGGTGTACGTCGTTTTTTTTAACGCACACCAGACAGCGCCGGCGGCTAACGCCGGCTAACGTCATTCAATAAATACGGCGCCCGCATGGCGCTTCAGAATGGCGTTAGCCGGCGCTAATTTTTTGGTCGCAAAACTGCGTTGGCGCAGTTTTGCGTCAAAAAGTGTAAATATGGGCCCAAGTCACTGAAAACAATGCACCAACAAGATGCTGCAGAAAGGATTTCATTCATATCATTACTTGGACCCCAAATTCTGGAACTCCTTGCCAGATGTGTTAAGGACATGTAATTCTTTACTTTCCTTCCGCAAAGGCCTGAAGACCTAGGTTCCGGTTCTGCATACACTACCTTACTCTTCTGTGCCGGGAAACCGTCTCGGGTAGCGCACTATAAAACTATACATTTTTTATATCACATAATCATTACAAACGAATGAGTGGCTTACCTTGCCTGTTGACGACGGAGCTAAAAACAGGGAGTGCTGCTGAAGGGTGGGGAATATATAGTGGAATCTAGAAATAGAAGAGTTTTATGATAAAAAAAAGGTCTTTTCGAGCCTTGGGCATGGAAAATTTCCCTTTCAAGCACGCCTCAGGTGGTTATAACTGGGATGAGGAAGACGGAGATGAGGAGGTAATACCGATGGACTGGGCCGAAAGACACAGCCAAATAAGTTGCTGTCTCACTGCAGCTGCAGGGTAAATTCTGGTTAGCTCATATTGGCTATGCTTTCTTCATGTAACTGGTTTACCTGGTCCACATCATCATTTATTGGTGTACTTTCACTTACCAAATGACTGATGATGTAAATGGGGAAAGCATTTCAGCAACGCGCTGGATCACTTCACTGCAAACTTTGTCAACTATGGAAAAATAAGGATTCTGACACAGTTGCTTGAAGAATGTGGTTGAACCCTGAGGCACATGTAATCTTAGTTTGAAATGTACTTTTCCTTGTCCTGATGGAACTATGCCAGGTAGTTCTAATTCAGTTACAACACTGTGTAAAATACTGTTTCAAGGATTGTGTTAGAGCTTCTTTGCACCTCACAGATCGTTAGCTTTATGCCTTAGATTTTTAGCTTTCACTATTTTATGCTTTAGTCACCTTCTGCTCATCCTAGAATTACTTTATCCCATTCTCTTACAACAGAATCAAAATGGCTGACACATTTAAAGAAAATGAAATATTCATTTGTGAGCTCTCAAACTGAGCTTTTTTTTAGCATAGGAATCAATATTATGAACCGTAGCTAGAAGGAAATGTCAGGCAGCCGTGCATGCTACATACATAGATGGCTAGATGGATATATTCAGTTTAAAGATTTTAAAACCCATAGCCTTGTATATAGAAAAACCATAAAACTAGTTCAGAGTCAAACTCTTAATTTTGCAGAGTCTCAAAGAAAATATTTGACAACTTTGATATGTCTGCTTCATATGCACTATATACCATGAAAACTGCACCTAGAACAGTCAAAACATAGAAATGAGTAAAGAGAGAAACACTTTTGGAATTTAGGACATGCTTGTTTGAGTACACTTACTTTCATTTACATCATCCCTGGTCCACCACAGGTTGGGCATGGACATGTGGAAACAATATGCAAAGCAGTGTAATTTCTAAAACTAATTCTTAAAAGCAGCTAAGCAGTTTCTAAAAGTAATATATGTAGGAAAATGCCTCTTTTTTCATGATTGTCCCCATTTTCTGGACTAATGCACCTGTTGTTTTGCCTGGGACTCTGCCAACCATGCCCATGTGTTCTGACCCCTAAAACAAGTAGAAAGTGTCTATATTCCTAATTGGCAATGCATACTTTACTTACCTATACCCATAACATATGGTACAAAGTATACCCAGAGCCTGTAAGTTAAATGTAAATAGTAGACTGGAGCACACATTGTGCAACCACTAGAGTGACTGTGCAAAATATGACTTCAGGCCTACCAAAGTAGCCTGTCTGCATTAGGCAATGATAAATATGTCCTTACAGTGACAAGGCCCCAAAAGATGTTTTCATTGTAGTAGGTTTAGCTATTCCATAGTAAACCATTGTGATCTAAATAAATAATTAAGAATCCATAAATTAAATAGTGTTATCTCTGCTTAGGAAACAGCTACAAGGTTCATTTTGGACTTATTAAAATAGTTATTACAAGCCCACTGCATTAGTACAGTCGGAGATGCACTAAATATTTTGCAAAAAGAGCTTTTAAAAGTTACCTTTTGCCTGCCTAAAGCCTTTAGGAACCCATTTCTGTCACCCAGACAGAATAGTCCCTTTGGTGAGGTGTGAACTTGCTCTTAGACCTGAAAAAAAAGCCTTCGGTTTGGGGAGGTGTTCTGCTTGTCTGACAGGATGACTTTCTAGGCAATGCTCATAAACTTTATAAAATTCAAAGAGGCCTACCCTGCCACAGGTAGATGTAGCTAACACATGGACCTGCTCCCTTCTTTGCCCATTAGGTTTGTCAGGCACAAATCCCAGTGGGAGAAGAGCTTTCCCCAGAACCGCTTTTGATTGATCACAGAGGTGGGTTTGCTCAGTTTCCTAGTCACACCTCTACAGTGGGCAAAGGAACTTTGTTACCCACACACAGGAAGGGAAAACAGGTGCTGCCATGTTCGATTTAGGTAGAGAGGTGCTTTGTGGGATAGTCTCCCTCTCTAGACACCCTTTTCAGAGCACTACTGGACATATGGAACACAGGAGAAGTACTGCACCTGATGTTGAGAACTGTGAGGAGACCCTAAGGGCTGAATCCACTCCTACTTATACCCAGGACAAAGAAGTGGACTCTAAGGGTCAGTTGGTTGACTTCCTGTTAAGTTACAGGAACACAAAATGTGCAAGACACCCCCTTTCTGGTAGTACCCAGTTTAGCAGTACGGGGCACATTTTGGACCCTGTTAGTGGCTTCTGTTGGAGTGAGTCCTGGCCTCCCAGTACTGTTCTTGAGGTCCTGAAATTCTTGACTAGGGCCCAAGTGTACTCCTCCTGTTTGAGCCAAGAAAATCTTGAGACTTTAGAACTATTTACTAACGTTTTTCCTGGAAAATTGTCACTGGACCAGGACCAAACTGCCAGCTGATCTGAAGGGGCTTCGCTGCTGGGACTGCCTTCACCGTAGCTCCAGTTACGTTCTTCTTTCAATGCAGGAGTCTGTGAATGCCGAGTCCACCTCCGTCCCTAGCTGCAGGTTAATTTATGCCACTGTCGAAGGACACCTGATCGACACCAGAGACCTTTGGGCTCAAAAACCTTTTCCACCTAAACCAACAGTTTTGCTGAGGCCCCTTCTTGATGCCAACATCCGCCAATATTGATTCCCATTTATCTTGGTGCCAGCCCAAAGCCTGCTGTCAGTAAAGGCTGTTGACAACGGGAAATAACTTTACCACTGTAAGGAACCTGTTCCTTGTAACACAGTTTGACTTAAACCTTACCATTGTCCCAGTCAGGTACAGCCAGGCCACTGCAATTGGCCCTTAATGTTTTTTGGCATTATTTTCTTTTAAATTAAAAAAAAAAAAATCATATCTCCGGTTCCCCTTTTTGGATATTGTCATTTTGGTGTCATTTTGCTCATTAAATCTTTCTCCAATTTAGTTTTTTTAATTGGAGTGAGATTTGTATTGGGCTGAGTTCTTGACTTTTTAACTGTTTTGTTACTTCTAAATGCTTTAAACATTTACTAAGTTAAACCTGTCTGCTATGTGCCTCAACTGCCAGGATTTGAGCTCATGTGTAAATTACCGAAACTTTTACAGGACCTACAATCCCCCCACCTTTCTCACAATATAATACAGGACTAATGTCCATGATTGGTTTTGTCCATAAGGCATGCATGCATGCTTAATGGCCACCACATATCAGACACTGCACCCAGAACAATCAAAACCTAGGAAATAGTAATGAGAGAAGCAAATTCTTTTGGCATTTAGGTGCAACACAGGACACATTTATTTGGATCCGCTTACCCATATATACAGAATCCCTCCTCTACAGCAGGTTGGGATGCACATATGGAAACAATATATATGAAGCAGTGCTAGTAAAGTACAACTAGTGGGACTAAACCTTAACAGCTACCAAGCAGCAAGCAAGAATGATGTCATATAGCACTATTCAAGGCATAGTTACAGCAGTCACTAAGCATATTGTGCTGTGATATTGTGGCTAAAAATTAAAACGGGTGAGAGCTAGACCTAAATGTAAGTTGCCTTTTTGTATGGTGTATCCACAAACTATCACATAGCAATTCAAGCATCCGAGGCATTCAGTGCATGAGCATGGGTTTATTGTTAAAGCAGTTGCCGACTGGATGAGGAACAGCTGCCTGAAACTGAACACCGATAAGACGGAAATCCACATCCTCGGAACATACCCCTCCGCCTGGGACGACTCATGGTGGCCCACCACCCTTGGAACGGCACCGACACCCACTGACCACGCTCGGAACCTGGGATTCATCCTCGACTCCTCTCTCTCCATGGACAGACAAGTCAACGCCGTTATCTCCTCATGCTACAACACCCTCCGCAGGATCTACAAGTGGATCCCGACCGACACCAGGAAGACAGTGACCCACGCCCTCGTCAGCAGCAGATTAGACTACGGCAACGCACTCTATGCAGGAATCCCAGCCAAGCACCTCCGATGACTACAACGCATCCAAATCGCCTCCGCCCGACTCATCACCAGCTCCCCCTGCCACAGCCACATCACCCCACTCCTCAAAGAGCTCCACTGGCTTCCCGTTGACAAGAGGGTCACCTTCAAGCTCCTCACCCACGCACACAAGGCACTCCACAACGCCGGCCCTACCTACCTGAACAGCAGACTCAACTTCTACACTCCGACCCGCCAGCTACGCTCCGCAAGCCTTGCCCTCGCCACGTCCCCCGCATCCAACGAACCACATCCGGCGGCAGATCCTTCTCCTACCTTGCCGCCAAGACCTGGAACACGCACCCTACCTACCTACGACAGACCCAAGACCTACTCGCCTTCAGAAGACTCCTCAAGACCTGGCTCTTCAAGCAGTAGCAGTCACACTCCCCCCTACCCCCCTTTAGCACCTTGGAACACTAACGGGTAAGTAGCGCGTTCTATAAATGTATGTGATTGATTGATATTGTTATGCTAGTAAATAACTATGGGGTTCATTCTGACCCGGGCGGGCGGCGGGCGCCGCCCGCCTGGAGGGAGCCGCCAAATGGCCGCTCCGCGGTCGAAAGACCGCGGAGGCCATTCTGGCTTTCCCGCTGGGCTGGCGGGCGACCACCAGAAGGCCGCCCGCCAGCCCAGCGGGAAACCCCTCCCCACGAGGAAGCCGGCTCCGAATGGAGCCGGCGGAGTGGAGGATGTGCGACGGGTGCAGTGGCACCCGTCGCTTATTTCAGTGTCTGCAAAGCAGACACTGAAATACAAAGTGGGGCCCTCTTACGGGGGCCCACGACACCCCTCACCGCCATCCTGTTCCTGGCGGTTGGAACCGCCAGGAACAGGATGGCGGTATGGGGGTCGGAATCCCCCATGGCGGCGCAGCAAGCTGCGCCGCCATGGGGGATTCCCAGGGCAGCAGAAAACCGGCGGGAGACCGCCGGTTTTCCTCATCTGACCGCGGCCAAACCGCCGCGGTCAGAATGCCCTGCAGGGCACCGCCAGCCTGTTGGCGGTGCTCCCGCATCCCCGGCCCGCCGGGGTCGGAATGACCCCCTATATGTGATCACTGTTACCCTGGTACTTCTGCATTAAGTTGTGTCTTTTTACTTTGATCCTGTCAGCTCCTATATCTGACCTCTATGCACCAAACCATGCATGAGGACTAAGGGCCTGATTTAAATATTGGCTATTAAATCCTGTGGGATTTAGATTTCAGTGGACCAGAAATCTGTCACCGTTGTGACAGACTAACTCATCCGCCAATATCAAAACCAAGCCCTAAAAACAGTTATGACAACACTAGTAGAGTGACAATGGGAATCTACAGAGACAAAACCTACTCAAACTCTTTTCTACTCTCACATCCCATTCTCCTTTCCCCTTTTCGTGTATTCTTTGAGGAGGTATTAAATAGAAAGGTGTAGGGTGTGGTGGCTCAGCATCATTGCTGCATAACAACAGCACAACCAATCAGGTTAGTGTTCAGGCCTTATGAGGTATTAGTGGCCCTGCCATTGGGACAGTGCCTTCTCTCATCCTCTGAATGGGATGGAGAAAATTAGAGAATGGTGAATGTTATCTCCAGTAATTTTTGTGGGGGTCCAAAACCACTCTTCTGAAATTGGATGATTTCTTATTACTGTCTGACTTCATTTCAAACAGGAACCATCCTGCTACTGCTCGCACAAACTGTTTCTTTCACCAAAAACAGAGCATGAATTAGAACAAAAAAACAAAGACAAACTAATTTCCTGGAGTCTAGTATAGCACTTTATCTTTTGGAAATAAAAATACATTTTTAAAGGCTCCAACCTTCCCATTGAAATTAACATTTCTAATATTGCACTTTTCTTTGTTAATTAAATAAAATATTTGAGATGTGTGGTGTTGTTTGATGTATACTTGAATCTCTGTGTGTTGTCATTTTCGAGGTTGTAGAAACTGATGAGATGAGAGTCCCTGACTTTCAGTAGTTATTCGATGGGGGTCCACAGATGTCAGAATTTTAAGAACCACTGCCCTCGGGGGCATCTTGCTGCTGAATAAACTAAAATGATGGACAGGCGTGGTGATGTATAAGCATTTATACTTCTCGAAAACAAAATAATTATTTTGGAAGGTGGTTAGAGCAAAACGATTCCTAAGTAAACAGGGAGAGTACAGGCAGCCTACCCTTCTTTCCCTACCTTTAGGGACTTCAGACAACCGTGAGCTTCCTAAGCAGTAACGTTGTTGCAAGGTGTTGGTGTGCTAATTCCTTTTTCATACGTGGCAGAGCATGAGCTTGAATATTCTAGCACAATATAGCAGTTTGTGAAGTTTTATGCGAGCCGTGATGACAAAAAATGTTGTTAGAAAAACAGTGAAAAATGAAAAAGCAGGGACGAAAAAGAACCGGCACAACTGAGATAAAAAGACTCGAAGTATAGAATGGTGGCAGAAAGAGCATTGCAGTTGCATCAAAACATAACATCCTTGTTATTGCAACTCCAGCATTCAACAAAACTGACTACACTCCTAAGAAAAATCCCTGGATCCCTACATATCTTAGTTTTTTCAGATTAAGCACTGATGATATACCAGTGATCAGTTTACATGCAGCTGGCAGCGTGTTTGCTGCGACTACGCGCATTGCTGTTTATATTTTGACTGCTGCTTACCTTCTGTGCCCACGCATGTTTACAGTTGACAGTGATTTTCAGCATTTACTTTCCTTTTCAGTTCTGCAAAATATTTCCAGCTCGCACGCTATGTTGGGCGAAGTACTTCCTTGCCACATGGAGTTTTGTTGCTTTTTTTAAAACTTGACAACGTGAATATTCGACTTTGAACAAAGCAGTTGATTATGAAGTCTTCAGGTCATCTGGCATAATGCAATTGGGTCACATGTTTATAGGAATACTTTAATTTGTTAAATGTCACTTATTACGCTCCAGATGCTATACAAAGTTGAAGTAAATGTTCAAAAAGACTGCGCTGAACCGCATAAAATTATTTTACATGGCTCAGCTGTTCAAAGTGAGAAGTGAAGCAAGGCCATGCCGGAGCATTGGTTGGAGTATAGTTCACGATTTCTTGAAACATCTGTGTGGTAGGAATATTGTTGAGCAGCAGTGCTTTCAAACGCTAAAAGTATATGACAAGTTTGGCTTAACTTGAATTTGTGCAGCAGAGTTTCAGTTTTACATATATGTGATAACCCCTAGTCTTCAACAACATTACAGATTGTCTGTGTTGCTAGTGACTTCTCCAGAGAACTCAAAGTAATTATGCTTTTTGACAATACATACACATAGCGAGTCATAGCGGTGACAGATCTCCCGTCTGCGGATGGGATATCCTTCACTGTTGAGACGGAATAACCCGTCCACTGAGTTATAAATCAGGCCCACAGTTGGCTACAGCTCTTGGCAGTTATAGCATGGAAATGCCGATGAAAACAGATTAGATGTGGAATCATGGGCTTTGTCCTTGGGGCTATCCCCATGGGTCCCTAACGACCCTTTACTACTCATTGATGTTTCCAGTGGACCAGTGCTCACCACTAAAAGAAAAAAAAAGCTATCCCGCTGTGCACGGCCGGAAAGAAATCAATGTGGCAAAGCTGCGCATTAAGGGCCATATTTATACTTTTTGACGCAAAACTGCGCCGGATCCATATTAACTGTGATTGGTGGTTGCAACAAATGGTGGAATCTTTGCAAGGTAGCTCTGGGGTAGCTGCCAATCTTACAGCTCAGTTTGGATTTGTTCGTAGCATAGGACACAAATGTAATAGAACAAAATTCATGTACACTAATGCCAAGGCCATGATCAAGTAGCATTTAACACATACTGTAAAGGGTTAACTATATATTTATTAAATGGTAATCACAGAAGAGGAAACTGAGGGAAAAGTCTTACCTACCCTAATCTACCCTGACTACTCATTACCCACAACTGTCCCTAACTAACCTAAGCTAAACTTACTTATCACCTGTAACGAAATGTTCTAAACATCAACCCCCCACCCCCCTTATGAGACGGGACACGTGGACGACAACACATACTAACCTAAACACAGACTATACTATCCTAAACAAATATATATATATATATATATATATTTTTTATTTTTTATTTTTTGTTTTTTTTGTTATTTTTTTTTAATTAAACACACAAGAACCCCAACATAGCCACCCACCCACACACTTAATAAGTAAAAATAGAAAGAATCAGGACCCCCCACCCACTAACACTAACTAAACTAACAGACTATACTAACCTAACACTAAGCCCCCTTAGCCCACTAAGTATGAGAACAAGGAAAGAGGAGGGAGGGAATCATGTCCATTGTCACCAAAGTCTAGAGGTTGGCCCTCCGGAGGGTCCACTTTATGGGCTTCACACGCCTGTTAATGTGGCGAACATCCCGGCTCAGATTGCTTATCTTACTCAAGACACGGTCCATCTTCCGTTCCATTTAGTTGAATGCTGCAGGGTCAACTGTTGGAGCTGGGGCACTCTGGGTACCGGCGGAGGAGGTTTGTGCGCATGTGGAGCCAAGGCCAGTGGGCTGTCCTGCAGCTGTTGCAATGCTGAGTCCTGGAAGAACAGCAGACGTAGGTACAACAGTCCCAGCTGTGGGTGGGGCCACCTGGGTAGAACTGGTGGTTGTGCTGGTGGTGGCTGTGGTAGGCAAAGTAGGGCCACACTGTGGGAAGGCCCTCCATGCCCCGGAGGCCCGTTCATGGCGGTATCGACGGGCCATCCTCCTGAACCCAGGATATGCTGGTATCTCATGGTCAGCCGCTGGAACTCACGGACCTGGTTGGGAGTCCTGTTTGCAGCTGTGAAGTCAAATGCAATTAATTTACATTAGGAACTGCATTGTGTGAAATGGCACAAGAAGTCCATCAGACAATACATCTACTGTACTTGTAACAGCTCATATCACCATACAGATCATTGAATGTCCCTGAGGAAGTACATGGCAGGCCAGCCTACAAAGGTCACATCACACATAGCACATCCAAAACCTACGAGATGGGTAACAACAGGCATTGACTTGCCATCTGAGTTCTGCCAGTTATCAGCTAACAATCATGCTGCATATCCTCCGCCAATACCTGGGCTACAAATGTCAGTGTACAGAATGCAAAACTAAAGCCACATGGTCTGCAAGTTGTAACTGAACTTGCCAGTATAGTACCCATGTGCCATACCTGAGTGTGTATACTAGGTTCCGACCAAACAGTCACTTATTCACATGTATGTGTAACATACTGGTAGCATCAGTCCTAGGTACCCTGTTCACAAACCCATGCCTGTGTTTGAGCGGGGGGTGGAGACACAACTAACAATTCCAAAAAACATGGACACCGAGGAGTGTATAGAAAACTCCACACATGTTTGGCTCTACACACACACCACAGGTAAGGTCTATCAACAATTAGGAGTCTGCAAACCCTTGACCAATCATAGCGCCACACATGTCAGGATATGCAGAGCTTGGTACACAACATATACTTCCAGTAAGGCATGACTTACACCAGACACAGAGTTGTAAGATCACCCATGATCATGATTAGCATGCACACCTAGGCCATTGCACTCAAGTTCCACATACATGTAGCACTACATGTGGAAGTACATGCTGCTAGGAAGTTCTACCAACAGTTTAATAAGTACTTTGGTGAATAGGGAAGCAGAAGTCTGTTGGAAAGCAATCTGCAGTACCAATCTGGGATAATGTGGGTCTGACAGGCTGACTAAATATGAGCTGACTTCCAGTGCGACTCTTGTTGATACAAGTGTCATCCACATGACTCACCCCTGTACTCATTGTGGGGCCTACAGGAATGACCTACAATCCCTAGGTAATACAATAGGATAAGCATTGGCCAACTCAAAAAAAATGAGAAACAGAAATCCCACTCATGGAACAAGACAAATGATTGGCCAGCGCATCACCCCTTGCTATGCGTTCAACACAGAAGTCCATCACACATCACCAGCAAACACAACACATAACAGACATATCAACACTTACTGGAGTGGTCGGGGTCCTCAAATGTAGCCACCTCTCCCACAGTGTAGGGTGCCGGTCCACCTGTAAGGCATGGAAGGAAGAAATGTGCTCAAAATCTGTGCACTGACCAACAATTTCAAAGACATGTACAATGTGTAAGCTGAATAACCAAATGACAGCCATTCAGACATGATGATACTGCATCTGATATATCACGGCCAACATGTACATAGCATGGGTCTCCTGTGACAGTTACACACATATCTGCACACATGCATTGGCCCTAATTATCATGTGGTGGCAAACATGCCCCGTCATTAGTGATCAGAAAAAATAATGGAGTGTAATCGTCTCATCATGTGCATCCAAGAGAGACATCCAAAGCCTGGTTACTTGAGGACTGCATTACCAGTCAAAAAGCCTATGTGGCCATGACACATTTCATACACATAGGTACAATGTACAGAGGGGCAGGGACTTTTGTAAGCCCTTCTGTTGTTACAGTTTCTTCATTTGATGTGGCCCTGCAATGGTGATTTGCACCAACCATGGAGATGTGAAGCCATGTGCATACCTTTGGACTGCCATCCCTAATTGGAATGTGGCACAACTAACTCCAATACCAGTCTAAGATGTTAGCTGAGGGCACCTTACACCTTTTCACGATGTTTTCAAATCCTGATCATGTATCCAAAAAGATGAAGGACCACAATAATCCCTAACATTCATAGAACTTCCGTGAACGCTTTCCTTCTACACTTACCAGACTCACATGAGACAAATGTCTGGGCCCCTTTGCTATTATCAATTGACGTTAAGCTAGCACTCATTTTCTGCATCATGAAGTGTTTCTAAAGTCAGTTTAGCTATTGCGTCAACAAAGTTAGCCAATATTTTAGTACATCTTTAATCTCTGGCAAATGTGGCCTATATAGACATGATTGGCTTCTATTTTGTTTGTTTGTCTGACACAAAGGCAGCACCAATTTACTTAACGGAAAAGTATCCTGTAAGTTTGCAGAGCATGTGCTTCCTGACAGCTAGCAATTGTGATCCTTCCCATAGTGCATAAAGTACCCTGCATGTTTCCACAACATTACACACAGTCAGCAAGTTAGCTGGCAGATATTGTACAAATCATCTGATGTCACTACAGAGCATTTAATCGGGCATATTTACATGATTAGTACTCACCAACGGGGCCACCAATCACGAATCTCAGGTGGTCCAAGAGATCCTGCTCCCTGGTGATGAGGTCAGCCCACTGGTGCTTCAGCTGGTGGTCACTCCTCTGGCTGGCATACACACGCTGCAGGTGATGCAGCACCTTTCCCCACCGGATTCTGTGCGCCTCAGTGTGATACCCCTGTATCACCCTGCCCCCTGCCTCGATCATCAGTGGTAAGAAATGGCACAGAAGCCATATGAAGCCCCCCAACCCCTCTTCACCCATCCTGCCAAGACGTGGCCTACCAGACATCTTGCAAATGAGAAGGGGAATGGGGGTTAAAGAAATAGAAAGGGGAAAAGGGGGAAAGTAGGGGTACAAAAACAGATGAAAAGTAAACTTAACCACTAAAAGAGCCCAACTATCCCCAAACTAGCACTACCCACAACAGACTCCCCCAAACAACAAAAACACTAGAATACTGGACAAATGTAAACAAAACACAGTAGGACACTATACACCAACAATATTTATTTCACAAAATGACAATTGAGACAGCAAACAGGACACAAAAGCACAAAATCACTGGACACCACTCAGTAAACAGCCACACAATCTAGAAGATTCACAGACTGCAAAGTGAAAGTGAAAGTACACCCACTGTACATGATCTGTAAACAGGATATCCTATTACATCACTTCCTGCATATAATGGCTGTGTTTTTTCACGTTATGTGTCATATTTTTTCACGCATACAGTTTGTGCGTCATATTTTTCGACGCACAAGAGTGAAAATTAGCCCGCATCCAAATAATAGTAAATAGTCTGTACAATTATTTGGATGCGGCCTAATTTTCACTCCTGTGCGTAAAAAAATATGGCGCACAAACATTATTTGTGGAAAAAAAATTACGCATAACGCTAGCAACGTCAAAATTTCAGTGCATGAACTGGTTTTGGGCATTTTTTCTGTTTTTCTGTTATGTTACATTTGGGACACATCAGAGATAGGCTGATGGCACCCACTATGATGTTGATGGTGCATGTTCACATGTGAGACATCATACTGCAGCGGACCATGACCCGCTACTTCCTTAACAGGATTTTGACAGTTGGCTGACGCACTAGATGGCCATATGTGTGGCCTACATATATGTAGTGCACAATTTGTGCATGTTTGGCATCAGGAGAGGATAGCAATGTGACGCACATATGTACAATACCTCAATGCCTATGGCTCAATGTGTGTGCAGTGGCAACTAATGTATTTGTTGACCAAGTGTGTGTGCATCACATGATGCATTAGTGAACATATGCTTGTATGAATGTGAAGTCAATGTGTCCAAACCTTAGATGCAAGTCATTGTGGAACTGAGAGAGGACATGTGTTAGTTATACATGTAGCAACATCCGTTATGTGCACTTCCAAGATTTTGGGTAACGTAGACACCACAGATGACAAAGCATGCGCCAGATAGATGGCAGACGCTTGTTCATGTCAATGGTCCACATTTTCACCATCCTATGTCCTAGATTTTTGGTAACAGTTTCCTAGGCACTTGTTGGGGAATCCCACAGTGAGTCAGACACATGCATTGAGGAAGTGGGTACCATGTAGTTGGCCCAGACAGCCAAAGGTGAACCTCAAATGTATGATGGCGCCACAGTTGAGGTCATATAACTGAGCCACAACTCTCCAGTGGCTGTGGTGGACCAGGAGATGAGGCAGCACGTGTCCACATATTTCCAGTGATCAATTGCACAGAGGTGTCTTGTTCATGTGTGTGGTCCAATGTTGAGCCTGTATATTGTTAGGGGTGTAATTTGTCACAGTTAGGTCCAGGTCTCATCATGAGTCAGTGGCAGCTATTCCTGTATCTACTGAGTGTCCTTTGTTGATCAATGTGAGTTAAGTGGATGTGGACATGAGAACCTACATGGGGATGGTCCCACCCTGTCACTGAAGACGTGTAATGAGACTGTCAACAGGGCAACCTTGGTGTGCTGAGTGAGATAATGTCTCAGGTGTCATGTTCCGGCAGGTGTCATTACATCATTTGTACACAGGTTAGCCTCTGCAATTCCCACTGCATCTGGGAACATCATAGCCTCTGTGCTGATTATTCTCGCAGCTATTCACCTCACACAGCCCATCATAATGTTGTGAGCAATGTATTTATGTGTGTGAACTGTCAGGGTCCTGAAATGTGTGGATTTTTCATGGACATTATCAGAGGTTGCTGGTTCTGCTGAAGGCCCCGTACCCAATCCCTGCATACGGCCCTGGGACACTGTCACACTTTGTCATTCATGCATAAATGAGACCCAGACGAGGGATGGGCCATGAATTTTGGTATTCACAGGGGATTTAAGTCATATGGTACAATTAAAAGGCAGATGATGCTATACAATGTATTTGGGTATGCATTGATGAAGCACATGCCCAAGTACCCTCTGAGAAATGAGAGGTTTACTAACGCAAGTGTGGTACATATGTATCCACAGGGAAACTTTAGGGTGACGCACAGACAGATGCCAGTCAGGCTGGCAGGATGTAGGGTGAATCAGGATCCAGCAATTAAACAAGTTACCTAATCAGTGGTCTGACTACGACTGTTTGGAGGACGAACTAGACAGTTGACATGTAAAACTATGTATGTCCTGTGTTTTTGAAGGTGACAAATGAACCCAAGGGCTGTGTTACACGGCTTAATTAGTAGCACTGCTTAACAGTGTATTTGACAAAATGGCAACTCCTATGCTGTTCCAGGCATCAGCAGGGGCAGTGCTTGTTGAAATGGGTGGTGTGCATGGAGGTGATCACAGGTTTGGGCTGCATCAGTTTCTTACAAGTCCTGTAGGTGAGATTTGCATTCTAATGGCCAACAGACATTTTCACACGGGAAGCAATCTACAGGTGATAACAGGGCTTGGAAACTAGAAGCCAGTGTATTAATTGACCTGACGTCCATGCAGTCAGATGTTCTATGACATTGGTATACCATAGGAAAGGGTGTAGCACACTGGATTGCTATTGACAAGCTGTGTGTGTAGAGGAGGGAATATCAGGGTACACATCTTACTATTTCAGGGACCTCTTCAGACAGGTGGGTTGTGACCAGGTGCATGGGTGTGTCAGGAGTTAGGAAATGGGCTGACATGTACATGGAATGTCATGTGCGCAATGCTGCTCATATGTGTGGCACTTGTGCTGCCTATGTTCTGCTTATATGGAACTCTAGTCACAGATAGTCCTTGCAAAGATTGGATGCAGTTGGACTTACTGCTGTCAAGGGTCTGGTCATACATTCCTGTTACTGATGCAAAAGCACATCAACTGCCTCATGTATGAGGCTTGTTTTCCCCTTATTGAGTGATGGTGTCTTAGTTGTGAGCCATATGCTGCGATGAACCATGTTTCCAACATGTATGTGTGAAATAGGTGTGTTCCTCTGCTATTGCCCTTCAAAGGTGAAATATACAGGATATATGTCATTTACTGTGTGTGTGTATGTGACCGTATCATACGCATCAGATTTGCTCTGGGATTTTCAGTGTCCTTACCGGTATATCAGCAATGCTCCATGAGGCAACACTCTTAATCTGATAGTTAGAGATAAAGGTGTGCAAAAATGAATAGCCAAACCATGATATGGTGATTATTATAGGTGTTTATTTGAATTAGTTCATAAAGTGGTGATGGTGATTATATTTAAAATAAATTGTTCACGATATGTTGCCGCCTACTTAAACCAGCGGCAGGGTTTTGTTGTTTCCCCTCATGGCCACCATCATCCTCTTCCTCCTCTTCAGGCATGTGTGGCTCGGGTTCCAGGAGGCGAATGTTCCTTTTTATGCAAATGTTGTGCATAATAGCACATGTTAGGATGATCTTACAGACCATTTCCGGGGAACGTAGGAGGCTACCACCAGTGATGTCGAGGCACCGGAACCTCGACTTGAGGATGCCGAAGGTCCTCTCGACTATGGTGCGTGTCCTCCTATGTGCGTCATTGTAGGCACGCTCTGCTGCAGTACTCGGGTTGCCAATAGGTGTCATTATCCATGGCTGGATGCCATACCCTTGATCAGCTGCAAGAGAAAATGAATGGGATCATGTTGATGTAGCTAGCCCCATTGAAATCACCTTTCATGGCAGTGGTTGTCTTGTGTTGTCTTTAACTCTTTTGTGTTATGTCGCATCCTAGGCTAGTAGGATGTACCATCTACATTGCGTTGTTTCCTTGGCTGAACAAGTGTTTGGGTGCTAACCGGTTGTCAGCAGTATGTTTTGGGATTTGCAGTACAGTGTGCCCTCCCTAGCATTGTGACTTGTATGCAGGTGTCCCTGTGTCTTCACTGGGGGTGAGATGATAGTTCCATACACAGGTTAAAATTGACAGTGGTGGTAACACGTTCATATCAATGTACCCTGGACATCCCATACCTTTAGACCTATGCAATGGATTAATGTAAACATTATTGAGACGCTTACAATTTGCAAGGTGACATTTAGGCAACACACTCCAAACGTTGTGATCATTGACGTCTTAACATTAGGCTGTACAGTAATTTCAGATGTGTGACAGGTTCATGGGAGACCTAAGAAACATGGCTAGTGGTGTCACAACATCAGTGTGTTCCTGTCAACATGTTACTGTTGTGGTGTATGTGTTGTGTGTCCTAGAGGGTTGCTGTGCAGTGTCTATATAAGTAGGTTTTTGTACTTACCAACAAGTAGTCCATTGCCATACCGTCCATCCTGGAAGTGTTTATTGATGGTGCTGTGATGGAAGATGAATGAGTCATGGACACTCCCAGGATATTTTGTCACAATGTTGGTGATCAATCCTTGGTGATCAACAATGGCCTGCACATTGATGGAATGTGTGTGCTTCCTGTTGTGGTAGAGGTGTTCAGTTGCAGCAGGTGGCACAAGGCGTACATGTGTGCAGTGGATTGCACCAAGGACATGTGGGAAGCCACTAATGAGGTAGAACCCCTGTTTTGTTTCCTGCTGCTTCTGCAGTGTGTTAGGGAAGCAGATGTGGCGGGTGTGAGTCTAATGATGGCATCCAGTACTTTGGGCAAAAAGGCAGAGAATGATGGCTGTGATATTCCGGCAACCAGGGCACCAGTTGTTTGAAAAGAGCCACTTGCCAGCATGTGAAGTACGGCAAGCAGCTTGGTTTCTGTTGTGATGGTGCGGGGTGTCAGCAAGGTGGGTGCCAACGGTGGCTCAATGTTGCCCAGCAGCTGCTGTATGGCCTGCCAGTTCAACCTGTACCTCTGGATGATGTCATGTTCCCTGAGGCCATGAAGGGTTGTTCTGGGGCGGAATATCCTCTCCTGCCTTCTGCGCTGCCTTTGGGGTCCCTGCTGGTGTTGTGGTAGCTGCTGTTGTTGTTTCTGGGCTCTGCGTCTGCGTGCACGCTGGATGAGAAGCACCTCCATGTCTCCCTTTTGCTGCTCTGCTGCTCTGCTGTTGCTTCTGTATTCTTATTAAATACAGGTGTGTTTGCCTCGTTTTAGCGCCTGCTCTGACCCAGGCGTTACATTTTGACGCAAATCAGGCTGTGCGTAATTTTCCGGCCCCACCTCCCGGCCGTGCTTCATTTTTTCCCGAAAGCATAAATACAAAGCACGGCCATTTAAGTCATTTTGGGGACGCGAACACCTACCTTGCAAATAATTAATGCAAGGCGGGTTGCCGCATTCCAAAAATTACGCACACGGCAGAATTTTGTCATCCGCGGGCGTCAAAGTTGAAATATGGTGCACGGTTTGCGCTGAATGTGCGTCAAAATGTTTGACGCACATTCGACGCAGACGGAGAATAAATATGCCCCTAAATATGCTTTTGCCCGGTGAGGCAAACCGTGTAATGCCCGGTGAGGGTTTTCAGTGCCATATTTATCTCCTTTGTGGTGTCCCAAGGAGGGGCGGGGGCAACACTAACACAGGTCTTAAGTGTTGTGGGGCGTTGTAGGCAGCTCAACCTATACTAAGGCCCATATTTATTCTTTTTTGCGCCACATTTGTGTCACTTTTTGCAGGTTTGCATCTCTTTGGCCCATATTTATATTTTTTTAACCACCGCATTTGAGTAATTTTTTGACGCAAAAGCGGCGCAAACTTACAAAATACAATTGTATTTTGTAAGTTTGCGCCGCTTTTGTGTCAAAAAGCGGCTCAAATGCGGCACAAAAAAAGTATAAATATGGGCCTCAGTCTCAAAGCACAGTGAATTCATGACTGGGAAAAGTTATTATCACTTAAAAGCACCCCAGTGCTGGAACGTTTTTCGGGGTCAGAAGTGCGTGACTCCTATGGCTGCATTATATGGCCTGTAGCCAGTCAATAAATATTTTGACAAGTGTACTTTTCAATACAAATGCTTTAATGACAACATAGTGTAAGAAATTGGGTTACTAGATGGGAGAATTAAACCTTACCCAACCATCTTTAATCAACTCATCTAAGTACTTTTGACGCATTTCAGCCTAATTCCATTTGTGGCGTCTTCAGGATGCAACAGAAAAGACAAGAGACAATTTGTCTTTAGCAAAATATTAAAAACACTAGGGCCCAGATTTATACTTTTTTTGCGCCGCTTTACCGTCATTTATTGATGCAAAAGCGGCGCAAACTTCCAAAATACAATTGTATTTTATAAGATTGCGCAGCTTTTGCGTCAATAAATGACGGTAATGCAGCGCAAAAAAAGTATAAATCTGGGTCTAAGGTCCTTATTTATACTTTTTGGTGCAAAACTGCACTAACGCAGTTTTGCACCAAAAAGTTTTGCACCGGCTTGCACCATTTTTTAGCACCAGCTGGGCAGCATATTTATGGAATGGTGCAAGCCGGTGCAAATGTTAGGCTAGCGTAAAAAAAAATGACGTTAGGCAGGTTAGAGTAAAAATAAATGACTCTAACCAGATTAGCGTCATTTTTTGACGCGAAGGGGCATATTTATACTCTGTTTGCACTGAATTAGCATAATTTTCTTTTTTTACTCTGATTCGGTGCAAAACTAACTCCATATTTATACTTTGGTGCTAAACCAGTCTAGCGCCAAATTTATGGAGTTAAAGTCATTTTTTGGAAGTGGAAACCTACCTTGCCTTAATGAGATGTAAGGTAGGCGTTCCCATGCAAAAAATGACTCTATGGCCTTAACGCCATATTTATACTCCCATGCAAAAATGGTGCAAGGGAGGAAGGAAGCAAGCTTTGCCCCATTTTTTAAAGCCTGGGTCAGGGCAGGCGTTAGGGGACCTGTGGGCCTATTTCCATGGTGGAACACCATGGAATAAGCCTATAGGTGCCCTCCCCAGGCCCAAGGGCACCCCCACCCACACCAGAGGGACTGCGGAGGATGGGGGACCCCATCCCAGGTAAGTACAGGTAAGATTGCATTTTATTTATGAAAGTGCCATAGGGGGCCCTGAAATGGGCCCACATACATGGCACAGGGTGCAATGGCCATGCCCAGGGGACCCTTGTCCTCTGTGCTGGCCATTGGGGTGGTGGGCATGACTCCTGCCTTTTCTAAGGCAGGAGTCATGTGGCATGGTAGGTTTAGTACCATAAAATGACGCTAATCTGGTTAGAGTCATTTTTTTTTTACTCTAACCTGCCTAAAGTAATTTTTTGGTGCTAAACCCTCTTCTTCTATACTGGCAGCCCCACCCGACTAAAGTAATTTTTATTTTACTCTAGCCTACCCTTTGCACCGGCTTGCACCATTCCATAAATATGGTGCCCGGCTGGTGCACAGAAATGGTGCAAGCCGGTGCTAAACTTTTTGGTGCAAAACTGAGTTAGTGCAGTTTTGCAGCAAAAAGTTTAAATAAGGGCCAATATTTTGTAAGTTTGCGCCACTTTTTCATCAAAAAATTACATTAATGCGGTGCAAAAAAAGTATAAATCAGGCCCTTAGTGCTAGACGGGTCTAGCACCAAAGTATAAATTTGGAGTTAGTTTTGCACCGAATTAGAGTAAAAAAAATGACGCTAATTCGGTGCAAACAGAGTATAAATATGCCGCAGAGTATAAATATGCCCCTAAATATGGCATTAAGGCCATAGAGTCATTTTTTGCACGGGAATGCCTACCTTGCATCTCATTAAGGCAAGGTAGGTCTCCACTTCCAAAAAATTACTTTAACTCCATAAATTTGGTGCTAGACGGGTCTAGCACCAAAGTGTAAATTTGGAGTTCGTTTTGCACGGAATTAGAGTAAAAAAAATGACGCTATTCAGTGCAAACAGAGTATAAATATGCGGCAGAGTATAAATATGCCCCTAAATATGGCATTAAGGCCATAGAGTCATTTTGTGCACGGGATCGCCAACCTTGCATCTCATTAAGGCAAGGTAGGTCTCCACTTCCAAAAAATGACTTTAACTCCATAAATTTGGCGCTAGACAGGTCTAGCAACAAAGTATAAATATGGCGTTAGTTTTGCACCGAATTAGAGTAAAAAAAAAATGATGCTAATTCGGTGCAAACAGAGTATAAATACTGTATGCCCCTATGGCCCATATTTATACTTTTTTAGGGCCGCATTTGCATAATTTTTTGACGCAAAAGCGGCGCAAACTTACAAAATACAATTGTATTTTGTAAGTTTGCGCCGCTTTTGCGTCAAAAAGCAGGGCAAATGCGGCGCTCAAAAAGTATAAATATGGGCCTAAGACTAATTACCTGAGACATATTGACTTGCCTACACACACACCATTCTGGGTGATATGAATGCAGGAGGAGGTACAGTCTTGATCTAAGGGGTCCACCCTGACACTTGCATCGCTCCTGGTGGCCCACAAACACTTGGTTCCCTTATATTCCAATAGTAGTTGGTAATCACTGGACAATTGCACTTGATAGCACACTGTGGCATAAAGTTGTGTATCTTACACAACATCAATGTTATCTTGCAATTGTGTAGTATGTATCATTATTTCACTGGTATTTTCTACTATAGTGCGTGTGTCTGTTCTTTCTGAAGAGGCCACAAATGAAAATAGGCTGTAACACATCAACGGTACATAGAGGAGTCTGTTACAGATGAAAATAATTGCCCAAGTGTCGAAAAAAGGAGGAAAAACAAATTGTGAATTTTGTGTTTTTGATTCTTCTAATTGACCACCTGTGAGGTGGATTACTACATGGATACATTTCTGCACATCCATAGCACAAATCACTTGAGGGGACAACAGAATAAGGACCTATTGGTGAACCATGCAAATGATGAATAAGTATTTTGCTGTTTGCTAGTCTGTGGAAATGTATTCAGGGACTGGTGAGTCCTGCATGATATAACAGATGATGGCAATATTGAATATTGTGCATTAAATGTTGTATTTGATTTATTCATGGTACAATAAGAATTGAGGGCCATAGTTATACTTTTTGACGCAAAAGTGCGCCGACGCAGTTTTGCGTAAATTTTTTTACAGCCGGCTAACGCCATTTCCTTGTGCCGCTCGGGCGTCAAATTTATAGTTTGCCACACGGCGGCGCAAACCACTGGTGTGATTAATTTTTTTTACTCATACCAATGCGTCACGTCGTAAAGAACAATTACGTTAACGCAGCGAAAATTATTGTGAGCCGGTTTACGATGCTGCAAACTGGATACACGCCATTTTTTGACGCAATAGCGCCAGAAAGTGGCGCAAACACTACAAAATGTGCTCAGGGGAGCCAAAATGGATCCAAGATGCTAGGACAGACCCCAGGAAGATGACAACAGACCAGGAACACGCCAGGAGGACCCACACAAGACCCAGGAGACGGAAAAGAAGAAAAGAAAGTGTTGCTTCAGTGCAGAAGACCAGGTAATTCTGGTGAAAGAGGTGACGGAACACCAGCACCAACTTTTTGTCACCTCAAAGTTGCCAGTCAGTAGGAGAGAGGCAATATGGCAACAAATTGTTGACAAGATAAACAGCATGGCAGAAGTACAGAGAACAGTCATTGAGTGCAAGAAACGCTGGCATGACTGCAAGCGCAGGACAAAGGAAAAGATGGCCAGGAACAGGAAGGCAGAACTACAGACTAGAGGTGGGAGTCCAGCACCGCAGGAGGCCCTGGACCACACGGAGGAGATGGTGGCAGCCGTCATCCCTGAGGAGATCGTCACAGGGATTCAAGGACAGGACAGAGCAGACTACCAGGAGACAACGCAGATGCAGGGTAAGTCGCATGGGGAATTAAAAAGCACAAATGTTAACTGCAAGCAGGGGGGGGACATACCTACTACACAATGCATGTAAGTCATGATATTCAGGGAGTGGAATGGGTAAAGGGGCACAGCACGGGGGCATGGCCCATTCAGATGAACCCTGGGGCATAGTACTACACTACACCAACAACCTTTGCATGGGGGTATGCAGCCATGCCAAGGATGTTGGAAAGGTAAAGCCAGTCCAGGAGGGTAGGGTACAACGTAAAACTGGCCTGCTGTCACACGTCAGCTGGTATTCTCCCTACATGAACTAGGGCTCAATTAACAGTCTCAGGCCATATCTGCATGTGGAATTTAACATTGACAACAGTTGCCACTACCACCTCTGCTGTGTGTACAGGTCAAGTAGCTAATGGCAGTAACGTCCCCATGGATCAAACACACCCAAATTAGAGGGTTCAGGAAGACAACTTTATCAATCCCCTGTAATCAATAAAAAATGTTCTAATCCTGTCAAATGTTAATGTCCATAGTTACAAACATCAGCCATTGTCATAAACATTATGAGGTACACAGCACTAATGTCATATCCATGCTGTGTATGTCAGGGTCCACCCTGTGCCTGGGTCACAATAGCTCCAATGACACCATGCAACATCCCAAATGTCATACTGCTCAGACAACAGCATTGAGGGGGAGGACATATGTCACCGGCTAGTGAAATTCACCCTCACAGTCAGAAGAGGAAATGGAACACTGCTAGGACCATCAGTGCAATCCAATGTAGCACACATTCCCCAACATCAACATTACACGCTACCAATGCTGACATCTGTAGTGTGCCATGCCAATGCTATACATAGTATATGATAGGTCTCAGAAACATATAGCTGGATGTGAAATATCAGAGACTGGCTCAGTTCCAGATTGTGAAGTGTGGTACAAGTGCCATCAGAACACCCACAGCCAGTGCAATGCCTCACCATGAGAATGGAAGTAAACGGAGGGTTGAGTTAGACAAGAAGGTGGCAATTCACAATTTGGCCAGAACCAACACCAAGAGGATGTGATGCAGACAAGTCCCCAAAGTGACCACAATGCACGTGACTTGCAGGTGGGGCATAGGCCATGGGAGAATGCTAATATTGAAGAAAGGAGTAATGAACAGAAACCAAGATAACAATGTGCAACAAATAGGAAGGCAGGCACGTCACATTATAAATCCCACAACACAGACACTAAATTGTGCAATATCTAATTGCAGAGGACGATGGCTCTCCTGGGGATATGCCTGCCCTGGACTACCCTGATGACATGGATGACAAGCTGACAAACATCAGCCAGCAGACCCTCCAAGATGTCCTTGGAATCCTCCAGACCCCACCTTCAGTCGCAAGGAGGAGCACAGATACAGCAGCCATCACAGAGGGCCCACCCACCACCCCAATTGTACGACCTGCCAACTCCAACCCAGGTGAGGACTCTGACAACACTGGCACCAGCTTTGAGAGAACTGTAGTTGGAGTACAGTGGGAGCTGGCCAAGGAGGTGCGGATGGGGATGCAAAATATGTCAGCCAGCCTAGAGGGGGTGCGTTCGTGCATGATGTCAGCTGCAGAACAGGCAGCAGCCATGCAAGGGCGAACATCAATCTTGCATGAACTCGACAAAAGTGTGAAGGAAATCAGCACAGCTGTAAGAGAGTTGACACAACACCTCCAACAACAAACCTTTCAACGTGCGCACAAATGAAATATTGACCCCCGCAGGGCCGACCTGGCTGCCTACCACAGTGATGTGTATGCTAGTCTTAAGAACCAGCAGCCCCTCCTTGCTGCAGTACTGCTCTTATTAGCCCCACAGTTGGCAGCTACCGGGATGTCTGACTTTGCGTCTTCAAACACTGAGGTGTGTGTTGCCCCTTCACAACCACCACTAAGGGCAGAGGATGAAGACGTGGAACAGATCACCTTCACCCGTAAGAGTACCCAGTAGCACTAGTCCCTGCCACCTGGCCACTTATAACCAAGGTCCTGTGCTTTGTAACATGCCAGTCTTGCAACAGCTGCTCTTAAGCACTGTTCTACAGCCCACTGTGTATCTTGTCACTCTGCCCTGTGATTGTCTCTCACTACCTCATTGGCAAATCCTGTCCCTTTGCACTATCTGACACTTCACCCCAGCATGTCCAATGACATGTCCGTTTGCACTTGTGTAGGATCACAATGGAAGGTGTCAAACTAATGGACTCACAATCATGGACAATGTAAATATAGCACTACAGTACTTAAAAATAAATAGCACTTACACAACCACTTTGTCTCTGTGTAATGTGACACATCAACCGTGAGGGAGATTAGGGATGTTTACCTCATGTCAATGATTATAGAATGTCAATACAACTGCCCTGAAAGAATGTGGGCTGATAACTATGCACTGTGGTCTGGATTGTACCATCATCTGCCCTTCCTGAGGGTTAATTCTGAGGGAAATAGAAACTATACAGTATAATGATGTGTTGGACAGAATAAGTCTCCCTCAAGGGATGTCTAAGCCAAAAATTATTGCCTTCAAATGTTTCTTCAAGCCAATCTTTACGTATGTGACATTTGACCCAAAATTTTCCTAACACACACCGGGAATGGATGTGGATGAGTGTACATACAAATAAGTAACCTGGATAAACAATGTAACAAATGATAGGTGTGAGTTATGTATACCATACTACATGAGATCATACTACCACTCACCTTATAAGGCTTCACTTGAACATCAGGCTGCAGGCAGACGTAACACAGTGTCCTCAATACCAAATCTGGTCCCAAAGTAGGTGAGATTGAAAACATACATCAATAATTAACAACACTTTGGGTCCATAGTAACCTTGACTGGCGGGTACAATGGATGGCAGAATCTTAGCAAAGTAGCTCTGGTGTAGCTGCCAATGTAACAGCTCAATTGGGAATTGGTTGCAGGAACGGGACACAAATGCAAATACTAAAGAGACACTGTTCAGCCATGGCAAGGCCCTGATCCCCAAGCATGTGACACATACTGTAAAGGATCACCTAAATATTCATTTAACAGTAACAAAAGGCAGATAAAACCTGGGGAAACACCTTACCTAACCTAACCTATCCTAACTACACATTACCCACAACAGGCCCTAACTAACCTGAGCTAAACTTACTTATCACATTTACATCTCATGCAGTATGGTATACATAACTCACACCTATCCAACAACTAACCCATCATATCGATAACAACAACCTCCTCAACCCTCTTCAATCAGGCTTCCGGAAAGACTGTAGCACAGAATCAGCCATCCTTAACATAGTAGACGACCTCCACAACTCCCTTGAATCCGACCGACCCTGCCTACTGATTCTCCTTGATCTAACAGCGGCCTTTGACACTGTCGACCACAAACTCCTTCTCGACTCCCTCCAAAAGAGACTAGGCATTGAAGGTACTGTCCTCCGCTGGTTTTCCTCCTTCGTACAAAACCGAACGCAACAAGTAAATCTTCTCAACTCGACCTCACCCACCTTCCTAATTACCAGAGGGGTCCCTCAAGGATCTGTCCTCTCTCCAACTCTCTTCAACATCTACATGGACCCTCTTACCACTATCCTTATTCGAGCCAATATCCCCTTCCATCTCTATGCGGATGACACGCAACTCTATATTGAACTATCCTCCTTAGAAGACATTCACCGTCTGAACAATACCCTTAAAGAAGCCCTCTGTTGGCTCTCTCATAACCATCTCAAACTAAATCACTACAAGACGGAAATACTCCTCCTCTCGAAATCTAACCAGCTTCCTCAACTGCAAGAATGGCTCAAATCTATTGACGCACTCAAATGTACCCTCTCCCCGTCTAGCACGGTCAAATCCCTGGGAATCTCTCTGGACTCCAACCTGACTATGCAGGACCACATAAAGACAAACGCGAACAACACCTTCCTCAGCATTAAACTTCTACACAAAATCAAATCCTTCATTCCCCAGGATGACCTCAAACAGGCCACTCAAGCACTGGCACTCTCAAGACTAGACTATGGGATCTCCATCCTTACTGGCACGGCCAAATCCCGACTCGCCCCTATGAGGTCCACTCTTCATGCAGCTGCCAGACTAGCGACGGGAATTAAAAAATATGACCACATCTCCCCAGCCTTGATGATTCTTAAATGGCTCCCGATCAAGGCCCGCTGCCTGTTCCGCACTGCTTGCCTAACACACAAAGCCCTTCACACTGGGAAACCTGAACACCTCGCAAATAAACTAGTGAAAGCTGGTCAAACCAGATCTCTGAGAAACACAAACTCACTCCTCCTCTTCCTACCGAAATCCAACAAGCAAAAAACTCGGTCATGCTCCTTCTCAAACAACGCTCCAAGAATATGGAACTCCTTACCCACTCACATCAGATCGAAATGATCTTCAAGAAGCTACTTAAAGAATACCTCCTAAACCAACCCTCACATCAAAAAGGGTCTCTCACTCCCCACCCCACCATCCCCGGATCGCTACCCTTCTGTTCATGACAAACCCTCTGTAATATCAGTCTGTAATGTGACTCTTAGACTTTTCATGTGTTTTTCTTGTGTTTATTATCTATTCTGTTGTAAAGCGCTCTGATACCCTCTCGGTCTTGCCAGCGCTATAGAAAACTCTCAAAATAAAATAAAATAAAATAAAAATAAAGTAAAGAATCTAAACATCAACCCCTCACCCCCTTATAAGACGGGACACATGGAGGACAACAGATACTAACCTAAACACATACTATCTTATACTAAACAAATATATATTTTTTTGTATTTTTATATTTTATATATATATTTTTTTTATTAAAACAATAATTTGGGAGTCCGACTCCCTCCCTTCCGCTCCGAAGCCACCAACATCATCTGCGGCGTACCCCAAGGCTCCTCCCTAAGCCCGACGCTGTTCAACGTCTACATGGCCCCCCTGGCACAACTGGCCCGTCAGCACAACCTCAACATTCTCTCCTACGCCGACGACATCCAGCTCATCCTCTCCCTCACGAAAGACCCACACACCGCCAAAGTCAACCTCCATGAAGGAATGAAGTCCATCGCCGAATGGATGAGAAATAGCCGCCTGAAATTGAACTCCGACAAGACGGAGGTCCTCATCCTCGGACGCACCCCCTCGGCCTGGGACGACTCCTGGTGGCCCACCGCACTGGGACCTCCTCCAACACCAACCAACCACGCACGCAACCTGGGCTTCGTCCTCGACTCCGCCCTCACCATGTCCAAGCAGGTCAACGCAGTTTCCTCCTCCTGCTACAACACCCTCCGCATGCTACGTAGAATCTACAAATGGATCCCGACGGAAACCAGAAAAACGGTGACCCAGGCCCTCGTCAGCAGTAGACTGGACTACGGCAACGCACTCTACACAGGCATCCCAGCTAAAGACATCCGTCGCCTCCAACGCATCCAAAACACCTCTGCCCGACTGGTCCTCGACGTACCCCGCCGTTGCCACATCTCCCACCACATGAAGGACCTCCACTGGCTCCCCGTGGACAAGAGGATCACCTTCAAGCTCCTCACCCACGCTCACAAGGCACTCCACAACGCCGGACCAGCCTACCTGAACTACAGACTCAACTTCTACGTCCCCTCCCGCCAACTCCGCTCCGCCAACCTCGCCCTCGCCATCGTTCCCCGCTTCCAACGCAAGACCTCTGGCGGCAGATCCTTCTCCTATCTCGCCGCCAAGACCTGGAACGCCCTCCCGACCGCCCTGCGACAGACCCAGGACCTTCTCACCTTCAGGAGACTCCTCAAGACCTGACTCTTCGACCAGTAGCAGCAGCCCCCCCCCCCCCCCTCAGCGCCTTGAAACCCTAACGGGTACGTAGTGCGCTCTATAAATATTGTGATTGATTGATTGATTGAACCCCAAAATAATCCCCCACCCACACACATAATAAAAAACAGACATTAAAATGACCATAACCCCACCCCCAACCCACTACTACTAACTAAACTAACAGCCTATTCTGACCTAACACTAAGCCCCCTAAACCCACTAATTTAAAGACCCAGGAAAGAGGAGGGAAGGGAAGGAATCATGAGGGTATATTGTTCACAAGTTTGCCCTCCGCATGGTCTTCTTAATGGCACACATCCTCTTATTAACTTGTGCTACCTCCTGCTGCAGCCTGTTCATTTTCCTCAATATACGTTCAATGTCACGTTGCATCCATTGGAAATCTGCAGGGTCAATGACTGCAGCAGGGGTGGTCTGGGTGCTAGTTGAAGATGTTTGTCTGGATGTCGGTGTAGGAGGCTGGCCTGGCTTGTAGTGGGTACCAGAGGTACTTACACCTTGTGCCAGGTAGAAGAGGTGTTTCTAGCAGCTTAGGCTGATAGAAGGTAGCTATGGCAAAGCAGCTTCGGCTGAACTAGGAGACATGTAAAGCTCCTACTATACCACTGGTGTCATTTGCACAATGTCATAAGAAAACACACTACACAGAAGTACTCAAAATAAAGGTACTTTATTTTTATGACAATATGCCAAAAGTATCTCAGTGAGTACCCTCAGTATGAGGATAAGATATATACACAAGATATATGTACATAAACCAAAATTATGCAGGTAATAGCAAGAAAAGTAATGCAAGCAGTGTAAAGTTACAATAGATTGCAATAGGAGCACATAGGTATAGGGCCAACACAAACCATATACTCCAAAAGTGGAATGCGAACCACGAATGGACCCCAAACCTATGTGAGCTTGTAGAGGGTCACTGGGACTGTAAGAAAATAGTGAGGGTTAGAAAAATAGCCCACCCCAAGACCCTGAAAGGTAGGTGTAAAGTGCACTCACTACCCCCAGAGAGCACAGAAGTCGTGATAGGGGGATTCTGCAGGAAGAACAAACACCAGCAATGCAACATCAGTGGATTTCCGGACCTGAGTACCTGTAAGACAAGAGGACCAAGTCCAATAGTCGCGACAGTGTCGAGAGTGGGCAGGAGTCCAGGAAATGCCAGCTGGCGGTGCAAGGAAGCTGCCACCTGTTGGAAGAAGCTTGGAGTTCTGCAAGTAAGAAGAGGACTAGGAACTTTCCCTTTGGAGGATGGGTGTCTCACGTCACGATGAAACTTGCATTGGTATTCCCACACAGAAAGACCGCAAACAAGCCTTGCTAGCTGCAAGGGTCATGGTTAGGGTTTTTGGATGCTGCTGTGGCCCAGGAGGGACCAGGATATTGCCACTTAGATGAGGAGACAGAGGGGTCTCCCAGCAAGTCAGGGAGCCCTCACAGAAGCAGGCAGCACCCGCAGAAGTACCTGAACAGGCACTTGGAAGAAGAGTGAACCAGAGTCCATGCAAAGTCACAAAAGGGAGTCCCAAGATGCCGGAGGACAACTCAGAAGGTTGTGCACTGTAGGTTAGAGTGTCGGGGACCCAGGCTTGGCTGTGCATGAAGGAAATCCTGGAAGAGTGCACAGGAGCCGGAGCAGCTGCAAATCACGTGGTACCCAGCAATGCAGTCTAGCGTGGGGAGGCAAGGACTTACCTCCACCAAACTTGGACTGAAGAGTCACTGGACTGTGGGAGTCACTTGGACAGAGTTTCTGAGTTCCAGGGACCACGCTCGTCATGCTGAGAGGGGACCCAAAGGACCAGTGATGCAGTCTTTTGGTGCCTGCGGTTGCAGGGGGAAGATTTCGTTGACCCACGGGAGATTTCTTCAGAGCTACTGGTGCAGAGAGGAGGCAGGCTACCCCCAGAGCATGCACCACCTGGAAACAGTCAAGAAAGCCGGCAGGATGAAGCGATACATGGTTGCTAGTAGTCGTCTTGCTACTTTGTTGCGGTTTTGCAAGCGTCCTGAGCAGTCAGCGGTCGATACTTTGGCAGAAGGTGAAGAGGGAGATGCTGAGGAGCTCTGATGAGCTCTTGCATTCGTTATCTGGTGAGATCCCCAAAGCAGAGACCCTAAATAGCCAGAAAAGGAGGTTTGGCTACCTAGGAAGAAGGATTGGCTACCAAGAGAGGTAAGAGCCTATCAGAAGGAGCCTTTGACGTCACCTGCTGGCACTGGCCACTCAGAGCAGTCCAGTGTGCCACTAACACCTCTGTTTCCAAAATGGCAGAGGTCTGGGACACACTGGAGGAGCTCTGGGCACCTCCCCTGGGAGGTGCAGGTCAGGGGAGTGGTCACTCCCCTTTCCTTTGTCCAGTTTCGCGCCAGAGCAGGGCTGGTGGATCTCTGAACCAGTGCAGACTGGCTTATGCAGAGATGGGCACCATCTGTGCTCATCAAAGCATTTTCAGAGGCTGGGGGAGGCTACTCCTCCCCAGCCCTCACACCTATTTCCAAAGGGAGAGGTTGTTACACCCTCTCTCAGAGGAAGTCCTTTGTTCTGCCTTCCTGTGCCAGGGCTGCCTGGACCCCAGGAGGGCAGAAACCTGTCTGAGGGGTTGGGAGCAGCTGCAGTGGAGACCCCGGAAAGGCAGTTTGGCAGTACCCGGGTTCTGTGCTAGAGACCCAGGGATCATGGAATTGTCACCCCAATGCCAGAATCGCCCGGCACTGAAACTCCCGAATCTGGATGGCATTCATAGTGGCTGCTGTTAAAAAATAGATCAAACCAAACATTAGGTACTTCATTGTGTGATATAGCTACTGAAGTAAATCAGACAATACATCTAATGTTCCAGAAACAGGCCATTTCATCATACAGATCACAGATTGTCCCTGAGGAAGTACATGCCAGCACATGTCTTATCTAACAGCACAGCAATGCTCTAAAAGATGTGTAACAACTTAAATGACCTATGCATCATAGTTCAGCCATTTGTCAAGTAACAAATGCTGCAAGTCCTCCACATGTGACAGGCCAACTAATGATCATCTTCTGGATGACAATCAAGAGCCACAAGATCTGTGATTTGTAAATGGAATTGCCAGAATAGAATGCAGTTGCTAATCATGAGCGGGGATCCTAGTTTTGGACAAGTGATTTACGGATTTACATGTCTGTGTACTAAACTTGGATCATCAGTCCTAGGTACACATTTCATAACCCTAAGCCTGTGCCTGATGGGGGGATGGACAAGCAACAAATACTTTCCAACATCTAGGACACCCAGGAAGCTTTCGACAGCTGTACATGGGGTTGGCCAGTCCACCACAGGTAAGGAGGATGTCCAACTAGGATACACCCAAACCTTGGACAATCCCATCCACATTTATGTTTGGAAATGCAGACAACTGTCAACATCATTTAATACCACTAATAGATGTTTTACAACAAGCAGATGGTTGCAAGCACACATCTTTCCATGAGCTGCATGCACACCCATGACATTGTACTCAAGTGCCACATACATGTAGCACAACATGTGGAGCTACATGCTGCTAGGAAGTCAAACATACAGTCAAACATGTTCATTAGTGAACAGGGAGGCTCAAGTCTGTGGGTAAGACTTTGGCATCCCTATTCTGTGAGATTCAGGGTCTGACTTGCTGACTAAATCATAAATATGGCCCTCTGTTAAATTTTCTTACTAAAAGTTTTATCAACAAATGTCACCCTATTCACATGGCCATGCCTACAGGGCTGCACTACAATCCGAAAATATGACTATACGCTAAGGATTGTCCAACTCAAAGATGGAAAAAAATGATACTCCACTAAAGTAACATATCTGATCATTTACCAGCACATCATACCTTGCTACGTGTCCAGCACACAGGAGTCAACCACACAACAGCTGCAAACACAACACAGAACAGAAATATCAACATTTACTGGAGATGTCTAGGTCCGCAAATCGAGCCACCTCTCTGATTGTGTAGGGGGCAAGTCCACCTGTAAAGCATGGAAGGGAGAAATGTGTTCAATGTGTGTGCACTGTACAACACTTCCAAATATAACTACTGTGTGTAACATTAAATTTGAAAGTCCAGCCTCTCAGGCATGATGATAATGCAACAGACATACCACTGCAAACATGTACAGACCCGGTCACTCAAGTGAGTGATACACACATATCTGCACATATGCAGTGGCCCTAACTCTCATGTGGTGGAAAACATGCTCTATCATTTGTTTGTAGACTCATTTATGGAGTGTACTCCTCTCATCATTTGTATTAATGAGAGACATGCAAAGCCACTTTCCTGGAGCACTGCATTACCAGTCTCTCAGGTATTGTGGCTTGGGCATCAAAGGACAATCATTTACTGTGTGACGCATCTGTGGCTTGATTTAAGGTCATGATTTATCATGCTTTCTATGGTCCCTTACATGTAGGGCCTGTGTTGTGTCTTGGTTACATATGCTACATTAACAGGGTACCCTGAGCCACATATGCCCCCTATGACACCATAATGGCAGGGATCCTGTGCATTACTTAGTGACAGTTTGAGGTTAGCCATGGATTGACCAGTTTTAATATTTGGATACAACAAGGAGATATATGTTGACAGTGTATATTGTAGTCATCCATGACAGACTGCATGGGCACAGGTGTAGTCATTGCACCTGAAATGTGTCACTCATTGCCCTGTTTACCCATTATGGGTTTAGGAAATCACAGATGTGCCACATTCATCACCTTACATTTGCCAAGTTGGTTGATCAGCGGATATACAGCAAACTGACACTGTCATATTATTAACACATGGTTTAGCAAATGTACCACTGTGTCAATCATGATGATGTAGGTTTCAATTTGTATGTACCTTCGGAATGACAGCAGTCACAGGAATGCTGGTCTTCTGATCTTAGCATACACCCATGTCAGTGATAGCCTCCATACTGGGAGGTTAGTTATTAAACATATGCTGCACTAGATCAGCATAGGTGTGCCAAACTAAACTACCAAAGTCTTAGTGAACTTTATATGTATGATGGAATTTGTCAGGGGTCCCTTGTACGACATCATGCACTTAATCCATTGTGATCACGCATTCCCCAACGTCAGGTATCCCATGATGATCCCATAACTTATGAGAAGTACATGGTGTTAGAAATGGGGGCTTTGGTTGACAGTCAGGTTAACCCCTGTTCAAGCAAGGACCCTCACTCTTGTCAGGGTAAAAGAGAATCACCCTCAGCTAACACCTGCTTACCCCCTTGGTAGCTTGGCAGAGCAGTAGGCTTAACTTCAGAGTGCTAGGTATAAAGTATTTGTACCAACACTCACAGTAACTTAATGAAAACACTACAAAATGACACAACACAGGTTTAGAAAAATAGGAAACAACAAAAATCCACAATACACAAGTCAACCTATGAATTTTTAAAGATTAAACTCAAAAATAGCACTTAGAAACACAAAATGCTTCGATGAGGTGTTAACACGGCGTCGTAACGGAGTTGTTCCCAACAATCCGACACCAACGGTGCCGGATGCAGAGTCGCGTAGACCCCCAGGTACAGTACCTTTGGTGAAGAGTGAAAACAAGCCAATGGGATAAGTCGGGGATCGCGGCGTCTGTGCGAAATGTTGACTCCGCGCACTTCGAGTGGCGTCGGTTACGACGTGGTACGGTGACTTCCATGGAGTCGCCGACTTTGGCGCAACTGCAGCGATGTCGGGCCTGCAAAGGTCGTCGCGTTACAGAGAAGATCACGGAGTCGGTTGCAGGCGGCGTCACCGGATTCAGCAGCGGCGTCGGTCCGAAGTTGTCTGAAGTCGATTTCCTTGGATTTTCACCAGCTTTCTTTTCAAGGGCCCAGGGACTGGATAGGGCACCACTCGTCAGAGCAGGAGTCTCTCCAGAGACTCCAGGTGCTGACAGATAGAAGTCTTTGATGTCCCTGAGACTTCAAACAACAGGAGGCAAGCTCTAAATCAAGCCCTTGGAGATTTCTTCACAAGATGTAAGGCACACAAAGTCAAGTCTTTGCCCTCTTACTCTGGCAAAAGCAGCAACTGCAGGATAGCCTCACAAAGCACAGTCACAGGCAGGGCAGCTCTTCTTTCTCAGCTCTTCTCCAGGCAGAGGCTCCTCTTGTTTCCAGAAGTGTTTCTAAAGTCTGTGGTTTTGGGTGCCCTTCTTATACCCAATTTCTCCTTTGAAGTAGGCCTACTTCAAAGAAAAGTCTCTCTTGTTTACAGGATCCTGCTTTGCCCAGGCCAGGCCCCAGACGCACACCAGGGGTTTAGAGACTGCATTGTGTGAGGTCTGGCACAGCCCTTTCAGGTGTAAGTGACCACTCCTCCCTCCAGCCTAGCCCAGAAGGCTCATCAGCATATGCAGACTACACGCCCAGCTCCCTTTGTGTCACTGTCTAGTGTGAGGTGCAACCAGCCCAACTGTCAAACTGACCCAGACAGGGAATCCACAAACAGGCAGAATCACAGAAATGGTATAAGCAAGAAAAGGCTCACTTTCTAAAAGTGGCATTTTCAAACACACAATCTTAAAATCAACTTTACCAAAAGATGTATTTTTAAATTGTGACATCAGAGACCCCAAACTCCACATGTCCATCCACTCGCAAAGGGAATCTACACTTTAATCATATTTAAAGGTAGCCCCCATGTTAACCTATGAGAGGGACAGGCCTTGCAACAGTGAAAAACGAATTTAGCAATATTTCACTGTCCGGACATATAAAACATATTACTATATGTCCTACCTTAATCATACACTGCACCCTGGCCATGGGGCTACCTAGGCCTACCTTAGGGGTGTCTGACATGTAAGAAAAGGGAAGGTTTAGGCTTGGCAAGTGGGTACACTTGCCACGTCCAATTGACAGTTCAAAAACTGCACACACAGACACTGCAGTGGCAGGTCTGAGCCATGTTTACAGGGCTACTCATGTGGGTGGCACAATCAGTGCTGCAGGCCCACTAGTAGCATTTGATTTACAGGCCCTAGGCACTTCGAGTGCACTTTACTTGGGATTTACTAGTACATCAAATTTGCCAATTATGGAAAATACAATTACACATACAATTTCACATAGGGAACACTGGCACTTTAGCACTGGTCAGCAGTGGTAAATTGCTCAGAAGAACAAAAACAATAACACAGAGTCCCCCAGGCAGCAACAACCTGGGAAGCAGAGACAAAAAGTCAGGGGAGGCAACACCAAGGATGCCAGGTCTAACACCCACCCTCTCAAAGGGGGTGCCAACAAAAGGCATGGAAGTCTAAGGAACATTAGCTTCTTCGCTGTCTACCCACTGTCGTTCCACTGGCCTGGAAGATGAGACAACAGACAACTCCAATAGAAAGCATCTGAGGCTGTCTTCATCCAGGGCCAACAGAAGTTGACAACAATCCTGTCAAAGATTTTGTCCTGCCCCAGATGTACTGCCAGGAGTATATCATCAACCAAACCCAAAAGAAAGGCCTTGTAACACTGAAGAACCACCAGCACACACGCTGCCCCATGCACAGGCACCTCAGGCTTACTTTAGATGAGGTATGCTGAACTCTTCTTTCTGACCCCTGGAAAGACAAACTGGTGTACCCATGATGTGGACAGTGGTGACAGCTTGCCTGTCAAAAAACCATGTCAGAGATAGCATAGAGGCAGAAGTTAAAAAGATGCTAGATTTGGGTGTCATTGAACCCTCTGAGAGTCACTGTGCTAGCCCAGTGGTTTTAATCCTCAAGCTTTACTCCAAAGGAGAAAAAAGGAAATAAGGTTCTATGTGGACTACCGGCGCCTCAACTCTGTGATAAAGACAGACGCACACCCAATTCCAAGAACTGATGAGCTCATAGGCACATACGGGCAGCCAAATATCTGAGTACCTTTGATTTAACATCTGGGTACTGGCAGCTTGGTCTGACCCCAGTTCTAACCCCAGGGTCAAAAGAGAGGTCAGTATTTTCCACTCCTAGTAGGCATTATCAGTTCACTGTTATGCCCTTTGGACTAAAGAATGCACCTGCAAGAAAATGCCCAAAAAGGCTAACTGGACAGTGAGTTGTCAAAAGGCCTTTGACACTCTGAAAGAAGCTATGTGCTCTGCTCCACTTCTACAAGCAACAGAATACTCCAGGGAATTCATAGTCCAAATGGATGCTTCTGACATGGGGATAGGAGCAATCCTTTCCCAGACAAATGATGATGGACATGACCAGCCAGTTGCTTTTATAAGCAAGAAACTACTACCTTGGGAACAGAAATGGAGTGCCATAGAGAGGGAAACCTTTGCTGGGGTTGAAGTTGAAGTTGAAGTTGAGGCCATATCCATTTGGCTCTCACTTCATAGTTCAGACTGACCACAGGCCTCTCAGACGGCTACAACAAATAAAAGGTAAAAACCCCAAACTTCTTAGGTGGTCCATTTCCCCACAGGGGATGGACTGTCATATGGAACACAGACCTGGGACTGCCCATGCCAATGCAGATAGCCTCATCAGGTTCTTCCACTTAGATGATGAAGACTCACTAGGGACTCACTAGGGAAAATGTAGTCTCATCTTCTTTGGTTTGGGGGAGGTAGAGGGCCTCTTTTTGACATGGTTATCCCCCATATTTTACCTGATGTTGATGTGTCCTAGAAATTGTAGTGTCCAGGACCCCTGCTAACCAGGTTCCCTGTGCCAGAGCTTTTTCCCTAAATCTTTTGTGATGCACTAGCACAATTGGATACACCCTTAACTACCACTATAAGTCACTAGTAAGTGAGTACCTATGTACCCAAGGCATGGGGTACTATGGGTAGGCCCCTGAGGGCAGCAGCACTGATTGTAAAACCCTATAGGGCCATGCATCCAGATGAAGCCAGCACTGCCATTGCAGACTGAGGGGGTCATTCTGACCTCGGCGGTAAAAGGCGCCTACCGCCGGTCAGAAATCCTCCATAATCCCGCCGCGGTCGCGGAAACCCGCCACGGTCATTCTGACCCGCAGAAGGCAAACCTCCGAAAATCCGACCGCCACAACAGACCGCCAGACCAGCGGTCGGCGGAAAGGTGGAGGTGACCAAACCTCCACCGCCACGCCAACAGAAATACGCCCATCCCATTACGACCCACGAATCCACGCGGCGGTCATTCAAACGCGGTATTCCATTGGCGGGACACACCGCCGCGGTCAGAATACCCACCAACGAACAAAACTCACCCACATTGGACGATTTGAATCCCACACACCTGATACACATACACACACCACTCCCACACACACAATACAATATAAAACACCCACCCACATCACCCACAAACCCCTACGCTTACAAAATCGTAAAGAAGGCAAGAGCGAGACACCAGCATCCAAAACATAACAGCCACAGCCACTCAACACCATCACCCACACACTATCCACACACAAAACAACACACACCACCACACTCAACTCACTTAAATACACATACTCCACCCCACACATCATACACACCACCCCATGGCACCCCAAAGACAACCCCGCTTCACAGACGAAGAACTCAGGGTTATGGTGGAGGAAATCGTTCGTGTAGAGCCCCAGCTGTTCGGCACACAGGTCCAATACACCAGCATTGCCCGGAGGACGGAGCTATGGCAGAGGATTGTCGACAGGGTGAACGCAGTGGGACAGCACCCCAGAAATCGGGAAGACATCAGGAAGCGATGGAACGACCTACGGGGGAAGGTGCGTTCCATGGTATCCAGGCACAACATCGCCGTGCAGAAGACTGGCGGAGGACCCCCACCTCAACCCCCACAATTCACATCATGGGAGGAGGAAGTCTTGAACATCCTGCATCCTGACGGCCTCGCAGGAGTCGGCGGAGGAATGGATACTGGTAAGTTGAAGCTTCAATACTGCTTCCCCCCCACCTGCATGCCAAATCAGACCCCAACCCTCACCCCCATCCTCGAACCCCACCCTCACCCCCACCCCCACCCTCACCCCCACCCTCACCCCCACCACCATCCTCACCCCCACCCTCACCCCCACCACCATCCTCACCCCCACCACCATCCTCACCCCCACCCCCAGCACACCTATTCCCCGCCAATGTCTCACCATCACAACCCACACATCCCAAAACCTAGGCCTGCATGCGTCCACTAAGCATGGACACCCATCACCAAAGCATGCCCAATGCATATACACATCCCCCCCACAAGCCACCCTCACCAAAGCCCCCACACACGAATGCCAGCACTTGGGGACACGGGAACCCACAGATACACCCATATGCCACACATTGAAACTATAACCATACCTCTATACCCCTGCAGGACCCGACCGTCAACACACCGCGGCGGAGGGGCCAGAATTATCCACACCCCCCACCCAAGAGGCCGTCAGCGATGACAGCAGCTCTGTCGATCTGGACACCGATGACCAGCCCGGACCATCGGGGACCTCTGGACAGTCGGTTCCCCTCACACAGGCACAGGCCACTATAGACCCTAACCCCTCTGGGAACACCAGCACAGCTCCCACCCAGCGGGCCCATGCCTCTGTCTCCAGGGCGCGTCAATCTGCGGTGTGTCTACCACTACAGGGCACCCAGGATAACCCACCACCCCAACAACAACAGGGACCTGGGGGCAGTGGTAGTGGGCACACCGGCCAGGGGGCAGAGGCCCAGGGAAACAGGGCAACTCGGCGGGCAGCTGTGCGACAAGGGGGGGAGGAGAGGCCCAGGGAACCCACTCTCCACGAGGTCCTCACCACCATCATGGGAGCATACAACCGCTCCCAGGAGACGATGGCGACGGTACTGGCCCGGTTCCAGGAGATCCAGGTGCTGCAGGAGGAACACTATCGGGGGTACAGGGAGGACATCCGAGCCATCAACACCACCCTGGTTACCATGGTAGGGCTGCTGCAGGACCTCGTAAACAGCAGGGCGGACACTGAACAACACCCAAGGGCCCCTGCCACTAGCCGGGACCAAGAACAGCCATCCACCTCCGCCGGCGCTAGTGGACAGGAGGCCCCCGCACAGCAGCAGCCCACCAGACCCCCACCTCCTGCAGGAGAAGAACCACCCCGCAAGAGGGCCCTGAGATCTCGCAAGACAGAGTAGGATGTCAAGACCCCCGCCAGCAATGGATACCACCTGATGTCATCCCACTGTCCCACATTGTCACCCTGTCCATCCTCGAACTGCCCATGCTCCATCTCTCCACAGGCCTCTGGACAATGCACCTGTGTGACTGTTACTCTGGACTCTGCCATGGACATTCCTTCACCATAGCCCCCACCCACTTGAAACCACCCATCCCATTTTGAGCACTTCAATAAACACCTATTTTGCACCAAAATATCAGGAGTCTGGCTGTGATTTCAATAGATTGTAATTGACATGACAGTGCAAATATGTCCTTGTACATGGTGAAGTCAACAAACAGCTGCCACAAAGCTGTAGTCCATGGGGAAACGAAGCACAGGACTCGTAGTGGGGACCCCAGATCTGAAATAGGGAGGGAAAAGCCAAAACTCAGTCATCATACACTGGGGCAAATAGACAGGCAGCAGAGATGCTGCAGAGTAGTTAACTTTTACTAAATTATCTTTGAAATGTTACCTGTGTCCTATTGGAAGTACTGTTCAATGATTCTGTCCCTGTTGTCTGTTTCAGCCCCGTCGTCTTCCTCCTCGTCACTCTCCTCAGGTTCCACCGCTGCCACAACACCACCGTCTCGACCATCCTCCTGCAGGAAAGGCACCTGGCGGCGCAAAGCCAGGTTGTGAAGCATGCAGCAGGCCACGATGATGTGACACACCTTCTTAGGTGAGTACATTAGGGATCCACCGGTCATATGCAGGCAGCGAAACCTGGCCTTTAGGAGGCCAAAGGTGCGTTCGATCACCCTCCTAGTACGCCCATGGGCCTCATTGTACCGTTCCTCTGCCCTGGTCCGGGGATTCCTTACTGGGGTCAGTAGCCACGACAGGTTGGGGTACCCAGAGTCCCCCACTAGCCATACACGGTGTCTCTCTAGCTGTTCCATCACGTAAGGGATGCTGCTATTCCTGAGGATGTAGGCGTCATGCACTGACCCTGGGAATTTGGCATTTACATGCGAGATGTACTGGTCAGCCAAACACACCACCTGGATGTTCATTGAATGGTAACTTTTTCTGTTCCTGTACACCTGCTCCCTGTCTCTTGGGGGAACCAAAGCCACATGGGTCCCATCAATGGCACCAATTACGTTGGGAATATGTCCAAGGGCGTAGAAATCACCCTTCACTGTAGCCAGTTCGCCCACCTCAGGGAAAATGATGTAGTTCCTCACGGATTTCATCAGGGCAGACAACACTCTGGATAACACCTTTGAAAACATGGGCTGAGACATCCCAGAAGCAATTCCCACGGTTGTCTGAAATGACCCACTTGCCAAGAAATGGAGTACTGACATGACCTGCACCAGAGGGGGAATCCCTGTGGGTTGGCGGATGGGGGACATCAGGTCGGGCTCCAGCCGGGCACACAGTTCATGGATAGTGGCACGGTTAAGACGGTAGGTCAGGATAATGTGGCGTTCTTCCATTGTCGACAGGTCCACCAGCGGTCGGTACACGGGAGGATTCATCCGTCTCCTCGCCCAACCCAGCGGACGGTGCCTAGGAAGGACAACATGGAGCACACAGTCAGGCAACCCACAGGTACGTACTCACAGCTAGCACAGTATACGATTCTCTATGCAGTGAATGGCGTGTATGAGTGGCTATGCAAGGCCTAGGCCTGTGTGACGCAGTTGAAATTGAGCCATGTGGGCCCTGGAAATGGCGGCTGCCTGACCTGTGAAGTGTGACAATGGGATGTGAGGTCAATGCGCTGGCGTGGAACACCGCGGCGGGCGGCGGGCCAAGACCGCGGCGCGAAGCCGCATTGGTTAACATTGAAGCCTATGGGTTTCAGGAGCCAATGGCGAAGGGCGCCGGCGGTGGCGGGACGCACCGCCGCGGAACGCACCGCCGCGGACGTGACCGCCATTTTCTATCTACTTATCCACTTGCGACTTGAACTTTCACAGGAGAGGACCTATACTGCAAGTGTTGCTGTGACCTCGGTCTGGAAGGGACAATGGCTGCTGCGACTGGGGAAAGGGCCCCTGCCTTCACTGGAGAGGAGTTGGAGAAACTTGTGGATGGGGTCCTCCCCCAGTATGCGCTACTCTACGGTCCTCCAGACCAACAAGTGAGTTTAATTCTATCTGGATTTGGGGCCACTGGCTGGCTTGGGGGCCTGGCGGGGATGGGGGGCATGTTGGGGCTGGCGGGGGCCTGGCGGGGATGGGGTGCATGTTGGGCATGGCGGGGGGCCTGGCGGGGGGCCTGGCGGGGATGGGGGGCATGTTGGGGCTGGCGGGGGGCCTGGCGGGGATGGGGTGCATGTTGGGGCTGGCGGGGGGCCTGGCGGGGGGCCTGGCGGGGATGGGGTGCATGTTGGGGCTGGAGGGGGGCCTGGCGGGGGGCCTGGCGGGGATGGGGTGCATGTTGGGGCTGGAGGGGGGCCTGGCGGGGATGGGGTGCATGTTGGGGCTGGCGGGGGGCCTGGCGGGGGGCCTGGCGGGGATGGGGTGCATGTTGGGGCTGGAGGGGGGCCTGGCGGGGATGGGGGGCATGTTGGGGCTGGCGGGGGGCCTGGCGGGGATGGGGTGCATGTTGGGGCTGGCGGGGGGCCTGGCGGGGGGCCTGGCGGGGATGGGGTGCATGTTGGGGCTGGAGGGGGGCCTGGCGGGGATGGGGTGCATGTTGGGGCTGGAGGGGGGCCTGGCGGGGATGGGGGGCATGTTGGGGCTGGCGGGGGGCCTGGCGGGGATGGGGTGCATGTTGGGGCTGGCGGGGGGCCTGGCGGGGGGCCTGGCGGGGATGGGGTGCATGTTGGGGCTGGAGGGGGGCCTGGCGGGGGGCCTGGCGGGGATGGGGTGCATGTTGGGGCTGGCGGGGGGCCTGGCGGGGGGCCTGGCGGGGATGGGGTGCATGTTGGGGCTGGAGGGGGGCCTGGCGGGGATGGGGTGCATGTTGGGGCTGGCGGGGGGCCTGGCGGGGGGCCTGGCGGGGATGGGGTGCATGTTGGGCATGGCGGGGGGCCTGGCGGGGGGCCTGGCGGGGATGGGGGGCATGTTGGGCATGGCGGGGGGCCTGGCGGGGGGCCTGGCGGGGATGGGGGGCGTTGGGCCACTGGAAAGGAAAATGCTGAGTAACTTGAACGTGGTATTTCTCCCTCCCTGTACGTGTCACATAGGTCCGCGCCCATGAGAAGATCGGGATTTGGCGTGCCATCGCCAAGGAAGTCCGGGGCCTGGGGGTCCACCATCGACGGGGCACCCACTGCCGCAAGAGGTGGGAGGACATCCGCCGCGGGACCAAGAAGACCGCCGAGTCTCTGCTGGGGATGGCCTCCCAACGTAGGCGGGGTGCCTGCCGTCAACTGAGCCCCCTGATGTTCCGGATCCTGGCGGTGGCCTACCCTGATTTGGATGGGCGCGTGAGGGCAGCACAGCAGACACAAGGGGGTGAGTAGAAGCATCATCTACTCTGTTGTCGTGCAGTGGAGGTGTCTGGGTGGGGGAGGAGGGCTGTGGGTCCCCCTAGGCCAGGGCGATATCTGTAGGCTGGGCACCCCCGTAAGCCCCTGTGTCCCCAGCCACCACCCTCAGTAGTGTGTCAGTACAGCCATCCCTGGGCCGTGTCATCCATGGGTGCAGTTGACAACTCTAGGCGTGTAGGGCATGTTCCACGGAATGCGTAGCGGACCCCAAGTGCGCAACTTAGTGCAGGGGGCATCTGTGTCTGTCATGTCCGCTAACTGTACCGGAGATCCATGTACTCAATATCCCTTTATTTCTCTCTCCCCCCCCTTTTTGTTTGTCTTTCTGTGCTTGTGTGCATCAGCATCATCAGGCGGAGGAGAAGTGGCATCGGGGCAGGAGGGAGCTGCATCTCACATGGCCCAGGAGGGCCATGCCACAGAGTCAGACTGGACCAGTGAGACGGAGGGCGAGGGGAGCTCCACGACGGGGACGACTGGAGCCTGCAGCGACACGGACACGTCCTCGGAAGGGGGCTCCTTGCGGGGGTGGCACCATCCGTGCCCCCCGCCATTACAGGTACAGCCGCCACCCAGCGCACCATCTCCGCCCTCCCAGCAGCCCCTCCGCGTTCGCCCCGTGCCCGCTCTGCCAGGAAGCCGGGAGTCTCCTTCGCCCCAGGCACCTCAGGCCCTGCCCCTGTTACCCCCGCTGCCCTCAGTGAGGAGGTCATTGACCTCCTCCGAACGCTCATTGTTGGGCAGACTACCCTTTTGAATGCCATCCAGGGGGTGGAGAGGGAGGTTCATCGCAGCAATGCGTACCTGGAGGGCATTCATTCGGGTCAGGCTGCCCATCAGCGATCGTTCCAGGCTCTGGCCTCAGCACTGACGGCAGCCATTGTCCCTGTCTCCTGCCTGCCTCTACTAACTCCCTCCTCCCAGTCTCCTGTTCCTCTGCCTGTCCCACCCACACCATCAGACCAGCCTGCACACACCTCAACACCCAAGAGAAGCTCATCCAAACATAAGCACCACAGATCACGCAGACATTCACACACGCAACATTCCGATGCAGACATGCCAACAGTCACTACCACCTCTGTGACCCCCACCTCCTCGTCTCCCTCCTCCCTCCCTGTGACGTCTACACTCACACCTCCATTCACCTCACCATCAGCCAGTGTTTCCATCACCAGCACACCCTCCACTCCAGTCCGCACACGTGCAGTCACCACCCCCACTGCCATTTACACGTCCCCTGTGTCCTCTCCCACTGTGTCTGTCACCCCCTCTTCCACACCACACAAACGCAGCCACCCACCCACCCAACAGCCATCCACCTCACGACAGCCTATCCCTCCTGCACCTGCACCCAAAGACAGCAAACGTGACTCACCTACAACCACATCCTCTCCCTCCACTCCCATTCCCACTGTACCTACCACTCTCCATTGTCCCAAGAAGCTCTTCCTCGCCACTACTAACTTCTTTCCTGACCCTGAGCCCCCCCTCCTTCTCGTCGGGGTAAGAAGAGCACCTCAGCCACCACCAGCCCTGCAGCCCCCTTGACAAGGGTGCAGGGGTATTGGAGCCCGCCAGCCCGCATGTCTGGATCTTCGCCCAGCAGCAAGGGGACAGCCAGCCCACCCCCTGGGAAGAGGAGCAGAAGGCGGAAGGGGCGCCGCAGGAGCCCGCCTTCTACATCCCCCCCGGACACCACCCACAGACAGTCACCAGCCACAGCTCCAAAGGGAGGCAAGGGCCACAGGCCGACGACTAAGGAGGGCAAGGGCAGCAAGTTGGAGAGGTCAGGCAGCAGGCCTGCTGCCCAGGAGGAGCCCACAACCCCCATAGCCGCTGCCCCGGGAGGAACCGGCACAGCTGCCCCGGGAGAGCCCACCACCCCCATAGCCGCTGCCCAGGGAGGACCCAGCCCAGCTGGCCAGGAGGGCCACACCACCCACAGCCCAGGTGGGCAGTGAAGGAGCACCATCCCCGCTGCCCAGGAGGGCACCACCAGGCAATTAGCAGTTGGCCATAGACCGTCTGCCGTCTCAAGAACCGCTGAACTGGGCCCCGCCGTCTCAAGAACCGCTGAACTGGGCCCTTCAAGGCAAGAACCGCTGAACTGGGCCCTTCAAGGCAAGAACCGCTGAACTGGGCCCTTCAAGGCAAGAACCGCTGAACTGGGCCCCGCCGTCTCAAGAACCGCTGAACTGGGCCCCGCCGTCTCAAGAACCGCTGAACTGGGCCCTTCAAGGCAAGAACCGCTGAACTGGGCCCTTCAAGGCAAGAACCGCTGAACTGGGCCCTTCAGGGCAAGAACCGCTGGCCCTTTGGCAGACGTGGCAGGGCAGGATCTATCTCGGGCAGGGCTGCAGGATGTCCTCTGGCCAACTTGCCTCCTCCAGTGGCAGTGGGGTCTGTTATGGACTGTATGGACTGTGGCTTTGCTCTCCCCAGGATGGCCCAGTGGACAGGCCACCCACTGTATGGACTGTATGGACTGTGGCTTTGCTCTCCCCAGGATGGCCCAGTGGACAGGCCACCCACTGTATGGACTGTTTGAACTGTGGCTTTGCTCTCCCCAGGATGGCCCAGTGGGCAGGCCACCCACTGTATGGACTGTATGGACTGTGGCTTTGCTCTCCCCAGGATGGCCCAGTGGGCAGGCCACCCACTGTATGGACTGTATGGACTGTGGCTTTGCTCTCCCCAGGATGGCCCAGTGGGCAGGCCACCCACTGTATGGACTGTATGGACTGTGGCTTTGCTCTCCCCAGGATGGCCCAGTGGGCAGGCCACCCACTGTATGGACTGTATGGACTGTGGCTTTGCTCTCCCCAGGATGGCCCAGTGGACAGGCCACCCACTGTATGGACTGTATGGACTGTGGCTTTGCTCTCCCCAGGATGGCCCAGTGGACAGGCCACCCACTGTATGGACTGTATGGACTGTGGCTTTGCTCTCCCCAGGATGGCCCAGTGGGCAGGCCACCCACTGTATGGACTGTTTGAACTGTGGCTTTGCTCTCCCCAGGATGGCCCAGTGGGCAGGCCACCCACTGTATGGACTGTATGGACTGTGGCTTTGCTCTCCCCAGGATGGCCCAGTGGGCAGGCCACCCACTGTATGGACTGTATGGACTGTGGCTTTGCACTCCCCAGGATGGGCCAGTGGTCATGGAGTCCCCTCGTGGATCTGGCGTCGTGTACTCAAGTGGCTGAGGTGCCCCCCCTTCCCTTCCCCCTGAGGTGCCTGTCCTATTTTCTTTCTGATGCCCCTGCAGTGTTCTCTCCGTGGAGTTCTTGTCGTGGGACTGGGCCTTGCCCCTTTGCACAGGACCCCTGTGATCCACGGACAGTGGTTGGACTACATTTAGTAGCTGTATATATTTTGTACATAGTTTATTTATTTATTTGGATTACTGGTGTCCATATTTCAATATATCTGGCCGTTTATGATCTCTTCTTTTGGTCTTTGCATTATTTCGGAGGGGGGTGGTTTGTGGGTTGTGACAGTGATCTGTGGGAATGCATTGATGTGTGTGTTGTAGTGGGTGTGGGTGGGTGGGTGTGTGCCGGTAATCTTTTCCCTCCCCTGTGTCGTAGGTGCAGTACTCACCGATGTCTTCCGCGCCGCCGGGCGTGCTCCTGGTATATGAGGAGGAATAGGAGTGCGGGGATGACCTGTAACTCTGGCTCCATACTGCCGGAATCTCGCGTGGAGTGCGTAGAGGTGAGCGTTTTCCCGTTCGTAGTCTGTTTCCGCCGTGTTCTTATCGGCGGTGCTCCCGCCCCGGAAAAGGTGGCAGATTGGTGGGTCGTAATAGGGTGGGCGGTACTTTGTCTGCCGCCGGGCTGTTGGCGGGAACCGCCGCGCTGTTTGTTTGTACCGCTGTGGCGGTCGGAGTGTTAAGTTGGCGGGCTGTGTTGGCGGTTCCCGCCAGGGTCAGAATGCCATTTTTAATACCGCCGGTCTGTTCGCGGTCCGACCGCCGCCTCTCCGCCGACCGCCAGGGTCAGAATGAGGGCCTGAGTGTTCTGGTGTGAACCTGAAATACAAACACCACACTGCACATTACCTGTGTGCCTGTCCACCATACACTGCATTTACTATGGGTAAGACACCCCTCTGGCAGGCATTCCTGCCCTAAGGCAGGGTGCTCCATATTATATGTGAGGACATAGCTTCATGAGCAATATGCTCCCTCTGTGCCCTTGCCAAACCCAGGACATAGGCCCTCATTATGAAATTGGTGGTAAATCCCACTTACCGCCATGCTGATTACCGCCAACATACTGCGGCACCGACAGATATCCGCTTACCATATTATGACATACACATACCAATGCATCCCTATACAGACACAAGTCCGCCACACCAAAGGTCAGTGATAAACTGGCGGTATCAAAACCCATACCGTTATGCCAACAGAATAACACCCACAACATTATGACCCACGAATCACCACAATGGACATTCAATGGCGGTAAACCATTAGCTGTACACACCTCCGCGCTCAAAATCCACACACTCAAACAAAACAGCACCACATTGGACAATTCAAACTGCACACACCTGACACACATACACACACCACACACACACCCCTATAAAACACCCACCCACATTGCCCACAACCCTTTAGGACTACAAACAATTGCCAATAGAGAGAGACAGCAAGAGCACCCACACAACCAGACCCACATACCACCATCCCCTATACACCACCCACACACCTTATATCACACACCACAACACATCACCCTACACACCCTCACCCACACCACTCACACTACACCCATGGCACCACAACGACACCCCAGATTCTCTGAGGAGGAGCTAAGGGTCATGGTGGAGGAAATCATCGGGGTAGAGCCACAGCTATTTGGAGCACAGGTGTAGCAGATATCCATTGCTAGAAAGATGGAGCTATGGCGGAGGATCATGGACAGGGTCAACGCCGTGGGACGGCACTGCAGAACAAGGGACGACATCAGGAAGAGGTGGAACGACCTACGGGGGAAGGGGCGTGCCATAGCAGCAAGACACCAACTCGCTGTACAGAGGACTGGCGGTGGACCCCCACCTCCTCCTCCACAACTAACAACATGGGAGGAGCAAGTCTTGGCAATCATGCATCCTGAGGGCCTGGTAGGAGTAGGAGGAGGACTGGACTCTGCTAAGTCAACTCTTTACTACTATCACCCCCCTACCTGCATGCCATCACATACCCCCACCCCACCCTCACTCCCATCACTCCACCACCTCCCACACACCCCACCATTACAACCCACTCATCCCAATGGCAAGCCCTGCATGCACCACCAATGCATGGACATCACTCACAGACCTGCATGGACACCTATCACTAAAGCATGCACACTAGAAGGAAACAGCTAGCCCACCAAATTACAACTCACACAAGGCAAAGCTGCCAGGACCATAACAACCATAGAGGGCAACCCACCTATGCACAATTTGTCACACAGAGAAACAATAACACTGCATTTACATTCCCACAGGTATCCCAGCCAATGTCACCAGAGAAGAGGTGCCAGCAACATCCAGTCCCCCCACAGAAGAGGCCCACAGGGATGACAGCAGCTCTGCTCGCCTGGATCTGGATGACCAACCTGGCCCATCAGGGACAGTCGGTTACCCAGGCACAGTCTCACACCACCACAGAGCCTCCCCCCTCAGGAAACACCACCACAGCACCCACCCAGCGGGCCCATACCTCTGTCTCCAGGACACGTCAATCAGCAGTGTGTCTACCACTACAGAGACCCCAGGCCACCCCACAAACCCAGGACAATCGGGGACCTGAGGTTAGTGGCAGTGGGCACATGGTTCAGGGGACAGAGGAACAGGACAACAGGGAAGCTGGGAGGACTGCTGTGCGCCAGGGGGAGGATAGGTCCAGGGAACTGACTCTCCAGGAGGCACTCACCAACATCCTGGGAGCCTACCAACATTCCCAGGATACGCTGGGCCAGATCCTGGACAAGTTGTAGGAGAACATGTGGCTACAGGAGTGACAGTAACTGGAGATCAGGGAGGACTTGAAGTCCATTAGCACCACCCTGGTCTCCATTGCAGTGGTGCTGGCAGACATGACCAACAGTATGAGGGAGGCTGTGTCACACCAGCGGGCCCCTGCCACTAGCCAGACTACTGAACAGCCCTCCACCTCTGCTGGCGCTAGTGGACAGGAGGCCCCGCCACAGGACCAACAGGCCACCAGCACCCCTCCCCCTGCAGAAGGAGAACCACCCCGCAAACATTCCCTGCGATCCAGGCAGAAGCCAGAGACTATTGCTAAGTATGGAGGATGTCAAATGATTTAAGTATGTATTTGTGTAACAAGGTTTAAACATTGCAATTCAACTGTACAGTAATGTTTACATAGGAAAGACCTGTAGTTGGCTGCAGTGAACACACCAGGAGCGATAGTGGGGCACCAACATCTGAAAAAAAAGATGCCTAAGGGTACAGTGAGTGGCCATAGAAGTATGAATTCACAGCCTGCCAGTGACAATGCCAAACATTAAACTGTCAATGAAATGTGAAGTTACACTGTCTTACCTGTGTGTCATTGGAAGTATTGACGCATCACTGCAGTTCTGTTGTCCTCATCCTCATCCTCTGCCTCCTCATCTTCACTGTCCACAGGGTCCACTGCTGCCACAAGGCCATCTCCAGCCCCCTCCTCCTGCAGAAAAGGCACATGACGTCTCAAGGCAAGGTTGTGCAACATACAGCATGTCGCAATAATCTGGCAGACCTTCTTGGGTGAGTAGCACAGGGATCCCCCAGTTAGATGGAGGCGCCGAAACCTCGCCTTCAGGAGGCCAAATGTACGTTCAATTATCCTAGTGGCATATGTCCTGAATGTACAATTGTGAACTGTATAGGGGGGGTTGGTGGATGGGCCTTGGGCAGCATGCAGCACGTATGCTGGGCCATGCCTGTGCGTAAGGGGATGGGAAGGGATATGGTAGGCCATGAGTGCAACAGTCTGACTAATACCTTTCCCTGTGTATATTTCCTCTGCAGGTCAGCGCCCATCAAAAGAAGGGTATATGGCGTGCCATCGCCAAGGAAGTGCGGTCCCTGGGGGTCTACGGTGGCCGGAGCACCCACGGTCGGAAACAGTGGGAGAACCTGAGACGCTGGGCATGGAAGACGGCAGAGGCACAGCTGGGGATGGCCTCCCAATGAGGAAGGGGTGCCCATCGACCCCTGACCCCCCTGATGGCCCGCATGCTGGCAGTGGCCTATCCGGAGATGGATGGGCATTTGGGGGCATCACAGCAGCCCATCATCACTACTTACGCCTGGTGGGGTGGTATCCGGGTGGGGGATGTGTTTCTGTGGGTGCCCCTAGGCCAGGCCTGACAACACCTGGCAGAGTAGGTTCCATGTTGGACAGGGTTCTGATGTGAAATTCCGCCAACGTGGCTGTTAGGCATTCACTGCTGAGCAGGGCTGTTTGGGTCCCAGGTATGCTGCAGTTGGCGGTATGTGTGCCTCCCCATGCCCTGGTGACTAGCATTGTTACTGGTAGTGCATTGCCTAGTGCGTACGGCTGTTCCCTGTGTGTGAGTGTGTGAGTGTGTTGTGTACGCCAACAGTGGTGTTGGTGCAGCAATTGACCAAGGGTATCCTTTGTCTCCCCCCTTTTTTGTTTTGTCACCCTGTCCTTATGTGCATTAGCATCATCTGGTGGAGGAGCAGAGGCACCGGCAACAGAGGGAGCTGCATCCCACAGGACCCAGGAGGCAGAGTCCACCGACAGTGAGGGCACCAGTGAGACAGAGGGCAAGGGGAGCACCACGGTGGAGACTGGAGGAGACAGTTCGGACACGGATACCCCCTCCGATGGAAGCTCCTTCATGGTGGCGGGCTCCTCTGTGCGCACCCCAGCTACAGGTACAGCCACCACCCCCGTATTAGCACCACCTCCCAGAAGCCCCTCAGCGAGTTGCCCGTGCCTGCTCACCCAGGAGGGTGGGCATCTCTTTCGCCCCAGGCACCTGAGACCCTGCCCCAGTGAACCCTGCTGCCCTGATTGAGGAGGCTATTGACCTCCTGCGATCCATCTCTGTTGGGCAGTCAACCAGTGTGAATGCCATCCAGGGGCTGGCAGCCCAAATGCAACAGACCAATACATTTCTGGAGGGCATTCACATTGGCGTGGCGGCCCAACAGAGATCAATCTAGGCTCTGGCCTCTTCTCTGATGGCAGCCATTGTCCCTGTTTCCACCCTCCAACTTCCTCTATCCAGTCCCATTCCCCTCATCCCCAACCTATCCCAAGCACACAGGCAGATGAGCATGCACACAGGATAACACACAAGAGTGGCACACGCAAACACAAGCACCACACATCATCCCACAGGTACTCACACAAACACCACCCAGATGCAGACATACCAACATCCAGTGCCTCCACTGTGTTCCCCTCCTCCTCGTCCTCCACATCCCTCCCATTTGCGTCTACACTCACACCTGCATACACTACATCCTCATCCACTACCGCCATCACCAGCACACCTATCAGAGCACACACCTCACTGGCAGTCACCACCCCCACATCCATGCACATGTAGCCTGTGTCCTCTCCCAATGTGTCTGTGCCCCCTCCTCCCAAAGTACACAGATGTAAGCACTCAGACACCCTACAGCCATCCACCTCACAACAGCCTCCAGCCCATGCACCTGCACCCAAACACAGCAGACAGACACCTCCCACAACCACTCCCTCTTCCTCCACTCCCAAACCTTCTCCCTCTTCCCATCCTAATGTCCCTAAGAAGCTTTTCCTCTCCACCATTGAACTCTTCCCCACCCCTCCTCCCCAATCCTTCACATCTGGCCAGGGTGGGTAAAACCCAGGCAAGCACCTAAGCCCCCCAGTCCACGGACCCAGTAGTGTCCACAGCAACTCCTGGTGGGAAAGGATCCCGGGAACCAGGCAGCCACACGGAAAGGGTGCCTGCCCCAAGTGCTGCCAGGAAGAGAAAGAAGCCACCCCCAGCTGCTGAAAGGAAGGAAAAGGTTCCATCCCCAGCTGCTGAAAGGAAGGACAAGGAGGAATCCCCAGCTGCTGAAAGGAAGGGCAAGGAGGAATCCCCAGCTGCTGCCAGGAAGGGCAAGGGGCCTGCAACAGTGGGCAGCCATCTGAGGCTGCAGGGGATGGGCTGGAGCCTCCCCCCCACCACCACCAGCTCCACCAGCAGCACCGCCACCAGCACCACCACCAGCAGCAGCAGCAACAGTGGGGCAGCCATCCGAGGCTGCAGGGGATGTGCTTGAGCCTCCCCCCACCACTACCAGCAGCAGCAACAGTAGGCAGCCATCCAAGGCTGCAGGGGATGGGCTGGAGCCTCCCCCCACCACTACCAGCAGCAGCAGCACCACCACTGCCACCACTGAACAGCCGTCACCACCGGCGGACAGTGTGTAGTCCTGCATCCCTGGGCTGTTGTGCAGGCAGCCCCTGCAACTTCTGTGGGTATGACACCCAGCTGAGAAACTGTGACCTTGCACTCCCCAAGATCAGCATCACAGGGCATGATGCCCCCTACAGAACCAGTGGAGAAGCCATCCACTCACCACATCATCCCAAGGATGAAGATCACAGGGCATGATGCCCCCTCCAGAGCCAGTGGGCAAATCACCCACTTGAGAGACTGTGGCCTTGCACTCCCCAGGACCAAGCACAGGACATGTTGCCCCCTCCAGAGCCAGTGGGCAAGTCACCCACTTGAGAGACTGTGGCCTGGCACTCCCCAGTACCAGGCACAGGGCATGTTGCCCCCTCCAGGGCATGTGGGTGTCACCCACGTGAGAGTCTGTGGCCTTGCACTCCCCAAGACCAAGCACAGGACATGTTGCCCCCTCGAGAGCCAGTGGGCAAGTCACCCACTTGAGAGACTGTGGCCTTCCACTCCTGAGGACCGAGTAATGGGCATGTTGCCCCCTCCAGGACCAGTGGATTTGTTCCATCTTCCGGCTGAGACGCCCCCCGTTCCCTGTCCTCCTGAGGTGCCTGCCTATTTTCGAACTGATGCCCCTGCAGTGTTCTCTCCGTGTTGTTGCAAGAGACAAGTGGGGCCTTGGACTTTGTAATATGGCCCTGTGGCCCACGAACATTGAGGACTGGGCAGTGTCCCTTCATTTGTAAATATGTATATAGTTTTAGATTTAGATGCACATATTACTACTATATTTATCTTATTACACTCACTTTGATCTATTGGTGTTGTCCTTACATTATTTCTGAGGGGTATGGGGTAAATATGTTATGTTACTGCATCTGCTTGTGTGCATGGTGTTGGGGGTGTTGCGTGTGTGTGTCACTCTCTTTTTACTCCCTCCTCCCCTGTGTGCTAGGTGGCTGTACTCACTGTGGTCGTCTTCGCAGGAGTTGATGTTCGTGGTGCAGCAGGACGTAGAAGAGCATTGGGAATATATGCAGTTCGGGCTCCATGGTGGCATGGTTCTTCCCTGAGTCGCCACAGGTGAGACGCTTCCCTTCTGTGCAGTGTTTCCGCCAAGATTTTGATGTTGTTGGTACTGCCCCGGAAAAGGTGGCTGTTTCCTGTCTCATTATACGGTGGGCGGAACATTGACTTCCGCCTGGCTGTAGGCGGTTACCGCCGTGGTGGCTGTTGTTTCCACCATGGCAGTCGGTGTGTTAAAGTGGCTGTCTGCCTGAGCTCTTTCCGCCATGGCCATAATTTGGTGGTATTTACCACCAGCCTATTGGCGGTATTACTGCAGCTTTATCACCGACCTCCAGGGTTGTAATGAGGGCCATAGTGAACAGAGCAACCATTTTAATACATGTGCTGGACACTGGTCAACACTAGTTTCCCAGCTACATGATGGTCACTCTGAACCTTGGGGTGTTTGGTATCAGACAACTCAGAATGATAAATCCAAACTGGTGCCAGTCTTGAATTTATCCCTAAATGTACCCAGAGGCGACCTTAGAAATGCCCCCTGCAAAAGCTAACTATCCTGGCATGGTTGCTGACTGGTCCTATCCAGCTGCCACCTCCAGAAAGCCAATATACAAACCTTGGGGAAGAGCCTTGCCTCTCCGGATGTAATAAAATGCCCTTCCTGGGTGGAGGAGCTAACACCCCCTCTGTCAGGAATGTGCACCTTTGTGGCTGTGAGCTTCAAAGGGCTTACCACCCTTGAAATAGGACCCCCTAGCCTGCTGCTAGCAGCAGATGGCATCCCCCTTTGCAAACCCCCACTTTTGGTGGTACCAAAGGCAGGAAACCTAACAAAAGGTAGGTGGAGTGGCCTCACCTGGCATGCACCACCCCTAAGGTGTAGCTTGCAAGGTGGACCTCCTTTCTCATTTTCCTCCATCTTGAATGGAGGGAGAGTAGCCAATTACTTTTAAGGCAGTGACCCTTCCCACATGAAGTGATCACTATAATGGGTGTAGCCACCCAAAGGTAAGTGTCCTATTGGACACTGCCAAGTTCCCCCTAAAACACCCACTAAATTCAGTATTTAGTGGTCACCCCTAGACCAAGATTACAGATTTGAAAAGGACAAAGTAGACCAATCTAAAGGAGAACCAAGGCACAATAACTGTGGACCCGCTGCACAAGAAAAAGGCACCAAACCCTGCCTGCTGCACCCAGGATCTGAAAATCACCGCTGCGGAGGAACAGGACACTGGACTGACCTCAAGAGGCCCAGAGGACCTCCAGGCTTCACAACTCACCCAAGATCTCCCTTCTGAGTGGAGGTACCACGCTACAACCAACAAAGAATTAGCAACCCAGTGAGGGTCACTTCACTGACCAGCTGATATCTCCTGAACCAGAAGTTGTAGTTGTACCTGACAACACACTGATGACTGCCAGGACTAACCCCACTAGTGTGCCAAGTTTGGTGGCACTGTGCTCTCCAGTGGTCGAGTCGTGCCAATACCCTAAGTACTGGTCAGCAGACATCGGACAACCAGAAACCCAGGTCCCCAGACCTGAAAAGGGGTCAGGAGGAAGCCCCATTTGACGGACGTCAGGAACACCCTGGACTTCCTGCCAAAGTGCCCCCATTGCCTTGTAAGAAGCCCTCAAAGAGACGCACCTCCCGCTCCAAAGGACTCAGTTGCACACAGCTCCTGGATCACCAACTCGCTCTGCACCCGGCCCCCCAATGTCCTGCAACAAGGAACCAGCTGTGCCTCCAGGGTCTCACACCCCTTGTGACCTCTACACCACAAGGGACTCCATGGCACCACCTTTAAATTTACAACTGCAGACCTTTTCCAAGTGGTCGCTCGCAGTGGCCTTGAACCAGCTCCAAGTGACTTTCCAACGCTGTTCCCGCTGGAACTAGGAGCCACCTAAATTTCTCCTGCTGGCACTGCGTGCCCACTGCCGACCTCGACCAATTTGCGAAAGCTGAACTTGGTAAGGCAACTGTATGGTTTTATTTGCATTTTTTAATGTGACTCCCCATTGATTCATATGGTGCCTAATTACGCACAGTAAGTCTGCATTTATTAAAAGTTCAGAAAATCAAATCTCAAAAAGTACTTAACCAATCTTAACTATCTTGGTCTTAAAATTTATGTAAAAAGCTGAAGTATTTTTATAAATAGAGTTATTCCTTTGAGTGTGTGTGGTGCATAATTGATACTGCGAGTACAGCAAATGCTTTGCACTTCTCCAAGATTAACCTAACTGCTCAACCAAGCTATCTAAAAAATTCGAGCATTGAGGGGCATATTTATACTCCGTTTGCGCCGAATTTGCGTCGTTTTTTTCGACGCAATTTCGACGCAAAACTAACTCCATATTTATACTTTGGCGTTAGACGCGTCTAGCGCCAAAGTTCATGGAGTTAGCGTCATTTTTTTGCGTGAACACCTTCCTTGCGTTAATGAGATGCAAGGTAGGCGTTCCCGTCTTAAAAAATGACTGTGATGCATAAGCGTCGTATTTATACTCCTGGGCAAAAATGACGCCCGGGAGTGGGCGGGACTAAAAAACCCGCATTTGCGCCGGATTTTAGCGCCTGGGTCAGGGCAGGCGTTAAGGGACCTGTGGGCTCAGAATGAGCCCAGAGGTGCCCTCCCAAGCCCCCAGGGACCCCCCCGCCACCCTTGCCCACCCCAGGAGGACACCCAAGGATGGAGGGACCCATCCCAGGGAAGAAAAGGTAAGTTGTGGTAAGTATTATTTTTTTTTTTTTTGTGTGGCATAGGGGGGCCTGATTTGTGCCCCCCTACATGCCACTATGCCCAATGACCATGCCCAGGGGACAGAAGTCACCTGTGCATGGCCCTTGGGCAAGGGGGCATGACTCCTGTCTTTGCTAAGACAGGAGTCATGTTAATGGCGTCTGGGCGCCCCAAAAAAATGGCGCAAATCGGGTTAAGACGATTTTTTTGCCTCAGCCTGACTTGCCCCATTTTGGGACGCCCAAACGCCATTTTTCCCTACGCCGGCGCTGCCTGGTGTACGTCGTTTTTTTTCACGCACACCTGGCAGCGCCGGTCGGCTAACGCCATTCAATAAATACGGCGCCCGCATGGTGCTTCAGAATGGCGTTAGCCGGCGCTAATTTTTTGGGCGCAAAACTGCGTTAGCGCAGTTTTGCGTCAAAAAGTATAAATATGGGCCTAAGTGATCTAGTTTTTGCCTCTGGAAACCAACGCATGGTTGCCTGGACACCCTGCACAGTGTGCCTAGTTTTGCACACTACATAGAGGGCCAGCCTCCTACACTGAGGACACCAGATGACATCTGATAGGAGTCATACTGACTACTGTGTCTCTCAGAGCCTTCACCCTCTGCCCATTGATGGTGACCAACTGCCTGTACTTGGAAGTATTGGCAGGCATGTGGGCCTTTAGCACCATCTCCCTGCCACCCTGGGACACTAAGGTAATCCCAGCTGCCCCCCAATGGACTGGGACCTCCGCATACCCTACACTGGTCAATTTCTGGGACAGCCGACCACTGGGGAGCTGTGCCTTTATAGAGCACTTAGCAGGCATCATCCTTGATGTACCCATACTGGTGGCACTTAGGAACAAAATTACAATTTTTCTTGTCCACAAAACCTTTCTCTTGATTGCCAGGTTGGGAATGGAAACCTTACCTTTGTGAACTATTTTGGGGGACTTCTGAGAACTCTTTCCTGTTTTTATCTCCCTCTCCTTTTTCTGGTGAGAATTCCCCCCCCCCCCAGATACCTTATTGTGGACCCTGGTGCTGATCCAGCAATCCACCTCTCTAGCAAGCTTTCTGGGATCAAAGAGTTTACAAGGTGTTGGCGCAGATCTGTAAATCAAAGACTGGAACCTGTGCTCTTTAACAATTAGATGTTATAGCCTGTTGTAATCCGTCACTTCACTGCCCTCCACCCAACCATCAAGTGCCTTGCAAACTGGTCCACACAATCCACCTAGGTCTGCTTGGGCAGCTTTTGACTGTCCGTAAACATCTACCTATACATTTCTAGGATCAGCCCATACTTCATGATCAGGGCTTTCTTCATAAGGGGATATTTCACCTGACCTTTTTCCCTACGTATAATAGGGCATCCCTCCCTTCATTTCGAATATGCCTCCAGAGACTGCCCCCCCCAATCCTCCTCAGGGACCTGGTTCATCTCTAAGGCAACCTCATAGGCCCCAAAACAGTTATCTATGTCATCCTCCACACCTCAGATAGGCACCAGACCTATGGGGATACAGACCGTCTTTTCTCCAGTGGACACGGGTCTCTCTGCCACCACTGCTGCTAGACTCAGTTTGTTTGGCTCTGATGTCCTGCCCTCTCAGGATCCTTTCATGAGTAAATCTTTTCTCTTCCAGAGCCAGTTTCTCCCATTTTAAATTTGGCCATATATAGTCTGAACTACCTCTCTGCCTTCCAGTCTGCCAGCTCTGGGGACAAGTTCCTGGAATAAAAACACTCCCTACCTACACATCGGGCTCTCTTTCAGTGGGTAGATGTTCTCCCTCCTCTGGAAGCTCCTGCTCTGTGCTCACATCCAGGATCTCCTCCACTCCCAAATCAACTTCCTCCTCATCAGGATCATCCTCATTAAGATCCTCCTCCCCAGACTCCTCAGAAGTGGATTGCATACAGTGACCTCCTGATAGGCACAGAGGGCTATCTGAAGGCCCAGCTTTGTGGCCTTCTTACCTGCAAGCATCCCTCTCTCCTTGTGAAGATTCTGTAGCTCAGCTCTGCTGAGGCTGTCCACATTGTCTATCGCCATATCCATGGTATAAAACAAAGAGGTAGGGAACATAAATTTTGAAAAAATGGGAAAACACCCAATCAGAAATATAAGGAGAATTTAGAATATTTTCCGCCAGGGTACTGCCGCTGAATGACCGCACCGCGGTCAAAAGACCGCGGCGGCCATTCAGACATTTCCTCTGGGCCGGTGGGGGCTCTCCAAAAGAGCGCCCGCCGGCCCAGAGGAAATACCCCTGCAACGAGGACGCCGGCTCAGAATTGAGCCGGCGTAGTTGCAGGGGTGCGACGGGTGCAGTTGCACCCGTCGCGTATTTCAGTGTCTGCTTAGCAGACACTGAAATACTTTTCGGGGCCCTCTTACGGGGGCCCCTGCGGCACCCCCTACCGCCATCCTGTTCCTGGCGGGCGAACCGCCAGGAACAGGATGGCGGTAGGGGGTGTCAGAATCCCCCATGGCGGCGCAGCAAGCTGCGCCGCCATGGGGGATTCTAAGGGCAGCGGTAAACCGGCGGGAGACCGCCGGTTTGCCTCTTCTGACCGCGGCCGAACCGCCGCGGTCAGAATGCCCTGCGGGGCACCGCCGGCCTGTCGGCGGTGCTCCCGCCGACCCTGGCCCCGGCGGTCTTAGACCGCCGGGGTCAGAGTGACCCCCCAACTGTCGTTATCTGGTCACACTGGCCTGTGAGAGTCACAAGTTCAGGCTGACTATGATGAAGTGCAGGCTAGCTACAGGGACATAGTTTGGCCCACTGAACAAAGTACCTTAAATCCAAGTTGCGGAGTGATGAGGAGTCCTGCTTCGAGGATGTGTCATGCACCAGTGGTTCCTGGAAGCTGCGGGAGGTGGTTCTGAGCTGGGAATGCATCATGTAGTGCTATTGATGTGGAGTCTTTGGGAGGTGATGCGTCATGGTGCATTGGTTCTGCTGGCACATGAGTTGGGCTTTAAACAACCCCAGACCCCACAACCAACAGTCCAACACGCACAACACCTTGTGGGACTTGCCACCAGAGATGGGACACCATCCTTGTGGGTGTTGCAGGGTTTGTTCACTAACTCAGCATTTTAAATAGTCAAGTTAGGTTCCCAATTGATCTGGATACAGAAGAATCACTTTAAAAGATCAGCCATCCTCATGAAGGTTTGAATTCAGACAATACTCTTCACCTCCTTCATGTCACTTAACTTCTAGTAAAAACTCAGTTGGAGTTTCCTGTTGGGTTAATGTATTTTAACGTGGCTATTTCAACAGACACACAACAGTCAACAACATACCTTAAGGTGAACACCACTGTGAGATGTCATTTCCATATACAGGGGCTCACTGGCTCTTTTTATGAACCCAACCCATTCCTCCCCATTGGCCGTACAGCCGGGACTCCTTCTGGCAGGTGGCACATGACACCCATGGGAATGATTACTCTGATTAACATTACTTTAAAAGACTGGCCACCTCCTTTGCTCTGCCTCAGTGAAGGTGAGCAGAAGAGGGTAGGTCTCTTGTACTCTGTGCATGAACTATGTGTGTACTCCTGTTCATTGTTTTTCTGCATCATGATCTATTACATTTTTCAGTTTTACTGCTTGTTTTAATACTGAGCGCCGCTGTCTTGGTCCTACAGTTAGCAGCTGTGCGCTACCCTCTGCTTTTTGACCTATAGGGTATATCTGACTGATCCAAAAGGGAAGACCCTTCGCTTACACCTGTGGTCATCCTATTACTTATGAGACGCTGTATGACACGAGCACAAATTAATGTTATGTTGTCTGTCCCATGTATATCTGCTTGCAATGCACTCTAACTCTGTGCACCAGTTTGTTTGTCTCACTTTCCATATGTTGTGGTGACTGATTAGCACCTTCAACAGCATGTGGATGCCTACATTTGGAGACACTATTATGAAATGTGTTGAAATGGTGATCCTGGCGACGCACTTGATGCTACAAAATATGTGTTTACTTTTTTCTTGTTATCTTTTTTCTTTTATGTTGGAAAGTAAATTTTTAGCTTTCATTGATCCAGGTATCTTCTTCTAGGGGAATATCTACATATGCACATCATGTCTTTGATGTGGGGTAGGTTTATACTCTTTTTTTAGGTCCTGAAGAAGCACCGCAGAACCTTTTTTGGGCCATTGGGCGCAAAACATGTCGACCTGACCATAGTTACAGATTCCAGCTATTTGGGTATATCACCTGCCCATAGTATCCCCAACCTTTCTATATTTTTTACAATCCTCCCAAGAGACCCACCATATTAAAATTCAGTGTGGTATCTCTTAGAAAGTTTTAGTTTCTCTTCACTTTTCCACACACACTCACTCCATGCTACTTATTCACAATGCCCTCATTCAGACATCTCTCATCATATGGCAAATAAATAAAGCGGCCCTTCAGGGGACCCGTAGGGCATTGCAGTGCTGGCCCTATGAGCACCATGCCCTATGATGAAGTATGACATCCACAGGGATGTGTGAGGGCACCAAGAAATAATTCCTAGGATTCCCATTCTCTGTCCTCCTTAATTTCATCATTGCCCTTTCATAGGAACAGCACCCCCTTTGCTTGATGTACCTCAGTTGGGCTGCCAGAACACATTCAGGCCCATTTTAAGGGTCCAGGACTGGGGTGGCACTTCGGAGGGCAGGACTCACAGCTACAGAATCCAGGTGCTGGGTTCAAGATGCAGGATGTCTGTTCTGTCCCTGAGGCTTTAAATGAGGAAGCCAGCCAACTAGCCCCTGGAGTTACTCTATTGGTCCTGGTTTGAAGATGCAGGTCCAGTTCTTCTCCCTCAGGTAGAGGGGCAGCAGGGTAGCACAGCATGGCAGTAGACTGGCAGTCCTTGCAGCAAAGCAGCACAGCTGCCCTTCTTCTGAGTTGTCAACAAGTCCAGATGTGTACTGAAGAGTTAGGGTCTGAGATCCAATATTCATGTCTGGTACCCACTTTGAAGTAGACATTTCTAGAGGCTTCCTTTCCCCTGAAGTGTTAGGCACTCCCTTCTTCCTACCTCTGGCCCCAGGTTGTCTGGGAACACAAAAGACTTGCGACACACCCTTTGTGAGAGTGCTCAGGCAGAGCCTTTGTGATATGCAAGTGTGGTAGATGACAGCTCCTCCTCCTTGTTAAGTCAGAGTGGCCTATCCTGTGAACACCTAGCTTCCCTTCGTCTGATTGTCTGGGATCTATGCACAAGGACCAACTGCCAGCTACACCTAGTCATGTGACCCAGAAACAGGCTGCAGGCACCAAATGGTTGGGACAAGAGAATGCCAACTTTCCAAAATAGGTATTTTCATAATTGTGACTTAAAATCTGACTTTACCATTAAAGCGGGCTTTAAATTAGAGACTTCAAACTCGAACTGTCTAGCTGCTCCCAATTGAAAGTATCACTTATTAAATGTGATAAGGTAACTCCATGTTATCCTATGGGAGTGGTAGGCCTTGCAGTAGTGAAAAAAACAATGTAGGTATTTTTCACTACCAGAGCATGGAAAACTAACAGTACATCTACACCTTTTTAAATTTATTGCACTCTGCCATCTGGACTATTCAGAGCCTACCTTAAATGTATTAAAAAGGAAGGTTTGGGCCTCACAAAAGTTTATTTTGCCAGGTCAAAATGACAGAATAGAACTGCCCACACTGGGACCCCTAAGTGGGAAGGGTATGTCCAGTCATGGGTCCCTTTCTCACTGCGCCACTGGATTCAAGCTAGCCTGGCTGATGAGGGGTGGTACCCAGAAAACGGTCCCAGAATGCTTGTTTCCAGTCCAGGGAGGATCTGGCTTGGCAGTTAGGACTGGACTATTCCTATGGTGAGCAGGGTCTAGACTGATTTGCATATGGCTGGGTCCAAACTGGGATGGCGTGGTGGGCACAAAATGATGGATTAAACCCAGATCTATGTGACTGGGGGGTGAATTTTTGTATTGTTCAGTATTCCGTCCATATTCTGTTCTTTGTGCTTTTGTCACGCTAAGTGGGATTGGTATGCCCAGATTTAGGTCCTGTGCTCACTGCACCACGGGATTCAAGCTAGCCTGGCAGATGAGGGGTGACACTCTGAAACCGTTCCCAGGATGCTTGTTTCCAGTCCAGGGAGGACCTGGCTTGGCAGCTTGGGCTGGACTGTTCCCATGGTGAGCAGGGTCTAGACTGATTTGCACATGGCTGGGTCCAAACTGAGGTGGCGTGGTGGGCAAAAAACAATAGATCTTTGTGACTGGGGGTGAATGTTTGCATTTTCAGTATTCCGTCCATCATCTGTTCTTTTTGCACAGTGTGGAATAGCAGGCTTGAGAAATGTTTGATATTGCCACATAAGCGGGTGGCACACCAAGTGCTGCAAACCCACTAGCAACATTTAATTTATAGGACCTGAGTACATGCAGTAAACCTTTACTAGGGACTTAAAGAGAATTATATGTGCCAATTGGGAGTAAGCCAATTATACCAAGTGTAAAGGAGGGAGCACAAGCACTTTAGCACAGGTTAGTAGTGGTAAAGAGTCCTAAGACTAACAAAAACAAGACCAGCTAAAATAAGAGGGGTGAAGGCAAAATGTTTGCCCCCCCAAGGCTGACGGGTCTAACACATTGATTGAACAATAAACATTGTCATTAATATAAATGACTAGGACTAGTAATATCCTTTTTATTGTTTTAAATGGTACACGGTAACATGCGGCTGATTCTATTAATATGGCGATACCCTAAAAAAAGCCCGTCGACCTGCTTTATGTATACAACCTAGGGGTGGGTGTGAGGAAGGATGTATTTTGCGCTAAGAAATAGTGTTAAGTGCAACAGAACGCAAATATCGAGAAGCAACTCATGCTTGCTAAATGTGCTCTTGAGGTAGAATTCGTCCCCAACTTACATATGTGAGAAAGCATTTTGTGCAAAGAAACACAACTAAATACAGCAGAACACAAATAACAACCACGAGTGGCCGCTCAGGCTCACTTAATGTGTTCTATTGGCAGGGTCCCCTCCCCTAAATTACACAAGGAGGAGTAATCTTGTAAACAGTAATTCCTGGAAATAGTAATTCCATGTTAAACAGTAATGCAAAATTACTGAAATGGCTCTGATTACTTGGTGTCATTAATATTCGGCCCACACCCATGCCTTATACTGATAATGTGACACCTTTATAATGTGTTACCTTCAGAAAGCATACCATGTCATTATTATTAGAAACATAGGCCCTCAGTACAACCCTGGCGGATGGGGAAGAAGTGGCGGTAATACCGCCAAAAGGCTGGTAGAAAATAAATGGAATTATGACCATGGCGGTTACCGCCATGGTCATTCGCCACTTCTCCACTCCGACCGTCAGGGCGGTGACAACCGCTGGGCTGGAGACTTTGATCTCTAGCCCGGTGGCCGTCACCAGACCGCCGGCGGTATCACGACCCTGCATACTGCCATGGATTTCGGGTGGTTTGGAGCCGCCACGAATTCCATGGCGGTAGGCACTATCAGTGCCATGGAATTCCTTCCCTGGCACTGATAGGGGTCTCCCCCATCCCCCTCCCCCACCCCCCTGCCACCCCCCAAAGGTGGCAGGATCCCCCTCCCCACCCCTACCCCCAACATGCTCAGACACACACACCCTCCCCACCCCCACCCCCAACATGCACAGACACACCCCCCTACACGCACACATACAGTGCAACAACACATACCCGCACACATACAAACAGACATGCACACAGACCGACCCGCACACATTTCCCATACACACAACACACCCCTGCATGCATACACGCACTCACACAGCCCCTCTACATTCTCAAACGCACACCCCCATGCACGCACACAACACACAACACCCCCCCCACCCCATCCCCTATCGGACGATCAACTTACCTTGTCTGTTGATCCTCCGGGAGGGGACGGGATCCACGGGGGCTGCTCCACGGCCAGCTCCCGTCACCAGAACACAGTCACACTGAATCATGGACAGTGATTTGGTGGGCGGTGTTCTGATGACGGGCGGTGGAGGTGGAGCAGCCTCCACTTCCCCGCCAACTGCCAGTATGGCTGCTGGCGGCTCTCCGTCCGAAAAAGGATGGAGGGCTGCCAGCAGTCATAATACGACGTGCGGAAAACCATCTGCACTGGCGGTCTTCAGCACGGCGGTTCCTCGCTGAGGTCGAAATGAGGGCCACAGAGCTTTTTTGACAAAGCCATTAGACTTGATTTGAAATGACACACTCTTACATTGTGGCATCAGGTGCAGGTGGAAAATATTGCATTCTGAGGATTAAGAGCCCACGAGGGGTTTATTATGGTTTAAGGGTGTCACCAAACATATTTCAATCTACCTGATGTACATATTTATAAATTATTGCATAGTATTTAGTTGTGTTTGGTTAATTAATTTAATTTTCCTTCATAAAAGGGAAACCAATGGTTGGGGAATCATTTATTTAATGTTGTTGTTGCATGTCATTTGAGACGTCATTAGTGGTGTTATCGGAAAAAAAGAAAAATGTCCCTCATGGGGGTAACAGCAAGGGTCCAGAAATAAGGACAATAATGAAGGAAACATGTAATGTGGTAAATCTTTGTAAGAGTGTGTTGAATGAGACAGAGGTGGGCGTCTTGAAATTGGGTCTCTCATTTTGTCCCACCAATGAATATGATTTTGTGCAGAGTCTTATTGATGTATGTAAGTTTGACAGGAAGCCCAAATTATGCAAACAGTTTTTATTTAAAGGGGAATCTCAAATATTGTGATCCAGGAACAAAATAATGTAGTAAGTTGATGATCAGTGATTATTGACACTTTATTTACACTCTCTGAATTAGATACAGAAGCAGATTATGTGGGAGACAGATTTTTGAATCTTGTGGACATGGACATTGATTTAGAGGTGATTATATAAGTACATTTAAGGGGAAAACTACCTTCACCCCCTCGTTTGGTCACAATGCTATCGATACATTTGAATCTATGGTAGTACATGATTTGAAGAAACTAGCTTGTAAATGCAATTGGCATCTGGACAACATGACTAAAGATGAAAGGAAAGCTTTGAAGGACCTCCAGAAGGATCATGAGATTGTTATTAGGGAGTCGGAAAAAGGGGGGAGTGTGTAAATCCTCTCCATAGAACAATATGTGAGAGAGGGATACCACCAGTTAAATTACTCTGCTTGCTATGAATTGGTGGAGGTACAGGAGTTCCGTAGGGGGGATGAGAGGTATAAAGAGATGTTACTGGAATGAAAGGATCAAGGTTTGATTTAATGGGAAAAATATAGATTTTTAGTTTGTGAATATCCATGGATACATATTCTTTAACTCCTACCGAAAATTCATAAGAACCAAACTGAGCCACCATGTAGAGCTATTGTGTCATCTGTAGGGTCTCCTTTAAAAAATACCTTGCGTTATGATTATTATTTTCTGCAGCCATTTGTCACTGCCCTACCCTCATATATTCAAGATAGTAGGGAATTTGTGAGTAGAATTGAGGATGTGATATAAGAAGATGCATTTGTGCAGTTGACAATGGATGTTAGCAGTACATGTTTAATGCAAGCATTAAACATGTAGATGGTATAGCTGCATGTAGATTTTTCCTGAGGGCAAGATTTTTGTCTCTTTTCTTTCACACTGCAATGTTTCTGAAAATGATCCAGTTCTGCTTAGAGAGCAATTTCTTTCTGTTTGAAAACAGAGCATTTAGACAGAAACAGGGTACAGCTATGGGGACTTGCTTTGCCCCACATTTTGTAGGCCTCTTTATGGGATGGTAGGAACACCAGGTGGTAGAGCATCTTGAAGAAGTCTAGACAAAAGTTATCATGTAGGTTTGCTACATCGATTACCTTTTCATTATTTGGAATGACACCACCGAAGAGGCCAAAATGTTTGTGAGTGTATTGAATGAGAATGATTAAATATCAAGTTGAAACTTCAAATGAGTAAAAGTAACATTGAATGTTTGAATGTTAAAGTGGAGGTGAAGGGCAATAGACTAACCACAACATTGCATAGGAAGGAAACTGCAGGTAACATGCTCTCACATGCAACAAGTGCCCACCCGAAAGCTCTCATTCAAAGTATACCTAATGGTGAGCTTCTGAGAGCCCATTGGAATTGTAGTATGACTGAGGCCTTCCAGCATGAATGTGAGGTGATCATAGAAAGGTTCAGGCTGAGGGAATAGAAGATGGCAATTCTACAAACAGCCTTGTCTAAGGTCCAATGTGTAACGAGGGAAGAACTACTTGCCCGTGACAAACAGGCAAAGGAAACTTCAGGTGGTGTTACAAGATTTTTGACCATCTATAGTAAAAGGGAGTGGAAGGTAAAGAGGATTCTCAGGAAGCATTGGCCTATCCTTTCATTTGAGGGCAGACTGCAGGACTGCATTGACGACCATCCTAGTGTCATGTTTAGGAGGGGTCCCCACTCTCAGAGATAAACTTAGCCATAGTGACATCACAGGCAAGCCTGCTGATAAGATACAGGCCATTGAAGGATTTTTTCTGTATCTTGAATGTAAAGCTTGCAGACACAGTAAGGTGGTTACAAGTTACTATCTACACTGACTAATAAGAGAATTAATCAACTTTTCACTTGCACAACAGATTTGACTGTTTATGTGCTGATATGCCCCTGTGGGTTTCAATATGAGGGTAGTACTATTCATCCCCTAAAGAGCCATGTTTTAGAGCAAATGAGGGCAATCAGACACATGGATCAACAATATCCTGTGGGATGTCACTTGGATTGATTACATGAACAGAGACAGCACAAGGTTGAGCTATTACAAAATTGATTGTGTGGAGGTACAAAAGAGATGGGGTGGCAAAGTTCCTGGTATCCAGGCACATAGTGGAATTGAAAACCAATATCCCAATAGGGTTGAATACGGATGAGGAATTACATATCTAGTTGGGATAGGAGGGTATCTTTCACCTTACAAATTGTAGTTTGTTCCGGGAATTAAGAAATGTGTATAAGAGTTGAGTGATATTTTTAAAAGGGTTTTAGAGTCTCTGTTGAGTTGTTGTTATTTTAATTGTCCTTGGTCTTTTCTTTGGGATTCACTGGGGTTGGGTTTTTTAACATTGTTTTTATTTTTTTCGTTTCAGGACTACAGAATGAGAGGGTGGTGCTTTTATGTAGATGATGGCAGTCAATGAGTTAAGAATTAAGGGCCAGAAGTAGGAAAAAAGCAATTTGCGACTTGCAAATTGCGAGTCCCTGCGACTCGCAATTTGCAAGTCGCAAATTGCTATGCAGTACGGTGTCTCAGACACCGACTGCAACTCGCAATGGGGTCGCAATGACCCACCTCATGAATATTCATGAGGTGGGTCGCAAATTGCGGCCCCATTGCGAGTATAGGCACTCGCTAACATGGAGGCCTGCTGACGTCAGCAGACCTCCATGTTAGCGACCTGCTTTTAAATAAAGCAGTTTTTTTTTTTTGAAGTGTAGCCCGTTTTCCCTAAGCGAAAACGAGCTGCACTTCAAAAAAACCCGAAACCTTTAGTTTCGGTTTTTTTTCAGGGCAGGGAGTGGTCCCTCGGACCACTCCCTGCCCTGAAAAAATATTTTGGGCTCCAGTCACAAACTGGAAGGGGTCCCATGGGGACCCCTTCCAATTTGCGATTGGGTTACCATCCACTTGAAGTGGATGGTAACTGCGATGCCATTTGCGACCGCATATGCGGTCGCAAATGGTATTGCATCCCAATGCGACTCGCAAATAGGAAGGGAACACCCCTTCCTATTTGCGAGTCTGAAATGCATTTTGCGAGTCGGTAACGACTCGCAAAATGCATTTCTGCATTGGGATACGCGTTTTGCGACTCGCAAACGGCAAATTTTGCCGTTTGCGAGTCACAAAACGTTTGCTACATCTGGCCCTAGATTTTTGATTGGAATTGTGCTGGTTAATTGTGAAATCATATTTTTCTTTTTTACAAAATATTGTCATGATGGGGATAATTTGGGATGTGGCTATATTGCCCACTTGGGCATAATACTTTAGCAAGATATGTAGGCCCTCATTACGACCCTGGCGGTCGGCGGTAATTTGGGGAAAGGTACTGCCAACAGGCTGGCAGTAATGTTTCCCAAATTATGACATTAGCGGTTTGCCTCAAGCCACGCCACGAAAACCATATACACACGCATATCCACATCCACCCACGCATGCACTCATACACACCCACACACCGCAACACACACCAGCATACATTGTTGCACACATGCATTCACAACACACAACATACACATACACTCACATTCAGTCATTCACTCACGCATTCAATGCAACTCACACCCACATGCATGCATAAAAAAGAGATACACACCCCCCCTACCGACACAACACCCTCACACACGCACACACCACCCCTAGCCCCCTCTCCTGTTGGAGAACCTGACTTGCTTGCAGGAGGTCCTCCGGCAGGAGACGGGACGCGGCGCTGCTGTCAGCAGCAGCGACCACCAGCAAAACACTGCCAGGCCGTATCATTGCTCATGATACGCTACGTGGTGTTTTGATGGCGTGGCGGTGCTGCTGACAGCAGCACCACCTTACTGCCGACTGCCGCCATGACCGTCCACGGTATTCCGGCGAGGGTCATAATGCGGGTGGGTGGCTGGTAGGCACGGCAATGGTATGTTGGCGGCTGTCGCCGTGGCGGTGGTAGGCGGCATTTACAGCCAAAGTTGAATGAGGGCCATAGTTTGTTGAGGGGGTGTATTTTTTATGATGAATAGTGTAAAATGAGATATACTAGGCAATGTGAACATTTATGTCATTAATCAGCAATTTCACCTGTAATCGGGAGATATGCATCCATTAATATTTTTATTAGATCCCGTCCCATTGTTTCTGCCAACCATGCATATTATAATTTTGAATAGTAATTCTATAAATTTATTGATTATTAATGATTATGGATATAACTTTTTTGATGAATAAAGTACTGTTTCATTTGTGGTAATAGGGGAATGCACTGTACATGCTATATATTGAAAGTTTGTATGAGAGCGTACATAATGGCAACCACTTTGGAATTCCTGTGCATTCTTTTTTTAGAATTTTTTTTTCACTATTCATTATGGAATGGTGGTTTGTGCACTTTATAGAGGTGGAGAAAAAAGAGGGACTTTCACGTGTGATCAAGGCACTGGCTGTCCCAAAACGCATCAGGTGGTTCTCTTTTGCTGACAATGGATTAAGGTAAGTTTTTTGATAAACTAATAAACCGTGCTTTTGACAGCTCTGTTTGGAGTGCACGTGATTTCGTGAAGAACTGGCGTAAGAGGAGATACTTTCTATATATATGTAGGAATATATATTTCTATATCTATATCTATATTTATCTATATATATATATATATATATATATATATTTATATATATATATATATATATATATATATATATATATATATATATTTATTATATACATATATAAATATAGATAGATATAGATATATATATCTATATATCAATAGAAATCCCTTTCAGGGTTAGAGTAACGCATAAATTATGTAAAAAGAAAAGAGAACGCTAGACACTCTAGATTTGCTCACATTAAATGTCTGTTTATCTAGCAAAGTTTTTAAGCATAGGATCAGCACAGTGCTATCCACACCGAGCTAGATAGGAACAAAGGGGGTCATTATGGACATGGTGGTAAACACCGTCACCTGCCGTGGCGACGGTAAACAGAATCCCGCCATGGGCGGTGAACAGAAATCTGCCATATAAAGATGCAAAAAAAACAAATCTACCAAAAATATTCCTACCACCAGTCACCGCCAGGGCGTTGTCGGTGAAAAAGCTGCACATCCCACCCCGCCATCACCGAGCACAAATATCCCCCATCCTCCAAATAATATCAGTGGATGTAGAATGACCATTGGCTGTACAGACTGCCACGGCAAGCAAGTGGACCCAACAGTAAGAAATGCACACATTGGCAAGTTTGAAACCCACACATACACAACACCATAAAACACACACAGACACACCCAACATTCCTTTGCATTGCCAATAGGAGTAGCCAGATGCACAACACTACAGGCAGACACTGAATGCCACATCACACGACTCACACACCCAACCACACAACAGCACCCTCACTAATATCCACACAACACACCACCCACAAGACGCACCATGGCACCCCTCAAGCACCCACGCTTCACAGAAAGGGAGCTAAGGACCATGGTGGACTAGATACTCAAGGATGAGTCACAACTATTTGGGGCACAGGTCCAGCACACACCCATCGCCAGGAAGATGGAGTTATGGCAGACCATTGTCAACAAGGTCAACGCAGTGGGAAACCATCCACGCACCAAAGACGGCATCTGCAAGAGATGGAACGACCTGTGCAAGAAGGTGAGGTCCATGGCATCCCAGCACAACATTGAGGTCCAGAAGACTGGGGGAGGACCAACACCCCCGGACTACACTGACTGGGAGGAAAAGGTACTGGCCATCCTGCACCCTGAGGGCCTCACAGAACTCACTGGAGGAATGGACTTGGGTAAGTCATCCACAATTACCCCATATCCACCACACCTGTAATGCATGCACCACCCCACCCCTCTACTACCACCAGGACCACTACCCCACCAAGGCCACAATCACTAAATCCAGTCAATGTAATCCAACAGAAGAGGGCGAGGTAGTGAGTGATTGGCGCTCCTACTTCCACAGTTATAGCTTAAAGTAACTAAATTAACACGGTGCACAGAACTCAGGTAACCACCCTCCAAGAATTACCTCCACGATATACCCAAAGGGATATCTAACAGTACAATAAAGAGTAATGGCACACAAGCGATATTTCACTCTAAGTAGATCAAATGTTAATCTCACATCAGTCCAAGTCCTCTATATCTATCAGGAAAAACACCAAACATTTATCCTTATACAGATTTATTGATCCTATTAATCATTCTGAAATCCACAAAATTATATGAGCTGTATACAAACATAGATTTCACTCTATTTCAAAGTCTATATATAATTATTAATACAAAAACAGAAGAATACATTTAAGTATCAACTTCATAGTTCATATTCACAATCCCAAAATTGATCTGATTAACACAACTGTCTAAACCCAAAAAAACTCGCTTGTCCGTCGTCAACACGTGTTTCATCCGGGGGAGTGCCCCTAGGATTTCCTCAGGACTTTCTTGTCAAATGAAGATTCATCAAAGACTTCCTAAAAACAGTATTGCCATATGACACGAGTCAATTACTGCTTCTCCTATTCATCCATAACCTAATTATAAATTCCAAATTTAAAGCCAACCATGTGCTCAGGTGAGAACCATGCAAGTATCTAACATCACCATTATATGAGTGATGTTTCATTGTGAATCTGAGTTAACTAATCATTATGTAAATGTTTCGCCCTCATATGCTATAGATTATGTAGTGGTGTATAAAACAGGTAAGTGCAACCCCACTAAGAATTAAATTGAGAGCATATATAGGGGGTCATTCTAAGTCTGGCGGGCGGCGGAGGCCGCCCGCCAGACTTCCCCCTCCGAAATACCGCTCCGCGGTCGAAATACCGCTCCGCGGTCCAAAGACCGCGGAGGGTATTCTAGGTTTTTCCCTGGGCTGGCGGGCGGTCGCCAAAAGACCGCCCGCCAGCCCAGGGAAAAACTCCCTTCCCACGAGGATGCCGGCTCGTAATCGAGCCGGCGGAGTGGGAAGGTGCGACGGGTGCTGTTGCACCCGTCGCGTATTTCACTGTCTGCCAAGCAGACAGTGAAATACTTGTAGGGGCCCTCTTACGGGGGCCCCTGCAGTGCCCATGCCAGTGGCATGGGCACTGCAGGGGCCCCCAGCGGCCCCGCGACCCCCCCTACCGCCATCCGGTTCCCGGCGGGCGGACCGCCGGGAACTGGATGGCGGTAGGGGGGGTCGGAATCCCCTCGGCGGCGCAGCTAGCTGCGCCGCCTTGGAGGATTCAAAAGGGTGGCGGTACACTGGCGGGAGACCGCCAGTGTTGCCGGTCCGACCGCGGCTTTACCGCCGCGGTCAGAATGCCCTGCGGGGCACCGCCGGCCTGTCGCCGGTGCTCCCGCCGACCCTGGCCCCGGCGGTCTAAGACCGCCGGGGTCAGAATGACCCCCATAGTGCCTGAAAATTATACACATAAATAAATCAATAGAATAATAAGAATTTGATTTGAAAATAATAACATTATAAAGATTATAAAAACAATATAAATATGTGCCGTGCTCCTCATTCACTTAAGAAGGGCCCAAATGTGCTCCCTTGTAACCCCAACCAAAGGAGGTGTATCCCCCAGTTTATTTAGTTTTTACCTTAGTAACTCGGTTGTACCTAATTTCTTTTCATGCTCCAATACACCTCTTGTTTCCCGAAGTGTATTCTGGTAGTAAATGGGTACGGTAAAAATAAACAAAGGTATTTCATTAATTATACATTTAATGACATATTTAAAATATCCATGTGATCCCATAATCAGCTTACCAATTAACTTGTTTGCTTGAGTTAAATCTAGATCCTGTCTCCACGTATTTTCTTATCAATTTCCTCTATTATGAAAATTAGTACCAATTAGTTACAAGTCCTGTATGATTAGATCTATCCATACTAATAGAACACTCAAACTATTTTACCTGTTGCAGTATTTAAATATCAGCGAGTGCGCTTCCGATTAACTAAACCGAATCCCTGCCGTACGTCCTATTTAAATGCCTCAGAAGCTTAATCGAAATGGAAGATGGACTACCGCGATCCTGGCCGTCTCCGCTGTCAACATAAATGATGCACTTCTATCTTGCGACTTCCCCTTCCTAGTTCAACCCCGAAAGATACTAAACATCAAAAACGGACTACATTCACTACCAATAAAAGTAAAATTAATACATTGCTTTTTCAGAAAAATATCCCACAATAATCAACTAAAAAAAGAGTTATGAAACCAAATAGACTGTTTATATCATACTTCACTAAGATTAATCATTCAATTACCAATAGATGTGTAGTATACATTGCAATTATCCCAAAAATTAATATTTTGCATATCCTTGATCTTATTTGATTAATTATAAGTTCACACACTGCAACATTACTTATTTTTTCTCACCGAGAAAGTATTCAATCTCATGATCTGTGTTTAATCCATATTCTACTGCTCCTAACTTCATGATGCATAACGATTCCCTTCTTCTCAAGGCCAATTCTCTATTGCCTCCCCGTGGGTTGTTTTCACACTGTTCAAAGCCGAAAAATGTAAAGTCTTTATGTGCCTCTTGCGCTTTGCATATCATCATGTGCGAGGCTATCGGATAACGTTCGTCTAGTTGCCTAATTGCCCTCCAGTGTTCCGATATTCTCGTCTTAAGTGGGCGTATCGTACTGCCCACGTATATTTTCTCACATCCGGATATTTTTCTGAAAAAGCAATGTATTAATTTTACTTTTATTGGTAGTGAATGTAGTCCGTTTTTGATGTTTAGTATCTTTCTGAGTTGAACTAGGAAGGGGAAGTCGCAAGATAGAAGTGCATCATTTATGTTGACAGCGGAGACGTCCAGGATCGCGGTAGTCCGTCTTCCATTTCGATTAAGCTTCTGAGGCATTTAAATAGGACGTACGGCAGAGATTCGGTTTAGTTAATCGGAAGCGCACTCGCTAATATTTAAATACTGCAACAGGTAAAATAGTTTGAGTGTTCTATTAGTATGGATAGATCTAATCATACATGACTTGTAACTAATTGGTACTAATTTTCATAATAGAGGAAATTGATAAGAAAATACGTGGAGACAGGATCTAGATTTAACTCAAGCAAACAAGTTAATTGGTAAGCTGATTATGGGATCACATGGATATTTTAAATATGTTATTAAATGTATAATTAATGAAATACCTTTGTTTATTTTTACCGTACCCATTTACTACCAGAATACACTTCGGGAATCAAGAGGTGTATTGGAGCATGAAAAGAAATTAGGTACAACAGAGTTAGTAAGGTAAAAACTAAATAAACTGGGGGATACACCTCCTTTGGTTGGGGTTACAAGGGATCACATTTGGGCACTTCTTAAGTGAATGAGGAGCACAGCACATATTTATATTGTTTTTATAATCTTTATAATGTTATTATTTTCAAATCAAATTCTTATTATTCTATTGATTTATTTATGTGTATATTTTTCAGGCACTATATATGCTCTCAATTTAATTCTTAGTGCGGTTGCACTTACCTGTTTTATACACCACTACATAATCTATAGCATATGAGGGCGAAACATTTACATAATGATTAGTTAACTCAGATTCACAATGAAACATCACTCATATAATGGTGATGTTAGATACTTGCATGGTTCTCACCTGAGCACATGGTTGGCTTTAAATTTGGAATTTATAATTAGGTTATGGATTAATAGGAGAAGCAGTAATTGACTTGTGTCATATGGCAATACTGTTTTTAGGAAGTCTTTGATGAATCTTCATTTGACAAGAAAGTCCTGAGGAAATCCTAGGGGCACTACCCCGGATGAAACACGTGTTGACGACGGACAAGCGAGTTTTTTTTGGGTTTAGACAGTTGTGTTAATCAGATCAATTTTGGGATTGTGAATATGAACTATGAAGTTGATACTTAAATGTATTCCTCTGTTTTTGTATTAATGATTATATATAGACTTTGAAATAGAGTGATATCTATGTTTGTATACAGCTCATATAATTTTGTGGATTTCAGAATGATTAATAGGATCAATAAATCTGTATAAGGATAAATGTTTGGTGTTTTTCCAGATAGATATAGATGACTTGGACTGATGTGAGATTAACATTTGATCTACTTAGAGTGAAATATCGCTTGTGTGCCATTACTCTTTATTGTACACTAAATCCAATCACCCTGCATGCACACAAACCCACCAACAGGCCCACATCCCTCCCCCTGTGCACAGCCACCTACCCCTGCAAGGCATCACAATGGCACACTACCACCCACAATGCACCCCCACATCTCAAGAAAAATGCAATGGCAACCTCACAAAAGCACCCTGCATGGCACACCAGTGGAAGCACTGCACAAAATAGGCCTGCCCTGTGCACCCCATCCGATTTTGCAATTGTAACATACATGTCCATTCCCCCCAACAGGAACCACCACCCATGCCACCCTGATGGACAGGACAAGGAGTCGCAATGGCCCACATGGAGACAGAGGCACCACTCAGGACACTGTAGAGGGAACTCTGGACAGTGAGGAATACCCTGGCCCTTCACACAGTCCTGGGCTATCACCATCCAGCAGCCCCACCCAGGACACCACTGACACCCCTACCACCCAGCGACCAACATTAGCTGTGGGCAACCAACCCCACACCTGTGTATCCAGGCCGCAGACTGGTGGAACACAAGGACAGAGGCCACAGTCACCACCTACCAACTGGCAGGAAGACGATGGCCCCAGTACAAGCAGCACCGCCAGACCTGTGCAGGGGTCACAGGCACAGGGTGCTAGGCCCAGTGGGAGGGCAACAGAGGCCCAGGGGGGAGGCCAAAGTATGGATGCTGCAGCCCAGGAGATTATCTCTGAGGTCCCCGGAGCATACCACCATACCCAGGACAGGATGGGCCAGATCATGGCCACCCTGGAGCAGAATCAAATGCTGCAAATAGCACACCACCAGGAGGCCATGGAGCAGTGGAAACAGCTCAATTCCACTATGGCCACTATTGCAGGGGCGCTGCTGCACCACTTCCCAACCCAGCCTGAGACCCCCACAGACCAGGAATCCCCTACCACAGACCAAGATACAGACCAGCCATCAGCAGTAGCAGCAACTGGACTGGTGCCACTATCTAAGGACACACAGGAGAACAGCACCTCTACCCGTAGAGGCCAACACGAGGCATCAAACAGTCTCTCATGCCCAGATATGGCACTGGAACACCTGCCAAGACCAAGGCACCCTCAAAGAAGTGATTGTGACACAAACTGTCCCCCAAGTGTGCCACTCAACTGCCATCCCCACCATGCAATATCAACTCAACTACATGAAAAAAACAGATGGAGATATTACCACTGCCAACAATCACTGAGACCATGTAGCCAGTATGGACATCCACCATCAGCCCACTCCCATCAATGTAAAGAACACCCTGGCATCCCTGACACCTAATAAAACACATGTACACCAATGTCAATGTCCCCTGTCAGTCTGTTGAATGAAATCGAACTGTGCATGCAATTGTCATTATAATCATATAATCATACCTTTATTGCAGGAATGGCATCCCACGCACAACATGGGGTGGTGTCAACAGAAATGTCTAACAAGTTGTTCATCATGTCACATGTCACCTGCAAACCTTGTTACAGTGAAAATGTCTATAGACCCAGCACCCACATAGGAGATAAGTCATACCGACAGTATGCAGCACAGACAACAACAGTAGCAAACAGTACATCTTAGTCACTGGAAGTATAGTTGGATCAGTTGGTTCCTGGAGTGTACATCTTCCCCCTCTTCATCATCATCATCACTCTCATCCCCTTTCAGAGGAAGCTGGTCTGGATATACAGCACCCTCCTCCTCCAAGAGAGGAATAGATTTCCTCACAGCCACGTTGTGCAGCATGCAGCAGGCCACCACTATTCTACAGACCTTTTCAGGACCATAGGCCAGGGATCCCCCAGAAATTTAGAGGCAACAGAATCTAGCCTTCAGGAGACCTATAGTGCGCTCTATCACCCTCCTAGTACATCCATGGGCCTCATTGTAATTCCTCTCAGCATCTGTCCCAGGATTCCTCACTGGTGTCAGGAGCCAATGCATGTTGGGGTAGACATAATCACCTGCAAAAGTGGGCAAACCAGGACTGTGACTAACAACCCTCAGTTGCAGACAGCCTGGCTGTCAGCCATGTGTAGAAAATGTGTCAGACACACTTACCTTTGTTCCATCCTCTTTCCCCTTGTAGTTGTTCCATCATGTATGGCACACTGCTGTTCCTGAGCACAATGGAATCATGGACTGATCCAGGGAACATGGCATTCACTGGTCTGCAGTACACACCAATTGAATGTTCATAGAGTGAAAGTTCTTCCTGTTTCTGTACACCTGTTCACTTACTCTTGGGGGGGTGAGAGCTATGTTGGTGCCATCGATGGCACCTATCACATGAGGCAAGTTGGCAAAGGCATAAAAGTCTGACTTGATGGCAGGAAGTTCAGCACTTTGGGGAAACCTCACATATGACTGCAGGTGTTGTACAAATGCATTCAGGAATCTGGACAGTATGATGCAAAACTTTGGCTGTGAAACACCAGCACCCATGCCCACTGTCACCTGAAATTACCCTATGGCCAGCAAATGGAGTGCAGAGAGCACTTGCACTTCAGTAGGGATGGCATACTGATTCCAATTAGCAGGTCTCAGTGCTGGATCCAGTAATGCACAAAGTTCATGAATAGTACCACTAGTGAGTCTGTAATTGATGATGATGATGTTACGCTCCACCAAATGAACAAGTGGTCTGTACACCGATAGGGCCCTCCCTCGCCACATGGGTCTGTACCTAGGAGAGGTGGAGAACACATGTGAGGGACACATATTCAACTTCTCAACATGTTGAGTATTCAGCACTGCTGGCAAACAAGTTGATGACACATATACATTCAAGGATGTTAAACTGGAGTGACATGTCCTCACTGATACATCTGGACTGTTGTGGTGAGTAAATGTTTTTTTGTCCATGCGTTTGGGGGATGGGGTCCAAAAGGCCTGCATGGGGTCAATGAGAATTTAATAACTGCGTAGTAGTGTGCAAAATGTCTGCCCCCAGTAATCCAGATATGTAGCAGTGGAAGTGACCTCATACCGCTGCGGTTGTCGTATTGGTGTAAGGCGGTGTTCACCGCCGTGCTCCCATTCATTGGTTAGCATGGTTGTCAATGGGGAGTATGGGCCATCATGATCGCCGCTGGCAGGTGGCGGTGCACACCGCCACGGAGCGTATGCTATTTTATCACCCCAACTTCACTTGACTCCTGGATTACATGCATGCAAGTACTCCACTGAGTGTACTGCTGTGTCCTGACTCTGGCCCTGGAAGGGGCAGGAGTGACACGGGAAAGGGCCCCGGCCTTCACCACTGAAGAACTGGAGAAGCTGGTGGACGGGGTCCTACCCCTGTACGCCAAGCTCTATGGTCAACCAGAAGTACAGGTGAGTAGGCGGATTGGGGTGCATGGATGTGTGAAATGGTGGTAGATGGCTGTAAACATGTGTGCACGATTTGACACAGTACAGCCATGGAATGCATGACATACTGCGTGTGTGAGGTGCTGTACTGCTGTTTAAGTGTCCGTCCCATAGGGGACGTATAGCCAGCTGTATCAAATGGGCATTGTCTGACCTCTGTGTTACTTTTCTGTGTGTTCCCTACAGGTCAGCGCCCATCAGAAGAGGGGACTATGGCAGGCCATCGCCAAGGAGGTGCAGACCCTGGGGGTCTACAACCAGTGGAGCACCCACTGCAGGAAGCGGTGGGGTGACTGTAGGAGGCTGGCCTGGCTTGTAGTGGGTACCAATGGTACTTACACCTTATGCCAGGTACAATCATCCCTTATTAGTAGAGTCTAGTAGTGTTCTAGCAGCTTAGGCTGATAGAGGTAGCTATAGCAGAGTAGGCAAGGCTGAACTAGGAGACATGCAAAGCTCATGCAATACCACTTGTATCATATAGGTACTATATCATAAGAAAGACAACACTCATAGTTACTAAAAATAAAGGTACTTTATTTTAGTGACAATGTGCCAAAAATATATCAGAGGATATACTCCCTTAGGAGGTAAGTAACATACACAAAATATACACAACTAACCAAATCAGGTAAGTAAAACAGTCAGAAAGTAGTGCAAACTAAGAACTAGGGGCAACACAAACCATATACTAAGAAAGTGAAATGCGCGAACCACAAATGCACCCCTAGGAAAGTGTAGTGTGTAGAGGGTCACTGGGAGTGTGAGAAAACACTAAGGGTGTAAAGGAGACCCCACCACAAGACCCTGGAAAGTAGGAGTACTACTATTTCCCCAAAAACAGTCCTGATAAAGGATTTTGCAAGGACGACAACAGACTGCAAAGCACTGAAGACGAGTTCCCGTACCTGAAGACCTGGAAAGGAAGGGAACCAAGTCCAAGAGTCGCTAAAGTGTCCAGGGTTGTCCGGAGCCCACTAAACCCCGGAGGAAGGTGCAAAATGGCTGCCTCTGGTTAGAAGAAGCTGCAGGTTTTGCAACAACAAAAGGAGATAGGAAGTTCTTCTTCATGCAGAAGATGTACCACGGCGTACTGGAGGATGCAGAGTTGTTTCCTTGGCCAATTACCACAAACAAGCCTTGCTACCTGCAAAAGACATGGTTGAAAAAAAAGGGTACTGCCTGGGCCCAGGAAGGACTAGGATGTTGACACTTGGGAGAGGAGACAGAGGGTGCCCTCAGCAATGCAGAGAGCCCACGGACAGGAAGGAAGCACCCACAGAAGTCCTTGAACACGGGTTAAAGAAGACTGAACACTGCGGTCATCTCAACACTGCAAAGAGAGGTCCCACGACACCGGAGGTCAACTCAGGGAGCTGAGCATCGCAGGACAGAGTGCTGGGGATCTAGGCTTGGCTGTGCATGCATGATTTCATGGAAATGTGCACAGAAGCCATTGTAGCTGCAGATCTCATGGTGCACAGGATTACTGCCTGGGGATGGAAGGCAAGGACTTACCTCCTCCAAATTCGGACAGTTGGACCTCTGGACAGTCTGGGTAACTTGGGTCCACCACCTGTGTTCCAGGGGCCACACTCGTCAGGATGAGAGGGGACCCAGAGTACAGGTGAAGCTGAAGTTTGGTGCTTGCTGAAGCAGGGGGAAGATTCCGTTGACCCACGGGAGATTTCTTCAGGGCTTCCATTGAAGGGTGAAGGCAGGCAGCCCCCAGACCATGCACCACCAGGAAACAGACGAGAAAGCCGGCAGGATTAGGCACTACAATGTCACTGGTAGTCTTCTGGCTACTTTGTTGCAGTTTTGCAGGCGTCCTGGAGCAGTCAGCGGTCGATCCTTGGCAGAAGTCAAAGAGAGGAGTGTAGAGGAACCCTGATGAATTCTTGCAAGTCGCAATCTGAGGAAAAGCCCACTGGAGAGACCCTAAATAGCCCTCAGAGGAGGATTGGCCACCTAATCAGGTATGCACCTATCAGGAGGGGTCTCTAACGTCACCTGCTGGCACTGGCCACTCAGAGGCCTCCAGAGTGCCACACCTCTGGAAACAAGATGGCAGAGGTGTGAGACACACTGGAGGAGCTCTGGGCACCACCCCTCGGGTGGTGATGGACAGGGGAGTGGTAACTCCCCTTTCCTTTGTCCAGTTTCGTGCCAGAGCAGGGACTGGGGGTTCCCTAAACCGGTGTAAACCGGTGTAGACTGGCTTATGCAAGGAGTGAGCCATCTGTTCCATTCAAAGCATTTCCAGAGGTTAGGAGAGGCTACCCTTCCCCAGCCTTTAACACCTATTTCCAAAGAGAGAGTGTGGAACACCCTGCTCTCAGAGGAAATGCTTTGTTCTGCCTTCCTGGGACTTGTTTGCCCAGACCCCAGGAGGGCAGAACCCTGTCTGTGGGGTGGCAGCAACTGTGGCTGCAGAGAAAGCCCCAGAGAGCTGTTTTGGCAGTACTGGGGGTCCATAGTGGAGCCCCCAAGATGCATGGAATTGGCTCCCCAATACCAGATTTGGAATAGGGGGACGAATCCATGATCTTAGACATGTCACATGGCTATATTTGGAGTTACCATTGTGAAGCTACATATAGGTATTGACCTATATGTAGTGCACGCGTGTAATGGTGTCCCCGCACTCACAAAGTCCAGGGAAATGGCCCTGAACTATGTGGGGGCACCTTTGCTAGTGCAAGGTTGCCCTCACACTTAGTAACTTTGCACCTAACCTTCAGCAAGTGAAGGTTAGACATATAGGTGCAAAAACAACATAGGTTAGACATATAGGTGACTTATAAGTTACTTAAGTGCAGTGAAAATGACTGTGAAATAACGTGTGCGTTATTTCACTCAGGCTGCAATGGCAGTCCTATGTAAAGGTTTGTCTGAGCTCCCTATGGATGGCAAAAGAAATGCTGCATCCCATATGGATCTCCTGGAACCCCAATGCCCTAAGTACCTAGGTAGCATATACTGGGGACTTAAAAGTATGCCAATTGAAATTGGTAAATGTAGTCACTAGACTATGGTGACAAATGTAAAGGCAGAGAGAGCATGAGCACTGAGGTTCTGATTAGCAGAGCCTCAGTGACACAGTTAGGCACTACACAGGCATACGCATTTAGGCCACAGACTATGAGCACTGGGGTCCTGGCTAGCAGGATCCCAGTGAGATAGACAAAAACATACTGACATACATGTAAAATTGGGGGTAACATGCCAAGAAAGATGGTACTTTCCTACAAGGACCTGCAGCGTTGGGCCAGGAAGACCTGTGAGGCCCAGCTGGGCAAGTCCTACCAACAAGGAAGGGGTGCCCGTTGGGCACTGACCCCCCTAATGTGCCAAATTCTGGCTCGGGCGTATCCAGACTTGGATGGGTGCTTGAAGGCTGCACAGCAGACAAAAGGGGGTGAGTACAGAGACCATTGTATGCCTCCTTGATGGATGTCTGAGGGTGCTGTAGTAGGTATGGTGTCTAGTGGCAGGGACTCTGACAGATGTCATTTGGCATATTGGCCCCCATGGGCATTTAGATGATAAGGGACAGGTCTGCAGTTCTTCAGGTCCTTCTGTGATGTTGGAGATGGATGTATACCAGGGTTGTGGCCAATAGTGAGCTGCATAGCCATGAGTATAGCTGTAGGTGCTGGATGGTGGAATATTTGCTGGGTGGGAGTATGTGTGAACCATTTATGTACATCCATTCAGCTATTTATAAATGTCTCTCCTGTTTCGTCTCCCCACCCCTGTTCTCCTGTGTTGTCTGTGTACATCAGCATCATCTGGCGAGGGAGCAGTGGCATCAGCGAGTGGTGATGCAGCAGCCCACGGTTCTAAGGAGGCAGAGTCGAGCGACGCCAAGGGGACCAGTGGGTTGGAGGGCGAGGGGAGTACCACGGGGGAGGCAACTACCACTGGAGGTAGTGATTCTGACACCTTCTCAGATGGGAGCTCCCTGGTGGTGGTGGACCCTAGTGGGACCACCCATTCTTTGTCATCATCCGCCACCCCCATACCATCACCGCCCTCCCAGTTGCTCCCCACCCAGTTGCCCGTGCCTGCTCACCCTGAAGGGTGAACGTCTCCTTCGTCCCAGGCACCTCATCCCCTGCCCCAGTCAGCCATCCTGCCCTGATGGAGGAGGCTGTTGACCTCCAAAGGACCATCTCTGTAAGGCAGACAACCATCGTCAATGCCATCCCGGGGCTAGCATCACAGGTGCAGCAGACCAATGCCTACCTGGATGGCATTCACAGTGCCATGTCTGGCCTACAGAGATCTTTTCAGGCTCTGGCATCCTCATGGCGGCAGCCAGTGTCCCTGGTCTTTCCGACCCCCCTCCCAGCACCTCCACCCCTTCCAGCTCCCCACTCCCTTCACTTATCCCAAGCACACATTCTAACAGTCATGCACACACCTCAACACACAAGAAGCACACAGAGAAACACAAGCACCACACTTCCCACAACAGGCATAGACACAGCCAACATACAAAGGCACACACAACAACATCCACTTACCCCAGTGTGTCCGCCTCTTCCTCCTCCCTGTCTGTCACCGCTACATGCAGACTCACAGGCACTGCACCTTCATTCACTGTTTCTGGCCCCATTCTTGCAGTCACCACAACATCAGACATCCAGTCATGCACTCCAGACATCCAAACAACATCCATTTACACTGGCAGCCTGTTGTGTCCCACTGTGTCCACCCCCCCTCCTCCCAAGACACTCAAACATTCCTATCCTAGACACCCACCCAACACACATCCACCACACCTTAGCATACAGTACAGTCACCTGCATCCACGTCACGCGCACCTACACCTGTTACGACCACTCCCTCTACCTCCTCTCCCACACCTCCCTCCAGGTCCACCCCGATTGCCCCAAATAATTTTTTCCTATCCTGTGTAGACCTTTTTGAACCCACTGTCCCACCCTGTCTTGCCCCTAAACGTGCCCACCTCCTTGCCCTGTCCACTCCTCCCACGTCCCAGTCCGGCCCTCTCCGCCCTTCACATTCCCGTGCACCGTACCCTGTGAGCAAGCGACACCATGTTGGCCCAGGTACATCTGCCGCACCCCAGTCCAAGGGTTCTCCCACACCTTCCAAGACAAAGACCAAACCCCCTCCACCTCCCAAATGGAAGCCCAAGCCCCCCCTCCCAGACGTAAGTCACCACCCCGCCACCCCCTGCTCCCTGAGGTGCCTGGCTGCCCCATTGATGCCCCTTTATGTGCACATGTAGGAGCCAAGTTGGGGCCATTTAGGCCCATCAGCATTTTAGCTAAGGACTGGCCATTAGCCTAATGTGGACATGCTGTTGCTCCTGGAGCATTAATAAAGTTTGTGTGCCCAGTGTTGGTGTTGGCACACTCTGGATCAGTGGTTCCTCGTTTCATTGTGGGGGGGTGTTGTGCACATTTGGGCAGGTTTAATTGTGTCGGGTAAGTACCTCTTGCTCTGGGGTGTATGGCATGTGCTGCTGTGAGGGATTGTGGGTGCATTGTGGAATGGGTGGAGTGGGTGGGTTTGTAACTGTGCCCTTTCTTCCCTTGTTTAGTAGGTTGCGGTACTTACCATCATCGTCTTCGTCGGCTGTCTCAGTCATGGAGGTATATGGCAAGGAGCAGGACTGGCATGATTTGCAACTCTCTCTCCATGTCTGCTTTGGCGTGTGGTGTGAGCCTCCGGTGAGTGTTTCCTTTTATTTGGTTTGTTTCCACCTGGCTTTGCGTGGTGGAGGTTCCTGCCCCGGAACTGATGGTGATCCAGTGCTTCATTATTTGTTGGGCGGATAGGGCCTTTCCGTCGGCCTGTGGGCGGCCTATTCTGTCATTGTCGGCACTCCTCTGCTGGTGGTGAGTGTTTTTCAGGCTCCCTGTTTTTTATGTGCTTCATTATTTGGTGGCCCAGACCGCCTGACTGTTGGTGGTAGTTACCGTCACCACCGGCAGTGCGGTCTTTCCCGCCGTGTTCATAATGAGGGCCAAAGTCTTTTGCCATTTTTACAGCAAAGTCTTTAAGCATAGGTTTGACACAATGTTAACCTTGCCGAGCTGTAAAATGACAAAAGCCATTTACCACTCCAGGCACAGTATTACAGCTTTGGACTGGTAAAATGCCATCCAAACCAACCTGGAATGAGTAAAAGCAACCCCTGACACATGTTTTGCTCTCATAAGAGCTCTTCAGAGAGATTTAGCTTTGTCAAGACACAAGGGAGCACCCAGTATAAGTCAAAACAAATCCCTTTCAGTGTTAGAGTGACGCATAAATCCTGTAAAAGAAAAGAGAACTGTGGGTAGTTCCCAAGTTTTTAACCTATCTAGCTCGGCGTGGATAGCACTGTGCTGATCCTATGCTTAAAAACTTTGCTAGATAAACAGACATTTGAGGTGAGCAAATCTAGAGTGTTGCTGGTGTTGTAGGGTGCTCCTTACTGGAGCTGCTTTCCACCTAAACTTAGGAACTACCCAGAGTTCTCTTTTCATATATATATATATATATATATATATATATATATATATATATATAAATATATATATATTATAAATATACATATATATATATATATATATATATATATATATATATATATCACAAAAGAAAAAGGGATTGTACTTGCACACTCAGGATTCAAGAAAAATTAAGTTTATTCCAAAAAACACACAACGCGTTTCGGCTGTCACAGCAGCCTTGATCACATGATATATATATTTCACCAACAGTCACTACATAGCACACAGGAACTAAGATTTACCAGCTTCTCGCCACAAGAATGACACCAGCACCGTCAATCAGTTTGAAAGGTATCTTCTTTATTTCATAATGTGAATACAAAGTGCAAAAGTGCTAATCCAAACAAATATGGCAACGCGTTTCGGCCTGATCCTTTCATTTGACTACCTGCATCAAATCGCCTGATGTATCGTATATTGTTTGTTTTTAATTCATAATTTTGCATTCTAGCTATCAGTAATTCATTTCTTTTACGTTGAATTGCTCTTTTTAATGCATCATTTAAGACTGAGCTCAGGTATCCTCTTTTGTAGAATCTCTTCTACATATCATCCATTTGGATTTTCAATTCTGTTTCTTCTGTGCAATTACGTTTTACTTTCAGAAATTCTTCATATGGTACACTCCACTTTAACGCCTTTGGAAGTCAACTATTTGCATGTAACAAGCTATTTGCACTTGTTGGTTTTCTATGCATTTTTGTGCAAACTCTTCCATTGTTAATATACACCCCAATGTCTAAATAGTTGATCTCCAGATCACTTATTTCATATGTGAACCTCAGCTGTTGGGGGTTATCATTTAAAGATGTTATAACTTGCATTAAGGGCTCTTTTTCCCCTTCCCATATAAGGAGGAGATCTTCGATGTAGCGTACCCACAAAATGAAGTGATTTTTAAATTTCTTAATTATTCTCTTGGCACACCACCTGTGATTCCCACATGTCCATCAACAAGTTTGCATATGTTGGTGCAAATGAAGTCCCCATAGCTGTTCCTTGCTCTTGTAAGTAATATTTACCATAAAATATGAAGACATTGTGGGTCAAACAATACTGCAGCATTTCCATTAACATTTCTGAGTCTTCCAGCCCATCTTTATGTTTGATTGAGGTGTAAAGAGAAACAACATCATTTGTGGCCATTATGTAGTTGCTTATATATATATATATATATATATATATATATAGTTAGACCTGGCATCCATGGCGTGGTCTCCCTTAACATTTTGCCTCCGCTTCCCTGGTTGTTGCTGTGTGCTGGTACTCTGGGAACTTTACCACTACTGACCAGTGCTAAAGTGCAAGTGCTCCCTATGTGAAATGTATGTGTAATTGGCTTTTCCATAATTAGCATATTGGATTTACTAGTAAGTCCCTAATAAAGTGCACTAGAGGTGCCTAGGGCATGCGAATCAAATGCTACTAGTGAGCCTGCAGCACTGATTGTGCCACCAACATGAATAGCCCTGTAAACATGTCTCAGACCTGCCACTGCAGTGTCTGTGTGGGCAGTTTTAAACTGTCAATTTGACCTGGCAAGTGTACCCACTTACCAGGCTGAAACCTTCCCTTTTTGTACATGTAAGGCACCCCTAAGGTAGGCCCTATGTAGCCCCAAGGGCAGGGTGCAGTGTATCCTAAAGGTAGGGCAAGTGATGGTGTATGAAAACATGTCCTTACAGGGAAATACAGCCAAATTCAGTTTTCACTGTTGCAAGGCCTATCTCTCTCATAGGGTAACATGGGGGCTGCCTTTAAAGATGTTTTAAATTGCAGTTTCCCTTTGAGAGCAGATAGAAATGTGGAGTTTGGGGTCTCTGAACTCACAATTTAAAAATACATATTTTAGTGAAGTTGTTTTTTAGATTGTTAGTTTGAAATTGCCACTTTTAGAAAGTGGCCATTTTCTTATTTAAACCATTCTGTGACTCTGCCTGTTTGTGGATTCCTTGTCTGGGTCAGACTGACAGTTGGGCTATTTGTGCAACTACACTAGACAGTGACAGTGCTTTTATATTCATAAGGTACTGTTTGGGGGTAAAACTATTTATTTGGGGTGACTTTTGTCCAGTCCTATGTAATAAATGACAAGTTAATTTAGAAATCGAATTTTCTGTGAAAATTCTGGTTTAATGTAGACTATACTGTAGAATTCGATGGGGATGGTTGTGGTGTAACCTGCATATGCTGATGGGCCATCTGGGCTAGACTGAAGGAAGGAGTGGTCACTTACACCTGAAAGGGCTGCACCTGCCCTCACACAAAGTAGTCTCCAACCCCCTGGTGTGCGTTTGGAGCCAGGCCTGGGCAAGACAGGATCCTGTAAACCACAGAAACTTTTATTTGAAGTTGGGTAACTTCAAAGGTAGAAAGGGGTATGAGTATTGGACCCAAAACCCCAGACTTCAGATTAATTAAATGATTCAAGAGGAAGCTCTGCCAAGAGAAGAGCTGAGGAGAAGTGCTGCCCCTCCCTGTGACTGTGCTTTGCTGGGCTATCCTGCAGTTGCTGCTTCTGCCTGTGAAAGGAAAAAAAGACTGGACTTTGTTGTGCATTCCTGCTTGAGAGGTATCTCCAAAGGCTTAGACTGAGCTTGCCTCCTGTTTTTGAAGCCTCAGGGACAGCGAAGGCTTCACCAACCAGTCTCTAAGCCTGTATGCTGTGTACTCTAGCTTGCCAGAGAGTGCCATTCCAGTTCCTGGGCCCCTGGAAGTGGATTTCTGGTGAATATCCTGTGAAATGATGCCAGACGACTCCATGCGACTTCGCTAAGGACACCGCTGAACGAAGCCTGTAACGCCACCTACACCTGGATCCATGGACCTCCTGAGCCACAACAACCCCACCGTGATGCTGTGACATGATCGCAACCCCAGTAGGTCACCCGCAGCATCATGACTTTGCCAGACTACGACTTTGCAGGAGGTGCCAAGGAACCAACTCCTCACAACCGAGACCGCCTCACCTCTACCGCTCCACAGCAAGGACCCAACACCTTTTCAGGAAGCCTCGACTCCTTCGTCCTGCAGCACCGGAACCAGCGATTCATTGGATCCAGTGATGCCTCACTCCTGACTCCCTGCACCAACCTGTTTTCCACACATTTTGCTAAGGTACTGAACCTGGGGGTTTGTGTGACCCCGGAAATTAAGCCAGTGACATTGCATTGTGAGAAACAACTCGGTCATGACGCCACTTGAACATCAGATTGCAGCATTTGTGCCTCTTGGCACTATTTTTGTATTTTTAATTGCTAAAGACATATTTGTAAATGTTCATTGTGGATTTTTATCGTATTTTGTCTTCTTATATTTAGTTAAATATTTACTATTTTTCAAAACCCTTGTGGTGTTCATTTTGGAGTGTTTCTGTGTATTACTGTGTGTGTTTGTACAAATACTTTACACATTGCCTCTGGGTTAAGCCTTTCTGCTCGTGCCAAGTTACCAAGAATGTGAGGGGGGTAACCGGGTGTGTTTCTCTTTTACCCTGATTAGAGTGAGGGTCCTTGCTGGGACAGGGGGCAACCTGACTGCCAACCAAAGACCCCACTTCTAACATATCTATATATATTTTTTTTATTCATGGTGGAACCTTCACAAATTTACACCGAGGGCCACGGTGAGGCCTGTGTTGGATATGCGGATGTCGCATGTGTGAAAAGAATGCTTTTAGGCAATTTCTTTCCCATCATACCTACTTTTGGCACCTCTGTATCACAAATGTGGGGCAAGGGAACCTCTACTCTGACCCCTTCATGTAAAGTGCAGGCTACTTTTCAGCCTCAGGGGCCATTTCCCAATTCATGAAATGGCAGCTGCAACCTCCCTGCCAGGTTACAATCAGCCAATATATGAACACAAAAGGAGAGCAATGGGAGTCTTGCTAGCCCACACCGCCTCCCTACAGAAATTATATCATCACTAATGGTGTGGGGTAGTAGAAACTGAAGATAAGACTAGGTCAGTCTTTTTTACAGTGGTGTTAATAAGGTCACTATAGATCCTCAGGTCGGGAAGTCATAGTTGGAAGAATGTCCAAGCTAGGGGGTGCTGTGTTGTCCTACGGGGGGAGGGGGATTTCCCTTACGGACTAGGTGGTCTCACACACATAATAGTGTCTTGCTTCATCATATGACCACCTAGCCCCACCCAAGTAAGATGATACTACTTGGGCGGACTCGACCTCGTGGTTAAAAGAACCCGAGGGAGTGCTGAAATTAAACTGGCTGGATAGTTACATTGATCCAGAAGGGGTGAATAATAAAATTACCAAGCATGTCGCCAGTGGCTTCTGCTAATTTTAATAAAGGTGCATGCTGGTAAGGCTAAAACTAAGGGGGAAAGGCTCGTTGGAGAGTAATGTCTCTTGGAGTCTAAAAGAAAAAGTGGATGACAAACATGTTTCTGCCCTCACTCAGTGCTGGTAGGTCAGGGGCATTCGTCAGGGTCTGAGCACACACAGTAAGTGGGGTACTCAAAAAGTGAAAAAATGTGTATGGCCTACCTGAACGGGTAGTTCACGGTGGGGTAGGCCTGTAGTAGATAAAAATAAATGCATCAATAGATAAGCCACTGATAGTTCAGAAATATATGGGGTGAAACAACCGTGGCAAACCACTGCAAAGCACACAGCAAAAATGTGAACAAATTGTGCCAAGCACTCACAAACACATGCAAGGGTGACTTACCCCAGAGTAAGGGGCAATCTGCCTCTGGTCTGGCTAGTGCCGGGGGGGGGTTTCCCTTGTAGTCACACTCTGGGGAGATTAAAGGGATTAGGAAGGATAGAGGTGAAGGGTCATGAGATGAAAAGAGGAAGCACAAGACTTAAGGGAAAAAGTAGACAGAAGAGAACCAAGCTTAAACCAGAGGAAAAGCACATGGGAAAAAAAGAGAGACAAGGAAGCAGGAAATGGGGAAAAGAGAAGGGGGTGGAGGGAGAGCGAAGGGTTGCAGAAGGGAGGGGAAACAGGGAATAAACAGAAAAAAAGAGAAAGAAAACAGGCCTCTATAACACAACGGTCCCGCGGGTCTAATACCGACGGCCATATTTATCGAGCGGGTGGCTAATTCAAGCATTGCATACCGGCACAGCCCCCGAGAGGGTGCGGCCGGATTCAGGGCGTGGTCCCGTAACGATGCCCAATCCACCTGACAATCCTTAATTAGATTGCGCCCGGCGCCCCCCGCTGATTGGCTCTTGATCCACATATATTCCAGACCTACCATGCAGTCAGCACCAGAGCGGCCTGGCTCCGGCATGTAGGTACCCCCCCTTGGTATTCCCTTTGGAGTGGTAAGTGAGGCCCCTTTGGGGCCTGTTTTCTTTCTCTTTTTTTCTGTTTATTCCCTGTTTCCCCTCCCTTCTGCAACCCTTCGCTATCCCTCCACCCCCTTCTCTTTTCCCCATTTCCTGCTTCCTTGTCTCTCTTTTTTTCCCATGTGCTTTTCCTCTGGTTTAAGCTTGGTTCTCTTCTGTCTACTTTTTCCCTTAAGTCTTGTGCTTCCTCTTTTCATCTCATGACCCTTCACCTCTATCCTTCCTAATCCCTTTAATCTCCCCAGAGTGTGACTACAAGGGAAACCCCCCCCCCCGGCACTAGCCAGACCAGAGGCAGATTGCCCCTTACTCTGGGTAAGTCACCCTTGCATGTGTTTGTGAGTGCTTGGCACAATTTGTTCACATTTTTGCTGTGTGCTTTGCAGTGGTTTGCCACGGTTGTTTCACCCCATATATTTCTGAACTATCAGTGGCTTATCTATTGATGCATTTATTTTTATCTACTACAGGCCTACCCCACCGTGAACTACCCGTTCAGGTAGGCCATACACATTTTTTCACTTTTTGAGTACCCCACTTACTGTGTGTGCTCAGACCCTGACGAATGCCCCTGACCTACCAGCACTGAGTGAGGGCAGAAACATGTTGGTCATCCACTTTTTCTTTTAGACTCCAAGAGACATTACTCTCCAACGAGCCTTTCCCCCTTAGTTTTAGCCTTACCAGCATGCACCTTTATTAAAATTAGCAGAAGCCACTGGCGACATGCTTGGTAATTTTATTATTCACCCCTTCTGGATCAATGTAACTATCCAGCCAGTTTAATTTCAGCACTCCCTCGGGTTCTTTTAACCACGAGGTCGAGTCCGCCCAAGTAGTATCATCTTACTTGGGTGGGGCTAGGTGGTCATATGATGAAGCAAGACACTATTATGTGTGTGAGACCACCTAGTCCGTAAGGGAAATCCCCCTCCCCCCCTGTAGGACAACACAGCACCCCCTAGCTTGGACATTCTTCCAACTATGACTTCCCGACCTGAAGATCTATAGTGACCTTATTAACACCACTGTAAAAAAGACTGACCTAGTCTTATCTTCAGTTCCTACTACCCCACACCATTAGTGATGATATAATTTCTGTAGGGAGGCGGTGTGGGCTAGCAACACTCCCATTGCTCTCCTTTTGTGTACATATAGTGAGCGCAGCGGCTAGCTGTGAGAGCTTAGTTTACTTATTCTCTAAACCCTGCGACATACGCACAGGAGTATTAGAAATCCCCGCTTCCCTTCTTGAATATGGCTGAAGGGCTTGCCTTCAGCGAGGAGGAGCTTCAGGCCATCCTCGCTGCACCTTCACTCCTAGGAGATTCTTCACTTTCCAAGACAATAGCCCAACTAGGGGATTGGGACACTCTGATAGAACTAAAGAGGACACAAGTGAAAACAATATTACACGGGGCTGTCCTTACCGAATATTTAAGAAATAACGCTGCACCAAATGGTCTGATTATCACCACTGAACCACGTATCTTCCTAGAGGACAAAGAATTTAGGAAGGACTGGTCTCTGATAGCCTGGAAATGCACACGTGATTGGCTAATTCTGATCATCAAGACAGCTACCAGACTATCAGATGCTCTAGTGCTTCAAATCAAAACGGCAGAAAGTAACCTAAAAACCGGACTTACGGCTGCATCATTTAAGAAGAAACTAGAGGAAACTAACAAGACCATCAGTGAGTTTAAAGAGTATCTGACCCACCGGAAAATTGCCAAATTTCAGAAAGACTTAGATAAGTTTTCCCTGGAGAGGCTACATCCCTACTCAAGGGAAGACTTTGCAGTCCAATCCTCTTTGCCCTCCGATACATCCTCCGGGGGCTACTCTAGCTCGGACTCCGACGCCGGCCGCACACAGACAACACGGCCAAGACGGGGTAGGAGGGGGAATACTCGGAATAATTGGCCTACACCATGTACAGGCCCTCCGCCCCCGCTACTTAATATGCCTCCCTGGGCTTGGCCCTCCCCCTATGGGCCACTAAACCAGTTCCAAGCCCCTATGTATCCCCAGCCACAAACAACCTGGTCCTATCCCAATGTTCCTTTTTTTGGGAGAGGCCCCGGACGGGGAAGGGGCAGGAAAAAAGGAGTCAGTTGGAACCTGAAGGAAGGACCAACGGACGACGAATCACCCAGCACAAGCAGGGTTTAAATAAGAGGTCCACTACCGTTGTGAACCTAAGCCCAAGAGTACTAAACAACAACGAACTCCAAGCCCTAGAGAAAGGTCTGGGTTTTGTCCCTACCCCCAAACTTGACATCTTTAAACTAAGGATAGAACTAGCAGAATTTTTTCGTAAGATTAGGCTAAGAACCTTTTTCCTCATGAACCCGGAACCCAATACAGAACAAGAAAGGAACACCGGGTTACGTCCAAAGTCAAAGTTCACTCCTCCCTCCCAACTGATGCCACCTGAAGTTCTGGCATTTGAAAAATCAGTGAGCAGGAGGATCGACGACCTCCAGAACACACAAAGGGAGATCTTTCACAACATTAGCACCGAAGAACTTACAGCCCTTCACAACCTGAGCAATGACTCTTCCATCACCATTAAACCAGCGGATAAGGGTGGTGCCATAGTGATAATGTCCACAGTAATGTACAATACTGAATGTCTACGTCTACTAAACAATGAGCATCACTATAAGAGACTATCAAGGGATCCGACAGAAGAGGTCAGAGAAGAGATCACTTTCTTGATCGAGAAGGGTATGAACAACGGTTGGATCACCAAACATGAGGCTGCCTTCCTCATCCAACCCAACCCTAAAACCCCATACTTTTATATTTTGCCTAAAATCCACAAAAATAAACATCCACCCCCGGGAAGACCAATCGTCTCTGGGATTGGCTCCATCCTGGAACCACTATCCCAATTTTGCGACCGGTTCCTCCAACCATTCGTGAAACAAATCCCCACATACCTAAAAGATACAACAGACTTGCTTTCCCTTATCGATACCCTAGATTTTGATAAAGACAGAGAACATCTCATGACACTGGATGTAGAATCACTATATACCAACATTCCACAGGAGGCAACCTTGGAAGTGATCAGTGACCTACTCAATAGGGGTGTGTGGAACTACATCACCCCTCCAGAATTCATCCTGGACTTAGCCCATTTGGCCCTCACCAGGAATTTCTTTGAATTCGATAAGAACTTCTTTTTACAGATTCAAGGCACTTCGATGGGGAGCACTTTTGCACCTAGCTTGGCATGTCTATATGTAGATCACTTTGAGAAAGAAATGGTTCTCACTGAAGAGAACCCGTACTTCAACCAGATCAGGTTATGGAAAAGGTACATCGATGACATCCTGATAATCTGGAGAGGTACAAGGGAAGAAGCAACCACCTTCATCAATTGGTTAAACACCCTGAACCCCTTTCTGAGATTTACAGCCACACGAGGTGACCCAGCTGTCTCCTTTCTTGACCTAGTAATATCCGGAAAAAACGGCTCCTTGATAACAGAAGTTTTTTATAAACCTACTGACCGGAACACTCTCCTGCAGTTCCAGAGCTTCCACCCACGCTCCCTCAGGGAAAACCTCCCAGTGGGCCAGTATCTCCGTCTTCGGCGGAATTGTACCGAATTAACAGATTACAAAAAGCATGCTCAGCAACTCACAAGCAAACTTCGAGCCAGAGGGTACCCAGACCACCTTCTGAGGAGGCCTGACAAACGTGCTCGTGTGAGCCCTAGGGAAACTTTGCTACATCCCAGCAGCAGAACCAGCAAGAAAGACCCATTGATCTGTGTGACTACATTCAACCCAGCGTCTAAAGTGATCAAAAAGATACTCAACGAAGATTGGAAAATCCTCACATCTGGGGGTCTTCCCTTTCAGATCCCAATGAATGCTTATAAAAAAGCTAAAAGTATCCGGGACATGATTGTACATACCCGCCCGCGTGTAAACCTCACCCCGAACAAACAAAGGACACTCTGGGACCTCCCTCCCGCTAAAGGCCACTTTCCATGCGGCAGCTGCAGTGTCTGCGCATTTACCAAAAAAACTCTTACACTTGATGTGGGACTACGGACACCCTGGGAACTTAGACAACTCACGAACTGTAACAGCAAAAATGTGGTGTATATGATCACATGCCCCTGTGATAAAAGATACATTGGGATGACGACAAGAAGAGTGGGCACACGCATCTGCGAGCATAGGAGCACCATCCGATGCAAGAGAGATGCCACAAGACTCACCGAGCATTATGTGTCCAGCAATCACCATCCTGATCACATGCAATGGGTAGTGTTGGACCAACTAAAATCAACAGCAACTAATGCCACACAAAAACTTTTACTGTATGAACAAAGGTGGATATGGAGGTTGCAAACGGACACTAGAGGATTGAACGATAATATACAGTGGTCAGCTCTAAGATGAGAACTAAGACTATGGCGACCCTTTCCCATGTGAGGTTCCCCCTAAGGCCCCATCGGGGGTCTCACCACCAATACCCCATGTCACTATCTCTGACCTGGGCAGCATCCATCCGTTCAGAGTTATTTCCATAACCCCTGCTATTGTAGCTATTGTCCCCCATCTTTCACACCTTTTCTTTTCTTTATCTGTACTTCCGCTTCCAGGTCCCAGCTTCCCCTCGCTCCTCCCTTTTCTCTCCACCTATTATGAGTTCTCCCTCCTCCTCTGCCCTGTGTTTTTTTTTTTTTTTTCCCCTTTCCCCCCCCCCCCTTTCTTTCCCTTTGCCCCCCACTGTTTCCCCCTCCCTTTCTTTCTGTGTTCTCTCTTTTCTTGTATAGGCCTTTGTAGGCCCTCTATTTTTCTTCTTTCCTTCTTTTCCCCTTGCCTCCTTTGTCTGCTTGCTTTGTCTCCCTTTCCTCCTTTCTTTTCTCTTCTTTCCTTCTTTTGATCCTCTCTTTCCACCTAAACCCCTTCCTTTTTTTCTTTCTCCCTTTTTTTCTTCTTTTTTCTTGTATGCTTCTTTTTCCCTTCCCTCCCCTTTTCCCCCCCTTTTCCCCCCCTGTTTTCTTTCCTCCCCCTCCCCCTCGCTCTTTCCTTGTGTAGTTTTTCCACCCCCTACCCCCCTTTTTTCATGTCGTCTGAGCCGGACGACGTATACCGGCAACACGGGACTCCAATTCCCAGAGTCCCGTGTGCCCTTAGGACGCGCCGCGCTCCCCGCGGCGCGTCATCACAGGGCGCCCCCCGCGTTTGCAAACCGCATCGCGGCGCAAACGCTCGACTCGAGCCTGTCACTTCTTTATTTGCCACACTCCAACCCGCGGGCCTCTATAACACAACGGTCCCGCGGGTCTAATACCGACGGCCATATTTATCGAGCAGGTGGCTAATTCAAGCATTGCATACCGGCACAGCCCCCGAGAGGGTGCGGCCGGATTCAGGGCGTGGTCCCGTAACGATGCCCGATCCACCTGACAATCCTTAATTAGATTGCGCCCGGCGCCCCCCGCTGATTGGCTCTTCATCCACATATATTCCAGACCTACCATGCAGTCAGCACCAGAGCGGCCTGGCTCCGGCATGTAGGTACCCCCCCTCGGTATTCCCTTTGGAGTGGTAAGTGAGGCCCCTTTGGGGCCTGTTTTCTTTCTCTTTTTTTCTGTTTATTCCCTGTTTCCCCTCCCTTCTGCAACCCTTCGCTCTCCCTCCACCCCCTTCTCTTTTCCCCATTTCCTGCTTCCTTGTCTCTCTTTTTTTCCCATGTGCTTTTCCTCTGGTTTAAGCTTGGTTCTCTTCTGTCTACTTTTTCCCTTAAGTCTTGTGCTTCCTCTTTTCATCTCATGACCCTTCACCTCTATCCTTCCTAATCCCTTTAATCTCCCCAGAGTGTGACTACAAGGGAAACCCCCCCCCGGCACTAGCCAGACCAGAGGCAGATTGCCCCTTACTCTGGGGTAAGTCACCCTTGCATGTGTTTGTGAGTGCTTGGCACAATTTGTTCATATTTTTGCTGTGTGCTTTGCAGTGGTTTGCCACGGTTGTTTCACCCCATATATTTCTGAACTATCAGTGGCTTATCTATTGATGCATTTATTTTTATCTACTACAGGCCTACCCCACCGTGAACTACCCGTTCAGGTAGGCCATACACATTTTTTCACTTTTTGAGTACCCCACTTACTGTGTGTGCTCAGACCCTGACGAATGCCCCTGACCTACCAGCACTGAGTGAGGGCAGAAACATGTTGGTCATCCACTTTTTCTTTTAGACTCCAAGAGACATTACTCTCCAACGAGCCTTTCCCCCTTAGTTTTAGCCTTACCAGCATGCACCTTTATTAAAATTAGCAGAAGCCACTGGCGACATGCTTGGTAATTTTATTATTCACCCCTTCTGGATCAATGTAACTATCCAGCCAGTTTAATTTCAGCACTCCCTCGGGTTCTTTTAACCACGAGGTCTAGTCCGCCCATGTAGTATCATCTTACTTGGGTGGGGCTAGGTGGTCATATGATGAAGCAAGACACTATTATGTGTGTGAGACCACCTAGTCCGTAAGGGAAATCCCCCTCCCCCCCGTAGGACAACACAGCACCCCCTAGCTTGGACATTCTTCCAACTATGACTTCCCGACCTGAGGATCTATAGTGACCTTATTAACACCACTGTAAAAAAGACTGACCTAGTCTTATCTTCAGTTCCTACTACCCCACACCATTAGTGATGATACAATCAGCCAATCACAATGTTGGCAGAGGCTTGTGAATTTGCTGAGCTGCCGAGGTGGATCCGGGAAGGATCAGCATCCTTAGGTATCTATGTTTATTTTTCTTTCAATATCTGAAAAACTCCTGATTGGATTTACATCATATAACAAAAAAGTCTCTTTCTGGACCAACAGCTACTTTTCTGCCAAAGTTGGTAGTCGTGTTCAAAACCCCCATGGGAAATTGCATGGGAATATGTGTTTTGGGAACCCCCTTTTTCTTGCCCCCGCTTGATGAATCACCTTAAGACTTTCAAGACAGCAGCTCAAGTGAGTGTTGTGCTAATTTTGAAAATGTTGTACAGATTTGTCAAACAACACCAAAGTTATTGGCAAAATAATAAAAAGCTATGGAAACTAGGTCAACTATAACTACCAACTGTCAGCCATAAGTAGGTGACACACACATTTTACTTACCCTAATTAGACTTCCCATGCATGGTAAAGCCATGCGTGGTAAAGGCATATGTGTGGCAAAAATGTGTGTGGTAAAAAAAGCATGGTAAATGCACTGAATGGTAATTTCTGTATTGTAAAGGCTGTTTCCCATCTGAAGTATCCATGTTTCAAATCACTAGATAATCTCCAGCAGAGCACAATGAAATGTCAGTACTTTGGTATCTTAGATTAACTAGTTAACTGTGTACTTATTTCCATGTTTAACACATGATGATGAATGATGATGATGATTAATGATTACTAATAATAATAATAATAAGAAGAAAAATAATAAAAATAATAAAAATAATAATAAAAATATAACCACAACACTTACCAAGGCTTCTTGGTGATAGGAACAAAAAAATAAGAGCATAAAGAGAAAATACAAGAGACATGGCTGGAGATCAAGAATAAATTGGCGGGAGTTCTGAGCAAAGGTAGACTCTCAAAGCATATATAAAAGTGCTAAACTTGGAAGTAGTGCGCAGGACCTGCGGTGTATCATTCCAGAGCTTAAAGGCCAAAACAGGAACAGCTGTGCTGCCATAGTGTGAATGTTTAAAAGGGGACATGCATAAAGGTAAGGCAGTGATAGGACTTAGCAACCTACCAGGCTGATAGGAGATCAATAAGCCAGATAGAAAGGCAGGCCTGTCTGTGGGAATGACCTGGTACTTTGAGATGATCCTTTATCTAAATGGGGGCCAATTGAGGGTTTGTCTTGCCTGAGTCACCTGATAGAATTTCCTAAGACTCAAGTGTTTCTGCCATGTTCTGAAACCGTTTCAGCTTCCAGATGGATTAATCTGCTAGACCAAGATAAAAGGTATTGTAATAGTTGAGGTCCACATCCCTTGTCTAAACTTACCTGAAGATGAAGAATACATTTTCTTCAGCTATTTAGTTGGGCAAACACGACTGCCCACAGTTTGTGGTCATGCGGAATAAAAGATGGTCCCTGATCTAAAAGAACTCCAAAGTTCTTTACTTGACCTTTCCGAAATATGAGGGTGGGGAGGAAGCAAGGGCCAAAAATCAGCAGGAAAGATCTACAAGGCTTCACCTGTTTTTAAGACGGCAGCCTTCTGGCCACTGAATTCGTCAAAGATTACAAAAAATTGAATCAAAGCATGCTTTGGTTTGTCCTGATAACACAGCGACTTTGAGATGATCAAAAATAATTTCTCCACATTGTTACTATTCCTGCCTGCTCTGAAACTAATTGCTAGCATATTGATTCTGTGATTTGCCCCTGATCAAAACCCACATGACCTTTACCTAGTTGCTACGATGTTTCCAGGTGCTTGGACAGCCAACATGCTAGGAGTTTCTCTAAAATCATTGCCAGAGCAGGAAATTGTTTAATGGGACAATATTGCCTCAGCTCCAAGGGGTCAGGTTCATTTTTCAGCACACTAGTTACTTTGGTTGTTGGAGTTAAATGTTTCGCTTGATATCATATGGTGATTATAAGGGTGGGTACCTTCTACTTTGATAAATATTTCACAGATTTCTAATGCAGGGTGTATTAGGACATGTTGACGTGCAACTTCAAAAAATATTGAAAATATTTTAGATTTCTGAAGTTCTACTTGGTATTTTAGACCTATATTTTCTCTGCTCTAATCTGCCACTTAATAAATACATTTTTAGGGTTGAGCCCACAAAAGAATGCACTAGTGCATGCATCTAGCTTGCGAGACACTGCTATCAGGGCAGACTTTAGTGCTGGTGGTGTCCTGTGCGACAATCTTTTTTGGCCCCCCTTTGCCCCATTACCACCTCCTCAGACTCACTCACTACCACCCAGAAAATTTGACCCTCATTTCTCCATAGCCCAGTGGGGTAACAAAGGCCCCGCAACTCCCACGATGCAGGGGGGGGGGCAGCTCCAAAGATCCCCCTCAGCACAGTACGCAGTGCAGGGGCCTCTGACTGGATCCAGGGAGGAGGAGACCCCTACAAGTACTTTGCACTGGGGCCCCTTTTACTTTCATTAGGCCACTGCGATAGCCCCCCTTTCACATACATTCATTTGTTTTAAAGCGCTTGTAAAGGCTGTCTTTCCTAATCCATTTAACTATACACATAAAATATAGTTCTGTTTTTTGCAGCAGGCATATTAACCCTCTTTGCTACTTTATGGTGAGTCAAAGGTGCCCTAGAGAAAACTCCGATCTCTCTTCCTAGCAGGAACATTATTCACAAGAGTTATCTTGACATTTTAATTGTTTCTTGAAGGCTGGATGCAGAATGAACTTTTCCGCAGGTGCTTTTAAATCCCAGGTTTTACACAGCACCTCCCTGAGGTCAGCGCCCCTCAATCAAGGTCAGCACCCTGTGACTGTTATGAATCAAAAGGGCTCAGAGCCCGCAAATTGCTTACCATTTGTTGGATTGCTTGGCACTCTTCTGTGCAGCCTTGTAATTTGTCACTGTAGACCTAGCATAATTTCCATTCCTCTCTGTGGAGCAGAGACCAAGCACTGACTACTTGGTCTCTGCTTGTCATCTTAATCAGTGCATGTCATCTTCACTTTTAGTGCCATCCAAACAGAAATCGTGCAGCTGGTGAAAATGTGCCCAGCAGGACAAACAAAATGGCAAAGATGTATTTTCATTAGTTCATTTTAGTTTATTTTTCCAAGTCTTTTTCTCGCTTTGTACTCATGTTTTCTTTTGTTTTTGCTTATGAATGCATTTCTCAAAAGATAAGGATTATCTTGTTCTAAGTATTGCAAAGCAACATTGTTTCTTTCTTATGTGTTTCTGAAATGATGCTTTGGAAAATAATTGTGCAGTACACCCCAATCCACCAGTCCGCCCAAATCCAATCCACCTCATCTCACCCCACACCAATCCACCCTACTCAATCCAATCCACCCCAGACTAGTCTAACCCACCCCACTCCAATCCAGACCACTCACCCCATGTCAATTCACACCAATCCACCACACTCCAGTCCTCCCAGTTGTCCCCACTCCAATCCATCCCACTCCAATTCACCCCAATCCAATCCACCTCACCCCATTTCATTCCACTCCAATCAAATCCATTCCACCCCATCAAGTCCACCCAATGCAATCAACCCCACTCCACTCAATCCAATCCACTGTACCCCAATCTAATCCACCCGAATATACTCCAATTCAATCCACTCCACTACCTCAATCCAATCCATCCACTCCACCCTATTCCACCCCACTCTACACCACTCCTCTCTATGACACTACACTGTATAACACTTTTTGCCACTGACCTCAACTCCCCTTTCCTCAACTGTAAAACACTTTACTCCCTTACTCCAATCTACAACAGTCTACTCCAACAAATCCAGTCCACAACACTCTACTCCCCCACTCCACTCTAGGTCACTCCATGCGACTAACTTTTAGATATGCTGAACAACACCCACACTAGCATACAACATGGCAATAACACATTGCCAAAGCCAATAGGTCTTGTATATGTGAGGCCTATTGCCTTTGCCATTGCCTGTTTGCTATATGTTCACAGTTAGGCTATTTCAATTGATTTAGAAATTACCTTTTTAACCCAGTTCCAGAGCAAAGATGTAGCTAAAGGTAGAGCTATGTACATGTTTTAACACAGTGATATGCAAATGTTTTTGGGAGCGTTCTCCTACAAAAAAGTGCATATGCTGAAAATTCTACTAAAGCCTCTGTGCATGCAGATCAAAAAAATATGAGGAAAGGCAGCAATTGCCTAATTCTCTGTTTTTTTGCGCTTTTTATCCCATGGAAATTGATGTTGAAGGCGCATTTAAATATACAATTACATGTTCTGTAATTCACTGCATGATAGGAAAGAAAGCCTGTTGAAGGTGCTTTGAAGCAAACATTTAATTTGCTGCATCAATCACACATTTAGATATTGAGCCTTTCCTCATTGGCATTTCCCTGGTTGACTTTGTTTTCGATTTTTGTGCATCAATTTGACTACAAAAATGGGAGCTAAACAGCAAACATGATTAGCATGCACTTCCGGTTACGTCACCACTATGACTTTTGTTTGATGGTCGCTGCAAGAGTGAGATGTTGGAGAGGCCTCGGGAACTTCGAAAGTGTGTCTATATTGTTTCTTATGTGTTTCCTTTTTAGGGTCGAGCCTGTGAGTGCATGCGCTTGTGCATGCGTCTTGTATGCAAGACGCTGTTGTGATTAGCATAGAGCTTGGAGCCTGCATATTGCTCACCATTTGTTGGTTTCCGTGGCACTCTTCTTTACAACCTTGTAACTCATCAAGGCATGCCTGGCATCATTTCTGTTCTTCAGTGTGGAGCAGGGATCAAGCACCAATTGATTTCAACTTAATTAGTGCCTGTCCGCTGCTCCCCACATGATCGAGGTACTATTTTGTTCTACCTGCCAGTGCCCCGCGAACAGAAGTCTTTTGACTGGCAAAAACTTGCCCAGCAGGCACAAAATTGCAAAGTTTTATTTTTCAAAGCTAACTTTATTTTATTTTGTTAAGTCCTCTTTTCTCAGTTTCCACATATATATATATATATATATATATATATATATATATATATATTTTTTTTTTCTGCAAGCAGACTGACCCTTGAGTTCCTGGTTGATAAAACATTTTGTAAGCTATAACCAGGTGGAGATCAGATGATATCAGATTCATATCTTTGCTAGCAGACCAGTCTGGTAATTGCTTTCTGCTTCAGATGGAGATTTATTGCCTTCTGCTGTCTGAATAAAGAAGACGTTTTTCAAGTACTGCACGGCAGAAAATTAAATGCAACACTTAAAGGAACTAACTATATTTGTTGAAATGTAGTCAGTCTTGTGTTAAATGCCATGTTGGACTTTTTTGCTTATGCCTCCTATTTTTTCTGACCTGTTGCTGTTGGCTTTTGAACTCTGAGCACTTTATTACTGTTAACCAGTGCTAAAGTGCATATGCTCTCTGCGTAAATTGTATGGTTAATTGGTTTATGCATGATTGGCATATTTGATTGACTAGTAAGTCCCTAGTAAAGTGCAGTAGAGGTGCCCAGGGCCTGTAAACCAAATGCTACTAGTGGGCCTGCAGCACTGGTAGTGCCACCCACATGAGTGGCTCTGTAATCATGTCCCAGACCTGCCACTGCAGTGTCTGTGTGTGCAGTTTTAACTGTAAATTCGACTTGGCAAGTGTACCCACTTGCCAAGCCTAAACCTTCCATTTTCTTACATGTAAGGCACCCCTTAGGTAGGCCCTAGGTAGCCCCAAGGGCAGGGTGAAGTGAATGGTTAAGGTAGGACATATAGGGGGTCATTCCGACCCCGGCGGTCAAGGACCGCCAGGGCCGGGGTCGATGGGAGCACCGCCAACAGGCTGGCGGTGCTCCCCAGGGTATTCTGACCGCGGCGGATCAGCCGCGGCCAGAAAGGGAAAACCGGCGGTCTCCCGCCGGTTTTCTGCTGCCCTGTAGAATCCTCCATGGCGGTGCAGCTTGCTGCGCCGCCATGGGGATTCTGACCCCCATACCGCCATCCTGTTCCTGGCGGCTTCGGCCACCAGGAACAGGATGGCGGTATGGGGTGTCGTGGGGCCCCTGGGGGCCCCTGCAATGCCCATGCTAATGACATGGGCACTGCAGGGGCCCCCGTAAGAGGGCCCCACCCTGAATTTCAGTGTCTGCTTAGCAAACACTGAAATTCGCGACGGGTGCTACTGCACCCGTCGCACATCCTCCACTGCGCCGGCTCCATTCGGAGCCGGCATCCTCATGGAGGGGTGTTTCCCACTGGGCTGGCGGGCGGCCTTTTGGCGGTCGCCCGCCAGCCCAGTGGGAAACCCAGAATACCCGCGGCGGTCTTTTGACCGCGCAGCGGTATTCTGGCGGTTCCCTCCAGGCGGGCGGCTCCCGCCGCCCGCCGGGGTCAGAATGACCCCCATAGTAATATAGTAATGTGTTTTAAATGTCCTGACAGTGAAATATTGCTAAATTAGTTTTTCACTGTTGTAAGGCCTGTCCCTCTCATCGGTTAATATGGGGGCTACCTTTACATATGATTAAAGTGTAGATTCCCTGTGGGAGCGGATAGACATGTGGAGTTTGGGGTCCCTGAGCTCACAATTAAAAAATACATCTTTTGGTAAAGTTGATTTTAAGATTGTGTGTTTGAAAATGCCACTTTTAGAAAGTGACCATTTTCTTGCTTAAATCATTTCGGTGACTCAGCCTGTTTGAGGATTCCCTGTCTGGGTCAGTTTGACAGTTGGGCTGGTTGCACCTCTCATTAGACAGTGACACAAAGGGAGCTGGGGTGTAGTCTGCATTTCCTGATGAGCCATCTGTGCTAGGAGGGAGGGGAGGAGTGGTCACTCACACCTGAAAGGGCTGTGCCTGCCCTCACACAATGCAGTATCCAACCCCCTGGTGTGTGTCTGGGGGATTTCACAATCAAAAGAGACTTTGCTTTGAAGTAGGCCTACTTCGAAGGAGAAATTGGGTATAAGAAGGGCACCCAAAAGCACAGACTTTGGAACACTTATGGAAACCAAGTGGAACCTCTGCCTGGAGAAGAGCTGAAGAGCTGAGGGAGAAGAGCTGCCCTGACTGTGCTTTGTGGAGCTATCCTGCAGTTGCTGATTCTGCCAGAGTAAGAGGACAAAGACTTGACTTTGTGTTGCCTTACTTCTTGTGAAGCTCTCCAAGGGCTTGATTTAGAGCTTGCCTCCTGTTATTTGAAGTCTCAGGGACAGCAAAGACTTCTCTCTGCCAGCACCTGGAGTCTCTGGGGAGACTCCTACCCTGCCAAGTGGTGCCCATCCAGTTCCTGGGACCCTGAAAGGAGAAGCTGTCAGCCCAAGAGTGGGAAATCTACGCACACACCGCCGTGCGGGGAAAAGATCGACGCGACTCCAATCTGCGGCTGAAAAATCAACGGACCACCAGCTTTGTGGCTGAAAATTGACGCTTGCCTGCAACGCCACCGGACATTTGACGCCTGTGGCTTGAGAAACGACACGCAGCATCGCTGATGGAGGCTGTTGAGATCGCAACCCGCGCTGCATGGTTTTCGGATCATTGTGCGGCTGGATTTCTGATGCAAGTACCGCTGGGCGTATAAAAACGATGCAAGGCCTGCCCGGACCCAAGAGCGCTGACTAGATCGACGCATTGGTCTCCTGAGGAGAGAAGAAACAATGCGCACTGACACGATGAAAGGGGAAACGACGCAAGGTCTCGCTCGTGAGTGAAATCGACGCATCGCAAACCCTTTTTGACGCACACTCGCCCATGCGGGGTTATTTTTGATGCGCCCAAGGTACATTTTCACGGTAACATTGTTGGTGTGTGTTTAAAATTAAATGAAGACTCTTTTTGCATTTTTAGTGATAACTTGACTTGCGTATTGTGGATTTTTGTTGTTTTGGTCTTGTTTTGTTTAGATAAATATTCTCTATTATTCTTAACCTGTGTTGTGTCATTTTGTAGTGTTTTCATGGAGTTACTGTGTGTGTTAGTACAAATACTTTATACCTAGCACTCTGAAATTAAGCCTAATGCTCGTGCCAAGCTACCAAGGGGGTAAGCAGGGGTTAGCTGAGGGTGATTCTCTTTCACCCAAACTAGAGCGAGGGTCCTTGCTTGGACAGGGGGTAACCTGACTGCCAACCAAAGACCCCATTTCTACCATGCCTAACTTCCCGCAGGGAAATTAGTAGTTACAGTCACTGGCACATAGAATAACTGCAGTTTTTGAGGGGTAAAATCCCCTGCGCATTTCACTTTATTAACATTTATTTTCTTTTAAGTTTAAGTGATTTAGTGGCTTGAAGCAGAGGTGAGTGGTATACTATGTGCTCCAGGGGATATGCGATGTCTTAAACAAGTAAAATAAACTTTTCCTTTCAGACTGTACAGAGAACGCGAGTGTTTGTAAAAGGGAAGCGAACATTACTCTTTAGTCAGTGGGTTGAAAAAAGGGGAGCTTGTTCTGGTGATGGTTTGGACAGTTTACCTGCAGTGAAGGCATCAGGAGCAAATCTAAGCAAAAATAAGTTCTCAGCAGACTTCATACAAATGCACCCTTTTACTGAACACTATGATTTCATAGTTGGTGAGCACTGAGATGTGAGTGCAGTGCTCCTCGCAACACAAGAGACAGCAGTGAATTTAGGGTAGTGGAAGGTGTGGAAAACCGACCTGGGCTTGCTTGGGTTAATACGCGGTTTGGCCAAATCTTGCAGCTGGAACCATGACACAATCTGTAAGCTAAAGTGTTGAGATCTGGTGAGTCCACTACTGAGGTAGATCGTGCTAAATACAAAATTGGCTGTTGGTACATATGTGTTGACATGTGTGTAGGCGAATTTTATTTTATACAAGGGGTTCTGACCAGTTCAAAAACCACTTGATCATTCATACTTTGTGGTTTTATGTGCATGCTGGTACACAGTGCAACTCAAAATGAGCAGTAGTAAAGATTGTAAAGTTGCCTGTACAATACAGCAATATAAAAGTGTGTGTGCATGCTAGTGTGATACCGAGCAGTTATTGAGTATTTAGAGCATGTTTGTGTGCAGAAGGATGTATGCTTACAAAAAAAAGTGGCACACATTTATGCACAGGATTTTGTTACACAGTTGTGCGTCTTAGTTCATACTTGCATATAAATACCTGTTTTGAGTGTCTTGTGTGTATATCCATCAGAGTGCATGTGTGTGTTTTGGGGTATGTGGCACACACTTCAAACTAAGTGCATTTAGGTGCTATGGGCCCTTCAGTGTTTGTATTTGGAGTCTATCAAAGGTGATGAATGGAGACCACTAGAGGTTAGGGATGGATATGTTTTGATATAAGTTTCCACCTATTGATCGTTGTGTTGCTATGAGTATCCTGATTATGTAGGTCCCAATTGGTTGTGATCCTTGTGGTACAGTCAGTTGTTTTTCAGTAATCTGAGGCTGTGAAGTGTTTTAATCTGGTGAGTGTTGTGAATGGCTGGTCTTGTATACGTCTGCAGTTTCATTGGTCTGATGCTGTGAGAATTTGAAGGTGTTTATTTTGAGTGGTGAGTTTTGCCCAGATGATGTAGTTCTGGTGAGTGTTCTGATGGCAAAAGGCCCCCCTGCCTTTTTATATTTGGAGCTGTGTTTTGGTTTTGCAGGTGTTGAAATTTGTGTATAACATTTTTGATAGTCTTTTGTTAATCTGACAAGGTAGCGTTTGGAAAAAATGCAACCCCAGAGGTCTTTATGTAAATTGAGCCTTTCATGCTTCCAAGGTTGAAATAACGAGTACAATGAACATGGCCAGATAAGAACAACCTGTTTTTGAAGCTTAAGCCCTGTTTCACTTTGCTGTACCTATTTTAAAACCCTCCCAATCATGCACAATACTCTGGTGTTTGTAGCTAGGTTTGTGCTATTTGTCGCATACATACGCAGGGCTTGTCAACTGTGCCTAGAAAATATGCAGTTTGAAGTTTCATAAATGTGCCAACAGGTATGTTGTAATCCGACACACTGTCTCGTTTGTAAGTATACCAGTCCTGCTTTTCTGTTTGATTTGTGTCCTTCATGGTGATCTCACCTTGACGTTTTCCAGAGCCACTGGAAATATGTGGCAAGAAAGGGCCATGTTATTTTACTATTTGTTTGAACTGTCAGGATGTGATTCTCCACAAGAACGTAATCCTTATGGTATGACTAACATTTTACTATCTCTTATCGGGACTAACTAATATGATGCCACAAAAACATAATTTCATAGAGGAAAACCTTAGCACGATGAAATAATTACTATTGTGTGTGTGGGTGGCAGCAGAGTTAAACATTAGCTGAAGTGGGCTCAGGAATGATACAGCTGTCATCCCTCAACTTTACATATTTTACTACTCTATACATTGAGGCAGAGGTATGTTATTACTGTATACATTGAGGCAGAGGTATATACTTTCTCGCACTCTCTCAGTGTCAGCTTTTTTACTCCCTACTTTTCTTCCCTTCTTTCCTGCTCTCCATTCTCCTTTCATGCACTGCCTGTTTTTCTTCTTTCTCTCCACTCTCCACTCACTGCTTTTCACTTTTCTATCTTTCCCTTCCACTTTCTACTTTTATCCCCTTTTACTCTAGCCTCTCTAGGTCCACTTCCTTTCTTCATCCTTTTCCTGCACTCCAGCCTCTGCTTTCCCCAGTTCTTTTCACTCTTCTCATTCCTTGTTTACTTTATGTGTTTCCCACATCAGTCTCGCCTCCTTCCTCATGCTCCCTTTTATCTGTTTTTCCTTCTCACATCCCTCTTTCATGGCTTACACCACTGTCTTTTTCTTTCTTTCTTCCCCACTGTGCTTCCCTGACGTGGTGCAGAATTAGAGTGGTGTAGAGTAAATGGTATTGAGTGCACTGTCGTGGAGTGTACAGAGTATAGTGCAGGGTTGCATAGAGTGGGGAGGAGTGGTGCATACTAGAGTGGGGTGGAGTGGTGCATAGTAGAGTGGGGTGGAGTGGTGCATAGTATTGGCCTTGAGTGGAGTGGTGCATAGAGTGGGGTCAAATGGAGTGGTACAAAGAGTTGGGGTCGAGCAGAGCGGTGCATAATACATTGGAGTGGTGCATAGTATATTAGGATGGAGTGGTGCATAGTATATTGGGGTAGAGTGGTGCATGGTATATTGGGGTCGAGTGGTGCATATTATATTGGGGTCGAATGGTGTATAGTGTATTGGAGTTGAGTGGTGCATAGTATATTGTGGTTGAGTGGTGCACAGTATATCGGGGTCGAGTGTTGCATAGTATATTGGGGTGGAGTGGTGCATAATATGTAGAAGTCAAGTGCAGTGGTGCATAGTAGAGTGGGGTGGAGTGGAATGGAATGGTGCAGAGTGGGGTAGAATGGTGCAGAGTAGGGTGGTGTGGAGTGTTGCAGAATAGAGTGGGGGTCAAATGGAGTGGTGCAGAGTAGAGTGGGGTCAAGTGGAGTGGTGTACAGAGTTGGGTGAAGTGGTGCAGAGTAGAGTGGGTTGAGTGGTGTAGTAGTGCACTGCCATTACACACAACATATCTTTAATTGAAATTTGCACCAATATACATAATTACTGATAAAAGTATACAGTGCACAAAACTATATTGTGTGGCAATGTCATCAACTAATGTAATGATTACTTTTGATGGTATTACAATATTTGTTTCCACACACTCCAGAATTACCCCCAGTACCCAGCATGATTGTCACTCTGAAATCCACTCACTTTGTCGTCGGAGAAAAAGTAAGTACCAAGCTCAACTGGAAGACGGAGCTTGACATTGGACCTCTGTCTTTGAATGCACAGCAAATGTGACAAAATGACAAGATTTAAAGGCCTGCTTACAGAAAGGGAGGGGAAAGACACTGTAAAAAAGGATTTGTCAAGGGAAGGGACCATCTCAACCTGGACAGCCTAAAACAAACTAACAGCCTGCAAAGCAATAAAAAGTGAATTACAAACCAAAAAGCCAATGGCAAGCAACGGGGGAATACATTCCCAGGGAAGCTTTCTGAATGTCCCCCAAAAGGTCATTAACAAACCAGACAACTGCATAGTCTGGTAGGTTTCAACCTAAAAAGGAACTACCACAGAATGTCAAACTAGGTTTATGCATTCAGTTTTAAGTGATTTCATAGAAAATCAATTTCATGGAATACCATTACTGACAAACCACTTCACCTAAATTGTACACTGGAAGTTATTAGAATGATTGGCATTTACTATTTCATAGAAGCCAATTTATAGAATATCTTTTTGTTCAAAAATTAGCTTTGACATGCTTACTTGTTAAAATGTAAATGCAACAGTTGCAGGTCTTACCCTTAGAAACAATCTTGTCAGAGATGTTTCTTTCAGTGCCGTACATCAGAGGGAATTATTTCAGATTTATATTTTTTACACTGTCAAACAATTGCTTTGGATGATTTTAAATCGGTGACCCCTCTCACCCCATCCATTCCTGACCCTATACACCACCCATCCCTGTCTTCTGAAAACCCCTTCCCACACCTAAACTACACCCATCCCTCAATCCAAAACTACACCCATCCCTGAACCCTAAAAGACATTCTATCTGTACATTTCTCCCATCCTTGAACCCCCTCACTACTCCTAAACTTTGTCCATACCTGAAACTTAAAAACCCCATTTATGCCTAAACTCCACCCATGCGTGATCCCTTATGACCTCACCACCCCAGACTCCACCCAACCATGACCCCTAAAAAAACCCTAACGCCCCTACACTGTCAACCCATAACCTCTACTTATCACTGAACTTTAAAAACTCTCAGCACCCCTTCCTGAACCTTAAATCCCCTTTTAATGCCTGAACTCCACCCAATCCGGACTACCAGAAAACCCTCAGCACCCCTAAACATTACTCATCCCAGAACCCACAAAAGCCATCACTAGGCCTAAACTCCACACAAGTTTTCTTTAAAAATATCGTTCATTCTTTCCAAAGTGTTATTAAAAAAAAAATGTTTGATTTGTTTACATTTCCTTAAAATTGGCTTTCCTTAAATGAGTTTTCACAGATTTTGGTTCCTCTAATGTGGTTTCACAGTGGAGGTTTTTTTCCATTTATTCATATACAACATTCAAGACCATCTTAGAGTAGTGGTTCCTAAACCTTTCAGAACCACAACCCACTTTTTAGAACAACAAACAATTGTGTCTCACGTATATTAAATGGACATGAGGCTGGGCTATATTTTAATGTAACTAAAGCATAATGTGGTAGTGCATTGTTGTTCACAGACAGCATATTTTCCTTTGAAATGAACACTAAATATGCACAGACATAGGGCCTCATTGCGAGTTTGGCGGTCTTAGGACCGCCATGTTGGCGGTGGTGGTCGTACTGCAAACAGGCTGGCGGAGAAGACCGCCAAATTATGACCATGGCGGTATTCACAAAAGAATACAGCCAAACCTGCACCGCCACTGTGGTCAGGCTGCTACAGACAACGGTAGCCACCTGCAGGCTGGAGGAGACCATGTTTCCACCAGACAGATCATGAGGTTGCACACTACCAGGGTTTTCGCCACAGTCGCACCGCCACGGAAACCCATGTGGAAAACAACTTTCTGGAAGCCATACTTGTCCGGAGCCGACATGGAACCAGAACTACTCATCTTCCCGCTGCTCCTGCTCGCCCAGAGACACTGGAATCAATGCAGAAGATGATGACAGTAACAGGAAGCACACACACTTACCTGTCACTATTGTAAATTGTCAAAGTACATATGCACACACAGCATACCAATCAGGAACTGGTGGCGAGAGCGACACACACTCATAATTTGACACTGACATGCACACTCACAGACAGCCACATACACACCCGCACATACACAGTAAACATACTACGGTCATCACACACACATGTCAAAAACACACACCTACTCCCATAAACACAGCACCAGCACAGTCACACATAACAACACACAACACCACCAAACAACACTACAATACCACAACCCAAAAACCATCAAAGCATTGGAAAGCACCCACAACAGACACTACCCATTGACAAATCACCCATACAACACAATGTACCACCAATAGGGAACAAATGCACACTATCATACAACGGAGCATTCAACAAACTCAGTAAATGCACATCACAACGTATCTGGCATACCATCCCCCACACGCACCCAGTCAAAGCACACAAAGGAACACAGCACTGCAACAAACACATGTCATTACATGCACCACTCATTACCTTGACAACAACATGTCCCCAACATACACATGGCCATCACACACCACACACCCATCACTGGGGGACAAATGGCCTGCATACAACCTCACATGCTTCCCAGACAAAACTGGTAGCACAACCACCACTTACACACAAATAGTCACACACAAACATTTTTCAAATATGCCCTAAGAAAAGAAATTCAGGACAAATATATAATGTTGAAACCAACAATTGGTTGGTCCAATTATATATTATAAATAAGAATTCATTTTAAAATGCTCAAGGCCATAGACCAGTCCAAATAGAAATCGTGCAACATGCACTTGATGCACATCTTGGTGCCCCGAACTTGACTCCTGACTGCCATGTAACCTGCACGGGTAAAGGCATCAAGGGGGCAGGCAGGCACCTCAGGGATTATTGGGGGGATGAAGGGTGGGTTTGGGCTTAGGCTTGGGAGGGGGTCCTTTAGGATTGGGCTTGGGAGGGTGAGCTTAGGTGTAGGCTTAGGGGACGGTTAGGTTCTCTTGGGAGGGGTAGCTCCTTGGTGGGGGAGGGACATGGGTATTTACAGGGGCATAGGGGGAGGCCTTGGAGGTGGGAGGGACGGGCCTAGGGAGGGAAATGGAGCATTTAGGGGTCTCACAGGGGTAGAGGAGTAGGGAAAAGGTCCAAACATGAAAGGAACACTTTTTAAGACAGACCTGGACGGTCATCAGAAGGGGTTTTGGAAGTGGAGGGTAAGGGAGTGGTTATATGATGTGTCGGTGTGGTTGTCATGGGTGTGTGTGTGTGGGAGTAATGCTTTTGGGTGGGTGAGAGAAGGCGTTTAGGTGTATGGGACTGAGGGAGGGCGGAGGTGCAGGGGGAATGCCGTGGTGGGTGGGTGACTGTTGGTGTGGTGACTGCAGGTATGGTGGATGTGCTTCATGTAGGAGTGTCAGTGGTTGTGATGTCTGTGGGTCTGGTGGTTGGGGTGGATGTCTGAAGGTCTGGTGTAGGCTGCCTGTGAGTAAGATAGGTGTAGTGGCTGGATCTGTGAATGTTGGTGTGGTGTCTGCAGGTGTGTCAGGTGTTGTGCCTGTGATGCTGGGGGTGGTGGGGGTGTCAGGACCTGTAGTGATGATTGCTGTGTGGGCAGGTGTATGTTGCTTGTGTGCATGCTGGTGGTGTGTCTTGTGGTGCTTGTGTTTGTCAGAGCTACCCTTGAATGTTGAGGTCGATGCATGCTTGTCTGTTTGTGTGCTTTACCTGGGTTGGGGAAGAGGGGTTTGGGATTGGGAAGAGGGAGGTGGAGGGGGGAACGGAAGACAAAGGGTGACTGGCTGCCATCAGTGTGAAGGCCAGAGCCTGAAATGATCTCAGTAGGCCAGCAGTGCACTGTGAATGCCCTCAATTACTTTTGGACTTGAGTTGCCAGTCCCTGGATGGCATTCACGATGGTCGACTGACCCGCAGAGATCGACCTCAGGAGGTCAATAGCCTCCCGACTGAGGGCAGCAGGACTGATAGGGGCAGAGGTGCCTGCGGCAAAGGAGACACCCACCCTCTTGGGTGAGCAGGCACAGCCAACTGGGTGGGTAGCTAAAGGGAGGGTGGTGGTAGTAAGGGGGATGGTGGAGAGAGATGGTGCTGGGGTGGTCCACTGGAGGAGGATTCCAATTAAGAAGACGTGGATCCTGTCGTCTCCTCCGTGGCACTAGCCTCGTTGTTCGGGCCAGGGGGTCCCTCAGTATCGATGGTCTCAGCACTCCAGGTCCCGTGGCCTGCTGCTTCCCCACTCAGCTGTGCCCAGTCTCCTTCACCTGCTGATGCTGATGCACATAAATAGAGAGACAGAGAGAGAGAGAGAGAGGGTGATCACATTCTTCACACACATATACATTACAACATGCACAGCAGTAACTAAACATCTCTTGCTAATAAAGCCCCAGTTAGAAACCATTCAGAGTCTACATTATATCACAACAAGACTTCCAACTTTTCCATAAGACAACAGTGTCACCCACAACATAAGCCAACCATCTGACCACTACTTGACCATCCCATCAATTCAGCTGTAACTCAATAGCATCATGCAGAAGATGGATTGGCTAAATCAAAAACCTGTTTCCATACAGATCATCACTGTCCATCATCAAATCAGTCTAAGGAAAGGCAGTTGACTGATAACACAATATCATGCCCACTCCGAGTCTACACCTGTCCAGCCCATCACCAAAAGTCATCTTCCATTAAAGTAAACTCATTTCACTTCACATACGACACAGCATGTTGCCTTCCAATCACATGCCTAACTGATCATTTTGTACACAACTTACACAATGGCAAAAACGTCAGATGAATACACTACATGTGGCATTCCCATACAGTGTGCATCACAAAATGACAAAGCATGTCAGAGACGTGTCTATCTAAAAACTAGGAAAAGATTAATTAGGAGTTTCTGCACCCACTAATCAGATACATTCTCACATAGACAACAATTCAATGTACTGCAATAGGGGCTTATCTAGCACACAGGACACATCCACAGATAACCACATTGAGCATAGTTACACCAACAAAACAATGGACACTAAACAATGTGTATGAAGGGCTCATACTATTCCACCAAACATGCTGAATAGAAACCTCTACATGACAACATCTGAACACCTACATCACCAACAACTGTCCTGACATGTGATTCCCACTACCCAAGTCCAAAACAAACACTTACACAAACGATTACTAATGTACCCATGAATGACACATACACCTAGAGTCAAGCTAATTTCCTGACAACATATCCGACAACACCAACAGGTGTATGTGAAATAGAACCTCTACTACACCCTTAAGTCAGGCAGAAATGACAGAGCCATAACCATAACTGTCCAAACAACCTCAGATTTGCAAAGTTAAGTCTGGGAAAAAAGAGGCTACAATGAAAATCAACTACAAAGTATTAATTAACACATGATGCAAGCAGAAAACATCATATGTTGCACGCATATAGGTGTGGTATTTGGTCTATGTAGCATGGACAATAACCATGGGCTAATAGTTAACCAGCCTAGACACTTACCTTCTCTACAACAAATGCTTTGGGATAGACGCTGTTTGTACACGTCACTGTAATACCATGAAGTGTGAACATTTTATTGTTACCACGAGTTCCACATATTAGGAGGTCCACCCTTATCAAACTTCACATTTCCCAATGTATGAATCTGACATGACAATGGGGACACTTCCCCAGACCTCACAGGGAGTGTACTAAGTTGGCCATACCAAAAGCCTGATTTGGATGACAGCCTCACATGAAGTGTCCAACTATTTCAGGACACAGGATTACTTGGCCCTGTTACTCATCTGTCAGACCCAATGTTGCACATAGAGCAGATCCAGTGGAATAGGAGTGGTCAGAGACCAAAGAGCTATACATCTCACCATTTGGGTGAATGGACTTGGGGATACTAGGTGGGAAGGATAACACAGCTGGTTACAAATATGTATGTATGAATAGAGTCTCACAAAAGGCTTATTCACATGTGCATCTCTACATGCAGTCATACTATTTGGTAGACAAAGGAGATTAACATATTCCCATGCACAATGCAATGGCCACATCTATGTCTATGTGTTGGCAACTGGGTACCATGTATTCCTAGTAGTCACCATACCTGTAGCACGTACTACATTGTCATTGCTGCAATACTTAGACATACACTAAACTGTCAGAGTAAAGTACATGGGTTCTGTCAGTACTTATCCACTTGTGGCTGCTGTGCTGCCCTCAAACATCCATCCATCTGAGGGTAGGCCACTGCCATAATGCGGGCCATTAGGGGTGTCAAGGTCCAACAAGCACCCCTCCCTCACTGGGAAGACATCCCCAGCTGGGCCTCTGCAGTCTTCTGGGTCCAGCGTCTCAGGTCCTTCCACCACTTCCTACAGTGGGTGCTCCACTGGCTCTCTACCCCCAGGGTCCACACTTCCTTGGCAATGGCACACCAAATTCCTTCTTCTGATGGGCATTGACCTGAATGGATGACACAGACAAAAGGAGAATGTCATGTCCATATGTACCATACTAATAGTAGTGGACAGAACACTTCAGTGACAGTAAGTAGGCAAACATTCTAATCCTCTCAGCTCACACTCATCTACAAAATATCATCTACATGCATCAAAACCCTCACTAGTTTACATTAGAGGTACACCATCATACACCACACCTATCACACATTGGTATTGCATTGGACTCTCCTGCTCCGCTTGTGCACGGATAGCTGTTCATACAGGGGTAGGACCACTTCCACAAGCATCTCCAGCTCTTCAGGGGTGAAGGCTGGGGCCCTGTCACCTGCAGAACATGGCATGATAACTCCCAGAGGCAGTACACATCAGCTCAGATTGTGGAGGTCTTGCTGGCAGCAGTGCCAGGAGTAAAGTGAGCAATACTGCAGAAATGGTGGTCACGTCTGCAGCGTACATGACCGTCACTGCCAGCGGACATCACCATTGGCCCAAATCCACCAAAGGCAGCAATGTGTTCCAGTGGCAATTTCCACTGCGGTTGTGACCACGTACCACCATGACGATTTCTGCCAGCAGAGTTAGGTCACTTCCACATGTCCAGTACAGTAGGTCTGGCGGCTGCCATTTTAAGCACATTTCATGTATGGAAGAGTTTTGAAATCTGCATCATAAAACTATACCCCACATTGTGCAGTAAATCTGGAAGTGATGCCCTCATGTTTATGTGACTATTTGTGCATCTGTGCAGTAAATGCTGTGTTACTGGAGGACATGTGGTGATAGCAATGTACACCCACTCTGAGGTTCCTATGTGGTTCGAAAATTTAGATAATGTCCAGAAATATCTGAGAGATATGTCAAGATGATTGGACTTACAAACATGTACAGTAACAGATTAATTTGTATCTGTATTTCCATAGTTAGTTGAGGGAATGTGCATGTCACTATACATCGGATGTATAGCAATGTGCTGTACTGTAGATGTCAGAGGTAGTAACCGTCTTCTACAGCAGTTATGTGTGAGTTGTTGATTTAACTGTACATGATGTGTACATGTCACATGTCACATACTTTGTTTACATCTTTTAACATAGTTGCCCTGCAATGAGGAGAGGAAGACAATCACCATTGTACCGTCCACCACTAGTGGACCTGCACACTATGGAGGAGAGGCATTGTATCCAGACATATTGTCTGAATCATCATACTATCATGGATCTTTGTGATCAGTTGGAGCCAGATCTGATGCCTGCCATTCGCAATCCCTATCGCATACCTCCCATCGTTCAAGTCTTGTCAGTGCTACACTTCCTGGCCACTGGGTCCTTTCAGAATACAGTGGCCCCAACTGCAGGAATGTCTAAGCCCATGTTCAGTTTGGTTTTGAAGGATGTACTGTGTGCATTGTTGAAACACCTGGACAGCTACATCAGGTTTCCCAAATGTGCGATTTGGTCTATGTGAAGGCAGAATTTTAAGCTATGGGATACATTCCACATGTGATTGTAGCCATTCATGTAGCCGTGGTTCCCCCCAGTGCCAATGAACAGGTGTATAGAAAAACGGCCACTCCACAAACGCTCAAGTGGTGTCTGGCAGACCAGTGCATTTCACAAGTCACTGCAAAGTATCCAGGATCAGTCCATGATTCCTTCACCATGCGGAACAATGTCCCACTGCTGATGACACGACTCTACACAGAGAAGGCCTGGCTGCCCTTTAAGTTACAATTGAAATAAGTATTTCCACTGTATATCTCCTGCCATCAAAATGTTGCATGTCCCATATATATGCTTGTGTTGTTCTACCAAATTGTTCACAAGTCACTTTGGCTATCCAAACCGTCCTTAGTAGTTGACACCAGTGAGGTACCCAACCATGCCAGGGGAAGCCTGCTACAGTGAGGCCCACGGTGTGTAGTTGAGAGGACTTTTGGGCTCCTGAAGGCAAGGTGTGGGTGCTTGGAGTTACCAGGAGGAGCCCTCCTCTACTCACCAAACAAGGCTTGTCAAATAACATTTGTCTGCTGCATGCTCCACAATCTTGCCCTGAGATACCATTTATACCAGATGAGGGGGAGGCAGCAGACCCTGTGGTTGGAAATGCAGATTTGCCAAGTGATGAAAAGCCAGAGGAAGATGAAGCAGGAGACTCTAGGACAGTACTTCAACTGACTTAAAGGTATGTGAAGTTGACCTAATGTTGTGATATAATTGTGCAACCTGAAGTTGATGGGTGAATGCCATCTCCTTTCTTGCATCATCTGTGGAGGTGCAGATAGCTCCAATGCCTATGAGTGAGTTGTGTATGCAAACTTACAGTATGTATTGTTCACAAGGCAGAGTGGTCTACAGTACCATGTCTTGTTATGGCAGATGCAAAGTTCGAATTGTGGACAAGACTTCTCTGATGTGAGGAGTGTATTCTGCTAAGACCGATCCCTTTTTCCTTTCAGTCACAGACTTGCCTGGATCCTGTTTGGCTCATCAACCTTGGCAAATGTCAGTCAGTTTCAGAAGCAGATGGGAATTGCAGACAGACATGAAAAGTGGACATGACTGACACCAGGCACTATTAGTGTTGATTATGTGGGGTGTAACCAACATTGTTACACAGTCTGGACATGGGTGGAAAAGTGATTTCCCTTCAAATTCACCTGCAGGGTATAGGAGGTTGTCAAATGGTGTTATTCCTGTCAGGATATGTGTCTGGCTCAGGTATAAATGTAGGATTATAGCCTTTCCCATCACAATGGTTTCAGCTGTTTGTAATCTACTACGAAGATAGCTGTCAGTGTCAGTGTCTACTTTGCAGACCAATGTACATGTCCCTCTGGACTGACATAGGTGAGTGTCAAGCCGACAGGTACGGGACCAATGTAAGTGAAAGGTTTCAGGACTGGGTACTTCAGTACTGATATTTGTCTGTAACATAGGATATGAATATTTGGAAGCTATGAAGCTATTGTATGGGTATGTGATAAGGCTTTACCAGTTGATACAAAAAGACCTTACTTGTGTGCCTCCTGCCTTGTAGGAAGACTAACATGACCCTAACTTCTGTACCCTGTGGTTTAGCACTGTGGGACACTTAGCAAACATCCTGATGCTATTCTCAGTCATGGTCTCTGTGCCAATAAATGTCAGACCAAGGACCTCCTTACCTTCAGGAGACTTCTCAAGATTTGGCTGTTCGAGCAGTAGCAGCACTCCTCCTCCCTCTGCCCCCCCACCCCAGCGCCTTGCGGCCCTCACGGGTGAGTAGTGGGCTTTACAAATTCCCTGACGGATTGATTGATTGTGTAGATGTACTTTTCAACTTTTTTGAAATCTTGACTGATATATTCCTGTTGTAATGAGTCTCCTGCTGATGTCCATAGCAAGGGGTGTATAATACAGAGGAAACAATTCTGACCAGAGTTGGCATGCATAACTATTGTACATGGATGATAAATGACACATACACAGGACCTGTGATTTATTGTGGAAATAAAAACAATATCTGTGACTCTTGACATAAAGAACAAAACAAAAAAGTGATGAGTTAAGTCATGGTGGGTGAAATCATCAGGCTAACTGCTACACCATTTGGAAACACAAGTCCAGTGTCCTTGTACCACAGGAAAATGGAGTTAGGTTTCAGAACAGTCAACAGGGTGTATCTGTGGCACACATGGGGAACAGGTCAGAAGAGGTTCACTTCCTGGCAGTGGGCTTGGTCTTGGCATCTGCTCCTTCTGGATGTCTGGGTGCATGTCCACATTTGCAGGGGGCTTCTTCAGCTACAGAGGGTGTGGTGTCTGAGGCATGTCCTTTCCCTAGCAAGGACTCCATTGCAGGGGTCAGATGCTGGGTACAAAACCTATTCAGGGTGGTATTCATGTCTCTCTGCATCCCTGCAATGGAAGCCAAATAGGCATTTTGTACCTGCCACTGCACCATGACTTCATGGTGGTTGTCCCTGTGCAGCTTTTGGATTTCCCCCAACATGGTGATGACTTGGCCAATCATGCCTTGGGAACTTTGGTAGGCTCCCAGGACTTGAGAGATGGTTTACTGGTCAGTAGTGTTCCTTTGAGACCCCATCCTCTGTCCCACAGCATCCCTCCTTCACACCCTACCCCCACATGCCTGTGCCCACAGCAACGACATTGACAGCTGCTGCACAGCATACCTTAGTAGCACATACAACTCTGTGACTTGAATTCCATACTCCATGTATAGAGTTGTTAGACTAGGTTGGTAGTGTTTGTACCTCTGGTTACATCTGATATTGTCTGATTATAGTCATGGCTGTTCACCTCTGTTACCTGGTGAACTGTCTGACATGATAGATGGCACAAATAAGAGCTGTACAATGCACAATGGTGTTCTTGTAGGAACACAGTATGTGACTAAACAATAGACGTTGACCTGTATCTGGATGTACTGCATGTGCATCGACTCAGCCATCTGACTTTCCAACCCAGGTGAGTCTATAGCTGTGTTTTGCTTGGGATGCTAGTGTGAGTGAGCCATTGCATTGCTGTCATTGCTGTGTACCGTTCCACACTAGAACAATCAAGATGGTGTAGATAGATAATGAGTTAAACATGCATGACATGTAATATTTTATGCACATTCCAGGTTTTCACAATGATGGGATATTATATTCTGAGAGTTGTAGTGGCCAGTACTTCACATGCCGTTTCCAAGAGCTGTGGGGCCAAATTAGTTCACTGGTCATGTGGCATGGCAGAGAGGGGTATTAGGTGATTTGGACAGAGGTGTAGTGGGTGAAATGTTAATTGGGGTGGGTTTAGGTGGTGAAGGAGCATGCAGGACAAGACAATTGTGTGACATGAATGATGTGGATACTTACCAGACTCCTCTCCCCCAGGTATTCCTGTCAGGCCCTCAGGATGCAGGATGTTCTCCTCCCAAGATGTGAAAGTAGGGGGAGGAGGTAGGGGCCCACCACCAGTCTTCAGTTCTGCTAGCTGGTGCCTGGATGCCATGGATCGGGCCTTCCCCTGTAGGTTGTTCCAACTCTTACTGATGTCCCTTCTTGTGCGTGGATAACTGCCTACAGAATTGACCCTGTTGAGTATTCTTTGCCACAACTCCATTTTCCTGGCAATAAATGTTTGTTGTGTTGACCTGTGCTGTGAACAGGTGTGGCTCTACCCTTACAATTTCATCCACCATGACCCTCAACTCCTCATCAGTGAAATGTTTTTTTTTTTGTTGGAACATGGTAGTGGTTGTGAAGACGGTGTGTGGGGGTGTTCAAAGTGTAAGGGTTCAGTGTTTGGTAAATGGTGAGGTGTAGGTGCTGTGATGTGAGTCGGTCACAGGTGTTGTGTATTGTGTGTGGTACTAACATGTGTGTTATGTATGTTGTGTATCTGTTTGCCCATAGTTTATTTTGCTATTTCTAATTTTTTTGCATGTCTGTGGCTGTGAGTGGCATTCTGGATGCAAGGGATTGTGGGTTGTGTAGGGGGGTGTTATATAATGCAGTGAGTAAATGTGCTGGGTGTGTGAATGTGTGTCAGGTGTGGGGTATTCAAACTATCCAGTGTGGTGTGGTGATCTGACTGAAATGAGTTGAGACCGCCACGGTTTGCACCGTCAATTGCTTTTTGCCATAGAAGAACAGCTGCTGTGATTTGTGGATTGTAATTTTTGTCATTGTGGCGGTGCTGGTGGTGGGCCACCTGTTTTCAGTCCTCCAGTGTCTTGGTAGTTTCGGAAATTTGACTGTTTTTTGGCGGACTTCACAGTGTGACTCGTAATACGGCAGTTGGATTACTGCCAACTTGGTGGTCTTTTGGTGGCCGCCACTGCAGCGGTGTTGCCAAAAGACTGCCAAACTTGTAATGAGGCCCATAGTGTTTTACTGAAAAACTACAGAGCACATAAATCATATTGTGGCAATGAGGTTTCTGTGAATATTAGTCATTGGAGCATCACAGAGCGTCTTGATTTGTTTTGATCCGATTAACATCTCTGTTTCCAATACACTTCAGAATTAGAAAAAAAGGTACTTAATTTTTGTTTTCCTGACTACTGTATGCATATTGTTCATTTACAGGTATTTTCATTTTGTTGTGTATTGAAAGAAAGAGCACATTGCCACACAATTCACTTTACACATCCTCTTACTGTGCTTTCAGAGAAAGATAAGTAAACGTCAATATCAATGTTAAAATTATAAAGCACTGTGACATCGACCTCTGTTCTTGATTCACCATGAGAAGTGAAAAGTTCAAGTTAGAATTTAAATGCATCTTTACTTATTATTTTGACTTTGGTGGCCAACCAACATTCAGCTTGTGACTAGTTTGGTTAACACTGTCTTATAGTAATAAACCCCATCTTAAAATCATCATGCAGTAATGTCATCTTGGGATTAATACATCTCCATCATTAAGTGATCATTGGCTAGTAAAGTCCCATTCTGAAGTCATCACAAGATTATTCTGTAATAATACAGTACCATCCTAAAATTCTCGTAAGATCATCCTGGAGTAATACAGCCTAATCCTGAAATCACAATGGGATCATCTTGCAGTAGTAAATGGTCATCACATGTTTTCCACTGAAATAATTGGGAACTAATCCTGGAGTAGTTTCTTTGATGACTCCAGAGTCCTCTCATTTAAATATTTGGCCCTGTACACATACTTCAGGATGGCTTCGGATGACTTCCCCAGATAACTACGGGAATAAACCTGCTAAAGTCATCGGATGAGTTCAGAATGACTACAGGATAGTCTTCCTTTTTGACTTGGGAGGTTTGTTGCGTTTGTGCATAGACCATACCGGAGAAGAGGATGCTTGCATTGTGCAGGCACAGGGGAACTGTGTGGATTATACAGTAGAGCAGAATAGCGCATCAAAAACAAACTGCATGCCAAGGCTGCATTAGTTGTTCATAGCAGATGAAGATATGAGTATACAGGTGCATTCAGGGTCAAGCCAAATGGCAAGAGAAAAATCGTCTGTGCTAGTGCATTTGCATTGCTGTCCCATTGAATGGAACATGCCTTTCCAGAAGGAATTTGAGGGGATGAGCCACACGTGGGCTTTGAGTGCGTGTGTTACTTGCTTTAACGTCTTGCATATGGATGGCTGTGATAAGAAAACGGCGTTTTCAAAAACACCGGAGGAAACCATTGGTTACTTGATGCACACTGGATCTTTGCTTCTGCTGATGTAGTGTGCTGCATGTGTGTCAAATGACCAGCATAGCAATAATTCGTGATAAATGTACGTTAGTACATTACTATACTTTGTAGCACAATTATAGTACCCATGGGCCATCTCCTTGTGCAACTGGGCAGATGATACATAGGGTAATATACAGTAATGCAAGATGCAGTGCTCACTATAGTTACATGTACCGTCTACCTGCAGCTGGGTTAGAGAACTGACCTTGGTACGAAACTGGCTTTTGTGCTGACATTTTGCATGCCAAGCCACTTCTTTATTATGCAAGTGGTGATATATGCTATGTAGCTCCTCCCGTAACACGCAAGTTGTGCAGCAGGTCATTTTGATGTCCTCGGAATTTCAAAAGGGCCTTCCATTATGTGCAAGGGAGCGTGTCACCACGCACATGAGGAAACACCTCTGTCAATCCACAGTATTACTGATGTGGATGAACTAGCAAACAGGTTCTCACCAGGCGCACTGGTTGTGTGCCACCTATGAAGTGGTGCACAGTGACTTTTAAGAGACAGGGCTCCCCAAGGACAATCCATGTACTCCCCTTCTTGTGGGCTGAGTCACGCGCTGCCCCAACCACAGGTAGGAGATCTCTTATCTTTTAAAAATCGGGTCAGTGTAGCACCTACAGTGAAAGATGGAGCAGCAGTTTAACACTGTCAACCATGTACTACACAGAGGTTTTGAAATGCAGTTCTTAATTTAAAGCAGTTATAGAGCAATCGTTGTAGCATTGGTTCATAGTCTCCTGTAGATTGCATTGCAACTGTTAATGAGACTGATTGACATGGCTAAGACCGATAAATGTCTGATGTGCCGTGATGACGCAGAAAAAGAGGGTTCGATATATATTCATGTACACTGTGTAACCGACATATATATTGAAGTGTGATTTTAAGTAAAAGAAATAGTGTACGAGGGAAATTGTGCCCTCGGGGCAGTTCGCCATCATTATAAACGAGCTTTATTAATCATGAAGTATTAAAAATGTATTAATCCGTCATAATCGCAAATGTATGCCATGATTTCTTGTTTGAAAACTGTTTTGCTTAGCTTAAATTTAGTACAGGCTTTGGCCTAGTTGCTTGGTTTCAAATTCTAACTGCGTGATTCTTTTTTTTCCTTGAATTAATGAAATATATTCTTGCTTGAAGTTGTATTTTTCCAGTAGAAACTGGCTGGTACACTTATCTCCAAGGTTTCGTGCTAGGCCGGTTACATCCCCTTTGATACAAGGTCAGTCTCTGCAGGTGCGGACAATGAAGGTACAGATAGTAAAATAATTGGCAAACCATGATACAATTTGTGTTCCAAGGCGCCAAGGACAGTGTATGCATAAATGGGCACTAGTAAAAGACAATTTTTGATTGGACAATTTGAAGCCAACCTATGAACCCTCCAATGGAAGACCCTACAGAATTTGGAATGTTTCTTACTTAAACGCACCGGACAAAGAGAAGTCAGCCATTTTCCTCGATGCCAGTTTGAAGCCTGATGCCAGACTCCATTTTGGACCACACCCTGATGCCCTTTTCTCTATCTGAGAGAAAGAGACTAAGAATTCTCACCCTAGAGACTTTAACTTTGATTTGCCCCGTCTTGCCCATGCAGTAACTTTGCCCTATTCTCCTTGCCGTTGCAAGGAAGCTTGCCCTTAACTTTGCCCCTTTGAAATTTGCCCCATGCTGATCAACCGGTACCTGAAGGACGAAGACTTTTCTTGAATGCTGATTGTATTTGGTAAATATGAAAGGATAAATGTATAATGCATTGTGTTTTTTTTCCTTTTAGGTACCAACTGCTATTTTGATAGGATCTTAGCTAGAACTTTTCCAAATTTGTGTTGACTAAATTCGTTTTGCATGAAGTCCCACATGCCAATGCTAATTAGAGGTTAGTCGAGGTATTCATTCAATGTATCATGAAGAATTGAAATCTTGTTATGCTGACCGAATGTATGCAATTAGTCAAATACAGTTAGTCACATTGGTGATTTGCATTGCTATAACAGAGTGTATCATTATTCAGATTTTGCGTAGATTGCGTTTCTTCCGCCGTTATGGACAGCTAGTAATGTTCATATACATATATCAATTGGTTTTGAGACACATATATATCGTGCTAGCTTTGTTAATATAGGGAAATAAATTCACTAACTTTTAATAAACTGGTGTGGTTATTCATGACTGAAAGGTCATGGTGCGCCGAAATACCAACTGTTATTGATTTCTGATGTGTTATATTGATCTATTAAGTGAGTGCTGATAACCGATTACAACAGTTATTGATTATTGATCTGAGTGACTCGACTATTGAGGATGAGGAGAGCCCGACTCGGTTAAAAGATTCACCGACCTCCAACGTGTCCAGGTACAGGTAATTTATAAGGGCTGGACGCGTTATCAGTAGATGGTAGCAGAGATTGATGGTTTAGCCCTTTGGGACCCCATCCGAACAATAGACAGAGTCAGGTTAGAATTTTCTTTGATAAAACAAGTTGGAGAGATGATGATGCCCTAAGTCCCCGATGACTTTCCCGGGATCTCGGAGCTTGCGAATGAGGAACATGCAGGTATGAGAACGGTCTCAGCGTTTCTAGTGACGGTATGAGTGAAGTTAGGGTTTCGCGCTTGCACAGCTTATCGCCGCAGATTAATTGAGAAGTTTGTGAGGATTTTAAGGGGGGTTAAAAGATATTAGAGGAGTGTTACTCCAAAAGGTGTGAGAGTAGGGAAGTCGTCGAACTTCACATGTGTGTGGCGCTTTGAGCAGAAAAATTGTCCACGTGGTTGTTGATGTTGAGACGGGCCCTGCGAGGTCAAGAGACTCCGGAGTATGTTGAAAAGTGTATGTGACACTTGTTTGATGTTGTGATCTGGTCGGTTTAATAGGTTGATCGGGCGTGGTCAACAAGTCGGTATGAATGTTGCAGAGTGAAAGAAAACTTCGACTTTGAGATTTGACGAATTCTAAAGTGCACTAGAATAGTTCATTGATCAGTTGAGAGTAAAGTTTGCGGGTCAAATTTTGCTTGCGAAAGTGGGAAACCGAGAAAGATGGAATAACTGCCGAGGCTAGTGAAAAAATCCCTAAGGTTTCTGAAGCGGTTGTGTTACCCTTCCTGTAGTAAACCGACAGATATGTTTTATTCTTTTGGTTAAGTGCTCGCGTTATATTGCAGAAATTAGTTTATGAGTGAAGCCGAATGAAAAGAGGACAAGCCGCAGGACTTTGTCAGCCGCAGTGTGTGAGTGTGACGTCACTAGGAGCCGCGCTGGGATAGGTCGGTTGGTGAGAAGGGTCGCGCACGGATTGGACGCAGTCCGTGAAGCGCAATTGGAAGGGGAAAGGCAAGCGAAGAGTATTCCGGGAATTAAAGTCACTTATTGATTACATATTGTCAGAAAAACAAAAGACGGAAGGATGAAATTTTTCAAAGCATTTAAGAGTGCCATGAGGGGAGATGTTTATATTAAAGCAAATGTAGGAGAAGAAACACCGCCTGAGGGTACACCAGCTTACATCGTCATTGAAGAAAAGGGTGTAGCGCCGTGTCTTTGGCTAAAGCAATGGTGCAAATTAACAGAAAAACATGGAAGTGTAGCGTTCCCTATCCACGGGTCGTTTAACCTAAGGGTTTTAGAAAATCTGAGGTTTGCGCTATACGACATGAAAGTACCCCCAAGGCCAGCACAGTTTGAGGCATTGGCAATTTGGGAGCTAATAGCTAGAAATCAACAACAAAAGAAATTTGAGACAAGAATAAGGAAAGTAGAAAAGACCCTAGCGGATGCTAGATGGGACAGCACACAAAAGGTTTGGAGATCAGACGTATTGCAGGGAATTAAATTGTTTCCAGCGATTGCCGAGGAAGAGGAGACGGAAGGAAGGAAAGCCACCTGTAAGACAAACAGGAGTCAGTCCAGGGAAGGAGAGAGCAATAGAAACTCGAAAAGGGGAGACGAGTCAGATGATGAGGAGTTCATTATACAATTACTGAATGATCGCCCACCACCATATGTGGAAAGCGAAAAAGGCTCAAGCATTAGTACTGCCCCTCCAGAACCAATACAGGGTAATGTGACGCCAAATTTGAGAAGATCTCAGAGGCCGAGCAGTTCTGACATGCCTTTCTCACCACGAATACCACGGGTTCAGAGGATGTACCCAGACGTGCCAACATTGAAACCTGCTGATAACTATCAGCCACAGGTCCAAAGGCACTATTGCGATGAGCATAATGTGGGAATGACTTCCGATTCAATGGCGCAGGGAGGACAAAACTATCAGAGACCGACATTGATTCAAGCTGAATCAACACAGTTCTCGATGCCCCAAAAGCAGACACCAGAAGTGCGAGTAGTAGAAAGCCAGTTAGGTATGCCAGCAATGATGAACCACAATGTGGGGATTAACATGCCACAGAATTCGGGGAACAGACAGAATCCAGATGCAATATCTCTACCTATCACTGTAGGTCCACCAGTACCACTGTACATACAGGCAAATTCAAGCACCAGCGACCAAGGGTTAATGATACAGAATGGGACAGGGAGAAGATGCATAGAAACCACTCCAGAGACAACTCCGATAGCGGCACTGCCAAATGGATCTGGGTCCTTGTCGGAGTTTAGTCCAATTCCAATTTGTGCTCCGTCAACCGTGGTAAGGTCACATCCACCACTATTAGTACCGTTAACCTCACAGACTGAAACATTACAGAAACCGTCGATGGCAGTTGATGTAACTGCTACATTGATGGGACTGAACGCGCAACAGTTGACACAATGGTTCAACAGCCTGAACTCCCCACAGAGTACATCAAGCGGGAAGGGAGAAGAATACCTGAATAAAATAAGGTTGGGTATGGAGGCAGACGAACTGGTAGAGGGAACAATGGGTTTGAACAGATTAGAATCATACACAGAGGAAGAACTAAGATACATGTGCCCTAGGATTACAAGAGAAGTGAGCAACATACATAAGAAGTTACAAGAAATTGCAGACAGAAACGAGATCGATATAGGTAAGACCAAACACCTGAGCAGAAGTTACAGGTTAGACTTTGAGATAAAAGATTTTGAACACATGAGATCCGCAGGGATGAAAACACACCTTAAAGAGATACTGCAGGGTGCACAGGTTTGGAGATGTTTAGACAAGTGGGAAAGCAGGTGGGTCAAGAAAAAGGATAAAAAGAAGGAAAACACTTCAGAACGAAGTGAGAAAAAACAACAGAATGACGATCTGATAACCATGTTACCAATGAGAGAGACAGCAGGGGGAAAACTTGTGCATGTACCATGGCACAGGTGCGATATTCAATCCTTTACGGATGACTTTCCCAAATTGAGAGAGAAGCCGATAGAGTGGTATCAACAAACGGATAGATTTGTGAAACTCGCGAAGTGTCTCTGGGAAGACCTGAATACCTTATTTGAAATTGTGGTTCCGGCTGATTTGTGGGAAGATTGTAAAAGGGCTGTAGGTTGGCCGACGAGTGAACCAGAGAGAGATAGGGACACAGGTGCGCCATCACCTATGGTAATGAGTTTGTACCACAAGGTGATCGAGCACTTGAAAACCAAGGTTGCGTCGAAAAATGTGGATTGGCAAAGGATTGACAGGACCGCTCAAGAGGTTAAAGAATCTATACACGCGTATTATGAGAGGTTGTTGAAAGCGTTTAAAAATTACAGTGGCACGGAAACGATTGAACCAAAAGACATGCTCCATTTTGTGTTCAGGTTTGTGGAAGGGCTGAGACCCGAAATTAGCCAGATGATTAAATCGCATTTGATTTGTTGGCAGTCAAAGTCGATCGATGAAGTGTTGAATTATGCAAAATACTGCAGTGATGAGATTGAGACAAAGCAGAAAAGATTGAAGGAAAAGGTGATGGTGATGCAGCTCAGAGCAGCTCAGACAGGTTTACAAGGTTTGCAAGGGTTTCAACAACAGATGCCGCAGCAGCAGCAACAGGGAAATGTTATGTTTCAGCCACAGATGAGAGGCAGAGGTCGAGGAGGTTTTGTGAATAATGGTCCAGATTTGAATACCGTTATGATTCCAAATGGTATACAGGCAATGAAGAAGGTGATGCCATGTCACACGTGCGGAATTGTCGGGCATTGGAAACGGGAGTGCCCAATGATGGTGCAGGAAGGTGTAGGTCAGCAAAACAATGATGTCAATGCATTTCAGACTATGAGAGGACCGAAACTGAGAGGTCCGAACCCAAATTTTCAAAACAATATGAACCAGATGCAGGGTCTACAACCCATGCAACCGCAACAGGTGCAAATGCCTCGTGTGCAAATGACACAATTGCAGCCAATGCAACAGCAGTTTCCTATGGTACCTAATCAGCAAATGCAAATACCCTTAGCACCAATGAATCAGCAGCAAGCAATGCTTCCTCAACAGGTCACGGGTCAAGGAATGAATCAAAATGACACAGTACATCAGTTCCCGTTACACAGTGAGAATGGAATAAACGATGCATGGGAGAGTGAAAGTTCAGATGAGGAGGGAAATTGTGTGCTTGCAGCATCCTTGGAAGTTGATCAAAAGGGCCCGTATGTGGAGGGAAGAGTTATGTGCCATCGTGTTTCATTCTTGGTTGACACAGGAGCTACACGTTCCACTGTTAGGAGCATTGAAGTACCAAATCTGCCACTTTCAGGGAGAACAGTTCAAGTAGTGGGAGTAGCAAACAGGTACCTGACGAACCCAATCACAGATCGAGTACAAGTCAGAATTGGTAACTATCAAGGGTCACATAATTTTGTGGTATGTGACTCAAGCCCGATATCACTGTTAGGGAGAGACCTATTGTGCAAATTGGGATGTTCGATTACGTGTTCGAACGATGGAATTAGAATTCAGACGAGCAGTGATGGGGAAGAAGAGGACAGTGTAGAAGGGGATGAGATGGAAACTGTCGATGAAGAATACCCTCTGATTACCCTTTTTCCGATGATCACTGAAGCAGATATTCCAGCTGAATTACGGGAAACAGTCGGAAAAGAAGTGTGGGATATGACAGGAAAAGAGGTGGGATTGGTGAAAGGAGTGGAACCAGTGAAAGTGACCGTAAAACCCAATGTAACCTTTCCCCAGACCCCACAATACCATATGGCACAAGACACCCTCATGAAAGTCGCCCAACTCATTGACGAGTTTGTAAAACAGGGAGTACTGAAAGAAGTGTTAAGCAGTCCATGGAATTCACCAATAATGGGACTAATAAAGCCAAGTGGAAAGGTCCGAATTGTGCAGGACTTGAGGAAAATAAATGACATCATAATTAAATGCTGCCCTCTAGTACCAAATCCAGCTGTGATAATGTTTCAAGTCCCTTGCGATGCCGAGTGGTTCTCAGTCATCGACTTGTCACAAGCATTCTTTTCGGTGCCTCTTCATGAGGACAGCCAATTTCTCTTTTGTTTCAAATTCTTAGACAGAGTTTACAGTTGGTGTCGAATTCCTCAAGGGTTTTCGGAGTCACCGTCAATTTTCAATCAGATTCTAAAGAAAGACTTGGAAGCGTTAGAATTGCCATTCGACTCAACCCTAGTACAGTACATTGATGACTTACTGATTGCATCCAAGACAGAAAGTGACTGCACAGCCGACACCATTGCCCTATTGAACCATTTGGGAAGGAATGGACACAAGGTGTCTCCTTCAAAATTGCAGTTCTGTCAGAAGAAAGTGAAATATTTGGGTCATCAAATAGAGAAAGGGTCACAGAGAATAATGAAGGAAAGAATAACAAGTGTACTTCAAATGAGTCCACCAAAGACGAGGAGGGAGGTGAGGAAGTTTTTGGGGATGGTGAGCTACTGTCGCCAATGGATTCCCAACTTCTCAACTCTAGCAAAACCTTTACTGAAACTGACCCAGAAGGATGCATTGGATGAAATTGAGCTGAAAGGAGATGAGATGGATGCTTTTATTGAATTGAAAGAATGCATGTGCAGGGCTCCAGCTTTAGGTATGCCTGATTACACAAAGCCTTTCACATTGTTTTGTCATGAACGTGATGCATGTTCCTTGTCTGTCTTGACCCAAGCCCATGGTGGCATAAACAGACCAGTAGCGTATTTTTCAGCTACTTTGGATCCGGTCGCAGCAGCACTGCCAGGGTGTTTGCGCGCCGTAGCAGCAGTTGGTATCAGCCTCACTCAGAGTGAAGGAATAGTGATGGGACACCCATTAACAGTCATGGTCCCTCACTCAGTCGAGATACTTTTGACACGTTCCCGAACACAGCACATGACTGGTGCTAGACTCACAAGGTACGAAACAATAATTCTGGGATCACCTAATGTGCAGCTGAAAAGGTGCACTACGTTGAATCCAGCAACCTTGTTTCCCAGTGAAAATGCTGAAATTGAGAACGCTGAAGACATCGAGCACGACTGTCTTCAGGTGACTGAATTTTGCACCAAACCAAGGCCTGATATCAAAGATACCAAATTAGAAGAAAATGATCAAATCATTTTTGTTGATGGTTCATGTTTAAGAGATGCACTGGGTGTATTGAAAGCAGGGTATGCTGTATGTACTGTAACAGGTGTTCTGGAAGCCTCTTGGCTTCAAGGGGTTTACTCTGCACAAGTAGCAGAATTGGTAGCTCTTACTAGAGCATGCCAACTTTCTGCACTAATGAAAGTTACCATTTACACTGACAGCCAATACGGGTTTGGAATAGTGCATGATTTTGGACAATTGTGGTCACAGAGAGGCTTCATGACCTCTTCAGGATCACCAGTGAAAAATGGTGAAAGAATAAGAGAATTGTTACATGCCATTCAGTTACCAGGGGAAGTAGCAGTGGTGAAGTGCAGTGCACACTCGAAGGGACAGGATTATGTTTCCCTAGGAAATGGATATGCGGATCAAGTCGCAAGGTTTTGCGCATTGAACTGTATATTGCTCAGGGATGAATGGAATTTGATAAGTGAACCAGAACTTGAACAAAGCGAAATATTTGCTCTAAAAGTTATAGATACAATGGACGAATTGAAATCCCTACAGAATGGTGTCAGTGAGGATGAAAAACTCTCGTGGACTAAATCACAATGTGTAAAGAGACTAGATGAATTATGGGTTTCAAGTGAAGGGAAATTCGTTCTTCCAAATAGCCTTTTGACACAGATAGCCAGATTTTACCATGGACAAGCTCATCTTGGGAGGGATGCCATGATTAGGTTATTTAAAACTGATTGGTTTAACCCCAAATTCCGTCAAGTTGCTGAAGCAGTTTGCCACCGCTGCGTCATTTGCCAACAGATGAACGCAGGGAAGGGAACAGTAGTAAATTTGAGCCACATTGGAAGAGCAGGGGGTCCATTCAGCAGGATGCAAATGGACTTCATTGAGATGCCTGTGCATGGAGGCTTGAAGTATGTGTTGGTGATTGTGTGCATTTTTAGTCACTGGATTGAAGCATACCCTACACGCAGAAATGACAGTCTCACAGTTGCAAAACTACTCTTGAGAGAGTTAATACCACGTTTCGGATTCCCGATCTCTTTAGAATCAGATAGGGGAAGTCACTTCAATAATGAAGTAATAAAATTGCTTTGTGCAGCACTGAACATTGAGCAAAAGCTGCATTGTAGCTACCGCCCTGAAGCATCAGGTCTAGTGGAGCAAATGAATGGCACATTGAAATCAAGAATGGCGAAAATATGTGCATCGACAAATTTGAAATGGCCTGACGCATTGCCTTTGGTACTAATGTCAATGAGAAACACCCCTGACAGAAAGACTGGATTGTCCCCACACGAGATTCTCATGGGCAGAGCTATGAGACTTCCAGCAGTTCCTGCAAATGCGCTTTTGAATATTACAGATGATATGGTGTTAGACTACTGCAAAGGTCTAGCTTATGTGGTTCGATCTTTCTCTCACCAGGTGGAGGCAACCACCTTGCCACCGATCCAAGGTCCAGGACACACCCTGAAAGCAGGTGACTGGGTCGTGATAAAGAAGCACGTGAGGAAGTCGTGTTTGGAACCCCGTTGGAAAGGACCTTTCCAAGTGATTTTGACGACTACCACCGCTGTGAAGTGTGCGGGAGTTCCCAACTGGATTCACACCAGTCACACAAAGAGGGTGTTGTGTCCCACAGATGAGGAAGTTGAAGCGCTGAAACTGCCAGTACCTGATAACAAAGTGCTGAGCGCTGAGGCAGAGCAAAACAGAACTAGAAGCGAACAGGCAGAAATAGAGGAGGGAGAAATATTCTCTGAGGACGAAGCAACCGATTCACTTGGGGAAGACCAAGGAGGAGCCTCAGACAGCGACGAAGCAGGTGAAGGTAACAAAGAGCCTGAAGCAGCTGAAAGTGACAAAGAGCCTGAAGAAAGTAACGGTGACAAAGGGCTCGAAAGAGGTGAAGAAGCAGGAGAGCCTGATCAGAGGAGGGCTTTCCCAGAAGCAGACGATACAGAAAAGGAAAAGGAAAACCTGATTGACTCCCCAGAAGGAGAGGACAAGGCAGAACAGAACGAAACTGTTCAAACTTCTTCAGAAGAGATCGCAGGTCCATCAAGTGGACACAGTGCAAAGAGAAGACCGAGCATATCACCAGTAAAACTAAGAACTAGAGAAACGTTGAACGACAGTGAAGGGCCAAGAGTGAAAGAGAAAAGAAAGGAAGTGTCTGTCGTGGTACCAACATCAAGTGAAGAAAAGGACTTGGCCAAAGAGGAAAGTACCAGTGAGACAGAATCAAAGAGAGATGCAAAACTGAAAAGAAAAAGGATACCGAGCAGGAGGTATTCCGGTCCGGAGTGGGCATACGTAGCCAATAACGATTGGTCAGACGAATTCGTATCCCTCAGCCTTGAGAACGAAGAGGCAGAACTTCATTTTGGAAATAAAAACTTTATGGACTCTGTTGATTGAAACCATTGATCACTTGATTGACTTTTCAACCGGCTAAGACATTGCTAACTTGATTGACTTTGAAACCGATTTTGAGACAACGCTGCTAACCGATAAGAGACTAAGCTGCTAAAGAAACTGTGTGAACATTGAACTCGTTCAGCTTTGTGAATACCTGCAACTTAGAAAAAAAAAAAAAAAAAAACCCTGCAAATACGCTTTGATAAAGTGTCTTCAGCTTTCTGATTCTATACAGATCATGACTAGCTTCACTACACAGGGGCGTAAAATGAAGTGTTGTAAATACATGTGTATAGGCTTACTGATCGCATGCGTACTAATAATTGTAGCAATAGTTCTTGGAATGCATGGTAAAGGCGAGAGTGAGACGAATGATGCTTCTACTTCTAAACCTATTATCGTTACTGAACTAATAGCTCTGAAGAGACTCGAGCAAGACGAGAGACACTTGCATGATAAGAAGGAACTTTCATCTAACGTTTTCTATCGCTTACTGAGTGAGTATGTTGAGACCATGGATGCGAAAGATTGTTATGTGTGTACACAAATACCTACCTCAGTAGTGAAGGGGGTAACGTATCACAGCATGCCTCTTACGTATGGAATTACATGTAGTATAGTAGCTTCCAGATTTTATGCTCAAAAAGACATTCATTATTTCTATACTAATTACGATGTTACATTTGCATATGTCCCCATAATAGGGCACCTAAGTAAGATAGCTAGAGATTGGTCTGCCAAATTAATGAGGGAATTTTTCGAACCAATGTCCCCTTTCCACACAGCTCACGCACATAGGGAGAACCTTACATGCTTGCTTTCACCAATAGAAATAGAATTTTTAGACCGCACTGACGACAGAAAGAACGAAATGAAGGAGAAATTAGAGAAGGAGTTGCACGAAAGGACGTCTGTAGATAATTATGCTTTTGCCGCAATAAAGACACAAGGGAAAATAGCCTTAGATACATTGCATGTGGGAAGATTTTGCATACATAGATTTCCATCATATTATGACACAGTTTTTGTGGGAACGAGTGAATGTAAACACACATACGCATTTCAACAAAAGTGGACGTTCATGCTGAATGGACAAGACCCAGTTATTCCTGGAGTATATTATATTTGTGGACTCAACGCCTATTATCGTCTTCCTAAAGGATGGTATGGGAGGTGTTATTTGGGAATATTGTTCCCAAAGGTTTACCAGTTAGATGACTTAAAGAAATTTCCAAGGCTGTCTGAATCACATCATGTTCAGAAAAGGGAGACAGCTGCTGGTGTGGTAGGAGATATATTTGGAGCTATGATTCCTTCAGTAGGAGTCATATTGAATTCAATCAAAATACGAAAGTTGTCTACTATTGTGGATAACATGTTGACAAAGTTTTCGGGAGCTATAATCCTGATGGATGCTGAACTCGCTACAGAAAGAGCTATGACTCTTCAAAATCGGCTTGCCTTAGACATTCTTTTAGCAAAGGATGGCGGTGTTTGCAAAATGCTTGGTACGCGTCACTGTTGTACCTATATACCCGACAACAGTGGAAAAATTAGAACAATGCTTACAAATTTAACTAGAGAAATGTAGATTTAAAGGAATTGAAAGAACCCGGAGTTTGGGAGAAAATTGGAAAAGGATTTGCTTCTGTGGGAAATTGGCTCAGCAACGTTTGGAACGGATTGTTACTAAAAATAGTAAAGGGAATATTAATAATATTAATTTGTCTATTAGGTTCTTGGGGAATATGGAAAGCTTTCAAAATGTTAAAAGCAAGGAACAAAAGAAAAAGAGAAGAGAAAATAGAGAACAAAATGGTGGAAATTTATAGGGAGAAGTCAAAAGGGACTAAAAGAAAAAGGGAATTGACTGAAGTGCCAAATTACTATACAGAATTTTAATGGAATAAAATTTGTGGGTAGATTTGATGTGATGACATAATTAGTCATCAGAGGAGGGATCATCTTGCAGTAGTAAATGGTCATCACATGTTTTCCACTGAAATAATTGGGAACTAATCCTGGAGTAGTTTCTTTGATGACTCCAGAGTCCTCTCATTTAAATATTTGGCCCTGTACACATACTTCAGGATGGCTTCGGATGACTTCCCCAGATAACTACGGGAATAAACCTGCTAAAGTCATCGGATGAGTTCAGAATGACTACAGGATAGTCTTCCTTTTTGACTTGGGAGGTTTGTTGCGTTTGTGCATAGACCATACCGGAGAAGAGGATGCTTGCATTGTGCAGGCACAGGGGAACTGTGTGGATTATACAGTAGAGCAGAATAGCGCATCAAAAACAAACTGCATGCCAAGGCTGCATTAGTTGTTCATAGCAGATGAAGATATGAGTATACAGGTGCATTCAGGGTCAAGCCAAATGGCAAGAGAAAAATCGTCTGTGCTAGTGCATTTGCATTGCTGTCCCATTGAATGGAACATGCCTTTCCAGAAGGAATTTGAGGGGATGAGCCACACGTGGGCTTTGAGTGCGTGTGTTACTTGCTTTAACGTCTTGCATATGGATGGCTGTGATAAGAAAACGGCGTTTTCAAAAACACCGGAGGAAACCATTGGTTACTTGATGCACACTGGATCTTTGCTTCTGCTGATGTAGTGTGCTGCATGTGTGTCAAATGACCAGCATAGCAATAATTCGTGATAAATGTACGTTAGTACATTACTATACTTTGTAGCACAATTATAGTACCCATGGGCCATCTCCTTGTGCAACTGGGCAGATGATACATAGGGTAATATACAGTAATGCAAGATGCAGTGCTCACTATAGTTACATGTACCGTCTACCTGCAGCTGGGTTAGAGAACTGACCTTGGTACGAAACTGGCTTTTGTGCTGACATTTTGCATGCCAAGCCACTTCTTTATTATGCAAGTGGTGATATATGCTATGTAGCTCCTCCCGTAACACGCAAGTTGTGCAGCAGGTCATTTTGATGTCCTCGGAATTTCAAAAGGGCCTTCCATTATGTGCAAGGGAGCGTGTCACCACGCACATGAGGAAACACCTCTGTCAATCCACAGTATTACTGATGTGGATGAACTAGCAAACAGGTTCTCAACAGGCGCACTGGTTGTGTGCCACCTATGAAGTGGTGCACAGTGACTTTTAAGAGACAGGGCTCCCCAAGGACAATCCATGTACTCCCCTTCTTGTGGGCTGAGTCACGCGCTGCCCCAACCACAGGTAGGAGATCTCTTATCTTTTAAAAATCGGGTCAGTGTAGCACCTACAGTGAAAGATGGAGCAGCAGTTTAACACTGTCAACCATGTACTACACAGAGGTTTTGAAATGCAGTTCTTAATTTAAAGCAGTTATAGAGCAATCGTTGTAGCATTGGTTCATAGTCTCCTGTAGATTGCATTGCAACTGTTAATGAGACTGATTGACATGGCTAAGACCGATAAATGTCTGATGTGCCGTGATGACGCAGAAAAAGAGGGTTCGATATATATTCATGTACACTGTGTAACCGACATATATATTGAAGTGTGATTTTAAGTAAAAGAAATAGTGTACGAGGGAAATTGTGCCCTCGGGGCAGTTCGCCATCATTATAAACGAGCTTTATTAATCATGAAGTATTAAAAATGTATTAATCCGTCATAATCGCAAATGTATGCCATGATTTCTTGTTTGAAAACTGTTTTGCTTAGCTTAAATTTAGTACAGGCTTTGGCCTAGTTGCTTGGTTTCAAATTCTAACTGCGTGATTCTTTTTTTTCCTTGAATTAATGGAATATATTCTTGGTTGAAGTTGTATTTTTCCAGTAGAAACTGGCTGGTACACTTATCTCCAAGGTTTCGTGCTAGGCCGGTTACATCCCCTTTGATACAAGGTCAGTCTCTGCAGGTGCGGACAATGAAGGTACAGATAGTAAAATAATTGGCAAACCATGATACAATTTGTGTTCCAAGGCGCCAAGGACAGTGTATGCATAAATGGGCGCTAGTAAAAGACAATTTTTGATTGGACAATTTGAAGCCAACTTATGAACCCTCCAATGGAAGACCCTACAGAATTTGGAATGTTTCTTACTTAAACCCACCGGACAAAGAGAAGTCAGCCATTTTCCTCGATGCCAGTTTGAAGCCTGATGCCAGACTCCATTTTGGACGACACCCTGATGCCCTTTTCTCTATCTGAGAGAAAGAGACTTTAAGAATTCTCACCCTAGAGACTTTAACTTTGATTTGCCCCGTCTTGCCCATGCAGTAACTTTGCCCTATTCTCCTTGCCGTTGCAAGGAAGCTTGCCCTTAACTTTGCCCCTTTGAAATTTGCCCCATGCTGATCAACTGGTACCTGAAGGACGAAGACTTTTCTTGAATGCTGATTGTATTTGGTAAATATGAAAGGATAAATGTATTATGCATTGTGTTTTTTTTCCTTTTAGGTACCAACTGCTATTTTGATAGGATCTTAGCTAGAACTTTTCCAAATTTGTGTTGACTAAATTAGTTTTGCATGAAGTCCCACATGCCAATGCTAATTAGAGGTTAGTCGAGGTATTCATTCAATGTATCATGAAGAATTGAAATCTTGTTATGCTGACCGAATGCATGCAATTAGTCAAATACAGTTAGTCACATTGGTGATTTGCATTGCTATAACAGAGTGTATCATTATTCAGATTTTGCATAGATTGCGTTTCTTCCGCCGTTATGGACAGCTAGTAATGTTCATATACATATATCAATTGGTTTTGAGACACATATATATTGTGCTAGCTTTGTTAATATAGGGAAATAAATTCACTAACTTTTAATAAACTGGTGTGGTTATTCATGACTGAAAGGTCATGGTGCGCCGAAATACCAACTGTTATTGATTTCTGATGTGTTATATTGTTCTATTAAGTGAGTGCTGATAACCGATTACAACAGTTATTGATTATTGATCTGAGTGACTCGACTATTGAGGATGAGGAGAGCCCGACTCGGTTAAAAGATTCACCGACCTCCAACGTGTCCAGGTACAGGTAATTTATAAGGGCTGGACGCGTTATCAGCCGTTAGCAGGAGAAGGAGGATCCCCACAGGAGAAGATAGAAACGTTATTTGCTAGGAAGATGGTTCAGTGGGTTCCATTCTTGGCACAGAGATATGCAGTGATTGGCAGGTCACCAGTTTCAACCACAGCCAGGCTGGCTCGGCATTCCCTCGTTTCACAGCTGGTGAATAGAGTCTCGTTGCACTGGGTAATTTACATCTGTTGTTTGTATTGTTTGAAAATGCGGACATGAGGTATGAAATACGATATAAAACATGTTAGTATCTGTAATGGTGTTGACTTGAGGGAGAAATGTAATGTGGAAACATATTGGTTGTCTACGTTACGAACTGACTTGTTTGCTTTGTTGGATATTGAAGATGTTCTTATGGTTATTTACAACTAAAATATATGTATATATGAGAGCTTACCTGGTCACATTGATTGGGGAAAGGCCTTTGTGAGGAATGCAGCTTTCCACTTGAATGATACACTTGAGAGAGCGTAGCTTATATAATCTATATTAACATGAATTGTTTATGAATTAAGGTGTGATCCTGTCACATAGAAACTGTAATAATAGTAATTATGCTTAGACGTGCGCTTGAATTGTGACCACGATGAGTGGCCACCAATGTATACGTAGACTAATAATAATGACTAAAATGTTTATATTATGTTTAAATAAGTTTATACTAACATTTGCGTTATTAAATCTGTATTGAAAACCTCATAGGCCTTAAGTTAGCATGAGCCGAAGCTTAGCTGCCTGGCTCTCATATTAAATGTATTTTTCTAATTTTCAGTGTGCTGACTCACAAGGGGGCATGACCCTGTTTATTCTTTTTCCTCGACTTGGAAGATGAATGTAACCATGTTAGATCCGTTTTCACCATCTCCCCTCGTCCACAGACTAAATGTTAAAAGTGAAATGAAACAATGTAGATTAATGTAATGTACAAGGTCGTTCAAACCGATGAAGACAATGGAACTGCTGACCAAAAGATGTGCAAAGAATTACAAAAGGATGAAATCACACCGGACGTGCCACCTCTGAAGATGTCAATTACGAAGACCAATCAAAAGCTTGTAAAATAATATGGGGTGAAGAGTTAGATTACCTAATGTGTTATACGATAGGTTAAAGATAGTAGGGTATAGCAAATGTCCAATAGAAATTTGGGGGAATGTACAACGAAAAAGGGATAAAAACCCATGTCACGGGGAGTCATTTAGGTGGGTTAGGGAATGCTATTGATTTTATCCAGAAACTCTGTCACTCTGTTAGGTGACTTGGTGGTTTACTTAAAACCATCCTCGCCCTTAGATTGTCCATTTTACACTTTACCTCCTTATGAGGAAAGTGCTCTTTTGCCCCAGAGCTGAGTTTTGACTGAATGGCGATTTGACTGATGCCCTGAAGACGAAGACTGAACCTGTATGCTGACCTAATCCTTGGAGGGTAATTATGACAATGCAATTTGTAATTTGTCTGTTTGCTTTTCCTTTCTAGGTACCAACTGCTTGCTTTTGACAGAGACCTTAGCTAGATGTTTTCCAAATTGGTGTTCTAAATTGTTTTGCATGAAGCCCAACATGCGAATGCTAATCAGTGGTTAGGACAGGGGTTCATCAAACTGACACAAATATACAAACGACCAAGATTATGTTTTGTTGAACTGACGCTTTATTGACACTCTGCTAAATTGATCTATGTTAACGCCGTGTTATGTTCTGATGTTCGTGATTCTTGCTTTAATGAAAGCTTATCAAAGTTGCCATATCGTGACTATGCTATTATGTTTCTTGGTGTTGAGATTAACGCATTGGCTATTAGATTGTAATTAATAGGGAATAACATTCATACAATTCTACTAAACAAGGTGTGGTTATTCATGGCTGAAAGGTCATGGTAGCGTTTTGAATTGATTAATGACTTTGACTAAAGTGAAATACATTGTCATGATAAATATTGATGACATTATTGATGTATTGATTGATATATTGATTAGCTATCTCGTCCTTCGGTGTCTCTAAACTGGGTCAAAAGATTCATTGGCCTAAAACGAGTCCTGATGTGTAACAAAATATCATAAAAGGATGCGTTATCACACTCTAGGAGTTCGTGTTATCCATGTGGCTGGACATGCAGTGGGCATTATCAGAAAAAAAACATAAACATACATAGCAAAAAAATATAGACCTTATCTACAGCTACGATTCAAAAAGAGGATGCAAGGGAGAGGAGCCAGGTTGCCAGGGAAGATGGCTGCCTCTGCTCAGAGCTCCACAGAGTCACCTGGAGACCAGCCGAAAAAATGCCCTAGACCACAACTGTGAGGGAGTCTGAGGAAGCAAGCTCTTCGGCACTGCTAGGGGAGAATACAACAGTGGAACAAGTTGCACAGTTGGTGGAATGGACTACCCCAGCCCATCTAACCTAATTTGTGGCAGTATGGTGTTTTTCTAATAAAATGCGTTGTTTTCCAAGAACTGGCTTGACGTAACATTACGTCTTTTTTGTAGAAGGCGGAAAACATACTCTTGAACAGGCAATACTTGGTAGGGTCTTGAATAAAGCTTTGCGCAGAGCACAAGATGAGAATATCATTGAGACAGAGCTAATAACAATCCTGAATGAAAAGCAGTTGATAAAAAAGAATAAAACATCACCGCTAAAATGAAGCCATGATAAAATAATAAAGGGATAAATGACAAATGAACTAGGTGAAAGGGTACAGGCTGTAGTGCCGAAGCTAAAATAAGACTATGCAAGCAACGCATTAAAATGGACCCATGACACCCCGAACTGCTCATCAAAGTGATCCTTTACTGTCTAATGATAGAACAACTTAATCTCTGCTGACTTTTCCGCAGAAACCAATGTAAAACATAAAGCTTTTCTTGTACTTGGGTCTGGGCTCAAGAAATTAGTAGTGAAATATGGCCTGATAGAACCAGCAACCTGTTGAGTCACAATTGATGAGGGATCTGCGCACTATGCAGAACTGGAGGACCAGACATGTTTTGTGAACAATCGGGAAATGTCGGATAGGGACAGAAGGGCAACCCGAAACATGATTTAAGAAGACTCAAAGTGTTCCACCATCTCAAAGAAGAGGCCACTATTAAGGTAGACTAGTGGACCATCCTTTCCACACCTATGATGAAAGGCATGATCTCAAAATGGTGGAGGGCATAAGTGGTGACAAACAAAGTCAATGTCTCCACGGAAACAACAGAGAATGTACTAGACATTCACTCCTGACTTTGCCTTCGACAATGTGTCTATTGATAGAAGATTTCCTATGCTTTCAAAGTAACATATCTTTTTAGAAATAGACTACTTAGGAGTTGTTCTGCTGTGTTCCTATTTTGTTATAGTGTTTCTTTGGTAATGAGATACCCATTACATTTTAATGTTTTAGGCTTATTTTTACATTTGACGTTTTAAGTTCTAGATTATTCTTCAGAAAATCACTACTAGTGATTGCCATATTCAAAATCCCAGGACCGTATTTTTTTAAATGCCAGGGCTGATTTTTTTTTAGAGGAGATGGATGTCACATGGCCTCACCCCACAACTCGAATTAAGCACTGGGGACCCCATCCCCTCAGGCCCTATTCATTTTTACAGGGCAGGGGGCCTTGTGGCCCCATTCAAAGCCTTAAAAAGGCCCTGGGGACCCCATCCCCAGTGCTGTGTTTTATTGAAGGGGTGAGTGGCTGTGCAGCCTCCCTCCCTGAGCCTTTGTATGCCCCAGAAACCCCATCCCTCAGTGCCTTATTTTTTTTAAAGGGAAGGGGGCTGAGTGATCCCCCTTCCTGTGCCATGTTTGGCCCTGAGAGCCCCATCCCCCAGGCCTTGAAGTATATTTTAAAGGTAGAGGGCTCCTTGCTGAGTGGGACCCCTCCTGAGCCTGAGCCTTAAGTAGCCCTTTAAACATGGCTCAGGCTAGCCATTGCAGGCTGTGTGTGCAGTTTAAACTAAAATTTCAAGCTTTCAAAATAAACTTTTTCCAGGCCCAAACCTTCCTTTTGAATCTATTACCTAGTGGCAGTCAGCACTAAGTAGTTATAGTTTGGACTTAGTTTCTATATAAAAAGCATTTTTTACTTGCTTATATCTTTGGCGGCGCTTGACGAATCTTCACGGAGCGTTCCAAAAACATTTGCCAGTCACGTCAGCAGCTGTCTGGAAAGTTTTTTGGGGGGGCTCCCTTTTTCCCCATTCATTTTTCCATAGTGATTTAGAACAGCAACAGTGCCGAAACTACTTGATGGAATTACACCAAATTTAGCAGAAAGGTAGATCCTGGTCAAAAAAGCGACTTTGTTTTGTTTTGTTGTAAATCCATTCAGTCGTTTTTGAGAAATTAAGGGGAAAACAAATTTGTATAAATAGGTATGCAGGATTTACTACCCCTACCGCTCTAGTGCTGAATCTTCAACCAGGAAGTGTTGGCATCCATCTTCAACACTCCCCAACGGGCTAAAACGGCTAAAAAGCATTTTTCTTTTATTTTCACTGCGATTCACGATGGATCCACAGATCCGGTGAAAATTAAGAAAAAACAATCACGGGCTCCTAGGAATTATCTTTTTTAAGCCCCCGGGTGGGCCAAGTCCAGTGGTCATTCTTTCATTAGAGTGCAGGGGAGCCCCTGCTGCCCTGGGGACTGCCACCTCCCCTTGGCAAAGCAGAAATTATGTGCAGTGGGGCCTGACACACCACCCCTCATCCTGGGGACCACTACCTCCCCTTGGCTAATTCATTTACTGGTCTGAGGGAGGCCCATCGGCCTCCCCCATAGCCCCGGGGACCTCAACCTCCCTGAGGCCTTAATTAACAAACAGGGGTGGCCATCTGCCCCCACCCACTGCACCAGGGAATCGCCATCTCCCCGAGGCTTTATGAATTCAATAGGGGGTGCCCTGTCCCTCCCACCCAGGGGACCCTCACCTCTTCAGGCCTTTATTATTATTCAGTGTGGGGGGTTGCGTGGCCCACAGGGAACACTACCTCCCTGGGGCAAAGATTTTTTAAAAAGTGAAGGGGGTCCCTTGCGGATCCCCTGTCGCCGGGGGGACAACTTAAAGCAGCCTATTGGTTGCTGGAGCAATTGGACTGCGGGGAAGGCCTTGAGGCTTCCCCCATGGTCCTAGAGAGCCCATAAAGGGCATGTCATAAAAAAACTATTATATTCAGGGACTGCGGAGGAGGTTTGAGGCTTCACTCATGGTGCCAGATAGCCTGTAAAGGGCAGAGTAAAAAAATAATTTTCAAAAATGCATGGATCAAGCCTCCCTCACGGTCCCAGATAGCCCATAAAGGTCTAAAAAAATAATAGCTCAAGTGTCAAGGTCACAGACCTTCACATTGAGTGTTGAGAGTTCGAGTCCAGCCAGAGTCGTTTTCCTCCTTCAAATTTTTTTTTTGAAGTACAAATCTTTAAGGCTCATACTGAAAGGTGATATTATTGTTTTTAAATGGCAAATACATTTTCTTTTCAGATTGTGCAGAAATATCTCAAGTATATCAAACATCAAGGCCTTAAGAACTTTCTTCCTCTCTTTCTCTTTCGTTTTCAATGTCTTACTCCAACTCACACACCCACTCAGACAGTTACGCACCCACTCAGACCCTCATACACCCACTCACAGACTCACTGACACCCTCATACATTCACTCACAGACCCACACACATACTGAAACACCCACTAAAACACTAATGTATGCAGTCTCACACCCAGACACTCCTACACCCAGATACACTCTCTCACACCTTGAAAGGCCGCAGCCTACTCTCACCATGCAGGGCCAAAGGGTCATGCACATCATGGTGTTGGGTGGTTAGGGGGATTGGCCACAGGGTCTAGCTGCAGGCCAGTTCTTGCAGGCAGCCTCCGATGTGCATGGGCAAAGGCTGGTTGGGTGCTTATAGGAGGTAGGCCTCAGGGCCTGGCCAGAGGCCAACTACCACCTTGCACAGCCTTACTCATGCCCTAAGGTAACTATTAGTAGCGCTCTCACAATGCACTGCTAATTACCACACAAATGATGGCACTCATTACATCTTTGGTGGCATAATTGATAGTTGGGTTTCATCACTGGGGTTCATCACAGTAATTGTTTTTGGTTTGATTAAATATTATTATTTGGTGATCATCATATTGTATGTTAATTATGGACACAGCGAAAAGTTTGATGAATTGAAGCCTTTATAAAATCATACAAAAATGGTCCCCAAGTTGTAATTCCATTGCACTCGATAGGTTAGTCCTTTTTTATTGTTCACTAAGGGATGTTTTGTGTGCACTTTAAAGGGGTGGAGAAAAAGAGGAACTTTCACCTGTGATCAAGGCTCCGGGTGTGCCGAAACGTGTAAGGTGGTTTTTCTTATCTGCCAATGAATTGAGCAAAGAATGCTGAATAAGCTTCATGTCTGCAACTCTGTTGGAGTGCGCGTGATCCTGTGTGGGAGTAGCCTGGGAGGAGGAGAGGGGGATTTATATATATATATATATATATATATATAAATATATATATACATACAAATATATATATATATATATGTATATAAACACAATAAAAACAAAGGTTACAGGGACGTTATAGTTAGGCTCACATTTTAAACGCACAAAACCATAGAAATTCACCTGTTTTAGTTGGAGTTACCTCAAGTAACTATAACTCGTGCCCTAAGGTAGCTATAATTCGCGCCCACCCAGGCAAAAAATGCCCAGGGGGCGGTCTCTTTGGGACCCCAGCACCAGAGCTAAGGAGCCAAGGTGTTCCTATCCTGGCCCCTTTTCTTTTTTTAATCTTTTTTTATGGGACTCGGCTTGAGTCCCAAGATGGCTGTCAACACTTCTTGATTGAAGTGTTGGCATCCAGACGGTGTAGGAAAGTACCATCTTGCCTGGCATGTTACCCCCATATTTCACTGTATGTATGTTGTTTTAGTTGTATGTGTCACTGGGACCCTGCCAGCCAGGGCCCCAGTGCTCATAAGTGTGCCCTGTATGTGTTACCTGTGTTATGACTAACTGTCTCACGGAGGCTCTGCTAATCAGAACCTCAGTGGTTATGCTCTCTCATTTCTTTCAAATTGTCACTAACAGGCTAGTGACCAATTTTACCAATTTACATTGGCATACTGGAACACCCTTATAATTCCCTAGTATATGGTACTGAGGTACCCAGGGTATTGGGGTTCCAGGAGATCCCTATGGGCTGCAGCATTTCTTTTGCCACCCATAGGGAGCTCTGACAATTCTTACACAGGCCTGCCACTGCAGCCTGAGTGAAATAACTTCCACGTTATTTCACAGCCATTTTACACTGCACTTAAGTAACTTATAAGTCACCTATATGTCTAACCTTTACCTGGTAAAGGTTGGGTGCTAAGTTACTTAGTGTGTGGGCACCCTGGCATTAGCCAGGGTGCCCCCACATTGTTCAGGGCCAATTCCCCGGACTTTGTGATTGCGGGGACACCATTACACGCGTGCACTACATATAGGTCACTACCTATGTGTAGCTTCACAATGGTAACTCCGAATATGGCCATGTAACATGCCTATGATCATTGAATTGCCCCCTCTATGCCATCCTGGCATTGTTGGCACAATCCCATGATCCCACGGGTCTGTAGCACACACCCGGGTACTGCCAAACTGCCTTTTCAGGGGTTTCACTGCAGCTGCTGCTGCTGCCAACCCCTCAGACAGGTTTCTGCCCTCCTGGGGTCCAGCCAGGCTTGGCCCAGGAAGGCAGAACAAAGGACTTGCTCAGAGAGAGGGTGTTACACCCTCTCCCTTTGGAAAATGGTGTGAAGGCAGGGGAGGAGTAGCCTCCCCCAGCCTCTGGAAATGCTTTCATGGGCAAACATGGTGCCAATTTCTGCATAAGCCAGTCTACACCGGTTCAGGGACCCCTCAACCCTGCTCTGGCACAAAACTGGACAAAGGAAAGGGGAGTGACCACTCCCCTGACCTGCACCTCCCCTGGGAGGTGCCCAGAGCCACTCCAGTGTGCTCCAGACCTCTGCCATCTTGGAAACAGAGGTGCTGCTGGCACACTGGACTGCTCTGAGTGGCCAGGGCCAGCAGGTGACATCAGAGACTCCTTCTGATAGGCTCCTTCAGGTGTTGCTAGCCTATCCTCTCTCCTAAGTAGCCAAACCCTCTTTTCTGGCTATTTAGGGTCTCTGCTTTGGGGAATTCCTTAGATAACGAATGCAAGAGCTCATCAGAGTTCCTCTGGATCTCTCTCTTCACCTTCTGCCAAGGAATCGACTGCTGACCGCGCTGGAAGCCTGCAAAACTGCAACAAAGTAGCGAAGACGACTACTGCAACTCTGTAACGCTGATCCTGCCGCCTTCTCGACTGCTTTCCTGGTGGTGCATGCTGTGGGGGTAGTCTGCCTCCTCTCTGCACTAGAAGCTCCGAAGAAATCTCCCGTGGGTCGACGGAATCGCCCCCCTGCAACCGCAGGCACCAAAGAACTGCATCACCGGTACCCTGGGTCTCCTCTCAGCACGACGAGCAAGGTCCCTTGAATCCAGCAACTCTCTCCAAGTGACTCCCACAGTCCAGTGACTCTTCAGTCCAAGTTTGGTGGAGGTAAGTCCTTGCCTCCCCACGCCAGACTGCATTGCTGGGAACCGCGTCTTTTGCAGCTACTCCGGCCTCTGTGCACTTCCGGCAGAAATCCTTTGTGCACAGCCGAGCCTGGGTCCACAGCACTCTAACCTGCATTGCATGACCTCCTGAGTTGTCCTCCGGCGATGTGGGACTCCTTTGTGTAACTTTGGGTGAGCACCTTTTCACTCCTCTTTGTAGTGCCTGTTCTGGCACTTCTGCGGGTGCTGCCTGCTTCTGAGAGGGCTCCTCGTCCTGCTGGGCGCCCCCTCTGTCCCCTGACGCAATTGGCGACATTCTGGTCCCTCCTGGGCCACAGCAGCATCCAAAAACCCTAACCACACAACTTGCAGCTAGCAAGGCTTGTTTACAGTCTTTCTTCAGGAAAACAGTTCTGCACGACTCTCCACGGTGTGGGGCATCCATCCTCCAAAGGGAAAGTCTCCAGCCCTTGTCGTTCTTGCAGAATACTCAGCTTATACTGTTCAGTAGCAGCTTCTTTGCACCCACAGCTGGCATTTCCTGGGCATCTGCCCATCTCCGACTTGCTTGTGATTTTTGGACTTGGTCACCTTGTTCCACAGGTACCCTCGTTGGGAAATCCATTGTTGTTGCATTGCTGATTTGTGTCTTTCCTGCAGAATTCCCCTATCACGACTTCTGTGCTCTATGGGGAACTTTAGTGCACTTTGCACTCACTTTTCAGGGTCTTGGGGTGGGCTATTTTTCTAACCCTCACTGTTTTCTTACAGTCCCAGCGACCCTCTACAAGCTCACATAGGTTTGGGGTCCATTCGTGGTTCGCATTCCACTTTTGGAGTATATGGTTTGTGTTGCCCCTATCCCTATGTGTCCCCATTGCATCCTATTGTAACTATACATTGTTTGCACTGTTTTCTAATACTATATTGCATATTTTTGGTATTGTGTACATATATCTTGTGTATATTTGCTATCCTCATACTGAGGGTACTCACTGAGATACTTTTGGCATATTGTCATAAAAATAAAGTACCTTTATTTTTAGTATATCTGTGTATTGTGTTTTCTTATGATATTGTGCATATGACACTAGTGGTACTGTAGGAGCTTCACTCGTCTCCTAGTTCAGCCTAAGCTGCTATGCTAAGCTACCATTATCTATCAGCCTAAGCTGCTAGACACCCTATACACTAATAAGGGATACCTGGGCCTGGTGCAAGGTGTAAGTACCCCTTGGTATTCACTACAAGCCAGTCCAGCCTCCTACAGTCGGGAGCTCTGCATTTCCCTGCATGAGCTTGTTAATATTCACGAGCCCTTCACACCTAGAGAGATCTATCTTAAGTTTTCTTTTAGTATTTCAAAAAGTACGGAATGGATTTATACCAATTAACAAAAAGCATTCGTTCTGGACCAAGATCTACCTTTCTGCCAAATTTGGTGTAACTCCATCCAGCGGTTCTGGCTGTAGTCATGTCTAAAATTCCTATTAGAATTACATTGGGAAACAAATGTGTTTTTTATCCCCCCCCCCATTTTATTTTCAGTCGCCACATCACGGATCACCATGATACATCCTTTGTACAACACAATTCACTGGAACATTTTTTTGGGACAATTTCGTGAAGATTAGTCAAACAGTGCCAAAGATATAGGAAAGTCAAAAAGTACTTTTTCAGTGTTAATATTGGGCCCTATTACGAGTATGGTGGTCCAAAGACTGCCGGACTCGTGGCGGTAGACGGCTGTCGCGGTCCGACTGCCACATTACGACCCTGTCAGTCAGACTGCCAAAAGATTGCCGTCCCCACCAGGATCTTTGATCCCAATGGCGTCGGTTGTGGTCGTAATCAGCTACAGGGTAGCTGAAGTCAGCACCGCCATGTTAATTACAACCATGTTCTCCACTAGCCTTTTCATGGCGGTCAAACTGCCATGAAAAGAGGCTGATGGAGAACAAGTGCTGGGAGCCAAAAGGGGGTGCCTGCACTGCCCACAACATTATCGTGGGCAGCACAGGAGCCCCTCTCCCCAGCACCATTGGAATTAACACTGTCTGCTTAGTAGACACTGCACATTCTGAGCGTGCTATGGGGGCCCCCTGTGCAATGGCATTGACCTCAGCTTCATGTGGAGCCGAGTCCATTGCCGCCGCATGTTTTCCATCAATTTTGGTTCATAATAAACCAATGCTTTTAACATGGATTTCCTTTTTTGGGGTTTCCTGTAGCATTTCTGTTTTTTTAAACAGGGTTTTCTCTAGTTCGTATACACTCTGGATTGCTTAGAGGGATCTCTGTTACTGTGGAGACATGGATGTACTATATGATAGGGCTGTGGGGCCTTATTGTGCAGTACACTCACAAATACCATCTTGTATTCACTCACGCCTGTGTACTCAACCTCAGCCCGGGGTATCTGTGGCCGCGAGAAGTGATGCTTATCAAAGGAGTTATGTGTAAAGCATTTAACAGCACCAAACAATGAAATAAGAAAGCAACGACACACGAAAGAAAGAAGACACCACTATAGAAATAGATCATACATTTATGAATTTTTAGAGACGTTGTTAAACAAAATCCACAAGAGGCTTCAGTAGATAAAGATTTTTGAGGTTATCACTTTTAAATGACACTGCAAACAAGCACTGGTCAACAAAATCTTTGGAAACTTTTGAAAAGTTTGAAACAGTTAGTTTGGCTACTCCAGCCTGGGTTGGGCAACCAGTTGTGGCAGGATAGAAGTCTAGGCGGCCACAGTGGACACCTTAGACAGATACGTGACCACCAGAATGTTTTTGAAGCAAAATCCAAACTTTATAGGACAACCATCATAGACCAGTGGTTCCCAACCTTTTGACATCTGTGGACCCCCATTTTATCATTACTGGATTCCGTGGACCCCCGCTGAATCATTATTGGAATCCGGGGACACCCTACTGAGCCATTACTGAAAGCTGGGGACCTAATCTGTTGATAATATTTAATTTTCTAAGCAGTCGCAGACCCTATGAGTAGGCTTTGTGGACCCCTCAGGGGTCACCAGACCACTGGTTGGGAACCACTGCCATAGACGTCAATGCAGTGGTTCTCATTCTGAGGGATGCAGGCAAAGATGCTCAAAGGATGCTCCAGTTGTGATGTGGTCGATGGGAGTGTCTTTGTGGGAGAGTCTCGCTCCAAGGGTGAAGCAGGGCAAATTTTGTCACATAGATCTGGGTTCCTCAAAGTGCTTTGCCTTGCAGTAGCAGGGCAGCCGATGCTGGACTACTGGTCAGTCTGCACAATGGTTGTGGCAAGATCCTTAGGTGGGGGCTAGTGTCCCTTGGGTGCAACAAACCTGGACTTAGCACTCCCAGGTCAGGTAGTCTGGGTCAACTCTTGGCAATCTCAGATTTGTCCTCTTGGGTGCCCGGCAGTTGGTAGCAAAACATCTGCAAAGTCTGGCCAAATTGTTGGTTTGTGCTACTTTAGATCTTGTGTCCCTGAAGCTGCTTCCTGGAGATCAGTCAACTGATCCTTGGAGTCACTGCTTTAGGTTGGGACTGGGAATCTATGTGCAGGCACAATGGCAGCTGAGCAGTCATTCTTCAGTCCTCTCTCTGATTTCAGCATGATCTGAGGGTCAGAGTGCCAGGGGTGTAATATTTATCCCAGAGAAGTCCAGTGAGGGGATCACATGGACACCGGCCCATAGGCTACTGGGTCCCACCCTACCTAATGCTGAAGTTTCTCTGAAGTGTGGAATCTAGACACCCCAAAGTACTATATTTTGCACCTTTCAAGATGACACAACCCTTCTTGGTTGTTAGGTGCTTGGTAGCCCAAGGTAAAGGTAAAGAACTGGTTTGGGAAGAGTTTTCCCTCCTTGACCCTGTCTCCACTTTGTCTGCAGGAACAAAAGGCATCCTGATCAGGGTTGTTGGCGCTACCTCCTTCACAAAGGCTGCTACACCTTTGAAGTTTCCCTTTTGGGTTAGCACCCAGGGTGGCTATCCTGCAGAAGAGATGACACCTCACTGTGAGGCAACTGACTTTGTTCCTGTGTTGGGGAGTCATTCACGTGTCCCCAGGCAGTCAGAAAGCTGTCTGTGTGCCACGGCCTTTGTGAGTCTGCCGGGTTAGCCGGAGTACAGAGGGGCAATTGTCTGAAAGTTGTTTACCTTTAATGTGGTATTAAATTCAGGTCTAATGCCATGATTAATTTGATACCTTACATGACCTAGTTAGGTAGTCCCATTCAGGAGTTAGTCGGGTTGGGGTTCCCACTGATAACCCTGTTTAGCCAATGGGGCTACTAACTTTATCCCCAGCCATTTGAAAGTGTTGCTGTTAAAACATTAAAAATATGTTTTACTTAACAAAATGCAACTCCCTGCCAGAGGGCTCTATAGGCCTTCCTTAGGGGACACTTACATTTAGGCCCTCATTACAACATTGGTGGGCGGCTACTGCCGCCCGCCAAGTTGTAACCGCGTGCGGCCGCCAATGCGGCCGCACTCCCGCGGTGGCCATTTGGACATCCCCGCCGGCCCAGCGGGGATCTCGGCCGCAATACAGGAGCCGGCTCCAAATGGAGCCGGCGGTGTTGCGGCTGTGCGACGGGTGCAGTTGCACTCGTCGCGCTTTTCACTGTCTGCTATGCAGACAGTGGTATCAGGGGAGCCTTTGGCTTGCAACCTGCCTTGCCACTGGCTTGTATGAGCTAAGGGGATGTCATGACCAGGTTAATGAGGAATTCTCTGTACTGTTGGGGGACTCCCACTCCCCTGGTTGCCCCAGGTGTTTAGTAAAGTGTGTCCCTAAGCAAATCACCTGCCCTTGCATGGGCTAATGATTGTTGTTGCCTTTGAGAAATGTTAACTTAAGCCAATGCTTGTTTTAAAACATGTGTAGGAATCTGGGGCACGTGTCAACTTGCTGTCTAAGCTTGTGGCAGCCTTATGACTCAGACTGGGTGTGGCCAGGTGGTTTAGACTGGGTGTGGCCAGGTGACTTAGACTGGTTGTGGCCAGGTGCTGCAGGTATTTAAAGCCACACCAGTCTTGAGGTGATTGCTTGCTGTCAAAGGTCTTTAGATGCAGAGTGGGATTCGCTGCTCCTCTGCACTTGTTCCTGAATTATCTATTCCACAGCCCAGCATTGTGGATGCCGATTCTAGAAAGGAAGAGATCAAGAAAATTAGCATCATAAAAGGTGGTGACGCGCTGCACATGCTTGAAAGGCTTCCTACCGGTTACCTTTGATAATTGATTGCCAGATGTTCAGATAGGCAGCGCGCACCAGAGGGGCATGTTATCACTGTCCTTGGTTACATGAATACCTGCTGTTTGATGAATAATAATGCTCATTGTTCTTCGATTGCAGTACAGATTTGAGCACGGGTTGGGCAATTGTTATTTTAACGATGTACTTGAGCATGTTTATTGCAGTTGAATTTTATGTAGCATTTTTGTGATACCAATCATTGCCTATGATAAAGAACACTCAGTGCCTGGCACATGCTAGTTTCCAAACGTGAATCAAAGGTCTGTTATTTCCATGTTCAATTGTCATTGTGATGTAACAGGGATGACACCAATTGCATACGAAAGTAAGCTTTAGGGGCAAATTTATACTCTGTTTGCGCCGGAATTGCGTCGTTTTTTTTTACGCAATTTCGACGCAAAACTAACTCCATATTTATACTTTGGCGTTAGAGGCGTCTAGCGCCAAAGTCCATGGAGTTTGCGTCATTTTTTAGCGTGGACACCTACTTTGCGTTAATGATATGCAAGGTAGGCGTTCCCGTCTAAAAAATTGACTCCGAGGCATGTGCGCCGTATTTACACTCCAGGGCAAAATTCACGCCCGGGAGTGGGCGGGTCAAAAAAAATGACGTATGACCGCTTTTGCGCCGTTTTTTAGCGCCTGGACAAGGCAGGCGTTAAGGGACCTGTGGGCTCGGAAGGAGCCCAGAGGTGCCCTCCCATGCCCCCAGGGATACCCCCTGTCACCCTTGCCCACCCCAGGAGGACACCCAAGGCTGGAGGGACCCATTCCAGGGACATTAAGGTAAGTTCTGGTAAGTATATATATTTTTTTTTTTGTGGCATAGGGGGGCCTGATTTGTGCCCCCCTACATGCCACTATGCCCAATGACCATGCCCAGGGGACAGAAGTCCCCTGGGCATGGCCATTGGGCAAGGGGGCATGACTCCTGTCTTTGCTATGGGGGTTGGGAGTCGAAAAAAATGGCTCAAATCGGGTTGAGGCGAAAAATTTGCCTCAGCCTTACTTGCCCCATTTTTTGGCACCCAAGCTCCATATCCCCCTACGCCGGCGCTGCCTGGTGTACGTCGTTTTTTTCCACGCACACCAGGCAGCGCCGCCGGCTAACGTCATTGATTAAATACGGCGCCCGCATGGCGCTTCAGAATGGCGTTAGCCGGCGCTAATTTTTTTTACGCAAAACTGCGTTAGCGTAGTTTTGCGTCAAAAAGTAGAAATATGACCCTTAGTACATTAACCCAATGCCCTTAGCGTGGTTAAAACACTGAACTGTGTTCTTGCTGATACTAAAATGCTGTGCTGCTTAGTCACTGAATATTTGAGAAATCTAAATGCTTAAGAATTGATTTTCATTAATTATCGCCTGTTATATGTGTATGACTATAAGTGTGACTGTGTTTTAGAAAGCCTCATCAAGACCCATTGAGCAAGACGTACACTGAATTTCTGGAACACTTTAATAGGTCTTCCAGTGGGGCCACATTGACTTGGGAACAAAGTGGCAATACATGTAGATAGTATAGAAGGCTAAACATTGTATCTGATTGCAGGTTCAATACTGTTTCTTGAAGATCCATAGAGGGAGGGGAGTGCCATCAAAATCTGGGAAGGGGACCTTGACAGATAAACCTAGTTTGTGGGAATTGGCAAAGAATATTTTTAATATATCGGTTACATGAAAAGTGTTATTTGACTAAATATTTAATTTGTCATAGGAGGTATCTGCTCTTTGTAGACCACTGCTAGCCATCTTGATCCTGCCAGGCAACACCTGTGTTTCTCTCTCTCTCTCTCTCATCCATCCTGAAATGTTCTTGTGCCACTCAAGTACAAGTAAGTGGGAGGCATGCAATGTCTAGGTGGGGTTGGGAACAAGCAACTTGGGTCAGCGTTGGGTCTCCGTGGGATGAACAGGTTAGTGCGTGACACCTGGTTTCAGGTCTCTTGACTCACTCTACAGAATTTCCTCCTCCCAGTTACCTTATGGGTGCCACTGACATCTCCTTCCTCCTGTTTGACAGCCAGCTGTCTCAGGCCCTGAATAGTGGGACAAGTCTTATGTCCCTGGCTCAAGTGCTTTATAAAGAGTCCACTTACTCCTTGAAGTTCTATCAAATTAGACAAGTCTCTCAAGACACCACCTTCATGTTCAGAGACCAGACCCTCCCCCTGAGGGTTAAGCTCTATCTGGCTCTGTGGACTTTTAGCAGAAGCCTACCCTTCCTTTTGGTACTAGGGATAGGGTCCATTGTCTCAGGATCCACAATCCCTTGTCTTTCCATGAAGGCCTTCAGTGCTCTAGTGGAGGCACAACCCATTCTGGGAAACCCAACACTGCTGCATCAGTCCTCCTCTCCACCTCTGCCCATGCAGAGGATTCAAGGTCATCATCAAATGGACACTTCACTGGGATGGTAGGGGAACACAGATACTTTCTTAAGGCCAGTAACCCCATCCCCACTCTAGGTCTACCACGGCTATGGGATGGGACTTTATCACCTTGTCACAGTTGACTATCTCATGCACCTCATCTGGTAAGATTTGGCTTGGGGAAACCAGTTTGACCATTGCCATAGTGATGCTGGCACCTGTATCCCGAAGGCCTGAACTTCCACCCTGTTGATTTTTGTACACTGCTTGTACTTTACTCTGACAGGCCACTAAACCAAAGGTGCAACTTTCTCACCACCTAGGAAAACTAATGTGACTTCAGTCATACCACCCCTTGCAATCCCTAGGGACAACTTACACCCCCATCCCTACGCTGGCTAACCCCTTGTGAATGTTACCAGTGGGTTCCTTTTTAGTTATTGCAGAATCACTCCTTTTGTTCCCTGGCAGCCTACAGTCAAAGCACACCGCAGTCTTTCAAAGGTCAAAGTTACTTTCCTGATACCCTCTCCCCTTTGATTAGGATATGGTTCTGGGCTTCCACCCTTAGCTTCTTTTGGGGACTCTTGGGCTTTTCTGACTTTTTAAACTTGCCCCCAGCTTTCCCTTGAAAGGGGACCTGTCCTCCCTTTTTATGTTCACCACCTAAGGACTTTTATATACCCCAGTGCCTACCCACTCATCAGCTATCTTCCCCAGCTCTCTAGAGATAGATAACCTGGAATCTATACTGGTGTAACTTCTCTGAGGAACAATTTGGTAAGTATTTGATCTTTAACCATTAAGTTGTACAGCCTTCATAGGTATCGACCTTGTTACGCTTAATCCAGCCATCTAGTGACTTCAGAGAGGCATGTACAAATTCATCACATGTCTTTGCTGCTCCCTTCTTTTTGCTTCAAAAAATGTGCCTGTACTCTTCTGGGGTGAGGCCAAAGAGCTCAATCAGTGTGTCCATCATGTGAGTGTAAGACTTTGCCACCTCCCATCCTCCAGTGTCAGTAGCCTGACAGTTGGAATGAATTCCCACAATAAGGACCCCCAATTGTGTGCACTCACCCTTCTCACCCTTCTCATCCTAAAAGCTCTTTCATAGTATGCTTGACACTTATCAATATCATTCCTCCCTACATTATTTAGTAGGGGTGAGTGAAACATTCCACTCGACCAGTGGAATTTGCTGCGTTTTTCCCACTCCATGCACCGCTTTCTGTAAAACTCTGCCAACCACCATGTGATAGAGTTTTCTCAAGCGGGGTGTCCCAACATTATGCTGGCGAGCAAGAATGTGCGTCCCCTAGTGTGAATTTCAGGTGCTAGAATGCCTGCTGGAGAGATTTGTCATGCAGACAGTAGAGACAGAATGTGAACGCTAGCGTTGTGAAAGCTGCTGCTTGAGTAAAAAAATCCACTCAAGCAGCAGAAAGAAGCAGCGCTCTCTGGCACTTTATTTGTGCTGATTTTACCATGTGGAAGAAGTTTCTGGAGCTAAAAATCTGTGGAAGCAGCACGATGTGCCCAGTTCTGCCCACTCACAGAACTCTGCTCTAAGCTCGTTGATCCTCAATGTGAGTATGGTGTCCAAAACGTCTCCCTGGTTCTCCATCTTTGAAGACTTTAAGGAAACATTTTTTGCAAACTTTGTACCTTTTCTTCTTGGAAAGAAGGTGCCTTTTAACAAAACATGGCAGTCTCAGAAAAATGTTTTCGCAATGTCGACTTGGATATTTTATTTCAGTGGTCACTGACCATTAATTTTATGTTACAGCTGAAAATAATTTTTGAATACCACCAGTAGGCACCAATATGAGAATTTGGGTGAACTAGGTGATATGGCTGTGGGGCATTATCTGGCGGTACACTCACAAATACCATCTTGGGTCCAGTCAGGCTTGTTTACATTCCTGGGTAGCTGTGGCTGCGAGCAGTGAGGATTAGCAAAGCAACTATATGTAAAGCATTTGACAGCACCAAACAACAAAATAAAGCAGCACATGACAAAAAGACACCAATTTATGAAAATAGAGTAAATATTTATGAATATTTATAGACCTTCATGAACAAAATCCACAGAAATGTTCCGAGATGCATATTTTTTGAGATATTATCACTTTTAATCACAACTGCCGACAAGCACTGGCCAACAAAAACTTTGGAACTTTTGGAAAGTTTGAAACAGTTAGAATGGCTACTCCAATCCTGGTTAGGTGACCACATTCAGCAGGACACAGGTCTAGGGGGCCAGAGTGGACACTTCGCATAATTACCTCAACAACAGAGAGTTTTTGAAGAAAAATCTAAACTTTAGAGGGAAACCGCATAGACATCAGTAGAGTGGTCCTGATGCTGAGGGATGCAGGCAAAATATGCTCAAAGATGCTTCAGTTGTGGTGTGATCGAAAGGGGTGTCTTTATGGGTGCTCCTCAGTCCACAGGTTTAGTGGGGCACAGAGATATGGGTCCCTGGAAGTCCTCAATGTTGTAGTAACAGGCAAGTGATGCTGGGTTACTGGTCAGTCTACACAGCACTTTTAGTGAAATCCTTAGGTGGGGCTAGTGTCCCTTGGTTGCAACAAATCTGGACTTGGATGTCACTCCCAGGTCAGACAGACTCAGGTGCATATTTTTGCTACCTTGGATTTGTCGTCTTGGGTGCCAGAGACTGGTAACTACAAAACATCTGGAGTGGCTATCAACTTGTTGATTTGGGCTACTTCAGCTCTTGTGTCTCTGGAACTGGTTCCTGGCAATTGTTGTGTAGGCCCTCATTATCCTAATAAGGCTGCAGGATTTGGGCGTCAGAATCACCTGAACTGTGGGGAACTGAGCTCTGATCCACACCATGTGACAACTGTCAACCTAATCCAGGTTTCCAGCTAACTAGCAGTGTCTCACCTCACACAAGAGCAGGGGTGATTTGTGGCAACCGGGTGCATGACAAGATTGACTTCTCATGGGAAATCGTGGTGCATCAGATCTCATCCTTTTCTCTCAGTTACATTAGTCTCACACATGCAAAGACAAATAGAGGCAGATAATGATTCAATAGGGTTTATTGAATTAACTGCATCTTAGATAAAATGGCATGAATTGTAATAACTAGGATGATAAAACACGCTAAAAGCAAAATGGTGACAAGAAGAGTGAAACATAAAACTGTCCCATAATACTGTCACTATGCGTAATACATTTGGTTCCAACCTATGCTATGTTACAGCACAGCGAGATAAGGCCTAATCCGCCATCAGGTTTCCCCACTGGGAATGCATCATTCCCCATACCTGAGCAAGGAGGCCTGTTGTCTAGAAAGACACCATCCCCATGTAGGCCAGGGATCCGGTAGTCTAAGCAAGCAGCCGTAGCAAAGGCAATCAGCAATCAGCATGTGGTTGTGGTCTTCTGGCTGGAATGTCCCTCTAACGTGCATGAGGCAGTGAAGTGTTTTTATAATAAAAACAGCTGATGTTCTGAGAAAATGTCCCCACGTAAGAATGTGTATGTTTCTGTGAATGTTGGAGACACAGCATACCACTTTTCCGGCAACCCTATCTTGCTGTAGCCTTGAGGAAAGCACAAAGTGAAAAGAATGTCTTGCTAAAGATGCAATGCTTTCCTACGCGAAAGAGCAACTAGATAAAGAAAATAAAACAGCACTGCAAGTGTGGCTTGTGCTAGAAAAATAAAATGAAGATGAATAAAATGTAGCTGGGCTAAAGTGCACAAGAGGCAGGCCTAGTTGCTAAAATAACATGTCTAAAAGACATGGCTAAAATATCTATACAACAAGATCAAACGACTGATCCTCAGAGTACTTGGAGTCACTGCTGTAGGTCAGGGCTGAGAATCGACTGTTCCCAGAGCCAGGAGCCTCAGGAAGAGTCCAAACATTACTAGCCCAAAGGGCAGCAGGATCAGTTCTTCCAGTGGTGCAGACTCTCTTTGTGCAGGTCCAAGGGCATCTGGGCAGTCCTTATTCGGTCTTCTCTCCAGTTCCAGTTTTATAAGAGGGTCAGAGTGCCAGGGGTGACATATTTATTCCAGGAAAGAGCCCAAAGGTGACCACACAGTTACTAGCCAATGAGCTTCTGGGTCCCCTCCTACCTAATGACAAGTTTCTGTGATGTGCAGCATCTGGCTATCACGGAGTGCCATATTCTTGCCCCATTCAAGATGGCATGACCCTTCCTTGGATGTTTAGGAGTTTGGTAGCCTACCCTGGAGCTGTGGCTACCAGAGGGCTACACACCCATGGTAGAACTGGTTTGGAGGGAGAGTTTTCTCTCCTTGACCCTGTCTCCACTTTGTCTGCAGGAATGAAAAGCATCCTGCTCAGTGGTGTTGGTGCTGCTTCCCTCAAAAAGGTGGTTTCACGTTTGAAGCTCGCCTTTTGGGCTAACACCCTGATTGGCCATCATGTGAGAAGAGGTGACTCATTGCCTGTACTTCTGTGCTGGGGAGTCATTCACACATCTCCCCAGGTGGGTAGAAAGCTGTCTGTGTGCCAGGGCCTTTGTGAGACTGCTGGGCTAGTTGGAATAAAGAGTGTCAACTTTCTAAGCATTCCTTACCTTTAATCATGGTAGTAAACCGGGGCATCAGGGCAGGTTTAATGCCACTATTAACTTGTTACCTTACATGACCATGTTAAGTAGTACCATTCAGGAGTTAACCAGGCTGGGGTACCAACTGTTAACCCTGTGTTAGTCAATGGAGCTACTAACTTTATCCACAGCAAAACAACAATTTAGAAGTGTTGCTGTTAAAACATGTTAAAAACAAATATGCGTTACTTAACAATAGAGCTCTATAGGTCTTCCTTAGGGGAGACATACATATAGCGTTAAGGGATAGGGTGGCTTTTCCATTGGTGTGAATGGCAAAGTCATACTGGCAGTGAAAACAATGTCCTTCCAATCTGCAGTGGCAGACTAGGGGCCATTTTGTACTTTGTACAAATAGTGCTGCTACCTTGAGTGGACACTCTGCCTTACATGTCCTGGGTACCTTACATGTCCTGGGTACCATATATTAGGGTCTCCTAAGTTAGTCAGTCCTTGCCAGTTGGATGTATCCAATTTAGCATGTAACTTGTATAAGTTCAGAACACTGGCACTGATGTCTGGTTATCAGGCCTTAGTGCCCTTTCAGAGTTGAACAAACAGAAGCATCAGTCAAAACATGTAGAGGTGAACATGCAAAAAGAGCCATTTCCTACACTTACTTTCTTATGCCTACTACCCCTCCTGTGGTATATGCCATCATCCAGGACTTTCCTGCCTCCTCTCTTCTGGGCTTTTCTTTCAATCTGATTCCAGGTATAAGCCGTCTCTCTGCAATCAGCCGAGAGGCTTTGGTGTCTCAGCACCAGGGGTTGGACTTCCTCTTTTTCTTTTCCCTTGTGGGTTCCAGGTCAAGGTTTGCCTGGTGGTGTTTGATGCAGTCTTGCAGAGGGTGTGACTTATCCAACCTTAGGGCCTGATTACAACTTTGGAGGACGGTGTTAAACCGTCCCAAAAGTGACGGATATACCACCTACGGTATTACGAGTTCAATAGGATATAATGGACTCGTAATACGGTAGGTGGTATTTCCGCCACTTTTGGGACGGTTTAACACCGTCCTCCAAAGTTGTAATCAGGCCCTTAGTGTCTTTTCATGATTTCTTTATGAGCAGGGTGTTGGAAAGTCTGTAGATTTGGAAAATGTTCCTCAGTCAGGTATTAATGAAGGTGTGGACTGTTGTTCCCAAGGTTTCTGCTCCATACAGAAGGAGAGATTTTTTTGTTGGTATTGAAGAGTCTGATCTTGCTTTGCAGCCTTAGATATTTGGAGCTCCGTATCTTCTTTGCCTTAATGAAGGCAGTCCTTGCTTTGCTGGCTCTTTCCTTGATGTTAGCGTCTGTTCGCCCTGCTGGTTTATGTCACTCCCCAAGACGGTGAAGGCCTCAACCTCTTCCAGTGCATTGCCTGCAAGAATGACTGCAGTTCTGCTGTACATGTTAGCCTTCAGGATCTTGGTTTCTCCGCTGTGAATGTTGAGATCAAGTTTTGCTGACTTGGCTGCCTCCTTGTTGTTCTTCTCTTGCATCTCCATATGGATACGGGAGAGAAGGGCCAGGTTGTCTGCAAAGTCCAGGTCATCAAGCTGCATCCGAGGTATCCACTGGATCATATTTCTTCTTCTTGCTGTGGATGTCTTCAGGATCCAGTCTATGGCCATCAGGAAGAAAAAAAGTCAAGAGCAAGCAACCCTGGCAGTCTCCGGTCCTCACTTGGAAGGCTTCGTCCATGGAGTCATTCTCCATGGACTCTTTTGCAGGTCATTCCCTTGTAAAAGTTCCTGATGATTCCTACCAGTTTATCTGGCACATGGTGGTGGTAGTGGTGAAAGAGTTTTCAAAGGCCCTCTCTTTCCATGCTGTTGAATACCTTCTCATAGTAGATGAAGTTGATATAGAGGGGGGAATTCCAGTCCATCAACTGCTTAATGATGATGTGCAGTGCTGCAATCTGGTATGAACAGGATCTGTCTTTGTGGAAACCAGTTTATTGATCTTGCAAATGAGCATCAACTTGCTCCTTCATTCTGTTCAGGATAATTTTGTTGAACACTTTGCCTGGGGCTGATAGAAGAGTTATCCTTCCAGTCTGACGCACCTATCTTTTTACCATATCCTTCCATACATGGGGTAGAGCAGATCTACTGATGTTTCAATATCTGCCTTCAGTCCCTCTGCAGGAATGTTGTTGGGTTATGCTGCCTTACCATTTCTCATATGTTTGATGGTTTGCTATATTTCTTCCTTGGTAGGTCTGCAACAGTCGATTATTAAGTCTTTGTCAGCTGGCTCTATGTCCCCGGTGGAGACTGAGGCACAGACTAGTTCAACAGATCTGCAAAGAGCTTCACCCATCTCTGTTGTTGGCCAACAATGAAGACAGTGACATTATTGTTGTTGGATCTCTATTGGATTTGGTTTTGTTTGCATTTTTGGGTTTTTTTGGAAAAATATTTTTCCCGTTGTCAGTGGATTACTATTTTTGACTACATGGAGACAGAGGAAGATTTGCATCCTCACAATGATAACCCTTTTTATTTCATTTCTTTTGGGAGGGATATCTTATATGTTATTATTTGTGTAAATATTATGTGATTGTTACTTTTACTTGTGTGGTTTATGTGTTATAATAATTTTGTGTGATTGATAGAGTTTGTTTATAAAGTTTTAGCTGGTGATGGTCATATTTTTTGTTGAAATAATTTGTCATTATTCAGTCTTCATTAACATTGGATTTTTATTTAATTTTAGACTGATAAAATATTTGATTTATTATGTATAAAAATGATTTGTCATGTTGGTTTAGATGTGTTTGTTTTTCGGGACTTTGGTAGGTTACTATTAATTTTATAATATTCTTTTGGCTATTATTTCTAAGTAATCTACACCTTTGTTATTTATGAAGTTTGACTTTAAATTGTAGCCTGTTGTGCAGTCTTTTGGTAGGTTTACTAAGTACAGATTGCTCTATTTGTAGTTGTTTATAGCTTTGCGGTTTTTGTAATGCTTCTGTGAATTGAGTGTGAGTATACGTTAGGTTCTGCCTAGTGTGACTTTGAAGGCATAGTACCTTCCTTACTGTTTTGTTTGTTTTGGCTTCCTGTGCCTGGGTGCTGTCATAGACATTTCACCTTGGTATTTGAAATTTGGGTTGGGTTCTGTGTCCGGGCGATGCAGTCTGCCAACACAAGTGTCTTTCAAATAACCCATTAGGGGGCTTAGTTTGTCTTAATTTTGTTGGTAGAAAGGGCCTTCTAGTAGCAAAATGCAGTGATTAGCTACATCTGTGACAGGACATAGGCTAGGGCTATCATTTGTTTTTTATTTCAAAGCCAAATTGGCTGCTTATGGAATAATCTACACTTAGTGCAGATTGTGGAAGGTGTCCCAATATGCTTTGAATAAAATGATAGTAACACCCTTGTATGGCTATGTGGGGGTACATTTCTAAAATGGTTTGCATCATGGCTTGCTCAAAGTTTATGATTATTTTTTTGGGGGTAGTAGCAATTTGCTTTATGTTTAATGTGGTTTAAACATTTGGCCTAAGTAGTGGTTTGTTCATTTGGTAGTAGGGCATATAGAAAAAGGATAGTTGTGTTTGACATTCAACATTGTTAGACCTGGCATCCTTGGCGTGGTTTCCGCTGATGTTTTGCCTTCCGACTTCCTGTTTGCTTATTTCATTTTTCCTGGCTTTAGGACCCTGGGCATTTTAACCACAGCTGACCAGTGATGAAATGAATGTGCTCTTTTCCCAAAACATAACAGTGTCTTATCCACAACTGGTATATTAATTTACTTATAAGTCCCTAGTAAAGTGCAATACTTGTGCCCATGGCCTGTTCATTAAATGCTACTAGTGGGCCTGCAGCACTGATTGTGTCACCCACTGCAGTAGCCCTTCAGACATGGCTTGGGCCTGCCATTGCAGAGCCTGTTTGTGCAGTTTTAAACTGTCATGTCAACCTGGCTAGTTAACCCTCTTGCCAGGCCCAAACAGGGGAATAGCTTGGTTAGTAAGATTTCTGCATTGGCATATATTGTTAAAATATCAATCAATCGATCAGAATTTGTATAGTGCAGCACTATCACCCTTAAGGGTATCAGGGCACTGAGGGTGCAATGTCTCTGTGAAACATCCACATCGTGGGTCTCCTTCTGGAATCCGCTGGGGAGGGAGCTGCTCGGAGGTGAAGGGGTAGGCTGTTCCATGACTTGGATGTGATGTAAGATAAGGAGCAACCTCTGGGGTGTGTATGCGAGGGCAAGCAAGGTGGAGCTCAGGTGACTTTCGGAGAAGTGGAAGCTTAGACAAGGGTTGATGTAGGAAGGTCCTTGGTTGTCTAGAGCTTTGTATGCAAGCATGAGGATCTTGAAATGGCATCTCTTCTGGATCAGGAGCCAGTGAAGGTTTTTGAGGTGAGGGGTGATGCTTATCCTCTTGGGGAGGTTCAGGATGAGTCTGTATGCGGTGGTCTGTATGGTCTGGAGTCTTTTGAGGAGCTGGGTGGGAATTCCGGCACAGAGAGCGTTGCCGTAGTCGAGGAAGCTGGTGATGAGAGAGTGTGTAACAGTCCTTCTGGTGTTGGTTGGGATCCATCTAAAGGTTCGATAGAGCATGTGGAGGATGTGTAAGCAGGAAGAGGCAATTTGACTTACTTGTCATAGCATGGATAGTTGGCTGTCGAGGATAAGGCTGAGGTTGCGTGTGTGGTCCGATGGAGTGGGTGCTGCTCCATGTTCTGCTGGCCACCAGCTCTGGTCTCATGCAGAGGTGGTCTTACTGAAGATCTGGACTTCATTTTTATCAGAGTTTAGTTGGAAGCAGATGTCTCTCATCCATGTTATTACGTTAGTCATAACGTTGAGTGAGGCGGGTTTGGCATTGTGGGGGTCCTCAGTCAGCGAGAGAATCAGTTGAGTGTCATCGGTGTAGGAGATTATGTTGAGTCTGTGGGATCTGACGATGTCTGTGAGGGGAGTCATATATATGTTAAATAGGGGGGGGCTGAGGGATCATCTTTGGGGTATGCCACATGCAATGTTCTTGGCTGTGGAGGTGAAGGGAGGAAGACAGATGCTCTGTGTGTGACCTGAGTGGAAAGAGGTGAGCCACTTGAGGGCATTTTGCTGGATGTCAATGTTGTGGAGTCTGCTGAGGAGAACGTGGTGGGAGAATGTGTCGAATACTGCAGAGAGATTGAGGAGGATTAGGGCTGCTGTTTCTCCTCAGTTGAAGAGGGTCCTGATGCCGTCGGTGGCAGTGATAAGTGCGATCTCTGTGCTGTGGTTGGCCCAAAATCCTGATTGTGAGGTGTTGAGTAGGTGTTTTAGTTCCAAGAATTTAGTGAGCTATTGTTTGATGGCTTTCTTGAGTGCTTTGGCTGAGTAGATGAGCAAGGAGATCGGTCTGTAATTTTTGAGGTTGTTGGGGTCGGCAGATGTTTTCTTTAGGACAGGTCTGACCTCCGCGTGGTTCCATCCTTCAGGGAAGGTTGCCATGGAGATGAAGGTGTTGAGAATGATGGTTAGTTCCATGCTGAAACAGTTGGTTCCGAAGCTGAAGAGACGGTGGGGGCAGGGGTCGGTGGGTGCCCTGGAGTAGACAGACAACATGATGGCTGAGGTGGTCTGAGTGGTGATGGGGACCAGGCAGTTATTGTGCGGCTGGTGTTCACTGGTTGAGAAAGGATGTCCAGGCTGAATGTGGTAGGTTGGGGGCAAAGGTTGATGTATATGCTTGTGATTTTGCTGTGGAAGTAGTCTGAGACGGTATCACAGAGTTCTTAGGATGGATGGATGGTGGTCCCTGTGGCTGATGAGTTGGATAATTCCTTGATGATTTTGAGGAGTTCTGTCGTGTGGTGGGCTGTGATGTCGATGCAGGGGGTGATTGCTGCTCTCTCTGCCTTTATGTGGTGGTGGTATATGCTAAGGGCTGCCCTATGAGCAGCTCTATTGGGGGGTCATTACACATACGCCACCTCTTCTTGAGTCTTTGGCAGTTGCATTTGGTGCCTCTTAGCTCAGGAGTGCACCATCTGATCTACTTGGAGGTGTTGTTAATTTTTGCTGGCCTTAGCAGGGTGACTCTGTTGGCACATTCAGTGATCCAGGCAGTGAAGTTCTGGACAGCCTGGTTGAGGTCTGCTGCGGGCTCGGGTTGCAAAGTGCCTAGGGCCTGAGTCCATTGGGTCTCAGTTACCTTGCCCCAGCTCTGGTGGGGGTGCTGGGGTGCTTGGAGATGGTGTGCTGGGCATAGACAATGGTAAAGTGAGTGACCTCATGGTCTGACCAGGTGAGATCTGTGACATGTGTGACATCACGCTAAAAGCAGGGTGCATTAGAGGGGCCTAAGGGGAACTGGAAAGAGGGAGGACTGTGGATTGATGGGAGTACTACATGAGAGAACACTTCGGCCCTCATTACAACCCTGACGGCCGCCAACATACCGTGTCCACGGCAGAAATCCGCAACAGGTATTATGACCCACACTGAGAATTCCGCCACTATCAGACACCCACACAATTCCGCCACACCAAAGGTCAGTGATAAACTGGTGATAGCAAAACCCACACCGTTATGCCAACAGGAATACGCCCACAATATCACGACCCACGAATCAACACGGCGGTCATTCAACCGCAGTAAACCATTGGCGGTACACACCGCTGCGCACAAAATACACACACACTTACAAAACTACACCACATTGGACAATTCAAACTGCACACACCTGACACACATACACACACCACACCCATACACCCAATCCAATATAAAACACACATACACATTACCCACAACCCCTTACACTGAAAATTTTTGAAGAAGCAGAGAGAGAGGAAATAAATCAAAGACCACACCAGCATCCAGAGGCACACAACACCATCACTCATACACCATCCATGCACAACACAACACACACCCCAACACATCACCCCACACGTCACATCAACCATCACCTCACACATCACTCACACAACATCATGGCACCTTAAAGACACCCCAGGTTTTCTGAGGAGGAGCTCAGGGTCATGGTGGAGGAAATCATCCAGGTAGAGCCATAGCAATTCGTATCACAGGTGCAGCAGACATCCCTTGCAAGGAAGATGGAGCTATGGCGGAGAATTGTCGACAGAGTCAACACAGTGGGACAGCATCCAAGAACAAGGGATGACATCAGGAAGAGGTGGAATGACCTACGGGGGAAGGTGCGTTCCATGGTATCCAGACACCAGGTAGCCATACAGAGGACTGGCGGTGGGCCCCCACCTCCTCCCCCACAACTAACAACATGGGAGGAGCAAGTCTTAGCAATAATGCATCCTGAGGGCCTCGCAAGAGTAGCAGGAGGACTGGACTCTGGTAAGACATATCTTTGCTATTATATCCCCCCACCCTACCTGCATGCCATCACATATTCCCACCCTCACCCTCACTCCCATGACTCCACCATCCCCCACACACCCCACCACTTCCACACCCAAGCCTTGCATGCAACAACAATGCATGGACACCCATCACAGACATGCATGGACACCCATCACCAAAGCATGTCCAATAGAGAAACACACCCAGGGCACACAATCACCGCTCACACAAGGGTCAAGGCAATAGTGCAAGCACAGTAACAGAGGGAAACACACCCATTACACAAGATGGCACAAACAGATAAAATAACAATGCATTTACACCCCAACAGGACACCTACCCAACGTCACAGGACAGGAGGTGCCAGCCATATTCAGTCCCCTCACAGAAGAGGCCCACAGTGACAACAGCATCTCTGCACGCCTGGATCAAGATGAGCAGCCTGGCCCATCAGGGACCTCTGGACAGTCTGTTCCCCTGCCACAGTCCCAAGCCACCACAGAACCTCCCCCCTCAGGAAGCACCACCACAGCACCCACCCAGCAGATACATGCCACTGTCCCCAGGACACGTCAATCAGCAGTGTGTCCACCACTACAGGGACCCCAGGAAAGCCCACTAACCCAGGACGTTCAGGGACCTGGGGTCAGTGGCAGTGGGCACACAGTTCAGGGGACGGAGGCACAGGACAACAGGGAAGCTAGGAGGACAGGCCCAGGGAACCGACCCTCCACGAGGCACTATCAAACATTATGGGAGCATGCCACCATTCCCAGGAGACCATGGGCACGGTACTGGACAAGTTTCAGGAAACCTAGTGGCTGCAGGAGGGACAATACATGGGGATCAGGGAGGACCTCACCAACATCTACACCATCCTGGTCACCAAAGCAGGGGTGTTGGTTGACATAGGCAAGACTATGAGGGAGGCAGTGGCACAACAAAGGGCCCCTGACACTAGCCAAATCGAGGAACAGCCCTCCACCTCTGCCGACGCTAGTGGCCAGGAGGCCCCGCCACAGGAACAACAGCCCACCAACACCCCACACCCTGCAGAAGGAGAACCACCCCGCAAACGGTCCCTGCAATCCAGGCAGAAGACAGAGAACATTGCCAAGACCTCCGCCAGGAAATAGGACCCTCCTGATTGTCACCCTTCTGTCCCACTATGTCACCCTGTCCACCTTGAACTGCTATTACTCCCCTTCCTATGCCCCATTGGACAATGCACCTGTGATACCAAGAGACTGGACTCTACTATAGACCTTCCTCCACCATCACCCCAGCCCCTTCCACATACCCCTATACACATTAGCCCCTAAATAAACACCCTTGAATCACAAACCGATCTGGAGTCAGTCTGTTCTTTCACAAATGTATTATTACAACATCACCAACAAATATCAATGTAAATGTTCATTTGCTCATACCAATGTATGACAGTTGTTGGGCAGCAGTACATATAGCAGAAGGCAGAATGAGGTACCCATATCTGAAAAATTGAAAGCCAAAGGGAACTGTCAGTGTACATAGACAGAGGAGAAGAGGCTGACTTATACAATGTCCTACAGTAGTCAGAAATGTGAGGAGCAGTGACAGTCTCTTACCTGTGTGTCACTGGAAGTACTGCATGATGATGTTATTCGGTTGTCAATATCTTCTTCCTCTGCCTCATCTTCCTCACTGTCCACAGGCTCCACCGCTGCCACAAGACCATCATCAGGACAATCCTCCTGCAGAAAAGGCACCTGGTGCTGCAATGCCAGTTGTGCAACATGCAGCATGCCACGATTATCTGGCACACCTTCTTCGGTGAGTAGTATAGTTAGATGGAGGCACCGGAATCTGGCCTTCAGGTGGCCAAACGTCCTCTCAATAATACGCCTAGTTCGCCCATGTGCCTCATTGTAGCATTCCTCTGCCCTTGTCCTGGAATTTCTCACTGGTGTCAGTAGCCATGAGAGGTTGGGGTAATCAGAGTCACCTGCAAATGTCGAGGGATAACTGTTAGACACACACTAACCCTTAGGGATTACCCCATACCCAGACACCTACTCATACTGTGTGGGGACCTTGGGCTCACCTATTAGCCACATACAGTGTCTCTGGAGTTGGCCCATCACATAAGGGATACTGCTATTCCTCAAAATGTAGGCATCATGCACAGAGCCAGGATGCTTGGCATTCACATTAGAGATGTACTGGTCCGCCAAACATACCATCTGCACATTCATCGAACTGTAGCTTTTTCGATTTCTGTACACTTGTTCATTTCTGCGGGGGGGGACAAATACCACATGTGTACCATCAATGGCACCAATGATGTTGGTGGTAAGTCAGCTTTCACTCTGGGCAAATCCTCAAACTGGCAGAAACACGATGTAGCCGTGCATGTGTTTCAGCACGGCAGACAACACTCTGGTCAACACGTTAGAAAACATTGGCTGAGACATCCCAGATGCCATGGCCACTGTAGTTTGAAAGGAGCCACTTGCCAGGAAATGGAGCACTGACAGGACCTCCACTAGAGGAGGGATTCCTGTGGGATGGCGGATAGCTGACATTAGGTCTGGCCCCAATTGGGCACACAGGTCTTGGATTGTGGCACAATCAAGTCTGTAGGTGATAATGATTTGTCTGTCTTCCATTGTCGACAGGTCAACCAGGGGTCTGTACACCGGAGGATGACGCCATCTCATCATCTACCCCAGTGGATGTGCCCTATGGAGGAGAATGGTGAGCAGAGGGTCATGTACCACATAGGTTGCACAAGTGTATTTGCAGTAATGTGAGTAAATCCGTGTGTGGCGTAGTTTGTCCGTATCGCTGCCAAATTTTGCTGTGACGCAGTTAGGTGCCATACCATGTGCCCCCCTGAAATGGCTGCTGCCTGACCTATGATGAGGGACAAGGGGAAACGAGGTAACTGCGCTGGCATTGAGCAGCGTCGCAGTAGGCGGTCGAAGACCGCAGCACATTTCAGCATTGGTTATCATTGGGCCCTATGGATTCCAGGAGCCAAAGACGATGTACACTGGCGGTGACGGTACGCACCGCCGCAGACGTGACTGCCATTTTCTATTTGTTCACTCACTTGATACCTGACCTTCAACAGGAGAGGACCTACACTGCAAGTGCTGCTGTGACCTCAGTCTGGAAGCGACAATGGCTCGAGTGTCTGGGGAAAGGGCCCCTACCTTCACCGCGGAGGAGTTGGAGAAACTGGTGGATGGGGTCCTCCCCCAGTACAAGCTACTCTATGGTCCTCCAGACAAACAGGTGAGTACACTGTGAGCATGATGCGTGGACAATGCCTGTTTGGAGTGGTGTGGATGGAAGATACATGTGGGGGGGCTGAGGCCTGCATGTGAGGATGGTGAGTGTATGTGCGTCAGGGCATGGGTGGGAACTGGTGGGCAATGAGTATGACGGTCTGGACGGATGAGTAATTTCCTTTCCTCCTGTACCTTTCCTCTAGGTCAGCAACAACCAGAAGAAGGGTATTTGGCGTGCCATCGCCAAGGAAGTGCAAGCCCTGGGGGTCTATCATAGACGGAGCACCCACTGCCGCAAGAGATGGGGGGACCTGCACCGCTGGAGCAAGAAGATGGCGGAGGCCCAGCTGGGGCTGGCCTCCCAACATGGAAGGGGTGCCCGTCGCACCATGACCACCCTGATGTTCCGGATCCTGGCGGTGGCATATCCGGAGTTGGATGGGCGCTTGAGGCCATCACAGCAGCCACAAGGGGGTGAGTACAGTGTCATGAAGCTGACTCTGCGCACTTTATGAAGTATCTGGGTGGGGGATGTGGGCTGTGGGTTCCCCTAGGCCAGGGCGAACTTGGTAGGGTAGGTCCCTTGTTTGGCAGGCTCTGAGGCACTCCAACCACAATATTTTTTGTGGGCATCTACAACTGGGCAGGCTCCTGTGGGTTCCAGGTGTGCAGCAAATGGTGTTAGGTATAGTACCCCATGGCCTGGTAAATTTCCTACTAACTGCTATTGCATGGCCTAGTTCATAGGGCTGCTCCCTTTGTGTTGTGTCTGCCAACAGTAGTGGTGTTGCTGGCATTGACCATGTGTGCTTTCTGTCTTTCCCCCCCTTCTTGTTTTGTCACCCTGTCCTTGTCTGCATTAGCATCATCTGGCAGAGGAGCAGAGGCACCGGCGACGGAGGGAGCTGCATCCCACATGGCCCTGGAGGGTGAATCTACATAGGGTGAAGGCACCAGTGGGACAGAGGGCGAGGGGAGCTCCACGACGGGGACAGCCAGGGATACCAGCGACTCCTCCTCTGATGGAAGCTCCCTGGCGCCCCTCAGCGTGTTTCCCGAGCCCGCTCACCCCGGAGGGTGGGCATCTCCTTCGCCCAAGGAACCTCAGGCCCTGCCCCAGCCAGCCCGATTATATGACGGAACACCGAATTAAAAACAACTACTAACCTTAACAACGAGGTCGGAACACCGACCTCGTCCTTACTACTAATGATTTTACCACGAATGCCTTAACAACGATATTTCGTTGTAAAGGCATTCCCGATAAAATCATTAGCAATAGGCACCATTCACCCTACATCCCTCACCCCACCCCCCCAACCCCACCCCAAAACCTAAAACCCCCTGACCCCCCACCCACTCCCCTAAACCAAAAACACCCCACCCCCCAACCCCACCCTAAAACCTAAAACGCCCTGACCCCCACCCACTCCCCAAAATCAAAAACACCCCACCCCTGACCCCCCACCCACTCCCCAAAACCAAAAACGCCCCACCCCTCAACCCCACCCTAAAACCTAAAACCCCCTGACCCCCCACCCACTCCCCAAAACCAAAAACGCCCCACCCCCCAACCCCACCCTAAAACCTAAAACCCCCTGACCCCCCACCCACTCCCCAAAACCAAAAACGCCCCACCCCCCCAACCCCACCCCAAAATCTAAAACCCCCAGACCCCCCACCCCCTCCCCAAAACCAAAAACGCCCCACCCCCCAACCCCACCCTAAAACCTAAAACCCCCTGACCCCCCACCCACTCCCCAAAACCAAAAACGCCCCACCCCCCCAACCCCACCCCAAAACCTAGAACCCCCTGACCCCCCTCCCCAAAACCAAAAACGCCCCACCCCCCAACCCCACCCCAAAACTTAAAACCCCCTAACCCCCCACCCCCACCCCCTCCCAAAAACCAAAAACGCCCCACCCCCCCAACCCCACCCCAAAACCTAAACCCACCACTTACCTTCCCCAACTCCCTTCTTTGTACCTTAACCACGCATGTTCGTTGTTCAGAACATTCGTAGTTAAGGCACAAAAATACGAAGTCGTGGTTAAAAAAAGCGTTGTTACGCTTTCGTTAACCACGACTTTCGTAATAAATAAGTCTTAAAAAAGGATGTTTCCCAGCCAGCCCTGCTGCCCTCAGTGAGGAGGCTATTGACCTCCTGGGATCCCTCACTGTTGGACAGTCTACCATTCTGAATGCCATCCAGGGTGTTGAGAGGCATTTGCAACAAACAATTGCATACCTGGAGGGCATTCATTCTGACGTGGCAGCCCAACAGAGAGCATTTCAGGCTCTGGCCTCAGCACTGATGGCAGCCATTGTCCCTGTGTCCAGCCTCCCCCTCTCCCTCCAACTTTCACTACCCAGACCCAATCCCCTCTACCTCAACCTATCCCAAGCACACCATCAGACCAGCATGCACACACATAAACACACAAAAGTGCCTCAGGCAAACATAAGCACCACACATCCCACAGGCACTCACACAAGCACCATACCCATGCACACATACCAACATCCACTTTCTCCACTGTGTCCCCCTCCTCCACGTCCTCCACCTCCCTCCCAGTCTTGTCTCCACTCACACCTGCATGCACTACATCATCAGCCACTGCCTCCATCACCAACACGCCCATCACTACACACCGCTCACGGGCAATCACCACCCCCACTACCATTCACACGTCCCCTGTGTCCTCTCCCAGTGTGTCTGTAAGCCCTCCTCCCAAAGTACACAAATGCAGGCACGCACCCACTAAACAGCCATCCACCTCACAACAGCCTCCAACCCATGCACCTTCACCCAAACTCAAGACGTACACCTCCCACAACCACTACCTCTTCCTCCACTCTCACACCCCCTCCATCTTCCTGTCCCAGAGTGTCAAAAAAACTTTTCCTAGCAAACATTAACCTCTTCCCTACACCTTCCCCACCCTCGTCCTTCCCCTAGGGCCAGGATGTCTAGATCCCAGCCTAGCACCTCAGCCACCAAATCTGCATCTGCTGTGGTCCCTGCTACTCCAGGACGGTCTAAGGGGGCACCCGTCCGAGCTGCCAGTGTGCCACCAACAGAAAAGAACGACCACCCTATTCCACCACCTGCAAAGGTCAAAAAGGGGTCGGCTTCCAGCAGGGGACAGTCACACCACCCACCCAGCAAGGCCTCGCCCAAACACGGAGTGGACAGTGCCAAGGTCCCTGCAGCGACTGTCAAGATGGGGAAGGGCCACAAGCCAAAGGCCACATCACCTCTGAGCACGATGTATCCTGGTGAGGGGCTGGTGACCACCATATCATCAGGTATGGTAGCCACATGCACCACAGTCACCACCGCCGCTCCCACCGCCACTTGCACCGCCACCTGCACAGCCACCTGCACCACCACCTGCACCGCCGCTGCCACAACGTCAGTCTGCAGCATCCTCCCTAAGGATCAGCCATCCAAGGCTGCCGGAGACGGGATGGTGTCTCCATCTACCACAACTGTCACTTGCACCACGGCCAGCACTGGCAGCATCTCCGCCGGAGACATCGCCACCTGCACCACCATCAGCACCGCCACGTGCACAGCCAATGCCACTCTGTCGGACGTCAGCCCCATCCCCAGTGTGCAGCCGTCATAGTCTGCAGGTGACGTCCTGGACCCTGGACACGCCACTTGAGACACCACCTCCAGCACTGACACGAACCAGCAATTGGCAGCCTAAGTCGCCGCAGTATGGCGTGTGGCTCTGCCTCCATGGAGTACCATGCTACCTGTTCCAGGTACATGACGTGGCTGAGACACCCAGGTGAGACAAAGTCAACTGCCACACCCCAGGTGCAGCATCACTGGGCACAAAGCCCCCTCCAGAACCAGTGGATAGATGCATCCACTCACCCAGTCCTTGGCAGCATGAAGCATTCTGGGCAAAAAGCCCCTCCAGAACCAGTGAAGAGATATGAAGCACTCTGATCACAAAGCCCCCTCCAGAGCCAGTGGAGCGATACATCCACTCACCCAGTCCTTGGCAGCATGAAGCACTCTGGGCACAAAGCCCCCTCCAGAACCAGTGGAGAGATACATCCACTCACCCAATCCTTAGCAGGATGAAGCACTCTGGGCACAAAGACCCCTCCAGAACCAGTGGAGGGATACATCCACTCACCAATCCTTGGCAGATGAAGCACTCTGGGCACACAGCCCCCTCCAGAACCAGTGGTGAGATACATCCACTCACCCAATTCTTGGCGGGATGAAGCACACTGGGCACAAAGCCCCCTCCAGAACCAGTGGAGAGATACATCCACTCTCCCAGTCCTTGGCAGCATGAAGAACTCTGGGCACAAAGCCATGGTGTATTAATAGATACGCTATAAATGAAGTAGGGACTGGGAGATTTTCTGGTCCAGTGCACAGTCTCCCTGGGATAAACCTATAATATCAATATAAGTGCACTGTTCCACACTAGAGAAAGATAAGGCAACCTATGTTTGTACTGAGTATACTCAGGAGAGCCCTCAAGCACCCACTTGGGTGACTGGTATCATCATCAGGCTTACTCCTCGCCAGACTGGTGCTGCAATGCCTGGCGGGCAACCCAGCATTCTGGGTGGCACTCAACCATAGTGAGATTGTTAACAACACGAGTCTGTAAAAACTAAATAAAGAAAGGAGAGTGTAGAAAACAAGACAGAATGCTTAAAATTAGCTCTGACCCTATGCTATTATTTTTAATGCGGTAGAGGAAGGGTTCAGGCCAAGATTAAAAATAGAGATTTCAGAATGTTAACTGGAAATGATGTACCAGGACATTCTATAATAAGGGAAGGTAATTTACCTAATCCTACACGGTCAACATGTTTCGCGTCTATGGCTGGTCACAAAGTGATCCTGTGACGCTTCTTCAGGACCCACGAAAAACAGTCTTTAATTATTGAACTACTTCTCCTATGTGTCAGAAATGAATTGAGTGCATTTATAGTCACTTACAGAATAGGAGACAAAGTATGTCTATATCAGTTGGTCAGTACAGTCGCCCTGCATATAATCAAAGAGGCACACAACAGTTAGTGCCAGTGGACAACGCAGAGAAAAAACACCAAAACACACACAATTTCAGATAATGACAGTAGTAGTCACCCATAATCAGTGAATAGTCAATACACACTTATGTAGATAAAGTATGGTGAATCAAACAAATTTGTAAGTTGATGCAATGCTTACCATCCCTTATTAGTGATTGGGCTCCTTAGGTCTGCGCTAGCATCAACCAAGGAGAGTGAACTAAATAAAAATAATAATGGTATAAGGTAATTTAGCATCGCAACAGATATTTGGAGATATGTAGTTGAACGAGTTGATATCAGAATTGTATCAATAGTTATAGTGTTAAATGCGTATATACACACATCTAAATAGAACCACCCATTTATGATGTTTGATGAAAGTACTGGAGTCGAGCGAAAAGGGTGTATGGCCCTGTTTCTTATAATGAAAGGTGTAACTGCCAAATGGCTGCGCAATATTATCAGAGTAAAGTCTAGAGATTGTCAAAAGTCTCCATAACAAATCGAGTCTGTGCCGAGGCGGTTGCCCAGGAAAGCAGAGACTTGAAGGTGAAGAGGTCACCCTGCGGGGGAATTAGTCTTATGATGTAGCAATAACGTCCTTTTTTGCGTCCCCAGTATCCCCGGTGAGCCCTCACTTACTTTGCAGCTTCCTTAGTTCGTCCAGGGACCTACCCCTGCCGCGCGCCTGTAGACGGCGTGTTAGAGTGGCTCGGGGTTATTTAAACAAGCGCTGAATAGCGCGACCGTACCGGATCCAACCAGCTGGTTGTTCCGGGTTAACAAAAATAGACAAAGGACTACCATTGCGGCGGCCATATTGGGTAGTCCGTAGATGATGCATGCTCCAATGTCAATATTGGCCCCATAGAAAAACGACATAAATAGTGGGGGCCATATTGTACACTAACATTCCACAGGACCTGACCCTACAAGTAGTGGAAACAGCCCTACTCGCTAGGACATGGACATCCTCCACCCCAGTTCACTTCATTATGCAATGTGCTTCTCTAGCAATGAAAAACAACTTCTTTCAATTTGAAGACTCACTTTTTCACCAAATCCAAGGGACATCAATGGGATGTACTTTTGCCCCCAGTCTGGCGTGTTTGTATATGTATAACTTTGAGAAACTCTTTATACTACAAACAACAAACCCATTTTTCGACAAAATTTCCCTATGGAAAAGGTACATTGACGACATTCTCATTATCTGGAGTGGCCCCTTTGACGAAATTGAGGCATTCACTACTTGGATTGATTCCCTCGATCCATTTCTGAGGTTCACTGCCCACTCATCCCTCTCACAAGTATCATTTCTGGATCTGGTTATTAAAATCGACAATGGCACACTCACCACCACTACTTTTCATAAAAGCACAGATCGTAACAGTTTACTTGTATACGATAGTCACCATCCAAAAGCATTGCGGGATAACCTTCCATTTGGTCAATTTTTGAGGTTACGACGTAACTGTAGTACTACCCAAACTTTCGACACCCAATCACGAGATTTGAAATGCAAATTACAGGACCGACACTATCCCAATAAGATTATAAATTTTGCTTACAAAAGAGCACGTAACAATCATAGGGAAGCTCTGTTGAATTCAACACCGAAAGATCCAGAAACACGTGTGAAGTGTGTTTCCACGTTTACTCCATTGTCCAACACCATCAAGAAGTTGATCAATAAACGGTGGAGTATACTACAGAGTGGAGGGACGACAATTCCTAAACCACTGTTTGCCTTTAAGAGGTCAACTAATATACGAGACATACTGGTTCACACCCGACCTCGTATGTCGAATACGACACAGAAACAAACTACACTGTGGAATCTACCTCCAGTGACGAGTCACCACCCATGTGGCTCATGCAATGTCTGCCCCCTCACTAAACATCTTGATAGTATTGACCTTAACCACTTTGGGACTTGGCATCTGAAAAAACACACAAATTGTAACACACGACAGTGTATTTATTTAATCTCCTGTCCGTGTAACTTACAATACATTGGGATGACTACCCGCCCTGTCAAATTACGAATCAATGAACACCGGAGCAATATCAGATGTTCCCGTGTCACCACTAAGCTTAGTGCACATTTCTTGGATGCTAAAGACGGTCCTGATGATATGTGGTGGATAGTACTACAAACACTAAGACATGACAGCAGCAATTCAAACTTACTGTTTAAGATCGAACAGAGATGGGTGTTCCGATTGAAAACCCATAAAGAAGGACTGAACGATGACATACCTTGGAATTTATTAACACCTTAGACTTTAGATAAAGCTATGGTTCTTCATATTCCGGTTGCAGTACGTACTAATTTGACAGACCAACATCTAACCGTCTTCTACCCCTTTCCTTACACCTCATCGGAATGCATCTTTTCAATAGTCTTTAAAGAAGTTCAAACATACTTGAGTATTCTCGTTCACTTGCCTGAGTCAATTTTTTTCCCCTTTTTAAAAAAAAACTTTAAAAAAAAAAAAAGGTAAAATTTTTTTTTTAGGTCAATAAGCCTTCAATATCACTTCTGGACTGGAGTTCTATCTCTCTTAATCTAAAACAAAGAAAGGTTTTATCCTAGGAATGTTTTAATCGCGTTGTGGCCTCTACTTGCATATCTTTATAACCTCTCACAATATGGCCCCCACTATTTATGTCGTTTTTCTATGGGGCCAATATTGACATTGGAGCATGCATCATCTACGGACTACCCAATATGGCCGCCGCAATGGTAGTCCTTTGTCTATTTTTGTTAACCCGGAACAACCAGCTGGTTGGATCCGGTACAGTCGCGCTATTCAGCGCTTTTTTAAATAACCCCGAGCCACTCTAACACGCCGTCTACAGGCGCGCGGCAGGGGTAGGTCCCTGGACGAACTAAGGAAGCTGCAAAGTAAGTGAGGGCTCACCGGGGATACTGGGGATGCAAAAAAGGACGTTATTGCTACATCATAAGACTAATTCCCCCGCAGGGTGACCTCTTCACCTTCAAGTCTCCGCTTTCCTGGGCAACCGCCTCGGCACAGACTCGATTTGTTATGGAGACTTTTGACAATCTCTAGACTTTACTCTGATAATATTGCGCAGCCATTTGGCAGTTACACCTTTCATTATAAGAAACAGGGCCATACACCCTTTTCGCTCGACTCCAGTACTTTCATCAAACATCATAAATGGGTGGTTCTATTTAGATGTGTGTATATACGCATTTAACACTATAACTATTGATACAATTCTGATATCAACTCGTTCAACTACATATCTCCAAATATCTGTTGCGATGCTAAATTACCTTATACCATTATTATTTTTATAAAGTTCACTCTCCTTGGTTGATGCTAGCGCAGACCTAAGGAGCCCAATCACTAATAAGGGATGGTAAGCATTGCATCAACTTACAAATTTGTTTGATTCACCATACTTTATCTACATAAGTGTGTATTGACTATTCACTGATTATGGGTGACTACTACTGTCATTATCTGAAATTGTGTGTGTTTTGGTGTTTTTTCTCTGCGTTGTCCACTGGCACTAACTGTTGTGTGTCTCTTTGATTATATGCAGGGCGACTGTACTGACCAACTGATATAGACATACTTTGTCTCCTATTCTGTAAGTGACTATAAATGCACTCAATTCATTTCTGACACATAGGAGAAGTAGTTCAATAATTAAAGACTGTTTTTCGTGGGTCCTGAAGAAGCGTCACGGGATCACTTTGTGACCAGCCATAGACGCGAAACATGTTGACCGTGTAGGATTAGGTAAATTACCTTCCCTTATTATAGAATGTCCTGGTACATCATTTCCAGTTAACATTCTGAAATCTCTATTTTTAATCTTGGCCTGAACCCTTCCTCTACCGCATTAAAAATAATAGCTTAGGGTCAGAGCTAATTTTAAGCATTCTGTCTTGTTTTCTACACTCTCCTTTCTTTATTTAGTTTTTACAGACTCGTGTTCTTAACAATCTCACTATGGTTGAGTGCCACCCAGAATGCTGGGTTGCCCGCCAGGCATTGCAGCACCAGTCTGGCGAGGAGTAAGCCCGATGATGATACCAGTCACCCAAGTGGGTGCTTGAGGGCTCTCCTGAGTATACTCAGTACAAACATAGGTTGCCTTATCTTTCTCTAGTGTGGAACAGTGCACTTATATTGATATTATAGTATTAATAGATACAGCAACATGGGTAGGATCTGCAATTCAGGCTCCATGGCGTCCTAGTTCTTCCTTGGGTGTCGAGAGGTGAGTGGTTTCCCTTCTTTGTACTGTTTCCGCCGTGCTTTTGATGGCGTTGGTACCGCTCCGGAAATGCTGGCGGATTGGTGCCTTCTAATAGTGTGGGCGGTACATTGTCTCTCGGCTGTCTGTTGGCGGTTACCGCCGCGGTGTTTGTTGCTACCGCCGTGGAGTGTTAAAGTGGCTGTCTGTGTTGGCGGTTTCCGCCATGGTTGTGATCCCATTTTTGTTATTGCCGGCCTGTTGGTGGTATTACCGCCACTTAAACACCGACCGCCATGGTTGTAATAAAGTCCTTAATATTTTGTAAAATAATATTTTTAGGACTTTCAAAATAGTGTGTGTACCTTATTGCCCGTGTGTATGCCGAAAATTCCTTGTGAAATCTGGCAGTCTGGCAGACACCTCACCATATCTTACTGAAAGCCCCTGCACCCAACTACTTATCAGGTAATACATTTATTAGGGGGTATGACACCCCAAATACCCCCACACTGAAGCTATGTCCTCGGGTCCAAACCTTCCTTCTTAATACATATGTCACCCCTAAGGTAGACCCTCGACTGCCGCAAGGGAAGGGTGCAGTGTATTTATTAAGTTGGACCTGTACTTTTTAGTTTTACATGTCAAGGTAGTGAAAAACTCCTATTTTTGTTTTTCACTATTGCAAGGGCTATCTTTCCTATAGGTTAACATTGGGATTACCTTATTACATTTTAAAAGTGTAATTTCCAATCAAGTTTAGTGTGTCTGGATTCACAATTTGAAATCACAACTTATGGTAAAGTTGGATTTTAAGTTGCACGTATGAAAATGTCACTTTTGGAAAGATGGCATTTTCTTACTTTAACTATTTTGTGCCTCTGCCTGTCTCTTAGTACACACCTGGAGTGGGCGACAGATGGGCTTTGTGCATTAGCTCTAGTCAGCCACACACAAAGGGAGCTTAGATGTGCCTGGTGGCCCATTCATAACCTGATGGGCCACTAACATACAGATGGGTCATCCTGGACAGGATGGGTTGGAGGCGTTGACACTTGCACCTAAATGGGCTGTGCCTATCCTCACACAAAGAGCTGCATACACCCCTGTAGTGAGTTTGGAGCCAAGGAAGGAAGCGCAAGGAATCAGTGCACTTCAAAGGCCCCTCTTTGAAGTGTCACCCATTTCAAAGGCACAACTGGGTATAAGTACTGGACTTCAGGCAGCACCACTTCGGGACACTTCTGGACCTGAGGACATTCTGTCAGGAAGCAGGACTGTACTGCTGAAAGGCCTGTCACTCTGCTTGACTCTGCTGGATTCCTGCTCTACTATACCTGCCCTGCTGCCTGCTACCCTCCTTGCCAAGGATTGAGAAGGACTGGAACTGCATCTCTGCATTCCCAGAACCAAAGTGACTCCAAGGGGTTGCTGGCTTGCCTCTTGTTCTGAAGTCTCAGGGGCATCAAAGTCTTTGCTTCATCCTGTAACAGCACCTGGACTTTGCTTGCTGTGTCTTGCCCTGCCAAGTGCTGCCAATCCAGTCTTAAGCAATTGGAAGTGGGTATAAAATGCTGCAACTGTAAAATCCACACATCCTCATCATTGCGCCGGTCAGAACCAACACCTCTCTTTGTACATGATGCATCGCTGCTCCGGAGACATCGCCAGCTGTGCGGCTTGATGACAGTGCATCTTCTACACCTAAGGGGTTCAGCAGCAACGCATCCCATATTGTGCAGTTTGGAACTGACGCTTCACCTAATTGCTAGGATCGATGACAATGCATAGCTCTTCGCATCCTCCCTCCACGCCGAAGCAAGCCTGAACCAAGAACCTGATTTCAGCAGGCCAAGCTTGGTCCCTGTATCCGACCCGTGCTCCAAGGCAGTCAGCTTGACTTTTCAGATTTCACCCGGTCTAGTGCAACCGGGTGATGTTTTATGCTTTTAAGCACTAAGGGCCTCATTACGACTTTGGCAGTCTTATCAGAAGACTGCTGCAGTGGCGGCTACCAAAAGACCATGGTATTACTACCTATACCGTGAAGAATGCCAAAAAAACAGCCACAAATCTGACACCACCAGGAGACAAGAGGGAGGAAAAAAGACGGTTCCACCACTAGCACCGCCAGCCCAACAAAATTCCACCCACCAGATTACGAGCCACAAATCACCACAGCTCTTCTTCCATGGTGGAAAACCATTTGGCGATGTGAACTGCTGCGCTCAGAACTCACTACTGTCAGAACACAATACCACATTGGACTGTTTGAACAACCCACACCTGACACACATAAACACACCAGACACACCTACTCACTGCACTATAAAATAATAACAACCCACAATCCTTTGCTACAGATTCGATGTTCGATGTTCATATACACCGAGAGCAGACAAATACACTTATATAGCACCATTACACCATAGGTAAATATACACTACACAACTGCACTACCAACAGAAAACACACATAACGAGCACACACACACACCACAATCATCCATCACTAAACCACGCATCACCTCCCACCCCATCAATCACCCTACACTGCACCCTTACACAAACAACACCTGCCCAACACTACCGCAACCATGTCCCCACAAAAGCATCCACGGTTCACAGACGACGAGTTGGGGGTCATAGTGGATGAAATCGTCAGGGTAGAGCCTCAACTGTTTGGAGTACATGTCCAGCAAACGTCAGTTACTAGGAAAATTGAGTTGTGGCAGACAATAGTCGACAGGGTCAACTCAGTAGCCAATCATCTATGCACAAGGGAGGATATCAGGAAGAGGTAGAACGACCTTAGGGGGAAGATGCGTTCCATGGCATCACAATGAAAGATCGCTGTGCACAAGACTGGCGGTGGGCTCCCACCTCCTCTCCCACACTTCACATCATGAGAGGAGAGGGTCTTGGACATTCTGCATCTCAAGGGCCTGACTGGAATTCCTGGGAGACTGAACTCTGGTAAGTACCTATCACTTCCTTGTTACACAATTGTTGTGTTTTGCATGCTTCCTCACCACCCAAATACTCTCCAATTCACTGTATGTCTCAATACACCTCCAACCTATTCAGCTAATGCCCCTCTCCTGCATGCCACACCTCCACCCAGCCCAAATGCCCACACAACCCTTGGCAAAGGCATGGATAGCATAGGCTAATACTACCACTACGACTCCCACAGTGCACTAGCCCATCTATGTGAATACATGAAATGTGCACATCACATCCTGTGCATGTATGACTATTATACCAGCTATACCAACTATATGGTATGACTGAGGACCACTACATGGCAATGACAGCAATGCAAAGGCACAACACAATGCAAAACAAGGCTAAACACAGCTACAGCACTGTGTCTAATCCAATTGGCCACTAATCAGGATGCACAACTCAGAAATTGACCCACCATGGTATGGGATGTAAGATGGCAGACTGCATGCACATTCACAACATGCACAGACAGGACAATTAACCTTGAATACACACATACCCTCCTCCCACTGGGACACCGTGCTTCAATGTACAGCCATTACCTCTCACAACTAGAAAGCCTGAATAGTCACTTGTTAACAGTACAGAACAGTCATGTGAACTATCAGACAGTACCGGAACCCATCTACAGAGCCAAAGTTAGTAAACCTGAATGACACCAACCAAAATAGAGTATGGTACACATGTCATAGATCACTAACTACCACCACTGTGCAGCATCTGTCATTGCCATTGCTGAGAATCATGTCAAGCCACTGTATGCATATGATAAAGAGAGAACCAAACACACATTCAACATTCAACTCCCTCTGTCACTCCACCACAGGTACCCCTGCTAGTGCTACCATGGAGAGGATACCGGAGACTACCAGCCCATCCTCAGGACACTGGCGACCTAACTGGTCCATCTGGGATACCTGGTCAGTCTACGACTCCCTCCGTCACCCTGCCCACATCTATCCCCCCCAAACCTGTGGCTTCTACATCACAGCCAACCCTTTGTCCCCAAACCTGTGTCCCAAGGACTGTTTAAACTATTGTGTGCCCCACATTACAGGGACCTGAGTCGACCCCTCATACCCCAGATAATGAAGGTCCTGCAAACACTGGGAGTGGGCACACCGTGCCAGGGGCACAGGCACAATGGGGCAGTGAGCGTGGGAGGGAGGGTGTGGGCCAGAGGATGGGACCCTCAAGGGACACTATTGACCCAAGTCCTGGGAGCATACCAACAATCTTGGGACACGATGTGCCAGATCATCACCATGTTGAGGGAAAACCAAAGGCTGCAGAGGGAATACCACCAGGAGGTTGTGCAGCAGTAGCAGGCACACAGTGCCACCATGGTCTCTATTGCAGGGGTACTGAAGGATATCAACCCCACCCTGCCTGCTTCCACCACCCACCAGCAGGCCCCTTCCGCAAGCAACATAACATCAGAACCATTCACATTAGGGGCAGTTAGTCGAATAAAGGCCCTGCCAAGGGAACCTCAGCCCTCAGACACCCCTCCCTCTGTATCAGAACTCCCCTCCCCCCAAGACCAGACCCACTGCCAGGAAGTGAACCTCACCCTATTTGTCTCTCTTGTGTGCCACTGAGACACCCTGTTGACTGTTCAATTACATAACTCCATCTTCTCATTGGCACATGAACACTGGACCTGTGCAACCAACTGCTGTACCACCTACTCTGATGATTTAATATACCATGACCTCACTCATCACCTGTTGAACAATGTATGCACCATAATTTTGTTGACACAAATTCATTATGTGCACAATAAATACCACTGGAACAAAGCAACTACATATGTGTCTTCATTAAAATATCAACAAATGTAATGATTGCAAATTTCACGTCCCCTACATCCAACAGGCAGTGTAAAGGACAGCAGAGGGAGTCACCATCAGCAGGAGACACAGTACAACAGACATGTTCCAGGACAGATGTCAGAGAGTCAAAAAAACAGGGCCACACAAAAGTAAAGTCAGTATTTTTTTTTAACATCTTTTTATTAAATCATAGCACAGTACAGTACAGTACAGTATTAATGAATATAGTAATTGAATACTCTTTGGTCAGAGGTATCAGTTTTCATTGGAACAATCATGTCTGCATTGGATATTACATCTGTGGCCAAACCTTCTATTCATATCATGCCCTACGGCCCCTTATGAAGCGAGAACCCTTGTGGTAAAGCCTCCTCCTCCCATTTCCCCTTTATTCACCCTAGGTCCTCCCATTACAGTCCCCTATAGCCACCCCACAGGGACCATATCTTGTCAAATTTCCAGGGGCAACCCCTGCCTTGGTAGATCATTAGTTCTGCATGATGGCACCAATCCATATTTATCTCCCAAATCTGTACATCTGGCGGCCCGATGACCCCCAGGATCGGGCAATATCTCTATTGGCTACCCCTGCCACTAGTACCAGCCAGGTCTTTTAATGCCTCCGCCAGGTCTCCTCCCCGAGATCTGGAATATCAACCATCGGCACTCCTGAGGAACCGAGAGCCCCATGACCTGGGTCATGAGGTATACTACTTTTCCCCAAAACTGTTGTATTATCGGACAGTCCCATAAGATATGAAAGAATGCGCCCACCTCAGCACACACCCTTTTGCAGATGTCTGAATCCCCATAGCCCATGCGCTGCAAGAGGTGCCTAGAGTAGTTTGACATGTGTAGGATTCACAGTTGCACGAGGCGGAACCTCGCCCGGATTGTCACTTCTCTAGGGGCTCTGAAGGGTCATCATCCTCGATTAGTCCTACATCTCGCTCCCATGCCTCTTGGAGAGGTTGCCCAGTGTTGGGTGAGGTATTCATAATTTTTTTATAGATTAGAGAAATCGCTTTCTCTTGCACAGGGTCCATTAGAAGGCGCTGCCTTCCTCAGTAGGATTCCCACTCCTTTTGAGGCGGCAGTAAAGCCGGAATGCGCCAACATAAAGTACCCCATTCTGTCCAAGGCTTTATGGTGATTGCCCTTCAGATGAGTTTCATGTATGAAAACTAAGGCCCTCGTTATGACATTGGTGGTAAATCCCACTTACCGCCAAGCTGACGGCCGGCAACTTACCGCCTCTGTGGCGGATATCTGTTTACCATATTATGACACACACACACACCAATTCGTCAGCATTCAGACACATACCCAAATCCACAACACCAAAGGTCAGTGATAAACTGGCGGTATCAAACCCCACATTGTTACGCCAACAGAACTACGCCCACCACATTATGACCCACAAATCACCACAGTGGACATTCAACGGCGGTAAACCATTGGTGGTACATACCACTGCACTCACAATGGACACCCACAGACAAAACAACTCCTCATTGGATAATTCAAACAACACACACCTGACACCCATACACACACCACACCCACACGTCCACACCACTATAAAACACCCACCCACATTACCCACAACCCTATGCCAACAACAATTACGGCTAGGAAATTGACACCAAGACTACTGAAACAACTAGAGCCACACTCTATTCACACCTATACACCACTCACGCACTACACATCACACACCCCAACACATTACCCAACACACCCTCACCAACACACCTCACAGAACATCCATGGCACCACAAAGACATCCCTGTTTCACAGAGGAGGAGTTAAGGGTCATGGTGGAGGAATTTGTCTGGGTAGAGCCACAGCTATTTGGAGCACAGGGGCAGGAGATATCTATAGCTAGGAAGATGGAGCTACGGCGGAGAATCGTGGACAGGTTCAACGTCGTGGACAGCACCCAAAAACTAGGGATGACATCAGGAAGAGGAGGAACGACCTACGGGGGAAGGTAAGTTCCATTGCAGCAAGACACCAGCTCACGATCCAGAGGACTGGCTGTGGACCCCCACCTCCTCCCACACAGCTCACAGCATGGGAGGAGCAAGTCTTGGCAATCCTGCATCCTGAGGGCCTGGCCGGAGTCAGAGGAGGACTAGACTCTGGTCAACTCTCTACTACTACTACCCCCCTACCTGCATGCCATCACATACCCTCACTCTCACCCTCACTCCCATCACTCCACCATTTCCCACACACCCCAATATCACATCTCACTCATCCCAATGGCAAGCCCTGCATGCTGTACCAATGCATGGACACCACTCACAGCCCTGCATGGGCACTCATCACTAAAGCATGCACACCATAGAGACCTAACAATTCCACTGTATACTAACATACACAAGTGAAAGCTGGTAGGCCAAAACCAACCAAAGAGGGGAAGCCACGGATGTTCAACATGTCAGACACAGAAACCATAACACATCATTTACATCCCCACAGGTACTCCAGCCAATGTCAGCAGAGAGGAGTTGCCAGCAATAGCCAGTCCCCCAACTGAAGAGGCCTACAGTGATGACAGTAACTCTGGGCTTCAGGATCTGGATGACCTACCTGGCCCATCAGGGACCACTGGACAGCCGGGGAACCAGGTCCATTCACACACCACCACAGAGCCTCCCCCATTAGGAAACACCACCACAGAACCCACCCAGCGAACCCATACCTCTGTCCCTAGGGCACGTCACTCAGCAGTGTGTCCACCTCTACAGGGACCCCAGGCCATACCTCGCACATAAGACAATCAGGGACCTGGGGTCAGTGGCAGTGGGTACACGGTTTTGGGGACAAAGGCACAGGCCACCAGGGACACTGGGAGGAATGCTGTGCACCAGGGGGAGGACAGGAGCAGGGAACTGACTCTCCAGGAGGCTCTTGCAGAGATCCTGGGAGCTTATCAACATTCCCAGAACACGATGGGCCAGATCCTGGACAATGTACAGGAGAACAGGCGGCTGCAGGAGGGACAGTACCAGGGGATCAGGGAGGACTTGGGGGCCATTAACAACACTTTGATCTCCATTGCAGGGGTGCTGGCTGAAATGGCCAACATTATGAGGGAGGCAGTCTCACACCAGTGGGCCCCTGCCACTAGCCAGACATCTGAACAGCCTTCCACTTCTCCTGCTGTTAGTGGCCAGGAGGCCCCACCACAGGACTCACAGGCCAACAGCACCCCTCCCCTTGCAGAATGGGAACCACCCGACAATCGTTCCCTGCAATCCCAACATAAGCCAGAGACACTTGCCAAGACCCCTGCCAGGAAATGAGACTCTCCTGAATGTCACCCTTGTGTCCCACTCTGTCCCACTGTCCACCTTGAACTGCCATTGCTCCTCTTCCTATGTCCCCTTGGACAATGCACCTGTGCTGCAAACAGACTGTAACAATACCCTAGACTTTCCTCCATCAACACCCCATCCCATTCCACTTGCCCCTCCATATATTAGCACTTCAACAAGCACCCTGTGGAAAAATATTTTTTTTTGCAGTATGTCATGTATATCAAATATGTATTCATTATAACAGGTACAAACATTGCAAATCAACTGTACAGAGAATGAGCATAGATTAATGACCTGTAGCTGGCTGTCGTGATCACACCAGGACTACATGTCAGCTCACCAACATCTGCAAAATTAATTGTTAGAGGGAACAGTCAGTGGGCCTAGAAGTTGAAAATATCAGCATGCCATTGCACCACAATTTTTTTTTAAAGTCATTGAAATGTGAAGTAACACTGTCCTACCTATGTGTCATTGGAACCTGGCCTTCAGGAGGCTAAAAGGTCCTTTTAATGATCCTTCTGGTTCGCCCATGTTTCTCATTATAACATTCTTCTGCCCTTGTCCTGGCATCTCTCTCAGAGGTCAGCAACCATGATATGTTTGGGTAACCTGAGTCACCTGCAAATATTGAGGGACAAGATTTAGCCACACTTTATCCTATATGGCCCACACCATACACCAACATATACTGGGTGGGAACCAAGGATCACCTATTAGCCACACCCTATGCCTCTGTAGTTGGCCCATCACATTTGGGATGCTGCTATTCCTCTGGACAAAGGCATCATGCACCGACCAGGATACTTAGCATTGATGTGGGAGATATACTGGTCCGTCAAGCACACCATCTGAACATTCATAGAGTGGAAACTCTTGCGATTCCTGAACACCTGTTCATTCTGGCGGGGGGAACAAATGCAATATGTGTTCCATCAATCGCCCCAATTATGTTGGGGATATGTCCCATTGCATAAAACTCAGCCTTCACAGTGGCCAAATCATCAACCTGGGGAAAAACAATGTAGCTGCACATGTGTTTTGTCAGGGCAGACAACACTCTTGTCAGCACTATTGAGAACATTGGCTGTGACATTCCTGCTGCCAAGCCCACTGTTACTTGGAAAGAACCAGTTGCCAGGAAATGGAGCACTGATAGCACTTGCACAAGAGGGGGGATCCCAATGGGATGACGAATAGCAGATATCATGCCAGGCTCCAATTGGGCACATAGCTCTGTGATAGTGGCCCTGTCAAGTCTATAGGTAAGGATAATGTGCCTGTCCTCCAGTGTAGCCAAGTCCACCAGGGGTCTGTACATGGGGGTATGTCTCCATCTCCTATTCATCCGCAGCGGTAGGAATCTTAGGGACAAAAGAGTGAGGAGCCGGCCACAAACTGAACAATGGAACTGGAACAGAACTCTGCATCCTGTAAACATGAAATGGGTCATTGTGATTTGTCCTGTATGTGCTAACATTTCCTGTGACGCAGCATTATTCCAGGGCCTGCCCCCCACACTGAAATGGTGTCCGCCTGTCCCGTGTGGAGGGGCAGGTGAAAGTGAGGTAATTCCACTGACGTTGTGCGACGTTCCGGGAGGCGGTCGGGAACTGCCATGCAACTCCTCATTGGTTAACATTGGGCCCTATGGGTTACAGTGGCCAATGGTGATCTACGCTGGTGGTGACGGTATGCACCGCTGCGGACATGAGTGCCATTTTCTATCTGATTCCTCACTGGTTACCTGACCTTCCATAGGAGAGGCCCTACACTGCATGTGCTGCTGTGACCTGTGTCTGGAACCTACCATGGCCCGTGTGACCGGAGGAAGGTCCCCAGCCTTCACTTCGGAGGAGCTGGAGAGACTGGTGGATGGGGTCCTACCCCAGTACGGACTGCTGTATGGGCCTCCAGACCAACAGGTGAGTACACTGTGAGCACGATGCATGTGGCATGAATGCATGGAGTTGTGTGTGTGAAGGCCTCGTATAAGGGGGTGGGTAGATTTCCTCTTGGCAGCGTACAGATTGTGTGTAAACTGTAAACTGTGCTGGGCCATGTGTGTGTAAATGGTGATGGGAACGGTTATGGTGGGCCATATGTGTAACAGGCAGGTCTGTTTGTCTAATGGTATTTTCCTGTGTGTATTGCCTCTGCAGGTCAGCGCCCATCAAAAGAAGGGTATATGGCGTGCCATCGCCAAGGATGTGCGGACCCTGGGGGTCTATGGCAGGTGGAGCACCCACTGTCGGAAATGGTGGGAGGGCCTGATATGCTGGGCACGGAAGATAACGGAGGCCCAGCTGGGGATGGCCTCCCAACGAGGATGGGGTGCCCGTCGAACCCTGAGCCCCCTGATGGCCTGAATACTGGCGATGGCCAATCCAGAACTGGATGGGCGCTTGAGGGCATCACAGCAGCCACAAGGGGGTGAGTACAGTGCCCATTGTTACAACTTACGCATGGTAGGGTGGTATCCGGTGGGGAATGTGTGTCAGTGGGTGCCCTTAGGCCAGGCCTGACATTGCAGTGCAGGTCCCCTGGTGGCTAGGGTTCAGAAGGGAAAACTTTGCTACCTAGCTCGTAGGCATCCACTACTGGTCAGGGCTGCGTGGGTCCCAGGTGTGCTGCATTTGGCGGCGTGTGCCCCTCCCCATGCCTTGGTGGCTAACTATTACTCTGGTAGTCCAATGCTTATTGCGTAGGCCTGTTCCCTGTCTGTGAGTGTGCTGTGTACAGCAACAGTGGTGTTGGTGCAGCCATTGACCCTGTGTATCCTTTGACTCTTCCCCCCACTTTCTTGTTTTGTCATCCTGTCCTTATGTGCATTAGCATCATCTGGCAGAGGAGCAGAGGCGACAGAGGGAGCTGCATCCAATGCTGAGGGCACCAGTGGGATGGAGGGCGAGGGGAGCACCACGGCGGGGACTGGAGGGGACAGTTCTGACACAGATACCTCCTCCAATGGAAGCTCCCTGGTGGTGGTGGACACTTCTGTGACCACCCAAGCTACAGGTACAGCCGCCACTTCCATACCAGCACTGCCCTCCCAGCAGCCCCTCATCGAGTTGCCCATGCCCGCTCACCCAGGAGGGTCGGCATCTCCTTCGTCCCAGGCACCTAAGGCCCTGCCCCAGTTAGCCTTGCTGCCCTGAGTGAGGAGGCTATTGGTCTCCTGAGATCCATCTCTGTAGGGCAGTCAACCATTGTGAATTCCATCCAGGGGCTGGCAGTCCAGATGCAACAATCTAGAGCATTCCTGGAGGCCATTCACACTGGATTGGCGGTCCAACAGAGATCGATTAAGGCTCTGGCCTCCTCTCTGATGGCTGCCATTGTCCCTGTTTCTACTGTCCCCCCTCCAACTTCCATTGCCCGGTCCCATTCCAGTTGCAGACACAACAACATCCACTATTTCCACTGTCTCCCCCTCCTCCTCCACCTCCCTCCCAGCCATGTCTACATACACTCACACCTGCATGCACTACATCATCATCCACTACCAGTATCATTACCACACCACCTCACTGGCAGACACCTCCACAACAGCCATGCACACGTCCCCTCCTCCTAAAGTACACAAACACAAGCACTCAGACACCCAACAGACATCCACCTCACAACAGCATACAGTCCATGCACCTGCACCCAAAAGCAGCAGACAGACACCTCCAACAACCACTCTCATTCCTTCTCCCTCTTCTCACCCCAATGTCCCTAAAAATCTTTTCCTATCCACCATTGACCTCTTCCCTACGCCTCCCCACCCATCCTGCATGTATGGGCAGGGAATCACAAATCCAGCCAAGCACCTTAGCCACACAGTCCACGGGCCCAGACCTAACCACACCCCCTTGTGGTGGCAAGGGATCCAGGCCACATGGACTGAAGGGGAAGGAGCCTGCACCAGCCCGCCTAATGGGGAGGTAGACTGCCCCAGCCGACAAGAAGGGAAAGGAGCCTGCACCTGCCACACGAAAGGCCAAGGAGTCTGCCCCAGTAGGCAGGAAGAGCAGTGAGCCTGCACTAGCAGGCAGGAAGGGCAAGGAGCCTGCACCAGCAGGCAGGAAGGGCAAGGAGCCTACACCAGGAACTGAGACAGAGCCCCCACCACCAACCGTGGTTGTGCAGCCGTCTGATGTTGCAGGGGATGGGCAGGTGCCTCCCCCACCAGCAGCACCACCACTGTGTAGCCCTCGAGGTTGCAGGGGATGGGCAGGAGCCTCCCCCCACCAGCAGCACCACCACTGTGCAGCCGTCACCACCAGCGGATGGTGTGGAATCCTGATTCCATGGGCTGCTGTGCGGCCTGTCCACTCTAGAACCAGTGGGTATGACACCCAACTGAGATACTGTGACCTTGCACTCCCCAGGATCAAGCACAGGGCACGTTGCCCCCTCCAGAACCAGTGGGTATGACACCCACCTGAGAGACTGTGGCCCATCACTCCCCAGGATCAAGCACAGGTCACGTTACCCCCTCCAGAACCAGTGGGTATGACACCCACCTGAGAGACTGTGGCCCATCACGCCCCAGGATCAAACACAGGGCACGTTGCCCCCTCCAGAACAAGTGGGTATGACACCCCCCTGGAGACTGTGGCCCATCACTCCCCAGGATCAAGCACAGGGCACGTTGCCACCTCCAGAACCTGTGGTCTTGTTACATTTCCCAGCTGATTTGCCGCCCAGCCCCCGTTCCCCTGAGGTGCCTGCCTATTTACCAACTCATGCCCCTGCAGTGTTCTTTCCATGTTGAAGCAGGTGACATGTGTGGCCTTGGACTTTGGCCTGTGGCCATGTGGCCCACGAAAAGTGAGGACTGGGCTGTGTCCCTTCTTCTGTAGATATGTATACATCGATTATCTTGACTAACCTAATATTTCTACTGTGTTGATCTTATCACAAACACTTGTGAAATCGTTTTGTCTGTGCATTATTCAGCAGAGTTACGGGGTCAACTTGTTTTTGTAATGCATCTGGTTGTGTATATGGTGTGTGTATGTGGGGTGTGTGTTGTGCAAGTGTGTCACTCTATTTTTTCCTCCCCCTTTCCCTTGTGTGCTAGGCGGCTGTACACACCGTTGTCGTCTTCGTCGGCATTGGTGTTTGTGGTGGAGCTGGAAGTAGAATATCATAGAAGAAACATGCAGTTCTGGTTCCATGGCGGCGTGGTTCTTCCCTGTGTCTCCAATGGTGAGTCCTTTTCCTTCTGAGCTCAGTTTCCGCCAGGCTTTTGTTGTTGTTGGTAACGCCCCGGAAAAGGTGGTGGATTGTGTTCTTGTAATATGGTGGGCGGAACATTGACTTCTGCCTGGCTGTAGGCGGCTACTCCGTGGTGCCTGTTGTTTCTGCCCTGGTGGTCGGTGTGGTACATTGGCTGTCTTTCGGAGATCTTTCCGCCATGGTCATAATTTGGTGGTAGTTACTGACAGCCTGTTGGCGGTATTACCGCCACTTTATCACCGATCGCCAGGGTCGTAATGAGGGCCTAAGTCTGGTGTATTTCTCTTAAAATAATGTAGGACTAAAGTGCGTTTAATGTTGTTGCCTAGGCCATTTACGTTCCACATCATGACCTTTAATGGCAAAGACTTTCTGGCTTTCCCGCTGGGCTGGCGGGCGACCGCCAGAAGGCCGCCCGCCAGCCCAGCGGGAAACCCCTCCCCACGAGGAAGCCGGCTCCGAATGGAGCCGGCGGAGTGGGCATGTGTGACGGGTGCAGTTTGCACCCGTCGCGTATTTCAGTGTCTGCTTACGGGGGCCCCTGCCGTGCCCATGCCATTGGCATGGGCACGGCAGGGGCCCCCAGGGGCCCCGCGGCACCCCCTACCGCCATCCTGTTCCTGGTGGGCGAACCGCCAGGAACAGGATGGCGGTAGGGGGTGTCAGAATCCCCCATGGCGGCGCAGCAAGCTGCGCCACCATGGGGGATTCCAAGGGCAGCGGTAAACCGGCGGGAGACCGCCGGTTTACCCTTTCTGGCCGCGGCAGAACTGCCGCGGTCAGAATGCCCTTCGGAGCACCGCCGGTCTGTCGGCGGTGCTCCCGTGGCCGGTGACCCTGGCGGTCACCGGCCGCCAGGGTCAGAATCAGGCCCTTAGTGGTCATCATGTCGGTTCCAACACTTTCGCAACTCGAGAGAATTGGCCACTGCAGACTGATTTCCCTCCCAAACCTCCCCACCAAGGCCTCCCACCTTCCTGAGCTCTCTTTAAATAAACATTACCTGTTGTGAAGTGACTAAACCTCCCATCTTCACAACTAAATCCCCCCTCCCTGCTACCCTACAAAGTAGCCTCATAACTGCCCACCCCCCCAACTTGCAGAATGCATGTAGTCCCAACTGTAACATTAAGGGGGTTATTCTAACTTTGGAGGAGGTGTTAATCCGTCCCAAAAGTGACGGAAAAGTGACGGATTTACCACCAGCCGTATTACGAGTCCATTATATCCTATGGAACTCGTAATACGGCTGGTGGTATATCCGTCACTTTACCGTCACTTTTGGGACGGATTAACACTCCTCCAAAGTTAGAATAACCCCCTAAATGTGTTAAGGGTTGGCTGGCTCCGTTCAGACGTGCCCAACGATGGCCGGATAAGTCTCTCCTGTTGATTTGATCAGTCATTTTATTTTGCAACATCCTGCCCGCTGTCATCTGTCTTCTTAGCCCCTATGCTGTTTAGGCCTTATGGCTCACCCCTTTTGCTTTCTTCCGGGGCGCCATGGTCTTGGGGTGATCCGGAGGAGCCAGCCTGCCGTTGAGTTCTATTGTGTGCATCTTTTCCTTTCTCACTGGCTCGTCGGCCTCCCTGATGCCAGCCTTTGATCCAGTCCCACACATCTGCTGGCGAGGTAAAATACCAGGATTTGCCCTCCGCTATCACACAAAGCCTTGCTGGGAAGAGCATCATATATTTAAGTTCCTTGGCACGCAGTACTTTTTTTAACTTTGTCAAAGCTACAAGGTTGCTTCTGGACTTGGAATGTATAGTCTGGAAAAACCTAATGATCACATTTTCATAGTGCAAGTCCCCATGGGTGCGAGCTGCCTGTAGAATGGCATTACAGTCCTGGTGGTTAAAAATTCTAGCAATGATTGTTCTTGGAGGAGCCCCAGGTCTTTGAGGCGGTATTGGAGCCCAGTGTGCTCTTTCTACCAAGAAAAAGTTTGATAATCTCTTGGGACAGCAGGTTTTCAATATAAGGTCTTCGAGAAAGAGGTCCACACTAACCCCCTTGGTCCCTTCCGGGACCCCGACCACTCTGATATTATTCCGTCTTGCGCAGCCTTCCTGGTCTTCCAGTCTGGCTGGCATTGTTGCTTGCTGTGCAGTGAGAGTTCGCAGTTGTTCTTCTAAGCTCTTGGAGGTCGACCTGTCGGATTCTGCTGTGGACATCTGGTCTGCCATCTTCCTTAGATCCGCAAGCAGGAGGGAGACGTCAGTCATCACTGTGTCCAACTTGGGTTCTAAATTGGAATTGAGATCCAAGATTGGCGCCATTATAGCTCCCAGTGAAGGTTCTGATGTCCCTAATCTGGCTGAGTCTTGCCCTGATGAAGTCGGGGCCTGTTTGTCGATTGAATAATTATCCATTTTGTTAGATTGGGGGTGGCCTTGATTTTTGGGTTTTACCATGATATGTGGCAGAGCTACCGTCTCCACTGGTAGCTCCGCTGTCTCCCCCAGGCCCTCTCATTAGCACTCCTAATTTTAGGTCTCTTCGCTGCAGAGGGTGGTCCTCACAGGCCTCTCTGTTCGGGTGGGGTGGGTTTTCTCCACTGGCCCCCCCCCTCTCTCGGATGCCTCTGTTCATGGGACCGGTGCTCCCTCTTACAGGCTGCGTGCCTGACCGTTCTTCCTCTCTCAGCCCGGTTGTAGGACTTCTGGCTTCCCCCCCAGAGCAAACTATCCACCGCTGCAAGTGCCCGTCATTGGGGGCCCAGGCGAGGGGCACAAGAGCAAAACTCCCCTCCGCCTCTTCTCCTGACCTATTCTCCTCTTTGCCAGCCCTCAGGAGCTCCTATTGGAGGGTCGCTCTCTTCAGCCAGCCATTGTCGGTCGCCCGGTCCCTCTTACCTCTCTTTCTCGGTGGTCAGGATGAGTCCCAGTTGTTCCTGTTCCTCGTTCTTGCGCCTGGGCTCTGGGCTAGAGGGTCAGGGACTCCACCTGCCGCTTACAGGCCCATCCGACTCCTTAGCACTTGCCAGGCCCAGGTACACGGCTGTCTCATTCAGGGCTGTTCGCCGTCATGTAGTTATTTGTCCTGGACCTGTTCCGGTTCATCTTTGCAGTTCACTCGGCCCCTCTTGCTGCCTCCTCCAAGGGGTCAGGCCGAGCCTTCGCAAATCTTAATTGACGGGTCAGAGACCCATGATTCTCCGTCATTGCAGCCCACTCCGGGACCTAGACACTTGGCAGTCCCACTCAGGGGACCGCTTGCTGCCACGTGGTCCTCCGACCCGGCCCGCTCGAGCCGGTCACCGCCTTGGGCCCTGTTCTCCTCACTGCACTGTTAGGGCTCCAGGGCGAGGACGCTGCTGTCTTCTTTCGGCTGCCTATTTGGGTTCTGGGCCTGGGGAGCAGTGTCCGCTCTCGCCGTTCACGTGCCGTATACACACTTGGCCCCAGGTGCCCACTCTGCTGCACTCCCCGGGCGTGAGTCGCCTTCTCTCATGGTGGGAGCCCTCAGGGCCATTTTCAAATTTCTCGGGCCTCACACTTCAGCAGTTCATTTGGTCTCTTAAGCCCTTTTTCCTTAGGGCGAGATGTCGCTGGATTATGTTCGGATTTGAGTTTTTATTTCGGAGCCGCGGAGCTTGTTTAGATGCGGCCATCTTCGCGCGAGCCAGGTCACGCCCGAGTAAAGTCAGTATTCCAAACTGCAAAAAGACAATGACAGACAATACCATCAGGATGAAAGGCATGGAGCCACATCAAGCACATATGCAGCTCATAGATGTCATGCCCAGAGTAGAATACCTCCTAAGCCGGGGCCCCCAGATATGTATCTCCAGTCACAGGATAATTATCATTCATCTGTTTAGCTGCCATCTGTCATGTACAACCTCAATCCAAAAATCATTTAGCAATGGCTAATGACTATGAGTACCTCAAGCCATAGGTAGCAGAGGCACATATTTTAATACCACTGTCAGTGGGTGGAATGAAATGAGAACAGGAGATTGCAGCAAACATACCCCAATAGTGGTCTGTACAGTGGAGATGTGAATGTGGGAAACAGCAGTGAGTTCACTTGTTAAGAATTGAGACACTTTTAATGTGCACCTTGCATTCAGTCAGCTCCCAAAACATACACATAGGTACAGGACCAGATTACACCCCTACTAATGAGTCAACTCAGGAGGACTATTGTCAGCGATTCCTATGGATAAATAAGTCTTGAAAACCCACATTTGCCACACCTGTATGTCACTGGGAGTACTGATTGATGAGTTCAGTCCTAGAGTCTGCTGCACCTTCCTCCTCTGCTTCTGTCATCACTTGCCATGTTAGCATTACCAGCCACTGGTCCAGCTGCCTCACCCTCATCAACTAGCAATGGTATCTGACGTCTCAGGGCTAGATTGTGGAGCATGCAGCAGGCTACTATTATCTAGCATACCTTTCAGGGCGAATAGAGGAGGGCACCTCCAGATAGGTCCAGGCACCTGACTCTGGTCTTCAGTAGGTCAAATGTTCTTTTGATGACACTCCTTGTCCTCCGTGAACTTCATTAAAATGGAGTTCTCCATCCGTGGCAGGGTACCTCAGTGTGGTCAACAGCCAGGAAAAGTTAGAATAGCTAGTGTCATCTGCGTTACAAAATGTAGGACCAGTATAAATACAGGTACAGCGACAGGGACAAATATGAAGACAGGTGCCATAACAATGAAACCTTCCTATGCATACATACCAAGGAGCCAGGCCCTCTCTGTGTGCAGTCATGCCATCATGTGTGAGACATTGCTGTTCCTCAACATGTGTGAGTCATGCAAAGATCCAGGAAACTTGTCTGTGACCTGTGAGATGTGCTGGTCTGCCAGACACACCACGTGAACATTTATGGAGTGGTAGTTCTTTCAATTCCTATACACATGTTTATTGGCACTAAGAGGGACCAGGGCTATATGGGTGCCATCAATGGCCCCTATCACATGAGGGACATGTCCCATATCATGAAAGTCTGCCTTCACATTGGCCAAATCTGCACGTTGGGGGAACTTGATGTAGCTGCCAAGGTGTTTCAACAATGCACACAGTACATCCTTCAACACAAGACTGAGCATAAGCTGTGACATCCCTGCTGCCAAGCCCACTGTATTCTGCCTATGCAAGAAAGTGTAGCACTGACAGGATGTGTACTGTGGGAGGGCTGAAATATGGATTGCGAATGGCAGGTAAGAGATCAGGCTCCAACTATGTACATAGATCCATGATGGTCTGACGACATAGATCCATGCTGGTCTGACGATTCAGACAATAGGTCTGGCTGATATGCCTGTCCTCCAGAGTTGCAAAGTCAGCTAGTGGATGGTACACTGATAGTTGTGCACTGTGTGTGAGTGACATGTGTGTGTGTTGGGTGTGCTAGTTGTTGTATCTGGGGAGCATGTGTGGGTGTGGCCCTGCCATGTGTCCCGCTGTGATGGCTGTGTGTTGTGTGTAGGATATGTTTGTGTTTGGAACATGCATGTATGTTGATAACTTGTGCATTGTTTGTGTTGACATGGGTAATGGTGGTGTTGTGTGCTGTTGAGTGGTTGTTATGTGTGCGTGCGTGTGTGTAGTGATGGGTATGTCAGAAGCATTGTGTGTTCGGTTACTTGGTATGACGTATGCCTCCTTGTATGGCTATGTGACTGTGTATATTGGTTGACTTCAGCTACGACCTGCCTGATTACAACCTGCACTGTAGTCATTCCATCGGGATCAAAGATCCTGGCGGGGACAGTGGTAGGCTGGTGGGTCTGCCCGCCAACCTCGTAATGTGGAGGTTGCACCGCCACAACCGTGGCAGTCTGACTCCCACCATGAGTCTGGCAGTCTGTTGACCACCAGACTCTTAATAAGGTCCTATATCTTAAAGGATTTTTGTTGTGGGCTCCAGGTAGCTAGTGCCTGCCTTCCTCTGCAATACTTCCCTTACTTCTATTTATTTCATATTTTGTGATGTTTGTGCTCCCTTATATGAATTACAACATAGGGGGTTATTCTAACTTTGGAGGAGTGTTAATCCGTCCCAAAAGTGACGGTAAAGTGACGGATATACCACCAGCCGTATTACGAGTTCCATAGGATATAATGGACTCGTAATACGGCTGGTGGTAAATCCGTCACTTTTCCGTCACTTTTGGGACAGATTAACACCTCCTCCAAAGTTAGAATAACCCCCATAATCTTTTTAAGTTGCCCTCCCATAGCATTCATTAGAATAATATTTGATACATTTCCAATTCATATTTTCAGTTCATGCATTTTCTTGTTTGTAGGTATAGCCCACGTTATTTAGTAACTGCTTGCTTTCTGCAACGTTATGTATTTTGCTGCCTCTGTCATTGTAATTGAAAGTAGTGCAATAGGATAAATATATACAATAATTTAAAGTTTGTATGTTTGTTATTTACATGTAAAATTATGCAATTACTTCCACTTTGTATACTTATATGTATGCTCTGTTTAAATGTACCACTTCCCATATTAATTTGTAAGTATTTTGTAGTGGCTGAGGTAGTTAGGTTTATTTTTAATTGCTATTTGGGTGAGTTCATAGTTTTTTTTTACGAATGTATAAATACTTAGGGACTGATTACGAGTTTGGAGGTCCAAGGACTGCCATGTTGGCAGTCTGACCGCCAACAGGCTAGGGGTGCGGACCATTGTATGACGAGCCTGGAAGTTGAACAAATAGAAGACTGCCAGTCGACTGCCACCACTGCCAGGCAGCACAGACTGCTGCGATCTCCTGGAAGCACAAACAGGCCGACGGAGACCATGTTTCCGCCTGACCTATTACGAGGTTGCACACTGCCAATGCGACCGTGGCAGTCCAAACACCACCTACAAGCTGGCATATCAGCATAAACAGACAGCATAAAGGGAGACACTCTCCTGCAGACAGCCATACACACTCGGAGCCGCCATGGATCCCTTCACAATCAACATGGACGACAGCAACTATAAGTACACATACCTACCTGTAACAACATCCCTTTAAAAACAGAAGGCTAGGGAAGGAAATACAGGACAAAGGTGTACCCAACAAACCAACTACTGTTTGGGTTTATTGAAATGCATTTTTTTAAATAAAGTCCAAGGCCTTATGGGCAGTCTGCCCAAAAAGGTACCAAGGGGGCAGGCAGGCACCTCAGGGATTAACTGGGAGAGTGTGGAAGGGGGGATTGTGGTGGGTTTTGGATTTTGGCTTGAGGGGATCCTTCATGGGAGGGGTGGGCTTGTTCTTGGTGGGGAGGGGTGTGGTGCTTGCAGAGGGGTCAGGGGAGAGCTCGCAGGCAGAAGGGATGGCCTTGGAGAGGGTCAAGGTCCTTTTGGGTGAATTATGGGGGGCAAACAGGGGCAAGGTTAACATCACAAAGGAAATGTTTCTTATACACACAGAGATGGGAATCAGAAGGGGGTTGGGATTTTGATGTTGAGGGAGTGGTTGTCTGATGTGTAGAAGTGGATGTCTTGTGTGCATGCTTGTGGGAGGTATGATCTTGTCGGGTGGGTGTCTGTTGGGTGGGTGAGTGAGGATGTTTATATGTCTTGGGCTGAGGGGGGTGGAGGTGTGAGGGGATGCCATGGTGGGTGGGTGGGTGTTTGTCTGTTGGGGTGGTGACTGGAAGTATGGTGGATGTGCTGCATGTAGGTGTGTCTGTGGTTGTGGTGTCTGCAGGTGTGGTGACTGGGGTGGATGTCTGAGGGTCTACTGGGGTGGTGTCTTTGGGTACGATGGGTGTGATGGCTGTATCAATTACTGTTGTAGTGGTGTGTGCAGGTATGCCAGATGTATTGTGTGTGATGCTGGCAGGTGGGGGTATCAGGGGAAGTCGTCACTGTTGCTGTGTCTTCAGGTGGATGTTGTTTGTGTGCGTGCCAGCGTGTCTTGTGGTGCTTGTGTTTCTGTGTGCTACCCTTGTCAGTTGAGGTGGATGCATGCAAGTCTGCCTGTGTACTTTGGGTAGGTCCGGGAAGGGAGGATTTGGACTGGGAAGAGGAAGGTGGAGGGGGGACGGAAGACAAGGGGTGACTGGCTGCCATTAGTGTGAAGGGCAGAGCCTGCAAAAATCTCTGTAGGCCAGCCACTTTACCGTGAATGCCCTCCAGGAACGCGTTTCTCGGCTGGGCTTGGGTTGCCAGTCCCTGGATGGCATTCACAATGGCAGACTGCCCCACAGAGATCGATCTCAGGAGGGCAGCAGGGATAACAGTGGCTGGGGCAGAGGTGCCTGTGGCAAAGGAGACACCCACCAACTGGGTGGGTGGTGATAGAACAGGGGGTGGCAGACAAGGATGGTACTGGGGGGGTCCCGGATGGGTCCACCACCACTAGGGAGTGGCCACTGGAGGAGAAATCCAAGGATAATGATGCAGATCCAGTCTCCCCCGTGGCACTACCCTCGCTCTCTAGGCCACTGGGTCCATCTGTGTTAGAGGAGTCTTTATCTGAGGTCCCGTGGCCAGATGCTTCCCCACCTGGTTCAGCCCGTTTCCGTTGCCTCCCGGTGCTGATGCTGCCAAAAGAAAGTGAAGTAGCGTCATAACATGGACATGACAACATTTCAATCACACCTCGGAGAGACAAAACATACCATCATGTCAAGTGGCCCCCCACATGAAGTGCCAGCAAAGTGGCACCATCATGTGCCAATACAAAACCATGCAAGCCATCTGGAATTACAAAAGTAAAACATGAGCAAATCTTGGTCTCAAACAACTGCAATAGCATGGATGGAGTCTAGCTACCACACTAACCATACCACAACTAGGTGATCCCTCTACCCCAAACCTGTGTCACATGCAGCACACCCCAGTGAACTAGTAACAAACAATTGGATCCCATTGTAAGGTACCCTACCAATTACAGAGACCCAAGCCTATGCATACATCTGAAATACACTAACGTAATGGACCAACAAAAACGGATGTTGCTAAGGAAATGCAGACAACACTGCTACAAATGTGCCATACCTGGATCAGGTGATATGGAACCATCAATGTCACTATGCACACATGAGTCATGGAGGTAGTAGCAAGGTCACTCAGACACATGTGGTATTGCAAGGAACAACAATGAAGTCAAGACCTAAACCTCATGGAGATAGGTCTCCAGAATACACACAAGAATGATTGCATAAGGCCCAGGATAGCCCCCATCAATGTCTCACACCCATTTCCATGTTTACATCTGAGTGTTTTTGTAGCAGACAACTGTACAGTGCAGGAAGGAGTGACACAGACCTTGCCATCACTAACAGAGGGATCTCAACTTGTTGTCCAATGAGAAGCAACATCACTACCGACATCCCAGACATGGAACACATGGCATCAATCTGTGGATGAATTCCCTACCGCAAACACATGTGATGCAAACAGCACTGCAAGTCAATTCATGATTCATCCCAACAGTTAGGGCACAATTCCCAATCATCAAACACCTACAACCATCATTCCACATCAAAGGTACAAATGATCATGAAGTCTATCCACACCCTGGCCCTACCTCTCATGTCCCTCATAGCTACTCCAGTTACACATGACTAATGACATACTATGAGGCATGAATGTATCTGTCAGACGACATATGATCGTGACACAGTCCTGTCTGGGGCATCACAGTAAATTAAAAACCATTGCAAATGTACCATTACAACAACAGGACCTCATGCACATATATATGAGAAATTCCAGACATCACCCCGTCCGCATGGCTAGCACATGCCTACATCTAATGCATAGATATGTATCCTAGTGGGAATGCAGTTCATGCAAACACGCAGGCACAAGGAATGTTTGCTACAGAGATGACACATCACCCATGACAATGCACATTCCCCACTTACCCAGGGAAAGTAGTTTGCTGCAGCTGCCAATATTTAGCCGTGTAACTCAGGTCACATATATGATGGATACCTATGTATCACAGACTGCAGCAGCACCCAGCATTCAACTGAGAAAACTTGCCCCTGGGTGGCAGATGTCTGCCTACACATATCCCCAAACACATGACAGAGGACAGTGAGCCATATCCTACCTCCCTTTGTACTGTGACATATGGGAGGAGCGAGCTATTGGTGAAAACTAACACCCACCAGAGTAGATAAAGCAGAATATTTGTACACTAACCACAGCGATATGTGCTCTCTGCTGTGCAATTGGACTGAGGGTTCCCCACAGTTTAGTCCTAGGTCCCAGCTCCAAAAGGATGAGCACACAAGGCCAGTCTACACCAATTTGATCCCAGATTATCTGTGATGCATGACACATCCCACATTGTCAGGGGGAGCAGTCAGTCCCTCACTCACTCACCTGGCAAAGGGTCAAGCATGAATTTGCCTTGTATTCACCCCATGTTGCTGATATGCTGCCCTCAAACACCCATCCAAGCCAGGTTCCGCGAAAATGCGAGCCATTGGGGGGGGCATTGTTCGTCAGCACCCCATCCTCATTAGGAGGACAGCCCCAGCTGGGCCTCTGCAATCTTCTGGGCCCAGCGTCTCAAGTCCTCTGGCCTCTTCCGACAGTGGGCACTCCGTGGGCTGTGGACCTCCAAGGTCCGCACCTTCTTGGCAATGGCTCTTCTGATCCCCTTCTTCTGATGGGTGTTGACCTGCATTAATGCAAAAGAAAAGACAGGATATCATGTACACAAGTCCCATACAAAAGGGCTGAGTCAAATACATGTCAGTGGACCAAGCTCATAATATCCTGTCTTGACCATCCTGTCCACTTATAGCACATAGCAGTCATTGGACACAGGGACATGACTACAAACTCTCCCTAATAGGGTGCCCTACATACATCCCAGCTCAGGCCCTTCACTAACTAGGTAGGCCAACTGTGACGTTTGTGGGACATTAGCTAGCCACATGACATTGAGAAGGAACACTATGGCACGCATCACACAAAGTAGCAAGTGTCAGGTAAACCACCCAGCAAACAATGCACACAAACATCCACTACCTCTGAATGTCACCCGCTGTATACACTCCCTACAGGTCACAGCCAGCCTATTGACTGACCCATCGTCCTTGGACCATAATGAAGGGAGTGACATGATAGACACACAAAGAGTCAAGCCTGTCCATGTGTGGACATGTGCAGATACAGATGCAGGTACCTTCTACTTCAGGGGGTGGGGATCTGTATGTCACATCAACATTACAATACACACTTCCACACATGTGTGGTCACTAAACCTAGAGTGCCTTAAGAGAAACCTGGCAATGCATTGTACATGTCCTGTTAATACCCAAACAACAGAGTCCGATATCATAGCACATCAGTTGGGTGTCTATGTGCAGGGCTGAGGGGCATAGTGAGTCATTACATTGCTTCCGAACAACAGCCCAACAAGGCCAGATGTTGCCCGGGATTACTGGGCCAACATAGACAGAGCTCAAATAACGATCAACCGACATATACAACATGTATTCACACCTCCTGCTGTCATGCAATCACATGTGACCACACATTTATTACATCTTCTGGCAAGAGCTGCCTGGGAATGGCTGTGATGACACCTTACCTAGTCGTGTGCATCCAGCACAAGTTCAATCAGGGAACACTCAATAAACACTCACCACATTGTCTCATGACTCCAAACATGTAACTTGACATGGAAACATGCTCAGTTACTCACCCACTGATGTACACTGACAGCACCTACAGGACTTTGACTCCACAATCTGACAAACTAGGCCTAAGCCAAGGCTAACTAAAGCTGAGATAAGTAGAAATACTGAAAAGTGTGCACATGGGGCACTCACCTGCTCCTCTGGAGCATCATAGAGCTGCTCATACAGGGGTAGGACCTCCTCCACCAGCTTCTTCAGCTCTGCTAGTGAGAAGGCAGGGGCCCTCTTACCTGTAGGACATGACATGATTGCTCCCAGAGGGGTACACGTCAGCTCAGGTAGTGGGGGTCTTGCTGGCAGCAGTGTCAGGAGTCAAGTGAGGGATTCAGCAGAACAAGGCAGTCATGTCCACCACGCAGTGACCATCACCACCGGCGGACTCTGCCATTGGCTCAAGACCACCACAGGCAGCAATGTGGCAGTGTCTGGCACAGTAGCATCCGCCTACTGCCATAACAGACTTTCTCTGGCGGTCAGCGGAGGTTCCTAATGTTCAGTTGAATAGGTCAGGCAGTCACCATTTTAAAGGCACACAATGCAATTAAACACTATTTTTAATGTGGCACACTTCGGAAAATGTTGTCCTGGCGATTCTTGAGTGCTGGCCTTGTCCTGTCATGTAGCTCAATCATTTTAGTATTCATATTGGTATGTGGTCCAGAACATATGACAGCATAATTGGGGGCCCAGCCACCACTCCCTCCCTCACAGGCAATCCAGGATTTGGGGCATTGAATCACAGCCCAAGTGGCAAGGTAAACACACATATTGTTGCTGGCCTGATAGATGATATGTACACATATGTGGAATAGCAAGAGGGTAACGTGTTACTAATGTGTAATTGTTAGTGATGATGTGTGCTGTGTATCATGTCCTCAGTGAATCAAGTCACATGTCACTGTTCGTATATGACATGTATTATGTAAATTGCAAGGGACACAATGAATTACGACCCTATTTTCCTTTTGTCCCACATAGTGGCCCTGGGAAGGGAAGGATCACACAACCTCCTGTGTACCGTCCACTGGCAGATCTGCAGGCCATGGAAGACAGACCTGTAATCCAGATATACCATCTGCGTAGGCAGACAATCATGGTTCTCTGTTGTCAGTTGGAGCCAGATCTGATGCCAGCCATCAGTCATCCAAATAACATACTGCCTATTGCACAAGTCATGTCAGTGTTGCACTTCCTGGCCACAGGGTCCTTTCAAAATACAGTGGCCCTAACTGCTGGAATGTCCCAGCCTATGTTCAGTCTGGTCTTGAAGGATGTCAGCAATGTTGAAACACCGGGACAGCTACATCCAGTTTCCTCAATGTGAGGTTTTTGCCTATGTGAAGCCTGAGTTCTGTGGTTTGACACACATCTCACATGTGGTAGGAGACATTGATGGTACCCGTGTAGCCTTGTTTCACTGCATGGTAATAAACAGGTCAATCGGAACAGGAGGAACTTCCATTCCATTGATGTCCAAGTAGTTTGTTTGGTGGACCTCTACATTTTGCAAGTATGTGTCTGTTACCCGGGTTCAGTCCATGATGCCTTCATCATGTGGAACAGCACTGTTCTAAAGCTGATGGCACAACTATATCCAGAGAGGGCCTGGCTGGTTGGTAAGTAACATATGTCATGTGTGTTTGCATGCTATGCTGCTATTGAGACAATGCTTGGGACTCATGGTTGCACATGTCGCATTCCCTTACAGGGGACTCTGCATAGCCAAACCACCCATGGTTGTAGACACCAGTGAGGAACCCAACTACGCCAGGGGAAGTCCGCTTCAACAAGGCACATGGAAGGACACAGTATGTCATGGAGCGGGCTCTTGGGCTTCTGAAAGCAAGATTCCACTGCATTGACAGGACTGGTAGAGCCCTCCTCTACTCCCCTTGAAAAGTGTATAAGATCATTGTGGCCTGCTACATGCTCCACAACCTTGCCCTGAGGAGAAACATCCCATACATCCCTGCTGAGAGGGAGCTGGCAGTGCCTCCGGGTGAGCCTCTGGAAATGCCAAGTGAGGATGACAGGGATAAGGATGAAGGAGAAGACAAGCAGGCAAATCTCATCAATCATTACTTCACTTGAGTGTAAGTATGTGATGTTCTGTGATTACTGTGACTGCATGAGGCACTGTAGGGGTCAGGATTTGTTCAGAAGGGTATGCCTGTCATCATGAGACATAGCATCTCATTCTATGCATCTCACAGCCAAGGTTTGCTGGGTACATCAGACTTGAAGATATGACTCTCTTGATGATCTCTCTTGTTTGAGACAGTCACATTGCACTGTCAGTGAAACAACTGAAGTTTGAAAAGAGGTTTGTGTCTTATGTATATCTTTACCTGCCTAACCTTCTTGTATGTTACTTTTTCCTTCCAAGTGCCTTCACCATGCCATGATCATGTGGGCATTTCAGAGTTGTGTCATTGACAGGTGGCTGTTGGTGGTCTGACATGTGAAGTGGACATGGATTGATCCAGTAAAGTTGGTTGCAGATTATGGGTGTATGAATCTTATGCCCATGCTACCTGGACAGTGGGAGGGCAGGAATCTGAACTACACAATAGACCTCTTTGCCATGGTGTGTTGGTCCAATGGTCTCATGTGTGTGATCATGTGGCCTTGTAACATGTAATCCTGTGCAATCAATTTCTTCTACCTTTACATTCTGTTGACATTGATCCGGTATGACCTGTTAGTGGCTGGCAACGTGTTCCCTCATTGCAGGCCAGTGTGCCTGTGCCACAACTCTGACACAGGTTTCTGACAATCCACCAGATGTTTGCTCATTGTTGCGGGAAGGGCCTGGGCTCAGGTTCTGTTGTATTGACATCTGTCTGTGCCATGGTGTATGTTAGGTTGGCAGGCCTGGTTTTTGTATATGATAAGGGTCAACCTGGAGACAACATCCCATACTCTGCTAGCATAATCTGTGGGACAAGGTCTTACAAGCCTTTTCTGGTCTGGTCTGGGGTATGGTAGTAAAAGGATATCTGGCCTGACTCCATATGGCTAGGACGTTCTTGGCTATGACCGTGCAGATATTCTTAACACCTTATGTGCAATACAGTACAATAAAATGTTTGCTGTGACCAGACACTTGTGACATTGTGTTGCTAGTCATCCTCTACATGAGACTATCTGAGACATCTCCCACCATTCATTGCGTTCTTAAGTCTTAATCATGTACATTACATGTGATTAGCATTCAACATTCCAGACAGTTAAAAAAGAGAGGTAGTAGGCATTGTTTTAGTGATGGTTGTGTTTATTTACATTACCAGAGAACTCAATAGTGATAACCGGCAAAAAAAAATGATACGGTGAAGGACTCAGTCATGAAGGATGCAATTACTAGAGTAGAGGCCACAACATTTGAGGTCCAGAGTCTAGTGTCCCACTACCATGGAAAATGGAAAGTGAGTTTGTGTCACACAAAGAAGTGACATCAAGAAGTGGTTACTTGCGGACAGTGGTTGGTGTCTTGCATCCACACCTCCTGAATTCTTGGCTGGATGTCCCCACTTGCAGGGGGAGCAGAAACTACAGAGGCGGGGTGCCTGAGACTGGTGCTTCCCCTGGCAGGGCCTCCCTTCCAGTGGCTGGCACTGATGAAGGGCCTGTTGTGGATGCGCCGAAGGAGGAGGTGGGATGTTGTTGCCTCTTCCTGCACAGGGTTCCTGTTAATGTCCCTCAGCACCCCTGTTAGGGAGGCCATGTTGGAGTTGTGAGCTTCCCACTATTCCTGCATCTCACGATGGAAATCCCTCTGTAGCTCCTTGATTTTCCTGAGTTTGGTCAGTACCTAGCCCTTCACACCTTGGGACTATTGGTAGGATCCCAAGAGCTGGCTGATGGTACTCTGGCCTGGGCCATCACCAGTAGCCTCTTGCTGCTGTACCACACCATCTCTCCCATGCACTCTCCCCCCCATGAGCATGCGTCCTTGGTGCAGCCTGGCCCTTCCACTGGTTCCAGGTCTATCATTGTTAGGGTTGGCAGGTTGTGAGTCAGAAACCTGGACTGGGAGGCACAAGATGTTGGTGACTGTTGTAGGAACACAGGTTTAGGGGTGACTGGCTGCCTGCGATGTAGAGCACACAAGGCTGGGAGGAGTTGATGTGGTCAGGCTGAGGCTGACTGGTGTCATCTGGCCAGTTTGCCCAAATGGCCCAGAACTGTCGTCAACATCCAGCGGTCCAGGAGTGTTCTCCTCACTGAGGGCTTTGTCCATTGGGGCAGTGGCAGCATCCTCTGTGGTGTTGGTAGTAGCAGTTGCAATGGTAGCACAACCTTTTAATGTGGAGAGTCAATATTAGTGGCTGTATTGTGACATCTACCTCCAAGAGTTCACTGTGACACTGGGCTAGGAGCACGGGGAGAGTTCCCTTATGTGACAGATACACATATTGTAATTTGTAGTTGCCACATACCAATTCCTGTCCTGTGAGCTAGTCTCAGACTGTCTGGAATCATTAGCTGTTGGAGGGTTGGTAACAAACTCTTATTTTGCCAGCAGTCCAGACAGGGCACTGGCTGGGCAGGATGTTGTTTGAGTCATCTTGAAAGCTATTTGTTTGTCATGCAGGCATTGTCAGAAGCTTGGATTGTATGTGATAGTTGTTGATAGAAATGGGGTCTTTGGTTGGCAGTCAGGTTGCCCCCTGTCCAAGCAAGAACCCTCACTCTAGTCAGGATAAAGGAGAATCACACTCAGTTAACCCCCGCTCACCAACTTGGTAGCTTGGCACAAGCAGGCAGACTTAACTTCAAAAACAATGTGTAAAGTATTTGTACCAACACACACAATAATACAGTGGAAACACTACAAAAAGGACACCACACCCGTTTTCAAGAATAGGAAATATGTATCTAAATTAAACAAGACCAAAATGACAAAAATCTAACATACACAAGTCAAGATATGAATTTTCAGAAGAATAAGGGCCACATTAACCCTGGCGGTCAGATGACAGGCTGGTGGTATATACCGCCACATTATGAGCCTGGCCAGTTGGCTGCAGCCAACCCGCCACTTCTCCACTCCTACTGCCATGGCAGTATGAGCCACTGGGCGGGAGATGTCTATCTCCAGGCCGGCGGCTGACATAGCACCGCCCATGGCACTATGAGCCGGCCTACCACCATGGTTTTTGTGGCGTTAGCAATGTTCTGAAAACCATGGCAGTAGGCCCTGCCAGTGACAGGGATCCCTCCCTGTCACCGGTAGGAGGCTCCCCCAGGCCCCCAAACACTCTTCTGATGCTCATGCAAACTTACCCAGCTGATACACAAACTAACCCCCACCCCCTCCGATCCACTCACTCACCCCCACTCCCTCTGATACATTCACAAACACCCCCACACCCATACACACACACACCTGCAGACACACACACGCAGACATGCACACACCACACAACTGACTCCACAGCCCCACACATCACCCTCTTCCCCCACCCCAATGCAGTCACAAAACCCCTCATCCCACACCCCCTCTCCCTGAATAAACTCACACAGACACCCACACGCTCCAGGCATACACCCAGTCACTTACACTGGCATACACGCATTCATACACACACTAGCATGAACGCTTTAATACACACACTGGCATACACGCATTCATACACACACTGGCATACTTGCATTCATACACACACTGGCATACACGCATTCATACACACATACTTCCAGACATACTCACACACATTCTTACACACAATCTCACTCACATGCAGACATGCACTCACTTCACCATTCTTACACTCATTCACTCACATGCATACAACCATGCATACACCACAACACTCACAGACACATTCACACACACACACTCACACATTCATGCGCACAGACACACACACAATACTCCCTACCATCCCACCCCGTCTCCTGTCGGATGCCCGACTTACCTTATCCAGCGAGGAGGTCGTCCAGCAGATAAGGGGTGCTGCTACTGCCAGCAGATTCCTGCCAGCAGACCACTGCCAGGCTGTATTTCAGGTCAAAATACAGCTGCCGTAGACCTTCTGGGTGGGGCTGCTGGTGTTAATATCGCCAGCTTACCACCATCCACCACCATGAGCACTGCTGGATTTCCGCCCTTATTGTGGTGGAAGTCAGGCAGTGCTCATGGTATGGTGGACGGATGGTAGCCACCCTGGCGGTGTGTTGGCAGCCGTCACCGCGGCGGTAGGAGGTATTTACTGCCAATGTCATAATGATCCCCTAAAAAGTCTTAATCCATAGAAAACAGAATGTTGATTTTGCACAAAGTACCTGGCTAGCATCAAAAATATAGTCGCACGAGCGAACGTGCATTGGAAAAGGCCAGCGATGCATCGATTTCTTCCTCAAAGGCCGGCGGCATGTTGTTTATCAGCCGCGTTGCAGATAGTGCGTCAAAAAAGTTCCCGACACGGCGTTCTGTGAGTGGATTTTCAGCTCTTGTCTGCCAGCTTAACCTTTCAAGTGCCCAAGCTTCTGGATAGGACACCACTTGGCAGGGCAGGAGTCTCAGCAGAGAGTCCAGATGAGGGAGTCTTTGATGGTCCTGAGTCTTCAAAGCAGGAGGCAAGCTCAGTTCGACCCCTTGGAGATTCTTCACAAACAGGAAATCTACCTCAAAGTCCAGTCTCTGTCCCCTTTCACAGGCAGGAGCAGCAACTGCAAGATAGCGCAACAAAGCACAGTTACAGGCAGGGACAGCACTCCTCCTCAGCTCTTTTCCTTGGCAGAGGTTCCTCTGGTCCCAGAAGTGATTTGATTTTCAGGGGTTTTGGGTCCAATACTTATACCCCTTTCTGCCTTTGAAGTAGGCCCACTTCAAAGGAAAGTCTATGTTATTTACCAGATCCTGCCTTGCCCAGGCCAGGCCCCAAACACACACCAGGGGGTTGGAGACTGCATTGTGTGAGGGCAGGCACAGCCCTTTCAGGTGTGAGTGACCACTCCTCTGTCCTCTACCAGCATAGATGGCTCATCAGGATATGCAGGCTACACCCCAGCTCCCTTTGTGTCACTGTCTAGAGGAGATTCACAAACAGCCCAGCTGTCAAACTGACCCAGACAGGCAATCCACAAACAAGCGGAGTCACAGAATGGTTTAAGCAAGAAACTGCCTACTTTCTTAAAGTGGCATTTTCTAACTAACAATCTAAAAACTAACTTCACTAAAAGATGTATTTTTAAATTGTGAGTTCAGAGACCCTAAACTCCACATTTCTATCTGCTCTCAAAGGGAATCTACACTTTTAAGTTATTTAAAGGCAGCCCCCATGTTAACCTATGAGAGAGATAGGCCTTGCAACAGTGAAGACTGAATTTGGCAGCATTTCACTGTTAGGACATGTAACACACATCATTACATGTCCCACCTTTAACCTACACTGCACCCTGCCCATGGAGCTACCGAGGACCTACCTTAGGGGTGTCTTACATGTATAAAAAGGGAAGGTTTAGGCCAGGCAAGTGGGTACACTTGCCCAGTCAAATTGGCAGTTTACAACTGCACACACAGACACTGCAGTGGCAGGTCTGAGCCATGTTTACAGGGCTACGTATGTGGGTGGCACGTGGGTGGCACAACCAGTGCTGCAGGCCCACTAGTAGCATGTGATTTACAGGCCCTGGGCACTTGTAGTGCACTTTACTAGGGACTTACTAGTAAATATGCCAATCATAAAGAAGCCAATTTACACATAAAGTTTACATATGAGCACTTGCACTTTAGCACTGGTTAGCAGTGGTAAACTGCCCAGAGTATCAAAAACAGCAAAAACAGAGTCCAGCACACATCAACAACCTGGGAAACAGAGGCAAAATGTTAGGGGAGAACACACCAAGGATGCCAAGTCGAACAGTTGGCATTCTGTGATCAGTGAATTGTGTATGTGACTACTGCCAATGTCATATCGCACATATAGTTTGGGGACTTTGATCTGTGTAGGAAGTTCTTTCCAGACATTTTCAACTGTCCTTCCTGTCTACACTATTTTCATCTTGGCATAGCACCTCTAGATGGATCTGGGTGTGTTGCCACATCATAGGGTGTACCATGACCTGTATCATTGTTCATCCCAGGTGTGCCACTTTCTTTAGCGGTTTCAGGGACTGTACACAATGTCATGTGGACAGTGGCTTGGGGTATCATGGTCTGGTCCTCCTTGAACTTATTCAGATGTTATTCTTATCACAGTTCACAGTTCACACTGTCCATCCTCTGAAGTGAGTGGACTGTCATAGCAAGTATACCAACAGGGATATCTGACCATATGCAAAGTGGACTTGGTAATTGGAATGTGTAGACAGAGCCTCCTGGCCACAGCATGCATGACAATAAATTTGTGTGCCCTTTTTGTGGTTGTGACTTGCCCGGTTCCACTCCCCCAGATATTCCTGTCAAGCCCTCAAGATGCAGGATGGCCACAACCTTCTCCCCCCATAATGTGAGCTGTAGGGGAGGAGGTGGGGGACCACTGCCAATGTTCAGGATCGCAAGCTGGTGCCTGGACGACATGGAACGGACCCTCCCCCTGAGGTTGTTTCACCTCTTCCTGATGTCTTCCCTTGTGCATGGGAAGCTGCCTACAGAACTCACTCTGTCGACTATTCTTTGCTGTCTTTCTATTTCCCAAGCAATAGTAGTTTGCTGGACTTGGGCTCCAAATAGTTGTGGCTCTAATCTTATAATTTCATCCACCATGACTCTTATCTCGTCATCTGTGAAATAGGGATTTTTCTGGGGTGACATGGTGGTGATGGAAAAAAAAGGTTTTGCTGGGTGCTAAACAACAACATGGGGAGAATGTGTAGTGAAGATGTGCAAATATGTGTGATGTGGGTGTTGAGGGTGTGGGATGTGTGATGAGTGAGAGATGGAGGGGTGCCTCTTTAATTGGAAAATTTGTACCGGTGAGTGCTCTAGATGGTGTATTTTGCGTGGTGTTTGAAGGAGTGTGATTTATAGTGTGCTTTGCACGTGTGTGGAGTGTGGGAATGTTTGTCAGCTGCATTGTTTTCAAATGCATCCAATGTGGTGTTGTGTATTACTGTGGTGACCGCCGACTGCCGGGGTTCAAACTGCCATTGGAAGACCACCATGGCAAGACCGCTATTGCGATTTTCTACTTGTAATAGGTTCAGTGGATGGTTGATGGGCTGGCGGTGCTAGTGGTCGGACCTCCTGTTTCCTGCCCTCTTGAGTCCTGGCAAGGTCGAGTTTTTGGCTGGCTTTTGGCAGGCCTGCCAGTGTAATTCATAATACGGAGGTCTGTAAGACTGCCAACATGGCTGTCTTTTGGCGGCCGCCACTATGGCGGTCTGGCAGTCTGACCACCAAACTTGTAATGAGGCCCTTAGTTTGCCATAACTTTTTGCTGGGCTGTGATAGTTGTTTTTTTCTGACAGTTTCCCACTTTTCTTAAGTCATAGTTTTTTTTCCTTTAATAAGTTTATATAAAAGAGATACAAGTTGAAGAGTGTTTTATTAGTTGCTATTTTACATTTTTAAGTTTAAGTTTAATAGGAAGTGTATTTCAGTTTAAATATAAGTTTTATTTACTTGATTAGGTAGTTGTGATGTATATAGTTCTTCTTTATTGGTCTGGGCAGAGATTCTGGCAGAGTTTTTTTGTCTTACAGAGCTTGTCATTTTTGAAGTATTTAGTTGTTTACAGTAGTGTGCCTTTTATGTTGTTTATTTAATTGTTTGATTTTATTACTTAAAGGAGTTTATACTTTGATTTTATTGGTTGTTTTGGTTTTTTAATCAGTTATGCCATCCTATGGTAGAAGCTAATTTAGGTTTTATTTGTAATGTACAATATATCCTTTCATTTTTTTCATAAGTCTAGCTGTATATATTTATTAATATTTAAGCTGTTGTTTTTAATGTTTATAGTTAATGCAATTTTTTTTGGGTTGTATTGATTTTAGTTATATAATTTATTGGAGTGACTGTTAAATATTTGGTGATGTAATAAATGTATATTTAATTTAAACATGAATATGTAATGTTTAAATTTATTTCAAATAATTGTTTTATGTAAAAACTGATTTTCTGAAAATGAATTAATGATGATTTAATTTTTTTGGTGATAATGTTGTAGCTGATATTGTGTGAATCAATACTTTTGACATATGTGTTTATGCAGAGGTGAAAATATTTTTGTTTCTGATATTTGTGCTTTCAATATCTGTAAAAATCAATATTTTTAACAACAATATTTGTGTTTTCAGTATTTGTGGTTTTACTAGCTAAGTATAGCATATACTATATTTTTGTTATTGATATTTATTTTCCAATATTTTTGTATTTGTATTTGTATCAATATTATGTCAATGAGCCATGTCTACCTATCATATTGTTAGTATTTCACATTGTTGACACATCACTATGCATGCTAGTCATTACTGTTATGTTGTGGCAATTCTGGTATTATTACACCTAACACTTGCATAACATGGGTGCTGACATATTCTTCACATTTGGGCATCCATGGCACGATGGTAGTACTGTTATAATGGTGCTGAACTGTGAGCAGTTTTGAGATTGTTGCTTTGAACTGTGGCTGCTATGATAGTGAATATCCCTGTAATAAGACGGAAGTCCATATTTGATTAATATACATGGGGGACATTCATATTTGATGAATATACATAGTTATATGTGGGTGAAGCAGTACAAAGACAGTAGCACATGCAAACAGTTCGTCAAATGTTAAGCTGAAATTCCAGAACAAAAATAATATTTTTTGAGTAAGGAACAAGTGTAGGATGGAATTAAATGTAAAGTGTATATTTAATGCTGAAATTGATATGGAATAAGTGATGTGTAAATCCAGAAATTGTCAAGCTTCTTTCCAAATTGTATATAATGATGATAATTGAGTAATAATTTATTATGAGTTCAGGTGGAACCTATGAAAATGTATGTTGAATGGCAAAGGCTGCAATATGATCAGTATCTACAATGTAAGCAAATATATTTTATATGCTGTGCTTGTTATAATTTGGAACAGCAGAGTAGGCCATTAGCTAAGAGTCATAGACACCCAGCTCTACTAATGTCCATCAGGCTGCATTTCCTTTCTGAATCCTTGTGAATGCCTGTGAATACAGTGACAGAATATGTCTAATGTCCACCAGGCCGTATTTCATGTGTGAATCCTTGTGAATGCCTGTGAATACAGGGACAGAGGAATACAAGCGAGAGCAGCCCTCTTTTTGAAAATCATGCCAAACCAATCTCCAGAAAGTGCAGAATCACAGCAGAACCACCTGAGCTGTAGTCTATCTGCTAACTGCCAGTGCATGAAACATTGAATTTACATACCCATCTCTCTTCTATAAAGCATTACATGAAGGTTCACCAGATTACATTACTACATTGTTCATACCTTACCCTCCACTTAGCAAAAGGATCTGTAAATCAAAACTTACTCTTCTTTAGCTGTTTTCCTGCAAGAAATTTAGAACTCAATCCCAATGCACCAATAACTGGAAATTGATTGTTTCAGATTCAGAAGGTTATACTAAAATCTTATCTTTGTAAGCTGAGATATGACCTGTCATTCTCACATGCTACTTGCTTCTGTCTTCTGCCTTGACCCTAAAACCAGCTTCTGTCAGTGCCCCGTGGTCAGATCTAAGACTCTGTAAACTTCATCCTGTTTGCACACCCTGAACATGCTAAGAAAGATATTCAAAGGAGTCCCAAGCAGCACTAGAAAAACCTTCGCTCAGGCCCAAGACATGAGCAAGTTGCACTATGGGAACACCCTATATACAAGGATAACCAAGCAACTCACCAGAAGAATACAAACAATCTAGTACTCGACCAGATTATCTCTCAACCTTCAACACAGACCTCACATCACACCACACCTCAGGGAGGTGAACTGGTTCCCAATAAACAAATGCACCTGTTTCGAACTTCTCACCCACTCATTCAAGGGAGTACACAACTTATGCCCCACCTATGTGAACAGTCACAGCTCCTTCCACCAACCATCCAGGCACCTCCTATCCGCAGGACTCCTACTCACACACATCTCATAATACACAGAACAAGATCAGGAGGTTGTGCGTTCTCTTATATTGCTCCTAAAGTGTGGAACGACCCCACTCAGCACAAGAGAGGAACCTCTTCTCTTCTTGAATTCCTCCAGAAACTGAAGACCTGTCTTTTCCATTAAACAATCTACTATAGACAGGGATAGGCACACACACCTGCTCAGTGCCAGGGTACCCTAGTGGGTGATAGTGAGCTTTACAAATACACATAACATCACACAACATTGATTCCGGATGTTATTATATCTGTCAGTTTTTTTAAAATTATGTAATTAATTATTTTACCCGAAATGATTTGAGGTTACAGTTTTGTGGTTCGCAACACTTTTCAAAAACCCTGAAATAAATAAATAAATACATTTCAGCGTCTGCATTAGCAATGTGCTATGTCCTTTAAAACACAGTGAGTGCAATGCCAGGGACTCCATCTACAATAACCTTTAGCAAAATACGAAGAGACATCAGGGAAGCGCATGTGCCGGTCCGCAGCATCACTATCTACATCTTTCTGTGCATGCATCTACCATTTAGAAAGTGGAAACGGTTTTTATTGACACCTTGGAATTTTCAAATGGCTATAACTGCGTATTTTAATATTTTTTGAATAAAGGAACAGTCATAATTTATACAGCTCCAAGTGAGTAGCAAGGAAGAGGGATAGATAGATGACATAGTCCACCACTAAGCCGTTTGTGATTTGTATTGTAATTTTGCTATATCTAGAAATGTGTGTTTCCAATTGTAGGACCTGCCAATTTCTGTAGCTCAGGTTTGACATTGAAAAATCTTTAAAATTGCTGTAACGCACAAATGGCATATACAACAACACTTACTATCCTTAATTTAAAGGATATTACAGGTCCAACGTGCATAGTAAATATACCTGTGCTTTGGCCCACATATTAACACGTCGCCTGATGGCAGATGATGTGACTCACAACATTTGCACAGAACATTCACAGATGTACTTTCCACCTTGCCTAAATGGGAAATTACATTTTTCGATGGCGTACAAGGAAGTACACTTAAAACTGATTCATAACTCTCGTTCCCCAATTTATATATTTTTCTATTTTGAGCTAGAGGTTTTAGTTTATGGATCATTGGCGCGTCAATGTAGTTTAATGCTTTTAGGCGCATCTCATTCTGATTCAGTTCTCACAATGAGGGGGCCCGCGGGAAGCATAGAGCAACGCTCTAGTCTTCCCCGCGGGACGGTTCGGGGAAAGGAAGTGACGGCGGGACAGGGGATTGGGAGTAAGGTAAGTGGGGGTGGGTCTTAGGGGTGGGAATAAAAAGGGGTGGGGGTGGAGGGACCGGCCTCTTTCCGCGCGGACCCATCGTGCGGATAGTTTGGCCGGTCCCTGTGGGTGCATTTTTATAAAGGTAGTGTGGGGTCTCGGCGGTGCGGTCGGTGGGGCGCGCGGCAACCGGGGCTGGGCACACGCTATCCCCCGTGGGCGGGAATTAACAGGGGGCGGCAAGCGCTCCTCCGCGGGCGGCCGTTCCCCCTTTCCAGGCTGCACGTGTGGTTTGGCAGCCGGCCAGGCCGCTCCTGCGGATCCGCGGCCGGGAAAAAAGATCGGGTTGCGGTAGCAACCAGAATTAGACAGAAACAACCGGGGCCAGAAAGGAACCGGTCGGGCACTACTATTTAAAAAAAAAAAAAATATATACATAAATATATATGTATTTCTTTTAAATAACTGGGAACACAAGTTAGAAGGACACACACAGGGCAGAGAGTTTTTTCCCCCCGCACTCGGTAGGGGAGCCCCCCCTCCCCCAAAAAAATAATAATAAATAAATCAATAAATAAATAGATATTTATATAGTTAAAAATAATAAGGGAAAATCATTTTAACATAGAGCCCTTGTCTTCGTTTCCCACCGAGTACAGGAGGCCCGGACACAAAAAAAAAAAAAAAAAAGGGGAGGCCCGCCCCTGCGCCATGGCAGCCAGCCACGACGCGGAGGCGGTACGGGCCGCGCTTCGCGTACTTGGCGAAGCGGGTCGGGCTGACCTCCTCAGGCCTGGGGTTTTAGAACAGGCTTGGGTGGGTATGGTGCGGCCGACGCGTGCCGCGTCAAGCGGAGTAGCGGCGGCCGTAGCCGCATGCACATCCCCCGAGAGGCCCAAGAAACCCAAAAAAGCGGCGGTGGAAAGGGCGCATGGCGTACCCTCTCCCACCAGCCAATCAGGTGACGGGGAAGGTCCAGTGGTCGAGCCAGGCCCATCAGACGAGGGCACGGCACCAGCGCGCCAGGTGGGGGGCATAGATCCGCCCCAGGATCAGTTTTTAGAGACAGACGCCCCCGTGCAGGATGAGTTAGTGCGCGAGCATCCCGCACACCCCACTGACCCCATGCCCATGGACCTGTCTCTGCCTAAGGGCGGGGCTAACAACAACACCAAAAAGAAAGGCAAGGGGCCCAGACTCACGGGCGGGTTGGGCAAGGGTAGGGCCGGAAAGGGGCAGTCCCATGAGACGCGAGGGCAGGCAGGGGAGTCGACGCCCCCCGGCCCCTGGCCTGGCAGGCTAGATATGGACGAGGCTTGGGACCTAGAGGCCAGGATTAAGGAACAGCGCCGCATAGTGGCAGAAACGGAGGACAGGTGGGCCCAATTGTGCTTGGAGAGGGACATGTCCGTGCCACACGGCCGGCAGCTAAAAAGACCAGCAGATAGCGTAGGCAGCACAGGAACCAGGCCGCAAGACGCCGGGAAAGGTAGTTGGGTATGGGTCCCGAGCGACAGGGGCCAGGAAACAGGGATGGATAGCGGTCTAGGCAGCGTGGTGGGTACCAGTGGCGCATGCGGCCAGACTGGGCGCGGAAGGTCAATGCCAAGGCAAGAGGTTGGCAGAAAGAAGGCGATGCCAACTGGGCGCAACACGGCCCCTGCACGTTGGTCCGAAGCGCTAGAGGGGTCTTCGGCGGCCTTCTCTACTCCGCAGGATCGGGGACAATACAGAGGTGGCGGACGCCACGAGGGCCATGAGGATAACCCTGCTAACTATATGATGATGAGCGGGAACGCTAGTAAACAGATGGATGTGTGTGAGGATGATGTGCTGGAACTGGATTATGAGGAGGAGCTGGAGGAATGGGAAGAGGGGGAGATCAGGGAGACAGAGATACTCAGCTTAAGGGGGAGGGGAAGAGGACGCAGGAGCGGCGCAACCCCCCTCTCCGTTTCTATTTTTCAGGAACGGGACTACGGCAGTGGTCCACAAGGAAAGAGGCAAGAGCAAGCACGGGGCCGAGGGGCCCGGAAGGTTTCGCGGCCTGTGGCTACACAAGGAGGAGGTAAAGGGCAATGGTGGTCGGTCTGGGGGGATGGCGGAAAAGGGGATGATGCGCCAATTTACAAGTCTGTAGGAGTAGGTGATGGTTCGATACTTGACCCAGTACCAGCTAAGGATAAACAGGGCGGGGAAAAAGGTACAGAGACACAAGCCAGAGCCACGACCGAGGGCGAGGGTGGAGACAAGGCAACAGGGGAGAAGTCAGGCGCAGAAGCAAAGGAAGGGGGTGAACACAAGAAGAGGCTACCCTATATGGGATTGGCGATGCCTTTGGGCTCACATGTGGCGGAGAAAACGAAAGCCAGAATATGGAGACACGAGTATGTGGACGTTTTTAAGTTATTACATAGGGACATACAAGCCAAGGAAGGGTCTAAGGAGGAGGAGTGGGAGCTGGCCCGTAGGCCGAGGGTCCCAATCAATATGGATAACTGGACATCGGCGTTTCTGATTTTTGCGAGTATTTATTGTGAGAAATACCCTGACAGAGCTATAGCGCTATTTAAATACATGGACATTATTAGGAAAGCGCAGATGCATTTTGGGGGTTTTGCCTGGCTGAGTTACGACGAAGAGTTCAGAGCCCGAGTGAGCATTAACCCAGATAAGCCATGGGGGGATGTCGACCCAGAATTATGGATGCAATGGATGGCGTCATCGCAATCCACGGCATCAACTCATACAGCGAGTGGTTTACCGGTGATCTATAAGCCATTTCAGGCACGTCCCGCTCCGGGGGGGGCGGGTGTGGGACAGAAAACAACACCTAGCACGACAGGAGCGTGCTGGAATTTCAACAAGGGTTTCTGCTCCAGACATCCTTGTAAATTTAAACACGACTGCTCCAAGTGCGGGGGCCGTCATCCGGTCACACAATGTTTTTCACTTTCCAGCCCCTCCGAGCAATGGAGGGCCTCAAAAGGCAGAGGGACCCAGGGCGCTCCTGCTCCAAAGGGGACCTACTCCAGTTAGGGTAGATTTTATCTTGCCATGGCTTCACAGATACCCGGATGAGGCAGCTGCGTTGAAGTTAGCTGTAGGTTTTCAAGAGGGGTTCAGGGTCAGCTATCAAGGCCCGCGGGAGAGGCGCTGGGCAGACAACTTGCGGTCTGCGAAGGAACTAACTCAAGTGGTTAGGAAGAAGCTGGACAAGGAGCTGTCATTAGGTAGAATTGCGGGCCCATTCTATGAGTGGCCAAGTCAGAATTTAATGATCTCCCCATTGGGAGTCGTGCCGAAGAAGGCCCCGGGTGAGTTCAGGTTGATTCATCACCTATCATGGCCGGAGGGCACATCGGTTAACGATTTCATTGCGGCAGAAGATACCAGAGTGGAGTATGCGTCGGTGGATGATGCTATTAAATTGGTCAGGGGGTGTGGCAATGGCGCAGAACTGGCAAAATGCGACATACAATCTGCCTTCCGGTTGCTACCAATACACCCTGGGGACTTTGATTTGCTGGGGATGCAGTTTGAAGGGGCCATCTATGTGGACAGGGTTCTGCCCATGGGTTGCGCAATTTCATGCTCTTTGTTCGAAGCATTTAGCACCTTCATGCAGTGGGTGTTTGTAAAAAGTAGTGGGCACTATGCGGTGACCCATTATTTGGATGATTTCCTGTTCGTAGGGAAAAATAATTCAGGTGAATGCCAGAGGGCCCTGACAATCTTTCAGGAGACGGCACAACAGATGGGGGTGCCTTTGGCACCCGAAAAAACTGAAGGCCCCGCAGCGGTACTAACTTTTCTGGGTATTGAGTTGGACTCCAATACTATGACAGCCAGATTACCAGCACAGAAGGTAACGGAGATACTGGTTTTCTTGGGTCTTGTGAAAGAGGCACGAAAAATCGACTTGCGGACAGCCCAGAAGCTGTTGGGGTATCTCAATTTTGCTTGCAGGGTAGTTAGGGGGGGAAGGACTTTCTGTAGGCGATTGGGTTTGTCCATGTCGGGTGCAGTTTTGCCACACCACAGAATAAGAGTGTCGACGGGACTTAGAGAAGATGTGAGAGTGTGGGAAACATTTTTGAAACAATTCAATGGGGTATCTATGTGGTTCTGTGAAGGAGAGACAGTGTGGCAGGTGCAGATTTTTTCGGATGCGGCGGGAGCGCATGGCTTTGGGATTTTCTGGGACGGCCGGTGGTGCGCGGAGGCGTGGCCAACATTATGGTTAAAACAGGGAAGAAGTATTGCCTTTTTGGAATTTTTTCCCCTCCTGGTGGCCATGGCGGTATGGGGACAGGAATTGGCAAACAGGACAGTTTTATTCAGAATCGACAATATGGCGGTTGTCGAGCTGGTGAACAGACAGAAGGCGAGGGATGTGAGGGTGTTGCGCTTGTTGCGCCGTTTTATGTTGCAATGTTTATCTCTGAATGTGATATTTAAAGCTGTACATATTCCAGGAGTTTTCAACGAGATTGCGGATTCCCTGTCTCGTTCACAGTGGCAGCGTTTCCGCAACCTGGCGCCAGGAGCAGAACAGAACAAGACACCGGTCCCGGCAGACATTTGGGAATGGGGGGCATGATCACAGGGCTGGTGGAGATGTCCTTAGCGGAATCTACTCGGCGAAGTTACCGGCTGGCTTGGTTGGATTTTCAGTTTTTTGAACGGTTTATAGGAAGTTTTTGGGGACAAAGCAAAGGACAGTTAGAGCATCGGGCGTTGCGTTTTGTGCTGCATATGATTCAGAAAGGGCTGTCAGCAGCCACTATCGGGGGAAAATTGGCAGGGGTATCGTTTTATGGGAAATTGTTTTTTGATCACGACCCGGCAAGAAACGATCTGCTGGGAAGGATGCTGAAAGGTTGGGGCAGGATTAGATCGGTAGAGGGTAGAGCGGCCAGGGAGCCCATTGATTTTGATTTATTACTGGAGTTGTTACACGTACTGCCGGTATGTTGCGCAGACGATTACGAATTGGCACTTTTTCGACTATGCATGGTGTGGATGTTTTTTGGAGCTTTCCGAGTGTCAGAGTTGCTGGGGGTTGGCAGGGCGGTGGGGGTACGCTACAAGGATGTGTGCGCGCACGGTGGCCGTTTAGGGATTTGGCTTAGACGATCAAAAACCGATCAACTAGGCAGGGGTAAGTGGGTATGGTTAGAAAAGGGGGCAACGTGTTGGCCTGCCCTGTTGCGGAATGGAGTAAGTGGCAATTTTCAGGCAGGTTGAACAAAGAAGCAGGGGTTTTCACACACAGGTCAGGCTCCAAGCTCACCAGTTTTCAGTTCCTGCGAGTATTAAGGATGGCTTTAGGACGTGTGGGCCGTCAGGCCATGGATTTTGGCACGCATTCATTCAGAATTGGGGCGGCCACGGCTGCAGCGCATTTGGGTTGGGACTGGGCAAAGATTAGGGCAATAGGCCGCTGGAGATCAAGGTGTTGTGAACGATACGTTAGACCCTGAGATGTGAGGAGGGATAGCTTCAAAGTTTTTGGTTGAGGGGGGGGGGTTTTGGATGTTCAAAAACACATGTTACAGTTATTTTTCCGTTGCAGGAGATGCGATTGGTCCATCGCAGGGCAAGACGGTGACATGGCTGGTCGGCCATTCATTTGTACATTGGGCAGCGAAGTTCGCCGAGAAGCAGATATATGGTCGGGCCTTGGGACTATCCAGCAGACGGCACGAGGTGCTATGGTGGGGGAAGAGCGGAATGCGGTGGGGTAACCTGCTTCCTTTCATCACTACTAACTTATCGAACTGGGGATGTCCCGATTTGTTGATCATTCATTTGGGAGAGAATGATTTGGTAAAATTATCAGGACTCACGCTACTGCAGCACATGCAGAGGGACTTGGAGATTCTCAAGAAAAAACTGCATGGTACATGCTTGGTTTGGACAGAGCTTGTTCCACGTAGAGTGTGGAGAGGGGCAGTAAAGTACGGAGCCATGGAACGGGCTCGAAGGAAGCTTAACAGAGCAATGAGAGTGTTCTGCTGGGCTCAGGGGATAAAGATACTAAAGCATGAAAATATTACGGAGCAGGAGGCAGCTTTATTCAGAGATGATGGGGTCCACTTGTCCACACTAGGGAATGCGTATTATTTGACAGATCTGAGACTGCTGGTTGAAGAGTTGTGGGGAGAGAATTTGTGGATTACGAACAAGAAATGAGTAGCGCGGGGTGCAGTAGCGTGTCTGGGGGGGTGGGGCAGCACAACGCCAAGTGGGTTGGTGCTGGTTGGCAGTAGATGGGGGAGGGTGGTGAGCCAGATGCGGGCTTGGCCACCCTTCCAGGGAATAAACAAGCAGGTGAAGGCTCTGAGTGGGGGTACGCACGAACCAAATGGGGCATGAAAGGAAAAGGGGAGTGCGTAGGGGAATGGAAACGAAATAAGGGTTTGAAGGGGAAGGATGAGCGAGGCAGATGTTAAAGGGAGGGCGTTAATAAAGTTACGGTTTACGTTATAAAAGTTAAGGTTATTTTGCTTATGCAACCCTGTCCTAATAAATGACCTTTTACACTAAGAATACAGCTGTCACTGAGTTATTTCCCGATGAGGGGGCCCGCGGGAAGCATAGAGCAACGCTCTAGTCTTCCCCGCGGGACGGTTCGGGGAAAGGAAGTGACGGCGGGACAGGGGATTGGGAGTAAGGTAAGTGGGGGTGGGTCTTAGGGGTGGGAATAAAAAGGGGTGGGGGTGGAGGGACCGGCCTCTTTCCGCGCGGACCCATCGTGCGGATAGTTTGGCCTCCCACCCACCCGGCAATTGGAAGAAGAGTTTTGAAGGATGGAAGTTAGAGGTAGGGCAAAAAAGGGGGGAGGTTTACTTGTCAGTTAGGGCAGGTTGCAGCAGAGAGCGAGCAGTAGATGGGGGAGGGTGGTGAGCCAGATGCGGGCTTGGCCACCCTTCCAGGGAATAAACAAGCAGGTGAAGGCTCTGAGTGGGGGTACGCACGAACCAAATGGGGCATGAAAGGAAAAGGGGAGTGCGTAGGGGAATGGAAACGAAATAAGGGTTTGAAGGGGAAGGATGAGCGAGGCAGATGTTAAAGGGAGGGCGTTAATAAAGTTACGGTTTACGTTATAAAAGTTAAGGTTATTTTGCTTATGCAACCCTGTCCTAATAAATGACCTTTTACACTAAGAATACAGCTGTCACTGAGTTATTTCCCGAAGCATGTTACTGCCTGCTTCTCAATGATGAAACTGAGCAGACTTCCATCCTAAAAAAGACATTTCCCTCAGTAGAGCCAAAGATTTTTATTGTTTAAGCTGACCTTACCCTTAATAACATTAGATTTCTTGCAGTCAGGAATGGCTTGAATTATAAAATAACACTCATGAAATCTTGTAGTTGAAAGGAAACAACACACTGTGAGAGCCATATTCCTCCTCAACCTTTTTTCTTTGAGGTCTGGTGTCATATCCATGGCAACCTTTTTTACAACACCCGCATTCAGTTTGCTAGCAGTTTTCCGTGAATTGAAGGCTGTCATTGTTAAAGTGTCTCAGTCAGCATGACATTCTGGAAACAGGCTAGCAAAGATTCTTGAAAATGTGTATTTGATCATTACATAACCCTTTCCTGGGTTCTCGCTTTCAGTGTTTGCTTAATTAGAAAACATGTTACCTTTCAGTCATGGCAGCCCCAAATGCTTCATCAGTTACGTTGGCAGCAATTGCAACTGCTCCTTCCGGCTTTAGTAATGCATGTTAATAGAGAATTATCCTCTATATTGCCTTTTGGGACTTACAAGTATTTGTTGCATGTGGGCAGTGAGCAGGATCCGAGACCAAAAATAGCCCCGGGCAGTTCCAAAAAAGTGGCCCACATTTGAGGAGCATGACTTTTTACAAAACATTGCTTGGCTAGTATCAGGAGGCTAATTTTTGGAAAATGTGCTTTAAAGCTTGTAGGGTCTGTATTATAGGGGAAGGCTGGAAAAACTGAATACTTATTCCAGTCTTAACACCTTGTACAAGGTTGCAAGAATCCCGTTCCTAATCAACCCTGATCTTCAACCCTGATTATAACATTAATCAGAAATCTAGTACAAAGCCAAGGGGCACAAGGGCATAGGTCAGGATCCATGGAAAAAGAACCTACAATGAAAAAAGAGAAAAAGCAGCTCTGAAATTCTTCCTCTTGATGATTCACTGCAGAGGGGTTTCATAGAACAAATTCTGTAATTTCCAGTGGTGCTCGCCATTGTTTCTGCCCCATTTTTTAATAATGCAGATAATTAATAATAACCTAATATTCACTAGTATAATAAAAAATACGTCCACCCTTGCTGCCAGGCAGTAAATCAGTTTTATGGCTAACAAAGGTGCATTGAGGCACCTGCAACAACCATCAGAGAGATTGACCAGGACTAGCAAAGTCCTAGCCTTGGCCTCTGGATACTGCCAGGCTTCAAGTCCTCCCCATTAGTGGCATGATGTAGTGTCACTGTACAAGCAACCCTAGATGCTTATGTTGTAATGTCTACTGTGCCCAGGGCTACCATCAGTCATGCAGTCAGCTCCCATCTCATCACAGGAGAGTGGGGTTGGCAAGAGCCTTTCTCACCACACCCTGCCTTATGCCCAGATGGGAGAATGTGAGTTGAAAAGGCAGAAACTGACAGCTGTATCCTATGTATCACTGTGCAGACTCCAACAATGTACTTCAGTTCTTGAGAATGGAAGAAGGTGTGTACCTGCCCTGAGAGTCTACCCAATACCATCAGCTGATGCACAACAGGTCAGCTAGTTGAAGGTAAGTAGGTAAAATAAAACCCTGTGAAATGTTGTGAGAGAGTGTGTGTCTGTGTGTGAGTGATAATGTAACTAAGTGAGATTGAGTGAGTCAGAGGGAGTGGGAAAACGTGAGACTAAGTTGGAATAAGAGTGAATAAAAGTGAGTGCAAGTGAGTGTGAGCTAGAGTGGCTGAGTGAGTGAGAATGAAGAAGAGTGAAGGAGGTAATTCTTGGTACATGATGTACACAGGCAAATGCAAGCACATAAGCTATAATTCTTGGAGTATATGGGACACTTGTTGCAAAATAGTGGTGCTGACATACTGGGCATAATTATTGGCACAAGGGGAACCTATGGAAAAATGCAGACACTTTCATATTGAAGGTCATTCTTGGCATATGGGATTGGGCACTGTGAGAAAGTGGCCTCTTTCTAGCATAGTTACCCCCACTTTTGGCCTGTTTGTGAGTGTGTGTCAGTGTGTTTTTACTGTGTCACTGGGATCCTGCTAGCCAGGCCCCCTTTGCTCTTAGATACAAATCTATGGGGGTCATTACAACCCTGGCGGACGGTGGTAAAGCTGCGGTAATACTGCCAACAGGCCGGCAAAAAACAAAGGGAAATATGACCCTGGCGGAAACCGCCAACAAAGTCAGCCACTTTAACACACCGCCCGCCACGGCGGTACAGACAAGCAGCGCGGCGGTCACCGCCAACAGACAGGCGGAAGACAATGTACCGCCCATAGTATCACAACCCGCCAATCCGCCACCTTTTCCGGGGCGGATTCACCGTGGATAAAAACACGGCGGAAATAGTTACTGCAATGGGAAAACGCTCACCTCAACACATCCCACGAGGAACGAGGACTCCATGGGGCCGGAACTCCAAATACTCCCTGCGCTTGTCTACCTGCTCCTCTACGACCACCATCTACGTAGGCGCCGAAGACAACGGTGAGTACTGCACCTACGACATGGGGGAGGGGGGAGGCAAAAGTTAGGGGGACACCCACGAAACACCCCCACCCTCGCATATTACAACATACACACCAATGCATCCACAAAAATCACAGTAACAACCCACAATCCCCCTGGAAGAATACAAAGACAAAGCGAAATCCGTTCAAACATTGTAATGTATCAATATACATGTTTTGCAAAAATATACAGATATATATGAAAATCAGGCAGAAATATATACATTACGATAAGTAGTGCAGATATGTACATATCAATGTACCACTAGTCCGAAAATGCATGGGCGAGGCCCACAAAAGATACCTGACCACAATCGGAGAGAACACTGCCGGGGCATCAGATAGAAATACTACAGGCACCTCAGGGGGAAGGGAAGGGGGGGCACCTCAGCTGGATGACTGCAAAGCCAGATCCACGACGGGGCTCCATGCCCACTGTGCCATCGTGGGGAATGCAAAGCCACAGTCTCTCAAGTCTATACAGTGGGTGGTTTGCCCACTGTGCCATCCTGGGGAGTGCAAAGCCACAGTCTCTCAAGTCTATACAGTGGGTGCTTTTCCATGGCGGTCTTTGCCCTGTTCAGCGGTGCTTTGCCATGGCGGTCTTTGCCCTGTTCAGCGGTGCTTTACCATGGTGGTTCTGGACTGTTCAGCGGTGCTTTGCCATGGCGGTCTTTGCCCTGTTCAGCGGTGCTTTACCATGGCGGTTCTGGACTGTTTAGTGGTGCTTTTCCATGGCGGTCTTTGCCCTGTTCAGCGGTGCTTAGCCATGGTGGTCTTTGCCCTGTTCAGCGGTGCTTTACCATGGCGGTTCTGGACTGTTCAGCGGTGCTTTTCCATGGCGGTCTTTGCCCTGTTCAGCGGTGCTTTGCCATGGTGGTCTTTGCCCTGTTCAGCGGTGCTTTACCATGGCGGTTCTGGACTGTTCAGCGGTGCTTTGCCATCGCGGTTCTGGTACGGACATTGGTGTGTGGCATGACGTTCCCTAGACTGGGCATTGGTGTGTGGCATGACGTTCCCTCATAGCCCACCTGGGCTGTGGCAGCCGGGGCCCTCCTGGGCACTGACTCCAGCGGTGGCGGTGGTCTCCTGACCAGTGACGATACTTAGGCCCTCCTGGGCACTGACTCTGGCGGTTGTCTCCTGACCAGTGACGATACTTGGGCCCTCCTGGGCACTAACTCCGGCGGTGATCTCCTGACCAGTGACGACGGTGCTGGCGGTGGCGTCCCGACCGCCAGGAATGATGCCGCCCTTCTCCGCCGTGATACTCACAACAGGCTGGGCAGACTTCCTCTGGCCCTTCCCCACCTTTGGTGGAGTCACAGCTGACTCTCCAGTCCCCTTGGAACCCATGTGAGTTGTTTTCCCATCAGGAGTCTTCACACAGTCTCGTCGTCCACTCTCCAATTTCAGAGCCTTTACAGGGGGTGGGCTGCCAGTGCCTTGGCTCCGGGTCACACTGCCTGCCCTGGTGGCCGGTGCACTCCACATACCTTGTACAGGCACCACTGGTATTGGAGGCTTTTTGGGTGAGGCGCTATGACGGGACTGATGAATTGGAGAGGGGGGGTGGGGCAAAAAGGTCAACTTTACACAGGGACAGTTTCTGACGAACACTGGTATGGGTAGTTGGAGGGGGTCTGGGAGTGGAGGAAGAGGAGGTGGTTGTAGGAGGTGTCACTTTAGGTGTTTTGGGTGCAGGTGCAGGTACTGGAGGCTGTCGTGAGGTGGATGGATGTTGGGTGTGTGGTTGCCGGCGTTTGTGTTCTTTGGGAGGGGGCGTCACAGACACACTGGGAGAGGACACAGGGGACGTGTAAATGGGAGTGGAGGTGGTGAGTGCAGGTGAGCGGCTTGGCGTGCTGGGTGTCCTTGTGCGATGCATGGTGCCTGTAGATGTGGTGCATGCAGGTGTGTGTGTAGACGAGACTGGGAGGGAGGAGGGAGAAGAGGAGGAGGGGGACACAGTGGAGGCAGTGGATGTTGCTGTGTCTGTATGTGGGTGATGCTTGCGTGAGTGCCTGTGGGTTGTGTGGTGCCTATGTTTGCTTGAGCTACTTGTGTGTGATGACTTGTGTGCATGCTGGTCTGTAGATGTGCTTGGGATGGGCTGGGGTACAGGGGATTGGGTCTGGGTGGAGGAGGTTGGAGGGGGGAGGCTTGACACAGGGACAATGGCTGCCATCAGTGCTGAGGCCAGAGAGTGCAGGGTTCGCTGAAGGACATCCTGACCAGAATGAATGCCCTCCAGGAATGCATTACCGTGTTGCAACTCTCATTCTACACCCTGGATGGCATTCACAATGGTAGACTGCCCAACAGTGAGTGACCTGAGGAGGTCAATGGCCTCCTCACTGAGGGCAGCAGGGGTGACTGGGGCAGGGCCTGAGGTGCCTGGGGCGAAGGTGATGCCCACCCTCCTGGGTGAGCGGGCACGGGGCGAACGCTGAGGGGCTGCTGGGAGGGCGATGCTGGTAGGGGAGGTGGCGGCTGTATCTGTAGAAGTGGGGCGCACAGATGGTGCTGCCACCGCAAGGGAGCCCCCATCGGCGGACGAGTCCGTGTCGCTGGTTGGTGATCCGATGGCCGACGTGAAGCTCCCCTCGCCCTCCGTCCCACTGGTGCATTCAGAGTCCGTGGTGTGGCCCTCCATGGCCATGTGGGATGCAGCTCCCTCGTGCTCCGGTGCCACTGTACCTCCGCCTGATGATGCTGATGTACAAAAGACCAGGGAGAGCAGAAAAAAGGGGGGGGGGACAGAAGAAAGACAGGTTGAGTGCATGGCAAAATATAAGCGATACACTGTTCCAACCATGAAAAAACGGAAACTGGTGACAGGGGTCCTAAATTCTAGGAGCAAGAGGCCTCACACACCCCTAGGATGTCATGCTTCATCATTGGCACTGCTCCTCGTCAGACCGGCACTGCAATGTCTGACGGGCACCACCCCTGGTGGGGGGGCTCTTTGCCGGAGATCTTTTTATATGGTGATGCCGTGACCCCAAAGGTGAAAGAAGTGTCAACGGAGATCAAAAGAGAACATGGTTTAAAATTGGCTCTCTAAACCGCCACTGAGACAATAGATTTATTAGACCAGATGGACGGTCAGGGCCAAGGTTAAAAAGTACAGTCAGAAGAGTGAATAAAGAAATTAAGATCAATCACTCTCTAGAGAAAAATATTTCAAAGGTAGGAGTCGGGTACTTCAGGAACCACGGACCGGGGTAGGTTGCCGCTTGGCCAGAGCAGCTATTTCAAACGTCATTTAGCGCTGGACCATTGGTCTTTGTGTTCCTAGGAAGCTCGTCTTCTAATTTAGGACGGGCGACAGTTAGGAATTATCGATTCCATATTTATGTAATGATTGTTACTCCCCCCAGGTATTTTCTGGCCTACAGTAACTTGTACACTTTGTATGGAAACATATGGGGCCCTTATTATTTAGGAGATACACATAGGGGGTCATTCTGACCTCGGCGGTAAAAGGCGCTTACCGCCGGTCAGAAGACCGCCATAACACCGCCGCGGCCGCGGAAAGCCGCCACGGTCATTCGACCCACAACGGCCAAACCTCCAAAAATCCGACCTCCACTGCAGGCCGCCACATCAGCGGGCAGCGATAAACTGGAGATGACCAAACCTCCACCGTCACGCCAACAGAAATACGCCCATGCCATTTCGACCCACGAATCAACGCGGCGGGCTTTCCAACGCGGTATTCCATTGGCGGTACACACCGCCGCGGTCAAAATACACACACAGCACCAAAACACAGGCACATTGGACAATTACAAATACACACACCTGATACACATACACAACCCACTCCCACACAATCAATCAACTATAAAACACACCCCCACATCACCCACAAACCCCTACGACCACAATTACTGAGAGAAGGAGAGAGAGACACAGCAGACAATCCATAGCAATACACACTGAGGCACACTACACCATCACACACACCACATAGTAGCACAAAGCACCACACACCAACATACTCATCATCACATACACCACCCCACACCTCACCCACACCACCCCATGGCACCCCATGGCACCCCAAAGGCACCCACGCTTTTCGGACCAAGAACTCCGGGTGATGGTGGAGGAAATCCTAAGAGTGGAACCCCAGCTCTTCGGCTCACAGGTGCAGCACACCAGTATAGCTAGGAAGGCGGAGCTATGGCAGCGGATCGTGGACAGGGTCAACGCGGTGGGACAGCTTCCCAGGAATAGGGAGGACATCCGCAAACGATGGAACGACCTACGGGGGAAGGTCCGATCGATGGTCTCCAGGCACAACATCGCGGTCCAGAAGACTGGCGGCGGACCCCCACCCACCCCTCCCGAATTTACATCATGGGAGCAAGAGGTCTTCAACATCCTGCATCCTCAGGGCCTCGCAGGAGTAGCCGGAGGAATGGACTCTGGTAAGTCCAAGCTCAACTACTATATCCCCCCCACCCCACCAGCATGCCAACCCACACCCCCACCCTCACCCCCAAACCCCCAGCACACATTCTCCCTGACAATGTCTCACCAGCACAACCCACCCATCCCAACACCAACTCCTGCATGCCAACACAATCCATGGACACCCATCACCCAAGCATGACCACTGCACTTACCCCCCCCACTAACCACCCTCACAACACCTCCCTCAAGGGAATGCCTGCACTGGGGGACGAGGGCACCCATAACACGCACGCCATTGCACACACAGAAACAATAACCAAACTCTCTTACCCCATGCAGGACCCGAACGCCAACACACCAGCCAGGAGGGTCCAGAAATGTCCATCCCACCCCCGGAACAGGCCCACAGTGAGGACAGCAGCTCTGTCGACACTGAACCTGATGACCAGCCCGGACCATCGGGGACCTCTGGGCAGTCGGTTCCCCTCAGGCAGCCACAGGCCACACCAGACCCGACCCCCTCTGCCAACACCAGCACAGCTCCCACCCAGCGGGCCCATGCCTCTGTCTCTAGGACACGTCAATCAGCGGTGTGTCTGCCACTACAGGGCACCCAGGCTAACCCAACACCCCAACAACAACAGGGACCTGGGGGCAGTGGGAGCGGGCACACCGTCCAGGAGACAGAGGCCGGGGGAAACCGGGCAGCTCGGAGGGCTGCTGTGCGACAGGGGGGGGAGGAGAGGCCCAGGGAACCCACTCTCCAAGAGGCCCTCACCACCATCATGGGGGCCTACCACCACTCCCAAGAGACGATGGCGACGGTACTGGCCAGGTTCACGGAGATCCAGGCACAGCAGGAGGAACGCTACATGGGGTTCAGGGAGGAGCTGAGAATCATCGGGACCGCAATGGGGACCATCGTCCTGGCCCTCAACAGGATAGAAGACGCGTTGCAGGACCATGTGGCACCACACAGGGCCCCTGTCACTAGCCCGGACCAGGAACAGCCTACCACCTCCGCCGGCGCAAGTGGACAGGAGGCCCCAACACCACGACAGGCCACCAGAACCCCACCTCCTGCTGAAGAACAACCACCCCGTAAGAGGAGCCTGAGATAAAAAAAAAAGACCGAGTAGGATGTCAAGACCCCCGCCAGCAGGACATACCCCCTGAACTCTTCCCACTGTCCCACATTGCCACCCTGTCCAACCATGAACTGCCTCTGCTCCATCCTTCCACAGGCAAAAGGACAATGCACCTGTGAGACTGAGAACTGGACTCTGCCATGGACATTACTCCACCCCCACCCATCACCCTTATAATCACATGTACCAATATCTAGCACTGTAAATAAATCACATATTGCACACAAATCAGTTTGGAGTCATGCTGTATTATTAGCAAATGTATTACATATTACTGTTCAATATCTGTTCTGTCAATTAGTGATGACAACATACCAATGTCAATACGCTGTAGTTCATGGGCAAACCAAGCAGAAGTCAGGCACTGAGTCATACAGCACTGAGAAGGGAAGGGAAAAACAAAAATTACCCAAAAAGATCTGGTGGGAACTACAGAAAGTACAGATGCAGGAGGCTATAAGCAATTGTGAAATGGCGTGGGTGATTCTTACCTGGGTGTTACTGGAAATACTGTTGTATCACTCTGTCCCTATTGTCTGTGTCGTCCTCTGAGTCTTCCTCCTCTTCACTCTCCACAGGCTCCACGGCTTCTACAACACCACCATCTGGACCATCCTCCTGCAGGAAAGGCACCTGGCGTCGCAAAGCCAGGTTGTGAAGCATACAGCACGCCACGATGATATGGCACACCTTCTTTGGTGAGTACATTAGGGATCCACCGGTCATATGCAGGCACCTAAACCTGGCCTTCAGGAGGCCAAAGGTTCGCTCAATCACCCTCCTAGTACGCCCATGGGCCTCATTGTAGCGTTCCTCTGCCCTTGTCCGGGGATTCCTCACTGGGGTCAGTAGCCACGGCAGGTTGGGGTAACCAGAGTCACCTATTAGCCACACACGGTGTCTCTGTAGCTGCTCCATCACATAGGGGATGCTGCTATTTCGCATCACATACGCGTCATGCACTGACCCTGGGAACTTGGCATTTACATGGGAGATGTACTGGTCAGCCAAACAGACCACCTGGACATTAATCGAATGATAACTTTTTCTGTTTCGGTACACCTGCTCATCGTCTTTTGGGGGTACCAAAGCCACATGGGTCCCATCAATTGCACCAATGATGTTGGGGATATGTCCAAGGGCATAGAAATCACCCTTCACTGTAGGCAAGTCACCCTCCTCTGGGAAAATGATGTAGCTCCGCATGAGTTTCATCAGGGCAGACAACACTCTGCTCAAAATCTTAGAAAACATAGGCTGAGACATTCCAGATGACATGGCCACTGTGGTCTGGAATGACCCACTTGCCAAAAAATGGAGGACTGACAAAACCTGCACCAGAGGGGGAATCCCTGTGGGTTGGCGGATGGGGGACATCAGGTCTGGCTCCAGCTGGGCACACAGTTCATGGATAGTGGCACGGTCAAGTCTGTATCGAAGTATTATATGGCGTTCTTCCATTGTCGACAGGTCCACCAGCGGTCGGTACACGCGAGGATTCCTCCTTCTCATCCCAAGTCCCAGCGGACGGTGCCTAGGAAGGACAACATGGAGCACAGAGTCAGCCAAACCACAGGTACGTACAGACAGCTTGCACAGTTAAAGAATGGCAATGGGTTGAAAGGCGTGTATGTGTGGCAATGCAAGGCCTAGGCCTGTGTGTCGCAGTCAAAATTAAGCCATGTAGGCCCTTGAAATGGCGGCTGCCTGACCTGTGAAGTGGGACAATGGGATGTGAGGTCAATGCGTTGGCGGGGCACACCGTGGCGGTAGGCGGTCGAAGACCGCGGCGCAAAGCCGCATTGGTTAACATTGAAGCCTATGGGTTTCAGGAGCCAATGACGAAGTGCGCCGGCGGTCGCGGTACGCACCGCCGCGGTACACACCGCCGCGGGCGTGACCGCCATTTTCTATCTGCTTAATCACTCGAGACCTGATCATCCACAGGAGAGGACCTATACTGCAAGTGCTGCTGTGACCTCGGTCTGGAAGATACAATGGCTGCTGCGACTGGGGAAAGGGCCCCTGCCTTCACGTCTGAAGAGTTGGAGAAGCTCGTGGATGGGGTCCTCCCCCAGTATGCGCTACTCTACGGTCCTCCAGACCAACAAGTGAGTACACCGGGTGCACATGGAATGGGCTATGCCTGTGTGGATTGGGGTGGATGTAAGTTGGTGGGGTGGGGGGCGAATGAGGAGTGCAACGCCCGACAGATGAGAGCATGTGCCATATGGCAAAGTTGGAGGGGGGGGCCAATCACATCTAACATGCAGGTCATTGATGATTTCCTCCTTTCCACCCTGTACATGTCAAATAGGTCAGCGCCCATCAGAAGATCGAGATTTGGCGTGCCATCGCCAAGGAAGTCCGGAACTTGGGGGTCCACAACAGACGGGGCACCCACTGCCGCAAGAGGTGGGAGGACATCCGCCGCGGAACAAGGAAGACCGCAGAAACACTGCTGGGGATGGCCTCCCAACCTAGGAGGGGTGCCAGTCGCACCATGACCCCCCTGATGTCCCGGATCCTGGCGGTGGCCTACCCTGAATTGGATGGGCGCTTTAAGACATCACAGCAGACACAAGGGGGTGAGTATCAGCACATTCTCCTATCTTTCTGCGCAGTGGAGGCGTATGGGTGGGGGAGGAGGGCTGTGGGTGACATTAGGCCAGGGCGCTTTCTGTAGTGTAGTCCTCTCCCTTAGGCATGGCCCTGTGCCCCCGGCCCCCACCTCGGTAGGGTGACAAGTACAGCCATTGAAGGTCCAGCATCTCCCATGTGCGCGTTTGACGTCTCTTGGCCTGTTGTCTTAGTCAGTAGTACTGAGTAGTGTACCCCGAATGCGCGGCTTAGTGCATTAGGCACCTGTGTCTGTCCTCTCCGCCAACGGTGTTGACATTGCATGCACTCAACCTGGTCTTCTTTTTTCTCCCCCCACCCTTTCTCTTCATCTTCTTGTGCATGTGTGCATTAGCATCATCAGGCGGAGGAGATTTGGCATCAGAGCACGAGGGAGCTGCAGGACACAAGGCCCCGGTGGGCCCAGGAACAGACACCGAGGGCACCAGTGATCCGGAGGGAGAGGGGAGCACCACGACGGGGACCACTGGTGAGAGCAGCGAAAGCGACACGTCCTCGGATGGGAGCTCCCTAGGGGTGGCGGCAACATCCGTGCCCCCCGCCTCTACAGGTACAGCCGCCACCCAGCGCACCAGCCCCGCCCTCCCAGCAGCCCCTCAGTCTTCGCTCCGTGCCCGTTCGCCCAGGAAGGCGCGCGCCTCCTTCGCCCCAGGCACCTCAGCCCCTGCCCCTGTTGCCCCTGCTGCCCTCAGTGCGGAGCTCATTGACCTGGTAAGGACGCTCATTGTTGGGCAGACGACCCTTTTGAATGCCATCCAGGGTGTGCAAAGGGAGGTGCAACAGAGCAATGCGTACCTGGAGGGCATTCATTCGGGTCAGGCTGCCCATCAACGAGCGTTCACTGCTCTGGCCTCAGCACTGACGGCAGCCATTGTCCCTGTTTCCAGCCTCCCTCTTCTTACTGCCTCCAGCCTTTCTCTGTCTCCTGTCCCTCAGCCTATCCCATCCACACCATCAGACCAGCCTGCACACACCTCAACACCCAAGAGTAGCTCATCCAAACACAAGCACCACAGATCCCACAAACACTCACCCAAGCAACACCCAGATGCAGACATGCCAACAGCCACTGCCACCCCTGTGTCCCCCTCCTCCTCGTCTCCCTCCTCCCTCCCTGTGACGTCTACACTCACACCTGCATGCACCCCAACATCAGCCAGTGCTTCCATCACCACCTCACCCTCCAGTACAGTCCACACTCGTGCAGTCACCACCCCCACTGCCATTTACACGTCCCCTGTGTCCTCTCCCACTGTGTCTGTCACCCCCTCTTCCAAGACACACAAACGCAGGCAGCCACCCACCCAACAGCCATCCACCTCACGACAGCCTACAGCACCAGCACCTTCACCCAATGACAGCACACCTGACTCTCCTTCAACCAACTCCTCTACCTCCACTTCCATCTCCACTTCTCCTACCCTTTACCTTGGCCCTAAGAAAATTTTCAAGGCTAACCTTGACCTCTTTCCCCCCGATGAGCTCCCCCATCCATCTTCAAAGAGTCCCAAGAGCACCGCAGCCACCACCAGCCCAGCTTCGGGTGTCACTGTTGTGCATGGGTTCTGGAGCCCACCCTTTGCCAGCAGTGACACATCGATCAGCAGCAAGGACACGTCCAGCCCCCCCCCCCGGCAAGAGGACCCGCAAAAACAAGGGCCGCCGTGCGAGGACCGACAGGGCTGCCCCCAAGGAGCAATGTGCGGCCACTTCACCACCCACACCATCTAGGGGAGGCAAGGGCCCGAGAGCCCCATCAAAGGAGCGGAAGGGCAGCAGGAGCGCGGATAAGGTGGACCCCACATGCCACATCCCAGCTGGGAAGGAAGGACACTAAGGAGGCCAGGAGTCCGTCCCCGAAGGGTCCAGAAACGTCACGGTCCGAGGGCGACTGAGCAGGGAGTCCAGGCCAGGTCTGGCTCCCTTGACCTGCTGGATGAGCACCGCTGAACAGGGCCCGCCGTGGAGAAGAGCACCGCTGAACAGGGCCCGCCGTGGAGAAGAGCACCGCTGAACAGGGCCCGCCGTGGAGAAGAGCACCGCTGAACAGGGCCCGCCGTGGAGAAGAGCACCGCTGAACAGGGCCCGCCGTGGAGAAGAGCACCGCTGAACAGGGCCCGCCGTGGAGAAGAGCACCGCTGAACAGGGCCCGCCGTGGAGAAGAGCTCCGCTGAACAGGGCCCGCGGTGAAGAAGAGCACCGCTGAACAGGGCCCACCGTGGAGAAGAGCACCGCTGAACAGGGCCCGCCGTGGAGAAGAGCACCGCTGAACAGGGCCCGCCGTGGAGAAGAGCACCGCTGAACAGGGCCCGCGGTGAAGAAGAGCACCGCTGAACAGGGCCCGCCGTGGAGAAGAGCACCGCTGAACATGGCCCGCCGTGGAGAAGAGCACCGCTGAACAGGGCCCGCGGTGAAGAAGAGCACCGCTGAACAGGGCCCGCCGTGGAGAAGAGCACCGCTGAGCAGGGCCCGCCGTGGAGAAGAGCACCGCTGAAAAAGCCCCGTGGTGAAGAAGAGCACCGCTGAACAGGGCCCGCCGTGGAGAAGAGCACCACTGAACAGGGCCCGCCGTGGAGAAGAGCACCGCTGAACAGGGCCCGCCGTGGAGAAGAGCACCGCTGAACAGGGCCCGCCGTGGAGAAGAGCACCGCTGAACAGGGCCCGCGGTGAAGAAGAGCACCGCTGAACAGGGCCCGCCGTGGAGAAGAGCACCGCTGAACAGGGCCCGCCATGGAGAAGAGCACCGCTGAACAGGGCCCTTCTTCTCAAGCACCGCTCCGCTGGGCCCTTCTTCTCAAGCACCGCTCCGCTGGGCACCGCCGTCTCAAGGACCGCTCCGCTGGGCCCTTCCTCTCAAGCACCGCTCCGCTGGGCCCTTCTTCTCAAGCACCGCTCCGCTGGGCACCGCCGTCTCAAGGACCGCTCCGCTGGGCCCTTCCTCTCAAGCACCGCTCCGCTGGGCACCGCCGTCTCAAGGACCGCTCCGCTGGGCCCTTCCTCTCAAGCACCGCTCCGCTGGGCCCTTCTTCTCAAGCACCGCTCCGCTGGGCACCGCCGTCTCAAGGACCGCTCCGCTGGGCCCTTCCTCTCAAGCACCGCTCCGCTGGGCACCGCCGTCTCAAGCACCGCTCCGCTGGGCCCTTCTTCTCAAGCACCGCTCCGCTGGGCACCGCCGTCTCAAGGACCGCTCCGCTGGGCCCTTCCTCTCAAGCACCGCTCCGCTGGGCACCGCCGTCTCAAGCACCGCTCCGCTGGGCCCTTCTTCTCAAGCACCGCTCCGCTGGGCACCGCTGTCTCAAGGACCGCTCTGCTGGGCCCTTCCTCTCAAGCACCGCTCCGCTGGGCACCGCCGTCTCAAGCCCCGCTCCGCTGGGCCCTTCTTCTCAAGCACCGCTCTGCTGGGCCCTTCTTCTCAAGCACCGCTCCGCTGGGCCCTTCTTCTCAAGCACCGCTCCGCTGGGCACCGCCGTCTCAATCACTGTTTATGGTTCACTGTGCCCACCATGCCTCCTCCTTGACCAGTGGAGACTGTCATCCACCTGATGGACTGTGGCTTTGCACTCCCCAGGATGGTCCAGTGGGCAGCCCACCCACTGTAGAGACATTGAGAGACTGTGGCTTTGCACTCCCCAGGATGGTCCAGTGGGCAGCCCACCCACTGTAGAGACATTGAGAGACTGTGGCTTTGCACTCCCCAGGATGGTCCAGTGGGCAGCCCACCCACTGTAGAGACATTGAGAGACTGTGGCTTTGCACTCCCCAGGATGGTACAGTGGGCATGGTGGCTCCTCGTGGATCTGGCGTCGTGGACTCATGTGGCTGTGGTGCCCCCCCCTACCCCCTGAGGTGCCTGTAGTTTTTACATCTGATGCCCCTGCAGTGTTCTCTCCAAAGGACTCAGGTCTCCTGTGTGGGCTTTGCCCTTGTTTCTCAAAACTTTGGCCCACGGACATGATGAATTCGTAGGATGTGCAGGACTTGTTACTTCAGTTATACACTGATGTGTATGTCATTTGTTTTCTTGTGAATATCTTTCATGGTTGTACGATATTTTTCAGGACCTTTTTGGTACATAAATATTTATTCCAAATTTGATTATGTCCTAGCATTTTTCTGGGGTGTTTGGGTGGTGTCACTGTGACTTGTTGCTCTGCATTGGTGTGTACATAGTTGGGGGGGGGGTCGCATATGTGTGTGCCCATAACCTTTCGTCCTCCCCCCTCCCGTGTGTCGTAGGTGCAGTACTCACCGTTGTCGTCTGCGCTGGACTTCGTACTCGTGGTAGATGAGAAGGTAGACGAGAGCAGGTAGGATGTTTAATTCGGGTTCCATGCTGTCCTCCTTCCTCCTGGAGTGCGTAGTGGTGAGCGTTTTCCCGTTCGTAGTCTGTTTCCGCCGTGTTTTTATCGGCGGTGCTCCCGCCCCGGAAAAGGTGGCGGATTGGTGAGTTGTGATAGGGTGGGCGGTACATTGTCTGCCGCCTGGCTGTTGGCGATGACCGCCGCGCTGTTTGTTTGTACCGCCGTGGCGGGCGGAGTGTTAAAGTGGCTGTCTGTGTTGGCGGTTCCCGCCAGGGTCAGAATTCCATATTTTTTACCGCCAGCCTGTTGGCGGGTTGGCCGCCGCTTTAACACCGACCGCCAGGGTTAGAATCACCCCCATATAGTCACATAAGGTCCTGATGAAGCATCACTGGATCCGTTTGGACCACCAGATGCAAAACATGTTGACCCATGAGAGGGTAGGCTTTGGAGAATCCCCAGACTCCTACCTTTGACATATTTTTCTCTAGAGAGTGATTGATCTTAATTTCTTTATTCACTCTTCTGACTGTACTTTTTAACCTTGGCCCTGACCGTCCATCTGGTCTAATAAATCTATTGTCTCAGTGGCGGTTTAGAGAGCCAATTTTAAACCACGTTCTCTTTTGATCTCCGTTGACACTTCTTTCACCTTTGGGGTCACGGCACCACCATATAAAAAGATCTCCGGCAAAGAGCCCCCCCCACCAGGGGTGGTGCCCGTCAGACATTGCGGTGCCGGTCTGACGAGGAGCAGTGCCAATGATGAAGCATGACATCCTATGGGTGTGTGAGGCCTCTTGCTCCTAGAATTTAGGACCCCTGTCACCAGTTTCTGTTTTTTCATGGTTGGAACAGTGTATTGCTTATATTTTGATATATCTACTAGGAGAATATACACTGGACCATAATTCCTCCTGATCCCTCCCTTTTTTTTGAGTATATGAGTGCATGGCATACCGCTACAGTTGGCGGACAATACAGACACAGCATCCCCCTGCACTACGCCGTGCTCCTGCCCTCTGCATATGCAATTTCTGGGATATGGCCTAAATGGCAATGGTGGACATCTGCACACATGGATGCCACAGGGGCAACTATACCTCGACTTGGCACTATACTGAGGTGTGGTAGAGTGCCACAGGGGCGGCATTACAGAGGGGTCTAGTCTTCGTGTTTCTGGAAGGCCTAGGTACACCCACAGCCCTCCTCCCCTACCCAGGCCCCTCTACTGCGCGCAAAGTCCGCAGAATGAGGTTGTACTCACCCCCTTGTGTCTGCTGTGATGCCCTCAAGCGCCCATCCAACTCCGGGTAGGCCACCGCCAGGATCCGGAACATCAGGGGGGTCATGGTGCGACGGGCACCCCTCCCACATTGGGGGGCCATCCCCAGCTGAGCCTCCGCCGTCTTCTTGCTGCAGCCGCGAATGTCCTCCCATCTTTTACGGCAGTGGGTGCCCCGTCTCTGGTGGGCCCCCAGGGTCCAACCTCCTTGGCGATGGAACGCCAAATGTCCCTCTTCTGGTGGGCGCTGACCTACATGACATGCACAAGGGAAGAGGAACAGTCATTACCAACTGCACCGTCGATGTGAGTGGCCCCCTCCCTACTCTGGCCATGTGGCCCATTCATTCACATGCATTAATGTTCTATGAACTCTGCCCCCTTCCCTCTTCCAACCTGCCCTCTCCACCCAGGCCTAGCACATACAACGTGCTCCCTGTGTACTAACCTGTTGGTCTGGAGGACCGTAGAGTAGCGTGTACTGGGGGAGGACCCCGTCTACCAGTTTCTCCAACTCCTGAGCAGTGAAGGCAGGGGCCCTTTCCCCAGAAGCAGCAGCCATCATCGCTTCCAGACCGAGGTCACAGCAGCACTTGCAGTGTAGGTCCTCTCCTGTCGAAGGTCAGGTATCTAGTGATTGAACAGATAGAAAATGGCGGTGACGTCCGCGGCGGTGACATCCGCGGCGGTACGCATCATCACCGCCGGCGCACCTGTTCATTGGCTCCTGGGACCCATAGGGTCCAATGGTAACCAATGCAGCATTGCGCCGCGGTCTACGACCGCCTACCGCCATGGTGTGCAACGCCAGCGCTGTTACCCCACAATCCCATTGTCCCAGTTTAGAGGTCAGGCAGCCGCCATTTCAGGGGCCCACATGGCTTCATTTACTTCTGCCTCACACATAGCTAGGCCTACACTCAACACACATACAGGAAGGGTTTTGTGACGGGTGTAGTCTTCTGTGTAGCTGTGGGTACATACTTGGAGGAAAAATGACTGATTCGTCGCTGTTGTCCTTCGTAGGCACCGTCAGCTGGGACATGTGAGAAGATGGCGGAATGCTCCGGTGTACCGACCGCTGGTTGACCTGTTGACAATGGAAGAGCGACATGTCATCGTCACCTACCGGTTTGACTGTGCCACAATCCAGGAACTATGTACCCAGTTGGAGCCAGATCTGATGTCACCAATCCGCCATCCCACTGGAATCCCCCCTGACGTGCAGGTGCTGTCAGTGCTCCATTTCCTTGCAAGTGGGTCATTCCAGAAAACAGTGGCCATGGCATCAGGGATGTCCCAGCCTATGTTTTCCAATGTTTTGTCCAGAGTGTTGTCTGCCCTGCTGAAACACGTAAGGAGATACATCATTTTCCCTGAGGTAGAAGATTTGACTACAGTTAAAGGTGACTTCTATGCCCTTGGACATATCCCCAACGTCATAGGTGCCATTGATGGGACCCATGTAGCTCTGGTCCCCCCCCCACAGGAGTGAACAGGTGTACAGAAACAGGAAGAGTTATCATTCCATGAATGTTCAGATGGTCTGTTTGGCAGACCAGTACATCTCGCAGGTAAATGCTATGTTCCCTGGCTCAGTGCATGACGCCTACATCCTGCGGAATAGCAGCATCCCTGATATGATGGCGCAACTCCAGAGGCACCGTGTATGGCTATTGGGGGACTCTGGTTACCCCAACCTGTCCTGGCTACTGACCCCAGTGAGGAATCCCAGGACCAGGGCAGAGGAACGGTACAATGAGGCCCATGGGCGGACTAGGAGGGTGATCGAACGCACCTTCGGCCTCTTGAAGGCCAGATTCAGGTGCCTCCATATGACAGGTGGTTCCCTATTCTACTCACCAAGGAAGGTGTGCCAGATCATCATCGCCTGCTCGATGCTTCACAATCTTGCATTGCGACGCCAGGTGCCTTTTCTGCAGGAGGATGGTCCAGATGACGGTGTTCTGGCAGGTGTGGAGCCTGTGGACAGTGATGAGGAGGAAGCTGAGGAAGAAGACAACGACAACAGGGAGTCAGTGATACAGCAAAATTTCCAGTGAGACACAGGTGAGAACATTTTAATTTTTACCATTACATTAACTTTCACACGTCTACCTCTATCCTCTCTGTCGATTTCAACCAGTATTTGGTTACTGAGTTGTACCTTTCCATTACGGTTTCACAGGTGTGGTAACCATAGTGTGTCATCTGCTTACATCCTTCAAGGACTTGTGATGTGTGACATAGGTATGTTGGCTTTACAATGGGAAACACATTATGACTCTGTCATTGATAATACATATTTACAATATCACAGACTGACTCCAGATTGTTTTGTGTTTCAAGGGTGTTTATTGAAGTGCTCAGAAATGGGAGGGGGTTGTAAAATGAGGATGGGTGATGGCGGAGGAATGTCCATGGCAGAGTCCAGTCTATTAGTCTCACAGGTGCATTGCCCATATGGGCATAGGAAGTGGAGCTTGGGCAGTTCAAGTATGGACAGGGTAACAAAGTGGGTCAGCGGGAGGACAATCAGGGTGGTCTCATTTCCTGGCGGGGTCTTGCCATCTTGCTCTGTCCTGTTCCTGGATCTCAGGGACCGCTTGCGTGGTGGTTGTCCGTCTGCAGGGGGTGGGGTGCTGGTGTGGTGGTCCTGTGGCGGGGCGTCCTGTCCACTAGCGCCGGCGGAGGTGGTGGGCAGTTCATCGTCCTGGCTAGTGTCAGGGGCCCCTTGGAGTGCCACGGTGTCCCTCAAGGTCTGCTGTATGTCCTTCAGCACCCCTACGATGGTGCCCAGGGAGGAGCTGATGGTCCTGAGCTCCTCCCTGAAGCCCAAATACTGTTCCTCCTGCAGGCGCAGGGTCTCCTGAAACTTGACCAGGACCGTCGCCATCGTCTCCTGGGAGTGGTGGTATGCTCCCATGATGGAGGATAGGGCCTCGTGGAGAGTGGGTTCCCTTGGCCTGTCCGCCCCCTGTCGCACAGCAGCCCTCCCAGTTCCCCTGTGTTCCTGTGCCTCCGTCCCCTGGACCGTGTGTCCACTACCACTGCCCCCAGGTCTCTGTTGTTGTTGGGGTGGTGGGTTATCCTGGGTTCCCTGTAGTGGTGGACACACCGCTGATTGACCTGTCCTGGGTAGGGAGGTTTGGGCCCGCTGGGTGGGTGCTGTGCTGGTGTTACCAGAGGGTGGAAGGTCAGTGTTGGGCTGTGCCTGTGCAAGGGGAACTGACTGTCCCGAGGCCCACGATGGTCCGGGCTGGTCATCAGGCTCCAGTAGGGCAGAGCTGCTATCGTCACTGTGGGCCTCTTCTGGGGGTGGAGTGGTTTTTGTCTGGACCCTCTGGTGTGGTGACGGTCCTTCGGGTTCCTGCAGGAGCATAAGAGCATGATTAATGCATTTGTGTGTGTGATGGTGTGCAATGGGTGGGTTTCTGTGTACCCCAGTGCAGGCATTCCTGTGTGGGGGCTTGTGTGATGATGGTTAGGGGGTTGTTCTGGCTATGTGCAGTGGGCATGCTTTAGTGCTGGGTGTCCATGCTTAGTTGTGTCATGCAGGGCTTGGTGTTGGGATGGGTGGTTTGTGTTCTTAGTACATTAGTGAGGATTTTGGGTGATAGGGGAGGGGATGAGGGTGGGGGCGTGTGATGGCATGCAGGTAGGGTAGGGGATATGATAGTTAAGATTTGACTTACCAGTGTCCCATCCTCCACCGACTCCTCCGAGGCCCTCTGGATGCATGATGGTCAAGACTTGCTCCTCCCATGTTGTTAGTTGTGGGGGAGGAGGTGGGGCTCCGCCGCCAGTCCGCTGAACCGGTATGTTGTGCCTGGAGACCGTTGAACGCACCTTCCCCCGTAGGTCGTTCCACCTCTTCCTGATGTCCTCCCTATTTCTTGGGTGCTGTCCCACAGCATTGACCCTGTCGACGATTCTTTGCCATAGCTCCATCTTCCTGGCTATGGAGGTGTGCTGTACCTGTGAGCCAAATAGCTGTGGCTCTACCTGGATGATTTCCTCCACCATGACCCTGAGCTCCTCCTCGGAGAAGCGGGGGTGTCTTTGGCGTGACATGGGGTGGTGTGTGTGATGTGTGGGGCGGTGTGAGTGTTGATGTGTGTGGTGATGTGTAGTGGTGTGTGGTGTTTTGTGCGTGGATGTGGTGTGGGTGATGGTGTTGTTTGCCTCTGTATGGTGGTGTTGTCTTGGCTGTGCTGTCTCTCTGGCCTTCGTCCGTGAATTTTGGTCGTAGGGGTTTTTGGGTGATGTGGGTGTGTGTTTTATATTGTGTTGGGTGTGGGAGTGTTGTTTGTATGTGTATCAGGTGTGTGTATTTGGAATTGTCCAATGTGGCGGTGTTTTGGAGATGTGTGTGTATTTTGAGCGCGGCGGTGTGTACCGCCAATGGAATACCGCGGTTGAAAGACCGCCGCGTGGATTCGTGGGTCGTAATAGCATGGGCGTGTTTCTGTTGGCGTGGAGGTTTTGTTTTCGCCACTTTAACTCTGACCTTTGGTGTGGCGGAGTTGTGTGGGTGTCTGTATTTCGGCGGATTCCGAGATGTGTGTCATAATAGCTGTGGCGGACTTCCGCGGCGGCGGCGGTGTATTGGCGGTCTTCTGCACGGCGGTAAGCTCCTTTTACCGCCAATGTTGTAATGACCCCCTATATGTCAGTATGTTTTGCCTGTCTCAGTGGGACCCTGCTAGCCAGGACCCTAGTGCTCATAATTTATGGCCTAATGTGAATGCCTGAGTACTGCCTAACTTTGTCACGGAGGCTCTGCTAATCAGAACCTCAGTGCTTATGCACGCTCTCCTTTTAAATTTGTCACTGAAGGCCAGTGACTTCATTTACAAATTTCAATTGGCACACTGGCCCCCCCCTTATAAGTCCCTAGTATATGGTACCTAGGTACCCAGGGCATTGGGTTCCAGGAGATCCATATGGGCTGCAGCATTTCTTTTGCCACCCATAAGGAGCTCAGACAAACCCTTACACAGGACTGCCATAGCAGCCTGCGTGAAATAGTGCACACACTATTTCACAGCCATGTTCACTGCACTTAAGTAACTTATAAGTCGCCTATATGTCTAAACTTCACTTGCTGAAGCTTAGGTGCAAAGTCACTAAGTGTGAGGGCACCCTTGCACTAGCAAAGGTACCCCCACATAGTTCAGGGCCATTTCCCCGGAGTTTGTGAGTGCGGGGACACCATTACACACGTGCAATACATATAGGTCAATACCTATATGTAGCTTCACAATGGTAACTCCGAATATGGCCATGTAACATGTCTAAGATCATGGAATTGCCCCCCATTCCAAATCTGGTATTGGGGAGCCAATTCCATGCATCCTGGGACCCCCACCACGGACCCCCAGTACTGCCAAACCAGCTCTCTGAGGCTTGCACTGCAGCTACAGCTGCTGCCACCTCACAGACAGGGTTCTGCCCTCCTGGGGTCTGGGCAGTCTAGTCCCAGGAAGGTAGAACAAAGCATTTCCTCTGAGAGCAGGGTGTTACATCCTCTCCCTTTGGAAATAGGTGTGACATGCTGGGGAGAAGTAGCCTCCCCCAGCCTCTGGGAATGCTTTGAAGGGCACAGATGGTGCCTTCCTTGCATAAACCAGTCTACAGTGGTTCAGGGACCCCTCCTCCCCTGCTCTGGTGGAAAACTGGACAAAGGAAAGGGGATTGACTACTCCCATGTCCATCACCACCGCAAGGGTGGTGCCTGGAGCTCCTCCAGTGTGTCCCAGACTTCAGCCATCTTGCTTTGCAAGTTGTGGGGGCACTCTGGAGGGATCTGAGTGGCAAGTGCCAGCAGGTAATGTCAGAGACCCCTCCTGACAGGTCCATACCTGATAAGGTAGCCAATCCTCCTCTCAGGGCTATTTGGGGTCTCTCCTGTGGGTTCTCTTCAGATTCTGCTTGCAAGTTTCCTTCAGGAATTCTCTGCAACAACTTCAGACTCTTCTGACCTTGGATCAGCCGCAGCCTGCTCCAAGAAACGCTGTAACTGCAACCAAGTGTCTACAAGAGACAATTCCTTCATGCACAGCCTGGCCCAGGTCCCCAGCACTTTATCCTGCGATGCTCAACTCGCTGAGTTGTTCTCCAGCGGTGCGGGACCTTCTTTTATTGTGCTGCATCAACCGTGTTTTGCACCTCCTTTGAACCCAGATCCTGCGAATCCTGGGGGTGCTTGCTGGCATCCTGAAGGCTCTCTAAAGTGCTGAGAGCCCCCTCTTCGTCCTCACACAGAGTTGAGGCCCCCATGTCGCTCCTGGGTTCATCCAGAGCCATTTTGATGCAAAATGCGCTTTTGTTGTAGCCAAGGCTTGATGGCGACTTCCAACCAGAAATCTCATCTGCAACGATCTTCACGCCATGGGACATCTTTTGCATCATGCAGGAACCTGCTGGCTTCTTCCTAGGGTGCCATTCTGCAGTCTTCAACTAACCGTGAACTCTTCTTTTGCACCCTCTTCTGGGTTGGCAGGGGCTCCTGTCCTTCCTGGAACTTCTTTCTACTTCTGGACTTGGTCCCCTTCCTTTGCAGGTCTTCAGGTCCAATAATCCAGCAGTTGTTCTCTGCAGAATTGGTTGGCTGCTGCAAAATCCCAAAAACGAGGTGTAGTGTGTCCTAAGGAAACTTGCAGTACTTTACTCCTGCTTTTCTGGGCTTTGGGGTGGGGTAATTTACTTACCTTTACTGTATTCTTACTCTCCCAGTGATTCTGCGCTCACTACAAATGTCTAGGGGGCAATTTGTGATTCGCATTCCACTTTCTTAGTATATGGTTTGTGTTGCCCCTCGATCTATTTTCTCCCATTCTACAGGATTTCCTACTGTTTGCATTGCTCTATGACTATTTACTTGTCTAATTTTGGTGTCTAGTGTATATATTGTGTATAATACTTACCTCCAGAAGGAGTATTGTCTCTAAAATATTTTTGGTACTGTGTCACCCAAATAAATACCTTTATTTTTGGTAACACTGAGTATTGTCTTTACTTGTGTATAAGTTCTGTGTAAGTATAACTGGTATTGCAGGAGCTTTGCATGTCTCCTAGTTCAGCCTAAGCAGTTCTGCTATAGCTACCTCTATCGGCCTGAGCTGCTAGAACACTACTACATTTCACTAAAAAGGGATAACTGGACCTGGTATAAGGTGTAAGTACCCAAGGTACTCACTACAAACCAGGCCACCCTCCTAGCACCTATGGCAAAATGCTGGTGCTGGCACACTAATTGTAATTTGTTGCCTATGGGGCGCCAGTAGTAAAATGCTGGTGCTGACATACTGGAGCTCTGTCTTGGCATATGGGACACCTGTAGCAAAATGCTGGTGCTACCATACTCAAGATAATTCTGGGCATTAGGGAGGACAACCATGGCATATAGGGCTGGGGACACAGGCAATCACAACAAAATTCTGGCCTTGACATACTAGTGGTAATTGTGACCTATTAGTCACCCATTATATATATATATATATATATATATATATATATATATATATATATATATATATATATATATATATACATACATATACATACATATATACATATATATATATATATATATATATATATATATATATATATATATATATATATATATATATATATATATAGAGAGAGAGAGAGAGAGAGCGCCAGTGGCAATATTCTGCCTCTGGCATAGTGTATGTAATTCGTAGCATAACAGAGTGCCCATGTCATATAGGACCCATTCATACCAAAATTCTAGCCCTGACACAGAGGTAATTATTAATGTACAGGTGTACCCACCGTAATTTTGTTGGAAGTGTCTCTCTTCGGTGGCTTGCTACATCTTTATAGTATTTCAGAATTTAATAGTGTACTTTGAGAGACAGTGATTTTTGAGCGAGTTTATGTGACAATTCTGCCTTAAAATGCACCATTTGATATTGTTTTTTTAAAGCAAGTTTAGGGGAAAACATCCCTGGAACCTTCCTACAAGTTAGGGATGCTCACTTTGCTTGTTCACTGGAATTCAGAGCAAGTACTACACCACTCCACCGTCAAAGCAGCTTTTGACTTTGTTCAACCCCTGTATGTAAGGGACGGGCATAATTTATTTTCTTATTTCATTTATTTTACGAAGCTGTGTGTCCCAGTGCGGGATGTCATGGTGATTTACATCACACTCACATATCGTACACAGAAAATTAATCATACAAGTGTGTAACTCAATTAATAGGAAGTGCTACATAAGACAATGAGGATTACAAGATGTAGAAGTATCATATCTTCCGTACTGGTTGGTATTATTTGTCAAGAATGCTCGGTCTGGTGAAACACAAACAAAAATTAAAGGATCACACAGTGGTAAGAAATGTCTTCACTAATGAGACTTTGGGCCTGATTTAGAACTTGTTGGAGAAGAATACTCCATCACAAACGTGACGTATACCGCATCCACTCTATTACGATCCCATTATATTCCATGGAAATCGTAATGAGGTGGACACTGTGCTTAATTTGTGCTTCTTAATTCCAGTTAGGAGAACCAGCACTTATTTTTGAGTGCCAGCGCGTTTTTTTTCTGCCTCAAGCATTTACTGCGAGCAAAAGACACATATGGGAAAGATGGAGGAAGAGAAAAACAAAAAAGCATCATAATGGGAGAAAGCAGAAAGCTGCAAGAGTGAGCTGAAAGGGCATGGAGAGGCTGTAAATGGATTGAAGAGGCCTGAGGTGGCTTCAGGATTACACTGCCCCAGTATTCCATGTTCCCACATTTAATTGCAGCAGCCGTGAGTTTAAGAGGCAGGCTTTGGGCACCGGCATATTTTTATTTACAAATTAAGCACTGGGTGCACAGGCTATCCATCATGTTTGTGACGGAGAATTCCATCCGCCAAGATCTAAATCAGGCCCTTTATTAACACCCAAAGAACTTATTGCCCTTTTAGCAATATCAAAATAAAGATTGATTAAAAATGCAATAAGTTTCCACGCTTTGCAGTTTGCATGCAGTTCCTTGATGCTGGTTCATAGCTCACTATGCTGCAGTAGAAAGATTGTAAATAACTAGGGCCACTGGAACTATGTGATGCCGCTGCCACAGCATTTTCCATGTAATTACGTATTTGCCGCGTTTGTCACTTAATCCTCCATCTATTGCATAATATGCAGACTTTAAGGAAAAAATTGTTTGTAGCTCAGTCTGTTTAAAAGTTACCAAAAACGTGTTGACACTTGTTCCCGCGCATTGGAAGGCCCTTCTAAATGTTGACTGGTCATCATCCTTTCGTTAATTGCTGTGTTTGATTGTTATGATACTAATGAGGTGAAACATTTGTCCAGACTGGGTTACAACGTTTTAAAGTATCAAATTAATAAAGTAATACCATGACAAACGCTGAATAATTTGTCTTTTCTTGCCCCACAATTTTGTCAACCCCACCGCATTATTCGGTCCTCCCATGCTGCATTATTCCAGCGGCCCTGATTATAACTAAAGAGCTGCAAATAACAAAAGGACTTTGAAGTAGTAACCCACTGACCTTTCTATAAAAAATACAAATCTAAGCTGCAAACTACACGCTGTTATTTGCAGCAGTTACATAAACCGTCTCTGCTAATTTATGCAGAGTTAAAACTGACTATACAAAACAGGGTTCTCTCTAGCATGTATGCAAAAGAAAAAAAACGGACATGTGCAGGGTAAATTACTTAATGAAATTTGGACCGGAGAGATCGAGGTGAAAATGCCCACAGCACCTGACCTGCGTTCCAGGGAGGACTTTCAGCCTTTGTGCACTCTGCAAGCTACCACCCACATCCTTGCCCCAATCTCAAAACAAAGCGCTTTATTTGACTAGCCTGCATGCCGGCCCCAAAAAACAATGACCTGGGCATGTGGGAATGGTGGTGGCCGCGGAGGACAATAGGAAACACTGTGGGCAGTTAAAGGAGGCCCTCCAAAAACGTGGCCCCCTGCTGGCACTTAGGCACCGGCCCATCGGCCTGTGGCCGATTGCCCGCTTTACCAATCGACCCTGGCAGTGAGTAATTACAGCATATATGTCAATTAGGATAGGCAGGTGTTCAATCTGCTAACCCTGACTTACTCTTTGCAACCCCTAGCACTGCCCTTAGCACCACTGCTCTTAGAAGACGTGCGGATTCAGCAGGAACAGAAGCTAAGAGTTCTGTTTACTTTCTTTGGTATTTTACTGGTAACACTGCCTATAATATTATTTACTTACCATAAAGAAATGTTTCACTCTGATAAATTTTGAGTCCAGATTTGACACCTTTGTTTTGTTTGAAAGACTGTGTAAATGTATTTAGTGCAGGGTACTATCGATACCCCCCCCCCCCATTTTGGAAGGCAGCCATTGTAACTGATTACTGTCCCAATTAGCCTTATACCCAATCTTCATCTATCCATATAATTTATCCACAGAATTTATGTTGCAAGGTCACTTAGCAACATTTAGGGGAAGATGTACACAGCAATTTTGCAATTGCAAACTATGCAATTCACGAAATCTTAATTTTTCGTGGCCACAAAATGGTTTTGCCACTAGCGAAGTGCTTAATTTAAATTTGTTACGCAGATTCTTCTCCACTGCCTAGATTGCACTATAAAATCGGAGACAGCTCATATCAAGTTTAAACACAATCTGTGATCACTACAGTGCTTAATTTGTGCTTGTTGTTTCCGATGCGGAGCACCAGCACTTATTTCTGAGGGCCGGCTCTTAATTTTCTGTCTCAAGCATTTACTGCAAGCAAAAGATACGTGGGAAAGAGGGAGGAAGATAAAAACGAAAAAGCATCAGAAAGGGGAAAAGCAGGAAGCTGCAGGAGTGAGCTGAAGTGGCAGGGAGTGACTGTAAGTGGATTGAAGAGGCCAGAGATGGCTTCAGGATTATGCTGCCTCAGTATTCCATGCTCACACATTTAATTGCAGCAGCCACGTGTTTAAGAGGAGTGCTTTGAGCACCGGCACCTTTTTATTTACAAATTAAGCACTGGATCACTATTTTTGTCCTGTTTCATAGGACACTTGACCCTTAAGGCCTCATTTACAATTTTTTGGCACAGGGCAGCGCCGCAAGGCTTCTTGCTGCTCTGTCCTGCCTCAAAAGGAAAGAGAAGGAAGGAGCTGTAATATTGTCAGATGGCGCATTCATGCCCTTTCTGCCTGGCTGGCGCACATATTGCTGCCTTGCGCAAATGCGGGCACACTTGCACCATGGAGCAAGGTTGTCTGCGTTGTTGGCACAATTGTTTTTGTGCAGGAAGGGACAACTTCCTACACAAAAACAATAAATGGAGGTGTTTTCCTCTTTTTATGTATGCTGCAGAATGCAGCTCACATAGAAAGGGGAAAAAATTAAGAGAAATAAAGGTATTTCTCCTCGTTACGCCTACCCTGGGGAGGTGCACAGTTTTGATGCATTCCCAGGTTTACAGGTTCTTGTAAATCTAGGAATGTGTCAAAACTCAACACCCCTGAAACTCCTCCTTGATGTAGGGTAAGGCAACGCAGCGCTTTGCACTGCCTTGCCTTACTCCATGTCTATGAGGCTATACAAAGCCATGCAGGGTGGCTTTGCGTTGCCTCATAGATGTAATTGAAAGGCCTGGGCCACAGAAGCATCAGAAAAAAGTGATGGTCCGGTAGTGCAGGCCTCCTTTAAATGATTCCCTTAGTACTTTGTCTGAGCAAGAGTTTAGATCAATTAATTTAACCCAATAATTCAACTCTAAACAGGTTTACACAATTTGTGATTCTGTTCTTTCAGCAGTAACAGGATAGGGCTGGAATACACATTAGAATAATGACTGATTACATAAACATATTTAATCTATCCCGTAATTCCCTATACTGTGATAAGACCGCTCACTACAGCCATATATTGTTTTATTGTCCAATCTTCTCCTAAAGAGCTTGTATCTTGACTGCTCTTCCCTCGCTCTGCAGCAATCCATAATGATTTGGCTTATGGGCACGTATAACCACTGTGATTGTTAGGCACTATTCTTGTCCATTGGGAGGTGCTTTCATGTGAGAGATTTATGTGGTGGACAGATATGTGTATGACTCTACCTTAACATTACACATAAACACATTTTTAAAAAAAGGTCAAAATTAAATATATGTAAATAGGCAATTTACATATAAAGTATTTGGGAAGCACTAAATCCAAATCATTCCTCATCAGTTATCAGCAGTTGTTTGCCAGATGACCTTTGACAAAAATATTGTCCAACATAAATATTGTGCCCTACATATTGAGTACAAAAATATGGTCTGATTGGTTGTACAACTTCAATGACGTGATATTTATATAAATAATATATAATGAATATAGTGATCGATACGAATGCTTTTTATTCACTTTTGTAAAAGACATAGCCAAGGATATAGGTGACACGATTTTGGTAGCAAGATGATTGGCGGTGAACTCAAGACAGTCCTGAATGCCTCCATCACCACCGCCTCCTTCCCTGAGAACTGGAAACATGCTAAAGTGAGGCCCCTCCTGAAGAAACCATCAGTTGGATCTATGAGACCGTGAGAAGCAAAACATGTAGACCTATATACTAGTGGCTTAGAGACAAATTCTCGCCCCCACTATATTTGGAAAGTGCTTGAGCATTATCTCATTTGACTACTTTCATTATTTTTTAACCTTGGTCTTGTCCCCTCTCTATCCATTAAAAGTGAATTCTTCCTTTAGAGGTACAGAACCAATTTTAACCTCTCTCCTGGTTTGTAATATGACCTGCCTGTAGTCCATCACGGCAGGTTCATTAAAAAAAGATGTCCGGCAAAGAGCCCCCTTATGGGGAGCCCGTCAGACATTGCAACGCTGGTCTGACGAGGAGCACCCCGATGATGAAGCATGACATCTAACCGGATGTGTGAGGGCTCTTGCTCCTAAACTTTAGGGTTGCCCCTTTTTCCATCTAGGAACAGTGTATCCATTTTTGTTCATAGTCACTGTGGGAGATTATACACTGGACCTTTAATTCTCCCTGTCCCTTCTCTTTGTTATTGAAACCATCAGTTGACCCAGCAAATCCAAAGAACTACTGACCCATCTCCCTGCTGCCCTTTCTGGCATAGGGTCTTGAAAAAGCACTCAACCAGCAACTTCGCAAACACTTAGAACACTACATCCTCCTGGACCCCTCTCAATCCGCATTCCAAGCCAATCACAACACCGAGTCAGCCCTGGTTGCAGCCGCCAATGACAACAGAGCACTCCTAGACCATGGTGAAACTGCAGCCCTCATCTTCCTGGACCTGTCAGCTGCCTTTGACACCATCTCCCACCACATCTTGATCAACAGCCTCAGCAAAATCAAAATCCAGGGAGATGCCATCAAATGGATCGCCTCATACCTCACCAGAAAAACCCTGAGAATCTGTCTGCTACCATTCACTTCCCCAAGAAGATCATCCGCAGCACCCCACAAGGATCCTCCCCCAGTCCCACCCTCTTCAACACATACATGAACCCCCCGACCAACACCATCAGATCGCATGAACTCAACCTCACCTCCTAAGCTGATGTTACCCAGCTCATCCTCTCGCTGTCAGAAGACCCCCCCACCACCAGAACCTATTTCTACAGATGTATGATAAACATCACCCACTAGATGAAGGACAACTGTCTCAAGCTCAACACGTACAAGACAGATGTCCTCATCTTTGGGAACAACACCTGGACATAGAATAACACTAGGTGGCCTGCTGAACTCGGCCCTACCCTCATCCCGACAAACCACGCCCGCAACCTCAGCATCATCTTGGACAGCAAGTTACCTACGCAGATACAAGTAATCCCTGTCTTGTCTACATGCTTCCACATCCTATGCATTCTCTGTAAAATCTTCAGCTGGCTTCCAATCAACACCAGAAGATCCGTCACTCAATCCCTCGTCCTCAGCTAGCTGGATTACTGTAACCCTCTTTACGTAAGAATCACTAAATGCCTCTTGAAGACACTACAGACATTCCAAAACTCAATGATAAGAGTCATCCTTGACCTCCAAAGATTAACTCACATCACCCCACATCTTAAAAAGCTACTCTGGCTCCCAATCCAGAAGAGATGCCAGTTTAAGTTGTTGACCCATGCATATAAAGCCATGCAAACAAGGGACCAGCATACATCAACAAAAAAATGACCTTCCACCAAACAACCTGCAATCTGCCTCCTTCTTCTTCGCAGACATCCCCGGATCCGCCGAACCAACAGCAAAAGGTGCTCCTTTTTCTCACCTGGTGGCCAAAAACTTAGATGACCTCCCCCTGCACCTCAGGAATGCTGTACCACTCCATGAATTCAAAAAAGGGCTCAAGACATGGTTATTCGAATGAACAGGCCATTGCAAAGCAATTCCAGTGCCTTAAGACCCTCATGGGTGATTTGCCGTGTTTTATAAATCCTGAGTGATTGATTTATTTCAAATAGGGACAGAAACAATATGACATTTTGCATTTTAAGACTATGATAATACTTTTCGATACAGAATAAAAAAAATTAAACATTTGAAGGAACTTTGAATATTACTTGATAAAAATATATGTTTTTATAACATGGTGGAAATTGCCCCCCCCATTAAAATAGAATACTATGTGACATATCTGACAAAATTATAAGGGACCATTCACAATAGCATTTGTGATTACCAGAAATATTATTACATGAGTACTCTTTTATGTACTCTTATATGACTTTGTGAACCCATCCAAAATGTCCATTGCCTTGTTAGTAAAATATTCCCTGTTAGTAACATTCCCTTTTAGATGTTTTGGGGCTGATTGAAAAAGTATGAAGAAGTGCATAAACAATACTCTTGTAGTATTATTATTTTACATACTCATAATAAATTTTATGAATAGAATATTGCCCCTCTGGAGTAAATAGCCGAAAATTTAAACCCAATGGGATGATAATTTTGTAGCTGATATTTACAACACAATTTGGCCCAGATTTCAGAGGGCCTAGCGCTATTCTAACGTAACATTAGCATCATTTGTTTACGCCAATGTGGTGTTAGATGGCTAAAAACATTGTGCCATATTTACAAAGTGGTGCACTGCATGCATTGCGCGACTTTGTAACCCTTTGCACTACACTATGCCTGCACCAGGCATAACATATGCAAAGGGGCATTCCCCCATTAGGGGGGCCAGAAAATGGCGCAAAGAAATCTGCAAGATTTCTTTGTGTAATTGTTTTTCAGCACTTTTAATGCCTGCTCAGAGAAAGTGTAAAATGGAGGCTCCCATTGCTTTCAAAGGGCCTCTGGGTGCTTTGCAGGATTAGCGTCAACATTTTTGACACTAGTCCTGCAAAGTGCCGAACTAGTATCATCAAAAATCTGACGCTAGTTTCCTTACTACTGCCATGGTGCGCTGTTTATTAAATGCGACGCACACATGTTGGCATTAGGGGGGCGCCAAGGGGCTCAAGAAAAGTGACGTTGCACTAGGTGCCACGCTACTTTTCATCCATATGCCCCTTTGTTTGTCAGACAATATTTTTTTCAAAAACATTCTAACGTTCTATCTAGATAGAGTGACTATTACCACGTGTGCACTGCAGTTAATATTTACATTCTATGTCCAGGACAGTTTGTTAATTCAGTATTAGAAGCATTGACTTTTACAATTCCTTTTTGATCACTGCCATTACAGAAGGCAACCCAGACATGGGTCTGCCTCACAGATACAGTCTTGCCTAAAGTGCTAGGTGATTTCCATACCAGCCGCGATCATAAGAAAACCTACACATAATTTGTTCTTGTCTTTAAGCCCAACAATAACGGATAAATTAAATGTCTAGGCCTCTGAGAAATATAGGATCCCTTGTTTGGCCAAACCCAAAACACTTGGGATGGAGAAACATAAATATTGATGTCTATAAAGCATTTTAACACTGGTAATTAGCCGGGGCAGCGTTCCGTTTTATCAATAGTTTCTCACTGTTACATTACCAATAAGCACTATCCATTTCCAAATCAATTCAGGCACTGTTTTTAAAAGGACAGCCCAATTGAAACTAAACTGCAGAAGTGTCCATTGGAGTTATGTCAGCTTGCGTTGGCCTTCTCATTGATTCCCCTTTACCGCCAGCCCAGCTTCATGCTAAGAGTGTATGGTGTTGGTACACGTCAAACTTCGAATTAATGGTGGCACACTTGCCAATGGAGTCCAGGTTGGTTTGTGGTATTGTTTCATTGCTTGCCTTCCTCTTCTCTGGTGTTCAGTATTGTTTCATCCAGTACAACGTATATGTATGCTGGATAGACAGCCAGGGTAGTCGGCATCTATCTTTCATTGATGTTAATGCCCCGACGTGGATTGTTGTGTAGAAACTCCTCAACATGTGTATGGTGTAGGCATTTCAGGGTCTCTGGCTAATGCGATGATACTTTCGGTGACCCACGAATTTGGGTCACATTGGTAGGTTTCTGCCTACCACATCCTCTTTCTCATCTCCCCATTTTGTTTTATAATATCGGGACTCGAGATGAGGAGGTGGTCGAATAATCTGCCCAGATTACCTGCTTGCATTTTTGATCTATCCAGGCTCTTATATGGATTTGTGCCGTGGATTATCGGTGGGTCTTAAATTTTCCTATTTTTACCTTCCACAATTCAACATTACCAAAGCAGTTATCCTGATTAAGGTAAGTACTTCCCTTTTGTCCACCATCATTTTAGCTCATTCATTGGAGAAATGTCAATGTTCAGAAGACTTTCATTTTCAGTTCTTTTGGCATTGGTTTTTTTTCACAACAGAACACTGTTTTTTTTTCTTCTGACACCTTTGATATTTTCTTCTAGTTTCACATACCGTCTCACCTGTACTGTGCTTTCCGTTCTTTGGCATCTGTTCCATTATTACCTGAACCATTTTGCTCATATTTTCTGAAGAGCCTGGATAAAAGTGTTATAGAAACTTCAGAAAATAAATACATAAATACCCTGCATGGCTGAAACAAATGTCAATAAGAACACGAGCAACCAGAGGCATATTTTGACCTTTTTGTGTCCCATGGGTGAGTTTCAACTTGGGGCCTATGACAGAGTAAGCTACGAAATATATGTCTGGGAATAACGGTAGCATTTCGAGGGACTTATTGACAAATCAGAAAGTCTTTAATGCACATATATGATTTATTCTTAAGTGTTAGTAGCAACTCGGGCAGCATTTGCTGGCATTGTTTATTAATGGTACCGTTGCAAACCGGACCCATCCACATGCAAATCAAGCCTAGCCATACCCAAAAGGAGCAGTCCAACATGACTTTAACTATATACACATTGACTGGAAACAATGGTAAGACCAGCGAGATGCTTCATCAGTGATATGTGGGTTGAATGTTTATGGCGAAGACATTGAGACAATTATAATCACAATACACACACACACTTGATATTCCAAGGATTATATTACGGGATATGATAAGGGCAGGAAACAGCCTTAAAAGGGATTTTTAGAACACAGCAATTGCGCAGTATCCACTGCATTTCTGGGATGTAAGTAGCATTGTCTGATTAGGATGGGGACCAACATCCCGTTGTCACCATCAATTTGCTTGATGGATTACTTTTTCTAAGTTTTCATTTATATTTTTATTAGTTGTTTTTGTTGTTTTAGGTTCTTCTTTCATTCAAAGTCAGCTGCTTCATAAGTACCATATTGCTCCCTTGAACTGTCAATTAGCTGGTCATTTTGTGAGTTGGGGTATTGGCAAGCACACTATGCGTGTGGTAAATCCAGATTTCCGACAAGAGTTCAGTATAAGCACACTGTGAATATGGGTTAAATCGCATCGACTGATCACTGCTGAGTTAGCAATATGTCTGCGGCATTTCATTACCAGACTGATCAGACTGCCTGGTATCTGGAAAAGCTATGGGAAAGAAGACTGCTTGTCTTTCTTAGTAAGGAATGAGTCCTTGGATCCTGGTTCCTCCTGAACATGAAGTTCTGGAAGTTGTCCTCGTATAAACAGTCCACCATGACATTAAGGTCAAGAATGGTATATTGAGAAAAGAACCAGCCAACCACTTATGACTGTCTTTGCTGGGGAGAGTGGTTGAGCCTGACTCTAACTCCTGACTGTGGTCAGGAACCCTAAACACTGGGGGCCTGTTCATGACCTTGGCGGAGAGGATTGCTCCGTACCAAATGGAGCTTCCTATGGAACTTGTAATACAGTGGATGGGATATCTGTCACATTTAGAATGGTGTAATCCTCTCCACCCAGGTCGTAATCAGGCCCTGAGTCTGGAAGTTTGGGAGCTGTAAGCAGTGACTAGGAGGAAAATGCAATTTTTCTTTGAAAGTGGTACTGTATTTTAAGTGCAGTGCTGAAGCAGGGGAGTAGAACATTCTACCTCTCCTTTAAATATGTAGTCTGGGTCTGCCAGAAGAGTTTCCAACAGTTTCGGAACCCTTTGAGCACAAGGACTGCAGAGCCAAACTTTTCACAAAAAGTACTGAAAGCATGATAACATGGTCATTGGATCTTGCCAGGAAGAAGACAAAAGTCATTTACCCAAAACTGAACTGTTTTAGGACAATTTTCTGGGGTTCATCGGTTTATTTCAGTACAAAAAATTGAATTAAGTGCTTCCCCCTAATTATTAGCACAGCCTTATAGGATAATAACGACTTTTAAGATCACCGTTGAGTTCCATGGATGCCTCATGACTTTTATTTAAAAATCCACAACTCTTAATCCCAATTACCAATAATTGTCATTTTGTTGTTCTCTTAATCGTTATATATTGTATTTCTTTGAAAATGGTTTTGCCATTTTAACTATTATTTTTTATTGTTGTTCCTAAAATACCTCACACACATTTTCTCTAAGAGAAGCCTGTCACTTTGTCACAACAACCAGAGGTTAGACCCAGATTCCTCACTGAAATATGATTTTGAATTCCTGAGTAATGGGTACATTAACTTTGTGGAAGTTCCTCTACTATTCTCATCTCCACTTAATAATACAGTTTCTCACAGATGGGTAAACAGTCTGGACAGTAAATATTATGGCACAGCACATTGCAGAAAAGTGATGATGCACCAAGTTTATCCAGGCAAGTTACACAGCACCTTGTAAGCATTCTCTTGCCTTCTGTTAGACCTGACAGCCTTAGGGTGGTCACCCCTAACTTTTTGCCTGCCTCCCTCCACTTTTTGGACACTGTTTTTGCTGGATTTTATACTCTGCGCACTTCAACACTGCTAACCAGTGCTAAAGTGCATATGCTCTCTCCCTTTAAACATGGTAACATTGGATCATACCCAATTGGACTATTTAATTTACTTATAAGTCCCTAGTAGTGAGCACTATATGTGCCCAGGGCCTGTAGACTAAATGCTACTAATGGGCCTGCAGCACTGAATGTGCCACCCACTTAAGTAGCCCCTTAAACATGTCTCAGGCTTGCCACTGCAAGGCCTGTGTGTGCAGTTTCACTGCCAATTCGACTTGGCATTTAAAAGTACTTGCCAAGCCAAAAACTCCCCTTTTTCTACATATAAGACACTCCTAAGGTATGCCCTAGGTAACCCATAGGGCAGGGTGCTGTGTAGGCAAAAGGCAGGACATGTACCTATGTAGTTTACATGTCCTGGTAGTGTAAAACTCCTGAATTCGTTTTTACACTCCTGTGAGACCTACTCCCTTCATAGGCTAACATTGGGGCTGCCCTAATACATTGTTTGAGTGGTAGCTGCTCATCTGAAAGGATTAGGAAGGTCATATTTAGTATGGCCAGAATGGTGATATAAAATCCTGCTGACTGGTGAAGTTGGATTTAACATTACTATTTTAAAAATGCCACTTTTAGAAAGTGAGCATTTCTCTGCACTTAAATCTTTCCGTGCCTTACAATCCACGTCTGACTGGGTTTAGTTGACAGCTCCTTGTGCATTCACTCAGACACACCCCAAACACAGGATACTCAGTCTCACCTGCATACATCTGCATTTTGAATGGGTCTTCCTGGGCAGGGAGGGTGGAGGGCCTGCTCTCACACAAAGGACTGCCACACCCCCTACTGGGACCCTGGCAGACAGGATTGAACTGAAAGGGGACCTGGTGCAATTCTAAGCCACTCTTTGAAGTCTCCCCCACTTCAAAGGCACATTTAGGTATATAAACAGGGCCTCTGCCCCTTCCAACTCAGACACATCCTGGAGAAGAAACTTGTAACCAGAACCAGCATCCTGCCAAGAAGAACTGCCTGACTGCCCAAAGGACTCACCTGACTGCTTTCTGTGAAGGACTGCTGCCTTGCTGTTGCCCTGCTGCCTTGCTGCTCTCTGGTTGTGGTGAAGAAGTGCTCTCCAAGGGTTTGGATAGAGCTTGCCTCCTGTTCCCTGAAGTCTCAAGACCAAAAAGACTTCTCTCTTGCAACTGGACTCCTTGTGCGGTGAAAATTTGATGCACAGCTTGCTAAAACTGACGCACAGCCTGGCCCGCGGTGAGAAAATCACCGAACTGGAATGAGGTAGCGCGACTTGGCCAGGAGAAGATCGACGCGTCGCCTATGTTGCGACCGGAACTTCGACGCACGGCCCACCGGATTGACACACAGCCAACCTGGGACGACGCAGCCCGACTTCCAGAGGGGAAATCGACGCAGCGCCTGCCGTGCGGAAGAAACTTCCATGCAACGCCCACCGGAACGACGCAGCGCTTGTGACTTTTCTCCGCAAGCCTAGGATTCCACTCACAGACCCCGGGGTGTCTGAAAACCACGCAACCCGAAGAGGATCCACGACCGAGCGGCGGAAATCGACGCACAGCCGTCCCTGCGAGGAAACTAAGTGACGCATCTCTCTGTGCGGCCCAGGAAATCGACGCACACCGCTTTGTTTCCGCGCTTCTCTTCCTCTGCGACCACTTGCGGAGATTTTTCATGCGAACCAGGTAAGATATGCTTGAAAGAGACTTTGTTTGCTTTTAAAAGACTTAAGACACTTCATATCACTTTTCAGTGATATCTCTACATTTACTTATTTCATTTTTGATTGTTTTGACCTGCAAATATCCAGATAAATATTATATTATTTTTCTTAACACTGTGTGGTGTATTGTTGTGGTGCTATATTGTGTTATTGTATGATTTATTGCACAAATACTTTACACATTGCCTTCTAAGTTAAGCCTGACTGCTCTGTGGCAAGCTACCAGAGGGTGGGCACAGGATAATTTGGATTGTGTGTGACTTACCCTGACTAGAGTGAGGGTCCTTGCTTGGACAGGGGGTAACCTGACTGCCAACCAAAGACCCCATTTCTAACACCTTCCTTTTTGTTTTACTTTTAACACAAGAATTTCCCATTTGCTCTTTCTGAAACAATGTTAATTTTTCTTACCTTTGGGCATGCCTGCACAATCAGTGTAACACTGTTGTGTAGATACAATAATTTTCCACTTAACTTGTAACCTCCTTGGCATTTTGGTTTCTGTTGTTGTTGGGAATTCAGTATATAAATACAATAAGTAAACCTTTAACTCAAACAGTATGTTTCCATGCCATTAAATGATTCCCTGCTGTTAGACATGTCAGCCTTACCCCAAAATGTTTGACTTTAACCTACTTCTTGCTGAAAATTGTTTTTGTTGGCCTTAGGACTCTGTGCATTTACTACTACTAACCAGTGCTAAAGGGCTTGTGCTCACTCCCTCAAACATGGTATCATAGGCCTACACCTAATGGGCATATTTAATTTACTTATAAATCCCTCATAGATGGTATGCCATATACCCACGACCTGTAATTTAAATGCTACAAGTGAGCCTGCAGCACGTATTGTGCAACCCACTAAAGTAGCCCCTTAAACATACATATCCCAGACCTACCATGGCAGCCTGAATGCAGTTTTAAAATGGCAATTAGACATGCTATTTTAACTCCCTTGCCTGGCCTTACTCCCCTTTTATTGCATATAAATCACTCCTAAGGTAGGCCCTAGGTACCCCATGGGGCAGGGTGCATTGCATTAAACGGTTGGACCTGTACATTTAGGTTTTGCATATCCTGGTAGTAAAAACTCCTAAATTAATTTGTTACTACATTGAGTTGCCTGATTACATTTATTTACTTCTAATCACATTTAATAAGATTTTGAGAACAGGTGAACATCATATTTAGTGTCTGAGAAATTGTAAATAAAATCCTCTTTGATAGTAAAGTCAGATTTTAAGTTACAATTTTGAAAATACCACTTTATAAAGTTGGCATTTTCCTGTCCCAGCTATTAGGTGCCTACTGTCTGTCCTAGGTCACATAACTGGATTTAGGTGGCAGTTGGACTTTTTTTATACATCCTAGACAACCATGATTGGGGGGCGTGCAGAGCTGGGCGTAGCCCCACAGCCACTGAGTAGGCTGTGCATTTACAGAAAGGGTTTGTCATACATACATTGTTCATGCAGAGAGTGTGGAGCCAGGGCAGGGAAGTCAGGAAACTTATGGCACTTCAAAGAGAATTCTCTAGAAAAGTCTCCTACTTCAAAAGAGGCACCAGGTATAAAAAAAGAACCTCAGACCCACTCTTCAGTTAACTTTCTGGACCTTGAAGAAGGACTCTCAGATAACTGGCTATTGTTGTGGCCTGCTGAGGCCGCCTTAAACTCTCAGAGGCCTGACCTGCTGCTTGAGCCCTGTTTCATCACGTGAATCTAGGACTACCAGAGCGACTTCATGGGCAGGTTGGCCAGTTTCCTGATCAAAGCCACAGGGGCAGAAATGGCTCCAACCATTTTGAAACTGCACCTGGACCCTGAGTGAGTTATAACCACCCTGCCCACAAGTGCGGCCCCTCCAGTCCTGGACCTTTGGTGGTGGTGCTAAAGGTGCCCAGATAACCAAAGGCCAAAACTTGGGACTTGGAAAATTGTTGGCTAAAAACGACTTTGAGAACCACGCGAAGACCAGAACCCACCCGTGCTTCTATCTGCACATCCCCGGTCAGCCTGACATTGTGACACATCCCGTTATGTTCTTTTTTGCTGCAAGAAATCCTGCTCAGTGGTCCTTTGGTAAAAGGGTATCTGGCCTCCTGGAACTCTCGTCGGCTACAGCCTACAGACGTGTCTCACTGGAAATTTCTGACTTAAAAGAAGTGTGAGAACATCAAAATCTTCACTGCGACTTTGTCCAGTGGATCCCTCGATGACGATACTCCCTCCTTGGACACTGCCTGCAGCCTTACCCCGCTGAACTTTACCTTCTCAGAGCATTTTATTCAAAATGTTGTCTAAATCTGAAGGTAAGTGCTGACCAGGTGCCAATCTACTCCTTGTATCCGGCTTGCGTTCCGTAGCGGTCAACAATATTTTTTGACTTTGGCACAGTCTTGAGAGACTAGGGGGGTTATTCTAACTTTGGAGGAGTGTTAATCCGTCCCAAAAGTGACGGTAAAGTGACGGATATACCACCAGCCGTATTACGAGTTCCATAGGATATAATGGACTCGTAATACGGCTGGTGGTAAATCCGTCACTTTTCCGTCACTTGTGGGACGGATTAACACCTCCTCCAAAGTTAGAATAACCCCCTAGATGTCCGTGGTTGGCGCCTTGATCGTTTAGGCACTAGATTTTACTTTAAATTTTAAAGATTCATAACTGCAGTTCTGCTGATTGGATTTTCATCCCTCTGGTGTCAAATATTTCTACATTTGCATGAGACTTTTCTGGTGTTGTAGTTTCAAATTATTACTGTTTGTGAGTTATATAAATACTTTGCACATTGCCTGCTTTTGTGCCAAACAACCAGAGGGTTAAACACAGATTAAGTTAGTAACTTTTTATGGTTCACCCAGACAGGAATTGTGGCTGTTGCTTGACCAGAGGTCACCCCCCATTCAGCCAACAACCCAATTTCTCACACATGCATTCCTTAATCCAGACTTCAGTCCCTCCAGAAAAAATAAGATAAATTAAAATAAACAAAAAATTGTTGTGTTTGCTCTCCATTAGCCCCTCTAAATGAACTATATTTCAGATAATTTAATTTATGAGATTTCTCAAAAAATGGATGATGCAGCAGAGGTTAAAAACCGTGGATGAGTGGTACTTTTTCTCCAGTATCCAAATCAAAAATGACAAAATAGTCAATAAAGAACATGAAGGAGTCCATAGACCAGGAAGGAAAAGTTGTTACTCTATTTAAAGTAGCTTCATTCTCCATTGCCCTTACTCTGTAAAGAAACAATAAACAAAATGAAAAAACTGGATTGAAGTTGCCAGCAGTGTGCTCTCTGGTAAAAAATCTAATCAAATGTCAGACGAGAACTGGTGTCTGAGCCAAAAAATAGTGTGTGCAACACTCACTCACATTCTGGAAAGCCTTCTAGTGTTTTATCACACTAAGGCCCTCATTACAACCTTGGCGGTGAGTGATAAAGTGGCAATAATACAGCCAACAGGCTGGTGGTAAGTACTGCCAAATTATGACCATGGCGGTGATAACTCCCATAGACAGCCAATGTACCACACCAACTGCCAGGGTGGAAACAACACTCACCATGCCGATAGCCAACAACAGACAGGCAACAACAGCCAGACAAAGTACCGCCCACCATATTAAGACACATCACTCTGCCACCTTTTCCGGGGCGGTACCAACGCCATCAAAAGCCTGACATAAAACCGTCATTGAAGAGAAAGGACTCACCATCGGAGATACAGGGAAGAACAACACCACCATGGAACCCGAACTGCAAATCTTTCCGATGATCTTCTACGTTATGCTCCACCTGGAACACCAATGCCGACGAAGATGACGACGATGAGTACATCCGCCTAGCACACAAGGGAGGGAGGAAAACCAGAGTGACACACACACACGGACGACACACACCCGACACACACACACCATATACACAACCAGCTGCACACGTAAAACAATTTGTCCCCGAAAAATGGCAGAATAATGTAAGGACAACAAGAATGTACTAAAGTGATTGTAATCAGATCAAACCCAAAATTAATAATTCGATTTGTCAATGAAACAGATATGTACACATGTACACAAAGGGACACTGCCCAGTCCAATGTTCAAAGGGCCCACATGGCCACAGGGCACAGTCTAAGGCCCAACTCGAATTCTGACCACATCCGGATAGTACACTGCAGGGGCATCAGTTTGCAAATAGGCAGGCACATCAGGGGGAGGGAGGGGCACCTCAGCCGGATGTGGGAACAAGCCCACTGGTTCTGAAGGGGCTCCATGCCCATTGCTCTGTCCTGGGGAGTGCAAGGCCACAGTCTCTCAGGTGGGTGAATTGCCCACTGGTTCTGGAGGTGGCAACATGCCCATTGCTCTGTCCTGGGCAGTGCAAGGCCACAGTCTCTCAGGTGGGTGACTTTCCTGCTGGTTCTGGAGGGGCCAACATGACCATTGCTCTGTCCTGGGGAGTGCAAGGCCACAGTCTCTCAGGTGGGTGAATTGCCCACTGGTTCTGGAGGTGGCAACATGCCCATTGCTCTGTCCTGGGCAGTGCAAGGCCACAGTCTTTCAGGTGGGTGACTTTCCCGCTGGTTCTGGAGGGGGCAACATGGCCATTGCTCTGTCCTGGGGAGTGCAAGGCCACAGTCTCTCAGGGGATGACTTGCCCACTGGTTCTGGAGGGGGCAACATGCCCATTGCCCTGTCCTGGGTAGTGCAAGGCCACAGTCTCTAAGGTGGCTGACTTGCCCACTATTTATGTAGGGGGCAGCTCGCACAGCAGCCCCTGAAGTGTGGCCTACATGGCGTCCGCTGGCTGTGACGGCTGCAGTGTGGTGGTGGATGGAGGAGCCTCCTGGGCAGTCTCTGCACTTTCTGATGGCTGCAATTCATCAGCTGGCGGTGGGGGCCCAGTGACAGCTTGTGGTAGTGGAGGTGTCAACCTGACAGCATCCGCTGGAGTAGAGGGTTTTGTCTCATCCAGTACATGGGGCGTGGATCCCTTACCCTTCCTGGCAAGGGTGGATGGGCTCTTCCCCTTCTTGCCTGGTGGTGCAGGCTCCTTCCCATTCTTGCTTGGTGGTGCAGGCTCCTTCCCCTTCTTGCCTGGTGGTGCTGGCTCCTTCCCCTTTCCTGATGGAGATGTGGTATCCTTAACACTATCAGTAGATGGTGCTACCACTGTCCCTGTGGACTGTTTGGCTGAGGTGCTGGGCTGTGTCCTTGGTACCCTGCTCATATTGGCAGGACAGGGGGGAGGGGTAGGGAAGAGGTCAAGTTGGGAAAGGAAAAGCTTTTTAGGGACGTTGGGGTGGGAGGAGGGAGGAGTAATGGGAGTGGAGTTTGAGGGGGTGGTTGTTGGAGGTGTATGTCTGCTGGACTTGGGTGCAGGTGCATGAGCTCTATGCTGATGTGAGGTGGATGGTAGTTGGGTGTCTGAGTGCTTGAGTTTGTGTCCTTTGGGGGGGACAGACAGGGTGGAAGAGGACAGAGGGGACATGTGCATTTCAGATATGGAGGTGTCTGCCAGTGAGGTGTGTGTCCTGCTTGGTGTGGTGATGCTGGTAGTGAATGTTGATGTAGTGCATGCAGGTGTGAGTGTGGACATGACTGGAATGGAGGTGGTGGTGGAGGAGGAGGAGAGGGAGACAGTGGAGGCAGTGGATGTTGTCGTGTCTGCAACTGTATGGTGTTTGTGTGAGTGCTTGTGGGAGGAAGTGTGGTGTCTGTGTTTGCCTGTGACACTCTTGGGGTGTTGGCCTGTGTGCATGCTCATCTGTATGTGTGCCTGGGACAGGTTGGGATTAGGGAGAATGGGACTGGGAAGTGGGAGTTGGAGGTGGGATGGTAGAAACAAGGACAATGGCTGCCATTCGAGAGGAGGCCAAAGCCTGAATCGATCTCGGTTGGGCCGCCAGCCCACTGTGGATTCCCTCCAGGAATTCATTGCATTGCTGCATCTGGGATGCTGAACCCTGGATTGCATTCACAATGGTTAACTGCCCTACAGAGATGGATCTCAGGAGGTCAATAGCCTCCTCACTCAGGGCAGCAGAGCTCACTGGGGCAGGGCCTGAGGTGCCCTGGGCAAAGGAGATGCCCACCCTCCTGGGTGAGCAGGTACGGGAAACTTGCTGAGGGGCTGCTGGGAGGGCAGTGCTGGTATGGGGGGTGGCAGCTGTACCTGCAACTGGGGTGGTCACAGAGGTGTCCACCACCAGCAGGGAGCTCCCATCGGAGGAGGTATCTGAGTCTGTGTTGTCTCCTCCAGTCTCCGCCGTGGTGCTCCCCTCGCCCTCCGTCCCATTGGCTCCTCGGCATCGGTGGATTCTGCCTCCTGGGTCATGTGGGATACAGCTCCCTCTGTTTCCAGTGCCCCTGCTCCCATGCCAGATAATGCTAATGCACACAAGGGCAGGATGACAAAACAAGAAAGGGAGAGAGAGAGACAAAGGATACACTGGGTCAATGACTGCACCAACACCACAGTTAGCATACACATCACCGTCACACACAGGGAACAGGCTTCAGCACTATGCATTACACTACCAGGGATATGGCTAGTCACTAAGGCAAGATGAGGACCACACACCGCCAACTGCAGCACTCCTGGGACCCACAATGCCCTGCCTGAAATGGACTGCTAACAAGCTATGTAACCTGTATTTGCCATACATCCATTACCCTTTCCATGACCCACGCTGCAATGTCTGGCCTCTCCTTAGGTGCATCCACTAAACACATCCACCACCCGGATACCACACCACCAGCAAAATTATGTATTGTACCCACCGTACTCACCCCTTTGTGGCTGGTGTTATGCCCTCAAGCGACCATCCAGCTCAGGGTAGGCCAACACCAGTATGCGGGCCATCAGCTCAGGGGGGTCAGGGTCCGACGGGCACCCCTTCCTCATTGGGAGGCCATCCCCAGATGGGCCTCCGCGGTCTTCTGTGCCCAGCATCTCAGGTCCTCCCGCCGTTTCCGACAGTGGGTGGTCCGCCTGCCATAGACCCCTAGGGTTGGCACGCCATAATCCCTTCTTTTGATGGGCGCTGACCTGCAGAGGCAATACAGACAGGAGAACACCATTAAACAAACAGTCCAGCCTGTCACACAAATGGCCCACCATACCCATTTCCATCACCATTGCCATACACATAGCCCAGTGCACAACATGTACACCGCTCACAGACAATCCCCCCACCCAACCCACCCTTGCACAATGCTTACACACACATCTCCATGCATCCTTGACACATGCATTGTGGCCAAAGTGTACTCAACTGTTGGTCTGGAGGCCCATACAGTTGTCAAATTCGGTGTCCACCAGTCGTTCCAATTCCTCCGAAGTGAAGGCAGGGTCTCTTTCCCCGGTTTCACGGGCCATGGTAGGTTCCAGACACAGGTCACAGCAGCATGCAGTGTAGGTCTTCTCCTATTGAAGGTCAGGAAACAAGTGAGGATTGAGATAGAAAATGGCGGTCACATCGTGGCGGTGTACACCGTCACTTCAGGCGTAGACCCCCATTGGCCACTGTACTCCATAGAGCCCCATATTATCCAATGAGGAATTGCACGGCGGTGCAAGACCATCTTCTTCCATGATGCCCTACGTTGGCAGAGTTACCTCACTTCCACCTGTCACTACATACAGGACAGGCAGTTGCCATTTCCGGGGGGGGAACAGCCATATCGACAATTGCTGCATCACAGATTAGATTGCCACATACTTCGCCATTAACACTGTCCCAATACATAAGTGCACCATGTGGACTGTTGTTGTGGTTTTGTTGTTCCAATTGTGACAGCCTACTCACTCTTGTGTCACTTAGATACCTATTGCTGCGGATGAATAGGAGGTGGAGACATACCCCCGTGTACAGACCCCTGGTGGACTTAGCTACACTGGAGGACAGGCACATTATACTCACCTATAGACTGGACAGGGACACAATCACAGAGCTGTGTGCCCAGTTAGAGCCAGACCTGATCTCATCTATCCGTCATCCGACTGGGATCCCCCCTCTTGTGCAAGTGTTATCAGTGCTCCATTTTCTGGCGACAGGTTCTTTCCAAGTGACAGTGGGCTTGGCAGCAGAAATGTCACAGCCAATGTTCTCAATCGTGCTGGCAAGAGTGTTGCCTGCTCTTATAAAACACATGTGAAGCCACATAGCTTTTCCCCATTTGGAAGATTTGGCCACTGTGAAGGCCGTATTCTATGCAATGGGACATATCCCCAATATTATTGGGGCGATTGACGGGACACATATTGCGTTTGTCCCCCCTGACAGAATGAACAGGTGTATAGGAATCATAAGAGTTTCCACTCCATAACTGTGCAGATGGTGTGCCTCGTGGACCAGTACATCTCCCATATCAATGCTAAGTATCCTGGGTCGACGCATGATGCCTTTGTCCTGAGGAATGGCAGGATCCCAAATGTGATGGCCCAACAACAGAGGCACAGGGTGTGGCTCATAGGTGAGCCTTGGTCCCCACCCACTGTATGTTAGTGTATGCCTCTGGTGTTAACCTCATATGATAGTGTGTGGATAGATTTTGTCCCTCAATACCTGCAGGTGACTCTGGCTACCCAAACCTATTGTGGCTGCTGACCCCTGTGAGTAAATCCAGGAAAGGGCTGAAGAACGTTACAATGAGGCACATGAGCGAACCAGACAGGGCATCAAAAGAACCTTTGGCCTCCTGAAGGTCAGATTCAGGTGCCTCCATCTGACAGGTAGATGCCTGTGCTACTCACCCTAGAAGGTCTTCCAGATAGTAGTGGCATGCTGCATGTTACACAACCTGGCCCTCAGGTGCCATGTACCTTTTCTGCAGGAGAAGGCGACTGGAGATGCTGCAGTAGACCCTGACGACAGTGAGGATGAAGAGGCTGAAGGTGAGGATGAGGACAACAGAACATTAGTTATCCTTCAGTACTTCCAATGACACACAGGTGAGACATTGCAACTTCACATATCTATTACTATTGTTGTCGGTGGCTGTGGCATGATGGTATTAACTACTTTTTACCTCTCCTTACTGTCACCTATGGTTTATCATTTTACAGGTGTTGGTTCTATGACAACTGTGTACTGATGTGTTGACTATAGCCAGCTACAGGTCATTATTTCTATGCTCTCACAATGTACAGTTAATTTGCAATGGATGTAACTGTTTCCATAAATACACTTTTTCAACACTTGACATACAATTATTCGAGTTGTGTTAAAGGGTGTATATTTTAGTGCTAACAAATTGAGGGAAAAGGGCAATGGAATGGGGTGATGATAGAGGAAAGTCCAGAGTATTGCTTCAGTCTGTTTGTAGCACAGGTGCAGTGTCCAAGTGGCCATAGGAAGGGGAGCAACGGCAGTTCAAGGTGGACAAGGTGACTGAGTGGGACACAAGGGGGAAAATCAGGAGAGTCTCATTTCCTGGCGAAGGTCTTCGCAAGTGTCTCTGGCTTCTGTCTGGGTCGCAGGGAACGTTTGCAGGGTGGTTCACCTTCTGCAGGCAAAGCGGTGCTGGTGGCCTGTGGGCCCTGTGACAGGGCCTCCTGTCCACTAGCGGCAGCGGAAGTGGAGGGATGGTCAATGGACTGGCTAGTGATAGGGGCCTGCTGGTGTGCTGTTGCCTCCCTCATGATGTTGCCCATGTTTTCCAGCACCCCTGCTATGGAGAACAGGGGGGTGGTAATGGCCTGCAACTCCTCTATGATCCCCTGATACTGTCCCTGCTGCGGCCGCCTGTTCTCCTGCACATTGTCAAGGATCTGGCCCATCATGTCCTGGGAATGTTGGTAGGCTCCCTGGATCTCGGAAAGTCCCTCCGGAGGGTCGGTTCCCTGGTCCTGTCCTCCCCCTGGCCCACAACAGTCCTCCCAGTGTCCCTGTTGCCCTGTGTCTGTGTCCTCTGAATGGTGTGCCCACTGCCACTTACCCCATGCCCCTGATTATCTTGGGTATGAGATGTGGCCAGGGGTCACTCTACAGGTGGGCACACTGCTGATTGATGTGTCCTGGGGACAGAAGTGTGGGTACGCTGGGTGGGTGCTGTGGTGTTGGATCCTGATGGGGGAGGCTCTGTGGTGGTCTGTGAGTGGACTTGGGTAACCGGTTGTCCAGTGGTCCCTGATGGGCCAGGTAGGTCATCCAGATCCAGAAGTCCAGAGTTACTGTCATCACTGGGGGAATCTTCTGTAGGGGGACTGGATAGTTATGTCACCTCTTTCTCCATTGACATTGGCTGGGGTACCTGTGGGGATGTAAGTGATATATTATGCTTCATGTGTATGACATTTGTACATCCCTGTCTTCCCTCTATCATTGGTGTTGGCCTGCCACCTTTTGCTTGTGTATGGTGATGTAATATGGGAATGTTAGTTTCCCTATGCTATGCATGCTTTAGTGATGGGTGTCCATGCAGGGTTGGGAGGGGTGTCCATGCATTGGTGTAGCATGCAGGGCTTTGCATTGTGGTTACTCATATGTGTAGGTGCAGTGTGTGGGATAGAGTGGAGTGATGGCAGTGAGGGTGAGGGTGTGAGATGGCATGCAGGTTTAGGGGGTGATAAGTAGTAAATGTTGACTTCCCAGTGTCCAGTCCTCCAATGGATGTAACTGACTCCAGCGACTCCCTCAGAATGCAGTAATGCCAGTACTTGCTCCTCCCATGCTGTGAGCTGTGGGGTAGGAGGTGGGGGTCCATCGCCAGTCCCCTGTATGGCGAGCTCGTGCCTTACTGCAATGGAACGTACCTTCCCCCGTAGGTCGTTCCACCTCTTCCTGATGTCATCCCTTGTTCTTGGGTGCTGTTCCATGGTGTTCACCCTGTCCACGATTCTCCGCCATAGCTCCATCTTCCTTGCAATGGAAATCTGCTGTACCTGTGCTCCAAACAGCTGTGGCTCTACCCTGACAATTTTCTCCACCAGGACCCTTAACTCCTCCTCAGTGAAGCGTGGGTGCCTTTGTGGTGCCATGGGCGTTGTGTGGTGTGTGTTGGTGAGAGTGTGTTGAGTAATGTGGTGGGGTGTGTGATGTGGGGTGCGTGAGGAATGTATGGGTGTATGTGGTGTGTGTGTCTAGTTGTGTCTGTGCGGTTCGTGTCACTCTCCTGGAAGTAATTGTTGTTCGTAAAGGGTTGTGGGTAATGTGGATGTGTGTTTTATAGTGGTGTTGGTGGGTGGGTGTGGTATGTGTATGGGTGTCAGGTGTGTGTTTTTGGTATTGGCCAATGTATTGTTGTTTTTTATGTGGGTTTTCATTCTGAGCACAGCGGTATGTACCGCCAATGGTTTACCGGCGTTGAATGTCCGCCATGGTGATTAGTGGGTCATAATGTGGTGGGTGTTGTTTTGTTGGCGTAACGGTATGGGTGTTGGGACTGCCACTTTATCACTGACCTTTGGGCTGTTGGATTTGTGTATGTTGCTGTATTCTGTCGGATTGGTGTGTGTGTGTCGTAATATGGTGAACGGATATTTGCCACTGCGGCGGTATGTTGCCAGCCGTCAGCGTGGGGGTAAGCGGCATTTACCACCAATGTCATAATGAGGGCCTAAGTGTTTTTACACTAACTAAATCTCATATATGTGATGAAATGTAATGGAACAATCTTGTGCATTGTTCATGAGAAGTGTAATGCGAAATGCCTGAAATTACATAATATTAAACTAACATAATAAAAATTGTTTCCAGGCTTAGAAACAATACTTTTACTTTTTTACTGTTTATTATTCTTTTCTGATGCATTCTTGACACCACAGTGATAATCTTGTTGCTTAGAGCACATTTAAGCAATAGGATCAGTAGCTAACAAACCACCTCCAGATGTTAAAACACTCACTAACAGTTTGTGGTCTAGGCTCAAGATAAATTTGCTGCCCCATACATAATGCTCAAAGTGGCTGATCATCTACACATGCCAAAAGTTATCTTTCAATAACTGCATAGTTGTGTACAGTGTATTTTAATTTATTCTTGTAAACGTCATGATCCACTTCCAATTTCCAGCACCTTGTGATAAAACTACCGGGTCATATGGGCTTATATCAACTATTGTGATACAGATTTTGCTCAATATGAAGGGTCTAAACATGGGGGCCGAAGTAACAGGCAACCTTCTGGGTTGCAATACATTATGGAAGCACTCACCCCAGACAAATTCTTGACTGTTATATTTGTTTCCTTAGAGGTTCCACTTTATGAGAAAAGTACCCACTTACTGGGCCTAAACCTTCCCTTTTTATACATGTAAGGCACCCCTAAGGTAGGCCCTAGGTAGCTCCATGGGTACGGTGCAGTGTATGTTAAAGGTAGGACATGTACTGATATGTTTTACATGTCCTCACAGTGAAATACAGCCAAATTCGGTTTTCACTGTGCAAGGCCTATCTCTTTCATAGGTTAACATGGGGGCTGCCTATTATTAAAGTGCAGATTTCCTTTGAGAGGAGATAGAAATATGGAGGTTGAGGTCTCCGAACTCACAATTTAAAGATACATCTATTAGTGAAGTTTTTTTTTTATTGTTAGTTTGGAAATGCCACTTTTAGAAAGTAGGCATTTTCTTGCTTAAACCATTATGTGACTGTGCTTGTTTGTGGAATCCCTGTCTGTGTCAGTTTGACAGTTGGGCTGTTTGTGATTCTTCTCTAGAAAGTGACACAAAGGGTGCTGGGGCATATCCTTATGAGTCATGCGTGCTAGAGTGGAGGGAAGAGTGACCACTTACACCTGAATGGGCTGTGCCTGCCCTCTCACGAAGCAGTCCCCAACCCCCGGTGTGTGTCTGGGGCTCGGTCTACGCAAGGCAGGATCTTACAAAGAAGAGAGACTTCCCTTTGAAGTTTACCAACTTCAAAGGCAGAAAGGGGTATAAGAATTGGACCCAAAAACCCCTGAAAATTAGATCACTTCTGGGATCAAGAGGAACCTCTGTCAAGGAAAAGAGCTGAGGAGAAGTACTGCCCTGGCCTGTGACTGTGCTTTGTTGGGCTATCCTGCAGTTGCTGCTTCTGCTTGTGAAAGGGGACAAAGACTGGACTTTGTTATGCATTCTTGCTTGAGCGATATCTGCAAGGGCTTGGAGTAGAGCTTGCCTCCTGTTTTGAAGCCTCAGGGTTAGCAAAGGTTTCACCATCCAGTGTTGAGTCTATATACTGTGGACTCTAGCTTGCGAGAGGGTGCTATTCCAGTTCCTAGGCCACTGGAAGTGATTTCTGGTGAAATCCTGTCTAAAGACGCTGTACAACTTCGCTAAGGACTCAGCTGCACAGAAACCGCAACACAGCCTGCCCTAAAGCTGTCGACTTCGAAGTGCGACAACCCCAATGACTCCACAGGCCTCGTGTCACTGCAACCACTGATCCCGCTGAGATCGGAGTGTCGTAAGTCCGACGTCCGTGACATCTGACACCATTGCAGCGCCTGCAGCCCTGTGACGTCACAGCATTGTGACGTCACTGGACTTCGTACCTGCCAGAACCAAGGGACTGACACCTCACAACCAAAACCTCCTCACCTCCACCACTCTGCAGTAAGGACCTGATATCTCTTCATGATGCCTCTGATCCTCTGCCCCGTAGAACGAGAACCAATGCCGCATTGGACCCTGCGATGCCTCCCTCCCCGACTCCAGGACTCCATGCATGGGCCTGTTTTCTACTTGTTACAAAAGTACTGTACATGGGGGTCCTTAAGACTCTGTAAATGACACCAGTAGTGTCGCATTGTGGGAAACGACTCTGTCATGACGCTGCTTAATACCATCTTGCAGAAGGGGACACATTCCTAAAGACTTAATGAAGGAATATAATAGGGAGGATGACATATACTTGTGGTTCAAGGGGTATGAGTCTACTGTCCATATAAGCCTGGTCCCTGAGGCACATTGAGGGTCATGTCTCTGGAAGCACTTTGAGGTACAGAGGCAGGACACTCTGACATCCATAGGGGATCCGCAGGGACTCACCTACACCAAAATGAAGGGCACCCTACTCACAAGATATGTTCTGACCCCCGAGCAGTATAAGGACAAGTTTAGGTCCTACATAAAGAAAGAGTCCCAAATTTTGTTGGAGTGTGTATATTCCTTTTGCAGGTCACTGGATGGTTGGGTGAAGGGCAGTAAGGTAAAAACACATGCGGGGCTTTACAATTTAATTGCTTGGGAGCACATGCACAGTCTTTGTTTTCCACAGCTGCGGCAGCACCTGATTGACAGCAAGTAGACTGACCCCAGGAAGCTTGCGCAGGAAGCGGACCGGTGGGAGAGGACCAGGGTCCACAAGAGGTATGGGGAGACCACGCCAAAGGTGGGCAGGGTCCCTCTCAGAAGAAAGGGGGGGTAAGGATAAACAGGGGAAGTTCTCTAAAGGGTCCCAACCTAGTTCCCAAGGTAAGGATTCCCAGTCCCCCAGTAAGACAAAGTCATGGTTCTCCAAAGGGAAATCTGCGGTTGAGGGCCCCCGAAAGTGTTATGCATGTGACCAGGTGGGTCATGTGAGAGGGGATCCCAAATGTCCCAAGGATACGCTGTCACCCACTGATGCTCAGTCACAGGGTTTGGCCAGTATAGTGCTTGGGGAGGAGTTGTTTCCAGGGGGGTGGGAGCCAGCCAAAATGACAGTTTGTCTCACTAAGGGACAGTGCGATAGTCCAGAGGACCCTCGTGCCTGAGAACACTAAGAAATAAAGGCAGTGGGTGACCATCAATGAACAGAGTGTGGAGGCTCTGAGAGACACAGGAGCCAGTGTGACTACAGTGAGGAGTCACCTGGTGTTTGAAGAGCAGATAGATCCCCGGGTATTTCACCCAGTAGTTGCAGTGGACAACTCAGAGCACCTGTGCAGAGTGGTGCATGTTCCCTTTGAAAGGGGTGGGTCTCAGGTTCCTTGAAAGTAGCTGTGATTCCAACTATGCATGTAGATTGTTTGCTTGGCAATGACCTGGAGGATTCCCCTTGGAAGGAGGTGGATCACAGGTCACACTTGGAGATGTTGGGTCTGCTTCGATGATTCTCTGTGTCTACCCGGTCAATGGCAGCCTGACAGGGTGGTCAGAAGCCCCTGAAGCCTGAAACAGTGGCCCAGGGGTCCGCCAGTTGGAGGAAGGGCAAGGGGCAGAGGAAACCAACCCCAGAAGTTCCCAGGGACTGGGAGGAGGCCGAACCTGAAGGTGACACCCTGGAGCCTACAGGGGAGCAGGTGGCTAAGCTGGAGGAGGTCCCTGCACTGTCACAGTGGTAGCTGGAAGGGGGGCCCACCAGGGAAGCATTATGTGAGGCACAGAAGGTATGCCCTACTCTAGAAGGTTTGCGGCAACAGGCTGCAGACCAGGCGGCTGGCAAGGAGCCAGGATACCACCTGATCTTTTTGGATGACGGCCTCCTATATAGTGAGCCTAAAGTTGCTGAGCCTTGGTCAGCCTGTGTGCTGGTGGTACCCCTGTGCTTCAGAGGCTTTCTACTGGGTCTGGCTCATGAGGTGCCTTTAGCTGGACATTTGGGGGGGACAAGACCTTTGAAAGGCTTGTCACCGACTTTCACTGGCCCCTAATGCGCAGGCACTCAGATGCACACTGTAAGTCTTACCCGGCTTGTCAGGAAAATGTAAAGAGTGGGGAGAAATGTAAGGCTCCCTTCCAACCTTTTCCTGTGGTTAGTACCACCTTTGAAAGGGTTGGTATTGACATTGTGGGGCCTCTGGAACCCAAGAAAGCCATGGGCAACAGGTTTATCCTCGTCTTCGTGGACCATGCCACTGGTACCTCTGAGGTCAATCGCCTCCCCTGTGGTGGGACGTGCTTTGATGGGGGGTTTTAACCACCTCACACATCACCCACACTACATCATGGCACCTCAACGACACCCCAGGTTTTCTGAGGAGGAGCTCAGGGTCATGTTGGAGGAAATCGTCCGGGTAGAGCCACAGCTATTCGGATCACAGGTGCAGCAGACATCCATTGCAAGGACGATGGAGCTATGGTGCAGAATTGTCGACAGGGTCAACGCAGTGGGACAGCATCCAAGAACTAGGATGACATCAGAAAGAGGTGGAGCGACCTACGGGGGAAGGTGCGTTTTGTGGTCTCCAGATACCAGATTGCTGTACAGAGGACAGGCGGTGGACCCCCACCTCCTCCCCCACAACGAACAACATGGGAGGAGCAAGTCTTGGCAATACTGCATCCTGAGGGCCTCACAGGAGTAGCAGGAGGACTGGACTCTGGTAAGTCAAATCTTTACTACCTTATCCCCCCCACCCCACCTGCATGCCATCACACACTCCCACCCTCAAGCTCACACCCATAACCCCAACAACCCACAGATACCCCACCAACACAACCCACACATCCCAAAACCAAGCCCTGCATGTGACACCAATGCATGGACACCCATCACCCAAGCATGTCCACTACAGAGACTCACTCATGCCCCAAAATCACCAATCACACAAGGACCAAGCCAGTAATGCAAGCACTGGAGTAGAGGGTCAACCACCAATTGCACACGATGGCACACACAGATTCAATAATTATGCATTTACACCCCAACAGGACCCCTACCCAACGTCACTGGACAGGAGGTGCCAGACATATCCAGTCCCCCCACAGAAGAGGCCCACAGTGATGATAGCAGCTCTGCACAACTGGATCAAGATGACCAGCCCGGCCCATCTGGGACCTTGGGACAGTAGGTTCCCCTGACACTGTCACAAGCCACCACAGAGCCTTCCCCTCAGGAAACACCAGCACAGCACCCACCGAGCAGGCCCATCCCTCTGTCCCCAGGACACGTCAATCAGCAGTGTGTCCACCACTACAGGGAACCCAGGCCTGTGAGGCAGCAGCAGCTAGGTCTGGCTGGAAAACCTCAGAAGGCTGGTATGGCAGTACTGGAGGCCCAAAGCAGAGCCCCCAGAGTGCATGGAATTGTGCAACCACTACTAGAATCAGTATTGGGGTACAATTCCCAGTTGTTAGACACCTTACATGGCCATATTCGGAATTACCATTGTGAAGCTGGACATAGGTATTGAACTATGTCCAGTGCACACGTAAAATGGCGTCCCCTCACTCACAAAGTCCAGGAAAATGGTCCTGGACGATGTGGGGCACCAATGCTAGTGCAGTGGTGCCCTCGCACACAGGTACTTTTCACCCAGCCTTCCGGGTTGGAAGGTCTGACATAGAGACGACTTATAAGTGACCTGGTGCAGTGAGAATGGCTGTGAAAGGGTGCATGCACCATTTCACACAGGCTGAAATGGCAGTCCTGCAGAAGAGAAGCCTTTGCATGGGCTACCTATGGGTGTCAAAAGTAATGCTTCAGCCCATAGGGATCCCCTGGAACTCCAATGCCCTAGGTACCATATACTAGGAACTTATAAGGGGTGACCAGTATGCCAATTTAGAGTGAAATACTGGGTTACCAGAGAGAGCATAAGCACTGGGGTCCTGGTGAGCAGGACTCCAGTGACACAGTCAAGCATACTTTCAAAAACAGTGAAACATACTGACAAGCAGGCCAAAAAAACCATAAGCACTGTGGTCCTGGCTAGCAGGCTCCTAGTGACACAATCAAAACACACTGACATCAGGCAGAAATTGGGGGTTACATGCCAAAAAGAGGGGACTTTCCTACAGGTGTGCAAACTGATGCTTCAGAGCATGGTATAGTAGCAGTGTTATCACAGCTAAATGAAGAGGGCCTAATCCCGCACAACCTCGCTGAGATCAGAGCGTTGCGGCCTGCAGCCCTGAGACATCATCGCGACCCCACGAGGACCCCGCAGCATCATGACATCGCCGGACGTTGGCCCTCATTACATCCCTGGCGGTAAATCCCACTTACCGTTGTGCAGAAGACCGCCAACATACCGCTGCGGCCGCGAAATTCCGCTGCAGGTATTACGACCCACAGCCCGGAATCCACCACAATACAGACACCCACACAAGTCCGCCACACCAAAGGTCAGTGATAAACTGGTGATAACAAAACTTACACCGTCACGCCAACAGGAATACGCCCACAGTATCACGACCCACGAATCAACGCGCGGTCTTTCAACCACGGTAATCCATTGGCAGTACACACCGCCACGCTCAAAATACACACACATATACAAAACACAACCACATTGGACAATTTGAAATACACACACCTGATACACATACACACACCACACCCACACACCCAATCCAATATAAAGCACACACCCAAATCACCCACAAACCCTTACTACCAGAATTTTGAAACCACGCCAGAGAGAGACACTACCTAAAACAACACCAGCATCCACAGACACACAACACCATCACTTACACAACATCAACGCACCTCAAACAACACACACTAACACACCCCCTCACATCACAACAGACACCACCTCACACATCACCCACACTACATCATGGCACCTCAACGACACCCCAGGTTTTCTGAGGAGGAGCTCAGGGTCATGTTGGAGGAAATCGTCCGGGTAGAGCCACAGCTATTCGGATCACAGGTGCAGCAGACATCCATTGCAAGGACAATGGAGCTATGGTGCAATTTTGTCGACAGGGTCAACGCAGTGGGACAGCATCCAAGAACTAGGGATGACATCAGAAAGAGGTGGAGCGACCTACGGGGGAAGGTGCGTTTTGTGGTCTCCAGATATCAGATTGCTGTACAGAGGACAGGCGGTGGACCCCCACCTCCTCCCCCACAACTAACAACATGGGAGGAGCAAGTCTTGGCAATACTGCATCCTGAGGGCCTCACAGGAGTAGCAGGCGGACTGGACTCTGGTAAGTCAAATCTTTACTACCTTATCCCCCCCACCCCACCTGCATGCCATCACACACTCCCACCCTCAAGCTCACACCCATAACCCCAACAACCCACAGATACCCCACCAACACAACCCACACATCCCAAAACCAAGCCCTGCATGTGACACCAATGCATGGACACCCATCACCCAAGCATGTCCACTACAGAGACTCACTCATGCCCCAAAATCACCAATCACACAAGGACCAAGCCAGTAATGCAAGCACTGGAGTAGAGGGTCAACCACCAATTGCACACGATGGCACACACAGATTCAATAATTATGCATTTACACCCCAACAGGACCCCTACCCAACGTCACTGGACAGGAGGTGCCAGACATATCCAGTCCCCCCACAGAAGAGGCCCACAGTGATGATAGCAGCTCTGCACAACTGGATCAAGATGACCAGCCCGGCCCATCTGGGACCTCGGGACAGTAGGTTCCCCTGACACTGTCACAAGCCACCACAGAGCCTTCCCCTCAGGAAACACCAGCACAGCACCCACCGAGCAGGCCCATCCCTCTGTCCCCAGGACACGTCAATCAGCAGTGTGTCCACCACTACAGGGAACCCAGGCCTGTGAGGCAGCAGCAGCTTGGTCTGGCTGGAAAACCTCAGAAGGCTGGTATGGCAGTACTGGAGGCCCAAAGCAGAGCCCCCAGAGTGCATGGAATTGTGCAACCACTACTAGAATCAGTATTGGGGTACAATTCCCAGTTGTTAGACACCTTACATGGCCATATTCGGAATTACCATTGTGAAGCTGGACATAGGTATTGAACTATGTCCAGTGCACACGTAAAATGGCGTCCCCTCACTCACAAAGTCCAGGAAAATGGTCCTGGATGATGTGGGGCACCAATGCTAGTGCAGTGGTGCCCTCGCACACAGGTACTTTTCACCCAGCCTTCCGGGTTGGAAGGTCTGACATAGAGATGACTTATAAGTGACCTGGTGCAGTGAGAATGGCTGTGAAAGGGTGCATGCACCATTTCACACAGGCTGAAATGGCAGTCCTGCAGAAGAGAAGCCTTTGCATGGGCTACCTATGGGTGTCAAAAGTAATGCTTCAGCCCATAGGGATCCCCTGGAACTCCAATGCCCTAGGTACCATATACTAGGAACTTATAAGGGGTGACCAGTATGCCAATTTAGAGTGAAATACTGGGTTACCAGAGAGAGCATAAGCACTGGGGTCCTGGTGAGCAGGACTCCAGTGACACAGTCAAGCATACTTTCAAAAACAGTGAAACATACTGACAAGCAGGCCAAAAAAAACATAAGCACTGCGGTCCTGGCTAGCAGGCTCCTAGTGACGCAATCAAAACACACTGACATCAGGCAGAAATTGGGGGTTACATGCCAAAAAGAGGGGACTTTCCTACAGGTGTGCAAACTGATGCTTCAGAGCATGGTATAGTAGCAGTGTTATCACAGCTAAATGAAGAGGGCCTAATCCCGCACAACCTCGCTGAGATCAGAGCGTTGCGGCCTGAAGCCCTGAGACATCAGCGCGACCCCACGAGGACCCCGCAGCATCATGACATCGCCGGACGTTGGCCCTCATTACATCCCTGGCGGTAAATCCCACTTACCGTTGTGCAGAAGACCGCCAACATACCGCTGCGGCCGCGAAATTCCGCTGCAGGTATTACGACCCACAGCCCGGAATCCGCCACAATACAGACACCCACACAAGTCCGCCACACCAAAGGTCAGTGATAAACTGGTGATAACAAAACTGACACCGTCACGCCAACAGGAATACGCCCACAGTATCACGACCCACGAATCAACGCGCGGTCTTTCAACCACGGTAATCCATTGGCAGTACACACCGCCACGCTCAAAATACACACACATATACAAAACACAACCACATTGGACAATTTGAAATACACACACCTGATACACATACACACACCACACCCACACACCCAATCCAATATAAAGCACACACCCAAATCACCCACAAACCCTTACTACCAGAATTTTGAAACCACGCCAGAGAGAGACACTACCTAAAACAACACCAGCATCCACAGACACACAACACCATCACTTACACAACATCAACGCACCTCAAACAACACACACTAACACACCCCCTCACATCACAACAGACACCACCTCACACATCACCCACACCACATCATGGCACCTCAACGACACCCCAGGTTTTCTGAGGAGGAGCTCAGGGTCATGGTGGGGGAAATCGTCCGGGTAGAGTCACAGCTATTCGGATCACAGGTGCAGCAGACATCCATTGCAAGGACGATGGAGCTATGGTGCAGAATTGTCGACAGGGTCAACGCAGTGGGACAGCATCCAAGAACTAGGGATGACATCAGAAAGAGGTGGAGCGACCTACGGGGGAAGGTGCGTTTTGTGGTCTCCAGATATCAGATTGCTGTACAGAGGACAGGCGGTGGACCCCCACCTCCTCCCCCACAACTAACAACATGGGAGGAGCAAGTCTTGGCAATACTGCATCCTGAGGGCCTCACAGGAGTAGCAGGCGGACTGGACTCTGGTAAGTCAAATCTTTACTACCTTATCCCCCCCACCCCACCTGCATGCCATCACACACTCCCACCCTCAAGCTCACACCCATAACCCCAACAACCCACAGATACCCCACCAACACAACCCACACATCCCAAAACCAAGCCCTGCATGTGACACCAATGCATGGACACCCATCACCCAAGCATGTCCACTACAGAGACTCACTCATGCCCCAAAATCACCAATCACACAAGGACCAAGCCAGTAATGCAAGCACTGGAGTAGAGGGTCAACCACCAATTGCACACGATGGCACACACAGATTCAATAATTATGCATTTACACCCCAACAGGACCCCTACCCAACGTCACTGGACAGGAGGTGCCAGACATATCCAGTCCCCCCACAGAAGAGGCCCACAGTGATGATAGCAGCTCTGCACAACTGGATCAAGATGACCAGCCCGGCCCATCTGGGACCTCGGGACAGTAGGTTCCCCTGACACTGTCACAAGCCACCACAGAGCCTTCCCCTCAGGAAACACCAGCACAGCACCCACCGAGCAGGCCCATCCCTCTGTCCCCAGGACACGTCAATCAGCAGTGTGTCCACCACTACAGGGAACCCAGGCCTGTGAGGCAGCAGCAGCTTGGTCTGGCTGGAAAACCTCAGAAGGCTGGTATGGCAGTACTGGAGGCCCAAAGCAGAGCCCCCAGAGTGCATGGAATTGTGCAACCACTACTAGAATCAGTATTGGGGTACAATTCCCAGTTGTTAGACACCTTACATGGCCATATTCGGAATTACCATTGTGAAGCTGGACATAGGTATTGAACTATGTCCAGTGCACACGTAAAATGGCGTCCCCTCACTCACAAAGTCCAGGAAAATGGTCCTGGACGATGTGGGGCACCAATGCTAGTGCAGTGGTGCCCTCGCACACAGGTACTTTTCACCCAGCCTTCCGGGTTGGAAGGTCTGACATAGAGATGACTTATAAGTGACCTGGTGCAGTGAGAATGGCTGTGAAAGGGTGCATGCACCATTTCACACAGGCTGAAATGGCAGTCCTGCAGAAGAGAAGCCTTTGCATGGGCTACCTATGGGTGTCAAAAGTAATGCTTCAGCCCATAGGGATCCCCTGGAACTCCAATGCCCTAGGTACCATATACTAGGAACTTATAAGGGGTGACCAGTATGCCAATTTAGAGTGAAATACTGGGTTACCAGAGAGAGCATAAGCACTGGGGTCCTGGTGAGCAGGACTCCAGTGACACAGTCAAGCATACTTTCAAAAACAGTGAAACATACTGACAAGCAGGCCAAAAAAAACATAAGCACTGCGGTCCTGGCTAGCAGGCTCCTAGTGACGCAATCAAAACACACTGACATCAGGCAGAAATTGGGGGTTACATGCCAAAAAGAGGGGACTTTCCTACAGGTGTGCAAACTGATGCTTCAGAGCATGGTATAGTAGCAGTGTTATCACAGCTAAATGAAGAGGGCCTAATCCCGCACAACCTCGCTGAGATCAGAGCGTTGCGGCCTGAAGCCCTGAGACATCAGCGCGACCCCACGAGGACCCCGCAGCATCATGACATCGCCGGACGTTGGCCCTCATTACATCCCTGGCGGTAAATCCCACTTACCGTTGTGCAGAAGACCGCCAACATACCGCTGCGGCCGCGAAATTCCGCTGCAGGTATTACGACCCACAGCCCGGAATCCGCCACAATACAGACACCCACACAAGTCCGCCACACCAAAGGTCAGTGATAAACTGGTGATAACAAAACTGACACCGTCACGCCAACAGGAATACGCCCACAGTATCACGACCCACGAATCAACGCGCGGTCTTTCAACCACGGTAATCCATTGGCAGTACACACCGCCACGCTCAAAATACACACACATATACAAAACACAACCACATTGGACAATTTGAAATACACACACCTGATACACATACACACACCACACCCACACACCCAATCCAATATAAAGCACACACCCAAATCACCCACAAACCCTTACTACCAGAATTTTGAAACCACGCCAGAGAGAGACACTACCTAAAACAACACCAGCATCCACAGACACACAACACCATCACTTACACAACATCAACGCACCTCAAACAACACACACTAACACACCCCCTCACATCACAACAGACACCACCTCACACATCACCCACACCACATCATGGCACCTCAACGACACCCCAGGTTTTCTGAGGAGGAGCTCAGGGTCATGGTGGGGGAAATCGTCCGGGCAGAGTCACAGCTATTCGGATCACAGGTGCAGCAGACATCCATTGCAAGGACGATGGAGCTATGGTGCAGAATTGTCGACAGGGTCAACGCAGTGGGACAGCATCCAAGAACTAGGGATGACATCAGAAAGAGGTGGAGCGACCTACGGGGGAAGGTGCGTTTTGTGGTCTCCAGATACCAGATTGCTGTACAGAGGACAGGCGGTGGAACCCCACCTCCTCCCCCACAACTAACAACATGGGAGGAGCAAGTCTTGGCAATACTGCATCCTGAGGGCCTCACAGGAGTAGCAGGAGGACTGGACTCTGGTAAGTCAAATCTTTACTACCTTATCCCTCCCACCCCACCTGCATGCCATCACACACTCCCACCCTCAAGCTCACACCCATAACCCCAACAACCCACAGATACCCCACCAACACAACCCACACATCCCAAAACCAAGCCCTGCATGTGACACCAATGCTTGGACACCCATCACCCAAGCATGTCCACTACAGAGACTCACTCATGCCCCAAAATCACCAATCACACAAGGACCAAGCCAGTAATGCCAGCACTGGAGTAGAGGGTCAACCACCAATTGCACACGATGGCACACACAGATTCAATAATTATGCATTTACACCCCAACAGGACCCCTACCCAACGTCACTGGACAGGAGGTGCCAGACATATCCAGTCCCCCCCACAGAAGAGGCCCACAGTGATGATAGCAGCTCTGCACAACTGGATCAAGATGACCAGCCCGGCCCATCTGGGACCTTGGGACAGTAGGTTCCCCTGACACTGTCACAAGCCACCACAGAGCTTTCCCCTCAGGAAACACCAGCACAGCACCCACCGAGCAGGCCCATCCCTCTGTCCCCAGGACACGTCAATCAGCAGTGTGTCCACCACTACAGGGAACCCAGGCCTGTGAGGCAGCAGCAGCTAGGGCTGGCTGGAAAACCTCAGAAGGCTGGTATGGCAGTACTGGAGGCCCAAAGCAGAGCCCCCAGAGTGCATGGAATTGTGCAACCACTACTAGAATCAGTATTGGGGTACAATTCCCAGTTGTTAGACACCTTACATGGCCATATTCGGAATAACCATTGTGAAGCTGGACATAGGTATTGAACTATGTCCAGTGCACACGTAAAATGGCGTCCCCTCACTCACAAAGTCCAGGAAAATGGTCCTGGACGATGTGGGGCACCAATGCTAGTGCAGTGGTGCCCTCGCACACAGGTACTTTTCACCCAGCCTTCCGGGTTGGAAGGTCTGACATAGAGACGACTTATAAGTGACCTGGTGCAGTGAGAATGGCTGTGAAAGGGTGGATGCACCATTTCACACAGGCTGAAATGGCAGTCCTGCAGAAGAGAAGCCTTTGCATGGGCTACCTATGGGTGTCAAAAGTAATGCTTCAGCCCATAGGGATCCCCTGGAACTCCAATGCCCTAGGTACCATATACTAGGAACTTATAAGGGGTGACCAGTATGCCAATTTAGAGTGAAATACTGGGTTACCAGAGAGAGCATAAGCACTGGGGTCCTGGTGAGCAGGACTCCAGTGACACAGTCAAGCATACTTTCAAAAACAGTGAAACATACTGACAAGCAGGCCAAAAAAACCATAAGCACTGTGGTCCTGGCTAGCAGGCTCCTAGTGACACAATCAAAACACACTGACATCAGGCAGAAATTGGGGGTTACATGCCAAAAAGAGGGGACTTTCCTACAGGTGTGCAAACTGATGCTTCAGAGCATGGTATAGTAGCAGTGTTATCACAGCTAAATGAAGAGGGCCTAATCCCGCACAACCTCGCTGAGATCAGAGCGTTGCGGCCTGCAGCCCTGAGACATCATCGCGACCCCACGAGGACCCCGCAGCATCATGACATCGCCGGACGTTGGCCCTCATTACATCCCTGGCGGTAAATCCCACTTACCGTTGTGCAGAAGACTGCCAACATACCGCTGCGGCCGCGAAATTCCGCTGCAGGTATTACGACCCACAGCCCGGAATCCGCCACAATACAGACACCCACACAAGTCCGCCACACCAAAGGTCAGTGATAAACTGGTGATAACAAAACTTACACCGTCACGCCAACAGGAATACGCCCACAGTATCACGACCCACGAATCAACGCGCGGTCTTTCAACCACGGTAATCCATTGGCAGTACACACCGCCACGCTCAAAATACACACACATATACAAAACACAACCACATTGGACAATTTGAAATACACACACCTGATACACATACACACACCACACCCACACACCCAATCCAATATAAAGCACACACCCAAATCACCCACAAACCCTTACTACCAGAATTTTGAAACCACGCCAGAGAGAGACACTACCTAAAACAACACCAGCATCCACAGACACACAACACCATCACTTACACAACATCAACGCACCTCAAACAACACACACTAACACACCCCCTCACATCACAACAGACACCACCTCACACATCACCCACACTACATCATGGCACCTCAACGACACCCCAGGTTTTCTGAGGAGGAGCTCAGGGTCATGTTGGAGGAAATCGTCCGGGTAGAGCCACAGCTATTCGGATCACAGGTGCAGCAGACATCCATTGCAAGGACAATGGAGCTATGGTGCAGAATTGTCGACAGGGTCAACGCAGTGGGACAGCATCCAAGAACTAGGGATGACATCAGAAAGAGGTGGAGCGACCTACGGGGGAAGGTGCGTTTTGTGGTCTCCAGATATCAGATTGCTGTACAGAGGACAGGCGGTGGACCCCCACCTCCTCCCCCACAACTAACAACATGGGAGGAGCAAGTCTTGGCAATACTGCATCCTGAGGGCATCACAGGAGTAGCAGGCGGACTGGACTCTGGTAAGTCAAATCTTTACTACCTTATCCCCCCCACCCCACCTGCATGCCATCACACACTCCCACCCTCAAGCTCACACCCATAACCCCAACAACCCACAGATACCCCACCAACACAACCCACACATCCCAAAACCAAGCCCTGCATGTGACACCAATGCATGGACACCCATCACCCAAGCATGTCCACTACAGAGACTCACTCATGCCCCAAAATCACCAATCACACAAGGACCAAGCCAGTAATGCAAGCACTGGAGTAGAGGGTCAACCACCAATTGCACACAATGGCACACACAGATTCAATAATTATGCATTTACACCCCAACAGGACCCCTACCCAACGTCACTGGACAGGAGGTGCCAGACATATTCAGTCCCCCCACAGAAGAGGCCCACAGTGATGATAGCAGCTCTGCACAACTGGATCAAGATGACCAGCCCGGCCCATCTGGGACCTCGGGACAGTAGGTTCCCCTGACACTGTCACAAGCCACCACAGAGCCTTCCCCTCAGGAAACACCAGCACAGCACCCACCGAGCAGGCCCATCCCTCTGTCCCCAGGACACGTCAATCAGCAGTGTGTCCACCACTACAGGGAACCCAGGCCTGTGAGGCAGCAGCAGCTAGGTCTGGCTGGAAAACCTCAGAAGGCTGGTATGGCAGTACTGGAGGCCCAAAGCAGAGCCCCCAGAGTGCATGGAATTGTGCAACCACTACTAGAATCAGTATTGGGGTACAATTCCCAGTTGTTAGACACCTTGCATGGCCATATTCGGAATTACCATTGTGAAGCTGGACATAGGTATTGAACTATGTCCAGTGCACACGTAAAATGGCGTTCCCTCACTCACAAAGTCCAGGAAAATGGTCCTGGACGATGTGGGGCACCAATGCTAGTGCAGTGGTGCCCTCGCACACAGGTACTTTTCACCCAGCCTTCCGGGTTGGAAGGTCTGACATAGAGACGACTTATAAGTGACCTGGTGCAGTGAGAATGGCTGTGAAAGGGTGCATGCACCATTTCACACAGGCTGAATTGGCAGTCCTGCAGAAGAGAAGCCTTTGCATGGGCTACCTATGGGTGTCAAAAGTAATGCTTCAGCCCATAGGGATCCCCTGGAACTCCAATGCCCTAGGTACCATATACTAGGAACTTATAAGGGGTGACCAGTATGCCAATTTAGAGTGAAATACTGGGTTACCAGAGAGAGCATAAGCACTGGGGTCCTGGTGAGCAGGACTCCAGTGACACAGTCAAGCATACTTTCAAAAACAGTGAAACATACTGACAAGCAGGCCAAAAAAAACATAAGCACTGCGGTCCTGGCTAGCAGGCTCCTAGTGACGCAATCAAAACACACTGACATCAGGCAGAAATTGGGGGTTACATGCCAAAAAGAGGGGACTTTCCTACAGGTGTGCAAACTGATGCTTCAGAGCATGGTATAGTAGCAGTGTTATCACAGCTAAATGAAGAGGGCCTAATCCCGCACAAACTCGCTGAGATCAGAGCGTTGCGGCCTGAAGCCCTGAGACATCATCGCGACCCCACGAGGACCCCGCAGCATCATGACATCGCCGGACGTTGGCCCTCATTACATCCCTGGCGGTAAATCCCACTTACCGTTGTGCAGAAGACCGCCAACATACCGCTGCGGCCGCGAAATTCCGCTGCAGGTATTACGACCCACAGCCCGGAATCCGCCACAATACAGACACCCACACAAGTCCGCCACACCAAAGGTCAGTGATAAACTGGTGATAACAAAACTGACACCGTCACGCCAACAGGAATACGCCCACAGTATCACGACCCACGAATCAACGCGCGGTCTTTCAACCACGGTAATCCATTGGCAGTACACACCGCCACGCTCAAAATACACACACATATACAAAACACAACCACATTGGACAATTTGAAATACACACACCTGATACACATACACACACCACACCCACACACCCAATCCAATATAAAGCACACACCCAAATCACCCACAAACCCTTACTACCAGAATTTTGAAACCACGCCAGAGAGAGACACTACCTAAAACAACACCAGCATCCACAGACACACAACACCATCACTTACACAACATCAACGCACCTCAAACAACACACACTAACACACCCCCTCACATCACAACAGACACCACCTCACACATCACCCACACCACATCATGGCACCTCAACGACACCCCAGGTTTTCTGAGGAGGAGCTCAGGGTCATGGTGGAGGAAATCGTCCGGGTAGAGTCACAGCTATTCGGATCACAGGTGCAGCAGACATCCATTGCAAGGACGATGGAGCTATGGTGCAGAATTGTCGACAGGGTCAACGCAGTGGGACAGCATCCAAGAACTAGGGATGACATCAGAAAGAGGTGGAGCGACCTACGGGGGAAGGTGCGTTTTGTGGTCTCCAGATACCAGATTGCTGTACAGAGGACAGGCGGTGGACCCCCACCTCCTCCCCCACAACTAACAACATGGGAGGAGCAAGTCTTGGCAATACTGCATCCTGAGGGCCTCACAGGAGTAGCAGGAGGACTGGACTCTGGTAAGTCAAATCTTTACTACCTTATCCCCCCCACCCCACCTGCATGCCATCACACACTCCCACCCTCAAGCTCACACCCATAACCCCAACAACCCACAGATACCCCACCAACACAACCCACACATCCCAAAACCAAGCCCTGCATGTGACACCAATGCATGGACACCCATCACCCAAGCATGTCCACTACAGAGACTCACTCATGCCCCAAAATCACCAATCACACAAGGACCAAGCCAGTAATGCAAGCACTGGAGTAGAGGGTCAACCACCAATTGCACACGATGGCACACACAGATTCAATAATTATGCATTTACACCCCAACAGGACCCCTACCCAACGTCACTGGACAGGAGGTGCCAGACATATCCAGTCCCCCCCACAGAAGAGGCCCACAGTGATGATAGCAGCTCTGCACAACTGGATCAAGATGACCAGCCCGGCCCATCTGGGACCTTGGGACAGTAGGTTCCCCTGACACTGTCACAAGCCACCACAGAGCTTTCCCCTCAGGAAACACCAGCACAGCACCCACCGAGCAGGCCCATCCCTCTGTCCCCAGGACACGTCAATCAGCAGTGTGTCCACCACTACAGGGAACCCAGGCCTGTGAGGCAGCAGCAGCTAGGGCTGGCTGGAAAACCTCAGAAGGCTGGTATGGCAGTACTGGAGGCCCAAAGCAGAGCCCCCAGAGTGCATGGAATTGTGCAACCACTACTAGAATCAGTATTGGGGTACAATTCCCAGTTGTTAGACACCTTACATGGCCATATTCGGAATAACCATTGTGAAGCTGGACATAGGTATTGAACTATGTCCAGTGCACACGTAAAATGGCGTCCCCTCACTCACAAAGTCCAGGAAAATGGTCCTGGACGATGTGGGGCACCAATGCTAGTGCAGTGGTGCCCTCGCACACAGGTACTTTTCACCCAGCCTTCCGGGTTGGAAGGTCTGACATAGAGACGACTTATAAGTGACCTGGTGCAGTGAGAATGGCTGTGAAAGGGTGCATGCACCATTTCACACAGGCTGAAATGGCAGTCCTGCAGAAGAGAAGCCTTTGCATGGGCTACCTATGGGTGTCAAAAGTAATGCTTCAGCCCATAGGGATCCCCTGGAACTCCAATGCCCTAGGTACCATATACTAGGAACTTATAAGGGGTGACCAGTATGCCAATTTAGAGTGAAATACTGGGTTACCAGAGAGAGCATAAGCACTGGGGTCCTGGTGAGCAGGACTCCAGTGACACAGTCAAGCATACTTTCAAAAACAGTGAAACATACTGACAAGCAGGCCAAAAAAAACATAAGCACTGCGGTCCTGGCTAGCAGGCTCCTAGTGACGCAATCAAAACACACTGACATCAGGCAGAAATTGGGGGTTACATGCCAAAAAGAGGGGACTTTCCTACAGGTGTGCAAACTGATGCTTCAGAGCATGGTATAGTAGCAGTGTTATCACAGCTAAATGAAGAGGGCCTAATCCCGCACAACCTCGCTGAGATCAGAGCGTTGCGGCCTGAAGCCCTGAGACATCATCGCGACCCCACGAGGACCCCGCAGCATCATGACATCGCCGGACGTTGGCCCTCATTACATCCCTGGCGGTAAATCCCACTTACCGTTGTGCAGAAGACCGCCAACATACCGCTGCGGCCGCGAAATTCCGCTGCAGGTATTACGACCCACAGCCCGGAATCCGCCACAATACAGACACCCACACAAGTCCGCCACACCAAAGGTCAGTGATAAACTGGTGATAACAAAACTGACACCGTCACGCCAACAGGAATACGCCCACAGTATCACGACCCACGAATCAACGCGCGGTCTTTCAACCACGGTAATCCATTGGCAGTACACACCGCCACGCTCAAAATACACACACATATACAAAACACAACCACATTGGACAATTTGAAATACACACACCTGATACACATACACACACCACACCCACACACCCAATCCAATATAAAGCACACACCCAAATCACCCACAAACCCTTACTACCAGAATTTTGAAACCACGCCAGAGAGAGACACTACCTAAAACAACACCAGCATCCACAGACACACAACACCATCACTTACACAACATCAACGCACCTCAAACAACACACACTAACACACCCCCTCACATCACAACAGACACCACCTCACACATCACCCACACCACATCATGGCACCTCAACGACACCCCAGGTTTTCTGAGGAGGAGCTCAGGGTCATGGTGGGGGAAATCGTCCGGGTAGAGTCACAGCTATTCGGATCACAGGTGCAGCAGACATCCATTGCAAGGACGATGGAGCTATGGTGCAGAATTGTCGACAGGGTCAACGCAGTGGGACAGCATCCAAGAACTAGGGATGACATCAGAAAGAGGTGGAGCGACCTACGGGGGAAGGTGCGTTTTGTGGTCTCCAGATACCAGATTGCTGTACAGAGGACAGGCGGTGGACCCCCACCTCCTCCCCCACAACTAACAACATGGGAGGAGCAAGTCTTGGCAATACTGCATCCTGAGGGCCTCACAGGAGTAGCAGGAGGACTGGACTCTGGTAAGTCAAATCTTTACTACCTTATCCCCCCCACCCCACCTGCATGCCATCACACACTCCCACCCTCAAGCTCACACCCATAACCCCAACAACCCACAGATACCCCACCAACACAACCCACACATCCCAAAACCAAGCCCTGCATGTGACACCAATGCATGGACACCCATCACCCAAGCATGTCCACTACAGAGACTCACTCATGCCCCAAAATCACCAATCACACAAGGACCAAGCCAGTAATGCAAGCACTGGAGTAGAGGGTCAACCACCAATTGCACACGATGGCACACACAGATTCAATAATTATGCATTTACACCCCAACAGGACCCCTACCCAACGTCACTGGACAGGAGGTGCCAGACATATCCAGTCCCCCCCACAGAAGAGGCCCACAGTGATGATAGCAGCTCTGCACAACTGGATCAAGATGACCAGCCCGGCCCATCTGGGACCTTGGGACAGTAGGTTCCCCTGACACTGTCACAAGCCACCACAGAGCTTTCCCCTCAGGAAACACCAGCACAGCACCCACCGAGCAGGCCCATCCCTCTGTCCCCAGGACACGTCAATCAGCAGTGTGTCCACCACTACAGGGAACCCAGGCCTGTGAGGCAGCAGCAGCTAGGGCTGGCTGGAAAACCTCAGAAGGCTGGTATGGCAGTACTGGAGGCCCAAAGCAGAGCCCCCAGAGTGCATGGAATTGTGCAACCACTACTAGAATCAGTATTGGGGTACAATTCCCAGTTGTTAGACACCTTACATGGCCATATTCGGAATAACCATTGTGAAGCTGGACATAGGTATTGAACTATGTCCAGTGCACACGTAAAATGGCGTCCCCTCACTCACAAAGTCCAGGAAAATGGTCCTGGACGATGTGGGGCACCAATGCTAGTGCAGTGGTGCCCTCGCACACAGGTACTTTTCACCCAGCCTTCCGGGTTGGAAGGTCTGACATAGAGACGACTTATAAGTGACCTGGTGCAGTGAGAATGGCTGTGAAAGGGTGCATGCACCATTTCACACAGGCTGAAATGGCAGTCCTGCAGAAGAGAAGCCTTTGCATGGGCTACCTATGGGTGTCAAAAGTAATGCTTCAGCCCATAGGGATCCCCTGGAACTCCAATGCCCTAGGTACCATATACTAGGAACTTATAAGGGGTGACCAGTATGCCAATTTAGAGTGAAATACTGGGTTACCAGAGAGAGCATAAGCACTGGGTTCCTGGTGAGCAGGACTCCAGTGACACAGTCAAGCATACTTTCAAAAACAGTGAAACATACTGACAAGCAGGCCAAAAAAAACATAAGCACTGTGGTCCTGGCTAGCAGGCTCCTAGTGACACAATCAAAACACACTGACATCAGGCAGAAATTGGGGGTTACATGCCAAAAAGAGGGGACTTTCCTACAGGTGTGCAAACTGATGCTTCAGAGCATGGTATAGTAGCAGTGTTATCACAGCTAAATGAAGAGGGCCTAATCCCGCACAACCTCGCTGAGATCAGAGCGTTGCGGCCTGCAGCCCTGAGACATCATCGCGACCCCACGAGGACCCCGCAGCATCATGACATCGCCGGACGTTGGCCCTCATTACATCCCTGGCGGTAAATCCCACTTACCGTTGTGCAGAAGACCGCCAACATACCGCTGCAGCCGCGAAATTCCGCTGCAGGTATTACGACCCACAGCCCGGAATCCGCCACAATACAGACACCCACACAAGTCCGCCACACCAAAGGTCAGTGATAAACTGGTGATAACAAAACTGACACCGTCACGCCAACAGGAATATGCCCACAGTATCACGACCCACGAATCAACGTGCGGTCTTTCAACCACGGTAATCCATTGGCAGTACACACCGCCACGCTCAAAATACACACACATATACAAAACACAACCACATTGGACAATTTGAAATACACACACCTGTTACACATACACACACCACACCCACACACCCAATCCAATATAAAGCACACACCCAAATCACCCACAAACCCTTACTACCAGAATTTTGAAACCACGCCAGAGAGAGACACTACCTAAAACAACACCAGCATCCACAGACACACAACAACATCACTTACACAACATCAACGCACCTCAAACAACACACACTAACACACCCCCTCACATCACAACAGACACCACCTCACACATCACCCACACCACATCATGGCACCTCAACGACACCCCAGGTTTTCTGAGGAGGAGCTCAGGGTCATGGTGGGGGAAATCGTCGGGTAGAGTCACAGCTATTCGGATCACAGGTGCAGCAGACATCCATTGCAAGGACGATGGAGCTATGGTGCAGAATTGTCGACAGGGTCAACGCAGTGGGACAGCATCCAAGAACTAGGGATGACATCAGAAAGAGGTGGAGCGACCTACGGGGGAAGGTGCGTTTTGTGGTCTCCAGATACCAGATTGCTGTACAGAGGACAGGCGGTGGACCCCCACCTCCTCCCCCACAACTAACAACATGGGAGGAGCAAGTCTTGGCAATACTGCATCCTGAGGGCCTCACAGGAGTAGCAGGAGGACTGGACTCTGGTAAGTCAAATCTTTACTACCTTATCCCCCCCACCCCACCTGCATGCCATCACACACTCCCACCCTCAAGCTCACACCCATAACCCCAACAACCCACAGATACCCCACCAACACAACCCACACATCCCAAAACCAAGCCCTGCATGTGACACCAATGCATGGACACCCATCACCCAAGCATGTCCACTACAGAGACTCACTCATGCCCCAAAATCACCAATCACACAAGGACCAAGCCAATAATGCAAGCACTGGAGTAGAGGGTCAACCACCAATTGCACACGATGGCACACACAGATTCAATAATTATGCATTTACACCCCAACAGGACCCCTACCCAACGTCACTGGACAGGAGGTGCCAGACATATCCAGTCCCCCCACAGAAGAGGCCCACAGTGATGATAGCAGCTCTGCACAACTGGATCAAGATGACCAGCCCGGCCCATCTGGGACCTCGGGACAGTAGGTTCCCCTGACACTGTCACAAGCCACCACAGAGCCCTCCCCTCAGGAAACACCAGCACAGCACCCACCGAGCAGGCCCATCCCTCTGTCCCCAGGACACGTCAATCAGCAGTGTGTCCACCACTACAGGGAACCCAGGCCTGTGAGGCAGCAGCAGCTAGATCTGGCTGGAAAACCTCAGAAGGCTGGTATGGCAGTACTGGAGGCCCAAAGCAGAGCCCCCAGAGTGCATGGAATTGTGCAACCACTATGAGAATCAGTATTGGCGGTACAATTCCCAGTTGTTAGACACCTTACATGGCCATATTCGGAATTACCCTTGTGAAGCTGGACATAGGTATTGAACTATGTCCAGTGCACACGTAAAATGGCGTCCCATCACTCACAAAGTCCAGGAAAATGGTCCTGGACGATGTGGGGCACCAATGCTAGTGCAGTGGTGCCCTCGCACACAGGTACTTTTCACCCAGCCTTCCGGGTTGGAAGGTCTGACATAGAGACGACTTATAAGTGACCTGGTGCAGTGAGAATGGCTGTGAAAGGGTGCATGCACCATTTCACACAGGCTGAAATGGCAGTCCTGCAGAAGAGAAGCCTTTGCATGGGCTACCTATGGGTGTCAAAAGTAATGCTTCAGCCCATAGGGATCCCCTGGAACTCCAATGCCCTAGGTACCATATACTAGGAACTTATAAGGGGTGACCAGTATGCCAATTTAGAGTGAAATACTGGGTTACCAGAGAGAGCATAAGCACTGGGGTCCTGGTGAGCAGGACTCCAGTGACACAGTCAAGCATACTTTCAAAAACAGTGAAACATACTGACAAGCAGGCCAAAAAAAACATAAGCACTGTGGTCCTGGCTAGCAGGCTCCTAGTGACACAATCAAAACACACTGACATCAGGCAGAAATTGGGGGTTACATGCCAAAAAGAGGGGACTTTCCTACAGGTGTGCAAACTGATGCTTCAGAGCATGGTATAGTAGCAGTGTTATCACAGCTAAATGAAGAGGGCCTAATCCCGCACAACCTCGCTGAGATCAGAGCGTTGCGGCCTGCAGCCCTGAGACATCATCGCGACCCCACGAGGACCCCGCAGCATCATGACATCGCCGGACGTTGGCCCTCATTACATCCCTGGCGGTAAATCCCACTTACCGTTGTGCAGAAGACCGCCAACATACCGCTGCGGCCGCGAAATTCCGCTGCAGGTATTACGACCCACAGCCCGGAATCCGCCACAATACAGACACCCACACAAGTCCGCCACACCAAAGGTCAGTGATAAACTGGTGATAACAAAACTGACACCGTCACGCCAACAGGAATATGCCCACAGTATCACGACCCACGAATCAACGTGCGGTCTTTCAACCACGGTAATCCATTGGCAGTACACACCGCCACGCTCAAAATACACACACATATACAAAACACAACCACATTGGACAATTTGAAATACACACACCTGTTACACATACACACACCACACCCACACACCCAATCCAATATAAAGCACACACCCAAATCACCCACAAACCCTTACTACCAGAATTTTGAAACCACGCCAGAGAGAGACACTACCTAAAACAACACCAGCATCCACAGACACAAAACACCATCACTTACACAACATTAACGCACCTCAAACAACACACACTAACACACCCCTCACATCACAACAGACACCACCTCACACATCACCCACACCACATCATGGCACCTCAACGACACCCCAGGTTTTCTGAGGAGGAGCTCAGGGTCATGGTGGGGGAAATCGTCCGGGTAGAGTCACAGCTATTCGGATCACAGGTGCAGCAGACATCCATTGCAAGGACGATGGAGCTATGGTGCAGAATTGTCGACAGGGTCAACGCAGTGGGACAGCATCCAAGAACTAGGGATGACATCAGAAAGAGGTGGAGCGACCTACGGGGGAAGGTGCGTTTTGTGGTCTCCAGATACCAGATTGCTGTACAGAGGACAGGCGGTGGACCCCCACCTCCTCCCCCACAACTAACAACATGGGAGGAGCAAGTCTTGGCAATACTGCATCCTGAGGGCCTCACAGGAGTAGCAGGAGGACTGGACTCTGGTAAGTCAAATCTTTACTACCTTATCCCCCCCACCCCACCTGCATGCCATCACACACTCCCACCCTCAAGCTCACACCCATAACCCCAACAACCCACAGATACCCCACCAACACAACCCACACATCCCAAAACCAAGCCCTGCATGTGACACCAATGCATGGACACCCATCACCCAAGCATGTCCACTACAGAGACTCACTCATGCCCCAAAATCACCAATCACACAAGGACCAAGACAATAATGCAAGCACTGGAGTAGAGGGTCAACCACCAATTGCACACGATGGCACACACAGATTCAATAATTATGCATTTACACCCCAACAGGACCCCTACCCAACGTCACTGGACAGGAGGTGCCAGACATATCCAGTCCCCCCACAGAAGAGGCCCACAGTGATGATAGCAGCTGTGCACAACTGGATCAAGATGACCAGCCCGGCCCATCTGGGACCTCGGGACAGTAGGTTCCCCTGACACTGTCACAAGCCACCACAGAGCCTTCCCCTCAGGAAACACCAGCATAGCACCCACCGAGCAGGCCCATCCCTCTGTCCCCAGGACACGTCAATCAGCAGTGTGTCCACCACTACAGGGAACCCAGGCCTGTGAGGCAGCAGTAGCTAGGTCTGGCTGGAAAACCTCAGAAGGCTGGTATGGCAGTACTGGAGGCCCAAAGCAGAGCCCCCAGAGTGCATGGAATTGTGCAACCACTATGAGAATCAGTATTGGCGGTACAATTCCCAGTTGTTAGACACCTTACATGGCCATATTCGGAATTACCCTTGTGAAGCTGGACATAGGTATTGAACTATGTCCAGTGCACACGTAAAATGGTGTCCCCTCACTCACAAAGTCCAGGAAAATGGTCCTGGACGATGTGGGGCACCAATGCTAGTGCAGTGGTGCCCTCGCACACAGGTACTTTTCACCCAGCCTTCCGGTTTGGAAGGTCTGACATAGAGACGACTTATAAGTGACCTGGTGCAGTGAGAATGGCTGTGAAAGGGTGCATGCACCATTTCACACAGGCTGAAATGGCAGTCCTGCAGAAGAGAAGCCTTTGCATGGGCTACCTATGGGTGTCAAAAGTAATGCTTCAGCCCATAGGGATCCCCTGGAACTCCAATGCCCTAGGTACCATATACTAGGAACTTATAAGGGGTGACCAGTATGCCAATTTAGAGTGAAATACTGGGTTACCAGAGAGAGCATAAGCACTGGGGTCCTGGTGAGCAGGACTCCAGTGACACAGTCAAGCATACTTTCAAAAACAGTGAAACATACTGACAAGCAGGCCAAAAAAAACATAAGCACTGTGGTCCTGGCTAGCAGGCTCCTAGTGACACAATCAAAACACACTGACATCAGGCAGAAATTGGGGGTTACATGCCAAAAAGAGGGGACTTTCCTACAGGTGTGCAAACTGATGCTTCAGAGCATGGTATAGTAGCAGTGTTATCACAGCTAAATGAAGAGGGCCTAATCCCGCACAACCTCGCTGAGATCAGAGCGTTGCGGCCTGCAGCCCTGAGACATCATCGCAACCCCACGAGGACCCCGCAGCATCATGACATCGCCGGACGTTGGCCCTCATTACATCCCTGGCGGTAAATCCCACTTACCGTTGTGCAGAAGACCGCCAACATACTGCTGCGGCCGCGAAATTCCGCTGCAGGTATTACGACCCACAGCCCGGAATCCGCCACAATACAGAAACCCACACAAGTCCGCCACACCAAAGGTCAGTGATAAACTGGTGATAACAAAACTTACACCGTCACGCCAACAGGAATACGCCCACAGTATCACGACCCACGAATCAACGCGCGGTCTTTCAACCACGGTAATCCATTGGCAGTACACACCGCCACGCTCAAAATACACACACATATACAAAACACAACCACATTGGACAATTTGAAATACACACACCTTATACACATACACACACCACACCCACACACCCAATCCAATATAAAGCACACACCCAAATCACCCACAAACCCTTACTACCAGAATTTTGAAACCACGCCAGAGAGAGACACTACCTAAAACAACACCAGCATCCACAGACACACAACACCATCACTTACACAACATCAACGCACCTCAAACAACACACACTAACACACCCCCTCACATCACAACAGACACCACCTCACACATCACCCACACTACATCATGGCACCTCAACGACACCCCAGGTTTTCTGAGGAGGAGCTCAGGGTCATGTTGGAGGAAATCGTCCGGGTAGAGCCACAGCTATTCGGATCACAGGTGCAGCAGACATCCATTGCAAGGACAATGGAGCTATGGTGCAGAATTGTCGACAGGGTCAACGCAGTGGGACAGCATCCAAGAACTAGGGATGACATCAGAAAGAGGTGGAGCGACCTACGGGGGAAGGTGCGTTTTGTGGTCTCCAGATATCAGATTGCTGTACAGAGGACAGGCGGTGGACCCCCACCTCCTCCCCCACAACTAACAACATGGGAGGAGCAAGTCTTGGCAATACTGCATCCTGAGGGCCTCACAGGAGTAGCAGGCGGACTGGACTCTGGGAAGTCAAATCTTTACTACCTTATCCCCCCCACCCCACCTGCATGCCATCACACACTCCCACCCTCAAGCTCACACCCATAACCCCAACAACCCACAGATACCCCACCAACACAACCCACACATCCCAAAACCAAGCCCTGCATGTGACACCAATGCATGGACACCCATCACCCAAGCATGTCCACTACAGAGACTCACTCATGCCCCAAAATCACCAATCACACAAGGACCAAGCCAGTAATGCAAGCACTGGAGTAGAGGGTCAACCACCAATTGCACACAATGGCACACACAGATTCAATAATTATGCATTTACACCCCAACAGGACCCCTACCCAACGTCACTGGACAGGAGGTGCCAGACATATCCAGTCCCCCCACAGAAGAGGCCCACAGTGATGATAGCAGCTCTGCACAACTGGATCAAGATGACCAGCCCAGCCCATCTGGGACCTCGGAACAGTAGGTTCCCCTGACACTGTCACAAGCCACCACAGAGCCTTCCCCTCAGGAAACACCAGCACAGCACCCACCGAGCAGGCCCATCCCTCTGTCCCCAGGACACGTCAATCAGCAGTGTGTCCACCACTACAGGGAACCCAGGCCTGTGAGGCAGCAGCAGCTAGGTCTGGCTGGAAAACCTCAGAAGGCTGGTATGGCAGTACTGGAGGCCCAAAGCAGAGCCCCCAGAGTGCATGGAATTGTGCAACCACTACTAGAATCAGTATTGGGGTACAATTCCCAGTTGTTAGACACCTTACATGGCCATATTCGGAATTACCATTGTGAAGCTGGACATAGGTATTGAACTATGTCCAGTGCACACGTAAAATGGCGTCCCCTCACTCACAAAGTCCAGGAAAATGGTCCTGGACGATGGGGGCACCAATGCTAGTGCAGTGGTGCCCTCGCACACAGGTACTTTTCACCCAGCCTTCCGGGTTGGAAGGTCTGACATAGAGACGACTTATAAGTGACCTGGTGCAGTGAGAATGGCTGTGAAAGGGTGCATGCACCATTTCACACAGGCTGAAATGGCAGTCCTGCAGAAGAGAAGCCTTTGCATGGGCTACCTATCGGTGTCAAAAGTAATGCTTCAGCCCATAGGGATCCCCTGGAACTCCAATGCCCTAGGTACCATATACTAGGAACTTATAAGGGGTGACCAGTATGCCAATTTAGAGTGAAATACTGGGTTACCAGAGAGAGCATAAGCACTGGGGTCCTGGTGAGCAGGACTCCAGTGACACAGTCAAGCATACTTTCAAAAACAGTGAAACATACTGACAAGCAGGCCAAAAAAAACATAAGCACTGCGGTCCTGGCTAGCAGGCTCCTAGTGACGCAATCAAAACACACTGACATCAGGCAGAAATTGGTGGTTACATGCCAAAAAGAGGGGACTTTCCTACAGGTGTGCAAACTGATGCTTCAGAGCATGGTATAGTAGCAGTGTTATCACAGCTAAATGAAGAGGGCCTAATCCCGCACAACCTCGCTGAGATCAGAGCGTTGCGGCCTGAAGCCCTGAGACATCATCGCGACCCCACGAGGACCCCGCAGCATCATGACATCGCCGGACGTTGGCCCTCATTACATCCCTGGCGGTAAATCCCACTTACCGTTGTGCAGAAGACCGCCAACATACCGCTGCGGCCGCGAAATTCCGCTGCAGGTATTACGACCCACAGCCCGGAATCCGCCACAATACAGACACCCACACAAGTCCGCCACACCAAAGGTCAGTGATAAACTGGTGATAACAAAACTGACACCGTCACGCCAACAGGAATACGCCCACAGTATCACGACCCACGAATCAACGCGCGGTCTTTCAACCACGGTAATCCATTGGCAGTACACACCGCCACGCTCAAAATACACACACATATACAAAACACAACCACATTGGACAATTTGAAATACACACACCTGATACACATACACACACCACACCCACACACCCAATCCAATATAAAGCACACACCCAAATCACCCACAAACCCTTACTACCAGAATTTTGAAACCACGCCAGAGAGAGACACTACCTAAAACAACACCAGCATCCACAGACACACAACACCATCACTTACACAACATCAACGCACCTCAAACAACACACACTAACACACCCCCTCACATCACAACAGACACCACCTCACACATCACCCACACCACATCATGGCACCTCAACGACACCCCAGGTTTTCTGAGGAGGAGCTCAGGGTCATGGTGGGGGAAATCGTCCGGGTAGAGTCACAGCTATTCGGATCACAGGTGCAGCAGACATCCATTGCAAGAACGATGGAGCTATGGTGCAGAATTGTCGACAGGGTCAACGCAGTGGGACAGCATCCAAGAACTAGGGATGACATCAGAAAGAGGTGGAGCGACCTACGGGGGAAGGTGCGTTTTGTGGTCTCCAGATACCAGATTGCTGTACAGAGGACAGGCGGTGGACCCCCACCTCCTCCCCCACAACTAACAACATGGGAGGAGCAAGTCTTGGCAATACTGCATCCTGAGGGCCTCACAGGAGTAGCAGGAGGACTGGACTCTGGTAAGTCAAATCTTTACTACCTTATCCCCCCCACCCCACCTGCATGCCATCACACACTCCCACCCTCAAGCTCACACCCATAACCCCAACAACCCACAGATACCCCACCAACACAACCCACACATCCCAAAACCAAGCCCTGCATGTGACACCAATGCATGGACACCCATCACCCAAGCATGTCCACTACAGAGACTCACTCATGCCCCAAAATCACCAATCACACAAGGACCAAGCCAATAATGCAAGCACTGGAGTAGAGGGTCAACCACCAATTGCACACGATGGCACACACAGATTCAATAATTATGCATTTACACCCCAACAGGACCCCTACCCAACGTCACTGGACAGGAGGTGCCAGACATATCCAGTCCCCCCCACAGAAGAGGCCCACAGTGATGATAGCAGCTCTGCACAACTGGATCAAGATGACCAGCCCGGCCCATCTGGGACCTTGGGACAGTAGGTTCCCCTGACACTGTCACAAGCCACCACAGAACCTTCCCCTCAGGAAACACCAGCACAGCACCCACCGCGCAGGCCCATCCCTCTGTCCCCAGGACACGTCAATCAGCAGTGTGTCCACCACTACAGGGAACCCAGGCCTGTGAGGCAGCAGCAGCTAGGGCTGGCTGGAAAACCTCAGAAGGCTGGTATGGCAGTACTGGAGGCCCAAAGCAGAGCCCCCAGAGTGCATGGAATTGTGCAACGACTACTAGAATCAGTATTGGGGTACAATTCCCAGTTGTTAGACACCTTACATGGCCATATTCGGAATAACCATTGTGAAGCTGGACATAGGTATTGAACTATGTCCAGTGCACACGTAAAATGGCGTCCCCTCACTCACAAAGTCCAGGAAAATGGTCCTGGACGATGTGGGGCACCAATGCTAGTGCAGTGGTGCCCTCGCACACAGGTACTTTTCACCCAGCCTTCCGGGTTGGAAGGTCTGACATAGAGACGACTTATAAGTGACCTGGTGCAGTGAGAATGGCTGTGAAAGGGTGCATGCACCATTTCACACAGGCTGAAATGGCAGTCCTGCAGAAGAGAAGCCTTTGCATGGGCTACCTATGGGTGTCAAAAGTAATGCTTCAGCCCATAGGGATCCCCTGGAACTCCAATACCCTAGGTACCATATACTAGGAACTTATAAGGGGTGACCAGTATGCCAATTTAGAGTGAAATACTGGGTTACCAGAGAGAGCATAAGCACTGGGGTCCTGGTGAGCAGGACTCCAGTGACACAGTCAAGCATACTTTCAAAAACAGTGAAACATACTGACAAGCAGGCCAAAAAAACCATAAGCACTGTGGTCCTGGCTAGCAGGCTCCTAGTGACACAATCAAAACACACTGACATCAGGCAGAAATTGGGGGTTACATGCCAAAAAGAGGGGACTTTCCTACAGGTGTGCAAACTGATGCTTCAGAGCATGGTATAGTAGCAGTGTTATCACAGCTAAATGAAGAGGGCCTAATCCCGCACAACCTCGCTGAGATCAGAGCGTTGCGGCCTGCAGCCCTGAGACATCATCGCGACCCCACGAGGACCCCGCAGCATCATGACATTGCCGGACGTTGGCCCTCATTACATCCCTGGCGGTAAATCCCACTTACCGTTGTGCAGAAGACCGCCAACATACCGCTGCGGCCGCGAAATTCCGCTGCAGGTATTACGACCCACAGCCCGGAATCCGCCACAATACAGACACCCACACAAGTCCGCCACACCAAAGGTCAGTGATAAACTGGTGATAACAAAACTGACACCGTCACGCCAACAGGAATATGCCCACAGTATCACGACCCACGAATCAACGCGCGGTCTTTCAACCACGGTAATCCATTGGCAGTACACACCGCCACGCTCAAAATACACACACATATACAAAACACAACCACATTGGACAATTTGAAATACACACAGCTGATACAGATACACACACCACACCCACACACCCAATCCAATATAAAGCACACACCCAAATCACCCACAAACCCTTACTACCAGAATTTTGAAACCACGCCAGAGAGAGACACTACCTAAAACAACACCAGCATCCATAGACACACAACACCATCACTTACACAACATCAACGCACCTCAAACAGCACACACTAACACACCCCCTCACATCACAACAGACACCACCTCACACATCACCCACACCACATCATGGCACCTCAACGACACCCCAGGTTTTCTGAGGAGGAGCTCAGGGTCATGGTGGAGGAAATCGTCCGGGTAGAGCCACAGCTATTCGGATCACAGGTGCAGCAGACATCCATTGCAAGGACGATGGAGCTATGGTGCAGAATTGTTAACAGGGTCAACGCAGTGGGACAGCATCCAAGAACTAGGGATGACATCAGAAAGAGGTGGAGCGACCTACGGGGGAAGGTGCGTTTTGTGGTCTCCAGATACCAGATTGCTGTACAGAGGACAGGCGGTGGACCCCCACCTCCTCCCCCACAACTAACAACATGGGAGGAGCAAGTCTTGGCAATACTGCATCCTGAGGGCCTCACAGGAGTAGCAGGAGGACTGGACTCTGGTAAGTCAAATCTTTACTACCTTATCCCCCCCACCCCACCTGCATGCCATCACACACTCCCACCCTCAAGCTCACACCCATAACCCCAACAACCCACAGATACCCCACCAACACAACCCACACATCCCAAAACCAAGCCCTGCATGTGACACCAATGCATGGACACCCATCACCCAAGCATGTCCACTACAGAGACTCACTCATGCCCCAAAATCACCAATCACACAAGGACCAAGCCAATAATGCAAGCACTGGAGTAGAGGGTCAACCACCAATTGCACACGATGGCACACACAGATTCAATAATTATGCATTTACACCCCAACAGGACCCCTACCCAACGTCACTGGACAGGAGGTGCCAGACATATCCAGTCCCCCCACAGAAGAGGCCCATAGTGATGATAGCAGCTCTGCACAACTGGATCAAGATGACCAGCCTTCCCATCTGGGACCTCGGGACAGTAGGTTCCCCTGACACTGTCACAAGCCACCACAGAGCCTTCCCCTCAGGAAACACCAGCACAGCACCCACCGAGCAGGCCCATCCCTCTGTCCCCAGGACACGTCAATCAGCAGTGTGTCCACCACTACAGGGAACCCAGGCCTGTGAGGCAGCAGCAGCTAGGGCTGGCTGGAAAACCTCAGAAGGCTGGTATGGCAGTACTGGAGGCCCAAAGCAGAGCCCCCAGAGTGCATGGAATTGTGCAACCACTACTAGAATCAGTATTGGGGTACAATTCCCAGTTGTTAGACACCTTACATGGCCATATTCGGAATTACCATTGTGAAGCTGGACATAGGTATTGAACTATGTCCAGTGCACACGTAAAATGGCGTCCCCTCACTCACAAAGTCCAGGAAAATGGTCCTGGACGATGTGGGGCACCAATGCTAGTGCAGTGGTGCCCTCGCACACAGGTACTTTTCACCCAGCCTTCCGGGTTGGAAGGTCTGACATAGAGACGACTTATAAGTGACCTGGTGCAGTGAGAATGGCTGTGAAAGGGTGCATGCACCATTTCACACAGGCTGAAATGGCAGTCCTGCAGAAGAGAAGCCTTTGCATGGGCTACCTATGGGTGCCAAAAGTAATGCTTCAGCAAATAGGGATCCCCTGGAACTCCAATGCCCTAGGTACCATATACTAGGAACTTATAAGGGTTGACCAGTATGCCAATTTAGAGTGAAATACTGGGTTACCAGAGAGAGCATAAGCACTGGGGTCCTGGTGAGCAGGACTCCAGTGACACAGTCAAGCATACTTTCAAAAACAGTGAAACATACTGACAAGCAGGCCAAAAAAAACATAAGCACTGTGGTCCTGGCTAGCAGGCTCCTAGTGACACAATCAAAACACACTGACATCAGGCAGAAATTGGGGGTTACATGCCAAAAAGAGGGGACTTTCCTACAGGTGTGCAAACTGATGCTTCAGAGCATGGTATAGTAGCAGTGTTATCACAGATAAATGAAGAGGGCCTAATCCCGCACAACCTCGCTGAGATCAGAGCGTTGCGGCCTGCAGCCCTGAGACATCATCGCGACCCCACGAGGACCCCGCAGCATCATGACATTTTCGGACGTTGGCCCTCATTACATCCCTGGCGGTAAATCCCACTTACCGTTGTGCAGAAGACCGCCAACATACCGCTGCGGCCGCGAAATTCCGCTGCAGGTTTTACGACCCACAGCCCGGAATCCGCCACAATACAGACACCCACACAAGTCCGCCACACCAAAGGTCAGTGATAAACTGGTGATAACAAAACTGACACCGTCACGCCAACAGGAATACGCCCACAGTATCACGACCCACGAATCAACGCGTGGTCTTTCAACCACGGTAATCCATTGGCAGTACACACCGCCACGCTCAAAATACACACACATATACAAAACACAACCACATTGGACAATTTGAAATACACACACCTGATACACATACACACACCACACCCACACACCCAATCCAATATAAAGCACACACCCAAATCACCCACAAACCCTTACTACCAGAATTTTGAAACCACGCCAGAGAGGGACACTACCTAAAACAACACCAGCATCCATAGACACACAACACCATCACTTACACAACATCAACGCACCTCAAACAGCACACACTAACACACCCCCTCACATCACAACAGACACCACCTCACACATCACCCACACCACATCATGGCACCTCAACGACACCCCAGGTTTTCTGAGGAGGAGCTCAGGGTCATGGTGGAGGAAATCGTCCGGGTAGAGCCACAGCTATTCGGATCACAGGTGCAGCAGACATCCATTGCAAGGACGATGGAGCTATGGTGCAGAATTGTCAACAGGGTCAACGCAGTGGGACAGCATCCAAGAACTAGGGATGACATCAGAAAGAGGTGGAGCGACCTACGGGGGAAGGTGCGTTTTGTGGTCTCCAGATACCAGATTGCTGTACAGAGGACAGGCGGTGGACCCCCACCTCCTCCCCCACAACTAACAACATGGGAGGAGCAAGTCTTGGCAATACTGCATCCTGAGGGCCTCACAGGAGTAGCAGGAGGACTGGACTCTGGTAAGTCAAATCTTTTCTACCTTATCCCCCCCACCCCACCTGCATGCCATCACACACTCCCACCCTCAAGCTCACACCCATAACCCCAACAACCCACAGATACCCCACCAACACAACCCACACATCCCAAAACCAAGCCCTGCATGTGACACCAATGCATGGACACCCATCACCCAAGCATGTCCACTACAGAGACTCACTCATGCCCCAAAATCACCAATCACACAAGGACCAAGCCAATAATGCAAGCACTGGAGTAGAGGGTCAACCACCAATTGCACACGATGGCACACACAGATTCAATAATTATGCATTTACACCCCAACAGGACCCCTACCCAACGTCACTGGACAGGAGGTGCCAGACATATCCAGTCCCCCCACAGAAGAGGCCCATAGTGATGATAGCAGCTCTGCACAACTGGATCAAGATGACCAGCCTTCCCATCTGGGACCTCGGGACAGTAGGTTCCCCTGACACTGTCACAAGCCACCACAGAGCCTTCCCCTCAGGAAACACCAGCACAGCACCCACCGAGCAGGCCCATCCCTCTGTCCCCAGGACACGTCAATCAGCAGTGTGTCCACCACTACAGGGAACCCAGGCCTGTGAGGCAGCAGCAGCTAGGGCTGGCTGGAAAACCTCAGAAGGCTGGTATGGCAGTACTGGAGGCCCAAAGCAGAGCCCCCAGAGTGCATGGAATTGTGCAACCACTACTAGAATCAGTATTGGGGTACAATTCCCAGTTGTTAGACACCTTACATGGCCATATTCGGAATTACCATTGTGAAGCTGGACATAGGTATTGAACTATGTCCAGTGCACACGTAAAATGGCGTCCCCTCACTCACAAAGTCCAGGAAAATGGTCCTGGACGATGTGGGGCACCAATGCTAGTGCAGTGGTGCCCTCGCACACAGGTACTTTTCACCCAGCCTTCCGGGTTGGAAGGTCTGACATAGAGACGACTTATAAGTGACCTGGTGCAGTGAGAATGGCTGTGAAAGGGTGCATGCACCATTTCACACAGGCTGAAATGGCAGTCCTGCAGAAGAGAAGCCTTTGCATGGGCTACCTATGGGTGCCAAAAGTAATGCTTCAGCAAATAGGGATCCCCTGGAACTCCAATGCCCTAGGTACCATATACTAGGAACTTATAAGGGTTGACCAGTATGCCAATTTAGAGTGAAATACTGGGTTACCAGAGAGAGCATAAGCACTGGGGTCCTGGTGAGCAGGACTCCAGTGACACAGTCAAGCATACTTTCAAAAACAGTGAAACATACTGACAAGCAGGCCAAAAAAAACATAAGCACTGTGGTCCTGGCTAGCAGGCTCCTAGTGACACAATCAAAACACACTGACATCAGGCAGAAATTGGGGGTTACATGCCAAAAAGAGGGGACTTTCCTACAGGTGTGCAAACTGATGCTTCAGAGCATGGTATAGTAGCAGTGTTATCACTGATAAATGAAGAGGGCCTAATCCCGCACAACCTCGCTGAGATCAGAGCGTTGCGGACTGCAGCCCTGAGACATCATCGCGACCCCACGAGGACCACTCAGCATCATGACATTTTCGGACGTTGGCCCTCATTACATCCCTGGCGGTAAATCCCACTTACCGTTGTGCAGAAGACCGCCAACATACCGCTGCGGCCGCGAAATTCCGCTGCAGGTTTTACGACCCACAGCCCGGAATCCGCCACAATACAGACACCCACACAAGTCCGCCACACCAAAGGTCAGTGATAAACTGGTGATAACAAAACTGACACCGTCACGCCAACAGGAATACGCCCACAGTATCACGACCCACGAATCAACGCGTGGTCTTTCAACCACGGTAATCCATTGGCAGTACACACCGCCACGCTCAAAATACACACACATATACAAAACACAACCACATTGGACAATTTGAAATACACACACCTGATACACATACACACACCACACCCACACACCCAATCCAATATAAAGCACACACCCAAATCACCCACAAACCCTTACTACCAGAATTTTGAAACCACGCCAGAGAGAGACACTACCTAAAACAACACCAGCATCCACAGACACACAACACCATCACTTACACAACATCATCGCACCTCAAACAACACACACTAACACACCCCCTCACATCACAACAGACACCACCTCACACATCACCCACACCACATCATGGCACCTCAACGACACCCCAGATTTTCTGAGGAGGAGCTCAGGGTCATGGTGGGGGAAATCGTCCGGGTAGAGTCACAGTTATTCGGATCACAGGTGCAGCAGACATCCATTGCAAGGACGATGGAGCTATGGTGCAGAATTGTCGACAGGGTCAACGCAGTGGGACAGCATCCAAGAACTAGGGATGACATCAGAAAGAGGTGGAGCGACCTACGGGGGAAGGTGCGTTTTGTGGTCTCCAGATACCAGATTGCTGTACAGAGGACAGGCGGTGGACCCCCACCTCCTCCCCCACAACTAACAACATGAGAGGAGCAAGTCTTGGCAATACTGCATCCTGAGGACCTCACAGGAGTAGCAGGAGGACTGGACTCTGGTAAGTCAAATCTTTACTACCTTATCCCCCCCACCCCACCTGCATGCCATCACACACTCCCACCCTCAAGCTCACACCCATAACCCCAACAACCCACAGATACCCCACCAACACAACCCACACATCCCAAAACCAAGCCCTGCATGTGACACCAATGCTTGGACACCCATCACCCAAGCATGTCCACTACAGAGACTCACTCATGCCCCAAAATCACCAATCACACAAGGACCAAGCCAATAATGCAAGCACTGGAGTAGAGGGTCAACCACCAATTGCACACGATGGCACACACAGATTCAATAATTATGCATTTACACCCCAACAGGACCCCTACCCAACGTCACTGGACAGGAGGTGCCAGACATATCCAGTCCCCCCACAGAAGAGGCCCACAGTGATGATAGCAGCTCTGCACAACTGGATCAAGATGACCAGCCCGGCCCATCTGGGACCTTGGGACAGTAGGTTCCCCTGACACTGTCACAAGCCACCACAGAGCCTTCCCCTCAGGAAACACCAGCACAGCACCCACCGAGCAGGCCCATCCCTCTGTCCCCAGGACACGTCAATCAGCAGTGTGTCCACCACTACAGGGAACCCAGGCCTGTGAGGCAGCAGCAGCTAGGGCTGGCTGGAAAACCTCAGAAGGCTGGTATGGCAGTACTGGAGGCCCAAAGCAGAGCCCCCAGAGTGCATGGAATTGTGCAACCACTACTAGAATCAGTATTGGGGTACAATTCCCAGTTGTTAGACACCGTACATGGCCATATTCGGAATAACCATTGTGAAGCTGGACATAGGTATTGAACTATGTCCAGTGCACACGTAAAATGGCGTCCCCTCACTCACAAAGTCCAGGAAAATGGTCCTGGACGATGTGGGGCACCAATGCTAGTGCAGTGGTGCCCTCGCACACAGGTACTTTTCACCCAGCCTTCCGGGTTGGAAGGTCTGACATAGAGACGACTTATAAGTGACCTGGTGCAGTGAGAATGGCTGTGAAAGGGTGGATGCACCATTTCACACAGGCTGAAATGGCAGTCCTGCAGAAGAGAAGCCTTTGCATGGGCTACCTATGGGTGTCAAAAGTAATGCTTCAGCCCATAGGGATCCCCTGGAACTCCAATGCCCTAGGTACCATATACTTGGAACTTATAAGGGGTGACCAGTATGCCAATTTAGAGTGAAATACTGGGTTACCAGAGAGAGCATAAGCACTGGGGTCCTGGTGAGCAGGACTCCAGTGACACAGTCAAGCATACTTTCAAAAACAGTGAAACATACTGACAAGCAGGCCAAAAAAACCATAAGCACTGTGGTCCTGGCTAGCAGGCTCCTAGTGACACAATCAAAACACACTGACATCAGGCAGAAATTGGGGGTTACATGCCAAAAAGAGGGGACTTTCCTACAGGTGTGCAAACTGATGCTTCAGAGCATGGTATAGTAGCAGTGTTATCACAGCTAAATGAAGAGGGCCTAATCCCGCACAACCTCGCTGAGATCAGAGCGTTGCGGCCTGCAGCCCTGAGACATCATCGCGACCCCACGAGGACCCCGCAGCATCATGACATCGCCGGACGTTGGCCCTCATTACATCCCTGGCGGTAAATCCCACTTACCGTTGTGCAGAAGACCGCCAACATACCGCTGCGGCCGCGAAATTCCGCTGCAGGTATTACGACCCACAGCCCGGAATCCGCCACAATACAGACACCCACACAAGTCCGCCACACCAAACGTCAGTGATAAACTGGTGATAACAAAACTGACACCGTCACGCCAACAGGAATACGCCCACAGTATCACGACCCACGAATCAACGCGCGGTCTTTCAACCACTGTAATCCATTGGCAGTACACACCGCCACGCTCAAAATACACACACATATACAAAACACAACCACATTGGACAATTTGAAGTACACACACCTGATACACATACACACACCACACCCACACACCCAATCCAATATAAAGCACACACCCAAATCACCCACAAACCCTTACTACCAGAATTTTGAAACCACGCCAGAGAGAGACACTACCTAAAACAACACCAGCAACCACAGACACACAACACCATCACTTACACAACATCAACGCACCTCAAACAACAGACACTAACACACCCCCTCACATCACAACAGACACCACCTCACACATCACCCACACCACATCATGGCACCTCAACGACACCCCAGGTTTTCTGAGGAGGAGCTCAGGGTCATGGTGGAGGAAATCGTCCGGGTAGAGCCACAGCTATTCGGATCACAGGTGCAGCAGACATCCATTGCAAGGACGATGGAGCTATGGTGCAGAATTGTCGACAGGGTCAACGCAGTGGGACAGCATCCAAGAACTAGGGATGACATCAGAAAGAGGTGGAGCGACCTACGGGGGAAGGTGCGTTTTGTGGTCTCCAGATACCAGATTGCTGTACAGAGGACAGGCGGTGGACCCCCACCTCCTCCCCCACAACTAACAACATGGGAGGAGCAAGTCTTGGCAATACTGCATCCTGAGGGCCTCACAGGAGTAGCAGGAGGACTGGACTCTGGTAAGTCAAATCTTTACTACCTTATCCCCCCCACCCCACCTGCATGCCATCACACACTCCCACCCTCAAGCTCACACCCATAACCCCAACAACCCACAGATACCCCACCAACACAACCCACACATCCCAAAACCAAGCCCTGCATGTGACACCAATGCATGGACACCCATCACCCAAGCATGTCCACTACAGAGACTCACTCATGCCCCAAAATCACCAATCACACAAGGACCAAGCCAATAATGCAAGCACTGGAGTAGAGGGTCAACCACCAATTGCACACGATGGCACACACAGATTTAATAATTATGCATTTACACCCCAACAGGACCCCTACCCAACGTCACTGGACAGGAGGTGCCAGACATATCCAGTCCCCCCACAGAAGAGGCCCACAGTGATGATAGCAGCTCTGCACAACTGGATCAAGATGACCAGCCCGGCCCATCTGGGACCTCGGGACAGTAGGTTCCCCTGACACTGTCACAAGCCACCACAGAGCCTTCCCCTCAGGAAACACCAGCACAGCACCCACCGAGCAGGCCCATCCCTCTGTCCCCAGTACACGTCAATCAGCAGTGTGTCCACCACTACAGGGAACCCAGGCCTGTGAGGCAGCAGCAGCTAGGGCTGGCTGGAAAACCTCAGAAGGCTGGTATGGCAGTACTGGAGGCCCAAAGCAGAGCCCCCAGAGTGCATGGAATTGTGCAACCACTACTAGAATCAGTATTGGGGTACAATTCCCAGTTGTTAGACATCTTACATGGCCATATTCGGAATTACCATTGTGAAGCTGGACATAGGTATTGAACTATGTCCAGTGCACACGTAAAATGGCGTCCCCTCACTCACAAAGTCCAGGAAAATGGTCCTGGACGATGTGGGGCACCAATGCTAGTGCAGTGGTGCCCTCGCACACAGGTACTTTTCACCCAGCCTTCCGGGTTGGAAGGTCTGACATAGAGACGACTTATAAGTGACCTGGTGCAGTGAGAATGGCTGTGAAAGGGTGCATGCACCATTTCACACAGGCTGAAATGGCAGTCCTGCAGAAGAGAAGCCTTTGCATGGGCTACCTATGGGTGTCAAAAGTAATGCTTCAGCCCATAGGGATCCCCTGGAACTCCAATGCCCTAGGTACCATATACTAGGAACTTATAAGGGGTGACCAGTATGCCAATTTAGAGTGAAATACTGGGTTACCAGAGAGAGCATAAGCACTGGGGTCCTGGTGAGCAGGACTCCAGTGACACAGTAAAGCATACTTTCAAAAACAGTGAAACATACTGACAAGCAGGCCAAAAAAAACATAAGCACTGTGGTCCTGGCTAGCAGGCTCCTAGTGACACAATCAAAACACACTGACATCAGGCAGAAATTGGGGGTTACATGCCAAAAAGAGGGGACTTTCCTACAGGTGTGCAAACTGATGCTTCAGAGCATGGTATAGTAGCAGTGTTATCACAGCTAAATGAAGAGGGCCTAATCCCGCACAACCTCGCTGAGATCAGAGCGTTGCGGCCTGCAGCCCTGAGACATCATCGCCACCCCACGAGGACCCCGCAGCATCATGACTTCGCCGGACGTTGGCCTTCATTACATCCCTGGCGGTAAATCCCACTTACCGTTGTGCAGAAGACCGCCAACATACTGCTGCGGCCGCGAAATTCCGCTGCAGGTATTACGACCCACAGCCCGGAATCCGCCACAATGCAGACACCCACACAAGTCCGCCACACCAAAGGTCAGTGATAAACTGGTGATAACAAAACTGACACCGTCACGCCAACAGGAATACGCCCACAGTATCACGACCCACGAATCAACGTGCGGTCTTTCAACCACGGTAATCCATTGGCAGTACACACCGCCACGCTCAAAATACACACACATATACAAAACACAACCACATTGGACAATTTGAAATTCACACACCTGATACACATACACACACCACACCCACACACCCAATCCAATATAAAGCACACACCCAAATCACCCACAAACCCTTACTACCAGAATTTTGAAACCACGCCAGAGAGAGACACTACCTAAAACAACACCAGCAACCACAGACACACAACACCATCACTTACACAACATCAACGCACCTCAAACAACAGACACTAACACACCCCCTCACATCACAACAGACACCACCTCACACATCACCCACACCACATCATGGCACCTCAACAACACCCCAGGTTTTCTGAGGAGGAGCTCAGGGTCATGGTGGAGGAAATCGTCTGGGTAGAGCCACAGCTATTCGGATCACAGGTGCAGCAGACATCCATTGCAAGGACGATGGAGCTATGGTGCAGAATTGTCGACAGGGTCAAAGCAGTGGGACAGCATCCAAGAACTGGGGATGACATCAGAAAGAGGTGGAGCGACCTACGGGGGAAAGTGCGTTTTGTGGTCTCCAGATACCAGATTGCTGTACAGAGGACAGGCGGTGGACCCCCGCCTCCTCCCCCACAACTAACAACATGGGAGGAGCAAGTCTTGGCAATACTGCATCCTGAGGGCCTCACAGGAGTAGCAGGAGGACTGGACTCTGGTAAGTCAAATCTTTACTACCTTATCCCCCCCACCCCACCTGCATGCCATCACACACTCCCACCCTCAAGCTCACACCCATAACCCCAACAACCCACAGATACCCCACCAACACAACCCACACATCCCAAAACCAAGCCCTGCATGTGACACCAATGCATGGACACCCATCACCCAAGCATGTCCACTACAGAGACTCACTCATGCCCCAAAATCACCAATCACACAAGGACCAAGCCAATAATGCAAGCACTGGAGTAGAGGGTCAACCACCAATTGCACACGATGGCACACACAGATTCAATAATTATGCATCTACACCCCAACAGGACCCCTACCCAACGTCACTGGACAGGAGGTGCCAGACATATCCAGTCCCCCCACAGAAGAGGCCCACTGTGATGATAGCAGCTCTGCACAACTGGATCAAGATGACCAGCCCGGCCCATCTGGGACCTCGGGACAGTAGGTTCCCCTGACACTGTCACAAGCCACCACAGAGCCTTCCCCTCAGGAAACACCAGCACAGCACACACCGAGCAGGCCCATCCCTCTGTCCCCAGGACACGTCAATCAGCAGTGTGTCCACCACTACAGGGAACCCAGGCAAACCCACCAACCCAAGAAAATCAGGGACCTGGGGGCAGTGGGCACATGGTTCAGGGGACAGAGGCACAGGATAACAGGGAAACTGGGAGGACTGCTGTGCGACAGGGTGAGGACAGGCCCAGGGAACCCACTCTCCACGAGGCACTCTCCAACATCATGGGTGCTTACCATCATTCCCAGGAGACAATGGCAACGGTACTGGCCAAGTTTCAGGCGACCCAGTGGCTGCAAGAGGAACACTACCTTGGGATCAGGGAGGACTTGAAGTCCATTAACACCACCCTGGTCACCATTGCAGGGGTGCAGGCAGACCTGGCCAAAACCAGGAGGGACACAGTGGCACAACAAGGGGCCCCTGACACTAGCCTGGATGATGAACAGCCCTCCACCTCCGCCGGTGCTAGTGGACAGGAGGCACCGCCACAGGAACAACAGGACACCAGCACCCCACCCCCTGCAGATGGAGAACCACCCTGCAAACGGTCCATGAGATCCAGGAACAAGACAGAGACCATTGCCAAGACCCCAGCCAGGAAATAAGACCCCCCTGAATGTAACCCTTCTGTCCCAATTTGACACCCTGTCATCCTTAAACTGCCATTGCTCCACTTCCTATGCCCCTTTGGACAATGCAACTGTGAAACAAATAGACTGGACTCTGCCATAGACATTCCTCCACCATCCCCCCAGCCCATTTTACAACCCCCTCCACTTATTAACACAGGAATAAACACACTTTAATCACAAAACAATCTGGAGTCAGTCTGTGCTTTCACAAATGTGTAATTGCAATATCTATGGAATATAGCAATGTCAATTTACTTGTTCACATACCAATGTTACACAGCTGTAGGCCAGCAGTAAACATAGCAGAGGGCACAAAGTGGGACCCAAATCTGTGAAATGGAAAGTCAAAGTGACAAGTCAGGGTCCATACACTAAATTAAAATGACACACTTATGCTAGTTCCAACAATAGAATGAGATGTGGGAAGCAGTGGCATCTTCTTACCTGTGTCTCACTGGAAGTATTGCTTGATGATGTTGTTTCGGTTGTCGATATCCTCTTCTTCTCCCTCCTCTTCTTCACTGTCCACAGGCTCTACAGCTGTCACAAGACCACCATCTGGCCCATCCTCCTGCAGAAAAGGCACCTGGCGTCGCAAAGCCAGGTTGTGCAGCATACAGCAGGCCATGAATATCTGGCACACCTTCTTCGGTGAGTAGTATAGGGAGCCACCTGTCAGATGGAGGCAACGCAATCCGGCCTTCAGGAGGCCGAAGGTGCGTTCGATCACCCTCCTAGTTCGCCCATGTGCCTCATTGTAGCATTCCTCTGCCCTTGTCCTGGGATTCCTCACTGGGGTCAGTAGCCATGACAGGTTAGGGTAACCAGAGTCACCTGCAAATGTCGAGGGACAACTGTTAGACACACACTAACCCTTAGGGTCAGCCCCCTACCCAGAAACCTATGTCAACTGTATTGGGACCTTGCCCTCACCTATTAGCCACACGGTGCCTCTGGAGTTGGCCCATCACATAAGGGATGCTGCTATTCCTCAAAATGTAAGCGTCATGCACAGAGCCAGGATAATTGGCATTGACATGGGAGATGTACTGGACTGCCAAACACACCATCTGCACATTGATCGAATGGTAGCTCTTCCGGTTTCTGTACACCTGTTCATTTCTGAGGGGGGTACAAATGCCACATGTGTACCATCAATGACACCAATGATGCTGGGGATATGTCCCAGGGCATAGAAGTCACCTTTCACTGTGGGCAAATCCTCCACCTGAGGGAAAACGATGTAGCTGCGCATGTGTTTCAGCAGGGCAGACAACACTCTGGACAACACGTTAGAGAACATTGGCTGGAACATCCCTGATGCCATGGCCACTGTTGTTTGAAAAGACCCACTGGCCAGGAAATGGAGTACAGACAGGACCTGCACTAGAGGGGGGATTCGTGTGGGATGGCGGATAGCTGACATCAGGTCCGGCTCCATCTGGGCACACAGTTCTTGGATTGTTGCATGATCAAGTCTGTATGTGACCAGGATGTGTCTCTCTTCCATTGTCGACAGGTCCACCAGGGGTCTGTACACCTGAGGATGCCGCCGTCTCATCACCTTCCCCAGCGGACGTGCCCTATGGAGGAGAACAGCGAGCAGAGAGACATCCAGCACTGAGGTATCACAATGTCTTATTTTCAGAAACGTTATTAGTCTGCAATGTGCCGGTATCCTTCTATATTCCCGGCCTAGATAGGTGTGACGCAGTTAACATCCATCCCATATGGCCTCCTGAAATGGCGGCTACCTGACCTGTAAGGTGGGACAAGGGGATATGAGGTTACTGCGCTGGCGTTCTACACTGTCGCAGTGGGCGGTCTAAGACCGCGGCGCAATTCTGCATTGGTTAAAAGTGGGCCCTATGGGTCCCAGGAGGCAATAACGATGTACGCCGACGGTGACGGTACGCACCGCCGCGGACGTGACCGCCATTTTCTGTCTGCTCACTCACTTGATACCTGACCTTCAACAGGAGAGGACCTACACTGCAAGTGCCGCTGTGACCTCAGTCTGGAAGCGACGATGGCTCATGTGTCTGGGGAAAGGGCCCCTGCCTTCACTTCAGAGGAACTGGAGAAACTAGTGGATGGGGTCCTCCCCCAGAACACGCAACTGTACGGTCCTCCAGACAAACAGGTGAGTACACTGTGAGCATGCTGCATGGGCAATGCCTGTTTTCAGTGGTGTGGATGGAAGATAGGGGGGGGCTGAGGACTGCATGTGCGGATGGGGAGTGTATGTGAGTCAGGGCAAGGGTGGGAACTGGGGGGCAATGAGTATGACGGTCCGGACGGGTAAGTAATTTTCTTTTACCCCTGTACCATTCCTCTAGGTCAGCGCCCACCAGAAGAAGGGAATTTGGTGTGGCATCGCCAAGGACGTCCGGACCCTGGGGGTCTACCACAGACGGAGCACCCACTGCCGTAAAAGATGGGAGTACCTGCGCCGCTGGAGCAAGAAGACGGCAGAGGCCCAGCTGGGGATGGCCTCCCAACGTGGAAGGGGTGCCCGTCGCACCATGACCCCCCTGATGTTCCGGATCCTTGCGGTGGACTATCCGGAGTTGGATGGGTGCTTGAGGGCATCACAGCAGCCACAAGGGGGTGAGTACACTCTCATTAAGCTGACTCTGCGCGCATAACGAGGTGTCTGGGTGGGGGAGGTGGGCATTGGGTTCCCCTAGGCCAGGGCGAAGTTGGTAGGCAAGGTCCCTTATGAGGCAGGCTATGTGGCACCCCAACTTTGGGCCCCCAGTGGTAAGAGCCATCTATACCTAGTCAGGCTCCTGTGACTTCCAGGTGTGCAGCAATTGGTCTTAGGCCTCGTACCCCATGGTCAGCTGAAATTTCTAGTAACTGTTAGTGCATGGCGTAGTGTAGCGGGCTTCTCCATGTGTGTTGTGTCTGCCAACGGCAGTGGTGTTGCATGCACTGAACATGTCTTTCTTCTGTCTCCCCCCCCCCCTTTTTGTGGTCTCCCTGTTCTTGTGTGCAATAGCATCATCAGGCAGAGGAGCATTGGCACCGGAGCAGGAGGGAGCTACAACCCACTTGGCCCTGGAGGGCGAAACAACAGAGTCTGAATCCACCAATGGGACGGAGGGCGAGGGGAGCTCCACGGCGGGGACAGGAGCAGACAGCAGTGACAGCGACTCCTCCTCTGATGGGAGCTCCCTTGCGGTGGCGGGCACCTCTGTGCCCACCGCATCAACAGGTACAGCTGCCACCCCCCCTACCAGCACTGCCCTCACAGCAGCCCCTCAGCGTGTGTCCCGTGTCCGCTCACCCAGGAGGGTGGGCATCTCCTTCCCGCCAGGCACCTCAGGCCCTGCCCCAGTCAGCCCTGCTGCCCTCAGTGAGGAGGCTATTGACCTCCTGAGATCCCTCACTGTTGCGCCATCTACCATTGTGAATGCCATCCAGGGTGTAGGGAGGCATTTGCAACAAACAAATGCATGCCTGGAGGGCATTCATTCTGGGCAGGCAGCCAAACAGAGAGCATTTCAGGCTCTGGCCTCAGCACTGATGGCAGCCATTGTCCCTGTGTCCAGTCTCCCCCCTCCAACTTCCTCTACCCAGACCCAATCCCCTGTACCTCAGCCTATCCCAAGCACACCATCAGACCAGCATGCACACTCATCAGCACACAAGAGTGGCTCAGGCAAACATAAGCACCACACATCCCACAGGCACTCACACAAGCACCATCCCCATGCAGACACAGCAACATCCACTGCCTCCACTGTGTCCCCCTCCTCCACGTCTTCTTCCTCCCTCCCTCTCTCGTCTCCACTCACACCTGCATGCACTACATCCTCAGCCACTGCCTCCATCACCAGCACGCCCATCACCACACACCGCTCACGTGCACTCACCACCCCCACTACCATGCACACATCCCCAGTGTCCTCTCCAGTGTGTCTGTGAGCCCTTCTCCCAAAGTACACAAACGCAGGCACACACTCACCCAACAGCCATCCACCTCACAACAGCCTCCGGCCCATGCACCTTCACCCAAATTCAGCAGACGTACACCTCCTACAACCACTACCTCTACCTCCACTCCCAAACCCCCTCCATCTTCCCGTCCCAGTGTGTCTAAGAAACTCTTCCTGGCTAACATTGACCTCTTCCCTACACCTCCCCCCCGTCCTTCCCCTAGGGCCAGGCTTTCCAGGTCTCAGCCCAGCACCTCAGCCACCAAATCCCCAGGAACAGTGGTGCCAGCAACTGCGGGGTCATGGAGTGCGCCACCAGGTGAAAAAGGTGCCCACATCCCGGAGAGAGAAGCCGAAAGTACCAGCCACCAAGGGCTCAGCAAAAACCAAAGGGGATAGTGGCAAGACAACTGCGGCACCATCAAAGCTGGGGAAGGGCCAAAAGCTGAAGAGCAGGTCAGGAGAGGGCATGGTGGCACCGACGGAGGGACCAGTGTCACACTTTCTGTCCACGACCATGCCAACCTGTACGGCTGCGAACACCGCTAGCTGTCCCGCCACCACAACTGCCACCACAACCGCCACCTGCACCGTCACCTGCACCACCCCCGGCACGTCTACAGCCTCAGCGACAGTCCCCAGCCTCTTTCCCAGTGTGCAGCCGTCCGAGGCTGCAGGAAATGTCCTGCTGTGTCCCTCTGCAGGTGCTGACCCATGCACCGCCACAGGCACCGCCGCAACAGACACCACCGCAAGCACCGCCACGACAGACACCGCCGCAAGCACGGCCACCGGCCCCGCGGTGTCCTCGGACACAGGCACCACAGCTGACATGGCTACCATCCCCAGTGGTCAGTTGTCTGAGGCTGGAGGAGAGTTCCTGGACCCTGGGCAGCTTCCATGAGGCATTTCTTCCATCACTGCTTACACCTGCAGGTGGAAGGGGCAGCCGCAGCACTATGGGGTATGTTGCTGCCTCCATGGCGTATCATACTACCTGAACCTCTCAAATCTCGTAGCAGGCACACCCAGGTGAGGGAATTGTACCGGCCACACTGCACGTGGCGCACTCTGGGCACCATGCCCCCTCCAGAACCAATGGAGAATGACATCCACTACCTCAGTCCTTGGCAGGATGAAGCACTCTGGGCACCAGGCCCCCTCCAGAACCAGTGGAGACTGTTATCCACTTGAGAGACTGTGGTTTTGAACTCCCCAGGATAAAGCAGTGGGCACACCACCCACTGGAGAGACTTGAGAGACTGTGGCATTGCACTCCCCAGGATAAATCAGTGGGCAAACCACCTACTGGAGAGACTTGAGAGACTGTGGCTTTGCACTCCCCAGGATAAAGCAGTGGGCAAACCACCCACTGGAGAGACTTGAGAGACTGTGGCTTTGCACTCCCCAGGATACATCAATGGGCATGGAGCCCCCTCGTGCAGCAGTGGTGTCGTGCGTTCATCAGGCTGAGGTGCCCCCTGTCCCCCTCGCCCTGAGGTGGCTGTATATTTTCGATCTGATGCCCCAGCAGTGTTCTCTCCGTTTCGAGTCACGTATCATGTGTGGGCCTCGCCCATGCATTTTGGGCCCATAGGTCCACGGACAATTATTAGTACACTATCCGGACTTGTATAGCTGGTGTACATATTTGTATATACTGAATTTTGACTTTTGAATAATGGATTTTTCTTGATAACAATGGTTACAATCATTTCATTTTGTCCTTGCGTTCTTCCAGGGGGTGGGGTGGGGTATATGTAATGTTGCTGCATGTATTTGTGTGTCTGTTGTTGTTTGTGGTGTTAAGGGTGGGAGTGTTGCGTGTGTGTGTCACTCTGTTTCCTTCCCCCCGTGTTGAAGGTGCAATACTCACCGTGGTCGCCACCGCTGCCTTTCGTACTCCTGGTAGAAGAGGAGGTAAACCAACATGGTCAGTACGTGTAGTTCGGGCTCCATGGCGTCCTGGTTCCTCGTTGGGTGTCGAGAGGTGAGTGGTTTCCCTTCTGTGTACTGTTTCCGCTGTGCTTTTGATGTTGTTGGTTCTGCCCCGGAAAAGGTGGCGGATAGGCCTCTTGTAATACGGTGGGCGGTACTTTGTCTCCCGCCTGTCTGTTGGCGGTGACCGCTGCGCTGTTTGTTTCTACCGCCGTGGCGGTTGGAGTGTTAAAGTGGCTGGCTATGTTGGCGGTTTCCGCCACGGTCGTAATCCCATTTTTTTCCCGCCAACCTGTTTGCGGTATTACCGCTGTTTTAACACCGACCGCCAGGGTTGTAATGAGGGCCTTTGTATCTGCCGGAACCAAGGGACTGACACCTCGCAACCGACACCGCCTCACCTCCACCGCTCTGCAGTATGGACCTGACGCCTCTTCATGACACCTCTGCTCCTCTGCCCCGTAGCATGGGAACCCACGCCGCATCGGATCCAGCGATACCTCGCTCCCCACCTCCATGCACCAGCCTGTTTTCTACTTGTTACAAAGGTACTGTTCCTTGGGGTCCATACAACTCCATACACTGCACCAGTGGCATCACATTGTGGGAAACGACTCTGTCATGACGCTGCTTAATACTAACTTACAGCATTTTTGTGTTTTTAAGTGCTCAAATCATATTGTTAAGCGTGTATTGTGGATTTGTATCGTATTCAGTTTTGTTTATTTAGATAAAATATTTACTATTTTTCTAAACCTGTGTTATGTCATTTGGTAGTGATTCACTGTATTACTGTGTGTGTTGGTACAAATACTTTACACATTGCTTCTGAGTTAAGCCTGCCTGCTCGTGCCAAGCTGCCAATGGGGTAAGTGAGGGTTAACTGAGTGTGATTCTCCTTTACCCTGACTAGAGTGAGGGTCTTTGCTTGTACAGAGGGCAACCTGACTGCCAACCAAAGACCCCATTTCTAACAATGACTCTTTAGTATTTGCACATAAAATGATAACACTGTCCAATCTTTTTATGTGCGAAGACTCCACAATCATAAAGATATAACTCATAAAGCACCTTTGTGAATAGCAAACAATCGTACATCTCATAAAAGTGTACTTTTGCCTTTGTGAAGAAGGCCTATTGTTTTGGTATGTCTGGTTACATAAAAAAGAACTCCCTGTGGGGAAAATATTTGGGCCCATATTTATACTTTTTGACGCAAAACTGCGCTAACGCAGTTTTGCGTCAAAAAAATTAGCGCCGGCTAACGCCATTCTGAAGCGCCATGCGGGCGCCGTATTTATTGAATGACGTTAGCCGGTGTTAGCCGCCGGCGCCGTCTGGTGTGCGTTAAAAAAAACGACGTACACCAGGCAGCGCCGGCGTAGGGGAAAATGGAACTTGGGCGTCAAGAAATGGGGCAAGTCAGGTTGAGGCAATTTTTTCGCCTCAACCCGATTTGCGCCATTTTTTTCCACTCCCAACCCCCATAGAAATGACTCCTGTCTTAGCAAAGACAGGAGTCATGCCCCCTTGCCCAATGGCCATGCCCAGGGGACTTCTGTCCCCTGGGCATGGTCATTGGGCATAGTGGCATGTAGGGGGGCACAAATCAGGCCCCCCTATGCCACAAAAAAAACAACTAAAAAAACACTTACGTGAACTTACCTTAATGTCCCTGGGATGGGTCCCTCCAGCCTTGGGTGTCCTCCTGGGGTGGGCAAGGGTGACAGGGGGTGTCCCTGGGGGCATGGGAGGGCACCTCTGGGCTCCTTCAGAGCCCACAGGTCCCTTAACGCCTGCCTTTTGCAGGCGCTAAAAAACGGCGCAAAAGCGGCAGTACGTCATTTTTTTTGACCCGCCCACTCCCGGGTGTGAATTTTGCCCGGGAGTATAAATCCGACGCACATGCCTCGGAGTCGATTTTTTAGACGTGAACGCCTACCTTGCATCTCATTAACGCAAAGTAGGTGTCCACGCAAAAAAATTACGCAAACTCCATGGACTTTGGCGCTAGACGCGTCTAACGCCAAAGTATAAATATGGAGTTAGTTTTGCGTCAAAATTGCGTCAAAAAAAACGACGCAATTCCGGCGCAAACGGAGTGTAAATATGCCCCTTGTTATTGATCTGAAAAGCCCTGACAACAGAAATCTCTTCTGAAGAAAAGCAAACATAGCAACATGGTCATTTCTGTGGCCAACTATTTCAGGAAATAAATCACTTGGACAAGATAAAAGAAAATCTAATACCGCCTTTACATTTTATAAAACAAAATATTTTGGGCTTAAAGGAATCTTTCAACAAATTCATTTTAGGGCCTTGAAAACCAGAAAATGTTTACCTACCTTTAACTAAGATATGACTAGTAGAAATCACAGATATGTAAGAATTCTCAGGTCTAAAAGCTTTGTAAGCTATGAAGTTGACAGCTTCTACTGGAGGAACCAACATGGGATCAATCTCTTGTTCCACACAGCAGCTAACCCAGGCTGCCCAGTGTTATTTATAGCCCGATTGAGTGGAAAGTGCTCAAATGTTGTTGCTAACTGACATTTCCTCTTTCAAAAGGTAAGAGCTATGTTACGCTGACCTAAACTCTTCCATAGCATTAGCTGAAGATGGCATTTAATGATCAGATCACGAGGGAGCCCTAAAGATCCATTAGAAGAAGAGGAAAGACAAGGAAAATCTACATACAACTCCAGAAGTTGAGGGAACTATACCCAGGACGGCCAAAATGGGGCCCTTATAATCACTGTGGATAAGTCCCTTCTGACATGCACTAGAGTTCTGCTTCTACTGCCTCCCACTTCCATGTCCATGACCCAACTGTAAAAGCTAGGAACCTTCTGATTGAGGTGCGAAGCAAAGAGATCCACTTCTATTGCACAGCAGAGATGAAGAATATTGTTGAAAACAATGGGATTCAGAGACCAATTGCTTCTGCTTTACAGGTACCTTGAAACACCTGGTAGATATTTCTCCTGAAGCAGAACTCCTTTCTCAAGACAATAGTGCCAAATTGCCTTTGCCAAATCTGCCAGCCCCTTGGATCTGACACTCGCTAGCTAGCTTGTTTACATACCGCATACAGCAGAAATGTTGTCCATTCTTGACTGAACATTTTACAGCAAGTGAACCTGCAAGCAACTCTAAGCAATTTATATGCACTTGTGTTTCAGTTTCTTTGAGCAATCATTTTCCTCCTGTGATAGTCTCTCTACACCTTGCTCCCTAACTGGAGTTGCTTGTGTCTGATTCTAACAGACTCTGCAGCCTGGCCAAACTCAGAATTTCCATTCCAGGTTTCCATCTGGGAGGGCAACAATTCCAATCCTCCCTTTGAGTCTGCTGAAAGGGTGATTAATGATGAGTAAGGGAGGCCTTTGCTCGATACTGAAGAGGAGCTGGGATGATTGCTTATGAGGATGTGGAGGACAACTCCACTATTCTCATCAGCCTTCTGAGGGAAAGCATTTTTAATTTGAAAAACAATCAAATACATCTCTTTCTTCATCAACTTCACTGAGTCTATCATGAATCGGAGAAACTGAATTGTTTGAGAGGGAACCAAACCTATTTCTTTAAGTTTTCACAAAACCTAATCCCTATAGAAGGCAAATTGCCCATTGGAATGAGTCTGAAAAAACTGCTGGGAATGTGCCATCAAAAAATATTGTCTAAATAAACTATTAGTCTGACCCCTACTATCTCAAAAAAGCTCCTGGTTTCAGGATATTCGTGAAACACAATGGAGCCGAAGAAAGACTGAAGGGGAGAGATCTGAATTGGAACCTTCCATTTTTGCATAGGAAATGAAGAAAACATCTGTATGAATAATGGATTAGGACTGAAAGATAAGAACATTGAGATCTCTTTTGGCTAACCACCTCCCAATTTATTAATAGCATCATAGACAATGTACTACTTCCATCTTAAAATGTCTGTATAGAATGGAAGTGTTCAGTAGTTTTAAATTTAGAAAGGGCTCAAAGCCTTTGTCAACTTTTCTGACTAGAAAGACATTGTTGGGAAATCCTGGGGAATGTAGTGTAATTTTCTCTCTGGCTCCTTTAAGCATCACACATTTTGAATGTCTTGCATTATTAACTGTCTATCTGGGAGTACCACTGGCAGGGAGTGAGCTAACTAAAGGGGTTGAGAATTAAATTCTATCTAGTAACCCTGCATAGGTTGCAAAATCTACAGATTAACCTCCCCTTGTGAAGAAATGGGGCCACTCAACAGCTCTAACCCTCACATATACATCCTCACACAATTTCCAGCCCCCATAGCCAGTGAATAAAACTCAGCCACAGGTAATTGTGACTTGTATGATAGCTTCAGATTGCTGGATAGATCTGCATTTTAAAAGTCTCAATCCATGGGCAGGGAAATGGTGGTCAAATAGTGAAGCCATTCCGGCGAACAAATATCACTGTTGCTAATATGCTAGGTGCTCATGCTAAACAGGATAATTTATACCTTCTTTATACCTTCTTGGTTTTGCAAAGTGATAGAGCTTCTGTGGTTTGCTGCTTAGTTGCTAGCCAGAATGATAAGAAAACAGTCAGTATGAATCAGCAGCGACATACATAACATCAAGTGGTAAAGTAAGAGAAAGGGTCCTGGGCACACATGGTGATCTATACTAGGGACTTACTAGCAAATCAAATATGCCAATCATGGATAAACCAATCACCAATACAATTCAGACAGCGAGCACTTTCACTTTAGCACTGGTCAGCAGTGGTAAAGTATCCAGAGTCCTAAAGCTAGCAAAAATGAAATTTGACACAGGTTCACAATAGGATGTGAGGGATGGTTGATAGGCGAGGGGTATAGCCCGACCCGCCTCACGGGGCCGCGGCGGTGAGTGGTGCCTGAATCACGGTGCACAAAACCCCTCCACCCCGCCGGGAGTCAGATGTAAGCGGGGCGGGCGGGCAACCAAGGTGGTGGCAGCAGCCCGTGCCGGATCCGGGACTCAAGGTGAGACAGATGGGGGCGGGCCCCTGTCTGCTTACTGTGAAAGGGATGGCCATCCACCACACTGGAGTGGAGCAGGGGCCCCCACCCTGTAGAAATAGCACCGGCTGCATGGTGCAGGGGGGTGAGTGACCTTACCCAGTCTGCTCCCGAGAGGGACCAGCAGCCCTCTCAGCAAATTGACCATGAGGCAATCACTGGCAGGGGCCCAGATTTGGATGCAGTGCCCTGAAGCCTAGTGCTGGAGTATAGGCTGAGACAACACGCAACACTTGGGACCACAAAGGAGAGAGAAGAGGTGAACGGTGGGGCCGGACCTCTTCTCAATGACAGCACCACAGATCCACGAAGGCAATAACACCTGCCCAAGCTACCATTACAGTGCAAAACTGAGAGTACCCTGACCATTGCTAGAAGAAGATAGGCAAGGAGTGGGTACGCTGGTCTGCCCCCAGTGCCCAGTGGGAACATGACCAGTGAGCCAGGCTGGGGCATGGGACTGCCTCTCAAAAGCGAGAGTAAGAGACCCATGCTCATATGGGAAGAGGGGGCCAGACAGGAGCTCATCCTGGCTGTAGAAGGAACACCGAGCTCCCCTGCCAGCAGAAAGTGCGAATCCATCTTTACACACACCCAGAAGAAGGAATTGAGGTTACTGGGCTTCCAGAGGGGTGGCTACAAACAGTCAATGTTCTCTGGAATGGGCACTGAGATGCTTACATAACTGTAGATAAGAAACACTGAGTGGCATTTGCAATGCATGGGATCTCCATGGTGGTGGGCATGTGACTCAGAGTGACATAGCGACAGAACAGTGATCCCAGAGCAGAGGTCCCCCATGTGTGTAGATGCTGAAACACCAAATGGTCTAAATCACGCTGGGTTCCATCCGCTACAGCAAGCGTCCCAATACAGACACAGACTCTGACACCTGCAACACCATGACAGGCGGTAGGGGTGCAAATACAGGTCACCAGCTTAAACTTGACAGATTTATCCACCAAAAGAGGCAGCTGGGACCCAAATACCAGAAGAACAGAAAGCCAAGACGAGGGCCATGACCCCAGAGGACAAAGCCATTTAATTGAAAGACATCATAACAGCAATACAGGGAGTGTGGGGAGCCTTTGAATCCAAGATCGACTCAGTCATATCAGAGGTGGCGCTGATAAGGGTGGATTTCCACAACCTCAGAGCCAGCGTGAAGGAAGCAGATGGTTCCTTAAAGGTGATCAAAGATGACTTGGCTTCACTCAAGGCGTAAGTACTCAGGGCCACTACGGCATCACCGGAAGCTAAGGTTGAGGACCCCGCTGCAATAATATTAGGATAATTGGGGTACTCAAGAAAACCAAAAGAGCGGTAGTAGACCGATTAGTGTAAGATTTGATCCTTAAACATTTGCTCAGCAAGGGCTCTTTAATTATTTCTCATTAGATCAAGCACACCGCACCCTGGGTGCGCCCTTCAAACCAGGTGCCCCCCACACCCCATTATTGCAAGGATTTTCAACCACAGAGACCATGACATAATCCTTTAGACAGCAAGATGTGCTCCCTCCTACACATAGATAATGCACGCATGGCACTCTTTCCTGACTTTACAATCCAACTGCAGAAATGACACCGCAGCTTCCTGAAGGTCAAATGAGCCCTAAAGGAACGGGAACTCAAATATTCAATGCTCTATCCTGCACAGCTCCAAGCGATTGCCCAGGACACAACCCATTACTTCCCCTCCCCAGAGGACACATGGGACTGGCTGGAGGGCTGGCAAAAAGTCAGCAATCAGGGGTGCCGAGGGTGACGGATAAAGCAGCAACGAGAAGATAGAAGTTCAAGTCTGTGGGCCCAGCTAGGTATGGAACGCCGTGAAAATCCCACTTCACTGAATGGAAAAACCCAGCAAGAGACGACCCGGGAACAAAATTCCGACTGCATGGCATTTATAGACTGGAGCCGTTGCTAAAATATCATGGTCTGAGAAAGACGAGGTGTCCCCTTCTGGTCAGCGGCATAGATGTGTCCCAACAGCAGCAGACTGGAAGCCGCATCTTATAACAGAGAGTACCTTGGTAACACCGCCTAATTTAGGGGACTGGGGGTGAATAACAGAGTTTGTGGGCCACTCCCCCGTTTATTCCAGTATTTAGTTATGATTTAATGGGCGATAGGGACTCTGCATTTTTGGAGAGCCAGGAAGTTCAGGGCCCGTTCAGCAGGGAGGCAGGTAGGGGAGTTCATTTGGTTGGGAATTGTTATTGGTTTATTGCAGTTGTTATCTTTCAGACAAGTCAGTACAATGGACAGGGTGTAGAGAAGAGGCAAAAGTACCTGACACACTCCAGGGCCCTGGCGGCTCATACACTCAGATGTAGCAACACACATTGGGGCTTACACTCCTCAAACCCAACCACATGGTGACACGAACACTGCGTGTTCTCTCCTGAAGTGTTAACGGTCTTTGGGACAAAATCAAAAGAGGGATAGTCCTCCAGTACCTCAAATGACATTCCCCAGATGTGGCGCTCCTACATAAAACCCACCTTCTGGGAATAACTATCGGGCGCTAGATAGATGGGGATACAGAATTATGGTACATGCAGGCTACACTGCTGCCTCCAGGGGAACAGGCATCCTGGTGAAAAAGTCTCTCCCCCGAGACGTTGGGCACACTTGATCAGACAATCAGGGTAGATACGCTGCCCTCTCTGGGACCTGGGAGTGAGCAGTAATCAACAACCTAGCGTTATATATTCCACCAGAGCTCCACGAGGGTACACTCTCTGTATTGAAAACACTAGCACTGGGACTCCCTCAGAGAGAACTTATAGTGGAAAGAGACATTACCGCCACCCTAAATGACGGTAATGAGCAGCAACCCCCCAGACAGGCAGCCCCCTCTAAGCAACCATAGGCTGACTTTCTGGCCATGCAGGGCCACATAGACGTGTTGCGAATTTGCCATCCAAATGAGCTTCAATTTACATTCTGCTCCGTGGCTAATAGCAGTCTCTCCCGTATAGACTACCTACTCATGCCAGCCCAGCAAATGGCGTGAGTACCAAAGGCCTTCCACTGGGCACGAGGAATATCAGACTAATCCCCTCTATCGATGGTCTATGGCCCTCACCAGTCCAAAAGTCAGAGGCAGATGGTAATAAGTCCATTGGACCTTAAAGTGCCAAGAGTTAAAATGGCTCTGTTGACGGCAACTAAGCACTATTTTGAAGAAAATGCCCATTCCGTAGCTTCAGCCAAATGATGTGCGAAGCATATAAAACAGTGATCAAAGGAGTAGGACTTTCTGAGATGCTAGACCAAAAAAGAGAAAAATGGGCATAAGCAGAAACCCTGGAGTGGGAGATCGTTACATTAGAAGTAATCCCGCCTGATCAACAGGAGGCTGACATGACCCATAAGCTAATGCTCAAACTCAGCGTAGTGCGTGTTGCATTTGTAGGGAGTGGAAGCATTCCGAAGGAGCTAGTTCATACTCCTCTTGTAGTTCACCAAAGGTCTTGATGGCAGTGCGTGGCCAAAGGTCACCGATCCTTGATATGCCAATAAAATCCCACTTAGCGAACCCTGGGAGATCTCCCAGAGTCCCCAGTGTCTCAGAGTCCCAGAGCGGGGAGGCTTGGGTCAGGGTTCCGCTCCAACCCAGAGTTCTGTGTGTGGTGTGCCAGTACTTAATGGTCACTGACATGGTATGAGCTTGTGTGGCAATCGGGGGAGGAATATAGGGCCGCAGGTAACCCCAGGTTGGGGCAGCTTCCCGTCCATTTGTTAGGTGAGTTCATCTTGTGGTGTGTGCATCCAACAGTTGATCAATGTCAACTGTGCGGCACAATAGTATTCCTTTGTGCTGGGGAGGGTGATCCCCGTTCTATACAAGGGCCCATAAATTCGCTATCTACCCCTCTATAGTAGTGCAGGGGGACCTTATATGGGTGTTGTGGAGGACATTCAAGAAGTGTGGCAATGCCATCATTTTAAAGAGGGCAGCTCTTCCCAGTGCTGATAGTGGCAATGTTCTCCAGTGTTGTATATCTAGATTAAGTCACTCCAGGAGGGGGAACAAGTTGTGAGTGAAGTAGCTAGTGGGATCATTTGTTACATGTATGCCCAGGGCTCGAAAAATCTATTCGACCACTCGATATGGCGAGATTTATTTTTTTAAGTTGAGCTATTTTTAGATCCTACTCACCCTTTCTGGTGAGCCGACAAAGAACAGGTGTTGTGTGCAGTCAGAAACTGAATAAGCAGTTAAGATGCCTTTAAATCTTATTCTTTCCTATTTGCTCTGTGTTCAGAGACAGAGGTCAAAAGTCAGCTTGTCTTCTTACAATGCAAATACTTTTCCTTGTGACTGCAGAATTCCAGGATTTTGTAAGGTGAACTGTCCGACCTAAATGAAATGAAAGGCTGTTGGTATCAGGTTTTTCCTATCTCACAACATTTATATAACTAAGTCAAATTTACAAACATTTCAAAATATATGTCAGTAGCTGTGAAAGACCATTTTTTGTACTTCTATGTGATGAAAAAAATATTTTAGTAAGATGAAAAAAGGCAGAACAGTCTACATGGTGATGTGCAAATGATAAATGTTTTCTGAACCCAGTTTTCACAGATTATTGTTAATACATTATATAGTTTTATCAGTAAAGATGCAAATTAGTGGGAAGGTTTTTGGACATTTCTAGAAATTTACTGCCTGTAAATGACAGTGTGCTACCACATCATGCTTTAGTAATATATTTATTAAAAGTGAGTTTTTGCATGGACCATGTGCACCCTATATGTTGGCAAAATTTATTATACATGAGCAAACGTTTAGTGTATTTAATCAAACAAAAGAGGATTTTTTTTACAGCAGAAATGCTGAACTCCCATATTTGAAGGTTCACTCATATGTGAGAATAAAGAAAAAGGTGCTGTAAAATACAATATTTGCCTAGGATCGCACAAATTGAGACCCGTGTCAGTTTTGGAAAAGGGCTTAGGTTTTGTACCTACCCCAAAAGAAGACCAGTTCCGGCTAAATTGCGAAATTTCAGCAATGTTTAGGAAGGTACGTTTACACTTCTTCTTTAAGGATCGTATCCCCTCGATACCCCTGGGTGATACGAATTTAAGGAATCCGTCATCCTTCATGCCTCCGTCCACTTCTGTTCCAACAGAAGTTCTAACCTTTGAGAAGGCGATACGGCATGAATTACAGCATCTTTTACCTACTCGTCCTTTTCAGAATATGTCTAGATTAGAAAGAACAGCCATTAGTTCTTTATCTTCGAATCCTGACATTACCATCAAACCTGCGGATAAAGGAGGTGCTATTGTGATACTCGATACCACCTTCTATAGACAAGAATGCCTGAGACTCCTAAGTGATGATACATACTACGAACCTATTAATGTTGATCCTACAGCCCGCCTTCAACACATCATTCGTGGAATGATTAGCGAAGCAGAATTAGCAGGTTGGATCACACAACAGGAAGCCAAATTCCTTGACACCAAAGAACCTAGGGTGCCATACTTCTACTGTCTCCCCAAAATTCATAAGGGCACCCCCCCTCCAGGCCGACCGATTGTATCAGGGATAGGATCCCTGTTGGAACCTCTCTCTAAATTTTGCGATTTCTTCTTTAAACCTATTGTACAACAAACTTCCACTTTCCTAAAAGACACTAAGGATACTCTTGTCCTTTTAGATCACATTAACACTACAGGCTTAACGGATATGTTAATTTGTCTTGACGTTGAAGCCCTATATACTAACATACCCCAGGAAGCTACACTTACAGCAGTACAAGACACATTGATGTCCACTCCCTGGACTCGCAATACCCCCATCAGTTTTATAATGCAATGTGCGAGCCTGGCCCTTAAAGAAAATTTCTTCCAATTTGAAGATAACTTATATCACCAGGTACAAGGTACATCTATGGGCAGCACTTTTGCACCGAGTCTGGCTTGTCTGTATATGTACACCTTCGAACAAAACAACATACTGGTTCCTACTCAACCCTTCTTTTCCAACATCAGACTGTGGCGTCGTTATATTGACGACATACTAGTGGTTTGGAAAGGAGATGTGGATCAAGTTAAAGCCTTCATCCAGTGGATTAATACTCTTGATGTGCATCTTCGCTTCAGTGCTGAATATTCTGACAAAGAAGTTTCCTTTTTAGATCTACGGATCATACTTACAGATGGAGTACTACATTCATCCATCTTTCACAAACCCACTGACAGGAATAGTCTCCTGCTCTACGACAGTCACCACCCTAAATCCTTAAGGAACAATCTTCCATTCGGCCAATTCTTAAGGACAAGACGTAACTGTTCTGATTTGGCTGATTTTCATACACAGGCAGATATTTTGAGTCAAAAACTTAAAGAGCGGAACTATCCCAACTCTGTTATAAAACAGGCTAAGAAGAGAACTAAGAATATCCCAAGGGATACATTGCTAGCCACCAATGTCCGAGAACCACTAACCAGACTGACATGTGTCACTACCTTTACTCCTCTGAGTAACCGTGTCAAGAAGGTCATTTTGAGACACTGGAGTATCCTGAACAGTTCGGGAGAATCCCTAGAACGTCCTCTTTTTGCTTTCAAAAGAACTCAAAACATTAGAGATTTACTAGTCCATACCAGACCTGTTGTGCCAAAACCTAGAGAATTGATAAAGACACGTTGGCTGGGGGTCAGGGGACATCATCCTTGTGGTGGGTGTAATGTTTGTTCATTTACCACTACCACCCAAGAATTAGATTTGGGAGAACCCTATACCTGGCAGTTAAGGATACATACCAATTGCCGTACTAAGAATTGTATCTACATGATCACTTGCCCGTGTAAACTACGATACATAGGGATGACCACTAGGATGATCAAGATTCGGATAAATGAACATCGCAGTACTATTAGATGTCAGAGGTCCTCCACAAAATTGACGAAACATTACATTGATTTACATCACACCCCTAATGATCTCAGGTGGGTTATACTTGAGACCATCAGAGACCAAAGAGAATCCACAAACCGCCTTTTTGAAAATGAGCAACGTTGGGTCTATCGACTTAAGACACATATTATAGGACTTAATGATGACATACCATGGACAGACTTTGTGCATCGATCATGATTAAGGAATCTCTTGACCAGGTTTAAGTACACTCACTACTGGTTGTGGCTATTCCATCTCTTTCCATAGATTTTATGCTTATTTAAGTCTGAGCAATTTGCCTCTTAATCCCATTCTTTTTTCCGATACATATATTTGAGCCTTAGTTCTGTGTCTTTTAAATTGGTTTTCTGTAACACTAAGATGGCCGACCCCTTTCTTCCTTTTTTTGGGGCTTACATGATGGAGTCCCTCTTTAATTTCTATCCCACTGCTGGACCTAACACAAGATGGCCGCCATTTCTGTCCTCTTTCTATGCTGAGGCTTGAAAATATTTAGCCCAGCCTACCGGGTGTTCTTTCCTATTCCAGGAACACCGAGACGGGGCAGGTGATGCCGCAAACTTCAGACAGGTCCCAAGTAAGTGGATGGTAATATTGTTGGGTGTTTAGATGGGAATCCTTAGGATCATTTCACGTTACTTTGGGAAAAGGCAGTTATATACCCTTTGATTTGGTCTTTTGTTGTTTACACGCATTTCCCACCACGAACACTCGTGTGTAGACACTGCCGCTGCATACTTGGCTACAGCGTTTTTGAGCACGTTATATATACTTATACATATATGTGTCTATGACATTCCTTATATATGCTGTCAACATCTGCAATCAGCACACCACGTATTTTACGTTTATTTGATGTTTTCTCAGCTAAGTGAACTTTAAAAACCTGGTCAGTCAGAATATGTGTACCATCCTGCTACATTTGATTATGGGACACGTGAATGTTTGGCAAACGCTATATCCCTCAACTTCCCGGTATTACTGTTTTTGTCTTTCTCCCTAAATACAATCTGATAATTGAACTCACGCATTTAGCTCAGTAGGACCTCCGTTACTTGGTGCTTTACCTGATGCGGCCCATCCACTAGTATGAGGAGGGTAAGCATTTATTTCATCATTATTTTCACATTGATTTACACGTTGATCCACAGTGGGCATACTTTACCTATGTGTGGATTTGCACAGAGCACATTGCTGTTGATATTGTGCATGTGAATAATGTGTTGTTCTTTTTGTTTGTTATTCTTCTCATTTCAGGTCCCTGCATTGTACTAATATTCCTTATTATAGGTTATATTTACACATAGGATTAGGTAGTTTAGGTCCTGAAGAATCGCGTTAGATCCATAGGACATCAATAGCGAGAAACATGTTGACCTTCTGGTGAATCGTACAGGGGATCCTGTGCGTACAATTCCTAACCTCAAATTGAGTGAGGAAGTGAATAATATTTTGGGGAGCGTAGACCTTGTTCTTTTCTCTCCCCGCTCTTTGGTTTTAATCATGACAGTGGTTGGATTATTTAATAAAATTTGCCTAACCTCTAGTTATTTTTAAATATAATTTTTCCAATCCTATACCCTATTCTTTCTAAACCGGGCATATATCTCAAAAGATCTCCGGCAAAGAGCCCCCCTTGAGGGGCCCGTCAGGCATTGCAGCGCCGGCCTGACGTGGAGCAAAGCCCGAGGATGAAGCATGTCACCTTTGGTGAGTGAGGGCTCTTGTTCCAAAATAATTAATTTTCCAGGGACCTGGCTTTCTTTCTTCTTTCTTCTCTCTTTTTTACGATCTTTTCCTTAGATCAGGACCCAATGTGGTTTTCCTGATTATACTTACGTTGTGGAACTGTGTATACCTTGTTTTTGTACATGTATTGGGAGCTCTATACACAGGACCAGGATTTTTCTATCCAAATCTCCCTTTTTCCAAACCCCTCTTTTAGTTGGTTTTTGACAAGTACATTACAGTTAGGTCAATTAGATTATTCAAGATACTCGACCTGCTGGCCTAGTAACATTTTAATGATTTTTCGAGGCCTGATGCCGAAGTATTTAAAGCTGTCAGTTTTGGTTTTGACAGGGCACCCCCTGGGTAGGAGGGAGTATTCCATTTGATGATATAGAGTAACAACTTCGTCCAGTTGATTGCATACCCCAAATACTGCCCGAATAGGGTTGTTATATGCATTAAGCAATCCAGGGAGGCAGAAGGCTTCATGATGTACAGTTGTATATCATCTGCGTACAATGTTATTCTATCCTCCCAATTGCCGTCCCAGGCGATCCCTGTAACTAGGGGGACCATCTGCACCCACATCGCTAGCAGCTCGAGGGCCAAAGTGGGCAACCTTGCCATCTTCCCAGTCGAAGGGTGAACGTCTTTGACTGTGCTTCATTCATCACTACTTGAGCTTGTGGGGAGGAATAGAGGAGTCGCACCCATGATCTAAAATGGGGGGCCAAAGTGCATTTGTTCCAATACTGTGAATAGACATGGCCATTCAACAGTGTCGAAGGCCATTCAGGCATCCAGGGAAAGAATTGTGGAATAATCATGAAGAGATTCAGCCTGGGCTAGTATGCCATGTACTCTCCTGAGATTGAAGGCTGTGCTCCGTCGCAGCATAAATCTGGACTGGTCGGGGTGAATCAGTGTGGATATGATGGACAAGGCTGGAAGCCAATATCTTGCCCAATATCTTAACCTCAACATAATGCATGCATTGCGCCACTTTGTAAATATGGTGTGCGTAAAAAGCCACTTTAGCACCGCCTTAGCTTAAACAAATGATGCTATGGTGGCACTAGGGCCTCTTAAATCAGGCCCTTTGTTCTGCAGGCCTCACTTGGTTCTTTATTTAAGCCCATGCTCCACTGTTGTCTGCCTGGACTTGTGACTTTGTCAGAGTCCGATGCAACCAGATGGCCACAGCTGGCTCTGTGCTTTAAGGCACTATTTTCACTTAAATGTTTAAAATTGTATACTGTTTCTCCTGATTGGGTATTTTTGTTTTGGTCTCAAGTAATTATTACATTTTACGATTTTTTTCTAAATTGGGGTGCAATTTTCCTTTTGTTGCATTTTCAGGTTATCATTGTTTCAAGTGCGGCATAAATACTTTACACATAGCCTCTAAGTTAAACCTGACTGCTTTGTATCAAGCTGCCAGAGGGTTAAGCACACGTTAATTTGGGGTTGCTTGTGACTTCACCCTAACAAGAATTGTGGTTGCTGCTTGAGTAAGGTTTCACCCATTTCAACTAGTAACCCAATTTCCTACAGCCAACCAGACAAATTTTTATTGCTGGTTGCTCTGAGAAGATTAAGGTACATAGAAGGATGGTGATGGGGATGTATTGTCTTTCCATCCAGAAATATAATTTGGTCAGCGCATGTTGTTGCCAGTCACAAGTGCCCAAATGGCCTTGGTCAGGAATGTACAAATCTCCCACACTCTCTTACCATTATATTATGTCTTTCATACTAGTGGAAGGACAATCAAGACAAACATACAATGTGCAGCAAATACTCACATGTATCTTTGTTTCTCACAGGAATTTTCTGTCTACAATACACAACAGTTAAGAAAACATTAGACATGCCATACATTGTTTGGTAAGGAACTCCTCTTATGCAGAAAATAGTGATGTACAGCAAACAGTGAGGCTTTGCACACACATGTAATGGTGAAGGATCTCAGTAACGACTGGTACTACCATCTTTACCCTGCATTTTCCAGGATCCCAGAGAATAGGAAAATAAGAACGCAATCATTTACTTATAGTCGACCTTTCTAAGGCCAGGATATTTGCTTTTATGGAAAATGTAGTATTTATTTGCAAACACAAAGTATATGTTGGATTTGGTTCAGGTTCACCTCCAGACTTTGTTCCTTCATTTTTCCTGTATTCTAAGCCCATCTTCATTGGTTTTTAGGACTCTGTGCACTTTATCACTGCTAACCAGTGCTAATTTGCTTGTGCTCTCTCCTTTAAACATGGTAAAATTAGCTATCCAATTGGCACATTAAATTGACCCACTAAAGTGGTACTACATGTACCGAAAGCCTGTAAATTAAATGTCACTAGTGGGCCCACCACACTTATTGTGCTATGCACTTAAGTAGCCCTTTTACACATGTCTCAAGCCTACCATTGCAGCCTGAATGCAATTTTAAATTGCCAACTCGATTTGTCAAAATAATCCCTTTGCCGAGCCTTAAAGTCCTGTTTTATTACATATCTGGCTTAGAAAAGGGGTCATTGCTATTAAAGGTTGGACATGTACATTTAAGTTTTAGAAATCCTGGTACTGAAAAACTCCTAAATTCATTTTTCACCACAGTGAGGCTGACCTCTCACATAAAATAGCATTGGGTTGCCTTATTACATTTATTAAGAGCTAACGTTTGATTGGGAACAGGTGAACATTTTTCTTTGCTATTTAAGAAATTGTTATTTAAGCCCCTCTTTAATGGTAAAGTCGGATTTTAAGTTACAATTTTGAAATGCCACTTTTAGAAGCTGGCATTTTCCTGCCCTATCTGATGCCTGCTGCCAAATTCTGAGTCACATGACTGGGTGTAGTTGTCAGTTGGGCTTTGTTTGTTCCTTTCAGATAGCCACACAATAGAGGGATAAGGTGTGCCTGGATGGACCATCACTGGCAGGATGGCGGAGAAGAGCTGGGCACATCTCCACTTGCAAATTAATAGGCTAGGGGCTGCCTTCATACAAAGGACTTGTCACAACACCTTTGTTCATGTAGCCAGCCTGGACCCAGGGGAGGCAGGAAACTCTAAGCACTTCAAAGGAAACTCTCTAGAAACGTTCCCTACTTCAAAGAAGGCACCAGGTACAAATATAGGACCCTCAGTCCCACTCTTCAGTTCACTTTCTCGACCTGAAGAAAGATGTTCAGTGGTCTGTATGTATCTATGGCCTTCTGTAAACATCAGAAGACTGCTTTGCTGCACCTGGAAGGAGTAATTTGCTGCTCAAGCCTACATAGCACTCTCAGGGGCCTGAACTGTGGCTTGAGCCCTTGGTAGACATGATAGCCTTAGGGTGGTCTTCCCTCCAACATTTTACCTACTTCTCTCCATTTTCTGAACTCATTTTTGCTGGCTTTAGGACTCTGTGGACTTTACCATTGCTAACCAGTGCTAAGGTGCTTGTGCTGTCTCCCCTAAAACACGGTAATACTGGCTCATACCTAATTAGCATATTTAATTTACTTATAAGTCCCTAGTAAAGTGCACCTCATGTGTCCAGGGCCTGTACATTAAATGCTACCAGTGGGCCTACAGCACTGATTGTGCCACCCACCTAAGCAGCCCCTTAACCATGCCTCGGGCCTGCCATTGCAGAGTACATTCATGCAGTTTTACACTGCCATTTCAACCTGGCAAGATAAACCTCTTGCCAGGCCTCAACCTTCCACTCCTGAGATAGGCCCTACGTGACCCACAGGGTAGAGTGCTATGTTTTTCAAAGGCAGGACATGTACTTTGAAGTTTTACATTCCAACTTTGTTTTTCAATACTGCAAGGCCTATCTGTTCCATAGGATAACATTGGGATTACCTTATTACATCTCAAAAGTGTAATTCATAATCAAGAAGAGATAAGTTTGTTAAGTGTGGTGTCTCTGGGCTTGCAATTTAAATCACAACTGGTGAAGTCAGATTTTAAATTGTAGTTCTTTAAATGCCAATTGTAGAAAGTTGGCATTTTCTTTAACCCTTTAGTGCCTACTGCCTGTCTCCAATACACGTCTGGGGTGGGGTGACAGCTGGGCTTGTGCAGTTCTTCTAGACAGTCACACACAAAGGGAGCTCAGTGTGGCTAATAAGACATCAACATCCTGATGGGCCATCTAGGTAGGATGAGTGGGAGGGGCTGACTCACCTGAAAGGGCAGTGTCCTGCCACAATCAAGGAGCTACATACTTCCATGTAGTGAGTCTGGAGCCAGGGCAGGAAGGGAAGGTTCTTAATGCACTTGGGTATAAGTATTGAACCTCTGACACCACCAGCTCAGTACACTTCTGGACCTGTGGATACTCAGACACAAAGAAGGACTGCTGTGCTTCTATAAGGACTGCCACTTTGTTGAGCTGCTACTCTGCTGGACTCCTGCTTTGCTGAGGTGACCTGCTGCCTGCTGCCAACTTGCCTGGGAATGAGAAGTACTGGACCTGAATATCTCCAACCCAGGACCAAAGTGAATCTAAGGGCTTGTTAGATTGCCTCCTGTTTCGAAGTCTCAGGGACATCACAGACTTCCCTTCTATCTACAAACTGCACCTGTTGTGGCACAGGCACTCACCTGAAATGCAGATTGTCTGCAAGGGTGATAACTGTTCTCCTGACCTCCTGAGACACCTCTCTGTGCTGCTGATTCATACCAGGAGTCCTGCAGGTGTCCCAAAAGGGAAATGGATTTGGAAGAAAGAGAAATAAAACACCTCAATCCTTGCCACCAGATCCAGGCTTGTGTCCGGGTTTTCAGATAATGGAAGATTGTCCGCGTAACCTTTGGGGGGAACGGTTCTCTGAGATGCTTTTTTGAGATGGACAAAAAGAAGCAGAATATTAACACTGCTATGGGCCACAGGAAGACTGCCAACACAAACAACATACATTGGAACATGCACTGATCACTTTTGTAATAAACACATACCATCCGGTAATCTCAGTGCATTTACCTGGTAATCTCAGCAACTCTTGATAGCTCTCTCCTCTCTTGGATTAGTGTGTGAAAATTAAAGGAATCTGAATGTCCCAAAACTGTTTAGGTAGTTCACCAAGTCTCTTGTGTTGATCTGACACTTTCTAAATAATTGGCGTATTAATCCACTGCACAAACGAGTAATACATTACCATATAGTGAAATAACAAACATCGGTATTCTCAGTACAGGGTTGTGAAAAAACAACTTGCAGATACAGAAACCCATGAACAATCGGAAGTCTGTGATGCCACACTTCACACTCACAAAACAAATCTTGTCATGGCCCCTGGGCTAGTAATGTGAAATTATCCTTATCAATGCCCCTGTGCATTAAAAAAGGCTTTCAAAGTAGACAAGCACAAAAGAAGGCTTGCATGAGTTAAGTGTCAAAGTCTGCACCAACATGAAACAAAAGATAAATCCCACAAAACAACTCCCAGGCAGAGGGCTTCCACCTAGCTGACAGATAAAAGTTTCTGCTCAGCTGGATCTCAGTGAAGCTTCTGCTGAAGGGAAGTTAGGAGGTCAGCAGGTGGGGCTGGAGGGAATTGTTGTGCTCTGAAGGCCTTCCCAGCAAGACAGGTAAGATAGGGAAGCAAAGTCATGCACGAGGCAAGAGTATTTCAAGCCCTCATGACTCATGCTTGAAAGCAAAAGGCAGTTGTTTCCTGAAGGCCTCAGGGGGGTGGGGTTGCCTGATAACCAGTAAACAACAAGTTTTTAAGGCACAAGGTACTTGACAAAACTTCATGGGATAAACAAAATAAAACAAACGCTGGTAGTAGCAAATATGTAAATACAGCCTTTGCACACAATGTAACAAGCACTGGCAAAATCATGTATCCACAGTTGTACAGTGAGATTACAGACAGCTTAGTGGCGCAATACACACATGGTTAAACAACGTCCCTGACGATGCTGGTAGATTAGGCAGAGTTTTTGGGGTGGTGTTAGGGCCCTGACAGACCCCCCCCCACCAAAGCTCATTAGAGGGGGCAGGGTTTGGTCAGATTATGGAGATGGAACAGGTGAAGAAGGCGGGGAGCATGGATGGCAGAAGCGGGATCCCAGGAATTGTCCTCAGGTCTTTAACCTTTCCAGAAGAGTAGGTAATGTAAGACCCCCCAGATGCATTTGGAATTCAGGACCATGGTGACTTCAAACTCCCAGTGGGTATTAACCTTGATCCGAGGCAGGGATAGCATAGGGCGTGTGGTAATGGAGTAGGGGCGGAGAAGGGAGACGTGAAAACTGGTTATATTTTCATATCATTGGGTGATATCAGTTGCATAGCCACAGGGTTTATTAATCTGGAAATTGTGAAAGGGCCAAGAAAGCGTGGATTTTGTTTTTTGGACCCTGTCTTTTGTAGATTCTTGGTGGATAACCAGACCTGATCTTCTATCTGATATGTAGAGGCTGGTGTTCTAGGTTTATCTGAGAGCTTTTTAACTTGTGCCTGATAGCTTTTTAGATGACAGTGAGCATTGAGTTGAATGTTGTAAATTGTGGCATGATGTTCTTGGGACTGTCACTGTCACTGTTACTGAAGTGTCCACTACAGGGAGCATCCAAGGGTGGAGACCAAACAGGCAGTAGAAAGGAGATTTTCTGATAGCTGCAAGAATGCTATTATTATAAACAAACTCCATGAGAGGCAAGGTCTTATCTCACTCTGTGGACCAAATGGAGATCAGACATTTCAGAATCTGTTCTAATGATTAGTTGGTACATTCAGTCTGGCCATCCATCTCTGGGTGATATGCAGAGGACAGACAAATGTCTATTCATAATGAGGAACAGAAACTTCGCCGGAAGTGAGAGATAAATTAAGGCCCACAGTTGAACACTAATGACAAGTGTACATTATGTAATCGCAGGATATGCTGTATGAACAGATCTGATAGTTCTCAGGCTGAAGGGAGTTTTTTCAGGGGTATAAAATAGCCCATTTTGGTCAGGTAATCTACCACTGCCCAAATAACAGAGTATTCATTATAAGGTGGGAGATCCGTAATTAGATCCATGATAATGGGATGTCATGGAGTTGGTGGGATTGGCATAGGTTTCAGATGACCAGTAAGAGAAGTATGCAGAGTTTTAGCTTGGATACAGGTAGGAGAGTTCTGGATTTAATCTTTGACATCTTGTGGAAAGGTAGGCCACCAGAAATGTCGTTGACACAAGTCTAATGTCTTTTTCTCCCCGAGATGACCAGCAAGAATGGAATCATGTCCCCAATGTAATACAGTGCTCGTAGGTCTTGTGAGGTAACAAAAAGTTGGTCTGTGTGATAAGATAACCCCATGTATTTGGTGATGCAGAGAGGGTAAGAACCAGTGTCTTTTGCTGCACATAGTTGAGTAAGAAACCTGTGGGAAGAACATATAGCTACAATTCTGTCGGGTGAGATGATAGGTCTAGCATCTTCAATGTTTTGGTCAGGTGAAGAAAAACCCCATCTTGAAAGAATATATGCCTTTAGTTGGGCACTCCTTGGTCTGTTTTTGATGACGAAATCAAATTAATTGAAAAATAGTTGCCAGCAGAGATGTCGTGGAGTTAAGGTTTTAGTGGCTTGAAAAAATTGAAGGTTATGGTGATCGGTGTAAATGGTAACTGTGTGTCTTGCACTCAAAAGATGATGGTGCCATTCTTGAAATGCAAGCTTAATAGCTAAGATCTCTTGTTCTGCCACAGTGTAATTCAGTTCAGCTGGTAGCAGCTTCTTGGAGAAGAATGCTACCAGGTGAAATTGCCCAGACTCAGAATCTGAATGGGAGAGAACCCCACCCACCGTTACCTGGAATGCGTCCTCTTCTACTAAGAATTGCTGGGATGGATCAGGTTGGCGGAGGATTGGGGCATCTGTAAAGGCCTTTTTAAGTGACTGAAGCCTTTTTCTGTTTGAGAGTCCCAAAGAAAACAAAAACCTTGTTTCAGCAGGCGTGTGATTGGTGACACAACTGTAGAGAAGTGGGGGATAAAGAGCCTATAGAAATTAGCAAAGCCAGGAAAGCGATGGATTTCCTTGATTTATTGTGGGGCTTCCCAGTTTACAATGGCCTGTACCTTGGTTTTGTCCATAGCAATCCCACCAGAAGAAATGAGATATCCCCAAAATTCAATAGTTCTGGGGTTAAACACACACTTCTCTAATTTCACAAATAAGTGGCTTTTGCGTAATTTCTGGCGAACTGCTCGTACATGAGGGGAAAAGATCAAAATGCAATCAATGTAAACAATTGGACAGATATCAAGGAACTCTTGTAGCACCTTTTAGTAAAAAATTGGAAGGCAGCGGGAGCATTACATAGACCAAAGGGCATCACTTTGTATTCAAACAGCCCAAATTTGGTCCGGAGCGCTGTGTTCCATTCCATTCACCTCTCTAAAACACGGATCAAGTAGTAGGCCCCCTCTGGTCATGTTTGATGAAGATGGTGGAGCTCTGTACTTGATCTAATAAGACTGGCATTAGTGGGAGAGAGTCGCATTTTTTGATAGTTACCTTGTTAATTGCATGGTGATCTATGCAGGTGCGCAATTCACCATTCTTCTCAGGCACAAAAAACAAAGGCGACAATACTGGTGACGTAGAGTGACGGATAAAACCTTTGTCCGATAAATCATCAAGATAAGTGCAGAGGTGTTGGGTTTCTGCCTCAGACAGAGCATATACTCTGCTATACAGAAATGTAGCTCCAGGGATCAAGTCAATATGGCAATCTTAAGATCTGTGTGATGGTAACTTGGTGACCTGTTGCTCACAGAAGACATCATGAAAATCCCGGTAGGGTCAAGGTACTATTGGTAAGCCAGGGACAGAAGCAACAAGAGTGGACGCACAATGTAAGGGTTTTGCCAGTTTTGGTGGTTCCTGATAGCAGGAATGTCAGCAGTGCTTAGACTGTCCTGGCTAACCAGTCTATATTTGGGTTGTGTACCTGGAGCCATGGGATTCCCGAAATGGCACCAAAAACTGGAGTGTCAATGAGATCACATAGGATCTCCTCAGAATGGTTATTGGCACAAATCATGATTAAAGGACCAGTTTGATGGTTGAGAAGTCCTGACAATATTTTTGAACCATTAACACCTCTCACTGGTTCAGGGGTGACCTTGTTAACCATAGGGATCCCCAAGGTCTCAGCAAGGTCAAAATACAAGAAATGCCCTGTGACTCCTGAGTCAAGTAAAATTGGAAGGACTTTCCATATTTCACTAATGGGGCTTCTCGATAAGAGGTAATTTTCTACCTGTTTGGAATTTTCTGACCTACTAATTGCGCCTACCACTTTCTTGGATGAGCTGGACTTATTTGTATATTTGTATATTCTCAAGCAAAATGCCCAGGTTTGCCACAGAATAGGCAAAGATTCAACTTTCTTCTACGTTCCTTTTTTTACTTGGACAAAGGTCCTCACACCCCTCCAAATTGCAAGAGTTCTGAGGAGTCATGAGTAAGAGTGGTTGGTTCTTTCTCTTCTGGCTTGACTACCACTATGCTGGTTTTGCCACATGATTTCTAATCTCTTCTTTTTCCAAGAAGGTTATCTAAATGAACCGCGAGGTCAATAAACTTTGAACACTCACTAGGCAGGTTGACTATCTGAGCTAGGACATCCTTAAGTTCATCACAAAGACCACATTAGAAGATAGAGGTACATTTTTCTTCAGGCCACTCAGTCTTACCAATCATGCAATAAGAAGAGCTGATGTAAGTAAAATAATCCCTTGTAATAAGCTGTATATTTCTAAAATGTGTAAATAGCATATTTTGGAATACTTGCAGAATTTATGTGGAAGGTTTTGTTCAATGCAATTAAAATGCACATTTGTTATGAAAATCAAGGTTTGCGTCAATTTGGAGAGGAGCTGTGAACAATTAAAAAATGACAGTTAAAATAATATAGTGTGTGGATTATATTAGAAAATGTATCAATATATGATATATCAGGGATAAAGTACCACCTGCCTTATAGTATAAGGATACTGCAGTTCATTGAGGAGTTCCATAAGCATATAGAGGAATGAGGCCAAATGACATGTTATGGGGGTACTTTATTTCATATAATACATGGTCACAACATTACCTTTGCCACAAACCAAAAGCATGTTTACAAACATGAAGAATAAAAATAAAACCTCTAGTGCAACATTAAACACATCAAAAATATGTTAGATATTTATTGCAAACTGATATTAGAAACAATTCAATTTGTCAGCTGTTAAAAATAAAAGTTGCAGTAGCTCAGAATGTGTAGAAACATGCAGAAAGATTCTAGCTTTTCTCTATCTAAGGAGTGCAAAAAATAATAAATGTTCTATCTCTGCTTATCATTGTAAGTAATTAAAATAGAGCAGGAGAAAGAAAACCACCATTCCATTTTAGTTGTTTTTAACAGCTGCTTTGATTATGCTTGTGGCCTGACCTGCCTTTCCCCATTGTTGCTGGCTCTGGCAGCAGGCATTGTGACACCAGAATGTCACTGTACTAAGTTATAATTGTTGAGTTCTGACATCTTTTCGTTATAATCGGTGACTGGGTGCATCACAAGTCACAGTTTATAAAGAAATTAGAGAATGGCAAATTTACAGGGATTACAGAATCCAATGTATAATAATTTAATTCATACCAACATGTGACTAATCCACCAAAGAGTAGTACAACAATGTGAATGTGATAACCAAGTGAAATTGTATTCAAATTAAGATATTTCATGATAAAGGTGTGATAGGTAAACATGACTAAAGTTTTAATTTCAGAAAAAAGGTGTAAATGATCCAATAAAAAGTACCATGGTGGATGAGATTTTTAAGGGCCCATTAAAGTTTATTTTGAGAACATGTCTAAAATACAAATAACACTCAGACGAAAAATGTGTTGATAAAATTGTCCCACAAGTCAATGTTGGACTTTCACAGGAGGAAACTACTTGTGCCTCTTGGTGGTAGTTGTAACAGGATCCTCTCCCACTGGCCCTAATGATTGGCTCCTCCCCAAGTTGACTTTTGGATAAACAGTTGCAGAGTTAGAGGTGATAGCAGGTGAGGTGTCTCCTGGGGTTGCAGGGCCTCCCTCACCACGGAAGAGGCTGGAGTACGTTGCTCAGATGTTGTGGGTCCATGTAAAGGGGTAGACGACTCACGTATAGCCCGGCACATGACCCTAAACCCATCCTACACCACCATAGACAAGGAGCACAAGACAGAAATGTACCTCTCAATAAAGGTATTGTGCTCCCTCTGCAACTGCTTAATGTCACCTATGAGGTCTTTGCTGTCTCTGAGGAGCTCAATGGCATGGGCCCACCTGCTCTTCATGCTGGGAGGCTGCTCCAATAATGTTTTGGCTCATAGTTTCCCTAAATTTATTGATATCCGTGGCCTCACTCTGCTATCCACATGGGAGCCTCCCACTAGCCGCACTGCCCCGGGCAGAGTTAGCACCATACAGTGGGTCCTGACTCAGCTGCAGTTATTTGTGTAAGAGTTGTAGCTGCCAAAACCGGAGCCTTTGCTGGAGTGCACACTGCAGATGTTGACTGGGATAGTGGGCCACACAGAGCAATGACAACTGCTGGCTGTTGTCAAGGGGGAGACAAAACAAGGGTGGTATAAGTAGTGGTAGGCAGAGTGAAGCTCGCCATAGCAGCCTGCACAGACACAGCTGACAGACCACGCTGTTCCTCTTCCAGATCAGGACCGGCAGGACTTGTGTCTCCATTGAAGCCTTCTGCAGCAGTCTGGACAGTGATAGGAGTTGGGATGGTGAATTCAAACCTTTCAGCACTTGAAGCTGGTCCTACAATATGAGATGGCATGATGAGTGTCTCAGCCTTTTTGTACTCATAATGAATGCTTACACCTTTAAACAGGTGAAGACTAGTTTGTAGAAATATACATTTTTAGAATGTTAAAGGAGATGAGAGTTTATTACCAACTTTAACAAAGTATGATGAAGTAACATGGTCTGCATTTATATCATATTATACTTGTAGATGTTCTGGCTAGAGTGATATCCAGTCCTTTATCATGTGAAGCTGGCTAACTCAACCATATATTATTTCATGTCTCTGAACTACATCTTAATAAATTAGCCTTTATATGACATGATACATAGGTCCTGATTAATACTTTTTTAGTGCTGCATTATCATTTTTTTACGCGAATGCAGCGCAAACTTACAAAATACAATTGTATTTGTAAGTTTGAGCCACTTTTGCGTCAATAAATGATGATAATGCGGCGCAAAGAAAGTATAAAAAAAGGTCTACAATGCAGCAAACACATACATAAAAAAGGTTAGACAATGTGAGAGTGACACCACAAATACAAGTAACCCTCCTTAAAGTATGTCCCTTTTGAATATTGGGAACATGGATTATTTTAAAAACATGACCCTTGAATAGATCCGTTATGAGTCCAAGATAGACTATAATGAGAATGGCACCACATCAACCGATAATATGTATTAGAAAATATTATGGCAGCTGTAGTCATTGTCCACTACTGGTGTAGCTGCTATTGTGTACTACACTGAGCAATGACTCCATGTTGCATATTGTGAGATTGAAATGCAATTTATAAACTGCACCTACCGGCTGCAATGGAAGGCTTGAGGCATGTATCAAGGGCTAATGAAGTGGGTGGCACAATACATGATGCAGGTTCACTAGTAGCATTTAATTTAAAGGTCCAGGGTACCTGTATTACTACTTACAAATATATAAAATGTGGCAATTGTGTCTAAGGCAATTTTTTAACCATGTTTAAACGAGAGAGCACAAGCACTTGCATGGTGATTACCAGTGGTAAAGTGCACAGAGTCCTAGAAGCCAACAAAAATGGTTTATGCTCACTGGAGGGTGAAGGCAAAAAGTTTGAGAATGACCCTACAAAGAGGGCCAAGTACAAAAGTTATGTAATGACTTACCAACTTCTTATCATATTATTAATCATTCTAACTGGTTTGACCACTAATTATGTGTGCAAGGCCCATATGTATGTGCACGGAGAACAAAAAAATACACTCAATGCTCAATGGTTACCTCATTATGACAAAACATATGTCTGAAGTGTATATATATGTCTGTTGGTGGAACAGTTTGAAAAGAATAGATAGAGGTTAAAAGAAGTTGATAAGTTAAAGTTGTGTAAGTGATATGGATTCCCAAAACATTTATCTGAAGTTTTGCAATATATCATAGCTAACAGTATAGCATAATGACATCTTTTTGGTAGTGCAATGAAACACAAAGCATAAATTGCTGTCTAATATGCTGTTCTCGTAACTACCTGCCTCCACTCTATCTGGAATTCGTGAACATCAAATGACAGTGCATCAGGCTTAGTACTAGCATTAATCAGTTTGTTTCTAGTAATGAAGCCCAAGGCTTCTCTCCCTTATTGCTAAGCACTCTGATTCTTTACAAGTGCAGTGTTTCAGTCAAGCTTATTGGCTGCCTCAATCAAAATGTGCCCTCTTTTTAATAACAATACACACCTCATTGGTCCATCCGGAGAACATTTCTCATTGATAATGTTCAATTAATGACCCGCACAAAATAAAAACTATATTCTAAACATGCAGCACAACATGACAAAAACAATCAAAAAAGCACATAGATTACTCCATATAAGAAAATCAACATTTTTAAATATTCCTTGCACAATTTGAAAAATTCCTACCACATCAAAAAGAAAAGAGGACAGAGAAAGTTGTGCAAAAGTAAAGTGCTCGTGATTGGAAATGTAAAAAACAACAGCCAATCTACAATATATCTACAAAAACTTTAAATTAAGAAGCCTGTTGGTTGACCATTTATACAGTTAAGTCAAATTCATTTCCTCTGGGTTATGTTCCCCTAATCAATATTGTCCTCAACTTGACTTCCTAAACCAATCCAGGCTAAAACATTATCATCAACGTTTCGACTCAATATCAACAATAGGGCCAATTCCGTGCTCCAAAGCGGGTCTTCATCAGGACTCAAAGGTAGGAAGGGTCTGCATATAGTCAATCCCTGGATATAATGCCACAGGCATGCTATGATATAATATATTTAAATATGGTCAGGAGTAATTACTAGTGGCTGAGATTACTTCAAGCATTTTATCCATCAATTTTTGTGGTAGTAATAACAAACACTGCAAATTGTGATGAATTTGTCATAATGTTTGACATCATCATACACATGCAGAAGAGCATGTGGAAGCTACTGCGCATGCAATAGAAAATCCAGAATAGAAAATCTAATATTATGCTGAAAATGGTGAAAGTGATCCACAGTAATTTAGCAATTTGTTGTTTTCAAAATAGCTTCGAACTTTTTTTTAAACTGATACTTTCTTAAGAGTGGGATTTACTTTAGAATCCATGGTGATGTGTCAGAAACTGCTTAATTGACTTTTTCTAGGTCTAATCTTAAATATTAGCTGCCATCTCAGAATAGATATGCAAGCTGTCATCAAGAATGTCATACATATTGCTCTTCATTTACTTCTTCCTACTGCTTTTGAAATGGAATTAGATTTCAGATCAGCAACTACAGAGCGGAATAATTTGTACTTCATCTGAATGTCTCTGCACAATATCTTAAAAAGTACTTGTTAAAAGGCAGTGTTGATTTAATTGTATTAAAATGTCATTTCATTGTTACCGTAATATTTCAATGTAACAATAAATTCAGCTTAATTTATTTGGCAATGTTGGAAAGTGGATTATTGGTAAGGGCAGGTAAGTATGTACACTTAGCAATAGGCCACTAACCCCCACTAGGCTCAGTTAGGTCTCAATAAATTAACCCCAGCTCAACCCTTGGTTGCTTGGCAACAAGCAACAAGGCTGAACGTAGGAGAAAAAGTGTGTAAAGCATTCAACTATCACAAAACAGCAATAAAACAAAGCATAGGAAACAGTTTAAAAATCTAAAGCCAATTTAGAGAAATAGGAAATAGTTTTATCTTTAATATGACACCAAAACAAATAAAATTGGATAAGGGGATCCGGATATATGAATTTTTAAAGATTGAAAGTAATTCTAGCACTTAGAAACAAATAGCACTCAAAGGGTTAAAAACAAAGGACACACTGGACAGGGACAAAGTCCAGAGTTCAGGCCACCCCTGATGTAACACTGTTAAACTTACTTTCAGAAGTGTTTCTTGATGCAGGAAAGTGGTCCACAGCACCTTCCAAGGGTTAAGAGGCTCAGGTTTGCCACTTGAGGGTCTGGGACTATAACTTCCACAATGCACGTCTTCAACTTGAGCTGTTTACAACAGTTGCTCCAAATGTTTCCAAATGGTCAGAATCCTCAAATGACCACAGGACGCTGGTCAGCTGGGCTCTTCTTGCAGGACTTGATGCCGGGGACTCTGAGCAGCTCCTTTGTACCTGTAGCTTACAGGGAGTCCACTCCTGGTGTTGCAAAAGCAAGGCAAAGTCCTTTTCTTGTTGAAGCCCAAAGTGTGCAGCTGATGCAGTCCTTGTGAGTGAAGTGTCCAGGTGCAGACCAGGGGTCCAGCAGGGCAATCCTTCTTCTCCAGTATCTTCTTCCAGCAGGGATCTGAGGTGTGGGTGCAGCTCTGCCAAATGTGTCCTTGTTCCTTGGGGTGAAAAGTAGAAGAGGGGCAACAGTCCAATCACAGGCAGGCAACTTGGATGACCACTTCCTGGGAAGTGTGGCAAAAACCAATCCCAGGAAGCAACATTCTTTAAAAATCCAAAATGGCTGAAACTGAATTTTGGAGGTTAGGTCTGGCTTAGCCCACCCACTGATGTGGCTAAAAATCCTTAACACACCCTTCTCTTGTCCTCTCCTAATCTAATTAGGAGGGTACCTGGTTGTTTGGGGTTGCAGGAAATGGGGGAGGTCCTGAGCTGCTCCAAATGTCCTTCCCTCCTTTGGAGACCATTTTGACTGTTCTTCCCCCTCTCATCGTGTTTTACCATCTTCTGAGGCAGATCTCCTCCCCCAGGCACTTCCTTTGTGTTCAGCCCAGGCCACTTCACCTCCTTAAGGGAGCCTGAGCAGGCTGCCAGAGGCTGGCCAATCAGAGAAGGCCACTGCAGAGCTGAAGTTGGCAACTTTCAAGTAGAGTTTTAAACCTCTTTCCCTGAACTAGTTATATTAAATCCAATAATGGCAAGGTGTTGCATTTATTATAACAATCAGTTTGAGGCCAAGCTTGCCATATCTAGCTCCTTTGCAGAATGTATTAATTAAAATAAAGTGTCTACATTTTAGCCTAAGGAGCCTATTCACTACAATGAAGGAAAAACAAATGTGGCTATTTTTTCTCACCCTGGCTTATAAAACATATTTTATAAGGTCCCTGCTTATTGTTACACTGCACCCAACCCTGGGGGCACATCCGGCACACCTTATAGGTGACTTATATGTGAAAATAAGGTAGTTTAAGATTTTGGAAGTACTTTTTATTCCAAAGTAGAATGTGCATGTAACTTTAATTTAAAAGCAGCCAGCAAGGCAGGCATGCCTTTAAAATGACCTAGGGCACCTGAGCAGTGCACCTATGAGTGCACTACCAATGTTGAGGTCCCTAAACCTACATGCCCTACAATATACTAGAGAATTATAGATAGGTTGACATAGCCAATTATAGTTAGCCTAATTTGCATACTCATTTTACACAGAACATAGGCCCTGGGACTGGTTAGCAGTCCCCATGCCACCATCAGAGTCAGGAAAACACCAGGAAAAGTGAAAAATGGGGACAAAAATGTAGGGGCATCTACAATCAGCCCAGTTTTCTCACAGACAACATGTAAAGAAATTAGGTGTTTTACCAACCCTGGTAAAGCAATGCCTCCAAGATCCTAACTACTTAGAATACAGAAGGCAAAACAAGCTGTTTGGAGACCAAATATAGATGATGTACATTAATCGATCCATTCATATTCTAGTTCATAAGCAGCATGTCTGCGTGATAGCTACGGTCACCGATGATAAGGAACATTTACCTTGTGAAGATTATTTGATCATAGCCGGAGATGCTGGCTCAGTAAGTATCATATATGCAAAAAAACAGAGAAGTACTCCATACTTCGTGAATGAACTCCTAAATTTTGAGGCTAGGAATATCGAGAAACCCTAATATTGTGAACAGAATATTGAGGGACAAACTATTAAAACGTAAGTGCATATAGAGGAAGTATAGATTTTCTATTCTTCAGTCCTCTTTGAGGTATCATTATGGTACATATATGTGGCATTAGCTTTAAAAATCTATACTTCCTTACCTTTTGATATTTTGTCCTTTGATATTGTGTCGAAAGTATCTGGTGCCATTGAGATTCCTACCTGGATATTCTGAGGGCACTCCCTTCTTCGCTATGTCAGCCTCTATCCCAAGGCCCTAACAATAATTTGCCTTTTGATCCAAATTTCTGAATTTAGAGAAGTTACACAAATGTGTAAGTGTTGGTAGAACAATCTGAGATATTTACAAGCAAATAGAGGGTCAAGCACACCCCTCCAAAATCGGTAACATACCAGAGAAATGGTACATAATAACTCAGAATCCTTCTAGGAACATCAGTCAAATTAGCCACAAAAGATGATCACATCCCACCTCTTTTTCTCCTATACCAAATCAAAAATAGTATTTTAAGAAACTGGAAGGTATGGTATGATTGTGATTCATACACTGACTCTTTTGCCTTTATAAGAGGATCAACTGAAACGTTACCTGTTTTAAAATAGCAAGGACCACGTTTGGACTACCCAAAGTTCAAGGTCATTTTTCCATGTGAACGTTGCAAAAGTACCAAGACTAAGGAGACTCTTTTTTTAGGAATTGCTTCCCGTGGCACAAATATACCACAAAAACTGTAATTCTGGAATTGTGGTTTCAATTATCACTTTTCCATGCAATCTTAGGTGCATAGAAATGACTAGCCATAAGGTGAAGGAAAGGATGCTTGAGCACAAGAGTAACGTTCACTACAGACACCTTAGCAGTTAACTTGTGACATTATGCAGAGGTAAACCATGGTGCAGAAGTTACTTACACACACACAAACACACACACACAGATAAACAAAAGTTACAGGGTCATTATAGATAAGAAATAGAAGTAAAAAAAACATACATATTCACTTAAAACACCAAAAGTTACAGGCATGTAATAGTTAGGCTCACATGTCAAACGCAAAAAAACATAGAAATTCAGCAGTTAGAGCTATTTTCAAGTAACTATAACTCATGCCCTAAGGTAACTATAAATTGTGCCCCGCTACACTCAGTTATTCAATCAATGATTTTACCGCTAATTTGACATTGGTATTATTAATAATGTTATAAAGATATCTTAGTGCTGTAATATCTGGGATACTTAGCAGTGCATGGCGAGGGAGTGAGTTACAGTTACCTTAGGACATGAGTTATAGTTACTTGGAAAAACTATAACTATGAAACAGAAAACCATTAACAGTCTGTCATTGATGCCCTGAAGGGGTGGCACTTTGCACGGTGGAGTCACCATCACAGAGTTGTAAGTCCTTGTGCAAAACAAGGCAAAAGGCACACTCAGACATGCTAGGCTGAAAAAGATGTATTGCCTCATAACTCTAACTACCTAGTACCTACCTAGGTGTATACATATATATATATATACATATAGTAGGTAGTTATAGATACAGTTAGGTCTGCTTTTCCATAAACAGAGCGTTTTTTGGTCTGCTAATAACTTTGGACCCGTTCTGATAAATCTTCACTAAATTTTCCAAAAACAAAGTTCATCCACCTCAGCAACCTTCTAGAAAATTGCGAGGTGAGCTGTCAAAAAAAAGCTGCCAAGAAAAAAAAGGGGGGTCCCAAAACATAAAATCCTCATGAATTTTCCTTAGACATCTTGAGACACGGCTACTGCAAAAACAGCTGAACGGAATTACACCAAATTTGGAAGGAATCTAGATCCTGTCCACAGATTGTGATTTCTGTGATTTGGTGTAAGTCTGTTAAGTAGTTTTGTGAGAAATTAGGGGTCAAAATAATAGTATATTTGGATGGTTGGGCTCCAGAGAGCCCCGGAAGCCTCCTGCAACAGTACAAATTTAGAAATGGAGGCCGGTGACTGGTTAAGAGGTCTATTTTTCCTGTACGCCTTTATGCTCTCGTTGAAGTAAGAGGCTCCCCCGAACCACAGGAGCACTCTGATTGGCTGGGTAGATGAATGTTAGAAATGAAATGGCTGCCATTTCTGTTTCATGTGAACAATTGGAGGTGTTGTGGAAATGAAATTAAAAAGCTATATAAGGGGGTAGCAGGAAGGTATACTGTCCTGGTAAGTTTAGAGAGGAGGTGTTTAAGGGATAACTACTTTGAATAAAATAAATCTATATTATTTTTAACTAATGTTTACAATCTTACAGGACTCTCACTGGATTGTGAATAGTAAAAAGGGGTAGATGAGTTCTGAATACACTCTATTAGTGGGAATGCATCTTGTGGTCAATGTTTTTGAGAGGAAGTGTTTAAGAGATAAGTATTGTGATGAGTAGATGGTTAATTCTTATTTTCAAAACAATACAAGACTCTCACGGGATCTTGAATAGAAGAAATGAGTAGGTGATCTTTGAATACACTGCAGTATGCACACTTGCTACAATAGGAAGGCGTAATACAGGATATGATGTCAGAGTGTACTATTCATGCCCATCTGCTTTGTAGGAGTTGTGAGTAGAGTAGAGTATAGTCTCGTCCCACACACTACCATGCACACCAATTATCAGAGGGGGGTGTTAGCAGGGAAGACATTTCCTGGACAAAGCATACTTTGCACAACTATAATTCAAGAGAGAGGTCTCAGCAGAGACACCAGTCTCTCTCCACACACCCTACTATGCATACCCATCATTTGAGACAGAGTCATAACAAAAGAGGCCAGTCGATGTACACAGCCTAATAAGCACACCTGTCATATCCGAAAGAGGTCTGACAGGACAGGCTAGTCCATGTACATACCCAACTATGCACAGTCATCATCTACGACAGAGGTCTGACAGAAGAGGCCAGTCCATGTACATCCACTTCTACGCACACTGGTCATCTGAAACAGAGGTCTCACTGAAGTGGCCAGTCTCTCTCCTCATACCCTGATACACATACTCGTTTTCTGGAAGAGAGGTCTGGAAGGAGAGGTTAGTACACGTACACACTCTACTTCGCAAATCCATTACCTGAGAGAGAGGTATGACAGGAGAGGCTAGTCCACTGTAATCAACTTGATTCTAAATACAATCTCGCAAGTGGGTCGCAAAAGCCAAACAGGAAGTACAGCCCCCTCAGAGTCCATGCAGGGGATTGTGTGTCCATCACCCTCAAGGTTATTGCGAGAGCCATCACTTTAAAAAAATGATATATAGAAAAAATCAGACCACCTTTTATTCACTACACTATTATACATTAGCAATAAATAGTAACTGAAAACATGATAAAGAACCATATACAATAGATGACAATACAATTTAGAAGTTTACAATCTCACAAGTCTCCCAAGAGCTTCTCGCAATTCTCTTGCAAGTGGATTGACACCTGAAAAAAAAGATTGCTGGTGACATCTTTTGTTATCTGAGTTACAATAACTGAGCAAATAAATAATTTCTATTAAATATTTATCTGTTTAATACTCACAGACATTTTAGAAATAATTTTGCAATATGTCAACCATATGCTAGTATGTTATAAAAAAAAAAACTTTTACTAAAATAATGTCTAAACACAACATATATTATACAGTTATTCTATCATACATACTCACAAATATAATTTATTTACTTATAAAAAACCTAGAAGTTCACTGAAAAAAACTAAGATTAAAGATTAAAAATAATAAGGTTTAAGTAACGTTATAGTTAGGTGAATTTCTTAGTGATGTCATTTGAGATGTCATCAGTGATGTTATAGAACATGTCATGAGCGATGTCATATGTGAGGCCATAAGTAGTGCATGGCGCACGTTATACTTAGTGCTGCTAATTATAACTGGTGAATATCTGCTTTTTTAGTTCAAAACATTAATGTTGTCATGGAGAAATTCACTTTGCTACAATGTTCCTTTAATCTGTGTATATGTATATATATATCTCATTTATATATATATATATATATATATATATATATATATATATATATATATATACTTATATATCCACACAATCGATAATCGCCGTACCAACGCCCAACGTTGCGGCTGGCTACTGGAGGGGTGGCGAACCCCAAATATAACCAACAAAAACACAACGCCTACAAGGAGCAGGAGCTCCGAAACGCGTTGAGTTTTTCTGCCATTATTATAAATAAAATAATATACTTGCCAAATAATTGGAGCTTCTGGACGCTGTCTGCTTTTCCAACATTTAGGAGGAGTAGGCGTCGTGTTTTTGATGGTTACATACATATATATATACATATATCTATATATATCTATATATATCTATATATATATATATATATATTGGGGTGGGTGAAGAATACTGCTCCGCCGGCGGAGTTCGCTGAGTTTCCCTCACTCTGCATGGAGTGCGGAGTTCCAAAAAACTCTGCGAAGTGATGCGGAGCAGAGCTTTTTCTCTCGCTCGCCAATGTTTAGTTGGTGAGCGCAAGTGAGAGAAATCATTAACTTGGCGAGCACGAGTGAGATTTCTGAACGCAAGCGGATGGCCGCGACCGCTCGCGATCAGAAAGCTGCTGCTCGCATTGAGGGAGCTGCCGCTCAAGTATAACATCTATTCGAGCTGCAAAAAGAAGGTAACCCTGTCTGGTGTGCCACGTGATGCCGTTTACACAGATTTTACAGCGCAGGAGAAACTCCTGTGCTGGAAATCAGTGGAACAGTGTCTTACCCAAACTCTGGTGCTCACGGAATTCCGCAAACGTGGTAGAGTTTTTTGGCACTTTGCATAGCAAAGCAGAACTCGTCGAACTCTGCCCGAGCCTCCAATATATATACATATATATATTTATATATATATATATATATGACCAGTGCTCCTTCAATTTATAACAAGACAGGCACTCCATATATGTACTGAAAAAAAGGAAGTTTAACCACTTGGGTGCTCTGGACAAGATGGTCTTGCCACGGTTGCTGTGTGCTGGGGACGAGACCAGCTCGTCCTGCACCCGGTCCACGGGGGCAGCACTATCTCTCCCTACGTGGGCCTCACATCCCACCTTTCTAGGTAGCGATGGAAGGGAAATGGCTTTCCCTTCCACCCCTCCCCCCATCGCCCCTAGTGAGATCTGATGACATCAGCGTGCAATTGCACGCTGACCTCTACAGAGGTAGCCCCCATCATGCTGGAAGCTCAGATTCCAGAACGATTGGAAGAGAAATGCTTGCATTTCTCTTCTGATCGGCGATGTGGGCAGGTAGAGCGACATGAAAGGAAAGGATAGGCTTTTCCTTTCCTTTTATGTCTTTCTGAACATTCCTGCAGCCCGATAGTATTGCGATTGGGCTGCAGAAATGCCCACTAAACATAAGGGAGGTTTTTTTTATATAAACAATGAAGGGGAGCGACCCCTTGGGCAAGGGTCACTTCCCTGGGGGCATTTTTTTTATTATGCCTATTTCAATTAGGCTGATCATCCCCTGGGGGGGGGGGAGGCAAAAGCCAATAGGCATCAGTGATCATTTTTCTTTTACTTTTTTATACATGGGGAGCGACCCATTAGGCAAGGGTCGCTCCTCTGAGGGGCAAATTTATTTTAGGTCATTTCTGTCACCCTTGGGGGCAGATCGGCTCTTTTAATTAGGCACTAGGAACCAGGTTTTAAAAAATATATTTTTACAGATGGGGAGATGGGAACCACCTATTTCTATTAGCCAAAACATTTAGGCAGCAGGGATTGGTGTGTGTGTTTTGTTTGGGGGTGTAGCCCCTTGGGCAAGGGTCACTCCCCATGGGGGTGCATTACTGTTGGCCATTTCTGCCCCCTTTGGGGGCAGATCGGGCTATTTTTGTAAGGCCCAATCTGCCCCCAAGGGGGCAGAATGCCTACCAGACACCAAGGAAGAATTCTTTTTTCCAAAAAAGACGGTGGGGATATGGCCATACCCCCACCCCAAATAAAGGGGGACAAAGTTGTTCTGCCCACCGGTGGGTGGACGGGGCAATTACCCCCGATCCACTCCCTCGGGGGGCAGAAAGCCTACTAGACACCAGGGAATTTAAAAAAAATAGTGGGATGGTTGCTACCCACCAGTATGGACATGGTTATGCCCTCAACCCAACTGAAGGGGGTAACCATCCTTCAGCTCTCCCTCCCCCTGCACACTAAAAGATCTTATCCCAATGGCAAAAAAGCCCTGCACACTAAAAGATCTTATCCCAATGGCAAAAAAGAGGACATTTGACTATTTTGGGTTTTGGTTTTGCATTTGGACCATGAGAGCTTGACTAACTCTCAAAATCGCCCCACTTGGAATGATGAGGGCAGCACTTTTTGGACTTTGGGATGCTGCCATGTAGAAAAATCTATGAGACCTAGACACATCTGAAAACTAAACATCTGGGTGAGTCCAGGGTGGGATGCGTCACATGCACCTGCACTATTTTCTTACCCACAATGTCCTGCAAACCTCCAACTTTGCTTGCAATCACACATTTTTCCCACATTTTTGTGATGGAACCTTCCGGAATCTGCAGGAATCCACAAAATTCCTACCACCTAGCATTGTCACATCTATTCTGATAAAAATTCTGCCCCACTTGTTAGCCTAAAAATGTTTTGTATCAAACTGGCCTTTTGGAACCGCTTTGGTTCCCCCTCAGTTTCGACATGTTTTTGTCTCTTCCCTGTCACAGGCCCACCTACACAAGTGAGGTATCATTTTTATTGGGAGACTGAGGGGAACATTGGGTAGTGCGAAATTTGTGCCGGTGCAGTGATCCCACACAGAAATGTGGGGAAATTATGTTTTTAAGTGTTTTGTTTGCCAATGTTGAGGTTTGCTAAGGCTTCTGGGTAACAGAACCTGGTGAGAGCACCACAAGTTACCCCATCCTTGGTTCCCCAAGTGTCTAGTTTTCAAAAAGGCACAGGATTGGTAGGTTTTCCTAAATGCCGGCCGAGCTAGAGGCTTGGGGAAACACAGAATAGAAGAACAAGTGTTATTGCCCTTGTCTTTCTCTACATTTTTTCCTTCCAAATGTAAGACAATATGTAAAATAGAAGTCTATTTGAGAAATGCCCTGTAATTCATATGGTAATATCCCAATCATTATGTATGATTGCCCTGGGGAGGTGGCGGTCCCCAGGGCCTAGAGGGTCCGAACTCCCCCACATAATTTTATTAATTTAGCCCCTGGCCTGGGAGCGTCCCCCCCCCATTTGTTTTACACAAACCCCAGAACGGTGGAGGTCCCCAAGGCTTTTCAAAGCCCTAGGAAGAGAGCCCTGTGCACCCCCCTCCTTCATAACTATGCAATGCCCCTGAGACCTGGCCCACCCAGGGGCAATATTAAAAGCAAGTGCAGGAGATAAAAAAAAAGTCATGGTGAAATTTGCGAATATTCGCAAACTTGCTTTTTTGCCCTGGCGGGGTTGCAGAGAAACCTTTGCTCTGTTATCTTTTTTTAACATTTGTTTTTGAGACTTGACTGAAACTGAGTCTCAAAATGGCTGCCAAAACGTCCTGGTAGAAGTGTTGGCAACCAATCAGATCTCTGCACAAGATGGGGAGGATTCGTCAAGTAATTTCACTTAAACAACTAAATGATTTTCCACCAAATAACAGAAAGCGTAATCTGTGTACCAAAAGCTACTTTTCTGGCAGATGTGGTGTAATTCTGTCCAGCAGTTTAGGCTGTAGTCATGTTATAAGCTCCTATGGCAATTAACATAAGAAATTCACTTTTTTAACACCCCCTCTTTTTTTTCTTGGTCCTGCTTGATGGATCACCCCAAAACTTCCCATGCACAAGATTCCTGGACACACTTTTTTGGAAAATTTTGTGAAGATTTGCCAAAGATACAGGCAAGTCAAAAAAAAAATTTCTATGGAATCTATGTCCTACTAGAACTACTTACTGCTGGCTGCCAGTAGGTAATATACACCTACACACACACAAATTTAGGCATGTCTTAGACCTTAATGAAGGTATCAACTAGCAACAGATGTAAATCATCATGTTTGATCTCCACATGTCTATGCATCTTTTGAAAGAGTGGTTCATTAGAGTCCCTCTCTTTCCCTATGAACACCTGATCCTGCAACACATTCTTTTATCAACACCCTCAGAGGTTCATGACGTACAGTGCAACTAAGACTGTCTTTAGACATACCATTGAGTCTGTCCTCAACGTGTAACTCAAGGGGCATCTTTAATGTCTTCTTAACAATACATGAGAACTCCATGCCAAGTATTGCATAAAGTCATGATATAGATCACATCCTTGGACAAATTGTCCTTTACCATTTTAACCCAAAGCCTTTCCGCCATTCTGTATGTCGACTTGCATTATAGTAGAATTTGTCTCCTGGATAGAGTTAAAAATATCTATTCCAGGTTTTAGTAAGCATTTTGCTCACTTAGACCTATCACAATGTGGGTTTCATGACACTTGTGTAAAAGACTGCAAAGTTTGAGCAGACACAGGCATTCCCGCTATGATCCAAATTGTGGTAGAGATAACATCTGTAGAGACTTCACTGTATTCTACTGGTAAGTGGGCTCTAAAACACAGCAATCTCTTAATTGATCTTAACATGCAGTATGACTATACAAAGGATGTTCATTATTCTAACATGGCTGTTACTTTGACATCATTAAGTATACAACACATAAAAAATGCAGACATTAAAAACAGCCATAGATTCAAACTCTGCTGTTTTCTTTTTGGGCTTGTTGTGTTTCCCTTCACCATTTTGACAAGCCAGATCTTCATTGGAGCTAACTTACAGCTCTTTCAAAGTTGGAAGTGTCACCTAATCAGTAAGCTATTTTCTGTGGGTCAATAGGAGTATCAGCTTTTACCAGTGTTTCATTAGTTAGAAACATGATATACTTTTTTCAAATTATGCGTGATTAATCCTAGGTGAAAACAGTAGCTCAATTTGGACATGACATCCAAGAATGCAAGATGTTGTTTATAAATCAATACTACATCTCATGTGCCATGTTACTTCTACAGCCAGCATATAATTACATCACACACACCTCTCCTTTTTAAATAATCGTACCGAAGATGATGGGTGATCTGGACCCAAAGGTGACAGTTCATGTACGCAAATCTGTCTGGTCCTTCAGTGGTAGACAGAATCATAACATTATCAAGCCCTGTCCTGAAGAATGTGGTTAAGCCTCAGTGTGCACTTTACACTGCTGAAACATAGACACAACAAGTCCTCTTCTGATCCTAAGAGGGGAGGGTTTTACCAGGGTCTTACCAGCCCCTGTGCTATGACTGTTTGGAGGAGATGCCATCTACTCCAGAAGAAAGTAGCCCTTTACTAGTGGGCCCACAGAAGTACTGGTAGCATAGTTCTGGGGGAGGACGTTGCCTCAGTTAGCTTAAGGATAGTGCAGAGGTTACTCTAGTGTCCCTGGATGACAAGGAGATGGTGCCTAAATCTCACATGCCTGCCAGTTCTAAGAAGTACATGCGGTGTCTCACCATCAGTGGCAGAGGCTCTGAGATGCACAGGAGCTAGTATGACTACTTTTAGTTCTCATTTGTTATCCTTAGAGCAAGTTGGCCATGGTGAAGTCCAGGGAAAGTAGGTTTTGAAAACCAAAAATCAAGTAAGCCACTACCCTGTGGCTTTGGATCCACTGGAGTGCGGCGGGGTTTCTGGTTCTCTTAGCTATGTCAGTAGATTGTCTGTTGGGGACTTAGAGCACATTATCTGTAAAGAATTGGCGCTCTGGTACCATCTTGAGCTGTTGGGATTGCCTGAGCGGGTACACATGAGCCCATGGTCCATTGCAGCATGTTAGAGGAGATTGAAGGATCTGGAGCTTAAAACAGTTGCCCAGGTGCCTGCAAGGGCGAGGAGGGGTAGGCAGTATAGGAAACCCACCCCTGATGTTCCTATGTTCCAGGAGGTGACTAAATCTGAGGGTGAGGCCCTGGGGCCTACACAAGAAAGACATTGCTACCCTAGGAGACCTGCCTGAACTAACCGGGTGGTAGGCAGCAGGAGGACTGTCTCAGGCAGCGATCTGCAAGTCACAGAAGGAGTATCTCACTCTTGAAGGGCTATGGTAGCCAACCGAGGCCCAGGCCAATTACGACATATCTAATTATTACTACTTTTGTTGCAATTATGGCTTTTTGTATTTTAAGCCTAAGATCTAAGAGTCTGAGTCATCAAGAGTGTTGGGGTACAGTGTAAGCCTCTTCTGTAGCCTTTCATCATTGCGGGAACACTCTTTGAGAGGGTGGGTGTTAGAAATGGGGTCTTTGGTTGGCAGTCAGGATACCCCCTGTCCAAGCAAGGACCCTCACTCTAGTCAGAGCAAAGGAGAAACACACCTGGTTAACCCCCACTCACCCCCTTGGTAGCTTGGAATGAGCAGGCAGGCTTAACTCATAAGCAATGTGTAAAGTATTTGTAATAATACACACAGAAATACAGTGAAAATACTACAAAATCAACACCACACAGTAATATTTATCTAATTCAAACAAGACCAAAAGGAGAAAAATCCAACACACACAAGTTAAAATATGAATTTTCAAAAGAATAATAGTCTTACTCTACAGAAAACAATGGAAACAATGATTTTGCACAAAGTACCTGGTTTGTGTAAAAAATAAAGTGGCATGGGCGAGCGTGCATCTGAAAAGTCAACGATGCGTTGATTCCTTCCTCGCAAGGGAGGCTGTGCGTAATTTCTTCTTCGGTCAGGATGGCAGTGTGCAAATCCGGTCACACTGTGTTAGAAAACCACTCTGCGTGGGGTTTGTGTTGTTATCAGCAGCCGCAGGCGGGTGTTGTGCGTCATTTCTCCAGCCATGATACGTCGATCTACCAGCTGCGATGCAGGTGGAGTGTCAATTTTAGCCATGAACCCGGTGGCGCATCGTTCATCAGCCGCGTTGCAGATGGTGCATCGAAAATTTCCCCACACAGCGTTCTGTGCGTGGATTTTCAGCTCTTGTTCTGCCAACTTCACCTTTCAAGGGCCCAGGGACTGGATAGGGACCATTTGGCAGGACAGGAGTCTCAGCAGAGAGTCCAGGTGCTGGCAGAGGAAGTCTTTGATGGCCCTAAGACTTCAAAACAGGAGGCAAGCTCAGTTCAAGTCCTTGGAGATTCTTCTCAAGGAGGAATGCACAACAAAGTCCACTCTTTGTCCCCTTTCACCTGTAGAAGCAACAACTGCAGGATAGCCCAACAAAGCACAGTCACAGTCAGGGAAGCACTTCTCCTCAGCTCTTCAGCTCTTCTCCTTGGCACAGGTTCCTCTTGAATCCAAAAATGATCTTGATGAAATCTAAAGTATGGGGTTTTGGGTCCACTACGTATACCCCTTTCTACCTTTGAAGTAGGAAAACTTCAAAGGAAAGTCTCCATTGTTCACAAGATCCTGCCTTGCCCAGGCCAGGCCCCAGACACACACCAGGGGGTTGGAGGCTGCACTGTGAGAGGGCAGGCACAGCCCATTCAGGCGTAAGTGACCACTTCTCCCTCCACTCTAGCACTGATGGCTCATCAGGATATGCAGGCCACACCACAAATCCATTTGTCTCACTGTCTAGAGGGGATTCACAAACAGCCCAACTGTCAAACTGACCCAGACAGGGAATCCACAGCCAGACAGAGGCACAGAATGGTTAAAGCGAGAAAATGCCAACTTTCTGAAAGTGACACTTTCAAACTAACAATCTAAAAACCAACTTTACTAAAAGATGTATTTTTAAATTGTGAGTTCAGAGACACCAAACTCCAAATTTCTATCTTCTTTCAAAGGGAATCTGAACTTTAAAGTTATTTAAAGGCAGCCCCCATGTTAACCTATGGGAGAGATAGGACTTGCAACAGGGAAAACTGAATTTGTCAGTATTTCACTGGTAGGACATGTAAAACACATTGGTACATGTCCCACCTTTAACATACACTGCACCCTGCCCATGGGGCTCGCTAGGGCTTACCATAGGGGTGCCTTACATGAATAAAAAGGGAAGGCTTAGGCCTGGAAAGTGGGTACACTTGCCAGGTCGAATTGGCAGGTTATAACTGCACACACAGACACAGCAGTGGCAGGTCTAAACCTTGTTGACAGGGCTCTTAATGTGGGTAGCACAACCAGTGTTGCAGGTCCACTAGTAGTATTTGATTTACAGGCCCTGGGCACCTCAAGTGTACTTTACTAGGGACTTACTAGTAAATCAAATATGCCAATCATGGAAAGCCAATTACATGTACATTTTACATAGGAGCACTTGCACTTTAGCACTGGTCAGCAGTTGTTAAGTGCGCAGAGTACCAAAAACAGGAAAACAGAGTCCAGCACACAGTCCAAATGTGTGAAGCAGAGGCAAAAAAGACAGGGGAGACCACGCCAAGGATGCCAGGTCTAACAATGGGTTTTCATATTGTTGGACCTCTGGACACATGATAGTTCATCCTGATCTTGATGGTCATGATGTACTTGGTGGCCCGGGCTAATGAGGGCATTTACTTGTGTGCATTTCGCCAATGGATTTTGTGTGATGAGGGCACTATCTTCAAATTTAGCTACGGGAAAACTATGTGGGACACGTATGGAGTAACTTACAAGCTCTCCACACCATACCACCTCCAAAGAAATGGGCTTGTTGGGAGGTTCAAGGAAGGCACTGAAAGGCATGATTATGGGCCTGTAAGGGCCCATGAGACATATGTGATACCTGTTACCATGCCTTCACTTTGTTTACAGGGAAGTGCCACAAAAGGGAGTAGGCATTAGCCTCCTTCAATGTCTGTGTGGCACCCTGTTGGAGGACTTCCCAGTATTGTCAAGGAGGGGAGGGAGCTAACACCCAGTAAACCCCTCAAGATGTAGTGAGCTACATGTTATCCCTCAGAGCTTCGAAGAAACACTTCATGAAGGAAACCACTGCAAATCTTGACGCCTGCCAGGACATGATGAAGCAATCATATGACCAGAAGGCCACTCCGATTGAATGCTAACCTGAGTAAAAAGTCTGCATCATGTTTCCTGTGCAATCCCATACCTAACAAACAGGGCCCTTATGAGATCAATGAGAAAAAGAGTGAGAGTGCCTGCCTGGTGTGCCGCCAAATATACAGGAACCCTATAAGGGCACAACATGTGAATCCACTCAAACCACATTTTGAGAGGTCTGAATTAACAATGCTCATGGAGACAGATGGTAGTGAGGAGGGGGGTAGTGAAACCCTCCTAGACCCACTGTCTTCCAACAAGCAAGATAGGCCAGTAAATAGAGTTGTCTCCTGCAAGGAAATGCCTTTTTTTGCATGATAGTTCTCAAGTCTTTGGACTGATGCTGCTTTTTTTTTACTTTGAAGATGCACTGAGGCCTGCTAAACAGACCATACAGTTGAGTGACATAGAGTAGAGAGGCATACAGTGGAGTGGCAAACAGTGGAAAAGCGTGCAGTAGATAGGTTTAGAATGGAATGGGATACATTGGAATAGCATAGAATGGAATGGCATACAGTGAAGTCACATGCACTGGCATTGCGTAGAGTGAAGTGATATATAATGGAGTGGCATACGGTGGAGAATAGAGTGGAGTTGAGTACAGAAGAGTGGCATGCAGGGGGATAGCATAGAGTGGCATAGAGAAGCATAGAGTGGCATAGAGAGGAATACATACAGTGTCATAGCAGAGTGGAATGGCATAAATTGAAATAACATAGAGTGAGTAACATACAGTGGTGGGGTGTACAGTGGAGTGGCATAGACTGGCAAGGCACAGAGCAGAGTGGCATAGAGTGGAGTGGTGTACAGTAGAATACCGTATGGTGGGGTGGTGCAGACTGGAGTGGATTGGATGGAGTGGTGGAGGACTGAGTGGTGTAGAGTGGAGTGGTATACATTAGACTGGCATACATGGAATACCATAGAGTGGAGTAGTGCAGAGTGGTGTGGCATAAAATAGTATAGTGGACAGTAGAGTGGTGTATATAGAAGTGGTGTAGAGTAGAATGGTGTAGAGTGGAGTAGAGTCGAGTGGCGTATGGATGTACATTACATTTGTCAGGAATGTAGAAGATGGTGTGTAGATTAATGTAATGCAGTGATTTCAATGTAGGGCCAATCATGGTGGCCTTGTGCTGATTTGTAAATGTGACTTTAATATTTTCTTGCCTATGCGAGGCCTTGCATGACATAAGGGTAAAGCAAAACAATAATATATCTGTCCCTCAGTTCTGAATTGTGCCATAGTATACTGTGGCAACTTCATGGTGCAGCACGGTACATGCCGACAGCAAGGCAGTGTATCCATGGCTAATGATTGCATTTACAAAATGAAAAGGCAGGCATATTTTCTGAATATACTTTACCTTTAATGCACTTTTTTGATTAAAGGGAATAATTATAAGTAAGTAGTGGGGTTTATTATTATTCCCTACCTATTACCACTCTATTAAAGTGTTAATAGGCAGGAACATTATTTTGCACGTTTCTATATATGTTTAAAAAGTTTTCTGAGGACCATACAGGTACCTAGGAAGCACATTTTTTTTAATGTACCTTTTCCTTTTTTAGTTGTTTTTAATTTGTGGGGTAATATCGCATTATTTCTGCGGTACTCCCTACACTTTTATTTATAAAGAATTGAATATGTCAAAAAATAAAAAGATACTGTTGTACACTATAGGGGTCATTCTGACCTCGGCGGTAAAAGTCGCTTACCACCGGCCAGAAGGCCGCCATAACACCACCGCGGCCGCGGTAAACCGCCACGGTCATTCTGACCCACAACTGGCAAACCGCCAAAAACCCGACATCCACAAAAGTCCGCCACACCAAAGGTCAGCGGGAAACTGGCGATGACCAAACCTCCACCGTCACGCCAACAGAAATACGCCCATACCATTCCGACCCACAAATCCCTGCAGCGGTCTTTCAACCGCGGTATTCCATTGGCGGTACACACCGCCGCGGTCAAAATACACACACCTTTACAAAACACAACCACATTGGATAATTCAAAATACACACACCTGAGACACATACACACACCACGCCACACACCCAATTAAATATAAAACACACACCCACATCACCCACAAACCCTTACGACCACAATTGCGACTGAAGGACAGAGAGAGAGAGCACAGCATAGAGTACACCATCACACAGAGGCAAATCACAACATCACCCACACAATTTCCACGCACAAAACACCATACACCACCACACTCACCACACTCTACAACACATACACCACCCCTCACCTCATCCACACCACCCCATGGCACCCCAAAGACACCCCTGGTTCTCTGACGCAGAACTCAGGGTCATGGTGGAGGAAATAGTTTGTGTAGAGCCCCAGCTCTTCGGGGCACAGGTGCAGCACACCACCATTGCCAGGAAGATGGAGCTATGGCAAAGAATAGTGGACAGGGTCAACACTGTGGGACAGCATCCACGCAATCGGGATGACATCAGGAAGCGGTGGAACGACCTAAGGGGGAAGGTGCGTTCCATGGTATCAAGGCACAACATTGCGGTGCAGAAGACTGGCGGCGGACCCCCACCCACTCCCCCAGAATTCACAGCATGGGAGGAGGAAGTCTTGCACATCCTGCATCCTGAGGGCCTCGCAGGAGTAGGCGGAGGAATGGACTCTGGTAAGTCAAATCTTCACTACTCCATTCCCCACACACCACCTGCATGCCAAATCATACCCCCACCCTCACCCCCACCCCCATCACACCAACTCCTAGCAAATGGCTCACCATCACATCCCACACATCCCAAAACCTAGCCCTGCGTGCGTCCCCAAAGCATGGACACCCATCCCCAAAGCATGCCCACTGCACACACCCATCACCCCCACAAGCCACCGTCACAAAAGCCCCCACAAGGGAATGCCAGCACTGGGGGACACGGCCACCCACCCATTACACGAAATGCCACACACAGAAGCAATAACCATACTCTTATACCCCTGCAGGACCCGAACGCCACCACGCCACCACACCGCCACGGAGGGTCCAGAGATGTCCATCCCACCCCCAGAAGAGGCCCCCAGTGATGACAGCAGCTCTGTCTCCCTGGACCCTGATGACCAGCCCGGCCCATCGGGGACCTCGGGACAGTCGGTTCCCCACAGACAGCCACAGGCTACACCAGACCTAACCCCCTCTGGGAACACCAGCACAGCTCCCACCCAGCGGGCCCATGCCTCTGTCCCCAGGACACGTCAATCAGCGGTGTGTCCACCACTACAGGGCACCCAGGTTGACCCACCACCCCAACAACAACAGGGACCTGGGGGCAGTGGTAGTGGGCACACCGTCCAGGGGACAGAGGCCCAGGGAAACAGGGGAACTGGGAGGGCTGCTGTGCGACAGGGGGGGGACAGGCCCAGGGAACCGACTCTCCAAGAGGCCCTCTCCTCCATCATGGGAGCATACCACCATTCTCAGGAGACGATGGCTACGGTACTGGCCAGGTTCCAGGAGATCCAGGTCATGCAGGAGCAACAGTACATGGGTTTCAGAGAGGAACTGAGGAACATTAGTTCCGCAATGGGGACCATCGTCGTGGCCCTAAACCAGATAGTCACCACATTGCGGGACCATGTGGCACCACAAAGGGCCCCTGTCACTAGCCTGGACCAGGGACAGCCTACCACCTCCGCCGGCGCTAGTGGACAGGAGGTCCCCACACAACGACAGGCCACCAGAACCCCACCTCCTGCAGAAGAAGAACCACCCCGCAAGCGGAACCTGAGATCTCACAAGAAGACAGAGTAGGATGCCAAGACCCCGCCAGCAAACGATACCCCCTGATGTCATCCCACTGTTCCACATTGTCACCCTGTCCAACCTTGAACTGCCCCTGCTCCATCCTTCCACAGGCATATGGACAATGCACCTGTGCGACTGAGAACTGGACTCTACCATGGACATTACTCCACCATCACCCATCCCCGTTTTACAATCATGTTCCTTAAATTTAGCACTTTAATTAAATCACTTCTTGCACTAAAAAAATCTGGAGTCTGCTTGTATTTTGAACAAATGTATTAGACATAACGGTGCCAAAATGTTCAGTTACATTGTGATGACAACATACCACTGTCACACAGCTGTAGTCCATGGGCAAACAAAGCAGAGGTCACACAGTGGGGCCCACAGCTCTGAAAACGGAAGGGAAAGTCACAACTCAGTTAACAGGAACTGGGGGGAACTCAGACAGTAGAGAGGCAGGAGACTTTAAGTAAATGTAAATTGGCGTGGTTGATTCGTACCTGTGTGCTACTGAAAATACTGTTGTATCACTATGTCCCTGTTGTCTGTGTCGTCCCCGTCGTCCTCCTCCTCTTCACTCTTCACAGGCTCCACAGCTGCTACAACACCACCATCTGGACCATCCTCCTGCAGGAAAGGCACCTGGCGTCGCAAAGCCAGGTTGTGAAGCATACAGCAGGCCACGATGATATGGCACACCTTCTTTGGTGAGTACATTAGGGATCCCCCTGTCATATGCAGGCACCTAAACCTGGCCTTCAGGAGGCCGAAGGTTCTTTCTATAATCCTCCTAGTTCGCCCATGGGCCTCATTGTAGCGTTCCTCTGCCCTTGTCCTGGGATTCCTCACTGGGGTAAGTAGGCACGACAGGTTGGGGTAACCAGAGTCACCTATTAGCCACACACGGTGTCTCTGTAGCTGTTCCATCACATAAGGGATGCTGCTATTTCGCATGATGTACGCGTCATGCACTGACCCAAGGAACTTGGCATTTACATGGAAGATGTTGGGGATATGTCCAAGGGCATAGAAATCACCCTTCACTGTAGCCAAATCGGCCACCTCAGGGAAAACAATGTAGCTCTGCATGTATTTCATCAGGGCAGACAACACTCTGGACAAAACCCTAGAAAACATAGGCTGAGACATCCCTGATGATATGGCCACTGTTGTTTGGAATGATCCACTTGCCAAAAAATGGAGTACTGACAGAACCTGCACCAGAGGGGGAATCCCTGTGTGTTGGCGAATGGGGGACATCAGGTCTGGCTCCAGCTGGGCACACAGTTCCTGTATAGTGGCTCGGCCAAGTCTGTATGTAAGTATGACATGTCTTTCTTCCATTGTCGACAGGTCCACCAGCGGTCTGTACACGGGAGGATTCCTCCATCTCCTCGCAAGTCCCAGCGGACGGTGCCTAGGAAGGACAACATGGAGCACAGAGTCAAGCAACCCACAGGTACGTAACCACAGCTTGCACAGTACACGATTCGCTATGCATTGAATGGCTTGTATGAGTGGCAATGCTAGGCCTAGGCCTGTGTGACGCCGTAGAAATTCAGCCATGTGGGCCCTTCAAATGGCGGCTGCCTGACCTGTGAAGTGTGACAATGGGATGTGAGGTCAATGCGCTGGCGTGGCACACCGTGGCGGTAGGCGGTCGAAGACCGCAGCGCAAAGCAGCATTGGTTAACATTGAACCCTATGGGTCTCAGGAGCCAATGACGATGTGCGCCGGCGGTCGCGGTACGCACCGCCGCGGTACGCAACGCCTCGGGCGTGACCGCCATTTTCTACTTGCTTAATCACTCGAGACCTGATCATCCACAGGAGAGGACCTATACTGCAAGTGCTGCTGTGAACTCGGTCTGGAAGAGACAATGGCTGCTGCGACTGGGGAAAGGGCCCCTGCCTTCACATCTGAGGAATTGGATAAACTTGTTGATGGGGTCCTCCCTCAGTATGCGCTACTCTACGGTCCTCCAGACCAACAGGTAAGTACACTGGGAGCACGTAGTATGGGCTATGCCTGTGTTGAGTGGGGTGGATGTAAGATGGTGGGGAGGGGAGCGAATGAGGAGTGCAACGCATGACAGATGAGAGCATGTGCCACATGGCGAGGTTGGGGAGGGGGGCCGCGCACATCGACCATGCAGAAAAGTGATGATATTTATTTTGCAACCCTGTACATGTCACATAGGTCAGCGCCCATCAGAAGATCGACATTTGGCATGCCATCGCCAAGGACGTCCGGGCCCTGGGGGTCCACAACAGACGGGGAACCCACTGCCGCAAGAGGTGGGAGGACATCCGCCGCGGGAGCAGAAAGACCGCCGAGGCTCTGCTAGGGATGGCCTCCCAACGTAGGAGGGGTGCCAGTCGTCAATTGAACCCCCTGATGTCCCGGATCCTGGCGCTGGCCTACGCCCATTTGGATGGGCGCGTGAGGACATCACAGCAGACACAAGGGGGTGAGTATCAGCACATTCCGCTATATTAGCACACAGTGGAGGCGTCTGGGTGGGGGAGGAGGGCTGTGGCTATCTCTAGGCCAGGGCGGTTTCTGTAGGCTAGGCCCCTCCATTAGACATGGCCCTGTGCCCCCGCCCCCCACCTCTGTAGGGTGCTAAGTACAGCTATCCATGGCCCGGGCTCACCTATGTGTGCATTTGTCGTCCATAGACTTGTAGGCCAAGTCACTATAATTGAGTAGTGTACCCCGAGTGCGCGACGTAGTGCAGGGGGCTTCTGTGTCTGTCCTCTCCGCCAACGGTGCCGCCAATGCATGCACTCAACATGTCTTTCTTTCTTCCCCCCCCCCCCCCCTTTTTTTTGGTTTTCCTGTTCATGTGTGCATTAGCATCATCAGGCGGAGGAGAAGTGGCATTGGCGCACGAGGGAGCTGCATCTCACATGGCCCCGGAGGGCCCTGCAACCGACTCGGAGTTAACCAGTGAGACGGAGGGCGAGGGGGGCTCCACAACGGGGACCCGTGGAAACGTCAGCGACACCGACACGTCCTTGGAAGGGAGCTCCCTTGTGGTGGTGCCACCCAGCGCACCAGCTCCGCCCTCCCAGCAGCCCCTCAGCTTCCGCCCCGTGACCGCTCGGGCAGGAAGCCGGCCATCTCCTTCGCCCCTGGCACCTCAGGTCCTGCCCCAGTTACCCCTGCTGCCCTCAGTGCGGAGATCATTGACCTCCTCCAGACGCTCATTGTTGGGCAGTCTACCCTTTTGAATGCCATCGAGGGGGTAGAAAGGGAGGTGCATCGGAGCAATGCATACCTGGAGGGCATTCATTCGGGTCAGGCTGCCCATCAGCGATCGTTCAACGCTCTGGCCTCAGCACTGACGGTAGCAATTGTCCCTGTCTCTAGCCTCCCCCCTCCAACTTCCTCAACCCAGTCCCACTCCTCTGTTCCTCTGCCTATCCCAGACACACCTACAGACCAGCCTGTACACACCTCAACACCCAAGGGCAGCTCATCCAGACATAAGCACCACAGATCACACAAGCATTCACCCAAGCAACATCCACATGCAGACATGCCAACAGCCACTGCCTCCTCTGTGTCCCCCTCCTCCACGTCTCCCTCCTCCCTCGCTGTGACGTCTCCACTCACACCTGCATGCACACCACCATCAGCCACTACGTCCATCACCACCACACCCACCAGAACAGTCCGCACACATGCAGTCACCACCCCCACTGCCATTTACACGTCCCCTGTGTCCTCTCCCAGTGTGTCTGTCACTCCCTCTTCCAAGCCACACAAACGCCGGCAGCCACCCACCCAACAGCCATCCACCTCACCACAGCCTCCAGCACAAGCACCTGCACGCAAAGACAGCACACTTGACTCTCCTACAACCACATCCTCTTCCTCCACTCCCATATCCACTGCACCTACCCTTCCCATTGCTCCTAAAAAGTTGTTCCTCTCCAAAATTAACATCTTTGCATCACCTGACCCACCCCCTCCATCTCGTAAGAGTCCAAACAGCACCTCAGCCACCACAAGCACTGCACCTACTAGGACCATCGTTCAGGGCTATTGGAGTCCACCAGCTCCTAGGGCAGGAACATCGGCCAGCAGCAAGGGGACAGCAAGCCCACCCCCTGGGAAAAGAATCAAAAAAGGGAAGGGCCGGCGCGACAGGCCTGAGACGGCTGCCCCCAAGGACACCACCCTTGCACCGTCACCTGGCCCATCCACAAAGGGAGGCAAGGGCCCCAGAGATTCGGCCAGGGGGGCAAGGGCAGCAGGGCGGACAAGTCCGGCAGCAGGCGAGCTGCCCAGGAGGGCCCCACCAGCCCCATTTGGGGTGTGACGGAGGACACCCACGGGCCCAGGAGTGCAGCACAGGAGGGCCCCGCAAGCGATAGGTCGGATGGCGACTGAGCTGGAATAATTGCCCAGATCTGGTTCCCTAGGAACACAAGACAAGCACCGCTGAACAGGGCCCCGCCGTGAGAAGCACCGCTGAACAGGGCCCCGCCAAGAGAAGCACCGCTGAACAGGGCCCCGCCGTGAGAAGCACCGCTGAACAGGGCCCTGCCGTGAGAAGCACCGCTGAACAGGGCCCCGCCGTGAGAAGCACCGCTGAACAGGGCCCGCCGTGAGAAGCACCGCTGAACAAGGCCCCGCCGTGAGAAGCACCGCTGAACAGGGCCCCGCCGTCTCTGCACCGCTCCGGTGGGCCCTTCCTTTCAAGCAGCGCTCCGCTGGGCCCTTCATCTCAAGCACCGCTCCGCTGGGCCCCGCCATCTCTGCACCGCTCCGCTGGGCCCTTCCTCTCAAGCACCGCTCCGCTGGGCCCTTCATCTCAAGCACCGCTCCGCTGGGCCCCGCTGTGTCTGCACCGCTCCGCTGGGCCCTTCATCTCAAGCACCGCTCCGCTGGGCCCTTCCTGTCAAGCACCGCTCCGCTGGCCCCTTCCTGTCAAGCACTGCTCCGCTGGGCCCTTCCTGTCAAGCACCGCTCCGCTGGGCCCCTCCTGTCAGGCACTGTTCCGCTGGGCCCTTCATCTCAAGCACGCTCCGCTGGGCCCCGCCGTCTCTGCACCGCTCCGCTGGGCCCTTCATCTCAAGCACCGCTCCGCTGGGCCCTTCCTGTCAAGCACCGCTCCGCTGGGCCCTTCCTGTCAAGCACCGCTCTGCTGTGCCCCTCCTGTCAGGCACCGCTCCGCTGGGCCCTTCATCTCAAGCACTGCTCCGCTGGGCCCCGCCATCTCTGCACCGCTCCGCTGGGCCCTTCCTGTCAAGTACCGCTCCGCTGGGCCCTTCATCTCAAGCACCGCTCCGCTGGGCCCGGCCGTCTCTGCACCGCTCCGCTGGGCCCTTCCTGTCAAGCACCGCTCCGCTGGGCCCTTCCTGTCAAGCACTGCTCCGCTGGGCCCCGCCGTCTCTGCACCGCTCCGCTGGGCCCCTCCTGTCAGGCACCGCTCCGCTGGGCCCTTCATCTCAAGCACCGCTCCGCTGGGCCCCGCCGTCTCTGCACCGCTCCGCTGGGCCCTTCCTGTCAAGTACCGCTCCGCTGGGCCCTTCATCTCAAGCACCGCTCCGCTGGGCCCCGCGTCTCTGCACCGCTCCGCTGGGCCCTTCCTGTCAAGCACCGCTCCGCTGGGCACTTCCTGTCAAGCACCGCTCCGCTGGGCCCCGCCGTCTCTGCACCGCTCCGCTGGGCCCTTCCTGTCAAGCACCGCTCCGCTGGGCCCCGCCGTCTCTGCACCGCTCCGCTGGGCCTCTCCTGTCAGGCACCGCTCCGCTGGGCCCTTCATCTCAAGCACCGCTCTGCTGGGCCCCGCCGTCTCTGCACCGCTTCGCTGGGCCCTTCCTGTCAAGTACCGCTCCGCTGGGCCCTTCATCTCAAGCACCGCTCCGCTGGGCCCTTCCTGTCAAGCACCGCTCCGCTGGGTCCCGCCGTCTCAGCACCGCTCCGCTGGGCCCTTCCTGTCAAGCACCGCTCCGCTGGGCCCTTCCTGTCAAGCACCGCTCCGCTGGGCCCCGCCGTCTCTGCACCGCTCCGCTGGGCCCCTCCTGTCAGGCACCGCTCCGCTGGGCCCTTCATCTCAAGCACCGCTCCGCTGGGCCCCGCTGTCTCTGCACCGCTCCGCTGGGCCCTTCCTGTCAAGTACCGCTCCGCTGGGCCCTTCATCTCAAGCACCGCTCCGCTGGGCCCCGCCGTCTCTGCACCGCTCCGCTGGGCCCCTCCTGTAAAGCACCGCTCCGCTGGGCCCTTCATCTCAAGCACCGCTGGCCCATTGGCAGGGCCGGCTCTGTGTCGGGCAGGGCTTCACGAAGCACTCTGGGCACCATGCCTCCTCCATAACCAGTGGAGTCTGTAATCCACCTGATGGACTGTGGCTTTGCACTCCCCAGGATGGTACAGTGGGCATGGAGGCCCCTCGTGGATCTGGCGTCGTGGACTCATGTGGCTGAGGTGCCCCCCCTTCCCTTCCCCCTGAGGTGCCTGTGGTTTTATTATCTGATGCCCCAGCAGTGTTCTCTCCAATGAAATCGGGTCTCGTGTGTGGGCTTTGCCCGTGTGTTTATGCACATTGGCCCACGAACAATGGCATGTAGCCAATATGTGCCGGACTTTTGGACTATGTATACATTGTTCATGTTGTGATTTATTTATTTTATAAATTTCATATTTCACTTAAGTTCAAATATGCTTTAATATACTTCTATTTTAATGATCATTTTATTTTGTCTTTGAATTATTCCAGGGGGTTTGGGGGGTGTAACTCTGACTTGTTGCTCTGCATTGGTGTGTGGGGATTTTGGGGGGGGGTGTCGCGTATGTGTGTGCCCGTAATCTTTTCTCCTCCCCCCTCCCCTGTGTCGTAGGTGCAGTACTCACCGTTGTCTCCTGCGGCGGCGTTCGTGCTCCTGGTAGAGGAGCAGGTAGACAATCGATGGTAGGATGTTTAATTCGGGTTCCATGCTGTCCAGATTCCTCGTGGAGTGTATAGAGGTGAGCGTTTTCCCGTTCGTGGTCTGTTTCCCATTTGCTCTTTCTGAAACAATGTTAATTTTTCTTACCTTTGGGCATGCCTGCACAATCAGTGTAACACTGTTGTGTAGATACAATAATTTTCCACTTAACTTGTAACCTCCTTGGCATTTTGGTTTCTGTTGTTGTTGGGAATTCAGTATATAAATACAATAAGTAAACCTTTAACTCAAACAGTATGTTTCCATGCCATTAAATGATTCCCTGCTGTTAGACATGTCAGCCTTACCCCAAAATGTTTGACTTTAACCTACTTCTTGCTGAAAATTGTTTTTGTTGGCCTTAGGACTCTGTGCATTTACTACTACTAACCAGTGCTAAAGGGCTTGTGCTCACTCCCTCAAACATGGTATCATAGGCCTACACCTAATGGGCATATTTAATTTACTTATAAATCCCTCATAGATGGTATGCCATATACCCACGACCTGTAATTTAAATGCTACAAGTGAGCCTGCAGCACGTATTGTGCAACCCACTAAAGTAGCCCCTTAAACATACATATCCCAGACCTACCATGGCAGCCTGAATGCAGTTTTAAAATGGCAATTAGACATGCTATTATAACTCCCTTGCCTGGCCTTACTCCCCTTTTATTGCATATAAATCACTCCGAAGGTAGGCCCTAGGTACCCCATGGGGCAGGGTGCATTGCATTAAACGGTTGGACCTGTACATTTAGGTTTTGCATATCCTGGTAGTAAAAACTCCTAAATTAATTTGTTACTACATTGAGTTGCCTGATTACATTTATTTACTTCTAATCACATTTAATAAGATTTTGAGAACAGGTGAACATCATATTTAGTGAGAATTCTCTAGAAAAGTCTCCTACTTCAAAAGAGGCACCAGGTATAAAAAAAGAACCTCAGACCCACTCTTCAGTTAACTTTCTGGACCTTGAAGAAGGACTCTCAGATAACTGGCTATTGTTGTGGCCTGCTGAGGCCGCCTTAAACTCTCAGAGGCCTGACCTGCTGCTTGAGCCCTGTTTCATCACGTGAATCTAGGACTACCAGAGCGACTTCATGGGCAGGTTGGCCAGTTTCCTGATCAAAGCCACAGGGGCAGAAATGGCTCCAACCATTTTGAAACTGCACCTGGACCCTGAGTGAGTTATAACCACCCTGCCCACAAGTGCGGCCCCTCCAGTCCTGGACCTTTGGTGGTGGTGCTAAAGGTGCCCAGATAACCAAAGGCCAAAACTTGGGACTTGGAAAATTGTTGGCTAAAAACGACTTTGAGAACCACGCGAAGACCAGAACCCACCCGTGCTTCTATCTGCACATCCCCGGTCAGCCTGACATTGTGACACATCCCGTTATGTTCTTTTTTGCTGCAAGAAATCCTGCTCAGTGGTCCTTTGGTAAAAGGGTATCTGGCCTCCTGGAACTCTCGTCGGCTACAGCCTACAGACGTGTCTCACTGGAAATTTCTGACTTAAAAGAAGTGTGAGAACATCAAAATCTTCACTGCGACTTTGTCCAGTGGATCCCTCGATGACGATACTCCCTCCTTGGACACTGCCTGCAGCCTTACCCCGCTGAACTTTACCTTCTCAGAGCATTTTATTCAAAATGTTGTCTAAATCTGAAGGTAAGTGCTGACCAGGTGCCAATCTACTCCTTGTATCCGGCTTGCGCTCCGTAGCGGTCAACAATATTTTTTGACTTTGGCACAGTCTTGAGAGACTAGGGGGGTTATTCTAACTTTGGAGGAGTGTTAATCCGTCCCAAAAGTGACGGTAAAGTGACGGATATACCACCAGCCGTATTACGAGTTCCATAGGATATAATGGACTCGTAATACGGCTGGTGGTAAATCCGTCACTTTTCCGTCACTTGTGGGACGGATTAACACCTCCTCCAAAGTTAGAATAACCCCCTAGATGTCCGTGGTTGGCGCCTTGATCGTTTAGGCACTAGATTTTACTTTAAATTTTAAAGATTCATAACTGCAGTTCTGCTGATTGGATTTTCATCCCTCTGGTGTCAAATATTTCTACATTTGCATGAGACTTTTCTGGTGTTGTAGTTTCAAATTATTACTGTTTGTGAGTTATATAAATACTTTGCACATTGCCTGCTTTTGTGCCAAACAACCAGAGGGTTAAACACAGATTAAGTTAGTAACTTTTTATGGTTCACCCAGACAGGAATTGTGGCTGTTGCTTGACCAGAGGTCACCCCCCATTCAGCCAACAACCCAATTTCTCACACATGCATTCCTTAATCCAGACTTCAGTCCCTCCAGAAAAAATAAGATAAATTAAAATAAACAAAAAATTGTTGTGTTTGCTCTCCATTAGCCCCTCTAAATGAACTATATTTCAGATAATTTAATTTATGAGATTTCTCAAAAAATGGATGATGCAGCAGAGGTTAAAAACCGTGGATGAGTGGTACTTTTTCTCCAGTATCCAAATCAAAAATGACAAAATAGTCAATAAAGAACATGAAGGAGTCCATAGACCAGGAAGGAAAAGTTGTTACTCTATTTACAGTAGCTTCATTCTCCATTGCCCTTACTCTGTAAAGAAACAATAAACAAAATGAAAAAACTGGATTGAAGTTGCCAGCAGTGTGCTCTCTGGTAAAAAATCTAATCAAATGTCAGACGAGAACTGGTGTCTGAGCCAAAAAATTGTGTGTGCAACACTCACTCACATTCTGGAAAGCCTTCTAGTGTTTTTATCACACTAAGGCCCTCATTACAACCTTGGCGGTGAGTGATAAAGTGGCAATAATACAGCCAACAGGCTGGTGGTAAGTACTGCCAAATTATGACCATGGCGGTGATAACTCCCATAGACAGCCAATGTACCACACCAACTGCCAGGGTGGAAACAACACTCACCATGCCGATAGCCAACAACAGACAGGCAACAACAGCCAGACAAAGTACCGCCCACCATATTAAGACACATCACTCTGCCACCTTTTCCGGGGCGGTACCAACGCCATCAAAAGCCTGACAGAAAACCGTCACTGAAGAGAATGGACTCACCATCGGAGATACAGGGAAGAACAACACCACCATGGAACCCGAACTGCAAATCTTTCCGATGATCTTCTACGTTATGCTTCACCTGGAACACCAATGCCGACGAAGATGACGACGATGAGTACATCCGCCTAGCACACAAGGGAGGGAGGAAAACCAGAGTGACACACACACACGGACGACACACACCCGACACACACACACCATATACACAACCAGCTGCACACGTAAAACAATTTGTCCCCGAAAAATGGCAGAATAATGTAAGGACAACAAGAATGTACTAAAGTGATTGTAATCAGATCAAACCCAAAATTAATAATTCGATTTGTCAATGAAACAGATATGTACACATGTACACAAAGGGACACTGCCCAGTCCAATGTTCAAAGGGCCCACATGGCCACAGGGCACAGTCTAAGGCCCAACTCGAATTCTGACCACATCCGGATAGTACACTGCAGGGGCATCAGTTTGCAAATAGGCAGGCACATCAGGGGGAGGGAGGGGCACCTCAGCCGGATGTGGGAACAAGCCCACTGGTTCTGAAGGGGCTCCATGCCCATTGCTCTGTCCTGGGGAGTGCAAGGCCACAGTCTCTCAGGTGGGTGAATTGCCCACTGGTTCTGGAGGTGGCAACATGCCCATTGCTCTGTCCTGGGCAGTGCAAGGCCACAGTCTCTCAGGTGGGTGACTTTCCTGCTGGTTCTGGAGGGGCCAACATGACCATTGCTCTGTCCTGGGGAGTGCAAGGCCACAGTCTCTCAGGTGGGTGAATTGCCCACTGGTTCTGGAGGTGGCAACATGCCCATTGCTCTGTCCTGGGCAGTGCAAGGCCACAGTCTCTCAGGTGGGTGACTTTCCCGCTGGTTCTGGAGGGGGCAACATGGCCATTGCTCTGTCCTGGGGAGTGCAAGGCCACAGTCTCTCAGGGGATGACTTGCCCACTGGTTCTGGAGGGGGCAACATGCCCATTGCTCTGTCCTGGGTAGTGCAAGGCCACAGTCTCTAAGGTGGCTGACTTGCCCACTATTTATGTAGGGGGCAGCTCGCACAGCAGCCCCTGAAGTGTGGCCTACATGGCGTCCGCTGGCTGTGACGGCTGCAGTGTGGTGGTGGATGGAGGAGCCTCCTGGGCAGTCTCTGCACTTTCTGATGGCTGCAATTCATCAGCTGGCGGTGGGGGCCCAGTGACAGCTTGTGGTAGTGGAGGTGTCAACCTGACAGCATCCGCTGGAGTAGAGGGTTTTGTCTCATCCAGTACATGGGGTGTGGATCCCTTACCCTTCCTGGCAAGGGTGGATGGGCTCTTCCCCTTCTTGCCTGGTGGTGCAGGCTCCTTCCCATTCTTGCTTGGTGGTGCAGGCTCCTTCCCCTTCTTGCCTGGTGGTGCTGGCTCCTTCCCCTTTCCTGATGGAGATGTGGTATCCTTAACACTATCAGTAGGTGGTGCTACCACTGTCCCTGTGGACTGTTTGGCTGAGGTGCTGGGCTGTGTCCTTGGTACCCTGCTCATATTGGCAGGACAGGGGGGAGGGTTAGGGAAGAGGTCAAGTTGGGAAAGGAAAAGCTTTTTAGGGACGTTGGGGTGGGAGGAGGGAGGAGTAATGGGAGTGGAGTTTGAGGGGGTGGTTGTTGGAGGTGTATGTCTGCTGGACTTGGGTGCAGGTGCATGAGCTCTATGCTGATGTGAGGTGGATGGTAGTTGGGTGTCTGAGTGCTTGAGTTTGTGTCCTTTGGGGGGGACAGACAGGGTGGAAGAGGACAGAGGGGACATGTGCATTTCAGATATGGAGGTGTCTGCCAGTGAGGTGTGTGTCCTGCTTGGTGTGGTGATGCTGGTAGTGAATGTTGATGTAGTGCATGCAGGTGTGAGTGTGGACATGACTGGAATGGAGGTGGTGGTGGAGGAGGAGGAGAGGGAGACAGTGGAGGCAGTGGATGTTGTCGTGTCTGCAACTGTATGGTGTTTGTGTGAGTGCTTGTGGGAGGAAGTGTGGTGTCTGTGTTTGCCTGTGACACTCTTGGGGTGTTGGCCTGTGTGCATGCTCATCTGTATGTGTGCCTGGGACAGGTTGGGATTAGGGAGAATGGGACTGGGAAGTGGGAGTTGGAGGTGGGATGGTAGAAACAAGGACAATGGCTGCCATTCGAGAGGAGGCCAAAGCCTGAATCGATCTCGGTTGGGCCGCCAGCCCACTGTGGATTCCCTCCAGGAATTCATTGCATTGTTGCATCTGGGATGCTGAACCCTGGATTGCATTCACAATGGTTAACTGCCCTACAGAGATGGATCTCAGGAGGTCAATAGCCTCCTCACTCAGGGCAGCAGAGCTCACTGGGGCAGGGCCTGAGGTGCCCTGGGCAAAGGAGATGCCCACCCTCCTGGGTGAGCAGGTACGGGAAACTTGCTGAGGGGCTGCTGGGAGGGCAGTGCTGGTATGGGGGGTGGCAGCTGTACCTGCAACTGGGGTGGTCACAGAGGTGTCCACCACCAGCAGGGAGCTCCCATCGGAGGAGGTATCTGAGTCTGTGTTGTCTCCTCCAGTCTCCGCCGTGGTGCTCCCCTCGCCCTCCGTCCCATTGGCTCCTCGGCATCGGTGGATTCTGCCTCCTGAGTCATGTGGGATACAGCTCCCTCTGTTTCCAGTGCCCCTGCTCCCATGCCAGATAATGCTAATGCACACAAGGGCAGGATGACAAAACAAGAAAGGGAGAGAGAGACAAAGGATACACTGGGTCAATGACTGCACCAACACCACAGTTAGCATACACATCACCGTCACACACAGGGAACAGGCTTCAGCACTATGCATTACACTACCAGGGATATGGCTAGTCACTAAGGCAAGATGAGGACCACACACCGCCAACTGCAGCACTCCTGGGACCCACAATGCCCTGCCTGAAATGGACTGCTAACAAGCTATGTAACCTGTATTTGCCATACATCCATTACCCTTTCCATGACCCACGCTGCAATGTCTGGCCTCTCCTTAGGTGCATCCACTAAACACATCCACCACCCGGATACCACACCACCAGCAAAATTATGTATTGTACCCACCGTACTCACCCCTTTGTGGCTGGTGTTATGCCCTCAAGCGACCATCCAGCTCAGGGTAGGCCAACACCAGTATGCGGGCCATCAGCTCAGGGGGGTCAGGGTCCGACGGGCACCCCTTCCTCATTGGGAGGCCATCCCCAGATGGGCCTCCGCGGTCTTCTGTGCCCAGCATTTCAGGTCCTCCCGCCGTTTCCGACAGTGGGTGGTCCGCCTGCCATAGACCCCTAGGGTTGGCACGCCATAATCCCTTCTTTTGATGGGCGCTGACCTGCAGAGGCAATACAGACAGGAGAACACCATTAAACAAACAGTCCAGCCTGTCACACAAATGGCCCACCATACCCATTTCCATCACCATTGCCATACACATAGCCCAGTGCACAACATGTACACCGCTCACAGACAATCCCCCCACCCAACCCACCCTTGCACAATGCTTACACACACATCTCCATGCATCCTTGACACATGCATTGTGGCCAAAGTGTACTCAACTGTTGGTCTGGAGGCCCATACAGTTGTCAAATTCGGTGTCCACCAGTCGTTCCAATTCCTCCGAAGTGAAGGCAGGGTCTCTTTCCCCGGTTTCACTGGCCATGGTAGGTTCCAGACACAGGTCACAGCAGCATGCAGTGTAGGTCTTCTCCTATTGAAGGTCAGGAAACAAGTGAGGATTGAGATAGAAAATGGCGGTCACATCGTGGCGGTGTACACCGTCACTTCAGGCGTAGACCCCCATTGGCCACTGTACTCCATAGAGCCCCATATTATCCAATGAGGAATTGCACGGCGGTGCAAGACCATCTTCTTCCATGATGCCCTACGTTGGCAGGGTTACCTCACTTCCACCTGTCACTACATACAGGACAGGCAGTTGCCATTTCCGGGGGGGGAACAGCCATATCGACAATTGCTGCATCACAGATTAGATTGCCACATACTTCGCCATTAACACTGTCCCAATACATAAGTGCACCATGTGGACTGTTGTTGTGGTTTTGTTGTTCCAATTGTGACAGCCTACTCACTCTTGTGTCACTTAGATACCTATTGCTGCGGATGAATAGGAGGTGGAGACATACCCCCGTGTACAGACCCCTGGTGGACTTAGCTACACTGGAGGACAGGCACATTATACTCACCTATAGACTGGACAGGGACACAATCACAGAGCTGTGTGCCCAGTTAGAGCCAGACCTGATCTCATCTATCCGTCATCCGACTGGGATCCCCCCTCTTGTGCAAGTGTTATCAGTGCTCCATTTTCTGGCGACAGGTTCTTTCCAAGTGACAGTGGGCTTGGCAGCAGAAATGTCACAGCCAATGTTCTCAATCGTGCTGGCAAGAGTGTTGCCTGCTCTTATAAAACACATGTGAAGCCACATAGCTTTTCCCCATTTGGAAGATTTGGCCACTGTGAAGGCCGTATTCTATGCAATGGGACATATCCCCAATATTATTGGGGCGATTGACGGGACACATATTGCGTTTGTCCCCCCTGACAGAATGAACAGGTGTATAGGAATCATAAGAGTTTCCACTCCATAACTGTGCAGATGGTGTGCCTCGTGGACCAGTACATCTCCCATATCAATGCTAAGTATCCTGGGTCGACGCATGATGCCTTTGTCCTGAGGAATGGCAGGATCCCAAATGTGATGGCCCAACAACAGAGGCACAGGGTGTGGCTCATAGGTGAGCCTTGGTCCCCACCCACTGTATGTTAGTGTATGCCTCTGGTGTTAACCTCATATGATAGTGTGTGGATAGATTTTGTCCCTCAATACCTGCAGGTGACTCTGGCTACCCAAACCTATTGTGGCTGCTGACCCCTGTGAGTAAATCCAGGAAAGGGCTGAAGAACGTTACAATGAGGCACATGAGCGAACCAGACAGGGCATCAAAAGAACCTTTGGCCTCCTGAAGGTCAGATTCAGGTGCCTCCATCTGACAGGTAGATGCCTGTGCTACTCACCCTAGAAGGTCTTCCAGATAGTAGTGGCATGCTGCATGTTACACAACCTGGCCCTCAGGTGCCATGTACCTTTTCTGCAGGAGAAGGCGACTGGAGATGCTGCAGTAGACCCTGACGACAGTTTGGATGAAGAGGCTGAAGGTGAGGATGAGGACAACAGAACATTAGTTATCCTTCAGTACTTCCAATGACACACAGGTGAGACATTGCAACTTCACATATCTATTACTATTGTTGTCGGTGGCTGTGGCATGATGGTATTAACTACTTTTTACCTCTCCTTACTGTCACCTATGGTTTATCATTTTACAGGTGTTGGTTCTATGACAACTGTGTACTGATGTGTTGACTATAGCCAGCTACAGGTCATTATTTCTATGCTCTCACAATGTACAGTTAATTTGCAATGGATGTAACTGTTTCCATAAATACACTTTTTCAACACTTGACATACAATTATTCGAGTTGTGTTAAAGGGTGTATATTTTAGTGCTAACAAATTGAGGGAAAAGGGCAATGGAATGGGGTGATGATAGAGGAAAGTCCAGAGTATTGCTTCAGTCTGTTTGTAGCACAGGTGCAGTGTCCAAGTGGCCATAGGAAGGGGAGCAACGGCAGTTCAAGGTGGACAAGGTGACTGAGTGGGACACAAGGGGGAAAATCAGGAGAGTCTCATTTCCTGGCGAAGGTCTTCGCAAGTGTCTCTGGCTTCTGTCTGGGTCGCAGGGAACGTTTGCAGGGTGGTTCACCTTCTGCAGGCAAAGCGGTGCTGGTGGCCTGTGGGCCCTGTGACAGGGCCTCCTGTCCACTAGCGGCAGCGGAAGTGGAGGGATGGTCAATGGACTGGCTAGTGATAGGGGCCTGCTGGTGTGCTGTTGCCTCCCTCATGATGTTGCCCATGTTTTCCAGCACCACTGCTATGGAGAACAGGGGGGTGGTAATAGCCTGCAACTCCTCTATGATCCCCTGATACTGTCCCTGCTGCGGCCGCCTGTTCTCCTGCACATTGTCAAGGATCTGGCCCATCATGTCCTGGGAATGTTGGTAGGCTCCCTGGATCTCGGAAAGTCCCTCCGGAGGGTCGGTTCCCTCGTCCTGTCCTCCCCCTGGCCCACAACAGTCCTCCCAGTGTCCCTGTTGCCCTGTGTCTGTGTCCTCTGAATGGTGTGCCCACTGCCACTTACCCCATGCCCCTGATTATCTTGGGTATGAGATGTGGCCAGGGGTCACTCTACAGGTGGGCACACTGCTGATTGATGTGTCCTGGGGACAGAAGTGTGGGTACGCTGGGTGGGTGCTGTGGTGTTGGATCCTGATGGGGGAGGCTCTGTGGTGGTCTGTGAGTGGACTTGGGTAACCGGTTGTCCAGTGGTCCCTGATGGGCCAGGTAGGTCATCCAGATCCAGAAGTCCAGAGTTACTGTCATCACTGGGGGAATCTTCTGTAGGGGGACTGGATAGTTATGTCACCTCTTTCTCCACTGACATTGGCTGGGGTACCTGTGGGGATGTAAGTGATATATTATGCTTCATGTGTATGACATTTGTACATCCCTGTCTTCCCTCTATCATTGGTGTTGGCCTGCCACCTTTTGCTTGTGTATGGTGATGTAATATGGGAATGTTAGTTTCCCTATGCTATGCATGCTTTAGTGATGGGTGTCCATGCAGGGTTGGGAGGGGTGTCCATGCATTGGTGTAGCATGCAGGGCTTTGCATTGTGGTTAGTCATATGTGTAGGTGCAGTGTGTGGGATAGAGTGGAGTGATGGCAGTGAGGGTGAGGGTGTGAGATGGCATGCAGGTTTAGGGGGTGATAAGTAGTAAATGTTGACTTCCCAGTGTCCAGTCCTCCAATGGATGTAACTGACTCCAGCGACTCCCTCAGAATGCAGTAATGCCAGTACTTGCTCCTCCCATGCTGTGAGCTGTGGGGTAGGAGGTGGGGGTCCATCGCCAGTCCCCTGTATGGCGAGCTCGTGCCTTACTGCAATGGAACGTACCTTCCCCCGTAGGTCGTTCCACCTCTTCCTGATGTCATCCCTTGTTCTTGGGTGCTGTTCCATGGTGTTCACCCTGTCCACGATTCTCCGCCATAGCTCCATCTTCCTTGCAATGGAAATCTGCTGTACCTGTGCTCCAAACAGCTGTGGCTCTACCCTGACAATTTTCTCCACCAGGACCCTTAACTCCTCCTCAGTGAAGCGTGGGTGCCTTTGTGGTGCCATGGGCGTTGTGTGGTGTGTGTTGGTGAGAGTGTGTTGAGTAATGTGGTGGGGTGTGTGATGTGGGGTGCGTGAGGAATGTATGGGTGTATGTGGTGTGTGTGTCTAGTTGTGTCTGTGCGGTTCGTGTCACTCTCCTGGAAGTAATTGTTGTTCGTAAAGGGTTGTGGGTAATGTGGATGTGTGTTTTATAGTGGTGTTGGTGGGTGGGTGTGGTATGTGTATGGGTGTCAGGTGTGTGTTTTTGGTATTGGCCAATGTATTGTTGTTTTTTATGTGGGTTTTCATTCTGAGCACAGCGGTATGTACCGCCAATGGTTTACCGGCGTTGAATGTCCGCCATGGTGATTAGTGGGTCATAATGTGGTGGGTGTTGTTTTGTTGGCGTAACGGTATGGGTGTTGGGACTGCCACTTTATCACTGACCTTTGGGCTGTTGGATTTGTGTATGTTGCTGTATTCTGTCGGATTGGTGTGTGTGTGTCGTAATATGGTGAACGGATATTTGCCACTGCGGCGGTATGTTGCCAGCCGTCAGCGTGGGGGTAAGCGGCATTTACCACCAATGTCATAATGAGGGCCTAAGTGTTTTTACACTAACTAAATCTCATATATGTGATGAAATGTAATGGAACAATCTTGTGTATTGTTCATGAGAAGTGTAATGCGAAATGCCTGAAATTACATAATATTAAACTAACATAATAAAAATTGTTTCCAGGCTTAGAAACAATACTTTTACTTTTTTACTGTTTATTATTCTTTTCTGATGCATTCTTGACACCACAGTGATAATCTTGTTGCTTATAGCACATTTAAGCAATAGGATCAGTAGCTAACAAACCACCTCCAGATGTTAAAACACTCACTAACAGTTTGTGGTCTAGGCTCAAGATAAATTTGCTGCCCCATACATAATGCTCAAAGTGGCTGATCATCTACACATGCCAAAAGTTATCTTTCAATAACTGCATAGTTGTGTTCAGTGTATTTTAATTTATTCTTGTAAACGTCATGATCCACTTCCAATTTCCAGCACCTTGTGATAAAACTACCGGGTCATATGGGCTTATATCAACTATTGTGATACAGATTTTGCTCAATATGAAGGGTCTAAACATGGGGGCCGAAGTAACAGGCAACCTTCTGGGTTGCAATACATTATGGAAGCACTCACCCCAGACAAATTCTTGACTGTTATATTTGTTTCCTTAGAGGTTCCACTTTATGAGAAAAGTACCCACTTACTGGGCCTAAACCTTCCCTTTTTATACATGTAAGGCACCCCTAAGGTAGGCCCTAGGTAGCTCCATGGGTACGGTGCAGTGTATGTTAAAGGTAGGACATGTACTGATATGTTTTACATGTCCTCACAGTGAAATACAGCCAAATTCGGTTTTCACTGTGCAAGGCCTATCTCTTTCATAGGTTAACATGGGGGCTGCCTATTATTAAAGTGCAGATTTCCTTTGAGAGGAGATAGAAATATGGAGGTTGAGGTCTCCGAACTCACAATTTAAAGATACATCTATTAGTGAAGTTTTTTTTTTATTGTTAGTTTGGAAATGCCACTTTTAGAAAGTAGGCATTTTCTTGCTTAAACCATTATGTGACTGTGCTTGTTTGTGGAATCCCTGTCTGTGTCAGTTTGACAGTTGGGCTGTTTGTGATTCTTCTCTAGAAAGTGACACAAAGGGTGCTGGGGCATATCCTTATGAGTCATGCGTGCTAGAGTGGAGGGAAGAGTGACCACTTACACCTGAATGGGCTGTGCCTGCCCTCTCACGAAGCAGATCCCAACCCCCGGTGTGTGTCTGGGGCTCGGTCTACGCAAGGCAGGATCTTACAAAGAAGAGAGACTTCCCTTTGAAGTTTACCAACTTCAAAGGCAGAAAGGGGTATAAGAATTGGACCCAAAAACCCCTGAAAATTAGATCACTTCTGGGATCAAGAGGAACCTCTGCCAAGGAAAAGAGCTGAGGAGAAGTACTGCCCTGGCCTGTGACTGTGCTTTGTTGGGCTATCCTGCAGTTGCTGCTTCTGCTTGTGAAAGGGGACAAAGACTGGACTTTGTTATGCATTCTTGCTTGAGCGATATCTGCAAGGGCTTGGAGTAGAGCTTGCCTCCTGTTTTGAAGCCTCAGGGTTAGCAAAGGTTTCACCATCCAGTGTTGAGTCTATATACTGTGGACTCTAGCTTGCGAGAGGGTGCTATTCCAGTTCCTAGGCCACTGGAAGTGATTTCTGGTGAAATCCTGTCTAAAGACGCTGTACAACTTCGCTAAGGACTCAGCTGCACAGAAACCGCAACACAGCCTGCCCTAAAGCTGTCGACTTCGAAGTGCGACAACCCCAATGACTCCACAGGCCTCGTGTCATTGCAACCACTGATCCCGCTGAGATCGGAGTGTCGTAAGTCCGACGTCCGTGACATCTGACACCATTGCAGCGCCTGCAGCCCTGTGACGTCACAGCATTGTGACGTCACTGGACTTCGTACCTGCCAGAACCAAGGGACTGACACCTCACAACCAAAACCTCCTCACCTCCACCACTCTGCAGTAAGGACCTGATATCTCTTCATGATGCCTCTGATCCTCTGCCCCGTAGAACGAGAACCAATGCCGCATTGGACCCTGCGATGCCTCCCTCCCCGACTCCAGGACTCCATGCATGGGCCTGTTTTCTACTTGTTACAAAAGTACTGTACATGGGGGTCCATAAGACTCTGTAAATGACACCAGTAGTGTCGCATTGTGGGAAACGACTCTGTCATGACGCTGCTTAATACCATCTTGCAGAAGGGGACACATTCCTAAAGACTTAATGAAGGAATATAATAGGGAGGATGACATATACTTGTGGTTCAAGGGGTATGAGTCTACTGTCCATATAAGCCTGGTCCCTGAGGCACATTGAGGGTCATGTCTCTGGAAGCACTTTGAGGTACAGAGGCAGGACACTCTGACATCCTTAGGGGATCCGCAGGGACTCACCTACACCAAAATGAAGGGCACCCTACTCACAAGATATGTTCTGACCCCCAAGCAGTATAAGGACAAGTTTAGGTCCTACATAAAGAAAGAGTCCCAAATTTTGTTGGAGTGTGTATATTCCTTTTGCAGGTCACTGGATGGTTGGGTGAAGGGCAGTAAGGTAAAAACACATGCGGGGCTTTACAATTTAATTGCTTGGGAGCACATGCACAGTCTTTGTTTTCCACAGCTGCGGCAGCACCTGATTGACAGCAAGTAGACTGACCCCAGGAAGCTTGCGCAGGAAGCGGACCGGTGGGAGAGGACCAGGGTCCACAAGAGGTATGGGGAGACCACGCCAAAGGTGGGCAGGGTCCCTCTCAGAAGAAAGGGGGGGTAAGGATAAACAGGGGAAGTTCTCTAAAGGGTCCCAACCTAGTTCCCAAGGTAAGGATTCCCAGTCCCCCAGTAAGACAAAGTCATGGTTCTCCAAAGGGAAATCTGCGGTTGAGGGCCCCCGAAAGTGTTATGCATGTGACCAGGTGGGTCATGTGAGAGGGGATCCCAAATGTCCCAAGGATACGCTGTCACCCACTGATGCTCAGTCACAGGGTTTGGCCAGTATAGTGCTTGGGGAGGAGTTGTTTCCAGGGGGGTGGGAGCCAGCCGAAATGACAGTTTGTCTCACTAAGGGACAGTGCGATAGTCCAGAGGACCCTCGTGCCTGAGAACACTAAGAAATAAAGGCAGTGGGTGACCATCAATGAACAGAGTGTGGAGGCTCTGAGAGACACAGGAGCCAGTGTGACTACAGTGAGGAGTCACCTGGTGTTTGAAGAGCAGATAGATCCCCGGGTATTTCACCCAGTAGTTGCAGTGGACAACTCAGAGCACCTGTGCAGAGTGGTGCATGTTCCCTTTGAAAGGGGTGGGTCTCAGGTTCCTTGAAAGTAGCTGTGATTCCAACTATGCATGTAGATTGTTTGCTTGGCAATGACCTGGAGGATTCCCCTTGGAAGGAGGTGGATCACAGGTCACACTTGGAGATGTTGGGTCTGCTTCGATGATTCTCTGTGTCTACCCGGTCAATGGCAGCCTGACAGGGTGGTCAGAAGCCCCTGAAGCCTGAAACAGTGGCCCAGGGGTCCGCCAGTTGGAGGAAGGGCAAGGGGCAGAGGAAACCAACCCCAGAAGTTCCCAGGGACTGGGAGGAGGCCGAACCTGAAGGTGACACCCTGGAGCCTACAGGGGAGCAGGTGGCTAAGCTGGAGGAGGTCCCTGCACTGTCACAGTGGTAGCTGGAAGGGGGGCCCACCAGGGAAGCATTATGTGAGGCACAGAAGGTATGCCCTACTCTAGAAGGTTTGCGGCAACAGGCTGCAGACCAGGCGGCTGGCAAGGAGCCAGGATACCACCTGATCTTTTTGGATGACGGCCTCCTATATAGTGAGCCTAAAGTTGCTGAGCCTTGGTCAGCCTGTGTGCTGGTGGTACCCCTGTGCTTCAGAGGCTTTCTACTGGGTCTGGCTCATGAGGTGCCTTTAGCTGGACATTTGGGGGGGACAAGACCTTTGAAAGGCTTGTCACCGACTTTCACTGGCCCCTAATGCGCAGGCACTCAGATGCACACTGTAAGTCTTACCCGGCTTGTCAGGAAAATGTAAAGAGTGGGGAGAAATGTAAGGCTCCCTTCCAACCTTTTCCTGTGGTTAGTACCACCTTTGAAAGGGTTGGTATTGACATTGTGGGGCCTCTGGAACCCAAGAAAGCCATGGGCAACAGGTTTATCCTCGTCTTCGTGGACCATGCCACTGGTACCTCTGAGGTCAATCGCCTCCCCTGTGGTGGGACGTGCTTTGATGGGGGGTTTTAACCACCTCACACATCACCCACACTACATCATGGCACCTCAACGACACCCCAGGTTTTCTGAGGAGGAGCTCAGGGTCATGTTGGAGGAAATCGTCCGGGTAGAGCCACAGCTATTCGGATCACAGGTGCAGCAGACATCCATTGCAAGGACGATGGAGCTATGGTGCAGAATTGTCGACAGGGTCAACGCAGTGGGACAGCATCCAAGAACTAGGATGACATCAGAAAGAGGTGGAGCGACCTACGGGGGAAGGTGCGTTTTGTGGTCTCCAGATACCAGATTGCTGTACAGAGGACAGGCGGTGGACCCCCACCTCCTCCCCCACAACTAACAACATGGGAGGAGCAAGTCTTGGCAATACTGCATCCTGAGGGCCTCACAGGAGTAGCAGGAGGACTGGACTCTGGTAAGTCAAATCTTTACTACCTTATCCCCCCCACCCCACCTGCATGCCATCACACACTCCCACCCTCAAGCTCACACCCATAACCCCAACAACCCACAGATACCCCACCAACACAACCCACACATCCCAAAACCAAGCCCTGCATGTGACACCAATGCATGGACACCCATCACCCAAGCATGTCCACTACAGAGACTCACTCATGCCCCAAAATCACCAATCACACAAGGACCAAGCCAATAATGCAAGCACTGGAGTAGAGGGTCAACCACCAATTGCACACGATGGCACACACAGATTCAATAATTATGCATTTACACCCCAACAGGACCCCTACCCAACGTCACTGGACAGGAGGTGCCAGACATATCCAGTCCCCCCACAGAAGAGGCCCACATTGATGATAGCAGCTCTGCACAACTGGATCAAGATGACCAGCCCGGCCCATCTGGGACCTCGGGACAGTAGGTTCCCCTGACACTGTCACAAGCCACCACAGAGCCTTCCCCTCAGGAAACACCAGCACAGCACCCACCGAGCAGGCCCATCCCTCTGTCCCCAGGACACGTCAATCAGCAGTGTGTCCACCACTACAGGGAACCCAGGCCTGTGAGGCAGCAGCAGCTAGGTCTGGCTGGAAAACCTCAGAAGGCTGGTATGGCAGTACTGGAGGCCCAAAGCAGAGCCCCCAGAGTGCATGGAATTGTGCAACCACTACTAGAATCAGTATTGGGGTACAATTCCCAGTTGTTAGACACCTTACATGGCCATATTCGGAGTTACCATTGTGAAGCTGGACATAGGTATTGAACTATGTCCAGTGCACACGTAAAATGGCGTCCCCTCACTCACAAAGTCCAGGAAAATGGTCCTGGACGATGTGGGGCACCAATGCTAGTGCAGTGGTGCCCTCGCACACAGGTACTTTTCACCCAGCCTTCCGGGTTGGAAGGTCTGACATAGAGACGACTTATAAGTGACCTGGTGCAGTGAGAATGGCTGTGAAAGGGTGCATGCACCATTTCACACAGGCTGAAATGGCAGTCCTGCAGAAGAGAAGCCTTTGCATGGGCTACCTATGGGTGTCAAAAGTAATGCTTCAGCCCATAGGGATCCCCTGGAACTCCAATGCCCTAGGTACCATATACTAGGAACTTATAAGGGGTGACCAGTATGCCAATTTAGAGTGAAATACTGGGTTACCAGAGAGAGCATAAGCACTGGGGTCCTGGTGAGCAGGACTCCAGTGACACAGTCAAGCATACTTTCAAAAACAGTGAAACATACTGACAAGCAGGCCAAAAAAACCATAAGCACTGTGGTCCTGGCTAGCAGGCTCCTAGTGACACAATCAAAACACACTGACATCAGGCAGAAATTGGGGGTTACATGCCAAAAAGAGGGGACTTTCCTACAGGTGTGAAAACTGATGCTTCAGAGCATGGTATAGTAGCAGTGTTATCACAGCTAAATGAAGAGGGCCTAATCCCGCACAACCTCGCTGAGATCAGAGCGTTGCGGCCTGCAGCCCTGAGACATCATCGCGACCCCACGAGGACCCCGCAGCATCATGACATCGCTGGACGTTGGCCCTCATTACATCCCTGGCGGTAAATCCCACTTACCGTTGTGCAGAAGACCGCCAACATACCGCTGCGGCCGCGAAATTCCGCTGCAGGTATTACGACCCACAGCCCGGAATCCGCCACAATACAGACACCCACACAAGTCCGCCACACCAAAGGTCAGTGATAAACTGGTGATAACAAAACTTACACCGTCACGCCAACAGGAATACGCCCACAGTATCACGACACACGAATCAACGCGCTGTCTTTCAACCACGGTAATCCATTGGAAGTACACAACGCCACGCTCAAAATACACACACATATACAAAACACAACCACATTGGACAATTTGAAATACACACACCTGATACACATACACACACCACACCCACACACCCAATCCAATATAAAGCACACACCCAAATCACCCACAAACCCTTACTACCAGAATTTTGAAACCACGCCAGAGAGAGACACTACCTAAAACAACACCAGCATCCACAGACACACAACACCATCACTTACACAACATCAACGCACCTCAAACAACACACACTAACACACACCCTCACATCACAACAGACACCACCTCACACATCACCCACACCACATCATGGCACCTCAACGACACCCCAGGTTTTCTGAGGAGGAGCTCAGGGTCATGGTGGGGGAAATCGTCCGGGTAGAGTCACAGCTATTCGGATCACAGGTGCAGCAGACATCCATTGCAAGGACGATGGAGCTATGGTGCAGAATATCCGACAGGGTCAACGCAGTGGGACAGCATCCAAGAACTAGGGATGACATCAGAAAGTGGTGGAGCGGCCTACGGGGGAAGGTGCGTTTTGTGGTCTCCAGATACCAGATTGCTGTACAGAGGACAGGCGATGGACCCCCACCTCCTCCCCCACAACTAACAACATGGGAGGAGCAAGTCTTGGCAATACTGCATCCTGAGGGCCTCACAGGAGTAGCAGGAGGACTGGACTCTGGTAAGTCAAATATTTACTACCTTATCCCCCCCACCCCACCTGCATGCCATCACACACTCCCACCCTCAAGCTCACACCCATAACCCCAACAACCCACAGATACCCCACCAACACAACCCACACATCCCAAAACCAAGCCCTGCATGTGACACCAATGCTTGGACACCCATCACCCAAGCATGTCCACTACAGAGACTCACTCATGCCCCAAAATCACCAATCACACAAGGACCAAGCCAGTAATGCAAGCACTGGAGTATAGGGTCAACCACCAATTGCACACGATGGCACACACAGATTCAATAATTATGCATTTACACCCCAACAGGACCCCTACCCAACGTCACTGGACAGGAGGTGCCAGACATATCCAGTCCCCCCCACAGAAGAGGCCCACAGTGATGATAGCAGCTCTGCACAACTGGATCAAGATGACCAGCCCGGCCCATCTGGGACCTTGGGACAGTAGGTTCCCCTGACACTGTCACAAGCCACCACAGAGCTTTCCCCTCAGGAAACACCAGCACAGCACCCACCGAGCAGGCCCATCCCTCTGTCCCCAGGACACGTCAATCAGCAGTGTGTCCACCACTACAGGGAACCCAGGCCTGTGAGGCAGCAGCAGCTAGGGCTGGCTGGAAAACCTCAGAAGGCTGGTATGGCAGTACTGGAGGCCCAAAGCAGAGCCCCCAGAGTGCATGGAATTGTGCAACCACTACTAGAATCAGTATTGGGGTACAATTCCCAGTTGTTAGACACCTTACATGGCCATATTCGGAATAACCATTGTGAAGCTAGACATAGGTATTGAACTATGTCCAGTGCACACGTAAAATGGCGTCCCCTCACTCACAAAGTCCAGGAAAATGGTCCTGGACGATGTGGGGCACCAATGCTAGTGCAGTGGTGCCCTCGCACACAGGTACTTTTCACCCAGCCTTCCGGGTTGGAAGGTCTGACATAGAGACGACTTATAAGTGACCTGGTGCAGTGAGAATGGCTGTGAAAGGGTGCATGCACCATTTCACACAGGCTGAAATGGCAGTCCTGCAGAAGAGAAGCCTTTGCATGGGCTACCTATGGGTGTCAAAAGTAATGCTTCAGCCCATAGGGATCCCCTGGAACTCCAATGCCCTAGGTACCATATACTAGGAACTTATAAGGGGTGACCAGTATGCCAATTTAGAGTGAAATACTGGGTTACCAGAGAGAGCATAAGCACTGGGGTCCTGGTGAGCAGGACTCCAGTGACACAGTCAAGCATACTTTCAAAAACAGTGAAACATACTGACAAGCAGGCCAAAAAAACCATAAGCACTGTGGTCCTGGCTAGCAGGCTCCTAGTGACACAATCAAAACACACTGACATCAGGCAGAAATTGGGGGTTACATGCCAAAAAGAGGGGACTTTCCTACAGGTGTGCAAACTGATGCTTCAGAGCATGGTATAGTAGCAGTGTTATCACAGCTAAATGAAGAGGGCCTAATCCCGCACAACCTCGCTGAGATCAGAGCGTTGCGGCCTGCAGCCCTGAGACATCATCGCGACCCCACGAGGACCCCGCAGCATCATGACATCGCCGGACGTTGGCCCTCATTACATCCCTGGCGGTAAATCCCACTTACCGTTGTGCAGAAGACTGCCAACATACCGCTGCGGCCGCGAAATTCCGCTGCAGGTATTACGACCCACAGCCCGGAATCCGCCACAATACAGACACCCACACAAGTCCGCCACACCAAAGGTCAGTGATAAACTGGTGATAACAAAACTTACACCGTCACGCCAACAGGAATACGCCCACAGTATCACGACCCACGAATCAACGCGCGGTCTTTCAACCACGGTAATCCATTGGCAGTACACACCGCCACGCTCAAAATACACACACATATACAAAACACAACCACATTGGACAATTTGAAATACACACACCTGATACACATACACACACCACACCCACACACCCAATCCAATATAAAGCACACACCCAAATCACCCACAAACCCTTACTACCAGAATTTTGAAACCACGCCAGAGAGAGACACTACCTAAAACAACACCAGCATCCACAGACACACAACACCATCACTTACACAACATCAACGCACCTCAAACAACACACACTAACACACCCCCTCACATCACAACAGACACCACCTCACACATCACCCACACTACATCATGGCACCTCAACGACACCCCAGGTTTTCTGAGGAGGAGCTCAGGGTCATGTTGGAGGAAATCGTCCGGGTAGAGCCACAGCTATTCGGATCACAGGTGCAGCAGACATCCATTGCAAGGACAATGGAGCTATGGTGCAGAATTGTCGACAGGGTCAACGCAGTGGGACAGCATCCAAGAACTAGGGATGACATCAGAAAGAGGTGGAGCGACCTACGGGGGAAGGTGCGTTTTGTGGTCTCCAGATATCAGATTGCTGTACAGAGGACAGGCGGTGGACCCCCACCTCCTCCCCCACAACTAACAACATGGGAGGAGCAAGTCTTGGCAATACTGCATCCTGAGGGCCTCACAGGAGTAGCAGGCGGACTGGACTCTGGTAAGTCAAATCTTTACTACCTTATCCCCCCCACCCCACCTGCATGCCATCACACACTCCCACCCTCAAGCTCACACCCATAACCCCAACAACCCACAGATACCTCACCAACACAACCCACACATCCCAAAACCAAGCCCTGCATGTGACACCAATGCATGGACACCCATCACCCAAGCATGTCCACTACAGAGACTCACTCATGCCCCAAAATCACCAATCACACAAGGACCAAGCCAGTAATGCAAGCACTGGAGTAGAGGGTCAACCACCAATTGCACACAATGGCACACACAGATTCAATAATTATGCATTTACACCCCAACAGGACCCCTACCCAACGTCACTGGACAGGAGGTGCCAGACATATCCAGTCCCCCCACAGAAGAGGCCCACAGTGATGATAGCAGCTCTGCACAACTGGATCAAGATGACCAGCCCGGCCCATCTGGGACCTCGGGACAGTAGGTTCCCCTGACACTGTCACAAGCCACCACAGAGCCTTCCCCTCAGGAAACACCAGCACAGCACCCACCGAGCAGGCCCATCCCTCTGTCCCCAGGACACGTCAATCAGCAGTGTGTCCACCACTACAGGGAACCCAGGCCTGTGAGGCAGCAGCAGCTAGGTCTGGCTGGAAAACCTCAGAAGGCTGGTATGGCAGTACTGGAGGCCCAAAGCAGAGCCCCCAGAGTGCATGGAATTGTGCAACCACTACTAGAATCAGTATTGGGGTACAATTCCCAGTTGTTAGACACCTTACATGGCCATATTCGGAATTACCATTGTGAAGCTGGACATAGGTATTGAACTATGTCCAGTGCACACGTAAAATGGCGTCCCCTCACTCACAAAGTCCAGGAAAATGGTCCTGGACGATGGGGGCACCAATGCTAGTGCAGTGGTGCCCTCGCACACAGGTACTTTTCACCCAGCCTTCCGGGTTGGAAGGTCTGACATAGAGACGACTTATAAGTGACCTGGTGCAGTGAGAATGGCTGTGAAAGGGTGCATGCACCATTTCACACAGGCTGAAATGGCAGTCCTGCAGAAGAGAAGCCTTTGCATGGGCTACCTATGGGTGTCAAAAGTAATGCTTCAGCCCATAGGGATCCCCTGGAACTCCAATGCCCTAGGTACCATATACTAGGAACTTATAAGGGGTGACCAGTATGCCAATTTAGAGTGAAATACTGGGTTACCAGAGAGAGCATAAGCACTGGGGTCCTGGTGAGCAGGACTCCAGTGACACAGTCAAGCATACTTTCAAAAACAGTGAAACATACTGACAAGCAGGCCAAAAAAAACATAAGCACTGCGGTCCTGGCTAGCAGGCTCCTAGTGACGCAATCAAAACACACTGACATCAGGCAGAAATTGAGGGTTACATGCCAAAAAGAGGGGACTTTCCTACAGGTGTGCAAACTGATGCTTCAGAGCATGGTATAGTAGCAGTGTTATCACAGCTAAATGAAGAGGGCCTAATCCCGCACAACCTCGCTGAGATCAGAGCGTTGCGGCCTGAAGCCCTGAGACATCATCGCGACCCCACGAGGACCCCGCAGCATCATGACATCGCCGGACGTTGGCCCTCATTACATCCCTGGCGGTAAATCCCACTTACCGTTGTGCAGAAGACCGCCAACATACCGCTGCGGCCGCGAAATTCCGCTGCAGGTATTACGACCCACAGCCCGGAATCCGCCACAATACAGACACCCACACAAGTCCGCCACACCAAAGGTCAGTGATAAACTGGTGATAACAAAACTGACACCGTCACGCCAACAGGAATACGCCCACAGTATCACGACCCACGAATCAACGCGCGGTCTTTCAACCACGGTAATCCATTGGCAGTACACACCGCCACGCTCAAAATACACACACATATACAAAACACAACCACATTGGACAATTTGAAATACACACACCTGATACACATACACACACCACACCCACACACCCAATCCAATATAAAGCACACACCCAAATCACCCACAAACCCTTACTACCAGAATTTTGAAACCACGCCAGAGAGAGACACTACCTAAAACAACACCAGCATCCACAGACACACAACACCATCACTTACACAACATCAACGCACCTCAAGCAACACACACTAACACACCCCCTCACATCACAACAGACACCACCTCACACATCACCCACACCACATCATGGCACCTCAACGACACCCCAGGTTTTCTGAGGAGGAGCTCAGGGTCATGGTGGGGGAAATCGTCCGGGTAGAGTCACAGCTATTCGGATCACAGGTGCAGCAGACATCCATTGCAAGGACGATGGAGCTATGGTGCAGAATTGTCGACAGGGTCAACGCAGTGGGACAGCATCCAAGAACTAGGGATGACATCAGAAAGAGGTGGAGCGACCTACGGGGGAAGGTGCGTTTTGTGGTCTCCAGATACCAGATTGCTGTACAGAGGACAGGCGGTGGACCCCCACCTCCTCCCCCACAACTAACAACATGGGAGGAGCAAGTCTTGGCAATACTGCATCCTGAGGGCCTCACAGGAGTAGCAGGAGGACTGGACTCTGGTAAGTCAAATCTTTACTACCTTATCCCCACCACCCCACCTGCATGCCATCACACACTCCCACCCTCAAGCTCACACCCATAACCCCAACAACCCACAGATACCCCACCAACACAACCCACACATCCCAAAATCAAGCCCTGCATGTGACACCAATGCATGGACACCCATCACCCAAGCATGTCCACTACAGAGACTCACTCATGCCCCAAAATCACCAATCACACAAGGACCAAGCCAGTAATGCAAGCACTGGAGTAGAGGGTCAACCACCAATTGCACACGATGGCACACACAGATTCAATAATTATGCATTTACACCCCAACAGGACCCCTACCCAACGTCACTGGACAGGAGGTGCCAGACATATCCAGTCCCCCCCACAGAAGAGGCCCACAGTGATGATAGCAGCTCTGCACAACTGGATCAAGATGACCAGCCCGGCCCATCTGGGACCTTGGGACAGTAGGTTCCCCTGACACTGTCACAAGCCACCACAGAGCTTTCCCCTCAGGAAACACCAGCACAGCACCCACCGAGCAGGCCCATCCCTCTGTCCCCAGGACACGTCAATCAGCAGTGTGTCCACCACTACAGGGAACCCAGGCCTGTGAGGCAGCAGCAGCTAGGGCTGGCTGGAAAACCTCAGAAGGCTGGTATGGCAGTACTGGAGGCCCAAAGCAGAGCCCCCAGAGTGCATGGAATTGTGCAACCACTACTAGAATCAGTATTGGGGTACAATTCCCAGTTGTTAGACACCTTACATGGCCATATTCGGAATAACCATTGTGAAGCTGGACATAGGTATTGAACTATGTCCAGTGCACACGTAAAATGGCGTCCCCTCACTCACAAAGTCCAGGAAAATGGTCCTGGACGATGTGGGGCACCAATGCTAGTGCAGTGGTGCCCTCGCACACAGGTACTTTTCACCCAGCCTTCCGGGTTGGAAGGTCTGACATAGAGACGACTTATAAGTGACCTGGTGCAGTGAGAATGGCTGTGAAAGGGTGCATGCACCATTTCACACAGGCTGAAATGGCAGTCCTGCAGAAGAGAAGCCTTTGCATGGGCTACCTATGGGTGTCAAAAGTAATGCTTCAGCCCATAGGGATCCCCTGGAACTCCAATGCCCTAGGTACCATATACTAGGAACTTATAAGGGGTGACCAGTATGCCAATTTAGAGTGAAATACTGGGTTACCAGAGAGAGCATAAGCACTGGGTTCCTGGTGAGCAGGACTCCAGTGACACAGTCAAGCATACTTTCAAAAACAGTGAAACATACTGACAAGCAGGCCAAAAAAACCATAAGCACTGTGGTCCTGGCTAGCAGGCTCCTAGTGACACAATCAAAACACACTGACATCAGGCAGAAATTGGGGGTTACATGCCAAAAAGAGGGGACTTTCCTACAGGTGTGCAAACTGATGCTTCAGAGCATGGTATAGTAGCAGTGTTATCACAGCTAAATGAAGAGGGCCTAATCCCGCACAACCTCGCTGAGATCAGAGCGTTGCGGCCTGCAGCCCTGAGACATCATCGCGACCCCACGAGGACCCCGCAGCATCATGACATCGCCGGACGTTGGCCCTCATTACATCCCTGGCGGTAAATCCCACTTACCGTTGTGCAGAAGACCGCCAACATACCGCTGCAGCCGCGAAATTCCGCTGCAGGTATTACGACCCACAGCCCGGAATCCGCCACAATACAGACACCCACACAAGTCCGCCACACCAAAGGTCAGTGATAAACTGGTGATAACAAAACTGACACCGTCACGCCAACAGGAATATGCCCACAGTATCACGACCCACGAATCAACGTGCGGTCTTTCAACCACGGTAATCCATTGGCAGTACACACCGCCACGCTCAAAATATACACACATATACAAAACACAACCACATTGGACAATTTGAAATACACACACCTGTTACACATACACACACCACACCCACACACCCAATCCAATATAAAGCACACACCCAAATCACCCACAAACCCTTACTACCAGAATTTTGAAACCACGCCAGAGAGAGACACTACCTAAAACAACACCAGCATCCACAGACACACAACACCATCACTTACACAACATCAACGCACCTCAAACAACACACACTAACACACCCCCTCACATCACAACAGACACCACCTCACACATCACCCACACCACATCATGGCACCTCAACGACACCCCAGGTTTTCTGAGGAGGAGCTCAGGGTCATGGTGGGGGAAATCGTCGGGTAGAGTCACAGCTATTCGGATCACAGGTGCAGCAGACATCCATTGCAAGGACGATGGAGCTATGGTGCAGAATTGTCGACAGGGTCAACGCAGTGGGACAGCATCCAAGAACTAGGGATGACATCAGAAAGAGGTGGAGCGACCTACGGGGGAAGGTGCGTTTTGTGGTCTCCAGATACCAGATTGCTGTACAGAGGACAGGCGGTGGACCCCCACCTCCTCCCCCACAACTAACAACATGGGAGGAGCAAGTCTTGGCAATACTGCATCCTGAGGGCCTCACAGGAGTAGCAGGAGGACTGGACTCTGGTAAGTCAAATCTTTACTACCTTATCCCCCCACCCCACCTGCATGCCATCACACACTCCCACCCTCAAGCTCACACCCATAACCCCAACAACCCACAGATACCCCACCAACACAACCCACACATCCCAAAACCAAGCCCTGCATGTGACACCAATGCATGGACACCCATCACCCAAGCATGTCCACTACAGAGACTCACTCATGCCCCAAAATCACCAATCACACAAGGACCAAGCCAATAATGCAAGCACTGGAGTAGAGGGTCAACCACCAATTGAACACGATGGCACACACAGATTCAATAATTATGCATTTACACCCCAACAGGACCCCTACCCAACGTCACTGGACAGGAGGTGCCAGACATATCCAGTCCCCCCACAGAAGAGGCCCACAGTGATGATAGCAGCTCTGCACAACTGGATCAAGATGACCAGCCCGGCCCATCTGGGACCTCGGGACAGTAGGTTCCCCTGACACTGTCACAAGCCACCACAGAGCCTTCCCCTCAGGAAACACCAGCACAGCACCCACCGAGCAGGCCCATCCCTCTGTCCCCAGGACACGTCAATCAGCAGTGTGTCCACCACTACAGGGAACCCAGGCCTGTGAGGCAGCAGCAGCTAGGGCTGGCTGGAAAACCTCAGAAGGCTGGTATGGCAGTACTGGAGGCCCAAAGCAGAGCCCCCAGAGTGCATGGAATTGTGCAACCACTATGAGAATCAGTATTGGCGGTACAATTCCCAGTTGTTAGACACCTTACATGGCCATATTCGGAATTACCCTTGTGAAGCTGGACATAGGTATTGAACTATGTCCAGTGCACACGTAAAATGGCGTCCCCTCACTCACAAAGTCCAGGAAAATGGTCCTGGACGATGTGGGGCACCAATGCTAGTGCAGTGGTGCCCTCGCACACAGGTACTTTTCACCCAGCCTTCCGGGTTGGAAGGTCTGACATAGAGACGACTTATAAGTGACCTGGTGCAGTGAGAATGGCTGTGAAAGGGTGCATGCACCATTTCACACAGGCTGAAATGGCAGTCCTGCAGAAGAGAAGCCTTTGCATGGGCTACCTATGGGTGTCAAAAGTAATGCTTCAGCCCATAGGGATCCCCTGGAACTCCAATGCCCTAGGTACCATATACTAGGAACTTATAAGGGGTGACCAGTATGCCAATTTAGAGTGAAATACTGGGTTACCAGAGAGAGCATAAGCACTGGGGTCCTGGTGAGCAGGACTCCAGTGACACAGTCAAGCATACTTTCAAAAACAGTGAAACATACTGACAAGCAGGCCAAAAAAAACATAAGCACTGCGGTCCTGGCTAGCAGGCTCCTAGTGACGCAATCAAAACACACTGACATCAGGCAGAAATTGGGGGTTACATGCCAAAAAGAGGGGACTTTCCTACAGGTGTGCAAACTGATGCTTCAGAGCATGGTATAGTAGCAGTGTTATCACAGCTAAATGAAGAGGGCCTAATCCCGCACAACCTCGCTGAGATCAGAGCGTTGCGGCCTGAAGCCCTGAGACATCATCGCGACCCCACGAGGACCCCGCAGCATCATGACATCGCCGGACGTTGGCCCTCATTACATCCCTGGCGGTAAATCCCACTTACCGTTGTGCAGAAGACCGCCAACATACCGCTGCGGCCGCGAAATTCCGCTGCAGGTATTACGACCCACAGCCCGGAATCCGCCACAATACAGACACCCACACAAGTCCGCCACACCAAAGGTCAGTGATAAACTGGTGATAACAAAACTGACACCGTCACGCCAACAGGAATACGCCCACAGTATCACGACCCACGAATCAATGCGCGGTCTTTCAACTACGGTAATCCATTGGCAGTACACACCGCCACGCTCAAAATACACACACATATACAAAACACAACCACATTGGACAATTTGAAATACACACACCTGATACACATACACACACCACACCCACACACCCAATCCAATATAAAGCACACACCCAAATCACCCACAAACCCTTACTACCAGAATTTTGAAACCACGCCAGAGAGAGACACTACCTAAAACAACACCAGCATCCACAGACACACAACACCATCACTTACACAACATCAACGCACCTCAAACAACACACACTAACACACCCCCTCACATCACAACAGACACCACCTCACATATCACCCACACCACATCATGGCACCTCAACGACACCCCAGGTTTTCTGAGGAGGAGCTCAGGGTCATGGTGGGGGAAATCGTCCGGGTAGAGTCACAGCTATTCGGATCACAGGTGCAGCAGACATCCATTGCAAGGACGATGGAGCTATGGTGCAGAATTGTCGACAGGGTCAACGCAGTGGGACAGCATCCAAGAACTAGGGATGACATCAGAAAGAGGTGGAGCGACCTACGGGGGAAGGTGCGTTTTGTGGTCTCCAGATACCAGATTGCTGTACAGAGGACAGGCGGTGGACCCCCACCTCCTCCCCCACAACTAACAACATGGGAGGAGCAAGTCTTGGCAATACTGCATCCTGAGGGCCTCACAGGAGTAGCAGGAGGACTGGACTCTGGTAAGTCAAATCTTTACTACCTAATCCCCCCCACCCCACCTGCATGCCATCACACACTCCCACCCTCAAGCTCACACCCATAACCCCAACAACCCACAGATACCCCACCAACACAACCCACACATCCCAAAACCAAGCCCTGCATGTGACACCAATGCATGGACACCCATCACCCAAGCATGTCCACTACAGAGACTCACTCATGCCCCAAAATCACCAATCACACAAGGACCAAGCCAATAATGCAAGCACTGGAGTAGAGGGTCAACCACCAATTGCACACGATGGCACACACAGATTCAATAATTATGCATTTACACCCCAACAGGACCCCTACCCAACGTCACTGGACAGGAGGTGCCAGACATATCCAGTCCCCCCCACAGAAGAGGCCCACAGTGATGATAGCAGCTCTGCACAACTGGATCAAGATGACCAGCCCGGCCCATCTGGGACCTTGGGACAGTAGGTTCCCCTGACACTGTCACAAGCCACCACAGAACCTTCCCCTCAGGAAACACCAGCACAGCACCCACCGCGCAGGCCCATCCCTCTGTCCCCAGGACACGTCAATCAGCAGTGTGTCCACCACTACAGGGAACCCAGGCCTGTGAGGCAGCAGCAGCTAGGGCTGGCTGGAAAACCTCAGAAGGCTGGTATGGCAGTACTGGAGGCCCAAAGCAGAGCCCCCAGAGTGCATGGAATTGTGCAACCACTACTAGAATCAGTATTGGGGTACAATTCCCAGTTGTTAGACACCTTACATGGCCATATTCGGAATAACCATTGTGAAGCTGGACATAGGTATTGAACTATGTCCAGTGCACACGTAAAATGGCGTCCCCTAACTCACAAAGTCCAGGAAAATGGTCCTGGACGATGTGGGGCACCAATGCTAGTGCAGTGGTGCCCTCGCACACAGGTACTTTTCACCCAGCCTTCCGGGTTGGAAGGTCTGACATAGAGACGACTTATAAGTGACCTGGTGCAGTGAGAATGGCTGTGAAAGGGTGCATGCACCATTTCACACAGGCTGAAATGGCAGTCCTGCAGAAGAGAAGCCTTTGCATGGGCTAACTATGGGTGTCAAAAGTAATGCTTCAGCCCATAGGGATCCCCTGGAACTCCAATACCCTAGGTACCATATACTAGGAACTTATAAGGGGTGACCAGTATGCCAATTTAGAGTGAAATACTGGGTTACCAGAGAGAGCATAAGCACTGGGGTCCTGGTGAGCAGGACTCGAGTAACACAGTCAAGCATACTTTCAAAAACAGTGAAACATACTGACAAGCAGGCCAAAAAAACCATAAGCACTGTGGTCCTGGCTAGCAGGCTCCTAGTGACACAATCAAAACACACTGACATCAGGCAGAAATTGGGGGTTACATGCCAAAAAGAGGGGACTTTCCTACAGGTGTGCAAACTGATGCTTCAGAGCATGGTATAGTAGCAGTGTTATCACAGCTAAATGAAGAGGGCCTAATCCCGCACAACCTCGCTGAGATCAGAGCGTTGCGGCCTGCAGCCCTGAGACATCATCGCGACCCCACGAGGACCCCGCAGCATCATGACATTGCCGGACGTTGGCCCTCATTACATCCCTGGCGGTAAATCCCACTTACCGTTGTGCAGAAGACCGCCAACATACCGCTGCGGCCGCGAAATTCCGCTGCAGGTATTACGACCCACAGCCCGGAATCCGCCACAATACAGACACCCACACAAGTCCGCCACACCAAAGGTCAGTGATAAACTGGTGATAACAAAACTGACACCGTCACGCCAACAGGAATATGCCCACAGTATCACGACCCACGAATCAACGCGCGGTCTTTCAACCACGGTAATCCATTGGCAGTACACACCGCCACGCTCAAAATACACACACATATACAAAACACAACCACATTGGACAATTTGAAATACACACAGCTGATACAGATACACACACCACACCCACACACCCAATCCAATATAAAGCACACACCCAAATCACCCACAAACCCTTACTACCAGAATTTTGAAACCACGCCAGAGAGAGACACTACCTAAAACAACACCAGCATCCATAGACACACAACACCATCACTTACACAACATCAACGCACCTCAAACAGCACACACTAACACACCCCCTCACATCACAACAGACACCACCTCACACATCACCCACACCACATCATGGCACCTCAACGACACCCCAGGTTTTCTGAGGAGGAGCTCAGGGTCATGGTGGAGGAAATCGTCCGGGTAGAGCCACAGCTATTCGGATCACAGGTGCAGCAGACATCCATTGCAAGGACGATGGAGCTATGGTGCAGAATTGTCAACAGGGTCAACGCAGTGGGACAGCATCCAAGAACTAGGGATGACATCAGAAAGAGGTGGAGCGACCTACGGGGGAAGGTGCGTTTTGTGGTCTCCAGATACCAGATTGCTGTACAGAGGACAGGCGGTGGACCCCCACCTCCTCCCCCACAACTAACAACATGGGAGGAGCAAGTCTTGGCAATACTGCATCCTGAGGGCCCCACAGGAGTAGCAGGAGGACTGGACTCTGGTAAGTCAAATCTTTTCTACCTTATCCCCCCACCCCACCTGCATGCCATCACACACTCCCACCCTCAAGCTCACACCCATAACCCCAACAACCCACAGATACCCCACCAACACAACCCACACATCCCAAAATCAAGCCCTGCATGTGACACCAATGCATGGACACCCATCACCCAAGCATGTCCACTACAGAGACTCACTCATGCCCCAAAATCACCAATCACACAAGGACCAAGCCAATAATGCAAGCACTGGAGTAGAGGGTCAACCACCAATTGCACACGATGGCACACACAGATTCAATAATTATGCACTTACACCCCAACAGGACCCCTACCCAACGTCACTGGACAGGAGGTGCCAGACATATCCAGTCCCCCCACAGAAGAGGCCCATAGTGATGATAGCAGCTCTGCACAACTGGATCAAGTTGACCAGCCCGGCCCATCTGGGACCTCGGGACAGTAGGTTCCCCTGACACTGTCACAAGCCACCACAGAGCCTTCCCCTCAGGAAACACCAGCACAGCACCCACCGAGCAGGCCCATCCCTCTGTCCCCAGGACACGTCAATCAGCAGTGTGTCCACCACTACAGGGAACCCAGGCCTGTGAGGCAGCAGCAGCTAGGGCTGGCTGGAAAACCTCAGAAGGCTGGTATGGCAGTACTGGAGGCCCAAAGCAGAGCCCCCAGAGTGCATGGAATTGTGCAACCACTACTAGAATCAGTATTGGGGTACAATTCCCAGTTGTTAGACACCTTACATGGCCATATTCGTAATTACCATTGTGAAGCTGGACATAGGTATTGAACTATGTCCAGTGCACACGTAAAATGGCGTCCCCTCACTCACAAAGTCCAGGAAAATGGTCCTGGACGATGTGGGGCACCAATGCTAGTGCAGTGGTGCCCTCGCACACAGGTACTTTTCACCCAGCCTTCCGGGTTGGAAGGTCTGACATAGAGACGACTTATAAGTGACCTGGTGCAGTGAGAATGGCTGTGAAAGGGTGCATGCACCATTTCACACAGGCTGAAATGGCAGTCCTGCAGAAGAGAAGCCTTTGCATGGGCTACCTATGGGTGCCAAAAGTAATGCTTCAGCAAATAGGGATCCCCTGGAACTCCAATGCCCTAGGTACCATATACTAGGAACTTATAAGGGGTGACCAGTATGCCAATTTAGAGTGAAATACTGGGTTACCAGAGAGAGCATAAGCACTGGGGTCCTGGTGAGCAGGACTCCAGTGACACAGTCAAGCATACTTTCAAAAACAGTGAAACATACTGACAAGCAGGCCAAAAAAAACATAAGCACTGTGGTCCTGGCTAGCAGGCTCCTAGTGACACAATCAAAACACACTGACATCAGGCAGAAATTGGGGGTTACATGCCAAAAAGAGGGGACTTTCCTACAGGTGTGCAAACTGATGCTTCAGAGCATGGTATAGTAGCAGTGTTATCACAGATAAATGAAGAGGGCCTAATCCCGCACAACCTCGCTGAGATCAGAGCGTTGCGGCCTGCAGCCCTGAGACATCATCGCGACCCCACGAGGACCCCGCAGCATCATGACATCGTCGGACGTTGGCCCTCATTACATCCCTGGCGGTAAATCCCACTTACCGTTGTGCAGAAGACCGCCAACATACCGCTGCGGCCGCGAAATTCCGCTGCAGGTATTACGACCCACAGCCCGGAATCCGCCACAATACAGACACCCACACAAGTCCGCCACACCAAAGGTCAGTGATAAACTGGTGATAACAAAACTGACACCGTCACGCCAACAGGAATACGCCCACAGTATCACGACCCACGAATCAACGCGTGGTCTTTCAACCACGGTAATCCATTGGCAGTACACACCGCCACGCTCAAAATACACACACATATACAAAACACAACCACATTGGACAATTTGAAATACACACACCTGATACACATACACACACCACACCCACACACCCAATCCAATATAAAGCACACACCCAAATCACCCACAAACCCTTACTACCAGAATTTTGAAACCACGCCAGAGAGAGACACTACCTAAAACAACACCAGCATCCACAGACACACAACACCATCACTTACACAACATCATCGCACCTCAAACAACACACACTAACACACCCCCTCACATCACAACAGACACCACCTCACACATCACCCACACCACATCATGGCACCTCAACGACACCCCAGATTTTCTGAGGAGGAGCTCAGGGTCATGGTGGGGGAAATCGTCCGGGTAGAGTCACAGCTATTCGGATCACAGGTGCAGCAGACATCCATTGCAAGGACGATGGAGCTATGGTGCAGAATTGTCGACAGGGTCAACGCAGTGGGACAGCATCCAAGAACTAGGGATGACATCAGAAAGAGGTGGAGCGACCTACGGGGGAAGGTGCGTTTTGTGGTCTCCAGATACCAGATTGCTGTACAGAGGACAGGCGGTGGACCCCCACCTCCTCCCCCACAACTAACAACATGAGAGGAGCAAGTCTTGGCAATACTGCATCCTGAGGGCCTCACAGGAGTAGCAGGAGGACTGGACTCTGGTAAGTCAAATCTTTACTACCTTATCCCCCCCACCCCACCTGCATGCCATCACACACTCCCACCCTCAAGCTCACACCCATAACCCCAACAACCCACAGATACCCCACCAACACAACCCACACATCCCAAAACCAAGCCCTGCATGTGACACCAATGCTTGGACACCCATCACCCAAGCATGTCCACTACAGAGACTCACTCATGCCCCAAAATCAGCAATCACACAAGGACCAAGCCAATAATGCAAGCACTGGAGTAGAGGGTCAACCACCAATTGCACACGATGGCACACACAGATTCAATAATTATGCATCTACACCCCAACAGGACCCCTACCCAACGTCACTGGACAGGAGGTGCCAGACATATCCAGTCCCCCCACAGAAGAGGCCCACAGTGATGATAGCAGCTCTGCACAACTGGATCAAGATGACCAGCCCGGCCCATCTGGGACCTTGGGACAGTAGGTTCCCCTGACACTGTCACAAGCCACCACAGAACCTTCCCCTCAGGAAACACCAGCACAGCACCCACCGCGCAGGCCCATCCCTCTGTCCCCAGGACACGTCAATCAGCAGTGTGTCCACCACTACAGGGAACCCAGGCCTGTGAGGCAGCAGCAGCTAGGGCTGGCTGGAAAACCTCAGAAGGCTGGTATGGCAGTACTGGAGGCCCAAAGCAGAGCCCCCAGAGTGCATGGAATTGTGCAACCACTACTAGAATCAGTATTGGGGTACAATTCCCAGTTGTTAGACACCTTACATGGCCATATTCGGAATAACCATTGTGAAGCTGGACATAGGTATTGAACTATGTCCAGTGCACACGTAAAATGGCGTCCCCTCACTCACAAAGTCCAGGAAAATGGTCCTGGACGATGTGGGGCACCAATGCTAGTGCAGTGGTGCCCTCGCACACAGGTACTTTTCACCCAGCCTTCCGGGTTGGAAGGTCTGACATAGAGACGACTTATAAGTGACCTGGTGCAGTGAGAATGGCTGTGAAAGGGTGGATGCACCATTTCACACAGGCTGAAATGGCAGTCCTGCAGAAGAGAAGCCTTTGCATGGGCTACCTATGGGTGTCAAAAGTAATGCTTCAGCCCATAGGGATCCCCTGGAACTCCAATGCCCTAGGTACCATATACTAGGAACTTATAAGGGGTGACCAGTATGCCAATTTAGAGTGAAATACTGGGTTACCAGAGAGAGCATAAGCACTGGGGTCCTGGTGAGCAGGACTCCAGTGACACAGTCAAGCATACTTTCAAAAACAGTGAAACATACTGACAAGCAGGCCAAAAAAACCATAAGCACTGTGGTCCTGGCTAGCAGGCTCCTAGTGACACAATCAAAACACACTGACATCAGGCAGAAATTGGGGGTTACATGCCAAAAAGAGGGGACTTTCCTACAGGTGTGCAAACTGATGCTTCAGAGCATGGTATAGTAGCAGTGTTATCACAGCTAAATGAAGAGGGCCTAATCCCGCACAACCTCGATGAGATCAGAGCGTTGCGGCCTGCAGCCCTGAGACATCATCGCGACCCCACGAGGACCCCGCAGCATCATGACATCGCCGGACGTTGGCCCTCATTACATCCCTGGCGGTAAATCCCACTTACCGTTGTGCAGAAGACCGCCAACATACCGCTGCGGCCGCGAAATTCCGCTGCAGGTATTACGACCCACAGCCCGGAATCCGCCACAATACAGACACCCACACAAGTCCGCCACACCAAAGGTCAGTGATAAACTGGTGATAACAAAACTGACACCGTCACGCCAACAGGAATACGCCCACAGTATCACGACCCACGAATCAACGCGCGGTCTTTCAACCACTGTAATCCATTGGCAGTACACACCGCCACGCTCAAAATACACACACATATACAAAACACAACCACATTGGACAATTTGAAATACACACACCTGATACACATACACACACCACACCCACACACCCAATCCAATATAAAGCACACACCCAAATCACCCACAAACCCTTACTACCAGAATTTTGAAACCACGCCAGAGAGAGACACTACCTAAAACAACACCAGCATCCACAGACACACAACACCATCACTTACACAACATCAACGCACCTCAAACAACACACACTAACACACCCCCTCACATCACAACAGACACCACCTCACACATCACCCACACCACATCATGGCACCTCAACGACACCCCAGGTTTTCTGAGGAGGAGCTCAGGGTCATGGTGGAGGAAATCGTCCGGGTAGAGCCACAGCTATTCGGATCACAGGTGCAGCAGACATCCATTGCAAGGACGATGGAGCTATGGTGCAGAATTGTCGACAGGGTCAACGCAGTGGGACAGCATCCAAGAACTAGGGATGACATCAGAAAGAGGTGGAGCGACCTACGGGGGAAGGTGCGTTTTGTGGTCTCCAGATACCAGATTGCTGTACAGAGGACAGGCGGTGGACCCCCACCTCCTCCCCCACAACTAACAACATGGGAGGAGCAAGTCTTGGCAATACTGCATCCTGAGGGCCTCACAGGAGTAGCAGGAGGACTGGACTCTGGTAAGTCAAATCTTTACTACCTTATCCCCCCCACCCCACCTGCATGCCATCACACACTCCCACCCTCAAGCTCACACCCATAACCCCAACAACCCACAGATACCCCACCAACACAACCCACACATCCCAAAACCAAGCCCTGCATGTGACACCAATGCATGGACACCCATCACCCAAGCATGTCCACTACAGAGACTCACTCATGCCCCAAAATCACCAATCACACAAGGACCAAGCCAGTAATGCAAGCACTGGAGTAGAGGGTCAACCACCAATTGCACACGATGGCACACACAGATTCAATAATTATGCATTTACACCCCAACAGGACCCCTACCCAACGTCACTGGACAGGAGGTGCCAGACATATCCAGTCCCCCCCACAGAAGAGGCCCACAGTGATGATAGCAGCTCTGCACAACTGGATCAAGATGACCAGCCCGGCCCATCTGGGACCTTGGGACAGTAGGTTCCCCTGACACTGTCACAAGCCACCACAGAGCTTTCCCCTCAGGAAACACCAGCACAGCACCCACCGAGCAGGCCCATCCCTCTGTCCCCAGGACACGTCAATCAGCAGTGTGTCCACCACTACAGGGAACCCAGGCCTGTGAGGCAGCAGCAGCTAGGGCTGGCTGGAAAACCTCAGAAGGCTGGTATGGCAGTACTGGAGGCCCAAAGCAGAGCCCCCAGAGTGCATGGAATTGTGCAACCACTACTAGAATCAGTATTGGGGTACAATTCCCAGTTGTTAGACACCTTACATGGCCATATTCGGAATAACCATTGTGAAGCTGGAAATAGGTATTGAACTATGTCCAGTGCACACGTAAAATGGCGTCCCCTCACTCACAAAGTCCAGGAAAATGGTCCTGGACGATGTGGGGCACCAATGCTAGTGCAGTGGTGCCCTCGCACACAGGTACTTTTCACCCAGCCTTCCGGGTTGGAAGGTCTGACATAGAGACGACTTATAAGTGACCTGGTGCAGTGAGAATGGCTGTGAAAGGGTGCATGCACCATTTCACACAGGCTGAAATGGCAGTCCTGCAGAAGAGAAGCCTTTGCATGGGCTACCTATGGGTGTCAAAAGTAATGCTTCAGCCCATAGGGATCCCCTGGAACTCCAATGCCCTAGGTACCATATACTAGGAACTTATAAGGGGTGACCAGTATGCCAATTTAGAGTGAAATACTGGGTTACCAGAGAGAGCATAAGCACTGGGTTCCTGGTGAGCAGGACTCCAGTGACACAGTCAAGCATACTTTCAAAAACAGTGAAACATACTGACAAGCAGGCCAAAAAAACCATAAGCACTGTGGTCCTGGCTAGCAGGCTCCTAGTGACACAATCAAAACACACTGACATCAGGCAGAAATTGGGGGTTACATGCCAAAAAGAGGGGACTTTCCTACAGGTGTGCAAACTGATGCTTCAGAGCATGGTATAGTAGCAGTGTTATCACAGCTAAATGAAGAGGGCCTAATCCCGCACAACCTCGCTGAGATCAGAGCGTTGCGGCCTGCAGCCCTGAGACATCATCGCGACCCCACGAGGACCCCGCAGCATCATGACATCGCCGGACGTTGGCCCTCATTACATCCCTGGCGGTAAATCCCACTTACTGTTGTGCAGAAGACCGCCAACATACCGCTGCAGCCGCGAAATTCCGCTGCAGGTATTACGACCCACAGCCCGGAATCCGCCACAATACAGACACCCACACAAGTCCGCCACACCAAAGGTCAGTGATAAACTGGTGATAACAAAACTGACACCGTCACGCCAACAGGAATACGCCCACAGTATCACGACCCACGAATCAACGCGCGGTCTTTCAACCACGGTAATCCATTGGCAGTACACACCGCCACGCTCAAAATACACACACATATACAAAACACAACCACATTGGACAATTTGAAATACACACACCTGATACACATACACACACCACACCCACACACCCAATCCAATATAAAGCACACACCCAAATCACCCACAAACCCTTACTACCAGAATTTTGAAACCACGCCAGAGAGAGACACTACCTAAAACAACACCAGCATCCACAGACACACAACACCATCACTTACACAACATCAACGCACCTCAAACAACACACACTAACACACCCCCTCACATCACAACAGACACCACCTCACATATCACCCACACCACATCATGGCACCTCAACGACACCCCAGGTTTTCTGAGGAGGAGCTCAGGGTCATGGTGGGGGAAATCGTCCGGGTAGAGTCACAGCTATTCGGATCACAGGTGCAGCAGACATCCATTGCAAGGACGATGGAGCTATGGTGCAGAATTGTCGACAGGGTCAACGCAGTGGGACAGCATCCAAGAACTAGGGATGACATCAGAAAGAGGTGGAGCGACCTACGGGGGAAGGTGCGTTTTGTGGTCTCCAGATACCAGATTGCTGTACAGAGGACAGGCGGTGGACCCCCACCTCCTCCCCCACAACTAACAACATGGGAGGAGCAAGTCTTGGCAATACTGCATCCTGAGGGCCTCACAGGAGTAGCAGGAGGACTGGACTCTGGTAAGTCAAATCTTTACTACCTAATCCCCCCCACCCCACCTGCATGCCATCACACACTCCCACCCTCAAGCTCACACCCATAACCCCAACAACCCACAGATACCCCACCAACACAACCCACACATCCCAAAACCAAGCCCTGCATGTGACACCAATGCATGGACACCCATCACCCAAGCATGTCCACTACAGAGACTCACTCATGCCCCAAAATCACCAATCACACAAGGACCAAGCCAATAATGCAAGCACTGGAGTAGAGGGTCAACCACCAATTGCACACAATGGCACACACAGATTCAATAATTATGCATTTACACCCCAACAGGACCCCTACCCAACGTCACTGGACAGGAGGTGCCAGACATATCCAGTCCCCCCCACAGAAGAGGCCCACAGTGATGATAGCAGCTCTGCACAACTGGATCAAGATGACCAGCCCGGCCCATCTGGGACCTTGGGACAGTAGGTTCCCCTGACACTGTCACAAGCCACCACAGAACCTTCCCCTCAGGAAACACCAGCACAGCACCCACCGCGCAGGCCCATCCCTCTGTCCCCAGGACACGTCAATCAGCAGTGTGTCCACCACTACAGGGAACCCAGGCCTGTGAGGCAGCAGCAGCTAGGGCTGGCTGGAAAACCTCAGAAGGCTGGTATGGCAGTACTGGAGGCCCAAAGCAGAGCCCCCAGAGTGCATGGAATTGTGCAACCACTACTAGAATCAGTATTGGGGTACAATTCCCAGTTGTTAGACACCTTACATGGCCATATTCGGAATAACCATTGTGAAGCTGGACATAGGTATTGAACTATGTCCAGTGCACACGTAAAATGGCGTCCCCTAACTCACAAAGTCCAGGAAAATGGTCCTGGACGATGTGGGGCACCAATGCTAGTGCAGTGGTGCCCTCGCACACAGGTACTTTTCACCCAGCCTTCCGGGTTGGAAGGTCTGACATAGAGACGACTTATAAGTGACCTGGTGCAGTGAGAATGGCTGTGAAAGGGTGCATGCACCATTTCACACAGGCTGAAATGGCAGTCCTGCAGAAGAGAAGCCTTTGCATGGGCTACCTATGGGTGTCAAAAGTAATGCTTCAGCCCATAGGGATCCCCTGGAACTCCAATACCCTAGGTACCATATACTAGGAACTTATAAGGGGTGACCAGTATGCCAATTTAGAGTGAAATACTGGGTTACCAGAGAGAGCATAAGCACTGGGGTCCTGGTGAGCAGGACTCGAGTAACACAGTCAAGCATACTTTCAAAAACAGTGAAACATACTGACAAGCAGGCCAAAAAAACCATAAGCACTGTGGTCCTGGCTAGCAGGCTCCTAGTGACACAATCAAAACACACTGACATCAGGCAGAAATTGGGGGTTACATGCCAAAAAGAGGGGACTTTCCTACAGGTGTGCAAACTGATGCTTCAGAGCATGGTATAGTAGCAGTGTTATCACAGCTAAATGAAGAGGGCCTAATCCCGCACAACCTCGCTGAGATCAGAGCGTTGCGGCCTGCAGCCCTGAGACATCATCGCGACCCCACGAGGACCCCGCAGCATCATGACATTGCCGGACGTTGGCCCTCATTACATCCCTGGCGGTAAATCCCACTTACCGTTGTGCAGAAGACCGCCAACATACCGCTGCGGCCGCGAAATTCCGCTGCAGGTATTACGACCCACAGCCCGGAATCCGCCACAATACAGACACCCACACAAGTCCGCCACACCAAAGGTCAGTGATAAACTGGTGATAACAAAACTGACACCGTCACGCCAACAGGAATATGCCCACAGTATCACGACCCACGAATCAACGCGCGGTCTTTCAACCACGGTAATCCATTGGCAGTACACACCGCCACGCTCAAAATACACACACATATACAAAACACAACCACATTGGACAATTTGAAATACACACAGCTGATACAGATACACACACCACACCCACACACCCAATCCAATATAAAGCACACACCCAAATCACCCACAAACCCTTACTACCAGAATTTTGAAACCACGCCAGAGAGAGACACTACCTAAAACAACACCAGCATCCATAGACACACAACACCATCACTTACACAACATCAACGCACCTCAAACAGCACACACTAACACACCCCCTCACATCACAACAGACACCACCTCACACATCACCCACACCACATCATGGCACCTCAACGACACCCCAGGTTTTCTGAGGAGGAGCTCAGGGTCATGGTGGAGGAAATCGTCCGGGTAGAGCCACAGCTATTCGGATCACAGGTGCAGCAGACATCCATTGCAAGGACGATGGAGCTATGGTGCAGAATTGTCAACAGGGTCAACGCAGTGGGACAGCATCCAAGAACTAGGGATGACATCAGAAAGAGGTGGAGCGACCTACGGGGGAAGGTGCGTTTTGTGGTCTCCAGATATCAGATTGCTGTACAGAGGACAGGCGGTGGACCCCCACCTCCTCCCCCACAACTAACAACATGGGAGGAGCAAGTCTTGGCAATACTGCATCCTGAGGGCATCACAGGAGTAGCAGGCGGACTGGACTCTGGTAAGTCAAATCTTTACTACCTTATCCCCCCACCCCACCTGCATGCCATCACACACTCCCACCCTCAAGCTCACACCCATAACCCCAACAACCCACAGATACCCCACCAACACAACCCACACATCCCAAAATCAAGCCCTGCATGTGACACCAATGCATGGACACCCATCACCCAAGCATGTCCACTACAGAGACTCACTCATGCCCCAAAATCACCAATCACACAAGGACCAAGCCAATAATGCAAGCACTGGAGTAGAGGGTCAACCACCAATTGCACACGATGGCACACACAGATTCAATAATTATGCACTTACACCCCAACAGGACCCCTACCCAACGTCACTGGACAGGAGGTGCCAGACATATCCAGTCCCCCCACAGAAGAGGCCCATAGTGATGATAGCAGCTCTGCACAACTGGATCAAGTTGACCAGCCCGGCCCATCTGGGACCTCGGGACAGTAGGTTCCCCTGACACTGTCACAAGCCACCACAGAGCCTTCCCCTCAGGAAACACCAGCACAGCACCCACCGAGCAGGCCCATCCCTCTGTCCCCAGGACACGTCAATCAGCAGTGTGTCCACCACTACAGGGAACCCAGGCCTGTGAGGCAGCAGCAGCTAGGGCTGGCTGGAAAACCTCAGAAGGCTGGTATGGCAGTACTGGAGGCCCAAAGCAGAGCCCCCAGAGTGCATGGAATTGTGCAACCACTACTAGAATCAGTATTGGGGTACAATTCCCAGTTGTTAGACACCTTACATGGCCATATTCGGAATTACCATTGTGAAGCTGGACATAGGTATTGAACTATGTCCAGTGCACACGTAAAATGGCGTCCCCTCACTCACAAAGTCCAGGAAAATGGTCCTGGACGATGTGGGGCACCAATGCTAGTGCAGTGGTGCCCTCGCACACAGGTACTTTTCACCCAGCCTTCCGGGTTGGAAGGTCTGACATAGAGACGACTTATAAGTGACCTGGTGCAGTGAGAATGGCTGTGAAAGGGTGCATGCACCATTTCACACAGGCTGAAATGGCAGTCCTGCAGAAGAGAAGCCTTTGCATGGGCTACCTATGGGTGCCAAAAGTAATGCTTCAGCAAATAGGGATCCCCTGGAACTCCAATGCCCTAGGTACCATATACTAGGAACTTATAAGGGTTGACCAGTATGCCAATTTAGAGTGAAATACTGGGTTACCAGAGAGAGCATAAGCACTGGGGTCCTGGTGAGCAGGACTCCAGTGACACAGTCAAGCATACTTTCAAAAACAGTGAAACATACTGACAAGCAGGCCAAAAAAAACATAAGCACTGTGGTCCTGGCTAGCAGGCTCCTAGTGACACAATCAAAACACACTGACATCAGGCAGAAATTGGGGGTTACATGCCAAAAAGAGGGGACTTTCCTACAGGTGTGCAAACTGATGCTTCAGAGCATGGTATAGTAGCAGTGTTATCACAGATAAATGAAGAGGGCCTAATCCCGCACAACCTCGCTGAGATCAGAGCGTTGCGGCCTGCAGCCCTGAGACATCATCGCGACCCCACGAGGACCCCGCAGCATCATGACATCGTCGGACGTTGGCCCTCATTACATCCCTGGCGGTAAATCCCACTTACCGTTGTGCAGAAGACCGCCAACATACCGCTGCGGCCGCAAAATTCCGCTGCAGGTATTACGACCCACAGCCCGGAATCCGCCACAATACAGACACCCACACAAGTCCGCCACACCAAAGGTCAGTGATAAACTGGTGATAACAAAACTGACACCGTCACGCCAACAGGAATACGCCCACAGTATCACGACCCACGAATCAACGCGCGGTCTTTCAACCACTGTAATCCATTGGCAGTACACACCGCCACGCTCAAAATACACACACATATACAAAACACAACCACATTGGACAATTTGAAATACACACACCTGATACACATACACACACCACACCCACACACCCAATCCAATATAAAGCACACACCCAAATCACCCACAAACCCTTACTACCAGAATTTTGAAACCACGCCAGAGAGAGACACTACCTAAAACAACACCAGCATCCACAGACACACAACACCATCACTTACACAACATCAACGCACCTCAAACAACACACACTAACACACCCCCTCACATCACAACAGACACCACCTCACACATCACCCACACCACATCATGGCACCTCAACGACACCCCAGGTTTTCTGAGGAGGAGCTCAGGGTCATGGTGGAGGAAATCGTCCGGGTAGAGCCACAGCTATTCGGATCACAGGTGCAGCAGACATCCATTGCAAGGACGATGGAGCTATGGTGCAGAATTGTCGACAGGGTCAACGCAGTGGGACAGCATCCAAGAACTAGGGATGACATCAGAAAGAGGTGGAGCGACCTACGGGGGAAGGTGCGTTTTGTGGTCTCCAGATACCAGATTGCTGTACAGAGGACAGGCGGTGGACCCCCACCTCCTCCCCCACAACTAACAACATGGGAGGAGCAAGTCTTGGCAATACTGCATCCTGAGGGCCTCACAGGAGTAGCAGGAGGACTGGACTCTGGTAAGTCAAATCTTTACTACCTTATCCCCCCCACCCCACCTGCATGCCATCACACACTCCCACCCTCAAGCTCACACCCATAACCCCAACAACCCACAGATACCCCACCAACACAACCCACACATCCCAAAACCAAGCCCTGCATGTGACACCAATGCATGGACACCCATCACCCAAGCATGTCCACTACAGAGACTCACTCATGCCCCAAAATCACCAATCACACAAGGACCAAGCCAATAATGCAAGCACTGGAGTAGAGGGTCAACCACCAATTGCACACGATGGCACACACAGATTTAATAATTATGCATTTACACCCCAACAGGACCCCTACCCAACGTCACTGGACAGGAGGTGCCAGACATATCCAGTCCCCCCACAGAAGAGGCCCACAGTGATGATAGCAGCTCTGCACAACTGGATCAAGATGACCAGCCCGGCCCATCTGGGACCTTGGGACAGTAGGTTCCCCTGACACTGTCACAAGCCACCACAGAGCCTTCCCCTCAGGAAACACCAGCACAGCACCCACCGAGCAGGCCCATCCCTCTGTCCCCAGTACACGTCAATCAGCAGTGTGTCCACCACTACAGGGAACCCAGGCCTGTGAGGCAGCAGCAGCTAGGGCTGGCTGGAAAACCTCAGAAGGCTGGTATGGCAGTACTGGAGGCCCAAAGCAGAGCCCCCAGAGTGCATGGAATTGTGCAACCACTACTAGAATCAGTATTGGGGTACAATTCCCAGTTGTTAGACATCTTACATGGCCATATTCGGAATTACCATTGTGAAGCTGGACATAGGTATTGAACTATGTCCAGTGCACACGTAAAATGGCGTCCCCTCACTCACAAAGTCCAGGAAAATGGTCCTGGACGATGTGGGGCACCAATGCTAGTGCAGTGGTGCCCTCGCACACAGGTACTTTTCACCCAGCCTTCCGGTTTGGAAGGTCTGACATAGAGACGACTTATAAGTGACCTGGTGCAGTGAGAATGGCTGTGAAAGGGTGCATGCACCATTTCACACAGGCTGAAATGGCAGTCCTGCAGAAGAGAAGCCTTTGCATGGGCTACCTATGGGTGTCAAAAGTAATGCTTCAGCCCATAGGGATCCCCTGGAACTCCAATGCCCTAGGTACCATATACTAGGAACTTATAAGGGGTGACCAGTATGCCAATTTAGAGTGAAATACTGGGTTACCAGAGAGAGCATAAGCACTGGGGTCCTGGTGAGCAGGACTCCAGTGACACAGTAAAGCATACTTTCAAAAACAGTGAAACATACTGACAAGCAGGCCAAAAAAAACATAAGCACTGTGGTCCTGGCTAGCAGGCTCCTAGTGACACAATCAAAACACACTGACATCAGGCAGAAATTGGGGGTTACATGCCAAAAAGAGGGGACTTTCCTACAGGTGTGCAAACTGATGCTTCAGAGCATGGTATAGTAGCAGTGTTATCACAGCTAAATGAAGAGGGCCTAATCCCGCACAAACTCGCTGAGATCAGAGCGTTGCGGCCTGCAGCCCTGAGACATCATCGCCACCCCACGAGGACCCCGCAGCATCATGACATCGCCGGACGTTGGCCTTCATTACATCCCTGGCGGTAAATCCCACTTACCGTTGTGCAGAAGACCGCCAACATACTGCTGCGGCCGCGAAATTCCGCTGCAGGTATTACGACCCACAGCCCGGAATCCGCCACAATACAGACACCCACACAAGTCCGCCACACCAAAGGTCAGTGATAAACTGGTGATAACAAAACTGACACCGTCACGCCAACAGGAATACGCCCACAGTATCACGACCCACGAATCAACGTGCGGTCTTTCAACCACGGTAATCCATTGGCAGTACACACCGCCACGCTCAAAATACACACACATATACAAAACACAACCACATTGGACAATTTGAAATACACACACCTGATACACATACACACACCACACCCACACACCCAATCCAATATAAAGCACACACCCAAATCACCCACAAACCCTTACTACCAGAATTTTGAAACCACGCCAGAGAGAGACACTACCTAAAACAACACCAGCAACCACAGACACACAACACCATCACTTACACAACATCAACGCACCTCAAACAACAGACACTAACACACCCCCTCACATCACAACAGACACCACCTCACACATCACCCACATCACATCATGGCACCTCAACAACACCCCAGGTTTTCTGAGGAGGAGCTCAGGGTCATGGTGGAGGAAATCGTCTGGGTAGAGCCACAGCTATTCGGATCACAGGTGCAGCAGACATCCATTGCAAGGACGATGGAGCTATGGTGCAGAATTGTCAACAGGGTCAACGCAGTGGGACAGCATCCAAGAACTAGGGATGACATCAGAAAGAGGTGGAGCGACCTACGGGGGAAAGTGCGTTTTGTGGTCTCCAGATACCAGATTGCTGTACAGAGGACAGGCGGTGGACCCCCGCCTCCTCCCCCACAACTAACAACATGGGAGGAGCAAGTCTTGGCAATACTGCATCCTGAGGGCCTCACAGGAGTAGCAGGAGGACTGGACTCTGGTAAGTCAAATCTTTACTACCTTATCCCCCCCACCCCACCTGCATGCCATCACACACTCCCACCCTCAAGCTCACACCCATAACCCCAACAACCCACAGATACCCCACCAACACAACCCACACATCCCAAAACCAAGCCCTGTATGTGACACCAATGCATGGACACCCATCACCCAAGCATGTCCACTACAGAGACTCACTCATGCCCCAAAATCAGCAATCACACAAGGACCAAGCCAATAATGCAAGCACTGGAGTAGAGGGTCAACCACCAATTGCACACGATGGCACACACAGATTCAATAATTATGCATCTACACCCCAACAGGACCCCTACCCAACGTCACTGGACAGGAGGTGCCAGACATATCCAGTCCCCCCACAGAAGAGGCCCACTGTGATGATAGCAGCTCTGCACAACTGGATCAAGATGACCAGCCCGGCCCATCTGGGACCTCGGGACAGTAGGTTCCCCTGACACTGTCACAAGCCACCACAGAGCCTTCCCCTCAGGAAACACCAGCACAGCACACACCGAGCAGGCCCATCCCTCTGTCCCCAGGACACGTCAATCAGCAGTGTGTCCACCACTACAGGGAACCCAGGCAAACCCACCAACCCAAGAAAATCAGGGACCTGGGGGCAGTGGGCACATGGTTCAGGGGATAGAGGCACAGGATAACAGGGAAACTGGGAGGACTGCTGTGCGACAGGGTGAGGACAGGCCCAGGGAACCCACTCTCCACGAGGCACTCTCCAACATCATGGGTGCTTACCATCATTCCCAGGAGACGATGGCAACGGTACTGGCCAAGTTTCAGGCGACCCAGTGGCTGCAAGAGGAACACTACCTTGGGATCAGGGAGGACTTGAAGTCCATTAACACCACCCTGGTCACCATTGCAGGGGTGCAGGCAGACCTGGCCAACACCAGGAGGGACACAGTGGCACAACAAGGGGCCCCTGACACTAGCCTGGATGATGAACAGCCCTCCACCTCCGCCGGTGCTAGTGGACAGGAGGCACCGCCACAGGAACAACAGGACACCAGCACCCCACCCCCTGCAGATGGAGAACCACCCTGCAAACGGTCCATGAGATCCAGGAACAAGACAGAGACCATTGCCAGACCCCAGCCAGGAAATAAGAACCCCCTGAATGTAACCCTTCTGTCCCAATTTGACACCCTGTCATCCTTAAACTGCCATTGCTCCACTTCCTATGCCCCTTTGGACAATGCAACTGTGAAACAAATAGACTGGACTCTGCCATAGACATTCCTCCACCATCCCCCCAGCCCATTTTACAACCCCCTCCACTTATTAACACAGGAATAAACACACTTTAATCACAAAACAATCTGGAGTCAGTCTGTGCTTTCACAAATGTGTAATTGCAATATCTATGGAATATAGCAATGTCAATTTACTTGTTCACATACCAATGTTACACAGCTGTAGGCCAGCAGTAAACATAGCAGAGGGCACAAAGTGGAGCCCAAATCTGTGAAATGGAAAGTCAAAGTGACAAGTCAGGGTCCATACACTAAATTAAAATGACACACTTATGCTAGTTCCAACAATAGAATGAGATGTGGGAAGCAGTGGCATCTTCTTACCTGTGTCTCACTGGAAGTATTGCTTGATGATGTTGTTTCGGTTGTCGATATCCTCTTCTTCTCCCTCCTCTTCTTCACTGTCCACAGGCTCTACAGCTGTCACAAGACCACCATCTGGCCCATCCTCCTGCAGAAAAGGCACCTGGCGTCGCAAAGCCAGGTTGTGCAGCATACAGCAGGCCATGAATATCTGGCACACCTTCTTCGGTGAGTAGTATAGGGAGCCACCTGTCAGATGGAGGCAACGCAATCCGGCCTTCAGGAGGCCGAAGGTGCGTTCGATCACCCTCCTAGTTCGCCCATGTGCCTCATTGTAGCATTCCTCTGCCCTTGTCCTGGGATTCCTCACTGGGGTCAGTAGCCATGACAGGTTAGGGTAACCAGAGTCACCTGCAAATGTCGAGGGACAACTGTTAGACACACACTAACCCTTAGGGTCAGCCCCCTACCCAGAAACCTATGTCAACTGTATTGGGACCTTGCCCTCACCTATTAGCCACACGGTGCCTCTGGAGTTGGCCCATCACATAAGGGATGCTGCTATTCCTCAAAATGTAAGCGTCATGCACAGAGCCAGGATAATTGGCATTTACATGGGAGATGTACTGGACTGCCAAACACACCATCTGCACATTGATCGAATGGTAGCTCTTCCGGTTTCTGTACACCTGTTCATTTCTGAGGGGGGTACAAATGCCACATGTGTACCATCAATGACACCAATGATGCTGGGGATATGTCCCAGGGCATAGAAGTCACCTTTCACTGTGGGCAAATCCTCCACCTGAGGGAAAACGATGTAGCTGCGCATGTGTTTCAGCAGGGCAGACAACACTCTGGACAACACGTTAGAGAACATTGGCTGGAACATCCCTGATGCCATGGCCACTGTTGTTTGAAAAGACCCACTGGCCAGGAAATGGAGTACAGACAGGACCTGCACTAGAGGGGGGATTCGTGTGGGATGGCGGATAGCTGACATCAGGTCCGGCTCCAACTGGGCACACAGTTCTTGGATTGTTGCATGATCAAGTCTGTATGTGACCAGGATGTGTCTCTCTTCCATTGTCGACAGGTCCACCAGGGGTCTGTACACCTGAGGATGCCGCCGTCTCATCACCTGCCCCAGCGGACGTGCCCTATGGAGGAGAACAGCGAGCAGAGAGACATCCAGCACTGAGGTATCACAATGTCTTATTTTCAGAAACGTTATTAGTCTGCAATGTGCCGGTATCCTTCTATATTCCCGGCCTAGATAGGTGTGACGCAGTTAACATCCATCCCATATGGCCTCCTGAAATGGCGGCTACCTGACCTGTAAGGTGGGACAAGGGGATATAAGGTTACTGCGCTGGCGTTCTACACTGTCGCAGTGGGCGGTCTAAGACCGCGGCGCAATTCTGCATTGGTTAAAAGTGGGCCCTATGGGTCCCAGGAGGCAATAACGATGTACGCCGACGGTGACGGTACGCACCGCCGCGGACGTGACCGCCATTTTCTGTCTGCTCACTCACTTGATACCTGACCTTCAACAGGAGAGGACCTACACTGCAAGTGCCGCTGTGACCTCAGTCTGGAAGCGACGATGGCTCATGTGTCTGGGGAAAGGGCCCCTGCCTTCACTTCAGAGGAACTGGAGAAACTAGTGGATGGGGTCCTCCCCCAGAACACGCAACTGTACGGTCCTCCAGACAAACAGGTGAGTACACTGTGAGCATGCTGCATGGGCAATGCCTGTTTTCAGTGGTGTGGATGGAAGATAGGGGGGGGCTGAGGACTGCATGTGCGGATGGGGAGTGTGTGTGAGTCAGGGCAAGGGTGGGAACTGGGGGGCAATGAGTATGACGGTCCGGACGGGTAAGTAATTTTCTTTTACCCCTGTACCATTCCTCTAGGTCAGCGCCCACCAGAAGAAGGGAATTTGGCGTGACATCGCCAAGGACGTCCGGACCCTGGGGGTCTACCACAGACGGAGCACCCACTGCCGTAAAAGATGGGAGTACCTGCGCCGCTGGAGCAAGAAGACGGCAGAGGCCCAGCTGGGGATGGCCTCCCAACGTGGGAGGGGTGCCCGTCGCACCATGACCCCCCTGATGTTCCGGATCCTTGCGGTGGACTATCCGGAGTTGGATGGGTGCTTGAGGGCATCACAGCAGCCACAAGGGGGTGAGTACACTCTCATTCAGCTGACTCTGCGCGCATAACGAGGTGTCTGGGTGGGGGAGGTGGGCATTGGGTTCCCCTAGGCCAGGGCGAAGTTGGTAGGCAAGGTCCCTTATGAGGCAGGCTATGTGGCACCCCAACTTTGGGCCCCCAGTGGTAAGAGCCATCTATACCTAGTCAGGCTCCTGTGACTTCCAGGTGTGCAGCAATTGGTCTTAGGCCTCGTACCCCATGGTCAGCTGAAATTTCTAGTAACTGTTAGTGCATGGCGTAGTGTAGCGGGCTTCTCCATGTGTGTTGTGTCCGCCAACGGCAGTGGTGTTGCATGCACTGAACATGTCTTTCTTCTGTCTCCCCCCCCCCTTTTTGTGGTCTCCCTGTTCTTGTGTGCAATAGCATCATCAGGCAGAGGAGCATTGGCACCGGAGCAGGAGGGAGCTACAACCCACTTGGCCCTGGAGGGCGAAACAACAGAGTCTGAATCCACCAATGGGACGGAGGGCGAGGGGAGCTCCACGGCGGGGACAGGAGCAGACAGCAGTGACAGCGACTCCTCCTCTGATGGGAGCTCCCTTGCGGTGGCGGGCACCTCTGTGCCCACCGCATCAACAGGTACAGCTGCCACCCCCCCTACCAGCACTGCCCTCACAGCAGCCCATCAGCGTGTGTCCCGTGTCCGCTCACCCAGGAGGGTGGGCATCTCCTTCCCGCCAGGCACCTCCGGCCCTGCCCCAGTCAGCCCTGCTGCCCTCAGTGAGGAGGCTATTGACCTCCTGAGATCCCTCACTGTTGGGCCATCTACCATTGTGAATGCCATCCAGGGTGTAGAGAGGCATTTGCAACAAACAAATGCATGCCTGGAGGGCATTCATTCTGGGCAGGCAGCCAAACAGAGAGCATTTCAGGCTCTGGCCTCAGCACTGATGGCAGCCATTGTCCCTGTGTCCAGTCTCCCCCCTCCAACTTCCTCTACCCAGACCCAATCCCCTGTACCTCAGCCTATCCCAAGCACACCATCAGACCAGCATGCACACTCATCAACACACAAGAGTGGCTCAGGCAAACATAAGCACCACACATCCCACAGGCACTCACACAAGCACCATCCCCATGCAGACACAGCAACATCCACTGCCTCCACTGTGTCCCCCTCCTCCACGTCTTCTTCCTCCCTCCCTCTCTCGTCTCCACTCACACCTGCATGCACTACATCCTCAGCCACTGCCTCCATCACCAGCACGCCCATCACCACACACCGCTCACGTGCACTCACCACCCCCACTACCATGCACACATCCCCAGTGTCCTCTCCAGTGTGTCTGTGAGCCCTTCTCCCAAAGTACACAAACGCAGGCACACACTCACCCAACAGCCATCCACCTCACAACAGCCTCCGGCCCATGCACCTTCACCCAAATTCAGCAGACGTACACCTCCTACAACCACTACCTCTACCTCCACTCCCAAACCCCCTCCATCTTCCCGTCCCAGTGTGTCTAAGAAACTCTTCCTGGCTAACATTGACCTCTTCCCTACACCTCCCCCCCGTCCTTCCCCTAGGGCCAGGCTTTCCAGGTCTCAGCCCAGCACCTCAGCCACCAAATCCCCAGGAACAGTGGTGCCAGCAACTGCGGGGTCATGGAGTGCGCCACCAGGTGAAAAAGGTGCCCACATCCCGGAGAGAGAAGCCGAAAGTACCAGCCACCAAGGGCTCAGCAAAAACCAAAGGGGATAGTGGCAAGACAACTGCGGCACCATCAAAGCTGGGGAAGGGCCAAAAGCTGAAGAGCAGGTCAGGAGAGGGCATGGTGGCACCGACGGAGGGACCAGTGTCACACTTTCTGTCCACGACCATGCCAACCTGTACGGCTGCGAACACCGCTAGCTGTCCCGCCACCACAACTGCCACCACAACCGCCACCTGCACCGTCACCTGCACCACCCCCGGCACGTCTACAGCCTCAGCGACAGTCCCCAGCCTCTTTCCCAGTGTGCAGCCGTCCGAGGCTGCAGGAAATGTCCTGCTGTGTCCCTCTGCAGGTGCTGACCCATGCACCGCCACAGGCACCGCCGCAACAGACACCACCGCAAGCACCGCCACGACAGACACCGCCGCAAGCACGGCCACCGGCCCCGCGGTGTCCTCGGACACAGGCACCACAGCTGACATGGCTACCATCCCCAGTGGTCAGTTGTCTGAGGCTGGAGGAGAGTTCCTGGACCCTGGGCAGCTTCCATGAGGCATTTCTTCCATCACTGCTTACACCTGCAGGTGGAAGGAGCAGCCGCAGCACTATGGGGTATGTTGCTGCCTCCATGGCGTATCATACTACTTGAACCTCTCAAATCTCGTAGCAGGCACACCCAGGTGAGGGAATTGTACCGGCCACACTGCACGTGGCGCACTCTGGGCACCATGCCCCCTCCAGAACCAATGGAGAATGACATCCACTACCTCAGTCCTTGGCAGGATGAAGCACTCTGGGCACCAGGCCCCCTCCAGAACCAGTGGAGACTGTTATCCACTTGAGAGACTGTGGTTTTGAACTCCCCAGGATAAAGCAGTGGGCATACCACCCACTGGAGAGACTTGAGAGACTGTGGCATTGCACTCCCCAGGATAAATCAGTGGGCAAACCACCTACTGGAGAGACTTGAGAGACTGTGGCTTTGCACTCCCCAGGATAAAGCAGTGGGCAAACCACCCACTGGAGAGACTTGAGAGACTGTGGCTTTGCACTCCCCAGGATACATCAATGGGCATGGAGCCCCCTCGTGCAGCAGTGGTGTCGTGCGTTCATCAGGCTGAGGTGCCCCCTGTCCCCCTCGCCCTGAGGTGGCTGTATATTTTCGATCTGATGCCCCAGCAGTGTTCTCTCCGTTTCGAGTCACGTATCATGTGTGGGCCTCGCCCATGCATTTTGGGCCCATAGGTCCACGGACAATTATTAGTACACTATCCGGACTTGTATAGCTGGTGTACATATTTGTATATACTGAATTTTGACTTTTGAATAATGGATTTTTCTTGATAACAATGGTTACAATCATTTCATTTTGTCCTTGCGTTCTTCCAGGGGGTGGGGTGGGGTATATGTAATGTTGCTGCATGTATTTGTGTCTGTTGTTGTTTGTGGTGTTAAGGGTGGGAGTGTTGCGTGTGTGTGTCACTCTGTTTCCTTCCCCCCGTGTTGAAGGTGCAATACTCACCGTGGTCGCCACCGCTGCCTTTCGTACTCCTGGTAGAAGAGGAGGTAAACAAACATGGTCAGTACGTGTAGTTCGGGCTCCATGGCGTCCTGGTTCCTCGTTGGGTGTCGAGAGGTGAGTGGTTTCCCTTCTGTGTACTGTTTCCGCTGTGCTTTTGATGTTGTTGGTTCTGCCCCGGAAAAGGTGGCGGATAGGCCTCTTGTAATACGGTGGGCGGTACTTTGTCTCCCGCCTGTCTGTTGGCGGTGACCGCTGCGCTGTTTGTTTCTACCGCCGTGGCGGTGGGAGTGTTAAAGTGGCTGGCTATGTTGGCGGTTTCCGCCACGGTCGTAATCCCATTTTTTTCCCGCCAACCTGTTTGCGGTATTACCGCTGTTTTAACACCGACCGCCAGGGTTGTAATGAGGGCCTTTGTATCTGCCGGAACCAAGGGACTGACACCTCGCAACCGACACCGCCTCACCTCCACCGCTCTGCAGTATGGACCTGACGCCTCTTCATGACACCTCTGCTCCTCTGCCCCGTAGCATGGGAACCCACGCCGCATCGGATCCAGCGATACCTCGCTCCCCACCTCCATGCACCAGCCTGTTTTCTACTTGTTACAAAGGTACTGTTCCTTGGGGTCCATACAACTCCATACACTGCACCAGTGGCATCACATTGTGGGAAACGACTCTGTCATGACGCTGCTTAATACTAACTTACAGCATTTTTGTGTTTTTAAGTGCTCAAATCATATTGTTAAGCGTGTATTGTGGATTTGTATCGTATTCAGTTTTGTTTATTTAGATAAAATATTTACTATTTTTCTAAACCTGTGTTATGTCATTTGGTAGTGATTCACTGTATTACTGTGTGTGTTGGTACAAATACTTTACACATTGCTTCTGAGTTAAGCCTGCCTGCTCGTGCCAAGCTGCCAATGGGGTAAGTGAGGGTTAACTGAGTGTGATTCTCCTTTACCCTGACTAGAGTGAGGGTCTTTGCTTGTACAGAGGGCAACCTGACTGCCAACCAAAGACCCTATTTCTAACAATGACTCTTTAGTATTTGCACATAAAATGATAACACTGTCCAATCTTTTTATGTGCGAAGACTCCACAATCATAAAGATATAACTCATAAAGCACCTTTGTGAATAGCAAACAATCGTACATCTCATAAAAGTGTACTTTTGCCTTTGTGAAGAAGGCCTATTGTTTTGGTATGTCTGGTTACATAAAAAAGAACTCCCTGTGGGGAAAATATTTGGGCCCATATTTATACTTTTTGACGCAAAACTGCGCTAACGCAGTTTTGCGTCAAAAAAATTAGCGCCGGCTAACGCCATTCTGAAGCGCCATGCGGGCGCCGTATTTATTGAATGACGTTAGCCGGTGTTAGCCGCCGGCGCCGTCTGGTGTGCGTTAAAAAAAACGACGTACACCAGGCAGCGCCGGCGTAGGGGAAAATGGAACTTGGGCGTCAAGAAATGGGGCAAGTCAGGTTGAGGCAATTTTTTCACCTCAACCCGATTTGCGCCATTTTTTTCCACTCCCAACCCCCATAGAAATGACTCCTGTCTTAGCAAAGACAGGAGTCATGCCCCCTTGCCCAATGGCCATGCCCAGGGGACTTCTGTCCCCTGGGCATGGTCATTGGGCATAGTGGCATGTAGGGGGGCACAAATCAGGCCCCCCTATGCCACAAAAAAAACAACTAAAAAAACACTTACGTGAACTTACCTTAATGTCCCTGGGATGGGTCCCTCCAGCCTTGGGTGTCGTCCTGGGGTGGGCAAGGGTGACAGGGGGTGTCCCTGGGGGCATGGGAGGGCACCTCTGGGCTCCTTCAGAGCCCACAGGTCCCTTAACGCCTGCCTTTTGCAGGCGCTAAAAAACGGCGCAAAAGCGGCAGTACGTCATTTTTTTTGACCCGCCCACTCCCGGGTGTGAATTTTGCCCGGGAGTATAAATCCGACGCACATGCCTCGGAGTCGATTTTTTAGACGTGAACGCCTACCTTGCATCTCATTAACGCAAAGTAGGTGTCCACGCAAAAAAATTACGCAAACTCCATGGACTTTGGCGCTAGACGCGTCTAACGCCAAAGTATAAATATGGAGTTAGTTTTGCGTCGAAATTGCGTCAAAAAAACCGACGCAATTCCGGCGCAAACGGAGTGTAAATATGCCCCTTGTTATTGATCTGAAAAGCCCTGACAACAGAAATCTCTTCTGAAGAAAAGCAAACATAGCAACATGGTCATTTCTGTGGCCAACTATTTCAGGAAATAAATCACTTGGACAAGATAAAAGAAAATCTAATACCGCCTTTACATTTTATAAAACAAAATATTTTGGGCTTAAAGGAATCTTTCAACAAATTCATTTTAGGGCCTTGAAAACCAGAAAATGTTTACCTACCTTTAACTAAGATATGACTAGTAGAAATCACTGATATGTAAGAATTCTCAGGTCTAAAAGCTTTGTAAGCTATGAAGTTGACAGCTTCTACTGGAGGAACCAACATGGGATCAATCTCTTGTTCCACACAGCAGCTAACCCAGGCTGCCCAGTGTTATTTATAGCCCGATTGAGTGGAAAGTGCTCAAATGTTGTTGCTAACTGACATTTCCTCTTTCAAAAGGTAAGAGCTATGTTACGCTGACCTAAACTCTTCCATAGCATTAGCTGAAGATGGCATTTAATGATCAGATCACGAGGGAGCCCTAAAGATCCATTAGAAGAAGAGGAAAGACAAGGAAAATCTACATACAACTCCAGAAGTTGAGGGAACTATACCCAGGACGGCCAAAATGGGGCCCTTATAATCACTGTGGATAAGTCCCTTCTGACATGCACTAGAGTTCTGCTTCTACTGCCTCCCACTTCCATGTCCATGACCCAACTGTAAAAGCAAGGAACCTTCTGATTGAGGTGCGAAGCAAAGAGATCCACTTCTATTGCACAGCAGAGATGAAGAATATTGTTGAAAACAATGGGATTCAGAGACCAATTGCTTCTGCTTTACAGGTACCTTGAAACACCTGGTAGATATTTCTCCTGAAGCAGAACTCCTTTCTCAAGACAATAGTGCCAAATTGCCTTTGCCAAATCTGCCAGCCCCTTGGATCTGACACTCGCTAGCTAGCTTGTTTACATACCGGATACAGCAGAAATGTTGTCCATTCTTGACTGAACATTTTACAGCAAGTGAACCTGCAAGCAACTCTAAGCAATTTATATGCACTTGTGTTTCAGTTTCTTTGAGCAATCATTTTCCTCCTGTGATAGTCTCTCTACACCTTGCTCCCTAACTGGAGTTGCTTGTGTCTGATTCTAACAGACTCTGCAGCCTGGCCAAACTCAGAATTTCCATTCCAGGTTTCCATCTGGGAGGGCAACAATTCCAATCCTCCCTTTGAGTCGCTGAAAGGGTGATTAATGATGAGTAAGGGAGGCCTTTGCTCGATACTGAAGAGGAGCTGGGATGATTGCTTGTGAGGATGTGGAGGACAACTCCACTATTCTCATCAGCCTTCTGAGGGAAAGCATTTTTAATTTGAAAAACAATCAAATACATCTCTTTCTTCATCAACTTCACTGAGTCTATCATGAATCGGAGAAACTGAATTGTTTGAGAGGGAACCAAACCTATTTCTTTAAGTTTTCACAAAACCTAATCCCTATAGAAGGCAAATTGCCCATTGGAATGAGTCTGAAAAAACTGCTGGGAATGTGCCATCAAAAAATATTGTCTAAATAAACTATTAGTCTGACCCCTACTATCTCAAAAAAGCTCCTGGTTTCAGGATATTCGTGAAACACAATGGAGCCGAAGAAAGACTGAAGGGGAGAGATCTGAATTGGAACCTTCCATTTTTGCATAGGAAATGAAGAAAACATCTGTATGAATAATGGATTAGGACTGAAAGATAAGAACATTGAGATCTCTTTTGGCTAACCACCTCCCAATTTATTAATAGCATCATAGACAATGTACTACTTCCATCTTAAAATGTCTGTATAGAATGGAAGTGTTCAGTAGTTTTAAATTTAGAAAGGGCTCAAAGCCTTTGTCAACTTTTCTGACTAGAAAGACATTGTTGGGAAATCCTGGGGAATGTAGTGTAATTTTCTCTCTGGCTCCTTTAAGCATCACACATTTTGAATGTCTTGCATTATTAACTGTCTATCTGGGAGTACCACTGGCAGGGAGTGAGCTAACTAAAGGGGTTGAGAATTAAATTCTATCTAGTAACCCTGCATAGGTTGCAAAATCTACAGATTAACCTCCCCTTGTGAAGAAATGGGGCCACTCAACAGCTCTAACCCTCACATATACATCCTCACACAATTTCCAGCCCCCATAGCCAGTGAATAAAACTCAGCCACAGGTAATTGTGACTTGTATGATAGCTTCAGATTGCTGGATAGATCTGCATTTTAAAAGTCTCAATCCATGGGCAGGGAAATGGTGGTCAAATAGTGAAGCCATTCCGGCGAACAAATATCACTGTTGCTAATATGCTAGGTGCTCATGCTAAACAGGATAATTTATACCTTCTTTATACCTTCTTGGTTTTGCAAAGTGATAGAGCTTCTGTGGTTTGCTGCTTAGTTGCTAGCCAGAATGATAAGAAAACAGTCAGTATGAATCAGCAGCGACATACATAACATCAAGTGGTAAAGTAAGAGAAAGGGTCCTGGGCACACATGGTGATCTATACTAGGGACTTACTAGCAAATCAAATATGCCAATCATGGATAAACCAATCACCAATACAATTCAGACAGCGAGCACTTGCACTTTAGCACTGGTCAGCAGTGGTAAAGTATCCAGAGTCCTAAAGCTAGCAAAAATGAAATTTGACACAGGTTCACAATAGGATGTGAGGGATGGTTGATAGGCGAGGGGTATAGCCCGACCCGCCTCACGGGGCCGCGGCGGTGAGTGGTGCCTGAATCACGGTGCACAAAACCCCTCCACCCCGCCGGGAGTCAGATGTAAGCGGGGCGGGCGGGCAACCAAGGTGGTGGCAGCAGCCCGTGCCGGATCCGGGTCTCAAGGTGAGACAGATGGGGGCGGGCCCCTGTCTGCTTACTGTGAAAGGGATGGCCATCCACCACACTGGAGTGGAGCAGGGGCCCCCACCCTGTAGAAATAGCACCGGCTGCATGGTGCAGGGGGGTGGGTGACATTACCCAGTCTGCTCCCGAGAGGGACCAGCAGCCCTCTCAGCAAATTGACCATGAGGCAATCACTGGCAGGGGCCCAGATTTGGATGCAGTGCCCTGAAGCCTAGTGCTGGAGTATAGGCTGAGACAACACGCAACACTTGGGACCACAAAGGAGAGAGAAGAGGTGAACGGTGGGGCCGGACCTCTTCTCAATGACAGCACCACAGATCCACGAAGGCAATAACACCTGCCCAAGCTACCATTACAGTGCAAAACTGAGAGTACCCTGACCATTGCTAGAAGAAGATAGGCAAGGAGTGGGTACGCTGGTCTGCCCCCAGTGCCCAGTGGGAACATGACCAGTGAGCCAGGCTGGGGCATGGGACTGCCTCTCAAAAGCGAGAGTAAGAGACCCATGCTCATATGGGAAGAGGGGGCCAGACAGGAGCTCATCCTGGCTGTAGAAGGAACACCGAGCTCCCCTGCCAGCAGAAAGTGCGAATCCATCTTTACACACACCCAGAAGAAGGGATTGAGGTTCCTGGGCTTCCAGAGGGGTGGCTACAAACAGTCAATGTTCTCTGGAATGGGTACTGAGATGCTTACATAACTGTAGATAAGAAACACTGAGTGGCATTTGCAATGCATGGGATCTCCATGGTGGTGGGCATGTGACTCAGAGTGACATAGCGACAGAACAGAGATCCCAGAGCAGAGGTCCCCCATGTGTGTAGATGCTGAAACACCAAATGGTCTAAATCACGCTGGGTTCCATCCGCTACAGCAAGCGTCCCAATACAGACACAGACTCTGACACCTGCAACACCATGACAGGCGGTAGGGGTGCAAATACAGGTCACCAGCTTAAACTTGACAGATTTATCCACCAAAAGAGGCAGCTGGGACCCAAATACCAGAAGAACAGAAAGCCAAGACGAGGGCCATGACCCCAGAGGACAAAGCCATTTAATTGAAAGACATCATAACAGCAATACAGGGAGTGTGGGGAGCCTTTGAATCCAAGATCGACTCAGTCATATCAGAGGTGGCGCTGATAAGGGTGGATTTCCACAACCTCAGAGCCAGCGTGAAGGAAGCAGATGGTTCCTTAAAGGTGATCAAAGATGACTTGGCTTCACTCAAGGCGTAAGTACTCAGGGCCACTACGGCATCACCGGAAGCTAAGGTTGAGGACCCCGCTGCAATAATATTAGGATAATTGGGGTACTCAAGAAAACCAAAAGAGCGGTAGTAGACCGATTAGTGTAAGATTTGATCCTTAAACATTTGCTCAGCAAGGGCTCTTTAATTATTTCTCATTAGATCAAGCACACCGCACCCTGGGTGCGCCCTTCAAACCAGGTGCCCCCCCACACCCCATTATTGCAAGGATTTTCAACCACAGAGACCATGACATAATCCTTTAGACAGCAAGATGTGCTCCCTCCTACACATAGATAATGCACGCATGGCACTCTTTCCTGACTTTACAATCCAACTGCAGAAATGACACCGCAGCTTCCTGAAGGTCAAATGAGCCCTAAAGGAACGGGAACTCAAATATTCAATGCTCTATCCTGCACAGCTCCAAGCGATTGCCCAGGACACAACCCATTACTTCCCCTCCCCAGAGGACACATGGGACTGGCTGGAGGGCTGGCAAAAAGTCAGCAATCAGGGGTGCCGAGGGTGACGGATAAAGCAGCAACGAGAAGATAGAAGTTCAAGTCTGTGGGCCCAGCTAGGTATGGAACGCCGTGAAAATCCCACTTCACTGAATGGAAAAACCCAGCAAGAGACGACCCGGGAACAAAATTCCGACTGCATGGCATTTATAGACTGGAGCCGTTGCTAAAATATCATGGTCTGAGAAAGACGAGGTGTCCCCTTCTGGTCAGCGGCATAGATGTGTCCCAACAGCAGCAGACTGGAAGCCGCATCTTATAACAGAGAGTACCTTGGTAACACCGCCTAATTTAGGGGACTGGGGGTGAATAACAGAGTTTGTGGGCCACTCCCCCGTTTATTCCAGTATTTAGTTATGATTTAATGGGCGATAGGGACTCTGCATTTTTGGAGAGCCAGGAAGTTCAGGGCCCGTTCAGCAGGGAGGCAGGTAGGGGAGTTCATTTGGTTGGGAATTGTTATTGGTTTATTGCAGTTGTTATCTTTCAGACAAGTCAGTACAATGGACAGGGTGTAGAGAAGAGGTAAAAGTACCTGACACACTCCAGGGCCCTGGCGGCTCATACACTCAGATGTAGCAACACACATTGGGGCTTACACTCCTCAAACCAAACCACATGGTGACACGAACACTGCGTGTTCTCTCCTGAAGTGTTAACGGTCTTTGGGACAAAATCAAAAGAGGGATAGTCCTCCAGTACCTCAAATGACATTCCCCAGATGTGGCGCTCCTACATAAAACCCACCTTCTGGGAATAACTATCGGGCGCAAGATAGATGGGGATACAGAATGATGGTACATGCAGGCTACACTGCTGCCTCCAGGGGAACAGGCATCCTGGTAAAAAAGTCTCTCCCCCGAGACGTTGGGCACACTTGATCAGACAATCAGGGTAGATACGCTGCCCTCTCTGGGACCTGGGAGTGAGCAGTAATCAACAACCTAGCGTTATATATTCCACCAGAGCTCCACGAGGGTACACTCTCTGTATTGAAAACACTAGCACTGGGACTCCCTCAGGGAGAACTTATAGTGGAAAGAGACATTACCGCCACCCTAAATGACGGTAATGAGCAGCAACCCCCCAGACAGGCAGCCCCCTCTAAGCAACCATAGGCTGACTTTCTGGCCATGCAGGGCCACATAGACGTGTTGCGAATTTGCCATCCAAATGAGCTTCAATTTACATTCTGCTCCGTGGCTAATAGCAGTCTCTCCCGTATAGACTACCTACTCATGCCAGCCCAGCAAATGGCGTGAGTACCAAAGGCCTTCCACTGGGCACGAGGAATATCAGACTATTGCCCTCTATCGATGGTCTATGGCCCTCACCAGTCCAAAAGTCAGAGGCAGATGGTAATAAGTCCATTGGACCTTAAAGTGCCAAGAGTTAAAATGGCTCTGTTGACGGCAACTAAGCACTATTTTGAAGAAAATGCCCATTCCGTAGCTTCAGCCAAATGATGTGCGAAGCATATAAAACAGTGATCAAAGGAGTAGGACTTTCTGAGATGCTAGACCAAAAAAGAGAAAAATGGGCATAAGCAGAAACCCTGGAGTGGGAGATCGTTACATTAGAAGTAATCCCGCCTGATCAACAGGAGGCTGACATGACCCATAAGCTAATGCTCAAACTCAGCGTAGTGCGTGTTGCATTTGTAGGGAGTGGAAGCATTCCGAAGGAGCTAGTTCATACTCCTCTTGTAGTTCACCAAAGGTCTTGATGGCAGTGCGTGGCCAAAGGTCACCGATCCTTGATATGCCAATAAAATCCCACTTAGCGAACCCTGGGAGATCTCCCAGAGTGCCCAGTGTCTCAGAGTCCCAGAGCGGGGAGGCTTGGGTCAGGCTTCCGCTCCAACCCAGAGTTCTGTGTGTGGTGTGCCAGTACTTAATGGTCACTGACATGGTATGAGCTTGTGTGGCAATCGGGGGAGGAATATAGGGCCGCAGGTAACCCCAGGTTGGGGCAGCTTCCCGTCCATTTGTTAGGTGAGTTCATCTTGTGGTGTGTGCATCCAACAGTTGATCAATGTCAACTGTGCGGCACAATAGTATTCCTTTGTGCTGGGGAGGGTGATCCCCGTTCTATACAAGGGCCCATAAATTCGCTATCTACCCCTCTATAGTAGTGCAGGGGGACCTTATATGGGTGTTGTGGAGGACATTCAAGAAGTGTGGCAATGCCATCATTTTAAAGAGGGCAGCTCTTCCCAGTGCTGATAGTGGCAATGTTCTCCAGTGTTGTATATCTAGATTAAGTCACTCCAGGAGGGGGAACAAGTTGTGAGTGAAGTAGCTAGTGGGATCATTTGTTACATGTATGCCCAGGGCTCGAAAAATCTATTCGACCACTCGATATGGCGAGATTTATTTTTTTAAGTTGAGCTATTTTTAGATCCTACTCACCCTTTCTGGTGAGCCGACAAAGAACAGGTGTTGTGTGCAGTCAGAAACTGAATAAGCAGTTAAGATGCCTTTAAATCTTATTCTTTCCTATTTGCTCTGTGTTCAGAGACAGAGGTCAAAAGTCAGCTTGTCTTCTTACAATGCAAATACTTTTCCTTGTGACTGCAGAATTCCAGGATTTTGTAAGGTGAACTGTCCGACCTAAATGAAATGAAAGGCTGTTGGTATCAGGTTTTTCCTATCTCACAACATTTATATAACTAAGTCAAATTTACAAACATTTCAAAATATATGTCAGTAGCTGTGAAAGACCATTTTTTGTACTTCTATGTGATGAAAAAAATATTTTAGTAAGATGAAAAAAGGCAGAACAGTCTACATGGTGATGTGCAAATGATAAATGTTTTCTGAACCCAGTTTTCACAGATTATTGTTAATACATTATATAGTTTTATCAGTAAAGATGCAAATTAGTGGGAAGGTTTTTGGACATTTCTAGAAATTTACTGCCTGTAAATGACAGTGTGCTACCACATCATGCTTTAGTAATATATTTATTAAAAGTGAGTTTTTGCATGGACCATGTGCACCCTATATGTTGGCAAAATTTATTATACATGAGCAAACGTTTAGTGTATTTAATCAAACAAAAGAGGATTTTTTTTACAGCAGAAATGCTGAACTCCCATATTTGAAGGTTCACTCATATGTGAGAATAAAGAAAAAGGTGCTGTAAAATACAATATTTGCCTAGGATCGCACAATTTGAGACCCGTGTCCGGGTCAAGTACATTACAGTTAGGTCAATTAGATTATTCAAGATACTCGACCTGCTGGCCTAGTAACATTTTAATGATTTTTCGAGGCCTGATGCCGAAGTATTTAAAGCTGTCAGTTTTGGTTTTGACAGGGCACCCCCTGGGTAGGAGGGAGTATTCCATTTGATGATATAGAGTAACAACTTCGTCCAGTTGATTGCATACCCCAAATACTGCCCGAATAGGGTTGTTATATGCATTAAGCAATCCAGGGAGGCAGAAGGCTTCATGATGTACAGTTGTATATCATCTGCGTACAATGTTATTCTATCCTCCCAATTGCCGTCCCAGGCGATCCCTGTAACTAGGGGGACCATCTGCACCCACATCGCTAGCACCTCGAGGGCCAAAGTGGGCAACCTTGCCATCTTCCCAGTCGAAGGGTGAACGTCTTTGACTGTGCTTCATTCATCACTACTTGAGCTTGTGGGGAGGAATAGAGGAGTCGCACCCATGATCTAAAATGGGGGGCCAAAGTGCATTTGTTCCAATACTGTGAATAGACATGGCCATTCAACAGTGTCGAAGGCCATTCAGGCATCCAGGGAAAGAATTGTGGAATAATCATGAAGAGATTCAGCCTGGGCTAGTATGCCATGTACTCTCCTGAGATTGAAGGCTGTGCTCCGTCGCAGCATAAATCTGGACTGGTCGGGGTGAATCAGTGTGGATATGATGGACAAGGCTGGAAGCCAATATCTTGCCCAATATCTTAACCTCAACATAATGCATGCATTGCGCCACTTTGTAAATATGGTGTGCGTAAAAAGCCACTTTAGCACCGCCTTAGCTTAAACAAATGATGCTACGGTGGCACTAGGGCCTCTTAAATCAGGCCCTTTGTTCTGCAGGCCTCACTTGGTTCTGTATTTAAGCCCATGCTCCACTGTTGTCTGCCTGGACTTGTGACTTTGTCAGAGTCCGATGCAACCAGATGGCCACAGCTGGCTCTGTGCTTTAAGGCACTATTTTCACTTAAATGTTTAAAATTGTATACTGTTTCTCCTGATTGGGTATTTTTGTTTTGGTCTCAAGTAATTATTACATTTTACGATTTTTTTCTAAATTGGGGTGCAATTTTCCTTTTGTTGCATTTTCAGGTTATCATTGTTTCAAGTGCGGCATAAATACTTTACACATAGCCTCTAAGTTAAACCTGACTGCTTTGTATCAAGCTGCCAGAGGGTTAAGCACACGTTAATTTGGGGTTGCTTGTGACTTCACCCTAACAAGAATTGTGGTTGCTGCTTGAGTAAGGTTTCACCCATTTCAACTAGTAACCCAATTTCCTACAGCCAACCAGACAAATTTTTATTGCTGGTTGCTCTGAGAAGATTAAGGTACATAGAAGGATGGTGATGGGGATGTATTGTCTTTCCATCCAGAAATATAATTTGGTCAGCGCATGTTGTTGCCAGTCACAAGTGCCCAAATGGCCTTGGTCAGGAATGTACAAATCTCCCACACTCTCTTACCATTATATTATGTCTTTCATACTAGTGGAAGGACAATCAAGACAAACATACAATGTGCAGCAAATACTCACATGTATCTTTGTTTCTCACAGGAATTTTCTGTCTACAATACACAACAGTTAAGAAAACATTAGACATGCCATACATTGTTTGGTAAGGAACTCCTCTTATGCAGAAAATAGTGATGTACAGCAAACAGTGAGGCTTTGCACACACATGTAATGGTGAAGGATCTCAGTAACGACTGGTACTACCATCTTTACCCTGCATTTTCCAGGATCCCAGAGAAAAGGAAAATAAGAACGCAATCATTTACTTATAGTCGACCTTTCTAAGGCCAGGATATTTGCTTTTATGGAAAATGTAGTATTTATTTGCAAACACAAAGTATATGTTGGATTTGGTTCAGGTTCACCTCCAGACTTTGTTCCTTCATTTTTCCTGTATTCTAAGCCCATCTTCATTGGTTTTTAGGACTCTGTGCACTTTATCACTGCTAACCAGTGCTAATTTGCTTGTGCTCTCTCCTTTAAACATGGTAAAATTAGCTATCCAATTGGCACATTAAATTGACCCACTAAAGTGGTACTACATGTACCGAAAGCCTGTAAATTAAATGTCACTAGTGGGCCCACCACACTTATTGTGCTATGCACTTAAGTAGCCCTTTTACACATGTCTCAAGCCTACCATTGCAGCCTGAATGCAATTTTAAATTGCCAACTCGATTTGTCAAAATAATCCCTTTGCTGAGCCTTAAAGTCCTGTTTTATTACATATCTGGCATAGAAAAGGGGTCATTGCTATTAAAGGTTGGACATGTACATTTAAGTTTTAGAAATCCTGGTACTGAAAAACTCCTAAATTCATTTTTCACCACAGTGAGGCTGACCTCTCACATAAAATAGCATTGGGTTGCCTTATTACATTTATTAAGAGCTAACGTTTGATTGGGAACAGGTGAACATTTTTCTTTGCTATTTAAGAAATTGTTATTTAAGCCCCTCTTTAATGGTAAAGTCGGATTTTAAGTTACAATTTTGAAATGCCACTTTTAGAAGCTGGCATTTTCCTGCCCTATCTGATGCCTGCAGCCAAATTCTGAGTCACATGACTGGGTGTAGTTGTCAGTTGGGCTTTGTTTGTTCCTTTCAGATAGCCACACAATAGAGGGATAAGGTGTGCCTGGATGGACCATCACTGGCAGGATGGCGGAGAAGAGCTGGGCACATCTCCACTTGCAAATTAATAGGCTAGGGGCTGCCTTCATACAAAGGACTTGTCACAACACCTTTGTTCATGTAGCCAGCCTGGACCCAGGGGAGGCAGGAAACTCTAAGCACTTCAAAGGAAACTCTCTAGAAACGTTCCCTACTTCAAAGAAGGCACCAGGTACAAATATAGGACCCTCAGTCCCACTCTTCAGTTCACTTTCTCGACCTGAAGAAAGATTTTCAGTGGTCTGCCTGTATCTATGGCCTTCTGTAAACATCAGAAGACTGCTTTGCTGCACCTGGAAGGAGTAATTTGCTGCTCAAGCCTACATAGCACTCTCAGGGGCCTGAACTGTGGCTTGAGCCCTTGGTAGACATGATAGCCTTAGGGTGGTCTTCCCTCCAACATTTTACCTACTTCTCTCCATTTTCTGAACTCATTTTTGCTGGCTTTAGGACTCTGTGGACTTTACCATTGCTAACCAGTGCTAAGGTGCTTGTGCTGTCTCCCCTAAAACACGGTAATACTGGCTCATACCTAATTAGCATATTTAATTTACTTATAAGTCCCTAGTAAAGTGCACCTCATGTGTCCAGGGCCTGTACATTAAATGCTACCATTTACTGATTGTGCCACCCACCTAAGCAGCCCCTTAACCATGCCTCGGGCCTGCCATTGCAGAGTACATTCATGCAGTTTTACACTGCCATTTCAACCTGGCAAGATAAACCTCTTGCCAGGCCTCAACCTTCCACTCCTGAGATAGGCCCTACGTGACCCACAGGGTAGAGTGCTATGTTTTTCAAAGGCAGGACATGTACTTTGAAGTTTTACATTCCAACTTTGTTTTTCAATACTGCAAGGCCTATCTGTTCCATAGGATAACATTGGGATTGCCTTATTACATCTCAAAAGTGTAATTCATAATCAAGAAGAGATAAGTTTGTTAAGTGTGGTGTCTCTGGGCTTGCAATTTAAATCACAACTGGTGAAGTCAGATTTTAAATTGTAGTTCTTTAAATGCCAATTGTAGAAAGTTGGCATTTTCTTTAACCCTTTAGTGCCTACTGCCTGTCTCCAATACACGTCTGGGGTGGGGTGACAGCTGGGCTTGTGCAGTTCTTCTAGACAGTCACACACAAAGGGAGCTCAGTGTGACTAATAAGACATCAACATCCTGATGGGCCATCTAGGTAGGATGAGTGGGAGGGGCTGACTCACCTGAAAGGACAGTGTCCTGCCACAATCAAGGAGCTACATACTTCCATGTAGTGAGTCTGGAGCCAGGGCAGGAAGGGAAGGTTCTTAATGCACTTGGGTATAAGTATTGAACCTCTGACACCACCAGCTCAGTACACTTCTGGACCTGTGGATACTCAGACACAAAGAAGGACTGCTGTGCTTCTATAAGGACTGCCACTTTGTTGAGCTGCTACTCTGCTGGACTCCTGCTTTGCTGAGGTGACCTGCTGCCTGCTGCCAACTTGCCTGGGAATGAGAAGTACTGGACCTGAATATCTCCAACCCAGGACCAAAGTGAATCTAAGGGCTTGTTAGATTGCCTCCTGTTTCGAAGTCTCAGGGACATCACAGACTTCCCTTCTATCTACAAACTGCACCTGTTGTGGCACAGGCACTCACCTGAAATGCAGATTGTCTGCAAGGGTGATAACTGTTCTCCTGACCTACTGAGACACCTTTCTGTGCTGCTGATTCATACCAGGAGTCCTGCAGGTGTCCCAAAAGGGAAATGGATTTGGAAGAAAGAGAAATAAAACACCTCAATCCTTGCCACCAGATCCAGGCTTGTGTCCGGGTTTTCAGATAATGGAAGATTGTCAGCGTAACCTTTGGGGGGAACGGTTCTCTGAGATGCTTTTTTGAGATGGACAAAAAGAAGCAGAATATTAACACTGCTATGGGCCACAGGAAGACTGCCAACACAAACAACATACATTGGAACATGCACTGATCACTTTTGTAATAAACACATCCCATCCGGTAATCTCAGTGCATTTACCTGGTAATCTCAGCAACTCTTGATAGCTCTCTCCTCTCTTGGATTAGTGTGTGAAAATTAAAGGAATCTGAATGTCCCAAAACTGTTTAGGTAGTTCACCAAGTCTCTTGTGTTGATCTGACACTTTCTAAATAATTGGCGTATTAATCCACTGCACAAACGAGTAATACATTACCATATAGTGAAATAACAAACATCGGTATTCTCAGTACAGGGTTGTGAAAAAACAACTTGCAGATACAGAAACCCATGAACAATCGGAAGTCTGTGATGCCACACTTCACACTCACAAAACAAATCTTGTCATGGCCCCTGGGCTAGTAATGTGAAATTATCCTTATCAAGGCCCCTGTGCATTAAAAAAGGCTTTCAAAGTAGACAAGCACAAAAGAAGGCTTGCATGAGTTAAGTGTCAAAGTCTGCACCAACATGAAACAAAAGATAAATCCCACAAAACAACTCCCATGCAGAGGGCTTCCACCTAGCTGACAGATAAAAGTTTCTGCTCAGCTGGATCTCAGTGAAGCTTCTGCTGAAGGGAAGTTAGGAGGTCAGCAGGTGGGGCTGGAGGGAATTTTTGTGCTCTGAAGGCCTTCCCAGCAAGACAGGTAAGATAGGGAAGCAAAGTCATGCACGAGGCAAGAGTATTTCAAGCCCTCATGACTCATGCTTGAAAGCAAAAGGCAGTTGTTTCCTGAAGGCCTCAGGGGGGTGGGGTTGCCTGATAACCAGTAAACAACAAGTTTTTAAGGCACAAGGTACTTGACAAAACTTCATGGGATAAACAAAATAAAACAAACGCTGGTAGTAGCAAATATGTAAATACAGCCTTTGCACACAATGTAACAAGCACTGGCAAAATCATGTATCCACAGTTGTACAGTGAGATTACAGACAGCTTAGTGGCGCAATACACACATGGTTAAACAACGTCCCTGACGATGCTGGTAGATTAGGCAGAGTTTTTGGGGTGGTGTTAGGGCCCTGACAGACCCCCCCCACCAAAGCTCATTAGAGGGGGCAGGGTTTGGTCAGATTATGGAGATGGAACAGGTGAAGAAGGCGGGGAGCATGGATGGCAGAAGCGGGATCCCAGGAATTGTCCTCAGGTCTTTAACCTTTCCAGAAGAGTAGGTAATGTAAGACCCCCCAGATGCATTTGGAATTCAGGACCATGGTGACTTCAAACTCCCAGTGGGTATTAACCTTGATCCGAGGCAGGGATAGCATAGGGCGTGTGGTAATGGAGTAGGGGCGGAGAAGGGAGACGTGAAAACTGGTTATATTTTCATATCATTGGGTGATATCAGTTGCATAGCCACAGGGTTTATTAATCTGGAAATTGTGAAAGGGCCAAGAAAGCGTGGATTTTGTTTTTTGGACCCTGTCTTTTGTAGATTCTTGGTGGATAACCAGACCTGATCTTCTATCTGATATGTAGAGGCTGGTGTTCTAGGTTTATCTGAGAGCTTTTTAACTTGTGCCTGATAGCTTTTTAGACAGTGAGCATTGAGTTGAATGTTGTAAATTGTGGCATGATGTTTTTGGGACTGTCACTGTCACTGTTACTGAAGTGTCCACTACAGGGAGCATCCAAGGGTGGAGACCAAACAGGCAGTAGAAAGGAGATTTTCTGATAGCTGCAAGAATGCTATTATTATAAACAAACTCCATGAGAGGCAAGGTCTTATCTCACTCTGTGGACCAAATGGAGATCAGACATTTCAGAATCTGTTCTAATGATTAGTTGGTACATTCAGTCTGGCCGTCCATCTCTGGGTGATATGCAGAGGACAGACAAATGTCTATTCATAATGAGGAACAGAAACTTCGCCGGAAGTGAGAGATAAATTAAGGCCCACAGTTGAACACTAATGACAAGTGTACATTATGTAATCGCAGGATATGCTGTATGAACAGATCTGATAGTTCTCAGGCTGAAGGGAGTTTTTTCAGGGGTATAAAATAGCCCATTTTGGTCAGGTAATCTACCACTGCCCAAATAACAGAGTATTCATTATAAGGTGGGAGATCCGTAATTAGATCCATGATAATGGGATGTCATGGAGTTGGTGGGATTGGCATAGGTTTCAGATGACCAGTAAGAGAAGTATGCAGAGTTTTAGCTTGGATACAGGTAGGAGAGTTCTGGATTTAATCTTTGACATCTTGTGGAAAGGTAGACCACCAGAAATGTCGTTGACACAAGTCTAATGTCTTTTTCTCCCCGAGATGACCAGCAAGAATGGAATCATGTCCCCAATGTAATACAGTGCTCGTAGGTCTTGTGAGGTAACAAAAAGTTGGTCTGTGTGATAAGATAACCCCATGTATTTGGTGATGCAGAGAGGGTAAGAACCAGTGTCTTTTGCTGCACATAGTTGAGTAAGAAACCTGTGGGAAGAACATATAGCTACAATTCTGTCGGGTGAGATGATAGGTCTAGCATCTTCAATGTTTTGGTCAGGTGAAGAAAAACCCCATCTTGAAAGAATATATGCCTTTAGTTGGGCACTCCTTGGTCTGTTTTTGATGACGAAATCAAATTAATTGAAAAATAGTTGCCAGCAGAGATGTCGTGGAGTTAAGGTTTTAGTGGCTTGAAAAAATTGAAGGTTATGGTGATCGGTGTAAATGGTAACTGTGTGTCTTGCACTCAAAAGATGATGGTGCCATTCTTGAAATGCAAGCTTAATAGCTAAGATCTCTTGTTCTGCCACAGTGTAATTCAGTTCAGCTGGTAGCAGCTTCTTGGAGAAGAATGCTACCAGGTGAAATTGCCCAGACTCAGAATCTGAATGGGAGAGAACCCCACCCACCGTTACCTGGAATGCGTCCTCTTCTACTAAGAATTGCTGGGATGGATCAGGTTGGCGGAGGATTGGGGCATCTGTAAAGGCCTTTTTAAGTGACTGAAGCCTTTTTCTGTTTGAGAGTCCCAAAGAAAACAAAAACCTTGTTTCAGCAGGCGTGTGATTGGTGACACAACTGTAGAGAAGTGGGGGATAAAGAGCCTATAGAAATTAGCAAAGCCAGGAAAGCGATGGATTTCCTTGATTTATTGTGGGGCTTCCCAGTTTACAATGGCCTGTACCTTGGTTTTGTCCATAGCAATCCCACCAGAAGAAATGAGATATCCCCAAAATTCAATAGTTCTGGGGTTAAACACACACTTCTCTAATTTCACAAATAAGTGGCTTTTGCGTAATTTCTGGCTGCTCGTACATGAGGGGAAAAGATCAAAATGCAATCAATGTAAACAATTGCACAGATATCAAGGAACTCTTGTAGCACCTTTTAGTAAAAAATTGGAAGGCAGCGGGAGCATTACATAGAGCAAAGGGCATCACTTTGTATTCAAACAGCCCAAATTTGGTCCGGAGCGCTGTGTTCCATTCCATTCACCTCTCTAAAACACGGATCAAGTAGTAGGCCCCCTCTGGTCATGTTTGATGAAGATGGTGGAGCTCTGTACTTGATCTAATAAGACTGGCATTAGTGGGAGAGAGTCGCATTTTTTGATAGTTACCTTGTTAATTGCATGGTGATCTATGCAGGTGCGCAATTCACCATTCTTCTCAGGCACAAAAAACAAAGGCGACAATACTGGTGACGTAGAGTGACGGATAAAACCTTTGTCCGATAAATCATCAAGATAAGTGCAGAGGTGTTGGGTTTCTGCCTCAGACAGAGCATATACTCTGCTATACAGAAATGTAGCTCCAGGGATCAAGTCAATATGGCAATCTTAAGATCTGTGTGATGGTAACTTGGTGACCTGTTGCTCACAGAAGACATCATGAAAATCCCGGTAGGGTCAAGGTACTGTTGGTAAGCCAGGGACAGAAGCAACAAGAGTGGACGCACAATGTAAGGGTTTTGCCAGTTTTGGTGGTTCCTGATAGCAGGAATGTCAGCAGTGCTTAGACTGTCCTGGCTAACCAGTCTATATTTGGGTTGTGTACCTGGAGCCATGGGATTCCCGAAATGGCACCAAAAACTGGAGTGTCAATGAGATCACATAGGATCTCCTCAGAATGGTTATTGGCACAAATCATGATTAAAGGACCAGTTTGATGGTTGAGAAGTCCTGACAATATTTTTGAACCATTAACACCTCTCACTGGTTCAGGGGTGACCTTGTTAACCATAGGGATCCCCAAGGTCTCTGCAAGGTCAAAATACAAGAAATGCCCTGTGACTCCTGAGTCAAGTAAAATTGGAAGGACTTTCCATATTTCACTAATGGGGCTTCTCGATAAGAGGTAATTTTCTACCTGTTTGGAATTTTCTGACCTACTAATTGCGCCTACCACTTTCTTGGATGAGCTGGACTTATTTGTATATTTGTATATTCTCAAGCAAAATGCCCAGGTTTGCCACAGAATAGGCAAAGATTCAACTTTCTTCTACGTTCCTTTTTTTACTTGGACAAAGGTCCTCACACCCCTCCAAATTGCAAGAGTTCTGAGGAGTCATGAGTAAGAGTGGTTGGTTCTTTCTCTTCTGGCTTGACTACCACTATGCTGGTTTTGCCACATGATTTCTAATCTCTTCTTTTTCCAAGAAGGTTATCTAAATGAACCGCGAGGTCAATAAACTTTGAACACTCACTAGGCAGGTTGACTATCTGAGCTAGGACATCCTTAAGTTCATCACAAAGACCACATTAGAAGATAGAGGTAAATTTTTCTTCAGGCCACTCAGTCTTACCAATCATGCAATAAGAAGAGCTGATGTAAGTAAAATAATCCCTTGTAATAAGCTGTATATTTCTAAAATGTGTAAATAGCATATTTTGGAATACTTGCAGAATTTATGTGGAAGGTTTTGTTCAATGCAATTAAAATGCACATTTGTTATGAAAATCAAGGTTTGCGTCAATTTGGAGAGGAGCTGTGAACAATTAAAAAATGACAGTTAAAATAATATAGTGTGTGGATTATATTAGAAAATGTATCAATATATGATATATCAGGGATAAAGTACCACCTGCCTTATAGTATAAGGATACTGCAGTTCATTGAGGAGTTCCATAAGCATATAGAGGAATGAGGCCAAATGACATGTTATGGGGGTACTTTATTTCATATAATACATGGTCACAACATTACCTTTGCCACAAACCAAAAGCATGTTTACAAACATGAAGAATAAAAATAAAACCTCTAGTGCAACATTAAACACATCAAAAATATGTTAGATATTTATTGCAAACTGATATTAGAAACAATTCAATTTGTCAGCTGTTAAAAATAAAAGTTGCAGTAGCTCAGAATGTGTAGAAACATGCAGAAAGATTCTAGCTTTTCTCTATCTAAGGAGTGCAAAAAATAATAAATGTTCTATCTCTGCTTATCATTGTAAGTAATTAAAATAGAGCAGGAGAAAGAAAACCACCATTCCATTTTAGTTGTTTTTAACAGCTGCTTTGATTATGCTTGTGGCCTGACCTGCCTTTCCCCATTGTTGCTGGCTCTGGCAGCAGGCATTGTGACACCAGAATGTCACTGTACTAAGTTATAATTGTTGAGTTCTGACATCTTTTCGTTATAATCGGTGACTGGGTGCATCACAAGTCACAGTTTATAAAGAAATTAGAGAATGGCAAATTTACAGGGATTACAGAATCCAATGTATAATAATTTAATTCATACCAACATGTGACTAATCCACCAAAGAGTAGTACAACAATGTGAATGTGATAACCAAGTGAAATTGTATTCAAATTAAGATATTTCATGATAAAGGTGTGATAGGTAAACATGACTAAAGTTTTAATTTCAGAAAAAAGGTGTAAATGATCCAATAAAAAGTACCATGGTGGATGAGATTTTTAAGGGCCCATTAAAGTTTATTTTGAGAACATGTCTAAAATACAAATAACACTCAGACGAAAAATGTGTTGATAAAATTGTCCCACAAGTCAATGTTGGACTTTCACAGGAGGAAACTACTTGTGCCTCTTGGTGGTAGTTGTAACAGGATCCTCTCCCACTGGCCCTAATGATTGGCTCCTCCCCAAGTTGACTTTTGGATAAACAGTTGCAGAGTTAGAGGTGATAGCAGGTGAGGTGTCTCCTGGGGTTGCAGGGCCTCCCTCACCACGGAAGAGGCTGGAGTACGTTGCTCAGATGTTGTGGGTCCATGTAAAGGGGTAGACGACTCACGTATAGCCCGGCACATGACCCTAAACCCATCCTACACCACCATAGACAAGGAGCACAAGACAGAAATGTACCTCTCAATAAAGGTATTGTGCTCCCTCTGCAACTGCTTAATGTCACCTATGAGGTCTTTGCAGTCTCTGAGGAGCTCAATGGCATGGGCCCACCTGCTCTTCATGCTGGGAGGCTGCTCCAATAATGTTTTGGCTCATAGTTTCCCTAAATTTATTGATATCCGTGGCCTCACTCTGCTATCCACATGGGAGCCTCCCACTAGCCGCACTGCCCCGGGCAGAGTTAGCACCATACAGTGGGTCCTGACTCAGCTGCAGTTATTTGTGTAAGAGTTGTAGCTGCCAAAACCGGAGCCTTTGCTGGAGTGCACACTGCAGATGTTGACTGGGATAGTGGGCCACACAGAGCAATGACAACTGCTGGCTGTTGTCAAGGGGGAGACAAAACAAGGGTGGTATAAGTAGTGGTAGGCAGAGTGAAGCTCGCCATAGCAGCCTGCACAGACACAGCTGACAGACCACGCTGTTCCTCTTCCAGATCAGGACCGGCAGGACCTGTGTCTCCATTGAAGCCTTCTGCAGCAGTCTGGACAGTGATAGGAGTTGGGATGGTGAATTCAAACCTTTCAGCACTTGAAGCTGGTCCTACAATATGAGATGGCATGATGAGTGTCTCAGCCTTTTTGTACTCATAATGAATGCTTACACCTTTAAACAGGTGAAGACTAGTTTGTAGAAATATACATTTTTAGAATGTTAAAGGAGATGAGAGTTTATTACCAACTTTAACAAAGTATGATGAAGTAACATGGTCTGCATTTATATCATATTATACTTGTAGATGTTCTGGCTAGAGTGATATCCAGTCCTTTATCATGTGAAGCTGGCTAACTCAACCATATATTATTTCATGTCTCTGAACTACATCTTAATAAATTAGCCTTTATATGACATGATACATAGGTCCTGATTAATACTTTTTTAGTGCTGCATTATCATTTTTTTACGCGAATGCAGCGCAAACTTACAAAATACAATTGTATTTGTAAGTTTGAGCCACTTTTGCGTCAATAAATGATGATAATGCGGCGCAAAGAAAGTATAAATCAGGTCCATAATGTCTACAATGCAGCAAACACATACATAAAAAAGGTTAGACAATGTGAGAGTGACACCACAAATACAAGTAACCCTCCTTAAAGTATGTCCCTTTTGAATATTGGGAACATGGATTATTTTAAAAACATGACCCTTGAATAGATCCGTTATGAGTCCAAGATAGACTATAATGAGAATGGCACCACATCAACCGATAATATGTATTAGAAAATATTATGGCAGCTGTAGTCATTGTCCACTACTGGTGTAGCTGCTATTGTGTACTACACTGAGCAATGACTCCATGTTGCATATTGTGAGATTGAAATGCAATTTATAAACTGCACCTACCGGCTGCAATGGAAGGCTTGAGGCATGTATCAAGGGCTAATGAAGTGGGTGGCACAATACATGATGCAGGTTCACTAGTAGCATTTAATTTAAAGGTCCAGGGTACCTGTATTACTACTTACAAATATATAAAATGTGGCAATTGTGTCTAAGGCAATTTTTTAACCATGTTTAAACGAGAGAGCACAAGCACTTGCATGGTGATTACCAGTGGTAAAGTGCACAGAGTCCTAGAAGCCAACAAAAATGGTTGATGCTCACTGGAGGGTGAAGGCAAAACGTTTGAGAATGACCCTACAAAGAGGGCCAAGTACAAAAGTTATGTAATGACTTACCAACTTCTTATCATATTATTAATCATTCTAACTGGTTTGACCACTAATTATGTGTGCAAGGCCCATATGTATGTGCACGGAGAACAAAAAAATACACTCAATGCTCAATGGTTACCTCATTATGACAAAACATATGTCTGAAGTGTATATATATGTCTGTTGGTGGAACAGTTTGAAAAGAATAGATAGAGGTTAAAAGAAGTTGATAAGTTAAAGTTGTGTAAGTGATATGGATTCCCAAAACATTTATCTGAAGTTTTGCAATATATCATAGCTAACAGTATAGCATAATGACATCTTTTTGGTAGTGCAATGAAACACAAAGCATAAATTGCTGTCTAATATGCTGTTCTCGTAACTACCTGCCTCCACTCTATCTGGAATTCGTGAACATCAAATGACAGTGCATCAGGCTTAGTACTAGCATTAATCAGTTTGTTTCTAGTAATGAAGCCCAAGGCTTCTCTCCCTTATTGCTAAGCACTCTGATTCTTTACAAGTGCAGTGTTTCAGTCAAGCTTATTGGCTGCCTCAATCAAAATGTGCCCTCTTTTTAATAACAATACACACCTCATTGGTCCATCCGGAGAACATTTCTCATTGATAATGTTCAATTAATGACCCGCACAAAATAAAAACTATATTCTAAACATGCAGCACAACATGACAAAAACAATCAAAAAAGCACATAGATTACTCCATATAAGAAAATCAACATTTTTAAATATTCCTTGCACAATTTGAAAAATTCCTACCACATCAAAAAGAAAAGAGGACAGAGAAAGTTGTGCAAAAGTAAAGTGCTCGTGATTGGAAATGTAAAAAACAACAGCCAATCTACAATATATCTACAAAAACTTTAAATTAAGAAGCCTGTTGGTTGACCATTTATACAGTTAAGTCAAATTCATTTCCTCTGGGTTATGTTCCCCTAATCAATATTGTCCTCAACTTGACTTCCTAAACCAATCCAGGCTAAAACATTATCATCAACGTTTCGACTCAATATCAACAATAGGGCCAATTCCGTGCTCCAAAGCGGGTCTTCATCAGGACTCAAAGGTAGGAAGGGTCTGCATATAGTCAATCCCTGGATATAATGCCACAGGCATGCTATGATATAATATATTTAAATATGGTCAGGAGTAATTACTAGTGGCTGAGATTACTTCAAGCATTTTATCCATCAATTTTTGTGGTAGTAATAACAAACACTGCAAATTGTGATGAATTTGTCATAATGTTTGACATCATCATACACATGCAAAAGAGCATGTGGAAGCTACTGCGCATGCAATAGAAAATCCAGAATAGAAAATCTAATATTATGCTGAAAATGGTGAAAGTGATCCACAGTAATTTAGCAATTTGTTGTTTTCAAAATAGCTTCGAACTTTTTTTTAAACTGATACTTTCTTAAGAGTGGGATTTACTTTAGAATCCATGGTGATGTGTCAGAAACTGCTTAATTGACTTTTTCTAGGTCTAATCTTAAATATTAGCTGCCATCTCAGAATAGATATGCAAGCTGTCATCAAGAATGTCATACATATTGCTCTTCATTTACTTCTTCCTACTGCTTTTGAAATGGAATTAGATTTCAGATCAGCAACTACAGAGCGGAATAATTTGTACTTCATCTGAATGTCTCGGCACAATATCTTAAAAAGTACTTGTTAAAAGGCAGTGTTGATTTAATTGTATTTAAATGCCATTTCATTGTTACCGTAATATTTCAATGTAACAATAAATTCAGCTTAATTTATTTGGCAATGTTGGAAAGTGGATTATTGGTAAGGGCAGGTAAGTATGTACACTTAGCAATAGGCCACTAACCCCCACTAGGCTCAGTTAGGTCTCAATAAATTAACCCCAGCTCAACCCTTGGTTGCTTGGCAACAAGCAACAAGGCTGAACGTAGGAGAAAAAGTGTGTAAAGCATTCAACTATCACAAAACAGCAATAAAACAAAGCATAGGAAACAGTTTAAAAATCTAAAGCCAATTTAGAGAAATAGGAAATAGTTTTATCTTTAATATGACACCAAAACAAATAAAATTGGATAAGGGGAACCGGATATATGAATTTTTAAAGATTGAAAGTAATTCTAGCACTTAGAAACAAATAGCACTCAAAGGGTTAAAAACAAAGGACACACTGGACAGGGACAAAGTCCAGAGTTCAGGCCACCCCTGATGTAACACTGTTAAACTTACTTTCAGAAGTGTTTCTTGATACAGGAAAGTGGTCCACAGCACCTTCCAAGGGTTAAGAGGCTCAGGTTTGCCACTTGAGGGTCTGGGACTATAACTTCCACAATGCACGTCTTCAACTTGAGCTGTTTACAACAGTTGCTCCAAATGTTTCCAAATGGTCAGAATCCTCAAATGACCACAGGACGCTGGTCAGCTGGGCTCTTCTTGCAGGACTTGATGCCGGGGACTCTGAGCAGCTCCTTTGTACCTGTAGCTTACAGGGAGTCCACTCCTGGTGTTGCAAAAGCAAGGCAAAGTCCTTTTCTTGTTGAAGCCCAAAGTGTGCAGCTGATGCAGTCCTTGTGAGTGAAGTGTCCAGGTGCAGACCAGGGGTCCAGCAGGGCAATCCTTCTTCTCCAGTATCTTCTTCCAGCAGGGATCTGAGGTGTGGGTGCAGCTCTGCCAAATGTGTCCTTGCTCCTTGGGGTGAAAAGTAGAAGAGGGGCAACAGTCCAATCACAGGCAGGCAACTTGGATGACCACTTCCTGGGAAGTGTGGCAAAAACCAATCCCAGGAAGCAACATTCTTTAAAAATCCAAAATGGCTGAAACTGAATTTTGGAGGTTAGGTCTGGCTTAGCCCACCCACTGATGTGGCTAAAAATCCTTAACACACCCTTCTCTTGTCCTCTCCTAATCTAATTAGGAGGGTACCTGGTTGTTTGGGGTTGCAGGAAATGGGGGAGGTCCTGAGCTGCTCCAAATGTCCTTCCCTCCTTTGGAGACCATTTTGACTGTTCTTCCCCCTCTCATCGTGTTTTACCATCTTCTGAGGCAGATCTCCTCCCCCAGGCACTTCCTTTGTGTTCAGCCCAGGCCACTTCACCTCCTTAAGGGAGCCTGAGCAGTCTGCCAGAGGCTGGCCAATCAGAGAAGGCCACTGCAGAGCTGAAGTTGGCAACTTTCAAGTAGAGTTTTAAACCTCTTTCCCTGAACTAGTTATATTAAATCCAATAATGGCAAGGTGTTGCATTTATTATAACAATCAGTTTGAGGCCAAGCTTGCCATATCTAGCTCCTTTGCAGAATGTATTAATTAAAATAAAGTGTCTACATTTTAGCCTAAGGAGCCTATTCACTACAATGAAGGAAAAACAAATGTGGCTATTTTTTCTCACCCTGGCTTATAAAACATATTTTATAAGGTCCCTGCTTATTGTTACACTGCACCCAACCCTGGGGGCACATCCGGCACACCTTATAGGTGACTTATATGTGAAAATAAGGTAGTTTAAGATTTTGGAAGTACTTTTTATTCCAAAGTAGAATGTGCATGTAACTTTAATTTAAAAGCAGCCAGCAAGGCAGGCATGCCTTTAAAATGACCTAGGGCACCTGAGCAGTGCACCTATGAGTGCACTACCAATGTTGAGGTCCCTAAACCTACATGCCCTACAATATACTAGAGAATTATAGATAGGTTGACATAGCCAATTATAGTTAGCCTAATTTGCATACTCATTTTACACAGAACATAGGCCCTGGGACTGGTTAGCAGTCCCCATGGCACCATCAGAGTCAGGAAAACACCAGGAAAAGTGAAAAATGGGGACAAAAATTTAGGGGCATCTACAATCAGCCCAGTTTTCTCACAGACAACATGTAAAGAAATTAGGTGTTTTACCAACCCTGGTAAAGCAATGCCTCCAAGATCCTAACTACTTAGAATACAGAAGGCAAAACAAGCTGTTTGGAGACCAAATATAGATGATGTACATTAATCGATCCATTCATATTCTAGTTCATAAGCAGCATGTCTGCGTGATAGCTACGGTCACCGATGATAAGGAACATTTACCTTGTGAAGATTATTTGATCATAGCCGGAGATGCTGGCTCAGTAAGTATCATATATGCAAAAAAACAGAGAAGTACTCCATACTTCGTGAATGAACTCCTAAATTTTGAGGCTAGGAATATCGAGAAACCCTAATATTGTGAACAGAATATTGAGGGACAAACTATTAAAACGTAAGTGCATATAGAGGAAGTATAGATTTTCTATTCTTCAGTCCTCTTTGAGGTATCATTATGGTACATATATGTGGCATTAGCTATAAAAATCTATACTTCCTTACCTTTTGATATTTTGTCCTTTGATATTGTGTCGAAAGTATCTGGTGCCATTGAGATTCCTACCTGGATATTCTGAGGGCACTCCCTTCTTCGCTATGTCAGCCTCTATCCCAAGGCCCTAACAATAATTTGCCTTTTGATCCAAATTTCTGAATTTAGAGAAGTTACACAAATGTGTAAGTGTTGGTAGAACAATCTGAGATATTTACAAGCAAATAGAGGGTCAAGCACACCCCTCCAAAATCGGTAACATACCAGAGAAATGGTACATAATAACTCAGAATCCTTCTAGGAACATCAGTCAAATTAGCCACAAAAGATGATCACATCCCACCTCTTTTTCTCCTATACCAAATCAAAAATAGTATTTTAAGAAACTGGAAGGTATGGTATGATTGTGATTCATACACTGACTCTTTTGCCTTTATAAGAGGATCAACTGAAACGTTACCTGTTTTAAAATAGCAAGGACCACGTTTGGACTACCCAAAGTTCAAGGTCATTTTTCCATGTGAACGTTGCAAAAGTACCAAGACTAAGGAGACTCTTTTTTTAGGAATTGCTTCCCGTGGCACAAATATACCACAAAAACTGTAATTCTGGAATTGTGGTTTCAATTATCACTTTTCCATGCAATCTTAGGTGCATAGAAATGACTAGCCATAAGGTGAAGGAAAGGATGCTTGAGCACAAGAGTAACGTTCACTACAGACACCTTAGCAGTTAACTTGTGACATTATGCAGAGGTAAACCATGGTGCAGAAGTTACTTACACACACACAAACACACACACACAGATAAACAAAAGTTACAGGGTCATTATAGATAAGAAATAGAAGTAAAAAAAACATACATATTCACTTAAAACACCAAAAGTTACAGGCATGTAATAGTTAGGCTCACATGTCAAACGCAAAAAAACATAGAAATTCAGCAGTTAGAGCTATTTTCAAGTAACTATAACTCATGCCCTAAGGTAACTATAAATTGTGCCCCGCTACACTCAGTTATTCAATCAATGATTTTACCGCTAATTTGACATTGGTATTATTAATAATGTTATAAAGATATCTTAGTGCTGTAATATCTGGGATACTTAGCAGTGCATGGCGAGGGAGTGAGTTACAGTTACCTTAGGACATGAGTTATAGTTACTTGGAAAAACTATAACTATGAAACAGAAAACCATTAACAGTTTGTCATTGATGCCCTGAAGGGGTGGCACTTTGCACGGTGGAGTCACCATCACAGAGTTGTAAGTCCTTGTGCAAAACAAGGCAAAAGGCACACTCAGACATGCTAGGCTGAAAAAGATGTATTGCCTCATAACTCTAACTACCTAGTACCTACCTAGGTGTATACATATATATATATATACATATAGTAGGTAGTTATAGATACAGTTAGGTCTGCTTTTCCATAAACAGAGCGTTTTTTGGTCTGCTAATAACTTTGGACCTGTTCTGATAAATCTTCACTAAATTTTCCAAAAACAAAGTTCATCCACCTCAGCAACCTTCTAGAAAATTGCGAGGTGAGCTGTCAAAAAAAAGCTGCCAAGAAAAAAAAGGGGGGTCCCAAAACATAAAATCCTCATGAATTTTCCTTAGACATCTTGAGACACGGCTACTGCAAAAACAGCTGAACGGAATTACACCAAATTTGGAAGGAATCTAGATCCTGTCCACAGATTGTGATTTCTGTGATTTGGTGTAAGTCTGTTAAGTAGTTTTGTGAGAAATTAGGGGTCAAAATAATAGTATATTTGGATGGTTGGGCTCCAGAGAGCCCCGGAAGCCTCCTGCAACAGTACAAATTTAGAAATGGAGGCCGGTGACTGGTTAAGAGGTCTATTTTTCCTGTACGCCTTTATGCTCTCGTTGAAGTAAGAGGCTCCCCCGAACCACAGGAGCACTCTGATTGGCTGGGTAGATGAATGTTAGAAATGAAATGGCTGCCATTTCTGTTTCATGTGAACAATTGGAGGTGTTGTGGAAATGAAATTAAAAAGCTATATAAGGGAGTAGCAGGAAGGTATACTGTCTGGTAAGTTTAGAGAGGAGGTGTTTAAGGGATAACTACTTTGAATAAAATAAATCTATATTATTTTTAACTAATGTTTACAATCTTACAGGACTCTCACTGGATTGTGAATAGTAAAAAGGGGTAGATGAGTTCTGAATACACTCTATTAGTGGGAATGCATCTTGTGGTCAATGTTTTTGAGAGGAAGTGTTTAAGAGATAAGTATTGTGATGAGTAGATGGTTAATTCTTATTTTCAAAACAATACAAGACTCTCACGGGATCTTGAATAGAAGAAATGAGTAGGTGATCTTTGAATACACTGCAGTATGCACACTTGCTACAATAGGAAGGAGTAATACAGGATATGATGTCAGAGTGTACTATTTATGCCCATCTGCTTTGTAGGAGTTGTGAGTAGAGTAGAGTATAGTCTCGTCCCACACACTACCATGCACACCAATTATCAGAGGGGGGTGTTAGCAGGGAAGACATTTCCTGGACAAAGCATACTTTGCACAACTATAATTCAAGAGAGAGGTCTCAGCAGAGACACCAGTCTCTCTCCACACACCCTACTATGCATACCCATCATTTGAGACAGAGTCATAACAAAAGAGGCCAGTCGATGTACACAGCCTAATAAGCACACCTGTCATATCCGAAAGAGGTCTGACAGGACAGGCTAGTCCATGTACATACCCAACTATGCACAGTCATCATCTACGACAGAGGTCTGACAGAAGAGGCCAGTCCATGTACATCCACTTCTACGCACACTGGTCATCTGAAACAGAGGTCTCACTGAAGTGGCCAGTCTCTCTCCTCATACCCTGATACACATACTCGTTTTCTGGAAGAGAGGTCTGGAAGGAGAGGTTAGTACACGTACACACTCTACTTCGCAAATCCATTACCTGAGAGAGAGGTATGACAGGAGAGGCTAGTCCACTGTAATCAACTTGATTCTAAATACAATCTCGCAAGTAGGTCGCAAAAGCCAAACAGGAAGTACAGCCCCCTCAGAGTCCATGCAGGGGATTGTGTGTCCATCACCCTCAAGGTTATTGCGAGAGCCATCACTCTAAAAAAATGATATATAGAAAAAATCAGACCACCTTTTATTCACTACACTATTATACATTAGCAATAAATAGTAACTGAAAACATGATAAAGAACCATATACAATAGATGACAATACAATTTAGAAGTTTACAATCTCACAAGTCTCCCAAGAGCTTCTCACAATTCTCTTGCAAGTGGATTGACACCTGAAAAAAAAGATTGCTGGTGACATCTTTTGTTATCTGAGTTACAATAACTGAGCAAATAAATAATTTCTATTAAATATTTATCTGTTTAATACTCACAGACATTTTAGAAATAATTTTGCAATATGTCAACCATATGCTAGTATGTTATAAAAAAAAAAACTTTTACTAAAATAATGTCTAAACACAACATATATTATACAGTTATTCTATCATACATACTCACAAATATAATTTATTTACTTATAAAAAACCTAGAAGTTCACTGAAAAAAACTAAGATTAAAGATTAAAAATAATAAGGTTTAAGTAACGTTATAGTTAGGTGAATTTCTTAGTGATGTCATTTGAGATGTCATCAGTGATGTTATAGAACATGTCATGAGCGATGTCATATGTGAGGCCATAAGTAGTGCATGGCGCACGTTATACTTAGTGCTGCTAATTATAACTGGTGAATATCTGCTTTTTTAGTTCAAAACATTAATGTTGTCATGGAGAAATTCACTTTGCTACAATGTTCCTTTAATCTGTGTATATGTATATATATATCTCATTTATATATATATATATATATATAAATATATATATATATATATATACTTATATATCCACACAATCGATAATCGCCGTACCAACGCCCAACGTTGCGGCTGGCTACTGGAGGGGTGGCGAACCCCAAATATAACAAACAAAAACACAACGCCTACAAGGAGCAGGAGCTCCGAAACGCGTTGAGTTTTTCTGCCATTATAATAAATAAAATAATATACTTGCCAAATAATTGGAGCTTCTGGACGCTGTCTGCTTTTCCAACATTTAGGAGGAGTAGGCGTCGTGTTTTTGTTGGTTACATACATATATATATACATATATCTATATATATCTATATATATCTATATATATATATATATTGGGGTGGGTGAAGAATACTGCTCCGCCGGCGGAGTTCGCTGAGTTTCCCTCACTCTGCATGGAGTGCGGAGTTCCAAAAAACTCTGCGAAGTGATGCGGAGCAGAGCTTTTTCTCTCGCTCGCCAATGTTTAGTTGGTGAGCGCAAGTGAGAGAAATCATTAACTTGGCGAGCACGAGTGAGATTTCTGAACGCAAGCGGATGGCCGCGACCGCTCGCGATCAGAAAGCTGCTGCTCGCATTGAGGGAGCTGCCGCTCAAGTATAACATCTATTCGAGCTGCAAAAAGAAGGTAACCCTGTCTGGTGTGCCACGTGATGCCGTTTACACAGATTTTACAGCGCAGGAGAAACTCCTGTGCTGGAAATCAGTGGAACAGTGTCTTACCCAAACTCTGGTGCTCACGGAATTCCGCAAACGTGGTAGAGTTTTTTGGCACTTTGTATAGCAAAGCAGAACTCGTCGAACTCTGCCCGAGCCTCCAATATATATACATATATATATTTATATATATATATATATATGACCAGTGCTCCTTCAATTTATAACAAGACAGGCACTCCATATATGTACTGAAAAAAGGAAGTTTAACCACTTGGGTGCTCTGGACAAGATGGTCTTGCCACGGTTGCTGTGTGCTGGGGACGAGACCAGCTCGTCCTGCACCCGGTCCACGGGGGCAGCACTATCTCTCCCTACGTGGGCCTCACATCCCACCTTTCTAGGTAGCGATGGAAGGGAAATGGCTTCCCCTTCCACCCCTCCCCCCATCGCCCCTAGTGAGATCTGATGACATCAGCGTGCAATTGCACGCTGACCTCTACAGAGGTAGCCCCCATCATGCTGGAAGCTCAGATTCCAGAACGATTGGAAGAGAAATGCTTGCATTTCTCTTCTGATCGGCGATGTGGGCAGGTAGAGCGACATGAAAGGAAAGGATAGGCTTTTCCTTTCCTTTTATGTCTTTCTGAACATTCCTGCAGCCCGATAGTATTGCGATTGGGCTGCAGAAATGCCCACTAAACATAAGGGAGGTTTTTTTTATATAAACAATGAAGGGGAGCGACCCCTTGGGCAAGGGTCACTTCCCTGGGGGCATTTTTTTTATTATGCCTATTTCAATTAGGCTGATCATCCCCTGGGGGGGGGGGAGGCAAAAGCCAATAGGCATCAGTGATCATTTTTCTTTTACTTTTTTATACATGGGGAGCGACCCATTAGGCAAGGGTCGCTCCTCTGAGGGGCAAATTTATTTTAGGTCATTTCTGTCACCCTTGGGGGCAGATCGGCTCTTTTAATTAGGCACTAGGAACCAGGTTTTAAAAAATATATTTTTACAGATGGGGAGATGGGAACCACCTATTTCTATTAGCCAAAACATTTAGGCACCAGGGATTGGTGTGTGTTTTGTTTGGGGGTGTAGCCCCTTGGGCAAGGGTCACTCCCCATGGGGGTGCATTACTGTTGGCCATTTCTGCCCCCTTTGGGGGCAGATCGGGCTATTTTTGTAAGGCCCAATCTGCCCCCAAGGGGGCAGAACGCCTACCAGACACCAAGGAAGAATTCTTTTTTCCAAAAAAGACGGTGGGGATATGGCCATACCCCCACCCCAAATAAAGGGGGCCAAAGTTGTTCTGCCCACCGGTGGGTGGACGGGCAATTACCCCCGATCCACTCCCTCGGGGGGCAGAAAGCCTACTAGATACCAGGGAATTTAAAAAAAATAGTGGGATGGTTGCTACCCACCAGTATGGACATGGTTATGCCCTCAACCCAACTGAAGGGGGTAACCATCCTTCAGCTCTCCCTCCCCCTGCACACTAAAAGATCTTATCCCAATGGCAAAAAAGCCCTGCACACTAAAAGATCTTATCCCAATGGCAAAAAAGAGGACATTTGACTATTTTGGGTTTTGGTTTTGCATTTGGACCATGAGAGCTTGACTAACTCTCAAAATCGCCCCACTTGGAATGATGAGGGCAGCACTTTTTGGACTTTGGGATGCTGCCATGTAGAAAAATCTATGAGACCTAGACACATCTGAAAACTAAACATCTGGGTGAGTCCAGGGTGGGATGCGTCACATGCACCTGCACTATTTTCTTACCCACAATGTCCTGCAAACCTCCAACTTTGCTTGCAATCACACATTTTTCCCACATTTTTGTGATGGAACCTTCCGGAATCTGCAGGAATCCACAAAATTCCTACCACCTAGCATTGTCACATCTATTCTGATAAAAATTCTGCCCCACTTGTTAGCCTAAAAATGTTTTGTATCAAACTGGCCTTTTGGAACCGCTTTGGTTCCCCCTCAGTTTCGACATGTTTTTGTCTCTTCCCTGTCACAGGCCCACCTACACAAGTGAGGTATCATTTTTATTGGGAGACTGAGGGGAACATTGGGTAGTACGAAATTTGTGCCGGTGCAGTGATCCCACACAGAAATGTGGGGAAATTATGTTTTTAAGTGTTTTGTTTGCCAATGTTGAGGTTTGCTAAGGCTTCTGGGTAACAGAACCTGGTGAGAGCACCACAAGTTACCCCATCCTTGGTTCCCCAAGTGTCTAGTTTTCAAAAAGGCACAGGATTGGTAGGTTTTCCTAAATGCCGGCCGAGCTAGAGGCTTGGGGAAACACAGAATAGAAGAACAAGTGTTATTGCCCTTGTCTTTCTCCACATTTTTTCCTTCCAAATGTAAGACAATATGTAAAATAGAAGTCTATTTGAGAAATGCCCTGTAATTCATATGGTAATATCCCAATCATTATGTATGATTGCCCTGGGGAGGTGGCGGTCCCCAGGGCCTAGAGGGTCCGAACTCCCCCACATAATTTTATTAATTTAGCCCCTGGCCTGGGAGCGTCCCCCCCCCATTTGTTTTACACAAACCCCAGAACGGTGGAGGTCCCCAAGGCTTTTCAAAGCCCTAGGAAGAGAGCCCTGTGCACCCCCCTCCTTCATAACTATGCAATGCCCCTGAGACCTGGCCCACCCAGGGGCAATATTAAAAGCAAGTGCAGGAGATAAAAAAAAAGTCATGGTGAAATTTGCGAATATTCGCAAACTTGCTTTTTTGCCCTGGCGGGGTTGCAGGGAAACCTTTGCTCTGTTATCTTTTTTTAACATTTGTTTTTGAGACTTGACTGAAACTGAGTCTCAAAATGGCTGGCAAAACGTCCTGGTAGAAGTGTTGGCAACCAATCAGATCTCTGCACAAGATGGGGAGGATTCGTCAAGTAATTTCACTTAAACAACTAAATGATTTTCCACCAAATAACAGAAAGCGTAATCTGTGTACCAAAAGCTACTTTTCTGGCAGATGTGGTGTAATTCTGTCCAGCAGTTTAGGCTGTAGTCATGTTATAAGCTCCTATGGCAATTAACATAAGAAATGCACTTTTTTAACACCCCCTCTTTTTTTTCTTGGTCCTGCTTGATGGATCACCCCAAAACTTCCCATGCACAAGATTCCTGGACACACTTTTTTGGAAAATTTTGTGAAGATTTGCCAAAGATACAGGCAAGTCAAAAAAAAAATTTCTATGGAATCTATGTCCTACTAGAACTACTTACTGCTGGCTGCCAGTAGGTAATATACACCTACACACACACAAATTTAGGCATGTCTTAGACCTTAATGAAGGTATCAACTAGCAACAGATGTAAATCATCATGTTTGATCTCCACATGTCTATGCATCTTTTGAAAGAGTGGTTCATTAGAGTCCCTCTCTTTCCCTATGAACACCTGATCCTGCAACACATTCTTTTATCAACACCCTCAGAGGTTCATGACGTACAGTGCAACTAAGACTGTCTTTAGACATACCATTGAGTCTGTCCTCAACGTGTAACTCAAGGGGCATCTTTAATGTCTTCTTAACAATACATGAGAACTCCATGCCAAGTATTGCATAAAGTCATGATATAGATCACATCCTTGGACAAATTGTCCTTTACCATTTTAACCCAAAGCCTTTCCGCCATTCTGTATGTCGACTTGCATTATAGTAGAATTTGTCTCCTGGATAGAGTTAAAAATATCTATTCCAGGTTTTAGTAAGCATTTTGCTCACTTAGACCTATCACAATGTGGGTTTCATGACACTTGTGTAAAAGACTGCAAAGTTTGAGCAGACACAGGCATTCCCGCTATGATCCAAATTGTGGTAGAGATAACATCTGTAGAGACTTCACTGTATTCTACTGGTAAGTGGGCTCTAAAACACAGCAATCTCTTAATTGATCTTAACATGCAGTATGACTATACAAAGGATGTTCATTATTCTAACATGGCTGTTACTTTGACATCATTAAGTATACAACACATAAAAAATGCAGACATTAAAAACAGCCATAGATTCAAACTCTGCTGTTTTCTTTTTGGGCTTGTTGTGTTTCCCTTCACCATTTTGACAAGCCAGATCTTCATTGGAGCTAACTTACAGCTCTTTCAAAGTTGGAAGTGTCACCTAATCAGTAAGCTATTTTCTGTGGGTCAATAGGAGTATCAGCTTTTACCAGTGTTTCATTAGTTAGAAACATGATATACTTTTTTCAAATTATGCGTGATTAATCCTAGGTGAAAACAGTAGCTCAATTTGGACATGACATCCAAGAATGCAAGATGTTGTTTATAAATCAATACTAGATCTCATGTGCCATGTTACTTCTACAGCCAGCATATAATTACATCACACACACCTCTCCTTTTTAAATAATCGTACCGAAGATGATGGGTGATCTGGACCCAAAGGTGACAGTTCATGTACGCAAATCTGTCTGGTCCTTCAGTGGTAGACAGAATCATAACATTATCAAGCCCTGTCCTGAAGAATGTGGTTAAGCCTCAGTGTGCACTTTACACTGCTGAAACATAGACACAACAAGTCCTCTTCTGATCCTAAGAGGGGAGGGTTTTACCAGGGTCTTACCAGCCCCTGTGCTATGACTGTTTGGAGGAGATGCCATCTACTCCAGAAGAAAGTAGCCCTTTACTAGTGGGCCCACAGAAGTACTGGTAGCATAGTTCTGGGGGAGGACGTTGCCTCAGTTAGCTTAAGGATAGTGCAGAGGTTACTCTAGTGTCCCTGGATGACAAGGAGATGGTGCCTAAATCTCACATGCCTGCCAGTTCTAAGAAGTACATGCGGTGTCTCACCATCAGTGGCAGAGGCTCTGAGATGCACAGGAGCTAGTATGACTACTTTTAGTTCTCATTTGTTATCCTTAGAGCAAGTTGGCCATGGTGAAGTCCAGGGAAAGTAGGTTTTGAAAACCAAAAATCAAGTAAGCCACTACCCTGTGGCTTTGGATCCACTGGAGTGCGGCGGGGTTTCTGGTTCTCTTAGCTATGTCAGTAGATTGTCTGTTGGGGACTTAGAGCACATTATCTGTAAAGAATTGGCGCTCTGGTACCATCTTGAGCTGTTGGGATTGCCTGAGCGGGTACACATGAGCCCATGGTCCATTGCAGCATGTTAGAGGAGATTGAAGGATCTGGAGCTTAAAACAGTTGCCCAGGTGCCTGCAAGGGCGAGGAGGGGTAGGCAGTATAGGAAACCCACCCCTGATGTTCCTATGTTCCAGGAGGTGACTAAATCTGAGGGTGAGGCCCTGGGGCCTACACAAGAAAGACATTGCTACCCTAGGAGACCTGCCTGAACTAACCGGGTGGTAGGCAGCAGGAGGACTGTCTCAGGCAGCGATCTGCAAGTCACAGAAGGAGTATCTCACTCTTGAAGGGCTATGGTAGCCAACCGAGGCCCAGGCCAATTACGACATATCTAATTATTACTACTTTTGTTGCAATTATGGCTTTTTGTATTTTAAGCCTAAGATCTAAGAGTCTGAGTCATCAAGAGTGTTGGGGTACAGTGTAAGCCTCTTCTGTAGCCTTTCATCATTGCGGGAACACTCTTTGAGAGGGTGGGTGTTAGAAATGGGGTCTTTGGTTGGCAGTCAGGATACCCCCTGTCCAAGCAAGGACCCTCACTCTAGTCAGAGCAAAGGAGAAACACACCTGGTTAACCCCCACTCACCCCCTTGGTAGCTTGGAATGAGCAGGCAGGCTTAACTCATAAGCAATGTGTAAAGTATTTGTAATAATACACACAGAAATACAGTGAAAATACTACAAAATCAACACCACACAGTAATATTTATCTAATTCAAACAAGACCAAAAGGAGAAAAATCCAACACACACAAGTTAAAATATGAATTTTCAAAAGAATAATAGTCTTACTCTACAGAAAACAATGGAAACAATGATTTTGCACAAAGTACCTGGTTTGTGTAAAAAATAAAGTGGCATGGGCGAGCGTGCATCTGAAAAGTCAACGATGCGTTGATTCCTTCCTCGCAAGGGAGGCTGTGCGTAATTTCTTCTTCGGTCAGGATGGCAGTGCGCAAATCCGGTCACACTGTGTTAGAAAACCACTCTGCGTGGGGTTTGTGTTGTTATCAGCAGCCGCAGGCGGGTGTTGTGCGTCATTTCTCCAGCCATGATACGTCGATCTACCAGCTGCGATGCAGGTGGAGTGTCAATTTTAGCCATGAACCCGGTGGCGCATCGTTCATCAGCCGCGTTGCAGATGGTGCATCGAAAATTTCCCCACACAGCGTTCTGTGCGTGGATTTTCAGCTCTTGTTCTGCCAACTTCACCTTTCAAGGGCCCAGGGACTGGATAGGGACCATTTGGCAGGACAGGAGTCTCAGCAGAGAGTCCAGGTGCTGGCAGAGGAAGTCTTTGATGGCCCTAAGACTTCAAAACAGGAGGCAAGCTCAGTTCAAGTCCTTGGAGATTCTTCTCAAGGAGGAATGCACAACAAAGTCCACTCTTTGTCCCCTTTCACCTGTAGAAGCAACAACTGCAGGATAGCCCAACAAAGCACAGTCACAGTCAGGGAAGCACTTCTCCTCAGCTCTTCAGCTCTTCTCCTTGGCACAGGTTCCTCTTGAATCCAAAAATGATCTTGATGAAATCTAAAGTATGGGGTTTTGGGTCCACTACGTATACCCCTTTCTACCTTTGAAGTAGGAAAACTTCAAAGGAAAGTCTCCATTGTTCACAAGATCCTGCCTTGCCCAGGCCAGGCCCCAGACACACACCAGGGGGTTGGAGGCTGCACTGTGAGAGGGCAGGCACAGCCCATTCAGGCGTAAGTGACCACTTCTCCCTCCACTCTAGCACTGATGGCTCATCAGGATATGCAGGCCACACCACAAATCCATTTGTCTCACTGTCTAGAGGGGATTCACAAACAGCCCAACTGTCAAACTGACCCAGACAGGGAATCCACAGCCAGACAGAGGCACAGAATGGTTAAAGCGAGAAAATGCCAACTTTCTGAAAGTGACACTTTCAAACTAACAATCTAAAAACCAACTTTACTAAAAGATGTATTTTTAAATTGTGAGTTCAGAGACACCAAACTCCAAATTTCTATCTTCTTTCAAAGGGAATCTGAACTTTAAAGTTATTTAAAGGCAGCCCCCATGTTAACCTATGGGAGAGATAGGACTTGCAACAGGGAAAACTGAATTTGTCAGTATTTCACTGGTAGGACATGTAAAACACATTGGTACATGTCCCACCTTTAACATACACTGCACCCTGCCCATGGGGCTCGCTAGGGCTTACCATAGGGGTGCCTTACATGAATAAAAAGGGAAGGCTTAGGCCTGGAAAGTGGGTACACTTGCCAGGTCGAATTGGCAGGTTATAACTGCACACACAGACACAGCAGTGGCAGGTCTAAACCTTGTTGACAGGGCTCTTAATGTGGGTAGCACAACCAGTGTTGCAGGTCCACTAGTAGTATTTGATTTACAGGCCCTGGGCACCTCAAGTGTACTTTACTAGGGACTTACTAGTAAATCAAATATGCCAATCATGGAAAGCCAATTACATGTACATTTTACATAGGAGCACTTGCACTTTAGCACTGGTCAGCAGTTGTTAAGTGCGCAGAGTACCAAAAACAGGAAAACAGAGTCCAGCACACAGTCCAAATGTGTGAAGCAGAGGCAAAAAAGACAGGGGAGACCACGCCAAGGATGCCAGGTCTAACAATGGGTTTTCATATTGTTGGACCTCTGGACACATGATAGTTCATCCTGATCTTGATGGTCATGATGTACTTGGTGGCCCGGGCTAATGAGGGCATTTACTTGTGTGCATTTCGCCAATGGATTTTGTGTGATGAGGGCACTATCTTCAAATTTAGCTACGGGAAAACTATGTGGGACACGTATGGAGTAACTTACAAGCTCTCCACACCATACCACCTCCAAAGAAATGGGCTTGTTGGGAGGTTCAAGGAAGGCACTGAAAGGCATGATTATGGGCCTGTAAGGGCCCATGAGACATATGTGATACCTGTTACCATGCCTTCACTTTGTTTACAGGGAAGTGCCACAAAAGGGAGTAGGCATTAGCCTCCTTCAATGTCTGTGTGGCACCCTGTTGGAGGACTTCCCAGTATTGTCAAGGAGGGGAGGGAGCTAACACCCAGTAAACCCCTCAAGATGTAGTGAGCTACATGTTATCCCTCAGAGCTTCGAAGAAACACTTCATGAAGGAAACCACTGCAAATCTTGACGCCTGCCAGGACATGATGAAGCAATCATATGACCAGAAGGCCACTCCGATTGAATGCTAACCTGAGTAAAAAGTCTGCATCATGTTTCCTGTGCAATCCCATACCTAACAAACAGGGCCCTTATGAGATCAATGAGAAAAAGAGTGAGAGTGCCTGCCTGGTGTGCCGCCAAATATACAGGAACCCTATAAGGGCACAACATGTGAATCCACTCAAACCACATTTTGAGAGGTCTGAATTAACAATGCTCATGGAGACAGATGGTAGTGAGGAGGGGGGTAGTGAAACCCTCCTAGACCCACTGTCTTCCAACAAGCAAGATGGGCCAGTAAATAGAGTTGTCTCCTGCAAGGAAATGCCTTTTTTTGCATGATAGTTCTCAAGTCTTTGGACTGATGCTGCTTTTTTTTTACTTTGAAGATGCACTGAGGCCTGCTAAACAGACCATACAGTTGAGTGACATAGAGTAGAGAGGCATACAGTGGAGTGGCAAACAGTGGAAAAGCGTGCAGTAGATAGGTTTAGAATGGAATGGGATACATTGGAATAGCATAGAATGGAATGGCATACAGTGAAGTCACATGCACTGGCATTGCGTAGAGTGAAGTGATATATAATGGAGTGGCATACGGTGGAGAATAGAGTGGAGTTGAGTACAGAAGAGTGGCATGCAGGGGGATAGCATAGAGTGGCATAGAGAAGCATAGAGTGGCATAGAGAGGAATACATACAGTGTCATAGCAGAGTGGAATGGCATAAATTGAAATAACATAGAGTGAGTAACATACAGTGGTGGGGTGTACAGTGGAGTGGCATAGACTGGCAAGGCACAGAGCAGAGTGGCATAGAGTGGAGTGGTGTACAGTAGAATACCGTATGGTGGGGTGGTGCAGACTGGAGTGGATTGGATGGAGTGGTGGAGGACTGAGTGGTGTAGAGTGGAGTGGTATACATTAGACTGGCATACATGGAATACCATAGAGTGGAGTAGTGCAGAGTGGTGTGGCATAAAATAGTATAGTGGACAGTAGAGTGGTGTATATAGAAGTGGTGTAGAGTAGAATGGTGTAGAGTGGAGTAGAGTCGAGTGGCGTATGGATGTACATTACATTTGTCAGGAATGTAGAAGATGGTGTGTAGATTAATGTAATGCAGTGATTTCAATGTAGGGCCAATCATGGTGGCCTTGTGCTGATTTGTAAATGTGACTTTAATATTTTCTTGCCTATGCGAGGCCTTGCATGACATAAGGGTAAAGCAAAACAATAATATATCTGTCCCTCAGTTCTGAATTGTGCCATAGTATACTGTGGCAACTTCATGGTGCAGCACGGTACATGCTGACAGCAAGGCAGTGTATCCATGGCTAATGATTGCATTTACAAAATGAAAAGGCAGGCATATTTTCTGAATATACTTTACCTTTAATGCACTTTTTTGATTAAAGGGAATAATTATAAGTAAGTAGTGGGGTTTATTATTATTCCCTACCTATTACCACTCTATTAAAGTGTTAATAGGCAGGAACATTATTTTGCACGTTTCTATATATGTTTAAAAAGTTTTCTGAGGACCATACAGGTACCTAGGAAGCACATTTTTTTTAATGTACCTTTTCCTTTTTTAGTTGTTTTTAATTTGTGGGGTAATATCGCATTATTTCTGCGGTACTCCCTACACTTTTATTTATAAAGAATTGAATATGTCAAAAAATAAAAAGATACTGTTGTACACTATAGGGGTCATTCTGACCTCGGCGGTAAAAGTCGCTTACCACCGGCCAGAAGGCCGCCATAACACCACCGCGGCCGCGGTAAACCGCCACGGTCATTCTGACCCACAACTGGCAAACCGCCAAAAACCCGACATCCACAAAAGTCCGCCACACCAAAGGTCAGCGGGAAACTGGCGATGACCAAACCTCCACCGTCACGCCAACAGAAATACGCCCATACCATTCCGACCCACAAATCCCTGCAGCGGTCTTTCAACCGCGGTATTCCATTGGCGGTACACACCGCCGCGGTCAAAATACACACACCTTTACAAAACACAACCACATTGGATAATTCAAAATACACACACCTGAGACACATACACACACCACGCCACACACCCAATTAAATATAAAACACACACCCACATCACCCACAAACCCTTACGACCACAATTGCGACTGAAGGACAGAGAGAGAGAGCACAGCATAGAGTACACCATCACACAGAGGCAAATCACAACATCACCCACACAATTTCCACGCACAAAACACCATACACCACCACACTCACCACACTCTACAACACATACACCACCCCTCACCTCATCCACACCACCCCATGGCACCCCAAAGACACCCCTGGTTCTCTGACGCAGAACTCAGGGTCATGGTGGAGGAAATAGTTTGTGTAGAGCCCCAGCTCTTCGGGGCACAGGTGCAGCACACCACCATTGCCAGGAAGATGGAGCTATGGCAAAGAATAGTGGACAGGGTCAACACTGTGGGACAGCATCCACGCAATCGGGACGACATCAGGAAGCGGTGGAACGACCTAAGGGGGAAGGTGCGTTCCATGGTATCAAGGCACAACATTGCGGTGCAGAAGACTGGCAGCGGACCCCCACCCACTCCCCCAGAATTCACAGCATGGGAGGAGGAAGTCTTGCACATCCTGCATCCTGAGGGCCTCGCAGGAGTAGGCGGAGGAATGGACTCTGGTAAGTCAAATCTTCACTACTCCATTCCCCACACACCACCTGCATGCCAAATCATACCCCCACCCTCACCCCCACCCCCATCACACCAACTCCTAGCAAATGGCTCACCATCACATCCCACACATCCCAAAACCTAGCCCTGCGTGCGTCCCCAAAGCATGGACACCCATCCCCAAAGCATGCCCACTGCACACACCCATCACCCCCACAAGCCACCGTCACAAAAGCCCCCACAAGGGAATGCCAGCACTGGGGGACACGGCCACCCACCCATTACACGAAATGCCACACACAGAAGCAATAACCATACTCTTATACCCCTGCAGGACCCGAACGCCACCACGCCACCACACCGCCACGGAGGGTCCAGAGATGTCCATCCCACCCCCAGAAGAGGCCCCCAGTGATGACAGCAGCTCTGTCTCCCTGGACCCTGATGACCAGCCCGGCCCATCGGGGACCTCGGGACAGTCGGTTCCCCACAGACAGCCACAGGCTACACCAGACCTAACCCCCTCTGGGAACACCAGCACAGCTCCCACCCAGCGGGCCCATGCCTCTGTCCCCAGGACACGTCAATCAGCGGTGTGTCCACCACTACAGGGCACCCAGGTTGACCCACCACCCCAACAACAACAGGGACCTGGGGGCAGTGGTAGTGGGCACACCGTCCAGGGGACAGAGGCCCAGGGAAACAGGGGAACTGGGAGGGCTGCTGTGCGACAGGGGGGGGACAGGCCCAGGGAACCGACTCTCCAAGAGGCCCTCTCCTCCATCATGGGAGCATACCACCATTCTCAGGAGACGATGGCTACGGTACTGGCCAGGTTCCAGGAGATCCAGGTCATGCAGGAGCAACAGTACATGGGTTTCAGAGAGGAACTGAGGAACATTAGTTCCGCAATGGGGACCATCGTCGTGGCCCTAAACCAGATAGTCACCACATTGCGGGACCATGTGGCACCACAAAGGGCCCCTGTCACTAGCCTGGACCAGGGACAGCCTACCACCTCCGCCGGCGCTAGTGGACAGGAGGTCCCCACACAACGACAGGCCACCAGAACCCCACCTCCTGCAGAAGAAGAACCACCCCGCAAGCGGAACCTGAGATCTCACAAGAAGACAGAGTAGGATGCCAAGACCCCGCCAGCAAACGATACCCCCTGATGTCATCCCACTGTTCCACATTGTCACCCTGTCCAACCTTGAACTGCCCCTGCTCCATCCTTCCACAGGCATATGGACAATGCACCTGTGCGACTGAGAACTGGACTCTACCATGGACATTACTCCACCATCACCCATCCCCGTTTTACAATCATGTTCCTTAAATTTAGCACTTTAATTAAATCACTTCTTGCACTAAAAAAATCTGGAGTCTGCTTGTATTTTGAACAAATGTATTAGACATAACGGTGCCAAAATGTTCAGTTACATTGTGATGACAACATACCACTGTCACACAGCTGTAGTCCATGGGCAAACAAAGCAGAGGTCACACAGTGGGGCCCACAGCTCTGAAAACGGAAGGGAAAGTCACAACTCAGTTAACAGGAACTGGGGGGAACTCAGACAGTAGAGAGGCAGGAGACTTTAAGTAAATGTAAATTGGCGTGGTTGATTCGTACCTGTGTGCTACTGAAAATACTGTTGTATCACTATGTCCCTGTTGTCTGTGTCGTCCCCGTCGTCCTCCTCCTCTTCACTCTTCACAGGCTCCACAGCTGCTACAACACCACCATCTGGACCATCCTCCTGCAGGAAAGGCACCTGGCGTCGCAAAGCCAGGTTGTGAAGCATACAGCAGGCCACGATGATATGGCACACCTTCTTTGGTGAGTACATTAGGGATCCCCCTGTCATATGCAGGCACCTAAACCTGGCCTTCAGGAGGCCGAAGGTTCTTTCTATAATCCTCCTAGTTCGCCCATGGGCCTCATTGTAGCGTTCCTCTGCCCTTGTCCTGGGATTCCTCACTGGGGTAAGTAGGCACGACAGGTTGGGGTAACCAGAGTCACCTATTAGCCACACACGGTGTCTCTGTAGCTGTTCCATCACATAAGGGATGCTGCTATTTCGCATGATGTACGCGTCATGCACTGACCCAAGGAACTTGGCATTTACATGGAAGATGTTGGGGATATGTCCAAGGGCATAGAAATCACCCTTCACTGTAGCCAAATCGGCCACCTCAGGGAAAACAATGTAGCTCTGCATGTATTTCATCAGGGCAGACAACACTCTGGACAAAACCCTAGAAAACATAGGCTGAGACATCCCTGATGATATGGCCACTGTTGTTTGGAATGATCCACTTGCCAAAAAATGGAGTACTGACAGAACCTGCACCAGAGGGGGAATCCCTGTGTGTTGGCGAATGGGGGACATCAGGTCTGGCTCCAGCTGGGCACACAGTTCCTGTATAGTGGCTCGGCCAAGTCTGTATGTAAGTATGACATGTCTTTCTTCCATTGTCGACAGGTCCACCAGCGGTCTGTACACGGGAGGATTCCTCCATCTCCTCGCAAGTCCCAGCGGACGGTGCCTAGGAAGGACAACATGGAGCACAGAGTCAAGCAACCCACAGGTACGTAACCACAGCTTGCACAGTACACGATTCGCTATGCATTGAATGGCTTGTATGAGTGGCAATGCTAGGCCTAGGCCTGTGTGACGCCGTAGAAATTCAGCCATGTGGGCCCTTCAAATGGCGGCTGCCTGACCTGTGAAGTGTGACAATGGGATGTGAGGTCAATGCGCTGGCGTGGCACACCGTGGCGGTAGGCGGTCGAAGACCGCAGCGCAAAGCAGCATTGGTTAACATTGAACCCTATGGGTCTCAGGAGCCAATGACGATGTGCGCCGGCGGTCGCGGTACGCACCGCCGCGGTACGCAACGCCTCGGGCGTGACCGCCATTTTCTACTTGCTTAATCACTCGAGACCTGATCATCCACAGGAGAGGACCTATACTGCAAGTGCTGCTGTGAACTCGGTCTGGAAGAGACAATGGCTGCTGCGACTGGGGAAAGGGCCCCTGCCTTCACATCTGAGGAATTGGATAAACTTGTTGATGGGGTCCTCCCTCAGTATGCGCTACTCTACGGTCCTCCAGACCAACAGGTAAGTACACTGGGAGCACGTAGTATGGGCTATGCCTGTGTTGAGTGGGGTGGATGTAAGATGGTGGGGAGGGGAGCGAATGAGGAGTGCAACGCATGACAGATGAGAGCATGTGCCACATGGCGAGGTTGGGGAGGGGGGCCGCGCACATCGACCATGCAGAAAAGTGATGATATTTATTTTGCAACCCTGTACATGTCACATAGGTCAGCGCCCATCAGAAGATCGACATTTGGCATGCCATCGCCAAGGACGTCCGGGCCCTGGGGGTCCACAACAGACGGGGAACCCACTGCCGCAAGAGGTGGGAGGACATCCGCCGCGGGAGCAGAAAGACCGCCGAGGCTCTGCTAGGGATGGCCTCCCAACGTAGGAGGGGTGCCAGTCGTCAATTGAACCTCCTGATGTCCCGGATCCTGGCGCTGGCCTACGCCCATTTGGATGGGCGCGTGAGGACATCACAGCAGACACAAGGGGGTGAGTATCAGCACATTCCGCTATATTAGCACACAGTGGAGGCGTCTGGGTGGGGGAGGAGGGCTGTGGCTATCTCTAGGCCAGGGCGGTTTCTGTAGGCTAGGCCCCTCCATTAGACATGGCCCTGTGCCCCCGCCCCCCACCTCTGTAGGGTGCTAAGTACAGCTATCCATGGCCCGGGCTCACCTATGTGTGCATTTGTCGTCCATAGACTTGTAGGCCAAGTCACTATAATTGAGTAGTGTACCCCGAGTGCGCGACGTAGTGCAGGGGGCTTCTGTGTCTGTCCTCTCCGCCAACGGTGCCGCCAATGCATGCACTCAACATGTCTTTCTTTCTTCCTCCCCCCCCTTTTTTTTGGTTTTCCTGTTCATGTGTGCATTAGCATCATCAGGCGGAGGAGAAGTGGCATTGGCGCACGAGGGAGCTGCATCTCACATGGCCCCGGAGGGCCCTGCAACCGACTCGGAGTTAACCAGTGAGACGGAGGGCGAGGGGGGCTCCACAACGGGGACCCGTGGAAACGTCAGCGACACCGACACGTCCTTGGAAGGGAGCTCCCTTGTGGTGGTGCCACCCAGCGCACCAGCTCCGCCCTCCCAGCAGCCCCTCAGCTTCCGCCCCGTGACCGCTCGGGCAGGAAGCCGGCCATCTCCTTCGCCCCTGGCACCTCAGGTCCTGCCCCAGTTACCCCTGCTGCCCTCAGTGCGGAGATCATTGACCTCCTCCAGACGCTCATTGTTGGGCAGTCTACCCTTTTGAATGCCATCGAGGGGGTAGAAAGGGAGGTGCATCGGAGCAATGCATACCTGGAGGGCATTCATTCGGGTCAGGCTGCCCATCAGCGATCGTTCAACGCTCTGGCCTCAGCACTGACGGTAGCAATTGTCCCTGTCTCTAGCCTCCCCCCTCCAACTTCCTCAACCCAGTCCCACTCCTCTGTTCCTCTGCCTATCCCAGACACACCTACAGACCAGCCTGTACACACCTCAACACCCAAGGGCAGCTCATCCAGACATAAGCACCACAGATCACACAAGCATTCACCCAAGCAACATCCACATGCAGACATGCCAACAGCCACTGCCTCCTCTGTGTCCCCCTCCTCCACGTCTCCCTCCTCCCTCGCTGTGACGTCTCCACTCACACCTGCATGCACACCACCATCAGCCACTACGTCCATCACCACCACACCCACCAGAACAGTCCGCACACATGCAGTCACCACCCCCACTGCCATTTACACGTCCCCTGTGTCCTCTCCCAGTGTGTCTGTCACTCCCTCTTCCAAGCCACACAAACGCCGGCAGCCACCCACCCAACAGCCATCCACCTCACCACAGCCTCCAGCACAAGCACCTGCACGCAAAGACAGCACACTTGACTCTCCTACAACCACATCCTCTTCCTCCACTCCCATATCCACTGCACCTACCCTTCCCATTGCTCCTAAAAAGTTGTTCCTCTCCAAAATTAACATCTTTGCATCACCTGACCCACCCCCTCCATCTCGTAAGAGTCCAAACAGCACCTCAGCCACCACAAGCACTGCACCTACTAGGACCATCGTTCAGGGCTATTGGAGTCCACCAGCTCCTAGGGCAGGAACATCGGCCAGCAGCAAGGGGACAGCAAGCCCACCCCCTGGGAAAAGAATCAAAAAAGGGAAGGGCCGGCGCGACAGGCCTGAGACGGCTGCCCCCAAGGACACCACCCTTGCACCGTCACCTGGCCCATCCACAAAGGGAGGCAAGGGCCCCAGAGATTCGGCCAGGGGGGCAAGGGCAGCAGGGCGGACAAGTCCGGCAGCAGGCGAGCTGCCCAGGAGGGCCCCACCAGCCCCATTTGGGGTGTGACGGAGGACACCCACGGGCCCAGGAGTGCAGCACAGGAGGGCCCCGCAAGCGATAGGTCGGATGGCGACTGAGCTGGAATAATTGCCCAGATCTGGTTCCCTAGGAACACAAGACAAGCACCTTGAACAGGGCCCCGCCGTGAGAAGCACCGCTGAACAGGGCCCTGCCGTGAGAAGCACCGCTGAACAGGGCCCCGCCGTGAGAAGCACCGCTGAACAGGGCCCGCCGTGAGAAGCACCGCTGAACAGGGCCCCGCCGTGAGAAGCACCGCTGAACAGGGCCCCGCCGTCTCTGCACCGCTCCGGTGGGCCCTTCCTTTCAAGCAGCGCTCCGCTGGGCCCTTCATCTCAAGCACCGCTCCGCTGGGCCCCGCCATCTCTGCACCGCTCCGCTGGGCCCTTCCTCTCAAGCACCGCTCCGCTGGGCCCTTCATCTCAAGCACCGCTCCGCTGGGCCCCGCTGTGTCTGCACCGCTCCGCTGGGCCCTTCATCTCAAGCACCGCTCCGCTGGGCCCTTCCTGTCAAGCACCGCTCCGCTGGCCCCTTCCTGTCAAGCACTGCTCCGCTGGGCCCTTCCTGTCAAGCACCGCTCCGCTGGGCCCCTCCTGTCAGGCACTGTTCCGCTGGGCCCTTCATCTCAAGCACGCTCCGCTGGGCCCCGCCGTCTCTGCACCGCTCCGCTGGGCCCTTCATCTCAAGCACCGCTCCGCTGGGCCCTTCCTGTCAAGCACCGCTCCGCTGGGCCCTTCCTGTCAAGCACCGCTCTGCTGTGCCCCTCCTGTCAGGCACCGCTCCGCTGGGCCCTTCATCTCAAGCACTGCTCCGCTGGGCCCCGCCATCTCTGCACCGCTCCGCTGGGCCCTTCCTGTCAAGTACCGCTCCGCTGGGCCCTTCATCTCAAGCACCGCTCCGCTGGGCCCGGCCGTCTCTGCACCGCTCCGCTGGGCCCTTCCTGTCAAGCACCGCTCCGCTGGGCCCTTCCTGTCAAGCACTGCTCCGCTGGGCCCCGCCGTCTCTGCACCGCTCCGCTGGGCCCCTCCTGTCAGGCACCGCTCCGCTGGGCCCTTCATCTCAAGCACCGCTCCGCTGGGCCCCGCCGTCTCTGCACCGCTCCGCTGGGCCCTTCCTGTCAAGTACCGCTCCGCTGGGCCCTTCATCTCAAGCACCGCTCCGCTGGGCCCCGCGTCTCTGCACCGCTCCGCTGGGCCCTTCCTGTCAAGCACCGCTCCGCTGGGCACTTCCTGTCAAGCACCGCTCCGCTGGGCCCCGCCGTCTCTGCACCGCTCCGCTGGGCCCTTCCTGTCAAGCACCGCTCCGCTGGGCCCCGCCGTCTCTGCACCGCTCCGCTGGGCCTCTCCTGTCAGGCACCGCTCCGCTGGGCCCTTCATCTCAAGCACCGCTCTGCTGGGCCCCGCCGTCTCTGCACCGCTTCGCTGGGCCCTTCCTGTCAAGTACCGCTCCGCTGGGCCCTTCATCTCAAGCACCGCTCCGCTGGGCCCTTCCTGTCAAGCACCGCTCCGCTGGGTCCCGCCGTCTCAGCACCGCTCCGCTGGGCCCTTCCTGTCAAGCACCGCTCCGCTGGGCCCTTCCTGTCAAGCACCGCTCCGCTGGGCCCCGCCGTCTCTGCACCGCTCCGCTGGGCCCCTCCTGTCAGGCACCGCTCCGCTGGGCCCTTCATCTCAAGCACCGCTCCGCTGGGCCCCGCTGTCTCTGCACCGCTCCGCTGGGCCCTTCCTGTCAAGTACCGCTCCGCTGGGCCCTTCATCTCAAGCACCGCTCCGCTGGGCCCCGCCGTCTCTGCACCGCTCCGCTGGGCCCCTCCTGTAAAGCACCGCTCCGCTGGGCCCTTCATCTCAAGCACCGCTGGCCCATTGGCAGGGCCGGCTCTGTGTCGGGCAGGGCTTCACGAAGCACTCTGGGCACCATGCCTCCTCCATAACCAGTGGAGTCTGTAATCCACCTGATGGACTGTGGCTTTGCACTCCCCAGGATGGTACAGTGGGCATGGAGGCCCCTCGTGGATCTGGCGTCGTGGACTCATGTGGCTGAGGTGCCCCCCCTTCCCTTCCCCCTGAGGTGCCTGTGGTTTTATTATCTGATGCCCCAGCAGTGTTCTCTCCAATGAAATCGGGTCTCGTGTGTGGGCTTTGCCCGTGTGTTTATGCACATTGGCCCACGAACAATGGCATGTAGCCAATATGTGCCGGACTTTTGGACTATGTATACATTGTTCATGTTGTGATTTATTTATTTTATAAATTTCATATTTCACTTAAGTTCAAATATGCTTTAATATACTTCTATTTTAATGATCATTTTATTTTGTCTTTGAATTATTCCAGGGGGTTTGGGGGGTGTAACTCTGACTTGTTGCTCTGCATTGGTGTGTGGGGATTTTGGGGGGGGGTGTCGCGTATGTGTGTGCCCGTAATCTTTTCTCCTCCCCCCTCCCCTGTGTCGTAGGTGCAGTACTCACCGTTGTCTCCTGCGGCGGCGTTCGTGCTCCTGGTAGAGGAGCAGGTAGACAATCGATGGTAGGATGTTTAATTCGGGTTCCATGCTGTCCAGATTCCTCGTGGAGTGTATAGAGGTGAGCGTTTTCCCGTTCGTGGTCTGTTTCCCATTTGCTCTTTCTGAAACAATGTTAATTTTTCTTACCTTTGGGCATGCCTGCACAATCAGTGTAACACTGTTGTGTAGATACAATAATTTTCCACTTAACTTGTAACCTCCTTGGCATTTTGGTTTCTGTTGTTGTTGGGAATTCAGTATATAAATACAATAAGTAAACCTTTAACTCAAACAGTATGTTTCCATGCCATTAAATGATTCCCTGCTGTTAGACATGTCAGCCTTACCCCAAAATGTTTGACTTTAACCTACTTCTTGCTGAAAATTGTTTTTGTTGGCCTTAGGACTCTGTGCATTTACTACTACTAACCAGTGCTAAAGGGCTTGTGCTCACTCCCTCAAACATGGTATCATAGGCCTACACCTAATGGGCATATTTAATTTACTTATAAATCCCTCATAGATGGTATGCCATATACCCACGACCTGTAATTTAAATGCTACAAGTGAGCCTGCAGCACGTATTGTGCAACCCACTAAAGTAGCCCCTTAAACATACATATCCCAGACCTACCATGGCAGCCTGAATGCAGTTTTAAAATGGCAATTAGACATGCTATTATAACTCCCTTGCCTGGCCTTACTCCCCTTTTATTGCATATAAATCACTCCGAAGGTAGGCCCTAGGTACCCCATGGGGCAGGGTGCATTGCATTAAACGGTTGGACCTGTACATTTAGGTTTTGCATATCCTGGTAGTAAAAACTCCTAAATTAATTTGTTACTACATTGAGTTGCCTGATTACATTTATTTACTTCTAATCACATTTAATAAGATTTTGAGAACAGGTGAACATCATATTTAGTGAGAATTCTCTAGAAAAGTCTCCTACTTCAAAAGAGGCACCAGGTATAAAAAAAGAACCTCAGACCCACTCTTCAGTTAACTTTCTGGACCTTGAAGAAGGACTCTCAGATAACTGGCTATTGTTGTGGCCTGCTGAGGCCGCCTTAAACTCTCAGAGGCCTGACCTGCTGCTTGAGCCCTGTTTCATCACGTGAATCTAGGACTACCAGAGCGACTTCATGGGCAGGTTGGCCAGTTTCCTGATCAAAGCCACAGGGGCAGAAATGGCTCCAACCATTTTGAAACTGCACCTGGACCCTGAGTGAGTTATAACCACCCTGCCCACAAGTGCGGCCCCTCCAGTCCTGGACCTTTGGTGGTGGTGCTAAAGGTGCCCAGATAACCAAAGGCCAAAACTTGGGACTTGGAAAATTGTTGGCTAAAAACGACTTTGAGAACCACGCGAAGACCAGAACCCACCCGTGCTTCTATCTGCACATCCCCGGTCAGCCTGACATTGTGACACATCCCGTTATGTTCTTTTTTGCTGCAAGAAATCCTGCTCAGTGGTCCTTTGGTAAAAGGGTATCTGGCCTCCTGGAACTCTCGTCGGCTACAGCCTACAGACGTGTCTCACTGGAAATTTCTGACTTAAAAGAAGTGTGAGAACATCAAAATCTTCACTGCGACTTTGTCCAGTGGATCCCTCGATGACGATACTCCCTCCTTGGACACTGCCTGCAGCCTTACCCCGCTGAACTTTACCTTCTCAGAGCATTTTATTCAAAATGTTGTCTAAATCTGAAGGTAAGTGCTGACCAGGTGCCAATCTACTCCTTGTATCCGGCTTGCGCTCCGTAGCGGTCAACAATATTTTTTGACTTTGGCACAGTCTTGAGAGACTAGGGGGGTTATTCTAACTTTGGAGGAGTGTTAATCCGTCCCAAAAGTGACGGTAAAGTGACGGATATACCACCAGCAGTATTACGAGTTCCATAGGATATAATGGACTCGTAATACGGCTGGTGGTAAATCCGTCACTTTTCCGTCACTTGTGGGACGGATTAACACCTCCTCCAAAGTTAGAATAACCCCCTAGATGTCCGTGGTTGGCGCCTTGATCGTTTAGGCACTAGATTTTACTTTAAATTTTAAAGATTCATAACTGCAGTTCTGCTGATTGGATTTTCATCCCTCTGGTGTCAAATATTTCTACATTTGCATGAGACTTTTCTGGTGTTGTAGTTTCAAATTATTACTGTTTGTGAGTTATATAAATACTTTGCACATTGCCTGCTTTTGTGCCAAACAACCAGAGGGTTAAACACAGATTAAGTTAGTAACTTTTTATGGTTCACCCAGACAGGAATTGTGGCTGTTGCTTGACCAGAGGTCACCGCCCATTCAGCCAACAACCCAATTTCTCACACATGCATTCCTTAATCCAGACTTCAGTCCCTCCAGAAAAAATAAGATAAATTAAAATAAACAAAAAATTGTTGTGTTTGCTCTCCATTAGCCCCTCTAAATGAACTATATTTCAGATAATTTAATTTATGAGATTTCTCAAAAAATGGATGATGCAGCAGAGGTTAAAAACCGTGGATGAGTGGTACTTTTTCTCCAGTATCCAAATCAAAAATGACAAAATAGTCAATAAAGAACATGAAGGAGTCCATAGACCAGGAAGGAAAAGTTGTTACTCTATTTACAGTAGCTTCATTCTCCATTGCCCTTACTCTGTAAAGAAACAATAAACAAAATGAAAAAACTGGATTGAAGTTGCCAGCAGTGTGCTCTCTGGTAAAAAATCTAATCAAATGTCAGACGAGAACTGGTGTCTGAGCCAAAAAATAGTGTGTGCAACACTCACTCACATTCTGGAAAGCCTTCTAGTGTTTTTATCACACTAAGGCCCTCATTACAACCTTGGCGGTGAGTGATAAAGTGGCAATAATACAGCCAACAGGCTGGTGGTAAGTACTGCCAAATTATGACCATGGCGGTGATAACTCCCATAGACAGCCAATGTACCACACCAACTGCCAGGGTGGAAACAACACTCACCATGCCGATAGCCAACAACAGACAGGCAACAACAGCCAGACAAAGTACCGCCCACCATATTAAGACACATCACTCTGCCACCTTTTCCGGGGCGGTACCAACGCCATCAAAAGCCTGACAGAAAACCGTCACTGAAGAGAATGGACTCACCATCGGAGATACAGGGAAGAACAACACCACCATGGAACCCGAACTGCAAATCTTTCCGATGATCTTCTACGTTATGCTTCACCTGGAACACCAATGCCGACGAAGATGACGACGATGAGTACATCCGCCTAGCACACAAGGGAGGGAGGAAAACCAGAGTGACACACACACACGGACGACACACACCCGACACACACACACCATATACACAACCAGCTGCACACGTAAAACAATTTGTCCCCGAAAAATGGCAGAATAATGTAAGGACAACAAGAATGTACTAAAGTGATTGTAATCAGATCAAACCCAAAATTAATAATTCGATTTGTCAATGAAACAGATATGTACACATGTACACAAAGGGACACTGCCCAGTCCAATGTTCAAAGGGCCCACATGGCCACAGGGCACAGTCTAAGGCCCAACTCGAATTCTGACCACATCCGGATAGTACACTGCAGGGGCATCAGTTTGCAAATAGGCAGGCACATCAGGGGGAGGGAGGGGCACCTCAGCCGGATGTGGGAACAAGCCCACTGGTTCTGAAGGGGCTCCATGCCCATTGCTCTGTCCTGGGGAGTGCAAGGCCACAGTCTCTCAGGTGGGTGAATTGCCCACTGGTTCTGGAGGTGGCAACATGCCCATTGCTCTGTCCTGGGCAGTGCAAGGCCACAGTCTCTCAGGTGGGTGACTTTCCTGCTGGTTCTGGAGGGGCCAACATGACCATTGCTCTGTCCTGGGGAGTGCAAGGCCACAGTCTCTCAGGTGGGTGAATTGCCCACTGGTTCTGGAGGTGGCAACATGCCCATTGCTCTGTCCTGGGCAGTGCAAGGCCACAGTCTCTCAGGTGGGTGACTTTCCCGCTGGTTCTGGAGGGGGCAACATGGCCATTGCTCTGTCCTGGGGAGTGCAAGGCCACAGTCTCTCAGGGGATGACTTGCCCACTGGTTCTGGAGGGGGCAACATGCCCATTGCTCTGTCCTGGGTAGTGCAAGGCCACAGTCTCTAAGGTGGCTGACTTGCCCACTATTTATGTAGGGGGCAGCTCGCACAGCAGCCCCTGAAGTGTGGCCTACATGGCGTCCGCTGGCTGTGACGGCTGCAGTGTGGTGGTGGATGGAGGAGCCTCCTGGGCAGTCTCTGCACTTTCTGATGGCTGCAATTCATCAGCTGGCGGTGGGGGCCCAGTGACAGCTTGTGGTAGTGGAGGTGTCAACCTGACAGCATCCGCTGGAGTAGAGGGTTTTGTCTCATCCAGTACATGGGGTGTGGATCCCTTACCCTTCCTGGCAAGGGTGGATGGGCTCTTCCCCTTCTTGCCTGGTGGTGCAGGCTCCTTCCCATTCTTGCTTGGTGGTGCAGGCTCCTTCCCCTTCTTGCCTGGTGGTGCTGGCTCCTTCCCCTTTCCTGATGGAGATGTGGTATCCTTAACACTATCAGTAGGTGGTGCTACCACTGTCCCTGTGGACTGTTTGGCTGAGGTGCTGGGCTGTGTCCTTGGTACCCTGCTCATATTGGCAGGACAGGGGGGAGGGTTAGGGAAGAGGTCAAGTTGGGAAAGGAAAAGCTTTTTAGGGACGTTGGGGTGGGAGGAGGGAGGAGTAATGGGAGTGGAGTTTGAGGGGGTGGTTGTTGGAGGTGTATGTCTGCTGGACTTGGGTGCAGGTGCATGAGCTCTATGCTGATGTGAGGTGGATGGTAGTTGGGTGTCTGAGTGCTTGAGTTTGTGTCCTTTGGGGGGGACAGACAGGGTGGAAGAGGACAGAGGGGACATGTGCATTTCAGATATGGAGGTGTCTGCCAGTGAGGTGTGTGTCCTGCTTGGTGTGGTGATGCTGGTAGTGAATGTTGATGTAGTGCATGCAGGTGTGAGTGTGGACATGACTGGAATGGAGGTGGTGGTGGAGGAGGAGGAGAGGGAGACAGTGGAGGCAGTGGATGTTGTCGTGTCTGCAACTGTATGGTGTTTGTGTGAGTGCTTGTGGGAGGAAGTGTGGTGTCTGTGTTTGCCTGTGACACTCTTGGGGTGTTGGCCTGTGTGCATGCTCATCTGTATGTGTGCCTGGGACAGGTTGGGATTAGGGAGAATGGGACTGGGAAGTGGGAGTTGGAGGTGGGATGGTAGAAACAAGGACAATGGCTGCCATTCGAGAGGAGGCCAAAGCCTGAATCGATCTCGGTTGGGCCGCCAGCCCACTGTGGATTCCCTCCAGGAATTCATTGCATTGTTGCATCTGGGATGCTGAACCCTGGATTGCATTCACAATGGTTAACTGCCCTACAGAGATGGATCTCAGGAGGTCAATAGCCTCCTCACTCAGGGCAGCAGAGCTCACTGGGGCAGGGCCTGAGGTGCCCTGGGCAAAGGAGATGCCCACCCTCCTGGGTGAGCAGGTACGGGAAACTTGCTGAGGGGCTGCTGGGAGGGCAGTGCTGGTATGGGGGGTGGCAGCTGTACCTGCAACTGGGGTGGTCACAGAGGTGTCCACCACCAGCAGGGAGCTCCCATCGGAGGAGGTATCTGAGTCTGTGTTGTCTCCTCCAGTCTCCGCCGTGGTGCTCCCCTCGCCCTCCGTCCCATTGGCTCCTCGGCATCGGTGGATTCTGCCTCCTGAGTCATGTGGGATACAGCTCCCTCTGTTTCCAGTGCCCCTGCTCCCATGCCAGATAATGCTAATGCACACAAGGGCAGGATGACAAAACAAGAAAGGGAGAGAGAGACAAAGGATACACTGGGTCAATGACTGCACCAACACCACAGTTAGCATACACATCACCGTCACACACAGGGAACAGGCTTCAGCACTATGCATTACACTACCAGGGATATGGCTAGTCACTAAGGCAAGATGAGGACCACACACCGCCAACTGCAGCACTCCTGGGACCCACAATGCCCTGCCTGAAATGGACTGCTAACAAGCTATGTAACCTGTATTTGCCATACATCCATTACCCTTTCCATGACCCACGCTGCAATGTCTGGCCTCTCCTTAGGTGCATCCACTAAACACATCCACCACCCGGATACCACACCACCAGCAAAATTATGTATTGTACCCACCGTACTCACCCCTTTGTGGCTGGTGTTATGCCCTCAAGCGACCATCCAGCTCAGGGTAGGCCAACACCAGTATGCGGGCCATCAGCTCAGGGGGGTCAGGGTCCGACGGGCACCCCTTCCTCATTGGGAGGCCATCCCCAGATGGGCCTCCGCGGTCTTCTGTGCCCAGCATCTCAGGTCCTCCCGCCGTTTCCGACAGTGGGTGGTCCGCCTGCCATAGACCCCTAGGGTTGGCACGCCATAATCCCTTCTTTTGATGGGCGCTGACCTGCAGAGGCAATACAGACAGGAGAACACCATTAAACAAACAGTCCAGCCTGTCACACAAATGGCCCACCATACCCATTTCCATCACCATTGCCATACACATAGCCCAGTGCACAACATGTACACCGCTCACAGACAATCCCCCCACCCAACCCACCCTTGCACAATGCTTACACACACATCTCCATGCATCCTTGACACATGCATTGTGGCCAAAGTGTACTCAACTGTTGGTCTGGAGGCCCATACAGTTGTCAAATTCGGTGTCCACCAGTCGTTCCAATTCCTCCGAAGTGAAGGCAGGGTCTCTTTCCCCGGTTTCACTGGCCATGGTAGGTTCCAGACACAGGTCACAGCAGCATGCAGTGTAGGTCTTCTCCTATTGAAGGTCAGGAAACAAGTGAGGATTGAGATAGAAAATGGCGGTCACATCGTGGCGGTGTACACCGTCACTTCAGGCGTAGACCCCCATTGGCCACTGTACTCCATAGAGCCCCATATTATCCAATGAGGAATTGCACGGCGGTGCAAGACCATCTTCTTCCATGATGCCCTACGTTGGCAGGGTTACCTCACTTCCACCTGTCACTACATACAGGACAGGCAGTTGCCATTTCCGGGGGGGGAACAGCCATATCGACAATTGCTGCATCACAGATTAGATTGCCACATACTTCGCCATTAACACTGTCCCAATACATAAGTGCACCATGTGGACTGTTGTTGTGGTTTTGTTGTTCCAATTGTGACAGCCTACTCACTCTTGTGTCACTTAGATACCTATTGCTGCGGATGAATAGGAGGTGGAGACATACCCCCGTGTACAGACCCCTGGTGGACTTAGCTACACTGGAGGACAGGCACATTATACTCACCTATAGACTGGACAGGGACACAATCACAGAGCTGTGTGCCCAGTTAGAGCCAGACCTGATCTCATCTATCCGTCATCCGACTGGGATCCCCCCTCTTGTGCAAGTGTTATCAGTGCTCCATTTTCTGGCGACAGGTTCTTTCCAAGTGACAGTGGGCTTGGCAGCAGAAATGTCACAGCCAATGTTCTCAATCGTGCTGGCAAGAGTGTTGCCTGCTCTTATAAAACACATGTGAAGCCACATAGCTTTTCCCCATTTGGAAGATTTGGCCACTGTGAAGGCCGTATTCTATGCAATGGGACATATCCCCAATATTATTGGGGCGATTGACGGGACACATATTGCGTTTGTCCCCCCTGACAGAATGAACAGGTGTATAGGAATCATAAGAGTTTCCACTCCATAACTGTGCAGATGGTGTGCCTCGTGGACCAGTACATCTCCCATATCAATGCTAAGTATCCTGGGTCGACGCATGATGCCTTTGTCCTGAGGAATGGCAGGATCCCAAATGTGATGGCCCAACAACAGAGGCACAGGGTGTGGCTCATAGGTGAGCCTTGGTCCCCACCCACTGTATGTTAGTGTATGCCTCTGGTGTTAACCTCATATGATAGTGTGTGGATAGATTTTGTCCCTCAATACCTGCAGGTGACTCTGGCTACCCAAACCTATTGTGGCTGCTGACCCCTGTGAGTAAATCCAGGAAAGGGCTGAAGAACGTTACAATGAGACACATGAGCGAACCAGACAGGGCATCAAAAGAACCTTTGGCCTCCTGAAGGTCAGATTCAGGTGCCTCCATCTGACAGGTAGATGCCTGTGCTACTCACCCTAGAAGGTCTTCCAGATAGTAGTGGCATGCTGCATGTTACACAACCTGGCCCTCAGGTGCCATGTACCTTTTCTGCAGGAGAAGGCGACTGGAGATGCTGCAGTAGACCCTGACGACAGTTTGGATGAAGAGGCTGAAGGTGAGGATGAGGACAACAGAACATTAGTTATCCTTCAGTACTTCCAATGACACACAGGTGAGACATTGCAACTTCACATATCTATTACTATTGTTGTCGGTGGCTGTGGCATGATGGTATTAACTACTTTTTACCTCTCCTTACTGTCACCTATGGTTTATCATTTTACAGGTGTTGGTTCTATGACAACTGTGTACTGATGTGTTGACTATAGCCAGCTACAGGTCATTATTTCTATGCTCTCACAATGTACAGTTAATTTGCAATGGATGTAACTGTTTCCATAAATACACTTTTTCAACACTTGACATACAATTATTCGAGTTGTGTTAAAGGGTGTATATTTTAGTGCTAACAAATTGAGGGAAAAGGGCAATGGAATGGGGTGATGATAGAGGAAAGTCCAGAGTATTGCTTCAGTCTGTTTGTAGCACAGGTGCAGTGTCCAAGTGGCCATAGGAAGGGGAGCAACGGCAGTTCAAGGTGGACAAGGTGACTGAGTGGGACACAAGGGGGAAAATCAGGAGAGTCTCATTTCCTGGCGAAGGTCTTCGCAAGTGTCTCTGGCTTCTGTCTGGGTCGCAGGGAACGTTTGCAGGGTGGTTCACCTTCTGCAGGCAAAGCGGTGCTGGTGGCCTGTGGGCCCTGTGACAGGGCCTCCTGTCCACTAGCGGCAGCGGAAGTGGAGGGATGGTCAATGGACTGGCTAGTGATAGGGGCCTGCTGGTGTGCTGTTGCCTCCCTCATGATGTTGCCCATGTTTTCCAGCACCACTGCTATGGAGAACAGGGGGGTGGTAATGGCCTGCAACTCCTCTATGATCCCCTGATACTGTCCCTGCTGCGGCCGCCTGTTCTCCTGCACATTGTCAAGGATCTGGCCCATCATGTCCTGGGAATGTTGGTAGGCTCCCTGGATCTCGGAAAGTCCCTCCGGAGGGTCGGTTCCCTCGTCCTGTCCTCCCCCTGGCCCACAACAGTCCTCCCAGTGTCCCTGTTGCCCTGTGTCTGTGTCCTCTGAATGGTGTGCCCACTGCCACTTACCCCATGCCCCTGATTATCTTGGGTATGAGATGTGGCCAGGGGTCACTCTACAGGTGGGCACACTGCTGATTGATGTGTCCTGGGGACAGAAGTGTGGGTACGCTGGGTGGGTGCTGTGGTGTTGGATCCTGATGGGGGAGGCTCTGTGGTGGTCTGTGAGTGGACTTGGGTAACCGGTTGTCCAGTGGTCCCTGATGGGCCAGGTAGGTCATCCAGATCCAGAAGTCCAGAGTTACTGTCATCACTGGGGGAATCTTCTGTAGGGGGACTGGATAGTTATGTCACCTCTTTCTCCACTGACATTGGCTGGGGTACCTGTGGGGATGTAAGTGATATATTATGCTTCATGTGTATGACATTTGTACATCCCTGTCTTCCCTCTATCATTGGTGTTGGCCTGCCACCTTTTGCTTGTGTATGGTGATGTAATATGGGAATGTTAGTTTCCCTATGCTATGCATGCTTTAGTGATGGGTGTCCATGCAGGGTTGGGAGGGGTGTCCATGCATTGGTGTAGCATGCAGGGCTTTGCATTGTGGTTAGTCATATGTGTAGGTGCAGTGTGTGGGATAGAGTGGAGTGATGGCAGTGAGGGTGAGGGTGTGAGATGGCATGCAGGTTTAGGGGGTGATAAGTAGTAAATGTTGACTTCCCAGTGTCCAGTCCTCCAATGGATGTAACTGACTCCAGCGACTCCCTCAGAATGCAGTAATGCCAGTACTTGCTCCTCCCATGCTGTGAGCTGTGGGGTAGGAGGTGGGGGTCCATCGCCAGTCCCCTGTATGGCGAGCTCGTGCCTTACTGCAATGGAACGTACCTTCCCCCGTAGGTCGTTCCACCTCTTCCTGATGTCATCCCTTGTTCTTGGGTGCTGTTCCATGGTGTTCACCCTGTCCACGATTCTCCGCCATAGCTCCATCTTCCTTGCAATGGAAATCTGCTGTACCTGTGCTCCAAACAGCTGTGGCTCTACCCTGACAATTTTCTCCACCAGGACCCTTAACTCCTCCTCAGTGAAGCGTGGGTGCCTTTGTGGTGCCATGGGCGTTGTGTGGTGTGTGTTGGTGAGAGTGTGTTGAGTAATGTGGTGGGGTGTGTGATGTGGGGTGCGTGAGGAATGTATGGGTGTATGTGGTGTGTGTGTCTAGTTGTGTCTGTGCGGTTCGTGTCACTCTCCTGGAAGTAATTGTTGTTCGTAAAGGGTTGTGGGTAATGTGGATGTGTGTTTTATAGTGGTGTTGGTGGGTGGGTGTGGTATGTGTATGGGTGTCAGGTGTGTGTTTTTGGTATTGGCCAATGTATTGTTGTTTTTTATGTGGGTTTTCATTCTGAGCACAGCGGTATGTACCGCCAATGGTTTACCGGCGTTGAATGTCCGCCATGGTGATTAGTGGGTCATAATGTGGTGGGTGTTGTTTTGTTGGCGTAACGGTATGGGTGTTGGGACTGCCACTTTATCACTGACCTTTGGGCTGTTGGATTTGTGTATGTTGCTGTATTCTGTCGGATTGGTGTGTGTGTGTCGTAATATGGTGAACGGATATTTGCCACTGCGGCGGTATGTTGCCAGCCGTCAGCGTGGGGGTAAGCGGCATTTACCACCAATGTCATAATGAGGGCCTAAGTGTTTTTACACTAACTAAATCTCATATATGTGATGAAATGTAATGGAACAATCTTGTGTATTGTTCATGAGAAGTGTAATGCGAAATGCCTGAAATTACATAATATTAAACTAACATAATAAAAATTGTTTCCAGGCTTAGAAACAATACTTTTACTTTTTTACTGTTTATTATTCTTTTCTGATGCATTCTTGACACCACAGTGATAATCTTGTTGCTTATAGCACATTTAAGCAATAGGATCAGTAGCTAACAAACCACCTCCAGATGTTAAAACACTCACTAACAGTTTGTGGTCTAGGCTCAAGATAAATTTGCTGCCCCATACATAATGCTCAAAGTGGCTGATCATCTACACATGCCAAAAGTTATCTTTCAATAACTGCATAGTTGTGTTCAGTGTATTTTAATTTATTCTTGTAAACGTCATGATCCACTTCCAATTTCCAGCACCTTGTGATAAAACTACCGGGTCATATGGGCTTATATCAACTATTGTGATACAGATTTTGCTCAATATGAAGGGTCTAAACATGGGGGCCGAAGTAACAGGCAACCTTCTGGGTTGCAATACATTATGGAAGCACTCACCCCAGACAAATTCTTGACTGTTATATTTGTTTCCTTAGAGGTTCCACTTTATGAGAAAAGTACCCACTTACTGGGCCTAAACCTTCCCTTTTTATACATGTAAGGCACCCCTAAGGTAGGCCCTAGGTAGCTCCATGGGTACGGTGCAGTGTATGTTAAAGGTAGGACATGTACTGATATGTTTTACATGTCCTCACAGTGAAATACAGCCAAATTCGGTTTTCACTGTGCAAGGCCTATCTCTTTCATAGGTTAACATGGGGGCTGCCTATTATTAAAGTGCAGATTTCCTTTGAGAGGAGATAGAAATATGGAGGTTGAGGTCTCCGAACTCACAATTTAAAGATACATCTATTAGTGAAGTTTTTTTTTTATTGTTAGTTTGGAAATGCCACTTTTAGAAAGTAGGCATTTTCTTGCTTAAACCATTATGTGACTGTGCTTGTTTGTGGAATCCCTGTCTGTGTCAGTTTGACAGTTGGGCTGTTTGTGATTCTTCTCTAGAAAGTGACACAAAGGGTGCTGGGGCATATCCTTATGAGTCATGCGTGCTAGAGTGGAGGGAAGAGTGACCACTTACACCTGAATGGGCTGTGCCTGCCCTCTCACGAAGCAGATCCCAACCCCCGGTGTGTGTCTGGGGCTCGGTCTACGCAAGGCAGGATCTTACAAAGAAGAGAGACTTCCCTTTGAAGTTTACCAACTTCAAAGGCAGAAAGGGGTATAAGAATTGGACCCAAAAACCCCTGAAAATTAGATCACTTCTGGGATCAAGAGGAACCTCTGCCAAGGAAAAGAGCTGAGGAGAAGTACTGCCCTGGCCTGTGACTGTGCTTTGTTGGGCTATCCTGCAGTTGCTGCTTCTGCTTGTGAAAGGGGACAAAGACTGGACTTTGTTATGCATTCTTGCTTGAGCGATATCTGCAAGGGCTTGGAGTAGAGCTTGCCTCCTGTTTTGAAGCCTCAGGGTTAGCAAAGGTTTCACCATCCAGTGTTGAGTCTATATACTGTGGACTCTAGCTTGCGAGAGGGTGCTATTCCAGTTCCTAGGCCACTGGAAGTGATTTCTGGTGAAATCCTGTCTAAAGACGCTGTACAACTTCGCTAAGGACTCAGCTGCACAGAAACCGCAACACAGCCTGCCCTAAAGCTGTCGACTTCGAAGTGCGACAACCCCAATGACTCCACAGGCCTCGTGTCATTGCAACCACTGATCCCGCTGAGATCGGAGTGTCGTAAGTCCGACGTCCGTGACATCTGACACCATTGCAGTGCCAGCCAGCCCTGTGACGTCACAGCATTGTGACGTCACTGGACTTCGTACCTGCCAGAACCAAGGGACTGACACCTCACAACCAAAACCTCCTCACCTCCACCACTCTGCAGTAAGGACCTGATATCTCTTCATGATGCCTCTGATCCTCTGCCCCGTAGAACGAGAACCAATGCCGCATTGGACCCTGCGATGCCTCCCTCCCCGACTCCAGGACTCCATGCATGGGCCTGTTTTCTACTTGTTACAAAAGTACTGTACATGGGGGTCCATAAGACTCTGTAAATGACACCAGTAGTGTCGCATTGTGGGAAACGACTCTGTCATGACGCTGCTTAATACCATCTTGCAGAAGGGGACACATTCCTAAAGACTTAATGAAGGAATATAATAGGGAGGATGACATATACTTGTGGTTCAAGGGGTATGAGTCTACTGTCCATATAAGCCTGGTCCCTGAGGCACATTGAGGGTCATGTCTCTGGAAGCACTTTGAGGTACAGAGGCAGGACACTCTGACATCCTTAGGGGATCCGCAGGGACTCACCTACACCAAAATGAAGGGCACCCTACTCACAAGATATGTTCTGACCCCCAAGCAGTATAAGGACAAGTTTAGGTCCTACATAAAGAAAGAGTCCCAAATTTTGTTGGAGTGTGTATATTCCTTTTGCAGGTCACTGGATGGTTGGGTGAAGGGCAGTAAGGTAAAAACACATGCGGGGCTTTACAATTTAATTGCTTGGGAGCACATGCACAGTCTTTGTTTTCCACAGCTGCGGCAGCACCTGATTGACAGCAAGTAGACTGACCCCAGGAAGCTTGCGCAGGAAGCGGACCGGTGGGAGAGGACCAGGGTCCACAAGAGGTATGGGGAGACCACGCCAAAGGTGGGCAGGGTCCCTCTCAGAAGAAAGGGGGGGTAAGGATAAACAGGGGAAGTTCTCTAAAGGGTCCCAACCTAGTTCCCAAGGTAAGGATTCCCAGTCCCCCAGTAAGACAAAGTCATGGTTCTCCAAAGGGAAATCTGCGGTTGAGGGCCCCCGAAAGTGTTATGCATGTGACCAGGTGGGTCATGTGAGAGGGGATCCCAAATGTCCCAAGGATACGCTGTCACCCACTGATGCTCAGTCACAGGGTTTGGCCAGTATAGTGCTTGGGGAGGAGTTGTTTCCAGGGGGGTGGGAGCCAGCCGAAATGACAGTTTGTCTCACTAAGGGACAGTGCGATAGTCCAGAGGACCCTCGTGCCTGAGAACACTAAGAAATAAAGGCAGTGGGTGACCATCAATGAACAGAGTGTGGAGGCTCTGAGAGACACAGGAGCCAGTGTGACTACAGTGAGGAGTCACCTGGTGTTTGAAGAGCAGATAGATCCCCGGGTATTTCACCCAGTAGTTGCAGTGGACAACTCAGAGCACCTGTGCAGAGTGGTGCATGTTCCCTTTGAAAGGGGTGGGTCTCAGGTTCCTTGAAAGTAGCTGTGATTCCAACTATGCATGTAGATTGTTTGCTTGGCAATGACCTGGAGGATTCCCCTTGGAAGGAGGTGGATCACAGGTCACACTTGGAGATGTTGGGTCTGCTTCGATGATTCTCTGTGTCTACCCGGTCAATGGCAGCCTGACAGGGTGGTCAGAAGCCCCTGAAGCCTGAAACAGTGGCCCAGGGGTCCGCCAGTTGGAGGAAGGGCAAGGGGCAGAGGAAACCAACCCCAGAAGTTCCCAGGGACTGGGAGGAGGCCGAACCTGAAGGTGACACCCTGGAGCCTACAGGGGAGCAGGTGGCTAAGCTGGAGGAGGTCCCTGCACTGTCACAGTGGTAGCTGGAAGGGGGGCCCACCAGGGAAGCATTATGTGAGGCACAGAAGGTATGCCCTACTCTAGAAGGTTTGCGGCAACAGGCTGCAGACCAGGCGGCTGGCAAGGAGCCAGGATACCACCTGATCTTTTTGGATGACGGCCTCCTATATAGTGAGCCTAAAGTTGCTGAGCCTTGGTCAGCCTGTGTGCTGGTGGTACCCCTGTGCTTCAGAGGCTTTCTACTGGGTCTGGCTCATGAGGTGCCTTTAGCTGGACATTTGGGGGGGACAAGACCTTTGAAAGGCTTGTCACCGACTTTCACTGGCCCCTAATGCGCAGGCACTCAGATGCACACTGTAAGTCTTACCCGGCTTGTCAGGAAAATGTAAAGAGTGGGGAGAAATGTAAGGCTCCCTTCCAACCTTTTCCTGTGGTTAGTACCACCTTTGAAAGGGTTGGTATTGACATTGTGGGGCCTCTGGAACCCAAGAAAGCCATGGGCAACAGGTTTATCCTCGTCTTCGTGGACCATGCCACTGGTACCTCTGAGGTCAATCGCCTCCCCTGTGGTGGGACGTGCTTTGATGGGGGGTTTTAACCACCTCACACATCACCCACACTACATCATGGCACCTCAACGACACCCCAGGTTTTCTGAGGAGGAGCTCAGGGTCATGTTGGAGGAAATCGTCCGGGTAGAGCCACAGCTATTCGGATCACAGGTGCAGCAGACATCCATTGCAAGGACGATGGAGCTATGGTGCAGAATTGTCGACAGGGTCAACGCAGTGGGACAGCATCCAAGAACTAGGATGACATCAGAAAGAGGTGGAGCGACCTACGGGGGAAGGTGCGTTTTGTGGTCTCCAGATACCAGATTGCTGTACAGAGGACAGGCGGTGGACCCCCACCTCCTCCCCCACAACTAACAACATGGGAGGAGCAAGTCTTGGCAATACTGCATCCTGAGGGCCTCACAGGAGTAGCAGGAGGACTGGACTCTGGTAAGTCAAATCTTTACTACCTTATCCCCCCCACCCCACCTGCATGCCATCACACACTCCCACCCTCAAGCTCACACCCATAACCCCAACAACCCACAGATACCCCACCAACACAACCCACACATCCCAAAACCAAGCCCTGCATGTGACACCAATGCATGGACACCCATCACCCAAGCATGTCCACTACAGAGACTCACTCATGCCCCAAAATCACCAATCACACAAGGACCAAGCCAATAATGCAAGCACTGGAGTAGAGGGTCAACCACCAATTGCACACGATGGCACACACAGATTCAATAATTATGCATTTACACCCCAACAGGACCCCTACCCAACGTCACTGGACAGGAGGTGCCAGACATATCCAGTCCCCCCACAGAAGAGGCCCACATTGATGATAGCAGCTCTGCACAACTGGATCAAGATGACCAGCCCGGCCCATCTGGGACCTCGGGACAGTAGGTTCCCCTGACACTGTCACAAGCCACCACAGAGCCTTCCCCTCAGGAAACACCAGCACAGCACCCACCGAGCAGGCCCATCCCTCTGTCCCCAGGACACGTCAATCAGCAGTGTGTCCACCACTACAGGGAACCCAGGCCTGTGAGGCAGCAGCAGCTAGGTCTGGCTGGAAAACCTCAGAAGGCTGGTATGGCAGTACTGGAGGCCCAAAGCAGAGCCCCCAGAGTGCATGGAATTGTGCAACCACTACTAGAATCAGTATTGGGGTACAATTCCCAGTTGTTAGACACCTTACATGGCCATATTCGGAGTTACCATTGTGAAGCTGGACATAGGTATTGAACTATGTCCAGTGCACACGTAAAATGGCGTCCCCTCACTCACAAAGTCCAGGAAAATGGTCCTGGACGATGTGGGGCACCAATGCTAGTGCAGTGGTGCCCTCGCACACAGGTACTTTTCACCCAGCCTTCCGGGTTGGAAGGTCTGACATAGAGACGACTTATAAGTGACCTGGTGCAGTGAGAATGGCTGTGAAAGGGTGCATGCACCATTTCACACAGGCTGAAATGGCAGTCCTGCAGAAGAGAAGCCTTTGCATGGGCTACCTATGGGTGTCAAAAGTAATGCTTCAGCCCATAGGGATCCCCTGGAACTCCAATGCCCTAGGTACCATATACTAGGAACTTATAAGGGGTGACCAGTATGCCAATTTAGAGTGAAATACTGGGTTACCAGAGAGAGCATAAGCACTGGGGTCCTGGTGAGCAGGACTCCAGTGACACAGTCAAGCATACTTTCAAAAACAGTGAAACATACTGACAAGCAGGCCAAAAAAACCATAAGCACTGTGGTCCTGGAAAGCAGGCTCCTAGTGACACAATCAAAACACACTGACATCAGGCAGAAATTGGGGGTTACATGCCAAAAAGAGGGGACTTTCCTACAGGTGTGCAAACTGATGCTTCAGAGCATGGTATAGTAGCAGTGTTATCACAGCTAAATGAAGAGGGCCTAATCCCGCACAACCTCGCTGAGATCAGAGCGTTGCGGCCTGCAGCCCTGAGACATCATCGCGACCCCACGAGGACCCCGCAGCATCATGACATCGCTGGACGTTGGCCCTCATTACATCCCTGGCGGTAAATCCCACTTACCGTTGTGCAGAAGACCGCCAACATACCGCTGCGGCCGCGAAATTCCGCTGCAGGTATTACGACCCACAGCCCGGAATCCGCCACAATACAGACACCCACACAAGTCCGCCACACCAAAGGTCAGTGATAAACTGGTGATAACAAAACTTACACCGTCACGCCAACAGGAATACGCCCACAGTATCACGACACACGAATCAACGCGCGGTCTTTCAACCACGGTAATCCATTGGCAGTACACACCGCCACGCTCAAAATACACACACATATACAAAACACAACCACATTGGACAATTTGAAATACACACACCTGATACACATACACACACCACACCCACACACCCAATCCAATATAAAGCACACACCCAAATCACCCACAAACCCTTACTACCAGAATTTTGAAACCACGCCAGAGAGAGACACTACCTAAAACAACACCAGCATCCACAGACACACAACACCATCACTTACACAACATCAACGCACCTCAAACAACACACACTAACACACACCCTCACATCACAACAGACACCACCTCACACATCACCCACACCACATCATGGCACCTCAACGACACCCCAGGTTTTCTGAGGAGGAGCTCAGGGTCATGGTGGGGGAAATCGTCCGGGTAGAGTCACAGCTATTCGGATCACAGGTGCAGCAGACATCCATTGCAAGGACGATGGAGCTATGGTGCAGAATATCCGACAGGGTCAACGCAGTGGGACAGCATCCAAGAACTAGGGATGACATCAGAAAGTGGTGGAGCGGCCTACGGGGGAAGGTGCGTTTTGTGGTCTCCAGATACCAGATTGCTGTACAGAGGACAGGCGGTGGACCCCCACCTCCTCCCCCACAACTAACAACATGGGAGGAGCAAGTCTTGGCAATACTGCATCCTGAGGGCCTCACAGGAGTAGCAGGAGGACTGGACTCTGGTAAGTCAAATATTTACTACCTTATCCCCCCCACCCCACCTGCATGCCATCACACACTCCCACCCTCAAGCTCACACCCATAACCCCAACAACCCACAGATACCCCACCAACACAACCCACACATCCCAAAACCAAGCCCTGCATGTGACACCAATGCTTGGACACCCATCACCCAAGCATGTCCACTACAGAGACTCACTCATGCCCCAAAATCACCAATCACACAAGGACCAAGCCAGTAATGCAAGCACTGGAGTATAGGGTCAACCACCAATTGCACACGATGGCACACACAGATTCAATAATTATGCATTTACACCCCAACAGGACCCCTACCCAACGTCACTGGACAGGAGGTGCCAGACATATCCAGTCCCCCCCACAGAAGAGGCCCACAGTGATGATAGCAGCTCTGCACAACTGGATCAAGATGACCAGCCCGGCCCATCTGGGACCTTGGGACAGTAGGTTCCCCTGACACTGTCACAAGCCACCACAGAGCTTTCCCCTCAGGAAACACCAGCACAGCACCCACCGAGCAGGCCCATCCCTCTGTCCCCAGGACACGTCAATCAGCAGTGTGTCCACCACTACAGGGAACCCAGGCCTGTGAGGCAGCAGCAGCTAGGGCTGGCTGGAAAACCTCAGAAGGCTGGTATGGCAGTACTGGAGGCCCAAAGCAGAGCCCCCAGAGTGCATGGAATTGTGCAACCACTACTAGAATCAGTATTGGGGTACAATTCCCAGTTGTTAGACACCTTACATGGCCATATTCGGAATAACCATTGTGAAGCTGGACATAGGTATTGAACTATGTCCAGTGCACACGTAAAATGGCGTCCCCTCACTCACAAAGTCCAGGAAAATGGTCCTGGACGATGTGGGGCACCAATGCTAGTGCAGTGGTGCCCTCGCACACAGGTACTTTTCACCCAGCCTTCCGGGTTGGAAGGTCTGACATAGAGACGACTTATAAGTGACCTGGTGCAGTGAGAATGGCTGTGAAAGGGTGCATGCACCATTTCACACAGGCTGAAATGGCAGTCCTGCAGAAGAGAAGCCTTTGCATGGGCTACCTATGGGTGTCAAAAGTAATGCTTCAGCCCATAGGGATCCCCTGGAACTCCAATGCCCTAGGTACCATATACTAGGAACTTATAAGGGGTGACCAGTATGCCAATTTAGAGTGAAATACTGGGTTACCAGAGAGAGCATAAGCACTGGGGTCCTGGTGAGCAGGACTCCAGTGACACAGTCAAGCATACTTTCAAAAACAGTGAAACATACTGACAAGCAGGCCAAAAAAACCATAAGCACTGTGGTCCTGGCTAGCAGGCTCCTAGTGACACAATCAAAACACACTGACATCAGGCAGAAATTGGGGGTTACATGCCAAAAAGAGGGGACTTTCCTACAGGTGTGCAAACTGATGCTTCAGAGCATGGTATAGTAGCAGTGTTATCACAGCTAAATGAAGAGGGCCTAATCACGCACAACCTCGCTGAGATCAGAGCGTTGCGGCCTGCAGCCCTGAGACATCATCGCGACCCCACGAGGACCCCGCAGCATCATGACATCGCCGGACGTTGGCCCTCATTACATCCCTGGCGTTAAATCCCACTTACCGTTGTGCAGAAGACTGCCAACATACCGCTGCGGCCGCGAAATTCCGCTGCAGGTATTACGACCCACAGCCCGGAATCCGCCACAATACAGACACCCACACAAGTCCGCCACACCAAAGGTCAGTGATAAACTGGTGATAACAAAACTTACACCGTCACGCCAACAGGAATACGCCCACAGTATCACGACCCACGAATCAACGCGCGGTCTTTCAACCACGGTAATCCATTGGCAGTACACACCGCCACGCTCAAAATACACACACATATACAAAACACAACCACATTGGACAATTTGAAATACACACACCTGATACACATACACACACCACACCCACACACCCAATCCAATATAAAGCACACACCCAAATCACCCACAAACCCTTACTACCAGAATTTTGAAACCACGCCAGAGAGAGACACTACCTAAAACAACACCAGCATCCACAGACACACAACACCATCACTTACACAACATCAACGCACCTCAAACAACACACACTAACACACCCCCTCACATCACAACAGACACCACCTCACACATCACCCACACTACATCATGGCACCTCAACGACACCCCAGGTTTTCTGAGGAGGAGCTCAGGGTCATGTTGGAGGAAATCGTCCGGGTAGAGCCACAGCTATTCGGATCACAGGTGCAGCAGACATCCATTGCAAGGACAATGGAGCTATGGTGCAGAATTGTCGACAGGGTCAACGCAGTGGGACAGCATCCAAGAACTAGGGATGACATCAGAAAGAGGTGGAGCGACCTACGGGGGAAGGTGCGTTTTGTGGTCTCCAGATATCAGATTGCTGTACAGAGGACAGGCGGTGGACCCCCACCTCCTCCCCCACAACTAACAACATGGGAGGAGCAAGTCTTGGCAATACTGCATCCTGAGGGCCTCACAGGAGTAGCAGGCGGACTGGACTCTGGTAAGTCAAATCTTTACTACCTTATCCCCCCCACCCCACCTGCATGCCATCACACACTCCCACCCTCAAGCTCACACCCATAACCCCAACAACCCACAGATACCTCACCAACACAACCCACACATCCCAAAACCAAGCCCTGCATGTGACACCAATGCATGGACACCCATCACCCAAGCATGTCCACTACAGAGACTCACTCATGCCCCAAAATCACCAATCACACAAGGACCAAGCCAGTAATGCAAGCACTGGAGTAGAGGGTCAACCACCAATTGCGCACAATGGCACACACAGATTCAATAATTATGCATTTACACCCCAACAGGACCCCTACCCAACGTCACTGGACAGGAGGTGCCAGACATATCCAGTCCCCCCACAGAAGAGGCCCACAGTGATGATAGCAGCTCTGCACAACTGGATCAAGATGACCAGCCCGGCCCATCTGGGACCTCGGGACAGAGTGTTCCCCTGACACTGTCACAAGCCACCACAGAGCCTTCCCCTCAGGAAACACCAGCACAGCACCCACCGAGCAGGCCCATCCCTCTGTCCCCAGGACACGTCAATCAGCAGTGTGTCCACCACTACAGGGAACCCAGGCCTGTGAGGCAGCAGCAGCTAGGTCTGGCTGGAAAACCTCAGAAGGCTGGTATGGCAGTACTGGAGGCCCAAAGCAGAGCCCCCAGAGTACATGGAATTGTGCAACCACTACTAGAATCAGTATTGGGGTACAATTCCCAGTTGTTAGACACCTTACATGGCCATATTCGGAATTACCATTGTGAAGCTGGACATAGGTATTGAACTATGTCCAGTGCACACGTAAAATGGCGTCCCCTCACTCACAAAGTCCAGGAAAATGGTCCTGGACGATGGGGGCACCAATGCTAGTGCAGTGGTGCCCTCGCACACAGGTACTTTTCACCCAGCCTTCCGGGTTGGAAGGTCTGACATAGAGACGACTTATAAGTGACCTGGTGCAGTGAGAATGGCTGTGAAAGGGTGCATGCACCATTTCACACAGGCTGAAATGGCAGTCCTGCAGAAGAGAAGCCTTTGCATGGGCTACCTATGGGTGTCAAAAGTAATGCTTCAGCCCATAGGGATCCCCTGGAACTCCAATGCCCTAGGTACCATATACTAGGAACTTATAAGGGGTGACCAGTATGCCAATTTAGAGTGAAATACTGGGTTACCAGAGAGAGCATAAGCACTGGGGTCCTGGTGAGCAGGACTCCAGTGACACAGTCAAGCATACTTTCAAAAACAGTGAAACATACTGACAAGCAGGCCAAAAAAAACATAAGCACTGCGGTCCTGGCTAGCAGGCTCCTAGTGACGCAATCAAAACACACTGACATCAGGCAGAAATTGGGGGTTACATGCCAAAAAGAGGGGACTTTCCTACAGGTGTGCAAACTGATGCTTCAGAGCATGGTATAGTAGCAGTGTTATCACAGCTAAATGAAGAGGGCCTAATCCCGCACAACCTCGCTGAGATCAGAGCGTTGCGGCCTGAAGCCCTGAGACATCATCGCGACCCCACGAGGACCCCGCAGCATCATGACATCGCCGGACGTTGGCCCTCATTACATCCCTGGCGGTAAATCCCACTTACCGTTGTGCAGAAGACCGCCAACATACCGCTGCGGCCGCGAAATTCCGCTGCAGGTATTACGACCCACAGCCCGGAATCCGCCACAATACAGACACCCACACAAGTCCGCCACACCAAAGGTCAGTGATAAACTGGTGATAACAAAACTGACACCGTCACGCCAACAGGAATACGCCCACAGTATCACGACCCACGAATCAACGCGCGGTCTTTCAACCACGGTAATCCATTGGCAGTACACACCGCCACGCTCAAAATACACACACATATACAAAACACAACCACATTGGACAATTTGAAATACACACACCTGATACACATACACACACCACACCCACACACCCAATCCAATATAAAGCACACACCCAAATCACCCACAAACCCTTACTACCAGAATTTTGAAACCACGCCAGAGAGAGACACTACCTAAAACAACACCAGCATCCACAGACACACAACACCATCACTTACACAACATCAACGCACCTCAAGCAACACACACTAACACACCCCCTCACATCACAACAGACACCACCTCACACATCACCCACACCACATCATGGCACCTCAACGACACCCCAGGTTTTCTGAGGAGGAGCTCAGGGTCATGGTGGGGGAAATCGTCCGGGTAGAGTCACAGCTATTCGGATCACAGGTGCAGCAGACATCCATTGCAAGGACGATGGAGCTATGGTGCAGAATTGTCGACAGGGTCAACGCAGTGGGACAGCATCCAAGAACTAGGGATGACATCAGAAAGAGGTGGAGCGACCTACGGGGGAAGGTGCGTTTTGTGGTCTCCAGATACCAGATTGCTGTACAGAGGACAGGCGGTGGACCCCCACCTCCTCCCCCACAACTAACAACATGGGAGGAGCAAGTCTTGGCAATACTGCATCCTGAGGGCCTCACAGGAGTAGCAGGAGGACTGGACTCTGGTAAGTCAAATCTTTACTACCTTATCCCCCCCACCCCACCTGCATGCCATCACACACTCCCACCCTCAAGCTCACACCCATAACCCCAACAACCCACAGATACCCCACCAACACAACCCACACATCCCAAAACCAAGCCCTGCATGTGACACCAATGCATGGACACCCATCACCCAAGCATGTCCACTACAGAGACTCACTCATGCCCCAAAATCACCAATCACACAAGGACCAAGCCAGTAATGCAAGCACTGGAGTAGAGGGTCAACCACCAATTGCACACGATGGCACACACAGATTCAATAATTATGCATTTACACCCCAACAGGACCCCTACCCAACGTCACTGGACAGGAGGTGCCAGACATATCCAGTCCCCCCCACAGAAGAGGCCCACAGTGATGATAGCAGCTCTGCACAACTGGATCAAGATGACCAGCCCGGCCCATCTGGGACCTTGGGACAGTAGGTTCCCCTGACACTGTCACAAGCCACCACAGAGCTTTCCCCTCAGGAAACACCAGCACAGCACCCACCGAGCAGGCCCATCCCTCTGTCCCCAGGACACGTCAATTAGCAGTGTGTCCACCACTACAGGGAACCCAGGCCTGTGAGGCAGCAGCAGCTAGGGCTGGCTGGAAAACCTCAGAAGGCTGGTATGGCAGTACTGGAGGCCCAAAGCAGAGCCCCCAGAGTGCATGGAATTGTGCAACCACTACTAGAATCAGTATTGGGGTACAATTCCCAGTTGTTAGACACCTTACATGGCCATATTCGGAATAACCATTGTGAAGCTGGACATAGGTATTGAACTATGTCCAGTGCACACGTAAAATGGCGTCCCCTCACTCACAAAGTCCAGGAAAATGGTCCTGGACGATGTGGGGCACCAATGCTAGTGCAGTGGTGCCCTCGCACACAGGTACTTTTCACCCAGCCTTCCGGGTTGGAAGGTCTGACATAGAGACGACTTATAAGTGACCTGGTGCAGTGAGAATGGCTGTGAAAGGGTGCATGCACCATTTCACACAGGCTGAAATGGCAGTCCTGCAGAAGAGAAGCCTTTGCATGGGCTACCTATGGGTGTCAAAAGTAATGCTTCAGCCCATAGGGATCCCCTGGAACTCCAATGCCCTAGGTACCATATACTAGGAACTTATAAGGGGTGACCAGTATGCCAATTTAGAGTGAAATACTGGGTTACCAGAGAGAGCATAAGCACTGGGTTCCTGGTGAGCAGGACTCCAGTGACACAGTCAAGCATACTTTCAAAAGCAGTGAAACATACTGACAAGCAGGCCAAAAAAACCATAAGCACTGTGGTCCTGGCTAGCAGGCTCCTAGTGACACAATCAAAACACACTGACATCAGGCAGAAATTGGGGGTTACATGCCAAAAAGAGGGGACTTTCCTACAGGTGTGCAAACTGATGCTTCAGAGCATGGTATAGTAGCAGTGTTATCACAGCTAAATGAAGAGGGCCTAATCCCGCACAACCTCGCTGAGATCAGAGCGTTGCGGCCTGCAGCCCTGAGACATCATCGCGACCCCACGAGGACCCCGCAGCATCATGACATCGCCGGACGTTGGCCCTCATTACATCCCTGGCGGTAAATCCCACTTACCGTTGTGCAGAAGACCGCCAACATACCGCTGCAGCCGCGAAATTCCGCTGCAGGTATTACGACCCACAGCCCGGAATCCGCCACAATACAGACACCCACACAAGTCCGCCACACCAAAGGTCAGTGATAAACTGGTGATAACAAAACTGACACCGTCACGCCAACAGGAATATGCCCACAGTATCACGACCCACGAATCAACGTGCGGTCTTTCAACCACGGTAATCCATTGGCAGTACACACCGCCACGCTCAAAATATACACACATATACAAAACACAACCACATTGGACAATTTGAAATACACACACCTGTTACACATACACACACCACACCCACACACCCAATCCAATATAAAGCACACACCCAAATCACCCACAAACCCTTACTACCAGAATTTTGAAACCACGCCAGAGAGAGACACTACCTAAAACAACACCAGCATCCACAGACACACAACACCATCACTTACACAACATCAACGCACCTCAAACAACACACACTAACACACCCCCTCACATCACAACAGACACCACCTCACACATCACCCACACCACATCATGGCACCTCAACGACACCCCAGGTTTTCTGAGGAGGAGCTCAGGGTCATGGTGGGGGAAATCGTCGGGTAGAGTCACAGCTATTCGGATCACAGGTGCAGCAGACATCCATTGCAAGGACGATGGAGCTATGGTGCAGAATTGTCGACAGGGTCAACGCAGTGGGACAGCATCCAAGAACTAGGGATGACATCAGAAAGAGGTGGAGCGACCTACGGGGGAAGGTGCGTTTTGTGGTCTCCAGATACCAGATTGCTGTACAGAGGACAGGCGGTGGACCCCCACCTCCTCCCCCACAACTAACAACATGGGAGGAGCAAGTCTTGGCAATACTGCATCCTGAGGGCCTCACAGGAGTAGCAGGAGGACTGGACTCTGGTAAGTCAAATCTTTACTACCTTATCCCCCCACCCCACCTGCATGCCATCACACACTCCCACCCTCAAGCTCACACCCATAACCCCAACAACCCACAGATACCCCACCAACACAACCCACACATCCCAAAACCAAGCCCTGCATGTGACACCAATGCATGGACACCCATCACCCAAGCATGTCCACTACAGAGACTCAATCATGCCCCAAAATCACCAATCACACAAGGACCAAGCCAATAATGCAAGCACTGGAGTAGAGGGTCAACCACCAATTGAACACGATGGCACACACAGATTCAATAATTATGCATTTACACCCCAACAGGACCCCTACCCAACGTCACTGGACAGGAGGTGCCAGACATATCCAGTCCCCCCACAGAAGAGGCCCACAGTGATGATAGCAGCTCTGCACAACTGGATCAAGATGACCAGCCCGGCCCATCTGGGACCTCGGGACAGTAGGTTCCCCTGACACTGTCACAAGCCACCACAGAGCCTTCCCCTCAGGAAACACCAGCACAGCACCCACCGAGCAGGCCCATCCCTCTGTCCCCAGGACACGTCAATCAGCAGTGTGTCCACCACTACAGGGAACCCAGGCCTGTGAGGCAGCAGCAGCTAGGGCTGGCTGGAAAACCTCAGAAGGCTGGTATGGCAGTACTGGAGGCCCAAAGCAGAGCCCCCAGAGTGCATGGAATTGTGCAACCACTATGAGAATCAGTATTGGCGGTACAATTCCCAGTTGTTAGACACCTTACATGGCCATATTCGGAATTACCCTTGTGAAGCTGGACATAGGTATTGAACTATGTCCAGTGCACACGTAAAATGGCGTCCCCTCACTCACAAAGTCCAGGAAAATGGTCCTGGACGATGTGGGGCACCAATGCTAGTGCAGTGGTGCCCTCGCACACAGGTACTTTTCACCCAGCCTTCCGGGTTGGAAGGTCTGACATAGAGACGACTTATAAGTGACCTGGTGCAGTGAGAATGGCTGTGAAAGGGTGCATGCACCATTTCACACAGGCTGAAATGGCAGTCCTGCAGAAGAGAAGCCTTTGCATGGGCTACCTATGGGTGTCAAAAGTAATGCTTCAGCCCATAGGGATCCCCTGGAACTCCAATGCCCTAGGTACCATATACTAGGAACTTATAAGGGGTGACCAGTATGCCAATTTAGAGTGAAATACTGGGTTACCAGAGAGAGCATAAGCACTGGGGTCCTGGTGAGCAGGACTCCAGTGACACAGTCAAGCATACTTTCAAAAACAGTGAAACATACTGACAAGCAGGCCAAAAAAAACATAAGCACTGCGGTCCTGGCTAGCAGGCTCCTAGTGACGCAATCAAAACACACTGACATCAGGCAGAAATTGGGGGTTACATGCCAAAAAGAGGGGACTTTCCTACAGGTGTGCAAACTGATGCTTCAGAGCATGGTATAGTAGCAGTGTTATCACAGCTAAATGAAGAGGGCCTAATCCCGCACAACCTCGCTGAGATCAGAGCGTTGCGGCCTGAAGCCCTGAGACATCATCGCGACCCCACGAGGACCCCGCAGCATCATGACATCGCCGGACGTTGGCCCTCATTACATCCCTGGCGGTAAATCCCACTTACCGTTGTGCAGAAGACCGCCAACATACCGCTGCGGCCGCGAAATTCCGCTGCAGGTATTACGACCCACAGCCCGGAATCCGCCACAATACAGACACCCACACAAGTCCGCCACACCAAAGGTCAGTGATAAACTGGTGATAACAAAACTGACACCGTCACGCCAACAGGAATACGCCCACAGTATCACGACCCACGAATCAACGCGCGGTCTTTCAACCACGGTAATCCATTGGCAGTACACACCGCCACGCTCAAAATACACACACATATACAAAACACAACCACATTGGACAATTTGAAATACACACACCTGATACACATACACACACCACACCCACACACCCAATCCAATATAAAGCACACACCCAAATCACCCACAAACCCTTACTACCAGAATTTTGAAACCACGCCAGAGAGAGACACTACCTAAAACAACACCAGCATCCACAGACACACAACACCATCACTTACACAACATCAACGCACCTCAAACAACACACACTAACACACCCCCTCACATCACAACAGACACCACCTCACATATCACCCACACCACATCATGGCACCTCAACGACACCCCAGGTTTTCTGAGGAGGAGCTCAGGGTCATGGTGGGGGAAATCGTCCGGGTAGAGTCACAGCTATTCGGATCACAGGTGCAGCAGACATCCATTGCAAGGACGATGGAGCTATGGTGCAGAATTGTCGACAGGGTCAACGCAGTGGGACAGCATCCAAGAACTAGGGATGACATCAGAAAGAGGTGGAGCGACCTACGGGGGAAGGTGCGTTTTGTGGTCTCCAGATACCAGATTGCTGTACAGAGGACAGGCGGTGGACCCCCACCTCCTCCCCCACAACTAACAACATGGGAGGAGCAAGTCTTGGCAATACTGCATCCTGAGGGCCTCACAGGAGTAGCAGGAGGACTGGACTCTGGTAAGTCAAATCTTTACTACCTAATCCCCCCCACCCCACCTGCATGCCATCACACACTCCCACCCTCAAGCTCACACCCATAACCCCAACAACCCACAGATACCCCACCAACACAACCCACACATCCCAAAACCAAGCCCTGCATGTGACACCAATGCATGGACACCCATCACCCAAGCATGTCCACTACAGAGACTCACTCATGCCCCAAAATCACCAATCACACAAGGACCAAGCCAATAATGCAAGCACTGGAGTAGAGGGTCAACCACCAATTGCACACGATGGCACACACAGATTCAATAATTATGCATTTACACCCCAACAGGACCCCTACCCAACGTCACTGGACAGGAGGTGCCAGACATATCCAGTCCCCCCCACAGAAGAGGCCCACAGTGATGATAGCAGCTCTGCACAACTGGATCAAGATGACCAGCCCGGCCCATCTGGGACCTTGGGACAGTAGGTTCCCCTGACACTGTCACAAGCCACCACAGAACCTTCCCCTCAGGAAACACCAGCACAGCACCCACCGCGCAGGCCCATCCCTCTGTCCCCAGGACACGTCAATCAGCAGTGTGTCCACCACTACAGGGAACCCAGGCCTGTGAGGCAGCAGCAGCTAGGGCTGGCTGGAAAACCTCAGAAGGCTGGTATGGCAGTACTGGAGGCCCAAAGCAGAGCCCCCAGAGTGCATGGAATTGTGCAACCACTACTAGAATCAGTATTGGGGTACAATTCCCAGTTGTTAGACACCTTACATGGCCATATTCGGAATAACCATTGTGAAGCTGGACATAGGTATTGAACTATGTCCAGTGCACACGTAAAATGGCGTCCCCTAACTCACAAAGTCCAGGAAAATGGTCCTGGACGATGTGGGGCACCAATGCTAGTGCAGTGGTGCCCTCGCACACAGGTACTTTTCACCCAGCCTTCCGGGTTGGAAGGTCTGACATAGAGACGACTTATAAGTGACCTGGTGCAGTGAGAATGGCTGTGAAAGGGTGCATGCACCATTTCACACAGGCTGAAATGGCAGTCCTGCAGAAGAGAAGCCTTTGCATGGGCTACCTATGGGTGTCAAAAGTAATGCTTCAGCCCATAGGGATCCCCTGGAACTCCAATACCCTAGGTACCATATACTAGGAACTTATAAGGGGTGACCAGTATGCCAATTTAGAGTGAAATACTGGGTTACCAGAGAGAGCATAAGCACTGGGGTCCTGGTGAGCAGGACTCGAGTAACACAGTCAAGCATACTTTCAAAAACAGTGAAACATACTGACAAGCAGGCCAAAAAAACCATAAGCACTGTGGTCCTGGCTAGCAGGCTCCTAGTGACACAATCAAAACACACTGACATCAGGCAGAAATTGGGGGTTACATGCCAAAAAGAGGGGACTTTCCTACAGGTGTGCAAACTGATGCTTCAGAGCATGGTATAGTAGCAGTGTTATCACAGCTAAATGAAGAGGGCCTAATCCCGCACAACCTCGCTGAGATCAGAGCGTTGCGGCCTGCAGCCCTGAGACATCATCGCGACCCCACGAGGACCCCGCAGCATCATGACATTGCCGGACGTTGGCCCTCATTACATCCCTGGCGGTAAATCCCACTTACCGTTGTGCAGAAGACCGCCAACATACCGCTGCGGCCGCGAAATTCCGCTGCAGGTATTACGACCCACAGCCCGGAATCCGCCACAATACAGACACCCACACAAGTCCGCCACACCAAAGGTCAGTGATAAACTGGTGATAACAAAACTGACACCGTCACGCCAACAGGAATATGCCCACAGTATCACGACCCACGAATCAACGCGCGGTCTTTCAACCACGGTAATCCATTGGCAGTACACACCGCCACGCTCAAAATACACACACATATACAAAACACAACCACATTGGACAATTTGAAATACACACAGCTGATACAGATACACACACCACACCCACACACCCAATCCAATATAAAGCACACACCCAAATCACCCACAAACCCTTACTACCAGAATTTTGAAACCACGCCAGAGAGAGACACTACCTAAAACAACACCAGCATCCATAGACACACAACACCATCACTTACACAACATCAACGCACCTCAAACAGCACACACTAACACACCCCCTCACATCACAACAGACACCACCTCACACATCACCCACACCACATCATGGCACCTCAACGACACCCCAGGTTTTCTGAGGAGGAGCTCAGGGTCATGGTGGAGGAAATCGTCCGGGTAGAGCCACAGCTATTCGGATCACAGGTGCAGCAGACATCCATTGCAAGGACGATGGAGCTATGGTGCAGAATTGTCAACAGGGTCAACGCAGTGGGACAGCATCCAAGAACTAGGGATGACATCAGAAAGAGGTGGAGCGACCTACGGGGGAAGGTGCGTTTTGTGGTCTCCAGATACCAGATTGCTGTACAGAGGACAGGCGGTGGACCCCCACCTCCTCCCCCACAACTAACAACATGGGAGGAGCAAGTCTTGGCAATACTGCATCCTGAGGGCCCCACAGGAGTAGCAGGAGGACTGGACTCTGGTAAGTCAAATCTTTTCTACCTTATCCCCCCACCCCACCTGCATGCCATCACACACTCCCACCCTCAAGCTCACACCCATAACCCCAACAACCCACAGATACCCCACCAACACAACCCACACATCCCAAAATCAAGCCCTGCATGTGACACCAATGCATGGACACCCATCACCCAAGCATGTCCACTACAGAGACTCACTCATGCCCCAAAATCACCAATCACACAAGGACCAAGCCAATAATGCAAGCACTGGAGTAGAGGGTCAACCACCAATTGCACACGATGGCACACACAGATTCAATAATTATGCACTTACACCCCAACAGGACCCCTACCCAACGTCACTGGACAGGAGGTGCCAGACATATCCAGTCCCCCCACAGAAGAGGCCCATAGTGATGATAGCAGCTCTGCACAACTGGATCAAGTTGACCAGCCCGGCCCATCTGGGACCTCGGGACAGTAGGTTCCCCTGACACTGTCACAAGCCACCACAGAGCCTTCCCCTCAGGAAACACCAGCACAGCACCCACCGAGCAGGCCCATCCCTCTGTCCCCAGGACACGTCAATCAGCAGTGTGTCCACCACTACAGGGAACCCAGGCCTGTGAGGCAGCAGCAGCTAGGGCTGGCTGGAAAACCTCAGAAGGCTGGTATGGCAGTACTGGAGGCCCAAAGCAGAGCCCCCAGAGTGCATGGAATTGTGCAACCACTACTAGAATCAGTATTGGGGTACAATTCCCAGTTGTTAGACACCTTACATGGCCATATTCGGAATTACCATTGTGAAGCTGGACATAGGTATTGAACTATGTCCAGTGCACACGTAAAATGGCGTCCCCTCACTCACAAAGTCCAGGAAAATGGTCCTGGACGATGTGGGGCACCAATGCTAGTGCAGTGGTGCCCTCGCACACAGGTACTTTTCACCCAGCCTTCCGGGTTGGAAGGTCTGACATAGAGACGACTTATAAGTGACCTGGTGCAGTGAGAATGGCTGTGAAAGGGTGCATGCACCATTTCACACAGGCTGAAATGGCAGTCCTGCAGAAGAGAAGCCTTTGCATGGGCTACCTATGGGTGCCAAAAGTAATGCTTCAGCAAATAGGGATCCCCTGGAACTCCAATGCCCTAGGTACCATATACTAGGAACTTATAAGGGTTGACCAGTATGCCAATTTAGAGTGAAATACTGGGTTACCAGAGAGAGCATAAGCACTGGGGTCCTGGTGAGCAGGACTCCAGTGACACAGTCAAGCATACTTTCAAAAACAGTGAAACATACTGACAAGCAGGCCAAAAAAAACATAAGCACTGTGGTCCTGGCTAGCAGGCTCCTAGTGACACAATCAAAACACACTGACATCAGGCAGAAATTGGGGGTTACATGCCAAAAAGAGGGGACTTTCCTACAGGTGTGCAAACTGATGCTTCAGAGCATGGTATAGTAGCAGTGTTATCACAGATAAATGAAGAGGGCCTAATCCCGCACAACCTCGCTGAGATCAGAGCGTTGCGGCCTGCAGCCCTGAGACATCATCGCGACCCCACGAGGACCCCGCAGCATCATGACATCGTCGGACGTTGGCCCTCATTACATCCCTGGCGGTAAATCCCACTTACCGTTGTGCAGAAGACCGCCAACATACCGCTGCGGCCGCGAAATTCCGCTGCAGGTATTACGACCCACAGCCCGGAATCCGCCACAATACAGACACCCACACAAGTCCGCCACACCAAAGGTCAGTGATAAACTGGTGATAACAAAACTGACACCGTCACGCCAACAGGAATACGCCCACAGTATCACGACCCACGAATCAACGCGTGGTCTTTCAACCACGGTAATCCATTGGCAGTACACACCGCCACGCTCAAAATACACACACATATACAAAACACAACCACATTGGACAATTTGAAATACACACACCTGATACACATACACACACCACACCCACACACCCAATCCAATATAAAGCACACACCCAAATCACCCACAAACCCTTACTACCAGAATTTTGAAACCACGCCAGAGAGAGACACTACCTAAAACAACACCAGCATCCACAGACACACAACACCATCACTTACACAACATCATCGCACCTCAAACAACACACACTAACACACCCCCTCACATCACAACAGACACCACCTCACACATCACCCACACCACATCATGGCACCTCAACGACACCCCAGATTTTCTGAGGAGGAGCTCAGGGTCATGGTGGGGGAAATCGTCCGGGTAGAGTCACAGCTATTCGGATCACAGGTGCAGCAGACATCCATTGCAAGGACGATGGAGCTATGGTGCAGAATTGTCGACAGGGTCAACGCAGTGGGACAGCATCCAAGAACTAGGGATGACATCAGAAAGAGGTGGAGCGACCTACGGGGGAAGGTGCGTTTTGTGGTCTCCAGATACCAGATTGCTGTACAGAGGACAGGCGGTGGACCCCCACCTCCTCCCCCACAACTAACAACATGAGAGGAGCAAGTCTTGGCAATACTGCATCCTGAGGGCCTCACAGGAGTAGCAGGAGGACTGGACTCTGGTAAGTCAAATCTTTACTACCTTATCCCCCCCACCCCACCTGCATGCCATCACACACTCCCACCCTCAAGCTCACACCCATAACCCCAACAACCCACAGATACCCCACCAACACAACCCACACATCCCAAAACCAAGCCCTGCATGTGACACCAATGCTTGGACACCCATCACCCAAGCATGTCCACTACAGAGACTCACTCATGCCCCAAAATCAGCAATCACACAAGGACCAAGCCAATAATGCAAGCACTGGAGTAGAGGGTCAACCACCAATTGCACACGATGGCACACACAGATTCAATAATTATGCATCTACACCCCAACAGGACCCCTACCCAACGTCACTGGACAGGAGGTGCCAGACATATCCAGTCCCCCCACAGAAGAGGCCCACAGTGATGATAGCAGCTCTGCACAACTGGATCAAGATGACCAGCCCGGCCCATCTGGGACCTTGGGACAGTAGGTTCCCCTGACACTGTCACAAGCCACCACAGAACCTTCCCCTCAGGAAACACCAGCACAGCACCCACCGCGCAGGCCCATCCCTCTGTCCCCAGGACACGTCAATCAGCAGTGTGTCCACCACTACAGGGAACCCAGGCCTGTGAGGCAGCAGCAGCTAGGGCTGGCTGGAAAACCTCAGAAGGCTGGTATGGCAGTACTGGAGGCCCAAAGCAGAGCCCCCAGAGTGCATGGAATTGTGCAACCACTACTAGAATCAGTATTGGGGTACAATTCCCAGTTGTTAGACACCTTACATGGCCATATTCGGAATAACCATTGTGAAGCTGGACATAGGTATTGAACTATGTCCAGTGCACACGTAAAATGGCGTCCCCTCACTCACAAAGTCCAGGAAAATGGTCCTGGACGATGTGGGGCACCAATGCTAGTGCAGTGGTGCCCTCGCACACAGGTACTTTTCACCCAGCCTTCCGGGTTGGAAGGTCTGACATAGAGACGACTTATAAGTGACCTGGTGCAGTGAGAATGGCTGTGAAAGGGTGGATGCACCATTTCACACAGGCTGAAATGGCAGTCCTGCAGAAGAGAAGCCTTTGCATGGGCTACCTATGGGTGTCAAAAGTAATGCTTCAGCCCATAGGGATCCCCTGGAACTCCAATGCCCTAGGTACCATATACTAGGAACTTATAAGGGGTGACCAGTATGCCAATTTAGAGTGAAATACTGGGTTACCAGAGAGAGCATAAGCACTGGGGTCCTGGTGAGCAGGACTCCAGTGACACAGTCAAGCATACTTTCAAAAACAGTGAAACATACTGACAAGCAGGCCAAAAAAACCATAAGCACTGTGGTCCTGGCTAGCAGGCTCCTAGTGACACAATCAAAACACACTGACATCAGGCAGAAATTGGGGGTTACATGCCAAAAAGAGGGGACTTTCCTACAGGTGTGCAAACTGATGCTTCAGAGCATGGTATAGTAGCAGTGTTATCACAGCTAAATGAAGAGGGCCTAATCCCGCACAACCTCGCTGAGATCAGAGCGTTGCGGCCTGCAGCCCTGAGACATCATCGCGACCCCACGAGGACCCCGCAGCATCATGACATCGCCGGACGTTGGCCCTCATTACATCCCTGGCGGTAAATCCCACTTACCGTTGTGCAGAAGACCGCCAACATACCGCTGCGGCCGCGAAATTCCGCTGCAGGTATTACGACCCACAGCCCGGAATCCGCCACAATACAGACACCCACACAAGTCCGCCACACCAAAGGTCAGTGATAAACTGGTGATAACAAAACTGACACCGTCACGCCAACAGGAATACGCCCACAGTATCACGACCCACGAATCAACGCGCGGTCTTTCAACCACTGTAATCCATTGGCAGTACACACCGCCACGCTCAAAATACACACACATATACAAAACACAACCACATTGGACAATTTGAAATACACACACCTGATACACATACACACACCACACCCACACACCCAATCCAATATAAAGCACACACCCAAATCACCCACAAACCCTTACTACCAGAATTTTGAAACCACGCCAGAGAGAGACACTACCTAAAACAACACCAGCATCCACAGACACACAACACCATCACTTACACAACATCAACGCACCTCAAACAACACACACTAACACACCCCCTCACATCACAACAGACACCACCTCACACATCACCCACACCACATCATGGCACCTCAACGACACCCCAGGTTTTCTGAGGAGGAGCTCAGGGTCATGGTGGAGGAAATCGTCCGGGTAGAGCCACAGCTATTCGGATCACAGGTGCAGCAGACATCCATTGCAAGGACGATGGAGCTATGGTGCAGAATTGTCGACAGGGTCAACGCAGTGGGACAGCATCCAAGAACTAGGGATGACATCAGAAAGAGGTGGAGCGACCTACGGGGGAAGGTGCGTTTTGTGGTCTCCAGATACCAGATTGCTGTACAGAGGACAGGCGGTGGACCCCCACCTCCTCCCCCACAACTAACAACATGGGAGGAGCAAGTCTTGGCAATACTGCATCCTGAGGGCCTCACAGGAGTAGCAGGAGGACTGGACTCTGGTAAGTCAAATCTTTACTACCTTATCCCCCCCACCCCACCTGCATGCCATCACACACTCCCACCCTCAAGCTCACACCCATAACCCCAACAACCCACAGATACCCCACCAACACAACCCACACATCCCAAAACCAAGCCCTGCATGTGACACCAATGCATGGACACCCATCACCCAAGCATGTCCACTACAGAGACTCACTCATGCCCCAAAATCACCAATCACACAAGGACCAAGCCAGTAATGCAAGCACTGGAGTAGAGGGTCAACCACCAATTGCACACGATGGCACACACAGATTCAATAATTATGCATTTACACCCCAACAGGACCCCTACCCAACGTCACTGGACAGGAGGTGCCAGACATATCCAGTCCCCCCCAAAGAAGAGGCCCACAGTGATGATAGCAGCTCTGCACAACTGGATCAAGATGACCAGCCCGGCCCATCTGGGACCTTGGGACAGTAGGTTCCCCTGACACTGTCACAAGCCACCACAGAGCTTTCCCCTCAGGAAACACCAGCACAGCACCCACCGAGCAGGCCCATCCCTCTGTCCCCAGGACACGTCAATCAGCAGTGTGTCCACCACTACAGGGAACCCAGGCCTGTGAGGCAGCAGCAGCTAGGGCTGGCTGGAAAACCTCAGAAGGCTGGTATGGCAGTACTGGAGGCCCAAAGCAGAGCCCCCAGAGTGCATGGAATTGTGCAACCACTACTAGAATCAGTATTGGGGTACAATTCCCAGTTGTTAGACACCTTACATGGCCATATTCGGAATAACCATTGTGAAGCTGGACATAGGTATTGAACTATGTCCAGTGCACACGTAAAATGGCGTCCCCTCACTCACAAAGTCCAGGAAAATGGTCCTGGACGATGGGGGCACCAATGCTAGTGCAGTGGTGCCCTCGCACACAGGTACTTTTCACCCAGCCTTCCGGGTTGGAAGGTCTGACATAGAGACGACTTATAAGTGACCTGGTGCAGTGAGAATGGCTGTGAAAGGGTGCATGCACCATTTCACACAGGCTGAAATGGCAGTCCTGCAGAAGAGAAGCCTTTGCATGGGCTACCTATGGGTGTCAAAAGTAATGCTTCAGCCCATAGGGATCCCCTGGAACTCCAATGCCCTAGGTACCATATACTAGGAACTTATAAGGGGTGACCAGTATGCCAATTTAGAGTGAAATACTGGGTTACCAGAGAGAGCATAAGCACTGGGTTCCTGGTGAGCAGGACTCCAGTGACACAGTCAAGCATACTTTCAAAAACAGTGAAACATACTGACAAGCAGGCCAAAAAAACCATAAGCACTGTGGTCCTGGCTAGCAGGCTCCTAGTGACACAATCAAAACACACTGACATCAGGCAGAAATTGGGGGTTACATGCCAAAAAGAGGGGACTTTCCTACAGGTGTGCAAACTGATGCTTCAGAGCATGGTATAGTAGCAGTGTTATCACAGCTAAATGAAGAGGGCCTAATCCCGCACAACCTCGCTGAGATCAGAGCGTTGCGGCCTGCAGCCCTGAGACATCATCGCGACCCCACGAGGACCCCGCAGCATCATGACATCGCCGGACGTTGGCCCTCATTACATCCCTGGCGGTAAATCCCACTTACTGTTGTGCAGAAGACCGCCAACATACCGCTGCAGCCGCGAAATTCCGCTGCAGGTATTACGACCCACAGCCCGGAATCCGCCACAATACAGACACCCACACAAGTCCGCCACACCAAAGGTCAGTGATAAACTGGTGATAACAAAACTGACACCGTCACGCCAACAGGAATACGCCCACAGTATCACGACCCACGAATCAACGCGCGGTCTTTCAACCACGGTAATCCATTGGCAGTACACACCGCCACGCTCAAAATACACACACATATACAAAACACAACCACATTGGACAATTTGAAATACACACACCTGATACACATACACACACCACACCCACACACCCAATCCAATATAAAGCACACACCCAAATCACCCACAAACCCTTACTACCAGAATTTTGAAACCACGCCAGAGAGAGACACTACCTAAAACAACACCAGCATCCACAGACACACAACACCATCACTTACACAACATCAACGCACCTCAAACAACACACACTAACACACCCCCTCACATCACAACAGACACCACCTCACATATCACCCACACCACATCATGGCACCTCAACGACACCCCAGGTTTTCTGAGGAGGAGCTCAGGGTCATGGTGGGGGAAATCGTCCGGGTAGAGTCACAGCTATTCGGATCACAGGTGCAGCAGACATCCATTGCAAGGACGATGGAGCTATGGTGCAGAATTGTCGACAGGGTCAACGCAGTGGGACAGCATCCAAGAACTAGGGATGACATCAGAAAGAGGTGGAGCGACCTACGGGGGAAGGTGCGTTTTGTGGTCTCCAGATACCAGATTGCTGTACAGAGGACAGGCGGTGGACCCCCACCTCCTCCCCCACAACTAACAACATGGGAGGAGCAAGTCTTGGCAATACTGCATCCTGAGGGCCTCACAGGAGTAGCAGGAGGACTGGACTCTGGTAAGTCAAATCTTTACTACCTAATCCCCCCCACCCCACCTGCATGCCATCACACACTCCCACCCTCAAGCTCACACCCATAACCCCAACAACCCACAGATACCCCACCAACACAACCCACACATCCCAAAACCAAGCCCTGCATGTGACACCAATGCATGGACACCCATCACCCAAGCATGTCCACTACAGAGACTCACTCATGCCCCAAAATCACCAATCACACAAGGACCAAGCCAATAATGCAAGCACTGGAGTAGAGGGTCAACCACCAATTGCACACGATGGCACACACAGATTCAATAATTATGCATTTACACCCCAACAGGACCCCTACCCAACGTCACTGGACAGGAGGTGCCAGACATATCCAGTCCCCCCCACAGAAGAGGCCCACAGTGATGATAGCAGCTCTGCACAACTGGATCAAGATGACCAGCCCGGCCCATCTGGGACCTTGGGACAGTAGGTTCCCCTGACACTGTCACAAGCCACCACAGAACCTTCCCCTCAGGAAACACCAGCACAGCACCCACCGCGCAGGCCCATCCCTCTGTCCCCAGGACACGTCAATCAGCAGTGTGTCCACCACTACAGGGAACCCAGGCCTGTGAGGCAGCAGCAGCTAGGGCTGGCTGGAAAACCTCAGAAGGCTGGTATGGCAGTACTGGAGGCCCAAAGCAGAGCCCCCAGAGTGCATGGAATTGTGCAACCACTACTAGAATCAGTATTGGGGTACAATTCCCAGTTGTTAGACACCTTACATGGCCATATTCGGAATAACCATTGTGAAGCTGGACATAGGTATTGAACTATGTCCAGTGCACACGTAAAATGGCGTCCCCTAACTCACAAAGTCCAGGAAAATGGTCCTGGACGATGTGGGGCACCAATGCTAGTGCAGTGGTGCCCTCGCACACAGGTACTTTTCACCCAGCCTTCCGGGTTGGAAGGTCTGACATAGAGACGACTTATAAGTGACCTGGTGCAGTGAGAATGGCTGTGAAAGGGTGCATGCACCATTTCACACAGGCTGAAATGGCAGTCCTGCAGAAGAGAAGCCTTTGCATGGGCTACCTATGGGTGTCAAAAGTAATGCTTCAGCCCATAGGGATCCCCTGGAACTCCAATACCCTAGGTACCATATACTAGGAACTTATAAGGGGTGACCAGTATGCCAATTTAGAGTGAAATACTGGGTTACCAGAGAGAGCATAAGCACTGGGGTCCTGGTGAGCAGGACTCGAGTAACACAGTCAAGCATACTTTCAAAAACAGTGAAACATACTGACAAGCAGGCCAAAAAAACCATAAGCACTGTGGTCCTGGCTAGCAGGCTCCTAGTGACACAATCAAAACACACTGACATCAGGCAGAAATTGGGGGTTACATGCCAAAAAGAGGGGACTTTCCTACAGGTGTGCAAACTGATGCTTCAGAGCATGGTATAGTAGCAGTGTTATCACAGCTAAATGAAGAGGGCCTAATCCCGCACAACCTCGCTGAGATCAGAGCGTTGCGGCCTGCAGCCCTGAGACATCATCGCGACCCCACGAGGACCCCGCAGCATCATGACATTGCCGGACGTTGGCCCTCATTACATCCCTGGCGGTAAATCCCACTTACCGTTGTGCAGAAGACCGCCAACATACCGCTGCGGCCGCGAAATTCCGCTGCAGGTATTACGACCCACAGCCCGGAATCCGCCACAATACAGACACCCACACAAGTCCGCCACACCAAAGGTCAGTGATAAACTGGTGATAACAAAACTGACACCGTCACGCCAACAGGAATATGCCCACAGTATCACGACCCACGAATCAACGCGCGGTCTTTCAACCACGGTAATCCATTGGCAGTACACACCGCCACGCTCAAAATACACACACATATACAAAACACAACCACATTGGACAATTTGAAATACACACAGCTGATACAGATACACACACCACACCCACACACCCAATCCAATATAAAGCACACACCCAAATCACCCACAAACCCTTACTACCAGAATTTTGAAACCACGCCAGAGAGAGACACTACCTAAAACAACACCAGCATCCATAGACACACAACACCATCACTTACACAACATCAACGCACCTCAAACAGCACACACTAACACACCCCCTCACATCACAACAGACACCACCTCACACATCACCCACACCACATCATGGCACCTCAACGACACCCCAGGTTTTCTGAGGAGGAGCTCAGGGTCATGGTGGAGGAAATCGTCCGGGTAGAGCCACAGCTATTCGGATCACAGGTGCAGCAGACATCCATTGCAAGGACGATGGAGCTATGGTGCAGAATTGTCAACAGGGTCAACGCAGTGGGACAGCATCCAAGAACTAGGGATGACATCAGAAAGAGGTGGAGCGACCTACGGGGGAAGGTGCGTTTTGTGGTCTCCAGATATCAGATTGCTGTACAGAGGACAGGCGGTGGACCCCCACCTCCTCCCCCACAACTAACAACATGGGAGGAGCAAGTCTTGGCAATACTGCATCCTGAGGGCATCACAGGAGTAGCAGGCGGACTGGACTCTGGTAAGTCAAATCTTTACTACCTTATCCCCCCACCCCACCTGCATGCCATCACACACTCCCACCCTCAAGCTCACACCCATAACCCCAACAACCCACAGATACCCCACCAACACAACCCACACATCCCAAAATCAAGCCCTGCATGTGACACCAATGCATGGACACCCATCACCCAAGCATGTCCACTACAGAGACTCACTCATGCCCCAAAATCACCAATCACACAAGGACCAAGCCAATAATGCAAGCACTGGAGTAGAGGGTCAACCACCAATTGCACACGATGGCACACACAGATTCAATAATTATGCACTTACACCCCAACAGGACCCCTACCCAACGTCACTGGACAGGAGGTGCCAGACATATCCAGTCCCCCCACAGAAGAGGCCCATAGTGATGATAGCAGCTCTGCACAACTGGATCAAGTTGACCAGCCCGGCCCATCTGGGACCTCGGGACAGTAGGTTCCCCTGACACTGTCACAAGCCACCACAGAGCCTTCCCCTCAGGAAACACCAGCACAGCACCCACCGAGCAGGCCCATCCCTCTGTCCCCAGGACACGTCAATCAGCAGTGTGTCCACCACTACAGGGAACCCAGGCCTGTGAGGCAGCAGCAGCTAGGGCTGGCTGGAAAACCTCAGAAGGCTGGTATGGCAGTACTGGAGGCCCAAAGCAGAGCCCCCAGAGTGCATGGAATTGTGCAACCACTACTAGAATCAGTATTGGGGTACAATTCCCAGTTGTTAGACACCTTACATGGCCATATTCGGAATTACCATTGTGAAGCTGGACATAGGTATTGAACTATGTCCAGTGCACACGTAAAATGGCGTCCCCTCACTCACAAAGTCCAGGAAAATGGTCCTGGACGATGTGGGGCACCAATGCTAGTGCAGTGGTGCCCTCGCACACAGGTACTTTTCACCCAGCCTTCCGGGTTGGAAGGTCTGACATAGAGACGACTTATAAGTGACCTGGTGCAGTGAGAATGGCTGTGAAAGGGTGCATGCACCATTTCACACAGGCTGAAATGGCAGTCCTGCAGAAGAGAAGCCTTTGCATGGGCTACCTATGGGTGCCAAAAGTAATGCTTCAGCAAATAGGGATCCCCTGGAACTCCAATGCCCTAGGTACCATATACTAGGAACTTATAAGGGTTGACCAGTATGCCAATTTAGAGTGAAATACTGGGTTACCAGAGAGAGCATAAGCACTGGGGTCCTGGTGAGCAGGACTCCAGTGACACAGTCAAGCATACTTTCAAAAACAGTGAAACATACTGACAAGCAGGCCAAAAAAAACATAAGCACTGTGGTCCTGGCTAGCAGGCTCCTAGTGACACAATCAAAACACACTGACATCAGGCAGAAATTGGGGGTTACATGCCAAAAAGAGGGGACTTTACTACAGGTGTGCAAACTGATGCTTCAGAGCATGGTATAGTAGCAGTGTTATCACAGATAAATGAAGAGGGCCTAATCCCGCACAACCTCGCTGAGATCAGAGCGTTGCGGCCTGCAGCCCTGAGACATCATCGCGACCCCACGAGGACCCCGCAGCATCATGACATCGTCGGACGTTGGCCCTCATTACATCCCTGGCGGTAAATCCCACTTACCGTTGTGCAGAAGACCGCCAACATACCGCTGCGGCCGCGAAATTCCGCTGCAGGTATTACGACCCACAGCCCGGAATCCGCCACAATACAGACACCCACACAAGTCCGCCACACCAAAGGTCAGTGATAAACTGGTGATAACAAAACTGACACCGTCACGCCAACAGGAATACGCCCACAGTATCACGACCCACGAATCAACGCGTGGTCTTTCAACCACGGTAATCCATTGGCAGTACACACCGCCACGCTCAAAATACACACACATATACAAAACACAACCACATTGGACAATTTGAAATACACACACCTGATACACATACACACACCACACCCACACACCCAATCCAATATAAAGCACACACCCAAATCACCCACAAACCCTTACTACCAGAATTTTGAAACCACGCCAGAGAGAGACACTACCTAAAACAACACCAGCATCCACAGACACACAACACCATCACTTACACAACATCATCGCACCTCAAACAACACACACTAACACACCCCCTCACATCACAACAGACACCACCTCACACATCACCCACACCACATCATGGCACCTCAACGACACCCCAGATTTTCTGAGGAGGAGCTCAGGGTCATGGTGGGGGAAATCGTCCGGGTAGAGTCACAGTTATTCGGATCACAGGTGCAGCAGACATCCATTGCAAGGACGATGGAGCTATGGTGCAGAATTGTCGACAGGGTCAACGCAGTGGGACAGCATCCAAGAACTAGGGATGACATCAGAAAGAGGTGGAGCGACCTACGGGGGAAGGTGCGTTTTGTGGTCTCCAGATACCAGATTGCTGTACAGAGGACAGGCGGTGGACCCCCACCTCCTCCCCCACAACTAACAACATGAGAGGAGCAAGTCTTGGCAATACTGCATCCTGAGGGCCTCACAGGAGTAGCAGGAGGACTGGACTCTGGTAAGTCAAATCTTTACTACCTTATCCCCCCCACCCCACCTGCATGCCATCACACACTCCCACCCTCAAGCTCACACCCATAACCCCAACAACCCACAGATACCCCACCAACACAACCCACACATCCCAAAACCAAGCCCTGCATGTGACACCAATGCTTGGACACCCATCACCCAAGCATGTCCACTACAGAGACTCACTCATGCCCCAAAATCAGCAATCACACAAGGACCAAGCCAATAATGCAAGCACTGGAGTAGAGGGTCAACCACCAATTGCACACGATGGCACACACAGATTCAATAATTATGCATCTACACCCCAACAGGACCCCTACCCAACGTCACTGGACAGGAGGTGCCAGACATATCCAGTCCCCCCACAGAAGAGGCCCACAGTGATGATAGCAGCTCTGCACAACTGGATCAAGATGACCAGCCCGGCCCATCTGGGACCTTGGGACAGTAGGTTCCCCTGACACTGTCACAAGCCACCACAGAACCTTCCCCTCAGGAAACACCAGCACAGCACCCACCGCGCAGGCCCATCCCTCTGTCCCCAGGACACGTCAATCAGCAGTGTGTCCACCACTACAGGGAACCCAGGCCTGTGAGGCAGCAGCAGCTAGGGCTGGCTGGAAAACCTCAGAAGGCTGGTATGGCAGTACTGGAGGCCCAAAGCAGAGCCCCCAGAGTGCATGGAATTGTGCAACCACTACTAGAATCAGTATTGGGGTACAATTCCCAGTTGTTAGACACCTTACATGGCCATATTCGGAATAACCATTGTGAAGCTGGACATAGGTATTGAACTATGTCCAGTGCACACGTAAAATGGCGTCCCCTCACTCACAAAGTCCAGGAAAATGGTCCTGGACGATGTGGGGCACCAATGCTAGTGCAGTGGTGCCCTCGCACACAGGTACTTTTCACCCAGCCTTCCGGGTTGGAAGGTCTGACATAGAGACGACTTATAAGTGACCTGGTGCAGTGAGAATGGCTGTGAAAGGGTGGATGCACCATTTCACACAGGCTGAAATGGCAGTCCTGCAGAAGAGAAGCCTTTGCATGGGCTACCTATGGGTGTCAAAAGTAATGCTTCAGCCCATAGGGATCCCCTGGAACTCCAATGCCCTAGGTACCATATACTAGGAACTTATAAGGGTTGACCAGTATGCCAATTTAGAGTGAAATACTGGGTTACCAGAGAGAGCATAAGCACTGGGGTCCTGGTGAGCAGGACTCCAGTGACACAGTCAAGCATACTTTCAAAAACAGTGAAACATACTGACAAGCAGGCCAAAAAAACCATAAGCACTGTGGTCCTGGCTAGCAGGCTCCTAGTGACACAATCAAAACACACTGACATCAGGCAGAAATTGGGGGTTACATGCCAAAAAGAGGGGACTTTCCTACAGGTGTGCAAACTGATGCTTCAGAGCATGGTATAGTAGCAGTGTTATCACAGCTAAATGAAGAGGGCCTAATCCCGCACAACCTCGCTGAGATCAGAGCGTTGCGGCCTGCAGCCCTGAGACATCATCGCGACCCCACGAGGACCCCGCAGCATCATGACATCGCCGGACGTTGGCCCTCATTACATCCCTGGCGGTAAATCCCACTTACCGTTGTGCAGAAGACCGCCAACATACCGCTGCGGCCGCAAAATTCCGCTGCAGGTATTACGACCCACAGCCCGGAATCCGCCACAATACAGACACCCACACAAGTCCGCCACACCAAAGGTCAGTGATAAACTGGTGATAACAAAACTGACATCGTCACGCCAACAGGAATACGCCCACAGTATCACGACCCACGAATCAACGCGCGGTCTTTCAACCACTGTAATCCATTGGCAGTACACACCGCCACGCTCAAAATACACACACATATACAAAACACAACCACATTGGACAATTTGAAATACACACACCTGATACACATACACACACCACACCCACACACCCAATCCAATATAAAGCACACACCCAAATCACCCACAAACCCTTACTACCAGAATTTTGAAACCACGCCAGAGAGAGACACTACCTAAAACAACACCAGCATCCACAGACACAAAACACCATCACTTACACAACATCAACGCACCTCAAACAACACACACTAACACACCCCCTCACATCACAACAGACACCACCTCACACATCACCCACACCACATCATGGCACCTCAACGACACCCCAGGTTTTCTGAGGAGGAGCTCAGGGTCATGGTGGAGGAAATCGTCCGGGTAGAGCCACAGCTATTCGGATCACAGGTGCAGCAGACATCCATTGCAAGGACGATGGAGCTATGGTGCAGAATTGTCGACAGGGTCAACGCAGTGGGACAGCATCCAAGAACTAGGGATGACATCAGAAAGAGGTGGAGCGACCTACGGGGGAAGGTGCGTTTTGTGGTCTCCAGATACCAGATTGCTGTACAGAGGACAGGCGGTGGACCCCCACCTCCTCCCCCACAACTAACAACATGGGAGGAGCAAGTCTTGGCAATACTGCATCCTGAGGGCCTCACAGGAGTAGCAGGAGGACTGGACTCTGGTAAGTCAAATCTTTACTACCTTATCCCCCCCACCCCACCTGCATGCCATCACACACTCCCACCCTCAAGCTCACACCCATAACCCCAACAACCCACAGATACCCCACCAACACAACCCACACATCCCAAAACCAAGCCCTGCATGTGACACCAATGCATGGACACCCATCACCCAAGCATGTCCACTACAGAGACTCACTCATGCCCCAAAATCACCAATCACACAAGGACCAAGCCAATAATGCAAGCACTGGAGTAGAGGGTCAACCACCAATTGCACACGATGGCACACACAGATTTAATAATTATGCATTTACACCCCAACAGGACCCCTACCCAACGTCACTGGACAGGAGGTGCCAGACATATCCAGTCCCCCCACAGAAGAGGCCCACAGTGATGATAGCAGCTCTGCACAACTGGATCAAGATGACCAGCCCGGCCCATCTGGGACCTCGGGACAGTAGGTTCCCCTGACACTGTCACAAGCCACCACAGAGCCTTCCCCTCAGGAAACACCAGCACAGCACCCACCGAGCAGGCCCATCCCTCTGTCCCCAGTACACGTCAATCAGCAGTGTGTCCACCACTACAGGGAACCCAGGCCTGTGAGGCAGCAGCAGCTAGGGCTGGCTGGAAAACCTCAGAAGGCTGGTATGGCAGTACTGGAGGCCCAAAGCAGAGCCCCCAGAGTGCATGGAATTGTGCAACCACTACTAGAATCAGTATTGGGGTACAATTCCCAGTTGTTAGACATCTTACATGGCCATATTCGGAATTACCATTGTGAAGCTGGACATAGGTATTGAACTATGTCCAGTGCACACGTAAAATGGCGTCCCCTCACTCACAAAGTCCAGGAAAATGGTCCTGGACGATGTGGGGCACCAATGCTAGTGCAGTGGTGCCCTCGCACACAGGTACTTTTCACCCAGCCTTCCGGTTTGGAAGGTCTGACATAGAGACGACTTATAAGTGACCTGGTGCAGTGAGAATGGCTGTGAAAGGGTGCATGCACCATTTCACACAGGCTGAAATGGCAGTCCTGCAGAAGAGAAGCCTTTGCATGGGCTACCTATGGGTGTCAAAAGTAATGCTTCAGCCCATAGGGATCCCCTGGAACTCCAATGCCCTAGGTACCATATACTAGGAACTTATAAGGGGTGACCAGTATGCCAATTTAGAGTGAAATACTGGGTTACCAGAGAGAGCATAAGCACTGGGGTCCTGGTGAGCAGGACTCCAGTGACACAGTAAAGCATACTTTCAAAAACAGTGAAACATACTGACAAGCAGGCCAAAAAAAACATAAGCACTGTGGTCCTGGCTAGCAGGCTCCTAGTGACACAATCAAAACACACTGACATCAGGCAGAAATTGGGGGTTACATGCCAAAAAGAGGGGACTTTCCTACAGGTGTGCAAACTGATGCTTCAGAGCATGGTATAGTAGCAGTGTTATCACAGCTAAATGAAGAGGGCCTAATCCCGCACAAACTCGCTGAGATCAGAGCGTTGCGGCCTGCAGCCCTGAGACATCATCGCCACCCCACGAGGACCCCGCAGCATCATGACATCGCCGGACGTTGGCCTTCATTACATCCCTGGCGGTAAATCCCACTTACCGTTGTGCAGAAGACCGCCAACATACTGCTGCGGCCGCGAAAGTCCGCTGCAGGTATTACGACCCACAGCCCGGAATCCGCCACAATACAGACACCCACACAAGTCCGCCACACCAAAGGTCAGTGATAAACTGGTGATAACAAAACTGACACCGTCACACCAACAGGAATACGCCCACAGTATCACGACCCACGAATCAACGTGCGGTCTTTCAACCACGGTAATCCATTGGCAGTACACACCGCCACGCTCAAAATACACACACATATACAAAACACAACCACATTGGACAATTTGAAATACACACACCTGATACACATACACACACCACACCCACACACCCAATCCAATATAAAGCACACACCCAAATCACCCACAAACCCTTACTACCAGAATTTTGAAACCACGCCAGAGAGAGACACTACCTAAAACAACACCAGCAACCACAGACACACAACACCATCACTTACACAACATCAACGCACCTCAAACAACAGACACTAACACACCCCCTCACATCACAACAGACACCACCTCACACATCACCCACATCACATCATGGCACCTCAACAACACCCCAGGTTTTCTGAGGAGGAGCTCAGGGTCATGGTGGAGGAAATCGTCTGGGTAGAGCCACAGCTATTCGGATCACAGGTGCAGCAGACATCCATTGCAAGGACGATGGAGCTATGGTGCAGAATTGTCAACAGGGTCAACGCAGTGGGACAGCATCCAAGAACTAGGGATGACATCAGAAAGAGGTGGAGCGACCTACGGGGGAAAGTGCGTTTTGTGGTCTCCAGATACCAGATTGCTGTACAGAGGACAGGCGGTGGACCCCCGCCTCCTCCCCCACAACTAACAACATGGGAGGAGCAAGTCTTGGCAATACTGCATCCTGAGGGCCTCACAGGAGTAGCAGGAGGACTGGACTCTGGTAAGTCAAATCTTTACTACCTTATCCCCCCCACCCCACCTGCATGCCATCACACACTCCCACCCTCAAGCTCACACCCATAACCCCAACAACCCACAGATACCCCACCAACACAACCCACACATCCCAAAACCAAGCCCTGTATGTGACACCAATGCATGGACACCCATCACCCAAGCATGTCCACTACAGAGACTCACTCATGCCCCAAAATCAGCAATCACACAAGGACCAAGCCAATAATGCAAGCACTGGAGTAGAGGGTCAACCACCAATTGCACACGATGGCACACACAGATTCAATAATTATGCATCTACACCCCAACAGGACCCCTACCCAACGTCACTGGACAGGAGGTGCCAGACATATCCAGTCCCCCCACAGAAGAGGCCCACTGTGATGATAGCAGCTCTGCACAACTGGATCAAGATGACCAGCCCGGCCCATCTGGGACCTCGGGACAGTAGCTTCCCCTGACACTGTCACAAGCCACCACAGAGCCTTCCCCTCAGGAAACACCAGCACAGCACACACCGAGCAGGCCCATCCCTCTGTCCCCAGGACACGTCAATCAGCAGTGTGTCCACCACTACAGGGAACCCAGGCAAACCCACCAACCCAAGAAAATCAGGGACCTGGGGGCAGTGGGCACATGGTTCAGGGGATAGAGGCACAGGATAACAGGGAAACTGGGAGGACTGCTGTGCGACAGGGTGAGGACAGGCCCAGGGAACCCACTCTCCACGAGGCACTCTCCAACATCATGGGTGCTTACCATCATTCCCAGGAGACGATGGCAACGGTACTGGCCAAGTTTCAGGCGACCCAGTGGCTGCAAGAGGAACACTACCTTGGGATCAGGGAGGACTTGAAGTCCATTAACACCACCCTGGTCACCATTGCAGGGGTGCAGGCAGACCTGGCCAACACCAGGAGGGACACAGTGGCACAACAAGGGGCCCCTGACACTAGCCTGGATGATGAACAGCCCTCCACCTCCGCCGGTGCTAGTGGACAGGAGGCACCGCCACAGGAACAACAGGACACCAGCACCCCACCCCCTGCAGATGGAGAACCACCCTGCAAACGGTCCATGAGATCCAGGAACAAGACAGAGACCATTGCCAGACCCCAGCCAGGAAATAAGAACCCCCTGAATGTAACCCTTCTGTCCCAATTTGACACCCTGTCATCCTTAAACTGCCATTGCTCCACTTCCTATGCCCCTTTGGACAATGCAACTGTGAAACAAATAGACTGGACTCTGCCATAGACATTCCTCCACCATCCCCCCAGCCCATTTTACAACCCCCTCCACTTATTAACACAGGAATAAACACACTTTAATCACAAAACAATCTGGAGTCAGTCTGTGCTTTCACAAATGTGTAATTGCAATATCTATGGAATATAGCAATGTCAATTTACTTGTTCACATACCAATGTTACACAGCTGTAGGCCAGCAGTAAACATAGCAGAGGGCACAAAGTGGAGCCCAAATCTGTGAAATGGAAAGTCAAAGTGACAAGTCAGGGTCCATACACTAAATTAAAATGACACACTTATGCTAGTTCCAACAATAGAATGAGATGTGGGAAGCAGTGGCATCTTCTTACCTGTGTCTCACTGGAAGTATTGCTTGATGATGTTGTTTCGGTTGTCGATATCCTCTTCTTCTCCCTCCTCTTCTTCACTGTCCACAGGCTCTACAGCTGTCACAAGACCACCATCTGGCCCATCCTCCTGCAGAAAAGGCACCTGGCGTCGCAAAGCCAGGTTGTGCAGCATACAGCAGGCCATGAATATCTGGCACACCTTCTTCGGTGAGTAGTATAGGGAGCCACCTGTCAGATGGAGGCAACGCAATCCGGCCTTCAGGAGGCCGAAGGTGCGTTCGATCACCCTCCTAGTTCGCCCATGTGCCTCATTGTAGCATTCCTCTGCCCTTGTCCTGGGATTCCTCACTGGGGTCAGTAGCCATGACAGGTTAGGGTAACCAGAGTCACCTGCAAATGTCGAGGGACAACTGTTAGACACACACTAACCCTTAGGGTCAGCCCCCTACCCAGAAACCTATGTCAACTGTATTGGGACCTTGCCCTCACCTATTAGCCACACGGTGCCTCTGGAGTTGGCCCATCACATAAGGGATGCTGCTATTCCTCAAAATGTAAGCGTCATGCACAGAGCCAGGATAATTGGCATTTACATGGGAGATGTACTGGACTGCCAAACACACCATCTGCACATTGATCGAATGGTAGCTCTTCCGGTTTCTGTACACCTGTTCATTTCTGAGGGGGGTACAAATGCCACATGTGTACCATCAATGACACCAATGATGCTGGGGATATGTCCCAGGGCATAGAAGTCACCTTTCACTGTGGGCAAATCCTCCACCTGAGGGAAAACGATGTAGCTGCGCATGTGTTTCAGCAGGGCAGACAACACTCTGGACAACACGTTAGAGAACATTGGCTGGAACATCCCTGATGCCATGGCCACTGTTGTTTGAAAAGACCCACTGGCCAGGAAATGGAGTACAGACAGGACCTGCACTAGAGGGGGGATTCGTGTGGGATGGCGGATAGCTGACATCAGGTCCGGCTCCAACTGGGCACACAGTTCTTGGATTGTTGCATGATCAAGTCTGTATGTGACCAGGATGTGTCTCTCTTCCATTGTCGACAGGTCCACCAGGGGTCTGTACACCTGAGGATGCCGCCGTCTCATCACCTGCCCCAGCGGACGTGCCCTATGGAGGAGAACAGCGAGCAGAGAGACATCCAGCACTGAGGTATCACAATGTCTTATTTTCAGAAACGTTATTAGTCTGCAATGTGCCGGTATCCTTCTATATTCCCGGCCTAGATAGGTGTGACGCAGTTAACATCCATCCCATATGGCCTCCTGAAATGGCGGCTACCTGACCTGTAAGGTGGGACAAGGGGATATAAGGTTACTGCGCTGGCGTTCTACACTGTCGCAGTGGGCGGTCTAAGACCGCGGCGCAATTCTGCATTGGTTAAAAGTGGGCCCTATGGGTCCCAGGAGGCAATAACGATGTACGCCGACGGTGACGGTACGCACCGCCGCGGACGTGACCGCCATTTTCTGTCTGCTCACTCACTTGATACCTGACCTTCAACAGGAGAGGACCTACACTGCAAGTGCCGCTGTGACCTCAGTCTGGAAGCGACGATGGCTCATGTGTCTGGGGAAAGGGCCCCTGCCTTCACTTCAGAGGAACTGGAGAAACTAGTGGATGGGGTCCTCCCCCAGAACACGCAACTGTACGGTCCTCCAGACAAACAGGTGAGTACACTGTGAGCATGCTGCATGGGCAATGCCTGTTTTCAGTGGTGTGGATGGAAGATAGGGGGGGGCTGAGGACTGCATGTGCGGATGGGGAGTGTGTGTGAGTCAGGGCAAGGGTGGGAACTGGGGGGCAATGAGTATGACGGTCCGGACGGGTAAGTAATTTTCTTTTACCCCTGTACCATTCCTCTAGGTCAGCGCCCACCAGAAGAAGGGAATTTGGCGTGACATCGCCAAGGACGTCCGGACCCTGGGGGTCTACCACAGACGGAGCACCCACTGCCGTAAAAGATGGGAGTACCTGCGCCGCTGGAGCAAGAAGACGGCAGAGGCCCAGCTGGGGATGGCCTCCCAACGTGGGAGGGGTGCCCGTCGCACCATGACCCCCCTGATGTTCCGGATCCTTGCGGTGGACTATCCGGAGTTGGATGGGTGCTTGAGGGCATCACAGCAGCCACAAGGGGGTGAGTACACTCTCATTCAGCTGACTCTGCGCGCATAACGAGGTGTCTGGGTGGGGGAGGTGGGCATTGGGTTCCCCTAGGCCAGGGCGAAGTTGGTAGGCAAGGTCCCTTATGAGGCAGGCTATGTGGCACCCCAACTTTGGGCCCCCAGTGGTAAGAGCCATCTATACCTAGTCAGGCTCCTGTGACTTCCAGGTGTGCAGCAATTGGTCTTAGGCCTCGTACCCCATGGTCAGCTGAAATTTCTAGTAACTGTTAGTGCATGGCGTAGTGTAGCGGGCTTCTCCATGTGTGTTGTGTCCGCCAACGGCAGTGGTGTTGCATGCACTGAACATGTCTTTCTTCTGTCTCCCCCCCCCCTTTTTGTGGTCTCCCTGTTCTTGTGTGCAATAGCATCATCAGGCAGAGGAGCATTGGCACCGGAGCAGGAGGGAGCTACAACCCACTTGGCCCTGGAGGGCGAAACAACAGAGTCTGAATCCACCAATGGGACGGAGGGCGAGGGGAGCTCCACGGCGGGGACAGGAGCAGACAGCAGTGACAGCGACTCCTCCTCTGATGGGAGCTCCCTTGCGGTGGCGGGCACCTCTGTGCCCACCGCATCAACAGGTACAGCTGCCACCCCCCCTACCAGCACTGCCCTCACAGCAGCCCATCAGCGTGTGTCCCGTGTCCGCTCACCCAGGAGGGTGGGCATCTCCTTCCCGCCAGGCACCTCCGGCCCTGCCCCAGTCAGCCCTGCTGCCCTCAGTGAGGAGGCTATTGACCTCCTGAGATCCCTCACTGTTGGGCCATCTACCATTGTGAATGCCATCCAGGGTGTAGAGAGGCATTTGCAACAAACAAATGCATGCCTGGAGGGCATTCATTCTGGGCAGGCAGCCAAACAGAGAGCATTTCAGGCTCTGGCCTCAGCACTGATGGCAGCCATTGTCCCTGTGTCCAGTCTCCCCCCTCCAACTTCCTCTACCCAGACCCAATCCCCTGTACCTCAGCCTATCCCAAGCACACCATCAGACCAGCATGCACACTCATCAACACACAAGAGTGGCTCAGGCAAACATAAGCACCACACATCCCACAGGCACTCACACAAGCACCATCCCCATGCAGACACAGCAACATCCACTGCCTCCACTGTGTCCCCCTCCTCCACGTCTTCTTCCTCCCTCCCTCTCTCGTCTCCACTCACACCTGCATGCACTACATCCTCAGCCACTGCCTCCATCACCAGCACGCCCATCACCACACACCGCTCACGTGCACTCACCACCCCCACTACCATGCACACATCCCCAGTGTCCTCTCCAGTGTGTCTGTGAGCCCTTCTCCCAAAGTACACAAACGCAGGCACACACTCACCCAACAGCCATCCACCTCACAACAGCCTCCGGCCCATGCACCTTCACCCAAATTCAGCAGACGTACACCTCCTACAACCACTACCTCTACCTCCACTCCCAAACCCCCTCCATCTTCCCGTCCCAGTGTGTCTAAGAAACTCTTCCTGGCTAACATTGACCTCTTCCCTACACCTCCCCCCCGTCCTTCCCCTAGGGCCAGGCTTTCCAGGTCTCAGCCCAGCACCTCAGCCACCAAATCCCCAGGAACAGTGGTGCCAGCAACTGCGGGGTCATGGAGTGCGCCACCAGGTGAAAAAGGTGCCCACATCCCGGAGAGAGAAGCCGAAAGTACCAGCCACCAAGGGCTCAGCAAAAACCAAAGGGGATAGTGGCAAGACAACTGCGGCACCATCAAAGCTGGGGAAGGGCCAAAAGCTGAAGAGCAGGTCAGGAGAGGGCATGGTGGCACCGACGGAGGGACCAGTGTCACACTTTCTGTCCACGACCATGCCAACCTGTACGGCTGCGAACACCGCTAGCTGTCCCGCCACCACAACTGCCACCACAACCGCCACCTGCACCGTCACCTGCACCACCCCCGGCACGTCTACAGCCTCAGCGACAGTCCCCAGCCTCTTTCCCAGTGTGCAGCCGTCCGAGGCTGCAGGAAATGTCCTGCTGTGTCCCTCTGCAGGTGCTGACCCATGCACCGCCACAGGCACCGCCGCAACAGACACCACCGCAAGCACCGCCACGACAGACACCGCCGCAAGCACGGCCACCGGCCCCGCGGTGTCCTCGGACACAGGCACCACAGCTGACATGGCTACCATCCCCAGTGGTCAGTTGTCTGAGGCTGGAGGAGAGTTCCTGGACCCTGGGCAGCTTCCATGAGGCATTTCTTCCATCACTGCTTACACCTGCAGGTGGAAGGAGCAGCCGCAGCACTATGGGGTATGTTGCTGCCTCCATGGCGTATCATACTACTTGAACCTCTCAAATCTCGTAGCAGGCACACCCAGGTGAGGGAATTGTACCGGCCACACTGCACGTGGCGCACTCTGGGCACCATGCCCCCTCCAGAACCAATGGAGAATGACATCCACTACCTCAGTCCTTGGCAGGAGGAAGCACTCTGGGCACCAGGCCCCCTCCAGAACCAGTGGAGACTGTTATCCACTTGAGAGACTGTGGTTTTGAACTCCCCAGGATAAAGCAGTGGGCATACCACCCACTGGAGAGACTTGAGAGACTGTGGCATTGCACTCCCCAGGATAAATCAGTGGGCAAACCACCTACTGGAGAGACTTGAGAGACTGTGGCTTTGCACTCCCCAGGATAAAGCAGTGGGCAAACCACCCACTGGAGAGACTTGAGAGACTGTGGCTTTGCACTCCCCAGGATACATCAATGGGCATGGAGCCCCCTCGTGCAGCAGTGGTGTCGTGCGTTCATCAGGCTGAGGTGCCCCCTGTCCCCCTCGCCCTGAGGTGGCTGTATATTTTCGATCTGATGCCCCAGCAGTGTTCTCTCCGTTTCGAGTCACGTATCATGTGTGGGCCTCGCCCATGCATTTTGGGCCCATAGGTCCACGGACAATTATTAGTACACTATCCGGACTTGTATAGCTGGTGTACATATTTGTATATACTGAATTTTGACTTTTGAATAATGGATTTTTCTTGATAACAATGGTTACAATCATTTCATTTTGTCCTTGCGTTCTTCCAGGGGGTGGGGTGGGGTATATGTAATGTTGCTGCATGTATTTGTGTCTGTTGTTGTTTGTGGTGTTAAGGGTGGGAGTGTTGCGTGTGTGTGTCACTCTGTTTCCTTCCCCCCGTGTTGAAGGTGCAATACTCACCGTGGTCGCCACCGCTGCCTTTCGTACTCCTGGTAGAAGAGGAGGTAAACAAACATGGTCAGTACGTGTAGTTCGGGCTCCATGGCGTCCTGGTTCCTCGTTGGGTGTCGAGAGGTGAGTGGTTTCCCTTCTGTGTACTGTTTCCGCTGTGCTTTTGATGTTGTTGGTTCTGCCCCGGAAAAGGTGGCGGATAGGCCTCTTGTAATACGGTGGGCGGTACTTTGTCTCCCGCCTGTCTGTTGGCGGTGACCGCTGCGCTGTTTGTTTCTACCGCCGTGGCGGTGGGAGTGTTAAAGTGGCTGGCTATGTTGGCGGTTTCCGCCACGGTCGTAATCCCATTTTTTTCCCGCCAACCTGTTTGCGGTATTACCGCTGTTTTAACACCGACCGCCAGGGTTGTAATGAGGGCCTTTGTATCTGCCGGAACCAAGGGACTGACACCTCGCAACCGACACCGCCTCACCTCCACCGCTCTGCAGTATGGACCTGACGCCTCTTCATGACACCTCTGCTCCTCTGCCCCGTAGCATGGGAACCCACGCCGCATCGGATCCAGCGATACCTCGCTCCCCACCTCCATGCACCAGCCTGTTTTCTACTTGTTACAAAGGTACTGTTCCTTGGGGTCCATACAACTCCATACACTGCACCAGTGGCATCACATTGTGGGAAACGACTCTGTCATGACGCTGCTTAATACTAACTTACAGCATTTTTGTGTTTTTAAGTGCTCAAATCATATTGTTAAGCGTGTATTGTGGATTTGTATCGTATTCAGTTTTGTTTATTTAGATAAAATATTTACTATTTTTCTAAACCTGTGTTATGTCATTTGGTAGTGATTCACTGTATTACTGTGTGTGTTGGTACAAATACTTTACACATTGCTTCTGAGTTAAGCCTGCCTGCTCGTGCCAAGCTGCCAATGGGGTAAGTGAGGGTTAACTGAGTGTGATTCTCCTTTACCCTGACTAGAGTGAGGGTCTTTGCTTGTACAGAGGGCAACCTGACTGCCAACCAAAGACCCTATTTCTAACAATGACTCTTTAGTATTTGCACATAAAATGATAACACTGTCCAATCTTTTTATGTGCGAAGACTCCACAATCATAAAGATATAACTCATAAAGCACCTTTGTGAATAGCAAACAATCGTACATCTCATAAAAGTGTACTTTTGCCTTTGTGAAGAAGGCCTATTGTTTTGGTATGTCTGGTTACATAAAAAAGAACTCCCTGTGGGGAAAATATTTGGGCCCATATTTATACTTTTTGACGCAAAACTGCGCTAACGCAGTTTTGCGTCAAAAAAATTAGCGCCGGCTAACGCCATTCTGAAGCGCCATGCGGGCGCCGTATTTATTGAATGACGTTAGCCGGTGTTAGCCGCCGGCGCCGTCTGGTGTGCGTTAAAAAAAACGACGTACACCAGGCAGCGCCGGCGTAGGGGAAAATGGAACTTGGGCGTCAAGAAATGGGGCAAGTCAGGTTGAGGCAATTTTTTCACCTCAACCCGATTTGCGCCATTTTTTTCCACTCCCAACCCCCATAGAAATGACTCCTGTCTTAGCAAAGACAGGAGTCATGCCCCCTTGCCCAATGGCCATGCCCAGGGGACTTCTGTCCCCTGGGCATGGTCATTGGGCATAGTGGCATGTAGGGGGGCACAAATCAGGCCCCCCTATGCCACAAAAAAAACAACTAAAAAAACACTTACGTGAACTTACCTTAATGTCCCTGGGATGGGTCCCTCCAGCCTTGGGTGTCGTCCTGGGGTGGGCAAGGGTGACAGGGGGTGTCCCTGGGGGCATGGGAGGGCACCTCTGGGCTCCTTCAGAGCCCACAGGTCCCTTAACGCCTGCCTTTTGCAGGCGCTAAAAAACGGCGCAAAAGCGGCAGTACGTCATTTTTTTTGACCCGCCCACTCCCGGGTGTGAATTTTGCCCGGGAGTATAAATCCGACGCACATGCCTCGGAGTCGATTTTTTAGACGTGAACGCCTACCTTGCATCTCATTAACGCAAAGTAGGTGTCCACGCAAAAAAATTACGCAAACTCCATGGACTTTGGCGCTAGACGCGTCTAACGCCAAAGTATAAATATGGAGTTAGTTTTGCGTCGAAATTGCGTCAAAAAAACCGACGCAATTCCGGCGCAAACGGAGTGTAAATATGCCCCTTGTTATTGATCTGAAAAGCCCTGACAACAGAAATCTCTTCTGAAGAAAAGCAAACATAGCAACATGGTCATTTCTGTGGCCAACTATTTCAGGAAATAAATCACTTGGACAAGATAAAAGAAAATCTAATACCGCCTTTACATTTTATAAAACAAAATATTTTGGGCTTAAAGGAATCTTTCAACAAATTCATTTTAGGGCCTTGAAAACCAGAAAATGTTTACCTACCTTTAACTAAGATATGACTAGTAGAAATCACTGATATGTAAGAATTCTCAGGTCTAAAAGCTTTGTAAGCTATGAAGTTGACAGCTTCTACTGGAGGAACCAACATGGGATCAATCTCTTGTTCCACACAGCAGCTAACCCAGGCTGCCCAGTGTTATTTATAGCCCGATTGAGTGGAAAGTGCTCAAATGTTGTTGCTAACTGACATTTCCTCTTTCAAAAGGTAAGAGCTATGTTACGCTGACCTAAACTCTTCCATAGCATTAGCTGAAGATGGCATTTAATGATCAGATCACGAGGGAGCCCTAAAGATCCATTAGAAGAAGAGGAAAGACAAGGAAAATCTACATACAACTCCAGAAGTTGAGGGAACTATACCCAGGACGGCCAAAATGGGGCCCTTATAATCACTGTGGATAAGTCCCTTCTGACATGCACTAGAGTTCTGCTTCTACTGCCTCCCACTTCCATGTCCATGACCCAACTGTAAAAGCAAGGAACCTTCTGATTGAGGTGCGAAGCAAAGAGATCCACTTCTATTGCACAGCAGAGATGAAGAATATTGTTGAAAACAATGGGATTCAGAGACCAATTGCTTCTGCTTTACAGGTACCTTGAAACACCTGGTAGATATTTCTCCTGAAGCAGAACTCCTTTCTCAAGACAATAGTGCCAAATTGCCTTTGCCAAATCTGCCAGCCCCTTGGATCTGACACTCGCTAGCTAGCTTGTTTACATACCGCATACAGCAGAAATGTTGTCCATTCTTGACTGAACATTTTACAGCAAGTGAACCTGCAAGCAACTCTAAGCAATTTATATGCACTTGTGTTTCAGTTTCTTTGAGCAATCATTTTCCTCCTGTGATAGTCTCTCTACACCTTGCTCCCTAACTGGAGTTGCTTGTGTCTGATTCTAACAGACTCTGCAGCCTGGCCAAACTCAGAATTTCCATTCCAGGTTTCCATCTGGGAGGGCAACAATTCCAATCCTCCCTTTGAGTCGCTGAAAGGGTGATTAATGATGAGTAAGGGAGGCCTTTGCTCGATACTGAAGAGGAGCTGGGATGATTGCTTGTGAGGATGTGGAGGACAACTCCACTATTCTCATCAGCCTTCTGAGGGAAAGCATTTTTAATTTGAAAAACAATCAAATACATCTCTTTCTTCATCAACTTCACTGAGTCTATCATGAATCGGAGAAACTGAATTGTTTGAGAGGGAACCAAACCTATTTCTTTAAGTTTTCACAAAACCTAATCCCTATAGAAGGCAAATTGCCCATTGGAATGAGTCTGAAAAAACTGCTGGGAATGTGCCATCAAAAAATATTGTCTAAATAAACTATTAGTCTGACCCCTACTATCTCAAAAAAGCTCCTGGTTTCAGGATATTCGTGAAACACAATGGAGCCGAAGAAAGACTGAAGGGGAGAGATCTGAATTGGAACCTTCCATTTTTGCATAGGAAATGAAGAAAACATCTGTATGAATAATGGATTAGGACTGAAAGATAAGAACATTGAGATCTCTTTTGGCTAACCACCTCCCAATTTATTAATAGCATCATAGACAATGTACTACTTCCATCTTAAAATGTCTGTATAGAATGGAAGTGTTCAGTAGTTTTAAATTTAGAAAGGGCTCAAAGCCTTTGTCAACTTTTCTGACTAGAAAGACATTGTTGGGAAATCCTGGGGAATGTAGTGTAATTTTCTCTCTGGCTCCTTTAAGCATCACACATTTTGAATGTCTTGCATTATTAACTGTCTATCTGGGAGTACCACTGGCAGGGAGTGAGCTAACTAAAGGGGTTGAGAATTAAATTCTATCTAGTAACCCTGCATAGGTTGCAAAATCTACAGATTAACCTCCCCTTGTGAAGAAATGGGGCCACTCAACAGCTCTAACCCTCACATATACATCCTCACACAATTTCCAGCCCCCATAGCCAGTGAATAAAACTCAGCCACAGGTAATTGTGACTTGTATGATAGCTTCAGATTGCTGGATAGATCTGCATTTTAAAAGTCTCAATCCATGGGCAGGGAAATGGTGGTCAAATAGTGAAGCCATTCCGGCGAACAAATATCACTGTTGCTAATATGCTAGGTGCTCATGCTAAACAGGATAATTTATACCTTCTTTATACCTTCTTGGTTTTGCAAAGTGATAGAGCTTCTGTGGTTTGCTGCTTAGTTGCTAGCCAGAATGATAAGAAAACAGTCAGTATGAATCAGCAGCGACATACATAACATCAAGTGGTAAAGTAAGAGAAAGGGTCCTGGGCACACATGGTGATCTATACTAGGGACTTACTAGCAAATCAAATATGCCAATCATGGATAAACCAATCACCAATACAATTCAGACAGCGAGCACTTGCACTTTAGCACTGGTCAGCAGTGGTAAAGTATCCAGAGTCCTAAAGCTAGCAAAAATGAAATTTGACACAGGTTCACAATAGGATGTGAGGGATGGTTGATAGGCGAGGGGTATAGCCCGACCCGCCTCACGGGGCCGCGGCGGTGAGTGGTGCCTGAATCACGGTGCACAAAACCCCTCCACCCCGCCGGGAGTCAGATGTAAGCGGGGCGGGCGGGCAACCAAGGTGGTGGCAGCAGCCCGTGCCGGATCCGGGTCTCAAGGTGAGACAGATGGGGGCGGGCCCCTGTCTGCTTACTGTGAAAGGGATGGCCATCCACCACACTGGAGTGGAGCAGGGACCCCCACCCTGTAGAAATAGCACCGGCTGCATGGTGCAGGGGGGTGGGTGACATTACCCAGTCTGCTCCCGAGAGGGACCAGCAGCCCTCTCAGCAAATTGACCATGAGGCAATCACTGGCAGGGGCCCAGATTTGGATGCAGTGCCCTGAAGCCTAGTGCTGGAGTATAGGCTAGGACAACACGCAACACTTGGGACCACAAAGGAGAGAGAAGAGGTGAACGGTGGGGCCGGACCTCTTCTCAATGACAGCACCACAGATCCACGAAGGCAATAACACCTGCCCAAGCTACCATTACAGTGCAAAACTGAGAGTACCCTGACCATTGCTAGAAGAAGATAGGCAAGGAGTGGGTACGCTGGTCTGCCCCCAGTGCCCAGTGGGAACATGACCAGTGAGCCAGGCTGGGGCATGGGACTGCCTCTCAAAAGCGAGAGTAAGAGACCCATGCTCATATGGGAAGAGGGGGCCAGACAGGAGCTCATCCTGGCTGTAGAAGGAACACCGAGCTCCCCTGCCAGCAGAAAGTGCGAATCCATCTTTACACACACCCAGAAGAAGGGATTGAGGTTCCTGGGCTTCCAGAGGGGTGGCTACAAACAGTCAATGTTCTCTGGAATGGGTACTGAGATGCTTACATAACTGTAGATAAGAAACACTGAGTGGCATTTGCAATGCATGGGATCTCCATGGTGGTGGGCATGTGACTCAGAGTGACATAGCGACAGAACAGAGATCCCAGAGCAGAGGTCCCCCATGTGTGTAGATGCTGAAACACCAAATGGTCTAAATCACGCTGGGTTCCATCCGCTACAGCAAGCGTCCCAATACAGACACAGACTCTGACACCTGCAACACCATGACAGGCGGTAGGGGTGCAAATACAGGTCACCAGCTTAAACTTGACAGATTTATCCACCAAAAGAGGCAGCTGGGACCCAAATACCAGAAGAACAGAAAGCCAAGACGAGGGCCATGACCCCAGAGGACAAAGCCATTTAATTGAAAGACATCATAACAGCAATACAGGGAGTGTGGGGAGCCTTTGAATCCAAGATCGACTCAGTCATATCAGAGGTGGCGCTGATAAGGGTGGATTTCCACAACCTCAGAGCCAGCGTGAAGGAAGCAGATGGTTCCTTAAAGGTGATCAAAGATGACTTGGCTTCACTCAAGGCGTAAGTACTCAGGGCCACTACGGCATCACCGGAAGCTAAGGTTGAGGACCCCGCTGCAATAATATTAGGATAATTGGGGTACTCAAGAAAACCAAAAGAGCGGTAGTAGACCGATTAGTGTAAGATTTGATCCTTAAACATTTGCTCAGCAAGGGCTCTTTAATTATTTCTCATTAGATCAAGCACACCGCACCCTGGGTGCGCCCTTCAAACCAGGTGCCCCCCCACACCCCATTATTGCAAGGATTTTCAACCACAGAGACCATGACATAATCCTTTAGACAGCAAGATGTGCTCCCTCCTACACATAGATAATGCACGCATGGCACTCTTTCCTGACTTTACAATCCAACTGCAGAAATGACACCGCAGCTTCCTGAAGGTCAAATGAGCCCTAAAGGAACGGGAACTCAAATATTCAATGCTCTATCCTGCACAGCTCCAAGCGATTGCCCAGGACACAACCCATTACTTCCCCTCCCCAGAGGACACATGGGACTGGCTGGAGGGCTGGCAAAAAGTCAGCAATCAGGGGTGCCGAGGGTGACGGATAAAGCAGCAACGAGAAGATAGAAGTTCAAGTCTGTGGGCCCAGCTAGGTATGGAACGCCGTGAAAATCCCACTTCACTGAATGGAAAAACCCAGCAAGAGACGACCCGGGAACAAAATTCCGACTGCATGGCATTTATAGACTGGAGCCGTTGCTAAAATATCATGGTCTGAGAAAGACGAGGTGTCCCCTTCTGGTCAGCGGCATAGATGTGTCCCAACAGCAGCAGACTGGAAGCCGCATCTTATAACAGAGAGTACCTTGGTAACACCGCCTAATTTAGGGGACTGGGGGTGAATAACAGAGTTTGTGGGCCACTCCCCCGTTTATTCCAGTATTTAGTTATGATTTAATGGGCGATAGGGACTCTGCATTTTTGGAGAGCCAGGAAGTTCAGGGCCCGTTCAGCAGGGAGGCAGGTAGGGGAGTTCATTTGGTTGGGAATTGTTATTGGTTTATTGCAGTTGTTATCTTTCAGACAAGTCAGTACAATGGACAGGGTGTAGAGAAGAGGTAAAAGTACCTGACACACTCCAGGGCCCTGGCGGCTCATACACTCAGATGTAGCAACACACATTGGGGCTTACACTCCTCAAACCAAACCACATGGTGACACGAACACTGCGTGTTCTCTCCTGAAGTGTTAACGGTCTTTGGGACAAAATCAAAAGAGGGATAGTCCTCCAGTACCTCAAATGACATTCCCCAGATGTGGCGCTCCTACATAAAACCCACCTTCTGGGAATAACTATCGGGCGCAAGATAGATGGGGATACAGAATGATGGTACATGCAGGCTACACTGCTGCCTCCAGGGGAACAGGCATCCTGGTAAAAAAGTCTCTCCCCCGAGACGTTGGGCACACTTGATCAGACAATCAGGGTAGATACGCTGCCCTCTCTGGGACCTGGGAGTGAGCAGTAATCAACAACCTAGCGTTATATATTCCACCAGAGCTCCACGAGGGTACACTCTCTGTATTGAAAACACTAGCACTGGGACTCCCTCAGGGAGAACTTATAGTGGAAAGAGACATTACCGCCACCCTAAATGACGGTAATGAGCAGCAACCCCCCAGACAGGCAGCCCCCTCTAAGCAACCATAGGCTGACTTTCTGGCCATGCAGGGCCACATAGACGTGTTGCGAATTTGCCATCCAAATGAGCTTCAATTTACATTCTGCTCCGTGGCTAATAGCAGTCTCTCCCGTATAGACTACCTACTCATGCCAGCCCAGCAAATGGCGTGAGTACCAAAGGCCTTCCACTGGGCACGAGGAATATCAGACTATTCCCCTCTATCGATGGTCTATGGCCCTCACCAGTCCAAAAGTCAGAGGCAGATGGTAATAAGTCCATTGGACCTTAAAGTGCCAAGAGTTAAAATGGCTCTGTTGACGGCAACTAAGCACTATTTTGAAGAAAATGCCCATTCCGTAGCTTCAGCCAAATGATGTGCGAAGCATATAAAACAGTGATCAAAGGAGTAGGACTTTCTGAGATGCTAGACCAAAAAAGAGAAAAATGGGCATAAGCAGAAACCCTGGAGAGGGAGATCGTTACATTAGAAGTAATCCCGCCTGATCAACAGGAGGCTGACATGACCCATAAGCTAATGCTCAAACTCAGCGTAGTGCGTGTTGCATTTGTAGGGAGTGGAAGCATTCCGAAGGAGCTAGTTCATACTCCTCTTGTAGTTCACCAAAGGTCTTGATGGCAGTGCGTGGCCAAAGGTCACCGATCCTTGATATGCCAATAAAATCCCACTTAGCGAACCCTGGGAGATCTCCCAGAGTGCCCAGTGTCTCAGAGTCCCAGAGCGGGGAGGCTTGGGTCAGGCTTCCGCTCCAACCCAGAGTTCTGTGTGTGGTGTGCCAGTACTTAATGGTCACTGACATGGTATGAGCTTGTGTGGCAATCGGGGGAGGAATATAGGGCCGCAGGTAACCCCAGGTTGGGGCAGCTTCCCGTCCATTTGTTAGGTGAGTTCATCTTGTGGTGTGTGCATCCAACAGTTGATCAATGTCAACTGTGCGGCACAATAGTATTCCTTTGTGCTGGGGAGGGTGATCCCCGTTCTATACAAGGGCCCATAAATTCGCTATCTACCCCTCTATAGTAGTGCAGGGGGACCTTATATGGGTGTTGTGGAGGACATTCAAGAAGTGTGGCAATGCCATCATTTTAAAGAGGGCAGCTCTTCCCAGTGCTGATAGTGGCAATGTTCTCCAGTGTTGTATATCTAGATTAAGTCACTCCAGGAGGGGGAACAAGTTGTGAGTGAAGTAGCTAGTGGGATCATTTGTTACATGTATGCCCAGGGCTCGAAAAATCTATTCGACCACTCGATATGGCGAGATTTATTTTTTTAAGTTGAGCTATTTTTAGATCCTACTCACCCTTTCTGGTGAGCCGACAAAGAACAGGTGTTGTGTGCAGTCAGAAACTGAATAAGCAGTTAAGATGCCTTTAAATCTTATTCTTTCCTATTTGCTCTGTGTTCAGAGACAGAGGTCAAAAGTCAGCTTGTCTTCTTACAATGCAAATACTTTTCCTTGTGACTGCAGAATTCCAGGATTTTGTAAGGTGAACTGTCCGACCTAAATGAAATGAAAGGCTGTTGGTATCAGGTTTTTCCTATCTCACAACATTTATATAACTAAGTCAAATTTACAAACATTTCAAAATATATGTCAGTAGCTGTGAAAGACCATTTTTTGTACTTCTATGTGATGAAAAAAATATTTTAGTAAGATGAAAAAAGGCAGAACAGTCTACATGGTGATGTGCAAATGATAAATGTTTTCTGAACCCAGTTTTCACAGATTATTGTTAATACATTATATAGTTTTATCAGTAAAGATGCAAATTAGTGGGAAGGTTTTTGGACATTTCTAGAAATTTACTGCCTGTAAATGACAGTGTGCTACCACATCATGCTTTAGTAATATATTTATTAAAAGTGAGTTTTTGCATGGACCATGTGCACCCTATATGTTGGCAAAATTTATTATACATGAGCAAACGTTTAGTGTATTTAATCAAACAAAAGAGGATTTTTTTTACAGCAGAAATGCTGAACTCCCATATTTGAAGGTTCACTCATATGTGAGAATAAAGAAAAAGGTGCTGTAAAATACAATATTTGCCTAGGATCGCACAATTTGAGACCCGTGTCCGGGTCAAGTACATTACAGTTAGGTCAATTAGATTATTCAAGATACTCGACCTGCTGGCCTAGTAACATTTTAATGATTTTTCGAGGCCTGATGCCGAAGTATTTAAAGCTGTCAGTTTTGGTTTTGACAGGGCACCCCCTGGGTAGGAGGGAGTATTCCATTTGATGATATAGAGTAACAACTTCGTCCAGTTGATTGCATACCCCAAATACTGCCCGAATAGGGTTGTTATATGCATTAAGCAATCCAGGGAGGCAGAAGGCTTCATGATGTACAGTTGTATATCATCTGCGTACAATGTTATTCTATCCTCCCAATTGCCGTCCCAGGCGATCCCTGTAACTAGGGGGACCATCTGCACCCACATCGCTAGCAGCTCGAGGGCCAAAGTGGGCAACCTTGCCATCTTCCCAGTCGAAGGGTGAACGTCTTTGACTGTGCTTCATTCATCACTACTTGAGCTTGTGGGGAGGAATAGAGGAGTCGCACCCATGATCTAAAATGGGGGGCCAAAGTGCATTTGTTCCAATACTGTGAATAGACATGGCCATTCAACAGTGTCGAAGGCCATTCAGGCATCCAGGGAAAGAATTGTGGAATAATCATGAAGAGATTCAGCCTGGGCTAGTATGCCATGTACTCTCCTGAGATTGAAGGCTGTGCTCCGTCGCAGCATAAATCTGGACTGGTCGGGGTGAATCAGTGTGGATATGATGGACAAGGCTGGAAGCCAATATCTTGCCCAATATCTTAACCTCAACATAATGCATGCATTGCGCCACTTTGTAAATATGGTGTGCGTAAAAAGCCACTTTAGCACCGCCTTAGCTTAAACAAATGATGCTACGGTGGCACTAGGGCCTCTTAAATCAGGCCCTTTGTTCTGCAGGCCTCACTTGGTTCTGTATTTAAGCCCATGCTCCACTGTTGTCTGCCTGGACTTGTGACTTTGTCAGAGTCCGATGCAACCAGATGGCCACAGCTGGCTCTGTGCTTTAAGGCACTATTTTCACTTAAATGTTTAAAATTGTATACTGTTTCTCCTGATTGGGTATTTTTGTTTTGGTCTCAAGTAATTATTACATTTTACGATTTTTTTCTAAATTGGGGTGCAATTTTCCTTTTGTTGCATTTTCAGGTTATCATTGTTTCAAGTGCGGCATAAATACTTTACACATAGCCTCTAAGTTAAACCTGACTGCTTTGTATCAAGCTGCCAGAGGGTTAAGCACACGTTAATTTGGGGTTGCTTGTGACTTCACCCTAACAAGAATTGTGGTTGCTGCTTGAGTAAGGTTTCACCCATTTCAACTAGTAACCCAATTTCCTACAGCCAACCAGACAAATTTTTATTGCTGGTTGCTCTGAGAAGATTAAGGTACATAGAAGGATGGTGATGGGGATGTATTGTCTTTCCATCCAGAAATATAATTTGGTCAGCGCATGTTGTTGCCAGTCACAAGTGCCCAAATGGCCTTGGTCAGGAATGTACAAATCTCCCACACTCTCTTACCATTATATTATGTCTTTCATACTAGTGGAAGGACAATCAAGACAAACATACAATGTGCAGCAAATACTCACATGTATCTTTGTTTCTCACAGGAATTTTCTGTCTACAATACACAACAGTTAAGAAAACATTAGACATGCCATACATTGTTTGGTAAGGAACTCCTCTTATGCAGAAAATAGTGATGTACAGCAAACAGTGAGGCTTTGCACACACATGTAATGGTGAAGGATCTCAGTAACGACTGGTACTACCATCTTTACCCTGCATTTTCCAGGATCCCAGAGAAAAGGAAAATAAGAACGCAATCATTTACTTATAGTCGACCTTTCTAAGGCCAGGATATTTGCTTTTATGGAAAATGTAGTATTTATTTGCAAACACAAAGTATATGTTGGATTTGGTTCAGGTTCACCTCCAGACTTTGTTCCTTCATTTTTCCTGTATTCTAAGCCCATCTTCATTGGTTTTTAGGACTCTGTGCACTTTATCACTGCTAACCAGTGCTAATTTGCTTGTGCTCTCTCCTTTAAACATGGTAAAATTAGCTATCCAATTGGCACATTAAATTGACCCACTAAAGTGGTACTACATGTACCGAAAGCCTGTAAATTAAATGTCACTAGTGGGCCCACCACACTTATTGTGCTATGCACTTAAGTAGCCCTTTTACACATGTCTCAAGCCTACCATTGCAGCCTGAATGCAATTTTAAATTGCCAACTCGATTTGTCAAAATAATCCCTTTGCTGAGCCTTAAAGTCCTGTTTTATTACATATCTGGCATAGAAAAGGGGTCATTGCTATTAAAGGTTGGACATGTACATTTAAGTTTTAGAAATCCTGGTACTGAAAAACTCCTAAATTCATTTTTCACCACAGTGAGGCTGACCTCTCACATAAAATAGCATTGGGTTGCCTTATTACATTTATTAAGAGCTAACGTTTGATTGGGAACAGGTGAACATTTTTCTTTGCTATTTAAGAAATTGTTATTTAAGCCCCTCTTTAATGGTAAAGTCGGATTTTAAGTTACAATTTTGAAATGCCACTTTTAGAAGCTGGCATTTTCCTGCCCTATCTGATGCCTGCAGCCAAATTCTGAGTCACATGACTGGGTGTAGTTGTCAGTTGGGCTTTGTTTGTTCCTTTCAGATAGCCACACAATAGAGGGATAAGGTGTGCCTGGATGGACCATCACTGGCAGGATGGCGGAGAAGAGCTGGGCACATCTCCACTTGCAAATTAATAGGCTAGGGGCTGCCTTCATACAAAGGACTTGTCACAACACCTTTGTTCATGTAGCCAGCCTGGACCCAGGGGAGGCAGGAAACTCTAAGCACTTCAAAGGAAACTCTCTAGAAACGTTCCCTACTTCAAAGAAGGCACCAGGTACAAATATAGGACCCTCAGTCCCACTCTTCAGTTCACTTTCTCGACCTGAAGAAAGATTTTCAGTGGTCTGCCTGTATCTATGGCCTTCTGTAAACATCAGAAGACTGCTTTGCTGCACCTGGAAGGAGTAATTTGCTGCTCAAGCCTACATAGCACTCTCAGGGGCCTGAACTGTGGCTTGAGCCCTTGGTAGACATGATAGCCTTAGGGTGGTCTTCCCTCCAACATTTTACCTACTTCTCTCCATTTTCTGAACTCATTTTTGCTGGCTTTAGGACTCTGTGGACTTTACCATTGCTAACCAGTGCTAAGGTGCTTGTGCTGTCTCCCCTAAAACACGGTAATACTGGCTCATACCTAATTAGCATATTTAATTTACTTATAAGTCCCTAGTAAAGTGCACCTCATGTGTCCAGGGCCTGTACATTAAATGCTACCATTTACTGATTGTGCCACCCACCTAAGCAGCCCCTTAACCATGCCTCGGGCCTGCCATTGCAGAGTACATTCATGCAGTTTTACACTGCCATTTCAACCTGGCAAGATAAACCTCTTGCCAGGCCTCAACCTTCCACTCCTGAGATAGGCCCTACGTGACCCACAGGGTAGAGTGCTATGTTTTTCAAAGGCAGGACATGTACTTTGAAGTTTTACATTCCAACTTTGTTTTTCAATACTGCAAGGCCTATCTGTTCCATAGGATAACATTGGGATTGCCTTATTACATCTCAAAAGTGTAATTCATAATCAAGAAGAGATAAGTTTGTTAAGTGTGGTGTCTCTGGGCTTGCAATTTAAATCACAACTGGTGAAGTCAGATTTTAAATTGTAGTTCTTTAAATGCCAATTGTAGAAAGTTGGCATTTTCTTTAACCCTTTAGTGCCTACTGCCTGTCTCCAATACACGTCTGGGGTGGGGTGACAGCTGGGCTTGTGCAGTTCTTCTAGACAGTCACACACAAAGGGAGCTCAGTGTGGCTAATAAGACATCAACATCCTGATGGGCCATCTAGGTAGGATGAGTGGGAGGGGCTGACTCACCTGAAAGGACAGTGTCCTGCCACAATCAAGGAGCTACATACTTCCATGTAGTGAGTCTGGAGCCAGGGCAGGAAGGGAAGGTTCTTAATGCACTTGGGTATAAGTATTGAACCTCTGACACCACCAGCTCAGTACACTTCTGGACCTGTGGATACTCAGACACAAAGAAGGACTGCTGTGCTTCTATAAGGACTGCCACTTTGTTGAGCTGCTACTCTGCTGGACTCCTGCTTTGCTGAGGTGACCTGCTGCCTGCTGCCAACTTGCCTGGGAATGAGAAGTACTGGACCTGAATATCTCCAACCCAGGACCAAAGTGAATCTAAGGGCTTGTTAGATTGCCTCCTGTTTCGAAGTCTCAGGGACATCACAGACTTCCCTTCTATCTACAAACTGCACCTGTTGTGGCACAGGCACTCACCTGAAATGCAGATTGTCTGCAAGGGTGATAACTGTTCTCCTGACCTACTGAGACACCTTTCTGTGCTGCTGATTCATACCAGGAGTCCTGCAGGTGTCCCAAAAGGGAAATGGATTTGGAAGAAAGAGAAATAAAACACCTCAATCCTTGCCACCAGATCCAGGCTTGTGTCCGGGTTTTCAGATAATGGAAGATTGTCAGCGTAACCTTTGGGGGGAACGGTTCTCTGAGATGCTTTTTTGAGATGGACAAAAAGAAGCAGAATATTAACACTGCTATGGGCCACAGGAAGACTGCCAACACAAACAACATACATTGGAACATGCACTGATCACTTTTGTAATAAACACATCCCATCCGGTAATCTCAGTGCATTTACCTGGTAATCTCAGCAACTCTTGATAGCTCTCTCCTCTCTTGGATTAGTGTGTGAAAATTAAAGGAATCTGAATGTCCCAAAACTGTTTAGGTAGTTCACCAAGTCTCTTGTGTTGATCTGACACTTTCTAAATAATTGGCGTATTAATCCACTGCACAAACGAGTAATACATTACCATATAGTGAAATAACAAACATCGGTATTCTCAGTACAGGGTTGTGAAAAAACAACTTGCAGATACAGAAACCCATGAACAATCGGAAGTCTGTGATGCCACACTTCACACTCACAAAACAAATCTTGTCATGGCCCCTGGGCTAGTAATGTGAAATTATCCTTATCAAGGCCCCTGTGCATTAAAAAAGGCTTTCAAAGTAGACAAGCACAAAAGAAGGCTTGCATGAGTTAAGTGTCAAAGTCTGCACCAACATGAAACAAAAGATAAATCCCACAAAACAACTCCCATGCAGAGGGCTTCCACCTAGCTGACAGATAAAAGTTTCTGCTCAGCTGGATCTCAGTGAAGCTTCTGCTGAAGGGAAGTTAGGAGGTCAGCAGGTGGGGCTGGAGGGAATTTTTGTGCTCTGAAGGCCTTCCCAGCAAGACAGGTAAGATAGGGAAGCAAAGTCATGCACGAGGCAAGAGTATTTCAAGCCCTCATGACTCATGCTTGAAAGCAAAAGGCAGTTGTTTCCTGAAGGCCTCAGGGGGGTGGGGTTGCCTGATAACCAGTAAACAACAAGTTTTTAAGGCACAAGGTACTTGACAAAACTTCATGGGATAAACAAAATAAAACAAACGCTGGTAGTAGCAAATATGTAAATACAGCCTTTGCACACAATGTAACAAGCACTGGCAAAATCATGTATCCACAGTTGTACAGTGAGATTACAGACAGCTTAGTGGCGCAATACACACATGGTTAAACAACGTCCCTGACGATGCTGGTAGATTAGGCAGAGTTTTTGGGGTGGTGTTAGGGCCCTGACAGACCCCCCCCACCAAAGCTCATTAGAGGGGGCAGGGTTTGGTCAGATTATGGAGATGGAACAGGTGAAGAAGGCGGGGAGCATGGATGGCAGAAGCGGGATCCCAGGAATTGTCCTCAGGTCTTTAACCTTTCCAGAAGAGTAGGTAATGTAAGACCCCCCAGATGCATTTGGAATTCAGGACCATGGTGACTTCAAACTCCCAGTGGGTATTAACCTTGATCCGAGGCAGGGATAGCATAGGGCGTGTGGTAATGGAGTAGGGGCGGAGAAGGGAGACGTGAAAACTGGTTATATTTTCATATCATTGGGTGATATCAGTTGCATAGCCACAGGGTTTATTAATCTGGAAATTGTGAAAGGGCCAAGAAAGCGTGGATTTTGTTTTTTGGACCCTGTCTTTTGTAGATTCTTGGTGGATAACCAGACCTGATCTTCTATCTGATATGTAGAGGCTGGTGTTCTAGGTTTATCTGAGAGCTTTTTAACTTGTGCCTGATAGCTTTTTAGACAGTGAGCATTGAGTTGAATGTTGTAAATTGTGGCATGATGTTCTTGGGACTGTCACTGTCACTGTTACTGAAGTGTCCACTACAGGGAGCATCCAAGGGTGGAGACCAAACAGGCAGTAGAAAGGAGATTTTCTGATAGCTGCAAGAATGCTATTATTATAAACAAACTCCATGAGAGGCAAGGTCTTATCTCACTCTGTGGACCAAATGGAGATCAGACATTTCAGAATCTGTTCTAATGATTAGTTGGTACATTCAGTCTGGCCGTCCATCTCTGGGTGATATGCAGAGGACAGACAAATGTCTATTCATAATGAGGAACAGAAACTTCGCCGGAAGTGAGAGATAAATTAAGGCCCACAGTTGAACACTAATGACAAGTGTACATTATGTAATCGCAGGATATGCTGTATGAACAGATCTGATAGTTCTCAGGCTGAAGGGAGTTTTTTCAGGGGTATAAAATAGCCCATTTTGGTCAGGTAATCTACCACTGCCCAAATAACAGAGTATTCATTATAAGGTGGGAGATCCGTAATTAGATCCATGATAATGGGATGTCATGGAGTTGGTGGGATTGGCATAGGTTTCAGATGACCAGTAAGAGAAGTATGCAGAGTTTTAGCTTGGATACAGGTAGGAGAGTTCTGGATTTAATCTTTGACATCTTGTGGAAAGGTAGACCACCAGAAATGTCGTTGACACAAGTCTAATGTCTTTTTCTCCCCGAGATGACCAGCAAGAATGGAATCATGTCCCCAATGTAATACAGTGCTCGTAGGTCTTGTGAGGTAACAAAAAGTTGGTCTGTGTGATAAGATAACCCCATGTATTTGGTGATGCAGAGAGGGTAAGAACCAGTGTCTTTTGCTGCACATAGTTGAGTAAGAAACCTGTGGGAAGAACATATAGCTACAATTCTGTCGGGTGAGATGATAGGTCTAGCATCTTCAATGTTTTGGTCAGGTGAAGAAAAACCCCATCTTGAAAGAATATATGCCTTTAGTTGGGCACTCCTTGGTCTGTTTTTGATGACGAAATCAAATTAATTGAAAAATAGTTGCCAGCAGAGATGTCGTGGAGTTAAGGTTTTAGTGGCTTGAAAAAATTGAAGGTTATGGTGATCGGTGTAAATGGTAACTGTGTGTCTTGCACTCAAAAGATGATGGTGCCATTCTTGAAATGCAAGCTTAATAGCTAAGATCTCTTGTTCTGCCACAGTGTAATTCAGTTCAGCTGGTAGCAGCTTCTTGGAGAAGAATGCTACCAGGTGAAATTGCCCAGACTCAGAATCTGAATGGGAGAGAACCCCACCCACCGTTACCTGGAATGCGTCCTCTTCTACTAAGAATTGCTGGGATGGATCAGGTTGGCGGAGGATTGGGGCATCTGTAAAGGCCTTTTTAAGTGACTGAAGCCTTTTTCTGTTTGAGAGTCCCAAAGAAAACAAAAACCTTGTTTCAGCAGGCGTGTGATTGGTGACACAACTGTAGAGAAGTGGGGGATAAAGAGCCTATAGAAATTAGCAAAGCCAGGAAAGCGATGGATTTCCTTGATTTATTGTGGGGCTTCCCAGTTTACAATGGCCTGTACCTTGGTTTTGTCCATAGCAATCCCACCAGAAGAAATGAGATATCCCCAAAATTCAATAGTTCTGGGGTTAAACACACACTTCTCTAATTTCACAAATAAGTGGCTTTTGCGTAATTTCTGGCTGCTCGTACATGAGGGGAAAAGATCAAAATGCAATCAATGTAAACAATTGCACAGATATCAAGGAACTCTTGTAGCACCTTTTAGTAAAAAATTGGAAGGCAGCGGGAGCATTACATAGAGCAAAGGGCATCACTTTGTATTCAAACAGCCCAAATTTGGTCCGGAGCGCTGTGTTCCATTCCATTCACCTCTCTAAAACACGGATCAAGTAGTAGGCCCCCTCTGGTCATGTTTGATGAAGATGGTGGAGCTCTGTACTTGATCTAATAAGACTGGCATTAGTGGGAGAGAGTCGCATTTTTTGATAGTTACCTTGTTAATTGCATGGTGATCTATGCAGGTGCGCAATTCACCATTCTTCTCAGGCACAAAAAACAAAGGCGACAATACTGGTGACGTAGAGTGACGGATAAAACCTTTGTCCGATAAATCATCAAGATAAGTGCAGAGGTGTTGGGTTTCTGCCTCAGACAGAGCATATACTCTGCTATACAGAAATGTAGCTCCAGGGATCAAGTCAATATGGCAATCTTAAGATCTGTGTGATGGTAACTTGGTGACCTGTTGCTCACAGAAGACATCATGAAAATCCCGGTAGGGTCAAGGTACTGTTGGTAAGCCAGGGACAGAAGCAACAAGAGTGGACGCACAATGTAAGGGTTTTGCCAGTTTTGGTGGTTCCTGATAGCAGGAATGTCAGCAGTGCTTAGACTGTCCTGGCTAACCAGTCTATATTTGGGTTGTGTACCTGGAGCCATGGGATTCCCGAAATGGCACCAAAAACTGGAGTGTCAATGAGATCACATAGGATCTCCTCAGAATGGTTATTGGCACAAATCATGATTAAAGGACCAGTTTGATGGTTGAGAAGTCCTGACAATATTTTTGAACCATTAACACCTCTCACTGGTTCAGGGGTGACCTTGTTAACCATAGGGATCCCCAAGGTCTCTGCAAGGTCAAAATACAAGAAATGCCCTGTGACTCCTGAGTCAAGTAAAATTGGAAGGACTTTCCATATTTCACTAATGGGGCTTCTCGATAAGAGGTAATTTTCTACCTGTTTGGAATTTTCTGACCTACTAATTGCGCCTACCACTTTCTTGGATGAGCTGGACTTATTTGTATATTTGTATATTCTCAAGCAAAATGCCCAGGTTTGCCACAGAATAGGCAAAGATTCAACTTTCTTCTACGTTCCTTTTTTTACTTGGACAAAGGTCCTCACACCCCTCCAAATTGCAAGAGTTCTGAGGAGTCATGAGTAAGAGTGGTTGGTTCTTTCTCTTCTGGCTTGACTACCACTATGCTGGTTTTGCCACATGATTTCTAATCTCTTCTTTTTCCAAGAAGGTTATCTAAATGAACCGCGAGGTCAATAAACTTTGAACACTCACTAGGCAGGTTGACTATCTGAGCTAGGACATCCTTAAGTTCATCACAAAGACCACATTAGAAGATAGAGGTAAATTTTTCTTCAGGCCACTCAGTCTTACCAATCATGCAATAAGAAGAGCTGATGTAAGTAAAATAATCCCTTGTAATAAGCTGTATATTTCTAAAATGTGTAAATAGCATATTTTGGAATACTTGCAGAATTTATGTGGAAGGTTTTGTTCAATGCAATTAAAATGCACATTTGTTATGAAAATCAAGGTTTGCGTCAATTTGGAGAGGAGCTGTGAACAATTAAAAAATGACAGTTAAAATAATATAGTGTGTGGATTATATTAGAAAATGTATCAATATATGATATATCAGGGATAAAGTACCACCTGCCTTATAGTATAAGGATACTGCAGTTCATTGAGGAGTTCCATAAGCATATAGAGGAATGAGGCCAAATGACATGTTATGGGGGTACTTTATTTCATATAATACATGGTCACAACATTACCTTTGCCACAAACCAAAAGCATGTTTACAAACATGAAGAATAAAAATAAAACCTCTAGTGCAACATTAAACACATCAAAAATATGTTAGATATTTATTGCAAACTGATATTAGAAACAATTCAATTTGTCAGCTGTTAAAAATAAAAGTTGCAGTAGCTCAGAATGTGTAGAAACATGCAGAAAGATTCTAACTTTTCTCTATCTAAGGAGTGCAAAAAATAATAAATGTTCTATCTCTGCTTATCATTGTAAGTAATTAAAATAGAGCAGGAGAAAGAAAACCACCATTCCATTTTAGTTGTTTTTAACAGCTGCTTTGATTATGCTTGTGGCCTGACCTGCCTTTCCCCATTGTTGCTGGCTCTGGCAGCAGGCATTGTGACACCAGAATGTCACTGTACTAAGTTATAATTGTTGAGTTCTGACATCTTTTCGTTATAATCGGTGACTGGGTGCATCACAAGTCACAGTTTATAAAGAAATTAGAGAATGGCAAATTTACAGGGATTACAGAATCCAATGTATAATAATTTAATTCATACCAACATGTGACTAATCCACCAAAGAGTAGTACAACAATGTGAATGTGATAACCAAGTGAAATTGTATTCAAATTAAGATATTTCATGATAAAGGTGTGATAGGTAAACATGACTAAAGTTTTAATTTCAGAAAAAAGGTGTAAATGATCCAATAAAAAGTACCATGGTGGATGAGATTTTTAAGGGCCCATTAAAGTTTATTTTGAGAACATGTCTAAAATACAAATAACACTCAGACGAAAAATGTGTTGATAAAATTGTCCCACAAGTCAATGTTGGACTTTCACAGGAGGAAACTACTTGTGCCTCTTGGTGGTAGTTGTAACAGGATCCTCTCCCACTGGCCCTAATGATTGGCTCCTCCCCAAGTTGACTTTTGGATAAACAGTTGCAGAGTTAGAGGTGATAGCAGGTGAGGTGTCTCCTGGGGTTGCAGGGCCTCCCTCACCACGGAAGAGGCTGGAGTACGTTGCTCAGATGTTGTGGGTCCATGTAAAGGGGTAGACGACTCACGTATAGCCCGGCACATGACCCTAAACCCATCCTACACCACCATAGACAAGGAGCACAAGACAGAAATGTACCTCTCAATAAAGGTATTGTGCTCCCTCTGCAACTGCTTAATGTCACCTATGAGGTCTTTGCAGTCTCTGAGGAGCTCAATGGCATGGGCCCACCTGCTCTTCATGCTGGGAGGCTGCTCCAATAATGTTTTGGCTCATAGTTTCCCTAAATTTATTGATATCCGTGGCCTCACTCTGCTATCCACATGGGAGCCTCCCACTAGCCGCACTGCCCCGGGCAGAGTTAGCACCATACAGTGGGTCCTGACTCAGCTGCAGTTATTTGTGTAAGAGTTGTAGCTGCCAAAACCGGAGCCTTTGCTGGAGTGCACACTGCAGATGTTGACTGGGATAGTGGGCCACACAGAGCAATGACAACTGCTGGCTGTTGTCAAGGGGGAGACAAAACAAGGGTGGTATAAGTAGTGGTAGGCAGAGTGAAGCTCGCCATAGCAGCCTGCACAGACACAGCTGACAGACCACGCTGTTCCTCTTCCAGATCAGGACCGGCAGGACCTGTGTCTCCATTGAAGCCTTCTGCAGCAGTCTGGACAGTGATAGGAGTTGGGATGGTGAATTCAAACCTTTCAGCACTTGAAGCTGGTCCTACAATATGAGATGGCATGATGAGTGTCTCAGCCTTTTTGTACTCATAATGAATGCTTACACCTTTAAACAGGTGAAGACTAGTTTGTAGAAATATACATTTTTAGAATGTTAAAGGAGATGAGAGTTTATTACCAACTTTAACAAAGTATGATGAAGTAACATGGTCTGCATTTATATCATATTATACTTGTAGATGTTCTGGCTAGAGTGATATCCAGTCCTTTATCATGTGAAGCTGGCTAACTCAACCATATATTATTTCATGTCTCTGAACTACATCTTAATAAATTAGCCTTTATATGACATGATACATAGGTCCTGATTAATACTTTTTTAGTGCTGCATTATCATTTTTTTACGCGAATGCAGCGCAAACTTACAAAATACAATTGTATTTGTAAGTTTGAGCCACTTTTGCGTCAATAAATGATGATAATGCGGCGCAAAGAAAGTATAAATCAGGTCCATAATGTCTACAATGCAGCAAACACATACATAAAAAAGGTTAGACAATGTGAGAGTGACACCACAAATACAAGTAACCCTCCTTAAAGTATGTCCCTTTTGAATATTGGGAACATGGATTATTTTAAAAACATGACCCTTGAATAGATCCGTTATGAGTCCAAGATAGACTATAATGAGAATGGCACCACATCAACCGATAATATGTATTAGAAAATATTATGGCAGCTGTAGTCATTGTCCACTACTGGTGTAGCTGCTATTGTGTACTACACTGAGCAATGACTCCATGTTGCATATTGTGAGATTGAAATGCAATTTATAAACTGCACCTACCGGCTGCAATGGAAGGCTTGAGGCATGTATCAAGGGCTAATGAAGTGGGTGGCACAATACATGATGCAGGTTCACTAGTAGCATTTAATTTAAAGGTCCAGGGTACCTGTATTACTACTTACAAATATATAAAATGTGGCAATTGTGTCTAAGGCAATTTTTTAACCATGTTTAAACGAGAGAGCACAAGCACTTGCATGGTGATTACCAGTGGTAAAGTGCACAGAGTCCTAGAAGCCAACAAAAATGGTTGATGCTCACTGGAGGGTGAAGGCAAAACGTTTGAGAATGACCCTACAAAGAGGGCCAAGTACAAAAGTTATGTAATGACTTACCAACTTCTTATCATATTATTAATCATTCTAACTGGTTTGACCACTAATTATGTGTGCAAGGCCCATATGTATGTGCACGGAGAACAAAAAAATACACTCAATGCTCAATGGTTACCTCATTATGACAAAACATATGTCTGAAGTGTATATATATGTCTGTTGGTGGAACAGTTTGAAAAGAATAGATAGAGGTTAAAAGAAGTTGATAAGTTAAAGTTGTGTAAGTGATATGGATTCCCAAAACATTTATCTGAAGTTTTGCAATATATCATAGCTAACAGTATAGCATAATGACATCTTTTTGGTAGTGCAATGAAACACAAAGCATAAATTGCTGTCTAATATGCTGTTCTCGTAACTACCTGCCTCCACTCTATCTGGAATTCGTGAACATCAAATGACAGTGCATCAGGCTTAGTACTAGCATTAATCAGTTTGTTTCTAGTAATGAAGCCCAAGGCTTCTCTCCCTTATTGCTAAGCACTCTGATTCTTTACAAGTGCAGTGTTTCAGTCAAGCTTATTGGCTGCCTCAATCAAAATGTGCCCTCTTTTTAATAACAATACACACCTCATTGGTCCATCCGGAGAACATTTCTCATTGATAATGTTCAATTAATGACCCGCACAAAATAAAAACTATATTCTAAACATGCAGCACAACATGACAAAAACAATCAAAAAAGCACATAGATTACTCCATATAAGAAAATCAACATTTTTAAATATTCCTTGCACAATTTGAAAAATTCCTACCACATCAAAAAGAAAAGAGGACAGAGAAAGTTGTGCAAAAGTAAAGTGCTCGTGATTGGAAATGTAAAAAACAACAGCCAATCTACAATATATCTACAAAAACTTTAAATTAAGAAGCCTGTTGGTTGACCATTTATACAGTTAAGTCAAATTCATTTCCTCTGGGTTATGTTCCCCTAATCAATATTGTCCTCAACTTGACTTCCTAAACCAATCCAGGCTAAAACATTATCATCAACGTTTCGACTCAATATCAACAATAGGGCCAATTCCGTGCTCCAAAGCGGGTCTTCATCAGGACTCAAAGGTAGGAAGGGTCTGCATATAGTCAATCCCTGGATATAATGCCACAGGCATGCTATGATATAATATATTTAAATATGGTCAGGAGTAATTACTAGTGGCTGAGATTACTTCAAGCATTTTATCCATCAATTTTTGTGGTAGTAATAACAAACACTGCAAATTGTGATGAATTTGTCATAATGTTTGACATCATCATACACATGCAAAAGAGCATGTGGAAGCTACTGCGCATGCAATAGAAAATCCAGAATAGAAAATCTAATATTATGCTGAAAATGGTGAAAGTGATCCACAGTAATTTAGCAATTTGTTGTTTTCAAAATAGCTTCGAACTTTTTTTTAAACTGATACTTTCTTAAGAGTGGGATTTACTTTAGAATCCATGGTGATGTGTCAGAAACTGCTTAATTGACTTTTTCTAGGTCTAATCTTAAATATTAGCTGCCATCTCAGAATAGATATGCAAGCTGTCATCAAGAATGTCATACATATTGCTCTTCATTTACTTCTTCCTACTGCTTTTGAAATGGAATTAGATTTCAGATCAGCAACTACAGAGCGGAATAATTTGTACTTCATCTGAATGTCTCGGCACAATATCTTAAAAAGTACTTGTTAAAAGGCAGTGTTGATTTAATTGTATTTAAATGCCATTTCATTGTTACCGTAATATTTCAATGTAACAATAAATTCAGCTTAATTTATTTGGCAATGTTGGAAAGTGGATTATTGGTAAGGGCAGGTAAGTATGTACACTTAGCAATAGGCCACTAACCCCCACTAGGCTCAGTTAGGTCTCAATAAATTAACCCCAGCTCAACCCTTGGTTGCTTGGCAACAAGCAACAAGGCTGAACGTAGGAGAAAAAGTGTGTAAAGCATTCAACTATCACAAAACAGCAATAAAACAAAGCATAGGAAACAGTTTAAAAATCTAAAGCCAATTTAGAGAAATAGGAAATAGTTTTATCTTTAATATGACACCAAAACAAATAAAATTGGATAAGGGGAACCGGATATATGAATTTTTAAAGATTGAAAGTAATTCTAGCACTTAGAAACAAATAGCACTCAAAGGGTTAAAAACAAAGGACACACTGGACAGGGACAAAGTCCAGAGTTCAGGCCACCCCTGATGTAACACTGTTAAACTTACTTTCAGAAGTGTTTCTTGATACAGGAAAGTGGTCCACAGCACCTTCCAAGGGTTAAGAGGCTCAGGTTTGCCACTTGAGGGTCTGGGACTATAACTTCCACAATGCACGTCTTCAACTTGAGCTGTTTACAACAGTTGCTCCAAATGTTTCCAAATGGTCAGAATCCTCAAATGACCACAGGACGCTGGTCAGCTGGGCTCTTCTTGCAGGACTTGATGCCGGGGACTCTGAGCAGCTCCTTTGTACCTGTAGCTTACAGGGAGTCCACTCCTGGTGTTGCAAAAGCAAGGCAAAGTCCTTTTCTTGTTGAAGCCCAAAGTGTGCAGCTGATGCAGTCCTTGTGAGTGAAGTGTCCAGGTGCAGACCAGGGGTCCAGCAGGGCAATCCTTCTTCTCCAGTATCTTCTTCCAGCAGGGATCTGAGGTGTGGGTGCAGCTCTGCCAAATGTGTCCTTGCTCCTTGGGGTGAAAAGTAGAAGAGGGGCAACAGTCCAATCACAGGCAGGCAACTTGGATGACCACTTCCTGGGAAGTGTGGCAAAAACCAATCCCAGGAAGCAACATTCTTTAAAAATCCAAAATGGCTGAAACTGAATTTTGGAGGTTAGGTCTGGCTTAGCCCACCCACTGATGTGGCTAAAAATCCTTAACACACCCTTCTCTTGTCCTCTCCTAATCTAATTAGGAGGGTACCTGGTTGTTTGGGGTTGCAGGAAATGGGGGAGGTCCTGAGCTGCTCCAAATGTCCTTCCCTCCTTTGGAGACCATTTTGACTGTTCTTCCCCCTCTCATCGTGTTTTACCATCTTCTGAGGCAGATCTCCTCCCCCAGGCACTTCCTTTGTGTTCAGCCCAGGCCACTTCACCTCCTTAAGGGAGCCTGAGCAGTCTGCCAGAGGCTGGCCAATCAGAGAAGGCCACTGCAGAGCTGAAGTTGGCAACTTTCAAGTAGAGTTTTAAACCTCTTTCCCTGAACTAGTTATATTAAATCCAATAATGGCAAGGTGTTGCATTTATTATAACAATCAGTTTGAGGCCAAGCTTGCCATATCTAGCTCCTTTGCAGAATGTATTAATTAAAATAAAGTGTCTACATTTTAGCCTAAGGAGCCTATTCACTACAATGAAGGAAAAACAAATGTGGCTATTTTTTCTCACCCTGGCTTATAAAACATATTTTATAAGGTCCCTGCTTATTGTTACACTGCACCCAACCCTGGGGGCACATCCGGCACACCTTATAGGTGACTTATATGTGAAAATAAGGTAGTTTAAGATTTTGGAAGTACTTTTTATTCCAAAGTAGAATGTGCATGTAACTTTAATTTAAAAGCAGCCAGCAAGGCAGGCATGCCTTTAAAATGACCTAGGGCACCTGAGCAGTGCACCTATGAGTGCACTACCAATGTTGAGGTCCCTAAACCTACATGCCCTACAATATACTAGAGAATTATAGATAGGTTGACATAGCCAATTATAGTTAGCCTAATTTGCATACTCATTTTACACAGAACATAGGCCCTGGGACTGGTTAGCAGTCCCCATGGCACCATCAGAGTCAGGAAAACACCAGGAAAAGTGAAAAATGGGGACAAAAATTTAGGGGCATCTACAATCAGCCCAGTTTTCTCACAGACAACATGTAAAGAAATTAGGTGTTTTACCAACCCTGGTAAAGCAATGCCTCCAAGATCCTAACTACTTAGAATACAGAAGGCAAAACAAGCTGTTTGGAGACCAAATATAGATGATGTACATTAATCGATCCATTCATATTCTAGTTCATAAGCAGCATGTCTGCGTGATAGCTACGGTCACCGATGATAAGGAACATTTACCTTGTGAAGATTATTTGATCATAGCCGGAGATGCTGGCTCAGTAAGTATCATATATGCAAAAAAACAGAGAAGTACTCCATACTTCGTGAATGAACTCCTAAATTTTGAGGCTAGGAATATCGAGAAACCCTAATATTGTGAACAGAATATTGAGGGACAAACTATTAAAACGTAAGTGCATATAGAGGAAGTATAGATTTTCTATTCTTCAGTCCTCTTTGAGGTATCATTATGGTACATATATGTGGCATTAGCTATAAAAATCTATACTTCCTTACCTTTTGATATTTTGTCCTTTGATATTGTGTCGAAAGTATCTGGTGCCATTGAGATTCCTACCTGGATATTCTGAGGGCACTCCCTTCTTCGCTATGTCAGCCTCTATCCCAAGGCCCTAACAATAATTTGCCTTTTGATCCAAATTTCTGAATTTAGAGAAGTTACACAAATGTGTAAGTGTTGGTAGAACAATCTGAGATATTTACAAGCAAATAGAGGGTCAAGCACACCCCTCCAAAATCGGTAACATACCAGAGAAATGGTACATAATAACTCAGAATCCTTCTAGGAACATCAGTCAAATTAGCCACAAAAGATGATCACATCCCACCTCTTTTTCTCCTATACCAAATCAAAAATAGTATTTTAAGAAACTGGAAGGTATGGTATGATTGTGATTCATACACTGACTCTTTTGCCTTTATAAGAGGATCAACTGAAACGTTACCTGTTTTAAAATAGCAAGGACCACGTTTGGACTACCCAAAGTTCAAGGTCATTTTTCCATGTGAACGTTGCAAAAGTACCAAGACTAAGGAGACTCTTTTTTTAGGAATTGCTTCCCGTGGCACAAATATACCACAAAAACTGTAATTCTGGAATTGTGGTTTCAATTATCACTTTTCCATGCAATCTTAGGTGCATAGAAATGACTAGCCATAAGGTGAAGGAAAGGATGCTTGAGCACAAGAGTAACGTTCACTACAGACACCTTAGCAGTTAACTTGTGACATTATGCAGAGGTAAACCATGGTGCAGAAGTTACTTACACACACACAAACACACACACACAGATAAACAAAAGTTACAGGGTCATTATAGATAAGAAATAGAAGTAAAAAAAACATACATATTCACTTAAAACACCAAAAGTTACAGGCATGTAATAGTTAGGCTCACATGTCAAACGCAAAAAAACATAGAAATTCAGCAGTTAGAGCTATTTTCAAGTAACTATAACTCATGCCCTAAGGTAACTATAAATTGTGCCCCGCTACACTCAGTTATTCAATCAATGATTTTACCGCTAATTTGACATTGGTATTATTAATAATGTTATAAAGATATCTTAGTGCTGTAATATCTGGGATACTTAGCAGTGCATGGCGAGGGAGTGAGTTACAGTTACCTTAGGACATGAGTTATAGTTACTTGGAAAAACTATAACTATGAAACAGAAAACCATTAACAGTTTGTCATTGATGCCCTGAAGGGGTGGCACTTTGCACGGTGGAGTCACCATCACAGAGTTGTAAGTCCTTGTGCAAAACAAGGCAAAAGGCACACTCAGACATGCTAGGCTGAAAAAGATGTATTGCCTCATAACTCTAACTACCTAGTACCTACCTAGGTGTATACATATATATATATATACATATAGTAGGTAGTTATAGATACAGTTAGGTCTGCTTTTCCATAAACAGAGCGTTTTTTGGTCTGCTAATAACTTTGGACCTGTTCTGATAAATCTTCACTAAATTTTCCAAAAACAAAGTTCATCCACCTCAGCAACCTTCTAGAAAATTGCGAGGTGAGCTGTCAAAAAAAAGCTGCCAAGAAAAAAAAGGGGGGTCCCAAAACATAAAATCCTCATGAATTTTCCTTAGACATCTTGAGACACGGCTACTGCAAAAACAGCTGAACGGAATTACACCAAATTTGGAAGGAATCTAGATCCTGTCCACAGATTGTGATTTCTGTGATTTGGTGTAAGTCTGTTAAGTAGTTTTGTGAGAAATTAGGGGTCAAAATAATAGTATATTTGGATGGTTGGGCTCCAGAGAGCCCCGGAAGCCTCCTGCAACAGTACAAATTTAGAAATGGAGGCCGGTGACTGGTTAAGAGGTCTATTTTTCCTGTACGCCTTTATGCTCTCGTTGAAGTAAGAGGCTCCCCCGAACCACAGGAGCACTCTGATTGGCTGGGTAGATGAATGTTAGAAATGAAATGGCTGCCATTTCTGTTTCATGTGAACAATTGGAGGTGTTGTGGAAATGAAATTAAAAAGCTATATAAGGGAGTAGCAGGAAGGTATACTGTCTGGTAAGTTTAGAGAGGAGGTGTTTAAGGGATAACTACTTTGAATAAAATAAATCTATATTATTTTTAACTAATGTTTACAATCTTACAGGACTCTCACTGGATTGTGAATAGTAAAAAGGGGTAGATGAGTTCTGAATACACTCTATTAGTGGGAATGCATCTTGTGGTCAATGTTTTTGAGAGGAAGTGTTTAAGAGATAAGTATTGTGATGAGTAGATGGTTAATTCTTATTTTCAAAACAATACAAGACTCTCACGGGATCTTGAATAGAAGAAATGAGTAGGTGATCTTTGAATACACTGCAGTATGCACACTTGCTACAATAGGAAGGAGTAATACAGGATATGATGTCAGAGTGTACTATTTATGCCCATCTGCTTTGTAGGAGTTGTGAGTAGAGTAGAGTATAGTCTCGTCCCACACACTACCATGCACACCAATTATCAGAGGGGGGTGTTAGCAGGGAAGACATTTCCTGGACAAAGCATACTTTGCACAACTATAATTCAAGAGAGAGGTCTCAGCAGAGACACCAGTCTCTCTCCACACACCCTACTATGCATACCCATCATTTGAGACAGAGTCATAACAAAAGAGGCCAGTCGATGTACACAGCCTAATAAGCACACCTGTCATATCCGAAAGAGGTCTGACAGGACAGGCTAGTCCATGTACATACCCAACTATGCACAGTCATCATCTACGACAGAGGTCTGACAGAAGAGGCCAGTCCATGTACATCCACTTCTACGCACACTGGTCATCTGAAACAGAGGTCTCACTGAAGTGGCCAGTCTCTCTCCTCATACCCTGATACACATACTCGTTTTCTGGAAGAGAGGTCTGGAAGGAGAGGTTAGTACACGTACACACTCTACTTCGCAAATCCATTACCTGAGAGAGAGGTATGACAGGAGAGGCTAGTCCACTGTAATCAACTTGATTCTAAATACAATCTCGCAAGTAGGTCGCAAAAGCCAAACAGGAAGTACAGCCCCCTCAGAGTCCATGCAGGGGATTGTGTGTCCATCACCCTCAAGGTTATTGCGAGAGCCATCACTCTAAAAAAATGATATATAGAAAAAATCAGACCACCTTTTATTCACTACACTATTATACATTAGCAATAAATAGTAACTGAAAACATGATAAAGAACCATATACAATAGATGACAATACAATTTAGAAGTTTACAATCTCACAAGTCTCCCAAGAGCTTCTCACAATTCTCTTGCAAGTGGATTGACACCTGAAAAAAAAGATTGCTGGTGACATCTTTTGTTATCTGAGTTACAATAACTGAGCAAATAAATAATTTCTATTAAATATTTATCTGTTTAATACTCACAGACATTTTAGAAATAATTTTGCAATATGTCAACCATATGCTAGTATGTTATAAAAAAAAAAACTTTTACTAAAATAATGTCTAAACACAACATATATTATACAGTTATTCTATCATACATACTCACAAATATAATTTATTTACTTATAAAAAACCTAGAAGTTCACTGAAAAAAACTAAGATTAAAGATTAAAAATAATAAGGTTTAAGTAACGTTATAGTTAGGTGAATTTCTTAGTGATGTCATTTGAGATGTCATCAGTGATGTTATAGAACATGTCATGAGCGATGTCATATGTGAGGCCATAAGTAGTGCATGGCGCACGTTATACTTAGTGCTGCTAATTATAACTGGTGAATATCTGCTTTTTTAGTTCAAAACATTAATGTTGTCATGGAGAAATTCACTTTGCTACAATGTTCCTTTAATCTGTGTATATGTATATATATATCTCATTTATATATATATATATATATATAAATATATATATATATATATATACTTATATATCCACACAATCGATAATCGCCGTACCAACGCCCAACGTTGCGGCTGGCTACTGGAGGGGTGGCGAACCCCAAATATAACAAACAAAAACACAACGCCTACAAGGAGCAGGAGCTCCGAAACGCGTTGAGTTTTTCTGCCATTATAATAAATAAAATAATATACTTGCCAAATAATTGGAGCTTCTGGACGCTGTCTGCTTTTCCAACATTTAGGAGGAGTAGGCGTCGTGTTTTTGTTGGTTACATACATATATATATACATATATCTATATATATCTATATATATCTATATATATATATATATTGGGGTGGGTGAAGAATACTGCTCCGCCGGCGGAGTTCGCTGAGTTTCCCTCACTCTGCATGGAGTGCGGAGTTCCAAAAAACTCTGCGAAGTGATGCGGAGCAGAGCTTTTTCTCTCGCTCGCCAATGTTTAGTTGGTGAGCGCAAGTGAGAGAAATCATTAACTTGGCGAGCACGAGTGAGATTTCTGAACGCAAGCGGATGGCCGCGACCGCTCGCGATCAGAAAGCTGCTGCTCGCATTGAGGGAGCTGCCGCTCAAGTATAACATCTATTCGAGCTGCAAAAAGAAGGTAACCCTGTCTGGTGTGCCACGTGATGCCGTTTACACAGATTTTACAGCGCAGGAGAAACTCCTGTGCTGGAAATCAGTGGAACAGTGTCTTACCCAAACTCTGGTGCTCACGGAATTCCGCAAACGTGGTAGAGTTTTTTGGCACTTTGTATAGCAAAGCAGAACTCGTCGAACTCTGCCCGAGCCTCCAATATATATACATATATATATTTATATATATATATATATATGACCAGTGCTCCTTCAATTTATAACAAGACAGGCACTCCATATATGTACTGAAAAAAGGAAGTTTAACCACTTGGGTGCTCTGGACAAGATGGTCTTGCCACGGTTGCTGTGTGCTGGGGACGAGACCAGCTCGTCCTGCACCCGGTCCACGGGGGCAGCACTATCTCTCCCTACGTGGGCCTCACATCCCACCTTTCTAGGTAGCGATGGAAGGGAAATGGCTTCCCCTTCCACCCCTCCCCCCATCGCCCCTAGTGAGATCTGATGACATCAGCGTGCAATTGCACGCTGACCTCTACAGAGGTAGCCCCCATCATGCTGGAAGCTCAGATTCCAGAACGATTGGAAGAGAAATGCTTGCATTTCTCTTCTGATCGGCGATGTGGGCAGGTAGAGCGACATGAAAGGAAAGGATAGGCTTTTCCTTTCCTTTTATGTCTTTCTGAACATTCCTGCAGCCCGATAGTATTGCGATTGGGCTGCAGAAATGCCCACTAAACATAAGGGAGGTTTTTTTTATATAAACAATGAAGGGGAGCGACCCCTTGGGCAAGGGTCACTTCCCTGGGGGCATTTTTTTTATTATGCCTATTTCAATTAGGCTGATCATCCCCTGGGGGGGGGGGAGGCAAAAGCCAATAGGCATCAGTGATCATTTTTCTTTTACTTTTTTATACATGGGGAGCGACCCATTAGGCAAGGGTCGCTCCTCTGAGGGGCAAATTTATTTTAGGTCATTTCTGTCACCCTTGGGGGCAGATCGGCTCTTTTAATTAGGCACTAGGAACCAGGTTTTAAAAAATATATTTTTACAGATGGGGAGATGGGAACCACCTATTTCTATTAGCCAAAACATTTAGGCACCAGGGATTGGTGTGTGTTTTGTTTGGGGGTGTAGCCCCTTGGGCAAGGGTCACTCCCCATGGGGGTGCATTACTGTTGGCCATTTCTGCCCCCTTTGGGGGCAGATCGGGCTATTTTTGTAAGGCCCAATCTGCCCCCAAGGGGGCAGAACGCCTACCAGACACCAAGGAAGAATTCTTTTTTCCAAAAAAGACGGTGGGGATATGGCCATACCCCCACCCCAAATAAAGGGGGCCAAAGTTGTTCTGCCCACCGGTGGGTGGACGGGCAATTACCCCCGATCCACTCCCTCGGGGGGCAGAAAGCCTACTAGATACCAGGGAATTAAAAAAAAATAGTGGGATGGTTGCTACCCACCAGTATGGACATGGTTATGCCCTCAACCCAACTGAAGGGGGTAACCATCCTTCAGCTCTCCCTCCCCCTGCACACTAAAAGATCTTATCCCAATGGCAAAAAAGCCCTGCACACTAAAAGATCTTATCCCAATGGCAAAAAAGAGGACATTTGACTATTTTGGGTTTTGGTTTTGCATTTGGACCATGAGAGCTTGACTAACTCTCAAAATCGCCCCACTTGGAATGATGAGGGCAGCACTTTTTGGACTTTGGGATGCTGCCATGTAGAAAAATCTATGAGACCTAGACACATCTGAAAACTAAACATCTGGGTGAGTCCAGGGTGGGATGCGTCACATGCACCTGCACTATTTTCTTACCCACAATGTCCTGCAAACCTCCAACTTTGCTTGCAATCACACATTTTTCCCACATTTTTGTGATGGAACCTTCCGGAATCTGCAGGAATCCACAAAATTCCTACCACCTAGCATTGTCACATCTATTCTGATAAAAATTCTGCCCCACTTGTTAGCCTAAAAATGTTTTGTATCAAACTGGCCTTTTGGAACCGCTTTGGTTCCCCCTCAGTTTCGACATGTTTTTGTCTCTTCCCTGTCACAGGCCCACCTACACAAGTGAGGTATCATTTTTATTGGGAGACTGAGGGGAACATTGGGTAGTACGAAATTTGTGCCGGTGCAGTGATCCCACACAGAAATGTGGGGAAATTATGTTTTTAAGTGTTTTGTTTGCCAATGTTGAGGTTTGCTAAGGCTTCTGGGTAACAGAACCTGGTGAGAGCACCACAAGTTACCCCATCCTTGGTTCCCCAAGTGTCTAGTTTTCAAAAAGGCACAGGATTGGTAGGTTTTCCTAAATGCCGGCCGAGCTAGAGGCTTGGGGAAACACAGAATAGAAGAACAAGTGTTATTGCCCTTGTCTTTCTCCACATTTTTTCCTTCCAAATGTAAGACAATATGTAAAATAGAAGTCTATTTGAGAAATGCCCTGTAATTCATATGGTAATATCCCAATCATTATGTATGATTGCCCTGGGGAGGTGGCGGTCCCCAGGGCCTAGAGGGTCCGAACTCCCCCACATAATTTTATTAATTTAGCCCCTGGCCTGGGAGCGTCCCCCCCCCATTTGTTTTACACAAACCCCAGAACGGTGGAGGTCCCCAAGGCTTTTCAAAGCCCTAGGAAGAGAGCCCTGTGCACCCCCCTCCTTCATAACTATGCAATGCCCCTGAGACCTGGCCCACCCAGGGGCAATATTAAAAGCAAGTGCAGGAGATAAAAAAAAAGTCATGGTGAAATTTGCGAATATTCGCAAACTTGCTTTTTTGCCCTGGCGGGGTTGCAGGGAAACCTTTGCTCTGTTATCTTTTTTTAACATTTGTTTTTGAGACTTGACTGAAACTGAGTCTCAAAATGGCTGGCAAAACGTCCTGGTAGAAGTGTTGGCAACCAATCAGATCTCTGCACAAGATGGGGAGGATTCGTCAAGTAATTTCACTTAAACAACTAAATGATTTTCCACCAAATAACAGAAAGCGTAATCTGTGTACCAAAAGCTACTTTTCTGGCAGATGTGGTGTAATTCTGTCCAGCAGTTTAGGCTGTAGTCATGTTATAAGCTCCTATGGCAATTAACATAAGAAATGCACTTTTTTAACACCCCCTCTTTTTTTTCTTGGTCCTGCTTGATGGATCACCCCAAAACTTCCCATGCACAAGATTCCTGGACACACTTTTTTGGAAAATTTTGTGAAGATTTGCCAAAGATACAGGCAAGTCAAAAAAAAAATTTCTATGGAATCTATGTCCTACTAGAACTACTTACTGCTGGCTGCCAGTAGGTAATATACACCTACACACACACAAATTTAGGCATGTCTTAGACCTTAATGAAGGTATCAACTAGCAACAGATGTAAATCATCATGTTTGATCTCCACATGTCTATGCATCTTTTGAAAGAGTGGTTCATTAGAGTCCCTCTCTTTCCCTATGAACACCTGATCCTGCAACACATTCTTTTATCAACACCCTCAGAGGTTCATGACGTACAGTGCAACTAAGACTGTCTTTAGACATACCATTGAGTCTGTCCTCAACGTGTAACTCAAGGGGCATCTTTAATGTCTTCTTAACAATACATGAGAACTCCATGCCAAGTATTGCATAAAGTCATGATATAGATCACATCCTTGGACAAATTGTCCTTTACCATTTTAACCCAAAGCCTTTCCGCCATTCTGTATGTCGACTTGCATTATAGTAGAATTTGTCTCCTGGATAGAGTTAAAAATATCTATTCCAGGTTTTAGTAAGCATTTTGCTCACTTAGACCTATCACAATGTGGGTTTCATGACACTTGTGTAAAAGACTGCAAAGTTTGAGCAGACACAGGCATTCCCGCTATGATCCAAATTGTGGTAGAGATAACATCTGTAGAGACTTCACTGTATTCTACTGGTAAGTGGGCTCTAAAACACAGCAATCTCTTAATTGATCTTAACATGCAGTATGACTATACAAAGGATGTTCATTATTCTAACATGGCTGTTACTTTGACATCATTAAGTATACAACACATAAAAAATGCAGACATTAAAAACAGCCATAGATTCAAACTCTGCTGTTTTCTTTTTGGGCTTGTTGTGTTTCCCTTCACCATTTTGACAAGCCAGATCTTCATTGGAGCTAACTTACAGCTCTTTCAAAGTTGGAAGTGTCACCTAATCAGTAAGCTATTTTCTGTGGGTCAATAGGAGTATCAGCTTTTACCAGTGTTTCATTAGTTAGAAACATGATATACTTTTTTCAAATTATGCGTGATTAATCCTAGGTGAAAACAGTAGCTCAATTTGGACATGACATCCAAGAATGCAAGATGTTGTTTATAAATCAATACTAGATCTCATGTGCCATGTTACTTCTACAGCCAGCATATAATTACATCACACACACCTCTCCTTTTTAAATAATCGTACCGAAGATGATGGGTGATCTGGACCCAAAGGTGACAGTTCATGTACGCAAATCTGTCTGGTCCTTCAGTGGTAGACAGAATCATAACATTATCAAGCCCTGTCCTGAAGAATGTGGTTAAGCCTCAGTGTGCACTTTACACTGCTGAAACATAGACACAACAAGTCCTCTTCTGATCCTAAGAGGGGAGGGTTTTACCAGGGTCTTACCAGCCCCTGTGCTATGACTGTTTGGAGGAGATGCCATCTACTCCAGAAGAAAGTAGCCCTTTACTAGTGGGCCCACAGAAGTACTGGTAGCATAGTTCTGGGGGAGGACGTTGCCTCAGTTAGCTTAAGGATAGTGCAGAGGTTACTCTAGTGTCCCTGGATGACAAGGAGATGGTGCCTAAATCTCACATGCCTGCCAGTTCTAAGAAGTACATGCGGTGTCTCACCATCAGTGGCAGAGGCTCTGAGATGCACAGGAGCTAGTATGACTACTTTTAGTTCTCATTTGTTATCCTTAGAGCAAGTTGGCCATGGTGAAGTCCAGGGAAAGTAGGTTTTGAAAACCAAAAATCAAGTAAGCCACTACCCTGTGGCTTTGGATCCACTGGAGTGCGGCGGGGTTTCTGGTTCTCTTAGCTATGTCAGTAGATTGTCTGTTGGGGACTTAGAGCACATTATCTGTAAAGAATTGGCGCTCTGGTACCATCTTGAGCTGTTGGGATTGCCTGAGCGGGTACACATGAGCCCATGGTCCATTGCAGCATGTTAGAGGAGATTGAAGGATCTGGAGCTTAAAACAGTTGCCCAGGTGCCTGCAAGGGCGAGGAGGGGTAGGCAGTATAGGAAACCCACCCCTGATGTTCCTATGTTCCAGGAGGTGACTAAATCTGAGGGTGAGGCCCTGGGGCCTACACAAGAAAGACATTGCTACCCTAGGAGACCTGCCTGAACTAACCGGGTGGTAGGCAGCAGGAGGACTGTCTCAGGCAGCGATCTGCAAGTCACAGAAGGAGTATCTCACTCTTGAAGGGCTATGGTAGCCAACCGAGGCCCAGGCCAATTACGACATATCTAATTATTACTACTTTTGTTGCAATTATGGCTTTTTGTATTTTAAGCCTAAGATCTAAGAGTCTGAGTCATCAAGAGTGTTGGGGTACAGTGTAAGCCTCTTCTGTAGCCTTTCATCATTGCGGGAACACTCTTTGAGAGGGTGGGTGTTAGAAATGGGGTCTTTGGTTGGCAGTCAGGATACCCCCTGTCCAAGCAAGGACCCTCACTCTAGTCAGAGCAAAGGAGAAACACACCTGGTTAACCCCCACTCACCCCCTTGGTAGCTTGGAATGAGCAGGCAGGCTTAACTCATAAGCAATGTGTAAAGTATTTGTAATAATACACACAGAAATACAGTGAAAATACTACAAAATCAACACCACACAGTAATATTTATCTAATTCAAACAAGACCAAAAGGAGAAAAATCCAACACACACAAGTTAAAATATGAATTTTCAAAAGAATAATAGTCTTACTCTACAGAAAACAATGGAAACAATGATTTTGCACAAAGTACCTGGTTTGTGTAAAAAATAAAGTGGCATGGGCGAGCGTGCATCTGAAAAGTCAACGATGCGTTGATTCCTTCCTCGCAAGGGAGGCTGTGCGTAATTTCTTCTTCGGTCAGGATGGCAGTGCGCAAATCCGGTCACACTGTGTTAGAAAACCACTCTGCGTGGGGTTTGTGTTGTTATCAGCAGCCGCAGGCGGGTGTTGTGCGTCATTTCTCCAGCCATGATACGTCGATCTACCAGCTGCGATGCAGGTGGAGTGTCAATTTTAGCCATGAACCCGGTGGCGCATCGTTCATCAGCCGCGTTGCAGATGGTGCATCGAAAATTTCCCCACACAGCGTTCTGTGCGTGGATTTTCAGCTCTTGTTCTGCCAACTTCACCTTTCAAGGGCCCAGGGACTGGATAGGGACCATTTGGCAGGACAGGAGTCTCAGCAGAGAGTCCAGGTGCTGGCAGAGGAAGTCTTTGATGGCCCTAAGACTTCAAAACAGGAGGCAAGCTCAGTTCAAGTCCTTGGAGATTCTTCTCAAGGAGGAATGCACAACAAAGTCCACTCTTTGTCCCCTTTCACCTGTAGAAGCAACAACTGCAGGATAGCCCAACAAAGCACAGTCACAGTCAGGGAAGCACTTCTCCTCAGCTCTTCAGCTCTTCTCCTTGGCACAGGTTCCTCTTGAATCCAAAAATGATCTTGATGAAATCTAAAGTATGGGGTTTTGGGTCCACTACGTATACCCCTTTCTACCTTTGAAGTAGGAAAACTTCAAAGGAAAGTCTCCATTGTTCACAAGATCCTCCCTTGCCCAGGCCAGGCCCCAGACACACACCAGGGGGTTGGAGGCTGCACTGTGAGAGGGCAGGCACAGCCCATTCAGGCGTAAGTGACCACTTCTCCCTCCACTCTAGCACTGATGGCTCATCAGGATATGCAGGCCACACCACAAATCCATTTGTCTCACTGTCTAGAGGGGATTCACAAACAGCCCAACTGTCAAACTGACCCAGACAGGGAATCCACAGCCAGACAGAGGCACAGAATGGTTAAAGCGAGAAAATGCCAACTTTCTGAAAGTGGCACTTTCAAACTAACAATCTAAAAACCAACTTTACTAAAAGATGTATTTTTAAATTGTGAGTTCAGAGACACCAAACTCCATATTTCTATCTTCTTTCAAAGGGAATCTGAACTTTAAAGTTATTTAAAGGCAGCCCCCATGTTAACCTATGGGAGAGATAGGACTTGCAACAGGGAAAACTGAATTTGTCAGTATTTCACTGGTAGGACATGTAAAACACATTGGTACATGTCCCACCTTTAACATACACTGCACCCTGCCCATGGGGCTCGCTAGGGCTTACCATAGGGGTGCCTTACATGAATAAAAAGGGAAGGCTTAGGCCTGGAAAGTGGGTACACTTGCCAGGTCGAATTGGCAGGTTATAACTGCACACACAGACACAGCAGTGGCAGGTCTAAACCTTGTTGACAGGGCTCTTAATGTGGGTAGCACAACCAGTGTTGCAGGTCCACTAGTAGTATTTGATTTACAGGCCCTGGGCACCTCAAGTGTACTTTACTAGGGACTTACTAGTAAATCAAATATGCCAATCATGGAAAGCCAATTACATGTACATTTTACATAGGAGCACTTGCACTTTAGCACTGGTCAGCAGTTGTTAAGTGCGCAGAGTACCAAAAACAGGAAAACAGAGTCCAGCACACAGTCCAAATGTGTGAAGCAGAGGCAAAAAAGACAGGGGAGACCACGCCAAGGATGCCAGGTCTAACAATGGGTTTTCATATTGTTGGACCTCTGGACACATGATAGTTCATCCTGATCTTGATGGTCATGATGTACTTGGTGGCCCGGGCTAATGAGGGCATTTACTTGTGTGCATTTCGCCAATGGATTTTGTGTGATGAGGGCACTATCTTCATATTTAGCTACAGGAAAACTATGTGGGACACGTATGGAGTAACTTACAAGCTCTCCACACCATACCACCTCCAAAGAAATGGGCTTGTTGGAAGGTTCAAGGAAGGCACTGAAAGGCATGATTATGGGCCTGTAAGGGCCCATGAGACATATGTGATACCTGTTACCATGCCTTCACTTTGTTTACAGGGAAGTGCCACAAAAGGGAGTAGGCATTAGCCTCCTTCAATGTCTGTGTGGCACCCTGTTGGAGGACTTCCCAGTATTGTCAAGGAGGGGAGGGAGCTAACACCCAGTAAACCCCTCAAGATGTAGTGAGCTACATGTTATCCCTCAGAGCTTCGAAGAAACACTTCATGAAGGAAACCACTGCAAATCTTGACGCCTGCCAGGACATGATGAAGCAATCATATGACCAGAAGGCCACTCCGATTGAATGCTAACCTGAGTAAAAAGTCTGCATCATGGTTCCTGTGCAATCCCATACCTAACAAACAGGGCCCTTATGAGATCAATGAGAAAAAGAGTGAGAGTGCCTGCCTGGTGTGCCGCCAAATATACAGGAACCCTATAAGGGCACAACATGTGAATCCACTCAAACCACATTTTGAGAGGTCTGAATTAACAATGCTCATGGAGACAGATGGTAGTGAGGAGGGGGGTAGTGAAACCCTCCTAGACCCACTGTCTTCCAACAAGCAAGATGGGCCAGTAAATAGAGTTGTCTCCTGCAAGGAAATGCCTTTTTTTGCATGATAGTTCTCAAGTCTTTGGACTGATGCTGCTTTTTTTTTACTTAGAAGATGCACTGAGGCCTGCTAAACAGACCATACAGTTGAGTGACATAGAGTAGAGAGGCATACAGTGGAGTGGCAAACAGTGGAAAAGCGTGCAGTAGATAGGTTTAGAATGGAATGGGATACATTGGAATAGCATAGAATGGAATGGCATACAGTGAAGTCACATGCACTGGCATTGCGTAGAGTGAAGTGATATATAATGGAGTGGCATACGGTGGAGAATAGAGTGGAGTTGAGTACAGAAGAGTGGCATGCAGGGGGATAGCATAGAGTGGCATAGAGAAGCATAGAGTGGCATAGAGAGGAATACATACAGTGTCATAGCAGAGTGGAATGGCATAAATTGAAATAACATAGAGTGAGTAACATACAGTGGTGGGGTGTACAGTGGAGTGGCATAGACTGGCAAGGCACAGAGCAGAGTGGCATAGAGTGGAGTGGTGTACAGTAGAATACCGTATGGTGGGGTGGTGCAGACTGGAGTGGATTGGATGGAGTGGTGGAGGACGGAGTGGTGTAGAGTGGAGTGGTATACATTAGACTGGCATACATGGAATACCATAGAGTGGAGTAGTGCAGAGTGGTGTGGCATAAAATAGTATAGTGGACAGTAGAGTGGTGTATATAGAAGTGGTGTAGAGTAGAATGGTGTAGAGTGGAGTAGAGTCGAGTGGCGTATGGATGTACATTACATTTGTCAGGAATGTAGAAGATGGTGTGTAGATTAATGTAATGCAGTGATTTCAATGTAGGGCCAATCATGGTGGCCTTGTGCTGATTTGTAAATGTGACTTTAATATTTTCTTGCCTATGCGAGGCCTTGCATGACATAAGGGTAAAGCAAAACAATAATATATCTGTCCCTCAGTTCTGAATTGTGCCATAGTATACTGTGGCAACTTCATGGTGCAGCACGGTACATGCCGACAGCAAGGCAGTGTATCCATGGCTAATGATTGCATTTACAAAATGAAAAGGCAGGCATATTTTCTGAATATACTTTACCTTTAATGCACTTTTTTGATTAAAGGGAATAATTATAAGTAAGTAGTGGGGTTTATTATTATTCCCTACCTATTACCACTCTATTAAAGTGTTAATAGGCAGGAACATTATTTTGCACGTTTCTATATATGTTTAAAAAGTTTTCTGAGGACCATACAGGTACCTAGGAAGCACATTTTTTTTAATGTACCTTTTCCTTTTTTAGTTGTTTTTAATTTGTGGGGTAATATCGCATTATTTCTGCGGTACTCCCTACACTTTTATTTATAAAGAATTGAATATGTCAAAAAATAAAAAGATACTGTTGTACACTATAGGGGTCATTCTGACCTCGGCGGTAAAAGTCGCTTACCACCGGCCAGAAGGCCGCCATAACACCACCGCGGCCGCGGTAAACCGCCACGGTCATTCTGACCCACAACTGGCAAACCGCCAAAAACCCGACATCCACAAAAGTCCGCCACACCAAAGGTCAGCGGGAAACTGGCGATGACCAAACCTCCACCGTCACGCCAACAGAAATACGCCCATACCATTCCGACCCACAAATCCCTGCAGCGGTCTTTCAACCGCGGTATTCCATTGGCGGTACACACCGCCGCGGTCAAAATACACACACCTTTACAAAACACAACCACATTGGATAATTCAAAATACACACACCTGAGACACATACACACACCACGCCACACACCCAATTAAATATAAAACACACACCCACATCACCCACAAACCCTTACGACCACAATTGCGACTGAAGGACAGAGAGAGAGAGCACAGCATAGAGTACACCATCACACAGAGGCAAATCACAACATCACCCACACAATTTCCACGCACAAAACACCATACACCACCACACTCACCACACTCTACAACACATACACCACCCCTCACCTCATCCACACCACCCCATGGCACCCCAAAGACACCCCTGGTTCTCTGACGCAGAACTCAGGGTCATGGTGGAGGAAATAGTTTGTGTAGAGCCCCAGCTCTTCGGGGCACAGGTGCAGCACACCACCATTGCCAGGAAGATGGAGCTATGGCAAAGAATAGTGGACAGGGTCAACACTGTGGGACAGCATCCACGCAATCGGGACGACATCAGGAAGCGGTGGAACGACCTACGGGGGAAGGTGCGTTCCATGGTATCAAGGCACAACATTGCGGTGCAGAAGACTGGCGGCGGACCCCCACCCACTCCCCCAGAATTCACAGCATGGGAGGAGGAAGTCTTGCACATCCTGCATCCTGAGGGCCTCGCAGGAGTAGGCGGAGGAATGGACTCTGGTAAGTCAAATCTTCACTACTCCATTCCCCACACACCACCTGCATGCCAAATCATACCCCCACCCTCACCCCCACCCCCATCACACCAACTCCTAGCAAATGGCTCACCATCACATCCCACACATCCCAAAACCTAGCCCTGCGTGCGTCCCCAAAGCATGGACACCCATCCCCAAAGCATGCCCACTGCACACACCCATCACCCCCACAAGCCACCGTCACAAAAGCCCCCACAAGGGAATGCCAGCACTGGGGGACACGGCCACCCACCCATTACACGAAATGCCACACACAGAAGCAATAACCATACTCTTATACCCCTGCAGGACCCGAACGCCACCACGCCACCATACCGCCACGGAGGGTCCAGAGATGTCCATCCCACCCCCAGAAGAGGCCCCCAGTGATGACAGCAGCTCTGTCTCCCTGGACCCTGATGACCAGCCCGGCCCATCGGGGACCTCGGGACAGTCGGTTCCCCACAGACAGCCACAGACTACACCAGACCTAACCCCCTCTGGGAACACCAGCACAGCTCCCACCCAGCGGGCCCATGCCTCTGTCCCCAGGACACGTCAATCAGCGGTGTGTCCACCACTACAGGGCACCCAGGTTGACCCACCACCCCAACAACAACAGGGACCTGGGGGCAGTGGTAGTGGGCACAGCGTCCAGGGGACAGAGGCCCAGGGAAACAGGGGAACTGGGAGGGCTGCTGTGCGACAGGGGGGGGACAGGCCCAGGGAACCGACTCTCCAAGAGGCCCTCTCCTCCATCATGGGAGCATACCACCATTCTCAGGAGACGATGGCTACGGTACTGGCCAGGTTCCAGGAGATCCAGGTCATGCAGGAGCAACAGTACATGGGTTTCAGAGAGGAACTGAGGAACATTAGTTCCGCAATGGGGACCATCGTCGTGGCCCTAAACCAGATAGTCACCACATTGCGGGACCATGTGGCACCACAAAGGGCCCCTGTCACTAGCCTGGACCAGGGACAGCCTACCACCTCCGCCGGCGCTAGTGGACAGGAGGTCCCCACACAACGACAGGCCACCAGAACCCCACCTCCTGCAGAAGAAGAACCACCCCGCAAGCGGAACCTGAGATCTCACAAGAAGACAGAGTAGGATGCCAAGACCCCGCCAGCAAACGATACCCCCTGATGTCATCCCACTGTCCCACATTGTCACCCTGTCCAACCTTGAACTGCCCCTGCTCCATCCTTCCACAGGCATATGGACAATGCACCTGTGCGACTGAGAACTGGACTCTACCATGGACATTACTCCACCATCACCCATCCCCGTTTTACAATCATGTTCCTTAAATTTAGCACTTTAATTAAATCACTTCTTGCACTAAAAAAATCTGGAGTCTGCTTGTATTTTGAACAAATGTATTAGACATAACGGTGCCAAAATGTTCAGTTACATTGTGATGACAACATACCACTGTCACACAGCTGTAGTCCATGGGCAAACAAAGCAGAGGTCACACAGTGGGGCCCACAGCTCTGAAAACGGAAGGGAAAGTCACAACTCAGTTAACAGGAACTGGGGGGAACTCAGACAGTAGAGAGGCAGGAGACTTTAAGTAAATGTAAATTGGCGTGGTTGATTCGTACCTGTGTGCTACTGAAAATACTGTTGTATGACTATGTCCCTGTTGTCTGTGTCGTCCCCGTCGTCCTCCTCCTCTTCACTCTTCACAGGCTCCACAGCTGCTACAACACCACCATCTGGACCATCCTCCTGCAGGAAAGGCACCTGGCGTCGCAAAGCCAGGTTGTGAAGCATACAGCAGGCCACGATGATATGGCACACCTTCTTTGGTGAGTACATTAGGGATCCCCCTGTCATATGCAGGCACCTAAACCTGGCCTTCAGGAGGCCGAAGGTTCTTTCTATAATCCTCCTAGTTCGCCCATGGGCCTCATTGTAGCGTTCCTCTGCCCTTGTCCTGGGATTCCTCACTGGGGTAAGTAGGCACGACAGGTTGGGGTAACCAGAGTCACCTATTAGCCACACACGGTGTCTCTGTAGCTGTTCCATCACATAAGGGATGCTGCTATTTCGCATGATGTACGCGTCATGCACTGACCCAAGGAACTTGGCATTTACATGGAAGATGTACTGGTCAGCCAAACAGACCACCTGGACATTCGTAGAATGATAACTTTTTCTGTTCCTGTACACCTGCTCACTTCCACTGGGGGGAACCAAGGCCACATGGGTCCCATCAATGGCACCAATGATGTTGGGGATATGTCCAAGGGCATAGAAATCACCCTTCACTGTAGCCAAATCGGCCACCTCAGGGAAAACAATGTAGCTCTGCATGTATTTCATCAGGGCAGACAACACTCTGGACAAAACCCTAGAAAACATAGGCTGAGACATCCCTGATGATATGGCCACTGTTGTTTGGAATGATCCACTTGCCAAAAAATGGAGTACTGACAGAACCTGCACCAGAGGGGGAATCCCTGTGTGTTGGCGAATGGGGGACATCAGGTCTGGCTCCAGCTGGGCACACAGTTCCTGTATAGTGGCTCGGCCAAGTCTGTATGTAAGTATGACATGTCTTTCTTCCATTGTCGACAGGTCCACCAGCGGTCTGTACACGGGAGGATTCCTCCATCTCCTCGCAAGTCCCAGCGGACGGTGCCTAGGAAGGACAACATGGAGCACAGAGTCAAGCAACCCACAGGTACGTAACCACAGCTTGCACAGTACACGATTCGCTATGCATTGAATGGCTTGTATGAGTGGCAATGCAAGGCCTAGGCCTGTGTGACGCCGTAGAAATTCAGCCATGTGGGCCCTTCAAATGGCGGCTGCCTGACCTGTGAAGTGTGACAATGGGATGTGAGGTCAATGCGCTGGCGTGGCACACCGTGGCGGTAGGCGGTCAAAGACCGCAGCGCAAAGCAGCATTGGTTAACATTGAACCCTATGGGTCTCAGGAGCCAATGACGATGTGCGCCGGCGGTCGCGGTACGCACCGCCGCGGTACGCAACGCCTCGGGCGTGACCGCCATTTTCTACTTGCTTAATCACTCGAGACCTGATCATCCACAGGAGAGGACCTATACTGCAAGTGCTGCTGTGAACTCGGTCTGGAAGAGACAATGGCTGCTGCGACTGGGGAAAGGGCCCCTGCCTTCACATCTGAGGAATTGGATAAACTTGTTGATGGGGTCCTCCCCCAGTATGCGCTACTCTACGGTCCTCCAGACCAACAGGTAAGTACACTGGGAGCACGTAGTATGGGCTATGCCTGTGTTGAGTGGGGTGGATGTAAGATGGTGGGGAGGGGAGCGAATGAGGAGTGCAACGCATGACAGATGAGAGCATGTGCCACATGGCAAGGTTGGGGAGGGGGGCCGCGCACATCGACCATGCAGAAAAGTGATGATATTTATTTTGCAACCCTGTACATGTCACATAGGTCAGCGCCCATCAGAAGATCGACATTTGGCGTGCCATCGTCAAGGACGTCCGGGCCCTGGGGGTCCACAACAGACGGGGCACCCACTGCCGCAAGAGGTGGGAGGACATCCGCCGCGGGAGCAGAAAGACCGCCGAGGCTCTGCTAGGGATGGCCTCCCAACGTAGGAGGGGTGCCAGTCGTCAATTGAACCCCCTGATGTCCCGGATCCTGGCGCTGGCCTACGCCCATTTGGATGGGCGCGTGAGGACATCACAGCAGACACAAGGGGGTGAGTATCAGCACATTCCGCTATATTAGCACACAGTGGAGGCGTCTGGGTGGGGGAGGAGGGCTGTGGCTATCTCTAGGCCAGGGCGGTTTCTGTAGGCTAGGCCCCTCCATTAGACATGGCCCTGTGCCCCCGCCCCCCACCTCTGTAGGGTGCTAAGTACAGCTATCCATGGCCCGGGCTCACCTATGTGTGCATTTGTCGTCCATAGACTTGTAGGCCAAGTCACTATAATTGAGTAGTGTAGCCCGAGTGCGCGACGTAGTGCAGGGGGCTTCTGTGTCTGTCCTCTCCGCCAACGGTGCCGCCAATGCATGCACTCAACATGTCTTTCTTTCTTCCCCCCCCCCTTTTTTTTGGTTTTCCTGTTCATGTGTGCATTAGCATCATCAGGCGGAGGAGAAGTGGCATCGGCGCACGAGGGAGCTGCATCTCACATGGCCCCGGAGGGCCCTGCAACCGACTCGGAGTTAACCAGTGAGACGGAGGGCGAGGGGGGCTCCACAACGGGGACCCGTGGAAACGTCAGCGACACCGACACGTCCTTGGAAGGGAGCTCCCTTGTGGTGGTGCCACCCAGCGCACCAGCTCCGCCCTCCCAGCAGCCCCTCAGCTTCCGCCCCGTGCCCGCTCGGGCAGGAAGCCGGCCATCTCCTTCGCCCCTGGCACCTCAGGTCCTGCCCCAGTTACCCCTGCTGCCCTCAGTGCGGAGATCATTGACCTCCTCCAGACGCTCATTGTTGGGCAGTCTACCCTTTTGAATGCCATCGAGGGGGTAGAAAGGGAGGTGCATCGGAGCAATGCATACCTGGAGGGCATTCATTCGGGTCAGGCTGCCCATCAGCGATCGTTCAACGCTCTGGCCTCAGCACTGACGGTAGCAATTGTCCCTGTCTCTAGCCTCCCCCCTCCAACTTCCTCAACCCAGTCCCACTCCTCTGTTCCTCTGCCTATCCCAGACACACCTACAGACCAGCCTGTACACACCTCAACACCCAAGGGCAGCTCATCCAGACATAAGCACCACAGATCACACAAGCATTCACCCAAGCAACATCCACATGCAGACATGCCAACAGCCACTGCCTCCTCTGTGTCCCCCTCCTCCTCGTCTCCCTCCTCCCTCCCTGTGACGTCTCCACTCACACCTGCATGCACACCACCATCAGCCACTACGTCCATCACCACCACACCCACCAGAACAGTCCGCACACATGCAGTCACCACCCCCACTGCCATTTACACGTCCCCTGTGTCCTCTCCCAGTGTGTCTGTCACTCCCTCTTCCAAGCCACACAAACGCCGGCAGCCACCCACCCAACAGCCATCCACCTCACCACAGCCTCCAGCACAAGCACCTGCACGCAAAGACAGCACACTTGACTCTCCTACAACCACATCCTCTTCCTCCACTCCCATATCCACTGCACCTACCCTTCCCATTGCTCCTAAAAAGTTGTTCCTCTCCAAAATTAACCTCTTTGCATCACCTGACCCACCCCCTCCATCTCGTAAGAGTCCAAACAGCACCTCAGCCACCACAAGCACTGCACCTACTAGGACCATCGTTCAGGGCTATTGGAGTCCACCAGCTCCTAGGGCAGGAACATCGGCCAGCAGCAAGGGGACAGCCAGCCCACCCCCTGGGAAAAGAATCAAAAAAGGGAAGGGCCGGCGCGACAGGCCTGAGACGGCTGCCCCCAAGGACACCACCCTTGCACCGTCACCTGGCCCATCCACAAAGGGAGGCAAGGGCCCCAGAGATTCGGCCAGGGGGGCAAGGGCAGCAGGGCGGACAAGTCCGGCAGCAGGCGAGCTGCCCAGGAGGGCCCCACCAGCCCCATTTGGGGTGTGACGGAGGACACCCACGGGCCCAGGAGTGCAGCACAGGAGGGCCCCGCAAGCGATAGGTCGGATGGCGACTGAGCTGGAATAATTGCACAGATCTGGTTCCCTAGGAACACAAGACAAGCACCGCTGAACAGGGCCCCGCCGTGAGAAGCACCACTGAACAGGGCCCCGCCAAGAGAAGCACCGCTGAACAGGGCCCCGCCGTGAGAAGCACCGCTGAACAGGGCCCTGCCGTGAGAAGCACCGCTGAACAGGGCCCCGCCGTGAGAAGCACCGCTGAACAGGGCCCCGCCGTGAGAAGCACCGCTGAACAGGGCCCCGCCGTGAGAAGCACCGCTGAACAGGGCCCCGCCGTCTCTGCACCGCTCCGGTGGGCCCTTCCTTTCAAGCAGCGCTCCGCTGGGCCCTTCATCTCAAGCACCGCTCCGCTGGGCCCCGCCATCTCTGCACCGCTCCGCTGGGCCCTTCCTCTCAAGCACCGCTCCGCTGGGCCCTTCATCTCAAGCACCGCTCCGCTGGGCCCCGCTGTGTCTGCACCGCTCCGCTGGGCCCTTCATCTCAAGCACCGCTCCGCTGGGCCCTTCCTGTCAAGCACCGCTCCGCTGGCCCCTTCCTGTCAAGCACTGCTCCGCTGGGCCCTTCCTGTCAAGCACCGCTCCGCTGGGCCCCTCCTGTCAGGCACTGTTCCGCTGGGCCCTTCATCTCAAGCATGCTCCGCTGGGCCCCGCCGTCTCTGCACCGCTCCGCTGGGCCCTTCATCTCAAGCACCGCTCCGCTGGGCCCTTCCTGTCAAGCACCGCTCCGCTGGGCCCTTCCTGTCAAGCACCGCTCTGCTGTGCCCCTCCTGTCAGGCACCGCTCCGCTGGGCCCTTCATCTCAAGCACTGCTCCGCTGGGCCCCGCCATCTCTGCACCGCTCCGCTGGGCCCTTCCTGTCAAGTACCGCTCCGCTGGGCCCTTCATCTCAAGCACCGCTCCGCTGGGCCCGGCCGTCTCTGCACCGCTCCGCTGGGCCCTTCCTGTCAAGCACCGCTCCGCTGGGCCCTTCCTGTCAAGCACTGCTCCGCTGGGCCCCGCCGTCTCTGCACCGCTCCGCTGGGCCCCTCCTGTCAGGCACCGCTCCGCTGGGCCCTTCATCTCAAGCACCGCTCCGCTGGGCCCCGCCGTCTCTGCACCGCTCCGCTGGGCCCTTCCTGTCAAGTACCGCTCCGCTGGGCCCTTCATCTCAAGCACCGCTCCGCTGGGCCCCGCGTCTCTGCACCGCTCCGCTGGGCCCTTCCTGTCAAGCACCGCTCCGCTGGGCACTTCCTGTCAAGCACCGCTCCGCTGGGCCCCGCCGTCTCTGCACCGCTCCGCTGGGCCCTTCCTGTCAAGCACCGCTCCGCTGGGCCCCGCCGTCTCTGCACCGCTCCGCTGGGCTTCTCCTGTCAGGCACCGGTCCGCTGGGCCCTTCATCTCAAGCACCGCTCTGCTGGGCCCCGCCGTCTCTGCACCGCTCCGCTGGGCCCTTCCTGTCAAGTACCGCTCCGCTGGGCCCTTCATCTCAAGCACCGCTCCGCTGGGCCCTTCCTGTCAAGCACCGCTCCGCTGGGCCCCGCCGTCTCAGCACCGCTCCGCTGGGCCCTTCCTGTCAAGCACCGCTCCGCTGGGCCCTTCCTGTCAAGCACCGCTCCGCTGGGCCCCGCCGTCTCTGCACCGCTCCGCTGGGCCCCTCCTGTCAGGCACCGCTCCGCTGGGCCCTTCATCTCAAGCACCGCTCCGCTGGGCCCCGCTGTCTCTGCACCGCTCCGCTGGGCCCTTCCTGTCAAGTACCGCTCTGCTGGGCCCTTCATCTCAAGCACCGCTCCGCTGGGCCCCGCCGTCTCTGCACCGCTCCGCTGGGCCCCTCCTGTAAAGCACCGCTCCGCTGGGCCCTTCATCTCAAGCACCGCTGGCCCATTGGCAGGGCCGGATCTGTGTCGGGCAGGGCTTCACGAAGCACTCTGGGCACCATGCCTCCTCCATAACCAGTGGAGTCTGTAATCCACCTGATGGACTGTGGCTTTGCACTCCCCAGGATGGTACAGTGGGCATGGAGGCCCCTCGTGGATCTGGCGTCGTGGACTCATGTGGCTGAGGTGCCCCCCCTTCCCTTCCCCCTGAGGTGCCTGTGGTTTTATTATCTGATGCCCCAGCAGTGTTCTCTCCAATGAAATCGGGTCTCGTGTGTGGGCTTTGCCCGTGTGTTTATGCACATTGGCCCACGAACAATGGCATGTAGCCAATATGTGCCGGACTTTTGGACTATGTATACATTGTTCATGTTGTGATTTATTTATTTTATAAATTTCATATTTCACTTAAGTTCAAATATGCTTTAATATACTTCTATTTTAATGATCATTTTATTTTGTCTTTGAATTATTCCAGGGGGTTTGGGGGGTGTAACTCTGACTTGTTGCTCTGCATTGGTGTGTGGGGATTTTGGGGGGGGGTGTCGCGTATGTGTGTGCCCGTAATCTTTTCTCCTCCCCCCTCCCCTGTGTCGTAGGTGCAGTACTCACCGTTGTCTCCTGCGGCGGCGTTCGTGCTCCTGGTAGAGGAGCAGGTAGACAATCGATGGTAGGATGTTTAATTCGGGTTCCATGCTGTCCAGATTCCTCGTGGAGTGTATAGAGGTGAGCGTTTTCCCGTTCGTGGTCTGTTTCCGCCGTGTTTTTATCGGCGGGGCTCCCGCCCCGGAAAAGGTGGCGGATTGGTGGGTCGTGATAGGGTGGGCGGTACATTGTCTGCCGCCTGTCTGTTGGCGGTGACCGCCGCGCTGTTTGTTTGCCCCGCCGTGGCTGTCGGAGTGTTAAAGTGGCGGCCAGTGTTGGCGGTTCCCGCCAGGGTCAGAATTCCATTTTTTTTACCGCCTGCCTGTTGGCGGTTTGGCCGCCGCTTTAACACCGACCGCCAGGGTTGGAATGACCCCCTATGTTTTTGAAGTATAGTATATTAAAGTGCTTTTTCTACTTGTTTACATTTTTTTTTATTTTTAAGTACTACGGTACCTCTTTGGAAGTACTGCAGTACTTTATGAAATTTTGGTAAAATATTTAGACGGTATAAATAATTTTTCCCTACCCATTATCTATGTAATTAAATGGTAATAGTTAGGGGAAAATAATAAAACCTAATACCTATATCTAAGCCCTAATCCCAGTACACAGAGAAAGTGGCCTTAGAACAACATGGTTGCCTTTGTAAAGGCAGTCGTCAGTTAGTCATATAGGGGGTTATTACAACTTTGGAGGAGGGGTTAATCCGTCCCAAAAGTGACGGTAAAGTGACGGATTTACCACCAGCCATATTACAAGTTCCATAGGATATAATGGACTCGTAATACGGCTGGTGGTAAATCCGTCACTTTTGGGACAGACTAACACCTCCTCCAAAGTTGTAATAACCCCCATAATGCCTTGTCATCACTAGCTGCCATGATAATTTAGCAAAATACCGCAAAATTACCACAACAACATCACTAAGTTAAAATATTTATGAGATTTATGAGATAAAAAAATGCTTACCCAATTTATTTGTACTACCCAAAAGGAACATTTAAACACCATAATCCATATTCCTGCAATTTCATTCAAATTTGTTCAGCCATTTTCATGCTACACATTGTTACAAAGTCAATGGAAAACGCAACGGTGCCAGAACATGTTTGGGACTCCCCTTTTTAATTTGGACCCCCCTTTGCAAGTTTCCGTGACAGTTTGCATTATCTGCCAATGTAGAAAACGGAATAGGTCTGCAAAGTTTCTTGGAGGTTCATCAAACAGGCACAAAATTATTGACAACCAAAATTCCTTTCTCTGAAAATCCTATCTTACCTATAACTACCTCCACTCTTTAGTATACATATTTTCTTATTTTGTGTTTACTTATCACGGTAGCTGCCACACATTTACTGGTGCAGTGACATGTACCGACCACACGCCGGATACGGTAACAGTGGCGCCGGCCACACCAAGCTGGGTTAACCAACCTACATATCTTGGATGCTTTGGTATAATCACAGGAATCCTAGTGATCCGGCTCCGAAACACCACTCCATCTTAGATAATCAGCACAGATTCCCTTCGGCCCAGCAAGGGAGCTCTCCATGTCTATCCTGCATGACCATTGCAGGGCCTTAAACCAGTCCTCTGGTTGGGGAGGTCAGTAAGCCTAGCCAGTGTGTGCAAATCTCCCATCTGGGCAGCAGTAACAGGTAAAACAGCAGGGACCTTTGCTGCCTTCCTAATATGCAATCTGTCCCCATGTCGTCTCTTTGTCCAGTTGCACCAATAGCAGACTCATTTTGGTGTCTTGAAATTTCGGCTATGGTTCTACCCACTATCTTCCAGTACCCCCTAATTGAAGGACAAGAGGCCAACATGTGCTCGTTGCTAGCTTCCAACAGACAGCATCATCTGCAGCTTGGAGTTGAAGGTTGTGCAAACTTTGCTGTTCTCTGGGAGGTCCAGTATAGTCTATTGATTGTGAAGAAATGGTTTCTCTTTAAGTTGGTCAGTTTAACCGTAGAATACAGTAATTGCAAGAATGCTCTCCATAAAGTTGAAAGCTCTGATTCCTGAACCATCCCATTCCATACTGAACCTGGTGCCGTCTGAGTTTTATCCTAAGCATCCACAAGTTTCCAGTACTATATTGATACCCCCTTGTTGTGTATCCATTTTAGTTATAGCTCCATGCACATTATCTTTGCACACTAGGCCTGTAGCTGTGCACTTTAACCTAGATATATTTTATTCAGCTGTGTTTATTATTTTAGCAATAGCCACTTTTGCGGTCTTGTTTTTAATTCTCTCTATCTAGCTGTTCTTTGCCTAGGCCAGCACTGCGTTCTTAAACAAGACATTTCTTTCACTCTGCTTTTCTCAAGGCTGCAGTAAGATAATTTGCTGGTAAACATGGTAACGCTTTGTCTCTGGTATTCATAGAAACATACATATCCTGACGTAGGGACCTTTCTCATAACATCAGCTGTTTTATTACAAGAACACTTCTCTTTCGCATACACGTTAGAGGGAGATTCCAGCCAGATGACCACAACTGTATGCTGATTGCTGAATGCTTCGCTACAGCTGCTTTTGCAGACATCAGGCCTCTTGCTCAGGTATGGGGGATGATGTCTTCCCAGGGGAACCTGAAGGGCAGAACAAGAGCTTAACATGCCGTGCTCTAATATAGCCTAGGTAGGAATTGTTTTAATGACTCTAGTGACAACATGGTAGCGTTATTTTTATGCTTTACTCTCCTTGTCATAATTTTAATCCTGTCATGCTTCATCATCCTGGTTATTGCAGTACATGCTTTATTATCTAAGATGCACTTGCTTCATTAAAACCTTATTGAAACACATACTGCCTCTGACTGTCCTTGCATGTGCGAGACTAATGTAACTGAGAGAAACAGATGCGATCTAAGTGACCACTATTTCCCTGAGGAGTCAATTGTGTCATGCATTCGGCTGCCCAATAATCCCTGCTCTTGGGTAGAGATGAGGCACTACTAGTTACCTGGAGCAAAACCCGGATTACAACGACAGGTGTCACCTATATTGGGTCAGACTCAGTCCCCCACACCGCAGGCGTTTCTGCCACTCAAATCCAGTAGTCTCATTAGAATAATGAGAGCCTACGCAACACCCTTATTTAGGAGCTGCGTGTCCTCCATAAGCGATTCTACTCCCCAATCTCTACCAAATTCCTGTCTGACACTTGCAAACCAGGAGGAAAGCAGCAAATATTTGAATCTGGCTAGGAACTCCCCCAGTTTTCCCCTTCACTTCTTTCCAGGGGGCCAGCCCCTGCACTGTAGTTAGGACCCCCCATCTTGTTAACCCGGCCCTCCAAGACTTCCCATCTAATAGACAATCTGGGTTGCCCGGGGAATCCTACACAGGGGAAAAGTTTGAGTAGAAACTGATTACCGAGGTTTTCCTTCCTCTATGGCAAGAGCTGCCCTCAGGACCTTAAAAACTTCAGGGCCCCAAATTTGTACAGAAATTCTGCGGTTCCCACCCGAGGTCATTTCAGACAGAATACCCCCCCCCCAGGTTGAACCATCCTGTGCTCCCAGCAGTACCTTGCAATTCTTAAACTGAAAAGCCATCCGATAAAGGCTATATACGTTTAGACCCAGTAAGTCAACCCTCTTCCCTTCAGCCTCCTTATCAAATATTTTCCAGTATCTTTTTTAGGGAACTGAAGAAGGATGTAATTAAAAAAAGGTAAGTGAACTGAGACAGAACTGACATTTTAATCAAATTTACCCTACCAGTAATTGTCAGTTGCAGACTTTCACATATAAGAAGGAGCCAATCTATCTCTTTAGCCACTCTCCCTAAGTTATGCACTAGGACTGCTCCCACCGATTGGACTATTGTAATGCCCAAATATTTGATCTTGGATGCCGCTATATCCACTTGTTAATGTTCCAACACATAGTTTCAGTCTTAACTGTGTTCACTGAATACCCAGACAGTGATCCAAATTCTCTTGGTAGTTTTTCCACCCTGGGGATAATCTTGGTGGGGTCAAATGCTTAAATTATCAGGTCATCATCAAAAAGCAAACTTTGATCTTTAACTGTCCTATGGCAAAGGGAATAAGGTAATCACCTGATGATCCTTTCTAAGAAGTTGAGGAAATGGCTCAATATAAATATCAAACAAAAGGGGGAAGAGGGCAACCCTGCCTTGTACCGCAAGAGATCCTAAACTCCCCGTCAGCACTCCATTAAATAAAATTATAGCTGTTGCCTTTGCATCCAGCCTCTGCAAAGTTGAGATAAAGCATGGGGTGAAGCCTAAAACCACCAAAACCTCCCTAGGAAAGACCCAGCAAACCCTGTTGAAGGGCTTGGCTGCATCTATTGTAACTACTGACAAATTGGCCAAGCAATCGGTAGCCAGATCTATGCAGCCAATTAATTGCTGAGTTAGCTCTTGACTTTGGCGTGTAGGAACAAACTCCTTCTGAACTGAATGGATTAACTGAAGGCAATTATGGCCAACCTACTGGCCAAAATGCTAGTGAATACCTTACAATCACCATTTAAAAAAGGAGATTGATTGATAGGAATCTGCATTCTTGGGGCCTTTGTCAGGTTCTAATAGGAGTGCTAGGATTGCTTCCCTCCATGACTGTGGGATCTGTTTATTCTCATAACATATATGAATAAATAATTTCACCCATATCGACACTAATACCTTGAAGGTGTCCCAAACAATTGTGGGTGAAGCAGTCTCTACGTTATCCACAAAAAAGTCCCTGCTAGTCCATCCAAGCCTTTTCGCTATTTCTTCATCTAGCAGAATGGAGCGATTAAACGTCCACCTTCCATTTACTTACGAACAAGACACTGAAGGATCATGCTCACAGCCGCATGGCCAGACAAATGCCCAGGAAGATGGTTAATCCCTTGGATCTTGTCTAATAAATTGTTAGGCACAAATAAATAATCCAGCCTTAAAAAATGCCCATATTTCTTACTGTGGAACGTATATCCCCTGGTCTGACCCATTTTATGATGTCATGTCCTGCATCATGGTCCTTAATTCCTGCCTTATTTTCAGTGTATTAAAACAATCTCTCCTAGTGGATCTTTGAGGGAGGCATCCATCAGAGTGTTAACATCTCCCACCAGGACTACAGGCAAGGAAGACTTTATCAAATTCCATTTGAGGGACAAGGGACAGGAAGGGTCATCCACATTAGGACCATAAAACCCTGCACAGGTAAATTAATATTCTTGTCATCTCATATCTGGCACTACCCACCTATCGGTGCTATCTGTTTTCAAAGACAGAAACTCAACCCTAGCTCCTTCCCTCAGAAAAATAGCAGTGCCTTTACATGACCCTGCCTGATATGAGCTGTGACTATGTAATCCTCAATTCACCGATATTTGGTATATAAAGCTCTACTCTCCATTGCTGTTAAATGAGTGTCCTGCAGGATCCTGCAGGATCATTATGTGAGTCCTTCCCTCCTCAAGGTATCTGAATACCAGTATTTGCCTTCTCCTCGGTCATCAGCCATTGACATTCTAGGTTAAAAAATACATTTATTTACAAGTCCCCATTAATGATATTGGATTTCCAACCCTTACTATGGTTTGTACAAATGCAAAAAAATCAACGCAGCAACAGCTAAGGTAATCTGAGGACTATTTTTTATATTTTTTCTCACTGCTGTCCAGTCAGTGCACCTTCCCCACCCCCGAGGAACCCTCCATATACTGATTGGCATTGTCAATGCCTATGCCCCCCCGGGGGGGGATTAATATATTTTGGACAATATGTAAAGTGAATACACTCTGATACAAGTCCCCCCCATCACTGCACAGCACCCATGCTTCTCTTAAAAGTCTACTCGTGGTGCCAGACTATAAAAAGAGAGCGGATCCAGACCTCAAGCTTTGGCATGTTTCTTTCTAGAATCTATCAGTGCATCCACATCTTCCGGAGCCCGATAATTGTACATCTGGTTATTCCCAGCATTACAGCATGACTGGAAATTTTAATTGTTCCTTTGCCCCAATTTATGTAGCTGTTTCATTCTCTCACCAAGTTCCCACTGCTGCTGGTCTGTAGCTTTGGAGACATCCGACCAGATGGAGAAGGAATAATCTTTAACCAAGAAAGTGCCGCTCTTCAAGGACCGCCCCCAGGGTGACTTTTTACTGCAGTAAGAAAGATTACTAAAATTCTCCTGTGGGGGGGTGGTTCATGTTCCTTTTAGAAGGATCCCTATGTGCTCTCTGACTCTCTTCCTCTAGATTTATCTCCAGCCTGTCTTTAAGGACGGTGTCCCATAATACCGCTGTAATGAAAGTCTTAACATTGGTACCTTCCTCCATCTCTGAAATGCTCAAGAACCTGAGATTATTCTGCCTGGCATGATTATTGACCCTTTCCAAGTCCTCCCTTAGACCCTGGTTCTGCTTGGATAACTGAGTGATTCCATTTGCATTCTGCTGAATATCTTGCTCAAGCTGGGCGACTTCCTCCTCCAATACCTTAGTTCGTGCAGCCACTTCGTCCATCTTCAGGGATAACGGTGAGCAGGAGACTTAAATTCCAAATAGATTGGCCTCTAAAACCTCAAACCTCAATTTCATCTCGGCCCTCAAGCTTCATAGTATGGCTGTGAAGGAGTTCTCTTTGGTCACAAATGCTCTGCCTCCATCACACCATGAGAATCTGGAGGAGCAACATTCTCCTGGTGGGGTCCCAAGGGCATTGTTCTGATCGCTCCTCTCATGCTGCCTCCTCTTTAACAGCTAGTGCTTCTAATCTGTTTCTAATTGCTGTCTGTGAGGGATCCCAAATAGCTGAATTCATGACCCTGTCCAAAAACTCCACAACAACAAATACCTCTGCGGTACTCACTAAGGGCCTCTCTTGTAAGGGTGTGGGGAGCTGGTTTGCTTGTGTTCGCACTTCAGTTTCTCACACAGGGGCCCCCTCAATTTGTGGGTTTGAAGCTACTGCAGCATCACTTAAAAAATGATTCAAGAAAGGTGTGACTTTGCTAGGGGAAGCAGTATCTTTCCTACACCTGCTGGTGGTTATTCTGTGAGGTTGCCTTATGGATTTCCTAGGCTTCAATTTCTGCCCCTCCAGACACCCCCCACAGTGCTATGGGAAACTACTTTGGAGGTTTCCTGGCCCCTGGGGGCTAGCGCCATATCAGAACAGACAGACGACTTATTAGGTGGGTGTGCACAAAATGCGCACCTTAATTTCCCTCCCGTCCTGTGTCCACTCCTCTCCTTAGAAATTAACTGCTGATAAGAGGGGGGCATCTGAACTTGCTGAGTGTGTGAGAACTGATTCCTCCCCACCCTCTTAAGGGGCTGTCCTCTCCTAAGCACCTCTGTGGGCTGAAATTTAAAAGCACAGGAGCGGAACATGACATCCGTGCACTAAACGGTTGCGGGCTCCCGGAGGTAGGAAGTATGCTGTAGTAACAGTTCACCCCCGCATTGTGCAGTGCTGGTTCCAGTGTTTTTGGAGTGTGGTTCTTTGTTAATTCACTACTCCCCTTACCTTCCATGATGACAAACACATTATGCCCTTTTTCGCAATAGGCCAGTGTTGCAGATCCCGTGCGAGTGAGTGAAACTGGAATTGCAGTGCAGCAGGATGCTCCTCACCAAGGTTTCCAAAGCAGAGTCAGAACAAGCTCTGTGAGGCGGCTGAATGCCGGAGAAGAGGAGCAACGGAGAGTGCAGGATGCCCTATGCTGGTTCAAATTTCAGACAATGTACCACCTACAATTGTACCACCATACAAATGGCTGCTAGAACTGCTCTGGTTACCTAGTAAGAATCCTAACAATGTTCCCCAAGAAGCACCATTCTTTGATCTGCCATTTCAGTTGTCTCACCCAGCTCTTCTTTTCCAAAATGTTCATACATAATATACATAGACAGAGGGGATTTTGGTGACAGATTATTTTCTATGGTCTTTACATTTTGCTTCAGTCCACCACAGTTTACAGCATGGGGCAGTGGGTCACTCCCCTTAACCTCTGTCTTCATTTAATTTGAGTGACTGCAAAAAGTGTGTGTGCATTGTTCACATCCAATTAACAATAATTTATTTTTCTTCTATGTCAAATTGTCTTTAAAAATGTGTTTTTTACATTTTACTTTTGTATATTATCTTCCAATGGCTATTTAATTTGATTGCAATTGATTGGAATTCAGATGCATAGTTAAATTGTGAGTAATTTCCTGTCTCCTTTTTAAAGCTCCTGATATGAAGTTTCTATGTGACATTGTGGCTTCCTGCAATTTGAGTGCTTTGTTGGGTGATACTTTGTTTTGGCTTGCTTTTTAACTAGTAGCCGGTAAAACGTGTGCCAACAATAAAAGGCTTCTTGTTAATACAGCCACATCAATGAATGTTTTAAAATTTGTCATCTGTATTGCAACCACATGGTGGCCACATTTACATGGCAGTTTGTTTTTATTTTCATTTTCTTTTTGTGGCATATGATTGCAATGAAAACTACCACAGCACTGGCATGCCATCGTACAGACCTATTGGTTTTGCCAGTGCTTGTTTCTAAAAGTCTTGCTCACAACACCATGCATTACAATGTCTCTTTCCTATCAAAAGAATACCATTTACTCTCACAGGTTTGCTGTATTGAAGGTAAGGTATCACCACATATTATACAAGTCACATAAACAAGCACATGGGGCCAGTTGTTTGACCTTTTGTTTTGCGACTTGCAATTTGCGATCCATTTGGGAATCACAAGTTGCGAGTTGCAAAACAAAACGTACAGTGGTGTTAAGTACACTGTTCGGGATTCCCAATGGGGTCACAAATGAGCTACGTCATCAATATTCATGAGATAGGTCGCAATTTGCGACCCCATTCTGACTGGCCACACTCACAGGGATGGTGGCCTTCTGGGGACGGCAGACCACCATGTCTGTGACTGCATTTGATCTAAAGCAGTTTTTTTTTTTCATGCAGCCCATTTTCCTTAAAGGAGAACGGGATGCATTTCAGACAAAAAAATGAAGTTTTCTTTTCATTTTTTCAGAGTAGGCAGTTGTCCGTGGGACCACTACCAGCTCTGAAAAAATATTTTTCCTTCCATTCACAAAGGGGAAGGAGTCCATTTGTGAATAAATTAACACAAATTTGAAATTGGTGTTAACTGTGATTGTTTTACGACTACATTCACAAAGCAATCATACATACCACTGTGACTCACACTTAGGAAGGGATGCCCTTGGAACTTCCCTTGCTAATTATGACTCACAAACACTTTTTGCAAATCGGTAAATAGATTTTAAAAGTAAAAGACTGGGTAAAAGATCCCCACACAGTCTTTGCTAATGGAGAGAAAATAATATAGGCCTTGCACCACAATCAGTCGAACAACTAAACAAAAAATTTCCCATTGCATTCTTAAACAAACAAATAACTTTCCAGTGCGGCTGTATCATGGTGGGCTACGCTGGCTCAGTACAGAGCTAAACGCTTGTTCTTTTACATTCAAGGGCAAACATTTAGGCCCTCATTATGAACATGGTGGGAAAGACCGCACTGTCAGCGGTGGTGGTAACTACCACAAACAGGCTAGCAGTCTGGACCACCAAATAATGATGCACATAAAAAACAGTCAGCCTGAAAACCACTCACCGCCAGCAGAGGAGTGCCGACAACGATGGAAGAGGCCGCTCACAGGCCGACGGAAAGGCTTTATCCACCCAACAAATAATAAAGCACAAGCCTGCTGTCAGTTCTGGGGCGGGAACCACCGCCACTCAAAGCCTGGCGGAAACGAACCAAATAAAAGAAAACACTCACCGGAGGCACACACAACACGCTGAAGCAGACATGGAGAGAGAATTGGAAATCATGCCAGTGCTGTTCCTTGCCATATACCTCTGCGACCGTGACCTCCAACGAAGACGACAATGGTAAGTACATGCAACCTACCAAACAAGGGAAGAAAGGGCACAGTTACATACCCACCCCCTCCCCCCACCCCGCAACGCACCCACAACCCCTCAAAACATCACAAGCCATACATACCTGAGCAAGAGGTACTTACCCGACACAAGGCCACGACAACCTGCCCAAAGTACACACATGTGCACAACACACCCACACAATGAAACGATGAACCACGTATCCAGAGTGTACCAACACCAACACTGGACACACAGACTTTATTACAGATGTAGTAATAGCAGATTGTCCAAATGAGGCCATTTGCCAGTTTAACACAAAAAGGCTGATGGGCCCAAATGGCCCGAACTTGACTCCCACATGTGCACATGGTTCTCCACCATAAAGGGACATCAATGTGGTAGCCAGGTTCCTCAGGGAACATGGGCAGGGGGTGTAGTGGGTGGTGACCTATGTCTGGGAGGGGGGGTTTGGGCTTACGTTTGGGAGGTGGAGGGCATTTGGGTTAAGCCTTGGAAGGGTGGGGAGTGGGTTTGGACTGGGGGATGGCAGATGGACCAGGGCAAGCATGTGGCTTCTTGCTCACTGGACAAGGGGCACGGGAATAGGAAGGGCAGACAGGGGCGGACTTGGACGTGAAAGGAGTGGACAGGGCAAAGAGGTGGGCATGTTTAAGGACGAGACATGGTGGGCAGGGTGGCTTTCGAAAAGGTCAACACAGGACAGCAAACGTTTTTTAGGGGCAGTCGGGGTGGACATGGAGGAAGGTGTGCCAGTGGAGGTAGAGGGAGTGATTGTAACAGGTGTAGGTGTGCGTGACGTGGATTCAGGTGCCTGTACAGCATGCTGAGGTGTGGTGGATGTGTGTTGGGTGGGTGTCTGGGAACGTTTGAGTGTCTTAGGAGGTGGGTGGGCACAGTGCGACAAGGCAGGCTGCCAGTGTAAATGTATGTTGTCTGGGTGTCTGCAGGTTTGGTGAGTGTGCTGCAAGTGTCACTCAAAGTCGTTGTGGTGAGTGCAGGTGTGGTGTCTGGGGTGCATGATTGGCTGTCTGATGTTGTGGTGACTGCAAGAATGGGGCCAGCAGCAGTGACTGAGGGTGCAATGCTTGTGAGTGTGCATGTAGAGGTGACAGACAGGGATTCGGGAGAGGTGGACACACTGGGGGAAGTGGATGTTGTCATGTGTGCCTTTGTAAGTTGGCTGTGTGTATGCCTGTGGTGGGAAGTGTAGTGCGTGTGTTTCTCTGTATGTTTTTTGTGTGTTGAGGTGTGAGCATGGCTGTCTGAACGTGTGCTTGGGATGGGTCAAGGGAGTGGGGTGCTGGAAGGGTTAGAGGTGGTTCGAGGGGGGACGGAAAGACCAGAGACACTGGTCAACCAATGAATGGGTGCCTGGCGGTGAACACCTCCTTATGCCATTACAAGAACCGCTAGCTGTATGAGGTCACTTCCACTGCTACATATCTGGATGACAGGAGGCCATGTTCCCTGGATCAGTCCATGATTCATTCGTCCTGAGGAACAGCAGTGTGCCACACATGATGGAACAACTACAAGGGGACAGAGGATGGATCATCGGTGAGTGTATTTGACACTTTTTCTGTACATAGCTGACAGCCAGGCTGTCTGCAACTGATGGTAGTTTTTTACAGTCCTGTTTCACCTATTTTTGCAGGTGATTCTGGCTACCCCAACATGCATTGGCTCCTGCCACCAGTGAGGAATCCTAGGACACATGCAGAGAGGAATTACAATGAGGCCCATGGACATACTAGGAGCGTGATAGAGAGCACTACAGGTCTCCTGATTTTTAATTTAACTGGCAAATGTATTCACACTTACAATTGATTCAACATAACGACAGGGGACATAGAAATTGGTGTACATGTGTTTTAATTGTTGTCAGGGATGCATTGGTGCTCTTTACAGTGATAGGTAGTGGGCTGATGGTAGATGTCCATACTGGCTAAATGGTCTCAGCGATTGGTGGTGGTGGGTATAGGTCCATCTGTACCTTGCAAGATGTTGAGTTGCTATTGGCCGGGGAGGATGGTAGCACAGTTGCACACTTGGGAGACAGTTTGTGTCAAAGTCACTTCTTTGAGGGTGCCTTGGTCTTGGCAGGTGTTCCAGTGCCATATCGGGGTCTGAGGGACCTTTTGAGTGTCTGGTGTTGGGATGTATGGGTAGGGGTGCTGGTCTCCTGTGTGTCCTTAGACAGTGACACCAGTCCAGTTGCTGCTGCTGATGTTGATGTCTGGTCTTTGTCGTGGTCAGTAGTAGGGGCTTCCTGGTTTGTGGGGGTCTCAGGCTGGGTTGAGTTGTGGTGCTGCAGCACCCCTGTAGTAGTGTCCATGGTGGCATTCTGTTGTTTCCACTGCACCATGGTCTCTTGATGTTGGGCTAGCTCTAGCCTTTGACTCTGCTCCAGGGAGGCCAGGATCTAGCCCATCCTGTCTTGGGTATGGTGGTATGCTCCCAGGACCTCGGAGACCACCTCCTGGGCTGCAGCATCCATCCCTTTGCCTCCCCCCTGGGCCACTGATACCCTCCCACTGGCCCTAGCCCCCTGTGCCTGAGTCCCCTGCACAGGTCTGGCGGTTCCACTTGTACTGGGGCCATCGTCATCCTGCCTGTTGGTAGGTGGAGACTGTGGCCTCTGTACTTGTGTTCCACCAGTCTGTGACCTGGATACACTGGTGTGGGGTCGTTTTGCACGTGCAGATGTTGGTGGCTGGGTGGTAGGGGTGTCAGTGGTGTCCTGGGTGGGGCTGCTGGAGGGTGACAGTCCAGGAATGTGTGACGGACCAGGGTATTCCACAGTTCCCTCTCCAGTGTCCTGAGTGTCCTGAGTGGTGCCTCTGTCTCCATGTGGGGCGCTGGCACTCCTTGTCCTTTCCGTCAGGGTGGCATGGGTGGTGGTGCCTGTGGGGGGGAATGGACATGTATGTTACATTTACTAATTTGGATGAGGGTGCACAGCTTTGGCCTATTTGTGCAGTTTATTCCCCTGTTGGGCCATGCAGGGACCTTTTGTGGAGTTACCATTGCATTTTGCATGGGATGTGGTGGTGCATTGTGGGTAGTGTAGTGCCCTTGTGATAACTTGCAGGGGTGGGTGGCTGTGCACAGGGGGAGGGATGTGGGCATGTGGGCATGCAAGGTGCCTGGATGTGGTGAATGAGGCCAGGGTGGGATGTGATCCTGGTGGTAGTTGGAGAGGTGAGCTGGTGCATGCATTACAGCTGTGGTGGATATGGGGTAATTGTAGTTGACTTACCCAAGTCCATTCCTCCAGTGATTCCAGTGAGGCCCTCAGGGTGAAGGATGACCAGTACCTTTTTCCTCCCAGTCGGTGTATTCGGGGGGTGTAGGTGGGGGTCCTCCCCCAGTCTTCTGTACCACAATGTGGTGCCTGGATGCCATGAACCTCACCTTCCCGCAAAGGTGGTTCCATCTCTTGTGGATGTCATCCCTTGTGCGTGGATGGTTTCCCACTGCATTGACCTTGTTCACTATTGTCTGCCAGGACTCCATCTTCCTGCCGATGGGTGTGTGCTGGACCTGTGCCCCGAAGATTTGTGGCTTGACCTTGAGTATCTCATCCACCATTGTTCTTAGCTCCCTTTCTGTGAAGCGTGGGTGCTTAGGGGGTGCCATGGCGTGTGTTGTGGATGCTGTGTTTTGTGGATATTGGTGAGGGTGCTGTTGTGTGGTTGTGTGTGTGAGTTGTGTGATGTTGCGTTCAGTGTCTGCGTGTAGTGTTGTCAGTCTGGCTTATCCTATTGGCGATGCAAAGGATTGTGGGGTGTGTCTGCGGGTGTTTTATAGTGTTGTGGATGTGTGTCAGGTGTGTGGGTTTCACACACACACTTGCCAATGTGTGCTTTTCTTGCTGTTGGGTACCATTGCTGGCAGTGGCGGTCTGTACCACCAATGGTCGTTCAGCATCCACTAACTGCTGCGGTGGTTTGTGCATCATTATTTGGAGGGTGGGGGATTTGTGTGCTTGGTGGTGGCGGGGTGGGATGTGCAGCCTTTCCACGGACAAGGCCCTGGCAGTGGCTGGTGGTAGCAGAAATGTTGGTGGATTCTGTTTTTGGCATCTTTATATGGCGAGTTTCTGTTCTCCGCCAACGGCGGTCTACTGTTCACCGTCGCCGCGGCGGACGACGGTGTGCACCGCCATGTTCATAATGGCCCCCTTAGTAATTTTTCATGCACTGAAATGCAGCAACGGAAGTTGTTGTGTTGTGCTGCATAAAAGGGAGACACCAGATCATACATCTAGGTATAACTGTGGCTTTTCGGGGGACTCAGTGAGAAAAACAAAAAGTCATAAATAGAAATATATGATTTATTCTTCAATGGTAGTAACTACTCGGACAGCTTTCCATGGATCTATTTCCTAATGCTTCCATTATACACAGGACCCAAGCACATACAAATCAGACCTACCACTACCCAAAAGGAGCAGTCCAACACGAATTTGGCTATTTCCACTCTGAATGGAAACACCAACCAGAGGTCTCATCATTGTTATATGTTTGAGTGTTTAATAACATTTCAAGCAATGCAACACTGCAACTAAAATTGCGGTGCTACACTGTGTGAAAGGTAGAGAGCAGAACAGTGCCATATCTAGTAAGATACAACACTGTTTTTTTCTACATCTGTGCTGGAGCACTTTAGGCTGCCATGCCCCAATGCACACACCCCTGCACCATAGTACAAGAGTGTACATTCTATCAAGCAGAGTTTTTTTTTATTGAAAGTGGGCCCTTCCAGTTCAAAAACTTTGCTTTAACACTTGTCTCACTTTGTATTTGTGCTGTGCATTGCAGCACACATGCAAAGTTGGAAATATATGGATAGTTTTAAAATATGTGCTACTGTTTTTCCTGCCTTCAATAGGCATAAGTATTTGGTATAAAGAAAGCCCTATCTAAAACTGTTAGTAGATTGAGATTCCCATCAAAACTCATGGGTGGCTGCATGGGAATGCCCATGTACCACAATGGAACATCCCTTTGACGCAAAGTAGATCACAGTATGTGTTGCTTTAGCCAACTTTTCAACACAAATCCTTATTAACATTGGAAAGTGAATATCACCACAACACTTTGCACCAATGGAAAGTGTTAGTAAATCCTGGTTGAGGTGTCTAAAGTTCAAACATATAACGCAGAATTTCTCTGTGTTATTGCGTGACATTTATACAGAACAAGTCACGAACAGTGAGCAGAGATTGCCTCTCTCCCAGGTAAATGTTTGAAATTTAGACATAGCAGGCAGATTTACTAACTTTTCATGCACCATAGAACAGCAACCAAGAAAGAGAAAGAGCAGAACAGCGCTATATCTACTAAGATATAGCACTTGTTTTTTCTCTCTCCGTGTGCTGGCTCGCTTTAGGCTGCCATGCACTTAAGACACTCTATTGCACCAGAATGCGAGTGCATGTGCATATTATCAAGCACAGTTTTTGTACTGGAAAGGCATTTCAAAAACTATACTTTAATGCTTGTGATAGTGTATACAGTGCAGCACACATAGAAAATTGGAAAAATAAGTGGAGTTTTAAACCTTTCTCTACAGTTACGCTTCCCTAGAGGAGGTATACGTTTTTGGATTAAATCCCTCTCTACCAATGTTAGTAGATAGGGGTGCATCAAAAACAATGGCTGGTTGCATGGGAACTCCCATGTACCACCCATGGAATGCCCCCTCCAAACAAAGTAGTGTAAATTAGTGCACAGTGCTACTGTGGTTTACTTTGACCAACTTTTTAAAGCAAATCCTGATTTACTTTGGAAAGTAAATACAAATACTACAGGTTGTGATGGGTTTCCATTACAAAAGTAAAGCAAATGTACCACAAAATGTTAGCAAATCTTGGTTGGCCCTCACACACAAAAGAACAGGTGCTTGGATCAGCGCTGAGTCACCCGAGCCTACCATGATAAAGCGCCAGATTGAAAGGAGAAATTAAAAATAAATCCGCTGCAAAAAATAACCAGGATATGGAAAGACCATAGCTACTCTTTAAGGAGGTAGAAAGGGTTGGAATTAAGTAGAAGACTATGAAAAGCAAAAAAATCTCGACTACAGTGTGTCGATATGGGGCGAAGGAAATAAAAAGCTGATGAGAAGGATGGAGCAAGTGCAAACAGATGAGTATTGAGGAAAATATCTTCATTAAACCTTTTATTTTCTGCATTTTTTATTTTGCTATATGTGAACGATCCAGCTTTTCTTTAAATAATGTAATATTCAGACGGAGCGAATCTATGTGAAATTGTCAAGAGCAGTTTAGTAATGAGATGTGAGTTATTCTGCATTCGTGTAAAATTTTACAAGCCACCATAAAGACTGAGTTTTAGATCCAAACTTTTAATCTTCGGAAATTGTCAAAATATAAATAGATGTGTTTTCAAATAATTGCGGAATTAAAAGCACTTGTTGAGATAAACCAAACAAATACAATATAACAAAGGGAATATGCGTATAATGTTTAAGCCCATTAACTTTCCAGACCTTTTTCTTGTTCAACAGTGCAGAGCCCAGTTGAGATAATTGAATGTTGGGAAATGAAATATAATGTATTTATTTCACTGTGATCTGCGTGGGCTATTGATGTAATTGGGTGCTAATGCAATTTACGTGTGCATTAAGATGTTTCTGTTCTATCAGTTTTTAGACACAGCTCTTACTACAACGATTATCGACTCGGTTACATCAGACTCATTTATTGTAAACAGACTGGAAAATTGGCAGTGCCTTACTAGCACAACAGCCGAAAAGTAAAACAACAACATATTAACGAACAAGCTTCCATACTACTTTCTACAGAATCAGTTTCCTTCGTCACCTGTGACATGTTAATCCTGCAGCTATTTTCGCCACCTTAACCCATTATTTTATTCTGAAAATGTCGTTTATCCATGTGTTTTAAATGAAAACATTTGCCCATGTAACTTAGCAGATCATTTAGTGATGAACCTCTTATTAGGATAAGGATGTATTCATTGTCTGCTGTTATTCCTCTCGTTTTCATGTTCCCTTGGCGTCTTTCACCTGCCACCATCAGCATCAGACTTTCAAGTTTATTTCCACACTTTACCGCCCAATCCCATTTTTGTCCCTTCATGTCAGTTAAGTGAGAGGATGATCTGTTTTGTTTATAATTCATCTCTTCATCTAGATAATAAATGTCAACGTTTTATTTGTTCATCATTCTTCAGAATTACATATTAAGGGCCATTTAAAATCATTCGTATCAATAGCGTCCCTGGGCATTTTTGACAAAGGCTATTCTTTGATGTTTGCAGTTCTATTATAACATTTTCCAGGAACTCACACACTTTCAACATGTTGATTAATTGTTTTTTTATTATATTGGTACTCAAATTCCTCTTGCACTGTGCAAACTTACAATCTTTCCAATTTTCTATCCACTTTTCTAACAAACAATTCTTTTTATCACTCTATTTCACTGATAAATTATCAGCTAAAGGCCAGCACAGCTTCCATTTAACCCTGGCACCTCTCTTTGGTCCCTAAAGCAAAGCTCTGTGCAACACCTCAGCCAAGGTGTCGGGCAACGAAGGCTAGATGACTGTCTGCAAGTGATAATTTAAAGGATGGAGTGCCAAGTTTGTAGGACAGTGTAGGCGTTCCTGGAAGCCTGCATTGCTAGCGCTCTCACTGTACCGTTGCAGTTAGGGCAGACAAACACTGCCCTCACCATAAGGGGGCAGTGTTTGCTAGGTGAAGGGTGTTACTGGAACAGAAGGAGCGGTGTAACAGTAAGTAACAAACTGTGTTTAAAAGGAAGGGCTTGTTTATTATTGGTACATACAAAAGGTGCAGTTGTTTTATTTCCAAAGACAGAATTAGAAGTGCTCTAAGTGTGCCTTACGGTCGCAAGCAGCACTGTACAAACAGCGAGTTAAAAATATAAACATCATTTCACCCTCTTTGCCCTGGGACCCCTTCCTTCAGACAAACTTCTGCTTTCGCCGAGGAATGCCAGGCCCAAGATCTCTTGGATGCTTTCTCCCACTCTTTGCGTAAGTGTATGTCTCTTTTTTCTTTCTGTGTACTTCGGTATCTTTGCTCACATAGTAGTGCCAGGTTTTGTCGTGTGCTTCCTTGTTTTTATTTACAGTTCATGCGTTTATACTAAACAACTCTTTGTTTCTTTAACTTGACTCCTTTCAATCATGTAATGGGGGATCTGTTCTGGTGATCTCTGCCGTCTTTCTGCATCCAGGACGCCTACTTTATGTGGTTCACCCTATTTTATCGTGGTCGAAAACTGACAGAGCTGATTTAGTTTGTTACCCTTTGGAGGTTAATAAATAAAATACAAACATTTTAGAAAATCGTAACAAATTATCTGGGCTTATCTGGGCTATATTATAAGGGTGCCTTGCCCCAGTCTGCACCTCGGCGCACTTTTACCAAGGCGTGCATGGTGCAGACTGGGACAGTCTGACTTACTATTTTCAATGAACTGCCCTGGAGGCAGCTGGAAACTTGCACCTGCTGTGGAAGTAGCACACTAGTGAAACATTGGAGTGGCTCCTTCTAGCATCTGCTTTGTCTTTCACAGTATAGGTAGCATCCACCCATTTAAAGAGGGGACAGATATCACCATGCAAACAGGTGGAATGACTGACTGCAAATGCATGTAGAGCAGGGCTCTTCAAATTGGGGGGCCTCAAGTGCTCCCAGGGAGTCGCCAGGCTCTGGTCAAAAGAAGCATTATACAAATAACAGTGCTTTGTTTTAGGCAGAAACATGTTATTGCATTATTAAAAAGGTAACAGTACTTAACTGCAATGTTTAAATAAGTCTAGACATATTTAAACATTACCATCCTCGTAAATAATTGTGGAAAAGTTTGAGGGGGGCGATGATTTCTATTTTTCAACTGGGGGAGCGCGACATTAAAAAGTTTGAAAATTACTGATGTAGAGGGATATCAGGTGGGAGACGGGGGGAGCATGCGTTCCCTTTGCGTCCTCCAGATGGCTGCCCTCAGAGGCAGCACTAACTGTACACCCACATTTTGTGGTGCACCTGAAGAATGCCTCTTGATGGCCTCTTTGACTCTGTGGCCAAGCCCATAATATGACACAGTATTTCCCTCATTTGCCTGGGGCCATGCCCAAAGATAGAGCTAGTACTATATGTGCACTGACACTATCTGTATCGCAGAAGAGGCCGCACAAGCATCTGTGGTCCCTTCTGTAAGATAACATTGTCCCAAGGGTGCAGAAAACGGGTTCACACACCTGTTGCTCCAAAATGTCCAATACATCTAGGGGGTTAGAGACCATACGCCTCATCAAAAATATACATTTCAATAAGGCATAACGGAATAAATGAAAACAAGTCCAATAACCAAGTTCTAGATTAAAAATAGGTTAGTAATAGGTTAACTAAAATATTTAGAAAAATATGGTACGGAAGGAAATGCATGAAATGCCTTGAAGACTCGTTGGAACAGGCCCTTTTTATAAGGTTATCCCCAATCTTTTTGCCTTCCTCCTTCTGTTTTTCTGTCCCTCTTTTGTTGGCTTTAGGATTCTGTGCACTTTATCACTGCTGAAGTGCTCTCTCCTTTAAACTTGGTATGGTTGGCTACACCTGTTTGGCACATTTAATTTAACTGTAAGTCCCTGGTACAGTGGTATTCCCAATAACCAGGACCTGTAAATTGAATGGTACTAGTGGGCTTGCAGCGCAGCTTGTGTCACCCACAAAAGTAGCCCTTCAAACCTGTCTCAGGTCTGCCACTGCAGGGCCTGTGTGCAACATTTACCTTCACAATGACTTGGCTTTTAAAGTTACTTGCGAAGCCTGAAACTCCCCTTTTACTATCTATAGGTCACTCCTAAGATAGGCCTTAGGTAGCCCTAGGGGCAGGGTGCTGTGTAGGTAAACGGTAGAATATGTGCCTTCAATGAGTGGTATGTCCTGGTAGTGACAAACAGCCTAATTGGTTTCTCACTGCTGTGAGACCTAGTCCTCTCATAGGCTAGCATTGGGAATTCCTTTAAATGTACTTAAGTGGTAATTTCTGATCTGTGAGGAATAGCGTGGGAATGTTTGGTATGTTTGCAGTGGTAGTGGGAAATCCTACTTATTGGTGGATTTTTAATTACTATTGTAGAAATGCCACTTTTAGAAAGTGGGTGTTACAAATGGGGTCTTTGGTTGGCAGTCACTTTGCCCCCATCCAAGCAAGGACCCTCACTCTAGTAAGGGCAAAGAAGAAGCACACCTGTTTAACCTCCGCTCACCCCCTTGGTAGCTTGGCATGAGCAGAAAGACCTAACCCAGAAGCAATGTGTAAATTATTTGTACCAACACACACAGTAATACAGTGAAACACTATCAAATGGACACCACACAGGTTTAGAACAATAGTAAATATTTATCTAAGTAAAAAAGACCAAATACGATAAAAATCCACAATACACACTTAAAAATATGTTGTTAGCAATTAAAACACAAAAATTGTGTTTAAAAGCACCAATGCTGCAATTTGATGCTTAGTGGTGTTGTGACAGAGTCGTTTCCCACAATGCAACACCACTATCACTGTTTACGGAGTCACACGAACCCCTAGGTATAGTACCTTAGTAAAAGTGTGGAAAACAGGAAGGTGCACGGAGTCAGGAAGCAAGGTGTCACTTGATCCGAGCCCGCGTTGGTTCCGGTGCTCAGAGGCGAAGGAGTGGAGGTGTCACAAAGAGGTCTTGCGTCCTTGCTGTGAAGCGGTGGAGTTGAGGTGGCGTCAGTTGCAAGGAGTCGGTCCCTGGGCACCTATGACAAAGTTGAAGTTGAAGTCCGACAAAGTCACAATGCTACGGGGCGACCTCATGGGGTCACGTCACAGGTGTGCGACAGAGTCGGGAGTCACGAACATCGGTGCTATGACCCTCCAATCTTGTGATTTCTTGGGACGTCAGTGGCATCAGTGACGCAGGGCTTGCGATGTTAGTGGGGTAGTCGCGCTTCTGGGAGGTGCCCTGCTTCAGGTGCAGGCGGCGTCACGGGTTCCATGCAGTGGCATCCTTATGAAGTTGCATGGCGTTGTCTGGCATAGTTTCACAGGGTTTTACCAGAAGTTCACTCTCAGAGGCCCAAGAACTGGAATGGCACCCTCTGACAAGCTAGAGTCCACAGCATGCAGACTCAGAGACTGGTTGGTGAAGCTTTTACTGTCCCTGAGGCTTCAAAAACAGGAGGCAAGCTCAGTCCAGGCCCTTGTAGATTCTTCTCAAGCAGGAATATACCACTGTTAGAACTGGGGTCTTTGGTTGGCAGTCAGGTTACCCCTATCCAAGCAAGGACACTCACTCTAGTCAGGGTAAGTCACACACAATCCAAAGTATCTTTTGCCCACCTTCTGGTAGCTTGGCACTGAGCAGTCAGGCTTAACTTAGAAGGCAATGTGTAAAGTATTTGTGCAATAAATCCTGAAATAACACAGTAGAACACCACAAAAATACACCACACAGTGTTTAGAAAAAATTATAATATTTATCTGGTAAGATGCAGGTCAAAACGATTAAGATGCAATAAGTATATTTTGAAATATCACTGTAAAGATGATAGAAAGTGTCTTTAATCTCTTAAAAGCAACAAATGTCTCTTGCAAGCACAAAGTACCTGGTTTGCGTGCAAAATCTCTGCAAGGATCTGCAGAGGAGGAGAGGCGTGGAAAACAGAGAGGTGTGCAGCGATTTCTCAGGCTGCACACAGCGATGCGTTGTTTGTTTTTCAGGCAGGGAAGGCTTTGCCTCGATTTCTGGTGCTCGAACTTGGATCCTCTTTGGGTTGCAGGGTTTTTGGACACCCTTGGGACGATGTGTAGAAATCTGATGCTGGCAGGACGAAGTCACATGGGCTGCGTCGATCCTGTGGCGCTGCATGGAAAATTCTACTGCACGCAGGCGCTGCGTTGATTCCTCGCAGGAAGTCAGGCTGCGTCGTTCCAGCTTGGCTGTGCGTCGATCCAATGGCCCGTGCGTCGAATTTCTGGTTGCTACGCTGGCGCTACGTCGATCTTCTCCTTGCGAAGTTGGGCTGTGTCATTCCGGTTTAACATGCGATGATTTTCTCACTGCGATGCAGGTTGTGCATCGTTTCTGGCAGACAGTGCGTCGATTTTCGCTGCACCAGGATTTCTTCTTGCAGGTATAAAGTCTTTTTGGTCCTGAGACTTTAGGAAACAGGAGTCAAGCTCTATCCAAGCCCTTGGAGAGCACTTCTCAGCACAGCCAGAGAGCAGAAAGGCAGCAGGGCAACAGAAAGGCAGCAGTCCTTCTCAGAAAGCAGTTAGGTGAGTCCTTTGGGCAGCCAGGCAGTTCTTCAGGTTCTCTTCTCCAGGAAGTGTGTGAGTTGGTAGGGGCAGAGGCCCTGTTTAAATACCCAAATGTGCCTTTGAAGTGGGGGAGACTTCAAAGAGTGGCTTAGAAGTGCACAAGGTCCCCTTTCAGTTCCATCCTGCCTGCCAGGGTCCCAGTAAGGGGGAGTGGCAGACCTTTGTGTGAGGGCAGGCTACTGTCCTTTGACATGTAAGTGTCAGGCCCTCCACCTTCTCAGCCCAGGAAGACCCATTCAATATGCAGATGTATGCAAGTGAGGCTGAGCATCCTGTGTTTGCGGTTTGTCTGAGTGAATGCACAAGGGAGCTGTCAACTGAACCTAGCCAGATGTGGATAGTAAGGCACAGAAGGATTTAAGTGCAGAGAAATGCTCACTTTCTAAAAGTGGCATTTTTTAAATAGTAATATTAAATCCAACTTCACCAGTCAGCAGGATTTTGTATTACCATTCTGGCCATACTAAATATGACCTCCCTACTCCTTTCAGATCAGCAGCTACTACTCAAACAGTGTATGAGGTTAGCCCTAATGAACATGATACTTTTGGTACACAATTGAAGCTTAAGTCACAATACCTATTTCAAAATACAATAGTTCATTTTTGAAACTTTGACGTCATTCACTTGATGCTCTGTGGAAACAAGAAGAGAGATGGTTTCCAGCATAAAACTGATTGATAGGGAGAACGACCAGCAGGGAGATAAACAGAATGCCAGAAACATCATCCATATTAAAATGAATGGGATCTCAGAGAAAACTTGGCACGACTTCTTCACAATACTAATTACATTTTACAATGACTCAGTATTTTCATTTTAAGTGCAATATAATTAATTCATCACTTATTACTCTATGCACAATTAAAACCAATAATTTTCAAAATTGATTTTCACCTGACATTTTCACATATGTACATTCTGAAAACACTACTATACAACCATCTTCTAAATGAAAATCTTAATGTTCAGAAAACCCCTTTTCACCTTCTTCATGCTCCTCCCTATTGATTCCTCTCAGCCTCCTATCCCACCTTAACACATGATAAAGGTTTCTTTTGCCTAATATAGTGTTCTATGCCATGTACTTTTTACACTCTTTGATCATCATAAGTTTACCCCACTCCACTTACACTCTACCATTTGATTCTCTGTTCAAATCTTCCATACTGCTCTTTGAATATTAATATTGCTTGTGGTCTTGCTTTTCCAGCTGCCTACAACAACTTTGTGCCCATATCCACAGACCAATTTGCTAGGTCACTAGGTATTGGATTATCACTTCATCCAGTTGACTGAGACCCCAATGGCGACTCCATCATGTCTGAATATTAGAGGCTGTGTGGTGAAGCAATTTGATTCTTTACTTTCTTGGAGAACTTGTGTTGTGAAGATTCACTCATGCAAGTCTCATTCAACCCCTGTGCTTCTGGAAAGTTACAGGAAACATATTATTTACTTTGCATATGGAGATGTTGTGTTCTCTACCAGTAAATCAGGACATAAAAATCATGTAATATTTTGGTGCTCCCAAAGAAAATAGTCACAGCAAACCACATCAAAAAAATGGAGTGTCTCCTCAAGACTTTACTTCATAGGATCATGACATACTCTTGCTTTTCGACATCAACTGGGACATGCTCACTTGCAATTTTAAAAGCAAAGCATTATGCTGCATAATAACTCACCCTTCTATTGCCCTAAACTTGCTTGAAACTCCAGATTCTAGGGCCCTCATTACGAGTTGAGCTGTCAAGCGCAACACATGAGGTATCATATCACCATTATGAATTTTGTGATAAATATTGGCAGGTAAAATCTGCCGATATTTAACATGGGAAAAATGTATGATATTTTCCATAATTTGTGGATTTTGGATCTTTTTGTTTTTAAACTTTTTATATCAGAGTTGCAAATACTTACAGATAACGAGATAAGTAACAAACTGATCAGTTAAACATAACTATTAATCATAATATACGGCAACTTAGCACAAAAAACAGCAGAACACACTCTACACTTGAAAGAAATTTTTTAATTTAAAAAAAAAATCATACAGCAGCTGGAAAGAAATCTGGGCCAAATATATTTGAGAAAATAATGGCCATTAATACCTCTGCTTCTGAAAATCGTTGCTTCTCACAAAACATAGACCACCAATTAGAGATCGGGGTTAGGAATCGATCCAAGCTTTGGCGATGCATAGGACATGATAACAATCACTATTGCTTGTTTGTTGACATGCTCCCCTGCTGGCCTCTGCCTCTGCTGGATGGACTCTGCTTTCCCTCTGAAATGCTCTCCAAGGGATTGGATTAAGCTTGCCTCCTGTTTCTGAAGTCTCAGGGCCAACAAAGACTTCACCTCTTCAACAAACTCCACTGAGTCTCTTGGGTTGACATTGTGTTTAATATCTTTAGAGGATAAGTGCATATCATATATCAAGTGTCAGGAGAGATGAATGGAAATGCCCTACCAAAAAGCTTTTAACCGGGGACATCCAGCGAACATATGGACAACGTCCGCGTAATACAGGCTGCACTTAGGACAACTGGTCTTACTATGATTCATGGCCCATTTGCACATTTTATCCAGTGTATAGTAGACCCTGCTTTGAGTTTTAGAATGTTGTAATTTAAGGCTAGCTGGAAGAACTGAGCGATTGAGTGATTGATCATATCAAATGCATTGGAAATCTCATCTGCTAAAATAGTCTCTTCTAAGCTACTGCTCCACTTAGATGCAAATGTGGGACAATCGTCTTCCTTATAGGCACCCATAACTTTCTAGAATGATCTAATTGATAGCCTACCAGCTGTGGTAAAAAAGTACTTCAAAACATCAGAATTCTCTCCAACAGCTAGACATAGCTGGTTACGAGAAACATAATCCAAAATCTACAAATATTTTTTAAAAGAGTGTCAGGATAGACCACAGCATGTTTGAAGAATGTGAAAGGTAAGAACCTGCCAAGAAGATGACCCATGGTGTTTAAGCCTTGTTCACACAAAAGTTTAGTCTCTTCATCATGAAATATGGGAGGAATAATTAGGTTGGCATACAACAATGTGAATGAGTGTATAAATAGGAGAGCAAATTCGACCCAAATTTCCCTTCAGATTCAATAAATATTCTTGGTGAGCTCTAACCGGGCCCGTTTAAAGTAATTCGGATCGTCTACTGAGAAACAGCCTAAATTTAGGTCCAAGAGTCATTTCATACCCTAATACTGAGGAATCCAGATCATGACTCATAAGCAAATTCCAGATACGGTGGCAAAAGGCAGACCAGAGTTGAAAACAATTTTGATTGTTCAGGTAATGTAGTGCCAGCCTAGCTCTCTTGAGTCCCCAAATAAAACTGCCAAACCCCCCCTTAGGGTGCCTAAAAAATAGCCTGACACTCGAAGCAGAATTGCCCAGAATAGATAAAGAAATCTGTGAAAGAAGTTCATCTTAACAATGTTGCATCAGCCTATCAGACTGATTGGGAGGTGATTCCATGACTATGGCTTCATGCTAACTAGTTCAAATCAAAAGGTAGGTAGCTACTAAGGTGGGTCTGGGAACTGGGATCTCTGCATGATGACTAAGCAGAATCTGAGTTTCAGAGAAATTGAGCTTATAGCTGGAAAGTACCCCAATCCTTTCCACCTTTGTGGAGATTTGATCAATAGCTACCTGGGGACTAGAGGAGTAAACTACGACATAATCTGCACAGGCACTGATTTTCAGTTCTACCCCATTAGATACTATCATCTGAATCAAAGTGTTGGAGATATGTAGCTGATAATGGCTGATAATAGGGTTAAATAAAAAGGGTAAACAGTAACAAGGATAGCGAACAACTCAACAGATACCAAATGGGGGTGAGCTATACCCTACTAGGATTAGCCTAGCTATAGGACTCATATAAAGACCTACCCTGGGAAAAAATCCTGATGCCAATGCCAAAAACTGACAACTGAACAAAGAAAGGACCAAAGAAACAACCAAAGAAAGGACCATACGACCCGATCAAAGGTCTTCTCTGCGTCCAGTAATATCATTCCCACACTGCTACCAGTGGTTCTAGCCACATCAAACACAGCCACAGCAGTAGTCGTATGACTGATAGTGTTTCTGCCAGGAACAAAAGCGTGCTGTTGAGGGGAGACAATATTCTGGACCAGAGGGGCCAATCTAGCAGCAAGAACCTTAGCAAATATTTTGGCATCTGAGTAAGTCAGGGAGATGGGCCGGTAGGACCTCTCTCATTAGAAGGCTAATCCTTTTTACGAAAAATATTAATAGACTTCCAGGAATCTGGAATATCACCCCCGCCATCGATATGTTGTATCAGAGTCATGCAGGAGGCTAGGAGCATTTTACTAAATAATTTATAAGAATCCCAGGGGATGGCATCCTCCCCCGGTGACAATCCAAAAGGCAGTGAGTTAATAACTGATTCAAGTTCTGGGACAGCAATGTCCTCCTCTAATGTTTGCCTCTGATATTGCTCCAGTTGAGGCAAATCCACCCTCTGTATGTATTTGTCAATCAGATGTTGATGAGCTAATTCGTCATGGGTGTACAAATCTTTATAGAAGTCAGTGAATTCCCTACCTATAGCTTGTGGATCAGAATGCAAAACGCCATCTTTTTCATTAACAGGCTTAATACTATTTCTGTGTCTTTTTTTCACAATTTGGTAAGCAAGGATACGATCAATATTCTCCCCATATTCATACTGGAGAGCCTTCTTATTATGGTACTCTGCAGTCGCCTTTTCCCTTAAATTTTGTTCGAGTAGGGAATATAAATTGACCAATTGGAGATAGATTAATTATTCACCCGAGTTCTTCTCCCTAACAGCTTGGGCGTGCTGAGATTCTGCCACCAACAACTGGGTAGGGAGCTTAGAAGCCAACTCTTTACCATGCTTATTTACTTCCAAAACAGTTGGATTTGGTTTTGCAGGAAGATAAATCTGCATACAATTCCCCCAAAACTCGTAATTAGATTGTATTTATCGCACCCAATAAATTCTATGTCAGGGCCGGAGGCGAGAATTATGCAGATCTTTCTTCACTCTTTTTTCCTCAATTTAGAGGAATTTCAGAGCCTACTCTCTGTTTTTTTCTCCTATCCTACCCTACCCTGCTACACCGCTTGCGGTAAGGCTTCCAGACCCCTTCAGGGAAGATATTTTATTCAGCAGATAGCTGATAATGTTTGTTTGACAGAGTGTGGGTAGGGATTACCCTTCATAAAAAAATGTTTTTGGGGTGTTCTCTCTGTCATTATACCTGAGTCTCAGGATGCAGTCCACACAGGACCACGATTCTTTTACCAACATGTCCCCAGGTGAGGGCCCCTCTCACCGTGTCCTACCCCCTGGGGTTGATGTTATGTTCTCGCAGGCTATCACACAGGCCCTCGCTCCTCTTAAGGAAAGCGTGGCCCTGCTCACTGAACAGGTTTCCAAAGGGACGGGCATGTTTGGTGCGATGGGGGCAGAGGGCAGATCCTCTACCCTAGCGGCCCCCAAGAAATCGCGCAAGCGCGATGCGGGGCACCTTGAAGACACTGCGTTCCTTTCCAATGCCTTCACTAAGTGTGAACGCGCGCATAAGCGCATACCCTCCCTGGAGGGTTTGCTACCCGGTGCAATGGGTGAAAAGTTTCACCACATATGGGACCCTGATAACGGTTCACCTAAAGGCATCACTGGAGACTCAGATGGAGATTCCTCCTCTTTGGAGGGCGATGAGCCCGGTCGCCCTTGCGCCCCATAACATCCATGCCAGATCCTTCGGATTTAGGAGATTCTGACTCTGATATGTTTGAACCGGATGGGATTTACCATCCTCGTTCCTCGGAGTGGCGTCCAGATCACAAGGTGGCCGAATACGTCGCAAGCAAAATTCTGCAGCCTCTAGATAAGGAGGTGCGAGTCCGCTTAAGGGCGGAATGTCCACGTCTGACCTTATCGGACAAGGTGGCGGTCACGCCGGATATTGATCCGAAGATGTGTACCTTTTTTGCCAAGTACACTAATGTAGTGCTTTCCTCTTATCTAGTTTCTAAGCACTAACATAACACAACAGAAATGCACTTCTGAGGTCAAAGAAGACTTTTATTGTTGTTAATTCTTCCCCAACCACAATATTTATGTATGACGAATTAGTAGCTTTCAAGCCCGCGTTAATCAAACAAAATATATCAGTTTGCAATATACACAGCAGGTTATATTTATAAGATATTGAATGCAAAGCAAAACAAATACTTCACCGTGTGGGAAACTATTTACAGCTTCATCTTTCTAAGGTCTGCAAGCTGATGACCCCTTGTCAGCCGCGAGAAAGAGATTCATCTACCCACACGGGATTGCTGGCAGCTGGCGCCAAGCTCCAGCACGAGGTCCGGCAGATTCGAATCTGACTCTCTGCAGCCTGTTACATTCGTTACAAAGGTGTGCCCCCTCCTCTCAGACCTGGGAAACTGAGCAAGCCTTTTGGAGACTGGCCAGGTCTCCAACACTACTCCTGTTCCCAAGCTCAAGCGAAGAAAAACAACACCCATGTACTCTCTCTTATCATGTCTAGTCTACTGTGAGAAAAACATCTTGGTTCTCTGGTGCAAAAACACAGCTTGGAAAAATACAGCTTGGATTCTCAACTGCAAGATCTAACTCCACGTTAAAGGCAATAGGCAGCTAACCTAAGTATCAAATGCAATGTCATGTTAAAGGCAATAGGCAGCTAACCTAAATATCAAATGCAATGTCTAGTGTCATGTCAAAGCCAATAGGCAGCTGAGCTGAATACAAAATGCAATATATAATATCATGTCAAAGCCAATAGGCTGTTAAGCTGAATATAAAATACAATGTATAATATCATGTCAAAGCCCATAGGCAGCTGAGCTGAATATAAAATGCAATGTATAATATCATGTCAAAGCCAATAGGCAGCGGAGCTGAATACAAAATGTAATGTATAATATCATGTCAAAGCCCATAGGCAGAATATCTAATAGCATGTCAAAGTCAATAGGCAGCTAAATTGAATACATCATGTCAAAGCCAATAGGAATGCAATGTCAAAGCCAATAGGCGGCTAGACTGGATACAGCATGTCAAAGCCAATAGGCAGAATACAGAATGTAATGGCTAATGCAATGTCAAAGCCCATAGGCGGCTCAACTGAATACAGAAAATAATGGCTAATGCCATGTCAAAGCCAATAGGCAGAATACAGAATGTAATGACTAATGCAATGTCAAAGCCCATAGGCGGCAAAACTGAACAAAACATACCATGTGCTACTGGTGAACATTGAGCAACTAATATGCGCAGTGGTGAAACACAAAGTCATTGGTCAAAACAAAATTTAACAAATGGCAGTACATTCCGCCCTTTGACCAATGAATTTTTGTTTCACATATCTCTTGTTTCAAACAAAAACAAAAAACATCAGCACAAACAAAAAAAACATTATCAGCAAGTCAGATTTGAATGATCAAAGCAATCCCTGTAAAGCAATAGAAGTGAATTAACACATTGATTTCATAACCTTTCACATCAGATACATCTACATAGAAAAGACTGAGCAATTTGTACTCTGAATGAGTCTCTAATTCAACAGTGTTAGCAATTTGATGTGGCATGAGTTCTACTCATGTAAAAGGGCACGGTCCACCTGAAAGGTTTGCTGGAAGATAAGCAAAAGTCAGAGTTCCATACGAGAGGGAAAAAAAAAACACAGCTTAGTTCCAGTGGAAGAATGCAATCAAACAAGTTGAACTTGAACTGAAGGCGCAGTTTGCGCAAAATGGATCCATGGTGCTGGCACTTTACTCAGCCAGGTTCAGGTTGGGGATTCGGTCCCTTCCCCGACCCCACACGCACACACCGGAAGGGGGACCACACAGCACACTCAGGGACAGTGGCGAAACGTGGTAGGATCTGCAAAAGAAACAAGTATGACTTTTCTTGCAAATAACATTTTTCATTTAAACTGCACCCTTCCTCTTTCTTTCCCTGTTTTATAATCAGCAGGACGTTTTTGGGGCCCTTTGTTATAATTTCTGCAGGTTTTGGAGGATCACTTGGGGCTTCAGCCCACACATCAGCACTGAGGTTTTTATCTGCTGCACCACAGCTTCCCTTTTCTTGCACTGTCAGAAGGGCTGGGGCAGACTCCTTCTTTAACAAACCTCCATTCACTGCACTTTTGCCAATTTGGGCCATTCTGTCTCCAATTTGTTTGAATGAATCAGATTCTTTTCTAGGTATCAGCATAATTTCGATTTTTCCTTGGTAATTTGCAGCAATCACTCTCCCTAAAACCTGATCAATTTGCCATTCCTGTTCTGGTAACTTTCCTCTCCCCAACTGCTCTGTGACTGCTTGCATGACAGATTGCTTTTGTGCGTGCTGCACAGTTTTTATCAAAACTAGGGGAATGTGCATCTCTCTCATCTCTGCCCACCTGTAAGTGGCTTTTTCTCTCAGCTGTTCACATTTCTGGGGCACCCACTTAGCCATCCCCACTAAGGCAGAATTCTGGGTGAACACTTCTCTCTCTGAATTTTTCTCATTAACATCTGCAAGGTAATTGAACCAGTTAGGTGCTAAAACATTAGCAATGAACCAAAAATCAGCGTAAAAATGACACATCTCACGTAGCTCTTGCTTTAAAATCTGACACACATTATACAACTCTGTTCCTTCTACTGTGTCAGAAAACAACATTTCAGTCAATGAATCATTAGTAAAACAAACATGCTTTTTATCTTCAGTGGACACGAGTTCAAATGGTGCACTCAACTTCATTGATAACTCTTTTACCTGTGGTACTCTAGCCCTGTCTTGCAAGTACCAGATCCATTGTATGATTCTAGCTAGGGGCACTATTTTCTTCCCTTGTTCTTGAATTACATGTACATAAGTATTTCCTTCTTGCACTGCGCAGAAACCTAAAGTCTGCATTATTTCATTTGCCAAATCACAAGCGCGCAGCTGCATATAATTTTTCACAGTGACCATATACAAAAGTGTTAGGATTTCACTCAAATGAGAGCTATTCTTTTTCCAAAAATCAAACAAGCTAATGAAAGTCGGCTCTTTCTCTAAAATCTTTCGTTTTACTTGTGCATTTTGCAACGGTAACTCGTAAATCACATTCTGGTCTCGTCTCTCTCGTCCGTGTTATCAGTTAAGGAATGCATTTTGTCTGCCAAAAACCCTGGCTCACACGAAAACTCAGTGCAGCTCGGAGCTGTCTTAACCCCCTCATTACTGGAATGGGACAAGAAAGATTCTTCAAAAACAGCCTTTTTATAACTTTCAGTCGGGCTAATTTGCTCACGTAAATTCCTATTTTCATGATCCAACTTCCTACATTTCTCCTGCATTTCTCTGTAAGCAGATAAAGGTATCCAGACCTTTCTGTCATCATTACTTCCAAAAGACACTTTTTCTACATATGTACAACAGAAATTATTTCTCAAAACACTATCAGGCATTTTAGCTACACATGCATTTTCAAAAATGGTCTGCTGTGCTTCTGTAATTCTCCAAACAGAAAACAATTCACAGTTTTTCTTAGCACCATCGGGCAGTTTACCAACACATGCATTCTCAGACATGGTCTGCCGTGCTACTGTGATTCTCAAAAAAAACAATTTCTGTAATTCTCCAAACAACAAAAAACAATTACACTTTTAAAGTGTGCACTTAGAAATCTACCAACTCGTCAACACCCTCTTAATCACCTCTTAATGACCGACCCCACTCCTGGTACCAATTGTAGTGCTTTCCTCTTATCTAGTTTCTAAGCACTAACATAACACAACAGAAATGCACTTCTGAGGTCAAAGAAGACTTTTATTGTTGTTAATTCTTCCCCAACCACAATATTTATGTATGACGAATTAGTAGCTTTCAAGCCCGCGTTAATCAAACAAAATATATCAGTTTGCAATATACACAGCAGGTTATATTTATAAGATATTGAATGCAAAGCAAAACAAATACTTCACCGTGTGGGAAACTATTTACAGCTTCATCTTTCTAAGGTCTGCAAGCTGATGACCCCTTGTCAGCCGCGAGAAAGAGATTATCTACCCACACGGGATTGCTGGCATCTGGCGCCAAGCTCCAGCACGAGGTCCGGCAGATTCGAATCTGACTCTCTGCAGCCTGTTACATTCGTTACAAAGGTGTGCCCCCTCCTCTCAGACCTGGGAAACTGAGCAAGGCTTTTGGAGACTGGCCAGGTCTCCAAGACTACTCCTGTTCCCAAGCTCAAGCGAAGAAAAACAACACCCATGTACTCTCTCTTATCATGTCTAGTCTACTGTGAGAAAAACATCTTGGTTCTCTGGTGCAAAAACACAGCTTGGAAAAATACAGCTTGGATTCTCAACTGCAAGATCTAACTCCAAGTTAAAGGCAATAGGCAGCTAACCTAAGTATCAAATGCAATGTCATGTTAAAGGCAATAGGCAGCTAACCTAAATATCAAATGCAATGTCTAGTGTCATGTCAAAGCCAATAGGCAGCTGAGCTGAATACAAAATGCAATATATAATATCATGTCAAAGCCAATAGGCAGTTAAGCTGAATATAAAATACAATGTATAATATCATGTCAAAGCCCATAGGCAGCTGAGCTGAATATAAAATGCAATGTATAATATCATGTCAAAGCCAATAGGCAGCGGAGCTGAATACAAAATGTAATGTATAATATCATGTCAAAGCCCATAGGCAGAATATCTAATAGCATGTCAAAGTCAATAGGCAGCTAAATTGAATACATCATGTCAAAGCCAATAGGAATGCAATGTCAAAGCCAATAGGCGGCTAGACTGGATACAGTATGTCAAAGCCAATAGGCAGAATACAGAATGTAATGGCTAATGCAATGTCAAAGCCCATAGGCGGCTCAACTGAATACAGAAAATAATGTCTAATGCCATGTCAAAGCCAATAGGCAGAATACAGAATGTAATGACTAATGCAATGTCAAAGCCCATAGGCGGCTAAACTGAACAAAACATACCATGTGCTACTGGTGAACATTGAGCAACTAATATGCGCAGTGGTGAAACACAAAGTCATTGGTCAAAACAAAATTTAACAAATGGCAGTACAACTAAGGACCCTAAGAAGGGTATTAACCGATCCTGGAGGGCATGCCAGGATAAACTCCTTGACATATTGGGACCCTGACACAGATAATTCAACTGGCAGAACGTGCCAAGCAGTCGAACACACCCCTTCCGGCAGATATTGTAGCGGGTGGGCTCAGAGAGCTGTCTGTCTCCTGGGCAATGCAAACTGTGCCATTTCAGCTGAAAGGCACAGATCCTTGCTCATCAAAATAGACCCCAAATTAGGGGAACTTTCTAACTCGGAGGCAGGGGCTATTGCCCAAGGCAATTTATTTGGCGACCCCTTTGTTAAAGAACTGGGCAAATTCGTTGCCACCTTTTCTGCCCTTGACAAGGCGCAGTCGTCCATCAAAAAGATCTTCCCGAGTAAGGTTTTTGGCGGGCCGGACGAGGCAGGGGTCGCTTTTCAGGCCGCCAGTACCAACAAGGCCCCGGTTCCTTCAGAAACAACGGTTGGCGGGACGGTCGCCAAGGAACGTTTTTCCCCTACAGAGGCAGGGGAAAAGGCAGGGCGAACAGGATCGCACGAGGAGCAAATAACGCCCCAGGAGGACCTTCTGGTAAGGCTTATCCCTTTTTCCCCTCAAAACTTTGGAGGGAGGTTACCCTTCCTCAAGGACAATTGGAAACGCATCACCTCCGATGCTTGGGTGCTGCAGACAGTCTCCGGTTTTCAGATCGAATTTTGGGGAACCCCATCCCAGGAGACGCTGCCCACTCCCCTAATATTTTCAGTAGCGGATTCCGAACTCATAGATTTAGAGGTCCAGGAACTCCTCCAGAAAAATGCCATATGCTTCGTGTCTCTTCATCCCAGAGGTTTTGTAAGCAACATTTTCTTAGTAGAAAAGAAGGTCAAAGGCTTTCGCCCGGTTATCAATCTCTGGTCATTTAACGACTGGGTGATATACAGGCACTTCAAAATGGAGGGTATTCATATGCTCCGAGATCTCCTGTTACGGGGAGATTGGATGGTCCGACTGGACCTCAAAGACGCATATCTCACAGTTCCTATTTTTCCTTCTCATCGCAGGTTTCTGCAATTTCTGTGGAGAGGTCAGGTGTTCGAGTTCACCTCTCTTCCCTTCGGTCTGTCATCAGCACCATGGTGCTTTACCAAATTCCTCAAACCCGTAGTGGAACTACTGCATTCGCAAAGGATCCGTCGCATCATTTATCTGGACGATCTTCTTCTGATGGATCAATCCAGGTCTCAACTTATATCCAATGTGAACACAACTATTGTGCTTTTGCAGGAACTGGGTTTCGTGATCAACCAGCAGAAGTCAGAGCTTCTACCGGCCCAATCGATGATTTTTCTGGGTTTCCTCATAGACTCCCAGTCAGCATCTCTCAGTCTTCCGACCCCAAAGATATCCAAGATCAAGAAGGAATTAAAAAAGGTCCTGCGGAGCGACAGGATCTCGCTACGTCAGTTAGCCAGAGTAGTGGGCTTGCTTTCCTCTTCAATTCAGGCCATATTTCCAGGTCCCCTCCACTAGCTTTTCATCTTCATCGGGGGGTGACGTATTCTGAACTAATCTCCCTTTCTCCGGAGGCGAGGAAGGAATTACATTGGTGGCTAGACCACATGGAAGCATGGAATGGCAGAGCCATTTTCAGAGCCTCCCCATATCTGGTGATAGAGTCAGATGCCAGTCGCCAGGGATGGGGAGCGCGATGCGGGGACATCTCGTTCGGGGGATGCTGGACCACTCAGGAGCTCACCATGCATATCAATTGTCTAGAACTCCTGGCGGATTCTTTTGCGATCAGGTCTCTGACACAGGACAAAATCTCCTGTGTTGTTCTCCTGCGGATGGACAATGTGTCCGCTGTGCAATACATAAATCGCTTGGGGGGCACACAATCCAGGGCCCTAGCGGAACTGGCGAAGGATTTTTTACACTTTTGCCTCCAACATCAGATCTCCGTCATGGCAGAGTATCTTCTGGGGTCCTAGAACATTATGGCAGATTGAAATTCCCGGTTTCTGATGGATTCCAGCGATTGGCAACTGGATCAATCGATTTTTCGGGCGATCATGACTCGATGGGGTCCTTGTTCGGTGGACCTGTTTGCATCCAGGTGGAATGCCCATCTACCCCTATACTTCAGCTGGCGCCCGGATCCGGGAGCAGCGGCAGTGGATGTGTTTCTGCAGAACTGGGGGCAGCATCAGGGGTATGCATTTCCCCCTTCCTTCTTATCCCAAGGGTTGCAGCTCAAGTTCGCCGTCAGGAGGCGACAGTGGTCCTGATAACCCCCTGGTGGAGGTCCCAAACGTGGTTTCCGACTCTGCTGGAGCTCTCATGCGAGTTACCAATTTGTCTTTCGGTCTTTCCCTCGATTCTCCGGGACCCTACAGGCCTCTTTCACCCCCTGGTCCTTCAAGGCCATTTATCTCTAATGGCATGGAAGATTTCAGGTCTCGCTGGCAGGACTGACGACTTTCGCAGGAAGCTAAAAAGTTCATTGCACAGTCCTGGACTCTAGGGACAGGCAAACGGTATAGATCCGCTTGGAATAGATTGTTGGTGTGTGGACAAACATTTCGATCCCATGGGGGCCCGTATTACCGACATCATTAATTTCTTTGCAGAATTAGCTGAGTCTGGTCTGGCTTGTTGTACGATAAATTATTTTAGGTCAGCCATTTCGGTGGGTCATCCCCCTCTTGATAACCGCCCAATCGGGGAACATCCTTGGATCTGTAAACTTCTCAAAGGTATTAGACTTTCCAGACCTCCACAACCCAGGTACGAGGAGCTCTGGGATGTCACCCTAGTTCTTAACCTATTATCCTCGTGGCAGGATAATGAATATCTTTCAAGGAAAGAGTTGTCGGCTAAACTGGCCATGCTGTTGTGCCTTATTTCATGTAAAAGGGGACCGGATTTTCGAGCCCTAGATGTATCGGCTAGAGTGTTTTCTCCAGAAGGAGTAACCTTTACCATTTCTAGGAGAATGAAGAATAATACCAGGTCAGTATCCTACCCTGCTTTCCCTAATTCTCCAAAATTATGTGTGATACAGTGCCTGAAAGCGTATGAGAAGTTAAAAGCGGAGCTTAGACCGCCGGGTGAAAACCAATTGTTGATTTTCTTGAAGAAACCTTTTAAGGCAGTTTCCTCCCCTTCCATTGGCAGGTGGATCAGATGGATTTTAGCCGAATCAGGTATCAATGTACATGTATTTGGAGCACACTCTGCTTGGGGTTCCATGGCCTCAAAAGCCATACAAGTGGGTGGTAGGTTAGAGGACATTATGAATGTGGCTGATTGGTCTTCTGAGTCTACTTTTAAAAAGTTTTATTTTAAACCAATTCACGAAGCAGCCTCCTTGGTGGTGAGTAAGCTTTGAACTTGCATAGTCCTCGCCTCCGGTCCTGACATAGAATGCAAAATTTCCTAGCTATTGTGAAGGAAAGTTTCAATTCTATTAAGGACATGGAGGCGAGGATTATCCCACCCTACACTAGTCACGTGTTTTTTCCCACCCGAAGATTTATGATTTCGTAATAAGGTGGTATATTTACATTCATGTACATAACTGTATGTTTTCTTAACTGATTACATGTTAATATTAAATTTGGGAATGTTTACACCTTCCTTACTATGTATTCTTCTCCCATCAGAATGTCTAAGATTTGTAAGACCAAACAGTTTTTTGTCGTTAGCCTTGGACACTTGCCATGTTTTTTTCAACTGCTTTAATCATTCACATCTTTTCATAGGATCCGAGGCTACAACCACTTGAAACATCTAGGATTCCTTTCGCAGTGAAGTCGAGGAAGAGTGACTTGCTCAAGGATATTTATACGAGCATCGGGAGTGAATCCTCATTGGACACTGGTCGCCATGGAGGCGGACTCATGGAACTAGTAGTCTTTTTGTGTGTTTTCTGTTTAACTTTGACCTTGCTGTTTAATAAAGAGTGAAGAAAGATCTGCATAATCCTCGCCTCCGTGCCCTTAATAGAATTGAAACTTTCCTTCACGATAGCTAGGAAATTTCGCATTCACCGGAATAAGATTTTACCAGGTGCAATAAATATCATGCAATTTACAGAGCCACATGTACTAAGGATCTAGAAGTAAAGCCTGGCTTTTCCTGGGCATCATGGTTATTGGTGCATTTTTCTCTGTTTGAGCTCCACTTCTTTTCCAAATCCCAAAGCCCATCTATTGAAAGAGTCTACATAATGAGAGTTTGTTCGTTTCTATACCTCAAATTGTTAAATGTTTCTCACCATATTATCACTTCCGGCAACTCACATTTTTGTATCTATTCTGATTATTTTTAAAGTGTGTGGTTGCCTTTGTGATTAGGTTGCCACCATCAAACTACCTCCACAACTAAAAATAAATCTATGAACCATGCACTTAAGATTCTATATTTAAAACTATCCCTCCATTAAAACAAGGCCGAGCAGACCTCCAGGTACTCGAACCAATTCTCTCACTTCCGCACCTCCTTTAAAACATCATCAAATAACCGCCACAGTCTCTTAAATGAGTTATGCTCATAGATAGTAGAACCAAAATGTGTATAACCTTTTACCTGCCCGTTTCTGTCTGCCACAGCTACCTCTCCTCAGTCTCATTCTTGTAAAACTCCTTTTCGGATTTGATGCAGGTGATTGACACAGGGATCTGACATTTTCAGAAGTCAGCATGAGTGTTAATAACCCATCCTTGTTCTCCTTTTGCCATATCCACGGTATTTGAGCAACTCCAACTTTGCGCTGGTCACTTTATCACTGGACATTCCATCAAATATGATATGCCAATGTCATCATCACCATTATCCTCTAGTATGAAATAATTCACATAGAATTTGTATAGATTCTTAAAGTCTAACACATCATTTGAAATACAACTGTTGAAATAAACGTATATGCCTATCTCACCACCCTCTTTTCCAAATCACGCGATTTTTATCATTCATTTTTCTGTTCTTGTGTTTTACTCTACGCAACATTGACATGGCGCCTGACACAACAAAACACACAAACAACAAATTCATACAAATACACATGAACAATTGCAGGTGTTACTCTTTTAGTTCTCTCCCAAATTGCGAGACTTAAAATCTAAGACCTGTGCGCTCTCTTCAAAAAGATTACAAGACATTTTGGGTTGTCTATAATCTTCAATCAATGCTTGGTAATTATTCATTGATATATATGGGTGAAACCTGATGTTTCAGAGCTGTCCCTGGTACATCATTATATTTCTAGTTCACGTTCAAAATATCACTTGCCAGTAATATCAGAGGTCAATTTCTAAGGAGGTTTTGTATCCACAACTCCTCTGAGGTCTAGTTAGACATACCTTTTTGTAGCACATTTACTCAGAGCTGGCATAAGTGTAATTAAATAATTCAATGGACGAAAACACATTGCAAAGAATAAAGGCCCTCATTATGACATTGGGAGTAAATGCCGCTTACCACCAAACTGACGGCTGCCAACTTACCTCCGCTGCGGCAGATATCCGTTCACCATATTATGGCACATACACACCAATCCGACGGAATACAGCCACACACACAAACCTGCCAGACCAAAGGTGTCAGTGATAAACTTGCGGAATCAAAACCGACACCATTACGCCAACAGAACAACGCCCACCACATTATGATCCATGAATCACTACGGCTGACATTCAACAGCGGTAAACCATTGGCGGTACATACCGCTGCGCTCACAATGGACACCCACAAACAAAACAACACCACATTGGACAATTCAAACAACACACACCTGACACCCATACACACACCACACCCACACCACTATAAAACACCCACCCACATTACCCACAACCCTTTACGAATACAAACCATTGCCAGCAGAGAGACACCAAAACCACTGACACAACTAGAGCCGCACACTACTCACACCTATACACCACTCATGCACTCCACATCACACACCCCAACACATTACCCAACGCACCCTCACCAACACACCTCACAGAACACCCATGGCACCACAATGACACCCTCATTTAACAGAGGAGGAGCTAAGGGTCATGGTGGAGGAAATCGCCAGGCTAGAGCCACAGCTATTTGGAGCACAGGTGCAGCAGATATTTATAGCCAGGAAAATGGAGCTATGGGGAAAAATTGTGGACAGGGTCAACGCCATGGGACAGCACCCAAGAACTAGGGATGACATCAGGAAGAGGTGGAACGATCTATGGGGGAAGGTACGTTCCATAGCAGCAAGACACCAGCTCACAATCCAGAGGACTGGCCGTAGACCCCATCTCCTCCACCACAACTCACAGCATGGGAGGAGCAAGTCTTGGCAACACTGCATCCTGAGGGCCTGGCCGGAGTCGGAGGAGGACTGGACTCTGGTAGGTCAACTCTTCACTTATATCACCCCCCTACCTGCATGCTATCACATACCCTCACCCTCACTCACATCACTCCACAACATCCCACACGCCTCGCCATCACAACCCACTCATCCCAATGCCAAGCCCTGCATGCTGCACCAATGCACGGGCACCCATCACAACCCTGCATGGACCCTCATCACTAAAGCATGCACAGCATAGAGAATTAACTATCCCACCATACACTAACATACACAAGTGAAAGCTGGCAGGGCACAACAACCATAGAGGGGAAGCCACAGCTGTACAATATGTCAGACACAGAAGCCATAACACATCATTTACATCCCCACAGGTACCACAGTCAATGTCAGCGGAGATGACATTGGGTGGGGTGACGAATAGCAGATGCCAGCACTATTCAGTCCCCCCGCTGAAGAGGCCCACAGTGATGACAATAACTCTGGTCTTCAGGATCTGGATGACCTACCTGGCCCATCAGGGACCACTGGACAGCCGGTTCCCCAGGCCCAGTCACACACCACCACAGAGCCTACCCCATCAGGAAACACCACCACAGCACCCACCCTGTGTACTCATACCTCTGTCCCCAGGACACGTCAATCAGCAGTCCACCTCTACAGGGGCCCCAGGGCACACCTCGCTCCAAAGACAATCAGGGACACGGGGTCAGTGGCAGTGGGCAGGGACAGAGGCACAGGCCAACAGGGACACTGGGAGGACTGCTGTGTGCCAGGGGGAGGACAGGCCCAGGGAACCAACTCTCAGGAGGCACTTGTCGAGATCCTGGGAGCCTATCAACATTCCCAGGACACAATGGTCCAGATTCTGGACAACGTGCAGGAGAACAGGCGGCTGCAGGAAGGACAGTAACAGGGGATTAGGCAGGCCATCAACAACACATTGATCGCCATAGCAGGGGTGCTGGCAGACATGCCCAACATTACGAAGGAGGCAGTCTCACACCAGTAACATCTGAACAGCCTTCCACCTCCGCTATTGGCCAGGAGGCACCACCACAGGACTCACAGGCCACCAGCACCCCTCCCCCTGTAGAAGGTGAACCACCCTGCAAACATTCCCTGCGATCCAGACAGAAGCCAGAGACACTTGCCAAGACCCCCACCAGGAAATGAGACTCTCCTGATTGTCACCTTTGTGTCCCACTCAGCCACCCTGTCCACCTTGAACTGCTATTGCTCCCCTTCCTTTGGCCCCCTTGGACAATGCACCTGTGACACAAACCAACTGGAACAATACCCTGGACTTTCCTCCATCATCAGACTATCCCATTGCACTTTCACCCTATATGTTAGCACTTCAATTAACACCCTTTGAAAAAAAAACATTTGCAGTATGTCATGTATGTCAAATAAGTATTCATTGAAACAGGTACAACATTGCTGATTAATGACCTGTAGCTGGCTGTAGTGATCACACCGGGCGTATATGTCAGTTCACCAACATCTGCAAAATGAATGGCCAGAGGGAACAGTAAGTGAGCATGGAAGTGGGAAATATCAGCATGCCATTGCCACACAGACTACAACCAGAGTAATTGAAATGTAAAGTAACACTGTCCTACCTGTGTGTCATTGGAGGTATTGACAGATCACATATGTTCTGTTGTCCTCTTCCTCATCCTCTGGCTCCTCATCCACACTGTCCACAGGGTCTACTGCTGGCACATCGGCATCTCTAGTCTCCTCCTCCTGCAGAAATGGGACATGGCGTCTGAAGGCCAGGTTATGCAACACGCAGCATGCCACTACTATCTGGCAGACCTTCTTGGGTGAGTAGCACTGGGATCCACCTGTTAGATGGAGGCACTGGAACCTGGCCTTCAGGAGGCGAAAGATCCTTTCAATTATCCTTTCGGTTCGCCCATGTGCCTCATTATAACATTCTTCTGCCCTTGTCCTGGCATTCCTCACAGGGGTCAGCAGCCATGATAGGTTTGGGTAACCAGAGTCATCTGCAAATATTTAGGGACAACATTTAGCCACACACTATCCCATATGGCCAACAGCATAGGCATACACCAACATATACTGGGTGGGAACCAGGGTTCACCTATTAGGCACACCCTGTGCATCTGTAGTTGGGCCATCACATTTGGGATGCTGCTATTCCTCAGGACAAAGGCATCATGCACCGACCCAGAGTACTTAGCATTGACGTGGGAGATGTACTGGTCCGCCAAGCACACCATCTGAACATTCATGGAGTGGAAACTCTTACGATTCCTGAACACCTGATCATTCTGCTGGAGGGGGGGGACAAATGCAATATGTGTTCCATCAATCTCCCCAATTATGTTGGAGATATGTCCCATTGCATGAAACTCATCCTTCACTGAGGCCACATCCTGAACCTGGGGGAAAACAATGTAGCTGCACATGTGCTTTATCAGGGCAGACAACACTCTTGTCAGCACTATTGAGAACAAGGGCTGTGACATTTCTGCTGCCAAGCCCACTGTCACTTGGAAAGAACCAGTTGTCAGGAAATGGAGTGCTGATAGCGCTTCCACAAGAGGGAGGACCCAGTGGGGTGACGGATAGCAGATATCAGGTCAAGTTTCAATTGGGCACACAGCTCTCTGATTGTGGCCCTGTCAAGTCTATAGGTGAGGATAATGTGCCTGTCCTCCAGTGTTGCCAAGTCCACCAGGGGTCTGTACACGGGGTATGTCTTCATCTCCTATTCATCTGCAGCGGTAGGAATCTAAGGGCCAAAAGAGTTAGGAGCAGGTCACAAACTGAACAATGGAGCTACAACAGTAGTTTGCATCCTGTAAACATGTAATGGGTCGGTGTGATTTGTCCAGTATGTGCTAATATCTCTTGTGACGCAGCATTATTCCAGAGGCCTGCCCACCCCCCGAAATGGCATCAACCTGTCCTGTGTGGAGGAACCGGTGGAAGTGAGGTAATCCCGCTGACGTTGTGCGCCATTGCGGGAGGCGATCGGGAACCGCCGTGCAACTCTTCATTGGTTAACATTTGGCCCTATGGGGTACAGTGGCAAATGGTGATGTACGCCGACGTGACCACCATTTTCTTTCATATTCCTCACATGCTACCTGAACTTCCATAGGAGAGGACCTACACTGCGTGTGCTGCTGTGACCTTTGTCTGGAACATACCATGGCCCTGGTGACTAGGGAAAGGGCCCCAGCCTTCACATCGGAGGAGTTGAACCCCAGTACGGACAGCTGTATGGGCCTCCAGATCAACAGGTGAGTACACTCTGGGCATGATGCATGTGGCGTGGTTGCATGGAGTGGTGTGTGTGAAGGCCTCGTATAAGAGGGGTGGGTGGATGTCCTCTTGGTGGTGTACAGGTTGTGTACCCGGTCATGTGTGTGCCAATGGTGATGGGAACGGGTATGGTTGGCCATATGTGCAACAGGCTGGACTGTTTGTCTAATGGTATTTTCCTGTGTGTATTGCCTCTGCAGGTCAGCGCTCATCAAAAGAAGGGTATATGGCGTGCCATCGCAAAGGAGGTGCAGACCATGGGGGTCTATGGCAGGCGGAGCACCCACTGTCGCAAACGGTAGGAGGACCTGAGATGCTGGGCATGGAAGAGGGCAGAGGCCTAGCTGGGGATGGCCTCCCAACGAGGAAGGGGTGTTCGTCATACCCTGGCCCCCTGATGGCCTGCATACTGGTGGTGAACTATCCCGAGCTAATGGGCGCTTGAGGGCATCACAGCAGCCACAAGGGGGTGAGTACAGTGGCCATCATTACAACTTACGCATGGGAAGGTGGTATCCGAGTGGGGGATGTGTGTCAGTGGGTGCCCCTAGGCAAGGCCTGACATTGCAGCGTAGGTCCCCTGTTGGCTAGGGTTCTGAAGGGATAATCCTGCTACCTAGCATATAGGCATCCACTACTGGTCAGGGCTGTGTCGGTCCCAGGTGTGCTGCATTTGCCAGTATGTGCCCCTTCCCATGCCTTGGTGGCTAGCAATATTGCTGTTAGCACAATGCATAGTGTGTAGGCCTGTTCCCTGTGTGTGAGGGTGCTGTGTACACCAACAGTGGTGTTGGTGTAGCCATTGACCCTGTGTATCCTTTGTCTCTTTCCCCCCCTTTTCTTGTTTTGACTTCCTGCTCTTATGCACATTAGCATCATCTGACGGAGGATCAGAGGCACCGGCGATGGAGGGAGCTGCATCCCACAGGACCCAGGAGGCAGAGTCCACCGATGCTGAGGGCACCAATGGGACAGAGGACTAAGGTAGCACCACGGCGGAGACTGGAGGGGACAGTTCAGCCACAGATACCTCCTCCAAAGGAAGCTCCCTGGTGGTGGCAGACACTTCTGTGACCACCCCAGCTAGGGTACAGCTGCCACCCCGTACCAGCACTGCCCTCCCAGCAGCCCCTCATCGAATTGCCCATGCCCTCTCACCTCTCTTGACCTCCTGAGATCCATCTCTGTAGGGTAGTCAACTATTGTGAATGCCATCCAGGGGCTGGCCGCCCAGATGCAACAATCTAATGCATTTCCCGGAGGGCATTCACACTGGATTGGCGGCCCAACAGAGATCGATTCAGACTCTGGCTTCCTCTCTGATGGCAGCCATTGTCCCTGTTTCTACCGTGTCCCCTCCAACTTCCACTTTCCAGTCCCATTCTCCTCAACCCCACTTCAACCCAGGCACACATACAGACGAGCATGCACACAAGACACCACCCAAGAGTGTTGCAGGCAAACGCAAGCACCACACTTCATCTCACAGACACTCACACAAGCACCATCCAGTTGCAGACACAACAACATCCACTATTTCCACCGTCTACCCCTCTTCCTCCTCCTCCACCTCCCACGTAGTTATGTCCACACTCACACCTGCATACACTACATCATCATCCACTTCCAGCATCATTACACCACCAAGCAGAACACACACCACACAGGCAGACACCTCCACAACATCCATGCACACGCCCCCTGTGTCTTCTCCCACCGTGTCTTTCCCCCCTTCCTAAACTACTCAAACGCAAGCACTCAGACACCCAACAGCCATCCACCTCACAACAGCATACAACCCATGCACCTGCAACGAAATCCAGCAAACAGACTCCTCAAACAACCACTCCCTCATCCTCCACTCCCATTCCTTCTCCCTCTTCCTGCCCCAATGCCCCTAAAAAACTGTTTCTATCCACCATTGACCTCTTCCCTACACCTCCCACCCCTGCCCTGCACGTATGGCCAGGTTATCACAAACCCAGCCAAGCACCTCAGCCACACAGTCCACGGGCCCAGTTCCATCCACAACTACTCGTGGTGGAAAGGGATCCAGTCCACATTTACTGAAGGAGAAGGAGCCTGCACCAGCAAGCCTAAAGGGGAAGGAGACTACCTCAGCATGCAAGAAGGGCAAGGAGCCTGCACTTGGCACCTGAAAGGCCAAGGAGCCTGCACCTGCCACCCGGAAGGCCAAGGAGCCTACACCTGCCACCCGAAAGTCCAAGGAGCCTTCACCAGCAGGCAGGAAGGGCAAGGAGCCTGCACCAGCAGGCAGGAAGGCCAAGAAGCCTGCACCAGCAGCTATGACGGAGCCCCCAACACCAACCATTGTTGTGCATTCATCCGAGGGTGCAGGAGATGTGCAGGAGCCTCCCACCACCAGCAGCACCACCACAGTGCATCCGTCTGAGGGTGCAGGGGATGTGCAGGAGCTTCCCACCATCAGCAGCACCACCACAGTGCATCCATCTGAGGGGCAGGGGATGTGCAGGAGCCTCCCATCACCAGCAGCACCACCACAGTGCAGTCGTCCGAGGATGCAGGGGATGTGCAGGAGCCTCCCACCACCAGCAGCACCACCACAGTGCAGCCGTCACCGCTGGCAGACGCAATGTAATCCTGCCTCCATGGGCTGCTGTGTGGGCTGCCCCCTCCAGAACCAGTGAGGTATTCACACACTTGAGAGACTGGCCTTGCACTCCCCAAGGCCAAGCACAGGGCATGTTGCCCTCTCCAGAATCAGTGGTCAAGACACACACTCGAGAGACTGTAGCCCATCACTCCCCAGGATCAAGCACAGGGCATGTTGCCCCCTCCAGAATCAGTGGTCAGAACACCCACTCTAGAGACTGTGGCCCATCACTCCCCAGGATCAAGCACAGGGCATGTTGCCCCCTCCAGAACCAGTGGTCAAGACACCCACTCGAGAGACTGTGGCCTATCACTCCCCAGGATCAAGCACAGGGCATGTTGACCCCACCAGAACCAGTGGTCTTGTTTCCGCTCCCTGCTGAGGTGCCCCCCCCCCCATTACCAACTGATGCCCTTGCAGTGTTCTCTCCGTGTTGAAGCAGGTGACAAGTGAGGCCTTGGACTTTGGCATGTGGCCCTGTGGCTGATGCAAAATGTGGACTGGGCTGTGTCTGTTCTTTACCTAAATTATTATTTCTACTGTGTTGATCTTATTACAAACACTTTGGCGAAATCATTTTGTCCTTGCATTTTTCAGGCAACTTAGGGGGATTAACAAGTTTTCTTGTGCATCTGGTTGTTTGTATGGTGTGTGTGTGATTTGTGTGTTGTGCGTGTGTGTGTCACTCTCTTTTTCCTCCCCCTCTGCCGTGTGTGCTAGGCAGCTATACTCACCATTGTGGTCTTCACTGGCTTGGTATTCGTGGTGGAGCAGAACGTAGAATATCATCGGAAAAACATGCAGTTCTGGTTCCATGGAGGCGTGGTTCTTCCCTGTGTCTCCAATGGTGAGTCCTTTCACTTCTAAGGTCTGTTTCTGTCAGGCTTTTTATGTCGTTGGCACCTCCCCAGAAAAGGTGGCGGATTGTGTAGTTGTAATATGGTGGGCGGAACTTTGACTTCCGCCTGGCTGTAGGTGGCTACCCCCATGGTGACTGTTGTTTCCGACCTGGCGGTCGGTGTGGTACATTGGCTGTCTTTCAGAGACCTTTCCGCCATGGTCATAATTTGGGGGTACTTACTGCCAGCCTGCTGGCGGTATTAACACCACTTTATCACCGACCACCAGGGTCGTAATGAGGGCCAAAGTCACAAAGCAGAGATCCTCAGAAAAATGTACTTACCCATGAAGGCGGTATTGATTTTGATTATGACAAACACCACACTATGGATTTTAATAGAAAATTCAGCAACATGTGCTCTGCAGAGTTGCACTATGAATAAAGGGGTCTATTCACTAATAAAGACTTACATCTCTCGATGTATAGCCTATGCATGCAAAGGGGTAAGTTAGGTCTTGGCTAATTTTTCTGGTTTAAGTCTGTCTTCCATTACCATACGTGCATGTGTGAGATTTCGTAAAAACTTTTTTTTCCCTTTTTTATTTGTGTTCTGAGAACTTTCACATGTGCTTGCTTTATTGATTCATGTGCAAGTTTGAAAGTAGTGCACATAAATCCAATTATATATATGTATATATGTCGAAACTCCCGCTGCATTCCCGCAGAAGTGCAATCTAGTCCACAGAAGGACAGCCTGGCTCTCAAAATAAACAGCAATTTATTCCATTTGAATCACCAAAAAACACAACTCAACATGTTTCGGCGTGTAACATGCCTTGGTCACGGGTGTAACGCGTTATTATTACAGGTTTGAGTAATGTGTTACGTTATAGTAACGTTATAGTTAGGTTCAGATTTTACATGTACAGCACCATAGAAATTCGGCTATTTCAAGTAACTATCACTCGTGCCCTAAGCCAACTATAACAGGGCACTCGCCATGCACTGCTAATTACCCCAGAAATTACATCACTCATGACATCTTTTAGAACATCATTGATAATCTCACTGTAATATTTTCAGTAATATTTTTGAGGAGAAAACTGTGCATGGCGGGGGCGTGTGTTATAGTGACCTTAACGCGCGAGTTATGGTTACTTGAAATAACTCTAAATGCTGAATTTTATATGGTTTTGTGCATTTAAAATGGAAGCCTAACTATAACGTCCTTGTAACCTTTGTGTTTTTTAAGTGAATTTCTGGGCTTTTTTTAGTTCAATTTCCTAACTAAAACATCACAGTGACCTTTATATATATATATATATACATATATATATATATAGTTAGAACCATGTTTCTATTGAAAAAGCTCTTTTTGACTAGCCTATATCTTTGGTGCCATTTGATGACTCTTCATGACATTTTCCAAAAAATAGTGTTCCAAGCATCTTGTTGTACATGGGAAGTTTCTGGGTGAACCATCAAGTGGGGCCCGAGAAAAAGGGAGGGCAAAAAAAGTGCATTTCCCATTATAATTCAGATAGGTATTTTAGACATGACTAAAGCCCGAACCGCTGGACGGAATTACACCAAATTTGGCAGAAAGGTAGCTCTTGGTACAGAAGTAGTGTTTTTTGTCATTTGCTGTAATTCCATTCAGTAATTTTTAAGATATTAAAGGAAAAATAAATATAGACATCTAGATGTGTGACAGGTTCTCAAATAACAGTGAGCTCATGCAGGGAAATGCAGAGCTCTAATTGGCTGCCAACACTTCAACCAGGAAGTGTTAGCAGCCATCCACAAAAACGATTTTAAAAAAAGAAAAGGGGCCAGGGTAGGGATACCCTGACCCCTTAGCTCTGGTGCTGGGGTCCCAGAGGGCACAAAAGCCTTTAAAAACATTTTTTGCCATGAATTTGTGGTGGATCTGTGAATCTGCAGCAAAAATGTAAAAAATAAAATTAAGTGAGGGCTCCCGCGCTTGTTTTTAATGAAGCCCCCAGGTGGACCAGGTCCCAGGGGCATATAAAAAAAAAGCTGCCTCCTCTTGTGCTCCAACCCTCCCTGTTCCCCAGCATTGCAAACATCCAGACATTCATCCCTCTGCCTCACTACCCGAACCTCAAAGATAGGAAAGTGACGGCCTCAAACATTTAGCCGGGCTGGGGAGCCACCAATCTGTTTAACTTTTTCAGGCGTGGTATTTTGCAATTCAGCTTTAAGGACCTGTGTTCATTTCTTGCACCAAAAAGCACCACATGGTTAGTGCTGCATTGAATAGGAGGATCCACATATTCAAGGTGACAATAGAAAAGTGGGGAACACAGGCTGTCGGTGTTCGTGTGGTCTATCAGTTTTGAACTCGCACAAGAAGAGATTTGCACAATACCAAACAAGGCTGCCACAAACAGGTTTACATTGCTCCCCACAGCTCTAGAGAAAAATGTTGCATTATTTCCAAACATTGTTTTGCAAAGCTGGCACTAGCTAGACCACGATGTGGGATAGTGGCTGGCCATTGCACCTTCACTGGAAGCTCGCCTTCAGTACTAATCCGCAAATTGTCTGATCTTGGGCAAACCATTGTAATTCACCATAACTAAAATTGCAATGTATGCGCTGGAAATGAACAAGTCCCTTGTAAATGGAGAGAGTGTGACTGCCATCGACGCCTCTCGGAGGATTTATTGCACAGAAATCAGAGCTAAAAACACTGCAGCTTTGTCCCATGAAGAAGAAAGGGGCAGCGTCAGAGCCATACCTCCTCACCGGCACCCTGTGACTGCATGGCACTGCTCATGATGTTGAGCACTTGTGCCTGGCCACAGTCCCACGCTAAGCCTCACACACTGCACCACACACACACAACAGACACCACCAACCATCACCCCGATGACTCCCTAGGTATGCCCTGCGCAGCCCTTCGGTGCTCCCTACACGTGGCCCCACATGAAACCTCACCCACTGCACCTCAGTACATGCACTTGCCTCCCTCGTCCCTCACTATCACTCTGGGATTGCTCATGGCACAACTGCTGATGTCCAGGCTTTCCATGCATGTGCCCACATACACTCACACACGCCATGCCACTCGCTGCCCCTCATACAACATGTCCCGCCCAGACTCACACCTCAATGCCACCCCAGGATTGCCCTACTGATGCTCTGGGCACATGTGACTTTCTGTAGCCCTATGCGAAGCCTCCCTCTCTGTACTGGCAAGGCCCATTCTCCCCCATCAAAAGCATCAGTTGGGTCTCTAACAGAAAGTACGTGTTGCTGGCCCGGGCAGTGTGACGTTTTTCCAATCACTGTTGAATGTTCTTTCAAGTATATAACTACATATAATCAAATCCTACTTCCTATCAGGTTATCTCTCTTCCTGTCTCTATAAATGCAATCCAGTCCTCTGCCCAGTTCTGTCTTTAAAACCCTGCATTAAGTCTCATGTCTTTCAGTACTACCCACACCCCCTTTTAAACGCACCCTCAGAGTGGTATACTATGGATCCGGCCAAACCCTGCAAAGACCTACATATCTAAAGCATCTATAGCATGAGTAGGGGGACTCGCCTAGCACAACACTGTGAACTTGATGATTTCCAGGTGCTTTATAGCCCAAAGGACAACAATTTCCCATACAGATTATACGACTGGCCCCAACATGCTTCCAACCCCTCCCAATTTTGATATTGTTCAAAGGAACTGAGGCACAGACAAGGTGACTTGTTGAGGATCACAGTGCCTTCGCCAGGAGGAGGTGCTGGGATTACAACATTCATATTTATTCTGGAGCAAACTTGATCACATAAAACAGGATCCTTTTGGTTGCATGTTCCCCTTTTTAATCCCACTAAACTAGACTTCGATGATTAGTCGTAGAAAGGCTAAAAAGACGTAAATGCGTATCTCAAATGGATACCAAGGCTCGGTTGATATCAGTGTTGTCAGTGAATGAATGAATGAAGACATGAATGAATGAACAAGAGCTTTATCAATAACTGGAAACAATGAAGTATGAATTTGCGGCTAAATCGACGGATAGATGAATGATGGAAACTTGAGGGCAGATTGACAAGGACCTAGCGCCTCTGTGTTTCTGGCTAGCGTCATTTGTTTTACAGTAATGTGGCTTGAGGAGGCATTTTTACCACCCCATATTTACAAAGTGGTGCAATGCATGCATTGTGCCACTTTGCGATCCCTTGTACTATATTATGCCTGTGTCAGGCATAATGTATGCAAGGGAGGCGTTCTGGCGTTAGGAGGCCCGCAAAAATGGGACCGTGAAATCTACAAGATTTCACAGCGCCATTTTTGGCGTCATTTTTAACACCTGCTCAAAGCAGGTGTTAGAGTGACGCACTCATAATAAATGGGCCTCCTTTCACTTTGCTGCACTAGCATCAAAGTTTTTGACGCTAGTGCAGCACAGTGCCTCAATAACATCAAAAATGTTGACGTTATCGGCCTAACATGTGCCATGGTGCTCCGTATTATAAATACGGTGCACACATGGGCCCTCATTACAACCCTAACGGTAAATCCCGCTTACCGCCGTGCAGAAGACCGCCAACATACCGCTGCGGCCGCGGAATTCCGCTACAGCTATTACGACCCACTGCTCGGAATCCGCCATAATACAGACACCCACACAAGTCCGCCACACCAAAGGTCAGTGATAAACTGGCGATAACAAAACCTCCACCGTCAAGCCAACAGGAATACGCCCACACTATCACGACCAACGAATCAAAGCAGCGGTATTTCAACTGCGGTATTCCATTGGCGGTACACACCTCCGCGCTCAAAATACACACACATTTACAAAACACAACCACATTGGACAAATCAAAATACACACTCCCGACACATATACACACACCACACCCACACATCCAATCCAGTATAAAACACACACCCATATCACCCACAAACCCTTACTACCAGAATTCTGAAACCACGCCAGAGAGAGACACCCCCATAAACAACACCAGCATCCACAGACACACAACACCATCACTAACACAACATCCACGCACCTCAAACAACACACACCAACACATCCCCTCACACATCACAACACACACCACCTTACACATCACCCACACCACATCATGGCACCTCAATGACACCCCAGGTTCTCTGAGGAGGAGCTCAGGGTCATGGTGTAGGAAATCGTCCGGGCAGAGCCACAGCTATTCGGATCACAGGTGCAGCACACCTCCATTGTAAGGAAGATAGAGCTATGGCGCAGAATTGTCGACAGGGTCAACGCAGTGGGACAGCATCCAAGAACACGGGATGACATCAGGAAGAGGTGGAATGACCTACGGGGAAAGGTGCGTTCCATGGTATCCAGACACCAGATTGCTGTACAGAGGACTGGTGGTGGACCCCCTCCTTCTCCCCCACAACTAACAACATGGGAGGAGCAGGTCTTGGCAATACTCCATCCTGAGGGCCTCGCAGGAGTAGCAGGAGGACTGGACTCTGGTAAATCAACTCTTTACTACCTTATTCCCCCCACCCTACCTGCATGCCATCACATACTCCCACCCTCACCCTCACCCCCATCACTCCAACACCTCACATATGCCCCACTATCACAACCCACCCATCCCAATACCAAGCCCTGCATGAAACACCAAAGCATGGGCACCCATCACCAAAGCATGTCCACTACAGATACCCACACAGACCCCAAACCAAATATCACACAAGGACCAAGCCGGGAATGCAATAATCATGCCTTTGCACCCCTGCAGGACCCCTACCCAACGTCACCGGACAGGAGGCACCAGACATATCCAGTCCCCCCACAGAAGAGACCCACAGTGATGACAGCAGCTCTGCACAACTGGATCAAGATGACCAGCCCGGCCCATCAGGGACCTCGGGACAGTCGGTTCCCCTGACACTGGCACAAGCCACCACAGAGCCTCCCCCCTCAGGAAACACCACCACAGCACCCACTCAGCGGGCCCATCCCTCTGTCCCCAGGACACGTCAATCAGCAGTGTGTCCACCACTACAGGGAACCCAGGCAAACCCACCAACCCAAGAAAATCAGGGACTTGGGGGCAGTGGCAGTGGGCACATGGTTCAAGGGACAGAGGCTCAGGAAAACAGGGAAGCTGGGAGGACTGCTGTGTGACAGGGGGAGGACAGGCCCAGGGAACCCACTCTCCACGAGGCCCTCTCCAACATCATGGGAGCTTACCATAATTCCCAGGAGACGATGGCAACGGTACTGGTCACGTTTCAGGAGACCCAGCGGCTGCAGAAGGAACACTATCTGGGGATCAGGGAGGACCTGAAGTCAATTAACAACACCCTGGTCACCATTGCAGGGGTTCTGCAAGACCTTGTCAACACCAGGAGGGACACTGTGGCACAACAAGGGGCCCCTGACACTAGCCTGGACAATGAACAGCCCTCCACCTCCGCAGGCGCTAGTGGACAGGAGGCACCGCCAAAGGAACACGACACCAGCACCCCACCCCCTGTAGATGGAGAACCACCCCGCAAACGGTCCCTGAGATCCAGGAACAAGACAGATAACATTGCCAAGACCCCCGCCAGGAAATGAGACCCCCCTGAATGTCACCCTTCTGTCCCACTTTGTCACCCTGTCCATCCTTCAACTGCCATTGCTGCACTTCCTGCTCATTTTACAACCCCCTCCACTAATTTGCACAGAAATAAACACACTTCAATCACAAAACAATCTGGAGTCAGTCTGTGCTTTCACAAACGTGTAATTGCAATAACCATGGAATATAGCAAGGTCAATTTACTTGTGCACATACCGATGTAACACAGCTGTAGGCCTGGAGGAAATATAGCAGAGGGCACAAAGTGGGACCCATATCTGTGAAATGGAAAGCCAAAGTGACAAGTCAGGGTCCATAGACTCAGTGTAAAAGACATACTTATGCTAGCTCCAATAATAGTATGAGATATGCGAGGCAGTGACATCTTCTTACCTGTGTCTCACTGGAAGTATTGCATGATTATGTTGTTTCTGTTATCAATATCCTCTTCTTCTGCCTCCTCTTCTTCACTGTCCACAGGCTCCACAGCTGCCACAAGACCACCATCTGGCCCATCCTCCTGCAGAAAAGGCACCTGGCATTGCAAAGCTAGGTTGTGCAGCATACAGAAGGCCACGACGATCTGGCACACCTTCTTTGGTGAGTAGTAGAGAGAACCACCTGTCATATGGAGGCACCGGAATCTGGCCTTCAGGAGGCCGAAGGTTCGTTCAATCACCCTCCTAGTTCACCCATGTGCCTCATTGTAGAGTTCCTCTGCCCTTGTCCTGGGATTCCTCACTGGGGTCAGTGGCCATGACAGGTTAGGGTAACCAGAGTCACCTGCAAATATCGAGGGACAACTGTTAGACACACACTAACCCTTAGGGACAACCCCATACCCAGACACCTATTCACACTGTATAGGGTCTTGTCCTCACCTATAAGCCACACACGGTGCCTCTGGAGTTGCCCCATCACATAAGGGATGCTGCTATTTCTCAAAATGTAAGCGTCATGCACTGAGCCAGGAAACTTGGCATTCACACGGGAGATGTACTGGTCTGCCAAACACACCATCTGCACATTCATTGAATGGTAGCACTTCCGGTTTCTGTACACCTGTTCACTCCTGGCTGGGGGTACCAATGCCACATGTGTTCCATCAATGGCACCAATGATGTTTAGGATATGTCCCAGGTCATAGAAGTCACCTTTCACTGTGGGCAAATCCTCCACCTGAGGGAACACGATGTAGCTGCGCATGTGTTTCAGCAGGGCAGACAACACTCTGGACAACACGTCAGAGAACATTGGCTGGGACATTCCTGATGCAATGGCCACTGTTGTTTGAAAGGAACTACTTACCAGGAAATGGAGCACTGACAGGACCTGCACTAGAGGGGGTATCCCTGTGGGATGGCAGATAGCTGACATCAGGTCTGGATCCAACTGGGCACACATTTCCTGGATTGGTGCACGATCAAGTCTGTAGGTGACTATGATGTGTCTCTCTTCCATTGTCGACAGGTCCACCAGCGGTCTGTACACCGGAGGATGCCGCCTTCTTATCACCTGCCCCAGCAGACGTGCCCTATGGAGGAGAACAGCGAGCAGAGAGTCAGCCAACACTGAGGAATCCCAAAATGTAATTTGCACACATTTATTAATCTGCAATGTGCCTGTAACTGTGTGTATTCAAGGCCTACATTGGTGTGACCCAGTTATTATTAATGCCATGTGGCCCCCTGAAATGGCGGCTGTCTGACCTGTAAGGTGGGACAAGGGGATATGAGGTAACTGCCCTGGCGTTCTACACCGTCGCGGTGGGCGGTAGAAGACCGCAGCGCAATTCTCCATTGGTTAACATTGGACCCTATGGGTCCGAGGAGCCAATGACAATGTACGCCGGCGGTGACGGTATGCACCGCCGCGGATGTGACCACCATTTTCTGTCTGTTCACTCACTTGATACCTGACCTTCAACAGGAGAGGACCTACACTGCAAGTGCTGCTGTGACCTGTGTCTGGAAGCGACGATGGCTCATGTGTCTGGGGAAAGGGCCCCTGCCTTCACTTCGGAGGAGTTGGAGAAACTAGTGGATGGGGTCCTCCCCCAGTACACACAACTGTCTGGTCCTCCAGACAAACAGGTGAGTACACTGTGAGCATGCTGCATGGCCAATGCCTGTTTGGAGTGGTGTGGATGGAAGATACATGGGGGGCTGAGGCCTGCATGTGCGGACGGTGAGTGCATGTGCGTCAGGGAAAGGGTGGGAACGGGGGCCAATGAGTATGACGGTCTGGACGGGTAAAGAATTTCCTTTCCCCCTGTACTATTCCTCTAGGTCAGCACCCACCAGAAGAAGGCTATTTGGCGTGCCATCGCCAAGGACGTCCGGACCCCTGGGTCCACTACAGACGGTGCACCAACTGCCGTAAAAGATGGGAGGACCTTCACCGCTGGAGCAAGAAGATGGTGGAGGCCCAGCTGGGGATGGCCTCCCAACGTGGGAGGGGTGCCCGTCGCACCATGACCCCCCTGATGTTCCGGATCCTGGCGGTGGCGTATCCAAAGTTGGATGGGCGCTTGAGGGCATCACAGCAGCCACAAGGGGGTGAGTACACTCTCATTCAGCTGACTATGTGCGCATTACTAGGTGTCTGGGTGGGGTAGGTGGGCAGTGGGTTCCCCTAGGCCAGGGCGAGCTTGGTAGGCAAGGTCCCTTGTGAGGCAGCCTATGTGGCACCCCAACCCCACTAGTGGTTAATGCCATCTACACCTAGTCAGACTCCTGTGACTTCCAGGTGTGCAGCAATCGGGCTTAGGCCTTGTACCCCATGGGCATGTGATTAATCTAGGAACTATAAGTGCATGGCGTAGTGCAGAGGGCTGCTCACTGTCTGTTATGTCCACCAACGGTAGTGGTGTTACATGCACTGAACATGTCTTTCTCCTGTCTCTCCCCCACCCCCTTTTTGTGGTCTCCCTGTTCTTGTGTGCAATAGCATCATCAGATGGAGGAGCATTGGCACCGGAGCAGGAGGGAGCTGCATCCCACTTGGCCCTGGAGGGCGAAACAACGGAGTCTGAAGCCACCAGTGGGACGGAGGGCGAGGGGAGCTCCACGGCGGGGAGAGGAGCAGAGACCAGCGACTCCTCCTCTGATGGGAGCACCCTTGCGGTGGCGGGCCCCTCTGTGCCCACCGCATCAACAGGTACAGCCGCCAACCCCCTACCAGCACCGCCCTCCCAGCAGCCCCTCAGCGTGTGTCCCGTGCCCGCTCACCCAGGAGGGTGGGCATCTCCTTCGCCCCAGGCACCTCAGGCCCTGCCCCAGTCAGCCCTGCTGCCCTCAGTGAGGAGGCTATTGACCTCCTGGGATCCCTCACTGTTGGGCAGTCTACCATTCTGAATGCCATCCAGGGTGTTGAGAGGCATTTACAACAAACAAATGCATACCTGGAGGGCATTCATTCTGGCCAGGCAGCCCAACAGAGAGCATTTCAGGCTCTGGCCTCAGCACTGATGGCAGCCATTGTCCCTGTGTCCAGCCTCCCCTCTCCAACTTCCTCCACCCAGACCCAATCCCCTGTACCTCAGCCTATCCCAAGCACACCATCAGACCAGCATGCCACACATCAACACACAAGAGTGGCTCAGGCAAACATAAGCACCAGACATCCCACAGGCATTCACACAAGCATCACACCCATGCACACATACCAACATCCGCTTCCCCCACTGTGTCCCCCTCCTCCATGTCTCGCTCCTCCCTCCCAGTCTTGTCTCCACTCACACTATGCACTACATCCTCAGCCACTACCTCCATTACCAGCACACCCATCACCAAACACCGCTCACGTGCACTCACCAACCCCACTACCATTTACACATCCCCAGTGTCCTCTCCCAGTGTGTCAGTGAGCCCTCCTCCCAAAGTACACAAACGCAGGCACACACCCACCCAACAGCCTTCCACCTCACAACAGCCTCCAGCCCATGCACCTTCACCCAAATTCAGCTGATGTGCACCTCCTATAACCACTACCTCTTCCTCCACTCCCAAACCCCCTCCATCTACCCATCCCAGTGTGTCTAAAAAACTTTTCCTGGCTAACATTGACCTCTTCCCTACACCTCCCCCCCGTCCTTCCCCTAGGACCAGGCTTTCCAGGTTCAAGCCCAGCACCTCAGCCACCACATCCCCAGGCACAGTGGTGCCAGCAACTGCGGGGTCATGGAGTGCGCCAACCATCAGGGCTGCCAGTGTGCCACGGAGCGAGGGCAAAGACATTCCACCACCTGCCAAAGTAAAAAAGGTGCCCACATCCCGGAGGGAGAAGGCAAAAACACCTGCCAGCAAAGGGTCAGCGAAAACGAAAGAGGATAGTGGCAAGACAAGTGCGCCACCATCAAAGGTGGGGAAGGGCCAAAAACTGAAGGGCAGGTCAGTAGAGGGCATGGTGGCACCGACTGAGGGACCACTGTCACACCTTCTGTCCACATCCACGCCAACCTGTACGGCGGAGAACAATGCCACCTGCACCGCCACCTGCACCGCCACCGCCACCAGCACTGCTACCTGCACTGCCTCCAGCACGTCTACAGCTGCTGCGACAATCCCCAGCCTCTTACCCGGTGGGCAGCCATCCGAGGCTGCAGGAGACATCCTGCTTTCTCACTCAGCTGGTGCTGACACATGCTCCGCCGCCACAGACCCCGCCGCCAGCACCGCCGCCACAGACCCCGCTGCCAGCACCGCCACCACAGACCCTGTCGCCAGCACCGCCGCCACTGACCCCGCAGCCAGCACCGCCACCACAGGCCCTGCCACCAGCACCGCCGCCACAGACCCCGCCGCAAGCACCGCCACGACTGACACTGCCGCAAGCACTGCCAGCGGCCCTGCGACGTCCTCAGACAGTGGCACCACCGCAGACATGGCTACCATCCCCAGTGGTCAGTCGTCCGAGGCTGGTGGTGAGTTCAAGGACCCTGGGCAGCTTCCATGAAGCATCACGGTTATCACAGTTGTCACCTGCATATGGAATGCGAAGTCGCAGCAGTGTGGGGTATGTCTCTGCCTCCATGGCGTATCATGCTACCTGTACCTCGGCAATCTCGTGGCACACACACCCAGGAGAGTGTATTATTCCGGCCACACTGCACGTGGAGCACTCTGGGCACCATGCCCCCTCCAGAACCAGTGGAGAGATACATCCACTACCTCAGTCCTTGGCAGGATGTAGTACTCTGGGCACCATGCCCCCTCCAGAACTAGTGGAGAATGACATCCACTACCTCAGTCCTTGGCAGGATGAAGCACTCTGGGCACCATGCCCTCTCCATAACCAGTGGAGAGATACATCCACTACCTCAGTACTTGGCAGGATGAAGCCCTCTGGGCACCAAGCCCCCTCCAGAACCAGTGGAGAGATGCATCTACTACCTCAGTCCTTGGCAGGATGAAGCACTCTGGGCACAAAGCCCCCTCCAGAACCAGTGGAGAATGACATCCACTACCTCAGTCCTTGGCAGGATGAAACACTCTGGGCACAAAGCCCCCTCCAGAACCAGTGGAGAGATACATCCACTACCTCAGTCCTTGGCAGGATGAAGCACTCTGGGCACAAAGCCCACTCCAGAACCAGTGGAGACTGTTATCCACTTGAGAGACTGTGGCTTTGCACTCCCCAGGATAAAGCAGTGGGCATACCACCCACTGTAAAGACTTGAGAGACTGTAGCTTTGCACTCCCCAGGATAAAGCAGTGGGCAAACCACCCACTGGAAAGACTTGAGAGACTGTGGCTTTGCACACCCCAGGACCAAACTGTGGGCATGGAACCCCTCGTGGAGCAGTGGCGTCGTGCGTTCATCAGGCTGAGGTGCCCCCCTCCCCCTCCTCCTGAGGTGCCTGTATATTTTCTATCTGATGCCCCTCCAGTGTTCTCTCCGTTTGGAGTCAGGTATCATGTGTGGGCCTCGCCCATGCATTTTGGGCTCAGTGGTCCACGGACAATGATTGGTGCACTATCCGGACTTGTGTATTTGGTGTACATAATTGTATATATTGGATTTTGAATTTTGAGAATGATTTTTCACATGATTACATTCGTTCAAATCATTTCCTTTTGTCCTTGCGTTCTTCCAGGGGTGGGGGGGTGTATATGTAATATTGCAGCATGTATTTGTGTGTATGGTGTTGTGGGTGGGGGTGGGTGTGGGGGTGTTGTGTGTGTGTGTCACTCTCTTTTCCCTCCCCCCTCCCCTGTGTTGTAGGTACAGTACTCACCGTGGTCGTCGCCGCCGTCGTTGGAGCTCCTGATAGAGGAGCAGGAAGACCATCATTGGCAGTGTCTGCAATTCGGACTCCATGGTGTCCTGGTTCCTCGTGGGGTGTGGAGAGGTGAGTGTTTTCCCTTCTGTGTACTGTTTCCGCCGTGTTTTTGTTTGCGTTGGTTCTGCCCCGGAAAAAGGTGGCGGATAAGGACTGTTGTGATAGGGTGGGCGGTACATTGTCTTCCGCCTGTCTGTTGGCGGTGTCCGCCGCGCTGTTTGTTTGTACCGTCGTGGCGGTCGGAGTGTTAAAGTGGCTGGCTATGTTGGCGGTTTCCTCCACGGTCGAAGTCCCATTTTTTTCTCCGCCGGACTGTTTGCGGTATTACCGCCGCTTTAACACCGACCGCCAGGGTTGTAATGAGGGCCATGGTGTCATTAGGTGGGGCAGGGCTGACGCAAGAAAAATGGCACATCAGCACTGATGTGTCTGTTTCTTGTAAGTATGCCCCCAGGATTTATGAACAGAGACGGGCAGCAGGTTTTCAGCTCACGACTTGCTTTTAGTGCAGGGACAGCGCCTAGCGCATGAGGCGGGTACAACTAAAGCCCCGGGTCCTCCCTGCTCACGGAAACTCTCAGCTTTGTGACGTCCCTCACGGAACTCGTAAAGAGCCGGTCCCCGTCAGCTCCCTTGCTGGCACTGAACCAAGCAGGGCAGAAACACACACTTGTCTCGGCCAAGCTAGTAGCACCTGCATTACCTGTGCACTAGAATCTCACGGGTACACACACAAACAGGGAGGGGGTGGGGGTACAGGGCTGAGGTGAGAGGACACTCCCCCAAGGGGCACAGACTGGCAGGGAGGTGTGGGACCGAGGTGAGAGGACTGCTGTCGGAAGGGTCACTGACTGGCAGTTAGGAGCGGTGTGGGTAAGAGGTGAAGGGACAGCCTGTGGTCGGCAGGTAGGTGCTTTCTCTTTTCACCACTCTTGCTGCACCTTTTTTGTTCCTGGTTCTCTTTCATTCCCTATCACCCTCATTTTATTTGTGCGACATCCCTTCCTCCCTGCCCTTTCTCCCACTCCTGCCTTTTCTCTCCCTCTCTCTTCAATGGTCCCTCAATGGCCTATGAAAGTCGATGTTCAAATTAACACCACATGCGCCAGTTGGACTTTTGGGAAACGGGACTGTGTGTTGTAGGAAGTTGCCAAATTGGAGCTTTTCCTGTCGGCGTGCTCACCCCAATGTTCTGGAAATGGATGGTGTGTGTAGTGGTTTCAACCTGGGCTACTGTGCCCCACAGGAAGGGGGTGGAACATATGTAGCTGTATTCTCTCATTTTAATTTTAATTCTCTCCCCAAACCAGGAAGACTCCTAGAGATTTGTTGACAAGGCATATGAAAGGTTTGTCGGGCTTCTCTCTTCAACGTATTCATTTAGTTGAACCTATATATTTCTAATGAAGCGCTTCGTAAACACCTGCGGGCGTCAGGGCACTGTAAAGAGCATCTTTCAGATCTAGAGACCGTTCGAAAAGACATAGAATCTCCGTACAAAACAGGGATGGTGCATTCTATATTGCTTTGAAATAGATCAATTCCAAATGATAATTGAGATAGGCAAATTACCTCCATGTCCATCTTCCCCGATCCAGTCCTTACTCGTGAGATTCCATCTCTTCCTGGCAGACCCAATCACTCGCCCGCAATTTTTTTTTGCCCTAACATGGCCCCAATTACCCAGGCACCACTACAAAGGACAAGTAAACAGACAACGCATCCTTGGGATTTGCCCTTCGTCCTTCAGGGTTTGACAAAGGCATCCTTTGAGGCTCTGGATTCTGTGTACCTTAAATATCTGACACAAAAGGTTGTGTTTTGGGGGGCTATTTGTTCTGGGTGGAGGATTGGGGAAATTGGTGCTTTGCTTTCTGTCTCCCCTTTCTCTTGTTTTTGATTGTGCCCTTGGTGTTGCATCCCAGTTCAGTATTTTTGCCTAAAGTTCCTTTCTCTTTTCAATGTTCTCAGGAAATTGCTTTTCCTGTGTTTTACCCTGATCTCTCCTTGAAGGAGGAGGGTCAGTTGCACACCCTGAATGACACAGGGCATTGTCAATTTATTTGCATAGGACCTCCTCTTTTTGGACTTTTTGTTACCTTTGAGTGGATAATAAAGGTTCTTGTCCTTCTAATTCATCCATTTCCCATTGGATTAAATCTACTATTTTGTGTGCGTACAATTTATCTGCCTGTTTGGTCCCTTCTCACATGCAGGGTAGGTCTACCGTGGGATGGCTGCCTCTTGGGCTTCATTTAAAGGGGCTTCCTTGAAAGACATTTGTTGTGCCGCCAGATGGTCCTCCCCTCATACTTTTCTGTCCCATTATCGGGTTCAGTTGCATGCTGGATTTTCTTCTCCTTTTTACTGATCATGTGTTGTCTGCTGAGTCATAATGATTTTGTTTCTGTTTTTCTTATTAAACTATTTATGCATTTGTACTTTGCAGTCTGCTGTTTTGTTTTTATGTACATACAATCAATCCATGTTGCTTGGGTATTTCTCATGAGTAAGGACTGGATCGGGGAAGATGGACATGGAGGTAATGCCCCGGTTACTTACAGTAATCTTCATTACTCCAGGTACCAAGTCTTCCCTGATACAGTTCTGGAATTTCCCCACCCCCCATCCCTTGAGGGAGTTTATTATATGTGCTTCTTTTTACAATGGTTTGCTTGGTACCTTAGGATGTGTTGGGGGTTTACTTCCCCTTTGTAGTGGTGTGGGGTAACGGCTGCCATGTTGGGGGAAGTATTTTGAGTTGGCTAGGGAATAGGTCTGGCAGGAATAGATGGAATCTCATGAGTAAGGACTGTATTGGGGAAGACTTGGACCTAGAGTAATGAAGATTACTGGTAACCGAGCATTATAACGCAGGAGAGGTAAGCAGTATTTGACCAGGATGCATATACAATTAAAAGTAAAAATGATGACACATTTGAACTAAAAATAGAAATAAAAGAGAGTGAAGATCATGGGGTACGCTGGCCCTTACTAGGATAGGGCACAATCATATCTTGGGAAGTCATTGCAAGTATATGTCTAACATGATTTGTTTCAGATGCATATACATTTAAGGCAAAATGGCATAGGTGATAGTTAGATATGCAAGTGAAGAGATGGGAGATCATGGCTCATGAAAGTTGATGGGCAATTCATCAATTTTCGAGTCGTTCTTCAAGTCCATGTGTTTCTCAAAGATAATTTTTTTAATTAATTTTGGGAGTGTAGAAATGTTGGTCCTTCCTAACATGAGCGAGGAGGCCATTCCAGATCATCCATGGTGCTTCACTTGAGAAAGCTGGGCCAAAAGGATTCATGTAGCTAAGAAAAGATGTGCCTGGCTTTCTTGTTAACATCCCCTCACCCCAAGCACATGCAGGCCATTCTACAGCTGTCTATCTGAGGAGCAGCCTGCTGCAAGGGTGCCCTGGTGCTTTATAAGGGGTGGTTGCCTCTCACCAGTGAAGGAAATTGGACTCTCTGTATTTTAATAACTGATTGGTTATGTTTGTATAGTGTTTTATAGTGCACTTGTGTTGTTTCAAAGTGCTGTGATAACAGGTGCTACTACTACCTAATTTAGTGGTTCCCTGTTTACCAAACTCTGAAGAATGGGGTGTTTAGTTGTTCAAAACTGGTCATTAATGGATTCACACACGTGATCTGCAGGTGAAAGCATTAATTCAGAGGCCAAGGGGGTGGCATTAGGGGGTAACCCAGTTCCGTCGCCAGTTCAAAGGGCAGTGTCATGCAGTGTACCTCTAAGTCTACCGTCATAAAGCTACCCAACCTGTTTCCAGAGTTCAGACTATGTGTGCATCCCCACTCGTACATTTTATGACGGCAGGAGGAGTTGCATAGGTAGAAGGGGTAATTTTAGGGTTTAGGTTGGGTGTGGGTGTTTAGGTGGCAAGAGCAATCTTATGGTTTAATATGGGTAGGGGTTTTTGGGTGCCAAGGGTAATTTTACGGTTTAGGGTGGGTATCGTTTTTTTGGTGGCAAGGGAATTTTTTGTGTTTAGTGTTTGGGGCGGGTATGGGTTTGGGGGTTTTAAGGTGTTTTTTTTGGGTGACATGGTCGGTGACATCACTGATGACATCATTGATGACATCTCAAATTAAATCACTGACAATACCTGGGGACATGGAAGATTCAACTGATATCTGATTGACAGTCAATACTTCAACTGGCTTCAGGTGAATCCCCCCCAATAAAAAAGCCAAAAAAAGAAAGGGGCCAGGGTAGAAATACCCTGGGCCCCTCTCCTCGGTCCAGGTGTCCCCCTGGAAGCCGCCAGGACTGAAAAGTATATATTTTTTTAATTCTGGGAAAAATCAGCAGATGCATCAATGGATTTTTCCAGGATTGTTTTTAAAAAGTGCTTGGCCCCCCGGGTGGGCCAAGTCCTGGGGGCATTTAGGACAAAAATAGGAGGGGGTGAACAGCCCCCCAGGGCTTTTAGAAGCGTTGGGGACCACCATCTCCCCGGGGGTATGCTTAATAACTATGCGGGGGCAGCACAGCCCCCCATACTCCGGGGACAACCACCTCCCGAGGCTACATATAAAATCATTTAAAAAGGGGCTCTTGTGGCTCCCACCAGGCCCTGGGGATCACCAGTATGGCAGATCTACAGATCCATGCACCAACAGCAATGCTGTGATGACCGCAACCTGAAAGGATATTTGCGTCTGCCATTTTGTGATTCAGGACACAGGTCCGGGATAGGGTGGGTGGGAATAAAAATGAGATAGGATATAAGAGTTCAGGATAGAGGTATCCTGACCCCATAGGACTGATGGAGGGTTTCAGTGAGGGACCCCTCATGAGCTAGAAATTGCCCAAAAATATTTTGGGGGACTGCACGAGGATCCACTGATCATTCATGGTGCTTAGCACATCCCCTGTGTGAATCTTTGATGGATCCAGACCCCAATTTTTTAAACAAATACACCCACTAACAGACCCACTCACTGTCAAAAGCAGTACTATACCCACTGGCAGACCCACACAGCCACTCACACTCCCATTCACACACTCATTAACAAAACCACTCGCACACCTGCTGACAGACTCACATAGCCACTCATACACCCACTCATGCACTCATTCACACACTCACACACCCACTCACAGACCCAGAACACCACTACTACACCCACTTACATACACACCTGCTCACACACCCACTCACACATCCATTCACACACTCACATACCAACTCACAAGCTCACAAAACCACAACCACATCCACTAAAATACCCACACAGCCACTACCACACACACTGACAGACCTACAGAGCCACTCTCACACTCATTCACATACTCCCACTCCTACTCACAGACCCACAAAACCACTACCATACTAACTTGCAGACCCACACAGCCACTCACACATGTACGCACACACCCACTCAAATACTCACACGCCCACTTACACACCCACACAACTGCACATCCTTACATCTACTCACACACCAACTTACAGCACTGGTTGGCAACATGTGGGGGGTTGGGTGCAGGTCCTTTCCACAGGCTAGGTGCTGTATCCAATCCCTCACTGCACACAGCCAAAGGCCATGCACAGGGTGGGATTGCCTGCATGCAAGGGTTTGGCCCCAGGCTGTGCTCGTCGGTGGTTGGATTAACACACGGTAATGAAAAATTACTTTACATTAAAAAAAAAAAAAACTTAAAATTCAATGAAAAAAATTAAGGTTACAGGGACATTATAGTTAGGAAATGGAATTAAAAAACCTTAGAAATTCAAAAAAAAACAAAGGTTACAGTGATTGATATTATAGTCAGGTTCAGATTTTACACACACAAAATCATGGAAATTCAGCAGTTATATTTATACTTATCTCAAGAAACTATAACTTGTTTCCTAAGGTAGCTATAACTCGCCCCCTCGCCATGCACTGCTAATTACCCCACATATTACATCAGTCATGACATCTGCTATGACATCATTGATAATTTTACTGCAAAATGTGCAATACAATTATTGATGAGAAAACTATGCATGGCAGGGGTGTTTACAAAGAAAACGTGCTTTTCATTATTTGGTGTTAGTCTGTTCAGTAGTGTTTAAGAAATGTGTGAGTAGAGAGATACTTCAGTGGCCATGAAGTGGATACTTTCCTAGATATTTGAACCGTTGTGTATCGTGAGACTCCCACAGGAGGTGCCGCAGTAAGGACAATTAAAAAACAGTTGAATTCCAAAGGCTGAGGGAGCCCTTTCTATAGTCAGCCAATGGGGTACTGCAATACTTGGGATGGCACAGTTATACTTTGCAATCTGCTTAGCCAACAGCAGCAGCTCAAGAAAATGTTTCATCCTCCATCACAGGTCTCTACAATTTGGTCTCCTTGTCCTGAAAATGTTTTTAAAAAAGGGCTTGAGGTGGCACGGTTCGGGCATACTCTTAATGTAACTCTTCGGGGCAATACAAAACACAAACCTTCACTTCCAAACCCAAGTCATCATCTACCTAACTGGTTTGATTTGGAGAAAGAGGAGAGAATGGTGAAGAATACGGAGTTTCTGAAAACCAAGCCTGCAGTGCTACCATATACTCAAACTATTTTGCCCTCATTAGACAGGAAAAATGCCAGGCGCTTGATGTTGGAATGCAGAGGTCATATTACGCAACCCACAGGGTGTCCCACTAGAATCAAAATGAGCATATTTTATGTAAAAAGTTATCTTCCATTTATCACAAGCGTTGATATCCCTTCGGTTACATGAAACGCCAATATCCTGTTTGGTAAAACAGATGTCTGCACATAATTGCCTCGTGATTAAAGAATTTAAAGGCAGAAGATACCGATTTCTGATGCTATCTCATTCAGCTCAGGGTAATCATTGTATTGCCTTGGGGCTAGATTTTGACTTGAAAAAGGTGTGGGCTTCTGCTGGTGACGTGGAATTCCTTATAAAATCTTTATCTATATTTTCATTATCATCAACACATTTTATAACAAATGTATTTAAACCATTTTCAATGGCCATTACAGTACAATAATTGTGTTGCGTCATTTATGTAAATTTACAGGAGAGGAAATAAAAAAGTGAGCCGTTGGGGTCAGTGTTGCAATTGTACTCAGTCAGTTCTTTAGTCTGAATCCTTTAGGGTCTTGTTTTCTAGTGCCTCAACTCTAGCCAACTGCATTAGTTTTGGGGGTCGTAATATCCCCTTGTCTCTTATTACATAGTTGTGAAATGGGGTCCACATCTTGTCAAATTTAGACGACGTACCTCTCAAGGTGGCTGTGAGGAGCTCCATTGCATGTATCGTCCATACCTTCACCCACCACTCGTCTGTCATTGGTAAAGTGGTGTTTCACCATGTGTGGGCTATCTCTAGTCTGGCTGCTAGTAAAAGTGGGATATTAATTTTTTCCGTGGTCTGGGAAAGGGGTTGAAGTTCAGCGACCTCCATATGAGCCAAAAGTGTTATTTGTGGCAGTTGTTGTAAGTCAATGGCCATGATTCCCTTTCTAAATTTCTAAAACTTGGCTCCAGAACAGATGTATTATTGGGCAGTCCTATCACATATAAATATAGGTCCCCGTGATTCACGGGTCTCCTGCTGTACTGGGGCCGGGTAACACCATAACATTCGTTTGAATGCATTCACCTTATGTTGGAGACAAAGGGAGGACTTCACTACTTTGTCCCAGATTTCTATTCAGTTCGCCTTGGTCAATGTGAGGGGAAGGTTTGTTAACCATCGTCCTGTGTTTCGTTATGGGGATGGATCAATCTAGGGTTCGATGAAGATGAGAACATGCTTATTTAGTGTCCTCCTCTGTCATCATATCCTCCACCATCATTGTCTCTCTTGTACCTAATTCCCTCACTCCAGGTTGTCTGACCCAGTGTAGGAGCTGCAGTATACTGTAGAGGTCCTTAGGTCTCAAGTTAAAATTGTTGGCAAATTGGTCTCTGGTCTTAGATGTGCCATTAGAATAGAGATGGCCAAGCCAGAGCGTGTCACTTCCCTCCTAGTTTCAGTATCTTATTTATAGCTGGGGGAAAGTCGGGGATCCCTAGCACTGGGGTCAATGGGGAAATGTAGGTAGTGACTTGTGTGATCTGGACCAACTTGTCCTATTACTGTAATGTGTCCTCTGTTGTCAGGGTTCCGACAGAGCTGCACATTTGCAGGGATATACAGATCAACTGGTGAAGAGGGAGTTGTGGTAATTCCTGCTGTAAGCGGCACCAGGATTTCTCTGCATCAGGAGCGCACCAAGTGAGGGCCGGTGTGAGCTGGCCCACCAGTATATACCGTTCCAGGTCATGGGCTCCTATTCCCCTCTCTGCTGGGCTCCTAATCATAAGGGCTTTGGGTATACAAATCGGTCCCAGGATACCTGTTTCTAGGAGTACCTGGCCTGGCAGTTCGCACCAAGAAAAGCCCAGCCCTCCCAAGAAGAAGACCACCCCTCCCAAGCCAAAGCCCAACCCCCCATATCCCAAATCTGACCTCCCCACCCTTGATAATCCCTGAGATGCTTGCCTGCCCCCTTGATGCCCCTTCCTGTAGAGGTTCCATGGCAGATGGGAGTCAAGTTTAGCACACAACTGTGCTACTTTGGGTCAAATTATTCTTTGGACTTTTGTGTTTCATACTTAATAAACCCTAACAGTTTTGTTTACATTTGTCCTGCAATTCCTTTACTTAATTACTTAATGTTGTTCCTGATTAACTTGTGTTTTGTGCCTACAGTTGTGTGTGTTTCAGCCTGCTTGCTGCTCCATTTGCTGTTGTTTGCCGAATGTGACATTGTGGGCAGTGCGGGTGTCCCCTAAGAGGAGGGTATATGTTGAGTGTATGTATATGTGTGTGTGTAAATGCAATGGTGGTGCCATGGCATTGTGTGGTGTTTGTTATGGTGAGTATTTCATTTTGTGATGTCCAGTGTGACCATGTATGGTGTTCAACTTGTCCCCTGATATGGCTTATATATTAATCTGATGTGTGTCAGCTTGAGTTTTGTTATTGCAGACATGGAGTGAGTTCAGCGGTGTTAGCTTTGTTTTCATTTGACTGTGCACGTGTCCATTTAGTGTGTGTCCCTTGCAGCTAGTTCCTGTAGAGGTATGTCCCATGCAGTTGAAGTTGTGTGTGCTTTGTTGACTTGCAGTTCCACATTGTGCAGATGGGCATTCCATTTGTGTCTAGTACTGTTTGTCCCTGAGACACATGTAGGGCCATTTTGTGTTCACATGTTGTTTTATGGGCAGTGGCAAGGTGATATGTGTCCCAATCAGCCTCTTTCTCTGAGTGTTCCTGGTGCACCCATCCCAACTGTGCAAGTACTGTGTGTATAGTGCCCTTTGTCTGTTTGTCTGTCTGTGTATTGTGCATGCTATTGTCCTTCCATTGTGCTGTGATGTGTGTGTCCATTGCAGGCCTGCTTAATGGTGATGTTGTTTGTGTTCCATGACACATTTATACATATGTGTGTTGTATGTGACAACAGTCCCTGGCCTGTGTGGAATGTGAGTGTGTGAGCTGTATTTGTATGCGTAATGTTTGTGTGTTTTTGGTGATGTGTGTATGAATGTTGTGTAGCCTTCACTTTCCCTGTGACAGAGATGTGTGGCCATGTGTTTTGTGTAGTGTTGTGGTGCAGCATGAGTGAGCTGCCCACAGGGGGCATATTGTGACTGTGAATGTGTCTGTCTTTATATATGTTTTGTACTGTGTACAGGAAGTGACATGTACTTGGTGCCCGTGGCGTGCCCCCCAATATGATGTGGACGACAGCGCTCCGACCTGTTTTTAAGGTTTATGATACAGGTAGGTGTGTACTTATGGTGGGTGGCTTCCATGGTGGCGTTGGTTTCGTGCACCTTTGAGGATCATTGAGATCATCAAGAACCAGTATCACTCCCCACCTCAGGGCCCTCCACTGGCTCCCCATACATTAAAGATGCCTCTTAAAACTCCTCATGCATGCATACCGAGCCCTCCACAACACCGACCCACCCACATCAACCAACACTTCAAGTTACTGACCCACCAGAGACCTCCTCTCGGCCTCCCTCATCCTCGCCCACATCCCCCACATCCGACACGAGCACCTCGGAAGGTGCTCCTTCTCCCACTTTGCTGCCAAATTCTGGAACAATCTTCCCCCCACCTCCGGACCACCCCGTCCTTGAAAGACTTCAAGCAGTAGCTCAAGACCTGGCTTTTCGACCATCATCTCCACCAGATGGTCCAACCCCAAAGCACCAACCCAGTGCCTGGAGACCCCTTGGGCTAACAGGTCATGCTCTACAAGAACCTCCTTATTGATTGATGTTTCATTTTCCCTATACTGTGTACGGTCCATATGATGAAGTGCAGGGAAAACCAAAACAATTTATGAAAATAATCAGTAAAACTATTTTTTTGTGAAATACTATTGTAAATTAATTTCACAAACTTAAGTTAAAAGTACAAAACTATATATACAAATACAGCACTATTAACTTAATTCTGAATTACATCTATATTTAACTTAAATATATTAAACTTAATACAAATTATTTTCTGAAGTTTAAAATAAAAATAAATTCCGACCTAAAGTCAAAAGCTCAAATGTTCAACTGTGTATTAATAATTATTACAATTGATGTATAGAAATAATTAAAGTTAATTTACTTAGATTTTAATAAAAGTTACTGTTACAATCATTTATAAATTCAAAAATGTTTTACAAATATATTTCATAATTAAATAAAAATGTTTTTTACATTAAGTTATAGTTATTTATATGTTTATTGTGAGTAGTTTAATTTATTTTAACATTATTTCCTATTGAGTTTTATTTTAATTCTCTACCTCTGTTAATTTGTATGGGAGGGCATTGCAGAGCCAGTGGTTGGCTATGTGTGGTGTTGGACTTACCTCAGCTCAGAACTGGAGTAATTTAGTACTGTTTTGGGTCCCTTTTGGCCATAGTAACTTTAGAAGTGCAGTTTTTATATAGCAACCGGCTTACTATTTTATGGGTGGGTGTCTATCTCTCCCTAAACCCCTTTCTAGTGCACCCTTATCCCCTCCCATTTAGTAATAATATCACCCTTTTTCCAGCTACTCCCCTGGTCCCTCCCATATTTACTACTAAAGAGTAAACTTATAGTTGTGATGGTCTCAATAAAGAAAATAAAGGAGAGTTGGAGATGGAGATTTACATTTGTAGGCTTGGTAATGTGTGGAACATTAGAAGTACTCACATAGAACTACTAAAATGACTACAAAATGCAGTTTATAAGTAGACCCCTAAATTTTAGGAGTGCTTTAGCATATCCTGTTTCTACTTCTTGACCTTCCCCTCTTCCCTCACCAGCGAACGGGTGACTAACAAGAAGCTAAACTTTGGGCCAAGATTCAACTATGTGTTGTTATTCTGGTCTAAGCATTCGTGTAATATCACCTCTTCTACCCATGACACTTGGGTGAATCAATACCCGTGTTCTTCCACTAATTTATTTCCTCTTTCAATTAGTCTTAAATTGACACTTTGGCCCTTCATAACTCCAAAAACTGTACATATAGCTGCTTGCTTCTCATTAATTCTCTTACTACATGATTCCTCTTGTTATCACTATTACGATGTTTTCACTTTCCTTTCCATTTGCGGACTTTATTTGCGGGCCAAGTGAAGGAACAACAGTAAAGGACCTGTAATTTCTCCCTCTCTTTTATGATTCTCCTCTTCTCATTTTCTTGTCTGCTTTCTTTACAACAAATTTGAGAGGCTCCTAACACTCAACAAAATAAAACTAAATTGTTCTTGCATTCTAATTACATTTCCTTGTTTTCACTGATCACCACATACTCTTTTTTTCTGATATCTCTGCATTTGTGTTAGCTGTATGGGTAATTCTTCAGGAGGAGTTGAAGGTTGATGTACCCTTATGAGGTTTCTATTTCCTAGGAGGTTATGTCAAACACTCAGAAGGTGATGGAAGGAATGCTTGCAATATGTCTAACCACTTGCAATCTCTTTGGGCAGCATTCCAGCCCATCATTCTTTTGCCCATCATGCCAACTCAGTTTAGACCTAGCCATATGCAAATCAGTTGTGACCCTGCTTCACAGGAACAGTCCAGCCAAAACTGCCAGCCCAGGTCCTTCCTGAACTGGAACACAAGGAACCCAAGACTAGTTTTACCCTGACTGGGGCTTTTCAGTATGATGCAGCACGATTCCAGTGGCACAGTGAGCTAGGAGCCCATGTCTGGACATTTCCTTCCCATCTTAGGGCATTACATTAAAACACAAAATGGTGATAGGAGGAATGCTTGCAATCATTCTAACCACTGGCAATTGCTCAGGGTAGCATTCAACTTCTTGTTTTTTTGCCCAGCGTGCCATCTCATTTGGAATCTAGCCATATTCAGATCAGTCTTGACTCTACTTCAATAGTAACCATCCAGCCCAAACTGCCATGCTAGGCTCTCCCTGAACTGAAACACAAGCAAACCAAGACCGGTTTTGCCCTGATTGGTGCTCATCGATCAGGTGCAGCTTGGGTCCATTGGCACAGTGGGCATGAGACCTATGTTTGGAGATACCCTTGGCCACTTAGGGATTTACATTAAACACAAAAAAGGGGATGGGACAAATGCTTACAATAAGTCTAACCCCTGGCAATCACTAGGGTGAACATTTCAAGCCATCTTTTTTTTGCCCAACATTCTACCCCAGTTTCGAGCCAGACTTAGGCAAATCACTCTTTACACTGCTCCAGTAGAAACAGGCCAGTGCCAACTGCCAGGCCAGGTCCTCCCTGAACACATACAACCCAAGACCGAGCATATGGATGGGTCCAAACTGAGGTGGCAGCCTCCATATCCTTCCTCCCCAGCACTTATGGACACAAGCACAAAGCATCACACAATATTTTTGTCAAAACTTTGCTGCAAAACCATGAGTTGTAATGAGCGCTCTAAAAAAACCTGTTTGAAAACTTAACATCGATCTACCAGATTCATTTGAAACACTGACATTTATTTCAATCATTCACAGATTAACATTGCATCTAAGTATAAGAAAAACATTTTTAGCAAAATCAGACACAGCTTCCAAGTGACATGTGGTGTCAGCTGGTCCTGATTTTATTTTTATGAATGGGGTAAGTTTAAGCATTTTTTTTGTTTAACCTGTTAGGTGGAAGTGTCAGACACTGACCGACGCCGAAACTACCTCCCTGGTGCGGGTCACGACCAGTGGGCGACACCAGAGAGGGGGTTAAAAAATTATTCACCGATCAGGAGACATGGAAGATCTTCCGTGTCTCCCCCTGCACCCGCCCCTTTGTGACGTCATAATCTGTTTTCCCCACCGGAGCAGGAGCAGAGGTAAGGCCGCTTCCTGCTCTGGTGGGGAAAACAGGCCCAAAATGGACCTCCCCACTGTTTGGGAAGACCTCGTTTGAAAGGGGAGCTTCGCAGCTGTAAAGTAAGTTTACCCCTGGGGCGATCGTGGCCCCCCAGGGGTTTAAAAAATAAAAAATAATTTGAAAAATGAAATTGACAGGAGGTCGCCCGTGAGCAGGGCGACCCCCTGTGAGGGCAATTATTTTTTTAATAGTTGTATGGTTTCCCTGGGGTCCATACTGCTATCAAAAAAACATATAGACCTATATATATGTATAGATCTAAATAAATATATATATATATATATATATATATATATATATATATATATATAAATATCTCCATATAGATAGATATATCTATATATAGATATGTATATCTATATATATAGATATTTAGATCTATATACATATATATATATATATATATATATATATATATATATATATATATATATATATATATATATAAAGAGAGAGAGAGTGAGAGATCACTTTTGTCAATGCATGTGTGGTTTCTCAGGGCCCTGCAATCGGCCCCCAGGAAAACCACACCCACATATAAAAGTGATCTCTCTCTCTCTCTCTATATATATATATATATATATATATATATATATATACATATATATATTTATATGTATATATACATCTATATATATATGTCACGCAGTTGCAGCTTGTGTCTTCAAAGCAATGCACATACTTCAACTGACATGCTTCAACTGTAGACTTTAGGCAGCAATAAAAAACTGAAGTAACTCTTGTGATTATGTTTCTGCTAGAAAAGGATCAAACTTTTGTCTAGTGGCAGTTTTGATGCCATAAAATAGCGCAGAAGATTTATATGCCTACTGCAAATATCAAATCTGTATTATATGTAAATAGCTGAGTGGATTAGTAAAGCCAGACATTACCTGCGCTATAATACAAATGAAATGTATGTGTGAGGTTGGCTATGTAGAGATGAAGGGCACTTTTGCTGGATGGTAGTGAGGGAATCTGAGGAGGAGGTCATGGGAGTGGGCGCACCAATAATGATTGTTTGACTGGACGCTAGAGGCACTAAAGACTGTGACGATTGGTATGTGACAAGGTGAAGTAACAGTGTGTCTTTTTTTGAGTGTCTTGAGAGAACGTGCTGATTGAGGGAAGAAGTGAAGGTAAGGTGACCTCTACTGTTGCACATATCACACACACATCCACCAGCAATTTTGTGACTGTCTACGTAGGCTAGTGTTTTAGAGCGACAGTTTTGCCAGTAGCAGAGATGGCATCTCGTTGGATGACCGATGGTCAAGCCCTAACTCGGGTATTAGAGGGCAGCTCTGACATAGGGTCAGAGATTAAGACAGCTGATACTGAGACAGCATCTGAGGGATAGGACAATGGCGTAGACTGTGAGTGTTATTTCAGTCGGAGGAGTCCCATTCAATAACTCCTCTTCTAGTAATTCTGAGGGAGGTGATGAGGACAGTCCTGCTGTCCCTTCGCAAGCACAGTCTGTGCAGCAGGACAATAGCAGATTAGCCCAACTCAGAGATAAGGTGCATGTGGCAGCAAGAACAGAGAGAGTGCTCTCTTGGGAGCTCCCCAATTTAGTTTTGCCCCAAATTCCACTGCCCAAATCATATTGTGGAGACATCAAAATTATCTGCGTTTTTGGTGTGACTTGTGTGGACTCCCCAACATTTTCTTACCCAGAATACCCTGCAATCACGAAATGTTGAATAAAAACTCTATTTTTTCTTGCATTTCTGTCACACACACTACAGGAATATGCTGGGATCCACAAACTTCCTACCACCCAGTGTTTCCCCACCTGTCCTGATAAAAATGCTACCCCACTTGAGTGCCTGTGCCAGTGCCTGCGTCAGGAATGGATCACCCTAGGGTCAACAGTTGCCCTCATGTGAGGACCAACGTTGTGGGATCTATTCCTGACACGGGCACTAGGCCTACCCACACAAGTGAGGTACTATTTTTATTGGGAGACTTGGGGGAATGCTGGGTAGAAGGAAGTTTGTGGCTCCTTTCAGATTCCAGAACTTTCTATCACCAAAATGTGAGGAAAAAGTTTTTTTTGCCACATTTTGAGGTTTGCAAAGGATTCTGGGTAACAGACCCTGGTGAGAACACCACAAGTTACCCCATCCTGGGTTCCCTTAGGTGTCTTGTTTTCAAAAATGCACAGGTTTGGTAAGCTTTCCTAGGTACCAGCTGAGCTAGAGACCAAAATCCGCAGTTAGGCACTTTCCAAAAAACTCATCAGATTTCAATGTAAAAATGTGATGTGTCCATGTTGCGTTTCCTGCTGCGGGCAGTAAGCCTACCCACACAAGTGAGGTACCATTTTTATCTTGAGACTTAAGGGAACACAGAATAGCAGAACAAGTGTTATTGGCCCTTGTCTTTCTCTATATTTTTTCCTTCCAAATGTAAGGCTGTGTGTAAAAAGAAGTCTATTTGAAAAATTCCATGTAATTCACATGCTAGTATGAGGACCCCGGAATTCAGAGATGTGCAAATAACCACTGCTTCTCAACACCTTATCTTGTGCCCATTTTGGAAATACAAAGGTTTTATTAATACCTATTCTTGACTCTTTATATTTCATCAAATTAATTGCTACATACCCGGTAAACAATAATAACCCATTGCAAGATCATTTATTGGCTCTAGCTACTTAGGGTTTTTGATAAACCTACAAGCCCTATATATCACCACAATCAGAAGAGTCCAGCAGATGTAACAATATAGTGTATAGCTTTCAAAAATCTGCCATAGGTGGAAAAAGTTATAGAAGAAAACGTGGACACAAATGACTCTTTTTTTCCACCTCAATTTCAATATTTGTTTATTTTAGCTGTTACTTTCTGAAGGAAAACCTTGAAGGATCTACACAAATGACCCCTTGCTGAATTCATAGTTTTGTCTACTTTTCAGAAATGTTTATCTGTCCAGGATCGAGCATTGGTTTCACACCCATTTCTGTCACTAACTGGATGGAAGCAGAAAGCACAAAAGATGGTAAAAATGGGGTATGTACTGATTCAAGTCTGCCTGTTCCTGAAAGGTGAGAAGAGGGTGATTTTAGCACAACAAACCTTTTGTTGATGCCATTTTCAGGGGAAAAAACACATGCTTTATTCTGCACCCCTTTTTTCCAATTTTTCTGAAAAAACAAAATGTCAGTTGTATTTTGGCTAATTTCTTGGTCTCCTCCTGGGCAACCCACAAACTCTGGATACCTTTAGAATCCCTAGGATGTTGGAAAAAAAGGAAAAACTATGCAAATTTGGCGTGGATAGCTTATGTTGTCAAAAGGTTATGAAGGACTACGCACGAACTACCCCAAATAACCAAAAAAGGGCTCAGCACTTGGGGGGGAAAAGGCCCAGCAGCTAAGGGTTTAAGAAAGACCCCAGTATGGCCTTGGTATGCCTAGATGGGAAATCTGTGTTGTGGATTTTCTATGCGATTTAAATAGGTATTTCTTTTGAATAATGTGACATAAATCTTAGGAATGTGCCATTGTTCTCAGGTTTTTCCTAATTTCTGTTATGGGTGCCCTGTCTATAATATTTTAGTGTCTCTGTCTTTTAAAACTGCACTCCTGACAGTTGCTTATTTTTCACAATTATTTCAAGCCTTCTTTCAATTCATGCTTCCTTTCTGTGTCTTCATTAAAATCAGAATTATATAAATAGCCAGAGGAAGACCTCTATGCAAACAATTTCAACGGGAATAATTATTCGAATAGTATAAATATAGCTAGCGAAGAGGCTGGATTTACTGAAACCATGCATCAGTAAACAGAATTTAATGTAGGTGATCTCTGTCACAAATTGCTCTGCCAGATAGCGCAATTTGGACTTTTATTGGTAGCATTCTAATATAGTCGACTGCCAATTTAAAAGGATTCCCTTAAAGGCTTTTCATTTTCTGCTGTGCAGAGTCCATCAGCAAGACACTTTCTCATTTCGTTTAAACACTTTAAAGAGTAAAATCTATGAAAAAATGAAATGACCTTGCTCTAAATCCAGTTTGTACCAACGGTGACTATGTTGATATAGCAAATGAATAAAATAGTGTTCAGCTCTCTTACTTTGTGCATTTTGCATCCAATGCCGACCTTAAATACATCAAACGTCACGTTAAATAAAATAAATGATCCTTGAAAACAAAACAATTCAATTCGAAAAACAAGTATGGTCAGGGCCATTTGATTGTTAGGGCAAGTAGTTCTATTCAAAAGTATTTGCCTTGCTGACAAATTCACTGGATATGCAGTTAATTATAAGAACACTGTAAGTGCACGTAACTGAGAACATGGAGCGGAGAAAGGCTGGACATCATGAAAAGCAAATATGGCAGTAAACAGGTTGGGCATCATGAAAAGCAAATATGGCAGTAAACAGACAGACGTAACAGAAGCAATTTGCTAAAATCAAATTTCATCGGGTCATCAATGCAAAGCGTGTCATCTAATAAGACTTGATAAACAAAATGTTGAAAACATAAATAATGTCTACATGTATCCAGTATCGTAGTCAGTATGTAATGGTGCCTAGTGCAAGGAAGGAAATCGGCCACCTGGCTACTATTTGAATTATAAAATACAGCAGTAATGAGAGTTCAGTGATCCCCTAAGGCCTCTGACATGGGTATCACTGCACCTGCTGCACCAAAGGAAGCTACAGCCCTGAGTGTCATATGTCTTAAACCTGGAGCAGGAGAAATGTAAGAAATTGGGTTATTGGTTGAGAGGAGTGGAAACCCCACTGAGGCAACAGCCACAATCCTTGTGGAGTTGAACCACAAAAAGTCAGTAAATCAATCTGTGAGTAACCCTCTGGTAGCTTGGCACAAAGCAGCCAGGCTTAACTAAGAGGCAATGTGTAAATTATTTATGCTACACACAAACAGCTATAAGTGAAGCACACAAGAAAAATCTCAAACCAATTTAGAAAAATGGAGTCAATTTTAAGAAATAAAATTAATCCAGATTGACAAAAATACAATCAGTAGGACTGGCAATACTGATTTTTAAATATTTGATTGAAAATAGCACCAGGAAGTAGAAAGCAGTACTAAAAAGTGGTTATCTCGTTGCACTACACCAGGGTAAAGTCACAAGTTCAGGCTGATCACAATGATGCACAGGCTGGATACATGGACCAGGTTGGGCTCGCTGACGAGTTACTTTTCTCAAGTCTGACGCAAAGAGTTCCATTCGTATTTGCCAGGGGAGGCCGCCTGGAGAATGTTTTCGCCGTAAATAGCAGGTCTGGCTGTAGCATGAAGAGCTGGTCATCACTGCAGCTTTGTGTTAATTGATTCTGGGCAGGAAAATGCCAACTTTCTAAAAGTGTGATTTTCAAAATTTTGATCTAGAATTCATTGTTGCTATTAAAGCGGATTTTAAATTACAGTTCAGTTGAGTGTAAGCAGCATATCTCTATCTGCTTCCAATCTGAAGTTAGCATTTATTACATGTAATAAGACAACTCTGTCCTAGGTTATGGGAGAGATAGCCTATACAGTGGTGAAAACAACATTCGCAGTTTTTCACTACCAGGAAATGTAAAATTTAAACCCATATGTTGTACATTGTAAATATCATGCACCCACCCCTATGAGCCAGCACTGGGGGTGACTATCAAGTATTAAAAAGGAAGTTATGGTGTGGAATAAAGTTTATTTTGCTAGGTGGAAATGGCAGTTTAAAACTGTACCACGGGCAGGCAGTGGCAGACCTGAGGTTTAAAAGGCTGCTTTAGTGGGTCATACATTGAATGCTGCAGCCCCACCACTAGCATTTGGTACCATATATTAGGGACTAACAGGTAAATTAGATGTACCACTCAGCTGTGGGACAATTGTACCATGTTTTAAAGTGAGAGCACATGCGCTTTACCAATTACTGCTGGTTAGCAGGGAAAAATTGCACAGGGTCCTAAAAGCCAACAAAAACGGTTTTAGCAAAGGAAGGTAAGGTGTGGCAAAAATGTACGAAGACCTTCAGTGAATGCCAGGCCCAAAAAGAACAAATCCCCAGTATGAAATATTCTGAACCGGAGGCCATAACATGATGTAAAGTCTGGAGACAGAATCTGTGAGGAGCTGAGTATAGTTCCTTGCCTCTGAGCTTTATCAGCTGAAGGCTGTAAACATGTGGCTGATAATGAGTGAGGTTATAATTTAGCAATTCCTTGGTTTGCTAACTCCCCTAAAAGCAATACAATATAAAACGGTCCTTGAAGGCAAACAGAAGGTGAGCAGGTACTGAACAAGCACTGCTGTCTTTGAGGCTCTGTGTGTGTGTAACATACTGTGACAGCTGATTTTAATGCTTTAATATTTAAAATGCTCTGCCTTTCTCCTAGAGGATTCCCACCCTGTGGCCTAGAACACAGGAATCTTACCTTAGATCATTTCATAACATGTCTCTCCAGTTAACTCCATTACCTTTATGTTCTACCCCTTCATTAACTAGTGTCACTGACATTTCAATTTCTGCCACCTTCCCTGCTGTCCAAAGCCCAGTCCCTCCAACCATCTACACTACTGTCTATAAAACGAGAGTTAGCACCTCAATCCTCTAACTCACAACTCTGTTCAGTCACATATTCCTACTATCTCACCACCATAAATCGATAAATACTTATTAGGATTCCATAAACAAAAACATGCCTATTACCTAAGCTGCACTTGTGCCAACACAGACTCTGGTTGATCAAATATTTTGCACTCAAGCCACAAAACTTCTACTCTGGCCCATACACCCAAAAGACAACAAAGAAGAAGTATACCCACAACTACTCTGCTGATGTTCCCACTAGAACTGCAAAGGATCACCGTAGACTTAAGGTAACTATAATAATATAGATTCAGTTGATACCTGTATCTCCATAATATAGCTTCAGTTGATAACTGTATCACCAGCAACAAATGCATCTCACAATTGCATTTCTCAAAAAATGCACATTCATTAACTCTTGATTTTAGACAACCTGCACCAGTGCTATTTACTCACATGACCATCACCCCTCTTCGAAGTTCCACTCCTTTTCAACAATCAAAAGAATGCTATAACTGAACCACAACAAATGTTCATGAAACTGCATAGCATGGAGACTGCAGACAGAGTCCAATCTCTCATTCTATTTTATACATCAAACTTCGAATACACTTTGATTTGACACCTTATCACAGCAAACCTTCATTATCCAGCTACGAATATTGTCAACATATTTTAACAAGACAAACAAAAGACACATTTTAAGTACCACACTCCCTATACCTGGTGAATCGGATTACATCATCAGTTGTTGAGCAGCTCTATGACTCTTATAAACACTTCCACAGATATTGCTAGGTATGAAAACAGCCCACTCCACATAATGGAATAAGACCAAACGCTACATAGGCATAAGCAAGCTCTATTTAGACAAACCCATGCGTTTGCTGATCAATCAATAATTAACCCTCTGGTGCACATACATTACATATGATCTACTCAGTTGTAGCACATTAGACGTCTCTTCATAAAAGACGAATATGATAATAACATTTCACTTTTGCCTGCATCTTGCATCTTGCCTTGCTGAGGGTGTGGGGGGGTCATACCCCAGCAGCCTTGTGACTAGGATGTGAGACCAAGTACAACACTCAAAAGTGCTTGGGATTCCATGCCCAGGCGAAGACAGGGAATGAGTTGGGGTGCTGCTACTGCCAGCAGCGCCCGCCAGCAGAACACCAGCAGGTTGTATCATGTGTCATGATACGGCTGGCGGCGGTCCACTGACATGTCGCTGCTGGTGGTAGCAGCGCCACCTTACCACCATCCGCCAGTATGGCCACAGCCGGATTTCCACCCTTCTTGTGGCGGAAGTATGGCTGTGGTCATAATGTGGCGAACGGATGGCAGCCACGGTGACAGTCTTTTGGCGGCGGTAGGCGGCTTATACTGCCATTGTCATAATGTGGGCCTTAGTCTCTACGTGTAAAGTTAGGGGCACAAGGGGGTTTTGGGTGAATGTAGGTGGCAAGCAGGCACCTTTACCTCTGTCCAATGGGCTTGGTTCTACCATTAGTCCGGATAAGTTAGTGGATAATTTTAAACAGATCTATTCATTTGGACATAGTTCTATAATATTTTCTGTAGAAGAGGTCCCACAGTTCCCCCTGGAAATTTCCTTTGAGCTCAAAGAGGTCACTGCTGCCACTTTGGCAAACCCATCAAACAAAGCACCAGAGACAGTTGGAGTGCCCATGGACCTCTATAAGGCTAACATTCAGGTACGGGCCCCTTCAATAACTAGCAGCTGCTAAAATTTCGACCTCATGGAAAACAACTGTTGTGCCTGTGTTTTAGAAAGGTAAAAGAAAGGACTTCCATTGCTTAAGACCAATATTGTTATTGGATTCTGTAGACAAGACCGTGGGGTGTATTATCTTGTACTGAGTCAAGGACTGAGCCCAGCAAAATGATATTCTATGCATGACACCATATGGCTTTGGGAAATGCTTGAGGACCCACCAACAGTGTCTGAACCTAAATCTTCTTATAGGGAAGTATGCTACTGTAAAGAAAGGCTCATTTTATTTAGCTTTCATGGACTTAAGCAGTTGATTTGACTGTGTTAATCAGTCTAAGCTGTGGGGTATTTTATCTAGCATTGGGATGCCATCCCACGTTGTGGAATTTTTATGAGCTTTACACATGAGGGTTACTGCCTCTGTTAGATATGGCATTGGGGAGAATGTACAGAACTCTTTGGTCTGTTTTTGGGAGTTCGACAAGGTTGTGTTTTTGCCTCCATTTTGTTTCTCTTATATATCAACGGTTTGAATTCATTCTTGGTTTCTAATGGGAAGGATATGCCAAAGGTGAAATCCACATTCATCTTGGCTCTGCTTTATGCCAACCACGCAGTTCAGCTCTCCTACTCACCTAATGGTTTTAGGGCCCTTAGCGATGCCTTTGTCCAATTCATGGACGAGCTAGACACTAACATTGCTAAGAATCATTATATGGTTTGTGGGAGACAATCTACAAAATCAGATCAATTCTTATTAAGGGCAAAAGCATTGTACAGGTCAACAATTTTCCCAATCTGGGGATTACTTTTGACTCACAGAACTGCTGGCAACCTTGGTTTTCAATACTTGAGTTTTAACCAATCATGTGGGGTATTGTTCCAGCTTGTCACCAGTGTTGAAAGCAAACCTATTCTGCCCCTGCTGGAAGTATACAAATGTCTCCCTGTTTTGACTTTTGAGCTGCTATATAGGGGTATAGTGATTGTTCGAAACTGCAGCAGGAGGAGAACCATTTGTGTAAGACGCTGCTAGCCATAGGCCCATGCAGATTTAACACTTTTGGCCATAAGTAATTGAATTAGGCCTATTTGGCCTAAATAAAATTTCCCCCCTCCTCCTATGAATGGCAGTTAGGAGTAATCAACATACCGCCTTCAACCATGAAGTGATCTCAGACTGCTTAGACTCTGATCACGGTAATAAAATCCCGTGGTTAGGTTACAAGGAGAACCGCTGAGTCTTTGGGAAGGCCTGAATTGTGTAGCTACCGACATTCGGAGGGCAAGGATGAGCGCCTGAAATTGAACAAACAATTTGTTTTGTTAGGCGTGTCTCAGATGCAAGAGAGGGTATGGTTTGGTACACTGAGTGATTATTTAACCATAAAACAAATGATGGGCCCGAGCCTTGTCTCTTTCTCTCATGAGAAATCCGTGGGAAAGGTCTCTCTTAACTAAATTTCAAAAAGGCTTGAACAGAGCCCGTCTCTGTTTCCCAACAGGTCACTTTGACAGAAGATCTATCCTTATCTGTCCTTGTGATATTATAGACACTTGAGCACTTTAACTTTTTTAGGGTCGAGCCTGCGTTGCATGCGCTCGCGCATGCGTATCGCAGCGAGGCGCTTTAGTATTTAGAAAAGGGCTCGGAGCCCTGTCAACTTCACGTCAGTGTTTTTTATTGGTTCGTGGGCTTGCCTAATAAAATCTGCTTGCTTTCATTAGTCGAAGGCACGCATACGCCTTTTCCGGTAGCTAGCCCTCCTCGAGCGCAGCGACCAAGTACAGAAAACATGCGAGGCTCGCTGTTTTCCATCGGGCTCGTGGACTTTTTCTCTAATTTACGAGCGCGTTCTCGCTTGGCAGAAGTCGAGCGCTTTACATAGTTAATTTCACTTTTTCGGGTTATGTACATAAATGCAATTTTGCCCGATAGGTGAAAAGTCGGGTTAGGAGTTTACAACGCGATCAGTTCTAACATGAGCAAACGCGTGACCCGTTGCATTGTAAATGCTTGTTTAGTTATTGTGAACCCTTTCGACGTAGGCATCTGTTGTCCATTCTTAAAACTTGTTGTTTCTGCCAATACAGACAGGTCTTTCATTTCCTTTGAAGTCTGACAGAGCCACCTGTTTGTTATGCATTTGGGGCGTTTCAAAAAGCGCCTTGCGTTGGAGTAATTCAATGATGTTTTAGTCTATCCTTTTTAAACAGTGTGTGCTAAAACAAATCTTCTTCACCGCAATTCATATACATCTATTATCTAATGTAGATGTGATATTTATGAATCTGTATTCCATTTTGTTCTACAATTCTGTATTTTTCTCTTTTGCAATGTTATGATTATTTATTAATAATCAAATAACGAGTTATTTGAAGTTAAGCAATCTCATCAGGATGCAGATCACATTGAAATACAGGCCCATGCAAAAGGTCAGGCAATAGCAGTTATTAAAACAGGCAACAAATTCCCATCAAATTAACTGCATCTCTAAATACCAGACTGCTAATTCCTCCCTATGAAAATATTCTTCTTTTTCCTTGTTTGCAGACTATCTTGATGCAAGCCTATATTAACTTATAACTACAGAAATTCTGTTGGAAGAGCCAGTCCTAAAACAACCCATTCTCACGATCCAAAATGGCTTCCAAACAAGGTGCACTACCTCGCATTCCCTGACATCCACACACTCAGCTGGCCACATGTTCAAGTCAACCTTCGTTTATTATGGCAGCATAACAGTGGTTTCCTGGCCAGAATTGCAAGTGCAAGCTAAATGTTGGTCCTATTTCACAAAAATGCCTCTTTCCGTTTCTCTGGCTGCCACAATAGCAGGTACCCTCCCAAATCACATCTGCTACTAGGCCAACCCTACCTACATACCTTAGACAGACATTAATCTCTTAAACTCTGCACCCAGTGGAACAAGAGTTCACTTAGACATCTCCTGTGAAACCCATTTTCCAAATCAAAATAAAAAATAAGGGGGTCATTACGACCCTGGCGGTCTCCGACCGCCAGGGGTATTGTGGCGTCCGTACCGCCAACAGGCTGGCGGTACGGAGACCCGTATTACGACCGCGGCGGTAGCGCTGCGGTCGCACCGTCGGGGCCGGCGGTTTCCCGCCGTTTTAGCCCCGGCGGTGATAATCCGCCAGGGCAGCGCTGCAAGCAGCGCTGCCCTGGGGATTATGACTCCCCTACCGCCGGCCTGTTTCTGGCGGATTGCACCGCCAGGAAGAGGCTGGCGGTAAGGGGAGTCCTGGGGCCCCCTAGCAGGGCCCCTGCAGCTTTTCACTGTCTGCATAGCAGACAGTGAAAAGCGCGACGGGTGCTACTGCACCCGTTGCACGGCCGCAACACCGCCGGCTCCATTAGGAGCCGGCTCCTATGTTGCAGCCGCATCCCCGCTGGGCTGGCGGGCGTAAACTAGGTTGCTGGGCTGGAGAGAGCCTGCACAGGCTCCCAGTTTGCCTGGGAGCACCCTGGCTGGGCACTCCCAGCCAATCCTGATGCTGCTGCAAGCAGCGTCAGGATTGGCGCAGGGTAGGCTGGGAGTCTGTGCCTGCAGCAGATGATGTAGGAAGCAGAGGAGCGGTGCAGTGCGGCGCAGGAGCGCAGGTAAGTATTTTTTTATTTAATTATTTTGTGTTTAATTCTCCCCTCTTGCACGCCTCCCCGCCCCTTTAAAGTTGCGCAAGCTGCGACTGCCTTTGCCTCAGAAATTGCTAACCTGTTCACGACACAATTTGAGGAGAAGTGGATTTTTGGTAACTCAACCCATTTAAGGATAAAATAAAAAATTGGTGTAGATACATAGGTGACATCTTTGTCCTGAGTGTGAGCTTGAAAGGATCCATGAATGGTTATTCCACAGATCACCCGACCTGAAATTCAATATGAACAGCAACTGCCAGAAAGTGAGTTTTCTGGACATGTGGATTAAGTAAGAAGGTGGACATATGCGATTAGTCTTTACTTTGAGTCCACTGACAGGAATATTTTACTGCACTTTATTAGCAGTCACCCTATGATCCTGAGGGGAAATCTTCTGTTTTTTGGGCAGTTCCTGCAGGTACGCAGAAACTGCACCAATAGCAAAGAATACTTTCATACCAGTCACGTTCTCTGACAAAACTGAGCGGCAGAGGGTTGCCGAAAATACAGGTACATAATTGAATAAAGAAAGTTTGGTATACTCCAAGAGAAAAGCTTTGGACACCAGGTGATGAGGCACAAACTCTATCACTGACATGTGCATTAGCATATGACCCTAATGCCAAAAGAATCAAGAAGATCATTTGATTCCACTGGAAACTACTATTGCAGTTTAATCTCTTGACCCACTATTTTAATTAAAAAAGGAAATAATATAAAGCAACATTTGGTTCATGCTGTTAGAAAATCTACATAGAGGGACCTAAAGGAATTATTGAATTTACCTCCAATCAATGGACATTACAAGTGTGAATGGGGCACCGCTTGCCAGTTTATTATGAATTCTATGGAAAACAACATAAATGGGATCACTATTACTCAGAGACAGTTTTCCAACTGTAGCATTAAAATTATAATGGATTGTATTCCATGTCCCTGCAACAAATTCTACATCAGGCAAACATGTCAATAAGTCAAGAGGCACATCCTGCAACATGGATCCAGGATTCGATGGGAGACTTTAGGTGCCCCACCTGTACAAGATTTGGACATCCATAAGCCTAATGAAAATGACATAAAATGGTCAGTTATCTTTGTAGCCACAGAAGATGAAAAGGACTGGTTGTTAATGTTTATGAGAATGGATGCTAGATTTATCAAGAGATGCAAGAGTGCTGCTTGGGTTGAACAAGAAAGATAAAATATGGGAATTGATACATATAAGATGCATTTTGTCCACCATGCCTGACGAGTCACATGTACAGTACCATGGGTATACTTCCAACTATTATTTGCAGATAGCAGCAGTTAGGCATCTCTATGTTTCCTCCCAACAAGTTGTCATAGGATTAATGGACATTATTGAGTGAGATGGATTTAGGATAGCATGTGAATCCCAGTATTTTCTTAATTTCGTTTCTTGTCACAGGAGGTACCAGCAGATATAAGAGGGAAGTCATTGACAAGCCCTTTCGGATTTTGCTGCCACATGCAGTATTACCTATGTTATGTCACCCCAGACCGTAGCCTGGTCCCGTATATGAAGAATGGGATTAATTGCAAGGACACACCGTATTATGTGGTTGTCTCTTTTGACCATTCTGTAAACCATGTATTGAGCCAGTAAATATCGATTCAAGTTAGTTTGTAAGATTGTACTTTTGTCTTTTGATGTATCAAATTGATGAAACATATGAACATTTGGCAATCCATGTACATTTTCTATAAATATTGATTCAGGACAGTGTCTAAAGATTGTATTCTCTCAGTGAAGTAGACACTGAGGGGCATATTTACAAGAAAGTGGAGCATCGGTCCCGATGCGCCACTTTTCCTGCGTCACTCCTGCCCCACCTAACAACACAATGGTCGCACCGTATTTATAATACGGCGCACCATGACGGTTGTTAGGACAATAGCATCAACATTTTTTATGCTATTGTGGCACTTTGCTGAACTAGCATCAAAAATGTTGACGTTAGTGCAGCAAAGCACAGTGAGGTCCATTGATTACAATGGGTGTGTCATTTTAACGTCTGCTCTGAGCAGGCGTTAAAAAGGACATTTCACAGCACCATTTTTTTGGGCCTCCCTGCGTCAGAACACCCCCCTAGCACACATTATTTTTGTGCCAGGCATAATGTGGTTCAAGGGTTTACAAAGTGGAGCAATGCAAGCACTCTGCCACTTTGTAAATATGGTGAGGGAGAAAGGCCTCCTTAACGCCACCTTAGCTTAAAACAATAATGCTAGGGCAACGCAAGGTGGCGCTAAGGGGTTGTAATGTGCTCCTATATCTGTCTCTACCACATCCTATTTTCATTATGGTGGTGGCCGAGACAGAGTAAGTACTGTTTGTGGTGAAGAGCTTCTCCATATGTGTTTCCCGTGTAAGCCAATTGTCCTTTGTAAATACCACCATACTTTGGCAGGTATTTTGGGTGATTGGTATTACACCCCTTTGTGACCACACAGTAGGCTATAGTATTTCAGAAAGTGGGACACACCTTAGGAGATCACACCACTATGACGGCCATGTTCACCGTTCCAAGTGAGCTACTTGGTATAAGGAATATTTTAGTTTTTCATTGGTTGTTTGGCACACTTGCATGCCCGATATTACAAACAATCCTCCTCCAGACAGTCACGGCTTCATTAGTAATGTTTTTTGCAAGTTTCTTAACTGTAAATGATTCTTTCCTACGGTGATATCCACGGGGAGCTGTGTTTACTGGCTGCTGGTCTCTTTTGGCATTGTTTATTTGGTAAGCTTGCATTTGTTTTATTTATTTTTTGTGAGTGCTTGGGCACCCAACCTTGTTTCCTCCTGAAGAAACCATTACTTATTGGCCAAAATGCATCAACCTCACTTTGCAGGAGCACAGCAGTTGGTATAAAGTATACAAAGGAACGTTTTTGGAGGCTATCTTGCGTTGAAAATGCCTTTATGTGTATCTGCATGATGAATTGTCATGCGACATGGAGAAGGACTATTTTTTATAAAGTCACAGTGGACATCTGTGTTTAAAGACTATACACAAAGGATGTTCCAGCATAGATTTGTTTTAATGGAATATTTTCAAATAAATGTATTGTGATCAATCTACCTGTCAATTTGTTGTAGACATCCACTGATGGGGTTTGCGTGTTAGGGTGTGTTAGAAATGGGGTCTTTGGTTGGCAGTCAGGTTACCCCCTGACCAAGCGAGGACCCTCACTCTAGTCAGGGTAAGTCACGCACAATCCAAATTATCCTGTGCCCACCCTCTGGTAGCTTGGCACTGAGCAGTCAGACTTAATTTAAAAGGCAACAGGTAAAGTACATGTGCAATAAATCATACAATACCACCATATAGCACCACAAAAATACACCACACAGTGTTTAGAAAAATATAGAATATTTATCTGGTTAAATGCAGGTCAAAACTATCAAAGATGCAACAAGTAAATGTAGAGACATCACTGAAAAGTGATATAAAGTGCCTTAAGTCTTTTTAAAGCAAACAAAGTCTCTTTCAAGCACAAAGTACCTGGTTCGGATGAAAAATCTCTGCGAAGGGCCGCAGAAGAGAAGAAGCGTGGAAACAAAGGGATGTGCGTCGATTTCTCGGGCAGCACACGGCGATGCGTCATTTAGTGTCCACGCAGGGATGGCTGTGCGTCAATTTACTGCTCGGTCATGGATCCTCTTCAGGTTGCGGGGTTTTCAGACGCCCCGGGGACGGTGCATGGATTTCCTGTGCTGGCAGGACGAAGTCACAGGAGCTGCCTTGATCCGGGGGGTGTTGTGTCAAATTTTCTACCGCACAGCAGGTGCTGCGATGATTCCTCTCTGGAAGTCGGGCTGCGTCGTTCCGGCTCAGCTATGCGTCGTGCAAGTGGGCAGTGCATCGAATTTCCAGTCGCTGCATCAATCTTTTCGTTGCGAAGTCGGGCTGCGTTGTTCCAGTTCAGCGTGCGGTGAAATTTTCACTGTGGTGCATGCTGTGCGTCATTTCTGGCAGGCTGTGCGTCGAATTTCACTGCACAAGGTGTCCTTCTTGAAGAGATGAAGTCTTTTTGGTCCTGAGACTTCAGTGAACAGAAGGCAAGCTTTATCCAAGCCCTTGGAGAGCACTTCTTCACCACAGCCAGAGAGCAGCAAGGCAGCAGGGCTGCATCCAGGCAGCAGTCCTTCACAGAAAGCAGTCAGGTGAGTCCTTTGGGAAGCCAGGCAGTTCTTCTTGGCAGGATGCAGGTTCTAGTTACAAGTTTCTTCTCCAGGAAGTGTCTGAGTTGGAAGGGGCAGAGGCCCTGTTTATATACCCAAATGTGCCTTTGAAGTGGGGGAGACTTCAAAGAGTGGCTTAGAAGTGCACCAGGTCCCCTTTCAGTTCAATCCTGTCTGCCAGGGTCCCAGGAGGGGGTGTGGCAGTCCTTTGTGTGAGAGCAGGCCCTCCACCCTCCCAGCCCAGGGAGACCCATTCAAAATGCAGATGTATGCAAGTGAGGCTGATTATCCTGTGTTTGAGGTGTTTCTGAGTGAATGCACAAGGAGTTGTCAACTAAACCCAGCCAGACGTGGATTGTAAGGCACAGAAAGATTTAAGTGCAGAGAAATGCTCACTTTCTGAAAGTGGCATTTCTGAAATAGTAATATTAAATCCAACTTCACCAGTCAGCAGGATTTTATATCACTTTACCATACTAAATATGACCTTCCTACTCCTTTCAGATCAGCGGCTACCACTCAAACAATGTATGAGGGCAGCCCCAATGTTACGCTATGAAGGGAGCAGGCCTCACAGCAGTGTAAAAACAAATTTAGTAGTTTTACACTATCAGGACATGTAAACTACATGGGTACATGTCCTGCCTTTTGCCTACACAGCACCCTGCCCTATGGGCTTCCTAGGGCATACCTTAGGGGTGTCTTGTATGTAGAAAAAGGGGAGTTTTAGGCTTGGCAAGTACTTTTAAATGCCAAGTTGAATTGGCAGTGAAACTGCACACACAGGCCTTGCAATGGCAGGCCTGATACAAAGTTAAGGGGCTACTTAAGTGGGTGGCACAATCAGTGCTGCGGGCCCACTAGTAGCATTTAATCTACAGGCCCTGGCCACATATAGTGCACTCTACAAGGGACTTATAAGTAAATTAAATAGTCCAATTGGGTATGATCCAATGTTACCATGTTTAAAGGGAGAGAGCATATGTACTTTAGCACTGGTAAAGTGCGCAGAGTCTAAAAACCAGCAAAAACAGTGTCCAAAAAGTGGAGGGAGGCAGGCAAAACGTTAGGGGTAACACCCTACGACTGTCAGGTCTAACAGGATGCAACATGGTAGAAATAAGCATAAATAAGAATATCCAATAATTTAGCAGGTCCAATAAGATTATAATATTGTTGACAGAATAACATATGAATCTTTCCCTATAGAGAACTAGCTACAGACACTTTATGTTACGCCCAAATTCTGTGAGGATTTCACGGGCTTTCCTCTTGTGTCTCCTTAGAATTTAACATTGCATAGATGCATAAAACAGTTGCTAAAGCAACCAATTAAAGCTGAGCTGTTTTTGCTCTTTCATCCCTACAATGTCATAGTGCAAAAATATTTTGGTGGTATGCCTCATGAATATTGAAGCATGAATATGGAGGTACACAAATATCCAAGACAAAATACTGAATGCAAAATATTGAAAGGTAAGTATAGATTTTCTATATGTAACTCATAGGTGTATTTTGACTATATATATCGTCAAGATATGTGGATGATGAGTTATGCACTTACCTTTCGATATTTTGGTCATTGATATTTTGTCCACGATATTCTTGCATCACTATATTTTTAGCCTCAGTATTCAGTAGTACTATTTATTTTGACTGTAGTCGCGGATCCTACCACTGCGTTGCATTATGACTCAAAATGTCTGCTTCGAGCTGCAGGTGCAGAATACTCATGCGATTTGCTGCGACCTGACACTCTCACATCTTTTTGGAAGCCAATCGGTGCTCCTCTCGAACTAGACCGAATTAAGTCAGTACACATTCGAAGTCTTTAATCAAAACGTCTTCTCACAAATGAATGGGGTGGTCTCTCCAGCAACCTGTGGCCTGCAAAGCACACTAAGGCTTATAGCGTAGCTATGTTCCTTCCAGTTAACATGAAACAAAGGATGTTCTCCAGTCTGCAAAACGATTGTGTCAATGCCTCCTGCAGGTTTGGCTGAAAGAAATAATTAGGTTGATATTGGGTGCTCTGCTTTGAAAGGCAGCTTCAATTACGACACAGCGGGAGCTATTTCTCTTGTGCTCCGAGAAGAACGAGGTCTAATCTACCTTCGATAGGTTCCTGAGAAGAGGGCAGGCCTGGCATAGAAGGTACCTGGACCAGGCAATGCAAAAAAGCCTTGTTTGTCTCAGGAAAGGTAACTTAGATGGTCCAAACTCGATTTTCAAATTGTTTTTGTTAAAGTTCCAACTAGATGTGTGATGACAGATATTAGGAATCAAGAGGGAGTATGTATTCTTTTACATATTTTTTGCCATCTGAAATTATAGTATCTGGAATTATAGGCTATAATGCACCAATTTAAATCACTGGGGTGCTTGCCTTGCAAAGTGTCAAGTCCTTTCATGTAAGAACATGTTGTAACTTGTTGTTAATGATGTACCAGGGCATGTCGACGCGCAGAGGCTTTCCATTCCGTTTCAGTTGAGCTCAACAATGTGTCATTCTTTAACAATCAACAGAAAAACACGGAATTTGTAATGTTTATATTGAAGAGGCACAGCAGTCAGAATGGGGTAACATTAATGTGAAAAGCATACATTTTAATGAACTTTCAACGCCATGCATGATATCTGTTAACACACATTTTACTCTAAATTCTAAGGTAGCTGTTAGTATTTACATTACTTTTTGTCAAGACTGAGACATTTATAAATAGCTACGTACATGCTTTAGACAGTAATATTAAAAGAGAGCCTTTTCTGCAGGCTTCCAAGTCATTGCCACATACAACAGATTTTTCAGCGCCAAGAAGCGTGTTCCAAATGTTGTAATTTGTTGCATTTGGAAGCACATAGATACACTGTGCACTTTAGTACTGTGCAATGAGCCATGTTGTGTTGGGAGCTGCAACCTTAAATTTAAATGTTCTATTAATAGAAAACTCTCATTCAGCCCTCACAAGGAGCTCTTGCCAAAAGGTGTTTTAAACGTTGAATCCTTCACAATCAGTGCCATGTATGCCGCTGTGTCTTTTAGAAGTATTACTTATCAATTAGCATTAGCAGGCACACAATCACAGCGCTCCGCATAAAGCAACTAGGGGAGGCTTCCTCCACAGGGGTGGAGGAGCGTCCCCCCCGCCAGCAGCGGCAGCTGCAAACCTTTTCCCAAAAATGATCATAAACTGTGTTTATGATTGTTTTTTGGGAAAAGGGGCATGGCTAACGGGGGTCACGTGCACTGAGGGAAGTGCTCAGCACTCCCTCTCAGAGAGCATGTGTGTTTGGCTGGCCCTCTGGGGCCGGCCAAACACACATGCGCACAGGGCTCTCTCTGTTGCTGGGCTGGAGAGAGTCTGCACAGGCTCTCAGTCTGCCTGGGAGCAGGGCACTCGTAGCCAATCCTGATGCTGCTCTAAGCAGCGTCAGGATTGGCGCAGGGCAGGCTGGGAGCCTGTGCCTGCACCAGAAGACGGAGGCAGAGGAGCGGTGCGGCACGGGAGCGCAGGGAAGTTTTTAAAAAAATGTAATTCATTTTTTGATTTAATTCTCCCCCCTCCCCTCTTGCGTGCCGCCCGCCCCTTTAAATTTGCCCTAGCAGTGACTGAAAGCAACACATTTTATCCTCTACGAATAGCACCCATTTCACAGTGCACAGTGACAAGCAATGCCCTCACACACCAGTCCACACAAGAACTCCCCCAAACTACCCTTCAAACGCAACCTTCACTTCTTCTTTAACAAAGGCAGAATCGCCTCCTTAAAAACGACTCCATTCCCACACATAGAAGCTCTTATGCAGAACACACCTTTGTAGAAATAATCAAGCAAAAGTTCTGTTACAGGGAGCACCTCTCCTGTCTCACAAAGACTACTTGTTCATGAACATATATTCTGCAAGTTATTCACATGCATCAGTCCTTGATGCATAAACTCACCCACTCACTCACTCACACATAAAGCCACTGAAGCATTACACAGCCCCTTGTAGCCCCTGTGGGGCTTGGAAGGAACCCTCTAGGGGGCCTCCAACACTTCAATGGGCCCCATTCAGCCTAAAGCCAATGAATATCTGTTCGCTATAGAAGACTCAGGGGACCTTCATCACATCCTGCTGGGGGGGCATCATCTTGTGTTACCTCACTGACTGCACCGCCAGAAAGTCCTCACTCTAGCGCTGTCTCACACATTTTGTTTTTCATAAACTGATGCATCAGGCTGAATGGGGAAAGCAGCTTAAGAGAATAAAGGCCTCATTTCCTGTTTGATGGAACTGTGGGACAACCATAAATTGTCTGCACTTCTACAGTGCAAAACTTGTGGTTTACACGTCCTATTTAGAGGTGCAGAAAAGCAGGATTTCTACTGGTGGAGCCTCTGTCGGCTTCACGGGTGGAAATATTTCATATTGTAGTCAGTCCACCAAAGACTGCCTGGTCATAATGATGGTTGCCTTGCCCTATGTAGAGCAGTTCATTCGGTCACTAACGTTTCCACCAGGTAAGGGATGCAAATCATAGAAAGAAAATGTACACATGACGCCTGTTCTAAAGGCGAACGCTCCCTGCATTTCAGGGACATTTCTATTTTGCTTTTTAGAAGAGTGTGTGTGTGTAACCTACTAGGACCTAGTTCCCATAGGAAAAACGTTTTCCTACTTGCCTATATCTTTGGAACCGTTTGACCAATCTTCATGGAAATTTCCCAAAAAAGTGTCCTATAGGGTCTTGCTACGCATGGAAGGTTTCAGGACAATAGGTCAAGTCGGGGTCAAGAATAAGTAGAGGTAAAAAAAGTGCATTTCCCATGTTAACTCCCCTGGGGTCTTTAAAGATAATTACACCCCGAACTGCTGAACGGAATTACACCAAATTTGGCAGGAAGCTAGATCTTGGTGCACAGACTGCGCTTTTTCTGATTTGGTGTAAATCCATTTAGTAGCTTTAGAGATAATAAAAGTTAAAAAATATAGATATCTAGGGACGCAGCAAATCCGTGGATCAATTGTTGGCAGCCATTTTTGGACTCAGCTTCAGCCGAGTCGCAAACAAAAGCTCCAAGAAAAAGAAAAGGGGCCTGGGTAAGAACACCCTGAGCCCATAGCCTTGGTCCAGTGGTGTCCTTGGGACCCCACAAAGGCAAAACATTTTTTTTTTAATTCTCAGAAAAATGTTCAGATGGATCTGCAGATTTTTTGGAGATTTTGTTTTAGAAAAGCACAGTAGTCGTGTTTATCAAAATGAAACTTCTGTTGCTTTTTCAATTTTACCCCTTCCTCATATTTCCCCAGCCTCATCTTCATTTTCTCAGTTAATGCCTTTAATTGGTCCTGATCTGTATTGTCTAATTCTGCATCTTTGAGCAAAATTTGCATCATGCCTTTACTGGATTTTGCTGTGAAGTCTGCCCACTACTCCAATAATCCAGAATATGGATTCTTGTAAATTGAAACCGTGAACATAGGAAGTCGCCTAGGAACCCTATTCACTTCCATGTATCTATTCAGTGAGTCCAACTTGCACCATTTACTAATTTCTTTCTTCATTAACTACTCCAGGGCAAACATTTTCTGTTTTAAAGATAAAGTACCTGTTGTATTTATCAATGTGCCGTCCACACAGCTTCCACTCATCGCATCGTCACTTCCACTGAAGACGTACTTTGCAGCCTCCAACTTCTCTGTATCAACATCAGCCATGTCCGCCAACATTTCTGCTTCCCGGTGCACTACTCCACTCAACTGGCTCCTTCTACAGCCTCTCCAATCAAGCGGGGATGGCCATTTCCTTGAAACAAACAAAACATCCCAAGGCGGTCACTTCCCCTACAGGTGCGACTGCCGGTCTAAATATTGACACATCCCAATGTGATGAAAAAACTGTGCATGGCGAGGGTGCGAGTTATAGTTTCCTTAGGGCACGAGTTATAGTGACTCGAGATTACTCTAGCTATAACAACTTAACTAGTGGTGGTCGACACTAGGTAGTTATAGTTAGGACCTAATTTCCATAGACAGAGCGTTTTTTCTTTTGGCCCTAACTCTGGCGCCGCTTAATGAATCTTCATGAAATTTTCAAACCTTATACTTTGTTCAGTAATGTTTCGGTTTTGAAAGTTTCACTGGGCTTCGTCAAGCGGGAGATGAGAAAAAGAGGGGTCCAAAAATGAATTTTTCCCATTCCATTTTCCATAGGTTCTTTAGACACGCCTACAGCCGAAACCGCTGAATGGAATTACACCAAATTTGGCACAAAGTTGGATCTTGTTCCACAGATTACGCTTTTTTGTGGTTTAGTGCAAATCCATTCAGTAGTTTTGGAGTAAGTTAAGGCCAAAACAAAAATATATATATAAGGATGCGGATTCTCCGCTGATCCAACTGTCCTCGTACTGATATGTGATTGGCTGCCAACACCTCATCAAAAAAGTGTTGGCAGCCATTTTGGGACTCTGCTTCAGCTAATTCCCACACAAAAAAAAATAATAAGATGAGGGGCCAGGGAAGAGTCACCCTAGCCCCTTAGCTCTGGTCTCCCATCAGGGCTAAAAAGCATTTTTTAGAAAATAAAACCGAGAGCTGGATCTGTGGAATTTTCTGAGATTAGTGTTTAAAAAAGGGTGGTCTTCAGCCCTTTTATTTTTATTAGTCCCTGGGTGGGTCAGGTCCCGGGGGCATTGAGGACGTTAATAAGGAGGGGGGCCCATGGGTCCCACCTCCTAGGGATTCCAATAGCCCTGGGTGCCACCACATCCCTGGGGTAATGAATAACTAGAATGTGGGAGACTTCACAGCCCCCCGCACCCGGGGACCACCACTTTCCCAGGATGATTAGTGAAATATGTGTGGGTGCACTGCCCTGCCACCCCTCATGTCCTGAGGACCACCACCTGCCTGGGACAAATACCATTGTTTGTGTGGGGGAGGCCTAACGGCCTCCTCCACAGCCCAGGGGACCACCACCTCACTGTGACACTTCTTACATTGAATGTGGGAGCCGCGTGGCCCCCTTGCAGGCCCAGGTACCACCAATTTCCTGGGGCACTTTTGCAACTTGAATGTGGGGGGGGGTCACACATCCCCCTGCAGCCCCAGGGACCACCACCTCCCCAGGGCTCTTTTGCCAATTTAATGTGGAGGGGCCTGCAGCCCCCCTGCAGCCCTGGGGACCACCACCTCCCTGGGGCAATGTTTGTTGGGGGGCGCTCTATCCCCCCTCATGGAGCCAGAGATGGACCTGGGGACGCCAACCCCCAGGGCCAGCTCCTACTATGTCCTTTGTGTCCTACCTCCAGGACATGGCTGTTTGCTGTGGATAGGCTGCAGCTTCACAGCTGCCGCCAAGTCACAAAAAACGCTCTGCTCGTAGCAAGGGAGAGCTGCTCTCCCTCATCGCGAGTAGAGATTTCTTCTGTCTCCCTTCCCACAGAGATGCAGGCAGGGAGACAGAGGAAAAAATTGCTCTCACAGAGAGGAAGCTGCTTTTGCAGCTCCCCTTCTGTGACAGCAATGATGGCTCCTGCAGGAGGCAGGGAGCCAGCTGGGGCATTGGGGGCCTTCAGATTTCCCCCACAGTCCCCAGCATTGTGACTGAGTGCCCCGGGGGGCAACCAGGTCATAAGGCCAGGCCCTGGCGATTGTGTCCCATGATGAGACTGACCTGGGGAGCGGGGCCGCGCAGCCCCCTCCCCCTCAAAAAAATAATTAGGTTTCACCACAGGGGATGTGGTCCCTGGGGCCCAGATCATCCTGAGGAGGGCGGCTGCGCAGGCCTCTCCCCCCAAAAAAATTAAATGTTTATGCCAGGCTCTTGGGGATGGGGTACACACGCCGAGATCAACCTGGGGAGGGGGACACCCCCTCCTCCCCAAAAAATTAAAAATGTCTTCTAGGATGGGATCAGCTGCAGGACCCCCCCCAAAAAATGAATGTTTAGGCCAGGTACCGGGAGATGGCGTTCCCAGGACTGAGATCAGCAAGGGGTGGGGGTCTGGTTGGTATTGGGGTTGGCCACTTCGGCCGTGCTCAGCACATTGTTGGATTGTTGGGTTGTTATAGGGGTTGGCCTCAGGGCCTGGCCAAGGGCTCTGCGGCCAACCGCCGATATGCATGGCCGAATGTTGTGCATAGCAGTGGTTGGATTAACGTATGGTAAAAAAACATAGAAATGTAGTTAAAAAAAACAAAGGTTACAGGGACAGTATAGGTAGGAAATAGAATTTAAAAAACTGAAATTCACTTTCAAAAAAGGTTCACATTTTAAACATACAAAACCATAGAAATTCACTTGTTATAGTTAGAGTTATCTCAAGTAAGTATAACTTGTGTCTTAAGGTACCTATAACTCGCGCCCTCATCTTGCACTGCTACTTACCCGCAAATTACGACATTGATGACAACTTTTATAACATTATTGTTGGTATCACTGTAATATCTGCAGTAAACTTTTTGACGAGAAAACTGTGCATGGTGGGGGCACAAGTTATAGTGACCTTAGGGCATGAGTTACAGTTAATTGATATATCTATAACTATAATAGGATTATTTCTATTGTTTTGTATGTTTAAAATGTGAGCCTAACTTTAACGTTCCTGTAACCTTTGGTTTTTTAAGTGAATTTCTATGTTTTTTTAATTATATTTCCTAACTATAACGTTTCTTTAACCTTTGTTTATTTCAGTGAATATATATATATATATATATATGTATATATATGTATATATATATATATATATATATATATATATATATATATATATATATTTATACATACACACACATATATATATATATATAGACAGACACAGTGAGAGGAGTTGTGAATAACATTCTCTGTATTTGAAGCGCCGCAAATGTGAAAAAATGAATACAGAATTACAGAATGTAAAGGCTTTTTCATTTAATTTTTGCTTGAACTTTCGTGAGCCGCCAAAAATCAGCACACGACCCACAGTTTGGGAGCCACTGGTACAGACAATATACCCTTGCTGTCCTTGTTTAGGCAAAATAAACTGAATATTAGAATGAACTCAACAGTAACCTTTGTTTCCAGTCCTTAATAAAACATTTTAGATTCGAATAGAATTGACAGTTAAAGGCTGTCATGCAAAATGGGAAAATGAAGGACAAATGTCGTAGTAGTGTAGGCGCGCTTGAGAAATGTATGCATATCTTAAAGATTTGCCTGTGTGACTATAGGAAGGTATAACTGAGGAAACTCATTTTGGCTCCATGGTGTGTTGGCACTTCCGCACACAAATCGTTATTTTAAATGGAATCCCTTGCTGGGGATAAGAAGTGTGTAGATTTGTGCAACAAATCTCAAACAGAATAATTTTGATTTTGGTTTGTCAACGAATATTTCACAGTCATGAACGTTCTACAGACCTGAGATTGGGGATACCATGAGTTGATTATAATAGTATTGCAGAGAGTCCCATTATTAAGGGTGAATAAGTAGCAAATTAGAAAATGTTATGCAGTAAGCAAACAACAAATTAGTCCAGTATGAACAGCAAACAAAACATTGGTCAATTTTATTTAGCTTTCTTATCAGGGAAATGATAGTCACACTGGCTCATCTGTTACAAACTTGCACCCTAAACTTGCCATGCAATAGTGGTCCCAGGTTTTTAATTACAAATTTTCCTTTTAATGTTTAGCCTTGAATTTTGTGCCAAATTATAAGCTACACTAACACACCAATTTAAGTCAAACACAAATAAAATAGAGGCAGCAAGAAATCGACAATAGAAAGAATGCAATAATAAGACCGATGTCATGCAGGAATGCCACAGTGCAAAACTTTACAAGATATATTTCTAGTAACAGAACATAAAGCACCTTAGAGTCAAGCAAAAGTCTCTCCGGAAGTCTCTCCGGAATACGTTTCTCTTCCAGGAGCTCCTTACTGGACCTGGACCTTTTATGCAGGGCCAATCACAGATTTTTGCCTTCTGTTGTGGAACCCGTTTTGTCGGCATTCAGACCCCTGGAACTTTTTCTCTGCTAACCTGTTCAGGTGCTTCTGTCTCTCCATAAACATGGTAAAATTGGCCTACACACAATTGGCAGATTTAAGGCACCTTTAAGTCGCTAGTAAATGGTATTCCATGTTCCCAGGGTCTTTTAAATTAAATGCTACTAGTGGGAATTGTAGCATCCATTGTGCCACCCACTGAAGTGCCACTTTAAAACATGTCTCAGGTCTGCCATTGTTATGATATGTTATATTATGTTGATTCGTATCGAGAACAAATCCCCAAGAGAGTATCCAGGCGCTTGGGCAAGGTTTGTAGATGTGTGGTCCCAAGGTGCTTACATGAAGGGCTAGTTATTCAGCTTCTTGTGGAACTCTGGTTGTGATGCAGTGACTCTGATGTGTTGATGGAGGTCATTCCATCTCTTGGATGTGATGTAGGAAAATGAGTGACCTCCAGTTTTGTTTTGCAGATTCAGGGAGTGTGTGCGAGAAAGTGAGGCACAGTGTAAGTGTGTGGTGGGCTGGTGAAAGTGTTTACAGCCCTTCAGGTATTCTGGTACTGTGTTGTGTAGGGCTTTGTGTGAGAAGTTTGAATTGGCTGCACTTGTGAATGGGGAGTACGTTTCTTGAGGTGTGGTGTGATGTTGGTGCGGCATGGGAGGCTCAGTATGAGTCTTGTGGCTGCATTCTGGATTGACTGGAGCCTGTGTAGGAGTTGTTTGGAGAATCTGGTGTAGAGAGTGTTGCCGTAGTCCAGCCTACTGGACAGTCCAAATGGTATTCTGAGGCAACCATTTGAAGATCTTTCGCAGCATGTGTAGGGTGTGGAAGCAAAAGGTACACACTGCAGTCACTTGAGCCGTCATGCTGAGCTTGTCATCTATGATGATCCCTAGATTTCTTGCATGGTCTGTGGGTGTGGGAGTTGGTCCTAGTTCTGAGTGCCACGGGGTGGAATCCCAGTGTCAGGGCTACTGAAAGTTTGCGGTGGGGATGGCCAATTTAAACAGCAGGTTTGTGTAAATTATATAGAATGAAAAAGCAATTTATGCGGTGTAATGTGGCAAATTGATAGTATTACTTCATTATTTTGTCATTTTTAAACTTGTTAACACAGTTCGGCATTGGTTGAACCTCATTAGTACCAGTTTAACACTCACAAATACCAATAAGCAAAAGAAAAGTGACTAATCAACAGTTGCAAAGGGGCTCCCACTACAAGTACAACAGCTGCCACTGTGTTTTAGTGACTTTTCAACCATTTGAGTTTGAAATTAATGTTTTTTGTTAAATTCAGCAGATTATGATGGATTATGTGGTGAATGTGGCAAATCTATAATTATGCACAAGTTGATGCACCAGCACAATCTCATAGTAGCAGTGGCCCTGCCGATTGGGAGGTCTTGTTGCTGAAGACCACTACTTCCGTCTTGTTGGAGTTGAGCTTCAGGCAGTTGGTTCCCATCCAGTATGTTACCATGGTCGAGCAGTTGGTGAAGTTGGTTCTGCTAGTGTTAGTCTTGTCCATCAGAGAGAAGATAAGTTGGGTGTCATTGATGGGGTTGAAGGGTGATCCCGATGGGAGACAGCATATCAGTTTCTTGGTCTCTGATGTGAAGGGTAGCAGCTTGACTCGTGAGGAATGAACAGTTCCATTTGAAAATGGATCCCTCTATGCCAACCTTGTAGAGTCTTCTGTTGAGGGTGTTGTGGGAGACAGTGTTGAAGGCTGCAGAGAGGTTGAGCAGGATGACTGCTGCTGTTTCTCCTTAGTCCAGGATATTTCAAATGTTATTCTTTGGATGTGTTGAGTGCTGTGTCAGTGCTGGTGTACTTTCTAAATCGTGATTGTGTGTTGTCTAGAAGATGGTGAAGTTTGAGGTGGGTTGCGAGTTACGTGTTAATGGCCTTCTCAATCACTTTGGATGAATAGGGGAGCAGGGAGATGGGTAGAAAGTTTCTCAGTTGATTCGGGTTGGCTGTGGGCTTCTTATGGAGGGTGTTGATTTCTACAAGTTCCCATTCATCTGGGAAGGTGGCTAACATGATGGAGGTGCTGATGATGTGTGCCAGGGTGGTGCTGATTAGTGATATTCCCAGGTTGTAGATGTGATGGGGTCATATGTCCATTGGGGCACCTAAGTGGATGGTCTGCACGTGATGTTTTTGGTGAGGACGTCCATTTGGTTGGGTAGCTGTCTTGGTTGGTGGTAGGTAGGTTAGCAATGAGTTCTCCGGGGTTGGGTTGGTGTGCGGAGTTGTGGTAGATGTTTGTGATTTTGTTGTGGGAGACGTTGTCACAGAGTTGTTGGGAGGCATCAACGTTTTTGGTGAGGTGAAATCCTTGACAATCAGGAAGATCTCCTTGCAGGTTTTGGAGTTTCCGTCAATGAGGTCACTAATGCTTTTTTCTTGGTGTCTTTAATTTGCTGTTGATAGCATCTGAGTGCAGCTTTGTAGGTAGTCCTGTTGGTGGTTTTGTGGCTGGCTCTCCATTTCCTTTCTAGCTGTTTACTATTTTGTTTGGTGTCTCTGAAGTCTTCTGTGTACCAGCTGACCTGCGTGTTTGATCTAATATGCTTGTTGGGTTTGATGGGTGTGAGTGAGTCTACTCAGTTCTTGACCCAGTTGTTGAAGTTGTTGATGTCCTTGCTGAGGTTGTCTGTTTGGCTAGGCTGATCAGTGCTGAGGGTGCTTAGGGCGCAGAGCCACTCTGTTTCTGTGAATTTACCCCAGCTGTGACTTGGAGTGCTGGACCTGGTAGGGGTGTTGATTTGGAAGTGGATGATGGAGTGGTCGGCCCATGTGTGGTGGAGCTGTGCTTGATGGTGTCACTTGTGGTGAAGATGGGGCCCAGTGTGTGTCCTGTGGTGTGTTTTGGTTCTGTGAAGAGCTGTGAAGGCCCGAAGTTGCTCAAGATTTTCAGGAATGCTGTGGAGCATGGGTCATTTCAGTCTTCCAGGTGAAAGTTGAGGTCACTGAAGAAAATGTAGACGCTGGACTCGTTGGTAAGTGGAGCGACAAAGTTGATGATGAGGTTTATAAAGGCGGCTTATGTTCGGAGTGGTCAATAGGCCAGGGATCCATTCAAGGTGAATTTTTCTGAGATTTACAGCTTGAAGTGCAGGTTTTCCATTAATGGAGCGGCGTCCTCTGTAGATGTTGTACATCTAATAGGATTCCTTGTAGGCTTGTAGCCTGCTGGGATTGGACTAGCGATGATGTGTGCCAATAAGAGGTAGGTCTCTTTGATGAAGAGAATGGTGGGTGCATCGCTGCTAAAAAAGGCCAATATTTCGATTTTGCTTTTGCTGGGTGATTGTGTGTTGGGAAGCATCCATGCAAGTGATTGTTGACATGGGGGTTTGCTGTGATGTGTGTTGTAGGGTGGGAATGTAGACAATGTTTGTTCTTGTGTGGTGTATGTTCTGGGAGGGGGTGTTGAGGGTACTGCTAGTATTTATATGGGGGTCAAGGTGGGTGACTGCTGAGGAACCAGCAGTGGGTAGAGGTGTAAGCTCTTACCGTGGTGTGAGGTGTGGTGTGGCAGCACGTGAGAGAACGTTGACCCAGGTCTAGTGACCTAAGAAGTACTGCAGGGTATTGTTGGGTGGTAATTGGACCAGGACGTGTCAATGTTGCAGCTGCCATTAAGTAGGTCAATGGGATGAGGAGGGGAGTCCAGGGTGCCATGATGTCATTCCCTGTGCTGATGGGGGGGAGGGAAATGTAGTCCTCTTGCTTGGCTTCTCCTTTTAAAGACATTTTGGTGGGAAAACATTAATGCCATGTCCTGTTTATGTGGATAATGGGAAATTCAGTGATGGCACTTCATGTGGAGGTGGATGATGGGAGATCTAGTGATGTCACTTCCTGCACTTCCTGTGATGGGAAATGAAGACTTCTTGCTTGGTTTCTTCTTGTAAAGATGGTTTTGGAGGGAAAATCAGGGAAATTCAATGATGGTACTTCCTTCGCAGGAGGATGATGGGAAGTCCAGAGATGTCACTTCCTGTGCAGATGGGTGGTGAACACCCTAGATGACAGTTTTAAACTGTAGTTTCGAGCTTGCAAAATAAACCTTTTGCCAGGCCTAAACCTTCCTTTTCAATACTTATAAGTCAACCCTAAGGTAGGCCCTAAAAGCTCCTAGGGTAGGGTGTATGGTGTGTGTTGGAAATGGCCCTTCTGTAGGGTTATCCCCAGACTTTTTGCCTTCCTCTTCTCTTTTTCTGACCTAATTTTTGCTGGTTTCTAGACTCTGCGCACTTTACCACTGCTAACCAGTGCTAAAGTGCATATGCTCTCTCCCTTTAAACATGGTAACATTGGATCATACCCAATTAGACTATCTAATTTACCTATAAGTCCCTAGTAATGTGCACTGTATGTGCCTAGGGCCTGTAGATTAAATGCCACTAGTGGGCCTCCAGCACTGGTTGTGCCACCCACTTAAGTTGCCCCTTAACCTTGTCTCAGGCCTGCCATTGCAAGGCCTGTGCGTGCAGTTTCACTGCCACTTCGACTTGGCATTTAAAAGTACTTGCCAAGCCTAAAACTCCCCTTTTTCTACATATAAGTCACCCCTAATGTGTGCCCTAGGTAACCCCTAGAGCAAGGTGCGGTGCAGGTGAAAGGCAGGACATGTACCTGTGTAGTTTACAAGTCCTGGTAGTGTAAAACTCCTAAATTCGTTTTTACACTACTGTGAGGCCTGCTTCCTTCATAGGCTAACATTGGGGCTGCCCTCATACAGTATTGAAGTGGTAACTGCTGATCTGAAAGGAGTAGGAAGGTCATATTTAGTATGGCCAGAATGGTAATACAAAATCCTGCTGACTGGTGAAGTTGGATTTAATATTACTATTCTAGAAATGCCACTTTTAGAAAGTGAGCATTTCTTTGCACTTAAATCTTTCTGTGCCTTACAATCCACGTCTGGCTGGGTTTAGTTGACAGCTCCTTGTGCATTCACTCAGACACACCCCAAACACAGGGTACTCAGCCTCACTTGCATACATCTGCATTTTGAATGGGTCTTCCTGGGCTGGGAGGGTGGAGGGCCTGCTCTCACACAAAGGACTGCCACACCCCCTACTGGGACCCTGGCAGACAGGAGTGAACTGAAAGGGGACCTGGTGCACTTCTTAGCCACTCTTTGAAGTCTCCCCCACTTCAAAGGCACATTTGGGTATAAAACAGGGCCTCTGCCCTACCTCATCAGACACTTGCTGGAGAAGAAACCTGAACCAGAACCTGCATCCTGCCAAGAAGAACTGCCTGGCTGCCTAAAGGACTCACCTGATTGCTTTCTACAAAGGACTGCTGCCTTGCTGTTGCCCTGCTGCCTTGCTGAACTCTTGCCTTGCTGCTGAAGTGCTCTCCAAGGGCTTGGATAGAGCTTGCCTCTTGTTCCCTGAAGTCTCAGGACCAAAAAGACTTCTCTTTTTCATTTGGATGCCTTGTGCGCCTAAAGATTCGACGCACAGCTTGCGCCGCGGTGAAAAATTCACTGCGCGCCGATCCGGAGAGACGCCGCTCCATGCGACGCCTGCGGTGCGACCGGAACTTCGACGCACGGCCTCGCCTGGACAACGCCGCCCGACTCCAGAAAGGAAATCAATGCAACGCCTGCCGTGAGGGAGAAGATTCCAAGCACAGCCCACCGGAACGACGCGCAGCCGAGAAACAAGCCTAGGACCTCGGGACATCTGGTAACCCCGCGAACCACAGAAAGAGACTGTCCGCGCGCCGGAAAACGACGCACGACTTCCCCCCGTGAAAACTAACGACGCAAGTCCGTGTGTGCAGGGGAGAAATTGACACACACACCATTTTTCCACGTATCTCTTCTTCTGCGGCCCTTTGCGGAGATTTTCCACTTTAAACCAGGTACTTTGTGCTTGAAAGAGACTTTGTTTGCTTTTTAAAGACTTAAGACACTTTATATCACTTTTGAGTGATATCTCTACAATTTCTCATTGCATCTTTATTCGTTTTGACCTGCAATTATCCAGATAAATGTTACAAATTTTTCTAAACACTGTGTGGTGTATTTTTGTGGTGCTATATTGTGTTATTGTATGATTTATTGCACAAATACTTTACACATTGCCTTCTAAGTTAAGCCTGACTGCTCGTGCCAAGCTACCAGAGGGTGGGCACAGGATAATTTGGATTGTGTGTGACTTACCCTGACTAGAGTGAGGGTTCTTGCTTGGACAGAGGGTAACCTGACTGCCAACCAAAACCCCCATTTCTAACAGCGTGTAAAAAGTAGGTCAAGTGGGTTTAAGTCCTACATGTAAAGTACTTTTTCACTATTGTAAGGATTATCATTCCCATAGAATTTGGGAGGAGGTAGGTAAATAATGTTTATATTCAAATGAATGATAAGTTTAAATCCTCTTTAATGGTAAAATTGTATTTTAGGTCACAACCTTGAAAACGCCACTTTTAGAAAGTTTCTCTTTTCTGTGCCCAAACCAGTGTGCCTTACTGACAGTGTCTGTCGTTGTTGACAATGACCAAGGACATAATTTTGAGGAGGTTGACTGGGTACAGTGTATCCAGCTGTGGCTGATCAGCCCGATGAAGGCTCCGAAAGCTCTGCCGCATGTTGGGCACAAGTGGTCTGCTGGGTTAGTTGGCAAAGAGTTGGCTATGAATTTGCGCCTCTGCAGTCCTGCTCTGTTCGTAGGAGGTAGTGCCTCTGCTGATACAGCTTCCCCAGGCGGGGAGGCCTTGCGCTAGGATCTCCCAGGAGTCCGGGTCATTGTCAAAGTTTTTCAGAGAGACTTTCTGCGGGTCCTTGAAGTGCTTTTTCTGCCTACCTTGTCTGTGTTTGCCTTCCGCCAGTTCACCATAGAACAGTCTCTAGGGGAGGTGTATGTCTGGCATACGTACAAGGTGGCCTGCCCACCTGACTTGGGCTCTCGTCAGCAGGGTGTAGATACTTGGCAGACCAGCTTGGGATAGGACATCTGTGTCTGGAACTTTGTCCTACCAGGTAATTTTCATCAGCCTTCTTAAGCAGTTCATGTGGAAGTGTTTCATACTTTTAGCATGGCGCTCGTACACAGTTCATGTCTCACAGGCATACAGTAGTGTGGGCAGTATGACTGCCTTATACATCTTCAGCTTTATGGACAGTTTGATGCCTTGTCTCTCCCACACTAACTCCAGCAACTGTCCAAATGGGGAGCTTGCCTTGGTGATGCGTGTCTACCTCTTCGGCAATGTTCAGAGATCTGGAGAGTGTGCTGCAGAGGTATGTAAACTTGTCAACAGCCTTCAGGATTTCTCCTTCACTGGTGATAGTTGGTTCCGTACACGTCTTCTGCAGTGCGGGCTGATGCAAGACCTCAGTCTTCTTGGTACTGATTGTGGGGCCGAAATTTCTGAAGGCAGTGGAAAAATGAATCATGCTCTGCTGCATCTGGGCCTCTGTGGCAGCTTTGAGTGTGCGGTCATCTGTGAACAGGAAATCGTGCACAGAGTCCTCTTCAACCTTGGTCTTGGCCTGTAGCTTCCCTACACTGCTGCTTGAAGGACTGTCTTGCTGTCTGAGATGAAAGGCTGGACATGAATTGGAATTATTCCAGGCTAGCAAGTGTGACTCTAAGGGTCAGTTGGCTCATCTCCTATGTGAGCTATTGGGACACAACAAGCTACAGAGAACTCTTTGCCACTGCTTAATGGAGCAGCTGCAACTCGACCTGCCACGACCTACAACTGGACTTGCCTGAGCACTGCTGGCCTAGGACGGAACAAAGAAGTACCTCCCAGTTCTTGGACCATTGTCTGGCATCAGAGTGTATGCCTCCGCAGGAAAAGCTGGAAATCCTAAAATTTAGGGGCCCTGCAACTGCGAATGGGCCCACTGAAGCCATGATTCTCAGGTCAAGTGAGACCTGCTTTTCGCGTTGACAGAGGCCCTTAGCGATATACCGCAATGTGAGACCCGTACAACAGCAATGACAGTCCCTCACAAGCACCAACGTGAAGCAACAATTACGACCACCTTTGACGCTTGCCTCGTTCTTTGTCGCACAGCAACAAATGTCTATGATGCTCGACCTGCTCTTTGCACTACAGCACCAACCTGCTCCTAGCAGCCTTCTCCACCATGAACCAAACTCTTTGTGTCAGACATTAAAGATAACATTTAAGCTGGACTATTTCAGTCCCTGTATCTGACCCATGCTCCATCACAGTTAGCCTGAACTTGTGACATTCCCCAAGTCTAACATGACCAGATGACTGCATGTAGCACTTAGTGTTTCTAGGCACTATTTTTTCTAAAAACTTTACATTGAATATCCTTCTGTTCTACTGACTGGATTTTCATTGTTGTGGTGTCATTTGTTTTATTAAAGTTTACTCTATTTTTATAAATCGCTTTGGGATTTTTCTTGTATTGTGTTTTTGCTTTTTTATTGTTTGTGTGCTACATAAATGCTTCACACATTGTCTCAAAGATAAGCCTGACTGCTTTTTGTGCAAGGCTACCAGAGAATAGATTTAGTGACTTTTTGTGGTTCACCCTGACAAGGATTGGGCATATTATTTGAGTGGGCTTCCGCTCGACTCAGCAAATACCCCAATTCCTTACATTCCTACTTTAAATGTTGCTGCTTTCATTTAGAAAATTCGTTTTACTTGCTTGACAAGATTGAGTTGAGTTTTGAGGCATGTCTTGGTGAGCGCATGCTCAGCTTTCATGGATGCATCTTATGTCTTCCAATTATCCAACCTTTGAAGCTTTCTAGAACATTTCAGAGACTGTAATGAAGGTGCATGCACTAGGTGTGCTGTGCTTTCAGTGTCCAGTAAGAGGATTTCAGGTGATTTCTGGTCCTCACTGCCCTTTCTGAGAGGTTTCTGACATTACCGGAAAGTTGTGGGCACCATGTACTGCAAGAGCAGTGTTTCCAATGCTGTGGGTCAGGATCCACTGGTGGGTCGTGGGCTGATTTTTGGTGAATTGCGATAGTTCAAGCAGTAAATAAAGATGTCTTCAAATAAGATATTTATCTTGTCACATTTGCTGTGCTACAAAGACAAAGGTCAAATATCAGTCTTTGTCTCCTGAGAAACCGCTGCTTACTTTTTTTAGCACGGGGACAGCTCTCATATGCACTTTGCAATTAGAGAGAGAAAAGTAAAGTGAATTATGTGGCAATCCTGCTAGGGTATGTGGCTGGCAAAGGAGAGGCTGTAGGTTGTCATTCGTTCATAACACACAACAAAACGTAAATACCTATAAATTAACTATACCCATTTAGAAGTTAGGAAATGAAAAATGAAGTGTATTTTTTTTTTGTAATTCTGAAGTGTCATGGAAACATAGATTTTAATAAAATCAGAACAAATCAAGACACTTTACTTGGTAATGCACAAATAATAAATATTAATTGAAAACTGATTTCAAGTCATCATTTGTGAGCAATAAAGTTTTATCAATAAAATGTGTGTAAATTTAGTGGCCGTTTCAATGGCAAATGTGCTGCCTGTAAATCCCAGCGTGCTACCACATGATGCTTTAGTTACCTTAAACAATCGCCCGCCTCGCCTAGGTTAGTTGCAAATGTTTGTCATTCTCAAACGAGGGTTGTGGTTACTGAAAAGCTTGTGAAGCACTGTGCTAGAGGATGCTGATACCTGGTGGCATGATGATTGTGATTCTGAGGGACTATTTAGTCCAGTTGTGTTTGTCTAAATAATTACAGTACAGGAACAGGTCTGCATGCTTAATAGTAGCTCCTGTTCTCAATTTTAATCTTCTTGTCGAAAATCCTGTATCCCTGATTACTGCAATCAAATTTAACATCTCTATATCTGGGACACAATTCCCATTGGAGCACAGTTGACGCTTAGAGCCTTTTAATAGGTAAGAAGTGTACCGGATATTTTAAGTGTAGCACGCTCTTCCCAGGACTTGTCTATGGAACATTTATTTATATTAAAATAATTGAACATTCTGTGATAGTTTTGGTTGCAAGGAGGGGTGTTCAGATTTGCAAACGTTTTTAAAATCACTGTGACAATCTATTGAATTTCACAACATTGTAAAGTTTGCAACGTCTTTCTGGGAGAAATAGGGATTCTTATATGGTATGGTGCTGTGCTCTCACCTTGTAGTAATGACACAAATACGTATCAGATCGAGTTAGCTCAGTCCTTGGTAGCTGTGGCACAGAGCTGTCAGGGTTTAGCAAATCATTAAGTAGTACCAAAACAGTAAATAGGAAAAAAACACAACACAAAAAATCCAACACTAATTTATAAAGATAGGTTAAACTTATATCTTAAAAGAAAACTGAATATCAAAAACCTACCAGAAGGGTACAGAGATATGCATTTTAAAAGAACCACTAAATCACTACAAGAAATAATTGCAATCGACCACAATAACATTTTATGGCTAGCCAGGACAGGTAGCAAACAGATATTTAGGCAATCTTGGACGTAATAACTCCGAGAGGGAGCCAATCATTGGGACCATACAGATATTGGTCAGTTTTGGCAGTCTTGAGTCCAGTTCTAAATCCATAGACAGGACCACTATTGAAGTCAATGCAGTGGTCCTGATGCAAGGGATGCAGGGTGGTGAAGGATTCTGCAGATGCTGGGAATGCTGAGCTGGCGTAATGGGTCTTCCTGTGGCCAGCATGTCAGTCCTCAAGCTTGTGTGTAGTGACTTTGGCATTAGAGGTTGATCTTTGACAGTGTCCAGGTGAAGTTGAACACAAGAATAGTTGCCACTAGTCTTCTGGTCTCTGGGTACAGCCAACCCAGCAGTTCCTTGTAGTTGCAAATAGCGTTCTTCCTGGGCAAACAAACTGCACTTTAATGGCCTTCATGGGTCCACTTAACTTGGGGACAGCTCATGAGGGTCAGGACTCAGTCCCCCAAGCTGCAAGTTGGTGTCCAGCAGTGGTCAGGCTATTTGGTGTTGGGCTCTCAGGGGTGCAGGCCTATCAGCTTTTTTGGCCATGTAGCTGTAACAGAGAGTCTGACAAATGACTCTTAGAGTAGCTCTTCTGTCTGGTACTTTTCCATGAGTGAGGCACTGCTCCTGCAGCTCTCTTTTTCTCAGTCCACAGGTGCAGCAGGAGCAGCCCAGTCTTTGCTACAGACTCTCTTTTCTGGGTCCAGGGAGCAGCAGGGCAGCCACTCTTCAGTCCTTCTCCTAATACCGTAGTGATCCGAGGTATGGGTGCAAGGAGTGCCATTTTTATGCCCTCTAAGACCCTAGGGGTGGTTGTGGTTAACTAGCCAAAGGGCTACCAGGTCCGCACCTGCCTGATGATTACTTCCTGTGAAGTGTGGCATCTAGCTATCCGAGGGTGTACTATTCTGCCAATCCCAACATGATGAGACCTTTCTCTCAGTGTGTGTACCACCCCAGCCCACGTTATCGATATGGTAACCTATGGGCTACACTCCCTTTGAAAAACTGGTTTGAGAACAGCTTTTCTTCCTTTGCCCATCAAAGGCAGCTTCTCATTTGCAGCATGCCATTTGGGCTCACACCCACTCTGGCCATTTTGTCAGGAGGAGATCACACTTCTTCCCTTGGCAGGTCCTTTGTTACTGTCCCTGAGAGTCATTCTCACCTCTCCCCTAGAGTGCAGCAGGTTGTCTCACAGACAACACCTGTTTCCAACAGAAACAGCTAATCGAAAACTCTCTTTGGTCGGAGGAAATACTGTCTATACATAGTAGGTTCACCTCTCTTCTTTATTAACTTAGGTAACTGGACACATAAACGCTCGAAGCACCCTCCATCCTGGCAGCTACCGCTTCAGCCTCTGTGAGATCTACGTTACCCAGGGGTAGTTTATTTTCCTTGACATGCCTCACAAGAGTTGGTCCTTTATTTGTTTTCATTCTCTCACAATAGTTTGTAACTGAGCTTTTTGTATTTTCAACATGGCATTATGCATCACAGGCATCTCCAGTGAACCTTGCAGGGTTTTTGTAGGATCAACATTATGTCCAACATGGAGGCCAAGGGCGACGTTGACATCTCCAAATTTAGGGCTGAGTTATGCACCGAACCGCCTGTTTCTTCATTTATTAGTAGCGTTAACTGTCACATGAGCTGTCTATTCCCTCCCTACTTTTTGTTTAACTAACTCCTCAACCGTCCCCCATTCTTCCCTCCCTTCTTTGTCACCCTGTTATCAAATAGGGAGAAGAGAAATGGTGATGAAGAAAACAGTCCAACATATCTAGGTAAGCTATGGAGGGTAGCTTTAGGTGCGAGAGTCAACAGAAGTTGTTCCCCATGCTACTGGGCATCCCTTCACTAGAGATTTCAACTAAAGTTGAACTTAACATTTTTTTAAGTGTTTGCCCTCACAATCCCTGATTGATTTAATAACTGATGACCCCTCCGTCTCACTTGGTGAGGAGTTGTTATGGGGGGCATGCTTCTTTACATTATGCTGTGCAGATCTCCTTGTACCATCTTTTTGTGCCACCTGAATTTTTTCTGGGGTCGCATATCCTACTGTAGTAGTTACTCCCTTCTGTGAATGACTGCTTGATCTATGGTGTGCTCTACCTCTTGCCGGTGCCATTCTTTTGTGTTATTTTACACTTGGAGTTCTATTGCAGGGGTGGCTGCAGTACACTTTAAGGGTTAGCAGCCACCCCACATCCCCCGCAAGCTCCTCTAACAGTATGAAGAGTTAAGAGGCAAGGGGTGGCAACTCTGGGTGTTGTTTTGTCAGGTATGTTTGGTTTTATATGTCTCTCACTTAATGGTACTCTTTTATGGTTAGAAAGTGCAAGTTTCTTTCTTGGGTGTTTCTTCTCAATTGCCTCAGAGTGGGGTTAATGTGAATAGTATCAGCCTTCAGCTGTACTTATTAGGTTAGATCCATATCTTCTGGGTGCATAAACTCAATAAAAATGTGCCCAAATAAAATAAATTGCCTTACCCTTTAGTTACAAACAAAACCTTCAAAAACCAATTACTGGTGCTCATAGCAATTTATGTGGAGGAGTAATAAGGATTCCTATCATAGAAACCTCTAAACTGACCCACTACTTTCACCCTCCCTCTTCCTGCTCCAAATCTGTAACTGCTCACACACCTGTGTGAACCATGCTCCTCCAGCGGGGTGTAGTGTCTTGCCAATGGTCTTCCACATGGTCAGGACTGCTCCCCGTGTAGTGCCTTAGGCTTGCAGTGGCTTTAGGTCTGGTGGCTTAGGTCTAGTCTCCCATTGTGTCCTGACATCCTGTGGCGTCAGTCTCTCTACATCCAGAATACTCTCAGCAAAGTTGGCATTGGCGTCTGGCATCAGGTGATGACTCCTCCCTCCAGCTCTCACCACTGTCATGTGTCGGATGGGTCCTCTCAGGTGGAAGAACCTCCCCTGTGCCAGGTCCTCGCTCGATAGTTAAGCAGCCAAGGACCGCTCTGCCAGCCAGGATTCACTAGCAAAGGGACAGGCACTGTGCCTAGAGTTCCATGTGGGAGACACCCAAGGGTTCAGGATGTCACTGTCAGTCACTTGGCCTGCTGCAGCTAAGGAGGAAGGTACACTGACAGAAGCCTTGCTATGACTTTTACTTCCTCTAGATGGTCAGGTTTGATCAGCTAGCTAACAGTGCTCCATCTGTACCCCTGAACACTCCAGGGTACCAGATGGTATTTTGAACCTCGAACATGACTAGTCGGTTTCTCAAGGAAATTGTGGAAACAGAGCTACCCTTTCATTGTCACACTTCATACCCAGAATGAGAAACAAAAAGGATGGGGAAATTACTTTTAAAACAATTATTGGAACAATCTTACTCTAGCATAAAAAAATGAGTTGACATTATGATATGACTGCAAGAGGAGAGCTGTCTCCACGGACAATCTGAATACTCAGGGCTTTGTGTTCTGTGTGCCTAGCCTTGAATGGAGCACACAGACTATATGGCATCAACGCTTACAGGGAACAAGCTGCATCTACAGTAATTTCTCAGTGCATTATCGCGTGAGTCAAAAGCCATGTAAAGTGTCACTATCAGGAAAGAAATGCTAACTCAAAATGTGCATTTTAAAACTGAGTCATTAAGAAAGGCCTCTCATGATTTACCACACTATGGTTTCCACCAGAGCAGTTGCCGACCCTGGTGGGGCCAAGTGCTGATCCAAGAACTTCACTAAACCATCCAGTCCATATTGGTGACAGGTGGTGTTTAATCAATGCAAGCTTATAACCACACTTACTGGGAATTCCTGGGAAATAATTGCAATCCCCAATCTCTACCATGGATGGAGTTCAACAGGTTATCTGCACCTGTCTGCAAATTGAAGATGCACACTCATCTCTTCACTCTAGCTTGTGTGCAACGCTGGATATCTAAGGGAATCACAGTCCTGTTGTTAGAAATGGGGTCTTTGGTTGGCAGTCAGGTTACCCTGTCCAAGCAAGGACCCTCACTCTAGTCAGGGTAAAAGGGAATCACCCTCAGCTAACCCCTGCTCACCCCACTGGTAGCTTGGCACGAGCAGTAGGCTTAACTTAAGAGTGCTAGGTATAAAGTATTTGTACCAACACACACAGTAACTTAATGAAAGCACTACAAAAAGACACAACACAGGTTTAGAAAAATAGAAAATATTTATCTAGACAAAACAAGACCAAAACGATAAAAATCCACAATACACAAGTCAAGTTATCAACAAAAATGCAAGAGTCTTCATGTAATTTTAAACACAACACTAACGCTGTTAGCGTAAAAATGTACCTTGGGTGTGCCAAAAATAACTCCGCACAGGCGAGTGTACGTCAAAAAGGGCTTGCAATGCGTCAATTTCACTCACAAGCAAGGCGTAGTTTCTCCTTTAGTCGGGTCGGCGTGCGTCATTTCTTCTCTCTGCAGGAGAGCGATGCGTCAATCGGGTCAGCACTCTCGGATCCGGGCAGTCCTTGCGTTGTTTTTACATGCCCATCGGTGTTTTCGTTGGAAATCCAGCTGCCCGTTGATCCGAAAACCACGCAGGGCGGGTTGCAATCTCACCAGCCTCTATCTGCGATGCTGTGCGTTGTTTCTCCAGCCCCAGGTGTAAATCTTCAGGTCGCGTTGCAGGCGAGCGTCAATTTTTAGCCGCAAAATGAGCGGCACGTCGATTTTTCAGGCGCAGATTGGAGTTGCATCGATCTTTTCCCCGAACGGCGGTCTGTGCATGGATTTCTCACTCTTGGGCAGCCAGCTTCTCCTTTCAGGGACCCAGGAACTGGATGGGCACCACTTGGCAGAGTAAGCGTTTCTCCAGAGACTCTTTGCTGTCCCTGAGACTTCAAACAACAGGAGGCAAGCTCTAAATCAAGCCCTTGGAGATCTTCACAAGAAGGAAGGCAACAAAATTCCAGTCTTTGTCCTCTTAGCACAGGCAGAAGCAGCAACTGCAGGATAGCTCCACAAAGCAAAGACACAGTCAGGGCAGCTCTTCTTCTTCAGCTCTTCAGCTCTTCTCCAGGCAGAGGTTCCTCTTGGTTGCCAGAAGTGTTCTAAAGTCTGTGGTTTTGGGTGCCCTTCTTATACCCATTTTGCCCGTTGAAGTAGGCCTACTTCAAAGGAAAGTCTCTTGATTGTGAAATCCTGCCTTGCCCAGGCCCAGAGACACACCAGGGGGTTGGAGACTGCGTTGTGTGAGGGCAGGCACAGCCCTTTCAGGTGTGAGTGACCACTCCCCCCCTCCCTCCTAGCATGGATGGTTCAGCAGGAAATGCAGACTACACTCCAGCTCCCTTTGTGTCACTGTCTAGTGAGAGGTGCAACCAGCCCAACTGTCAAACTGACCCAGACAGGAAATCCACAAACAGGCAGCGTCACAGAAATGGTTTAAGCAGAGAAAATACCCACTTTCTAAAAGTGGCATTTTCAAACACACAATTTTAAATCAACTTTACTAAAAGATGTATTTTTAAATTGTGAGCTCAGAGACCCCAGACTTCAAATGTCTATCCACTCCCAAAGGGAATCTACACTAATCATATTTAATGGTAGCCCCAAAGTTAACCTATGAGAAGGACAGGCCTTGCAACAGTGAAAAACAAATGTAGCAATATTTCACTGTCAGGACATATAAAACACATTACTATATGTCCTACCTTAACCATACACTGCACCCTGCCCTTGGGGCTACCTAGCGCCTACCTTAGGGGTGCCTTACATGTAAGAAAAGGGAAGGTTTAGGCCTGGCAAGTGGGTACACTTGCCAAGTCAAATTTACAGTTAAAAACTGCACACACAGACACTGCAGTGGCAGGTCTGAGACATGATTACAGAGCTACTCATTTGGGTGGAACAACCAGTGCTGCAGGCCCACTAGTAGCATTTGATTTACAGGCCCTGGGCACCTCTAGTGCACTGTACTAGGGACTTACTAGTAAATCAAATATGCCAATCATAGATGAACCACTTGCACTTTAGCCCTGGTTAGCAGTGGTAAAGTGCCCAGAGTAACAAAACAGCAAAAACAGAGTCCAGCACACATCAACAATCTGGGAAACAGAGGCAAAAGGTTAAGGGAGACCACACCAAGGACGAAAAGTCTAACAAGTTCCCCCCCCAGCTGAAAGTGGGGAGCAACTTCCCAACCTCATGTGAGTTCTCATCACTAAGGTGGAAGAACCTGGACAGACCATCAGCATTGGCGGGTTCTGTACCAGGACAGTGTTCCACCGTAAAGTCCATCCCCTGTAGGGAAATGGACCACCTCAACAGTTTGGGATCCTCACCACTCATCGGCATTAACCATCTGAGGGGCCTGTGGTCGGTCTGAACCCGGAAGTGAGCCACAAACAAGTAGGGTCTTAGCTTCTTCAGCACCCAGACCACAGCAAACGATTCACGTTCTATGGCATGCCACCTATGTTCCCTGGGAAGTAACCTCCAGCTAATGAAGGCTATGGGTTGATCTAGGCCCTCTTCATTAAGCTGTGAGAGTACTGCTCCAATACCATGCTCTGAGGCATCTGTTTGAACAACAAACTCCTTGGAGTAGTCAGGCGCCTTCAGCACAGGTGCTGTGCACATGGCAGCCTTCAGGGCATCAAAAGCGTTCTGGCAAGCCTCTGTCCAGATCACTTTCCTGGGTTGCTTCTTTGAAGTCAACTCAGTCAAGGGGGTAACAATGGTACCATAACCCTTGACAAACCTCCTGTAGTATCCTGTGAAACCTAGGAAGGCTCTCTCTTCAGTCTGGGTCTTGGGAAGCTCCCAAGCAGAATGGTATCAGTTTTTGGCTGTATGGGTGCCATCTGGTCACTCCCCACCTGGTGTCCTAAGTACACCAAAGAACCCTGCCCTATTTGGCACTTGCTTGCCTTAATAGTGAGGCCTGCCTTCTGCAGGGCCTCTAACACTCTCCAGAGGTGTTGCAAGTGTTCCTCCCATGTGAAACTAAACACAGCAATGTCATACAGGTAGGCAGCACTGAACTCATCCAGCCCAGCCAAAACCTGGTTGACCAACCTCTGAAAGGTGGCAGGGGCATTCTTCATCCCAAATGGCATCACTTTAAATTGAAAGTGTCCATCTGGAGTAGAGAATGCTGACCTCTCCTTGGTCCCCTCAGTTAAGGCAATCTGCCAGTGCCCAGATGTTAAATCAAACGTACTGAGGTACTTGGCAGCTCCCAACCGGTCAATGAGCTCATCAGCTTGGGGAATGGGGTGTGTGTCAGTCTTGCTGACTGCATTGAGCCCACGGTAGTCCACACAGAACCGGAGTTCTGGAGTGGCACCAGGTACAGTAGCCTTTGGGACCAATACCACTGGGCTGGCCCAAGGACTGCTGGAGTCCTCAATAACCCCTACGGTTAACATTTTGGATACTTCATCCTTAATGCAAGCCCTGACCCTGTCAGTCACCCTGTAGACTTTCTGTTTAATGGGTGTACTGTCCCCAGTGTCCACATCATGTGTGCACAAGTGTGTGACTCCTGGGATCAGGGAAAACAGTGAGGCAAACTGTCCCAACACGTGGCGACAGTCACCCTGCTGCTCCTCAGTCAGGGATGGGGAGAGGATCACTCCCTCCACAGACCCATCTTTTTCTCCTGCAGACAGGAGGTCAGGAAGAGGCTCACTCTCCTCCTCCACCCCATCATCTGTCACAAGGCGCATAGACAGTTCAGTCCGCTCAAAGTGCGGCTTGAGATGGTTGACATGCAGGGCCCTTCAAGGTTTCCTTGGAGACTGCAAGTCCACCAGGTAGGTGACTTCACTCTTGCGCTCCACTACCACAAATGGCCCAGTCCACTTGTCCTGGACCACCCGAGGCTCCACTGGTGCCATCACCCATACTTTTTGTCCAGGTTGAAACTCGACCAGGGTGGCATTCTGGTCATATCAGTGTTTCATATCCTCCTGGCTTGCTTCCAGGTTCTGTGCGAGACTCCTGAAGCGGGCAGTCTGGCTTCTCAAAGCCAGCATGTAGCTAAATACATCCTGGGGGGGTTTACTAGGAGATTTCTCCAAAGCCTCCTTGACCAGACTTAAAGGTCCCCTCACAGGGTGGCCATAGATGAGCCCAAAGGGACTAAACCCAACTCCCTTTTGAGGCACCTCTCCGCAAGTGAACAGAAGGCATGGCAAGAGGACGTCCCACTTCCACCTCCAAGGCTCTGAGAGGCCCTGAATCATGCCTTACAAGGTGTGGTTGAATCTCTCAACCAGACCATTACTTTGGGGGTGTTAATGGGTGGTGAACTTGTAGATCACCCCACACACCTTCCACAGAGACTTCATATATGTTGATATGATGTTGGTACCCCTATCAGATACCACTTCCGTGGGGAACCCCATGCGGGTAAAAACCCCCATCAGTGCACGACCCACCACAGGGGAAGTGACTGACCTCAGAGGAATGGCTTCTGGGTACCGGGTGACATGGTCCACCAAGACCAGGATGAACCATTTGCCCATGGCTGTCTTGGGATCCAGAGGCCCCACAATATCAATACCTACCCTTTCAAAGGGAGTACTAACAACAGGTAAAGGTTAGAGAGGAGTCTTACATTTCCCCCCACTCTTGCCACTTGCCTGACAAGTTGGGCAAGACCTACACTGTTCAGCAGAATGCTTGTGCATCTGGGGCCAATAGAAGTGGGAGACAAGCCTCTTATAGGTCTTGTCCTGCCCCAGATGTCCTGCCAAAGGCACATCATGAGCCAACCCCTGTAGGAAGGCCCTGAAGCACTGGAGTACCACCAACATACGAGCTGACCCAGGCTGAGGAACCTGAGGCTCACTATACAGGAGGCCAATAGATCAGGTGAGTACTGGGCTCCTCGCCAGCCGCCTAGGCTGCAGCCTGCTGCCGCAGTCCCCCTAGAGTAGGGCAAGTTTTCTGTGCTTCACTGAATGCCTCCCTGGTGGGTCCCCCTTCCTGCTGCCACTGCCACATCTCAGGGACCTCCTCCAGTTCAGCCACTTGTTCCCCTGTAGGCTCTGGGGTGTCACCCTCAGGCTCCACCTCCTCCCAGACCGTGGGAACCTCTGGGGCCAGTTTCCCATGCCCCCTTCCCTTCCTCTTCTTAGCGGTCCCGTGGGCCACTGTTTCAGGCTCCAGGGGCTCTTGACCACCCTGACGGGCTGCCATTGACCGGGTGGATATGCAAACCCACCCAGGCAGACCCAACATCTCCAAGTGAGACCTGTGTTCCACCTCCTTCCAAGGGGAATCCTCCAGGTCATTGCCTAGTAAACAATCTACAGGTATGGTTGGACTCACAGCTACCTTCAAGAAACCTGAGACCCCCCACCCATTCAAAGGGAACCTGCGCCACTCTGCACAGGCGCTCTGAGTTGTCCACTGCAAATACTTGGAGAAGTAGCCGGGGATCAATCTGCTCTTCAGACACCAGCTGACTCCTCACTGTAGTCACACTGGCTCCTGTGTCTCTCAGAGCCCCCACCCTCTGTCCATTGATGGTCACCCAGTGCCTGTACTTCTTAGTGTTCTCAGGCATGAGGGTTCTCTGTACCATCTCACTGTCCCCAGTGAGACAAGGGTCATCTCAGCTGGCTCCCACCCACCTGGAACAAACTCCTCCCCAAGCGCTACACGGGCTAAACCCTGGGACGGCGCACCAGTTGGTGACGGTGTACTTTTGGGGCATTTGGGGTCCCCGCACACATGACCCACCTGGTCACATGCATAACACTTATGTGGGGGTCCCCCTGCCACTGGCTTCCCTTTGGAGAACCATGGCTTCTTCTCAGTGGGGTCAGGGACTCCTTAGCATGGGAATCAGTTTGGGTCCCTTTAGAGAACTCTTTCTGTTTACCCTTATCCCCCCCTTTCTTCTGAGAGGGACCTTGCCCACCCTTGGTGTGGTCTCCCCCATGCCTCTTTTGGACCCTGGTGCTCTCCCAGTGGTCCGCTTCCTGCACAAGCTTCCTGGTATCAGTAAGCTTGCTGTCAATTAGGTGCTGGAGCAGCTCTGGAAAACATAAACTGTACAAGTGCTCCCAAGCAATCAGATTGTAAAGCCCCTTATAAATAGTTACCTTACTGCTCTTCACCCAACCATCCAGTGACCTACAATAAGAATCAACACATTCCAACCATGTTTGGGATTCCTTCTTCTTAAAGGACCTAAACATATTCTTCTACTGTTCAGGGGTGAGACCATACCTTGTGAGTAGGGCATCCCTCATGCTAGTGTAGGGGAGATTCTGAGCATCCCCTAAGGCTGTCAGTGTATCCCTCCACTCTACGTCAAAGTGCTTCCACAGACCCACCCCCTAATGTGCTTCAGGGACCAGATTCATGTGGAGAGCAGACTCATACCCCTTCAACCACAAGTATATGTCCTCTTCCCTCTTGTAATCCTTCACTAGGTCTTTTGGGATGTGTACCCTTCTTTCAGGCTGCACTGTCTTGTTGCTGCCACCATCTCTACTGGACTGGCTTCTCTGATCTAACTCTATTAATCTAAGCTTATGAGCCAGTAGTATCTTCCTTTCCTCAATGGCCATCCTTCTCGACTTCAATCTATTTACTGAGCTTCTTCAACTCCAACTGGTAATCTCTCTCTGCCTGTCTGTCCTGTAACTCTGCAGGTGTCAGACCCTTAGATGAGACACTGCTACCTGCCCTGCAGACCTTCTCCCTGGACATAACAGGCCCACCCACAATACCATTGTGCATGGAACACTCTTCATCCTCCTCCTCATCTCCCTCATCCTCTGTGTGCCCTTTAGTGCTCTTGGTTGTCACCCAGGACCTCAGCGCCATTTGCAGCTCCTCCTTCTTGGATGAGCTCTTAATGGGACAGTCAAAACTTTTACAGAACTGCTTCAACTGAGCCTTGGTATAGCTCTCCAATTTCTCTAGGTCAGAAGCAGCTCTAACTGATGCATCTCTGCTTGGGACATGATGAATATTTAAAACAAGTGCAAAGTTCCAAAGGCAGAAAAGCAAGTTCCCAAATGAAGTTTCAAAAAAGTCAATCAAGGGATCAGCAAGAAGTAGAACAAAAAGAAGTCCCAAAGAGAAAAGCAAAAATCACAAGACAAGTAATATGTGGTCACGTAGTGGTCTGAACTCCAACAGTAGTGTACACTTAAACACTGTATGTCAAGTACAAATAAAAGTCCAATCCCAACCGCTGATCACCAATGTTAGAAATTGGGTTTTTGGTTGGCAGTCAGGTTACCCCCTGAACAAGCAAGTACCCTCACTCCAGTCAGGGTAAAAGAGAATCACCCTCAGCTAACCCCCGCTCACCCCTTGGTAGCTTGGCACAAGCAGTAGGCTTAACTTCAGAGTGCTAGGAGTAAAGTATTTGTGCCAACACACACAGTAACTTAATGAAAACACTACAAAATGGCACAACACAGGTTTAGAAAAATAGAAAATATTTATCTAAACCAAGCAAGACCAAACCGACAAAAATTCACAATACACAAGTCAAGTTATCACAAAAAATGCAAAAAGAGACTTCCTGTAATTTTAAACACAACGCTAATGCTGTTTGCGTGAAAATGTACCTTGGGTGTGCCAAAAATAACCCTGCACGGGGAGTGTGAGTCAAAAAGGGCTTGCGATGCGTTTATTTCACTCATGAGGAAGACCTTGCGTCGTTTCTCCTTTAGTGGAGTCGGCGTGCGTCATTTCTTCTCTCCGCAGGAGAGCGATGCATCGATCCAGTCAGCTCTCTCGGATCCGGGCAGGCATTGGGTTGTTTTTACACTCCCAGCGGTGTTTAAGTCAGAAATCCAGCCGCACGTTGATCCAAAAACCACGCAGCGCAGGTTGCAATCTCACCAGCCTCCATCAGCGATGCTGTGCGTCATTTCCCCATCCCCGGGCGTCGATCTTTGGGTCGCGTTGCAGGCGAGCGTTGATGTTCAGCCGCAAAGCCGGCAGTGAGTCAATTTTTCAGCCGCAGATCGGAGTTGTGTCGATCTTTTCCTCTGCACGGCAGTCTGTGCATGGATTTATCACTCTTGGGCTGCCAGCTTCTCCTTTCATCGACCCAGGAACTGGATGGGAACCACTTGGTAGAGTAGGAATCTCTTCAGAGACTCCAGGTGCTGGCAGAGAGAAGTCTTTGCTGTCCCTGAGACTTCAAACAAAAGGAGGCAAGCTCTAAATTAAGCCCTTGGAGATCTTCACAAGAAGAAAGGCAACACAAAGTCAAGTCTTTGTCCTCTTAGCACAGGCAGAAGCAGCAACTGCAGGATAGCTCCATAAAGCACAGTCACAGGCAGGGCAGTTCTTCTTCCTCAGCTCTTCAGCTCTTCTCCAGGCAGAGGTTTCTCTTGGTTTCCAGAAGTGTTCTAAAGTCTGTGGTGTTGGGTGCCCTTCTTATACCCATTTTGCCCTTTGAAATAGGCCTACTTCAAAGGAAAGTCTCTCTTGATTGTGAA